>NW_023416357.1:36328867-41948867 GCF_014108235.1 Myotis myotis
AGGTCAACCTGCCTCCAACTAAGAAAGCTAAAATTCCAGCTACGGAATTCCCTAGCCTCCCTGGCAGCTGGGGCAGGGTGACATGATTTGGTATAAAATGTATAAAATACTATAACCATTACTTTTAATGAAACTTTATATTTTGTTATCAGAGTTTAGAATGCTCTTGCCCTCGGTCTTTCCATGGCCACCGCCTCCAGTTATTCAGACCTCAGAGACGCTTTCCCTGATCCTCCCCCCATACACCTGCAATAAAAAGTTGCTTCTGTCCATCCCTGCGCCAGTGATAAATGAATGAATTGATTAATAGTAATTGTGACACTAAATTTCAATTCCTTAAGCTGCTTCTATGAGAACAATAAACTGAAAGCCCCAGTCAACTAAAACATGGCAGAAATCATCAGAAGTTTAAAAACCCCATCCAATATAAACTGCCATAAATGTTATAGTTGGTTTGTTTAAGTTAGCATTTTGGATATCTTTGGAGTATCTTTTCTGGTTAAATTTGCTTCCAGTGAATCAATTTTCGGTGACTTGACCTAGAACTAAACAAGAGCAGGAGGTGGCAGGTAGAACAGTGCGGAGGGATCAGGTCATGAGCCCTCTCTCAGCTGGGCTAAGGCAGGGGTGGGCAAACTTTTTGACTCGAGGGCCACAATGGGTTCTTAAACTGGACCGGAGGGCCGGAACAAAAGCATGGATGTAGTGTTTGTGTGAACTAATATAAATTCAAAGTAAACATCATTACATAAAAGGGTACGGTCTTTTTTTTCAATAATTTTATTCATTTCAAACGGGCCAGATCCGGCCCACGGCTGGGCTAAGGAGTCTGGGCTTGATCCTAAGAGCATCTGGGAATCCTTAAAGGAAATTGACTGGGTCAGATTGTGTTTTAGAAGATCTATGCAGCCAGATAACCTTAGTGGTCTATATGGTATAAGAGACAGAGGAAGTATTGGCAAATAGTATTCTAAATTCTTTTTTTATCTTTTTGTTTATTTTACTTCTCTAGTTTTCCAACAGTGGTCATGAGGGGGAGAGAAGGAGGGAGAACAGTAAAACAAAAGGCGCCTCAAGTTTTCCATGGGTTTTGTAATACCTAGAAGTGACACTTGCTAGATGGTAATTTGTATGTTTTTATATTTATTTCCTTACTAGAGGCCCAGTGCACAAAATTCATGCACAGGTAGGGTCCCTAGGCCTGGCCAGCAATCAGGGCCAGTCAGAGCCATCTGGCTGCCAGCTGAGGCCTCTCGTCCCTGGCTGCCAGGTGCTGGCTGGGGCCTTCCTTCCCTCCATGCCACCCCCTGGTTGTCAGTGCATATCATAGCAAGTGATCGAACTCCCAAGGGGACACTTTGCATATTAGGCTTTTATATAGATAGATAGATAGATAGATAGATAGATAGATAGATAGATAGATACTCTTGATCTATCTTCAGCAATTAATGCTAAAACTAATATTCCACTATGAGAAAGGGCTTTTTGCATACTTCTTCCAGTAATGATAAATGTTGCTGTCAGCTACTGAAATACTCCCTTCAGATGGCCATTCAATTATTAGCTCTCCGTGGCTAGGTACTGGTTAGCTGCGATACCAGTGTTCCTCAGTGTGTTTCTTTGGCTCACCAGAAGCACTTTTCACCTAAGATACTGGTTAAAAATGCAAATTCCTGGGCCCCCAGCCAGCCCTACTGAATCTGAATCTCTGGGTTGGAGCTTCAGTGTCTGCATTTGAATGCTCCCTCTGTGACTCTTTAGGGTGCTACAGTTAGGGAGCCACTGCCCTGGTATTGCTTCCCCAACAGATCTCTTTGGAAACATCTGTGGAGTTTATTAAACATACAGCCCTGGATGACTCTAAAGATTCTGCTCATGTAGGTCTGACCTGACCTTGGGCTTCATAGAGTCCAGGTGAATCCAATGGGAATTAGTGGCTTCCCCTTGTGCACGTGGTATGCTCATGCAGGTGATCCAGAAGAAATGACAGCACTTTCCACAGCTCTCTGAACAGGACAGAGTGAACCTGAGGTTATCTTACCCTTTAATTATTCACCAGTACAGGGAGCTTTGGTGTGAATCCACAAACAGTCTTTGCTCAAATTTCAATTGAATATTTCAGTGTATGTGATAAACATGGAAGGTAGTGATAGAGAAGCTAGGATAAGTTCTAGCAACTAAAGTTTACCAAGATCCTGGTGGGGTCTCTCCTTTTTCACAGATAATCTGAAGTGCATTTTAATATTCTTGAAGGCTGCAGCCTAAAATGGATTCTTCACTTAATCAAAACAAACAACAAAAAAACAGTTACTTCTTTTTCCCTAAATGACAGCAAAAGTCAATTACAACTAAAATAGGACTAAAACATAGTTTTTCCAAATGTGTCAAGATCCTGGTTAACCTAATGGTATTTCAGAGGTAGAGATGGGAGAGGTCGTCTTCATAGCATTAAAGTGAAATTTCAGGCAAATTATTATTTACTGTCATGAAAAAAAAAATAGATGAAATTCTGGATGGCAGATGAGTGCAAAAGCTTGGAAGGGCCTGTAAATTATGGAGAGCTTGGTATCAGCTAAAGATAATTAATTCTCTTAGAGGCTAATAAATAAAGATAACAATATGTTGTATTATGCTTAGCACGTCTGGTACTTCAAAACCAAGAATCAAAGAAAAACTGAAATTTGAGTCAGCCATCCTAACTGAAAAAGTCACCTCCGAGATGACTATGAATGGCTTTTCCAGGAAATCAAGCGCCATGCTAGACATAATCACTGGCCTTGAGCTCAGGACAATGCAGTAATCGCCAGTGGTGAAAGGGGGAGTATCAACTTTCAGGCAGCTCAAGAGTCCCTGGCACCAATATTGCAAAGTGCATCAATATTTGGACAACTAATTTTCTCTCTCTCCTCTCAGTCTTTAAATGGGAAAGGGCCGGAGAGAAGGGCAACAAATGGATTGCAAGTTAAGAACAGCAAAAAGAACAAGAGCATAAGTGTGAGTCATGAAGTTGTTGTCATGAAGAAGCCAAGCTGGTTTTTAAAATTCTGGTGGGAGTGCAGACTGGTGCAGCTACTATGGAAAACAGAATGGAATTTACTCAAAAAATTAAAAAATGGAACTGCTGTTTGACCCAGTGATCCCACCAGGATCTTGGTAAACTTTAGTTGCTAGAACTTACCCTAGACTGTTTGTGGATTCACACCAAAGCTCCCTGTACTGGGGAATAATTAAAGAGTAAGATAACCTCAGAATTCATGAAAACCAGAATTTTAGCATTGGATGGGCAAACTAAAATTCACTCAGTCCCACCCACTTACTTTGTAGACATAGTAACAAATGATGAGCTGAAGTGAAAGTTATCATTTGAATGAATACTGGTGTAGTACTTATTTCTTAATGTAGGTTCTATTGGAGTGATCCCACAATTTTCAGGTTTCTTTGATGGATATTCTATCTTAATATATATATTGACAGTATTACAGATGTCCTCTATTTCCCCCACCCTTTGCCTCCCTCCACCCAGCCCCTGCCCCACCTCAGGCCTTCACGAAACTACTGTCTGTGTCCATGGATTATGCATATATGTATGTAAGTTATTTGGTTAATCTATTCTCATCCCCCCACCAGCTCCCCTCTGAGATCTGCCAGTCTGTTTCATGTATCCATGCCTCTGGACCTATTTTGCCTGTCAGTTTATTTTGTTCATTAGATTTCACATATAAGTGAGATCATGTGATACTTATCTTTCTCTGCCTGGCTTATTTTGCTTAGCATAATACTCTTCAGGCCCCTCCATGCTGTCTCAAAGAGTAAGAGAGCCTTCTTTTTTATAGCTGCATAGTATTCCATTGTGTAAATGTACCACAGCTTTTTTATCCACTCATCTACTGATGGGCATTTGGGCTGTTTCCAGATCTTAGCTATCTATATCTATAAAACCCTAATATGCAAATAGACCAAACAGCAAGACAACCAAATAACTGCTCACTATGACGTGCATTGACCACCAAGAGGTGCACGCGGAACATGGTGGGCGTCAGCCGCGGTGGGATGGTGGACCAGGTGAGTGGGAGTGCCAGACCAAGGCGTTGCGCTGGTCGCTGTCACCGGGCGAGCCTCTGGTGGTTACTAAAAATTCTTTGCTCCTGGCCACCACGGTCCCGCCCGGCGCTCACACCTGCTGCTGGTGCCTAGCCCCGATCACTCGGTGCCATCAGCAGGTGCAAGCCGCCATGGCTGCTGGACCGATCACCCCTGAGGGCTTCTCCACCTCCCCCTGCTCCTGAGAAGCAATGGGGTGGCAGGTGCCACTTGCACCTGCTGCTGGCACCAGCTCCAATCACTCCGTGCTGTCAGCTGGTGTGAGCGGGGGCAGGCACCGTCAGCACGTGGGAGCGGTGGCAGCGGGAGTGGGGCTACCGGCAGACAGGGGACCAGGGGCTGTGGCAGGAGGGGTCGGGTGGGGGCACGAAGGATGGGCTGAGACCTACCCCTGTGCCCACTGCAGCCTCACAGCCCATAGCTCCTTTCAAGGTGCACGGATTCGTGCACTGGGCCCCTAGTTATAAATATGCTGCTATGAGCATAGGGGTGCATATATTCTTTCTGATTTGTGTTTCAGGATTTTTAGGGTATATTCCTAGAAGTGGGATCACTGGGTCAAACAGCAGTTCCATTTTTTAATTTTTTGAGTAAATTCCATTCTGTTTTCCATAGTAGCTGCACCAATCTGCACTCCCACCAGCAGTGTACTTGGGTTCCATTTTCTCCACATCCTTGTCAGCACTTGTTGTTTGGTAGCCATTCTGACGGGTATGAGGTGATACCTCAATGTGGATTTAATTTGTATCTCTCTAATGATTAGTTATGTTGAGCATCTTTTTATATGTCTATTGGCCATCTATATGTCCTCGTTCGAGAAATCTAGTCAGGTTCCTTGCCCATTTTTAATTGGATTAGACATTCTACCTTTATATAAAAATTCATCTGAATTTTCCCCCTCAAAAATATGCTTTATGCTTTGAATTATGGGGTGGTTTTTTTTTTAATGAAAAGGTGCTGCCATATCAGGAATAAGCATAGAAGTTAAAATTATTTGAAACACTCCTAAACCAAGTGAAATTCTCATGAAAACCTCTCTGACAGGCAGTGGGGCCATTGCCTGTCCTGAAAGAACTGACAGCCCAGTGAAGGAAAACAGACACCTGAACCAATATCTCATAAATAATGTCAGTGAAATGTGGTGTTATGCTAGAGGTGTATAAATATTGTGAGAAGATTTGGAAGTGAAACATCTTGAAAGAATGGGAATTAATATAATTTGGAAGAATTAGTGGCTACATTTCTAAAGAGAGGTATTAATAAACCACCTCCATGGCATTTATTATCCAACTCCAGAAAACAAACTGGATGCTATACCTGGTGAAAAGCAGGCGAGAGAACAATCGGGAAGTTTTCATTTCACAGAGTGTAATTTCTAGGTTGAATTATTTAAAAAGACAATACCTCCTGGTAGAAAGAATATATGAACAACAAAGCACCTAATATGGGTCAGCAGGAATGATGCTGGCTGCTGGAAACACAAAGCTAATAAGCTGTGTCTTTGACTAGCTCAGGCTTGAGGGAAGATGACACAGGTAAGTAGCAAACTATAATATACAAGTGCTACAATACCTACAGCACAGAGGGCTGTTTTTTCTTGAATCTATATTGACTAGCAGAGAGAAACCTCCTTGGAGAATACAAAACACACACACACACACACACACACACACACACACACACACACACGTACAGCCATAATTAGGAGCAGAAACCCAAACCCTGGAAAAAGGAAGAAGAATAGAATACACC
Source organism: Myotis myotis (assembly GCF_014108235.1). Lineage (NCBI taxonomy): Eukaryota > Metazoa > Chordata > Mammalia > Chiroptera > Vespertilionidae > Myotis > Myotis myotis. Next base: position 36,334,721 of record NW_023416357.1, read on the forward strand.
TTCTATTGCCTACTCTGAGTTGGCACAGGTGTGGATTTGCATACAAGTACCCACTTCAGGTAGGCACAGGTCAGCACCTGCAGCCACAAACACAGGTGGTTGTACAGCATTTTTGAAAATTTAGCTACTAAATTACAGTCTCCTGTTCCTACCCTATGCTAATCTAGTCTGATTTTCTATGTTCCTGAAAGAGAATCAGGAATTTAAAACCATTCAGGGACCAGTGAAACCCAAATAAAGCTAACCCCCTGCTCCAGGGGTTCTCCAACCCTGATCATGGATTGTTAAAATGCAGATTCTGGGACCATCCCACATTTGTTGAATTAAACCTGCTGGGAGTGAGGCCTGGGGATCTGTATTTCTTTCCAGAAATGTCAAGGGGTTCTGATAGAGGCAGTTTATAAACCTCGCTTGAGGAACACTGTGTTAGATTTCATGAACATGTGCATGCTAGTCAGATAAAATCGCGTAATTTGGTCCAAGAGTAAGATGATAAAATGTGTCAGCCATGTTTTTATTGAAATAATTAAAATCATTGCTTTAAGTTATACAATTATATGGCCATTCATTTTTGTTTTACAAATTCAATTAGGGAATTAATATATAGCAAAAAGTGCCCTTTCCTTTTCATGCCCCACACACCAGGCCTATCTCCAACCAACCCATCTAATGATGGGGCACAGATCCTTCCAGACCTGTTTGTGTACAATTACACATTTACAAGTATAATACAATTAAGTTGTACTTTGATTTAATTATGCAGAAACTACAATTTTTTTCACTTAAGAATGTATAGAGATTTTTCCAAGTTAGAATTTAAAAACACATTTCATTATTTTGATCTGTTCCTTAATTTTCTTGTATAAATATGCCATATTTTTTTAATTATTTCCAACAGAGATACATTTACGTTATCCCTCTCCCTCTTTTGCTACCACAGAAAGTGTTTCAGTGAAACATCCTATCTAATAAAAGAGAAACATGGTAATTGGTGTACGACTGCTACCCTTCCCATTGGCTAATCAAGGCGATATGCAAATTAACTGCCAGCCAAGATGGCGACCGGCAGCCAGGCAGCTTAAACTGAACATGAGGCTTGCTTGCTTCAGTGATGGAGGACTCCAGCATTCCCCGCCTGCCGCTGCCGGCCTCTGAGCTTGCAGTTTAAGAAACATTGTAACAAATATAGAAGCTAAACAAAACCCCAGAAACCTGCTTTCAGTGAGCCCCGGGATCTCAGAGCTGGAGTTATACATTGTTTTGATTATAGAACCAAAACAAACCAGATACCTGCTTACAGCAGCAGAGGCCTAAGAGCTGGAGCCTCAGAGCTAAAGCTGGCCCAGAATAAAAAAAAAAAAGAAACAAAACAAGGAGCGGTTGGGAGCTTCCGTCAGCCTGAAAACAGCCCTCAGCCCCTCACCCAGACTGGCCAGGCACCCCAGTGGGGACCCCCACCCTGAAGGGTGTGTGACCAGCTGCAAACAGCCATCATCCCTTCACCCAGGCTGGCCAGGCACCCCAGTGGGGACCCCCACCCTGATCCAGGACACCCTTCAGAGCAAACCAGCCAGCCCGCACACGTGCACCAGGCCTCTATCCTATATAGTAAAAGGGTAATATGCCTCCCAGCACCGGGATCAGCGTGACAGGGGGCAGCTCCCAAACCCCCTGATCACCCTGAGGCTCTGTGTGTGACAGGGGACGGGGCCACAACCTCCCTATCAGCCCTGCTCTGTTTGTGACAGGGGAAGGCGCCCCAACCCCCTGATTGCCCTGCAGCTCTGTGTGTGACAGGGTGCAGCGCCCCAACCCCCTGATCGGCCCTGCTCTGTGTGTGACGGTGCGGCGCCCCAACACCCCCTCCCCACAGGCCCTGCTCCGTGTGTGACAGGGTAGAGCCATAACCTCCCCATCGGCCCTGCCCTGAGTGTGAGAGTGGCGGCACCCCAACCCCCTGATTGGCTCTGCTCTGTGTGTGACAGGGGGGAGCTCCCCAACCCCCTGATGGGCCCTGCTCTGTGTGTGACAGGGGGTGGCGCCACAACCTCCCCTTCGACCCTGCCTTGAGTGTGATGGGGTGGTGCCCCAACCCCCTAATCGGCCCTACCCTGAGCTTGACTGAGGGTGGCATCACAACCTCCTGATCCGCCCTGCTCTGTTCATGACAGGTGCGGTGCCCCAACTCCCCAATCGGCCCTGCTCTGAGCCCGACCAGGGGCTGCACCTAGGGATTGGGCCTGCCCTCTGCCACCCGGGAGCAGGCCTAAGCCAGCAGGTTGTTATCTCCCGAGGGGTCCCAGACTGCGAGAGGGCACAGGCCGGGCTGAGGGACACCCCTCCCCCCCCAAGTGCACAAATTTTTGTGCACCGGGCCTCTAGTCTTTATATATGCCTCTTGTGCAGATGTGCAAGAATTTCTTAAGACTGGTCATAAAAAAAGTAGAATTTCTGAGTCAAAAGGTACATACATTCTAAGTTTTGCTTGCCTTCAGACACAACCCTTTTGCCACCACCTGATCAAAACTGAAATATTATCCTTTGTTGCTTTCTTTGGTTAAAGTATAGTTGATATACCATGTTATATTCATTTCAGGTATATAACATAGTGACTCAACCTTTATATACCTGATGAAGTGACCACCACAATAAGTGTAGTAACCATCTGTCACCATACAATGTTATTACAGTATTAGCTATATTCCTATGCTGTATATTATATCCCTGTGGCTTATTTTATAACTAGATTTGTATCTCTTAATTCCATTCACCCTTTTTTACCCACATTCCTTCCCATCCCCCTCTCCTCTATTCTAGTGTTTTTCTTTTTTAACCAATCTGATGGGTGAAACTTGCTCCTATGTCATTAGGAAAACAGAGATCATCCAGCACAAACTCCCCCAGTTTCATTACCTTCCACCTTCACTTCTTCATCTGCACCCATCCTTTCAGATCTGGTCAGTCTGGTTCTAGGAACTTGACATCACTTACTTGGAGCTGATGGCCTGGTTCCAATCTCATAGATGCAAAGAATGTGAACTTGCATAGCAAAACCAGAATGTGAGTGCCAGGCTTGGGCTGCAAACACCCATAAGGAGATTATTTATTTTTTTTAGTGATGAGTGTATTTTCAACTTTCTACTGGGTATCACAACCAAGATGCTCTGTTGGAAATCTAAACCCCATCATGCCCCACACAGAACTCAATAATTCCCTTCCTTCTCAAAGCTGCTTCTTTACCTGAATCCTGTGTGTCAGTTACTGGTACCACTAACTACCAGCCATTATCTATATAGTTCTCAAAGGAATCTCAACCCACTAATGAGATCATCTGTGTGATTGCTATGAATTGCCTACTCATATTTTTTTGCCCACTTTTCATTTATATTTGTGTGTTTTTTCTGTTAATTTATGTGCATTTTAAGTATTCTGGGTGATGATTTCTATCTGTAAAATAATGAGAAAAGACAACCAATAATTACATTATTAATATGATGGGGCTGTAAATATGAGATCAATATAATAAACAGTATTTAACTTGGTCTACTATTGCCTTTTTATTTTAGTTATGATGCCTATTGTCATACAGAGCTGTTTTCTGTTTTTATTTGGTCAAATCTGACCATCATCATCTCTACGGATTCTATATATACTTACTATCTCTATTGCTTCTGGATGTGCATTGGGGGGGTAGTTGCTGGAATGAAGGAGGGCGAGCAGAGTAAAAATTGGTCAGTGTTTAAATTTGGTGGCTGGTAGAAGGGAATTATTGAGTTCTGTGTGGGGCATGATGGGGCTTAGATTTCCAACAGAGCATCTTGGTTGTGATACCCAGTAGAAAGTTGAAAATAAACTCATCACTAAAAAAATAAGTAATCGCCTTGTGGGTGTTTGCAGCCCCAGCCTGGCACTCACATTCTGGTTTTGCTATGCAAGTTCACATTCTTTGCTTATATGAGACTGGATCCTGGCCATCAGCTCCAAGCACGTGATGTCAAGTTCCTAGAACCAGAAAGACCAGATCCCTGTGGGAAGAACTCACTATCAGAGTCCTTGTTCCCTGACTGAAATAAATATTGCATTTTTTTAATAACCCCTTTGAGGCAAAAATTATTCCCAAGTTCTTTGCAAGGGTTACTACCTATTTGTCCTAATTTGCACAATTTCTAAGCAACTGGATAAATAGTTGGCACTGATGTTGTAGCAGCTTCCTGCTTCGGGACTTTTTACATTTTATGAACCTGGACAGTTTATAGCCATTTATAGGATATATTGTCAACATCTGTTATTGACTTACCAGCCTGATATTTATACAAACTTTCCCATAACCTTGCAGTTAGTACACTGAGACACTGGGGCTGGAAGAACTTGTCTTGCTCAACATCTCAGAGCTAGTAAGCGGAAATACCAGGATTTAAACAAAGTCTGCCTGGAGCAAGAAGGAGTGATGTTTATACAGAACAGTGTTTAAGCCTAGAGCTCAGGAGAGGGGTCTGGGCTGGAAATTGGACCTGGAAGAATCTCTGGACTTGGAGCTCTGGAGTTGAATACATGGCTAGCTTCATGCTCATGCAACGGGTCAGTCAGAAAGGGCCCACGCAATAGTTGTTAATAAAAAGACCTGCGTTTTCACTTTGCACTAGGCCCCAAAAATTATGTAGCAGTCCTGGGTAAATGAGATTACTCAGGGATGTGAGTAAACTAAGTACAATACAAAGGTAAAAGGCAGAGTCCAGGCAAACTCAACCTAGAAGTATTGGCAGAGGTAGGCTTTTCCACGAAGAGGGCTATGAAATACAATTAAAAAGTAGAAAGGAAACCAAAGGGGAGGGATGATGGAGGTGATGCAGGAGCCTTAAGGGAGAAGGGTGGATCTGCAGTGTCATTAGCTGTAGATGGATCCAAGTGACTGAAAACCAAGAGGAGACCTTTGTCTTTTGAGGGATCAAAAACTGGCAAATGATGCTGATGGAGCTCAGATGCAGCTCAAGTATGCGGAGAAGCTCAAGAGTGAGCTGGCCTGTGTAGACTATTCATAGTAGCATTTTGGCCATGATAGGGAGGGGAGCAGTTTGAAGGCAATGCAGCATCAAGGGACAACACTTTTATCTTGAGAGAAATCAGAAAATGGCCAGTAAGTAAATAGAAAACAAGGTATGATTCCAGAGAACTTAGTAGTATCTTGAGTTCTGAGGTCACATATAAAAGAATGAATGGTGGGCATGTAGTGGGAGGAGTCAGCCATGTAGGGAAGAAAGGATGGGTGCAGTTGAAGAAGTGAAGGTGGAAGGTAAGGAAACTGGGGGAGTTTGTGCTGAATGACCTCTGTTTTTTTCTAATGATATAGGGGCAACTTTTTAAGTGTAGAGGTAAGAGGAAGATGGATGAAAGTCTTTTACAATCGGAAAAGCAGCCAACCAGGCATGAGTAATAGAAAAGTCAGGTTTTGGGACCACTGGCTCCCCAGAGTTCTTGTCAAACCAGTTCTAGCATTTTCTTCCATGGTTACTATGAATTTGAAGATGAGAGACTCTCATGCTCACATTCCTATCCAATTTTTTCTGCCTATTCAGAATTGGGTAGAAAATAATAAGTCTCTTGATTGCTCTAGATTTACTGTGGTCTAGATCTGAACATGACTAGAAAGATAAGGCAGAAAGAACTAGATTTTCTGCTTTTGGCAGAATGGGGCTTCCAGGAATTTTTAATATTTTAAAATTTCTAATTATACTAACTTTTGGTTCTGTGTCATTTCTATGCAAGTTTACTAGGCTCAGTGCATATGAAATGGCCCAATCTCATGTAATCCCTACAAAACTTCTATATCATTATCTATAACAGTAATGGCGAACCTTTTGAGCTTGGTGTGTCAGCATTTTGAAAAACCCTAACTTAACTCTGGTGCCGTGTCACATATAGAAATTTTTTGATATTTGCAACCATAGTAAAACAAATACTTATATTTTTGATATTTATTTTATATATTTAAATGCCATTTAACAAAGAAAAATCAACCAAAAATATGAGTTCGCGTGTCACCTCTGACACGCGTGTCATAGGTTCGCCATCACTGATCTATAACTAGCAGCAGAAAATTGTTGGAATAACTCACAGCAGTGCTCAGGAAAGCACTTTCTATATGCAGGTTGCCTCCCTGGCACCTTTTGTATAACTATACAGATGATTGAAACTCCAAGAATTAAGTTGTTCAATTTCCCAGCTAATACCAGAGTCAGCATTCAAACCAAGCCTGCCACTTTTATGATCACTGCCCCTCCCCGACCATATGCATTAAAAGAAATTCAGTAGTTTTGTCTACAATATCCCACAGATCTTCACAAATAACCTTAAAAGGTAGGTAATATCACCATTTTGCAGATAAAGGAAACTGGGGTTCAGTGTAATTTGCCTAAGAGCCCACATCCTTTCTAGCATTCTTCCCAGGGATTTGTGTCAGGTTTAGGTACAGCCACTGAGATGATGCTGCTGCTGCTGCTGCTGCGCCTATCTGAGGAGGCACAGCCTGGAGGTGGTTTCTTGAAAGGGGAGAAGTTGCAGGTTAATTGGAATTGGTAGCTTCTTCACAACGAGGGTAGGGTGTGGAATTGAAGAACCAGGGGAGTGGGGAAAATGTGGCAGTTGTTATCTGTGAAGAATTGCCTGAGATTATAACATGCCTTTGGGTATTCAGAATGGAGAAGAGGAGAGTAAGACAAAGTTTTCCCTTGAGATCTGTGGTTAATCAAGGAGACCTTTTACTCTGAGACTGCAGGGAGCCCCAGGGGCAGAGAGAAAAAGACCATGATCCTCTGGGGACCCCTGCCTTGGTTTGGACTAACTGTTGAGTGAGCCTCAGAAGTCAAGTCTAGAGGAAGAACCAGCCCCTGAGGAAAACAAAGCAAGGAGGGCCTGGCCAGAAACAAGTTACTAATTGAAGCCTGTGCTAAGCTATGACTTAACAACTCCCTATGTAGCACGGATGCCCTGAAGTGTCTTAGTGTCATAGTTTGATTCAATGTGCTCTAATTCATTAGACAGTATTGGGCACAGGAATTAAATGAAAAAAGTCAGTAACTCCTCAAAGTGCCATCTTTAAAGGAGAATCTCTTCTAAGTTTGCACGAGTGATGATAGCAGCAGAAAGTTGTTGGAATAATTCACAGCAGTGCCCGGGAAATCACCTTCTATGTGCAGGTTGCCTCCCTGGCACCTTTTGTACTTCATCATGATCTGACCCCACCCCTCACTGCTAGTGGTTACAACGTGAGCTCTTATCTCTCCCTGCAGTTTCTGGCCAGAGTTCACCTGGCTTCTCCCACCAATCCACACTGACCTCCTGCTTGTCCTAGTTCCGGCTCTGGAATCTTGCTAAGTCAATGCCACAGGTTTCTCACTAAGTTTAGTAGCTCACAAGTGAGAGGTTGCTCAGATTTCCATAGTACAGGTTGAATCATAACTACGACCTTTATTCTTAGTGGAGCAAGAGAAGATGTCTAGGTTTACATATGTAACTCCATGTGTCAATATTTGCATGTATGTATATACATACATGCAAATATTCTCACACACCCAGTGGCTTATTTGAAATTGATTTCTCAAAGGGGTAATGAAAATTGGAAGCTTCATCAAAATAAGATGACAGGAGTAGCGCATGTTGCCAGTATCATTAAAATAAATGAGATGGTTATGCTTTTGGCGCGGGGCCACCCGCCTAGGCTGCAGCGCTGTCACAGCCCTGCTGGTTAATCAGCAGCCCTCCAAGGACAGCTGCGATTTGGTCGGTGAATGCATTTCTGTTTGGCACGTGTCCTCACGTTGTTGAATACTCAAAGTGTGTTCTTTAGCAAAGCAGATGCAGAGGATTATATTCCTAGGACTTGACCGAAGACATAGCAGACTAGACATCATTTTCCTTTAGAAACCAGATCTTGTGTGCTATTCACAGTATATTTAACCCAGCATATTTTCTAGTCACATAAGTTACCACAAAAGTGGATATTTGAAATGTTTTAAATGTTCAGAGTGCTATACCACTTTGAATAAACAATTTGTTCCTTAAAAAGTTAAATATACACCTGCCATGCTAACTCAGCCATTCCTCCCATACGTGTCCAAGAGAAACAACAGCATTGTTTTTGTCCAAAGAGTCATACAAGAGAATGTTCACAGCAGCTTTATTTATGATAGCAAACATCTGAAAAACAAACCAAATGTCCATCAACAGGTGCATGGATAAGCAACGAGTGGTATATCCATTCGGTGGAATAGTGCTCAGCAATGAAAAGGAACTATGATACAATGAAACAGCCTGGATAAATCTCAAAATAATTATGTGGGATGAAACAAGCCAAGCAAAAGAAAAGTACATATTATTTCATTTATATAAGAGTATAGAAAGTTTGAACTGATCTAAAGTGACAAAAAAGGTGCAGTTGTCTGGGCGCATAAAGAAACAAGTTCATTAACTTGATTGTAGTGATGGTTTCACAAGTGTATACATATGTCAAACTTAACAAATTATATACTGTTAAATAGGTGCTGTTTATTGTATTTTAATTATAGTTCAATAGATTTGTAAAATGTTTGGAGAGTGTATGGGAGAAGGTGGACAAAGTGCACAAAATTGGCAAGGTTATTCCTTCTCTATAAGAATTGATAGATTAGGACGATACTACATGACTCACATTATAGAAGGTGGTCTTGAATAAAAATCACAATGTATGCTTATTTTGCATTAGTTATTTGTGTTTCTGCTACGTTTACCTCTTCTTCTCACCTCCTGCCCCCACTGCACTGATTGATTAAAAAGTGTTATTATTCAACTAGAGATACTTTGGTTCATTGTTAGGAATTTCAGCTTCTGTTAATACTTTTCTTCCTCATTTTTTAGTGTGGAAATTCTGATACTATGGGGGTAAAAAAAATAAGAGGAAAATTTGAAGGTGAAGTTGACAGAGAGTAATTAATGGAGAAGTTAGTAATAGACAGAAATTAGATCTTAGATTGGGACGTTCACCTTGAAAAAAGGGAAGGACTTTTTTTTCTTCTCTTCTTTTTTTTTAAGGAAAATGCAGCCAAGGTAATAGGGGAAGGGTTGAAGAAACCAGTTGGAGCACCGCTTATCAAATGATCTTCTCTTGGCTTTTAGTAGATAGTCTTGAAATGAAGATAGGGCATATGAGGGAGCAGCTGGGATTTGAAAAGAATGAAGAGTTTGGTAATAGTCTCATAAGAGGTCAATAGGAAGCTGACAAGAGGTAAGCAGGGAGCTTTGCTGAATAGCAAAAGAGTAGGATCTGAGCTCACCTAGGGTGAGTTTTTGTGGAGCCCACCCAGCATGTTTTGTGAACTTTGCAACAACAGTGGTATTCAGTTAGAGGTATGGTGTAATCAACCTTTTCAATGATGAAAAATTTACATTTAAATTGGTCAGCTGGACTCAGCTTAGATGATCTCAGTTTTGTTGGCAACATCCAAAGCAACATAGTCAAGAGCCAGTGGAACATTCACCTCCATCAGGTCTGATCAGGGTGCTGACCTTGGTCACATCAATGTCCTAGAGCAGTGGTCGGCAAACCACGGCTCGCGAGCCACATGCGGCTCTTTGGCCTCTTGAGTGTGGCTCTTCCACAAAGTACCACATGCGGGTGCGCATGTACAGTGCTAAGTTGACTTAAAACTTTAAGTAAAGTTTATTAAGTTAATTTTAGTGAACGTTGTGGAGTGAAAGAAGGTGTAGTGTCGAGGATTGAGAAAGGTATGTTGAGATGGTTTGGACATACAGAGAGGATGAACGAAAGGAGATAGACGAAACAAGTATACAAGACCAGTGTGGATGGGAGAGTTGGAAGGGGTCGACCTCAGCAAACGAACCTCAATCAGACTGAGGACGTTTTTAGCAAAGGCCAGTTTAGGAGTACCCTAATTAAGTTAATAACAATGTACCTACCTATATAGTTTAAGCTTAAAAAATTTGGCTCTTGCCGAAACCGGTTTGGCTCAATGGATAGAGCGTCGGCCTGCGGACTGAGAGGTCCCAGGTTCGATTCCGGCCAAGGGCATGTACCTGGGTTGCGGGCACATCCCCAGTGGGAGATGTGCAGGAGGCAGCTGATCGATGTTTCTCTCTCATCGATGTTTCTAACTCTCTATCTCTCTCCCTTCCTCTCTATAAAAAAAAAATCAATAAAATATATATTAAAAAAAAAAAATTGGCTCTCAAAAGAAATTTCAATCGTTGACCTGTTGATATTTGGCTCTGTTGACTAATGAGTTTGCCGACCACTGTCCTAGAGTTTCTTTACAGGCTGTTTGATCTGGGGCTCTTTGACCTTGACATCCATAATGAACAGACCTGTGTTGCTGTGTCTATGTGGCTGACTTGATGGTCAGGGAGAACTTGGTCATAGCGGTCACGTTTGTTTCTCCTGGTAGCACTCTTTTGAGGATATTTGGGCTGCCTTCAGCACAGCAGTGTCAGAGGGTGGGTGGCCTTGGATGAGTTTTTTGTGGCTGTGGACACTTTGCAGAGCTTCCTTCTCAGCCTCCAGAGCTGTTGGTTTGGCTTTAGTTTTGGAAGGGGCGGGGGCACCTCACAGCCAACCTTCTGTCTTCACTTTCAGCAGCATCTTTGTGAAAGGACTCAGCCGTCATTTGTAGAGGGGAAACAAAATGTGTTCTCATCTAAAAAAAAAATAAATTAAAAAAAATTCGGTCTGTTCTCAGACAGGTAAACCAGTTCATTGAAAACAATTGAGTTGTACTTTTAAAAATTGTTCACAAACTTTCAAATACCTTCAGTAAGTGTAGTGTGTCTTTCAAACATGCACTTTATTAGTGAGTATTTTTACAACTCTTGTAAACTAATCTATTGTAAACATGTTTGCTAATGTTATGCATTTACTAAATGGCAGGCACTTTGAATCTATTAATTTATTTAATGCTCATAAGAACACCGTTACATGCTTTACAAAGGAGAATACAGGAGCACAGAAAAGCCAGGTGCCCAGTGCCTAACCTATGCAATACTGTGCCTCTCATACTGTGTCAAGTCACGATGACACCAAACAAACTCGGATCCTGGGTTGGATTCAGAAAGCAACTTTATTTTATTTCCTTTCATGTTTTTTCAGTAGATCTTCCTCCTTCCCTATCCCTGAATGAAATTTAGGACAAACTCATGACTTTTAGTCATTCTTAGTAATATGCACCTCTAGTTCAACGTAACAACTAAAATTGAAACTTCATTACATACTATTTCTTTTCCCTGAAGCAGTCCTGATATAGGTCAGCAACCTACACAGGTGGTGGTGGAAGAGGAATTTAACCTTTCTCCCCCTTCCCAACCTTGCATTTTACCCCTCCTCCCTTATCTTGCTAGCTGTGGTTTCTGACCCCTACACTCCAGGGTCAAAAGGGGAAAGAAGAACTAAAGTGGCAGGAAATGTCTCATGTAACTAGCAACAATGTGACTTGAGTTTCTCTAGCTTTGGGTTTAAGGCATCTCTCAAAGGCACTTTTGTGGGGTTTTTTTGCAATACTCCCCAATTATCAGAAATGTCTCACCTCTAATTCTCACAAGTAAGGAAAGTCCAACTGATCATTAGCTCCTTCCTCACTCTCTGGATGTCCGACAGTTTGCTCCTGTTGGAGTCTTTCACCCATTGAGGCAGTTCACTTGAACAAGTCTGTGATGACCCCACACAAGTGCTCTCTCCCATTGAACCATATCTGATCACAAGAAACATCCCAGCATCATTTGCCCTGAGGAACTCTAATGGCCCAGGCCAACAATACAGCCACCTCTCCTCTGCCCAGCCATCCCCTAGACCAGTGGTTCTCAACCTTCCTAATGCCGTGACTCTTTAATACAGTTCCTCATGTTGTGGTAACCCCCAACCATAAAATTATTTTCGTTGCTACTTCATAACTGTAATTTTGCTACTGTTGTGAATCGTAATGTAAATATTTGATATGCAGGATATATTTTCATTGTTACAAATTGAACATAATTAAAGCATAGTGATTAATCACAAAAACAATATGTAATTATATATGTGTTTTCCGATGGTCTTAGGCGACCCCTGTGAAAGGGTCATTCGACCCCCAAAGAGGTCACAACCCACAGGTTGAGAACCGCTGCCCTAGACGTTCCTACAGGAAGTCAGAAGAACCAGTCCACCTAGAAATGTAAACTGTAGAGGACACATTTTATTAGACTTTTTAAATATCTTACATGTTGACTTGAGATAAAGGAGAAAATAGTCATCCCCTACTCATCCCCTTTACATTTGGTGAAAATGCAATAAGAATCCATCTGGCTGGGTAGCTCAGTTAATTAGAGCATCAATCCAATTTGCCAAGGTTGTGAGTTGCATCTGTGGTCAGGCCACATACAAGAAGCAACAAATGAATGCATAAATAAGTGAAACAACAAATCAATGTTTCTCTCTCTCTCTCTCTCTCTCTCTCTCCTTTTCTCTCCCTCCCTCCCCTTCAATCTCTCTCTCTTCCCCCCTCTTTCATCTTCTGTCTCTCTAAAAATCAAGAAACCAATAAAAAAACCTCTAATAAAATGTTTGATAACTAATCCAAAACATATACAAAATATTAGAGTTAGAAATACCAAATAATTCTAAAGAAAAGAATGGAAGGCTTTACCCACGAATTGTAAGAATTAAAGTTATAGTTAAGTAAAAACAAAATATTGGTACAGGAATAGACAGATAAACTAAGGAATAGTACAGTGAATCAAAAACATATTCAAGCATATATGAGAACTTATGAAATGTGGCATTAAACATCAATTGGAAAAGGATAAATCATTCAATAAGCTGGAACAAGTGGGTAAATAAAAATAGACGACAGCCTCAAAACAGTAACAAGCATAAATTCTTGAGGATTAATATATAAGTGTTAAAAACAAAACTTCTGAAATAAAATATCAGAAACTCTCTTGTGATATTTGGGAAAGTGGAGATTTCTTATAAGATACAGAAAGCACAGAGCAAAGGAAAAAGGTGGAGACTTGTGACTGTTAAATTGAAAAATATCTGCCAGAAGACACCATAATAAAATTAAAGCAAACTGCATGGTGGGGGAAGACTTTCATGTGTATCACAAGGCAAATACCCAGGTTACACAATGCTTCCACATTACCAAGAAAAATAGAAAAGAAAATCAACAAAGAATATGAACAGCAATATAAAGAACAGAAAATCTGGATGGGTAAAAAAAGATGTTCAAGTTCACTAGTCTTTGAGGTGATGAATATTGAAAAATTCCATTCTTTTCGTCGTGCTGGAGATAACTAAAACGTCTAATAGTATAAGCATTGGAGAGGAAGAAGGAAAACAGGCGCTTCGACTCACTGCTAGTGGGCATACAGAGTGACACACAGCAGATTCAGTCGTCGCTTTATAATGTTTTGCCATAAAAATATGTGAGGTAAATAAGACAAAATGTGATATTTATTAAATCTGGGGGTAGAGTGGAAAATACAAGAATCTTCATTATATTGTATCAAAATTTTAAATCACTCGGTATTTTTAATGTTTTATTTTGAAATAGTTTTAGACATGCCAAAGTTGTAAAAATAGCACAAGGAATTTCTGCGTACCTTTACCACCTTCCACACATAACCACAGTGCAGTGATCAAAATTGGGCAGTTATCATTGGTACACCACTATTACCCAATCTACAGACCTTATACAAATATGCGTACGTTTTTAAATGTAAAGAGATCTTATGATCCTGTGGTTCATGTCATTTGAAATGTATCCTGGGAGTTCACTTAAAGGGTGGCTCAGCCAAGTTGCTCTCAGCGAAAAGAGAACGTGTTCCTGAGCACGAAGGCTGCCTGTTAGATGGCTGCACGAGTGATAAGAAATACTTCTCCTTTCCCGAAGATATGCACAAGAACTGAGGGTCAGATAGTAGATAAGAAGTCTCAAAAGGACATTTTTATTCTATAGATTGTATCTCTAAATGCACCAGACAGAAAAATTTTATGAGAAAAGTGGTTTTTAGATAATATATCTTGTATTTCTTTATTATGGAAATTTAAAAACATACGCAAGGATAATACTTTCTCCTTCAAATAACAATAAAACTTTAAATCTAAAAATAGATGCTTAGTTTTGGAAGTCAGGCCTGAGCAGACAGTCATTTTCAAAACATAACTACAGCATTTATTCATCCTCTCTCTGTCCTCAACAAGTGTTTGATTATCCTCCCCTTCCTCTCAGCCAGTTACTAGAAACTTTTCACTATTGATACAAAACTGTCTTGGTACTTAAGTAAGAGAGCTGCTGGGCTTTGGACTTTTTCTCTATAGAGTTTTAGGTGAGGATTATTGAACTCTATTTCTCAAATGGTTTCAATGCCTGGAGACTAGACTGGGGCTTAGACACTTGGTCACAAACACTTCAGGACCTCTGGCTCTGTGGTCAGAGCTGTGGCTCAACATCAGGGAAGCGCATGCACTTACACACGCCCACACCTCCGATTGCAAGAACCCAATGTCAGGATATAATGGGTGCTCCCAGGAAGGAGAGCATAGTGTTTTTCAAATTTGCCAGGTCACAGAATCACCTGGGGTGTATAAAAAAGCCAGATGTCTGGGCTCTACCTCGGGATCTCCAAGGAAGGAGCCCCAGAATGTGCCTTTTTTTCAAGTGTCCCAGTTGAGTCTTACAAGCAGAAAAATTTGGGAAACAGGAAAGGAAGCCACAGCTGGCAGGTTTGCTGGCACCTGACTTGAGCTGATGAGACAACCTCAGCCAATGTGCGCTGTAATATTGGCAGAATCTTGTGGAGAGCCTATAGGGCATCTGTGTACTGTGCAGGGGAGGGAGCCTGTGAAAGGGACTAACTAAAATAACACATAGACGTGGGGAGGAGGTCTGTGAAGGCCACAGAACTACCCTTATGTTCATTAAGTCGCCCCCACTTTATTCTCTGTTCAGTGCTTCTGGGCTCCAGGAAGCCTCTCCACCCCTTCCCAGGCCTCAAACTATCCACCCGGCTGGAAACTTTCTATCCAGGTAGTAGGCAGGAGAAAGAAGTGCCTACCTGGGCATGCTGCCTGTGCCAAAGTCAAAGCTGCTCTGTGTTCTATCATTTTAGAAAAGTGTTGTTAAAGGATTCTTCATCTAACAACTGAGGCCAGTTACTAGCCTCAGGGACAGTGATTTGTGTTGGAGACATGCCATAAGTTTGAAAAATTGCTCACATCATGGGCCAGAGAGAGAGAGAGAGAGAGAGAGAGAGGAGAAAATAAAGTAAAATCACACAGATGGGCTGAGAGGCTGTTAATTTATCAATCTGCAAGTCTGGGGCCAGGCCAAACTCGGTAACTGTCAAATTAAGTATGTACCCACATTTTAATTTTTCATCTAGTAATGATTTGTAAGAGGGCCCTTCTAGGAGTTCAGCTTATAAACATTCATGGAGACAGAAGCATAAAAGGGTCCAAGCAGGTATTTTTATGCTACAATTGGGATGGAGAGAGTGTGTGTGTGTGTGTTTGGGGGGGGGGGGGCGGTGTCAATGTATCTAATTATATTTCAGATGGCACTTATATATGCATTACAAAGTGATTATTTTAGAAATTGGAGACATTTTGGAACTATTGTTAAAACTGGGGAAAATATAATTAGGAATATACTAATTACCAGGGTAGCACTGACCCCAGGCTAATCACACTAATCATGATATGTTTGCTGTCTCATTCAGTCCTCAGAACAACCCCATGCGATAGTGACTATTTTATGTCCATTTAACTATGAGGAAACTGGTGGTTGGAGATGTTCAATTATTTCCTCAGGAAGACTGCTTTTCAGAGTTCAAATAGTCTACCATTGGAGGGAAGGCAGGGTTGTGGGGGCAGTGGTAGGAGAGTGGGTGAGTGGGAGGTAATCAACCAAAGACTTTATATGCATATATTCATAACCCATGGACACAGACAATGGGGTGGTGAAGGCCTGGGGTGGGGAACGGAGGTGGGCTGGAGGAGGGTCATATGTAATACTTTTAACAATAAAGATTTAATTAAAAAATAATAGTAACCACTATGCTCTTCATCAAATCTAGCCCCTTCATTGCTGTTTCTTGAACCTGCATCCCATTTCCTTAAGATGCTTTCTTCCTTTCTGTTTATTATATTGACATTTCACACTTTCACCCACCCAGCTCATCCTGACATTCCCTGTCTGTGACAGTCCTTTTGCTCTGTAGTCTCTTTTTAACCTTGCTATTTAAATGTTTCCCTGTTGGTGAGTTTCACTACCTTACCTACATCCCAAGTTATCTGGGGCTGAGATCATGTGATATTAATTTCTCCTCTTCTTCCCTAAGCTCTCCACAGTAACAAGTATTTATTAGACAATTATAAAATACATGTTATGTCAATGGAGGTCATAGTACTTAAGTTATTGTAGCTTAAAGATGAAAAAAATGACTAATACAGACATCTAAAATACCAACTGACTTATTTTGATATTTAATTCTGTGGAGACAGTTTTTAAAAATAAGAGCTTATGATTCAAGACTATTTGTTATTAGGAAAAATGAATGGAAAAGTAACTACAAGCTTTATGGCCCATATGTAATGAGATATACATTTTGTAAATCATTACATTGTCAATCTCTGCTTGGTCAACCTTGCCTTGCCAATAGTTAATGGCCATGTCTGTTTTCTCTATAAAGAAGCAACAATTTGAAAAATGAAGATTGATTGAGCTGCAGTATCCTCTGATATAGCTATTTATCATCACTAATTACCCTTCTGACTATAACTATTTTGAAGTAATTTATAGGAACAAAATTCATTAGTCACAAAAACCAGTGACAGATGTCAAGGATGGAGGGTTACAGCCAGCAGGTCTCACTAATCAGCATTTCCCTTCTTCAGCCTGCTGCTCACTTTTTGCCATGTATCCATGATCTTTGATAAGCCTTATTCACAGTAAGTCTTAGAGATCTGGAGGCAGTCTTCAGAGAATCAGTGACAACCCTCTACCATTCAACTTTTTCAAATTTCAAATAAAAAATCAAACATAAGTTTGTCTTCAGTTAAACAGAATAATTTCTTCCAAAGTGTTTTCAATGAAATGGGTAGATTGCTCTGTTGAATTACCTAAGTGGGGAGCTAAGTTCCTTATTGTATCATTAATGAAGTATACAGTGAGGTTCCCTTTTAAGAGATGCTTTTTACTCATTCTAAAAGTGATTATCTCTTCTTGTATCTTAAATACTAAAAGACATTATCTTCATTGGCATATGAAAGCAGGTGTCTTTTTAATAAATTATAATTCTGTTGCCATTCACATTCCTATTTTCTGTGGAATCAACTTTGGTTGAAGTTTTTAAAAGTGATGGCTTCATGTATACCCCGAGTGTTCAATTTGCCACTTAATAAGTCATTTCACCTAGATTCTCTCTGCTAAATTAAGTCAATTTGGTATTCACTGTTAATGAAGACAGATGTCACAGTTTTGACCCACTAGAAAGTCTGTCTCTCTGTGTATGTAAACTTTTTTAAAAGAATCCTGCATTTATAGTATTGGAATGTATTTAAAGAAGCACAGAATATATGAAGGAATTTTGATATTGTTCATGAGAATATTACACATGATTATATATTTCCCTGTAACAGACAGAAATCATGCCATTTTAAAAACTGAGAATGGCATGGGGAAATTTGTACAAGAACAGTTAATCCTAGAGAAAACATGTCTTAGGAACACTAGCTAGATCAGTGTTTCCTTAATTATTCACTGCCACTGTCAGTCTAATTGCAAATAATAGATTAGTCTTACATGGTGAAGGTGTGTGTACATCTCTGTGTTTTAACACTATTCCTAATTCTTTATGATCTGGACTCAAGAAGCAAAAGCAGTAGGTACCTATAAAACCACTCATGCTGAAAAAAGGAATTTTCTTTTTACTCTCCCCAGTGAGTGTCCCTAGAAAAAGGTACTGGGTAATGAAATGCTAGGAGATTTAGCTCAACTGAACGCTGTGGATGTAATCTCAACCAACACATTTTACCAGGAAAATATTCAGCATATTATATAAAGAGTATTGTAAAACAGATAAGACATTTGATCCACAAAACAATAAGCAAGTTATCTGGAGTTAAGTTGGTCCTGCAAATTCAAGATTATAAATCGTGTTTACACAAGGCTAGGCCCCAAATAAGTTAGACTATTAAAATGTAGGACCTATCTCATAGTAACAGGGTTGTACATCTTGGCTGCCAATGGCTCATTATCCTTGTCTACACAAACTCTTTGACATCCATTTTCAGAGTTTAGCTCCATGGTTAGAATGAATCAGGGTCATTGCTTGAATTTCTGCCTGTGTGGTTCTGCCCTTAATCACATGCCAGTGGACCAGAGAATGCCAACTCAAAAACTCAGGAGCCAAGCAAGTAATTCCAACGAGTAAAGCAGGACTGCAGTAAACAGCAGGGAGTGGTGTGGCAGTGAGAGGGCAGGCCCCATCTAGAGGAGCAGCTGCTATCCAGGTTGGAGGCTTGTTATTGAGAAAAAATATGGGCCCGGCGTTGTTAGATCTGACTTTATAAGAAAAGCCAGAAGCCTGGGACTTTTATGTAAAAATATTCCAATTTTTCATATAGTCAACTAATTTAAACCTGTTAAAGCTGAGTGGAGGGCAATCAGAACACATCTTTTGACTAGAGAGGGTATTTTGCCCACCACTTTGCAATCCCACTTTCACCTCTAATTCAGGCTCCTTTGAGTGCAAATTATTACCTTGACATTCAGGGTAGAGGACGCCGGACCTGTAGGTACATCAGTATAAATTCATCACCACTCCTGGGAAAGTCCCTCTGCTACCTTCAGGCTTTCCTGACCATGGGTCATGTAGTGGGTTCAAGGTGGTCCCCAAAAGGACATGTCCACAGTCTATTCCCCAGAACCTGTGAATGTGATCATTTTTTTTTTGAAATGGGGGGGTGGAGGGGGGTCTATGCAGATGTAATTAAATTAGGGACTGTAAGATGAGGTCACTCTGGATTATCCTGGTGAACCCTAAACCCAATGACAAGTGTCCTTATAAGAGACACACAGAAAATAGACATGAAGAAAAAGCCAGGTAAAATGGAGGCAAGCACAGCCATTGAACAGCTAAAGCCACCAGAAATTGGAAGGGGCAATGAATGGAATCTCCCCTAGAGTTCTCGGAGAGAGCTTGGCTCTGTTGGCACCTAGATTTGTACTTCTAGCCTCCAGAACTCTGAGGATAACTTTCTGCTGTTTTAAGCCACCAAGCTTGTGGTAATTTATATGGCAGCCATCGAGAACGAACACAGGTTAATAGCATCATCTTTCTAAACAGGACATCTATAAGTATCACCCCCACCATCTGACATCCAAAGGTACCTCTTAAGATGGCTGCTTTATCAAGAATTTCTGCCAAAAATTAAAAACTCTTCCCCTTAAACTCTAGGTTTAATGACATCAAATGTAAAATAGAATGCTCATATAACCCTCAGAGAAAATTAAACTTCAGAGAAAAATATAATTCAGGAGAGAGGTACACTGATAACCAAACATATTGGGGCCACTCGCTATCTGTACCTAAGAAGACATTACAGAGATGAGTATAATCATATTTTAATTCTGACAAAAAAATAATTGCTCTTGATTCTTTTCCTCTAAGTTAAATATGAGAGCTGTAACCAAGACATTCTGATAGATTGGAAAGCTACTGAGGCAACAGGTATTTTGTAAATTTTAGATAATTAATTAAGTGTAAGTTTAAAAACCAGAGCTGACACAGCAAATTACAAAAGGAAAAAAAGAGAGAGATTTATGAGAGGCCACTGAGCATTAGGATTACTCAACCCATTTATTACCTTTCTCAGGTAAGCATGTTGAATCCCCTATGCTGTCTCCAATGTGGTTTCCCCTAAAGCCCACTAGAACAATTAGTATACTTCATGCTTTCCCAAAATTCCTTTATACCCAGGAATAAAAGGGGCAAGGCTATCAGTCAGACAGGTACAAGTGTCATATTTCTGGAGTCCACATCTTCCCAAGTATCTGATTTATTATGTACTTTTATATAAACAAGATAGAAGCAGTTCTCCTTTAAGTTCCTGTGGGTTTTGTGCCCTTTCTTTAAGGCTTTGTTTTGTTCATTCAACATCTGGTGTGCACTTCTATTTGTTAGTCAGTGGGCTAAACCTTCTCTCAAGAAGCTTACCATCTAATGGAAGAAACAGGCATGGAACAGGCACAGAGCCAGAAAGTGAGCATCATAATTGAGATATGCACACAGTACTGTGGAAGCAAAGAGGAAAGAAGGTCAAACTGAGCTAGAGATAGTGTCATAGGGGAGTCACCCCCTGGAGTTGGTCTCAAAGTATCACTAAATGAGAGGCAGCTGAAGATGTTCTGTACAAAGATATAGACATGGCATGTTCTGGAACTGGTGAGAATTTGAGATATCTCTAGAGCAGTGGTTCTCAACCTTCCTAATGCCACGACCATTTCATACAGTTCCTCATGTTGTGGTGACCCCCAACCATAAAATTATTTTTGTTGCTACTCATAACTGTAATTTTGCTACTGTTATGAATTGTAATGTAAATATCTGATATGCAGGATGTATTTTCATTGTTTACAAATTGAACATAACGCATAGTGCTTAATCACAAAAACAATATGTAATTATATATGTGTTTTCTGATGGTCTTAGACGACCCCTGCGAAAGGGTCATTCGACCCCCAAATGGGTCATGACCCACAGGTTGAGAACCGCTGTTCTAGAGGCAGGTGCACAGGGGAAGTGGGTAGCTGTCTCCTTCCTGGTTATTTCTGCATCAATCTCCTCCACCCGATTCCTGCCTTGGATGAGGCCTTCATTTTCATGTGGAGGGCCTGCCTGAACCCCACCAAACCTCACGTCAAGCTTTATCCAATGATAGTTGGGCCATATGACTCTGCCATTGAAAACTGGTCCATTCCTGGTTTCTCTCAGATCAAGGCCAATTTGATCCTACTCTACCTACTCCTCTGGGCTTGTATTCGTTTTCAGGGCTGCTATAACAAAGCACCACAGTCTGAGTGGCTTAACCAACTAATGTTTATTGTCTCACAGTAAACATCCAGGTGTCCCTAGAATTGGCTTCTTCTGAGAGCCTGGGGGGGCGGGGAGGAGGATTTATTCTGGGCCTCTCTTCTTGGCTGGTCTATTGCCATCTTCTCTTTTTGTTCTGATCTCTTCTTCTTACAAAGATAATATTCATATTGGACTGGGGCCTACACTAATGACCTCATTTTGACTTAATTTCTTCTTTAAAGACCCTAACTGCAAATACAATTATGTTCTTAGGTACTAAGCAGTAGGACTTGAATATATGAGTGTTTAAAGGGACACAATTCAGACCATGCAGGACTCATCTCCTGTCATTGCCCACACTCATTCACACCAAATGCCATGCCTTTATTTGGGCTATTTTCTCTACCTGGAGTGCCCTTATCACTCTCTGTAGAGTGTAATGGTTAACAGCACTGACTCTAGGACAAACTCTAGTTTTGAATCCTGGCTCTGCCATTCCGTTATTGTGTGACTTGAACTTATCACTTCACCTTCCTAATCTCAGTTTTCTCATTTGCACAATGGGGGCTATACCGCCTTCTACCAAAAATTGTAAAGATAAAATTTGTAAATATGTGCAAAGCACATAGAACAGTGACTAGCATGCAGTGAATGCTGTTTAAAGAGTTAGTTGTAATTATTGTGCCCTGGTAAACTCTATTTATCATGGAACGGTCAAGCATCACTTCTTCTGAGAAGAGTTCTCTAACCTCACACCTGGCTTCATGTTCCCACAGGACCATTATACCAATTAGTATTTATATGGTTAATTATTGCTTGCCTTTTCTGCTAATCTGTGACCCCCGAAGGCCAGAGACCTCTCTTCATCGAGAGTAAAAGCTCAGTCTCTGGAGTTAGACAGCCCAGGTCGATACCCCAGCACCAATAATTACTAGCTGTGTGTTTCAGCACTTTTATCTAATCTCTGTGATCCTTGGTTTACTCCTCTGTTGAATAGATATAATAGTAACACTTACCTCATTGGGATGGTGTGAAGATTAACTTATATTAGACATGTAGAGAATACATCTGCTACAGAGTAAGGACTAATGATTATTAGCTATTAGCTATTTTTATAAGCTTTGTATATCTAGCATCTAGCACTCCTCTGAATGCTTAATATGTGTGCAATAATGTTTAGTTTTAATGTGATTGAAAAGACTTGCATGGAATTTAAACAAATTGAAAGCCAGATTGGTTAGGCCTAGAAATGGTTCAAGAAAAACAAAAATGGTGAGGCCCCTCACCAAAGCAGTGGAGGCAAGGATGAGAGAGAGGAGAAAATAATAGTGAAATTTGGAAATTTGGGTGTAATTGGACATGGAGAATAAAAGAAGAGGGAGTCAGAAATGACCAGTGACTCTCATGACTGGGTAGATGGATGATAATGTCATTGCCCAAAACAGGAAACACGGGAGGGTGAGCAGATCTGTGTGGACAGATAGGGAACTTAGTTTTGGTTTTCTTGAGTTTGAGATGGCAGTGAGATAAAAAAGTGTAACTGTCCATTAGGGTTCAATGTGTGGCTATGGAAAGCAAAGGCCATGCTTTTGCAGGGAGATTAGTACTGAAGTCTTAGGAAGATCGCCTTCAGACGAAGGCCCAAAGATGAGAAGTGCGGTGAAACCCTTGGCTTCCTGTGCTTTCTGGCATGTTTTTTGGTTCTTTCTTCATTGGGAGCCCAGAACCTTTTCATTCCCAGAGTCAAGGATCCTGTACCACCCACCAGCCCTCACAGATGTGAAAATCCTATTTCTCTCTGTATGTACACCTGTTCCTCCTCTTTCCCATAAGAGATCTTCCCTGCCTTCTAAAATTAAATCCTTGCCAAAATATTACCTGGGAAACTCAGGAGAGTCATGGCCCCAAATTCACTACCAGGATAATAGTGACTTTACTTGTGTGGGCAGTACATAAAAAGAAAAAAAAATAAGGTTCTTTCTTAGGTGCCCCGTATCTAGTCTCTTTTTTGAGACATGATCTAAAATCTACTATCTCTAATCAGCTAGGTTCCAGCAAACCATGTGAACACAGAACTTGACAATGACAAGAGTAGAGAAGTGAACAGGGAGGTCAAACCAAAACACTCTTGGTTTTACTTTAATAAAACACACACAAAAAGCAGCAGCAACAACAACAACACACACACACACACACACACACACACACACACACACACACACACCACAGAGATTAAATAGAACATAAACTTGAAATAAAATTCCATGGAGGAAAGGTGAGTAGAGAATTTATGAGCAGTTTCCTTAAACCTCCTGCGACAGCTTCACCCAGTCTGGCCCTCAGGACATGCCTCCCCCGTGCTCCTTCTCAGGAGAGCCAAGGGGAAGTAGCAAAGGCTGAAATCACCCTAATATTTTTTCTTTCCCTCTCATGTCTTTTCTCAAATTAATATCCTATTATTGTCTTATTACAAATGTAGTACATAACTCCTCAGAAAAAGATAGCAATAAATAAATAAATAAAATTTCTTAACATCCATAACCCCACACACCCAGAGATAGCCAATGTAAACACATTGGTGAATAGGCCTTGTATTTCTTATAGATATAGACTGAAATTCATATGATGGGTCTAGATCTAGATGATAGGTTGTAGCTGTAGATGTGTTTATAGATATAGTGAGGTTTACAAGTACAGATATTGAAGTGCTTATAGATACAGATATTTGTCCACTGGCAGGGCTAAGACATACATCTGAGTTTGTTCAGGATGACGGTACTCTACCAGGTGAAGGGGCATATTTTGATTCATAATCTGCCTCTTTCAAATTAAAACACACCTTCTTTAATCCAAAATCCTTTCCCTCCTAAGGGTTTAGATTGGGGTGTTCCTTACTAGTCCAAGTCTAGCTCTGGTCTCCCCAGCTACAGTCCATCTTCAGCGTGGCCTCTCCTATGAGCCCAGCTCCTTTGTGGGTAGTCAGGTCCAGGGAGTCCTCAGATTTTCTACCACAAGGAACTGGCTGCTCATGTTAGGTCTTAGCTAAAATGACTAGGCCTGTTAATTTCAAGTCACTATATTCAACCAGCAGCTACAGTTTCCCTTTATGCTCTCAGACTTGGGCATGACCTTTGATTATGTTTTGCAATGACAAAGATTCCTTCTAAAATTGGGGCGGGGTGGAATCTTTGATGTAATAACAACAATAATAATTATAGATAGCACTTATTATTTATAAAGCTAGGGGCTTTATAACTAACCTATGAAACCGCTCTTTAAGTTTATTGATGGGACAACCAAGATTTAAAGAAATATCTTACCTAAAGTTTGAGTCAAACCCAGGATTGCCTGACTCCTTAGCCTAAATCACACTACACTGCTGTCTGTGAGAGTTTCTTACAGGGGATTTAGCAAACACCCAAGACTAGGTATTAAATTTCTCCTTCCCAAGATTTCAGTTATTTCTGGCCGAGAAATAGCTATGAGCAGATATACAGGAGGAGCTTAGTCACAGGAGGGAAATCCACTGCTGAGCAATTATGCATCCATCACAAAGCCTGGTGGCATGGGTTTAGTGAGCTTAGAATCATATCCATCTCCTGGAGATGCTCGTGGTTTAGAAGTTTGACTTAGTTTGGTAATACTTTGAACTGTGTAGATTCTCTGTATCTGACTCTATCTTCAGAATGCTGAATGGAAGGCGTGGAAGTGGGCTGGCTGGGGCTTTATGTTTATGTAAAGACTAGTTTGACTTGGGGCACTATTTCCCCAAAGACCACTTCTCTAGAGAAAACTTAGCAATCACACTGAACAACTCCTGACCAGTCCCATTTATAAATATAATTTAACTATTAAAATTGCTTGATTTGGAGTGAACAGCTTCCTATATCCAGAGACAATTTTCTTTGGTTGAGGATCTCCTGAAGTTCCATTTTATTAACTTATACGAGTGCCTTCTCTCCCCCTTTGCTATCAACTTACTGTTGACAGACTTGAAATTGGTACTGATTGTCCCATGTGTGGGTAAATATGGACCTTGTTCTGTTACATTCTGGTTTGATAACGACTAACAGGAAAGAAAAAAGAAGACAAATAGAAAGTATAAGCCTTGGGTAGGTTAGCAATGTAGTATTCAGAATAGAATATGGAATTGGGTATTCAGGAACTTGGCACATTTGTGTTCATCACGGACTTTTGTATCACTTTTCCCCAAATTTGAAAATAATGAGTCCTTAAAGGAGATCCTGTATGTAGTTGTGAGTTCCAATTATAAGAATATATATTAGGACATAGTTCCCCAAGCAGTGGTCTAAGAGAGGGAAGTTATGGAAGCACGGATTCCAGCTCATTTGTGGAAACCTCATTTTTCCCCACATTATAATCTTATAAAAGCTTCTCCAGCAACACAGAAGGATAAACTTTGTTCAGATACCTCTTCCGGGATGCAGCAAAATGTAAGGAAGTATGGGGTGAGGAGGTGTATACTTCATAAAAAGGAGTCCTTGGGTTTGAGGGGTGTCATACATGATGGCCTTCATTTTCCGTATGAAGTAAGGGAACAGAAGAAATGGGGAGGGGTAGCTAGAAGAGAGTAATGAAAGTCTGGCCCCTGTGGAGGATGAGAGAGGGGCCTGAGAAGGGAAATTTTAAAGAACAGAGGACCCCAAGAAACTGGTGAGTTGGAGACCCTGAATGTATAGGGGTAGAAATGGGCAACCAACTGACAGATAAAAATAGGAGACAGTAGATAATTCAGTTCATCTAAATTTGGGGATTGAGGAAGCAGAAAGACAGTGGTGAAAGTGATGCATTTTGTGTCTAGTTTGTATAAGGAAAAAGTGGAGCCAGGAGTGAAGGTAATGGGGAAAGAAAGGAACATTGAAGAGCTGGCATGTTGAAAGAAAGGATGAGGTTGAATAAGCATAATGAGAATATGAGAAGAAGAGAGCAGAAAGGATAGAAGGTTTGGTCAGTGATTGACACATTAAGATGTTAGAGTTAGTAGAGTTTCAGGTGCTAAGACCCCAGGGTGTATTTGTCAATGGGAATCGGTGACTGAAATGAAAGGAATATGAAGTGTTAAAGATGCAAGAATCTTGGGGCTACTTTGTTGAAAGAGTGGAGCAGCAAGATTTGAAGACAACTATGATGACAACATTGCTTTTTTTTTTCTTCTAGTAATATTGTATCATTATTTTCTTATATGCCTTCTTGTTATAAGCTTCTTTCAATACTTGCAGAATAGGGAGAAAACAAACTATGGAGAGAGCCAGAAGAAAGGCTAACATATAAATGTCATCATTGGATATAAGAAGTAGTCAAAATTACATGGATCAGGTAGTTCAGAGATCTCAATTTCTTTCTCATCTTATGGGACTGTGTACATTTCTTATCTGTTCTACTATGCTATAAATTCCTTGAAAGAAGGTCTGTGGCTTATCATCACTTCATCCTATTACAGTTCTTAGCACATAAAGCAGTTAGTTGTTCAGTAAGTTTGTTGCATTAATAGTTTGGACGTGGTTCCAATAAATCTTTCAATACTATTAGTAAAAATAGCATATTTTTACAAATAGTAAAAATAATATATTTTTACAAATAGTTATATGAATGCTCAAATGTTCACGAATGTTTTCTATATGTGCAGCGTTGGTCCAGCTGCGTAAGCTGGAGTGTTCAGGATGGTGGTATCCAGACCTGAGACTACTAGTAGGTCTGGATACTGCTGGGGAAGCTCCCCACAGACAGGGGCAAGATCTCCTATAGCTTCTAGACTTCCTGCCTGCAGTACAGGGGCCCGTACTTAATAAATGCCAGTGAGTCCCAGATTGGAAAGGTGACTCCCCACCTTATAAAGAGTCTACTTCTGACCAACTAGACATTGAGAGGCAGCAAGTGTCAATATTACCAGGAGCACAAGCTCATCCAACCATTTTAAGCACTTTCGGTAGACTCAGGTTTATCCAATGCTTTTTGGCCTTAAGATGAATGTACCATGTATTTTTCTAATGAGGGCAGGAACTTGAATTATTTTTTTTTTAAAAAAAAAGATAAATATAATCCCAGTTGGGAGGAAGGAATTTACTAGATTGTAAGATAATGTGTTCTGAGTGCTGGTGGTTTCCAGTCCAGAAATGAGGAGGAGTGTGGTTTTGATCCCATTCCACTAACTGTTCTTAGCCAATCTCTGAAACTGTTGGAGGGTTGGGAACGCTTCAATTTAGCGAGGGGACTTTGTGACAAAAAGGCAGACTCCTTATAAACACTGGAAGGACAGACCTGGGCTGGGCCGTCTTTCTCCTGGGTGAGCTCTATGTTTAGAACCAGAGAAATCAGAGGAACAGGGTTGGGGCAAGCCCTGCAGCAGTGTGTCAAGATCTACGGTTTGACAATGCATATTTTTTGGTGACCATCTGGGAATTGAATTAACATATTTAAAGTTCAAAAGGGAATAGAAATTCATTACTAGAATGGGAGAGGTCATTTTTTTCCTGGATCAGTCCCAAACAGAAAATTGAGAACAGGATTTGTTGCAGGAAAAACCCAAAGGGATTGGGGCTTTTTTTTTTTTTTTCCTTCAAAGAAGCCAGCATATGTTTTCATTCTTTTTAGAGCCAAATCTCAGTTAATCAGCACTTGGATATTCAGTTTTTCAGTTATTCAGTTTTGCTTTTCTTTTTCATGTCACCAGACATGAAAAGAGCCTCGTTCTAGTCAGTATTTGAGAGAGTCTACTGTTTGTTAGAATATCTACTACCAGTTGGATAGAGCAAACATACAAGTAAAGATCATAATACTTATTTTCTGATTCATCAGCAATCTGTCTTCCTTTATTCTTACTTTCTTGTTTTTCATGTTTGCATTATATACTCACCCCACTTCCTTCATGCCAGCATGTGGACAGGTCCTTAGAGCTGCATCTCCCTTGCAGCCCTCCCCTTCCCTCGTGACTTTGCAGCCACTCCCCCTGCATGTGGTGTTATATGGGGCAGTTAGACATTCAGGGCAGGGCACAGAATTTTAAAAAAGCTGAAGAACACGGCAGGGAATAATTTCTGGTGGCCTTATTCACTGAAATACATTATTTTTCCCAATTTAAAGATTTTAAAAAGTAGCATAAAAGATGGCATTGCCGTTCAGTTTTAGTACTAGATCAAAAACTCAGTTACAACATCATGGTCCACTGGAATGGACATGTCCTGTCATCTCTGCCTCCCATATAAGAGAGAAGGAATGTGCCAAGCCTCTTACATTATGATTTTATTCAATATTCCTACCAGTAGCCCCCTTATATGGACAAAGAAATTAAAGTTTAGAGAGATTAAGTAACTAGCCCTAGGTAATGCAATCAGCTAGCATTCAAATTCAGTTTGTTTGGCATCAAAACTTCTGTTTATACCATACCTTTACCTCCTAATGCAAGAGAGGACATTAATGATTTTATATACCATTTACCCTTACTTATTTGCAAGTGTATTCTCTTTCTTTCTTAGAGAGTGTGGATTGTAAGGGTTGTCCAGGGGGCCATTTAGGGCATATGACTGACATCAGTCTTATCAAGTCAAAAGGAAATTTGGAATAAATACAGAAGAATAAAACGTGTTTGAGCATGTTTATATTTTACTCTCTGAGCAGTGTGGATATTATACTACACCCAAGAGTGGAAGGGCAGCAGTATTTTTGATGACCTGGAACATGGATAGTTAGGAGAAATATATATATTTCTCAACCCAGGATTACAGATGTTGGGGTCCTAATCATAATGACCTCCCGGAAAGTTAGAGATGGAAGGGAGGTTAAAAACCAGTTCCTTGACCTATCGCTGTGCCTATGGGGACACTGAAGACCAGAGATGCTGTGACTTGTGATGTTTATTGGGGCAACTTCTGATTAGTTAAGAGTTGAATTGAATGAGAAAGCTGAAGACCAGGGCAGTAAAATGAATTTCCCACAACTACAAACTTCAGCCTGGACCTGAACTTCTTTTTTTCTTTTAATCTTTATTGTTGAAAGTATTGCAGTCTTGCTCATTTATTCCTTCCTTTTCCTGTTTGCTTGTTTAGGACACCGTTTGTTAGGTGCTTGCTCTGCATCAGACACTCGGATCCACAGCTTCTTTTATTATCCCATTGAATCATCACCATGACTCTTTGAATCGGGCAATATTTTATTAAAATTTTACACCGGAGAATTTTAATTCTTAAATGGATTAGGGAATTTGCCCAAGGTCAAATTAAAGGGCAAGAGGCAGAGGCAACTCCAGAAAAGTCATGGAACTGCTATTATACATCTTCCCCCAGAAGAATGGAGACCTCGTGGTATCAGTGATCTCTTGATCTCACAGACAGTGAGAAAGCCAGAACAAGATCCAGGGTCCCGCAGCCCGCCTCTCAGGGTCCTTTCATCACTCCTAGTGGTAGAGGTCCACATTTTTACATCAAGACCTTAGAAGTGTAACCAGGAATAGTAGCCTTCTACTGACAACTTCTGCTTGAAATCAGTTCAGCCATTTGATAAGTCCATCCCAAAGATCCAACCTCACACCACAACAATGAAAAATAGGTATGTTACTGAAGACTTGAGCAGAGCCAGGCATTGCCCACCAGAGTAGAATTATATCACAACCATCAGTAAACAGCTTGGTTCTTCACTGAAAGGTTTCTCTTGCTTTGCTATGTCTATTTTCTTTCTCCTTCCTCAGTGGCTTCTAGTGGAGCACTTCAGCTCTAGCCCTCTGCCCTCATATCCCACTTGGCAAAACGAAAGCCTAGTAAGTAGCTAAATAGTACTAAGCCTGGGAGGCTTCTTGGTTCCTGCCACACCAAACTTACCTGGTTGACCGCTAAATCCACATAATTGCAGAGTATGAAATATTTGCCTAAGTATGACATAAAAACCAGAAACAATTTTTAAAAATTAAGAAATTAGAACATATAAGTCAAATTTCCCATATAAAAATTAAGTGTGTGAAAATATTTTTAAAATGCAGAAGACCACCGATTTCCTTAACGTATAAGTAGTTTCTAAAAATCAATTTTTAAAATTCAAATACCCATTAGAAAAATAAGCAAAGCTGGTTCTAAAAGAGAAAATACAAGTGACTCTTAAACACATAAAGTGCTTCTCAGTCTCACTCATAATAAGAAAAATGCACATTTAAATTACATGCTATTATCCTCCTATTAGATTGACTTGATAACACACATGTTGGTGACTATGAGGGGAAATAAGCATTATGTCATATATTTTTTAGTGGAATGTAAATTACTGCAACCTTGTTTGGTGGCAATTCATTAATAATCAGCAAAAATTTAAATGATTGTCTTTTAACCCAGCCATTCCATTTCTAGATCATATTCAAATATAAAGTTGATATTAACAGTTGATTGTAATAGGAAAATACTGGGAACAACCTAGATAGCCATCATTAGGTAACTAGTTAAATAAAGCAAGGACCATCCAACTATGAAATGCCATGTAACATTCAAAAAGAATGAGGCAGCTCTATCCAAAGTAGAATGGATGAGCTCCAAAGTTATTGTTGCATGAAAAAAGCAAAGCGGAGTTGGATGTGTAATATACTACACTTTTATAGGGTTATTTTTAACCCACAAATATAAAGCTAGCACACTGAAAGAGCATGACTCATGAGTGAAATCACAAAGCAACTTTATTGTGTGTTCTGCTGACCCATTAAAATGTATTCAATGGGGAAGGTCTCCTGCGCTGGATGTAAATTCGGTTCTATGACTTTTCTGATTCCTTGTGAATGATACGAAGTTTTATAGCAACGTAGATGACCAGTTCAGTCTACATTAAGAAGTTAAAATGCCCAGTCCCATGTCATAGTCAAAGCTGCCAACTCAAAGTTACCCTCCTCCCAAATGAGGCTCCTTTTCTGTAGCTTAACTCTGCTGCTGCTTATTGGCCGATGTTCCTGACCATGCCAGGCTGTGACGAGGAGAGGTCAGGGAAGCATGAAAGTAGGAATTGGACTCCTTTAAGACAGCTTTACACTCTCTAGGTCTAGCATGTGCCTGAAACTGACAGTTTTACTCAGGGGTACGGTGACCAACTTGTCCCAGGTTGCCAGGACTTCCCCAGTTTTAAAATGAAAGTCCATGTCTTGGAAATTCCTCCAATCTAGGTCAGTTGGGATGGTTGGTCACCCTACTCAGGGGACCAATGTTGTGGCTTGTTAGCAGCACACACACACATACACACACTCCCACTCTCTCTCCCTCTCGGTCTCTCTCTCTTATCTCTTTTGTGGTCCGCTCCTGGTGTATGAGAACCCTTTGTCTTGAACCAACTCTGAGCTTGCAGACCCAACCAATGTGACCCGACTCCTACATCTCCACCATCATAGCGAGCCCATCCCTTGCCTCTGGCCCTCAGGTGAGAGTGAGACACTGTCACTGTTCACAGTGTCTGTCACTTGGCAGAGCCATGTGTCACTCTCTCGCAAGAGTCCTATGGAAGGTTCTCGTTAGGCCTGAAGTGGGTCAGAAATGGGATGCACTGCACTGCTCTCTCAAAGCAATTATCTTCACAATCACAGGTTTATCTCACTTTCCTTTTTTCACCAACAGCCCACCATTGTATATCCTCAGTGTGGGCATGAAGTTAAAGGGCCATGAACCTGGTTTCTGTGTGTTTCCATTGAACGTTTATATTTTGGCATGACAATCACATTGGTATCTGGCAATATAATATCTGTCACCTTAGGGTCTTCACTGAAAGTGCCATGTTAACATCCTATTTCTATGCTTATAGACATAGAATGGTACCAGAAGGAGATACAAGCAATAGCAATTGGCTCCAGGATGGAAAAGTAGCTGGCAGAGAGGGAAAGGGAAGGAAACTTACTTTTCACCATTTACATTTTGTACCATCTATTATTATTATTATTATTATTATTATTATTATCATTGTTATTTCTAATTCTTTATTGTTGAAAGTATTACATACTTTCCCTATTCTCCCCCACTGACTCCCTCCAGCCCACCCCTGCCTGCCCTTTCCCCTCCCCCCTCAGCCCCAGCCTCAGGCCTTCAGCACCCTATTATCTGTGTCCATGGGTTATGCATATATGCATACAAGGTTTCTCCTTGATTATCTCCCACCCACTCGCCTTCCCTCTGAGATTCCACACTCTGTTCCATGTTTCCATATCTCTGGATCCACTTGGTTCATCAGATTATTTTTTTACTTAGATTCCGTATATGAGTGTGATCATGTGATACTTGTCTTTGACTGACTTATTTCACTTAGCATGATACTGTCCAGGTCTCTCCATGCTGTCTCAAAGGGTAAGAAATTCTTCTTTACTACTGCATAGTATTCCATGGTGTAAATGTACCACAGCTTTTTTATCCACTCACCTACTGATGGGCACTTGGGCTGTTTCTAGATCTTAGCTATTGCATTTTGTACCATTTAACTGTATACACTGTGAATATATATTACTTATGAAAATGCTGCTGAACTCCGGCTATCCAGGAGGTCTTAGCAGAATCTGGAGCAGTCTGAACTGTGTGACCTTAGGACAAGGGCCATTTTTTCCTTGCACACCCAACCAGTGCAGAGCATCCCATTCACATGGCCAAATCTTGGTCTGTTTTGGCCTGATAATTGCTGGCCTAACTCTGATGACTCCCTGTGACCCCCACCCCACAACAAAGGTCTGCAGGCATGTGGTAGGTGACAGCCAGTCTTAGTATATCCTAGTGGCCTCAGACCCAGCACTGGCACTGAGTTTGAACCAGTATCAAGCTGGTGAGCACCACTCAGACCTACCTGATGACTCACTGAGAACCTACCTCACACAACCCAGGTACTGCCAAAGGCTCTTTCAGTGACTAAGCCTAACAGGCAGCCAGTAGGCAGAGGAGGAACATGGTGTGCCTTGAGCCTTTGCTGATCTGCAACCTTGCTCGGTACTGGTGGGAGACGGCCTTGGTGCTCTGTCCTTCCTGGGTGCACCTAGGCCCAGCAGAGCAGCCACAAACTTGGACCCTACATGTTAACAGCATTTTTAATCCTCCTCCAAGGAGTGAGGATATTGTTTTCATTGATTTTTAGAGAGAGTGCAAGGGATGGGAGGAGAGAGTGAAACATCAACATGAGAGAGACTTATCGATTGGCTGCTTCCCGCTCGCCATCTCCCCACGACCACCACCAGACTGGGGATTGAACCTGGTGCCCTTGACTGGGAATGGAACCTGCGACCCTTAAGTCTGTGGGCCAGTGCTCTAACCACTTAGCAAAATCAGCAAGGGTTGGATTTTGTTTTTATGGTAGTGTTATATAAGTAATTATACTTTTTCTTTTTTTCTTATTTCTTAGGGTTTTTTTAAAAAAAGTTAACGTACATTACATAGTAATAAACTTACTTTAGATTACATTAAAATAATGTGTGATATGTCATTACAGTGAAGACTCCCTATTGAAACACCATTTTCCAGTACAAAATAGACTGAATGTGTTTGTTCAGGTGAAGAAAATGCTTCCCTGGCAGTTTATTCCAGTGGTCCTGTTCCTAGACTTGCTTTTCCTCACCATGAAAAGGGCTGAAACCTGAACACTCATTGCTCTTACTTACCTGGAGCTGATGTTCACAGAACACTGTTCACATGACATTTGAGACAGGCTCTATTGACGAACATGAAATCGGAAGCCTTGGCATAAGCAACTCCCAACAGAATGCTATTGTAAGGTGGGTACGTGTTTGAATTGATTTATCCCTTCACACCCAGTTTAATTTTTCTAATTCCTGCTTTAGAGAAGAGGGCAAGGCAGATATTTTTAGCCAGAAAGTTCAGAGAAGAAGAAATTATGGTTTCTGTACTTTAAAAAGTCAACATTTTTACTGTTCAGAAGTTGTAAGAAATACTTATTCCACCACAGGGAAAAAAAAACAACACTGTGTGATAACGTACTAATAAGGCCTACAGAACAGACATGAAGATAATTTATTAATAGTAGTGATAGTGGCATTTATCAAGTGCCTACCATGTACCAGGCTCTGTGCTCTATGCTTTATTATATTATCTCTAGCCAGAAACAGCTTCTTTAAAAACAAGCTTCTTTATCAATTACTTTTCAAAAAGATAATTGCATAAAAATTAGGTTTTTTGAAATTTCTTTAGCTCAGCACATTATCCTGAAAATTATTGCTGTTGAGTGCAGACATAAATATTAATGAATAAAAATCCTAATACCTATGAGAATTTTCCTAAGGAAGGTTTAGGATACAAATAAAGATCTTTGAACATTCCATAGTGAAAGCAAAATTTTATAGTAGGGTCAGACACTGAGGTTCCTACAAGAGGCTGGGAGATGACAATGACAATAGCTAATACTTAATGAGCCCTTACTCTGTGTCAAACAGTATCCCACACGCTTTACATGTATGAATTAATTTAGATCTACCCAACAACTCTTTGAGGAGTTACAAGTGCTCTCTGTTTTAAGAGAATGAAACTAAAGCAAAAAGAAATTTAAAAACGTCTCCAAGATCACACAGCTAGTGAGTAATGATGCCCATAATTAAACCCAGACAGCCTGATTCTAAAACTCTTACACAATACACTGGGCTTGGAGTCTGGCCTTTCTAACGCAGATCCTTTCGGGGTGAGATGGGTTATGGGATCAAGTTATCAGGCTGTGGAAATAGGTCTGAATCCTTTTAGTAGCACATCAAAATGAAAAACTGAAATTTTTTTTGAGAAAATCAGCCCTACACTCTAATATGAAATTAAACAACAACAAGGGAGGGGTGCCCAAGCTACTGAGCAACTGCCTTCGGGTTTACCCTCTGCCCCAGGACACCTTCTAGAAGGCCACAGTCCCTTGGATGCCAGCTTCCTCTGTTACTAAAGGACCGGATTTTCATTTTGTATCGTTGCTCTTCCTCAGTTTTCCATATGTTATCTAAACCAGTGAGGCACTAAAATGACAGCATTGTAAAATGTAGAATATTCATCCTATTACATACAGTAGAAACATGAATTTCTACTCCATAGCCCATGTAGCGTCTCCAGAAGCACAGTTAAGTCCACGTAACATAGTGACTTTGCAAGTTAGAACTGGTTTCAAATGCTGGCCCCCCACAACTTACTGGCTCTCAGACCTTGGGAAAGTAAAGTAGCCTCCCTAAGCCTCATCCTCAAAATGGAGATAACACAGACGTACTTCACAGAGTTGTTGAGAGGGCTGAATGAGATCCCGTGTCTGGTACAGCGACCGGTGCATAGTAAACCACTCCATGATTGCTAGTTGTGACTGTTTTCATCATTGCCTTGAACATCAGCATAATTCGCCAAAGCCTGCTCTTGTCATCATTCTTCAGCATGAAAAGTGATTCTCAATGTGGCTGTCATCCTGCTTTGAATTTTTAACTACAGACAGTGAGATGTTGAGACACAAAACAAAGTATCCAGTTAGACTATTGAATATTCCATCTAAAGCATCTTATATATTTGAACCAATAGAAAGGAAGGACAAGACAAGATGATAATGAGGAAAGCCCACCCCACTGAGCATCCGTGTGGCCCAAGCTCTTGCAATAAATGCAAAGCACATGAGATGGAATGTCCCCTTATGTCACAGCTGAAAACTGTAACATAAATATTTTTGTCAGTTGGCTTTACCCTACAGATGTTTTTGAGGATTTGTTATTGAAACAGCCAATCCACTCCTGAATAAAAAAACTTTTGGCAGTATTCAAAGTGTCAACTAATTAGATCCAAATTGCAGCTGAACATTTTGAAATATATGCATCACCCATTGAATACTGAGTGAATTTATTATAAATGGAATTTCAATTGCTGTGAAAGAAGGACGCTCAATGGCACAGAAGTAAACTAATTTGCGAGCATTTATTAAACACCTTATTAAGATCTCCCCTTACAAGGGACCTTATACAATGGATTAAGTGATGAGTATTCCAAGTGTATTCAAAGATGCACTCTGCAAGGAGTCAGAAAAAAACACTCCCAAGTTGTGCATAAAGAACTGGATTCTAATCCCATTTCTGCCTCTAACTATGAAAGGTTGAGAAGTCACTTAATCCTTTTTGTGTAAATTGAGCACCCCCTACTTTGTGGGCCTAATTCCCCATACAAATTTTAAAAAAACTGAACTGGATTGACTTGACATGATGCCACCCATTCTCATTTGCAGAACCCACAGCTCCCGAAGGTGGGCAAGTTCACACATTTGTGCTGCTGCCTACTCTGAAGATGCTGTGTAGCTGGGGCCTTGATTTAGCTTTGAGATCTCAGTTTCTGCCTTTGGATGAGATGTACTCTCAATGACTCATTTGCCCAAGTACATCATGATGTGTATTATAGATGACTGAATTCTAGACTGGTGGTTGATAGAAATAAAACAATTCAAGCAACCAAGCAGAAAAATGTGTCTGCTTATTATACAAAGAAGAATATTCTAGCTTTTAGAACCATCCAGCAATGATTTGCCTATTCTGTTAGGTAGTGAGTGCCCCGTCACTGGGCCTTCTCAGGCCAGTGCCAGAAAACAACCTATAAGAAGTTTGAAGGAAGGGACTTGGGGATAGATTGGTAGGTGTATCAGTCTTTAGGTGTATCTAGTCTTTAGGCTGCTGTGACACAAACTGGGTAGCTTAAAATGACAGAACCTTATTGTCTCATTAGGGGTCCCTCCACCTGGCCTGCACCCTCTCACAATCTGGGACCTCTCAGGGGATGTTGGACTGCCAGTTTCACCAGGCCTGCCTGCGGGGTTGAGCCAAAACCAGCAGTCCAATGTCCCCCAAGGGATGTAGTAGTGGGTGAAGCAGCAGGCAGCCGGGGAAGAGCCTGAGCCCCGGCTGGGTGCCATGCCACTCTCGCTCATCCTAGCCCTGCTGCACCTGCTGCCACCACCACTAGGTAACACTGCTGCAGAGGCAGGAGAGGCTCGCACCATCGTAGCTGTGCTTGCCAGCTGTGAGCTGACGTCTGGTGCCCGTCCATCAGCTGAGCAGTGCTTCTGCTGTGGGAGCACACTGACCACCAGGGGGCAGCTCCTGTGTTGATCGTCTTCCCCCTAGTGGTCAGTGCGCGTCATAGCGACCAGTCGTTCATTCATTCTGTCACTTAGGCTTTTATATATATAGACTAGAGGCCCAATGCATGAAATTCATGCAAGGGGCTTGGCCCTTGCAGCCCCAGCTGCCTCAGCTGGCCTTCACAGCCCCTCGCAACACTGGCCAGCCCTTGCAGCCCCGGCTTTGTCCAGAAGGACATCGGAAGGTCGTTCAGCTGTTTGGTCTAATTAGCATATTAGCTCTTTATTATATAGGATAGTTCTAGAAGTTGGAAATTAAGGCATTGGTGGGCCATGCTCCCTTTGAAGACTCAAGGGAAAAATCATTTTTTTAAAATATTGATGATTCTTTTTTTAATCCTTGTCCAAGGGTATGTTTTTATTGTTTGTTTGGGTTTTTTTAGATAGAGGAAGGAGTGGGGGGAGAGAGAGAGGTAAATATCAATGAGAGAGAATCATTGATCAGTTGCCTCCTGTACTCCCCACACCAGGATGGAGCTCACAGCCTGGGCATGTGCCCTGACTGGGAATTGAACCAGTGGCCTCTCAGTGCATGGGATGACCCTCAATCAACTGAGCCACACTGGCCAGGGCAATATTGTGTTCATTTTTAATGAGTTCTTATGTTTTATAAATACATACTAAAATATTTATGGATACAAACATCTGATATTTGCTTCAAAATAATAGAGGGAGCAATGAGTGGGGATGTGGATAAAACAAGAGTGGCCATGAATTGATAATTGCCACAGTTGAGTGATGGGTACATGGGGCTCATCAGACTATTCTCCACTTTTGTATATGTTTACGTTTTTTTCCGCCCTAGCCAGTTTGACTCATTGGATAAAGCAGCGGTTCTCAACCTGTGGGTCGCGACCCCTTTGGGGGTCGAACAACCCTTTCACAGAGGTCGCCTAAGACCATAGGAAAAAACATATATAATTACATATTGTTTTTGTGATTAATCACTATCTTTAATTATGTTCAATTTGTAACAATGAAATTGGGGGTCACCACAACATGAGGAACTGTATTAAAGGGTCGTGGCACCACTGGGATAGAGCATCAGCTCGTTGACTGAAGGGTCCTGGGTTTGATTCTGGTCAAGGGTATGTATCTTGGTTGCAGACTCGATCCCAATCAATGTGTCCACTCCCTCTAAAAATCAATGGAAAAATATCCTTGAGTGAGGATTAACAAAAATAAAATAAAAATTTTTCTAATAAAAGTTTTTTTAAGAGATTATCATTAAGTGAGAAAATACATCATACAGTAGCAGGTATGCCCTAGTGACTCAGTAAGGGTTGCTGGTAGCCAGTTGCATTGGAGCCCTAATTATTGTAGTGTCCTATTTATTTTTATTAGCTCAGTTAAGTGTCAGGAGCAAAAGCCGACAGCAAGGGAGAGGATTAACTGATACATGGGGAAAGCTATCTTTTTTTTTCTTTTTTCGTTTTGTTTAGTTCTGTTAATGAAGATCTCAACTTTCTGATATTTGGGGAAATACCAACCAACCCTTCCACCCTCATTACGGAAGTCTGAAGGTTCTGGTAGGTAACACTGACAGCTCTTGGCCACTAAACCAGACCCTGAAAAACAGTAGGAAGGATTCTCTCTCCACTGTTAAATGTCAGCACCCATTTTACATTCATTTTGAGCTTCACTTCTCAGCTTCAGTTAAACAGTATCAACATGGCAGGTAACTTTTATTCATACAAATGTACCTTTACAATCAAATACTTTATTTTTAGTCATTTAACCTTGAAGTGAATTTCAGTTACTGATGTGTGGCCAGTCTTAACGAAAACAGTCATTAGTATTGGAGGAGTGGGGATTTGGAAATGCTGCCTTAAAAAAAAGTTTCCCCCTTAACTTAATATTACTAATCCTTTCCCACCTTTGTCTCCATGAAAATGGGGTCAGAGAGCCAGCAGCTGAGAATGAGAATTCTCAGAGATTTCAACTGAAAGCTATAAACTCCTTTACAAAGACCAGTTGAGTCTTTGGCCACTAGTTTCTGGCTTTAACACTGATAAGTAAAGTGGCTTTTTTTTTTTTTTCTATGTAGAGGAGGGAGGGATGGATGATATAAAGTAAAACGCATTTTTTTTTTTTTGCATTTATACTTGAACCTCTACTGCAATAAATCAAGTATAAAGACATTCCTTAAGAAATTATTTTCAGCTTAAAATTTTCAAATGATAGTGTACATTTGGAATTGAGCAATTATTCCTCGTTTGATATCTGTCCTTTCATGCTTATGACATTACTAGATATTTGAAGAAAAACCTGTGAATTAATTTATTGCATGCTGTCAGTTATAA
Source organism: Myotis myotis (assembly GCF_014108235.1). Taxonomy (NCBI): domain Eukaryota; kingdom Metazoa; phylum Chordata; class Mammalia; order Chiroptera; family Vespertilionidae; genus Myotis; species Myotis myotis. Next base: position 36,374,209 of record NW_023416357.1, read on the forward strand.
ATGATTCTGTGTAATGATATATCACCAGAGCACTATTCAGAATCACTTGAATAAAAATTTTAAAAATCTCAAGATTTATGAGTAGTCAATGCTATTTCACAAAATGTTTTCATTAAAGTATAACTTAATTTACTCCTATTTTTTTGAACTGGTAACTTCTATTTTTTTTTTTTTTCTATATCTCTCATTTGAGGCTGGATACTCTGCCCTAGCTGGTTTGGCTCAGTAGATAGAGTGTCGGCCTGCAGACTGAAGGTCCCAGGTTCGATTCTAGTCAAGAGCAAGTACCTGGGTTGCAGGCTCCTCCCCAGCCTGGGCCCTTGTCAGGGTGTGTGCAAGAGGCAACCAATCAATGTGTTTTTCTCACATCAATGTTTCTCTCTGTCTTTGCCTCTCTGTTCCACTCTCTAAAATTCAATGGAAAAATATCCTCAGGTGAGGATTAAAATAAATAGATAGATAGGTAAAATAAAAAATGTTTCTTTAAAAAAAAAAAAAGGCTGGATACTCAAATATGCCAAATATTTTAAGTTATTTATATGTATTATACATTTTATCTATTAGCAGCTGAGTGATTATTGAAACAATATGGAATGTAAAGTTAAATTCGAAAAGGCCCTAGCAAATTCTTATTAAATTTGGAGCTTAAAAAGTCTGTGTTTCAAGTGATTTCTTCTTTTTGTTCTTTTTCTCTTCATGCCACACATCTTTATGGTTCAAAGTTTATAATCTTATTATTAGTTCTGATTACTTTTGCAAAATTTCATCAGCACTCTTACATAAAACATTCATGTATTATCTTTACTCATCAGTCACACAACTGCTCTGAATTTTCCAGAATTTAGTTTCAGTAAACATCAGGACTACAGCACATCTCTCTGGGCTTTAATGTTTTTTGTTTGTTTGTTTTTCCCCTCACTCTCTCTCTTTTTCTCTCTCTCAGTGTTGTGGTCAGCAGCCTAACCATGTTGCCTTGCATTTCCTTGTCTCTTGGCCCTAGTGTGTTTTGTGCTGAGCGCTCCCTGTCCCGGGTTGAGCCCTTCTTCCACTTTCCTTTGCTCTCAGAGTGAACCAGGACATCGTGTTCTGAAGCTGCACACATGCTTCTGGACGCTGCCAAGTTTGCAGCTGACCAATTGGCCTACTTTAGAGGACTTGCATTTATAAAATTTACAACCCGTTATTTCCACCACCACGGCATCCCCTCCCCCGAAAAAGAGTGTGCCAAATGTACTGATAAATCAGTTCTTTGGTTTTGTTGCAACAAAACGGAGAGTTCTCTTCCCTTCATTGGCTCTCGGCCTTGCGTTCCTTCCTGATAGATGGAAAGTAGCAGTTGATATGTTGAAGACATCTGATAGTGGCCGCCTCTGTAGTAATAACTATTTTTTTTTTTAATGTACTAATGAAATGATACGCTCTTGAATTTCTGGAACTCTGTCCTTCCAAAGTAATTCCTTTCCAAAAACCAGTCCAGGCAAATTTTTCTTCTTCCAAATTAGGAAGACAGAGTTGGGTCCTTACTTTTTCAGTGAGATCAGGTCAGGCAGGTCTTTTGTATTTAGATTTTTTTAACTTTTTTAAAATATATTTTTATTGATTTCAGAGAGGAAGGAAAAGGGAGAGAGATATAGAAACATCAATGATGAGAGAGAATCACTGATCAGCTACTTCCCACACTCCCCACACTGGGGATCAAGCCTGCAACCCGGGCATGTGCCCTGACCGGAAATCGAACTGCAACCTCCTGGTTCATAGATCAATGCTCAACCACTGAGCCACACTGGCCAGGCTGTATTTAGATATTTTAAAACTCCTTATTGGCATTTGAATCTTCTCAGCTTTTTAAATAGAATTCAAGACCAAATATGAGAGGGTGGGGATTTAATGGAGTAAGAAAAAGCTGGGAATTGGTTTCTCATGCTTTTAATGATTTGCTGTGTTCTTTCTTCTCTCCACACCTTGGGAAAGGGTGCTCTGTCAGGGTAGATCCAGATTTTTACAAGGCCTGAAACTTACAGATATGGAACTCTCTTTATGAAAGAGACTATGAAATTAGGTGCAAGAGTGTATACCTATTTCAAATGAAAAAAAAGAAACCCCCAAATTACAAGTCTTAAAAGGCATTCAGAAAAATAGCATTATTGTCATTAGTTTTAATTAACAATTATTATTACTACTAGAGGCCCAGTGCATGAATGTCATGCACTGGGGGGGGGGGGGGGGGGGAGAAGGCCCTCAGCCCGGCCTGTGCCCTCTTGCAGTCCAGGACCTCTTGGGAGATGTCCGCTTGCATGAATGTCATGCCCTGGGCCTCTAGTAATAATAATAATTAATTATTATTTAACAATTATTTATTGCCTGCCACTGCCGCTGCACTCCTCACAAGTCATGAGCCCCACTTCTGGCTGAGCGGTGCTCCCCCTGTGGGAGCACACTGACCACCGGGGGGGGGGGGGCAACTCCCGGGTTGAGCGTCTATTCCAGCCGTGGGCAAACTACGGCCCACGGGCTGGATCCGGCCTGTTTGAAATGAATAAAACTACGAAAAAAAAAGACCGTACCCTTTTATGTAATGATGTTTACTTTGAATTTATATTAGTTCACACAAACACTCCATCCATGCTTTTGTTCCGGCCCTCCGGTCCAGTTTAAGAACCCATTGTGGCCCTCGAGTCAAAAAGTTTGCCCACCCCTGGCTATCCCCTGGTAGTCAGTGCACATCATAGTGACCGGTCGTTCCACCGTTCAGTCTATTTGCATATTACCCTTTTATTATATAGGATTACAATGTAATTGCTTAACCCACCTATATATCTTTTCTCTACTTTTTTCACTTTATACTCTTTGACCCTTCTTCATTCATATGATAAAAATTTTATAATACCATTTTGTGTAGAGAGAACCGAAAGATAATTTTGTCTTGTATAGGAAATAGAAATGATTTTTGTTATTAATGGTTTGGAGATGTTCTTTTAGCTTCAGAGCTTGTTGGTTGTGCCACAGCTGAAATAATTTCTTGTTCTGGAGGTGCCTTCTATCCAAGGAAAAGTCCTCAGAGGCTCCAGACCTTTGATGGCACTGGACAGGGCCCCAGCTGGCTGTTTGGCCATTGCCTCTGGGACTGATCCAGCTCAGCCAAATCCGGCAGTGGTCTTAGGCAGGGGAAGAGGGATAGCAGGGCACAAGGTGCCCATGGTAGAGTCTTAGTCCAGTGGGCTCTGGGCAGAGAGCAAAGTGACATCTCATTCAACTTTCTTCTTGGTTCCAAAGTTGGGTTCTGGATACTCGGGGAGACCCACATTCTGCAGGATATCAAGGGGGCCAGCAAAAATGGGGGGTACTGGCAGCCCACTGACATCACCCACAGATCCAGAATGGAGGGTCACATCCTAGTAGGGCCAGCATTCCATACATCCTGATGAACCCAAATTGGTGAGGAGGACACACAGAACCTTAGAAGGGACCCATGAAAGTAAGCGGCCATGAAGCTTAGAGTTCATTAGCTTTACTGAGAAACCAGTTCTGCACTCCATGGAACTGAATGGAGCGGATTCCTTGGCCAAAGTGACCCTGTTTAGTATGTTTAAAATTGTAGGCTCCAGATGCAGGTTCATGGCTGTACTCTTATCATCTAGAACAGTACCTAGCACATGATGGAACTCAGTAATTATTTGCTAAGTGAATGGGAAGTCTCTTTCTCTGAATATTTTTTCATTTGTAGAGAGGACCAAAATTAGTTACCAACGTCTTTTATTTTCCTGGGTTAAAAAATGATGGCTAACTGAAAGCTGCTAGATGTGGCTAACTTTTAATGTCTTCATCTACCCTTGAAGAACTCATTATTACATCACCCAAGCTCCTCCCTCCCCACCAAAAATAAAAAAATTAAGGGCGGGGAGGGGGGGGGAGGTGCGGGGGAGGCTTTAAAGCATGGTTTAAGCATCTTGTCATTTTCATTTAGAGTGCATACTTGATTGTTGCCCAGATAGTCAAATGTCAAGCCTTTCAGCCTGGGATTCTTCCAGTTAGTCATAATGCCTGAACTTTTTCAAAGTAAAAAATCTGTTTACGATTTTTTTTAAACACTTAGACAAAGATATTGGAAGATTATTTTGAAACTATGAACATGTTTTCTTCTTGCTCCTTGAGGATTATGAGATGTTTCTCTTGAACTATGGAGGAAAACAATGCAGTCAGTGCATTACATGTGTGTGTTATTGTGGCCTTTTCATTTCTTGAGCCTGAAAGCCACAGTGCGACCCATCGTTATACAGATAATGAGTAGGGATGGAAAGAACACATGAAACTCACAGATTACATAGAATCTTATGGCCAGGACTGACATAATGTATTCTATCTTTTCAGTGAATAAACTGTTGCTCAGAAAGATTAAATGAATTTCCCAAAGTTATAATCATGAGTGGCAATAATCAGAAGTCCTGTAAGGGCAGCATAATAAAGCTATTCCTCAAAATAAGTTTTGGAACTTTACCTACCTCTAATTTTTATTTCCCCATCAGCTTTTATCTCTAATACCATGATAACCATGATTAACTATGTCTGTGTCAATAATCTTTGAAAAGTCAATATTTGATAATAAGGCACTGGGAGACCAAGAGACTCAGAGATGTTACCTAGGAGGAACTTGACATTGACATGGCGCTGCACAACTAGTGAGTATTTGAAGAACACTTGCAGAAATAAATTGAGTACATTGAGTCTTTGACTACAGTTTTCTATATAGCACTGCAAACTGCCGTGCTTCCTGTTAATGTATTAATTTATTCTGCAAACACTTATTACACCACTGCTCTATGTCAGGCACTTTGCTCAGAGAAAACATGAACCCTGCCTTCCAGGAGATCACAATTTAGTGAAGACAGATGCATAATGTATTAGATTCTATTAATCACAGAGTTAGCAGTGTAGAAAAACACCCGTTTATTAGCTCACAGTTCTATAGGTGAGAAGTCTGGCTGAAGTACAAGTGGGTTCTCTGCTCAGGGTTTCACAGGGTCAAAATCAAGGTGTCAGATGAGCTGCATTCTTAAATGGATCTGGGAATCCTACTGGAAGCTCATGTACTTGTGACAGAGTTTCATTCCTTGAGAATATAGGGCCGAAGTTCCTTGCTGGTGGTCAGCCAGGGCTGTTCTCAAATCCTGGAGGCTGCCTGCATTCCCTGCCATGTGGCCCCCTCCATCTCCATGCAGGGAACGGGTTATTTCCTTTGCATCAAGTCACTCACACACTTCAGTGTACAGGATTGCTTTTACTCCACATCCTTACCCATACTTAGTGTCTTTTTGATAATAGCCATTCTAACATGTGCGACATCTCATTATGGTTTTGATTTGCATTTTCCTGATGATTAATGTTGAGCATCCTGGCTATCTGTATGTCTTCAAAAATATCTATTCAGATCCTTTGCCCATTTTTAAATTGGATTTGGTTAATTTTTTGCTATTGAGTTGTATGAGTTCTTTATGTGTTTTGGATATTAACTCCTTATAAGATACTAGAGGCCCAGTGCACAAATTTGTGCACTGGTGGGGTCCCTCAGCCTGGCCTGCACCCTCTCGCAATCTGGGACTCCTCAGGGGATGTTAGACTTCCAGTTTCGGCCCTATCCCCACAGCCCAGGCCAAAGGACCCCACCTGTGCATGAATTCGTGCACCAGGCCTCTAGTATGCACAAAAGATCTTTGGTTAATCTCTTCCCACCCTTTTCCCTCCCCCATTCCCTCTGAGATTCATCAGTCTGTTCCATGTTGCCATGCCTGTGCATTGAGCGTCTGCCCCCTGGTGATCAGTGCACATTATAGCTACAGGTTGAATGGTCGAATGGTTGCTTAAGCTTTTCTATATAGAGACTAGAGGCCAGGTGCACAAAATTCGTGCACAGGAGGGGGGGGTGGTCTCTCAGCCCAGCCTGCACCCTCTCTAGTTCGGGACCCCTCGAGGGATGTCCAACTGCCTCTCACAATCTGGGACTGTTGGCTCCTAACTGCTTGCCTGCCTGATCTCCCCTAACCATCTCTGCCTCACCCCACACCCGGGACCCAGGATTCCCTCTCTGGCCAGCCGCAGGCACCCAGGACCAAGCCAGCTTCTCCCAGGCCGGCCACAACCACAGGGGACCGTGGGCGGGCGGCTTCACCTAGACCACAGCCACAGGTGCCTGGGACCACAGGGTGGATGGCTTGACCCTCTCCCAGGCTGCAGCCCCAGCCACTGGTGCCCAGGACCTCAGGGCGGGCAGCTTGTCCCTCTCCCGGGCCACAGCCTGGCTGGTCCCCATTCCTCTCTTGTGAGCTCATTTGTGCCTGGCTGATCCCCTTTCCTCTCTCCCCAGTGTTGAGTGTCTGAGCCATTACAGCATAATGGCGTGACGGCATGAGGGCATGATGACCATTTGCATATTAGCTCTTTATTATATAGGATTCTTGGTTGTAGTCTCCACTCGGTTTCTTTCAAGTAAGGACTGCAGGAGGTTGGCTGGCTGCAGGAGGTTGGCTGTGGGAGTGCACTGACCAGCAGGGGACAGTTCCTGTGTTGAGTGTCTGCCCCCTGGTGGTCAGGGCATTGTCATAGCGACCATTCGACCCATCATAATGGTCGCTTAGGCTTTTATATATATAGAGAGAGAGATGTGTTTTGCAAATATTTTCTCCCATTCCATTTTCATTTTGTTGATGGTTTCCTCTGCTGTACAGAAGCTTTTCAGTTTGATGTGGTCACTTGTTTGTTTTTGCTTTTGCTTTTGCTTTCGGTTTCAAATGAAAAAAATTCATCAAGACCTATGTCAAAGAGCTTATACCTGTGTTTTCTTCTAGGAGTTTTATGCTTTCAGGTCTTAGGATCAAGTCTTTAATTGATTTTGAGTTTATGTTTGTATATAGTAGAAGATACTGGTCCAGTTTCATTCTTTTGCATTTGGCTGTCCAGTTTCCCCAACACCATTTATTTTATTTATCTATTTTTTGTTAATCCTCACCCAATGGTAATTTTTTCCCATTGATTTTTTTAGAGAGAGTGGAAGGGAGGGGTAGAGATAGAGAGAAACATCGATGTGAGAGAGACACAGCAATTGGTTGCCTTCCAACATGCTCCCCAACCAGGTCTGGGGATTCAGCCTACAACTGAAGCATGTGCCCTTGACTGAGAATCAAACCTGTGACCCTCCAGTGCGCAGAACAGTGCTCTAACCATCGAGGCATGCTGGCCAAAGCCCAACACCATTTATTAAAGAGACTGTCCTTTTCCCAGTTTTATTCTTGGCTTCTTGTCATAAATTAATTGACCATATATCCATGGATTTTCTCTGGGCTTTCTATTCTGTTCCATTTATTTATGTGTCTGTTTTTATGTTAATATCATACTGTTTTTATTACTGTAGCTTTTGTAATATAATTTGAACTCAGGAAGCATGATGCTTCATTTTACTTTTGTTTCTCAAGATAGTCTTGGCTATTCAGGGACTTTTGTGGTTTCATACAAATTTTAGGATTATTTGTTTGAATTTTGTGAAAAGTGCCTTTGGAATTTTGATAGGGATTACAATGAATCTGTAAATTGTTTTGGGTAGTATAGACATTTTAACAATATTAATGCTTCCAATTCATGACCATAGAATATCTTTCCATTTATTGGTGTCTTCTTCAATTTCTTTTATTAATGTCTTATAGTTTTAAATAAATAGGTCTTTCACCTCCTTGGTTAAACTTATTCCTAGATACTTTATTCGTTTTGATGCAGTTGTAAATGGAATTATTTTCTTAGTTTCTCTTTCTCATAGTTTATTCTTAGTGTATAGAAATGCCACTGATTTTTGTATATTTATTTTGTATCTTACAACTTTGTTGAATTTGTTTATTAGTGCTAATAGTTTGGGGTGGCATTTTTAGTTTTTTATGAATAATTTCATGTTGTCTGTAAATAATGACAGTTTTACATCTTCCTTTTCAATTTGGATGCCTTTTTTTATTTTTATTTTTTTTAATGCCTAATTGCTCTGGCTAGGACTTCCAGGATTATGTTGGAAAAGTGGTGAGATTGGGCAGCCTTGTCTTGTTTTCTGATCTTAAAGGAAAAGCTCTCTGCTTTTCACTGTTGACTATGATGTTAACTATTGACTTGTCATGGGTGGCCTTTATTATGTTGAGGTATGTTTCTTCTATACCCAATCTGTTGAAGGTCTTAATCATATATGGATATTGAATTTTGTCAAATTATTCTTCTTTAGCTATTGAGATAATCATATGATTTTTCTCTTTCATTTATTAATGTGGTGTATCATATTGATTTAATTGCAGATATTGAACCATCCTTGCATCCCTAGAATAAACCCCACTCAATCATGTATGAACCTGTATTGTCTTGTTGAGTTCGGTTTGGTAATATTTTGTTGAAGGTTTTTGCATCAATGTTTATCAGGAATATTGACATGTAATTTCTTTTCTCCTAGTGTCCTTTTCTGATTTTAGTATAAAGGTAATGCTGAATTTGTAAAATAAGTTTGGAAGTGTCCCCTCATCTTCTACTTTTTTGAAGAGTTTGAGAAGTATTGGTGTTAGTTCTCCTTTAAGTGTTTGCTAGAATTCACCAGTGAAGCCATATGGTCCTGAGCTTTTGTTTGTGAGAAGTTTTTGACTACTGATTCAATCTCCTTACTGCCTACTGAACTTTTTAGATTTTCTATTTATTCATGATTCAATCTTGGTGGGTTGTATGTTTCTAGGAATTTATCCATTTCTCCTAATTCGTTCATTTTTCTGGTGTATAATTACAGTCCCTTATATGATCCTGTGTATTTCTGTGCTATCAGTTGTAATGTCTCCTCTTTCATTTCTGATTTTGAGCCCTCTCTCTGTTTTTCTTGGTGAATCTATCTAAAGATTTATCTGTTTATCTTAAAAAAAAAAAAAACACCTCTTTTGTTGATTTTTTTTGGTATTGTCTATTTTATTTATTTCCACTCTGATCTGTTATTTCCTTCTTTCCAGTAACTTTGGGCTTAGTTCTCCTTTTTCTAGTTCCTTGAGGTATAAAGTTAGGCTGTCTATTTGAGAACTTTCTTCTTAATGTAGGTGTTTATCATTATGAACCTCCCTCTTATAACTGCTTTGGATACATCTCAGAAGTTTTAGTATGCTTTAATTTTATTTTCATCTGTCTTAAGATATTTTTTTATTTCTTTTTTGGTTTCTTCTTTGACCCATTGGTTGTCTAATCTCCACATACTGTGTTTGTAGATTTTTTCAGTTTTTTCTATTGCTCTTGAATTCTAGTTTCACACTACTGTGGTCAAAAAACACACCTGAGCCCTGACTGGTTTGGCTCAGTGGATAGAGCGTCACCCTGCTGACTGAAGGGTCCCAGGTTCGATTACGGCCAAGGGCATGTACCTTGGTTGTGGGCACATCCCCAGTGGGGGGTGTGCAGGAGGCAGTTGATTGATGTTTCTCTCTCATCGATGTTTCTAACTCTCTGTCCCTCTCCCTTCCTCTCTGTAAAAAAAAATCAATAAAATATATTTTTTAAAAAAACATACCTGATATGATTTCAATCCTTTTATATTTGTTAAGACTTATTTTGTGGCCTAACATATGATCTGTCCTGGAATATGTTTCATGTACACTTGAAAAGAATGTATATTCTGTTGTTTTTGGAACGTTCTATATATGTCTGTTAAGTTCATCTAGTTTAACAAGTCATTTGAGGCCAGTGTTTCCTTATTGATTTTCCATCTGGATGATCTATTTATTTGAAAAAAGTAAAGTATTAAAGTCTCCTATTATTGTATTTCTGTCTGTTTCTCACTTTTGGTCTATTAATATTTGACTTGTATGTTTTGGTACTCCTATATTGGGTGCATAAATATTTAGAATTATTATATTCTCTTGTTGGATTAACCACTTTATCATTATATAATGACCTTCTTTGTCACTTGTTTCAGTCTTTGTCTTAAAATCTATTTTTTCTGATATAAGTGTAGCTACTCCAGCTTTTTTTCTGGTTCTCATTTGCATGGAAAATCTCTTTTCATCACTTCTCTTTCAGTCTCTATATTCTTACATCTAAAATGGTTCTCTTAAGGCAACATATATGGGTCTTTTTGTTTGTTTTTTAATCCATTCAGCCACTCTAATATTTTGATTGGAGAATTTATTTTACATTTAAAGTAATTACTGATAGGTTGGACTTACTGGTATTCTGGTAATTGTCTTCTAGTTGTTTTATAATGGTTTTGTTCCTTTTTCTTTTGCTCTTTTCCTGTGTAATTTGATGCTTTTCTGTATTTTCTTTTTTCCTGTGACTTTTTTTAATTAACAGAATGCAGCAGAAATGATATTGTAACAGTTTTGGGTCCTAAACTTTAAGGAAGCATTTTCATTAGGGAGCCCTGAGACACCATGTATTCAGTACTATCCCTCAGCTACTGCAGTAAGCCTCACCTAAAGCTTACACTCTGTTGGACCAGATGGACTTAACAGATATAGTCACTAAATTTCCTTTATTACTTAAAAATCTTTATAAGTTGTGTTTTCTGTTAGTTACATCTGAAATCAACTGTGTATCAGGGCCAGTCCCAAAGAAGAGAGAATTGTTACCAGCCAGGTAAATGCCTCAAGAGGTATCTACAAAAGAGGAAGTAACTCCCTTCCACCTAGCTTAAGAGGTGTCTTGGAAGCACAGAAGTCTGGAATGGTAGAAGGAGATATGATGTCACATGGCATCCTAGTGACATTACAACGCTGGATTTGCATGTCCCCTGTTAGGAAGGGAGAATTATAGAAAAAGTAACCTTAATGAGCACTTACTTTGTGTCAGGCGCTGGCCCCTTTTATTTAATATCTTACTGAATCTCCACAGAAAACCTTTGATTAGTTACTATTAACATGCAGATGTAGAAGCTGAGGCACAGAGAGGATAACTAACTTGACCAATGTCATTGCTAAAGGTCAAGCAAGTTTCCATCTGACTTCAAAGCTCCTCCAACACATTTCAAAGCACCTCTGATATCAGTTCTGTTATCACCACCATCAGGCATAATTAACAGTGAGGATAAGGAAGGCAAAAAAAAAACACCAACTCTGGGCACACAAATCTCTGGGGAAGGGGCAGTGGAGGGGACCAGATTTACCCTCAATCTCTATTTGTCCGCCGCTGTCAAGCCCCATGGCCATATGTGTTCAGTGTACAACCACTGCGTGCTGGAGCGGTGAGAGAACCTTGTGTCATTTGCTCTGATCCTTTCCTTTTACATTTGGTGGAAATGAAGCCAGCGAGCTGAAATGACCTGCCCAAAGTCACACAACAAGAGGCAGTGCTTGAACTGGAACCAGAGTGAGCTTTGGCTCTCCGCTCGGGTCCGAGCAGTGTCGTTTTAAAGATCTGGCTTTGGAACCACTCTGCCTGGGTTCGGTGTTTGGCTCTGCCACTGAATGAGTGGGTTGGGCAACTTTTTAAATCTTTCTCGGCCTTGATTTACTGACCTGTTAAACAGGGCATAATAACAGCACCTGTCTCTTGGCTATGAATCACATAAAACAGCATCAGGAGCACAGTGGGCGCTCTATGTTTCCTGCATGGACCCGACCACAACTCACTGCCTCAAGTGCACTGACTTTGTTCTCATCCTGGCCCCATTTTAAGCATCTCTCGGGAGTCTTGTTAAACTTTGGTTACCTCCAGTATGAATTAACCCTTGGTACGCCATAAGCGTCTATAGACGCAGTGGCAGACTCATTTTGGACACGTGGCAGTTAACTGGCTGAATTACAAATCTGCCAGTCATCTGCCTATATCTGCTCTAGAAAAAAAAAATTGGTTACTACACTGTGAAGCAAGAAAGACAATAGGTTAAGAATCCTAATTTTAGTTTTACTCTGTCTCATCTTTATTTCTTTATTATTTTTTTAATCCTCATCCAAGGATATTTTTCTATTGATTTTTAGAGAGAGTGGAAGAGAGAAGGAAAGACAGAGAAACATCGATGTGAGAGAGGCACATTGATTGGTTGCCTCCTGCACATGCCACAACCAGGGCTGGGAGGAGCCTGCAACTGAGGTACTTGCCCTTGACTGGAATCGAACCCGGGACCCTTCAGACCCTAGGCTGATGCTCTGTCCACTGAGTCAAACCAACCAGGGTTGTCTAATCTTTAGTTCTCCATTTTTGCTTTTCCTGACTGTCGGTGGAAGTAAAAGGAGAAAGGTTCAGCGTTCTTCTCTTTCCACTTCCTGATAAGCTCATTTAGTGGTAACTTGCTGATAAGGCTTAACCAGTGACCTCTGTTTGGGGGGTGCATTTGGCAGTTTTACCAAAGGTTAAAACCTAAACCAAAGAATCTCTAATGTTAGGGTTTCAGTATCAGTCAAGATTTGCGTTTGGATTTGCATTTTGGCTTTGTTCTGCTAGTGGTGGAGAAAGAAAGGCAGGAAACCCCTGTCTTATCCAGGCTGTGAGTGAGCTAACCAGGAGGGAAAGAAATGTTGCATTTCCCCCAGGATGTCCTGAGGTAGCCAGCTAGGGTAAAAAATCAGAATTGCATCAGGGAGCCAAGGTGTGGGGTAGAAGGCAGATCCACTGAGAAGCAAGGCCTACCCTGGCTGGGTGGCCCAGTTGGTTGGAGTGTGGTCCCATACACCAAATTGTTGTAGGTTTGATTCCTGGTCAGGGTACATACCTAGGTTGCGGGTTCGATCCCTGGTCAGGGCACGTATGGGAGGCAACCAATTGTTTTTCACATATAGATGTCTCTCTCCCTTCCTCTCTCTCTAAAATCAATAAAAAACATATCCTCTAAAGAGGATTTTTTATAAAGGAGAAATAAGGCCTTTATTGAAGACTAAAAAAAAACTTACATCATATCCAGAAGCCAAAACAGGACAGAATGACTCATGAGTGACCTCAGAAGACTCTGAACCCAGAGTCTTCTCACCCCCTTTCTTGATTTGAGCTGGCTCTGTTTTGTGGGGCAGGAACAGATTCGAGGCCCCACGACATGGACAGTTCTTACTGCCCACTTTTGCTGCTCTCAGGGTTGGTATACCTTCCAAGTGGTGGGGGTTGGAGGAGGCATCGGTCAATGTGACCCAGAGGCCAGAAGATTTGGACTCTCGAAGAAAACCAGAATTCCTTCCAGGTCAACCTGCCAAAACCACGTGGAGTTGCCTCTGCACTTGCTTCTCACAGTTCTCTGGAGATGTGAGAAGGTGGATCCATGGAAACTGGAAGTCCAGGTAGAAAAGATGCTCTACCAGAAGAGAAGACCTAGGTCAAGGGCCTAGGGATAGGCCTGGGAAGGGAGCAGAAGTGCATGCCTTCCTGAGCCGGGGCCCCAGAAGGCTTTCTGCAGCAAGCACTATCTACAGACTTAACAGATGCATGTTCTCACACACGTGTGCCATGAGTTTTTCAAATGTATATGGAAGCTACAGTGTGGTTATGTTATTAATATCATCCCCAGTTTATAATTCTTTATTTTCTCAATGAGTAGGTAGTAAAATACAACTACTTTCATATGGGGACCCATGACATTATTTTGACTTTCAAAAGAGACTCCCTTTCTTGTAAAGGTTGCAAACATTGGGCGACTTAGTTGCCTTTTCATCACCACTGCCATGTGCTTTAGTCATAGTCTCATGAATACAATCCCTTTGCCTAGCATGACCTTCACCACCAGAGAGTATCCATTTGGTGTCCTCTTCTGAACATTGGATCAAATAAATATGTCTGTTAAAAACTTCCTTTAAAATATCCCTCAGTGTATTTCCATTGAGCCGTACCCTCGGGACAAATAGTTCCTTATTTGGACTTGGAGCAGATTCTTCTGGGGAAAATTAACTCTGCTTTCTAAATCTTCCCACTCACAAAAACATTTAGACAAACGTGACTTACAGGCAAGATAGACCTAAGTAATCTGGGACCTTGGTAACATGTTAAAAAGTGTGCTACTCAGAGTGCTAGTCAAATAACAGTTCAAGGTCAAAGGTTTACTGCTAACTTTGTTCACTTTCCTTTCGACTAAAGTAAATTGACTGTCAGATAATTTTAGATTCCCAGCATAACTTTTAATTTTTTCACAATCTTAAAATTTACAAAAATATATTGTAAAACATTTAAAGAGAATAGAAGTGTATTAAGAAAAAGTACCCTTGTTAGTGCATAGATAGAAGTGATTAAAATTTGAAATGTTTAGGCAGTAATAGTTGTGCTTACATAAGACATTAGTTTAGTGTTGTTATTTCTTTTCTTGTATCAATACTGTAGACGACCAAAAAATGCTCCTGTATATAACGCTGAAGAAATGGTACTGCCTCCATCTCAAACTTCTAGCTCCCTCCATCATCTTTGTTTTCCTCATCATCAAAGGATCAGCTGCCTTTGTGTTTTGTTGGGAAATCTGTGTTCACAGCAGATGTCTGTTTCTATCTGTAGCAAGCAGACTTTCTTTCATTGAGTTGAGACACTACATTTATAAACTGGAACAACTCACTTCACCTCTCCAACTCTCCTGTAAAGGATGAGGGATGTTTAGGGCTTTGACACTAAAAACACCATGCCACCTTTTAATATTATTCAAAAGAAAAATAATACTAGTCCCTAAAGTAAATATCAGGACTCCCAACAAATTTATGACTATCCCATGATGACTACTTCCTTGCTTCTGGGAAATATTAAATTCTCTCAATATGTGTATGTATTTTTGATTCATCGGGCTATCATACAATCCTATCCTGAAAGGTCCAAGTGCATTTTATACTCTCTTCAAGCTCTGAAAGTCTAATATTTGGTAGTTACAATTTATAGAGTAGAAGTAGAGGTGAAGAGATTAATAAATATAAATGGTATCAAATCAGGCTAAATAAGAAGAAATCACTTTGAAAGAAGGGTAGAAATGAATAAGACTATTATAAAAGGTGACGAGCACCCCACTTAGGTATGAGCTGTGCACAGTGACTTTCCAAGTGCACAGTATGGAAAGCTGGGGGGAGGAGTGGGTAGCTTTCCAGTGGAGAAACCTGACAAACACTACTTCAGCAGGTGATCAAGATAAACGTCAATGCCATAAATCATGTTGATAGTTTTTACCTTGATACCATGTGATGAAAATGGCACTTTTCCTCTGAGGTCCTCTACTCAAAACGCATTAGTCTAATCATGAGTAAAACCTGAGACAAATTTCAAAAGTGGGGGCATCCTCTTGCCTCCTACAAAATAACTGGTACATCTCAAAACTGTCAAGGTCATCAAAATTAAGAAATTATCACAGCTAAGAAATGCCTGAATAAACTATGGACTTCTGTTATATTAATTCATTAATTATAACAAATGTGCATTATTCTCTCTCTCTATAAAAGGCTAAGTGACCGACGGTACATCCATCCGACCGACCAACCAGCTGGCTGGTACATATGACACACACTGGCAATTTAAAATTAAATGTTGACTCATGCATATGTGATACATATAAAGCTCTCTCTGGCACTAGTCACACGCATGTTTTAATTTTATAATACTATATTATATATACTATTTTGACATGTAATTTTTTGCAGTAACATAATTACTGCACGAATCTTCTAATAAATTTTCTTTTTTAAAAAATATATTTTATTGATTTTTTTAAAGAGAAGAAGGGAGAGGGATAGAGAGTTAGAAACATCGATGAGAGAAAAACATTGATCAGCTGCCTCCTGCACACCCCCTACTGGGGATGTGCCCGCAACCAAGGTACATGCCCTTGACCGGAATTGAACCTGGGACCCTTCAGTCCGCAGGCCAACGCTCTATCCACTGAGCCAAACCGGTTAGGGCTAATAAATTTTCTTTCACTGTACACAGGCCACTAGTATGATGATAATAGGAGAAGCATGGTATAGGGTATATGGGAACTCTGTACTATGTTCTCAGTTTTTTCAGTAAATCTTAAACTGTTCTAATCAATGAAGTCCATTTTTAAAAAAATTAATGAGCAACTATTTATATAAGAACAATGGCCAGTGGCATTAAAATTTTTTTGACAGGTTCACCAAGCCCAGACTGGGCTGGGGGTGTGTGGATGGGTGTCTTAACGTATTGAGAAGGAATCCTTCTGCTATTTTGCCTAACGATTCTGCCTCTCCTGAATTTTCCTGGAATTCTCTTCGATGAAGAGTAGATGTTGTTGTGTACATAAGTTATTGACTTACTCTTTATTCTAATGGCCAGCTCTCCTGCTTTAGGCTACAGCCAACTGGCACCTTGAATATAAAATTTACTAGGTATAAGCTATGTGTTCCCCTAAGAAAGAGTAAAAGTTATTTTATAGTCATGAGCCATTTATAAGCTGCATAATAAACATTAAACAAATTACTTAACCTTTCTGAAACCTAATTGTATCCTTTGTGTGAGTGAGTGAGAGAGAGAGAGAGAGAGAGAGAGAGAGAGAGAGAAAGAGAACAACAAAACCTTGCAGGTTTGAGATGAACGAAAAAATAAGCATGGAGTGCCTAATTCAGTACCTAACGCAGTCAAGTTCCCAGTAAATGAGAGTTAATAATAAACAGGGCCAGCCATCCACATCAAGAGCAGACAATGCCCTTTGGTAGTGCTTAATGTAACTTAGAGCTCTGGCCTTCCAACGCCCTTCCACTCTAACAGGTCACACTGCATCAGCCACCGAGAGGCCTCTCTGCCAACACCCGTGCTGGCGGTTATCTAAGGGAGTCTTGGTCATTCAGCCAAGTCAGGGTCTTTGTTATGGTTCTCATCACCACTGGCCCAAGGGTACATCTCTGCCTGCCAACATCCCGTATTCCTGAAACAAAAACGCAATAAAAAGGGCAGTCAGTGTCTAACACTGAGCTGGGCTTGGGGAGTGGATGGGGAGGAGTTCCTCCTTGTTCCTCAGTTTCCTCAGCACCTGTCACTGAGCTGGGAAGGCCCCGGCTGGGGCAGTCCTGCTTCCTCCTCTTCCCCCACCAGCTCCTGGGCAGCTCCAGACCTTCAGCTCCCAGCAACCAGCGCAGTCCACTCTGGGACTAGAAAGCGCCCATTGAGGGCTTGCAGCTGCCCGTGCCGCTTGCCCAGATACTAAATAAAGCCTCAACTTCAGTTCCAGTGAAGAAGTCACTACTGTGTTCTTCCTAAGCCCAGTCACGGCTATCAAACATTCAAAGCAAACTGGCGATGGTTAAACACTGCATGTGTTTACACCCTGAATCTTGAATCACAATGGGGCGGCTTGAGCTGCCAAGGCCCGGCCAGGCCTGGCTTTATCCTGGACGCTGGAGGCTGTTCTCTAACCCAGCGGACAGGAGTAGAGTTGAGTAAATACCATCTCGCTTTGCTTTTGATAGATGTTTGCTCTCAGAGACTTCAATAGGATTCGTCCGGGGGTGGGGTTGAAGGGCACATACTTGCAGAATCAAGATGCTGCCCCACATTAGTGGGCGTTCAGAAGCTTTGAGGCTTTGTAAGCGATCCAACAAGAGAAAGCCGGAGCTATGTAAAATAAAATATATCCAGACAAATTAAAGGATAACTCGGGTCCGTTAAAAATAAAAAATAAAAATTACTGCTTTGAAGAAGAAGTGGGGAGGGAAACTAGCTGAAAGAATGATGGCAGTGTGGTTAATGGGCTAAGGTGAGTGACAGGTCCCTGGGGCCTTACCTACTAGTCTCTTCTCTTGAGAATTTAAAAGTTGTATTCATTAAAAAAAAAAAAAATACTACCATAAAAAAACCCACTTTGTTCTCCCCTTTTCTGAGGGAACAATACAAAACATAGATTTTCTAATAAATATCTCTATCTATCCTGTCTTTTTAGCTTTTTCAGGGTTTTTTTTTCCTCTCTCTAAATAACATGCCAGGATTCTGTTTTTTCTAGTTATAAAAAAAAAAAAAAGTACCTTATCATCATGGTAAATTGAGAGATGCAGGAGAGAAGTATAATGGAGAAAATGTAAGTCTCGTGTCTTTGAATTAGCACTTGTTAGTATTTTATATCTTTCCTTTGAATGTTTATACACACACAGAGAGAGGAAGAAAAAGGGGGGGGGGGTGTAACATACCTAAATGGAACCCAGTTCTATCTAGCTGTGACACCATGCTTACCATGCTTTTATTTCACCTCTGGTGACCATACCCCTGCCATTAGATATTCTTAAAACAATGATTTATAAGGACTTGGAATATTTTAACCCTGTATTTCTCAGTGCCAGAAAAAGTTCAGAACAGAGTTTTACTTAAACCATGCCATACTTTTAAAAAAAGGATGTTTATAGAGATTAAAAGGAAATTTATTTTGCACTAGATATGTACCACTTCAGAATAATTTAAGAACTGTGATTGGACTCAGCATAGTAGTTGGCAAATACAGGTACAGTAGTAAGGTGAAGTTTTCTCAGCTTCTGATATGCTCCAAGAGGGAAAATGAGGAGGAATGAAAATAGAGCATAAGGGTGGGTGTGGATGTAAGGAACAAAGCCAGGGGTGGGCGACAGTGACTCCGCAGGCACACACACCTACTTCTGCAGGCCTGGCATTAGCTGACATGATCTTAAGAACTTTATAATCAAAACTCAAAAGGATGCAGTGGAAATCACAAAGATTAAGAGGAAAAAACATATTACCAATTAAAGTGCAAAAGAAACAAAGCGATGCCAGCAGATCCCAAGCAGGCATCCAGGGCTGACCGAGCACCTCTGCACACTAGCTGTTCCTGGGATCATGAAGGTGAATGAAAAAACCACAGTCCTTGGCCCAGGGGCCCTCAGAGTCTAATGGAGGAGACATGATATAAACAGGTTATCTCAGTTCCTTGTTGGAAGTGCATGTACAGAGAAATGAATAGAGCCCAGCACAAGAGGGACCAGGATTCACAAAAGATCAGAAGTTCTCCGAGAAGAAGCACCCCTGGAGCCACGGTTAGAAGAATGAGACTCACAAATGTAGGGGAAAGAAGAAATAATCAGAGAACATGTCACACTTGGGTTAGCAAAGAAAAACAACTATATTTTAAAAGGTATTTTTATCATGGCCTTGGGACCTTATGCTATTTGATAGACACTTTGCCCTTTTTTTCTGTAGTAGAAGTATTCCTGAAGAGTTTCGCACAGGATGAACTTTGATATTTTTGAGGCATATTCCAAATAAATAAGGGAACTTGCCATTTAAAGAAACCCTACCATGAATTTATCTAAATAACCCCTTCTTTGTCTGTTTCTTTTTTTTTTTTTTTTTCCCATATGGGACTTTGTACATCACCTGTAGTTAGTGCAATCATGAAAACAGATGTCTTCCTACTTGTTCCATTCATTAGTTCCAAACACAAAAAGAACTTTAGTGAGTTTTATGTTTATTTGCTGACACCCTCCCCACATCCCCCCTGTCCACCGCCTCCACCCCCCCCCCCCCCACACACACACACACACACTCACACACATTCACTACTCTGCTTATTTAGTGAGTATTAACATTCAGATGACAAAAGGCAGGCAACAGCACAGGTAGATGTGGCCAGGGTAAATTTTAAAGATTAACCATATTTATTTTTAATTCAGTTGATTTTGCAAACTACCATATTCGCAAAGCTGATTTAGTATTTTCTCAGGTTATCTTTTTTTCAAACCAGTTTGCAGGCTCCCCCAACAGACACAGTGACTATTAAGGTAGGTCAGGACTATAATTTCAACTTTGCCAATAGAGAAACCTAAAAGAAGAGGCAAGGCTAGCTGCTCCCCCAGGTAGGCCTTGAATTGTCACCTGTTAATAAAACGGAAATATTGTCTGCAGTGACCGGAGGCTGCATCCTCACACAAGCTCTTGGTCCCTCGAGTCTGAACACCATCATTCTTAAGGAACGGGTCATGCTCCACTCTCCGGGTGAATTAGAGTGCTTGATGATGTCGAAAATATCTATGAATTTATGGTGGGGAGGATCACATGCCACACAGGTCAGCTGGAGGGGTGGGGGGCAGGAGCTTGTTCTTGCCTTCCTGTATTTTTCCTCTGATTGCTAAGCCAGAATGGTTTTCACTGTGGTTAGAATAAATAAAGGCTCAGGATAACCTCTCCCCCCAAACAGAAACAAAAAATTCAGTTGTTCTGAAGAACACTGATAATGTGAAATAGAACAACTGTAGCTGTTATTTAAAGGGTCATGGTGGTTTCATTTCCCTTACATTGAATTTTTGTTTTTCAGAATATAGTGTTCCATGGATATGTTTCTAGTTTGAGGAAGCAAACTACTTTTCAAGGCTATACTTTAAAAATATAAGACATCTGAGGAAATTGTATGAAGCTTTTAGGTCGCCTATACATCTTTCTCTCCTTGAACACGGAGAGCACACCCACTGAAAAAAAAATGTAGTAATAGTAATGTTTTCATGATTTTGATTCTGGATTAGTTTAAGAATAGTTTTGGTGAAGATATTGTTCTGGTTACTATTGCTGTATAACAAATCACGCCCGAACTAGTAGCTTCAAAACCACCATTTTCTTTTGTTCGGTTTTGTGAGTTGGGAATTCAGGAAGAGCTCAGCCTGGGCACATTGCACTTGAGTTCCTCCTGCCCTTCCAGTCAGATGCTGGCTGGGGCTCCCCTCATCAAAGGTCCCCTGTGCTCTCTCACAGGCCCACAGTTGAGGGGGTCCCCTGGGAGCTCAGCAGGGGCCGTTAACAAGCCTACACCAGCTTGGAGGTCTCAGGGTAGTCAGACTTCCTGCGTGGTGGCTGGTGAATGCCCCAAGAGAACAAGGCACACATCACACACACACAGCATCACTGTCAACAGACTCAGTTGGTTATAACCCAGTCACTAAGATTGGCCCCCTTTTGTTGGGAGGCATATCAAAGACACATTTTAAAACTGCCGTGCAAGGGTTTGTTTGTTTTTTTCTTTAAAAAGCCCAGCTTATATTTTCTCTCTCTCTCCCTCTCCCTCTCCCTCTCCCTCTCCTCTCCCTCTCCCTCTCCCTCTCCCTCTCCCTCTCCCTCTCCCTCTCCCTCTCCCTCTCCCTCTCCCTCTCCCTCTCCCTCTCCCTCTCCCTCTCCCTCTCCCTCTCCCTCTCCCTCTCCCTCTCCCTCTCCCTCTCCCTCTCCCTCTCCCTCTCCCTCTCCCTCTCCCTCTCCCTCTCCCTCTCCCTCCCTCTCTCTCTCTATTATCTTCAACTAGCAACCAGGATCCTCCTAAAGACCCCACAAGACTGTGAGTTTACTTTGTCCTTAGAGATCCCAGCACCGAGTAGGCTCCAGGTTGTGGAAAATGCTCCAAAATGTTTGTTAAACGAAACAGAGGACTGACAAGCTAAGAACCTTGCCATCCAAATGAAGGAGAAGAAACTTTGTAGCTGCCAAATTTTTACCCTTGATAGGTTGAGAGGCTTATCATGCTAATAAAACCACTCTGTAGAGAGATAACAAGAAAGCTTGGGTTTTTAAAGGTAAACGTGTCACAAAAATCCTGTGTTCCCATCCTCCTCTTCCCAGCTCTCCTCACCCCACCCCAGCTTTGCCAGAGAAGTTGAGTGACATAACTAAGTAATGGAGGTAGTCTCTAACCGTAAATTCTTTTCCATTTCATTGTTGTGTCAGTCACTGTTTGGGGTTTGTACTTTATTAAAAACCGCAGGGTCCAGGGATGTTGAGTATTTAGAGTGAGACTCCTGCCAACCTGTTGATCTCAGCTGGAGTCCTCTTCCTCCAGGACTCTCTACACCTTGCATCAGGCAGATAAAGAAAAGTCCCAGAAAGATCTCACCAGGAGGCCGCAGGACTCTAAGTTGCCCTGTTAGGATATAGGTCAGAAATACAAACTTCCTGACCCTTTCCTCACCTCTTGCAATTAAACCTTAAGTTTCTACATCTGGGGCAGTACTGAGTCTGGAAGGCTTCCTGCGATTTACAAAAAGCCTGTGAGGAAATGGAGATGTCCCTGAGCCAGCCTAAACCTGCAGCAGTGACCTATGGTACCTCCGGGTGGTGACCGCGCACACACACATCTGGCGTGAGACATAGTCCTCCCTGTTGTGGGTCAGGAAGGCAGAATGTCAGGCCACCTATTTTGCATCACAATGATGCAGTTTTGTCAGGAAGATTAGTAAGTTTAAAGTGACCACCCAGTTAATTAACGTAAGGAAAGTAACCACACCTTCTCCTTTGAAGTTTCTGTAGCGCCCCTTAGCAAGAGGAGGCCCTTGCCTTAGCCTGTGTCATGGCTAAGTTGGAGGCTTTTTCAACTCAGTAAATTATGTATTTATTGGTTAAGGAAAATGATAGAACTAGTGTCTGGGACTTGCTCTTAAACTAATACCTTAGGTTAGTCAATTTTCCTTAAACTCATTAAGCCGATGTTTGTGAAAGTGACTGGCTTAAAGAGAGCACTCAGTGTATGTTCCTTCTCCATTTGTTGCCCACAGCACCGTGTAGTGAGTGAATCATGTCCGTTCATGTTCAGTATTTCTCTAAAATCCTCTGAGTCTTTGTTATAAGGAAAAAGTCCATAGCATTTGGTCTCCTGAATGTACTAAGGCAGATCATTCTCCTAAGTCCCCTGTATTAGGGCTCTCCAGAGACCCACCAGAATACATATATGTGGAGAGATTTATTATAAGGCATTGCTCACATCCTGGGCCTGCCAAGTCCCAAGATGTGCAAGCGACAAGCTGGGGACTCATCTTGTGTCCACATGGGGGTGGCCATCTTTGACCACATGGGGGTGGCCATCTTGTGTGTTGGAGTGATGATCAATTTGCATATTACCTCTTTACTATATAGGATAATAAAGCAGTAATATGCAAATTGACTGTCATGCCCTCGCACAAGATGGCCGGCAGGGGAGGGCAGTTGGGGGCAATCGAGCTGGCAGGGGAGCAGTTAGGCATTGATCAAGCTGGCAGGGGAGTGGTTAGGTGTTGATCAGGCTGGCAGGCAGAAGTGGTTAGGGGCAATCAGACAGGCAAGCAGGTGAGCGGTTGGGAGCCAGCAGTCCTGGATTGTGAGAGGGATGTCCGACTGCCAGTTTAGGCCCAATCCCTGTGGGGTCCCAGATTGGAGAGGGTGCAGGCTGGTCTGAGGGACACCCCTCCAGTGCATGAATTTTGTGCACCAGGCCTCTAGTATCTGTATAATTTTATAGACCTGCTGTGAGGTCGGTACTGTTGTCCCATGCTGCAGTCAGGAAACATAAGAAACTTGTCCTAAAGTCACAGAGCAGATAAGCAGCAAGCTCCCTGTGGCCATCTGAAACTAGAGAGCCTGGCTTCAAGTCTAACCACCAAACTAGATACCTCTTAGTTGGGTGAGCCCTCTCTCTGTGACCCAACAAAGCCACAGTCTGTCCCAGTGACTCACAGGGCTGCTGCCTTGCATTGCCAAGTCCCATGGGGATTACTGAGCAAAGGTTCTCTTTTTCTACTTTCAAGCTGTGCTGCTAAACCACAGGTGGAGGTTTATGGGGATGAAATGAAAGGCCAGACCTGCTGAGGTCAGAGATCTCTCCTGCAGACCTTTCCCTACCCTAAGCTTTTTTACACCTGACTCCCTCCATCCTCCATCCCACCATCAATCATATACCCCTTAAAGAACTATACTGTCCATTCCAATCAAACATTGGGTTCCCTTTAAAGTTTTTGTTTCTTTTATAACAAAATTTTAGTTTGCACAGCCAATAGTGATGCTCTCGGTAAATATCACTTTTCTTCTCATTGGTTCTCATCATATACCATATAAGGAGGGCCTCCTCTTTCAGACACAGGCTGGGGACTGCAGATGGGCTGGAGAGCAAAGCAAGCAGAATCCCTCCCTGCCCACACACAGTTTGTAGTCTAATGGGGAAGATAAACATGTTCAAAGACTTACACATAAATGTAAAGCTATCTAGTGACAAGTGCTGTAAAGGAAGGGTACAGAGTTGGGTGAGCCAGAATGGACATTTGACCTACTCAGGGAGGTCAAGGAAGTCTTCCCCAAGGAGGTGGTACAAAGTGCAGATCTGGAGACAAAGGAGAGTGTTTTCACAGGAAGAACCTGCTCAGAGCCCTGTACCCAGGCAGGAAGGAGTGTGGTGATTTTTGAGGAACTGAGAGAAGGCCAGTGGCTGGAGAACAGAAGATGGGGATGCGGTCTATGATGAGGGAAGAGACGGAAGCAGGGGCAGGACTGTACAGCCAGTGTTAAAGATTTGGGTCTATCTGCCTACAGCAGTTCCTTCAATTCTGGCTGCCCATCAGAATGACCTGGGGAACATTTGAAAAATACTTATAAGAGGATCTTACTCTAGAACAATTAAATCCACATTTCTGGAAATGAGACCCCATGCATAGTTTTGTTCTGTTCTGTTTGTTTGTTTGTTTTTTATTGTTCCAGGTGATTTTATTGTGAAACCTGGGTGAGAATCATTGCCATACACCAATGGGAAACCATAAATGTTTAAAAGAGAGTATGTCACTGCATGTGTTTAGGGAGAAATGGATGCCATATTCAGTTTACATTTCAAAAAGCATACTTTGGAGTTAGGAATTAAGATGTTTCAGAAAGAAGACCAAAATAATTGACTACTGAATGATGCAAGGATGGATGGTGTAGTAGCCATGGAGATGAAAAAAAGGATAAATATGAAATATTTCTTGGTGGTTAAACCACTGGGACTGGTGGGATGTTGAAATGATAGATTCAGTGTAGGGGAGAAGAGAGAGGATGATTACCAGGTTCTGTTTACACAACAGGCTGTATAATTGTGCTATTTGTTGAGATGAGGACAAAGATTAGACCCAGACAGGGTTAGAGTGGGGTTGAGACTTTAATTTTAACATGTGGAGTATGCTTTCATTCCATCATGTTGCTTTTTACTTCTGTTTTCTCTAGAACATCTATATGTCCCTCACCAAGCCTTGCTATTTATTATTCACTAAAACAAACAAACAAATGACCACAAACTATTAAGCACTTGCTAAATTCAAGACATTGGCCTAATTAATCTTTGAGTATAATTTGTAGAAGCTTACTGATGAGTAAATAAACTTTTCTAGTACATACACATATTTTCTTAGGAAAATTGTTTCTGTTTCATCTTTTCTATTACTTGTTTATGTTGTGTATTTCTTAAGATGTTTAGTGCCAAGGGAAGAAACCCTCTCCAATAAGCGTAAACAAAGAACATTTTGTTGTAAAGATATAAAGGTATCTCATGGAATACAAAGATGAATCTGCAGCTAGGTTTCAGGAAAAACTAAAATCATGAACTCATGACTTCATGGTATCTCTCCTTAGTGCTTCCTCTCTGCACTTCTGCTTTGTTCTTTCCTCTCCTCACAACCCAGCTCCCATTACTTGTCAAGATAAAAGAAAACATGGCCGTTCACACTTCTGAGGTTTAAGTCTTACAGCTCCGACATCAGGGAGGCTGCCCTGCCTCAGCACAAAATCCAAACCCTGAGGAAGGAACTCACTGGCTCACTTGAACCAGGTGTCCTTCTCTGGACCAATCAACTGTGGGCAGGAAGTAAGACCTGAGGAAAAGGCCGTGGTTTTCCCTATTGATACACTGAACTGTGGCTGAAATGGATGCCTCTGTGATAGTCTACCGGGATTGCGTTGGGACTGAGGTTGCAAGTCCTGGAAAAGCAAGGACTGGATGAATTGTGCAAGTTTGCCCTTACATCCCAATTAGTAAATTACCACAGGATCTAACTGAGAACAATTTCAAGCAGGTTGAGAATTTTACAAAATACTGTATTTCTCTGGACTGGTATTATAATGGTATCTGAAGTTTTCAGAATCTTTTAAATGTTCAGATAGTGAGGGATGCAAATAGATTTGCACTTGTATACGATTTGGACTGTGAAGTTTTGAATTGATTCAACAAAGCGCTGCATTAGTTCTGAAATGATTCTAAGTCTAAATATCATTTGCATTTGTATAGATGGAAAGCTATATAATAAAGTCCACTCTTTTGAGTCTCATTAGCATTTGATTAACAGTAAGACTCCCCAAAGCCCTAAAAGAAGGAGCAGGAGTTGAGATTTCAGTTGCATTTGGGAAAATATGTACTTTGTTCCCGTAGAAACACACTTCTAGATGACAAGTCATGAAGAAGTTGGTTTTGACAGTGTATTCTTTTGAAACTCTAAGATAAAATGAGGGCTTTGCAAATTACTGGTGATGAAAATGATCATAAATAAAGATCTCTTATGAACTTCCTCATGGAAATACTAAGAAAGAACCAGGTCAGTACTTCTATTCTGACTTCCCAGGGAGTGGCCCTCTTTGCAGACTCTACACCTCACGTGCTCATGACCTTTGGAATTTCCCTCAAGGAGTGAACAATCCAGTTAGGATTAAACAAACACACGATTAATGATATTTATAAAATAATCTATTCTTGAGAGTCCAGTAGACAGCCTACAGTAGTTTAAAGAGAAGTGAGAGGCTGGGAGTCCAAGCAAGCTTGAGTGGCTGGGCCAGGACTGGCCCTCGACAAAGCTACAAAGTAGTGCAGTTTGTCTTGGGGGCCTTGAACCCTTGTCCAGCACAGACTGTGTCTTCTCCCCTTTGGACTTTCTGTACTTACCTTTACCTCTCTTTTCCATGTGCTGGCTGGTACCTGCAATTGTTCCAGCCTTGCTCTCAACCCATTTCAACTAATCCTTGCTAGGGTGCTAATTGAAAATTGCAGTGTTATTTCAAACACAGCAGAACTGTGGGTTTAGAAATTTGGGTTATAGACTTGGCTCTGCTGTTATTACTCAGTATCACATAGGGGCAATTTTTCTTGTCCTCAGACTTTAGTTTCCTCATATTTAAAATTATTGGGAATTAGGTAGATGTTAAATTGTCTTCCAGATTTTAAATCATTAGTCTATATAACAACAGCTTTCAGTGTTTGTATTTTTTTTAAAGCTGTGAGACAGACAGTCCCTGTTCTTCCCCAGTATAATTTAGAGCAAGGCTCAGCAACTTTAAAAAAAAAAAAGCCAGATAGTATTTTAGGCCTTGCGGGCCATCAGTCCCTGTTGCAGCTACTAACTCTGCTGAGGAAGCATGAAAACAGCCACAGACAACAAGTTATTTATGAATATAGGCGGTGGGCCAGAGTGGGCCTGTAGGGTATAGTTTGTAGACCCCTGGTTTAGAATATGCTGTGTGGAGCCAAGTTGTTTGGGTTCAAAGCTGAGCTCTACCAGCTCCCTAACCTCTTTGTGCCCCAGTTTTCTTATCTGTAAAATATTAGTAATTGTACTCTGCCCACCTCGTAGGGTGGCTGTGGGGGACTAAATGAATTTATGTGTATAAAGCCCTTGGACCAGTAGTTAATATGTGTTATTAAGTACTGTTATTATTCTCCCTTTTTTCAGCTTCCTTTTGTGTTTTTTTCCTAGGGGAATACTAGGGTAAGAGCCTGCCAGGTGGGAAAACACCTCCCCTTGTAAGGTCAGCTTCTTACTTGGGAGCAGTCTTCAATACATTCAAAGCTGCATTCTAGAGCAAAAGCACATTCCCTGGGACTGCTTCAACCTAATGGCTCTAGTGTTCATTTGTTTGGCATTACTTTGAATCTAAAGACAACTGGTCACGTAGCCTTCTGCAAGGTGGCCAGTTGGTAAGCCGAGAAGTTTCTGAAGCCCTTTCCCAGAAAGAATGAATAAGGAAAAGCTTAGCAAAGCCACCTCCCATTCCACCTCCCATTAGGGAGAATACTGGGCTTTTAGTATTACACAGAGATTGGTGCGGGAAGGTTCCCTGAATGATGGGAATATTAGGGTACAGTTTTAGCGGGGTCCAACATGGACTGTGGAAAGGAGATGGTGTTCGTGGATCTGGGGGTGTATGCCAACATTCATGGTCAGGTAAATGGCTTGGGAACGGATACATTTTTTTTCCTCTTCGAATTCAGTGACTAAAAAAAAAAAAAAAAAAAAAAAATAGCAGGAATTGCCAACTCCTTTGCCGTGGAATGGTATGGTAGAGTATTTTATAGCATTTCAGGTTTAAAGAAGTTTGGCCTTCGATTGCATCATCAGCCTGCATAGCTCCTCCTGTTTTTCATGTGGCACAGTGCCTAAATTATGTACAAGATTATTAATCTTTTACAAGGGCATTGTTGACAGGCCTGTAATTGTGTAGACGAGTCATAAATCTTTTCTTCAATAAGTCAACGGTGCCTGTTATATTTGGCAAGTATTTACCAGGTACTAGCTAAGCCGGAATGATAGCAGTGAGGCCACAGGCTGGAACAGGGAGTCCTGTGCCTGGATTCATGGAACTTAGATTCTTGTTAATGATTCTGATACCAATTAGCTGTGTGACTTGGAGTGTCAACTAACTTTGTAACATGTAAGTCCTTTGGGACTAAGTTTCCTTATCTGAAAAACTAGAGCGTTAAACTAGATGCTTGAGGCTCTTGCCAACTCTGTAATTCAGGATTACCCAAAGTGAGAGAGGAGTTGATCCCAGAGGTCTGAAATTCTGTGTTGATCAGCCCGCATCCTTTTGGGCCTTTTCAGAGTTCCTCCTCGATTTGTGGGGGTCATAGATAAGTTAGTGATCATAGTGGTTAGACTGAAAGT
The DNA here is from genome assembly GCF_014108235.1 of Myotis myotis. Lineage (NCBI taxonomy): Eukaryota > Metazoa > Chordata > Mammalia > Chiroptera > Vespertilionidae > Myotis > Myotis myotis. The sequence continues at coordinate 36,402,768 of NW_023416357.1, forward strand.
TGCCCAGAAGTGGCATATTACAGGTGTAAAATGCAGAGCACACTAACCTGAAGGCAGGCACCACTGAGCAGTGAGGCAGCATGTGTTACAGTCCCAGAGTCAGAGACCCAGGTAGAGATTTGGTTCTGTTACTTACCATCTATGGGACTCGGGCCAAATCACACAGCCTTCCCGAGTCTGTGACTCCATCTATAAAATGGAAATCATGACACATGTTCTGCCTACAACCCACGGCTGGTCCATTAAATAAGACGATTCCTGTAAAAGCCCTCTTTAAACATTAAAACTCGACACAAAAGCCATCATAAGCACGGCTCCCTTCTTAAACCAGAAAACACAAAATAAATGTTTTTCAAACATTTTAGTGGTAAAAGAAACGAACAACCTATCAGACATCCTAAATTATCACTAGTCATTCCTTCAAAGTGCATTTTATTCAGAACTGGAGAAAGGAAATCCTTGTTAACATTGTGATACTGCCACCCAACAAGGATTTAGAGTGTTAAAATGAAAGATTCTAACCACTTTTAGAAAAACTGGTACTGTCACAATACAGCCTGACCTTTTCTAAAGCAATTTTCTTTGCGCACACAGCTTGGCAGGACCCAGAGAAAAGGCTGTGTGATAGGCGCTCGATTGGGGAGGCTGATGGTAATGTGTTCCTTTATTCTGCAAAGCTGGCTGGATACTCACTCAGGGCTAGGCTCTATCGGAGCACTGACACTTCTGGATCCCTTCCAGTGGCGGGAACAAAGGCTGGTGTTTCTTTTGAAAAATTCTTTCTGAACAGTGAGATTGTCCAACAGAGTTTCCTTGATAAAGGGCTCATTATCTATTGGTGTGACTTTGCCCTTAATTTTTATGCTGGCAGTGCCAACATGGGCATATTTAACCAAATCCTTTTACCCAGACAGCTGTAATAGCACCCTAACAATTGTGCTTGGGTGAGGTTTAAAATCAATTATGGGCTAAATTTCCAATTAGTTGAATCACTAATGAATGTAGTTTGTTGGTTTGCTTTCCATTGTATTTACAGTTCTTGTCATGTTTCAAATGCAAGCTCCTTTAAAAAAGAAAAAAAAAAGGTAGAATGGTTCAGAAATTCTTCTTTAATTCAAATGACACATCTTCATGGACCTAAAGATCTATGGTTGCTTTTGTTGGAGTAAAGTGGCTTCAGAACTTTGGGAAAAGGTGACCTCTGAGAAGGCAATTGATAGAACAATTAACATGTGATGAATCACCTAAGACCGTGGTCGGCAAACTGTGGCTCGAGAGCCACAGGCGGCTTTTTGGCCCCTTGAATGCGGCTCTTCCTAAGCCTTAGGAGTACCCTAATTAAGTTAATAACAATGTACCTACCTATATAGTTTAAGTTTAAAAATTTGGCTCTCAAAAGAAATTTCAATCGTTGTACTGTTGATATTTGGCTCTGTTGACTAATGAGTTTGCCGACCACTGACCTAAGAGAGAATCTGTAGAGAGTGATGGAGAACATCTTGTGTTACCCTGTCTAAAAAGCTGATTACGTTTTAGTCTCTGAAGCAGGATGGGGATGTGATGTTAGCTCAGGAAGCTGAAAGCTAGCTAGTGTGCTGAAAGCTTTGTAAAACATTTTTAATCAAAGTGAGGTAGTTCATGGAGTCTACAAAAGGAGATGTCATAGGGTAGAAGTGATTCCATGTTTATCAGACATACCAGGGAGAAAGTTTCTGAGATGTGGGATACACACATCCTGCTCACTAGGAAGATGTACTCCTTTGGTGCCTCGGACATTTCACCAAGGTTTTCCAAAAGCAGAATGAAATATCCCTCCAGCCTCTTCACCATCATTTACCCTGAAGGTTTTCAGGGCGCATCCATGTTGTAGTATGTATGATAACTCCATTCCTTTTCAAGGCCGAGTAATAGTCCATTGTGTGTATATAACATACTTGGTTTATTCATCTGTGATGATGAACATTTGGGTTGTTTCCAGCTTTTGGTTATTGTGAGTAATGCTGCTATGAACATTGGCATGTAAGTACCTGTTTAAGTTCCTTCTCATTGTGATTTTAGCTTGCATTTCCCTAATAACTAAAGATGTTGAACTTCTGTACATGAGCTTATTTGCCATGTATTTATCTTCTTTGGTGAAATGTTTAAATCTTTTGTGTATTAAAAAAATTGTGTTCTTTGCTTTTTTATTACTGTGTTGTGAGAATTCCTAATGTACATTTTGCAAATATTTTCTGTGGCTTTCTACTTCCATAACAATGTTTTTTTTGAGGACTAAAGCTTTTCAATATTGATGAAGTCCAACTCATTGATTTTTTTTCTATTTATAGTTCATGCTTTTGGTGTGTATATTTAAGAAATATAGGGTGTCCCCCAAAACATATACACACATTTTGAACAATTATAAAGGCAGTGTTTATTAAAATACACTTCCTTTTCAAAATGGAGTGATCAGCTGTTAAAGTCTGTATACATTTTTTGGGACACCCTGTGTATGTGTTTTAGGCTCACCTGTATGATGTACAGCGCCGTAAAACCATAAATTGGTGGTCATCACACTTATGTGACCTAACCCAGGTTTCAGAGGATGTTGAAATAATTGCCAGTATTTATTAATTGAGAAATTGCCCATAAAAATCTAGATTTTAAAACTTTTCTTTGAAAATTGAAAGGTCTGGCAAATCTGGGCTTATATCCCTGTGTGGCAACAACCAGCTAAACTCTAGTACCAGCTGCTTCCTGTAAGACCAGACATTTGGGCTCCCGTCTCTCCCCAGCTGACTTTCCTGGTGCACCTTTCCTACCTGGTTCCTCCAAGGCAGTAGTTCTTTTAAACCTGGCTTCCCATCGGCATCCCCCGAGGACCTTACAAGCTACTGATGCCTGTGTCCCACCCCTAGAGGTTTTGATAGAATCCACCTGTGGTGCAGACCAGGCAATTCCAAATATGTGGCCACAATTGAGGATGCCTGTCTAAGACAGAGCACCTCAAAGTTTAACTTGCATATCAATCACCTGGGGATCTTGTCAAAATGCAGATTATGATTCAGAAGGTCTGGAATAGGGCCTGGGATTTTGCGTATATAACATGCTCCTAGATGGTGCCACTGCTGCCGGTCTATGGTCCTCTCTTTGAGAAGAAAGGCTCTAAGGCATTTGTATTTGTTTAACTTTGTTTTTTGAACCCTAAACTACATACTTAGGATTCAAGTCTAGCACTGACATTGAGGTAGCTGGAGTGATGATGGCAAATGGGAGTATCCCCCTGGTCCTTATTGAGGAGGACACTGATCTGCTTGCTGTGGCCAATGACAGCCTTTCAAGGTGTGGGGGCGGGGGAGGCCTTGACTCCCTTAGGTCTGACTCCCAAAATGCCTTCACTGTCCCCAGTTGCACGTGACAGTCTCCTTTTGGTAAATTGCAAGTCCTCTGACATTTTGAGCTTCTTGATGGTGGCACCACTTGTCAGCCAACAGTTTGGTCTTTACTGATTGAACTGTGGTGTTGGTGCGCTTATTTGAGCGTTTTATTACAGTCGTTTTTAGTCTGCATTCCCAGATACCCTAGGCCTAGAGCAATGGTTCTCAAACCCCAGCAGGCACCAGACCATTTGGAAGGCTTATTTAAACAGATTGCCAGGCCCCCTCCTCCCACCCCCGTATTTCTGATTCAGTGAGGACAGAGAATTTTCATTTCCAACGAATTCCCAGGAGATAAAATGTGGCTGCTCCAAAGGCCTATCAGCTCTTTTGGCCTCAGTTCCATTTGGAGAGTCCAGATAAGATTTTATTTTCTTTAATTTAAGTTTGAATACAGCTGTTTTGTTGCCTTTGTTTTATTATTTCATAGAAACCAATGGAAATGATGTAAATAAAAATGTTAATATTAGTAATATGGCAAAGGTATCAATTTAATACAGATGACACAAAGACTGAAATTATTCAGTTCATGAAAAAAGAGAAATATAGTCCTTCCATGGACAGTCTTTGGACTTATGTTAAGTGTTCCAATATGATGGTAAAAAAATTTTTTTTAAGTACAATATGTACTGGAAATAAATTACTGAAGACTATCTTAAAAAGGAAGCTCAATTAAGGCTTTCCTGCTATTTTTAAGTTTGAACTGGGGTTCTCTCCTGCTCAGTCTCTTTCCAGGAACTCCTCATGTACAAAAAGAGGAGATTGCTGGTAAGCTTTCTTCAGACCCAACCAAGCCTAAAGGAAACACTGTAAACATCACAGCAGTTACATTTCAGCTTACTGCATTGGATCAAAGCAATTCTACCACAGGATGAGGCACCTCGCTTTATTTACAAAGCTCAGACAACATAGGAGGGCCTTCATTTTACATAGTAGGTGGGAAGGATGTAGCTTGATAAACTTCCTATTTACTTTTAAATAGAGTGGATTCTTAAAACAGGTAGGTAGCTGTCTGCTTCTGCATTTCCACTTCAAGAGACATATTAGAATAATAGAAATGCTAGTTCCTGATTAACCCAAAGTAGAACTTTTCCGTTAGAATGTGAGTCACCTTAAAAATGGTATTTTCGCCCTAGCTGGTTTGGCTCAGTGGATAGAGCGGCATGGGGACTGAAGGGTCCTGGGTTTGATCTCCGTCAAGAGCACATGCTGGAGTTGCGGCTGGATCCCCAGTGGGGGGCGTGCAGGAGGCAGCCAATCAATGATTCTCTCTCATCATTGATGTTTCTGTCTCTCTCTCCTCCCTTACTCTCTGAATTCAATAAAAATACATCTTTTTAAAAATAGTATTTTCTAAGGACAGTCAATAAATTTCAGAATGCTCTTTCCTCTACTTCCAACACCCACTGGAATAAACCACCAAATTCAAAGTTTGACAAATAAGTGCTTGGTGAAAAAAAATGTAATATTCTTGCAAGGAAATTGGGAGAGAGCAGTAAAGAGGCTTTTTGGGGCAAGCAGGCTGGGCGGTGAAGAGGAGGAATCTGGGAAGAGCTTTATAAAAAGCGATCCTTAGGTGTTTTCATGGAAAACAGCGGAACACCAGGTGCTGGCATGCCATCTTACCCAACATCAGGTTTGGGGGTGGCAACTTAAGTCATGGTTATTATGTGAAGAATCTGCCTTTGAAAGCGAACATATTTATGGGCCAGTATAATTCAGGTGAGCTCCCTCCACTGACCCCGTGCACGAACATGGAGAGGGAGGGCCGTAGTCTGCCTGAGCGACCTACATTTGCTTCGTCATCTCAGTACTGCAAGGGATCAGCCCGTTGCGCCCTCATAAAACTGCCCTTCTGGCGGACCCGCCTGGCTCCCGGTGGCGGCGGTGCCAGGCTCTTGGAGTTCGCGGCAGGCTGCGGGCGCTCGTCCCTCCGGTTCACCCTTTCACCCTTCCTTCACCCCCGGGCCCACGCGGAGTGGCGTGGTTTTCCGCCCACTCCCGAGGCTGTGCTGGCGAGGCCGGGAATTGCAGGGGCCTCCCGGCTTTGGCGAGCCCCTGAATCCGAGTCCTTCCCGCCCAGCCACTCTGCTGGGGGCTGAGGGCTCCCAAAAGGCTGGGGTTGGTTTCCAGACGCTCGGATTAGAGACGCAGCCTCCAAGTCAGTCTCAACTTGTCCCCGACCTCCCCCAGCCCAGCTGCCTCCCGTCTGGGAGACGCCCAGCAGCCGGCTCTGCAGCGGGCGGGCAGCAGCCTGGCGGGCTCGGAGGACGCAGACCCAGAGCGCTCCACAGCGGAGGCAGCGCGCGCCCCGGGCATCCCCGCGGCGGGAGCGGAAGGCGAGCGGGGCGACTGGCGAACCGGCGACGGGAAGGGTCCTCAGGTCAGAGCTCCGCCCCACTGGCCGGCTGGCCGGGAGGCGGGCGCGGAGAGGGGCAGCGGCGGAGGGCGCGGCGCCAGCGGAAAGGGGCGGGGACGCGGGCGCTGGTTGGCGCGGGCTCGGGGGCGGGGCGCACGGGGCGGGGCCGGAGGCGGGGCCGGCGCCGGGCGCTGGAGCTGCGGGCGCGCGGAGAGGAGTCGCGAGCAGCTGGAGTGGAGTTGGAGGAAGCGGCTGCTGCGGCGAGGCTGGCGGGCGAGCGGCTGGGCGACGGCGAGCTCGGATTGAGAACGCCGGCGGGTCGGAGCCGGGGCAGAGGCGCGTCGGAGCTGTGCGCGCTGGAGGCCGCCGCTGCAGCCCGGGCTCGGGAGAGGAAGGAAGCCGGCCCGCGGGGGAGGTAGGCGGTGGCAGCGGGTCGGGGTGTGTGTGCTCGGGAGGGGGAGGCGGTGCGTGCGCGCGGCTGTCGCCGCTCTCTTCCTGTCACCGGCGGCGGCTTCTTCAGCGGAGCCCAGCCTGGGGTGAGCGGTCGGCCGCCGGTCGTCCTCGCCGCCGGCATCTTGCGCCCGTCCGGGGCCCCGATCGCAGCCAGCGTCCTGGCTCCCGCTTCCCGGCCTCCGGCGAGCCGGTACTGCACGCCGCCGGGCGCTGCCGTCCCCGAGCTGCAGGCGACCCCCCGGCTTTCCCTCGCCCCTCCGACCACTTCGGAGGGTCTCCACTGTTGCCTGGCTGCAGTTTTCTGGAGTCCTTCACCGGAGGAGAGCGCCCTGGCCGCTGCCGTTGCGTTAGCGGGAAGGAGCGATGCCTTCCTCCGTGCCCTCCAGCTGCAACCAGGGTCGTGGCCTGGGCCATCCTGGCGGGCGGGGCGGCGGTGGTCCCCGGAGCCCACTGCCAGCCCTCCCCCCACCTCCCCGAAGTTTGTCTCCCTCCTCTTCCGGGGTGGAGGAAGTGCGCCTCGGGGCAGCCGGTCGCCGGGGCCCCAACTCTGTGTCTAGTGCCGGCCGGGCCTGGGCAGGTTGTTAGAGACACGCTTAATGGGGTCTTGGAACAGCCCGGAAATCCATCTTTTTGCAAGGCGGGTTGAGACTGGAGGGACTTGCCCAGCAATATGGAGCCGGTTAGGGAAGGCAAGACAGCGTGCAAGCCCGAGGTAAAGTAGCTTGGGGAATTGTCTGGAAACCGCGCTCTAACACTCCCTTCCCAAGGGCAGAAACTGCCCCGCAGATCACCAGACAAAGAGAACAAAAAGCCCAGACCAGCCACTCCAGTCCAGAAGTGTACGTTGTGGGAACCAGAATTTGAGGGTGTGAACGGAATGGCCGTTGCATGTTGAATGCAGCATGTGTGTGAACTGTTTGGGGGAAATTCTTATGCTTCTCTGGGCGCTGTTAATACCGGGAACCCTGGTGGCTGCTGCAGCGCTGTTGGCAGCTGAAGTATGAGTTCACTCTCCTTTGGGGTGGGGGTGGGGTGGGGGGAAGTTAGGACTTTAGAAGCCATAGGATTTCTTTCTCTCTTCCTTTTTTTTTTTTTTTTTTTTTCTTTTCTGTCCCTTTCCTCTTTGTCGGTGCGAAGTAGGAATGGATAAAGTAGTTCCGGGTTTTGAATGCAGCATGAGATTGTCATTTCAGTGGGATGAGGTTCAAGTTTTAGTTGTTAGGCAGGACATTCCCAAAGCTGATTGACCCAAGCTTCACGTGGAATTGTATCTTAATACTTCATTAGCTAGTGTTGCGTTTTGGCAACTCTAAAGATGGTGAGGTATTAGCTAGGAAAGGTTGGAGTAGGTAAGCAGGTTCATTTCTGAGGCAGGCTATCAGCGTAATGCACCTTCAGGAGTAAATCATTGGGAATTTGGTGACTTCTGCACAGAAGGCCACAACCATCTTTTATGGTTGAAAAAGAAAATAAAAAGCACACTCCCCTTTCCCATGTCTACTTTTTTGACTGATTACACTGTTCTTGAAATAAACGGTTTAAAAGCAGTAGAGTATGGTTTTTTTTTTGGAGGAACAAAAGTTGCTTAAACTTTTGGAAACAAGTGTTTTGATTACTACAAAGAAAATAACCCCTTCCATTGATTTTTTTTTTGGGGGGGGGGCGTGGGGAGTGGAAGTGTCCCTCTAAAGTTTGGGAAGGTGTGTTTGGTTGGGAACCAAGGTTGAAACTGGAAAGGGCAGTGGAGGAGGCTGCCCGCCTTGCGGAAGTGTTGGGCTCTGCCACTGCTGGCCTCAGCTTTTCTGCACAAGTTGCAGGTAGGTAGGAGAGTCATACTTTTTCCTGTAGAAATGTGTAGATTTTTATGATTGGAAGAAAGTTTTATGTGTCTGATAATTGGCTTTCAAAGTGTAAATGTGCATTTGCTTTCTTTAACTTTCATCTTGATATGGGCCTGTTCTTGCCAGTTGCCTCACAGAACACTGCAATGTACACACTATTATCTGCTGTTATATCTGCTTTTGTAAAACGATATCACTGTTTTTTTTACATCTGTGATGCTGATAGCCAATGTGAAAAAGCATTTCACTTCCCATTGATTATATTGTCATCTTTAGTTATTTTTTGAAATTGAAATGTATTAAGATCAGGAAATCCCCACAGTATAAGGTTGGTTTGGGGAAACAAGTGATGCAGTGAGTTACAGGTAATGCATACTTCGGTTATTGACCGTGGTGGTGGTGGAGTATGCATTTACTCCTGGGACTGTGCAGAAGAGTTTTGCATCTCAAATGGCAAACCTGCTGCACTTATCCAAAGTTTGTGGTGTTAAAAGTGTTGGCCAAACCTTTAATTAAATTTTTCCATGAATGCCATATAACTTTTAGATTAGTATGTTGGTTGAATTTTTTTTTCCTTAGGTCGTTTAGAGGACTGTTCTAAAAAGACATACTCTGAGAGATTGTTCATTACAACAGGAACAATTCTAGTTCAGCTTTTTTTATGCTTGCAATTGGTAATTTTCCAAATGTGTCTTATTGACTAAAGAGATGGTACATGAACAAATTGGAAAAAAAAAATGTTATGGTCAGATAGACTATAGAAAGCTGAGATAATGTCTGCATTTGGGGTTTTACTTCCAATACTCACATCTGAAGCATGCACAATGCAGAGAAAATGGGAAGTGCTTGTTCAGTATATTACACACTTTGGACAGGCTCCCGGCAGGTCCCCCTCTGGAAGGCACAGGCATTTTGCCAGTAAAGGCAGGAGAATGGAGCATCTCGGGGAAGCTTGAGAAGGTGAGCAAGGTACTCATCAATGGAAGGAAGGGATTGCCAATTAGTTTTTACCTTAGAAGGCATAATGTAATTATATGACATTTTTAAAACAAAAACTTAGGTTGTAATCAATATTTAAAATATTCTGATTATATTTATTGTTTTTTCCCCCATCTCCTTCACCTATGCCCCCTAATGTGATTACTTGCCATGATTCTGCCAACACTTTTATTGAAATTACTTGCCAAAAGAGTGGTGATTAAAAGTTATTTTATGTATATTATGCCAAAAGAGCTGAAAAGTTGACTGTGTCATCATCTATTAAACTTGTCTGTTTGGCTTATGTTATTTTTTATTTTATTTTTTTGTAAAGGGTAGAATGAGTATAGATTTTGCTAAAAAAAACCCAAAAAATTCTATTATGAAAACATCTCTGGATAGTTTATCTTCCCACCATTGTTTTTCTTAAAGTAAATCAAATGCATATCCACAGGCACCTGTAGTCAAAATAGTTTTCAGGTTAATGAACATCCCTCCCCCACCCCCTTCAGGTCACGAGTCTGGCCAAAATGGAAGGAGAGTCCACCAGTGGGTGGAGTACTTTAATAAAGCGAGGCACCTGGGCCATTGTGCCATGCCCTTGCCCTCCTCACTGGACCCCCAGTGGTCTAGACTCAAAGCTCAGCCTGAAGAGCTGGGGCTGTAACATTTGAACTGTCGGTTCTGTAGGATTGCATTTGTGCTTTCATCCTTTCTTTTTGAGAGCACCTAGGGAGCCTAGTATTGTCCTACCTGACATACACTCTCACACACCCTTGCTGCCTCCTGAGTCTCCTTTGCCCTGACCTCTGCAAAGCCACCCTCTACCTCAGATAGGGAGAGATGGGCAAAGTCTGCCTGCAGCCTTTATCTGTCTCTTTACTCTGGAAAGGAATTAAGGGGACAGCAGAGAGTTTTATTTTGGCTGGCTTCACAATTCATTTAGAACAGTTTTCAGTATTTAGAGGCAATACAAAAGAAAATTCCTGTTTTAAATGTGAATTGCATAAATGGCAGTGTCATTCAATACTAATAGTAGTAACAATATTAACAAAACCATAGTTGCAATTTACTAGCCATGTCGCTTCTGGCAAATTAATCTCTCCGCTTTTCTCATCTGTGAAATGGGGATAATCATTGTACCTAGGGTGGCTATAAGGATTAAATGGGTTGATATATGCAAAACTGAGAATTGAGCCTGACCCATCGTAAGCACTGTATTGGTGTTAATAGTTAAGCTCTAATTATCAATCATGGAGCTCAGTGCTTTATATGTGCCATATAATCTAATCCTCATAATAACCCTATGAGCTGTAGATTTGCTTTTTTGTATTTTTCTCATAGATGCTAAACTTGTGACAGACACACAGGTTTAATTGACTTGCCCAAGTTTAAAATCTAGGCACTGATAGGGACAGCTGCTGAGTCTGAAGCTTAGTGCTTATACTAACCTTCTTATTAAGAGTTTTACAAAACAGCATTGCATTTTAACAAGAGGAGGGGCTTTGGATTGTCTACTTCAACCCTCTCATCCCAGGGTGCCTCCTCAGGGCCTCTCTTCAGTGATGATGCAGAGAAGCAGAACGTTCAGCCCTATGCCCATTTCTGGGTAACAGGGTGTTTCTCAGGCCCAAGGAAGCCTTGGTGTGGTGCCTGCATCATCCTTTCTCCTTGACCCCAGGTGATGACCTCTGAGCCTGGAATTGTCTCCAGCTGGGCCTGGTCACGCTCTCCTCTGCCCTCCTGCAGTACTGTGGCACCAGGCATCACTGTGCTTTCTGGAGAATCCTGCCTCCTTGTCCTTCCTTGTAGTTTCACCTGGGCTTGTTCTGCACGTGTGTCCCCCCCCCTCCCCCCCCCAAGGGCTTGCAGTCAGGGAGTCCTGCTCTAGACACTGCTTTCCCACAGTACAAGCTCAGCCCTGAGCCTGGCAGCAGGCAGTACATTCTGGTTGGTTTGAAAATGAATGGAGATATTTGATGACTGCGACTCCCAGATTAATTTGATCCCATCATTTTTATTTTGTTTTAGTTGATATAAAATTTATCCTGAGTGCATCATTTTAAGTTGAACTGCATTGTGTTTACTAGGACATTTTAACTTTCGTTCAGTTCGATTTTCATGATTTCCAGAACATACCTGAAAAGTGAAAAGATTTTTAAATAATGATTTTTTTTTTAAAGACTGTGAATTTAGGTGGGGAGCTTGCCCTAGACTCAGAGCGAGCACACTGAGGATATAGGGAGGTAAGGACTGGGGCCCAGGAACCCCTCTATAGCCCTTGCATCTGGATCGCAGAACCAATTTTGTGCTGGGACCCAGTGCAAGGTTGCTAATTTTATCACAGGGTAGAATCATATGATCAGGATATAGTCTTGATTTATTTAAAGTGACTTAAAAATATCCTTTATCTCTCACCAAGTTTGCTAAATCCTTGCCCTTTGTAAAAGGGGGTGAGTAAGTCAACAAAGTCAGAGGACTTTTCAAAGAAAAGTTCTTTGCCAAAATGCCTGTAGGTTAGAGGGTTAAATTAAAATTTTACTTCCAAGCAGTTGTACATTAAGAAGTCATGGGTGCTTGTCAGGCATCAGAAACAACATTTATTTTGAGGAAGAGAATGAGAATTGCTCAGTATCTTAGCAGAGAGAGAAAATATACTTCCAATTAACAGTATTTTGAGTCGTCTTTAAAATGGTTGAAAGAATGGAGCGAAATCATTCCCTTTAAGGAAATTTTGAACTGTTCATATGATGTTATATAAGTGAGTTAATTTGTTATTTGTTCATAGGATTCCTTTGTACCTTTTGTTCCAGCAACAATAGTAACTAACTTGGAGACTAGATATCATAACACTCTTGGTTATTTGAAAACATTAACTTAATGGATGGTCGATATTATCCACATATAAAAATCTTTACACCGTGCTGGGTAGAAATAGCTCAATGGACAGATGTATGTAGGCAGACACTGGAAGCAAAATCTTGTGAAATCTGGGCAGCATATAGCCTGTGGATCTGAATAGTTTGGGCTCCATTGATCTCAGGAGGTTCAGATAGAGACTGCCAGTGCCTCAGGCTTCTGAGTTTTCTGCATTCTTGCTGAGAGAAAAGAGAACTTGTCAGTCCTCTAGATGTGATAGCCCTTGTGACTGTGGGTTAATACTTCACTTCTCCCTAAGGAGGAGCTGCGTTTTTACAAATTGTGCAATAAGGAGCCTGGATAGCTATGGAAGGGGTTGGGGGGCAGGGGACATAGATGCCAAGAGGGATACAGGTGGCAGAAGCTTAAGCTCATAGAGCAGAAGTGGGCAGCCTTCCAGAAGTGATGTGTCCAGTATTCTTTTATTCACTAGTTTGTGGACTTCTTTGGCAAGGATTCATTTCAGTGAAGTCTCTTTGGAAGGAAATTTGCATGGTCCTAGATGCCTGGTCTTGGACTTGACGGAACTGCTCTGAGTTAGAATGGCTTCTCTTTGTGCAGGTGCGTTTGTGAAAGAGCCACAAACACTCGGTAAGGCTGCTGTTACAGAGAGTACAAAGCGGAGGTCAGAGCGGGTGGGCAGGAATCTGCATCGGTCACCCCATGGACATAACTCAGGCATCGAAGCAAGTTGAGTTTGGGCAGTAGGTTCTAGTGGTGTAAAAAGTGGTGGCTCTGGCAGACTGCCTGGATCTGAATCCTGCTTCCACCTTTCAATGGCTCGGTGTTACCATGGCCAAGGTACTGAACTTTTTGCACCTCAGTTTCTCCCATGTAAAGTGAGAATGATTGATAGTACCTGCCTTATGATTATCTTGCTTTGAATGTGCTAATTGTCTGTATTGAATGTGTTAGTGCACATATAACTCCCAACAAATATTAGGTGTTGACAGAACAGCTCCCGTAAGCGTTAGGTCAGGAGGAGGAGGAAGACGATTGAATCGGTTACAACACACGTAGCCTCCAGTACGTGTCAGGTGATGACCGTGCTGACCAGGACAACAGTGACAATTATTAAAATGGGCCTGGCGACTGCACACTTGAATAATGGCCAAGTTTGTTTCATTAGCAACAAATAAACTTCTAATGTATTAAGCCCTGGAGGGGAAAGAATAGCCTGCATCTTCTTAGCCAAGGATGCTGTGTACCTCACATTAGGACACGAGACATTCGTCACCCAAATGACTAGTCAGGTCTCCCTTTTCTTTTACAACATTGTTCTCTGGCCACTTAATTGACACCGAATCATGGCTGATCTCGAATTGTTTTGATTGATCTTCCTGGCCTTGATGATGGGGTCCCAGAAGATAGGAATGGTGTATTCTAATACAACGGTGTACTTTCAATCCTATAGTCATAGGAGATCTGGGGTTCATTTTTTCAGACGAGGGCCCAGCATGCTGTACAGGATTTATCGTACACAGTCAGTAAGCTTCTTTTTGCAAATGGTGAGGGACAAAGAATTAATAGAAACACAGGTTTCTGGCACACATGGCAGAGATTGCTACTCTAGAGTCTGGCCTCAGTAAAGCCAGCAAGTTCTTCGGGTTTGTAATACCTTGAGTATTCATGGAGCCTTTCTTACTACAGTGTGCCCTGGCGAGGAACTTGCATAGATAGCTACGTAGATATGTGGTGAGCAGGGGCCTGGTGGTCGCTGAGGACTGTGCTCCCATTCTGTGAAGAATCTCACCAAACTGGCCCACTGAGTTGTTGAAATAGAGGAAGCCATAAGCAGCAGCTGGAGGAAAGATCTGCCAGCCCACTGGTTGAGGAATTTTCCCCCCAAAAAAGACGTACATTGCCTGGAAAAGCTAACAAAAATTGCAAGGCAGGTTTGGAGGGATTACATTATTCTTAGGCATATTGCCTGGTTTCCAGGCATTTAGGGACATGTAAATTTTTTCATGTTCTTTAGAGTTCTGTGTCTCATTTGTACAGAGTGCATTAGTACTAAAAATGAGATGTGCTAGTTCTACATTTTTGTGTGAATTTATGCAGTGAGTATTTAATTTGATTCCAGATCTAGCAAAAGGAGAGGCTGTCTTCAAACATAATATAGTTTATTTTTTTCATCCTCTCTGCTGGTTGCTTTCATTTTTTTCTCTGACAACTGAAATACAAAGCAGAATGATACTAACCAAAATTCATATTCTTGCTACACAAACATTTCCAGTGTTTGTTTTTGCTTCTTTTAATATGTAACTCTCCTAAGAGTGTTATTATATTACAGCTAAGAGGCTTTAGCCATGTAAAGTTGAATACTTTACACTTCTGAACGCCAGCATAACAATTACTCTGTAATCAGATTTGTCTTCTTAAGATGCTTACACTGAAGAGTGCCTATAATATTAAACTTCTGAAGTGTTCCACACTGTATAAAGTTTGTACAAGCTCTCTTTGATATAGCACACCGAAATTGTGTGACTATTGTTTTTATTGCTTTATTGTTCAGCCAGCTTAACGGAAACCTTTAGGTTGCTTTGACTTTATAATAAAGGTAACGATGAGAAATGATTGGAGTGCTAAGTGTGCACATGCGTGCACTATTCTATTGGCAATCCAACGCTAACTTACTAACTTAGAGAATCGTTGGCTCTCTAATTTCTCTGTCTCCACTATGTTAAAAAAAAAAAGAAAGAAAGCTTTCATTTCCCATTTCTCCTTCCACTAAGCTATCTTCATAGAATAATTTGCAGGAGCTGTCTCTACTTCCTCTTCAGTTCCTTAACGCCTTAAATTCTACTTGCTATCCTCAATACTACTAGACTGCAGTCTGCTTTCTCAAAAGTCAACGATGCTCCCTCTTTACCTCCAGACGGATTGGGCTCCCTGTTCTGGCTCTTTCCAGAATATGATACTTGCTTAGTCACATTTGTACCTTAGGCCATGCCACACATTTCATTCTGCCTTCAGATCCCTACAGTTAGATGTTATCTCTCCCTCGTTTGAACTCTAGTGTTTAGTCGCTGCTGTCTTTTGGCATTTACCTCATGTTATTGTGTACCAGTTCCTTGTGTACCAGTCTTATCTCTGAGACATTGCCACATGCCAACACCCCTTCCAGCCCTGCCTGGTGCTCTTAGAAGGCAGGGAGTGTCTCACTAATCTTTGTTGTGGATATCATGTCCAGCAATAGCACGCTGCCCATGTACATCTGCCAAATTGGTTAAGTACTTGTTGAATGGAAGTAGAAATTCAAATTCACACAGATGGCCAAGTGTGATGTTCATTCTTAAGTCTTGTTTTTCTTTTGCTAGGTGAAGCTTGCGTGTGGAGCGCAGCAGTAAAATCAGACGACAGATGGACAGTGTGACAAGAGTGTCAGAAAGGATTGGGCCTCGCTGTGAGAGTCAGCCTGGAGTCCAAGTGTTGACAAGTTGCTGAAAAGGAAGCCAGTGGGAGAACTGTGGCCTGCAGAGGAAGTGGAGCCCTGTCTTCAGTCACACCGTTGATGGAGGACAGATGGACAGTCACCTCTCCTCTTAAACCTTTGGAGAGTTGCCCTTTGTCCTCTGCTGGACACATATTCGGAATCTTAACACACTCTCTGAGCTCACCTTCCTTAGAAACATAAAATTAGACTGCAGTGTAACCAGATTCGTCTGTTGCATGGTCACAGATTTGCAAACATGAGTGCTGAGGGGTACCAGTACAGAGCACTCTATGATTATAAAAAGGAACGAGAAGAAGATATTGACTTGCACTTGGGTGACATATTGACTGTGAATAAAGGGTCCTTAGTAGCTCTTGGATTTAGTGATGGACAGGAAGCCAGGCCTGAAGAAATTGGCTGGTTAAATGGCTATAATGAAACCACGGGGGAGAGAGGGGACTTTCCAGGAACTTACGTAGAATATATTGGGAGGAAAAAAATCTCACCTCCCACCCCAAAGCCCCGGCCACCTCGACCCCTTCCTGTTGCACCAGGTTCTTCGAAAACTGAAGCAGAAACTGAGCAGCAAGGTCAGTATTAATGAGTGATTTTTAAATGACTCTTTTTATTTTTTAAAAAGGGAAGTTTTACATTTGGGTTGAGTTGAAATGCTCTGGGCAGAAGTCGTTTCGGCAACTTTACCTGAATTTATATATGGTGTGTAAAAGCTTGGTTAGTCACCACATGACTAGACGTTTGTGCTTGTGGGGTGGAGGGTTTAGTTATAAAATAGGGAGATGGTATCTGAGAACCTGTTTAGTGAGTGTTTTTAAGAACTACTTTTGTAGTTGTCATTGAATTAAATACTTTTTGCTTTCTTATTCTTATAATTGCTATTATATATCTAAATCATTTTAGGAAAATAGAGGGTAAGTCTAATGTAAGTATATTTAACATTAATGTGATTTGTGTGGAAAAAATGTAGAGAGTAATAAAATGACCACAGAACTCAGGGGAGAAGAAACCATTGTTTTCATAACCCTGTGTCTACCTCTTGGTTTCCTCTCCAGGAACACTGTGCCTGCAGCTGAAACCCAATCCTGTCTTAGCCTAGATGTGGAGGGAGTTCTCTTCCTCTGTGGGCAATGTGTATGTAGCATGAGTGCCTATAGTGCACTTGGCCTTCATGAGAAAAAAAGATCACTGAATGCTTTTCCTAAATGGAAACCACCTTGATTCAAAAGCCACTCATTGTTTATTGGAGGTGGTCCTTGTATGAGCTTTGTTTGTTTGTTTCTGTTCAGTTTCACACAGAGACAGGCCTTTGACTCAGCTTTGCTATTATCAGTTTTGTCAATTCATTTCCTCATTGGTAAATTTCAAGCATTTTTTTCCTGCTGTGTAATCTTTCTTTCCCTTCCCAAGACTGGGATAGGTATGGAAAGGTATGCTTAGAATGGGTGGACTCGGTGGCAGCGGTTACAATAGAACTGGCTGCAGCATCGCAATGTATTTCTGGAAGAGATTCTGATACTGTTATGCTTTCTTTGGTGTGGCTTGTTTTAGCAAAAAATGAATGAGGTAATGAGAATAAAGAAGCAGGATGTAAGGGTAAATTGCTGCCTTTTAGTGTACAGTAATAATAGGATGGGAATATTTTGTAAAAGTCAAAGAACTTACTAAGGATGCCTTTTCCCTCTCCCACCTGACCCAAAAGAGGTACTGGTTTCATGAACATTACACCATATTTATTGTAAAATATGTTTAAATATGTTTTACTATACATTTCAAAAGCCAAGACTTAATTTTTCAGGTAAATCAAAATCTAGACACACAAATTTTGTCAACCATGGTGTTGATAAAAGGTATTGAACCACCTTGATTCAGAAACCTCTCATTGATTATTGGAGATGGTCCGCATTGGAGCTCTGTGCACAGCTGTTCATTTAAGGGGTTTTATTTGTTTATTTGTTTGATTGTTTCAGTTTCACACAGAGGCAAGCCTTTTACTCAGCTTTGTTGTTATCTGCTTTGTCAGTTTCAAGCATTTTTTTTTTTCTACTGTGTAATCTTTTTTCTCTCTCTCAGACTATGTATGGCAAAAACCATAAATAGTTGGTTTTTTCCACCAATTTACATATTTTTAATTTGAATTTTTGTTTTATAAGTTAGAAACAGGTCCTTATAAGTAGGCTAATTCAAGAGAGAAAACGATTTAATTTATCTCAGAATACAAAAGATTACTGGACTGTCCAGCTGCTGTACCAGGCTCAGTGGTTGAGCATTGACCTATGAACCAGGAGGTCACAGTTTGATTCGGGTCAGGGCACATGCCGAGGTTGCAACCTGATCCCTCTTGAGGGGGGTGTGCAGGAGGCAGCTGATCAATGATTCTCTTTTATCACTGATGTTTCTCTCTCTCTCTCTCCGCCTCTTCCTTCCTTTCTTAAATCAATAAAAATATATTTTTTAAAAAAGATTACAGAACCATAAAAATATCTGAGTTGGATTAGAAAAGAATATTTAAAAGGTGGAAAGGGGTATTTTGTCAATATTAATGACAAAAAGATTTTGTAAAAGTAATTTCTAAACAAAATTGCACTTGATATTTGTTTCAGGTGTAACTTTATCTGGATATAGTATACAAAAAAGCAAGTCTTTTAAGAAAAATGTTTTTCTCTTTTTAGGTCCTAAGCTCTTTTATAATGCTTTCTCATGTAATATGGTGACAATTGAAAATTTTAACAGCTTTTTTATTTTTTTAAATCATAAAAATGTAAAGTGAAAATTTTTAGCAGAATTTAAGAAAGAGACCCATGATAATATGCATTTAAGTATTATAAAGAACAGGTGTGAATATAAATGAGAAATTGGGAATAATGGAGAGATTGAAAGGGCAGTGTTTTGGGGTTGGGCATGGAATGCAGTACTAAACATTCGAATTTCTAGACTGTTAATCTTGTATTCTCAGTTAATTATGATTCCTGCTCTGGCTGAACACTCCATTGGTCAGAGCTTAGTCTGGATATTCCAAGGTGGTGGGTTAGATCCCCCATCAGGGCACATACAAGAATCAACCAATGAATGCATAAATAAGTGGAACAACTAATTGGTTTCTCACTCTCTCTCTCCTCCTGTCTCCCCTCTCTCTCTCTCTCTCTTCTCTTTCTCTCTAAAAATCAGTACATAAAAAAATTTAAATAAATAAATAAATGCAGTTTCTATAAAATGAGAATTTAGTAACTCCTACTAGTTGCATGTCCAATGGATATGGAAAGTAGTTGTAAGACAAAGTTAGATGTTGAAAGCTATGGGACTCTGATTTCTTTTGCCTAAGCGTATATTTGCTTGAAAAACTTTTGCAGCGACAATGTTCTGTGAAGGTAGAAAGGATAGTTCTTATTGTAACTGAATTCTTGAGTCTTCCTTTTCCTTTCTGCCCGCCCCCCGTGACTTAGCCTGTTTTTGGTGTTTGACTGCCTTTATTTTATTAGAATTGACCCCTGAGGTCTCAGGTCTCATGCAGGTCCTTCTTGTTGAGATAGTGTCCTGTGGGCAGTTTTGCACACTCCCATGATGGGCAAGGGGGAAATAGGGTGCTCTGACCTGCCTGCCTGCCGATCACATGCTCCTGTACCCTGTGCTTGCCACCTGCTGTGTTTAAAAGAAAGTTGTCATTAGACTGTGGCCCAAAAGTAGACTCTTTGTGAAGGATTCCTCCTATTGTAATAGAACCAGCTTTTCCACTTTCCTTATATGTTCCTGGAAACAAAGCTGTGATATGTAACTTTTAGGGGGGAAAAGAGTAAAAAAAAAGCCCTTTTGAAAATCTGATATTCAACTCCTCTCAGGAAAATGTATGTTCCACCAATACATTTTGTGTACAGTTTTCTTACAAAGCCCTAGCCTGTAGTTTGGATTAAACTTGTGTGTATTGGGTAATCTTATATTTATTGGAATTTAAATAATTAAACATGAACTGCATCCCTATTTTGTACTATGAAGCATGGATGAAAGGTGAAATCAAGACTCAAGAGAGGCAGTTTGCCCTCTGATGCCCTCTCCTGCCCCTCCCACCTCAGGGCTTGGACACTCTTCCTCAAGCATCCCTTTGCCCAGTCTACTCTCCCACCTTGCTAAAATCCTTCTCGTGGTGGCTGGCTCTGCTCACCTTATTCACGTAGCAGCCTGCCCTTCTGAGTCAGCCTGCGGACCGAAGGGTCCTCTGCTTTTGCAAAGCATTTATTATCTAAACTCTGAATTTACTTACATGTTGATTGTGTCTTGTCTGTTCCCTGTGGTAGATTATAAGCTCCATGAGGGCAGGGACCTCAGTTGTCTGTCCATCATCCCAAGTATCTAGAACAATACAGTAGGTTCTCTGCAAGTGGATAAAATGCTTGTTAGTAAGCTCAGCATTTAACTATTTCATGACCATGTGACTTAAAATTAGCCACATATGTTGTATGTCATGTGCAGGCACATGGGCCTATGACAGCCCATTCCTGTTTTTGAAATCACAGTTTATTTGTTCTTTGCATCATTCACATCTGAGGTATCTTGCAGCCTTGGCTTTGACCATTGCCTGCTGTGTCTCCAGATCTTTTCCTTTTCCTTTTCCTTTTTTTTCCCTCCTCACCCGAGGATATTTTTTCATTGATTTTTTTAGGGAGAGTGGAAGAGAGGGAAAGACAGAGAGAAACACGTCGATTGGTTGCCTCCTGCACAAGCCCTGACCAGGGCCCGGGCTGGGGAGGAGCCTGCAACCAAGGTACATGCCCTTGACTGGTGGAATCCAACCTGGGACCTTTGGTCTACAGGCTGACGCTCTATTCACTGGGCTGAACCAGCTAGGGCCAGAACTGTTATTTTTCTGTCTCATGGTTAGGACAGGTAGTTCTGTTGATGGGAAAGTGTGTTAAGCAATGGTGCTTACTGCCTGCCACTTAAAGTGAGTAGAACACGTGTCAAGGTCAGCGAGTGTCCCCAGGCACAGGTTTTTTGCCCTCTCTCCCCTCCTTTTATCTCCTTCCCTTTGCACGAGGGTCACATTTCATTTTCCCACAACCCAGTAAAAGCCCCATTTTGCTGCCTTTGGAGAGAACCTCTTCCATGTTTTGTGCAGGTGAAGGATGTTGATGGCTGTTTCCTGCCCCTTAGGAGAGACATCCTATTCAAATAAATACTCCAGCCCTTTCTACATCAGGCTGCTCAGACACTGGTATTTTATTCCCGTGTACACAACCCCATTCAACCCTGGTTCCCTATTTCCTCTCACACACAAGGAAGTGAGTTAAAGGAGGTGGGGATTCAGAGATGGGGGGAAGAAAATGTATTTCTTCCTTTCATAAGTAAGCTGTCCAGTGGGGTACTCCTTAAGACGGCATTTTGAGATCCTTTAACTAAAGCCATGCGAAGGCAGAATATTTAGACTGGTGAGATTCTGCGGCCAGGTTAGTTTGCATAGAACAGTGGTCGGCAAACTCGTTAGTCAACAGAGCCAAATATCAACAGTACAACGATTGAAATTTCTTTTGAGAGCCAAATTTTTAAACTTAAACTATATAGGTAGGTACATTGTTATTAACTTAACTAGGGTACTCCTATGGCTTAGGAAGAGCCACACTCAAGGGACCAAAGAGCTGCAAGTGGCTCGCGAGCTGCAGTTTGCCGACCACTGGTACAGAACATTGAAATCGGCTAACTTGAGAGGTCACTTACGAATCTGAGTTCATTACCCATTTCTATCCCCCATCCTCCCAAGCTCCCACTTCTGACTCTGACGGTGGGTCCCAGGTTTCACACATAAAATATAAAGCTTAAATTTTGATCAAAATTCTTCCTAAACAGTAAAAGAAAAGAGCCTCCAATTTGTGTTTGCTTTTCATGGCTTCCCCCGCCATGCTATTTTTACCTTTTCACACTCAGCATCTGAATGACCCTCCATGGTTTTCATTCCCCATCTAGAAAGCAAGGCTGAAATAAATCACATAAATTGAAGACACTGCACAGAGGTCACGGAAGATAGCGACCTGATCCCAAATTACACACCTTTGCTGGGCCCCGTGGTCATAATGTGTCACTGTCCCTCACAGAAATAGTCTCTGTGAAAGTAATTTGCTTTGCCTCACAAACTCCTGCCTTTATGCATTCTGTTTAGTTCAGAATATGCCTTGTCATAGCTTTCTTCACCTTTTCTCCTATTTACGTGGGACTCTGCTGAGAAGTTGGGGGACTGTGTCGTTAAAGCCCCCAGTGATGGGGTAAGACAGCTGACTGGTGCCGGCTGCCCCCTCTGGACTGACCACTGTGCTTCTGTGAGAAAGTGCGGCTGCTGGCAAGTACTTGAAGATGGGGGCCTTTGAGCCCTGCCTCCAGAAAACGGAATCAGAACACAGGGTTCTTTCACCCAGGTATAAAAAGGTGTTTTCCCTCTGTTTCAGCACAAAATGAAATACCTTTCCAAAAGATGTAACAATGTAATTGATTAAAGAGCAAATCCATCTGGAGAAAGCAAAGGTAATAATTAGTTTTGATAAAATCAGAGGAGCCTCCCCTCTTCTCTGATGACCACAGTTACATGAGGAATATACAGTTCTTACACAGGTCTTCTCATGAGAACCAGCTTTTATTTATCTATCTATCTATTTATTTATTTTACTAAAGCCTTGACTTTTAAGACATTTTCCTGTTAATTTTAGGTTTAGTTATTGTGTTTTCACAGAAGTGTGAAAGAGACAGGGACATAATGTTGATGAACAATTTGCATGTCCAGGTGGGTTATTTGAAACAGAAATTGACACGAAGAGAAAGTCTCACTTTGGCTGCTTTGTAGCAGGAAGGTTCCGCCCTGAGCACTTAGAAACTAGCAAGCCGTCCCCAATGGGTAGGGAGCTCCCCTCCGTCCTTCCTCGGTCCTCCAGGGAAGGGCCTGGCTTTCTCTTTCCTGGGTTCGTGGGAGCAATTAAGTGCAGGGTTATAGATGAGACCTTTTTTTGCTGAAAAACTTTCTGCCAGCCCACCATGACCTATATCATTTAGAATCACAGCTTGTGGTACGACAGTTATGTATTTTCTTATTTAAGTGAGACATATCTTCAGACACTTCCATGAAGGCTGCTGGCTTTAGGATTTTATTCTCTGTTCTCTTTCCAAAATGAGTACAGGGTCCAGTATCCACATTTGTACAATCTAAGTAGAGCCCTCACACCTCTGATCCCAACAGGAGCTGTGTAAGTGGTGTGAGTCTATTTTGTTTACCTACAACCAAGCTAGTGTTGATACTCTAATAAAATTGTCTTTGTTGTAAAAGTAGAACTCTATATGCTAAAAGTGTTTCCTTTTTAGCTTAGTTTCAATAAATTCTTTGATAACTTTGATGTCAGTCTTTTCTGATTTCTAAGTGAATGCATCTTTGTCTAAAACAGGAGAAATTCTGATTAATAAGCACTTTCCCAGTAAGTCTGAGTTTAAGAAAATAAACATTTGAAATTCTGAAATTCAACAACAAATGGTGCTTACATCTGCTAAAGTAACATCCAAAAGGGGAGAATTTTGTACCTCTGTCAAGTAAGAATAAATATGATGCCATTTACATATCCATGTTTTTCTTAGTAAAAGAAAACAGATGTCAGCAGTACAGCTGGCTGTCCCTTATGTGTGTCTTTGTTGCTAACAAATTTCCATGAGGAAAGACATAAAGTTGGTTTGAAGGCCAAAATAGGAGAAAATAACTTCGTGTGATAGCTAGAAATGAGAAGCATAATTGCATGATGGATTATATCTAAACTAGAAGCCTGATGCACAAAAACCGTGCACTTGTTGGGGGGTAGTCCCTCAGCCCGGCCCGCACCCTCTCACAATCTGGGAGCCCTCAGGGGATTTCCAACTGATGGTACATCAGTTGAGAGTGGGCCTAAGTGGCAGTCGGACATCCTTGGCGCTGCCGGGGAGGTGGGAGAGGCTCCCGCCACCGCCGCTGCACTTGCCAGCTGTGAGCCCAGCTGCTGGCTTAGTGGCACTCCCCCTGTGAGAGCACACTGACCACCAGGGGGCAGCTCCTGCATTGAGCATCTGCCCCCTGGTGGTCAGTGCAGATCATAGCGACCAGTCGTTCTGCTGTTCGGTGGATTTGCATATTAGCCTTTTATTATATAGGATGTTTTGATGTCTTGATTGAGTTTATAGCATTCAATATCAAAACAGTTTACAACAAACAAGCAGCAGATCTTTGTTTCACTATTCATGCAGAACTTTCTCCCAGTGTTTTTATGCCACCTAAAGTATGGCTATCGTTTTCAGGAATACCTTCTCTGGACTCTTTCTTGCTTGGAGGTGTGTGTGCTCACTTATTAATCGATTCTCAATTGTCAGCATGTATTATGCAATGCCTGTAGGTTCTTCTGTCCTGTCATAGTTTGAGGCATATTGAAGTTCCAAGTGTGAGTTTATTTTACTGTATTGTAGGAGACTCTTTGTAATTTGATAATCAAATCTGATATCCAAGATAGTAAAGATGTTGGCATTTGTGAAATATAAATCTCTGGGATATATTATTTGAGTCAGAAATTTCATTCTGCTTTGCCTCCTTTAAATTCCTTAACCCTTCTAATCCCAATGTCCTCTAATTGTAAAATAAGTAGCTACTGCCTCTTGAATTTTGGCTATATTTTTGCTTTAGCCTCTTACACATGATCAACAAAAGTTTCTCCATTTCTACTGATAGAATTCTTAGAGAAACAAACCCCAGAAAATTTACGTTCTCACTAGTAGTGTTTTCCTAGTAATGCAACCCTGAAGCCAGAGGGGGAGGGATTTTATAGAGAGAAACAAGCTGGGATGGTTGGGCAGATGCTCTCACGTGACTTCATTGCAAGATCTGATTGGAGATGGATCCATGGGATTATTGCTAATGAAAGTGCCAAATCGGTACCAAGTATTTGCAGATATACACACTGTATGATTTTATGATATATTTTACCACTGTGAGAATTTATGCTCTACCTTTGTTGGTGGGCTCTCAGCAGCTTCTGACATCTAAATTGGTTTGAGACTCTTCCAGTTTCACACATTGCATTGCAGTCCATGAGCGAATTAAAGATAGTCATGGAATGTCTTCTTTGTACTGCACCTGTGTGGTATAACTAAATTTGTTGGCATAATATGCTCTCAGAGTTCCTAAGTATTTATCTAGTGGGGTTTGTTTTTTTGTTGTTAAATTTTCCAAGGCAGGTAGAGGGTGATGATTGTAACATGTGTCTACTCAGGTTGTAGTTTTATTTTTTTTCACACCTCTTCAAGTACATGTGATAGAAGTATTCAAATAACACATTAGTATAGGCATTAGGCAAGGTTACATTGTAAAGCCCGTAGGACTGTGAGGTGGTCATCGTCATCTTGAAAGCTTTACCCTAAGGAGGCAAGCTACCATAGTGCCCTCAGACTCAGCACATGGTACCATGTGATAGTAAGAAAAGTCAGCATTGTTTCCACTTTTTGACTAGGTTTTGGAAAATGCAGTTTTCAGAATTGCTTAAGGTTGTTAATAAGATAATCTACTGGGAAACTGCATTAAACATTTTATCCTATTTTTTAAAATAATTTTTAATGTTTAAGAATGAATGTTGTTTCTTTACCGGTAAACATGTTACTTGAAATATATCTTTCTATCTCTGTGTCCTAGCTATAGAAACATAGTTGAATATCTATAATTTTGTAATATTTCACAGCATTGTTAACTTAAGGCTTACCCTGTTTTTTTCCAAGTAGCAAAAGGGAAATATTCCATTTTGAAGCAGAGAGATTCAAAGAGGGTAGAATGACTTTATTGCTAAATAATACTGAATACCTACTAAGTACCAAGGAATGAGATTTAATGCATTTGGTTAGAACATACCAAAGTATATGTTATAGTCATTGTCCTGCAGTTCCCCATGGGTCTGTTTAAATGTTGAAAAGGCCTTTTTCAAAGTGCACCTTAAAAATTTGCAGGCTTAATGTTTTCCAAGCATTCTGCTAGACATTCTAGATGTTTTTCTTTTGATCCTCAGCCACCCTGCAAAGGTGGCATTATTGTAACAATTTTCCAGATTAAGACAGGCAAGCTCAAATGATTATGTAAATATTTAAAAAGAAGGGGGTGCATTCAGAGGGTTCAGGAACCCTCCAGCAGCCTGTTGCGTAGGTCTTGTTAAGCTGTCCTTTCTGAAGATATCAGTAACTGCAGAAACCAGATAGTTTCTGCTGTTTGGGTGGTCTTTAATTATGTCTGTTGTTTCTGAGTTTCTTTGGCTGTTGTATTCATACAAACACACAACACATTACTTTTGCTTTACGTATGACTTACATTTTCTTATGTCTGCTAAATATATTAAAAGGTTGAGTTACAAAGAGACTGATAAAGGCCGTGAAACTTAAGACAGAGTTTGGGTGTATGTGTGTATATGCAGCTTTTCTTGGGAAGAAATATACCTTGTTTAGATATTCCAAAATTACATACCATTGATAAATGATTTTTCTTCCATTTGTTATTTTTGAAGAAGTTAAATATCTGCTTCAAATGTTTCTCTGAGTTTCAGATTTTCTTATTTCTGACACATAATCATATCATTTTGATTAAAATGGAACACAGGATGGTTATTTCCTGCTTAAAAGCCCAAAAGCTGAAGGTATCCAGCATAAGAATTATGTGTTTTGGCATGTGGATAGCGGTTGCTTGACATCGTAAGTACAAGAAATCTCAAGTTGGCTCAAATGAATGGGAAGGCTTATACCTGAGTTCTGTCAAAGTTAGCTGTAAACGCCATTTTAAAAGACGAGCGAAATGGCTAAATTCCTTTGAATGTCAAACTTCGTTTTTCAGTACAGTCAGTCACTGCCAAGTTTATAACATAAACATTGTGTTTCTGTTACCTGCCTTCCGAGGACAAGAGGGTGGATGATGGCAAGTGGGAGGCACAAGTGAATTTTATTTCTAGGTGTTTAAAGGGACAGTGTGACATTGCACAGAGATGGTCTTTCAAAGGCAAAACTTCTTGGATGCTTTTATGTTTGCTTATGTTTTTTTCAGCTGAAAAAGAAACTTATTTAAATATTTCCTGATTGTAAAGTGTCTCTAGCCTGTAGTCCTGACAGGATAGGATCTCTTGCGACTTCTCACTAGAAGGGAGAGGAAAGCACTTACTCTAAACCAGCGGTCGCCAACCAGTGGTCTGCGAGGTCCAAAAGGTTGGCGACCGCTGCTCTAAACAGTCACCGTGAACTCCAGGAGCCCGGT
This sequence comes from Myotis myotis, assembly GCF_014108235.1. Lineage (NCBI taxonomy): Eukaryota > Metazoa > Chordata > Mammalia > Chiroptera > Vespertilionidae > Myotis > Myotis myotis. The sequence goes on from NW_023416357.1 coordinate 36,429,445, forward strand.
TTAAAAACGTAGACTAAGTTTCGATCACCTGAAAACAGTTAGGCAAAGCCATCTGCTCCTCAGCTCTCTGCCTTTAACTCAGAAAACCCAGGCAGCTGTCCTCAGAAAGCTCTTTCCTTCCTCTTTGTCATCCCTCTCAGTAGTGCCTTTTTATTTAGTTAAATGTTGTAACTCAGAATAGCCAGGCAGAGCTGGGAGGGTGGGATAGGGGTTGTTACTATCACATCCTGAGAACCTTACTCTACAGAAGTGGTATTGTAGGTGAGCCAAGTAGATCGAGAGTAGTTCAGAGCAAGCACTGGGTCTGGGTAGATCTCTCCTAGTTTAGTGATCAATAAACAGGAGAACTAAAGCCCAGCTTACTGTAAATTGTTGTTCTAGAAAGGAAACGAGAGACCATATGGAAGATTTGAAGGAAGAGCAGATCTCCAACAGTGATCCATTACTAAAAAAGATGTGGCCCTAACGAAAGAGGGGCAGGAAGCAAATAGATGATTATGAGCTGAAAAGACAATAGGATGGGATGAAACCATAGAAGAGTGATTGTAAAGAAATTGAAAATGTAATAGCACATTAAAACCCATATGAGAGGCAGTCAAGGGTAGAATTAACACAACTGAAGATAAATCAGTGTTGTGAAGTGGAAATGCAGATAAAGCTCTTCCAGAATCCAAAGAAAAAGAGATAAAAACAAGGGAAAAAATGGTAGCTATATAGAAGTTCTAACGTGCTTTTAAAGCGTAGATAAACAGGAAGTCATATCAAGTGGAAAACACCAACATAAAACTTAGCTTGCATGCATGTGTACAGATTTGAAAGTGTTCTCCACGTTGTTTGATTGAAGTCAGTGAGAGGCCACCTCGAGATATGTTTTGGCAATTAAAAAAAAATTATAAGAATACTATTAAAACATCCAGTCAAAATATCTGATTAACTATCAAGGAACAAAATTCAGGCTCCCTTCTCCTTTGTAGTAAATGCAGAAGTAGTAGATTGCTTTAGTAGAGTTTTATGGAAAAAAATGGTGACTCAAGAACTTACTGTGCTGCTTCCTTGTATTTCCTGTGGAAAGGCCATTGAGAGACATTCCCTGATAAGCAAGCCCCCAGAAAGGCATGTTCATCTTCTCGTGTCACCTGGGAAGATTTTAAAGTTGTCTTTTTATGCCTAAACTTTCTAATTAGATTAGAAAAGCATAGGTTAAAAAATAATTTATTTTGAATAACTTAAAGAATAATTAGCAAAAGAATAAAACTATGTAAGGCATATATTTGTGCAAATACTTAGAAATACACTGCATATCCCCTCCCCCCCCCAAAAAAAATAGGCAAGAGAAAGTGTAAAAATAGTATTGACACGGGGAATATGCATACTGCATATGAAAACTTTAAAGAAATATAAATATGTGAATATATATATATTACATATATGTATACATACATAAATATAGAACTGGATTTTACCTACCTATAATCGTGTGTTCAACAAATGTTAGTTCTGTGTCAGGTTCCGTAGTAACATTTTACTGCACTAACTTGTTACTTTTCATAAGAATTCTGTGACATTGGCCTCATTCTTATACCTGTTGTAAAGATAAAGAATTAAAGCTTAATTAAATAATGGCCTAAGCTCACCCAGCTGGTGGAGGAGTTGGGATTTGTCCCCAAACCACCTGACTCTTGACACAGTGTCCTTAAGCAACAGTACCGTACTGTGTGCAAAAGGGCCCTTGGCGGTGGTGTTCGTGCTGTGTGACACGGCTTTGTTCCTGGATAGCCGGTCAGCCAGGAGGGCATCCCTAAGCCAAAGGCAAATGATCCTGGTTTGCCAGGGACTTATGATGCGGCCTGATATTTGAAAATGAATTAAACAGTAAGATTTATCCACTCTCAGGAAATAGACCCCAGAAATAACTAAGGAAAATGAAGCAAGTTACTCTTCTTTCCAGCAAAAGAACCTTATCGGAGCAACAGGCTGGGAAGAGATAATTACTTTAAAGGCATGTTGGAACCTAGGGGGCTTAAATGGTTCAAGTTCGCCCTTATTTGTCTAGTGCCCCTCTCTCTCTCTCTCTCTCTCTCTCTCTCGCTCTCTCTCGCTCTCTCTCTCTCTCTCTCATTTCTAATGTTATATATAAACATATCTGATAGTCCAGTATATAGAGCAATATAGAAAAGTCATTGTTGAGTTAATTATCCAACTGAACCTTTATCATTGAATGTGCTATTGCACTAAGATCAGTTTTAAAGGATTGAAAGCTAATTCTAACTCACTACGTTAGTAGCCATTGTTGTTTGTAGTTACATGTACAGTTATATTGTAACTGTCATTTGTGGTCTAATCTTCCCTTTAAGGGAAACTTGAGAAACCTGGTCAGCTTGAACATTTAGAGGAAGTTTAAACACACTGGAGAAAATATTCACAGTTGTTTAGGTTAAAACTCCAGTTTCTTGTCAGACCATATCCCTCTAGGTCTTCTGCGACTGGAATCATCTAACTTGGGCCCCATGCAGGAAAGCTTTCATGAGGCGCACAGTGTTTGTCTTGTTTCCTTTGCCAGGTTCCGGAGCCTACATAGCAGGCTCCAGGCCTCTGCCTGTCTAGTGGCAGTGTGATCCAATAAGTGAATTCAAGTAAGTGAATCGTCCCAGCTAACCAGTGTTATTTCCCTGACTGCTTTTGGTGAATCGCAGCCTAGTTGTTACATCCTTTTAATATTGTGAGTAATTTATATTCTTTAACACGTTAAGCGCCATGTCAGTCACCGGTGACTGACACTATACTTTCCGTCTAGACCGGACAGTCACTGGTGCCACCAGCATATCGGTGAAATCGGATATCGTGGGCTAAGTGGAAAGGAAGACAAAACAGGCTTGGCGCTTAACGTGTTAACTCTAAGGGTGAAAATATTTGTTTTGGTTTTGTTGGAGGGGGGAGGGTTAGTTTTAGTCTAGTTTTGAGACTAGCTGCCTTTCATATACTCAAGAAGGGAAGCATGGGGTCAGTTTCACAATGATATTTTCCCAAAATATAAAATCATGTCCTCCCACCTCTCGGGCAACTCCCACTCAATCCATTTTCTAGAACACATTTAAAATATTGCTGAGGCATTTGCCTGTGAGTCTCTTGATTCAGTGGGTCCCTTGGGACCATGTTTTGCCAGTGTCAATATGCTCTGTTTAGTGCACATTTTGAAATGTTTTAAATCTTATATCCCAGCAAAGGTAGTCAGTAATCTTCAGATCATATTGTCTCACATTAATGTATAATTTCCAAAAGAAGGAAATGGAGAGGGTGGGGTTAATAGTTGTAGTCATTAAAGCTTCTTAAAATGAAGGGGGAAAGTCTTTTGTGTATAGGAGTTGAAAAGAAGAAACCGCTACTGATTGGTTTTAGCCATTTCCCAGAAATCCAACTCACAGAGTTGATATTTAATGCTTTGGGCGCAGTGGTTCTCAACCTTCCTAATGCCGCGACCCTTTAATACAGTTCCTCATGTTTTGGTGACCCCCAACCATAAAATTATTTTTGTTGTTACTTCATAACTGTAATTTTGCTACTGTTACGAAACATAATGTAAATGTCTGATATGCAGGATGTATTTTCATTGTTCCCGACCCACAGGTTGAGAACCGCTGCTTTAGGCAAAGGCAGGACAGGTTTTGATGAATTTTGTTATCTTACTCTGGACCTCTCAGTTATGGGCACCCGGCTGGGTGATTACATGAATTTTTAATTTGCTAAATGGTTGTATTTGCAGCGTCTTTATATTAGTGTTTTTAGTTCATTGCTTCTGGATGCTTTTTCTTTTCTTAAATACATATAAGATGAAATGATTTACCTATGAGATGAAAAGTTTGACATTTCTGCAACAGGATTCTTTAGTAATATGTTTGCTGGCGTGCTTTGAGCATTTGCTTTGTGCCGGGCACCGTGCTGCATGCTCTACCTGCATTACCTCATTTTGTCCTATTTACAGGTTGAGGCGGAGAGAGAAAAAGAAACCTGCCCTGAGGCAAACGCTAGTGGCGGGCGGACAGCTGGGACCTGCACGCAGACCACACTGTATCATCTCAGAGCACAGTGGAGGGTGCGAGGAAACTCTGGCAGGATTAACTTTTCCAGAGGTCATGTCGTGCTAAAGCCATCACAGATTCTGAAAGCCAGTATTCAATGAATATTAGGAAGCAGTGGCCTATAAATTACAGACTTTTACATACAGTCTCCCATATCGGTAATCTCTGCCCTTATTTCAGTTACCCTCGAACTCGTTTAAAAGTCTTGAAGAGAGAGAGAGATTAAAACTATTTGATTGACCAATATTTTGTTTCTGTTAAAGGTCATGAACTTGAACATACATCATACTAGACATTTGTGTGTAATTATCAACTTCTTTAAACGTTTTGATAGAGAAGAGTATGAAATATAAGTTAAAGCCAAGGCCTCATTCTATCAGGCGCAGTATCGTGCTCTTAGAACAGTATCAGGGTTTGAACCTAGGTTGGACTCTTTATAGCAGGGAGAAGAATGTTTTAATTGGTGAAGTAAAATTTAATCTGCACTGAGAGAAGAGAGCATTTTACACTGGAACACAGATCAGGGGTCTGTACTTGTCCCTGTGCCCTCAGGTTGAGTCTTGCTCAGAGAACACAGCAGTCAAACTTTGGTTCTGGCCACTGTCATGAGGTATGAAGCCAAAAGAAAAGTCTTAGGTGCTAGAAGGTTGTCTTAAATCATTAAGACGGGTTTAATGATTTTAGTGAGCCAGGGCAAGGGAGCCCAGAAAGCAAGGTCTCGCATGGGAAGATGGGCCCTCGTGTGCTTTTCTCGTCTCAACTACTGTGGTCTGGTTTCACCCTAAGGCAGATAATTCTCCCCTCTCAGAAGTTAGGGTCCCCTCTGTAGCTAGGATGGGGGAAATCATTCCTGTGAAATCTGAGTTATGCTGGGTCGATGGCCCATCGATGGCCCAAGGCTGAGCCGGAGCCAATGATTTCTCAATTTGGGAAGCCTCCTTCTTGAGTTTCCTTTCTTGCAAATTTAAACCCCAGTTTCTGGGTAAGTTGGAGTGTATTTGTAGGGAAAGCCCCTGGTTTGGGTTTAGTCAAGTTGCCAGAGAAAACTGGATCTAAGCAGGGGTAAAAATTGCTGACCCCGGTCTAGAGGTTACATTTTCATTTATGTTTTACATGAGTCATTTTAAATTACAGTGCTCTACCGATATAGAAAGAAGCCTTCCTCTTCCCACCCTCCCCTAGACACCACATAATGGAAAAAGCAAGAATTTTCTGCATAAGCAGGGCTTTTTTCTTTCTTTAAAAAAAAAAAAAAAGCCAGTTTCTGATGGGACGTTTTCCTGCCAGAATTCCCACTGGTCCACTGTCGCAATTTTTACAAAAGGCTACACGAAAGAGGAAGGCCCATTCTGAGGTCTTTGCCTCTGTGTTATATGAAGCATTACTTGTATTTCTGTTCTTGATATCAGAAGAATTATTCCTGAGCCTCTCTGGTAGGCATGTAAAACCTACTAAGCTCTGTAACTATTAAAGTAATACTTTTGCTTAAGAAAAGATTTCTGCCAAAACCGGTTTGGCTCAGTGGATAGAGCGTCGGCCTGCGGACTGAGAGGTCCCAGGTTCGATTCCGGTCAAGGGCATGTACCTGGGTTTCGGGCACATCCCCAGTAGGAGATGTGCAGGAGGCAGCTGATCGATGATTCTCTCTCATCGATGTTTATAACTCTCTATCTCTCTCCCTTCCTCTCTGTAAAAAATCAATAAAATATATTTAAAAAAAAAAAAAAAAAAAAGAAAAGATTTCTTCTGCTAGACACACAAAACTTTGAAAGGTTTTGATGTTGTTTCCTGTGTGTGTGTGTGTGTGTGTGTGTGTGTGTGTGTTTAATGTGTCCTTTCTTAATGAATTCTGACTAGATGAAAGGATTTTCCTCAGAGAAAGTTAGCTCTGGGAAGAACCATCTGTGGAGGTCATAACCTAGAACATTTTTGAAGGGAAATTTCAGTGAATTAAAAGAGGGGCGGAGTTAGGAAGCTGAAAGTTCTGTTCTACTGTAGCCGAATAAATCATTTCACCTGAACAGTTCCATAATTTGTAGCAAATATGTTTACAGAAGTCACCAATATCAGTTCATAGTGGAGGAGAGAGGTAACCTGCAGCCCCATGAGGAATTTGTACTAATAGTTGTACCTTTTCTTCCTCCCGGAGAACATACATGTAAACCAGCTGTGATAAACACACGTGTCCCATGTTGCAGCCTTTTTTTTGCTTTAGAGGCAGTTTAGTTTGCTAACCAAAAAGAAGCATTGTCAAGATTAGCTCACAGCCCAGGTCTCTAGCGTAAAGCAAGTGCTCAATTAACTTTGGTGCCTGGGGATCCAGATTCTGAATAGTTTGTCCTTGAACAGTCACATGGACCGGAGTGACAGGGTACTTAATTGAAACTACATAAAATGGTTCCTTAAGCTTCATGGACAATTGAGTAACTTCAGTTTCCTCTCTTTACTCTTGTTTACTTCCTGCTCTTCTAGAATCAAGCATTAGGTATTCTGGCCTCTTACAATGAGAAGATTAAACAGCTGTAGTTTAAATTGTAGCATTAATTTAGAGTGTTCTGTGGCTGCATTAATTATATCTTTACTAAGATTACATTCCTGTGGATTTGACAGATGCAATAAGCAACGGTATGGCTTATCCAGGGCAAACCAAACTTCTGTTAACCACTGATCCTTGTTGATCTTTTATTTATGCATGAGAAGCTTTTATAATTGAAATTATTTGACTTGATTTTTCTCTTCTTCTAGTGAGGTAGAACAAAGGAATCAGCATGAAGCACAGTTGTGAGGAGTGTATTTGGGAGTCTGTTCTTTCATTCAGTGGGACTTAGCAGAAAGCGTGTGTTAAAAGTTTCTTACCTAAATAGGTCATAATTAAAGAAATAAGGTTTATTTCTTTTAATTAGAACATTAAGCTCATTCAGTAGTCCTTGTGAAAACATTTCTTCTAACTGCATGTTTTATATCTAGTAATAATAAATTTCTGTGGTACAGTGAAGAGTTTGTTACTCTAGCTAATGCTGAATATATTTGTTACTGTTCATTGAATAATCGACTAGTCAGATCCATTGTTGATTTTAAGTTTTCCTCCTTTGTTTTCTAATAATACTTTTAATACAATGTATGTTTTGGAAAAATGCACTTGCTTGAACTTCTTAGATCTAATGTGGAGATGAGTGGGACTAGAGGGAAGAAATAATAGCTTTTCCTGAACATCATTGGAAATTCTATAATAATTTTATTGCACAACACATCCCATGGGTTTTATAGACAATTTTTAAGATATCCAAAGTAGCATGCAGTTTTATTGACCTCTTTGCATCCCTGTGGCACAAGGAATTGTTTTTGTTATTGAGGGGACAAAACAGGGGTGAAGTGACTCATAGTTAATTGCCGGGTTAAATCAGGCATCCAAGTCCCTCTGCTTCGGGTCGATGCTCTGAGACTCAGCTGCTGTCCTCAAAAGGAAGAAATCATTTCAGTTCCGAAAAGAAAATAGCATGCAATATGTAATGGGTCTTATTAATTATCAACTATTTTCTAATCAGAAGTCCTGGTTGGAGGGAAATTTTGAACTACTTCAGTACATCAACAAATCCTTATTACATTTCATAATTATTCATTACATTGTGAATAACTGTATTTAACAATGGTGTGGTTGTCCCTCTTGGAAAATTTGGAATTCTGATTAATGTGCTTTCTTTCTTTATCATTTTCAGTGAATTGAGTTTTAAATATGTCAAATTTGGGTCCTTGCGGGCGTGGGGAAGATACTAGTACATAGGTGAATGAATTTCTGACTGATGTTAGAAGAACACCAAAGCAACCACTGCACTTCTGTTCAACATCGTGTCTTTTTTCATTGTTCTTGCTTACGTGCACAGGCTGGGCATCTCACGGATTTGAACAATGCCCTTGGTCAACCGTTAGTCCTAATTGCTGGCTCTAATTTGTTGTGTGACCTAAAGATGTTCACGTACTTAACATTGGTGTTCCCCTGTGTCAGATAGAATTGGTGACACTCTTCCAAGCCAAGGATTTCCGTGAGGAATTATGATCACAGCCAAGTCCTTAAAAAAAAACTAGAGTATTAAAAACCAGATCGTTTAGTGCAAACCAAATATTTGTTGATACCATTTAGGAGTTTTAAAAATGTTTGGCACATACTAGTACATGCACACACATACAAATTGTTTTGTATACTGAAGTGATATGTTTAGATCTGAAGGAAATGAAAAGGAATTGAAATTGGTTAGCATAAAGATGTAGGGCTCATTTTAAACAGGTAAAAATTACATGAAGCGGTATTCTATGGAGAGTAGTAATGAACTCTTTTTCAGCTTCTTTAAGGCTATCCACAGAATAAATGGGGTTACATTACAGCAGAACTGCATACATTAGACAGCAATGATTATAAATATTGTCCCCTGGAACATGTTGTCTAGTCAGTTCCTGTATTCTTTTTACATTGTAGGTTTTCATTACATGTACTGATGGTTGGGAGCCACTGCGGAGTCTTTAATATGCCATGTGGATATATTCTATACTTAATCTATGCCTACTTGGTAATAATGCTGTCAAAACCATGCTGGGAGGTGGGGAGAGGGAGGTCCCTTTTTCTTCTCTTTATTTGGTATTCATTTAGAGATTTTATATTTTATATTCTCAGCTCTTCTTTTTCTCTCACAAGGCCAAAATTACAACTACTTCACTTTTATAGCAGGAGGGAGGAAAACTATCTGAACTGAATCTTTTGCCTAAATTGTCTTAGCAATAAAGATTGCCACCTACTGGTTAAAAGAAGAACTAAAACTCAGAAACACTTGCCAGTCTGACAGTTATTTTGAAGGTGCTCTTGGTTGAGGTATTTGAAAGTGCACGATTTAATGAGGAGTTGTTGTGCTTTGAATTTCTTAGCCAATCTCATTAAATCATAGCAGATATTTAGGGAGAGGAAGTGTACAGCTCTCATAGTCCCCCCTTTAAAAGCATATTTAAAAAGGATTTTATTTGAATGTAATGTTAGGTGGATAAATGCATTTTTAAGCAGACGAATGTTGGAGGCTTTATTTTGAAAATAATTTTTTAACTCTTGTTAGTTTGGGCTTTCCTTCAGTATAAGCTTCAAAACCCAGAATTTCCTGTCCAACTGAAATGGGACAAGCTTGGCGACATTAGCTTTTTGTGCCACTTGATAACAGGATTTGCTTTTCCTGGTCATGAGCACTATATAGAGAACACTGCCCTGAGTGAATCTCCCCAGAGTCATGGGGACATCCACCCTTAAGGAGCATTCGGTTAAAAAAAAAATAGTTTGTTTTTTTTGGTTGAAAAGTCTGAAGTGGTTACAAACTGGGAAATTTTTCTTTTTAAATAATTCTTCCCCCAATATTTGGATGGATACATAAATTCAATTAAGAACTAGAGGCCCAGTGCACAAAATTTGTGCACTGGGGGGGGGGGTGTGGTATCTCCCTCAGCCTGGCCTGCTCCTTCTTGTAGTCCAGGACAGGGAGCGGGCCTAAGCCAGCAGTCGGATATCCCTCTCGCAGTCCAGGACCCCTTGCTCCTTACCGCTGCCTGCTCGCTGCTCCTTACCACTAGGCTTGCTGCTTCTTAGCGCTGCCGCGGAATGCTCTCCAGCCGTGAGCCCGGTTTCTAGCTGAGCAGCGCTCCCCCTCTGGGAGCGCACTGACCACCAGGGAGCAGCTCCTGTGTTGAGTGTCTGCCCCCTGGTGGTCAGTGCACATCATAATGACCAGTCTTTCTAGTCATTCTGTTGTAATGGTTCCTTAGGCTTTTATTATATAGATACTTAAATATAAAACACCAGTGTAGCAATTTTTCATTGATAATACTGTATCATCTTAAATCCATGTCCCCTCTGTGTCCCCTATATCTAAACACCCTTCAAATCATGAGGAAATGAAAATTTACATAGAGTTTTATCTATGATTGTGTATGTATATGTGTATGTGTTGGTACGTGTCCTAACAAATAGGAATAAAACAACCATTGTTCCTATTTTAAGCTTTTATTATGTAAGGCACTTCCCAAATAACCATTTGATAACTTTTGTTGGCGTTACATATTTGGTTAATTAATTTGGCAAAGTTTATTTATAGCCCCCACACACACGCGCGCACACACAACATGCAATAAACAACGCACACACACGCACACACACACACAGTTTGGGAACTAAGTACACTTAATAGCTAAAGAAAGTGACACAAGAGAAATTGGGAGAAACATATGTTATTTGCTTTAATTTTTACATAGTGCACCTATATATGTGTGGAAACATATGTAAACTGTTATAAAGCAACATATTGATGAATTTAAATGAGCAGGCACAACAAAAACAAAAACCAAATAGAAGAGTCGTTGGAGGTGAGGTCATAATAAATCAAGGAATGCTTCCTGAGGCAGGTAAAACTTTTCTGTATGCTAGCAGATCCCTATGGACGTCAGCAGTAGGCTTATCCCTGGTGTTGCTGTATCATTTGAAATCCTGAGACAGAGAGGAGGTGACTGTGAACACTGTCAAGGAATTTAAGACTTGAGCATTTTATGTAGGAAAGTTAAAATGCATTGTTATAATCAGTCTGTGTAATTTCCTTCTGTAAAGACCTGCCCATTTACCAGTAATGATACCTTCTTTTGCTTCTATTTTTGTCCCTTCCTTTAGGAAAAGGAATGTATGCTTACTCATTATTTAAAATTCAGAGTCATTTTCCTGTTCCAGTTGGTTATGTTCCTACCATTAAAAGAAGAATAGATTTTGGTGCACATGAAACTTTTATCCCTTTTAAATTTCGGCTTTTTCCAACTATCCAACTTTTATCCCTTTTAAAATTTTACTCTTTCAACTGTCAAGTCTAAATAGAGGTATCCCCCCCTTGGCCTTTTTGTAGTATATTTCCATAAAAGCAGATAGATATACAGGGCTTTTTCAGTGATGCCTTGGCACTAGGTGGTCCTGTCACAAAATCTAGTACTTAAACACACGTGACTGAGCCATGCAAAATCAAATTCATTTTTAAAGAACATTGTTTTGGGCATTTGGACTTTGTAACTAGTTTCTTTCTCCCAGTGTCATAGGTTATTCAACAGGCCATTCTAGGAATTCTGTTATCCCAGGAACTCCTGTTACTACACTAATGATTTAACTTCCCATAAAGCTGCATTTTAGTAGGTGTTTATAGGCATCACTTACCAAGCATTTCAAGTGTTCTTTGAATGAAACTACTGGGGAAAAAGTTAGCACACTTTCTCAATCTGGCCATCATTTGCACATTCCACAAAGAAGGCAGTTGATAGACTTTTGGTGAGTAAATAAATGGATGGTTGAAATCTGTCTCATGCCAGTGACCTTCAGTTGTTCCTCTGGAGAAGTGGAGGTGGTTCCCTGGGTCCCCCTGTACACAGTCATTTATTATGTGCTCACTGTGTGCCAAGTACTGGGCTGGATGCTGGGGTCACCATAATGAACAAGGCACCTTCACTGCCTCACTGAAGCTCCTAACCTAGTGGAGGGAAGCAGAGAGCATGCGTGCCACCCAGCTGTGTGAACCGAGTACCTTGGAAACAGGAGGAGGCACCAACCTTCATCCTTACCACTGTGCTGCTCTCATGTCAATGCCCTTGCTTCTCTCTGAGGTCTAGATCCCATAGGGCCTGGGAACTCAGTGACAGGCCCAGCAGGCAAGGCCAAGAGAAAGCAAGGCAGTGGGAACCCATGTGTTGCTGTCTGGTGTTGCCAGACCTCCTTTGACCCCTGTATCCCCCAACCACCCCCCCCCCCCTTGTAATTCCCCCTGCCCTGTCATCACCCCTGCTGTAGACATCATTTGTAGAGGGGGGAGGATTGGATTGTCCCCATTGGTCTTGACATATTTAGATGTAGAGATTATCATGTGAGTTAAGTTTCCATATTTATTTACTAACATTTATATCACCCACAGTGTCACTCAAATACGTATGCCCATTTACAGTCATCACGAATGAAGTTATTTTAAATAAACTTGAGTGGAATAGACTTCGGTGGTCTAATGTGGGGACCACCAAACTCTGTAACATTCTGAGAGAAAACTGTTCCTGGATTTGCACAGCCAGTTTACAAATAAGCTTTGGAAACACAATCCATGTGTAAGTTTGAGACTTCCTGTGTAGCCACTCTAGGAGAGCCCAGCTTTGTGTGTCCCCGCCCGCCGGCCTACTGTTCGTTCTAAAGGCAGTGCTGCTGGCGGATTTTGAATCAACTCTTGAAGCTCTTAAGGTTCGTTGGGTGATTTCAAAACATACTTATCAGTGCTACTGAGCTAAGGGAAACCTAATTCATGTCCTAAAAGGTCCTTTTAAGTCAAGGCTGTGTGTGTTGACCTGTTATGCATGTGCTGAAATTAAACTGATACTCCCAACAGCTTATTGCCCTGAGAGGGGAAGTAAGAGATATGATTCATTTTCTGACACAATAACCAACTTTTAGATACTAAAGATTTGCCTTCAAAACCATCAGCATACAATGGGTTACTGCTATTCCTTTCAGATAAGGATCACTTTTTAACTGTCCTGGGATCTTGTTATTTTGGCCACCTACCTTGATTCCTTAAGATAGGTGATACAGTGGATCTGTTGGCCAAGGTTGCCTTTGTCATTGTGGAAGTAAAAATTCCTGAATTCTTGATTTGATTTTAAAATATTGTAAAGTTCTAGATTTAATAAGCGCGCTGGAAGTGTGTACTCTTGGTAAAACCTTTGCAGCACATCTCTGGTAGTCTCACTGTGCATGAGATCACTCAAGGCCTTGGTTCAGAAGATAAAAGGTATAAAGGTGTTTGCTAAGTTGGTTTTTCAATGTAATTTGTTATGTTAAGGGAAAAAAAAGTAGTTTTTAAAATGAGTTTGGTCGAGCCCTAATGGTCCTCAAGGGTTTCACTTATTTGGCAGAAATGAGGGGGCTGGACATTTGTGAGCCGTTGACTAACACAGGAAATGCATAAAAGGGTGGGTAAGTCAGCCTCCAGGTCGGGGCTGCGTGTGTGGAGAGCTTGGTTCCTGTAGACCTGGATTAATCAGCCACTGATTTCTGATGGTCAACCCAGCTGTAAACAGTAGGAAGCTTTTCTAATGGGCCAGGATTACAGATCCTATTCTTTCTTTCAAACCTTCCAGCCTTTTCCTGAGTCCAGTTTTCAGACTTTGCAATTTTTTAAAGTCTTTCTGTACCCACAGAGGAAAGCACACGGTTGACAGCACTGTGAGGGGGAAAGAGCAAACTGCTTATCGTCCAGGGAGGGACTGGATCAGGAGTTGTACAGGGTTCCGCCCCGTGGGGGGTTGGTGGAACCTTGGCTCTGTGCACAGGAATGGCTGGCTGATCTTGGAGATGTTCTGGTTGGATCATGAGTTTGAGCTTGGAAAGCACTGCCTCCAGTTCACCAGCAGGAATGAGGCAGACATTCACGATTTGGTGTCTTAAGACTTTAATGTTTGCCAAATGTTTGAGCAATCCCTCACATCCCATTGAACTGAAGGGCTTATGACTTGTTTCACAGTAAGTCCAGCAGAGATTAAAAAAAAAGGTCAGCCCCTTGCCTCTCTCTCCTGCTGTTCAGACGAAGACCTAAACCACCCTAAACCCCTCTTGGCACACTGTCCCAAACCGAGGATCAGTGGAATTACAGGCTCGATTGCAGGCGGACTTGAGGAGTTTGTGACTGATGACGGGCAAGTACCTACATGTGTCTTTCATTATTCGGTTGCCTTAGGAGATGCTGTTTAAGTTGGCAGATAGACTTATTGAAAGCAAAGCTTGTCACTGGTGAGATTACTGATTTCACCCAAAAAAAAAAAAAAAAGAGAGAGAATCAAATGCCAAGGGAGATAGGGAAGGGAGTGTGTAAGATTTAAAAGTATGGGGAAGCCGTCATGTTAACAAGAGAAATTAGAATTAAATGTGGTTTTCATTTGTTGTATTGGGTTTGGGATGATATTGTTTTAATAGTAAACTATAGGATGTGTGTGTTTTCTGAATTTCAAAATCCTAGAAGTTATTTAGAAGTTTTAACTTGTTTTATCCCCAAATCATATTCCGGTAGTAAATTAGTATTTTTTAAGGGACTTACTGGTGACCAGAGCAGAGGTTTATAATTCCTAAGCCAAAGGCCCCAGGCCTTTTTGTGGACTTCTTATTTCCTAAGGCTTTTTTATGTCCTTGGGCAGAGTGTGTGGGGAGTGTTGAATGACCCATCCTAACTCTCTAAGCAACTCACCTATGTGACGGCCCCCACTACCTTTCAGCAGCAGCTGCTTATGCAGCGTAGTGGTTAGAAAACCAACCTTGTTGTGCTTCTCTCCCTGAGCTTCCTAGTTCGGTTGTTTTGTTTGTCTGTTTTTGTTTTTCACATAATACCCGACACAGTAGTTGGTGGGGGGGAAATTGTAATTAAGTAATTCAGGATGAGTGTGAGTTTATTTTTACCTTGTCTCTTTTTCCTAGCAATGCTAATTATATCTGCATTGCTGTTTTTCTCCCCGAATTAGTACTGATATGCATACTTTTTTCCTTGAATGTTTTTGCTTCCTTGGCTTCTTTGTTTCCATTAACGAATTAATGGTCGGTGGTATTTCTGATTGCCACGGTTTCGATTTAAAGTGGGTCTTCGCTCACATCTTTGCTTTTATGCATTGAGCTGTGGCTTCCCAGCGTCCAAGGCTGTTTTATGACACTTATCCTACATTTCGGACAAGGGCTTATGTGTCCCATAGGACTCGAACTGCACTTGGAGAGAGAGCAACTAGCAAATGGAATAACTCTTTCTTGTGAAAGGTTCCAGCCCTTTTAAACGAGACTCGGAGAAATAGAAAACAAATATTCTTGGGAAGAAACCGGGTTTGTTCGTACTTGGCTAGGAATTTTAGGAAAGGAAAGAACATTTCCTCTGGCCTCAGGAGCACATTCAATGTGAAATATCACTGTTTTCAAAAGAGCTCAACTTAAATTTATCTCTGGGTCATTTATTTGACTTGAAAAATAAATGGATCTAGTCCTCATAAAAGAAAGGGTTCAGAGTCCTATTTTAAGTAAACTGAATAGTCCAGTAAGTTAGGCAAGATGCTCCCAGCATCAGCTATCAACTGAAAACAGCTGGAATGTGTAGAGGTGTTTGCAAATACCCACCATGAGCTGGGGGATTGGCGAAATGTGGTACAAGTTAGTTCCAGCTGCACACATTTGCCTTATTAGAGTTCTTTACGGTAAATGAAATGCTTGCTTCATTTCGGTGTAGTCATTTCTCTCAGCACTTGACTAAGCAGGTGGCAAGTTTATTTAGTTGAAGGAATGCTTGCAAACAATGGACTATAAACCGATCTGTATCAATTCCAAGAAAGAGCTATTAAATGTCTTCCTTTTATTTTCCCATGAATCCAATTTTTTGTTTTGTTTTTGTATTTTTATAATCTTTCCCAAGTCTTGAGTGATTTTTAAATGTTTGCCATTTGGTCATAAATGCGGCACGTAAACGTTATATAAGTCAGCTGACCAAACTTTTCGTTTGAGCAAACTTCTGGTGATCGCTCTCTGAACTTCCTATTCTTCTGGGACTGTCAGCAAATATAAGGCCAGACCAGGAGAGAGCTGTTCCTGACAGAGTGATTCTGCATTCTAAATCTAAACATAGCTGTGCAGAGGTGTTGTTGTTTTGTATGGTCAAGTCCCTTCTCTTATCCTCCCCCTCTTCAATTAGGATGGAAAATTGAAAGTTTGCTGAAAATAATTTTGGGTGGGATTTTAGATTTGAAAAGGAGCAGAGGGATTATTCAGTCCAACTTGCCAAAAAAAAAAAAAGAGAGAGAGAGAGAAAGAAATAGAGTATAAATGATGTAGTCTTGGGACACTGGAATCTCTTTATAAAGCAGAAGTCATCTTAAGGTATTTTCATCTAAAACTCCTATTCAAAAGGACATCTTTAAAAAGCATTGTTTTAGTGAAGTCTTCAGTTAAAAGATGACCCCGCTCTGGCCTGGTGGCTCAGTTGGTTAGAGCGGCATCCCGTAAACCAAAAGTTTGTGGATTGGGGCCCATAGGGTCAGTGTTTCTCTCAAATCAATTAATATATCCTCAGTTGAGGGGGAACATTTTTTTTTTTAACTTTAAAAAATGACTCTGTGTCAGGAATTCTAAGGATAGGATTATGGTACGTTTCTGGAACACTGGTTTAATATAATATTTAGGTTAACTTTACATTGGAGCTGGCCCGAATGGACTAAGTGTTGAGTTAGTTACCATGTGTAACTTACTTTTTACAACTTGGATGCGATTTAAGGGAAGACACACTGGGAAGTGCTTAGCTCTGGCTCATAACCATCATCATGTTTCTTTTAGGTCTTAACACTTTATATAATATAGGAGAATAGATTGCATAAGTACAGCCCCCCTCTGTTTTTTGTTTTTTTTTTAAATGAGGCAAATGAAGCAATATCTTAAATTAAGTCAGGGTTTCCTGAGGTTCCGGAATCTTATTCCTAAATTTTCCACTGGGCAACCTCCAGATCCTTCTCTTGCATTTGTCCCCGGTTGACATGAGTCAGGCCACATTTTGTACCATGAGTGGATGCAGTGCTGCTCTGAGCTGCCCTTGCTGGGAGGGAGAGCCATCCTTCGAGGGAAATAAATCTGTGGTGGCCTGGAACATTCGTCACTGGGCGGCTCCAGGAGCTTTTTAGAGCTTCACGTGTAAGGTTTCTAAATGGATGATGAAATTTAACAGCGTCTAATTTTCTAAAAATTTCCGAAGGAGGATTGTCTCAGCCCCTGATTTTCAAGGTATTCACTTTATAGTCCTCTCCAGTTTTTGTCAGATACAGGTTTTTCCATCCCACGGATGTGAAAGGGCAGCCCACTCGCACTGGTGAAGGGAGGTTAGTGTTGCACCGGAACAAATGGTGAATTCAGGGCTTCTCCCCAGTCTTTGGAGGTATTCATTTCCCACCAAGCTGCATGCAAATGGCATCTTTATCTGGGTCAGCCTCTGGCTCAGCCTCATCGTCTCCTTCAGCAGTGGGTTAAACAAATGTCACTTGTCAGCTACTTATTCGTGACCCTTATGGACCAAGCATTAATTTGAAGCCAGGCTCCGTGAAATAGTCCTTGGGGGAAATGGGCCCGTGAATTTATAATGAGCTGTATCTTCACTTGGAGTACTCTCATGGTACTGGATTCTTTCAGGACCCCACCCTGACTGTTCCCACTGCTCTTCTTATAACTTGGGAGGGATTCGGAGGGCAAAAGTGAAGCACATTGTCAGTGTGAAGCAGCTACTTCCTCTAGTATTAGTAACTGTTGTCATTACCCACCCCTGTAATGGAGAGATTATAATATGCACATTCATGAATGTTCTTACGTTGTTTGGAACATTATTTATACTTTTGCAAAATTCCCGGGAAGTGATGATGGCTTAGGACTTTGGTCTGTAAGATGTTTCACATTAAAATGCTGATAACATCTTCAAAAAACCACAGAGACGTGGGCTTTGCAGGCCTGGTGAAGGAGTGCCTTTGTGGTTTTATTCTTTTCTCTGAAGCACCCAGTTGCAAGTATGGATGCTGAATTCATAGGGGCGTATTCACAGAAATCTTTAAAACCAGGTAAGTATCTGTTTATTTAAAACAGCACCTGAGCCCTAACCGGTTTGGCTCATTGGATAGAGAGAGCATCAGCCTGTGGACTGAAAGGTCCGGGGTTCGATTCCGGTCAAGGGCATGTAACTTGGTTGCAGGCACATCCCCAGTGGGAGGTATGCAGGAGGCAGCTGATCGGTGTTTCTCTCTCATCAATGTTTCTAACTCTCTATCCCTCTCCCTTCTTCTCTGTAAAAAATCAATAAAATATATTTTTAAAAAATAAAAATAAAACAGCACCTGATTCAAAGCAACTTGGATTACCCCAAGTAGGTGTTTTTCTGTTCTTTAATGAAAGTAGCCTGAACTTACTACTTACTTACTAATCTATTGCCTTTCTCTACTTTGACCTCCAATCCCTGCTTTTCTTTTTAACTTGTCTTCCTTCCTTTCTCTCTCTTTCTTTCTCTCTTTCTTCATTCCTTTCTTCCTTCTCCCTCTCCCTCTCCCACTCCCTCTCTCTCTCTTCCTCTCTCTGTTTTGAGGGTTAAAAAAAAGTATAAAAGCATTTTGTAATCTTTTAAATAGTACAGAAATTTAAGGTGTTATTGTTATACTACTTAATTTTTGCCATTGTGGTCTGAAGGTGATGGTGTTGAAGCACTGACAGTGAGCAGGGGTGGGTGTCCTATATGCTCACCTGGTCTCAGCTCTGCTGAACCCATTGACCGGAGTGTTTTAATGATCTTATTTAGACACATTTCAATGACTCATTCATAGCAAAGCACTGAGGAGTCATACATGTGCATGTGTGTTTTCAGAGAAGATTATGCCTGGAATTCTGCAATTAGGAAATTTGGCTGGAGACCCTATTAACATCCACCAGGTCCATCTGATGTGGTAACACGAGAAGCTTAGTTGGTCATTCCCATTGCAGGGCGGCTGTTGATCAGACCCTGTCAGGGAGGCTGGTTTTTGAACAGGGGAGACAGAGGGCCCACAAGGCGCTGAACAGTTCATGGATTGAAAAGGAGGGTTGGCAAGAGAATGAAATAATGGAGGCAGAAAAATATTGCCAGTTTGGGAAAGGAAGACAGAGATGCTGAGGACGGTCTCCTGTTTTTCAGTTTTGTAGGCTTTTCCCTATTGAAGAAGGTCAGTGTATTCACCAGCCTATTGTGGCTCCGTGACCTGTCAGCTCTGTGTGTGTGTGTGATTGGGGGGGGTGGGGGGGGGGGCAGTGAGGCACTAGTACTTGTCCTGTGAGAGAGAGTGTCCTCCTCAGGGCATGGCCACCAGGGAAAGGCAGGCAGGCTACCACTGTGATGGGTACCACCAGGGATGTAGGATGCATGGCCCACAGTCTGCGGTGGGAGCAACAGACAGGTGAGAGCTGCGTGGCTCAGCCAGGCCCAGCTTACCTTCACATCCGGTTGTTTTCCCAATTCAGCAAGGAAAGGGATTCATAACTCAATGAAATGTGGACAGATGGACAGTAGAAGTTGCCTCTTCGTTACGAAGAGCTATGAAGTTTCCTCGACCCACAAATTTCACCCCCTCCTGTTTACCACAGATCCTGCTGAAATGCAAATGTAACCCTGGAGGAGAGACCTCTGTTAACATAGGCCCAACCTTTAGTAATTTAATGTTGATTCCCATTTATGCCTTTGGCTTGCTGTCTGTAAAAAGACCCAAAGGGGAGTAATACAGGCATGACAGTCAGTGAGGGTTAGGAAAATGGACATACTACACTGTGAAGTTAAAATGTTCCGCTCCTGCTTTTTCTTGTGTTCTGCAAAATGGCCTTCCCTTTCCTTTGTTCAGACTTTTCCAGAACAGATTGATTAACATTTTCAAATAGTCACTATATATGGCA
Organism: Myotis myotis; assembly: GCF_014108235.1. Lineage (NCBI taxonomy): Eukaryota > Metazoa > Chordata > Mammalia > Chiroptera > Vespertilionidae > Myotis > Myotis myotis. The sequence goes on from NW_023416357.1 coordinate 36,449,020, forward strand.
AATATCTGGGGTTTTTTTGTTTGCTTGTTTGTTTGGTTGGTTGGTTGGTTTTTGTTTTTCCTAACACCATACCATTTTTTTTATTGTTCATCTATAATTTCTGAATTATTCATAGACTATCTTCAAGTACTGGGTGAGGAAAGGACTAATACTGATGGGTGTTAAAATCTCGATGCTACATTATTTCAGGGTTCATGTTCAGTATTGGTAGCAGAAATACATAACATAATTGTTCAATTCTTTTCCAGAATCAAGTTCAATTCATAATACTATTCATAGAGCACTTGAAAGGAACTTAGAAATGATAACCCGATCCATATAACTTACATCTGAGGAAACTGAGGTCCAGAAAGATTCTACATAGAGGAGTCGAACCAGTGTTCACTAAAAACTTGCATGTGTCAGGCCCCCAACACAGCGCAGGGTACAGGATTAACGTCCCTGCTCGCTGTTCCTGCTCTGGAGACACTACCACCAAGAGCAAAAGGAGCAGAGGGGTCATTTAAACCCAGGTCAAACAAATTCTAAAGTGATTGTTCTCTCATTTACATTAAGTAAATTACCCAAGGTTTCTTAGTTAAGAGTCTCAGATGGACCCTAGTCAACCATAAGTTTCATCTTCAAATTGTCCTCTTTGAACAAGAGTTCTTGAACATTTTGGGGAAAATGGACCTCCTTATAGATGAGTATGAACAGACAGACACTCTTTGGTCACATCCTCTGTGTCCTGGTCCAATGAGTTTGGGACTCATTGGAGCTTAAGCAGATTCCATAAGTGACTTCCCAGAGTTTACATTCTCTTGGTGATCTTGAACCGCCTTCTTTAAATGTTGATTTATATCTGAAATTAATCTTTTCAAGCTGTTTGGTGCAGGTGGTATGGACACAACGTTACAGACCGCACACTTCCTCCTGAGAGTGCGCTTCCTGGGGAGCACATGCTACTAGGGTTTGACCTGCATGGCCAAGCCCTAAAACCATAAACTCACACCTTGAAAGCCTTGCTGACTTGATAAATCCCTATGTCAACTGTCTCTTAAGGTGGGCTCCTCACATCCCTCCTTAGATTCAGGCACAGGCATCCATCCACTGCCTTCCGACTCAGCCCCGAGGAGGAGCACACGCACTGCCATTCTGTTCTGTTCTTGTTGCCTTTCCTGAATAATAATTTTTGATTCGGGACCTTTTAGCGATTTATAATGTTGTCATATAATCTGAGATGGGAGTTGCTTGTCACTTCCGGTTTCTGACACCCAGACAATACTTTGCATTTGGAGAAAATAGCTGCTTGACTTTTTAAAGGAAGAGTTGCTCTTCCGGGTCCAAACTGGAAGCAGATATTTGAGCTGTGCAACTCATTTTTTTTCTTAGAAGTGTCGGTTAGGAGCTGGGCTTAAGCTTCATGTCCCATGTACTTGGAAAAAGTAAGGCTTTAGGCCTGAGAGCAAACCACATGGGCACCTGCTGCAAGGGAGACAGCCTTTGGCAGTACAAGCTGTCACTTAAGTTCCTCGGTCCTTGTCCACGGTCCCATGTCATGCTGCCTTTTTAGCAGGAGTTTGATGCCCAGGATGCACTTAGTATTGTGACCAACACAGTTGAAATTGTGTAAGAATTGATTTATTAACGCTGCTTCTTCTGGATAGAGGGTGTGTTAAGCAGAGACTTTGAATTCGAAGGTTCCGGGCTATAAAAATACAGGCCAGTGGACCATCTTATCAGGAGGGAAAACAGCTCCCTAAGGCACCTGCTTCTGCCTCCAATACTAGGTACTCATTTCTGCCTCCTCCCCCTTTAGCATTAACTTTTGTTCATTTGTAGCCAATATCAGACATATTAATGATCACTAATTTCATAAATGAAATGATGAAGGTTCACAGCTGTCAAGATGTGAACCTCAGCAGACTATACTTTCTGACTTAATAGCTAGACTGTGACAGCCTTGCCCTGAAAATGGGACCTATGTCAGCTGCAGTCAGCTTACTGTGCCTAGCAGGAGGTACCAGACACACTTAATACTCATTCTAAGGGTAGCCAGTAGCAGACAGAGAACCATCAGATGAAGCAGCTTTACTGATCACAGCATATCTGAAGAATCAACTTACAGGTCTCCTAATGTCCCCACCCTGCACTGGGCATTGTGATGGACAGCAGGACACCTGCTTCCTGGTGTTCTTAGTGTTGAATGAACACTGCAGGTGCCCTTGCTCCCTCCCATCCACCCGGGCTAAATGTCTCCACAGCAGCGTTAAGATACCTTACGCGCCGAGAGCAAAGAACGCAGAACTCTTATTTGATCCTCTCAGGATATAAGGAAGTTGGTTCTTTGCATAACTTTTTAGTTTTATTTCAAAGCTCACACTTTCTACAGAGAACCAGATTCACACTGAGAAAACCGAAGACTGTCTTCTCGAGCCATGCTACCCTGCGCAGGGTCCACCACCACGGGTCACAGTCACACTGAGCCATGGAGTGTGGCGGGGTCAAGCTGAGATGAGCGAAGAGTGTAGAAGAACAAAAGAAGAACGTAATATATCCCATTGACAGCTTTTATATTGATTATACAGGCATGGGCAAAAGCAGGTTTACGGTTGTGAGTAGGTGAAACAGTTTATTCTTGTATTATTTCTTTGTAATACAACTGTAAACCTATTTTTGCCCACCCCTGCATGCTGAAATGATAATATTTTGGCTATCTAGGGTTAAATAAAAGATTTAACCTGTTTATTTTCACTGTAATGTGGCTACCAGAAAATTTTAAATCACATATAGAGCTCATAATTGGACCTCATCATTACAGATTACTAAAAGCCATTTTTTCCTCTGAATTTCTGGTATAAATTCTGCTTGGTGCTGATTTTTATATTCTGTTGGATTTCTTTCTTTTTTTAAAAAAAAAACTAATTCAGTTTCTAACTTTTTAAATTTATTAGGGTGACATTGGTTAATTATGTGGGATTCAAATGTATGGTTTTATGATACTGATCTTCTGGACTTATTTTCATGTATACCTATGTCTTGTCTTCTAAAGTGATCACTTGGTAGAGATAGGGCCATGGAAATGGTTGGCCTCATACTGTGATTTTCAAGGATGAAGAGGGTTGGTTGTCATCATGCATGGGAAGTTCTCTCAGACAGTTGATATAGATCAGATATACTCAACATCTGGTGGAATCTCATAGAATTTTTAAAATACAGAATGTAGGAAATGGGTCGATCAGGGAGTGGCTCTTCTTGAGCTCCCTACTTTCTGGGTCTGTTCTTTAACCAGAGAACTCTTATCTCTCTAACTTTGTGGTCTGGCTCTTGGCAGTCCAGTTTCCAGAGAAGTGCACTGGGCTCTACCAATAAAAGGTGCAGTCTCTACAGAAACTGTATGCCCTGAAGGAACTCATGGGATGACACTGATTAGGAAGTCAGTGTCCTTGGAAGGAAGATGACTTTATGTCTTCTAAACCAGATAAGCTCTGTCACTTAAATCTTGGCTCTGACTGGTACAGCTGTGTGAGCCCAGACAAATCACTTAACCTCTCTGAATCTCAGTGTTCCCCTCTGTAAAATGGGGATGATGATAGAATTTTCCTCATGATGAGAGAATTTCAGACAGACGTGGGCTGTGGTGTCTGCATTGTCAGATACTAGTCAAGTGACCTTGCTGTAGTCACCTAACCTCTATCTTTCCCATCTACAAAGTGAGACTGATGTCCTTCACAAGGCTGTTATCATGACTCAAGAAAATGACCTAAGTGACTAGAGCAGCATCTAGGCCAGTGACTGTTTGCTTTCCTCCTCACCTCCCTCAGCCTGACCTTCATATTTCATGATCTCCATCCCCCACCCCCTAATTCATGATATATAGTAGCCCAATGAAATATGATTAAATTGTGTCATTTTTAATTTATTTAATGTCATTTAATTTATCCTCCCCTACCCCCCATATTTGAAGTAATTTTTTACTTGGTACCAACTTCATTCATCCCCCAGGTGATTTTTTGCCAGATTTGCAACAATGAAGTGCCTAAAGAGAAAATAGAGTTGTTTTGAGAGTAGCTCATGATTAAATGTAATTTAGTAATTTTATGTTGGTCATGTGATCTCTTTGGTTTTATCTTCCAATCATGGAATTGAAGGACTAGGAATTATGTTACAACTTCTTAGCTAAACCTTCCCACTTCCCTGATGTGGAAGTGAAGGAGGAGAGCTATTCAGTTGTTTTCCCCCTTTGATTGACATATCTGGAACTCATATCTTCATCTATTGTCTAATTTTTTTTTCTATTACCTCACAATGGCTTTTCAACTGTTTTCATATGCTATAGTAACCATGCATAGGTAAGGAGTATTTTCTTTTTTACATAAAAGTCACAGAAAGGATACAATGTGTTATAAATCCCTTTCTGTTTTCTCCAAGAGGTTACATTAAATGGCACCCAAAAGTATTTTCTGGCCTAAAATGAATTAGTGCCTTGAAATAGATAATGCAAAAAGTAACCAACAGGGGGAAACCTAATATAGCCTTTTAAATTAATTTGCTTAACTTCTAGCCCCTTTTAAAAAATTACCCAAGCTCCCATTGAAGCCAGCAAAAAACATCTGTTGTTTTATTTATAGCCACAATTTCTAAGAAGCATATTCTATAGCAGATGAAAAAGAAGTTGACAGCTCATAATTCATAAAGTTACTGAGGCCTAATCTGATAGAACAAAATGTACAAAACTCCCTCCCATGGCTCAGGCCTTATCACTTCCCTTTCAACTGAAGAGCAAGTGGTGCAATGGAGAAGTGGAGCATAGGTGGTTAAGAAAGAGGCGGCTCTGAGAGGAGAATGCAGAAAGGAACACCCTGCAGTGATCAGTGATTGCTGCCACCTCTGGGTCGCGCGCCCCCCCCACCCCCCCCAGCCTCGGTCACCGGGTACTTTTAATTACAGGTATTTTCATTATAGCAAATCAACGTTTTCCTTACCATTCCCATTTTTCACTGGGAAGTTGTGGTGTGTGTTTTTCCTTACCATTCCCATTTTTCACTGGGAAGTTGTAGTCATGTGCTGTCTACAAATTGTTACCAGTATATTTTCTAGCAAGAAACTCGTTTTGATTAAAATTACTGTTTGAGTAGTTTAATCTGGGTCCAGTTACTTTTTTACTTCACTCCTTCCCTTTCACCAGCTAGCTCTTGTTTATTTGACGTAGCCACATTTTTTTTCTGCTGACTTTTAAGCAATTATAAAAATATACCATACCCAGTTCTCAGTGATCACCTATCTATCTATATCTATATCTATATATATATATAATTTTTTTGCTTATTTCTGAGACTCTTGGGGTGCACAGGCAATCTTCTTTCTGTAATCGGCATATGTTTTATGTGTTGCTTCTGTTCTATCTGTAGGGCCTCCTGTATATCAGTATTGTTGTGTTGTTGTTTTTTAGAAAAGGGTAGATTGGTCTGGCACAAATAAGTGTCTAGCATTGTATGCTTTCTTATCCTAAACTTGAGAATCTATAATAATAAAAGCTAATATGCAAATCAACCGAACGGCTGAACAGCAGAACAATCATCCGGACGACCTTCTGGACGAAGCCAGGGCTGTGAGGGCCGAGGCAGCTGAGGCTACGAGGGCTGAGCCCCTTGCACGAATTTCGTGCATCGGGCCTCTAGTTTAATGATATGATTCAACTGCTGCCCAGATTGGCGCATCTAAAATCATTATACTTATAAAGAAAATCATAAACAGAATAAGCCATGGATTTTTTTTAACTGAGAAGATCACAGTACATGAGATATATGAGAATTTATTAGCCCACCAGAACTAATCACATTTGTCTGAGGTAATGAAAGTATATTGCTCATTTAGAAAAAACACACACCACAACTCTGATTCCTCACACAATTGTTTGGGGTTGTGTTTACTTTTATCTCAAAATCGTGCCCTTTATTATACATGGATAGCTTAGTTTTGTATCAGTGATTTTTAAAAAAGCTTTAAATTAAAAAAAACAAACCCTGACTAAATACTATATCTTATTTTCTTATGTAATGTTTATGTATTAGCTGGTAGGGAATTTTCTATTCAATATTTTCTGGCCTCTTGTCTTTTTTGCCTTTTTTTTTTTTCCTTCCCAATCCCACAGATAGTTTTCTCTCCCTCTCTCATCATGAGCACTTTAACTGCCTTCATATACTTACTAAGCATATCTTAGTAAGATTTCATTTGGAATCCTTTGAAATGTAAGTTACAAAAGTACATAGATATATGTACTTGTAGGTTATTTGCTGGATTCTTTCTCCACCGAACGATTAACCAGAATAGTCCATTTGTCCTTGCCGAAAGTGATGTTAGCCAGCCATATTTAGCTGAATAAAACCCATTACGTCCTTGGGGAAGAATGTGCTTAGTTTAGCCTTATGAGAAAATATTTAATAAATGCTGTCCTGAAAATATTTAGCCTAGCTGAGTGGGCTGGCAAGGATTCAGTCCTGATAAAGCTGAGGTGCTGGCGAGAAAATGGCCCACCAGTCCAAGCTCAAGTTGAACAGACACACCTCTGGTCACTAAAGGTTGTAATTGTGCATGTGTCCTGTTGCCAAGTGCTCTTCCATCCACATCCTGCAAAGGTTTTTCAAGCTCTTCCTGGCGTTGTAACCACCAGAATGTTGTCATGTGGTGTGTCTGCGCAATGAGGGAACTGAGATTCAGAGTGGCTATGGCTGGCTTTGAAGTTGACCAATTCTTTTAAATCCTACTTTTACCAATGTGCTGGGCAATGTGCTTAACTTTTCCTAGTCTCAGTCCTTGCTACTCAAAGTGTGGTCCACGGACCAGCAGTCTGGGCATCACCTGGAAGCTCGTTGAAAATGCAGAACCCTAAACCCCGCCCTAACCTACCGAAGCAGGTTTTTACTACGCACATTGGGTTTAGGAAGCACTGCCTTGGGAATGTTTGCTAAATACCTAAATACAGAATTGGTATTTGACTTTTTCCCCCTTAGACTAAAGGTTTCTTTCCTCTCTGTGGGCGTAGTATACTGATGTATTAGGCAGCCTGGGCTGCTATGATGAAATCCCAGAGACTGGGTAGCTTCAACAACAGAAATTTGTTTCTCACAGTTCAGGCGACTGGAAGTCCAGGTGCCTGTATGGTTGGGTTCTAGGGAGGGCTCTTCTCTAGCTTGCAAACAGTTGTCTTTTCTCTGTGTCCTCACATAGCAAAGAGGGAAAGAGGAAGGTCTCTGGCATCTTTTCTTCTAAGGGCACTAATCCCATAATGATGGCCCCACCCTCATGAGCTCAACTAAACTTAATTACTTCCCAAAGGTTCCATCTCGAAATACTGTCATATTGGGAGTTGAGGCTTCAACATATGGATTTGGTGGGGGAGGAGGGTACAGTTCAGTCCATAGTAATTGATTTCTGTAACTTACTTTGAAATGTATAAAAAAGGTAAGAGATTGCTGGATGGATATATAATAAAACAGTAAGATGTTACATTTGGAGTCTAGGATGAGGATATATGGGGGATTCACTACAGTTCTCTGTACTTTTTGGTATCATATGTTAATACATCAGAGAGAAAAGCCTGTTCTCGCTGTAGTTATTAGAATGGATTCTAGTGGTTTGTTTCTCTGATTCCTCTCCAGGCTTTCTTCAAACCGCCTGTTCCGCCTGGCTGGACAGATTTTCCACTTTGGCAGTCCCCCCCCTCCTTTTGCTCTCTCTCCTTGGTCAGCCAGCGCTTGCTTCCGTGCAGTTAGTGAGGTTCCTACCTAGATCAGAACACTCCTTTCTGGTCTTCAGTTTCACCAGTAATATCTTTCTATCCAGTTCCTCTCTGCCCTCTCCTGATCCGAGGAACTTTAATTCTTATGGGATTTGGGCTTCTCAGGTTACACTGGAAGACCTGGCTTAATTATTTGTAAGCATTTCTAGCTTTGCATTTTATACCTTCGATGTGAAATCTACCAGATCTAAGTGGGAGAGAAGTGGGTGCTTCCACAGGGTCACCCTGAACCACGAGGGGACAGCAAGGCTCACCCCGAGCCCCAACTCCCTCTTGTTATTAAAGGCGATCCCATTGCTTTCTCTTTATGGTGTTAATTACTTGCATTTCAGAATGTTTTTATAATGAGGGAGAATTATACAAATTGTACCAACTTGCTTATTTTGTGGGAGTAAAGCTGCGAAGCTTTACTTCACACACTGGAAAGTACTATGGCTGCTCATGGGATCAAGCATCAAATACCTGGTTACCCTTTAAATTAGGGAGACAGCAGGCAGTTTGGGGAAACTCATTATAGGTGTCTTTCCTGAATGGGGTTTGTAGACTCTGGTGGAGAGAAAGAGGTCCAAGCTGAACTTAGAGTGACTACTTATGAGCTTTGCTACCTTGACCAAATGACTTAATTTCTCTAAGCCTTAGTTTCCTAAGCTTGAAATTGGGGATAATAAGGACGCCTTTGAACTGCTATAGATTATAAATGAAAGCATGTCTGTAGAATGTTACTGGGGTGTGGCTCCTAATTGATGTTCAGTAATAGTCACTTATTTATTCTACAAATGGTCCAGCACCCATTGTTTGTGTCACCTGTTTTTTCCTTCTTTCTTTCTCTGGGCCTGGGGGTGGGGGGTGGGGATGAGTGCTCTTAGTCATACTTTCTCTGGAATCTTTCTAAGCCAACAGACCAACTTTTCTTATAAATCTTTAACCTAAATCCCACAGACTCAGCTATAAATTATTTTCCTGATGGAGAGAGAGGTGAGTCCCTTTCTTCCCCATTTATCTCCTGCTCAGCATTTTAATTTGCTATGCACTGTAAATGGTAATCTTTAAATCAGACTCCAATTTAGGTGATAAGAATCACAATTAATAGCCTGCCAAAGATTCAGTAATCTTGCGTTTCAGTTACCTTAACTCTGAGGTTTTATCGGAGGCCGTCAGAAGCAAAGCTGTAATGTCTGTTTATGTTTAATAAGGTCTTTGCCTGCTATTTGTTTCCTATACTAGTTTGCTGTCTAGAAATAAAACTAAATGGGTAGAGGAGTTCAGATTCCCTTCATTTGTTTTTAAACTGTGGAGCAGAAGAGATAAGTAGGAGAAGATGAAACAAAGATATTGAAGACTAATTAATCAGTTTAGGGTATCTGAAAAGATTTGCAAACTTCGTTTTAAATCTGTTGACAATTCTTTTAATTCCTTTCAACTAGTTATCTCTGAACATGATATAATTATGACTGAAGATTTATTTTCACATCTACTCTTTTTACTTCTATTTTTACTTGCCCATATTCCCTCCTCTCCCCGAAAAAGTTCCTTTCCACCAAGTTCAGTATCATTCCAACTTCATTTTTTTTTTTATTTGGAAAACTGAAGAATAATAACTCAAATAGATTTAGTATAATGGTCCTTATAGGGAAAATGTGAAGTACAGTAAAAATAATGTGATATTTTAAATATGACTTCTATAAAAATATTGAATATGTTTATACATAAAATAAAAATAAAAATGCAAGTGTCTACCTTCTCATATGCTTTCTGTTTGCCACCTTTAAAAAGTATCGAGAATTCTTTCTGTCTTAATAATAATATTTTCTGATTTTAAAATGTGCCATTGCAATTGAGTATTTTAAAAAAATCTATTAACAATAATAATGAAAAAGATTACATGAATAATTCTAAATTAATCATAGCTATCCATTAGTTTGTGCTTTCTACATACTGGGCAGTATGCCCACCATGTTGATTTATAGTATTCATTGAATCACTATTATACTAATAATTATTCCCATTTTACAGATTAAGAAACTGGGGTTCAAATTAATTAACATGCCCAAGATTACACCCAATAAGTGACAAAACCAGGACTAAAACCAAGGTCTCTCTGGCTTTAAACCTGTGCTTTTAATAATTTCTCTACTACTCATGAAACAGGCATGCTCCACATTAAGGAACCCATAAATGTTTTTATGCTTCGCTTAATTTTTTTAGCTGCAGTATCTTAGCCAGCATTTGTTATGGCTTTGCCCATAGAGCTTTAGACGTTTAAACGTTCAGGGTATTAACCATTATAGGCGTAACGTATGAGTGTGCTTATAAGGTTTATTTAAGAAAAGTATTGGGATTTGTTAGATTCTTGCTCACCAGAATGTACATTTTTTTATTTGAAGTAATGAGGTTGTTTCAGACAAAAATCAGGTTTTGATTCAGCAACAGAGATTAGACAAACATCTTGACTTAATATTGATCCACACTTTTGCATATACACACTCTCTTCCACGTATTTGTATTAGATTTTAAAAGGTAAGGGGCAGTTTTTCATGTACTTCCAAGCTGCTTTCATCAGTAATGAAATACTTGGCTTGGGCAGTCTCTGGAGTCCCAGAATTTCAGCTTAAACTTTCCATTCGTCCCTGCCAGGCACTAAGTCTAAAATATCTTTTTTTATGGAGACCGCCTCCAAAAGGTGCGGCTGTGTGCTGGTTTCATCTTGCACTTTGTAGCGGTGTTGGCACCATGCAGTGCGAGGAATGCCACTGTCTCCTACACACCGCCAGTGCCCAAGGACTGTTCAGGCCTGTCCATGTTAGTGGTTTGGGACGGGCGTGAGTTTGGAGAGAAGGCTCTCTTCTGTCTACGTGATTGGTTGTCACCAGGGCAAAGGGGGGAAAATAGAGCTAGTGGAAAATGCAGAACCTGATGTGTCATCAAAAATTCTTTCTGTAGTTTGGGGCACCTAGTTCAGTGCTGAAGACCGATTCCTCTTTTCTTAGGAAACAATACATCTTGGCTTCTCCTCTTTTAGACCCTACTGCTATTTGTTTTTTTTTTTTACTTCTTTCTCCTTACATAATACTGATTTCTTCTGATGAAAAAAACGATTCAGCTAAGAATCTGTGTTCGCCAGACTTGCCTCCCCAGACTTATTATACTGGCTACCACAGGATTCACAGCTAAAAAGCATTCCTCATTCAGGTATAAAAATCTGTCTGGAAGATGAAATCTAATGAGAATTTATGTGCAAACTTTATGAGGAACATGCTAATTTCTATTTTGTTTGATAGCCACCATAGATGATCTATATATTTTTTTAGGTACATTACATTTTGGTTTATTGAACTGTATGATGTAGGGCTTATCAACGACTTTTGAAAGAACAACTTACCAAATTTGGTAATTCCTAGCTGTTGTCATTTCCTGTTGGAGTTTTTTAAAATGAGGTCTCATGGAAAAGTAGATGTCGACCTTGGGTATTTAATATAATTAAAGGAATCATTGATTTTAGGATTGTTGAAATAATGAATATTTTTGCTTTAGAATGCTTTTTAGACTTTTGATGTTAGTGGATCCTTTTGCCTGGAGTAAAATATGTGAATTTTAAATGTTTCTGGGTAGGACTTCCATATTCCCTGTTTAAATATTTTAAAGGGGAAATGGATTGAATCACAGATATTGTACTAGAGAATAGGAAATCCTTGCATTGTTACTTTTAAAAATCGTCTCCTTGTAAGTTTACCTTTTGAAACTCCCATTGTAAAACCTTGATCAGCTGTGATGATTCATACATTTAGGTAATAAAGCTGTTTTCAATATTAAAAATTCAGTAGGAAATTCAGTATATTTTCTGTACTTCCTACCACATACATCTAATTTATTTCTTTTTGCAGTATTCCGGTGTGTACTCTGAGAAAAGTTTCAGATACCTGATAGTTATCACAACGCATTTTAGAAACTTCATATAACACTTGTGGGAGTGAAACAAATGATGTTTTATAACTCAGGATACTGAAACTAAACTACCGTTTTTGGTGTTTTGTTTTTTGGGTTTTTTTGTTTGTTTGTTTGTTTTTTGGCCAAGGAAACATTGAAAGAACGGGGGAAAGAAGGATTTGCCTTTTTTTTTTCCTCCTTCAAGCTGAAGTGAAGAAATAGAAAGATAGCCAACTCAGTAATATAACAGCTTTTAGGTATATATTTCAATTCACAGTTAGGTGAAATCTTTAACATTTAATTTAACTTTCATATTTGCCTGCAGAAATGATTGTTTTGATAAGATTCTGAAAGGAGATAAAAAGTAATTCCATTTTCAGTTGCCAACTTCAAAGATTTGCTGTTTAATTTAAAAAACATAATGCTTGCGTAATTTATGAGAGAAGAGAAGGTGGAATTGGGCATGTTAATTGGATGAGTGTTGGATGGATATGTGGGTTCGTGGATTTACGATTTAACTGTTAGCTTTCTGCATCTTGGCATGTGCTAAGACCTGTAAGTTTGAGAGGGCTAAGAAGAGAACGACAGTGAGTCCTAATTAATAACATTTCTGCACATCATTTCTCTACCTTTATGTTTTCCTTGCTGATAAGATGATATTTCATTTTGTTCAGTGAAGGCATATTTTTGTGAACTGATAATCTTTGAAAGGCAAGGGGAAATAGTTTTTATATAGTTAATTTGAAGAAATTAAACAGTGTGCTCTTTCATTTTATAGTATTTCTTTTTATAAAGTTTTAAGTTAAAAAAGTCTATTTGAGACTTTCAAGGCATTTGTATTTTAAGTGCTTTTTAGGTATGCTCACATTTTAACATTTAGAGCAGTGGTTCTCAACCTTCTGGCCCTTTAAATACAGTTCCTCATGCTGTGACCCAACCATAAAATTATTTTTGTTGCTACTTCATAACTGTAATGTTGCTACTGTTGTGAATCGATATGCAGGATGGTCTTAGGTGACCCCTGTGAAAGGGTTGTTCGACAACCAAAGGGGTCGCGACCCACAGGTTGAGAACCGCTGATTTAGAGACTTGGGGATGGTATTGCTGGATTTTTTCAGGGAGTCACCCACATGACCTTGCTTATCATAATAGCACATCCTAAAACTTACTACTAATCCAAAAAGATCACTGACTCCATCCTGGATATTCCAATTCCAGAGCCCTGTGGTGGTACTCTGATTTCCTAGCAAAGTCTCAAGTGGCCCATAGGCCCAGGCAGGTAAAGGAAATACAGGAGAGGTAAAGTTCCCACTCAACTGTCTGCATAGTGACTGTCTGGAAAGTCAGTGGCATATCTGTCCTGCCTTCAGGAAGTCAAAAAGGGGTTCCAGTGATGTTACAGTAGTACACAGTCACCCACGATCACCTTTGCATGTCCATTGTTCAGATGTGCATCAGCCCTATGTCCAGGCGCCCTGTCCTCAGGGATGACTTAATAATGGGGGTCCCTATAGCACAAAGCCAACTCTGGAATCTGTCATCTGCTAGGACTGTGCTTTCCAATACTGGGGTCACTAGCCACATACAGCTATTTTAATTTAAGTCAATACAAATGAAAATTTCAGTTTCTCAGCCCCAGCAGTGGCGTTTCAAGTGCTCAGTAGCTACATGTGGCTAGTCACCGCTTTATTGAATAGCACAGCTATTAGGACATTTTCATCATCATAGAAAGTTCCACTAGACCAGCGGTCACCAACTGGTGGTCCGTTGAGGTCCGAAAGGTTGACGACCGCTGCGCTAGACAGTGCTGCTGAGGATTTTCTCCCATAATTTAGCTCTTCTTTTGTCCTAAGTCCGTGGTCGGCAAACTGCGACTCGCGAGCCACATGTGGCTCTTTGGCCCCTTGAGTGTGGCTCTTCCTAAGCCTTAGGAGTACCCTAATTAAGTTAACAGTGTACCTGCCTATATAGTTAAGTTTAAAAAATTTGGCTCTCAAAAGAAATTTCAATTGTTGTACTGTTGATATTTGGCTCCGTTGACTAATGAGTTTGCCGACCACTGTCCTAGGTGATTGCAATGGCTAATAGAGATGCGTAGCAAGATCAGGTGTTGTCTATCACAGGACATGCTGCAATCTAAAAGGACCTTAGACATAATTCTCTGAGGTCAAAATTTGTTAACACAATTTTATTTATTTTTGTATTGTAAATCTGTTGTTGCCTTATATAGACTCATAGTATTAGAAAGAGGACGGCTCATTAGAAATTTGCTTAACATGATATGTGGCTTATAATAATTACACACCTAAGATTTCACTGAAACAAAATTGTAAATATTTAGTCTATCTTATATTATATAAACTATTCCTAGATTGAAGTACACAGTGATGAACCTTAAGTGTCTAAAAAGTTATTAATCAATAGCCAATAAGCAGGTTGCACATATAGATGCTTTCATAAAGACTATTATTTTACCTATATTTTGCAATTTGAGAAATTTAGCTCCCTCTTCTGGTTTATTATGAGAAAAAATTTTATTTAAAATGTTTCATATGATTGTGGAGTGAGAATACAGTTATCAATGTAATGTTGAAGGACATTTGTGTCATCCATTTCGATTTTTTCTTTTGAATCATTGCATTGTAATCAGTAAAACATGTAAATAGAGCATGGAAAAGTGGGTTCATGAAAGTGTCACATTTCTTAAGATATTAAGTGACCAAAACAGTGTAAGCAGATAAAGGCTTCAAAGCAGGAACAGGGGGTCTTAACCTGAGTGCCAAGTGGCCAGTGATTGTGTCTATTGGCTCCCAAATCTGATACTGGCCTACCCCTGACATTTTTGGGGCTTTAGACAAGAATACAAAAGGAAACCCATGTACCCCTGTGTCTGAATATTTTAAAGTTGTGAATTACATTAAGAAACGGATAAAATCTGTTCTCTCCTCCTGCCTGTACAGTTATTTATTCATAATGACCAGGAGGCCACATTTCAGGGCCTTGCACATCCAAACTCCATTCCCTCTGAGCCCAAGGGTAGGGAAGCCTACCTGGGGAAGAGGCCAGGAGAAGCCTCCAGGGCAAGGAATTTAGGGATTCCAGATGAGGATTCTGAGTGTGTCCTAGGAGAGAAGGCCGTGTGTCTTGGCCCCCAAACTCACAACAATGTGGGAAGAGGCACAGCTGGAGGAGGCCCAGCACAGGGCTCTCTCTCACTCAGGCTTGAGTTTACTACTGTCAAATAGAACTAAATTATTTTGTAATTAAATTTTCTTCATTGTTGCTTGATGTATTTTATTGCCCCCAAATTAAATATAATCATAGGATTTTGTTTATTTGCAGCTTTGACCCTTCCGGATCTTGCAGAACAGTTTGCCCCTCCTGACATCGCTCCACCTCTTCTTATCAAGCTAGTAGAAGCCATTGAAAAGAAAGGTAATCTGACGGGTAGAGGGAATCAGCTAACTTGTTATATCCTTGTTTCATGGGTGTTACAACTTACGTTTGACTCTTGGGCATTCATCAAATCCTGTGCTAGACACCCAAGCGATGTGTTGCTGTGTACTGGGGACATAATCTTGGTCTGATTTCTTGCTCCATATTAACATGTAGTTACTCTATGGAAACTATTAAATTCTCCATAATTTAAAAAATATAATTAACTTGCTCCTTGGTGGACAGAAAAATTTGCCAAAGTTATTGACATGCCAGATAGGATTAATAGTAGGAGTTGACTTCCAAGAATATTTGGTACACATCTAGAATAGATATTGGATGGAAACTGGAATGTCTTTCTGGCAGCAGGCTCACAGGTTCTCCAGAGAGCTGTGTTTCGCATGCTCACTCTGTTTTGTGTCCTAGGTCTGGAATGTTCAACTCTATACAGAGCACAGAGCTCCAGCAACCCAGCAGAATTACGGCAGCTTCTTGATTGTGGTGAGTGGCATGGAGCTACGGATACAGATGGCAAAGACAGTGCTTACCTTTCTGTTTTGGGTAAAGCACAAAGCACTTGAACTTAACCATGCTACCTTCAAAGTTTGAAGGGAGCCCAGAAATCAAGCATAGCTCCCTCTGCCCTATTATGGTAACAGTGCAGACCTTTGATGTTTGTCTCCTGTGTTGGGGTGTGTGTGCACGCCTGCCGGTAGACATGTGGGCCATCATCACAGCCACAAGCCTCTGGAGTTGCAGAGGAGAGAAACAGCCTCTTGGGATTTCTCTGGCTCTGCATATCTACCATCTTTCTCTGACCCTGCCATTGGCTACATCTAACTCATCTGGATCAGTTTAAAAAATACTTATCTGTCTGTGTCATTTAACAGATGTCTCTTCTGACCTTTTCCTTTTCCATCTCTTTTTCCTTTCCTTTTCTTTCCTATTCCCTTTCCTTTCTTTCTGTCTTGCTTCCTTCCTTCCTTCCTTCCTTTCTTGTTTGCTTGCTTTTTCATGCCATACTTACATTAAGTAACATCATGATATTGTTATATTCCATGGTGTACTAGTAAACCAACTCTGAAAGAGGAAAAAAGCCCTGGTTGGTTGCACTTGCCCATTTCTGTGGTGTAAATATTCTTACCATGCTCAATTTCCAACTCTCCTGTTATCACTGAACTCCGGCTTGGGTAGAACTGAGCACAGTTACAGTGGCCCTTGTGAGTGGGTACAACCCAGCCCCTGCACACCAATTAATGACATCAGTTAATTCAACCAAGTAGTGGTTCTGTTATTTGTCCCTTCCTTCTTTTGCCAGACAGAATAAAACTGTACAAATGTGAATAAATTTATTTTCCATCACTTTTATGTCAACTTCTATATCAACTCTCAGATCCTTCATTTCTTTCCAACACTCTTTTAGAAAAATAATTTTCCTCTTCACATTATTTAATTGATGGATATTTGAACAAAAAAGAGTGAACCTGTTTTAGAAGAAGCTGTCTCAGACATGTGCAAAGAATGCCCACATGATAGTTAGCAAATGAAAATTTGAAGTGTGAGGCAGCTTCAAAATATTTAGAAAAGATGTTTCAGGGGGAAAAGGAGATTAGATCTTTATCAGTAAATAGTTTACTTGAAATGCACCACCTGAATGTTTGAAACTTAAAAAAAAATTTTTTCTTAACTTTTTTTTTTACTTTGGACATGGAAATCAGTCTTACACTGTGCAGTGCATGTTCTCTTTACTGCTGTGTCTCCTGTCTTGCCCACAGAGTAGGTCATTAGAAGTTGAAAAGCATAAAACTCTAGGTGAGAGACCTGTTTTTCTTTATTTTTAACAGCTTTACTAGGGTGTTAAGGAAACTCTGAATTTTGTCCTGAGCCAGTTGAAATAGTGATACATGTTTTGGTCAGAAAATCGGTCAAGTTGAACATGTTAAAAGTCACAGGAAATGTTTAGACATCAGAGACCAATGCAATGGGAGTTATTTGAGAAATAGTGGTTGAGTTTTTAAATGTAACCAAACACAAATGATGTAGTTTAGTTAAAAAACAACAACCCTCACACCACTTTGTGAGGTGGAATAAATAACCAAAATGCACGTCAACAATATATTTTGACAGATTTCCTTCCCCTTTTGAGATCAAAACACACACATAGAACACTGGTTTCATTTGGCATTTGGATCCTGTGCTATAAAAGTGAATTTTGTGGCAAAAAAAAAAAAAAAAAGATAAGCAATATCTAAATTTAGGAGTTGATCCGTAAGGGCTGTTTCCAGCTTGAGGATTTTTCAATTCATAAAAATATTGTATTCTGGAAGAAGCTCAGAGATAAGTCACTTACACTGAACAAAAACCTTTTAACCAACGCTGTGAATTGCCAGTGTCCTTTTAGGATGAAAAGGACAGACTGGAAGACTACAGCTCACTTTTATTACCAACTACTAAGTTCTCTTAGTTCACCCACATTTTAACCTTGCGATTTAAGCATCAGTTATTCCTGATGGAAAGTTCTAACTTGCACCCAAATTGTTCTGACTCCAAAAGTCCTTATACTAGTGTTCCTACTATATTGCCCTAAAATGAATTATTTTGTTCTTGTCTTATGTGAACTTTTTCCTGACTATTTTGGTTTTCCTTAACCTGAATCAGGCTTTTTCTTTAAAAGTTCTCATCAAAACAATTTTTGTTAACTAGGCTTACTGTGATCATCATTTCACAATATATACAAATACAAATCATTTTGTTGTGCACCTAAAACTAATATAATATCTCAATTTTCTAAAAGTCAGGCCTTTTAAACCTCAGTACTGTAATTGATATTTTAGGATAAACAGTTGTATACTGTCCTATGCAAGATAGAATGGTTAGCAGCATCCCTGGCCTCTACCCACTAGATGCCCTCATCCTCCAGTTGTGACAAAAAAATGTCTCCAGACATTGCCAGATCCCTGGTGGGGGGTGCAGTTGGGCAGCAAAACTGGGAGCTGCTAACAGTGAGGTCAGTTGAGGAGGGGATGCCATTCCAGTTGGAGGAGGGCTGAAGCGGTGGCGAGTTTACTGGTTATCTGTCTTGAATAGAACTCAGTGAAAAGTGAGGTGGGAGAGAGTGTGAACTCCTCCAACCCAGATCTAAAGATTGTACAGCTCTTACCTAGCTAGCTTCGAAAGTCAAGGATGGCTCTTGGAAGAGCTTTAATGCAAAAAAGGAGACATAGGACAGAGGTCAGAAACTACAAGAAACTTTAGAAGTTACATTAAAAAAATAAATGGAACATACGATGTCATGAATTTTAGTGGAATTTGACGTAAGGTGAGCTGATGCAAGGATTTGCCAGAGACTTAAAATAAGGCTATTTCATTCAAAGACGGTTAAGGCTCTTTGGAATACACCTCAGGTGTTAGCGTAATGTTCATTTACCAAAGCCCTACTCTAAGAACCTTTTATTTAGTTTAGCCCACAAACACTGAACAGGCACATTCTGTGTGCTGATCTGGGCACTGGGAGAGGCAAGAGGAGCAGGTAAGAGCCATAGCCCGTGCCCTTGTACTCTCAGTCCAGCAGGGAGACAGGCATTAGCATCCTGTCTGGGACGTGTCATGATGGAGATGTGGCTCATCAACATTGCTCTGGCAGAGAAGACAGCAGGAACCCTGCCTGATGGAGGGACATGCGGAATATTTAGTGTCTAAATGTTTATACCACATCACCCAATGGTTTCTCACATTTTTTAGGATGAACGAATTAAGTAATAATTAATTTGCTGGCAAAGAGACTTAGTAAATGAAGCATATGGGGCGGAGTGTGAGAGGGTAGGCAGCAGCTTGCCCAATAGTCAGTGGCTACGGAATGTTCCCATAGTGATTCACACACAATTTTTCTTGACAGTCCACTAGTAAGTCGTTGCAGTACTTTCGAGGTGGGTGGATCCTTTATCCAAAGACCTAGTATCGCCTTTCCCACGCTTGGGACATATCTAATGTGATGTCTCTCGTTAGTTCTTTGTAGGACATTTAAGTGATTTAACGCTTTGACTCTACCTTTTAAGTTCAATCATTCTTTTAGTCAAACTAAACTGCCAACGTTTTCCATGAGATGAACTTTTCAAGCTTTATGGTATGTGATTATCTTTTGTAAAATCTGCCTACTTAGTTGGGCAAGTTTGGATTATGATAAGGATGTGTCCAGGGAACTGTTGTAGCTTCAGGCTCAACCTGGAGTGATTTATATCAATATGCTTGGTTCACGGAATCCAGAATACCACCCTCCACTTGTGTTCAAACGTCTTCTTGCTCATCCTCTTCAGGCTCCAGCCTCATCCAGTCAGTCCCACATTACCTTAGTTCTAGATAATGTCTCATACATTTCTAGCTGTAGTAGAATTCAGATGACCAAAAGTATTATTTTTACTTCCGACAGCTCTGCTTTCCAACTTATTTTAACACCACAATTAATAAAGCAGTTTAAAGATGTAGTGTAGCAATTTGCTCATCGGCTCACCTTTTCTCCATTGAGTCTCCAGATAATTTTCTTCAAGTTACCCTTCATGTCACGAGTGCATCTTTCACCAGCAGCCAAACGCCCCTTGTTTCTGGATGGCCATTCCTGCCCCAGAACCCCTTCTTTCTCCTGAGCACTGTGCCGGTTTCTCTCTCAAGCACTCAGAGTGGCTTTGATTCGTATCATCCCATTCTTGAATCACCTGACCTCTTTTCCAGCTGAAGGATTTGCTGGACAGATATGCTCGTCTTACTGTTCTTCTGAGATAGTTCAGAGCCCACTGGTTAGATTAGTAATCCCCTGATCACAATACCCTGTCAGAATTAGGGGGATCGTGTGTTAAAGGTGCTCAGGTTATTTTTATGGGTATTCTTGAGATTGCTAAAATTCTATAATATCTTGCTGTCTCAATCAGTCACTCTGTTGGGTTACACTTATATGAATTCTAAGGTGCAGGACTTAGCAACTCAAATTTTAGGAAGTCTAAGAATTCTACATTTTCCTGTTGAGGTTTTAGGAAGCATTTACTATATGATTAGCCATCCCTAGGCAAAACCCCCCTCTGGAAATGTTTTGGGGACTACATTAGTTTTGCTGCCATAAGCAAAATTCCACAGACCGGATTACTTAAAAAATAGAAGCCTGTTTTTTCACAGTTCTTGAGGCTGGAAGTCCCAGGTGAAGGCAGGTTTGGTTTTTCTGAGACCCTTCTCTGGTTTACAGATGGCCACCTTCTTGCTGTGTCCTCACGTGGCGCTTCCTCTATGTGTGCACCCCTGGTGTCTTTGTGTGTGTCTACAGTTCCTCTTCCTATAAGGACACCAGTTAGATTGGATTAGGGCCTACCCTAATGGCCTCATTTTAACTTAAAACCTCTTTAAAGGCCTTATCTCCAAATATAGTCACATTCTGAGATATGGGAGTTAGGGCTTCAGCATATGAATGAAGGGACACAACAATTTTTTATTGCCCCGAAGTCTGGGAGTGTGCTCCTGGCATCATGGCCAAGGGCCATCATGCTAAGTGCTTACTGTGTTGGAGATAGACTGACACAAAGAAAAATTGTTTAAAATGCCAGGGGCAACCCCTGTGAGAAACTCATATTAGTCCTTATTGCTTCCTTTCATATGTCACATTTAAGTCAGACATTCAGAAAATTGGCCTAACCATTGTATAAAATGTCTGAATTTTATTTTTAATGTTTTTATCATAGATGCTGCCTCCGTGGACTTGGAAACAGTTGATGTTCAAGTTTTAGCAGACGCTTTCAAACGCTATCTCTCGGACCTACCGAATCCTGTCATTCCAGTAGCTGTTTACAATGAAATGATTTCTTTAGCCCAAGGTTTGTTTTCTCTTGGAGAACTTCATTGAACATGTATTGAGATGTGGATATGCTTGTATAGTCTTCATATGAAGAGATGATTTTTTTTAAAGAAAATATTAGTAGGAATCTTTCCTCCTCCTCCCTCTTCCCCCCACCCTTGACCCTACATCACCACCCTACCCCCACTCCCATTAGTACCACTTCCCTCCATTAACATCCAATAGAAGACCCAGCTCCTCGTTTGCTTAGGAAAACTGTCCACATGTTGAAGTGGCTAATGGTTTACCTTTATCAGTGTTAACAGAGTTCATCACATCAGTGAAGGCCACCGTGTTTCAGGTACCATCACTGGGTCCAGGGAACCAGGACTAGGCCCCAGTGGCTAGGGATGTTCTTACCATTGTCTTCAAGTGGCCATGAAAAAAGTGTCGAGGGAAGAGGACTCAGTTTTAGGAGCTAATGCTCAGTTAAAGTGCTTTGGGGACAGGAAATTGTGGTTTGTAACCTTCAAAGTTAAAACCTGTGATACTTATCTGATGCTCCTCCAAATTAGCCAATCACACTTGCAGCTGCTCAATAGAGGGCAGATTTCTGCCAGCACACCCTGAACCTTTTGTGGTTTTTTCTTTACACCAAAAACTTCTTACATTTCCATTTGACTTGAGATTTCTACTTTCTCACAATGTCTTTTCTAATGAGAAGGACAAATGGACTGTCTGCTGCTTCTGATGACTTTGTTTTAAATGGCTCCTTCTTCCATAGCCAGAAGGACAGGAATTTTTTAGGTGCTTATTCACTGGTACCTAGAAATATCTTTTATTCTTTTCTCATTTCCTTTCTTGTTGTTTTTAACCTGTAGAAGTACAAAGCTCCGAAGACTATATCCAGCTGTTGAAGAAGCTCATTAGGTCACCGAACATACCTCATCAGTATTGGCTTACGCTTCAGTATTTGCTCAAACATTTCTTCAAGCTCTCCCAAAGCTCCAGCAAGAACCTCTTGACTGCAGGAGTGCTCTCGGAACTTTTCAGCCCTCTGCTTTTCAGATTCCCTGCAGCCAGGTGAGTGAAAGAAGAGAAACATGCGTTTGGGGATGATGAGGGTAGTCCTAGGTTGATTCGCCTTCACACTTACTCTAAAGATATTAGTTCCCAGACCCATGTGTACACTTACATTGGAATGTGTATAAATGAAGATGAGTCTGTTGTGTAGGGAGAAGGTTTCTAATGGAATTCTCTTTTTTTCTGTAGCTCTGAGAATGCTGAACCCCTCCGAAAAGTTATAGAAATTTTAATCTCAACGGAATGGAGCGAGCGACAGCCAGCACCAGGTAGTGCCCTTTGAACTTTCCAATTTCATTCATTGTTTGGTTTTTAGAGCCTGATAAATGGTGGCTTTAGACTTCATCTGAAATAGCCTACGTTTCTGTAATAACATGTTCTTGTGATTAAAGAACCACAGGTGAATGGTAGTGTGTATGGTCAGTGTCATCCGTATTTCAGTGTGTGTGGATTTGAAATGATCTTGGTTTTCGATGAGCTTCTTGGGAGAGCTCTCTGTTCCCCTCAACTTCTATGTTTCTAGTTTTGCATAAATTATGGAGCTCATTTTAGTTGTTGACATTTTAGTTTGTCTTTCTAATATTGAGAAAGTAGGGATTTATAATTACTATATAATTTAAAGTATTTGGGAATGTGTTTCTTGGAAGCAGGTATGCTGAGAAATGTCTGTCAAAATAAACATTTTCAGGAACGCAAGCAGCATGAAACCAGGGAGTTCACTGCAGCACGTTAGAGCAAGCCAGGCCCTTCTTTGAAAGCAGGCTGGCGTTCAATTAGCCATTTAACAAAGCAGGAAATGTAGACCGTGTTAGCAGTGGGTTTAATTTAAACTGATGTATTTTTCTTCTACTGTGGAAAGTCTAAGCAACCTTACTTTGCTGTATATGCCGGTTAAAAGCTGGCCATTTAAAATAGTGAGTAAGGTCTTATAAGTGAAGTTTCAGGACCAGTAAAAGGTGTTGCTTATATTCTTCATTTATGCTTAGACTTTAAATAAAACCTCAGAGGTAGCTCCTGAGAGTTCCCAGATTTACCTCTGTGTGGGCAGCCGTGGGAACCCAGGGTCACTGTCAGGCAGTGTAGATTGAAGCTGTGCCCCTCTAGGTGTTCCATGGCCAGGGTTGGTTATTTCCACTTGGGTGGAGCAGACTGAGAGAGGCGAGGGCCTGTGCTTACAGCCCGCCTGTAGGGGTGGGGTAAAGCCAGGTGGGTATTGGGCAGGGCTCCTGTGGACAGGCCCAAAATATGGTCTCCAGAGGTGAGAAGAGGCAGCAGAAGTGGTACTTAAGGCAGGTGTGGTGTGTTCCAGATCACAGCAAGCAGGATGTTCCACAGGGGGGCCTCGCATTATAGGTAAACTGCAGAGACGGCTGTCGACAAGGATGGCCACGGACTAAAGCCCAGGTGGTGGTCCACAGATTTCATCTCCTGTGATGCGTGGGTCATTTGTTAGTGGGTCTTGGAGCTCTGTGTCGATGTTCAGAGGTTGCCTGTGGGCTCAGCAGGAAAGAATGCCGGGATGTGTTGGAAGGACCCTGTGAGAAGAGGTCGGCACAGGTTTGGAACATGGCACTATAGTCATTCATTGATGGCCTTCCCTAAACTAATCACACACACGAGTGAGGAAGAAAGTAGATCGCTGGGCCAAAGGTTGGGCTATGATGTTTCACTTCCTCCTGATTAGTGTGGCGGTCTGTCTCAGACCCTAGGGGAGCAACAGGGCCTGCTGCAGGGAAGGGCTAGGTGGTACCACCGTCCTGGTCTTCTCAGTGGCTCCCCCTCTGGAGAGGGGAGGTATGGAAGCTAAACACCAACCAGGGTGTGACAGACACCCACAAATGAATTTATCACATGGAGTTTTTGAGAATTTATCACATGGGTGTAGTAGGATCAGTGGTGGAGTTTAATGAGTGACTGGTATAAACTGATCAAACATCTTTATCAGTTTCTGCTGAATTCTGCCAAAGAAAAGATTCATCTGC
Source organism: Myotis myotis (assembly GCF_014108235.1). Classification (NCBI taxonomy): domain Eukaryota; kingdom Metazoa; phylum Chordata; class Mammalia; order Chiroptera; family Vespertilionidae; genus Myotis; species Myotis myotis. Next base: position 36,473,036 of record NW_023416357.1, read on the forward strand.
AACCATTTTCATAATACACACTTAAAAGTGCTTGATAGTCCCAGCTGGGTGGCTCAGTTGGTTGGAGCATTATCCCACACACCAAAAAGGTTGCAGGTTCGATTCCCAGTTAGGGGCGTGGCGTGTACCTAGATTGCAGGCTTGATGCTTGATTGGGGCGCATACGGGAGGCAGACAATTGATATTTCTCACATAGATGTTTGAATGCCCCCCACCCCCCTAGGAATCAATTTAAAAATACCCTCGGGTAAGGATTAAAAACAAAAACAAAACTGCTTGATATATCGTAGACCCTACCTACATTTTTTTTATAAGGAAGTTGGTGCGGCAGTTCCAAAGGTGGATTACTTCCACCAGCTCTGTTGCATAAAGACAAATGAAGCCTTGAACATTTGCTAGACCATCCCAGAATTCATACAGCCTCTTCAAAAAATGAACCCAAGTCATTTTAAACCATGGTGAGCCATTTTTACTTCGGTGTGCTATCTCCTAGCTGTCTGGAAATTGTATAGGCCCTTTGGAATTAAAGGGATGCTTTAGCGTCTCTCACCTGTGAAAACATATGACACATCCCAGGAAAAACGCCCCATCCCGGACACCTTTGCTCAGGAATGGCTCCAGTGCAGGTGACTGGCAGGAGGCCCTGGGTCAGAGAAATGATTTCTTAGGCCTGGTAGGAATGTGACATTTCCAGTCCCCTCATTGCCCCAGCGCGTGCGTGGTTTTACCAGAGGGCTTTGGGAACACAGTACCCATGCATTTCCATAAACGGTTACAAATCATTCACTTGCAGTAACTTTATTACTGTGGATAGAAATGAGCACGTGAATGATATTTGTGGGAAGGGGTAGCAAGACTATTATGGGACAAAGACATCTTTGATAGTTTTTACCAGATAGAACTTGAACGGACAGGCAACACTGATGATGTTTGAGGCAGTGTGTCAATTCGAATAGGACCCATTAGCACATCATGTCTAATTAAGCACTAGACCGAAGGGCTTGTATTCTAAGTACAAAAATAATTTTAGGGATGTGATTGGTACCTTGTTAGGGTAATTGAGTCGACAGAAAAAGCTCATAGGAAAAATAAGACTTAAATTGGGTTTTGAATAAAAGGAACAGTTTGAATAGGGGAAGGAGAAATAACATTTCAGTTCAAGGAGTTTCAAAGATTTATTCAAGATAAATTGCCAAGTACAGAAATAATGAAATGGCTTGACAAAATTAATCAGAAAAAAGCTAACAACCATATGGTTTCACTCATAGGTGGAATATAAAACTGAAACTCATAGACACAGACAACAGGATGGTGATTACCAGAGGGAAGTGGGTGTGGGGTGTGTGTAAAGGGGGCCTAATATATGGTGACAGAAGATGGTTTGAGTTTGGGTTAAAAAAGAAATAGAGGCTTGATATTTTTATCAGATTGTAAAGAGCAGGAGATATTTCAGTGACAGTATCATAAAGGCGTCACTTAGTTTGAAAGTATTGCCCAGCTCTTTGTGTGCACACGAAAAAGGGGAAGCCAGCAGAGGTTAAGGGTTTCATGGGGTAGCACCCGACCCATGGGTGCCGACTCTCGAGTCTGTGGAGGGCTCTACTCCACTGCCCTGCTGCCCGGGTCTGTGGAACCTGCGTGAGCAGTGCTGCTCTCAGTGCCAGTCAGAAGTCCTCTAAGTCTCCAGCAAGTAATCAACTAAAAGTACATGCAGTTTGCTCCTCTGGGTCACAGACAGTAAAGAGCCACATGCAGTTTTCATAACTGTTGTCATAAGGCTCCTAATCACTCCCTCTGTCGGCTACGCGGTGGAAAGAACCATGGGAGTCAAGTAGAACTGGGTCTGAATTTCAGCTCCTGCTACTTACTTGCCAAGTTCGTTATCAAGTAACTCAGCCTTTCCAAACTGTTTTCCGGCCTTTGACATTGGAATAATGCTTCTGTCCTGGGGTGGTTGTGAGAACTGTGAGGTGGTCTCTGCTGTGTGTTGGGTCAGCTCTGGTTTTTAAGGCCCTGCGAGAGCTTGCCTCACTCTCAGCTCCGATCCCCCTTGTTCCCCATTCCTGGTGAGCACTGTCTCATGGTCTCCCTGTGAGGCCGTTTTCCCCTCTGACCCCATCCCCACCCCCGTTCCTAGCCAGCAGGGATAGGCCCCAGGCCAGGGAGCCTGCAAATGTGAGAGAGACCCTCTCTGGGCGGCTGCTGCCTCGGGAGTGGGTGCATGCTGAGAGGGAGGAAGGTGCCCTTGTAGGAGGCCCTTTCCTCTGCGTGGCATGGCGAGTGGAAGGGCCTGGATTTTAGTGCCAGTTCCTCCTGCCACTGCCCAGGTGCCTTCACACAGTGCACACAATGTACAGCTGTGCACAGCAGCCCCAGACACTGCCATCCACTGCATCTGCACGAAGCCCCTTGTCCTCTTACACGTAAGTGTTCTCATCTGCTCAAGCACATTTCCCAGGGACAAAAGCCGCTTCTCCTTTGGAGCTCTTCCTTGCATAGAACTGCACAGAATGATAATCATCCAGTGAACTGTCTTTTAACCTCTGGTACACACCCCAGCTTTCAAAGCACTTTCACATACCACCTCTGTTAATGTACCCAGCAAACCTGCAATGCAAGGCTTCTCCCCTCATGGAGGGAAACGAAGGTTTGAGGTTAAGCATAGCGTAAGTGCTGTGCCCTTTGTGACTAAAGGTCTTCAACACATTTAAAGCTCAAACAGCAGGTTTTTTTGAATCATGGTGTGATGTTTACCCTGCTAATGCTTAGGTAGCTAAAGCAGATCACTACAGGGCAACTAAAGTAAAAACAGGACCAGTTAACATGGGCTGCCTTTGAATGAAACCCATTCTAAGTATATTTACATATTTCAGATTTCATGGATACATTCAGAAATATTAATGTAGCATAATTGAAGTCTGATATGGCACCTCAAGTCCAGAGAGGAAAATACATGACTCTTTCTCCCCCTGCCCTTTTACACCTGTCAGAGTTAATTTTTAACCACTGGGGGATTGCAAAACATTCATCCTGAAGAGCCTGATTCATAAATCTTGTTTTAAAGTCTCTGGGCTTGCCTTTCCACCAGGACCAAAGCACTAAGGTAGAGTGAAATGACATTCAAAGAATTTTACTTTTCTCTGATTTGGTTTTTTTTGGTGTTTTTTTTTTTTTTTTTTTTTTTTTGAATTTAAAATGTGGCCTGACATTAGAGGTTGTTTTAAAGTTAAGAAATGAAACCTTGAAAAAAAAATGCATGCATACATTTAGATGGGTTGGAGTAAACAGAGGCAAGCCATCAGGGTTATGTATTGAAAAATAGGAAATTTTGCCGAAACCGGTTTGGCTCAGTGGATAGAGCGTCGGCCTGCGGACTGAAGGGTCCCAGGTTCGATTCCGGTCAAGGGCATGTACCTGGGTTGCGGGCACATCCCCAGTGGGGGATGTGCAGGAGGCGACTGATCGATGTTTCTCTCTCATCGATGTTTCTGACTCTCTGTCTCTCTCCTTTCCTCTCTGTAAAAAATCAATAAAATATATTTAAAAAAAAATAGGAAATTTTACTTGTATTCTGAAAAAGAAACATTTCAGGGTGCGTATGTTGGCATCCAGCTCAGTTTTACTTCTGATTTCACAGTGCAGCCTTCTATTTCCAGAGACAGTGGCTGAGGGGGAAATGAGAGGGCAGGAGTTCTTCACTCCACTAAGCAGTGGATGCACCTTTTCAGATATTTGGTAGGATGTCATTTTTGCGCATATGCAAACCTGAGTTTATTTAGCAGTTCAAATGGACAGTCTTCTCCATGCAGGGTGATTAGAAGAGCCAGATAGGGAGTGATGAGTTTGCATCATCCTGAAAAGCCCCTTTGTCCTAAGTTGTTTTAAGTTAAATTATAAAGGGAGGCATTCATTTAACCCTTAAAGGATGATTTGGGTTCATGTTTTTGTTTGTTTTTTAAGTGGCCTTTTGTTCAGAAATGATAGCCCACCAAAACAGGTAAGAAGTTGTGCAGGATGAATGGTAGTCGTTAAACAATCGTGATTTGATGGTGATTTGCACATATGAATATAATGTTCAGTCTGTAACTTTCAAAGGTATTTTTAGTGGTTAAGGGACCTGCTGAGAAGTGAAATATGAACTATTTTTGCCTCAGAAATGAGTTTTACCAAACTTTGGGAAAAGGAAAATAGTAAGACATATTGTCTTGAAGAATTTGGAGGGCTAAAGTTTATTTTTAATTATGTGTGTAAGTTCGCCAGGGTGGCTGTCTTTGAGTCTCAGATAAATAAGAAATAAGTTTTCATCCAAGAGCTTAGCAGCCACATGAAAAATATTTCCTACGTTGTTATGACATCTGTGCATTTGATTTATTAGTTATTTGTTAGTGAATCATATAGATTAAGTGACATTTGGACATCTATTTTGTGTGAAATTTTGGACGTAATATGAGATGAATGAAAAGTACTGAAACTTGCCTGGTTTTTCCCAAGCAGAAGTCACTGACTCTGTTCTACCAGCAGAGGGCTCCCTTTTTAAGCTAATAAAGAGCATGTGTCTGCAGATCACTTTTCCACCACTAAAACTGAAGAGGAAAAGACCCAGCTCACACTTTCAGTAATATAATTGAACCTCTATGGTAGATGATGATACATATTGTGAGAAATTCTAAGCAAAGTTTACAAATCTATTTTAAGAATTTTCTGTAAGTAGAGGGTGTACTGCTTTCCAGTGGATAATTTTCTTCTGAAACAGAAAATATATTGTTGGACTAGAAAGCATTTTAATCTTAGAAGGTTTTGGCATGAATCATCATGTGCCTCCAGACAGGTATGCTTAAGAGACTGGTGTTTCCGAAGTTTCTAGCTTTAGAAAGACTTTTAAAAATAGAGCAAGATTATGCTGCTCACGATGCAAGGGTAGCCTCTGAACTAACCACGGGTCCCTGTAATCACTGGGCAGGAGCTGGAAGATGCACTTACACACAGTTTTTGTTTTCATTAGAAATGGAGATCTTTCACCAGTTACACCAGCGGAAAGTTTGTAAAGTCACTTTCACTGTGAGTGCAGCAGCACTTCCCAGATGTTGCAAGTAATCCTGAAACCGGCTCCCCGGTTCCTGCCGGTGTAGTAGACATTATATCGGCACCTCAATCTTTATCCCTGCATATGACCATTGGGTCACCTTCCTATACAGAATCTGAGGATGTTAGAGACCACACCCATATTTCTTCAAAGAGAATTTGAAGGTAGCTTTTTAAAAATTTAGATAAGCTAAAAATAGAAAATAAAAAGTCAGTTTTGTTGCAAGTGTGAAATTTCTGGTATGTGGCTTAGAAGACATTAGCTTCAGTTTCACTTGTTAATTTTTACGTTCTCTGGCAGAGGGAAGTGAAGGGCAGGGCCAGTGGGTGGAGGAAAAGGAGTTCTGGTCCTCCTGCTATAATCTTGTGCAAACCACTTTACCCCTCTGGTCAGAATCGTGTGTGTGTGTGTGTGTGTGTGTGTGTTTAGTATGAGGGAATTGCTTGAAGTCATCTCTAAATTGCTGTCTGGTTTTAAAGGTATGATTATTGTGTTTTGGTTCTTGGAGTAATAGTCAAGCTGATACGAGTGAAAAGTTTCTGAGGTCAAATTTTAATTAAGTCTGGTTCATTGCACCTTTCTCAAATAGAGGACAAACATCCTCCCGAAAGGTATTCTCTCTGCTTGCCCTTCTCCCATCCTTTGCTCCATGTGGCCATTGCATGAACCCGATGCAGACACCCCTCCTAATTATTACAAAACCCTCTGGCTATTGAAGCCCAAGTTGCAATTGACTATAGAAGTAGCTGCAGCTGGGGTTTTCTCTCTCAATCTTCATGTGGTCGTGGAGCATGGTATCTATGCAGAGTTAGAGTCATCTTCCCTAGGACTTGAAATATTTTTGTAGACCTGTTCCCTGCCCAGTTGCTGCGTAGGGCTTTCCTGTTACACCTGCGGGCTGCCTGTGCTTGGGTGTGGGAGGCGGTGGACTGAGCAAGGCATGGTGTTCTGGGCCATTCCGAGGGTTCAGGCCTTTACAAGCAGGGCTTTGATTCTATTTTTTGCTGAACTAGCTCAGCCACTTCCTGTGTTTGGCTGCGCATAGTGCCTCGCTTCACTGTGGCCACTTGAGCCCGGCGAGCCAGCGAGCGCGCTGCCGCAGCCAGTTAGAGAGACTATTTTAGGTCCCCGCACAATGGCCTTCTCATTTCCTCGGTGAAAATGAGCGAGTTGGGCAGGCATTGGCCACTTGTTAGCAGATGACAACTTTGACTTTGACTTGGGCTCTCCTCCCCTCCCCGAAATCCCTGGCTCAGCAAATATTTGAACCTGCCCAAGTTAATCATGAAGCCGCGATCTTTATCTGAGAGAGCCCTGCGAGCGCCGGTGCCTTCTCCCTCCCGGGTACTGGACCCACGTCCAGCGGCTGTCTCCGCGGGGAGCCGGTGAGGGTGCAGCGGCGCGATCCTCCTTCGGTCCCAGGGGTCCTGCGCGCTGGCAGCCAGCACCGCCTGCCTGAGAGCCGTGGGGGGAGCCGCGGGGGCTGGTCCTGCTGGCTGGAAGAATAGCTTTTTGGATTTTTTTTTTTTCATTGTCGGATACAGGCTTTCAAAGAGAAACCGTTGAAATGCATAACCTGCAAAGTAAGTTGCTTTTAATTTGTGCACTTCTCTGCCCCTTCGCTGTTGCATTAGGGTTTTTTTGTTGTTTGTTTTTTTTTGTGGTGTTTTTTTTTTTTTTGTAGTTCTGTGAGAGAGAGAGAGAGATTGATTAAGCACTCCCTGGGGAGGGCAGCTGGCAGATGAGGGCGATACTCCTTCCTGGAGGGGCACAGTGTGAGGGAAGGATGGGGCTAGGGTGGAAGCGGGAAGGAGGTAATTACACAGTGCCGGGCTGGAAGTTGGTGCCTGGCCAGGCCTGGGAGAGACATGGAAAATCACCTGTCTCCCTGCTCCCTGTGCCACATGGGCTCCCTTTTCTGCCCTGGTTTGCACCGAGTGCTTCCAGGGCATGTGGCCCTCTGTTGGAGGCTAGAACTTGTCTCCCTTCCTTGGGGGTGGGGGTGGGGTGGGGGGTATCACTGTTTTTATTAAACCGAGAGATTTCTTTCTGAATCTTATTTGAGGCCACCACCACCGCCACTTTTACTTGAGTTTAGGTTTACTTAAGCTCTTAGGCAAATAGAAAAGTGAGTGGGAGGGTTTTTAGGCTGAGTCTGCCTTCATGGTTAATGAGAAGATGAATTATAAACTAGAGAGGGGATTCAAGTGAATAGTGCTCAGAGAATGACCTGCCTTTGCCCTGCTCTTTTATATAGTTTATGATGCCAACGCGGATAGAATGTCTAAGAGTAAATTTTTAGGGCTTCTGTGCTCTTTAATCACACAAATACTATGTAGATCACAGAGCCCACTATAGTTTTTTAAATCAGCCACATTTACATGGGGTGAGGGCTTCCCCCACCCCCCTTCTTCCTTCCCTCGCATCCTATTGCAAAGAGGGACCATTTCTTAAGGGGAATGTACCTTAGGCTCCAGTAAGAGCAGCCGGATTATATAGAGAACAGCTTGGAAGAAAAAAAGATTAATAATTAGGCTTATAGGGGAATTGATGTCTTTACATTAAGTACTGCTAAGAAGGAATAGTAATAGTCCTCCCCAGTGCGAGGCATTTGAGGTAGAGGAGATAAAAGCCCCCTTCCCACCCCCAACTACCCAAAAAGTGATTACATCATCCCCACGCCCACCCAAGCAGTATTAACACAATAAATCCCAGGATGGGTTCACCGGTGAGAATACTTTGCCGAGACAGCTCTCCCCCTCTGCATTCTGATCTGTATGGCCTCTTTCTATTTGGAAGACAGCTTACCTTGACCAGTCTTGTTAGGCAGTAACATTAAAATTCTCATTAATGATGTTGACAGTTCTGTTGATTATTTCTGCTAACAGACCTCTTCATTCCTGTTAAGAATTTCCAGTGTTAGTCCATAAAGTGTAGTTTTGACTTTGCAGTATTTGGTCGAGGAGGAGAGCTTGCCTATGTATTTCCTTGTGCTTGAGCTTTCTAATGTGGTACGCTTGTGACAGTGTTTGAGTTTTTACGTAGGACTGAGATTAAATATCCTGAGTCCTTTCTGCTTTTAATACATATGGGAGGTATTTAAGGACTGTAAAATATACCTTAAATACACCGTTTTCATGCATTTGTAAGATTTTTAAACCAAGGAATGATCGGGCTATCTAAAAACCCAGATGCACTAGGGGAAAAAAGCTACGTGCTGCAGCATATCAGCTTTTGTCACCCTGCCAAGAGCGGAGCGTACCAAGCTGCAAGGAGTAATAAAAAGGGAATTAGAAAACTCACTGCTGGAGGAGAACAGTCAAATTAAACAGCTTTTGGAAACGATGAGCATGTATATGTTGCAGTTCTATTAAATGTAGCTTAGTGAGGTTGGGGTTGTGCTAAGGCTGATACAGAAGAGAAATAATGAAGCAGGAGTGGTCTGGTGACATTTTTCTGACTTGATTGGCTGGGCTGTGTGATGTAATAGGTTACAGTGCAGCCCCTTATAGGTTTTAAAATGAATTCCAAGACACCATTACAAAGAAAGCCGGACTCTTTTCTTATAACTGAGCTCAGCCAAGGAAACTCTCGCACAAATGTACAACACTGTTTGGAATATGGAAGACCTGGATTTAGAATATGCTAAGACAGATATAAATTGTGGCACAGACTTGATGTTTTATATAGAAATGGATCCACCAGGTAATACTGCAGTATTCTTGTAGAAAGCTAGTTAATTTTGTGGCTTTTTTTTTTTGACAACTCTGTAATAGAGCCTCTTTAGATTTCTATTTTTATTAATTTGTTCTAATTTAATAATAATTCATTTGATCATAGCCTGTGGAAGCAGGCAGATCAGATTGTATGTGGTAAATGCTTATTCTTACTTGAATGGATATGAATGGAATGTCCGTTTTTCACTGGTGTCTTTTGTTAAGATCTTTTGCTATTTGGGTTATATTGTTGTATAGCGTTCCTGTAATTGAATTGATGTCTCCTTTGTGCTGCTTTTCTCTGTTGCCAATGGAGGAGAACAGTGTGATACTTTGTGGGGATAGCACTTGGTACTTTAGAAAGCATGTAAAATGTAGCAATGATTGCAACTCAGTTCTAGGTGACCGGAAACTATTCTAAATCAAACTTTGAGATTTTGCCTCCTGTCTTAAGATACTATCTTAGGATACTATAAAGAGAAGAGAAGTTGGCTGTCCATTCCTTAGTCCTAGTCTTTATCACATAGTCTTTTGACAGACTTCTGAAATAATTTCACATAAATTAAAATCGTAACTGTGCTTTAAAACTTATGACTTAGAATTTAGCTAAAAAGTCCTGGGTTTATTGTGCTTTCTAACTTATTTTATCCCTATGTTATTAGCCCATTTCCCAATGAAGAAATTTCAGAAATACCACAGCCTTTCATTTGTCACCAATTGGTATATGAATACTGATTTGACATTGAGAAAGAGGAATATAGTTTTTAATCAGTTGACATATAGAGCACAATTTCTCCAATAAAAAATTAACACTAAAGAGATTTAGGTCAAGGATGAGTTTCTTAGAGTGGCTTTTGGCAGAACAGTGCCTGAAATACTAAGATGAGAAATACTAACTCTCCTCTGAAAACATATTGCTGTAGGTGAGCCTCTACCACACCAGCATTTGTGGAGGGCAGAAGCCAAATTTGTCTCTCCTAATTAAACAGGAGGAAATTAAAGCCAACCCATGTGATTCCTCCTGCTCACTGTGCATGCATGGTTTCTGACTTCAGCTGGATTTGACCAGGCATGCAACTTTACTATAACTAGAACCTAGAAGTAGAAAATGGCACAACTCTGGATTTACTCTGAAATTCACATTTATTAATCTCCAAGCTGTTTTCTTCAGTTTCTTTTCTCTTTGAGCTGTACTCTGAAAGATTTCTGGTTTGTTTTTTTTTTTAGAAGAAAACAATCTTGCATGTTTCATGGACTTCTGAGTTATTGCTGTATGTCACACTCTACTTTCATCCAAAGAAATTAGGTCTGTTTTAAAATGTTAGTTTGGGGTCGCAAACAACTTTTTCCTTTCTCCTTAATCTACAGCACTGCCTCCTAAACCACCAAAACCTACTACTGTGGCCAACAACGGTATGAATAACAATATGTCCTTACAAGATGCTGAGTGGTACTGGGGAGATATCTCGAGGTAAGCCCACAGAAACGCTTAGTTTTCACTAGCGATAGAGAGTTTTAGGTTAAGAGAAAGAAAAGCACCAGCTTGCTAAGTTCCATTTTTAGGATATCATCCAATATAAGCATTGAAGCATACTGGATTCCCTTCCAAAGGATACCAGAGAAGTCACTGAGACGCTGGAGAGCTGTGGGTGCTGGTGCCACCGGAAATTACACACTGAGAAGTTCGATTATTGACAGATGTCAGGGAGGCACCGGGACAAGTGGCCCTGCCCAAGGCAGCGTGCAGGCACTCCTGTCACGCAGAACTCTAAGAATTCATACGATTATCTCACACACAGTAAAATAAAGTGGCATTTTTATTCTTAGCTTTTTGTTTTTAAGCGGGGAGGGATGGGCAGGAAACCTTTTTGGGATCATGATTTGCTGATTTGTTAGCATCTTTGGTTAAAAAATAAAAACGTGTACCACAGTTATATGGACAGTGAAAGTAGGTGGTTGTTTTTTTTAACTCCCATGCACCTGTTTATAATGAGATGGAGTTTGTAACGTTTTTTATATAAGAATAAATTGTTGAGCTTTGAAAATGTAATTAATAAGTATAAATCTATAGGGGAAGGGTGTTAGAGGGTTTTTCTGCACTTTATGCTCAGTTTTGCTGTGGACATAAAATTGCTCTAAAAATTAAGTCTGTTTAGATAATCACTAAATCCTTGAGGTAAGCCCTGTCTTGTATTCTTTTCACATCAGGGAGGAAGTGAATGAAAAACTCCGAGATACAGCTGACGGAACCTTTTTGGTACGAGATGCATCTACTAAAATGCACGGAGATTATACTCTTACACTAAGGTGAGTCAGAGAATGGAGGCAAAGCCGGGGTGGTTCAAGTTGACATTAAAACACATTTCTTTAAAGGAAATAGTATGCCATTACATTCATATTGTATTTACAGGAAAGGAGGAAATAACAAATTAATCAAAATATTTCACCGAGATGGGAAATACGGCTTCTCGGACCCATTAACCTTCAACTCTGTGGTTGAATTAATAAACCACTACCGGAATGAATCTCTAGCTCAGTACAATCCCAAGCTGGATGTGAAGTTACTTTATCCAGTATCCAAATACCAACAGGTAATCAAATGCTCACATTGTTAATGTCATTTAAATAAGGTACTTTCAGTGCTTAGAAACACTTAGAAGCAGATGAATTGCATGTAATGAAATTTGAAAAGCTTTGTACTTGTAATCACAAAATTACAATTTCAGAGTAGTTCAATAAAATACTCTAAGGATTTTTCCACGTCAGATATTTGGTTAAATAGTTCTTAATTGATTACATACCTTATCCATTGAATTGCTTTTTCTTCTGCTCTCTCTAATCCTTCTAGGATCAAGTTGTCAAAGAAGATAATATTGAAGCTGTAGGAAAAAAATTACATGAATATAACACTCAATTTCAAGAAAAAAGTCGGGAATATGATAGATTATATGAGGACTATACCCGTACTTCCCAGGTGAGTTTTCTGTGAAAATCACATTATAATTTTAGAAGTGTTAGTTATTAAAACCTAACGCATATTAGTCAGCTTCAAAAACAGAATAAAAAGGTTGAGAGCTCATTTGTGAATCATTGTGGATTATTCTAGTAATTTATTCATTATATCTCTATTTGTAAATGAAGCCTATCAGAATAGTAAGTTTACAAGAGAAAGGAAGAGGTTACTGTGAGTTTTAAGTTGATTTGACATAATTCTTGATTGAAGAATTATTTTTAGATTGGAAGGTCCACAGACTTGTGGAACTTGGCTAATATCAGAAATAGGGATTTAACCATCGGGACCGGCAGGGGGAGTAAAGGACAAGACGGATGTCATGAATTGCTGATAAAATGGCATGATTTTAACCAAGATGAAAACTTAGGAAACTGTCAGGTAGTCATTTTCCATAGACTGGAATAATTCCCAAAGGAAGTGTGTGCTTTTGTGATAGTGTTTTAGTGATTCTATGAATTAGAGTTCCACCTTGCTAACAAAGTACTTAACATTCTAGATAATCATAATGGGAGTCTCTCACAATAAGAAATCACCTCTTCTACGAAAGGTGTGACATGGTCTTACTAATATTGTGTTGCAGGAAATCCAAATGAAAAGAACAGCTATTGAAGCATTTAATGAAACCATAAAAATATTTGAAGAACAGTGCCAAACACAGGAGCGCTACAGTAAAGAGTACATAGAAAAGTTTAAACGTGAAGGCAATGAGAAAGAAATACAAAGGTTGGTCAGAGGAGTGTTCCTTTGTTCTGCTAGAGATAACCAGGATATTCTTAAACTGCTTAAAAATGATCTTGCTTTCTGTGCTGTGCATATTTAGAAAACAACGGGAAGGGAAAGCAAAGCATTCCTTGCCTTAGGAAAATGGCTGGGGCTCCACAGGGAGCCTTTTCATATAAACTGGGGGATACCTTCATGATGAACTCGGGTGATCACAGGTGCGTTTCTCTTGCCTGCAGGATTATGCATAATTATGAAAAGTTGAAGTCTCGGATCAGTGAAATTGTGGACAGCAGAAGAAGACTGGAGGAAGACTTGAAGAAACAGGCAGCTGAGTATCGGGAGATTGACAAGCGCATGAACAGCATTAAGCCCGACCTCATCCAACTGAGAAAGACAAGAGACCAGTACTTGATGTAAGTGGTGGGCACGGAACCCGCAAGGGAATGACTGCCAGTGGCTAAAATTAAGGCTAAGTTCTGAATGCGTTTTCTCTCTGAAACTCTTTTTCAGGTGGTTGACTCAGAAAGGTGTTCGGCAGAAGAAGTTGAACGAGTGGTTGGGCAATGAAAACACTGAAGAGTAAGTCGTTACCACAGATGGCGGCAGCAGGGGTTTTTTTTCATTTTAGGAAAATGCATGACTTGCCTTATTTAGAGAACAAGTGAGGAATTTTACTGAGTTTGGAACATCTTGTAGGAGAAAATGTATAAACTCAGTCTCATTATCCAGAATATTTTAAAGGGAGAGTTTAGGGAGGGAAGATACAGACTCCCCTCCCCCCCCCCCCCCATTCCAACACTGTGTCCACAGTGATGTCCCAACATATTTTTGGAACAATTAAAAAAAAGGACAGAATTAGGCTTAGTATGTTTTTGAAGCTTAAGCATATGTTTTGTTTGAATTATTTGAAAGCTGGCAATCCTCCTAGACCATCAATTTCCTGATCTAAACTGGACAAACAGGATTGTTTAATACCTTCCTCTCTGCCCAGGTACCTGAGCTTAATACTGACTCTTTCTTTGTCCAGGGAAGTTACCTAGAAGGCTCCCCTCCCTAGATGAGAGGGAGGGCTGGTTGGGTCAGACCGGTGATCGCTGGTCTGGCCTGCTTGTAGGAGGGGCAGAACCGAGGTAGAAAAGGTGAGGGTAGGCTTGTGGCTCCATGCACCTCACTTAGGAACCTCCTCCCTTCCCTCCTCAGCCAATATTCGCTGGTGGAGGATGATGAAGATCTGCCCCACCATGACGAGAAGACCTGGAATGTTGGAAGCAGCAACCGAAACAAGGCTGAGAACCTACTACGAGGGAAGCGAGACGGCACTTTCCTGGTCCGGGAAAGCAGTAAACAGGGCTGCTACGCCTGCTCTGTAGTGTATGTATCTCCCGCCCACATCTCCTGTCTCCTGGAGGGGGGTTCATTCCGCCAGCCATGGGCAGGGAGGTGAAAAGTTCTAACCTGGAAGAATCTTATGGCACACAGTGTAGAAGAGGGAATAAAACAGGCATGATATTTAAAGTCTGCCTGTCAGTAGAGTCTAGTAGAAAGAGACCTACTTTGTTTGGGTACCAATTCAGGAACTACTTTAAGTCTTTTTAAAAATGTAAATGGCAATGTTTGCCTCGAGGCTAGTATAGAGTCTGAGGTAACTCACATAAGAGCACCACACACAGGTGAAAAGTCCCCATCAGGAACTGTCCTTGAGGTAATTACACCCAGAAGACATGTTTGTCCCCTGGCATATTTTCTTTCTGTTGATTTCTTAATAGTCCAGGGAGCACCTTGAATGGACAGTGAGTTTTTGGGTCACTGGCGTCATTTCCGAGTGCGAGGCTCTAAAACAAGCATGTCGAACTCGGGGCCCGCAGGCTGCATGGCTCGTTTATTTGGCCCATGTTAGAGTTTGCTTGCTCTAAAAGCACATCCTACCCTGCAAGCTCTCTCATTTATGGAGACGTCCTATAGGAAGGAGGTGTGAGAAGAGCTCTGCGTAAGTGCCAAGATGGAGAGACACGTAGACACTTGAAAGCCAGCCTGAGAGAAGGGATCCTATTAATAACTAGTCACACCTCTGGTCACACCGCGGCGCTGATGGCCGGCGGCTCCCCCTTGTTGCGTGCTCGCTGCATTCCAGGCATTCTACCAAGCACATCGTGCACATCATCTCATTTCTCAAAGCCACCTGGTGACACACATTACTATCATGTTCCTCTTACACCATTTTAAAGATGAAAATACAGCGGCTCAGTGAAGCTGGGTTCCGTACCCAAGTCACTCAGCCAGTAAGTAGGTGGCAAAGCCACGAGTCTGGCAGTTCACCTGGGACAGTTGCCCACGTGGGCCCCGGCCTGTGTCAAGTGTACTTTTTGATGATGATTTTGTTAAAAACGCCTAGCTGCGTCACAGTTTGTCCCGGTCAAGGTCACAATGCATTTGTTCTCTCTCCTCTCTAGGGTGGACGGCGAGGTAAAGCATTGTGTCATAAACAAAACCGCAACTGGCTATGGCTTTGCCGAGCCCTATAACCTGTACAGCTCCCTCAAAGAACTGGTGCTACATTACCAACACACCTCCCTCGTGCAGCACAACGACTCCCTCAACGTCACACTAGCCTACCCGGTATATGCACAGCAGAGGCGATGAAGCGTGCCCTCCGGTCCTCCTCCTGATGTTCAACCACCCGAGGCCTCTGGAAAGCACAGGGCTCCTCTCCAGCCTGACCTGTGAATTGAGCTGCGGAGACCACGTCTTCAGATGGGACTGGAGCTTTCGACAAAAAGAAAGCAGTAGGGGAAGACATGCAGCCAGCACTGTGCGATGACCAGACGTTGCTAATCTGGAGTGCTTAACCTTCCTTTCCTTTTTTTTTTTTTTTTTTTTTGGTTTAATTTAAAGCCACCACAACACAGAGAAAAATAAATGCAAAAATCTCTGCGTGCAGGGACAAAGAGGCCTTCACCATGGTGCTCGTTAATGCTTTCTGAAGCTTTACCAGCTCAAAGTTGGGACCTTGGAGACCGAGGATGCACGGGGCTGTGGAGCCCTGGCCCGGGAGCGCTCGGTCCAGCCTGGTTTAGCCTGGTGTTGCTGTGCACGGTGGACCCAGACACTTCGCACTGTGGATTATTTCATTTCCTAACAAATGAACGATATGTAGCAGAAAGGCACTTCCACTCACAAGGGACACTTTGGGGCGAACGTCAGCTCACATGTGTTCAGAGGAAATTCTGTTGCAGCAAAGTGCCAGAAAGCGTTTTGTTTAAACTTTTCAACAAAAAACAAAACCTACCATTGGAAAAACGGAACTTGGAAAACAGGACTTCAAGTGACATTTAGTATATAAAATATGTACATAATATTGGATGACTAACTATCAAATAGATGGATTTGTATCAATACCAAATAGCTTCTGTTTTGTTTTGCTGAAGGCTAAATTCACAGCGCTATGCAATTCCTAATTTTCATTAAGTTGTTATCTCAGTTTTAAATGTACGTTCAGAATAAGCTTCCCCTGCCCCAATTTTTGTTGCTTGAAAATACTGTTGTTCCTGATTTTTGTGTTAATATTCATTTTGTTTATTCTTTTACTTTTTTTTTTTTTTTTTTTTAAAGAAGAAATGTACAGGATGCCAGTTTTTTAAAAAGGCTTCAGAATTAAAACTATGAAATATTTTACAGTTTTTCTTGTACAGAGTACTTGGCTATTAGTCCAAGGTTAAAAAGTTCCTAACAGATTTTTTGGACTAAATGTTTTGTTGGGCAGTGCCTGATAAGCTTCAAAGCTGCTTTATTCAATAAAAAAGAGAAAGATATATGAATATGACAAAAGTGTCGCGGAGTTCGACAATGTTGTTTCAAAACTCTTAAAATACGGTACCTGGCAATGTTTGTTTCATAAAGAATTGTGAACTTCCTGAATCTGGGGAGGAGGGATATAGCGAAAGGTTGTACAGGTGGGGGGTGGTGGTGGAATGCACTTTCTCTTTCTCATGATTAGAGAAAAAGTAGGTAACTGCAGAGGGAAGTTGCTTATACTTCAGTCTTTCCCACTCTCACCTGCTAGTTATTGCCAATTATGACAATTACACATCTGCTACAGCTCTTACCAGTGCGGCTCGGCTGGTCAGATGTTCCAGTGCTGACCCTCGTTCGGAACACTGATTTCAAGGTTAAATTGCTACACTTAGAAAATGTCTCTTTTTAACATTAGACTACTGTCACAACCAACAAACATTCGTTTTTGAGAAAACATGATTTGAGAAAAGATTTTTATCCGGCTGTTATTTTCCTAGCTTCCCATTCACCGTAGACCATAAGGCAAAGAGGCATGATGGTAACTGCTACTGCTCTGGGCTGTGTGGAACTCGCTAAAGTCACGGCCATTTCAGGAATCGTAATAACAGTCCTTCTCATTCATCCAAATAACTGCATGTGTTATACTTCACTGTGGGGAAAAGGAAGGGGTGTCAGAGTCATCTCTGCAATTCGGGGCATGAGTGAGAGGCCTCCCTGATTCACATACGCAAAAAGCCTTTCTGTTCCGTGGAAATTGTGCATGTATTGGGAGGAATAAAGGATAATTATAACCATAGTCAACTACGCTGGTGGATTAAGATGGAATCTTACAATTTCATACCTTTATTTCTCTTTCCTTCAAATATTGGGGTGAGGGAACTTGGTTTTCTTAACGTTGTTCCTTTAAAAATTCTTTTGAAAGAATGTGTCTAGCAGCTGACTTAACTGTAAAATGTATTTTTTTTTTTTTGGTCCTTTTTTCATGAAGCTACTCATATCAAGAGCAATAGTCAGCATGACAGCCAGACTGTCAGCCTGAGACTTGACTGTACTGATCTGACCACCTCTCTCTCATCTCCAGACAACTGACGATTCTCCTGGTTTGAGTCTGGGTGTCTGGTTTAAAACTATCCTTCCATGTCTCACAGAAGTTTAACAATTAGTTAATAGTAGCTTGTAAACAAGAGTGGTTTTGTTCTTGTTTTTTTTGGTTTTGTTTTGTTTTTTGGTAGCACATCCATGTATGCTATTAAGTATAAATAATTTTCATTTAATTTCCAAAATATAAGATCTGAAATGGAATGTTTCATTAACAATACATTTCATAGTTTTGTTAGTGTTTTTGCTTCAACATTTTGCAAGATGACATGGTAGTAGGCATCTGCCTTAGTTTTGCATCTCACAAGCACAAACAATAGATTTTATTTGCACTGCAAAGGCAGGATTCCTCACTCCATATCACAGTGAGTTACACACCTGTGATGTCACCCCTCTGCCAGGTGCCTTCCTGACTGTGTGTAGCATGCCCACCACCTATGTCCTTCCAGATGTTTGACCAGCAGGGCTCTCTGGGTTCCTCAGACAGTCATCCAACAACATCGTCTCAGTGGCTCACAAGTATGAATGGATACAGCAGAGGTGCTCTGAGACATTTTCTTAGCCATGCATTGATCTCCCCTACCCAAGATAGCATCCTAAAAATAAAGCCAGAACTAGGCTTCAGAGAGGCTATGACGGGGCTATAAGGTAGGAGCACTGGGACCTGACATTAGACACAAGAGAAATATTATAACCGTGAGAAAAGGCAAAAAGCATGTGTTTGCAACATCTGAAAACTTCGTGGCCCTTGATATATGTATATATGTATATGTGCATGGACTGTGTTTTCAGTACACCTTTCAGCCAAAACAGATCCACAGTTGAGTTCAAGTGCAAACAAGCAAATGTCTAGTATAGTTCTTATATATGTGTATGGGTGGTTTTTTTCCTGTGAATTTGCTTTGTTTTGTCTTACAAAGGTGAAAATTGTTTGCAAGTGAAGTGAGAAGTTCATAATTTTTTGGCGTTTTTTTCCCCCCTGTGTTTAAAAGTTAACTCCTTTTGGGAAGCTGGCCTCGCTTAATTTGGAAATCCTTGTTTTCAGTGTGTCAAGTCAAAATGTGTGTATGTGAGCTGTCACTATAGGGAACCTATTGCTTTGTCATGTAGCTGGTTATGAACTAGTAATGTGTTTGGGAAGTCCTACTGATGTTCCTTACTGGGAGAAAAGTTCTGCTGGTTTTAACAACTGTGCTTTTGCTATGCATGGTATTCAAGTCAGCTGGAAAGCAGACCCTGAAATCTGAGTTCAGGGTCACTTAAGAAAGGGGCAGTTTAAAAGCACAATGCCTCACATGAGACAAAGTTCCAAAATGCCAAATTCTTATTTTTTAAACATCTAGTTATATAAAATACTAGTGTGAGTGGGGAGGGAACAAAATTGGAAACACTATCTAACTTAACATTAAACTTGTCACCATGAGATAGCATTAGCTACCCAGGATGCTGCTATTAAAAAAACAAAAACAAAAAATCATTTATATGTGTGTATTTTTTAAAGCTACGGTCTGTTGGATGTTTTTACAAATCTGTTTATATGACATTGTTAAAATAACGTTTGTCTTTTGACGAGAGGGAGGATGTGATGGTCTGTTGTAATTTTGCCTTTACAAGGCAACCTGGGTGGGGGGCGGGGGGAGTGTGCCTCCTTGACACTTGGTTCAAGCTATAGATTTAATGGAGCTATGTCTTGTTGTTTTAAGTTGCTGTAATGCATTGTATTAGGGCCTCAAACAGAATAAAGGTTGTTTTGAAACGTATGTGATGGTTTGAAATTTCAATTATTGCCTAAGAAATATTTCTGAAACCACTCTCTTGCTCTTTTGGTTAATGAAAGTTGCTGTCTCTATAGTCTCCCTCCCACCCCCTTTCATTCTACCACCTCACTTTTGTAAAGTGGGAAGGCCATGAAAAGCAGTCACATGAATGATTGCTTAGTGTTGTTTACATAATTACACCATGTCCTTAATGATGACATAATCTCTAGGTGATGTCATTTCAAGGCATGTTCTTGCTATAAGAAAATAGAATACCCATCGTCCCTCAATCCCGCCACCATCCACTTCCAAACCTTCAGAATTGCTCTCTACAAACTATGGTTTGTTGAGTTGGTGTGTCTGTCCCACAGGGGCAGCATGAGGCACTGAGTAGCATGCAGAGTGTGACATGGAGTTGCAGACAGAGCCAACCACACAACAGATTCAGGTTTCGCATTGTGGCATCTAGTCAATACAGATAAAAAGTATTCTGATTCTGAAATAACTCCTATGTCACTTTCCTTGCTGAGTGAATTTATGACAATGAATGCCACTTTGCTTGTACAGTATACACACTTTAACAGCTGATAACTCCATTTTGACAATGAAATGTATCTTAATAAGCACTGCCTTAATAATTATTCAAATTATTATACATTTTGGGGGAACATCCTATATATATGTGGTGCTGACTTTACCTGTGGGCATAGAGAGAGCCCTGGACATGAAGACATGGTCCGGTAATGGAGATGAGGGGCACATAAGTAATGAGTCCGGATTCTCTGTATGGCAGTAACTCAGAATCAGTTTTCCCCTGCTCTGTTCTGTACTCCAGAGAACTGTATTCCCAGGGTCTTTTGCCCTCTGGCTGCCAGGAAGTGAGTCTCCTGTGTGTGGCTCCTGCTCCTCAGGCAGACCCTCTCTGGGGTCTAAGCAACCTCACTCTAGGGCTCTCAGTCTAAGCCTCTGGCTTCTGAGCCTCCTAAGCTGTAAACCAGTCTATTTCTCTCCTGTAGAGAGTCTACACCGTGAGCATATATTATATAAAGCGTATTTATATCCTTCATTGATGATTTGCCTGGTAGAAGTGCAAATTCCAGGGCCCCACCCCTGGCCTACTAACTCTCCAATCAGGACCAAGCAAATCTGTTTCAACAAGCTCTCCAGGTGATATTAACGCACACTCAAGTTTGAGACTGACTACTTAAGTTCACCTGATTGTTGAACTAGTACATCAATGAGTGATATAAGAATGCTTTATATAATTTATGCTCATAGTGTAGGCTCTCCACAGGAAGGAAATAGACTGGTTTACACCTTAGGAGGCTCAAGCTGGTCTTAGTTCTGTCTTTAACCAGCTGTGGAAACGTGATGAACTCAGTTTACTTGTCTGGGCCTCCATATCTATGAAATAAGGTTATGAGTCTAGAGCAGTGATGGCGAACCTATAACACGTGTGTCAGAGGTGACACGCGAACTCATTTTTTTGGTTGATTTTTCTTTGTTAAATGGCATTTAAATATATAAAATATATGGTTGCAAATATCAAAAAATTTCTATATGTGACATGGCACCAGAGTTAAATTAGGGTTTTTCAAAATGCTGACGCTGAGCTCAAAAGGTTCGCCATCACTGCTCTAGACAGTCTTCAGGACTGCTTCTAGAGTGTACGTTGTAACAGAGCACACTGAATGAGAGTGCTCCCCTCCCCCAAGTTCTCCACTTGCACTTTGATCACAGTTATAACCCACAATGTGACTGATGACTGGTGACTGCAGACCACTGCTGTTGATTGAGTATTGGCCCTTTGTGTTGTCAGTGATGATGCCCAAGAAAGCATTAGCAGGATGAGGGCCCACTTATCGTGCAGATGCCTTAAAG
The DNA here is from genome assembly GCF_014108235.1 of Myotis myotis. Taxonomy (NCBI): domain Eukaryota; kingdom Metazoa; phylum Chordata; class Mammalia; order Chiroptera; family Vespertilionidae; genus Myotis; species Myotis myotis. The sequence goes on from NW_023416357.1 coordinate 36,494,099, forward strand.
CTACACTTCAGCTGTATCATAATGAGCAGCCAAGTTCTTGATAATGTGGAGGGGCATATGCTTGGAAATGACACCTTGCCCATCTAACTAAAGCACAGGGCACTGGGTCAGAGAACGTGGCCTGCAAATCCTCTAGGACACAGCGAGTGGCATGTAAGTGTACTATGTTAAGATCTGATCCTGTATCAGCCCATTAAAAAACTGTTTCCTGAAGTTGTCCTTTAAAAAGCCTAAAAGTAAGATTTCTATAAAGACTTAACTGTAAGATCTGAAACCATGAAACTACTAGAAGAAAACATAGGGAAAAAGCTATTTGAAATGGGTCTTCGAACAGATTTTTTGGGACATGACACCTAAAGCACACAAAATAAAAAATAAATGAGTGGGACTATGTCTAACTAGAAAACTCCTGCACAGCAATAAATAAATAAATAAATAACCAGTGGAATGAAAAGGCAACTTAGAGACTAGGAAAAGATATTTGCAAACCATGTATCTGATAAGAAATTAATATCCAAAATATATAAAGAACTCATACAACTCAATAGCAAAAAACCAAAACAAAACCCCACAAATAACCCAACTTAAAAAGGAGCAGAAGACGAACAGCTGAGGCCCATCCCGAAGGTTGGAGCTAGTCCCTAAGAGCTGAACCTAGTCTCAAACAGCAGATTAGGGGAAGCGGAGGATCAGATCAGTGAATTAGAAGACAGGGTTGGAAAAAAAAAATGGGCAGAGGACATAAATAGACATTTTTCCAAAGAAGATATACAAATGGCCAATAGATACATGAAAGGGTGCTCAATATCACTAATCATCAGGGAAATGCAAATCAAAACCACAATGAGGTATCACCTCACACCTGCTAGAATGGCTATCAGGCTATCATTGACAAGAGAGACACCAAGATAGTGTCGTAGGTCATTCCTGACATAGCTCTCCCTCACAGAGGAACGACTAACAACTACTCATGGACAAGACATCTCTCAGAGAATCCTAGAACTCAGGAGTGAGGCTGAAGCATCCCCTGCACCACAGAGACCAAGAGAAACTACACGACAAGGGTAAGAGGGACAGCTACATGCAGACCCTTCCCTGAGCCTATGTCACCTCAGTGGGAAAAGAGAACTCAGGGGTGACCTCTAGCCCCCACCCCCAGCCTTGTGGAGCACTTCTTGGGAACCCCTACTCTGGTCTTGCCCCACAGGGGACTCTGCAGGGCTCAACTACTGGGACTCTGATTGTGACAGAGAAGAGGAGAGGGCCTTCCAACAACCAGCACCCAGATCTTGGCAGACTACCCTCCTACCTGCAGAGCCCAACCAGCAGCTTTGCTAATCTGCAAAACTAAGTCAGTGGTGCATTCTGACCAGGGTCCTTGGCAGGGTACAGACCTGTCTGATTTGAGTCCTAATTGAGGAGTTTTGCTGGCCCTAGAGCTAGGTCTGCCACACCCAGGCAGAAGAGCTGAGCCACAGCTCCACCCACTGTGGTGTGGTGTGTGGCCCCCAGCCCCACCTGACAGGAAAGGCTGGTGAAAACACCTGGAAGCTTTGCAACCAAGCAATGCTCGAGCCAAGAGGCAGGCAGGCAGGCAGAGCTGACTGCTCTCAGAGCAAAGCCAGTGGCCCTGTACAGCTCGGGAATTTGGGGCACAGGTCAGCTTGAGATAAAACTACAAACAAAGAACCTGAGCGGCCTTGGAGCTGCGTCTCCCACCGTGCCTGGGCAGGGAAACTAACTCATGGCCCTCTTATTGCAGAATACAGCCTGCCCGACTAGGAACCTTACCAGAGAGATGGGAAGCTGTATAGGGCATCCAACAGCCCTGCTTACAGTGGAACTTGGACAGAGAGCATGGCTTTTCCTGTCTTCAGAGCAAAACTGGTGGCCTCACCTGACCAGGACGTTCAGTACACACTCTTGCCTAATCAGGCCCTCAAACAATGAGACTTGCAGTCCCTGGACTCCAACCAGGGCAGGGAAGCTACTTCATAGCCCCACCTACTGCTGAGTACAGGAACCAGTCCTTGCTGTCTAGTAAGCCTGACAAGAGAATTCAGGCAACTGTGAAGCCCATTCTACAGCCTCACTTGGACAGGGAACCAAGCCAGTAGTCCTATCCAGCTATTCTGAGACAGTGGCACACACCCGCTACCACCAACCTCAGAGCTCAAACAGTTGCCTCACCCAAAATACGCCCTTACAGACGGCCCCACCCACCCAACGACCTTACCAACAGATAAGTCCAGAAACCCAAACTGAAGTGATTAGAGAAGAACTTTAGCTGCCAAAAGGGAGCTGCAAAGTCTGGAAGAGGAGACCACTTACTCAAATACACAGATATTAACACAGGAACCAAAGATCATGAAAAAATCAGGTAAATATGACACCCACCAAAGGAAACTAATAAAGCTTTAATAACTGACACTGAAAACATGGAGAGCTAAGAAATATCAGAGAATTCAGAATAATTATCTTAAAGAAATTTAGTAAACTACAAAAACACACAGACAACTAAATTAAATTAGGAAAACAATGCATGAACAAAATGAGAAGCTCCACAAAGCAATAGAAACTATAAAAATAACCCAGAAAGCTTAGAGCTGAAAAATGTAATAACTGAAATGAAGAAGTCAACAGACAGCTTCAAAAGCTGACTCAGCCATACAGAAGAAAGAATAAGATAGTTGGTAGATGAGACATTTGAAAATGACCAGTCAGAGAACAATAAAAAAAAAAAAAAGGAAAAGAATGAAAAGAGAACACAATGAAAAGAAGCAGCAGTCATAGCATGGTAACTCCAGAAGGAGAAGAGGGAAAGGATAAAAAAGTATATTTAAAGCAATAAATGGCTGAAAACTTCCCAAACTTGGAGAGGGAAGTAGACATCCAGATTCAAGAGGCCCAAAGAACACCAAATAGGTTAAACCCAAAGAGGATAACACCAGGTCACACTATAAGTAAATTGTCAAAAGTCAAAGACAAAGAATTTTAAAAGCAGCAAGAGAAAAGAACACTTAAACTGTAGTCAATGTAAAATAGACTGCTATAGATATAAGTTGTTATATGTAAGCCTCAGGGTAACCACAAAGCAAAATCCTATAGTCAGTACTTAAAAGAGAAAGAGAAAGAAATATCTAATAAAGAGGGGATATGCAAATTGACCATCAGGCTGTAATGGTCAAGATGGCTGCACCCACAGCAGAGGCTGAGTTCCTGTAACGAGCCTTAACGAGCAATCAGCAGGGACCTGAGGCTGCATGGCACTGGGCCGGGGCAGGGGACCTGAGGCTGCACCCCCCGCCTGGTGGGGCTTGACAGGGGACCTCAGGCTGTGCCCCCTGTCCTGGCACTGGGCCAGGGAACCTGAGGCCGCGCCCCATGCCCCAGCACCAGGCTGTGGGACCTGAGGCCATGCCTCCCACCCGGCGGGGCTTGACAGGGGACCTCAAGCCACTGCCCCCCACCCGGTGGGGCTTGAAGGGGGACCTCAGGCCATGCCCCCAGCACCAAGCCAGGGAATCTGAGGCCACGCCCCACGCCCCAGCACCGGGCCATGGGACCTGAGGCCGCACCCCCTGCCCTGGCAACAGGCCGGGGGACCTGAGGCTGAGCCCCCCGCAATAAGGGGCTTGACTGGGGACCTCAGGCCATGTCCCCTGCCCACGGGGCTTGATGGGGGACCTCAGGTTGTGCCCCCCCCCCCACAGAGCTTGACAGGGAACCTCAAGGTGTGTCCCCTATCTGCCCTAGGCTGGGGGACCTCAGGTCATGCCCCCTGCCCTGGCGCCAGGCCGGGAGACCTGAGGCCACGCCCCCCACCTGGCGGGGCTTGGCAGGCATGGGGCCAGCTGGGTCTGGGTCTCACGCGATTTCAAGGTGTATGTGGGTGGGCAGGGACTTGACTCTGGTTCCCATGGCACGCTCTAGATCAGCCGTGGGCAAACTACGGCCCGCGGGCCAGATCCAGCCCGTTTGAAATGAATAAAACTAAAAAAAAAAGACCGTACCCTTTTATGTAATGATGTTTACTTTGAACTTATATTAGTTCACACAAACACTCCATCCATGCTTTTGTTCCGGCCCTCCGGTCCAGTTTAAGAACCCATTGTGGCCCTCGAGTCAAAAAGTTTGCCCACCCCTGCTCTAGACTCTGACAGGAGGAAGATTTTCATATACATTTTACTAATTTTCTTTCATCTCTGACACTTCTATTACAGAGAAAGGGCAAATAGCAATCTATATATATAAAAAGGGAATATGCTAATTAGCCAAGTGTCATGACTGCTCAGGAGGAGCTGCATCACGACCGCTCAGGAGAAGCTGCGCGCGCAGATGGGTGGAGGGGACTGCCTGCACCCCTACCCCAGTGGCTGTGGGGAGGCTGGGGGCAGGCAGGAGTGGAGACACAACACGCAGGAGCGCCTGCACTCCCACTCCAGTGGACACAATGCGGTGGCTGGGCAAGTGCTCAGAGCAGCCACTGCACAGCTCGGAGCATGCCCCCACCCCAACAGACACAACACTGTGGCCGGCCGGCACTATGCAGGTCAGGCGCGGGTCCCAGCCCCCCACGGGGTGCCTCCTCACACAGTGGGAGGCGGGGCGCCTCCTTGTGCAATTTCAATCACATGCTGGGCCTCTAGTATTAAAATATTTTCTCTAATTAATTCCCTCTTAATGTGCACAAATTTCGTGCACTGGGTCACTAGTAAGTATATAACTAAAGAAAGTCATCAAACCACAAAGAAACAGAGCAAGAGCAAAGGACATATAAAAATAACCAGAAAATTACTAACAAGATGGCAATAAGCACATACCTATCAATAATTACTTTAAATAGACTAAAATTTTCAATCAAAAGACACAAAGTAGCTGAATAGCTTTTTAAAAATAAATATGCATCTACTAAAGTCCTGGGGCACGAAATTCATGCACAGGAGGGGGGTGTCCCTCAGCCTGACCTGTACCCTCTCCAATCTAGGATCCCTTGGGGGATGTTCGACTGCTGATTTAGGCCTGATCCCACAGGCAGTCAGACATCCCTCTCATAATCCGGAACTGCTGGCTCCTAACCGTTCACCTGCCTGCCTGCCTGATTGCCCCTAACTGTTTCTGCCTGCCAGCCTAATCACCCCCTAACTGCTCCCCAGCCAGCCTTATTGACACCTAACTGCTCCCCTGCCAGCCCGATCATCCCCAACTGCCCTACCTGCCAGCCTGATCACCCCCAACTGCCCTCCCCTGCTGGCCTGATCACCCCCAACTGCCCTCCCCTGCTGGCCATCTTGTGGCGGCCATCTTGTGATGACGTTGCACGAGGGCGTTGCACCACCTAGGTTTTATTATATAGAACTCACTTTAATTTTTTATTGAATTTATTGGTGTGGCATTGGTTAATAAAATTAGATATAAGAACTGAAAAGGGATATAAAAAGACATTCCATATCATGGAAACCAAAAGAAAGCTTACATCAAATAATATAGACTTTAAAACAAAGACTGTGGTAAGAGACAAAGGAGGCCATTACATAATGATAAAGAAATCAATCCAACAAGAAGATATAACATTTGTAAATGTGCACCCAACATAGAAGCACATAAATATATGAAGCAATATTAATAGATCTAAAAGTAGAAATAGACAGCAATACAACAATAATAGTAGGAAACCTTAATATCCCACATATATCAATGGATAGATCATCCAGAAAGAAAAATCAATAAAGAAACATCAGTTATACTAGATAAACTTAAAATATTTACAAAACATTCCATTCCATTAAATAGTAAAAACATTACACATTCTTCCCAAGTGCAAATGGAACATTTTCTAAGATAGATCATGTAAGGCCACAAAAACACCTTAATAAATTTAAGAGTATTGAAATGATATCAAGCATCTTTTCTGACCACAATGGCATGAAACTAGACATTAATTACATGAAAACTGAAAATTCTACTAATGTGTGCAGATTTAACCAACTTGCTACCGAACAAATCAGTGGATTTAAGGAGAAATTAAAAAATATCTTGAGATAAATTGAAATGTAGTATACCAAAATAAATGGGAAGCAGCAAAAGTAGTTATAAGAGGTAAGTTCATAATGACAAATTACTACCTCAAGAAACAAGAAAAGTCTCAGAAAACTTAACTTTATATCTCAAAGAACTAGCAAGATTACAAATGAAGCCCCAAATTAGTGAAAAGGAGGAAATAACAGCTCAGAGCAGAAATATGCAAAACAGAAACAAAAAAGACTATAGAAAAAATTCAAAGAAACTAAGATCTAGTCCTTTAAAAAAATGAACAAAATAGACAAACTTTAGCTACTCACCATGAAGAATAGAGTACTCAAATAAATAAAATCAGAAATGAAAGATATATAACTGATACTTCAGAAATATAAAGGATAATAAGAGACTACTATAAAAAAATGATATGGTAACAGATTGGACAACCTAGATTGAATGGAGATTCCTAGAAACATACAACTTACCAAGACTGAATCATGATGAAATAGAAAAATCTGAACAGACCGATGACTAGTAAAAAGATTTAATCAGTAATAAAAACCTTCCCAACAAACCAAAGTCCAGACCAGACAAGAAATTAGCATTGGTGATTTCTACCAGACATTCAAAAAATTTAATATCAACCCTTCCAAAACTCTTTCAAAAAGCAAAAGAGGATGGAAATATTTCACTCATTTTACAAGATTAGCATTACACTAATACTGAAACCAGACAAAGATGCCACAAGAAAATTATAGGCCAATATTCCTGATAAACATAGAAGCAAAAAATCCTCAACAAAATACCAGTACACTGACCTCAACAATATATTAAAATAGTTATATACCACAATAAAATGGGATTTATTCCAGGGAGGCGAGGATAGTTCAACATCCACAAATCGGTGTCATACACCACAATAACAAAATAATGATAAAAATCACATAATCATTTCAATAGATGCATAAAAAGCATTCTATAAAATTCAAATTCCATTTATAATAAAGCTCTCAACAAAGAGGGTATAGAGGAAATGTATGTCAACATAGTAAAGGCTGCATATGACAAGCCCACAGCTGACATCATATTCAGTGGTGAAAAATAGAAAGCTTTTCCTTGAAGGTCAGGAACAAGGCAAGGATGTGCACTATCAGCACCTTTATTCAACACTAAAGGCCTGGTGCATGAAATTTCGTGTACTCAGGGGGTCCCTCAGCCCAGCCTGCATCCTCTCACAGTCTGGGAGCCCTTGGGGGATTTCCAACTGATGGCTTAGGCCCGCTCCTCTCTGGCCCCCTTCTGCGGGAGGAAAGTGGTGGTGGCCTCCCTCTGCATGAGGCAACTGGCTGGCTGATTGGGGGACTCACCAGCCAATGAGTGGCTGGTCCCGTCCCCAATCACCCCCCGCCACCACCCCCTGATTGCTGTCCCCTCCCTCTGCCACTGGCACCTGCCTTGGCTGGCCTAATGCTACCTGCTAATCGGCCCTGTCCCGCACTGACTGGTAATTCTGCCATTCAATCGATTTGCATATTAGGCTTTTATTATATAGGACTAGAGGCCCGGTGCACAAATTCATACATGGGTGGAGTCCCTTGGCCTGACCAGCGATCAGGGCCGATCAGGGCCATCTCTCCCAGTCCCAATCAGGGGCAATTGGGGCCGGCCAGCCAAGGGTAGAGACCATGGGAGGTTGGTCAGCCTGAAGGAGGGACTGCAGGAGGTTGGCTGGCCATGGAGGTTGGCTATGGGAGAACACTGAGCACCAGGGGGCAGCTCCTGAATTGTGTGTCTGCCCCCTGGTGCTCAGGGCATGTCATAGCAACTGGTCAACCAGTCGTTCAGTTGTTTGGTCATTTGGTCGCTTAGGCTTTTATATATATAGTTAGTTTTTGAGTCAGAGCAATTAGGCAAGGAAAAGAAATAAAAGGCATCTAAGTTAGAGAGGAAGAAGTAATATTATAAACAGAAAACCCTAAAGACTGTTAGAACTAATACCCAAATTTGTAGGATACAAAATCAATACACAAAAACTTGCTCATTTCTATCCTATCTAATAAAGAAGGAATATGCTAATTCGCCCTCATGCTGTTGCAAAGATGGTGACGCCCACAGCCAATAAGGAGGGAATATGCTAATTGACTGTCCTGTCCTCAAAAAAAATGGCGGCACCCACAGCCAATAAAGAGGGAATATGCAATTGACTGCCACTCTCTCAAAGATGGCGGCGCCCACAGCCACAAGATGGCAATGCCCAGTTCCCTCAGCCCGCCAGGCAGCAGGCACGCAGAAAGGCTGGGCCTGCCCCCCCAGGCAGGCCCGGCCACTCCGCACGCCTGCCTCCAGAGTCCCCCAGTCTCCTCAGCCCCACAGCTGCCCAGGGCCATTCCAAGGCTCAGGCAAGCCTCGGATGGCGGCTTCCCAGCTGCCCAGGGCTGCCCCAGACACCAAGGGCTGCCCAAGGCTCAGGTAACCAGGGCCGGCCAAGGCTTGCACTGCCAGCAGAGGTGTGATGGGGTGTCGCCTTCCCCTGATCGCCGAGTCGCCTCCGGGTATACCCCTGAGGGCTCCCAGACTGTGAGAGGGGCCAGGCTGGGCTGAGGGACCACTCCTCCAGTGCATGAATTTTCATGCACCAGGCCTCTAGTACACTAATAATAAACAATCAGAAAGGGAAATTAAGAAAACAATCCCATTTACAATTGCAAAAAAAAAAAAAAAAAGTTCTATGCCCAGCCACCGTGTCTCAGAGGTTGAACATCGACCTATGAACCATAAGGTCACAGTTCAATTCCAGTCTGGGCATATGCCTGGGTTGCAGACTCAATCAAAATGACATATGCATCCATATGCCTATTGCAGCATTATTTACAATAGCTTAAATATGGAAGCAACCTAAGTGTCCATTGATTTCACCCTCATATTCATAGTAGCATAATTTACAATAGCCAAGACATGGAAATAACTTATGTGTTCACTGACAGATGAATGGATAAAAAAGTTGTGGCATATATATATATATATATATATATATATATATATATATATATATCTCCATCCATATATATACATCCTATTAATAAAAGCCTATGTGGTCATCACACCCTCACACTGTGACGCCCTCATGCTACAACAACCATCACCAGGTGCACAGCAGGCGCACGCTGGTGGGCAGGGCTTGATGCTGCATGCACGGTGAGGAGGCAGGTCCCATGGCTCCGCGTGGTGAGGTCTGGGGGTCCCGCAGCTCCATGCGGCATGGAGGCAGGGCCCACGGCTCCAGCTTACCTCTTTGGGGCAATCCATCAAGGAACCCTGGATGGGTGGGCAGGGCCTACCTCTTTGGGGTGATCGATCGCGGGGCTTCTACACTGTGAGAGGGCACAGGCCAGGTTGGAAGACCCTCCCCCCCCATGAGTGCACAAATTTCATGCACCAGGCCTTTATCATATATATATTGTTTTCTTAATTTCCCTTTCTGATGGTTTATATATATAAAAACTAGAGGGCTGGTGCATGAAATTCATGTGGTGGGGCGGGGGGGGGGGGCGCGGAGGGGGGAGTGTGTCCCTCAGCCCAGCCTGCAATGATACCAGCATTCTGTGCCCTGGCCCATCTCTGGCCAGAGGCCCGCCCTCCCTCCCTCCATGGGCTGGAGTGCACAGGATGCTGGGGCCCATTGCCAGGGTGACGCTGCCCCAGCGTCCCGTGTGTCCCAGCCGGCCTCTGGCCAGAGGCCCTCCCTCCCTCCTTCCCTCCCTCCCTCCCTCCCTCTGCTCAGCCACTGCTCCCCCTGGCAGGGCTGATAGGACCAGATATTCCAGCGGCAGGGCTGAGGGGACTGGGTGCTGCCATCTTGTGGCTATGGGCACCACCATCTTTGTGACGGAGTAAGTTAATTTGCATATTACCATTTTATTAGGTAGGCTATTATTTAGCAATATAGAAGGAAATCCTGCCATTTGTAACAACATGGATGGACTGTGAGGGCATTATGCTAAGTGAAGTAAAAGACAAATATTATATAACCTCACTTATATGTAGAATTTAAAAAATAAACAAACACCAAACTCATAGAAAAGATCAGACTAGATGTGGGGAGTTGAGGAAGGGGGAATTTGGAAGGTGTCAAAGGTACAAATTTCCAGTTATAAGGTGAGCAAGTATTAGGGATGTAATATAGAACATGATGACTACAGTAAACATTACGGTATGATAGGTATGAAAGCTACTGAGTAAATCCTAAGAGTTCTCATCATAAGGAAAATCATTTTTGCATATTCTTTTATTGTATCTGCATGAAAGGATGGATACTAACTAAACTTATGATCTTAATTCTGTAGGATCTCATACGAGGAATAAAAACCAAACAAAAACTCATAGAAAAAGATACCAGATTTGTGGTTACCAGAGGTGTGGGGAGTCTTATGAGCTAAATGTAGTAATTTCACAATATATACGGGTCAAACCATTATGCTCTACACCTTAAACTTATATAGTGATGTATGTCAATTATATCTCAATAAAACTGTGGGGGGAAAGAATGGCTATTATAAAAAAGACAAGCGGAAACACATGCTGGGAGGATGTGTGGAAAAGAGAACTCTGATGCATTGTTTGTGGGAATGTAAATTGGTACAACCACTATGGAAAACAGTGTGGAGCGCTCCTCAAAAAAGTAGAAATAGAACTACCATATGATCCTAGAAATCTACTTCTGTAAATATATCCAAAAGAAACAAAACTTTATGTCAAAGACATATTTACACTTCCATGTTCATAGCAGCATTATCTGCAATGGCCCAAACATGGAAACAACCTAAGTGTCCATTGAAGGGTTAATGGATAAAGAAAATAGTATATATAGAGATATATACACACACATATATATGTATACACACACACACAATGCAATGAAATATTACTCAGCCATACAAAGAAGGAAATCCTGTAATTTGCAACAACATGAATGAAACTTGAGGGTATTATGCTAAGTGAAATAAGTCAGACAGAGAAAGACAAATCCTGTATGATCTCATATGAGGAATCTAAAAAAAAAAAAAAAAAATCAAAAACCCAAAACTCATAGAAAAAGATATCAGATTTGTGGTTACCAGAGGTGGGAGGAGTGTTATGGGCTAAATATTTGCCCCCCACTTTCTCCCCCCCCGCCCCATGGCAGTTCATAAGCTAAAGCCCTACCCCTCAATGTGATGGTACTTGGGAAGGAGCCTTTGAGAGGTAATTAGGGCTAGATAAAGTAACAAGGTGGGAGTCCGGGTGGGGTTAGTGCCCTTGGAAGAAGAGATTCCCGAGTGCTGTCCCCTCCATGCACCCATGTAGGCACGCAGAAGAGGGCACAGAGTGTTCAGCAGAAAGTACCGCCTACACGCCCAGAGAAGAAACTTCAGGGAGAAGCCTACCTTGCCAGCACTGTGATCTTGAACTTCCCAGCCTCCAGAATGGTGAGAAAGATACATTTCTGTTTTTCTGGTGTTTATAAGCTGCCAGGCCTACGGTATTTTGTGATGGCAGCTGGAGCTGACTAAGAAGGAGCAACCAGGCATAGGGCCGGTTTTTCTAAACTAAGTAACAGTTTGATATGGCTCCTTTCTGAAGCTTAGCCTAACTTCCCCTCCCTCTAGCCTTTTGAGGCTTACTGTCCATTCCTCTCTACTGTATCTCTCATGATGGGTGGTGGTTAAGAGCTTGCCTTCACCACCAGGCTGAGGTCTCTGAAGGCAGCTACCTGTCTTATTGTTAGACCATGTGCCACAGGACCTCTCTTAAGATGACAGTAACTATGATACCAAGTGACCAGCACATTTTCTCCATTGCGATGAAGTTATCCGTATTTTCTTGGTTTGCGAAGGTTTGGACTATAAATCATTGAGCTCTGAAATGAGAGCTCCATAAATAAATTGGTTCCAGTAGGTTAGGCATAGAACGTGTGGCATGCTTTCCAGTCAAAACCACAATTCTAATGAGCAGTCCTGGTGATGAATGGCGCTTCCCTGGAACTCCGCTGTTAATGTGATGAGTGGTGATGGCTGGAAGTTGACTGTCCTGTTCTTGTATTACAGGCCAAAACTTTACATGTGTGAAGAGAGGTAAAGCATTAGGATTTTTTATTTAACAACAAGTTAAGCCCGAGGTCATGCTTCAGACACTTGTGATTGAGTGCTATAGAGAGTGGGGAATTTCTGAATTTCCTTCTGGAAAGCAAAAGCAGATAAGCATGTTGGTGGTTAGTCATCTATCTTTTTTTTTTTTTTTTTCTCTCCAAAAGCATCTCGGCAGTTTCTGTTGAGCTGATTTATGACATCAATACCAAGCTGGAGATAACCAAGTGCTATCGTTTGAAAATATTATCGGAAATTTGTGTAGCCAACAATCATTTAATCTATTCACACAAGATATCACTACAGGATTCTTTAATTTTTTTTAAGTTGTACTGAGATGTAATTGCCATACAGCACTGTATACGTTTAAGATGTACAGCGTAATGATGTGACTCGCATATATTGTGAAAGGATGACCACAATAAGTTTAGTTAACATTCATCATCTCATGTAGACACAAGAAGAACATTTTTGTTTCCTTGTGATGAGGATTCTTAGGATTTACTTTCTGAACTTTCGAATATGCTACACAGTGTTAACTACACTCATCATGTTGTACTTTACATCCCTAATGCATCTTTATCTTAGACTGGATTGGAAATTCTCCACCCTGGATGTATATTAGAGTCACCTGGGTAGCAATTTAATAGCAAAACTGACCTATCGCATGTGGAATCTTGGGGGTGAGGATTAAATAAGATAATGTGTAGCCTGGCCCTGGAACATGGCTGGCAAGGGATGAATGGAAGCAAATATTTATGGCTGATGGTAAGGCTTTCCTATCCAGTACAATTAGTTTCTCAAGAAACTACAACCTTTGATTTATTGTAGTTCTTAGCATAGGGCTGGACATATGGTAGACCCACTCAAAATGTACCTACTTTTAAAATATTTATTTATACCTTTACCAACAAAATATTTTATTATTTTACTTTTATTGGAACTTAGGTACACAAAATTGGATTTCTCATAATCCAACACACTAAAATCACTGATTCCTGAATATTTGGCTGTTCTATTTATGTAGTTCTTCTGAAAAAAAATTGTATGATATTTTGTTAAACACAAGTATAAGATTTTTTTTTTTTTAAAAGATCAACATAAGTGCAAAACAAGTAGTAGAGGAGGGGAAGGGAAAAATTATTGAAAATAAAACCAAATCATGTCTAAGGAAAGTTCCAATAATTGAAGGAAAACAGAGCTTCCTACCAGCCAGGCAAGAAAAGGACCACACAATAGTTCCATAGTTCTAATGCTCCAATAGGAGGAACTTGTTAGTTCATTGTGAGAAAAATGTTTCCCTCGCCCTCATACTTGAGTGGAATCTGTCAAAGGGGTCTTTGTAAATGATGGTGCCTCTCATACAATGTTCTTGATTTTTAAAAATTATTTTAGAAATACTCCCCCCATTGTGCTTTCTTACTCAACCTATGTCAGAAGCTGGATATTGTTCTAGAAAGGAGATTGTGTGGCTTGGCTCTAAAACCCTGTTCATGGTGCAACGTGTCCATTTCCTAGCATGCTTCGGTCTGCACTTCAACAGACCTGACAAAGCTGCAAGTTCCTCAGAAAGACAATCACAGACCACAGTTCACATGCTAAACAGTTCCAGGCCAGAAGCTCAGTGGTAAATCTCTTTTGCTACTGAATGGTAGTTTTGGCATGTGGATAATAAAAGTTAATGCAAGATATAAGTGAATGTAACATTTCAAGAAGTCCTGGGACATCTCTGGGGGTGCCAAATCTCAAGCTATGGAGAATTGGACACTGTGCTCTTTTCCAGACATGAGTTTGGTCAGGTCTGGAGCCCAACTTCACGAGGTACTACATTCTGTCCATCACTCTTCCACGGGACATGCTAGTTCCAGTTCATTTTTATTGGTTGCCTTTTTTAAAGTTCATCTCTCAAAGATACATTTTAGCTAAATAACATCTGTCAATCTTTGGAAGTACAAGTTTCCTGGTCTTTTCTTGAGGGGAGAGTTGCCATCGATACACAGAAATTTCTGCAAAAATGTGGGAGCATAGGATAGGATGGAAGAAGATTCTGACCAGTCTAGGATTAAAGGCATTAGAAGGGAAGGTGTCCCTGGGTGTAAGTGGCTCTAACTCCTCAGCAGAACTCCATGGCATAACCTTCTCCTTCCCCAAGTTCAGAAACATTGACATTGGAGTTAGGATGGGTCATCAGGGGTGTGCTGGGAAATGTTCAACCAGTCGCTCTCCCACATGTCACTGATGCAGATGGGATGGATGAAATACCCTCAAGAGCACATATAATCTACATTATAAAAGGCCAGGAGCAGTCATGACCTAAACAACCAGACGGACGACCGGTCACCAGGAAGTCCATGGAGCACCTCTCGGTCCCTTTCCCAGGGCCTATAGGCTCCTATCACAGTAAGGCTGGCGGCTGGTGGGCAGGTGGGGCAGCAGGGCAAGGTGGGCGGCTGCAGATCAGGCCCAGAGAGAGGCCTGGAGAGAGAGGCAGAGCCTGATCTGCAGCTGCCACAGCTGTTGGAGAGGCCCAGAGAGAGAGAGAGGTGACGTCTGATCAGCAGCCACCATGGCTGCTGGCAAGGCCCAGAGAGAAAAAGAGGAGGGGCCTGATTAGCAGCTGCCACAGTTGCTGGTGAGGCCTGGAGAGAGAGAGGCAAGGCCTGATCAGCAGCTGCCATGGAGGCTGCAGATCAGGTCCGGAGATAGGTCCAGAGACACTGACTGGCATAGAAACCAACCAACCAGAACCAAATCTGGGTGAACTGCAAGGAGCCAATGGCTACCTAGGAGGCAGAGCTTTTGATGTTGACTGGCATAGAAACCAACCAATCAGAACCTAATCTGGGTGAACTGCGAAGGCAGGGGCTGAGGAGGGGTTTTAAGGGCAACAGCTGTTTTGTGTAAGGTGTAAAAAAGTGGTTAAATTTTTTAATGACTGGTTTGGCAGTATGGTGCATATGGCTGGCTATCAGTGCAGATATAGGGATTATGTATTTTTGTCTGCTAACAGCATCTCCTCCTGCTGAAAAAGACTCCTCTCCCCCCCGCCCATTTAAAAAATTCTATCCGATATAATCTATCTATACTAATAAAAGTGTAATATGCTAATTAGACCAGGTCGGCCGGCCATCTTCCAGACATCTAACTTCCTTCCAGACAAAGCCATGGTGGTGGGGGCTGATGCAGAGGCAGTTAGGGGCAAGATCAGACCAGCAGGGGGTTAGGGGCAATCAGGCCAGCAGGGAAAGGCAGTTGGGGGCGAGATCAGGCCTACAAGGGAGGGCAGTTGGGGGCAAGATCAGGCCTACAAGGGAGGGCAGTTGGGGGCGAGATCAGGCCTGCAGGGGAGGGCAGTTAGGGACAATCAGGCAGGCAGGCAGAGTGGTTAGGGGCAATCAGGCAGGCAGGTATGTGAGCGCTTAGGAGCCAGCGGTCCCAGATTGTGAGAGGGATGTCCAACTGCTGGAATTAGGCCTAAACCGGCAGTCAGACATCCCCAAGAGGTCCCCGATTGGAGAGGGTGCAGGCTGAGGTGAGGAAACCCCCTACCCCCGTGCATGAATTTCATGCACCGGGCCTCTAGTAATACAATAATTAAGAAATGATGAGTTTTGAAATTTGTTTGATTGTAAGTGTATATGATTTAATTCTTACTGAGACCTGTGATAATTTATTTGATTTTAAGTTTGTGTCATTTAATTTTCAAGAATAGCTGTGTATAACAACCATCTCACAAAATACATGAAAATGTAGCAAGTTGATTTCTAAGTTGGCAGTCGCAAAGGGCTGAATCTTAACTTTAAGAACTCTGGGAGATGCATGGGTCTTGACATACAAACATATGGACCTCACAACCAACTTCGGGATGGAAGAATGACTGCTAAGAAGAGGAGAAGTAGCCCCATACCAGGTTCCTAATAATTTCAATTAGAAAAAGCAGATGGTTTCTTGTCTAATTTGGGGCTATCACAATAATACGGAAAGACGGAAAGACACTTGGGACAACGACTAGTCAACAGTTCTGACTTATTTTCTTGCAGAACAGTGATCCCCTCATCTAGAAAAATAGAACTTTTTAGATTAAAATGTTAATAATTATTTATTAATTAAAACCTTAAATTATCAAAAACGTTTACTTAACTCCTCCCACCCCCTGTTGATTTCAGGTAGAATCTCTATGTGCTCTTACTACTAAGCCACATAGTCTCCATGCTGCAGAAATTTCACAGTCAACCACTGGGCCTGTGGAAAGCTTTAGTAATTAAACCAAAGGGGACATGCCTGGAAGGTTAGGGAAAATGTCTCCTACATATAACCAACTAACTCCAGGAAACAAGCAAACAAACAAACAAACAGAATCAATTTGCTCAATAAAATTTGAGAGAACCTTGCATTATAATGAAAAGGAAACAATTTGAGCTCAGGTCTAATGGCTAGCAGATGAAAAACACTATTAGCAAAGTGTAAAATGAAATTTTGTTGGTAAAAAAACCCACATTGGGTACTACAGAAACTTAAACTAGTGAATTAGTAGAACAATTCAAGGTATCCTCTCAGAATACAGAGAAAAGAGATGACCTAATAAGTAAAAATTGAAGACCTAGCCAGTAGATTGGGGAGATCTAATACATATACTAGGGACTGCGGGAGAGCAAAGTAGGCAGAAAAGTACTCATGAAAGAATGGGTAGAAAAGATTTCCTCGAGATGAGTAAGGATTGAGCCTATGTATATAAAGGAACCCTGGGGTAGCATGAAAAAATAATTAAGAGCCTCAAATTGAAGGTAACTCCTCTTAGCATATGAGAAATTTTTTTTTTTTTACAAATAACCAAACAAAAACAAAATGTTATTAATAAAATAGTTTTTGAAAATAAAGTTGATAATGCCTTTCCTTCACAGCACTCAATGGCAGAAGATAGCGGAAGAACATGTACAGTGTCTGAGGAAAATCAATCGTGACAAAACAGCTATCTGACCGCCAAATAATTGATCATGTTCTAAGGCAAGAGAAATTTAAGACATGTAACGTCTAAAAATGATACTATTTACCTTTTCTGAACAAGTTACTCAAAAAATCCTCCAGCCAAATGAAAAGTAAATCAAGAGAAAGAACATAAATATGGGAAATTTTTTTTAATGGCGGAGAATAGTGGCAGCAGTAAAAACAGTTAATATTCAAACAGTTGTTGTTAAAATATATGAAAATGACAAAATAGCTATTGAATGAGAATATGTATAATGTAAAAAAAATTGAGATTTGAAAGAACAGTTGTTTGGATCAAAAAGGTGAAGTTGTTCCAATAATCCTGAGGATTGGGGAGGTAATGGACAATTGAACAGGTGTGTGTATGAGTATAAGCAAACATGCATATTGATAGATTTCTTTTAATAATAAATGTTGGAGTTAATCTAAATGAACAATTTGCTGAATAAATAACAGCATAATTGTTCCATGTTCTTTTTATTGATTCCTCCCTCCCTACTAACCCCTGGCCACCACTGATCTTTTCCCTGTCTCCATAATTTTGCCTTTTCCAGAACACTGTATCATATAGTTGGAATCACATAATATGCAAAAGCCTTTTCAGATTGGTTTCGTCCACTAAGTAATATGCACTGAAGATTCCTCCATGTCTTTTCACGGCTTGTAGCTCACTTCCTTTTACCACCGAGTAAATTCCATTGTCAGATGTGTCACCGGCATTTAGCTATTCACCTACTCAAGCACATCTTGGTTGCGTCCAGTTTTGCAATTAAGAATAAAATTGCTATAAACATCTGAGTGAAGGTTTTTGTGTGAACCATCAGTTTTCAGCAACGTTATATAAATACCAAGGAGTGCATTTGCTGAATGATATGGGAAGAGCATGTTTAATTTTGTAAGAAACAGCCCAAGTGTCTTCCAAAGTGGCTGTACCGTTTTGCATTCCCACCAGCAATGAATGAGTTTCTGTTGCTCCATATCTCTGGCCAGCATTTGGTGTTGATGGTGTTGTAGATTTTGGCTGTTCTAAGAGGTGTGTAGTGGTATCTCATTGTGGTTCTAATTTGCATTTCTCTAGTGACATCTTTTCATATGCTTATTTGTCATCTGTATATCTTCTGGGTGAGTGTCTGTTAAGGTTTTTGGCTTAATTTTTAATCAGGTTGTCTTTTTCTTGCTGTTGAGTTTTAGGAGTTCTTGTATATTTTAGATAACAGTCATCTATCAAATGTGTCTTCAACAAATATTTTCTTCCAGTCTGTGGCCTGTCTTTTTATTCCCTTGATACTGTCTTTTGTAGAGCAGAAGTCTACCCTTTCCTTCATGGGTCATGCCCTTGGTGTTCGTTCTCTCTCTCTCTCTCTCTCTCTCTCTCTCTCTCTCTCTCTCTCTCTCTCTTCCTCAGTGAGCATGAAATACCTACAAAAATTTTAAAAGTTAAAAGTAGATATCTAAGGGAATACAGGAGTGGTAAGTTTTGATTGGGAGTGTTAGAAAGGCATTTAAGAGATATCGTGAATAGGGAGGGAAAAGTTTTGAAAGGCATCCAAACTGAAGAAATGCATATAAGTGTAAGTGTGTGTGTGTGTGTGTGTGTGTGTGTGTGTGTGTGTATGAGAGAGAGAGAGAGAGAGAGAGAGAGAGAGAGAGAGAGAGAGAGAGAGAGAGAGAATGAGAATGAATGAATATGTGTGTGTTCATGTGCATGCTCATATGGTCCACTTACTTGAAGAACCACCACCTGGATAACTGTAGGGAATTTTCAAGAATTTTAAAGTACCATGCAGATGGCAGTTTCCAGGTTTACGACACTTCATCTTGTCCTTCTCTCAATCTTCCCATCTATCTCCCATCCTTTGTTGACCAATGAAGACTGTTTAACAAGAAAGTCTTACTAAAAGAGAATGACCTTGAATTTTCCAGGGCATGCCTTGAGGTCCAAACTTCTTTAAAAATTGTCAAAATCTAAGCCAGTTTATACTATGGCAACCCTGAAAGCTTCACTGGGTTTAAAGGTCATTGTTTAGAGTTTTTATATTCCTGACTTACATAATTCTTGTATCTTCTGCTGGGAAAAAGTCACATAGTGATTTATAGCTCAAAAGTATTAAGGGCTTAAAAATGACAAAATGCTATTTACACATTCTAGGCAAATTTGCTTCAAAGAAAAACAATTTCACAAGGACCCTCATTAACATTTAATACACATTTGAGAGATGATATTTCCATTTGATAGGTGAGACGATTGGATTCTAGAAGGTTAAGAAAGCATCCTTATGGTGGCAAGCAAACATGGACAAAATAATTAATACCTGGTCACAATAATAATGATAATAGCTGCCACTCATGTGATTGAATGTTATGTATTGAGAACTGTTTTCATGCTTTACACCAGAGGTTCCCAATGTTTTTGGCTATGCCCCACCTAAGCATCTCTAAAATCCTGATGCCCCCTCCCCTGTGACATATAATTCTTATTATTCAAAAAATGAACTCCTGTTCACATGGAGGAAGCCCAAAAGGCCATTAACTTGGTCTAAACAAACTTCCAAAAAACATGGCATCCATGACAGAGAAAAATAAAAGAACAAAAGGACAGTTGAAGTACTGAGGAAGAAATCACTAAGAAATTGTTTAAAAAAATAATATGAAATATGAAAAACTAGCAAATAAAGTTTCAAAACATATAATCGAGAACTGAAATGCATAGATATGTTACAATATATATTTATATACTGTACTAGAGGCCCACTGCACGAAATTCGTGCAAGGGGCTTGGCCCTCGCAGCTGAGGCAGCTTGCCTCAGCCCTCGCAGCCCCAGCTTTGTCTGGAAGGTTGTTCGGCTGTCTGGCCTAATTAGCATATTACGCTTTTATTATTATAGATATGAGGCCCCTAGAAGCATAAGAAATGCAAAAGACTTACTTTTAATAACTCATTCTCAATTGTCCCCCTAAAAAGCATGGGAACCATGCTTTATACATTATCTTACTAAAAATTGTTTTTGCCCCCAGTTTACAGATGAGGAAGCTGGAGCTTTAACGAGGCTATGCAAAGTGCTCCAAGTCATGCAGCTAATTTGTAGCAGAGCTGGGACCCTGGCCCAGGTCCACCTAACGCCAGAGCCCCAGCTCACACACACTACCCTGTACCGCCTCCAGTTACACCAGATGTCTTCAGCCATGTGCTACATCTCAGGGAACAGGACCCACAACCTTATCTTTAGAAATACAGCTTCCGTGGCAGCAGTGAACAGAGATTCTTGGTGCATCCACTCTATAATGTCATTCTTCATCCCATCTGCTACATTTCCACCTAGCCATGGTCCCTGGTTTCTCTAACCAGCCCTCCCTTACCTCTCCATTCTCACTGAATCCACCTCTCACTGATCTTTCAGGCCATTTACTCTCTAACACTCTCCTTTGGCCCTAAGTTGTATCTTTCATGTCAGGACTAATCTGCAAATAAAAGGAAAACCACTTGGAAATGACAGAATGAATATTACGGGAAGTCTGCAGGCAGGCAGCTACTGGAATTGGTTTGGTAAGGCAACTATACCATCTATGACTAAGCTTCCTTGCATGCTGTGCTCTGCATATGGGTTTTTGGCCTCGTGTTTGTTGCTTCATGGTCACAGGATAACTGCCCTACTCCAGCCATCACATTCACATCCAAGGGAGGAAGGAGAGGAAGGGGCAGTGCCAATGCACTCTCTTCTCACAACTGTCCCTTTTCTAAGGAAAGAAAACATTCCCAAATGCCTGCAGCAGACTTCACACTGCTGTGGCCAAGCCTAGGTTATGGGGCCACCCTAGTTTCCAGTGAAGCCAAGAAAGTGAGTGCCTCACTTCTGTACCTGTGGTGGGAGGTGGACAGGAGAAGGTACTGAGAAGGCTGCTGGGGCTGCCAGGCAATAGCGTCTGCCCTGTGGCTCTTTAAAGAAAAGTCCTTAGTCACAGGCAAAGACCACATGGTTCTTGACAGTGTGCCCCTCCCCACTCTCACCATAGTCTTGCAAAGATAACGTGCCCATTGTTGGTAGTGTATAAATGCCTATACGATTGAATTTATTAGGGATAAACTACCTAGAAATAAAAGGAACGTTCTTTTTGACATTTTGTTTCATAAACTCTTACGTTTCCCTGAGACCAAAAAAGCGAAAGAAAACCTTGGGGAAGTTTTGTCACGATTTGAGTGTACTCCACTGCTGTGGGGGAAATGCCACGCTCAGAGCACAGGGAGGTTGCTGAGCTTCCCGCTCTCTGTTTGGCCACCTTCCTGACATTTCCGTGCCGGCTGACCCCTCACAGGCTGAGCAGGAAACAGCACGGGAAGTCAAGCTCACATTTGCTTTTGGTGGAAATCTGAAACGATTGGTTAGATTTGACTCTGTTCCTGCTTCGGTCTTGTACCAGCACAATGAGGGCTGAGGCACTCATCGCTCAGTGCTTCTGACCCTCTTCTGAGCTGCCTCACCGATCCTTACTCACTGCTCCTTTTTTCTAAAAAATGTATTTTTATTGATTCCAGAGAGGAAGAGAGAGGGAGAGAAGGATCAAAACACCAAGGATGAGAGGAAATCATTGATCATTTGCCTCCTGCACACCCCACGTTGGGATTCGAGCCCACAACCTGGGCATCTGCCCTGACCGGAATCGAACCATGACCTTCATAGGTCGACACTCAACCACTGAGCAACACTAGCTGGGCACTCACTGCTCTTTTTAAACATCCATGACACTTGCCTCCTCTTTCCTATCATCGGCACTACCTTCCTACCCACCCTCCTCTCCCAAATGTCCTTTGAAAACAAAATTGCCTTTTGGCGCCACAAGCTCAGAGAACAGAAGAGCTGCTGGTCTGAGAGACTGAATTGCAGCCAAAGTCCCCTTAAGCTAAAAGTAGTTCCAAGTTACAGCAATGTCCTCAGATAGAACAATAAATCTGACGATACCTGCAATAGCCAGCTTACAAATGGCCTCTGAGATGGTTCCTTCCTGGCCCTGTCAGTCATGCTCCTATGAGGTCCTTCCACATTGACCAGGGTAGACCTATGTAGCCGGGGAAGGTCCCCTCAGGGGGAAGCCTGCTAGATGTCACAAGAACACGGAGGCAGCCCTACCGAGAATCTGCGCGCTGAAGACCTCAGACCTCCTGCCCAACGCCAGCATCGCCTCACCAGCATGTGAGTGCACTGTCTGAGGGGCAGGTTCTCAAGCTCCTTCAGATGACACAGCCCCGGCAGCTGTCTTGACTGCAACCTCCTGAGCATCCTCACATCTGAGCCACTCAGCTAACTGGCCCCAAAAGCCTGACAGACTGCAACCGTGTGAGATAGCAAATTTTATTGTTTTTGGAAGCCATTAATTTTAATACACTGATATACTCATTGTCTCAGTATTTCTTATCTCAGATGCTCCTCACAACCGCTCGGTCTGAGGTGGGAAGAACAGGTATAACAATCTATGATTTTCAGATGAGAGCACACAGGCTCGGAGAGGTTAGGCAGCAGGGCCAGGGTCTCATTGCTCATACATGGAGGGTCTGACCAAGGACCCTGCTCATCTGATGTCTAGTTTGGCATGTTTTTATCTTGGCTCTCTGCTCTACCAGGGGATATAGCTTAAGGAAAGTGACCCCAGAGTCCTCATTTCCTTCCTGGCCCCACAAGGCCGCCGTTATATTCAAGTGGACATCAGCTTGGATATCCGGCCTCTCACTGGGATCAAAGGTAATCACCATATTGCCATGGGCAACCTCTGTCCGGAGCTATGCAGTCTGAGCTGGGTGAGGGAGATGCACGTGATCTTTCTAAACTGAACGTCTTTTCCTTCCCCCTCTTCAAGCTCATTCTCCCTCTGGCCATCTTTGTTTCTCTCCAAAGAGGGTTCTCAAGTCACAATGGGAAGATGATGACCCCAGATCTTGGTTCTAGCTCACAATGACATTAGTGGCATGCCATTCTCACATGGTCCAAGAGCTTTCCAGCTATTTAGAGTACAGTTTTGGGTAGAGAAGAAACCCCATGTTTCCCATGACTTCTCTTCCCACATTCTCATCATAACTTCTTTCTAATACCACCTCCTTTTCCAGAAGATCTTTGGTTTCAGGAGAGAGGAAATTCCCTCGCCGCTGGATCAGGCCCACCCTTTATAAGTCCCTACACAGACCACACAGACCACAGCAAGGAGAGGAGAAGCAGAGAGGAGAGCTTGAAGTGGCCCCTATAAGCAGGACAATGAAACAGGAATTTATTTGGAACATGGATGCTAGCAAACCACTTCAGCCCCCCTTCCCCACCCCGCCCCCCGCAGTTGGATTCTCCCATCATGGCAGGCACTGTCCAGCCCAAGCCTCTGGGCCCCCTCAGGTCACAGCCCCTGTTTGGGCCACTTGTCCAACACGAAGCCTTGCTCCACGTCCACAAGCACAGAAGGGGAGCAGGTGTTAAGGGTCAAACGGGACTTCTGCTTTTCTAAAACATTACTTTGTGTACTTCCAGGTGTTCACAGTTAAAAACATTCTTGGCGGTAATATAGCTCAACCACTGCAGTTTACAGATGAAGAGACCAAGCACTAGGGATAACGAGAAGGACCCTGCAGCCCAAGGACAGCCAGGCTGTAGTTCCGTGACATGTGCTGTTTCCCCACATATCACATAACCTGCTCACCTGCTAACAGATCACTCAGAACAGTTCCTCTCCTGTCATCCCTGTACCTGAAGTTCAGTTTGGGGGACTGACCACATTGGGGGTTTGAGAGTAACCTACCCTTGGGCCCCCTCCATGGGAATCAGCTAGAGCATTCTGAAACGTAACATATTTACTACAGACTCTCTCTTAACCTGTCTGTGACTCAGTTTCTTTATCTAGACAACGGGTACAATAATACTATCTGTTTCATAGGGTGTGAGGAAGATTAAATGAGGAGCAAAAACTGTATAAAGCAGCAGTCGCCAACCTTTCGGACCTCATGGACCACCAGTGGTCTGAGGACAACCGGTTGGCGACCGCTGGTATAAAGGACTTAGCTCAGTGCCGGGCAGGCAAAGAATGCCCAGTAAATGTCAGCCATTGAGAGGAAACACATGCAAAAGCATGTCTGCCGGGCAGTAAAGACTCGTGATGGAGAAGGGTCTGCTGCTCAGAGTGGAGCGGTTATCACAAGCTCCTCTGGCCACATTCTGAGAGCGCCAGGTCAGGCCACGGGGAGAAGAGGGGCCATGGCAGGGTTCCAAGGAAGCAGCCGGCAGGTGGGAGGAGGGATGTAGACAAAATGAACACGAGGAAAAGAAAAGGAGAACCGGCCAACATGTGACATTTGACTCCCTGTGCAGCTGAAAAGCCCTTATCGTCCTAACCACCCTGAGAAGGTGGCCCTAGGTCAGCGTTCTGAGGAGCAAGGAAGGGAAGAAGGAAACACACAAGACTGATGGCAGTGGAATCCTTGGGCTACCCACCAATACCAGGCTCTCTGTAAAGCGGCACAGGGCTGGCCCACCCGCGGACCCTGGGGTTTCCCCACGCCCTGCCTCTGGCCTCAGCATTCCCCACACCCTCCTCCGCAGGACTGCTGGATGGCCCCCAGGTGCACTGTGGGCTCTGGCCTGGATGAATGCAGAGACCCATTCTTCCCTGCCCACTTCTGTGACTCACACTCCAGGCTTGAACACTTCCACCCAC
Organism: Myotis myotis; assembly: GCF_014108235.1. Classification (NCBI taxonomy): domain Eukaryota; kingdom Metazoa; phylum Chordata; class Mammalia; order Chiroptera; family Vespertilionidae; genus Myotis; species Myotis myotis. Next base: position 36,518,908 of record NW_023416357.1, read on the forward strand.
CTCAGCAGCATGTTCTCCCAGGAGGAGAGTGGAGCAAGCAAGCCGGAATGAATGGCTTATGTTGAAAAGCCCTACAGGCATTTGTGGGTAGTGACCAAGTCTTAACACCAACTTGCCAAGTAACTTTGGGCACTTGAACTCAGCCTTAGATGCCACATCCATAAAATAGAGTGAATGAGACTCATCCCTGCCTTACTCCAGAGAAGGGTTATGGATCAGTGAATTGTTCAAAGAAACTTCCTCAGGACAACAGGAGTCAGTTAACTGCAAGCCATCCTGATTCATCTAGGACTCCGATGGAAGGAAGGAAGGAAGGAAGGAAGGAAGGAAGGAAGGAAGGAAGGAAGGAAGGAAGGAAGGAAGGAAGGAAGGTGAGGAAGGGAGGGAGAGAGGGAGAGAGGGAGAGAGAGAGGGAGAGAGGGAGAGAGAGAGAGAGAGAGAAGCAGACAAGCTAACCTAAACATAGACAGTGAATAGACAAGAAAGAATTGACCCATTAAGGGCAAGGGTAAGTGCATAAAGGGTAGATGGCTGGTTAACTGGGGTGGGGAGTTGGGGAGGAATGACTCACAGTTTCCAAGTCCAGGCAGGAAGGAGTGAGAAGTCAGTTCCAGTGGCCATTGCTGGGAAAAGCTTTCCAAAGGGGCAGGGCCATCAGTGAACCTCCTGGCAGGGGGTAGTAAGAGAAGCTGCGCTCTGACACCTGCAGTGGGTCCCCAGGAGTAGGGCTTGTGGCGGACGCTGCCCTGAAAGCCTGAGTAGAGTGAATCAGCAGATGCTATTTGCTCCTAATAGGAGCCCTGCAGACAAACATCTCCAGGAGAAACAAAATCAAGTTCCATTTGTATCAGCTGCTATGGTTGATTGTCAGCCAAATGCACCTAGACCAGCGGTTCTCAAACTGTGGGTCGCGACCCCTTTGGGGGTCGAACGACCCTTTCACAGGGGTCGCCTAAGACCATCCTGCATATCAGATATTTACATTACAATTCATAACAGTAGCAACATGACAGTTATGAAGTAGCAACGAAAATAATTTTATGGTTGGGTCACAACATGAGGAACTGTATTTAAAGGGCCAGAAGGTTGAGAACCACTGAAGAGTGAGCTGGAAAAGGTACCGATTAGCTGCTTTGATTTAGCAGCAGTCAGGAAAAGCACCCCAGCTCAGCTGTTTCCAATCTTAACTTGTCATTTCCCCCAGCAAGACAGGTGGAGAGACAGGGCTGCATGAAGCCCACTGACCCCACCTGTGAATTATGTGCTCGACCCACGAGGCGAGGCGATAGCAGGCTATGCAAGCACCTGAGCTAACTCAGCAGGAGAAATACCCAGACTTTCCTCCTGCCTACTTTCTAAAACCAGGCCTAGAAAGGGAACTTCGTCTACAGATGTGAAGACTTAGAGAGGAAGGCTAACGATAAAATATTAGTGACACAAACTTGTTTTTAAATATACACATTAATCAACAGCTTCATTCTCTCTCTCTCAGTTTCCTTTTCGGGGCCTGCTAAACCAGGATGCAGTTTTGGGTGGGTGTGGACAGAAAACCTCTCAAAAGCTCCCTTCATAGGGATTTCTGATTGTCCCATCTGCTTTCTAAAAAACGTATCATTTTGTTCTTTCGAAGTCACACATGAATATACGTTTAAAAGTGAAAAAGGATTTATTGAATGCTTCCTATGTGCCAGACACCATACAGCGGTTCTCAACCTGTGGGTTTCGACCCCTTTGGTGTTCGACCGACCCTTTCACAGGGGTCGCCTTAGACCATCCTGCATATCAGATATTTACATTACGATTCATAACAGTAGCAACATGACAGTTATGAAGTAGCAATGAAAATAATGTTATGGTTGGGTCACAACATGAGGAACTGTATTTAAAGGGCCAGAAGGTTGAGAACCACTGCCATCGTAGGTGTTTTGTTAGAATTATCTCACTTAATTCTCAACACAACTCATGAGTCATCCCCATTGTACTGATGTTAAAACCGAGGCACATGAACCACCAGTAACTTTCCCAAGGTCACAATGTGACTAAGTAGTGACACTAGAATTTGAACCCCGACAGCTTTCCTCCAGAACCAACACATTCAATATTACATTATCCTGCTACAAAAAGTTTGTAGTACAAGATGAATTTAGAGTTTTAAAATTAAAAGGTAGCAGATTCCTAAACACACATATATTATCTCTCTCCCTCCCTCTCCTCACTGTCCCACTCCTGTGTTTTTGTGTATTTATCACTGTGGTGCTAAATAATATTCATATACTTGTATCTCTTGGTTTGTAATTTTTGCATAATCTACTTAATTTTTATGGTAGATGAGCATTTTAGCCTTTAATTATATGCCTTTAATATAATTATAATCATAATTTTTGGTTTAATTTATATTTGATATTTTCATTATTGTTGACTACTACTCACTTTTACGCCAAGTAATGTACACATTATTTACATTCCTATATTGTATAACGTTTTGTTTTTCTTGCAGTTATTTCCTAATTTTTTATTTACTTAGGGTGCTTTAAATCAATGGCAAAATCTTCCCATATCTTTCTATAGCTTGAATCACGGCTTTCAATACAATGTTTCCCATTTTAAACCCATCAAATAACTGAAAACTCCCATTTCTCTCTCTGGAGACATTCCCCCCAGAGTCCCCTGCCCCCGCTCCCCTTCGGGCTGGGTGGCCGCTATTCCTGCTGCACAGCTGTTCCGGGAGTTCTCTCTGTCATCTTCCTGGGAATTCCCTTCCCTTCCTTCCTGTGTGGATCTCTTGTTTCCTAACATCCCTGACTTCTTCCTTAGTTTGTACCCTGTTTTGGTCAGTACACTCTTCAAAAGTTTCCTTAAAAAGTGGGTAGGGTGGTTATTTGAATCCGGGGGTCCAGATAACTTTAAGGTAGCTTTTAATCAATCACCCCACTCAGTTTTTCAGGCACCTTCACCCAATCTCTTCTCATATTTTACACTTTTTGGTGTTCCAGTTTTGATGTCTTTCCAGAGGTTTGTAGGCAAAGTGGCTTAATTTACTTTTTTTCTCTGTAAACCTTCAGTTGTGGCCTTGTACTCTTTTGCTAAGTCACTTACCAATCTTCCATCTGCTTTTTGTCTTCGTAGCTTATGCTTTAGGGCTTTAGTTGGCTTCTAGCCCCGTGGAGGGCAGTGTTGCTGATTCCTGTAATTCTTGTAATTAAGGGGATGAGTTCTGAGAGGAGAGTGGGGGGCTTTGTCACTCTGCTGTTGCTAAGCCCCATGTCCCTTGATCCCGGGTGTCCTATGGAGCTGGCATCAGGCAAGAGTGTGATCAGTGCCCTTTACTCAACAAGTGCCCCACAAGGCCAGTTGGTAATTATCTCTCTGGTCAATTGATGTCCCAAAGGCCTAGGAATTGGGATCATTTTGTCAAACCTCATGGCTCAGACTTGCTTCTATCCAGCTGCAAGTCCACCTTGATCCTGGCAGAACACTCGGTCCTTCGGTGAATGGTAACCAAATGTTCAAGTGGCCCACAATCACCTAGGATACTTGTTTTTAAAAAGAGAGAGAAAGAGAGAAGGAAAAACAGACATTCCAGGGCTTCTGAATCAGTAGGATCCATGAGATTACCGGGCAAGAGGCCCTCAGACTTCACTCTGATCAGCACATAGGACAGCCCTTGGCGCGTGCAAACCAAGGGTGCTGGGCTCTCTTCTGGCAATGCGGCCCCACTCCCTTTGCTCTACCTCCCAATTGATAAAGAAACTTAAGTTACAGCCTAATGTACTTTACTTGTAAAGTAGTTCCTTGTCAGTCTTGTTCTGTAATCATGTTACAACTTGTTCTCGTATACAATGATCTACAATTCCTAAGTTGTGATTTGATTCTAGCGCCTGAACCCACCCAATATCCTCAATGAACTCTTAGAGCAGCAGTTCTCAACCTGTGGGTTGCGACCCCTTTGGGGGTCGAACGACCCTTTCACAGGAGTCGCCTAAGACCATCAGAAAACACATATATAATTACATATTGTTTTTGTGATTAATCACTATGCTTTAATTATGTTCAATTTGTAACAATGAAAATACCTCCTGCATATCAGATATTTACATTATGATTCATAACAGTAGCAAAATTACAGTTATGAAGTAGCAATGAAAATAATTTTATGGTTGGGGGTCACCACAACATGAAGAACTGTATCGAAGGGTCGTGGCATTAGGAAGGTTCAGAACCACTGTCTTAGAGGATCCAGAAGCAAAAATAAACATTGACTGAGCTCTTACTATGCAGAGCATTATTATAAGTGTTTTACAGTTACTTATTTAAACACCAACCCTAAGAGGTAGGTACTATGATGGTCCTGATGTGATAGGTAGGGAAACTGATGGTTAGAGTATTGAACTTACCCAGATCACACAGCTAAGCTGAGGAGCTGGACATGACTGAAATATGATGAGCTGCCAGCCCATTCAACAACGGTCAAGGGTCCAAGGAAGGCAGAAGATCCAAGCAGACCCCAAGTGACTCACCAACTTCTACCCCTTGGCTTCCTAACCAGGCAGAGCAGGTCTACAGACTGGAGGCAATGCAGGGAGTTGCTAGCAGCAGTGGCTGTTACACATGCTCATACAACGTCTGTAGATTTGAATCTGGGGCAGGTGTTGTGGGGTAACCACCACCAATCCTAAAGCCATGACGCTGCCTCAGCCAGAACTGAAGGGTGTCTGCAGGGGACGCTACCTAAATATAAAGTTATTAGTCTCAAAAGAGTGGTGGAAACGGTGACAAAGAAAACCCCTAAAACAAAAGAAATGACAGGCCAGAGTCTAATCATGGGGATAATTATACTTTCAGCCAAGCATAACTTTTGGGGGAACCAATTCAACATTTTCTAAGCCTCCCTTTCCGCATTTGTAAAATGAACATAATAATAAAGTTCGTGAGGATTAAATGAGCTCATATGTAAGTGGTGTAACATAGTACCTGACATAAAGTAAGTGTTCTATACTTGTTAGCTATTATTATTAAATATCTTCGTGCATTCAAGTCTATGGCCCAGCTGGAATTTTACATGAGAGCAAAAAGATAAATAATATTATCAAATTTCATTTTATTTTTCTAATTTGGTCTCCACTTTAACCAAAACAAGATTTTTTTTCCCCCTCTCTAAAATTATAAATATCTTGATTCATAATAAAATAAATCATTGGATCAGCCTTCTCTAACTACGGTGGCCTGTGGGAATCTCTTTTGACCTTCAGAAGCACATGTTACCCACATTACTCACAATATTTATCGAACAACCGGCGGCCACATATCTGGCCTTTCTGACAAATGCCTCTCCCCAAACACCTCTTCTCCCTTCCCCTGTCCTGGCTGTGAGACCCTGAGGGACCTCAGAGAACTGGATTTGTATTTCTTCTTAATGTCTCTAGCACAAGTAGGTCCCCAATATTGTTTTATGATTAATAAGAATTGCTCATTCTTGCTGGACATTCTTGTCCAACACAAAAAAAGAAAATTCAGGCACCAGTTATTTTATGAAGGCCTCGCCTTTCTAGCAACCCAGGCTGGACCTTGTCCTTTGACCTCCCCTGGGCACCAGAAGGCCCTTGGGGTCAGTTAGTGTAAGTTAAGCAGAGGCCCCTCCTGTCTGAATCCACAGGAGCGTTGCTCTTGTGCTGCCTTACCCCAGTCCAGGCCCTTACACTTGACCCCTATTGTACCACCAAAGCCTCAGGCCATTGATCCCCATGCTACAGGTCGTCTTTCCTCCAGGCTGGCCAGCCAGCTCTGCCCATGATGCTCCCAACATCGCCACATGCACCAGGGCATGAGCTTGTCCATAAAAACCTTAATTAGCTAAAATCTAAGTTTCTTCCAAACTAAGCCTGAATTATCTCTACTACCTTTCCTTCACTTGTCCCCTGCATCAACCCTCTGCTCCGGCTAGAAAGGCCTATGTATGTTACCTCCTTCTCATCTGCACATGGTACACCTGTATCCTGGCCTTGCTGAGATGTGCCCAGGACCACCTCCCCTCCCACCTACATGTCAAGACTTGGGTAGAACCCCACTTCCTCCATTTAGAATTCCTCCACTCTAATTCACAGAGATCTACCCTTCCATATTTATTCTATGCTGCCCATTTCTTGGCAGTTGTATTTGTATCTGCAGATATAGTTTCCCCTAACTATAATGTTTCAGTGCTTGCTCTATGCCACTTAGTTAATAAACGCCTAATTATAATTTATAAGTGCCTAAAATGAATTGTTAATTTTCACAATAAATCTAGGAGGCAGATCCTGTTCTTAGCCCCACACTAGAGAACTGGGACAGAGGAGGTAAAGTAAGTCATTTGAGGTTAGGAAGTGGTGGAGCAGGTAGATTTAATGCCTATGTACTTAACCACTGTGCTATGCCCTGCACACAATAGTCACTCAATAAATATTTGCTCATCAATTAACTGTTGATTTTCCTGTCCCTCCTCTGAACCAGTCCTGCCTTCTCGGGGGGGAGCCTCACTCGGGAAAATGATCAAGCATCTTCATGATGTTGACTTCTTTGGGAGAAAAGAGTTCCAAAAATAGTGCACCCTGTGTTATTTTGATTCTGTATTTCATCACTATGGTTTTTTGATCCCACTCTGAAATTCTTTGTTGCCAGACTCCAGATATATAGCCTGTTGCAAAGTTGTTATTTTTGATATCAGAAGGTTGGGGATGTTTCTATTTGAAACATTGTCTATTTACATTCCTTAGCCCAAAATAGTCTGAAGTGTCAGTATTATGTCTTCATGTTTCTAATAGAACTTGATGATGTTACATCAATAGTCACAAGCCACCAGGAGGTATTTTGGCCCTCTCCAGCTTTCGGGAAAGTGTGTTATGATAATGAGTAAGGTCATGTTTATGAAGTGATTGGGGAGTATATCTTTCCCCAATATGAGAAGGAAGATAAAGTGTGTATGGAATTAGGTTGTTGTCAATGCAACGGGGATAAGCTGCCCTCATTAGTAACAGTTCTCACAACCCCCTTACAGTGACATGGGTCAGCCACTCCTGGTTTTATCTTGGCCTCCAGAGAAGACCATGTCTCCAAGGACATTCCTGTGGGACTGCAGGATACTACATGAGCGCCTTCATTTTCTCCCAACGTTATGACTGAGGGGAAGTCTAGTTTCAGTAAATAATACCAAAGGTAATCGGCAAGCAGAGAAGTCATATAAGTTCATCTTGATGCTGTGTGAAAGGGGAGGACAGAGGTTTGCTGCCAATCACTGCCACACCACAACTTATTTGCCTGCGAACTGGATGCTCAGGATTTTATTAAAAAGTCAAGAAAAATGTAGAGGGTGGCTTGTTTGTGTGTTCTTTTCAAGCAAACCTATCAGAACTTATACATTTATGTCAATGTGTCCTTAAAAGCAGTCACACTGGGAAATTAGGGCCCTCAATCCCCAAGCCTGCCATGGTTTACGCATTCACTTCCTTTTTTGAAATTGCATTCAAGGCAGGATGTCATAATTTATCACACACACTGGAGGGACCGTGGGTACTCTTAATAATCAAGTTAGGATAATGGGCAAAACCCCAGTCTTGGGCAACTAAGATGGGTGATCACTTGGCTCTAGAGCAGTGGTTCTCAACCCTCCTAATGCCGCGACCCTTGAATACAGTTCCTCATGTTGTGGTGACTCCCAACCATAAAATTATTTTCGTTGCTACTTCATAACTGTAATTTTGCTACTGTTATGAATCGTAATGTAAATATTTGATATGCAGGATGTATTTTCATTGTTACAAATTGAACATAATTAAAGCATAGTGATTAATCACAAAAACAATATGTAATTATATATGTGTTTTCCGATGGTCTTAGGCGACGCCTGTGAAAGGGTCGTTCGACCCCCAAAGGGGTCTCGACCCACAGGTTGAGAACCGCTGCTCTAGAGCCACGTCAGAAAATCAATGTTAGTCATTGTTTGACCAAAACTGTTCTTACTCAGCTGAGAGCTTCCTTTTCCACAAGACAACTTGTGATGAGCTTTTGTTATCAACGGAAATAAGCCTTTTCTGGAAAGAATGATGACTTCCCTTCTGCGATGATGGTCAGAAGAATGTGCTTTCGGTTTTAATGAAATTCTAAAAGCATTTCGATCAACAGCAGCATCTCTGTAATATGAGTGATGCATTTGCTGAGTCCGAAGGGGAAAGCCCTCTGGACGCACGTGCCTACTGTGCATCTGATAACACTTACACCTGGTGCAGAGGAACCCAGTCTTACTGTGAGCCAGCCGCCAGGACCGTCTCCTTGCCTTGTCCCCGCCAACTCTTCTTCTTGGTTCCAATTTCCCTTATCTCAGCGACAGCTCTATTTGGCAGCACATGTCCCAGACCCTTCTGCCACAGACTCCTCCGCAGATTTCTGTGGTACTTGCTAGCTTCCCTCAGTTACCACTCTGACCTTAAAGCTTCCAGAGTAGGACCTTATAAGGGAGTAAGCACAAGACCAGATCTGAGAGGTGAAGGTCAACTCCTCCACTCATGGGCAGCCTGAGTAAAGCTGGCCCCTTGGGGTCAGTCTCAGCAAAGATTGTATCCAAAATAAAGCCAAGTCTGATTCTACAATGACCTTAAAGAACGAAGGAGGAAGAGGAAATTTTACTGTAAATGTACTGCCCTGAGAACTCTCACAAGTGAGCACAGTGCAACATTGTTTGTTGTAGTCGTTGTGGCCAGCACAATAATGCCCCTAGCAAAAGATGTCCATGTCCTAATCTGCTGTGGGTATGCTAGGTCACTTGGCAAAGGAGAAACATGCTTACAGATGGAATTAAGGTGACTAGTCAAATAACTTTAACACAGAAAGAGTATCCTGGATTCTCTGGGTGGGCTCAATGTAGTCACAAGGGTCCTTAAGAGTAAAAAAGGGAAGCGAAAGAGGTGAGTCATAGAAGATGTGACAATGGCAGCAGAGTCAGAGTGATGCTGTGTTGTTGGCTTTGAAGGTGGAGAAAGGAACCACAAGGCAAGGAATGAGAACAGCCTCCAGAAATGGGAAAAGACAAGAAAACAGTTTTTTCCTAGAGCCTACAGAAAATAATGCAGCCCATCAACACCTCAATTTTAGCCCATGGAGACCTGTGTCAGACTTCAGAACTATTGAGACTGTAAGATAAGAAAGTTGTGTTGTTCTAAGCCACGAAAGCGGTGATTTTGTTAGAGCAGCAATGGAAAACTAATACAGTGATTTAGCCCAAAGAGGAATACATAATGTGCATGTATTGAGGAAATGTGGTGTAGCTACTAAAAGCAAATGAGTAATGTTTTTGGTTTTTTTTGTTTTTGTTTTTTTTAAAATATATTTTATTGATTTTTTACAGAGAGGAAGGGAGAGAGATAGAGAGTTAGAAACATCAATGAGAGAGAAACATCGATCAGCTGCCTCCTGCACATCTCCTACTGGGGATGTGCCCGCAACCCAGGTACATGCCCTTGACCGGAATCGAACCTGGGACCTTTTAGTCCGCAGGCCGACGCTCTATCCACTGAGCCAAACCGGTTTCGGCTGTTTTTGTTTTTTTTTTTTAAAAAAGCAAATGGGCTAAGATAAAAAGTAAAATAGGGTCACCAGGGGCTAGGGAAGGGGGTAATGGGCAGTTATTGTTTAACGGCTCCAGAGTTTCTGTCTGGGACGATGAACAAGTTCTGGAAATGGGTAGTGGTGATGGTCACACAATTTGTGGGTATACTTAATGCCACTGATGTAACCTTAAAAGTGGTAAATTGTACCATGTATACTTTACCACAATAAGAAATAAAATTCGAAAAAGGAATGAGCTAGATCTATATTTTTTGATATATTTCAAAATTATAACTCTTAAAATGTTATAGTTTGTGCAATATAACAATTACGCAAATTTTAAAACCACAAAACAATGCCTTATATTCTTCAGAAATGTGCATGTGGTAAAAGTATATAAATCATGATAGTGGTTGCCTGTAGGTAGATTAGGGAATGGGACCAGGGAAGACATAGGGGTCTTAAATTTTATCAACAACGCTTTAATTTAAAAAAAAATCTAGGCTAAACATGCAAGATTATTAACCTTTATAGATTGTAGGTGGGGAGTACATAAATATTGACAGTATTATCCTTCACAGTTTTCTATTATTTTTTTCTAGGTTCAAAAAAAGAAAAAGGTTTCATTGAAAGTCTCTTTAGGAAGCTGAAAAGTAGGAATGAAACAAATCACAGCCCCAACTTCCTAAGATTCACCTTACACACCTCTCTCCCCAAGTCCCACTGCTCATCTCCCTGCCTATCACTCAGTCCTACTGCCCTTCATTGAGCCAGTTCTTGTCCCCCTTCCCCCACGAGAAAGCAGTCTGCTCTACTCTCCATCTGCCATCAATCATTCTAGGGCAATGATTCTGGGAAGATGTGAGCAAATATCAGAAAAAATTGGGACGTGGTAGCTGGCTAAGCAAGCAAATGACCCTCCTTCCTTAGAGCCTCTGAGGCTTTCATGCACATTGGGGGCACTTGGGATCTTGCTGAAATGCAGATTCTGGTTCAGGAGGTCTGGGCGGGACCTGAGATTCTGTGGGTCTACCGAGCTCCCGGGTGGTGTTGATGCTGCTGGTCCATGCACCAGACTTTGAGCAAAGAGGCCATGGAAACTGAGCAGATAGGTTTGCAAAGGAGTGGGAGTGGAAAGGGCTCATTGGAGCCTGCAATTACAATTCAGTATTTTTTGCCTGTATTCCTGGTCACACACACAGTCTGCCACTTGGTGACCCCAGCAAATACCCATTGTGGTTTCACAATCTCTGATTTTTATCACTTCCTTGAAATGTACTTTTTATACTTGCAAATTAAATCCAAACATAGTGTGAGGCTCTGTATCAAAGGGAGGCGGGCGTTATCAGCAGAAGAACATTTACGGTAATAAACTCAGGCTGTCAGGAGGCTAGATATTGCATTCTACTATTTATGACCCTGCTTCTAAAATGAAAAACATCGAGGAGGTGAAAATTACTGCATTTAATAGCGTTTTCATTAGTATTTTTGTAACAATGAATAGCTATCCATTTACAGATCTATTAAAATAATATGTTTGCCTTATCACTATAGAATTTGTTGTTGTTAATGGCCTTAGTGCCTAGGACAAAGCCAGAGAAATGACTTGCCAGGGGACTTAGGAATCCCCATAAACTTAACTCACTTGCCTGCCTTCTCATTTGTAAATCTGAGCTACTGGGACCTGAAACTCTTGGCCCTTTTTGTCTAAAGGATGAAATTTATAGGGTGAGAGATTCTGCTCACCGTAGGGAAAAGCTCTTAAACAATGACAGCTGTTTCACGTACGGGAACCTGTACATACCAACAATGCTCATGTAGCACTCACGATGGAGCTCTTAAGAGCTTTCAAAATATTTAATCCCGATAATAATCCCAGGGTGTAGGTAATATTATTGTTTCCACTTTACAGATGAAAAAAACTAAGGCACAGAAGGTGAAGATACTTGCTCACATAGGTAGTGTCAGGCAGTATATTTCTAAAGTTCATATTCTTACCCACTGCAGTAGAATAGGCCACATTCTAGTTAGTTTCCCTCAAAATTAGAGCCTGGGGCAAGGGCTTGAATGTAAGCCACTGACTTGGGAGATGGTCCCAGGTAACAGAAAAGACAGAAGGGGTGGGGATAATGAGAGAGGGAAGGAATAAGAGCTGCTGTAAGTGAGCATGATCCAGAAACCTCTGAGAATCTTGCAGAAAGCCTCCCCAGTCACCCCCCTAAAGGAGGGTCAGCTGCAACTCTGACCCAAGGTCCCCCCCACAGACTGAGGGTTTCCCCCATGGCTTCAGCACCACCCAGCTTTCGAGCTGCATTTGCACACTAAGTGGCCTGGGATAAGGTCATGAGCAGATGTTGAAATATGTGGAGCACCCATTGGAGGCGAGACTCCATCAGCTCAAGGTAAGTCTGGTCAGGGCTGTGGCTAAAATCGGAGGTGGGTGGGTGATGTGGCAGGGCTCCAGCGATATTTACCACAGACTTCCCCTAGAAGCGGTGGCATTCAAGCAGGAAAGACTCTTTGTAGAGAATGTTACAGAGAAGGTTTGAGAATGTATGTTAGGTAACCCCTTCACATACAAAAGTCTATGATTCTCTAAGTAAAACTTCATAGGGGCCTTCACACTTTTGCAACCAGTAAGTTTTTTATGCTATTAACATTATAATTATCAAGAGTAATGGAAGTGTAATTTAAGGAAATACTGTAAATAGCGTCCAACCCCTTTTCCTCCAAGTTAGGAACTATTTAGCCATGACCCCCAAATAGTAACACTTACAATGGAGAAATAAATCCTTCCAAAATATGTGTTAATGTGGCTTTGGTGAGTAGGATGGGGAAAACTGCCTGAACATTCTCCACCAGGAGCCATCTTGGCTAAGAAGTGAGAGTCCCAATCTTCTAATAATAATTTGCAGGTCAGTAATACATATTCACACAGGAATGTGCATATATGTTCTCTTGCTAAATAAAAGATATTAATGGGCTTTTTGGGAACTTGAACCTGACCTCCTAGGCACAGTGAAATGCTATCCCTCCTACAGATCTTGCTGAATTCCCAAGTTTGTACCAGAAGGACACTTGGTGAAGACGTAGTTTTATCCACTGACTCGCTGTGTGGTCAAGGTTGAAGAAATTCTGGGTCTGCTGCCTCCAGGCCACGGGTCATTTCTAAATTTGGAGGTTTCCTTTGGTCTATTGAGAGAGCTTCCTGAGGAACCGCAGGTCAGGACAGTGGGGCCTGGGGGCCAGCTCAGGTCACATCAAGGTGTGATTCAGCCCGTCCTCAGCAGCTGGTCAGAATTTGGCACCGTTGGTTGAAGTGTGAAGCAGAGGTCAGCTATGTTGGTTTGTCCCCTCAGTGGACCTGTTATCTTGGTTTAATCCCACGGCCACAGAGTATAACCTCATTCCAAGCAGTGGTCTCCTACTGGCTCGGACAGGAATCAAAAGAGAGGCTGTAGATGAATCTATGCACATTCATCATTTCTACGGGGGATGGGAACCTCAAAATCTTTGGTCATTCTCCCAAAGGCCCAAACTAACAAATGGGAATACTCTAAAGGTAGGTCAACACTGACAGAGTTTTATGGTGATAGCAGGGCAGTGGCATTTTCTCTGGATTGTTTTTGTCTATAATCACCCAGGCCTAGGTCAATGCTCACTTCCCCTTCATTTTACTTTCTACTACTGGTGAATTCTTCCCTTCAATGATGTGATGATTATATTGTTTCCCTGTTCCTGACTGTCAATACGCCCTCCCTTCTCAGGAAATGGAAGAGGAGAATGTAATTATACTTCTATAGGGGACATGCATATAGAATATGGAAGAATTATAGTCTCTAGGGGCAGCAAATTATGTTGAGGGCTCCACTCTGACATGCAGGAATCTTGCTTTCTATGGGAAGAGTTCCTGAGAAGACAAAAGATAATTATAGATGGCCACATGAGTCAGTTGGAAAAAAGGGCGGTGATTGGGAGAACTCTTGCCATTACAAAGGACAGAAACACCATTCAAATCAGCTTAAGCCAAAAATGGGAATGTCTTTCTCATATCACGAGAGATCCAAAGGGTCAGGCAGCCTTTGTGCCCACATGTATCAAGGATTCCAATGAGGTCAACAGGATTCTTTTTCTTCATCTCTTGGCTCTGCGTGCTTCGGAGTGGCTTCATTTTCAGACAAACCCTTCCTTCATCAAGCCAAGATGGCTGCTGGCAGTTCCAAGCTCAAAATGTGCTTGCAGCGCCAGAGGAAGAGAGAGGCCGAGTCTTTTCTGAGAATTCTGGGAAGTCTAGGGAAGTCCTATGATTGGGCTGGTACGTTAGTCAGCACAGGCTGCTTATGCTGTGGTGACAGCCGATCAAATTTGGAGCTCAGCAGCCCAGTTTGGGTCTTGCTCACATTACATGCCAAATGTGTGCTGTTGGTCTTCAGCACCCAGGATGGTGGACACTGTACTGTTTTGTAGCTGCACCATCTGGAACTTACAATTTCCTTTATTGCTACAGCATGACTAGAGATTGAGGCCTGGGCCCAGCGTGACCACTATCATTTCCTCTTCCTTCCTATGGCTGGGACTAACCCCATGGCCCTGCCTGACCATAAGGTGACTAGGAAGGTGAGAGAGACTTAGAATGTTTGAAGAGCATCACTGTCCCTATCTGGCGTGGGTCCTATGCCCATCTTTAGGTTGAACTGTAACCAGAGACCAAATACTTCTAAGGCTGGGCCTAGGCCTATGCCACCCAAGGGGCTGGTGAAGAAGTGAAAACCTCCTCAGAGATCCAGCAGCCCCAAGCCTAGATCAAGGGCTGACATTCTGCCTAGTCTTCGCAATCGGATGTTTAAAGCCTCAGGGAGCAGAACTCAGCCATGTTTCCCCAACGTGAAATTTCCACCCAAGGTGGAGTTTGGTGAACTGGTCACAAGGTGATGACTGCGAACACAGAGCTGTGCCAGCTGAAAGGGAGAGGACATTGAGATCCCTGGGAGTTGATTCAGACCACATGCCTGGAAAGGCTGCCAAGGGAGTCTGATCACAAACATTTACCAATGGCCAGGAGAAGGCCAGTCAGTGGGTGAGGCTGCTGTAAGGCCAGCACCTGACAAGGCCTACTTTTAGCAATGGTCCTGTGAATCCTCTGCCATGTAGGAAAAGGGCGGCGTGTGGTAGGCAGAATAAAGACCCCCAAAGGCATCCTAATCCCAAGGACCTGTGGGCATACGTTAGGTTATGTGGCAAAGGGAAATTAAGGTTACAGATGAAATTAAGGCTTCTACTCAGTTTACCTTGAGATGGGACATTAACCTGGACTATCAGGTCGCCTAATGTAATCACAAGAGTCCTTATAAGTGCAAGAGGGAGGCAGGAGAGAGAGAACCAGAGAAATGGCAGCATGCAAAGGACTCAACCAGAGTCCTTGCTGGCTTGGAAGATGGAGGATGGGAACCATGAGCCAAGGGATATGGGTGACCTCTGAAGCTTGGAAAAGCAAGGAAATAGATTCTTCAGCACCTCCAGAAGGAAGACAGCTTTGCCAAACCTTAAATTTAGCCCAGTGAGGCTTCTGAGCCCTGAACTGCAAAATAATAAATTTGTGTTGGTTTAAGCCACTAAGTTTATTTTAATTTGTCACAGCAGCAATAAAAAAAATTACTACACTATGGCTCAGGCTTTGCAGTCTCTTCCCATAAAGTACATAGGATAGAGGGATTTCAATATAACTGCAACCTTCAGGATCAGGACCAATTTGTGACCTGCCTAGGCTGATCTCAGAAGACAAAAGGGCCCCAGGCTGGACAAGGTGGGCATATGTTATGGGTCCTGTGATGGGGAAGTGGACCACACCCAAGAAGGTACCAGAGAACAAGGTTCTTCTTGGCCTACTGTGTCCTTCCTGCGGTCAAGGCAGTCCAGAGTTTGGTCATCATTTGACTGCCATTTTTATTTGAGATATTGGCATTGAATTAGAACATACTAAATCCAAACACAAACAAACAAACTGGATATTTTCCCACCAGGATGAGGTGGGTAGAATACTACTACAAGAATTCAAATGTTATAAGCCAAGAAACCAGGGCCAAACCCACAGATGGGATAGTCAGTGAGTCCCAGTAGAGAGTCATGGACACAGCCTAGCCTTTAGAACGGTGACTTTGCTAATATCCTCACATAAGTTGACTCTCACAGTGTGCTCTATCTCAGGGTAGTATAGAAGGAGATACTCATGAACACATTATTCCTTCATGGTTATCTGGTGAGGGTACACACTCAGCCATGCACACACACACACACACACACACACACACACACATACACACACACACACTCACAGAGAGTGAAAATTTTTCAGCCTCTTCAGTGACCTTGCCTGCCAAAGAGAAATGAACATTAGCAGTAAAGGCTTGCCTTCTTCAAATCAGATGGATTTCCCCCTCCCAAATCAGAGAACTGCCCCTGGGTGCGGGTAGACTACAAATAGGGCCAGAGGAAGGAGGCTTCAATGGTGGGTAATGGGACTCAGGACTCCTGGTTGCTCTGAGGGGAATAGCAACTGAATGCTGTGATCATATCATAGAGGCTCATTAATGTTCGTGCTGTGAGCTAGTTCCTAGGCAAGCATGTGCTCACACAAAGCTTGGACCTTATTGCTTGTCTATCTCTTAGTTATCAGTATCTAAGTCATCCAGAACAGGCAAACCACTACAACATCGGATTGCATTAGCACCCTCACTGGCAATTGCCTTACACACCAAAAGGCAGGAATCAACTTACTTACAGAGGCTGAAGGATTTGCATTGGCCCTACCAGGAATAGCTTCTGGTCAGGGCGGCCGAGATGCTCAGCCACCCTTGCCAAGTACACACTGTGCCTGATTTGTGGGCATGAGAAGGCTTCACAACTCTAGGCCTTTAGTTACCAGATTAAGCAGACATCTGCTAACCTAATGCATGAGGTAGAGGAAACCCACATCTATTGAGCATCTATTTGCCAGGCACTCTTCTAGGGTCTAATTGAATCACCACAGCAACACGATGAGGCGAGGACTGTTATTCCCAATTCAGAAGTTGGGAAACTTCAGCCTAATCAGATGGAGCAACTTGTCCAAGTTGCACAGAGACCAAGTAGCAGTGCCATGCCTTTCTTTGGGCCGGTTTCCTTGTTATGTACTAAGGCCTCCTTTTTAAAATGCCACACCTCTTGCCGGTTTTCTGTATGATTCAAATAAACGTTCTCTCTGTCTCTGAGGTACAATTTTCTATTCATTGCATGTGAGAGAGGATAAGAGTATAGATTTTCATTGGGCACTTGGAAGAGGAATGACAAACTCTAGTGTGGTCAGGTAGCATGAGCTCTGGCTACCTATTGTGAGTTTCAGAAGACTGGTGCGAGTCTCAGGTCTTCTTTTTATAAATTTTGAGGGTAAATTATTTGATTTTGTTTATCCTTAGCACAGCCATTTGTAAGATGAAGGAAATAATACCTACCTTACATCACAGGATTGTTATGAGGATTGAGTGAAAAAGTAGATGTGAAATTTCTATTTATTTATACAGTGTTTTGAGCTCACAGAAGCAAAAATTTGCCAATTAAAGTTCTGTTGTTGTTTTTTAATCATAACCACCAGAAGTCTACACCTTCCATACAATTAGGTTCACCTTCAAATACTCTATTAACTTCGGAAATGAGTTCTAGAGTAGTTATCATCATATTAGCGAGCATTATTGAGAGCCCTCCTGCACACATTATTTCTAATCCTCACAACTCACCTTTTAAAGCAGGTTATCATGATCCACAAGTAAAACTTGATGAACTAAGACCCAGAGGTTAAGTAACTCGCTCAAGTAATAGTCAGAAGCCAGATGGCAATCCAGGTATGTCTAACCCAAACTCTATATTCTGTGTCTTGGGTTTTGTAGAAAAAAAATTACCAAGATGTTATTAGTTTATAATATTATTTGTTTATTTATAAACTTAGTAGTTTATGTAGAACAAATATATAGCCTATGAGCCTGTCCTAAAGAGTTTTCACCAATTCCTAATTAGGGTTGTATTTTATGCTGACCCTTCATTTCTCTTCTCCCGTCCTTCCTCCCTGCTCCCCCGCCTCTTTTTCTTTCTGGGATACAGAGGCAGATGTTATGTACAGGATAGAACAGGTCAGATTCTGCCAAAACCAACATATCCAGATTATGAGGTGGTCCAAGCTTGTGTTCCCACTGACTTTTGCCCTGGTCAATCCTGGTGAGGGCTGCCTGCGCTCCCCGAGTTGGAGTTGGTGTGCAGGGCAAAGGACAAATTTCATGGCAGATGGACAAGCTCATCAGCCCTGCTCATAAATGCTCCCGCTCACCTCACTGCTCTAGACTTCCTACTTAGCTTTTATTTCAGTCCTTTGAACAAATGTCCAAAGTAGAGAAAGATTCTAACTAGATCACAGGATGAAAATACCATATGGTGAGAGACGGACTGTCTTCTGGCAGAAAGAAGCCCCATTGCTTTGCTCCCCAACACCAGACCTGTTTGATTTAGATGGAAGAGAGCACAGCACAGCGGTCAGAGGGTGGGCTGTCTGTGGAGTCAAGCTGCTTGGATGCATACCAACTCAGCTACTCTCACATAGTGTTTAGAGGTTCAGAACCTCTCTGGACCTCAGTCGGGATGAAGACAAAAGACCCTAATCCTGAGCTTAACCCCAAATCCACTTTTAGGGTCCAGTTTTATTTTGAAAAATTATATTACCTCTCGGAGATTCATTTTTTTATCTGCAAAATGCGGAAGATAATTTTTTACCTCACAGGTTGGTTGTAACAAATAGTATAAATAATATGGAAGTGCTCTATAAACTCTGTTTTTAGAATACACAACTCCTATTCCTCATCAGATAATAAAAATTTCAGGTGTAACTTGTCATATCACCTAGCTCTGAACATGATGTCATACCCATTGCCGATCCTCAGAATGTGTCACCAGCCAGCACTGATAATTCTCTCAGATGCTACTCCTTTCAACAATCCAAAGGGATAAGTCTGAGGCTGGAGGGTTGGTGTTTCAAGAATATTTTGCAGAGAAGTAACCATTTCAGAAGACCTGACATCATTAAAAACCATCCTTAATTGTCTATTTTTAGTTTCTTTAGTCAGCAGGAGCCCTTCTTTGGAAGAGGTAGGCCTGGAAGTCAGAATGGTCAGGGAAGGGCAAAGAAGGGTGAACATGGAGGGGGACCATTTTCCCAAACCACTGCCAGTGGCACTGCCAACCTGAAAACCTCCCAAGGCCTCCGCTTCCAATAGAGACTCCAACTCTGCACACTGGTGCATGGGGCCAGCCTTATGGTGTTTGATGTTACCAACCTCATGGCAACTCTTCTGTGGGTTTCCATCTACGTGGCCAAATAGCCAAGTCTCTCAGAGAAATGGGTCTCTGCCTGGCTTTGGAGAACCCTGTACTTACAGCTCATGCACCACAATGCATGTGACCTAGTCTGGAAGGGTAGGAGCCTGGGATAAGCTGCTCTGGTTCTTGTGCCCTCAGAAAAGCCATCCCAGGCGTGCAGTCCATTATGCCACCTAATTGACGGGTCCAAGCCAGCTCCTTCCTCAGACCCAGGACACCCTTGAGGAGAAGCTTGCAGGGAGGTTTCCCTCTGCCAAGCAGGGACTTGCTGCCTGACCGGAGCTAGAGATAACTCCTGGCAACGGTGGAGGCGATGAGTCACAGAGAGGTTTCCAGCCTATTCTTACACCCTGAGAACAGCAGTGGTTACTGATTTGCATCAGCACATCTCTATTTTAGGCAGGCCTTTCTTGGAGTTGGGGTTTCCTGTAGTGTGTTAAGCGGTACGTCTCTTTTGAGGTCCCCTCCTCTGAGAATTGGCAACTTGGGCTGGTCGAGTTGCCTTGGCAACACTGGCTACTCAGAATGTCAGAAAGGGGCAGGACTCGCCAAACCAAGGTTCACTTCATTGCTCTCTTCAAGCTGCTCAGATTCTCACCAACCGAGATAATATAATTAAAAATTCCCCAGCCTGGCTTTATGCCTGGGCGTGGTAGAGGCTTTGCCAGTGGTAGCTCCATTTCCCTTCCCCTTTATGGAGGTCATGAGACTGGAAAAGTCTAAATGGTTCCGTTCTCCCATCTATTCATGGTGGCAGGCTGGCATATAGTGGTGTACCCAGCCATGATTAGCGAAGCTCTTGCTATTCGATAGAAATGCTAATCGTCAGCCCCACCCCAGATCTACTGAATCTGAATCTACATTTTAACACATTCCAGTGACGTAAATGAAAGTTAACATTTGGGAAGCACCAGCTAAACCACTGCATAGAGGCCCAAGTGAGCCTGACCACACAGCTCCAGAAGGAATAACCCAGGGCTAGATGAGCTGGAGTCAGCAAACCGTTCCCCACCCCCGCCCCAGCAGTGTCCCACAGTACAGGCAGAAGGGCAACCCCCACATTCATCAGGGTCCTCAGACAAGTCATTTGATGCCATGTCACTTGACTGGTAGCCTTTGTGTGCTTATTGAACACAATAATGACTGCCCAACCAGAGCCTGCCATGCAGCTCAGACGTCTGGCAAGCTCTGGGCTGCACTAACTCAGTGGATAGAGCTAAGTCCTTACAAGCCCACGTCATGACACACCTACACAAACCACACAGCTGTTCAAAGCAGCAGCAACTCAGTTCAGAACATTTAAATGAGGGCCCAAGGAAAGATAAAGGGGGGGAGAAGCATGGATTAGGAAGAAGTAAAGAAAAAAAGGGTCAACATGTTGTCAGGCAAGATTGCCTCCCTGTTATAAATGTAAAAGATTTCATTTCCTTTTAGGTACATTTTGCAACTTCCTTCAATGTGCAGGATGTCGCTCCCATTTTCTCAATGGTTTTCCTTGTTATCATTCAGCTCATAAGATGCTTGCTCACCTGTGCATAGAAGCTCCACGGCATTGCGTGGGGGAGGGCAGGGACCCTGCTGCTGATGCCATCAAGCTCTCTTCAGGCAAGTTAGGGAGAAGGATGTGCTATTGTTCACATATGCAAGATGTAAACCCCAATTTCTTCTAACTGCCTGCCTCCTGGGAAGCCCAAGAGTAGAGACTGTGTGTTGGGAAGCACCCTCAGCCCACAGAAGAGGAGGGTGAAATACTGAGAAACATTAACAATGACACTGTCATAAGAGCAGGTTTGTAAGTTATTCTTACTTGTGCCATCCGTGAGCAGTGATCTGAGACTGGGGAGCTTGTGGTCAACAATAGGTGAGCCTCTGGCTTCTGGTGCACATCCAAAACTACAACTCACGCACAACAGCTTGGAAGGGGAGAGACAGACATCACTGATTCATCCTCAAGACTGACACCTCTGGAAAGACAAAAAGGGGAAATGTGATTTTACTGGTGACTAGACTAGGATAGGATTTACTGAATGGCTTCCTTCCTATCATCATCATGACCACCACTGCCATCGTGGACAGCATGTTTTTTGAGGGCTGACAGCAGATAGAATTTGCATCCTCCAGGACTTTATATTATGGAGATCTAAATTAGAACCTTTCCTTTATTTCTAGACTAGCTTGGGCAAGGTCTTCAAGAGAACACATTATGGTCTTCAAATCTAGCAAAATCTATTTTCTGGCAATACAATTCTTGACCGGGCCATCTGTCTGTTTGTTCATAAAATTACAAGTTCACCTATATTCAAAGAGACCAAATCTGTCCTTTAAGTCTAATTGGCCCAAATTCAGTGATGTGTCCGCTCCTGGACCAATCCAAGTGCAGCCAGGGAGATGGAGTCACACAAAGAACGTGCCTGACCCACTCCCATAAGTCATGTGAGTAGGGGAAGGATGCAGTTCCCAAGATGAGGGAGCTAGGAACACAACCTAACTACAACACTAGATGTTCAAGGAAATAAAATTGGGGCCTAGAAAGGCTTGGCCTTTTTCCTATCCTTTGCTCTGTGTTTAAACAATGAAGTGTCATTGTTCCCTACTCCCCATCTCCCATTTCTTTGTCCCCCCTTCCCATCCCTCCCTCTTTCTTTTATAATAGACACTATTTTTTAGAGCAGTTTTTAGGCTTATAGAATAATTGAGCAGAAAGTAGAGAGTTCTTAGATATTCCTTATCCTTCCCTGCACCCACTCCCCCCAGTTTCCCCTATTACTAACATCTTGCATTAGCATGATACACTTTTTATAATTGATGAGCCAATATTAATAGGCTATTACTAACTAAAGCCCATCACTTACATTAGGGTACACCTCTGTGTTGTATAGTTCTAAAGGTTTGGGCAAATGTATAATGCCATGCCTCTGTCGTTACAGTGTCAATACTGAATAGTTTCACTGCTTTAAAGATACCCCATGGTCCACTTATTTGTCCTTTTTCCTTCCAAACCCCTAGCAACCACTGGTATTTTTACTGTCTCTATAGATTTTCCTTTTCCAGAATGTGATCAGGTTGCAAATCTAGGGAATGCAGCCTTTTCAGACTGGCTTCTTTTAGTTAGCAATATGCATTTAAGGTCCTGCCATACCAGTGGTTCTCAACCTGTGGGTCGCGACCCCTTTGGGGTCAAACGACCCTTTCACAGGGGTCACCTAAGACCATCAAAAAACACATATATAATTACATATTGTTTTTGTGATTAATCACTATGCTTTAATTATGTTCAATTTGTAACAATGAAATTGGGGGTCACCACAACATGAGGAACTGTATTAAAGGGTCGCGGCATTAGGAAGGTTGAGAACCACTGCTCTATATCTTTCCATGGCTTGATAGCACAGCACTTTTTATTGTTGAATAATATTCTATGTATTGATACACCAAAGTTTGTTTATCCATTCACCTATGGAAGGACACCACCATTTCTTTTTGGCTCCTCTGTTCTCGGATTAGTCCTCAGGACAATTTTTCCACTTTTGTTTCATGTCTTTAATGGGCAACTATTAACTTTTTGTTCCTTTATATCAACTTATGCAACTATGATTCCTTCATGAAAATGGCAGGTCTTAGAGTATATTGGTTGGTTTTTTGGGTATTGGTGGTAGATCACCTGTATCCTTGGCAAGTGGGACTTAAATATGTACCTAAAGCCAATAGATGGTTTTTAAGATGCCGACACTTACAGAATATTGAAGTATTCGGGCAGGGAGTGATTTCCTGGATATTCCAAAAAGTAGGGAGACTTACACAACCAGAATTGAAGTTAAGTATTTTCAGGACTGGGGTGGAAGCCTCATCACTATCCATGAAATGGAAATAGACGTAATAGCAACCAAAGAAGATACTGCTCAGTAACAAGCCACAAGGAGAAGCCTAGGGACAGAACTGGGAAGGAAGGGGCACCTACATACCATGGGAATGGCTCTGATCAGTGAAGATGGGGGCCAGCAATTTGCTGGTGGATCAATTATTCTCTGTTTCTGCACCCGCACAGCTGGTCCTGAGACACAGTAGCTCATGCGCACTTTCTGAAGGCTTCTCACTGTACTTGTTCTCCCTGTCCTACCTCACTCCCCCTTTTCCTCAAATTGCTGTCCAGTCCCTAATAAAGTATTGCCACATCAGTTTTTCTGGGAATCCAGGCTAAGACAAGATAGCAAACCTCACAGATGACTGGCAGCTTTCTTGTGACCATGGGAACCAGCATAAGGATGAAGCCAGTAGCATAAAAGGCTAATATAATAAAGAGCTGCATGATACTTAACATCACTGACCAACCTGGAGCTCTTCCTACCTCTGGACTTCCAGTTACCTGAGACAGAAAGAAGTTCATTATGTGTATCTAGTTTTCTGTGATTGGCAGCTAAATACATTGTAACTGATAGCCTGCTCTCATTTCTGGAAGGACCACCCCTCTACCCCTTTCTATCACAGCCTTATAATAAATCTCCCTTTTGATCTTAAGTTACCATAAACTGGTTTCTGGTACCTGGCATCAATAAAATTCTCACTAATATACCTGCCTCCCTTTTGGTACTGCTAAAACATCTTTAGGACCTCTTATTGAATTTTTGTTCCTTTTTACCATTAAAAAAAATCTAAATTAGTGGAAATGTATGAAGTGTATCTATAGCCAGGCATAAAATACAGGTTACTTCTGTCTTAATTAAAAAGCAAACACACACAATGTGTGTGTGTGTGTTTTTTTAAAACAATTCTGGAAGTTCTCCCAAATCAAAACCAAACAATACCCCCAAATAAGAATAGTTTAAGAATTAATCTCTGCCAAGCCAGCTTTCCCCCAGATGATGGATTTGTCAGTTAATCATTCTGAAGCCAGGATCAGAGCCCAGTCACCATTTCATAAACTATTCATTTCCTACGGTGCTGAGGAGTTTCATGGGCTTTTTACTCCTATGCCATAAACAGGACTATAAATTGTATTAGCAATTGTTTTTGAAAAGGATGTCAAGACTTCCGTTGCAAGATGGCGATTTGAGACTGCACATTTAACTACCCCCTTTTTTCCCAAGTTCCTATGGAAATGACCAAAAACTTACTTTAGAATATGTTTAATAAAAAACAACCACCTTTAATCTGAAAATCAGTGAAAAGTGCTATCGCCAGGCTAGCAACTGGGAGGAAGTTGGTAACACTGCAGAGGCAGAAGCAGATTTGTGGAAGAACCAGCTAGCCCAAGGCTTCACCTGTGCCAGGCAAAGCCCACCGCACTTGCCGGAGTCTGTGGGAATCTCTCAGAGCCCCAAGGTCTGGGGCAAGGCGAGGCCGGGGAGTATTTGGTGCCTGCCATGCAAGGACTTGGCTGAAGCAGGCTCCCAATGGGGGTCTCGCTGGCCCTTTCGGAAGGAGATAGTGGCCCAGCTAACCCCAGGGCACTACAACAAACACAGGAAAAATAAAATAATAAAACAGGAAAAAGAAGAAAAGAACGACAGGGGCTTGTGGCAATGCTGAGAGCCTGGCCTTAGGCAATGGCGTTCACTTCCTGAGGTCATTGTTAGAAACTGGAAAACACTTTCCAGTCATCTGCCAGGGGCTGCTGAGCAATTTTCTTCAATCAGTAAGCAGTTTGAGATTTGCTGATTATATGAAAAAGGCATAACCGTGCTAGACCTGAAGGTGTCCGAAATAGAAAGGGCCCTTTGCTGTCCACAGATTAAGGTCCTAGGATCTAGGGAATGGATTGAAGTTTATTGATTTTCCATTGATGAAACATTGACGATGGCATGGAGTGGAAAAATTACACTCCTCAGATCAGAGAATATTGTGTCTCATCACAGACTCACTATTAAAGTTGACAAGTAAATGGTTTTCTGGTAAACATTTATTCCATTTTTCAATCTGGACACTAAATTGATGTGTAGCAATAATGGGGAGGTAATTATAGGAGACTGAAGAACCTTCAGTCTTGCAAAAGCCTAAATGTTTTAGAACGCAGGCTGTTTCTTTTCCTTTCAAATTGGTCTGAGGTTGTTCAAGAGGAAAACTCATACCAAAGAATTGGATTCAATGCAACTCAAAAAATATGTCTGTGGGTTTTCTGTGAGACAAGGTACAGAGCTTCAGGTCACACTGATGGTTTATTCCTTCTCATTATCAATCTTGTCCTCTCATTTAAGTACCTTTTCATTAATTCCATAAAATTCTCCTGAGAGTTCTCTGCTCCCAGGGGGCTAGCCTCTCTCATTTCAGCTGAAAACAGCAATTCACAACAGATTATTAAGTTTTATTTCCCTAGTAAAGGAACTAAAAGGGAAGTAAAACAAGGTAAAGAGGTAAGGAATTGTTCCTTTGAACTAAGATCTCAGCATCCCACATTGTCTCCCTCCTTCATATTTTATAGCAACGTGAGGGTGCCACAGGGGATACCGAGGCAGAGTGAAGGAGCGATGGAGAGCTCAGACCAGGGACCAGGCAGCCCCATTTCTTGTGTGACTGGGTGAATTATTTAACCTCTATCTTCCTCAGATTACCTATTGCAAATGGGGATATGACTGCCCACTTCAAATAGTTTTTGTAAAGAACAATGAGTTACTATAAGCTAAGTTCTTAATGATTATAAGCTAATCCTATCTAATAAAGATGGAATATGCAAATTGACTGTAACTTCACAACAAAGATGGTGGCACCTACAGCCAATAAGGAGGGTATATGCAAATTGACTACACAAGGTGAGAGGCAGAAAGGCGGCTCTGGGCTGGAGCAAAGGCAGTGACGGCAGCCAGGGGAAGGAAGGCCTATTCTTGCATGAATCTTCGTGCATCGGGCCTCTAGTAGAAAAATAAAATGATATTATTATCATTTCAGCATAATCTTGTTATCCATAAGGGGTTTTTTTTTTATGTCCTCCACAAAGTGATAACTATTAATATATATAAATTCTATGGCCTATGGAGGGGGGGAGGGGGATGTGGGGAGGAAGTGCAGTCCCAAGTACAGAATCAACTCTGTATTCAGTAGGGGCCTGGAGGTAAGAGGAGAGCTCTCCAGTGGCATTCTTGGAGTTAAAGATACGGTTCTAACAGGAAGACAGAATTGATTGGATAAGTGCACAGGACCATCTCTAGACAACGGAGAGCTGCATGCCATTTCCAGCCCCGTTCTAGGTTCTCAAGCAGGATTTTCAAGCTGAATCCATGAATATAAAGACTTACCTGAAAGCTAAGAAAAGCTCAATTTGACTGGCTGAGAGTGAAAACAGTGCCTCTGGCCATTTTTGGTCTAAGACTTTTGTTTAGCAATAAAAAGAAAGAAAGAAAGAAAGAAAGAAAGAAAGAAAGAAAGAAAGAAAGAAAGAAAGAGAAAGGTGCAAAACTCAGGTAAAGTTTAGGTTTTCTCAATTGCAAAGTGTAAACTCCACAGTCAAGTGTCTGCTTAAGGAATCTCCATAAAGGGATTCTAGAACATTCTGCATCCCACCTAAGGACTAGTCTGGTTCTCACTCACTGGGTCCCTTGAGGTCAGAGACCTTACAATCCTGAAGGCCTCAGTCAGTGTGGGGCCAATTCTCAGTGCTTAGAATTGGCCCCGCTCTTGGTTTAATGTTCTACTGTCAGAACATTAAATTCTTAATAATTTTCAATCAAGAAACCCTGCATTTTCATTTTGTAGTGAGGTCTGCAAATTATATAGCTAGGCCCAGCCCTAGGATCTTGTTTTTTGTTGTTCAATGGATGCTTATTTGTTATTGGAAGAAAATTAATGATCAATAATGTAATATACTCTCTCACTCTTCATTAGCTGTATATTCAAGCTGCAGTCCATAAAGCATTTGAAACCCTCACGTTATGCTAGATAACCTCACAAAGCAAACATTAAGCCTAAAAATTTACTTGAAACTTAGGAACCTAATTTGATACATGAAATGCCAGCTACCAGTGGATTTCCCCCTAAACAGGAACACTTCACAAATCTTCCATATGCCTGATAGTGACAGCGTCTGCTATTGAGGATCTCAAAGGAATAACAGGTCAAAGTGTTGGGTAAGGACCGCTGCCAAGGTAAAGTGCTAAAGTTATCGAGGTGATGCTATTAAATCCAGAGACATGAATATTTAGGTCTCATTCAAATGAGTTCTCAGGGGGAACTTCCCTTTAAATAACAATTGATTTTTCTAAAGTGAATTACCAGTTGCAGGATATTTACTCTGGTTTGTTGTTTGGGGACTTGGGGATGTGTCTGAACTACATTTAAGGAAAGAGAGCTGAAAAGCAGGGCAGCTTGCAGAATTGTAATTAAGAAGTTGATGATAAAATCATAAAAAAAAAACCCACAAAGCAGAATTCAGAAAAAAAAAAGACAACAACAACAACACACACAAAAGAAACCTGAGAATTAAGTGGGATCCTGAAAGAGAACATGGTGAGATTTGAGACTGAGATGATGTAATCCATTCAAAAGGATGATGCAACTTGCAAGGACACCATCAGTGTATGTTAGATAAAACTTTCTTGTTTGAAAACAAGGTGGTGGGGCATGCAGGAGGCAGCCAATCAATGATTCTCATCATCGATGTTTCTCTCTCTCTTTTTCTCTGCCTTCATCTCTGAAATAATATATATATATATGTATGTATGTGTGTGTGTGTGTGTGTGTATGTATATATACACTGAGTGGCCAGATTATTATGACCACCTGATGTTTGTAGGCAAATTAGCTATAATTTCGTGCTGAAGTTGCTAGAGGGCCAGGCCATTATAAATAGGGAAGCAGGTTGTTTACCACAACAGAAGTGATTTTTTTCTGAAGATATGGGTAAACAACACAATTTAACAGCCTTTGAACGTGGCCAGATTATTATGACCACCCCATCAGTACTTCATTGGGCCACCTTTTGCCTTCATTACTGTGGCGATTCTTCTTGGCATTGACTCCACGAGATGTTGAAAGGTGATGCGAGGAATCTGACACCATGCCTGATGAATAGCACTGTCCAGTTCTGTGAGATTTGATGGTTGTGGAACCAGCTGCCTGATGGCTCTTCTAACTTCATCCCACAAATGCTCAATTGGATTGAGATCTGGTGATTGTGGGGGCCACCTAAGCAAGGTAAAGTCTCCCTCATGTTTTTGAAACCACTCCTGCACAATATGAGCACTGTGGCATGGTGCATTGTCTTGTCGGAGGAAGCCATCTCCACTGGGATACGCCATCAACGTGATAGGATGAACTTCATCAGCAACGATACTTAGGTATGTTGTGCTATTCAGATGTTGTTCCACACGAATTAAAGGGCCCAAATCATGCCAGGAAAACATGCCCCAAACCATAACACTGCCCCCACCAGTTTGAAGGGTTGTACTCATGCATGTGGGGTGCATGCTTTCATGCTGTTTCCGCCAAATTCTCACTCTGCCATCTGCATGATGCAACTGGAAACGTGATTCATCGGACCACATGACTTTTTTCCAATGCTCGACTGTCCAATTCTTGTGTTCCTGTGCGAATTGGAGATGTTTTATCTTGGTAACTGCAGACAGCAAAGGTGTTCGAACAGGCCTTCGGCTTCCATATCCCATACGATGCAGTGCACGCTAATTTGCCTGCAAACGTCAGGTGGTCATAATAATCTGGCCACTCAGTGTGTGTGTGTATATATATATATGCCACATTCAAAGGCTGTTAAATCGCGTTGTTCACCCATATCTTCAGGAAAAAAAATCACTTCTACTGTCGTGGTAAACAACCTGCTTCCCTATTTATAATGGTCTGGCCCTCTAGCAACTTCAGCGCGAAATTATAGCTAATTTGCCTACAAACATCAGGTGGTCATAATAATCTGGCCACTCAGTGTATATATATTTAGCTCTTATAACAAAGAATAATAAAAAATATGTAAGGTTTCTCATATGTCTCTCTTTTTGTGTCTTTGGATCTTACTCATTGACTCTTCCCAGCATTCTCTGAGGTCCAGGCAGCAGCTGAACTGTTTCAGAGCAAAGACAATAGCACTGGGAGTGACTATGGCATAAATACAACCAGCCACAAAGAAGGCCAAATAGGAAAGGAAATGAGAGCAGTAAGACTCTAGATTTTAATAGCTGACTCAAGAATCATTTTGGATTACAATGTGCCCTGTGCCCACAAGACCTACATGAAGGATTACAGCCAGAGGAACATGGGATTATGCTACACTGGAAGTATGAAGTACGTAACTCCTGAACCAGTCTTTCTTCCATGGATTTAACTTGGAGGCTGTCCCTGGCCTCCTGACCAAACCCAAAGCACAGGCTATAATTCCTCTCAGCAAGAGCATGAACACAAGAGAAAATAAAAAGGTAAAAGTGGGTATCATACACACGCAAAATACTATCTATTGTGGAGCCCAAACAATTGTGGATAGAAAGACATAGTTCTCTGTCATTAGTGTTAAGGTCTTAGAACAAAGAAATTCCATGTGGCCAGAAAGAATAAAAATGGGAAAGACAAGGACCAGATTATGAGAAAGAGGAAAGCAAAGGATGAAGGTCAGACAGGGGCTGACATAGTTTCTGAAGCCACAGCTTGCTTGAGGTTCTCAACGAGTCTATGGTGAAAAGATCAGAACCACATTATTTTATATGTAGCGTGTTGGTGGTACTTATGTTAACAGCTCAACAAACTGCATGTAGTTCTTAGTCTGGATAGAAAACAACAACATTTAATATTAGACATTCGTGTCCTAAAGTTCCTTGGCCACCCCTACCATGGAAAATTTACACTGGCCACCTTTTTCCCTGGGGCCCACCTGTTCCCATGGAGTTTACTCTCCCCTCCCCCAGCCGGTTCACTCTTCTGTATTCATCTAAACACTCAGACTGCTGCTAGGAAGCAGCCAAAGGCCCACTCCCAAATTCTTTTGCTTCTTAAGTTGTGGGCTAGTACTCTTCTTTGTCTAAATGTCTTCTTTCTAGGTCAGAGATTTTCAACCTTTTTCATCTCATGGTACACATAAACTAATTGCTAAAATTCTGTGACACACCAAAAAATATACTATATTTTTTGCCAATCTGACAAAAAGAAAGGTATAATTTTGATTCGTTCACACTGGACACTTATTGTTGTGTTAGCTCTTGTCATTTTTTTAATTTGACAATCTAAGAGAAAAGAGGTCAGCGCCCCTGACTAAATAGTCAGGAATTGCATGTTTTAAATGTTCTTGAGGCACACCAGTTGAAAATTGCTGATCTAGGTTATGTCAGGGGAAAGGCCACAACTTACAAAGTAAATAAGCTCTTCAAGGTGTTTTTCTATAAACCAATGGGGAAGTCTCACTCTAAAAGGAATCCTGCTTTTCTCCTGGACCAACAGTTCAAACACCAGGTAACTCTTTAAAAATATATATTTTTTTTCCTACTTCACAAATTGCTGTCATTCAATATTCTTCTAAAATATTAAAATACTGGTATATAATTCAGTACTGTGGATATGACACTTTTAAAATACAATGTTCTATTATTGAATGTTTTTATTTAAGTTGTCTAATATTGTCGATATTTTGCTATTATAAACAGAGCTAAATAATATATTTCTATGAATATATTTTGATGCATGTGTGATTATTTCCTTATTATAAAGACATTGAAGCAGAATCTTTATATAATAAAAGCCCAGTGACCGAATGGTGGAACGACTGGAATGACTGTGGCCCTCGCCCTGGCCGGCCCCACCCTCGAGTGGGCCCCCCACCCCAATTGTGGGTGGGGCCTGAGGCCCTCATCCTGGCTGGCCCCACCTCCAACTGGCACCCATTAGGGCAGGCCAGCTGGACCCCACCAGTGCATGAATTCGTGCACCAGGCCTCTAGTCATTATACTGTATAAGGATTCTAAATTTAGAGCAAATAATTCTGCAGCTTCTTGTATATATTTTAAATGACTTGCAGACATCTTTACACATGTATAAAAAGGCCTATGTTATTGCACCTGTAGTGACTTAGTGACTAAATAAGAAAGTTTATACTATTAGAATTATTATTTTCATAAAAATAAATAAATTACCAGAGAATTAATGGTCATAAATAGGATCTACTGCTTGAGGACTGAAGAAATAAGAAAAATGAAAACTTGCCAAAGGAATCTCAGAAGACTTTCATGAATAATCCATTTCAAATTCATTCTTGTTGTTGGTATCTATGGCTGACATCAGCCACAAGGTAACTGTGATTTGACATATTTTATAGAGTTGGGTGGAATGATCCAAAAACTAAAAAGTCAAGGCTTTGAAAGGGTTTTATTATCAAGAAAGCCTCAGCTGAACTGCAAGTCCCATTCATTTGCATTAAGGCAAGATTATTTCAAAGTACTCTGAGTCAACATTGCAAGTATGTATTGGCACATACCACAGTTTAAAAGCATACTTTTGCCACTACTCTCCTATATCCAACTTCTGCTTCAGTTAGGATGGTCATATCTGGCTTAAAACATGGTTAATTTCAGAAGAAATATACAAATACTTCCTTAATGATATTAAGTGCTATAGATAGAAGACTTTCACTGCCAGCAATAATAAATAGCATGTATCAGATTAATCCTACACTCAAGATCAGTCTACTCTCTTAGCAAATTCTAAGCATACAATACAGGATAGTCACTGAAATGGACTAATTGCTAGGCTATAATGCAAGTCTCAACAAATTTCAAAGGATTGAAGAAATGTTCTCTGACCCTACGGGAATTAAGCTACAAATCAGTCACAAAAATACCACAAAAAAAAACTCTTCAATGTTTGAAAATTAAGCAATAAACTTGTAAATATTTCATTGACCTAAATAAGAATTCACATAGAAATTAGAAAATGTTTTAAACTACATGTTAATGGGAACATACTTAATATAAAAATTCCTGGGTCAGATTAGAACTTGTTTTAGCTAGCCTTTGCTGTGTAACAAACCATACCAAAATAAGTGGTTAAAATAACAACTATGGTATTTTATTTATATGAAGATTCTATGGGTTGGCTGGTGGTTCTCCTGTTCTGGCTTGGCTGATGCTGTTGGACTTCCTTGTATATATGATCAGATAAAGGTTGGGGAAGATGGAAGATCTAGGATAACTCTGCTCACGTGTTTGGCAATTAACTGGCTTTCAAACAGGATGCCTTAAATCATTTCCATGTGATCTCTTACCCTCTAGCAAGCTAGCTTGCTCTCGTTTACATGGTGTTCTCAAGTTTCCAAGCATACTAGGAGAAGAGAAACTGAAAATCTTAATATCTTTTTAAATATGTTTGTTTTATATTTGCAAACCACATGGCCAAACCTAGATCAAGAGTGGAGACAACTCTTGATGGAAAAATATTGCAAAATTATATGACAACAGATCATGCAGCCACAGATAGGAAAGATTTGTGGTCATTTTTTGCAATCTATCATACAGCTTATGCACTGCTCAGAGGGAAATTAATACTTTTAAATGCATAGCTTAGAAAATGAGAATGATTTAAGTTTTTATCTCAAAAGGCTAGAAAAGGAACAACAAATTAAACCTAAAGGAAACATAAAGAAGGTAATAATAAAGACTAAAAAAATCAATTATATGGAAAGCAAATATACAACAGAGAAATCCACAAAGCCAAAGGTTTGGTTTTTAAAAATATTGATAAACTTGATCAGCTTTGTTTGGCAAAAAAAATAAGAAAGAAAACACAAATCGTGAATAAAAGGAATAAAATAAGGGACATTACTACAGAGCATACAGATGTCACAAAGATGAGCATACAAACAATCATTTGCTGAAACACTGGAAATTTAGATACAATGGAAAAATTCATTGGAAAATACAACTTATTAAAATGGACACCAAAAGAAATAGAAAATTCTATGTCTCTTAAAGCAATTGTCTTTGTATTGAAAATCCTTTCCAGAAAGAAAACTCTAGACCAGTGATGGCGAACCTTTTGAGCTCGGCGTGTCAGCATTTTGAAAAACCCTAACTTAACTCTGGTACCGTGTCACATATAGAAATTTTTTGATATTTGCAACCATAGTAAAACAAAGACTTATATTTTTGATATTTATTTTATATATTTAAATACCATTTAACAAAGAAAAATCAACCAAAAAAATGAGTTCGCGTGTCACCTCTGACATGCGTGTCATAGGTTCACCATCACTGCTCTAGACCTACATGGCTTCATCCATGAATTCTTCCAAATATCTAAGGAATAATACCAAACATACACAAACAGTTCCAAAAAATTGAAATATAGGTGACACTTCTCAACTAATTTTATGAGACTAGAAAACCCTCATGCCAAGTTTTAGATGGACTACAGGGAAAGAAAATTATGAGCTAATCTCACTTATGAACACAAAAATAAAAATTCTAACTAAAATATTAGCACATTCAACTTATATACCAATTGGGCTTATGTAAGTTTGAAAAACTTGGAAAATTAATTAATAAAATTAACCACATTAACAGAATAAAGGAGATAAAACATGTGAACATTATCTTGCTAGAAGCAAAAACAAAGTTGATAAAATTTAATGCTCATTTTGATTTTAAAAACTTTTTTTTTTTGCAAACCAAGAATAGAAGGGACCTTCTTAACTTCATAAAGGATGTGGTTTTTAAAAAACAACATAAAACTTTATACATAAAGATTAAATTATTTTTAAAGCCTTACTGAGACTAGGAATGAGGCAAAGACGACCATTTTTACTACTTACATTCAGTGTTGTACGTGAGGTTTCAGCCAGTACAATAATTTTAAAAAAAAAGAAAAAAAATGATAGATGTAAGGATTGCAAAGGAAAAGATAAAACTGTCATTCACAATGACATGTTGTGTATGTAGAAAATTCAAAGGATACAATATTAAAATAAAAAAGTGAATTTAGCAAAGTCCCTGGATACAAGGTCATTATACAAAATTCAATTATATTTTTATATCTTAACAAAATACAATTATTAGATGAAAATATTTAATTATATAATTAAAGATAACATTAAAAACTTTATCTACAAACAAATTAAAGATGTATAAAACATTACCAGAGCAAACTACAAAACATTACTGAAATAAGAGAAGATCTAAGTAAATAAAAGTTATACCAGTTTTTAGATTGGACTACTAAATATTGTAAAACTGTCAATTTTCCCTTAATAAATATTTAGATTCAATAAATTCCCAATAAAAATTTTCAGAAAGCTTTCTTTTGTGGAAATTGACAAGTGGATTCTAAAATTTAAAATAGAAACAGGACCAAGAATATCAAGAGACAAACTTAGGAAAAAAAAAAAGTTAGAGGGCTTATACTACCAACTATAAAAGTATTACAAAAGTATTTAAAAAACAACAGCAAACCAACGGTATGGTATTGGTGCAAGGATAAAAAAAAAAAGTAAATAAAGGAAGGAACAGTGTCCATAAGTAGACATGAGAACCATTTTTACAATAAAGACATAGTGGGGGTAAGGAGGACTTTTTAAAGAAATGATGCTTGATCAATTAAATATCAGCACAGAAAGAGATGAACCTTGATTCATACAACATACAAAAATAAACTCCAGATGGATTATAGATCTAAATGTGAAAGGTAAAACAATAAAGCATCTAGAAGGTAACATAGGAGAATATCTTCATGACCTTGACCCCTATTTAAATATTTGACTCAGATGAATATGATATATCTGACCTGCTCTGAACAGTCTTCTCTAATTATTTAAGCTCATTTCAGAACTTCTATTTACCACCACATAGTTTAGCACTCACATTGTAAATTGTAGAATTTTTGGTCTGAATGTTAGTCTTTATCATGTCTACTCTTATTTTCAATAGTGCTTGAGTTAGTGCTAGGTGCTCAATTAATAACTAATAATTTCAGGTGGTCCCAAATTCCTCTGAACCTCTGCTCAGCTCTCTGTCCTTCCTATGACACAGTGCTCCAGTCTTTCCGTTTATCTCCATACTGAGGAAGTCTGAGCTAAGTGTCCCTTGAAAGCAAAGTACTATACCAGGCATCATGTGTGCTGCAAAGTTGTATAGGTCTCATCCTCTAAAAGACTTTATAATATCTTAGGGGAGATATGGGACAATATAACTATTTTATATTTCAGGAATAAGGGTCATGGAAATGGCCATAATGTTAATTCTGTCTTGGCTAAACAAGAAGGGCATTTT
Source organism: Myotis myotis (assembly GCF_014108235.1). Taxonomy (NCBI): domain Eukaryota; kingdom Metazoa; phylum Chordata; class Mammalia; order Chiroptera; family Vespertilionidae; genus Myotis; species Myotis myotis. The sequence goes on from NW_023416357.1 coordinate 36,554,052, forward strand.
GAATCAATGGCATCTGAGCTGGGTACTGAAGATTATAAGAGGGTATTCCAGGTCGAGTGAAACCTAATGAACAGTTTTTTAACTGAGGCACTATATTTCCTGGATAACTGTCTGAATAGATTTCTCCTGGAATAGTAGACTGACTTTCTATAACCACTGAAAGTGTTTGTGAAGGCTACGAAGCAGGTGCTTGTGCAAGAACAAAATAAATCAAGTGGTTGTTTCTATGTGAATTCCATGGCTTTTAAATCCGAGCTGTCAGAGGATTGTGCTAGCAGAAGCTCTTATCTTTCTTATACATACTAGAGGCCCGGTGCATGAAATGTGCGTGTGTGTGTGTGTGCGGGGGTGGGGGTGGGGTGTCCCTCAGCCGGGCCTGCACCCTCTCGCAATCCGGGACCGCTGGCTCCTAGCCACTCGCTTGCCTGCCTGCCTGCCTGATCACTCCTAACCACTCCCCTGCCTGCCTGATCACCCCTAACCATTGGCCTGCCTGCCTGATCACCCCTAACCACTCCCCTGCCTGCCTGATCACCCCTAACCACTTCCCTGCCTGCCTGCCTGATCTCCCCTAACCATTGGCCTGCCTGCCTGATCCCTCCTAACCACTCCCCTGCCTGCCTGATCACCCCTAACCACTTCCCTGCCTGCCTGCCTGATCTCCCCTAAGCACTCACCTGCCTGCCTGCCTGCCCAGTGCACGTCATAGCAACTGGTCATTCTGGTCATTCCGCCCTAATGGTCACTTAGTCTTTTATTATAAAGGATGTGTCTTCTGCTGGTCCCTTCCAGTGTAGGGGAAGGAGCGATTGCAACATGCCTGTCTTGGTGCTTTGTATTGTCTTCTACTGCCTTTGTGAAATTGAATAAAAAAGTTGCATTCCTTTTTTAAAAGAGCTGAAAGAAAAAGTCAGAACAATAAAAAGTCCAGATTAGCTTTAAGATTCCTATCAGAGATTAGTGGGAATTTAGAAACAGAGGGGAGGGCCCTGAATTCCTTGGTGTAGTATAACGTAGTACCTGGGTTGCAAACTCAAATGCCTGCAAGGAGCATGGAGGTAAAAGAAGTAGGTAGGTGGGCTGAATGTAAAAAGCACAACAGCACAAATGTGATGAGAAATGGCAACTAACACTTGGGTTGTAATAAGGCAAATTGTTATTACTCTGGTCCCTCACATAAGTGTAACCACACAATATTTGTCTTCTTGTGACTGGTTTATTTCACTCAGCATAATACCTTCAAGGAAATACTTTTAAAAAATTTATCTTTATTATTGAAAGTATTACAGATGCCCCCCCCTCTTTTTTTCCCATTGACCCACACCCACCCCACACCCACTCCTCCCAGGCCTTCACCACACTGCTGTCTGTGTCCATGGGCATGCATATATGTCTGTAAGTTCCCCTGTAATAAGGCAAATTCTCAGGCACTACCCCAACCCTCTGAATTAGAACCTTGGGGGTGGGGCCCAGACATCTCCACATGGTTCGGATGGACAGTAATGCCTGAAAAGTACTACAATAAGGAAAGTGACAACAGAGGCCAACTGGTGGGCTCATACCCCATGGAACGATATTTCTCAGCTTTACTTGATTTTTGCCCTATAGGATATGGAACCTATGTTGCCAGACCTTCCAGTTTTGTAAAGAGAAGTCATAAATCTGAATTTTTATGTGACATCCCCTGATTTTTTTAAAGTATTGGCCATTATATATCTGGTGGCCAAATACATGGTCAACATTTCACCATGGGCCTTCAATTTTCAATCTCTGACATAGTGATTAAAGGCAGAAGCTCTAGATTCAGTCAGTTGTACATCAAATTAAAAAAAAAAAAGACATAGTAAGAGGGTGAAAATTATTTAACTTCTCTAATTCTTGATTGCCTCCGGTGTAAAATGGGCATAATAATAGTACCCACTTCATAGTAGGAGTGAGGGTGTGCATACAATACACTTACTCAAGGACTGGAACATAGCACTTGCTCAAAAAAAATAATACCTTTATAATTACCCTGCACAAGCTAAGGATGTTGGGAAAAGGAAGGTATCTGAACCAGGGGAGTTAAGAGACTCATTGGCTTCTCTAGGCTGAGCTGAGTGGCCCTATGCAATGCCCAGGTTGTGTGGCAGTGTCATGCAGGGTCCAGGCTGTGATACTAGGCAGAAGGGGATGAGTTTGATGGGCAGGCCCCTGTAATAGAAGATTCTCATGATCCCCAATGTCATTCTGGGAAGTCTGTTTACATATAGCCAGAACTTGGCCTGGATCAGAGCAAGGAAACTGGCAAGTCTTCATTCCTGGGAACCCAAATAAGCAGTTTATGTTCAAAGCTTAACTAAATGTAAGAACAGCCAGGTAACCTATGGCAGAAGCTCAGACCCACCCATGGACCAGTATGTCTGAGGGTGTGGGGGAAGAAGTGGTAGAAAAATGATAAAAGTGGTGTGACCTGGAGGCTAAGTTGGCATCCAGGACTCATGTTAAGTAGAGCAGATATCAGGTCTGTGGGCAGCCACGATTAACGTCGGGCCCCACATCTGGAGGGGCTGAGACGGCTGATATACTTCCTGTTTTAATCTAGACCAGCTCAGTTCCAAGGCATGAATGAGCCTGGAGGTAGGAGTTATTGGAGACTCTTGCTGTGAGTGGCTGGGAAAGGTGAAGCTTGACAGACACTAGTGTAGGCAATGGGGTATTTTGACCACTAGCAGAATGCCTCAGTCTGTTGAGATTTAGCCAGTCAGTATCATATAATGATGGCCTCAGTGATTGTTCTTGTATCCTCAGGCCGTAAGAGATCTCAACAGAGTGAGGCATTCTGCTAGTGGTCAAAATGCTTTTAGAAGGCAAGATGTCATAGTGCTAATTAAAAGAGTCAACTTGGGGTCAGCGTGTAGGATGCATTGCATTAAGAGTCAGGGAGAAAAAAAGACTACTGCACTTATCTTGGCCAGAGATGGCCACAATTCCTCTTAACTGTACTCATGAGAGACATCTTCAATTGATTAAAATATTCTCTTCTGCTGATCCCAGACAAGGCACCAAAATATTTTCAAAGGTCAGCTCTATCTAGACAGCTACTCCCACAGAAGGAAAGTGGCATGTGAAGCCCCTGGTGCTGATTGCTAGAGGGCGATGCCAATGGCGGTGAGAGGAAGGAGGTATTTAGAAAACGGTGTGAAATATAATCAATAGGAGTCAGTGCCTAAGTTTTTGATGGGGAGGGAGGCAGGGTCAAGATGGGTTAAGCATGAAGAAATCCGCCAAAGATCACAGTAAGGTTTCAAGCCTCAGAAGTGGGAGAATTTTTGGTGCCATTAAGAAAAGCATATAAACAACTCCCACTCCCCCTCCAGGGATTCAGAAAAAAAAGCAGGTTAGTGGAAAAAAGTTGATGATTTCACCTCCTGAGGTCCTGGCAGAACATGAAGGCGTCAATCAAGCAGTTTGACATGCCAGATAGTAACAGCTTTTAAACTTGGTGCTTTGAGAAGATGCAAAGATTGCGATGGATAATTTGTCCTTAAGAAATTCAGGAGATAATGGAGGTGTAGGGACACCCACATAGATCTAATAAGGATAAGCAAAACCAAAACCAATCAAACAGAAACCACACACACATATATTTAGGGAGGGGGTTTGATGACTGCTGGGGCAAGTCATGGAAGCTGAAGGTGGGGCTCAAAGAAGTTCTGAGCAGACACACAACACCAGGGCCACAATATGATCTGAGTTATTCCATGTACATGAGTAGTTGTCCAAAAAAGAGCATCCTTACGGCCTGAGGATACAAGAACAATCACTGAGGCCATCATTATATGATACTGACTGGCTAAATCTCAACAGACTGAGGCATTCTGCTAGTGGTCAAAAACCCTTTGCCCTTAAGGAACCCACAGACTTGTGAGAGAGGCGTATCAAGTTTGTATATATGTACAGCCTGAGAAGAGCTGAGATGCGAGGATGCACAGAAAGATCCAGGCGCATGTGGCCGTGTCCAGCCTGAGAGAAGCAGGACGCGTACCCTTCAGACAATGAAGTTGGAGCTGCCCTGAAAGCAAGCTAGAGAGACTGATTCATGTATCCATCATTGTCCATTCACATGCCAAGTTTCCCAGGCTTCCTAGGCAGCACCCAGCAGGAGCAGAGAAATGTGTGGGTGTGGAGCACGACTCAGGGTGGGCTCCTTAATGCAGTTCCTCCAGCTTGCTCTTGGAACCAGGCCAGAGTTTTGAATCACCTTTTATTTATTTAGTTATTCATTCATTAATTTTTTTTGAGGGAAGCATAACAGAGCGTTTGTAGCTAAACCATTGTAATTCTTATATGCTGGCTGGCTTCCAGAATAAACTGACTAAATAGATCACCACCTTTCCAGGCAGGCACTCCAAGGAATCCTTCCCGTGCACTGATGATATTCCTAAAAACTTCTCTACCAGGAAAATGACGGGAAGTTGATTTCAGAAAGGTTTTAAGACTAAGAGTTTTTTTGGTTGTTGTGTTTAGCTTTTTTTTTTTTTTTTTTTTAAATCATTGTTTAGGTCTCCAATCTTTTTGAAATTAAATTTTATTTTAAAATAACTTTAAAAATTTTAATTGTGGTACAACACACACACATATATGGATAAAAATGGGGTTACATATTAAACCTTACAAGCTCAGGAGAGGCCTGTCTCGATGGGCCTTATAAACCCGAGACCAAAGTCATTGCACAGGGTGGTCTAAACAAAAAAATTCCCAACTAGAAGTGGGTCATGGGGGGTAGTCAAGTCCTAAGCCTGTAGCTTCCTTGACAAAGGTCAATCTTTAACTTTGAAAATGCCGGTTGTCTTTGTGCTTCTAAGGTAACACACCTGTGAAATGTCAGAGTAAGCTTCTTTTCCAGACCCCCCACGGCACAACTGCCGGCGCCAGAGCACAAGACCACATTGTTATCTTGCTGCCCACATGCCATGTCTGCGTGCTGCAAATGTTAACTTTCCTGCACCTCCGATGGAGAAGAAATATGTGTCTCCTTTTACTTTTTATCCAGCCTCAGAGATTTCCCCGCTTTGCTTTCTCCTGCCTCCCTCATCCACCACCAATGGATTTCATGTAACCCTCCTTACATCTCCTCTTTCAATTTTAATGTATAAAATAAGCTGTAAAATTGCCATTCTCCAGAGCATTTTCTTAATCCATTGAGGTTTTCTTTCTTAACAATTGTAATCAGTTTGGTTCAAATAAACTATTATAAGACTTTTTCTTAGACTGGATGTTCTTTGGTCAACATGCAACAAAATTTACTATCTTAACCATTTTTTATGACTTTGGTTCAATAATGTTAAGTACATTCACACTGATCTCCAGAACCTTTTCATCTTGCAAAACTGAAACTCTATACTCAGTAGACAACAGCCCCTCATTTCTTCCTCCCCCAGCCCTGGAAACAACCATTCTACTTTCTGTTTTGAAGAGTTTGACCAATGTAGATAGTTCATATAAGTGCAATCATACAGTATTTGTCTTTTTGTGCCTGGCTTATTTCACTTAGTGTGTCTTCAAGGTTCATCCATGCTGTAACATGTGTCAGATAGATTTCCTTTCTTTTTAAAGATGAATGACATTCCATACTATATATTAACTATAATTAGGCTGCTTCTATGTCTTGCCATGAACATAAGTGTGCAAATACTTTTTCAAGATCCTGCTTTCGATTTTTGGGGATATACTCTCAGAATTAAAATTGCTGAATTATATGGTAATTCCATTTTTAATTTTTCTAAGGAATTGCCATACTGTTTTCCATAGCAGCTGCATTATTTTACATTTAGGTCTCCCAACTTCATATGGCATCCCTATAGTTTGTGGTCTGTTGTGGGGTGGGTCTCAATGTCCTGATATGTTTTATGACACCAGAAAGGCCAGTATGGTGAGTGAGGCTGATGTAATTTGGTGAACTATGACTTATGGAAATGATTTACAGGTTAAATGGGAAAATAAAGGAGATGGTTAACAATGGCAAACTGTCACTCACACAAGCCTCTTGTTACATTGACTTGTAAACAACAGTGCGTTTACTGCCAAAGTTCATTTTCTCCATAGCAGAAAATTCTCCCCTCAATTTTCTTTTCCTCTTTTCTCTTTCCCCTTGCCTCTCTTCCTGTTTCCAGGTCTGGCTTTGGCTCAGAGCTCATTTTGACTCTACTACCATCTAGCTGTGGGACCCTATGCAAGTTTCTTAACTCTATTACTCCTCGGTTTTCTATCTGTGGAGGCAGAACAATGCCTCCCCAAAGATGTCCACATCCTAACCCCTGGAACCTGCAAACATGTTAGGTTACATGATGAAGGGAGATTAAGGTTGCAGATGGAATTAAGGTTGCTAATTAGTTAACAAAAAAATGGAAGATTATCCTGGATTATCAATACAGGCCCAATGCAATCACAAAAGAAGAGGAAGGCAAACAATCTCAGGGTAATGTGATTGATAAAACTCAACCCAGCCTTTGCTGCTTTGAAGACAGAAGATGGTGGCCACAAGCCAAGAATGTGAGTGGCCCTTAGAAGTTAAAAAGGCAAGGCAATGACTCTTCCCTACAATCTCCAGAAAGAACTGCAGCCTTACACACAGCTTAATTTTAGCCCAGGGAAACCAGTGTCAGACTTCTACAAAACTATCCTATCTAATAAAAGGGTAATATGCAAATTAACCATCACTCTGTCACAAAGATGGTGGTGCCCATAGCCACAAGATGGCAGTGCCCAGTCCCCTCAGCCCCACCAGAGTCCCCCAGTCCTAGCGGGGGCGCTGCTGAGAGCGGGCAGCATGAGTGGCCTGGCAGAATGCTTGCTTCGTCGCCGTGGCAATGAGGCAAGCGCTCCGCCCTGGCCTTGGAGGGCCTCTGGGCAGCGGGTGCGGAGCGGCCGGGGCGGGATGCTTGCTTCGTTGCCACAGCGATGAGGCAAGCATCCTGCCCTGGCCACAAAGAGCCTCTGGGCAGTGGGTGCAGAGCGGCCAGGCCCCACAGAGAGCAGAGAACCACAGAGAGTGGGCCTAAGCCATTAGGGCTCCCGGATTGGAGAGGGCTCCCCTGCTGGCTCCCAGATTGGAGAGGGTGCAGGTTGGGCTGAGGGACCCACCCCCATGCACAAATTTCGTGCACCGGGCCTCTAGTCAATAATAAGTTTGTATTGTTTTAAGCCATTACGATTGTGGTAATTTGCTACTGCAGCAATAGGAAACAAATACAATAATGGTATTTGTCTTAAAATGATTGGCAAGAAAAGGCAAGTAACACACACTGCCTGAAACATACTGGGTATTCAGTGTACAGATGCTATAATTTTTAAGCCTCCTCCTAACTTCTCCACCTTCCTCCAGAGCCAAGAGTGATGGTGCATTGGTGGCTCCACTGCATAGCCCACTGAGAATGGGCCCCCCAGCAGCATCTCTCCCAGAGCCAGTTGACAGCAAAAGAAATCACAATCCTTTCAAATGCACTTGGCTAGGGCTGAATGTCTGCCAGTTTTCAAAGGGATTTTCATTTTTAAATTAAAGTGATAGATCTACCTGTCTGCATCTTTATGACTGTGAGAGCATATTCTGGCCAAAGAGCCAACTTAGCTTTTCCTACATATTCATTCCTATTTTAATTTGTATATTATAAAAAGAAGCCATGGGTATCTCAGCTTTAAAGCAATGCCCTGTCTGCAAGCATTTTAAACCTCACTTGGAGAGAACAGCTCCTATCATGGACAAGTTCAATGAGAAGAGATGGTATTTCCTGCAGGGTAGAAAAGAGATCCAGCATTTTCTGGGAAGTTTCTCTCTTGGCCCTTTGCCTAACCGCCAGTCTCTCAACTGCCCCACCTCCACCCCCCTTTGCAGTTACCCCAATATTCCAAGAAATTGCCCAATTCTAAGGACTTTCAAAACCTTAACATCTGGTTCCATATGCCCTAGGTGTAAGTGAGAAAAGGGCCAAGTCCTTAGAGGTTATGCAAAAAAAAAAAAAAAATGTTAATGTAACATTTACCGTCAAGACTTTACATGCATACAAGTTCACAAAGCTTTATTTATGGCCTGCACAGCTGTCATAAGGTATTGGCCTCCCTCTGATTGTTTGGGGATTATCATATAGGCCCTTAACCTTACTGCTATGCCAGTCCTTATTTGGACTCTTCTAATCCCAATTTCATCTCGCCATTTGCATTTATTATCTTTGGCATAGAAAATAAAAAGAGAAAGGGAACCATTGTTGATTGCACATTCAAATAAACACAGCACTCACATGGACTGGGGTGTGGTGGCAGATGCAAATCAAGAAGTCTGGCTTGGTGATGGGTTGAAGGTAGCAAGGGGAGGGCTGCTGGCTTACCAATGTGGGTGTTTTTTTTGTTTTGTTTTTTGGTTGGGTCAAATGTTTCAATTCCTTTCTGTTGGTACATGCACATGCTTGTTCATCATGCAAGATCAGCATTACAAAGAATGGCACGATTTTCATATTTTACTTTTTTCCCCCCAATATGAAGTAATGAAAGAGTCTCTCAAGATCATTTGATTCCCCGCCCCCTCTTCCCCACCAGCAGCCTACTTAGAGTGCTGTAGGAGGCACAAGGGACTCCTCATCTCTATCCCCAGTCAGTCAAACCTTTATTTGCTTGCCATGCTCCATATCTGGGCCCCACAGAGACAATGGGACCCAGCCAATGAGGATGAGCCAGGGAAGTAGACAGCAAAAGTGAGGAAAGATTTTGGAAATGAGCCATACCTGGAAGGAATATGGAAATGGGATGTAATTGTATAGGAAAGAGAAGGGCTTTTGTGAAGAGGGACTAATTACAGAGGGAGAGAGAAGAGAGAGTTCAGTGTGTATTGTTTGAATGACAGAGCACACTCATTTCCTCCTCCAGGGGACCAGCCCCAGGAAAGGACATGGGTGGCAGGAGGAGGGATGGTGTTGGGACATACAGAATCTTCTGACCATCAGGATTGGGAAGGATGCTTTCATTTTTTCTCCCCAAATAATTCATATTTATTTTAGATGGTCAGTTTTCTTTCTGCTCTGACATAATGCCATTTAAAGTAGATGTGAGGACTGAATTAGAATCTCTTAATAACTCTTATAAACTTTTCAGCCTGAATTCCATATGAAGTTTAACCATTAAAAATATTTATTTTTATTTTATTTTATTGTAACTAAAGGAAAGTAAGACATTTCACCAACACAACATGCTGGAATAATTTGTCCTTCATTTGGAGAAAGGGGAAACTGAAACAAAAAAGCACTAGTATTCTTTTTTCCTCTCTATATAAAGCAGAATACACCCTCTGCCTTTTGTTTAAGTTTTCTGGGATTACGATTTCCCATAATTGACTCTGGATTTGACCCCTGAAATTGGCACAAACCTAAAATATAACTTATACTTGAAAACTGCCATGCCTGAATCTTTCTTGGTTATAGTCACCTCTATTTGTTTTTACAAAGAACAAATAATATTCAAGGCAATATTACCAAGGCAAAAATAGCCATTTTTCTCTTTATCAAGGCAAACCACGATACCAGAGTTACAAAATCAATATTGTCCATTTCAATCCTGTTACTGACTATGGAGGGATGTAAGGTGAAGAGGCGCCTTCTGAGATGTTGGGAAGGCTGCTAAAAATTAGGGAGTTCAGCAAATGCTATAGTTATTGTAATATCATTTAAAGGCTTTGTTTTAAAAAGCGGCTGCACCTATAATCCAGGCTTCAAAATCAAGTCTTCAAAATCAAGTCCTTATTTACTTATTAAGTCCCTATTGTGTATCTTCACAAAGAAGCCTCTCTCTGCTGCCAGAAAGCTCCATGCCATTGCAAGACAGGATTCAATCCTCTTTCCTCCTCCTCACTGCAGCCGCAGTGTTACAACACTGTATAGAACTGCCTCCCTGCCATGAAAATTGGAATGTGGTGGCCGTTTACTTTCCAAATAAATATGAGTTTCATTTCCAGCATTTCCCATCTTTTCCAGGTTCATTCCAGGAGCTGAGTTTTAAACAAGATTAAACATGCACATCGCTGAAATCAAACTGGATACTATGGAAATGTTGAAAGAGCAGACTTAAATCTTAGCTCCTCAAGACAGTCTAGATCAGTGATTGTGAACCTTTTGAGCTTGGCGTGTCAGCATTTTGAAAAACCCTTTACTCTGGTGCTGTGTCACATATAGAAATTTTTTGATATTTGCAACCATAGCAAAACAAAGATTTATATTTTTGATATTTATTTTATATATTTAAATGCCATTTAACAAAGAAAAATCAACCAGAAAAATGAGTTTGTGTGTCACCTCTGACACGCGTGTCATAGGTTCGCCATCACTGGTCTAGATTCATCTCACAGCAAATGTTCCTCACAGCTGCTATTCTTATAAACAGAAGAGAAAAGACAAAATATGTCCTTATCTGCCTGTTAAAACTATCCCAAACTGAGCGGCCCATAGGTAGCATGGTTGACATATAGTATGATTTTTTTTTTTTTAAGTTTTGACTGTAACATCAGGTTGTTAGGAGGCTCTTAGTTTTTAGATGAAGAGAAAAATAATTTCACTTATTAAAAACTTGATTTTAGACATCTCTTCAGCTGAATTAGGACTGGTATCTCTTTTCTCAAACCTGAATTCACCATTCACTAAGCTTCCCCGTATTATTGTCAAACTGTGATGTAGGCGAACCATTTTTAAATCTATCTAGTAAGACCTCTTTGTCATCTTTAAGGGTAATGCTGGGGTCCAACCCCAGCGGGTCCAGGGGTCCCCAAAGGTGTGGACGGAGTTAGTGAAGAAGGAATGACACAGAGGCAGCGTTCAGGTGATCATCATAGTCGGGTTCTCTTGTCAGGGTCTCCAGCCAGGTTCTGTAGCCAGTTCTCCAGCCAAGTTCTGTCTAGGATCTCCAGCCAGGTTCTGTAGCCATGTTCTCTCGCTAGGTTCTGTCTCTAGGTTCTGTTGCCAGTTTCTGTCCAGGATCTTTTGCCATGTTCTCTCGCTAGGTTCTGTCTCTAGGTTCTGTCTCCAGTTTCTGTCCAGGATCTTTTGCCATGTTCTCTCCAGCGAAGTTCTTCTGTCTCTAGGTTCTGTGTAGGTTCAGTGTCTAGGTTCTGTGTAGGTTCTGTCTCCTAAGTTCTGTGTTCTAAGCTCTGTATTCTAAGTTCTGAGTCTTGCTGTCTTGTTACATCTGTATTTATACCAGTTGATTCAATCCTATCAATCTCTATTACAAAGGTTAGGGCGTTTCTTATCTCCATTCCAGGGAGTAAAGATTATGTAGCTTAAGCATGATTGTTCCTAGTTAAAGTGATTAATTACCCGCCTGGCACTTAGTTGAGGGGTTTTATTCCCTCCCTAACTTCAGGGGAAAATCCCTACCTGGGGAAACAACCTTTCTCAGAGACCTTGGTTAAAACACATAGTGCCAAGAAGGTGAGCAAACATATTAAGAACAGTATGCCATATATGCCAGGTCCTTTGAAACAGCAAGGATGGACCGGCTCCCGGAAAATTCCCCCTTTTTTATTTTTTAAAAGCAGGCATTGTGCATTTGGGGTTTTTCTTTTTAATGCCTGCTTTTAAAAAATAAAAAAGGGGGAATTTGCCGGGAGCCAGTCCATCCTTGCTGTTTCAAGGGACCTGGCGTATATGGCATGCTGTTCTTAATATGTTTGCTCCCCTTAGCGCTGTGTGTTTTAACCAAGGTCACCTCTCAGAGAGGGGTTGTTTCCCCAGGTAGGGATTTTTCCCTGAAGTTAGGGAGGGGATGAAACTCCTTAACTAAGTGCCAGGCGGGTAATTAATCCCTTTAACTACGAACAATCAACTGAACGCTGTCTCCGTGTCATTCCTTCTTCGCCGACTCCGTCCACACCTTTATGGACCCCTGGACCCGCTGGGGTTGGACCCCAGCATCGTTGCCGGGGTCCAACCCCAGCAGGTCCAGGGGTTCCCAAAGGCGTAGACGGAGTCGGCGAAGAAGGATGGACACGGAGACAGTGTTCAGTTGATCAGCAGCCTAGCCAGGATCTCTAGCCAGGATCTCCAGCCAAGTTCTGGTCTGGATCTCCAGCGAAGTTCTGCTTAGGATCTCCAGCCAGGTTCTGTGTCCATGTTCTCTTGCTAGGTTCTCCAGGTTCTCCAGCCAGGTTCTGTAGCCATGTTCCCTCGCTAGGTTCTCCAGCCAGGTTCAGTCACCAGGTTCTAGTCAGGTTCTCTTGCCAATTTCTATAGTCAGGTTCAGTCCAGGATCTTTTGCCATGTTCTCTCCAGCGAAGTTCTTCTGTCTCTAGGTTCTGAGTAGGTTCTGTGTTCTAAGTTCTGTCTTGTTACATCTGTATTTATACCAGTTGATTCAATCCTATCAATCTCTATTACAAAGGTTAGGGCGTTTCTTATCTCCATTCCAGGGAGTAAAGATTATGTAGCTTAAGCATGATTGTTCCTAGTTAAAGTGATTAATTACCCACCTGGCACTTAGTTGAGGGGTTTTATTCCCTCCCTAACTCAGGAGAAAATCCCTACCTGGGGAAACAACCTTTCTCAGAGAGGAGACCTTGGTTAAAACACATAGTGCCAAGAAGGTGAGCAAACATTTTAAGAACAGTATGCCATATATGCCAGGTCCTTTGAAACAGCAAGGATGGACCGGCTCCCGGCAGATAAGATTGATTTGAGAAGAGAGCCAGGCAATGTGCATTTGGAAAATTATTATTACCCTCAAAGTTCTGGTTGCCTAAGCCCACGAAAGATAACCGATGCTCTGATCTCAACTCAAAGCCCACAGAGACACGTTAGGTGGAAGATATCTCAAATATTGACCAACTCTAGCCTCTTTGCTTATTATAAATGAGGAAGCTGTCCCAGAGAGGACACCATGTCCTTCCAGCACTTTCCTAGGACGGGGGGGAGGGGGGGGGAGTTACTTTTGCTTCTTCCTTCTGTGTTCTTAAATAGCTCAAAAAGTCCTGCAATGAGATGTGCTAAGGTAGGAATCCCATAAACACCATGGCTGCAGGCATTGCGCAGAGAACCAGAAAGAGGGCGAACTGTGTGGTCATGGTAGAACTCAAGAGGTCAGAATAAAGGGAATCTTGGCAATGATTGCCCCAGGAGGGTGGCAATATTCACCAGTCACAAAATCAGAATTCACTGCTCCCTTAGAGGCCATTTTAAGGACTCTATCAAGAATGGCCCATGATGTAGAAATGAGCATAAACTGAGAAATGCTCCCATTTAAAGATGTTCCCAGGCATTGCTGGCAGTTTATTCCTGATCTCCAGATCCTGGGATCAAGATGATTTTCTAAGCAAGAACATGTCCTTTGCCTATATGGGTGAACTGCTATCTTTCTCTGCCACTAGTCCTATCTACTGTTACTGTGGGACCTGGTATTAGAGCCCAATTAAGGTGCAATCTAGGCTGAAAAGGAAGATTGGAAGCAGATAGTCAAGAGACAGTCTGTGACTGAATTAGAAGAAAGCCACCGGGCAGTAAGGGAGGAGGCTCTGACCCGGCCGTGCTACCCCATGTGCCAGCAGGGTCAGCCTCTCTGGGAGCCGGTTAGAAAAGCAGAACCTGCACTTTCACAAGATCTTCGGGTGGTTCTCACGTGCATTGAAATTTGAAGACAGTGCCTGACCCCACTCGCAGAGATTCTGACTTAATTGGTCTTGGTTTATGGCCCGAGCAAGGACACCTCTTCAGGTGATTCTAAAGTGCAGCCATAGCTGAGAATTGCTTTAGAGCCCTGGGTGTGACCACGTGCCTTGGATAAAAAGTTGTCACTGGGTAAATGCTAATGGCCCAAGGAAGTGGAGCTTACTTTATTTGTTGTTTGTTTTCTATGCAGAAAGGACTGTTTTAGAAGAAAATAATGGGAAGAAGGCACACCCAAGAAGAGCTGGGGAAAGAGGAAGGGCAAGATCGCTGTAGAATACAGTAATTAGTATTAAATGGATTAATATATGCAAAGCATTTAGAACAGTGCCTTACACATAATCAGAGCTTTATAAATGTAAGTTATTGTTGTTGTTACTATTATTGTTATTCATGGAGAATGTGGACTTAAATAGAGAGAGGATATTACAATAGCCACCTTTTTTTACATGACTCCTAAGTGCCCAGCCCTTTACATTCATTATCTCATCTATTCCTCATAACAACACTTTCAAGAAGGTAGTATTACCCCATTTGGCAGGTGAAGAAACTGAGGCTTAGGTTGCTATAACAGATTGAGTGGCTTAAATGACGAGCACTTATTTCTCACATTTCTCAAGGTTACGATGCCTAAGGCCAAGGTGCTTACCAATTCCTGCAGAGAGCCTTCTTCTGCCTTCTTGCTGTATCACCACATGGTGGAGAGAGAGAACTGGTCTCTTCTGCTTATAAGGGCACTAATCCCATGATGAGAGTCCCACCCTCATGACCTCATGTAAACTTAATTATCTCTCAACAACACATCTCTAAATACCATCAGATTGGGAGGTAAGGCTTCAACGCATGAATGTTGGAAGGACAGAAATATTCAGTCCATAACAACGGTGAAGTATACTACCCGAGGTTAGAATTCAAACCCAGATCTACTTGACCCTAAAATATCAGTTATCTCCAACCAGGATGCGAATTACTACTGTATGCCTCAGGAATATAGAAGTTGGAGTTAGGCAAGTAGAGGCTGAGAAAACTAAGAGGGAAAAATAGGAATAATATTGATAAACTCCAAATAATAGCAGTTGACTAGGTCCTGTCCCTCCCAATTCCCAGGCCTTCACTCAGACTGCTGCCCAAAGAGCAGTTATAAATTCTCACCTTTGGTCATTCTCACAAAGCTCATCTCTGCATTCAAGAGAGACACCTTGCCTCTGGCTTAGCACACTGGGGCCAGGTTCCAGCCAATGAACTCCACAGCCAATTACAAAGAGGGTGGAAAGACTAAGAATTAGAAAGAAGTAAGTGCCAAGCCCAACACATTTCATTACCAAACTGTTAGATTTAGAAGAGGGTGTATATCAGATTGGCTAAGAAAGCACTAGCAGCCACTTGGGCTGTGGAGTTGCAAAAGGATTTGCAACAACAAAGCTTGATAAGATGCAGCCAGTGTGGATGTGTGAGGGCAGGCCTGGCTTGAAAGAACTCGTTGGGTTTGTTTTGGTTTTATTTTTTTAGAGGAATTACGGTTATAGGAGACAAAAGAGAAAAGAAAGCCTAGGATTATATTAACCTAAAATTTCAAAAAGTATTTGATAAGCTTGCACATTAAAGTCAATTGCCCCAGGTAAGGAATCCTGGTAGGGGGTAAAATAGCATAATGTGAAGCTAAAATGCTTCCCAAACAGGAAACTAAAAAGGTTAATAAAAGGTTATATCTCTAGCTGGAAAGAGGTTACTTATGGGGCTGGTTTGATCCCTTCTCATTTATACAACTTAACCAGGAGTCAAGACTTTGGTGGTTCTCCATTATTATATTTTTTGGTGGAGAAGAAATTGAACCATTTTATTAACAGCCTAGCAAAGTAACCATCAAGCCCTCTCCACTCCAATTCTTTTTACAGTATCTACTTACTGATACCTCACTGTGCCAGGCACTGCTCTAGGCTCTTGGGATAATCAGTGACCAAAAGAAATAAAAAGCCCTGCTCTCCTGGAGTTTGCATTAAAGTGGACATACAATAAACTAATATATATATATATATATATATATATATATATATATATATATATATTTGTTGTTGTTTAGTTTGGGCATCAACACCCATGTCATAAATGTAACTGAGCCCCAGGAAAGTTGCTGCAATTCAGCTAGAGGAAATGGTTGAACAGGCTCTTGAGTGATTTGTTAGAAATGTCTCCTACTCCACCAGACTCTACATGGCAAGGCTTCTGGGGTTCCTGCATTTCCAGGTTAGGATTAAGGGGTACTTAAAACTATTCAGTTCTTGAAGTTAGTTTATTCCTGTACCTTTGCCTTAGTAGAACTTCAAAGTCCTTGAAGGCACAAATCACAGGACCTCCTTTGTTTCCCACATCTGCCTGCTCATGAGAAACAGTGGATTCTCAACCCTCCAAATGGTGTTGGCTTAGTCATCACTTTCCATTAAACTAGAGGAGGAGACCACAGAAATTGTCACAATAGCATCTATTATTATATTATTACTGATAAGACAATGGCAAACACTTCTCCATTTTTACTGAGGTCCGAGGGCAGAAAAAGGGAAGAAATGGAAGTGAAGGTTGCTCAGTGCCAGAACTGATTGATAAAGACATCTGTAGAACTCATTTCTCTAGAGATGCTTAAAATGGAGAAGATTTCTATGAGCCCAAGGAGGTTTGGGAATGGAGGTTTCTAGAATCTGATAACGATAATAATCTCTTATGTCAATTCTAACTTGTGATAACAACTTAAAAAGCATGATGCTAGCCCTGGGGAGATGAGTTCACAGCAGGATGTTTGGAGAGTCAGTTCCCCCAAAAAAGAGCTTTGTCAATAGGGCAGACACAAAGTCTCTCTGGAAGATAGACCCTTGGCACGTTATAAACCTAATGCTTGAGCTAGACTATTCAGTGGATTGGTGACTCTTAACACAGGATGGCACTCATTACAGGGTACTAAGTCCCTCCTCAAGGCCAGCCCTTGAAGAATTCTTCACCGTGGAAGGAGAATGTCCAAATGATCTGCCATTGCTCTAGGAAAGGAGACAACAACCATGGCCTGTCACCTTAAGGCAAAGAGATGAGTGTATCTAAGGACAAGGAGGATTTCTACCCTGTTTTCATGGGTTGTGATGGCAGAAGACACAACACTTGAAGTGATGCTACTCAGCTATGAGCCAAGGTAGAGCTCCTATGTCCAAAGGCATGGCAGTCAAGTGTGCGTTTTCCCCTCTCCTCTCATCCCCGCTGTTCTCCTAGTCCTGGCAAACGTGCACACACTCCACTCAGATGAGCAGTAGAGTCCTTCAGAATCTGTTATTTCTTTGGTCAGCACCCTTAGGCAGGTATCCTGACCAGTTATGATTTTCTGGTATCCATTTGTATCACACTTCAAAACAGCAAGTCTTTTCACAATGATCTTATCTTTGAAACTGTTAGATTTATCTATTGCCTTGTTATTGTCTCATGGCTACTTCTGAAGACTGCAAACTTCTTACAATAGGGTGTTTGCATCCAAATGAAGTCTGCTATGGGAAGCATGTTACAGTATGACTGGTGACCTTGCTTAGAGTACAAGTGTGAAAGGTACATCTAAAAGTCTCTCTTTTGAGCATTGCCTATGTATCATCAGAGGAGGGAACTGGAGCCCAAGTCTTATCACTCAATGGTTGGTATTCTTTCTTTCACATCACAGTGCTTTCAAAATTAGCAACATTCTCCTTACGTTCCTTGCTAAATCAGAGTGCATTGCTTAGTTCTTTATGAGCCTTTTTCCTCCCCTTACAAAAATTCTTATTA
Source organism: Myotis myotis (assembly GCF_014108235.1). Classification (NCBI taxonomy): domain Eukaryota; kingdom Metazoa; phylum Chordata; class Mammalia; order Chiroptera; family Vespertilionidae; genus Myotis; species Myotis myotis. The sequence continues at coordinate 36,571,517 of NW_023416357.1, forward strand.
ACCTCATACTGGCAAGCCACCTTTTGCCCTCAGCCCTCAGGTCCCAGAATTCCATGAATTTGGCTTCCATAGAACCTCCTTGTGCTATTCTTCCAGACCAGGACAACCATCACCTTGGCTTTTTCTGTTCATGGAAGTGTGGACTGCTGGGCCTGGTGAGGTCCCCAGAAATCATCATGCCACATTTTACAGGGGTAGAAATTGAGTACGAGTTACAGTGGACTCATGACTCCAGCCTATGTCCTTTCCACGTTGTAAATCCATCTTCTACAATCCCAGCCTCAACTCAAAATTGTCCAGACTACATTCTCTGTGCTCCCAATTCTCTGTTGGCCATGACAGAGGTAAAATACTTAGAGAAAAATTTTAACTGGAGCATTTTTTCAATAATATGTTGTCATCCTGAGATAACAATGCCCTAATCCAGTGAAATGAACTACTTTACGGATGAATGTTGGGATATGATATGAACAGTGGGAACTCTAGATCCTGAGCCAGATGGGAGAGAAACTATGCATTGAGTGTTTCCTTTGGACCCTTAGATCACACCCTCAAAATTTGCAGATGATGGATAGAGGCCTCTGAACCAGAGGTGCCCAGGCTACTTATTTCTAAGTGTAGAGAAAGCATGATACCTTGAGAAAGGATGGTGAACCCAGGAACCCCAGCTTCAATTTTGCCACAAATTTTCTACAAACTTTAGATATGTCTCTTAATCTCTCTGAGAGTAGTTTCCTGAACCAGTTGATCTTAGGGACTCTCCAAGTTTCAAGATATTACGATGAAAGTAGAGTAACCTCTAGTTCAGGATTTGCAAACTCAGATATTCAGTGGGCCAGCCAAATAACAGAAAGCAGGAAATAACATGTTTGTATATTAAGCACTTTATTTGCCATAAAACATGTAGGATGATTATTCTTCCTTTTACAATAAATTATGTTGGTCCAATGTTGCCAGGTCCTCTGATTTTTTATCAAGAAAAGCCTCAGGTCCAAACTTAAATGTGAAAAGGTCTTGATTTTTAATGTTGGCAATTCAAATTTCAACAAGAACAGAACTTGTGGGGACAGATGTCTCCCACCCTCAGGCTGTGAGCAGCAGTAATGAGCCATCGGGAAACGACATATAGCCAGGGTAATCTGGAATACTATGTCCAAGGGATGCTGGCAGGTTCTTGGAAGAATATAAAGAAAGTCTTGTGTACCCTGGAAAACATTCCTGTGCAAGAACAAAGACTGACTGTGCCTCGATTTCCCCTGCAGAAGCAGGTCACCCCTGGAAGGGTTCAGAGATCTGGAATGCCCTAGCTGTGTGGTCCAAAGAGCTCAGACTGGCTGGGCACTGCCTTGTGCCTCAAGGCTCTGGGTGCCCACAGTTCACGGAGCACCTATTGTTAGATTATAGCTCTGCTTGGAGGAATGCAAAAGTGCTTAGACACAGTGGTTCTCAACCTTCCTAATGCTGCGACCCTTTAATACAGTTTCTCATGTTGTGGTGACCCCCAACCATAAAATTATTTTCGTTACTACTTCATAACTGTAATTTTGCTACTGTTATGAATCGTAATGTAAATATCTGATATGCTATATGTGTTTTCCGATGGTCGTGACCCACAGGTTGAGAACTGTTGGCCTAAAGGTTCTCACTTTACAATCCAGAAAGGAAGAGGACACTATTCCCTCACTGCTTTGTAGGGGAGAAGTTGGGCATTGCCCAGTAGTGAAACCCAGGTAGAGAAAGAAGGCTGTTCAGAGATCCAGAGAGACACTGATGGGGTGGGGCCCACAGATAATTAAGGCACTGGGGACCAAGTCTAATAATAATAATAATAATAATAATAATAATCACAACTACCGTTTATTGACCTCTGGCGCTGAGTGAGAAGCACTTTATAAACAGGATCTCATTTAAATCCTATAGCAACATGGTGAAGGTTAAGTAACTTGTCCAAGGTCACCCATCAAGTGGAGAGCCCAGATCAAAATCAAATGTGCTTGATTTCAGGTCAAGAGCTGGTGGACCGTGTAATTTTTTTATCCTCATATGTTTTTATTGATGAGAGAGAGAGAGAGAGAGAGAGAGAGAGAGAGAGAGAGAGAGAGAGAGAAAGAGAGTGAGACATCATTGTGAGAAAGAAACATGGATCGGTTGCCTCTTGTACGCACCCTGACTGGGATCCAACCTGGTTATGTGTCCTGACTGGGAAACAAACCAGCAACCTTTCTAGTGTATGAAACGATCCTCCAATCAACTGAGCAACCTGGTGAGGGGCGGGGCATGGACTGTGTAATTTTGAGGGACAGTGATGGGGAGGAACAATGGCCTGGTCTCTCAATGAGGGAGCGAGTACATGCTCCCATGAGAACATTCATTTTCTTTTCTCACCAGAAGAGAACTGCATGGCTTCAACTTCCCTCCTGGCCAGGCTGAGGCTGCTCTCTTCCTAAAACTTCCACAGTTATGTTGTTTCAAGGAAGCGATATTTAGTAAAACTTTTGAAAACCCAACTTTCTTGCCTGTTTCTCAAGACCTACAAGGTGGCATTTTATTATATGTGTAGCTAGTCACATGATTATAATCATCATAAAAGAGCCATAGACCATAGAATAACCTGATTTTTCTGAAAACCTTTTGCTGATGTAGTAACTGGTTTTAGTTTCCTATTAACAATGAAATTGGAAGGTTCCTTTTGCAGCTGGCTGCATGGATGACCACCATCTCGGTCCCACTCAACAGCCACACTGCTCAGAAAAAAACAGCAAAAAAAAAAACAGTGTGCAATGACAGGTCTAGCACCTCGTGGCACACTAAATTATCTAAAGTCTCACTGCCATGGGAGCAATCTTTCTCTTAATCAGTAAAAACATAAAGGGTCACAAGTTCTATTTGAGACAATGGTTAAGGGGCAAAGGAGGGAAAGAGCCAGATTACTTATGTTTATGTTCATTTGTTTGATGGAAATTTCCATGACTCTTGCTATTATCAATTCCCAGTGCAGACAGAGAAAGGGAGGCTTTCAGGTGCAAGAAGGGAATGAGATGAATGAGGACTCACTTGGTAAGTGAGTCCACAGAGGGCAGTGAAATAGCACAGTGAGTCCATTAACCCCACAGTTAATCTCCAGTGTTCTGGCTTTGATTGCTCCAATATGGACCCTGGAATCTTAGAACTTATCTATCCTCATCTTGACTTTGGATGAACTTATGCTAAGAGGCCTGGACCTGCTGATTCTTCGGGAGAAATATTCTCACCATAGTCAGTACTGCAAAAGCAGGTCAGCACCTAATGGCCACTTAGGATGGGTCTAGGCTCCACCTGGCACTAGAGTTGGAGAGAAGAAGAGACACAGAAACATTACATCTGTTCCCTGCTCTCAAGAAATTTGTACTCAGGGGTAAAATAGCAACAGAGGAAGAAGCCAGAAGAGGCCCGAGGATATGGACCAAAGGATATAAAACAGTAAATGCTGTCAGAAGAGGAAGAAGAGTGAGATGGGTGTGGGCCTGAGTAGCTCCATTGTACTGTAGACTCAAGAATTTAATCTTCGCCGAAACCGGTATGGCTCAGTGGATAGAGCGTCGGCCTGCGGACTGAAAGGTCCCAGGTTCGATTCCGGTCAAGGGCATGTACCTGGGTTGCGGGCATATCCCCAGTGGGAGATGTGCAGGAGGCAGCTGATCGATGTTTCTCTCTCATCGATGTTTCTAACTTTCTATCTCTCTCCCTTCCTCTCTGTAAAAAATCAATAAAATATATTAAAAAAAAAAAGAATTTAATCTTCAGTGAAAAGTTTCAAATATTTTGCCTGTTTCCCCAGGCCAATGATGAGGCATTAAAATATGTGTGAAAGAAAATTAATATAAAAGATGTTCTACATTTAAAATATTTCTTATTTGTTCTATTGTGAATTAGAACTAGCAGTTAGTTATGGATCGATTGTTGCATATATTCACACTGGTTACTTGAAGTGAAGAATTAAAATGTGGGTTCCAGACAATACATGATTGTTTGGAGCTTTCACCTTCTATTATATTTGTAAAGACTTTATTTAAAGAGTCTTTTAACACGTTTTGCTTTACTAGACAAAAGTTAATATATCTTTATGTAGATCATATAATCCAGGTGTGTCCATATCTGTGTCTCCAGGGGTCAGACAATTAATGTGAATGAGTCGTGGAAATAGGGGCAAGTAGGATAGTAAGTGGGTCCTGGAGAAGACAGGCTCTGTGGAAACTGGCATTCACCACCCAGAAATACATTACCTCCATGTGGGACATGGCTAGTATAGTCAGGAGAAGATGAAATGTAATTTGTACATGAAATTTATTGATGTTGAAGTTGTTATTTCTCTCTCTCTCTCTCTCTCTCTCTCTCTCTCTCTCTCTCTCTCTCTCTCACACACACACACACACACACACACACACACACACACACACAGGAAAACCAAACAATCTACATCTGGATCTGATCCATGGGCTGCTGGTTTAGAATGCCCGACTTGGAGCCATCTGCTCATTTTACAGATGCAGACATAGAAACCACAAAGGTGACATTACTTGCCCAAGGTCCTATGACTAGCTAAACAGTCAGGACTCAGTCTTCCTGACTCTTAAATCTTAATTTCTTTCACCATACCATACTGTCTTACAAGAAATAAGTCTTAGAGGCTGTAGAAAGATTCAAATTACATAAGGCCTCAGAAGGAATCCCTTTATTCTCCCATACTCCACATCCTCAGTTTTAATGACAAACCGTCATTGTGGAAGGTCTGGGACCTCCATGTGGTTACATCTCAAGTCTTTCCCAGCAGAGTGTCCCTTTAGGATTTGTCTCAATAAAGGGGATGTGTGAACATTTGGAACCATTTACACAGTACAAGGCCTTGACTTAGCTCATTGGAAAGTTTTAAAAGCAAACTCCTCAACGCTTAGGCTTACAGGCTGCAATAGACTGCATTCTAGGCCCAATGTCCTGGATGAGCTAAATCTTCCCAGTTCACGATTTGGAGTGAGAATTAGCAATGAACAGCAAGTCCTAGTTTCATTTCCTACCAAGAAGAGACAAAGCCTATCCAAGAAATTCATCCCTTGATGGCTGATAAAAATAGAATTGCAATTTATGCTTTGGTCCACTCCCTCTATCTTCAGGCTTTTAAGGTGTATTTTCCATGGTGATGGCTGATTTAGATGGATTCCTGGGGTGCTGCATCACTGCTGATGACATTAATGGTCTTGGGTTCCTGAATTTTGATTGATTGCTATAATCTGGAAAACTATTTCGGGACATAGATTTATTATTATTAAGCCTATAAAATGGTGTCAGGGTCAGAGCAAGTGGATGATGTGTGCTATGATGCAAACATGGCCAATGGGCGGATGCCACCATTTAATAGACACAAATGGCAGGAGCAAACAATGTTTCATCTGCCACTTGTGACCTGCCCCAGGGCCCTCCCCCAAAGGGGTAGTGGGTTTAGACTCCAATTGCATGGGGGGTGAGGGGAGGGATAAAAGGAAGACTATTGATTAATATCTTAAATTGCTTAATTCTTTAAAGAGATTTTGACAGAATTTTTATTTCAGTTCATTTAGAAGTGATTTAAGATTTCCTCCATTTTCCCCCCCTCTGGCCTCCACAAATTGTCTTGCTTTTCTAGCACAAACCTGTTCTTTTAGGACCGAGAGCAATATTGATGCTATCCTGTTCCTTCTCAAGCAAGGAGAGAAGTAAAGGCTAAGCAGTGAATTATATTCCTAGCCATTTTATCTTTTTTTCCTTCCCTCTCTTCAGAAAGCTTGGCTTCAGTATTACGAGCAAGGAAATGGATCTTATATTAGGCTAGGTTCCAGAAAGATATTCTCAGGTTTGCCATTGCAACCTCCTTTTTAGGAAGGAGGGGATGTTCAGTAAAATAATAATCCATACTTGTTTACACATGGGATACAGAAAGCTGAAAAGAGCTTCACTCTTCTTCTTAAAGTAATAAAAAGCCAAGCTTGTATATTCACAAATTTTTATAAATTTATCAGAGAGCTGAGGACACAGAACCAACTAAAACTAGTTCAATCCAAGGAAGACAGATGTCTGCGATCAGAGATGGGATGTGAGCTCTTCTTACCTAAAGCCTATGCAACTGGATACCCTAGTAAAAGTGATTCAGCTAAAATGACTAGGGAATTGATTGGCAGTGTCCAAGAGTTGGGGGGAAAGAGACAGTATAGAGCCCATGGGGTTAGGGTGGAGGCATTAGTCACAGGTATAAGGAAAATTCTTGCAGGAGCTTCTCCACCAACCTCAGTGGGTGCTCACAGAAAAGACTGGTGCAAGTCACAGGAAAGCATCCCTGGGTACTGGCTGGGAGAGGGGAAGGGCATCACTGTGAGAAAAGCTTGAAGCTCTGCCCAGATCCTTCCCCTGCATCTCCTCTGTAGAACAAAAGCTTAGGCTGCTGTCGGGGAGGAGGCAATAAACACTGACAGCCTATTGCAGCCGGGGTGAGAAAAGTGCCCTCCTACTTCTCCAATAAAGAACACTGCATAATGATCAAGGGGTTAATTATCCAAAAAGACAGTGATCTCACATTGGAATGTACCTAATAGCAGAGCATCAAAAATACTTGAATCAGAAATAGACAGAAATGAAAAGAGAAACTGATCATTGTATGGGGAGACTTCAACACTCTTTTCCCAGTTATTAATACAAAGTAGGCAGAAATTCAGTAAGAATAAAGAAAACCTGAAAACACTATCAACCAACTTGACCTAATTGACATATATGGAATCCTCCACTTCATAGCAAGACAAACATTCTCTTCAAGTGCACATGGACCATTCACCAAGACAGGCCGTATTCCAGGCCATAAACAAACCTTAACATATTAAAAAGACTAGAAGAATCATATGTCTCTGATCATAATAGAATTAAACCAGAAATGAATAAGAGAAAGATATCTGGAAAATTCACACATATTTGGAAATTAAGCAATGCACTTCTAAATTACCCAGGACTCCAAAAGAAATTATCAAAGAAAATTAAAAATATTTTAACATAATCGAGATAAAAAACAAAGCATATCAAAACTTGCTTTTGTTAGAAAAACAGAACATTTTCAAATTGTTTAGTAAAGCTTCTACCTTAAGGAACTAGAAAAGGAAGAGCAAGTTCAACTCATAACAAGAAGTTGGTAAAAAAAATAAAAATAAAAAGCAGAAATCAATGAAATTTGAAATTAAAAAACAAGAGCAGAGAACTTCCCCTATTTTTGTACTTACTGTGCTATATAGATTCTATCATTCTACAATGCCTTGAATTCAATGCTAACATTTCCTTGGTGGGGCCAATATATTCTTGTGAGACGGACTTCCCCCAGAAATCTGCCAGGGAAGAAGAGTATGGAGGTCAGTGCCTGGGGTTGGCACTGCCCTCTGTAAGCCAGGACTGCAAGTTTAACCCAGGACAGTGAAGGAGGACCCCTGCCACAAATCTAAACAAAATGCCCCATCTTCATGGGAGACAGGAAAATAGTCCTGTGATGACACTACAACGCGTGCTATGATTGACATCAGCACAGACTCCCTGAGACCCTGGGGAACATCTCAGTTGGACCAGAGACAATGCCAGTTAAACTCTGAGATTGAGAACGCATTCACATGAAAAAGCAGTAGAGGGATTCACACAAAGCAACTAGAATTATTTTCATGTGTAACGTAATAAGGGCAGTTTAAAGGAATAAAGCATGCTGAACTGAAAAATCTTTTAGTTCATATCAAGCTCCTGCTCCAAATTCTGTAAGTAGGATATGGTATTATTCAATTACGCTACTGCTAGAATCCTATGCCTTAAAATGTTGTGAATGCTGACTTTTCAGCAACTGATTCAAATCTACTTAATTTCTCTATTTTTTTTCTTTTTTCTTTTTTGGTAATGGTATAAGAAAGAGACCAGTATAAATAACAAATAAGAATTAGCCCTAAGGAAGGGAGCTCTTGAGGACATAAGGACTCAGAAGCCAAGTTAAGGTGGTGATTCACCATGTTTCAGTAAACTGATGAATGGACACTTGAATGACAGCATATCCACATCAGTAAACAAAGAAGCTGTGCCCATCCCACTAAAATTCAGTGCAAAATGGCACCTTAAACCCATGAAAAGTATATTGTTAGGCACTATATACATATCAAACCAGATCCTGAGACACCAAATGACTTTAACTGTCTGTCTATCCAAGATTCTTGATATGAGATGCAGTTATATTTAGACTTAAGTCAATGTTCAAAGTGTTGTACAGAAATCAAAAAGTCAGATTTTATAATAACCCCATGTAAGTGGGAAGTGAAAGTGTGTGTGTGTGCATGCACAAAGGCTTCCTCGGGCAGATAGATGATTTGCCCCCAATTAAATTGAGGGTTACTGATGGGAGATGAGACTCAGCGAAGCCAAAAACCTACCAGTGGCCCAAACAGGTATTTATTCTATACCAACAAAAGCCAAGGACTGAAAGTGCACTCTGAAAATGTATATCAAGCACTCCTGAGAGGAGAGAGTGTGAGGAGTAGGGAGCTGAGGGGAGGAAGAGGGAGGTTAGAACCCAACTTCGATGTTGACGCACAGGCTATGGTTTAAAGAGGGAAGTAAAAAGCCTCCTGGGAATGACCATAGCCTACTCCATCTCTATCCCAACAGCATGTTCTAGGAGTTTTTGCTTTATTTTAAATAAGCTTTATTCTTAGCCCTTGAAAAGAGAAGTATGTTGCCTTCTGGTGAGCACCTAGCTTCCACGTCAAGTGGCCTTTCTCCTGAGGCCTCTTAGAGGCACAACCTGGGCTCAGACTTGCTGGTCTTGATACAAAAATAGAACAAATTCAACAAAGGAGTCTAATCCAGAGAGAGCTGTGTGTGGTGGGGGGGGGGGGGGGGGGGCGGGGGGCTGCTCAGGGGCATTGTCTCAGCCCTCAGTATTGTCTATAGAGCTCTATCTCCCAATCTTTTCACATCATTTCCAATGCAGGGACCAGACACTTGCATTTTAAAAGCTTTCTCCCATGATCCTGCTTTTCAGTCCCATGAGAACCATTGTATTAGATGGGAAGTTCTCAAAGGACAAAAACTGTATTTTTCTCTATCCAACTAACATTTATTGAGCAACAACAATGGGCCAGGAACTGTAGGACTTGGCCATAGGATAGTTAATAAGAGGGGCATCATCCCTGCCCTCATGGTAATTTAATTGGGAGAGTCAGGCATTACACAAGTAATTATAGTTAATTAAATATTTACAACTGATTTAAGGACTATAAAGAAAAGAACAAACTTCTATATCCCAAGTCCTTGGCTCAGCACAATATATATATGCATAATAAATATTTGTCCCTTGTCTACTATTCTACAGGTTATTTGTATTGGCATTAAATGCCCACGTCTATTTTGGTCATAGTTACCAGGCAAGGAAAAGACAATCAGATAAATTTGGGGAACCCTGGTTTAGACAAAGTCAAACTGGCTTCTTAATGAAGAATGTCTCCAGATTTTGCATGTATCTGTCCAATTTTCCCAGCACCATTTATTGAAGAGGCTGTCTTGACTTCATTGTATGTTCTTGTCTCCTTTGTCAAATATTAATTGAGCATAATGGCTTAGATTGATTTCAGGGTTCTCTGTTCAGTTCCATTGGGCTATATGTCTGTTCTTGTGCCAGTACCAGGCAGTTTTGAGAACAGTGGCTTTATAATATAGCTTGATATCTGGTATTGTGATCCCTCCAACTTTGTTCTTCTTTCTCAGGATTGCTGTGGCTATTTGGGGTCTTTTTTTATTCCATATGAATTTTGGGGAGTTTGTTCTAGGTCTGTGAAATATTCCGTTGGTATCTTAATGGGGATTGCATTGAATCTATAGATTGCTTTGAGTAGCATGGACATTTTAATGATGTTGATTCTACCAATCCATGAACATGGTATATTCTTCCATTTGTTTATGTCTTCCTTTATCTCTTTTTTTCAAAGTCCTGTAGTTTTCTGAGTAGAGGTCTTTTACCTCCTTAGTTAAGTTTATTCCTAGGTATCTTAATTTTTTAAAACATGCCAATGGGCCCTGTGGTTCTCTAAAACAGCTCTCTGGTGTGCACAGGGTGTCACAGGCATTTCTCCCCAGCAGCATCCCTGGGAGCCTAACCATCTGGGAGCACTCAGGTGGGAAGGCTTTTCAGAGTCTTTCAGGTCGAATGTCAATGCTTCCAGCTGAAGAAGGAAAGTGTCCTTCCTTTCCATTGCCCGCAGTTGGGCCCTGGAGAGTCTGGTGCTGCCTGGGTGTTCTCTGATAACACAACCCTGCCCCTTTGCCCAGGGAACACTATGCCACCTAGATACGGAGAACAAGGGCAACACATAGCCAGAGGATTGCTTACTCAGTGAAAATGAAAGGGCCTCAATGCACTCAAGATCTGAAGGTGCAGAAATAAGTGTTGCAATCAGAGTTTCTGATGACTTTGCTTGGCACCACCTGGAGTTCAAGGTCAGAGCAAGGGCACAGACTCTGATGGTCTTCTCAGAGCTTTTAGCTACCAGCATACTTGGTGGTAGGAACAGGAAGTGTTCTATGGGCTGTGCACAGTGCCATGAAACCTGGCAGCAAAAGTTGATCCCAGGAATTATCCGAACTGAAAATATAGACACATTGTTCCCACCTACGGTTGTATGGAACACAGCTACACTAAAAAAATTGTTTGTTGTGTATCTGAAATTCAAATCTAACTGGGCATCTTTATCTGCTGAATCTGGTGCCCGCCTGCTCTGCCTACCATGAGTTCTGCCCTTGAGTGCTGGGATTTGAATACAAGAGGCTGGGGAGGACACCCTGCAGGCGCCTTCCTGGCTGAGCCAGTAGAAGCCCAGTCTAGTCGTACAGGACAAACCTTGCTGGGAGGCACTCCTGCCACTGCCCTACTTGGCCAGCCAGCATCCACTGCTGGTGAGGAGGTCAAGTCCTCACTTCTCACTTCAAAAGAAGAAAATAGGCGAGTCCTGTTAAGCAGTTTTCTGTGCTATAGAAGAGACTAGATCAGTGATTCTTAACCACGAGCAATTTGACAATATCTGGAGACAGTTTGGGTTATTAAAGCTGGGGTGGGAAACAGGGTTACTGGCATCTAGTGGGTAGAAGCCAGGATAAACATCCTACAGTGCAGAGGACAGCTCCACATCCAAGAATTACCCAGTCCGAAATGTCAATAGTGCCAGCTTCAGAAACCCTGGACTAGAGGAAAGCTAACCACATTCCCAAAGGAAGGCTGACCCCAAGCAAATTTGTGAACAGGAGAAAGTTTTAGTCTCCTATTTCTAATCTTTTCCTTTCACCAACCCCCACTGTACAGAGTCCAGTGTCCCTATGTTGTCCTTGGGTGCTTTAGCTCAGGGAAAATAACATCTGCCTAATGCACCCCAAATTTTATTCTAGTATTAACGGCAGAATAGACTAACTTTTCAAAACATGTTCCTGTTCAGGACATGGCATGGCAGACATTGCTGCTTCCCCACTTCAGAGGCAGTCTCCCTCTTTTCCTAACTAAAAGAACTCCCGACTTTGTCCAAGGAAGCAATGGGCCCAGTTAAAATTACCACCCTCTCAAACTTGCTCTGTCAGATGGGAGAGGGGGTCTACTGGGTGAAGGTTTCAGGAAGATGGCTTGTCTAATAAAAATGGACAGACTTTTGTTCTTTCTCCTCTTCTCACCTGGAATGCAGACATCAAGGGCAACAGGGGGACAGCTGCCATATTATAAATGTGAAGACAAAAACACACACACACAGGGTGCTGAGCAAGAGGCTGCAGAGGGGCATGAGTGTGGGGCGCTTCCTCCATTCTGCGCTGACTAGTTACTTCCAGGCTTCTTGCTACATGAGAAAAACAAGCAACTTGCTTGTTTTTATACTCATTGGGTTTCTGTTACATGCAATCCAACTCAGTCTTCACTGATTCAAAGGCCTGGAGGGAAGCATGTTGAAGCCAAGCATGGAATCTACTGGAGAAATGCTGGGAGCCTTGGAGCTCCTGAGGAGAGAGGGAGTATGTGGGGACATGGACTCTCTCAGCTCCCTTTCATTTGCACAAGTATGCTCTCCAGCACATACGTAGCTGCCCTAGTTAGGGCCCAAAGAACAGATGAGAACAGCACTTGGCTGACTGTTAATGGTGCCAGTCACTGCCACAAATGGTGGATACAATTTCAAGGAGATAAATGATTCTAGAAAGGGCGCCTGGGAGTTCCCGAGGAGGTCCAGTGCAAATAATGATTGACCAGCCTCCACTGGGACTTCATCTCTTCACACACAGGGGCAGGGAAAATGCTTTCCATGGTGCTCACGTTTGAGAGAATAGGGCCAGCATAGCTACAGAAGGAGAGGGTCTTGGATCCTTAAAATTGACACAAGGCATTTACTGTCTTTTCAGATCCATTCTGGTGTGTGTGTGGGGGGGGGGGGGGGGGGGGGGGGATTATAGAAAGGCCATTGAGAATATTAATGGCCTATTGGCAAAGAGAAGAAAAGATCAGTGGTTACTCCTACCTTTTGCAGAACTGCCTAGTAGTCTAGCCTCATGGGAATGGGGCCTGTGATGAGGTATCATGTCACCCTCACATTATGGATTTAATCAGAGAAATGGCCCCTCTCTCCACCCCCAACCCATATTGCCACCTCCAGGCCTTGTCAGTGTGTCCCAACAGGACTGGGTTGGGCCCATGACAAGAGTGTGGCACTCATGGTGGGGCCAGCTGCTCATGAACACTAGCCCTGAAGCTGCCCCCTATTAGCAAGTTTCCTGACCTTTCTGTGCATGAAAAGACTCCTCATCTGCATAAAGATGTCCATGGTAGTGCCTACCTCCTAGGGTTATTATGGGAATTGACAGGGATAAATTCTCCCAAAAAGGGCAGAGTGCTGGCCCTGACCTGGACACTGGGGAGCACTCCCTGAATTTTAGTTGCGTTTTGTTCATATTTGCCCTCTTAGAGTTTCATCGAGCAGCAGTAAGAGGTGAGAGGATTTCTCCTCCCTGTATTTAGGAAGGCAGATTGCTGTATCCTCCTGAGGGAAGCATGGGTAACCAGGTGTTGTGTTATTTTATTATCTGAAAGTCTTATGGAGCGATCTCTAGAGACTATCCAACAATCCACCCTAGCTCTCAGCGAGCTAGAAAGTCCCACCTAACAGGCGCTGAAGCAGTTTCTTCCTTGGGGATGGGAGATGCGGCAGCTCTGCCTGTCAGGGTTGAGGTGCCCACCGCCCCACCTCTCGGGCCTCAGGCCTTGTGATACTGGCTATACCTGAGCCCTGGCAGGGCCTGCGGGCTTGGAGTCACAGGAGCCAGCAGTGGCTCCACGGGCAGGAGACAGATAGTAGAAGAATGGGGAGGCTGGCAGGCTGGGGAGGAGGCCCCATACACCTCAGCTTTTAGAGTCTCCCACAAACTCAGTCTGACAGATGGCCAAGCAGAAGTCCCCCAAGTCATTCCTGCCAAATAGAACTGTATATGTGTAAGTTGGAGGACTCAGGTGCATGTAAACCATTAACAGGCTTCTCAACAAAGCAACAACCATACAATATCCCCTTGTGTGGAGGCTACCTGAATTATGCCTTTGTGTAATACAATCCGTGCAAACTGCCTCTGGGCGGGCAGCCACTGTAAGCAGGCTGGTCTCACCTCAGGCTTTTATCTAAAAGCCTTACCTGCAAAACACAATAGCCCAGGTTTACCTGGCCGATTTCTTTTAAAGGTCAGTGTGTGTTGAGGGGGGAGGGAAGTATAACTATAACTCAAAAGTAAACGTCTCCCTTGTAAAATGTGTAGAGAGATAAAGATATGGCATCAAATGCAGCAGTTGGAGTCATGTGTGGAGGGTGGCACAGCCCAGCGCTGCCGCACAGCTACAGGCGGTGTGGTCTTTGAGCAGGACATATGTCACGCTGGCAAGCACGAGGTTAAACAGTAAGGAGGTTTCAGGACATCTGTTCTTCCTGGAGGAGAGGAGGCTGCCCCCAAGACGGGCATGTCTGGCCTGCACGCAGACCTTTCTTTCTTCAAGGATCAAGCGCTCTGTAAACATGACCTCATTGTTGAGGCAAGCTCACTGCCCGGAAGTGGTAGGGAGTGCTGGGAAAGAACCGGGCAAGGGCTCTATCTTATTCCCTCAGAAAAAATGACCTCAGGTCCCCTCTCATAGCCTGAAGAGAACCTGTTGGAATACTTCAGCACTTCCTTCACTGAGAGAGAACCTCCAAGTTCAACAGGATTAGACACACCTGAGAGCCTCCCATAGGTGCCTTCGCTTACTTATGTCTACCATTAGCAGAATCCCACACACCCTCTTTTTTTTAAAGTTTATACCTCTATGAAATTGTGTAAGCCATTTCAAAATATTTTGAGGACTAATTTAAAAGGAAAGCCTTAAATAGAACTAATTTTCCATCAGCAGAACACTTGTTTAAACATAATCTTACCATGAACTACAATGTAGTTACTTAAGAGAACAGGACTATATGCAACATATACTGATAGGGAATGATCTCTGTAGGAAGTTGAATGGTAGTCCCCAAAAAGGTGTGTTTGTGTCCTAAAACACAGAACCTGCGAATGTGACCTTCTTTGGAAAAATGGCCTTTGTGGGTGTAACTAAGGATCTCAGATGAGATCATCAGGTTATCTGGGTGGACCCTAAATCCAATGACAAGTGTGCTTATAAGGGACAGAAGAGGAGACTCAGACGCAGAGAGAAGAGAAGGACAGAAAGACATGTGCAGATGGAGGCACAGATTGGAGTGATGCAACCACAAGTCAAGGACTGTCTAGAGTTACCCAAAGCTGGAAGAGACAAGGGTCAGATTCCCCCTAGAGCCTCTGGAGGGAGTACAGCCCAGCCCACACCTTGACTTTGGACTCTGCCCTCCAGAACTGTAGAGAATACATTTCTGTTGTTTCAAGTCACCCAATTCGTGATCATTTGTTGCAGCAGCATTAGGAAACTAAATACAACTCCAAGATAGATTTCGGAATAGAAAACCAAAAAACAGAAAATAAGGTGAAAGACCATATATACAATATATAGTACAGTGTATGTGTTACTATTGGTATTTTTTAAAAAACATGTAGCTGTTTGCATATGTATAGAATATGACTTAAGGATAGAAGAGACCCTACTAACAGTGTTGTCTCTGGGGAGAGAGATACTGGTGTTCTGCTCTACATGGCATCACTGGAGCTGGGCACTCTGATAGGCAGAATAATGCCCCCTCCCCCCAACCACAAAGATAGCCACATCCTAACCCCCAGACCCTAAGAATATGTTACGTTAAATGGCAAGAGGGAATTAACACTGACATGCAGCCAAGGTTGATGAACAGTAGCCCTGAAAACAGGAAGGTTATCCTGGACTCTCCAGGTGGGCCTAGAAATCGCAAGGGTCTTTAAAAATGAAAGGGGATCCAATGGAATATTATTTGCAATAAAAAGTGAACAGCCAGTGTGGCTCAGTGGTTGAACATTGACCTATTAAACAGGAGGTCATGGTTAGATTCTCAGTCAGGGTACATGCTGGGGTTGCAGGTTCAATCCCCAGTGTGGAGCATGCAGGAGGTAGCCGATCAATGATTCTCTCTCATCATTGGTGTTTCTAACTCTCTCTCCATCTGCCTTCCTCTCTGAAATTAATAAAAATATAATTAAAAATAAAGAAATGAAGTGCTGCCCACACTACAACATGGATAAATCTGGAAAGCCCTGTTATGTGAAAGAAGCCAGTGTATGCATTTCTTATTTTATAATTGTAATCCAAAGTTTCACGTAGTTCCTAGCCCATAGTTGCTCAGTAAAAATGGATGAATTTATAACTTTTAATATATTTCCATAATTCCTACATGCATATGTATATTTTCAGAGAAAACTGATTCTGCTATAGGACAGCTCACTAGTGTGTGTAGAAATTTTCCAAATTTATCATGACTAGTTCAGGAATCTATAAGCTAATGTCTAACAGATGACACAGATAGATACATGCACGTGCTCTGGCTAACATAAATCACCCACTTAGGACTCTTAAATTAAAAAGTACGTTTCTATTTTCTAATAAATTACGGAGGGGAACGGAGGCTGAGAGCAAAGGGACTGCTTCTGGAGTCACTGAGCACATGGGTGTCCAGAGGGATCCTCAGATATCATCGTGAAGCTGGATCCACTCCGTGGCAGAGTGTTCCTTATCTTCACATAGGTCCTGAGGCCTCCATCCCAGCATACTTATTTCAAGGAAAGTTCATTTAACATGTGTCCAGCACATATGAGTTAGCTGTACATATTGGAAATTAATTCAAGCAGGCAAAATTTTTATGTATTCTGTGGTTCTGAACCAAGGAGTCAGTCACCCCCAAAGCTAGCTACCTTTAGATTTAAAATTGTATTTCTATAGTTCATATGTTAAATTTGAAAATATACTTATAATTACACACACACACACACACACACACACACACACACACACACTATTTTCCAATAAGAAAATTCCAGCCTCTTACTAAATCTGTAAAGACCTACTCAGACCCACATGATCTGATGCTTGCCCATCTTCTGGCTTATCTCCTCCCATTCACCCTCTCTCCTGGACCTCCAGTCATACTGCCTTTGCTGTTTCTTCAATACACCAAGTTTTGCCTTGCATCTGGGCCTCTGCCTGGAAAAATCTACCTGGTTAGATCTCAGTTCAAATAAATCCTCTTTACCAGTGAGGTCTTCCATGGCTCCAGATCAAAATAGTGCCCAACTCTCCTAGCAACAGTCACTATCACAACGTCCTTGTTTTTTAAAAAGTACCATGTGTCATGATCTAAACTCGTCTTGTTCATTTATTTCATTGTTTCTTATCTATCTCCACCTTGGTTTCCATATAAGCAGAAACGTTGTCTCTCTTATATCCTCAGAGCCAAGAAAACTCATAGGAGCATAAGAAATATAAATGTTGACCCAGTCAAGGCACTGAGGCCCTTCTAGCCACATGGTCACCTATCTTTTCACAGAGACAGCAAATGTTGCAGGGTCACCAGGCCACAGACCTGTTTTAGCAAAGGGCACCCCCACTTGCAAGGAAGCTGCTGTTTCCCAAAATGCTCTAAATGCTCTGGAGCTTAGAAACAGCTGGAGAGCTGAACAGGTCAGAGGTTCTCAGGCACATACAGCTTCTGCTGTGCTGGGCAGGGTCATTGCTTTGGGTTGAGAATCTATTCTTGGAAATCTTATATGGGTCAAGATGCAGAATATTCACCAATTCCATGTAATGTCATGAAAATGCTATGGTTTTGAGTGTACCTATCAAAGAAGAAATCCCTCTCTAAAAGTGAGTTATTCACATTTCTTGGGAACCAAGATAAATTAAGGTAAAAGAATCAGAAAGAGGAGGTGACATTATTAATATCTAAAACACCCTTTTCACAGGAATTAACACATTCTGTCTAATAAGCACCATAAGCACCGATTTGAGAAAATTAAGAAGAAAGGCCATACAAGACTAGATTCAAATCGCAGTTTCTCAGCCAGCCTTTTCATGAAGTCCTTGCAGAGTAGTAATTAGGGGGTTCGAGAGAGGGCCCTAGACAATTAAACCACTGATCCCTTTGCTCTTGACCCAGCCCAAATATATGCTAAGCAGGTAATGATTACAGGGTTCCATTACTTTTACTTATATCGTCATTTTATTTAGGAAGCTTTCGGAGAAAACCTGTTACCCTGATTCTATGAAGACAACTTCACTGTTCACATTAGTTCATTGTTTATTATTTAGAATCCTGGTTCAGCCTCCTATTCCTATTTTTATTATTCCTAGTTTTTATTTTTAAGTTTCTATGTATGTTATAATATCATTGCATTTGTTTTTCCTCTAAGCCATTATGAAATAGAGCTAAGTATGAAGAAATAAATTATATAATATATATATATATATATATATATATATATATATATATATATATTATTGTGATAGGTTACAAAACCATACGTTTTCATGCATCTTTATATCCATGGCCTTTGCCATATGACCTCTCAACTCTTCCAGAAAAGAGGTGAAGCTTATTTTCTAGTTCCTTAAATCTGGCTGGCTTTGTGAAATGTCAGACGGTTTTTCTAATACACAAAGCACAATAATAAATGAAGCACAAATATAAATGAAGTACTTATTAGTGTGGAAGTCTATCAGCCCCCTCTGTAGAAAGTACAATTTGCTTGGCCAATAGGATATGGCAGAAATGATAGTGTGCCAGTTCTGAGCCTAGGCCTTTGGGGCCTTGCGAGCTGTTCTTCCTCTGGGACACTCGAGCCTGCCATGTGAATAAGCCCAGGCTGGCTTGTTGAAGGATGAGACATATGGACCACTGTCCCAGTCAGCAGCCAGCCACAAACAGAGACACCTGGATGATCGGACAGTACCTCCAGATTCATAAAGGAGCCCAGCTAAAACCAGAAGAACTCTCCAGCTGAGCCTAGACTACATAAGCTACATGGTTGTTTTCTTACATAACCAAGAAAGCAGTAGCTGCCTGATACACCTATGTGCACAATAGCCACGCATCTATCGGTGTTTTTCAGTTGTGTACTGTCTTCTTTTTACAGATGATGCTCACAAAGATTTGGTGACTTGCCTTTCCGCTTCTCCTATAACAAAGATGAGCAATCCATTAACTTGTCACTATAGCAAATGTTAGAGCTCCTTCGCTATGGGCTTTAGATTTTTGTTATTTCATTTCTGTACAAACCCCTTCTCATTTAGCCTCCCAATAAGCAGGCTAAAAAAGATGTAAAGATTGAAAAACTTAAGAAAAAATAATTCTTCATACTTTTGCTTCAAAGGTAACCTTGGGGCATTGAAAGAAAGGAACAACATCAAGTTAAGCAGAAGAGCCAACTTATTGGAGGAGGTGTTGCCCATCTCCCAAGGGACTTTGACGAAGTACTAAGGAAGCCATGTGCCCTCTGAAGAATCCGGCCTGTTCCCTGTTGCCTGAACATTTCTGAAGGTGACTCTGTACAGCATTCCTCACAGGGCCTTTGAGAATACAAATTACTCACTTGGAAAGTTATGGGATGATACGTCTTGAGAACGTCTTTGAAGATACACAAATGAACATTCTGTTTTCCTGACTACAAAGCTCAGACAGCACCAAGTCATGGGCCAAATTCGATTTATTCTACTTGTCTTTGTCCACTAAGCATCCCTCCCCAATGGGCAGACATAAATCAGCCTCCCAATGTCAGAGTGTAACAACTTCCTGAGAGATTGGGGGGGGAAACACACCAGTGTCCTTTCATGTTGCTTCTTCAATCCATAACCTGGAAGACTCAGGATCTCCTCTGGTAAGAGAGATGGCTTAGTCATTCCAGGGGTCAGTGGAAAGTTACATAAGGATGAAGTAAGGGGAGAGAAAATCAAATGCTACTCAATAATTACATCTGTGCTCAGAGGAGAAATATGAATTTAGAAACTAAAATCAGTGATTGTAAAAAATTTTACTTCATTGCCAAAGAAAATAAGGCATATTCGGTTTTTCTCACTCTCATCTTACCTCTAGTTTTTATTTTGTTTCTCATTGTTGTTCTTGAGTATTTTATATACTTTATCAATCTCTTCCTTCCCCAAGGACTCATGTGTGTCTGAGTGTACGCACATAAGGACAATAGGTTTTGGGGACAAGAGAGGCAGAGATGGATGTAGCCAGAGAATGAGAGGTGGTTAGACCCATAAAAGTCAAAGAAAACTAAAAGCTGTTTGATAGTAAAAACATATACAACTGGGTAACAAATTCAGTTTATTAACTTTAGTAAGGGCTTAAATTTATAATAGGCCACATTAAATTTGATTGCCAGAAATTTTCAGAAGAACCCTTTTTATACCTCAACTAGAGGCCTGGCGCATGAAATTCATGCGGGGGGGGGGGGGGGGGGCCTCAGCCCAGCCTGTACCCTCTCCAATCCAGGACCCCTTGGGGGATGTCCGACTGCTGGTTTAGACCTGGTCCCGGGGATCAGGCCTAAACCGGCAGTCGGACATTCCTCTCACAATCCTGGACCCCTAGCTCCTAACTGCTCACCTGCCTGCCTGCCTGATTGCACCTAACTTCCCCCTTCTGCAAGCCTGATCACCCCTAACTGCCTCTGCCTGCTGGCCTCATCGCCTTCAACGGCCCCTCTCCCACCCCTGCTGGCCTGATTACCCCCAACTCCCCCACCTGCCAGCTGGGTTGCCCCACACAGCCTGCTGCTTGGTCGTTTGGTCACCCCTCACTAACCCTTCTGCCAGCCTGGTCGCCCCACACAGCCTGCTGCTTGGTCGTTTGGTCATCCCTCACAAACCCCCCTGCCGGCCTGGTCACCCCATGCAGCCTGTTCAGTCATCCGTTCAGTTGCGATGGTCACTTAGGCTTTTATATAGATAGATTCCTACAATGACAGTTCTAATTCTATTCATTAACTCAGCTCCACCAGATTGGCCCTCTGCCAACTAATGCCCCCTATCATCTTTGCCTTTGAGTGTTGAATATTAATTCATGTGCTTCATTTATTGCACTTTGTTTACTAGATGAACCTGCTGACATTTCACTAGTACTTATTAGGGTGGAAGTCTGTCAGCTGAGGCTCTGTCTGGTTGGGTTTAACTGGCATGCTCTTGACCACGTTGGGGAGGGAGAAAAGTGGGCCTGACAGTTCAGTCCAGATGGGAGATGGTACTGAAGTGTGGACACCTGGAAAACACTACAAATTAGTCTCCTGGTTCTGTGTTTTACAAACTTGCTATCTGGTCTTTGGTTAAAGAACAAATAATAACTCAGGATTTTCGGTGTTGAGAAATGTTTGATCATTTTACTTAAATAATCACAATAAGTTCTAAACATATAACTTTAAAAGTAAAATTCCCCCCCCCCCAACCTGTTTGGCTCAGTGGATAGAGCATCAGCCTGTGGACTGAAGGGTCCCAGGTTCGATTCTGGTCAAGGGCATGTACCTTGGTTGTGGGCACATCCCCAGTGTGGGGTGTGCAGGAGGCAGCTGATCAATGTTTCTCTCTCATCAATGTTTCTAACTCTCTATCCCTCTCCCTTCCTCTCTGTAAAAAAATCAATAAAATATATTTAAAAAAAAGTAAAATCCCCCTAAAAAGCATGTTGTAAAAGTTTACTAAAATGTATACATTCAAATTAGTAAAAATAACTTAGTGAAATGGCCGAGTTTATCCTCACTAAAATGAAATTGTCCATATTGGATTTAATGATAAGAAAGATGTACCTCACTAAAATGAAATTGTCCATATTGGATTTAATGATAAGAAAGATGTACTGCATGCTTGATGCCTCATTTTTCACTTGGTTCTTTCGCTTTTGATAAACTATTGAGTCATTGTTATTTTTGTTTTAAAAAACCCCTCACTAATTTTAGCCATCCATTTATTAGGTTGATAAGCCATTTTAAACTGCTTATCGAGATGCAATACTGGAAAACAACCATCAAATTCCATTTAATAAAACTCCCCATGCTGCCTGCTTATGAACTGCTCCATGTGCATGAATGCAGGGATGGCTGCCTACTATCACATTCTCCAGCAGCTCAATCAAGGTGTTGACTGCTGAGACTGAGGTCTTCTTGAGCTGGGACTGCCTAGGCTGAGACTTGCTGAGAGTAGTCGATTCTTAGAAACACAATTGCAAATTCAGACATGGAAATCAAATAGCGGCACTCAATTATCAGGGAATTGTTCAATGTCCAGAATTGCTTGTATAATAATGTGTGAAAACACAAAGCTAAAATTATCACAAAAATCCTATGCCTGGGAGAACACATCCAGGTTTGCAAAACAACTTCCTAGTTTATTGTTTTGCTTAGGACTGCCTGACCTAGCAAATAGACTTCCTATGTAAGCATTGTTAATAAAATTGCATTGGGGGACTTAGAAATGTGGTGCAGAGAACTCATTCCTACGGTGGGGCTGGGATAGGATAAGATTTATAAAGGCATCTGATGATTGAAGGTCAAAAATGTTTTGTTAAAAAAGTACTCCTAACATATATTTACTTTTCTGCCTTTAATAACAAACTAACAATTTTAAAATATAATGACTTAAAAACTTTTTTTGAACTTAATAGATCTGCAAACCAACATTCAAAGATTATTTTCAAATTTACATGTTTATCTGATCAAGCCAGGCTGTTCCTTCATGGCATTTTAGTATCTGTGGGGAGTGGTGCAAATCTTTCTTCTTTTATACAGAAATGAGAAAAGAACAAAATTAAGCAAAAAATATATGTCCCCTTTAAAAAGTTAACCTAAAAACTCAAAAGATTAGTTTGAGTTCTGTTAGATTGTGGCTATCATTGAAAGGATATGTTTGTCCATGAGGGCAACTAAAAATTTTTTCATTAAGCATCTTATTTGAACTAGTTTTCCATCAATTTCCCACAGGCAGATATCCAGCCTGTATATGTACCCCAAACACATACACACCTTCCCTACACCTTCCTGTAACTGAAATGTCATAGTCTCCCCCATTATCCTTTTCTGTAACATAATATCCAGCCGTGGTACCATGGGGTATTGTTTCCTAGCACTAAGTTGAAATAATTCTGGCAACTGGGACCTCAGAGATTTCAGAGATTTCACCATCTAACTGCCAGGCCTTGCTGTTTAAGGTCACTGACCAACTTAATGACTCAGAGGATTATTGCAATCTTGGGGAAAACATTCCAGAGCAAGTCATTACTATTTACAGAAATATCTTATTAAAATATTTTTAAGGTATAATTCTATTTGACTTAAAGTAGAATTCTATTATGTGAGCATTGACCTACTATATACTAGTAAAGTTTGTGTGTGTGTGTGTGTGTGTGTGTGTGTGTGTGTGTGTGTCTGGAAAAATAATGATTTGCACTCTAGGAGAAATCATTTGGTTTGCTTTTAGGAACACATATTCTTTGTTCTACCAAGAGCCCCCTAAAATCTATTTTTAGAATAGATTCTCATGGCAGAGGCTGCTAATTGTCCTCATGCTTACCTTCTTTCCTAGTGATACAATTCTTAGCAGGCCCATGCCAGCCCTAAATAAAAGCCATGCTACCCAGCCTCTCTTGCAGCTAGGAATGGTCAAGTTCTGGTCAATGAGAAGTAAGCAAAAATGTCAGAACAGCTTCTGGAACCTTATGTGAGTTGGCCAACATATGCTCTTTACCTTTCTTTTTCATCACTTCACCTTCCCCAATGCCTGGAAGCAGACAGATAACACCTTGGACCATGAACATGAGATTGTACCATACAGAAAACAACACAGCAAAATGTTTTCTAAAGATTTCCTGGAGCAGAGCCATCCTACCAGCCCTGTACTGCTTTCTTCTCCTCTTTTACACGAAATAAATCCACTCATGTTTCTTGAGCTCTTTTAAGTTTCTATAATTTTGGATTTTTTTGTTACTTGCACACATCCTTTTACTGAATGTGATTTGGTATAAAGCAAATTGCTACATTCCCATCTTACAGTACTGATATAGATAAAAGCACAAAGATATATAAAAATACAAGAAGGAACATTAAGTTGCACGTTGATAATAAAATAATTTACAACACATGCACATTAAGGCCAGGTCTGTCATTTCGAACAGAGAGAGGAACTGGGTCCCAAATCCGCATAGGATAGGGTGAGGGAAGGTCATCCACTTGCATGAATTCTTGAAGGTCAAATGTCAAGAGTTGTTTACAGCTTAAAATGAGGTAATCCAGACCCATGGCCTCTTGAGAATAAACTTAGCGGTTGAAAGAGAAGACGGATGGAAGGGGCTTTGAGAAGGTATGTGGGCCAGGCTTACACCAGACCAGCTCCTTTTCCCTGAGGCTGAGTCAGCCTGCCCTACTCCACCCTAACCTCTGACCTGCTGTACAGTCCCCACATGGAGGAAAGGCCTGGGCAACTGCACTCTTGTTCCTTTAATGCCCCAACTGCAAAAATAACCCCCAGCTGCTCTTGGAGTGCTGGAGGTCATGGGGACAAGCCCGACCCCACACTCAAGTCCCGAGAGGGAAGGGCAGCCCACTCAAGCAAGCATTGGATGCCTGCAGATTCTTCTTCCTTCTGTGAGTGTGGCAGCTGTGGCAAGAAAGGAGACACAGATAATGCTCGGCCCACATACTACTGGTAAGCACATTGGAATTGCAGCAGAGGTGGCAGCCATTCCTAGCCACCCAGGCTTCACTTGAGAGGGAGTGAGAATGAGAGGGGCATGGCAGTGAAGAAGTCTGGGGAAGCCCCCATCTATGGGAAGTCAGGGCAAAGCTAAACAGGCTCCTGTCTCTCCCACTGTCAACGTCAGGAAGGGACAGCTGGTGGGAATGAGGCACAATAACAGGAAACAAATCTGAAACTAAAGAGGCGGGAACTGGAGCCCAGCAAAGTCAGATAGCTGTGGAAAGCCACGTGGCCCTCAGGAGAACAGGGCTGGGGAGGAAGGGGGAGACTGAGCAATTGTCTAGATAACCCAGGCAAGATTAAAGTTCCACTCTATTTCAAGGTAAAGGGAGTTTTTATAGCAGTTGATCCAAGTCCCTGCTTCATCATTTTCTGAATAGGATTCTGACAGTCCTCTCTGAAGGGATGATGCACGTGTGCTCCGGTACCTCTTTCCATATAAGGGACTTGGCCGTTTCAGTTCTCTAGACACAGGCTAAGAAGATAAATACTTCCCATGCAGACAATCCTTTACATGTCTCAGCCTGACAGCCCCCTACTCATTAATTTGGGCACTGCTTCTGTGAAAGTGACCAGAGCTTCCCTGCCTGGGAGGCAGAATAGTAACCTCAAACAAGGAGGCGGAAATGCAAGGCCCCCAGCAAAGTATTGGCGGAGTGCCCGACTCAGGCAGCCTGCGTCAGCTTGATAAGTCCTCCAAAGCATCGCACTATCATTGAAGAGTAAGGACTGGGCGTGATGTTGCTGATGCAAAATGTCGTTAACCTTGACTCTCCCAGTTTTTAGATTTTTTCATTTGAGTATCTAGAGATTTGCTTGTCTTCTTTCTCCCACCTTTCTCCTCCTCTTTCCTTTTAGTCTGCACATAGCTTTTCAGCACCACCTGAAAGCATTCTCTAGAATTCTCTCCAACAAATGTGTTAAAGGGACTTTTCATTCAATGCTATACACTATTCCATCATTTCCTATTATTGGAATAATCTCTGCCCACTCCCCACCCCAAACTAAACTCATAATTTTCTGAAATTAAGTCAAATATTTATTGAGTACATATCAGGTATCATGAGTGTAGACTGTCTTTAAGGAGCTCATTCTATTTGGGGAGGACACACACACACACACACACAGCAATTGATTGCAACTCAGGAGATGTGATCAAGGTTTAGTTTGTTATTTTTTCCAAGCAAGTGGACAAAAACTGTTGTATTAGTTAGATGAAGGAGACACCTTCAGCTGAAGTTGCAGAAGAAGCTAAATTAGGGAGATGATGAGTAAGATGGATTAGAGAAAGGAGTCTGGAAGAAGGTTGCTCTGTTATGAGTGGTTCTTAAGCTTGGCTGCAAATTACAATCACCTGGTGGGATAGGCCAACTGATGGCCCCTAAGGATACCCATGGCTTAATCCTGGGGCCCTCTGAATGTTACAAATATGGCAAATGAGACTTTGCTGATGTGTGCTTTAGGATGTTGAGATAGGGAGTGAAAGGTTAAAGTCGGTGGTGAAGGCTAAATAGAAATCTCAGACAGTGAATACAGAAAAAGCAAATTTATTTAAAGAAAAGGGGATGGGGGTTGGGGGACAGGGATATCCAAAGGGAAGGGCTACACAGCACCAAGCCAATGAGTATTGAGTTAATGATGACAGCCCCTAGGAGCTGGAGTCTCGTCCTTATATACATCCACTGTCGGGAAGCTCTTGTCGTCAGTGGGTTTGGGGGACTTAATTTTTGAGCTTAGGCAGCGGGGTTGGGTCAACAAGAATGCGGATGTGTGATCAGGTGCTTCTTGGCAGTTTTAATTCCTATATAGTTTGGTTCCTGATGTCCGGCATTTCCTGTCCGACAAGTCTTCCTGGTCTTTGTTCTCCTGTGGCCATTAAGAATTCTATTGCTGTGTAAATCCTAACAAGGAGATGATCCTGGATTATCCAGGTGGACCCTAAATGTAATCACCAGTGTCCTGGTGGGAGGGAGGCAGAAGGAAATCTGACTTACAGAAGAGGAAGAAGGCATTGTGACTACTCCAGCCAGAGGAGACAGGGCCATGTGGGGTGGCCACTTGTGAAGAAATGGGACAGCTTCTAGAACAACGGTTCTCAATTTGTAGGTCACGACCCCTTTGGGGGTCGAACGACCCTTTCACAGGGGTCGCCTAAGACCATCGGAAAACACATATATAATTACATATTGTTCTGTGATTAATCACTATGCTTTAATTATGTTCAATTTGTAACAATGAAATTGGGGGTCACCACAACACGAGGAACTGTATTAAAGGGTCGTGGCATTAGGAAGGTTGAGAACCACTGTTCTAGAAGATGGAAATGGCAGAGCAACAGATTCTGCCCTCGACCCAGAGGAGTGAAGTCACCTTACTTTCGGCTCAGTGAAACTCATTTCGAACTTCTGGCAGCCAGAAATGTAGAAGAATAAATCTGTGTTTTGTTAAGCCACTGAGTTCATGATAATTTGTTACAGCAGCCACAGACAATTAATACACCTGGGAAGGTTTACAGATGCTTGATACATGGGCTCCATTCCAGGGCAACTGAATCTGCCTGAAGGTGGGCCCCAGGCATCTGTAACGTCCCCCAGGTGTGCTGCTAGGTTGAGGGAGATGTGTAAACAGAAGTGGAAGCAGCCTTGGAGGGCTCCAGAAATGAAAGCAAGCTGAGGAATGGAGTGACAGCTGACAATGCAGACAGGGACAATGCAGCATAATGGGCCTTGGAGTCAGCCAGACCTGACCCACCCCAACCCCTCCACTGCCTAACATTTGCATTAAACAAAATTGTACAGTTTTGCATAGACTCAGCTCATTTATAAGATAGTGATAATACCTACACCAAAGAGTTATGAGAGTCAAATTAAATTGGCAAATTGCCTAGTTTAAGTGTTTTTCACATAAGGGCCAACAATTGATATAGGTTTCTAGGCAGAGATATAAAAGAGCTCTTGAATCCCACTTTCCTATAAACAGGGTTGCCAGGTAAAATGCAGGACTTGCAGTTAACTTTTAATTTCAAAATAGAAATTTTAGTGCAACTATGTCCTAAATATTGCATGGTTCATACTTTGATTAATTGGAAGGAAAGATGCTAATTTCCCCTGCCCCATACACCTTTTAATATTTCTGTAGTTGTGAAAGGAAGGAAGGAAGGAAGGAAGGAAGGAAGGAAGGAAAGGAAAGGAAGGAAAGAAAGAAAGAAAGAAAGAAAGAAAGAAAGAAAGAAAGAAAGAAAGAAAGAAAAGAAAGTAGAGGAAGAAAAGAAAGAGAAGGGAAAAAAAGAGAAAAGAAAGTAAAGATAAATTGTACTTTTTCATGACTTTCTTTTTTATATATATTTTTTCTTTATTAAGGTATTACATGTGTCTTTATCCCTCATTATCCCTCCATCCCCCCCACTCATGCCCTCACCCCCGCCCCCTCTAGTGTCTGTGCCCATTGGTTATATGCATGCTTACAAGTCCTTTGGTGGATCTCTCCCCCTTCCCCCCACCCTTCCCTACCTTCTCTCTGAGTTTCAACAGTCTGACCTTCATTATAAAATGAGATTTAGACTTATATAATAGGAATTAGTAAGGGAAAACAGAAACCATTGTAGGTATTTCAGGCAGGAAAGGAATGCCATACAAACAACTGATTGCATACAAAACTCCTGGAAGAGCTAGAGGAGAGAAGGTCAGGGAAAGCCACAAGCTTTCAAGTTTGCTACTAGCTTTACCAAGCAGGAAGTTTCAGGGACTACAGGAAACTGCTGGCTGTGATCTGCTTCCAGCACTGAGGTGGTGACTCACAGGGAAATGTCTGGGAGTCCATACAAACTGATAGCTGCTGAAACCTGTACATCCACCCAATCCTGACAGGAGCCATAATGTGGCTTTTACTTCTCTTCTCCCTTCCAAATCTCATGCAAGTACCTATGGTAGTCAGCAAGACTTGAAACGCGGCTGGCAAGGGATGCTGGGAAATGTAGTTCCCAGGCTTCCAGACCAAACAATAAGGAAGCATCTAACAGACAAGCTGGGCTACATAGCTAAGGAAAGAAACGGCCCCAACAGATTGAAGAGAGAAAACTTTTGACAAAAAAGGAGGGGAAATAACCACCACTGCTTAGATTCCTGGTTATTGTAAAATACCAAAAGCACTGAGTGTTCTGTACCCATCTGCAACTTTTTATTTTAAAACAATACTTTGTTAATTTGTTGTGCTGCCCCACGTGTTCTGAGCTTTTCCTGGCCCTAGGATTTCACGAACTACCTATTCTTGGCCATCAGAATTTTGTTTTTCCTGTTGAAGGTGGCAACATGTAAAAAGAGGAGCCTTGGTAAATATGTTTATTTCCAGGGCTAATGCCTGAACTGTAGGATATGACTACTTCATTATCTCTTGCTGTGGATTCTCTCAGTTGGACTAAAACAATAATTCCCCCTCCCCATTTTTTTTTTCACATTTCTGTGGGGTTGGAATTCAGAGAGAACTCAGTGGGGCTGTTCTGCTCCCTGTGTTGCCCTCTAGGTCACTCAGCTCCATTCACTTGGTGGCTGGAAGAGCTAGAAAATCCGAAGTGTCTTCACACACACGTCTGGTGCTTTGGGCCCCTCCACATGGCTTCTCTCTGCCCAGGTGCTAACTTAATCTTCCCCACACCTCAGTCTCAGGTAGTCAGTCTCTGTGCATCGTGGTTGGCTTCTCAGAGGGAGAAAGTGGAACCTGCTAATCCCCTAACAGCCTGGGTGTGCAAGTCCCAGAATGTCACTTCTGCCATATCTATTGGTCAAGGAAAGTCACAAAGCCAGCCCTGACTCAAATGGAGAAGCAGGCTAGACCTCTTGAAGGGTAGGGTAGTACAGCATGTGCACACAGAGGGAAGCAATTAGTCAGTGGCCATCCCGGGACATGGATTGGATTCTATCCACCCAGCTACTAACTTGGGTACGTATTCTCTTATTCTATCCTCACTTTACAATGTAAAACTTGCTGTTTTTGATCTTAACTTTTATCTTTATGTATTATTATCCATAAGTGGCTTCTTTACATTTTTGCTTATGTAGACTATTAATAATATATGTTTGAGCAAGGATTTCATACACACATACATATATACACATATGTATGCATATGTAGTATATTCATGTACTATTAACAATCTATTTGTTAAATATTAGTGAAGCTTAATGCCTTTTTATTTTGTAATAAGCATAAATATAAACTATTATATCACAGATCTATCTTTCCATCTTGGTTGGTCTCATCATTGCTTCCTTGGATTTTCTTATTAACGCTCTGCCCGAGGCCCTTCTACCAACCCACAAGGTGACACTGAGACCTTGATTCCCCTTTTATCCTCTTCCTGCTCCTTGAATACATCAACTAGCTAACAGAGATTGGGATTGTTCCACATTTTACAGTTTATGTCTAAGGAATATATCATGTACTCAGCCATAAGCACTGTGAAAGCCTAAGGCTTATAGTTATGTAAAGTAGATTTGCTCTTCTTTTCTAAATGTGTAGATCCCCAATATATAGGTATACGTAGGTATTCAGGCACCCTCACCCCTCATAAAAAAAAAAGTGATCTGGGAATTGAACAGTGATTAGAATTATTCGTGTCCTCTCATAGAGTGGAAGATTGAGAATAATCTAAGCTTATAGGAGGCAGGTGTGTGCCTTTTCATCGTTGTGTGTCCAGAGTTCTAACAAAGGGGCTAGCAAATAAGAGGTGCTTAGTAAGTTTTCGCTGGCCCCTTATATTTAACTATCCATGTGGAAATGTACCGTTTGCTTTGCAAAGACTAGTCAAGAAATACTGAGGCACACAAATAGGTGCGTTTAGAATACAAAAATAAGCTCGAATCACCACATAACATATCAGATAGAAGGTGAAGCAGAAAAAATACATTGGACATCACACTGGAAAGTGCTCTACCCTTTTAGTTATGAATGCAAGTTCATTGTCTCCTAATTAAAAAAAAATGTGTGTGGGGGGAGGGGTGTGGGGTTGGAAACAGAAGGGGACTTGAGGCAGCAAGCAGGGTGGAAGGGTTTCCAGTGACCTGTAGGGATCTGCCGTGCATACCTGGGCCAGGATGACCTCCAAACAGGCCCCAGTAGACGAGAAGGTGGAGAGGCAGCCGGTTTCCTTTATAATCAAACATGACGCTGCTGTGTGCATAGCTCTGATGTCCAGGCTGCTGAAGGCTCTGATAGCTTAGGCAGAAGCAAGGGAGAAGCTGATAAGGGGGGGCGGGGGGAGGGAAGGGAGACAGGAGCTGAGAGAAGCCTGTGGGCAGCCCAGGGCCTCCCATGGGGCAGTTCCTAGGCTCTGGCTGCCAGATGTGATGCATAACTCAGGGGCCTGAGTGCAGGCCTGGGGGGCTTCTCCCTCTCTCGGCCTGTCTAATTTAACACGTTTCTGTCTGGCTGCCCTCAGCTTCAAAGGGAGACTGAAGTGCTTGCCCACATGACAGAGTCCTATGAAGCTTTCTTGGTCGGTATTTCGAAATACGCAGTGGAGGCAGCATGTCAGGCAAGCGTGGAGAAGCAAGAAATATGTGCAGGGGTGTGTGTGGGTGGGGGGTTGGAAGAGAACCTGGGCTCTGACTGAATGCCATTTGTTCCTTTCCTTTTAGCTGCTGCTCTTATTGTTTTTACCAAGACATTTTTCCTCCCCCAAATGCAAAAGCTAGAGCTATAGGTCCCATCAATCTCGGGTTCTTTACACAAACAAACTCCGGGCTGCGCTGTGCGAAGCTGCTGACAGCTTACCTCCTGGCTCGCTTCCAGCCGCAGGCAGGGGAGGGTGCCTGCTCCCAGGCAGCAGCTTCTGGGGGCTCTGCCCTTTGGCACACGATAGTCACCCTGATGGAGACTTGAGAGGAAAAAAAAACACACCCAAGATACTGCTAAGCAGATTTCAAGCCTGCCTATTTGTCGTTTACAGGGAAGACATTCCTTTTAGATTTTCTGTGTCCCTGAGCCAGGCCCTGCTCCCACATCTCTGGGCCTCAGCTGCTCAATGTGAAATGCAAGTTTGGGCTGGAGGGTCTCCAATGCTCCTCACTGCTCGGACCTTCTCTGATCCCAGGACCCCTGAATTATTGGAAAGATGGAGGCTAACTGAGGCCCAGAAAATCCAGAAGAATGGAAAAACCCCAGATACATCCTAATATGTATAAAAAGCCAGGTGCCGTCATGACTGGATGGACGACCAAACAGCAGGCTAGGGAGTTGAAGGAGTGGGAGCTGTGGGCCCAAATGACAAAAGGACCAGTCCGGCTCTCATGGCATGGCGGGGTGGGGCCGCAGAGGCTGAGGAGCCTTGCAGGGTGGGGGCTGTCAGCATGGAGCTTCCCAGGGTGGCTGAGGTGGAGGAGCATCATGGGGTGGGGGCAGCGGAGGCGAGGCGGAGGAGCAGGGCGGGGGCCGTGAGCATGGAGGTTCAAGGGGTAGGGGCCACGGAGGTGGAAGAGTGACGCTGGGCAGTGGACATGGCCTTGATTGCAGCTAGGCCTAGGGATCCTAACCGCGCACAATTTAATCATACGCTGGGCCTCTAGTTTATATATATTTCACCTTGGAATATCATTCCTTGAATTGGAACGAGCATGCGCTCACTCAGGAAGCCACACAGTAATCTGGCTCAGGTTCCCCCTTTTTTCCATCCCGCCCCTTGAAATTCTACACACGTCTCTGCTTACCTTTTCAAAGGAATATAACTGACCCCAAACCAACTTGTCTTTCTAGTTTCTCTATCTAGTTAGCACTTTCTCTGATTAGGAGGGAGGGGCGGTGCTTGGTTTAAAAGCCCTTTCTGCAAGGATCCTCTGTAGTCCATCACTGCATCCCTATCTTTCATTTTAATGATTGCACACATGTATTTAACAATACAGTTTTACACAGATTGCTAAGAGCACTTTTTTCACATTTCACAGAACTTGAAACATATGGACTTTCTATTAATATTCATACCACGGCACAGCCAAATCTACCTCCTAAATAGAGGCATTGCAATTTGTTTAGAGTTTAAAAGCATAATAGCAATAATGAGGGGAGGAAAAAAAAGTAAGTTTATTTTATATAACTGAATGGAGAATAAATTCACAAAATAGTAAATAAAATTTCATATGGTCTCTCATGTATCCTGAAGGGGGTGGTACTTGATTCACAAGGGTGATTGTTATGTCTGAATACTTTCCTCTTTGCAATTTTGTGACTGCAGAAGTTTCAAAATTCAGTTAAAAATATTGCTGATCAGTTTTATTTAGGGTTCATGTCAAGAATTTTTTTTTCACAGTTCTGTTTTGTTGCGGATATGGAAAAGTCAATAAATATTCAGAATATGGAGTAGATCTTTCAAAAAAACAACCTCAAGAATGCTAACAATTTTTTTTTGAAAAATACTAAACAAGAGGCTATTAATGTTTATTACTTAAACAAGATGGACTAAATGTTTGTTAGTCCACTTTGAAAAATTATAGATGACATGATACCATCTAGAGAACCCTAAAGATTCCACCAAAAAACTATTAGAACTAATTAATTTAATAAAGTAGCAGGATACAAAATTAATATCAGAAATTGGTTGCATTTTTATAAGTCAATAATGAACTATCAGAAAGGGAAATTAAGAAAACAATCCCATTTAAATTTTCATTGGAAGAAATAAAATACCTAGGAATAAATTTAACCAAGGAAGTAAAAGATCTTTACTTGGAAAACTATAAGACACTGAAGAAAGAAATTAAGGATGATGCAAATAAATAGAAACTATACCATGCTCAGGGATAGGAAGAATTAACATCATCAAAATGTCCATACTACCCAAAGCAATCTACAGATTCAATGCAATCTCCATCAAAATACCAATGGCATTTTTATAGCACTAGAACAAATAATTCTAAAATTTATATAGAACCACAAAAGACCCCAAATAGTCACAGCAATCTTGAGAAAGAAGAACAAAATTGGAGATATCATGCTACTTGATATCAACCTATACTATAAGGCTATTGTAATTAAAACAGCATGGTGCTGAAATATTCAATGGAACAGAATAGAGAGCCCAGAAATAAACACATGTCCATATGGTCAATTAATGTATGACAAAGAAGGCAAGAATATACAATGATATAATGAGATAAAGACAGTATCTTTCATAAGTGGTGTTGGGAAAACTGGACAGATATGAAAAAAAAGAGAAACTAGACCAATTTTTCAAACCATATACAAGAATAAACTCAAAATGAATTAAAGACTGGAATATAAGACCTGAAACCATAAAACTCCTGGAAGAAAACATGGGCAGTAAACTCTATGACATCACTCTTAGCATTTTTTTTTTATATGTCTCCTCAGGCAAGGGGGAAAAAAGAAATAAAGAAACAAATGGGACTACATCAAACTGAAAATTTCTGCATAGCAAAGGAAACCATCAACAACATGAAAAAACAACATGCTGAGTGGAAGATATTTGCAACTAATATATCCAATAAGAGATTAAATATCCAAAATATATAAGGAATGAATATAACTTAACACACACACACACACACACACACACACACACACACAACCAGCACAAAAAAACCCCATCTAATTAAAAATGAGCAGAGAACCTGAATAGACATTTTTCTAAATAGGACATACAGATTTATGAAAAGACTAGAGGCCTGGTGCACAAATTTGTGCACGGGCGGGGTCTAGCCGGCCCACCCTGATGGGGACCCATTGGGCCAGGCTGCTGGTGGGGAGGGGCTGTGGGCAGTTGGTCAGCCAGCCCTACCCTTGATTGGGGTGTTGGGGGCCAATTGGGGGTCAGACCGGCAAGAGGGAGGTAATCAAGTCCCGAATCAGGCCGGTTGGCT
This sequence comes from Myotis myotis, assembly GCF_014108235.1. Lineage (NCBI taxonomy): Eukaryota > Metazoa > Chordata > Mammalia > Chiroptera > Vespertilionidae > Myotis > Myotis myotis. Next base: position 36,605,630 of record NW_023416357.1, read on the forward strand.
GCCGCAGTGAACATTCTGGTCATTCCACCATTCCAATCACTGGGCTTTTATATATATAGATGTTCAACATCACTAACCATCAGAGAAATGCAAATTAAAACCACAATGAGATGTCATCTTATACCTATCAGAATGGCTATCATCAATAAATCAACAAACAACAGGTGTTATAGAAGATGTGGAGAAAAGGGAACCCTCATGCACTATTGGTGGGATTATAAATGTAACAATCCCACTATGGAAAACAGAATGGAGGATTCTTAAAAATTTAAAGATAGATCTACTATATGACCCAGAAATTCCATTTTTAAGTATTGAAATGAGCATGGAGGTTTCTTAAAATATTAAAAATAGAACTATCATATGATCCAGCAATTCTACTCTGGGTATGTATCTGAACAACTCCAAAACACTAATTCAAAAAGACATATGTACTGTTATTTTCATTGCAGCTTTATTTACAACTAGAGGACTGGTGCACAACATTTGTGTGGGGGTGGGGGGGGGGTGGGTATCCCCTCAGCCCAGCCTGCACCCTCTCCAATCCAGGACTTCTCGGTGGATGTCTGACTGCCAGTTTAGGCCCAACTGGCAGTCAGACATCCCTCTCACAATCTGGGACTGCTGGCTCCTAACTGCTCACCTGCCTGCCTGCCTGTCCACCCCTAACTGCCCTCCCTGCCAGCCTGATCACCCCTAACTGCCCACCCTGCCAGCCTGGTCGCCCCTTACTGACCCCCTTGCTGGCCTTGTTGCCCCCAACTGTCCCCCTCTGCTGGCCTGGTCACCCCTAACTGCCCCCCCACCAGCCTGGTTACCCCAAATGCTCCCCCCCCACCGGCCTGGTCATCCCCAACTGCCCCCCTGCCAGCCTGGTTGCCCCACACAGCCTTCTGTTCAGTCATTTGATCATCCCTCACTAACCCCCCTGCCAACCTGGTCGCCCCACGCAGCCTGCTCAGTCGTTTGGTCATCCCTCACTAACCCCTCTGCCGGTCTTGTTGCCCCAGGCAACCTGCTGGTCATTACTGTTTACTGTGATGACATCCCACACAATTTTCATATTCCTCTATTATTAGCATAGATAGCCAAAATATGGAAGTAACCTAAGTGTCCATTGATAGACAAACGGATAAAGAAGATGTATATATTTATATTACAGGCCCGGTGCACAAAATTTGTGCATGGGAGGGGGGTCCCTAAGCCCAGCTTGCACCCTCTCCAATCTGAAACTCCTCGGGGGATGTCCAACTGCCTCTTGCAATCTGGGACTGCTGGCTCCTAACCGCTCACCTGCTTGCCTGCCTGCCTGATTGCCCATAACCCCTCTGCCTACCTACCTGATCGCCCCTAATCACCTCTGCCTGCCTGATCGCCCCTAACTGCTCCCCTGCTGGCCTGGTAGCCCCTAATTGCTTCTGCCTTGCCCCATACCTGGGACCCAAGATTCCCTCCTCCGGCTGGCTGCAGGCACCCAGGACCCATGGGCAGGCAGCTTCACCCAGGCCACAGCCACAGGCACCCCGGACCGCAGGGTGGGTAGCTTGTCCCTCTCATGGGCCACAGCCTGGCTGATCCCATTCCTCTCTCGTGAGCTTTGTGCCTGGCTGGTCCCCATTTCTCTCTCCCCAGTGTTGAGTGTCTGAGCCATTACGGTGTGATGGCGAGGGGGCATGATGATCATTTGCATATTAGCTCTTTAGTATATAGGATATACACAATGGAATGTTTCTCAACCATAAAAATAATGAAATCTTGTAATTTGTGACAACATGAATGGACTGAGAGGTATTATGCTAAGTTAAATAAGTCAAACAGAGAAAACACATACCATGTGATTTCACCTATATATGAAATCTAAAAATCCTACGTTAAAAAAACAATAAACAAACAAACAAAACAGAAACATAGATACAGGTAACAAACTGATGGTTGCCAGATGGGAGGGGTGTTGGGGGATTAGATGAAAATGATAAAGGAATTAAGAAGTACAAATTGGCGGTTATAAAAGAGTCATGAGGATGTAGAGTACAGCATAGGGAATATAGTCAATATTGCAATAACTATGTATGGTATCATATGGGTACTAGGCTTACTAGGGGATAACTTTATAAGTTATATAAACATCTAACCACTATGTTGTATACCTGAAGCTAATATAATATTGCATGTCAACTGTCATTGAAAAAAACATTAAATTTTGTTAAAAACTATGATATATAAATATGGAATCATTACCTTGTTCCGAAATAAATCTAATGTTATGTCAATTATACCTTAAAACAAATATTTTTTAGTTGTGGATACCACTTTTAAAAAATTTTTAAATTATCTCCTTTACAATGTTTTCTGTGTGTGTGTGTGTGTGTGTGTGTGCCCAAAGCATACCATTTCATTCTCTGAAGACCTTTGACCTGACCTGAACTTTGAACTGATGTGGCAGTTCTGTATTTTGCAGGGATTGGTTGGGGAGGCTTTTAGGGAAGTCACACTGAAAAGTCTGAAATACCCAAGGGTACATGCATGAGTGAAACTTTTCTTGTAACTTGGAGACACAGAACCGGAAAAGCAGAATGAAGAAGGGCTGTGCAAACAGGAGATTCTGTTTCAGGGGTGCCCCTATCTCTAGCCACATGGTTTATTTTTAGCACTATTATCTGGTGATATTACTTTGACAAAAACAGTGCAGTGGTTTTGAGTTCTTTTAGTGTTCTGGTGGTTCATGTCTTTTTCTCCCAGTTAAGTAGTTCTAATGCAACACTTCTTAGCCACAAAAGAGTTCAACCAAATGCCTTAGAGAATGAACACTTCCCTTTGATTCTTACCTTTCTTCATCACACACACACACACACACACACACACACACACACACACTGGGAAACTTTCTATTCTTTTCAGTCTTCATCCCAATAAAGCTGGTTTTTTGGATATTGTTATCAACTGAATTGCTTCATTTTGTTAAAAATCATTTAATGTAATCACTGAAGATGTCTATTCATTAGAGGCCTATTAAAGTAGTAGCTTTTAAATCAGATGGATTTCAAAGGTTTTTCTATGACTCAGGTTTCTTATCTGAAAAAAAAAGGGGATAAGAGCAGGACCTCTCTCAAAGGAGGCTGAGAATTATAATGAGAAGTTTCCAGTAAAGCCCATACTAGGTGTTTGATAAGAGTCTGATGTGATTATCCTAAGTTCAGAGAGGCACCTTTCATCCTTTGGACCAGGTCTTGCTGGGCTGGGGAGGTGTAGGTGGGTGGCTGAGATGTGCACCCTTGGACAACTTTGAAAGGAGGTGGGAAGTGAACTCAGTAACCCTGTTTATAATTAGCTGTGCTTTGGGGAATCTTCCAGTCTCCCTCAGCTTGTCCTAACTGCAGAAGTGTACATGTTTCCTTTCAGATCAAGGAATAAAAAGGTGTCTCAAATTTCCACTTCTTCTCTGCCATTCCCAAGCTCCACTCTGGCCCAGCCTGTGAGGGGAAAACTTAAGCCTCTTCCACCACATTGATTCAAATAGCTGCATTCAAGCAGCAGACCAAAAAACGGCAGGCTTTTATCTCCACTCTTATAAAGTGTCCGCTCTTGGGGAAGAAGAGAGATTTGGGATTTAAGAATTGCACCTAGGCATAAAATAAGATGGATCCGCCTTCATTTCTGGGAAAATCCTGTACCAGCACCATCTTCCCTGCCCCCTGTAATTGGGATGCTATGTGTGTTTGCAATTTGAAGAGGGATTTCTCATCTCTCCCTTGTTCTCTTTCTGCACAGCCCACCTGCAGCCTCTTCCAGGATCCTCCTCCATGTTGCCCTTGGATCTGCCTTTTCCCTAAAAATGCTCTGGCCAAGGGTTTTTATTCCATCATGCTCATGTTCTTATGTTTTTGTCAAATAGAGAACGCTGCGCTGTCTCTCTCACGAACTCAGCCAACTGCCAGACGAACATGAATCAGGATTCCTGAACTTAGAGCCCATGCCTGCTCTACGAGATTATTCAACCTGCTACGAGGGCCAGGACGTTCTGAGTTCCCTGCCAGCTGGGCCTAAATCAGCACCCAGGATGCCAGAGTGGGATCACGATATCAGGAGTTCACAGAATGGACTAACCTTATCTCCTCCGCCTTCCAATATCCACCTGGAAAAACCAACAACCCTGAGCCACAGAGGTCAACAGAGGCGAACTGAACTGTCTGGGCATGCACTTCACCTCCTGCCGGCAACATGACCATGAGCTCAGGACTTCACCCCCCTGCACCTCAGTTCCCTCACCGTAAAAGGGAGACAGTAGACGAGTTGTACAACTGGCAGGGTTCCTGGCCTGGCAATCATAAAGATACTGCCAACATAGGCTTTCAATCACCCTAGCATGGAGGGGGAGCAGGATCTTCAAAACTGCAATTGAGCTCAGGATTTAGGTTCATGTAAATAAGCCCGGCTCATTCTCCCATCCGATCTCTGCCCAAGCTTCTCACTCCCCGGTCTTCTCCCCCTGTCCTTCTCCCAGTCCCCTGCCTCTCCTCAGGTCCCCTCCCAGGTTTAGAGCCCCAGGTGGGTCTGTCCAAAGGGATCTCTCCTGCCCTATCTCCTTTGGGCAGTGCACATTCTTGCTTTTCAGTGTATTGCTTTCCTCTAAACTTAATGCAGAACTCAAGATGATTTCTTTTGAGCCACCCATAAAGGCGGCACATTGCAAGGCCACAACGCTGGAGACAGACACACGCTTGATGCTGGTTGCTGGATGCGGAATGCCTGGCTAAAGAGACCTTTCATGGAAACCTCCTGACTTCCATGCTAACCACCTTGTGATCACCCCAAGTGGGACCTGCGGTAGAGGACTGTGATTTGCAGATCCCTGAGCGCAGGTCTGTGAAATCCGGGAGGAAGCGTGCGCTGCGTGTGGAGGCATTCCAATAATAGTTCAGCGGGGAGGAGAGTGCAGTGACTCATGTCCCCAGAGCACGTCCTGAGGCAGAGAGGCGGGGGCGGGACACTCACCCAGGCAGGGCAGCGGGGGGATTACCTGCGGAGGCCAGGAAACCGGGCAGGCGGAGCACAGACTGGGGAGCTGGGGTGCACCAGGCCAGCCACATTGACTCACACAGGAAAGTGACAGGGCGATGACCAAATTTGAAAGAAGCAAGTTGCCTGTGTCAGGGAAGCTCATAGAGAAACAGGAAGCATGATCAGCTGGTACCAAGCGCAGAAAAGGAAAATCCAGCGTGTCTGCCTGCCTTTGTTCTCCCTGAAGTTTATCAAGATGAATGACTATTGAGCACAGCACTGTGCTTCTGAGAAAGGAGATGCAGCCACCCCCTCGGCATGGGCCCCCACAGACATCTGCAAGGCCTGCCGGGCTGTGTTGGGTGGCTCCCACGGCCAGCCTCACCACCACCCTCACTTGTAATTGCTTTAGCTGACTTCTAGTCACAGCCCTGCCTGTTCAGTTTTATGGGTGGCCAGCTTGTGGGGGGCGGGGGTGGTGGTGGTGGAGATGTACTCTGCTCACCACGAGACCAGGCAGAGGAAAGGGCATATTTTCTGTCTACCCAAAGGAGGGCAGCATTCTTTTCTAAATAGCACAGAGACATTCTACATGTAAGCCGTGGCCCTGTTCACTGAGCACCTACTAAATGTCTAACGCTGTGTGAAGAACTTGATGCACATTGTCACATTTAATTCTTACAACAATCCCAAGAGGCAGACTCTTTTAGTATCCCTGTTCTATGCATTGAGTACATGGAAGCACAGAGAGGCAGAGCAATCTGTCTAACATCACACAGCTATTTGTATCAGCTTTGGAATTTGATCACAGGCTGTGCTCCCTCCCAGCAGGATTCTGTTTAGTCCTAGGGATTGATGATGATGATTTAAGTCGTGGGTAGTTGGGATGCATTTTTTGCAGTCTGTGTTCTTAGGCGTGTCTCTGTCAGCCTCTAGAGTGAAGAGAGGATGGAGGAGTGTTGGGGAGTCCGTGGAGAGGTTGGCTTCATTATTGTAGGGCCAGGCGACCTACCACAGGGCCTGCCTACAGGCAGAAGGAGGCCTCAATGTCCCTGGTGGAGCAGCAGGTCTGGATGGAAGGTCTGCAGGCAGCACAAGGCAAGGGGTCCTCTTGATAGACATCGCCTTGCCACCGCCCCATTCCCTCAGGGCCCTGAGTGGTGGTCTTCCTGCTGTGCAGGGTATTTCTTATGGAACTCTCTCCAGGAAAGACAGCCAGCATAACCTGCCACTCCAATGGAGTTGCCTCTCTCAAGAGGCATAGCAAGTGTCAGTCCAGAAATTCTCAAGTATCAGTACCCTAAAATCACACTCCCGTCAGGGAATTGGCATGCTAACAAGTTCCCCAGGCCATTCGGATATAAGCAGTGCTTACGACTATTCTTTGTGAAACTACACTTTGGGATCTTCTTTCTATGGGAAGCAGGTCATCTTCCCAAGTTAAATGAAACAAGGAAAGCTGACACTGAAAGTTCCCTTGTCAAATGAAAGCCATCAACCCTGGCACTTCGCTGACCACCACTTCTTTGTAGGATACTTTTAGTTTTGCAAAGGAACTGGAAAGATTTTGCTCACAACCACAGGTGAAGGTTCTTGGAGGGAGCCTGAGGCAACCTGTGATGGCATGAATTGTCCTAAAGAAAATCAGAAAAAAGAACATGTAAGTTTGAATGGCCGGAACCATATTTTGGGGGGGCCTGTTTCCAATGGCTCTGCAAAACTAAAGATCTTCGTGCATAAAAACAAAAGTTTGGAAAATGAGGGCAGATGAAGACTTGCGTTTCAGGGGGGTGGCCTAGGCCTCTGAGGTTCAGGCATGGAGGGGTCTGAAGGCTGGAGGGTGAGACACTTCTTCTGATTTTACCCCTGGCCTCCCTCCTCCTCACAAAAGGAACAGGCTTCCCCTGGGTTGTGGTAGGAAAAGCAACACAAAGCCACGTGGCTCAGGAATTTCTCTCTCTCCAGCCTGCCTGACACTTTATCCTTATATGGTTTTCCCTTGTCTCTGGAAGCACTGGGAACTGTAAGACTACCCACATGACAATGCCTGGAGAACACCTTATCCCTTGTCGCCCACCATTCTGGAAGGGAGAACTTGCACACCAAGAACTTGGCAGCCAGCTGGGAGAATCAAGGTAGGTGAAGAGGCATCAGATGGACAATGGGGTGAGAGGGGGCTAATGAGATCTGACAAGGCATCTAAAGGGGAGGGCATGGTCTCCCATGTCAGAAACCAGTTCTGCTCATGGCCGTCATCCTTATGATTAGAGTTGGAACTGTCCCTGTCCTCCCCACCAAGAACCATGAGCATCCATACCCCACCTTGCTCCATTTCTTGGATTCAATACTATAATTAAGAGTCCAGACAGCTGGCCACATCATATATTCTGGCTTCATCCTTTTTCAAAGGAATGGGGCAAGTGTGCCGTGTGTGTGTGTGTGTGTGTGTGTGTGTGTGTGTGTGTGTGTGTGTGTTGAGCTCTGAAGCTATAGATTTCCTTCCTGTTATGCACCCCTTGGGCCTGTTCACAGGTCCACCAGTTTGGACAATCCCAGGAACTGCACAGACAAGAGGCAGCAGGCTGGGAGTACATCTGTCCGGAGACAGCTCTGAGGTAGAGCCGGAGCTGCAACCAACCACCCTGTGAAAGGAGCTGCCTCCCTGTAAGATGTCAAGGCCAGAGTTAAGCCCCCTCCCACCACTTGGTAGCTCCCTGAATTTCACACCAGTCAGCAGGGCCACAACAGGCAGAAGTAAAAAGGCCCAGGTTCCCACTGCTTTCCTCCTAGCTGTGAGCAGACGCTTGGGGTCATAAAGCCTGTTGGAAGCAAAGGTAGACAGTGAACTTGGGCAAAGGATAGCCTCTTGGGGCCTCTGTTTCCTCAAATGTAAAACAAAGCAGTTGGTCACAGAAATTCCTTTCTGGCTCTAAAGTTGTGTGACTGTATAATTCTCTAAGATGTTACCACTGCTCATCTGGCACACATTTAGATGTATGCATATGCTGAGACACGTCATATAGGTGTTTAACTTACAGGAAATAAATTATGCAAGCTCTGTCTCTTTCACATACTTAAAAATAAAAATGCTGTAAAATCACATTTTGCATACACATGCATGGCATATATTTATACAAACATAATACTGAGAAGGAGTACATGCCCCAAACCTTGTATAATTATACTTTGTGGGTGATTTAAATATTTTTCGAACTTGCCTTTGATTGTACTTGACTTTAGAACGTAACCTCACAGAAAGTGAGATTCCACTGTAATTCTTATTGCATTGCAAGGGGGTCAGAGGAGCATAAGGAAAAGAATGTGGGTCTGAAAACAGATTGACATGGGTGTAAATCCTGAATTTGAATTTCAGCTATGCCTTCTATTAATGGTGTAATGCTGGACAGTTTTCTGATATGTTATAACCTCTAACACTTACTACTGTCCCTATGACCAGGTCCATGTAGCCCAAATACACTTTGGTAAATGCTTCCCAAATGCACAGTTTAAGAGGCCCTATGTCATTGTTGGCAGGCATTACTCTACCTTCCAGGAGCCCCTGGCTGGGCAGCTAGTCTCATGCGCAGCAGTTGGGCATTAGCACAATGAAAGTCAGTGTTTCTGGGTATCATTAGCATCAGAATCACCTAGGGTGCTTTATAAAGATGTATATTCCTTGGCTGCCCCTCAAAGCTGCCAAATTAGACAAGGAGGTTAGAAGTATGCATTTTAAATAGGAATCACAAGCATAAAACTGAAGTTTTAGATGCACTGGGGCTGGGAGTAGTAAAGAGGCCTCAGATACTTCTTCCTCTCATCTCCAAGATTCTAGAACTGATTTAAGGTGTGATTCAAGGAACAAAAAGAAATCCTCCCCTACCTCTTCACCCTGGAAGCTCTGGTAGGCAGGCTAACGGGGTGCCATCAGCCATAGTTTAGTGTAGGGTCCTTTAATCTGATTGTTTTCCTCTTACCAGCTTGCTGAGACCCCGGCCCTCATGGAATGGGCATCTGGATCTCCACAGAGCTGTTTCTACCAAAGGGTGGTGTCACTTGGGAAAACTGGACTCTGTGGCCTGACTCCTAATCACAGATGCTTCTACACAGAAGCACTCGGGGGAAGGGTGGTCTTGAGGAGAAAAGCATGCAGCCTCAGGGATGGAGGTATGAAATGAACAGGATGCTCTTTAGTTATGAGAGAAGGTATGTTAGAGGTTGATTCCATACACAGGAGTCCTTCTGCTATTACTAATAGGAGTAGTAAGGGTCTCCTTGAAAGCATAACAGGCCCAAGTCTTTGCTCTAACCTTTTGGGATGCAAATGAGTATCTCCAGGGACTAGCTAAACCCAGTGTCCAGTTTTACAAAGCAAAGATGTCTTCAAGGCCATGGCCCTCATAATGTAACCATATACATCTGGAGTTAACCTGGGAGCTTATCTCAATATGTAACTCGTGCGGGGATAAATGTTCTATTGTTATTTCTCCCACTTCTCCGTAGAAATTGCGAAATTTTATCCTGACTCTGTAGTCTCCTGGAGGCTACCTAACTGAATGTGCTCTGTTGTGCTTAGGCAATCATAATAAGTGAGTTGTCTTTCTTTCCACATTGATGTGGAAACTTCTCTATTTGTCAGCTAGACTTCTAATTCCCCAACAGAGGAATTAAGGGCAGGTTGAACTTGAGCTGTCCCATTCCAAGCAGTAATGGAGGATCCTTAAATTATGAGACCAGTAAATTCTAATCAATTTGCTAGCCTTGGTGGGAGCTTTCTGGAGCAGAGGAGGAAGGAGAAAGGAGCTTTGGAGCCTAAGGCACACTGAGCAAAGAGCATTGGGCGCCATGGGAATGGAGGCATGGAGACCCTTCCGATGTTGGCCACACCCCTCTCTCCTCTTCTTCACTGAGGTGATGAACTTTTGTGAGTCTCCCTCCCATTAAAGACCACTTTCACCTCTTCCCGAAACTCTCTCTTCTTCTTTTTCTTCTTCCTGGGGAAAGGGATGAAGCAATGCGGGAAGCCTATAGGGAAAGGGACATGAGGGAAAGCATGCTCTCATGGATCGCTTAATGTGGTGGTGAGAAAACACATGGGGCAGGAGACTGTCACTCACTGTGACTGTGCACCATATTCCCCACCCTGATGTTCCACTTCTTTCCCTCACTGCCAATGCCAGGCAGTATGTGGAACAAATTCAGGAAATTTCATGGTGATTCATGGGAGTTTGATTTTGGCCAGAGAATATCTGCTTTGTAAAAGGCAGAGGGAAAGGGACAATGATAGAGCCTGGGGACTTCAGACCATTCTCCTGCCATTCACCTATGCCCTTTTCAAATGTTTGTAGAACAGAATTTCTAGTTGAATCATATGGTTTTGGTTGAGAAAAGGGAGGTTGACAAGTGTGGGAAAGGGCAAAATGACTTTACAACCGCATCACTATAATCTGATCAAATACACCAAAGAGTCTTCCCTTCCAAGTGTAACTGTCTGAGGACACTACTCTCAATTCCTTCTCTACACCACACATGCCAACTATTGCTCTTCTTTATTTCACAAGACACAGGATAACTGGACAGTTTCCCATATAAAGGAAGGACATTGTTTTCTCTTTAGCTAACATTCCCTTTAAGGAGCAGAAAGACAGAAGCATCAGTGTCTCATGTTTCCATAACTCTGACTGCATGTTCCTATGACTTGTATCCATTAGACACCTCGGGCGCCTGCCAAGCGGAGCTCAAGTGACACGTTCTGACCACCATTGTGTACCAGTTGCCCCCCATCTGGACAGCTTTGTCCTGAGTTTCTCTCTGTTCCTAGGTTATCTTTGACATAATGACCCATTTTACCTTTTTCTGCCCAGAAGTGGCTGTTCCTGAGGTATTGGGGTATGGGGGTGGTGGTGGTGGTGGTGATGGGGCACTGTGTATCCATACAATGCAAGCAATCCCCAAACATCAGACATTTTCCACTTGTTCCAACTCCTTCAACAGACTTTGAAAGAAACTTAACAAAGCAGTTACTCCGGGGTTAACACCTGGTATGAGACTGCACTGCCTGAAGTGTAACTTCACAAACCACTTCAAAGCCGCTGGAGATACAGGCTTGGAACAGAAAGACCATTTCCCGCTAACCACTCTAGCATATTTCCTTCCAGTCAAGCAATAAACCTAAGGCACCAGCAGAACTCCAGGCTTGTCCTGAGCCAGCACAGAGCTGCCATTTTGTCATGGCTCCATTTGAGCCCTCTCGTCAGCCAGCCTAATGTTACCGTATCTAATAAACCACGTACAGGCTGGTTGCCTCTCAAAAGACGGATTTGCCTTGATCCTCTGTACCACATGCAATTGAGCAGTAATTTATACATTGCCTGGAAACCAGTAGCACAAACATTGCTAAGTAAATGTTCAATTGAAACCAAATCCCCCCTACTGCTCATAAAAGGAGCTTGGATGCTCACTCTCAAGTGTCAATCATCTTGAAACATGCTGCTGTCAAATTTAGCTAATTTTTTTCAAAGTGGTATCTCCCATTAAGCCAAATAATGCCTTCAGGCACATTGTTCCTTTAAAATGTTGTACTGTATTTGAATAGAAAATAAATGTGAAAAAAATGTAAGTCTACTTGGGCGGTTGATTATATATCCCTGGTTAAGTGTTTGTATTTCAGGTTACTATTTATAATCAAGAGTTTTCAAATAATTACAGCCTAAAGGAAACCACAGTAAAATTTTTAACCAGAAATTTACTCACCGTATGGGTAATGACCAAAGAATAAATAAATCGCATTTAGCAACAGGAAAGAAGAGTGACATTGCTGAAAGTTGCCAACTTCACAGAGCAGAATCTCTTTCCTATAGCTCCTCTTCTCCTTCTCATCCCTCTCAACTCCCCTTCCCACCTCAACCTAGAGCTCAATGACCTTCTGCACTTCCCCTCCATTTCTCTCTATCAAATGTTGCCTAATGGAAAAGATCTGAAATTCATTTCCATTATGGAATAAATGAATGACAACTTAAGTGTTACAAGTTTTCTGATTCTTCATTTATTTTAACATACTAAATAATGCTTTAGTCTAAAGAAAGTAGCTAATGAGAATTTTAGCAGCCAGACAATGGGGAAAGATGATTTTTGTCAGTGAAGGTGGAATATCACTGGTGGAATGTCTTCCCAACCCAAGTGAAATCTTAATAGAATAGAGGTTTGGGAGTTATTAATGAAGATGTATCAATGAACATGGGCTAAAATGAAATATTTGACAAGTATATTGTTTAAAAATAATAGCTGTGTTCCAGGAATTTAAGTGCCCTTACCAAATGGAGTCAATACAGCACAAAACTTTGCATTTGTAGAAATCAGCAAGAATGAACATTGGAAAACAATAAGACACTGCACGGGAGAACATATTTGCCAATGCTATTTCAGATAAGGGTTTAATCTCAAAAATTTACAAAGAACTCATACAACTTAACAAAAGGAAGATAAACAATCCAATCAAAAACTGGGCAATGGACCTAAATAGACACTTTTTGAAAGAGACATATGAAGGCTGAGAGACATAAGAAAACATGCTCAAAGTCACTAATCATCCGAGAGATGCAAATCAAAACAACAATGAGATACCCTCTCACACCTGTCAAAATTGCTATCATCAACAAATCAACAAATGACAAGTGCTGGCCAGGATGTGGAGAAAAAGGAACCCTCCTGCACTGCTGGTGGCAGCCACTGTGGAAAACAGTATGGAGTTTCCTCAAAAAACTAAAAATGGAACTTCCATTTGACCCACTAATCCCACTTCTAGGAATATATCCCAAGAAACCAGAAACATCAATCAGAAAGGATATATGCACCCCCATGTTCATAGCAGCACAATTTACAATGGCTAAGAATTGGAAACAACCTAAGTGCCCATCAGCAGATGAGTGGATTAAACAACTATGGTACATCTACACAATGGAATACTATGCTGCTATAAAAAAGAAGGAACTTTTACCATTTGCAACAGCATGGATGGAACTGGAGAGCATTATGCTAAGCGAAATAAACCAGTCAAAGAAAGATAAATATCACATGATCTTACTCATATGTGGGATATAATGATCAACATAAACTGATGAACAAAAATAGATCCAGAGACAAATGGCAGGGGAGGTAGGGGGTGTGTGGTTAGAGATCAACCAAAGGACTTGTATGCCTGCATATTAGCATAACCCATGGATACAGACACTGGGGTGGTGGCAGCTTGCCCTCAGGGGTGGGAATGGCTGCGGGGGGGGTGGTCATTGGGGAAAAAGGAGACATATGTAAAACTTTAGACAATAAAATTTTTTAAAAAATATTAATAAAAAAAATGAACATTGAGATGATACACACACACACACACACACACACACACACACACACACAATTTTAAAGAGCTTATCATAGTCTTACATTAAAGAGGTGAAATAAGAATGAGGCAGAGAAAGAGTCCCGAGGTTCTTAGAGGAGCTGGGAACTAAAGGACCGTGAACCCGAGGCCATTGCTCTTAGGTGCTCCAGACATTTGGGGAGAAAGAAACTTGGGAAGAAGCTGTAAAATTAAGCAACTGCCAGGTCACTCGTGATCTTTATTGAAGAGAATCCAGAAACTATTGTTCTCATGATATCTCAAACCTCTGAATAAGCTGGCCTCTGCCTACCTCTCTCTCTACCACCTTCCACCCTCACCCCGGCCCTTAGTGCTTCAGTCAAGGGTCTTTGCACCTGCATTTTCCAAATCTCTTGATTAAAACACTCTTACATTCCTCCAAATGGTCTAGCTAACTCTAGTAACCCTTCAGATCTCAGCTCATTGGTCATATCCTCTGGGAAGACACTCTGACTCCTCAGACAAGACAAGGTTCCCTACTGTTACTATTCCTATACTTTCTCTTGAAAATCACTTTTTCTAGTTTATAATTATATGTTTATGTGACAATTGATTTAAGTCTATCTCCCCTACTATTTTCTAAACACCATAAAGATGGGAACATACCTTATTGGTTTACCTTTGTGTCCCCAGTACCAAGTACAGTGTTTGGCAAATAATATGTGTTCAATACTTGTTAATTAATTATGTGAATGAGTGAATCAATAATTCTTCTCATTATTTGCTAAAGACTAAATGTTTCTGTCCCCCCAACATTCCTATATTGAAGCCTAATCCCCATTGTGATGGTATTTGGAGGTACGGCCTTTGAGAGATAATTAGGTCATGAAAGTGGCACTTTCATCAATGACATTAATGCCTTTAAAGAAGGGATCTCTCTCCACCGTGTGAGGATACAGCAAGAAAAGGAATCCATGTGTACTCCCCGAAAAGAACCTTCATCAGACACCAAATTGGCTGGCATCCTGATCTTGAAATTCCCAGCCTCTAGAACTGTGAGAAATAAATGCGTGTTGTTTAAGCAATCAGTCTATGGTATTCTGTTACAGCAGCCTGAACTGGCTAAGAGATCAAGGCAGCTCAGAACAATCAACAAGCAGTGAACTTTAAGCCAGTGACTTAATTTCTCCAAACCTCCATGTCTTATCTTTAATATGGCATTAACAATCACATCTATTTCTAGGATAGTTTTGAGAATTAAATGACATCATAGGTGCAAATAATTTAGGACATATCTAGCACATAAAACACACTCAATGAGCATTTCTTTTTATCACTGTTACAACTTACCTCTTGATACCAACTTTCTATAAACTGATGGTTTTGAAGGGTGCTTCAGCTTTAACCATACCATGGCTCCTTTCTAATCCTTAAAAAAAAATTCTTTGTGCTCTGGATTTGTCAACCTGGCAACTTTAACAATCAATAAATTAACTTTTTTCCAGTTAAAAAATTCTATAGGAAACAGAAATGATTCATCAACTTGTAACAATATGCATAAATTTAGGGCATGGTCATAATTATTTTATGAACTTGCTTTTAATATACCCAAAGTTTTCATTCTTCTCACAAGACTTCAGGAAGTGCAAAGAGGGGGTGGGTGATTTGGAATAATGAAGTTCCTTTTTCAACTGCAGTCCTGAAGAGGGGCACATTTTTCCTTTTGATGATCTAACAACAGGGCCAATATATATGCACTTACTTGAAAGGAAAAAAAAGCAAAAACCCAGAAAGCCAAAAGTAAGATATTTATAGCACACAAGCACTCTGAGATTTGCTAACTCTACTGTACATCTTTCTGAATTTCAGCCTACATGAAAAAAATAATGTTCATTACCTAATAATGATAAATTCTGGATGACCTTTTACTTCCAGTGAAAAACATCATCTTCTGTGCTCTTATAATGTGTAATGGAGAGTTTTGTGCCCATTTCATGCATGAGAAAGTTGAGGATCCATGAGGAAAGATAATTACCTAAAAATCATACAACGGGCATGAACCAGTGTCAAATAAGCTCAGAGTTTTAGGTCTCATGATCAGACACCCCATTTCCCTTTGCTTACCTGTCAAGTCCCGTAAGTATGAGCTATACTTCATGTTTGTTTCCCATAAATACATCCTTATTGGTAATGTCAATAAAGCAAATTTCATCACTCACTTGGAATGGCTCTGTCTTCATCCTGGCAGTGTTTTGCCTTCCAGAAGAACAGAACAATGCACCATAGTTTCCAAGTGCCTTTCATTTGTCACTGGGACCTTTGCTACTTGGGTCATACTTCCTCCTTCCCAGACATTAGCAAATATCATGTCTTGGTCCAAATAATTATCTCTGTAACAGAGATAATTGCAATGGTAAGCACCTTTTACCCAAATTCCCATGTTTTTTCAGCGCTTTATTTTAGGTTGACCCATACCACCTAAAAATGCTTCAATCATGCCTAAAGCAAGAGGGTCACAAGGTGTCAAGAAAAAAAAAACATTATTAAAATCAATAACCAATGTTTGTATAAAGCGTTATTGTTTACCAAGTTTCAATGCTGCAAGTCTGATGACTTTCAGTAACCCAGTGAGGTAGCTCAGGCAAGTCTCACTATTCCCACTTGATAGATGAAATGACGTTTATTCAATTATTTTCATTTCAAATTCTATGTTCAAGTTACAATACCACAATATTCCTAAGTACTTCATTATTATTTTTGCTATTATTCTCTTACCATTCAAAACCAAAAGGGCATTTGCCTGAACTTCCATCTACATAAACAATCAGAGAAACCAGAATTGGAATCAGCTAAAATTTGCTCAAACTAAGTTTACTTATTATTTTCCAGGTATACTTTGGACAAGTTATTTTAATCACAATTGTCCATCAGTAAAAGTCCACAGGAACAATGAATACTCCATAGGCTTCTAATGGAGAAAGTGAATTCAGAACAGACCTTGTTATGGTGTCAAAATGAAACAATGCCTGGGCAAGTTCCATTACTGTTCCACAAACAAAACTAAGGAAATGGGAGAAGAAAGGAGAAAAGTAAAGTATATTTATGTCCTGCAGGGCTGGAGCTCTGGCAGGAAATTCCAAGTGAGAGTTCTTGCCGGTGCTGCACTTGACCCTGGATGGTGGAGCCTTTGCAGGGCCCTCTCCAACCAGGCATGTGGTTGGTCCGTCATAGGCCCCAGAGGTTGAAGGGGCCTGGGCAGCTTCCCTTCTTGCTCCTACAAGCCTGGAGGACTTCTAGTTTAATGCAGGAAGAAATTCCTCTATCCTCTTACCCTTTACTCCTAAATACATCACCTACTGATCCCTGCTTAGTCAGTCTTTAAGTGTTTGTTACCTATTGACTGGGAATGGACAACTGGAAGAGACATCCTATATGCCTGACATGCAGCAGATATTCTTAAACTTTACTGCATAAGAATCACTTGGAAGACTCATTTAAAATACACACTTGCAGGTCCTACCTCTGAAGATTCAGGACAGGAGGCTCTCAGGAAAAAAAATTATTTTGCCCAGTAAGTTTGGGATGGGTCCCAGATCTGGATTTTAATCAAGCACTCCAGATGATTTTGATGTAGCAGATCCAGGATCCCAGTTTAAGAAATACCATAGTGAGTACTAAATAACTGAATAAAAGAATGAATGATAGCCTCATGAAGGAGTAATGATTGAATAGTGTTTCTAGCATTTGCCTTACCATAAGAATCACTGGCACACATTAAAAATACCGATTCCTAGGCCTGCCCCAGAACTGGGAATCATAACCTCCAGGGAAGACATCCGGAAGTCTAGATTATGAAATAAGTGCCCCAAATGCCTCTTCTGAGGAGACACTTTGGGGAATTCTACCACAGGCTGTGGTCACTTTCATTTCCACCACGCTCATTTTTTATTCTTTGAAGCAGACACTTGTGGAACCCACATCCAAGCAAATACCTAAAGTTCCTATTGTCTTTGTAAAACTGCTCCTTCGTTACAGTACCATTTTAGAGAAAATCAGACCCCTTAGTCATACCCCAAATAATACTTTCAGTAAGTAGCCTATACCTATGGATCCAAGTAAGTTTTAATATAATCTGGTGAGATCTTAAAATGCTTACATAATCAGTACTGTGTGGGCATAGTATATATAATATATATAATATCAATCCCTAGTATAATATTTTAAATGGTAGTTTTTTAATTGTGTAAGCCTAATAGAGGTAGGGAATATTGATGTATTTTTAAGATTCTCTTCTACTTTCTCCACCCCTTAAAGTAATAAGGCTTGAGATTGGTAAATATCTGTAAGGTAATGCCTGGTAATTTTGCCCAGGTTTGGTTAATATATCTTTCCCTGTTTAATTTGTTGCATGCTCCATGCCCTGACATCTTATTCCTTCCCAAACCAGAAGTTTTTAAATGTGCAAGCCTATTGTGCCTGGGGAAAAAATGTTGAACTTTTGCCTTTGTAATAAGATATGCTCCAATTACCAACTTTAGCAATTTAATATAGTTGAATAATAACTGAATGAGACACTTTGTCACTCAGTCATTATTCAAGCTCCTACTGTGGGGAGTGAGGACTTCGTGGAGGTCAGCCTATTCTCGGGGGAGCTCAGCCACACAAATCAACACGGAGGGAATTTTCTTTAAAAACAATGTTACAAATTTTTTAAAAAAAAATCCAGGAAAAAAACAAGTCAAACTATAGATTTGGAAAATGCTATAAAAGCTCAAGTTCACTTTTTCAAAAATGGCATAGTGGGTTTAGTGTTAAGATATTTTTATACATGGAAAGTACGTTGGAAGGATAAAGCAATCACCTGGGTAATTGAATCTAAGAAGTGCTTTGTAGGTGGACAAGATCCAGATAGATGATATCATTTTCACACAGACCAGAGTTAGGTGTAAATTCTCTCCACCCTACATTGCATGTTACCGGATTCTGAAAATAGTCCAGTATCCATTATAAGCTTTAGGCACCTGTATCATGCTTTGGCATGCACAAAGACTTTTCTACTGAAAACTAAAAGGCCTCTTATTTCTACAAGAAGCTTGGGAAGCCAAGATTATTTTGTTTGCTTATTTTAATCTTAGGTTTTTTTGTTTGTTTTCAAATATATTACAAAGCAATTTTTTCCCCGTGTCCAGGACCAATAAAGAGAATATCACATGATGACTTTCAATTTACATACTTAGTGTATGCAATGTGTCTAGAGTCTCATGAAAGTTAATCAAGGGAAAAAAACCAGCTGGCCTGGCAGCCCTAGGGACTGGGGTGTGGTGATCAGGAACTGGGGTGTGGCCATTCGGGAAGGTTGCCTCCGCCTCTGGAAGGACACCTGGTTGGGAAGAGGCTGGACATAGTGCCCGGTTAGGGATGGCTGCCTCAGAGTCAGGACAGGAGGCTCTCAGGAAGGACATGGCACTCTTCCAGGACGTCTGAGCCCTGGTTTCTGCAACCCCCCAATCCTCATTAACCCCACAATCCTCATTTTACTCTGTATGTGGACATCACTACTAATGAGGTCATAGAAACTTCCTGACCTCGCATCTCGGCAGCAGGGAAGAGCTCCCTGCTACCTAAACCAGGGCTCTTTCCCATCCCTGGGATGCTTAGTGGACTCAGGAAATTGAAGGAGTTCTGGAGAGAGTTCTGAAAGGTGTAGGAAGCCATGAGAGCCACGTGCCCCATTAACAGAAGACCAGAGACCTAGTGGAAGTAGCTCCTCATCATTCACCTCCTCTCCGTCCCCAACCTCACTGTCCACCAATACCGAGGGCCTTCTAAGCTACGAACCCGGTTGAGGGACTAACCACAGGCCAATAAAAACTCCAGGTCTGGGACTCATAAGTTAATTAAGGGACCTCAAGGGGTTTTTGCAATTGGTGCCAACCTCTGACAGCGATACCTACTTATTGTTAACAAAAATGTCGATCCCTTTTGGGGTATTGTGGATAGAAATGTATTCAGTGCAGTGGATATATTTCCTTGATAGTAGATGTAGCCCAGTGATATACTCCCTAAAAGTCATAATAGGTATCGCTTCCAAATGGATACAGTTGTAAGTTGAAAAACACTTTTCCTAAAATACTAATTTTCTCACCTCCAGACACTGGTAAGATGCCCCATGTCTTGAACCCTTTTTCATGTTGTGAATGGATAGAGAAAATCCTCATTTTTGCTTCAGATTGCAGCCCAGGAGACAGTCCTGTTACCTAGAAAGATTCAGTGGCCCTGGTCCAAAGAATATTCAGCTTTTGCTTCAATGGCAGCAGAATCCTTTCACTGTCTTGGCCCAGCAGGAACTGGGACTCAGAGAAAGAGTCAGATTGCCCCAGAGTAGAGCTGCCAAGAGAAATTCTAAGCCATGCTTTGGTAAGTGGGAGCCTCTATCAGTATCATTGCCCCTTGGGAAGCATCTGGCATGATCTTGGTTATTAACTTCAGCTGTGTCCAAGCTATAACCTTACCTGACTCCTCAACTTCCTTTATTCTGAGCCTGATCTGATGACCACACCCCATCTCTACAATCAGAAACAGCCCAAGTTTCCCCTTCCACCCACGCCATGTTGCCATTTCTAGGGCCACTCTAGGCTTCTTTCTGATTTTTATCTACCCAGCGAAGCCTTGGTCTAATCTAGGCCATAGCTGGTTATCCAGGCTAAACACATGTCTGTTAGCCTAACCCAGGCCTATGCCCATCAGGAAGGCCTAACCTCATCCTAGGCCCTTGCTCTGGCTCAGGGCCTCTGGCATCTGTTGCACAATTAGGCACCACAGGGAGCACATGACTGCCATCCACAAAGACAAAGATGGAAAATATGAGCCATCCATTTGGCAACAATGTTGGCATCTTCCTCCATTCATTCTGCCAAGCGCTGACCGAAAGATCTTGGCCTGCTTATTGCCCAATGCAGTCAGTCCAGACTCAGGGTGACTCAGGTCGTGGTGGGTACAGCCAGCTATAATAAGATTTACATATGCACGAAAGGGACAGAGAAGGGGATCCAGACTCCATATCAGCTTATGCCCAAGCTAGAGGGAAAACCCTCATGAAATTAAACAGAAAACTTGTTATTATTATTATTATTATTATTATTATTTATAAATGACAAAAATAACATATTCTCCTTTTTTAAAAATTTTGATTTGGTTTTCTCAGAAAAACTTAATGTTTTTTTCTGTCCATATAAAGGATGTGTGATCTTTTTCCAGGAATAAGGGAAGCTGGAAAATAGGTAAAGAAAAGTAAGTAAATGGAACAGGGTATATGTTATAATGTTGAGATCAGCTATGTCAGTATTGTCCACAGAGTACTAACCCTATGTCCCAAATGATTTTGAAAGCATCATAAAGAAGCCAGGAAGAAAATTCAGCACTTGCATATACACTTATATCATTTATCCTCTCCCCAAATCTTTCAGGTTAAGTGTTGTTTCCCCCACTTTACAAACAAAGAATGTGAGGCCGCCTCAACGAAGCTAAAGATTGCTCAAGGTTGCAAAACTAACAAGTGGCTGAATTGGGAGCTGAACCCAATCCACCAGTCACCAAAGCTCAAAACTGCCTCTCATTAAAAATTGTCGTTAATTTAGGCAACTGTCTTCTCCCTAAAGCATATGCCAAAAGAAGGTTATCAACATTCCAAGACAATGTCATCAGGGAAAGCATGGTCAGGCTACCATGGAAGGAGGCCTTCCAGTCTATTTCCCAAAACTAGCGCTGGGAGGTGAGTCTGGTAATTGGTTCACTTTTAATACATGATTTATTTTGAGCTGGCTGGCCTGATGATGCAACAAGCAGGGCAATGGTCTGTGTTTGAAGATAGATTTCTAATCTTCGGGGATGACTGCTTCCTACTTTACTAAGCTTGGACTGTCCAAGGAAATTCCTAAGGACGTTCAGTCACGACCTGCGGAGCTGCCAGCTCTGTAAATACACACATGCCCATATGCACGCATACGTCCAGAAATGGAACTGTTGTTATGGCAGTGAGTGCTGTTTTCACCAGGGAGCGGACCGTTACAGCCAGCAGGAAGGAGGCTGTAGGTGAGGGAACTCTTCTATTTCCAATTTAGGTCTAGTGGTTGGGGGCCTGCAAATGAATGGACAATAGATAAGCTAATGGGAGAAAAGACAAGGTTTATTTATACCTACAGAGATGGGTAACTCACTCAATTTCCAGGAATAAAAAGGTTGGTATGCCATACTTGGTGAAAGGGGGAAGGAGTTAGGACTTCAGTGGGAAGGTATGGAAGGTTCTGTGGGGCTTTTAGATGATAATGGGAAGTCAGTCTCTGTGGCAGCTGAAAACTAAGGCAGCAGAAAACTCCCATTGCAGGTGGGGTTCATGGAAGCTGGGGGATCTTCTTGAGTCAGATGAGGGGAGTTGAGATAAGTTTTTTTCCTGTACCTTCCTTAGCTCAAATGTTTTCACTTTAAAATCAACTCTGAGAGTCTGAGTGGCTCCCTTCCCACATTCCCCCATCTGAAACTTCTCTAGAAGTTTTACCAAAAAGAAGAAGGAGGGAAAGGAAGAGGAGGAGGAGGAAAGCATGACGGTATAGCACAGTGGTTGAGCAGGTGTAGCTTAGCATTGAGCTGAGCATCAAGACAGGCACCAAGAGGCCACCCCTTCGGTTCCCAATTAGGGCACATACCCCAGGTTGTGGGCTCGATCCCCTGTGGGGGGCGTGCAGGAGGCAGACAATCGATGATGTCTCTCTCTCATCGATGCTCCTATTTCTCCAAACCCGTCCCTTCCTCTCTCTCTAAAATATCAATAAAAACATATTTTTTAAAGAAGAGGAGGAGGAGGAGCAGCAGCCAGATTGGTTGCTGTGCAGAGACATTCAGGTTGGACATTTTAAGGAAAGAGATAATGCAAAGGAAGAGAAAAACGAAAGATTGGAATAGATTATAAGCCCTGTTTCTCTATCCAGAAAGCAGCCAGTCAAACAGACTTCTATACATTTGAAGCATCTTCAGTGAGGTTGGCAGTGGTAATCTCACAGCCATGTTATTTCCTGGGGCAGAGCCTGGGAGACACAGGTGGTCTGGTGAACATTCTGCGTGCCTGACCACACTGTTTTGGTCACAAATCCTTTGAAGTTACATCAAGCAGTTCAGCTCCTGTTTACTGCACTTCAGGAAAAAAGCAGTTGTACTTTTCAGTGATGCCAAGTCAGGAAAGTGGGAGAAAAATTGGAACCGTTAATTATCAACAAAATGTGTAAGAAAGCAGGGTACAATCTACAAAGAGGTGAAAAATAGCTCAAAGACAATAAACAAGACTCACATCTGATAGCACACCTGGGTGGGTTATTATTTTCCATCAAAACAATATTTCTCTCTACACTCACCCCCATTTTGAACAAAGACAATCAAAGTAAGATTATTCTTATTCACAAAATAAGACTAGTGTCATTAAGTTTGACCTGATCATATATATATCAGTGCAGTAAGAATGGTAACTGATGACATAGGCCTTCTCAAGTTTGCTTTGCTGGAACTTTTATAAGGAACTCAGATTGGGCTTCTAAATGCCTCTCGATGCTTGTAAGCCAAGTCAAGAACTTACTGGACTTCATCTGCCAGTAAGATTTGGGTGATTTGCTCTTTTCTTGAGGTCCCCAAAATATTCTAAAGTTCCTGGGCCTGCCAGATAGTGGCCTTCCTTGCCACCTATATGGCTGGGAAACCTATAAACTTGGTATCAATTCCCTTTTTTTTTTTCCCAAGAGGGATTTGTAAACATTGGTTCCATAAGGTCAGTCTTAATTCCTTAAAACTGTCTGGTCATATCTGATTCTATGCATACCATTCTCAAATATGACATTCCAAATAAAGCCTTCGTGATATAATCGAGTTTCTCGATTATATCCTCTTATAAACAAAACAGATTCCTACTGAACTTGTGCAAACAATTACAGTGCGATGAAAATAAGAATACTGAGTAAGAGTTTCTGAATTCCAACTGGTGTCTGGTGGTAAGGGACTTGCAGATTAACTGACAATAGGCAGATTAACAGGAGAAAAGACAAGGATTATTTATGGGTGCAGGTGAAAGTACTCAGTGATGGGGAAGTCATTCCATAGACAGAGATTTAAAAATAGGTTCAAGTACCAGATCTAAGAGGTGAGAAGGTGGTGGTGGTGATGGTGGTGGTCAGGGCTTCAATGGGAAGGTCTGGAAGGTTCTGCTGGGCTTTTTGATGCTAACAGAAATGGGCAATCTGTCTCCCTGGCAGCTGAATTTGCAGGAAACTCCCCGGGAGAGGGACTGAAGGCAGCTGTATTTTCTGAAGGCGCTGCTGTAGTCAGATAAGGGCAATTTTGATAAGGTTTATTTCTTTGTCTGCTTTAGCTAACATGTTTTGTCTTTGAAATTATCTTTATACCAATCTGGGATCTGAGTGGGCCCCCACAAGACTCAAGACACCTATGATCACAAGAACTTTAAAAAAGGAAACCTCCTGGGTCCTTCCTGAGGCAATCTTTTATTTTTAGTCTTTATTTTTTTAAATCCTCACCCAAGGATATTTTTTTAAAAAACAACTTTTTTGTTTTGTTTTGTTTTGAGAGAGAGAGAGAGAGAGTGAGAGAGAGAGAGAGAGAGAACCTTCAATGTGAGAGAGAAACATCCATTGGTTGCCTCCCATACACATCCTGACCAGGGATCTAACCAGCAACCCAGGTATGTGCCCTGACCAGGAATGGAACTGCAGCCTTTTGGTGTGCAGCACGGCGCTCATCCAGCCGAGCCATCTGGCCAGGCCCTGAGTCAAGTTTTGAGTCAATATTTCTGTGATAGGCTTGAGAGCTGTGGGAAAGTTCAATGAAGATCCTGGTGACAGACTTAGCTGCCTCATAGGAAGGCACTGTGGGTTATCGATGTAGTCTCTGCACAGGCTGAGATCACCCTGGGCCTCCTTCCAGCAATGCAAGCCCTGGCTTCTGTGCCCACAGTGAAGGCTGGTATTTAACTTCATTAAGTCCTCAGATTCAAAACCCATTACTCGCCTTCAGAAAATCATTGCACAATATTTCAAGACTTAAGTAATGTGTGTGTGTGTGTGTGTGTGTGTGTGTGTGTGTGTGTGCTTTTGCCTTTTACCCACCACAAGCAAGAAAGTAGACTTTATATTTTCTGGCCACAAATTGATCTTATAACCCCCAAACACTGATTTCCAAGGAAATGTTATTCATAGAAATATCTAGAAGAAAAGGTATAATTCAAAAATGCTAATTACAAAAGGCAGTATTCCAAATTCTCTATCACTTTGGATTAATGCTGTGGATTACTGCTATTTGGCTGCAAGGAGAACATGCTTCCTGTTCATTAAAGCCATCTTATCAACCTCAGGAACTTTGATGTCATTAAGATAATTAAAGACACCTCCTAAAAAATGTGGTCTTAAATTCATCAATTCAAACTGTTCATACAGAATACAAAGTGTCAAAACTAAAATAAAGCACCAGGTGATATTTTCTTAGAAGATGGAAAAACCCCCAAAAGAAAGGCAGGTATATGTCTGCAGTATAGACTTTCAGGATGAAATTTCATAAGCATTAAGGGGCATCCTGGGTTTGGGGCTCACTAACCTGCAGGGACACTGGAAATCAATGGCAATGGAGAATGTAGTTGGAATGATTCAGAATTTAGAAAACTTGTTTATAGAACTAATTTAGATAATGCTAATTAGTGATTCAAAAGCTGGCTTCCCAAAGTATTATCAAAATAACCTATTGGTACTGAATAATGCTCTGTTGGGGGAGGGAGGTTGTCCTATACATTGCAGGATGTTTAGCAGCAATCTTGACCTTGACCCTCTAGATGCCAGTAGCACCCCCAGTCATGACAATCAGAAATGTCTCAAGATATTGTCCAATGTCCCCTGTGAGGCAAAACTGGCCCCGGATGAGAACCAATGCTTTACAGGTGACAGAAATCTTTCTCAGCAGTCTTAGAAGCTCAGAGTAGGGAGGGCAAGGTTGAGAATATTTTTGAGATTTTGCAGTCTGTGGTTTTTTATATGTGTGTCTTTCAGTGGTGGGGCAGTGGAGTTCTGGTTAGGGTTGAGTGAGGATCATACTATAAACTAGGATTAATGAACACAGCAAGGTGACGAGTTTGAGAAAAGGGGTTTGAAAACACTCATATTGATGTAAAATTGTCCTTTGATGCTTTCTGTAGATGAGTTTGGGGAAGTTCTTGGAATACAATAATGTAATTTGTAACTGTTATCTTCCTGGGCAATAGCTTTCTGAAACAGTCAAGTTACGCTGATGGCACTAGCTTGGAATAGTAAAGTCATGTTAGTATAGGCTGTGTGGATATGCATGATTTTGGGTATAAGTGTTTTTTCCCCCTCAGATTGCTACCTGCCTTTTGCCCACTATTACCATTTCAGAAAAGCTAATACATATGAGACCAAAGAGGCAGAGGTGACTGACAAGCATGGACTCTGGAATCACCATCAGGAATTTGTCCTTGTTTAACCACACTACTGGCTGTGTGACCTGGGCAAGCAACACACACTCACCAAACCTCATCTCCATCAATATATTGGAGTTAATAATAATATATACCCATCAGATTGTGGTAGAATTTGAATAAAATAATACTTGTCTAATGCTCTGAACATAATAAGCACTCAGTGGGTGTGAACCAACTATGCAGAACTATAGGGAAAATGCCGTAGCCACAGTGCACCTATGCTTGGGCTGACATGCTTTGGAGGCCTCCCTCATTCTCTCTCTCATAAATATCATGGGGTGAGAGTATCTAACTGTCCTAAGTTCCTCTACCCATACTCCACTGAGCATGGTTTTTGATTGCCACTAAAATGTGTGGGGCGACTTAGGTGATAGCTTAGTAATGTTACTTCTGTGAAAGTTGGTGAACAATAAGACAACCATGGCACTAGCTTGGGATAGATTAAAAGTTACGTTTCTGTAGCTCATCCACTGGAATGTTCATCTAATTTATTTTCCATGGGACATTTTAAAGACAATACATTGCTTTGATAGCCATGCCCTTGAATCCATTACACTGTGGAATTCTACTCTTTACTTTCTCCTAATTCTGAAAACAGGTCATATTTACAAGTGGGAGACCCACTTGCATTGTGCCAAGTGCTGATCTAGGCACTTTATATACACTTCTCATTTAATCTTCACTCTATAAGGTAAGCACTGTTATGAAAAACCTGATATTGACAGAATTGAATTAACTTGCTGAGGAGCTGTGGCTGACACATGAATAGAGGCAGGATTTACTCCTATGTCTATTAGGCTCCAAAGTTGATGATTTTTCTACTACAGCATAATACCACTAAATATTTCCCAAACAACAAACAGAAAAACCCAAAGAGAACACATCAAACATATCCTCATCATGGTTTTACAGAGCTTGGGTCTACGTATAGTATATGACCACATGAACTATTTTTTTCTGGAATATTGGCAAGAATAGACAATCTTGAAAAGTGATATATCTAATCTGATCAAAGGATGACTGAAATCACTGAACATCAACCTCAGGGAACCACAGTACCCAGCCCAGAGATCTGCCGCATTTTAACAAATAAATGAAGTAGACTCAACCAATCCATTGATTGATTCTCAACTGCTACTGATGGGATTGGGAGGGAGGAAAAATCTTACACAACTTCCTGGCCCCTAATCATTTTGAGGGCTCTATACACTTGACAAAGGAGTATTTAGACTGCAAATTTTATCAACAAATGTAATGAACGGGCTAAGAGAATTTTACTGGATAACATTGTGAATGGTGGGTGACATTGGAATTAAATACCTTCAAGAAAAGTGTCTTAAAGAGTAAGTTTTCTGGGTCAGTGCTATTTCTCTCCATGGTGATGATGACGTTATTGTTCTCAGGGAAGATGATTCAGTAAATGGAAACTAAATACAATTTGATTTTTAGATCTCTAAGTTTTGTGTTTAAATGAATCATAATTCTTTATTCTACCTAAGCTCTGCCCAATGCTAGACCTGTGATTCTGAGCAAGTCACCCAATTTCTCCAGGCCTCAAATTTTCTCCTCTACACAGAAAGAGGGATTGAATATGTGCTCCATAAGGTCCCTTCCTGCTCTTGAGTCAAATTGATTCAAAAAGATGTTATTAACTGACTAGTGCCCTCTACAGGCAACTTTCTCCCCAGTGTGAGAATTTGTAAAGGGGATGTGAGCAAAATTCTCTTCGTATATTTTAATGTTTTAACTTCATGTCCGGCATAATATTTTGATATTCAACAAGCCATGGTTGTGGAGCAATTACATTTTTAGTTTTTGTCTAGACTTCATTTTACAGGTAAGGAATATGAGGCCTACCATGGCTGTGGACTTTCCAGTTCCCTTGAAGTAAGGCTTTGAATACAAGTCTCTTGACATTCAGTTCAACAGTGTCCAATAATGACCTTTCCAGTCTCCTGCAGGTGTCTTCAAACACTCTTCCCTCCCCTTGTCAGACAGCATTGGAACTCAGCATTTTCTCAGTTTTCTATGTACTTTCTACCCTGAAGAGTTGATGAACTGTGGATTTTTCCATTAGAGCAGGAAATGCCTGCTTCAACGTTGCCTGGTAATTATGTGAGCACCTTGATGTAAGGTTGCTTTTTTGCAACCTCTCCTGCTACTGATGGGGAGGTCGTTCTCTGACATTGCCAGCAGGTAATGTATGCATGCTCAATATCTGATTGATTCATTTTCACTTCAAGGACTGCTAAAAAAAATTTTAATCCTTCATGCTGAGACCTCCTCAGAAGTTGGGACACTATTCATTTCTAAGGTGAAAGATACAGAAAAGTGTCCTGGATGGCTTTTGGTAAAATCTGAGTTTGTTTAAGTCTACTTTAATTTTTAAAATTAATTTGTTTTCATTGTTAGTATTAATTTTTAAAATTAATTTATGTTTTAATTTTTAGTATTCTATATTTGTGCCTTATAGAAGATATAAATTTAGATAAAGAAAAATAAGGAAATGATAGCGCCATATTCCTACCACCCATAGATGACCACTATTAACACATCTGTGCATATATCCTGAAACTTTTTTCAATGCATATATAAATATACATATACATATTTTTACCAAAATGAGATTACATACTGCTTTTAACTTGCATTCATTAGGTAATGGTCTCTATCTTTTCTTGCCAATAAATTTTCATCCCATCTAAAATCCAGTCTGTATGAAAATGTCCCCTGCTTGTCCCCAAAATGTCCTTTAACAGTTGGTTTATCCAAACCAAACTCAAACCTAGGACCCTGCATGGCATGTAGTTATTATGTCCCTTGAAAATCTTTACTCCAGCATCATTTTCTTCCTCTCTCTCTCAATCTCTCTCTCTTCTTTTCATGAAACTTGTTGAAGAGAACAGGGCAGGTTGAGGTTTTGTGTGTGTGTGTGTGTGTGTGTGTGTGTGTGTGTGTCTTTTTTTAAAAAGATTTTATTTTTTTCATAAACCAGATTTTTAGAAAATTTCCCAAATTTCTGCTTTATCTTCACCTGCAAGAAGTACTGCCTTAATGGCATAACAGATGCTCAACTGCTTAAATGTAAAGTTTT
Source organism: Myotis myotis (assembly GCF_014108235.1). Classification (NCBI taxonomy): domain Eukaryota; kingdom Metazoa; phylum Chordata; class Mammalia; order Chiroptera; family Vespertilionidae; genus Myotis; species Myotis myotis. The sequence continues at coordinate 36,634,613 of NW_023416357.1, forward strand.
TAGTCTAAAATGGAATTTGTAAACCTGATTAAACATCTCTATTTTTCTTTAATTTCTCCCTCACATGCCCCTACAGCCCCCAGAACAAACGATAAACAGCCAAAATGATGCCAAGCCCTGTGATAAGCTATAGTGGCACAGTCCCTATTCTCACGGAGCTAAGAGTCTAGTGGGGGAGCTAGATCTTAATTTAATTATTAACAGTAAAGCTTACTTGAATGATGACTAATACAAATGCCGAGAAGGCAAAATATAAAATTCAAGGTTTCAGGACCTGAGAGATGGCTCAGGGAAGAAAGGGGCCTGACTTAGTATATTAGGGAACCCTTTTTTCTGAGGAATGACATTTAAATTGTAATTAGTTAAGGGGGGATCAGAGGAAATCTGTTCCAGGCACTGGAAACAGCATTTGCAAAGGTGATTATATTTAGGTGCCTGGCATTGCAGGGATGAAGAGAATAAGAGGGAAAATGGAGTAAGATAAAGCTGGAAAGTCAGACAGGGGCCAGCTCATTCAGAGGCCACAGGCCATATGAGTAATTTTTGGACTTAATTATGCAGGCAAGGGCGGGGGGGGGTGTAATAAATAACTCTAAGTAGAAGAGACACATAATAAGATTTAGGTTTTCCTAAGATCATGCCGACTATTGTGTAGAGAGTATATTGAAGGAACAAGATAGGGCACAAGGAACCAGTTAGAAGACCACTGTGATTGTCCTGCTGAGAGATGATGGTCCTAGAGTGATGGTTCCAACGGACTGAAGTAGAGTGATTTTAGAGACGTTTAGCTCATTAGGAAGTGGTTTTAAAAAGACTTGGGCTGGTTGGATTAGGAGGGTTGAGGGAAGGGGAGGCACTAAAAATAATAGGATTTTTTCTGCACAAGTGATAGCAGCCCAAATCAAATTTGCATAAGCCTAAAAGGTAATTAATTGATTCAAGTGCAGGAAACGTCCTGGGCATGGATCAGATGCTTCAGACATGGCTGGATGCAGGAGTTTGTTTGTTTGCTTATTTATTTTAAAAAATATTTTTATTGATTTCAGAGAGAGAGAGAGAAAGTGATAGAAACATCATTGATGAGAGAGAATCATTGATCGGCTGCCTCCTGCATGCCCCACAATGGGGATCAAGCTTGCAGCCCAGACATGTGCCCTGACCAGGAATTGAACCGTTACCTCCTGGTTCATAGGATGCTCAGCCACTGAGCCACACCAGCCAGGCTGAATCTGGGAATTCAGATGATGTCTTTATGAGTAAATAGAAAATTCTTTCTCTCTGGAAATCTCTTCCCTGATAGTGGTAAGATAGCAGCCGTAAGCTCCAGGTTCACATCCTTACAGGCTAGCAACTCCGGCAAAAGAGAACTTCTCAATATTTTCAGAAAATACCTTAGAATTGAGCCGCATTAGTTAACCCTGGGTAACTGTTCACCCCTGGAGCTAAAGGGCAGAATCTGTCCCATCTGAAGCAAACAGACTCAGGATGAGAAAGAAATGTGAGAAGCTATTACCTATGCAATGGTGAATGGACACTAGGCAGACAGAAATAGTACTGGTTACAGGTAACAATTAGGATTTTTATGGGGCAAACTGAGTGGATGGTGGGTTCATTTGCTGGAGGAAGAATCAAGTGTTGAGAGGAAAGATGACAAGTTCAAGTTTGACATGTTCTTTTGAGGTCCATTAAGCTTATACATACAAATGTCAAGTAGGCAGATGGATACATGGGTCTGAAGTTCAGTAGAAAGTTCTTGGCTGCAGTTCAAGGTTTGGGAGTTATCCATGTACAGGAGATGGGTGAGATCATCTGAGATGTGTGTCAAATGAGAAGGAAGAATTATTAGCTGAGTAGAAGAAGAGGAGGATGCTGCAGAGTGAGTGCAAAAGAAAGTCTGGTGAGCCAGCTAAAAGGAAACCGAGTGAGAACAGTGCCATAAAGGTCTAGACTGTTTCCTGAAGGTTAAAATGGAATGTGTGTCATACGTGTGAGAGATAAGATCAGATGAAGAAGTGTCAATTAAAAGTAGCAACATGAAGATCATTGGTGAGCTTAGCCAGTAGTAAACTTTAGAGTGATGGAGAAGGAAGCCAGGTTTGGTAGGAGGTTACAGAATGAATAAGAATGAAACAGATAGCAGTGATGAGATGTTTGCAATGAATGAGTAGAAACTAACAAAATAATGGCTAGAGTGGGGGAATAGGGGTCTAAGGAAGATTTTTTGTTTTGTTTTGACTTATTTTTGGATAGAAAGACTTGAACTTATTGAGGAACACAGTTGGGAATACACAAGCTAAAAGACTGATGATGGGATCCAGAGCACAGTAGATGGAGAGACCTTAGGATAGAGAAGGACCACCTCCTTCACTATAGTTGAAGGGAAATGAACACTGGTGCAGGATCATGTTTAGATCCCATAACCGTAAGTTGCTCCCAGATGATGGCTTCTGCTGTCTCTGTGAAGTAGGAAGTCATGTCCTTTAAGTGAGGAAGGATCTGAGTTTTGAAAAGCGTAGAAAACAAACTAGAGATAGGGTGGATCTCTCTCAGAGCAGTGCTGGTGGCCCAGCAGAGGCTGACCTTGCCTTCATCAAATCAATCATTGATTTCCTCCAGCAGCTCCCAGCGGCCTGAGTGCTGATGTGAGGAGATGGACTATTGGCCAGTCAATGTGATAGAATAGCACAGTCAAAAGTTGATGGCACAGGGACATCATACATGGAGTCCCAAAATCACTTGCACAAATGGAGAGCCTTGTTATGCCCAGGTTAGTGAAGTGAGAATGGGGGCTGAGTGGAGGAGGTCTACTGGATTCACATCACCACAAGGTGCTTTCTCATGGGGTTTTACTGCGAGTACAAGAGAATGAACCATGGAATCCATGGTAAGTAGGGAGGGAAGTGAAGAGAGGAGGGCACTGAAAAACAGGGGTTGACAATAGGCGGACCCAACAGTGAGGAATAATTAAGGGCTGGCCATCAGCCACACAGAGTCAACCTTCTGAGGGAGAGGAAGCCTTGGGCCATGAAATACTGACCATCGTGTTGGAAGGTCCCAGCTCCACTGTGTATCAGCCATGTGGCCTTACCTCTGCTTTAGATTCCTGATTTTAAAATTGGGAATAATGGTATCTTTCCTGCTCACCTCACTGAGTTGTTGTCGGCAATCATTTGAAGTGCTGTAAAAGCGTGAGCTGTATTAGAAAACAGACCCAAAGGTCTCTTTTTTCCACTGTGGCAGAGAGGAGATGTGTGAAAAGGGAGGTGGTTACCCAGACCTCACCTCGGAATAGTGCTGGCCTCACACTCGCTGTGCTTGGGTTAGGGGAGGAAAAACAAACTGCATACTCTGCCTTGAGCTGTTGCTACTTAACAACAAGCTGTTCCTCAGTAGTTCTGTGGTTCTATTTTAATTTTTTTAATTGTTTGTTTGTATTCCATAACAATCTAACCTTCCTGGATCTTCACAGACATTAAAACATTAGATCAGGGCACACAGCCTGAGGACTGACGCCTCAGAGTGATACTGCAAAGGAAGTTACCCAGTCTCTCCCTAATGCAGGCACTGTGTTTTCAACCCTTCATTCCTAGTCTCTCTTCATTCTCCTTTTCCTTTTAATCTCCTACTCTTAGAAAACAAAACAAGACCCTTTTCTTCCTGTGGTTGTCTCTGTTGCAGTAAATGGTACCACTACTCACCCAGTTGTTCAAGCCAGAACTTGGGAGTTACTATTTGTCCCTGACTTTCCCTTATGTTCAACCCACTGGCAGGTCTGGTTGACTCTACTTCCAAGAAAAACTGACTTTTCATGATCTTTATCACCATCGCCACAGTCCAGCAACCATCATCTTTTATAGGGGCAACTGCAATAACCTCTTAGCTGGTTTCCTTGCTCCTGAGTTTGGCTGCCTGTATTTTATTGCCCCCACAACCCATTCTCTAGTCATCTAGAGAATCTAGTCATCAGCCCACCTGCCCACCCGCTTCACTCACGCTACCCTAGCCCTTCTGTGAGACCTTGAACTTGCCAAGCTTGTTTTAGCCTCAAGTTCTTTGCCACAGCTGTTCTCTTGCTTAGGAATGCTGTTCTTCCTGATCCTCACATGGCTGGTTCTTTCTTGCTATTAAAATCTCATATTGCCACCTCCTCAGAGAGTCCTTCCCTGGCCACCAGCCGAAAGTAGGATGAATGATTTCATCTGTCTCACAGAAATATATACATTCTCTTCTCTATCCTTTCTTGTTCACCCCTCTTTTCCCTTTTAAAAACGTTCTCTTGAACACATCTCCTAGTTAGCCTGTGGTTTATATTAAACATCACCTAGAATTCCCTAAGAACCACCTGTGTGGCTAAATTAGTGGAGCAAGCATTGCCTTGAAGGTCAAACATATTCCTCCCTTCTGTCCTCTTTTTCTCCTTCTCTCCCTTCTTGATTCTTTCTCTCCCTTCCTCCACATAATGAACTCATAGGCTCCCATGATAGGTCAGAGTCATGTTTTCTACATACAAAGGTATGAAGAAAGGAGTTCTTGATTTGAACTTTAAAGACTTAAGTGACATTCTATGTTCCTTCTATTTATTCGTTTCTGAGCCTCAGTTTTCTTAGGTTTGACGTGGCAATAAAATTACTATTTCACAGACTGTTGGTGAATGAGACAGTGTTTCAATTATCTACTACCACAATAATGCTGTGTCACAAACCACCTCAAAGCTCATTGGCTCAACACAGTCATTTCTTATTTCTTATTTCTCTATGGGTCAGCTGGGCAGCTTTGCTGATCTGACCTGGGCTCATGCATGTATCTGCCATCAGCTATCCACTCAGCTGGGCTATCTGGCCTAGGATGGCCTTCAGCTGAAATAATTCCTCTCTGTTCCATATGGTTTCCTATCTCCCAGCAGGCTTGTATTTCTGGTAGTGACAGGGTTCCAAGAGAGAAATCAGAAATCACATTTCAGGTTTCTGCTTGCATCAAGTTTGCTACTATCCCATTGTCCAGACAAGTCTCCTGGCCAAGCCCACTGCCAAAGAGTACAGATACCGAGAGATATGAAAAACCCATGGCCAATTATCCACCACAATGAATTGAATCATGATAATGCAGAGCCTCTTCCTTTGGGAAGCCTTCCCTGATTGCCCTCAGCAGACTTGAGCAGATGGCAAGTGTTTGCTTCCAGTATAGAAATTATTCATAAATATGTATCGAATCCCTAACATTCCCTAGGGTCTAGGAGTTGGTGTGCTGTACACAAAGCAGTGAATGTGACAAAGTCCATTGCATTGCAGTACTAGAGGACAGAGAGTGAATAAGCAAACATATGAACGATACATGATTCCACATACTGATAGGCCTTAAAAATATTACTTTGTAGCTCTTTATGAGCATGTCAGTCTCCCAACTATGCCAGGATCTCTGAGAGCAGGGGCTAATGAAGCTACAGGAGGGCAAGAGAGGCCTGCAGAAGGCATTACCCACAGAAGGCAAGGCACTGAGAGGTGTAGAGCAAAAAACTTGGCCATGGCAGTAGCTACTCATTCTTAGGCTCTCATTCCTTTCAACTCTTCCATGTTATTCTTCTCTATATATACATCTTCTTATGGACCCTCCTAACAGAGATGTCTGTTACTCAGCATTGATTCTGGCCAATGTCTCTGGCAGCATTTGCCTAGTTTTGCCTCTCATAATTCAAAGAAACTTTTGCTTCCCACTTCTCATCACAGATGGTTGTGGTGGCAACATCAGAGAAGACAAGGGACACGTGGCCCTGGGTGCTTGGATCTTCCCATTTGGGATTGTGAAGGCAGAAGTTAATCATTTTGAACAGAAAGGTGCCAGAGTACCCCACCTCTCTCAAAGTGAATGAGAGACAGATTTGGACTACAATTTACAAGGTTTGCCATCTATCTTTAGAATCTCTTCTTCACCTGGCTTGGTTCCAAGCCCTCTATTTAAATGTTATCAGGCTTCCTTCCAAAGACTAATATGCCTACTTGAAGATACTGTTTGATTTAAAAGTAGTAATGTGGCTTCTTCTCAAGTTCTTAATTGCTCAGCCACTGAACCCCTTCTTCCATTTGGGGTATTCTCACAACATGGGTCTTGGTAGAAGGCAGAACCTGCCTCCCACTCTAGAAACTGAGAAGGCCAGATTCTAGCTTTCTTTCTGCTCATTGGCAGAGGTGGTCTGTGCATGTTACCAAGCCCAGCCCATCAGGTGCTCCCACCTGGGACAGTGGAGCATTCTCCCTCAGTCACCAAAGTAGCAGGGGTAACAGCACCAGTGGGTGTCTTATAAATAGTATCCGGTGAGTTGTGTATACCCAAATTCTTATGCTAAATATCTAACTCTAAGTATCTCAGAATGTGACCTTTTATGGAAATAGGATCTTTGCAGAGGTAATCAAGTTAGAAGGTCATTAGAGTGGACACTAATTCAATATGACTGATGTCCTTATTTTTTTAAAAAAAGAAATTTGAGCAGAGACATGTACAGAAGCAAGACAGTATGAAGAGACATACAGGGAGAATGCCATGTGAACTTGAAGAGGGCCATCTATAAGCCAAAGCCTGGAACAGATACTTCCCTCACAGCCTTTGGAAGGAACCAACCCTGCAGACACCTTGATATTGGCCTTCTAGCCTCTAGAACTGTGAGACAATAAATTTCTACTGATTTAGCCTCCCTGTTTGTGTCATCCTATATAATAAAAGCCTAATATGCTGTGTCCAGTGGTCCATTCAACCAATCAAAGCACAATATGCTAATGATATACTAAGGCTGCTCAACCGCTTGCTATGATGTGCACTGACCACCAGGGGCAGACGCTCTGACCAGTAGGTTAGCTTGCTGCTGGGGTCCAACTGATTGGGACTGAGCAAGAGGGGCCAGACATGCCCTGGAGCCCTCCCCCAGTTCCTCCCTGGCTTGCCAACCTCCTGTGTCCCTCCCTGGCCCCAATAATGCACAGGTGGGGTCTCTTGGCCTGGCCTGTGCCTCTCACAAACTAGAATCCCTTGGGGGATGTCTGAGAGCCGGTTTTAGCCCGATCCCGCAGGCCAGGCCAAGGGACCCCACTGGTGCACAAATTTGTGCACGGGGCCTCTAGTTTAGTTACGACAGCCTTAGCAAAGTACTACACCATCTATAGCCATTGATGGCTGTGGCCCTTTGTTCTCTCTGGAGGAAAAGATAGTATGGATGGCATATAAGGCAAATAGTTCTTTTCTTCCTTTCTCCTTTGTTCTCTCCCACTAACAATGATCTGGCTGAGTGATCTTGGGCAAGTCACTTAACCACTTAAAGCCTTGATGATTTTATTTATAGAGTAGAGGTGATGGTACATATGTGTCTGACAGCTGGGACATGACCCAAAGTATTTCTTGAGCCTCTACTCTTTCCATGCCAAGAACTAGTAGTCAAAACAAACACACACTCTCTCTTATGATGTGAAAAGTAATTGCTATTCCAATTGCAGGCCTTAAAGAGAGACATCTTATACTGAGCATTCTTCTGAAAGGCAGTTAGGATTGGTAAATGGCACCAATCTTGGGGCAGTGGGGGTCAGACATTCCCTACCGCAGGCCCTCTCTGCACATGTCACTCACTGCTCACAGTTACCCAACTGCTATATTTAAAAATTAGTTTCTCAAATCGTGTTGTTTCCAAATTATATAGGGGAAAAGTTATTCTTAGAGCTGCGGGGCAAAGCACACTTTGACCCAGGAGGGAAGGGCAGAGTGAGGTTTGGTCTACGTTCACTCATTTTTCAAACAAGCCCCACCATATTGGAAGTTTCAAAACATCATGGGATATTCTCTGGGAAATATTCATGATTGAGCTATTTGAACTTACTGTTGAGTATAAGAAGCAAGAAATTATCATTGGCCTGTCTCTTGTCATAGAACAGTAACTGTCCTCTTCCTGGGGGCACCTGTTTGAAGCGTGGATCTGAGGCTGTGAGCCTGAGAGGTGTCTCTGGTGGGGGTGAGAGGGAGCTGCGTGTTTGAGGATGCTATAAGTTATTGTAGGGTGTGCTTTTACTCCCTTACTTTCCCTGGGAAAGAGGAGATGGAGCCAAATGATAGATGAATACTTCTCTATGTTGCAAGGGAAATAACCAACTGTTACGATTGAAACTCTCTTTTATAGATGCTCCCTTTGGAAAGTAGAGGAGTTCTAGGGCTTGCATGGAGACCCTAACCAGAATCTTGAAGCCTTCAGTGATGCCAGGTTTCCTAGTGAGAAACTGTTAGTCTTTTTAAAAAGAAGATTGTGGTAGTAGTAGCAACAGTATTACTAATAACTACAGCAACAATAATAATATTTAACATGAATTAGTTAAGTTCCAGGAATCTTTCATGCTTTATGTGCATTAACTCATATAATTCACACAATAACCACACACGAGCTATTATCTAGTTTTAACAAACAAGGAAACATGCACAGAGACCTTCCTCAAGGTCACACTATAGGCGGAGTCAGGATGTGAAGCCAGGAAGTCTGGTTCTGATGCCCACATGCTTTCACCACTACATACAAGACCAGCGATCTCTGCCTCCCCTTGGATCTCCCCAGCACCACCTCGGTGACAGGTGACTATTGATGGTAGAGCTGAGGGTAATTCCTGCTCACTAATTTTGCCTTGAACATAGGGCCATCCCTGGGAGGAATCTCCTTTGGGGAAGTTTCTGTTATTGGAAGTGGCTTCCACGACCACCTCTTGTGAAGGCTGCTGCCAATGAATGGTGGCTTCAGGCATCCACTCATGCTAACATCATTGTTAGGGCCCTCTTGGTGTCTGCTGCTCTGATAACACCATCCAGGTGTCTCAATTCTCGTCAGCACTATCCCTAAAATATAGCTCACTGGAGGTACAATGCCATGCAACTCTGTCAAGAAACTTATTTAAGGAAACGAGTCTACTACTATGTCATCTCCTTTTTGTTATTTGAGGAGTAGCACAGCTCAACTTAGCTTACAGGAGCAATAATTACACTTGTATATACCTGGTGCATATTACTTTTGAATTTACAAAGTTATTTTAAAATTTATTATCTCACCTAATCCTCACACTACCTCTGTGAGTGAGGCTATTATTATATTCAGCTTAGAGATGAGAAAAATTGAGGCTCAGAAAGCTAGAATGGCTTTCCTAAGATTTTTAAAATATATTTTTATTGATTTCAGAGAGAAAGGGAGAGGGAGAGAGTGATAGAAATATCAGTGATGAGAATCTTTTTTTAAAAGATATATTTTATTTTTTTATTATTATTTTTTAAATCTATTTTTATTGATTTTATTGATTTTTTACAGAGAGGAAGAGAGAGGAGCAGAGAGTTAAAAACATCGATGAAAGAGAAACATTGATCAGCTGCCTCCTGCACACCCCCTACTGGGGATGTGCCCGCAACCAAGGTACATGCCCTTGACCAGAATCAAACTTGGGACCCTTTAGTTCGCAGGCTGATGCTGTATCCACTGAGCCAAACCAGTTAGGGCAGCCTTCCTAAGATTTTAAGGTCAGAGACAGGAGTAACCTAATCTATTATTAGTCTTTTAACTCTCTGAATTTATGGGCAAAATGGTATCATATTGTTTTAATTTAATTTATTTTATTTATACTTTATTTCTAAGGCTCTTCTATAGTACTTTCTTGCCCATTGCCTAGGCTGATTTTTTTTTCGGGTTTTGGGTTGGGGGGATATCCTTTCTGAATAGACTAATAAAAACTCTTACTATAAGGGATATAATTGATTTTTTCTTGATCATATATTTTAAAAATTTGTTTTCTGGTTTATCCTGTGGCTTTAGCTTTCTTTATAGTTTTAAGATGCACACACACACAAAATTATTATCCTATTTCCTCATAGTTTCTGTCTTGGAAAAGGTTTCTCAATACAAAATCATATATATTTATTTCTACCTAATTGATAGTTTAATTTTTATATTTAAATTTTAGTCCATCTGGAATGTTTTTAAGTGCATAATGTGAGCTAAGTGTTCAATTTTAAGTTTTTTAGATGAGTAAATAGTTATTCCGTACTACATATAAATAATGTGTTTTTCCCATTGATTTTATCTTCATCACATTTTAAGTACAATTTATATTGGGGTTTGACTCTGGGCTTTCTATTCACTTCCTGTGAAATGTTAATCCTGACGCCAGTTACACTTTCCTCCCCTTTCTACTCCATGCCCACCCAGGTGCTAGAGGGTAGAAACTGCCTCCTATCGCTACATCACTCTCCCCTGGGTACCAAGGGACTTGGCATCAGCACCTAATGCCTTGTCACTTGTTCCTTTGTTCCTCCCATGATTTGTGACTATGATTCTGGGCCCCAAATCAGAATGCATGACCTGAAAAGGAGTGCTTCTTTCAATTATGTGTGTGTGTGTGGGGGGGGGGGGTGGACTCAGGGCTAGTTTTCTGTATCATGTGGTTCTCCAAACCAGAGACATTTTCTACCTGTGGCTTGTGTTACTGAGTACAGTGTCTAAAATCTGAGGCTGACTCAGTGAATATTCCCATTCAGAGAACTCTTCCTTATTCAAGAAAAGTGTTGTTCCATTTAATGTGGGGTTTTGTGGAGAAGATTTTGCCACCCTCATTTTCTTTCTTTCTTTTTAAAAAAATCCTCACCTAAGGGATTGAACCTGCAACCTGGGTATCTGCCCTGACTAGGAATCAAACCCACAACCCTTTGATGTATAGGCTGATGCTCCAACCAACTGAGCCACCCAGCCAGAGCCACCTTCATTTTTTTTAAGGTGTGAAGTATGAGAATATGTGGAAACACATGAGAGCTCAAGACCTAGGCAACTGCATATATAGAAACTGAACATTGATCTCTTAAATCCCTGTGAAAAATCACTTTCTGTGCTGTTACTGGTCTGTTCAAGTCACTTAAAATCATAAAATGTTACATCTGAAATGGAGCCTCGCCATTGCTTTTGCAAAGTTGGAAACTGAGGCCCAGGGAGCTTATATGACCTTCTCAATAGGTCAGAACTGGAATTAAAGAGGGTGTCTCAGTGGACTACACTCTGCCCCTACAACCTCGCTTAATACATGAAAGGTAGGTAATAAACCAAGCCACTCAATCTGTCTCAATTGTACTGAAATCCAAAACCCAAGCCAGAACACATGTTTTAACTGAAATAGTCTTTCAAGATAATCAATTTATTATTTCTTGGATTGAGAACAATATCTATCATAACGGCTGTGAACACCACTCTCCCCAACCTTTCTGTTTCTGTCGTTCTGTTTCACCTTTTCTCTCTCTCTTACTTCTTTCTTCCTCCCTTGCTTCCCCCTTGCTCTGGCACCTCTCCTTCCAGAAATAAAATTTGCTGCACGAGGCATTGAATTGGAGCCCCCGCGGTACATTTGGCTGTAATGGGTGTGTCTCTCCTGTGTAGGATGCAATCATTTTGCAGCCTCTTCTACCAAGCTGTGGTTTTGTTCCCAGAATTCAAGCAGGAACAAGGCAAAGTGGTGAATAAAACCAAAATAGGACATGGACGTGCTCATGGATATAGAGTTTCAGTCTGCACGCCATATACCCCGGACTTCAAACAAGCGAGATCCAAACTCCTCTTCCTGACCCCCACCATCCTGCCACACACTCCAGTCATGCAGGGGAAGAAAGACAATGAGGACTCTACGTACTTAGTCAGAAAAAGGGACCAATGGGACTCCTGATGAACACAATTGGATGAACCAGAATCCTTGGTTCATGCACTCTCTCATATTGGTTCTTGCATGCTCTTCTTTTATGTGTTTAGTTAGTTCTTTTTCTTTTTAAATATATTTTATTGATTTTTTTTACAGAGAGGAAGGGAGAGAGATAGAGAGTTAGAAACATCGATGAGAGAGAAACTTCGATCAGCTGCCTCCTGCACACTTCCCATTGGGGATGTGCCCACAACCAAGGTATATGCCCTTTACCGGAATCGAACCCGGGACCCTTCAGTCCTCAGGCCGACGCTCTATCCACTGAGCCAAACCGGTTAGGGCTAGTTAGTTCATTTAATAATTATGGTTAAAGGTAATAATTATCCAGAATTGGTGACTCAAAACAAAATCTCAGACCTTGACACTAATCTAAATATAACCCTCCCCACCTGCAGTAACTATGATCCAAGTGCCTTGCTTTTCATTGCTTTGAGTTTCTTTATAAAAAAAGAAAATCTGGCTTTATTGCATTTATATAGTCATAAAAGTGTTTTCATTTTGACTTATAAAATGTTTCTATATGTTTAAAACTTTCTCTAAAAAATCACTATAGGGCATCATACGGTATGTAATACTTTGGGACATTTCTGCTATTTCTGTATAATAATTTTTACTGTAAATAGATCACAGTATATTTGAAATATTTTTGAATTCAAGAAATGATGCAAAAGGAGATTTTTTTTATTAACATAAAACTCCAAAGTGACAATATTTTCCTTGTTCCCACTGATTGCAGCTACATTGACTTCTTTCATGCTTTTCCCCCAATTCTGCCCCTTCATGAATAGATTCCACCTCCTCCCCAGTCACCTCCAGCTATTCCATGAAGTGGATCTAGCTCTGGTGAGCTCTGGGCAGAACCCCGCTGTTTTGACTTTTCTCTGATTGGATTGGATTCTTAGCCACCGTCACCTTGGTTTCCCAAAGGTGTTACTCTCTTTTCAGGTACCTCTCTCCCTTCCCTGGCCTCGGTCAGTGGAGGACCATGAAGAGCTCTACGGAAGGGTCGCAAGGTGTTACTTGTTTGTGTTTTTGTGTCTTTGCAGTTGCATTTCCCCTTCTGCTGGGCACAGTCTCACTCTACCAGGCCCCAGTGCTAAGGGCTCCTTTCCCAGTAGCTGGGCCCCAGCTGGAGCTAAACTTTCAGTCTTCCATGAAAAGATGGTTCTAAAGTCAAATCCAGAGAAAACAGAGTATGTCTCTCTATTTTGTCCTGCTCAATGACATGCCATCCTTTCGCGTTTTCATCCATGTAACATAGAACACACCTTCAAGTGCACTCCTCGGCTGCCCTGAGACAGACTCGAATAGAGACTTAGCAACGCCCTTCTTTCCAGGGCATCACGCTTGTTGCATATACCCCAAGCGATAACCATTTCTTTTATTCAGCAAATATTTATTGGTTGCCTATTATGTGCCAGGCACCATGAGTTGATGCAAACTGGGCTTTGCATATACAATGGCAAATAACATGCTGTCTCTGCTCTAAGACCTCCCCATTCAGCAGGGGACGCAGAAAAGCACACGAACAGATGTCACAGAGGCCTGCAGTCAGGGCCACATTACAACTCTCATGGGCCCTTCATTGGCCACTTCCTCCATAAAAAATATTTCTAACTCTTTTTATAGCATTAAGCTGCCATTGGAACTCATTTAATATCCAAAATGTGCCTATTTCAGGGAACCTACTAGGGGAATGCAGGAGCCACGCTTTCCCTGTGTCCTAGAGCTCTCTCCGGTAGCTGAACATGGGCCAATGGAATGAGAAGCTGTGACTTGTCCACCCTGTCCTCCTTGCCCTCTACGATGACTTAAGAGATTTGAGCCCCCTGGGACCCTGGCATTGTCCACAGGCTTGAGGACTCAAATGACAGCCAGTGCCTCCCTGGGTTGTGTCCTCACCAACAATGTAGATTCACAGAAAATGAATTTAGGTAAAATAAAATAGATGATGTCTTAAATTCTAGACCCATAATGGTAGAACAATCTTTCTTTGCCAAGTAGAAATTTATGTAATCATAAGACTAAAGACACTTTTAATTTCCAAAATGTTATTGCAACTAGCATAACTCTCCCTAAGTAAGTGCCAAAATCATTTTCCTGGAGTCCTCTTAAGTGCTCTCAGTTGATAGAAATATATCCAGAACTGCAGCTATGTAATATGAGAAAAGAAGACAAGAAGGAAACATTTTGACTGAGATGCACAGCAATAATGGGGAAGGGAAGAGATACCTCCTGACCCATGTATACAGGTTTTCTGGTACAGAAATGTCATTTGTGCAATGAGAAATTTAGTATAGAATTAAAAGCAATGACAAAAAATTATGATTTTTTCCCCTGCATGGAGGAGCAAAGCTTGAGAACTTGTAATTTTTTCCATTCATACAGCTTGAGGCCAACAAACATGGCGTGACTGAATAATATCATATACAATTAATAGGTGAAAATATATGAAAGCCAGCCCAGAATAGTCCCTTAGACTGCAGCATTTGAGTAATCAGTAATGGGTGATAAAAAGTAATTTCACCATCCAATACAACACTGCCTCCTTTCTTTAAAAAAAAATTATGTGTTTTTAAAAATAATTTTAAATTCCATGGGAGTCTACCCCTAAGTCACTGGACTCTGTATAAAGTGTCTGATCACTTAGTCTGAGTTCTGGGAATGGGATTCCAGGCAGAGGCAAATGCTTCGGTCAGGGCATGTGGATAGGTGACAGATGGTAGATTTTTGCCTTTCAACACATAACCGTAACCTTATGCACTGTCTGAGTTTATTTTCAATCCCATACACAAGGGCTTATTGTAAATAACAAGCTTGCCTCTAAACCCATTTCCAGGAAAATATTCTCCATGAGGGTCACCCTATATCACTTCCCGGTTGCACAGTGACCATGACGACTCTAGGACCAGGGGCCAAGTGTCAAGTTCTAATAATGGGGTGTGTGTGAAATTTCCAGTCCTTGTTACTATTTATATTAATGTCCTGTCCTGTCTAGTCTAGTCTCAGATGCATTACTTAGAAATTGCGTTCTTTTTCTACTTTCTCACCTGGAATGAAAACCAACACACATTTCTCCAAGCCATCCCTACTTGTTATAAAAGGAGGGAAGAAAAGAAAATTTTGTCTCACAGGGTAGGATCCTAGCTCAAGGTGGGAAAACTCAGTAATTTATACTCAAAAGTAAACAAGCTACACCCACCCCCAGCCTGTGAGGTGTATAAACATTAAACAGGCAATCCTAATTTATTCTTGGCATTGTGTTTGTGTTCTGAGTCAACTCTTACCTTCTCTTTATTTTGAAGCTAATGAATAAAGGTCCATAATTCCATCCAAGACCATGTAATTCCACTGGCTTTTCAAAAGGATTGGGGGCAACATAGAAACATGAATTTAAATGAGCCCGAACTCTGGCTATGTGACTCCAACTAAAATCTGAAGCAGAAAACAGCTCTCAGATTTACGAACACCAATTTACTCGAGGGAGAAAAGCTGGATAAAACTTGGAGTTTGGTCTCAAAATAGCCTGGACAATTTGAGTTTTCTGACAGCATTTGGTGGCAAGCCTGTTAAAGAACACCATCTTGAAATTTCCCATTTGCGTGCTGTAGATAGCATATCATCTGGACACGCCCAGAGCATCAGACGCATTAATCACCAAGGCACACCTGGCATGGAATAGAGATGTGAAGAGAGAAGGAGCTAGAGTTTTAGATGGACCCCATATCTTGTGTTTTCCACATTCCTTCCTATTTGATTATTCAGTGCTAACCCAGGGAGGCACTAGGGTACAAGGGCTAACAGCACAAATGCTGGAGTTAGAAGGATTTGATTCTGAATCCCAGCTCTGCAATGTACTGGCTGTCTGATTATGTACACTTTCCTTAACTTCTCTAAGAATTAGCTTTTTAATTAGACAAAGTATGTTAGGACTAGCACAGTAACTGCATATTTGGGAGTTCCGAGCTCTTCTCTCCTCCCCTTTCCTTTTCACTGAGTTTTCATAAGGATGATATGAGAAGTGCTCAACATGTAGTCCATTCTCACAATCTATTAGTTTATCTTTATCACAGGGGCCCAATGACGTAGAACTTAAAGTCATTATTTTTATTATTACTATTTGAAAAAAAGGCCATCTAAGAATTGCCGTTTCTGATTCTAATTTCAAGTAACTTTGATCTAGACAATTATCTGAGAGGCTCAGTAGATGTAAGGCTCTTCTCACAAAAGAGTTGTTAATAGGATATTCCATGACTTGACAGTCTTAGAGCTCGACTGCTCTTGGTAATGCATTGGACAGTGTCATTCATGAACCAATCCCATATTTATAATGGGATTCAAGAGGTTCTCTGAAGGTTGAAGAGAAACAGGACTCAAAGTCCTTATTATTAGATGCTCCAAGTTATTAGATCATCTCTGAAATATTAAATTGTTTTTAATTAATTTAGCAGGAAAAGTCACTGGGGTGGTGCCTGAGGGGAAACTCACCATTAATTTGAGTGTCTTAAGCTTAAGAACAGAGTCAAGATTGTCCTAGAGGAGAGATGGTCTGGCATTGATATTATCCAATCCTGATTCAGCACATTTATATCATAGTCATGCCCACTGGAAAGTGGCTGAGTATGTGAGGAAGAAAATTAATCATAAAGACTGGTCTTGCCAGAACCCAGCTTGCTATGGCATGGAGCTCCATGGCTGAGTGGAACATGGCACTCTAGGGAGAAACACTCTACCCTACCTACCTCTCCTGACTCCAGATGGTTGGTGGCAGCAGCCCTTCTGCTTGTACTACACTGATGGATTAATACTTTCAGTAGAGACACAGCAAGAGCTGTCATCTTCTTCC
The DNA here is from genome assembly GCF_014108235.1 of Myotis myotis. Lineage (NCBI taxonomy): Eukaryota > Metazoa > Chordata > Mammalia > Chiroptera > Vespertilionidae > Myotis > Myotis myotis. The sequence continues at coordinate 36,651,197 of NW_023416357.1, forward strand.
ATGAGTGATTGTGTTGTCCTATGTGAACATGGGTTCTCAGATTTTCATGGGCAATGGCCAGGAAAGAAAGTATAGACTTCTTTTCCCAGTGAGAACAGGAGATTAGAGTTATTATAAATTGAACATTCAAAAAAATGTGAAGTTATTCACATTCTAAACTGATGAAGCAGGATATATTAGTTATGCCTAGGTGCATTTGAGTTAGCAGTCTTCATAGTATCAGCTTCTAAGGCCTTCTGCAAATCCTTAAACTAAAGAATTTGTGAAAATTTTAAAAAGCTGGGAGCTCACATCTCAGAAGGAGTCCTACCTCTGTACCATACTACCTTCCAGCCCAGATTTCCAAATGAGGACTGTAGTAAGACAGAGGTTAGGGCCACAGGTACGTTCATTTATCTTTTGAGCTGGACAATTCATTTCCCTTTGGTGACTAATTTCCAATCTCTTCTTCCCACCAGTTTGACCTTTGGCCAATTTCAAACAACTATAAAATCTTGTATTGTTTGAGGCTCATGGTCTTTAAAGGCAGAAATGAAGTTATTTTAAAACAATCCTGCATTTTAGCATTCTTAAAGAAAAATCTGAACTAGCTCATTAGAAATGGTAGATATTCTTGTGATGGTACCAGGAATAGGCCAAGAACAGAGACCTCCATCCCAGCTTTGTTTACTATAAGCTCAAAAGTGCCATCTAAGTTGATTGGATTTGTCGGGTTTTGTATAATTTTAAATAAATGGCCTGGGAAGGGAAAAATCTTTTCTTATAGAGCGATGTGATAATAGAACGGGCAATTTTATAACCTGACCCACATAACATTTTTTATCTGATAATCTCAAAGTAATTTTCAGCATCACTAGTGACCTTCTTTGCACTGTCATTTGATGGGAAAGGTGCCAAACATTTGCTCACCAGTTGTGTACCTCACCTTCCAGCATTAGCTGTGGAAATGAGACAAAAGGGAAATTGCAGAACCTGAAGTTAGACTCCTGTCTCTTAATCTATCGTTCCAACCAGCATGCTCACATCATCTTTGCTGGGCAGTTGAATGGATGGGGTTTAGGGAAGAATGTGAATTCCTGTGACTTACTTGGGTGATTCATAACTTGGCCTGTGGAAGGGCTTCAGTTCTAAGGAACAATTTCTCTCTGGGGGCCTGAGAAGCTGCAGCATGACTAAGCCCTCTAGAATGTCGGACTTAAAGGAACCATTGGGAAGCAATGCACAATGTGACTACAATGCCATTAAGACTCTGGACACTTACTCATTTGCCTATTAAAAAGTCTTGGATATCATGCTTACCGGGTGCTCATTCACTCCCTAAGTTCTTAGGGGTATTTAGGACAGATACACAGATCTTACCAATCCTCCAAAACAAACAACTTGTTTTACTGATAAATGAACTCAGATAATGACACAGATAATGAATGACAGATTCATGACCAAGATCATAAATTCATGATTCCTAATGTTCCTTCAATTACCCTTCTTCTGTGGAGACAAATAAGATGTGGCTTTTGCCCTAGAGAGGTTCACAATAATGGCGGGGAAAGGAAACTTTTGCAAATGAACAATGGATGTCCCAGCATGAAAATGAGATAGGGAGGGGCAGAGGTTTAACATATGCTGAGCACCTGCAACATGCAAAGGGTTTGATTATACATTTCCTCACATAATCCCCACATCAAACTCATGAGGAGTATATAATAATCCCACTTCATTGGTAAGGAAACTGAGGCTTGGTGGTCTGTTATTCTTTATTATCATGTGCATGGAACTCTAACCCATCTATTTACCTGCTGCTCTGGACTCCCAAAGAGGACTGGTTCAGTTTGAAAACGTTGTTTGGTAAGGTGAGGCGTGAGTTGGGGCACTACATTTGCTTAGGTCCAAAGAAGCCTCAGCAGATGGAGAAGACACAGATGGCCTCTCCATGATTACGTCACCACCCAGAGAAGGTTGGCATCAGTTACACACCCACTGCTCTGCAGTCTCAAATGTAAATTGCCTGGAAAATTGAGCACGATGAAGAGAAAGTTTGCATCTTAAACCTGCAGTGGTCTCGTTCCCAGATGGTCTATTCTGGGCAAGGAGTAACACAATGTATAGGGGGAGTTCCTGAGTATGAAGACGGCCCTGATGCCCCTTTTGTGAGTTGCATCATTTCATGATGAACTAGAACAGCCATCAGTAAAGGGGTGAGATGATGGACAATTGAATGGAGCTATATATAAGTGCTGAGGGAGAGTCAGGCAGACCAGGGTGAAGACAGGTAAGGCTACATAGCATGTAGCAATTTTTCAGATAGAGAAATATTTTGAGCAATGGTTGGAAGGATGTGGCTTGGCAGAGAGCTGGGAGAAGCACTGGAGGGAAGGTTCTGAGGTGGGAGAAGGAGAATCACACACTTAGTTTGGAAGCTGGAGATGAAGAGGATGGGTAAGAAGTATATGCTGGGAAGTTTAGAAACTCATAAATTCAACCACATTCCCCTTGATCCCCAATACACAGAACTTCAGACCTCCTCGAGGACCCCTTTCCACTTTGACTACCTTTGGATGTGACTCTGGCACTGTCTGTCATATTCCCTTTTTTTTAAATATATTTTTTATTGTTGATAGTATTACAGATATCACCCATTCCCCCCCATTACCCGCTTCCTCTCAGCCCCTTCCCACCCACCCTCCCAGGTCCTGAGTCACAGGGAAAGAGATAAAGACCTTGTCAGAACTGGGATTTTTATCATTCTCTTTCTATAACTAAAGTAGAGGCTCAAAACAACACATTGACTAAATGCAAGTAAACACCGAAGGTGAATTTTATAAAAGAGCTTCAGAATGCATAGACTGTCCATTGAAACGTGCTGGGAAATTAGGCCACTAAGGGCCAATGGCATGCCTTGTTCCGTGAAGAATTTCCATTAGATATGTATTCATTTGATGGGATGCTCCAACATTGGGCCCCAAATTTTCTGAACTCTTAGTGGCTGTAAAGGGAGCAACTGGAATTGGCGGTTAGCAACATCTCTCACGCAGGAGGGGGAAAATGCTCTTCCTGAGGAAGCAGTGAGCAAACGGAGTGCCCTAAAGGCAGGTGCTGCAGACTGAGGTGCTCAGTGCCCTGCCTAACAATGTACGAGACTTGGAAGAGGTCAGTGGGTTTATTTCAGAAAAAAAATATGTTTGTTGACTATTTTTCCTTTTCTCTGACTTTTTTTCTGGTAGAGAAAGAGAGACAGAATGCTCAGATTCATCATCAACAGCGGTGCAGGGTATGCCCCACACAAAGGTGCCCAGCTAATAGGACAACTGGGGGCTGAAATCCACTTTCCCCATCATAATGTAAGTTCCATCAAGGTAAGGGCCTTGATCTTAGCTCCTTCGTATCTCCAATGTCTAAAACAGTCCTTGGTGCATAGAAGTTATTCAGAAGTATTTGTTAAGTAAATGAGTAAGTGGGCTCAGCAATATGATGTCAACCTGCAGGAACAGGAAGAAAGGCCCAGGAGGCCACCTCCCCATGAAAACACCAGGCCAGTGCTGAGGCATCCATTTCTGAGTTCTCCTGCCCAGGCGTCAGGAAGTGGCCAGATGTGGCCAGTGTGGAGGAGCCAGGAGCAGTGGCTCAGGAGGAGGCCTGGAAGGCTGGCAGACACTCAGACACCGCTGGGCGCTCGGCTGCCACGCCCCTCTTTCGTACCAGTCATGTTTGTGTTGCTTTCCGTGGGCATGTATCTCTCTAGACTCCTTGCCTTTGCAGGTTTCAGGGAAGGCACTGGCACCTGTTTCAGGTCGTTGAAACATATTTAAAAACCTGCTGGGGATTTCTGGGACAGTTTTGCTTTTCTGCCTCAGGTGTTGGCCCTTAGTTCTTTGTCCCTTCTTTTAGCTTAGAGCAGCGATTTTCAACCTTTCCCACCTCATGGCACACATAAACCAATTGCTAGAACTGCATCACACCAAAAAATATAGTTTTTGCCGATCAGACAAAAAAAATAGGTATAATTTTTATTCATTCATACCAGACGGCTATTGTGCTGGCTATTGTTATTTTTTATATGACAATCTGACAGAAAAGAAGTCAGTGCCCCTGACTAAATAGTCAGGTATTACAGGTTTTAAAAATTCTTGTGGCACACTGGTTGAAAATTGCTGGCTTAAAGCAAAGATATGAGCTTGGAAAAGGGACAGCCATCTTGTGGCCACGAAGCAGTAAGAATGAGGCAAAAACCATGTGTTAGGACAGAGGAAAGAAATGCTGAAGGGGCCTGGAATGCTGAAGCCTTGGACTGCTCACCTCCAGCCTTGAAATGTGTGAGAAAAACACCCCTCCTCCTGTTTGATTAAACTTTAGCAGTTAAATGTCAGTTACATGCATCTGGACCCAGTTCCTAACTGATACAATAAGCAACCACCAGGAATACAAGCCTTCCTGGGATGATCAGAAATACCGGCGAAGAAGAACAGGATTTCTTGTATTCAAGATAGAGACTTGGAATAAGACTGACGGACATTCAAGGACATAGTGACTCCTCATGAACCTGGAGCACTTGGATTACAAAATACATAATTTTCTAACAGTGAAGCTTTTGGACTTATTGAAATAATACTATTAAGACAGTCTTTGGCTTGACCGGTGTGGCTCGGTGGTTGAGCATTGGCCTATTAACCAGTAGCTCATGGTTCGATTCCTGGTCAGGGCACATGCCCAGGTTGCAGCTGGATCCCCAGTGCAGGATGGACAGGAGGTAGCCAATCAATGATTATCTCTCATCATTGATGTTTCTATCTCTCTCTCCCTCTCCCTTTCTCTCTGAAATCAGTAATATATATTGAGAAAAAGACAGTCGGTGGACTTTAAAATACATGCTTTTGGGATTTCAATTCTGACAACAGCAGAAATGATCTCTTAGCTGAATAATGTCTAAAAGAACATCTGTCCAGAACTTCATTAACTTGAGCTACAAAGATGTGGTACAAACCAGTTTGAGAACGTCACATCCTTTCTGTTGCTTACTGACACTGAGTTGAAATGAACCAATTTATTTTGAATGGTTGCTATAAATTTGGTCTCCAAATTACTGGGTGGTAATTTTAGTGTCCATGAGCTAAAAGTACCCTATGATCGTAAGGAGGAACAGTTGATATTATCACTGTCATCAAAATAACAACCTCATTTCACACACTAACACCTTGAGTTTGTTGACACTGCTGGTGACTGCACAACATGTCTATTCTGCTTTCCACAACACTGGTGTCAATTAGTGTCCCGAAGAGCTGTGGGCTCTTTGAAGTATATTTGGAGACTTCTTCTACCCTTAGCATTCGTGCAGCTAGAAACAACAGGGAGGTGTTGATTGGTAGGTATATTTTTAGTTGGATTACTTCAGCCCTAAACAGGGAGTGCTTCAGGCAGTAAGGAGTGAGGCACATCTGATTAGGGCTCGTAAACTTTGTTTAGGACCACTCCTATAGCTAAGCGGCTGGCGTGGCCTGTCTACAGGTGCGTGTGTTTTGATGGATGTCCTTAGGTGACCCACTCTCCTATGGAAACATATGTGACTGTGGCAGATGACCACCTTTATTGTGTGGAGCTTCAAAATTTATTTTCCAAAAGATATATTTCTCTGTCCTCCACAGCTCTGTGAGGTAGTTACATGTCCTATGCCAAATACCCCCCCCCCCCCCCCGCCATTCCTTACACATAACAAACTGAAAGTCAGCTTCACTATGAGGCTAGTTCTCAAGTCCTTTTGTAGAAGGGTCAGAAATGTAGAAATGCTGTTCAGATGGGCAAAAGTAACACAGGTTCTTTATTTTCTCTCTCGGGTCTTATTTTATGTGGGAGAGCTTCATTTCTGCAGGGAGCAGAGAAAAGTCCATGTTGTTACTTCACAGTTACTCTGACTCTGTTGTTCCTTGGACGTCCCAGGCCTCTGTCAAGACATGGCTGCTCAGATCTTCTCTCTATTGCCCATGCTTGTCTCTAGTGGGATGCAGCTCCTCTTAGTTGCATCTAACACCTGGGTAGACGTCTGTGATCTCCTGATGTGAGGACCCAGCATCATAAAACAAACTTGCCTCACTTCCCAGACTTTTCTCTGCCTCCCTCTCATTCAGTGGTCAATAGCGCCTCTTAATTCTTTTACTGAGACACCTGGGGGTTCTGGAGCTCCATCTAGGCCTAGAAGGATATCTCTGGCCTTTCTGAGGGGTACCATGTTGCTCCAGTGTTGGGCTGAAGACTGGAGGTCCTGGAATGGGCTTTTGAGTTTCCTAACATTCACCTTGAGATACTTGGGTTGTGCCTACCTGCTCTCAGAGTTTCTCTAACGTTCTCCCATCCAGAATTTTGTTCTGTGAAGTCATGTGCCTCTCCTTTCTCCTCCTTCCTGTACTCCTCTCTCTCTGGAAGCTGAAGGGCTTTTTCCCTTTCCCTTTCAGTCAGATGAAAAGTTTACATCATCTCTTCCTTTGTCCTTTCTCTAGCGCTTATGAGTAGAGCTCTGGACCCCAATCTACCAGCCTTGATTCTCCATATGTAAAGGGAAGATTTACAATGGAGGGTATCTTTTCTTTTCCAAAAGCTTGGCTTTCAAGGTTATTTTCACACGATAGACTCAAAACATCAGTTTTTCACCTGAGAGCTAAATGGTGACCTCTCAGTTTTAATGTGTGCCCACCCTCTCTTTCCCCGAGGCAATCAAATATAAAGGCCAAAGGAATTTAGGGAAACAGAACTTGCTAGCCATTAATATTTGAAGGGAGGAGGAAAAGAGACTAGTTTAATATTTTAAAAATATTCTCCATCGAGCTTATGGGAGAACCAATCTTTGCATGTTAACTATATACCAGGTGCTGAGAAGTGCTTCTCATGCTCTTTCCTTCATTTAATCCTCGCGGGATCTGTGTCTTACAACTTGCATGATTACTGACTTATGACATTGCATCTTAGAGAGGACAGAGGACTAGGTGAGAACACAGAAATCCTTATCCTCTCCAAGAGTATGCAGCATAATTTCATCGCACCTGCTTTTCCCATGGTTTTCACTAAAATTGTCATGTCCCCTGAAACACATCAGGCAAATTCAAGTATTTTCATTGGAAGGAAAGAGGGGATGAAAGCCTGGCAGAAGGAGATGGAAGGAGGAAGGCATAGAATGTTCACAAGATACCAATTCCTTGGAAATAAACTTGGTGGTAAATTCATTAATTTTTCACCCGCATTACTCCGAAGAGAATTTTAATGAGCCATTTATTGGAAGTTTGTTAGGGGCCTATATTTTGGGCACTAAATTTTTATTGGTTTCCTTTTTATAAAAAAGCAAAACCAAAGTACACAGTGTTCAGATGACTTGTTTAAAATGGGAGGCATCTGAGTCACCAAAGTAAAGTTAAATTCTCTAAACTTCCGGTCCCATAATATCTTTCTTTAAATATACTTTTGTCCTGTAGCTTCACTTTTTCAAGATCACAGGATGATTCTGTAGGAAGAAGGGAATCCATCTGACCTGCATACATGGCAGTAAGAAAGTCTCCTTGGAACCTGGGGTATTTTTTGTTTTAGTTTTGTATTTTTCCCCAAAGAAATCATGTTTGAGACAATAGAGGTGGCGGGGATTTGGGGGGAAAAAAGGTCCAATGTTATTGTTTTTTTAAATCTAGGAAGCACTGTTTCTTGAAGTACAGATCAATAGTGTAGGCCCATATTTTAACATTGTCATGTTTTCTCACTCATAGGAGCTATATCTTATTATGCACTATTAGGAGAATAGAAAAGCAAATAGTCAAACTTGCCTAATGATAAATGACAAAATGTTCCAGAACAGAAATGAAAACCATTAAGGTCAGTAGTCGATGAAAATGAAAACAGATTACCAAGTAGGGGTTCTTTTATTTAATCAAAGGTGGTAAAAAAGAGTTAGAATTAAGACTCTGAACACAAACAAATAGGGGGCCTATCAGAGAAAATGGAGCAAGAGTATTATACAAGGAAACAAGAATAGTTTTAAGTATATAAAGTAGAAGGAGTAGGAGAAGTCAACATGACTACTGAAAGAGAGCTCAAGAACTTCTTTCTTTAATTTTATTTTTTTCATCACCATTTATCCCCCCTATACCCTTTTCCAACTCCACCGCTCCCCTCCCCCTTGCAATCACCACACTGTTGTCTGTGTCCATGAGTTCTTTCTCTTTTTTTCTTTTTCTCAGTTCCTCCATCCACACAACACCCCCTTACCAGAGCTGTCTACCTGTTCTTTATTCATGAGTCTGTCTCTATTTTGCTTGTTAGTTCAGCTTGTTCATTAAATTCCAAATATGAGTGAAATCATATGGTCCTTGTATTTCTCCGACTGGCTTATTTCTCTTAGCATAAATATTCTCCAGGTCCCTCCATGCTGTCTCAAAGGGGAAGACTTCCTTCTTTTTTACTGCTGCATAGTATTCCGCTGTGTGAATGTACCATAGCTGTTTTATCCACTCATCTACTGATGGGCACTTGGGCTGTTTCCAAATCTTGACTATTGTAGATAATGCTGCAATGAACAAAGGATTACATATATTCTTTTGAATAGTTTTCAGATTTCTTCGGATAAATTCCCAGAAGTAGAATTACTGGGTCATAAGGCAATTTCATTTTTAATTTCTTGAGGTAACTCCATACCGTTTTCACGAACTTTTTTTTAAAGTGGGAAAGATGGCTTGAGAAATGAAATGATTTCTTTGTCTCATTGTGGGAAACAGGATAAGTAGAGACAGATGCCAGACACAGGAACATTTCCCAAAGGAGGAAGAAACAGAAAATTGGTTTCCTGCCAGAACAGGTGGCGTGTTGACATGTACACATGAGACAGGCTCTCCAAGGTCTTACCAGGCCAGTCTGAGATTGTCTCTAAGCCTTCAGGGAAAGGTGCCATGGGAATGCTAGGGTTTCAATAACAGCGGTGGTGGGTAAGGAAAGTCAGGTAAGCCACAAGGTTGAAGGTTGGCCCAACCTCCTTCCTAGCTCACAGTTTGATATTCTTAAACTTCCATTATAGGAAAAGAACCAAATGTCCGGTTAATTTCAGGAACAGGCAGACATTCTCAATAAAATCCCTTTGACCTTCTCAAACACTGTAGAAGCTTTATTGGGACTTTTTTTGTTTTGTTTTTTGGCAGTGGTGGTAGTAGTAGGTAGCAAGTGGGTAAGTGGGTCTGAGGTTGAGAAAAAAATATGGAAAGTGGGGCTGAAAGGATGATGTACAGTGTTCTCCCAGAATTTGGAATCTTTTATTTGAAAAACTGTCTTTTACTATGATGTGTGATGAGGACTCTATAAATGGCACACCTACCCAATCATAAATATGTTTAAATAATAGCCTGGGGTTAGATCTGGGGTGAAATGATGAAACCAAATAGTGATGCCTTGAGAATAATATTTCTCACCCTGCAATAATGGAGGGCTGCACGGAGTTGTGTTTACAAGCACGGGCTTAGGAATAAGACTGTTTGTTTTCGAATCACCAGCCTCCTTATTAACCGTGTGATATTGGGTATTGAACCTTTCGATGCCTTCATTCCTTCAGATACAAACCAGGGATAAAAACAATGTCAATCTGTGGCATAAAATTATTGTGTGCCTACCACACTGGTTCTTTCCCTCCTGGAACAAAGGAGTGCCACATTCCCCACATTCTCCTTGCAAACAGTGGGACTCTGGGACTAGTTCTGACCATGGACATGTGGGCAGAAATGGTGGTACCACTATGGGATGACCCCAGGAACCTCCCAGCAGATCCTCATGCTCTTTCTCACTGTCTGCTGGCCAGTTGCAGAAGAGGCAGGAGAGGATTCTGAGGCCCCTAAAGCTGTTGCTGCCCAAATCATGGTGGGAAATTTATCTGCCAATCATCCAATTGGCTGTGATGTAAGCAAGAAATAAATCTTCTATTGTATGAAGCCAATACTGTAATATTTGGTGGGTGTTCATTAGAACAGTCAATTCTAACACTATCCCAAAGTATTAGTCACTTCTGATTAAAAACTATGTCATAAGTTTTACTGTATATAGATTAAATGAATTACTGTATATAGAAATTATTAGACTAGTATCAGGTAAGAAAGCTTTCAATACATATTCTCTCACATATCATGATTGGTATAGAATTGACAAGTTGGTTAGATCCAAGAACCCCTCTTTGTCCATAAATTCTAATAAAAACAATTTGTATTTCCTTAGCAAATTTGAGTGTGGACTGGGCCACCTCCCCTCATAGTTGTTAAACTGCTTCTTGATATGCTTCAAAATGATCACTTTGGGTCAGACAGGCAAGACAGCATGTTTGGGTGGAAATCTGCAAGGACCTTTGAGGATCGGGCAGTCCAGCTGTTCAGAGATACCTTTCCATAGGAACATAAGATTCAGATGGACAACAACATGGCTAAGATTCTGATCAGAGATTTTATTTAAAAAGTCACACAACGTATTTGAACAGCTGTTAGGTTTAGAAATAGTATATGCAAAGGACTTAGCCAAAAATATTGTCCAGATTTAAGCATATTCTAGGTATCTAGTAAGTGATGGCAATAATAATAACAAACAATAATTACCGCTATTATTTGAGTACTTCTTTTTTTCTTAGAACTTCAAGAGTGTGTCTACTGTATACTTTCTACCTTGGACCCTTTGAAAGCTATTTTAAATCCTGAGGCAGCAGGATTTATACGGTATAATGCCATGTTTTCTAATATTTCATCTACTTTTTCCCTGCTGCAGTCAGACACCATTACTTGTCCTTATGCTTGCTTGACCTAATGAGGCTAATTGGTCCCTGCCCGCTTGATAACATCCTTTATTTATTTGCAAACTCCACACTTGGGTGTTATTACATATTACACATTAGATACGCAATATCACACAGAGATCTCAGCAATAATTAGGCAGTAAGAGGTGAGTTTTTCAAAGAAACATTAGGTTCAACTCTAAAATTCTCTTTTTTTAGTAGGTTCAGGTCAATAGATAAAGACCTTAATGTTCCTTTAATGTGGAGATGAGCAAACCTGGCTGCTTTCGGGTTTGGCAAACTCTATCTGGCTATCTTTCAAGCATTATATGGCTGGCAACTCCTCAGATGTTCCCTGCCAAATGCTTTCTCCCCCTAACCTCTAAGTGTGTGTGTATTTCAAAGGGAATTAAAACCATGAATTTCTGACTTATTCATACTTAACTGATCAAAGTTGCCGCGTTTGTCTCGATCAACACTTACAGGTTCTAACTTCTGTTTCTCTGACCCAGGAAACCTGGAGAGGTTGGCAGTCACTGGCTTTTAGAGAAGAAACCAAACTGGTTATCTGGGTCTGGGAAGCAGTTAGCTCAGATCTGTCGTGCAGACAATATTTAAAATAAATTTCCCCCCATTGAATTCTATGGCAAGGGTAATGCAAAAGATAGAGTGCTTCCAAATCTCTCTTAGCTGATACCAACCTGAAATGGAAGGAATCCCAGATCATCTCAATGGGAGGGGCTAAAGGGGCAGCAATCTGGTTGGAAGGGTGTAGGGTGGCAGTCTTGTCTTGGGGCCCAGTTTACACACCACTCGACATAAGCCTGAGAAAACATCAACTGCCCATACCAAGGAAAGAGCATGGTAATGAGGAGGGGTCAGCAAGGGGAGAATATGGTAGTAATGTAAATCCTTGGTTCTCTCTCTAAGCCACTCCTTAGTACTGCTTCTTACCTGACACCACCACACATTGGATCCAACATTTAAGGGGCTAGTGTTTCCAGAAGCAAAAGGAACCACTAAAATACTGGCTAGGCAAAGAGTGACAATAAAAGGCAAATATTTGCTGAAAGGACATGGACATCAAGCATGCCAAACTCACAGGCTGGTTAAATGCCCAGGTTATTTTGCTATGATCCTTCCTCCCCTCTCCCCACCCCCCCCACCCCCGTAACTTTTTATAATCTTGGCTCTCCTCCCAAAGATGACCAAGTATCATGTGAGTATGCACAGAGGACATTCACTCTGAAAATTCTTGCCAGAAGGCTGTCTCCTAGAAAGGCAGGTTGAAAAATCCAGTAGATTTACATTGGCTGCCTATTGTATAGTACTGGGTGGAGTGATCCTCTCTTGAGAAGATAGAAGGTAGCCTGGGACTGTCATAAAAATCAGCAACTCTGCAGACATTGGTCAGTTTACAAACCAGTTTCAAACTAATATTTAAAAGATGTACCTCCCCCTTCACTTGCAGAAGAGGCCCATGGAGAACAAAGTTTAAACTTTGAAGAGAAATGTTTAAGACATCTGCTTATCAGCAAACACGGAGTTTTATCACATTAATAGCTTATAACTTCCAAAGAACAATATCTTTTTAAAAATAAAACCAAGTGTGGTAGGCAAACTCTAATATGGCCCCCAAGACTCCTGGTTCTGAATTCCTGGTGTTCATGCCCTCTGTAATCTGCTCTTCTGTGTGTGCGTAGTACCTGTGACTTGCTTCTAACCCAACAGAATATGTCTCTTTCGTGATTATGTTGTGTTATTTAAGATTCCACCTTGTTAGCAGACTGGCCCACAGAGCAAGGAACAGAGGGCTGCTTCTATGGAAACTTCCAGCTGACGTGCACAGCAAGAAGCTGGGCCCTGAGTCCTATTACTGAAGGATATAACTTCTCCCAACACCTCAAGTAAACTCAGAAGCAGATCCTTCCCCAGTTAGGCCTCCAGATGAGCATTAGCCCAGCAGACAGCTGATTATAGCCTTGGAAACCCTGAGCAGAGGACCTAGCTAAGTGTCTTCTGATTCACAGAATCTGTGAGCTTGTAAATATGTATCCTTTTAAACCGCTAAATTTGTAGTCATTTGGTATGCGGCAATAGATAACTAATACACGAAGTGTCTATCACAATAGTTTCTGCTACTGATAGGTTTCATATTGAAATAATGAAAAAGAAAGCTGAGCTCTACAATCAACTGATGTTATTAAGGGACACAATGAACCACAATTCCACTATTGCCAAGTTACCACCAGAGTAAAATGAGATCAACATTTGGTCATGGGTATGCCTTCCCCCTTTACAGCACAATCTGAAAAAGGCCGTAATCAATGATGATCTGTCCCTCATGCATTTGGACACTGTGACAAGGAATGTGTTTTGTTGGAACCCAATACACTGAAGCTTTCCCTACCCTAGAGGTCACTAGTAGAATTTCCTTAAGGACCACCATCCAAATATATAAAATAATTAGGGTGGCCCACATACATTTGCATTTGCATCATCAATTGACTGCAAATTGCAATTTTTCAGATCCCATTATGCCCACAATAAAATCCATACGTCTTACTGTGATGTTCAAGGCTTACACAATCTGACACAGCCTTCACCTCTGATCTCCTCAGTAGCCTTCTTATTCAGCATGTTTGCCCCACTGAGCTCTAGCTGTTCCTCAAGCACACAAACCAAAGCTATGCCTACTGCCAGGGCTCCTGTCTGGAGCACTCCTCAGAATTTCCATAGCTAACTCCTCAGACTGTGGTCTCAATTGTCCCCTCCCTCAGCAAGGCCTTCCCCAATTTTCCAGAAGGCTCCCCTTTTCTCCAGGCACTCTCTTCCATATTAACTTCTTCCAAGATACTAATGCTATCTGAAATTACTTGTTTATGGGTATATTTATGTGATGATTCTATTTCTCTCACTGGAATATGATTGCCACATAGTAGATGCTTAATAAATATTTACTGCATAAATAAATGAAATACAATTTAATTATTATATTTACAAACCTGCCAATATTTTATTTATTTTTCTTATTTGCTCCTTGCACACAGGTTTGAAATTCCACAGCAGTTTTGCCACTAACTCATCCAGCATGTTTTGTACACTCACACACACAGCACTATACAAGGCATCATAAAGGAAATAGAAGCTGGAGAAGACATAGTTTTGTCCTTGAGAAGTACACAAATTATCTCGGTGGGAAAATGTACTATATATAATTTGATCAAAATCTACCTATAAAGCACTCACCACACCAATATCTGGGGAAAACTAAATATAAAATTGCTAAGAAACTAATTAGGCATTTCTTATATTGCATACGTATACCACATCTTCTTTATCCAATCTTCTAAAGGGACACTTCAGTTATTTCCATGTCCTGGCCATCGTGAATAACATAGGGGTACATATATCTTTACAAATAAGTGTTTTCAAGTTTGGTGAGTAAATAGTCAGAAGAGGGATTGCTGGGTCATATAGTAACTCTATTATTAGTTTTTTTAGGAACCTTCATATTGTTTTCCATAGTGGCTGTCTCAGATTACATTCCCACCAGCAATGTATGAGGGCTCCTTTTTATCCATGTCCTCTGCAATACTTGTTAATACTTGTCTTGTTGATAATAGCTATTCTAACAGGTGTGAGATGGCATCTCATGGTAGTTTTGCTATAACAATATGGCTGGATCTTGAGAATATCATGTAAGTGAAATAAGTCAAATGGAAAAAGTCAAGAGCCATATGATTTCATTGATATGTAGGATATAAAATTGAAAGCAATAAATGAAAAAATAAGACAGACAAACAAAAACTCATAGACAGAGACTACAGTATGGTGATTAACATAGGGAAAGGAGGGAGGCGGGGAGGAGGTAGTAAATGGTAAAGGAGGTCAAATATATGGTGGCAAAAAATTGACTTTGGGTGGTAAACACACAATCCTATATAATAAAAGCCTAATATGCTAAGTGTCTGGTCATCTGGCCGGCCATTCAACAAATCAAAGCATAATATGCTAATGACATGCTAAGGCCGCTCAACTGCTCGCTATGATGTGCACTGACCACCAGGGCCAGACAGTTGACCAGTCAACCAGTTGCTATGACGTGCACTGACCACCAGGAGGCAGACACTCTGACCTGTAGGTTAGCTTGCTGCTGGGTTCCAGCCATTCAGGACTGAGCAAGACAGGCCGGACATGCCCTGGAGCCCTCCTGCGTTCCCTCCCTGACTGACCAACCTCCTGTGTCCCTCCCCAGCTCTGATTGTGCACTGGCGGGGGGTCTCTCGGCCTGGCTGATGCCCTCTCACAATCTGGGCCGAGGGATTCCCCTCCCCATGAGTACACAAATTTCATGCACTGGGCCTCTAGTTCAATATAAAGATGATGTATTGTACACTTGAAACCTACATAAACTTGTTAACCAATGTTACTCCCATAAATTTAATTTTTAAAAAACTTCTTAGCCAGGCCAGTGTGGCTCAGTGATTGAGTGTCCACCTGTGAACCAGGAGGTGATGGTTTGATCCCTTGTCAGGGCACATGCCCAGGTTCCGGGCTCAATCCCCAGTAGGGGTCATGCAGGAGGCAGCCGATCAATTATTATCTCACATCATTGATGTTTCTATCTCTCCCTCTCCCTTTCTCTCTGAAATCAATAAGACTCCTTATGTGGGCTGATTCCTGAAATGGGTGTGACTATGGGAGAGAAGGCATAGGCATTCAGAGCAAGGTGAAAAGAAAGAGAAGCTGCCATTAAACTCCCAGCATTGAGTGTTTCCATTTTCCAGAGAAAATGTATCTCTAACCCCTGGGTTGCTGGCGGTTTAGAATCATTGTTTTCCTTTTTCACTAAATGCTGGCTTCTACCTAACTGAAGATATCAATATTGGCCTCAACTCCAATTAAGTCAGAATCTTGGGGGCTGGGCTTGGGCCTGGTGTGTTTCAAAAGGTCTCTAGTGAGTCAGTGTGCACCCAGGGTTGCAATCCCTTGCTACCCTGAAATGCCATCACAGGGTTAAACTGATGAGCAATGCCCCAGCACAGCAAGGGGAGGCGCCAATGAAGTAGTTAAGGCTCTGGAGTAGAATAGCCTAAATTCAAATCAGGCCCTGCAACCTTCCAACCTTGGACAAGTGAGTTGCCCTCTTTGCACATCTCTAGGCTGGGAATAATGAATATAGTTGTCTCATAAGGCCCATGGAGAATTGAATGAGATAAGATTTATCAAGTGCCTGAGGCAATGCATGGCTCATAGTCAGAGATCAAACTTTTTTCATTATTGTAATCTATGTCCAAAATTCTCAATATTTTATAAAGGCACTGGAAAGTCCAATGCACATTTCTGGAGTCTTTGCATCCATTATCTTAACAAATTATCTTAACCCTGACCACAGCCTTAACCTAGCACAGTGATGAGTTCAAGCACATTTAAGTAGGAAATAAGACAGAGGCTGAGATAAGCCAACCTGGAGGCAAATGAGCATTTTAATGGAAATGGAAATTGTGAGTGATGGGGCCAGCAGCCTCACCTGGTGAGGAGACCAGGCGCTTGCAAGGTCAGAAAAACACTTCTGTAAAAAAATTACAGGGCATTTCAATGAAACATAACAGAGCTTTTCCACATTACTGGGATTGCTGTCTTTCTCCAACATCAGTGTGGACCCAGCCCTGGATAAAAATCATAGCCAGAATCACTCTCTCACTGCCTCACCGTGGGTCTGATCACTTTACTCCAAAGTTCTATTACGTGTGTCCTGCCTGATATTTTTAAAACAAGTCATTTGAAAGTTTCTTAAACATCTCAAAATTAGCAGCGTGCTAAGAATGAAACCACTTAGATCATTTTTACTTATCAAAGAAGCAATTTATTCCTTTTAGTGTAGAGACTTCACTGAATAACTGTTTTCATATTTTGATATTATGTCAAAGATGCATGCCTTGCAATAGCATAGAACACAAATTTGGAAACAGTGGGCATATAGACCTGGAGCACACAAGGCCGAGCTTTGGAGGCACAGGTTGGAGAGACAACAGAGAGGCAACTGGAACTCCCATTTGACCCAGTAATCCCACTTGTAGGACTATTTCCCAAGAAACCAGAAACACCAATCAGAAAGGATATATGCACCCCTATGTTCATAGCAGCACAATTTACAATAGCTAAGATTTGGAAACAGACTAAGTGCCCATCAGCAGATGAGTGGATTAGAAAACTGTGGTACATCTACACAATGGAATACTACGCTGTTATAAAAAAGAAGGAACTTTTACCATTTGCAACAGCATGGATGGAACTGGAGAGCATTATGCTAAGTGAAATAAGCCAGTCAGAGAAAGATAAATACCACATGATCTCACTCATTTGTGGAATATAATGAACAACATAAACTGATGAACAAAAATAGAACCAGAGTCATAGAAGCATCCAACAGACTGTCCAACCTATACGGGAAGGTGGAGGGTGAGAGGGTTAGAGATCAACCAAAGGACTTGTATGCATGCATATGAGCATAACCAATGGACACAGACAGGGGTGGGGTGAGGGCATGTGCTGGTGGGGTTTGGGGACAGGCAGGGAGAGGTCAATGGGGGAAAAAGGAGACTTATGTAATGCTTTAAACAATAACAAGTTTAAAAAAAGAAGAAGAAACAAGAAGAGCTCAGAGACAGCTGGTCAATGATTTCAAATGCTCTGGAAAGTTGAGGACAATAAGAGTAGAGAGGTGTCCTTTCAGCAAAGTAACGTTGTGGTCTCTGCTGATTTTAATTTTAGTTAATTTCAAGTTCTAAAATATACATTTGGCTCTTCTTTATAGTTGTTTTTAAGCATGCTTTATATGTTGTTAAATGCTTAGAAAATAAAATCTGCAAGAATATCTTCTCATCTTTTGACGGTGATTGTATCCAGAGTAACATTAGAGTGACTTTAAGTTTCTTTATTAGTCTCTTTGGTGGCATGTGAAATTTGTATAATGAGCATTTATTTTAACATTTTATTTAAAAGAGAAGTTTTCTGATGAAATAAAATGCATTTTTTTTTACAAAAAGACTCTGGCCCTTTTGGAAATAAGAAGTGGGTTTAGAAAATGCTGAAAATCTTCAGCTCAGTCAAGAAAGGGCTGTCACTGAGTACAAATTTTAAATATTTAGTGGGTTGGGAAAAGCCTTCTGCACTGGAAAGAGAAGATGAAACAGACTTCTGGTCAGAAAAGGATAGCCTTCCTGGCTTTGAGCGTCTCAGCTCCCCTTTCAAAGGCTACCCGAGGAGGTGACAGCGAATACTCCTTTGCATATGTCTGTGGAGTGGAGACCTCCAACGCTGGCCCAGAGCCCTTCTCCTCAGCAAAGATTTACATCTCCGTTTCACACACTGAATCGGCGCTTTTCATGACTCCAAAAAAACTACTGTTCAACTTTTTTTTTTTTTTTTACCTCTTCCATCATTTAACTCGGAAACATTCTTTTCTGTGGATTTCATGAACTCCTGCCCAACACCAGGTGCAAATTGAAAAAATCCCACTGGCCAATTTCAACATAGGGAGGACTACTGTTCTTCCAGCACAACCCCTCTTTCAGGCCAGGAGTTCAGATCTTAGACCATGGGCACACAAGGCAGGGTTTCACTTTCATCCACAAGCATCACTCATGAAAAACTCCTTCTCTCCAGACCCCCAGCCTAGAGGCTCAGATACATCTGTCTGTGTGAACCTGGGCATTTTAAGGGAGGAAAGCCAGAGGGATTCCTTGCTGCTCTTAACCTTCAAATGTACAACTGTCCCGGCTCAGTCGTGTAGTTTTCCACACACTGTGGTTTATGTGTGGTTGACATTATCATTTGGCAAATACTCTACAGAGAGTCCCTCTCCTTAGTTTGCAATTTCCAGACTACTGGGTGGTCTTTACCCACTCAGGGCTCTCCACAGATGGATCACAACATGAACTCTGTCACCAATATCCAAGGAAGAACATGCAGGCCTTCAGAAACCGATGGGTTCAAATGGGAATTCAATTCTGGTTTCAAGTCAGCTCTCCAAAGTGCCTGTGGCGTGAGCAATCATCCAATTAAATTCTATTTTACAAGCATTTATTGAGCATCTACTTTGGATTAGTTACCTATGGCAACCCAAATTACAAACACTTGTTATTAAATTGAATTGCTGCCTCCATATCCTGTGGTAGATTAAAAGATCAGAATTGGTTCTCTTTATGTTTCCTCCCCTGCTAATGAGGAGGGGGCACACCCAGCAATGCAAGTTCTGCTGTTAGAATTTTCCTGATCTGAGTTGTCATTATGGACTCAGTGATGGACATGATATCCAAATTTCCCATCTAAGATGCAGAAGTTGGGGGTTTAGAATAATATTCTTTTGGTATTGTTAGCAGGCTGGGTCTCCCCATCTTACAGATCAAAGAAGCAGTTCAGATGGCATCTAGGAAGAAGACACCAGATTATCAGACTATAAACGTTACATAAAGTTCCTGCTCTTTGCAAACTAGGTGTGTTAGTCAAGGTCCTACAGGTTGCAGATGGTCCACTTCTCCTGGGTAATTCATGAAACAAATGAGAGTCTTTTCACAAAGGCATGGGCAGAGTTTCAGGAAACAAACAAGGGCAGTGCAGTACTCCATGGCTAGTACCAACTAAGAGCTTTGGCTACCACTAGAGACCTGAATAAGCAAGAAGGGGGAGAGGACCCCAGAAGCAGGAGAGTAGCTATAAGGAACAGGGTTGCCTGAAAGGCATTGTAGCTTTTGGTAGAAAAACCGAGACTAAACATAGCAACCAAACTTCCACTTGGTTGGGAATAAATACCCCAACTCTCTCTCCTCCTACTTTCTGATCTCCTGCTGGTATTTCCCATTAGCCCGAATCGCACTGAGAACTGGAGGACAAGAAAGCCCAGACTGTACATGGGTCAGCCTCCTGGGGCACAGAGAAGGATGGAGAGTGAGCTGGGGGGTGGGCACACAACAGTATCTAGAACACCACATTTCTCTAAGTGCATTAAGGACACAATAAAGAGTAAAAAAAAAAATACATAATTTCTTAGAAGCTAAAAGCTAATGTATAATTTAGGAGTTGATGCTTGAGCTGGTTCTAACGTAAGTAGAAGTCAGATCTAGCTGACAGGGAAAGGCATGGTGGGCTGAGAAAGGCTATGGGCAAAGGAGCTTCTATAGCTGCAGGCCAGAGCCTGGGTGTAAACAGCTGTGGCGAGCAAAGGAGCCTGGAGCAGAGAGGGGCCAGGCTCTGGGATCTATGTGAGCTCAAGGCAGTGGGATTTTCCAGGGAAGTGTTATCAGACCCACAATTTAAAAAGGCTGCTAGCTGTAGAGAAATGGGATTGCTGATGCTGTGGAGCTTCAAACCCTCCCTGGAAACAGGCAGGTCAAAGAGATTAGATATTCAAATAAATAAAAGGGTTCCTTCTGACCATCATAGTCCCAGAGAATTTGGTTTTGGTAACAGCTGAGGAGTCAGAACAATCATCTTCCTTTATAAACCAAACAATTATTGTGCTTAATTATCCCTTATAAAAGCTAGTCTTCCTCTAGGTTCTAAGTATCCTTTCCCAGAAACTGCCAACATACTTTGCATATAGAGAAACACCGGCCATATCGCCTACAGGAGCCAGGTCCTTTTTTTGTCATCAGCTTGTAAGGAAATGTCCTGGGCACTGGCAGCCTCCCTCTGGCTGACTTTTCTGATGAATTCTTAGACCACTTTAAATGGCGGCCACATGACTTCACACTGAAATATGTACACATCATCATTTTCTCTGGGTTTGTTGTTAGAGCTCATTAGATTGCAAACCTCTTTGAATGCACCTCGACGAATCCTGCTGTGTGTTTCTCACCACCGCCCCAGGGCTAAACATGCTCTGCACACTGACAGGTATTTGTTTTTTCAAGAGCGCATGGTCATTCTCTGACCAGGAAGCAATGTGTGCTGCGAAAGGAGGGTGTGTCTCTCTCTAAACTAGTCTATGTCTTTGAGCACCCACTGTGCATACTTTCTGAGCCCAGGGTTAGTGTTGATTCCATCAGAAAAAAAGAACTACTTTGAGAACCTATAGCAAACAAGGATCAGACCAGATAGTCAATGAAATATAATGATTTGGAACATAAAAATAAGGAGGAAATTTAGCGTGAGTGGCCAAAAATGACCCACTGTGTTAACCTTTCCAGATAATAACTAAAATTTTGCAGAGACCTTCAAGACCTATTCAAAGACTGAATATTGTAGGAATTTCAAACACCAAAGCGGGAGAAGTGAGGAAGAAATTTTGGTTAGGGAAGCCTTTTATCATTTATCATATTACATCAATCACAACATGTGGGGCTGCCACAAGTCTGGATTCGGGAGCACAAACTTGTACTCTTCTTTTAAAACCTAGCTGAACTCTGACCTTTTCTGCAGAGGCTTCCAGATGACTTCCTTCGCAGTCCCAGAGAGTCGGTCCAAACTCCGAGTTCCTACACCTAGTGCTTCTTAAACTGTGGGTCTGTCACACTCTTCAGAATAACCTGGGGGGGGGGTGGTCTTGTTAAGCCTGCACCCCATCAGTTCCATCACTCATTCAAATCTTGATGTTTCATGTACATCTACCATTTCCATTAGACTATGAACTTCTTAAAAACAGGAGCTATATATAAATATTCACATCCCTCAAACCTGGCACAATTCCAGGAAAATAGTAGATTCTTGCTATACGTGATCTTTTCCTCACAACTGTGAGAGGTCCCTATGTATCACCATATTCAGATGCTCATACTTTGAACTCCATCAATGTATTCTAGGTATCTATGTCCACATAACAAAGTACCACAGAAACAGGCACAATGTCACCTCCAAAGTATTCTTTTGGTCCAGCAGTCACAGAGCATGTTCAGATACAAGTTGAGGAGGTATAGACCCCACCTCTCATTGAAGGAATGTTGAAAAATCTGTAGCCATCTTTAATCTTCCACATAATCTTCTTTAATCTAGCACCTGCCATTGCCTATCATAAAAAAGACTAGACTATTATTTAATAGACCTTTAAGGGACTTTCAAAGAGCCAAGTAAACCAATCGTGTGTTGTGGCCTGGGAAATAAAGAGTTCAAAAAAGACAGGGAAAAGTATAAAATAGGAAAGAAAAATTCAAGGGCTTTTCTACTGCCTATGGCCCTTTATAGCTTACTACCCAAGCAACTGGATCAAGGGGTATTTGAACTACATTTGAATCCCATTGTAGTCTTTAATAGTTTCTTTTCACAGAAGGAAATTGGACATTTTAGTGGTAGTAAATAGAATGATTGGTACTCTTTGTCAGTCTTAGGGCAGGATCCAAACCTGGAGCTGTGTAAGTGTTAAAAATTCCTGGGGGGATAAAGACACATTTGTAATACCTTAATCAATAAAATGTTTAAAAAATAATAAAATAAAATCCTGGGAATAGGCCCAGGGTATTGAGCCCAGGAATCCTCCATTATAGGGATGTTCGTAGCTTTCTTGTGGGGGTGTGCAACTCTGGATCACTTTTGATTGAAAATTCTCCTCTCTTTATTTTGCATATGGACAGTTTTAATCCCTCCATGTGCCTCAATAAGGCATCTGGTGATTCATTTCTGACAACTGTAAGAAACAGGACCTCGCCCACTGACTCTATACCTGGAAAAAGTGCCTGATGACCTAGCACCAGACATGGGACCAACCAAAGTTGTCAGCCATTAGAATAATCAAAAGTGAATAACTTGATTTGATTGACATAGAAACTGAAATAAGTTGTCCTTAGAAAGCTAGGTTAAAATGACATTTTAGCTAAAAGTGCATTTGTTGAGCTAGGGGTGGGAGTCATAAAATGCTTTGTGAGTCATGAGAAGGTCAAAGATCACCTTTCAACTTTTAACACTAGCCTGACTATGTGTGGTATTTTTCTTTCTGTCTCCCCCAGCACCCTCCCTTCCCACCAGCTTCATCATCTATGTCCACTTCACTATATTCATTATATCTGTAATAAATTTGGATCCAATTCAAGGAATACACAGGAGGACTTCAGCTCCCAAAGTGGGCTGCTCTGTAGAAGGCAGGGAGAAAAGGAAACACCCTGAGGCAGCTCAGTTTTAATCCCTCCATTTCCAAAAGATTAAAAATAATTAAACAATAAAATATTCAACTTGGATTATTACAGGACCGTGATTAATGGCTCATCTCTCTCTAATGATGCCCTCTCCTAAGCTAGTCCCTCCCAACGTCTTTTCAAAGAATGTTGTTTAACACTCTATTTTATTTTACATACTCTTAAGTAAATCAGAGTTTATTATGGCTCTGACAGTCATACCAACCAGCTGCCTCCCTCTCTCCTCACTTGTAATAATTGAGGGTGAAAGAAAGCAGACATTTTCAAAAGTATCAGTGCTTTACTGAGTAATTACCTATCTACCCACGTCAACAAAGCAAGGCTCGCCTAGTACGCTGCTGTTGGCAGTACAGGCCCAGGACTGTGTCCACCACAAATAGCCACTCAATAAGTACTGGTTGCATGGATCAATTATAGAAACAATTCCTTCTCTCTTTTGAAATTGGAAAGTGAATCCTTTTTGGAGGATCACAGAGGTAAAGCAAAGGTGATATTGATGCTGCTGCTAACATAGGATTTCTCAGATTTCATGATAGCCTCATGCCTCCATTCAACAATCATTCATTGAGCACCCACTCACTATGTGCCAGACTCTGTATTCTCTCTTGTCGTCTATTAAAACTGGGTTTGCTCCAGCAGAGGCGGCAGCAAACTATAAAAATAATCATCACTCCACCAGACAGTAGGTAGTAGTTTTGTTGCACTTATATAGTTCTTAAAACATTGAGGCACTCGGGAAAGAGTTGAATAAATAATAATACAGAAAAATAACAGCCACTGATTATTTTAAGCATGACATTTTCAAAGCTCATGTCCTTGAATCTTACTATAGCAATCTCATGGCGGCCCAGTGCATTTTGAAGGAATAGTGAGTATTTTTGGGTCATTTAATTTAAACTGTAAAAATATAACACAAGCATAGCCTTTAGCTCTCATGTCTCTCCTCACCTTTATGTAGTCGGGAAGAGAGAGCCTTTTGCAGTGGGAAAGTTAGAAGGCTTATATGCAAGATGACAAGATACCAAAACCCTATGGATATTGCTGAGATCACTTAGAAATGTGGCAAGTCCATTTTCATAAGTTTATGATAAATTTAATTTGAAATAAAACCTTGACCTTTGACTTGGTGATGAGATTAACATTTCACTTAGCAGTATCGGCTGCATATTTTTTATTACTTCCCCAAAGGACTTCATCAGCTTCCAGTTTGGGCTTCCTAGCATAAGGAAACCCAGGTTGTATTCTACAGCTCCACTAGCAAACCTACACAAAACAAGTGTTTGTTCTTTTTTCAAACTTGCATATAATTTTATTAAATACTAGAGGCCCAGTGCACGAATTGTTCATGGGTGGGGTCTGGCCAGCCACCCTGATCTGGGCGATTGGGCCAGGCTGGCCAGGGGAAGGGGCCACGGGTGGTTGGCCAGCTGCCTCCCGCCCCCGGTCAAACTCCCGGTCAAGGGGAAATTTTCATATTAGCTTTTTATTATATAGGATACTTTGTGAGAAAAGGACACTCTGCCAAATATTATGTAAATTAGATAACTTAGGAAATATAATGATGGGAAAAAATCAAAAGGAAAAACATGATTTAAATAATGAACTCCATGTGGTTACATCTTCCTTTATTCACCCAAAGTAGAATTTTTCCCTTTGGATAGCAGTGACTCCCCTTTCTAACTTGTAGTAATAGATAAAGCCCTTACCATGATGGGCTCAAGAAGACTGAATGGCCACACTGTATGGAAGTTTAAAAAACAAACAAACAAACAAACTTCTATCCTGTGCAGTTGCTGTTAAAAAGCAACTAAATGCAGCCTCTATGTAAGTTGGAGCTGGGCCCCTGAGCATCCTGTCCTGAAATGTAACTCCCAACTCTCTGACTGAAGTCCCTGTCCCTGCATCAGCAAGAAGCTGACCCCACCACCCAGGGAATGCTCTGAGGAGCCACAGAAAGATCTATTCCATCAGCTGTGGAAAGGACTTCTGTGGGCCTGTCCTCTTAACACCCACAGGAGAACTGGACTGAGTGTCTTTTGAGAATATTAGTACTTTCTCCCATTAATAACACAAACCAGATTTCTTAAAGGAACAGGTTTCTATAAAAAGACATTGGGTTCTAGCCAGTTTAGCTCAGTGGATAGAGCACCAGCCCACCGACTGAAGGGTCCCAGGTTTGATTCTGGTCAAGGGCACGTATCTTGGTTGTAGGCTCAATCCCGGCCCTGGTTGGGGTGTGTGCGGGAGACAATCAATCAATGTGTGTTTCTCACATTGATGTTTCTCTCTATGTGTTTCTCCCCCTCCCTTCTACTCTCCCTAAAGATCAATGGAAAAATATCCTCAGGTGGGGATTAACAACAGAAAAAGTTATATTGGTATGCATACCCAAGTGCCTAATATATTGGCTACCACCCATGCTCATCCAGTTTTTGAAATTCAGTATATGGATCAATAAGGAAAAACTGGTAGATTCTATAACAACCCAAAATTGCAGTGACTTAACACAATAAGCATTTATTTCCCACTCATGTCATAGACTATGAGGGTTGGATGGCTCTCCTAGGTAGTTAGCCTCCATGTGATGACTCAGGAACCTAGGCTCTTTATAGCTTGTGCCACCTTCATCTACGGCATGTGAACCCCTTATTTCTATGGGAGGAGAAGAAAGGACAAAGAAATTGTCTAGAGAAGTATATGTTCAGGCTTAGAAGTAGCATATGTTATTCTTGGTCCCATTCTATTGGCCAGTAGGCAGCACATTTCCAACTTAACTTCAAGGGAGAGGAGGACATTTAGAATTCCAGTGTGCCTAGCAAGAGGAAAGGGATTGATCATCTGCCTAGTCTCTGCTGTGAGGTTGATGCCTTATGCTAAGAGCATACAGAATGGGAGGAAAAGAAAGAAATAACATTTAAAAAATAGATTTTTATTGATTTCAGAGAGGAAGGGAAAAGGAGAGAAGTATAGAAACATCAATGATGAGAGAGAATCATTGATGGGCTTCCTCCTGCACACCCCCTACTGGGAATCCAACAATGACCTCCTGGTGGATAGGTCAACATTCAACTACTGAGCTACACCAGCTAGGCAAGAAATAACATTTTAAAGTATGAAGAAAAGAGTATCTTATATAATGCCTGATGTGCTGTACCAGCAAAGAGAGAGAGAGAGAGAGAGAGAGAGAGAGAGAAGCTTAGCAGTTAAGCGCTGGTGCTCAGGATCACACTATTTCAATTCATATCATGGCTCCACTACGTATTAGATATGTGATAGTGGGTAAATGGCTCAATTTCTTTGTACATAAGATTTATCTGAGACATGGAGATTATAACAGTATGTACCTCATAAGAGGGTTATTGTAAGGATTCAATGAGATAAAATATTTGGAGCACCTGTCCATATTAGAGTCTGAAAGTGAAGTAGTCTTGGACATACCCAACCTCTGAGCTGCTAGTAAACACATGTGACAAGAGGAAGCGGGTGTGAGGAAAGCATCCTCAACTTGGACCAGGAATTCCCTAGAATTATAATGGTACAGGCAAAGCAGATGTCAGATCAACTAGTCAGCTTTCGAAATTGTTTTCTACAGAAGCCATTGGAATGGACACAGAAACGTCTCCTGGATCACAAGGACAGGGAGACACTGAATCTCAGAACTGTTGGAACTAGGGACTAGAGGTCCTTAGGCTCCCAGAGTACCTTCTCTCTTTCTCTTATCTTTGTTTCTCTTCACTTTTGCTTCATTCTTTTTTTTTTATTCTCACCTGAGGATATTTTCCATTGATTTTTTTTAGAGAGAGTGGAAGCGAGAGAGAGAGAACGAGAAAGAAAGAAACATCAATGTGGGAGAGACACATTGATTGGCCATCTCCCATAGGTGTCCCAAACAGGGCAAGGAGCCTGCAACCAAGGTATGTGCCCTTGACTGAAATCGAGCCCGGGACCCTTCAGTCCGCAGGCTGATGCTCTATCCACTGAGCCAAAACAGCTAGGGCATTTGCTTCATTCTTTTTCCTCACTGCAACTGAACTCCTTTGTTTTATCGTGGTGGAGAATGGCCACTACTACCATTATATCTCTTCTATAAGGGAGGGTAAGCAAACTAAACTGGCATCTTACATTTAATTCCAAATTCCTAAAATAGGATCTGATTGGTCCAGCTTGGTCAGGTGCCACCCTTAGTCAGTTCAACTTTGGCCCGGCAGGTGAGTTCATGCAGTAATTTTGTAAATCAGGATGCGATAGAGATGCTTCCCAAAAAAGGAAGAGGGCTGGGTAGACTTCTGTCTGCAGGTTGCTGATCACATACTGCCTTCTGGCATCCTTTTTTGTTTTGCTATTTCTATTATTGTTAACCTTAGTTTTTCATGTGCTTATAGCTTTTCTTTCCAATTAGGTTATGCTATAGTCTGAATGTGTTTCCCAAAAATTCATATATTGAAAGCTAGCCCCCAAGAAGATGGTATTAGGAGCGGGTGGGAGGTTGGGGTGTCTTTGAGAAGTGATGAGGTTGAGGGTGAAGCCCCCATGAATGGAATTAGTGCCCTTATAAAAGTGTCTCTAGAGAGCAACCTTGTTTCTTCCCCCCTGTGAGGATACAGTCAGCATCTGAAACAGGAAGGGGACCCTCACCAGACTGGGCTGACACCCTGATCTTGGACTTCCAGCCTCCAGAACTGTGAGACATAAATATCTGTTGCTTTAAACCACCCAGCAATGGGATTTTTGTTATTGCAGCCTAAACAGGATAAGATAGGTTATAAGTAACAAGGGTCAGGACTGTGTGTTACAATTCTTTTTTCTATTTCACAGGGCTAGCTCATTGATCCATAATAGGTGTAAAATTTTATCGAATGAAAGAATAAATTATTAGCCTGGGGGAAAATTCTTGCCAACTCATTGTTTTTAAAAGGTTGGTGTGACATCCTTGGATGTCTACTTAAAGAACGTGGTTGAGTCACAAAGGGATGGTAAAGAGGAGAAGCTGATATTTTCACCTTTTTCTTTTGCCCTCCTTGCAAATTACTGATTTGAGGCTCTAAAAATTAAGCTGCCACTAATTACTAATTACCTTTGCTTATCAGTCCTTGAGTTCTGTCTGCAGCTTCACTCAATCTTTTGACCCTTATCTCCTCTTGTCATCACTCACTCCTAAAACTGAACCTCAATGTAAACAGTCAAAAGAGTATTTTTCATCCTAATGCCACATCATGGATGCGCATGGTGATTAAATTTGATTCTAACTTAGTACATTTATAACTACAGCATTCAATCCCTAACTATTAATCCTCCTTGTTTCTAATTCATTTATTCACTCATTCATTCATTCATTCATTCACTATCTATCAAATGTCTCCATGCACAAAGCCCCAGGTATACAACAGTGAGTGATTAAAAACCAATGCCTCCCTCAAGAAGCTTACTACAATCAGGGAAGGAAGCAATTTATCAGGAAGTTAATATTCACCTTTTTCATATTTGTGATTCTGCAGACAACAGTCAGCAATGAAGAAATTTAAGAAATCTTCTGGCCCTAACGGTTTGGCTCAGCGGATAGAGCGTTGGCCTGCAGACTCAAGAGTCCCAGGTTCGATTCTGGTCAAGGGCATGTACCTTGGTTGCGGTTGTGGGCATATACCCAGTAGGGGGTGTGCAGGAGGCAGCTGATCAATGTTTCTCTCTCATCGATGTTTCTAACTGTCTATCCCTTCCTTTCTGTAAAAAATCAATAAAATATATTTAAAAAAAAAAAAGAAATCTTCTGTTCCATAACTTCTAAGTGAAGAGTATCATTTGAAAGGCTACAAATCAGGGTAAAAATTGTGCACCAAATTTAACAGATGGAATTTTATGAATTCTCTATTTATAAGCACAGTCTGTATTTCTTTTTGTCTGTTTTCAAATTGAAGTCTGACTACTGGTAAAGTGAAGACCCACTTTTTTTCTTTCTTTTTTTTCTAGTCTTTTTCATCTATTTATTCTCATTGTCCTAGAGTTTAATCCCAAAGGGCATAGCTATGAGAGAGGGCTCCCTGTGGGCTGGGGAGTGGTGAGTATGGCAATGAGAGAGAATTGCAGTCTTGGGAAGTTGGCAAAAGAGGGATATGTACTTCACTCCACTCCCTCCTTCATTACAGTGAACCATCCGCACACCTTCAGTGTCCACAAGGTGAGAAATTTGAGACCTGCATGGGGAAGGGAGTAGATGGAATCTTCGTTAATCATTGAGTACCTATTCCTGTAGCATCACCCAGTGAGAAGGAAAAGTGAATTTCTAACCCCCGCCACCCTATAAATAATTGACAAGAGATCTCTTTGGAAACTCAACATGGTACAGCTAGACTCATGTGAAGGACAGAAGTCGGTGTCAACATTTTCTACAAGACTAAATATTTTATGCCCCCATCACGTCCTCCAAATGTAGCAATGGAAGAGACAATCAACCACCCAACCAACCAAAAAAACAACAGAACACCCTAAAAGCCAATGGAACAAAGGCTCCTGGTATTAGTACGATTAAAGATTGTAATGTGCAAAGAATGCAAGCTTTTTGTTGGAGTCCCAGATCCCCTTGCACATGTAAGTACAAGGTTTGGTTTTGTGATAACTTGTGGCTTTCAGAAGGCTGCAGAATTAGCAATCCTCGTGTGAGAATGTTGTTCCATTATTTATTCAGCGTAAATCGTCACATAAAAGCCCACAGGAGCTGTCAAGGCCAGTGTAAGACCAAGCCTGTGGGCAGAACTGTTCTTTCTTATGTCTTCATCAGGGGCCCTTTCTAAAGAAAGAAACACCACATATTTAAAACATGATCAGCTTGGTCTGACTTCATTTTGGGTGGTGCAAACCATTGTCTGTTTTTTCCCAACTCGGGAAAACTAAGCACTGTGGTTAACCTTGGGAGACTCACTACCTACTCCCCTCCCGCATTTATAGATTGTTCCATTCTTACGTAGTTTCCTCTTCCAAAGAAATGTGGATTCATTGTTCCCCTATTACACCACTCAGCTTTTTCCAGTTAAATTTCAACTCTTTCAGAGATGGCTTTTTTCGTCTTAATTTCCAGAGCTAAGTACCACCATGCCGAGGTTGGTCAGCATCGGATACAGCTGGGACTTGTCTGACATAAACACAGATGCCGAATACATGGAGAACAGGACTCAAGTTGCCAAGGGCCTTTCTAAGATCTTCGCGTATTTTTAAACCTTAGTAATATAGGTTGTAGGACTGTTAGAAATAACCCTCAATTGGCTTTTCAAATGCCATTTATTACGTTTAAAATAACTACATTAGATAAGCATAGATGATTTTTTTCTCCTCAGAATCCATGACAGAGAAAAAGAGGCTTTCATGGATGATAAGGTAAACTGGTTAGCAAGGCTGAAGTCTGTATCAGTTGTGAGAAAAGAATTCAATTTGTGTTTTAACGCCCTTTATACCTTCTCTCACAGTCGCAGCCTAATTGTTAAACTTTGAAAGTTAAATGTTTAAAAGCTGCTCAAGGATTTTATGATATCTGAATTTTTTAAAAAATAAAAGCATGTTCACCTTTTTCAGAATTATATTGGAATAATCACTTTTAAAAAGTAAGTGCAAAAGTTGTATTGAATATAACCCAGGTAAAGAAGAGCTCATTGAATAGCTGGGACCCGAGCCAGAGGTGTTGGGTAATTCTCTCTGCTGTTCTCTGAGACTGTTCCTGACACTGTCATGCCTTTCCCGCTTGCCTCATCTCTACAGTTGATCTTGCCAATCACTCACACCATTCAGGAACCAGCTTAACACCCAGCAAACACCCAGACCTGTTCCATACTCCATTGGAACTTGAGTTGGGTGATAATAGGAGGGAGCTTTGGAAAATTAGGACTGAATTTTGCTTTCTCTTCCAAGTCAATGAACTGCAGGACCCGAGCCAGGCATAGAATAAGGGTCTCCTAACAGGAATGGTGCACCCTGACTCCAGGAGGTATGTGCTGTTGGGCACTGCCTAATCTCCAGCCTCGGCTCACTCAGTCAGCCTGTGAGCTCTTTTCTCAGTAGTTCTTTATACTCTCAGAGTAACTGATATTCAACAGCCCTGAGTTCTAATTCCAACTCTACACTTGTCAGCTGTGGGACCTTAGTCACTTTCTGAGCCTCCATTCTCTTTTCTGTAAAATAATGAAAATAAGAACCCTAACTCCTGGGTTTGTTGTGAGGATTGATTATATGATACATGGAGAGCTCTTCCTACGGTGCCTGGCATACCGCGAGAGTCCAAAAACCATTTGCAGTTATTATAATAATCAATATGCATCTGGCAAAGAGTCCAGTTGCTTTGGGGTGAAAAATCACTAAAGTCATAGATTCTCTCATTTTGACACAAAACATCTATTCATATTGATAGCAGAGTATTTCTCAGGACTAAAATTCACTTTTTTTAGTTAATCTTGAACACAGAATCAGATTCTAATGTCCATGTAGAGTTGGAATACTGCAGCTTCCATTCAAAACAAAAGTTCTCACTAACCAAGGCAGCTTAGAAATCCCCTAGTCCTCTCCACAGAGCTCTCATCAGCTCTTTCTCTGAAATGGCTCTGGAGCCTGTTCCTACTCCCTGCACTGCTTTCACAATCTACCCAGTGAGCCTTTCCAGGCTCATCTGCTGTAACTTCATGAAATCCATTATTACACATTACATGATCTGGTCCCCCAAACACCCTGCTCTTTCAATTCTTCTGTCTTTGCAAAATTGGCTGCTACTACTTGAGGAATGACCGACATTTATCCCCATTCCATGTACAAAGCCTCTATTCAAATGTCACCTCACAAGAGGAATACATTTGAAGTCAGAAGAACCTGGGTCTGAATCCTGGCTCTGCGGTGTCCTGGTTCCATGACCTTGAGCAATAACTTTCAGTTTTCGCATCTGCAGGTGGCCCAAAGCGTTCCACCATACTGGGAATAAAAGTCTGGGCATTTAACACAAATCCGAACTTCTCACCGGTTTGACCACCCTGTTTCTCCCATGGTCAGTTTAAAGGCAGTTTAGTTGCATTATGTTTACAATATTTGTTTGTTTAACAGATTTTCTCTCCCCAAGGATTTTTTGGGAACTGCTAAGAAAGACTGCTGAACACTGACTCTAAATCCAGGCCCTTTCTTTCCCACTCTACCCCACCCCACCCCACCCCAGGCCTTTTATTCAATAGTTAGGAAATTAGATTGTTGTGTTTATCAAAAATAGGAGGGTAAGTTAAAACCGATTCCCCATGGTCTGGGCAGGTCACACATGATATTGCCAGACATGGGCCTGATGATATGCATTTTTAGAAACTACCAATGCAGTGCTGATACAGCCATCGGGTTCCAGTGAATGGACTCATCTTTGACTTGAGTAATCCACCAGGGCTCAGTTACGGCTTTTCTAAACCCATTGGTCCATTGTTACAAGGGTTGTAGAAAGAGAGTAGTATGGCAGCATCTTAGCCAATGGGATCTATCAGTGGAGGGATATGTTAAGCAGAGATGAATGGGGTGGGATGGCACAGAAAGCAAAAGCTAATGTTGAATTCAGATAACAGGGAGGAATATGGAGTATGACCTGAATAATGAAGAAGAGGGAAACTCCAGAATCGGGGCTTTGAGGGACAAGGACAGTAAGGCAGGCAGACAGGAAGAAAGCCTGAGGAAGCCACGCAGCAATTCAGGAAAGGCTGCACAGAGGTTCAGCCCTGGGGATTTCCAACACACAGGACAGGAGAGATTTCATAGCCAGGGTGATAAGTGGTTCCAGCCTGAATGCGTGGTGAAGGGGTGGGGTGTCAAGGCTGGGCTCCTCTCTTGTTTCAATAAGAAAAGTTGTGGATGCCACCCAGGAGATAGAGAAGAAGGCAGGTGGCACAGGGCCAGTGCCAGCCAGCGTGGATGTCTTACCTTAAGAGCTCCAGAATAGTCCAAGTAAATTGAAAAAGAGCAAAATCGAAGAATGTCACTCAAGGAAATTATCTATTTAAATTAAAAAAAATTGATACTGATGATATTTGCTACTTTTTCACTAGATGTCTTTAAGTGAAGAAAAATATATCAAAATCAGGCTGTTCCCAGGCCTTTGCTTCTGGGCAGAGGGCTGGGAGTGAGTCCCTGCAGGCACACGTTCAACCAGATGAGTGCTCTCTAATGGAATAAGAATCAAGAACCCAGGTGCAGGCAAAAGCAGTGCCCTGACACAGGCAAAGACCAGCCCCAGGATGGCAGGAGAGACACACACGAGTTGGCAGTATCATTAAAGGGGAAGAGTCTTAAGTGTGAAGATCAGATCCTACTCTGAACTCCATGATGGTACATTACACGTGCCGTTGATACTCCTCAAGCCTCCGCTGGCCCACTGGATTTCTCAGCACCTTGTTGATTACTCTGTGGCTCTCACCAGGGCATGGGGGAACCTCTGGGTTTCTGTATGCCTTGCCCAGACCATGGGGAATCAGAAGCATCATAACAGACCCATCAGCCTAGACCAGCCGTGAGCAAATTACGGCCCGTTTGAAATGAATAAAACTAAAAAAAAAAAAGACTGTACCCTTTTACGTAATGATGTTTACTTTGAATTTATATTAGTTCACACAAACACTCCATCCATACTTTTGTTCTGGCCCTCCGGTCCAGTTTAAGAACCCATTGTGGCCCTCGAGTCAAAAAGTTTGCCCACCCCTGGCCTAGACTCTACCAATGCTCTCAGTTCTAAAATGCACTGGATGTGACACGGAGCCACATGTGGGGCTTCCTCTAGAGACGTGGAACCACCCATGGCCATGCTTGGAGAAATAGGCCACTAAGCCTGATATTCTCTACTTTGCTTTTTCCAAACTGGATGCTTCAATAGCTCTCCCATCCCAATCTCCATTTGAGGTTTTGTCCTGTAGCAGAAACTGGAGTTGCCTCCCTCCTCTTTCCTTCTAATGAGCCCCAATTCTGTCAGGTGTCCATGTACTCAGAAAAAGATGCCCTCACTCTCAGAATGACCTCACTCTCAGACCCAGGAATAGGTCTGACCGATATAACAAAAATCTCATTTTTTCTTGTCTCATTTGTTCAGAAGTGGTTACCGGACCTCATTCCTGCCAAAGAAACATGAGCACTTCTTGGGAAAACATGAGGGGAAATCTGAGCACTTCTTGGGAAACTTTCAATCTTTGAAGACAGAGCTGCAGGAAGAGAGAGTCTGCCCCAGCCTCTGCAGATTGCCATGTATGGGTATTCTGCCCCAGATTGCAGTGGCCATCTTGCTGCCGGCAGGAGGAGGAAGCCGGCATCAAAGATGAGGGAACGGAGCGATGGGGAGGACACAGTCTTCTAAGACATCACTGAGCAACTGAGTCAACTGATTCCAAAGTCCTGAACTCCCAATATGTGAATAGTAAACTTCATTGTTTAAAGCAATGAGTCAGGGTTTCTCTCACTTGTAACTGAAAGCGTTCTAATTGTTAAAAGTTCCAAAAGGAAAGGGAAGCATCTGAACAGATCTTTTTTAATCTTTTCCCAAACCCCCAAAGAATGGAAGGGTGGTTTCCGTGTGCTATTCCAGTCTCTTTGGGACTTCCCCCAGCATGGCTTCCCCCTTCCTGAACTGGCGTTTCTTCCTCCTTGTAGCCTAGTACATGCACTATGTTTAGGACTTCTATTTAATTGATGTGGATGTAAACAGAAGAATTTGTTTGATGCAGCGTGATATAGGAAAGGGAAGAAGAGGGAAGTAAAGGCTATGGATGAAAACTATAAACACTGTAGAAAATACTTAAAATGTTTTACATGCAGACGTGGTCATGGCACACTTACCTACAGTACAAATCCATGTCACCTTTCAAACCTAGTGACATCTAGGAACCTGTACAGTAGCCAATAGCAACTAGCTATTTGTCCCAGCCAATAGACACATATAACTATTTAAATTTTTAAATTAAATTAAAAATTCAGTCACATTACCCACATTTCAATTCTCAGTAGTCACAGGTGGCGACCATATTGGACAGGAGAGATAGAGAACACTTCGATTATTCCAAAAGTTCTACAGGACAGCAATGCCATAGAGTTGTCTCTTAGTCAATCTGAAGTGATAACCAGAGGCTTCGGAAGCATGAGAGAGGGATGGCACAGTGGCAAGGACACAGTTTCGTGGCAAATCCTGGCTCTACTACTTCCCTAACCTCTATGAACCTTAGTTTCTTCAAAGTCAAAATGGAGATAATAGTACTTACCTTGCAGGAGTGTTACAAGGACAGGAATTTATGTATATGGAAGACCTAGTAAGGGTCTTATCACACTGCAGATGATCAATAACAGTAAGTATTACCTGTTTCCTTCCTTGGGAATGAGTCACACAAAATTTTGTTTTGTCCATATGACCCTCTATACCGTTGACATTCAAAGTGTGGTTCATCGACCAGCATAATCGGCATCATCCTGGAAATCATTAGAATACAGACTGTCAGGCCTCACCCCAGAGCTACTGAGTCAGAATTCACATTTTAAAAGATCACCAGGTGATGATTTGTCCACATATTAACAGTTGGGAAATACTGATATATTCAACATGGCAGGCAAAAATTCAAAATATTCAAACTATGTGATGCACAAAAAGAATGTGGATAACACACTAGGGAACCCTAACCATAACTGAGCTGCCTGTCTGAAGAACGTGTGAGAACCTAGTGGTTGAGCCCAGCAACAATGAGACGTGGGGTCAAGAAGAAGCAGTCAGGACACAGGGCCCTTGCACCATCTTAGCAAGATAACTCTGCAAGCAGCCAAATCTCCCAATTCTCTAGGTGAGTGATCTGGTGACATCTGGTAAGTTATTGCTGCTTAATAAATTACTTACAGAAATTAAACAAACACACACACACAAAAAAAATTACCACAACAATAATCATTCTCTCTCACAGTTCCTATGAGCCAGAATTCAGACACGGCACCTGAGATCTGGGGCCTCAGCTGAAAGACATGCATGATGGGGACTAGAATCATCTGAAGGCTCCTTCAATCACATGTCTGGTAGTGATGTGCAGTCAGTGGGGGCCTAGTTAGCACCGTCAACTGAAACACCCACCAATGGCCTCTCTATGTGGGCTATCTTCCTCAGAATATAGTAGCTAGGCTCCAAGAACAATCAGAGAGAGATGAGGGAACAAAGGATGGAAGAAAGAGGAGCGGGTGGGGGGAGAGAAGAGGGAGAGAGAGGGAGAGAGCGATCCATAGAAGCCATAGAGCATTTTATGACCTAGCTTTGGAAGTCATGCAGCATCACTGTTGCCACATTCTGTTGGTCAAGATAGTTACAAAGGTTGAGGGGGAGGAAGCATAGACCCAAGGTGTGTCACGGTCATACTTGACATAATAGAGGTATGTCAAGGTCACATTGTAAGTACACCTTGTGGGAAGAGATATTTTTGTGATGGCCATAAAATTAAGGTCATCTTGTTATGGCCATCATTGGAAAACCAAATCTTCCCCATGAATATTCTTTTTGTTCAAGTTATTCCAGATCTCAAATCATCATGCCCACTATCATCATCATAAACAAGTTCTTATTTAATGTCTTCCTTGTAGAGAAAACCATATTCTAATTCTTATTTATTTATAACAAGAGTTATAAGATGTTCATTTCCCTTTAGTTACCTTGTTCTTGGGAATTCTTTCATAATTTTTTCCAGGAAAAATAGCCTCACAGCTAGTTTCACTTTCCATTCTGTCTTGTTCTTTTGCATTATTTCATTATATTCAAACTCTTTGAATGTGCCATCAAAGAACTTTTAAAATAAAGTGAGAATAAGTGGAATAGGTAAAGGTAATAGCTCATTCACTGGTACTAATTTCCTAAATAGTTTTTTGGTTGCTGTACAGCTTGAGTTTTATTGCTAATGGCAAATAAAATAGTTATAGTAAAATGTGCAGATGAATTAAATTTTTGATTTCCATTTTTTTTGTAGCTATATAACCACCTTGTATTTTCAGACTAAAACTTTTCTCAGTGTATTTTCATTTTCATAATAAAACTTTCTGGGCAAGATTGATCTCAATCTGGTGATTCTTATATTAGAGTAAAATTAAGAAAGGGACAGGAAGAGATCATTTTCTTCATATAACAAAATATTAAATACTAGTATTTGCTTCTCATTTAAAAAATCAAAGGCAAAACTACTATTGGATCTGAACTACAGTCATTTATCCTAAATAATGGAGGAAGAGAGACATCAAGCAACTGGATATAGACTTGGCACAGACTTTTAGGTTTCTAATTTTGCACAACCTTCTGTGGTCCCTTCCCCCAGAAAATTACATTCTGACTTCTTATGGTTAAATGGTCTGCCCCTGTGATGTTCCCTTTTCCCCACATACCTCCTAGCTGCTGTTAACATCTCAGGTTTCCCATTATTTCCTCCTCCTAAAAATTTCACGCACACATGCATATACAATCATTCACCATATATGTACACATTCATTGATACACACAAACTCGTAAGTACACAGATACATACACACATACATGTATTCATATGCACATGGTCACTCATACATAGTCACTCCCAAACATGAGTGCGTGTGCACACACACACCAGCCTATTAGTATAATCCGCCTTCTAACTTTGACCACATATATAAACTCTTGCTCATCTCTTCCCTCCCCTGACCAGGAGGAAAACTTTACATCACGATGGAAGATACCTAAACTTTTGGGATCTACATGACAATAGTAACATTCACATTAAAGATTCACTCCTGAAGGTCACCCTGGGTCCTGAACTGCAGTGTCAGCAGTACATAATTCTACCCCCATTCTTTTCTGGTAACCAAGATTCTCAGAAAGAGTAAAATTTGCATAGAGTTAACCCTGAATCTGTTTTATTTTTATTTTCACAAAATTCTATAACATGAGTGCTATGGATTGAATTGTGCCCCCAAAAAGACATATTGAAGTCCTAACCCCCAGTAAATGTGACCTTTGCCAATAAAGTTTTTGCAGTTGCAATCAAGTTAAGGTGAGATTGTTAGAGTGGAGCCTAACCCAATGTGACTGATGTCGGTAAAGGGAGAGAAGAGGTACAGAGACACACAGGGAGAACACCATGTAACAACAGAGATTGGAGGGATGCAGCTGCGAGGCAAGGAGCTTGGTCACCCCCAGGAGCTGGGCAACAGCAAGGAATGACTCTCCAGTGTCAGAGAAAACATGGGTCTCCTGACACCTTGACTTGAAACTTCTAGACTCCAGAACTGGAAGAGAATACATTTTCTATTGTTTTAAGCCACCCAATTTGTGGTACTTTGTATGGAAGACTAATACCATAGTATTCAATAAATTACTCCTAGTGGACCTCATGACGGAGAAGACAAGCTGGCATATTGTTAGCCAGAACAGCAAGAGGAAAGAAGCTGATAGTCAGGCGAGGTGGGAGCCTGAAGCCTGGTTGTCCCAGTCTGCTTGGGATGCTACAACAGAATCTCAAAGACCAGGTGGCTTATAAACAATGGAAATTTATTTCTTATAGTTCTGGAGGCTGGAAAGTCCAAGAGCAAGGCACCAGCAGATTCAGCCTTTGGTGAGGACCCACTTCCCAGGTCATAGATGGCTCTATAAACTCACATAGCAGAAGGGGGAAGAGAGTTCTCTGAGGTCTTTCCAGTTTGTGAGGGCTCCACTGTCATGTCCTAAGCATTTCCCAAAGGTCCACCTCCAAATACATTTGGATTTAACATAAATTTGGCGGGGGGCATGGGGGCAAAGGGAAGGAGACACAATTATTTAGTCTGTAGCACTGGTCAGCATTAAGTAACTACTTTAAAGACAATAAAGCTCTAACATTTTATGCAACTACTTTAGAGACCATTTCAGTTCTTTTAAGCCATTTAAGATGCAGACATGATCTGTTGCTCATAAAAAGGTAAGTGCTTATCCCTATGCACATTTGCAATATATTAATGTAAGTCTTAGGTATAATTGTGTATCTTCTGCATGTTTCTGGGTGAGCATTAGCCCACAGAATGTGTTCAGGGCCAATAATGTATGTCCTGCTTTCAACATCAGCATGGCAATGGCTGTAGTTGATGATGTACCTGGGATATGCTGAGGCTACCCCTTTATGTGAATCACTTGGAAAAGATCTGGACCAGGATCAGAAAAAGACTCCTTGGGATGTTGGGAGTATAGATACCATCAAAGAACAGAAGTGTAGCTTCCAGATAAAGGATAGTGTATATTAAAAGAGGAGGGAACAGAAGTTCCTACTTATTGAATCAACTTATTTCACAGCTGTATTGTTATCTAACCCTAAAAACATCTTCAGGCATGGGTGTCATACCCATTGTAAGGATAATTAAATTGAAGTTCAGAGAGCTTAAGTAATCTGCTCAAAGTCACACAACTAGGAAGTAGAAGAGCCAGGATCTGAATCTAGTTATGCCTGACTCCTAATTTTGATTTATAGTGAGAAAATCAAACCCTTTAGAAAAGCTTTTCAGATATATTCTAATCAAGGAAAGGAGCTAGATTCTTTTATTACCAGCTTTATATTGTAGTGTTTTATATTGCATATCTTACTTTGATATTAAGAAGGCTAGACCAGCATGCATCGTTAAAATGACTCCCTGAGAGAGGGGATTTAAGAAATTACCATGGCAATTTTCTCTCCATAATAATAGAACCGCTGGTTTTCAGCCAGTATTATGGCCTTGTGTCTTGGTTTCCTTTCTAGCTAGAGGTGGCCATGTGTCTAATTGTCATCCAATGGGAAATAGATGGAACTGTGACACAGTTTCAGAAAACTTTCTCAGAGAAATTTGAAGCATGCCCTTTTCCCACTGCTTCTCCATCCCTTCTTTCTTTCTGCTGCTTGGAACTTGAATTAGATGGCTTAACACTAATGACTATCTTGGACCCTGAGGACAAAGGCATCAATCTAGAGATAACAGACAAGTGAGTTGAAGAGTTCAAGTCTCTGAGGACTTTGTGAAGCAGAGTGGCCATTCAGTCCTGGACTGCTCACATCCCACCTGTATATAAGACAGAAATCAATGTCTATCTTGTTTAAACTACTATAATTTGGTTCTTTGTTACTTGCAGCCAATGCTAATTCTAACTGATATGGGTTCATCATAGAGACAAGAATTCTATCCCTTAAAAAAATAAAAGGATATCTCTCGTTCTCTATGTTTTCTACCTGGGTATCTTAATGCACTTCCCTTCCCCCCACAAAAGCCCAAAACCTTCAAGTCAAGTATTGAGTACTCAGTTCCCTTGTATTGCCAATAAAGTCAACACAACTTAAGCTTGAATATTTTCTCCATTTCATTATTCTTCTTAGTTGGTGCTTCCTTTACCTGCATATGTTCTATAATCTGGTCTATCAAACTCCTATCTCTCTGCTCTTTCAAAGCCCTCATTATAGTTTGCATGTTGAGAGAGTGTATAAGCAAGACCCTGCTACTTACAATTACTTGCTCCCCATTCTTAATGATGTGAGGCTGAAGGATCAGAAGAACAGGCCCCAGGGCAAAGGGAAAATGAAATGAAATGCTCTCAGTGGCTCACCGGGAAGGCTCATCTAACTCTTTACCTGGAATGTCTCTGTGTTATAGCTTTGCTTTCTTTCATTATCGATAAATTCACTGACCAGGAACTCTTTCTTCATCTTGTATAACTGCCAACACTTCATGAATATTTAATAAGCAGTTAAATATTCACAACAAGAGGAGGGAGACCTAAAGTCTAAAACTCTAATCTTCATTTGTGGTATTTTATAATTCCTTTAAAAGCTGTTCTTTAATTCATTTGACTAGGAGCAGAAGAAGCTTATTACTTCAGCAGGAAGTGGCCCACAGCAGCAGGTGAGAGAGATGTTGGGGCAGGGGGTGGGTGGTGGAAGAGGCATTACACACTTGGGAGCCAGCATTCCTAACATCCTGCACTCAAACACAATCCACTCTCTACCTCCACTCTCTACCATGGGTTAAACTGCCGCTGTTGTTTGACCTGCCTGCCTCTGTGAGTCCCAAGGCAGTGTGGTTGGCTGTGCAAGAAGGAGTAGAGGGATTCTCCAGAATTTTGCCCCATGGGCACCTCTCCTAAAGGATAGGCTCTAGAACTCCAGAGATATTTAGACTTTATAAAGCCAATTCTTCAAGATATGGCAGACAAGGGGAAGCACTCTTCCAGAGCAAGAGCATGCTATTTCTAAGTTTGGTTCAGTCAGTTCTCCATAGACACCAAGCATGGATGCTCCCTGAGGGCTGCATTAACCTGTCATCAACCCCTCCCTCTCTCCTCACTGAGAAGCAGTGGAGTGAAGTGAGCCTGTGGGCTGCCCATACTCCCTAGTATTACCTCCAATCTGCCCAACAGAATATGGGCTTCAGGGGGCTGTTGCATAACCCAAAGTCCATCAAACACATTTCCTCTGTGCCTTCAAAGAGTGTCTAGAAGATGAGTCCAATAAACTCGCAATAAAATCAGTCAGCTAGCTATCAGGATTTGACTGAGAGAAATACTTGGCTGGAGTAACCCAACGGCTACTAACAAAAAATTAAATGAGAAAACTGATGGAAATAGAGGTGTACTGAAGTGAAATGAAAAGGCAATAACCAAATAAAAGCAATAACCAAATAATAGCTAACATTTACTGAGCATTTGCTGGGTCAGACATTGTGCATACTTTATATATTTTGGATAACAGTCCTTTATCAGAAGTCTTTGGCAAACATTCTCCCAATCTGTGGCATGTCTTTCATTCTCTTGGCAACATCTTTCTCAGGACAGACTTTTTTATTTTAGTAAGGTTGAACTTATTAACTCTTTTTCTTTTTAATCCTCACCTTGAGGATATGTTTATTGATTTGAGAGAGAGGAAGGGAGGGAGAGAAACATCAATGTGCTTCCCATACACACCCCAAATGGGGACCAAACCCGCAACCCAGGTATGTGTCCTGAGTGGGAATCAAACTGTCGACTTTTTTGTGTGTGTGCTTGGGATGATGCTCAACCAAGAGCTACACTGGCCAGGGCACCCTTTACTTTTATATTCACAGGTTTCAGTGATGAGGTCTCTTTGGAGACCATTATTTAGCCTATTACAAAGACAGTAGCCTGACCAAGGGGTCCATGTCTAGGTCTCTAGAAATTTATATTATCATTTTAGGGAGAGGTAATTATACTAAACAATGGCTCAAATTACACTGTTACATGCAAATCTGCTATTTAAATGCAATATGTTAAGGTTGCTAATTTATTTAAGGAAATATAGATTGCTCATCATTCAGCTACTTTGCATCATGTAGTCAGCCCCAAGATTATTTGTTTTTTGCCTGGAGCATAATTTCAATGTAATTAATGCTGTAAAAATGCATGTGAGCATATTAATGTGGAATTAAGTTAGAAAATGTTAAATTTAGTATACATTTTCTGAGGTGTGGTTCACTCATGACTTCTGTTCCTGTCGTCTTATGCTTGCACAGCTGGTAACTATAAATTCAACATGAAAACAGTGTTTGAAAATCAGCAGACATTGCACTGGGCTTAGGGGTGAATTTATCACTGAATTCTGTGATGATTTATATTCTCAGCCTGTTGACTTTGGGGGGAGGTAATGGCTATGGTGTCACTCACATAGGGGTCCAATGTTAGCCCAGCTTGTCATAGCACAAGATACTTAACTATATTCAGAAATTCTTTTCTGGTCTAACCACAGAGAGGAGCACTGAGCCAACCATCCCACTTGCTGAGGGAATAGGTATAATCCTGGCATTGGGAGGGGCCCTCTGAGAGTTCAGAGTTCATCTACAGCTCTGGTTAACTTCAAGCACGGAAGTCTGGGGGGAGAGGGAAGCAAAAGATGTTATGGAAAGCATCAGAACCAACCCTCTTTCTAACAACCATCCTCATGTCAATGAGACTCCATTGCTCTCCCCGCTCATCCTGTGTTAGCATGTGGTGCCTGGCAGATTCTTTTCTAATGGTTGGGGAAGGGAATCTCAGTTGTAAGAGTAGCCATGTGTACAGTTGTTACCAAAGCCCCATATAATGAAAAAGCCTACCTGAGTTCCTCCTCCTCAATTTCTAAAAGGCTCAGATGGCTTGCAAAAAAACATGGGTCTTCAACAGCCATCTTCAAGGTTAGCAACAACAGCAACCCTCTCTCCCCATCTGCCCCTGACAATCACACAAAAGTACATATTCTCTTTCTCAAGGACCTGTGAGGCCTCCAGTCAATGGCTGACAGAAATGGAAAATCGATTTCAGATTTATCTCCGCGGGGAAGTAAGTATATTCCTTAAAAAAGTATAACCCTTAAAAATAATGAGTTATGAGGTCATGGAGGGCTTGTTCTTTTTCCTGTTTGCAGAGACAGTTTAACTTTAGAAGAAAAAGTGACTAATGAACAGGACATTCTAATTCTAGTGATGTGCTTTTCCCATTTTAATGTCAGCTGAACCACAAAAATGTTCATTTTTCTCTCTTCATTACTCCTCAGGGCTCAGGAAGAACAGTGTCGCCAAAGGGGGGATAAATCTGGGTAACTCCTGCTCCCTCCACCCAACTTCCAAAAAACATAATAAGATGCAGCTCTGGCCTCAGCCAGCCTGTGTTGTCACTGTTTTTGGTGGAGCCATTCCACTTACCAGCAGGATGCCCACAAAGCAACATTTTCCATCCTTCTTAGACAGTAGTGGAACATAAGGAAGACAATGTTGTTCAGAAACCAGTACATTCAACAAGGTAGAAAGAGGCTTGACGTGCAAAAACAAGAAGTTTCCCTAGCAAGCAGACTCACAACCCCACCACCCTACGTCCATAGGTAGGATCTATTGAGTGCCAGCTCTGATTCTGATACTGTTAAAACCCTGTGGACAAGCATCTTCTCATTTAATCCTTGTAACAGACCTCTGATATCACACAATTACCAAATTAGAGAATTGGGATTAGAACCCAGATAACAAAGTCTGCATTCTCAAACCCTGTGCTCTAATCTAGTGGTTCTCTAATTTAAGCAGACATCAGAATCACCTGGAGCACTTGTCAACCTGTAATGTTGAGGCTCACCACAAATTTTCAAATTCAGTGGGCCAAGCAGTCACACTTTGAGAACCACTAATCTAATGCCTCTCTCTGATCATCAACAATCATGTTCTATAAAGGAAAAACTTCAAAACACCCTTCTATGACTTCTGTTCCCCTCTCCACTTCCTAAAAGAGAATCTGAGAACAAT
This sequence comes from Myotis myotis, assembly GCF_014108235.1. Lineage (NCBI taxonomy): Eukaryota > Metazoa > Chordata > Mammalia > Chiroptera > Vespertilionidae > Myotis > Myotis myotis. The sequence continues at coordinate 36,695,324 of NW_023416357.1, forward strand.
AGCTGGTGTACCAAAGGCCAAGAAGAGAAATAAGAAAAAGTAGAGCATTAGAGATGCCTATTTCTATCTTAACAACTCCATTCAAATGAAACTCTCAATAGTGGCCCAGGACACCCAGGACACACATCCTTAAGAATATGGCTCTCTCTTTAACGCAAATGCCTCTTTCATGTTGGCAGGAGTTGATCCAGGAAATGACTATGGGATCCACCATCCTAGCTCTTGGAAGTTCTTATAATTTAGAATACTTTGCATTTTCTCTGTCTCTTGATCTGGCCCTACCATTTAGACCCACAGTGAACTTAGTCACTGATGCTTATGACTTTCAAGCAACATGCTCTCTATGAGTCTGAGTTTTTCTTTTTCTTTGAGAGTATGTCCCTCTCTATCTCATACTCTCCCTCTCCCTGTCTTACATTATTGCTCACAATTTTCTCATGGATTAGCTAACTGCTGGTGATTCAATAGTGAAATTGATGCAGCACAACAACATTAAACCCCTCAAATACAGACAGCCAAGTACTTTGATTACACTGGGCAGGAATCTAACACAGCTCTTCTCCCCCACTTCTCTACTCCCAACAACATCCATACCCTGGACCTGAGACAGCTACCCGTCTCCTCTCTCCCATTCACTTGGGACAGTGGAGCTTTCAGAATGCAGAACAATTATACAATTCCTCCCAATGATGAGGCCACCTTCTGTAACTTCCTGAACCTCATGGAGCTATAGTGAGGAGGTGTGGGTGTGCTCCTCAAGGAGGAAGCTTGGCATGATCAAAGCTACTTGACTTACAGACTCAGTTTTGCTTTTTTTTCTGTTTTAATACCAAAAAGTCATAAGATAACAATGATAGCAGATAAAGCTTCATGTTCCATCTGTCTGTATTGAAAGACTCAGGAAGTTATTTCCTTACTAAAAAGATTTATATTTGTAAAATAGACAAGCTTTGAAAAGAGAACCTAACATTTGTGTACACCTACAATGTACCTAGTGCCGGGAGCCAGTCCATCCTTGCTGTTTCAAGGGACCTGGCATATATGGCATACTGTTATTAATATGTTTGCTCACCTTCTTGGCACTATGTGTTTTAACCAAGATCTCTGAGAAAGGTTGTTTCCCCTGAAGTTAGGGAGGGAATAAAACCTCTTAACTAAGTGCCAGGCGGGTAATTAATCACTTTAACTACGAACAATCATGCTTAAGCTACATAATCTTTACTCCCTGGAATGGAGATAAGAAACGCCCTAACCTTTGGAATAGAGATTGATAGGATTGGAATCAACTGGTATAAATACAGATGTAACAACACAGAACTTAGAAGACAGAACCTACACAGAACCTAGAGACAGAAGAACTTCGCTGGAGAGAACATGGCAAAAGATCCTGGACTGAACCTGACTACAGAAATTGGCAAGAGAACCTGACTAGAACCTGGTGACTGAACCTGGCTGGAGAACCTGGACAGAACCTGGCTGGAGAAACCTAGCGAGGGAACATGGCTACAGAACCTGGCTGGAGAACCTGGAGAACCTAGCAAGAGAACATGGACACAGAACCTGGCTGGAGAACCTAGTGAGGGAACATGGACACAGAACCTGGCTGGAGAACCTGGAGAACCTAGCAAGAGAACATGGACACAGAACCTGGCTGGAGAACCTGGAGAACCTAGCAAGAGAACATGGACACAGAACCTGGCTGGAGATCCTAAGCAGAACCTCTCTGGAGATCCAGACCAGAACTTGGCTGGAGATCCTGGCTGGAGATCCTGGCTAGGCTGCTGATCAACTGAACACTGTCTCCGTGTCCTTCCTTCTTCGCCGACTCCGTCTACACCTTTGGGGACCCCTGGACCTGCTGGGGCAGGACCCCGGCAACCTAGAATACAGAGGTTCCAACTATGCTTTCAGTTTAGTCTTTATAACAACTGAGAGCTTGGCTTTATTACACTTCATAGTCAAGAAAGCTGAGGCTGAGAGGTTATGCAATTTGACCAAGATCAAACTGAGCGAAGGCTGGAACCCAGACCTGTCTTTCCTCTATATTATATGGTTTTCTTGGAAAAGGATATAGTAAATAAAGTTGGCAGTCCTTGCCCGCTTGGCTCAGAGGTTAGAGAGTGTTGGCCTATAGACCGAAGGGTCGAGAGTTCAATTCCTGTCCAAGGGCACGTACCTCGTACCTCAGGTGCGGGTTTATCTCTGGCCCCTGTCAGAGCATGCGGGAGGCAACCAATGTGCCTCTCTCATGCCAATGTTTCTCTCCCTTCCTCCCTCCCTCCCTCCTTGGGAAAAATATCCTTGGGTGAGGATTAAAAAAAAAAAAAACAGAGATGGCAAAGTGGAGGCCAAAGATAAGCAAACTAGCAAGGAAAATCAAAAGAGAGCATGCAATGACAAATATCAAAGGCATTTACATGGATTATAGAACCAGGACATTTCCAATTCAGACATTGATTCTAATGTGTGTTTTTTTCTTCAACAGAGCACCAAGCAATTAACTCAATTCTCCATGGACCCTGACTGGATGTCCCACAAATTTAACTCAATTGCGATACTATTTCCCTGGAGATAGCATCGGATTCCAAAGGTTAAGGTCTCCGTCCTGTAAGACTTCACCCTCCTCTCACTGCAGATGCCAACGGCAAATCAAGGTTGTTACCCTTGCTCAGGAAATCAGTTTACTTACTAGACTGCCAGTTTATTACAAAGGATATCAAGGGATATAAATCTATAGCCAGATGAAGATCCATAGGACAGGGGCAGGAGCTTTTGTTCCTATGGAGTGTGGGGCCTGGCGTTCTGATTCACCAACGGGAGGCTCTCTAAAAGCCCATGCTTTTGATTGTTTTGATTGTTTACTGATTACATCACTAGCCTTTGGTAAATGAAAATCTCCAGCCCCTCACCCACCTTGGAGGTCAGAGGGTGGGGTCGAAAGTTTCAACCCTCTGATCTAGGTTGGTTCCTCTGGCAAATAGCTTCCATCCTTAGTCACCTAGGGGATTTCCAAATATTGACTCATTAACATAAAAGACATCTTGATCGATTGACAGCCTTACTTAGGAAATTCCAAGATTTTTAAAAAGGAGGCCGAGGCCCGGGCCAGGAATAGAGAGGAAGACCAAATATATATTTTTTATTATAAATTACAATATCACAACATGTAAAGGCCATTAACAACAAATAAAAATTTAAAAATGAAGACAGATTTGAGAAGTAATGAGAGACACTAATAGGAAGTTTTAGGGTAGATTAGAGTACAACCTAAGGGTACAAAAGGATAATGAACAACAAATGCTTGCCTGTGATTACAGGGGAGGGCAAAAGTAGATTTACAGTTGTTCATAAGGAAACTAATACAATAATTAATAAATAATAATTCAAGAACAAACTGTTTCACATACTCATAACTGTAAACCTGCTTTGCCCACCCCTTTTTGTGAGTAAACCATAACAAAAATGTTGAGAAACCATGACCAAGATTATGGAGAATAAGAATGTGAACAAATCCAACTAAAATAACGTATTTCTTTAGTCTTGTTAAATAGGAAGTGGAAAGGAAGTACAAATAAGGATCATGTTATAGAAATGATAAACGCTAGAAGTGAGTAAAGGAATGAGAAAAATAAATTGCCATAAACAGAGAGGGAGGAGGAGGAGGAAGATAAAGATGACAAGGACACAAAGAAGGAGGAGAGGTGAGGGAAGGGGAAGGGGAGGAACGAGACACAGGAGGAGAGACAGACTTTTAAAAATGTTTCCAAGGAGCAGACATGCAGTTACTCTGATGTTTGTGGAAACATTGATTTTTCTATTAATGAGGGAAAATACAAATACAAAATACCTTTAATAATGTCACAATAAAACTACAGAGACAGGTTAAAGTGAGAATACTGGCAAGAGGTTCTTTGGAGAAAGGAGCTTTACGAATTAAAAAGCTGGGCTCAACTTTTTCTTCGAGCTAGAGGTACCTGAAAGAATCCTGGTGAATTCAATGGCCTTCCTTTCCTTGCTTTCCTCTGGCTCATTACTGAGGTGCAAACAGGCAAGATGCGGTGACAATGCCCAGGCATAAAGGGTTGGCTGGGCAGACACACCTGCTACTCTTTCTTTTAGAGGTGGGAGCTCAGGATGCTAGTTAGGATTTGTACCATGTCTGAAAATGACCCCAAACCAGTCCCTGTCTGTGGGGTAACAAGTGTGGGCAGCCCAGACTCAGAAACAATCCCTCACAGACCCTATCCCATGCAGCTGTATTTATGGGCTATAGAACAGTAATTGAGGTTAACTGCCATTGAAAGACACACACCATATGATCTTTTTACATCCGTTCAGTGAGATGGTTCCAGCATCAAGATATTTTCCCAGGGGCGCTGTGGCGATTTGCTCTCCTTGTTTGTGTGTTCCTTGCATCTATGGGTTGTGCACAAGTTAATGGGGCTAATTGTTACTGCTCCAGTGGAAGTCCCTTTAACTTTTCCCCTACCTCCCACCTAAATGGCAAGCCCATTGTCTTCTGGTGCCTTGGTTTTTCCACACTTTGTAGTCTTCATCCTTTAACTGCAGTTTGAAAGAGAAAGAAAAGTTCCCACAACTGGAGGTTGGCAGCCTTGACTGCTGCTCTCTGCTCAAGAGAGATTTCGTTTTTCGAGTCACAGAATAAAACGATTTAAGAAAAAGAATCCTCAGTGCTCAGGCTCTGCCTTCTAGCTTCAAAGCCTTTTACAAGCTGCAATTCATTAAACGCAATAATCATTTGAGGCCAGCAGGCTGACCTCTGCAGGGAAAGGGGCCAAGCCCACCCACCCCACCCTCTTTCTCTTTGTGTTCCCAACCACAGAGAGCAGGAGGGGCCGAATAATGGTACTCCCACCAAGTGGCCGCCCATGGCCCTCAGCCCAGGCCTGCTTTTCTTCTTCTCCTTGCCAGGGCTCCACGCTCCACTTAGCCATTGGGCACAGGCTCTTCTCTCCTCAGGGCTGCGTTTGTCTGCCTTTCACAAAATAGACAGTCTGCCCGCATTTTTATTTCCTTTAGATAAATGAAGAATTTCCTAGCCACAGGGCCCAACTAAGCCTGACATCTGCCCCGTGGGACAGATGCCTCACTGCTTGACCATTCAAGGACAGTGAGCCAGGAGGCACTGCACCCCTTTGTCACCAAGAGACAGAGCCAGTGTGCCCCTCAGCATGCAGGGCCCATTGTCCCAACATGCATCCTTGCCATCCAGCCAGATCTGGTTACCCCTTGGCAATTCCCCACCCACTACTGCCAAGTGGTTGTCTTTCCAGAGAGGAGGTGGCATGGTGGACTGTGGATTTGTGGTGTCAGGGCCACTGAAATGAGAGCTCCTGTAGGCCATTCCACAGTCTGGGAGCCCCATTTATTTTGCCTTCTGTTCTTTCACATGCGCCCTGTCCAGATCTTTTCTTAGAGAAAGAGAAAAATAATAAAGACCCACCCATGGCATATTCAATTTCATAAGGCAATGTCGCATTAATTCTTATAGTTCTTTCTTTCTTTCCAGAAACTCTACCCACCAGCTTAAGGAGAAACGATCATAGGATCCCCTTAAAGCACTACCTTAATAATTCTAGTGTAAGAAAGTAGATTGGGTCTACTTTTGACAGCTGATCATTTCCTAGTGGTACTGAAAACTCTTCATGAGTTTCATCCACAGAACAACCTTAAAAATTTGTGCCAGGATTTTCTTGGGCCAGAATTCATGGGGGTGAAAGATGAGTAACCAAATCCCAAGCCAGGCCTGACACCATCCTTTCCTTTCTCACTGTCTCCCTCACCCCAACTCTGTGCCTTTTCTCAAGGTGGCCTCAAGACACATGTTTCCTCCATTGCTCTCTCCTCTTGCCCAAAGATTTATACCCTGCTTTACATTTAGGCCCTAATGCCACTCCAGCAACCCCTTGAAGGCTTTTCTCTCTGTTGGGGCCCAGATGGGTCTCTCTTTTCTTTGGATGCTCAAATGTTCAAATTTGTTGATGTTCTAAAGTGTAATTTTAGACTTGGAAGGAACCTTAGGCTCCAACCATCTCCATTTATAGACTAGAACATTGAGTCACTGTGAGCTAAGGACTCTTCCTGTATCACACAGCTGGGTTGTAGAGGGTGAGACAAGAATTCGCATTTCCTGACAATGATCTGCCTTCCGACCTCCCCCACAGATAATTGCCAGAGACAGGGATGCCTATGGGTCACCAAGGGCATCATGCATTGCTCATTTAGTCCCCCTGAAAAGCAAGGAGGCAAAAGAGCCACTGCTTTCAGCAGAATTCATTTCATTCCACTTGAGCCAGACTCCTGCCTCCAACGACATTCTGATGGCACTCAATACTTCCTTACTCAGAACATCTCCAGAAATTTCCATCACAAGCTCTTGATGTCCACTTTCCCCACCTTCTCCCCAATTTTGCTTCCCTGCTCAGGTTACTAGCTGGGCCCTTTCTGGACACAGAGCGCTCAGATGTATTTACTATCACACTCAACGTTAAGAAACTATCTCTGTAGAGTGATGTCAACTGGCACCAACATGACCAGGACTTGGTTATAAGGAGGAGGTCCAGATGACTCAGAATATACTTGTGTTAATTAATCTTTGTTTTAACAACATAAAACTTACAGAAAAGCTTCAAGAGTGCAAAGAAGTTTTCTTCCTGAACCTTTTGAGATTAAGTTGCTGGCATGATGTACCATGACCCCAAAATTCTTTAGGTATATTCCTATTAAAAGGGATATTTTCCTACACAACCAAAACAGACATCAAAATCTAGACACTCACACTGATATATCACTAGTATTCACAGATCCCATTCAAGTTTTGCCAATAAAGTATTTAGGGCAAAAGCATCCAACCCAGGATGATTTGTTAGATTTAGGTGTCATGTCTTCTAATCCCCATCATTCTGGAAAAATTCCTCAGTCTCTCCCTAAGTTTTGTGACATTAACACTTTTGAAAAGATTATAAGCCAATTATTTTGTAGAAAATGTCTCAGTTTTGATTTGTTTATATCTCCTCATGATTAGAGCAGATGATGTATTTTTGGCAGAATTGTCACAGAATTGATGCTCTCATTATATCTGAGGTGGTATATCAATTTTTCTCATTTACGTTAATCTCTCGTTAACAGAATAACATAGAATCAAAACACATAAAGTAAAAACCTAAAACTTATGAAAGACTTTACAGAAGCAAAATAATATGGAAAGACTTTAACAAAATTTTCTGGTTTTGATAGATCAGGGGGCAAAAGAGTAAATAAGGAGAATTTGAGAAATATAATTTATATGGTAGCTCGTTTTTGATATATTGAATTTTGGGCCCTATAAACAGATAAATATTTTTCCCTATAACTGACATGCTTTGGGTTACAAAGAAAACAACAATAAGTTTCCCAAACAAGATAATTTATGTCTGATTTTAATAATAAAAATATTAAAAATTTAAATTACTACTGGATTACTCAAGGATGCTTTTAGAAACAAGTCATGAAACAAAAAAAAATCAAAACTATGGTTAAAAATACTTAGAAAATAATAACAATCAGAACATTGTATTTTAAAATCTGTAGTAGGGATAATATAATCATATTTATAACATTAAATCAAGAGTTTTATAAAGTTATGAAAAATTAATTGAAGATATTATAAAGACAACCAAAAACACAAAATAAAGAGGGAAATTACTCATTAAATAAGAAATAATAAACATAAATTGGAAGAAAAGAAAAAAATGATAAATAAATATCAGGGCGGGATAAATCTGTGATTTAGTGTTGCTTCAGAATTGCTTCAGAATTGTACAGACAGATCAGTGAAATTATATAAAGTGCTCAGAAACAGAATTCATGTATAAGTATTTCATATATCTACAAGGTGGCATTTTATATCAGTGAAGGACAGTATTGGGAAAATAGGTTAACCTAAAGAAGTTGGGGAAGGAAGTCAGCTTTTTCACCTTGCACCATGTACCCCAAATTACAAGTGATTAAAGAGTTACTTGAACAATGAAAAAATTATTTTAGAAAAAGAAGTGAGTATTATATCATAGTGGAAATAATCTTTCTAAATAGCATCAAGTATAGATACTCTAAAATTAAAAAATGAATACATTTCATATGTGACATTTACATAATTATAAACTAAAATGAAAAGAAAATTAAAAATTAGAAAAATATTTGCATTACATAAAACCAAGAGAATTTATCTCCATGTATAAGGATATCATATAAGCATTTAAAAATAGGGTGACCCCATTTATTTGTGATATATATGTGTAGATTTCATCAATAAATAAATACCAAGTCATATTAGTAAGCAAATACATTCAAATTAAAATAATTAAATAGAATTGTATGCTTCTCAGATTTAAAAAGATGAACACAATACACTGCTACCCAATGTTAGCCTGCAAGGGAAAAAATGCATTTTATCTACTATTGGTACAAAGACAATTTAGAACAATCTTAACCGGGAAGAAATATGTCAGCGTGTATAAAAAATTTAACATGCATATTCTACTTCTAGAAGTGAATTCTAAAGATGTAATTATGAAGGTGAGCAAAGGCATGTTAAAATTAGAGACAACCTAAATGTCCAACAATAGTGGTTTGATTGACTAAATTATGGTACCTGAACAAAATGGAATAATATTCAGCTATTAAAATCATTTTGCTGGAAAATATATAATGCTGAGTGAAAAAGAATATAATCCAATATGATTCTTCCTTTAGTTAAAAATATATACACACAAATGATATAGAATGCTATACATATATGTATATGTATGTATATATATATGTATATGTATGTATATATATATGAAAGTAAACCAGAGGAATTTATGCAAATGTTAACACATTAACAAAAGTTACCCCTGTTTGAATGATTTTTGGTTTTCTATTGGTAATTTTTTTGTTTTTTTTATTTTCTAGTGATCATAGATGTTTTTATCATCAGGAAAAGAACATCTCCTATTTTAAAACATGTTTCAAGTCCTTTAGTGCAAGTTACTACACTCGCTAACACCCCCCCCCCCCAAAAAAAAAGAAAGAAAATGTCTGGTAAATGAGCTTGGCTCACAAGTCAAAGTAGATACACTCAGGCAGGCTTCTTCTCCTCCTCTGACCCTGCTCACCTACCTCCCTTTTCAAGCCCTGCCCCCCCAGAGTACTCCTCTGTACACTTTGTACATAATAGCTCCTCCTTTTAGCCTTTTCCAGGGCTCCTGGAATAAGGCAAAGGCTGGGGAGCCCCATGGAACCTTGAGGTTCCATAGCAGCTCCGATCTTCTGCCCTAGACCCCTGTGGACAATATACCCTCCAGCACACTCTCATCCCTGCATGCCTCTCCTGAGCTCCAGCCAGCCCAGCACAATGGAACATCACAGCTTTCATGGAAAGAAAGGCTGAGAGACCAGCATGGCCAGAACAAACTGTCCAAGCCACAGATCAGAGGGCAGACTGTGCCAATTGTTGTCACTATTCATGTGCCCAGGCTGACAACAGGGCCCCATAGAACGGCAGAGACTAACCAGAGGGCATCCTAGGCAGCCTGGAAAATTTTTTCACAACCAGACATAAGTCTTACTGCAATAATTGAGGTTAATTGTGCAGAACAAGGCTAAGAAGACATCATCACTGTTCCCCCTTGCACATGGCTTCTCTGGCCTTCTGCAAGGAAAGAGAAACAGGACATGGACAGTAGGGAGAGTGAGTTCCAGTCCACATAGTGGTACAGTTTTGAAAGCTTCTGCTAGCCCTAAGTCCCTCGTCAACTAGCTTCTATCAACTAAAATAATTCCTAGAAGCCTTAACACAATAGTTCATAGTGGTCATATGAATGGATTTGCAGCCTTTTCCCTGGAGAATAAGTTAGGAACAGAATGGTGGGCAGGTGCATTCTGAGAAGGGGTCACAATGATGGTGTTTCCTAAGTGAACAGATCTAGCAGGAGACTATGAGTGACGAAGAGGCCACTGCAGGGCTCTGGTGCCTTCAAGAAAGAGGGAAACACAGAGAGGAAGTATCTAAAGCAGGGTGAAGAGGTTCAGAGATCTAGTTTCCCTCACTCTGTCCTGGGCCAGCCCTGGGTTTGGGGTTTCTGCCTGTCTTCAGTGTTGCCTTAGTGCCTTGGTGGTGTTGTGTACAGGGAGAAAGTGGCTTCTTGTTTGATTTGCATGTGAGCAGGGCTTAGGATAGTAGTACTCAGCACTGAGCGTAATAGTTGGTAAAACTTGGTTATTTGAAAGGAAATCCTATATAATAAAAGCCCAGCAACCATAACAGCAGAACAACCAGAATGACCACTCAACCAGTCACTATGAGGTGCACTGACCACCTCTCAGTCCCTTTTCCCAGCCAGCAGCCTCCGATCGCCAATGGCGAATTGGGAACCAGGGTGGGTGGCAGCGGGGGGTGGGGGGGGGGGGATGGGGGGGTGGGGGGGTGAGCATGACTGGCCAGCGAGCGGAATGGCCAACCTCTTGGTCCCTCCCCCCGGTCCAAAGGCTCTGATCACCAAGGGCGAACTGGAAACCAGGCCAAGTCCCCTGCCCCGCCAGTCACCCCACACACAGAGGGCAAGCTGCGGTGGGGGTAGGGCCGGCGAGTGGGTGGGAACGGCTGACCTCTCGATCCCTCCTCCTAGCTGATAGGCTCGCATTGCCCTATGGCGAACAGGGAATCGGGGTGGAGGTGGGAGGCAGTGGGGGGTGGGGCCAGCTGAGGAAGGTGGTCCTGATCGCAGGCTAGGCCTAGGGACCATACCCGCTCATGATTTCATGCACCAGGCCTCTACTTTAATATAAAATCCATATAGTTTTAACATTCTGAAAGGCCAATTCATTTCATGTGTTTAGATCCAAAGCTTTTGCTTGCGTGGCAAACATTCAAAACCTGTATAATTTCTGTCTCCTTTGCCATTCATCAAAACTTACTTGTCCAATGTCCTAGCTCTGCTGGGAGCCTCCTTCTTTAGGGAGTGGAGGATAAAGCGTGGTTGGCATGAGAGAGAAGCCAAGTTTATTGAACAACACTAGATTCCAGCAATGTATTGACCCACACTCATTGTAATTCTAGAGGCCATAGTATTTTCACTTCACCTAGTGGGTTGAGGAAGGGACTTGGACCATAGTGTTTAGTAATGTGGAACTCACTTCACCTACAAATACATAAGGCCCCCAAATTAAGTCATAGGTCAAACCTATTCTCTAAGACAGCGGTTCTCAACCTGTGGGTCGCGACCCCTTTGGCGGTCGAACGACCCTTTCACAGGGGTCGCCTAAGACCATCCTGCATATCAAATATTTACATTACAATTCATAACAGTAGCAACATTACAGTTATGAAGTAGCAACGAAAATAATTTTATGGTTGGGTCACAACATGAGGAACTGTATTTAAAGGGCCAGAAGGTTGAAAACCACTGCTCTAAGAAGTCTCAGGGATCCCAGGCTGCTCCAGGCAAGCTATATGAGGAGCCAAGGCCACAGCTTCTTAATATGGTTATAGGAAAAGTTCTTTTATTCTCTACAGTCAACTTTTGTTGCTTCAATGAACTTCTCTTTGTCTATGACAAACTTAAGAGAAAGCATTCCCTTTGGGAAGGCAATTTCAATATACATGTTTTGCAGTGCATAATTCCTAAGTGAACATCTTAGAAAGCTTAGAAAACATATCAGTGAACTTCAGTAATGTCCAAATGTCTTCCTTGTCCCTTGCATGTTGCTATAAATTATAAGTCATAAACCAGGCTGGCTATATTGTTGTCACTTTGAGCAATATTTATGTTGTTGATGATATATCCATTTTTAAAAAAATCATACAGGCCGTTCTGACTGTGTCTAGAACAATAATGGATCCCTAACATATTATAAATTGGATAAAGAATAGAAAGATCGAGAAGAAAGGAAACCTAGAAGCCAATGTCTCCTCCCATTGCACTCTTTTATAAGGTAGCTTTGCTTTTCCTTTTATTTTTCTTTGAAAACAAATCATAGTCTTTTAGAGTCTTTTCCATTAAAAAATAAACAGAGGTTCTTAACAAATTGCTCCAAGTTTACATTCTTTGGTGAGTTTGGGAAAGCAGGAGTGATAAATATTTTCCCTTACTGGCCACCTGGCTCAGCTCTCCCATTCCCCATCCCCCTCTCCTGAGAACTCCCTTACTGAATTCCTCTTTGGTATTTGCTTTAGGTTTTCACTGGCTATCATGGATCTTCTCTGCATGAGAATCATTCTGATCCCACAAACAGCTCTGGTTCTGGATTCCCCTTTCATGCAAATCACTTGTTAAATCATCTCATTTCTCCTATTTCTGTTTGTCCAGAGTTGTTTAAAAATTTTTTTTCAGTTCAATGTCTTATATTCAATTGTAGTGATTCTCCTTAAATAATCAGAATTTCATTGTAATCAAAGTCAGTAGTAAGCATTGTCATAAGAATAGATATAAAAATGCAAGTGAATTGAGAGAAATAAATCCTTATATTTATGGTCAATTGACTTTTGACAATGGTGTCAAGAAAAATCAATGAAGAAAGAATAGGTTTTTTTACAAATGATGCTGGGAAAATTGTATAGCCACATGCAAAAAAGGTAAACTCGGACCTTACACTATTCTCAAATTTAACTTAAGATGATATCAAAGATCTAAATATAAAACCTAAAATATAACACATTTAGCAGAAGACAGGGGAAACTTAATTTAGGCAAAGATTTCCTAGAGATACTACACCAAAAGCATGATCCATAAAAAAAATGATAATTTGGACTTCATTAAAATTAAAAACTTTTGTACTTCAAAAGACATCATTAAGAAAATACAAAGAGCCCTAGCTGGTTTGGCTCAGTGGACAGAGTATCAGCCTGCAGCGAACTGAAGGGTCCCAGGTTCGATTCCAGTCAAGGGAACATACCTCAGTTGCCGGCTCCTCCGAGGCCTGGGCCCTGGTCCCTGTGTTTCTCTCACATCGTTATTTCTCTCTGTCTTTCCGTCTCTTCCACTCTCTCTAAAAATCAATGGAAAAATATCCTCAGGTGAGGATTTAAAAAAAAAAAAAAAGACAAGATAAGCCACAGATTGGGAGGAAATATTTTTGCAAATTACATATTTGATAAAGGACTGGTATCCAGAATATAAAAAAAAAAACTCTTACAATTCAGTAACAAGAAGGTAAACAACTAATTTAAAAGTGGACTGAAGGTATAAATAAGCATTTCATCAATGAATATACATATATGAGTGGCTAGTAAGCTCACCAAAAAATTGTCTGTATCCTTAATCATTCAGGAACTGCAATGTGGTATCATATCATACAGACTAGAATGGCGATAACTAAGAAGACAGAAAATCACAAATGTTGTACAGGATGTGGAGAAACAGTAAACCTCACACGGTGCTGGTAGGGATGGAAAATGGTGCATATGCTTTAGAAAAAATGTTTGACAGTTTCTTAAAAGTTAAACATAAATTTCCCATATGACCCAGCATGTCCAGACCTATGCATCTAACCAAGATAAATGACAAATATGTCCACACTAACATTTTCACACAAGTGTTCATAGTCACATTATTCATTATAGCCTAAAAGTAGACATGGTACAACACTAATAAACCTCAAAAAAGTGAAAGAAGTCAGACACAAAAGACTACATATTGAATAAGTCCATTTAAATGAAATGTCCTGAAAAGGCAAATCTACAGAAAAAGAAAGTAAATTAGTTGCCCGAGGCTGAAGGGTAGGACAAGGATTAACTGTAAATGGGTATGAGAGATCTCACTTGAGTGATGAAAATGTTCCAAAGTGATTACTGTAATGTTACACAAGTTAGTAAATCTACCCAAAAAAATGAGTTGTACATTGAAAATGGATACATTTCATAATATGTAGGCCATCCCATAAAGTAAAAGGCTAATATGCAAATTTTCCCCATTGGTGGGAGTTTGACCAACCAGGAGTTAGATGTGTGCTGACCACCAGGGGGCTGCGCGGAATGTGGTGGGCATTGGCAACGCAGCGCTGGCAATGGGTGGCAGTGGAGGCACTGCTGGCCCCGATGGGCCCTGATGAGAGCGGGACCGAGGCCAAGGCAGGTGCAAGTGGGGGCTCCAATCACCCTGCCGGTTGCCCCACAGATGGTGATCAGTGGCGGTGGGAGGGGGAGGGGCCAGCAAGTGGGCAGTGCCAGGCAAAGGTGGGTGCAAGTGGGGGCCCCAATCACCCTGCAGGTCACCCCAAAGATTGGCCCTGATAACTGGCCAGACCTAGGTACCCTACCTGTACATGAATTTTGTGCACCGGGCCTCTAGTACCTTAATAAAGTTGTTAAAAGTCAGTAGCAAACAAAGGAAATGCAATGATAGAAGATTGTACGGTTAAACTCTCAAACTCAACTTCAAATGTTTTCTATTTGTTATTAAGTCTAAAAAAAAGAGGAGAATAGTGTTCCAACTGCAAATATATATATATAATTGTTATAATAATGGAGAATGTCTTTTCTGGAATATTAAAATGATCCATTAGTAGAAAATAAATAAGTTCAAATTAATCTAGCCATGATCAGAGGGAAAGCTAGTTTTCTTCTAAAAGTTTTCTTTGTAGCAGACATCCCATCTCAATGAAAACGTACCCTATCTCAATAAGAATTAGTCTTGAACCTCATATCCTGAAGTCAGATATTGGGGCAGTTGTCATTGATATTTTCCCTAAAGATCTTTCCAAACAGAAGCAAAAGAAGGGAAGAACGTGGGGGAAAGCAAGGAAGGCTGGGAGGGAAAAAGAAAAGCAAGCAAGCTAGACGAGGAGACAAAGCGTTTGAGATTTGAAGAAACGCCATCCAGTCTCCCAAGTTGGAAACATTTCACGCAGCTGGTGAACCAAGTTTCCATAGCTGCCAACTCTTGGGGCCAATTTTCAGGAAGAAGAGCCCATTGCTGCCCCACTCCCTCCGTATGCGTGCTCCCTCACACTCTATTCCCGAATAATTACAAGCATACAAGTTATACCACAGACTGCAAGCAAAGCCCCAGCTGCCTCCTGAAGCTGATTAACTCAGGAAGCCCACCAAAGTGACCAAGTGCCTTGCCCTCTGACTGCCAGGGAATATGCAAACCACTGCCTATTATGGAAGTCCCCAATCCTGAGGATAGTACAGACTTTCTTTTGCCTCCAGTGCCCAAACCCCAAGTCAGAGCATTCTTCACAGGCTCCTGTGATCTTTTAACACTCCTGTTCCTTTTTTTTTCCTCTCAGCTAAGCGATAGCTAGCTGATCATTACACAGACAAGATTCTTCTAAAGAATAAATATGAATTCTGAGATATCAGAACATGAGTTTGCAAAACTAAGACCTATGGCTGTTTCTCTCCAGGGTTAGCCCTGGAATAATAACTAAGGTGTGTCTGTGCTGAACTTTTGGTCAACTTCCATGACAGATCCTAATCAATGCTATTTCCTATTTCATTCTGCTGGAAGATTTCAAGCCAGGCAGGAATGGTAGTGGGGAGACGACGGAGTCTGGTTCTTTTTTAAGAACTGGGATCTTTTCTTTGGTTGACTGGAGGGTAGGGTGTGAGAAATGCACCTCCTGCTGACACAAAGAAAGGGTTCTGGTAACTGTTTATTTTACCCAGAAAAACTCTGAATGTCTATCAGACAAAAGGTAGCTTGTTCCTTTGCAGACTCGGTGATACTGTGGAATTGGCTGAGGTGGTTCCAAAAGGTGTTTGGCCAGTGCAAATGTATGAGCTTGGAGAAGGGCTTGCCAAATCCTGTTAAGGTTTATAGAAGTCAAGAAGCCATGGCATTCCAGCTCTGGTCATATTTCTCAAGTCCGGCTTAAATTTTGCGCTTGCAGTTGACTGGCTTTTTTGTATTTTGATTTTCATTAACACAGAAGGCTTGCTGTTGGCAATAATGTCTTGGAACGTCCTTGCTGGAGCTTAACATTTCAGCACATTTTGCATTGCCTAATGATGGAGTTGCGGTTTGCCAGGAAGGACTGTTAACGCTTTCCTCCTAGAACTGGGTAGAACTATCCCCATGCAAACCTCAGCTAGTTCAAACAAAGCTTCTGTAATGGCAACGGGAGAGAAAAGCTGCTATAAATACTTTTATAGGCTGCATAGGTGATTTACAACCCGCTTTATTAATCCTATAAAAAGGCACAGCTGAACGCCTTTAAGTTACATGCATACAGATGACTAATTAAATACACAGTTAAAAGTCTTGACCCAGCACAATTCTGACCATTAAAGAAACAAGTTTTGAATTTCCCTCTGGGCAAAAGGTTTTGGATAGATTTGTGGGTGGAAGAGGGTGGGAGGGAGGAAGAGAAGGTTGACATGGTAGAGAATGGCAGGTGAGAGAGCAAAGGGGAAAACGGAGTTTCTGCTGGTTCATGTTTATACTTCACTACAGTTATGATGACACTGCAGCCATATGATTGCCCAACACTGCCCAAGGCCTCCTATTCTGACCTCTGACAATGACTGGGCCACACTTAGCTTGAGTGGGGATAAATTAAAGGTTTTTTTTATTGATTGATTTGAGAGAGAAAGAGAGACAGAGACAGAGAGACAGAGAGAGACAGAGAGGGGGAGAGAAATATCAATTTGTTGTTCCATTTACTTATGCATTCATTGGTTGTTTCTGGTATGTGTCCTGACTGGGGATTGAACCCACAACCTTGGCATATAAGGATGACACTCGAATCAACTGAGCTACCCAGCCAGGGCCTGAGTGGGGATGAAATAAAATGGCTTTGGGTACATAAAGAATAATAGATTCCTAACAGTCAGTTTGGGAGGCATCTTAGCAGCCTTACTTATCCCAGTTGGTTTACACATTTAGATATTGAGATTCAGGGATAAGAGGCAATTTTGGTTTTAGTCACAGGACTAGTTAACAACAAAACCAGGACAAGAACCCAGACACAACCTCTAACATTAACCTTTCTGAGACACCATTCACTCCTCAGGCTGTGTTGCCATGAGACACAACATATTTTGATGGGGGTAAAGGGGATTAGTGGAAGGCAAGTCAGGTAGCATATGATTCCAAAACTATAAATGTTTGCCAAACCATTTATCAGAAACATAAAGGCCCTTTTAGTCTTTAAGGTTCTCGGAAGGGATTGGAAGAGGAGGGAGTGTCTTTTCCCAACAGGGGACAAGCCCCAACAATTCTTCCATCAGCTCAGTGGGATGTTCTTTGTTGGTTGGCCCCCTCGCAAAGTCTGGCTCTGTACAAAACATTTTTAGAAGCTCCCAAATCAGGCTGTGAAAGTGATGTGAGGACAACGGGCCAATGGGTCAGGAAGATTGGACAACATGTCTGATGGGCCACCTGGAGAAGCTCATATTATTCCTCCTGCAGTTAGCTCTTGAGGTAACCCACCAAGGTCAAGGTCACTTCCACACCTACAGGCTGCTCACATAGAAACTGTAGCCAAGAACTCTTTTTTCCCCACAGGCATAGCTCTACCTGTTTTGCTTGGTTTCCTTATGACTCTAGGGCCTTTTCCTGAACTCCAAAAGTTCTCTTCCCTCTTTATATGTGAAGCACAGACTCTGGCTATTGCCTCTATCAAGAAACATCACTCACACCATTTTTCATTGACCTTCCACCCTGTTCACCAGCTAATTCCTATCCATCATTCAAGTTTCTGTTCAGATTTCACTTCCAAGTAAGAGATCCTAAGAGTAGATGCAGGGCTCACTCACCTGCTCCTACAAGAGTATATGTATGTTTGTGTGTGTGTGTGTGTGTGTGTATCTATATATATATATATATATTATCATACTCTTATAATTGTCTATGTTCTAGTTGTTTTTTCCACTAGACTGTAGGTTCCATGAGGGTAGGGACCATGTTACCTTAATGACCATTGTATCTCTGGCATACATCATGGTTCTTGGCATATAGAGTGATGCTGATGAAACACTAAACTTCTTAAATGGCCAAATGTTCCTCCTTCTTCCACATGATCTCCTCAATGCTTTCCATATCTGCAAACAAGTTCATAGAATATAAGTTTTCCCATTAAAATAAAAAAATATTTTGCTGTAGGTGCAGGGATACAGATGAAAAATGCTGAATGTAGGGATTCAGGGATGAGAGGCAATTTTGGTTTTGGTCACAGGACTAGTTAACAACAATACTGAATGTAGGGATTAGTTTAGTTTTCTAGGGCTGCTGTAATAAAGTACCAGTGACTTGGTGTCTTAAACAGCAGAAATTTGTTGTCTCACTGTTCTGGAGGCTCGAAGGCCAACATCAAAGTATCAACAGGATTGGTTCCTTCTGAGGACTATGAGGGAAGGATCTGCTCTAGGCCTCTCTCCTTGGCTTGCAGATGGCTGTCTTCACGTTCACATGGCACTCTCTCTGTATGCCTGTTTGTCTCCAAATGTCCCCTTTTTATAGGGACACCAGTCATACTGGATTAGGCCCTTCCCTACTGACTTCATTTTAACTTAATGACCTCTATAAAGATTCTGATCCCAAATAAGGTCACAGTCTGAGGTACTGGGAGTTAGGACTTCAACAAATCAATTTTGGGGGACACATTTCAACCATAACAGGGAGAGTGGAAGTCACTGCAATCCTAATTGGCCACTTGAAAGCCTAAAATCACAACAAAGTAAAAAGTCTCTCAACTTTCTCTGCGGGCTGGATACGGTCACTTCTTGAAGGGCCTGGAAAGCCAGGCTGGGTAGCATATTCTGAGGATATAATCCTCTCCAAATTGGGAGCCTGAGAATTTTTAAGACCCTCCACCAGAGTGTTTGAAGCGCTTGGCTAAAGGAACCCCTGGATCACCTGTCACAGTCAAAGAACTTCACCTTTGTCCCCTCACAATCATTCCTGTGATCCTGAAGGGAGGCAAAGGGAAACTGAGTTTCCCAAGGGAGTTACAGGGTTTTCATTTCTTACTCTAAACTCGCACTATTATTCCAAGAATAACTGTGAAATTGGAATTTAAGCCATAAACCTGGTGAGTAAGCAGTGAAGGTCACTTCCAGCTGAAATATGGCTTTGCTTGCTGATTCACTGTTTCTCTCTGAGTCCCTTTCCCTCCCGGCAAAGCCAGAGCCAGGCAGATCACTAAAGCAGCCTCGCTCCTGCCTCCTTCAGTTTCAACTTGCAGTTGTTGAATTGTGAGTGATGTTGTGCATCTTTCTCTTTGTTTATAAGCCAGGCATACTTCCTCTTTTGTAAGCCCTCTTTATATATGAAGAAAGGTAACTCTTAATGTGGCTCTTCCTCCCTCCCCACCCCCAAGTTTCCAAGTTTCAGTTTTAGTCATGACATTTTCCCTGCCAAAATTGTAAATGCTTATGTAGTCAAGTAATCGGTCTTTTCCTTTTCATCTCATCGTGTACATTTCATCTGTGTTCTCCTCTCAGGAGGCTTGTTAATTCCCTAATGGCATCTTCTGCCCCCACCTCCCACACCAGGAGTTGTTCGGGTCTGACTTATTTGGGAGTCGTAGGAACGACACAGGCTCCTCATGTGACAGGTTTTACCTTCTCAGGGTGGCTTTGCAATTTCCTGGATAAGACACATTTAATAACCTTAAATAGCACTTGCATTTATAGTTTTATCATATTTGATGTAATTATCTAAGTAGATAAATGTTTGTGTCTCCCATCAGTCTGGCCTCGACTGAAGGCAGGGACTCTGCCTTTTTCACTGTTGTAACCCTGGAGCCTAACACATGACTTGCAAACAATAGATGTTCCATAAATGTTCTCTTGATGCCATCATGAGAGCCACTCCTCTAATGTGGTGCTCCTTATTCTTTAAGTGCCCATGTTAAATTCCCTTAGATTATTCAGCATCTGAAATGTTATCAGTTCATTGGTCACATGGTATTAAGATGGTCATGTGACCCTGCTCTAAAAATACTTTCATTAGCAAAAGAAGCTAAGGACTGAATCCTTTGGAGTCAGTCACTCAAGTTCTAGGTCTAGGCTTGCTTGTCTATGTTTGAGGCTGAACCAGATTAAGAGACTTTTCAGCCAACACTTTGGCTATCTCTTTCTTTAACCTTTGTCATTTGTTCCTTCTCAGAGTCACATAATCACCAAAAGTCCCATCTTTAGTGGCTTCCATTTTGATGTTACTATTCGTGAAGGGACAAAGCTCAGCCTCTATGAAGAAATGGATGCTGTAAATAGAATTTTACAGATTTTTCATGTGACCATTAAAGAGAATAATAGAATAATGAGCTCCTCTTCTAAGGCTACACATGTGGCAACCACCACTTTCAACCACTCAGTTTTTCCTCCCTCACTTAGCACTGCTGAGAAAAGAGGAGACACATGCTTGCTGAACTACTCCAAAACTAGGAAACCAAATGCAGTGATTTCGTTTGCGGAAAGTAATCTTACTTTGTGTTTCTCAGTTCCACCTTAGCAAAATAAGGCTGCTACTCAGGAGCTGGGCAAGCATATGAAGGGAGAGAATGAGAAGAATGAAGTGGGATGTGCCTGTCACATCCAGCACAAGTCTGCTGTTGGACTTGCTATGAAAGTGACTCATTTCATAAACAATACAGCTGCTGTAGGAGGCAGCCCTGTCAGATTTGATGGATGGCTGTGTATCTCTGGATCTTCTGCAGTTGTTGAGGCAGACAGACTTTGGGGCCAAGCAACCATATCAAATACAACTTGAGTCAATAAGAAATATGAGAATGTTTCTTACAAAGGGTAAAAATAAGGCAAAGTTCTCTAAATTCTGGGACTCCAGACCCACCCTACATGCGGCCCCAGCCTGCCTTTTAACCATAGTTTCACAGCTGATCTTTTTGAGTGCCCCTGCTTTGCAAGGGCAGCTCTTGGAGTCACTTGACCTTCATAGACCAAGGTCAATCTCAGTTGGTCCCCAACAGGAAAGCTTGAATGGGGAAATGGATAAGGTATAGCTGGTATGAGGAAAGAATGAATTTCTGGCAAATGTGAGCTTGAGATAACAAATCAATGGGTTGGATAATGACTTTTCTCCTTTCTTAGTGTGGATCTAGCCCCTTTCCTCATTTCCAGCAGAACCACCACCAACAGGACAGCCAAGAATAATCACCTATGGGCTGTTTTCTGATAAGAGGGTATGGACATTAGTGGAGCTAATCTCCATCTCCGTCCTTCACTCAGGCTGAAGGGACAATGGGTTTTGGTCTGGTCTGGCCTCTCAAGTCCTAGGAAGCCTGAGTCCTGGCCAGGAAAAACATGAATTTTGATGGAGGGACTGTGATTGGAAGAACTCTGGAAGAGCCTTCTCCATCAAATACCACCTTCATGGTCTCTGAAAGCTCCTGATAAGATATTTCTTTGTGTTAATACACTGAAGGCATCTGTGGATCATAAATAGAATCATAAAAGATAGAAGCAGTAAGCCATTTCTCACAGGACATTTCCAAAGGAACTTGATTCTGGTTGGATTTCTCGGAGGAGAGCTCCCACCTCCAACAGCTCAACAGAGCACTTCATCATCTCTCCCTTCTGCCTTCAACTCCTTTGTCCTATCCTTTTTCTTCATCTCATTTTCTCTTCTCTGACAGGCCTTGGTCTTAAAAGTGTAACGAGGTTAGGCCCTCACGACTCAATGTCTGGCCCAGTAGCACTGGTATGACCTGGAGCTTTAAAAAAAATGAAGGCTCTTAGGCTGCATGGGAGACCTGCTGAGTCAGAACATGCATTTTAATAGGTGACATAGGTGACTTATACACAAGTGAAAATTTTAGAAGTCCAGATGTAGGCCCCTCTTTTCAGACTCCATTTGAGAATATTCATCCATCATTCCCTCCACCTTGAAACCACTGTTCCTGGGAATTCTGGTCTCAGCGGCCTGACCTGGCAGTGCTGTCAGCCTCAGGTCACCAGATGGTTTCTCTCAGGGATTCACAGTCACTCACCCCCCAGCTTGTGGAAGGTTGCCTTTCTCTTGCTCTTGGAGGTACTTTTAGAAAGACATTTCAAAGTTCCACTGAAACCACACATCTATCTTGTCTAGTCAACCTCTATTCCAGCAATAATTAGGGGAGAAGGTTTTATTTATATACCTGGGCACAAGGAAGAGGAGTGCTGACAGCCCCTCTGACTTATTAGTGGGTGGGGGCTAGTAACTCCCCTCAGCCCAGGCTCCCCCCAGACTAAGAATTTTTACCAGCTAAGGAAACTTCACTTTTGAAAACCAATATGAAATATTCTTTATAAAATCCCTTTAGCAAGTCAATGTGCTAGAAAGAAGGGTCATCTCAAGGGCTTGCTCCACATTCTAAAAAGTGTTTTATTCTGAGGAAATTGTAGATTCATATGCAGTTGTAAGAAATAGTACAGAGTTTCCCCCAACGGTAACATCTTGCAAAACTATAGTTCAATATCACAGCCAGTGTACTGACATTGATGCAATACATCAACTGTCTTCAGATTTCACCAGTTTTCATGCACTACTTTTATGTGTCTGTGTCTTTTGTTCTATGCAACTTTTTTGTATGTGTGCATCCTGTGACCACTGCTGCAGCCCAGTTACAGAATAGTTTCATCCCAAGGATCCCTTGTAACACCCTTTTATAGCCATAGCCATTTCCTTGTCCCTCTGCCCCACCCCCATAACCACTTGGCAACCACTGATTTGTTCTGCATCTCTGTAATTTTTAATTAAAAAATGTTATATACTGTATATGGAATCACACAGTGGGTAACCTTTCACTATTGGCATTTTCCAGTCGGCATAATTCTCTGGAGATTTATCCCAGCTGTTGCGTCAAGTCTGTGGTGCATTCCTTGATATTGCTAAGTAGTATTCCCTCATATGGCTAGACCACAACTTAACTATTCAGTTTACCTTTTGAGTTGTTTCTAGTTTCTGGGTAGCACAAATCAAACCATTATGAACATGTATGTACAGGTTTCATGTGGACATACGTTTTTCTTATTCTGGGACAAATGCCCAAGAGTGCCACGGTGGGGTCATACAGGAGTTGCATGTTTCATTTTGTAAGAAACTTCCATACACTTTTCCAGAGTGGCTGTATCTTACATTCCCACAGGCAATGTATGAGTGATTTCTTTGCTCTACATTTTAAATGTTTTAATTGGACTAAATGTCAATATCCCAGTCCTTTCACCAGTTTCTGTTAAGCACCCAAAGAAGCAATAACAGAAAGGGAAGCCCTCACCCTCTTTGCATTGCGAGCTTTGTGTCCCCCTGTGCTGTCAGGCTCTCTCTGCCCACGCTTGCTTTGATGCTGCAGACTGTCTTCCCTCCTCTGAGCACCTTCCAAATTGCTTATCAACATCAGCTGCAATTCCTTTGTGTCTTATTCTGATCATAATCTCCTAATCCTCCCCAGATGCCATGCCATGCCCAGCAGTGGAGCTGGGCCTGCAACCACAGCTCCTGACTCAGCACCTCGGACAGAAGAGTGGGGCCTCGGGCTCCAGGGACCCAGGCCATTGCCAGCCACTCACTCTTTCCAGGCCTAGGGGACAACTCAGTCTCCATCCCTATTTTGCCAAGTGTGAGGAGGGCAGAGAGTGCAGGCCTGAACTGAACGGGCCGGGCAGGAGCTGCTCAGGGGGAAGTTCTGGCAGGGGGTGGACACAGCCTCAGCACTAGGAGCTTTACCACTATGGCCAGGCCTTTCCTCGGTTCTGAGCATCATGATCGTAAGATCGTAAGTATAACAATGCTAGTTATTCTTTGTGCAGTGTTTGATGTGGGCCAGGGGTATTTAAAATACTCTTTCCAGCATCCATTTCCTAAATCCTCATAGTCCAGTGGTCGACAAACTCATTAGTCAACAGAGCCAAATATCAACAGTACAATGACTGAAATTTCTTTTGCGAGCCAAATTTTTTAAACTTAAACTATATAGGTAGGTACACTGTTATTAACTTAATTAGGGTACTCCTAAGGCTTAGGAAGAGCCACACTCAAGGCGCCAAAGAGCCCATGTGGCTCGCGAGCCGCAGTTTGACGACCATGGTCATAGTCAGTTCTAGTCTCCTATTCTCCAACTGAGTAAGTAGAGGCCCGAGATGACACAGGGATTGAAATCCACACAGCCAGCTTCAGAGCGCACACTTTTAACCACATTATCTTATTCCCTCTCCAATGAGTGGACCTCTGCAGCTCCAGGGTCTACAAACCTTAAGAAAATCCTGTGCCCTACTCTTACTAATCCAGACCCAAGTCATTTGCATGAAGGGAAGGAGGGTCCATGTCGGGTGGGGAGCATTCACAGGCAACAGCTGTGCCACTTATTAATCAACTTTTGGTTCGTAAGAGTCAAGTAGCAATGCCTTATTCACACCAACCAACATCTGGCAATTTACAAATTCCACGATAAAGGAAGACAACCAAAAAATTGCTGCCCGTACAAAAATGTTTAAGAGGATATGCTATGCAGCAAGCTTCGGGGGAGAGTGTGGCTCTCATCCACCTGCTCATGGCCTGTGGCATGCCACAGCCCCCAATGCATAGCTGTCGCATGCCATTCACTCTGGCAACAGGCATTTCACATGCCCCCAAATTCTGCAGCTTGTCCTGTTGTGCCTTCTGATGCAACAGCTTGCTGACAGCAAATATTTCTTGACAAAGGAAATCAACCCCCAAGCTTGAATGCTATTTGACTAATGGGTTAAAATCCCCCACCCCACTTTAAGCCACACCTCCATATTACACACACATCCCAGCTTGCTTAACCTGCCAAACATTTCGTCCTGTCCTGAAGAGGACTGCCTTCTCCTAGATTCTTTGTCTCCTTAACCATGCTAGTCGTGGGACCTTCTGACACGTAGGGCTGCCAAGAACAACTTGGAATTCCTTTGATTGCTCCTCCCCTCCTTCCCTGGCACTTGGGGGAGCCCCACCTTCCCTAGGCACATTCCATCCCACTCATCCACCCACCCTGGCCTTTTTGCCTCATCAGGTGGTGCCACTCAAGCTGGCAAGCTGCTCTTTTCCCTTAGGCAAGGGATAATTGGGTTTGACTGTGTTATCAACTTTATGTGGTTTAAGGTAGGACGTTAGGATTTAACCATCAGAAGGCTGTGATTTTCAGTCCTGATTTTTGCGCTAAGATCCCAGGTGCCAGTAGTGTTCAGAAGCACTGGTTATCAACAATCCTGTAGAACATAGCAATCCCCGGCCCTACCTTCATTTCTAGGAGTACCTTCAATGTCAACTTTACCCCCCTAACCCTTTATTTCACTGCTCCAAAGCAACAAATGTCTTCTACTTAATAACCCCTCCCTTGCTTTATTTTCTTCTTTCATCTCTGTTTTTATATATGCTGTTTTGTATGTTTCATGTCTTCACAAACTGGTTTCAATCCTTTCTGGTTACAAATGGTGGGAGAATTTTTTTTTAAGTAAAGAAGAAAGAAAAGGAAGGAGGGAGGGAAGGAGGGAGGGAAGGAGGAAGGGAGGGAGGGAAGAAAGAAAGCAATGAAAAAGATGCAAACAAAATAAACAAATTCCAAACAAAACTCTGTTCATAGCAAATAAGCTTGGAATGCCTAAGCAAATTTAACTTTTCCATATAAGTGAAGCAAGGAGCAACCAAGGGGCAGGAAGCATTTGAAATCTCAAAGGTAAGAATGGAACAGCTCAGATTTCTTATATTCTGTGCACATCTTCAGAGGTGAGTTAAACTTTCTGATTCTCTATCTATAAAATGAGATTGGAATTATTGAACTAGACCACAATAACTAAGAAAAGGCAATCACCTACAAAATATTGGCCTTACAAATACAAAGTAGCATTATTAGGGTACATTAAAAACTTGATTTTGAGCAGTATGTTTATTGCTGGAATAAAAGAGTCATTTGTTACTATTATCTAGGCAGAACCACAAATGCTAATTCCAGTTTAGAAAGTGTCCTCTTTAGATTGAAAAGCAATTTTTGAAAATTATGGGAGTGAATACACAATAACTCAAAGCACCCCATCAACTTTCCTCACTTTTGTCCTGTTCAGTTCCCTTTGGAAAGAACTGATCCTGGGACAATTTATTTCATATTTAATGGCTCACTTTGCTTGGCCTCTTAACACCCCTTCTGTCTTTGATGCTGCTGAATCTTCTTAGCACTCTTTTTAGTGGCTTACATGGCATCACTACACCTGCTCTCCCCTGACCTTCTCGCTTTCTGTTGCTGGGTTCTCCTTTGCTATCCTAACTATGGCCTCTTTTCTGCTCACGATATTCCTCTTCCTTCAAGTGTTTCAGTGTTTCCCAATGAGGGTACCATTGGCAACTTGATTGGGACAATGTATTGTGTGCAACTGTCCTTTATATTGTAGGACAGACAGGAGAGCCAGGAACCCAGTGTGCCAGAGGGAGAAGAGAGAGAGGGGACTTCCTTTGTTTGAAAGTTTAAATATTCAGGTTTCATGCACTGGCAGTGGCCACACCTATTCTGGCCACTAATTTGGTCCCAGATATGACTGGCAGACAGGTGGGCATTTTCCCATGTCACTAAGACCTTTACTGGGCATGTTTCTAAACTGCCTTTGTCTAGTTCCTTCCCCCATCAATTACCATAGAGGGGAACAGACTTGGAGAATGTTAAATGCAGCTTTTTGGCAAAGCTATATAAGTAGCATGCCTATATCTAGTCTCCCCTTTCCTCCTTTCCTGTTAAATAATAACCAGGTATTACAATGGCATAAATGCTACAACATTAATTTATATCATACCCACAAATTTTTATTATAACATACCAACACGTTCATAATTGAAACTAGATAGATTTAAATCTCATGTGAAAAAAAGAAATATCTAGTAAAACTCTGAAGAGGAGCAATAAAGGGGTAACAAGTCCAACTGAATAGTAAAATATACTACAAAGCTACAAAAATTTAAATTGTATGATACTAGCAGTATGGACTTTGGGAACAGTGAGCATTAGATTATAGCAGGGAGTGAGGAATTCCTTGCTTTGTTCATGACTTTAATGGGAAATGTTTCTTAGGTTACATTTTAAAAAAGGTAACTTTAATGAGATTTTAGAGCAAAGAATAACAATACTTTGGAGGTGTATGGTCAGGATATGACAGACCAGATATTGACACATTACATCCATGGGCCAAATCCAGCTCACTGGCTGTTTTTATAAAGTTTATTGGGACATAGTTCCATTTTTTTGTTGTTGCTTTTGTTTGTTTGTTTGTTTATGTACTATCCATGGCTGCTTTCAATGAAAATATTTATTGTTTCTTTATTTTAAAATGTTGCCATTTCCTATGCTAGTCTATGCTTCAGTAAGAATTCCAAAATTATGTCTTCATTACATAACAAAAGTGAATTTTTCTTGCTTACACTATCTATCTAACATGTGATGGCAGGGACACATGTCCCAATATTCACTCAGGGATCTAGGATCTAGGTTGATGGACTCTCTCAATCTTGTAGCTGTACTGTCTAGAATACACACTCTTCTAGTGACACATATTACTTCCCCTCATGTTCTACTGGCCTCATAGCACTATACTTGGAGGTCTAGGAATTTGAAAATGGAAAAAGCTCTTATCTTTTCTCTTGGGAATTTACAGTTTAATAACAAAGAAATGAGGGAAGAGACCAATAATCAGCTAAAATCAAAGTAGGTTCCATCAAGCGGAGCAAGGTTCCAAAAGGAGGCAAAAGCAGGAAGAAAGTGATCATATCTGTTTCAGGATATGAGCAAAAACTTTGAGCTGGAGTGGCACTGAAGATCATTTAAATGGAGGTAATGGATAGGGAGTGTTTAAAGAAAAGGGACACTGTATTAGAAGTACCAGGAAATAGCAAAGAATCTAGTTTAATTGAAATAACAGGGTGGGACAAAAGTAGGTTTATAGTTGTGAGTATGTGAAACACAGAGTTTATTCTTGTATTATTTTCCATATGAAGAACTGTAAACCTACTTTTATCCCACCCTGTACATGGTGTATTTAGGAAAAAAGCAGGTAATATGGCTAGACTGACAGTCTGGGGCCATTTGCGAGGATCTTGAATGTATTGAGTATGAAGGCTTTTGCTCAATATACTTTCCTCAATCTCAACAGTTTTGTTCACCATTATATCCTCAGCACCTAGAACAGTGATTGGCATATGCAGATATTCAATAAATATTTATTAAATGAATGAAAGGATAGAGAAACAGTTTCCTAATTTTCTTCTTTATTATTTTATAATTTGCTGATAATGCACAATAAAGAAAATGTATCAGTGAAGATTGATAATGCTGCTGACTCTTCGATCTTTTAAGAAAATCTTCAATAAATAATCTGGGCCTATTGGCACTCTGCAATTAAATATGGCTGAAGGTAATTATATTGTCCACCTCCCTGCTTTCAACCAAGTTTCATCCATTAATTTCACTGTCCTTCCCCCAAATTCCTTTATTCCCTCAACTCCCTGCTCCACTTCTGCCAGCCATACAAGAGCTCATCCCATTACTCCAAGTGACTTTGTAGTAAGTACTCTTAAATTAAGTTATTTGCCTTTAAGTTACTTTTTCAAAAGGAAACTCTAAATTAAGAATCACTTCAAATAAATGGTTTAAAACACCTCTTTCTTATAGCATAGACCAAAATAAATTCCAGATGGATTAAAAAATAAACTGCTTTAAAAAAATTCAAATCATAGAAAAAAATGGAATCAGATAGCTATTAAAAAGTTGAAAAGGAGAACCAAGATGGCGGCATAGGTAAACACCGGAGAAAGCTGCCTCGCACAACCACTTCAAAAATACAACTAAAAGACGGAACGGACATCACCCAGAACCACAGGAAAGCTGGATGAGGGGAAATTCTTCAACTAGAAGGAAAGAGAACAGCATACCGAGACTCAGAGGAGGCGCAGTGCGGAAAATACAAAGGTGCGGAGGTGCGCACGGAGAGGCCTGGTGGCTGAGGGCACGGTTGTCATTTTCAATCGGGAGGGAGGCTCAGGCCCTGAGCTCCAGTTCTGGGCAAGTCTCTAGGGACCCAGGCTCAAACGGGAGAAGCGGGACTGTCTGGCATCGGTCGGAACGCGAGGGCAGCTTTCTCTCTGAGATTTGCAGCGGTTGCTGGGACTCTGAGAGGCAAAGCCTCTGGGGACGGAACTGAGAGCAGCCATAACTGCTCCCTCCGCCCACCCTGTTGATCCCGTGCGACCCACCCCGCCCAAGCGCTGCACAGAGCCATTTGCCGAATAGCCTCAGGCAAAGGCTAGATTAGCACCTCCCCAGAGGACAGAAGTTTTCCCACTGCAGACACAGCTGACTCTCACAGCCAGTTGGCCTGGAGGTCAAATCCCCCCAGTATTAACTACAACAATCAAGGCTTAACTACAACAAGACTGCGCACAAAGACCACTAGGGGGTGCACCAAGAAAGCATAAAAAATGTGGAGACAAAGAAACAGGACAAAATTGTCAATGGAAGATATAGATTTCAGAATCACACTTTTAAGGTCTCTCAAGAACTGTCTAGAAGCCGCCGATAAACTTAATGAGATCTACAAGAAATCTAATGAGACCCTTGATGTTATGATAAAGAACCAACTAGAAATTAAGCATACACTAACTGAAACAAAGAATACTATACAGACTCCCAACAGCAGACCAGAGGAGAGCAAGATCAAGTCAAAGATTTGAAATGCTAAGAAGCAAAAAACACCCAACCGGAAAAACAAAAAGAAAAAAGAATCCAAAAATACGAAGATAGTGTAAGGAGCCTCTGAGACAGCTTCAAGCGTACCAACATCAGAATTATAGGGGTGCCAGAAGATGAGAGAGAGCAAGATATTGAAAACCTATTTGAAGAAATAATGACAGAAAACTTCCCCTACCTGGTGAAAGAAATAGACTTACAAGTCCAGGAAGCGCAGAGAACCCCAAACAAAAGGAATCCAAAGAGGACCACGCCAAGACACATCATAATTAAAATGCCAAGAGCAAAAGACAAAGAGAGAATATTAAAAGCAGCAAGAGAAAGAAACTCAGTTACCTACAAGGGAATACCCATATGACTGTCAGCTGATTTCTCAACAGAAACTTTGCAGGCCAGAAGGGAGTGGCAAGAAATATTCAAAGTGATGAATACCAAGAACCTACAACCAAGATTACTTTATCCAGCAAAGCTATCATTCAGAATTGAAGGTCAGATAAAGAGCTTCACAGATAAGGAAAAGCTAAAGGAGTTCATCACCACCAAACCAGTATTATATGAAATGCTGAAAGGTATCCTTTAAGAAGAGGAAGAAGAAGAAAAAGGTAAAGATACAAATTATGAACAACAAATATGCATCTATCGACAAGTGAATCTAAGAATCAAGTGAATAAATCATCTGATGAACAGAATGAACTGTTGATTATAATAGAATCAGGGACATAGATAGGGAATGGACTGACTATTCTTGGGGGGGAAAGGGGTGTGGGAGATGCGGGAAGAGACTGGACAAAAATCGTGCACCTATGGATGAGGACAGTGGGTGGGGAGTGAGGGCGGAGGGTGGGGTGGGAACTGGAAGGAGGGGAGTTATGGGGGGAAAAAAAGAGGAACAGATATAATAATCTGAACAATAAATATTTAGTAAAAAAAAGTTGAAGAGAACATGACTGTGTAAGCTTAAAAGATATTCTAAAAGGGAAAAGTCAACAGGTTTACTACTGAATCTTAAATGTCTTTCAATGAATAAAAAACCAATATAATAAAAGAAGTCACAGACTAAGATTATTTTTAACATATAGAATGTAAAAATGGTGAATATATTTAGAGTAAAAAAAAAAAGCTTGAACAAATTATTAAGAGAGATATCAAGATCTCTGAATGTGCAAAGGAAACGGAATTTATGATAGGGAAAAAATAAATGAAATTTTAGAAAAATGGTCAGTCTCAGTAATGAAATCCAAATTTTAAAAAAAATGTAGATGCCACTTTACTAGAAAATTTATCAAAATACAAATTATATAAAATCCAACACTGGAGCGATATAGTAAGTAATAATAGCACTTGCATCTGTAGCTGCTATGTTTGTAATTGGTGCAGCTCTTTCAGAAAGCAATCTGGCAATATGAATTAAGAAACATAAAATGTAGTTACTTTTTGATCCAGTGATTTCACTTCTGGGAACCTGGCCTGCGGGGATCAGGCCGAAACTGGCAGTCTAACATCCACCAAGAAGTCCTGGATTGCAATAGGGCACAGGCCAGGCTGAGGAACCCCACCAGTGCACAAATCCGTGCACCAGGCCTCTAGTAGGATATAAGAATACTCAAGAAATATACTGAGTGCTTCAAGAGCATGATAAAGATCATAAAAACCATTAAAAAAACAGAAATGAAGAATACAGTATCTGAAATAAAGAATACACTAGAAGGAATAAACAGTAGATGAAGCAGAGGATCCAATCAGCAATTTGGAAGATAAGGTGGCAGAAAACACATAATCAGAGCAGCAATATATTTATATTTAAAAAATTTTAAGGGATTTTTTGGACAACATGAAGCATAACAACATTCGCATCATAGGGGTACCAGAAAGAAGAGAGAAAGCATTAGATCAAGAATCTATTTGAAGAAATAATGGCTGAGAACTTTCCTAATCTGGTGAAGGAAAAAGTAACACAAGTCCAGGAAGCACAAAGTCCCAAACAAGATGAACCCAAAGAGGGCCACACCAAGACTCATCATAATTAAAATGGCAAAGGTTAAAGACAAAAAGAGAATTGTAAAAGCAGCAAGAAAAGGACAATTACCTACAAGGGAACTCCCATAATATTGCCAGCTGATTTCTCAACAGAAACATTCAAGCCATAAGAGATTAGCATGAAATATTCAAAGTGATGAAAAGCAAGGATATACTACAATCAAGAATGCTTTCCAACAAAACTATCATTTAAAATGAAAGAAGAAATAAAGATTTTTCCCAGCTAAGAAAAGCTAAAGGAGTTCATAAACACCAAACCAATACTATAAGAAATGTTAAAGAGTCTTCTTTAAGAAGAAAAAATGGGGAGGTGGGGTGCGCACAGAGTAACATAGTTATCTATATATATAAAAAGCCAGTGTCCATGACAACCGTGACAGCCAAATGACCGGTCACCATGAGGTGCATCCCATCGCTGGATGGCCAGCAGGGAACCACAGGAACCAGGCTGGGTGGCAGCAGAGCAGGACTGGGGACTGTTGAGCAGAGGCAGGCTGCAGGCCGCGAGTGGTGGTGAGCACCCAGCAGTGAGCTGCGACAAGCATTGCAGGACGGCAGTGAGCGTTGTGGGGCGAGGAGCTTTGTGGAGCGTTGCGGAGCAGTTGTGGGGCGGGGAGCATTGAGGAGCATTGCAGGCGGCAGAGGCAAGCATCGTGGGGCAGGGAGCTTCGCGGAGCATCGCGGGGTGTTACAGAGCATTGCAGAGCATCACGGGGCGAAGAGCAGCGGCGAAGAGCATTGCAGAGTGTCACGGGGAGGGGAGCTTTGTGGAGCATCTCGGTGCAGCAGAGGCAAGTATTATAGAGCTTTGTGGGGTGGGGAGCTTCATGGAGCATCCCAGCATGGTGGAGGCAAGCGTTATGCAGCTTTGCGGGGTGGGGAGCTTTGGGGAGCATCCTGGGACAGTGGAGGCGAGCAAAGTGAGCGTCGTGGGGCAGCAGTGGTGAGCGTCACAGGGCGTCATGAGGCATCGGACATGTCCCTGATCACAGGCTAGGCCTAGGAACACTACTCGCGCACAATTTCGTGCGCTGAGCCTCTAGTAAAGAATAAAATGGCAAAAAAATACTTACCTAACAATGATCACTTTAAATATAAAGGCCTAAATGCTCCTAACCTTCACAAACTACTCCAAAAACCTTAAGAGGAAATAAAAACTCCCAGGCTTGTTTTATGAGGCCAGCATTATCCTACTTCCAAAACCAGATAAAGACACTAAAAAAAAAGAAACATATAGGCCAATACTCTTCATGAGCATAAATGCTAAAATCCTCAACAAAATATTAGCAAACAGGATCCAACAATTCATTAAAAATACGGAGAGAAACCAAGATGGCAGCATAGGTAAACACCAGAAATTACTGCCTCGCACAACCACTTCAAAAATACAACTAAAAGACAAAATGGACATCATCCAGAGCCACAGGAAGGCTGACTGAGTGGAAATTCTACAACTAGAAGGAAAGAGAAAAGCACACTGAGACTCAGAGGAGGTGCGGAAGTAAAGCGCAGAGTTATGGAGGCGCATGCAGAAAGGGCTGGTAACTGAGGACCCGGTTATCTTTTCCAATCGGGAGGGAGTCTCAAGCTCCCAACTGCTCTGAATGCCAGTTCAGGGAAAGTCTCTGGGGACCCAGACTTATACGGGGAGAAACTGGACTGTCTGGCAGCGGGCGGAACTCGAGGGCGGCTTTCTCTCAGAGGTGCTTGCATCAATTACTGGGACACTGAGACTCGGGGCCACTTTGGGTAGGACTGAGGAGCAGCCATAGCTGCTTGCTCCACCCTGTTGATCCCCAGAGACCCTGCCCCACCCAAGCTGTATGCAGAGGCTTTTGCATATGAAAGGCCTGGCCCTTTGCAATCTGAAAATTACCTAACAAACTGCAGCTGGATCAGAGAGACCCAGAACTCCCAAAAGAAGGCCCAAGGCCCCACAGCAGCTTGCATTGCTTCACAGATGGGCCTCATCTGGGCACCTCCAAACCCCAAACAAAGAAAAGGAATCTGCAGATCTCTCCATAGCTCCTGCTGGGTAGCCTCAGGCAGAGGCTAAATTAGCACCTCCATAGAGATCCAAGAGCCAGTGTACCCAGTGATCAGAGTGGGACCATCCAGATTACAACTCCTCAGATCCATAAGGGACACACTCAGGGGGCAGACTCAGTGAGCACCAAAGCCCCACTGAAGCAAGTCTTGCCCTGTAAGGGTGTCTCCAGCACAGAAGTTCTCCCACTGCAGACACAGCTGATTCTCACAGCCAACTGGCCTGGAGGTCAATTCCTCCCAGTGATATCTACAACAATTAAGGCTTAACTACAACAAGACTGTGCACAAAGCCCACAAAGGGGTGCAACAAGAGTGTCCACCTCAGGTAATTGGGGAGGCTGAGCCACTGGGCTCTATAGGACACCTAGCACAGAGAGCCACTCTATCAACACAGGGAAGCATAAAAAATGCAGAGACAAAGAAACAGGTCACAAATGACAGAAATGGAGGAAAGCAAACTACTGGATATAGAGTTCAAAACCACGCTCCTAAAGTTTTTCAAGAATTTTCTAGAAACTGCTGATAAATTTAGTGAGACCCTCAAGAAATCTAGTGTGACCCTCAAGGTTATGAAAAAGGACCAACTAGAAATTAAGCATACACTGACTGAAATAAAGAATATTATACAGAGTTCCAACAGCAGACTAGAGGATCCCAAGAATCAAGTCAAAAATTTGAAATACGAAGAAGCAAAAAACACCCAACTGGAAAAACAAAAAGAAAAAAGAATCCGAAAATACGAAGATAGCATAAGGAGCCTCTAGGACAGCTTCAAGCATACCAACATCCAAATTATAGGGGTGCCAGAAGATGAGAGAGAGCAAGATATTGAAAACCTATTTGAAGAAATAATGACAGAAAACTTCCCCTACCTGGTGAAAGAAATAGACTTACAAGTCCAGGAAGTGCAGAGAACCCCAAACAGAAGGAATTCAAAGAGGACCACACCAAGACACATCATAATTAAAATGCCAAGAGCAAAAGACAAAGAGAGAATCTTAAAAGCAAAAAGAGAAAAACAGTCAGTTACCTACAAGGGAGTACTCATACAACTGTCAGCTGATTTCTCAGTAGAAACTATGCAGGCCAGAAGGGAGTGGCAAGAAATATTCAAAGTGATGAATGCCAAGAACCTACAGCCAAGATTACTTTACCCAGGAAAGCTATCAT
The DNA here is from genome assembly GCF_014108235.1 of Myotis myotis. Taxonomy (NCBI): domain Eukaryota; kingdom Metazoa; phylum Chordata; class Mammalia; order Chiroptera; family Vespertilionidae; genus Myotis; species Myotis myotis. Next base: position 36,730,244 of record NW_023416357.1, read on the forward strand.
TCAGAATTGAAGGTCAGATAAAGAGCTTCACAGATAAGAAAAAGCTAAAGGAGTTCATCACCACCAAACCAGTATTATATGAAATGCTGAAAGCTATCCTTTAAGAAGAAGAAGAAGAAAAAGGTAAAGATACAAATTTTGAACAACAAATACACATCTATCAACAAGTGAACCTAAAAATCAAGTGAATAAATCATCTGATGAACAGAATAAACTGGTGAATATAATAGAATCAGGGGCATAGAAAGGGAGTGGATGGACTAACTATTCCTGGGAGGGTGGGGGGGTAGAAGGGGTGTGGGGGGTGCAGGAAGAGACTGGACAAAAATCGTACACCTATGGATGAGGACAGTGGGGGTGGGGGGTTAGGGGAGAGGGTGGGGTGGGAACCGGGTGGAGGAGAGCTATGGGGGAGAAAAAGAGGAGCAACTGTAGTAATCTGAACAGTAAAGATTTAATTGAAAAATATATATATCATACACCATTATCAAATCGGATACAAGATTCCACAAATCAATAAACATGATAAATCACGTTAAAAATGAAGAATGAAAATAACATGATCATATCAATAGATGCAAAAAAGCATTTGATAAAATCTATACTCATTTATGATAAAAAAAAATCTCAGTAAAGTGGGAATAGAAGGAACATACTTCAACATTATAAAGACCATATATGACAAATCCATAACTAATATCATATTCAACAGGCAAAAACTAAAACTGTTTCCCTTAAGATCAGAAATAAGACAAAGATGTCAGCTTTTACCACTCTTATTCAACATAGTACTGGAAGTCCTAGTCATAGCAATCAGATAATAAGAAGAAATAGAAAGCATCTAAATTGGAATGGAAGAAGTGAAACTGTCATTATCTGTAGAAGACATGATACTGTGTATAGAGAATTCTAAAGATTCCACCAAAAAACTACTAGAAGTGATAAATGAATTCAGTAAAGTAGCAGGATACAAAATAAATATCCAGAAATCAATTGCATTTTTATATACCGATAATGAATTATCAGAAAGGGAAACTAAGAAAACAATCCCATTTACAATTAATTGTATCAAAAAGAATAAAATACCTTGGAATAAATTTAACCAATAGTGTAAAAGACCTATACTCAGAAAATCATAAGACACTGAAGAAAGAAACTGAAGAAGATTCAAATAAGTGGAAACATATACTGTGTTCATGGATAGGATGAATTAACATTATTAAAATGTCCATACTACCCAAAGCCATCTATAGATCCAACGCCATTCTATTAAGATACCAATTGCATATTTCAGAGAACTAGAACAAATATTACAAACATTTACATGGAACCACCAAGACCCGAAGTAGCCACAGCAATCTTGAGGAAGAAAAAAAAAAGTTAGTAGAATTATGACAGCTGATATCAAACTATAGTACAAGGCCATAGTAATAAAAAAATAATGGTACTGGCATAAAAACAGACATACAGATCAATGGAACAGAATAGAGAGCCTAGAATAAACCTAGGCCTTTACAATCAATGATTATTTGACAAAGGAGGCAAGAACATACAATGGGGTAAAGAAAGTCTATTCAATAAATGGGATTGGGAAAATTGGACAGATATGTGCAAAAAAATGAAACTAGACCACCTTCTTACACCATACACAAGAAGAAACTCAAAATGAATTAAAGACTTAAATGTTAGAGTCAAAACCATAAAAATATAGGCAATAAATTTTTGGACAGTTCTCATAGCAATATTTTCTCTGATATATCTCCTTGGGCAAGGGAAACAAAAGAAAAAGAACAAATGGGACTACATCAAAGTAAAAAGTTTTGCACAACAAAGGACACCATCAACGAAATGAAAACAACCCACTGAATAGGAGAACATTCTCACTAATGATACATCTGCTAAGGGGTTAATATCCAAAATTTATAAAGAACTTATAAAATTCAACACATACAATTAAAAATGGCCAAAAAGACCTAAGTAGATATTTCTCCAAAGAGGACATACAGATGGAAGGAGAGTTGATTTTACTGTGAACACACAACACAATATACAGGTGTTATATTATAGAATTACTAAAGGCCCGGTGCACAAATTCATGCACGTGTGGGGTCCCTTGGCCTGGCCAGCGATCAAGGCCTATTGGGGGGCTGGCCGGCTGGGGGAGGGACCATGGGAGGTTGGCTGTGGGAGCGCACTGACCACCAGGGGGCAGCTCCTGCATTGAGCATCTGCCCCCTGGTGGTCAGTGCATGTCATAGCAATTGGTCAACCCATCGTTCTGGTCATTCAGTCGTAAGAGTTGCTTAGGTTTTTATATATACAGATACACTTGAAACCTATATAATATTACCCAATGTCACCCCAATAAATTCAATACATTTTTTTAAAAAAATATATTTACCTGGTGCTTATGTGTGCAAGACACTGACTAGGCAGAGGAAACCCAGCCCAACAGCAGAGCAAGAAGTCTGAAAAGGACTGGTAGGGGCTACTAGTATAACCATTGAACAGGAGGCAGGCCTAGCTAGCCAGCTCTTCTCCTTCCTGCTACTGACCTACACCACTCCCACTTTCTCTCTACTCACTGGACCAAGAGATGTTTTCTCTGAGGTATTATTATTATTATTAATTCTAATTCAGGAGAAATATGGCTTTTCATGCTACCAGAATTGTCATTAAAACTCAATCCTTAAAGATTTTGCTTGCATATTACCAGAAAGAAACATCAACTCTGTCTCCACTCTCTTTAAAATAATGCACTAGTCTCTATGTAGAAACACCAAGAGAAGAAATTCAAGAAATGAGAATATAAATTCATGAGCTTGATTTTAAACAAAAGTTCCAATAGTTATACAACCAAACAATGATTGTTTCCTTTAGAGAAGACATCCACAAAGCTATAACCATTCGCATAATGATGCCATTGTCCAAAGGATAGTTTTGGAATTTTCTTCAGAGTCTGAAACATTTTCTTTTGAACAACCTCAAAGGTGATAAGTCACTGGGCAAGTTATTTCACTTTTTTAGCCTAAGCTTCCTCACAGTAAAATGATGATTTAACAGTTTCTACCTCACTGAGCTTTTGTGAGGCTTAAGTGAGAAAACCTACAGATAGAACTTAGCACAGTGCTTGGCACCAGTGAGTATTCAGTAAATGTTATTAGCATTTTAGTATAATTATAATTGTCACAATTCCTGGAGGATGTGTGATTTTTTTTTTTTTTTGGAGTGTTGAAAGGATTTTGAAAATACCAATTCTTAAATCAGATGGGTGATACAATTAGGTAACACTTTCATGTCAGCAGCAAGAAATATATTTTATTCTTGCAGTCTGTGAACTGGAAATTTTTTAAAGGCATCTCAAAAATATGGCAGCATACTTAAAATAAACATGATCTTCACAATGGGACTCCTTTGAAAGAAACAAATCAGCCTCCTTCAGAGGAAGTTTCATGGAAATGTGTGGCTTCAACCATCAGTCACTGTTTTCAGAGTCATGCCTGGTTCAATGTAATGGAAGTTGACAAACACGAAGATGACATGTGCAAATTGAAATAATACAAACAAGCACCTGTGCACTTGCGCTTTTTAATTCTCTCTAATTTTATCTCCTCCATGTGTTGTTTGTCTCTCTCTGAGCCTTGAGAAGAAGGGAAAGGGGATTTTCTTAGAAGGTTCATGTGTCTGTGTTACTCATGTTCATGTCATTACAGTTTTTAAATGGAGAATCTAAATTGTTACTGCGGCACAGAACATGGATAGAGTTTCTTTTGCCTACTTTTCAACTTGCCACTAGTGGCACAGAGTTCAACCCTTCAATTCTACTTGAATTCTAGAAGTATTTATGGGGTGTCAATTACATGTGGGGCCCTGTCCTTTAAATGTTGTTCACATCACCAAGAAACTAACTAATGGGACAGACAAGATTTGAAACTCATGTGAAATAGATAAGTCATTATACCAAGCAGTTTATGGTTCGGTACCAAAATCTCAGAAACAGGTAAGCTATCTAGGATATCAGCAGAAGATTGATCTGATAAATGGTCTGGGAGGATATCACGGAAAAAGTTCGAGTTGAGGAGGTTTAAATGAAATTTCCTGTTTGCAATGGGGGAATAATCATCTACTCATTCAACACCTGTTATTAAGTGCTCATTTTTTGCCAGGATGATCTTGATGCAAAAATGAAAAAACACCTTCCCTAACCTGAAGGGAACTTAGCATGGGAAAATGTACACCAAAATAATGACACTCAACAATAAAATTTGAGGTTTGCCATGAGGTGGTAGAGCGTTAGGATGTAAAAGAAACGTAATTCTATATTTATGTGTCATAGATAAAGGTCCAGAAAGATAGATAACAAACCGTTAACTGGGGAGTGTTTATTTTTTACTCTACATGTAAATTGTTTGACCATTTTTCAATGTATACATATGTATGAATTAAATGGATTATTTTCACAAGGTACTATAGGAAATACTTTGAGGGGGGAAAAGAAAAATCTGATTTGGGGATTCGGGTAGGTTCCATGGAAAGATGGTTTTTAAGTTTTGTCCTGAAGAATGGTTGGGATTATAATAACAATGATGGCCAGCATGTATTGAATCCTTTAATGTGCCAGGCTCTGTGTCGAATGATTTATAAATATACTAGAGGCCTGATGCACAAAATTCGTGCAAGGGGCTCAGCCCTCGCAGCCCCAGCCAGCCCTTGCAGCCCGAGCTGCCTTGGCCGGCCCTCACAGCCCTGGCTTCATCCGGAAGGTCATCCAGACGGTCCTAATTAGCATATTAGCTCTTTATTATATAGGATGCATCTCAAAAAACCTCATTAAGCTATTTTATCCTTATTTCTAGAAATCGAGAATCTGAGACTTAAGGACTTCCCCAAGTAAGTGATGGAGCTGAAGTTTAATGCCCAGTCGTGTAGCTCCAGAAACTATACACATAACTCTACATTAAACAGCTTAAAATAGAAATGGAGGGACTAACTCTCTGGCTGCAAAAAATAGAATAAAGACAAGGAAGTGGAATAACAGGATATGTGTGGGGAAGACTGAGCGCCTTTGTGTATGAACCATTTTCCAGATTAGAAACTTTCCTTTATATGGAGTAGAGGTACTCCATAAAAGGTACAAATATTTTTAAAACTCTTGATAAATCATAATTCTTTCTAACTAATCTCCCTGCCTCTATTATTTTATCCTTATATCTTACACATGAATGCTAAATAAATACTTTGAAAATAGTTACTCGCCTAGTTAAATATATCAATGAATCATTTCTCATTCTTTACTATGTGGATCAAATTGCTGCACCATTTGGGCCCAATTGACTTATCAAGTGTCTTACATTACAGATAAGAAGTTCTGGGTCTATTTTTTAAGTCCTTGTTGAAGAAGAGTGTAATACCACTATCAGAACTGTATCATTTATAGACAAATAACCAAACACAGCAACCAGTTGAGCTGAGCTCTTCTATGATGAGTTAAAAATTATGTTTTCAAACTAAATGGATTAATTTTATTGCCAAAGGCAGAGAAAAGATCAAAATTACAGACATATTATTCAAAGGTTGTGCTCCTCATAACAAAAAAAAGTTTAAAGTCACAATATTTCCAAGGGCATATACCTAGGTTGAGGGTTTGATCCCCGGTAGGGCTGCGTATGAGAAGCAACTGATCAGTGTTTCTCACATTGATGTTTCTCTCCCTCTTTCTCTCTCTCCCCACCCTGCTTCCTCTCTCTCTCAAATCAATATTATATGTCCGCAGGTGAAGATTTTTTAAAATTTGAACTTGTGATTTTTTCATATATACCATAAGATATTTTATGAAACGAAACTGTGGATAAAACAAATCACTTCTTGGCATATATGCAGTATATTTGTGAGCTAGGAATACTTGATGAATTTGTTTATCCTTGAAAACACATGCTACAGGAGAAGATATTTGTTTGCTTGGTATTTCATTACTGATTATTTGGGGAGTTAAATAGTGTAGACAACAGTACAGTAGGTTAACAGTGCAGTTGGACAGCAAGGGATGGTTTTGTTCCATGAATAAAAGACACTGCACTTGAATATAAGTCCATATATTAGCTCATTTACAGAGAGCAGCTAGTGGTCAGTTATATGCCTCTGGCTCTTGAGTCAGCGTTGAGGAGGGAACTAGTGAAAATTGCTAATAGAATCAAGTCATGACTTAAGAAGTTCAAGATTTTGTCTTTGCACCTGAAGTGCTTTCCATGAATGATAAGGGTGCTTGCAGTAATTTTTGAGATGAAAGGTAAACTAAAAATATTTCTTCACAGCACTGATCTTGAGTGGTGCATAATAGTGACAAACTCAGCATGTTAAATCGGTTGAACATGTTACTTTAGGCTAAGACTTTTGCAGTTTTTAATGCTTGGTATAAAATACCAGAATTTCTTAAGAGCAAGCTATAACTGAAAGGGCTCAATCTCTAGGCTTGACGCTTTCCAGCATTTCATGATGTTCTTCACCCAGCAAAGGAATAAATCTATAAGTATATCATTTAGTACATTTTTCAAAAAATCACACCCAAATTCTAACATAGAACATGAAAAAATACAGAGGTCAATACAACTAAAGAGTGAATTTGGACCATTCACCCCCATCTTCCAAGTTGAGTCATTCATCATTCAAATGTCCCATTTTTTAGTGTAATAGACTCATGGACTCAATGTGATGGAAAATTCAAAGTAGTCTTCAGTGATAAATTCTTTCATAAATTTTTTTTTATTTCAGAGAGGGAGAGGAAGAAGGAGAGGGAGAGGGAGAGGGAGAGGGAGATAGAAACATCAGTGATGAGAGAGAATCACTGATAGACTGCCTCCTGCACCACCCTTACTGGGGACTGCTTACCAGGCAGCGCCCCTGACCAGAATGGCGCCCAGGACCCTACAGTCCACAGGCTGACGCTCTGTCCACTGAGACAAACCGGATAGGGTCAGAAATTTTTCATCTAAATGCCAAGAACTTGCTGTCATTTCCAAGGACCTGTAATTTTGAATTAAGATTTTGGATACATAAAAAAGGTGAAACATAAGCCACCTGGATGTGGAATCTGGCCTAAAGCTCAAACAATCTGATATTGAGATAAGGTTATTCTTATTCTTAATAATTTTAAGATAGGTTTTATTTTTAAAACATCATGATGAATTTTTTTATCTTTTGACATCAGTAATCTATGTCTTAAGTAGTTTCCAGCCCATCAAACTTTTTAAAAACTGTGTTTTATAGAATGCTGTCTTACTAAGGCTTATTTCTCTGCTTCGAATCACACAGGCCTATACTTTCCGTTCATAACTTCAAAATTGCTCTGTGAGTGGCTTGCTCAGCATTACCCAGGCACAAGTGGGAACTCTGTCTTTCCCTGAGTAAACACTGACAAGCAATCATAATATCACTAGAACATTAAAATCAATAATCCTGAAACATCGGGGATTTTCTTGACTTAAAAACCGTATCTTATTTTTTTTATTTTTATTTTTATTTTTTGTTATCTTTTCCTGTGGAATCCAGAGTCTATTAGAAGTTCCTTGGCTATAAAGAAACAAAAACTTAGGATGGGGAACGCAGTTAGAAAGAACAGAGAGTGCCTAACGCCCTCGATAATGAAGATCCATTTTGAGAAACCCAGAAGTTTGTGGACCTAACTTGCCTTCAGTGCTCACCTGCTATAACAGCTGCCTCTCACAAGGACACACAGGCTCTCAGGCTCCATACCCTGGTTTCCCAACGACCAATGTCTGTCTTTGGTGGGAGCAAGCTTAGGAAACTCTTTTGGTAACTCTAAGCAGGAAATTTTGGTATGCCCCCCCCAAAAAGAAAGTCTATTTCCTGACTTGGTGAGTATATTGCTGGGTGGGTGAGTAAGGAAGGGCCTGAGACAGAAGTGGAATAACCAGTGGGCACTGATTACACTTTCCTCTGAGCCTGGCAACTTATTTCCCAAGTGAACTAAATTACAAACTAGAAGAATCTTAGAGTTAGAGAAGACTTGAGAGACCTTCATTATACAGATGAGGAAACGAGGGCCAAAACCGGTGAGATCACACAGAATCAAACTAGAGTTTGCTTTGGAGTCCAAGTAAGTCCATAGTTCTCCTAACTCGCAGATCACAACGTTGTTTCCAGCTCTTATTTTTACTGCACAGGTTTCCCTTAGAAGACAGAGGCATCTCACTACCTACCCACCTTCACTCCCAAAATCTCATAATCAGCTTCACTAAAGAATTGCCTCACATTAGAGAGATAACAGAACACATTAGCAAGGAATTTATGGGCCTCTCTCTAGAGAGAGTTTAAAGGATAAGAAACTCTCTATTAAGTGAATATTTTTTAAAAAATGATTAAATTTATTGGGGTGACACTGGTTAATAAAATGATATAGGTTTCGAGTGTACAATTCTCTAATGCATCATCTGTATATTACATTGTGTGCTTACCACCCCAAGTCAAATCTTTTTCCCTCACCATATATTTGACCCCCCTTTATCCTTTACTTCCTCCACTCCACCTCCCTTTCCTTCTGGCAACCACCATACTATTGTCTGTGTCTATAAGTTTTTGCTTGTCTGTCTTTTTGTTTATTTGTTGCTTTCAATTTTATGTCCCACTTGTGAGTGAAATTATATGGTTCATGACTTTTTCCATCTGACTTATTTTGCTTAGCATGATATTCTCAAGGTGCATTCATGTTGTTGCAAATGGCAGTATTTTATCTTTTCTTATGGCTGAGTGATATTCTACTGTATATGTGTACTACATCTTCCTTATCCAATCATCTATCAAAGGATACGTCAGTTGTTTCCATGTCTTGGCCACCGTGAATAAGAAATTTATGGGTATAGCCCTGGCCTGTGTGACTCAGTTGGTTGGGAATTGTTCCATGCACTGAGAGGTTGCCAGTTCAATTCCTGATCAGGGCACATGCCCAGGTTGTAGGCTCAATCCCCAGTAGGGGGCGTGCAGGAGGCAGCCAGTTGATGTTTCTCTCCCTCTTCCTTCTCCTCTCTTTCTAAAAAAAATCAATAAAAACATATATTTTTTAACTCATGGATATAAAAAATAGTATGAAGATTCCTCAAAAAATTAAAAATGGAGTTAGCATATGATCCAGCAACCCATCTCCTGAGTACATGAAATATTTGAAAACGTTTATTTATAAAGATATAAGTGAATATTCTAAATGCAATCTTTCCTAGAGACAGAGACACAGAATAGAGTCTCCTGAAATTCCTTTCATGTCTCATGATTCTTCTCTTCTATTTCTATGAGAAAAATAAAGGTATCAGGAACCCTCTTAGCAAGTCAACAGTAAAATGAAAATCTCATGTTAGACAAAATGCAGAACTAATCTTTGATTCAATCCTACTAAACCATGTACCCAGTGTCTTTGGGTTAGTTTGAGTTCAATACAGACAGAGGTTAAACAAACTAGAGTACATGCTGATGATGGGAGCAGGGTTTTCAGAGTTATTTGAAGAATTGTGTCTATCCTTGCCAGTTTAAGGCTGGCAACAAGAAAGTAAACTTAGATTAACCCTAGATTAATCAAAAAACAAAAGAACCTTCAGCCAAGAGACTAAGATAGGGCTGAGGGGGAGGGGGGGAGGAAAGTATGCTATGTCCTAATCACTAGGAAAGAACAGGCTGTCCAAGCCAATTCTGTTCTGATCTATAATGAGATCAATTGCATCTGGAGCTCTTTGGGCACCGGCAGCAGGCACAGGGAGAGCAGTGCACATTGAGGAAGGATTACCTCACCGAAGAGAGCAGCCAAAGGGACCAACCTCCCTTTCTGACCCTCCCCGCTCTGGGAGCCTGCCCTCCCTCTCCCCAGCCACCACTGAATTGCCAGTTGCCCAGTGAAGCATAGCTAGTCTGCAAAGTAAATATGTCAATGTATTGAACCTACAGTTTCTTTTTCCAATCAACCAAGTTTGTGCCTGTTCAAAACAATCTTAAACTTTAAATAGAAATTAGCCAGCAGCTTTCAAATGGCTGGTCCTCTATTTTATTTCCCCCAAGACTCTCCATTGGTGCTACCTCTATAGGTCATAGTTAGGGAGAACTTTAAATCCTCTCCATTATCCCCTTCAACATTGAATGTACCCACAAAAACGTGGGAATATGGCTCTTCGTTCAACTCCACTGACATGTTATTACCATGTAAGTTTAAGTAACTAGCTTCCTCCCCAAAGGAAAAGCCAGGAGTTTTTGTGTTGTTTTCGTTCTTTCCTCTCTTTTATTTCCTTCCTCGGGCAGGAAAGCAAATAGATAACGTCTTTATGAGCCACTTCAATTAGTGATCACACCAGAGTGGGACTGGTGTGGAAGGGGAGTCAGAGAAAGAGTACAGATAAGGCTTGAGTCAGATAGGGATTGGAAAACAGAACGCCCGTATGAACAGGGGATAAATGTAGAGGGAGAAAGACTTACACTGGCTTATTTAAAAAAAAAAAAAAAAAAACAGCATAGAAGGCCACTTGGACTTCAGATAACTCTTACAAAATATTCTGATGAATTGAGTGCAAAGAGTGAATTGAACATGTGGATTAAATTTTCATTAAAATACAGATGGATTTTTTTTATTATTAAGTTAAGTAAAATGTTTGGCAAAGTAGATCTGGTTTTGGACAAACCCCGGACATTTGAAAAATAGTTTTGAGATATTCAGTGAACTGAACACAAAGCCAGGTTGACCCATCCCAGGAGTTTGGAAAAAATGATATTTGGCTCATCATTTTTGATTCAGTGTGAAGTATATTTGTGGGGAAATAAGTTTCTGAAACACCAAAATTGCCTACGTGCCTTGGGAGTGCAGTGGAAATGCCCATTAGTTATTGAATAACTCAGCCTGGCCAGCACCATAAAAGGCAGGAAGCCACTGACCTGAGAAAAAGGTGAGCTGTCCCCTCCTCCCCCACCAGGATGTTAAGAACTGAATCAAAGCCAGTGTACTCTGTGTTTGCAACTATGCTGTCTAGCCTAGAAAATTAGCGCAAAGCAGCAAAGGAATAGGAAGTGTTCATTTAAGAGAAAAATTATCACTGGCTTGGCTGGCAGGGGGTTTTATTATCTGCATTGACAGAATTTAGAAAACCAAAGGACAACAAAAGTCTTGATGAAAGGTGAGGTCATATTGTTTGGAATTTTTTTTGCAGGCATTAAAAACTTCATTTTACTTATCTGGAAAAAAAGAAAAAAAAGTCTCTCCCAAAGGAATGCATGGAAATTTTTGGCACTCTAATGCCAATCCATTTGAATATCTTTCCATCAACCCATGGGTTACTGGAAAATATTTTTTTAAATCCATTTATCAGCAACCCATCTGAACATGACTATACATGAAATTTCAAATTTAGCAATCTTTCATTCCTGCATACGGCCATTGTGAAACTTCATTCTATCCACGTAAAACTTCTGCTTTCTGCCAGTATTTTGGGGGGGAATGGGGCCATCTAAAGAGCCAAGCTTTGCTGGGCAACTAAATGTTCTAAGTATCAACCCCCATCATCATACCACTGGAGGTTTGTATTTAAACCATTTGGAGTAGAAATAGTTGTCAATCTATGACCCACTTCTCTGTATTCTTAAATAAAGGGCTATGTTGTATTGCTTGAGGCCAACAAGCTGTTTGCCTCTACACTCCATGATCTCAGCTTATAACACTTTTTTGATACTTCTATTTTCTCTGTATGGTGTATGAGTCAGGAAAATAGAACCACTCTAGGTATTTAAAGCATGAAGTGATTTAATATAGGGATTTAGCAGCTTATGCAATCATTGGAGAGCTGAGTGGTGTGCAAACCAGGGATAGCACTGCTAGTACAATAATTCAGGAAATGGAAGTTTTATGGAAGACTGCTACCAAAGGCCTTAGCTAACGGTGGTATCAGAGTAGGTGATTCTCAGGTGGTTATCTGGACGTTCTTGGAAAACCCATGTATGCTGGATGCTGTTGCCCACAGCTCCTTTTCCACATTCTACATCTTATGAAAGCACCTCTCATTGGTAAAAAGCAAAACCTGAACCCTCCTAGGAAAAGGGAATGTGGTTTCCAGACTTCCAGTGCCTGCACCTAGCAGAGGGTTTGGAAGGGAGAAAATGATGTTGAGTATCAACAGACATTGTTGGCACTTACGGTTTTCCTGCTTCTTTGTCTGTTGCTGAATGGTCTGCCACTGACTGGGTGGGTTTGTCTTAGTCATTGCATTCTACTCCTGTCCATCTTTTCTTTTGTGGCACTTAACATGGTAACGGCTAGAGAATCTGATGTCTAATTTACTAAAAATAAACAGTCCTGAGTGAGGACACTGAGACCTTTATTATGAAAAACAGTGTAGTTGAGTAGTAGATGCTGGACCACATGTATAAAGTCCAGTTCTGCCAATTACTAGCTATGTTATATTAATATTTTTGACCATAGGTTTTTCTCATCTGATAAAATGGAATAACAACTGTCATACCTGCCTTTCCCAAAGATGTTGCTAGTATGAAATGATTTATATACAAGAAAGTCCTTCATTTCAGGAGTGTAATAAAAACAGTCTGTGAGCTAGGAATTTACCACTCAGTAGCATAGTAAAATACATTAATTTTTAAAAAAATACAAAGTAGAAAGTCATAAGAGCTATGAGGAAGTATAAAGGATGACAATTTAGTCTAGGAACAAGCTATTATTTCCACCTGGAGGAATTAGGAAGGTTGTTTTTTTGTTTGTTTGTTTTTTGACCCAAATCTCTCATCTGTTTTCTTATTCTTCTATTTGATTCCTTAACTCTCACTGTCTCCTATAGATGCCTTAATGCCATCAATTATTTATCTAATTCTTTTTTCTCCATTCCCTGAGTAATTGTTTAGTTCCCTGAGTCATCACATTTGCTTGCACTACTGCAATACCTTCCTTGCTCATCTATTTACCCCAATCCTGCTCCACCCATACTGTCCACCCCAACCACCCACAGACTCGCCTAAGGTTCACCTATCCTCTGCACTTCTCTCAGAATAATGTCTAAAATGCACATCTAGTCATAGATCTGCTTAAAATCTATTAAAAAACAACCTCCAATTTCAGGCTGATGTTGAAATGCCTTCATTTACTACACACATGGCTCTCTCTCTATAGTCTGGTCCCAGTTTCCCTCTCTAACCTGAACTGCATGAGATGTGCCTTCATGCAAGAACTTCACAACACCTATTTATAATATTCAAGGCTTTCTTCCTCCTTCCTGCATAATGGCCATATTAAGAGTAATAGAGCTGTGGTCCTTAAAATGAGAGATTAGAATTGGGGAGTTGGTGGCCTGAGAAAGTAAAGAACTGGCTGAAAAGAATACAAGAGGAAAACTTGCAGTGAGAATGAAAAGAGGCAAAACCTGCACTTGGTAACACCTGGCTTATGTGATACTGGATGTGGGAGTCAAGATCCAAGTTGATTGTTAGCTATGGAAGGGTTCATTGGAATGGGCCACTCAGTGCTGTGGCCACACAGACAAGATTCCTTTTGCCCATGTGGAGGCCAGAAGTCAGGAATTCTCTGTATCCATTTGGAGAGGAAGCCTTACTTGACTTTATGAAGCTCCACTGTACATATTGCTCTCCAAATGTTTTCTCGTGGAATGTGGTTGGGGCAATTATTATGATGATTATCTAATATTTACATAGCACTTAATCATTTCCCAAATATTGCCATAAATGTCATTTGAGTACCAAATTCTAGGTCCTCCAAATGAAAGGATAGAGGTTTCAAAGGGAGCCCAGGCTACTTGCTAAGCTAACAAAATAGTTATCAAATGCCATTTTCTTATGGAGCCTTTAAACTCCATTAACTGTTGGCAAAATTAAATGTCTAATTAGGTGTCACTTAAAGTTAACATAGCAACATGGTAGAGTCTCAAAAATGCTTAAATGAATGAATAATCACAAACCTTTGTGCTAGGAACTCAGATAATCTCTTTAGGAAAATCAGCTAGTGGAGTAAGAAAGATTAAAGAGAGCAGGTAGGGTGGGAAGACACAAAGGCTGGTCTCAAGCTAACCTGCCTCTATTTATTCTCTTTAAGTGTCAGATTGGTCTGGGTGTACTGCTGTCACTAAGGGGAAAGGTGGGGAAGAAATGTGCAGGGAGGAAGAAAAAGATGCTTTCATTTTATAATTAATGGGTTAGGTAACCTTTTCTGAACATTTTTCTTGGAGACTCTAAAGGCCCATGAGGGTTTTTTTTTTCATCAAGAATTTACATCAAGAATATTAAAAATTATATTTTTCACAAATCCTTTCTCTTCCTTGACCCAAACACCAAAGGTTTGTCAATATCAACTTAGAGAAACTGAGCTAAACAAAATGTGTTTTAGACCTCAAGTTGAAACTTGAAATGATATGAAATTCTAAACATAAACAATACTTTTCAGTCACTTGGCAGATCATTCTCCCTCCCTTTTTCCTCCCTTCTGAAATTCTCTTCTGAAATCACTACATCTTTGTGTTCTGAAGCTTCTGAGGGTGCTGACAGGATCTAAGAGACTTGATTCGGACCACAGGACAAAGACCCAGCTGGGGCAAAGGGAAACCAGAAACATTTTCACCTGAGACTTCCGGTCACCTAGTCGTATGACTTTGTTATAAGAGCAGTGTAGTCCCCAATTTTCTTAATATCCTTTTGGAGAACCATGAAGAATGCTTCGTTTATATCTCAATCATAGGGACAAGGAAAGAATACTTCATGACTTTAGGCTTCTTCATGGAAAACTAGGATTGTTACGGTGGCCTTAAAGATCTTTCATGCTAGTGAGGGCTCAAATTAGAGAAAAGATGAAAACTAAGATTTATGAAGTACTCCATGGATGCTTTTCATAACTTTTTTCTGTTTCCTATTAATTCTTAAAACAGTGCACATTTACTCTCTTATAGTTCCAGGAGTCAGAAGTCTGAGCTTCACCAGCCAAAATCAAGGTGTTGGCAGGGCCACACTCCTGGATGCTCTGGAGGAGAACCTGTTTCTTTGATGTTCCCACTTTCTAGAGCTGTATTTCTCGCATTCCTTGGCTCATGGCCCCTGTTCACCTTCAAAGCCAGCATCATGGCATCTTGCTTCAGTGTTCACACTGCCTCTTTTTCTGTTGCTCTACCTCCTTCTCATTGTACTGGGTCCACCCATACAACCCAGGATAACGTATCTCAACATCTTTAATAACATTGACCTCTTTTACCATATAAAGCAACATTCACAGTTTCCAGGGATTATGACCAGAATATATTTTGGGGGCCATTATTTAACCTACCACAATTTTTCTTTTAATTTTCACAACTACACCATCGGACAGACACTGTTAACTCCATTCTACAGATAAAGCTACCGAAGCAAAGACAGATTAAGAATGTATCATTGTTTTAGGTAATAAGCAGATTCAAGGTTCAACCCAAATTCTTCTGAGTGTATGGAAGAAAAGAAGGAAAATCTGAAATACAAAGAAACACTGAGATGACAACTTTTTCAAAACTTTTTTCTCAAATTCCCTTTGCTCTTCCTGTGTAGCAGGGATTGCCCAATAGTTTCTTGCTATATCTGCCTGGCATTGGAAAAAGAACTCTCAAATCTAGATGTGGGATTAGAAAGAAATGATAACTGACAACTGGCTGGGATGCCCTCCATGTTTTAGCGAACCTCCTTTTATGACTTTTCAACTTGTATTATAAAACCTAATTTTAGTCCTTTCTATGCGCTAGTCACTGTTTTATGTTTTTTTACATGTATCAAGTCATTTAATCCTCACAACATCTCTATGCTGCAGGTGCTGTAATTATTTCTACTGGAATATGTTCACTTCACAGGGAGAAACCTGGATCCTGAATCCTGGTCTATGAAAAATTGACCAAATTATTTAACCACCATGAGCTTTTCATAAAGTCAAGTAAGGCTTCCTCTCCAAATGGATTCAAAGAGTCCCTGACTTCTGGCCTCCACATAGAAAAAAGAATCTTGTCTGCGTGGCCATAGCATTGGGTGCCCCACCCCAGTGAATCCTTCCATAGCTGACAATCAGGTTGAGTTCTGACTCCCACATCCAGTATCACATAAGCCAGGTGTTACCAACTGCCAAACGAAAGAACTCAGAAGAAAGTCTTGTCTCAATAGTGGGATAAAAATAGCTCTATACTAAGTGCTTCCCTGATCCATATTAACAAAGTTTAAAACAAGAACCAAAAGGATCAAACTGTTTTCAAGTTACTTAACCATATTCCAGAACAAAATTCTAGAATACTTATATAAACACAAAATATCTAGCAACCAAAAAGATAAAAATCACAATGTCTGGCAGTAATAAAAAATTTACCAAGCATGAAAAGCAGTAGGAATAAAGAGATAAATCAAATCAAACAATCAAAACGAACTCAGCATTAACAGAAATGATAAGAACAAAGATGCTAACATAGTTAGTACATCCATATACTATATGGTCAACAAACTACAGAAAAGATTGACCATGTTAAGTAGAAATATGGAATATATAGATATTTATTTGAAAAAGATGCACAAAGGTCTCTTAGAGATGAAAAATACACAGGTGGAATTGATGTCAAATTATACATTGCAGAAGAAAATATTAGTAAACTGGAAGACATAGCAATAAAAAATTATCCCAAAGCAAACACGAGAAGAAATAAACAAACAAACAAATAAAATATTCTTGAGATGTGGGCAACTTCAAGTGCCTAACATATGTATAATTAAAATCTTCAAAGGGGTATAGAAACTAGCATTCATAGAAGACATATAGGGTAGTTGTTAAGAGATTAAATCCTGCCCTACCCAGCTTGGCTCAGTGGAGAGAGCATCGGCCCACAGACTAAAGGGCCCCAGGTAATTCCAGTCAATAGCACCTATCTCTGTTGCAGGCTTGATCTCTGGCCCTGGTGGGGGGGTGTGGGAGGTAATCAATGGATGTGTCTCTCTCACATCCATGTTTCTCTCTCTGTGTCTCTCCCCCTTCCTTCCACTCTCTCTAAAAATCAATGGAAAAATATCCTCAGGTGAGGATTAACAAAAAACAAAGAGAATAAATCCTAAGAGTTTTCATCATAAGAAGGAATATTTTTCCTTCATTTTTTGTATTATTTTTTATTGTATCTATATGAGAAGAGGGATGTTACCTGAACCTATTGTAGTAATAAATTCACAATATATGTAAATCAAACCATCATGCTGAATACATTAAATGTATACAGTGTTGTATATAAATTATTTTTTAATAAAACTGGGAAAGCCCGAGCTGGTTTGGCTCAGCTGGTTTGGCCTGCAGACTGGAGGGTCCCAGGTCCGATTCCGGTCAAGGGCACATGCCTAGGTTGTGGGCTTGATCCCCAGTAGGAGGCGTGCAGGAGGCAGCCAATCAATGGTTCTCTCTCATCATTGATGTTTCTATCTCTCTCTCCCTTCTTCTATTTCTCTCTCTGAAATCAATAAAAATATATTTTAAAAAAAAACTGGGAAAGAAAGGAGAGACAGAAACAGCATAAGAAATAATTGCTGAAAAACTTGTTGATGAATATAAACCCACAGACCTAAGAAGCTCAACTAACCCCATGCACAAGAAATATAAAGAAAACTACACCAAGACACATCATAATCAAATTGTGCAAAACCAATAATTAAACAAAAATCTTAAAAGCAGCTCCCCAAAAGTCATGATATATATAGAAGAACAAAGATAAGGATGAAAGCATATTTCTCATCAAGACAATACAAATGAAAAAAATACACTTCAAATGAGGAGACAGTAGAGCAACATCTTTTAAGTAGTGAAAAAACACTTGTCAACATAGAATTCTACAACTAGTAAAAATATTTTTTAAATGAAGGTGAAATAAACACTTTTTAGAAAATACAGCAGCTGAAAGAATCCATCACTATCAGACCTGCACTTCAAGAAATATTAAAAGAAATCTTTCAGTCACAGGAAAATGATAACAGGTAGAAATATGTATCTACACAAAGGAATGAAACACATCAGAAATGGTAACTATGTGGGTTAATATTTATGATTTATTTCTTATCATTAGAACATCTTTAAAAGATAACTGGCCATCTAGAATAAGGGTTGGTAAACTTTTTTCTACAAAAGGTCAGAGAGTAACTATTTTGGGTATTGTGTGCTATACAGTCTCTGTGGCAACTACTCAACTCTGCTGCTCTGTGGTGAAAGCAGCCATTTAAAAGAATGCAAAGTGCTTGTATGGCTGTGTTAGAGTAAAACTTTATTTACCCAAACAGGTGGAAAGCTTGTTTGCCTATTAGGCCTTAGATTGCCAATCCCTGATTTAATGCAAAAATAATGATACTGTAGTATGGGATTTATAATACATATAAAAGTAAAAGATATGACAACTAAGCATAAAGGCCAGAAGGTGAGATCTGGAACTATACTAGTGTAAAGTTCATCTATAATAATAAAAGCATAATATGCTAATTAGAGTGGACATTCTTCCGGAAGACCTTCCTGACGAAGCTGGGGCTGCAAGGGAAGCCCAGGTCCTGGATGCTTGAGGGAAGCCGGTGCCAGCAGCTGGGGAAGGAAGGCCTATTCTTGCACAAATTGCGTGCATCAGGCCTCTAGTATACTATAAGCAGTACAATGTTACTTGAAGGCAGACAGTGCTAAGTTAACTATAGTTAACTGTGCTAAGTTAAGTACTTAAGTGAACTATAAATCCTAAAGCAGCTGCTAACATAACAAGGCAAAGAGTTGTAGTTAATATACTAATAAAGAAAATGAAATAGAATCATAAAAAATACTTTCAAAAGAAAGCAGTAAGAAGGAGAAATGGAAGAAGAACAAATGAGACAAACAGAAAACAAATAGCAATAAAATGGCAATAATGAAAGAGGGGACAACACAAGGTCACATGGGTAATTTTAGTGAAGAGATGAAAACTGTAAAAAAAAGCAAGTGGAAAAGCAAGAAATGAAAACATTATCAGACATAAAGAATGCATTCCACATGCTCATCAGTAGACCTGACATAGCTGAAAAAAGTCAGTGACCTTCGAGATAAGTCAAGAGAAATAACTCAAACAAAAATAAAAAGAAAAATACTTTTTTTTAAAAAAGAGCATCCAAGAGCTATAAAATAATGTCAAGTGGACTAATAAAATTAATGACATACTCTAAGCCACAAATCCAAGAAGTTCAGAAACACAAAGCAGGATATTTAAACTACTGAGAAACAATGACAAAGAGAAAACCTTGAAAGCAGCTAGAGAGAGGGAAAAAGCCATATTAAGTATAGAGAAACAAAGGTAAGAATAGAGCAGACTTTCATCAGAAGCCATACAAGCCAAAAGACAATGCAGTAATGTCTTTAAAGTAGTTTTAAAAACCTCAATTTAGGATTATAAACCCAAAGAAAAGAGCTTTTGAAGAGGAAGGAAGAAATAGAGGCTTTCTTATACTAACAAAAGCTCAGCTAATTCATTACCCTTAGATCTTCAAGTACAAGAAATAATAAAGTTTTTCAGGTTGAAGATGTGAATTACCAGAAAAAGAGTGGATCTCCTAAGAAAATGAAGAGCAATGGAAATAGAATAAATGGAATAAAATATAATTTTTTTATTTTTAATTGCTCTAAAAGCAATAAAATTATAAAATGCAAATAACAATGATACAATGAGAGGGAGAATCTGGGGATATATTATTACAAGGTTCTTATATGACAGGTAAAATGGTCAACATTATTTGAATTCTGATTAATTAAATATATATTGTAAATCTAGGGAAAAACTAGAAAGGTTGTTTTTAATTGATAGACATAATTGATAGTGGAGATAAAATGGAATAATAAAAAAAGAAAACCTAAAAGAAGAAAATAAATAAATGATACCAATAGGAAACATTTAGAAAGATATTATGTTTAAAACTAACTATATCAATAAGTACATTAAATTTAAATTACCTAAACACAATTAATGAAAAAACAAAGATTATCCAATTATATATAAATCAAAATAAGACCCAACTATGTGCTGTCTATAAAAAATCAACTTTAAATATAAAGTAATAGGTAGGTTTAAAGTAAAAGAATTGAAATATATATGGCATGCAAAAACTAATAAAAAGAAAGCCAAAGAAACTATATTCATATCAGGAAAAATAGAGTTAAGAATGAGAAATATTACAGGGGATAAAGTGGGACAATAAATA
This sequence comes from Myotis myotis, assembly GCF_014108235.1. Classification (NCBI taxonomy): domain Eukaryota; kingdom Metazoa; phylum Chordata; class Mammalia; order Chiroptera; family Vespertilionidae; genus Myotis; species Myotis myotis. The sequence goes on from NW_023416357.1 coordinate 36,750,470, forward strand.
ATGAGAAAGGAGCCAATTCTCCACAAAAACATAACAATTCTAACCATTTATCTACTTAACAATAGGATTTTAAGATAGATAAAGAACGAATAGACAAATCTATAATTACCTTTGAAGTTTCAACACTTACCTTTCAGTAATTGATAGGAGAAGTGTACAGAAAATAAGTAAGGATATAGAGGAGCCTAGCAACACATCCAACCAACTTGATGTAACTGACATCATGGGCCACTCCATCCAAAAACAGCAAAATATGCATTCTTCTCAAGAACACACGGACTATTCATCAAGATAGACCATATTCTGTGACATAAAATAAACCTTAACAAATTTAAAATAAAAATTGTACAACATAATTCTTTTAACACAGTGACATTAAACTGAAAATCAAAGACAGAATATCTGAAAAATTCACAAATATTTGGAAATTAAACAACATACTTCTAAATAACTGATGAGTCAAATAAGTCTCATGGGAAATTTTAAAAATATTCTGAACTTAGTGAAAGAAATATATAACACCAAACTCTGAAAATTAAACATACACCAATCATATAATCCAGCCATTCCATTCAGGCATGTGCCCATGGGGGTGGGGGGTGGGGGGGAGTTTATTTAAAAATACCATGTCCATACAATGAATTTTACAGGGACATCCTTAAAATACTTATTGTCATTTCCCAAAACTGGAAATAACACAAATGTCTATCAAAAGTTGAACAGATAAACAAATTTTGGTATGTTTGTATAATACAATATTACCTGGAATAGAAATAAATGAACTGTTGATACACATAAAAATATGGGTAAATTTCAAAACTATTATGCTGAGGGAAATAAGCCAGGCAAAGTGGAATATATACTGTATGATTCCATTTATATAAAATTCTAGAAAATACAAACTAATCTATAATGACAAATCAGTGGTTGTCAGGGGATGAAGGGTAGTGTGGGGAGGAGAGAGGAAAGAGATTATAAAGAGACCCAGACTTTTAAGGGTGATGGCTATATGCACTCTCTTTATTATGGTGATAGTTTCATGGGTATATGAATATGTCAAAATGTAACAGAATTGTAATATATGCAGTTATTGTATGACAACCTCAACGAAGCTTTTAAAAAAAAAAAATGAATCAGGAAATTCATGTGAACTTGTACAACTTTAACTGATTTCAAGTAAATATCTTACTGAACATGGGATCTAACTATAAGCAGCCTTCCTTTTTGACTCTATCCCTTCCTAGCACACATAAGAAAAACTAGGCGGAGTTTTATAAAAAGCTGAACTTCATAAAATTTTACTTGAACGTCTAGAACTCAAATTGATATAATGAGCTTCAAAAAAATCTCAAAGGGCAAAGCCTTAAAAGTAAACATGATCCAAAAGAATAAGTATCATCCCTAACATTTACACTTAGCATCTTTCAGCCTACTTACTATTTCTCCCCCTGGACCATGATAACCAGCAAAAATGTCAGGTTCTTTTATTTTCCATTATGCTATTGGGTCTATTTTATAAAAATTGTCTGGACCCACTATTAAGATGCTGTGTTACCTCATGATGAAGTAGTTTTCACTTTTTATTTACAATAAAAGGCTCAGACTGGGCAGTTTTATCACTGCTGATCCCACATCTATGGAAAAATCATCTCAGATTTGGCCCAAAGACAGCTTAGTAACTCATTTTAATGCTGCCACAGGCTTTGCCTGCTAGGGGTCACACCCCTGCTTTAGGAGGGCTTAGGATGCATGAAACTCATACAGCACCCTGACTCACTCAAATAAAACAATGAACCAAGCCATGAAAACTTAGAGGAAATGTGTAATTTTGTAGTCTATCTACATCTGTTCAGTCATATTAGCTTTCATGACCAATAAATTGATTATTCTAATGATATTTGCCATTCCTGGTTTTGGGTTGATTTCCTTAAGGAATTAGCTTTTTGTTGGTCTAATTTCAGAGAATATTAAGAACTGTGCTCTACTTAACTAAAGCCAGGGTTATGAATGCTTCCTCCTAACATTACAGGCCCTATGCCCCTCCAGCCATTTGACAATTCAGTTCCTAAGAAAAGAAAATCATGCTTTTCAGCTTAATGATGGCGCTTAGGCCTCATTAGCATCTGAGTGTTGCAACCCCGCCTTCCACACAAGAAGAGTCTCTGGTCCCCTTAGCTTCAGTTCTCATTGGATGGTGAAGGAAATGGTTTGTGGTCAGTGGTCAGTGGTCACACCATAATCCTTGGCAAGTGATTATTGCCATCTGGAACCCCAAGAGTCAAAGGCGTATTTCCTCTCTTTTGTTTACTGTTACTCCTGGAGCTTGGTCCCATAGTTTGTTGCAGCTACTATTATTATTATTTTTTTAAAGCAACAGGAAGTTGTTATTATCTGGTTTTGGTTGAGTTTCTTTAGTTTGTTCTTTCTGTTGCCACATTATTAAAGGCACCAGAAAAGCACTGTTTGTTTTTATCCTCTCATAAATGTCAGCTTCCCTTGGACTCTGGCTGCTCAGGTAAGTGGAATTTTCCAGTCCAACGTCCCCCAGTCTTCTCATTCTTGATTTGGCAGCTAATTGGCCTGTCATCCTTCACTCTGCATAAGTTATTTGCAATGTTGGGAACATTTTTGAAAAGTAAAATAATGAAGCCTAAAGTCAACACTTTTTAAAAGAAATTCTAAATTCTCCTCTCCAGTATACTAGAAAGGCAGTCTTGAAGTGACTTGATAGCAAACTGTTCCCACTCTTCTTAAAGAAAAGGTTCCTTTGGATGAGTGTCTTAGGGACTGAAACTTAGGCATCTTCTTCAGAATATTCTCTTAGGTTCTCCTGTGTGGTTTTCTTATTGGTCTTAATAGAAACTTGCTCAGCAGTTTATTAGGCATTTGTACAACTCTGTTTTAATATTTGCTTATAATGTATTTGGCCTGTTATGTAAGAGCCGTCACTCTGCTGACATTACACAGCTGCCTTACCCGGTCTCATCTGCTGATCTCCAGCCTTCTTTTATAAGAGAAATAAATGTCTATCCTAATACCTGGATTAAGATCTCCTAATCCCTAAAACCAGTGACTGTTACCTGGGGTAACAAAGTTTCTGCAGGTGTGATTAAGTTAAGAGTCTGGAAATAAAAATATTATTCTGAATTGTCTGGGTGGATCCTAAAATGTTTATATGAGAGAGGTGGAGGGAGATTAGACATACAGAGGATGAGGTGGTGTAAAGACAGGAGCAGAGATTGGAGTGATGTGGCTAAGGAATGCCAGCAGCTACCAAGAGCTGGAGGGGACAAGGCACGGATTCTGCCCTTGGAGCCGCCTGAGGGAGTGTGGCCTGCTGACACCTTGAATTCAGTCCAGGGAGACTGATCTCAGACTTCTGGCCTACAAGACTCTGAGAATACATTTCTGTTGTCTTAAGCCAAAAACAGAATTTTAAAAAACATCAACAATTATTTAAGGACTATTAGCATAGGAGATACATCCAGGATTTTCTGAAGCTTTCATTTCTTGTTAGGGATTTGTGATGACATGCAGGACAGCATCAGTTAGTCACACATGAGTGTCTCGAGTCACAATTTTCCCAGATAATGTAGAATCAGTGACCTCACTGTACGTCTGTACTCCTGAAACGTGTAAGAAATGCAGTCGGGCCATCTCTGAAAATAGGGCCAAGCCGACATTTGTTAAGAGATGGCTGCGCTGGGTGGTGATCGCAGAGACAGGGATAACTCATATCCTTGCGTTCCCTTTCCCTTCAAAAACACAAATCCATGAGCCTGCCTTTCATTAATTTATCTAAACTTTTCTTAACCCTATTTATGTTTTCAGTCTTATGAACTCCTGGGGTAATGAATCTGAGAACCACTGTTTCAGAGGATTGATTGTGTTGCCTGAAGGAAAATAGAAGGAGTGAAGATGAATCATTCAGACAGAATCACTGCCTGCAGCCCAGATCAAAAGGCTCTCCAAGCCTTCCCTGTACCTGTGGCCCTACCACAACTACAGAACATCTGGTCAGGCCCAGCCTCCGTGGGCAGAAGAAAACATACAGCTCTCACCCTGCCAGCTGTGTTTTCCACCTTTATTTAAAATTCACACTGAAGTGAGAGCTAATATGCTCAGCTGAGCTAGGCAGGCCCTTAACCTTTTCTTTTAGAAAGAGCTGTTGACATCTTTCTTGAAGAAAATAGTTATCACTGCCTGTGAAGCTACTTTGTACTCACTGGCATTTAGGGTAAATAAAACAGGGTATGGTTCTTAACACTTGGAGGATTCAGTGGGTAAAAGAAGAAAAATGGGCCGACAAACAAAAAGAAATTTACAAGAGATATACGAGATGTAATAACTATGCACAAACATCAATGAATTAAGAAGAGAGGATTAAATACTCACAATATATACCAGAGCAACCTTGCCCTACAAATGCCAAAGTTAAATGGACATGGGGATAGACAGACGGATAGAAAGATAGATAGATAGATACATGATAGATAGATAGATAGATAGATAGATAGATAGATAGATAGATAGATAGATGATAGAAAGAAAGAAGATAGATAGGTAGATGGATAATTCCTTTACTTAGAAACTGGGAGAAATTTTGAAGAGGATCTATAACTTTCTTGTTGTAAATCTGGTAAAACGAATGAAGCAATGGGCAATACTCAGTGCTTGTAGATTTGCTACAAGAGGAAAGTTCATATTGGGCACCACATTTTTCAAAGTCTGATATGCCCAGCTCGTGTTACTTGTGGTTGAGGGCCAACCTAAGATGCACATGCCCGGGTTGCAGGCTTGATCCCAATGTAGGGTATGCAGGAGGCAACCAAACAATGATTCTCTCTCATCATTGTTGTTTCTATCCCTCTATCCCACTCCCTTCCTCTCTGAAATCAATAAAAATATCTTTAAAAACATAAAACAGTCTGCTATAGAGAAATAGGCAAAATAAGATAAAAATAATTGCAATGGAAATAGAAGAGGTTGAGGGAACAGGGGTTTGGGGGTGTGTATTGGGAAGGAGAAGACATGGAGGAAGGATTCAGGGGAACAGAAATTTCTGGTAAAGAATGGGTAATTGGGTATATTTGGGCATCAAGATTTTTCAAAACTCTCCAGATGATTCTAATGTGCAGCCAAGTTGGAGAACCACTGATCTATATCATCCTACAAATGGCCACCAGATCAAGCTTTCAATTATTTTCACTACTAAAAGATCTCACATTGCTTATTATTGGGTAGGCATCATCTCTTCCTTCATTTCCTGTTTTAACAAATGACCTGTAATAGCCATAGACAATTACTGCTCTGAGTCTTGGGCTTTAACTTGTAAAAAGAAAATAATAATACCTACTGTAGCTCTGCCTTAAAGAGCAACTGAGGCAATGTCTACAGCATTTTACATAGTGCTTGCCACACAGAAAAACACATATACATGGGGGCAATCACTGTTAACAACTCTCATTATTTTCTGACATGATTGTGTGCTATGATCCCCACTCCACCTTCTCAAAGCTCAGGCTAACCACTTCTGGGTCTCTGCTCCCACTGCTCTTTTTTCTGGGCGTAGACCCTGTTCCCCTTGGTCTAAGCCAGTGATGGCGAACCTTTTGAGCTTGGCGTGTCAGCATTTTGAAAAACCCTAACTTAACTCTGGTGCCGTGTCACATATAGAAAATTTTTGATATTTGCAACCATAGTGAAACAAAGACTTATATTTTTGATATTTATTTTATATATTTAAATGCCATTTAACAAAGAAAAATCAACCAAAAAAATGAGTTTGCGTGTCACCTCTGACACGCGTGTCATAGCTACCTGAAGTTTGCTTCCTTGAAGTCTTTGAATGAATAATTTCTCCATACACTTTGTCCTAAACAGTCCCTCCCAATTTTGGCTTTCCTAAGGATGTTTTTGTCCTCAGTCTAAGTTGGTATCGAATTGTCTCTTCATCTTACTATGCATGTTAAGCATTGTCAGGCATTCATGCTGTAAATGCTTTGAGATTAGGTATTTGGTTGTGTCATCATGTGTGTACCCATGGCTGTGCATGTAGAGGCCACTTATTGTGTTGAACTGAAAAGTCATTCACATCTAGGAGACACTCAGTAGACTGCAAGCTCCCTGAGGGCGGGGGCCCTGTGTGTGGGATTCACCCAAATCTCCCCAAGACCTGGAATAACACCTAATACATAATAGGTCCTTATATTAGTTTACGAGGGCTGCCATAACAAAGTACCACAGATTGGGTGACTTAGACAACAGAAATTTATTTTCTCACATTCCTAAAGACTGCAAGTCTGAGATCAAGGTGTTGGCAGGGTTGATTTCTTCTGAGACCTATATCCTTAGTTTACATATGTCTTCCCTCCTTGCATCTGTATCTTAATATAAGGACATCAATCATATTGGATTAGGGACACCCTAATGACCTCAATTCACTTAATTTCTTATTTAAAGACCCTCTCTCCAAATATAATCACATTCTGAGGTATTGGGAGTTGTGACTTCTGAGGTATTGGGAGCTGGGTTGGGGGTGGGGGTTACACAATTCAACATAGCAGTAATCAGTAAATACTTGAATAAATGAATGAATAAATGACATGTCCTTTTATTCTGCCCAACATGTCCTTACCACCTAACCAGTGTTACTGTTTAGTATAGCCTGACATTCTGTTCCTATCTTAGGAAGCTGGGGTAGTAAATGAGTAAGTTATGCTTTCTGCCTGAAGGAACTTACAATCTAAAGAAGAAATCACTACACACAATTTTAATAAATGGAAAGCAAAATACACTAAAAGTATGCACAAGGAGATATGTGAGACGGAAGAGAACCATCTAGCCCAGCAAGGGTTCCAAGGAAGCCTTCCTTGAGGAGATAATTTTTGAAGTGAGTTTTAAAAGATGAATGACAACTTTATAGGAAAGAATTACAAAAAGGAATTGATTTTAGTATTAGATGATTATACTGTCTACAGAGTGATAAATGAATTTAAGGCAGGGGCAGTATCAGAGGCATAGAAAAGAATCAAAAGATGAGAAAAATAGTCTAGGTAAATCTGGCCAGTGGTAGTCCATACAAAAAAGTCAGTAGGTGTGAGAAACATTTAAAGGGTAAAATCTACAAGTCTTATTGGTTAAATGAATATGGAGGTGATGGAGAAGTAGAAGCATAAGATAGCTCAAAGGGAAGGAGGAGTGTTGAAAACTTTGTGGCCATGCTTTAAAATCATCACAATCCTGGGAACTTGTGAGAAATGCAAATTCTCAGGGTTCACCTTAGACCCACCAAATCAGAATCTGTAGGGTTAGGAACCTGTAGTTTTAACCAGCCCCATAGGTGATTTGAATCCCTGCTATAAGGCCGTACTAAAAGGATAAGAAGCATTCTCTTTGTATCCAGGAATTAATATTTTCTCATTTTTATTTCTTTCTAATAATTCCCATTGAATTATTCATGCCCCATCCCTTGCTGAATATCACAAAACTAATTAGTTGAGGGGAAGGAGAAACTGTGGAGTTGGTTGGATTGTATACAGGGTTGTGTGTGTTGGGAAAAGAGGGTGGGGAAAATGCCCACATGCAAATAATCTCTATGCATCAAAAGATTTTCTGAAACCTGGCATTCATTATTTATATACTCAAATTTAACATATGTTCAACCTTTGGGGAAATATTTTCTAGTAAACTCACCAATCGAAAGAAAATATAAGCTCATTACAGAAAAAGGTTCTAGGTTGGGGAGCAAAATTTGGAAAGCACAATTTTTTTTTGTGAACACCAAATGTGTTACTCATGCCTACTAAAAGAGAGGATGTGTTAAAATAATTGATCAATACCTTAATCGATGTTTTAGTGGAACCCATGGTAAAATCAATAATGGTGACCCCAATGCAATGACCTTTGGAGCTCAGAACTCTGGCTGCATCACAAGTTCTTTCCAATCAACCTAATAGAAAATGTTCAAGTACAAAACCAAATGATTCGATTCCTGGAAAATCATTAGTAGTTAAGTAATTAAACAATCGCTCACTTATTAACTTTTCCAGGTACTTTGGTCACGCTTCACAATACCAAGATTGCCTGGTAACTATATAAATTATTCTTTCTCCCATTTAGTAGTTACCCCAAAAAAATATTTTCATGAAGATAACAGACAAGGATATAACCTTTAAAGCATGGAAGGTGGGAATAGGGTGCTAAATTCTCAAGGGTGATTTCTAAATTAGAACATATGTTGGGAGCAAGCAGTGTGAAGTGATGGAAATAATCATTTGTTTTATGTATTTGAAATTTTAACAAGTATAAGCATTTAATAATTATAACTAATAAAGTTATTGTCTTTAAATATGAAATTTAAAAAGAAAGAAAAGATCTGGATGAAGATTAAAGCACAAGTGTCAAAGCTCAGAATGTCTTATTTCAGTTCCTGATTCTGCAACTTACTAGCTATGTGACCTTGGGCATGCTGTTTAGCTGCTCTGGGCTTTAGTGTTCTCATCTTTAAAATAGAAATGCTTACCTCAAATGATTGCTATCATATGAAAAGAGCTAATATATGTAAAGCACTTAGCACAATGCCTGTCAAGAAGAGTATTCAATGATACTTGCTTTTTGTTGCTCTTATTGGCTTTTGACTCAGCTAAGATCAGAATTCGAATTCCAGTTCTTCTGCTTACTAGCGACATGACCTGAGATCACTCCTTTCACCTCTGCAAGTCTTGTTTGTTGGTTAGTTTTTAAGATATGTAAAATGGGGACAGGATTATCTATCATGTGAGATGTTGGAGGACACAGAATAGACACTTAACAAATGAGGCTATTTCACACTGGCTCTTTAGAAAGGATTTTATCTTCTACATCAATTTGTCTTAGTCTTCCCTGTTACTTAGGCTCAGTTCAGTCCTTAGTACTGCCCTGTCCACAGTGGGGTGGGAAAAGGATGCTCTTCTTAAAAAAGACATGATTTTCTTCACTTTTTGTGTGTTAAAAGATAATCTTCATAATCCTGCCCTCAGACTGTCCTGAAACCACAGCATGGGAACCCGACAATCCATGGGAAAAGGGCAAAGTCATATCTTTGAATGAGAGGACAGAGATGATCTCAGACACATTTTTTAGATGTTCCCCCATTTTTACCAACACAGTCTCTGTCTTATTAGAATGAATCCTTAGCCATCTGGTTTTCATCCAAGCCTCAAATTCAGTCAGGCACAAGCAATGAAACAATATGATCCGAAGTAGATGAAGAAAATGATGTAAAAATACAAAACCATGAAAGAAAAGGTGATTAGATATGACTATCTTATTTTGTTTTAAACATTATATGGCAAAAATACAACATAAAAACTAAAATGTCAAGCGATACATAAAGAAAATATTTGCAGTAGGTATAGCAACATGTTAATGCCCTTATATAAAGAACACTTGCAAATCATCAATATGAAAAAAAAATCAGTATTTCAATAGAAGAGAAAAAGAACAGGCAAAGAATAGAATAGGACATCCACAAAAGAAGACATATAAAGGATGAGTAAATAGATGAAAAATGATCAAACTAGTAATAAATGAAAGTGAATGAAAATAATAAAATCTCATCAAATGGTCAAAGGTTTTATAAACTGAGGCTTCCTAGTGTTGATAGGGTATGAGAAAATGGTGCTTTCCATCCTGTTGAAAAAACCGTTCAGAAGAGCAATGTGTATTTGGCAACACATATCAAACATTTAACGCACATATTATTTGATCTAGTAATTCCACTTTTAGGAATTTATACTAAGACAAACGTTCAAGATGTACAGGGGTGGGCAAAAGCAGGCAAGAACTCTGTGACAAAGTGTGCTTGAGTATAGCAAGTAGACTACAAAAATGTGTAAATAATGAAGGCCAGCAATGTGAGCACTTACAAGACTGTCCCTAAGTGCACTGTGCCATTGCGACATTCTTTCGAGTTAATAAAGCTTTTGTAATAATCATAACCTGCGTGATTTTTTCCATGTGAACAACTAACTGTAAGCCTACTTTTGACCACTCCTATATATAAAAGGATGCTTCTTACTGAATGTTCATAATAGAAACTTTTTTAAACTACCTGAAAATCTATCAACAAGTCATTGGTTAAAAATAATAATGAATCAATGATTTATCCATACAGGAGAAAAGGTACTTCCATTACATATCCTGTAGAATTAGACCTAATTGAAATGGAAATCTGTCCCTAATATGGAAAATGGGATAGCTAACAACAGAGAGATACCCATTTGTGATTAAGGCCCTGGTCATGTAGAAGGATATGTTGAAGGATGTTTTCAAAACGTTACCAGTGGAGATTTCTGAAAGATTTAAGGTAACGCTTACTTTCTTCCTTATATGTTCATGTATTATTTGAAATTTTAATAATAAGCATAAGTCATTTTCCTAATTAGAAATAGCTAATCGTATTGTCACTTAAAAACTTCAAAAAGAATTAAAAGATTTGGATGAAGAGAGAGACACACTGCTGGCCATTGGACTCAGGTATTTACCATTTATGTCTTGGAAGTAGCCCCTTACTCTGCTGTCAGAGGCTACAAGCAAGGCAGCCACAGCTCACTGTCAGCAGGTGCAAAGGAAGCTGACACCATCAGTGGGTCAGCAAAAGTGTGTGCTCAGCGCTCAAAGAGAATCCTCCCTGTCCCCAGGCGTGCAGTTTTGGCTGCCCTCCTAGCAAAGGCACGCTATTTCCTTCCTTCAACCACATGGCAACAGCACACCTCTCATCCTTTAACACCCAACTCAAACATCACCTCCTCTGGAAGCTTCTCCAGTCCTGATGCTTCTCCTCTGTGTCCTTCACAATATTCTCTTTATTTCTCTGGTGTCACCATCTCTCTTGGCCTCTAAATGACCCATCCACTTGCCTATCATCATTCATGTGAGCTTCTGGAAAGCAGGAAGCATGTTTTATTCAGCTGCTATCTCCAGCCCCAGCCTATCATCTGATACATAGCGGTAGCTCAATAAATGCTTGTGAATGAAACAGCATGCAGTAGCCGCTTTCTCCTGGGTTTTGCCGGACAGCTGTTACTGTGCCCTAAGAAAGCTCCCACACCCCCAAGCTCCCCCAGCTGGGCCAGGGCCTCAGCAGACACCCATTCACATGGAAGTATCCAGGTATGAGGAATGGAGATGGTATATCTTCTATGGGATGCTGTCCTTCTATGGGATGCTGCCCTTCTATGTCCCCTGACTGCCTTATACCCTTCTGTCTTAAACAAAAACAAGATGACAGGCTAATTTAATGTCATGTGCCCAGGCCTTGAAGTTTTCTAAAGGAGGAGACAGTATTCTTCCAATCCATGTTTTACCAGGGGGTGGAGAACACAAAGCCTCTTTCATCACATGGAGCCTCACCACCATGCAGGCAGAACTTCCTCACACAAGAAGGGGATCTGGACAGCCCGCATTTACATAGTTGTCCTCTGACCCCCTCAGTATGCGTTTCAAGTGGATTTATGCCAAATAAGCACTGGGCAGCCAAAGGTATCTAAATGTCACCTGAAGAAAGGTGAGTCAGCCAATAGCCTACCATTGAGGGATATTTAAATAATTGATGGAATTCTATTCAATTATTATTAACCCATTAAAATAATATTGAAGAGTATACAACAACATGGAAAATGCTTACTATAGGACATTAGGAGGAAGTGCAGAATACTAGTATTATTATAACCACACAAATTTGGGGGACAATAGAAGATACAAAGACAAAAGTAACATTAAAAACTAATAATCCAATCACTCAGTGAACTATTAACATGAATGTTTTCTTCTAGTCATTTTTCTAATCATTTTTTGCATATATACACAAGCATGTATTTTAAGCAAAGAAAATGGAGATCTCTTATAGGTTTTTATGTCCTACTTTTATGATACAGCATTTTTATAGTATTAGATATTCTTTAAAATGTTATTTTCACTACCTGCATAGAAGTCTGTCATAATAACATCCCACAATTTCTTAGGTTAAGCCACACGAAAAGCTGTTTTCACAGGTCAGCACTTGTCAACTATCAGTAATTTCAGATGGCTCAACTTAATATTTATCTAATTCCTATTTGGAGAACTTGGGTTATGTTAATTACTCACAATGAAATCAGTTTAAATAAATATTTAGTGCCTCTTTACTTATTTTATTTGGATAAAATTTTTAGAAGGAGAATTTGTAGATAAGTATATTTTTAAGGTTCTTCAAATGTTTTCCCACATTGCCCTTAGCAGTGTTTGTCACTGTTTCTACTGCACTCCAAATGCAAGGAACTCCTTATGCTTTTTTAAAGCACATACTATTCTAGAATGATTGCCACTTTTCATTTCTTTATATTTAAGATAATTATCTCCCCAGAACAGTTGTGAACAATTATCTCATTAAAGCTTGCGGTTGTCAAGAAAAAAAGACTGCCTGTTGAAAACCTATCTCTGGGCAGATCAAATTTGGAAATCAGTTCCAAAGTCTGGAGAAACATGGAGGATAGGTTCTGGGGTAAAATAAACACAGCAATGGGTAGAAACAAAGGGGATTTGAAGTTGCAGAGTTACGTCCAGGATGCCCAAGGTTGGAGTCTAGAGAAGTAGTGGAAGTCCACCAGTACAGACTGGAACAGGTTGAAACAAGAGTAGGATCACCATTTAAAGGGCTTGCTGGATGTCTTTGGTGTCTGGCTGTGACCAGTGATGTCTCCATTTCTGCCAGAGTAACCCCCGCATCCCAATCAACATCCATTTCACCACAGAGACCTGACATTTAGATGTTACAAAATCATATGGTGACATGGTGTTGGATGACGGGAAAAGTCTGGGAGATCAGAAATTATAAAAAGATGGGAGGCACATTAATTTAAATGATGCCCTCCCTCTGGGATTTCTACTAGCTCTTTCAAATGTAAGCAGCAAATAACCCACAAATAACTCAAATAAATATCCTTGCAAAGGCAGTGAATAAATCCTTGCTGGTTCTGACCATCTCCTCCCCAAAACAGAGACTACTGGGAGGGCTACTGAGGCTTGAAGGGCCCAATATTGCCTGGGGGCTGTCTGGGACTTCTGTAGAGAGAACTCAAAGAGTGACTTTGTTCTCCAGAAAACAACCTAAAGAAAAAGCAGAAATCCTCTAGCCAAAGTGACCCCAAGCCAACTAAAACATCAAGCTGAATAAAAATATGGAGACCTTTCAAAGGGAGGCTCCATAATGAGCAGTTGCAAAAGCTTCTTTGAGCCATGGCTAGTCCCTTATTCCCAATAAAACTCCAGACCCTCCAAGTTTGTTTGGCTGGGGACTCCTCTAGGAGCAGAACACAGAGCTCTCTGGGAGCCTTGTTAAGACCTTTTTACAGATTGCCCATCCCCACCAATAGCAAGTACACCATCAGCAGAGATGCTTAAACCAGTAAACCAGCTCATTCCAGATCATGAGCACACCCAGATCTAACTATTCTCCTCCAAACTCATTGGCTATGAGGACATTCAAGCTGCAATAATTTAGTTTCACACATCACCAGCAACAAAGTATCATACTTGTCAAAAATGAATAAATTGCGTTTGAGCTGTGGGCCAGGGACTGGAACTGACACTAGTTCTTGTGAAGTTCCCCTTCATTTGCCCTCTCAAATTCCTGTCCTGTCATGGAACAGTCAGCAATAAACAGGAGGAGACAGAAAAAGGGCCTGGAAGCTTCTACATTTCAGAAAAAAAATAAAGAAACTCAGTTTTTGTTTCTCCTCCTACTTCTGATTCAGAAGTCATGCATGTAAAAATAATATATATTCTATACAGAACTTCTCAATTACATATAACAACTTTTCCTGTTATGATTTCTCTTCATATAGAAGTTTAAACCAATGGTTCTTATATTATTTCCATAAATACTTCTTTGGTCATCTGACATAGCTCCACAGATAACCACTTCCCACTGCCATCATTGGATTCATGTACATTAAGTATAATAGATAACTATGAATACACTATTAAAAACAATTCAAATATTTCAAAAGAAGAGAAAAAAAGGAAGAACAGAGAAATAACAAAAAAATAAAGTATAATAAAATGGTAAACCTAAATGCAACCATATCAATAATTTTATTAATTTTTTATGTGCTAAACAGAGATTGTCAGAGTGGATAAAAAAACAAGACCCAGTTACCAGCCATGCACTTTAAACATAGAGAAGCTAAGAAATAAGAGAGAATCAGTCTAAACCATAAAACAAAAGCAAAACAAAATGTGGATTTATGAAGAAGACTTGACAAATCTCCATAAAAGTCCGTTTGAGAAAATAGCCTCTGTCAACTTTTTGAACTTTATCCTTCAGAACAGAGGACACAATTCATTGATATTAGCCAGACACCAAGATAATTTTCTACATTCAACCTATCCCCATTAGCATATAACCTATAATAATAGAAGCATAATATGCTAATTAGATTGGACATCCTTCTGGACGGAGCTGGAGCTGCAAGGGAAGCCCAGGTCCCGGGTGCCAGAGGGAAGCTGGTGCTGGCAGCCAGGGGAAGGAAGGCCTACTCTTGCACGAATTTCGTGCATCGGGCCTCTAGTTATTTCATAATAGGAGTTCATGCACAAAGCTGCTGGCTATCCCAACCAATATGTTCTTTAAAAAGAAAACTAGGGCTTAAGAACTGTGCAGGATCACAGAGCTAGCATAGGGCAAAGCCAGGCTTCAAACACAGGTCTATCTTTGACCATGCTCTTACCCATTCATTTACTGACTCTGAATCCTTTTTTTGGAGGGGGTGGGGGCAAAGCCTTTTTTCATACACAAACTTGTATAATAATAAAAGTGTAATATGCAAATCGACTGAACAACTGAACAGAACGACCGTCCAGACGACCTTCTGGATGATCACACTATGACACCCACTGGCACCAGGCCAGCCAAGGTAGGTGCGATTCGATTGGTCAGGGGCCCAGCCATCGCCCCATGATCACCCTGCAGAGGGAGGCCCAGGCCACCAGCTGGCAGGGCGATCGATCAATCGGGGGGGCTCCATGATCACCCCAAAGAGGGAGACCCAGGCCACCAACTGGCGGGCTACGGTGAGTGGGCGGGGCCTCCCTCTACAGGGCATGATCAATTGCCCCAAAGAGGGAGGCCCAGGCTACCCCGTGGCAGCACTGTGGCAAGTGGGTGGGGCCTACCTCTTTGGGGTGATTGATCACGGGGCTTCGGGACTGTGAGGGGGCACAGGCCAGGCTGAGGGACCCCTCCTCCACCCCCCGAGTGCATGAATTTCATGCACTGAGCCTCTAGTTATTCCATATGGAAGTGGGACATCATGTCTTATTCCCTTCCTTGTAACTCCTCTTTGAGCAAACATGCTCCCCTCTGCCCTTTCCCAAGCTCAATCATCAGGCCAGGTGTGTTTTATACATATTATCAAAAAGTGTTGATGCCATCACAAACTCTTTATTTAATCACTAGAAGCCCAGTGCACAAATTTGTGCATGGGTGGGGTCCGGCCAGCTTGGCCATCTTCTCCTCCCGACAGGCCTGGCCTTGATCTGCCCTGATTGGGGCCAATCAGGGCCAGGCTGGATTGGCCGGCAGGCCCTGCCCCCAATTGGGGGGCCGATCAAGGGTGGGGCTGGTTGTGGGGAGGGGCTGTGGGCGGTGGGCCAGCTGCCCCCCCCAATGGGGGTGGAGGGCTGATCTGGGGTCAGCAGCTGGGGGAGGGGCTGGGGGAGGTTGACCAGTCAGCCCCACTCCTGATTGTTGCGTGGGGGAGCAATCGGGAGTGGAGCTGGCTGGGGGGAGGGGCCGTGGGCCGATCAGGGTGGTGGGGGCTGATAGGGGGTGGGGCCAGCAGTGGAGAGGGGCCGATCAAGGGTGGAGCTGGTTGGGGGGAGGGGCTGCAGGCCAATTGGGGTGGTGGGGGCTCATTGGAGGCAGGGTCGGCTGAGGGGGGGGGGGGTTGCAGGTGGTTGGCTAGCCCTGCTACTGATCAGGGTCAGGGGGCCGATCTAGGGTGGGGCTGGGTGGGGGGAGGGGCTGTAGGAGGTTGGCTGGCTGGCCCCACCCCCTATTGGGGTAGGGAGGGGTTATCAGGGGTGGAGCTGGCCAAGGGAAGGGCCATGGGGGAGTTGGCTGGCCAGCCCCACCCTCCTATTCCCCCCCCCCCCCCCCGACCCCCGCCATCAGTCAAGTTTGCTGGCCGAAGTGGGCATCATATTGACTGGTGGTTCCGGTCATTACAGCGTTCGGGTCGCTGGCTTTTTATATATATAGATTATAATCTTAGTTGCATCTTGATTGAAGGTAGGAAAGGTGGTCTCTGATGGACTTCTATTTATGAACTAAATTATATCAAGTGGCTTTCATTTTCATGACGTATTTTATTGTTTTCTAGATAGCTGGAAGTTTAACATCCTCTAATTGACATAACCATTTTCTCCTCTGCCCACACAATTAATTGGAAGTGATTCTCACTGAAATGTTTCCCTCTGATGAACCAATTCATGGCCTCAAGATGATGGCAGTGTGGACCTAACAGTTTTCTGTTATTACCATGGAGAATTGTGCATGCCAACCTAAATGCAAAATTCAATTTTTTAAAAAAAGCGACTAGGGATAGAATGTAAGTGTTTTGACTAGAATATATTTCTAACTGGGGATTGTTGCTTTGAAGGATTGGTCCCCTAGGACCAATGTTATGACAAGGTATAATCTAAGGAGACACTCAAACCTTAGAATGTGAGATGCAGAGTATAAGATTCATTATATGACAGGCATAAATATTGAATAAAGCTAATACTACTGCTCAGAGCTATGCCCAGAGTTATGTCTCAGCTAAATGAAGCGTCTCCTCTCGTGTTTCAAAAAGATGAGTTGAAGGATGAGAATGGTTTGATAGCCATTGTGGGCTTTGAAAAAATCAAACATGGAAAAAAAATAGCGAAGAAGAGTAAAATGGAATATAAATTTTCTCTTTCAGCCCCCTCCTCCTACTTCTCAGGGGTAAACAGTGTTAATAGTTTCTTGAATAGTTTTTCATAGATTTCTATGCATGTGTTATTGAATCCCTCCCTTGCTTTTTTCATATAAACCTTTAAAATATAAATTTTAGATTTATAGAAAAGTTAGAGAATTCCCACATATCTTCATCCAGGTCCCACTATTGCTAACATTTACATAGTGATGGTATATGCATCAAGATTAATTAACATTGGTATATTTACTATTAACTGAAATACAGGCCTTTTTTTTCAGATTTCACTAGTTTTTTCACTAGTGTCCTTTTATGCTGCTCCCAGAGTCCATTTAGCTGTCATCTCTCCTCAGTCTCCTCTGCTCTGTTTCTTGGTCTTTCCTTTTGTGTTACCTAGACAGTTTTGAGGAGTATTGGTCATATATTTTGTAGACTGTCTCTCAATTTGCATTTGTCTGTTGTTTTTCTCATGACATTGGGTTATGGACTGGAGGGAAGAACACCACAGGTGAAGTGTCCTTCTCATCACATGGTATCAGGCAATACATACTATTAATATGGCTCATCACTGGCTGGCGATATGAATGCCGACCATTGGGCTAAGGCAATATCTGCCAGATTCTTCCTGTGTAAAGTAAGTGTTTTGCCCTCTCCATACTCTAATCTTTGGAAGTAGGTCACTAAGTTCAGCCCACATGAAGGCAACAGGAATTAAGTTCCACCTCCTGAAGAGGGTGTCATTTACACATATTATTTGGAATTCTTCTGAAGGGAAAAATATTTCCTTTTTTTCTTATTTATTTCCTTAATTAGTTGTATTTGCAAGGACTCATACACATTTACTTTATACTTTGGCTTATAGTGTAATACACACCATTCTTTTTTAACATAAATGAACAGTTCTGAAATGTTTTTATTTACATAATCCATACTTTCTTTCCACATTAGCCTAAATAAATCTTTTTCATTTTAACTACTATAGAATCTTACATTGCAATGATGTTTCAGAATTTGCTTATCTAGATCTATTTTGTAGACATTTGTTTTAATTTTTACTCTTACTCAAACAGTGCTCAATGAAATTCCTCTATATATTTTTGTGTATTGCAGATCAATAAGATAAATTCCTAACCATGAACTGCTCGGTCAAATGTGCATGTTTCCAATGGAATAGATATTATTGAATGGATTTCCAAAAGGATTGTACCAATTGATCCATATGCTGGGCTTATAATAGGTCACTGCATTTTAGCATGAGACCCACTTTCCTATTGTCATTGTGATGCATGGCCACTTTTCCTAATTACAGTAGGATGTTATTGTTATACTTTTTGTGAAAGACATGTTAAGCTGTAGACAGGGGATTTAAGTTTTGAGTCTTAGATGTTGATGTATTCTTATGGGCAAGAAATTGACAGACAGAAGCCAGAGAAATAATGGGAGAAATAAGTTGAGTCTTACTGCAACATAGCAGCGAAATAAAAACCAAGAGAACATAATCAAGAGGGAAGAGGGAGGGAGGGAGGGAGGGAAAAGTAAACACTTCAAAGAGATTATAATTCGTCAACACCAGGACCTGACAAATTGGGGAAACTGACCAAGATATGTTTTTAAGAAAGAGATTGTTTCCAAAGCTTCTTCACGTAAGATTCTAAGAAAATGGAATAACCAGCTCTGGATATAGGGCTAAACCTAACAGTCATTCTTAATATTTACCCCAAGAGGCCCAGATACTAGCAATTGTTTGTTTTCTCAGGGACTAGCAATCGAAAGAGGTGGTGATAAAAAGAGGGAAATTAAAATCAAAGCCTGACTTGTTTTAGGAAGAGGTATCTGAATTCTAACGTGAGGTGCTTCATTTCCTTCTGTTTTTTCCCCTCTAATAGGCCTATCCTTGGGATTTCTTTCACCACAAATCCTTTGGCAGACAGGATACCTGTCTGCTGAGGCAAATACTGCCTTTAAGAGAGGCTTGAAGTGACCTCTATGTCACACATCACAGAGTAGCCCCTTCTTTGTATTTTTGGGGAGTGCTGGTGAATTAGAATGGTAGTGTTCCTCTTGAAGCCTTTGCCTAGAGGATTTTCATTTTTGCTATAAGCAGAGTCTTCAAAACTCTGCTCCCCTCTCATAGCATAATAAATATTAACATATTCAACAGAGGACTTACCTCTTTCCTAATCATAGGTTAGGTTGGCTGACTGGTTTCAGGTTGGTTTGGGTTGAGTTGTTAAGCACATTGGGCTACAGTATAGGTCTTTTTAAAAAGGATACAAAATCCCCAGATAGACATCAAGTTTGGGGGCCATTTATTTGTATTACGCTCTCTCCATGGGAAAAAACAACAATAACAACAACAACAAGAAAACCATTTATGTATTTAAAACAATAAACTGATTACTGTTGCTGTTCAACATCTTATTAATTAGAATGTGTTCATTCTTTGTCATTGTGCCTGAAGCCAATGCTGCACATGAAACAACTGTTTTAAAAATAGAAGAGTAAATTAAATAATGCCAATTTGGGAGCAAATTTAAAATTAAAACAATCCCGTACGCATTCTCTTTGAACAGCTCTGCTTTCCCCTCAAGAGATCACAAGTAAATGACACAGCAATGACGGGGGGAGGGGATGGAACAACATCCTTGCACCAAATAGCTTGGTCATTCCAGTTGGTAGCTAACATTGGATGAGTTTGAGATCCTTGGATTTTGCAGGCTGTTTCTCGGTGATTTAAGGAGCCACAAAGACAATCCCAAAGGCTACACTGATTCCTTTTTAATATAAAGGACTGAGGGGCTGCTGAGAGTGGACAGAGCTCTTTCCGCTATTCTATTTTAAGAAAAGCACTAGCTAGATGGCCCAGATACCAGCTCTTATTGAACCCTAACTTCAGAAGTTCATTTGCAATGAACTTTCCATACCTATTTGGTTGGGAAGTGTACTATCACTTCTCTTCTCAGTGAGGCTATCAAGAAACACACTTCAAATAATTCCCAAGGGACACACAATCATTCTTTCAAAATAGCAATTTGGCTGTAGTGGCCTTCTTGCCATTCAGCTAAGCAGATCTCTGAATGGTCATGGAGACAGTTAATGGGTTTTCTGGGGGTGAGGGAACCCACCACTATATGTAATTAGCAAGAAATAGCAGAAAAGACAACTATTGTGGAAGCCAAACTGAAAATACACTAACAAATAAGTCTAAACCATATTCATGGAATCCCTTTGGAAGCAGAGTAAGGGAGTGATTTTCTCATGTTAAGAAAGTCATAATATTGCCCAAATCTTCAATAAGCAGGACTTCACAAGGCTCTGGCAAGAGACAGGGAGAGTTCGTAAGCAAATGTTTCATGACCTTTTTTTTACCTGCTAGCTCTTTCTCCTCAGTTAATATATCTGATGTCTCCACTTCGCCCCAACAATGACAACAGTAACAAAAAGATTCTTGATTATTAGTCATTGGATCACCTGTAGTGGACCAGGATGTCCTCTCCTGGCCCTCACCTGCTGAAATGTGGCACAACTGACTGTGGCACAAGTCACCTTGCTGTGCCTCAGTCTCCCCATCTATACTATGAAGACTGCAATCCCTTTTAATCTTCAATCACATTCTAGATGTTACCTGAGATTCCTCTGATGGCCAAGAACATCTCAAAAGCAGATGAAGGCCAGTGAGGGCCATCTGGAAGAAGAGATGGAGGCTTTGCCACTTGCCAAAATCTGGTTGCACCTCATCCCCCGCGCTCCCCTCCCCTGAAGTCTCCCTGCAAGCCCATTCTAATCGCTGCCTCTAGACTTTTGCTGTCCTGTCTGGGACTGTCTGGGGGACCTAATCCCATGCTAGTCTAACTTAAACTCATTCCTCAAGAACCCACCTCTTCCCTTATAGGCTTTTATTTTTCTTATCTCAGCCTACACTGAGCTCCCCCTTCTCTGAATTCTAGTAGCCCCTATATAATATCACAATAATAATATTGTATGTATGTATATATTGAGTACTCACTACAGACTAGGTCCTATACTAAGCAGTTCACATATATTATCTTATTTCATCTTCACAGCTATCCTATTTTACATTTGAGGAAACTATGGTTACAGACCTAGTAAGTGATGGAGATGACACTTAATCCAAGACCTGTCATTAGTAAAGCCCATTTGTTTCCCATATTCCATACTCTGTTCTTTGGTCTAGCTCACAATATGCTTGCACTGTATCCTTCCTATTCATTTTGTATTTTCTTATATGTGCTTGTATCTCATCTGCACAGTGGCATTTACTCCAGTGATGAGTGGGGATCATGTGTGTGTATAATCCCCATTTTGTCTAGCATGGAGCTAGGTGCTCAGTAGGTGCCGAATTTTGTGAATGGCTATAAAATGAATGGATATGCATATTTTTTTGAGGTTCTCAAAGGGCTTTATAGGAATGATGCTATTGTAGTGTAGTGTATGGAGAGGAGACAGGGTGGTGGTGATATGTGAAAACAACCCCCAGAGGTCAATAAATCATCTGGCTTGGGTTCACTCTGGTTCTCTTAGCCCAGCGGTTCTCAACCTGTGGGTCGCGACCCCTTTGGGGTCGAAAGACCCTTTCACAGGGGTCGCCTAAGACCATCGGAAAACACATATATAATTACATATTGTTTTTGTGATTAATCACTATGCTTTAATTATGTTCAATTTGTAACAATGAAATTGGGGGTCACCACAACATGAGGAACTGTATTAAAGGGTCGAGGCATTAGGAAGGTTGAGAACCACTGTCTTAGCCCCTCAGTAATAGCTGAGGCCCATCAGCCAGTGTGGCCCAGTGGTTGAGCATCCACCTACGAACCAGGAGGTCATAGCTCAATTCCTAGTTAGGGCATATACCTGGGTTGGGGGCTCAGTCCCCAGTGAGGGGTTTGTAGGAGGCAGCAGATCAATGATTCTCTCTCATCATTGATGTTTCTCTCTCTCTCCCTCTCCCTTCCTCTCTCTAAAAGCAATAAATATATATATTTTTAAAAAATAGGTGAGGCCAGGTGAGGTCTGGCATAGATGCAGTGTTAGAGAAATTCCCAGGAGATGTTTTATCTCTGCCACAAAAGTAGTGTAGCTATGGCAATCGTTCCTGAGGTTTCTTGCAGGAGCCAAGATCACTTGAGCCAATCAGCTTCAGGATACAATTGTAGAATTTTACTGGGCTCCCTTGTAAATCTTTAAATGGCTTAGTTAGATCATTGGAAACCAGTGCCAAATGGAAGTCTTCCTGATTGACTTTCTATTAGGCGGCTACTGCTTTATAAACCTTCAAAGCTTTGGCTATAAAATAATTTTAAATGCAATGTCAAAAGAAGAGTTCCAACATGTAATAAATAAAGTTTAGAAGATGCATAAAAATTAAAGGGTGGGTCAACTAGTTTAAATGGCCCACAAATTTAATGTTAGTATCACAATCTACTGGAAAATCTCAGGATCCGGGGGGATCCTATAAACTCCAGCATTGCCTTTCAAAAAACCTCAACCAGGTTACTTCACCTTGCTGTGCCTCTGTCTCCTCATCTGTACTATGAAGACTGCAATATCTTTTCATCTTCAATCACATTCTGGATGTCACCTGAGATTCGTCTGAATGCCAAGCTTCCTTTTCCAAGTCTCATGTAGATATATTCTATGTTTCTAAATCTTTCTGCATACACACCTCTATTACAAACACATATCACTCAAAAGTTTCTGTTAGGTCAACCAGCCCCATTTTAAAGAAAAAGATGGGAGGAGAAAATTATTTTCAGAGTTAGGGAAAGAAAAGCCAGAAACAAGTTCCAGGTATACAATCTGTTGCTTATCCATTGAGCTATGTCACTTTTCTTTAAAAAAAAAACAAAAAAAAAAAACAAAAAAAAAAAACAGTACTTAAAAGAATAAGATTATAACTATGTTCTCATCTAGGAGGGCAATACGTTTGTAATAACTTATAAAGTGATTTGAGAAAATACTTTCCTAACACAAATTACCATAATTTTCATGTCAATTAGAAATTAGCAAAATACTCAATGCATTTTTCAGTTGGACAAAATAGCAGGAAAGCAGAATCCAAGACCCATCGAAGAGGGAAAAAACCCAAGGTTCTTACCAAATCTCCACGCCCAGCCAACTTTGTCAGAACTTGCTTACTTTATAAATTCGTGGGTCTCTAATTCTCATGGGTCCCCCTTCCTCTTTACCTATTGCCACAAAGCTTTAGCCTCTCACAGTCATCCCTAAAAGTCAACTCCTTTAATCCTTCCCCTTTCTTTCTTTGTCGTATCTAACATTTGGGGGCTGGGAAGCAAGACACCCAAGCCTATTGAAATCAGGAATGGAGTTATAGGACCAGAGGGGACCCGAGTTGCTCCCATGAAGAAACGTCATGAGCTTGTGACACCTGCTAGTTGCTGGCCTCTGAAAGGAGTCACAGACAAGTGAGGCTGTCAGGTTTCTTTCACACTAAGGAAGCTTTGCTCCACTTACAGGCAACATCATTTGGGTTTCTGTCTTGGCTTTGGCAGAAAGAATGCTTTTGATACCATACACGTGTTAATTCTTACTCCATGAAGACTGCAGACATGGCATCATTAAAATACTATGCTGACAAAAGTAATGAACACTCATCTCCAGTCAGATCCTTCATTGTATCAGACACTGTGACCTGGCCAACCAGCAATGACCAGGTTAGTCTTACATATAGAAATGATAGGCTGTGGAAGGGAATCCAAGCCTGGCAACGTTGTAATCTAATCTTTTGGTATTTTGGGCTTTGATTATAAATGGAATAAAGCCAGACAGAGACCACACCAGGTGTTAGGGAATAACATGGTTTCCTCCTCAAAGAAACAAGTACAAAGAAAGGACAGGAGGCTATATTCTGAATGGCTATACCATTTGGGACTAAAACTACAGAACATCAAAATCTCTACATTGGAAATGAATTGTTAATTGTAATTATTATACCAGGATTCTCATTTGTTTCAGTTCTTTAGTTCTCACCCATTAGTTATACCCTCCAGAATGCTTCCCAAAAGCCTCTCCCCACCTTGGGTTGGATGCCACTCCTCTGCCCCCTAATAGCCTATCTCAGTACCAACTTACTCATTACACACACTGCACTGTAATTGTGTGCTTCTCACCTGGAGGCTCCGGCTCCCTTTTTAGCACCTTGTGTGCCTGGTGCCTGGAACATATTTGCTATATGTCTGAAGAGTAAGTAAATGAATGAAGGAAACATATCTTCTGTAATACAGTCCCTCTACCCACCAAAGAGCTACTTTTGATACAGTCCCATAATGCTGCTGGTTAGGACACTGTGACACCATGCTAAGACAAAGCATTGGAAGAGGCTGACCCTGGACAGGTAGATGATATATGGCCTTGGACGTATATCCTCCTTTGTAACTGGGTTGGGCTGAGTGGCAGGTCTGTCCTCCAAAGCCTGGTAGGATGAGATAGATGGTCCATGCTGTGGGCTCCAAGGAAAACGTGGGCTGTTCTTGAGCTCAGGGTGAGACTTCAGCCCCCTGGAGATCCACACGGGAATTCAAGCTCTGCACTGTGAAGTTATCTTACACTTTTCCTGAGCTCTTAATTCAATTTCAGTTGGTGGGGAGGAGGGGATGAATAGCTGGTATTTTCCATTGAGGGCTCTGAATAAAACTGGAAATACTTTGTGCTGCTGGGAGGTGGGGGTGAGATGAGCCACTGAACTGTAATGGGTTCTTAAACAAATAGGCCTCCAGCCACAGGAAAAGCCATCTAGGAAGGTATATTTTTATTAGTCCTTCTTTTAAAGACTTACAAGATTTTAAAAGAACCACATGAATTCTGTTTTTAACTTGCATAAAAGCCTGCAGTTAATTTTTATGAGCAGATTTCAAATCCCTGAAAAACAGGTTTGGTAAAATCTCTGACAAGACTTGAACTGCAAGGTTTGAGGAGACCACAGAGGAAAAAAAATAGACCTTTTATTTCTTTTGTACATTTTTCCCAAAAAGCTTGGTCCCATTTTTGGTAAATAATGTTTGAAGGATAGCAATTCTCACTTAACAAGCTAATGCTAACCCTCCCATTGAAAATGCCAGCAATGAGAGACTTTCTACCAACGCTTCATGGTTAGGCACAAATCACCCAAGCCAGGGCTAATTACTTTCAGATTAAGAGTTTTCTTGGTTTCTAATATGTGATATTGAAAGAATAGTCCTCAAAATACACAGAGTGTGAACGGGCAGCTTAAGGAGAGGGGACTAAGCCATTATGGAAAGTACAGGGGCGTTCCTCCTTCCAGCCTGACTGGATGAGGAGACCAGGCTGAACACGCCAGACATGTACACAGTCTCCTTTCCAAACATTTATAAATCCTTTTACACATTTCCCAAGCTGTTTTCTTGACCATAACTGATTCCAGTAGAGTCCTGGAATCCAAAAAGGTCTGATATAAGCTGTTCCAACTTTTCCATTTGACAGACAGAAAACCCAAGGTCCAGAGAGATAAAGTGACTCCCCCAAAGTCTTAAATTTTTCTATTCCCCTCAGGGTGGAAGAGCACAAAAAGCAATAATCTATGTGACTTGGGGCAGGGAGGCCAATGTAAGTGTCTGTTTGGGTGTTTGCCAACTAACTGTGTGACCCCAAGTGAATTTGTTCATTTCTCTGAACCTCCATTTCCCCATTTCTAACACCTAGGGTAATAACAGCAGCTACCTCCGAGGGTTGTTGTAAGAATTAAATGAGAAAAAATACTTAAAGCATTGAGCACAGTGGCTGGTGCGTAGCAAATATTTTTAAAAAGTCATATATAATAATCACGGTTGTTATGGTTACTTTTACCTCTGCTGATAGCATAATGGTCTATGGAACTGTGAAGTCAGGAGTCATAACAACTTTGCTATTATTATTGTTACTATTATTATAACAATAGTATGATTAGGATTTCTTGAGTATGTGCCTGGGCAACTTTACTATTTTAAATACATTATCTCATGCCAATCCTTCCAATTCTATAGATAAGGAAATAGTCCCTGAGAGTTAAAAATGTGCTTTAAAAAGTCCTCAAAACGTTGCTCAAAAGCTAGGAAATGACAGTCCTAAGACATGAACTAGATGTCTCAGGCTCTAGGATGCACACTGCTATTCTGAATTAAGATTAATCATCTATAGATTAAAGAGAAATAAAAGAAAGGAAATGTTTGACTTCATGAGTGAGGTCCTTTACTCTCTTCCCAATGAAAAAAGATGAAAGGCTGCATTTTAGAGCAGCAAGGACCAATATCAATTATTTCTCTTGACCACGTCAGACTTTTATAATAAATGTTTGGGCTGAGTGTGAGGTCACTCAATGTCAGCTCAATACCCCTTTAACAGGGAGCTATACGTCGATCCTGCCATCTCGGGATTTATCCGTGATGTACACTAAAATTGCTTGGTTTTCTATTGATTGAGCATTTGAGATACAAAAGCTTGAAAATTGGCTGCTATTTATTTGATGTGTCCCAGTATCCATCACACTTGGAGCAGTGTGATCTGCTGTCAGTGTACTCTGAAGCTTCCCCAACCTGGCTTCCCTACTTGTGTGGAAGATGTCATTTGCTTGGAAAATGGTGGTAAATTGTGAGCCACTTTTGTTACTTGCAGATATTCAGAGATTTTATTTATTCAAGCTGTCAACCAGGTTAACGTTACCCGCCCGGCCCTATCCCTCGGGAGGAGGGAGGAGTTGGGGTGTGGGGTAGGCGTACTTCTTAAGGGTGCTCAAAGAACTTTCAAAAAGTGTCAAGAGGCCCACATGTTGCAAAATTTTGAAAGGAGGGTGCCTTAAATTGTGAAATCTTCTGTGAGAAATCTCATTTTTCTGGAACTCCCTGACATCTGAGCCCTGGTGCTGCTGGAAGGGTGCCAAGAGCACCATAAAATTAGGGCTGGTCCTGTCTGAACTGAGTCCAGATCGTTTCAAAGTGACTCAAGGCAGGGAAATAAATATTGAACCTAGTTAAACGTTGCCTGAGATTATGCTTGGCACTGGGTGTCCAGTCACTGATTTCCTCTTAGGTTACATGGGTTATTTTGAGCTCAAATGGATATGCCAAGGCGGATCCATTCAATGGCAGCAATTCTTTGCAAGCACAGTTGCATTTCTGACACATTTAGTGGAATGTAATGTAAAGATTTATGAGATTGTATTGGGTGGGTGGAGAAGACATAACAATCCTTGGTTTCATGCGACTTTACCCAACTTTGGATCGCATTCAGTTTCCCCCAATTCCTTTTCTCTTTTGCCTTGCCTTCCTTGAATAAACTTTCTTTTCTTTCTTTCTTCTTCTTTTCTTTTTTTGGACAGTAACTTTTAAGTCATGAATGAACAGTAAGAAATCATGATCAAAGAGTTCGAGTGATCTGTAGCTCACCCCACCCCTTTAAACTGCTAAAAAAAAATAAAAAAAAAATAGGGGGGAGTAGCTATTTGGAAAAGAAATGTTTTAAATGGCCAGGTAATGGACAGACTTGGAAGCAAAGTTCCCCACAGAATACCTGCATTCTGTATAGCCACAGAGCTGCGGAATCGGCCTGTGGCATTTTCAGCTGGGGACTGGTGTTGGATTTGGTACCAGTGCCACAATGGAAGTCACATGCAGTCCCAGCCCTCTGCCTCTCCTCCCTTCAGCAAGAGGCGACCACTCCCCAGGGTCAAGTTGGATCTCACTGTGATCTGAGGCTCTGGTTGCTGTGTCCAGTCCCAGCCTAGCCAGGCATTAGAGCAGCATTCAGCCTTTGGAGTCAGACAGACCCACCTGGACTCCGGATCTTCATTACATTAACTGTTCGCCTGGCACAATTGACTTAAAACTCTCTAAGCTCAGTCTCCTTATCTGTAAAATAGGATGATAAGAGTTCCTACCTCACAGGGCTATTGTGAAGACGTAATGGGGTAGTGCATTAAAGTGCTCAGTTCAGCGCCTGGCATACAGTAAGCAGTAAGTGGTAGAAGTTATTATAATTCTCCAAATGTCCAACTTCTCTTTCTGAAAGGCCTGCAGAGTCTGGGCACAGATGTGATCACAGCCTCCAGCCTCTACAGATCTGGGTGCACCAATGTGGCAGCTCAAAAGCCTGGCAGGGGTGGAAGATGGGGGCAGCGTGGGGGGTCTATGTGGGGGCAGAGTAGGGGAGTCCACCGTGGGGGCAGCATGTGGGGCCCGCTGTGGCAGTCACCCAGGAAGCCCCTTCAAGGACATGCGCCTGTTCCTTGAATTGCACGGAAGTGCTCTGGCTCTATCTTTTGAAAAATTAGACACAAGACAACAGAGTATAGATTAAATCCTGTTAGGAGAAAAATCAATAAGAAATATCTGTTTAACAAAGCTCCAGACTTAGACTGTCTTCTTTCAAGAACTATTTGATCCAACTTAAGTCCAGGAGCCACAATCTGTGTGTGTATAAGATTTTATCATTCCCAATGCACTTGCCCATACCTTATCTTACTTGAGCCTTCCCCAAATCTTTCTAGGTAGGTATTATTATCTCCACTTTACAAATAAGAAGCTAATGTCTTGTAAGTCAAGCCCAAGGTCACTCAGCTAATACCTGGTTGAGTTATTTCGTAATCCTAGGACTTCTGACCCCAGTGTTCTTGCACTACACTGGTCAGCTTTTTCTGCCCACTGAGAATTGGTCATCACAACCCCTACCTCACTCACTACCTGGCACTCACTGATACAATCTGACTCTGATTAGAAACATGCCCACTATACAGGCTTTGAAGAGGCGTATGAGTTAATGGGGCATGGAAAAATCTCTGGTTTTAAAATCTAGTTATGCATATGTACCAGATACAAAAGGTCTTAATGGAAAGAAACAGAGTCTAAGAATTTCAGGGAGGGCGGGGGAGGCTCTTCACTGGTGAGCTTTAAGAAGCAGGCTGGACATGAAGGGTTATTTACTTTGTTGAATGTAAATGCCATGCTAATTTTAATGATAGGGTGTTCCATAGGCCTCAGACATAAAATAATCATTGCAGTTAAGGTACAAAGGAATGAGGACTTTACAAACAGGCAGTTCTTGAGCTCCCAGCCACAAGGAATTATTTCTGTCCTTCCAAACAACATTTTCAGAGACTACCCATGCCCCCTCCCTTCTTTGCTAATTGGGGAAGAAAGACCTGAGCTTGTCAAAGAGCAAAACTCACAAGAAGAGGCAAAGCAGATCCAGTAATGTCTGTTTCACCCTCCCCTTTTCCCACCACCTGGAAATGAAGACTGACAACAATTAATGGCTCCTGGTAACCATACATGGATTATTCATCAGAAAAAGCATTATTTAAACCATTGCTAAAAAAATGATTATTTCAAAATATCCCACATAGCCCTTCCCCAACCAGGCCTGAAGGTGAGAGGGTGGGGGTGGACATTCAAGGTGCGCCAGAGCCACCACGCAAATCTTCCGAAGGGCCTAACTCCATGACTCTGTCACTGTGGGGAGTACAGGGACAGTGCCTCGATTGAATGCCAGCTACACCCAGGAGGGAAAGTGACTATCTGTTTTAGGGTATGTTCCAAAGTGGTTTTCTTGCCTCATTTTTAGCCCGGAGTCAAATAGGTTGTTTCCTGTGCAGAGAACACAGCCCTGCCCTCCACATGGTCAGAGAACACTCCACACAACCCCCTCACTGAGCTAACGTAACTGGCAGAGCTCTCCATAAGCAGCCACTTGACTGCAACTGAGGTCAGCTGGAGCATGCTCAATGATGTCAGTAGAACCCAAGATTTCATTTCATTAATCTCTGCAGACAAATTAGTTGGGCATTTGCTGGCAGTGTTTAAGTTGCCATGGTAGGTCAAATTAGGAGGCTGTTAGCACCACACAGGCAACCTGGGTGTGTGGGGGGTGGGGGGTCTTGGCTTCTGCCAAGGGTAAGATCTCATGGCTGCTCTGGAGCTGACCCCGCCAGAGCAGAGCAGGGCCTCTGCTGGCAAGCCCATGGGTCTCTCCAGACAGGGTGTAGCCTCCTGCTGCCACCATGGCACATATCTCTACAACCAGAGACAACCAATTTGCCCGGGACTAGAGGCAGGGCTGGGTGGCTGCACTGGGAACTGCCTTTCAATGCCTCATAACCTAGACATTGATTTTAGGACAAGAAGAACATATATGACATACAGGTTGTGTAGATAGAATCAAGAAGAACCACAAAGTTCTTTCCAAACAAAAAAATAGGGTTGGTGGGGACCCAGTATCTCCAGATGGAAGCTGAGATGTGGAGAGCCTCTTGTAACACTCACTAGCTCGGGGCTACCTGGCCTCCGGTTACCCATGGGAGTCCTTGGTGAAGGATGACTGAGATAAACTTTTACTTCCTTGTGCTTTGCATATGTCCAAGGATACAGGCAACTGAGAGACACCTTGATTAAGTCTGTTCTCTGCAACGTTCTGGGACCATCACAGCCACATCAATTACCTCTCTGCCCCTCCTCACCTCCCTTACATCTCCTCACACACTCCCCCCTTTTCTAGGTTTCAGAAAAAGGGACTAGACAAAACACAAGCTCTAAGAACCATGTGGACAGGTAGTACTGGCCAAGAGCAATCGTCTGTGCCCACAGATAAAGGCAAGATTCACCACCCAGGCCAGACCTCCTGCCCTCTGTGAAAATGATCTATCTTCTTGCAGGTAGAAAGTGACATACTCAGGCCACATGAGCCTGTGACTGGACTACAGCCCTGGAAAGAACTGCTGGTCAGAAAAGACGGAAGTAGAATGAGGGAAGCCAGGTGTGTGTGTGCGCGCACACACACACACACACACACACACACACACACACACACATCTACCTTATCCCCCCCACACACACC
The DNA here is from genome assembly GCF_014108235.1 of Myotis myotis. Taxonomy (NCBI): domain Eukaryota; kingdom Metazoa; phylum Chordata; class Mammalia; order Chiroptera; family Vespertilionidae; genus Myotis; species Myotis myotis. Next base: position 36,781,312 of record NW_023416357.1, read on the forward strand.
ATGGAACATTAGCCTCTGGCAATTGCGATGGCCTCCATGCAGCAAGGGGAGTCCCTGCCCCTCCCCATTGATGAAATAGCCCTTGGAAGGCTCCAGTTTCTGGAGGGAGGACCCTGGTATGTTTCAACTAACTTCACACAGCACAAAACCCAGACCAGTTCTGTGTAGCTCTAGGCATTTAACAAATGCTTTTAATGGCGATGATGCAACCCTCTCAGCCTAGATCTGTCAGGGTCCCTAAGGCATGAAACGGTCCTCTGAGAAACACATATTATCTGAAGCTTTCCCTTTTGCTTAATTATAATGTTACTAATGTTCTTGTTCTGCAGGATTTCTCCTCCCCCAACTCCTTCACCCAAACCCGGCTGCACTGTGGGTTGGATTTACATAAAAGACCAGCACATTATAATTGCGATGATTGATCACTGAAGTTTCCTTGGGTTCAGATTGTTTTCTAATGTGGGCCATTCTTCATCATAGTCGGCTGATAATGATGTCATTTCCATTGCTTGAATTTGGAGGCAGTGGCCACATGTCACATGGTTTAAATGACTGTCTACGGGGCAGCAAAATCGCATTGTTATCAGTTTAAAGCAGTCACTGCTTTACTCCTGGGGACAAAACAAAAATTGTAGCCTCCTAAAACTCATCAAGTAAGAGCAGGATGCCAGAAATACAAATCTGTATGGAAGCTCGAGGGCTATAGGCTGTAGGGGGGTGAGGGGAGGGGAGGAGGCAGTGAAGCAAACCTGTTTTTGTGCAAATCTGTGAGGTAGCATCAGATAAAAACGACAGTCATACTTGACAGAAAATAAGCCACACTCTCTTCCACAATCATTTACCTGTGCAAGGTTAAGGAGGAAGAACTGAAATACTCATAAAGAGGAGCTTTGGATGAAAACCAATACCAGACCAGCCAATAGTGTATCTCCCATTAAGTGAGTGGGACTGAAATAGGACCTCAGTTTTTTGTGTGTAAAAAATGGATATGAAATGAAGTGATGTTATATGTGTGTGTAAAACAAATAGCTAGCTGCATCATTAAAATCCCAATGCTTGCAGGCCCTAAGTCACAGCTGCACCAGATGTTCTGTTTTCTGCCATTTGCCTCTAACCACCACACAGCACTGCCTTCCCGAACCCTCAGAATGTCCTGCAGATGTGGAAGATTTTTAGCCCCACCCCAGCCCTGCCTCCCTTGAACTTTCTCATTCAATCCAACATGTTTTTCCCTCCTCTCCAACTGTTCATTTTGAAAATGTTCTAACTTAAAGAAAAAATGTAAGAAAAGTACAATGAACACTGCTCACCCAGATTCACCAGTTAGTTGTTCATATTGTCCCCAGTTGGCTGTATTTCTCTCTCTCTCTCTCTCTCTCTCTCTCTCTCTCTCTCTCCTCTCTCTCTCTCTCTCTCTCTCTCTCTCTCTCTCTCTCTCTATATATATATATATATATATATATATATATATAACTCTTTGAGAATTAGTTGCTTTAGCTTTATGACTTTGTGACACTTCCACCCCAGCATACTTCAGTGTGTATCTCAAAAGGAAAAAAGATTCTCATTTCTACAATACAATTACATGCAGTTTACTCAAGAAATTTAACACTGATACAATGCTATTATCTAATATATAGTCCTAAGATCTCCAATTATCCCTATACAGTCTTATGTAGCTGATTTAAATGTATATGTATATATGATATCCATATCTACACTAATAAAAGACAAAGATGCTAATTGACCGTACCTTTGCTATGCCCAAGCCATGCCCACCAGCCAATCAGAGCGACTATATGCAAATTAACCCAACCAAGATGGCGGCCAGCAGCCACGGAGCTGGAGCAAGCCAGAGGTTTGGTTGCCCTGGTGATGGAGAAAGCCAACTTCCCGCCTGCCCTGGCCGGCTGTGGCCTCTGCAAAAGGCAACAAAGTTTCAATTATAGAAGCTAAATAAATCCCAGATACCTGCTTCCAGCCAGCCTCCACTGGGAGCTTGGGTGGCTGGGGGCTGTGGCCAGCCTGCAAACAGCCATCAGCCCCTCACCCAGGCTGGCCAGACACCCCAGCGGGGACCCCCACCCTGAAGGGGCTGTGGCCAGCTTGCAAACAGCCATCAGCCACTCACCCAGGCTGGCCAGGCACCCCAGCAGTACCCCCCTCCCTGAAGGGGGTGTGGCCAGTCTGAAAACGGCCCTCAGCCCCTCACCCAGGATGGCCAGGCACCCCAGCGGGACCCCCACCCTGATCCAGGACACCCTTCAGGGCAAACCAGCCAGCCCCCACCCGTGTACTAGGCCTCTATCCTATATAATAAAAGGGTAATACGCAAATTCACCCTAACAGCAGAGTGACTGGGAATCACTGGTCACTATGAAACACACTGACCACCAGGGGGCAGATGCTCAATGCAGGAGCTGCCCCCTGGTGGTCAGTGTGCTCACACAGGGGGAGCTCTGCTCAGCCACAAGCCAGGCTGACAGCTGCCAGTACAGCAGTGGTGGTGGGAGCCTCTCCCGCCTCCTCAGCAGCGCTAAGGATGTCCGACTGCAGCTAGGCCTGCTCCCTGCTGGCAAGTGGACATCCCCGAGGGCCCCGGGCTGCCAGAGGGATGTCTGACTGCCAACTTAGGCCCAATCTCCCGGGGAGCAGGCCTAAGCCAGCAGGTGGCCATTCCCCAAGGGGTCCCAGACTGTGAGAGGGAACAGGCCTGGCTGAGGGACCCTCCCGAGTGTACAAATTTTTGTGCACCGGGCCTCTAGTATATTTATCAATCATATATAAAACATATATATAATTTTAACTATATAAATAGGTAATTTATATATTTTATACATAAATTACATACATCTATACTAATAAAAGGTAATATGCTAATTAGACCAGGAGACCTTCCAGGAGACTGACCAGGGAGGGCAGTTGGGGGCCATGAGGCAGGCTGGGGAGCACAGTTGGGGGCCATGAGGTGGGCTGGGGAGGGCAGTTTGGGGCAATCAGGCTGGCTGGGGAGGGCAGTTGGGGGCCATCAGGCCAGCAGGAGGGGGCAGTTGGGGGCAAGCAGGCCAGCAGGCAGAGTGGTTAGGGGTGATCGGGCAGGCAGGCAGGTGAGCGGTTAAGAGCCAGCGGTCCCGAATTGCGAGAGGGATGTCAGACTGCTGGTTTAGGGCTGATACCACAGGGATCAGGCCTAAACCGACAGTCAGACATCCCCCAAAGAGTTGGAGAGGGTGCAGGCCGGCTGAGGGACACACACTCCCATGCACGAATTTCATGCACCGGGCCACTAATATATATATACTAGTGGCCCGGTGCATGAAATAATGATATATATATATATATTTACATATATATATGTAAATAATATAGAGATAGAGATATATAGATATATCTTCAGGAATTAATCAAGGACATGACATTGCATTTAGTTGACATGTCTCTTTACTTTGGTCTCTCTTTTGCTTTTTTTGTTTTGCTTTGTTTTTGTTTTGCTTTGTGCTCTTGCATTAGTCTTAGCAGTATCAGTATAGATTCATTATTAATTCAAGAAATGTATTTTTTGGTATAAAGGAGCTATGTCAAGAGGACATAGTATCTAGCTTGAAAGAATTCCCACTAGGAAAACTGCATAATTTGAACATCGAAATGGCTAATGACAGAAATGGCTATAACATATTAAGAGAAAAAAAGAGTATGTTCTGATATGAAAAAAATAAAAGTGGAAAGAAGGAGAAGGGAGAACTCTTCTTTACAGAAGAATACCAACTAGTAGTAAATGAGGAAGGAATTTTAAAAATTGCCATTTTATATCCATCATAGTGGTAACTTAGTCAAGAACCATCATCACCCAGTCCATATTTATATCTCCTATCTCCCAAAGCCCAGTATTTTTACTCATTTGTTCATTCCTACAATACACACAACAGTTTTGATATTGCTACACCATTATCACTACCAACAGCTTGTTAAGTTCAAGATTTCTTTACAATCTTTGTTCTTAGAAAATGTCACCTTGAAAATATACAATCAAAATACTGTGCCTAAAAGTGACTTGAATAATTTTTCTAATGTGTGTGTTTTTATCTATTTGATATAAATTTAGGTTTTTCTTTTTCTGTTTAAACTTAATATATTTTTCCATCCTTATTGATTTTATTTTTGGCAATGTAAACCATTAACATAGCTTAAAATTTAAAACCAAATAAAAAGGTATGTTCAGGAGAGATCCCTATCCCATATACTTGGTTCCCAATTACCCCTGTAGATAACCAACTTCATTAGTTTTTGTCTAATTTTTCTTGTGTTTCCTTGTGCAAAAGTAAGCAGTTTCATCACAACTCTTTAAAGCCATTAACATTTATATTCATTTTGTAATCATTATTTTCAAATTTTAGAAGAATATGTGAAAAAATTCCAAAAGATAAATTCATCCCAAGACTATTTCTTCCCATTTCCTGCTTGGAGTTAGAGGAAGTACCTTGGTGTCCTTTATAAAGGACATCAGAAGAGGCAAACAGTAGGGAATAGGGAGAATGACAGAGGCCAGACCAAGCCATGTGACTGAGGGGACTTAGTACCATCAAATTCCTCAAAGTGTGTATTTTTGGGTCTGAGCAGTAAACAAGAAAGCAACTAACTTGCCTTGGTTCTTATTCTCTTGTCACTGATATGATCAAAATAACCAACTCACCTATAGTACTTCTTAGACTAAAAAAAATCTGATGAGGTCACTCTTAGCTCAAAACCCTTCCATGACTTCCCACTACCTTCAGAATACATCCCAAACTTACAATGTAGGCTGACCGCTCCAGCCTTGCATCACACACAAAAGTGAACACACACACTAGTGATTCCCAACTGCTCAGTTCATTTCTCACCCTCCCATTTTCTCACATCAGTCGTATGACTTGACATGTTCTTCCCCACACAGACCCAGGAAGTCAGTGGAATGGCTTTCACTTTGATCAGCCCCATGAAGCAAGCCTATTCTTTGAGCTCTGAGGAAGCCTCTCACTTCAAAGCTCTCCATATCTGAAATCTGGGCATTGGGTTTGTAATAGGACCTCCAGAAATTGCAACTACATTAGACCCTTAAACAACATTGGTTTAACTATGTGGGTTCACTTATACATAGACTTTTTCAATAAATACTGAAAATGTATTTTCTCTTATGATTTTCTTAATAACGTTTCCTTTTCTCTACCTTTCTTTATTGTAAGAATACAGTATATATCACATACAAAATATGTGTTAAATGATTATTTATGTTGTGAGGGAGGTATTGGTCAACAGTAAGCTATTAGTAGTTAAGTTTTGGGGGAGTCAAAAGTTATGCATGGATTTTTTTACTATGGGGGGTTCAATGCTCCAACCCACAATTTATTCAAGGGTTAGCTGTACTTATTGCCTAACACAAGAAAGAGGTGTGAATTTCAGCTTCATACCCTGGACAGTAGAGGAAGGCTCACTGCTGAGGCAGTATAGCACTGAGCCCCAGCCTATAGGGTCCTGCACTATGGTGCATCCCTGAGCCCTCCTGAGAGTGAGATCCACCGCCCCCCATCCAGTGCCTTTCCTGCCTTGAGCATTCCAAGTTCCCAACCCTGCAGCCATGGTTGTGTCTGTCTCCCCACTGCTTCCCATTTTCACATTTCCAACCAGGCTAGTAAATTAATAGTCTCCTAAGAGATCTCTTCATTTGACTTCTCTTTTTGCCTTCCTACTCCTGAGATCCCACATCAGACCCTGCATGGCACTATAACAATCCCATAAATTCTGACATTTAATCTTAGCCTGGTTTTTTATAGTTCTGAGGGCTAAAGATATTCTTTCTCCTAATTACTCAAATGACCATTCACTAGACATCTTGAGTGGAATCTAGGCAGACAATTATTTGCATCAGAACTACTGCCCTCCGCTGGTCCAGGTAGGAACCACAACTCTAAGGCATTTCCTCCTCTTCACTCCAATTGATATCTTTACCCTAAAATGAATCTTTGAATTGCGAATAATAATTTTTTCCACTCAAGAAATGGGCATTATTCTGGTGCCTCTCATTGCTTATTCATATCAATGTGATTTTTATTAGACTAGAATAATAATGCTCATCTGCATATTTCATGTTTAAAGATGTAGTTTAGATAGTATATATATTTAGAATTCTTCACCCTAATTGCAGAAAACATCCAGCTAATTACACATTACCTTCTCAAACACATAATAAAATTAAATTGGTCTTGATATCTATGGAGCTTGTGTAAATTAGTGAAAGTAACTATGAATTGGCAGATGAGTGGTAACTAGGAGTGGTGGAAAGTGTCATGGCCATTCATAAGCAGAGTCTGGAGGAGAAGGCCACATGGAGCCAAGTCCAGTAGAGCCCAGAATGGCTGGGGGTGGGAGGCTGTTTTCCTCTGCCCTCTGGCACATAAGCGTGCTTGTCTTCTCTTCTGAGGGTATCAGTTATTTTGCAAAAAATGCATACGATTTTACATATAAAGATTTTTAAAAATCAGAAGAAAGATATGCTCAAGAGGCAGAGAAGGAACCCCAGACTACACTAAGAATCTGGAAGAGGGAGTAGGGTGGTGGCACAGATGGGGGAAGGAATCCTCTGCACCACTGCACCATGGGAGGACCCTGGTTCCGTGTGAAGCTCTGTGGTCTTTCTGCTGGAGTTCTTCTCCCTCTACCACCTTCTAGTCATGATGTTAGGTGAGTTACTTAGGCTCTGTGAGCCTTTTCCATCCACTTGAAGAGGAATAGGTTTAATTAATAGGATTGTGGTGATTGACTAAAGAATTGTTTTCTGCAAGTTGGGTGATAGAATCCTATGTATACTATCTAAATACCTTTAAGTAAACATTGCCATTTTTATTGTGGTAAAACAAACATAACATAAAATTTACCATTTTAATCATTTTTAAGTGTACAGTTCAGTAGCATTAAGTTCATTCACAGTGTTCTGCAACCATCAACACTATCCATCTCTAGAACTTTTTCATCCTCCCAAAATGAAACTATTATTTTTTTTTATCCATAACTGATTTTTGTCATGTTCATAAATTTTATCCATGGTACCTAATACATGTTAACTGTAGGCATACATAGTATTTGGGAGCATGAGGTGACAGTTTAGCTTTTGAACTTCATTTTGAGCAGTCTTATTTGTGTGGGTTAATACTTTACTATTTTTACTCTTTCTTAGCAGTCTTTTAAAGAACAAAGAGAAACTTTGCTATTTAAAAATAGAATAAAACTCATTCTATCTTGAATTTTTATAAATTTAAGATACATTATGGGATCTTAGCAATTTTATTTTTCCTATATCTTAAAAATATTTTACTGTTCATCATCTTAGACATGATTTGATATTACTCACCAATTATTCTAAACAATGCTAAACAAACAAACACTAAGATAGTGTGAAATGGGAAAATGATGGACTTGCCTAAAGGTTGATATAATATTGAAATAAACCATTGCTATTACATCACCCTTCAGTTTTCCAATTGTCTCACCTCAAGTATTGCAGCATCTTTCAAGGATAGAGAAGACAGGAGATAACATCTTTATAGTTTTTCAATATTTCAGTAAACATAATTGAGAATCCATAATTTTTATTTTCTATCCATAATGGCAAAAATAAGAAAATTTACAGAGGAAGATGCTTCACAATTATTAAATCAGAAGATTAATGCAAAAAGATTTTATATAAGTAAAATCTGAGACTATGAAATGAGTCTGAAATGAAAAATTCAGACTTACTGTTCAAACTTTTAAAATTTCTAATGAAGCTGTTTTTAACAATATCTCTGATTTTAGTTTTTTAAATTACTCATTAAATGGCTAAAAAATATAAAACCACAAAATGGGTTCATTGGATTCCAATGGTAAATGTTGAGAACTTTCCCTGGTATACCAAGGAATAAGCACTCAATATAATTTTATTGTTATTATCATGAGTTCAAAGAGTTTCATCAAGTCCTAGAGTTCTTCTGAAAAAGAAACCACCTGCTATGTTCCATGGAACACTATGACGAACTCATAAGCACCAGCAGGTTTGAGGCATCCTGTTACCACATCCAGGATGAGAGGGTGCGCAGTGCCTTCCCACACTGGCATGCAAAGGCAGATCCGGGGCCTGTTGTGGCCACTCTTCCTGGAGTGTTGTGGGTCACATGCAAAGCCTGCCAAGATGCATCAGTCTCACTGACCACCATCCCCTTCCGTTGACTCACACGGGACTGAGCAGCCAGCCAAAACCTTGTAATATACCTTTCATGACTTTTAAAAGCTCAACCTTTTTTAAAAAAAGAAAAACTTGCACCCCCCAAGTTCTTTTAGATCCAAAGCTGTTACTTTGAACAATGAAGGAGGCTATGGGAAGTGACCATCTGGCTGGAGAAGGGCGTAGCCGTAGGAAAAAAAACAATCCTACTACTGAATACAAACAAGGACACCAAGCAGGCCAGAGAAAAGAAAATAGAAATTGAGGGATTTTCATAGTAACTGAAGAGAAAAACATAAGAAAGTGGGAAAAGAAAACTCAGAGCTCCAGATGTCTATATATCAATAAATAAATAGGACTTTTTTTTAATTAGTAAATGGGACCTCCTGGGTTTTTCCAATCTAAGGGAGTTCTCTAAGGGAGAACTTTCCGGTTACGAGAAGGATCCCTCAGTGGAAGGACAAATGACCACAAGAGAGTGGCTGGTTCCCATATAGGCATATGTTCAAGGAATGGCCAAAGAACCACCTGAAATGTGTGCTGCAAAAGCCGTTCCTGAGTTGGGAGAGAGGAAAACTGGATCCCTCCTAAGGTCCTTTCCGTCTGAACTCAGGATAACACAATGCTTGAGAGAATGAGTCCTAGCATCAGAGTGTTCAAAGCCAAGCCCAGTATTTATTGAGGCACACTATTTACCCTGACTAAATGTAACTTTCAACACTTGTAAAATAGTAGGCAAGTGGGGGGACAATAAAGATGGGGGTACCCTCCTATCTAGGATATCTTCTGTTTGCCCCACAGGCCCCTTGCTAGTTTCACTGCCCTCCTTTCTGCCTCAGGAGACTGACCTCCATGAAATTCCTCAACCAATGACGATGACGCCTGCTCCAGAGAAGGGTGAGGGTAGAGTATTGAAGACATTGATTCACTGCCCATGGGGTTCTCTCTAACTGTTGTGTCCTCCAGGAAGCCTTGTCTACATACCTGTTTCCTTCTGGGTTCAGCAACTTTCTCCCTTCCTCCAGGCCTCCAGGCCCCCAGGCCCAGAAATGGTCACACCTCCTCTGATACAACCCCAGGGTTACGGCACTATCTCTGGTGGATCCCTACCCCTGCTCTCACTGTGTACTAGTAAGTAGTCTGCTTATGAAACCCTCTTCCAACTACCTTAGTTTGGGTGTGCGTCTGTACTTTGTTGGGGCCCTGATGCTGCCTTAAGGATGTGGAGAAGATGAGCTGTGCCTGGCATTTAGTAAACGATGATGACCATGATATTTGTATCCTCCTTTCTCTTGCCTCTGACTCCTCTTCCATCTTTGCTCAACCCTTCCAGCCAGTTCCTCTCCTGATTCTTTAGCAGAGAAGTCAGCAAACTTCTTCTGCAAAGAGCCAGAGAGTCAATATTTTAGGCTTCATGGGCTACACAGTCTGTCACCACTGCTCAACTCTGTCCTTGTAGAACGAAAGCAGCCATGGGCAACTCGCAGTGAATGTGCATGGCTATGTTACAATAATATTTCACTTATGAACACTGATATTTGAATTTCATATAATTTTCATGGGTCATGAACTATTATTCTTCTCTTGATTATTTTTCAACCACTTGAAAAATGTAAAAACCATTGTTAGCTCACAAATCCCACAGAAACAGTCAAGTTTGGCAAACCCTGCTTTAACAGAGTTCTAAAATGTAGCATTTCTACTGCAACCCTCCAGGCCCAGAGATGGTAACATCTCCTTTATTACAACCCCAGAGATATGGCTACACAAGAGAGCTCTGCTGCTCCAAATATATTCTATGTTTTATTCTATTTTCTTTTAAATAAGATTATACAAATTCATTCTTTGAAGCTAAAGGTTGCTTGTTCTTTCCCATCATCTTTGCCAACTGGCATCCAACATCCTATCCAATATCACATTCAGACCATTCCCCTCTAGCGCAACATCCAGGGACTATGTCCTTGAAGCTGTTACCACACTAGAAACCTATTCCAACACCGCTTCATCCAGTAAAAGGCACTCCAGGACTAGCCGCATTGTGATTCACTCTATAGAAATAAGAAGTCTAAAAAAAAAAAAAAGAAAAGAAATAAGAAGTCTATAAGAAGTGTATATAGGGCCCTAGCCAGTTTGGTTCAGTGGATTCAGAGCGTCGGCCCTCATACTGAAGGATCCCAGGTTCGATTCTGGTCAAGGGCATGTACCTCGGTCAGGGGCCCATGCAGGAGGCAACCAATCGATGTGTCTCTTTCACATTGATGTTTCTCTCTCTGTCTCTCCCTCTCCCTTCTACTCTCTCTAAAAATTAATGGAAAAATGTCTTTGGGTGAGGATTAATATCAAAAAAAGTATATATAGGCAAAGCCTGTATACTGGCAATGTTGAGAAGATGAGTTTTGTCTTTGCAGAATCTCACCTGATTATGAATTCGAGACATGTACCAATATATGATGATTTACCAGTCTGATGTTTGGTCTGTCCTCCCTCCCCTTCTTTGAAGGACATCTGATCAGAGCAAAAGTGTCCATAGATGCTAAGGTGTTTAACTCACTCCAACAGACAACAGACATACAAAGACATTCTTGAATTTTAACAAGACTTTTCAAAATAATTCCTTAGCTAAAGAGATGGTTTTCAACCCTGGCTACACATTAGAATCACCAGGAAAGCATTTTAAAATGCTGATGTGAAGGACTCCCCCTATAATAATTGAAATTTTATCTGCGGTTTTAAAAAAGCATCTCAGGTAATTCTGGTGCAAGGTGAGGCTTGAGAATCACTTACTAGTACTTAGAGAAATGGCCACGGGAGAAATGTTCAGACAGCTGAAGGAGGTCACCATGTGCCCAATTCAAAGCATGAACTCTTTTTCTTGCTCTCCCTTGTAAAACCTCAGAAAAGATGGCAATTGGGAGGGATGGGTAGAAATGAAAATTATTGTGCACCTAGTTTGTGTTTTGTTTTTATTAATTGTTTTTCATTCATTTATTCATCCATCCAACATTTAAATAAAGTGTTTTTATGTCAGGCACTCTGCTAAACATGCAGACACAAAGATGAATAAGATAGGCATGGCCTCTTCTCTCATGGAGGTTGCATTCTCATGAGTAGAAAAGGTAGGGGGATGGAACAACTAATTGTACCATTATTTTTTAATGACAATAATGGTAAATCTGATTAGTTCATGGCACACCTTCCAGGGAGATCTTACTTGAAGGAGATCAGGGAAGGCTTCCTTTAGGAAGTGATGCTCTGGCTGAGCTTTGAATCACGAGTAAGAACTAACTAGGTAAAAAGTGGGGATTGCAGAGGGGACTACATGTGCAAAGGCCCTGTGATAGGTCAGTAGGAGCTTAGGACATTTGAAGAACTGAAAGAAGTCAGTATGGCTGAAATTCAGAGAGCAAGGGAAGCATGGTGAGGCACATGAGGACCACGTGAGGCAGGGCCTTGGAGGCTTATTAAGACACTGTGTTATCTCATTTGTACTTTATAATATCCACATTTTATAGAGTCAGAGCTCTAGGAACATGCTCCAGTTTCCATCACAGGAAAGAGGTGAGGCCAGCATTCAAACCCACTTCTGTTTAACACCAAAGTCTGTGTCCTCTCTGCTGCCTAACTGTCTCCCTTTGCAGTTCCCTCTACCTTCCCAAGTGAGATGTTTCACTAGAAACATAAATTATAAATCAAATCTGTGTTTCTATATAGTATCTATCCATATAGGAATATAGTATCTGTGCTTGAATAAAAATATGAAGGAACAAAATAGAAAGGAACAAAACTATTAATTTCAGAGAAACTGACTTTCGTTATATGAAGAAGATTTGCCTGCACCTCCTGGCCAGCCCATTGTGGAATTCAAAAAGGCTCTGAGCAGTAGACCATAATATAGGTTGTAGATAAAGTCATTCATTGATTCATTTATTGGTATTTATTGAGCACTGATATGCCAAGTACTAGAGACACAGATGACAATGTATGATCGCAACACTAGTGGAGCTTACAGTCTTTTTTAGAAGAGAGTTAGAGAAGCAATGTACTTAGCCAAATTCAAGCCAGAAATTCCTAAAAGTTAATAGGAGATAGAAGAGAATGGTAATATTTTACACTTAATATTTATTTCTAAAGGGCTATCTCTTTTTGCCCCCACTTTTTCACCTCATTGTTTTTCAAGCATGACGACCCAAAAATACTTAAGATCAATAAAAATCACTGGTATTTGGCTGCTAAGGGAGACCACCTTGTGAATAAAATTTAAACAATGTACAAGGACATTCTGGAGCATAATCAATGAGGGAAAATTGTATAAATTGTCAAAAAAAACCATTCTTTTCTGACCCAGTTCCAAAATCAGCAATGTACATGATATTGATCCAATACTCTTCCAAATGGTTTGAGGAAATATGAGCAGAGTCCTAGATGTAATGGTTAGTACAAAAGAGATGAACGGAACAAATAAAAAGACTTCATTAAAATCCTAAAATAAACCTGAAAAAATCGTCAGCAGATGGCATGGATCATAGATAGTTAAATGTCTGACAAAGGCAGTAATGATTTTTTTTAAACCAGCAACAGGGATTTGGGAGAGAGATAAGAAGATTGAATTATAGGAAATACTGTATTGATTTTTGAAAATGGAAGTACAAGTAAAATTGATTCTGACCAGTACCTCAGGTAATCTTCTTCAATCTCTGTTAAAATATTCAGTTTGATTCTAACAACCAAGGAGGCACCTCAGCACACTTTCCTGAGACCCAGGAGAGGTCATGGAGAAAGAAGAAGGACCCATCTTCACATTTTTCTCTAGGAATCCCCAGGAGGCAGTCAATTATGTGCTCAGAGCAGTCCCACCCATAACCCTGGAGGACCAGCACACCTGCCCCAGTGGAATTTCCATCTGAGTTCAGACTCAGACACACAGTCTAAATCCAAAACTGATGGACTGAGTTGTCAAACACACAATCAGGAGAGGTGGCTAAGTGGGGAGCTGCTGCTCAGTTTTACCGAACATCACCAGTTATCCTCCTTCCTCCCTAGAGGGACTTCTCCCCTATAGTCCAGCTAGAACTTGACAAAAGAGAGCAAGAAACTCGGGCCATCATAGCACAGTGCTCTTCCAACACATTCCCCACACCAAGGTCCAGAAGAATACCTTCTTGTCTTCTTTGGAGATCACTAAGAGTTGAGTCTATAAACAGCCTTCTCTTTCTCCCTTTCAAGAACACCTCACATTTCTTTCAATCATTTTTCCCTCAAGTAAAATGTTAAAATGGTAATAGACTAGAGAACTTTGCTTTCAAGAAAAACAAATCTTTACCATACAATACCAGGCCCACAACCATCAAATTTACTCTAACACCTATTTGCTCTCACATTCTTGTCTTCCAACATCATGGCCCTTAATTTGATTGCCCATTTGTCCCAGTTCCCTAGATTTGAGACTATGTAGCTGTCTGTCCATCATGTTCATTGTGATATGTATTTGCCCTCGGTAGGCTGAGAGCTGCCTCTGATGTGGACATTTGTGTTCTAGATTCACTACTCAAAGTGTGGTTCCTGGACTAACAACATCAGCAGGACCCTAGGCCTCACCCCAGACCTATTGAGTCAAAATCTGCACTTTAATAGTATCTCATGCATATTAAAGGTTAAACATCACTATTAAGGAATAGAGAGCTCTCTGTCTAAACCGCTAGGCACTTATCACACTCCTGACTACAGGTTAGCAGTAAATCATTAAAGGTTAACTATGTCACTAAAATGGGATTTTATAGAGAGACAGAGGGAATATATAGGAGTTAGCTGCTGTTGCTATTTACATCTTGATTCCAAAATTTATGTCCAATATATAAAGCATGTAGAGACTCCATGACACTACATATTTAAATGGTGAAAGTGCCAGAGAAGTTGAAAGAAAGGAGAGCTTGATGTGGGATTTCCAGGTTGGGGAATACCATGGAGAAAATAGGACTTGAACCAAGGAGAAATGGATACGATCTTCCTAAAATATGACTACCAAGGAGATCTTCTAAATCCAAAACTGATGGATTGAGCTGTCAGTCACTCACCAACCATGTGAACTTTAATGAATCACTTATTTTATCTGAGCATTAATAAAACTGGAGAATGATGTGGCATAGTGGGCACAAGATTTGGTGTCAGATGAACCTGGCTCCAATTCTAGTCAGATTATGTCACCGTGGAGCAGCTACCTTACTTGGCTGAGCCTCACTATCCTACCTGAGAATTAAATAATAAGACAAAGTATACAAAGTTCCCAGGTAAGGTTCTGTCACATAATAGGTGGTCAGCCAATATTACTTTATCTTTTCTCCTCCCTTTCCTCTGACAAAGAATTGGACCAAGACAAATGTGAATTAAATCTGGATCTAAGTTGGCAAGGTAATCCAGATTAGGAAAGTCCTCAAGAGTTCAAGCTTGATGTGGCAAGAGTAAGGGCCATTGTGCAAAGGAGTACTTTAGGAAGACTAGCCTACCAGTGTGTCTAGAACGGACGAGAGAGGCAGGTGATGGGTAGCAGTGACTTGGCAAGCTCGCTGGAACACATAAAGGACTTTGTGCCAGCTTTCGCAGCACATCTGACCATCTGTGTTGGTCATTTGTCCTTGCTCCCAAATCTACTTCTGAACCTCCCCTGCTCTAACCTGTATATTCAGAGACTGGATTTCTCACCAGCTGGCTTCCAGGTAAGATCAGCCAATGGGAAGCTAAAAGTCTTGACAGTCTGAGGTGGAAGGATTCTAAGATGTTTGTCCTTCCCTCTCCCTGTCTTAGGCAGTGCTATTTCTCCCGAAAGGCTGCTGCTCCCACAGGCAACCTTGTCCTCTGTGCTCCTAGCTCTGGGCTCTGATAACACCTCTTCCTTCTATAGTCCATCTGCCTCACGGTGGGAGCAGCGTTCAGCTGTTGCCAGCTTCTGGGTTGCTGTCCCCTCTCCTCTTTGACTTCTCAATTTTACCATCACCTAGGTAACAAGACCAGTTTCCTGTATTATATTCCTTCTATCAAAAACCAAAAGTGATTTATACTTCCTAACTAGACCTTAACTGATAAAGCATCTAAATCAACATACACCTCAGATTATTTTTGTATGATTATGCAGGTTTTTTAATCTTGGAGAAATATACAAATAAAGCTACATAATGATGGATCTCCCAGTGAAGAGTTGGAGAGAAATTGGGGTCAGAATTCTCCAACCAAAAAATATCATAGATACATTAATTCAGGATCATTATTAATCTGTAAATGTAGTGGTATCTATGAGCATGTCACATTTAATTTAGCATTTTCATGGGTGATCTGAAAAGGTGAATAACAAACAGATATTAATTCTACAGATATAATTGGTAGATGTTACAAATACCCAGAAGGATAGTGAAATAATAAAATTAATAATTTTTTTAAAAACCTGGCTATTGCACAGATAAGATGGTGAAAATTAAAATGCATAGCTCGATCGAAATAGCAAAATGAGATGCAACCTGAAAAATATACATTTGTATAGGTAAGAGACCAAAACACAGATATTCCATGAATAGGAAAGAAAATAAGTAATGAATACAACTAAAGACAAAGGAGTAGCAGCACAAACTGGGATGTAATTTTGAAACATGATGGAGGAAAAGAGCCTAGTTATTTTGAGCTCGAACAATAAACACCTTATGATTTTTTAAAAAATGGGGTGCTCTCTTTCTCCAACTTCCAATCACTCCTGCCAATTTATACAGTATTGACTAGGCCATACTTGCTATGCCTCACCCAATTTTGCATTCCTCAATAACAAAATTGAGAAAATTATTAAGAATCATGAGAACTCTGGGAAATAAATCTGAAAAATAATAAGCTGGATGCTATGAATAATAAAAGAAGTTGAAAGAGACAGATTGGCTGAACAATCACATTTCTAGCACAGACCCTTAGAAAATTAGGCATATTGTGTGGAACAAACAAATTCTAATATGAGAACAGATTTCAATGTTGACCTAATTATCTAATGTCCAGCTCTCATTTTTATGGGGTGAGTCCAGTCAAGTCAAATAAATTCTTAGAGACAAAACTACTCTTTCTAATAAGGGAAATCACTTCCTTTTTCTACATGAAGCCCCAGATGGTCAGAGAAGAAAAGCCCAGTATATTAATTTTTTTTGTTCAGATTGAACCTTAAATACCACTTCTATAAGGGTAATATTGACTGCAAGGGGTCCAGACAGTATGTTTCTATGTGGTCAAGAGGGTTTTCTTTTAGGGAAATAGGAGTTCAAAGTAAGGACAAGAACTCAGGGCTCTGAAAGGATACAGCCAGCACCATGTAGCAACCACCAGTAAAAATCACTTGCTCCCACGTAAATTATTAGGTGAAAGGAGAGTGAAGAATTAAAGCAAAACACTCCCAACTCCGTGTTAAGCTGGGCTGTTATAATCTAAGTATTCATGAGAAACCATTTTAGAATCTAGAAGGGAGTGGGAGAGAAGCAACTGCAGTCAACTGTAATATAGTGAGGGTCTGTCACATGATCTCATTACAAAAATGAAAGCAACCCAGGAATTATGTGGTCTATTCAAGCCTGCAGGGAGTACGAACAAAGAATATAATTATACATCAAGCCTGTTGATTAAACAATTACTATTTAAAGCAGATATAGATTTACAATTAATTTGCTTCTGCATTCTGAGGATTTGGGAACTGAGATAAACAGTGTTTGAAGTTTAATTATCCATGTGTAAGATGAAGGGGCTCATTTCAATTTGGTTAGCACTACAGAGTGTTTTGGGTGGTGCAAAAGGAAGAATCCGACTCGGTGGCAAGTCTCGGCACTGAGGAAACGTGTGATTAAAGTGAGCAAGGAGGCTCGCTCAGCCTAATCCCCGCAGAGTGTGGTAATATACAGGCGAGATTGTGCAACTGTAAATTAATATTTAAATGAACACTAGTTTGACGTTTACCTGGAGGGGGAAACGCACTATCTCTAAAAGAACAGAATAAGGCTAGCTAAAGAGTTCCAGACTCCACAGCCATGAGATCCGGGGAGTGGAGACCTTCACGCATGTTTGAGCAAATAGGACATCTACCTGCCAGCTACTCTGAATGGAGTGATTCTTATCAGAAGCCACGTGTGCTGTGTCCCAGGGCAGAATTACAGGGCTAAGGGGTGGGCAGGGTGAAAGGGTGAATTGGACTTGCAGCACAAGACAATAAACAGAGACTAGAAACTTCAAGTTAAAGAATGACTTTTGAGATGCATAGAATTGTGTCTGTATTCACACACCGACATCAAAATACACAGGGACAAAACTTCCTGACATCAGACCCAACTCACTGCCCCGAGGGAGGTGTGCGCAGTGGCCTGGTAACAGGTGCTGCATCGCGTGGTACAGAGGATGGGCTTTGGAATGAAACATGCTAGAGTTTAAAGGCCAGTTCTGCCATTTTCTAATTGATTAACCTTCAAAGGCATGGCTGGCTGTAAATATTAAATATGGTAATGAGGGCAAACTTATGAGTGTCCTCTCCCTATTAACACCCCCACAAACTCCCTTTTGAGATAAAGAGGAATCTCCTTCACTTGGCCAGCCAACTGGCAATGGAGTGACCCACTCACCTCCCCAGCCTTCTCTCACTTTCCCTACCCCCCCCCCCCCCCCGCCCCTGCCGCTAACATTCCCTGCACTTCTATCATTTTGGCTCTTCAGTCCCCTATCCTCCCTCAGGCCTCTAGGTCTACCCATCTGCCTTTGCCTCTGCCTTGGAACACTTCCCCCTCCCCTTTTCAATCAGTGAACATCTAGTCATTCTGCACATCTTACCTCATTATCTTGGGTAGTAGGTTCTGAAGACAACGCATCAGAATCAAAACCCAAACTCTACTACTTCCTATCTATGTGACTTTTGCCACCTAAAAGTCAGCTTCCTTCCTGCAAAATGGACATGAACACTAGTATCCACGTGAAACAGTTGTAAGGGTCACATGAGCATGGTACATAGGGAGCTCCAGAAAACTGCTCTCATCACAGTCTCCGAAGGCCTCCCTTCCACGTCACTTGGCACAGGTGCAATTATACATTTGTGCGATTCCTTCGTTATGCCTGTCTCTCCACTGGAATGGAAACTCCAGGGGGCAGGAGTTTGCAAGGGTGTAGCCCACATTATAGATCCCGTTTCTAGCAGAAAGACACTCAAATATTTGCTGAGAAACAAATGAATGAAAATGCTGAGCATAGTACCTGGCACAAAATGGGGCCTTATAAATACTAGCTTTTAAAGAACCTACTGGTAATGGTAGTTAATAAGCAAAAAAGTTAATATTCACATTGCCCAGTAGTTCTCAACTGGGAGTCATTTTACCCCTATTTCCTGCCGCCCTCCACCCCAGAGATATTTGGCAATGTCTGGACAGAGCAAGAAGCAGGCACAGTAGGGTACCTCTGGTATCTAGTGCATGGAGGCCAGGGAGTCTGCTAAATATCCTACAATGCACAGGAACGCCTTCCCCCCACACAGAATAATCCAGCACAAAATGTCAATAATACCAAGGTTGAAAAATCCTGAATTTTGCCTTCTGTCATTTATTCCTAGTCCTTTAATTGACCAGTTAAGTTATAACAGGCAAATCCAGCTTAAGGTAATCACTCTTGCCTTTTATCTTGTCTATTCCCTACAGGCACATGTCCATCCTTGCCTCTCCCTCTGTCCCCAAATCCTGATAACCTAGCTGGACAGTCTCATTCCTCCTCAACCCTGTGCCAGGTATAATGTAAAATGTGGGTAGGCTGAGGAAAGCGGGCACTCCAAGACATCTCCCATCATGATCACTTTTCTGCATCAGACATGTATTCCTATTTCCAGCAGAGCCATCAACAGAAGCCCAATGTGAGCACCACTTCTGGCTTTCAGGACAGAGCTCTATTTCAAATATCATACTTCAAAAAAGTTCATTAGCCACAACAAATAGGGCAGGGGCAGTCAGGTACAATCTCTCCTGTCTAATACACAGATTGCTCTAAGATGCAAGAGAATTTGCTCAAACAATAAATGCTATGCTCGACAATTATCAGATGCAATGTCACAGGGATGAAATTACTAGTATACTGTATGATCTGAGAAAAAGCAGGATAATGGAACAAAATTGTCCTAAAGTGGCAACCCAGTATACATAAACGCTAGAGTCTAATATAAATTTTTAAACTTAATATTTAATTGATTGCATAAAATGATATGTTCAAAATGGTTAAAAGTATGTCTAACAGAAATTACAAATGTTAGTAAGGATGTGAAAAAATTGGAACCCTCATACATGGTTGGTTAGAAGGCATAATGTTTCAACCACTGTGGTTCAACAATTGTGGAAAACAGTTTGGCAGTCCCTCAAAAAATTAAACAGAATTACCATATAACCCAGAAATTCTACTCCTGGATACATACTTGAAGGAACTGAAAACATTAAAAAAAGAACATGCATCTTCACAGTAGCACTATTCACAAGAGCCAAAAATATTGTAACAGCCCAAAGGTCCATCAGTGGATAAACAAATTGTGTGTATCTATACAATGGAATATTATTCACCCACAAAAGTACTGACCTATGCCACAGCATAGATAAACCCCCAAAACAGTAGGCTAAGTGAAAGGTAACATATTATATGTTTCTTTTTAAAAAAATTTAAATTCTTTATTGTTTAAAGTATTACATAAGTCTCCTTTACCCCATTGACCTCTCCAGGGCTGCCCCCACCCCCCAGTACATGCCCTCACCGCCCCCCCGCCCCCGTCTGTGTCCATTGATTATGCTCATATGCATGCATAAAGTCCTTTGGTTGATCTCTAACCCCCTCACCCTGCACCTTCCCTCATAGGTTGGACAGTCTGTTTGATGCTTCTATGACACTGGTTCTATTTTTGTTCATCAGTTTATGTTGTTCATTATATTCCACAAGTGAGTGAGATCATGTGATATTTATCTTTCTCTGACTGGCTTATTTCGCTTAGCATAATGCATTCATATAAAATATCCAGAATACCTCTTTGTAATACTTTAAGCAATAAAACAATTAAAAAATAAATAAATAAAATAAAATAAAATATCCAGAATACATAAATCCATAGAGGCAGAATACAGATTAGTGGTTACCAGGGATTGAGGCAAGAGAGAGATGCAGAGAAATGTAGAAAAACCACTTACTGGATAAGAGGTTTTACCCATTAATACAGATTACAATCTCATTTAAAAATTAAGATGGAAATGTTTTGGAACTAGATAGATGTGGTAGTTGCACAACACTGTGAACACAGTAAATGCCACTGGATTATTCATTATGAAATGGTTGATTTAATGTTATGTAAATTTCATCTCAATAAATTATTTTTAAAGTATGCCAAAACTGGACAAAATTGAAAAACACTGAAAGAGAGAATACCTCAAAATATAAATAGATGTAGTAGCCTGAGGGTTATAAGTGATTTATTTTTGAGGTCTTAATATTACTTTATTAAATAATATTGGTTATAAAAACTTTAGAAAAAATATAAAAGCACCAAAAAGTATACAAAGCACTATAAATATTTCAGGTTTTTCAAAATATTCTTTAAGATCAATATGATATTACCTTTGCAATAGAAAAATAATAATAAGACCCTGTGCTTTCAGTAAGATAAACTCACGCAGATGAACATTTATTTCTGCCAAGGCTTTTATTGTGAGCTTGTTTCTCTCTATTGGCAGAGGTGAGAGACTGAGGGACCCAGGTTTGCCAGAGAAGCAAGTAAGTCTGTGACTTTTTGGCTAAGGCATCCCTTCCATCATTCTATCAACCCTGGACCAGTGTGTCTGGCTCTTGCCAGGCTGGCAAAGACCAGTCTCCGTAACACAGAGTTCGAAAGGGCCTCCTTCTCCATGACTTAGCCATCAACCTTCCATGAATGAGCCTGGAATTTCTATTTCTCCCACCTGCACAGCCTCTTTCCTGCTCACAACAAGAGGTATTCATTCATAAGTCATCACACTATTAAGTTCTGGGAATGGGGAAATGGTAGCTTGTACCCTTGACCTCATGAAAGAGATTGTTATTTCCGAAACATTCACAAATGATAGTGAACTGTATGCCTCACCTCCCATCCTTATAAACCTTTTTGATCATGAACATGAACAAAATAATAAAAAAGAAACAGAGAGATGTTTGGCACAGTGCAGAATGGATGTTACCAGTAAATGAACTCTCAAGGGCTCACACTGTAACCAGCACTGAGGTGGTACTGTCTCTAAGAAAAGACTCACGAACACCATCCTGGTTCACAGATTCAGAGGTTTGGGGTTTTGAATAACCACTCTTACCTTAATCCACTATTGGCTTCTCTCTCAATCCAACTTTATCATTAAAAGTTCAGCTCTCAATTCCCCCTCTTCTTTCAACAATTGCTCCTCCTGGTCTTGCAGCAAGACTGCCCTGAGCGAGTCCCCTCCTCCTGATTAAAAAGACAAGATATCAAAGATGTGTAAGTATTATAAAGAATTTTCTTCCAGCCCAGGTTGGTTTGGCTCAGTGGATAGAGCGTCAGCCTGCAGTCTAAAGGGCCCCCGTTCGATTCCAGTCAAGGGCATGTATCTTGGTTACAGGCTCCTCTCCGACCCGGACCTTGGTCGGGTCACCTACAGGAGGCAACCAATCGATGTGTTTCTCTCACATCAATATTTCTTTCTGTTTTTCTCTCTCTCTTCCACTCTCCCTAAAAATCAATGGAAAAATATGCTCGGGTCAGGATTAACAAAAAAATAAAAATAAACAGTTCTTCCTAAAGAAACTGATAGGACCAAAAGAGCACTCCAAAAATGGTAAAGAAAATAAAAATAGGTAACTGTCAGAATCATCAATGTCGAGAACAAAGGCTAGTGGATTTTCCAAGGATGGAGTTTCCTCCCTGGCACAAGAAGTCCATCCCATGGTTGATGGGAGGTACTGATTCCTCTCCATTTCCCCAGGGAACTGAGCATTACTGGTGTTCCCCAGAACAGTTGCTTGAGGAAACATGACCACAAGTCATTAGATGAAGAAGCCTAGCCAGCTGGCCTTGCCTCTGCTTCTTCATGTGCATGATATGCAGACACAGAGAACCCACAGCAGGACCCCACAGAGTAGCACAGTTGAGAGAACGAGAGGAGAGACAAATATTTAGTCACATGTTCAGTGTTCTACTATTCTGTCTTGTCATAACATGCAGACAAGGGATATCAATCGAAACCTAAAAGAGAAGTGAATTATGTTCATCTTATACCAAGCAAAACACTTCAGGCTTCACATTTCGTGGTTTGTCTCAACCCCAAACCTACTCTGGTCAAGACTTTAGATAGAACCCAGTTACCTAAAATAGGGCCTGATTTTGCTCTGGGCTGTACAGGACTGGTTATGGGGTCCAAGTAAAGACTCTGCAGAGGTAGAATTTCTGGCCTTCAAAAAGGTACATTTCCATAGAGACCAAAGCGGACACCAGATATGGCCCTAAGTGCTGAGAAAACAAAAAAGTCAAGCTGTCTTCATGAGCAATTTGGTATCGTTGAATTTCTCCTGGAACACTCTGCCCTGCCTGTTAATATTACCAAATCCAATTCTAGATGACCTCTGGAACAAGACAAGTAGTCAGAATTTATTCAGGCCAAAATCTGGAAGCATGCATGTTCCACCCACCCCTCCTCTACCAGCCTAAAAACACTCACAGCACAATATGTCTCTAAGATGCCTTAAGATAGCATCTCAAACTTGGACAATAGCTGGCAAAGTTGCCAGATTTGGTAGTTTGGGGGATTTTTATTAGGGTGGAAAGCATCTAATGGCCATGAATACTCTATTTAATGTCTTTTTCCCCCTAATGCATTGCATGAAATTTTCATTCTTCAGCACTGGACTCTGCCAAGGATCCCATCTCAATCTTTCATCTAACTTCTGGAGAAATTTCATCACAATATTTTACTAAGCTTTTCCCAAATGCTCAGCGTTTGCAGAGGACTTTGCAATAATGTGGGAGCCTTCTCCAAAGTCACTACCTAAGGAAAGGAGATTGCCCTCTCACTATCAACACTTACATTGCAGAGAGAAATCCTGGAGGCTTGAGAGAGGTTTACAGTTAGTTGCCAAGATCTGTTTGGAGTCATAAAGTGACAATCTAGACATTCAGATCTCTGCCCCAGGGCCTGTCTCCAGACACAGAAATGGCAGCTGACTCTACCAATATGGGGATGTGACTGAGATGTCTTCCCTTTTGGCTGGTGATAGTTCTTGACTTTCCCATTAGAAGGCTTTCTTATATAGACCGAGGCCTATATTGAAATGTTTCTAAGGTTTTGCTTATTAGAAAGAGGTAGCATATTAGTTACTTAACATGTTGGTAAAATTTCATGTTATCTGGACAACTTGGTACCTACAAAAAGAACAAGCACTTACCACAAGACCCCGGACAGGTAAGTTTGGATAAGTAGGCTCAAAAGGAAGAGGAGAATGAACCACAGTAAGGGCTGGTCTAGGATCAGAACACATAAAATAATAAAGGGGGTAACACTAGGGGGTGGGAGAAAGGGAATGAGGGCAGCAGACGCATGGCTGGTTTGGAGCAGGAGAAAAAAATGAAAACCAGACTTGACTGAACTGACAAATTTGCCCGAGGCCAGCACTGCCTTTACTAGTAAATAAGGATGAGACGCCAGCAGAAAGGTGAGGTGACTGGTTTGCAGGTAATATCTTTGACACCCTGCCCTCCTTGGCACCACTCCTAAGGGAACAATAGCTCTCAAAGAGCTGAGAGTGTCAAGAGCAGAGCAGGAGCAGAGGAAAGTTGGGGGAAAGGTCAGAAGTTCTCCAGGTTGCGAGAAGTGGAGCAGGTCAGAGCCCCTGGACTCTCCCGTAGGGTGACTGTGCCTGGGCCCCTCCCCGGGGAGGCTGGCATGCCAGCACAGTTCACACTGTGGCCAAGCATCTGTAAGTGCTTCTCCAAGCCCATCTGGGATCTCTGATCTCGGAGGGAAAGAGCATGTGAGGAAGAGCTGGCAACATCAGGTGGCCCTATCCAGATCCCGGCATGAGACGTGTGTTCACCAACTTCACAACACCCTTCCCCTCTCCTCCCGCATCTCCACTACGCTCCTCTACGACTGCCAAGGCCAAGCTGCTAAGAGAGATACTTTACTTCTTTGATAAAATATGATAATTGAGTGGTACATTGATAAATCTTACCAATTTAAAGACTCAAAGGTTCTCCTCTCTATATAAACACTCCCCACATTTTCACTTCACACCTTTCCCTGGGCTCATCCTCACTTCCTGTTACCCTCTGATCCGCCTCGTACTGACCTCTGGCTGCTTTGGCTTCTATCATTATCCATCCCCTCAGGACAAGCCTAATGCCCCTGACCTTTTCTGACACCGACTCCTGATAATCTTTCCTATCATCAAAAGGTAAGGTCCTGCTTTCCATTCCCTGAGGTCTTCCCTCAGTGGTGTGGACTCTGAAAAAGAAGAAACCATCGCCTTAAGGGTTTGTCAAGAAAATCAAATAAGAGAAGCCAATATTGACAGGTGAAGCGATAATATTGTCATTATCTGCACATTAGTCCTCACAGGTAGCAAACTGACCCTTTAGCAGAGACTGTGAGAACAGTCATCTAAGTGAGTGGTTCTGTTGGGGCATCGGGGCAGGTTGGCATGGGAGACGGGCAAGAGGGAGAGGCTGCAGCTTCCGGATGTTCTCCACTCACTTTTATAAGCCAGCTGCCCGCTCCTCCTGTGCTTGCTGCCCATTCTATGGCTAGCCCATATTTTTGCTTCATTTAATTGAAGCTGGGGGAAAAAACTTAGTTTGGTCTATAGTTAATAAAATACTGTTTGAAGTACACAAGAGCAGTAATGTACATTTAGTTCCAAATTATGGGCGGGGGGGGGGGGTATGCCTTAAAAGCCAAATATCTTAAAATCTTCTGCAATTGGCAAAGAACAATTATTTAGGGACTCAGACCCCTAGACAGGGACAGAATTACTTCATTCAGGGGAGTTGGCTCTGTCACTTCCCAGCTCTTGTGATATGGGACAAGTTGTTCAGCCTTTCTGAGCCTCAGGTGTTTTATCTATTAAATGGGATAAATACACTTATGTTGCCAGGTTGTAAGGATTCCATTTAACCGCTATGTGCCATCTGCAAACCACAGAACTCAAGGCTTGTTATATAATAAACAGCAACCACAGGCATTTGAGAGTGGAAATATTCAGTCTTCAAAAGGTACTCGAAGGTAACTCTGGGATCTGCATATTAGTCAAGAGACTTGGAAACCATTTGGGTTTGAAATTTTCACCTTGCCCTTTGAGACAGCTGGCAAAGCCATGAAGTGTCTCAACACCTCGGAGACAGGAATTCCTGCTCTGGAGATAGACGTGACATGTCTCAGGCAGCTCCGGAGACCACGCAGAGGGCCAGTCCCCTGCGAGAGGACTTCTCCGCCCACCAAGCCAAGGGCATACCCATTACCTGTCCTTTTCCTGACCTCACCCTTTCCACCCACCCGTTCCCCTCCGGGGTGTGAGAGCCTGCAAGAGCCTGCCTAATCTCAACTCAGGGAGTGCTCTTTGCTTTTAAAATGCCTTGCCCAGCTTAATCAGTAACCAGCAGCCCTCCACTGCCAGTTAGTCGCCTGCCCTGACATGAGTTCCATCTCCTGCCAGCCAGTAGATGTGACTTTTTTAGGAAGATTCAATTTCCAGAATGTGCCCTTCTGCCAATGACAGCCACCCTCTCTGAAGGTTACCTGTCACCAGCATTCCTGCTCATGAATGCAAAGTAAAGTGGGTGCTTGCCCTGACCTTGGAGAAGCACATCATTCTGTATATGAGTTTGAAAAAAGAGCATCTGATATTTGCCATCTTATTTGTGTCAGGACTGAGACCAGGAAGCCCCACCTGGCAGGAGGCCATCCCAGGTTCACGGATGTGGCCTGTGAACGGCAGTTGTCACTAGACCCAGCAATGATATTCAGCAGGCATGATGCGGGGGAAATGTTAATGAAATCCTGCCTAACTTCAGGAACACATTTGAATGGAATCAAAGTCATATGTGAAATTTTTTCTCATATACTGTCTCCTCTGCATATATTAACCTTTATCCAGCTTCAAAAAAAAAAAAGCACAAAACTAGCATGATTCACTCATTCAATCTTTCTTCAAACATTTATTGAGCACCCGTTATGTACCAGACCCTGTGCTGAGCACTAGAATAAAAAATTGAATGAGGCATAGATTATTTTAGGCAAATAATCTATTATTCAACATTTTATGCTGGGAATCCAAATTCTTAGTTTGTTAAAAACAAAGCAAAAAAAGTCTACATGCATTTCTGGACCTTGGCTTCATTTGGAAATGGGCAAAGGGAAAAGGTAGGGCTCTTAGAAAGAGCAAATAGAGTGCTACATTAGCTAGGCATGCTGTCCACTTGGGAAGATGTTGCAAAGGAAGAAAGCATGTTGGCTTATGGGAAAGAATGAATGGGATGATCTTGGGGAGTCTCAGGAGGAGGAGTGCCCAGATTTGCCATCATTTGTGAAATAGTGCATCATGCAAGAAGGGACTGCAATGGCCAAGCCTGGCTGGCCCTCCTGGTTTGGTCTCTGCCTGGCTGCCTGACACTGCTGATAGTGAAATCTGGCGGAGCCCTGCTCTGCTGATAACGGTGTCAGGCACCATTTAGCAGGAGCTTCCTGGTGCAGAGCTTTTAGAGAGTTCAAGGACTCGCTCTGTCATCATCATCAGAAGTGCATGTTTCCATTGCTGAGTCAGAAGCACTAAATTGCAGCTGGACCTGAAACAAATGGTGAGTCAGATGAAAGACTGTAGCTGCAGAGCAAACCCCCTGCTGCTAAGATTGCTGTGGCATAGGGTGGAGTGCATCGGCAAATGCCTAGAGCCCATTCATTCAGGCAACACATGGTTATGGAACACCTTCCTTGCCTCAAGAACTCTTCTGGGTGTTAGGGACAGAGCCTTGAACCAGACAGACAAAGCCCCATTGTCATAAGGCTTGTATTGTAGTGGAGAGAGACCATATGAACAGTATCATTTAAATTATGAGAAAGAAAACGATGGGCTGACGAGTAACCTATTGAAGGCACCTATATTGGTCCAAACTTTACTGCAGACAACATAATCCCCTTTAGGTTAAGTAGAAAAGAATTCCATATATAGAATTCTGTGATCATAAAATTGTTTTAAAATGGGCTGGAGGAGCAGGCTGTAGGGGCTGACCTCTCAAGAACCATCCCCAGCCTCTGCAGAATCTGCTACAAGAATCTGTTATATTAAGAAGGTGCTACATCTCTGCTGACTGCAGAATATTCTAGCCCCCAGTGCAATTAAAACAGCTATTGCTGCTAGTAAGCTGCCTTTTACTGCTAGGCACTGTCACCACAGCTACAACTGCTGGCTCCAGAATCACGCTACTTCCACCACAATCCATGCCCACAAACTGACACATAGTCCCGTCAAATGGAGACCCTGTGGTCCAATGGGGCCCTGCACTGTGATTGTGTTGGTGGGAACTAAATCACTTCTAGTATTCAAGCTCCAAGAGAATTGAAGAAATGTGATTTTTAGTTTCGCATTCTAGCATAGAAAAAGAGAGTTTGAATGGATGCTACACTACCTGGTCCATAGTAACTACCACACCACTTTGGAAGGATAATCAGGAAATGCCTCTAGGGGAGATGGCATTTAAGGTAAGACTATGTGAAAAACCAAGGAAGAGACATTCTAGGCATAGAGGGGGGAAAAAAGGCAAGGGTAGCAACTCCAGGTATAGTGATGAAGCAACAGAGAGCTTGGCGGGGTTAACAGAAGATATATCAAATAGGGCTTAGGGGATCCTAGGAGTTGATTTTATCCAGAGTACTGGGAGACCATCGAGAGTTTTATAAAGGAGATTGGCATACTCCAATCTTGTATTTTTTTAAAAAAATTCTGACCTCAAGGTGGAGAATGGATTATAAATTGAGCCAAGGAGACAAAACAGAAAAGTCTTGAGGATTAGAAATGATGATGATGACTTGGACTAGGATGTTGACTGCAGAGAGGAAGCTGACATGTTCTATGTATATTTATTAGAGAGAACCACAGGATTTCAGAATGAATTAGATGTAAGGAATAATAAAAATGAAAGCATTAAGGGTTGCTCCTATGTTTCCAATATAAACAAAGGATAAACTATATTCTATTTTCTGGGCTCAAGAGCAATGGGGAGGACATGTCTACAACAATCAAAACAACTCACCCAGTCCTTGATGTTTAAAAAAAAAATCAGCCCTGACTGGTTTGGCTCAGTGGATAGAGCGTCGGCCTGTGGACTGAAAGGTCCCAGGTTCAATTCCAGTCAAGGGCATGTACCTTGGTTGCGGGCACATCCCCAGCAGGGGGTATGCAGGAGGCAGCTGGTCGATGTTTCTCTCTCATCGATGTTTCTAACTCTCTATCCCTCTCCCTTCCTCTCTGCAAAAAAATCAATAAAATATATTTTTTTAAAAAATCAGCTATATACACATGTTGGAAGTAGACTCAACCAGATAGCCTCTTTGTTTTCCCAACTGGCCACTAATTGCATTCATCAGTGTATTCAGAGTATTCTTAAGTTCAGGGTAGTGGGTCTCACACTCCGTGCATGAGAGATTCTGTCACAGGTGGGATCCATACTTACACTTGGGTAAAGATTTACCTGATAAAAATACATGGGATAGTATAGAATAGTTTCAAGAGTTGGTGTCTAATCTCTGTGAGAAATAAAAGTCATAAAATACGGAGTGATTTGAAGCTAAAAGGCTACACTCTGAAAAGTCCTATAAATGTAGGACTGTGGTAAGTCAAAGCCCCCTGTTCACTTTGGCACAGCAAAATAATCTCGGGGGACCAACTCCCATATCCCTCCTCTCCCCACCCCTCTTTATTCACTTCCACCATCAAAACACTTGCTAGAATCAGAATAGGATGCTTCTTGGGTTTGATGAGCTAGTAACTAAATGATAAAATGATGTCAAAAGTAAAAAGAAAAGAGAAAAAAGAAAGAAATGTACATTATTATCTCTTTGCAAATACAAATACTACTAGCGATCATCCCAAAAGAACAAACTCAGAAAAATCATTTCTCTAGATTATGCTATAATCTCTTAAGCAAATAAATAAGCCAACAAGAGTTTTAAAATCTGAGCAAGAGACAGCAAGAGAAGCCATGCCTGTGCCCTGCCTCTCTTAAGCAATTGGAGCTCTTAGAATAGCTCTGTTGCTGGGGCAGAAGCAAATAATCTTTTGCTCTCCCTAAGCATTAAATCTTCCACGTCTTTAGAACTCTCCGCAGGCATACTGGTGCCAAAGCAGAGAAAGATTTAATTTCACGTTGCTAGGTTTTCACTTTTCTGCGGTTAATAAAGAGGCAGGTGCAGTCAGCTGGGCTGGTAGGAAAAAAAGGGGGAGAGAGTTAAAACTGTTTATTTGACCAACTTTAAATCTTGCTAAACCACAGAATAAGTCAACTCATAACTTGTTCCCAGCATCCCTACCTTACTCACTTTCAAGGGAAGTGCTTCTGAAGGTATTTCACACTAACAAATGAAATTATTTTGCCAAAATATTTTCCTATAAGAATTTTTGAGCCCTGCTCCTACAACTCCAAAAAGAAAATACGTACATATGTAATGGAGTAAGCCCACGAGTAATGTTCTTAGTTGTCAACTTGATGAGTTGTGCATGATGGAGATGAATGCCTAGTGTACTAAAGAGTTAAAGGTTAAGTCAGTGTAATCTATCACCTGATAAAGGACGTTGGTCTGTGGTAAAAGAAAGACTGATTCTTTTAGAGGTTTGTGTTGAATAGTAACTAAATGGTTGACTGAATTTGGCCAGTTTCCTCATTTTGGAACCATCAATTTAGGCTCAGTTTCCATTTTTAGTCCAGCCTTGGGCTGTGTTAGGATTTTGTTGAGTGCTTACACCAAAGAGTAGGGAGGAGAAAGCAGAAGGGGCATGAGCCACACTTTGTCATTTTTGTCACCTAATAGGAAAATGGATCCATGTGTGACTTTTCTTTAGAATCTCTTGGTTCTGAGCAGATGGCAATATTTAATACATGTCTTTTGAATGTATCTATGAATCATGGTACCCATCTGGTACAGGCAATCCTACACTGGAGGTGGTATTTACCTTTGTCACATACATTCCAATTCTACCTTGTTGAAGAAAAGCAATGGTGTCTGAGGGAATGACTTCATTTTTTAAAAAATACGTTTTTATTGATTTTTAGAGAGAGAGGAAAAGAGAGGAATAGAGAGATAGAAACATCGATGAGAGAGAAACATCATCCATGGGCTGCCTTCTGCACAATCCCTACTGGGGATCGAGCCTGCAACCTGGGCATGTGCCCTGACCAGGAATCGAACAAGTGACCTCTTGGTTCATGGGTCGATGCTCAACCACTGAGCAACATTGGCTGGTTGGGAATGACCTCACTTAAAGAAATGAACCTGGCTGACAATGAGTACTCTCAACCCATTTTCCAGAAATTGGCTAAGAAATGGTTATGTGACCCTTGATTCTGCCCCTTGAGAAGGAAAAAAGGTTTCTGGGAATGTCCTTGGTTCTGAAGAAAGCAATAGGAAGCTGGTTTTCTCTTCCCCACGAATGGGAATAAAGAGACGTGTAGCCCCGGGTGCTGCTGGCAGCTGTTTTCTGAACACAAGGAAAACCAACCTGAGAATGAAGCCAAAGTTTAAGACAACAGACTGAAAAGATGGGGAGAACCTGACCCTTTGATGACATTTTTGAGTCACAGAATCAAGCAAACATAAAGCCTGCTCTACTTCTGAATTGCCTGCTATAAGGCCTAATAAATATCCTTGTCATTTAAGCCAATTTGAATTTGGTAGTATGTTTCTTGCAAATGGATTTGAATGATGTGCAGACTGATATCATTTGCAAAAAGCTATTTTTTAAGTATTTATTTCAAATATCTGGTTTACTTCTCCTTAAAATGAATAATCAGTAATTAACTTTTGTATTACTTTATATGTCCTTAACTGTCCCTTCTCACTACAAAGGTTATTTTAAAATTTGAAAGTCTACAAAGGCAATAAATCAGGGGTGATAGCATATAGCTCCCTCAGAAACTATGCTCTCACTTACGTGTTTTAAAACAAATCTTATGGTTGTCTTTTTATTTTATACTTTATTCTTGAGAATCTCTAATCAAAACTGATAAGCCAGGTTGTACATTGGAGAGGAAAGCCACACCCAGCTATGCCCACCTGCTCTGTATTAATTTTCCCTTCTTCTGCACATTCAATGAAATACTAATTCTCTAACTGGGTAGTTGGGTTTCAGACTTTGCAGGATAGCCTAACCGCTAAGAGCATGGACTCAAATCTTGACTCTGTCATTTATTAGCTGTGCTTTGGGGTGAAATACTTAACCTCTATAAACTTCCACTTATCCTTCTGTGAATGAAGATAGAGTTGTATTTACCTCATGCCATTATTATGTGGGTTATATAAGATAATGCATGTGAAACACTTAGCATAGTGCCTGGCATGTAGAAAATGCCTGGGAAATGTTATTAATATTCCCTTTGTGATACAAGCAATCAATGGATTTTACCTGGAGGGAAGATGGCTGGCTTCTTAAAAGTGCAGCTTGATAAACCAAATTATTACTTAAATGAGTGGGGTTCAGGAAAGAGCTATTTGAGGAGAAGAGGCAGAGTCAGACATTGCTTTTCCTCTTAACATTTATTTCCTAGCTCCCTCACGTGGAATTATTCTGGGTCCCTCTTCCATCATCATAACACTTAAAAATTAATCCTGATTGCTTCACATGGAGCTCGGTGACATAATGTTGTAACACAACAGGATCATAATATCATGGATTGATATAGAAATGCTCAAAATTGCCTTTTTAAAATCAAGACTATGGAGACTGAATAAATAAACAAAAGAAGGAAGAAAGAATCAATACTGCCTGTTTACATTGGCTTAATTCCGAAAATAATGAAGAAACTGCTCGAAGGGTAAGGTAGAAAAAGCACTGGCAGGGGCAGGGGCTTTGCCCTCACCAGCTGAGTACGACCTTGAGAAAATCACAGCATCCCACTGGAGGTCAGGGTTCTCCTCTGTGACAGAGTTTTTACACCAGGCTATCGGGGATGTGAGAGGGATGGAGAGGGGGAAGCAGGAGCACAAAGAACTCATTTTGGGGGTCCCCCCTTGCTTTAACCAGAGCAGTTTCATGATCACTTATTTTACCTACTCTATTGAAACAAAATGTTTGAACACACACAAAAGATTAACTCCATGGTCTCTAGGATCTCTTCTAACTCTGACTTTCCCAGTTTTCCCTCCACATGGCTCAGGTGCCTAGAGCAGTGAGTTACTGAGCCCACAGATGGCTCACGGAAATGATAGGCAGCCGGATCCTGAGAGTCTAAATGGAGGGGCCTTGGACTAGGTGCCCCACAAATTGCTGAATCTCCTTACAAGTTCCTAAGCTGAGCTTCTTCCTGAATCAATGCTTTCCCTATTCTACCCTCAAAGTCCCCAGAGAAGAGAGATTAAGAGACCCCCATCAGATTGTTCTCAGTGCATTTGATTTATTCCTGTCGACCTAACTATCCTCTTTCAAAGTCCCTGTACAGTAGAGATGGAGTTTATCAAGCTAAATGCCATGGAATTGAGTTTCATGGGTAAGAAACAAGGATTTCTAATTTTAATTTTAATTCAATTGCAATATACATTGTTCCTCAGTCTATTTAAACTCCTTACGTTTTCTTTTAATAAATTCTGAAGTAGTTGAAGCATACCAAAAGGTATCCTATCTAATAAAAGAGAAACATGGTAATTAGCCGTACGGCCGCTACCCTTCCCATTGGCTAATCAGGGTGATATGCAAATTAACTGCCAGCCAAGATGGCGGCAGGCAGCCAGGCAGCTTGAAGTTAACATGAGGCTTGCTTGCTTCAGTGACGGAGGACTCCAACGTTCCCCGCCTGCTGCTGCCGGCCTCTGAGCTTGCAGTTTGAAACATTGTTACAAATATAGAAGCTAAACAAAACCCCAGAAACCTGCTTTCAGCCAGCCGGGATCTCAGAGCTGGAGTTGAAACAGTGTTTCGATTATAGAACCCAAACAAACCAGATACCTGCTTTCAGCAGCCAAGGCCTAAGAACTGGAGCCAAGCCTCAGAGCTAAAGCTGGCCCAGAATAAAAAGAAAAAGAAAAAAAGGAGCGGTTGGGAGCTTCAGTCACCCGCCAGCCTGAAAACAGCCCTCAGCCCCTCACCCAGACTGGCCAGGCACCCCAGTGGGGACCCCCACCCTGAACGGTGTGGGACCAGCTGCAAACAGCCATCAACCCCTCACCCAGGCTGGCCAGGCACCCCAGTGGGGACCCCCACCCCGATCCAGGACACCCTTCAGGGCAAACCAGCCGGCCCCCACCCATGCACCAGGCTTCTATCCTATGTAGTAAAAGGGTAATATGCCTCCCATCACCGGGATCAGCGGAGCAGCGAGGCCTCCCGGCACCGGGATCAGTGTGACAGGGGGCAGCGCCCAAACCCCCTGATCGCCCTGCGGCTCTGTGTGTGACAGGGGGCGGGGCCACAACCTCCCCATCGGCCCTGCCCTGAGTGTGAGAGTGGCGGTGCCCCAACCCCCTGATCGGCCCTGCTCTGTGGGTGATAGAGGGCGGCGCCCCAACCCCCCTTCACGGGCCCTGCTCTGTGTGTGATGGGGTAGAGCCATAACCTCCCCATCGGCCCTGCCCTGAGTGTGGCAGTGGTGGCGTCCCAACCCCCTGATCGGCCCTGCTCTGTGGGTGATAGAGGGTGGCACCCCAACCCCCTGATCCGCCCTGCTCTGTGCGTGACACGGGGGGAGCTCCCCAACCCTCTGATGGGCCCTGCTCTGTGAGTGACAGGTGGCAGCACCCCAACCCCCTGATTGGCCCTGCTCTGTGCGTGACAGGGGGTGGCACCGCAACCTCCCCATTGACCCTGCCTTGAGTGTGACAGGGGGCGGTGCCCCAGCCCCCCAATCGGCCCTGCTCTGAGACCGACCAGGGGCTGCACCTAGGGATTGGGCCTGCCCTCTGCCACCCAGGAGTGGGCCTAAGCCAGCAGGTCGTTATCTCCCAAGGGGTCCAAGACTGGGATAGGGCACAGTCCGGGCTGAGGGATCCCCCCTCCCCCCTGAGTGCACAAATTTTTGTGCACCGGGCCTCTAGTGTTTTATAAATGTGCATTTGTGTATGTGTGTGTGTGAGTGAACCAAGTGGGGCTTACTAATGTAAAGATGGCTTAATTACAGAACCCCTTTTAATATTTAGCATATTAACTAATTAAAGAATAGCATATAATCTTTGAAATTGAAGCAGATAAAGCACTTGAAAAATTAAAAATGTTTTCATGATAAAAGATTCTTAGTGAAATGGAAAAGAGGGCAATATTTGATGAAAGATATCTACCAAAATATCAGAGCAAGCATTGGACTCTATGGTATTACCTTGAAAGAGGAATGAGACAAGAATACCTGTCATCACAGGGTCTATCCATGTACTGGGGGCTCTAGTCAGTGATGTTAGATAAGGAAAAAAAGAAGGATTGGAAAAGAAGAAAAAGCTTCTTGGCTTCTTGATTTTTTTAGACAATGTATTAATTTAAATGTGCAAGAGAATAATTCTAGTAATGAAGTTGTTGAATAAAAGATTGTAGGTTGGGTTCCAGGGAAGCTGGCTCTGAGCTGGAGATTAGCATGGAGAGGGTTTATTAGGCTGTACACTAGACATCAACACCTGTGGAAGGGAAAGGTGTGAAGCAGGACGGTGCAAAGGGAGAAACTGAGCTGTGATGTAGTCCTAGAGAAGCCCGGACAACCTCATGGGAAGGTCTGAAGCTGGCAATCCCTTTAGAATTGTAACAAGTTGGGATGAGGAGACCAGGCCCTTATGTCCCCAAGTTGCTCAATTACTGGGTGGGAGATGGCCTGGGGAGGGGTGTGGCCTTGGGGCTGGCAGCTCTTTTGAGCCAAGACACTTCTTCCCCTTCCTCCCACCCCCATCCAAGATACTTCTTAATGAGGACTAGTAGATAAGGTCTAATTGATGACATTGCTTCCTGCACCCGAGAGGATAAGTTCTTAGTCCTCAAAGGGGACATGGGAGGCGCTGGGATCTACTTATTCATCCAGTTGTGGGAGCCATTCCTTCTGGTTCCAGAGCAAGTCTTTTCCTTGGGAGAGACTTGTAAGAGAAAGATGAGTGGGATGGACTATAGCTCCCTTTGTTGTAGCTGGCCTTGGGGCCACAACTGATCCTCATTGATCCCTGCTTTACTATGCATTCTACACCCCCTTAACCAGCACCTCTGCGAATCTCAGGGACCCAGCTGGTGAGTGATCCAGATCCTCCTTGCTGAGAGGTCTGATTCCCTGGTTACTGGTGCCCTTCGTAGGCCAGGATTGCTGCAGCTGTCTAATTACCATCAAAATGGGGCAAGATATTACCAAGAGGTATCTAGGTACATCACTTAAATGCCAAATATATTCTTCCCTGCCTACATTGTGTAACAGCAACCCTACCTTTTCCTGATAATCGGCATTAATGCCCCTGCTTCTCCAAACCTGCAACTCATTATGATAATTGCATCCCCTTGGCTTCTAACAGTTAAGTGCTGCCATCTGGCCTCCATTATATCAGGGTCCTCATATCGCCATTGCTCTCAGTGGGTGCAGTTCTGTAATGGCCTCTGCTCCTGTAATCCCTGGCCTGCAGAAGGGAGCCACCACTGAATTTAGGGAGGCTGGTATTCCTCTCACCAGCACGATCTTTATTGCTTTGGGCACTCTTAGGGAGCATCGTCATCCTGTGGATTTTTCAGTCTCACACGGTAAGTCCACTTTT
Organism: Myotis myotis; assembly: GCF_014108235.1. Lineage (NCBI taxonomy): Eukaryota > Metazoa > Chordata > Mammalia > Chiroptera > Vespertilionidae > Myotis > Myotis myotis. The sequence goes on from NW_023416357.1 coordinate 36,817,510, forward strand.
GCGTGCCTACTTTTCTGAGTCTTTTAATTATCCTACTCTCTGCCTTGGCAATTCAGGTATTTCTGCCTTCACTTATTAACATCTGGGATATTTGAAGAACTCCCAGAAAATAATAAGAAGAAAGAGAGAAGTCACATATAAATAGCCAAAAGATAAGAACAGGCAATTCAGAGAAGAACTGTGAATGGCCAATACATTTTTGAAAAGTAACAAATAAACATAGTCTCTCCAGTGCTCAGGGAAAAATTAATTAAAACTACAATGAAATAATTTTTCACATTTATCAGGTTTTCAAAAATGGAGAAGCTTGCAAATTCCAGGTGTTTGGTGAGGAATTGGGACAAGGAAATATTCATATTCTGCTAGTGGGAGTGTGAAGTGGGCATGTAGATGGGAACAACTACTTTGGAGAGCAATTTGGTAGCATCAAATAAAATTTAAAATGAACTTAATTTTAACCCCTGCAATTCTCTATTACCCTAGAGAATTTTTTCACACATGGATAAGAGTGAATGGAAATTGAAAACAGCCTTAATTTCCATTCCCTGGAGAATGGATAAGTTGAAGTGCATTCATACAAGGAGATATTATACACAAAGGTGGATGGACCTTAAAAGGTAAAATCTTGAACCCCCTCAAAAAACAAAGCCAAAATTACAGAATACTTATAGCATAATGCTATATATTGTTTATGAATATGTACATATATTAATGTGTTTAATATATGTAATACTATTACATGTTATGTATACTCATTACATATTTTAATTTCTTACATATGTATCATGTATGTGATAGTATTATATAAGCTATTATGAAATACTATGAAAACATTAATGGAAGTGAAAAACACCAAATTAAAGATAATTCCTTTTGTAGAGGGAAGTGTGAGAAGAAGAATGGGATTGAGGAGGTTTATTTTTATCATATCTATATTTTTTCCCTTTAAAAAATCCTGAAGCTCAAAGATAGAAGGCAAAATTTTAAGCTTTGACAAAACTTAGTGGGGGTACATGAAAGTTTGTTGTTTTATTTTCTACTAGAGGCCCAGTGCACAAAAATATGTGCACTCGGGGGGGCAGGGGGGGTCCCTCAGCCCGGACTGTGCCCTTTCCCAGTGTCGGACCCCTCGGGAGATAACGACCTGCTGGCTTAGGCCTGCTGCCAGGGGACAGAGGGCAGGCCCAATCCCTAGGTGCAGCCCCTGGTCGGTCTCAGAGCAGGGCCGATTGGGAGGTGGGGTGCCGCCCCCTGTCATGCACAGAGCAGGGCGGATCGGGAGGTTGCGATGCCACCCTCAGTCATGCTCAGGGTAGGGCCAATTGGGGGGCTGGGGCACCGCCCCCTGTCACACTCAAGGCAGGGTTGATGGGGAGGTTGCGGCGCCACCCCCTATCATGCACAGAGCAGGGCCAATCAGGGGATTGGGGCGCTGCCCCCTGTCACTCACAGAGTAGGGCCGATAGGGGAGTTGGAGAACCGCCCCCTGTCACACACAGAGCAGGGTAGATCAGGGGGTTGGGGCGCCACACCCTGTCACACTCAGGGCAGGGCCGATGGGGAGGTTATGGCTCTACCCCATCACACACAGAGCAGGGCCCATGGGATGGGGGGGGGGGGGAGCGTTGAGGCACCGCAGCCTGTCACACACAGAGCCACAGGGCGATCAGGGGGTTGGGGAGCTCCCCCCTATCAGGCACAGAGCAGGGCTGATCAGGAGGTTGGGGCGCCTTCCCCTGTCACGAACAGAGCAGGGCCGATGGGGAGGTTGTGGCCCCGCCCCCTGTCACACACAGAGCCGCAGGGCGATCAGGGGGTTTGGGCGCTGCCCCCTGTCACACTGATCCCGGTGCCGGGAGGCATATTACCCTTTTACTACATAGGATAGAAGCCTGGTGCATGGGTGGGGGCCGGCTGGTTTGCCCTGAAGGGTGTCCTGGATCGGGGTGGGGGTCCCCACTGGGGTGCCTGGCCAGCCTGGGTGAGGGGTTGATGGCTGTTTGCAGCTGGTCCCACACCGTTCAGGGTGGGGGTCCCCACTGGGGTGCCTGGCCAGTCTGGGTGAGGGGCTGAGGGCTGTTTTCAGGCTGGCGGGTGACTAAAGCTCCCAACCGCTCCTTTTTTTCTTTTTTTTTTTTATTCTGGGCCAGCTTTAGCTCTGAGGCTTGGCTCCAGTTCTTAGGCCTTGGCTGCTGAAAGCAGGTATCTGGTTTGTTTGGGTTCTATAATCGAAACACTGTTTCAACTCCAGCTCTGAGATCCCGGCTGGCTGAAAGCAGGTTTCTGGGGTTTTGTTTAGCTTCTATATTTGTAACAATGTTTCAAACTGCAAGCTCAGAGGCCGGCAGCAGCAGGTGGGGAACGTTGGAGTTTTCCGTCACTGAAGCAAGCAAGCCTCATGTTAACTTCAAGCTGCCTGGCTGCCTGCCACCATCTTGGCTGGCAGTTAATTTGCATATCACCCTGATTAGCCAATGGGAAGGGTAGCAGAGATACAGCTAATTACCATGTTTCTCTTTTATTAGATAGGATAGATACAGCTGGATTCTGACTTGCAAATTTATTTATGATTTTTGGTCCTATGTTTATTAGCAATTGTTGACTTCTGCTTTTAGCATCTAGTTTATCTGATTTTCTATCGAAGTTATACTAGTCTCATCAAATGAGTTGGAGAGCATGAACTCTTTTTATCTGGAACACTTGCATAAGATTGAATGTTTGATAGAACTCACGCAGAAATTCAAAGTTTGAAATGTGTATTATTTTTACCAAAGACTGGATTTTGATAATGATTATAATTTTGTTTCTTCTTGAGTCAATTTTGGAAAATATATATTTTTCTATGAAATAAACCACTTCATCAAAGTTTTATTTTTTATTGGTATGTGGTTAGCCATTGTCTATTCTTTTTATTTTTAAATATCTACCATATATTATCAATGTTTTGTTATCTGCATCTAAAAATTCTTATTTGTGCTTTCTCTCTTTCCTGCCCAGATTATGAACAAATTGAGAAATCAAATAAATGAGTATTTTTATACTGAGAAAGGCTAGGTTGGTTATTGTAGCTTAATACGAGAGCAAGAATTAGACTGACTGAGCATGCAGAATCCCCCAAAAGGGCTGCTGTGGTCAAATCTATAGCATGGAGGAGCAGAGGAAAACTTATCCTGACTCCAGATAGGTTTGCTCTGAAAAAATGAAGGGCAGAGCTTAGTTGAGTAAGCTCAGTTTATTCCTCCAAAATTTGCCAGTTAAGTAAATCATCTTACCTCCCTAGGGGAAGAATGCATAAAGGAGCATAAGAAGGTCAATTCTTGGTTTTTGTTCCTAATTTTTTGCTTTTTTTTTATTAGACTATATTCCCAGCCTCATATTTTCCTTCCTTTTAATTCCTTTGAGTTACTCTATTCTTTTAATAGATTCTTAGCTCATTAAGTCCTGACTTTCTTCACTCTTTTTTTTTGCAGGGGGGGGGGGGGGGGGGGATTTATTTATTTATTTATTTGCAGCTTTATTCACTTTTTAATGTTTTACTTTTTTCCTTTTTATTGAATTTATTATTGGAAACTGTCTAATTCTGATGTGCTTGTGTAGCGTCTACTAATACACAGTCATGGTAGACTGTTTTCTTGTGTATTTTGCAACGATGCATCATGAGCTCATGTTTAGAACGTATTTACCTGTGAGACTCAGATTAAGGGTTCATCCCACCATATGAGTTTTGTGTTTACTTCTGCCAGGAATCCCTGTTATTAGCTCTTTTTATAAAAATCTCTCAGCTTGGGGGTTTCGGAAATAATGTAGGCAGAATAAAATCAAATGTCAACCAGGCACAGATCTATAGAAGATATATTTTCTTGTCCTTCAAGCAATATCTCACTAATGCTCAAGACACTGTGGAAGACAAGTAGACTATAAGAACCTTGGTCCATTTCACCCATGGTAGATTAAATAGCCTCTTTCTTTAGGTGCAATCATCATATGCACCTAAAATGATGATTTCCTAAACAGTGCTGTCTTCCCTCTTCCTCTCCCTCCCTCTCTCTTCTCAAAATATTTTCTCCAAAGGAAACTAATTGGTTAACACAGTTTCCAAAAAGAGCAGGCCCACAATTCACTTTGGAAGCAGCAGCTTTATCAGCTGCAAGGTAAACATCTACTATCATAATAATGAGGAAATTCAACAGGAAAAAAAAAAAGAGGGAAAATAGGGGGTGGGAAAGAATTGATCTTTGTTAGCCACTGATATTATATCAATCCTCAAAACCACTCTTTGTGGTAGATATTCCCTCTCAGTCTGCAGATGAGGCCTAAGGCTACCCAGTCAGGACAGGGCTAACCCATGTCTCCCTGACTCCCTTTTCAGAAGGAAAGTCCCTGAGGCAGGAAAGGGGACCAAAGGCAAATCAGAAATATAAACTCAAGTGAAGGAAAGGTTAAGGCAGGTACAAGTCCTGTTTCTATGAGTTATGGAGGCTACTCTTTGTAAACTCTGCCTTAGCCAATTAGTTCTCTCTGGAGATACGGTCCCATTTAATTTATCTTCTCTTAAGCACACCTTCCCATCCCCCAAGTTTCCAATAGCAAGTTCGCTGATTGTCTAGGCTGGAAACTACTAGTAAAACCACAAATGGGGAGGGAGGGACACTTGGAAGAAAGGCTTTTCCAAACCTCTCAATGTCAAAATATCTGTGGCATTTCCCCTCGGAGACAGCCCTGCCTCCTTGAAGGCTATCGGTACCTGTGACATAAGGTTACAAAGTAATGTGACTCTAGAATACAGGCCTTCTGCTGCTCCAGTCCTTTTTAAAAAAAAAAACATAGTCATCAAAAAGCTTCCCTCCCAGCTGTGTGGAAAGTGACTGTGCAGCTCTCACTTAATTGTTGGTTGCATTACCTCATTCTATACATCATTCATGACAAGCAAGGAACCACAGGGTTCCTTTGGCTAAATCCTCTTGTCCTTGACCCAGCTCTAATTTCTTTGGCCATTTACTTCATAAATGTGGTGAGTCCTGGAGCTGAGAGAGGCTGTGCAGAGTTTGGATGCAGTGGGTTCTTTCCTCTTTAAAACAACAAGCAAGAGAAGCCAAGGCAAAGAGGACTCCTGACCAACCACTATTTTCTTGTCCTTCCCACCCAGGGGGCCCACAATGCCATCACTCTGACAATTAGGATGAAAAGAGGGAGAGAGAGGAGGTTTTTTTAAAACTGTCTTTGGATGGACTATTTATGCCTTCCAACCTGGCTCTCTTCCTTGAACTCACAGGGAACACCAAGGCAGACTGCAGCGTGACTCCTCTGTCCCACGTAAGGGAATACATTTACACTCCCTCAGCTCTTCGTGTTGGCAGAGAGCTAGGAGTCCCCATGTGCTTCAAGGGCCCACCCAGGTCTCATGACTGTTAAGGCAACAACTCAGGAACAGGTGGCCTCCGGGCTGATAGTGAGGCAGCACCCAGCCATGCCCCAGTGTAGTTCCTAGCTTGTAGACACAGCCATTCCTCCACTCCTCGTGATCTGGGCTTCACAATTCTCCTGGGAGAAGACAACATAAGTGAAAGCTTCATTCTGTACCAGCTAAAGGAGTGGCAGTTTTGGGGGGCTGGAGTCGGCAGGTATTTGGACCTGAACCAGGAACGCCAGTCTGTCCTAGGACGCAAACACGATGAGATAAAGGAGCCTTTTCAGCCCAGGCTTAGACCTAGCCCAATCTTCTGTACTCTCTGCTCCACCATAAAACATTATTAGAACCGAGGGGCTGCAAGATGCTGAATCATCAGAGCGAGATTAGATCATGTCCGTGGACTGTGTGCAGACATAAAAGCAAATGTAAACATTTTAGAATGGATTTCAACATCAAGGATTAAAGCGAAGGGGGTTTTATGTTTAACTAGGAGTTAAGCATAAATTCTATTTCCCCGGAGCTCCATTAATAAAGGTTTGCTTCTAAAGTGTTCAGGGACACTGCGCAGACTGCTTGAGACCTTGGGCGACAGTAGGATAAATAAGCCAGACACAAAAGCACCAAAATTAACTGGAATTTCTCCCAAAATATGCAATGCCCTTTGAAAACCTAAGGAAGAGACCAGCAAAAAGATACAAACTGCTCTGTTTTAAAAGGACTATGTTTATATTTGCTTAAGGAAAAGGAAGCCAAGTAAAGAAAAAGCTTACTCGAGATCCTCTCTGAGTCCCCCTTCTCATAGAGGCCAACAAATCTGGTCACCAGAATCCCTTTCTGTCTACCCCTGGGTCCTGCTGAGCTCCTTAATTCTTGGTTTATGCAGACCTTAAAGCCAATTGCTAGAAGAATGTATCAAAAATGTTTCAAAGTCAGTTTAAGGTTAATTTCCCCCAAGAGACTCCTGGCTTTTCTTCTTTAGGTGCCTCCCTGCCCCCTCTGTTTAATTGCTTCTGTCTTCCTCCAGCCTAACCCCAACTTGATCTTTCCCACCAAGGTCTGCCCCAGACTGGCAGAGCAGACAGAAAAGCTCTTTAAGAATATAGAGTTGACTATTAATAGCAGTGACACAGGCCCATGAAAGCCAAAGCAGTCAAGTCAGAGAATCTGTCAGCCTGGATTAGTTTTCCAGCACCTGGGAGGTAGGACTTTTTTATAAATAAAAACAGACAGCAAACATGGCCCCTCACAGGCTCCTGCCGTCTGAGCGGGCTCACACGGGTCCGAGTCCAGAGGCTTTTCCCCACTGTTCTCCAAGCCTAGCAGCAAATTCTTGTTTTGAAACTGGGTTTAACAAAAGGAAGGCTTGTTTCAGTCTGCATCCAAATCCCTGCTTGTACAGACAGTGTAGCATCTTCTGTGCTTTCCAAACCGTTGTTAACCAGATCCTCCGTCCAGGAACAGGAACCGTACGCGTCACAGCATCTCCTAGGATCCACAAAGCACAGTCATTGATGGGTCTTGATCAGAGGGTGGTCCCTGCCTTCGACTTCAGGCTCTGGGCCCCCATGGAAAGACCTTGCTTCCTCCACACGAGGCGTTTCTCAGCCTTGGGAGAATTCCTCTTCTCATCACAGAATGGACTATAAGAACCAAAACAGGCTCTTTTGAAAGAAGGCTACACATTAGAGGTGCATTTTGAGGTTAATTTGCGAAGTCTCTGGGTCCTAGAAGCTGCATGCCCGCATTGCCAAATTTAGAGGTCAGGTGACTACAGGTACAATTCACTTTGATCAAGCAATAAAATTATAAAATATTTGCATAGGACTCTGTTCTTGGGTTCTACAGATTAGGTCGCCTTGTGCTGCAATGGTCTCTGATCCGGAGAAGTTTACAATACCATCGTACTGAAAACCTACTTTCAAATATCTCAAGGAATGGGGTACACACACACACACACACACGACTGAGAAATGGTGCTCCTATGTGTAAGCTAATACAATTGGCCAGAACATTTCCTCGTGCTAATCAGTCTTTCAATTCCCATCTCTTATCTTCTAAATATATCACCTCTATTATAAATAATTCTTGCCTTCTAGGGTGTCAGGAGTTACCATCCCCCTACTCACTACCCATATTTAGCCCCTTTAATCTTTCCTCTGATCAGATTCCCTGAGTCATCCTCACCTCTCCCTACTCCTTCTCCTTGCCCTTCTCCAAATTCCCTAAGGTTCTATGCCCTAAACTGAGCTTTACAAAGCCAAAGGGGTATTCCAGATGCTTGCTCACCGTGGAGCCGAGAAACCAGCTGTCACCTCTGGTCTCTGTTATCCCATGACTCAGGGTCCGTGGCCCAAAATAGGCCTGGCCTTTCGCGTTGCCTTCTCTCGTTGCAGTCTGGCTGCTCCGTGGCTGTCCACTATCACCCCACTCCCCTTTGGCACTACTGCTTTCCAGGTTCTTCTCCCCACGAAGTGTGTATGTCTGAGATGATTTTCCTCCTAACTCGAATGGACCACTGGTCAGCACTCTTCTCTATCACCACCCTGGTTTGCAACTAGCCCCCAAATTTCCATGAACATCTCTACTAAGGGAGTTATATAGGAACTTCCATTCTAGAAGAAGACAGCAAGCAGGAAAATTATTTGTAATTTTAGGCTTTCTGGAGAACATGATAGAACATTCCAGGCAGGATCTGCCTCAGAAAGGATTTGATGGGCGTGTGAAGGTGACTGTGAACCTCATCTGGAGCTAGTGGTATATAGAAAGGAAATTTTCCCCTACACAAATCAGGTCCCCTGGGGCCACGTGGAGTTGCCATAGGCTTCTCCGTGGTGCTTTGTTGCCTGAGAATCCTGCTTTCTTCTCTTCACCGCCCCCAGGATCTGTCCTCTCCTTTCTGGGGAGTTCGGCTCTGGCAGGTGGCAGGAAGGGTGCCCATGGGGACTGAGAGGCCCCACCCTCCCCAGGAAGGTGCAGGGGCCCACGCTCTGTCCTGGGGAAGTCCGGGAGGCACTCATTTCAGGAACTCCCAAGCCAACAGCACTAATCCCTACAGCTTCAGGGGGAAGAACATCCTATTTTAAGAGGCCCTGGGTAACTTGCTCACCCAGGTCTGAGTCACTGCTCCTCTTTAAAGTTTATGAAAGAAACACATTTCTCCACTTTCAGCTTTGCAGGCTTTCTTTTCCTCAGCCTCAGCGATCAACTGGTTTACCACAAAATGCAAAAGGAGCTCGTGAGGCATTGGTAACTAAGGAAGTCATAGTGTCTGGAATTATAACTATAGAGGCAAAGCTAAGAATTATATGAGATCTAAAAATAAGTTACTAACCATATCCTACTTCCTCTAATATACATACATAGGTAGCTAGAAGAGAAAACCACCCGTAGTTCAAAAGAATCAACAAAGAGCACTGTGATTAACCACAGCCCATTCTGTGCCAAAGAAGTATTCCTGCCCCCTTAGTGAACAGGCTTTTACCCAATGAGGGTATTTCATTGGAAGGTAATTCTTGTCACTATATTACTTGAGAGTATAAAACCACCAGGTCTCCAAGTCGGCCATTGCAGGGGTAATTAGAATAATCAGATATCAATTACATCCATGGCTTTGGTACCCTTTGAGTCAAACCACTGCAGGTGAGTGCAAGTTCTTCCACAGTTTGCCCGCAAACACATGTATTTCTTATTCATCAGCAAGTTACTGTTCAAACAACTTTGTGTGTTAATATAAACATAAATAATAATAACAGCTTATATTGCTTACACATTTACACAGTAACTCACTGTTAACTCACTCATCCTTATAGCAACCCTATCCCTTTTTTTAAAATATAGTTTTATTGATTTTGGAGAGGAAGGGAGATGAAGAGGGAAATAGAAACATCAGTGATGAGAGAGAATCATGTTCGGCAGCCTCCTGCATGCCCCCTACTGAGGATGGAGCTCACAACCCAGGCATGTGCCCTGACCAGGAATCCAAACATGACCTCCTGGTTCGTAGGTCGACACTTAACCACTGAGCCACGCCAACCTTACCCCTTTTTACACACAAGAAAACAGAGGCTTAGAGAGATTAAGTAACTTGACCCAAACCACACCATTCATAAGTGTTAAGAGTGTAGGTTCGGCCCTAGCTGGTTTGGTTCAGTAGATAGAGCATCAGCCTGTGGACTGAAGGATCCTGGGTTCTATTCCGGTCAAAGGCACATGCCCGGGTTACAGGCTCGATCCCCAGTAGGGGGCGTGCAGGAGGCAGCTGATCAATGATTCCCTCTCATCATTATTGTTTCTCTCCCTCTTCCTTCCTCTCTGAAATCAATAAAATTATATTTTTTTAAAGAGTGTAGGTTCAAATTCAGTCACTTTAGGAACTTAATCACATGCCTGTACTATTGCTTACAAGCCAAATTATAAATGGTAGGAGTTTCAATCTTTATTTTCATGGCAAAGTCTCATTCCCCTAGTTAGTCAAGCTGATTTTTCACACATTTAGATGACGTCAGTTTAAAAAAAAAAAAGTTTGAACTTTCTTCTCAGACTTCTATATTTAATATCACATTTTGGGTGTGGTTCAGCAGCACAAGTCACTGGTTCAGAGAACCCCAAATTCCCAAGCTCCTTTTCCTTTTTATTTATTTTATTTAAATTTTTAATCAAAATAGTGGCCAGATCTCAATGGAATGATCCAGGCCCCAAGTTATAAGCTCCCAATTATATAGGACTACCTTGGTGTCTATATTTGTTTACTAGAGTTGCCATAGCAAAGTACCATACTGGGTGGCTTAAATATCATTTTCTCACAGTTCTGGAAGCCAGAAGTCTGCGATCAAGGTGTTGGCAGGGTTGGTTTCTTCTGAGGCCTCTCTCCTTGCCTTGTAGATGACACCTTTTCCCTGTGTCTTTCTATCTTATTCTCTCTGTACCTATCTATGTCCTAATTTCCTCTTCTTATAAGGACACCAGTCAGATTAGATTAGGATCCACTCTAATTACCTCATTTTACCTTACCTATCTCTTTAAAAGACCCTATGCTCAAATACAGTTACATTCTGAAGTACTAAGGGTAAGAACTTTGACATATGAATTTGCAGCAGGCACACACAATTCAGTCCCCGACATATCCCAACAATTTCCTTTTACAAAGCCCTCTATGTGGTATAATATAAATGCCTTTGACCCTGACAAGCAGGAATTTAAACCACTGCTTTCTCTAAAAGGTTTTGATACCTCCCTGTAATGATGTAGATAAGTTTTTCTGTGACCAAACTATAGTTTTTATTAAAACAGTGTTATTAATTATAGTTTTCATCTTAGCAGATGTCATGAATCTCATTTGTAAAAAAGAAAAATTATACAAAATGTTTTTGCTGATTATGAATTACCAGTTAGGAAAAACAAATTCTAGATTTTTAAATATTTATTGAGACCAATAACATCTTCTCAAATTATTATCGTCACATACCTGGCACTTAAAACAGCACAACCTCTAGTCAAAAAATAGTCCAGCATCACTTACCCTGAGCCCTCAACATACGACAAACTCCTTGGTCATTTCATGTGAAGATTCAAAATGATCTGACAAGAGGCAATTCAGATTTATGTAGTTATAACAATACTAGAGGCCCGGTGCACAAAAATTTGTGCACTCCGGGGGGAGGGGGGGGTCCCTCAACCCGGCCTGTGCCCTCTCGCAGTCTGGTACCCTCGGGAGATAACGACCTGCTGGCTTAGGCCTGCTCCCGGGTGGCAGAGGGCAGGCCCAATCCCTGGGTGCAGCCCCTGGTCGGGCTCAGAGCAGGGCCTATTTGGGTGTTGGGGCGCCGCCCCCTGTCATGCACAGAGCAGGGCAGATTGGGAGGTTGCGATGCCACCCTCAATCACGCTCATGGTAGGGCCGATTGGGGGGTTGGGGCACCGCCCCCTGTCACACTCAAGGCAGGGTCGATGGAGAGGTTGCGGTGCCACCCCCTGACATGCACAGAGCAGGGCCCATCAGGGGGGTTGGGGCTCCATACCCTGTCACGCACAGAGCAGGGCCCATCAGGGGGTTGAGGAGCTCCCCCCTGTCACTCACAGAGTAGGGCCGATAGGGGAGTTGGGGCACCGCCCCCTGTCACACTCAGGCAGGACGGATCAGGGGGTTGGGGCACCACCCTCTATCACCCACAGAGCAGGGCTGATCAGGTGGTGGGGGCACCGCCACTCTCACACTCAGGGCAGGGCCGATGGGGAGGTTATGGCTCTACCCCGTCACACACAGAGCAGGGTCCGTAGGGGGCGGGGGTGGGGGAGGTTGGGGCGCCACACCCTGTCACACACAGAGCTGCAGGGCGATCAGGGTTTGGGGAGCTCCCCACTATCAGGTACAGAGCAGGGCTGATCAGGGGGTTTGGGCACTTGCCTCCTGTCATGCTGATCCCGGTGCTGGGAGGCCTCACGGCTCCGCTGATCCCGGTGCTGGGAGGCATATTACCCTTTCACTATATAGGATAGAGGCCTGGTGCATGGGTGGGGCTGGCTGGTTTGCCCTGAAGGGTGTCCTGGATCAGGGTGGGGGTCCCCTCTGGGGTGCCTGGTCAGCCTGGGTGAGGGGATGATGGCTGTTTGCAGCTGGTCACACACCGTTCAGGGTGGGGGTCCCCACTGGGGTGCCTGGCCAGTCTGGGTGAGGGGCTGAGGGCTGTTTTCAGGCCAACTGAAGCTCCCAACTGCTCCTTTTCTTCTTTTTTCTTTTTTTAATTCTGGGCCAGCTTTAGCTCTGGCTCCAGCTCTGAGGCCTCTGCTGCTGAAAGCAGGTATTTGGTTTGTTTCGGTTCTATAATTGAAACAATGTATAACTCCAGCTCTGAGATCCCGGGCTCGCTGAAAGCAGGTTTCTGGGGTTTTGTTTAGCTTCTATATTTGTTACAATGTTTCTTAAACTGCAAGCTCAGAGGCCGGCAAGGCAGGCGGGGAACGTTGGAGTCCTCCGTCACTGAAGCAAGCAAGCCTCATGTTAGTTTCAAGCTGCCTGGCTGCCGGCCGCCATCTTGGCTGGCAGTTAATTTGCATATCACCCTGATTAGCCAATGGGAAGGGTAGCGGTCGTACGCCAATTACCATGTTTCTCTTTTATTAGATAGGATAAAGTCTCTCTTTATGGGTGCCTGTTGGTTTCACATATTGTGTTAAGTGTGTCATATGCATTAAATCATTTATCCCCTTAAAAATCTCTGCAAGAGAGGCATTATTGTCCCTGCTTCACCAGTAGTAAACTGAACCTCAGAAAGAGGAAGTAAACTGCACAAGGTCACAGAGCCCACAGAGGGTTAGGACTTACATGTCAGGTCTTACATGAACCTAGTCAGTCTCATATGTCCCAGGAATGTTTTTGTTTTTTTTGGGGGGGGGAGGGGGTTGTTTTTTTGTTTTTGTTTTTTTTCCTAGTACATGTTGCTTCTTTGACTTCTTAAAACATGTAACAGTGTACTCTCAGTGGCTCTGCAGCTCAAAACTTTCCCTGGGCCATAAAAATATCCAATCTAGTTTCATCACTGTTAGTTTTGGTAATAAAATAACAGCACCTTTGTTTCTATATCTTAGCTGCAAAGTCAGTCATGGGGTATTCATGATCAGAAATGTAAAATCTATCTCTGTCTCTGGGTGGTGATGAATACTAAGGCTATGTAAAACAACAATGGCACATTTATTCTTCATAGGAAAGGTGAATTATATGAAGTAAACCTAGTTAGTAATCACAAGCTTCCTTGTAACATCTCTGGGACTGCAGTCTTGTGAGTGTCCCTTTAAAACACTTAGTTAAATTTGGTTTGCTTTGTGCCCTAGCCTCCCAGTCAAGATTGCAAATGTGTTGGTTGCAGGAACCCTTTCTCGGCCTTCGCTTAGCACTGTCTCACTGTGCTAAGTACAGTGTCATGTCCAGAGCAGGAGCTCACTAACAAAAATGACCAGCTTTAGAGTCTTTACAAAATGACCGCCAAGAAGCCCATTAAAGAACTTGGTGATGAACATCAAAACTGTGCAACAGGCTGTCTAATAAATCCTTAAATCTGGCCGTGTTGGGACAGCTTGCCTGCTCCCTGAGGTCGGATGTGCAATCTCCAGAGCTTTGATTTTTAAGTCATAAATGCCTAAGGGGTGCCTGATCAGGTAGTGAGGAGGTTGTTATTCTAACAATTGTGCAATTCCATTGGTTTATGTAAAGTAAGAGGTGTAAGAAATCGTAAAAGTTCCTTTTTAGGGGCCCCAAAGGCAGTCCTAAACAGAGCAGGATTCTGCACGGGGCCCTCATCCATGGTCTGAGAGAAGACAACTGAAGCACCAAATCTGTCCAAGGCCACCAGTATAACTACTAGCAGAAGAGACTCCCTTCTTCCTCCGGTTGCTCAGCTGTCTTTTTTCTTAGTAGGAACCCTCTGTCTTGGCCAAAGAGTAGATTATCGAAGTTATACCAACAGGAAAAAGCAGGGTCGTTCTATATAGAGCTTTGCTCTAAGAACCATATAACTAGCCACAACACACCTTTTCACCTAGAAGTAAAAATTAACAATAATTCAAAGTAAACAAATACACACACTTAGTAATTAAGGCTGAGCCACACGGCCCCTTGGCAAATATAACAGAAACCCTGATGCCGGAGATAAAGAGGTCTTTCTCAAAGGAAAGCATTGTCCTCAAAAGATAAAACTAACAGTGAGAATGCGATTAGATGGACACTGGTAGATCTGGTCTCCAGGAAAAAGGCTTTGTTCAGGGAGCCTGCTATGGTGAACAAAACCTTTCTTTAGTCTGCCATCTCCTTTTGGCTCAGGACATCTGTCTGAGAGCTGACCCTAAGCCTTTATATTTGTCGCAGAGTAACTCTGGGCACCTCTTCTCAAGCTTTCTACAAAATTGCTCACCTATGGAGAAAAAGCTTTCAGAGTGGTTAATAGATGAAATGAGCTAATGGATCTGCTGATCCTTTAAGGAGGCAGAGATAAACTTGATGTGGAGTTGGAGGCAGTTTGGAAACAAACAAACTCTAGGAATTTAGGTAGTTTCCTCTGAGTGTTCAATAGCCTCAGCCATTTCCAGATTGGTTTGAGGTTCTTACCCCTCCTCCCTGGGAAACCTTTAACTGCATCACACCATCAGGGAGTTTATAAGTGCACCAGCACCTAAAAGCAGAAGTAGGGATGGAGGAGATGGAGGAATCTTTGCTGAGGGTCACTTTTAGCAGTGAGCTGCTTCTGGCATGTCTTTAGGAGTCAGAAACATGGCAGAAGATATCATGACCAAAGTCAAGAACTACCAACCTGCCCCCTTTGACAGCCATTTCCCCAGCCAGAATCAGACCAGGAACTGTAGGCAGACCTACCTGGTCTTCCACCACTGTGAGAAGGCAATGACATGTGTAAATGATACCAGTGTTCATACAAGTCCCTCTGCCCCATATCCTGGATGTCAGCCTAGGACAACCACCGGGCGGAAGGCATGTTTCCTGGGAAGATCTGAAATGTCTCCACCCCACCGTCCTTCTGTCCTCTGTCCTTCTCCCAGAGGGGTGAAGGGGGACATGGGTAGATCTCACCCTGGGATCCTGAAATATGGCTTAACTAATAAAAAATACCTGTTGGAAAGGTGTAAAAATAAAGTAGAAATGGAAGACAATAAAAAGGAAAGATCTTCCTGGTAAAATTCCTTTAATTCTGAGTTCTTTCCTTAGAAGATGCAAGGTTGTAGAAACCACTCATTTAGATTAGGGACGAAGGCCATGAATTTGGAAAAGCAAAATAAGCATAAAATAAGAACAAGAAGGTGAAATCTGAGCTGGAAAGTCAGGGAGAAGATAGAACCTGGATCATCTAAGGTTGATCCAGTGATGCCTGTGAAGCATTGTCCTAGTGTATATAGATCAGAATATCACCTAGCACAGAGCATTCCTCCAGAACAGCAATTCTAGAAAGTGAAAGAGGACACGAGGGGCTCCAGAAGAAGTGAGTCACACCAAAGCCCTCACTACACAGCTCACCACCCCCTTCATCAGGGCAGAAATTACTCCATATTAGCCACAGCTTCCATGATCTCATTAGCAAAGATATTGGGAAACTGCTGTTCCTTAGGAGGGAGATTGAAACCATGCCACAAGTTATTTCACCCAGAATGTCTCAGCCTAATTGGATAGATGGCGATGGGGAAGAAAATCCATCTTCCCTTAGCAGTTTCCATAATCCTGTTGTTGGGAGGATACTTGTGAGATGGAAATAGAGATATGTCCTGATGTCCACTAGTCCAGGAAAAGGCCTCAACCTATCAGATATCCTAAAGATTTGGAGAATGGTTGAGACACTTTCAATGCAAGTGACCAGCCTGGCCAATAGGCAATTATGGGCTTACAAACTAAAAGTTCGGGGGTATATCTGATTTGGTGCATAGATGGATTCAGGATGCAGAATATATGGTCAGGGCATGGCTTTTTTCCCTTCAATTAGTCCTGCGTTCTCCAGCCTCCAGTCCCACACGATGGCAGTGGTAGCACAGACCTCTCAGCCTCTCAGGGGCTCAGCCTCGCACACAGGAGCAAGAGTCCTATCCCAGCAAAAGTCTCAGAGCGTATGACTGGGTCACATGTCCACTCCCAAACCTAGACTATGGCCTTGACTGTGGAATCAGGGGATGAAAGCAGGAACACCACATGGACTGAGTTAGAAAAAAAGAGGAATTTAAGCTATGGCTAGCATAAGAAGAAAGAATGAATACTAAGCGACAGAAGCAACAAATGGCCACTGTAATCAGTGAGTGATCTTGATGCGGGTGTTTGCAGAAGAAACCTTTTGTCTTAGCTTGGGTTTCCCCCAGAAAACAGAGCCTGAGATAAAGGCTTGCACGTGGGTCAATAATTTACAGAGACGAATCCAGGAAATAGTTGGGAGCTGGAAAGAGTAAAATTGGAAAGGAGGAAAACGTAATGCAAGGACATTGTGGAGCCATGTAGGAAGAGGAATCCGGGAAGGAAGCATTAACTAACCAGCTACCACCCTTCGTTGGTGAAGGATTACCCATGGGTGGTAATTCTCAGTTCCAGATTTGTATATGGCATGAGAACAGCTTAGTGGGTTCCTGCCAAGTCAGAAAATCCTGTCGGCACAGAGAGAGAGGTAGCTGGTTTCCACGGCAATGGTTGGCGTAAAAGGAGCAAGAGGATGTGAGGTGGCCAAAGTATTGGTCCTTCCTCCTGGATACTTAATTCATTTTGCTTTGTGTTGTTTATCATTGCAGGCTAATTTTTCACCAAGAATAAACTGTAAAGAGAAAATACCACAGGACTGGGTATGGGACAGTAGGGCTTGAATCCTTTGTCCACTATCAATAGTGTGATTTAGAGCAAGTCAATTAATGTCTTTAACTATCATTAGTGATACACAGATGTCCATAATGCCTACCTTATGTGATTTGGGGGAGTATTATCAGTATATAAAGTCATACTGTCTCCTTATTTAAAATGTTATTTTCATTCCCACTATTCTTAATAACAAATGAAGAAGGCTTCATAAAATTTTAATTGTTCATACAAACGAAATGGATTTTAGTAAGGGGCCCTTCTAACCACCTTGGCTTCCTTTCAGTTTATGAAGTTTGCAAATCATGATGTTTAAAACAACATCCAACTCACTGCAGAATTAAATGTGCCACACCAACAGAAAAGCTGCAAAATGTTATTGAAATTGCCACAAATAGCCCTAACTGGTTTGGCTCAGTGGATAGAGCATCGGCCTGTGGACTCAAGGGTCCCAGGTTTGATTCCGGTCAAGGGCATGTACCTTGGTTGCGGGCACATCCCCAGTAGGGAGTGTGCAGGAGGCAGCTGATCAATGTTTCTCTCTCATCGGTGTTTCTAACTCTCTATTCCTCTCTCTTCCTGTCTGTAAAAATCAATAAAATATATTTTTTTAAAAAAGAAATTGCCACAAATAGACCATCAAGATTTCTCCTCAAATTTTAATTTCTTGAAAATGTGTCACCTTCATCTTTTAAAACCCACTTAACAATCTAAAACAAGGGAGGGGTTATTTTATATCCAGCCATGTGGTAATATGGTTTCCTGGAATTTAGAAGAAAATATACACCATACATTTGTTACCATTGACAGCAGCCCATATGCCTGAGCATTTGTTTTCCGCCATTTCTGAGACAATGCTGAGGGAGAAAATGCTGAACCCAACGTGATCCAGGTCCCTGACGTGACACTGTAGCCAGTACACCCAGCCCTGCAGTTTACCCCCTTGGTCCCTGAGCCACTCCCAGGCCTCTGCCTCATTCCCTGTGTTTCTCTGCAGAAGCCTTCTCTCAGGAACTGAACATCAGGGAATCTGTCTCACTACCTTCTTACTTTGAAAGATATTAGCTTCTTAGGGACTGAAGGCAGGAAGCCACTTCTTCTCTCTTGCTTAAATTTCCTCATCAACCTGGCTTTAATTCTAAAGTGATTCAAGTATTTTCAGCAGGAAACCAAACCACCCCTGCAAAAGAGTGGGCAGAGATGGTCCATACCACACTCCAGACTCCCGTGAGAGAAACCCTTAAAGACCCAGGTCTCCTTTAGTTCCCAACCTATCCCAACCTCTACATCAAATTACATCATTCAGTATAGCTAGAGCCCAAAAGTAACTTGATTGCACATCGGTCTCTGCAGATGTTTTGGGAAATGTCTATGGGGGGCGGGGGGGGGAGTCCCTCTTTGAGCTATCCCCATCCATTCCAAAGGTGAATTTCATGGATGCCACACAGCCTATATTTTAAGTCAGGCCATATAAATCTACTCTCCAAATAAGATAAAAATTCACCCAGTTGTTCCTCCAACATGGACTAATAGGCAATCAGACAAGCTTCCATATAGATGGGAAAGAAGCCAATAGGTATGTCATTCCTGTAAGAATTTCAATGATAGGAAGGTTAAGCAAAAGCATAATTGAGATGAGGCTTTAAGATAAAGAGCAAACTGTAATGCATGGTGGGAAGGCAAGGTGGTCCTCAGGCAGGTAACATGCATGAGGACAGGTGGGGACCGGGTGGACTGGAGAGGAGCACGTGTCTTATAAAGAGAGCAGCAGCCACCCAGCTCCTGCCACTGATGGCACAGGGGTGTGATGGCCCAATGTTGACAGGTTTGTCTCTGTAATTTCAAGCATGGTTAATCTAACTCTCACAATTCAGATTGAGAGAGAAAATATCATTGATCAACCCAGCCTACAGACTGATTCTTCTGGGATCAGGTGTCTGTTCCTATTCCAATCAGTTGTAGCTGAGAAGCCTGAGGATGCGCCAAAAGTAACTTGATCGCACTTCAGTCTCTGCAGGTGTTTTGGAAAATGTCTGTGGAGGGACTTGGAGAAGGTGAGCTGATTTATGAGAAGGGGTCTGTGGGAAGGACTGCTACAACAAAGCCTGCCTGTACAGACCTAAAGGGCAAATTGTGAACTCATGACAGCCACACAATGATTTCTGCTAGGGAAGACCATCTTCCCCACAGCGCCTCTAGGTTCAGACAGGTGCTCTATTCACCACTCTGATCCTGTGCTGCTTGCTTGAGACAACATGGGGCTAAAGTATCAATAATGAAGCTTCACTCTTGCTTCTTTATACTGTTACTAATGCTGGACAGACTGGGAAAACAGGAAGCTGCCTTGGAAGTATGAATGAAGACAGCTCCCTCAAACTATAGCAGTTGTGTATGCAAGAGTGTCCTGCTAAAGAGAGAACGAGACCAGTGTCCCTTAGAGAACAATGAAGCTCTCAGCCGTGAACACCTACCTAAACTATTGCAGCATCTTTGTAGACAGATTGGGAAGCTGAAAGCGGGGCCCTGGTGCAGGTACATTTTGATCAGGAGGACAGAGAAGCCTTTGGGGGTGTGCTTCCCAGAGACAGTATAATCAGGATCTCACTTCACAGACCAGGACACAGAAGCCCAGTGGGCTTGACTCTAGTGTCTTTCAGTAGAACCGGGCTTTACCTCCAGTCCAGGGCTCTTCAAATGTTCATAGCAGGCTCTGAATTTGAGGTGGAAGAACCAGAGAGAATATGATCATTTAACTCTAAAAGCTACATCTTTTTTTAGTAGACTTCCAAACTAGCATTTTTCATTTGTCAAAAGTAGGCAGTCAGTGCCTTGAAATACAATGATTGAAGGGCAAATGTTCCTGGACTCGACAGAGCCTATTTGTAATTACAGCATTAACATGGCACCCTTTAATTAAAAATCATGGAAATGACCTGAGCTGTGCTGTGAGACCTGTATTAAAATCCTGGCTGAGGAGCCACTTTCTAGCCAAGCTCTTATTTTTAGATGCCTTCCCTTTGTTAAAGGGTTTCCTTGAGCCTAAAATTTCTTAGGTTTATTCTCTGACCACTAATGACCCTTTGGCGACATCTGAAAAATAATAAGCCAAAAGTAGATTACTCAAATCTGCACAGAGAACATATTCTGCCCCTAGTCCAACCAGCTGTGGTTAAGGGACAGGGGCTCAAGCCCTGTGACTGTCCACCTTGCAGAAACGTGGGGAGGGGAGACACTATATTGGGCCAAAAGATCATCTGGCCCAGCCTCCTCGTTTTCCACAGAAAGGAAGGAAGGCTCAAAGATGACAGGTGACTGACTATCCAGGGCCACCACCCAGTGGTGGGACAGCTGGGACATACCAGTAGCCACTCTAGATTATCACTGCTCAGGAAAATGAACTGCCCAGTCAACTTAAAAAGAGATGTAATTTTTTAAAATATATTTTTAATTGATTTCTGAGAGGAAGACATAGAAACATCAATGATGAGAGAGAATCATTGATCAACTGCCTCTGCACACCCCACACGGGATCGAACCTGCAACCCAGGCATGTGCCCTGACTGGGAATCGAACTGTGACCTCCTGGCGCATAGATGGATGCTCAGCTGCTGAGTCACGCCAACTGGGCAAGATGCAATTTTTAAATTACAAATATCATCCTCTATTACTTCCCACACGAGTCTTCTAGCTAGAGAGAGAGAGAGAGAGGCAGAGAGAGAGAGAGAGAGAGAGAGAAAGAAATCGGGGCACATAAGCATGTACTACATACTATATTCCCTTCTTGACAATTCACATCACACACTAGGGAATTTGAGAAAGAAGCCCAGCAGTAAAGAAATCTGTTTAACTCAAAATTCTTTTTTCCAAGTGACATCTATTAACATCCTACAGACCTGGTGTTCTTGAAAATATACATAGAGACGCACTGCCTTAGTGAGAAGAGAAATGAATTTCAAAATAATTGGGTTGGAAAGTAAAGAAATTGAAACAGTCTGGCTCATGTCAAGCAAGAGTTCAAGAATGGTACCATGTCATCCTCATTTTCTTCTCCTGGATCTTTTACCCTTGAAACTTGAAAAGAAATAGAGGATAAAAGTGTTCTTGAGTAGCAAAGATAAAGAGAATAAATCTTTTTTCTCTAATTTACCATTAAGGTTTGTATAAAGGAGTGGAAACACAAACGCTGCCTTTGCCTCTCTTCTCCATGTGTATTTAAATCCCTACCAGAAATATAATGCTTAAAATAGTATTCACACATATTTATAACTTCTGTACGATGAACTACCATGGTTTTCTTTTCCCTCAAAGCTGGTAAAGTTACATTCCTACCTCAGAAACTGTGAAGAAATCAAATTTGGCCTTTAAATAAACTAATTTTAAAGGTTTAAAAAAATATTAGAGACTTAAAAAAAAAAAGAAATAAAGGGCTTGAATTCCCAAAGTGTGAAAATGCCACATTTTTTTACTCAAATGAATCAAAATAGATGAACAGAACGCTTCCAAACTTTCCAAAAATAAGCACCTTCAGGCAATAAAAAAAAAAAATCTAAAGGGTCATTTATTTCAAGACCCTGAAAACCTGATTTAGCACTCCAGTGAGCCCCCACAGCTGACTGGATCTGGGAGAGCAGGGCTGAAGAAAGGTCATTCACACTCCTCCCTAAATCTTTAATGATATGTTTAGCCAGGCTAATTTTAGACCTGTCGGAAGCTTTTGATTCAGTTAACCATAAGGTGTTGGTGACAAGACTGTGGTTAATGGCAGGTGTGGGCTGAGCTCCTTTTGAAGTAAGTTGGTGAGTTCATTCCTGGAAGGAGGATGTCAATAGGTAGTCATGGGGAAGTGCCCATGATCCACATATATTTCCCAGGAGGCCTTTTCTCCCCTCCCTATTCTCCTAACATGGGCTGGAGACCTTGGGAACCATCTGTAGGGGCAACAACATCTTGATGAGTGTCAACTCCTTATCGTCTTTTCTACTGATCCATTCAAACTGTCTTATCCTTTGGCTTGGCTCATAGTCATTTTGGTTTGGGCAGGAAGTGGCTGGTTCAAGTCAGCCTGGATTGGTGGGGTTGAGATCTTCAGGTAGCCACAATTCTTTAAGGATATCAGAGGTAGATCTATATAAGAGCTATTCAGGGATGGAGTCTGACTGACTGGTCTTTTATAGGTGCTTGAGCATGGACAAGAAAAGTCTCTTTTTTCTTGTATTCATAGATGCATATGCTTACACCAGCTTCCAGAAAGGCATTGTTACATTTAACTACCCCTCTGGTTCATATAAGTTTCACCACAGTAATATCCACTTTTTTCTCTACTTTGCTGGGTTTTTACAGGGAAATTTCATTACCCTATTATTGACTAAAGGGAATTTTTTTAGCCCTACGAGACTTTTGTATCAATCAATTCAAATCCTTTTCACCTTCTCAAGGTTTACCATGAATGGATTTTATCTGGTGCAATATGTGCTTCTGCTCTATATATGCTCCATAAAGCTATCTAAAGCAAAGAAAATATCAGTGTTCTACTCAACAACACAACAGCCCAAGTGTGAGCAAAAATGTCTTTAGTACTGTCTTACTAGGTTTCAACAAATTCAGGTTCTGTAAGGGAATTCAGGGTTAATCCATTATCATCCTTTCATTTTATGGAATGGGAAAGCAAGACTTAAACTTCCTCAATGGACACAATAATTTGGCAAACCCAGAAAATTTCCATGGAGCAAGAAATCTAATGTTATCTTTCTTTCTTTTCTTTGTTCTTTTTTTTTTAAGAAATAAAGAAGCTTTTATGGTAAACAAAGTCTAGAAGACATTTGGCTTATTGTCTGAAATCTATGACAAATTTGCCATATGGTTCTTTCTAATGTTATCTTTCTAAACTTTATTAATCATTCATGGTTCTTGCCATGGGTCAAAAGTGTGGAGAACAGAAGGAAGACAAAATGATAGAAAAGAGACAACTAAAGGGGTGGGGGGAATTAAATGAGAGAGTCAGTTAGTGAGTCGCTTCCTGCATCTCCTATCATCACCCATTTCTTCCTAACTATGTTCATGTTCTCTTTGGCCTCCTCAGATAAACCAGATATCAGCAAGTCTCAGTGGAAATCTTTGGTCACCAATACCCAAGGGACAAACAGAGGCAGAGACAAGGATACCTACGTGAGTCCCATTGTCCGGCTTTGGGACTATAGATGACTCAATGGTTAATATTGCAACTGTGATTTAAATGCTAATTGTAGTCATTTGACAGTCTACTACTGAACACTTGCCATGTGATAAGAACTCTGCTGCACACTCTAAGAACATGAATATGAAGAAGATATAGCCTCGCCTGTAGAAATTTACAGTTAATTAAGATAGAAAAGAAAAATATCCCTCCTGGTTGCAAAATTCTAAGACTGTGATATTTTACACTAACAATTATGACACAGGGAGGAATCACATAGGAGCCCTCAGAAAGGCTTGGCCTGAATGTTATGGGAGTCCAGAGAAGGAATATGTCATTCTCAGGTGTCAAGAACCAAGAAATCTTCATCAAGGGGTAGCACCTTGGGCTGGGACTTGAAGGATAGAAAAGATTAAATCTTTAAATGGTAGAAGGACACAGAGGAGTGTGATTCCTGGGGCGGGGGGGCGGGGGAGGTACAAGAATGAAAATCTGTTTGGGAAATAGCAAGTGAAACAGTTTGGATCAAATGTAGATAAATGAATGATGGGAGATACACAACTAGAAAAGTGTGTTGGAAGCCAAATTGTGGAGTATCTAAGGATGAGCTAGAAAGCTTGGTCTAAATTCTCTAGACAATGGGAAGCCACTGCAAATTTTTCAGAGGACTGGCCACAATGAATAGGAGTGAAAGAGATACTAGACAGAGAAAGGGATCAGCTTTTTATGGTGATCTAAATGAGAAGTAAAGAGCACTTTCAGAGACAATGAAAAGAGGACAGATGCACTAGGCCTTATGTTGAAGAAAGGGCAAAAGGGCAGTAATAACTTGGTACAAAGGCCAAAGGAGCATTTCCTAGGCTATTTGTGATGAAAACAAAATTCTACCATGTCAAGTGGATACTTGAAAGCATAAGATTTTAACCATACCATGGAGATGGTCTCACCATTGCCCACTGCTTGTTGATTGAATGATTTTGCTTATTGTAGGTTGAGAATGTTGGTGAGGTTTTTAAAATTTTATTGTCCCACCTGGCCAGTGTGGCTCAGTGATTGAGTGTTGACCTATGAATCAGGAGGTCATAGTTCAATTCTCAGTCAAGGCACATGCCCAGGTTGCAGGCTTGATCCCCAGTATGGGGTGTGCAGGGGACAGCCAATGATTCTCTCTCATCATTGATGTTTCTATCTCTCTTCCTCTCTGAAATCAATAAAAAATATATTTTTTAAATGTTATTATCTCTTCTATGTCTTTTTATAGTTTAGAAAGGCCAGAATAAACAAACAATAGCTATTACATATCTCAGACTAAAGAAGAGCACAGGAATTCTCATAATCTCTTTTCTGGTATTTAAATATAGCAATTAATATGTAGTTGTGGGCCTATATAGGGCTGTTGAATATAAAGGAGATGATCTATTACAAATTAATAATTTTGCTTCACCATGTCCTTCCTATGTGTCCCAATTCATTTTTATATCCTTTTAAAATTGACATTATTGCCCAGCCAGTGTGACTCAGTGGATTGAGTGTCATCCCATGCATCCAGAGGTCACTGGTTCTATTCCCAGTGGGGCACATGCCCAGGTTGCAGGCTCAATTCCCACTGGGGCTGTGCAGGAGGCAGCCAATTGATGTTTCTCCCTCATCAATGTTTCTATCTCTCTATCCCTCTCCCTTCCTCTCTCTCTAAAATCAATAAAGACATATTTTTAAAAACTGACATTATTGAATGGGTAAGAACTTGGTTTGGGAGGGTCCTCTATTTACAAAGAATGCAATCTGCATATAGCATTTCTCTACCATTTATTCACTGACCAGCCTTAATCATATAGTCAGATGCTAAAGGTTTGGGAATAAAATAGCCCTTTTGTCTTACGTAGATGCTAACACAGACATATTGTTGACCATTTCCTTCAGGCAGTCTTCCCTGACAAACCAGAAGCAACCTGACTGGATGTCACCCTCAAGAGAGCTCTCTATCTGATTTGGAGTTTATTCCTTCTGCGCTCATTCTTCTGCCTGCCCCATCCCATCTTAGCAAACATTTAGTGAGCACTTGGTATATGCTCAGGACTGGGCCCAGTGACACAGACACAAAGATAAAAGGAAACACTCTTTCTTTGCTTTGGCAAATACTAATGTAAGGATTTCACCTGCCCTATGGAATACCTCACCTTGAAGACAGGAACCATCTCTACCTAAACCTGGTGTCATCTGATCGTTAGTGCTCCAGAGTGGGTAAGCATGTGGACTGCAGGTCCTAGGATAAGAGGGTGCCCATGCCAGCTGGGCCATGTACCAGCTGTGAACTTACTGACTTATTTAAACATTCAGAGCCTCATTTTTCTCATCTATAAAGTGGATTTAATAATACTAGCACCTGCCTCATAGGGTGGCTTCTGGTAAGAATTAAATGTGACAATTAGTGCAAGGAGCTTAGGACAGCTCCTGCTATACATTAAAAAGTACTAGATAAGAATTTTCATTAATAGTATTAATATCTGACCTGTGATTTGTCTGCAAATGGCCAGCAGTGGCTGTGATGGTGACTGTCCTTTTATCAGGTAAGCATACACTGAAAAGACTTGCTAGCACTTCATGGAGAGGTCTAAAAAGCAAAGCCCATTTCAGTTTGCATGTCACAGAAGCAGTTCTTCTTTAGCCTGCCTGTATGTCATGTTTTCTGTTTTATTTCTCTCATTTTTTTATACCAGAAAAATCTCATCTGTTCCCGATGTTCATTCCCTATTTAAAGACACAGCATTCGGTTTGCAAAGCCAGCAGTTGTCTGCCAATGCTGTCACACCCAGGTCTGTGGCACTGGAGGCCCACTCTGCAGCAAGAAGTGACACAAAACCACTGTCGTTCCATCCAGAAGGAGCTGTTGGTGTGCAGGGCGGGTTACAGGATCAAGTCTCCCCTGAGAAATAAGTAACAGAAACTGTAGAAGGCAAATAAAATAGCAATAAGTTCCTTGGGCAAACACTCAGAGCAGTTAAAGAGAAAATGATGGAAAGAATAAACTAAAATAGAAAATTGTAGCAGGGGTGGGGTGGAACGCGTTTTCAATCAAAGAGCGTGCTTTTCTTTCCATTTTCTTTGAGATTCTTGATCGCTGCTTAGATAGATTTATGGCTGCTTTCAACATTTCTATGAAACCCAACAAAAAGCTGGACTCTGGTTGCCGGGCAGGCTACACCTGGAGGTCGGAATGCATCATTAATTAAGGGGAAGCTGCAGAGATCGGTTATCTGGGAGCTTTAGGTGTCCTCCCACACAGGTGTTTCTCCAAGCCAGGGCAGGTGGCACCTAATAAAGTTCTCAAGGTCAATCTGACTTTCCTCAAATCTCCTCACCCCCAACTCTCCTAGGCATTTTCAGTCTGGATACCCCCACATTCCAGGGAAGGCAAATCTCCTTGAAACACCATACCCACTTCTCGAACATTATCGACAGAAACCAAATTAGCATTAAACATTACATCACCACCTTGCTGCAGATTACAGACCCAGACAAGCAACCCCCCACCTGGACCAAGGTGAGCCGGGCAGCCTGGGGCACTGTTCTGTTCAAACTGGAAGAAGGCAGAGCTCCTTGCTGAGCAGATGCCCTTGAGCCCAGCAGATCTAGGAATTCTATTTTATTCCTTTTTTTTTCTTGCCTTTCAACATGCAGATCGAAACATCAGACCTAGAAGTTTTCCGGGCTGCACAATTTATGCTAGCTCATTACCTCCTGCTACACTCCGAGGCTTTGTAACGGAAATTGGCTCTGATTTCTGAGATGGGCATTACATCATCGTCTTCTTTTAGCACATTATGTCATCCCTGCTGAGACGCATTATCTCGGGTTGGCTCAGCAGTAGCGATTTTTGTGGGCCTACTGCAGTGCTCCCAAAGAACTGCTGGGAACAACAGATTGAAATCTGAAACATTTATCTTGTAAAAAGCTGAAAAGGGGGAGAAATGTTCACACTGGACCCCATTTATTTTCCTTAACCCTCTCCTCTCTCGGCGACATTTAGATTACACTGCAGCCGTGATCGATGTGCAGAGTCTGTGCAGGGACGATCATCTTGAGAGCAGCACTGCTCGGGTCCCTACATATAGCTCCCCATCAAGGGCGGGTGCACCTGACACTTGCTGTGATTCTATCTCAAGAGTGTTACAAAATGCTTAAAAGGAGTCGCCTTGGCCACTCACATTGATAACACAGAGCACCCTGCCTAATTCTGGAGTTATTTAAGACAAGTATGTCTTCTCACAATGTGTTTATAAATATATATGAATAGGAACTACATCCACACACATATACATGCTTATCCTCCTGACCATGTTGCAGCCACAAAGGCAAACTTCTGGAAGATTGGTAGTAGAAATCATTTTTATGCAGGGAAGTGAGCTGATATTATCTCTTCTCACTTCAACCATGAAATTAGAAGCCTATTTGGTATCTCTCTATCCTAGGCAGGATTAGAAACCATTGCACAGAGGGAATAAACAGGTGCTTTCGGGATAAAGCAAAGATATTCCCAAACCCCAGAGAATCCCTGTACCTCTCTCATCACAAAAGCATAATTGTGAAGGAAAAAAAAAGTCTCTAAATTACCAAAAGGAAATGGAATACATTCAACCATGACTAAATTACAATTCCCCCCTTTTACACCAACTAATGAGATTCGTTGGGTGGGGAGTAGGTTCTGGGGAAGGGGTTAGAAGAGATGTTATGATATTCCCTTCCCCTGCCTGCCGCATTGCATTTCTTTACCACTGAATTTCCTAAATAGTGAACACTTTTATGCTCTCATTTGCTTTTTGTGGTTCTCAGATTGGTAGCCACATCCAAACAAACAACTTCATAATTAAATTGGTAAATGACAGAAAGTAAAGTTCTATCATTTAATCCAGTCCAAGAGCCTTGCTCTAACTTCTACCCTCAATGATTTTTTGTTTGTTCTTTTCTAGTGCCCTTCCCCTACCCCCAAGGGATCATAAAACAAGACAGTGGCCTTCATCCTTTACTCAGCCCAGTGAGCAGTTTAAGCGTTCGAACAGGGGCTGGGACACCTGGCCCCACATTCACGGTGTAGAAACTTCCTGGGTGACCTTCAGCAACCAACTGATAGCCCCATCTTTAGCACCTTTTCCTTCATATTTCATATTCATTGCCATTTGCCTCTTATCTCCTAGAGGGGATGGTGCAAGGATTGATGGTATGATCCCACAAAAGGGCTCTGAGACTCTCAGATGGATGGTCTCCATAAAATAGTGTTATTTAACAGCTAAGGACATTTATAAGAATCCTCTTACCCTTCTCCTTCCTTCCCTTTGTTCCTTCATCGCCAGCCCCCGGCCCCCAGCTCTAGGAATTTTATGATCTGAAGACCAAAATGCTTTAAATCTTAATAACTACACTTGCCACTTGGGATGCTGAAAGGAAACTATATATACTCTTTACTTGACTCGTTCTAAGCTTTTACTGCAGCCAAAGTAACTGCCACACCATTTAAAAATTCCACTGAAAAAGCAAGTAGCCTTCAACACATTAAGCTGATTTTCATGTAAGTTGTAAAATATTAAATGACCAGAACTTCTATCCAACAAAGCAGTTACCTGGCCCCACCAACCCCTTTCTGTTTGCAGAAGGCCAGAAGGTGGACTCATAAACCTGAGGGATGTGTGCCTGCCTCTGGGTGTTGTCTGGTTGGGCACCAGCTTCTGAACCAAAATGGGCCAGGGGGCTGAGCATTACTTCTCCCCCTTCCTCCAGCGCCATGTGTCCAGTAGGTTGTGCCCAATCCTGAAGGGGTAAAAAAGGCTTTCAGGATGCCCAGATGTCCTCAGTCCACTCCCCAGCCAGGCCAACTGTGGAACAGAGCCACTGTGCTGACCTCTAACAGGACAGCCACTGGCCCTGAGAATCTGCAGGGGGTATTTTTCCTGCTACCTGCTAGCCCAAAACCTGTAGGTAGTTTCCAAGAGTAAGTACATATTGGGAGGATCAGATTGCATAGGGAGAAATCAACTACGCCCTAATGATGTCCCAAAATAAAGGTGGAGAGCAGAGCTGGCCAAGTCAGAATGGGGAGATCATGCACCGAGCTCACTGGCTCCTGACACTACAGTAAAACCCAGGCTTGGAATGAGGAGGGCATTCTGGGCCTGGCTTCAGCCTCCTTTGTCAGCTGCCATGGCACCAGTCACTATGCTTCTGGGGTTGGCAGAAGGGGAACAAAAAAGTATGGACCTTTCAAACTCTCCTGGGCACATGGAAAACTGGCATAAACTCCCTTTACCCACATCTGCCTGCCTGGAATCACTATCAAGATCACCTAATGCATAGAAAAAAATGGCATTTGTTTTATCAATGAAGATCTTGATCCTACATCTACCAACAATGTCAGGATACCAGCTGTCCTCACCAGCTGCTCTCTGGGTGCCACCCCAGAGTCCCATTGCCAGCCCCCTGGGACTTGTGGCATTTCCTAGGCTACAGAGCCTTCCCTACTTCTCAGAATAAGCCCTGAACAATGCCCTGTCTTCTTAGGAACAAGAAGATACAGACTACAAAAACATCAAGGTTTACAGTTCAGTCCCATAACAGTTACAGAGAGATCCACTTCATCCAGCTTCCGGGGGGAAAGCATACAGATTTCCTGAAAATACAAGTCTATTTCTGAGCAGGATCCTTCCTAACTTCCAGGAAGTTTGCATTTCCCTCACTCCATTCCTAGTCCAGCCTAAGTACCCTGTCTTCCTCTTAAGAAGGTTCTTCCTTCTCAGATGCCAGCTTTCTAGTCCATAATTCTTTCATGATCATTAATCCTGAACAATAGAACTAGGTGGGCTCCATGCAATCATTCAACAAATATCATGGAACAGCAGCAATGACATGCCAATTATCGTCCAGATAATTGGACGTGGGGATGAATCAGCTTTGCAAGCACAGGTGAGACCACAAACAAGATATATCAATGTACATGTGACAGAGACTGCCAGCTTTTCACCCAATCCCCTCTTATTTCTGGGAAGACAGCTGGATACACTTCCCAACTTCCTCTACTGTTAGGTGTGGCCATGTGCCCAAGTCCTAGTCAATGAAAACTGGGTAGAAATGATGTGCACCATTTCCAATGATGTGCTGGTGAGATCCTGCTTGCATGCTCTCTCCTCCTTCTGGCTGCTTGGGATGGTGAGATCAACCAACCACAGAAGTTCTGTGTTGACGCTGCAGAGCACCAGCAAGCCTTGGAGGAAAGCTGCCCTCATGATCTGGTATGTTCAGGACTGGTACAAGAGTAGGAAATAAACTTCTGCTGCTGTGTGCATCCATCACGTGACTGTGTTTATAACTAGAGGCCCAGTGCATGAAATTCGTGCACTGGTGGGGCGGGGAAGGGGGCCCTCAGCCCAGCCTGCGCCCTCTCTCAGTCCAGGAGCCCTCGGGGGATGTCCAACTGCTGGATGTCCCCCAGGGGGAGTGGGCCTAAGCCAGCAGTCAGACATCTTTAGCGCTCCCACCACTGCAGCTGCGCTCGTTAGCTGTGAGCCCGGCTCCTGGCTGAGCACCACTCCCCCTGTGGGAGTGCACTGACCACCAGGAGGCAACTCCTGCCTTGAGCATCTGCCCTCTGGTGGTCAGTGCATGTGATAGTGACCAGTTGTTTCGCTGTTCAGTCGGTTTGCATATTAGCCTTTTATTATATAGGATAGCAGCCAGGTTGCTCTAAGTAATATAAATGTCAAAGCAATTTATTGAAATGGAAAGGTATTCACAGTATATAATAAGAGAATAAGTTTAAAACTGTATTATAGTGTGATATCACTTTTTAAAAGAGTATATATATAAATGTACATACACACACAAAGAGAAAGCTCTGCAAGTATGTATAGCAAGGTATAAATGTTTATCTCTGGATGGTGATAGAAGAGGTATGATTTTATAATTAAAAAATGAAAACTAATTTCCTTTGACAGTATAAAGGAAAGTAGGTTTGAGATGTAAATACAAAAGTATAGCTCCTCAAAGTGGGTAAAGATTTCTTGAGGGAAATTAGAAAGGGCTTCTCAAGCTACGCATCTATTAATGACCCCTCCAGTACTGAAAATCTATGAACAGCTACAGCTTGAGAAATATAACAGTTCAATTATACAACACACCTTGTTCCAACTTTTACTTAGTGAGACCTTGCCAATGAAGATCAATTCAGCAGAAAGGAGGGAAGAGATAAACCTTTTACCTTTATAAAGTGCCAAGAAACTAGTCCCAATGTTTGTTTGGGGTGAGGAATAGGAATGGGGAGAAGGGGAAGTATTAAAAGGTGAGGGGAAAGGAAAAGTAGCATGCTTACCTTATACCCCACTGTACCCTCTGAATATTTTTGCTATATGCATTTATTACTTATGTCAAAATAATTCTTTATGAAATTTGTGCTATATGCATTTGTTAAATTTTTTTATTTGAATTTCTATGACTTCTAGTAAATATTAAGTCTTACATTCTCTTTGAATTGGTTAAGAGCAGAGACAAATGCCAAGATAATAAACCAAATCCTTTTTCCCCAGTAGAATCCCACAAAACCATAGATCCAATTGGTCCCTGCAGCAAATGTGGGATAAGCCTAAACATGTTCTGTTCATACACTGGAGGGAGCGGGTGATCAGCCAAGGGCCACCTCTGCTTGCCTCCACACAGTCTTCAATAGTGCCCATGGGGCTCTTCTCAGGCATAGAGGCCATGTGCCATTTCCCTCATGGAACGTAAGCTCCACTTCCAGAAATTACCATTCTCTTACGTGGCTCTGAGCCTTCATACATGCTATTTCTCCTGCTGGAATTCCTTCTCCTCTCTTATCTTCCTAGAAAATTCCTAGTCATCCCTCAATCCTCAGGGCGATTTCCCCTGGGAAATGTCCCAGGCTCCCTTGGGCAACTCAGACTCACTTTTTCCCTTGTTCTCTCCACCTTGTGTGCATTTATACTACCCCCACACCAGCCTCTGTACAGTACACCAGTTCTGCAAGTCTATATTTCCACTAGACTGGAGTCATCTTAAAAACAGAACCAAGTCTTCCAACTTGGTCTCCCTTATACATAGAAAGTATTGGATTAAATATTTGTTGAATGAATAAATAAGTGAATATGGAAGAAATGGTGCTAGCTGTGTTAGCTTTGTCAAGGAGCAGCAGATGAATTCTGATAAATTGGTGGGATAGGAGGCAGGAACTAGAGATGTGGGGGAAGGAGGAAAGCAA
Organism: Myotis myotis; assembly: GCF_014108235.1. Taxonomy (NCBI): domain Eukaryota; kingdom Metazoa; phylum Chordata; class Mammalia; order Chiroptera; family Vespertilionidae; genus Myotis; species Myotis myotis. The sequence goes on from NW_023416357.1 coordinate 36,849,671, forward strand.
GATGTTTGTAATCAGCCATGTGCAAGAAATTTTGGCTTCTGTGTCATCTTTGGTCCCTGATACCTATTGTCCCAGCTCCAGCTCAACAGAATGGAGAGTATTTTAGGGGCTCTTTTGTTGACAGTACAATTGCTTGAGATTACAACAACCAAAAGCTCTCCCAAGGATGACTAAGGAAAGAGTACTTGTCTGCACAGATCCCTAGTTGTGGCTACTGACTATGAGATGGTGGAGTTGAGAATATGCAGAGCTCTCCTGGAGAATCTCTGCCATGGACAAGAGGAACCACCACACATGCATAACATATTATTCAACTTTTCTGCGCAGTGTTAATCAATGAAGATGCTTATGAAGGCATGGACAATGGGGCTGTATTAGTCAAGAGTGTCTAGGCCAGTGGTTGGCAAACTACAGCTCGCGAGCCACATGCGGCTCTGTGGCCCCTTGAGTGTGGCTCTTCCACAAAATACCACGTGCGGGCGTGCACGTACAGTGCAATTGAAACTTCGTGGCCCATGCGCAGAAGTCGGTATTTTGTGGAAAAGCCACACTCAAGGGGCCAAATAGCCGCATGTGGCTTGCGAGCTGCAGTCTGCCGACCACTGGTCTAGGCCAAAGGGGAACAAGGTCTCAGGTAACAGATAGAAGAAAAGGGACTAGGCTCATTTTGGAGCACCCTTGTTAGGAGAAAGTGGAAATGCATGTTCTCATCTTTCTTTGTTGTTCTCATACCCATCCTCATTCCATAGTTCTATCCTCAAGGTATCCCCAATCTACAATAAAAAGTGATATCGCAGTCATAACTTGAGCAACTAACATTTTTTTCAGAACCCCCAATGCAAACATGATACACTGAGTAATGAAGCACATGACCTAATGTCATTGTGAACAGGCATCAAACCAGATTTGGCTTCAAGGAAAATGAATTTTGGGTCCATCTTCCTTCATTTTCAAATCTTACTGCCTCATGGCAGAACCAGGGACATGTCATTTTGGGGAAGAAAAAAAAATACTCTATTTCCTCAGGAAATGCGAAGGAGCCACAAATGTTAATCTGCTCCAGCTGGAGTGGAGGCTGGGGGCTTATTTAGGCTCATAAAATACACCTTCTCACATTTCCTCCTGCTGACAAACCAAAGATTCTCCTTGACCAAGGTTTAGGTAGCTGTTCCCAGCATCCAAAGGAAGGCTGCCCAGCCAAGCAACTGCTCCACCCACCTGAAAGCCTGCTTAGGATTCCATTTGAATGTAGGAGTCGATCTCTAAATATAACCCTGAAAGCAGCCTCTGCTGTCATCCCTGTACTTGCAGCTTCGTTCCTTCCAAAATAATAAAATGGGATGGGTGGGTCTTTGGACTTTTACCCTGGGAGAGCAGCTTGGGGTAATGAGACACAGGAGAGCAACCCTCTGCTTCGGTCCTCCGCCTCTTCAACCCTCCCTGTGGGGTGGAAGGAGGAGTGGACAACAGCAGTCCTCCACCCAGGAGTTGGCACCAAGCCCCAACCCCCCACTTCTCCACAGGGTCCCTCTCAAAGCAGATGGTCCCTAAGGTGAGTCCATTGTCCCAGGGCATTGACTAACCTCAGGAAAATCCTTAGAAGTGTGCCTTCTCTCCCTTCCTGACCCAGTGTGCCTTCTCTCCTACTGTAAAATTTAGAATCTCAACATATCCTGTGATCATTCTTATCTCACCCAATGGTATATCACTAACCAACAAATATCTGTTCATTGTCAGTCTCTCTCACTAACCCTGAGATCCTTGCCAGCAAAGCTCTTTTCCTCATCCATGGACCTTCAGCACCCACTGTAGTGTGAGGCACATAGCAGATGCCCAGGAAATGCTGGATGGATAGAGGGATGGACAGAGGATGGGAAAGAATACAGGGAAGAAGAGGGAGATGATGGATGGATTCATGGAGAGGGAATTTCTTTAGTGTTACACGTGGGAGATAGAAGGACAGATGATGGAAAGTACAGCTTGAGTTGTTGTGCCCTGCAGCTCGGGGCCTGATCCTGGAACCCACACAGAGCTCTGAGGGCTCTAAGTCAGAGCATGGCAATGCCATGATCCTGCCTTGTGAGTCAGCTGCCCAAAACTTAATCTAGTTGTGGGTGGAGGTGGACCCCTCCATAGAAGGCCCAGGAGAGAATCGTGTTGGGGTCACCTGTGGAACATAGTAACCTTCACTATTATAACCCAAGGCTGGCTTCTCTTTTCTCTCATACTGGTCCCCTCTGTGAGGAGAGAGGGGTGGAGGCGCAGTCCCTCTCTGGCCCCATCCTAGTGAGGGAGCCTGGGCAGAGGCCTGAAATTACAGCTTCCACTACCTTTCACCCAGATGTAGCTGAGGAGGGCTCGGAGTTCTGGCAGCCTGTTCATCACGCAGGACAGCGATATTTCCAAGTATGCGGTTGGGCTGTTGTGCCCCCAGATGGAATCCACAGGGCCACAAGCCTTTGAAAGGAAGTGGCTGGTTTTGTGGAAGCATCATTTCATTGCCTCAGTTTTATTTCCAGCCGGACAGAGACCAGTTGTCACGGAGAGACAACTGTGCTCCGCAGACATCTGAGCAGGGCACCTGTGCCCAGGAAGGGCGAGGCACCGGCACCAGGGAAACTGAGGGGCAGAGGAGGAAATTAAGCAAAGGAAAGCTCAGGCTGCAGTCAGATTATACTTCCTCATGGCCAGAGCTCTGCTTCTGTGAAGACCCAGCTTCTGGTAAAACAAGGGCCTTCACTTCCCTCTGGCCCATCCGGTACTGCCTTCTGGGGCATGCTGGGGATGCAGGGACCTGACTGGTCCAGCCCATCTAATGGAGAGCTGCTGCAGGGTAGAATCTGGGGAACTTTTAAAGACTATGGTGCTCAAATCCCAATCCCAGAGTGTAACTTAACTGGTCATGACTGGGTCCCAGATTTTTTTGGTAAGAGAATTGTGCTCAAATGGAAGACATAAAAAAAAAAATGCCTTGTAGCTTTCATCTCTTCCTCACCCCAACACAAGGAAGTCACCGCCATGTGACTCCAGCTTAGCCACATAAGCGATTCCGGTAAGTCTTAGCCAGGATAGAAAATCAGGCTGACACGTGTGCAACTCAGAAATGCTTTCAGCCTATCTACAAAGTTGTACCAGGTCTCCTAGGTGACGGGGACGATTTTCATTAAACAGGGAAATATTGAGCGAGGTGGGTAACAACACTTGCACTGAGATTTTCATATCCTGGAACTGGTCACTACTTTGTGGTGGGATTGGAGGTGGCGTCCCTCTCTGGGATTCAGCATGCCTCCCCAGCCACAGAGCAGCGGGAGGAAGAACGGAGAACACTGGGCTGTCTTACAGGGAAAGCTTGGAGGCCTGAATAAATGTTTCCATGTTTATGAAGTGCTTCGGGCTCCTTGAGTAATAGCGAAGTGTCAGGGCCCGGTGTTATTAGTTTTCACACAAGTCCCAAGATTAATTGCTCCTCTCAACCTCGCTCCCCAGCTCAAGAGTTATGCTCCAGGCCCATCTAAGTTACTTTGCACGTGTGCCCTGGAAGATAGCAAAGCCTGGCCTGGAGCTCTCCTTGTGGACAGGCAGGGAGGGCAAATGGCAAAGCCTGGCCTGGAGCTCTCCTTGTGGAGAGGCAGGGAGGGCTGCATTCTATCAGCAACTTTCCTCCTTTGAGCTGGAATTTGTCTGCTGCTAATTCCTTGGTGTTTGTTTAGGAACACAGTCCAAGGAACCAGATCAACAAAAGGTGCTATAGCTTGATACTGGGCAGATTCCTTTTTATGAAACACAAATAATTTTCAAAATATTAAGTGACTGAGGCCCCACGTAACAGGTGGGAAGGGCCTCCACTTTATAACTGCACCCCTGCCCCTTCCTGTCAGTTTCCCTTGATCTTCTCTATCAGCATAAAACCAGTTACTTCTCATAAGCAAAGCCATTGCTTGCTTGAAAGACCACTTCCTGAACAAAGACCATAATAGTAATCAGCTTCTCACAACCAAGTGAGCCCGACCTCCTTGCAGGCTGCTGTTTGGCTGGGGAAGCCACTGCTCAGGTGTGTGACTTGGACAATATAAAATTTTAAGCTCAAATTCAGATGATTTATGTATTTGTTTTTGTTTCAACGACAGAACCTAAGAATGTTAACGTGAGTGGGGAGCTTAGAGATCTAATCCACATCCCTCATTTTTAAGAGGAAATTAAAATAAAAAATAAAAACAAGTGGTCAGCCTGAGGTCAGCCAGAGTGCCCAGAACTTTGTCCTTGACTCTCCTTTTTTCTTTATCCCACATTCTCTCTCTAGAAAGCTCATCCAGTCGTCCCATGAGTTTAAATGCCACTGCATATTAATTACTCTCAGTGCAGACCTTCCCACGGAACTGTTGCTCTCCTACCTCAAGCCTCGCCCATCCTATTCCCCTGCCCCACACCTTCTCTATCTCCATATGCTGCACAACTCTTCCAGACTTGCTCAGGTCCCAGACCTAGCCATCATCGTTTAGTTCTCCATTTCTCATAAGCCCCATATCTAAACAGAGGTACTAGTTCCGTTTCCAAGAATTAATCACTACTGCAACTCTTTTCCCCACTACAATCCCCACTACAATGACCCTGGTTGATACTACAGTCAACTCCTGCCTATTTTATTTCAAAAGCTCTGAACTGGTCTCTATCCTCCCACTCTTTCCCTTTCCAACAGATCTACCACATAGTAATCAAAATAATCTTTCCAACACAAAAATGCATCATCTCCCATCCCTGCTTAAAACCCTTTACACTTAAAAATAAAACCTAAACTCCTTACCATGCCTTCAGGGCCCTACTCAGTCTGAGCCTGCCAACCCTTCCACCCAATCGCTCTCCGCCCCTCCCCCCCTTTTCACCTCAATCCAGCCACCCTGGCCATCCTGGTGCCATGGAGAGGCCATGCTCATTCCTGGCTCTGTCTCTGCACAGTGGGGAAATCCTCCAGGTCAGATTGCTCTCCCCACAGATCTTTGCATGGCTACCACTCTCTCATCCCTCAGGTCTCGGCTCAGAAAGCCCATTGCTGGCTAGAGCAGGCCCCAGTCACTCTCCTTCTCAAGTCTATCTTCTTTATAGCCCTTATTTGCGGCTGAGACTGTTTCACTCCTTTGTTTGCGAGCTTATTGTCTGTCACCCTTACAGAATGTAAACACCTAGAGAGCAGATTTTCTAGGTCATCGCCACATTCTCCACTCCTGAAAAAACGCCAGACTCTGATCAGGCGCTCAGTAAAACTTATTGATTGGTTGATGCTAAAAAACAGTAAGAGAACCAGAAGTAGAATCTATGCTTTTCCGTTCACATCCCAGTGGTGGTTCAATCCTGCCCTTTGCTTTATTAGAAACAGAGGTCCACTTGAGCTAGTTCAATAAAGGGGGGTTTTGTGAGGAAACAGATGGGGTGACAAGGTACAATGTCTCTGAATCCAAGAACAGGAGCTCGTGCCCCACAGGGGCCAAAGCTGAAAGAGGGCCCTGCCTTCAAAATGGCCCTGAAGAGTTAGTTCCCTCTATGGGATTTTCCTTTTGGTTCACCATCAATACTATTAACACAGATTCTGTGTATCCACTTCTTCCTCTCCTGTTCCAACTGGCATTTATTCATTCCCTCAGCAAATATTTATTGAAGGCCGACATGGGCTAAGCCATGCTAATCCTGCTTGCTTATCATCTCTGCTTCTCTTTTATTTCATCGGCATGTGACTTTGGTTGTCCATGTTTCCGTCAGCCTTTCTCATGATTTTTTTTCTTTCATTTCTTCTGTTATCTAGACAATTCTTCCTAGGTTTTAGCTGACAGTCCCAAGACAAAATCTGACTGGACCAGTTCCTCTTTCAGAGCTGAGTCCAACATAATAGATCACCCAACAGCACTGGCAGCCTTGGGATCAGGGCCCAACTCGGGTCCCACCAGCTGTGCTCGTGTGTTGTTCAGCAAGGGCTGTGCTGGTGGCAGCTTCTGTGGAAAGTAGCGGTGGCAGAGCAGATAGGGTCACATCTCTGGGATAAACTTTAATCTAGTGAGGGTGCATGTTGGCGGTAGGAAGAGACATATTTAAACCTTACAATTAGAACAGTACCACATAACATTTACTTAGGTCAGTGATGGCGAACCTTTTGAGCTCGGCGTGTCAGCATTTTGAAAAACCCTAACTTAACTCTGGTGCTGTGTCACATATAGAAATTTTTTGATATTTGCAACCATAGTAAAACAAAGACTTATATTTTTTATATTTATTTTATATATTTAAATGCCATTTAACAAAGAAAAAGCAACCAAAAAAATGAGTTTGCGTGTCACCTCTGACACGCGTGTCATAGGTTCACCATCACTGACCTAGGTCAATGGGACATTTGATGTCACTGAAGGTTTTAGAGCACATAAGTGACATGACCAGAGCTTTACTTTGGGTAAAATTCGTTTTTCAGAAATATATGGGATAGATTGTAAAAGGAAAAAACTGACATGGGAAGAAAAATTAGACCACTGCAATACATTGAAGCACCAAGTCCTGAAAATCTGAATTAGTGTGTGAACAGTGCAAAGGGAAGGTGGGAGAGACAGGAAGAGGCAGGAATTGGCATGTGGCATCAACTCCACCAGATCTGAATGTCTACCATATGGAAGGAACCTTTCTGAAGTCCTACTATGTATCAAGCATGATGCTAAAGGTGTCACAGAATCACATCTAAGCCTTGGGAAAAAACCTATAATGAGAAGCATATGATTTTATGTACATTATATAGTTGAGGAAACCTTCAGGCAGAAAACTAACTTCCTCAAGACCACGTATCCAGAGAGTGGCCAAGGAAAGGAACCTTGAGGAAAGACAGAAGAATCCTTTACATAATGGAAAGGGGCCGATAGTATACCAGCAAAATGGCCTGACTTGAGGATGGGGCTGGGTCAAGAAAGGAGGAGAGCACAGGATGAAATGCAGGAAGGAAGAGTGGGATCGCAATGTGGCATGGAGGCTAGAGCCAGGCTTTCCTTCTGGCCTTGAACCCTGACTCCATCTTAAGCAAATGCTCCCGATTCAATATCTTCCTCTGTGAAATAGAGATAATAATCTAGTGTATGACCTCTCAGGTCTGGGTAGGGATTCATGATAAGATATCTACAGTAACTGACACAAAGCAGGGTCTCAATAAAAGGCATCCTTGCTTGGATTAACAATTCTATTATTGTTTCTGATAGAGTCAGGGGCCATATACAAACATCAGAATTCCATTGTTGAAGAGGTTTCAATCTCCATGTTTCGGCATAAATATTGCTATGATGATGTGGACTATTAGGCATTGGGCTGCTCATTCTTAGAAGCTTGAATATATATATAGCCTAGCTGGTAAGACAGGTCTCACTTTCAATGTCAAATAATCTCATCGTTAAGTTAAACAGTCTAGACAGGTGATGGGGGAGGAGGGTGACTCCTGCATACTATCCCCCTAGAGCCTGTGCCTATAGCTCGCTCTAGAGGGGAATACACTTGGCAAAAAGAAACTCTCATCAGTAGCAGGTGGTGAAAACTCTAAGTTAGTGAGAACATCTCTCAAAGCCCAGAATCCAGGCTTTAAATATTAATCTGACTTCAATAAGAAAGAGCTGGGTTTGGCCCATTAGCTGAAAGCACTTCAGCTCCTACTTGTTATTTTTAAGCAATGATATTTTTTAAAGAGCCCACAAGGAAGAGGACTGGCATGAGCAAACCCTAGTGGTCTTTGTCTCTTCTGAGTGTGGCAACAGAGAAGCAGTCAGCCATCATCGCACCTGTGCCCTCTCCAGGCTACCACGCCTGAAGCCCGCCTAGGGATGGGATCAGCCCCAGTTCAAGATCAAACTCTCTCCACAATGCAAGATGGACAAGTCCTATTAGCCAAACCACTGGGCAGAGTTTTAAGAAACAATAATCTATTACTGATCCCTTTCCATACTAGGGACATACAAAATATACAGGCTACCTATCCCTCAGGCCACTAAAAACCTATTTTCTTTTGCTGTCTGATGCCATCCTATTCTACATGCTCACACCAGGTAGCCAAATAGCTTGCTGGCCCAGTTCTGGATATTTTCTCCCTCGCTTTCAGAGCAGAACCCATCTGAGTGAGAATGATTACCTTTTAGACTAGATGTTAGTTTCCTTCTAATCAAGGCTTGGAAACAGGATTGCAGAAAGCGTCATCTCAAAAAAAAAGGTGGGGGGGGAGAGAAGAAGTTGGCAGAATTCCAACCAACATAGCGTTAAGAAAGAAATCTAACAACATGCATCTGCTCACCAGCCAGAAAGAAAATATATTGTACGTTTAAGGCAAGGCAGCAGCGTTGCATAACTTGCGGGTGTGGGGGTGCCATTCAGTTCACAGGCTATGTGAATGGAGCCCCCTGGAGTTGTGCAGCACACACCTGTGAAACCAAACTCCAAACTTAGCCCTGGTTCAGAGTATCTCAGTCAGAAAAGTGACCACAATACCCTCGGCACAGGTGTGGTTGCTTTAGTCTGTGAAAAATATTAAATTGCTATGGATTATTCTGCAGAAAATTCTTAATGCACACAGTGAAACCCAAACTCCCCACAGAAGCATACCTGAAATTATAACCAGGGGAGACCTTGGAGGCCGTCTGGACCATCCCCTCATTTTACAGATGAGACAACTGAAGCCGAGAGACACGACATGTTTCTCCCAAGGTCAACAAGCCTATGCTAAAAAGATAAAACAGACTTTCCCTGCTTCCCATCGATGGCCAAAATAGGCCACTTTGCTGTGAATAGTATTCAATCCGCCAAGATTGAAAATTGAATCTTCTTTATCATTATTGTCATTTAACATTCATTGAGCACGTTCCACATGCTAATCCTTGAGAATACAGAGTCTCTCTGAAGGACTCAGCTCATGAGGTATGAGTAGGGCAGAGCTTCGCCTCAGTCACACAACCTTTGGTCCAGGAAACAAGGACTTGGCTAGGAACATTTCCAGGCACAAAGTTAACATACTCTTTTGTGAGCCATGAATGATTATGACCTATTGAACAAATCTTATTCAGGCAAGTTTTTAAAAATGTATTACGTCCCTGTTGGAACTGACTGACTTCTTTGAAGCTGCTTTGGTTTATTGGTTAAATATTTATTCATTAATATATTTTAAAGCCATTTTATTTACCCAATAGATTTGGAGCCATTCTGGACTATTGGATAATTATTACCTAGTTAAAATCAGGCTATCCAAAGCAAGAAAGTGATGGCCATTTATGGAGAGAATGGGAAACTTACAGGTTACTGAGGTTGCCCTTTAAATTTTATTTTTAACACAGTCGTTCTACTCTTTCTAATGGGAGTTTTATGTGTGTCTGAACGTGTGCGGTGAGAGTGAGATGGGGGAGAGAGAAGCCTTTTTACCAACAACCAATGCAATTAAACTGCTTTATGGACAAGCTCTCTGCCAACTTTCTTATTGAAATCAAAGATACCTTTGAGTTAGCTGTACAAGAGCAGGGCAGAAAGCACCTGCAGTCACGTCTGTTTCTCATTTTGTACTCATGTAACTCAGATGCCCTGTGAAATCTGCTCCGGGGTTGAAATTGTGTATACCACGTGTCAGCTCAGTTTGAATTTGGAAACAGGAGCTCAAAAGGTGCCACTCAAACCCGTGGCTCTGGTTTTCCCCGAATGTAACAGGAGCAGGGGAGTCATGTTGTGGGGGCCCATGTCTCCCATCACTGTAAGTAAGAGATACAGCAGGCCCATGTTCCCATTTGCTGGAGCTCCCCAACCCCCACCCATATCAGTTCCCACTTATGCTGTTCATGCAGGAAGGTCATGGCATGGGATGAGAAGTGCTATGAATGTACACGTGAACAGTTCATGACCTGTGCATGAATTTACAACCTTGCCTGATATAGAAAAAGGAAGCAACCAGAACACCTGACCCAGCCTCTCCAAATAGCCTGCTTTGGGCCGCCTCTCTTTGTAGATATTGTTTGTGGCCTACATAAATGGATAAAGGATGCCATTGGTCTGAAGAAATTGCATTAGGGTAAAATTAGTACTCAGCTCTTATGTGAAGACCCCCAATTAAATTCTTTTCAGTTTTAACCCAAAGATATCTGTTTAAAAATATATTTTTGATTGATTTCAAAGAGGAAGGGAGAGGGAGAAAGAGAGATAGAAACATCAATGATGAGAGAGAATCATTGATCGGCTGCCTCCTGCACACCTCGCATTGAGGATCGAGCCTATAACCCAGGCATGTGCCCTGACCGGGAATCAAACCGTGACCTCCTGGTTCATAGGTTGACAGTCAACCACTGAGCTATGCCAGCCGGGCCCAAAGAGATCTCTTTTAAATATTAGCCCTAATAAGAAATTCTGGATTTTATCTCTTTGATCACATTTAAGAATATTAGCCCCTCATCTGCCTCTGCAATGTCCCATTGATTCAACAAATATTTAGTGAGTACCAACTATGTCCTCTCAAGCAACACCAGTCCATAAAACATCAAGGACTTGGCTTTCATGGCGTTTCCTTTCTATCTGGGGAGGGAAGAGTTGGCTTTGAAGTAGCTAAGTGAAGGCGTGTTCCAGTTAAAGTCAAATCTCCATGTGGCATTCCAGATTTACACAGGATAAATTGGGATGTGATAATTTGCTTCAAAAAAAGATTCAATATTTTACTAAAAAAAATTCACAGAAGGATTCCCTTTAAATCTAAAACTCTCATAGTCCCTCTCCCCCCACCCCAGTCCTTTTATTTATTCTGAACTTTTGAGGACTCCATTAATGGTTAGAGTGTCCCTGCACTGTCCTAGAGTACCTACCTACTCATCACCACAGGTAGACATTCACTTCTACTCCAGAAAAAAAGAAGTGCCCTAAGAAAGTACTGCTCATTCCAGACTGAAAGCACAACCCACTCTAAAAGGGCCACTCAGCAGAGACCACAGGCAAGTCTTAGGGACTCTGGTTCTGGTGGCTCCCGGGGTCTGTCTGCCCCCTTTAAGATCTAGGTCAAGGGCAAAGAAGTCTGGAGTTGATGCTCTTTTCAGTCTCTCTGGATTTTTCTCATTGATACAAATGAGGAGGAAAGGGAGAAAAACAAGCCCAAATAATACAGTTTAAAAAATGAACCTGGTGAGGTGGAGACATCATTTTTCTCTCCTGACATTTTCAACTACTTAGATAATTATCGGCCACCAGAGTCCCTCCTTGTGAGTACCAGCATTTGGCCCATTAGCAATTAGTGAGAACAGTTCCTCCACTGAGCTTTTATGTGAGAAAACAGAGAGCTGCCTGCCACACACAAACACACAGGCTTCGGAGACATGAGAAAGAAGCTGAAGAGTATTCCTAATATTACAGCTAGCCTCCTGTCATTTTCCACACATTGGGGTTTTATTGATCAGTGACCACATTTCTCCTCAGGACCATTGTACTGCCAGGAAGCTTCCTGGTCCAGCTTCATAGTGGTTAGTTGGCATTAAAAAAAAAAATGTTTTTTTAAAGCACAAGCCCTACCCTACCCTGCCCTACCCTACCCTATTCAGAAAAGTTAATGCCATATCATGAATTTCAGCTCTGGGGATTGGAAGGCTTTCCCATTTAAACAGGGGAAGCAAAAGTAAAAACAACCTTGGGTGTTTCCACAAGTCTTTCATCTGCCCAAGAAGAATTTGTACTGAAAGCCTTCATGGTAATTAGATAAATTGAGCAAATACAGGTACAGGATATTCAGAAGTCAAATGAGCCATTCTTCAATTTAAGAGCTTTGCTTTAGAATAAAGAACTGTGCTCAGTGCAGCTGGTGTCACTTAGATTAGTCCTGGAAGAGAAGTCTTACAGGAGAGAGGAATACATGTACAAATAAAAGAGACCAAGGTGGGAAGACATTGAGTGCCTTTCCTGTCTCGATGTTAGATGAGTCCAAACAGATGACAGCCAAAGTCAAGTCTCCATACACATGTCACACGCCTTGCTCTTCAAGGTCTCTCCTGGCCAAAAGTGTCTGGATTTCCACTGTGCCAGCTTTTCCATAGAGGGCAATTAACACACACTGAAACTCAAGGGTTATTGAAAAATTAGGCTTTCTGATTCCTACAGGAGAGCCCGTGGAAACCGCCATCTGACACATTGGAGAATGCCCTTGACTTTCAGAGGACCAGATTTGTGTTGCTGCTACTTAAACATAGCACTCAGAGTTCATCTTTGGCTGTGACTTGTACTCCATAGCAACCAAGTGGCAGAACGTGAGGCACAGCACCAGTGTTTGGGTCAAGTAGAGAAACTCAATTTACCTCGATCCATAATAGGCCATCGCTCATGATGGGAACTACCTAAGCTTCTTATTACAAGTTACCTGTCCACATCTATCTTTTACTCATGTCACCATCTTTCTCAACTGACTTATTTAAATGAAAAGAACTTAGGAACATTTTTATGAAAAAAAGTTTCCTTGGGGCCCTAACCAGTTTGGCTCAGTAGATAGAGCGTCGGTGCGCAGACTGAAAGGTCCCAGGTTCGATTCCGGTCAAGGGCATGTACCTTGGTTGCAGGCACATCCCCAGTAGGAGGTGTGCAGGAGGCAGCTGATCAATGTTTCTCTCTCATCGATGTTTCTAACTCTCTATCCCTCTCCTCTCCACTCTGTAAAAAATCAAGTTTCCTTGGGCATACTCAGGTTACTGACAACTCCCAAAATGAAAGTCAAGCCTTGAACTCTTGACATTCTGACTACAGACCTCATGGAAACATATAAAAATCTTTGAAAATCATTCACGAAGGTTATAGAAGACAAAGTCCATACATCAAAATGCAACCCGTTCTTAGGAGTTAGTTACACAACAAGAAATTAAACCAATGGATTTCATAATGACACCAGTTTAGAGCTGCCAGTCAGGTAGGTGTAATACCAGCACTATGATGCAAAGTAAGACTTAGGTCTTAGGAAAGATAAGATCTCAAAACAGACACATGACAAGAGAAAAGATAGACATTTGACTTCAACTTGATATTGTAATTCCTAATGAGATCTATAAAAATAAATGATGGGAGTCGTAGAGAAAGACCAATTCCATTTATGGTTAAGAATCATCAGAAACTCATAACAAGAACAAGTACAAAAAGATAAAAGGATTGGAGTTTAGAGTAGAACATGCAGATGTGCACTTCAGAAATGTGGTTTATTCAGACAACTCCTTCTGTATAGACTAGTGGAAGTAGACACCTTAGGAAACTCTCCTGAGACTTCCTGGAAATTATTTTTAAGACCTTGGGTTCATTGCCCCTATTCATTCTACATTCCTCTCCTGTTTCAGTGTTGTTTTTCATTGCCTAGACCAAATGTTAACATCAATTAACTCACTCTGAAATTCAAGGGTTATTGAAGAATTAGGAAAGGGTTTGTCCTATAATAAAGGTATGACAGGGCTTTTAACTTTGTGAACTGTTCCAAAGTCATATAACTAAAAATATAGCAGAAATCCATAGAAAACTGTTACAAACATCATTAAAAGGTCCAAAATACACTGTTTTGAGCTTCTTGAGAGTGAAATTCTACCATCTAATTGAATCTAATTACCAGAAAATTTTTAAAGTCTATCAATGTTACTATCCATATGTATACTAATCTAAGTCTGAGGTATTTCCTATCTCTAAAATTCCACAATTCTATAATTCTAGTCAACATTTTTCCCTCTCTCTATTCTTCTTATTAGGAAGGTTGAGAACCACTGCTCTAGGCAGACCAAACAACAGATGAATGACTGACCATTATTCAGACATCTTTCCCTATCATAATTAACACCAGGAGAGTTTTCATGCCTTTGTCTCCATCATGCACACATTTGGAGAATTTAATTAATGTATGCAACCACTCTGAGTAATCCAGGTCTCATAGGTAATGTGTGTTAGCTTCTATTTGTTGATTTCTCTGAAGGAAATGGTCACTTTCATAGACTGACAGCAGCCTGAGAAGTACAATGTTTATATTCGTGGTTATTGGCAGGAATTTCCAACCCTCGGCCTTGGCTCAGCTTCCCATCAATGATCTACACAATCTGGCTAAGGAGGATTCCACATATCATTACTTTATAATCACTTCACTCGTTTGATCGACGACAATAAAAATATCAACTGTTATTTCTTTCACAACTAAGGTGATTTATTTTGTATAATAATCATTACTTTATATCATGACCTATGTGAGGCATTGGGATAAGATGGCTCAGCTCTTGCTTCCAAAAAGCTCACAGCTCCTTGTAATAACTAACTAGAAAGTAGTGAATGAGAATAAGGGAGAGAAGAGGAGGACAGTTAGCACCTAATGTAGCTAAAAATATAACTAGCGAGCCTTGAAATTTCCACTGCACCATAATGCAAATGCAACCCACCAGATTCTGTCAATCTCTAGTTACACCCTCATTTAGACAGAAGAAGAAGATCTAGTTGAATGGGGGGAGGGGAGTGCAATATTGCTCATAGATTTGTAAATACGGAAATAACAATCACAGCAATAAAAAAGTATACACTCATAGACAGATTATGAAGAAATATTTTCCCCAATATATCCAATTTAGCAGGTTGAAATCCATAGAGGGAAAAAGCTTTCGTACAGTTTTATAATTTCCTGCCCATCCCCTTCTCTCAAAATTCTTTTAAGCTTAAATACTCTCATCCTCCAATTTCACCAATGTCTAGATGCTACTCAGACAGTAATAATGCATCCAAAACCATAAAATTCAACTTTATAGGCATTTATGGCATGACTACTATGTATCAATATCCTTCCCTAAGTTTAATAGTTTTAATTTCAAGTGGCAGTCTGAATTAGAGGGACTTTATTAGTTTATATAACATTTTGGGAATTTCACCCCCTCACTGGTAAAGTACATAAGAATATTTTTTTAAGTCTTCCATTTTTACATCAAATAAAAAATAGCACTTAAATAAAAGAACAATATTATTTGTCATAGCATAACTATCAACTTTTAATTATCCTAAAACCAAAAAGTTTAAAGTTAATGAAAATGAACTCAAACTCTCAAATGAAAATTATATATTGCCAAAAAAACACTACTTAGGATTTTTCTATCCCTCTAGACATAAGTTAAATATATTCTGATTAAACACCTACTCTGTATAAGATACATAATTACTGGAAGGAGAACAAAATGATCTCTACCCTTTTAGAATAACATTCTAACAATTAGTTTAACCAGCTGAACTCTCAAGCAAAGCACTATTCATGCTTTGAATAAGTGAGTCTGAATATCGCCATCAGAATGAAACAAAAAAAAAATTGGCTTAGCTATTTTCCAATGGAACAGAAACTTCTTGTATCATATACTAGATACAGAGTTAAAACATCAATCCCAGGAAATATATTTCCTACATAATATGTCAGTGAGCTTGTATATGGAAAGACGAATTTAAACTGGAATTTCTTGTTTTTTAAAATATTTGTATTGACTTCAGAGGGGAAGGGAGAGGGAGAGTTAGATAGAAACATCAATGATGAGAGAGAATCATTGATTGGCTGCCTCCTGCACGCCCCCTCCTGGGGATCGAGCCCACAACCCAACCCCTGCATGTGCCCCTGACTGGAATCAAACCCTGGACCTTCCACTGAGCCAAACCAGCTAGGGGAATTTCTTCTTAAATTACACTGATTGCCATCTAATGAAAGGTCTTGGAGGGAATTTGATGAAACTTTGATTTTCATAAGGATATACCTATTACAATAGCACAAATCAAAAAGAAAAACAATAGAATAAGTAAGTGATTGAGCTAAGTAAAGTTATTGCAAAAGAAGTATTCAGTCACTGATGGGCAAATTAATCAACATCAAGTTTAAATCAAAAAACTATACCATGAAATGGTGTATCATTTTGCTTCTCAAGCAATCTTTAATTTTGAATAGAATGATGTCCATTCAAAGAACATCTCAAGGGAATAATATCAGAAATACAAAGAAATAGAGAAAAAGGAAAAGAGGCTTTTGTAACACTCATTTCCAAAATAATAGTACAAAACCTGAACCTGTTTAATATAAGAAATATTTCATGAAGAATTTTTCCAGTGGTGATTTTAATAAAACCAGAATTTTTCCTATTTAGACTGACATTACTCAATACTTAATATATCTGATATTTGCTCAATATCATTGGGCGATGTTACAAACTCTATAAATAAGTATTTGATATTTTAGTAGGCTGAAAATCAGCTATGTGATATGAAAACTATGTCAAATGAAAATTATCTCCATAAAAAATGTTTCTAAGAGTTAAACTAATAGAATATTAAACACAAGAAGAAAAAGTCAACAAGTTTACATTATGTTTCTGTTTTTAAGTTACTTAACCAGGATTATGTATACTGTTCCCATGTTTGCCATCTATTAAAATAGTTTAAATCCCACCATAGACAAATCCACAAGATTGCCCCAGTACTTTATCAGAGTGACAATTTTTCATGTCTTGAATATGACTTGAAATAAATGAGGCATTTTAACCTTGAAATTAACTTTCTTATAAAATGATAATTACAATGTAACTAATGTAACTAATTTTGCAGTTTCAACACAAGAGTATCAGAAGAAGACTTTAACTATTTAGATTTCTAAGATAGGTCCATAAAAGGTGAACATTTGGCTTGAACACCATAGTCAGATCCAAGCTGACATATATTTTTTATGATCTACAACAAAACCCTCACACTTTCATTCACCTAAGGAGAACTAGTTTGCAGCATCTGAGTTAAAGGACAACAGACCGGGCGGGGGCGGGGGGCGGGGGGTGGGTGGAGATGGGAGCTGGAAAAGGAGTCCTCGTTCTGCCAGTGTGTGGCTATAACCAAAGGCTCAAAAAAAATTTAAAATGACCAAATAAGCTCTTAACAGGCTGAATCTCCCCCAGATAACAACTATAAACTCTGGACAAATTTCAAAAGAAAGCCAAAAAAACCAACTACCTGAACACAGTGAAGAGCAACCAAGAGCAGACAGATCCTGGAAGGAAGTTAACACTTGAAAGAAGAAAGCAACACTGGGTGAAGGTCCTGCTTTCATGGCTTCTGGATTGAGGGTAGGATCTCAAGAAATCAAGAGCCAGGAATGGGGAGCCCTAAATTCTGAATATAAACTCTTTCCAAGTTTCTGGCCACTGACCCACACTGTGTGGTCAGACTCCAAGCCGCCCAGCCAAGAGTAAAACAACTAAGCTTAGATTAGAGTTGCCATCCAAGAGACAGCAGTTGCAGTTTTAGTAGCTAGTTGCCTGCTATAACAAAAGAAGTCAGCTCTATGCAAGGAATCATACAACATCCAGAGTTTACACAACAGATAATACATAATTTCAGGGAATAATCCAAAAGTACTTCACATATGGAAAGTGTAACCCATTCTAAATATAATCCTGAGAAGCCAGTCATGACATGGCCCAGATGATGGAATTATCAAACAGGATTTCAAGGCATCTATTGTAACTATGCTCAGTGAATTTTTTAAAAATGTGCTTTTAATAAATAAAGGAATGAGAAATTTCATAAGGCAGTTCCATTTTTTTATGACTCAGCAATTCCACTTCTGGAGATTTTTCCAAAGAAACCCAAACCACTAATTCAAAAGAATATATGTACCCATTGCAGCATTATTTATAACTAGAGGCCTGGTGCATTGCTGCTGCCACTGCTGGCTGCGCAAGCCTTGGCCAGCCCTGGGCAGCTGGGCAGCCGCCATCTGAGACTTGTCTGCACCTCAGGCTGGTCCTTGGTGGCTGGGGGCTGGGGGGACTGGGGGACTCTGGAGACAGGCGGGCCCGGTCTTGCCGCGCGCCTGCCACCCCAGCAGGGCTGAGGGTATTGGGTGCCACCATCTTGTGGTTGTGGGTGCCACCATCTTTGAGGGCAGGGAAGTCAATTAGCATATTCCCTCTTTATTGGCTGTGGGTGCCACCATCTTTGAGGACGGGTGGTCAATTAGCATATTCCCTTCTTATTGGCTGTGGGGGCTGCCATCTTTGTGATGGTGTGAGAGTCAATTAGCATATTCCCTCTTTATTACCTAGGCTAGCCAAGTATGGAAGCAACCCAACTGCCCATCGCTAGACAAGTGGATTAAAAAAATTGTGGTTCATATATACAATATATGAATATTACTCAGCAATTAAAAAGAATGAAATCTTAACATTTGTGACAGCATGGATGGATCTAGAGGGTATTATGCTAAGTGAAATAAGTCAGTCAGAGAAAGAAAAATACCATATGATTTTACTTATATGTGGAATCTAAAGAACAAAATACACAAACAAAATTGAAGCAGAATCATAGACACAGAGAGCAGTCTGGTGGTTGCCAGGGGGGAGGGAATGGGGGTGCTGGGTGAAAAAGGTGAAAGGATAAAAGGTACAAATTGGTAGTTACGAAATAGTCAAGGACATAAAGTACAGCATAGGGAATGTAGCCAATAATATTGCAATACCTAGGTATGGTGCTAGGGGGCTACTGGAAATATCAGGGGAACACTCTCTAAAGTCTAACCACTATGCTGTACACCTAAAACCAATATAAAATATTAAAATAAACTATAATTAAAAATAAATAAATAAATAAAATTTCAACAGGTAACCAGAAACTATAAAAAAGAACTAGATGGACATTCTAAAACTGCAAAATAAAATATCTGGAAAAAATTCACTGGACAAGCATGACAACAAAATGGAGGTGACAGAGAAGAAAGAGCCAGTGAACTTAAACATAGATCAATGGAAATTTTTTAATCTAAAAAAATAGATAGAGAGCATGAGTGGGGGGGGGGGGAAGGATGGGGGTTAATGGGGGAGATGATGACACATTTGTAATTCCTTAACTAATAAAGAATTTAAAGATTTTTTAAAAAAATAAAAATAAAAAAATAGATAAAGATTGGGAAAAAATGAACAGGAACCTATGGTACAATGTCTAAAGTTACCAAACATAAGGTAACTGGAGAACTGGCGGGCAGAAAAGAGAGAATGAAAGAAACAGAAAATATATTTTAAAAATTAAGAATCAAAAATTCCGCAAATTCAGTGGAAGACATAAATTTACAAGTTCAAGAAGATTTGTAAATCCCAAGCAGAATGAACACAAATAAAACCATGACTAAACGCATCATTGTTAAACTGCTCAAAACCAACAATAAAGGGGGTGGGGGGGTCCTAGAAAAAGCATTACCTACAGGGAAACATGACTCAAATGGTAGTTGACTTCACATCACAAACACACCAGAAAACAACAGAACAGCACATTTAAAGTTCTGAAAGAAAAATTGTTGTAGACCCAGAATTCTTGATTCAGTAAAAATATTCTTCAAAAATAATGGTAAAACAAAGACAAAAATAAACAGAGAATTTATTTCAGTAGCCCTGAACTATAAGAAATGCAAAAGGAAGTTCTTCAGGCTGTGGAAACAGATCTTCAGGAAGGAATAAAAAAAATTAGAAATTCTTTCATGATAAAATGATGAACAAAAAATAATGAAAATGTGTAAGTCACTGAAACTTTATGAATCTCAATATCCTAGTCTAAAGGAAGGAATAATAATGGTATGAAGAATATATGTAAACACACTTTGAGAAAAGGTAATTATTACTAAAAATATATGTTGTGCTTATAAACATGTCCAGAATCTGGAGAAAGACATGAGATTTTAGACTCGAGCTCAGCATTTATGCAACAAGTATTCATTGGATGCCTGCCTATTATTGGTAACATAATATGTTATGTGCTTCAGATTTTAGTTTGGAAGTGATTTTAATTTCCAAACTAATTTGATAAAAAGTATTGGCAAGCCGGGATATTAGGGAAAAAATATAAAATAGCCAAAAACTGTTAATCAATCCGCACCTTTATACTAAAAGTCTCTTCCAACAAGACCAGTTGTAGAGAATGAATCCATGTGTGTCTATTACCTGCCTTCAGTTTTTACATAACTTGTCCTTGCAAAGCAGTGCAAACAAGGTTAATAAACATTTCTGGTTTCCCTTCAAGCTACTCAAAGTATACATGCCTCAGTGTAGCCTACACAGAGCAAAGACAAGGAAACAAGTGTTGTATTTCTGACACCTAGAAATGTGTGCTGACAGCAGACCCATGAAAGACAAATGGCTACCCAGCTACCTGTCTTTATGACATTACAAACAAATAAAAGGTGTGTGTGTGTGTGTGTGTGTGTGTGTGTGTGTGTGTGTGTGTGTGTGTACACCAAAAGATAATAAGCATAAAGCTCTGAGTATTTTTAGAAATTTTGATTCTGGGAGAGATTCACATTTCATGTTCCTTAAGCAAGCAGTTCTAAAAAATCCCTAAATTTCCCAATTCTCTTTCCCTTCCCATTCTTGGTTACAAGCTTTTTATACTCATGCTCAATCAACTCCATGCCCTGACAGATTAGGGACAGAAATTACAAACATTCCATATAGAAATTTCTTTACCACACATTACTGAAATGCCAAAGAAAAAAATATGATATATCAGAGTTTCATCCTAAATTCCTCTTTTGCTTCCTTATATTTCTGTTTTCCGTCCCCATCTCTGCAACTTCTCCCAAACCACTTTCTGAGATGGAACAACTGGCCACCTCGCATTTGCAGAGACATTTTCCTGCCATACAGTTTAAGGAGGAATTAGAGACCACTGTAGTGTGCACGGTGATCTGGTTAACCAGCCATTGTCTCTCCACTTGACTTGCTGCTGTGGAGAAGCAGACACTATTTTCATTTGCTGTTGGTGGTTCATGTGTTATAAGAACACACAAAAGGAGAAGTCAATATAAACACAGGTGCCCTTGTCAGTACTAGATTGTCATCAGGCTTATTTATATCCTTGGCAAACAGAAAAAGGATATTTATGGGTCATGTGGTCTTTGAGTGCACCAATTTTGCAAAGCAGTGACTAGAACCCATTCAAAATACTCCAAACTATCTGTCTTAGGGCTTTATTTTGCCTACACCCCCAGTGAAGATCAGACCCACCCAAATCTTTTGTACCTCTTCTGTGAATAAGTTTCAGACTATACAATTCCATCAACATAGGCTGCTTTCCCAAGGAACTCCCTTTGAATTTCTTAACTTTAGAAAATTAAGTCTTTCAATAATATATTTCATTTTTACATTTAAAAAATCCAGAATAGCTGACTGATCATCATCCCAGAGAAAAAGATACAGGCAGTCCATGTTGCTTGCTGGTACTACACTCAACTAGATGTAAATTGGTGGTGGTAATTGCCCAGCGATTGGGATTGAAAGGATGAATTGCAGTGGGGAGCCTGCCTTACAAACATTGCAATTAACACCATCTAAGTATCTGAGGGTGATGTAGGTAATAAACAAAAGATTACATTAATATGCATGTTCAGTCCCCAAAGATAGCCAGATGGCTGGCTACAATATCAGATATTTCCTCTTTGCCTTTGCAGAGAGAATCACTCCTTTGTGCAGAGAGGGGTACAACTGACATTTTCTGTGAGCATGGGCATCTGATGGTGGATGACAAGAACCATGAAGCCGCCTACCTGAGATGCCCTGAGGACTCTGAGCTCAAAACCATGCCAGGTGTTTCCAGGGGCCAAGAGGCACAAGGAACAGCAGTCATAAATTGAAAAAAGAGCACATTTCACAAGCACAATGCTGACCACATCACTGTATACTCACACTGCCCAGGGAAGAAAGGAGGGGGTAGGAAGGCTGCAGGACTAAAAAGGCTTATTTTCTTTCTACCTCAGGAGCTCCAAGTGTCCAAGATTTCCCATTCTGTGTGGTCAGGCTGTGACTAGAGCCACATCCGTAGGTAAAGACCTTTTGTTCCTACTTGACTGTTAGAAAACAAAGGGGCCCTTATTTGTCTCTAATGTAAGCAGTCATATCTACAGCTTTTGTCACATTCCAAACCCAAAAGGCAGTCATCTCAACTAAGCCTCAGGCACAGAGAAAAACATGACAGCATAGAGTGGGCCCTCTAGACACAACTACCACCAATGCCCCCCTTTCTTTGTTCCTTCTGCTTATTTTGTCCTTCCATCTCTCCATCTAAGCACTTGCTCCATTTGTGAATTACTAAGAGTTCTCCAACTAACAAGTAGCTAAGAGACCAGCACATAGTAATAGCACAACAGGGTGCATCTCTCCTGCTCTCTGCCTCCTCCCCAAGGTTTGGAAGACAAATAAAGGATACACTGTGTCACTGACCACCTGAGTTACTCAGACTCTGTTCTACACCCTGCACTGTATGCCTTTCTGTGGACTTGGGAAGAATGCTCTCCACATTTTGCTAATACTGTCAAAGGTCTTCTTAGGCAGCAGAGGGCAAAACACAACGGTGACCTTAAGAACTACAACGTTGTGGACATTCTTGGTTTATTCAGTAAGCATGTCCTGTCCAGTGTTGAATAAAGCTTGATTTTGTAAATCAAATGCTGTCTTAAAGCCCTAGAAGAGCTTACAAATTAGAGTAACACTGTGGTCCATTACTTTGCTGGACCCCATTCTCTAAAGGAGTTCATGACTGGAGTCCATGATTCCCCAGGGGTCTGTGGATAGAGCTTACAGAGTGCATGAACTTGTATGGGAAAATATTCATCTTCATTTTCAATAATCACACAGACTTTGTACTTTCTTCCATTCTGATTGTAGACACAGTATTCGCAGTACCAGTAATTGTGTCACAAACTGAGGTCTCAGATATTTGCATATCAATTTATAGTTGTCACAGACATCCCAAAATGTCAGTTAAGCTCATCAACTTGGAAATTACTGTGGTTATTAGATTGCTGCTAGAACCTGTTATTTATTGTTTTACTGAGGAAATGTGTATATTAATGTATCACAAATATGTTTATTTTATTGATAATTTTATTTCAATATAATAGCTTTCCTTTGTAGTCCTATTATTTTAACATATGTACCTAAAATATTATTCTAAGGAGGCCATACACTTCATCAAACGTATGGCACCAAAAAGGTTAAGAATCCTTGCTATAAACTAAATGAACTGCTTGTTATTGCCCCAAACACATTCTACCTTTTATTTTTTCCTGTAAGTCTGCACTGCAGGCACTTCTCCAAACAGACCACACCTATGTCTCTGCATATGTTATTCTCTTCTGCCTGGAAAGGTTTTCCGTTATCCTCACGTCTACCTCAAACTCCTCCTCAGTCTTCTGGACCCAAATCAAACCTTCTGTGAAGTCTTGACACATTACCTCCAGGAAGAGCTATCAGTCCTCAATTACGTCCCCACTACCAATATAGAATCTCCATTTTGGTGCTTAGCTTCCTTCATGGCAGTTTTTGTTTACAAATCCTGGCCCTTTATTAGTTTGCATATTCCCTGCTGGCAGATACCACAGCAGGTCTCTTAGGTATCTGAGTGCCTCAGGTTGTGCCTCCTGCAATGCAAGTGCTGGGAAAATATTTATTAAACAGATCCTTCCAGGCCTACTGCAGACACCCTCGTAAGAAGCTGCCTCAGCAGAATGTGTTGCTCCTCCCTCTATGACGACCCATCACACTCTGCAGACTTACCCCCGACATTTGCAGGACCCAGAGTCAGAGAAACAGACTGTCCAATAAAGTGGCTTCATCCACTTCACCTCCTTTGAAAAATGACCTTCCTGGTGACCTGGAAGGCCAGGTTGGAACTTACAATTCTTGGGCTCCACCAAGTGCCTGTGCAGAACCAGGCAGGTGGGGAGAGACAGCCCCTGGTTTGTGGCCCACTCCCCTTCTTTTCTTATATCACAGTCCACCTTATACGCAACTGGCAAGCACCCCAACCGGCATGTCCAAGTTCTGTCCACGTCCTTTACAAAGAGCTGCCTGCCTTTTGACCCTCCTCCTCTTGCTCAGGGATGCTCACACCAGCAGCATAGGTGGCTCCAAGAGGGCACCTGTGCAAGTTCTAAATGCTGACTCAAGCCATCCAGGCAGGGAAGTCCACAGCCCTGCCTACCTACAGTGTCTAGAGCAGGTTGTTGTGGACACTGGGTGGGCACCTCTCCTTAGCTCCACAGGCTCCTCACTCCACAGAGAGGGTTAACGTGGGGCCTTTGAAAGGCAGGGCCCAGGGCAGAAGACCTGATGTTTGGGTCTAAGGACTGGAGTTGACTCATTGCTCCAGTGCATGTCCTCTCATAGACTGTAAGCTCCCTACGGCTTAGCAGTTTCCTATTCTACTTCCTGTAAAAGGAGAGAGAGTGCACTCTCATTGGCTTCTGACCCGACAATATAGTGTCAACTTCACCCCTGAGAGCTTGCTTATAAGATATGCTGAATAAACAGTTGTTTAGTGAATGAATTAGCAAAGTCTCCTTTTATACGATGATCAATGAACAATCCTAGAATTTGTGGTATTTATTGTTAACTCTTACACTCTTTCTCAACCTTACTGGTCCTCATGCCTCAGCCCCCCTAAAAGATTTTAAGTTCCTAAAAGGTTTTCTATCTCCCATAAAAATCCAAGCATTCTCAATGCAATATACAGATGATGTATTGCAGAATTGTACACCTGAAACTTATATAACATTAGTAACCAATGTTACTCCCATAAATTTAATTTTTAAAAATCCCAATGTCCTAAACATAATCTGTGTTCAATATGTAGCTGTTGGATTTTTTTATTTTTTTTACAAATCATTCTCATTAATATATTGAGGGAGGGGGTGGCAGTGTTTTTCAGTCATCTCAGTAGTTGTCATAACCCAAATGGTAACAGTGCCTATTATAACAGAAAGCTTCATAGAGTGATCTTAACTGGTTGCTAGTAATCATCTATTTTTAATTTTTAAAAACAACTGCAGCTGTAACTATTTTACTAGTAAAACACAATAGCTATTGTTTAGTGGTGTTTGAGCAACAGAAAAGTAACAATTGAACCTGTACTAATAAATCGGTCAGAGGAAAGAGTGAATGAAAAGAATGACAGGTTTAAAAACCAGTACTTGAAAAACTGAATTTGTTTGGAGTCATTGGGGTGAAAGATCTGGCTGAAGAAAGAAGTAGTGATAATTCCCAGAGCCAGGACTTTTCACAACTCCGACGTGGCAACTTCATCAAAATTAGGACAGCCTTTGATGAACAAAAGGGACTATTGAGGAGATCCTTGTAAGGAAGTAGACAGAGCTATATATGCTTCTTGAACATGACAGTCTACAAACACACACACACACACACACGTGTCCTTGGGAGCCTTTATTCCATTGAAACTGTCTTGCAAGCTTCCTTGAACATCAGTTGATGTTTTCTTTTGCTGTGCAGAAGCTTTTTATTTTCATGTGGTCCATTTGTTTATTTTCTCCTTAGTTTCCATTGTCCTAGGAGATGTATTGGTAAACATATTGCTACGAGAGATGTCTGCAATTTTGGTGCCTATGGTTTCTTCTAGGACTCTTATAGTTTCATGTCTTACATTTAAGTCTTTTTTCCATTTTGAGTTTATTCTTTTGTATGGTGTAAGTTGGTGGTCTAGTTTCATTTTTTTGCATGTACCTGTCCAATTTTCCCAACACCATTTATTGAAGAGACTGTCTCTGCTCCAGTGTTTGCTCTTGCCTCCTTTTTCAAATATTAATTGAGCATAGTGGCTTGGTTTGGTTCTGGGTTCTCTGTTCTGTTCCATTGATCTATATACCTGTTCTTGTGTCAGTACCAGGCTGTCTTGAGTACAGTGGCTTTATAGTATAACTTGATATCTGTATTGTGATTCCTCCTACTTTGTTCTTCTTTTTCAAGATTGCTGCAGCTATATGGGGTCTTTTTTGGTTCCATGTACATTTTTGGAGCATTTGTTCTAGGTCTGTGAAATATGCCATTGATATTTTGATAGGGATTGTTGCACTGAATCTATAGATTGCTTTGGGTAGTATGGACATTTTAATGATGCTGATTCTAAGAAATTTACCTTTCTTATAAAACAACTAAAAAGTATTTGGTTATCTTTCTAGGTCAATACATGTATATCTAATAGCCACACCATATTCCACAGTATAAATGCACCCCAATATAGTCAAAATTTCCACTATTTATATACATTCAGATTATTTTGGGTTGCCATTATAAAAACGTTGTGATAAAGCTGCTATTAATAATAAATAGTAAATCATAACCACAATTTTATTATCATTATACCTATATATTTTCATTCCCAGGTTCAGTCTAGGCTTGTCCCTACCTGGACTACACCAAGGAATATAACTTTTATGAACCAAGGACAGAGAATCAGATTTGTAATGAAAAGATTTTAAGCACAAGAAAATTGAGGGGAAAATAAACTACTTCAATGGACAACTCCAGAGACCTACCTAGACCCTCCAGGAAGAAGACCCTACAGGGCACTGCGGACAGGAGAGAAAGGATATTTGAGGAGAAAGGATTCAGACCAGGAGAGTCAGGGACAGCAAGCTTCCTAAGGTAGCTCTGCTCTAAGCTAGCCCCCTTGAGCACTGGGTGAATTGTTGATTTTCTAACACACTTAGTCATTTTCCTTAATGTTAGAGATAGCATCCTCTTTTAAACCATCTACTGCTTTCTGGGAGCAATTTTTACATTTTTAATTAATATTTAAACTTTTGCAATTAAGCCTAACTACTCCATCTAAAACACATAGATACACATATCCAAATTTATTCAAAACTGGGCAATGGAAATATATGATAAAATGATGCAATATGCTAAATGAATTTTAATATCATTCTGGAATTTGACTGTCTGTAATGTTTGTCTCCATTGGGGCACATATGTTTATAAAAGCCTCCTGATGAACTCCTCGCTGTGGGGTTTAGTCACCAAAGCACTAAAATAAGATCTGAAATTGTTGAATTTTAAGGTATTTCACCCATGGCTTTCTCATGGCATGGACTCTGGGATACCTTACAGCAGGCTCCAGTGTCCCGTGAATGAATGAATTCCCTATAAACTTCACATATGGTACTCCCTTTCCAAAAGTCAAACCAAATTACAGATAACAAAGGGAAAATGATTCAGTTTTTTCTTATTTCTGGAAAGATATGCTATGTGGAAAAAGTTTTTTTCCAGAGGAAAATCTTCTGGATTTTACTGGCTCACAAAAAATATAAACCATTTATTAGCTTTTTTTTTAACCTACGATTTTCTTTCGTCTGTTTGCACATGTCAACCAAAAATAGCAGACTCCATATAAGAAAAAAAAAAGTGTACCAAAAAAAGTTATACTCCAAACGCCATGCTCTCCTTTTTGCTGAAGTGTTATTTCGTGGTGTGGTTTTTTTTTTTATTCTGGTGGTTTATCAAATTTCTATAATAACATGGAAGAGAATAGTGATTGCCTATCAACCCTAGAATTTCTCACAAAATGTGTAAGGGAATCACTAAAGATAAGCAAATGCTGACAGCTGAGCACTAGCAACTGCACAGAAATCCAGTTGTGTAAACACATGTGTTACTAGAGATTTAATTTTATTCCATTACAGAATAGAACAATTAGTGACCCTTTTAACTGACAGATTCTTCATTTCCTTTAACCAAGGTATAGAGGGCCCCTAAAATAACCTCTATATATATTAAATCTTGGCAGCACACAGCTATTTCCTCTGTGGTCTTCAGGGTCCTGCCACCCTTCATCTTCTCCAAGGCAGCACACTGAAACCTTTCAAGGGGCCTTTTAGAACCGGCCACCCTGTTTCTCTTCACAGAATATGCTGAAAGCCTATCTGTCAGGAGCCATGAGGGGCTTATTGGGGTCTGCTGACAGGCCCAGAGGAGGCCCACCTGCTCAATTCCTAGCCCAAGGATTGAGTGGCTTCTGTCCATCGTGGTCTTTCCAACAATTGTGTCATCACTACATTTCACACCCGATCCTCAATAATCAATTTCAGCAGCAAGTAGATAACCATTTGATGGCAAGAGAATTGTCAGTGTGACACAAATTCACACTTCACAGTGGTATCTAACAGCGCCCATCATTAGTCCAACACCATTGCATCATTTATATAATTCGGGAGTTAGGTGTGTCTTTTACATCGATTTTGCTCTGTGGTGCCTTAAAACTTAAGCAGTAGGCAAAGAAACTGTTCTCCCTAAGCCAGGGGTGGGCAAACTTTTTGACTCGAGGGCCACAATGGGTTCTTAAACTGGACCGGAGGGCCGGAACAAAAGCATGGATGGAGTGTTTGTGTGAACTAATATAAATTCAAAGTAAACATCATTACATAAAAGGGTACTGTCTTTTTTTTTTTTTTTAGTTTTATTCATTTCAAACAGGCCGGATCCGGCCCGCGGGCCGTAGTTTGCCCACGGCTGCCCTAAGCCATCTCCTGCTTCCTCAGTCATGGCTAGCCAGTCTGCACATGCAGGCTCCCTTCCTGGTCTCAATATTCTCCTGACATCTACAACTATGCTCCTCCATAGCCCTGTGGTTTCCTTCAAGAACTAACATCTCCCACAATGAGTCCCCACACAATCACCTGAGCTGACTCATCTTCCCTAAATCAAGGCTTTAGAATACCTTTCACAGTAGGTCATGAACTCTTTGACAGAAGGGACTAGGTCGAATTCATCTTTCTATCTTGAGGGCCTAGCACTAATAATAGAGTAAGTTTTCAATAAGTACATACTAAGAATAGCAGTCATAATAATAAAGATAGAGTGGCAAATATTTTTTAGCACATATTTTGCACCAAGAACTCTGTTGAATACCTTGTTTGCATCATCTCAGTTAATCATCACAATGGAACTTCAAGAGAGGGAATATAATTATCCCCACTTAAAAGATAAAGAAACTGAGTTTTAGATTATTTGATCAAGCTTACATGCATTATAAGTGGGAGAAAAGAGGTTGAAATCCAGGTACATCTGACTCCAGAGTGCCAACCCTTTAGTCTTACTGATAAATTTCATTATGTAATCAATTATATTAACCCTTCGGTGCCACCAACAGGAATCCTACAGACAGAATGAGATAAGCCATCTATCCCTCAGAAATTTTTTTGGCTACTGTGATTTCTCTCTATCACTGACAATTTCCCATATCAGAGAACTACCCTGCCAGCAAACAATGTTGTTTATGAGATCAGCTCTTATCTATTTTGGTGCCATGTAGGAGTATACCAAATAGTGCACTTACAATTTTACACTTTGTTCTTTTTTATGGTGGGTTCCAATCCAGCGATGTTTGACAGAGAACTAAACAGGACCCAGCCAACAAACACAAAGTTGCAACTCGGTTCTATTGAATTCAGTGAACAATCATGATGCCTTTCACGTGGTGTTTGCTCTGCTCGCATTTACCTCTCTTGCATAATCACCATCAATTTCATTTCCAGTGGTTCTGCATGCTGAGCAGGCGATGAACAGTTTCCAGGCACTAGCTTCAACCTGCAAATGGCCCTATCATCACTTCCCCACACATGCTCTCTTAGGTTCCCAGGTGTTATGTAAAGTTCAGTTACTACGCTTTCTGGGCTGTGAGCTGCCTGTCTTCCTGGAACTATGTAAGCAAGAGGAGAAAACTGTAAACCATTAGCTTGCTTCTAAGATCTGGAGACATGACTGAGGTTTACTGGCAATTGGGTTTGTCTTGATTCCAAATCCTTCCAGCTCTGGCCCCCATGAAGTTTCTTTGAGTACACCCATTTCCCAATACACTAAAGTTTCTTTTCTGGGACTGAATCATAAATTACAAGGTGCAATCTAAAGGAAAACATTTATTTTGGAGTCTCATTAACAGCTCAGAGGAGAGTGATAGTGTTTATTCCCAGCACGACGGAGTGGACTCCTGCAGACCTTAAAAAGGCCAAGCCCTCTTCCTAATCCTTAAACAAGCACACACACACACACACACACACACACACACACACACACGGCCAATATTCACAACAGTAAAAGTTCCACAGATAGGCAGAGGTAGCTGACACTTCACTAAAAACAGTCTCTTTCTCTTCAAACACCAAGTTTGAAGCTTCTTTCAGTTAGTGATTCACTGGCAACCACACAACTGTTCACCCTACATGCCAGTGTTTAAGGTATTATCTCTCACCTGCAGAACTCTGCTCTGGGATGCTGGGGCTGAGCTCTGCCTTCGTCAGATACTCTACATTTGACTCTGCCCATAGGGCATGGCAGAGGGAAACTGTAAGGTAGACGTCAGGACAGCATTCTCCTTCCTGTTTTATTCTAGTTCCTGTTAGTGTCTCCCCAACAATGGCCCGTTCATCGTGCAAGTGACCGCTGGTTCCAATATCCTGCTGCAGAACCAGCCTTGTTACTTCCAGCACAAGGTGGCTCCCCCAAGCGGCTGGGGTACCTGGAGCTGGATGGTACTGCCACCCTCAGAGGTCTGAGTCCCAACTCTGTGAGACCCTCCTCTAAACCCCTAGGTTCTAATCAACTCCCCTACTCCCCCCAGTCCTGAGACTTTACACAATTCCTATCTATATGTTACCTCAGTGCTTCCTTTTTGCTTTTTCTGAAACATTTTAAACCAATTCCCTATGTTCAGTCTTCTCTGTTGAAAGCCCTACTATGGTTTCTATTTCTCTGACTGACCCCAGGGTACTCCCTGCATTAACCATACCCTGTTCCCTGCCTGATCTCTGAGCAAAATCCTAATCATTTTGCTCCTGCCAAACCTGTCTTCTAACTGCCATATCTTCTGATTCTCCCATTATAATAGCTGGATGGTAATTAACACCAGTGATGGGGCTGCAGGACAAGGTAAGGGCACCAAGGATCCCATACCCCAAGAAGTAAAAGCAGTATCTGAGCATGAACTCCAAGTTGGCCCCCTCATGGCATTGGGTACAGATGATCAAATCAGAGTAAAACTCCCTGTCAGTCTACTCTAAAATGGAAACAGCAAAGGAGATTTGGCTCAAAAACTAATGAGCTATACTCACATTTTAATAACTAGAGGCCTGGTGCACGAATTCATGCACCAGTGGGGTCCCTCAGCCTGGCCTGCGGCATTGGACCAAAACCGGCTCTCCGACATCCCCCGAGGGGTTCCGGATTGCGAGAGGGCACAGGCCAGGACAAGGGACCTCACCAGTGCACAGTCGGAGCTGGGGAGGGACGCGAGAGGTTGGCCAGCCGGGGAGGGACCACGGAAGGACTCCAGGGCGTGTCCGGCCCGTCTCGTTCAGTCCCCATCAGCTGGACCCCAGCAGCAAGCTAACCTACTGTTTGGAGTGTCTGCCCCCTGGTGATCAATACACGTCATAGGGAGCAATTAAGTGGCCTTAGCATATCATTAGCATATTATGCTGTGATTGGTTGACCAGCCGACCAGTTGACCAGACACTTAGCATATTAGGCTTTTATTATATAGGATTACAGAAATTCAGAATGACATAATAAACTGGCAAGTTACAGGCACTATGCTGGTTGGTGTAGCTCAGTTAGTTGGGTGTCACCCCATACGCCAAAGGGTTGCTGGTTGCCAGTTCAATTCCTAGTCAGGGTGCAGCCCCTTCCCTCACCCCCCTCCCCCGTGGGGGCAAGCGTGAGGTGAGGGATCGATGTTTTGCTCTCACATTGATGTTTTTCTCTACCTCTCCCTTTCTGTCTAAAAATAATTTTAAAATTTTAAAAGAAAAAAAAGTTACCAAGAAGAAACTACTGCTAAGTATTACCTCCTACCCCTCCTATTCTATTTTACAGTCAACAAAATCCCACCTTTTGAGATTCAACTTCTTGCTTCCCCTCTTAGCCTTCTACCAGTCCCCTTCCAGAACTGCAGTGCAGGGAGTGACAGTGATTTTCGGTCTTTACCACTTCACTAAGAATCGGCCTGTCAGCCACTTCTTACTCAGGATTGCTAGCTGAGATAACAGCTGTGAGAGAATGGGAATATTGCATGAAATGAAATGAGGGAGAATCATTCTGGAGTAGTCAGTTGGGCAAAAACACATGTTTCCTCAGAGACTCTTGAGCACATTCTTGGATCTGCCACTTTCTAGCCTGAGTATCAGTTTCCTCAACTGCAAAATGGGAATGATAATGACCTTGCAGGACCTTTGCAATGATGAGGTCTAACATATGGAACCTCCTTAGCATAATGTCCTGGCGGAGAGTCCCTTGGCCATAGAAGTTTTTTATTAAACCTGGTTTGAGGGGGGTCATATTTGTTATCTCAGACTCTAGCAAGCTCCCATCTTTTCTTTCATTTTTTTGAAGCAGGCCCAACACCCCTGCCTCAGCTGTTCATTTCCTCTCAAGGCTTTCACACCTCATCTTGCTTCTTGGGGTTCCTCTTCCTCTTCTCCAAAGGTGCCTGCAAAGGGAGGCATTCACCTCAGATATCTTACTTTCTTGTAGCCCCCCAAATCATCATATGAGATTTGTTTTACTTTCAGGGGTTTACTACTAAGCACTACAGGGAAAGAGAGGTGGGAATAAACAAAATTAACTAGATTTCTGATCTCTGAGCAAAGACCATAGTCTCTCGTGTGTTGGCTGCCCAGTAGTTTCTGGCTCCTCTGGAAAGGTGGCCTTGGGCTTCTGTCCTTTCCTATCTGTGGGTGAAGAACAGGGCTGCTGCTGACTTCTCTCCCAGTGTCTCTTTTCTCAGGCTAAGAGGAAGAGCAACTACGTCTCCTTCTCCTCCACGAAGCAACTTGCAGAAGGCCGTGTGCCTAGGAGGCAAAGAATCCATTCATCAGACCTCTGCCCTGCCTGGGGCAGAATCCCTTGAGCGATTGCCTCACTGTGGCACCATTTGTGTGGCTCTGCGTAGCCGGAAGGAACGGAATTAGGATTTGGGGGAAGAGTGTGGGTTGCTTGGGCTACTTCCCAGCTCCACTCAGGGCTGCCACCTGCAAAGGGTCTGGTCAGACCCTCCTCTCCCTGCTCTCCCTGCCTTCTCATAATTTATGGGTAATTATACAATGGTTATGAATTATATTTTTTTTAACAAATACAATAGTAAGGACATAGTAAACCCAACACTTACCATGTTCCAGGCCCTGTTCTAAAGGCTTACATACACTAATTCTCACAACAATGCCATGAGGTACTTATTATTACCCATTTCACAGTTGATGGAATTTAGGCCACAATAAGGCAAGTCCCATGTCTGTGATCCCACTCCAAGTAAGGGGCAGAGCTGGGATTTGAACCCAGGGCTGTCTGACTCCAAAGCTCACATTCTTTTCCATTATATTATGCTTTTCCAATTAATTTTCCCCCAAGGAAAGCCCTTCCTAATCCTTTGCAGGATCCCCTTATTCTTGGCAGCATCTCCTAGAACTTTTTCCATTCAGTGATAAAAGGGTGAGCACTCCCAAACAAATTCCCAGCTTTCTTCTCCTCACTCTAGCTGGAGTATTATTTCAATAGATATGCCTAATTTTTAAATGTAGTGCTTGGATCTCAACACTGAAATAGGATACGTAAGAACCCATGTACTTTGGAACAGAAATCAAAACCAGCCTGGGGAGACGCAGGCGGAGGGCAAGCAAAGGCCAGACAATTGCCTCATGCCCTCTCGGCCCTTACTTGATGCCTGGCGGGCTCAGAACTGGGCTGGTCCCTTCTCCTCACAGTGGAGGGGCTTTGTGGGGGTCTGTGTGTTCCCTTAGAAGGAGATGCGATCCTGGGAAGTTGGAAGGAAGGAGGCTGGACTTTTTTTTCTTGACATTTTTGTTTTGTCCTTTCACCACATACTTGTCTTTGTTTGTCATCTTCGGGGTCTTGTTTGTAATGGACTATGACATTATTTGGTTTTCATTCCCTTCAAAACTGGGTCGTCTCTGAGCAAGTGATTAAGAGCCTTCCTTCTTACACTCCTCACAATCCCCAACCTTGGGAAAGGAAAACGTTTTTCCATATTAGTTGGTGCATTGTCTTTTCCTCTCTCTTAAGCCATGCCAAAATAACACTGGGGAGAAGGTTCGAAGAGGCTGGGCCCAGTGATCCTGGCCACCAGGCCCGTGCACGCCAGCACCATTTTACCTGCCTTTGTTTTTCCCTTCTACCTGTACTTGAGTGACACAGGCCACAAGCTGCCGCTGGGAAGGAAACTTGCCACCTACTTGCATGGAAATCAGTGGCCCTGCTGAGTCCATTTTGGTGACCCAGCCAAGTCAAAAACAATGCTCCCCCCTGACCTCATCTCACCTAATGTCCCTCTCTCCCAGCTGGCTGCTGGGCAGGTCACCTCTCAGCTATTTACCCAACTCCACTTCAAATATAAAATGCCCATTACTATTGGACTAATCATATTTAATCTGCTTTTCCAAGCCCCAAGGCAGGACTTAATGGTAACATTGGTAACATTTGCCCAATAGCACTAATCTAAAGAAAAAAACAAAACATTTTTTAACACTGGATGTTTCTCAGACTTTCCTCAGTCTTCTGAATTAATATTCCTAACACTTTTTTTTCTCTACCTGATTCCAAAAATACTTATTGAGCAACTACTACAAACTGGATAGCATGCTAGGCACTGACAGGGCACCAATGAACAAAGCACAAACCCTACCTGTAGTGGAGGAATCACCTCAAAGTGGAGAAACCCTTATGGTTAAGCAGGCTTCACCCACTACAGCCTGCCTGTCATCAGTACAGAGTCACCAGGTATTTTCCACTAAGAGACTAAAAAATGCCTATGGTAAGACATCAATCTGGTCTTGGCAGTTGGTTTCCTCACAGAACCTGAGCACAGCTAATCGTAATGGCTATTAAGACATACATGGCAAAGTGTTTTCTTTCTCCTAACAGGCAAGCATGGAAGAGTTTCCATTATCCATTACACACACTGACAGGTTTTCTGATCCAAAACAGCTGTGGCCCTGAAAAGACTGAGGGCTATGTTTTGATTCTGTTTTGATTCTGCTTTGATGCCAATTAAGAGCCTAGCCTTTGTGATAGCCAATGTTGGCACCTTCTTCTGTGTCCCTCACTGGCACCTTCTCACATGCCCTTTTTCTGTTTGTTTATGTACATCCTCCTGACAACAGAAGGGGCCTGAAAGCAAAAAAACAAATCCAAATGGTCTGGGAAGCAAATCCCAGCATAGAGGTTCCCCAGTCCCTGGCCTCACTGAACCCACAGTGGCTTCAGACCCATCCTGTTTCCTTTATGTACCAATAACCAGTGGGATTTTACGGGGCTGAGGGCTTCTCAAGGCACTCAGCAGAATAGAGCAAAGCCATGGCCCCAACTGCTTGGGAATTTGCCAATGTATAGCCAAAAACCAGGGTATACATGTATTCTGTGGTACCAGGCTGCCCTGGAGAGCATAGACATTGCATGGGAGCCTGAAGAACGGGCTCTAGTGCCCTGAGAGACACATGGAAGAAGGGGTTGGGGATGGCCAATGAGAAGTTAAGTAAAATGACAGAGGAAGAATTTATATGACCCAGCTGGAATAGGGCAAAGAAAGGAGTAAGATACAGGATGTAGAGAAAAGAAAGCTAAAGGGTGATAAAAGGACATCTAGTAATATTCAGGATTTGGTTGCACTTTTGACTGAGTTGCTCACCGTTACGTCCTCTTGTTCTCCCCCTCTCCCCCACCCCTTCCTCATTCCTTCTCCTAGAATGCTACCCTGTGATCTCCCCAGCACCATATACTCACAAACAGAGCATATAAGTATAGCCAGGTGTTAAATGCCACATGCAACTCTTCCTCTCTCCAGTTGTCTCAGACTTTTGCAAGAGTCTCCCAAAGAAACAAAAACATAGTTCTAAGGGAAGGGGGTGTTGGCCCCTAAGCCCACCTCTAGCCCATATAAGAAGTTCAAGTTGTAAAATCAGGAGAAAGGATTTCCTTGGAGAAAGTTATCAGCACAGCATGCATTTCTCACCCCTACCCAATCTCTATGGAAAAAGCTTCAAGGGGATCATTTGAGAGCCTGGCCTGCATTCCCTGGAGTTTGAAGGGGAAGAGACTGACCTACAACTCACACTTGCCTCAGCTAGAATCTATTCAAGCACATATTAGGTGTCCAATAAATATTTGTTGAATGATTGAATAGATGAAAGAATGAATGAGTGAGTGAATGAATGAATACTGTAAAAGTGAAAGGCTGGGACTACAACTAATGAGAAGAAATAGGCATCAGCTGTATAATGGTAAAAGGTCATATCTGTACTCACTTGCCCAACAATTTATGGAATGAATGAATACACTGTGAAAACCAAGTCTATGTTGACTACACATTAGACATTTTGGCAGAAAAGCCCACAGAGGCCCAGGAGTTCTTTGTATTTTTCTTAAATAGGTCTGGCCTCAAGTTCGTCCCTAAGAAGAAGAGCAGAGAAAACACAGGAAGCATTCTGGATGAAAAAAATCTCTGGAGTTAAAAGTGGTTATCTCTGGTTGACAAGAGATTCTAGTTCCTGTGTCTTCATTAATTCCTTCGTCTGTTCTTTTAACCTTAGTCTACCCTTGCTACACAGCAACACTTGACAATAGGAAGGAAAGGAGATAGAGCCTCACTCCCCTCTCTTATCAGAACCCTGAGAACTTGCTGTAGCAACTCAGCCCAGAGACCCCAAGTGCTCTTCCAGCAATGAGCATCACTTGTCTGTACACATCAGCTCTTTTAACAACATGGCTCCATTCTAATTAAGTAGTGAAACTGCACTTATAATCTATCCTAATAACAAGTTTCTGAATTACAGCCCTCATCTCTGTGTCACTAATACCCATAGTAAGCAGTGTCCTTCCATAAACACACTTAACACAGCTACAGCAATAACAAAGAAGTGTGGATATTCATGCAAACACACACAGGTGAAAAACTGATACCCAGACGAGAATCATCACGGGGTGCATTTGCACTTGGACTTGGAACACCTTCACCAGAATGGATTCACTAGTCCTCCCAATGCTCCCATGAAGGAGGAAGATCAAACCAGGCTCCAGGAAGGACCCAAACCAAATCCCACCATCCTTCCAATATCCAAGTGATCAAATGAAAGCAGCCAGGGTAAACAAGCATGGGTTCTGTGATTTTTAAGGTCTATTTATCCAGTTCGACTTGGAATAGGGAGGGATTCCAAGGCAAGGAAATTCCAGAAGGCCCCGTATGAGAAGCCAAGCCTTTGATATAACTTTCTGTCGTTCCTTGCTTCCCCATGCAACTCTCTCATTACCCCATCCAAACAACCTTCAAAACCACAGCTTCCTCTGTATCTTGCAATAAGAAAATCTGTGCACTTGTACTGGGCTAAGCAGTGTACTAAGTACCTGCCCTCACTCCCCCATGATTGGGAGGGAAGGAGGTCTGAACCCACCAATAGCTCAGTTCAGCTGGTTCCTGAATAAAGATGGGAGGATCAAAGGGCCAGAAATATTCATTTATGGGGGAAAGTAAAATAATTAAATATGCAGAACTTGGCTAAGTGACGTCTGAAGGGGAAAATAAATACCCAGGGAGCATTTGAAAGGTGTAACCAAACACCACAACGAGGGACTTCTTTTTTTAAGATGGTTCAAGTGGCCATAACTGGGAGAGACTGAAAGAAAGCAAAGGAAAGTCTAGACTATTAAGAAAAATCTACCTTCAGCAAGGTCTATTATACAGAGAGAACTGGTGTCAATACAACCCCTAGACTGAAACTTCTAGTCTCCAGAAATTGTGTTTCCATTCCCAATCCATTTCTTGGTGTGTTTGTTTGGACTGGGAAATACATATTTGAGTATTGCCTCTTGTGTCTATATTTTCTGTGTGTTTTTCCCATGTATTCTGTTGCCTCTTGTGTCTTTGCTTTCTTTATACTTCTTACCTGTACCCCCTATCGTGTCATTTGGAAGTGGCCTGGTCTTGTGGCACTACAGGCCAGCAGGTGTGCATCGTTTGTTGGTACAAATAAGCTCAAAAATGGTGATTTGAGGAATAAAATGCCAAACAAAGAACCCCTTCTTATTGGTAAGTTCAACGCCTCCAACAGACCTGAAGTAAGTTCTGGACCAGACCAAAACTTACTGAGCTTCTCAGTCATCCCCAAGCTCTCTGGAGGGGAGATGGGCAGTCAGCTGAATATAGCCAGAAAATACATCTTAACAGTTTTCTCCTGAGATACGCTATATGGCAAGTCCTTCTGGAAATTGTAGATGGAAAGAACTGTGTACAGTGAGAACAGCTTTTCTGAGAGTCTTTCAACACATTTATTCCCAGATGGGTTCAGTGCAAAAATGGAAATTATTTTTTTAAGGAGCAAAGAAATTTCAACAAAGGTTTGGTTTGAATTGAAGTTAGTGATTGAGGCCTCTCCATCCCTGGGTGATTTTAGGGGCTAGCTCTGTTTCTGTGACAAACACTTATTAGATTCATGCTCTCGGGGCATGGAACTAGAAGTCTGCAGAGTTTAAATCCCTCCTTCGTTATTTAAATATCTAAATGACCTTGGATAAGTCAACTTTTCTTTCTAGACCAGTTTTCGTACACCTAAAAGGGTAAATTTGGTGGGCTGTTGTTGTTGTATTTTGTTCTAATAGACACTTTTTTTACGAGAGAGAGAGAGAGAGAGAGAGAGAGAGAAAGAGAGAGGTTTGTTGTTCCACTTATTGATGCATTCATTGGTTGATTCTTATATGTGCCCTGACCAGGATCAAACCCAAAATCTTGTCCTATCATGAGGAAGCTCTAACCAACTGAGCTACTTGGCCAGAGCTTTTAAAAATGTTTTTTATTAGGCAGCAGAGTCCCTTTTAAGATACAATATTATACAAATGTACAATAATATAAACTGGATCAAAATTTTTCTGGTTAAGCCCTGGCCAGTGTTGCTCAGTTGGTACACCAAAAGTTGCAGGTTCAATTCCCAGTTAGGGCACATACCTAGGTTGCGGGTTCAATCCCTAATCGGGCACGTATGTGAGGCAACCAACAGATGTTTCTCTCTCACATGGATCTCTCTCTCTCTGTTCCCCCACCCCCCGCCCCCCACCTAAAATCAACAAGCATGTCCTCAGGTGAGGATATTTTTAAAAAATCTTTCTGGTTAAAGCAAAACTAAGTGGCCCAGAGCCCACTATAAGTCATGACCCTCAGTGTCCCTCAGAACTCCCTGAGGCACCTCCATGGGAGCTTGTCCCTCCCCAAGAGGACATTGTGGAAGTCACGGGATTGCCCGGAGCACCCTCAGATCTCTTCCAGCTCTAGTCTCCAATGGGTTCAAAGGGCACAAAGCAAAGACGCAAGCTGGGCAGCAGTGACGCAGCTGACCCCGAAGACCCCACTGATGGACGGATTAAAATGGCTGAAGAATTGGAGGTCCAAAGTCTGCTTTCAACTTCAAAGTCTAAAGAAAGCAAACCCAGAAGAGACAGATGTGAGAACAGAAACATGAAAGTTGACATCCCACCCCTGCCCCTTTCCCTCTCCTTCTTCACACTCCCCAGACCAATGCCCAGCAAGGGCCCAGAGGCTAGGGCAGTTGCCTGAAGCTATGCTCCATGAGATATCAGCCAGGAAAATCATGTTCAGAACTGGGCCCAGGTAAGCTAGGACTCAGAGAGGGGGCCACAGGGAGGCTTGACACCAAGCACAGAAGAAGTTCAGATGCCCCCTGTGAACATGCTGGGAAGAGGAGGGTGCTCCGGGCAATCCAGAGCAGAGAAATCAGAAGGCTTCCTCAAAAGCTCCCCCCAGCAACTTAGGCTGGCTTCACAGAAAAAAGGGCTCCCCTCCCCCAATAAACCATTTGGTTTAAAGATGATACTCATACACACAGTTGTTGAGCTAGCATCTAACAAAACTTAAAATCTGCATGTCATTTGATGCAGCCATTCTAATGCAAATATATTTTACAGATAGACTTGCACGGGTGCACCAAAATATCTCTGCAAAGATGTTCACTGCAGCATGTTGCAGTCACAAGACTGGAAATTACCTAAATATTGATTGATTGGGATGGAAATAATATATTTCATTTTACTCATACAATGGGATACTCTGTACTATTAAAAAGAATGAGTCAACTCTATATTGATGACAAGTAAAAAGCTTTAACTTTAATGTTAAGTGAAAAGAGTAAGGTGTAGATATTGTGTACAATATGCTATATCATGTCCTATGTAAAAAGGATATATACATACATAGACTTGCATATTTACAGAATATTTCTACACATAAAATGCTAAAAATGGTTGCCTTTAGGGAGAAAAAAAATGAAGATGGGAAACAGAGAGACATCTCTAGGAGGAAAGGGCTTTCTTTAAATGTCCTTTTAGCCCTAGCTGATTTGGTTCAGTGGATAGAGTGTCGGGTCCCAGGTTTGATTCCAGTCAAGGGCACATGCCCAGGTTGTGGGCTCGATTCCCCAGTAAGGAGCGTGCAGGAGGCAGCCAATCAATGATTCTCTCTCATCACTGATGTTTCTATCTCTCTCTCTCCTTCTCCCTTTCTCTCTGAAGTCAATAAAAATATATTAATAAATAAATAAATGCTCTTTTATATGTTGATTCCATTTCTTTTTATAATGTGCATGTAGGCATTTAAAGAAAACAAAAGTAAAAAATGCATCTTAAACCAAAACCTGTCAAATTGATTTAGCTTTCAACTATTGTATACTTTAGGAATCCAAAAATCAGCCAACTATTATCTTTATCAAAAACTAGAATTGAATGGAGAAGCTGGCTGGGTCACTAAGACCTTTACTGTAAACCCATTTGACAATGGTGAGTGGTGAGTGGTGAGAAAAGTCTGGACATGAGAGCAGACCAAGTTTCCGGTCGTGTGCTCACCACCTTGAACAAGTCCTATGGGCTCTCCCGCCTATCTCTTTATTCATATGATTGCTTGAGCTAGATGGTCCCTAAGCCTCCTCCCCTCCTCTAAAATGCATCGTCCCTGGCTTGTCATGATTATAAATGTTGGCTTTGGATTTCTAATCCCATCCCTGACACCCTATTATACGACCTTGGGCAACATATTTATATTCTAAACCTAAATTTCTTTATTTTAAATACAATGATACTAATTCACTCTTCCTCAAAGGGTTTTGTGAGAATATAAGACTGCCCTAAGGAACTTAGCACAGGGCATCCTCTTTCTGATATGCTCAATCCCAGATATTTTCTATCTTAGTTCCTAGCTATATGTTGCCAACCAATCTAAATTGACCTCCCTGCCTTGGCTACTCTCTATCATACCAGTTTGCTTCATTCCTTGATAGCATGAATCATAATTTGTAATTACTTTGAATATTAGTTTATTGCCTGCCTCACCCCAGCTAGAAAGCAAGCTCCATGAGGTTAATGATTTTATTTTTCATGCTCACCACTCTGTCTCTAGCCTCTAGCACAGTGGCTGGCTCATAAGAAGTCTTTGAATGAATAAATGAATAGAAGTGTTACCTGCTAGTTGCTGTTGGTCCTCAAAACAACTCCTTGCCAGAGGTCATTAATGATCTCTCACTCAAAGAGTGGTTGTGAGCATTGCTAACCCTACTGTATAGAGTCTCAGAGCAATTCAATCATGTGCTCCATGTTACCTAGCTAATAAGCATTAGAACCAAGATAGGAACCCATCCCTTTTTTGATTCCAACCTCTGTTCCCTTAACCACTAGACTATTCTAGGGCAGAGAATTCCTTCGGCTGGAGTTACATATGTACAACTCCCGCCTGACTCCTAATTACATGCCTCAAACAACAACCACGTTCAACCTTTCAATTCTACATGGCCTGAAACACCACTAATGGGAAATCCGATAATGAATAGGAAATCTCACTAATCTATTCTCTAGCACATTTATCCCCTGCAGTCCCCTCCTGCCGACCCTTTAAAGGGCTTTGCGAGAGCCAGAGAATAGGAGGTGTTCTTGAGCCATGCAGCAACACTTTGAACACCCTAGCTGAAGCTCAGAATTATTCACGATTACCAAATAACAAAAGGGACTCATCGTCATTTGAATTTCACCAAAGTCATAAGAAATAGTCACATGGAAAGTCTTATTACATTTGGAGAAGAAAACAGAAGCAATTCGGGGAGAAAAAAAAAAAAAAAAAAAACAGAAGCAGCTGGGGGAAAAAACCACCATTGAAATCTTAGAGGCTGATTAATGGCTCACTGTGCTGTCATTTTTGAGGTTATGTAAAGTTTATGAGCATTAGCTTGCCTTAATGCTGTTGTTGTTATTGAGCTATTCAGCATTTGTACAGTTCCTGGCTATAAAGCCCACAAAATACAGCAGGCTGTGAATAATTCCTTTGTTTTTAGATGTAAGTTCTACTACTGGCAAGCAGGAAAAACCTCTTAGACACAAAGCTGTGGAAGGAGAGAGATGTGAACACTGTCTTAGCCAGGATACCAGTAACAGAGAGCACGGGCCTTAGAGGAGCAAAATCACAGAACGAGCAGGTACCTGTTCCCTGAAGCGATCCCATGCATGTGCTGAGACAGACACCTTTGGAGTCTGGTTGAAAACACGTGGCAAGAAAAAGCTTCCGTCTTTCTGTTTTGCTCGTCCACAGTGAGATGCGAAGACAATAGTTTGCTTCCACTCGAAATCCAAATAGCTTATTCAGACCCAAAAAACTGCTCTATTCTCCAAGTGAACAAGTTAAAAAGGATGGCTTTGTCTTTACAAGTCAGTCAAAATCTGAACGTAATTCCATCTCCAAAGGAGTCAATCTGGTTATTCTATAGGAGAAACACAGCTCACAAATGGAATGCTATTTGGATAGATGTAATATTGTTACCAGTAGGATTTACGTATACAAATATTAAAGTATCAAGCCCCCGAATATACTGATATCTCACTTAAGTGGGTCTTGCAGCAGTACAGAGATCTTTAACAGGTAAAGAAAATGGCAGGCGGCAATTGGCAGCTCCAAGATACTAGAACAGTGTTTCTCAAAATGTGGTCTGTGAACCACTTTTAACACAAATACCTAGAAAGCGTCTGAAAGCACAGGTTTCTATGCCCCACCCTAGTCCTAGAATATCAGAGATAGGGTCAATTA
This sequence comes from Myotis myotis, assembly GCF_014108235.1. Classification (NCBI taxonomy): domain Eukaryota; kingdom Metazoa; phylum Chordata; class Mammalia; order Chiroptera; family Vespertilionidae; genus Myotis; species Myotis myotis. The sequence continues at coordinate 36,892,598 of NW_023416357.1, forward strand.
CTCTGAAGAAACAAAAATAAACAATCAAAAGTTCTCAGGTGAATATTTTACATTCTAATGTTTGAGAACCACTGGATTATAGAAATGAGGACACCTGCTCAGGCCAAGGAAACTAAGCTTTTCACACCTACACATGGAGAGCAGGATGTAGACAAAAGCAAAGAGGGGGATTATTTCCATCTGGTGAAAGCAATAAATATATCTATGTCGGATAATCAAAACTATACCTTACAGGCATCTCACCTCACCTTTTCCTATTCTTTCTTCAATAAAACAGAGGGGTCTTTTTCAGGCACAGAAAGTCTTACTTCCGCTTACTATAAGAAAGTATATGACACAACGTGATCGTTCTAAGCACAGAAAAACTAAAAGTAGATTTGGAAACATAGAGAAATGATGAATTGAATTTTGGACACTGATTCATAAAGCAATCATTAATTAAGCACCATTTCCAGTTTGAGCTTTGTGGGGTCATACAAATGGTGGTTTTCTAGGAGCAGTTGGGTATTCTCGTTTCAAACGCAAGAAAAGGTCGAGTCAACAACATATAAGCGACACTAGAAACCTGGAATAAAAAAAAAAAGTTTGGCTGGGAAGGAAGGCAAGTGCAGTAGTGAGAGGGATTCTTATGAAGGAAGAGGTGGGTACTTAGAATCAAGATACAGAACAGAGTGAGGAAAATATATTAACAAGCTCCCAGGGAAGAGAGGAAGAAATATGATATAAAGCACAGAGGGAAGAATTACATTTAAGCAGGAGAGGAACATTTTACTTGGACGCTAGAGGAAAGTCAGAGGCAGATGAGTTTGCAAGTGAGGAGGGAAGGAGAGAAATTAGTAAGGTAACAACTAATGACCTCAATTTCCCTTAGGAGATAGAAAGGGCATCTGTTGAGACAGAGGTGGTGGGATTAGAATTGAAAGCTTGAGAAGATCAGAGGACTGGGAATAGCTATTATAGGACATGGAAAGAAGGCTGACCAGGAGCAATGAAAGGACTGATGAGCTGAGTTGAGGTTAAGGTCAGACCATCAAATATTAGTGGGACCAAGTGACAAGGTTGTGCAGTTTCTCCAGCAGCATTCAGTACCCTGATGACAGAAGCAGAGAAGACAGTGACAATGGGCACCTTAAATAGGGTAGAGGTGAAGGTCATAGGAATAAAAGAAACTAAATAATTTTAGGTGGAAATTTTAGATAGAAATTAAAGTCAATCAAGGAGTGAAACGAAAAATAAACCTATAAGCTAAATTTCAAAGCCTTCATAAATGTTGGGTAAGCCAACATTTATGACATGAAGGGGGGGAAGTGGCATAGCTAGACCACATAAATTTCAAAGGAAAAGAGACTTTTGCATGAGGATCCAAGAGAAATGGTTTAGTGGGACATGAAGAAATACAAACACCTCCCTTGGCCCAGTGATGTGTGGTATATGAAGGAATGGCTTCCTTTCCTCAAAAGGGCCACTGACAAAGCAGATTCTGGGAAGGAATAAATTTTAGTAAAGAAAGAGATGAAGAGATGCTCTGTAAAAAGTCCAGGATACAGAAAAGTTAACTCAAAATAAAATGATGTTCAGAGGGTACAGTAAAGGGGTGAGAGGGGAGTAAATATGGGGGGTGGGTCAGTGAGGAGAGAGTCTGTGGCATTGGGAAGTGGGTGGGAATTCAAAAGGAGGTTCTCCCTCTTAGCCCTCACTCCATTAAATTTCAGCCAACTTTTTAAAAATACATTGTTTTATTGATTTCAGACAGGAAGGGAGGAGAGACAGAAACATCAATGATGAGAAGGAATCATTGATTGGCTGCCTCCCGCATGCCCCACACTGGATCAAGCCTGCAACCCGGGCATGTGCCCTGACAGGGAATCGAACCTTGACCTCCTGGTTCATAGGTCGACTCTCAACCACTGAGCTATGCTGGCTGGGCCCAGCCAACTTTTAACCCTGTAATGTCTCCCTCTCATCTTAAGCCTCACCCCAACCTTTGCCCCTTCAACATCACTGTCCTTGGCTTCCTGGCTTAGATGGGAAGGCCTTTCTTTCCTACATGTTCCTGGCTGCTTAGAGGAATAGTCCGCCAAGGTGCCCTGTTTCTAACAGTCTCAGGATTTGAGTCCTGTTCTTTGTCTGCCAACCTTCCGCGACTAACTTTTCATCACAATCCAAGCTCCAAACTATATCTGCCCTCCCCTCTGGAATAAGATCCTGGTCTCTGACCAAAATTCTCTGGAGCATGACACCACATTCAACTTAACAAAGGCCTGCCTCAGCGGACTTTCTGCAAATGCATCCTGAGGACTCTTTACATGAGCCCACACACCTGTAAAGGACCATAAATTATACCCTCTCTTGTGCCCTGCTGACATGTAGCTTCCTGCTCCACAGCCAACCCCCTTCAAGGATTTTCCCTTCTTCTCCTTTATTCACTTTTCTGGCATCACTGGGGCAATCCCATTTTAAGGGAATGAGGGTAAGCCACACGATATAATCTATCGTATCTGATCAGTCAGGTATTGGAAACAAATGAAGCCCTCTTCATTGTGCGATTGTCAGGGAGGTAGTGGCTAGGTATAGTCAGGTAGGTGCCATAGGCTTCAGGAAGGCAGGTTTCCAAATCTCAGATAAGATATCAGCAGGATCACATTGTCTGAGACTCTTGATAGAGAAATGAGAGCAAGATAATTAGAAAATGTCTGAAAATTTAAATTTCAACAAGACCATTACAAATGCATGACAAGGCACAAATAAGCAACTCATGAAAAAAAAAATACAAGCAGCCATAAACATGAAAACTGTCCAGTCTTAATAGCAATCAAAGGAATGCAAATTATAGCAATAAGACTCCATTTCTTCTCTAGACAATTGACAAAATTTTTATGAAGTGTTGTGTTAATAAGAATGCAGGGAAACCAGCAATAGTGCTGGTGAGAGTACACACTGTCATCTCCTTTTTGGAAAGCAAATTAGCAAGATGTGTCAAAAGCTTTCAAATATTTTGTAGTCATTAAGAATGATGTTTCAGCCCAGCCAGCGTGGCTCAGTGTTTGAGCGTCAACCTCTGAACCAGGAGGTCACAGTTCCATTCCGGTCAGGGCACATGCCCGGGTTGCAGGCTAGATCCCTGGTGTGGGGTGTGTGGGAGGCAGCCGAGTCTCTCTCATGATTCTCTCTCATCATTGATGTTTCTATCTCTCTCACTCCCTCTCCCTTTCTCTCTGAAATCAATAAAAATATATTTTAAAAAAAAAAGAATGATGTTTCCAGAAGAATAAATTACATGGGAAAGAATCATGATATAGGGATAGGTAGAAAAATTTACAAAATGTCATGTGTGATATGATCCCAATGTTATAACTCTAGGTATATATTTACACACATACCTACACACACACACACGCACATGCATGCACACGTCCCACAAAGTTTCTTCCATGTGGCTTTTGGACCCCCACAAGTTAAAGATAATACCAAATCTCCCAGGTTTCATTGCTGTCATTGCCATTTTTCTCTTTTCCTACTCTGACTCTTTATGGCAAATTCTCATGTCAAGGTCAGCACCAAATGGCAGCTACTGACGGTGGTAAAAGAAGACACCACCTCCTTGTCAATGACTCTACTGCCAACACCATGGCTTGCTCTTTCAAAGTCCTACAAAAGCTGCTAAGAAATGACCCTCTCTGCTTTTCTTGCTCTTGTAAGAGCCGCCTCGCCCTGAGTGCAGGCATGATTTCATGATGGCTAGGCCAGAGGACAACTGTAGTGACACGTGCTCGGCTATGCTCAGAATTGTCTCTCCCTTTGATAACTATCCCATTCTCCTTAGTCCAACTTCTTGGCCTCCATTCTCTTTTATCTCTGTTTTTCTAATAATTCTATCCCTGGAGCATCCTCAGATCTTGAAGTAAAGAAGTCAAGCTGGCTCCACAATACTTTGGGCAGACAGGTTCACATCTAACTTCTAGAATGAGTACTCTGGAGTAAAGCTGGGATTCTTACTAGGCAATGGAGAACAATCAGAAACTATGACTCTTTACCTCCAATATTGCTTTCAGCTTCTTTGTCAATAAAGATATTCTGGAGCCCTAACTGGTTTGGCTCAGTGGACAGAGCGTCGGCCTGCGGAATAAAAGGTCCCAGGTTCGATTCCGGCCAAGGGCATGTACCTTGGTTGCGGGCACATCCCCAGTAGGAGGTGTGCAGGAGGCAGCTGATCAATGTTTCTCTCTCATCCATGCTTCTAACTCTCTATCCCTCTCCCTTCCTCTCTGTAAAATATCAATAAAATATATTTTTTAAAAAGATATTCTGGAAATGTGAGATACATTTGATGAAGAGGAAATTAAAATCCAAGGTAAACAAGAGCTCATGACATAATACCTAGATATTCAGAGTCAGTTATGTACCCTGGGTTTGACATATAATATTTCTTTCATGAAAATCTGAGGATGAAATGGCTGAATCATAGTCAGTAATTAGTGAGGAATCAGAGCCCCATAGGAGAGGTGCTGGGACAGCCAATCCCATTTTTAAGTATGCTGGGGTCGGGTGGGGGGGGGGGGGGCAGGGGTTGGACATTTCCTGTCCAACAGTACTAATCTAGGGGGGGAAAAACACACAGTAATCATTAATAATTAACCCTATTGTACTAGCTTTATTGCATACTAAAGGCCTGGTGCACGAAATTTGTGTGTGTGTGTGGGGGGGGGGGGGGTCCCTCAGCCCAACCTGTGCCCTCTTGCAATCCAGCACCCCTCAGGTAGGGTCCCTAGGCCTGGCCGGTGATCAGAGCCTATCGGGGCTTTCCTTCCCCTGGCTGCCAGCAGCTGACCCCACCCCCACCACTACCACTGCTTGCCATCTGTGCAGCGCTACCCCCCTCCCCTGCCACCTGTTGCCTCCCTCTGTGAGTGACAGGCATGGGGTGCGGTCGCTTGGCTGGCCTAGGCCTCCCTCTGGTGGGTAATCGCTGGCCAGCCCCGCATACCCACCACAGCATCGCTGGCCAGTGGCCTGGGCCTCCCTCTGCAGGTGATCATGGGGCGATGGCAGGGCCCCCCAACCAATTGCATTGCACCCACTTTGGCTGGCTGGCCTGGCGCCAGTGCGTATCACAGCATGATCATCCAGAAGGTCATCCAGATGGTCGTTCTGCTGTTGGGTCCATTTGGTCAATTTGCAGATTATGCTTTTATTATTATAGACTAGAGGCCCGATGCATGAAATTCATGCAGGAGTAGGCCTTCCTTCCCTTGGCTGCCAGCACTGGCTTCCCTCTGGCATCCAGGACCCAGGCTTCCCTCACAGCCCCAGCTGCGCCCAGAAGGATGTCCAGTCTAATTAGCATATTACAGTTTTATTATTATAGATTTAAGAGGATTAGATTCATGATATCTCCAATGTATCAGGATTTCAAGTGAGTAGTTTTAAAAGGTTTTTATGTTTTTGAAAAAATGGGTAAATATGACTAGATGTCATCATTGTCATTATATTCATAATCTAACTAATCATGATAAAAGAAGAGAGGCAATCTAGTATAGTTGCTAAGAGCACAGATTCTGAAAACTGACTGTCTAAGGTTCAAATCCCATCTATTTCACTTCTATAGATGTGCCCAGGAAAAGTACTTAAATTTCCTCCACCTCCTTCTCTCATCTATAAAAATGGGGATGATAATGCTTCTTACTTTGGAACAGGGACTAATAATGTTTACCAAATGGCCAGTGCTCTTCTTACTTATCAGTCCTCATGCATCTAGGAGAGATCATGTGACCAATACAGGATAATGGGATGTGGGTGGAAGAGCTGTAAGCCATTTCCTTTCTTGGCCCTGCCTCCATATATCTCTGTCTCTCTATCATCTATCTACCTACTTATCTATTCTATATATTTATAAATCTTTCCCCTACTCTCTCTCTCCCTCCCTCTATCTCACCTTGCAATGGCAATTTTAGAGGTCACATGTTCCAGATGGCCTAGTTTAAAATTTAAAAAAAAACAACACAGAAGCAGCCTGGATTCCCAAGTCACCACTTAAATGAAAGAGCTACTTTAAAGAGTCACCCAACCCACACTGGAACATGATGTGAACGAGAAATACACTTTTATTGTGTTAAGACAATGGGATTTTGTGGTTTATCTACTGAGGTCGCTAGAGCTCATTATCCTGTGCAGTGAGATAATAAAGCACTCACCACAGTGCCTGCTGGGTAAAATGCACTCAATAAATGTAAGTAACATTTGTTGACATCATCATTACCAGTATTGGAAAGGACATGATAAGCTTCCGAATATTTGGGATTAAGTCCTCACTTGCTACTTACTAGCTGCAAAAGACACTTCACCTCTTAGGAGTTCATTTGATAAATTGAGATAACAACCCTAGCCTCACAAGGTTGTTGTGGGGATTAACACAGGAGGTGAGACATTTTTGAACAAAACAGACAACTATTAAATATTTTTACCAAATGGTTACATAATTATTTTTAATTATTTACTGTCACTCATTGCCATATTTCCAGAACATTCCTATTGGAGTATGTACCCTTAGCCCAGTGATGTTGGGCTTGATCATGTTACTTGCTTTGGCCAATAGTCTGTGAGGGGGTGTGGCACATCCACATTCAAGTAGAAGCTTTAGGAACCACTGTGTGTGGATTAGCAATATCTTTTTCTCTCTCTTTGACATGAAAAAGGTATATCACCAATTGGGACTTCACTTCTTCCTGGTCCTGCAATGAAGACAAATGAAGCAGAGTCACAGCTGAACAACAATCAGCATAACTTGTCAGTGAGGAATAAACTCTTGTTGTTGGAAGCCACTAGGATTTGGAGATTGTTGATTACTGCAGCATAATCTAACTAAGCTTTAGCTAAGTTACATATTAGCCAAAGGGGATTGACTAATAGAGTAATGTCAATGTAGACAAAGGTGTCTGGCTGAAGTTTTCCTTCCTTGACATTTTTCTCAATACCTATTATAATCAATGATTTGAAAGAGGAAATAATACTCAAGCGTGCACATTACAAGATCCTGAGTTAATGACTAACAGTTTACATGATAGAATCAAGATCCAAGAAGAGATAAACAAACTGGAACAATGGGGTAGGTTTAGCAAGATGCCATTTAACTCAAAGAAATATAAGATCCTCCACACAACTTCGGGAGAAGGAAGATGGTAGTTCTCAGGAAAATAATATGAAGTTTTATCTGATAGTCAACAAAATACAAGGCAAAAGTATGAAGTGGTTGCCAAGCAAAGGACTATTGGATCTCAGGCTATGTGCATAGAAATGTGGTACCCCAAATAGAGTTTCAAGTATCTTCACAAGTATGATCACTTTAATTTATTAAATTCCCTCTTAAAAGTGTAGAACCGAAACTGAAAAGGCTTAGATTTGGTTTAACTCCAAAAAGACAGTGACTAATTTGTATACGTCAGTGTAAGTCTTGTAGAAGAGAGTAGGGACATTTAAAGGAGGAGAGAAGAGGCCACCAGCATAGGAGAGTTTAAATATTTGACAGCCTGTCTTTTGGAATAGGCATCAGAATTGTTCTGCATGACTCTGAAGTGCAAGTCAAAGGCATGGAAAAGGAAGGGATTTTCAATAAATAGATACCCCCCAAAAATTGAATAGGCTTCTTATAATGTGTTCAGGAGGAGATCCATGTAGTAATAGAAATAAGGGTTGGTCTCAATAATGGCAAAAGTCTCTTCTAAATGAGAAAAATCAAAACCAATTTACACAGGGCAGGACCGGATTAAGCCAGTGGAATACTTTGGGGAGGCTATTAATAATTCACAATTTGCAGTTCATGGTGGAAAATGAATTTAACTTACCAATGAAAAGTGCAAAAATGGAATCACTGAAGCTGATTCTACTTTCACTCCCCCACAGCCAGGACAGCAAATGTACATTTAGATTTAGAAATGGGCTGGTTTGTCATGGGTAGGCTTTCTTTCTCATGTCAGCAAAAGTAAGGCACCGTTGGCAAACTCTCTGTTTTAAACCTGGCATTTCCATTTTTATTTCTCTAAAACAGAGGGAGGAAATGGTTATGGGGATACAACTAGTCCCAACTGGTAAAAGAAAGGCAAATGGCCAACACAAATATTATAGCATAAGGCTGAACCAGAGGAGAAACTAGAAGAAAAGATCAGTCCCTCCAAAAACGTTCTCTCAAAATAAAGGTCGTGCCAAGGAAAGCCACAGGTGCAACACCGCAAGCCCCACGGAGAGCTTTAATCAGGAAAGTCTGGCCTCAGGCACGCACACGCGTGCCGCTTCCTCCCGCCTTCCTGCGTGCTTTTTTTGAAGGTTAGGAGACAGGAGGTTTATTCATGGCCAGATGAAAAAGCAATACACACTTTAAATGGCAGCCCTGGTAGGATTCATATTTCTACAGCTTCTTCCTCTTCTTCTCATAAATCTCTTTCTAAATATTCTCCTGGGGCCATCTTGCTTGGTCTTGGAGTTTCAACTATTGCCTTTAGGCTGACCACCTTAAAACCAAAATCTGCAGATATCTGCCCCCTTGGATCTCCTCCTGACACCTCAATTTTAAAATATCCAAACTCCTACATTTATCCTCCTCCTGTATGCCTACATCAAGGGATAGCAGATACCCAAGTCAGGAACTTAGAAGTCATACTCCTTACTTCCTCTCTCCTTCATCATCCTTTCCATTTCTCCACCTCCCACCTCTTCGTTCCCATCCAAGTTCTGTTAATTACATCTACCAAGCACTTCTCTCCATCCGGCTAGCACTACCATAGTTCCACCACCATCATCTCTCACCTGCATTATTGTAACATTGTCCCAACTGGTTTCCATGGTTTTAATGTTACCACCCTCTCATCTATTTTCCACACAGCATTCAAAATAACCTTCCTAAAAATATAAACCCGATCATATCACTCTTCTATTTAAAACCTTTCAAATATTCCCTTTGCCATCAGAATGAAGTTAAAAATTGCTAACATGGAATTAAGGTCCTTGGGTTTTGGACCATGCCTCCTCTTTAACCTCTCTCTACATATCTCAGGAGCAAGATTTAACTGAGTGCGGGGGGGGGGGGGGGGGGGGGGGAATATGGTAAAAATAAATAATTTTAAAACACTAAAATTAATGCAAAAAAAACATAAATAAAATACCCACTTTTTAAATAAAGGCAAGATCAGTATTACTGATTCTTCCCTTTGCCTCAAGCTCCATTCTGGCTTCACACGGAACTGAGAGTAGAACGGACAAATAAATTGGGGGATGATATATAGCAATGAGAATGAGTGGGCTACAACTACACACAATATCATAGATGAAGCTCATAGATATAATGTTAATTAAAACAAGCCAGACACAGAAGTGTAGACACTAGAGATTCAAAATCAGGCAAAACAAATCAAGGGTATTAAAAGTCAGGACAGGGGTTTCCTTTGGAAGGAAGCATGAGGAGGTCTCTGGGATTCTAGGAATATTCTTGTTCTGTATGTTATATGGGTTTTATACTTTGGGAGAATGCATCGGTCTGTTCATTTATGATTTACGTATTTTTATACGTGCTGTACTTCAATTTAAAATGTTTTAAGAGTTGTCTTACTCAGAAGGTAAAATATACAGAAGCGAGTTGAATTGAGATGGCTCCCTGGAAGAGGGGGAAGAAAAGCAGTCAGAGCTGTGGGAGGCAGCCTTCAGGGCACTACTTTATTTCTGGGCTTCTATCCTTGACTAACTCCAAGGCCAAAATAAGTGAAGTGAGTTCTTCACTAGCAAGCATGGCCAGCACCCAACCCGACGCCATGTGTCTCACCCATTCAGAACCCGGGGCTGTGAAGAGTTAACTCTTCAGTGGGCACAATTCACCAAGTATTAATTACAATTGCCGCTTGCTCCGAATTTTCTGGGGACAGGACAGGACAGTCGAGATTTCATCCAAATCCCAGATGAACCTTTCCCCTAGAAACCAGACCCTGCCATATCAGACATGACAAGACTTCCAAGCAGTAGACAAGGCAGTCATCCAGGAGACGGGCAGCCACTGGCCAGCTCTGCCAATCCCCCCACGTGGCCGTCAGCGTGACCAGCACAGAACGTGGCAGCCTTCCTACCGCCGACCGCAGAAGCCACTCATTGTGTGTTGGGGCAGGAGCCACCGGAGGCAGGGAAATGCTGTTTCAAAACGTGAATTTGGCCCAAACATGGTACATTGTGGCCTAGTTCCTAAACAGGAGCAGAGTCTGTCCTGGCTACCAGCGGTGCCCAGACTCACGGCCAAGCCTGCAGAGGCTTTTCAGTGGAAAGCGCTTGGCTGCTGTGGATTTTAATGGCCCCTAAGAAAGGGAAGGCAACAGGCAAGGAGAATGGTCGGCAGATTTTTTTCCTGGGTGTCCAGGAAATGCCAACAATGCCATCGCCAATCTTCTTGAAAGGGAAATGACCACCCAGGAACCAACCCCCTTTCTGAACTCAGGCCTAGGGTCTGAGGTCAACTCTCATTCTTCTGCTTCCAAAGGAGTTTCCAGAAGCAGCTCTGGGCTACAATATGGATGGATTTGGAAGACATTACACTAAGTGAAATAGCCAATCACAATGGAACAAATGCTGTATGATTCCATTTACATGAGGTACCTAAAGTAGTCCAATTCATAGAGACAGAGGATGGAATGGTGGTTGCCAGGGGCTAGGTTTGGCGGAGTGGATGGACTGGGGAACTACTGCTTAGTGGGCCTGGAGTTTCCGTTTGGGAAGATGGAAAAAGTTGTAGAGATGAATGCTGGTGATGGCTGAAAAACATCATAAATGTACTATAACACTACTGAACCATATGCTTAAAATGTTAAATTTTATGTTATGTACATTTTACTACATTTTATAGAGGGGGGAAAGCAGCTGGGAAAGTGAAATATCTCAACCACATCCCATGCTGTGAAGTCATCTTATCCCCCAGGAGTTCTTCCCCTGGGCTGTGCCCTGACCTGGAGCCACCAGTAAGCTCAGTTCTGTATCTCCAAAATGTATATTTGAGTGAGTAAAGGCCTTTCTTCCTCATTCTACCCCCCAATATACTTCCTCACCACACACCCACCAGGGGAATAAACTGACCAACAGAATTACATCAAAGTATTGCACTAAAATATTAAAGAAATCATTTGAGAGATGATCCTGAATAAGATTTCACGAAGAAGAAGGCAATATATCCAGTGTAGTTTTCTGTAGAGCTCCTAATTCTACTACCTCTTTTCTTCAGCATTTTTCTCACCATATACTTCTCTACCAAACCTAGTCTCAGGTCTCCTACTTAAGTGAAAAAAAAAATCCTCTTTCAGGAAAAGAACACAAACTCAATCCCATGGACGTATAAAGTAGAAATGTTAACTTGGTAATTCTAGCAAGGATATCAGCTCACAGATTTTATCCATGAACATGGTCTTGGGTGAAGTCCGACTGTGGGATTTCCTGGGGTAAACAGGAGTGGTGGGGCAGAAGATGCATGGAGATCTTCAGAAGCTCCTGATGGAGCATTTCATTGCTGTCTACTTTTCATTAATTACAGACCACCTTGAGCCTCCCCTCTGCAAAGATTTCTTTCTATTAGGGGCCTCTCACAGGTTTCTGGGCATGTGGGAGAAGAGAAAGCCAGGAATCCTACGAAAATAAATATAATAGCTACTTTTCTTAGAATTTACTATGTAAAATATATTATTCTATTTAATCCTTACAACTGTCTTATTAGGGAGAATAATATTCTTCACATTTGACAAATGGAAAGCAGAGACTTTGAAAGAGAAGGCAATTGCCTGTCTTTTAACGTCTTTTTACATCTATATAAATACACTGAGAGTCACAGAGGAGCGTTTTTGGCTTCTTCTTTTCCATATTTCTCCATTTACAACTTTCTCTTTGGAGCCCAAATACCAGCACCTCCAGGCATTAGAGTATATAGAAGTCAGAGCACAGTCTGAAGTCTGAAGCCCCTATGTTTGAATTCACCACTGACTAGCTGACTAGCTTGTGTGTATTTGAAGCATCAAATCATGTATCTGAGAGAACATGTGTGAGAACCAACCCTATCTAATAAGCATCCCTTATGTAACAAAATTGTCTTTAGAAAAAAACCTTTAAAAAGATGTCTGAAAATATAAATCAGAATTAAACGCTGTAAACACATTCTATCTGGTTAGGTCTGCATCAAAGGATACATTTTTGCAGTCCAGATTGTATCAGCTCCTCCAACATTCAGCAACACATAGATGCCAAGCACTGTTATGGAATAGGACACACAAAAATAAAAGATTCAATCCTCATCCCCAAGTAGGTCACAGTCCAGCAAGGGATATGGGTAAGTAGACAAATAAATGAGCAGCAGGGTAAGTTATACTACAGAGATAGCCACAATGCAATGGGAGCCTAGATATGATAGGAACATACCAAGGAACAAAAGGCAAAAAGCATCCCATGCAAAAGGGATGAGCATGTGCAAGGATACACGGGCCTAAATGAATATGTCACTCCCAGGCAGCTGCAAGTGGTTCACAGCTGGAAAACAGGTGTGGCCTGTGGCTGGGGACAGCGCTGGGCAGGTAGATCAGGGCAGCTTAGAAGGTTTGTCAATCTCTAAAGAGTTTGAATTTGACCCGATAGAAATCCATTGAAGGTTTTTAACTGGGTGGTGATGTGATATAAAAATTGATGTTGCAAAGATAACTTAGGTCCTCTTGTGGGAAACAGACTGGAAGGAAGTAGGGACAAGGAGACCCATCAGAGCTCCTGCTATTATTCAAGTCAGAGGGAATCAGGGCTTGAAGACAGACTCAAGAGACTTTGGGAAATTGGACAGAATTTGGGAGGTGAGCACATATCAAGGAGGAAAGTATTTAAAAGTATACCCATATTTGGGGCTTGTACACCAGAGCAGGAGTCTTCTGTCCAGTAGAAAGAGGAGGGCACTTCTTACAGTGAGCATAAGAGCGGCCCCTGGAGCATACAGATAACCTAATGCCCATGAGTACCGAGCTACAAAGTTAAGGAGCTCCATGAACCAACACTTAATCCTATGATCTACTATCTCTCATTGCTTCACCTCTCATTCTGCTCACAAGCGCATAGTATATAGAAAGGCTTTCTTGAAGGCTGGTCTTTCTTGCCGAAACCGGTTTGGCTCAGTGGATAGAGAGTCGGCCTGCGGACTCAAGGGTCCCAGGTTCGATTCCGGTCAGGGGCATGTACCTGGGTTGCGGGCACATCCCCAGTGGGAGATGTGCAGGAGGCAGTTAATCGATGTTTCTCTCTCATCGATGTTTCTAACTCTCTATCTCTCTCCCTTCCTCTCTGTAAAAAATCAATAAAATATATTTAAAAAAAAAAAAGAAAGAAAGCTGGTCTTTCTGCACACCCTGCTGTCCAGGCCCATTCTCACTGCACACAGCAGCCTATGCCCAACTCCTCTGTGTGTGCCGTGTAGAATCCTTTACTGTGGGTTGCTAAAATATAATTGAGAGTAGCTTATCATCATGGAGCAGCACACCTTTAGTATTAAAAGCAGCTGGGTTTCTAAGGACTCCTGAAAGCCATAAATGTCCCTAATTGAGCCACAGGTCCAAGGGCTGCCAGACAGTCCAGCGGGGTCAGCTCGGACACATTCATCCACACATGGCTGGCCTACCCCAACCCAAGCCATGCAGCCAGCCAAGCTGTCAGCGATCCCTTCTGGGCTCAAGTGTCTTTGGGATGAATTGCCTACAGGTCACAACCGGAGAGTGCACATTTATTCCCCCACCTGAGGAAATATTGCTTTAATAATTCCCCATTATAGCCTCTATCTCTCATAAGGATGTACACACATAATAGCTACAATAATGTTCATCAACTTATTGTTTGTAATCCAAAAGGTTGCCAACCATCTGGATTTCCAACAACAGGCTACAAATAAGTCCATCGACATCATGAAATAGTAGTTAGCTCCCCAACATGCTGTTCCATAAATGAATCTATGGTTGTGGGAGAATGCTCACTATAGAATGCTTACATAAACATGGACCCACGAGGGCAAGGGCTTGGTTTTGTTCATCGTTGTACCCTCAATGCGTAGAACAGGGCCAGGCACATAGTAGCCATTCATTAAATATCTCTTGATCAAATCAATATAAGAAGAGGGAAAGCAGATGGTAAGAGTACGGTTCTATTTTTGTAGAGAGGGAGAAAGAAAATTAAAAAAGCCCACCCACCCAGAGAAAGCTACTGTTAACATTTTGATACATAGCGTTCCTGATCCTCCTCTCTCTCTCTCTCTCTCTCTCTCTCTCTCTCTCTCTCTCTCTCTCTCTCCACACACACACACACACACACACAACTCAAGGTGCTGTTGTAACAAGGGCTAAAACAGAAACAAGCCATGGGGGAGAGAGGATTCCACTACAATCTCAGCTCTTGCTATGGACTCACTCTCCTCTGTATTCCAGAATATCGTGGCATTATCTAGCCACGATCCCACATGAACCTAGAGCACTAATTTGCACTAACACGAACAATCCCTCGAGTTTACATGCGGACTGACCCTTTGGATTTAACCTCATTATCAACCTGGGTCCCACCCAGTGCCCTCAGGACCCCCGCACTCTTGCGAGCGCTCATCCTTGTCCCTCATGACTGAACCTGTGAGAGTATTCAACTCCTCCTAAGGCAGTGGTTCTCAACCTTCTGGCCCTTTAAATACAGTTCCTCATATTGTGGCCCAACCATAAAATTATCTTCGTTGCTACTTCATAACCGTAATGTTGCTACTGTTATGAACCATAATGTAAATATCTGATATGCAGGATGGTCTTAAGCGACCCCTGTGAAAGGGTCGTTCGACCGCCAAAGGGGTCGCCACCCACAGGTTGAGAACCGCTGTCCTAAGGGAACGGGTGTTTCACTGCTCTCCTCATATAAGCAGACGGCAGGGCAGTCCTCTCCTTACTCCCCAGGCATGAGCATGTGAACGCCCTTCACCCAGTTTCCACACGGGCAATTAAAAGAGCACCCAAAGGCCTTGCCGGCCGGGGCTTCATCCCAGTTAAACTGTGACTGCCCTGGAGGGCAAACAAAACACTGAAACTCTGTAACATCAGCTTGCACAAAGTTGCCCTCGTCCCAGAGCTGATGTGTATAATCCTCTCCTGGCTGAGCTCATTGGCTTAGCTCGCTGGCGATTTTATAGCCCCAGAAGCTATCTCTGATTGCAAGACCAAGAATTGCCAAATGATCTTAAACCACAGCACAGACGGGCCCAGCGCCACCCGAAGAATATTTGGGGAAGAGCTATTTTAAACGAATCCCCCTGGGGGTATAAGGATACTTTTCCGTCTAGACTCCTGCTCACACCTGTTGCTCGCCCATCCTGCCCCCAGGACACCTCCCCCTTGACAGCAATGTGGCCAAGACACACCATGGCCACCTGACAGAGCCCAGAGATGTGGCCACGTGAACAGCAGTCCCAGGCAGCCGCGGCATCACATGCTCTGGCGAAGCCTGTCAGGCCGACAGCTCTGCTGCCCCGTGTCAAGAACCATGTGCCGGCAGAGAGCTGACCTGGCAAGCCATTATTTTAAACTTGCAGATGGCCAGGGAAGGGAGTCTTCCTCCTGTGCATGTCACAGACTTGGTTCTGGTGTGCCAGTCAGTATCGAGCAAGCAGAAGAGAGGACCGCGGCTTTCTTGTCCAACTCAATCCATCCCTCCCTCCGTATCTCATCCCTTTTACCACATCCCCAGTAGGTGACTGCCTCGCCTATCCTTGAGTCCTTCTGGTGGCCAGGAAGCTCACTGCCTCATGAAACAGCTCATTTTATTTGGTGGCAGTTTTTCTTATACTGAACCAAATCCCTTCCTGTAGCCTTTCCTCCTTCTGTTACACTTTAGGAAGTTACATAGAAAGAAATCTCATATTCTTCTCATGCAATTCAGATTAACATAGGCTTCTGTGCTTGGCTTTCTTTCCTCGGAGGAAATATAAAACAGAAGCCGGTACACCAAAAGTCAGTAAAGATACTACCTGATTCAAACTAGATACTGGATGGAACAGGATAAAAAAAAAATACCTCCCCAATAACTCCTAAAACACAAGTCAGTCTTTGAAAAACATATTCAATACTCATAGCTCCTTGGGCTTCTCTGGCTGTGACAGTTTCTCAGGCTTTCCTTGTTTTTTGATGACTTTAACAATTTTGCAGTCCTAGCAGATATTTTGTAGAATGTTTCTCAGATGAGATTTGCCCCATAATTAGACTGGAGTTATATGTTCTTGGGGGGGAAGACTGAAGAGGTAAAGTGGCATTTTCATCACATCGTATCAAAGGTACTTACTATCGTCAACATGACTTATCACTGTTGATGTTCATCTTGATCACCTGGCTCAGGTAGCAACTGTCAGAATTCTCCACTGTGAAGTTACTACTTATTTTCCCTTCCCACATGTGCATCTTGGAATGCATGGCTGACACTTAAGTTGTGGGGCGTTAAGCAGCCC
The DNA here is from genome assembly GCF_014108235.1 of Myotis myotis. Taxonomy (NCBI): domain Eukaryota; kingdom Metazoa; phylum Chordata; class Mammalia; order Chiroptera; family Vespertilionidae; genus Myotis; species Myotis myotis. The sequence continues at coordinate 36,909,099 of NW_023416357.1, forward strand.
CTCCTTGAGGGCAGAGTAACTACATAAATTATTTGGAATTCTTCTACATGGAAGAGTTCTACTCTCTCCTATTGGTCTTTTATTCGATTATCTACTTATATCAATATGTACTCATGTATATTTATTTTATATTTGAGTTATGATCCAATACTATCTTATTAATCTTGTTTCTCAAATTGTTTCAGCTTTTGCCACGGGAAGCACTTTCCATCAGCTCCCATGTCCCTTTGACATACCCCCATTATTGTGTGAGGGTGTTGGGGGTTATTTTGCAAATTTCTTTACTTTCTGGTATTATATTAGGAGATGCTCCAGGATCATCTTGTGTATGTCCTGCCTTACTCCTAGAATCAGCTATTTCTATTATTGGAGAATGGTGTTAGAACAAAGATCCGGGTACCAGGGACACAGCTTGCTATAGGGGAGGTGTTGCTTTCAGCCTCCTCAGCTGACAGAGTAAGGAAATACATGTGAGTATACCACTCCATGTATAAACATGTCTATATTAACCAGCTACATCTATATTAGGCTCAATATGAGTTCATACTGACACCTCTGACTACATGGATCTTTCTAACTTCCTCCCCTTGCTTACCTGTAACCCTCACTCCAACAGTAACAATCCTGCCTCCCGCCACCCACTATCCATTTACTTAATCATTTATAGTATCAGAATTGTTCATCCACGGGCCAACAAGAAACAACCTTACTCATTAGAGCACAATGCTTATGTGCACTCCCGCTTGCCTTTAGTCCTATAGACTCTGCTCATTTCCAAAGTTCCTTGGGTTAGCACCTTTTTCCTCCACCCCACTCGGGGAAGTTGTTTCATACTTCATAAGGCAGCTAGGTTGTTTTGTCACATTCTCTATTTCATCCTGGGAACCTCTGACTTCCTAAATTATTTTTTTTTTATTTGAAGATATTAAGGTTCACTCTTTGCACTTTAAAGTTCTACGGGTTTTGACAAATTCAAATTGACATGCATTTACCACTACAGTGTCCTACAGAATAGTTTGCCCACCCTAAAAAAAAAATTTCATATGCTTCATCTATTCAACCCTCCCTTACTCCCAATCCCTGGCAACTACTGATCTTTTTGCCTTCTATATACTTTTGCTTTTTCCAGAATGTCATATAACTGTGATCATACAGTATGCATAGCCTTTTCAGACTGATTTCTTTCACTTAGCAATATGCGTTTAAAATTCATGCATGTGTTTTCATAACTTGTTAGTGCATTCCTTTTTATCACAGAATAATAGTCCTTTGCATAGCTATAAAGCAGTCTGTTATCTATTCACCCACTGAAGGACATATTGATTCCAATTTTTGCTGATTATGAATAAAACTGTTACAAACATTCACGTGCAGGTTTTTGTGAAAGCATACGTTTTTTAATCAGTTGGCTAAATACCTACAAGCATGTTTGTTGCATCATATGGCAAGACTATAATTAAATTTGTGAGAAACTGTTGTTCTAGCTTCCAAAGCAGCTGTATCATTTTGCGATGAATAAGAGTTCCCATTGCTCTGCATCCTTATACGAAATTGATAGTTTTTTGTTGTTTTTTTATTGTTGTTGTTGTTTTTGTTGACCACTTGTAATAAGTACGGAGTGGTATCTCTTTGTTGTTTTAACTTATAAATTCCCTAATGACAAATGATGTTTAGCATCTTTTCATAGGCTTATTTGACATCTATACATCTTTTTTGGTGAAGTATCTATTCACATCTTACCTCCATTTTTTGAAATGGATTGTTTGTTTTTTACTGTTGAGTTTTAAGTGTTTTGCATATTTTGCATGCAAGTCCTTCATAAGATATGTGTTTTGCAAATATTTTCTGGCGACACTATTGCTTGTCTTTCTTAGTATCTTTCACAGAGCAGAATTATTGATTTTAATAAAGTTTAGCTTATCATGTTTTCTTTTATGGCTTGTGCTTTTGGTATTATATCTAAAATCTCATAACTAAACCACAAGGTCACCAGGATTCTCTCCCATTTTTCTCTAGAAGCTGTATAGTTTTGCACTTTACACTTAGGTCTCTGATCCATGTTGAGTTAATTTTTATGAAAGGTATAAGATCTGCATCTAGGTTTATGTTTTTGCATATGGATATCCAATTGTTCCAATATCACTTATTGAAAATATTGTCCTTTCTCTATTAAATTGTCTTTATTCCTTTGTTAAAGATCAATTGATTATATGTGTGTTGATCTATTTCGGGCTTCTTGTCTGTTCCATTGATCTCTGTGTCTAGTCTTCAGTATAGTGTTGGCTAGTCCATATAAACTTTTAATCAGTTTGTTAGTGTTTACAAAATGACTTACTGGAATTCTCATTGAGATTTCTTTGAATTTACAGAACAAGTTAGGAAAAACTGATGTTTTAACAATATTGAATCTTCCAATCCATGAACACAGAATATTCTCCATTTTATTTAGATCTTCTTAATTTACTTTATTATTTGTTGTTAATCCTCATCTGAGGATATTTTTCCCATTGCTTTTTTTTTTTTGTAGAGAGTGGAAAGGAGAAAAGAGGGGGGGAGGGGCATTGATTGGTTACCTCTCACATGCACCCTGACCAGAACGGGGATGAACCTGCAACCCAGGTACATGCGCTTGACCAGAATCAAACCCGTGACCCTTCAGTGCATGGGCTGAGACTCTAACTACTGAGTAACACTGACTAGGGCAGATCTTTTTTTTTTAATCAGAGTTTTGTTGTTTTCTGAATATAGTTTCTGTATATAGTTTGTTAAATTCATGCCTAAGTATTTTTTGCTACTGTAAATGGTATTTATAATTTTAAATTGTTCTTATGTATATAGGAGTGCTAGTACCTAATAATAGAGTATTCCTAATTCCTCCCTCTCATCTCTTATAACAGTGTTGTCATTCATTTCACTTACCCATACGCTATAATTACCCAATACTTTATTATCAGTACTTTAAACAAATAGGTATCTCTTAGATCAATTAAGAATAAGGTAGCCCTAGCCGGTTTGGCTCAGTGGATAGAGCGTCAGCCTGCGGACTCAAGGGTCCCAGTTTCGATTCTGGTCAAGGGCATGTACCTTGGTTGCGGGCACATCCCCAGTAGGGAGTGTGCAGGAGGCGGCTCATCGATGTTTCTAACTCTCTATCCCTCTCCCTTCCTCTCTGTAAAAAATCAATAAAATATATTTTTTAAAAAAAGAATAAGATAAATAAAAAATACATAATTCCTTTTGCAACACTCTTTTTTCCTTTATATAAATCAGATTTTCTAACCTATATATTTTTTGTCTTCCGGGAGAACTTCTTTTAACATTTCTTGTAAAGAAGATCTGGTGGCAATAAATTTCTTGGGTTTTTGTTTACCAGAAAATATCTTTATTTCTTCTTCACTTTTGAAGGATAATATCAGTGTATAGAGAATTCTAGGTTGGTGGGGTTTTCTTTCAACACGTTAGATATTTCATTTTCTTCTTGCTTACATGGTTACTGACAAGAACTTAACAGTAGTTCTTATCCTTCCTTGTTCCTATAAGGTGTTCTTTTTTTCTAGCTTCTTTTAAGATTTCCTCATTATCTTTGGTGTTCTGCAGTTTGAATATGGTTGTCAAGCAGTTATTTATCCTGCTTGGTGTTTTTTGATCTTCTTGGATCTGTTCTTTGATGTCGCTCATAAATTTTGGAAAATTCTTGGCATTTATTACTTCAAATATTTCTTCTCTGATCTTTCTTCTTCTGGCATTCCAATTATACATTCTTTTTAAAAGTGTACCTACAGTTCTTGAGTGACCAGTTCTGTCTTTTATGGAAGTTCTTTTCAGTTTAGGAAGTTTTTATGGACCTGCCCTCAAGCTCAATGATTCTTTCTTTGGTTATTTCCAGTCTCCTGGTGAGCCCATCATGGACATGCTTCATCTCTGCTACAGTGTTTTTTATTTCTAGCACTTCCTTTCAAACTTCCCTAAAATTTCCATTTCCATGCTTACATTATCTATATGTTCTTGTATGTTGTCTACTTTTCCATTAGACTCTTCGCTTACAAATCATAGTTATGATCTAATCAGTCTAGGATGTGGCTGATTTTTTTAAAGTTCCCTGAGTGATCCCCAGTGTGCAGCCAGAGTGGAGAACCACTGCTCCAGATATTTGATTTTTATGCCTGACTATAAAGGTGTATTTGCTCCTAGAGGCAAAATTGAATTCAGAAGCCCCCTTGCCTAGCCTCTGTCAATCAGTGTTGCATATAGCAGAGGAATGAGTTGTTAGGTTTAGTTGTCAGGGAATTTTCTTCATGGAAAAGAAGTGCATTAAAATACCAAATTACAGTATTTACATATTTCATGTTTTTTTTCCCAACTGTGTTCCCATAGCAACTCAATCCATTTGCTCCCTACTTTCTTCTGAGTTATTTTCCATCATGAGCCATGCTTTATTAGTGAGGCAAACAGTTTGCCCTCTGAATGACTGCTTTGCTGTTTATTATTTCTTTGCCAGGAAACTCAACTCTAGTCACATCTTTCTTACTCCTGTGCTATATGAGCTCAATAGTTAGCTTTGCTAGCTTGAGCAGAAATAGTGTCCCTGACCACTTTTCTCAGTCTAGAGAAGTCCGAGGGGTTTTTCCCATGAGCTGGCCAAGAAAAGGCAAGTGGAGAGAGAGGCTTCCCTCCGGGAGCCTGGGAGTGGGAAGATATGCCAGGAAGGGAATGGATTAAGTCCCAAGGGCCACTCAGCTTAAACGGGCAGTGGATAAAGGGTAACCCAGCTCCCTGGGACTCTCCAGGCTCCGTGGGCAGAGTCACTGGTAGAAAGGTGTCACGGCATTGGAGATGGTCACCTGGTAGCAAGCAGGAGCAGAGTCCTGCTTCAGCCTTGAAAGGATTACTGGATCTCCCCAGAGGAGGCCCCAAGGAGACACAGGACACTGAGATTTCTTTGTGATTTCTCCCAGACGACTTGGCAGACTGCAGGGCCTGTTTGTTTGCTTGAAACTGTGACATTTCACTTGCTAATGGGGCTCTGCTTTGCAAGGAGACAGGATGCCAAGGAGGACTGCAGGAGGGAGGCACCAGGCCCCCTGCTCCAGGGCAGGTCTCCTCGCTGCCGCCTGTCGCCAGGATGGACCGGGGCCACCAGTGCCAGAGGAGGATCAGCCCCACCGGAGACAGGCGATGCTGTGAAACCGTCTCTCCTCACTTGCTGACTCAGAACCTCCTTCTGTGCCAGCAGCACTAATGGAGAAGACTCGCTTCCTCCTCTCTCCCAGGCGCCAGAGCTGTGGTGCAACTGCCCCTGCAGCAAGGGGGCTGGGCACCCAGGTGGCACCTCAGAATCAGCAACAGAAATCACAAACAGGGAGCACTTCCCTCCCCTGCAGGGTCGGGTGGTCCGTGCTCACTGCCAGGTTCTGAGAGTCGCCTTCAGGACTCTTTTGCCAAAATCATTTATTCAACAACCTCCTGTATCAGGGTCCCTATAGGAAACAGGAGCCACTCTCAACTTGGGTAATTTGAGGAGAGCTTAGTTAAGGGACTCTTTACAAAGGTACGGGCAAAGAGGCGGGTAGGAAAACCACAAGGCCTGGTGTATTCCCTCAAAGCTAATCATAGCAGGCAGTGCTACCCCCCTCGGCCCACATAGCAGAATCCAGAGACAAGGCTGTGTGTTGCTGACAGGAGCTGAGACCTTCAGTTGGGGAAGAATGCCAGCACGCCATGGCACACAGGAAGAGGGCCCACTTCTCCTCCCTGCCATCCATCTGCTGCTGAGCTCCCACTGCCAAACCCAACCACTGAGGCAGTCCACACAGCTCAGCCTCCTGGGGCACAGAGCAGGGTGTAGGGGGAGTGGAAGGATCTGGGAAGGTAGATAAAGACATCAAACACCCTCCCCAATGCACCGGAGCCACTGAGATGGGATACGTTGTTCTATCACAGCCAGTGCCCTCTCAAATGCCAACACATTCCGAGACAACAGTGTCCAGGAATTGAAAGGGAACACTAGGAGTCACAATGTGTTCAGCCATGAAGAAGGCAAGTGGAAGCCTCCCTTACACAGGACAAAGGTGTAATAGTAAGAACACAGATATGAGCATCCTAGCCCGATTCGTTGGTCCATCCCAGCCTTGAATCACACGTTTCTGGCTCAAAAGGAAATCATGAGCACCCTGAAATACCCAGGGCATGTGGTTACCTTGAAGGGGAAAATAAGACATTTGGGGAGCTAGCTATCTGAATCTGTGCCAGTAACCTGCCTTCTGATGTATACCCTTGCTTGCCAATAAACACACACTCTGGCTTGCCGATAAACTCCATTCTTATCAAAATCCATTCTTATCTGTCCTGCCTTGCAGAACCTGTTTCCCAGAATACTCCGATTTTACAGAGACCATAAACCATGAACCATAAGCAATCCCCGGAGGGGCTGGTGCCAGTGCTGGCAAGCCTCTGGGTGTAATCTCACTTCCCCCATCTCAACTCACAGGGGAAGTCTGATCCATATTTGGGGGACAAAGGAACTAAAGGGTATAAAGGGAAAGCTTCGTCTGTATTCATCACTCAGGATTTAGAGACTGACCCCCCTGAGTCACGGCACTAGTGCAATCTGCAATAAAGGCAACTTTTCTGAATATTCTCTGAATGCCCAGCTGGTTAATCCTCCCGCGCCACCTGGCAGCTTATCTGCAACAACCTACTTAGAAAGGAAAGTGTAAAAGTATGTCCCATTATTCTGAAGTTTGGTGTCATTTGCACTGAGAATATACATTAAAAATAGATGGGCTTTAAGGAGTCTGATGAAATGATACTTGGTTGTTGGAAGTCCGATGTCTAAGGAAAATCTGCAGGATTAGTTGTCCGCGTTCTGGTAGAGCTGGGAAAAGAATGGATGTTAGAAACTGGATGTACAGGAGGATATGGAGGAAACAGCAAGATTCTCTTCTGCTACTTTTGAGTGTTGTGGGAAGATAATAATGATTACAACTCCTATCCTACCTGATTTCAGAAACTCTCAAACATTCTGTGTTTGGCTTCCACTCCTGTTTCAAGTAACTTGAAGATAAATGCTATGTGAGGCTCAAAAAAAGATGCTCTGACCAAATACTAATGGTGATTATGGAAAGTGTCACAGTTTTGTGTTTGTTTGTTTTTAATTCAAAGTCACATGCAAACTTGATGGCTCATTCTCTGCTTCAATTTAAAATCTCATATCCTGGATTTCAAACCTAAAGAGCCATGCTTCATCATTTTACCTATAGAATTAGCTCACTTAAAGGTTATTAAAAGAAACCAAATTTAACCAAATTGCTCAAAAAAAGAGAATGTGAGGTGGCAGAAATCAGATTCAAATTAATTTAAATTTCCCATGCTTTGTACTGCTTTTATTCAATATATTACATTTTTCCTAATTGTTTCCTAATTGTTTGCTATCCCATGCACTGCTCACCTAAGGATCATTCTTCCTTGTCATCCATAACTATGGTGACCATATTTTCCCAAGTAACTATTAAAATTTACCACCTTGACCTGTGCTACACTGGAAAACACATGGTCACCATGGTTATGATACATACAGAGGTACAATAACCATAACAGCATCCACAATCATAGCCAAAAATAGCTTCTCAAAAGCCTCTCTTTAACCCATGAACCTGTTCTCTGGGAAACTTGATTCCTGTATGAGTGGTTCAGAGTAAGTTCACACAAATGGAGGCATTTGTCACTTCCCTTACACTTTCATCCTCCTGCCTCCCCTTATCCAACAACCACCCCTCTCCCATCCCAAAACAACATAGCAAATGTGCTGAACACAAACCAACACACTCCACTCTGCTCTCAAGTGGCACATTTTCTCCACTGTGGTCACTGTATGCGAGCAACGGTGTTATTTTCAGAGTGGTAAGCCACTTCGCCGAGACAGCTGAGGTCACGATCAGTCAGATAGGCCCCTCCGTTTTCAGTCTTTCCTCTTTTCTCCAGTCCAATTGATGTTCAAGTCTTCGCAGATATAGTCCCTGCCTAAGACCCAAATTAGTAATAGGAGGCACTTGGAGAGCCACATGCTGTCTTGTGTGGCTGTAGAGTGGCTTCTAGAGAGGAGACACATGACTGAGCCCTATTGAGAAGGGGGAATTGATCATTCTCCGCCCATTGGGTTTGTAGTTGGATATAAGGCCGAAGACTTTTGTTACTTTCCCTGTAGGTCATGGGGAGCTACCACAGGTTTGGAAGCAGGGATGCAAATTAATCAAAGCCCACTTTGTTGGCAATGTGGAAGTTGAAATTGGGAGGGCTGGGGAGAGAAACTGCAGGTGGGACACAGGTGAGAGAAGAAGAGCGCCCGACTAGAGCAGTGGCAGTAGATAATGAGACAAAAATCGTGAATATTTGAAAAGAAAATTTTTCAACATAGTCAAATGCTGTAGAGAAGGCAAAGATAATAAAGGTTGTGCTTTTTTTTAAAAAATTTAGATATTTGACTTTGAGGTTGGTGTTAAGAAACCTAAAAGGATGCTACCTCTTTTCTCAGGAAACTTTCACTCTAATTGAGAAGCCCAAAATGTCACTGAAAAGTTAAAGTAACTAGAACACAATTTAGTGTCTATGAAATATTTGTTAAAAGACTAAGAAGATATTCTTTCATCTTTTTTTCCTTCTCACCTCTTTCACATTTTTTCTTCCTAGAGACCTGCCTTTTCTCAGATAACAAAAGGTTGACACAAAAATCAATATTTTAGTTTATGAGTTCCCTTAACTTAAAGGTATTTCTCTTTCTTTGGGTTAGTTTAGGCCTTGTGTGCCATGTGGTAGATTTCATTTTATTTTAAAGGCCATTCCACTGAAAAGAAAATGGACTGGAGGAAGAAAGATAAGAGATTCTTTTACCCCTTTTCTGGTCAGTTTAAGGTGCCATCCCATCTTCCAAAGAATGAGTATATAGGCAAATTCTAACTCTGCTGAAACAAAAACACAAATATGCAGCTACACACCAAATCTTTTCCCAAAAATACTAGGGTTAGAACTGGGTGGTCAGCTGAATTCTTGGAAGGTATAATTCCTCAAAGGTGATCCCAGGCTCCTCCGGGAAAAGATAATAAAACTCTTGCTTAAATTATTTGCAATTATGCACAAAATTCAGAATTGCTCAAGGTGTATGTTACTAAACCATGAGTTTAATTCTACAAAGCACACAGAAAAAAACCAAAAAGAAACAAATCTGGTTTTATACTATAAAGCAACTATCAAATATCACAAAACCCTCTCAGTCCTCTGTTTTCTACCATAAGACTCATTTCACTGAAATACCCCCAAGCCACTCTGTGGAAATGTTTGACTTGTCAACAAAGGCGCAAACAGTAACCAGAGTAGACAAAGAGAAATTGCGTTCAGACTTACAGGTTTATATATAGAGTGGCCAGACATTCTTTTCCTTATTTCGCCCTTTGCACTCGCATTCTCCAGATCATGTGTCTAATTGCTATGTACCAGTATGCTCAAGTGCATCTGAATAGAATAGGCTGCCTCTGTTAAGACCCAGATTGTTCTCCCCTGGTTTCTTGGTAGTCTTCCCACCCTCTATTACTAGCATAGTGGTGGGTTTGGGGTTCGTTCCTCAGCAACATACACTAAATTCCATCCAGAGCACTTATTGGCCTGGCTGTGTTGGCATCTTTCCACGTGCGTCTGCATTCCCATAAGGGTAACATCTTCATCCCTTTCCATTTCCCCTTTCCATTTCCTATGGTTTTCTCTGTTTCTGTTCTTTGGCCAACCCTCCCTGCAGCTACATGTGTTTTCAAATCTTCCCTGTGTTTTTAAATTATCCTGGTATTCTTAGCCTTTGGGCTTGCAGGACTTATTCAAACTCTCATCTTTCTTCTGCTGCCTTTCCAATTATTTCTGGGTCTCATTTTGCATGGTCTACCCATAGCTTCATTTTTAGTAAAATTTATTTTCTCAACAGTGAAATGCTTTACCAGGATACACGCAGCACAAATTCAGAGTCTTTTCAGATGAGTGCCTCCTCCCCCCGCCCTGCCCCCTCTTACCCCACCCCACCCCACTCCACCATCCATTTGCTTCCAGGCTGCATTGTGTCACTTCTCCAGAGTTCTAGTATCTCCTTTTGTCATTAGTAACATAGACCACATTCCCCTATCAGAAAAGGTTTCCAGGATTGGGAAACTTATGCTAAGAGTGACACTGTATCAATGGCAAGTGATTGCATCTCTTCTTCTAGCATCTTACATTGCTTGCCTCCTCCATAACCTTTTCATTCCTCCCCCAAAGACTTTCTGAACCTTGTACCAGGGACATACACACACCAGGCAGATTCACACTAGAACCCTGTTAATGAAAATTAACCAGTAATTATCCTCCAATCCACATGGTCCTCACTATCTTCTTCTTGGATTTGATGATCAATAGTCAGACATGTGAGTTCAGTTATTTAGGATTCATCTTCCTTCTCTTCTTTGTGAGCTGACACATCTTGATAAGAGCCTTTATCAGTAGGGACAGTTTTGACATCTCTATGATTACAGTTAGTATAAGATCACATTTAGCTCCAAATAAGTTTTAGTTCAAAACACAATATCAACCAAAGAACTTGTATGCATATATGCATAGCCCATGGACACAGACAATAGGGTGGTGAAGGCCTGAGGTCAGGGGAGAGGGGGGATGGCTAGAAAGGGTCAATGGGAGAAAAGGCAGGGAATATGTAATACTTTCAACAATAGAGATTTTATTTAAAAAATAAATAAACTTAAAACACAATATTTAAATGCCACAAAAAGTAGATTTATGGATCATTCTGTAGATTTATGGATAATTCTCTGCTGATGATAACACTATGGACATATTCTAAGATATTCCTATCTTTAAAAAAGAACTATAAAAACATTCATTATAAGATGCCAATTTGAACTCATGCATTAAATTGCCTTCCTTCCTATATTTCCACTGAAATAGACAAAGAAAATTAAAATGAGGGAGAACACATCTATGTCAGCCCTCAAAAACAAAAACCACAGGAAAAGTTGTGACAGATATTTCACAAAAATAGTTGTGACCTTTTTAACTAGGAAAATATGAAATAACAAAATTGACTCAAGAAGAGGTAAGAAATATGAATAAGCTAATACCATCAACGATACTAAAAATACCATTGAAGTACTGTCAAATTATAAAAGACACGTGGCTTAAGAGGTTTTATAAACCTTCAAGAAGCAAGCAATACTAATGCTATTTACTCTGAAAGAGACTAAAAAAGAGATCAAAATTTTCCAATTCAACTTTAAAAACTAACTAGCATAACCCTGGCACCAAAAACATGGCAAATGCAGCAGAAATCTAAATCTATAGACCAACATTACTTAGTCATGTTCACACAAATCATTTAAAGAAATATTAGCAAATTAAACCAGCAACATGTTTTAAAAATAAAAAGCCATAGCTGTGGTAAATTAAAGATGACTCCAAATTCTTTGCTATTCTTCCCATTGGAGCCTAATTCTCTTCCACCTGAATCTGGGCTGACATGGAAGCCAAATAAGTTGTAAGAAGTGCAACTACTCTGAAGTCATTGTACCAGGAGAAGCTCAAGTGACATGGAGAGTCACTACAGGATGAGAGGTCATGTGGAGCCAGAGAAAGAGGCCAAAGGGCACCCAGGCTGCAGACATTAACTGAAGAACCAGATCCTTCTGCTTCCACCTCCCAGGTGATACCATGATGATCAGTAATAAACCATCCACTGAGCTCTTCCCCAGTTCATGGGCCACAAAACTATGAGCAAAATGAAATTTTTGAGGCAGATTGTTATGAAGCAATAGATAATCAAAACAATAACCAAACACCTTTCATTCCAGGAATACAAGACACTTCTCAACACTAGTAAATTAATCAAATTTAATAAATCAAAGGAGAAAAAGTGTGTGATCATCTATACGATGCTAAAAAGATATTTAAAAAATTGAAATGTACTCTTGATTTTAAAAGGAGCTCTGTACAATATGAATATGTTAATACTTTCTGGACATAACTTGAAAAAGAAAAGTTCTCAATCCAATTACTAATATTATATCTAAAGATAAAACAATAATGAGAAATAAGAGGCAACCGCCTGCTTTTTAACATCATTCTAAAGTGCTTAGAATTAGCCCAGCCGGGGTGGCTCAGTGGTTGAGCGTTGACCTATGAACCAGGAGGTCACAGTTCCATTCCCGGTCAGGGCACATGCCAGGTTGCAGGCTCGATCCCCAATGTGGGGCATGCAGGAGGCAGCCAATCAATGATTCTCTCTCATTAATGATGTTTCTTCTCTCTCTACCTCTCCCTTCCTCCCTGAAATCAATAAAAAATATATTTTAAAAATAATAATAATAATTTAAAAATAATAAAGTGCTTAGAATTAAAATGGATAAAAAAGCATATATTAAAAATATTGAAAAAGAGGAGGCAAAAGTATAAAATTATTAGTTGCTCATTTGATTGTGGCTGATTTGATTGTGTAACTGGAAAACCTATAAAAACAACTACAAAATAGTAGTAAAAATTTGGCTGGGAGGCCACTTGAAACAGTAAAATATTTTAAAAGCAATAGTTTTCTTATATACCCTAAATAAACAGCTGGAATAATGGAAGAAAACTATTTACAGTTGGAGTACAAATAATAATATAATAATGCTCTAGAAGACCTAGGAATTAGGTTAATAGAAATATATAGGATCAATATGAGGAAAATTATAAAAATTATACTGAGACAAAAAAAAACTTAAATAAACAAACAAATAAATAATACTGTGTTTCTAGGTGAAGTTACTCAATATTATAAAGATTTCCATCAAAGTAATCTGTAAACTCAATGCAACTGCATTTAAAGTTCAGTGGAACATTTTTAAATTGACAAAAGTATCATAAACCTAGAAAATAAATATGTAAGGAAACCGAGAATATGTTTAGCAATATGGAATTGGTTGAGAAAATTATAGTACATCCCAACAAAGCAACACTTTGTAGTCACTTGAAATGTTTGTGTAGCTATAAATTATTAGCTTGAAAAAATTATCACAAATATTAAATTGAAAAAGAAAATTGCAAGAAAATATGTTTAGTGTTAGCCACTTGAGTAAATTAAATAAACAAATAGAAAAATAAAATATTAAAACTATACACTAAAATATAAATAACTACTATCTCTAAAAAATTATAGGTTCTTTAAATTTTGCTTATATGATCTTTCTAATTTTTTACTAAGGAACATGTTGTTTTTGTGATTTAAAATAAGAAGTATGTGCATATGTCTTAAATATACCCACTGTAGACCTGACATCCTTGAGTTTCCTAAGCCCTTCTTGAATCCCATCATATTCTGACCTAACCACTTCTTGAAATAAAGACTTTGATTATTTCACTATAAATATGGAAAGCCACACTTTCTTTTGTTTTCAAACTACCTTCAGCATGTGTCCTTTACTCTTATTTTTCTGAGTTGCTACCTGATTCATTCCCTTCATGACACTAAAGTTTTGATCACATCCCACTTCACCTTCATCTTTCCAGATTGAGAGCATTCAGTAGTCAGCCATCCTCATAAACAAGCACTCATTTGCTCCATCTCTGTTTTTACTACATCATTAAAATGGCCACATGGCCAGAATTGAGCCATATATTCCCTGTTTATTTTTCCCTTACTTCCACTGTATAAGAATTATTCCCCCAGTGCAAAATATCATCCTAAATGTAATTTATAAGTGTATTTATTGGGCCAAATATGTGTATGGATTACTTCTACACTCTCCACTGGGAAAGTAGAATCTCTCCTTGGGTCAATTTCAGTGACAACATCTATAACACTATAGCTTTTTGCCTCCCAAATAGACATGGATTTGTCTAGACTGCACACATGGATCTGTGTCCAAATTCACAAGGCAGGCCTTTGTGAATCAATAAGTGCTATCCTTGTGTCATTTTTCTTGCTGTCAAAGTGTCATAGTAAAAGAAAAAAGGTCCCAACTCGGCCTGCGTAAATTGTTAATTTTAGGCTCTTCTCAAATTACCCTGTGATGCGTGTGTGTGTTTGCACTCGCACATACACACGGAATGTCTAAACTGAACTAATCAATGTGCAGCGCCACCAGGGAGAAATGGAAAGTCTACTCTTTGAATTTGAATAGAAGAGGCTGCAGGTGGGGAGGAAACAGAGCAAGAGCAAGCAGTGGGCAAACATGCAGAGCTGAAGCAAGGAGTCAAAGAACACAACTCAGCTGCTAATCAAGCACTCACATACACATAACAGCTCCTGCCTGGAGAAGTCCAGGTTGCCTGGACAGCTGCGAGCCATTTGATTGTCAGCATCAGACTGCACACACAGACCAGTGACAAGTTCACTCTTCTCTGTGTGCCATTTAATGTCACATGGGAAAGGAATATTGATCTCACTTCTCCTTCATCTCTTGTCACCCCAAAATGCCACAGCCTCTCAATACAGATTCATTCTTCTCCACTTCATCCTACACACCAGTGTCAGAGTGATAAGTTTAAACAAAGCTATGTTGTCACTTTTCTGGCTTTTTTTTTAAAAAAAGCTATCTCTTGGTCCCTATTGCTTCCTAGGCAAGCCTTTCAGAATAGAGCAAAAATCCCATCATATGGCACATGAGGTCCTTCTGAACCAGGTCCAGCCACCCCTCCAACTCACATTATCCCAGCTCCCAAGTTCTTGCCTCCTCCAAGAAGCCCTCCACTTTCCTCTACAGGCCCATCTGTGTGGCATCTTCGGCCTCCCATCTCTACTTGTCCAAATATCACTCACCCTTCTTTAAGACCATCCTCCCCAGTTGTCCCAACTGGGGACTAAATAATCAACTTTTCCTCTTTTCCTCTCTATTCTCAAAGGGCTTCTGGTGAACCTAAATAAATCCCTTAGCACAATAATAAAACAATAAGCACCTACAGCGCATTCATTAAACATTGGGTATGGTGCTAAGTGCTCGTTTTAATAACAGATCCTTAAGTTGTAGGGAATGGAAGCTTGCTAGAACCAGGAAAAGGGGGATGTGTTATATGTAACAGTTCAAGAAACCCAGGGCAAGATATACAATCAGGCTTCCAAAGAGACTGGAAAGTGATCAGAAATCCCTTTCTCCCACTCCTCTCCTTCTTTCCCTCTCTCCCTCTCCCTTTCCCTCCCTCTCTCTCTCCCCTTCCCCCCATCTCTCCTTCCTTCTCCCTCTCCCTCTCTCTCAGCAATGCCTCTTCCTGCACTCCCACCAACACCAGCAGCCACTACAAAACATATAAATAACGCAACTTCTATTTAGGAGTGGTAAGTGAATATTGTTTATGTGTGAAGATCATTATGTATAAAGAATGATTGTTGGAAAAAGAGCAAAAGTAGGTTATTTGTATTGGGTGAACATATCTTATTTAATCAAATCTAAGATTCCATTGATTGTGAGACACACGTCCATTTTATGTATCATTAAGAAAGAAAAAAAATGCTACCTTTTATCATCATTAAGAAGCAATTGTAAGATATATCCTTACTTTTACAGATGTTAAAGTATTAACCAATGTGATTCTTGATTAAATATTATATATAGAAAATAAAATATAAGCCGTCTTTGTATAGCACGTAAGAATCAAAAGGAGAGGTTATTTACAACATTTTCCAGGGAGAAGCCCAACATGACCTGCTTACTATTACATAGGATCCAGCAGCTGGGGTTCAGATCTGAAGCTGTCAGAAACCACATTAACTCACCTCAAAGATGACATCAATGACAGGAAGTCAGTAATTAAAAACATTTGGGGTCAGTCCATATAGACTATCCAGAGAAAACCTGCAAAGAGCTTGTCACGGGTCTCTTATACTAAAGCAGGGGAAAGGTCCTCATTTTCTATTTCCTGACCTCTGGTGCAACTCAGCTCAGGAGTCCATCTGTTCAGGCAAAGGATAACCTTCAACCTCACTACCAAGGTGGGCATTTCCCTCTCCACTGCTCTTGCTCACCTGGGTAACAAGGTGATAGGCCAGAAGAACGGTGACTAATATCCACCTCAGCCTCTGCTCCTTGCTGCTGTCAAGGCCAGTTATCACACTGAGAATAAGGAGAACAGCTAACAACCCTTCACAGCCCAACTCTCTCCTTAAAATGTTTTTATTCTCATTCAATATTGCTTCTAAGATCCATCCATGCTGTTGCATCTACCTGTGATTCATTCATATTCACTCCTGCATACTATGTTGCCATGTGAATGCTCCACAATTTATTTACCTGTCCTCCCATCAATGGCCATGTGGTCTATTTCCTTTTTCTTTTCTTTTTTCCTGATGTGAACAGATGTTCTATAAGTGACACATGCAAATGTTTCTCTAGACTATATACCTAGAAGTGGAATTGCAGGGTCTTAGACTACATGCATATTCAGATTCACAAGATAATGCCAGATTATTTATCCAAAGTGGTGTTCCAATTTACATTCCTACAAGAGATATATAAATACCCATTTAAGTTTCACCAACAACTTGAGATTGTCAGACTCCTTACTTTTTGCCCATCTAGTAGAATGAAGAAAACAGTGTACAGTATATCATTTTTATAGAGTTCCAAAATAAACAACTCCAAATAAATTATTTAGGTGTGCATATACTTATAATAAAACTATATTAAAAGCAAAGGAATGATAAATATAAAATTTAGAACAGTAATTACCTCTAAAGCAGGCAGGGAATTGTGGGGCTTTTTTCAAATAATACATAATAAAATAATGTTTTTTAATTGCTTTATACTCTGTTTCTTCAACACTGAAATAATGCTGCAAGAGGCACCTTGGAAATTACATCCTTACAGCCTCATCATCAAAAGGGGGGGGGGGGGAGTTCTTCCCTTCTAGCTCCAGATAAGAAAAATCTCAGGGAAGGACTCTGATTGGCCCAGATTAGATAACATGTCCATCCCTGAACCAATCATGGTGGTCAAGGATAATAAGCACTACGATTAGTCTGTCTTTTGTCTTCCTCTGTGGCCAGAAAGATAGAGTAAGTTGCCATAAAATGTGGGGTGAAGCTAAATGAAAAAACAAAGCATGACAAAAACTTTAAAAAGTTTTAATGTCATCAACTTCTAAAAGCCATACAAATTATATGTGGCAGAGCAGGGATTCAAACCCAGATCTATATGTCTCTGGGGCCTGGCTTCAACCCCTTTAATTCCAGCTTCTGCTATATTAAAATATTATATGTTTTCTCTAGTGTTATTCCAGAATTTTCTTAAAGTCTGGGACCCTGTCTTATTTATCTTTGTCCTTCCAGCTCTTAGAAATACTACCTGGCACTTTTTAGGTGTTTTGTGGAACTAATTAAATCTCCAAACTACAGATTGCTTATTTGAACATATTCTTGTATCAACATGGATGTGACCATTTCTAAGACCAGCTGTGTAGGTCTTGTGCTCAGAAGAGAACAGATGGAAATTTGAAGAGTGGGAGGAGGTGGAACATTTTAATTTCAAGAACATTTTAGCACCACAAAAATCAAAAGGTAAATAGAAATACTAGAAATCTTTTACTGAAAGCAAAGTTGCCTGATGATCAAAAGTGAGCATAATAAGGTTAGTTATCACAAATTTTTCTTACTGAGAAAATGATGACTACCCAGACTTGTTATTTCTACTACATTTTTTATATAAACTCTTTGGAAAGAAAAGTGGGATTGGGTGAAACCAAAGGGGAACCTTTCCTTTGACCATATCATTAGAATTATTATAACAAAAGGTATTCATGAGATCACTTGCAAATTTTTTAAAATTCATGTTTTAAATCTCTTGGCAATAATTACCAGTTTTCTGCTTCTTTCTACTTTCCCCAGCTATGATGTGATGGTATTGTTCAAGAAATGACCTTTATCTTCATTTATTTTTATTTGGGTCATGTTGGTTTCCATTGTTTGTCTTCCACAGAATCATGTCGTTTGTTTCCTGGTATTTGTCTTTTATGTTCCTTTGTGAAGCCTAAAATAAAACAAACAAAAAAAACCCATTTCTTTGTTAAATACTATATTTTCATTTCTCACTATTCATTTTGTCTTGCATTGGAATGCTTCTAGTCTCCTCTGGACTTTGGATCTACATATTTAAACTTTTTATCTTCATGTTAGTCTTTTGTTCTCCTTTGTCACACAGAAAATACTTCATTTTCAATGACTCACCATTGTATTGCTTCCCTGGCTTACATAGCCATTAAGTTGAAATAGTCTATTAATTTAGAGTTGTGTTATGCTGTCTTGATTCAGGCTGCTTCTAATTTTGCTGAAGGATCTGTATGTGGCTGCAGTTAATTTATTTTTAAACGTTTTCTTGCTTTCCCTCTGTCCTCTTTTTCGTATTATCCAATCTGATATCCAACCAAGCATTATACTCTGATCCAAATTTTGCCCATTCCAAATTTCAACTTCTTTTTTCCCCTCCTATTAGACTGGCTTTGTTTGTAATTATTATCCAGCTACCCACAGGCTAATTTCACCAGAGGCTGTAACACTGGTGTTTATTCAGGTGATTCTGAAGTTTTGTCCTACATTTACTAGAAAAAAGGAGAGGGGAAAAGAGGAGAGAAATTGAAAGTAATAACTGGTTCAGTCTTGAAACCAAATATTCCCGGTTGCGTATGTACACTGTTGGGATTCTCTAGGCCCGTATTTAATCCTCCAATTGCTTTGCCTGTATTGACTTGAACAGGGAGTAGACTCAAAATAGGAATAGAAGACCTCAGAACCCTGACTCAAAGCTTCTGGTCCTTTGCCCTAATCCTTATCCCTAACCTCTCACTTAGCAAGTATTAGGTCCAAATCTATCTTTGTTCGTTGGGTAAAAGAAAGGCATTCCCTTCCACCTTCTCTCCAGTCTAGTTGACACAAGCAAAAGAGAGGATCAGCTAGCTGAGCCCTAAAAGGTATTTTCCAGATGGCATTACAGCCGTGTCACAGGTGCAAGATCTTCTAAACTCACAGAAAGCCATGATGCAGGGAGCAGAGAAGAGGTGTTTTGTGCAATTCATTAAATCTCCAAACTACAGATTGCTATTTTGAACATATTCTTATATCAACAAGGATGTAGCCATGTCTGAGGCCAGCTGTGTGGGTCTGGTAGAATGGATGGGACTAAGAGTTCATCCTATCATGTATCAGAGAGAGTAGGTCCTTGAGAAGATCCAAGCCCTACCATGGCCCTCTCTGTGCTACTCTCCAGATGTCAGATTCCTATGATTATAGCCTCAAGCAACATGGCTGCCTGTCAAAATGTGGCCTCGGTTATAAAGAATTGGTGTTACACCACTATCTTAATTATGAAAGGGGACAGAAATAGAATGTTGGGGAACCAGCTAGTATTGTAAGAAATATTAATCATGCTCTATTAACCATGATTGTTTTATTCTGATTAAAGAAGGCACTTCTACCCTGGCTGGAGCTGACCTGGAGATGCAGCCCTGCCTCCCCATTTGAAGCTGCCTATTATCATGGAAAGGTTAACAAAGATTTGTTATAGAAACCAGAGACACCAGCCCTTTGAAGATCCCCAGCCCTCTTTGCATACCTGCAGGCCTTTGCAAACCTCCAGCCTGCTTACCTGTTAATTGCCCAGCTGGCACTCCCTTTCCCTATTTCCCCATGTAACCCCAGTCCTTGCACATCACTAAGCCCTAGTCCTTTTGCATATCTGTAAACTGCCCTTTTGCCTACTTTTCCTTTGTAGCTCTACCTATATAAGCAGCTGGCTTATGGGGGGCTGGAGAGCAGATTTTTGTGGATGACCTGCTGCTCTCCCATACTGCCTGCAGTATTGGAATAAACACTCGTATATGATTCAACCCTGTCTCTGCTTAATTGGCTCCAGTAGTGACAGGCAGCATGGACCCATTGTTTGTCCGGTTACAATTATAGCATAAGGCAATGCATTCTCTGCTTCAGATATCAGAATAATAGCAAATTTCAGAATAAAATCTCCAACTAACTGCTTTTCCTGCATGCCTTGTGGATGCATATGAAGGCCTATGGGAAAACAAAAGAACATGACAACACAGAGCTCCAGCTACATGGCCCTGATAGACTAGGAGAGGCCCTGAGGCCTTCTCAGTAGGCATCAGACTTCAGTGGAGGTTGGATTAGACTGTTGCATGCAGTCTGCCTTCTTGTCACAAGAGTTTCCACTGTCACTTCTGCCATGATTCATTGATCCAAGTCTGGAAATCCCAGGTACAGGACCAAATCTCACAGAAAACCATGAATGTGCCCCTAAGTCTTTTCCAGGCAAAGCTAATGTTTCCTGTTGGTTAGAGCATATGCCAATGAGGCCAAAGCTTGGGCAATTCTTGAGCCAGTTTCCCACAGGGGAAAATTCTACTCCGAGGTTAAAGACTAAATGCGTAAGCCTACCCAGACATCTTGCAACTAAGAACATAATGAAGTCAGTTAATTTTCTGTTTAATTGTCTACTGTGTTACAAGGGAGACTGTCACTTTAAATTGTGTCAGAAGCAGACTCTAAAGAAATCAATTGCTGGAACAAAATAGCCAGGGGCTATAGAAAATAGATATGAAAAAACTCCTAAGAAACCAGGAAAATCAGAAACGCTTCCTATAGCTAGAGCAAGCCAGACACAGGCTAATTCGAGTCTCTCTATGTGCTATAAATGCAAAGGAAATGTTATGTGCTTCTTGGTAGCTTCTAAATTCAGGGATGAGAACCTGAATTAAAGAAATATCAAAGGCAATCGCTAAAGGTGACACTAAAGATGGTTAAGAGAAGCTAAATCTCATCTCTTCTTACTGGAAACCATCTCCCTGGAAACAAGCTCAGGATGTCCTCACACCGATAAAGGAAGTGGACACGTGAGAGAAACTGCCAGTGAGCTGAGACCAAGATAAGAGGGGATACCACATGAACAAAAAAGTTACCGTATTCGTTGTTTATGGGAGTGTACATTGATACCTTTCTGGAAAGCACTTTGGAAATACATTTATTTAAATCCTTCAAACTACTATACAGGATGTATAGTATGAAAAATGGCTACACACATTAACAGCTGATTTCTATTACATTTTGAAAATGAAATGTATTTTAATAAATGCTGCCTTTATAATTATTCAAAGTATATATACTAGTACATTTTGGGGGGACACCATATATATATATATATATAAGGGACTTCTATTTGGTCTTATATTGAAAGATATAATAGGCTAACAGGGACTTTTCATGTTGCTCCCCAAACTGGTGACCAAACCAAGAACAAGTGACAAAGACACTAACCTCATCCTAAAGAAAGAGAAAGTGAGAAGAGCAGGCAGCTTTCTAGGACAGAGAGTCGAACTGTCTCAGCTACGTACCCCTGCTAACACCGCTACAGGTGATTCCAGCAGGTAACTGTGGGATACAGAGGACTCGGGGTCATCTTCTCATGACTCACTGCTCTGGCCCAAGGGAAGAGTGCTACAGTTGTGGTTGGGAGGCCATGTGAAAATGCTCCTCTCAGATTTCCCACTGCAGGGAGCGTAGCCCACTGCCCAGCTGCTGTGCGCTGAATTCTGCCACCACATTTGAGCCAAGAGCAGGCTTTCCATTGGCTGCTGCCCGATCAAGTATGAAGCACAGAGGAGATACCCCGGCAGGACCATTCCTGAGAGCCTTGGTGAACTTTCTTAGAACTGCACTGAAATCTAAGACTTCCTTCCCTGCCTCCTTCACAGGGTTCGCAACCAGCATCACAGTCTAATGGCACTCCCAACCTTCTCCATCCCCCATCCCTTTCCTCTCACAAGCATTTTCTCCAATAAAGTCCTTGTACATCTAACCCCATTTTGTCATAGGCTTCTCTGAGGACCTGTACTAACACAGAGTCACTCCTCCCACCTACAGAACATGGAACCGGGTAAGAGAACCATTCACAGAGATTGGGGGTGCTAGCAAAAAGAAAAAAGAAAAAGTATATCGGAATGTCATTCCCAAGTTGGAAATACATTTATACAGTAAACTTACTGACTGGGCTTCAATACCTATTTTAGCATCAGGACAAGAGAATTGCAAAAAGAAGGGAAATGCAAAAAAAAAAAAAAAAAAAAATGGGAAGCCATGGGACTGTGTGCTCTCCTGGGGAGTTAAACGCACACACAGACACACAGACTCACATTTGCCTTCTAGGTACTTAGTGTATGAGTCTCCCTGGGGCAAATGGACATGCAGCATGTGATGAATTTGAATGGGGTTGCTTGTACCCACACATGAACTTAAACTACTCGATTAGAAGGGTGATAGGAGTTCAAAGTAAGGGGCCCTGCTGCCAACTGCACAGTTGTGAAAGCACCTGTGCAAAGCTGTAAGAAGGCCCCTGCAAGGGAGCAGGAGTACCTTGTCGAAGATGACGGCAGTACCTGGCTGACAGCCAGGGTCCTGGCACCTCAGTCCTACAACCACCCTTCCTCCCACACAGCCTTCCAAGAGCCTGAATGGGTTTGAAAATGGGCTTTCCCAAGACCCTCCAGATAAGTACCTTGTCAGTCAACTCCTTGAGTTCAAGACCCTGAGCAGAGGACCCAGTTGAGTCATGCCTGACTCCTGACCTACAGAAACTATGATATAATAAATGTTGTTTCTTGTTTTTTTGTTGTTGTTGTTTGTATAGTTGGTTTTGGTTGTTTGTTTTTGTTTTAGAGAGAGAGAGAGAGGAAGAGGGAGGGAGAGATAGAAACATCGATGAGAGAGAATCATTGATCAGCCACCTCCTGCACACCCCTCACTGGGGATCAAGCCTACAACCCGGGCATGTGCTCTAACTGGGAATTGAACGGGAGACCTCTTGGTGCATGGGTCGATACTCAACCACTGAGCCACACCAGCTGGGCTAATAAACATTGTGTTAAGCTACTATGTTTGTAGTCATTTGTAATGCAGCAAAATAATAGAAAACTAATACAAGGAGATTCAACACAGCATACATTTGATAGCAGTAATTGAAGAAAAGTAAACCCCTTTGTATGTCTTCCAAGTTTACAATGCTTACTAAACTAATTACAAAAGTTTTATTATCAAGTTTGCCTTGTATTACCAAATGAATATATTCAAGTATTCATAAATATATTATTTATGGTACAATGGAGTGACTTCAAATTCAAAATCATCTCTTACCTCAAATTATAACTGTTTATAACCAACCTAATCATTCACTACAGTGTTCTTTTTAAACTACCATTTAGATGTCTCATACTTAAATTTACGGCATAATATTTAAAATGTCAACAATCTCCATAGTTACTGAAGGGAGGCAGAAAAGCAAATAGAAGGTGGTCAATTACTGAGCTGGCCAGAGCCTCACAAGAAAACACAGCTGGTTTCTTTATGCAGGACATCTCCAGGGAGGCCATGTGGAACCCCATGGAGGGGCACAGGAAGCAGAATGTATCCTCAGGTCCTTTCTATTTCCTGTCTCTACACTGCTGGTGTGATAGTATAACCCAACCTCTCCAGCCACAGGGAGAGTGAGATCCCATGCCACTTTGCAATGATTCTTCTCAGCCTGGACATGGTAGACAGGGCAAGGGGCAGGGTTGGTGCAGTTCTTGCCCACTGAGAGTAATGGAGCTGAGCATGCAGGGCCCTCACCTGGGGAGGCTGGGGCAGCTGACAGTGTTAAGAGATGAGGGAAAGGTGGTGGCCAAGGGTTCTCCATTGAGTAAGTGGCCAGGGCCCAGAAGGTGGAGCCAAGCACATCTGGAAAGGTGCATTAACTCGGACCTCACAGCCCCAAACCTGAGGCTTGCGCAGCACCACCCTTCCTCCCACGCTATTATCTTGACAACCAGGTAAGAGAGAATTGATCCGCTCCCCCATTGCTTATAAGAAACAGAAACAGCTACTGATTCTTTTTTCTCATCATCCTTAATTTTGGGTTCCCCCATCTGGTTTGCATTTCTACCCAGAAGGCTCTTGATGCCCTTATTTCCAAACCCTTCTCTGTACAAGAAGCTATTTCTTTCCCACCGATTTTTGTAATCCATTCTGGAAAACACACCCAGAGCCCCTGGGCTTCCGTCCATTCTGTTTTCATTATTGCAATTGCAGTGTGGTTAAACCAGTAATGTCGAAACTGTGTGTGTGTGTGTGTGTGTGTGTGTGTGTGTGTGTGTGTGTGTGTGTGTGTTTGCATGCATTCTACTCCAAAGTTTGATGGAGGGGCGGGGGGGGGGGGGTAAACACACACAGGCTTCTTGTCTGGGTGGTGCACAATTTGGACAGAGGTATGATGACATCTCTTGGAAAGGAGAAAGGGAGAAGAGACGCCTGGGTCTGAAGTACAAACCTTCCAATTTCAAAATGGGAAATATTTCAAAACTAGTTGCACTAGACCCTTATGTACAGGGGATAAAAACCTTCTGAGGAGTATAAAACACTAAAAAGCAAGCCATTAATAAATACATTTTTCCCACAGATAAACCTGGCTGTGAGTGCTTTATCCAAGGACTTCTTTTGACATTTCTGGGATTCTTGCATTTATATTCAAACTCATCAAAAGCTGTCCCCAGGTAACCACACAATCACTTCTTGAGGTTTTTCTTCTCTCCTCTTGATTCGTTTTTCTCTTCAGACCTTTGGCTGACTGTTTTGCTACTGTTACCAGGACTGAAATTCCTACCAGAGTTAAAAGAAAGAACCAGGAGTAGCAATGCTGTGTTCTCACGGGGTTTTTTTTTCACCCCAAACTGGAAAGGACCACTTAGGGATTGATCTCCTCATCAGAGAACCATGTCACCCAATCGCCCTGCTCTGCAACTTGCCACAAGATTGATGGTAAACATAATGCATATGAAAATGAAGGAGGAAATGTATGCAAAGCTTCAGTGGTGGTGTAGGGGGCTGGAAACGATGTTGTGCAGTACATCACTTCATCAGAATTTCTCATTTTCAAGACATTGACTCTAAAATTACTGCGGTCGTAGTGTTTAATGTTCCTGTATTGGGATTCCAGGGTTTTAAAAATGATTTGAAGTCAGAAAAGCAAGGCTGACTTATTTGGATCTATGCTGTAGTGTGACAAAAAAAATTTAAAAAGAATTGCCATGAACACACACACACACACACACACACACACACACAGACTTACAGTGAGGTTAATACTCTATCCACTGGAATACAAAGGAGGTTGCCAATAAATGAAGAAACAAAACATAATCATAGACTAATGAAGCTTAAATTGCAATGCCCTGGAAGGGGACCTAGGTTTTTATAAAATTTTCAAAAATCAGCTATTTTAACGAAAATGGTTAAGTTCCTCTCTCTCTCTCCACTCCCACCCCACCCCCCCCTCCCCACCCCCCGCTTGTCCCTCCAATTTCCCTTCTGTACTTGATGGTATTACACAGGCTATGAGCATTTAGGAGATCCAGCTAAGAGAAAGTTGAGTTGAGGAATGTTTCCTTTGGGTTTAGAAGTAAAAAATATTTAGGTAGTTCTCAGTCACTCCTGTGTTAGTTACATGATTGCGAGTGTCCTGGTAGTACAGTGGCTTCCTGGAACACCCGACGGCCCCTGAGCAACACAGATACAGGGTAAGAGATGGCATCTCGATACAAACATGCATGTCAGGGTCCCACAGCAGATGTATGTTGGGTGACTGAGAAGAAAGCAGGTTTGAAACATGCAGAACCAGAAGCTAATCTATGGAAAATTCTTCCAATCATCAGATCTACTAAAAGATAAGCAGAGGATTCAGATTTCATTAGCACATCCTCAAAACCAAAGGTTTCTCTTCATAAAGATTTTTCCAAACTTAACAACAATCTTGAAAATTTATGTTATATGAACCTAACAGATTGTGAACCTGAAAATAAACTTTTCTAAACTATCAATTGGGGGGAAAAAACTTCATCCAACCATGCTAGAGGAAAAACTGAGTTGCCTTTCTATTCTTTCTATGAAAAGGACATCATAAAATTGTTGTCATATAAAGAAGCAAAGATTATGAAACCGAAGAATGTTTTTTCACGTTTGTAGTACTGATCAGCTTTTTCAACTTCGTAATTGATTGCAATTCTTTTCTCACTCTAAATAAATGTTTTTATAGCTAATTTTGTATTCATGACTTGGATCCTCTTGAAGAACTGTTTAGGTTTCAGGCCCCTCAAAGTCTAGTCCTGTCCAGTGTGGCTCAGTTGGTTGAGCATCGTCCCTTACACCAAAGGGTCACTGGCCCAATTCCCTAGTCAGGGCACATACCCAGGTTGCAGTCTCAATGCCCAGTAGGGGGCATGTGGGAGGCAGCCAAAGGACTGATGTTTCTCCCTCTCCCTTTCTCTCTCTAAAATCAATAAAAACGTATTAAAAAAAAAAAAACTATATCTGCCCTTCCATCTGACTCATAGTCTCAATGCTGACTCTCTGGATGCTGACTCTCAGGTCAGGCCTTCCTCCTAAGCAGCTCCTAACACATCCACACAGATCGTGAGCTTCAGAGCCTCTCCTCATCCCCTGGGATCCAAGGGTTTCCACTGCTGCTTCCCTTTAGTCACCCTTGGCTATGGTCACATCTTGTTACTTGTCCTCATGTGGGACCCACTACAACTCCAAAGCTTTAAATTTCAAAGAACTTACAAGTCAGTTTATGTAACTCAAACTCTACCTTATTTCAAATTTATTTTACACACACACATGTGCCATGGATTGTAGTTCATTGTGTTCTTCATTGCTTGCTGCTTTTCTTCCTCTCCTCCTATGTTCATCCTTCCTGCTCCTTCCAAATTTCCCAAGTGACGTATACCTCCCTGAATCTTGTTCTTCCAATTCCATACTTCATAGTAGTCCCTGCCAAACTCAATTCAGTTAGCTCTAATTATTTTTAATAGCTGTGTAATATTTCATGGTGGAGATACATCATTATGAATTCAGTATTTCCCTCTTAGGAGATACTGCTGAGGAAAACGGGCCTCCTTTTAGTGAAAGGAACCAATGATCTAAATGCTATTTAAATTGCCTACCCAGCCCGGAGGTATGGCTCAGTGGTTGAGCATCAACCTATGAACCAGGAAGTCAAGGTTGATTCCCAGTCAGAGCACATGCCCAGCTTACTAGTTCAAAATCCCCAGGGTGGGACATGCAGGAGGCAGCCAACCAATGATTCTCACTCATTGATGTTTCTATCTCTCTTTCCCTCTCCCTTCCTCTCTGAAATCAATAAAATTTTTAAAAGTTAATTTTTTAAAAAAGAAATGAATTCCTATAAAAAAATAAATACATACATACATAAATTGCCTATTCAGAAAAATGGTTCAACCATTGTTTACCTCTCCACCCTTTTCAGCTTCCTCAATAACTTACACTGAGCTTCCTTTTACTGACCCATATTTTCTTTTCTCACTGCAAATATACTGACTAATGCTAAATACTTGCAGTTCTAGTCTGGCAATCCACTTTTGTTCCCACCACCTGAGCAGTAAATTTACCAAGCATCAGTGTAGTGGGTGGACTGTTGTGGGTTGAATTGTGACCCCCTGATAAAGATCTGTTGAAGTCCTAACTCCCAGTTCCTCACAATGTAGCCTTATTTGGAGATCCAGTCTTCAGAGAGGTATTCAAGTTAAAATGAGGTCATCAGAGTAGGCTCTAATCAAATAGCACTGTTGTTCTTATGAAAAAAAAAAACTGGACAGACATACACAGAGAGAAAACAGCCATGTAAAAAGAAAGAATTAATGTCTGCATCTACAAGCCAAGGAACACCAAAGATCTCTGGCAAACCATCTGAAGCTAGGAGGAGATAGGGAAAAATACTTCCTCTCCAAGTTTTACAGGGAACATGACCCTGCTGATACCTTGATTTCAAACTTTTAGCCTCCAGAACTTTAAGACAATAAATTTGTATTTTTCTGAGCCAAATATATATAATTTGCCTTTTGATGTCCATTCCATTTGTTTCCTATTATTACAGTATGAACAGTACTGCAATAAACATTCTTTTACCTGTGTTGTGATATTATTATATCTATAGGATTCCCAGTACTTGGACTGAAGGTTTAAAAAGTACACACATATATTTTTTTATTCTTCCTAGATGCTGCCAGATGCTTCCAAAAAGACCTATAATGATTCATATTTCCATCAGTAGAGTATGAAAACTTCTTCCTCCCAATTTTGCAGCAATAAGTAATATTACTCTTTTTCACGTTTGCCAACCTGAAGTGTTTAACATGACACCTCACTGTAACCTTAATTTTCTTTTTTCTGAGTAAATTTGAGCATCTCTTTATTGATTAATTGAACTTTTAGATTTTGCTCTTCTGTAAATTGCCTATTCATATTCTTGAGCAAAAGTTGGAGGGAGTTTATTTGTGTGTTTTTTTTCATTGATTCTTAAATCTACTTGTATATTAAAGTACCCTTTGCCATGCTTGTAGCAAATATTTTTTCCAAATCTACCATATTTCTCCTGATTTTTTTTGTGATTTTTACATAGTTAAATAATCTATATATATGTCAGGCCTTCTTGAGTTGGTTATAAAAGTCTCTCCTACTCCTTGATTGCATATTGTCTTCTTAAATTCTCTTCTGAAATGTTATTTTATTGTTTACTGAAATCACCAGGCTATCTGGAACTTATATTTACATAGTATGTGTAATAGGGTCCAACTTTTTTTCTAGAAGAATAGCCTGTTATATCAGCACTATTTATTAAATAAATCATTTACTTCCTACTGAATTAAAGAGCCACCTTTATCATATGGTAATTTTTCAAAAATGTCAGGATGTATTCTTAATTTTATATCCCAGTCTACTGATTTTTTTATTCTTTGCATTACCATCTGGATTTTTTAAATAGTGGTTTTGTTAAATATGCTATTTAATAAGAAAAGTATCCTCTATTTTTTCATATCTTATCATTTGTTGGTCATTTATCTTTATATATGAAATTTGACATGATTCTACCTAATTAAAAATGGTTTGAGAGCCTGTTGGAATAATACTAAATTTATATAATAATTTGGGGTGGTTTGACATTTTTATGATATAATGTCTATTATCTAAGAATGTGGCATATGCCCTTCTATCTGTTCAAATTTATTTCATGTTTCTTCATATAGTCTTTTACTCTTCTTTTTTGTTGTGTTTTTGTTGTTTTGTTTGTTAATCCTCTCCCAAGGCTATTTTTGCATTGATTTTTAGAAAGAGTGGAAGGGAGGGGGAAAGAGAGAGAGAAACAAGGATGTGAGAGAGACACATCAATGGGCTGCCTCCTGTATTCAGGGGATTGAGCCTGCAACCAAGGTTCATGCCCTTGAGCCCGAAACAAACCCACAATCCTTCAGTCTGCGGGGCCAATGCTCTATCCCAAGCATGTCAAACCCGCGACCCATGGGCCCACAACGAATATTTTTGTGGCCCAGCCAATATAACAGTATGTAAGAAACATTTTAATAAAAATTTCGTAACTTAATTTTTACAATATGCTGTTATACATAATTATTAATAACAAACTACAACATTCGCTAATGACTGATTACTATGATAGTGTTGCATTCATTTCCCTTATGCACTTTACGCGCAGGCGCACCATTTCTCTCCACTAATACTAGTAGCAAATATTTTAGCAGCCAATTGCGTGTCATTAGTCTCGGACTGACTTGTTTGGTGTGTGTGACAGGAAATATTTCTCTTTCTGAGAACAAAAAAAAAATAGGTTTATTTGCATTATGCTTATTAATTTGTGCAGTTATTTAGTGTCTGGCAAATTAATGTTCAAGAACATATATTAACTTTTATTAAAACGTTCTATTATTTATATATATATATTATTGATTTTTTTACAGAGAGGAAGGGAGCAGGATAGAAAGTTAGAAACATCGATGAGAGAGAAAAATCAGTCAGCTGCCTCCTGCACACTCCCCACTGAGGATGTGCCCGCAACCAAGGCACATGCCCTTGGCCGGAATCGTACCTGAGACCCTTGAGTCCGCAGGCTGACGCTCTATCCACTGAGCCAAACCAGTTAGGGCAATGTTCTATTATTTTATGTTAACGATTAATCATTTATTTCAGCCCTTTGTATTCAGCATGTCTCTATCTAAATAAACCTACGTTTCTATGAAAATTAAAGCGTTTGTTTTTTTTGCGGCCCATGTAAACTTAAACCTTGTTTATTTGGCCCGTGTTAGCCTTTGAATTTGACACGCTTGCTCTATCCACTGAGCCAAACCAGCTAGGGTTAGTCTTTTACTCTTCTTGACAAATTTACTTCCAGCCCTGGATGGGTGGTTCTGTCAGTTGGAACATCATCCCATATGCCATTGTGGATTTGATTCCCAGTCAGGGCACATACCTAGGTTGCAGGTTCTATCCCCATTTGGGGACATATGAGAGGCAATGTTTCTTTTTCACATCAATGTTTCTCTTTTTTCCTTCCTATCTCTCTAAAATCAATACACACACACACACACACACACACACACACACACACACACTTGGGTGAGAATATTTTTAAATTTTATTTCTAAATAATATGTGATTTGTTAATATTTTGTCATTTATGGCACTATGTTAATGAAACACTTTCTCTGCTTTCATTTATAGGTGCCATTAGTATAGAGGAGGAAAAATGCTTTTTTCAATTATTATTAAATATATTCACCTTACAGAAACTGTATTAATTCTTATAAGTTGTTACTGGAGGCTCCTGGGTTTTCTGAGTATACTGTTATATCACCAGCCCCCAGAAAAGACAGTATCACTCGTGTCAATTTCTCTAGTACCAAGTATTGTCTCGTACTTAGGAAGCACTCTATAAATGTTTTAGGAATGAATGAACAAATGAATGAATGAACAAATGAATGAATGAAATGAAGTGGGTCAGAGATTATTCACATGGAACATCATACTTCTTTCTATTGTAACACCACTCTTCCTTTTGAATGCCACAGCCATTTCTTTGCTAGAAACTACATAAGTTTCTGAATCTAGTAATGTAGTAGATGAATAGGTATGATGGCCATAGGGAATATGTTCCTGATCAGTGAAGGATCTTCCTGAGTGCGTTGTAGGGTTTGCTCTTTGAGTTCCTCCTTTCTTTTGAGATTGCTCAGGGAGGCTTTGTTATTCTTACCAGGAAGAAGCAAGTTGTCAATGTACTTTAGAGTAAAGTAGAAAGCTTAAGGGGGCAAACTAATGCTTTTATTGGATGAGGCTAGGCAGCTAATCAAAGGTTCACCTACAGGAGTATTTCATGAAAGGTCCAGAAGCACAGATAAAAGTAAATAAAGGCAGCCTGAAAGGCTTTCTAAATCTAGGAAGAGAGTTTGGATAAAAATAAAAATAAAATAAAAAAGTTCACAAGTGGAGATTGAGAGAAAACCAGAGATGCCAATTTATATGTAAGTATTCATGTCCATTTGAGTCTTTGTCCATGTATTGCCTCCATAGTTAGGCCTCACAAAAATTATATAATGGAATTGAAAACACATGCTCACCTATCTGACCTCTCTAAGTCAACGTAAGAAGTGCCAAGCCACTAGGCCTATAATCTCAACCGCAGCCATTCACCTTATGGCAGCTATTAGAGTTATGGGCATAATTTATTACTGGGAGAATGAACATTATCTGTGTCACATACTTAAAATTCCAACTCAACTGAGTGTCAATCTGAGTCATAATAAGTAAGAAATAGGCCCCAAATGCTAGAAGCTTCTTATTTGGTGTCATAAAAATATCACTTAATCCTGGAAGAGGTTTTTCCAACAAACCACAGTAGCTCCCTGCTCTTTCATGAAATTAAAATACACAGACACAAATTTATAAATGCACACAAAGAAATTTCCGTTGCAAGATACATCTTTGTTTTCAAAAACAGAAATGATGATCACCAGGCTAGAGAGCATGATACAAAGTGCTCCCCATAAATTACCAGCAAGAACACCAAGTACTAAGAACAAGGAGGAGAAAAGGGCATGTTGTAGCTATAGAAATAAATACAAAAGCACAGATTACAAGAGATGGTTACCCAAAGGGTGACCAAACTGTTCTTCTAAGGAAAACAAGATGTTTCTATTAGGGAGTCTAAGGGGAAATCCCTTGAAAGGCAGAGTACACATGTACTAATTGGCTAGATAATCCCAAATACTGCATCTGAGCTCACAGCACACAGCCAAATGAGGAGCATCAGCTTCCCTGCACACACCCGGCTTCTGGGGAGGTCTGACGCTCTGAAGCATCTCTGCACATTTTTAGTGGAGGAAAGGTTTACAAAGAAAACATGTCCCTCTACATAAGCCTAGCCCTGCACACCGTGAGTGCATTGGTGATAAAGCTCAGGTCTTTCAGCTGCTTTGTGTGGCAGCTGGCACCCTGATGTCTGACCTTTGCTCACAAGGCTAGTCCTGATTAAACTGCTCTTGCCCTTCTTCTCTAAGGACTTGCATCCTTCTCATCTATTGTGGGTCTGCCAGACTTAGAATCACTTTCCTCCCTGGGCCAGTCCATGCTTCAGTTCTTTTTATCACAATGACATATAATCTGAAGACACTAAGAGACAGACCTCTCAAAGACTGTCATATGACCTTAATTCCTTCAGCAAAGGCAACGCCAGGAAGAGCCTAGATAGCACTCATATTAAACCTGGCCTCTGCCCAGCAGTCAGAACCTTCAATCACCCAAATGATCCTGAACCCCTGAGCTGGACTTCACTCAACAATGGAGAAGAGAAACAAAGGGGTCTTCACCACAGCTCAGAACAGGACCCCTGCAAGTGACCGATGGATGTTCCAGCAAACAGAATGGGTGCGCTTTACTTCCTCTGGAAACTGTGATTTCAGATTAATTAAAGTCAATTATATCATCCCTTTACTTATTTTTTATTGATTTCAGAGAGAAAGGGAGAGAAAGATAGAAACATCAACAATGAGAGAGAATCATTAATTGGCTGCCTCCAACACTCACTGGGGATCAAGCCCCCAACCCAGGCATGTGCCCTGACTGGAAATCGAACCATGACTTCCTAGTTCATAGGTCAGTGTTCAACCACTGAGCCGCACCAGCTGGGCTATCATCCCTTTATCTGTAGAATGATCATTCGGTCATGTCTGCCTCCAACAATCCTGGTTTATACCCATTGTCCCTGAGTAATTATTTATAATACACCTTTGCACTCTTAAAAGTATTCCACTTTAAAAAACTCTATTGTCAACCTACTTATTCAGGGTGGCAAGAGCAAATTCCTTTTTGATCCATCCAAAGTAGCATATGCATCAAAGGACAAATAGAATTCCTAAGTCCAGGGACTTGAAGCAGAAGACTGGGGATACAGAAACGATACTCATCCTCCTTTGGCACAGATGTCAAGCTTATCTTTCTTTAAGGCTGCATATTGCTGAAGAAAAAATAGTCATAATCTGGAGGTCTCATCTGTTCCCATTAAGTAGATAATGTGTTTCATGACTGTATTGGTCAGGATCCCAATGGGAAACAGATGACCCACTTGAACTAGTATAATTCAAAGAGGGATTATTTATGACAGCATAGATGTAGGGGACCACGGGAATAATATGGAAACCTGATATTTGGTGCTAACCAAGCTGTTAACCTAGACCACAGGAAGGAGAGGAGGGACAGACAGCATCTTGTAAAATTGGCTCCCTGAGAGGAAATACCCCACATGACACAGCTCAAACCTCCCTGCTCTAAGAAACCAATCCCCACAAACAATCTTGGACCATAAGGATGCTACCCTGAAGCTCTAGCACAAATGACACCACATATCTGGCACTCACACATACTAACTTGTGTTCTTACACTTTTCTACAGGTCAAATAGGTACTATTTTGTAATCTAGACCATAAACTCTAAAAGGAAAAGACCACATTTCTTACCGCTATGTATCTTAAGCATTATAACATCAGTGATTCTAAACCTTTTATTTATCCACCACAGCACAGAAAACCAATGGCATGCACATATAAAACATTCCCCAAAGGCATTCACTGGATTATGCATAAATCCCACCGTGTGTCACTATTTCTCCCCCACTCAGAAGAGCATAACAGAATGAAGATGATCAAGGTCAGGTTGTTTTACAGAGACTCTTTAATCTACTCTGACTTTTTAATGACCTCTTACTATTAACTGGTATCTGCCAACACACCTCACAACAGTTCCTGCACAACATGCTTGATGGTGGGAAGGAGGAAGGATTCACTAAGTGGACACAAGCGGAAGTGCAGGCTGTCTCCATCACTTCAAACACAAATGTAGGCCCATAGAAGAGGCCCGCACCCTTGGTATGCTATTGTTGGATCTCAGAAAAGATCTCACATTTAAAAAACCAGAAAAGGGCAGCCAAACTTGCCTTACATGCTACCTAGTCTACCCCTGAATGTTACAGATAAAGACTTTGGGATATGTTATCTGCCTGTGATCACACAAGGCATTAATCAAGGTGGCTTTGGAATCCCGAACTAAATCAAAGACATTCAAGAAAAAACAAATACAACAAGAAAAACCTCTTTTCTTACCTAGAAACTAATAGATTCATTTGCATTTACTGAATGCAGACATTTACTGACTGTCTACTTTATGCCAGTTACTGCAGATATACAGTAAACAAAAACAAAAAAAGGGCCTGCTCCCAGATGAAGGTAGGTCAGGGAAGACTTTCCAATAAGGTGATGTTTGAGCAAAGAGGTAAAGGGATAGAGGGAGTCATGTGTGTCCCTAGGGCAAGAGTGTTCCAGGCAAATGCAAGATCCAGAGCAGCATGTGCTTCCAGGGCAAGTTCCAGAGAAGGCCATTGCTACCAGCCTGGAGGGGTAGCAAGGAACAAAGGGCTGAAGATGAGGTCAGAGACTGGGGGTGGGAAACGGTCATGTAGGATTATGCATTTTATATCAAGTGAGATGGGAAAACAATGAAGGATTTATAACAGAAGAGAACTATAATTTGTTTTTAAAATATCACCCTAGCTAGTATGTGGAGAAGAGGCTTGGCAGAACAAGGGAAGAAGCAAGGAGGGAACTATTGTAACAACAGAGAAAGGAGGAGGCAGTCTGGACTAGGGTAGACATGTGGTGATGAAAAGTGGTCAGATTCTGGGCATATTGCGACAGTACTGCTGACAGGAATTGAGGTTTGACTGGATGTGAAATGTGAGAGAAAGAAGGAAGTGACAGATAAGGCCCAGATGTTTGGCTGGAGTAACTGAAAGATTGAAGTGGATTTACCAAGAAAGAAGAATAGATTTGGAGAGGAAGCTCAAGAGTCTTTCTGAACATACTAAGCTAGATCTGCCTTTTACAAATTGAAGTGGGATGCTCTGTGGCAACAAGACACAAGGGTATAGAATTCCAAAGAAAACTTGGGAGGCATCTGCACAGAGGTGGCATAATGAGCCACAGGACAAGATCTTAGGGCAGACAAAAAAGAGGGCCGAGGGCTGAGCCCAACTTCACATAGTGCGCTGCCCTCCCCAGACATCACATTTGCCCTTCAACCTTGACTCCCTGCAGATAGTGTGTCTGATTCTCCTTCAACAGCAACTGAAGGACAATGCACTGATGGAATGTCAAAGAGCCTCCTCCTCTCCTTCGGCTTGTTTCCCACCCTTAGCAGCAGCCGGAAGCCCTTCAAAGAGGCTGCTCCAGCAGAAAGAATGGTGAAGGGGTCGCAAGCACCATGCCCAGAGAACAAGGCGCACCACCACTTCACATGGAGAGAAGAGAGGGGTGACACCTTGGCGACTTTTCCAAACAGCGCTCACTGGGCCATTGGCAAACATAGGGTGTCCCAAAATTCACGCAAGAGTTGCAATTCAATTCAATTGAAAATCTTGCGTGAATTTCGGGACACCCTATAGCATGGGCAATAAGAGAAGCAGAGGAAAACCAAGCTGACAGTGGGGCAAACTTCTTGATGGGGGCACATCCCAAAGAGGAAGGGGTCTGGTCATAGTCCTGAGTTGTGATAATTAGGTCCTTCGTGCCCTAGCAGTCCGTGAATGCAGGGCAGAGAGTTACAGGCACTGCAGGTTGAATCATTTCTGCCAAGGACAGAATGGCAACAGCAGGTCCTCACACAGCTGAGGCAGGAGCTTTGGTTGGATGCTGGGAAACCCTTACAGATTTACTAGTAGCTTCCTGGAGACTTGGCTTTCTCTCCACTCTGAATCTGAAGTGGTTAAATGGACCTCCATTATAGGGAAACGTTTTCAGAAATAACTTACGAAAAAAATTTTTCCAAGTAAAAATAGCACCATCACGTTAAGTTTTAGATGGTTAAAAATAGGTAAGCTCCCATTGTGATGAACTCAAGGAACTTGCCAATTATTTTAATGAACTAAAATGGTGCTAAAATTAACACATGGCTAGAAAACAGGTTCCAGGTTGAGGGATCTGGGGGAAAAAAAGAATGCCAACATCCAGTTTCTGTTTAATAGATCCACAAGCAAAGGGAAATAAACTCAACAAAGGAAAGACATTTCATGAATACACAAACACAAATATTTTCCCCCTTTGTCTCACTGAGGATATTCTTTTATTGATTTTACAGAGAGAGGAAGGGAGAGGAAGAAAGAGAAACATCTATGTGAGAGAGAAACATCAGTTGGCACGCCCCCAACCAGGGATGAAATCTGCACCCTGGGTATGTGCCCTGACAGGAATTGAACCCACAACCTTTTGGTGTATGGGACGACGCGCAACCAACTGAGCCACACCAGCCAGGGATGTATGCAGATTTTTTAAT
Organism: Myotis myotis; assembly: GCF_014108235.1. Taxonomy (NCBI): domain Eukaryota; kingdom Metazoa; phylum Chordata; class Mammalia; order Chiroptera; family Vespertilionidae; genus Myotis; species Myotis myotis. The sequence goes on from NW_023416357.1 coordinate 36,945,862, forward strand.
TAATTATTTGTAACATGAGAAGGCACCCAATTAGATAGCTAGTTCTTGGTGAAAAATAAGGGCTATTAAAAAAAAAACACACACACTTCTATTGGAAGAACAAAGCTACTAGGAAGAGTTCAGCTATCTCCTCTCGTTCACCATGCAGAAGCACACAATCAATTTCTCTTGTTATTGAAATGACTGTAATAATCAATCAGATTATTATTGCAGATAACTGACTGAAGCCAGACCAACAAAGCCTTGTGTGCAGAGTATCACACAACAGTCATAAGTAATAATTTTGAAATTAGCTCTGCAAATTTCCAGCTGTGTGGCCCTGGGAATATTGCTCTGCCTCTCTGTGTCTTGGTTTCTTTGTCCATAAAATAAGCTATAGTACCTATCTCATTGGGTTATGAGAACTGAATATGATGATTAATGTATAGTAGTTAGCACATACCTTAAAGTTAGAACCTGCTGTTGCCATTCTGTCCTTGGCACAAGTAATTCAACCTACATTCATATAGTGGGTCCAAAACATGGATTTAATTTTACCGTCTAGAAAAATGATATTAATTGTGATGTTATTTTTTAACTATCATTTCTTTTTGTTTTCCTTTTTTTAAATTTTTATTGTTGAGAGTATTACAGATGTCTCCCTTTCTCTCCTCCATTGTCCCTCTGCACCCAGTTCCTGTCCCACCCAGGCCTTCACCACCCTATCGTCTGTGTCCATAGGTAATGCATAGATGCATATAAATTCTTTGGTTAATCTCTTTCCGCACCCTCCTCACCCCTTCCCTCTGAGACTCATCAGTCTGTTCCATGTTTCCATGCCTCTGGTTCTATTTTATTCTATGAAGACATGCAAGCAACATCTAAAATGCCAATGCAGCTACCCAGGGGGTTCTCTGATGAGCTCATATCCCTAACGGGCATTTTAAAAAGAAGGAAAAAAGGATACGGAACCAGAGCAAGCTGTGTTTAGTAGCACTGACCAAATGCTTGGCAATATAACATACAAAATGAACTAAGATTCACAAAGAAAAAGTGACAAAGACAACAAAAATAATGTTTAAAATTATCTCTGTGAGTCGATGATCTTGATGAAGTACTCTAAGACACCATCCATATTCTAATTCCAACTTGCAGTTTTAAATTTCAAAGATGGATTTATGATGGAAAGATGATACTTAAGAGCAAAAAAACGAAGAATTGGGGGGGAAAATCAGTTCAGTGGTAGAACTTGGACTAATTTGTCTTCAATGTCCTGGGGGAAAGTGAGGCCCTTCTGGCCTAAAAAGGTACTGACGACACCTGTCCTCTTATCCCCATACCAGCAAGCAAGGACCACTGGCCACTGGAAAAGCTGAGCGTGGCAGACCATAGGTTATAGTACCATGATGCATGTAGCCAAGATGTGGTCAATGTTTTACAAAATCCTTATATTGGAAGAATCCACTCACTCTTTTGTTATGAATTATGGATTTATTAGGGTTGCCAGATTTAGAAAATAAGAATATAAGGAATCCAGTTAAATTTGAATTTCAGGTAAACAGCAAATAATTTTTAACATAAGTATGTCCCATGCAATGTTTGTCAACCTTAACATTGGGCTTTCAGTAACTTGTCATTTTAGCAGGACCTCAGGATAGGAAGGGATTCTCTTCTATTTTGCTAAGAGTAAAAGTTCTGTGTGACATTTTGCTCCTTGTTTGTCAGGAAAGCATTTATCATTGATTACTTTCATTGATCTAATCCAGCCGTTTTCAAACACACATGTGCATACATGCACAGGCACACACACACACACATACACACACACAGTTCACTTGAAAACAACTTCTGATGTGAAATCCTACTACATACTACAGGGTGTCTGGGGGGGGGGTTGTTTTGTTTTGTTTTGTTTTGTGTGGTTTTGTTTTGTTTTGTGTGGTTTTGTTTTGTTTTGTTTTGTGTGGGGTTTTTTTCAAAAAGGAGAGGAAGGTCCTCTGGTTGAATGGAGCAGTTAGGAGTAGGAGGAGGGAGGATGGAGGGTCGAGATGTCTGCCCACTTAGATTCACCATCTTCGCCCTCATGTTGCCCCCAAAGGATCTCCTTGGAATAAAGGGCCTCTACAGAACAGACATAGAACAGTCCCACCAAGTATTATGTGATATTGAATGCCAAGGTTAACGTAATGTAAGCCTTATCTGTACATCTCCTTGTCCTAGACAGGGTTTTTTCTCACTGCAGACAATAGCATTAAACTCCCATAAAAGAAACTCTGGAGTTCTATCTGATTCTGTGACATCAAATAAGCAGCTAAAAACAAAGTCACCCCAACTATCCATCTTATCCACATGGTAACAATAATCCAGGAATTGAAATAAATGTCCAGTGCATTAGCTCGATTTTCCAGTTTTCATCTATATATTTACTACCACATAGTCATAGCCAACATTCTTCCACCTCAGCCCTCCTCTCAGGATTGGTTCAAAGAATGTTCTCATCATGGGGAATAAGAAACACTGCTGTCCCACAGTACTCTTTCCCCCACACTATTCCCACGATTATCTGCAAGGGGGGCATGCCATCTCCCCCAGACCTACCTCCATTTGGTATGTTAGGAGTGTTTGGGGGCCTTCGTATTTATTCAAAGCCTCATTATTCTTTCCCACCATTACAGCCTGTGTGTTCTTGCCCACATACTGCTTGGGAGTAATCACTCACTATGATTCCTCACTAACCATTCTTCACGCAAGACCATTTGCTCTGGAAGAAGCACCACAGAGCCATTCCCAGAGCACATGGAGGGAGGGCATCCTTGACCAGCTTAAAAATCCAACTTCATACCAATGCTGTGGGTGGCATTCTTCCACCTATGGACACAGGCCTGTTCAGTTTGCTCATTAAAAGTTGTTTACTTACAAAAAAAAGCTACTTGAGTTAATAAGTGAATTTAGCAAGGTTATAGGATTCAAGATCAATATACAAAAATCAATTGTATTTCTGTATGCTAGCAGCAGCAAAGAATCTCAAACTGAAAAAATAAGTACCATTTATAATGCCATCCAAATAAAGTGAAACACTTAGGGATAACTCAGACAAAATTTGTGCAAGACCTACACTGAAAATGACAAAACATTGCTGAGACCAATTTTTAAAGACCTAAATAAAAACCATATTCATGAGCTGGAAGACTCAATGATGTTAAGATGCTAATTCTCTCCAAATTGATCTAGAGCAGTGGTTCTCAACCTTCTGGCCCTTTAAATACAGTTCCTCATGTTGTGACCCAACCATAAAATTATTTTCATTGCTACTTCATAACTGTAATGTTGCTACTGTTATGAATCGTAATGTAAATATCTGATATGCAGATGGTCTTAGGCAACCCCTGTGAAAGGGTCGTTGTACCGCCAAAGGGGTCACGACCCACAGGTTGAGAACCACTGATCTAGAGCGTCATTGCAATTGCAATCAACATACCAGAAATTAACAAACTCATTCTAAAATTCATAGGAAAGGGGGAGGGGGGGAACCACACAGAATAGCCCCAATGCCTAGAACAATACCTGACACACAGTAGGCTCTCAAAAAAATTTTTTAATGAACTAATATGCCTAACTATGAATTATACTATATAACCTGCAGTATAATATTGAGTTTGGTGTAATAAAAGGACTAGATTATCAAGTTTTTTGGCATTATTTTACATCTTAAAACCACATGTGTGAGCTCACATTGTCATCCTATTAAATAAGAAATGAGTGATTTGTATATATTCTTTAATTCTCTGCTATCATTGAGTTATTTTCCACTGAGAACACATGTGATAGTGACCATGGTTCTTTTACAAGGCCTGAATGGCCAACAGCCAAAGAACTGTATTAATTCAACAATTCAGAAATATTTTACATGACCCTGCAATTCCAGTTCTACGTATATTCCTAAAAGAAATAAGTGGCAAGTCCATCAAAAGACATGTATAAAGATTGTTCACAATGGCTTAGTTTACAAAAACTAAAAGTTGGAAACAACCCACATTAGCATCATAGAAGAATAAATAAGTGGTGGGATCTTTATGCAATGGAATATTACATCGCATAAAAAACAAACTTTTACATATTCTTACATGTTGGCAACATGAATGAATCTCACTGAGATAAAGATAAGCAAAAGAAGCCAGACACAAAAGATAATATTGTATGTTTCCATTTATAGAAGACTCAACTTACAATGAATTTATATGAAGTATATTGTTATAAACAAAACTAATCTGTGGATACAGAAGCCAAAAAAATGGTTATTTCTGTTGGGGGAATGTAATGGGGCAAGATAAAGCCTTCCAGGGTACAGGAAGTGTTCTATGTCTTAATTTGGATGACACTTCATAGGTGTGCACGTGTGTGTTGCCATGTACGTGCATAAATTCATTGAGTTGTACAGTTAAGATCTATGTACTTTACAGTATGTATTTTATACATGGATATTCATGTGTATAACTGTGTGGTCTAAGTGCTTTACATGGGTTATCTCATCAACCTTCCCACTATGTATTGTATACATATATATGAGAACAATTTCTGCCTGTTTGACATTTTGCTGGAGATACACTGATGAACAGAACAGTCATGGTCTTTCCCCCCAGTATAGTGTATCTTTGGTGCCAGCTCGGTATCTATCCTCAGTAAATTGTTGGTGGCTCTGAACTGAGCACTCGTTTTCACACTAACCATTTAAACATTTTTAAAAGACTATTGCTGATGCTGACAGCAACAGTGGTATTTCATATTTCTTTCAAACATGTTTTGTTTCATTTTAAGCTTTTTCAATCCAAGGTCATCCTCATTATGGAAAAATCCCAGAACCATCTCCCCCCTCCAGCAAAAGAACTACATGCACTTGAAAGATTTCAAAATTGATTCTCTGTGCTGCGAGCATTCACCATATCCCAGGGACTTGCGTGCTAAAATCCAGAGCAATGAACACACCTATGAAAAATGATGCTTTTGAGCCTGCCCCATGGTGCAGTAAATTTGAAAGTACTCTTAATAATAGTAAGGATCAACATTGACTTTAATGGTCCTCAAATCCATCACGTAATTTCATTAGCCACCCAGCACAGATGCAAGCAGGGGTGATGTCATACTTTTTTCCCCTTGCTCTGAAACCTGAGTCAGGCGCCAGAGATGGAAACCAGTTTTACAGACTCTAATCGGATTAAAGCTTCTGGCAGCCGCTGATCAATAGGTGGTAGCTGGAGGAATCCCAACATGTACAAAGCCCTCTCAGACCCCTTTCTGGGCATGACCTCACTCGTGCAAAAAGGAGGTGCAGATGGCCGCCCCTGCAAGTGGACAATGTCAAGATGGTATATCTGAAGGCACTCTGCTATTTCCAGTTTCCTGGGGACCCAGGTTCATATGGGAGAGAGCTAGCACTTATGCAGCCACCTTCATATTGCTCTCTCTCTGACCTTACCCAAAAGGAATCTCTAAGTACTCACACCCACCCATCATATATAAAAAAGTAGCAGTTACAATCAGGGACTTTGGAGTCAGTCACAGCCTGATCTGAAACCTAGCTCTTCCACTGACTGGTTAACCTCGAGCAAGCAGCCCTACCCTCTGAGACTCAGCTTCCTCCTCTACAAGGTGGAGATAATAATACCTGCCTCATCCAAGTGGAGAGTGAGATAAGGAGCTCCGTGCGTAAAGCACTTATGACAGTCCTTGGGCCTATGTACTTACACGCTCAATAACGGAGACCTAATAACGAAAAGAAATGATCGACTACAATTAGTAGCTACCACTTATCATTACAGTTCATAAAACTCTGAAATCTCCCCTCACCATCAAAAGGAGGTTTTTTGTTTTTTGTGTTTTTTTTGCCTTTATCATTTTCCTTACCTCAATTTTCCCAACTCTCCAACGTAGCACAAGCAAGAAGCCAGCGCTTAGATGTGCTGATAGCCTCCAGGTTGCTTTAACAAGAACTTCAATAACATGGCAAAATACAATGACCTCATCATCTCAATGTTGCAGCAGTAAAAATCAATGCTGCTCAAAAAGCCTGACAATCAATCAAGGTCTAGCCAGATATCTGTGGAAGTCAAACAGGCCGTAGAAAAAAAAACTGACTCACCCAGGGATCTCATTAAAAACTCTGCAGCCGTATTTCCCTGATGTAAGCTGGGAGGTTTCGTTTGGGTTGCTTTTTTTTTTTTTCACTGTGGAATCCCTGTGAGATCAGGGCTATATGTCTCCCCAGCAGCTGGCTTGGGAGCACTTTTATTAGTTGGATTACCAATGCACACGGTCATTCCTAAATCAATGTCATTCCACTTCCACCCTCCCGCCCCTGAGGCGACTCAGACCTTCTCCTATTGAAAGCGCATGCTGCCTTAGTTTGGAGTAAGCTCTTTAAAGATTAATAAACATGCTTTCTTTTTATTGTATATATACAATTGTGTTGTAGTTATAGGAAGCATGATTTCAGGAGAATGCATTTCTACACCATGGGCCTTTTTCTAAAATTTTGTAATTCAAATGTTAATATAAAACAACTTTTCCTCTTCTGAGCTCAGGTCATTTTAAGAAAGAGCACCTGCTATATGCCCAACATTCTAGGCACTAGAGATAGACGGGTGAATAAAGGATGGATAAAGCAAGAGCCTTCTCATCTCTGGGATTGTGAGACCACCAAGCACAGATGCCACTAACTCCAGACCCAGTCCCTGAAAAAAGACAACCAGGATGAGAGACAGGCTGTGGTACACATCACTGAGTTAAACCTTTTTTCCCCTCCAGCAGTGAAAAAGCTACTAGACTCGATTATCCACTCCAGAACAATCAGAACAGAGTGGAAACTTAAACTAGTAGGAAAAATGGGGGAACTGGGTTAAGAAGCTCCACTGTTCCCAGCAGCATTGACAAATTATTCGTTTAGGAATCCAATCAAAATTGACTTAGGAACCCAACTCTTAGCCTAGCCAGTGGTGGGCAAACTCATTAGTCAACAGAGCCAAATATCAACAGTACAACGATTGAAATTTCTTTTGAGAGCCAAATTTTTTAAACTTAAACTATATAGGTAGGTACATTGTTATTAACTTAATTAGGGTACTCCTAAGGCTTAGGAAGAGCCACACTCAAGGAGCCAAAGAGCCGCATGTGGCTCACGAGCCGCAGTTTGCTGACCACGGGCCTAGCCCATATCTCATGCATACATGGTGGGAAAGGGAGTGAGTTTACATATTGCAGATTATATATTCTTCAATGTCTCAAGGGTACACCCTAATTTATTTAAATAGTTTCCCTACGGTAAGTGTCATACTTATCTCATGGGGTTGTTGTGATAATTAAATGAAGTAATGTACACCAAAGTCTCTAGAAAAGCCCCTGGCTTACATGAGGTACTCACTGAATGACAGCTATAACAACACTCAGTTCTGGAGAGCAAAAGGACCGTGACCTCAGATGCTGTGCCCCCTGGCAAGCTTCTGTTTTTTCTAACTTTGAAGCAGAAGAAGCAGACTTTTCTCTAGATACACCAACCTCAAAAGATCTCAGCTTAGCTACCAGTAACAATCCAACCTTGACAAGAAATTTAAAAATGTATCCAACAAAAAACATAAAGATGAGAAAAATATCAGTAATCCTAACAATTGTAAATAGGTTAAATTCCCTTATTAAATGATAACAGACTTGCACACTGATTTTTTTTAATGAGCTCCAGCTATATGCTATTTAAAAAATAATACAGAAAAAAAAATACAGAAAGTTTGAAATACACAGATGTCCAAAGACAGACCAGAAAAATGCAAAAAGAAAGCACTATAGCAATATTAGTATTAGCTCATATAGAATTCAAGGCAAAAAGAAAGTTATTTCATATTGATAAAAAGATTCATCAAAATATATAGCAACCATGAACATTTTCACCAATATCTCATGACAGCAAATACATAATGAGTAAAAGAACACTCATAGTGTGTCAGGCACAGTTCTAAGTGCTTTACATTCAGGAACTCATGGAATCCTCCCAGGAGCCCTATAAGTAATGGCATGATTTTCAGCTGAGAAACTTTGTCAAGGTCTGTCAGCTCAGGAGAGTGGAGCTGTATCCAAACCAGGCAAATGGACCAGCATCAAGGTTTTTAACTTTTTACTATTCTGCCTCCGAAAAGTTAAAAAAAAAGGTGCTAGAAATAGAAAAAAATGTCAAACTCATGGATACACTGGGAAAGGTTAACAAACCATTCCCAAAATCTGTCACGTTAAGATGACCCAAAAAATCCTATATAATAAGAGGCTAATATGCAAATTGTCCCTAAGGGCAGGAGCTCAACCAACCCTGAGACTTAGACGTGTGCTGACCACCAGAGGATGGCGCAGAACATGGTGGGCGTTGACGATGGGGCAGGCAGCGGGGGGAAGGGAGGCCCCAGCCAGCAGCCAGTAGACACTAGGGACCCTACCTGTACATGAATTTTGTGCACTGGGCCTCATATATATACATATAGATTGACTTCATAGCAAGTCATGAGCTCTCTAATAAGGGGAGAAGGCACGTTCTTTTCAAATGTCCATGAAATGTTTTTAAAATATAGGAAGAGAAAGATCATTTAATAGGCCATAAAAAATTCTCAATATGTTTCTAAAAGTAATTTTTATAGGATCAACTCACTGATTAAAATGGAATTAAGTCTAAAACCCCATTCTTCTAAATAAAGCAAATAAAAACTTAATTTATAAATTATTTGGAAATTAACATAATTTGAAACACTAAATGGAAAAATCTATGGGATGTAGCCAAAATCTTACTCAGGAGAAAAATCATATCTTTAAATAAGTTTTTTCCTAAAACAAGAAATGTCTAGAATAAATGTTTTTGGAACATTAGACTCAGAAGCCAGAAAAAGAACATCAAAATAAACAAAAGAAACCAGTGAAATAGAAAGTTAAAAAAACAATTGTTGAGTAAAACTAAGGCTAGTTCTTGGGGGGGAGTATTAAGAGGTGTTTGAAAAATATGACAAAAGGAAAAAATATCAGAGAACATTTAATATTACTAATGAAAATTAAATATAACTACAAATAGGGAAGAATCTATTTTTAATAAAATAGTACTACTTATAACATTATACCAATAATATGAAAGCCAAAAATATTAACAATTTTCTAAAAACTGGTTTTTTTTAAAAGATGAGAAATTAAAAGAATTAGTGAACTCAACCTACCCCCAAAAAAATATTTCAGATGTTGGCTTTATAAAAAAGTTCTATAAAGCTTTTCAGAATTTATTTCACAAGGCTAATATGAACCTGATATCAAAAATGACCAAGATAGTGAAAGAAAAGCAACCTGTAAGTCAAATTCACTTATGAATATGCTATACATATATACCCTAAAAATAGCACTAACAAAAAGAACCAACAACACATTAAAAGAACAATATAGCACCTCAAAGTAGGACTTACTTCAGGAATTCAAGGATGAATCAACATTAGAAAATCTACCTATATAATACACTGGATTAATAAATTAAAATAAAAACGAAATGATCAATTTGATAATACAGAAAATGCAGTTGATAAAATTCTATATCATTCAGGTTAAACCTATGAATAAACTAAAAATAGAAGGAAAGTTATCTAATATGCTATAGAACATTTTTTTAAAACAGTCTTTTTTTTAAGTTAATATTATCTGGGAGGCGGAGGGAAATTTAATGGTTATTTAATATTAAAAAGAAATTACAGATACTTAACAACCAAATACAATGAGTGAACCATTATTGGATCCTTTGTTTAAGATAATAATAAAAAATAAAGGCAGCAATAAAACCTATTTGGGGCAGAAGATATATAACATATAGAGCAGTAAAAGGTTCATGTATTTTATGAAGAGGTCTGATTAGTCAATTTTTTAAAAAGATAAGTAATCTCTTTTCCCTCAAAAGTAAAGAATCATGATGAACAGTAAATTTCAAAAGAGGAAACACAATTGCCCCAAAATACATGAAAAGATAGCCTGATTAGTAACCAAAGAAAGACAAATTAGAAGAACAATGAAATATTTTCTACTTTAAGATTAGCAAAGACTAAGCAGAATAATAATATTCAAAGTTGGAGAAAGTATAACTATTCTGCTGGTGACATGTAAATTAGTTCAACTTATTGGAGGTAATGATTTGACATTATATATCAAAACTTTACATAAGTATTCTTTTGGGCCTAGCTGTCAAACTTGTACAATCTACCCAAAGGAAATAATTGAACAAATGGATAAAAATTAATGTATTTGAAGCATTGTTTATAAAAATTTATAATTAAATCTAAATGGCCAATTACATTGTGCCATAACCATATAACCAGTACTTTCACGTGTTGGAAAGAACAAGTAAATCTATATTTATTAGCATAGAAAGATGTTCATGAAATATTTTGATATTTTTTAAATATTTTTTATTGATTTCAGAAAGGAAGGGAGAGAGAGATAGAAACATCAATGATGAGAGAGACTCATTGATTGGCTGCCTCCTGCCCACCTCCTACTGGGGATCGAGCCCACAACCCTTGAGTGGAATTGAACCTGGGACCCTTCAGTCCGTAGGCCGGTCCTCTATCTACAGAGCCAAACCAACTAGGGCTGTGCGTGAAATATTTTATAAAAGAGCAGGTCTAATATGATTTTGTTTAATCTAAAAGATGTATGTGCACTGATACTTGTGTTTATAGATACATAGAAAAACTTCTTGAAAAGCATACAACAAAACAATGGTTATGTTTCTAGGTAGAATTAAGTGGACTTTCACTTTCTATTTTATGTCTAAAATTTTTGGTATTTTATAAAGAGTACATATGTTTATAATCAGAAAAATAATAATAGTGCATTGTGGGAGAAAAAAAAGGGACCCTATGTTCCCTCCTCCCCAGTGAAGGCACAGTTCATGCCCTATCTCTGTGGGCTCCTCAAGAAACACCCTGGGCAAAGCCACTGGGACTGAGGCAAAAACTTTATCAGCACTGGAAATCTTGCCTTGTAAAGCTCCGCGCCTGAGCCTTGAGTCACATCAGGAATTGGCCCCTCTTTAAGGTCACCCTCATTGCTACTGAAATAACTATTCCACATCTGGGAACAGGAAATGCATTTCCCCAAGGAAGCCCCTGTTTCTAAGCCTCCACTCTGGCTTACTATTAGGCTCTCGGCCCATAATGGCCCATCTGCTTATCATGTCTCTTTCTCCAGTTAACAGCCCTCATTATTTTTAAATTGTCTTTACACACAGATTCAGAGGCAAGGGCAACAAGAATGTCCCCTAAGTCTTCTAAATAAATCGATCCCTGTAATCTGCTTCCCGGGTCCCCTCTGTGAACACAAGCATAATTGGGGGTGTCATAGCCATCATCGTATCTTTGCCCTGCGAATCAATACTTAAAAGCAGGCACTTAGCACAGGGTGTCTGCCAGGTCAATAGAAGCAGAGGCTAAGGGGGACGTAGTCAGTAAGATTCAGAGGGGCACAGACTACATCTGAGGCTTCACACACCAGCGGGTGATTCAGGACACGGGTCTAAGACACTGGGCTAGTGAGGAGAGACAGACTCTGGGTAATTAGACTCGTAGCTTAATACTGTGTATGGGTAATTAATAAACTATAAATGTCCGGAATGAGTGCACATATTGAGTTATTCCATCATTAAAAACGGTGGCAGTGTTAATACGGTTCCTCTATAGGGTTCATTAACTGGGCAGCATGTCAAATCAGGGTGGATTTATTTTTTCATTTATTTCATGTACTCTTTATTTTGTTCCCTTCCATTGTTCATAAATAGAAGTGGTAATTATTGGAAGAAAAAGGCATTTCTCTATTCTTTGGCTGGCTTCTATAGGGAAAGGTAGAAATTATTTACCTATAATCATCTTGCCACGTTTGCAGAGAACTACGTGGAAATAAGCAAATAGCTGGAAGGTTCTGGATTTTAAAGTACTTTGAAAAGTTTAAAGCTCTAAATATTAGTAAGCTGCTGTATTTCACCTTACACTGTGTATATCTGACCTCAAAGTGATCTTTAAGCTAGAGAAAGTACTGTACAGGGCAATTCAAATCACCTAGCTTTCCATGGAGAGCTGTATGTACCTTGAGAAAAGTTCTCTACGTTGGCCACACCTCAGAATACCACAGGCTTCCCCAGCATCTCTGGGGACAAGCAGTCAGAGGACCAAGAAAATGAAGCTGGGGTCTAAGAAAAATGGAATAGCCAATAGATGAATAGATGCAAAGATGGGCAGATTTGGGGCATTTTTTGAAGGCAGAACAGATTTAGTGACAGATTGCAAGTGAGATCGCCCCAAGGGTGCAGGTATTTAGAGAGCTCACAAAAGCGCCCCACAACAGTGCTGATGACGGCACTAAACCAAGTAAGACCTGGCTTTCCCTAGCCCAGTGATGGTGAACCTATGACACGCGTGTCAGAGGTGACACGCGAACTCATTTCTTTGGTTGATTTTTCTTTGTTAAATGGCATTTAAATATGTAAAATAAATATCAAAAATATAAGTCTTTGTTTTACTATGGTTGCAAATATCAAAAAATTTCTATATGTGACACGGCACCAGCGTTAAGTTAGGGTTTTTCAAAATGCTGACACGCCGAGCTCAAAAGGTTCGCCATCACTGCCCTAACCCCACCCCCTTCTACCACAAAGGTCATCCAAAATAGTGGCCTTCATTTCAAAACGAGAAAGGAGGAGTATGATGCACAAAAGGGAGAGGAAGGACTGACCGGATCCCCTTTTGCCCTAAGCCGACAGCCTGGCCTGAGCTGGGGAAGGAGGAAAAGTGCTAACGTTCAATGAAATATACTGATTCCATTATTACACTGGCCAGGACATACTAACAGGTGACCACTGCTAACAGAAAGGGGCCAGAAAGCTGTTATGATTTGCCTTAAATTTTATCTTTCAGCCAGGGGCAGGGAAGACTACCTCCACAAGATGTAAAGGGCCAGTGGAAGAAAAAATAGTAATAATAAAGTTATTTTATTGTTATAAAGTCATGCTCGTTCAATGAAACATTTGCTTTAGGGAGGTCAAGACTAACATGGTCAACAAATGCTCTTTATGGCCAAGGCCAGTTAAAGATACAAACTTATGTCTACTTGATGATAGACACCTCCAGCTCCAAGCAGAGCTCGCAGGAGCCTTTTTTTTAGGGTTAAATGTGCAATGAAGAGCCTGTCTGTTAGACACAAAACTGTTAGGAGCTGGTAGGAAAATAAAGAGTGTTGTTGTTGCCGCCAAGGCTGCTGCTGCTGCTGCTGCTGGTATAAGTCAGTAAAGCCCGCAAGGTCTTGGGAAGCAGGAATCCTGTGCTGAATTTATGATTTAAATAGATTCTTCATGGGTAAACGTAATCCTTAATTTGACACTTCTTCACTTGGTTGTTTTTTCCATATTGTTCACATCGATCCTTGCCATTTGATTTATTCTTACCATAATGCACTTGTACATTTGCTGTTTTGATTATTATCTCCTAAAGCTGACTTGGCACTTTCTCCCTGGGCCCTTATTTCCAGCAGCTTATAAATTTTATGAACAAATTACTTTTTATTTATCAACTTCCTCCTCTGCTCAGCAGTAAATTTTTTAGAAGGTTGTCAGAGAGAGCACAGCCACTCTTTTTTAAATGAGCCATCCTAATGAAGGAAGCTATCATCTTTGAGGGAAAATATAAGCCAAGATAGTGCTTTCTTTTAAATTACTGAATTACTTAAAAATAAAGAAATAAATATAATTTAGGAACTATAACACAAAGCAAAATATGGGTGGCAGTCCTCTAAAATCAGAAGTAATTCCTCAGAGGAGGTATTTTGCCAGAATTTCATTTCTTCTGCTATTATAGCTTCTATGTTGGGTTGTTTCCAAAACAGTTATAATTCCATAACCCCAACAAGTTATGCAGGGGGAAAAAAGGTGGAAAGTTCATTATGGTTTCAGGAGTGACATTTGGAGAACCAAGATGGCGGCATAGGTTAACGCTGGAGATTGCTGCCTTGAACAACCAAATCAAAACACACCTAAAAGATGGAACGGACATCATCCAGAACCACAGGAAGGCTGGCTGAGTGGAAATTCTACAACTTGGAGGAAAGAGAATATCATACCCAGACTCAGAGGAGGCGCAGTGCTGAAGTGAAATACTGAGGTACGAAGTGCGTGCGAAGCGGGCTGGCGTCGGAGGGCGCGGTTGGTGTTTACAATCGGGAGGGAGTCTCAGATTCTGAGCTCCAGATCCGGGCGAGTCTCTAGGGACCCAGACTCAAACAGGAGAAGCGGGACTGTCTGGCTTCGGTCGGAACTCGAAGGCAGCTTTCTCTCCGAGGTTTGCAGCGGTTGCTGGGACTCTGTGAGGCAGAGCCCCTAGGGACGGAACTGAGAGCCGCCATAACTGCTCTCTCTGGCCCACCCTGTTGATCCCAAGCCCGAGCGACCCACCCACCCCGCCCAAGCCCTGCCCAGAGCCATTTGCCAGATAGCCTCAGGCAAAGGCTAGATTAGCACCTCCCTAGAGGACAGAAGTTTTCCCACTGCAGACACAGCTGATTCTCACAGCCAGCTGGCCTGGAGGTCAAATCCCCCTAGTATTAACTACAACAATCAAGGCTTAACTACAGGAGGACTGCACACAAAGACCACTAGGGGGTGCACCAAGAAAGCATAAAAAATGCGGAGACAAAGAAACAGGACAAAACTGTCAATGGAGGATATTCAGTTCAGAACCACACTTTTAAGGTCTCTCAAGAACTGTCTAGAAGCCGCTGATAAACTTAATGAGATCCTCAACAAATCTAATGAGACCCTCAATGTTATGATAAAGAACCAACTAGAAATTAAACATACACGGACTGAAATAACGAATATTATACAGACTCCCAACAGCAGACCAGAGGACCGCAAGAATCAAGGCAAAGATTTGAAATGCGAAGAAGCTAAAAACACCCAACCGGAAAAGCAAAATGAAAAAAGAATCCGAACATACGAAGATAGTGTAAGGAGCCTCTGGGACAGCTTCAAGCGTACCAACATCAGAATTATAGGGGTGCCAGAAGATGAGAGAGAGCAAGATATTGAAAACCTATTTGAAGAAATAATGACAGAAAACTTCCCCCACCTGGTGAAAGAAATAGACGTACAAGTCCAGGAAGCACGGAGAACCCCAAACAAAAGGAATCCAAAGAGGACCACACCAAGACACATCATAATTAAAATACCAAGAGCAAAAGACAAAGAGAGACTCTTAAGAGCAGCAAGAGAAAGAAAGTCAGTTACCTACAAGGGAGTACCCATACGACTGTCAGCTGATTTCTCAACAGAAACTTTGCAGGCCAGAAGGGAATGGCAAGAAATATTCAAAGTGATGAATACCAAGAACCTACAACCAAGATTACTTTATCCAGCAAAGCTATCATTCAGAACGGAAGGTCAGATAAAGAGCTTCACAGATAAGGAAAAGCTAAAGGAGTTCATCACCACCAAACCATTATTATATGAAATGCTGAAAGGTATCCTTTAAGAAGAGGAAGAAGAAGAAAAAGGTAAAGATACAAATTATGAACAACAAACATGCATCTATCAACAAGTGAATCTAAGAATCAAGTGAATAAATAATCTGGTGATCATAATAGAATCAGGGACATAGGAAGGGAATGGACTGACTATTCTTGAGGGGGAAAGGGGTGTGGGAGATGCGGGAAGAGACTGGACAAAAATCGTGCACCTATGGATGAGGACAGTGGGTGGGGAGTGAGGGCGGATGGTGGGGCGGGAACTGGGAGGAGGGGAGTTATGGGGGGAAAAAAGAGCAACAAATGTAATAATCTGAACAATAAAGATTTAATTAAGAAAAATAAAATAAAATAAAAATTTTTTTAAAAAAAAGGAGTGACATTTGACTTGCATTGGAGTGAGAGGCTGTCAAACTCTGAACTGACAGCCTCCACCATCAGCAATGCTGTAAAAAGATATTAAAGTCCCCACGGGGGGAAAGGGTCAGTGTGCATAAATAAACCATAGAGGAAGGGATCCAACATTTACTGAGTACTTTATAACTGGTGACTTGTGTGTTCATCTCATTTAATCTCCAAAGGCTCTCCAAAACAAGCATCATTATCTGTACTTTGCAGAGAAAGACACCGGGGTTCAGAGAGGTTGAATAACTTGCCCAAGTTCACACAGTCAATGGTGGAGCCTGAAACTGAGCCGAATCTATTTCTCTAAAATACAGCATTTTAATTTTAGATAATGCTTTTAAACCTTCTCGTTCTTCCCATCAAAATCTGCTAACAATGCCTTTAAAAACCATAAAGAAAAACAGCTGATGGGTGGGTGAGATAAATACTGAAGAGGCTGGCATCAAGCGCTAAGGCAGTCTAATTTCTGGATGGCCATTCTGGAGGTAAGAAGCATGGCCACCGTGTCCGGGAGTCAGGAAATTCTGGGTTCTTCTCCGTTTCTGTTTCTCCTCTTTACTGATCATCTCAACCACTCTCCCGGCACCCAGGAGTCCAACCAAGCAAGACCAATTCCATTCACAGAAAAGGAAACTGAGAAATTCAGTCATGTAGGTTTACACAGTGAAGTCTATTCCAACTTCTTCATAACGAAGACAGTGGTAAACCTGAATTAACCTCTACCCAGGATTCTAAATTTCACAATTATCTGACATTAAGGAAATCCAGAAGACAGGATGACCAATTATCTCTGTACTCACAAACACCACCTGTCTAATAGTCTAGGGCAGTGGTCGGCAAACTCATTAGTCAACAGAGCCAAATATCAACAGTACTTCTTCAAAATAGACTCGCCCAAGCCGAAAACCGACTTCTGCGCATGAGCCACGAAGTTTCAATCGCACTGTACGCACGCCCGCACGTGGTATTTTGTGGAAGAGCCACGCTCAAGGGGCCAAAGAGCCGCGTGTGACTCGCGAGCCGCAGTTTGCCGACCACGGGTCTAGGGGTAAAATCCTGAAATTCTACCTCATGACAAAAAACTTCCCATGAAGCTAAAACAAGTAGCGCTGGGTGCAAAAATAAGATAATGTTTTTAACAGTGCCAAAGAAGCCAAACTTCAATGATAAGAATATTAAAGAATTTTACTGAGGACAAGAAAACACCCTGTGAGATCTGAATTTTGACTCTGCAGAAAGGCAACTACCTTACACTGCAATTCCAGACTGCACTCCAGTTTCTTGAGAAAGAAACAAGGGATTGGGCTCATATCAGATCACATGCAGGGATGTAAGTACCAACATTTGCTCTGGACTGTTACATATTTAACCTAAAGGGGGCGTCTGATATTCACCTTGGCTTTCAGATATGAACCCATTTCTTTGGGGAATTCCATACTTTGTAATTTTGAATGGAGGGAAAGAACTATCTCTTTAGCTGAAATGTTAGCTATTCTCTTACCACAAGGGCACATCCATGAAGCAAAGTTCCTGCGATCAGAGCATCACACCAGGCTGATGTGCTGAATGCTCTCTCATCTTTCTTTCTCTCTTCATGTCCCTCTTCCTCTCCCTCTTTCATGCCAGTGGCAACAACAGAAACTGTAACCTGAAACTCCTGGCACAGAAGCTACTTTTAAAACTGTGCTATCCAGTATTCATTCAGACATTGCAGTGGTGATACTTTCCTCATGGGACCAGATCTTTGGCCTGTATTTGGGCATTATTTCTAGAAGCTTACCCTCCAGCTCTCTCTACAACTGAGCGCCCTCTATCTATAGTAAGTCAACGTCCATTTCTGTTGCTTGCAACCAAGAATTCTGACTAAATCAAACTCCAGCTCCAAAAGCATTTGCCTATACAACCCACAACATTCTTTAATGGATGACCTACATCATTAAAAAAATTTAGTTATATTTTATATACTCCAATCACTAGGATATAGAGTGTAGACTTTGTCATAGGAAATTTCCATTTAAAACAAAAAGGAGAAGGGGGATTATTACTTAAATCAAGTTATCCAAAACAGCAATCATCCAAATGCTTTCTGCCAAACCACACCAGACTCCTGAGGTACTACTGTGATATGATGTATAACACAATGTATGACACATATTCCAAATGAAAGAAATGTCAAGAAACTATATGTGTGGCTTCT
This sequence comes from Myotis myotis, assembly GCF_014108235.1. NCBI lineage: Eukaryota > Metazoa > Chordata > Mammalia > Chiroptera > Vespertilionidae > Myotis > Myotis myotis. Next base: position 36,964,004 of record NW_023416357.1, read on the forward strand.
GTTTTGTGTATGTGTATCTCTGTGCGGGCAGGGGGGTATGAGAGGAGGTGTAAGAAATAGAAGCAGGAAATAGTTATAAATACCTCCATCATTGATTTGAGTTTATTTGAAGGATCTCCCATATTTCCACATTCAGAACACTGAAGTGATATCACACTGTGACTTGTAATTACTGATAACAAATAGAAGGGCCAGAATAGGAAGGGTGTTGAGGAGAAAATTATGGAAGGTCTCTTATTACAACTCATGTCCAATTTAAAAAAAGAAAGAAAAAAGTTTACCAGCAGTAAGTTATGTAAGACCCACTGAACCATTAACCCTAATTTGATTATATCAAAACACCTGGAGTTCAAGATACAAAAAACACAAGCATGTTTTATGAACTTACTAGAGGCTCAGTGCACGAATTTGTGCACCAGTGGGGTCTCTCGGCCTGGCCTGCAGGGTTGGGCCAAAAACAGCTCTCCGATATCCCCTGAGGGGTCCCGGATTGCAAGAGGGTACAGGCCAGGCCAAGGGACCCCACCGGTGCACAATCGAGGCCGGGGAGAGATGTGGGAGGTTGGCCAGCTGAGGAGGGACTGCGGGAGGGCTTCAGGGCATGTCTGGCCCATCTTGCTCAGTCCTGATCGGCCGGACCCCAACAGCAAGCTCACCTACTGGTCAGAGCATCTTCCTCCTGGTGGTCAGTGCACATCATAGCAAGCAGTTGAGCAACCTTAGCATATCATTAGCATATTACGCTTTGATTGGCTGAATGGCCAACCGGTCGACTAGACACTTAGCATATTAGGCTTTTATTATTTAGGATATGTATATAATGTATGTAAATACATGTACACTTTAGTCTTACCACATTCAATTCTACCAGGCAGAGGCCTAGAAACATGAAATTGCTTGCTGTCTCTTCAAGCAATAGGAGTCTATAAAGCAATCTAGGGCATATAAGCTGCTCCAGTATTCACAAAAAGCCCATGCCTCAAAAAGATCTCTGAGATCAGTTTGAAACCAAAAAAGGGAAGGAGTGAAGGCACTGAATAAAAAGAAAATGAAGAAAAGGTTGGAAAAAAGATAAATTTCTTTGAGACAGAAAGCAAGTCACCATTGATGGCAAGGACCATTTGGATTGAATTCATTAATCAAACCAATCAAATAGTTCAATGGTAGATCAGACAAAATAGTTCAAGCACACGTGCAGAAGCAGCTCAAATGAAAAGATCCTAAAAGTAGCAGAAAATCCAAATGAATTCAGAATGAAAAACAGTGCCCAGAAAAAGGAAGAAGGCAAGTGATGGAGCAATTGCTCCTCGTGGGCTGTGAATTGTGTCAGGCAAATGAAGACATCTGATTAGCTCCTGGCTGTGCTGTTAATAAGGTAGAACTCTGCCGACTCCCTGTGATTGCAGCAATTTTCAAAGCATTAGAATGCACGCGAGACAAGTGAACGATGGGTCCAAGGGTGTGAATGAAGAAAGAGAGTCTGTAATATATTTGTAATGAAAAATGAAGGTGGAAACCAGCCATGAAATAATGTCACTAAATAAAAAATGGGGTGGCACCAGGGGCACCCTGCAGCCCCAAAAGGTAACACCCCAGGCAGCAATAACCAGGCTGGTTCATAAAACAGAAAAGCACTTTCCCACCCTTTTCCGGCTATGTTTCAAAACAAATGCTTTGAAATAGTTAATTCTATTTTTTTTTTAATGAAACATGTCACACAAATACCTTCTGTGGTGATGTCTAATTATGTGAGATGGAGAGGTCGTGGTGTGACTGCTACTGCTTTCCTCTACCTTCCTTCTGCTGCGTCCCTAATAAGTTGCAAATTCCCCTCTGCAGACCACACAAAATTCACCCACCAGCAGTCAGTCAGCAAATATGTATTGAACACCTACTATGTGTCAGGCAGTCTTTCAGGCACTGGGATTACAGCAATAAACAAAACAAACAAAAATCTCTGCTCAGGTGGAGCTCATATTCTAGCTGAGGAGAGAGATGACAAGCACAAATACATAAATATATGCAGGAGGTCAGATCATCATAAATGCCATGGAGATGAAGAGAGCAAGAGCAGGGTGGACTAGGATTATTGGAGTAAGGAGTCGCTTCATAGTCCTACACACAAATGGGGACGATTGACTGGGGGCTAAACGATGACCGTGGGTCCTGGGCTTTTTTTTTTTTAATTGTGGTAAATACACAACATAAAATTGACCATCTCAACCATTTTTGAGTGTATATAGTTCATTAGTGTTAAGTACATTCACATTGTTGTACAACCAATCTCCAGTACTCTTTTCATCTTGCAAAACTAAAACGCTCTATCCATTAAACAACACCTCATGCCCCATTCTCCAAGTTCCTGGAGGCCACCACTCTTCTTTGTCTCTATGAATTCGACTATATAAGAAAAATCATACAACATTTGTCCAGTTCAGGATTTCTTCTGGTGACTAATGGAAACTACAATAAAGTACACGATCCGATTAGTATTGAGGGTCTCAAGATAAAAAGTGGTGAAACTCTGAGTGTTGGGGAGAGAAAGCTGATGCGGGTTGCTAGGAGCACGTAGAATTCTGAGACACACATACCCTCTGCCTTCACTCCTGCCGTGTGGTGTTACCTGGCGCACTAACAGCTCCTGGGCTCTCTTGTGGCTCCCGCAGATGGAGCCATGGAAAGCCAAGGGAGCATCTTCTTACTAAAAGCAGGTGGGCCCTAACCGGTTTGGCTCAGTGGATAGAGCATCGACCTGCGGACTCAAGGGTTCCAGGTTTGATTCCGGTCAAGGGCATGTACCTTGGTTGCGGGCACATCCCCAGTAGGGAGTGTGCAGGAGGCAGCTGATTGATGTCTCTCTCTCTCATCGATGTTTCTAACTCTCTATCCCTCTCCCTTCCTCTCTGTAAAAAAAATCAATAAAATATATTTTAAAAATAAATAAATAAATAAATAAATAAATAAATAAATAAATAAATAAAGCAGGTGGGATTCTTTGGCTCCCTCTTGGCCGCCCAGAAATGCAGCTATGAAAGGGCAGGCATTCTCTGGTCATAGAACCCTTTCATCTCATTTCCGGTTCTCATTTATAACTACACACAGGTGGTCTTGAAGCAATGTACTCGGACGTTGTGCTGTGCCATAAAAAGCCTGGTCTTAGGAAAAGGGAGCCTTGGGGTTCAAATTAAAACCATCGATATATTGCATGATTTGGCACAAATGTCTCAACTGGCCTCTGGGATTAGTTTCTCTGGGAACTACCCTCCCTATCTCATCAGGGTATACATATATGCAAATATACACATAAAAGAAAATATATACACCTTTTAAATTATAAAAAGATGGGGGGAAAGGAGACATATGTAATATGTTAAGCAATAAAGAATTTTTGAAATTATAAAAAGAAAATGAGGGCAGGCAAACATTCCCATAGTGCCCAGTTCATGGGTGCATCCCCCGGAATGCTACACAGAGCACCTGGTTTAGTGCACTGGGAAACAACGCTGTATTAGAAAGCAGCTCGGGCTCCAGTCCTGGTTCCTACCCTACATTCCTTATGCCCTTGGGCACATCCCTTCACTTCTCAAGGTCTCATTTTCTTCATCTTTAAAATGAGTATTTATTTGCTCATTGTCCAGCTTCTCCACTAAAATGCAACCTCCCGCACATCAGAGCCTCTGTTGTATTGATTGTCCTGTCTCCAGAAAGTAGATAATGCCTGGTGCCCAATATGGTACTCAATAAATATTTGTTGAGTGAATTCATGAATAAATGAGCTCTTGTTATCTGCTTAACAATGTGCTAAGTGCTGCGGTAAAAATATCTAACACATCAGGAACATTTAGAAAACAATACAGTTCCAATCTAAATGGTGCTCATCGCAGGGCTTACTTATGACCACCCTGAGCAGCTATCTTAGATAAATCATTGATCATTTTGATAAAGGAGAGAGAAATAGGGCTATTTTTGTAAAGATACCACAGAAAGATGAGGTCTGAGCTGGGTCCTAAAGGGCAGGTAAGTTTTGAATAAGAAAGAGGAGGAAGAAAACCCTTTTGGGTTCTTAAAAAAAACAATCATTGCATGAACGAATGGCAGTGAGAAATTCTTCCTGAAGGCCTTCTTTTATCTCTCTATACTCTCTTTCCTAAGAATTCCATTTGAGACATGTTGGGTTTGAGGAGCCTGCGGGAGATGTCTAGCTTGCATTTGGAAATCTGAGTTTGGAGCTTGGCCTAGAGGTCTAGAATTGGAAGTCATCCACTGAAAGGTAGTAACTGCCGTGGATGTCATCCAAGAAATCACAACTCTCCCTAACACTTACCCTAATACCCTACAGCTTTGCATCCTTCGAACAGAAGATGGATTCATGTTGAGAAACAATTCACATATTCAATCTCAAACCCAGCCATGTAGCCATGTTGCAAAACCAAGCAGGTCCAGACGGTTCCTCAGGTTGGTACCTGCCGAGCCTCGCTCAAACACAGGCGCCAGAGACCAGTTTGGACCAAGGGGCGGATGACCTTACGCCTCAGTTTGTCCAGAACAGTTCTAGTTTGTACCTATTGTCCTAGAATAATTATTAATAGTACTCCTTTCACTCTTGAAAGTATCCCAGTTTAGATGACAAAGTATATAGTTAATCTACTAATTCCTCAAATAACCAATTGCATGAATGACCCATTCCCCAAAGGATCAATTTGCCTAATGTAATTATGTCCTTTAACTTCTTAGTTTAGTTGATTGACTTTCATAATACCATTTTAAGAAATGTTTACACTGCTCCTTCCCCAACGCCTTAACATGTAGGTGGAAACTTAAACCTCTGTGTCTTCTTTTCCATCTGTGCCTCAGTATCCCCTCAGTGTCTCTAATTCTGTCCCTCAGTCTCCAGCAGCAACAGCAGGGATCTGGTTCAAAGAAAAATTGAATATACTCTTCCTATGAATATATTCTCCTTATGAATACATTGTTTTATGAATATATTCAATGAAAATATTCTTCTGAATATTTTCTTTATAAATAGTTCCTTCTTGCATATATTCTTAAATGTGAAGAGTTCATATGAATATATCACCTTTATGAATAATAACGTAATGAAAAATATTTTTATAATGATTTTTTCTATTCAAGAATGAATCCTTATGAATATATTTTTTGTGGTCCTCAGCCACTTCCCCCCTCAATTTCCCTTGCTTTCTGTCCCTAAAACTCTTGAGCCTGACCGGGCGGTGGGGAATGTTGAAAAGACCTTAAAATGCTGTTAGAAAGTCAAAATGAAAACCAAAACTAAATAGTATAGACAGCATAAATAAGCTTGGTAAATCAGTCTTCAGCGAGTTTGCCCATGCAATGAATCAGCTTTCAGCAAATTGGCTTTCAATTAATTGACTTTTAGCAACCTGACCTATAGCCTTCCTAACCAGCCCATCTAAAATAAGTCGGCCATTACCCTACCCATGACCTCAATCACACCAAAATTCCCTTGGAGGACTTGTTTGCTTTCTTCACAGTTTTAGCAAAATCAAACATAACTGTGTTTACTTATTATTTCCCATTATCCCCACTTAGAGTACCCTCATGAGGTCCAGGGCCTTTTTGGTTCTGTTCACCAGGGATTCTTCTTTTTTTTCTAATTTTATTTTTTAATTACAGTTTACATTCAATATTATTTTGTATTTGTTTCGGGTGGGCAGCATCGTGGTCAAACAATCATATACTTTATAAAGCATTCCCCCTGGTGTATCCAGCACCCACCTGGCACCGTACATAGGCATTACAATATCATTGACTACATTCCCTAGGCTGTGCTTTACATCCCTGGGGCTATTCTGTAACCACCAATTTGTACTTCTTAATCCCTTCACCTTTCTCACCCAGTCCCCCAACCTCCTCCCTTCTGACAGCCATCAGTCTGTCCTCTGTGTCTGCGAGTCTGTTTCAGTGTTGTTTATTCGTTTATTTTGTTCTTTAGGTTCCACATATAAGTGAAATCAAATTCACCAGTGATTCCATAGCCCTACCACAACCTCAGGCACATAAGTAAGTGCTCAATAAGTATTTGTTGAATAAACCCATAATGAATGAAGGATCCCAAAAGAATCTCTGGATTCATAATAGAAACAAGAAAAAATATAAATTGTATAGTAATCCCTCCCTCAGTTTGATCACCATCCATCTCAGTCACCCTCCTTTTCCATTAAAAAACAAACAGAAGCTATTAAACAAAACTTTTTTTGAATTGGGCCTGAAAAGAATGGCGGGGCGGGGGGCAGGATTCAAGAGATGAGCAAGCTTCAAAGAACCTGTTTGACCATCTGAAATCAGAATGCACTGAAGAAAATCTCTACCCCAGATGTTACAACATTGCCCATTTAGTACAGAGCTACTTGAGAGCAGATGGCATTGAGTCAGGATTTAACTAAGGCCATAATGGCTCTCCTGCCAGCCCTGGGGCCATCATTTGCATAGGAAGCAGATTTGGCTTGGCTGCTGATGGTGATGGACTCTCAGCCACTTGGACATGACCTCATTTTCATGTCTCCATTTTCCATCTCTGCCATATGTAGTCATAACCTCCTGGGAAATACTGTGCCACAAAATATCCAATAAAAGCAAGTCCGATCATCTGAAGCGCTATTTTAATTATGATTTTACTGACATACCTTCTCATTAGAGATTTATTTTTAAGCAGCCTAACACATTTGAATTAGTGTGACATGGTTTTCTTTTCATTCATTTAATATCTCAAGTCAGAAGTTTATAGCATTGCATCGGGGCAATTATAAGAAGGGAGGCCATTTTTAAAGATGCATATAATTTTACTGTGGATTAGCACTGTTTATACATTAGGTTTATAGGCCTCACTTCACCTCCAGATGCACTTATCATCATCACGAGAGAAGAAAGACATTTCACAAATGAAAGCATAACCTCTTTGCCATTTGGAAGCAAACCACCCAATCCTAACACACACAAAGGGGTTTTTTTTTCTTTTGCTTCTTTCACTTAGCTACCTGGGGGAAGGGGGAGCAGGAACAAGGTCTACATTTATCTGCCATTTCAACTCACTGAGGTCCAGCCAACAACATATTTCCTCAGGAAAGGACAGGAGACAGAGGGGCTGGAGAGTCATATTATTAATTGTGCTTTCTGAGAACAGGAGTTCAAGGGACACAGCAGGAATCTTGGAAAGTCTCACTTGCTTCCTCTCATCTCAAGTCCCTCAGAATTACCCAACCCAAAGTTCCAAGGACCGAGTCTCATCCTTTCCCAGCTTTCAAATCCTCGGCATTCCAGGCCAACCCCGCAAGCCTTAGTCTATCTCCTCCTTTGATCTAGAAGTCTTCATAGTTCATTAATTTAGCAAAGAAGAAAAAGTACATTGTATCATAAACATTGTAATAAAATCCCCTATTTTGTAGCATTGCTGCTTTAGAGGGATGCTGACGTCTGTACATAAGACACTGTTTTTGAAAGTGTGATTCAAACCTAGAAGATGGTGAATATCTGTTGACAGTGAAATAAAACATATTAGTATAAAATAGAAAAATTAAAGGGTATTACACATAATTTCTGTTTCAGATATTATGTGTGTGGAAGTATATGTGTACTGGGTCAAATGTAACGTTATTTTTATTTTTTTTATCTTTTTTTTTTTATTGCTTAAAGTATTACAAAGGGTATTATATATGTGTCCTTTCTTTTTTTTTCCCCACCCTTGACAATCCCCTGGCCTCCCCCAACCCCCCCCCCCCCAGTGTCTTATGTCCATTGGTTATGCTTATATGCATGCATACAAATCCTTCTGTTGATCTCTTACCCCCCTCCCTCCTGCCCCCCAACCCTCCCCTGCCTTCCCACTGCAGTTTGACAATCTGTTTGAGGCAGCTCTGCCTCTGTATCTATTATTGTTCAAAAGTTTGAAGTATATGTGTACTGGGTCAAATGTAATGTTATTTTTAACAAACATTCATATAATGCTCAATATGTACCAGGGAGTAAGCCAGTGACGTTTACATATCTTCATTCACGTAATCTTCAAGATCATCTGATGAGGTGTGACTATTTTTTACCCCAGTAAGATAGTTGAATGAACTAAGGCACAGAGAATTTAAGTAATGTTCTCATGATGGTTCAGCTAACAAGTAGCAGATGGTGTCTGATGTAGGCCACTCTTTCACTTCCTAGACCTGCATGGTGAGCCCAGCTAAGACATCCTCTCCTCTCTTGCTCTCTGAGGGGGCACTGTTAGAGCTGCACCGGCAGGCCTCTCCTAAATATGTTTTCTACTGTAGGTTTGAGAGAGAGGGTGGCAGGGGGAGACACACGTGAGCGCGTGGGGCCAGCGTGGCTCAGTGGTTGAGCTTCCACCTATGAACCACGAGGTCACGGTTCAATTCCTGGTCAAGGGCACATGCCTGGGTTCTGGGCTCGATCCCCAGTACGGGGTGTGTAGGAGGCAGCTGATCAATGATTCTCTCTCATCATTGATGTGTCTGTCTATCTCTCTCCCTCTCCCTTCCTCTCTGAAATCAATAAAAATACATTTTAAAAAAGAGAGAGAGATTGTTTGATAAACACCAATTTAAGGGGATTATATGTAATATATATCCTAGGTTAGTTCCAATTTCAAATATTCTATGCAATCATCCTTATACCATTAGGCCCTATGATCTAATGTTTTGCTCAGGAAATTGGGTCCCTCCCTATGTCATATATTCCAGTGTCACCAATGACACCACCCTGGCCAATCATAAACCAGAGACCTTTGCCTTGCTCACCCTGTCCCTGGGATAGTGCTAGCTCTTACATCCAACGGTCCCAAACCCCATGGTGCCAGAGTTAATTTAAATACATATATATGTATATTCTGACAAAACTATTACAACATTAGCCGTGAAACCTAAAGCTTTTGAGGGGCTACTTAGTCTTCAGGTGGGGGAGCTATAGAAGTAAGTCATAAAATAACCACTGCCAAGTTTATTTTCCTCATCCTAGTTTACAATGAACAGGAGACCATATAATCCAAGGAAAACATCCTTAAACTTCCAGTCACAAAACCTGACCTCTGCCAAAATTATGTAACTTGGGCAAATCACTCATTCACAGTAGCTTACCTTAGGATTTTATACTTTTCAGAGCACACTTACATTCATCATATTTTTTAGTTCTAACAACCACTCTCTCAGAAAGGTAGAAATGGCTATTGGAGAAGGGGCATTTCCATCCTCCTTCCCCTGTTTCTACCCTTGGCCTACCTCCCTTCCCTCCTCCCATCCACAGAACTCCCTCCCCTGAAAAGAGGAGTAACAACTAATCGCAGGGATCAGAGAGCAGAGCAGTCACTGGGGATGTCTCACCAGCAGGCAGGGAAGGGGAGCACTACATGAGGTTCATAGGTCACTTCCTAGACCCATGTGGTGATCCCATCTAAGACGTCCTCTTCTCTCTTGCTTTCTGAGGGGGTCTGGTCAGAGCTCCATCCAGAGCCCCTGTAAGTACTAGGTACCATCCTGCATCTGTCTGCTACTTTGCTCCTAACGGCTGAGTCTGCAACCTTCTTCAGCGGATTCACCGGGAGCCACTTCACCCAGATGTTCTTGGAGTCATGGGAGCAGGAGTTCTTGTCCACCCCGACCCCATCCTGGGGTGGCTCCTAACCAGTGACTGGATGTGCAGGAGTGTGATCACCTACTCCCTCACCTCAGATGAAACCAAGTCTGAGGTGTCAGTTACACATACAACCTCACAACATCTGGAGACTGGGAGTTCTCCCGGAATGGGACCCTTGCTTGGCTGGCCCTTCTCGGCTCCCTCCACTCACTCCCTGCAGGTTTCCTCTGAGGGTACTTACACCTGTACCCTAGCCTCAGGGGCTGCTTCTGAGAGCCTGACCTAAACTCTCTGCCTGTTGCAGGTCTAGGCCTGTCTGAGGAGATGGGCTTGATCACATTTTTCTCTCTTTCTGTTTGGCTTCCTCTTCACCTGCAACTAGGTTAGGTCAGGGCCTGCTCCAGGGTTCCAGGAAGAAGTAGAAGCCTCATTCATGTAAGTCTTCAACCCTTAGCTGGGTATTCCAACCAGCTTCTACCAGAGCCCTGTTGTGGAGGTCAGAATCCATCAGCCAGCCGTTAATACAGGAGGGCTTTGATATCCGTCTAGCTACTGTTTTTAAACAACTCCCTCGGCTAGAAAGTCAAGGGAAGACTGGGAAGTGATTTAAGTACTAGCCCTAAAACTATCATAATAGCAACAGAAACCTCACTTCTAGCATCCTACAACTATGTCAGCAACCTTCTGGACAGAGACGCCATTCCATTTTGCTTAAGTGCTGGAAGAGACCTTTGAGACATAGCCCCTAGTATTCAGAAGAAGGAACTGAAGCTAGAACCAGGCATTTCCCAAAGTTACATCATTGACAGTAAACCTTTTCAATAGATCTGTGTCTCCAGACTCGGAGCAGGGCAGTGGGCTGGCCACTGAACCGGGCTGAGGAGCAAGAAGAGAGAAGTTGATGGCTGTCCTCCCAAATCCCACCCCCAGAAAGATCTCTTGAGTGTCTGTAAACACATTCATGACAACTGATTGGCTTGAACTGCTTGATCTTTCCCCCATTAAGACAAACAGCATGGAACATAGATTAACTCTCATCATCTGCCTTGAAGAAAATATAATCAATACAGTCCATTCGTTAAGGAGATTCTTAGTCACATCACACTATATACCCCAGACCTAGCACGGTGTCTGTCCCATAGTGAGCACTCTAATCTTTTAGAAAATTCACTGGACAAAAATGTATATTGAGCACTTAACTACGACTGCAAGGATCCTCCAATTTATTCATGGGGAGACCTATAATAGAGTTATGGAAAAATATCATGAAATATTGATATATTTAATTCTACCACACATATCCTATCTAATAAAAGGCTAATATGCAAATAGACTGAACGGCAGAACAACTGGAACAACCAAACAACTGGTCACTATGATGTGCACTGACCACCAGGGGACACGCGCAGAACATGGCAGGCATCAGCCAGGGCAGGATGGTGGAGCAGGTGAGCGGGGGCACCAGACCAAGGCAGGGGCACTGGTCACTATCATCAGGGCAAGCCTCTGATAGTTACTGAAAATTCTTTGCTCTTCCACCGCTCGCACCCACTGCCAGTGCTGGCCTCACTCGCATCTGCAGCTGGCGCCGGAGCCACTGCTCACACCTGCTGCCTGCGCCCAGCGCAGGTCCTCATCACACAGCGCCATCAGCAGGTGTGAGCAGCAGCTGCCGGTCCCAATCGCCCCTGGGGCCTTCTCCACCTCCCTCTGCAGGTGCAAGTGGGGCCGGCACCATCAGCGCATGGGAGCGGTGGCAGAGGGAGCAGGGCTGCCGGTAGAAAGGGGATGGAGGGGGGGGGGGGAGGCTGCAGCGGGAGGGGCTGGGCAGGGGTGTGGAGGATGGGCCAAGACCCGCCTCTATTCCAGCTGCAGCCTCACAGCCCACAGTTCCTTTCAAGGTGTACGAATTCATGCACTGGGCCCCTAGCTATAAATAATTTTACTAGCAGTAAAATATGGCTATAGGATGTGTATTTATATTTCTGCATTCAAGAAATAACAACATTAAAATGCTAAAGAATTACTTTTCAGATGTTTTCTACTCTACTTATGCATAATTTATTCACCAGCTAGCCCTCACTATCAGTGAAGAAATATAAACAGAGGCAAGAAATTTTAAAATTGAGAAAACATTTCATTCATTCATTTTTCCTTACAAGTAGAAAAATATTACTATTATTTTACTTTATCCATGAAAAAATGGTCCAGCTTACAAGAGCAGTGCTGTTCCCTTAGATACAGTGGTTCTCAACCTTCTGGCCCTTTAAATACAGTTCCTCATGTTGTGACCCAACCATAAAATTATTTTCGTTGCTACTTCATAACTGTAATGTTGCTACTGTTATGAATCGTAATGTAAATATCTGATATGCAGAATGGTCTTAGGCGACCCCTGTGAAAGGGTCGTTCGACCGCCAAAGAGGTCGCGACCCATAGGTTGAGAACCGCTGCCTTAGAATATTAGTTTGAAAACACCACAATAATGCAATCTTCACACGAGTAAACTCTAGCACAGGTTAGTATTAAGCCATCTTAATTCAGACAATTGAATCTGTATCTGATCCATACGCACTCAACTACTGTTGATTTCAGAGTAGGAAAAACTTCTACAGTCATAAACACATGAACATGTTCAAATAAAAGTTTAGGTATAAACCACCAAAACTAAAAACCCAAGAAATGTTTGCAAATTGAGAAACTGGATATTAGACTTAATTCTCTGCAGACAATAAACTTGTACAATTTCTAAAAAGGGACCTATGCAGTATATTCATGCGTAGGGTGAGTGATTACTCTTTAAGTGTCTTCAAATTTTAGATGTTAGCACAGCTGGTAACAAAATTATACAACTGCCCTGGCTTTAAAAGCAACATATGATGATACACTTTTACAATTCTTTTCCTTTAATATTGCAGAAGATATATTACAAAAACAAAATCACATACCTTTTACAGTCCAGTGTGAAAGCATATTATTTATGCTAAAATTAAATCATTTGGGACATGGAGAGAAGAAGAAAAGTTTCAAAGCTTAAGATACCTAAAATATCCTCCCTTCTCCCCTCCCTCCCAATGCCATCTTTCTCTTCTAACCGCCAGTTGCTACATTCAAGTTCCTTGCCTTGGGAGGAGAGAGACGAAGGAAAGCAGGGGACCATTTAACTCTGAAACTAGTGGCTCCTTGGGCTACTTCTGTTTAAAAACAAAAAACAAGAAAACACCTGGAGAGCCTAGCCAGTGTGCTCAGTGGTTGAGTATCGACCTAAAAACCAAGAGGTCACAGTTGAATTCCTGGGCTCGTTGCTAGTGGGGGGTGTGCAGGAGGCAGCCAATCAATTTTTCTCTCTCATCATTAATGTTTCTATCTCTCTTTTCCTCTCTGAAATCAATAAAAAAATTGTTTTAACCTACCTGGAGAAAATTCCTACACTGATGGGAAATTTAAGCTACAGGCAATTCACAGTGATGACGAACAGCATAGCTGAACTGCAAACTCCAAATCTCTGAATTCAAATCCTGTTCATCTTTCCGCCACACCTCAAGGGCATGCCTGACCCCAGCACAGGAACTTGCAGGTGATGCTGAAGAAACTGTGGCCCCATGTCAAGCCCAGAACTGCTTATACGAACAGCTTGCCAAGCAGCTGAGCAAAATACTCTGCTCTCCAACATCTTCCACTCCATCCAGTGTGGTTAAAAGCTGGTTTTCTCCCAATAATATATCACAAAATCAGGAGACTCGAAAGAAGAGTTTGTTCCCCACCCACACCACACCCATCCCTGTGCCAGTCCGAGTTGTGTTCTTTCTTCCACCCCCACTCCTACCCGCCCTGATTTTTTGCTGGGGTCCAGCCCCAGCGGGTCCAGGGGTCCCCAAAGGTGTGGATGGAGTCGGCGAAGAAGGAATGACACAGAGACGGCGTTCAGTTGATCGGCAGCCTAGCCAGGATCTCTAGCCAGGATCTCCAGCCAAGTTCTGGTCTGGATCTCCAGCGAAGTTCTGCTTAGGATCTCCAGTTAGGTTCTGTGTCCATGTTCTCTTGCTAGGTTCTCCAGGTTCTCCAGCCAGGTTCTGTAGCCATGTTCCCTCGCTAGGTTCTCCAGCCAGGTTCTGTCCAGGTTCTCCAGCCAGGTTCAGTCACCAGGTTCTAGTCAGGTTCTCTTGCCAATTTCTGTAGTCAGGTTCAGTCCAAGATCTTTTGCCATGTTCTCTCCAGGGAAGTTCTTCTGTCTCTAGGTTCTGTGTAGGTTCTGTCTTCTTAGTTCTGTGTTCTAAGTTCTGTCTTCTAAGTTCTGTGTTGTTACATCTGTATTTATACCAGTTGATTCCAATCCTATCAATCTCTATTCCAAAGGTTAGGGCGTTTCTTATCTCCATTCCAGGGAGTAAAGATTATGTAGCTTAAGCATGATTGTTCGTAGTTAAAGTGATTAATTACCCGCCTGGCACTTAGTTGAGGGGTTTTATTCCCTCCCTAACTTCAGGGGAAAATCCCTACCTGGGGAAACAACCTTTCTCAGAGAGGAGACCTTGGTTAAAACACATAGTGCCAAGAAGGTGAGCAAACATATTAAGAACAGTATGCCATATATGCCAGGTCCTTTGGGCCGGCTCCCGGCAATTTTTATCACTCCAGCCTTTATTGGATTTCTAAATGTACCTGGATGGGATATTCCAGTCCTGATTGGAATCACGTGAAGAAACTCACTGCTTCCTGGCTAGCACAAAGTCAAATCAGATGGCCGAGCCAGGGTTGATCCTGGCTCCCAGAAATGCTGGCTCCCAGCCTCGGGTTTCCACAGCCTTTGAGGGCCTGCAAGGCAGCCGGGGTGCAGAGAGACCGCAGGGCTGAACACCTAGAACTCCTGCTGTGAGGTCATCATTGGGCTGTGGGCGCTGACCACAACTCCCACTGGAATGGCAACAGATGCCCTCGGGATGCCAAAGCTGCCTTCCACTTTCATTTATTCATTTTCTTTACAAATCTTATTGAAAGAACTACATATGTCCTCTTTCTCTCCCCATAGACCCCTTCTAGCCCACCCCTGTCCCCCCACACTCCCCAGCCTTCACCACCCTATTGTCTGTGTCCATGGGTTATGCATATATGCATACAAGTTCTTTGGTTAATCTCTTCCACCCACCTTCCCTCTTGCCTTCACTTTCATATTGTAACAGGCCCGGTGCACGAAATTCATGCACTGGTAGGGTCCCTAGGCCTGCTCGGCTGGGGTCTCCCTTCCCCAGCTGCTGGCCAGGGCCTTCCTTCATTCCACACCACCCCCTGGTGGACAGCACACGTCATGGCGAGCGATATAACTCCCAGTCTCCCGGTTGAATTCCCATGGGGACACTTTGCATATTAGCCTTTTCTATATATAGATTCCTGAATCTCCATTGATGACCCAACCACCAACAATTAACAACTCAATGCAAACTGATAGTATGAACTCAAAACATATGGACTGGGCGATGCTCTCCGTAACGGTTGTTTGTTCATGTAGGGACCCTGGTATTTGCTTCTTTAATGCCCCCAGCTACCCTTTCCATTTGTAGACTAAATTTCACTTTTAAAGAGACTCTCTTCCCTCCCTCTCTCTTTTTCTCTCATAAAACAGCAGGCACCTCCTGATCAAAACTACCCACCTTCTGATTGGCTTTTAAAAAACAGACTTATGCTATCAAGAGACAGTCTGCAGGCCCCACGGAGATCTTCCTAGGAGATCTGCCACAGGACAGTGGTTCTTTTTTTTTTTTTAATATTTTTTATTGATTTTTTACAGAGAAGAAGGGAGAGGAATAGAGAGTCAGAAACATCGATGAGAGAGAAACATCGACCAGCTGCCTCCTGCACACCTCCCACTGGGGATGTGTCCGCAACCAAGGTACATGCCCTTGACGGGAATCGAACCTGGGACCGACCCTTCAGTCCGCAGGCCGACGCTCTATCCACTGAACCAAACCGGTTTGGCGACAGTGGTTCTTTTGGCTGAAGACAGCCCCAGTGGCCCCTCACTCCAGGCCTGGCAAGTTTAAACATCAAGAGATAACAGACACAAACAAGGCCACGGCTGAGACAGTGCAGCTCAGCTGACACCTACATTGTCAGCTATGGCCCATGCATGCTTACCTGTTGCCTGACCTGCACAAGACAGGACTCCAACACTGCCCACCTGGCTGGGAGGGGATCTAAAGCAGCACACACACCACTCCCCCAGGAGCTGATGGGGGAACCTGCTTCCTCAGGCTGAAAGTTGCAATAGTTTAGCGGGAAAATCTCACTCACCTGTGGCTGGGGTGCTGCCATCAAGCTGCCTGGTGTCTTTAGGGAAAGCTGAGGTCCAGAGGCTCCACTTCACTCACACAGAGCTGGGGCCTCCCAGGGGAGCTGCTCTGCACCCTTCTCTGCTTCCCACCCCATCGTCACAGGCGCAACAGGAGTGCAAGTTTGCTTCTGGTCCTTTCTCTATGATCGAGTCCCCACATTGAAGTTGCTGAGCCCAGAGGTATGTATAGTTTAAAGCAGTGGTTCTCAACCTGGGGGTCGAACGACCCTTTCACAAGGGTCGCCTAAGACCATCGGAAAACACATATATAAATACATATTGTTTTTGTGATTAATCACTATGCTTTAATTATGCTCAATTTGTAACAATGAAATTGGGGGTCACCACAACATGAGGAACTGTATTAAAGGGTCGCAGCATTAGGAAGGTTGAGAACCACTGGTTAAAGACTGTGGGTACATACCTCCATGCTCACTGAGTGTGGACATACATTTGCCTTCCCATTCTCCTCCCCTTGGAGAACCCTTCCCAGAACATGTGGCTGGTCCAGCTCATGACCTGGCCAGTAAGAGGAATCCAACTCCTTGACCCAGTACTAAGTGGTTCACAGATGGACACATAACCCAAGCGAGGCTAACTGGAGTTTCCTCGGGGATTTTGCTGGAGACACTTTGAAAGATGCTCATTAACAGGCAAATATAGGGACAGGACGTAGATTAGTGGTTGCCGAGGGCTGAGGTGTTGGAGGGTAAAGTGAGTATGACCAACTGGTATGAGGTTTCTTTGGGGGATGATGAAAATGCTCTAAACTTGACTGGTGATGATTACACAACTGTGAATATACTAAAAATGATGCATTTGGGGAGAACCAAGATGGCGGCATAGGTTAATGCCGGAGTTTGCTGCTTTGAACAACGACTTCAAAAGTGAAACCAAAAAACGGAAGGGACATCACCCAGAACCACAGGAACGCTGGCTGAGTGGAAGTCCTACAACTAGGAGGAAAGAGAAACGCATACGGACACTCAGAGGAGGCGCAGTGCTGAAGTCAAATTCTGAGGTGCGGAGTGCGCGGAGCGGGCTGGCGGCGGAGGGCGCGGTTGGCGTTTTCAATCGGGAGGGAGTCGCAGACTCTGAGCTCCAGATCCGGGCGAGTCTTTAGGGACCCAGACTCAAACGGGAGAAGCGGGACTGTCTGGCTTCGGTCAGAGCGAGTGCAGCTTTCTCTCCGAGCTTTGCAGCGGGTGCTGGGACTCAGAGAGGCAGAGCCCCTGGGGACAGGACTGAGAGCCGCCATAACTGCTCTCTCCGGCCCACCCTGTTGATCCTGTGCGACCCGCCCCGCCCAAGCCCTGCACACAGGCATTTGCCGGATAGCCTCAGGCAAACGCCAGATTAGCACCTCCCTAGAGGACAGAAGTTCTCTCACTGCTGACACAGCTGATTCTCATAGCCACTTGGCCTGGAGGTCAAACCCTCCCTGGAATTAGCTACAATCAAGATTTAACTATAAGACTGTGAACAAAGACCACTAGGGGGTGCACCAAGGAAGCATAACAAAATGCGGAGACAAAGAAACAGGACAAAATTGTCAATGGAAGATATAGAGTTCAGAACCACACTTTTAAGGTCTCTCAAGAACTGTTTAGAAGCCGCCGATAAACTTAATGAGATCTACAAGAAAACTAATAAGACCCTCGATCTTATATTGGGGAACCAACTAGAAATTAAGCATACACGGACTGAAATAACGAATATTATACAGACTCCCGACAGCAGACCAGAGGAGCGCAAGAATCAAGTCAATGATTTGAAATGCGAGGAAGCAAAAAACACCCAACCGGAAAAGCAAAATGAAAAAAGAATCCAAAAATGCGAGGATAGTGTAAGGAGCCTCTGGGACAGCTTCAAGCATACCAACATCAGAATTATAGGGGTGCCAGAAGATGAGAGAGAGCAAGATATTGAAAACCTATTTGAAGAAATAATGACAGAAAACTTCCCCCACCTGGTGAAAGAAATGGACTTACAGGTCCAAGAAGCGAGGAGAACCCCAAACAAAAGGAATCCAAAGAGGACCACACCAAGACACATCATAATTAAAATGCCAAGAGCAAAAGATAAAGAGAGAATCTTAAAAACAGCAAGAGAAAGAAACTCAGTTACCTACAAGGGAATACCCATACGACTGTCAGCTGATTTCTCAACAGAATCTTTGCAGGCCAGAAGGGAGTGGCAAGAAATATTCAAAGTGATGAATACCAAGAACCTACAACCAAGATTACTTTATCCAGCAAAGCTATCATTCAGAATTGAAGGTCAGATAAAGAGCTTCACAGATAAGGAAAAGCTAAAGGAGTTCATCACCACCAAACCAGGATTATATGAAATGCTGAAAGGTATCCTTTAAGAAGGGGAAGAGGAAGAAAAAGGTAAAGATACAAATTATGAACAACAAATATGCATCTATCAACAAGTGAATCTAAGAATCAAGTGAATAAATAATCTGATGAACAGAATGAACTGTTGATTATAATAGAATCAGGGACATAGAAAGGGAATGGACTGACTATTCCTGGGGGGGAAAGGAGTGTGGGAGATGCGGGAAGAGACTGGACAAAAATCGTGCACCTATGGATGAGGACAGTGGGTGGGGAGTGAGGGCGGAGGGTGGGGCGGGAACTGGGAGGAGGGGAGTTATGGGGGGGAAAAAAGAGGAACAAATGTAATAATCTGAACAATAAAGATTTAATTAAAAAAAAAAAAAAAAATGATGCATTTGTATGATTTAAATGGGTGAATTAGATGGTATCCGAATTATATCTGAGTATTTTTTTCAAAGATGCTCAGTCTCTCTCTCTAGAACAGCAAGCAGTTAAGGATGACGTAAACTTGGGCCTGCCAGCAGCTCTCTCTTCACCACGGAAAGACAGCCAGCCTGAGAATAGAGCCATGCAGAGGCAAGCACATGAGAGAGGCAGAGAATGAATCATTTGAACTACTGGATCCAACTTTTCATAACGCCACTTCCATTCCTTGAATTTCTCGGTTGCATAAGCCAAAAAAAAAAAAATTCCTTTTTTTGTTTAAATTAGTTTAAGCTTAGTTTCTGTCACAGCGAACAAAGTCTTGCTACAGCTTTCCTGACAGCTTTCCTGACAGGCTATCCAAATGTATTCCCTTATCAGCTGTGAATGAGAGTACCTAACCCCCCTCAAAACCCTGCAAAACAGAATCATTCTATTATTAAAGAGGGTTTTTTGGTTGTTTTTTTTATTATGCTTTGTCCAGAGATATGCAAAAGAATTTAATTTCTAGCAAGGTTGAACATTATTATCAATCCTTATCTTTTCCTTCTTTAAAGTGTTTATATTTGCATAAACTGTGTACAGGATGTTAGTAAACCTTTCTTCTATGAATATTTTTTCTAGTTATCACTTGCCTTTGGATTTTTATGGTAGATTTTATGTGCAGAAGTATTTTATGCATAAAACCTATCAAATATTTCTTTATAATGCTTTGTCTTTATTTTTTAGAAAGTTTGTCCCCATCCTGAGATTAGACAAGTATTCTCATACTTTCATTTTTTTGTTTGAACATCTTAATACACCTGGTATATAAGATTATAAAAGATCTTAGAATGTTCAAGATATATCAAAATAACTCCCTAATTGTCCCAGTATTTATTAAATAATTCTTCTTTTATCAACTTATTTATGAGATATATATATATATGTGTATATATATATATATATATCTCAAATACTAAATTCATTAACATAGTAGGGTTTCTCTCTTTATCTATTTGGTTACATTGAACTGATTACCAATCTTGAGCAATTACTCTGCTACTTCACCTACTATAACTTTGAAATACAGTTTTTGGATATTTTTATTGTGGTAAAATGTGTATAACATCATAAAATTCATCATTTTAATCATTTTTAAATATATAATCAGTGGTGTTAAGGACATGAACAGTGTTGTACAATCATAAACACCATCTTCCCAAACTGAAATTCAGTACCCCATTTTAAATAATGACTCCACTCCCTTCAGCCCCTGGCAATCGCTGTTCTACTTTCTGCCATTATGAATTTGACCATTCTAGGTACCCCATGTAAGTGGGGTCATACAGTATTTGTCTTTTATGTCTGTTTTTTTTTTTTCATTTAGCATAATATCTTCAAGATTCATCCATGTTGCAGCATGTATCTGAATTTCATTCCTTTTTTAAAAAATGTTTATTTTTATTGATATTAGAGAGAAAGGAAAGGAGAGAGATAGAAACATTGATTGGCTGCCTCCTGCACGCCCCCTATTGGGTATCAAGCCCACAACCTAGGCATGTGCCCTGACCGGGAATCAAATTGGTAACCTCTTGGTTCATGGGTCAATGCTCAACCACTAAGGCACAATGAACAGGAAGAATTTCATTCCTTTTTAAGACTGAGTAATATTTCATCAGCTATATATACCACATTTTGTTTATCCATTCATCCGCCCATAGACATTTGAGTTGTTTCCACCTTTTTGCACTGTGAATAATGCTGCTATAAACACGGTGTAAAAAGATTTGTTTGGCTCCCTGCTTTCAATTCTTTTGTGTATACATCCAGAAGTAGAACTGGGGATCAAATGGCAGTTCTATGTCTAATTTTTGAGGAACTGCCATACTGCTTTCCACAGGAGTGACTCCATTTGATATTCCCACCAGTAATGCACAGGGTTCTAATTCCTCCACATTCTCACCAACACTGTATTCTTCTTTTTATAATAGCCACCCTAGAGAACCAAGATGGTGGCATAGGTAAACACCAGAAATTGCTGCCTCCCACAACAAATTCAAAAATACAACTAAAAGACAAAACGGACATCATCAAGAACTACAGGAAGGCTGGCTGAGTGGAATTCTACAACTAGAAGGAAAGAAAAAAGCACACTGAGACTCAGAGGAGCTGCAGAGGTGGAGTGCTGAGGTACAGAGGCGCACGCGTCAAGGGCTGGCGACTGAGGATATAGCTGTCTTTTTGAATCGGGAGGGAGCCACAAGCCCCCGACTGCTCTGAACTCCAGTTCCGGGAGAGTCTCTGGGGACCTAGACTCATAGGGGGAGAAACTGGACTGTCTGGCAGTGGGCAGAACTCGAGGGCGGCTTTCTCTCAGAGGTGCTTGTAGGAATTACCGGGACACTGAGATGTGGGATCTCTTAGGGTAAGACTGAGGAGCAGCCATAGCTGCTTGCTCCGCCCGGTTGATCCCCTGAGACCCCGCCCCACCTAGGCTGCAGCAGAAGCTTTTGCATATGAATGCCCTGGCCCTTTACAATCTGAAAATTACCTAACAAACTACAGCTGGGCCAGACAGATCCAGAACTTCCAAGAGAAGGCCCAAGGCCCCACAGCAGCTTGCACTGATTCACAGCTGGGCCTCATCCGGGCACCTCCAAACCCCAAACAAGGAAGGGGAATCTACATATCTCTTCATAGCTCCTGCTGGGTAGCCTCAGGCAGAGGCTAAATTAGCACCTCCTTAGATCCAAGAGCCAGTGTACCCAGTGATCAGAGTGGGACCATCCAGATTACAACTCCTCAGAACCATAAGGGACACACTCAGGGGGCAGACTCAGTGAGCACTAAAGCCCCACTGAAGCAAGTCTTGCCCCATAAGGGTGTCTTCAGCACAGAAGTTCTCCCACTGTAGACACAGCTGATTCTCACAGCCAATAGGCCTGGAGGTCAATTCCTCTCAGTGATACCTACAACAATCAAGGCTTAACTACAACAAGACTGTGCACAAAGCTCACAAAGGGGTGCACCAAGAGTGTCCACCTCAGGTAATTGGGGAGGCTGAGCCACTGGGCCCTATAGGACACTAGCACACAAAGCCACTCTACCAACACAGGGAAGCATAAAAAATGCAGAGACAAAAAAACAGGTCACAAATGACAGAACTGGAGGAAAGCAAATGACTGGATATAGAGTTCAAAACCACATTCCTAAGGTTTTTCAAGAACTTTCTAGAAACCGCTGATAAATGTAGTGAGACCCTCAAGAAATCTAGTGAGACCCTCAAGGTTATGATAAAGGACCAACTAGAAATTAAGCATACACTGACTAAAATAAAGGATATTATGCAGAGTTCCAATAGCAGACTAGAGGATCGCAAGAATCAAGTCAAAGATTTGAAATACGAAGAAGCAAAAAACACCCAACCAGAAAAGCAAAATGAAAAAAGAATCCAAAAATATGAAGATAGTGTAAGGAGCTCTGGGACAGCTTCAAGCGCACCAACATCCAAATTATAGGGGTGCCAGAAGAAGAGAGAGAGCAAGATATTGAAAACCTATTTGAAGAAATAATGACAGAAAACTTCCCCCACCTGGTGAAAGAAATAGACTTACAAGTCCAGGAAGCACAGAGAACCCCAAACAAAAGGAATCCAAAGAGGACCACACAAAGACAATCATAATTAAAATGCCAAGAGCAAAAGACAAAGAGAGAATCTTAAAAGCAGCAAGAGAAAGACAGTCAGTTACCTACAAGGGAGTACCCATACGACTGTCAGCTGATTTCTCAACAGAAACTTTGCAGGCCAGAAGGGAGTGGCAAGAAATATTCAAAGTGATGAATGCCAAGAACCTACAACCAAGATTACTTTATCCAGCAAAGCTATCATTCAGAATTGAAGGTCAGATAAAGAGCTTCACAGATAAGAAAAAGCTAAAGGAGTTCATCACCACCAAACCAGTATTATATGAAATGCTGGAAAGAAGGAGAAGGAGAAGGAGAAGGAGAAGGAGAAGGAGGAAGGGGAAGGGGAAGGGAGGAGGAGGAGGAGGAGGAGGAGAGGGAGAGGGAGAGGGAGAGGGAGAGAGAGAGGGAGAGGGAGAAGGGAAGGGGAAGGGGAAGGAGAAGAAGGAGGAGAAGAAGAAGAAGGACGAGGAGGAGGAGGAGGAGGAGGAGGAGGAGGAGGAGGAAGAAGAGGAAGAGGAAGAGGAAGAAGAAGAAGAAGGAGGAGGAGGAGGAGGAGGAGGAGGAGGTAAAGATACAAATTATGAACACCAAATACACATCTATCAACAAATGAATCTGAAAATCAAGTGAATAATCTGATGAACAGAATGAACTGGTGATTATAATAGAATCAGGGGCATAGAAAGGGAGTGGACTGACTATTCTTAGGGGGGAAAGGGGTGAATGGGATGTGGGAAGAGACTGGACAAAAATCATGCACCTATGGATGAGGACAGTGGATGGGGAGTGAGGGAGGAGGGTTGGGTGGGAACTGGGTAGAGGGGAGTTATGGGGGGGCGGGGGGAGGAACAAATGTAATAATATGAACAATAAAGATTTCATTAATAAAAAAAATAAAAAATAAAATGCCAAGAGCAAAAGACAAAGAGAAAATCTTAAAAGCAGCAAGAGAAAGACAGTCAGTTACCTACAAGGGAGTACCCATACGACTGTCAGCTGATTTCTCAACAGAAACTTTGCAGGCCAGAAGGGAGTGGCAAGAAATATTCAAAGTGATGAATGCCAAGAACCTACAACCTAGATTACTTTATCCAGCAAAGCTATCATTCAGAACTGAAGGTCAGATAAAGAGCTTCACAGATAAGAAAAAGCTAAAGGAGTTCATCACCACCAAACCATTATTATATGAAATGCTGAAAGCTATCCTTTAAGAAGAGGAAGAAGAAGAAAAAGGTAAAGATACAAATTATGAACAACAAATACACATCAACAAGTGAATCTAAAAATCAAGTGAGTAAATAATCTGATGAACAGAATAAACCGGTGATTATAATAGAATCAGGGCCATAGAAAGGGAATGGACTGACTATTCTTGGGGAGGAAAGGGGTGTGGGGGATGTGGGAAGAGACTGGACAATAATCGTGCACCTATGGATGAGGACAGTGGGGGAGGGGGTGTGAGGGCGGAGGGTGGGGTGGGAACCGGGTGGAGGAGAGCTATGGGGGGAAAAAGAGGAACAACTATAATAATCTGAACAATAAAGATTTAATTAAAAAAAAAAATAGCCACCCTAATGGGTGTGAAGTGCTGTAATACATTTTAATACAATATGGTACAAATGTTTTCTCATTATGATTCTTTCTCAAAAAAAAAGGGGGGGGGGGCCATTCTCTATTTTTTTTCTCCCAGGACAATATTAGAATGATTTTTAAGTCCCCCAAATATTTTATATGAATGATAATTAGAATTCTATTTAACTTATTTGGAAAACATTAACATTATTCATCTTTAAAACATTTAACCCGTGTCCCACCAAAGAAAGAAAATTTTCTCTTTTTTCCTGAGTAAAGTTTTATTTTTCTTCATATTGCATTATCCCTCGGCACTTCATGTTTTTGTGCTATTGTGAATGGAAGAATCAACCATATTTTAGAGAATAATTTTTGGAGGAAGAAGAAACCCCATAATAAACAATAACACTCATTTATTAAATACCTGCTATTTTAAGATCAATGATAAAAGTCAATAGTGCTTGTCTTCTACATGGAAATGTACTGTAATAGAAAAGTAAAACATGTGTTTAAAACTTCATTGGACTGCCTCTTTTAAAGGCCTAGAGCAGCGGTTGCCAACTTTTCAGGCCTCACAGACCACCAGCGGTCCGCGGACCACCGGTTGACGACCGCTGGCCTAGGGCATCACTCCAAAGGAGGCAACTAAAATTGTGGGTGATTTCAGGTTTAATCAATGTTTGTTGCAGCTATCATTCATTTGGGTCAAATTCAAGATGCATGAGTTTTCTTGTGTCCTACATGTAACTTACATTACTCTGGCCTTTCCTTGTGGATTTATACCCATTTTATTACTTCATTAATTTACCACTTAAATTACTACTGAAGTTTACACCTGCATCTCTTCTCTACAATATATTTATATAACTGTGACTTATTTACAACTCTTCAGTCAGAAAACACTATCTTTAATTTTACTATAGCTCCCAGAAGGAAATACGGTCCGCTTTATAACAATTTACTTTAAGACATTCTACTCTACTGTGCAATTTCCTGGTCATTACATAGAAAAGCTTCTATTAATAAGATTTTTCCCTCATTGTGGGAAAAAATGTTAAGTCTGTTCTAGGTGCTGAGTACAGAATGGCTATATAATAATACACATCAAAAATGCATGCTTTAGGAAATGGAACCTACATAGCCTATCCTCTAGAAACGTAAGAAAGCTTTTCTGTCCCCTCCAAGAAGGTCAAGAAAGGACCAAGATAACAATGTATCTTCCTCCTTGGCACTTTTTTCCCCTGACATGGAACCGTCTACAACATTTTAAGTCCTGAGGAGGCTACAAATCAATCCTGTTTGCCCCCATCTTCCCCTCACCACCACCACTTAGGATCCATGAAAAGCACAAGGGTTGTGGCTTCCCTGTTTTTAAAGATTCATACTTTTGGCCAAAAAAGAGCAACAAAGAGTATTTTTGTAAAGGAAAGAAAAAAAGGAAACAGAAACCCATCCAGGTGAACGGTGGCCCTCAGTCAAGTCATTATAAACCCTCTGGCTCATGACACCTATTTTAATATACTTGTTCTCCTCACCCGCCAATCACTCCACTCCCTTTCCAAGCCTTCATTTATGCACGCAAATAGGTCAAGTAACAATAATATAAACTTCTCAAAGTTGGGCCAAAAAATGACATGATTACTGTGAATGATTCATGGTGTTTTTTCCAAGCTGCTTCTGAGTCTCTTCTATTAAAATCTCCATCCTCCGAAGAAGGCCAATTACATTTTGGGATATACATTCCAGTTTTAGACTCTGGAATATGATCTATTTTATCAGATATAACAATGCATTTATTGCTCTTAGGAAACAGACAGTATCACTTATTACTTATTAGAGAAAAGAGAAAAGATCCAAATCAACCATTAATGTGCTTTTAGTGCTTAACCCTTTATAAAAAGAGCAACCAAAATTGTGTCTATTGTATCTAAGTGGGGGTTGGAAGAGCAATCTCAAACGAATGACAACGCAAAGGAATAAACCAGGGAAGAAAGCCATTGGAAAGATGCAAACCCATCTCCTTCATTTCCAACAATTCTGGTTCACAGAAAAATCTTATGTCTCCACTGAATTGTTTCTATGCTCTGTTTTTCAACCCAAATCCTATCAAAGAGTATTTTCATGAAATGATCCTGCCACTACCTAATCTGTCTAAAAGCATAAACTAAATAATAAAAAGAACTTTAAATTGAAATATAAAAAGAGAATGGTTGTTGTATAAAGATAAGCAAACAGCGTAAATGAAGCTATGACCTACAACCATTTTTTAAGTCAACATATAACTTAATTGACATTTTACACAACCAAGGCCTCTGTCTAAGTATCTTGCACCATCTCTGTATCAATCAGGATAGGCTAAATTCTGCTATGGTAACAAATAATCACAAAACTCTCAGTGGCTGACAAAAATAAATGTTAATTTTGTGCTCACACTAAATGCCCATCATGGGTCAGCTGCAGCTCTGCCCCACACTGCCTTCAACCTGCAATCTTCATCTGAAACATTATTTATTGTTAGGAAGAGGGTGTCACAAAGGGGGGGAGGGGAGGTATCATGAAGCAGAAACTGGATTTTAACATTTCTGACCCAAAAATAACATATTCACATTTCATAGGTTAAAGCAAGTCACATAATGTCATCTGAGTTAACAGGGCAAGAATATATAATTGTCCTCTTAGCTGGTCTTCTTACCTATCGTATACTTCCTGTCAAGGCCATCCTACCCCACCCCACCCAAGCCATTGCTCCCTGGGGGCTCTCTTTAAATCTAGCCACAGCCTGGCTGGCATGGCTCAGTGGTTGAGCATCAACCTATGAACCAGGAGGTCACGGTTCAATTCCCTGTCAGGGCATATGCCCGGGTTTTGGACTTCATCCCCAGTGTGGGGCATGCAGGAGGCAGCCAATCAATGATTCTCTCTCATCATTGGTGTTTCTATCTCCCTCTTGCTTCCTCTCTATATTGAATGAATGAATGAATGAATGAATGAATGAATGAATGAATGAATGAATGAATAAATGAATCTAGCCATAGTCCTTCTCTGCCTAAAAATTTCTGCAACTGGGCTTCTCCTGTTTGTATCTGCATCAGCACCAGAGTGTGTGGCAATAGGCCTAGGGAGTTTTGGACTAAGCATGGTGAGTTTCCCAGAACGCTGGTTTCACTTGAAGATTTGGAAATATAAAATAAAATTGAATATATTATTGGACAAAATAAAAATAAACCGGAGTTTCTAGTGAAAGTTGGTGCCTCATTGGGCTATCCCACATCTTCTGGTACCAGGGGTGCAGGCTCTTTTATTCTCAAGGATTCTTTAACGGAAGAGGGTGAGAAGCACCAGGACCAACATTATCTGGCATTTTCTACATCTCCAGAATGGCCCTGTCCATTATGCTAACCAATAACTACCTGTGGCTACTGAGCGCTTGAATTGCAGCTAATATGGCTGAGGAACTGAACATTTCATTTTATTTGTTTTAATTAAATGCAAGTAGCCACATGTGCCTAGTGGCTACTGTATTCAGCAGCACTGGTACAGAGCGTGAGGTCTCTGGTAGGTAGAATAATGACCTTCCAGAGATGTCTATGCCCAAGTCCCCAGAACATGTTATTTTCTGTTACGTTTCAAAGGAGAATTAAAGAAACAGACAGAATTAAGTTGATTAATCATTTGATCTTAAAATAGGCAGATGGTCCTGGATTATCCATGTAGGCCCATTCTTCCCTGGGTCCAATCCAGAACCAATACCCTTACTTTGTTTTCCCTTAGTACAGTTGAGATAAGCAGTTGGAATCAAGCAGCTCACTTACTAAAAAACCAAGGAACTAGGAAAATGAGTAAAGTAAATGCAAACAAGATCAAAGACATAAAGAACGCTGACCCCAACAATCTCAGTAAAAGTATTAAAGCACTTTGCTGAGCCTCAAATGTCCTCTGCTCCAGTAACTGCTCTTGGACCATAGACCATATGCAATGTACATCCATATTATTTATTTAGCGTTCTTCTCCATGAACTTCCCTGCCCTAAAGTCAAAACTGCAGCTTATTATTATTCTTCAAAATGTGAGGTGCTTTCTATGGGAGAATTCCATCCAAGTACAGTCTTCCAAATTACAATCAGAGGAACAAACCCAGTTCTGAGTTTCTCTCCCAGGATACAGGGGCAACCCAAGGACTAATGCTACACACTCTGGCCACTTATCCCCTCCACTCACTCACTCCTCTGCCCCGTGACTCACCCCTCAGGTCCTCCCCCCTCTTCCCCACATGGCCCGCCCTTCAGGAAAATGGTCCTTTATAATTAGAGTTTTAATATTTAAAATTAGCTTATGCATACGATGACCATGACACAAATAGAGTGCGGCAGGTCATTCTCTCACAGAGCCTTCCTGAGTAATTACATAAGTCTTCCTAATATAGCAGCCTGTTCAGTAAAGGTTATCCAAATATGTTTTAACTCTTTAGGACCTAGAAGTGTGCCTGTTACAAAGTCAAACAGACACTCTTACCCTTTATCCATAGAGATCCCCATCTGATATTACTCTAGATTAAAAAAAAAAAATCTTCAGCAAAAGCCAATAGCAAAATATCATTAAGTACTATTTTTATTGAACTTATTGGGATGACATTGGTCAATACAGCTATATAGGTTTCAGGTATACAATGCTAAAATATATATCGTCTGTCTATCGTATTGTGAGTTTGCCACCCCAAGTCAAGTCTCCTTCCATCACCATTTATCCCCCGATACCCTCTTCTACTTCTCCCCACCCTTCCCTTCTGGAAATCACCAGGCGATTGTCTGTGTCCATGAGTTTCTGTTGTTCTTTTTTTTTCTTTTGCATAATCCCTTTACCTTTTTCACCCCTCCAAGTACTATTCTTATTTTTGCATATAAAAATATCTTTATTTAGCTTTCTTTGCATTCCATATTGACTAATTTTTCTCCATAATGAACAACATCAGATTATTAGACCATGCAGATCAGATATTACTGGATTTAAGAAATTAAATAATTTTAAAGGAGCTGATAATATGCACTAACCCTTTTTTTTGTACTAACCCTTAATGTCAAAGCCAAATATTAAAATTCCACATGAACGTATGAATCCATTAAGCAGGAGTCATTTTCAATTATTAAGAAGAAAGATCTGTATTCTTTATAGAAATTAGAAATGGCAGAAAATAACATCAACATTCGTAACTGCTACAATTAGGACCAATAAAAATTTTAAATCAAATTAAAATCGGAGTGTTGATATTAACAGTAATGAAATTTATGCAGCACCATGTGGCTTCATTTCCTCAAAGAAACCCCTGAGTCTTTTACAGGGTGAGGAAATGAGTAGTCACTGCTTTCATTTTCCAGGTCACTGGACTAAGGATTCACCTGCACCAACAGGGAAATGGATCCAATGTCACACACACACACACACGGCTACTGCCTCTCCGGCTCCAATATAACATCTAGTCCCTCAGCTTCACCCAGTGTCTGATGCTGCTGGAAGCCAGCACAGGTCAAATCTAGGAAATGCCTGCTTTCCTACCAGTCCCATGAGTCCCCATTCATTTGGCTCCAGTGGGTCCCTAGTCTGGGTAACCTGACACCCAAGAGAACAAGATTCAGAAAGGGATTTAGAACTGAGGAGTCCACTTTCTATACTTGAGCACATCTATGGTGACTACAGATGTTTGTAAAGGCTTACCCTGAAGATCCCACTCTAATTATATAATGTACATGTCTTATGATCCTAAATTCCAAAATCAGTAGTGGTTATTAACCTATTGAAGGCCACAGATCACCTTTAGAAACTAATAGATATCCCTCTACCTAAAATTTGCTTGGATTTTTAAATTTAATTTCAGGAGGTTCACAAACCTATCAAAGCCCAGCTAGATCCTCTGGGGACTTATGGACTAATACTAAAGCTAAGAAACCTGCTTTAGGGTCATTTTGCTTTTCTTTGAAACACAGGATTAAAATTAATTGGCTTCCCAGACACAGAAAGACAAAGTTTCGCTTAATTCTGATGCCAGATACTCAGGCCTCAACATTGTTAATTCTGAGAAACTCAGTTCTGGAAGTTTTTCATACAGATGTGTACTTAAATATTAAGCTTTTTATTTTTCCAATTTCTCCAGAACTATTCCTACCTTCTTTTTGTTCTTGACTTCTCTCTTAGGGTTACTGTATGCTAGAGTGATGAGTATGTGAGAAGGAATTCCAAGTGGCACCTTCCTTACAGGCAAAACATTTCCCAGAGTGGTGAGCAAGAGATGGCCTTGAGGCAAGGATGGTCCCTTCCCCCATCCACATCCCTGCTCACACCTGCCCACAGACCCCAAAAAAAAAGGATGTAATGACCCAGACTCATTTACATCCCCATTATTCCTGCATTATCATTGTTTGTAAATGCCATTCTTTTTTAATTACCCCTGCCTAAAAGAAATGAAGGCAAGAAGAGACAAAAAGGTTAATGTGACATTCCAGGAGAATCATAAAAGCAGAGCATGGGACTGTCTTATTAACTCCACTTTGGTGCTGTGTTATAAAATGCAAATTGCAGAAAAGGGGCAGTAATTTGTTAATAAATATGTTAATTAGGCAGAGTAAATGCCATACTGCACGGAGGGGGGAAAAAATCACTGATTGTAAACTCCATGCACAGCAGATTTCAGAGGGCAAATGTAGTTAATAAAACTACCTTTATGTTTTATATGGCTGCTCTTTAGCATAAACAGCTAATAACCGATTTACATTAATGGTGTGGGCACAAATGTAAATTAGCTCCTTTTTGGTTTGTATTACTGAAATGCAATCCTAATGTTTGTGTTACATTTGGCGATTTCATTGAGGGAAAGATCTGAGAACCCGATACAGTCCCAGGGCCTGCTTCAAGGAATTTTCATATGAAACCAAAATTACACTGCACATCCTTGTTCGCCACATGGGAATTTCCAGAAAGGGCTCTGCTATCAAATAGTTTCCCTATCCATGGCTATGTCCACAGCCCTGAGGTCCTGTGGGTGTTCAAAACGCCCCGCTCGCCAAAATGCCACACAAGCCCGAAGCTGCAACAATACGGTCTTGTGCAACTCTAGTCTGGACTTCTGCTGGACTTTCTCAGCTTGACGACTGGTAGCAGCCCCGTCTTGACAACAAACAAAGAGACCCTTGTAGGAGAGGGACTTTCATGGGTCCAGGTGGCTGGAGGAAGGAAGAGAGAAGGACCTTCAGGGCCTTCGGAGTCCGGGTTCCCACTAGCCACAAAGATCGAATGCAAATGCTAGCAAATGCTAACAACACGCATTTGTGCTGCCCGCACCGGTGGAAGTTTTCCACTTCTGGCCTCATTCATCTGCAACCTCTCCAACTCACAGGGTCTCTCTTTAGTCATGCTGTGCAAGCAGCTACTGTATACACCAAAAGTTAATTTTACTAACACACTTCAGTGTGTTGCCGGAGGTGCAATAAATCACGAACCAATTTCCAATTTTGTTATGCCCTACTTGATAAGGACGCGAAGCATTTTCTCCCCCGATATACATGTTTTTAAACATGAGGATCAGCAGCAGGAACACGTCCCTTGATGTGCAGTGAAATTTTAACCTTCCTTTTCAGGAGAAGTTGACCCCCGCAGGTCCTATTAGAATAAAACATCAACTTTCTTTCGTTTGGATCTTGGGTCCAGAAGCTGCCTACAAGCCTTTATGCTGCAAAACACCTCTTAAGAAAAGTTTTGTTGTTTGTTTGGCTTTTTTGCAACTTCAGCAAATAAATTCTTTCAGAAGTACAAGTTGTAGGGGCAATTTTACTCTGCCCCTACAGAATAAGATTCATATTTATTTAAATTTTCATACAATCATATTCTTGGAGATGGATAAAGTGACTTTACTATCCCTACCTCATCTTTTAATTTGAATATTTCCAGTGATAGCCCCTTGTAGTTGTGGAATAATCTAATGCTAATGGAGTTGTTTCGTTTTGTTTTGTTTTGTTTTGGGTGAGGGCAGTTGTAAATTGAGCCAGAATTCAGAAGTTAGATGGCAACAATTAACACTTTAAATTCATTAATTCCTTTGCTGCTTTGTCTATACTCAAAATGATAATAACAGAATATATTTCTTGAGATTATTTTGAAGTTTAAATAAAATTGTACAATCACTAATTGGCAACCACCACAGTAATAACTGTTTTAGGCAGTAATCATTGATGGATGCTAAAACTAGCCAGTGAAAGTTGGATGAGAAATAAGGTATTAGATAGTCTCAAAGAATGTCCCCACAAGAAACTAGAACAGGGGTGGGCAAACTTTTTGACTCGAGGGCCACAATGGGTTCTTAAACTGGACCGGAGGGCCGGAACAAAAGCATGGATGGAGTGCTTGTGTGAACTAATATAAATTCAAAGTAAACATCATTACATAAAAAGGTACGGTCTTTTTTTTTTTTAGTTTTATTCATTTCAGACGGGCCGAATCCGGCCCACGGGCCGTAGTTTGCCCACGGCTGAACTAGAAGGATACCCACCCAAAAGTTGGTGAGAGTCTGGAGACCAAGATGAGAGTGGGGAGGGAAGATTTGAATGGGGAGCATGGATTACTTCAGTCTCCCAAAGACAAACGGAGTTAAGTTTTAGGAAAAAGAGGAGGAGGTGGTGAAGAAATGCTCCAATGCAGCAAAGATCAAAGGAAGCCAGCGAACCAGGTTCTCCTCTACATCACCTAAACAAAGTGCCGCCCAAGCTACACATTTTCATTTGGGCTCCCATTTCTGTGCTTGAAAGGCACATACACGCAAGGAGGTTGGGCACCTTCAGGTAAAGAGGAAACAGAATATGAGGCAACAGAAAGTACACAGGATTTTTAAAGTCCTAGGTTCAAATCCCAGCCCCACCTCCTTCCAGAAGAACACCTTTTAAAAGAAATGAACACTGATAAGTAAATTAATATAATTCCAAAACCTACGGTTTGCCTATTACATATACACAAGTCCTTTTTATTACTTAAAAGTAAATTTTTAAAAGACATATAATCAGTTTGGAGAACAGTTTGGCAATATTTAGAAAAATTTAAAATGTGCACATCACATGACTGAGCAATTCCATTCTTCATTATATACTCTAGCGCAGGGGTGGGAACCTTTTTTCTGTGAAGGGCCATTTGGATATTTATAACATCTTTCTCGGGCCCTACAAAATTATCAACTTAAAAATTAGCCTGCTATATTTGGTCAAACAGTTAATTAACTCACCCCTAATGCCTTGACAGGGCCAGACCAAATGATTTTGTGGGCCGTATATGGCCTGTGGGCTGGACATTCCCCACCCCTGCTGTAGAGAAACACACACATACATGAGGAGACATATGTATTATTGCTCAAAACAGTACTGTTTGTGATAGAAAAAAGTGAAAACAATCTAGTAATACATCAAAAAGAGAATGAATGTATACATTGTGATATATTCATATAATGGAATACCATACAACTATTAAAATGAATAAGCAGTCACTATACACAGCTATATGAGTGACTTACAATACTGAGTTAAAAATCATGTGACAAGAATATGTACAATATGATTTTGTAATAACTCCATCAATGTGCTGCGCCAGCACGGCCAAGGGTGAACCTGAGTGGGGGTAGCTGAAAGGCTTAGAAAAGACAGACAAGAGAATGAAAGCTGGGTCTGGGTGGGCCGCTGCTCTTTATTTTATAGCCAGATTCCCTGAGGCAAAGTAAGGGCGTGGTCAAGATGTTTAGAGCATTCTCGTGAGTTTCGATCCTACTCAATTACATACCCTTGAACTCTATCAAGCCCACATCACTCAGGCACGTGGGGCAACAGGTTCGAACCATAGGTTCAAGCTTACAACTACAGCTGTTGTCTATAATTGTGCTGGGAGGGCTCTGCCCTCCAAGCTGGGACTTGCACTTGGCAATGAGAGGACTGTGTCCTCTCATTAGTCTAAGGCTTGAACCTGTCCAAACACTGTAGCCGCTCTCCACACATAAAACCCCATGTGTGTGATCTTACGAACCTTCAGGACAATAGAAGAAATAGTGTCAGTATATTATTTTGTTTAAAAGCATTACTATGTATTGCATAGGATACATAAATATATTATAAAGTGTAATAAGCAGGCATGGGAACCAAATTCAGAAGAGCAGTGTTACCCTTGGAGGGAGATGGAATCAGAAAGGGCATTCGAATGCTTGAGTGATGAGAGTAGAAAGGGTGAAGATGTGTAAGTATATACAGGGCATTTATACTTATTGGGGTTTTTTTATTAAATTAGAGGGAGAAACACATTAGTAGCATTATTTTTCATACTTTTTTGTATGTCTTAAATATTAGCTAATTACTAATTACCTATTTTCAAACAAAACTACATCTATACAAATATATGCATAGAAGATTTCTAGAAGAAATCAACGGAAACTATTGACAGTATTTGCCTTTGGAGAGTGGAACTGGGGGCCCAGGGTGGGAGCTAGATTCACCTTTCACTATTATACAGTTCGGATTTATACAATATGAAAATGTTGTCCTCATAACAATTTTTCTGACAACTTAGCAAACATGGGCTATTCAGGGGTGGGCAAACTTTTTGACTCAAGGACCACAATGGGTTCTTAAACTGGACCGGAGGGCCGGAACAAAAGCATGGATGGAGTGTTTGTGTGAACTAATATAAATTCAAAGTAAACATCATTACATAAAAGGGTACGGTCTTTTTTTTTCAATAGTTTTATTCATTTCAAACGGGCAGGATCCGGCCCGCGGGCTGTAGTTTGCCCACGGCTGGGCTAGTCGATAATATACACATGACTTTTGCACTGATGGTCTCACTCATTGCCATGCGTATTTAAGCTCAACTCCCCTTCTCAGGAAATGTGATATTAACTCTGTAGAGTGATATGGGCCACAAATATGGGACATACCATTACTGCATATGGGTAGTATTTTGTAATAGCTCCATAAAATCCCATGAATGTGATCTTATGAACCTTCAGGACAATAGAAGAAATAGTGTCAATATATTACCCTGTACTAGAGGCCCGGTGCATGAAATTCATGCACATGAAGGTGGGGGGTGGGGGGGCCCCTCAGCCCGGCCTGCGCCCTCTCGCAGTCCAGGAGCCCTTGAGGGATGTTCAACTGCCACGGAGGTAGGAGAGACTCCGCCACTGCTGCTGCACTCGCCAACCATAAGCCCGGCTCAGGGCTTCAGGCTGAGTGGTGCTCCCCCTGTGGGAGCACACTGACCACCTGGGAGCAGCTCCTGCATTAAGCATCTGCCCCCTGGTGGTCAGTGCACGTCATAGCGACTGGTTGAACAGTCAGATACTTAGCATATTAGGCTTGTATTATCCTACATAATAACAGGCTAATATGCAAATCAACCGAACGGCGGAACGACCAGGGGGCAGATGCTCCAACCAGTAGGTGAGCTTGCTGCTGAGGTTCGGCCAATCAGGACTGGGCGAGATGGGCCAGACATGCCCTGGAGCCCTCCCACGGTCCCTCCCTGGCCCTGATCATGCACTGGTGGGGTCCTTCAGCCTGGCCTGCGCCCTCTCACAATCCAGGACCCCTCAGGAGATGTCAGAGAGCCAGTTTCAGCCCGAACCCTACAGGCCAGGCAGAGAGACCCCACCAATTCAGGAATCTGTGCACCAGGCCTCTAATTTTGTGATAATTATGCTTTTTGTGATAATTTTTGGCCATGAAATAGAGCCTAGTGCCATTTCAAATTCAGTTCAACTCAACAAATGTTTATTGAATTTGTACTGTTAGAGGTTAAGGTAGAAACATGAATAAGACGTAAGTCCCTGCCCTTGAGGATAGAAACCGATATTCTAATGAAGTGCCGCTGGTTTTAACTTTACCTTCAAAACTAATTATCTAGATCGATTGGGTTTGGGAACAGATACTAATCATGATTACTTACTTTCTCTCTCTTTGCAACCCCCCAATGAAAATAACAAGTGCCGCCCTAGCCAGTTTTGCTCAGTGGAAAGAGCATCTGCCTGCTGACTAAGGGACCCTGGGTTTGTTTCCAGCAAAGGCATGTACCTTGGTTGCAGGCTCGATCCCCTGCCCATGTGTGCAAAAGCAACCAATTGATGTGTCCCTCTCACATCAATGTGTTTTTTCTCCCTTCTACTCTCTCTAAAAATCAATAAAAAAATATCCTCAGGTGAAGATTAAAAAAAAGAAAATAGCAAGTGCTTTCCAACGTTCCATTGTTCTCAAGGTGTGAGCAAATGCCCATCTCTATGAGCAACTCACAAAGGCCAAGCAGATGTGCACAATGATTAGTATTGCGATCAAATAAACCTCATAACCAACTTGATCTGGCACACATCTGATGATATGCATAATCATTACCATGCAGCCTGGTAATTAGGATAATTGGTAAATAATTCATGTAAATTACTGTAATTGATACAGCTCTGCAGTTTAGCCAAGATTTCTAGGGTCAGCTAAGTAGAGTGAGAAGAAGTTAGTTGGCCCAACTGAAACCCACTAATCAGCTAACACAGAGGGACCTTTTCTTGCCACATCAAGGCCTCCCGGTGCCGGGTTCCAGGAACCCCAAACTGACAGCTGAGCCCAGCCACCCAGGAATTCCCAACTCTGACTTGTCTAAGGTTCTCAGTTGCAGTTAGTTTCCTTTAGGGAGTGGGGTTTTCTTCCATTTATGGAGAGAGAGAGAAAAATCAGCAAAATTAGCTCAGACCTCAGGCTTCAGACCAGAAGCTTGTGGAAGAAGGGGAAGGAGCAAGACTAATTCCTTTCTCCAGCGCTGAAGGGGGCAGATACGGGTTTTCTAAAGGCAGTGACTGCCGCTTTCTTTACCACTTCCTTGTCCAGGGACATGATGCACCGCCCCCCAAAATAAAAAAAAAACCTTCTGCCTAAAATTTGTCACCTGAAATTCTAATTAGAGAGCTATGCATGCACCCTGGTTTTGTTTACTCGGCTTGGTTTCCCTGATACAGCTCAGGGAAGAACAGCACTGGAAACTCTGATTGGGGAGGAGCGTCATAAATGAGAAATCATTCTGGAACAAAAGACTATGGCAGAGAATAAGGTCCATATCCAGGACCTGGTAAAGTGGTCACTGGATGCCTTAGCAGCAGCAGAGAAGCAAAGAGCCCAAAAGGTAGAGGAGGAACTAAAACACACAAGTCCCTTTAGAAGAATATATTGGGACACACAGAGAGTAATGGAGTATGATTACTGGCTTAATCCTGTGGCCCGAGCTTGCCTCCCTTCTCAGCTCATTGAGTAATGAAAAAAAGTCCTATGATAGAGGGTATGATGCTACGTGAAATAGGTCAGACAGAGGAAGACAACTACCATATCATTTCACTTATATGTGGAATCTAAAAAACAAAATAGAATCAGACTCATAGACCAGACTGACCGTTGCCAAAGGGAAAGGGTTTGGGGAGGTGGGTGGAAAAGGGGAAGGGATTAAGAAGTACAGATTGGTAGTTACAAAACCGCCCTGGGGATGTAAAGTGCAGCACAGGGAATATAGTCAATGACATTGTAATAACTATGTACGGTGCCAGGTGGGTGCTGGAGATATCAGAGGGAACACTTTGCAAAGTATATGATTGTCTAATCACTATGCTATACACCTGAAACTAATACAAAATAATATTGAATGTAAACTGTAATTGAAAAATAAAGAAACACATGTTCACTGGGAAAAGTTTATAAATAAAACATGTATAATTTCACACTAGCGAAAAAAGAAAGAAAAGTCCCAGAATGTTGCTGAACTAAGGAAGAGCCTCAGCAGGCCTTGTGTCCCAGCAGTGCTGAGGTTGATGCAGGCCTGTCAGGCCCAGCCTAGTGCTCATCTGAGAATCTTGCTTATCCCAGACATGGGTTATCTCTCTGTATGGTTAATCATCTATGTTTATGGACAAAATGTATATTCTAGGAATGTGTATGCCTGGTGCTCTGGGCTTATTGCATTGACAATGCCAAGTAACTTGCCTGTGTTCCTGCAGTGACCTAGAGGTCCGTGGGAAGCCCCAAGGAAAGGATAACCATTCTAGGATGTTTTCAGGCACAGACCTAGAACACTGGAATGCAGTGGGAGAGGGGATTGCACAGGGCTCAGAAGAGCTGAGCTCCATAGGGCAGAAATGAGTGCCGTCCCTCTTGAAAAGACACCAGAACTTGTTTCTATGGTCTCCTGGGCATTGGACAGTAATGGGTCCACATGGAACAAACTGCTAAACATTTCCCAAAGAGCACTTCCAGAACACTAGCTCTATGGGATGTTAACAGATTCAGTAATTAAAATTATTTTGGAGGCTTTGGTTGAAATAAATGTAAATGAAAAATATATAAAGTACTCGTACAACTCAACAAAAAGAAGACAAGCAAACCAAATAAAAAATGGGCAGAGGATCTGAATAGATACTTCTCCAAAGAAGACATGCAAATGGCCAAGAGACATATGAAAAAACTAGAGGCCCGTTGCATGAAATTCGTGCATGGGTAATGTACCTAGACCTGGCTGGCAATCAGGGCCTATCTGTGGGGAAGCTGGCAGGGTGATCGGGGGGCCTCCACTGGCACCTGCCTTGGCTGGCCTGGGGCCTGTGGGCTGAGGGCAGCTCCTGCATTGAGCATCTGCCCCCAGTCTTCCACCGGTTGTTCTGCTATTCAGTCAATTTGCATATTAGGCTTTTATTATATAGGATTCTCAATATCACTAATCAGAGAGATACAAATTAAAACAACAGTGAGGTACCACCTCACACCTGCCAGAATGGCTCCCATCAATAAATCAACAAACAATAAATGCTGGCGAGGATGTGGAGAATACAGGAACCCTAGTACACTGCTGGTGGGAATGCAGACTGTTACAACCACTATGGAAAGCAATGTGGAATTTCCTCAAAAAATTCAAAATGGAACTGCCATTTGACCCAGTAGTCCCACTTCTAGGAATATACCCTAAGAAACCCAAAACACCAATCAGAAAGAATATAAGCACCCCTATGTTCATAGCAGCACAATTTGTATTAGTTAAGATTTGGAAATAGCCCAAGTCCCATCAATAGATGAAGGGGAGGGGGGGAACTGTGGTATATTTACATAATGGAATACTATGCAACTGTAAAAAAGAAGGATCTCTTACCCTTAGAGACAGTATGAAGGGGAGTATTATGCTAAGTGGAATAAGCTAGTCAGAGAAAGACAAGTATCACATGATCTCATTTATATGTGGAATCCAATGAACAAAATAAACTGATGAACAAAATAGATCCAGAGACATTGAAGCATGCCAACAGATTGACGTATTTCAGAGGACGGAGAGATTAACCAAAGAACTTACATGCATATATGTATAACCCATGGACATAGATATTAGTGTGGTGAAGACCTGGGGAGGGGGCATGGGAGGCGTGAAGGGGGTTAATGGGGAGGAAAAGGGGACATCTGTAATACTTTCAACAATAAAGATAAATTTACAAAAAGAAATGAGGCAATGTATAGATTAAAGCCAACTGTAACACTAAAAAAAAAAAAGAAATATAAACACATTTTCATCTTACAGGACTTCTCAGAGCCTTGTTATGTTAATGCCACTGTGGAAATTCAAGAACAGAACAGGATACGTAATGACTCAATTTCATATTAGATGATTTTTTGAAACACAAGTTCACATTTTCTCCATTCTTTTTTTCCCCCCCTCCCCCTATTAAAGGGAAAGGCAAGGGCTTCCTGATATTTATTCCCAAATCAGACACGGTTAAAGGAAAGAGCGGTTTGGGGATCCCATGAGCAGGAAGACAACCTTCGTATTCTCTCCCAGCTCCCAGAATCAGGTCTTTCTCTGGGGTCTCCCAACTCACCACTAAGTATTAATATTATTTTTTAATAGGTACGTTCTCCCTTTTCCCCACCTTCTCTTATTCTTCCTACTGGTTTTTTG
The DNA here is from genome assembly GCF_014108235.1 of Myotis myotis. Classification (NCBI taxonomy): domain Eukaryota; kingdom Metazoa; phylum Chordata; class Mammalia; order Chiroptera; family Vespertilionidae; genus Myotis; species Myotis myotis. The sequence continues at coordinate 37,003,933 of NW_023416357.1, forward strand.
GGAGGTAACAGGCCACCATTGCCTGCTCATTTCCACACAGGGCAGCCTGCTAGAATGAAGTGGTGAAGAAAGATATTGTCCCAAGCACAGTGCAGCAGCAGCTAGGACCCACTGAGGGGACCCTGTAGGTTGGGAGAGTGAGCATCTCCACAGCAAGCAGTGTGGACAGACATGTCCCCAAAGCCTAGACACTCTGTGACATATATATTTTTTTAATCGATTTCAGAGAGGAAGAGAGAGGAAAAGCAATAAAAACATCAATGATGAGAATCATTGATCAGCTGCCTCCTGCACTTCCCCTTCTGGAGATCGAGCCCACAACCTGGACATGTGCCCCAACCAGGAATCGAACTGTGAACTCCTGATTCACAGTTCAACCACTGAGCCATGCTGGCTGGGCAAGAAGCACATACGCTTGCTAGAGCCCTTTGGAGGGAAAAAAGAGAGGAACTCCAAGTATGTTTAAGTTGAAATTTCCCATCAATCTGGAGGTATGGCAGATAAAAGTTAAAATCAGGTTGATTCACACAAAAATAAGAAAATGCAGTATTTCCCTATACAACTAAGCTTGTGCACTGAGATTCACACCTGCCCTAAGTATTTGCCCATGAGCCTCCTTATTGTTAAGTATTTCACAGAACTGGTTTCTGGCAGAGCACACATAAAGAGATCCTGAGACCAACTATCCCATCATAGAAAAGACAAACACTCACTGCTATCCTTGACGTAGGAACTGTTGCCTCTAAAGCTGTGGCCCCTGGGTGAATCAGGAAGAGAATGTCCAGAATCCCTTCTGTTAATACCCGAATGTCCTCAAAGAAGTGTGTTCATGGGAATTGTGATGTTTGAAACTCTATCCCTTGAAAAAAAAATCATTTTGAATGCCTGGTGAACATCTAGAATTTTTCACATAAATCCTAGGAAACACCAAGAGATGCACACTAAAGGGAAGGAAACCTTCAAGGGCAAAAGTTGCTCTAACAGCTCACTGAGCCAGCTCTCAAGTCAACAGGCACCAACATAAGGAAGAGAACTCACTCCCTTGTGCTCAGGGGCCCTTGGCTTGGCTGCTCCCTCATTCACGAGTGTGTGAAAATTTCATGGCATGATCCTCACAATGTATTTAGCAGAGGACCTGGCCTGTGGCAAACACTCCTGATGGTGGTGGCTGCAGTGGTAATAGTGGAACCACATATAACCGCAAATGGATGAATTTTCTCTTGTAGCAAACTCCTCGAGAGCCCAGTAACATTTTAGATATTCTGAAACTGGAGTTTGTTAGAGTTAGTTATAGGAAGAGAAGCAAGGGATATCTGGGCTGGCAGCCCACCAGCCCAATTCAGTCCCTAACTACAGAAGAGAGAACATCTAATTAAATTTCTATCTTCCAAGAAGTGTGTCAGGGTGTTAGATTATGGTAACAATGACTTTGGATATTATCACTTATTTGTCAGAAACACATCTTCCTTTGGGCACCTGGAAACTGCAAATGAAAAAGAGGTTCTTTAATAAGATGAAGTCCTATGTTTTGGATGACATCTCAGGCCTACACGAGATATAGCAGTATAAACACCTCTGAACCAGTGGCTATGGAGCTGATGATTTTTTTAATTTATTCTTTTTAAAAAAATTTATTCTTACTCTTTGAAATCTCTCAAAATTACAGCAATGCCTTGCCCTTTTCTGGATTCAAAATTACTCAATTCTTCTCTGAAGAATCACTGAGTATTAATATTATTTTTACTAGGCATGTCCCCCTTTTCCCATCTTCTCTTACTCCCCCCAAGCCACCATTATCTGCTCATTTCCACACAGGGCAGCCTGATAGAATGAAGTGGTGAAGAAAGATATTGCTCTTTCAGAAATCTCCCTCCCAAGCAAGGAATGTAAAATGCAGAATTGGCATTTTTAGCTGTTAAGTCTCTTTATCAGAGATCTTCATTATCTAACTCATCTGTTCTGAAGAATGTGCAGCCACACCAATAATTTTATGGCTTCCCTTGGAACCCAAACTAAGTTTAAAACCCATAAATTTTCTTCTGTGACCAGCCCTCCTCAAAGTTGGCAGCCTCAGAGTCCTGTGTGGAATGCCTACAAAGCAGTCAACTAGTGACTCTTTTTCTTGGTGCAGAATCTCAGCTACAATACTGCGTTTAATTCTATCTTATCTAGTATGTGTCCCCTTGATCAATGGCTACTTTGCTGAAAATCAGACATGTAAGTAGGTGCTAGATAATCCTTTGCCAAGAGGCAGTAAGGCACAGTGATCAAGAGATCAGGCCGGGTCTGGTCACATCCCAGCTCTACCACCCACCAACTGGAAGACCTGAGCAAGTTCCCTTACCTCCCTGCGCTTCACTTTCCTCATCTACACAATGAGGCTATCAAAGGACCCACCTCAAAGAATTCTGAGGGGATTAAACACGTGCTAAGTAAAACATTTAGGCTGGTGCCTGGAACATAGCACACAGGTTTTAGCTGTAGTAACACTAATATTAATACTTTTGATTGCAACTATTACATTACAGGCAGTCCTCGGGTTATGTCAGACTCGATGTTACGTTGTTTTGTGGTTATGTCACCATCTCCCATTTACAGTATTTATTAAAAAAAAAAAAGTTCCGTCATTTCGACATATGTATATATATGCTTTATGTTTTTTATTATTTATTTACCACAAGTAAAGGTCAGGAATTGTTATCTTTCTTTTAAATTTTTTTTTACTGTTTCACTTCATTACTGCTGTGTATGTGCTCCATGTGAGTGACATAGGTGCTTATGTAGGTGGGTTCCGACTTACTGTGAAATCGCATTACATCGCGCCGTAGGAACGGATCTCTGACGTAACCCGAGGACCTACTGTAATAATATGATTATTATACCTGAATGCATGACACCACCAATGTTATCCTATGGATGTTTCTGTAATTTGTTCTGTTCTTTATACAGTTACTAATTTTCATTACATGCACTGCTGCTACACCATTGACTTGATCCTGCCTGAGAAATGCCAATACTCTAAATCTCCCCATCTTTCTATTTGCTTCTTGGTTTCCACCAACAAGAACATGCATGTGTGACTAGCAAATGCCAAAAGCACATGCTTAGTCATGAGAATGCAGTTTTACAATCATTCAGCACAGGTCTTGGAGAGAGGATTCTACCTCATTCACTGACTAGGACCTATTTCCTAAGGATTCATTGCCCCTTATAGCAGAGTTACCTGTGTTTATTATTAATGCAATATAGCAATCCATGAATGTATATATCTTTATAACATTCATGTAAAGGCTGTCTAGTTGATTATTTAGCATAATAAAAAGGAGGCCAACCTCTGTAGACTTGATCTACTAATCCTACTCCTGAGAATCTATATATATAAAACCCTAATATGCAATTAAACAGAACAGCAGAACAACCGAACAACCAAACAACTGGTCGCTACGACATGCACTGACCACCAGGGGGCACGCGTGAAACATGGCAGGTGTCAGCAGCAGGCAGCAGAGCGCAGAACATGATGGGCATTGGCCACAGAGAGATGGTGGCGCAGGTGAGTGGGGGCGCCAGACCAAGGCAGGGCACCAGTTGCTGTCATAGGGGTGAGCCTCTGGTGGTTACTGAAAATACTTTTCTCCCGCACACCACAGTCCCGGCGGGCACTCGCACCTGCTGCCAGCAGCTGCTGGCCCCAATCTCCCTCAGGGCTTCTCTACCTCCCCCTGCTCCTGAGGGGTGATCAGGGCAGCAGCTGCTGCTCAAACCCACTGACAGCACCGACCCTGCTTGCACCCGCTGCTGGGGCCAGCCCTAATTGTTCCGCGCTGTCAGCGTGTGGGAGCAGTGGCGGTGGGAGCGGGACTGCCAGTAGACAGGGGACCAGGGGCTGTGGCGGGAGGAGCCAGATGGGGGTGCGGAGGATGGGCCAAGATCCATCCCTGTGCCCACCACAGCCTCGCAGCCCACAATTCCTTTCAAGGTGCACAAATTCATGCACTGGGCCCCTAGTCTATATATATAAAAGCCTAAGTGACCGTTATGACCAGACAACCGGCCTATAGCTATGATGCGCATTGACCACCAGGGGGCAGATGCTCAATGCAGGAGCTGCCCTTTGGTGGTCAGTGCGTTCCCACGGCCAACCTCCCACGGTCCCTCCCCCTGGCCAGCCGGCCCCAATCGGCCCCCATTGCCAGCAAGGCTGAGGGACCCACCCGTGCATGAATTCGTGCACTGGGCCTCTGGTAAGAAAATGCAAAATAAGGAAAAAATTATATATATATATATATATATATATATATATATATATATATATATATGAAAGGCTAAGTGACTGTATGACATGCATTGACCACCAAGGGGAAGAAACAACACAGGAGCTGCTGAGCTGCTATGACTTGGCAGTGGTGGTTCTCCGGTGATGCACAGCTACTGGGACCACAGAGGCCGGTCAGGCTTCCTGTGGGTTTGTGCAGGAGCCAGTCTGCAAGGCCGGCCAGGGGAGAGCATGCTGCCCACCCGGCTTTCATGCAGCGCTGCTGGGAAGCCCAGAGGCCCACGCTGTGCCCTGGCCCATGGCATCCGGCCACGCTCACCGCATCTCCACATAGGGACTCAGGTGCCATGACTCAGGTGGAAGGGGGCATGTGGGGGCCCGGGGGCCCAGGTGCTGCCCAGGGTCCAGAGGTCAGCTGGGACTTGCCCTTCCACACCAGACACTCATGCTTCGATCGCCAGCCAGGCCTAGACACCACACCCATGCACAGATTTCATGCATGGATCCTCTAGTTTTAAAATAATTATGACGGTGTAGCAACAGTTAGGTAAAAAAAAAAAAAGATCACAATATTCTATCTAGTTCATTATTGCGAGAGAAAAAATGAGAAACCTAAATGACATCAATAAAAACATCCTATATAATAAAAGGCCAGGACCATAAGCGTAACGACCGGAACAACTGCTCGACCAGTCGCCATGGGGTGCGTCCCTCCCCCGAACCCTGCAGAGTCCAATCGAAGCATGGCGATTCCATGCAACAGTGAACGTGGGAGGGAGGGACTGGGGAGGGAGGGACGGGGGTAGGGGGGGCAGTGGGAGTGTTGGCGGCATGGCGGAACTGGGGACTGTTGAGCAGCAGTAGCAAACGGCAAGCGGCAGTGAGCATCCAGCAGCAAGGTGCGCTGAGCAGCGCAGGGTGGGGAGCTTCGCAGAGCGTTGAGGGACAGCAAATGTCTCGGGGTGTCACGGGAAGTCGGGGGGTATTGCAGAGCATCAGACATGGCCCTGATCGCAGGCTAGGCCTAAGAACCCTACTCGCACACGATTTCATGTGCTGGGCCTCTAGTAGTTAAATAATTATGGGAGATATATATATATAATTAGCAAAATTTGCAGCCCTATTAAAAAGAATGAGGAAAGTCTATATGTATTGACATGAGAAGATCTCCAAGATATATAGTTAGATGGAAAACACAAGTCGCAAGTCAGTATGTAAAATAAGATCCCATAAATTAGGATGTGTATGTATATGTGCATGTGTGAGTATATATGTAAATACAAAATCAAAAGTCTGAAAGGTTACATACTCAGTGCTAATAGGGATTATATCTAGGGAGGAGACTAGCATGAAATGGCTAAGGAAAACTAATATCATTTTATATCCTTCTATATTGTTGGAACTTTTCACAATTAGCATTATTACTTTTTATATTTTTTTTAAAAATTAAATCTTTATTGTTCAGATTATTACGTTTGTTCCTCTTTTTCCCCCCCCCCATAACTCCCCTCCTCCCAGTTCCCGCCCCACCCTCCACCCTCACTCCCCACCCACTGTCCTCATCCATAGGTGCACGATTTTTGTCCAGTCTCTTCCCGCATCTCCCACACCCCTTTCCCCCCCAAGAATGGTCAGTCCATTCCCTTTCTATGTCCCTGATTCTATTATAATCACCAGTTCATTCTGTTCATCAGATTATTTATTCACTTGATTCTTAGATTCACTTGTTGATAGATGCATATTTGTTGTTCATAATTTGTATCTTTACCTTTTTCTTCGTCTTCTTAAAGGATACCTTTCAGCATTTCATATAATCCTGGTTTGGTGGTGATGAACTCCTTTAGCTTTTCCTTATCTGTGAAGCTCTTTATCTGACCTTCAATTCTGAATGATAGCTTTTCTGGATAAAGTAATCTTGGTTGTAGGTTCTTGGTATTCATCACTTTGAATATTTCTTGCCACTCCCTTCTGGCCTGCAAAGTTTCTGTTGAGAAATCAGCTGACAGTCGTATGGGTATTCCCTTGTAGGTAACTGAGTTTCTTTCTCTTGCTGTTTTTAAGATTCTCTCTTTATCTTTTGCTCTTGGCATTTTAATTATGATGTGTCTTGGTGTGGTCCTCTTTGGATTCCTTTTGTTTGGGGTTCTCCGCGCTTCTTGGACCTGTAAGTCCATTTCTTTCACCAGGTGGGGGAAGTTTTCTGTCATTATTTCTTCAAATAGGTTTTCAATATCTTGGTCTCTCTCATCTTCTGGAACCCCTATAATTCTGATGTTGGTACGCTTGAAGCTGTCCCAGAGGCTCCTTACACTATCCTCGCATTTTTGGATTCTTTTTTCATTTTGCTTTTCCAGTTGGGTGTTTTTTGCTTCCTCGCATTTCAAATCATTGACTTGATTCTTGCGCTCCTCTGGTCTGCTGTCGGGAGTCTGTATAATATTCGTTATTTCAGTCCGTGTATGCTTAATTTCTATTTGGTTCCCCAATATAACATCGAGGGTCTCATTAGTTTTCTTGTAGATCTCATTAAGTTTATCGGCGGCTTCTAAACAGTTCTTGAGAGACCTTAAAAGTGTGGTTCTAAACTCTATATCTTCCATTGACAATTTTGTCCTGTTTCTTTGTCTCCGCATTTTGTTATGCTTCCTTGGTGCACCCCCTAGTGGTCTTTGTTCGAAGTCTTATAGTTGAACCTTGATTGTTGTAGCTAATACCAGGGAGGGTTTGACCTCCAGGCCAAGTGGCTATGAGAATCAGCTGTGTCTGCAGTGAGAGAACTTCTGTCCTCTAGGGAGGTGCTAATCTAGCCTTTGCCTGAGGCTATCCGGCAAATGCCTCTGTGCAGGGCTTGGGCAGGGCGGGTCGCACAGGATCAACAGGGTGGGCCGGAGAGAGCAGTTATGGCGGCTCTCAGTCCTGTCCCCCGGGGCTCTGCCTCTCTGAGTCCCAGCACCCGCTGCAAAGCTCGGAGAGAAAGCTGCACTCGCTCTGACCGAAGCCAGACAGTCCCGCTTCTCCCGTTTGAGTCTGGGTCCCTAAAGACTCGCCTGTATCTGGAGCTCAGAGTCTGCGACTCCCTCCCAATTGAAAACACCAACCGCGCCCTCCGCCGCCAGCCCGCTCCGCGCACTCCGCACCTCAGAATTTGACTTCAGCACTGCGCTTCCTCTGAGTGTCCGTATGCGTTTCTCCTTCCTCCTAGTTGTAGGACTTCCACTCAGCCAGCGTTCCTGTGGTTCTGGGTGATGTCCTTTCCGTCTTTTAGTTTCACTTTTGAAGTAGTTGTTCAAAGCAGCAAACTCCTGCGTTACCTATGCCGCCATCTTGGTTCTCCTTCACCTCAATTATCTACTTTTTATATTTTTAATAATTTTAAATCTTTATTATTATTGTGTTATGTGCTATTGAGTCAGCTCCAACTCCTGGTGACACTATGAATGAGTGATGCCAAGTCAAATATTAATCTCATCAAGAAATACCCTCACTGGCACATCAGAATAACATTTAACCATATGTCTGGTCACCCAGTGGCTTACTTAAGTTGACACATAAAATTCACCATATGCCTGCCCTATTCTTCCTTCTCTCATATGCCCTCTCCTGAGAGCAATCCCTTAACAAATCCCTTAAACAAGCATTCCTATCTCAGGCTCTGCTTCTAGGGAATGTGACTTAAACTATCTACTATGTGCCAAGAACTTTAAATACCAATCATAATTCAATCTCCATGGCATAAAGCAATACATAATGGTAGGAGTAAGCTATCATAACAATTGACAGCATGGATTTAAAAATATCTTGAGATATAACTTACCTCAAAATCTGAGTTTAAAATAGATATATTAGCTGGATAACCTTAGGCAGTTATATATCTCCCTTAAGCTCAGTTGTGAGGATTAAATTGGCCCCTCACTAGTATTTTTTGAGTAAATGGGAGGAGATAAATGCCTACAATGTTCATATAACAGCATCTGGTTCAGAGTAAAAGCTCAATAAATAAAGTATACTGATATTCAGCTATCAGTTAAAGCCTGAGCCCTTGAAATCTAGGTCAGCTTGGATAGAACCACTAAGATCTATGAAAATCTGAAGTTCTCACAAGCTTTCTAGAAATTCTCAAGAGCTTCCGTTCTCTTGATCCCTGACTCCTGGGCACCTGTGTCATCTCAATAATCAGACATAAAACCCAGGCCTTCCAACCACTTATGTAACTCACACACAACCGAACTTCCATGCAACATTAGTGAACTTAGCAGACTTTATCAAAAATTAAGCCAGGAGGAGGAGAAGGCAAGTAGACCAGCTGAGGGCACGGAAAATGGAGACCATCACAGCAACACACAATTTGAATAAATTGGGGAATATTACAGTTCTTTTTTTTTTATCTTTATTGCTCAAAGTATTACATATGTCCCGTGCTCTCCTTTCACCCCCTCCACACCTGCCCCCGCTTCCAGGCCTACCACACTATTGTCTGTGTCCATGGGCTATACAAACATGCATATAAGTCCTTTGGTTAATCTCTTCCTGTCCCCCTCTCCCCCCTTCCCTCTGAGATTCATCAGTCTGTTCCATGCTAATGAGCAAAATTTACTGATGAACAAAATAGAGCCAGAGACATGGAAGCATCACAGTTCTTAAAACGTCCTCTGGCCCAACACCCCTGTCACCTTGCCATTTCACTGGTCTCATTGCTTTCCTGCCTCCCTCCCTCTTGCTGGCTCCTCTCACCTCTCTCCTCCCTTCTCTCCTCCTTGCCCCATTCTTTACCCTCTTCTAAAAACAGTGAAGTTCTGCCCTAGCCAGTTCAGCTCAGTGGACAGAGCATTGGCCTGCTGACTGAAGGGTCCCGGGTTTGATTCCGGTCAAGGGTGCGTGCTGGATTATGGGCTCAATCCCCAGTAGGGGGCATGCAGGAGGCAGCCAACCAATGATTAAATTTTTTTTTTTTAAAGTGAAGTCCTCCCAATACAGACCTACCCCCCAACTCCTGTTCCCAGATTTTCACAACCAAGCCCAAGGCACTAGGCAGGAAAGGGACCTCTTCTTTAACCAGATCCACACTCCTGGGGAAAAAGCTTTCATTTAAAATATATAATTTGTGTTCCTATAACACTCTATGTACAGATCCCTATGAGGATAAATTTTTACCTTCATTTTACACATGAGGAAATGGAGACTAAAAGAGGTTAGCTCCCTTGCCCAAATCAAACGGTACAGCTAGGATTTGAACCCAGATCTGCTTAATTCATGGCCAGTGCTCTCAAATGCTGTTCTACAAAAAAAAAAAAAAAAAAAAAAAAATCCCAAGAGGCCATTCAGCAAAATTCAAGTCTGTGGCAACAGTCTGTACCTCCACTTAGCCAGCTGTCCCTCAGAGATATGCCAGTGCTTTCCAGGGGCTTGGGCAAAGTAACATGAATTACTCAGCACAAACTATCAGACCCACTGCAGAAACATGCAACAAACGTGATCCGCCATCTTCTGTGAAGAGTGATTTTCCTGTTCATTTCCCATATTCTTTTGATTTTATTTTTTTTTTCAGACAAGTTTGTGCATACAAGCTCTTAAAGTCTCTCCTATTTGGAATTATGGAATGTAATAACTCAGTGGGTAATGAAAAATGTGCTCAATGAATATTTGATGATTAACTAAATGAAATGCCAATGTTTCAGTAATGTGCAGCAGCAGATGGTTGGATAGTAGGATGTGCCATTGTTGAAGGGATTTTAACCCCAAGTTCATCTGAGCCCAAAGAAGGTGAATTCATTCTTCATTACTTAATAATGGTCCCACAGACACAAGCCCATACTTATTTTACCATACTTCTGTGAGGATTAATTTTTTCCAAAGGATAAAACATTTTTTCTTGCTTTGTTTTTCAATGAAATGCCTTAGTCACTGAGTTATTTCAGGCCCTAACAAAACAAAAACAAAAAAAAGTTCGAACTGAAGGTTTCAATAGTATTTCTCTAAAATAAAATCTAAGGTTGACACCAATTCTTACCTCATATCTGTATTGTTTGGTGTTTCAAAGCAGTCACCACAATTCTGAAAATATTTGAAAGAAAGAAACATCCAGTGGCAAAATTTTTCACTTTGAGAGCCCAAAGTGAAAATTTGCAAAGGGACCTCCTCATAGATCCAATGCTCCCTAAAACATCCTTACAGCCCATCAGACCCTTTGGTGACTTTCCTGAGCATGACAAAAACCTTTTAGACAGCTACTATCTTAAAAGACCGTTCCCATGACTGTCAGCCCGTTTTCATCTCAAATGTGCCACAGATCAGCAGTGTGGCTTTGAGTACGTTGTTAAGTGGCTGTAAGCCTCCGTCTCCTCCTGGGTAAAATCAGAGGCTGGCACCTGTGCTCATTAGCGCTCCTAGTGCTGATACTTCGTGATCCAATCAAGCTCAAAGAGAAGGAAATGGCCAACTGCAGTGCCTAGGATGATCGTAGGTCCAAAGGCCATTTCTCAGAAGCTCGGACTGCTGGTGGCAGGGCCACCCTATCTCCATCTGGAGACGCGGGCTCTGCTCAAGCACGGGCAGAGCGTCCTCAGCCCCGGGGGCAGCCTCTTCTTAATTCACACAAAGGAATCATCTGAGCTCCTTTGAAAGGAAAAGCAACAGTTCAATGAAAATGTACCTTTGGCTACTAGCCTATATGGTAAGAGAATGAAAGCTCAAATACAAGAGGGTCTATCATTTCTTATTCATTCCTCTCACTTGGACAACAAAGCCAACTTTAAAGAAATGAAAGAACTGCCCCTTTACAAAGAGTTGTGAGCAAAATCAATAAAGGATTTTAAGGACACTTATTGGTATAGAGGCCTCAGAAGACACTGACAATTGGATTCAGATGATCCATCCATAATTTCAAACGTTTTCTTTTTTTTTTTTTAAATGTTTTATTGACTTTTTACAGAGAGGAAGGGAGAGAGATAGTTAGAAACATCGATGAGAGAGAAACATCGATCAGCTGCCTCCTGCACATCTCCCACTGGGGATGTGCCCACAACCCAGGTACATGCCCTTGACCGGAATCGAACCTGGGACCTTTCAGTCCGCAGGCCGATGCTCTATCCACTGAGCCAAACCGGTTTCGGCTCAAACGTTTTCTGATGTGTCCGACAGACCTTCTGAATACTTGCCTCCACAGTCTCTCCTGAGCGCCTGGTCATTACTTTCTCCTTCTGTTGTAAGTCTCTCTCTTAACCCTGGTGCCACAGATAAACCCAGGAATGCTCAGATGTCCAAACTGCACAGTGAATGAGCCCAGCCTGTCACACCTAAGACCAGGAATGTGGAGAATCAGGGGATCAAATGGGGAGCAAGAAGGGGAGGCGGAATGTGACCATCACATCCACTGTTCTCACTGTTCGGCATCTCACAGCATTTGGAGCCAAAGCTGTTCCAGGACCTCAAGCTCTTTTTTGGGATATCAGTTAAGGCCTCTTAAGGAGGTGACCTTGAAGCTGAAGTCTAACTGATGAGCTGGGCCTGGGAAGTGCAGAGACAGCACGTACCAAGAAGCCTAGAAGGTTTTAAAAACATAAAGAAGAGCAATGTGGCTGGAGAACAGTTCGTGGAGTATAGTGGCTCCAGGTGAGATGGGCAGAGGCCAAGTCAAACAAGACCTCTGGCTTATGTTGGGTTCTGCTGACAGGCCATGCACAAAGATTTGAATGCAACTGTTTATTTATTTGGAGGAAGCACAGGAAGGGAGCAAGAAAGTGAGACAGGAAGGGAAGGCAAGCAGTACAGGGACATCAGTGAGCCGTTTACCGCTGTAGCAGTAAGGCTCCACCCTGTGAGACCTCTGGAAGACTGCACACAGCACACCTCAGAGTCCTACCACCAGAGGGCAAGGAGAGTTGGGATATTTATCCACCAATTCTTGTCCATCACTGGTTGACACCAGCTCCTGGGACATTAACTCCCAGGGGCTTCCTGATCCAGCTGGCAGCCCAAAAACCTGACAGAAAGTTGCAGGTGCCTACAGTTAGAAAGGTGCCCATTACACAGACACAGTGAGTCCCAGGGAAGTATCAACAGCCCTGCTACAGCTTTGTAGACAAAAGTAAGAACTTTGGATTTTACTCTAGGTGCATTAGGAAGCCATGGATCCATCACATCTAGATGAAGGGCGGTAAACCAGGCATCAACTTTCCCACTGACAACTTAAGATGGTTGTTCTTGCTTCTACGTAGAGAGGGACTGGGGGAGGGAGGAGGCACAGAGTGCAGGTGTTATTTACTCTAAAACCCAATGTAGTTCAAGGTTAAGTAGCTTTCCCAGATCTTTCTCATAGAGACTAACCCAAAGCATCTCCTGGCCTTATCTACCCTGTCAGCCATCCCTTCCTAAAACATCCTCTATTTTTCTTTGCCCTGGGTGGTTAATGCCCTCACCTTTGACCATTCAGACATAGGCTCTTTTAGAAAGACACATCACTCAAGTTCTTCCTCACCTAATTGACGCACAATTTGTCATCTACACACGGATTAGGTGCCATTTGGCTTCGCAGCAGCACACTACATCCACCAGCAAATAGGGACATGGGGAAAGGATTACACTTTCAAAAGGCATGTGAAACATCAGTAAGTCAGACAGTGGGTTCCAATGCTGCCACTCCCTCTTTCTTCCCATGTGACGGGTGACAAATCACTTACCTTCCCTGAGACTGTAAAACAGGGGTAAAATTTCTTCCATAGAGAGCTGTGAGAAATAAAGGAGGCATTACAGACACAAGCGCCTGTACATAATAAGTGCTCAATTAATGTGTTCGTTACTGTTATTATAATGAATGTACAATGAGTACTCACATGTGCCCTTACCACTGAGTCCCATTTACAGGGTCAGAGAGAAAATAATGCTCGCACACATGCACACACACACATACACCTTTGTTTACTCTGATGATCTGTCTAGTTTGAAGTAATCCAGGCCAAGGTTTTCTCTCATTATCCTGAAAAATTATGTGTCGGCTGTATGCACTGTACCCTGAACATCTAAGAAATTACTTAACTTATGGCCTGGGCACTTCAGAATGTCAGCATGAAGAAAGCCAAGCAAAATTTAAGGATTACTAAGCAAACACCTAATATTCCTAATGCCAAAGGAAAAGAGGAGTATGTTGTTCCTATTTTATAGCTATTTTTTAGATAGAAAAGAGTGATTGGGCCTAGAAATTCATGTGTTGTGAGCAAAAATTATTAATATGATGTGGAGGATTGGGTCCCACCTATTCTTTCCCTTTTAAGTGAACAGCATGACTTTGGCAGCAACTAAAAGCTAATGGCCGGCCAATGATGAGCTCTTCTGTCAGAAGGATAAACTGGAGGCCATTTGGGACTTGTTTTTTACTTCCACCCATTCTCCAGTGCCTACAATTAAAAATGGGCCAATCAAACATCACATTCCTCATTTATTTAAACAAAAGTAGAAAATTATACCCATCCACATAGAGACTGACCTCTTTAACAGGTATGGAAACCAAAATGTGGGTGTTTGAGTCCGAGTTCTTGCCTTGTGCAATCAATGAAGTCGTAGACAAAAACGATTAACGGAACCAAGGTTTTTTGGGAGAAGCCAGTCCTGAAAAAGGTGTAGCTGGGGTTCCAGGAGCAGGCCAGGGTCCAGAGCTCCCTTTCTATGTTACAGTCGGGAGTGGTTTAGTAAACAAGCTAATTAAAGTTTAATAGTCCACGTGTGAAGGCCCCACCACAGGAACCAAGGAACAAGAACCCATTGCATGCCGGGAAGAAGAGAGCAAATTCGGGAAAGAAAGTGCACGCCTTTTAATTTGGGGGTGGAGACAGCCTTGCTAGCTCCTGATTGGTTTTTCAAAGAATTTTGCCTTAGCAACATCCTTGGGATTGGCTTATACGCCTTACTGCCTTGTGATTGGTTATCTGCACGCTGTTTTTCTTAGCAATTTCCATACATTTTCAAGTTCATACCTCTGTGCACACCCTGCCTTCCCTGCCCAGTTGGGATGTCTTAGTAATTCTCTTTGTCTCCCCAGTATGATATCTGAAAAACTAGGAGGGAAAAGGCTTCTAATCCCATGGCTCCTTTTTTCTGTGCCACACCCCATAATTACTGATGCTTCCTTTAGGGCAGTGGTTCTCAACCTTGGCTGCACATTAGAATCACCTGGGAATCTTCTTAAAATCCTGATTTCTGGGCCTCATCCTCCGGAAATTGTTTCTTTGTTATGGGGTGGGGCCACCACGTTAGTAACAAAGAAACAGAATTTCCAGAGGATGAGGCCCAGAAATCAGGATTTTAAAAAGATCCCCAGGTGATTCTAATGTGCAGCCAAGGTTGAGAACCACTGCTTTAGGGCAAGCATGTCAAACTCAGCCTGGGCCTCATGCCTCTTTTATTTAACCTGTGTTAGCCTTTGAGTTTGGCATGCTTGCTTCAGGGAGTAGGTTCAAGAGTATTGAACTTGGTTGGAGTCAGGGAATTCCATCTCTGCACCTCAGTGTTGTCATCTGAGAGTGTTGAATTATAGTGATAAGAAGTCTTTGGATTTAAGTAGCTTATGCTCTCAGGTACTGCTAAGCGGCAACTCAGCCAATGTTTTCCCCCTTGAAACGGGGAGGGGGACATTGGTTGAGTTGCCACTTAGCAGTCAGTACCTGAGAGCATAAGCTAGGGGGGCTTCTAAACTTTTCCAGAAAGGAACAAAATGATGGAGAAGGAATAGGGGCAGGGCACGGAGGAAGGGCACAGTAGCATTCTTGCTAAGAGGCTCTGTGGAAGCCACTATGACAGTGGTTCTCAACCTTCTGGCCCTTTAAATACAGTTCCTCATGTTGTGACCCAACCATAAAATTATTTTCGTTGCTACTTCATAACTGTAATGTTGCTACTGTTATGAATCATAATGTAAATATCTGATATGCAGGATGGTCTTAGGCGACCCCTGTGAAAGGGCCGTTCGACCGCCAAAGGGGTCGCAACCCACAGGTCGAGAACCGCTGCACTATGAAGTTATGTGGGATAAATGAGGAGTCAATCAAGTGACACAACCTCCTACTCCCTCTTGGAGAATTGAAGAGAAAGTATGATCTTCTCCACAGCTCTAAAATGTCCAAGCTTTACATCACATATTCAACTTTCAAAGTACTTTCAAAATCATTTCAATACTTGCCGACACTGTATGCATTGATCTGAATAGCGAATAAATGTTGGCATCTTCTTCTACAGTTTCTGTCAGAACACAATGCCTCCCTTGTCTCTGCACACTCCAACATTACAAGGCCTGTGGGGTTTGGGGATTATATTTGACAATTTCTTCTACCACCTTCATGCTCATGCAGACCCATTATGTTCTGTCAATTCCACCTCCTGCACCAAAAAAAAAAAAAAATAGCAGAATGTCTTCTATGTTCAGCAGGATGGTCAACTTCAGCAAATTTCCTTTTCTTTTCTCTCAACAAATGCACAAAGACAGGACAGGTACAGTGGTACCACCAATATATGCCTGAGTTCAAGCTGTCAACCATGTCGCAACCATGATTATGTCAGCTGCTGCCACCGGTGCTTTGTTCCTGCCATTATGAAGTTAATATAAAGCAGTGGTTCTCAAACTGTGGTGTGCATCAGAATCCCCTGGGAAACTTATTAAAATAGAGATTGCTGCCCTCCCTCCCCCTACCAAGAGTTTCTGGTTCAAGTCTAAGATGGGGCCTATGAATCTGCATTTCTCACAGGTTACTAGGTGCCTCTGAGGCTCCCGGTCCAGAAACCAAGCTTTGAGAATCACTGATGTAGGGAAATATATGAATTGAAGTAAGTTGGAACCTGCTTGTCAGAGAAGGAAATCTGGGCTCATTTTAAAATATATATTTTATTGATTTTTTTACAGAGAGGAAGGGAGAGGGATAGAGAGTTTGAAACATCAATGAGAGAGAAACATCGATCAACTCCCTACTGGGGATGTGCCCGCAACTAAGGTACATGCCCTTAACCGGAATCGAACCTGGGACCCTTGAGTCTGCAGGCCGACGCTCTATCCATTGAGCCAAACCAATTAGGGCTGGGCTCATATTAATTTTTCCTTAAATTCATATACAATTAACATTTGCTGAGTATACAAGGCACTGGGTTAAAAGCTTTCAAACACTTTTAATTCTCACAATTGTCATCTCGTTTTAAAAGAGAAACAAATTGAGACTGCAGAGCTAGTAAGAGCAGGAGCCAGAATTCAAGCTCAGGTCTTTGGACTCCCATTCTGTCGGGTTACCTCAATGATGCAGTAAACTCCTGTTCTCTAGGAAGCTGCCAAAGGGCTCTGAGCAGAGGTTGTAAATGGCATTGATGGAGGATGGGGAGGTGCTCAGGGCCATCAAAGGAGCTCTCTCCACATGCACATCTAGCTTAGTGGGCTGACAGACCGATTCCCTTCCCTGTACCTCAGCTCTGCCAACTGTGAAACGAAAGACCAGAATAGTTGCCACCTACCCCCAGCTTGTTCCCAAGAATGAGATAAGAGCCCTCAGCTATTATACAAGAAGCAATTTTTCTTTCGAACCCCTCAGCTTGCTGAGTAGTCTGAAAGGCGCCAAATCTTATGAAGGATGGTGTTCACCTTTACTCTCTTGAACCTAGGGCAGTGGTCACCCTGTTCTCCCATCCTGGGGCCTCCACCCCTCCCCTAAGCCCATTATCAACAAGCTGGGAACTCAAAGTTCAAAGCGTGTTCCTAAAATGATGTGTGCATTTCAGAAACTCTATTTGTTCCCGCAGAGTGACTGATGAGAACTCCTCTGACAGCTCAGCTGGACACAGTCTTAGGTGTTCTTCAGATCCCGCCCTCACCCAGTACGTCCGAGGCCCCTGAGGCATATGTTGTCGGCTCTGCTTGCTGAGTAACTGGCAGGAGGCACGTCGCACCTATTTTGTAAGCTTAGAAGGGCTGTGTCGAGAGTCTCATCCTCTTAGAATTAAGACTCTTTTGTGGCGCTTAATTGGTCTGTCTAATGAACTGAGAGAAACGCTGGGGTTCCACCTTAGTCAACGACTGAACATGCCAGAGAATACATAAGTGTTCTGGAGTCACAGTGAGCAAATAAAAGATGGATTTCTTTTTGTTTCCTTTTCTTGGCTTTCTGTCTCAAAGGGAGGGCCTGTCTCCCTTTTCCCCAGTCTCTCCTTGTGGGTGTTTGTTTATTAATGGAGCAATACTCTGAAAGCCATAGCCTCTCTCTCTGAAGTTTTGATTGTAATGGAAACAGTCGCCAGGGGGTGAAGTGTCACTGTGTTATCTAATGATCAAGGACAGCACGCCGGAGAGAGTGAGCAGCCAGGGTCGCTGGCTATCACCACAGGGCTTATGCTGCCTCCACTCTGGGCCCTGCCAGTGACTAATTGATTTGTGAATGTGCTTGGAGGTACTTTGAGTGAGAAAGACACTTTATATCTGCTGTGACAAATCTTCGGAGGAACAAAATATCCATTCCATGCACAAACCTCCCTGCTTGACTCTTTCCTCCATTCAATTCCCAGCTAGCTAAATCTTCAGCACGCAAAGAACCAAGGAGACAAAAAAGTCTTCTGATGGCCAGTTGCTGACAAACAGAGATTAGCACATGAGGAAACGAAACCAGAATCACTGGTAGAAATAAGGGGCAGAAAAGTAGGCAAGAAGGAAAGAAAGTGGCTCTGTGGCCTTTAAGCCACTAATTTACAACAATTACCAGATCCCAAAGTCAACATGTTCTGTTTCTACCACTGGCCAGGAATGAAGATCAGGCATGAAAGCCAGACTCTTGTAGTGCGGCTTCCTGGAAACTTCATTTAACACAGTAGATTCTAACGACTAATTTTTTTACCTCCAGCAGCAATCTTAATGTTTCTATACATAGACTCAAAAGTGCTGTCAGCCTTCTGTAAAGCCAACCCCAAAATCTACCAATGGGTTGATTTGACATGTCTTGCCACCCAACTGGGGATGGGACTCGAATTCTGGCTTTCTGATTCAGCTTCTGCCTACAGTGCATTTGCTTTTCAAAAGAAGTTTTTGAAACAGAAACAGTTGAAGGAATATTGATAAGAGAACTGAGCTTTTATCAAAAGCTGCTTCTTGTAAGTGGACTTGGCTCCAACTCAGAGTTCTTCCCCTATTGTTGACTGACCCCAGCATACCCTTGGGTGGAAGCCAGTAAAGTTATTCCTGGGCCTTTTTTACATGCAAATGTTAAACATCTTGGATAGCTAGGACAGGAAGGCTAAATTCATTCATTTATTCACTCAGCCAGTATTTATTAAGTACCTGAAATGTGCCAGACTCAAAAGTAGAACTTATTTTTTAATCACTATGTGTAATGTTTGTTCTGCAGAAATAACTGGCTCATGTATATTTTTTTTTTGGAGTATGCCAGGAGATTGTGGATGGAAGAACACTTTTCTCCCTTCTTCACAGCCTCTAAGATAAGTTCCATAGTGGGGAGCGTTCTGGAATATTGGACTATTTTCAAACTGCTAAGAACATTGATTGCTTTGGCAACTGCTATTCCATTGGCTTAAATCTGGTACAGCACAGAATAGCTCATAGCTTTCCAGAACCACCTACACCTAGAACCCATGTAAGTACAACTTCACTTAGGACATTTTCTAAAATACCTACTGGTACAGCAGAGAATTTTTTATTTTTTATTTTTTATTGATTTCAGAGAGGAAGAGAGAGGGAGAGAAAAATAGAAACATCAATGATGAGAGGGAATTATTGATCGGCTGCCTCATGCACATTCCCTACTGGAAAATAAGCCCGCAACCCAGGCATATGCCCTTGACTAGAATTGAATTTGGGCTCTATCCATTGAGCCAAACCGGTTAGGGCAGCAGAGAATTTTTTAATGAATTTTAAACACAGTCAGAGGTTATCATCCCACCCATTGCTGGACTCTCAATTGCCACAGGTGACCAAGAAGGCCCAACATCAGAAACCAGTCAAAATACTACGGCTGGTGCTGGCTTTGACAGCACATATACTGAAACTGGAACAGTACAGAGGAGATTAGCATGGCCCTCTGTGAAGATGACATGCCAATTCCTGAAGCATTCCATGTTTTTCTGTTGGCTGGTGCAATCCAGTGGTGAGCTGATTCTAAACTCCAGCCCAGGAAACAGGGTTGTTCTTCATGTGGATGACTCTATGCTGAAGCATGGGATCAGAAACAAAGATAATAATAATAATAATAATAATAATAATCTTTTTAATCTTTTGAAAATTCCATCAAATTCCATCATTCTTGTTCTATAAAGTGGATAAGTATTTCTTATCAAGCTTCACAGGATTCAAATTAATCCTTCATTGCTGTATAGACAAAGTAATGCAATTATAATAAAAAGAAGTTATATTTCAATGGTCCTTACTAGTTTATAAAACATTTTATAGTTTACAAAAGCATTTTCTCATTTAATCAGAGCATTTTAACATTCACTCAACAGACATTTATTAACTCCCTAAAAAGTTTCGCTAGTGCCTTGCACAGTACTTGGTGGATGAAGAGTATGATATGGTCTCTGCCCTCAAGAAAACCGGAGTTCAGTGAGTAAGGAAGACAAGTCAACAATAACTTTAACATGATGTAAGTGTAATGGAGAAGTACAAACATATTATGTATTCAAATAATTTTTCAATGGTATTTGGAGACAATCTGTTTACTTATAAAGTCCTAGACACCAGAATATCTTGGTATATGTGCATAGAGAGAAACATAATATAGTATTTTTTCATGGTGGTACAAGACTGGGTATAGCAATTCTTGTGTGGAAAAGATGGTGGTAGTAGAAGTGGTGATGATGGTGGGTTTGGGAAAATGTGGTCACTTCTTGGTTGATCAGAATTGATATTCTTTTTTGTTAAAGTACAAATCCCTAGCGCTGGCGGGTGTAGTTCAGTTGGTTGGAGCTTTGTCCCATACACCAATAGGTGGTGGGTTTGACTCCTGGTCAGGGCACATACCCAGGTTGCAGGTTTGATCCCTAGTTGGGTGCGTGCAGGAGGCAACTGGTCAATGTTTATCCCTCTTCCTCCCCCTCTTCCTCATTCACTCCCTTCCTCTCTCTAAGATCTTTTTTTTTTTAAGTGCAAATCCCCAGCCATCCCTGAAACATCCCTCTTTATAACTTGGCAGTCCAGTGATTCACCTTAGAGTAAATATATACCCAATCACAGCAATGACAACCACAAAATATTATTTGGTAATGAATCATGTGCTGAAGACCTGATAGCCAGTGGCCTCTTAGAAATGTGCCCCAAAGTTAAGAAAAAGAAGAAAGAAGCCCTCTACTCAAACCCACCTTGGATGACTTGAGCACCATTTGCATGAACAGCAGAGGCAACAATAATCGTGAGGAGGGTGAGAAAGCCACAGGGGAGGAAGAAGCCAAACACAATGGAAAGCAGATGACATCAGCCCCTGGCTCCTGCAGCCCCACAAGAGCAAGCATGAAATAAGTCTCTTGCAGAAGGGCGACTCTGAGAAAGGAAAAAAAAAAAATGGTCGTAATAAATCTTAAGAAAAGCCAACAAAAGAAAATGTTGGACAATTTGTTGGATAAATATTCAGTAAGGCTGATCCACCTTACTGTGTTGTTGTAAAGAACAGCTAATAAAAAAAGATTGTCAAGGACACTGCAAACATAAAAGAACTAACCAATAATAAGAACATTAATAATAAGGAAGGGCTGAGGAATGAAACCAGTTTCATCAAGACCAAAGATGTTGAGCAACCAGCCCAGAAATAAGGAAAACAGATACAAGTGCCTGGAGGTGGTGCAAACAAACAAGAACCAAAATACTTTTTGCTCTTAATTTTTTAAAAGAAGACAAGTTTACAGGGTATAAGACTATAAATAAATATTGGCCAATGGGCTATTGCTTTTCCCTGGAGGCAGCTCCCTTTGAAATGACTTCCTAGACGAGGGGGTGCAGGAGTTGCAGGCTCCTACTCCCCTCCCTAGAGCTCATGGCCCAGGACAGGAAGGCCTCCCTCCCTAGCCTTGAAGATTTGGGACTGGAAAAAACACTGGAAGGAATCCAAAGCTGTGGTTCATTTCATTCTTTCATTTCCTGCCTTTGCCAAATGCTGACAATTACAAACAAATGTTGTCTTCACAAATACTTTCTTCTAGATGAACATTCTGTGCATTTCGGTCGCTTATATGTATGTGACTTGAGAAACACTTTCTAAATCTCCAAGTTGACAGGATTTCCATTTAATGATAATGATTATTTAATGTCATCATCACAATGGGCTGCCTGAGCAAATGAAATGCTTGCTGGGCCTAACGCATTCACTCAACTGAGGTCAATTAACGCTTTCCGGGGTGCCTGGTTTCCCACTGGGACCCTAAAGAAGGTAATTCATTACTCAGGCATTCTCCACCCCCAACACTGCTGTCTCCCACAAGTTCTTCCAGTTGCTTAAACTGTCAGACTGCTCAGCCAGTGTGGGGAAGTCCAAGAGATAAGATTATGCTGAGAAGGTCCAGGCTGGGTGGATATTTTTAGTCATCTGAAGATAGTGCAGGAGTGATAGCCATCATCATCATAATGCATGTGAATGCACCCCATCTTACTTTGCAAAGCATTTTTTATTGCATAAATCATCCCCGTTGATCCTGACAGTAACCCCTGAAGTATGCAAAGCAGCACGTGGCTATGGCATCAAAAAGAGCATGGCGGTAATGGCACAGAGGTAAGCCTAGAAGAAACAGGGAAGCAA
The DNA here is from genome assembly GCF_014108235.1 of Myotis myotis. Taxonomy (NCBI): domain Eukaryota; kingdom Metazoa; phylum Chordata; class Mammalia; order Chiroptera; family Vespertilionidae; genus Myotis; species Myotis myotis. The sequence continues at coordinate 37,025,959 of NW_023416357.1, forward strand.
GAAAGGGTGTTGCAGAAGGAGGGGGCAGGCCCCCAAAACCAGTAATCTCAAAGGCATTGAGGGTCTGGGAATAGAGGATACACATGGGCACATGGAGGCAGAAATGTGAAGGGGCTCAGATGTCTGGGCAGACTAGGTTTAAGAGATTACTGATATTTCTGTGTAAAAGATTACTGTTCCCAAGGGCAAAATAAAGAAAAATGAAAACTAAAATAAACCAAGTGGCTACTCTTTGCCAGGTGTTTTCCTATAAGCTATTGTCTGTTATAATCATCACAACTAATCCATGCAACAGAGATATTATCAACCCATTTTCTACAGATGAGAAAACTGAGGCTCAAAAAAGTGATGTTATTTGCCCAAGGTCAACAGCTACTAACTGGAGAAGATGAGATTCAGGAACCAGGAAAGAGACAAAGCAATAGAAGTTTGAAAGCTCTGGCCAAGCATGTTAGCAATTAGTTTGGGGCAGCAATAATAAGACATTTAGAGCCCAGTCGGCATGTCTCAGGAGATCACTGTTCAATTCCCAGTCAGGGCACATGCCTGGGTTTCAGGCTCTGTCCCCAATGAGGGCACACAAGAGTCAGCCAATCAATGATTCTCTGTCATCGTTGATGTTTCTCCCTCTCCCTTCCTCTCTGAAATCAATAAAATATATTTTTTAATTTAAAAAAAAAGACATTAAGAAAAGTTTAAGAATAGAATAAGTAACAAAAGTCCTGAGCTCCCTGTGTACTTCCTGCCCTACAGTGTATCAGAGGATGGGCTCATAGTGCCTGGGGAGGAGCTGGCTGAGGTGGGAGGGATGGGGTAACAAGCAAGATGACTCCTGGCATTACAGATGGGGAAACTAAGTCCCAGGCAGGAAAGTTTACCAAGCAGTTGAGGAGAAGTTGCTTTTCTTCTGCAGGAGAAAGAGGAAGGTACAATGTCTGAAAACACAGAAGTCTGGAAGAATCAAGACAGTGGCAATAAGTTTGCCTAAGGGAGTAGATACATGCTGGTGAGAGCCAGGGGTGGTAGATGTGGAATGGCTGGAGCCTAAGGAACATCAGAGGGGCTTGGGGGAGTGGAAAGAACACTCATTACTTCTCTGCTGCCACATGTTACACAAAATACTTCTCAGAGCTTCATCCATAAAATTCACCTCAAAGTGATTCTCTAAAGATTCAATATGTGGACAAAAAGGGGTTACGTGCTAAATCTGACTAGCTCAGGGAAGGCCTGCATGGTGGCCTTACAAACTCAGAGACCTAAAGTAACCACATAGGATGCTCTAAAATTAAAACTTTTTAACTAAAAGCTGTTCATAGGAGGTAGTCATGTCCTAGGGCAGTATTTTTTCCTAGCAAAGGTCAGTCTTTACCTTAACTGAGCCTGTCTGTTGTTATCTTAGGGTAACATACCTGATAAACATGCCTTTACAGAGACCACAAATGCCCTTATTGTTATTTTTACCCTGTTAATTGTTAACTATTAACTATCCTGTACTCACCTCCTTAATCTATCACCAATGGATTTCATGTAACCCACTTACCCTTCCTCTTTTTATTGTAATATGTAAAACTAGAGGCCCGGTGTACGAAATTATTCATGCTCGGGTAGGGTCCCTAGGCCTGGCTGGCGATCAGGGCCAATCAGGTTCCCCGCCTCCCCACCTTCCCACCTCCTCCTTCCCTCGCTCCCTCAGTGCACCTCCACCACCACCACCACTGGTCACCCGCCATGTTCTGCACCGCCCCCTGGTGGTCAGCACACGTCATAGCAAGCGATCAAACTCCCGGTCTCATGGTCGGACTCCCAAGGGGACACTTTGCATATTAGCCTTTTATATATAGCCTAGAGGCCCGGTGCACAAAATTTGTGCACTCGGAAAGGGGAGGTCCCTCAGCCCTGCCAGTGTCCTTTCACTGTCAGGGAGCCCCTGGGGAATGTCCAACTGCCCCAGAGGTGGGAGAGGCTCCTGCCACTGCCAGCTGGGCTCGCCAGCCGTGAGCCTAGCTCAGGGCTTCTGGCTGAGTGATGCTCCCCCTGCAGGAGCACACTGACCATCAGGGGGCAGCTCCTGCATTGAGCATCTGCCCCCTGGTGGTCAGTGCGCATCACAGCGACCAGTTGCTCAGCTGTTCAGTCGATTTGTATATTAGCCTTTTATTATATAGGAAGGAAGGATAGATAAGGTGCAAAACTGCCATTTCCCAGAACATTTTCTCAATCCAGTGAGATTTTGCTTCCTGGCAACTGTCGTCAGTTTGGCTCAAATAAATTCATAAAAATTCTTACAGGTGTGGATGGTTCTTACATTGACAAATACAATAATAATAGAAAGAGGGAGAGTCGAAATGGGTACTGTTATTCTTACGCATTTGAAATTTTGATGTTGTGATAGATGGTTTCTGAGAAGGGTAATGTACCAGGCAAGAATAGCTTTTGGTTTTGGAGTGATCCCCTTTTTTGCATTTAATGGAATACTGCTATTGAAAACCTACTTTCCCCAATCCTCATGAATTCAACCTCTGTCAGAAGCAAGACTTGATTCTAAGAAGCACCTAGAAAGCCATTTCGGAGTCCTTTTCCTTCTGTAAGACTTACATTATGTTTCTCAAACAAACTAAGAACCATTCTGCTTGAGGTAAAGAAGACTCCTCCGGGAGGGAGAATTAATCAAGGCACTAATGCTCTGTCTGACCCTTATCAGCACGGGAGGGTCCCAGCCTGCAACAGTGCATGAAGATTTCAACCAAATTGCCTACAGCTTCTCAAAAAGATTTGCCCTAGAGAATTCACTCATTTCTGAAGTGACTCCAAGCCCCAAAGAGAGCCATTCTCCTGGAAGAGGTGTGGCGGTTGTGAGCAGGGTCATTTGTAGAATTACCTACAGAGGTGCTTCGGAAGTTTCACCTTACAAGTCTGGAACAATTCAGAGAATCTTGGAGTTAGAAAGAAACTTGTAGGCTGCCAGATCTAACCCCAACTGTAACTCTACTTATCTGTGTTCTCCCAGCCCTAACATGGGGCTTCTTTACACAGATCTGGATTTGGGGAAGTAATTTCTAGGAAATGCCCACAGGACTCTTGGATATAAATACAATAGTACCAGGAGCCACTAAATGACAGTCAAGATGCCTTCAATGTCTCTAACCGTCTTATTCTATTACTAGAGTCCTGGTGCACGAAATTTCATGCACTGGGTGGCGGGGGGGGGGGGGGTCCCCTTAGCCCAGCCTGCACCCTCTCACAGTCCAGGACCCCTTGGGGGATGTCCACCTGCTGGCTTAGGGGAGCAGGCCTAAACCAGCAGTAGGACATCCCTCTCACCATCCAGGACCCCTCACTTCTTACCGCCCACCTGCAGTGGAGGTGGGGGAGTCTTCTGGCTGAGCATGGCTCCCCCTGTAGGAGCACACTGACCAACAGGGGGAAGCTCCTTCATTAAGCATCTGCCCCTAGTGGTCAGTGCACATCATGGTGACCGGTCGTTCCATCATTTAGTCGATTTGCATATTAGCCTTTTATTATATAGGATTATTTTTGAGTGTCCACATTTATATTAATGTTTTCTTATAATATGCACACAACCTGCCAGCGCCATGCCAAGCTGCTTAGCCTCCTGAATAGTCCCTGGCTATTCTCCTCCCCATCTCACTCTCCACTGGGCCCCCTGCACAGGCCACAAAACGAACTCACCTTCCAAACACAAACCCAATGGAGTCTGAGGACACTGGCCACAGAGATGACCTCCCCTCCATCCCTCTCCAGTTGCCAAACGAAGACAGGTCTGATGAAGTTTAACACCAGACCAGCTAGACCTGAACGAGCCTGCCCCTGACCTTCAGCCCCATTACCCCAGCTGGCAGCACTGTCCAGCCACGGGGCATTGCAAATGGACATTTGTTGACTTTGGATTTGAAATGGAAGGCCACCAGCTGGAGAAGGACGGAGGACCCCAGCCTGCAGCGAAGCCCAAAGACCTGAGAGGGGCTACAAAACGAAACTGCTGGCCTCCTGGCTTTACAGTCAGATGTGCGATGCATGGTGCTTCTGTCTCAAAGCGAGGTCAGCCTGGGTGCTGAAGTTCAAGTGGGACACAGACCTTGTGCTCTCATTCAGTCTTATCGCTGGGAAAATGCCCCAAAGTACGAATTGGCAGTAATAGGCACGGGATGTAAAATACAGTACAAGCTCAGGGAATATCATCAATAATATTGTAATAACTATTTATGGTGTCAGGTGGGCGCAAGACTTGGTGGGGGGATCACTTTGTAAGTTATATACTAATAAAATTCTAACCACTATGCTGTACACCTGAAATTAATATAATGTTGAGTGGCAACAGTAACTGAAATATTTTTTTTTTTAATTTTTAAAAATCCCTGAAAATATTCAGTGGAATCTGCTTTAAGATTCCCAGTCAGCACAAGCTAATAAGATGAAACAAAGTCATCGCTTCCTCTTCAGTTAAGTCTTATCCTTGCAAAGTCTCAGGATTTCCCATGACATTAGGACAAAGCTTATGTAACATTTGCTCCAGGTGACGTCGTCACTGTTAGAAGCAGAGAAGGGGGAGAACTCACTGGTTATCTCTGCCCAAACGCCCCAAAGCAGTCACTGCTTGGCTGGACTTAACTAGCACCACAGAATAATGTTGTTTTTTTTTCTTGTTTTTTTTTCAGGGTGGGTGGCTCTCCAAATGAGAAATGAGGAGAGGGGCCCAGAGAGGAGATGGTACCATTGAGGCTCCCGAGGCCTCTGCAGCCAAAGCCGTCCTCCCGAGTTTCCCCACAAAGAAGCAATGTCAGAACCCAACCTTCCTGTAAACGGTGGGACCTAAAGGCGCAGAGAACTAGCTGGAAGGCCTGGCTGCAACTATCCCGGCAGAATGAGCGGCCGACTAAATTGGTCACTGGCAGTTCTCTTCTGCCCCCCAGTGCCCTGGGTGGCCCGCAGTCCCCACTCTGTCCCAGACTCCAGTCCTTCCTCCCATCCAGCTTCTTCTGTGTCTTGTTCCCTCAGGGCAAAACACTGGGTTTTCTAAGGTAACACCTAGCTGATTTATAGAATCTAATCAGAGAGAGTTTGTGAGTATTATCAGATTAATGTGCCATTACTCCTGGAAAATACAATTTGCATTCCAGAGACACATAGCCTTAAACTGAAAGAGTGGGAATTTCCATGACCCTGATAGGCTAGGAAGGGAGGCAATTTTACAAGGGTTGGGAATGTCAAGATCGAATTTTAAAGTGTAAAACACCCTTCTTATTCCTACAGCTGGGAAGGTTTTGAGTTTCATTATTTAAAAGCTACCAACCCAATTAAACTTTCTTCTAACTTTTCCCCCACCTGCTCAGCCCTGATGAGCTCAGAGGCCTCGGGCCCGCCTTTGACCTCAGGTATTAACAATAGTCAGTAATGCCAGAGCTGTGCTTCTTTGTGTTTGTGTTTCTTTAAAAAAAAAAAAAAAAAAAAAAAATACTGCCTCCCCAATTATTTTAAAACATGCCTTATATTTAATTATTTTTATTTTGTTCTGTTGTTGGTAAACCTAACAACTAAGTTACTTCAGGGCTATGCAAGAACTCTTACAAAGAAGAGCTACCATTTGTGTATATATTGTATTTGTCTATATATGTTCTAATCCAATTACATACATTGTCTCACTCCACATAACCCTATGAACTAGATGCTATTATCCACATTTTTCAAATGAGAAAACTGAGGTGCTAAGAAGTTAAGTAAATTAGCCAAGATTACATAGTTGAAAGCATTGGAGGAAGAATCCAAACTCCAATCTCTGAGTCCAGAGCTACCGTCTCCTACCAGACATGGGAGGGAGGGGTAAGGGGAAGCAACAACATATCTACTGTTGAGCTTTTCCAGTGCTGCCTCAGTAATTCTCAAAGTATGGTTCTGGACCAGCAGCACCAGCATCCCTCAGGGAACTTGTTAAAAATTGCAAGTTTTGCCCTAACCGGTTTGGCTCAGTGGATAGAGCATCGGCCTGCGGACTGAAGGGTCCTAGGTTCGATTCCGGCCAGGGGCATGTACCTTGGTTGCGGGCACATCCCCCGTGGGAGGTATGCAGGAGACAGCTGATCAATGTTTCTCTCTCATTGATGTTTCTGGCTCTCTATCCCTCTCCTTTCCTCTCTGTGAAAAATCAATAAAATATATTTTTTTAAAAAAATTGCAAGTTTTGGGACCCACTCCAGACTTAAAAAATCAGAAACTCGGGGGTTGGGGCCTAGCAATTTTTTTTACATGTTTTTATTGATTTAGAGCATTGGTTCTCAACCTTGGCTGCACATTAGAATCACCTGGGAATCTTTTTAAAATCCTGATTTCTGGGCTTCATCCTCCAGAAATTCCGTTTCTTTGTTATGGGGTGGGGCCGCAACATTAGTAACAAAGAAACAGAATTTCCGGAGGATGAGGCCCAGAAATCAGGATTTAAAAAAGATTCCCAGGTGATTCTAATGTGCAGCCAAGGTTGAGAACCACTGATTTAGAGAAAGAGGGATAGAGAGATAGAAATGTCGATGAGAGAGAAACATCATCGATCAGCTGCCCTGATGAGGAATCGAACAGGTGACATTTGGGTTCCTGTGTCAATGCTCAACCACTGAGCCACACCGGCCCGGCGGAGGCCCAGCAATTTGTTTGAACAAGCCCTCCGTGTGATTCTGATGCAGGCTCATGTTTGAGAACCACTGGACTAAGCCAGAAATGTATACTCAAAGTTTGGGAAATGAGTCAGCAGTAACTCCTTTTTAACATCCATTCCTTGAATAATTCCTTTTCTGTTATAAAGGTCCATGGATTTCTTATTGTAACTCTAGAGCAGTGGTTCTCAACCTGTGGGTCGCGACCCCTTTGGGGGGTCGAATGACCCTTTCACAGCGGTTGCCTAAGAGACCATCGGAAAACACATATGTAATTACATATTGTTTTTGTGATTAATCACTGTGCTTTAATTATGTTCAATTTGTAACAATGAAATTGGGGGGTCACCACAACATGAGGAACTGTATTAAAGGGTCGCGGCATTAGGAAGGTTGAGAACTACCGCTCTAGAGAGATTTGAACAAATAAACATTATTAGCACATGTGTGACAGGTGTGAAACATTGTGAATGGTAATAGATAATGCAAAAAAACAGTTTCTCAAAATCCTGTAAGGCAGTCTAGTAAGACTAAGTTTAAAAGCAGCATACCAAATATTGTTGAGTTTTAAAAAGGGCAAAGTGCCGTTATCTACATTGGCTATAGCTGATCAGCTCCCATTAAAGTGCTCTCTACTTGTACAAAATTGCCTGGATCAGCCTGAAAAGCACCTGTAGGGCTCATTTGACTAGCTCCTAAACACCTTGCCTCATCCTTTCTCTTCCTTCTGTCCTTCTTTCTTAAACCACAGTAAGACTGAGAGGCCGCTTTGGCTGGGAAACGCCGACCAGCCTGAGCCTTGCCATCCCCTCCAGCGGGAGCCCTGTGGCCGGAGGCAGGTGCTCCCCACACCTGCGCTGGATCACTCGGGGCTCAGACGAGGCACATTGCGGGAAGCAGGTTCACCTTCTCAAGCCCCTTGTGTCTATTTTCTCAGAGCTTGTTCAATATTAGCCCATGTATGCGCTGAAGAAAGGAACACAGAAATTCACGGTCATCACTCTACCTTCATCCGGAAAAAAAGAAAAGCGTTTTGGGGGGATAAAATGGACACATATGCAATACCCTTTGTAATACTTTAAGCAATAAATAAATAAATAAATAAATAAATAAATAAATAAATAAAAAATAAAAAAAGAAAAGTGCTTTGAGTTGGTTCTCAAACTGGGCCGGAGGTCAGAAGTGGAGGGGAAAGGTCCTTGCTGAGTCCGTGACCTCGACCTGCTCAGGTCAGGGTTAAGCTCTGCAGGGGTGAGCTGTCCTGGAAAACAAAGTCTGGACTCCGTAGTCACACCAGCCAGCGATGAAACTGGAGCCAGGAACTCGTAGCTCCTCGGTAGTGGTGACGACCCGTGTGACTTTGCGCAATACGCTCCCTTTCTTGAACCCTGATTTCCTAAACTGCTTTGGAAGCTAGGTGAGGGCGTGAGGGCAGGAATAATATCCACCAGACAAGGATGAAGAGAAATACGGCCTCGAGGCTTAACCGCACCAGGCCTACCTCAGGAGATGCTAAATTCATGTTGGCTCCTCTCCTCTTCCTCTCCAGGCGCTGATGTGGATTTTCATCTGACCTGGTGAGGGCATTCACCTCAAAGAGCAGCCGCCAGGGGTTACATCACAGGGCTTTGAAACAGGGGTTCAGGGCCCCGCTAACAGGTCTCACCAGCATATTCCAGGGATCCTGGTCTAGGCACGTGTGCTTTCTAAATCTTAAAATACAGAACAAGGCCTCACGTCCTCAAGAAGGGAAAAGCTATAATCTGGGTCAGATCCCAGGCCCTGCCCTAAAACCTCTGTGGAATGCTGAACACGCTTCCTCCCCCACAGATCCCCCTTAAACACACCCCCAAAACCGACAACGGCAGTGCTCAGTTAATCCCTAAGTCTCCAGGGGAAGGGCACTTGGGGAATTTGTAGCTCCTAAGTAGTGACTACCTGTGTGACTTTGGGCAACTACAAGGAAGAGAAGTGCCTCACTCCATGTGTGGGTTTAAGTTTAAAACCGCTCCCAGAGACGTTTTTTATTTTTCCCAAAAGAAGAGAGCCCTCTACTGGCCAGTCAACACTCTCCTGGGAAAGGGCCTGATGCCGGATGGTGGGCGTTAGCCAGAGCTCAGGGCCTTTTCCTCGTTTTCAGCAGATGTGCAAGTCATTACCAACTGACTGAGGTCTAAGCCAAGGGAGTTACAGAATTCACACGGGTGTGGATTAATGACGGTTGATTGTTCAAAACTCAAACCCCATAGCACCCTCTCGCCTGTCCTGATTACAATTTACTATACAGTATATAGCAAACAGAGGGGATGAAGAGAGGGTGCAAGATCCTTCTGCCCTCTCTACCATAGCACGTGGATAATCTCCTAGAAGTGTTTCCTGCAGAAGGCTCTAAAGACATCACATCAGAGAAGCCCTTCACTTGTGGTCTCCAATATGCAATTTCCTTTGACTGGACAAACACACACACCCTTACTGACACACATACACTCGTGTGTTCTCACAAACACACAACATACCCACATACATTTTCATACTCTCACACATACACTTACACATTCTCTGATACACACATGCTTTCTCATACTCCTATACACATACACACTCATAATTCTCACACACTCACAATTCTCAAAAGCACATACCTCTCACACACTCACATACTCATACATTTGCTCACACATACTTGCACACTCACACAAACAGTAATGGCCTTCCCTGGCTCCCGCCTAACCTCTCCTCTGTGCTGCCTGGCACAACCCCAGGATGTTGGTCTGAGGACACTCCAGCCCAAGGATTCCTGGACTCGGTCAGGCCCGTTCTCCCTTGCCCACTCTCAGGACCTCCTCCCTATGCATAAGCCCTTCCCAGGTAAAATATAGGAACCCACATTTCTATCCCACCCAACCCATTTACACTCCTAAACATGCTCCATGCTGGCAGAGTCTGTCTTTCATCTACTCCCCTTAGCAGCGAAGATGTTCTCTTCCTCAGGACCTTAAAAAGGAAAGATTGTTTTTCCATTCTACTTATGCTTCCAGCTTCTCTGCTTGCACAGCGAGGGAAGAATCTTGTGCAGTTTTAATTTTGACAAGGAAGAGATGCTACCCTCCATCTACCTAACGTGCCTCCTCTGAGCACAGGCAGAAACACATTTCCTCACCAGCCCTGGAGGACACGGAACGACTGTGAGTCCCACAGTGTGTGCTGCCAACAAGCCATTTAGTGTCCCTGGAGCACTGACCTGCTAATGTTCTAGAGGCAAAACCATTTCAAAGGAAGAATGAGATGCAGCACTTGACATGTACTCTGATAGTTCCTTTTCGGGCTTGTTCCCACTTTAGAACAGCAATTCTTGAAACTCTTACTGCTGCCCCAAACTCCTGCTTGTTCTGACATATCAACTACCAGAGGGCAAGATACTTTCTGTCTATGTGGAACACTATCTTATTATACAGTGGCTGTAAAGTGACATCAAAATCCCAGGCACTCTTCTGAAATGTTTCCATTTATAATAATTAATAACATCAGAAAGCCCTTCACAGTCATTATTCTATTTCATCCTCTGTAACATTGTTATCCTTATTCCCATTTCGCAGATGTGAAAACTGAGCATGGAGAAAAAGTAACTGGTCCAAGTTCCTATCGTTAATAGTAATTAGCAGAGCTGATAGCTGAAGCCAGATCTATTTTATTATAAATCCATACCACACTTAACGGTCCTTGGGGCCCAACTGTTTCTCAGTGGTCCAAACTCTCAGCTCTTGCAAACCAAAACAAAGCGATCAACATGTTTTAGTATTCACTCTCTGCACGGCATGTCTTTATGTGCTGCTGTTCATTCCATGCCCTTTGGATTTACTGTTGCCTTGTATTATTATCTTTCATGTGTACTCTTGTATATTCTAAGTATTAATCGAGATGTTAACTCTGTCTTTTCCATCTTTATTCTTCCATACTTAGAAGAATCGTATTTCAGGTCATGTCGAGATGCTTGTTGATGGTGGCTTCCTACCTCTCTAGGTTTTTCAGATAATCTCTGCACAAATTAGGCCTTTCTGCCCTTAGAGTTGTGTGTACAGACATTTTTCTCACAGCATTCTTTACAAGAGAAAAAAATAAAAAACAAACAACAAAAATCCCACAAGGAAAAAGTGGTCAAATCAACTCTGTGGTCAAATCTGCATGAGGGAAGTGTTAAAAATCATGTTTTCGGAGACTACTGAATAACATAAGAAAAGGTTTGCCTAATATTATAATATACTTTGCATTTATAACAAAGGAAAGGAGCTTAGAGGACATATACAAAAATGTTGACTTTTATCTGTAAGAAGGGAGATGAAACTACAGAGAATTTTTATCTTCTCTTTCAGAACATTAACCCCTTTTCTGGTACTCCGTGTGGCTACTCATTTCACTCCTGTGAGCTTCATTTTTCTTTATCTATAAAATAGGAGCCATATTAGTTTCTTCATAAGACTTTTGTAAATAATTAAAACTTTTCCAATAAGTGCTTTGTAAATAAATACCAATAGTGCCTGGTCAGTGTGGCTCAAATGTTTCTATCTCTCTATCCCTCGCCCTTCCTCTCTCTCTCTCTAAAAAAATAATAAAACCATATTTTTAAATAAATAAATACCAGTAGTATTAAATTATATGCTAAGTGATTATATGATCTTTATACAGTTTACATAAAGACTTGAGAGGAAATGATGCCCTGTCAACTAACAATGAAAATTTTAGTAAAATTTGTATCTTTTAAAACTCTACAAATATATCCTTTCTTTTAAAAACTAAGACTGTTTAACTTATATCCAGTGAATTACTATGAAATGATTCTACATGTAGAATACAAAAAAAGAAATCTGTCTACTAGTATATCAATAGCCTAATAGTCCAGTTTTTGTTTTGTTTTTATTGAAATGGGGGCTAGATTTAGCAAGATTATAACCTCAGGGCTCTTCTTGGTTTGCTGTTCACACAGTCAGTGTGGCCCGTAAGGGCCAGGCATGACAAGGGGCTCCTCACCAACCTGGTGAGGCACCACACAGGCCCCAGACAGAGCAGGGGCAGCCACAGTTGAGAAGTCAGCCAGGCTTCTCAATGGGGGGAACACCTCCAGGATCAAAATGCCACACAGAACAGCTCTAGCACAGGCACCAGGGCTACCACAAGCAGTTTCCATTTCTGGAACCCCTACCTCAGAGCCTGGTCCTGCCCGAGCTCCCAGGCTGACGTTCCCTCTCCTCCCTCAGCCGTCCTCCATCACATTCAGCTGTCAGTGTGACAGCCAAAGCACTGGTGAGAGTCCGTCCCAAGAGGAGCTCCCTTCCATCCCACACACATGCATTTAGCACTCTTTCTGCGTCCAGCATCAGACACCTCCACACCTTAAACCCGAGTAATTTTTACAACAGCTTTCCCTTCTCTCCATTTCATCTCCTTTCCACACAACCCAGTCATCTTTAACCTCATTGGTAAGTGACCAATATTCCCATATCTCACCAAACATTTAGTGGTTTAAGCTCGACAAAGCAGGAAGAAAAGAATCCATCTCAATCACCTAGTGACACCTCAGCCACCCAGAATCCTTTGGAAAAAGCCAAATTTCCTAGATGACTGCAACTCCTACTCCTTTAAGCATCAACACTTTAAAGACACTCGTGGTTTTGAATGAAAATCATTCTCCGTTATAGTCTCTGTTCTCTACTTTCTTGAACAGATTACATTTTCTGATGACTCATCCTCATGTACACTAGTAACGGCCTCCATGGGGACTGTTGCATTGGGTGAGACTCTTTGCACGTAGATTTGTTAGCCCCGCACTGCTCTCTTCTGAGGAGTCAGTTTTTCTGTTCCTTTCCTTTAAGGAGCTCACTGTTTCTGCTTCCTTCCAGCTTTCCAACTCCGTTTTCTAATCCACTGCTAGTAATGAGCTGGGTGTTCAGAATCCAATTATTAAAAAGTGTTGGTTTTGCCCAGCCAGCGTGGCTCAGTGGTTGAGTGTGGACCTATGGACCAAGAGGTCACAGTTCAACTCTGTGTCAGGGCACATGCCTGGGTTGCAGGCCCAATCCACAGTGTGGGGCGTGTAGGAGACAGCCAATCAGTGGTTTTCTCTCATCATTGATGTTTCTATCTCTCTCCCTCTCTCTTTCTCTCTGAAATCAATATATATATATATATATATATATATATATATATATATACATATATATATATACACACACACACACACACACACACACACACACACACAAATATATATGACATCATTTACACTAGCACAAAAAAAAATACCAACTAGCACTAACTGGATATTTTAGTTAAAAATCCTATCTAATAAAAGAAAAATAGGGTAATTAACCATAACTCCGATACGTTTCCCATTGGCTAATCAGGGCAATATGAAAATTAACTGCCAACCAAGATGGCGGCCGGCAGCCATGCAGCTGAAGGGAACAGGAGGTTTGCTTGCTCCAGTGATGGAGGAAGCCAAGGTTCCCTGCCTGCCGCGGCCTGGATCTGAGCCTGAAAGCAACAGCTCTGAAAACAACTTTGTTTCAATTATAGAAGCTAAACAAACCCCAGATACCTGCTTTCAGCAGCCGAGGCCTCAAGCTGGAGCCAGGCCTCAGAACTGGAGCCGGCTCTCAGCTCCAGTGACAGCCATAGAAGGTAAATAAATCCCAGAATAAAAAAAAAAAAAGAAAGAAAAAAAAGGAGAGGTTGGGAGCTTCAGTCGCCCACCAGCCTGAAAATGGCCCTCAGCCCCTCACCCAGACTGGCCAGGCACCCCAGTGGGGACCCCCACCCTGAAGGGGGTGTGACCAGATGCAAACAGCCATCAGTCCCTCATCCAGGCTGGCCAGGCACCCAAGCGGGACCCCACCCTGATCCGGGACACCCTTCAGGGCAAACCAGCCGGCCCCCACCCGTGCACCAGGCCTCTATCCTATATTATAAATGGGTAATATGCAAACTGACCCTAACAGCAGAAAGACTGGGAATGACTGGTCACTATGACACACACTGACCACCAGGGGGCAGACGCTCAATGCAGGAGCTGCCCTCTAGTGGTCAGTGCACTCTCACAGGGGGGAGCTCTGCTCAGCCACAAGCCAGGCTGACAGCTGCCAGTACAGTGGTGGTGGTGGGAGCCTCTCCTGCCTCCTCAGCAGCGCTAAGGATGTCTGACTGCAGTTTTGGCCTGCTCCCCGCTGGCAAATGGACATCCCCTGAGGGCTGCCAGGCTGCCAGAAGGATGTCTGATTGCCATCTTAGGCCCAATCCCCCAGGGAGCAGACCTAAGCCAGCAAGTGGTCATCCCCCGAGGGGTCCCAGACTGCGAGAGGGCACAGGCTGGGCTGAGGGACCCTTCCCCCACCACCCCCGGGTGCACAAATTTTTGTGCACCAGGCCTCTAGTAAATAAATAAAATGTGCTGGTTTCAGTGTATAGGAAGAGTAGAATCTGAAGGCCTCTGCCATGAGTAAAATGACCCCACCTCCGCTCATCAATGTGATGCCACCTATTTTGGCTGCTCTGAGTCTTATCAGCCTACTTCCTGGTTCTTACTATGTTCTGGGGAGATGATTCAAAACATATATTTTAGGAAGCTGAATCTTTCACTTCATCTCAATTCATACCTGGGAACTATACTTAAAATACAGACTCCCCAATGACCCCTTGAGGAACAAGTCGGTGACTTTAAAGGACCACAACTATGTAACAAAATGTGAAATTTTAAAATTAAAACAAAAAAAAAGAAAACAGAGAGCAAGAGTAAGGTTGTTTTTTTGTTTTGTTTTTTATTCTTTCCTATCTGACTGGTTGCTCCAAATTTTCAAATATTTACCTCCTCAATTCAAACCTGTCCCATAACTTCAGAGGGTAAAAAAAGACCACCAAAGTGCATGATGGAAAATTGGAAAAGTTCACTTAAAGATAATGTAATAAAGGGAGATAAAGATGATTCCAGACATAAGAGTGGACATAATGTATTCTGAACTCATTCAATCATAAAAATAAAATTCTATTTTGTTTCAGGGCTAAAGTGGATAAGAGGGCAAGACTTGTTGCTATAAAACATACCTCCAAGTTTTCAGGATTTACAAAGCCCTTCTTTAAGGACACAAAGTTATATTTCCCAGTTGTCTCCTCAAACTCTTCAGAGCTATTTGTTCTCATTCATCTTAACAAAAATCCTAGTGCAAACTCTGACACTTTGTTCACTTAATAACATTTACCCAGGTCTTACTACATGCCTGCCACTTTCCAGGGTAGGCATGTTGTAGCCCTTCCCTTAGCTTTCAATCTCCTTCTGATTGTTGTGAGAATTCTTCCTAACTGTTAGCTCACAAACTGGCCCCAATATACAGAGGGCAAAGAGAGACCAAAGAAAGAGGCAGGTCACTCCAGATTGTAGCTGGCAGCTTAATAAGCAAGGGGATTTACTTACAAGGCTTGTTTTCTTGGGTGGCCACAAAACAAGTAGACCCTGGCATCATCCCTCCAGAATCTTAAAAATGTATATTAAGGCCTTAACTGGGTTCAGTCACATATAGCATCCAGATGGTCTCAACAACACCTTACTCTCTCAAGGCTGCATCCTCAAAATCAGCACTCAGTGTGGGAACAGTGGGCAGAGCGTACATTCCAAGGACAAGGGAAGGAGTGAGGCGCCTCCGATTGCTCGGTTCAGCTCACAGGTCAACCAGCAGTTACGTTTCCTCAGTTACCGCCTCCAACACTAACAGATAAACAAAATTATATATACAAGCTCGTTCAATTCAGTATTCTTTAAAATAGCAAAACGTTGGAAAGAATCTAAATGGTCTAAAACAGGTAATTGATACAATAGAATATGATGTGGATTCCATAGTTATTGACCCAGGAATATATTTTACCTTGCATTAATAAATGAGATATATATATATAATAGAGTGATAACTACAGCATAATCACTTTCATAGTAGTATATTATTTATAAACCTGTGGATGGATTTGGGGGCCTGGAAATCATACACCAAAATAGGTGACAGAATTGTGAATGCCTTTCATTTTCGCTTATCTGTATTTTCTAATGTTTTTCTAAATGATTAGAGATATGTGAAATCAACCAAAAAGTTTGTGAAATAATTCTCTTATCAAAAGACAATTCCACTGTCTTGTCAGTCACTGAAAACCTTACTAAAGTTTGAGAGAGCCTCTTCCTAAAATAAGTGTATTAAATCCAAGAGACAGAGGTCCCAATACCCTTTCACCACTATGCTAAACTGCCATAAGAAATGTGGTTGAAGAGGCATGCTTTCCAGATTAAAACAACAGAAAAGGCTTTTTGGAGTACAATAGCAAATGTTACCAGAGAACAGATTATGAGCATGTTAATGGTACCCTAGAGTGATTCCACCATAAACTTCCAGCTGCAGAACAGTGGGACCTCAAAACCCCAGGATCTCCCAGAGAAGATGGTCTAAATAAAAAGGATCTACATAATTCAGAAACCTCAAAATGCTAAGCTAGAAACTAAACACAGATAACTGACTGATATATATCAGCTGGATAGTCCTATATTATATCGTATAAATATTGAGTCTTATATAAGAAAAGCACTTATAAAGATACTAGAGGCCCAGTGCACAAAATTCATGCACGGGGGGGGGGGGGTCCCTCAGCCCAGCCTGCACCCTATCCAATCTGGGACTCCTTGGGGGATATCCCTCTCACAATCCTGGACCACTGGCTCCTAATCGCTCACCTGCTTGCCTGCCTGGTCACCCCTAACTGCCCCCCCCCCCACCAACCTGATCACCCCTCACTGTCTCCACGTACTGGCCTGATTACCCCTAACTGCCCCCCCTGCTGGCCTGGTTGCCCCCAAATGCCCCCCCTGCCAGCCTGGTTGCCCTCACGCCCTCCCCCGCTCCCCCCCCCCCCCACTGGCCTGGTCGCCCCATGCAGCCTGCTTGTTCAGTCGTTTGGTCATCCCTCACTAACCCCCTTGCCAGCCTGGTTGTAGGGAACCATCTTGTGAGGGCATGAGGGTTAATTTGCATATTACCTCTTTATTATATAGGATTAGAGTAGTCATTGGTAAATGAAATAATAAATACTGACTTCTAATAAAAATGCTGCAATGAGTTCATGCTCTGATTACCACCTTTATGCTGCAATTATATAGTAACATGTGGTAAGATATAAAAATAGAAAAAGGCTCCAGATTGAAAAACAAGATATACATCTCCATGGAACAGACAAGCAAAACTAAGAGGCAAGCTGAAGCTATGGCTGCCCAGGAGCTCAGCTCTTCAGGAGTTAAAGAGTTTTTAAAGCTCCACAGATGATGGGGAGTAAGGCTCACTACTGAAGAAAGTAGACTGAACAAAACACAGTGAACTTCTGTCTAGAACTATAGCAATGTTTCTTGATTTTTTTCTATTATTATCCCCCTAAGGAGAAATTTTTATTTGAATTTTCCCTAAAGAGATAAGTTAAATGCTATGGAATAAGATTTTTAGGGATAGGGTTGAGCTTGGAAGGGGCACTATAATATCTAAGATTTTTATCCTCCAAGAATCACTCTTTTACCTCAATGGGGGCAATATTGCCCTGTTTAAAATACATGGGCCATAGTTTTAAACCTCACAGTGCTGCCAATAAGAACTGAGCCAAACTGCTCCCTGGCCATTTGACTGGTCCTTGGGTACTCCGCCATTACTATAGGGCAGGAACCCCCACCAGCAATTTAAAGCCTGATTACAGATTGGGGATCTGAAGAACGGTCGTGGGGCAGGAGACTGTGAAACTGCGGGACAAAGAGACAGATGCCGAGAGACAGGAGAAAGAAAGAGAAACAAAAAACAAAAAAGCCCCATCTAAAATTAGTGGAGAACCAATATTCCAAAAACAATAATTGGTTGCTAAGACAGAAAAACCTGCAAAATTAACCATCATGCATTCAGTCTGGAAAATTAACTTTATAGAAAAGCTTAACAAAGACTTTAAATTAGAAACATTGAGCATTTGCAAAGAGAGAAAGGAAGAAAGATAAACAATTCAGCATAACCTCTACTTTAAAGGAATACATTTTCAACAAAAACAAGTAAAAACAGAAACAAGAATAGGTGAATATTTAAACGAAACAATTCAAAATTTAAAAAGGAAATATATAGTGATTGAATTTTAAAAATACAATAAGCAGCCCAGCCAGTGTTCTCAGTAATTAGAGTATCGGCCTGAACACTTGGTGTTGGATTCAATTCCCAATTAAGGGCATGCACTGGGTTGCAGGTTCAATCTCTGGCCCCAGTCCAGTGTATGCAGGAGGCAACCAATCAATGTTTCTCTCTCACATCAATGTTTCTCTCCCCTCCCCCCCCCCAATTCCTCCCTTCCACTCTCTTTGAAATCAATGGGAAAATTATCCTCAGGTGAGGATAAAAAAACAAACATACAATAAACAAAACTGAATTATTCTCCTCTCTAGACAGAGACAGGTAAGTAGGTAGATAGATGATTGATAGATAGATACAGGTAGGTACGTAGATAGATAGATAGATAGATAGATAGATAGATAGATAGATAGATAGATAGATTTAAATGAAACGTGGAAGATAAATTCAGAGAGTCTAATTTTCATGAATAGGAATTCCAGAAGAATAAACTGAAATGAATAATAGGGAAGCAATATTTGAAATAAATGTGTTGATAATTTTCTAGAATTAAACAAACAAAAAATATGATGAATTATCAAATCAGTACAATCCAAATACTAAGCAGAGTAAATACAAATAAAACCAAACTTGGACACACTAAAGTGAAACTGTGGAAGTCAAGAGTAAAGAGAAAGTCTTGAAACCTCTAAGGAAGATAAGACAAGTAATCTAAAATGGAGTGATAGTTGTACTGACAGCAGATTTCTTGTTAGCAAACTTAGGCATTTGAAGTTAATGAAATATCTTTTTCTTTTTTCATTTATTTCAGAAAGAAAGGTAGAGGAAGAGAGAGATAGAAACACATGATGACAGAGAATCATTGATTGGCTGCCTCCTGCATGCCCCTCACTGGGGATCGAGCCCTGGCCTGGAATCGAACCATGACCTCCTGTTCATAGGTCAACGTTCAACCACTGAGCTACACCAGCTGGGCTAATGAAATATCTTAAAAGTGCAGAGAGGTGGTCATCTAAAGTGTTAATATAAAGGAGAACATGGATGAGACGTACATGAAAATTGTATTTTCTCTGCAAATTTTTTATAAGTCAAAAATAATTTCCTAAAAATAGTTTAATTTTTTTATTAATTTTAAAGAAAGAGAAAAATGAGAAAGGGAGGGAGGGAAGGAGAGAGGGAGGAAGGGAGGAAGGGAGAAAGATTTTTGTTTTTCCACTTATTTATGCATTCATTGGTTGATTCTTGTACATACCCTGACAGGAGACTGAACCCATAACCTTGGCGTATCGAAATGATACGTCAGGGTCTAGAAATTTATTTTTTCTTTTTTAAGTGCAGAGAAGGGGGGGGGGGGGACTGTTAAGCTAGAATTTACAGCCAGCCAATCCACCTGCCAAAGGCATTAAAATAATTATTAAAGGTTATACATCAGCAAGAGGGACATTAAGCACAAGAAAAGTTATAGGATTACAAAGAAAAAAATAAGCTTAGACATTGATCCATTTAATTTTTCTTCCTTCCTTTCTTCCCTCCTTCCTTCATGAATAGTTCAGTCCAAAATCTATTAGGTGGGCCCAAGCAAGGTAGGTATCAGGGGGCCATGGGGAAGGAAGTGACAGCTGCTAGGCATGGGATGTTGAAGCTTGAGGAAAATGAGATCATCTGCGCAGCCTAGTATGGGTTGTCCAAGCTGAAGAAGGTAAGAGGATGTCCACACAGGAGACAGGCGGTAGTAGCCCAGCACAAAGGGCCAAAGCCCAAGTGTCGAGTGAAGAGAAGATCTGGGGTGGGGTAGTGGGGGACAGAGTGGCAGTGGAGAGAGACTGGTTATAAGTAAATATACTGAGAATAATAAAAGCCAGGTTTTTCACTGTCAGAGAAGAGAGTTGCATATAAGGAGAGAAAACTAGAGTAAACTCTATGATGGTTTGGAATTGGATGTATTGATGTTAAGTCGTGGTTTTCACTGTGTGTGTAGGTATATATGTGTACATAGCTCTGTCCAATGAGAGGGTCTATGAGCATCAACACCCTAAAAGCAATGAGCACACCTAGTGCCAAATCTTGTTTTCTGAATACCATTCTTCACTAAAAGGAACCAGGACTTCTTGGAGAAATGGCTACTCCCAGGGCTTGTGCAGGAAAAGCCTTCATAAAATACTGTGTTAGTCTAGAAATTAAGTGATCGTGTTCATGGAAATGTAAATTGGTAGAGCTACTAATAAGAGGTTCCTCAAAGAGTTAAAAATACAACTACCATATGATCCAGCAATTCCACTTCTGGGTATATATCCAAAGGAAATGAAATCACAATCTCAAAGAGATATTTATACTCCCATGTTCATTGCAACACCATTCACAAGACATAGAAACAACCTAAATGTCCATTGACAGGTGAATGGATAAAGAAACTATAAAATGAAAGCTATTCAGCCATGGAAAAGAAGAAAATCCTGTTATTTGAGACCACATGGATAAGCCTTGAGGACATTATGCTAAATGAAATAAGCCAGACAGAGAAAGATAAATAGTATGGTCTCACTTATATGTGGAATCTTAAAAAATCCAGAAACAGAGAAGAATGGTGTTTGTCAGGGGCCAAGGGGTAAAGGAAATGAGGAAATATATAGATCAAAGGGTACAAACTTTCAGTAAAAGAAGAAAAAGTTCTGATTATCTAATTACAATATGATGCCTATAGTTAATAGCACTGTATTGTATACTTGAAATTTGCTAAGAGAGTAAATCTTGTGTTCTCACCAAAAAAAAAGAAAAGGTAACTATGTGAAGTGGTAGATATCTTAATTAACTTGATTTGGGTAATCTCACAATGTATATATATATCAAATCATAACATTGTACACCTGAAATATATATTTTTATTTGTCAAAAAAGCTAAAAAAATAGCAACCAAAAAAATGGTGCAAACTATCTGCAAAGTAATCTTAACCTTTGTTTATATATTTTACTTAAAAGTGTAAGTATGGTATTTTGGAAATAAGCACATCAATATAAATAAAAAACAGGCTTTCCATGTGAGGAAAAATAAATGCAAAGATAAAACCAAAGAATTTGAATAAAACTCAATGCCTTAGAAAAGCACCTTAAAAATAATGGAGGGGGGAGGAAAACAGTCCCTTCAACAAATGGTGCTAAGAGAACTAGACATCTGCATGCAAAAAAAATGATGTTGGACCCCCACACACACACACCTAACACCATACATTAAAAATTTTAACTGATAATGGATCAAAGACCTAACTATAAATGAAATATTATTCAACCATAAATAATGAAGTACTGATACATGCTACAACATAGATAAATCTTGAAGATATTACACTAAGTTAAAGAAGGCAGACATAAAAGACCTCATATTGTATGATTCCATTTACATGAAACTAGAGGCCCAATGCACAAAATTCATGCAAGAGTAGGCCTTCCCTCCCCCAGGTGCCAGCACTGGCTTCCCTCCGGCATCTGGGACCCAGGCTTCCCTCGTAGCCCCAGCTTCATCCGGAAGGTCGTCTGGAAGGATATCCAGTCTAATTAGCTTATTTTGCTTTTATTATTATAGATATCTAGAGGAGCTAAATCCATTGAGTCAGAAAGCAGATTTTTGATTGCCAGAGGCTAAAAGGGTGGGGGAATGGGGAACTAATGCTAAATGAACACAGGGCTTTCATTTGAGGTGATGAAAAATTTCTGGACCAAGATAGTGGTGACAGTTGCACAATATCATGAATGTGATTAATGCCACTAAGTGGCACTAATCATTTAGAAATGATTACAATGGTAAATTTTATGTTTCATGTATTTTGCCATAATTAAAAAATTAAATGAGAAAAATAAAATGATAGAGGCATGTCAAAAGAAAAGAGAAACCAGTTTGAAGCACTCCCCACTGGCCCATCTGGGAGAATTTGAACATCATAGTAAATGTAACAGAAATAGACTCCCATTGAAGGCCCAAAGACAGAATAGTAATAGAAATAGACTATAGACCATTGAATTAAAAAGAAATCCATATATGCAAACATATATATGTTTCTAAATAGTGAAAGAAAAAAATTTCCTTTCAATAAAATACCAACTCATCTTTGTAGAAGGAATGATAGAATTAGAAAACAACCATTTGGTAACCATCATAGTAATAATGAATCTAGTCAAGAAACATCAAGGGATAATAGTTGGTAAAGTTTGATGAGAAGAGAAATACATACAGTCTCAAAGTACTTTCTCACAAAATGCTTATTAATTACAAAAGGAAAGTAAATAGCTTTATAGTGGAAAAAACTGATAGACATACTCTCTTGATCAAATAATCAAAGTTAACATCACCAGTAATGGGACAAATCAAAAGCAGGTGCCAACTGACAGGAGGCAGTGAGAACATAGCATCTCTATCATCAGTTAGGTATATGAACTTGGCCAAATAATGCACCTTTTTATACTTCTGTTCCTTTATCTGATAATATCTCATTTCCATTCCAGTGCTAAATTCCTACTCTCCTAATACTTATAGAACTAATCTAAATATATGTCATCTGTTCAAAACTTGACAAGGGGAGATAGAAGCTCTTCTCTTGGTTTAAGTGGCTGATGTTCTTATATAAGTAAATCAGGCATAAAGTGCACAAAATGACATATATGGCAAAACTTATGAACTTGATCTAATTTTATAGGGAGTCCTGGAAAAGTCAAAAATTGAGAGTTTTTAAAACAATAATATTCTTTCTTTTCAAGGACATACTTGAGTTCAAACTAGGGTAGAACAACGGTTATATGTAAATGAGTGCTTATATAAATAAGTGCTTGGAAGGGCTTTTCCCTTAAAACTGAACATGCTTCCTCCCACTTTGTGAGCACTATCCAGGAGCCTAGAAAAGTCTCTGAGGAATGAAGAAAGCTAACAAGCCTTTCCGCCAGGGCACTCACACTTTCCAGTTACTGAGAGCATCCTCAATACAGGACAGAAATCTCTAGTTGGACAGAAGTCGCTGCTTTCAGAAGGGTCAGATTAATGTCATGTAGTTAAGCAGGAAAGAACGGTTCTGTAAAATAATGTAAGCCCTCACAGAGCAATTCAAATTATTAGCAACCTCATAAATAAATCAGTCTTATCAATATTCAACTGGCAGACCATCAAAAAGTCTAAACTGATCCTATTATACCATTTGGCCTTCGTTATCAGTTTTTATGCTAACAGAAACACATTAATTGGTTAATTAACCAATTAACTGGTTAATTGGTTAATTAATTGGGAGAGCCAATTTGCTGTAATTATTTTTACTAAATTTTTATATTATCCCTTCAATATACAGAACCAACTATATAAGTTCAAACTCTCAGAGTTATTAACAGTTCTGTTAAAGAATAAATTACTAGCTCATGTTTCTTGTTTAATTATTCTTCCTTCCTACACTAAAAACATACACTAATTATAGTACCCTTCAATCAGTCGGGCCTGTTTCCTCTCTTTCATCACCTATGTCCAGTCAGTCAGAAAATACTGCCAACTCTTCTTTGTCAAATGTCTCAAGAAACCAATTCTCTCCTCCCGCAGCCAGGTCCTCATCACCCACACTTGGTTTAGCACATAGACACAGCATCCACTATGGCTTTTCATGTTTGCCAAGGCCTACTAACCAATCTGATGTGGAAACTCTCTCTCCACTCTTATTACTGCAGATCCGACCCAAATTATTTCTTCTCGAGAGGTGGGGGTTTTTGTTTTGGTTTTAAAATATATTTTTATTGATTTCAGAGAGAAAGGGAGAAGGAGAGAGAGGTAGAAACATCAATGATGAGAAAGAATCACTGATTGGCTGCCTCCTGCACGCCCCCTGCTGGATATCGAGCCCAAAACCCAGGCATGTGCCCTGACTGGGAATGGAACCGTGACCTTCGGGTTCATAGGTTGACACTCAACCACTGAGCCACACAAGCCAGGCTACTCAAGAGGATTTTCAATTAGGTTCATGAGACAGGGGCAAGACCTGAGGTAAGACCACAGCTTCTCTTCAAGTTGCCATTAATCTGTTGCGTGTCACTACTTTGGTACACAGAGTCCTAACTGTACTACTATCCAGCCCACATTCTTCCACATTCCATTCTTTTTTAAAAAATATATTTTATTGATTTTTTACAGAGAGGAAAGGAGAGGGATAGGAGTTAGAAACATCGATGAGAGAGAAACATCGATCAGCTGCCTCCTGCACACTCCCCACTGGGATGTGCCCGCAACCAAGGTACATGCCCTTGACTGGAATCGAACCGGGGACCCTTGAGTCCGAAGGCCGATGCTCTATCCACTGAGCCAAACTGGCCAGGGCTCCATTCTTTGTGTATAAATGAATCTATTACATTACTAACTAAAAGTTGAATAACCCATATCTTCAGCATTTCCCTCACTAATAACTCAGGATCTCATTTGCTGGCACCCTCTCCTCTCCTGGCTTTCTGAAAATAGAGTACTCTAGACTCAGACCTCAGCATTCTTATCCTTTCTATTTTCATTCCATCTCTAGGTAATCTCATCTAGTCCCATAATCTCTTTATACTGAAAACTCCCAAATTTATATCTTCTGCCTTGCTCTTTCCTAAGCTCCCACCTCAAATATCCAACTGTATACTCAGAATTTTTCCTGAGCAATCAGGTATAAGCTTGTCCAAAGGTTTACCCCATCTCAGTAAATGGTTATCACCATCCACCTAATTACTTAAGTCAAAAACTTTGAATTTACCCTCTATCCTTCCATTCACTTACCTCCCAACAATATATCTTTCCGGCCTATATCCCAAATTCAGTCTCTATTGCTGCCACTCTAGTCCACGTTATTAACATTTCTCATCTGGATTATGCCATCGATTCCTTACTGGTGATGAGGTTCTGTCATTCATTCAGAGTGACAGATTTTGCTGAAAAAGAAAAGAAAGTTAACTTAACATGATGTACATTCAATGAAACCATATTGTTGTTGGAAATGACTACCTTGTTTCTTCCTTTTCTCATTCTCTGTACTTTCCTCTTTCTATGTGTATCTCCCTCCCTTTTTCTAACTCCTTTCCTTTTCTCTCCCTCCTCTTAATCGTCTCTTTCTCTATTTCTCTCCCTACTGTTTTACTAAACATAATGTAGTGGGAAGATACTAGGCCTTAGAAGTAAAGGATTTATTCCTTTGGTCTGTCATGGTGAAGGTAGGTAATTATGATGAAGTAAATTTTTACTTCTGGTCCTCAGGTGTCTCATCTAGTAAATAAAGAGATTATACTGGATAGTCTCTGAGGTCCCTTACAGTTCTAGAAATCTATTCAGGTTATTTATTGAGTTATTGAGTAAAGTGCTATGTTCCTTGTTCTTAAAAGTAGGTAAATTCAATATTTTATATGTCCCTGAGGGGGGGAAAGCAAATTAGTTTGGTGTTGGTTTTTTTACAAAGCCTTCCATTGATCCTTTTCTATCATGGGTCAGTGGCTCTCAATAGAAAAAAAAAAATACCCCTCTCCTTTGGCGTACTCTATATAGTCAATATCTCTGAGTTATTTCTGTCTTTGGGCCTTCCTCAGGACAAGCAGATCCCAAGAAGAAGCCAATATGCCACTTAATATGAAGGCTATCATGTTTCAGGCACGTAATGTGTTGTGGGCTCTGTGCTGACAGACAAACCTACATAAGGTAGGTATTACATTATCACTCCTCTTTCACAAAAGAGGAAACTACGACGCAAAGGAGTTAAGAAATTTGCCTGAAGATGCACAGCCAATGCATGGTGGAGCCAAACTTTGGACTCATGTCTTACTCAAAAGCCCATGCTCTGAAAGATTAGACTATACTGCCTCCCTCCTGAGAGGCTAAAGCCCTGCAGTCTCTCTTACAGGTCTCTCTCTCCTTTAGGACTGACAAAACATGTGGCTTCTGATATCTTAGACCACATCCTAGCCACTGCCTGACCTGACAATGTCAACTAAACTACAAGGATTTTAAGAGCAGAGGCTAGTGATTTCTTATGGTACTGGTAGCAGCCATGTGGACACTCCGTAAATGCTCCTGACTGAGAAAGGCAAGCAATTTACACATGGTGAAAAGCAACTTACACAGCTAGGACTTTTTGCTTAATGCAAATTCTGGTGATGCAAAGGTTAGGATGAAGGAGAGATTGTGCTAGGACTAGAGATATGGCCAGGCTTCCCATAAAGTCTAATTCCATGACCTCATTATCATTTGCAGAAAATAGAACTATTGGTAACCCTAGAGAATTACTTTAGAAAATGGCTAAAAAAAAAAATTGTTTTAATTAAGACTCTAGGTATTTAAGTGAAATATCAGGTCAGCACATTTGTGGAAGAATTTTTCTTTTTTAAATGCTTCAATAGGTCTTCAGAAGTAGAATTTAATTTGCATGACCATTTCCTGAGCAACATCAGAACAGAATCAATTCTCAAGGTATCTTTTGTACCAGAGGAATTTATGAGCTTCCTGGCCAAGAGGACCAATTGGCAGAGTCTCTAAAATTCTGCCTCCCACCCCCATCTCTAAGAGAACTGTGCCTGGATAGATAGAAAACCTTGGATGCCTTTCTGGGACACTGGTTTGGTGCTGATAAAGGCAAAATGTTGTAGCATTGTGTGATGCCATTCAAATATCTTCAACCCATCCTTGGGATTGAGTGTCTGTATCTCCTTAAAACAAAGAGTTTAGGAGAGAAATACCAGACTATTCTTTAGGATGTTCTTCACTTGGGGAACTGTAACATTGGTGAAGAAACAGCATGAGCACCATCCGTAGACAGACACAACAAGGTCATCAAGGTGGTGGGCAGGAACTCCCAATGGAGGCCAGCCAACAGTCAAACAGCAATAGCAGAACAGATGTTTGAGAGGTTGACAGCTTCCATGGAGAATATGTACATTAATCAGGACCACACCAAAGAAAGGAAGAGCTTGGAAAGTGGAAGAGGGAGGAAAAGATTGAGGTCCTATTGATTCCACCTGGTAAGTTCTCAAGGTTAAAACTATTTGTGATCATCACCTTTACCTTGTTTTTTCAAACCTACCCCCTCAAATTGGTGTGACCTGGAAAAAAAGAATTAGAAACGTTGTCAAATAACAGTATTATATCTACAGACAAAATATTGATTCTGGATATTTCTTTCTTTTCTTATACTTCCTTGGTAGGAACATTTTTCTAGCCTATCTAAGAGATGGCAGCAATCGAGCCTGTTCCTGATTTATTTTATCTAGTCAACTGCAACACACAACAAAACCTCGCCCAAGAAACAATGACAACAGACATAAAATTCAGGTAAACAAACATAGTTTTTTCTTTCTCTTTACTCAAAAAAGGTAATATTATTGACTCTACCTACCAAAAGAACATTAACTATTTTATCCGCCCCTCAGAACTCTTGTTTTTTCTGCCTTCTTTTAAAAACGAACTTTTAATTCCAGCTTTTCTTAAAGCTTATTGAGATGTGACATTCCAAGCAATCTCTGAGAAGTGTAAAAGTGAGAATAATAGCTGTGATTAACTCTGTTTATATACCAGACACACTTACATTTCACTATAAATATTCCACATGAAAACCTCTGAAAGAGAGCCAATTATGGTGAGAGGTTTATCTATGTGACATTTGTCAAAGAAAAAAATAAGCTTCAGTTTCTATTTGGAAAAATTATTTCCTGGGATGATGTAAGTTTGTACATTTACCAACCGGGGAAAAAATGAGGAGTAGAACTAAAATGATGAAGTGCATATAGTTTAAGTTGTAGGCCTCTCTCTGCCCCCTGAACCCCCACACTATCATAAAAACACAGAGTACACATACAAGAAAATACTAGTTCCTATCATCTTCATTCCAACACTAGCACTGGTCACGGAGGGAACATCCGTGCAAACAGAAAATTTCCCTATCACATGTGCTCTGCTATTAGAAAAATCCATTTTGTTCCTAACCTTACAGCTCAAAGTAAAATTACAATTTGAAATGAAAATCGTTCTTGCCCTTACAACTCTTACTTGGAATGTGTTGCCTTCATTTTGTTGTTCCTCCACAACTTGTCACGTACTGTTAATTTTAGTTTTTAGGGAGAGAAAAACACAATTTTTCAGTGTTCCTGTTCACTTTTCTGTCCTTTTTGCCCCCAAGGCTCTTGATTACAAATGTCGCCTTCAATCAAACCTAGCAGATGAGTGTGAATACATATTGCAATGCTAGTTCTAACCTCTGTGTTCTGATCCTTTGGGGGCCTGGAAGTTCTGCTAATCCAATCTTGAAAATCAGTCCTTTTAACCAAAGTATTTCCCAGAAAAACATCTATACATACAGCCAGACAGTCCATAGGAACAGGACTGTTAGACATTAGTACAGCCCTACCAATGACTTATAGCCAACATCTGCTGTGACAGGTTATAGCTTCTATTTTGATTGGTCAATGACCAAGCTAATTCAGCTGTTAAATACTTTTTAACATCCCAAATATAAGTCAAAGAAAATCTTTATTAAGTTCACTATCAAATCCTTTAAGAATTTGAATGGATTAGAAAACTGTGGTACATCTACACGATGGAATACTATGCTGCTCTAAAAAGGAAGGAACTCTTACCATTTGCAACGTCATGGATGGAACTGGAGAGCATTATGCTAAGTGAAATAAGCCAGTCAATGAAGGAAAAATACCACATGATCTCACTCATTCATGGATAATAGAGACCATTATAAACTTTTGAACAATAATAGATACAGAGGCAGAGCTGCCTCAAACAGATTGTCAAACTGCAGCAGGAAGGCCGGGGAGGGTTGCGGGGCAGGAGGTAGGGGGGTAAGAGATCAACTAAAGGACTTGTATGCATGCATAGAAGCATAACCAGTGGACATAAGACATTGGGGGATAGGGGAGGCTAGGGGACTGTCTAGGGCGGGGGGATAAAATGGACACATATGTAATACCCTTTGTAATACTTTAAGCAATAAAAAAAAAAAAATAAAATAAAAATAAAAATAAAAATAAAAATAAAAAAAAAAAAAAAGAATAGAATATATCTACCGGACAACTGAGTTCATTAGCTCTTTACATCCTTACAATATCACTCCACTATGTAAAAAATAAATAGCAGTTTTTCCACATATCTTTTTCAGCTACCATCAAACCTTCACAGCAAAGCCTGGGGCAAGACTTAGCTACACCTACTACCTTTATCACCTCA
The DNA here is from genome assembly GCF_014108235.1 of Myotis myotis. Taxonomy (NCBI): domain Eukaryota; kingdom Metazoa; phylum Chordata; class Mammalia; order Chiroptera; family Vespertilionidae; genus Myotis; species Myotis myotis. The sequence continues at coordinate 37,054,998 of NW_023416357.1, forward strand.
CCTTCCATTTATTCTCCCAACCCCATTCCTCACGATCGCATCTTGTCTCCCACTAGCATCTACTCCTATTGCTCCCCAGAAAGTGCTCTTAAGAGGTCACCAATGATCTTGATTGCTTACTCAGTGGGACCTTTTCTGTCTTTATCTCAATTGATTTCTCTCAGTATTTCACCCTATTGACCACTCCTTCCTTCTTGAACCTCTCCTCCCATGGCTACTGGGATATTTCCCCTTGACTTTTCTCATATCTCTATTTCTCAACCTTATAACTGTCCCTTTTCTCCAAAAACACCTGAAACATTGGTATTCTGTAGATCTTTGCTCTGTCTGTACTCTCACTTAGGGTGATCACGTTCACTACTGCCTCTATATCAATATGCAGCATTGCAAATGTACAAAGTAAAACTCAGCTTTTCCTTAAAATCTGGTACTCAGTCTACAGCTCCTAGTTCAGCAATGACTCCACCAACCAACCAACCCATCACCCAAACCCAAAATCTGGCTATTACCCCTGACTTCTTCCCACTAATCCCCATATTCAATAGCTCAACAAATAATTCCAGTCTATTTTACCTTCCTAGTATGTCCAGAATCTTTCACAGCTATTCATATATCACACAAAATTCTGCATACAATTTCAGGGTATATCTCTACAGACATCCAAAGAATCCACAAATCCAAGATGTCATAGAGAAACATGTGAGGTGGATCAGAGGTGGTGGGAATGTTTAGAATGAGAATTTGTTTCAGAAAAATAAAAGGAAAGTTTCCCTACATTACACAAAACTATATATCAGAGTCATTAAAGGGCCAAATAATTTTTTAAGCTACAGAGTATTAGGGGAAATGTTTTTATAACCTTGGAAGAGGTATAAAATTATTAAACCATACAAGAAAGTACTGACAGATTCAACTACATAAACTTCTGGGTAAAGTAAGACACCATGGATATAGGAAAAAACAAGTGTCAAAGTACATAAAACATGGGAAATATATATAACCCATGCCATTTATATCCATAAGATACCTAAGAAGTGACTATAGTCAATAAAACAAACAACACAATAGGGAAAAAATGTGCAATGGACAAGAACATTTTATAGAAGAGCAAATTGCCAATTAGTATAGAAAAAATGCTCAACCTTTACCAATCAAGGAAACACAAATTAAAACAACTAAATCATCCTTCATCTACAACATTGGCAAATATTAACAAGATTGATAGTGTCCAGAGTTATAAAGGATATGGAAAAAATGGATACCCTCATACCCTGGTAGGAAGGCAATTTGGCAACATCTGTCAATATAACTATCCATATAGTTCTACCCAGAAGTTCCACTGGTAAATCTCTATTCTAGAGAAATATTTGTACCTGTGCACAAAGAAGCATAAGCAAGGATATTCACTGCAGTATTGTTTATCATAAAGAAGCCTAATGCCCACCTAAAGGAGAGCCATATTATAATGTAAAAGAATTCAGCTGGGCCCTGGGCATGTGGCTCAGTTGGTTGGGCATCATCCCTTGCATGGAAGGATTGCTGGTTAGATGCCCGGTCAGGGGCACATGTCCAGGTTGGGGGCTCAGTTCCCAGTGGGGGAGCACGCAGGAGGCAGGCGATTGATGTTCCACTCTCACATCGGTGTTTCTCTCCTTCCCTCTCCCTCTAAAATCAATTTAAAAATCTTTAAAAAACAAAAAGAATGTGAATCTCAGCGGGAAGGCAGAGGTGGATGGATGGGAAGAGATCAATCAAAGAATTTGTATGCGTATATGCATAACCATGGACACAAACAATAGTGTGGTCAAGGCTTGGGGTGTGGGGTGGGGGCGGGCTAGAAGGGGTCAATGGGGAATAAAGAGGACAAATGTAATACTTACAACAATAAAGATTTTTGTAAAGAATGCAGTTGGTCTAAGACATAGTGCTCAATGACAAGACAATGTTTATGTATAAAATATCCCATTTACTTTTTTAAAAAACCTACACACTTGAGTACAAACATATACTTGGGCGTAAAAAGTCCGCATATTCTGAAAACACCAAATAATCATTACCTCTGGGGAGGGAAGAAAATTCAGGAGGGTAAGAACATGAGATATTTACCTTCTATAATAATAAAAGCATAATATACTAATTAGACCGGACAGCCAAACGACCTTCCTGATGTCCTTCCGGACAACCTTCCATCAAAGCCAGGGCTGCGAGGGCTGAGGCAAGCCACCGCGGTTGTGAGGGCCACGCTTCTTGCATGAATTTCATGCATAGAGCATCTAGTTTATTCTATATTTTTCTAAATTGTTTGAATACTTTACAACTAGGATAAATGAAAGTGTGGCAAACTTTTAAGAGAATGTTCCATCTTATTGCCCAAGTCCCTCACTCCTTCTGAACTCTGGAATGTCTCACAATTTTGCCTAATCTCTACTGTTCACGGACATTTCATTTAATCCAAAAATTATATACTTTCTTCTAGTCCACACCAGAGCCAGCGGGTTCTGTGGGCGCCTATCACGGCCCTGTCACCTGGAGGTGGGGAGTAGCGTTACTTACCCACTGCAATTCATGGCAGTATCACATAGAAACAGGAGACACTGACCCCAGGTTCTGTTTATGCCATTTATTTTGTTCTCTTTGAGGATTTGCAGCAGAGACCATGACTCTGTATAAATTGGTAATGTTCACTGACAGGTCTGTAAGTTAAATGACACTGTTTTCAGAACTTATGTGTGGGCTATGAAATATGTAAGCTGGGAATGTTCTCATAACCAAATGGGAAATAGAAATGATAAAATAAACCAAATTGCTTCTGGTAGAGAGAAATGCAGTAATCTGCTGTTAATCCCTCTGCATCCCAGAAATAAGCTATTGATTTCCCCTCTGGATTTCCTCAGGATAACCAGGTTCTAATCCATAAGAGTTCTTTCCCTCCCACTTCCAATTACCAGCGTTGAGTTTGTGATTCTGGAGAGACATTTTACCGGCAATGCTTTAAATGCCTAAATAAATGCCATCCTCCTGTTAACACTGTGGCCTCTTAATAAATTTTCTAATGTTGATTGATAGACAGATGATTGATAGATAGGCAGATAGATAGATCTTCCTGAACTACTTTTCAACCAGCCATATTTTCCCCAATATTAACTCTTCTGATAAAATCTGACTTAAATTTTTATCTTCAAAAACCTAGGTATATTTCATATAAGCAAAAAGTATTGCAATAATATACGTGGGGGTTATGTCTCGGCGTTAAGAGCAACATCGATGTTTAGCATTTCCATTTACGAGGAGAAGATACAGACACGGAAAGGCTTAGGTTCCTGGAATTTACAGCAAAATCTGAACCTGGAAATACTACAAGGTTCATTTTTCCTTTCCTACACACAAAACTGGTACCCACCTATGGCTCTAGCACATTCCCATAGCAATCACCCCAGACAGCCCACAGGCTCAAGCCAGTCCCTCACTGCTGTTCAAGTGCTCTCCGAAATACCCACAGGGTGTGGCAAAGTGCAGCTGATGGCCCAAGCAAAAAAGAACATAGAACTCTAGGCCGTTCACCAGTTTCCAACCCCACCTCACCCCCTCACCCCCCGCCCCTCAGACAGAAGCCTTTGCAGGGCAAAACCTTGGAGGCAGTGCATTAACATAAATGTCCCTTTCTCCACAATAATGCCAATTGGATGACTGGTTTTCCTAGTCTACCCCTTAACACGGCTAAACCCTGCACTGTCGAGAGGCATCTATCTATGAGGAACATGAGCCCTCTGAGTCTATGTCATGTTTATCCAGGGTGTGCAGGCTACAGAGTGATTGCATCAGGGTCCTATGCATCAGGGTCCATTTGCAAAGTGCCGCTCTATACATGCTTCATGTGCAGTATGTGCTATTATAAGTAATGTGCCCACACGCTACAGATTTTAATGCATCCTAGAAAGCAAATTACTGTCAATGCTAAGTTATGTGACATTCCTGACCAAATTAGTTGGGTATGCATTTGAAGACCAACAAACTCGCCTCTATTGAACCGTGAAGGAACAGGAAAAGCATCAAACAATTATATAGACATTCTATAATTAGGGGTTGGGAAATGACTATATTGGAATCCTTTTCTTAGCATGGGTAACCTGCCAAAGGTTGGAGAGGTCATTTCGTGCAGCTCCTGCCTCAGCCTACTGCAGACTCCAGGGACCCATTAGCACAGTCCAACAGAAAGGAAAAAGACATATACCAAGAAAATACGTGTCTTTTTGCACAATTGACAGCTACATTTTTCCTAGGGCTACTCCACTGGAAGTAGAACAAGATGTCAAAAATAAAACTTAGGAGAAGTTTAAAAAAAAAAAAAAGCAGTCCCAGGGATATATAAGAAAGTTGGCCAAGAAGCAAGAAAGACAGAAGGGCAGCACTCAGTGAGCTCAGATCACCACTCACCTGGCCAGCACGGGCTACTCTCCAGCCGATCCCAGTGCAGTAGCTGGCAGTTGAAGGAGAAAACGAGGTTTCGAAACTATTTTTCTATTTTCATACTTCTCATTGTATTTAAGCCACGTTCCCTAGATGGCTTAAGCATTAATAGGCTAAAGCTATGCTCTAGTCTAGCATAACCTTGGGTTAATTATGTTCTTGGGGTTGCAAAGAACAGAAATAATTTTACTTAGCTACATCCAGTCATGAGGGTTCACTGTTGAGTTACACAGGGAATATGTGTGGATTCTCTTTACCTATCCACTTCCACTCATACCACACCCTAAAGCCCCAAACTGGCTGGCTGATCTTCTCCATATTTCTCAGTTCAAATTCCAGAAAGAGTCTGTTTACCAATTAATTACTGAACTCCCACTGGTCAGAGCTTTTGCTGTCAGGTCATCCTACGAGCTACTCACCTGCCTATGAACTGACTGCCCTCCAGTCAGGTGTGTACCTCTAGTCTAATCAGCAGACACCCAGTGCACAAGATACAGGTTAGGGCAACTTCCTTATCAAGGCGCTGTGGACAAAGGCAGCTTTCCTTAGAAAAGGACAGTGGTGTCTCAAGCACACGTCTATATCAAACTGCCACTAAATACTTATGTAGCAATACACCATTGATTGGAGGCAATAATCTTCATAGGCACAGGACCAGCCTCATGGGCTTATGACCTGTGCAGTTGCACAGGGTCCCTGCACTTAAAAGGGCCCACACTTCGCTTAATACGCCACTGTGGCCATCTTGGCATTCTTAATCATTTTTGAACAAGGGGCCCTACATTTTTATTTTGCGTGTGGTCTTGGAAATTATGTAGCTGTTCCTGTACAGAAGTTTTTATTACATTACTAGAGGCCCAGCACACGAAATCGTGTGCAGGTAGGGTCCCTAGGCCTAGCCTGCAATCTGGGCCATCTTCTGCCCGCTCGCCAGTCCCCAGTCCCGCCCCGCCGCCACCCACCCCAGTTCCCCATGGTTCCCCATTCACCACCCTGTGATTGGAGCCTGCGGGCCAGGGGGAGAGATCAAGAGGTGGTCAATGCATCTCATAGCGACTGGTCAAGTGGTCGTTCTGGTCATTACTCCATTATGGTTGCTGGGCTTTTATTATATGAGATAAAAAGTGAAGGGAGTTTCATAGAATCAATTTTGGATCCAAGGATTCTTCTGAGATCATTTGACAAGTACTTATTTGACAAATAAGAAAACTGAACCTGGCCGTGTGGTTCAATGGTGGAGCACTGACCCATGAACAGTTCCATTCCCAGTCAGGGCACCTGCCTGGGTTTCAGGCTCAATCCCCAGTAGGGGACGTGTAAGAGGCAGCCATTGATAATTCTCTCTCATCATTAATGTTTCTATCTCACTCTACCTCTCCCTCCCTCTCTCTGAAGTCAATAAAAATACTTTTTTTTAAGAAATAAAAACTGAGGTCAAAGAAAGAATAATTGGCGTAATCAGGATCCCACAGTGAGTCCTAGTGATGTCAGATTGGAAACATTCCTCTCACTCTGTACCCAATCTTCTCATTCCTCCATGTGGCAGGCTTCCTAGCAGGGAGGACTGCCTGACACAGGGTCTATTTTGCTAAAATATTTGATAAACTACTTAGAAATCTCATAAAATGAGGCTGATATAAAAATACAAATGGCAATCTTTCCTTATTCAATCGTATAGCCTTTTTCTGTCTATGACCTTCTCAGAACAAACTCCACTGACAATGCCCAGAATCTAAAAATGAAAGCTGGGTAGAGAAATGTAAACAAATAGAGCCTCTATGGAAGATAATTTGATAATCAATATCAAAATTATAATATTCATAGCTCTCAACCCTGCAATTCCATTTCTACATGTAGTCTCACATATACACAACTATCATTGCATGTCTAAGACTACTCATTGTGGTGTTGCTTATAATAGAAGATTGGAAACAATCTAAATATCCATCAACAAAAGTCTGATTTAAAAAATAATAATAATAAGCCTGGCCATGGTGGCTCAGTAGTTGAGCATAATCTATGAGTCAGGAGGTCACGGTTTGATTCCTGGTGAGGGCATATGCCGGGATTGTAGGTACAATCCCCAATTGTGCAAGAGGCAGCCAATCAATGATTCTCTCATCGTTGATGTTTTTCTCTCTCTTTCCCTCTCCCTTACTCTCTGAAATCAATAAAGATATATTAAAATTTTTAAAAAAAATTTAAAAAGATGATACTACATTCATGCAACAGAATATAACGTAACTCTTGGGAAAGAAGAAATTGACATGTATCTACTAATATAGAACAATTTCTAATATATTGTTTTATGAAGAAGCAAAGTATAAAACAGTATGCAGCATGCTTCTGTTTGTGGGGGGAGTTATTTAATTATATATCCTATAATCACACACACACATGCACATGTTGGGGGAATTTGGGTATGCAAAGAATTTCGAAGTATATACAAACAAACAAAAAAAGTGACTGCCTCTGAGGAAGGCACATGGAGGACTCAGGGATAAGCATGTGGGGGAGATTTTTATTATATGTCCTTTGTTCCCTTAAAATTTGTACTATGTGCACATATTATGTTTTCAAAAACTAATTAGTTACATTAAATTTGTGCCTAAAAGGGGACCTCATGACACTGACAATATTATATCACGTCTACAATAAAGAGAAACATACTGCTGCTATCATGTTTTACAAAACTTTTGCTGGGATCTTGTATTGAACTTACAGACAAAGAAAATTAAATTAGACTAAAAAAAATCCTCTCTTTCCCCTCCTCTTCTCTACATCAGAAGAAAAATTTGAAACATTTTCAAAACCTGCAAAATCCATTGCTTACTTAGTTATTGGCAAAGCTGTGTGACACAATGGAGAGACAGAAATGTTCCCACTCTTCCTTTGGAAACTCGCCGATATCATCTGCAAAGTGTCCTGCAGACATTAACCACTGATGTTTTTCCAGTGCACCTACCAGCAGTGTTCCTAAGCACTTAAACCAGAGTTTTATTTGGAACCAAAAGTACAAAAGGGTACACAAATCTCCCTACTGCCCTGGCTTAGCAGAAGTACCTTTTTCTCAGGTAACAACAGAAAAGGTGAGCTTAGGCCTCCCAGTGAAACCATTTCCCTTGGGAAAACTTTGATTCCTAGTTAGGAATGTCTTTCCCCCTCATATCCTCTTTGTGGCTCCACTCCCACACCAACTACATTTATGTAACCCCCATGTGGTAGATCAGAGATGGCCACACATTCTTTGACACAACTCTCCTTGGGAGGTGGGATCTGTTTCCATCCTCCTTGATTCTGGACTGTTCTGTGACTGCTTTGACTAATGGACTATGGCATAATTGGTGCCATGCCAATTCCAAGTCCAATCTTTAAGAGAACTGGCAGCTTCCTCCTTGTTCTCTTGAGTCCTAAACGAAGCACTATGCAAAAATCTAACTGTCCATGTGGAGAGATGCCTTAAGACCACATGGAGAGGGAAAGGGGCCCAAAGCCATTTCTGTCAAGACATCAAGCATGTGGGTGAAATCATCTTGAACCTTCAGACCATACCAGCCACCAACTGAAGAGTACCCAGTCAATGCCATGGGAAGCAGAAGAATCACCCAGCCAAGCACTGCCCAAATTCCTGACCCACAAAATTATGAAATATAATTAAAAGTTGTTGTTATCAATGTTGTTATTTTAAGACATTAAGTTTTGGGGTAGTATGTTATGCAGCAATACATAACCAAGATACCACACTATTGTTTTACTACACTTCACAGACACGGCTTTTTTATTTTTCCAATTGAAGGCAAGACCCTCCACTAGCAAAAAGATTACAACTCACGTTATTGCGGTGGCCTGGAAGCAAACCTGCAATATCTTCAAGGTATGCCAGTATTAAACACTGGCATCTTCAGATCTTTCATACTCAAAATTCAGTCTTTCCTACATTGCCTGGAATAGTGATAGAATCGTCTCATGCCAGGCAGCCGCAGCTATTAGAAGGAAAGGTCAGGTCCAAGCTGAAACAATAGAAGAATCTCTTCCCCGGAGGCTAGAGATGAGTCTACATGGCTAAGTTGAAAGTCAACCCCTGCCACCAAGTACTCCAGAAATCATAGACCACAAAGCCTGGAGTTTGCCAGCCCACACAGGTCCGCCATCCCTGGCAGTGCCCTTTGACCTGCCCCATCCCTCTAATGCTCCAGCAAACTCACAGCTAGCAACCTCACATCTACCACCTTGTGGTCATTCTTGGAGGTGGGCTGAGAACCAGACCCTCTCACTCCAGCTTTGCCCTTTCAGGGTGGGCCAACGAAAGAAAAGCTAAGTCTTGGGAGGAGAGATTCCTGGGTCAACATCCCCAGCCCATATGACTGGCAGTTGCCACCCACTCTGTCCCATGTGCCTGTTCGCACCCACACAGAGGGAGGTGTCACTATCAGAAACCAAAATTAGAGATCTCATCATATACTTTAGCTCCCTGAGAACAAATTCTTCCTTACAACATGCAAAGCTATTGTTCAATTTTCAAATGTCCAACTAACTTCCAAACATGTGACTGGGAACCCATTCGGTACAAAAGTGAGACACCGCCTCTTCTGAATTGTAGGCATGGCCTTGAAATTCAAGAAAAGGCATTTCCAGGGTTGAGGCACGAATGGGAAACTTTAACATAACGTGATGAGTCTGGCAAACACAGGGTAGCAAGGTCCAGCATGTACAGAGGTGAGCATGGGCAGAGAACCTGTGACAATGGGAAAAGAGGAGGTGCAAAGAGGGTCTTCTCCCTCCTGGTTCCTGCCTTCAAAGTGAAGTCCATTCAATGTCATTGGAGACCTCTCCCCATTGTCTATGTAGACAAATTAAAATGGCGAGTTGACCACCTGAATAATCCGTCGTGACAGATCAAAAAAAATGTGAATATAATTGGGGGGAGAAAGGTGTCAGTTTGAGGGAAAAGAAAGGAAGAAAATTTAGAATGTTTCCAATTTTTCAGTAATTTTCTCAGTCTCTCACTTCAGATCAGCTATTTAGGGACAAATGCTTTCCAGAGCATCGTTGGGTCAGGTCTACAGAGGCAGGGGAGAGAAGGGAGGAGGGTAAAGCCACGAAGGTTACCTGTCTGGTTGCTAAGACGGTCCAATTTCACTAAGAATCACACATACCTCTTCATTGTTTCTGCCGTGTTTGCCTGACCCTTTTCAATTTCTTTTTCAGTTTTCCATTGCCCTGAGGGAGTAATCTAGCCACTCAGGCTTTCTTTGCATGCAAAATGTAACAGTTCTTTCTTTCTTCTTTCAGATAAAGGCAGTCTTGGGGAGGGGAAAAGAAAAGCGCCTGGCTTCTTCAAATTAGCTCTGAAATAAAAGTCATCGCCAGATGTTATATAAAAGGTGACGTAATCCCAAAGTACTTCATTACATATGCAGCTCTGCTCTTCAGCCCAGGAGGAGTTTATTACATTTTGTCGATCCTATTTTCTATACCCACATCATTTTTACATAATTTTTTCCTGCCTGACAGACATCTTCACATTTTCACAGCAGCCCATCAAGACAGCATTACACCAGCACAGGGAAACAGGTTAGCAGTTTACAAATAATGGTGCTAATAAGCCAGATTTGTCCCTGAGATACAAATCAGGGGTAAATGGTCTATCCATGCGTGTGAGAAGCACATCTATTTTAGAATAATAGGGAAGAAAGCAGAGCACGATTCCAGCCGACACCGTGTTCTTTCAGAATCTATTCTGCAAGTAGGAAAAAGGGGGGGGGGGAGCGGAATGACGATCTCTAAACTTATTCTTGCCATTCTCTTCATTTTCCTAATAAAGTCCTGGCTTGTGGTGAGATAGGTAGCCATGCCAAATGCATTAAGGTCGGGACTTCTTGTCTTTTTGATTGGCACAAAATTTAGACGAAAACGTATCATTTGTACCAATGCAATATCTAGCTACCGAGATGCTTTAAGTGCAAACACTGCAAGACACTTCCTCCCACTCCCTTAGTGCTAAGCATCTTTCCTCCTCCTTCCCAGGCACTCGCGCCCACACTGCCCTCTGATGGTGAAAAGCAGCAGTGCAGGCTCGACGCTTCTTTCCTTAAGGGGGATGAGAGGTTGGAGAGAATGGCTGAGAGGGCATCTGCCTTAAGATCAGTGTAAGAAGCCAAGTACACTCAGCTCTTAGCTCCTAGCTGAAAATAAACCTATCTGACTCAGAATTCCAGTGGGATAAGAAAGTGCCTGTAACTCCCACCCCAAGGAAACATATCATTCATCTTAAGAACCTCCTTCAGTTTTAAGGAAAGATCCCTATTAAAATGTTAAAATTAACTTTATGGTTTTAAACTGTAACTACAAACTTGGGGTAACATAGGTTCTCATTCTTTTATATGTATGTATGTATTTTATTTATTTATTTATTTATTTATTTAGAGAGAGAGAGAGAGAGAGAGAGAGAGAGAGAAAGGAAGAAGGATAGACAGATAAAAACATCGTTGAGAGAAGAACATCATCAATTGGCTGCCTCCTGCATGGCCCTTACTGGGGATTAAGCCTGAAAATGAGGTTTAATGCCCTTGACCAGAATCGAACCCGAGACCCTTCAGTCCACAGGCCAATGCTCTGTCCACTGAACCAAACCAGGTAGGGCCGCATTCTTTTATAAGAGCAGCATTTGAATATGGGACAAAGTTAGATGTGAAAGCTTCATAGAGGATCTACTCTCCCTCCACCCCCACACACACCTAGGAAACGGATACATATCTGAGGATAACTAGCCCCCAACACAAATTTATTCTATTTCTTATTTTGTCCAAGGTCAGGACATTCCTTAGTCCTGTAAGAAATTTGATTCGTAGGTTCAAATTCTTTTCCTTTTTTTAAGTAGCATTTCTTTATATGAAGGTTACTCATGCACAGGGTGGAGTCAAATAGTTCTACAAGACTCATTCCAAAAAAACAGCCGTCCCCGCAGCCCCCACCTTCTGTTTCCTGCCCCCCAGAAACAGGTACTTTCAGCTCTCCTAACCGAATCATTTACGATTTGCCCCCATGTTTCTAAGTTATGTGTTTATGCTGCTACCTCTTCATATTTCAGTTTAATCACCTTATATTAACTGTGCACAAGGGGAGATGATTTCACACACACACGACCCCATCACTCTTACATTCAGTATAATTTTGGTAAGATAAACAATCAATATTTACAGTACTATTACCATTACATTCTCAACAAGTAGGTCATGTGGTATACCATATTTATCTTTCCTTTCTCGAACAAGTTTTGCTTTTCCCTGGAACTGAAAAAAAAAAAGTCTAAGTTTTCTATACACTTACTGAGTTTCGAAGGGCTGCCATAACAAAGTACCACAACCTAAGGGGCTTGAAACAACAGAAATGTATTGTCTCATCGTCCTGGAGGCTAGAGGCCTGAAATCAAGTTATCGGGGAGGCCATGCTCTCTGGAAGCTCCAGGGAAGTCCTCCTTTCCCCTTTCCTAGCTTCTAGTGTCTGTCGGCATTCGTTGGCATTCCTTGGCTTGTAGGCATATCTCTGCCTTGAGCTCACCTGGCTTTCCTCCCTGTGTATGTCTGTATTTTCGCACGGTATTCTCACTTTCTGTTTCTCTCTCTGTTCCCCTTCTTTTCTTGTTATCAGAACATCAGTCATCTTGGATTAAAGGCCTACTCTACTCCTGTATGACCTTACCTTAACTGACATCTTACTAACATCTGAAATACCAATGGTTAGGCCTTCGACATGTCTTTTGGGGGGCACTATTTTACCCATAACATTTATCTCCACTAATTTTTCCCCTAACTGTCCAGTTGTCTAAATCTCCTCCGAGTATATTCAAACATTTTCTGTTTCCTATCAGGCTTCATCTTCTAGTTTGGTTCACACTCAAATGGACTTTTCCTTTATGACTGGCTACAGCTACAGCTCATGTTTTTTCAGGTTCCAATGCAAAATAGTGCATGGTTCTCCTTCAACAGTCCCACTGGCTCCGTAGACTCACAAGCTAATCTCAAACCAACAGCTATAAGCAGGAGAAATGCTATGTGCATACTGGCTTAGGCCTGGGTCACATGTTCCACCCCTGGAGCTAGAAGTGGGCCAGCTTCATTTAACTACATGATCTCAGCATGGAGAAGAGGTGAAGAGTTGATGGGCACCAAAAATAAGTTAATACCCACTACAGTCTGTTAATAAGCATGTTAAGAAGAGTCATTTTTCCCCAAGCCCAGAACACGATCCATAACCACCAAGGAGGAATCATGACCACAGTGTGCCTGTGAGGGTGTTTCTAGAAGAGATGAGCATTTGAATTGGTGGACTGCATAGAGCAGATGGCACCCCCTCCCTCCCCCCCCCCCCCCCCCCCAATGCAGGGAGGCATCATCTATGCCCTTGGCAAACTCCTGGTTTTCAGGCTTTTAAATCAAATTTGGAATCTCTGACTCTTAGGTCTTCAAATTTCACTACTGGTTTTTCTGGGCCTCCAGCTTACAGATAGCAGATCATGGGATCATTCAGCCTCCATAATCACATGAGCTAATTCCTTATAATAAATCTGTGTGTGTGTGTGTGTGCGTGCGTGCGTGTGTGTGTGTGTGTGTAGTCAGAAGAAACTAGGAAAAGGAAAAGAGAAAGCCAGGAAAATAAGGACATAAAGAAAATGGAGAAAATAATATAAAATGGGAAAAGTTTAACCTTGGTATGAGGATCTACACTATAAACCAGCTGCTTCCTAAGTCACTGCTTAAAACTGTTCACTCTCTGGAGTTACCTCTCTGGGCCTCGGTGTCCCTACCGAGAGAAGTGACCCATCACCTCTCGAGTCCCTTCAGTTCTAGCAACTGTGATCTTGATTCCTCCACGGGGACTAGGGGATGGGTGCCACTCGCTCTGTTAACATCCAGGTGACAGGTGCCTACCTGGTAGGGTCCTCACCTCTGAAGGGATAACAATGAAGCAGCTCTTTGTAGGGGCTGGTTTTAAATGCTGCTTTTGCCAATAAAGTTATCTTCAGCATCCGGAAATCAGAGGAAGGATCCCCAGTGGGATTGGGCAGCTAAGTGCTAGACGTAAAGCTGCCAAACCATCAGGCCCAAGGGAGGTGCTCTAAGAAGAACATTTCCTAAAAACTCAGCAACCAAAATGACACATCTTGACATCCCATTCCCAGAACCCATCACCTCACCTCCTATGGGGTTTTATTGGTTGAAAATAAACAATGAGCTCTTGATTCCAGGTGATGTTAGCCAAAGGCGTATTTCCCAGATCGATGCCCACCAACAAATACACCAAAGCAGAGTTATAAGCTCTTTTATGTCTTATCTACCTTTCTATTCACTGTTGCCCTGCATGGGAGCTCCTGGGGTTTTATAGTGTGGTTAGTATTGAGAAATTTTGACTAGCGGTGACCTTCAACCCTGGAACATTCAAATCACCTAGGGAGGTTTGTTTTGTGTTTTTTAACATGGATATTTGGACCCCTTTCCTAAAATGTTTATTTAATTGGTCAGAGGGAGTCCAGGCATCACTCATTTTTAATCACTCCCCAGGTGCTTCTAATATGAGGCCAGGATGAGATCCACTGGGCTGAGGGAATGCAGTGCCTCCAGAGGGGTTGGAGTAGCAAGGAGTGCTTCACATACACTTGCTTTGCATTCCCAATCTTTCTAGTCGAGAATTCATAACAGAAGGGAAGTTCCACCCACAACAGCAGTAGATCCTATGTATTTTGATCTGGCTTTTCTCTTTCCCTTACAGAGCTTGCAGATGGTACAGACATTTACCAAGCAAGCAAGGGTCCTACCAATGCTACACACACACACACACACACACACACACACACACACCCCAAATTCTTCTTAAACTTGGGATTAAATCACCATATCAGAATTTACACGAATAATCTATATACCCCCATCTAGGGGAATGTATTCCAGTGCCAAACTCTTATGGTTCTACAACATACTATTCATCAGCAAAGCCACAACTTGGGTAACAGAAAAAGCAGAGTCAATGCCCATGTGTTCCTGAATATTAAACTTTCTCCAACATTCTAAAAAGCCTTTCTCTCCACAGAGTTTAAAAAGAACTATATTCATTTCTCTTCAGCATCATCCCACAGTTTGTTGTGAATTTTTAAAATACATTACCTGGCTTCTGTGGCCATCAATTTTCACTTTTTGAAATTTGGCAGTGATAATCCTCCCTATAAAATATCATATATTTAGCCCTAGCGGGCTTGGCTCAGTGGATAGAGCATCGGCCTGTGGACTGAAGGGTCCCAGGTTCGATTCCGGCCAGGGGCACATGCCTGGGTTGTGGGCTCCATCCCCAGTGTGGGGTGTGCAGGAGGCAGCCAATCAATGATTCTCTCTCATCATTGATGTTTCTATCTCTCTTCTTCGCCCTTCCTCTCTGAAATCAATAAAGAAATATATTTAAAAATATATATATATCATATATTTAGCTCTAACAATATATCAGGCACCATGTTAGGCACTATAAATATAGTATCTCTAATCCACAGGACAACCCTGCAAAACAAGCACTATTTTTCCAAGTTCACAGATGAGAGGCCTCATAGCTAGTAACTGTTTGAGCTAGGATCCAAATTCAGGTCTGCCTGGCTCCAAAAATAATAATCTTTGCACAACACTCTACTGCTTGGAAGGTCAGTAACTGTAACAAAACAATAAAAGTAGATATTTATATAGCAAAGAGCAGAATTACCCTAATGTTCTCTCCTAACTCCCTGAACTGTAGAAAGGCATCCTTAAGTCCTAGCTTTCACATCCTTAATTAACTACATTAAAGAAAAATCTTTAGAGCTTCAACTCCTATGAGAATGAAAATACTTCCTGATCAACTTGTGTGATGTGTTATAAGGTCATTTCTAAACCATGAATAATCAGATCCTAGTATAGGTGTTTAAACAGTAAGGCTGGTAGAATGGGAACCAGAAGGCCTAAGAAGATGGACATCGTTTTGAGTCAACTTTCCTATATATCATACAGCAGTGCTAACTACAGTCATCATTACATCCCCAGTACTTATTTATCTTATAACTGGAAGTTGGTACATTTCAACCACATTCCTCCAATTTCCCCTCTCCCATCTTCTGCCTCTGATAATCACAATTCTGATCTCTTTTCCTATGAGTTTTTTCCAGATTCCACATATAAGTGAGATGATACAGTATTTGTCTTTCTCTGTCTGACATATTTCACTTAGTCGCAAATGGTAGGATTTCCTCATTATTTATCGCTGAGAAATACATATACATATATATATATAATAAAGAGATAACTTGCAAATTAACCCTCATGCCCTCACAAGATGGCTGCCTACGACCAGGCCAGCAGGGGGGTTAGTGAGAGACGACCAAACGACTGTACAAGCAGGCTGTGTGGGGCAACCAGGCCGGCAGTGGGGGCAGTTGGGGGCAACCAACCCAGCAGGGGGGGGCAGTTAGGGGTGGCCAGGCCAGCAGAGGTGGGCAGTTGGGGGCGACTAGGCCAGCGGGGTGGGGGGGGGGGGGATTTAGGGACAATCAGGCAGGCAGGCAGGTGAACAATTAGGAGCCAGCAGTCCAGGATTGTGAGAGGGATGACCAACTGCCGGTTTAGGCCCGATCCCCAGGATTGGCAGTCAGACATCCCCTGAGGGATCCTGGATTGGAGAGGGTGCAGGCTGGGCTGAGGGGACCCCCTGACCCCGTGCACAAATTTTGTGCACTGGGCCTCTAGTATATATATAAATAATATATACACCACAACTGTTTTTTTATCCATTCATCCATCAGTAGACACTTAGGTTCTTAGGTTGTTTCCATGTCTTTCTCTTAAGGAGCCTGACCTGCATAAGAACTTGCTTGCCTTGTTAGAAAGTTTTTCCTAGTTGGGAGCATGCAGGAAGCAGCTGATCATCAATGTTTCTATCTCTCTATCTCGTACTCCCTCTCTAAAATCAATAAAACTGCCGGGGTCCAACCCCAGCGGGTCCAGGGGTCCCCAAAGGTGTGGACGGAGTCGGCGAAGAAGGAATGACATGGATACAGCGTTCAGTTGATCATCATAGCCGGGTTCTCTTGTCAGGATCTCCTGCCAAGTTCTGGTCTGGATCTCCAGAGAGGTTCTGCTTAGGATCTCCAGCCAGGTTCTGTGTCCTTGTTCTCTTGCTAGGCTCTCCAGGTTCTCCAGTCAGGTTCTGTAGCCATGTTCCCTCGCTAGGTTCTCCAGCCAGGTTCTGTCCAGGTTCTCCAGCCAGGTTCAGTCACTAGGTTCTAGTCGGGTTCTCTTGCCAGTTTCTGTAGTCAGGTTCAGTCCAGGATCTTTTGCCATGTTCTCTTGCTAGGTTCTGTCTCTAGGTTCTGAGGCCAGTTTCTGTCCAGGATCTTTTGCCATGTTCTCTCCAGCGAAGTTCTTCTGTCTCTAGAGAACGTTCTGTGTAGGTTCTGTGCCTAGGTTCTTTCTCTCCTGGTTTCGTATTCTAAGTTCTGTGTCTTACTGTCTTATTACATCTGTATTTATACCAGTTGATTCAATCCTATCAATCTCTATTACAAAGGTTAGGGCGTTTCTTATCTCCATTCCAGGGAGTAAAGATTATGTAGCTTAAGCAGATTGTTCGTAGTTAAAGTGATTAATTACCCACCGGGCACTAGTTAAGAGGTTTTATTCCCTCCCTAACTTCAGGGGAAAATCCCTACCTGGGGAAACAACCTTTCTCAGAGACCTTGGTTAAAACACATAGTGCCAAGAAGGTGAGCAAACATATTAAGAACAGTATGCCATATATGTCAGGTCCCTTGAAACAGCAAGCATGGACCGGCTCCCGGCATAAAACCTTTTTTAAAAAAAAATAGGGAGTCAGGCAGAGCAGCACTGTAATAGACAAGCCCCTACCTCATTCAGTATAGGTAGGTCATGCAAAGGTTGGAGGAATGTTGTAGTTGAATACTTAGATCCTGAGTTGGTCCTTCTCACAGGGACGATCTAGTCTTAAAGACTGTCCCCTCTTCTCTTACATTAGTAGTCAGCTGCCGCCTTGCCATCCCCTCCAGAGTCAGGAAAGGCTATATTGGATTTAGTGAAGCAAATAGAAGTTTGATTTCTTTCCTGATAAAAGAGGTGATGCAAATTAGAGTTTTATCTTGCATGGAGGAGTGACAAAGTAGGAGAATGAATCCTACTTGATTACAATCTTCCATCATTCTGATTTTATAATTACTGAATGGAATCAATCAGCTTTCAATTGTTACCTTGGTGAAAGATTAAAACATCATTACTTGTCCTACATATTTCACACTTTAGCAAGTTTTAATAAAACTGAATGTATGAGAAATGGTTATACTATCTTTCATGATATTAGGATGCTAATGATATTTCTATTGATTTTAATTCACATTTCTTGGCCAAAAAGAGTCAGATTCCAATGAGGCATGGAATTCTATAATCAACACTAACAAATGAAGACCACTGAACACTAAAATGGCCAGAATGAAATCATTAATCAGAAATATCATAAAATAATTGCTAAAAAAACTAGGGAGGTCTTATTTTCCTATTGAACATCGTTTACAGTTTAATGATTCATTTGTAACTCTGGCACATTGGTGATTTCTCTATTAAAATGTTTTAAGTAAGTATATAAAAAGCACTTTAAAAAGACAAAATTGGGAGAGCGCCAATTTATCAATAAGGGATCACAGAACCTCCCCCTAAAAGGTAAAAAGCACTCCTGAAGATCAGGGAAGACATACAACTCTTCCTTAAACCATTTGAGTTTGAAAAATTCTTCGCCCAGTGGTGGGAAAACCATACAGAGTTAGCAATAACATAGAACAGAATAATATTTAAAGGTGAAGTTTCTGTAGTTAGACATCATGGTTTCAAATAGCTTTGTCTACTTTACTTCACTGAGCTTTAGTTTCCTCAGCTGCAAAATAAGGATTAATAATAGCACTCAGTCATAGTGCTGATCTCAGTATGAAGTTGGATAATGCATACAAAATATATTTCAGCATACTCCAGTCAAATTGCATTTCCATGGTTAAAAGCAGCACTAAACTTCATATAGGCAAATATTTTATTTTAATTCTCCCAAATTCTCTTCTGTTTACATTTTTTCTTACTTATTCTCTCTAGAATCTAGAGTGTCTAGGTCAGCGGTTCTCAACCTGTGGGTCGCGACCCTTTTGGCGGTCGAACAACCCTTTCACAGGGGTCGCCTAAGACCATCCTGCATATCAGATATTTACATTATGATTCATAACAGTAGCAACATTACAGTTATGAAGTAGCAACAACAATAATTTTATGGTTGGGTCACAACATGAGGAACTGTATTTAAAGGGCCAGAAGGTTGAGAACCACTGGTCTAGATGATAAATTGGATCATCCCTCTAGGGGGCTAATCAAGTTTGGAAGGGCCTGGTATCTAGAGATCAGATTTTTAGGAGGTATAAAGAGTAAGGGATGAAGAAGAGGCAAGAATGCACAGGTTATTAAATGCTCTACAATCTGAACCTTTTCCCCCCAAAGCCCCAGTCCTTAATAGACCTATAAAAATCATGATAAATGTCCTCGGTGGGATTCAATTCCTTGTAAAAGCTGGAAAATGCAATGGTTTGTTCCAAAAGGTTGTAGAATATAAAATATAGATGGCCCTGGAAGACTAGGGAACCCAGCCTTATGAGTACAAGGACATGCAAAGAGTTATGGAAAGAGGGCTAGACATGCCTGAGCCAAGAGGTGGGAGGTGAAGAAATGAAGACATGGGCCCCAGGCGATACCACTGGGGATTTCAATATACAGTCAACTCCTCAAAGGCCCCATTTCCTCAATTTAAGATTCACTGGACTTTCTTTCCATTTGGGTTTTGCAAGTCATGACACCAATTCAACATACTATTCTTCAAGCTCCAGTTAAATTCATTCTGCCACCCTTTTTAATCATATTTTTATTATCCCATATCTTCCTTTAAGGATATTTGAAATTTTAAAACAATGTAATATTGAGATTTTTTTTCTCTCAAAGCACTAGGTCAAGGCACCCCTTATCTCTGCTATGGGGGAAAAAATGATATAGGCCATCCATGCCTTGACCACAATGATGACAACAATGGCAATTATTGTTTATGGCAGGGGTCCTCAAACTTTTTAAACAGGGGCCCAGTTCACTGTCCCTCAGACTGTTGGAGGGCCGGACTATAGTTTAAAAAAAAACTATGAACAAATTCCTATGCACACTGCACATACCTTATTTTGAAGTAAAAAAACAAAATGGGAACAAATACAATATTTGTATTTGCATGTGGCCCGCGGCCCATAGTTTGAGGACCCCTGGTTTATGGAGTGCTCACTATGAACCAGGCATGATACTAATTGCTTTACTTGCATTAATGTATTTAACTCTTTTAACAGCCCTATGAAGTAGGTTCTGATATTACAGATGAAGAAACTGAAGTTGAGAAAAGTCACTAGTCCAAGGTCATAAAGTTGTTGATAAAACCAGGATTAGTTCTTTTGTTCAGCAACTATTTACTAGGAGCAAAATGTATCCCCCCAAAAAAAGATCATAATTTTTTAATCTGGATAAAAGAGAAGTATAATTATATTTTCAAATATACAGGATGTGGCAAAAGTAGGTGTACCCTGCCAGTAATAAACACTAGAGGACTAGACTTCTTCGTCCCAGTGTCAACTAAAAAAGTAGGTAGCCGAAACCGGTTTGGCTCAGTGGATAGAGCGTCAGCCTGCTGACTGAGAGGTCCCAGGTTCAATTCTGGTCAAGGGCATGTACCTGGGTTGTGGGCACATCCCCAGTGGGGGATGTGCAGGAGGCAGCTGATCGATGTTTCTCTCTCATCGATGTTTCTAACTCTCTATCTC
This sequence comes from Myotis myotis, assembly GCF_014108235.1. Taxonomy (NCBI): domain Eukaryota; kingdom Metazoa; phylum Chordata; class Mammalia; order Chiroptera; family Vespertilionidae; genus Myotis; species Myotis myotis. The sequence goes on from NW_023416357.1 coordinate 37,075,366, forward strand.
TCTCCCTTCCTCTCTGTAAAAAATCAATAAAATATATTTTAAAAATAAAATAAAATAAAAATAAAAAAGTAAGTGTACATTGTGCATATGGAAAATAATACAGTAATTAATCAATAATAATACAAGAATAAACTCTGTGTTTCGTGTACTCACAACTGTAAACCTACTTTTGGCCCAAGAACTGTGAAAGCAAACTGAGAGCAGTCACAAATAAATGGAGAGCTTTACTTCAAGGACCTTATGGCAGATTTTATTTTTCAAAACTAACCGCAATGATAGCTCCCATCCTACAGGCCCTCAATGTAATCTTAACTCTCCTCACATCAAGATGTGGGGGTCTAGGTTCCCTCCCTTGATCTCTATGAGGACTTATGACTAATGGTAGAACTAACACTATGTACTTCCAAGACAAGTTCATAAAAGGTTCACAGCTCTGCCTGGTTCTGTTGGGATGCTTGCTCTTGGCACTCAGCCACTAGGCTTTGAAGAAGTCCAAGTATGAAGAAGCCGGCTCTAGATGTTCCAGCTGAGGTTCCAGCTGAGATCTCGGCCAGTAGTGAGCATCAACCCATAGGCATGTGGGTAGTTTTAGACTTTCATCAAGCTGACCTCCAATCTCCAAGTCTTCCCAGCTGAAGCCCCAGACATCATGGAGCAGAAATAAGTTGTTCCCACTCTGTTGACTATACCCTTTCTGAATTCTCTTCCTATAGTATCCATTCACATAAGAAAATGATTGCTATTTTATAGCAAGTTTGGAATGATAGGTTATGTAGCAATAGTAACTGGAACAACAAAAAGAGGTAACTGGAACAGCTTTCTACAAATATCATTGGGGCTTGCTAATTAAGCACCAAAGCACAGATATATAATATTGTAGGTAACCTGAAGAGTCGTGTTAAGCTTTTTCTTAAGTTTAGCCAGGTTACTCTTCAATTCTCCCAAAAAGAAGAACCTCTAAAGCTTAATGGAGTGCTTCTGAACTATTCATTAAAATGGTCACAGCTGATACTACATTATGACAAAGAAAAGGCTTCTGTATGATATTAAGTGGAAAGAAAGCAGAATATCAATTTTTATACATGTTACTATTACCTTAGGTAGAGATTATTTATGCAAATGAAAAAGTCTGGAAGGCAGTGTAGAAACGTTAAAATAATTTATCTGGTATTGTGGTAAAATCTCATGAATTTTTTCCTCACAATTGATATATGATGTCTGTATTATACATAAAAATAAACTAAAATAAAATTATCAGAGAAAGAAATTGGGCAATCTCCACCTCCCTCCTAGAAACTCATTCACATAGCTGTAAACACTTTTTTCGTTATATAATCTCTGTGTCACTTTTCTTTCCTATGAAGTGAGAAAAATAATAGTATTTCTTTCATAGAGTTCTTATAAAAAAAAATAAATGACCTAATTTGGTAAAGTCTGAAACCGCGCCTGACACATAGAGATTAACAAACATTAGCTATTGTTATTATGTAATTCAATTCCTAATAATGTAGATTAGATAATCTCTGTTAATCCTGCCTTTGATTCCAAAACCCTGCCAGTAATAAACACTAGAGGACTAGACTTCTTTGCCCCAATGTCAACTAACGAAAGGAGCTGTGTAATATTGTTCAAGTATCTTGGTCTCCATTAACTTATATATTCAATGAAATTTATGCCTAGTTTTCTGAGTTCTTATGAAAATCAACCGATGTAATGCATTATGATAATTAGGTCAAAATTCCAAACAAATGCCATTCGTCTATGTTCTTATTTTACAAATTGTATTTGTCTGCTAGGACTGCTATAACAAAGTACCACAAACAGAGTGACTTAAACAAGAGAAGTTTATCATGTCACAGATCCAGAGGTTTGAAGTCTGAGACTGAGGTGTCAGCAGAGTTGGTTCCCTCTGCTAGCTGTGAAGAAGCAGCTATTCCAGGCCTCTCCCTGGCTCCTGATGGTTTGCAGGCCACTTTTGGCATCCCTTGACTTGTAGACACATCACCCTGATCTCTATCTTGATGTTCACATGGTGTTCTCTCAGTGTGCGTATCCCTGTGTCCAAATTTCCCCTTTTTATAAGGACATTGGTCATATTGGGTTAGAACCCACCCTATTTATTTCATTTTAACTTGATTACCTCTGTAAAACCCAATCTCCAAATGAGGTCACATTCTGACATACTGGGAGTCAGAATTTCAACATATAAACTTGGGGGACACAAAATTCCACCCATGATATTAATGAAGAAATGAAGACCCAAGTAGATAGTCCACTCATTTAGGAAGAGCAGGACATAAATCAGCGGATGATGATAACTTGCTCAATGTGTTTACAAAGTAATGTGCAAAACACTTCTTTTGAAATCCCAAACTAAAGCAACTCTGACTGGGCCCTTTCATAAACCTCAAATTCGACCCAGGTCATAAATCCTTGAAGATAACCCAAGCCAATTTTGGAGTTTCAAGCTCCAAAGGCTGAATGGATTGGACAAATTTTCACTTGGTATTTAGAATTCTTGAGTCTAACTTGAAACTTAATGCAAATTCATGGAATTTTGATGTTTTCCCATCTCAGTAACATGGGGGGAGTGAGGGAAAGGCCAGGTTGGCAAGGTCTCACCATCACCAACTCTATAATATTTGCATCTCATGTGAATGTGAATTATTTCAAGTAGTGCAATACACACATCATCATAATAAAGCCTCAGTTTCAAGCAAAATTTAAAACTATATGAATCTCCTTAAATGTAAAAATTTGTCAAAACTTGAAAAATTTCAAGATGGGCAAGCTGAATGACTTGCAAACTGTGTTTCTGTTAATGCCATAGGAAAGTGTCACCTACCTGGTTAACAGAAATACCTGCACCCTTTGATCAGCAGGTTCCATTATCCATTATGTACATCCAGACTCCCACCAGTGATTTTAGTAGCCATTGTACTCATTTTAAATTTGACAGTTGTTAAGAATTAAAATTGTTTGAATAGTCTATAACAGTATCATCCAGATGTCATTTAAGTGATGACTCTACTACTGAAAATCAGTAGCTTTGGACTGGAAGTTAAATGTGATAAAAAGCAATGAATGAAGTCCAGCTACTAACCTCAATATACCCTATTGTTAAATTAGGAGAGAGTACTGTGTAAAGGATATATAAGACTAAGAAAACAAAACAAAAAACAGTTAAAGCAAAAATAGTCTATGAACAAAACAACAAGAAAGCCCACTGCATGGGAGAACATATTTGCAAATGTTATCACCGATAAGGGTTTAATCTCCAACATTTACAGGGAACTCATACAAATTAACAAAAGGAAGATAAGCAACCCAATCAAAAAATGGACAACAGACCTAAATAGATACTTTTCTAAAGAAGACAGAAGGCCAAAAGACATATGAAAACATGTTCAAAGTCACTAATCATCCGAGAGGTGCAAATCAAAACAACAATGAGGTACCATCTCACACCTGTCAGAATGGCTATCATCAACAAATCAACAAACGACAAGTGTTGGAGAGGATGCAGAGAAAAAGGAACCCTCGTGCACTGCTGGTGGGAATGCAGACTGGTGCAGCCACTATGGAAGACAGTATGGAGTTTCCTCAAAAAACTGAAAATGGAACTCCCATTTGACCCTGTGATCCCACTTCTAGGAATATATCCCAAGAAACTAGAAACACCAATTAGAAAGGATATGCACCCCTATATTCATAGCAGCACAATTCACCATAGCTAAGATTTGGAAACAGCCTAAGTGCCCATCAGTAGATGAGTGGATTAAAAAACTGTGGTACATCTACACGATGGAATACTACACTGTGGTGAAAAAGAAGGAGTCCTTACCATTTGCAACAGCATGGATGGAACTGGAGAGCATTATGCTAAGTGAAATAAGCCAGTTAGAGAAAGATAAATACCACATGATCTCACTCATTTATGGAATATAATTAACAAAATAAACTGATGAACAAAAACAGATCCAGAGACAGAGAAGCATCGATCAGACAGTCAAATCTCAGAGGGAAGGCAGGGGAGGGTGGGGGTAAGGGGGAGAGATCAACCAAAGGACTTATATGCAAGCATACAGGCCTAACCAATGGACACAGACAACAGGGGGGTGAGGGCATGAGTGGGGGGTATGGGGGGTAATGTAGGGTTAAGGACGTATATGTAATAACTTAATCAATAAAAAAATAAAAAATAATAAAAAATTAAAAAGAAAGGTATTCCAACAACAACAACAAAAAATAGGCCATGATAGATGTGGGATTTTACACTTTGAGAATATATCTCCTCCACTTTATAATTATTCCAATGGATAAATTAGCCTAAAATTGTGAAGTGTTGAATTATGCAATGCCTTCAGAAACATGTCTCTTAAATTAAAGCCACCATCCTGTACTTCCTTCATAATTTTATTGAAATACTAGAAGCCCATTGCACGAAGATTCACGCAATAGGCCTTCCTTCCCCTGGCTGCAGGCACCGGTTTTCCTCTGGCACCCGGGACCCAGGCCTTTGGTCTGGCAGCAGAGGAGGAGCCAAGCCTCTTCAGTCTTCAGTCTTCAGTCTCAGACTTCAGTCTTCGCGCCTGTGAATGCAAATTAACTGCCATCTTTGTTGGTTAATTTGCATACTCATCCGATTGGCTGGTGGGCATAGCGGAATGACACCAATTTGCATGTTTCTCTTTTATTAGTGTAGATAATTTCTATACCATGAGTTTTACTCCTCCTAAGTGTACAATTCAATGATTTTTAGCAAATTTACTGAATTGTGTCACCATCACCATAACCTAGTTGCAGAGCATTTTTATCACCCAAATAAGATTTCTCATGCCCATTTACAGTTAATCCCCATTCCTACCACCAGTCCCAGATGACCACTAATCTACTTTTTGTCTCCTTAGAGTTGTCTTGTTGACATTTCATATGAATGGAATCATATAGTAGGTGGTCCTTTGTGTCTGGCTTCTTTCACTAAGCATGATGTTTTTGAGGAGCATCCATGTTTTAGAATGTATAGGTATTTTATTCCTCTTCATTGCTGAATAGCATTTCATTGTATGGATCCTGTTGTTTTGGGGCTTAGGTTTAGGTGGTCCAAATGTATGGCCACTTCTTTCTGTGTATATCAGATGTAACTATGAATATCTGTCATAGACAGCACCCAAATATGGTCACCAACAACTCCTCCACTCCCTGTACGCTCTCCTCACACTGAGAGGTGGAGTCTATTTCCCTTCCTCCTCCCCCTAAATCTGTCTGGCCCCGTCACTTATCTTGTCCAAAATATGTAGCAGCAGTGTCGTCCTGAGACAGAATTCTAAGCCCAGTTAAGAGAACTGGCAGCTTCTGCTCCTCCCCTTGGAAACCAGACATCTTGCTTGTAAAGATGGACAATGAGACATACACGGAGAGAGGCTTTTGACAATGAGGCCATCTTAGTGTAGCCCCAGCCAAGCTCCCAGCTAAATGCAGCTGCGTGAGTGACTGGAGTTACAGCACCCCATGTAATCATGAGCAATAGTAAATACTTGTCATTTTAAGCCACCCAGTTTAGAAGAGATTTGTTATTTAGCTATAGATAACTGAAACATCATGATTTAACCAAAATCTGTCTCTTCCATTTTAATTCTTATTTATTATGTTCTTTTTGAGTGTTTATAGTTGTATTCTGTTCTACTAAGATTTCTAATGAGCCTTCACTTTAACATCACTTCTTTGGCCTCTTGTGGTACATTGAAGAGTTTTATGTCCATCAATCTCCTGCCTGATATTTATTTACATGCTGAAATCTTGAGGCAAAAAAATCATAAATGCTCTGAAGAGAATCACCTGGAGAGCTTTATAAAAATGGATTCTCCATCTTCCCCTTCACTTCCTCACCATGACGGATAAGGAATCTGTATCCAGCTTCTCCCATAACAGTGTACAAGTTAATTTAATAATCTCACCAGGAAAGCTATTTCAATAACTCAATTAAATAAGTCTTCTGAATTTTGATTGAAGGAAAGTCGGCATGATAAACACTGTGCATAAGGACACAAAAACTAACATAATATAACCCTTACCCTGAAAAAGTTTAAAATACAGTTACAGCCCTAACCGGTTTGGCTCAGTGGATAGAGCATCAGCCTGAGGACTCAAGGGTCCCAGGTTCGATTCCGGTCAAGGGCATGTACCTGGGTTGCGGGCACATCCCCAGTGGGGGGTGTGCAGGAGGCAGCTGATCGATGTTTCTCTTTCATCGATGTTTATAACTCTCTATCCCTTTCCCTTCCTCTCTATAAAAAATCAATAAAATATATTTAAAAAATAAATAAATAAATAAATAAATAAATAAATAAAATACAGTTACAAAAAAAAAGTCATGTGAATATCAGATTAATATTCTATTAGTCTGCTCTCCAAGTTGCACAGTTCTAGGGGGCACCATTCACATAGAAAATACTGGGAATCATGGGAGCTATGTAACAGACTGCACTGGAGATGTAAAACTAGGTCATTTTAACTTATGCAATGTTAGATTTCAATTATATCTCAATAAAACTGGGGACGGGAAATGCCCCCTTTACCTGTGGAAAGCCATCCCTGACCCTTCTCCATGCATTCAGTCCAGGGGTCATTGTCTCCAGCCTGGCTAATAAGAAGGCCTCATCCTTCTGGCCATGGTGATTGGTTCAGGGTTGAATACATGATCCGATCTGAGGCAATGAGACACAATCTAGACTTTTGCTAGTACTGTAAGAAAGAAGTACTCTCTTTTTCTACTGGATTTAGAGTGGAGGATATAAACTTAAAACTACTACAACCATCCTGTGTTAGAAGTAAACTACATATTAAGATAACAGAGCTGGGAACTGTCAAGAGAAATTGGGCCCTCTGGTATCAATTGAACATCTCTTTTAAGGCACACAAAGCTACTTCCTGTCCTGGACTTTTCAATTCTGTGAGGAGAGATGAGGGAGGAAAGGAGAGAGGGAGAAAGGGAGAGAGGGAGGGAGACAGAGAGAGACCTTGTATTGCTTAAGCCAGTTTAAGTTGAATCTTCTGTCAGTTTTAACACATTAGAAGCAAGTTCTTCATCAATAAAATGAGAATAAAAGTTGCTAACAAACTTAAGTGGCATTTGGAAAGTATAAAACGTATTCAAATATAAAGTATTATTTCTACCTCTTTTCTGTTCTTGCCCAAGTTCCTTGCATACTAATATTTTTTTAAAACATAAAACATAATACTATACCAAAAGAACATTTTCATTACTAGTTATGCCTATTCTGTGTTCAGGAACTTCTGATCCCATCTGTTCCACATAATTTTTCAAATAATAGGATTCTTTGAAACCAGATCAGCAAAGTTCTGTTTCAATGAACTATTTGTTCCCTAGGCCAGGAAAATAGCTTCTGCAAATATAATCCTATATTAAAAATGGTGTTTGCGAAAACATCATTTTACCTGTGATAATATGCAAATGTGCTTTGGAAATGAAATTGCCGTGTAAATTTTTTGTTGATGTGTATTAAAGTCTAAGTTCTTTATGGTTTCTTGATCCTGGGACTTGCTGCTCAAAAAAGACACAGCTATGTGGGGAGCCAACAATGAAAGTTCTTTGTTCTTTATTCAAACAACAGATTTCTTTTTAAGAGAAATAATCAACTGCTCATTTTACTTCTGTAATTCTTTTGTTCCTTCATTTCTGCTTCTCCCTCCTTTTCATGACTCTTTAATCTGGCTTTGAAATTTGATTCTTTTGATTTGACCCATCTGCAATATTTATCCCTCATAGTCATTATCAATGCCTTTGCAGAAAAACACCTGATGCCTGTGACATTAGAAGATAGGGAGATGCTAAGGTTGCAGTCTGAAAAATTAGCCGTGGCTCAGTGGTTGAGCATCGACCTATGAACCAGGAGGTTGTGGGTTCAATTCCTGGTCAGGGGACATACTCAGGTTGCAAGCTCAATCCCCAGTGTGGGCCTGCAGGAGGCAGCCAATCAATGATTCTCTCTCATCACTGATGTTTCTCCCTCTCTCTCCCTTCCTCTCTGAAATCAATAAAAATATTTTTTAAATTGGTTAACAGAAGCGATATTTTTGCATGTGGATTCTATCTCAATAAAGCTGTTACTTAAAAAGAAAACAAACAAAAGCAATGACTTCATACTAACGCAGCCCCTGGAGAACCAACGCAGAGTCACATACTGACCTCCTCAGAAACAAGCTGCGTCCAGGGTTAATCAGCATAAAGGACAGTGACATTCCTCTCTTGCATCCAAATAAAACCCAGCCAACCCTCCTGCAACTGTCACAGGGAGGCACGTGGAATCACAGTGAGTGGATTGAACTGATAAAGGCATTTTACCTGCCAGCATTTAAATGTGCCCTTTAAAGACTAAAATCAATTCCTATTTATATACACGTGTATCTACAGCAAACCAGCTATTAGGAAAGAAGCTTTGCATTGTTCCACATAATCCAAAAACAGTGGCACATTATGAGGTGGTAATTAAATTAAAACCTCCCATAATAAAAAATACATTTGGACAGTATAGATGCAAAACTGCCCCCTTTTTAAATTTTATTTTCCATTTGTTATGTTTAATCCCACCGTGCCAATGTACTCTCCTTATGATTCATTCTCTAGCTAGGCTGGGCTTATTGCTGCTTAGGATGGCAGATACGACAGCAAAAAGATGATGTCACCCTTTAGCCAAATTGCACTATTATTACAGAACCGCATGTACTCTCATTCATTTATCTCTGCTGACATCGCTCCACAGGGAGGTTTTCCAGGGCAGATGTGAGCTCCCTTGGCAACAAAAGTGGTGGAGAGCGCACATTCATTTTAAAATCCCAAGAGGTAGGATTTAGTAAATCTTGACTTTTTAGAAATGTATTATGAATAAAGAGACATCAAATGTCCTCCAACCTGTTCTGATTAAAAACCTCAAAGAATATTGAGCAAGAAACAACCCCCAACATTTATTCTCATTATAGAAATATTTTCTTTATTTAAAGGCATGCTTTTGGCCCACAAAAGTATCATGCAGACTAAAGTAATGTATTTTGCAAATATATGCATTTATGTGAAGAAATGACTTTACACGTTAGTCATCTCTTGATTACGAGTAGGGGGAAATTTAGTGAAAGATAATTATGCAGGCTTCTATCCAAGAGGGCAAAAACAGCTTCAAAATCAAATGCAGGCGTTAGGGAGATAAGGGGCTTTTTGAAGAGGAAAGCAGGTCATCGGAGAAATGGTACAAAAAGTGTCCAGGAAATTAGAGTGAAAAGGAAAAACAGAAAAAAGTCAGGTTCATTTGAGGGATACTTTTTCCCATATCCATCCATCCTTTCTTCCCTGGTTCTTTAGAGCAGTAGGTAACTTTTATTTTTTTTAATATATTTTATTGATTTTTTACAGAGAGGAAGGGAGAAGGATAGAGAGTTAGAAACATCGATGAGAGAGAAACATCGATCAGCTGCCTCTTGCACATCCCCTACTGGGGATGTGCCTGCAACCAAGGTACATACCCTTGACCGGAATCGAACCTGGGACCCTTGAGTCTGCAGGCTGACGCTCTATCCACTGAGCCAAACCGGTTAGGGCTAGTAGGTAACTTTTAAAATAAATTTTTTTATATATCTTTTTAAAATATAATCCATGCACGTAGAGAATATTCCAATGGTACAAAGGGATATGCCAAGAATAGGAAATCTCTCTCCCCTTCCTGACCCAACCCTGTAGTCCCCACCTCTCCCACACCCACCCAAGCAAGCACTCTTATCACTTTCTTGTAACTCTTTGTGTGTGTGTAGCATGGACCCCTTAGCTATCTGATGAAGCCTATGGATGCTCCTCTTAGAATAGCGCTTGAACATATATGTAAAATAAAATACAAAGGATTGCAAAGGAAACCAATTATATTGAAATATGGTTCTACCTGAGAGGTCTATGGGGGTCCATGGATTCCAGCATAAGAGCCTCTGCTCTTACAGTTCCCAGGCACGTGCAAGCGCATACATGCACACATCTATCCTTCCCCACAAATGCCAGCATGGCTTCTGCAGCTGCTGCAGGAGTTCTGCCCAGACCCCTCACAGCCAGCGCACCCATACCCCGGCTGCTGGGCGGCTGGCTAGTAATAGTTCACAGTTGCCCCCTTTCCACAGAGAATCCTTATGGCCAATCCTTGCAACTGACAGGGCTACAAAAGGTTGGACGGCTGTGGTACAGCTCACACTCCAGAGACCCCAGTGAGATCAGGCTGAAGCAAATGTCCACTGAGACCACCCCCTTGTTTCGCTTTCCCCCCACCCCCCAATCGCCCTACTCCATTTCCTTCCTCGCCTGCTCCTGGGAGCAATGCCCCCTAAAGCACAAGAATCCCTGTCTCAGTCTTTGCTTCCAGAAATACTGATGTAAGACACTTACCATCCCTTACCTTGACTTTCACACTTATCGATTTCTTGGAAAAGATTCCATATATGGACATATGGATCTGTTGTATTCTTTTAACAGCCTATGCTATTCCATTAAATGGATTTACCACATTAATTGAGCACAGTTGTTTCCAATAGTTCCTCTCTGGGAACTTAAAAATCTAATTTTTATCTACTGAAATGTTATTACTGCCTTACCACATTTTCAGTATTTAGTTACTTGTTGAGGAGCCTTTCTTCAACCTCATTAGCTACAAAACTTTAGTTCCTTGCTATCATTTTGGAATAAAGCTTTATTCTCAAAGCAATTTATCTTTAAATTTGACAAACTCAAGATGCAGCTGCCCCCTGGCCCATAGCCGGAGCCTTTTAGCACCAGATCAAGGACCAACCTCCATTCTAAACAAGAGAAAAACAAGGACCTGCAAATGCTAAATTGTGACCTCAATTCACTGGCCTCAGCGCTTGCCTCCCTGCTGGGGAGAGAAATAGATGTGACTCTTGACTCTAGTTGGAAACTGCTGAAGCTCCTGCTCTCTCACACATCACTTCCAACAACAAACATGTATGTGCTTCCAAAAACAACACAGCCTAAACCCCAAGAGGAAGAGAAGCCGGCTCATCTCTGCTCGCTCCCCCCACCCCCGCCCCCGCTCAATTGAAAGGTGCTTCCTCCCCATAGGCTAGCACTTGTGGGCATTGGTTAGAGGCTGGCCTTCTTGTGTGTAGGAGTTTGCCAAAATATAAGTTCCACGTCTCCAGGGTTGAAACCAGAACTCACCTTTCCCGCCTAGCAGCTGCTCACAGTGTGCTTGGTGACGAATTATGAGTAGAGCAAGGCAAGGAAGCAGGTGCTGCTCAGAATCCATTTTCCAGCCAGGAAGCAAGAGAGGGACCGAGAGACCTGGGATGGCCAAGCTGGCATGCGCAGTAGGGTCTCTGATTAGTTTGTTTAGTGGGGTGAAGTTCCGTTACTCTCATCTAAGAATCAAGACCCGATCATTTACTTCGCATTCATTTCTCTTTCCCTCGTAGGTTCCACCCTCCCCCAACCAGAGAAATGCGAAGCACATGAAGGAAAAGAAGGTTTTCTATGAGACTGGAGAAGATGGAAAGGTTCAATGAACTATGTTGGTGAGAACATGAGGAAAAACTGCTGCCAGTGGGAGAATAAACCAGTACAATTTCTGCAAAGAGAATTTGGGCCATTGACTATCAAGTGTACAATGCAAAACCCTTGACCCGGCAATGTTCTATAGATGTGAGGCAAGCAAACTTTTCCTTTAAAGGACCAGGGCAGGGAGTTTAGGTCTCTGGACATGTATCACTGTTGCAACTACTCTGCTGTTGTAGCATGAAAGCAGCCACAGAAAATATGTAAACAAGTGGGCACATATGTTCAACAAAAACAAATGGCAGGTTGAACTTGGCCCACAGGCTATACAGTTCACCAACCCTGGCTAGGCATCCTAGCACATATATATGAAAATGTATACTGTGTGCTGCATTCTTCCCAGCAGTAGCCTAAGAATGGACACCACCTGATGTCCATCAGGAGAGGACAGGCTAAGTAAAATGTGACACGTCCATTCAATGGAATACTTGCAGCCACTAAAAGGAAGTAAAGCAGCTCTGTGTGTGCTGACAAGGGCTGACATCCAACATGCATGAAAAATGTTAAATGCAAAGTAGAGACCAAGGTAAAGTATGTTTCCATTTCTTATGAAAAATGTATATACGTATATGTATGCATTTGTTTACCCAAATATAGCACATATCTGAAGGAGGGGAACTAGATGGCTGGGGGATAGGAGTATGAGGGAGGCTTTCTTTCATGTCACACCCTTTGTAACTCTTGAATTTTATACCATGTGCTTTACTAATGAAGAACACACAAATAGCATTTCATTTTTTAATGCGTATGATTTCTTACTAGTGCATTGGATCCACAAGTATAGACACAGTGGGGCTCCGGACAGCTGGCCTAGCTATTTCCAAAGTCCCCTCCCGTGCCCAAAAGCTGTGTTGTGCCCATCAAAAGGCATCATAGTAGGAATGAGGAAACCTGGCTTCAAGTCCAGACTCTCTATCTGACTCACTGGGCTAACCTGGGCCAGTCACCTCATCTCTGATCAGCCCTTTCCTCTTCTGTAAAATGGAGTCAATAGTGCTTTTGAGTTATGTTATGTAAGATAAACTAATGTTACTGTTACTCTTTTTTTTTTTTTTTTTTTTTTTTTAAAAATATATTTTATTGATTTTTTACAGAGAGGAAGGGAGAGGGATAGAGAGTTAGAAACATCGATGAGAGAGAAACATCGATCAGCTGCCTCCTGCACACTCCCTACTGGGGATGTGCTCGCAACCAAGGCACATGCCCTTGACCGGAATCGAACCCGGGACCCTTGAGTCCGCAGGCCGACGCTCTATCCACTGAGCCAAACCGGTCAGGGCTGTTACTGTTACTCTTAATGTCTCTGGGCCTCTTTCCTCATCTGCAAAATCAAAAAAGTTGGACAAAATGAGCCCTAGCCAGTTTGGCTCCGTGGATAGAGTGTCGGCCTGCAGACTGAAGGGTCCCAGGTTCAATTCCAGTCAAGGACACATGCCTGGGTTGCAAGCTCAATCCCCAGTAAGGGGCGTGCAGGAGGCAGCCAATCAATGATTCTCTCTCATCATTGATGTTTCTATCTCTCTCTCCCTCCCCCTTCCTCTCTGAAATCAATAAAAATATATGCATTTTTTAATGCTCTTAATAATGGTTGAGTGTGGGGGTTTTTAAGTTGGACAAAATGAGCCTTTCAACTCTCAAATACATGATTTTGTTAATAAACAGTGTTCAATTACAAGACTTCAGGCAGAAGCACTTACTTGGCAAGCCAGTGAGGAGATCTTCTTGCTTATCTCAAGAAAGTGACTTCCAAGTCCAAAAAGAAAATAAGATATATGTTTGCACTTAGAAATTCAGTCCAACCTGGAGGTGGGAAGGGCTGCCTTCTTCCCAGGACACCACCTTTCCGTGGCCCCGTCAGCCCACCAGCAGCTGTCAGCAGGCAACTTTTTTTTTTAGCTGCCACTAAGTATAGAACAGGCCCTGTTGGAAAAAAATTAGGAAATGTCACTCATCAAGAGGATGCACTAATAGTATCAAATAATAGACTCGTGAGGGCTGGCAGGACAAAGAAATAGACAGATCCAGGTCAGGGGGGCCAGGCAGGGAGGGCCTCCTGCCCCATCCTGACTTCTGGCCTCTGCTCAGAGCCATCAGTTGTATTATTTCAGGAACTCCAGGGAGATGACAGGATGGTGACAAGGAAGAGCAGTGTTGCACTATCCTCCTATTTCTGAGAATTTCTGGTTATTGTTAAACAAAAGTTTGGAGAAGTTAAACTGACAGGAAATCACACACATGTTGAGTTATTAGGTGGCAAATGTTGTGAAATTCGTTTTCAAGAAAGGCCAACTGGGTGAGAGTGTGCGGAGGTGATAAGGAGCAGAGCTCTCAACGCCTCACAGCCAGTGGGAGACTCTTCCCTTTCCTTTCCTTCCTCAGTTCCACGGGCTTGGGAGCAAGCACTCAGATGCTTTGAAGAGAATGTGGCAAAGACTCTTCATGTCCCTGGCTTTAAAGAACGTTTAACTCTGGAATCAGCCATTTTTGTCCTTTCAATCTTTGGACCAGGGCGGCCAGTCAAATCTAAGAGGTTTTATCAAATCACAGACTCTCCCCAGAAATGCAGAGAGCACTGTGAGCTGGGACAGGGGAGAGGGACTACGGTGCAGAGAAGAAGGAGGGTGGGATTTCAAGTGAGTTAGAGAATTGCACTTTCTCGCTGAGAGGCGGATCTTAGAGTGGGCTTACTTTTAACTTGCCCAAATAGCACTAAATTATTTTCCAAAGTGGTTATAGCAATTTATCCTCACACCCACGCCCCACAGGATATTATATGACTTTTCATTCCATTTTTGCCATTCTAATGTGAATGAAGTGCTTTCTTGTTTTAGTTGCAATTTCCAGATTACTAGTGAGGTTGAGCATCTTTATATATGCATTTGCAATCTGTGACTTTGCCCATTTTCCTACTTGTTTTGGTCTGTTTCACACTCATTTGTAGGAGTCTCTTATATATCCTAGGAGTCTCTTATATATAGGGGGGGGGGGGGATTTTTTACACAACAATTTGGAAAACAAAATATAAGTAATATGTTCTATAGCATAAAATTCAATTAATGGATGTTCTTGTGAGAAAATAATCTCACTTGGCTTTCTTTCTTTCTTTCGTTCTTTCTTGTATAATATCTGAGCATTTATTCCAATAATGCCGGCAGTATGGGAGAGCAGCAGGTCATCCACAAAAATCTGCTCTCTCACTTTCTGATCTAAAAAATTTATAAACTATTTTATATTTTTGACTATGATGTGCCAAAAATTCTACAAAGAGCCAATTCCTAGCGTGTCCAATAATATTTCATCATATGATCCAATAAGTCTGATACAATAGAGGAAACTTCCCTCAGCCTTGTTTTAAACTTTCTATATCAGTCACACACAAAAAATTGGAAACAGATGGTCTATTCAAGTTAGGAAAGTTTGAGGGACTAATTACAAAAGGGTGAGTGGACACTGGGAATCCATAAGAGATAGCAGCAGTGGAGCTGTCACAGTCCCCAAAGGGCCAGAACCTAGAGAGAGAGAGTAGTATAGAGTGGGCTGCCTAGACAAGAGCAATGACCTTCTGTTGAGAGACACGCAGCCTATAGCAACCTCGAAGGAAAGAACCGGGGATATAAGTACCCCAATCCCATGCTCCCCTGCAGAAAGCCAGGGAACATAGGTGCCTTTGATGTGATCCATGCAGGACAGCCTTGCAGGGCAAAGAATAGAATGAAGAAAGATGGAGAATGGGTCCTAAGGGGAACAAGGAAGAAATTCAACACCCTTGCCCAGCCAAATCACTTCAGATTCTATACCAGGTGTGTGAAAGGCAGATAACTTAATGAAGCTATGAGGAATTTTGAAACGTTTTTCTTCATTCCTGAGAATGAGTTTAAATCATGAGTTGCACCCTAGCTGATTTGGCTCAGTGGATAGAGCGTTGGTCTGCGGACCAAAGGGTCCCGGGTTTGATTCCAGTCAAGTGCACATACCTCGGTTGCAGGCCCTTTCTCCACCAGGTCCCTGTTCAGGGAGCTTGCAGGAGGCAACCAATCGATGTGTTTCTCTCACATCGATATTTCCCTCTCTCTTCCGCTCTCTCTAAAAATCAATGGAAAAATATCCTCGGGTGAGGATAATAAATGAATGAATGAATGAATGAATGAATGAATGAATAAATAAATAAATAAATCATGAGTTGCTAAGGTAAGAGATCCACTTGAAACTGTACAAATCATAGGTTTGCAATATGGCAACCCAATAAAAAGCCATTTAATAAAGATCAGAAATGTTAAATAACACAGTTCCTTGTAAACCCAAGTGCTCTACATGTTCTTTTTACTTAAATGTTCAGGATAACTTTTTGAAATTATATAGAAGTAATAATAACAAGAAGGTGAAAGATTGATAATTGGGGTGGATACATAGTTCAGGAATCCTTCATCTCCTATCTCCCATCTTCCATCTCTATCAAGGAGAAAGAGGATTGGATAGAAAATAGTAGAGCACCCATTCAGACAAGACTTAAAAGTCTAAACCGCCGAAACCGGTTTGGCTCAGTGGATAGAGCGTCGGCCTGCGGACTGAGGGGTCCCGGGTTCGATTCCGGTCGGGGGCATGTACCTGGGTTGCGGGCGCTTCCCCAGTGGGGGATGTGCAGGGGGCAGCTGATCGATGTTTCTAGCTCTCTATCTCTCTCCCTTCTCTCTGTAAAAAATCAATAAAATATATTTAAAAAAAAAAAGTCTAAACCGGTGGAGAGAGTTAGAGAGCACCTGGTTCACTACATTAGTGCAAACCTCCTGGTCCCAACGAACTCCATCCCTGCCTCCTACTGGAAGGACATGGTGATCAACTGAGTTGCTATTTATTATCAAAAAAACAATCTTAGAAACTAGGGCAGGGATGGGCACTGCAATTTTCAGGCAGGTTATCAAACATCACTTTAAACACAGAGAGAATAACAGGGAGCATTAAACATGCCTAGGAGTCAGGCATGATTTAATGAATTAACAGGACTTCCCCTCTTATCTATACTCTGCCAGATGGGCAAATCAGAGGAAGCTGTCAACACTCTGCTAGAGCACATGATCTCAGCATTTGACAGAGACTCTCACCTTGTGAACGAGGTGGAGGAATGTGGCCCAGATGATCACAAAGATAGATGCTAATTATGAATCAGTGTCAGCCCAGAGTCTCTAATACCCCAGGATTCTGTCTTCAAACTTGTCCTGTTCATTGAGTAAGTAGCTGAGAAGACAGCTGGCTGGCTTTTCTCCTTCTTTAATGGGTAGGAGAGGTGGCCAATATCTTGAATGGCAGAGTGAAGATCCAAAGCCAGATTGAACAATAAAAATTTTAATTGGAATAAATATAAATCTTATCCTATATAATAAAAGGATAATATGCAAATAGACCAAACGGCAGAACAACCAGAATGCCCACAGCCCCTCCCCCCCAGCCAGCCCGCCCCCGATGGCCCCCATCAGGCAGGCTGGCTGGACCCCACCAGTGCATGAATTCATGCACCAGGCATCTAGTATAAATATAAAACCCTATACTTATTAATTCTCTCTTCTAAAATCTACCAAAATGACAGTAGATAGATTTTTCTTTAAATAAAAATGTAAGTCCACAAGGACAAAGAGAATGAGAGAGGAGAATTAGTAGATAGTGAAACAGGAATTTGGGGGGTAAAATAGAACAGGTTTAGGAAATATTAGACATTTTGGAAATTAGGGGAACCATGGAGGAAGCACAGGGCTGCAGAGCAGCAGAAGGTATAGTTCCATAGAATGGGGGAGCTGGAAAGCTGCAACAGGTACATTTCCATAGAATGAGGGAGCTGGGAACAGCAAAAGGTCTATATTTACAAAATAAAGAGAAGGAAGCCCTTCATTCAGAGGGAGAAGAAGAAAGCCCAAAGGGGATAGGAAAACAATAAGGAAGGATTTGGGGAAAACCTCACATGTCCCATGTAAGGTTCAACCTTTGAGCCCAGGAGTTACTATAGTAACCAGTCTAGGGGAATAGTGGCCAATCAGAGGGGATATCAAGGCAGGAAGATCTGCAGCCTTTATAAGCCATAGGAAAATGAACTCAGTGGGACCCTTTCCCCCTCCCTTCTTGGGAGCCCATTCTGTGGGACTCTTTCCCTCTCCCCATGTGGGAGTCTGTACTTGTTCTTCAATAAATCTCCACCTTTGCTATACCAGTTTCTGTCCGTGGACTCATTCTTCAATTCTGGTGAACAAAGAATCCGGGTTCCAGTCCAAAAATTCCGTATCAATAGGAGATATGAGCAACAATTAGAAAGATGGAAAGCAAATGGTAACAGATTTGGCAGAACCCACCACTAAAGTGTCTGCAAAGAGGGATGCCAATGAAATGAAACCAAGTCACCTGGAAAGACCTAAGATTAGGAGGTCCAGATTCTGCAGAAGGGAGTGGTGAAGCATGGAGTGAAAAGTAGAAATCTGTGAAAATATTAATAGAATGAACTGTTTAATGAGTGTTTCCATTCATTGAGGAGGCTCAACAGAAGTTAGACAACTGCTGATAAAATATGGTATAAAAGTGATTCAAGCATTGGGTAGAAACTTAGCTCAATGACTTTTAAAGTCCCATCATTTCTGTGATTCTAATCTGTGGATGCCAAAGGACTTCGGTAACTTATGCATGTAGTTCCTACAAGAGTTCTATAGGTGGCGCTGCGGTACAAGATGAGACTCAGCAAAGGGCTATTCTTACCTGATTCTCCTGGGCTATACTAATGTCTGTGGTGATAGGTAAAAACTAGAATGTTTCTGGATTTTTTTAAAAATATATTTTATTGATTTTTTACAGAGAGGAAGGGAGAGAGATAAGAGAGTTAGAAACATCGATGAGAGAGAAACATCGATCAGCTGCCTCCTGCACACCTCCTACTGGGGATGTGCCCGCAACCAAGGTACATGCCCTTGACCGGAATCGAACCTGGGACCCTTGAGTCTGCAGGCCGATGCTCTATCCACTGAGCCAAACCGGTTACAGCATTGTTTCTGGATTTTTTAAATCAGAAACCTGACCAATAGATTCACAGCATCTAGGCACTACAGTGTCAATATCAGCCCAGTAGTAGGTATAGTAGTTCTAGTACCTAGTATGAGTCTTTATGCATTCATTTGTCATTCTTCTTAGCTCTGGCCTTCTGCCTTATGCATATCTCAGCTGTGACACGTCTCTTCAGTGTATCTGTCATTCTTGGGCAGCAAAATAAGTCACATGCCAAAGCAACTGCTCCTTCACATCCCAAGGGCCCTCCCTCATTGTGCATACCCTTCACCTAAGGACTCCTGGGAGCGTGAGGCTCTCCATAAGCCTTATCTCCCTCGATTTAAATAATAATAAGTGCTCACTTGAACAGCACTTATACTACAACTGAAATGATACAGAGAATAGTATGGCCCCTGTGCAAGGAGGACACGAAAATTCGTAAAGCATTCCATGTTTTTTGTGGTACATATGCACAATGGAATACTACTCCTCCAGAAGAGAGGATGAAATAGCACCATTTGCAACATGGATGGACCTTGAGAATATTCTGCTAAGTTAAATAAGTCAGGCTGAAAAAGCTAAGAACTATATGATTTCATTCATATGTGGGATATAAAACTGAAACTTGTGAACACAAACAGCAGTGAGATGACTGCCAGAGGGAAGGGGGTGGAGGGAGAAGGGGGCCTAATATAAGGTGACAGGAGAAGATTTGACTTTGGGTGGTGGGCATATGGTACAATATACAGATCTTGTAACATAGAAACCCACACCTGAAACCTATATGTTTATGTTGACCAATGTCACCCCAATCAATTTAATAAATAAATATTTTAAATTAAAAAATAAGAAGAACAAAACAAAACAAAAAACCATTTTTCCCCCATACAATGTTAGGCCAGTATCTCAAATATGATTGTCTCTGGCTCTCCTCCCTTTCCCACAGCTAAAGGAGATTTATATTTTGCTTCTTAAAAGCTAATTACTCAATAGCTAGCTCTTCCTGACAAATTTTGCCACTCATAGAAGCTGTAAATTCTGATTTATTTATTCCTCTTACTGGCTGTAGATTTATAAGGTCCATGGGAAATTTTTGCTCTGCACCAAGGAGTACCTACATCAATTCCATAAATTCAGATAACCTTGCTTCTACATTCAGGTCCCAATTCCAGGAAAACTTTCTAACATTAGGAATTTATAAAACTGTCAAATCCACTGACTTTTGGCATAATTTGCCTCTTCCAGAACACACTAATTTTTTTTTTCCCTAATGCTATTAGTCTGCCCAAAAACCCAGGTGACTTTTTTTATGTTGGGTATAGTCTAACTGACAAAAAATTGTGAGTTGAGTGGGAAAAAACTCCACACTCATTCTTCCAGTGACTAGATTTTCAATAGCAATGGCATGCTTTCACCTAATTCCAAGTACATGTCCTAATTTGGCCCATTATACACTATTAAAGAACCAAAAACTCAACCAAGTAAATTTAAAGGTTTAATTGGCTTTATTAAACAATTCATGAATTGGGCAGAATCCCATCTAGTAAATAAAAGGTGCTCTTAGCAGCTGAACAAAGTGGAAGGTTTTTTATAGGCAGAAACTGGGACAAGAAAATTATTTCAGACAATGTTACCTCCCCTTAGAGGAAGGCAGGGTGTTTTATCGGGCAGATTACCAGGAAATCCCAACTGACTGGTTTAAAATTCCACTCCGGAAAAAAGGCTGAAACTCCACTTAGATTAGGTATTAAGTGGGACTTAGAACAAGTGATTCCTGTTTGGGGTCTGCTGTTTCTTATCAAGAAGGCACAGGTCCCCCAACATCTGACTGACTCTGGTTGTTTTGTCTGTTTGGGTTATTTTCTGAAGTAGCCTCTATACTAACTTGATCTGAACTGAAGAATAGGATGTAGTATCTCACATTTCCCATCTGTCCTAATTCTTATACCAACTTTCTAGATTTGATCTTTCTGTCCTTTGGAGAAAACAGAAATAACTTACTGTATAATTAAAGTAATTAATAAGCACTAATGGAAACATCTTTGAATTGTTTGCCCCACAGAAGAAAGGGTAGCACCTGGCTAGTAAATCCTCCAACAAAATCATTTCTATGGTTTCAAAAATGTTCTCAGCACTTCCATCACTTGTGTAAGTGATCCATATCACAAAATAGAAAACTTTCAAAGACATACTATGTAATTCATTGGACATGTAGATTCTGAAATGTTTATTTTATATTTCATATATTAATAGCACATACTTCATTTCTTAAGGAGCTTATAAAAGCAGGGAGTGGTGCTCTAGTGATCCTTGTAATCTATAGCTACCAGGCAAATTACAGAGTTTATTTGTTGAAAAGGGGAAAATTTTAACTTTGTGGATTCAAATTCAGCATTCAAGCCCCTATTCAAGCCAGATTCATTAATACTGTATGATGAAACTGTGTGCTGGGAGACCCTACGGATAAAACAAATCAGTAACTCTATTTCTAATTCATATATTTTTTACATGTGTGGGGAAGGGAGGCGGGGGTGGGGGGGCCGGGGGCCTTGGGGCATGCTCCCTGAAGAGAGAGCACCTAATTCATGCATTTTAAACATAGACACGGCTTGTATCACACCAGAGTTACAGATGAGATTAAGAGAAACTTCAAAGCTGATAAAAGAGCTGCTCAAAAAAAAAGAATTGATAACATTGAACAATGGCAAGGTCATAGGGACATCTGTGCTCTCTTCATTATAGGTGGGGATATGAGTGAAATAACTTTTCTTGGAGTAAAATTGACCAATTATTATTAAAATTCCAATTATAAGCACTGTATGACCCAATTGCCTAACTTCTCAGAAAATATTCTATGAGATTATTGAAGTTCATAAGCTCTATGTTCAAGATGTTCATTGTGCTTTGTTTGTGACAGAAAAAAAATAATAAAATACAAGACTGGTTAAAAAAAACAACATAAAAGTGTTTTGGTTTCAAAGGCATAAGTAAATAAATACCTTGAGCCTAAACTTGCTTCAAGAAAATTTGCAATGAGATTTAAAACAAACAACCAACAAAAGCAGTACAACAGAGGCTCCAGAATTAGTTCCTCATTAGGGCACCAAGGGTGCTAGGTCTCTCCAAAGATCCATTCAAAGGGGCCTATGAAGAGTTCCCCAATTTGGGACTGTTACAGTGTTTATCTCCTGATGTTTATAGTAAAAATAAGGCCAAGATTATAAAGATAAGAGCTTTGACTGGGGTTCTATGAGATTATGTCATTTGAAGTATAATTTTATATAAAATTTTACTATGTTGACCAGCTTGGTCAACTGATAAACAATTTGGAAAGCTTAATACTGTACAAATATAGTTTTGGGGGGGTCTCTCATTTAAAAAGAAATTAGCCCAAAGCAAAAATATCCCTAATTTATGGTTGTTCTATGATTCAGCTTGCCTTACTTCATCTTACAGAAACTCTTCCTCATTCACACCCATCACAAGAGGGATTTAACTCCTGTATGGTACATAAATAAAAACGTAATGCAAAGTGTAACAGAATATCTGTGCCTGTTTTTTGGTGTCAAGGCAATTTCAGTTTACTCTAGGTTACATATGAGATATGAGATTAGGAAAAATCAGAATCTCGACTATATAGCCAGGTACCATGGGGCATAGTCAAGCTGAACAGCAGGTACTACAGAGCCTGGGATGCAATTCCCAGAACTGGAAGGCACCAATGCAGCTGCAGGGACAAGGGACCCAGGTTACCATGCTAACTCCCAGCAGCTGTATTCATCAACCCTCCATCATTATCGTGATTCAGCAACTGTCTTTCTCTGTTTCCCAGCTCAGCTGCTAGCAACCAACCACCTCACTCTGAATATCTTTTCTCTACCTCCTGGCTTATGTTACTCATAGCTTCTACTAGTTCACGTCCACCCTCTTGGCAGTTATGTGCCGAGCTCCTTCTGGGGAACCCAGATCTGCTTCCATTACCAATTGCCTGTCTCTTTCTCTTTGTTGCCACTATAAAGTCTTGAGAGAAAAAATCTGATTGATTTAACTAGTAACCTTAGGCCACCTCATTTGGCCTCTAGCCCAGTGGTTCTCAAACTTGGACAAGGAGTCACCTGGGCAGGTTTACTAAAACACAGATTGCTCCAAGCCACCCCAGAGTTTCTGACTCAGTGTAGCTCTAATAGGGTCCAATCGTTTGCATTTCTAACAAATCCCCAGGTGATTCTGATGCTTTTGATTTTGAGATCACACTTTGAAAACAACTGCTGTATCTCTAGGTTGGTGGTCTTTAGATAAGTTATAGGATTTAGGATATGGCCACCTATGAATAAGGAACTTTCAAGTGCCATCCCGCTCAGCAAGAGGCCCTGGGCATAAAACTTTTCGTATGGACTATGGACAGGCAAACCATATTCTGGCATTTTCCCTGTCCACTCTTTTTCTAAGTGAGGTTCAACAGCATTTATTGAGTGCCTACCACGTGCCAAGCCTTTAATGTAATAAGCCCTGGAGATACAAAACCAGGTAATTTTAACTTGCAATAATCAAGGACTCAACTAAATTATTTTAATAAGTTGTGAAAATCAAGATAAATGTCTTGGTTCTCTTTTGAATATAAAGACACCGTAAAAGAAAACTACAGAGCCCTAGCTGTTTTAGCTCAATGGATAGAGTGTTGGTCTGTGGACTGAAGGATTCCAGGTTCAATTCCAGTCAAGAGCATATGCCTGGGGTTTCTGGCTCGATCCCCAGTAGGGGCGTGCTGGAAGCAGCTGATCAATGATTCTCATTATTGATGTTTCTATCTCTCTCTTCCTCTCCCTTCCTCTCTGAAATAAATTTTAAAAAAAATTTTTTTTAAAAAGAAAACTACAGAAATTCTCAAAAGTCTCCACTCAAATCATAATTGTGCTGAAGACAGAACAGCAAGCAAGAAAAGCACATTAAAAAATAATTAATATAAAAGAATTACTTATGAACTACTTAGAATTTCTAACTCTGAGAAAACAAACAAAAATAAATAAAAATACAATAATGGAACACAGTAGGCTCTGTGCTCTCAAAATCCAGCTGCACGCAAAGGAGTAAAGTAAGCTTATCTGAAAAGGAGGAGGTGTTCAGCAGATCTGCGGGAGGCAGGAAAACGGGGAAAGCCAAGTATGTAGTGGCTTTAGAAAAGGTCATACATAACCAGCCTGTGAAGCGGGTTCTGTGAAGACAGTGTGCACTATTTTTCCTTGACTGTGGAACCCCAGAAGAGAAAGGCTACACACCTGCTCCGTCCCTAGTCATCCCAGGTTGCAGCACCCTACCTTTCCTTTTCTGGCTTTGGCCACAAGCTCTGTCCAAATTCACAGTGGATTGTGTTGTATTATATCGTCCTCTAGTGGTTTCAATGATGTCTTGTCTTCCTTTTTTATAAGGCAGTATTTATCAGAGGGCCACCCAAACACATGGTGCTCAACAAATGTCTGTTCAGTGGACTGGAATGAATGACAGAGATCCCATGGGAAGATTTTGACTACACAAGATGACCTTGCTCAGCTTCCCTAGGAAAATAGGTAGTTATTTTAGGCTCAGGCTACTTATGCCATCATTGACTTTTCCTTTAAAACAGATGATGCAATATAGTTTGCCACTGCCTCTTGTACAGTTTCAGGAAATCCAATGTAACTCTTTTTGGTACTATATTACCTGGGAGAACAAAAGTTCCCATGCACCGAAAGGTCGCCAGTTCGATTCCCAATCAGGGCACATGCCCAGGTTACAGGTTCTATCTCTGGTTGGGGTGCATGTGGGAGGCAACCAATTGATGTTTTTCTCTC
Organism: Myotis myotis; assembly: GCF_014108235.1. Taxonomy (NCBI): domain Eukaryota; kingdom Metazoa; phylum Chordata; class Mammalia; order Chiroptera; family Vespertilionidae; genus Myotis; species Myotis myotis. Next base: position 37,099,831 of record NW_023416357.1, read on the forward strand.
ACATTGATGTTTCTCTCTCCCTGCCCCTCTCCTTTCCTCTCTCTCTAAAATCAATAAAAACATATTTTTTCTATTTTTATTGGTTTCAGAGAGGAAAAGAGAGGGGGAGAGAGATAGAAACATCAATCATGAGAGAGAATCATTGATAGGCTGCCTCTTGCACACCCCACACTGGGGATGGAGACCACAACCAGGCCTGTGCCCTGACTGGGAATAGAATTGTGACCTCCTGGTTCATAGGTCGACACTCAACCACTGAGCCACGCCAGCCAGCCAATAAAAACAAAATAAAAATTACAACTACAGCTGAAACCGGTTTGGTTCAGTGGATAGAGCGTCGACCTGCGGACTGAAAGGTCCCAGGTTCGATTCCAGTCAAGGGCATGTACCTGGGTTGCGGGCACATCCCCAATAGGAGGTGTGCAGGAGGCAGCTGATCGATGTTTCTAACTCTCTATCTCTCTCCCTTCCTCTCTGTAAAAAATCAATAAAATATATTTTTTTTAAAAATTACAACTACAAATTCTCTATTTATAAAGACAAATATAGTGAGTTGAAGTGTTTAAAGCTGGTCTCTATTTCAGAGTATTGTGTGTAGTCCAATCTCAGTCGTGTCCAAAATGCAAACATCTTACTTATTAAGTAAAAAAACTGTGTAAGCCCATGTTTCATTAGTCTTTCTTTTGTATTAACTTAGTATATTGTGTGTGGGGTTTTCTTCTATGTATTCATTCAACAAGTGTTTGTTGCTTCTGCTATATGCAAGGTACTGTGATGGTCAGTTTGGGAAGAGTGGGGGAAGAGGGATGAGACATATCTTTACTCTCAAAGTGCTTACCATGTAGGGAGAAACCAGAGTACACACAGTTTTTAAAAATACCTGCACATAGCAAAAAAAAAAAAAAAAAAAAGTGTAAATACTACAAAACATGTATAGTGAAAATCAAACCTCCTTCATCTTTGACTTTCTCTCACTGATACGTCTTTATCATTTCAGACATGTTCTCTGTATACACATGAATCAATAAACCCTTATTTTCTTTGTATAAAAAAGAAGCATAAAACAATACATTGTTCTGCCTCTTGTATTTCATTAACTACAAGTAAACCTACCTCATTTAATTGTATAGTATTCCATTGAATGAATATACCATTATTTATTAGGAATAATCTCACTAGCTGTGTAATATTGGGAAAGTTGCTTAAACTTTCTGTGCCTCCGTTTTCTTACAATAAAAAAAGAAGAAGAATAGTACTATCTCATAGAGTTGTTGTGAGGATTGAATTGTTACACAAAAAGTTGCTGAAAAGAGTGTTTTAGACCTTATAAAAGCTAAATAAATGTTATTCTTATTAGCACATATTACAGTCTTTTGCTAGCAATTATTACTACAATTAATATCCCTATATTTATATCTTTTCTAGATCATACACATACTACATTTTGATATATGCTGCCAAGTTGCCCTTGAAAGGGGTAATATGAATTTATAATTCTGCCAACAATGTAAGAATCCCTGTTTCCCCACACCCTTGACCATAGTCTATCAAGAATTTTATCATACAGCTAATTAAATAAACTAGAGGCCCGTTGCATGAAAATTCATGCACTGGAGGGGGGCTCCCTCAGCCCGGCCTGCCCCCTCTCACAGTCCGGGAGCCCTCAGGGGCGGGAGGCGACCCAGCGATCAGGGGAAGGCGATGCCCCATCACACCTTTGCTGCTGCCACTGCCGGCAGCGCAAGCCTCGGCCAGCCCTGGTTACCTGAGCCTCCGGTGGCCCTGGACAGCTGGGGGGCTGAGGGGACTGGGCGCCGCCATCTTGTGGCTGTAGTGCCGCCATCTTTGGGGGTGGGGCAGTCAATTAGCATATTCCCTCCTTATTGGCTGTGGGCGCCGCCATCTTTGCAATGGCATGAGGGTCAATTAGCATATTCCCTCTTTATTAGATAGGATGATATTAATTTTGTGGGTAGATGTGTCAAGAACTGTAAAGGGACAAAGATTTTCCCCTGCTTGCAAACTCACAATTAGCCTGCCACAGTTGCCTGGACTAACACAAGGTCATCGGAAAAGACCTCAGACTGTCCTGAAGACCTGAAGAAATTATTCATTACCCATACCTCACCTCCAATCAATCAGTTCTCACCCCAACCCCAAATCCTAACCCAGGTGTCTTGTGATTTTGCCCTATACAGTGGGGCCTTGACTTATGAGTGTCCTGACTAATGAGTTTTTCGAGATACGAGCCGTCTCTCAGCCGATTTTTTGCTTTGAGTTGCGAGCTAAAATTCGGGTTACGAGCCAGCTTCAGATACCCCACCGCTAGTTGGCGCAGCAAACATCACAGTGAACACCACAACATCAGCCCAGCATCATGTGTCTCACTCGTTCACATTAAGATTTGACATACGAGTAATTTGAGTTACGAGCTCCGTCACGAAACGAATTAAACTCATAAGTCAAGGCCCCACTGTATAATCTGTAACCTACACTCCATCAGAAAGTTCAGACTTTTGTGAATCAGCTTCCTATCCTCCTGGTTTGCACCATTCATAATAAAATAGTCAACATTTCTCCACTGCAAGTCTCAATGTGCTTGGCTCTGCTATCAATGGGGGGTGAACTCTTTCTGTTCTGTAATATGATGAGTTGAGTTCAAGGTAGCTTTCTCCACTAACATGCAACATATTAGATTGTTTTAATGAGTATTGCACTTACTGCTCCTTATTCTGAAATAAAATATATTTACAAAGTCTATGAGCCACTTACTGTTATTCAAAGTTTGGTGCAATATCACCAGTACCATTCAGTGTTCTTAATTACCAACACTCTCCACTCTGACTAGCTCATGCAGAAATGTAGTAAGGGATATTGGGTAATTCACAGAATCTCTTGGAGGACAAGAGAGCCAGTCTCTGAAGCTAGACAATCAGAAGGAAGGCCCAAATACAATGGCGGCCACTCTGCCAAAAACGCATATGCCACTGCCACTCGGCACCAAAGATGCTCAGGAATGGACACCAGAAGCTCTGCCACTGCTACTCCCAAAGGACTGCATGCCTCCCTCACAGTGGAAAACCAGTCCCCACTTGCTGTCTCCTTAGCTGAAGTCACCCCTGGATATGTCTGATTGGTGAACCCCAGGTCACACGTCAGGACTCTAGCTACAAAAAAACTCTGGGCATGTGAACTTTCTGGTTTCAACCTTGAGAAGGTAGGGGACATAATGTGGGAAATGACTAAAATATATGAAGCCTTGTAGTATGCACTGTCAGTAGGTCCTTTGCCCATCTCCCCTTGGGTCCCTTTCCCACTTTTACACATCCCAGGAGCTCTCCTTCAGCCAGCACCTTCTTCTTTTTGTTAGAAAATTGTTCCCCAAATATCCAAATTCCCTAGTGCTATGGTCTGAGTGTTTGTGCCCTTCCCCACAAGATTCATATGTTGAGATTTTACCCTCCAAAGTATTGGTATTAAGTGATGGGTGATGGGCCTTAGGAACAGTATCAGATCATGGCAGACAGAGCTCTCATGACTGGGATTAGTGCCCTTATTTAATTTAAAAAAAAAAAAAAGACCCCAGAGGGCTAGCTTGCCCCTTCTGCCATGTGAAGACACAGCAAAAAGCTGCTGTCTAAGAGCCAGGAAGTAGGTCTTCCCCAGACACCAATTCTGCCGGCACCTTGATCCTAGACTCCCAGCCTTCAGAAATGTGAGAAATAAATATGTGTTGTTTATAAGTGACCAGTCTATGGTATTCTTTTACAGCAGCCCAGATGGACTAAGACACCTTGCCATACCCTTCTTGCCTTTCCTGTCCCATCTTCCCATCTCCTACCAGTTTTTCCTGAAACATTTACTAATCACTTTCACACAAATCCTTCTCTCAGAATTTGCTTCTGGGAAACCCAACAAGTACCTAAAGTTGGACCTAACACATGGTAAGCACTCAATAAATATTCTTCGGAAGGAAGGAAGCTGGCACTAAGTTGCCACTCATGACAATGTCCACCACACTCTCTGATCCAGACTCCTGGACATGGCTTAAGAAACAGCACCCGCCCCCAATCTGGTTCTCTTACATCATTGGAATCAGTTGTTATTTATGCAGTCAGGAAGAACATTGCAAAACAGCTGACTCTGACGTGCACTTTGCCCATCTCAAGGGTGATCTTGTCTTACTAGTTATATTATACTAGAGGACCGGTGCACGAAATTCATGTGTGGGGGGGGGGGGTCCTCAGCCTGGCCTGCGCCCTCTCGCAATCCAGGACCCCTCGCAGCTTACTGCCTGCCTGCCGCAGAGGCGGGAGAGGCTACCGCCACCACCGCTGTGCTCGCCACCCCCACCTGGGCTCACTGCTCCTTAGCGCTGGCCCTGCCCCCCACCCACTGGTCATTCCAAGGTCGTTCAGCCATCTGGTCTAATTAGCATATTAGCTCTATATTATATAGGATTATATTAATTATATTATATTATATTATATTTATGATATATCCCTTTTGGGGGCTAAACTCTGTAACAGAAAATAATGGCAACCTTGAAAGGATTTTCTAAAATTAAATGAAACAAGAGAATTCCTGGTACATAGTAGCCTCTCTAAAAAATTAGCTCCTTTTCTTGCTCCTCCAGCTGCCTGAAAGTTAAACTAAGAGAAAATGTTTCATCTCCATACTTGTCACTGTATGCAAATGAGTCAAAACTAGATTTTTATTTTGTTAATATATCTTTATTGATTTCAGAGAGAGAGAGAAAGAGATAGAAACATCAATGATGAGAATTATTGATCGGCTGCTTCCTGCAAGTCCCACCCTGGGGATCGAGCCTGCAACCTGGGTATGTGCCCTGACTGGGAATCAAACCGTGATCTCCTGGTTCATAGGTTGACGCTCAAGCACTGAGCCACACCCAGCTGGGCTCAAAACTAGATTTTACAATAATAACAGCTGGGATGGAGGAGAAGGCTCTGAGAGAAACATAGAATCACTTCTGTGGTATTCCTACCAAAAAAGCATATCCTAAAGTCAATCATGAGGAAACATCAGACAAATCCAAACTGATGAACATTCTGCAAAGTAAGTGTCCTGTCCTCTACAAATATGTCAAGATTGTGAAAGAGAGAGAGACCAGGACTGCTCCCAATAGGAGAAAACCAACAAGACATGACGATTAAATGCAACACATCATCCTGGACTGGATCCTGGAGCTATAAAGCACTTTATTGGGAAAATATGTAAGATATTTCTCAAGGACCATTGTAATCCAGAGATCTCCATGAGGTCCACGGAGGCTTTAGTTGGACCCCCCACTTCTCAACTCCTCCCGCGGCCCAGTTGTTTCCTTTCCCTCCCCTTCACAGCTGTTGCTCTCAGAAGCACTCCTTAATAAACATCCTGCACACTAACCTTCGTCTCAGAGTCTGCTTCTTGGAGAACTCAACCTGTAACAAAAAGAGTGAATAGGATTTTTTTAAAATATTTTTTTATTGATTTCAGAGAGGAAGGGAGAGGGAGAGAGAGATAGAAACACCAATAATGAGAGAGAATCATTGATCGGCTGCCTCCTGCACACCCCCTATTGGGGATCGAGCCTGCAACCTCGGCACGTGTCCTGACCAGAATGGAATCCAGGATCCTTCGGTCCACAGGCCGATGCTCTATCCACTGAGCCAAACCAGCCAGGGCTGAATAGGATTTTAACAAGTGGAGGCGGAGGTAGTGTATTCTGGACATGAAAAAATAGTCTAAGCAAATTATTTTATTAGAAGATAAGCAGAACAACTGGATGGGGGAAAGAGTGACTGGAACCCAGAGATCAGAAGGCAGCTTGATGTGAGATGAAGCCCATATGGGATGTTGTTGGCCATGTTAATGATTCAAGTTTGTCTTAAATGTAATGGAAAGCCACTGGAAGGCTGGAGGGTGGAGGGTGGTGCATTATAAGATTTGCATTTGGAAAATATCGCTATTACTGTAGCACATGTGAAACACAGATTGCTACCCAAAAACTGCTACAAAAAAGTCACTTGGGGACACAGTGAAGCAAGACTGTCACTCTCTTTCTGGTAAACTTGGGAAAACTAGTAAGGAGGTTACTGTAGTGGTCTAAACAAAAGATGGCAGTAACCTAGACTTTATGGTGGTGATGGAGATGAGAAATTTTGGATTGATTTAAGAAATACTGATAAGGTAAACAAAATTGACATGACTTGCTGATGGGCTGGATATATAGCATAAGGAAGGGGAGGTGTTAAGGATGCTGCCTACATTTTTGGTTTGCTTAAAGAAATAAATGGTGCCAGATTTAGGGGAAAGATCATGCATATACTTTTGGACATAAAGAACTTGAGCTTCCTTTGAGACAAGCAAATGTGGGGTTCTAGAAACCAAGGAAAGAGAAGGTTCCAAGAAGGAGGGAGGGATTAACTATGTTGAAAGCTATAGAGAGGTGAGATGGCATTTGCTGAAAAATCTCCATGAGAGAGTTGCTTCAGAGGAGTGAGGAATGCAGAAGCAAGCTGGAATGGGTTGATAAGTGAGTAGGAATAAGGAAACCAGAGACACTTTTCCTTCCAACACACACACACACACACACACACACACACACACACACATCCCTCAGTTGTAGGAAATGTACTTATATTGGCATAAAAAAAATAGTGTAACAATTCTAACCAAATCAGAAATATTAAGTGAACTCAAGCTCCACTTGGGATGAAATTTAACTTCAACTTATACATGTCATTTTACCTAGTTCTCTCTAGGAATGGCACTAGCTCTAGACAAACATGATAGTTGATGCTACTGTCATTCCAATTAGAAAATAAGAATTCTACAAAGAAATTTGCTACCCAAAAATTGCTACCAAAAAAGTCACTTTGTGAGACAGTGAAGCAAGAATGTCACTCCCTTTCTGGTGAGAATTCCCCCTGACGACATGCCTCTCGCTAAGAATCTCCTTCATTCCTCTCCAGAAGGGAAGGAGAGGGGCCTGGTGCAGAGCCCCAATTCCTACCTCACGAATGTGAAACGCCAAGGATGGCATAAAATCGCTACCATCCTTAGCCGCACAAACGGTAGCTCTACGGTCCTCTCTCTCTAGGCCGACAGGAGGAAAAGCAAGGCTTCCATAGGACACTCCTTCAGAAGGAAGCAGCACTAAAAACACCGGAACCAAGGAGAGTGGGAACTGTCCCAATAAACACATTTTGGATAAAAATAAAAAAGAATGCTACTCTTTGGTGGGCTTTACTTGAACTATCCCACTCTGGGCCAACAAGTATCGCCTGGTGCCGGTAAAAGATATGGACATTGTTGTACAATTCAATAAACAGACAATGCTATGAAACATTCTGAATTTAAAACCTCCCTACAGCCGAGGAGTATTGTACATTTGCTCCCTCATTTGCCTCAACTGGGAAAATATGCATCGTTAGCTTTAAGCGTCAGTCCTTCCTCTGTGTTCTACACAGCCTTCGGCTTCCCACGGTGCCATATCCACGTTTTGCCAGTTCCAGGTCAGGTGCTGCCTATCGGTGAGTCTTTTCTGGTTACACCCATATCACACATTGTTTGAGAAACCTTCAACACGAAAAGCCAAGAACATGAAATGTTGCCACCCAGGCCTTGCTCTCAAATGGCTAAATGTTGCAGAATAGATGATGACGTTCCAGCAGGTAGAGGCTGTGATTCTCATTCTTTTGTATGTTACTCAGACTCGTTATGTGTATTCAAAATAAGTAGAGGATTGTGAACTAATCATAATGTACACCGCTCCAAACCCCCTTTTCCCCTCAAATTTCCCTGAGCAATAATAATGTATTGATTACTATATTCGATTCACTGCTCTAGACAGTCTTCACATATTAACACATACAATCCTCCCAACAAACCTATGATACAGGTATTACTACGTCTATTTTACAGATAAGAAAATCGAGGTACAAAAAGCCCAAGTGACACAATTACTAAGTGGCAGGACTGGGGTTTGAACCAAGACACAGAAAACCACGTTCCTAGCCTTTTAGTAACAGAAAAATAGGGCCTGGTCCTCCCTCTGCGCGACAAGACTCCGCTGTATCCCCGACGGCCCCTAGGCGGCGCTGCAGGGTAAGCGCGGGGGCCGGGGCGACCGAGAGGCGGAGCGGGACCCCAGTCCTCACCCCGCAGTGGGCGGAGCCTAAGGGAGGGCGGGGCAGCGAGGCTTCTGTACGCAGGCGCGGGGCCGGGCACTCCCCCGGGAGTGGAGGCTGCTGGGCCCGATGACGTGGCCTGGCAACGTCCGCGCCGGTGCACCTCCCGGGAACCCGGCGCCCCCGGAACTGCCCGCGGCCTAGTCCCGACGCGATCGCGCTGGTGAGGCGGCTCCGGGGCGGCGGCGGCCCGGCCTGCGGGAACCGACGAGGCCGCTGCCATGGGGGAGTGACGCGCTGCGCCCGCTGTTCCGCGGCAGCGGCGAGACATGAGGAGACCGCGCGGCGGGGGCAGCGGCGGCGGCTCCTGAGCCCGGGATGGAGGAGAAATACGGCGGGGACGTGCTAGCTGGCCCCGGCGGCGGCGGCGGCGGCGGCGGCCGCCTCGGGCCGGTGGACGCGCCCAGCGCTCGGTAAGGGACCGGCCCGCTCCAGGGCTGCCCACGTGCCTGCGCTCGCAGGCGCTCACTCGCGACCCCGGACGACAGCCTGGCCGCCCGGACACACCTTCCCCGCCGCTGCCCTGGCTCCCCGGGCGCGCGGGGACCGGCGCGCCTCCCGACCCTGACAGCCCGGAGCGCCTCCTGGGCTCGGCACGTGCCCAGCCCCCGGCTCCAGCTCCCGGGCCCCCGGCCGGCCGGCGCCCATTGGCTCCTCGGTCCCCGCCGCGGAATGAATGGTCTGGAGTCAGGGCGGCTCTCGGGCAGACCGTCTACCGGAGAACTGCCGGTCCGTCCACGGAGGTGTTTCTGATGCTGTTTCTCCCTAAAATAGTAGTTTAGTGACGGCTTAACCTTCCTGACATCTTCCTGTGTAAATTAGGGGAAGGTGTCACCATCGTGTCTTCAGGCGAAGAAACCAAAGTACAAACAGGTGAACTTCGGAAGTTCAGGTTAACACCACACGCCCGTCGCCTGGTTTTCTTTTCCTTTCGTGGTTTATTTTATTGTTAAATAAGATGTGTGCTCATTGTCAAAAAACCCACAGTGCAGACATTCAGAGTAAGAAGTGAATTTCCCCTCTTCACCTCCTGCCAGTCTTCCCAGCGACCCCCTCCACCACCACCCACCCACCCAGGACTGACAGTGACCACTCTGGAGTGTGCCCGTGGCCCGTCCCGAGTCCTGAGTGTCAAAGATGACACTTCGTTTTCAATGAGGTTAAGGTTTTCTCGTTCTTGAATACTTTCTTTGAGACTTAAAAGTTGGGTTGATAAATTCTTTGAAATCATAGAAATAGTATTACTAACAACTATTTTCTGTGAAAAGGAAAGAACACAAAATGCTGGAACAACTTAACTGCATTTCTGTAGTACAAGTTTAATTTTTTCATCTGTTTTGAGCAACTCACTTTATAAATGACAGATATCAGATGTTTACTCTGACATGACAACTAAATGCAATAGGCGGTTCCGGTCTGGATTTGGTACTAGACAGGAAAAATGCTAAAAAGGACAGTATTAGGTCAATTGACAAAATTGGACTATGGACGATAGATTAAACTATATTAATGTTTAAGTTTCCTGAAGCTGGTAACTGCTGATTTTATAAGAGAATGTCTATATGTTTAGGAAATACAGGTATTTAGGGGTAAAGGAGCATAATGTATGTAACTTAAATACTTCAGAAAAAAAATTAAGTCTGTGTATTTAGGGAGAGAGATAAGGCAAATAGGACAATACATTAACAATTAGAGAATCTAGCTAGGTAAAGGTGTACTATTCTTGCAACTTTTCTGTAAACTTTAAGTTATTTTTAAATAACAGTTTAACCTTGTTATTTACTCAAGAGCTTATTGTCTTAGGTTGATGTTGGAAATAGTCCTTTGCTTCATTTGCATTATTTACTTAGCAGAGCTGCCCTCCTATTGATGTCTGCAGACAGTCATCTCTCTTGCAATCCAGGACCGCTGGCTCCTAACTGCTCGCCTGCCTGATCGCCCCTAACTGCCTCTGCCTGCCTGCTGGCCTGATCACCCCTACCTTGCCCCCCTGCAGGCCTGATTGCCCCTAACCACCTCTGCCTCAGTCCCTAGCCTAAGCCACAGTCTGGCCTCCCTCAGCCGGAGGCAACCTGGCCGATCAGGGAAGGCACTGCCCCCATCACCTTGCTGCTGCTGCCACTGGTGGCCACCATGGCTGCCTGAGCCTCGGGCCAGCCTTGGGCAGCAGCAGCCACCATCCACGGCTTGCCTGAGCTTCAGGCAGCTGCTGCAGCTTTGTCTGGATGGTCGTCCGTAAGAGGTCCACCCTAATTAGCATATTACCCTTTTATTAGTATAGATATTTTTTATTGATTTCAGAGAAGAAGGGAGAGGGAGAGAGAGAAACATTGATGAGACAGAGAATCATTGATTGGCTGCCTTCTGCATGTCCCCTGCTAGGGATCAAGCCCACAACCTGGGCATGTGCCCTTGACTCGAATAGAACCTGGGACTCTTCAGTCCACAGGTTGATGCTCTATCCATTGAGCCAAACCAGCTAGGGCTTTGTTTGTTTTTTAAACTGAAGAATTGTGAGCTGTTGCAGTGGTCAAAGCCTAAGAAACAGGTTTGAACCCAAAACCCAAATTTCAGTAATTCCAGGTTTACAGAACCAGAGATTTTTCTAATCCTTCACAGAAAAGACCAGTGATACGTTTGATGAGACAGTTAAAGGCAAATAATGATTTTAATTTGGGGAGGTGGATTGGCTCCCCCTCAGTTGCCCAGAGTCAGTGTCTCAAGGGTCACTGCCCTTGTTCAAGAGCCCTTCCCCCCCCCCATTTTTCCTTTTAGTAAATGAAGCTGTTCATTATTTCCCTCTGCAATATAAACTAGGAATGTCTACTTAGCTAGTGTGTCATCTTTAGCCCAACAAGACTTCATTAATTGAGACTTTAAAAATCAAACTATCCAACTTTTAAAATTGGAAAATAAATTTTCTCTTTTTTTTACCCCCCTCCTTTTTTTTTTTTTCAGTAGGGAAAGCTGGGACTGGGTGGGACCACTGTCCTCTGATGGAGAGACAGGGACCCAGAGCCGATATAGCACGTTCATGTTATACAAAAATGAATTTTCTAATTTAATATGGTAACAAAAGATCTTCAATATTTACTTTTAAAGTCATATTGCAATATCAAAAATATGTACATTTCTGGATATATGAATGTATCTAAAAGACGTGTATCAATTTATGGAGATGCAAAGTAAAAGGTTTGGAAGGATATACAAACCCAGTTGGTCACCTATGAGGAGGAAATTGGGAATGACTTTCTTTAAAACTTTTATAACAACCAGCTAGCTACTTAGGTGTGCTTTTGTAATCTCTGGTGTGTTTTTTGCTTTGTTTTGTTTTTTATTAAAAAGGAAATAAAAAATGGAATAAAGAAAATTAGTATCAGAAAGATCATAATAGTAACATATTATCAAGAAGTATTTAATGTTCCATATGACTAAATCTTGCCATTAAAGTGCCAAATTTTTATTTTCATTTTTTAAAAATATATTCTTATTGATTTCAAAGCGGGAGAGGGAGAGAGAAACATCAATGATAAGAGAGAATCATTGATCGGCTGCCACCTGCACGCCCCACACTCGGGACCGAGCCTGCAACCTGAGCATGTACCCTGATGGGGAATCGAACTGTGACCTGGTTCATAGGTCGATGCTTAAACACTGAGCCATGCCAACCTGGCTGAAAGTGCCAATATTTTTACGTTTTGTTAATACATTAAACAAAAATTATTTAGAAATAATTTCATATTGCTCCCATCTTCTTAAAACTAATGTATTAAATATAATTTCCTTAGTGACTTCAGGTCATTTTGAGCATAATCTGGTGAACTGGGCTTAAATACAATCATTTCTTCAATGGCTCCTTCGTAGTGCCAGCGTTTTGCATATGTTGTTCTCTGTACTTTGAAATACCCTTCCCTTTTTCTTGCTTCAGGATTCCTCCTTTGCCCTCGTATGCACATTTGTACATCTCAAACTCTGAAGATGATCTTTGCTTTCCTTGTTAACAATTACATAGTTGCTTCCACATCTAGCCCTTTAAATTCTGTTATTTCTTGGGTCACATAAATACTTGTTTTTCTGCCTACCTAAGATCTTAACTCCTGGAAGACAGGGTCTCTTTATTATTTAGTGTCTTGGATAGTACCTAGAAATGTGTTTAGATGTAAGTAACCAAAGTAAGAGCTTTCTAAACAAATAGAGACATAACCTTATGTCTAAGAAACCATTGGTTGCCTGGCCGGGTAGCTCAGTTGGTTCTGGTGTCCTGGGCACCAAAAAGGTTCCAAGGTCAGGCACTTACGGGAGGCAACAGATTGATGTTTCTCTCTTCTCTCTCTTCTTCTCTCTCTCTCTCTCTCTCATCAATAAAAACATATCCTTTGGTGAGGATTTTTTTTTTTTTTTTTAAAGAAACCATGGAACCAGATTCTTTATCTTTGCTCTCTGCCTGCCTAAGTGTGGCTTTCATATTCAGGCTTGTAAAATGTGTTACATTTTTTTAGGTAAGTTTTAGACAGAAGCCCTCCCTGGAAGGCAGAAAAAAAAAGGTAAAAGGATTCCTAGCTATATCTTGCCCTTTTATCAGGAAGAGGGTAGGTTGTACCTGAAGCCACCCTGTCAGGTTTCTCTTGGGTCTCGTTGGCCACATACGGCACCTAACATATAGTAAAGTATGCAAGCAATATTTGAAGAATGGCTAAATAGCCCCATGAGGAACGTACAAGGCTCTTGGCTGACATCAATATTTCCCAGACTGCTGTGGTTTTTAATGTAACTGTTTTTCCTGGTCTTTGTTTTTTTTTTTCTTTTAAACAGAACATGATTATATTTAATATATAAGTTTGATACAACCAAAAAGTGAAACACCAGAATAAAATAATAATAAAAAAACAGGATGTTTCATTTGCAATGTATGAGAAATGCTTAACATCTTTAGTCATAAACAAGCTCTTAAAAACCAGTAACAGAGACACTATAATGCAAGGAAACTTTTTTCTTTTTAAATATTTTTTTCATTGATTTCAGAGAGAAGAAAGGAGAGGAAGAGAGAGATAGAAAAATCAATCATGAGAGAGAAACATCCATCGCCTGCCTCCTGCACGGTAGGGGATTGAGCCAACAACCCAGGCATGTGCCCTGACGGAAATGAAAACGTGACCTCCTAGTTCAGGGGTCGATGCCCAACCACTGAGCCACACCGGCTGGGCTCTTTGGGTTTTTTTCTCTATCTTGTCGACGGTTGTTTTTTATGTCCGTGTTTCTATCATGTTACCTTATTTTTACACCTAGTTAAGAGCTTTAGGAGGTTTTGACCTTCCTTCTACTTGATTTCGTTCTTTTATTTTGAATTTATGGCTGAGTTGCTGGTAGTTTAAATTGCCAGAAGCTTGAATGCCTCTTATGTACTGTATTACTGCACTATATATATTACTGTACTAAATATTACTGTATCACATAAGTATAATTGTAGAGTTATCACTTTTTCATTTGGTAAATGTTTACTGAACATATGTTATGCAAGTCCCTGTGTTAGGAGCTGAATAAACAAAGGATTTCTAGCTCAACTATTATTTTTATTGGCTAATTATGAATTGCTACCACGACAAGAGTATTTAAATAGCATTAGTATAGCCCTAACCGGTTTGACTCAATGGATAGAGCGTCGGCCTGCGAACTGAAGGGTCCCAGGTTTGATTCCGGTCAAGGGCAATGTGCCTGGGTTGAGGGCACATCCCCAGTGGGGGCTGTGCAGGAGGCAACTGATCGATGTTTCTCTCTCATCGATGTTTCTAATTCTCTATCCCTCTCCCTTCCTCTCTGTAAAAAATCAATAAAATATATTTTAAATAAATAAATAAAATGGCATTAGTATAGTTAATTTACTTACATCTCTGATATTTTCCTCTAGTTTAAATGGGCTAATATTACTAAATTAATCTTAGATTTTAATATGCATTTTATTTCATATTTAAGATGATTTTATTGTTCATGTGGACCAGTGTGATTGTGTAATTGGAAACAGTTTAGAGGATGGGAACTTTCAAAATCTTTTGGATGAACTTTGATTTTCTGTGTGACATATCACAAAGAGCATAAAAGAGACATGGGCTTGACCCTAGCTAACTCTGTGGACTTCAGCTTCCCTTCTTTGGGTTTTTGTTTGTTTCATTTTTGGTTTATGTATGTTTATGCTTTTTATAATGATCCCTACTACTTATATAGAATAAGAAAAAACAAAGATTACAGAATCCTTGTGATTTCAGTGATACTGAAACTTGTTTCTGCTTTTATTTTTCAGATTCACAAAATATATTGTGTTACTATGTTTCACTAAATTCTTGAAGGCAGTGGGACTTTTTGAATCATATGATCTCCTAAAAGCAGTTCACATTGTTCAGTTCATTTTTATATTAAAGCTTGGGTGAGTGTATATGGTTCTTTTTTTCCTTAATGTTTTTTATTTCTTTGAAAATCCTGTTTTAACTGAGTATATTTAGGAAATTTTATGTGGAATATTTTGAAATAGAATATCTAAGGTTAGCAGTACAAGGAGATTGATTAAAACAATAAGTAAATAAAAAGCCCTGGCCAGTGTGGCTTCATTAGTTAAAGCGTTGTCCTGTATACCAAAAGGTTTCCGGTTCAATTTCCAGTCTGGGCACATACCTGGTTTTCAGGTTCGATCCCCAGTCGGAGCACATTGATGTTTCTCTCTCTCTCTTTTGCCCTTCCCCTCTCTCTAAAATCAATAAGCATATCCCTAGGTGAAAATTTTTTTTACAAAAGGGATTGTCTAATAGCTTGCCAAAAACATAGACTTTTACCTTCATTTGTGTTAAGGAGGGTTTGGCAAATTTCTGCTTAATTGAAGACAGCTAGATTCTCATTCTGTTTCAGCAATAATTTGTTGCAGTATCTTAATGTCAGCTAGCCTCTGAAAGCTCCCTGTACACCCCTGAGGGAATAAGAGGCAAGCAAATAATGTATTAGTTTGTATAGAGATAGACGCCCTAAAAGGGTCTCAGGGGCCCTAGGGATTCCCAGGCCATACCACCAGTATAGTCCAATCTTCCAGCAGGCATAGAATGTTACCTGAGACTTGTCTTGGCACAGATGTTCCTTATTTTCT
This sequence comes from Myotis myotis, assembly GCF_014108235.1. NCBI lineage: Eukaryota > Metazoa > Chordata > Mammalia > Chiroptera > Vespertilionidae > Myotis > Myotis myotis. The sequence goes on from NW_023416357.1 coordinate 37,115,152, forward strand.
AAGATAAACTATGCTGGGCTGTTTTTACTACATGTTTCCTTCACAGTACAGGGTCCTTATCCTATATAATAAAAAGCTAGTATGCAAATTGACCAAATGGCAGAATGACCAGTCGCTATGATGCACACTGACCACCGGGGGGCAGACGCTCGATGCCGGAGCTACCCACTGGTGGTCAGAAGCCCTGAGCTGGGCTCACGGCTGGCGAACGCAGCGGCAGTGGCAGGAGACTCTCCCACCTCCGCGGCAGCACTAAGGATGTCCTGGAGTGGGCCTAAGCCGTCAATCGGACATCCCCCGAGGGCTCCATACTGTGAGAGGGCGCAGGCCGGGCTGAGGGACCACCCCTGAGTGCACAAATTTTGTGCACCAGGCCTCTAGTATAGTATAAATTTAACATTATTCTGCATATAATAAGAAATTCTCTCTAAATAAAGATTCTCTGGACCTTGAGATTGATAGTGATCACCCTCTGTGTTACTAAAAATATGTTAAAAACTCATGGGAGTATAATTTTAGTAATAATTATGGGAAATGATACTTGACTAGGAAATTTTAATCAATATTGTATGCATTTTTATATAACTACTAGAGGCCCGGTGCATGAAATTCGTGCACTTGGGGGGGTGTCCCTCAGCACGGCCTGCACCCTCTCGCAGTACGGGAGCCCTCGGGGGATGTCCAACTGCTGGCTTAGGCCCGCTAGCCCATTCCCTGGGGGAGTGGGCCTAAACTGGCAGTCAGACATCCTTAGCGCTGCCGTGGAGGCAGGAGAGGCCATGAGCCCAGCTTCTGGCTGAGCAGCGTTCCCCCTGTGGGAGCGCACTGAGCACCAGGGGGCAGCTCCTGCATTGAGCATCTGCCCTCTGGTGGTCAGTGCCCATCAGCGACCGGTAGTTCTGCCGTTCGGTTGATTTGCATATTAGCCTTTTATTATATAGGATTTTGGGAAAGTGAAAGGTAAGGATACATAATTAGTACTTTATTCATTTCTATTAAGATTTGTTATTACTAAATTTTGGATAAGATTGGGATTATTTTCTTTGGTATTTCAAGTATAAAATAATATCCTTTTCTTTTGTGGCTTTTGAACTGGTTCAGAAGGCAACTGCAAAAAAAAGAGTCCCAAAATGTTGCAGTGGCTGCCTTATTGAAATTAGTATTGTCTGGCCAGTGTGGCTCACTGGTTGAGCATGAACCAGGAGTCAATTCTGGGTCAGGGTACATGCCTGGGTTTCAGGCTTAATCACCAGTAGTGGGCCTGTAGGAAGCAGCTACTGGTGATTCTCTCTAATCATTGATATTTTTCTCTCCCTCTCTCTGAAATTAAACACACACACACACAGTATTGTGCTTTAGTATAATTTCTTTAGAGGTTAACGTACCTCTAAAGAACTTTCAAGTTCTAGTGTATGAATTTATCTAAAATAAGTGTCTTTACTTAAAACCAAACCTTGTATTTAAGATTGATTAATATATTAATGTTTCAATATTCACAGGACTGCATTTCTTATGGTTTTGTTTCAAAAGCCATTTTCTTCTGGAAAAAGTATTACCAGACACCAGGTGAGTTTTTTGCTGAATCCTTTTCCCTAGCTGCTTCCCAGTCAGTAGGCCGGATGACGGTGCTCTTTCCTTGATCAGGGTTACTTAACGAATAATTTAGTGCAAAGCAGAACATTCCCAAAGTTAGCTTGTCTATTTGGAATTGGAGCGTCAAGAATGAATTATGAAGTTGTAAGATAATGGAATTTTTAAAAATGCAGAAAAGGGTAGAACATTTTTAAAACATGCATATAATTATTTTTTTTAGTGCAGGATCTTTATTCTGAAAGGTTTACAAGTCAGACATGGAGACATGACCCAGAGCCTATTACAAATGTCATTTGACTTAAGTGGAAATAATAATACCTCCCTTCCATAGGAATAAATGAGTTTATACATATAAATTCTTAAAATAGTGCCTAACATATAGAGTATGCAATACATACTATGTCACCCTCATCATCATTATCATTATTCCCTTTAGACAGTTGAGATTCAATATGCATACCAGAAATGTCCTTCATTCTGCATAATCTCATATTACCACCTGTTTGGATAGTAGTTATCCCCTAGTACATGTTTGCTTTTGGAAATCTGTGCCATGATTTTTTATCAGAATGGCAAATTTAAGTACCTCTGTTTTAGAGACCAAGGTTGTTTTTAAAAATAGGATTAATATTTTAAACCACATCTTAACTTTTCTTCTCTCTCTTCAAATTATTGAAGCACTTACTATTCCTGATGGAAAAGGATTTAAAGACTAAAATATTAAATGTTCCTAGTACATTAGTGATAAACTAATTGGGAGGGGACGGAAAATTGTACTGTATAGAAAAAGATTTCAAGATACAACAGACTCCTGGAAACCAGAATACTGTCTTCAAATTCAAATTTAGTTAAAGGCTCTTAACATTTTCTATTTAATTTCAAAATATGTAATTAGCCTTTAAAATATTTGTATTACCATTATTATATTTCCCTATGTGTATTAAGATTTTCAGATATTTATGACTGAAATTTTTAATGTTTTGTTTCCATTTATAGTGGATCAAAATATTTAAACATGCAGTTGCTGGGTGTATCATTTCACTCTTGTGGTTTTTTGGCCTCACTCTTTGTGGACCACTAAGGTAAATAAAAATATATATTTTGAATGCTTGTTTATATCTCTTCATTTTGAATATTAGTTTTGTTCCATTAGATTTTATGTCAAATGTCTGTGTCAAAATACATACAAATGCTTCTATGACTTCTATAGCATTGGGTACAACTCAACAAATATATAGGGCTTGCTTTTCTTTATAGTTTTACCAAATATGTACATATTTCTTCTTTTTAATGGTTAACTTTGCAAGTTTTTTACTTGCATGTATTTTTCTGCAGCATACTTTTTCCATTGGGCTGCTATAACCAAATACCACAGATTGAGTGTCTTATAAACAACACATTTATTTCTCATAGTTCTGGAAGCTGACAAATTCACGATCAAGGTGAGATATATTCAGTATTTGGTAGAAGGAGCAAGGGAGCTCTATGTGGTCTCTTTTATAAGGGCACTAATCCCATCCATGAGGACTCTACCTTTAAGATACATTAGGGATTGGGTTCAACATATGAATAGGTTGGGGGAGGGCACACAAACATTCAGTCTATAGGACTTCTAAAGTGTACAATTCTGTATTAGTATATTCATGGAATTTCATTCATTCTTACTGCTGTATAATATAGTCCACTAAATGGATATATTCTAATTTACATCATCTATCTTATCAGTGGGCATTTCGGTTATTTCCAATATTAGGCTACTGCAAACAATGCTGGTGTCTTTATAAATGTTCCCAAGTACACAAATACAAGAAATCTGTATGATAAAATTCTATGAGTAGTACTGTTGAGTATTTATAGCTTCAGCCTTTTTAAAGTAGATAATGCCAAAATATTTTCCAGAGCCACTATTCCTATTTTTCTCATAATGTTTTATGAATCAAGGGGAAATATTTCTTTTCTTTCACTCTAGTTGAATTAATGCTTTTTTATAAAGATCAGATATATTTCACGAATGATATGTTTTATTCTTGTAGGACTTTGCTGCTATTTGAACACAGTGATATTGTTGTCATCTCCCTACTCAGTGTTTTGTTCACTGGTTCTGGAGGAGGACCAGCAAAGGTAGAATTTTCCATTATTAGCTACTTGAAAATTGAAAGTATACATTTGAAATGTTATCCAAAGCAACAAAATAGTATATTTTAACATTTGAAAGAATGCAGGGGCTTTTTCTATTAATTTTACATTTTTTTTATAACGTTTCTGGCATCATTATATATTCCTAGGAAGTTGCATAAATAGTAGAGCAGTCTTTGTGCCCTTCACTCAGTTTCAGTAGTAACTTCTTACCCAACTCAGTTATACTGTCAAAACCAGGAAATTGACATTGGTACAATCCATAGACCTTATTCAGTTTTCACCAATTTTAAATACATTCATATGTGTGTTTATATGTGTAGATTCGGGTAACTACTGCCACAATCAAGATACAGAACTGATTGATCACCACAAACATCTCCTTTATGCTGGACCTGAACCCTTTCCCACCTCATTTTTAATCCCCAGACATCATTTTTGGAAAATACCTAAGAACTTTATTTAAAGTTTGATGAACATTTTTATGAATATTTATACAACATTTTGCCAACTAGGCATCCCTATTCAACTTATAATTTTAAGTATTATTTGTTTTTAGTAAATGAGTCATCCATCTGTAATTCCAGTTCTTACAACTGCAATATTGCTATTTATCATATTAAATGTTTCCTATGCATGGTACACTATTCTGGTTATAGGGAAAAGGAAAAATAAAATATAATAGTCCCCTTAGACTTTCAGGCTAAGTACTGGAGACAAGATGAATAAAATAATGTGCCAAGTACAGAGTGAGAGACTGTAGATTCCACATTGGATCATTAATATTAAAGCATATGCCACTGTATAAGCTTCTCCCCTAACTTACAGAGTACTCCAAAATAAATGTCAAGTGAATTGAAGAGTTTGGTGGGAGATATTTGTAAAAGCATAAAAGCCGTAGGGAAAATATCACAAAGTCACTTTGTAAGGTATATAACTGTCTAATCACTTTGTTGTACACCTGAAACTAATATAATACTTTATGTCAACTGTAATTGAAAAGTAAATAATTTAAAAATCACAAAGGGAAAATTCAATACATTTAAATTTAACTTCATAATGATTACAGGCTTTTATATAACAGAAATCATTGTGCAAGCAAACTAACAGCAGCAAATTGCCACCAAAAAAAAGCTTTACACGTCTTTAAAATATAAGTCAGTTAATAAAAATACTTAAGATCCTCAACAGAAATGAGCAAACAGGGGAAAACAACTCACAAAAGAAATACAAAGGATTCAAAACATTAAAAAAAACAAAACACAAATTTTGCTGCACCAATAATCAGAAATGAGAGTATAGATCTTGCATATCCTCTCATTAGTGTCCATAATGAATCTCAGCATTTATCCAGGACTCAGTGGGTTTTTTCCTTAGTTATGACTAAAGCACTACAAAATTCTCAGTTGTCCTCTTTGTTAATAAAAGATTAGATTAAATTCTCCATATTTGAGTGTTGTTGATGTTGCAATATTCTGATTCAATAAAAATTACAAAATTTTAAATTGTGCGGTTTATGTATACTGACTTTTGTCAAAATATCTACCACAGTAATAATTTATCAAGTGTAGTAGTAACATGTAATAAGTAAAATAGGATCCTCACTTTTCATTTAAAATTTTTATTTAATGAAAGTATCTGGTATTATACCTGTAAATTTGTAAATAAAGAATGTATAATAATGCTATTTAAATTGCTTTTGTATAAACTGAAGTATTTGTAAAAACTAAGTTAGTATGTCCTTTCTATAATTTTCTTCTGTCAAAATCCTTTCCCTGGAATGAGAACATAAAAAGTTTGTCAGCTTTTAAGTGCCTTACACCTTTACTAGATATTAAAAATACTTTGCTAGTTTTCTTAATATAGCTTTTTAATTCTTTCCCCTAGAGGAGTGGTACCTAGAATATTGATATTATTATAAATTAACTGTTAAGTCCTTAATAATTATTCTTTACCTACTTGGGCTTTTCAATCAAAAGCAAAGTAACATTTTCAAAGATTAATTCTGTGAACAATAATTGTTTGTGTATGGTAACATGGCTAGCCATATTAGTAAGTAGACAATTGAAGTTGTCATTATTATGTGTCTTAAGTACCCTTAAAATATCCTGCAGAATTTATTAGAGCTCTTTACTTTTACCTTACTTTTAATACTGTAAATGTATATTGTACAGTATAAGGGCTCTAATGTCAGGTGTTATTTTTACCTTAAATCTTTATTTGCAAAAAATATTTTTTCATGTTTGTGTAATCATGGTCTTAAAAATCAATTCCTGAAAAAGCCATTCTTAAGATTATTCTCTTCATTTCCAGACAAGGGGGGCCGCTTTTTTTATTATTGCTGTGATCTGCCTATTGCTTTTCGACAATGATGATCTCATGGCTAAAATGGCTGAACACCGTATCCTTTTGCAACAGATCAGAGTTACTTATTCTTGTAAAAAAATAAAAGACTGGCAGAATGGGAAATGGAGTGACTGAATTAAACTGTCAGAAATTTAGGGACAGTAAAAGTATTTTACATTGACCTCATGCTAAATAAATGATTTGACACTCAACAAAATCAATCTATTTGCTCCCTTGTAATTTAATAATTTAAACAGTTGTTTTAGAAGTCACTGGCAATTATCTATATATATAAAAGCCTAAGCAACACACTGATCACCAGGGGGCAGATGCTCAATGCACAGGCATGGAAACATGGAATAGACTGATGAATCTCAGAGGGATTCGTTGCACCAATGGAGTCCCTCGGCCTGGCCTGCAGCGATGGGGTCGAAACTGGCAGTCCAACATCCCCCAAGAGGTCCCTGATTGCAAGAGGGCGCTGGCCAGGCTGAGGGACCCCACCAGTGCATGGGGCCTCTAGTTAAATATAAATTTCTTTTAGATGAAAAATGTTTGGCATCTTGCCAGTAAAAAAAAGTTCAAGTTTTTAAATTTGATATTCACTCTCTTGCTCTAAATTATTATCTCTGATTCAACTCCCAATTTTCTCTTATGTGAACACAACTTTTGAGTCAAATATGTCTACTCACTTTCCTCTACAGACATAATTTGTTTTCTTTCTTATCCATACATCTTTTTTTGCCCACTCTATTTATCAGAACTTAGGACACCATTTTTTTATTCTCCTGGTTACAGCTACTCACTGCCCAGAAACTTAGTTGTATCAGTTTACTTTGTTACAGTAAAAGAGGGTGCCATGACTTTGAAAAACTCCTGTTGCTTGCAGTACAGCTATCTCACACACCCTTGATATTCACTCTCTTGCTCTCAAGCAACAGGAGTTTGTTTTTTGCTTGCTTTGATGAGGGCTATGTAGTCAATGACTTAGAAACAGATTTAGGACTGATTTTAAAAGTTATTCTAGCCCCACTGGTGTGACTCAGTGGTTGAGTGTCAACCCATGACCATGAAGTCACGGTACGATTCCTGGTCAGGGCACATGCCTGGGTTGCAGGCTCAATCTCCAGTAGTGGGTGTGCAGGAGATAGCCGATGAATGATTCTCTCTTATCATTGATGTTTCTCTCCCTCTCCCTTCCTCTCTGAAATCAATAAAAATGTATATAATTAATAAAGTCATTCTAAAAGAGCAAGTCCATTGGATAGGAGTGGTCCAGGGAGGGTCCTTGCTCTTGTCCCTTTGTTCTACTTACAGTATATATGTATATGTCTCCTGGAGGTTAAGAACTAAAATTTAACACCTATATCTTAGGCACTATTATAATTGTTTTGGAGACGACAAAAGGAATACAGACCAGCCAACTTATTAGTAATATCCCAGAATTAATTTTTAAATTATTTTTGTTTTAAGGGAAACTATTGAGGGTAGTCAGGTTTGGGGCCCCGGACTAGACTAGTCTATCAACCTAAAATAATGTACCAAAAATTCCAGGAGGACTTCAGGGCAGTGAGTTAATATTTGCAATTTTTTCCTTTACTCCAACTCACTTAGCTGAAGGACATCATGACAGTGCTCTAACTCACATGCTTTACACAGCCATTGCCTTCTTAGGTGTGGCAGATCACAAGGTATGTTCTTTTCTTTGTTACTAATGTGATCAAAGATTCTGAAAATTTACAGCAACTATAACTTTAAAAGTGTTTAAAATAAGTTACCAATAATTTACAATACTGCCTGCCATTTAAGTAGTTCAGGAATTTGGGATATGGAAAAACTAGTTCATCTCTTCAAATGTTATGTATTTAAGGATTGAATATTGGACTGTGTATATTTCTAATGAGAATTATCTAATTTTGCTCATAGGGCGGAGTATTATTGCTAGTACTGGCTTTGTGTTGTAAAGTTGGCTTTCATACAGCTTCCAGAAAGCTCTCTCTAGATGTTGGTGGAGCCAAACGTCTTCAAGCTTTATCCCATCTTGTTTCTGTGCTTCTCTTGTGTCCATGGGTCATTGTTCTTTCTGTGACAACTGAGGTAAGATCAGGAATTTATTGGTAATAAATAAAATTAATTGCTATTACTTATAAATTTTAGTTTGGTACATTGTATTTTATTTCAATTTGAGGTTGCAAGCGGCTTAAATTATCTTTGCTTTTTCTTTGTAGTTTTTGAAATTTTTTAAATTTTATTGTTTATAGAGAAATCAAATCAAGTACCATTATATTTATATACCTTCCCATGCCTATGGCTCAAAGGAATCAGTTGAAACAATTTAATACCCACCATGAGTTAGGCACAAGGATTATGGGTCACCTATTATTTTAAAAAGTATTGAACCCAACTGCTTTTGTTTTTAATACTTTGGGGTATATTGGGGAAATGTGCCAGTATCTTATAGGTCTTTATTTGGGCATTTTACAAATCATACTGAATCACAAGAACATTTGTTATACACAAAGGGATTAACTTAAACATCTTAAGAGATACGAGCTTATACCGTTACAATATTGACCTCCCCCCACAAATTTTTTTTATTTCTAGAGTAAAGTCGAGTCTTGGTTTTCTCTCGTTATGCCTTTCACAACGGTTATCTTTTTAATCATGATCCTGGATTTCTATGTTGATGCCATTTGTTCAGTCAAAATAGAAGTTAACAAATGTGCCCGCTATGGATCCTTCACCATTTTCGTTAGTGCTCTACTTTTTGGAAATTTTTGGACGCATCCAATAACAGACCAGCTCCGGGCTATGAACAGAGCAGCACACCAGGAGAGCACTGAACACGTCCTGTCTGGAGGAGTGGTAGTGAGCGCTATATTCTTTATTTTGTGTAAGCGTTTTTCTCCTTAGAAAATTTCTTCTTTTGGATTCTGATGATTACATTATTTACTCAATTTGGAAATTTATTCAGTGCTTGCACTTAGTGCTGGCAAATACTGTGTTAGGTTTTGGTAGCTTAAACTTTTATAATATTCTTTTTCTCTCTCTCTTTTTAGCTGCTAACATCTTATCATCTCCCTCTAAAAGAGGACAGAAAGGTACCCTAATTGGATATTCTCCTGAAGGAACACCTCTTTATAACTTCATGGGTGATGCTTTTCAGCATAGCTCCCAATCCATTCCTAGGTTTATTAAGGAATCACTAAAACAAATTCTCGAGGAGAATGACTCTAGGCAGATCTTTTACTTCTTGTGTTTGAATCTGGTAAGATTTTAAAATATAAGTGGTATATCTTAAAAGCTTAATCTTTTTATCCTGACAATTCTGGTTTAATTTTAGTAATTCCCAAATTTCTGGTAATTACAAATGGGTTAAAATTACATTTTCTCAAGCATTATCTCAATTCGTTGAGGTTCTGTTTCCCGGCATATGTCGACAGTTTGGCTCAAATAAACTCACAAAAATTGAAAAAAAAATTACATTTTCTCTAAGTAGTAGGAAGATTACAGGGTTATATTCAGACTACTTAGGCAAACAGTTTTTGAGGCATTTTAGAAACGGTTTAGTGTAGTGTTTCAAATCAATAAATATAGTAGCTTTTAAAGAAGTTATCTATTCCTTATAGGATCTCACTACAGACCAGATGCTAACATGTTAAAGCTTAGTTTATTGCACTCTACAGACCTATAAATAAAACTATAAAACCATCTCCTTTTAAATAATTTATGAGATGGACATATCTGATTAGTGTAGTTTTTTATAATTTATATGACATGCAGTTTTAGTAGAAATACCAGTTAAATAACTAGAGGCAGTTATATCTTCAAGTAAAGATTAGGTATAATTAAGGTTATAATGTGGGTTAATTGGGGTAAAATCCTCTTGACTAAATTCTGGTGAGTCTCTCTTGAAACAGTATTTCCCAACACACTCCCCTATTTTTTATTTTTTATTTTTTTTTATATTTTAGCTTTTTACCTTTGTGGAATTATTTTATGGCGTGTTGACCAATAGTCTGGGTCTGATCTCAGATGGATTTCACATGCTCTTTGACTGCTCTGCTTTGGTCATGGGACTTTTTGCTGCCCTAATGAGTAGATGGAAAGCAACTCGGATTTTCTCCTATGGGTAGGTACACTATCAAGGTAATGTAGTACAGTGAAAGAGCCTTAAGTGCAAATTCCATCTTAGGGACATGAAATTTTATTATTCTTAATAAAAATAATTTTTCAGAGTTTTGTTTTTCTTTAATTTGAATTATGTAAGAGGAAATGAACCAAACATTTAATAAATACTAATTGGCAGTAAGCTCAAGATTGTACTCCCTGGCAAATCCCTCTTATAGGCAGAGAGCAAATAGTTAAACATTGAGCTCTTTGCTCAACATGTTTCTTTGAGGCAATGGAATGTACATGATCATTCACATCTTTGCTGTTAAGAGTATTAAAAATGAAGGGGCTGTACATTAAATATCCTTTCATTAAATGAATAATTCAGTTCAACAAATATTAGAATCCCCTGTTGGTACAAGGTATTTTGATAAGACCTACTCTAAATAGATTAATAAATTCAGTTCTTATTTTCAACTGTTTATATTTTGAAAGATAAATGAGCCAAAAATACGAATGATTTTGGTATAAAGCAGAATCTATGTGCTGTGACAGAGATACAGAGCACATTAAGGGCTTAAAGGAAAAATAACTTCTTGCTAAGAAATTAGGAAAGGCTTTGTGTAAAAGAGGGAACATTTATATATTGATAAATATATAAAATTTCAACAGATACATGTCCAGAAAGTACCTTGGAACATACTAGTATGATGTTTAAAATCTTGGTAACTTTCTAATATTACTATTTATGTAGTTGAAAATTTGGATTGTTTTCTCATTTGGAAAGTAATAATGTTATACTTTTAAAGTATTTGTCATTTCCTTTTCTAAAAATATATTCTACATTTTTAGGTATGGCCGAATAGAAATTCTCTCTGGCTTTATTAATGGACTTTTTCTAATGGTAATAGCTTTCTTTGTGTTTATGGAGTCAGTGGCTAGATTAATTGATCCTCCGGAACTAGACACACACATGTTAACAGTAAGTCTTTATTTTTCTATTTTAATCATTGCTCATACTCACATAGTTTTTTCATGCTAAAGTATAACTGTTTGTAATTATTGATCTTAGAAGGTTTTCATTTTTTATTTAAATCAATGTAACTTCCTGTTATTTACACTGCTGACTCTTACAAAAAATTTTTCCCCTCAGGCTGTGCTAGAGTTCTAGGAGCCTGGCAGATTCTTAGCAAATTCACCAATCCCTGATAAATACCCTGCCACCCTTCCCTCCACTGCCCTAGGGAAGATCCATATCTTTGGCCCTGCCCTCTGGGCTGCTGAAATACTCTTCTGGGCCCCATCTTTTTTGGAATGAGCCTTCCCCCCATCCCTTCTCCTCCTCCTTCCACCCACCAGTGCTCAGATGCCTCACTGGTGTTCAGAGGAAAGTTTTTTAATTTCCTTTTCTCTTTTTAAAATTTTTTTTCTCTTAGAATTAATCCTTTTTCTAATACTTTAGTAGGCAAAATATTAGATGACATTCTAAAACATAGAGATCTCTTTCTGACTTATTAAATGTTTTTGTTTGGCCCTGGCTGGTGTTCTCAGTGGTTAGAGTGTCAGGCCCAGAACCCAAGGGTCACGGGTTCGATTCCAGTCAAGGGTATGTACCTGGGTTGCAGGTTCCCTGCCCCAGGTGGGACATGTGTAGGAGGCGGCCAGTTGATATAGCTCTCTCACATGATGTTTCTCTCTCTCTTTTCTCTCCCCCCCACCCCACTCCCTTCTACTCTCTCTAAAATCAAGGAAAAAATATCCTCCAGTGAGGATTAACCAAAATAAATAAATAAAATAAAATGCCTTCCAATATTAAAAGCTGATTCAACTTCCTTTTTTTTTTTTTTTAATATATTTTATTGAGTTTTTACAGAGAGGAAAGGAGAGAGATGGAGAGTTAGAAACATCGATGAGAGAGAAACATCGACCAGCTGCCTCCTGCACACTCCCCACTGGGATGTGCCCGCAACCAAGGTACATGCCCCTGACCGGAATCGAACCTGGGATCTTTCAGTCCACAGGCCGATGCTCTATCCACTGAGCCAAACCGATTTCGGCTTAACTTCCTTAAAGAAATAAAAAATAGCCGAAACCGGTTTGGCTCAGTGGATAGAGCGTCGGCCTGCGGACTAAAAGGTCCCAGGTTCGATTCCGGTCAAGGGCATGTACCTTGGTTGCGGGCACATCCCCAGTAGGGAGTGTGCAGGAGGCAGCTGATCGATGTTTCTCTCTCATCGATGTTTCTAATTCTCTATCTCTCTCCCTTCCTCTCTGTAAAAAATCAATAAAATATATTATAAAAAAAAAGAAATAAAAAATAAATGTTTTTGTTTGAAAGTGTGTTTTTAAGTACCTGAAAAAATTTGTTAGAATCAGAAAAAAAAAATTTTTTTCCAGTATGTTTGTATTAATTTCAGAGAGGCAGGCAGAGGGAGAGATAGAAACATCAATGATGAGAGAGAATCATTGATTGGCTGCTTCCTGCATGCCCACCACTGAGGATCAAGCCTGCAACCCGGGCATGTGCCCTGACCAGGAATTGAACTGTGACCTCCTGGTTCATAGGTCAGTGCTCAACAATTGAGCCACACTGGTTGGACAGAAAAATATTAATTTTACTCCACAGATTATAGGAACACTATAGCAACTTTTAATGTTCTACCTATACCTAAAGACTACCTTTATATGTGCTTTCTTGTAGTTGGCCTGCCCTTCCCTTACTTCTGACATTCAGACTTCCTTAAGACTTTGCTTATATGTCTCCTCCGGTGGCATACTTTCCCCTAACTCCTTTCTTTTCTCTGGAAAGTTTGTTAGATATCCCTTTCTCAATATTCCCATAGCAGTGTTGAGTTATAACTATTGCTTAATTTGTCATTATTCCACAATTAAGATATAAGTGAAGTGTTTTCAGGACCTGAATTGTATATCATTAACTCTTAAATTGTAGCACCTGGCTTGTAGGAACTCAGCAATTAATTGATGAATGACTAAAAACAATTATGGCCGAAACCGGTTTGGCTCAGCGGATAGAGCGTCGGCCTGCGGACTGAGGGGTCCCAGGTTCGATTCCGGTCAAGGGCATGTACCTGGGTTGCGGGCACATCTCCAGTGGGAGATGTGCAGGAGGCGGCTGATCGATGTTTCTCTCCCATCGATGTTTCTCGCTCTCTATCTCTCTCCCTTCCTCTCTGTAAAAAATCAATAAAATATATTTTAAAAAAAACAAAAACAATTATGAGTCTTGTTGGTAGAAGCATATATTAGTAAAATGTTTTTGGATTACAGTTTGGAAATATATTTTGAATTTTAAGTGCTCATATCCTTTGAGCTTTAATATTTAATACAGAAATATTCACACAAGTGTGTAGAGATGCATGATTCATTATATCATTATTTATAACTAGAGGCCTGATGCACGAAATACATGCAAGGGCCTTGGCCCCAGCCCCCACCCGCCGCCGCCATGGCCGGGGGGCCTCTGCTGCCACTGCCTCAGCACCCGCCTGCTGTGGCTTTGTCCAGAAGGAAGGACGTCCGGGAGGACGTCTGGTCTAATTAGCATATTACGCTTTTATCATTTATACTAATAAAAGGGTAATATGCAAATTAACCATCACTCCATGACAAAGATGGCGGCGCCGGCTGGAGCCACAGAGCTGGCCGGAGTGGGCGGGACACTTGGATTCCTTCGTCGCCCCAGCAACAAAGGAAGCCAAGCCTCCTGCAAGCCCCGGCCGGCCGCCAAGGGCTGGCCTCCGGGTGGCAACCATGGAGCTGGCCAGAGCAGGCGGGAGGCAGCTCCGGCCCAGAGCGAAGGCAGGAGGTGGCAGCCAGAGCAAAGGCCCGGGTCCCAGGTGCCGGAGGGAAACCAGGGGAAGGAAGGCCTATTCTTGAACGAATTTTCGTGCATCGGGCCTCTAGTTATTTATAATGGTTGTGGGGGGGGACAATGGCCACTAATGAAAGGACTAGTTAAATGAATTGTCACTCATAGAATACTATGCAGCTATTAAGAAAAATGAGTTATACCTATAAATACATACTATTGAAATTTACCTAGTAATGTAAACAAGATTTCAGGTAGAGTGTATACTTACAAATTAGTATTTTCAAACTGTTTATTTAAATAAAAGAAAACTTCAGTATCATTTATTTATTCATAAGTCATGAATCAAGTACATATTCTTAATCACTTAATATTTGGATTTACTTAATGAATGTAATGAGGTTTTGCTATGAATACCTTCAAAACTATAAACAGAAAACCTATAGCTGTATACTAACTCTTAAGCAACAAGCTTATTTCTTAAATTACAAATTTAAAGGTTTTCTTTTCTCCCTCTTGCTAGCCAGTCTCAGTTGGAGGACTGATAGTAAACCTTATTGGTATCTGTGCCTTTAGCCATGCCCATAACCATACCCATGGAGCTTCTCAAGGAAGCTGTCACTCATCTGATCACAGCCATTCACACCATATGCACAGCCACAGTGACCATGGGCACGGTCACAGCCATGGATCTGCAGGCGGAGGCATGAATGCTAACATGAGGGGTGAGTCCTTGCCAAATATTGACCTACTTTTCAACCATGTTGTGATTTGACACTGTTCATTTGTATTAAATATTGGGCTCTGGTACAATTTTATTTTGGAAAAACAATCTGTGGCTAAAAAAAGGTTGAAGTAAATAAATATCAATTACTGTATAATTATAGAGTTCTTTTCATAGTGACAATTGCATAAATATTATTTCCAGGACTGAGTATGCCATTATGAACTCTCACTACAAAAAAAAAAAAAAAAAAAAGATTTTTTTGTACTATAAAAAAAAATGAGAGAAGTATTTATCACTGTATTGAATTATTCTGAATGTTTAATATAAATTATTTGGGTAATGTTAAGACTTGGCTCATACACGACTTCTAGGAAGCCTTCCCAAGGTAAACCACACCATCATAAAACTCGCCACACTGTGGTACAGTAGCCCACATCATACTGACTTACTCCTGGGTTGTGAATTCCTTGAGGGTAGTGACCATGTTTTAGTCATTTTGAGTGACAGGTGCATAGTAGGTATCCAGTAATACTTATAGATATTTTATGGATAAAAGAACTAAATTAGATGTGATTTAATTTTTAATGTTTTTATATATTTTACTTACAGGTGTATTTCTACATGTTTTGGCAGACACACTTGGCAGTGTTGGTGTGATTGTATCCACAATTCTTATAGAGCAGTTTGGATGGTTCATTGCTGATCCCCTCTGCTCTCTTTTTATTGCTGTATTAATATTTCTCAGTGTTGTTCCACTGATTAAAGATGCTTGTCAGGTTCTACTTCTGAGACTGCCGCCAGAATATGAAAAAGAATTACATCTTGCTTTAGAAAAGGTAGTGTGTGTAATTTCTTCACTATTTTCTTCCTCTTAAAGTAGCATTTGAAATTAAGTTGACCTAACACGAAATGTCCAATATATGAAGGAACAAAATACAGTTTTATTTAAAGGACATAAAATAGGAACTGAATAAATGGAGATACTTTCTTGGATAGGAAACTATATTATGAAGATGCTGATTTTCTTTAATTTAAATCCCAATGTAGTTGCCTCTCGTTTGGATTTGTTTGTTTTTGTTGTGGGAGAGCATAGATAATCCAATATTATTTGGAAGCTTATTGGAAAGAGTTAATGCTTGAGAATAAACAAAAAACACATAAATAATTAGTTTAATAGTGGTTCCTGGACCAAAAAGATTGCTTTGTGTTAAGTAAATTATAACCTTTAAGTCCATTTATATTACTTCAGCTTTTATTTGACAGATACAAAAAATTGAAGGATTAATATCATACCGAGACCCTCATTTTTGGCGTCATTCTGCCAGTATTGTGGCAGGAACAATTCATATACAGGTGACATCTGATGTGCTGGAACAAAGAATAGTACAGCAGGTAATAATCTTTTGTTTTTAAAGTAATTTCAGTTGAGGTAATTCTTGCATATAATTGAGGTAATTCTTGCATTATAACTTATACAGTTCGATAGTAATTTAACTGTTTGAAAATATGAGTCTTTCATCTGAGGATAACATTTTGTACATCTAGGTTTCCTTTATATCCAAAACTGGTTAAAATAAAATCAAGTTTTAGGATTTAGAGGATCAGCTTAAGTTAATGTAAAATAAAATTAATTTATGATCAACCTTAATTCCCAATAGATGATCAAGAAATAAGTTATTATAAATGTAGCCCTAAATTAATTATAATAATATTAACATTGGCAGGGTATATGCTATGATTGAAGATAGGGATCAAAACAGTTCTTGTATCCCTATTCTGGACATCCTGAATTGGAAGCAGTAGCTGTTTTCTTTTACTACTTTTAAAGTGAGATCAGAATTTATTCGTCGTCTAAAATCCTATTTTGTGCTCCCTTCGGCAGCACATATACAGAGAAGATTAGCATGGCCCCTACACAAGAATGACATGCAGATTTGTCAAGTGTTCCATATTTTAAACAAAAACTAATAAAATCCTATCTAACATTTGCCCAAATAAATAATAAACATTATTTTGAGGATGTATCTTTGACTATCTGTAGCTATAAAAAAATGAAATATCAATTATTTAAGACATATGCATTAACCTAAAAGCTTTAAAATGCATGGATTTTTTTATAACAGGTTACAGGAATACTTAAAGATGCTGGAGTAAATAATTTAACAATTCAAGTGGAAAAAGAGGCATACTTTCAACATATGTCTGGCCTAAGTACCGGATTTCATGATGTCCTGGCTATGACAAAACAAATGGAGTCCATGAAATACTACAAAGATGGCACTTACATCATGTGAGATAACCGGGAATTACCTCTGGAGTGTAAACAATGAAGATTAAATGACTAAGTACTTAGAATATTGCCAGAAGGAAGAAAATTGCACACAATTGTACAAACAGTTTGCCATATTTGAAAAACAAAATTAAAGTTCCCTACTATTGGATCAAGGGATCTTAAAGGAAATTTAAATACAGAATGGAGCATTCATTGTTCAAGTAAAATCATTATTTGAATTATGTGTATAACAAGAACCTTGAAATTTGAGTGAACATGATATATCACATCATCTTTAAAGATGAACATATAATGACGGAATCAAGTGAAGACCAAAATTACTTCTGTGTTTACTTTGTGCCAGAAAGCATCTCCATTGTAAATAATGTATGTACATGTTTATTACAAAGACCCAAATGAAAGATTTTAGTCGATTTTTTTGCATAGCCCTAGGATAAAAAAAGAATAAAAGTTCTATATTTATGGATTTTCTGTATATAAAACTAGTTTCTAATTAAAACTTAAATCCGTTAAGTAAAATCTGTATTGCCACTTTTAATGTAAAGTAAATTATTTGGGAGAAACTTCAACCACTGATAATGAGACAAGCAGTGAGAATAGGGAAGTATAACTACAGTTTTTGATGTATTACAAAAACCAACCACTCTGTAAAATAAATTTTTTTTTACTTTTGGTAATATTTGCAAATGAATATTACTTTATTAAGGTGAAGAACTTATACTAAGTTGTGTCCATGTTGTTCACTCACTTGTCTTCTGCCTCTAAAGTAGAATACTACATTTCTTATTATGCAATCTGGCATTCCTAGTTGTTTATCAAGCTGGTATCCAAGCAATGCTAGGCTTTTCATCTTTTCATTTAGCTCTGTATGTTGTGGAATAGCCATTTGAGAGAGTCATAAATTATTGTCAACTCAGTTTAATTTTCTGCCCATAAATGTCATTTTTTTGGTACATGTAGATATATAAGAAATATCAAAGTATAGGTAGTCATTTAAAGTTTAATAATATGGTCTATAAACACTAGGGCACCATGAAATCAAAATATCCTATAACTATTTTCTATAAATATATCTAACTTATATTTTTTAATTTCCAATTTAAAAGGAATGTACAGTCTGAAAAGACTGTAAAATAGATATATAATAATATGTGCAGTTTTATAAACACCAAAGAATGTTGTCCAAAAGAAACTTTTGAATACCTGTCTATTTATAAGAATCTGAATATTTTCATTCTTATACTAGAAATTTTGATAAGTAGGATGAATTAATTTTAGTATGGGTACTATTTTCTTATCTAACATAATGGCAAATGTGTACTGTAAATCATATTTTTGTCTTACTAATTTTAATATGTGAGAGGTTTAGAAATTTGTTATAACTTATTTGGATAATCCTTGTCTTCTCTTTACATATTATCTGGTCCAGAATCTTCAAAATTAAAAATTTATGAATGGTGGGGAAATAAATGCATATTGGCGTTTCAATGCAACTTTTGTACAATAAAAATTTTTAAGTAGATAGGTACAATGAATATTGCACCATTACTAAACTTATCATTTTCCTTAGAAGACATATAAACAACAGGAAAATAAAATTAATGTGACTGAGAGAGAAGGCAGGGGCTGAAGATTAAGGGGAGTGCAAGCAGAAAGCAGGGAAACTCCACATTGAAGAGCACCTGGGTACTGGTTCCAGCTCATACAAACCATGCGACTTTAGACAAATCAGCCTCTCCAAGTATCTTTCTTTTTCTCTCTCATACATAAAATCAAAACCAAATCTCAAATTCACAGGAGTATGAGGAGCAAAAGGAATAATGTGAAAATAAATTGAAAGTTGAAAAGGGCTAAGTAAAGTTAAAGGATTTTTAATATTTTAAACCTCACTTCAGAGGTAGCTTTTATTTGTCATTTTTTCCTATTGAAATCAGCATCTGAGAGATTAATTAATATTATATTAAGTGAACAAACAAGCTTAAAATAATGCCCAAAACAAGTCTATTTATAGTTCGTTTGCCCCAAGAAGGGTGGTGGTGGTTGCTTAACAAAACTATTGATTTCTCTTTTATCCCTCCCCATTTCTCTCCTTTCCCTTTCTTTCCAACTATTGTTTTCCCTTCTTACCAATTTAGGCACTGGTGATTTCCACTTAGAATAAATGTTACATCTGTTAAGACACAGATTTATTGTTTCTATTACATGATAATTGATCAAACTTTAAACTTTTCTCATTACAGTAGAAGAATGAGGCTATACTAGTATATAGTTAAATATCTCTAAAGAATCCTGGCTTTACTTTAAATTTAGATTATGATTCTCCCCTAAAATACCCACTATATTAATTCAGAGATGGTCAGGCCAGCGTGGCTCAGTGGTTGAACATCGACCTATGAACTAGGAGGTCACGGTTTGATTCCCAGTCAGGGCACAGCTCGATCCCCAATCGTGCAGGAGGCATCCAAATAATGATTCTCATCGATGTTTTTATCTCTCCCTCTCCCTCTCTGAAATCAATAAAGATACATTTTTTTAAAATGTACTCATGATAGCTAAAAACTGGAAACAATCCAATGTCCATCAGGAGGTGTAGTGTATTCATAATGGAATACTACTTAACCGTTGTTTTTTTAATTACTGTTACAAACAATATAGGTGATTCTCAAAAACATGTTAAGTGAAAGAAGCCAACAGCATGGAAGGGACCTGGAGAGTATCATTTTAAGTGAAAATAAGTCAGAGAAAGACAAGTATCACATGCTCTCACTCATATGTGGAATCTAATTAACAAAGTAAACTGATGAACGAAGTGGATCCAGAGACATGGAAGCATGGGACAGAGTGCAGAATCTCAGAGGGAAGACGGGAGAGGGTAGGTGGGTGGGAGGTAATCAGCTAAAAACCTTGTATGCATATATGCATAACCCATGGATGCAGACAGTGGGGTGGTGAGGGCCTGGGGCAGGGGGTTGGGGTGGGCTGGAGGAGGTCGATTGGGGGGAAAGGGGGACATATGTAATATTTTCATCAAGATTTTTAAAAATAATAGAAGCCAAACACAAGAATTCATACCGTATGATTCTCTGTATATGAAATTCAAAGGCAGAGAAGACTATAGTGATCAAGCACAGAAAATGGTTTGTATTAACTATTGCTGTCATAACAAATTACCACAAATTCAGTGGCTTAACACAAACTTACAGTTCTGAAGATCAAACATCCAGTATGGGTCTCATGGGGCTAAAATCAAGGTGCTGCAGAGCTGCATTTCCTTCTAGAGCAGTGGTTCTCAACCTTCCTAATGCCGCGACCCTTAAATACAGTTCCTTATGTTGTGACCCCCAACCATAAAATTATTTTCATTGCTACTTCATAACTGCAATTTTGCTACTGTTATGAATCGTAATGTAAATATCTGATATGCAGGATGTATTTTCATTCTTACAAATTGAACATAATTAAAGCATAGTGATTAATCACAAAAACAATATGTATTATATATGTGTTTTCCGATGGTTTTAGGCGACCCCTGTGAAAGGGTCGTTCGACCCCCAAAGGGATTGCGACCCACAGGTTGAGAACCGTGGTTCTAGGGGAGAAGCCATTTCCTTGTTCATTCAGACTAATTGAATTCAGTCCTTGTGGATGTAGGACTGAGGTCCCTGTTTGCTGGTGTTCCCAGCTTCTACCGGCCACCTACATTCCTTGGCTTGTGACCTCCTTCCTCTATCTTCAAGGTCGGCAACAGTTGGACATATGCTTCTCCCATTTCAGATCTCTCTTGCCTCTTCTTCCCCTGTTGCATCTTTCTCTGACCACCTCTTCTCCCATCCTCTCCTACCTTTAAGGCCTCATGTGGCTGCAGTGGACCCACCCAGGTAATCAGAGTAATTCCTATCTCAAGGTCTTCCAAGCCTCTTTTGTCAGGTAAATTACTCTGGTCTTTTCATATTCACAGGTCTAGGCATTAGAGCAAGAACATTTTTAAAAAACATACTTCAATTGATTTCAGAGAGGAAGGGAAAGGGAGAGAAACATCAATGATGAGAGAATCATTGGCTACCTCCTGCTTTCCCCACACTGGGTACTGAGCCCATAACCTGGGTATATGCCCTGACCAGGGAATCACAATGACTTCCTGGTTTATAGGTCAATGCTCAACCACTGACCCACATCTGCCTGGCTATTATTCTTAATATTATATGCCAGCACAGTGTGCCATGGAATAAGTTTTTGTTCACTTATTATACATGACACTCAGACATGAATTAATGAAATTCATGTCCTCCAGGTTTGGGAAGTTTTCTTGTATTATTTCTGTAATTTCCTCCCTGTATTTTCTCAGTCTTTTTTTTTTCTCCTTATTTTCATTTTAATATTTTTTTATTTTTCAATTACAGTTGACATACAATATTATATTCGTTTCAGTTGTACAATATAGTGGCTAGACCTTTATATAACTTACAAAATTATCACCCCATAAATCTAGTACCCATCTGACACCATACATAGTTATTAAAATATTGGCTATATTCCCTATTCTATATTTTGCATTTCCGTGACTTTTTTATAACTGGCGATATATACATCTTAATCCCTTTTCCCTCTTCCCCTCAACTCCCATTTGGCAACCATTGATTTAGTCTCTGAATCTATAAGCTTGGTCCTGGTTTTTTTTGTTCATTTATTTTGTTTTTTTTTAGCTTCCACATATAAGTGAAATCATATGGTATTTACCTTTCTCTGTCTGACTTATTTCACTTAGCATAATACTACCCTCTAGGTCCATCCTTGCTTTTGCAAGTGGCAAGATTTCATTCTTTTTTTATGGCTAATATTCCATTGTATACATATATACCACATCTTTATCCATTTGTCTATCGGTGGAAGATGGACACAGGTTGCTTCCGCAGTTTGGCTATTGTAAATCATGCTGAATGATGTCTTTTTTAATTAATGTTTTGGTTACTGCTTCAATTTCATTGGTTGTTATCTTAATCTCCTACCCCAAACTTGCTATCCCTTAAAAGCTGCTCATCTTTTAGTCTTCTTTGTTTCAGTTACTTAGGCCAAAACTTGAGTCATCCTTGATTCCTTTTTCTCTCTAACCGTGCAAGCCATCAGGCCCCGGCAAGTCTATCTCTAAACTATTTCTAGCACCCATCCCTTTCTGTCTAGCCCTACCAGAACCATCCAAGCCATCGTCTCTTGCCTGGCCTCTTACAATAGCCTCCTCATGGCTCCCCTTGCTTCACTTTCTCTTCTGTTTCTCCTCCTCCTTCTCACTTACATACATTACCTTACAGTGATTAAGGTTATCTTTTTGAAAGATAGACTATGCCACACCTTGGTTTAAAACCCTCCAGCCTGGCCACGGTGGCTCAGTGGTTGAGCATGGACCTATGAACCAGGAGGTCATGGTTCAATTCCCGGTCAGGGCACATGCCCAGGTTGCGGGCTCGTCCCCAGTGGGGAGTGTGTAGGAGGCAGCCCATTGATGTTTCTCTCTCATTGATTTTTTCCACCTCTCGATTCTTCTCCTTTACTCTTTCTCTAAAAACAAAAAAATCAGTAAAAACATTTAAACAAATTTATGTCAATTAAAAAAAAAACACCTGTAAAGGCTTTCACTTCACAAATAGTCCAGATTCCTTATCTCGGTTTACAGGACTTGTGTAATTTTACCCTTTCCAATTTCTTTCATCTCATCTGCACTGCTGCACACCACTATATATATGAGAGAGAGGAGAGAGAGAGAGAGAGAGAGAGAGAGAGAGAGAGAGAGAGAGAGAGAGAGAGAGAGAGAGAGAGGCGGTATACATTATATTGAAAGTGTGTTAACAATAAGTAGGATTAGAAACATACTGTTTCTCTTGCTTCTCAAACTGCGGCTGCTCCACTGTCACTTTTCCGAGGCCACACGGCCGGCCCCTCCGCGACACCTGGCGGCGCACAAGCTTCGTCTCGCCTCGCCTGGCCGCAGAGCGCAGGCGCAGAGCCCGACCGAGCGACGCCGCACGCTCGCTCTGGCCCCGCCCCGTCTCGAACTCCGTCGCGGGATCGCCGTGGAAACGCATTCTCGGGAACCGGCATCCGCCAATGGGAAGGGAGCGAGTGCCACGAACTGGCCAATGAGGAGAGAGCGGTGCGGAGTTTAAATTCGCGGCTGGGCCCGGCGTCGCCGGCGTGCTGCGGCGGAACGGCTGTTGGCCTGTGTTGGGTACCGGTCCCCAGCTCCTGGGGGCTCTCCCGTCTTCTGCTTCTCCCGCTGAGCTGCGGCCTGGTGAAGAGGAAGCCATGGCGCTCCGGGTCACCAGGGTGAGTGAGCTGCTGCGGACGGCGAGAGGGAGGGCGCGGCCCTCTCGCTGCGTGCTCCCTTCCTATCTTGTCTGCCGGAGCCCCCGGGCGGGAGCGGACCACGCAGGGATTTGGGGAGGAGGATAAGGGTGTCGGTGGGCCCCTGGTGGGGAGCTTGGAGATCCGACCGACGGAGAGAGGAAGGTGACAAAGATCTGGATGAGCCTTGGATAAACACTGGGGGAGGGGGCGGCTGTTGGAGGGTCGACGGAAAACCTTTCCTAAAAGGTGATGGAGCGGGGAAATACTACCAACAATAAAAAATATATTTTAAAAAACAAAGTAAAAGGTGATGAGGCTCCCTGTGTGGGCTCCCACCGACTGTGTTGACTCCCTTCCCGGAGAGAGAGAAGGTGCCGGCAATTGGAGACCTTTTTTCTTTCCTTTCAGATGCAAAGCCGTGGTATCTTAGGGCCAGCCGGGACCCATCGGCAATCCCTCTGTACGAGAGTGAAGGGATTCTGGGAGGAAACGGGCTTGTCACGGTCTTAGCCAGACCCTGCAACCCGGTTTCCCCTGGCTCTCAGCCGACTTCCGTCCTAAGGGCCTCTCTTTGGGCTCCTCTTAACCCCGACTTACTCTAACCTGTCTGGGCCAGCTCTCCAATTGTCTTGCTTCTTTCAGAACACGAAAATTAATGCCGAAAATAAGGCGAAGATCACTATAGCAGGCGCAAAGCGCGTGCCCGTGGCCACTACTGCAACCTCCAAGGCCGGGCTGAGGCCGAGAACAGCCCTTGGAGACATCGCTAACAATGTCAGTGAACAGCCCCAGGCCAAGCTGCCTCTGAAAAAGGTACCTATCTTCCCAGTTCAACGTGTCTCTAAAAGTCCACTTTCCAGCTGTGACCCTGGAGAGAAAAACATTCATTCTCTCCCATTCATCTACAGGAGGCAAAAACATTAGCTGCTGGAAAAGTTATTGCTAAAAAACTACCGAAACCTATGGAAAAGGCACTGGGGCCTGCATCTGTGCCTGCGCCCGCGCCTGCGCCGGAACCAGCGCGGGAGCCCGAGCCGGAGCCTGTTAAAGAAGAAAAACTTTCGCCTGAGCCTATTCTGGTAAACCTATTTTACTATTTTAGAGTCTGTTGATTGTTTCTTTCAAACCTCACTTGATATTCTAATGCATGGAATAGCAATTGAATAAATAGTAATAGTAACATTTATAGAGTACTCTGCTAAACATTA
The DNA here is from genome assembly GCF_014108235.1 of Myotis myotis. Lineage (NCBI taxonomy): Eukaryota > Metazoa > Chordata > Mammalia > Chiroptera > Vespertilionidae > Myotis > Myotis myotis. Next base: position 37,139,736 of record NW_023416357.1, read on the forward strand.
AATGCGTTAATTCTATTCGCTAGTATTCTGCTTTATAGATAAGCATGTTCTAGAGTCATGTCTAATCAGTGGCACATAATTGGATTCAAACCCAGGCTTGTCTGGCTTCACAACTTGTGCTTTTTTTATTGTTGTTAATCCTCACTATAGAGTATTTTTTTCCATTGATTTTTAGAGAGTAGAAAGGAAGGAGAGAGTGGGGGAGAAGGGGAAAAAGAGAGAGAAAGAAACATTGATGTGAAAGAGATGCACCTGACCATGCCAGGATCAAACCTGCAACCAGATAGATACCTGCCCTTGAATCCAACTGCAACCCTTCCCATGCTTTATGAGCACCACGGGCCAGGGCATAACCTATGCTTTTTATATTTTTTTGTTGTTGTTTTTAATTGATTTCAGAGAGGAAGGTAGAGGGAGGGAGAGAGATAGAAAAAGCAATGATAAGAGAGAATCACTGTGCCCTTGACCAGAATTGAACCCTTAACCCTTCAGTCTGCAGGCCTGCTCTATCCATTGAGCCAAACCTGCTAGGGCACAACCTATGCTTTTAATCGGTTTGTTGATGGTATTGAGTAGTAACTGCCTGGACCGGATTGAGCTGTCTTTGATACAAGTCATTTCTGACCAAAATTTGTTGACTGAAACATAGATTGTTCTCTTGAATTATTTTTTCACTCACTAGTTAAATATTAATAAGCCTGTAATATATAATAGTGTAAAGCAGAAAGAAAATGTAGCTCTCCAAAAGTAGGTAAAAAGATGAGTTAGCCTCAAAAACCAAGAATTAAATAAATGTATTTACTGTGAGGGGAAAACAGGTCATCTGGAAGAGGCTGCGTTGCTGAAATTACAATGAACTGCATTCTGAAGCTCTTATTTTTAAAAAATTAGTAAAACCGGTTGGGAAAATCTGTAAATGTCATTCAGCCTGACTTCTTATATCTAAGGGTATAAGACTTAGTATTGACCTTCTGGACCTAGCTCATGAAACCTGAAGCATGCACAATCTTTAATTGGCAGTACCAAACTACCTGAGGTTTCCTTTCCCGCTCCCTTTCATTTAGCTAGTAATCTTTGCAGCTTTCAAAACATCTCAAATATTAACTCCTGAAGCTTTAACTAACTTCCCCCACCCCAATTACTGTTCCTAGAATAACTCCTCTTGCTTCTCCTAACTTCTCTCTTCTAAATTTAAAGCCCCACTAGGACATCATAAAGTCAGTGCCTACCACAGAGCTTGGCTTGAAGAAAGTGCTCAATAAATGAACAGTGAGGTAACGGATTTGAAGGAAATCATTAATAAAGTCAATTAATAATTAGTAGTCAGGACAGAACTCCTGCTCCAGTGACAAGCAGTCTATATTTTGAGACAAACAGGAAAAGACTGACTTGTCATTCATTTGGGTTAACTTCACAGACATTGATAAAGAGATTTGTGACTTATCAATTTCCTTTGGAGGAAGGTCCAGAATGAATTTGCTTTCTGTTTTACCTGTTAAGCATTTAGGTTCTGCTGATTTCAAATTGGCTCACTTTTCATATGAATCACTTCCTGACAAGATATTGAATAAATGTAAAAAGAAGGTATTTTTCCTTTAAGGAAATGAATTACATGACTATTCAGCAAATGATCTCTTGAGTTGGTACCAATAATCTGTTCTTTATTCCCAGATTTTAAGCTCCTCTTTGCTATTAATTTTAAAAGTCTTTCTCTTTTCAAGGTTGATACTCCCTCTCCAAGCCCAATGGAAACATCTGGCTGTGCCCCTGCAGAAGAATATCTGTGCCAGGCTTTCTCTGATGTAATGCTTGCAGTGAATGATGTGGATGCAGAGGATGGAGCTGATCCAAACCTTTGTAGTGAATATGTGAAAGATATCTATACTTATCTGAGACAAGTTGAGGTCAGTATTATGATTAGAATCTTTGGGGTTTTTTTTCTAAACTGCATCTAAATTTATTAGGTATTTTCTATTAATAGTTTACAATAATTTAAGTTGGATGTGAGAAAAACATTTAACAAATTCCACTTTCGAATTCTCCTTCCTTGAATAAAAAAAAGTCACTAAACAAACTTAGGAAGTCTGTATTTGCCATTTTGAACAGGGATAGTTTGAAGTAAAAGTAGATACTACCATGGCTCTTTCTAACAAATTCCACAGATTGGGTGATATATTTATATCTATCACAGTTAGAAACTGGCAAGTCCCAAACTCTGGGTTTAAGGAGGATAACAGGAGGTAGATGGATATTAGCGGCATTACCTTTATCCCTTCCCCCACCCCAAAAAGGGGAAACATTCTGTATGCTAACATAGGCTATGCATTACCAGATTTTTCCAGTTTTTGGTAATGCATGCTCTTCCCTTATCATCATTAACATCTTTAATCTCTTGCCTGTTTCTTTGAGGCATCTCCATTTCCTACATGATTGTCTTGCAAGATGACTTCCTTGCTAGGACTAGCTTTCTGCTTTGGGTTTCTTCTCCCTTCTTAAAGTTCGTGTTCTAACTTTGGAGGAGTGGATTTAGCAAATGTATGTGCCGTACCTTGATGATTCATTCTTCACCTTATCGATGGGTGTTTTGGGGGTTTAAACCCTGGGGCAGGAGAATGGTAGCACCAGGGTTCCAGCTGATGTGAGAGTTGCTGCTATTTTTCTCTACTTGATAAAGCTCAGGTTCTGGGTTTTAGAGTCTTAGGTGAAAAGATTGGAGATGATAGTAAAGTATCTTTATTTGGGAACAAGTGGGTACAGGGTATGGGACAATGGTGAATTGAACTCAGATCTGCCAATACAAATTGTCACACTGTTCTACTTAATGTTTGTGTGCTTTTTCTCTTCAGTGATAGAGCTGTTTGTAGTGGCCATATGAATAACTGAGCTAAGGACTGCTAGAGATTCTAAATGCTCTAGAGCTATTATGTGGTGACTAATATTTCTGGTCAGAAATGTCACATGGAGTCTTGCTTCTAATAATGATCAGCATTTCTTTTGCAGGAAGAGCAAGCAGTCAGACCAAAATACCTACTAGGTCGTGAAGTCACTGGAAATATGAGAGCCATCCTAATTGATTGGCTGGTGCAGGTTCAGATGAAATTCAGGTTACTGCAGGAGACCATGTACATGACTGTTTCCATTATTGACCGATTCATGCAGGTGAGCATAATTCAATAATTGAGAGTTCTCACCTCCAGGTGTCTGTCTTTTTCATACCTCTGTCTTCTTTTCAAATACATATTACTTATTCATCCAGTTGAAATTCCCATTGCAGAATAATTCTGTGCCCAAGAAGATGCTGCAGCTGGTTGGTGTCACTGCCATGTTTATTGCGAGCAAATATGAAGAAATGTACCCTCCAGAAATCGGTGACTTTGCCTTTGTGACTGACAACACTTACACTAAGCTCCAAATCAGACAGATGGAAATGAAGATTCTGAGAGCTTTAAATTTTTGCCTGGGTCGCCCTCTACCCCTGCACTTCCTTCGGAGAGCATCTAAGATCGGAGAGGTATAGATCTCTTGAGAAACCTTTGGTGTGGTATATTAGACAATATTGCCGACCAAGCAGATCTAATAACTACATGGGGAAGGGATAAACATATTCTTTATTTCCAGTCAGGCTGTATATTAACATGTTAGGCGCCCAGCCTATATTGTCTTCTGGACAGAAAGTATAGTGTCAGTCACCGGTGACTGACAGGGCGCTTAACATGTTAATATTATTAAGGCCTTCCATGGGTAATCGCACTTAAGAGTTTATAGGCAAATATTTGTAGTTATGGTTATGTACATACTGGTTATTGCCAAGGCAAATTTTTCTGGCAGAAGCTCAGTGATCTGTGTGGATTTTGTTCCAGGTTGATGTGGAGCAACATACCTTGGCCAAGTACCTGATGGAACTAACTATGTTAGACTATGATATGGTGCATTTTCCTCCTTCTCAGATTGCAGCTGGAGCTTTTTGCTTAGCACTGAAAATTCTCGATAATGGTGAATGGGTAAGCTCTGTCCCACAGACCTAGGTTGCCCTAAGCTTTTACATTGTAAATAGTATTTGCCTGAATGCAGAACTTTTCATTAAAGGACAATTCAGATGGTTCCTAAATGTGGCATCTACGGAGGGAATGATTAAAAATGATATCCTGTTTGTGAAGTCTTCATAGAATGCTTTCATTTAATTACCTAATTTCATCTTTCTATATCCCCTTGAGAAAGGCAGAACAGCTGCTACTCCTTATAGATGGAGAAGTACAAGCAGGAAAAATGACATACTAGAAGTTTATTCATATTGGTTGATTCAACAAGTATTTCTGTGTGCCATGTGCTACCCTCAGCCTAGGAATAGAATTGTGAATGAGAAAGTGGGCCTCAAGGAGTTTGAAGTCTAGGTTTGGGGTGGATACATCAACAATTAAAAAAGTGTATCAGTTTGAGCATGTTAGTGTATGATAGGTTTAAGGACAGGATCTTAGAGAAGCATGAAAGAAGAGTGCCTAGGGAAGAAGGGGTCTTAAGCTTGTCTTAAATTTCAGTGATAAGCAGTCATACAGTATCAGTCTTCCTACCATCCTCTTGAATAACATCTAGAAATTTTATGAAAACCATTGTTGATGAGCATTATTAACATTAACTCTTATTATCATAGACACCAGTTCTACAGCATTACCTGTCATACACTGAAGAATCACTTCTCCTTGTTATGCAACACCTCGCTAAGAACATAGTCATGGTGAATTGTGGGCTTACAAAGCACATGGTAAGTCAATCAGTGGCACTTTAGGATATTGTGGGGAAAGTGAAAATGAGAATTCATGGCCTGTCCAGTGTGGCTCAGTGGTTGAGCATTGACCCATGAACCAAGAGGTCAGGGTTTAATTCCCTGTCAGAGTACATGCATGGAAAGACTTAATGCCTGCAAATGCATAGCTTATTTTTAAGGACTTGATGTTTTATGTCAGTGATGGGAAATGTCCAGCCATTGAGCCCTATAAGGCCCACAAAATCATTTGGTCTGGCCCTGCCAAGGCATTAGGAGTAAGTTAATTAAATGTTTGCCTAAATAGAGCAGGCTAATTTTTAAGTTGATTTAGTGTGGCCCACAAATGATGTTATAAATTTCCAAATGGCCCTTGGCAGAGAAAGGGTTCCCAACCCGTTTTACATGAATACCTGTACCACTGCATTTTTTATGTTTTCCTCTTTTCCTTCATTAATTACTATGCTTTTCTCTTCCAGACTATCAAGAACAAGTATGCCACGTCTAAGCATGCTAAGATCAGCACTCTAGCACAGCTAAATTCTGCACTAGTTAAAGATTTAGCCAAGGCTGTGGCAAAGGTGTAACTTGTGAACTTGAGTTGGAGTACTGTAATACCTGCAAATACAATTGGCACCATGTGCTATCTGTATATATTATATGTTACATTTACTTTTAATAAAGCTGTGGTCCTTTTTACTTCTTATACCTTAATTCATTTGAATGTGGCTACTTTACTCTAGGGTACCTTAAAAGGTGTGGTAAATATATGGTGGGGAATATAAAAAGTGCTTTCGATTAACTTGGGGACCCAACTAATATATATATAACTGTTGCTTACATTGTTTTTGTTTTATGTATCTGGTTTTTACTTGAAGGCATTCAAAATTTACTTCCATAGAGCATACTGCATGTAAGCCCAGTGATCATGGAGCATCTGCTGCCTGCCTGGTTCTACTTAAAAGTCTGCCACCTCATTCCTAGTCCCCCTGTTTTCTGCTCTTCTGGTGGTTGCTTCCAATAATTCTAATCTACTTTTACCACTATTTCTTAGATTACCAAATTTAGTGTCAGCTCTTTAACTGAAAAAAATAACTTTAATCTATATTCTAAACCTAACCTGCTTGACTTTTTGTTTGTTGGTTTTATTGGTTGAGAAAATAAATGGGGCTCCTCAAACATACAAAAGTATCTTTAAAATTTTATTTTACCCCTCCCCAACTTTCCTACATCTCAGTCCATCCACCTGAAGGATGTCAACAGTTGGGATGCATCCTTTCATGATTTCTGTAAACATAATCATGCATGTAAATTGTTGATGTTTTAAAAAATAGGACTGTTGTACATACTCAGCAATGTTCAACATGTATAGGCCTTACCCTGTATTTGCGTATTATATCCCATAGTATACTATAATGTATTCGATCATTCTGCTGTTGACATTCAGATTGTTTTTTTTCTTTGTCTCTATAAGCAATACTGTTTAAATGTTATTAAATACCATGTTTTTTTAAATGTACACTGGGTTCTCCAAAGTGTATGTGTAATCTCATTTCTAGTGGGTGTTGCTAGGGGACTTTCTCAATGTCATCAGCAATGTGCAAAAGTGTTTGTTTTCTTTGCAATCTTGCCAGAACTAAAGGTAATCATCGTCATCAATTTCTGTGAAGTTGGCAAAAAAAATATTCTACCTTGCTTGCTGTTTTAATTTATACTGCTAATGGCTACTTGAATAAATTTTTGTTGTCTACTAACTTAAAATTTGTAAGGCTTTCCCAGTTTGTCATTTGCTCTTTAACTTTGTCGTTTGCCATGCACACACTTAAAAGTTATATTATTAAATTTTTTTTTTCTCTTGTTGCTTTTGGATTTTCAATGTTAAGGTCAACTCCATCTCCAAGCCATAATATCTAAAATTTTAAAAATTTCCCATTTAGATCTTTAATCATTGTGGTCTGAGGTAGGATTCTTTAGATGGGTTCCTATTCATGCCATTACCATATGATTAAAATCCTGTCCAACTGAACTGAAACATCAATGTCTGTCTATTGCTTCCTGATCTTGTTTTTTCCTGTGACAAACAATGTAAAACTATAGACTACCACTATTTTTCAAATATGTGGGGGCAATTTTCAAACACATGCACTTAAATATGTTGTTACTAAAGTGTTAGAATTTAATTATATAACTGGAGGCGGGGTGCACAACATTCCTGCACTGGGGTGTTGGGGGGGGTCCCTCAGCCTGGCCTGTGCCTTCTCACAGTCCAAGACCCCTTGGGGAGATGTCAGCCTGCCGGCTTAGGCCTGCTCCCCACAGGGAACCTAAACCAGCAGTCTGATATCCCCCGAGGGGCCCTTAGTGGGGCAGGAGAGGCTCCCACCACCACCTCTGTGGTAGCCAGTAGTGAGCTCAGCTTCTGGCTGAGTGGTGCTCCCCCAGTGGGAGCAGGCTAACCACCAGGGGTCAGCTCCTACATTGAGCGTCTGCCCCCTGGTGGTCATTGTGACCAGTAGTTCTGCTGTTCGGTAGATTTCCATATTAGGGTTTTATATAGGATTGCTGCACTTTTCTTATCAAGGTTTTTTGTTTTGTTTTTTTGTCTATGAATGCTTTAGCACCAGGTTCCCTACAAAAACATTGCGTGATGAGTTGTCAAGTTTATTATTGAGTTTAGAAGAGTGTTTTCTGTCACTAGTATGAACAGAATCTAATTTTGACTTTATTTTTATTTCTAGTTGTATTTTTCTTATCCAGCTGACATCAGTTTTCTTGTTTTTAGTGTCTTCTAGGCCTCAAATGCAAGAGTTTTATTTATTTCTTTATAGTTAATTTCAGGTTATGCATTTTGACAAGAATATAGGTGATCTGCACAACAAATGCATCATTTTGGAATCACATATCAGATTCTTTAACTACTGGTAGTACCAGGTTTGATCAAGCTGGTTAAGGTGCTAACTGCCAGGTATAGCTCTGCTGTAAAGGTGTTCTTTTTAGTTTTAGTATCCATAAATTATACTTGCTTTGAGTCATTTATCACTGGGAGTGGCATGATGATAGTTAAATAATTATATTATCCCTTTTAAATATGTTGGATATTCTCTAAAGCAGCGGTCGCCAACCTTTCGGACTTCACGGACCACCCTGAAAGAATAGCTCCCGCCCTAGCCGGTTTGGCTCAGTGGGTGGAGCGTTGGCCTGAGAACTGAAGGGTCCCGGGTTCGATTCGGATCAAGGGCATATGCCCAGGGTTGCAGGCTCCCTCCCCAGTGGGGGCGAGATGTGCAGGAGGCAGCCCATCAATGGTTCTCATCATTGATGTTACTATCTCTCTCACTTCCTCTCTGAAATAAAATTAAAAAAAGAATAGCTGCCCGCCCACACCTTCACTTTTTATTCTGGATTTTTTTTGAAGTTACTGTTAAGATCCATTATTGCAGTGGTTCTCAAAGTGTTGTTCCCAACCGGCAATATCAGTATCACCTGGAACTTTTTAGAAATGCAACTCATTAATTTAGACACCTCACAATGCTTAACCAGCCCTTCCATGATTCTGATGAATGCTCAGATTGGAGAACTGTATTGTCTTTGTCCCTAATTTGGCCAGTGGACACCTGATAGGCAACCGCTTAAAAGGATGAGATTGATTTTGGAAGACAGCCCCCGGTAAAGTGGAAAAAACGCACAATAGGATCACTTTTGTGTAAAAAAGGGAAACAAAATGCTAGGAGTTTGGGGGTAGGAGTGGGGAACTAACATTTATATCCTATAGTGCCTTTTGAATCTTTTACCAGGACTTGTATTTGATAATGGAGAGGAAGGAAGGGGAGCTATGCGATCAAGTATAACTCGGGAAAGTAGCGACAGAAGGGAATGCTCCTCCCTCGAGCTGTTGGCCTTGTGCTGCAAGGGTAGTGTCTCTTACGCCACCGTCCAAAACGAAAAACCAGCTCCATCGGGCATTTATACGTCCTGCATTTCCTCCATTTCCCGCTCTCTGCCGAACTAAGAAAGCTCAATTGTAACCTGCCAAGTCAACAAGCTGACACTTGGGGGCCACCCAACTCTGTTAGGGGTGCTAATTGTGCTGACAGCGGAGTTTCACGCCGGAAGTCTGGGCTTCAAGAACTGCACTGCCTCGCAGAGAGCCGTGGGTGGCCATGAACTCGGGCCATCCGTTTCTCAGCCAGACGAGGGGTCTGGACCTTATCAGTTCAGATCAAAGTCTTCGTAACCCCCTAATGTTTCTCTTTCCCAGCGACCTGGCACACCCGCTCTCCAGGGCCAGGGGTAGAAAGGGACCCCACGTCCCAGCGCCACGGCTGAATGAGCGTTTCTGTCGGGGTCTTACCCTCCGGGCCGCGATTCCCGACGCGCCGAGGTCCCAAATGCTACAGCCCCGCCTCTGGCCCGGCCCTCGGGAGAGCGGACAAGTAAAGTTCCGGAACTTTTTGTACTAGTGGTTGGTGTCGATTTCAAACTAGAGGTAGAGCCTGGATGAAAGGGACAGCGGCAACTGTGGCCGCCAAAAGACGAGCCGGAAGCGGCGGGCCTTAGGGCGGAAGGGGCGGGACGAGACGCGCCGGCGCTGCGTCCCCTTCCGGGCGTCAGTTTGGTGGCGGGAAACGGGGCCCCTTCCGACGGCGTCTGCGGGGAAGGTGTTCGCGCGAGCCGGGATGGAGCCGCAGCCCGAGGAGCCGGGCGCCGCCGAGCCCGCGGGCCCCGCGGAGGACCCCATACCGCTGCTGCTCAGGTTGTTCCCGCTGGCCCGCTGGGCCGGACCGGTGCCGGCGCACCGAGAGCTCCGCCTTCCGCGCTAAATGGCCAGAATATTTCAAATTCAGGCTTGGTCCCTGGTGGGCTGCGTGACAGCGTCGTTAGATTAAGCCCCGTAAACCCTGTTCTTCGTCTTGGAAAAGGAGCGGAAAGAAATGACACCTCCGATCGCGGTTGCTAAAGGGGTTAAGTGAGAAGTCGGCCCGAGAGCCCTCGAAGCTGTCATTCCCCTCCCTTTCTCATCCCCTCACCCTGGGTGCCCCGGTTTTCAGAGGGCTGTGGGGTGCGCCCAAGCCCTGAGCTGCTGGACGTGGGTTGTCCCGCCCCTTTATAGCTATGAGCCTTTCGATCCACAAGCTTCATTTGTATTTTCTGCCAACAGGGTGACGTTTTTAATATACTTTAACATTGATCGTTTAACGTTTTTTTTTTAAAAAAAAATGTTTTTATTGATTTTTAGAGAGGGAGTGAGAAGGAGAGAGAGATAAAAAACATTGATGTGAGAGAGAAAAACATCCGTTGGTTGCCTCCCGCAGGCACCTCTACCCGGTACCCGGGATCCAACCTGCAACCTGGGTCTGTGCCCCGACCGCAGCCTTCCGCGAAGTTCGTCCAGTTGAGCCGCGCAGGCCTGGCCACCAGGGTGATGTGTATACCTTTCCACTACGCCGTCATTAGGGGAAGATGTGATGAGAAAGGACATCAATCTTCTAAGAAGATGTGATGAGAAGGGACATCAGTCCTCTAAACTAGTGGGCAGACCACAGCCAAGTCCACCTTACTGCCTGTTTTTGTGTGACAACCCTCCAGCTAAGAGTAGTTTTTATGTCTTTAAGGGTTGAGGGAGAAATTACAAGAAGAATATTTAATAACATGAAAATTAAATGGGATTCAAATTTTATTGCCCCAACTTAAGTAAAGTATTTATTGGAATATAGCTTTCCTGCTACAAGGGCTGAGTAGAGTACTTACAACAGAGACCATATGGCTCAGGAAGCCTGAAATATTTGCTCCTTGGTCCTTTACAAAAGAAGGTGGCAGACTCTTCTAAATTATAACAAGCGGGTTTTTAAAAATAAGCACTGTGACTTTTTCAGGTTCACCACTGCTTTGAAAGGCTTTGGCTAATAAAGCTCACTTTAAAAATTCCTTCCTACTTGCCATGTAAAATGCTAAAACATTAAAGACATAAGAGCTTTCCCATCTCAGCTAAAAAGGAACGATCCTTTCAGTGTGTCTTAGAAACGCCAGCCTGATTAACATCTAATAAACTGCTCTTTTCATTTGGAATTTTGAAACAAGGTACTGTGCATGAAGCTTTAGGAAGTTGTCTAATATTTCTTAGCTTCTTTGTGATTCAAAGACAAAGCAACAGTTTCAGATTTATGAAACTACTATGAAGTGTGAAACGTCTTGTAAGTACAACTTAATAGCTAATTCCCATTTACCCATAGCTTTTCTACTTAACTTTATGTATGATTTTGAATTAGGTAGAATCCAGATAAGAAACTTTGAATTACTTACCTATTCAAAGATTAGTATTCCTGTTATTTTTCTGGATCTCCCGAGCATGTTACAATCTGGTAGTAACTCATTAGTGTTTGTGATTTCCCCGTTTTGATCTAGTTCTTAGTGTAGCAGTACTCATTAACACTCACTTCACTGTGGCCCATTAAGAATAAATTAAGCCCAGCCAGTTTGGCTCAATGGATTAGATTCCCATCAAGGGCACATACCTCGGTTGCAGACTCCATTTCTGCCCTGGTTGGGGATGTGGGGGAGGCAACCAATCGGTGTCTCTTTCACATTGATGTTTCTCTCTCTCTCTCTCTCCCCCTCCCTTCCACTCTCTCTAAAAATCAATGGAAACATATCCTCAGATAAGGATTAACCAAAAATATGAATTAAAAAAAAATAAAGAATACAGATGATGCATTCTAGAATTGTACACCTGAAACCTATATAATTTTATTAACCAATGTCACCCCAATAAATTTAATAAAGTGAAAAAAATTTAAATATCAAATTTTTAACTTTTCCTCACAGGTGCTGTTTTCCACTGTATTCCATTTTGGTTTTTTTTCTCTGAGGCCCTAAAGTTCTGTATGCCATTTTAAATAAAATGAGGCCAAACTAGAAGACTTTAATGCTGAGTTTATTTATATTTATTTTGTTGCATTAACTCCCCAAAAATGAGTTGCTTTATCATACAGTAATGAGTAGAACCTCAATAAATATATGATTTTCTCTCTTTTTTTTTTTTTATCTGTTTTCAGGCTGAGGGCACAGACAAAACAACAACTCTTGGAATATAAATCAATGGTTGATGCAAGTAAGTATTTGCATTTTCAGATAAGGTTTTGTTAATTTGATAATGAGCACTACTCTAGTGAAAATAAAATAAACTTTACAAAAAATTATTTACTTGGGGAATAGGAGTGACATAATAATGCTATACTATTCCATGTAAGAAGGCAAAAAGCAGCTTGCCCTGCCCATCGGAATTAGTTAGGGATTCGGGAAATAGATATTAAACAATTAAATAACAATGCACAAGGCAGTTAAGTTCTGTTGATCAGGGAATTGAGAAATCCCGGTGGGCTTAAGGAATCGTAGAATTTGCTATACCATCAACAACCTGAAGATTGAACTAGCAGATCAGATAATTATGAAGCAAGTGCTCTGAGACCTATACTTTGTTTTTTGTTGCTTTTTATTGAGACCTACACTTTGAAAAGCACTGGATAATTGGGATTTTTTTAAAATAAGTGTTTATTGATTTGAGAGCTAGAGAGAAACATCGATTGGTTGCCTGAAACCTGAGCATGTGCCCAGACCAGGAATGGAACAGGTGACCTCTCCATGCATGGGACAGTGCTCAACCAATTGAGCAACACTGGCCAGGGCTAAATTGATAGAATTTTAACTGGGATTTTATTAGTATCTTTAGATCAATATGGGGGAAATTGCTACATTAGCAATATTGATTCTCCCAGTACATGTACATGGTATATCTTTCCATTAAAATATTTGGTATTGTTCAGTGTAGAGGTCATACACATATTTTGTTAAATTGATTCTTAAGTATTTCATGTTTTTTAATATAATTGTCCATGATATTTTAAAATTTTAATTTGTACAAACATACAGTTAATTTTTAATATTGCTCTTGTTCATTTTTTACTCCCTTTTATTTTCTATAATTCTAACGTTGTTCTGTCCAATATGGTAGGCACCTGCTCTGTGACTGCTGAACACTTGTAATGTGTTTAGTCCTCATTGAGAAGGGCTATAAATGTAAAATAAGCACAGAAGAAAAGCTTGTGAGATATTTCATTAGTAATTTTAAAATGACTGCATGTTGAAATGATACTATTTTGCATCTATTCGGTTAAGTAAGGTATATTAAAATTATTTTTATTTGTTTCTTTACTTTTGTAATGTGGAAACTAGAAAATAAAAATTACATACTCGGTTTGTATTTGTGGCTTACATTATATTTCTGGACAGCACTGTTCTAAAATGTTACTAACTTCAAAAAATTATTTATTTGTAGATGAAGAAAAAACTCCAGAAGAAATCATTCCAGAAAAGCAAATTGAAACGTAACTTTATTTGTGGTTTTTACTAATATTTAATAATAATATCTATCTTCTAACTTTGCTCCCCCCCACCTTTTTTCCCCAAGTAATTTGTCATGCATGTATTGAGAATTTGTTGACACAGGATGTAATCCTATTAGCACTTTGGCATTCCCCCTTAACAAGATATTTATCAGTATTTCAAGAGTTTACCAAATCTGTAAGTGTATTGGTGTGGCGAGTCTATAGAATACTTTTTTTAGATAGAGGCATTTTACTTTTTTCAAAGGTTTACTTTAACATTTATTCCAATAATGACTTTTTTGATATTGCTGAAATTCGTTTGTTTATGCTTCTTTGATAGTAAAATTGAAGACCTGGAAAATGAAATCGAAGAGGTGAAAATTGCTTTTGAAATGAAAAAGCTTGCATTGGACAGGTAATTTTTACATTTAGGGTATAAGCATTGTGAACTGAATGCAAAATGGCTCAAGGTGGAGAAAATAATTTACTTTAAATGAGCAAAATGATGATTAGATAATGGTCACACAAATTTTGATCCTTGAGAGACGTTACATCATTCATTAGCATCTTCATTTGAAGAAGTTACATAATAGAGGGTTAATAAGGAAATATCAATCAAGGCAATAGAAATGTGAGGTTAAATCCCATTCAGTGTTGAAAGGATTACATGGATTTGATTATTCCAGTAACTGTTCATTGAGTAAAAGAATTGTCATCAAGTTTAAATAAAGTATATTTTTAACTATAAGTTTTGCATCTATATTTAAAATTATTCAACAAATATGTGAGTGCTTGTTATGTCCTAAGCTTTACACTAGGTGTTGGTATACCATTGTTAGTAAAATAAACATAGTTTCTTACAGATTTTGTGATCTGACTAATCTCAATTAAGTGAATGACTTTTAAAATTACTATCTTATATTTCTGGCCTTCTCAGATGAATTTCTTTATATGTTTCATTGAAAAGTAGTTAAAGCACTTTTGTTTCTAACAGTGAGCTTTTCCCCTCCTCTCATATGCTGGCTTGTTATATAGATCATATTTTTTAACTAAGGTGACTTCAGAGGTTTTAAGAGATCTCCTTTTAGTGAACTGAATTTTCTTGTGTGTGACAGAAGGGAAGGGCTCTAATATTGCTGAGCTGATTGCCTTTTTATTTTTACTTAATTATTAGCTGTTTGAATTTGAAGGTGATTTATGGAGCTTGTTGGTATGTAGGCATATGTCAAGTTCACAGTTCAGTGTGGCCTTGTATTCCCTAACTCTCCATCTCAGGCCCTGTTGCTCTCTGTAGTGCCTTAATGCTGTGTTGCTTCCTCCTGGCACCAAGGTGGATGGCTTGGGGAACAAAGCTCAGGCTGGATTACTCAGTCCCTCAGCCTGTCAGTGCACAACCACATGCAACAATCCCATCCGTCTTAGTGTTGTTTCATATTTCTGTGATTTATTTACCAAGTATTTCCCATACAACACTGTTTTAAATCTACTTATGTTTTATATTATATTTGAACAGAAATCAATCTTTAACTTGTCACATTTTAAAATTTTCTTTTCAGTGTACCATAAATGTTATCTATGTTTTGTAATGTAAGCTTTTCCTCTCTCATAGGATGCAACTTTCAAGGGCACTTAGAAAAAACCTGGAGGAGAGTAACATTCAGACTAGGTACTTATTTTTTTTCCTGTATTTGGTAAGGATGGGAATAAGAAGGGGTATCTGCATATTGACTTTGGTTTCTTGATTTAAAATTGATTTTAGAGAGAAAGGAAGGGAGAGGGGGAGAGAGAGAGAAATACTGATTGGTTGCCTCCCATATGCAACCTGACCTGGAATCGAACACTTGACCTTTCAGTCTATAGGTCAATGCTCCAACCAACTGAACCACACCAGCCAGGGCTCATGATTTTTTAAAAAATTAACTATCACTGCCAACCACTTTTATCTGGGGAATAGGAAAAGTGATGGAATTTTTGTGGACTTTCCTCACTCAGCATTACAACAACTTTTATAGTCCTGCTGACATCTTGTTCATAATGCAATGCTAAGAAGCAATTTAGGTTTTAACCAGATTATTTTGAAGGAAGGTTTGAAAGTTAATTTTCTGCACTATTTACTGAAAATCAGGAACAATGCTATTTCATTTAATCCAACAACACCCCAATGATAGATAGAAAGTATACTCTTTATTTTTCATTGGCAGAAATGAGCTTGTATATATAAATTTGCCAAGGAATATACCATAAGACTCTGGCAATCAAGGTCCTCTATAATCTGGTTCTAAATATCTTGCCTTAGGAGCCTTACCTGTGATCTTATCTCCCAAAGGTCTAAAAATTTTTTATGTAAAATCCCCTCCCATGAGAGTAGAAAAATACTAAGATGGATCTGGGTACTTCTCCTATCTTAGTTCAGACTCATACACATTCTCCTCTATTCCATTTAAATCCAGGGTTACATAAATCCTAAAATCTGAATTTGAGCTCATTAACTATTGCTCCCCATAAATGAGCTTAAAACATTCCTTGGGTGTGAAGAGAGCAGAGCGCCTGAAGAATGGGTCCTCTGTGTATAACACATCCAAAAGCAACTTGTGCTTACTCCTCACTGGTGGCAGGATGCTATGACCTTCCTGTGACGTTACACCCTATATATTGCGGACGGATCACAAGGATTCTCATGTTTTCATATTACACAGTGTTTTAGAAAGTATCATACTTTAAAAAGACATTAACTTGTAAGAACATGTAATAAATAACTTCAAAATGCAATGGGTATTTTATTTTAAGGCGTGCCTTTAACATTTATGTAAAACATTTTTTGTACTCGTTCAAATAGAAACTTATTTGGCCACTGGGTAAAGTTAGCAATAAAACTACTGGCCCGCAATGTGTTAAAAACAATTCTTGAGTTAAAGGGGCACAGGACAGATTCATCATAAATTTTAAAATCAAGCATAGCTATAACCAGTAGAAAATCTTCCACATCTCTGTAAACATTCCTTTTTCAGCCTCCGCACTACACTTTCACAGTGATCACACTGCTGGTCCCATCGCAAACCTACTGACTCTGAATCTAAAAACCAAGGTGTGGGGGTGGGTGGGAGTTGGTGGGGAGAGCAGCTGGCAGTCTACATTTAACAAGCCTCTCAAGGGGTTGTGGCACTTTGAAGTAAAACTGTTTTTCACACCTTTGGCTCTAGCCATTCCAAACTACTTGACTTAAATTACTTCTTGTCCTTTAAGATTCATATCCCTTGCTTCACTCTGCGCAATTCTTACAGTGATTCATATCCATTACTGGTTGTAGTGAAACCGTACTACGGTTGTACATTTATTTTTCTCCCCGCACCAGGTTCTTTCCTCTTTGAAAACAGGTATTGTGTTTTATTCTTTTTTACATCCCTGGAGCCTGGCACAGCTCTTGGTATGTTGTAAGCACTCAGAAATATTCGTTGAAGAAATGGGGATAAAAAGCAGCTGATTCAGTGAACTATTTTGTATGATACTGTAGTGGTGGAGTCATGTCATTATATATTTGTCAAACCCATAAAATGTACAGCATTCCCTTCCACTCTCTCTATAAAAATCAATAGAAAAAAATAGTCCTAGGTGGGGATTAACAAAAAGTAAAATAAAGTTGTGTGTTTTTTTTACAAAAAGCAACTTATGAGCAAGTTTTTGGAATTTTTTTCTCCCTAAAAATGACATTTTTAGAAATGTTCTTACATGCTTAAATTTGATATTTTTTATTGTCTATGACCAAACTTTTTTCTAGGAAAATGCATCTCTACTTTAAAATTTTTTTAAAAATTTTTATTGATTTTAGAGAGTCAAGAAAGGGGAAGAGAGATAGAAACATCAATGATGAGAGAGAATCTTTGATCAGCTGCCTCCTGCAAATCCCCCATTGGGGATCAAGCCCGCAACCTGGGCATGTGCCCTTGGCCAGAATCGAACCTGGCACCCTTCAGTCTGTAGGCCGATGCTCTATCCACTGAGCCAAACCAGCTAGGGCTGCATCTCTACTTTTAAACAAAAATTTAGTTTACATCAAGTGATGACTTTCTATGAAATGTATTAATAAAAGTAAATATGTACTACTTGATTCCTTCATTAATGAGATTTATTTTAACTAAGGTTAATCTATTTTTTTATTCCTTTTCAGTGAGCTCATGGACAACATGAAACACATATTAAAGCTAAATAAAATAATAATGAAATTACAGCAGGTAACTTTAGGCTGCTAATGCATTCTCATGATTTCAGTAACACTTTCTTGCTGGTAACTGTATTATGTATGATTAAATAGAATTGCTCAAAGGGACTGGTATAGTTGAAATTCACTGTCCTTAAGTTTTCTCTCTCTTTTTATAACTCTATTATTTTTCACTAATATTGCTAAGTGTTTATAATTTAAGTTACTGTCTCCTCTCTTGATGTGTGGAAATGAAGGAATTAATAACTGGAGTTTTAGAAAACATGAACTAAGATAAAATTCAGTGATGTAAGTATTACAGGTTTGTTCTTAGGTAATGTCCCTTAATTTTTTTATTTCTATTAACAGGAATCTTGGGATTTGGAGGAAAAACTGCTCAATGTTAAAAAGAAGAGATTTGGTATGTAGAACAGTTTTGGTGGTTTGTTTGTTTTTTGTATAACACATTTTTACTTACTATGGAGATTGATGAGGCCATATCTCTCAGCTACTGAGACATTTCTTAATAATTTTAAATTTTCCTAAAATTTTAGATGTGGCAATTTTAAAATATACATATTTTTATTGATTTCAGAGAGAAAGGGAGAGAGAGAGAGAGATAGAAACATCAGTGAATGGAACCTGGGACCCTTCGGTCCACAGGCCGACGCTCTATCCACTGAACCAAATCAGCTAGGGCTAGATGTGGCAATTTTAAAAGTAGTACATAAAATGTATTTTGCTTGATATATTTTTGTTGTTTAGAACATTAAATCATGAAATTAATAAACTCAGGAGGGGGGATCAAATGATACAGAAAAGTATCATGGGAAAGGCATGGCCTCCTTCATGTGCGATCACAGTTAGACATATTTATACGCCATTTTTATTTATTTTTTTTTATTTTTTATTTTTTTTTTTATACGCCATTTTTAAATGGTCGATTAATACATATGGCTCTTTAACTTTTTAACATTAGATGGCTTTTTGCATTAAAATTACTGAAATATTTCAAAAGTAGTACACATTCTCTGTAGAAAATTTGGAAACAGAAAAGTATACATAGGAAAAGTTAAATTTATTTTACCATCAAGAAATAATCAGTCTTCAGTGCTTATTTTTTTTAGAAAAATTGGTATCACTTTATTCTGTGTTGTACAATGCTTTTTTTCATTTAACAGTGTAGGCATGATTCATTATTTTTAAATATACAGATTTGCCTGATTATAAGTAATGCCAGCGTCAGAAATAGTCTTGGTCAGCAGTTCTAATTACCCTTTGGATGCCTAATATTTTCCATTGCATTCCAGCCTACTTTTGATACATTAATGTCAAGTTTCCGCGGCATGCCATTTATGTTTTCAAATAGTTTAATTCTTAGAACATACCAGGAACTACAAAAATGGTTGGTGAAGGGAACCTTACTTTTCATTGAAAATTTTTCTTGGTGATATGTCATTTTGAAAATGAAGGAGGAAAACTATTTGCATATATATATATATATATATACATATATATATATATAATCTCCTGCCTATTTGGGTACCCAGAGTAGCTCCTCTTTGATACAATATCACTTCAAACACTTGTCAACAGCTATTATCATACATACAAACCTTGAACATTTGCATTGCTAAATATAAAATTAAAATATTGGTATTTTATACCAGGGAAGTCATATTCAGATCAAAATAGACTGCAACCTAAAATGCTCCTTATTAAAAAAAATTTTCTTTATTGAAAGAACCATAATTTTTAAAGATTCTCGTTTGTAGGAGTTGTCATATATAGTATATTGTTTTATTTTTAACCTCACAGAATTAAAACGAGCTTCAGAAAGTAAATTTTTAGAAATACAGACTGAAAAGAACAAAGAGAAAGATGCTTTGGCCAGTATGGAAAATTCAGACAAGATAAAGACCTTACAACAAAAACTACAGAAGGAAATACAAATTACTACAGTTATTCAACATGTCTTCCAGGTAAAGTGTATATAAACTAGGAAGGGAGGTAAAGAACTTTAAAAAAAAATGATTGATTCTGTTACTTTCAGACTTACTTACAGTTAGTTTTTGATCTTGACAAAATAATTCCGTACTGCCCTGGCCGGTGTTGCTCAATGGATAGACATCTGCCCGTGCACTGAAGGATCTCAGGCTGATTCCTGGTCAAGGGCTCATACCTGGATTGCATGCACATCTTTGTCTCTCTCTCTCTCTCTCTCTCTCTCTCTCTTTTTTCCCCACCCTCCCTCCTTTCCAAACTCTCTCTAAACAATAAAGTAAAATCAATGGAAAAAATATCCTCACAGTAGAATTAACAAAACAAAAAAATTCTGTACTGAAAATTAGTCTGTTTACATATATCTGGAATCCGTGTATATTTAATGTTTAAGTCTTTGATTTTTCATTATGGCAATTTAAATGGAATGATTTTTAGCAGCTCTGTGGAGGCAGAATGATATAATGATGGTGAGCACTAGACTGCAAGTTGGGGATTGGGGGAAATATGGATGGGCTGATGGGAATCTAGAGTTAAGATCCTGACTGCTACTGAATAGTTGCTGACCTTGAACAAATGACTAACTTCTAAGCATCAGTGTCCTTGTTTAGAAAGAGTGGTTGTGAAAACTAAACACATTCATGTTAATAAATGTAGGTACTTGTTATCATGTCAAGTTTTAAATCGTAAGTGTCCTATTTCTTTATTCTGGAGGGGTTTTTTAAACTACTTTTTGAATTATAAAATGTCTCTGAAACTGTTGAAATACATAAATTACCAGTTTTGAATTATGAAGATGCATAGTTTAAACTATTATATGTGAAACAAGTGCATATTATGTGTAAAGCATGTCCTTGTAGAAAATGAGGTTTTAATGTCTCACCATAAGAAATTCTTCCCCAGGTCTTTTTTTTTTTTTTTGGTTAACCCTCACCAGAGGCTATTTTTCCATTGATTTTTAGAGAGAATGGAAGGGATGGGGAGAGACAGAGAGACACACCGATTGGTTGCCTCCCACGCACACCTTGATCAGGGCCAGGGATTGAGCCTGCAACCAAGGTACATGCCCTTGACCAGAATTGAACTCGGGGCTCTTCAGTCCACAGGCTAACATTCTACCCACTGAACCAAACCTGCTAGGGTTCTTCCCCAGGTCTTACACCTACTTTTTAGTTGCAGTGGATGATTCTATTAGAAATAATCAAATCCCTTAGGTCAGTGGTCGGCAAACCGCGGCTCGCGAGCCACATGTGGCTCTTTGGCCCCTTGAGTGTGGCTCTTCCACAAAATACCGACTTCTGCGCATGGGCCATGAAGTTTCGATCGCACTGTACATGCGCGCCCGGATGTGGTATTTTGTAGAAAAGCCACACTCAAGGGGCCAAAGAGCCACATGTGGCTCGCGAGCCTCAGTTTGCCGACCACTGCCTTAGGCTAACCTCAAGTAGAAGATTGCATAAGTAAAGAATCATTTTCATTTTCTTTGGCACATATTCCTTCCTACTGCTTTGCGACTTCCGTTATTCTGCATTTCTTAATTTTTATATTCTCAAAATTGGTGTTAATCTTGGTTTAATGAATTCATTGCAATGTTTAATAGAACATAGATTTGACTAACTTGGGAGCTCTCTTTGTTCCAAAAGGAAGATCAGCTTTCGGGGGTTGTCATATTTGAAAGCTTACTTCCATCTGCCTTAGTAAATTTGACTGAATTTATATACACAAGCTCTTTTATTCATTTGTAGCAAGAATTTGCCTTATATAGGCCAAAGTTTTATATATTTTTATATGTAATAATATACCACTTATTCTTTTTTTTAAAATATATTTTATTGATTTTTTACAGAGAGGAAGGGAGAGGGATAGAGAGTCAGAAACATCTATGAGAGAGAAACACTGATCAGCTGCCTCCTGCACACTCCCCACTGGGGATGTGCCCACAACCAAGGTACATGCCCTTGACCGGAATCGAACCCTGAACCCTTGAGTCCGCAGGCCAACGCTCTATCCACTGAGCCAAACCGGTTAGGGCTACCACTTATTCTTTAAAATTGATTTTAACAATATTTCAATTAGTAACTCAGTATCATTGAGCTATGGGTTTTCAAAGAATAATGACCAGAATTTTCATTAATTATGACCTTAATCATTCCTCCATTGTCTACCACAAGAAAATGTTCTTCACCTTTTTCAGGGTCTTGAAACTTTGCAAGGACTAAGAACTAAGCTCTTCTTGTACCTCTTTTTAAAAATACGACATATTACTTAGGCTTAAATTGTTGTTCGTCCTAGAACAGTGGTTCTCAACCTTGGCTGCACATTAGAATCACCTGGGAATCTTTTTAAAATCCTGATTTCTGGGCCTCATCCTCTGGAAATCTGTTTCTTTGTTATGGGGTGGGGCCACAACATTAGTAACAAAGAAACAGAATTTCTGGAGGATGAGGCCCAGAAAGATAACAGCTGTTATCTTTTCCCCATAATGTAGGCTGCCATTGCAAGTATCTTTAATATGTAAAACTACCCACAAAAATGGATAAAGCATAAAAATTGTTAGCATTGTAAATTCTCCTGGCATTATGGGAATCAAGGTTGAAGCCTTGCTGAAAGTGGAAATGAGGATACAAGAATGTATTACTTGCCCTGGGGGTGGCTCAGTTGGTTGGGCATGGTCCCATGCATGAAAAAGGTTGCTAGTTCGATTCCCAGGTAGGACCCGTGCCCAGGTTTTGGCTTGACCCCTGGTAGGAGTCCTGCAGGAGGCAGCTGATCAATGTTCCACTCACACATCAGTGTTTCTCGCTCCCCACCTCTCACTCTGAAGTAAAAAAAAAAAAAAAAAAAAAAAAATCACAAAATTTATTACTAGTTTTTCTCATGATCAGAGAGTAAATTTTCATACCCAGTTTGGTAATTATGTAATAAGGTCAGTGAAAGAGGATTTTTTTAAAAGCTTGTTAAATTTTTAAAAATATTTTTTTATGATTTCAGAAAGAGGAAGGGAGAGGAGAGTTAGAAACATCAATGATGAGAGAGAATCACTGATTGGCTCCCTCCTACACACCTCCACAGGGATGGAGCCCGAAATCCAGGCATGTGCCATAATCGGGAATCGAACCCTGACTTCCTGGTTCATAGGTCATTCATGGGTCAGTGCTCAACCACTTAGCTATACCAGCTGGGCAAAGCTTGTTAAAATTTTAAAAGTACAAAGACTATCCTATATAATAAAGATGTAATATGCAAATGGTCATTATGCCATGAAGCATAACAGCCGACTGCATAACGACTGCATCACAGATCAGCAGGAAGGTGGGGTGGTGGAGAGCTACAGGAGGGTAGCAGCGAGGCTGGGGCAGCAGGCGGAGAGCTACTGGAAGGCGGCAGGGAGCTACTGGCACATGGATTCG
Source organism: Myotis myotis (assembly GCF_014108235.1). Lineage (NCBI taxonomy): Eukaryota > Metazoa > Chordata > Mammalia > Chiroptera > Vespertilionidae > Myotis > Myotis myotis. The sequence goes on from NW_023416357.1 coordinate 37,162,482, forward strand.
TGCGCAGGGCTACTAGTATATACATAACCATAGACATAGACAGCAGTGTGGTGATGGCCAGAGGGAATGAGGAGGGCATGGGATGGGTGGAGGTGGGTAAATTGGGGAGAAATAGGGACATCTGTAACTGTCAACAATAAAAATAAAGTTAAAAAATGCTTAAAACTTTAATTTAAAAAAAATTTTTTTTGTATTACAGAACCTCATTTTGGGGAGTAAAGTCAATTGGGCAGAGGATTCTGCCTTAAAGGAAACTGTTCTGCAGCTTGAGAAGAATCTCACCATGATCTAATAAGAATTCTGTTTTGGCATTACTTGTTTCTGTCTTTGATGCCATTTAAATAGTAAATTTCAGGTGAAATGTGTTTTTTTCGGTGTTTTTATGACTATTATACACAGCTTTTTTTTAAAGCTTAACACTATGATATGGAATCTATTGCTTTAAATATGATCATTAAAGTGACTGGCATCCTTGAAAAAAATCTGAAGATCTTAGCTTTGCAAAGGTCTGGAAAGACATCATCTAATCCAGCTTTCCGCTCAGTGTGGACATTTTTTCTACATCCCTAGAAGTCCCAACTCTCATTTGGAATACCTTCATGCATTTCTTTGTCAACCAAAATACTAGAAAAATTAGAAAAGTATATCCACATCTTTATTTTTATGGCTGCCAGTTGTATTTTATTCAAATAATTCTTATTTTAGATTTATCTCGCTACAAACTTTTTTTTATTGTGATATAATTGATACATAATGTTGTATAAGTTTAAGGTGTACAGTATGTTGAATTGACCATGGCTTTAGCTAACATCTCCATCGTGTCACATAATTATTTTTGTTGAAAACATTTAGGATCTAGTATCTTAGCAACCTTGAAATATATAATACAGTAGTGTTAACTATAATCACAGAGTTATGCATTATATATCCAAAACTTACTCAAATTCTACCTATGAATTTGTACCCTTTGACCAACATCTCAATTCCCCACCCCATCTACATCTTTAAAGAGACTTAAATGCACCTCAGCCTTGAAGAAAAACATATTTAGAAGAATTGTGACTTTTTTCTTTTGTATTTATCATGCATAACTTTTTTTTAATTTTTTTTTACTGCTTAAAATATTACAAAGAGTATTACATATGTCTCCTTTTTCCCCCCATGCATAACTTTTATAGATTAAAAAAACAAAAAAAAACCACAAATTTTGCTTTTCAATTAGAAAACAAAACTGCCACTGTTTATTCATCCCATTCCATCTTTTGTAAATTCTAATTTGAGCCCTTTATTAATTTGGAGCAGTTGATCATTTTTATAGACCATGTAGTGTTTCCAGCATTCTTTAAAAGACTAAACAACTTGAGAAGACGCTCTGCAGGTGTAATAGCTTTTGAAATCTGTTCTTCGGATCAGTAAAAATGCAGAGATTTGCCTACATGTGCACTAAACACTTCTTTGGAATATTTATAGTGTGACTTCATTTCTTTTGATAAATCATTTATTTGTAATTTTGTTCTTTTTGCCACAGCAAAAATTGTCAACATAAATTGTAAAACTATTTTTCTTCTAGAAAAACATTCTGGCCCAGCTGGTGTTGCTCAGTAGTTGAGCATGGGCCAATGAGTCAGGGCAGATGCCTGGGTTTCCACTGGATCCCTAGTAAGGGACGTGCAGGAGGCAGCTGATCAGTGATTCTCATCATTGATGTTTCTGTCTCCTTCTGTCTTCCTTTCTGAAATCAATAAACAAATTAAAAATAAAAAAAAAGACGACTCTGTCCCTATCCGGTTTGGCTCTGTGGATAAAGCGAAGGCCTGCGGACTGCATGGTCCCAGGTTCGATTTTGGTTATAGGCCGGATGGGAGGGAACTAAAAAAAAATAAACATTGCCGAAACCGGTTTGGCTCAGTGGATAGAGCGTCGGCCTGCGGACCGAAGGGTCCCGGGTTCAATTCCGGTCAAGGGCATGTACCTGGGTTGCGGGCACATCCCCAGTGGGAGGTGTGCAGGAGGCAGCTGATCGATGTTTCTCTCTCATCGATGTTTCTGACTATCTCTCTCCCTTCCTCTCTGTAAAAAATCAATAAAAATATATTAAAAAAAAAAAACATTAACTGTAATACATGTTTTAGTGTTGGTTTCCCAAAGCTCTTTTTTCCTCTTGAGTTTAGATGGCAGCTAGAGGAACCACACATTAAACCACATGCCCAGGTTACTGGCTCCATCCCCAGTAGGGGGTGTGCAGGAGGCCATTCAATCAATGATTCTATCTCATCATTGATGTTTCTATCTCCCTCTTCCTCTCTGAAATCAATAAAAACACTTTAAAAAAGAACTTGTTTCTATCATTAAGAAAAAAAGCATTCTGTAAAACAGTGGTTCTCAACCTTGGCTGCACATTAGAATCACCTGGGAATCTTGTTAAAATCCTGATTTCTGGGCCTCATCCTCCGGAAATTCTGTTTCTTTGTTATGGGTGGGGCTACAACGTTAGTAACATTTTTCAACTCTGAAGGTGTATTACTGTATTATTAACTTTGATATGAGAAGTGCTTTTCTCTTTGCATAAGTGTATTTCTTAAAATTGTGTCAGTCTGCCCTAGCTGGTGTGACTTAGTTGCTGTAAAATGTCTTCCTGACCCCAAAATACAGCATTAAATGAATCAGATGCACACTATATTAGTGATTCCCAAATGAGCAGATTATCAGTATCATCTGAAAAACTGCATTTTTCCTGGGATTCGATTATCCTGTGTGTTCCCTCTTAAACGCCAACTCAGAGAAATAATTGGATGAATAACTGGATTAAACTCTGTACTGAAATTAGAAACTGGCTTTCGGGGGCGGAAAGGGTCCTAGATCACTCACGGCTAACGATCAAAATAACCCCAACATGACAAACCTTCGTCTGCAAAACGAGGCGATGGGAAACACGTGTTCCCGGCGGGACGAGGGAGGAGGGTCCCGCCCGCTCGCCCCGCCTCCGTGACGCCACATAAAGGGCCCGCCCCCGGCTGCCCGGGACTCCGGTTGTCGCCGCGGCTCGAGCGCCCCGGAAGCTGCCCCTTCTCGGGGTCGTGATGGGCAGCAAGATGGCGTCCGCTAGCAGGGTCGTGCAGGTAAAGCGGTTCGGGCGCCTTTCCGCACCGAGGGCGGTAGGGAGGGTGCTGACTACATCTAGGTAAGGCGCTGGCGAGGAAAGGCGGTGGCGGGGACTGGACGGGGCCGCGGCCGTGAGCGGGGCCAGCGGCGCCGCCCGGGGGGGAGAGGGGGTGAGGATTAGACCGGAGCCCGTTGGATCGGGTGGCAAACCGGGGACCGGAGTTGAGGGTTCGAGCCAGACCGCGGGAACGTCGCAGCGCAGCACGTAGGCTCGCGGCTGCTTGGCGGCCGCTGCCCTGTCCTCCGCGAGGACCTCGTTGGCCCTCCCGGGTGCCTGGGGCTCGGCGGCCGCTGTCGCCCGGCCAATCGGCGTCTGGCATAGTCGGCGACGTCCCCGCTCAGCCAATCGCAGGGAGGCGGTAGCGGCGAGGGCAAGGAAGCCAGCCCTGCCCTGACCCGGTGTCCCTTCAAGGTCTTGGGAATGGGCCAGAGCTGGCGGCGCCCTTGACCCGGACTGGGTCCCCCCACCGACTCGAATGCCTGGTTATCGGCCGGATGGAGGGGATGAAGAAAAGAAACAAGATGAACCGTGATACGTGTTTTAGTGTTGGGTTCCCAAGCTGCTTTTTCCTCTTGAGGTTAGAGGGCAGCTGGAGGAACCACACATTAACGCACACGTTGGTTACTAACGCCTGGTAGCTTTTCTTCCAGCTGTGGTCTCAGCTTAAATAGGAGGGGTGACATTGGCCATAAAGGGACATAACCTCCACTGGTGGTTGGTGTACACGAGCTTTTTCAGCTCTGAAAGTGTATTATTGTATTATTAACTTTGATATGAGAAGTGCTTTTCTCTCTGCATAAGTGTATTTCTTAAAATTGTGTCAGTCTGCCCTAGCTGGTGTGACTTAGTTGCACCAAAAGGTTGTGGGTTGGATTGTTCCATTCCTGGTCAGGTCACAGACTGGGTTGCTGCTGGTTTGATCCCCAGTGGGGAACCCTCGGGAGGTGTAACCCATCTCAATGGTTCTCTCAGATCTATGTTTCTCTCTCTCTCTCTCCCCTCCCCCTCTCTAAAATCAATAAGCATGTCCTCAGGTGAAGATTTTTTTTTTAAAGTGTCAGTCTGAAAGATAATTCCAGGTCCCAGTCTTTTAGTCCCATTGCAATGAATGAGCCTGTGGCAAGCTGGCACGGCCATGGCATACTCAGCCCCAGGGCGCCTTATGTGCCATGCCAGCTCAGCCAGGTTCAGTGACCCTGAGAGGGGGCGGTGAAGGATGGAGAAAAGACAGACAAGAGAATAAAAGCTGGGTCTGGGTGGGACGCTGCTCCCAGATGGAGAGACAGCGCCACGGACTACAAGCCGTGTCTTTATTTTATAGCCAGATTCCATGAGGCAATGTAAGGGCGTGGTCAAGATGTTTATAACATTCTCATGGGTTTCGATCCTACTCAACTACATGCACCTGAACTCTATCAAGCCCACATCACTCAGGCACATGGGGCCACGTGTTCGGACCATAGGTTCAAGCTTACAGCTATAGCTGTTGGCTATAATTGTGCTGGGAGGGCTCTGCCCTCCACTCTGGGACTTGCACGTGGCAATGAGAGGACTGTGCCCTCTCATTAGTACGAGGCTTGAACCTGTCCAAACACTGTAGCCACTCTCCACAGAGCCTCATTTATTCATTTATTGGGTATTGAGCATTAACTAATTCAAGATTCTGTTGGGATATGACAAACATCTGTCAAAGAACTCGTATCATAATATATATATCCCAATTTTAAAATGGGGTAAAAAAATGATTCTGCACAAAAGAAGTTATCCAAATGAGCAATAAGCCTATGAAAAGATGCTCAATATCACTACTTGCCAGGAGAATACAAATGAAAACCAGGAAGTACTACTACACCCATCTAATGATTAAAATAGAAAAGACTGGCAATACCAAGTGATGATGAGAATGTGAAGTACCAAAACCCTCATACATTGCTGTTAGGAATATAAAATGGTACAGCCACTTTGGGAAACTTGTCAATCTCTAATAGTTAAACACACCTACCCTTTGACCCAGCAATTCTATTCCTAGGTTTATACCCAAGAGAAATGATTGCATATACCCAAAAAGTGACTCATATAAAAATGTCTAGCCCTAACCAGTTTGGCTCAGTGGATAGAGCCTCAGCCTGTTGACTGAAAGGTCCCAGATTCGATTCCGGTCAAGGGCATGTACCTTGGTTGTGGGCACACCCCAGTAGGTCGATGTTTCTCTCTCATCAATGTTCCTAACTCTCTATCCCTCTCCCTTCCTCTCTGTAAAAAATCAATAAAATATGTTTAAAAAAATAAAAATGTCCATAGCTACGTTATCTATAACAACCCCCAAACCAGAAACAATCAAACGTCCATTAGCAGGATAAACAAATTGTGGTAGGTGTGTTAAAATGCAACAATATACAGTAATAGTAAAGAACTAAATACTGATACATGAAAAAAAGATACTTTGAGGTATACAATAAGGAATGGTTTGTCTCCTAACAGAGTTGCAAAGACTTTGACTCAGATATTCATAATACAAAGCAGTACATGCTAGTATTATTCGCAGTCCAGGGGGCCCCCCAGGGGTGTTCACCTGCCGGCTTAGGCCCACTCCCCTTCTGGCAGCTCCTGCATTGAGCATCTGCCCCCTGGTGGTCAGTGCGTGTCATAGCAACCAGTTCCACTGTGCAGTTGATTTGCACATTAGGGTTTTATTATATAGGATGCATTCCTATAGCAGTGAATGTAAGGCTTCCTTACAGCCTTCCCAACAGTCTTGTGTTATCCAACTTGTACATTAAAATCTAATTGATGACTCTAGCTAGTTTGGCTCAATGGATAGAGTGTCAGCCTGCAGAAAGGGCATGTACCTTGGTTGCAGTCTCCTCCCAATTGATGTGTTTCACATCAATGTTTCTTCTGACTTTCCCTCTCTCTTCTGCTTTCCCTAAAAATCAATGGAAAAATATCCTCGGGTGAGGATTAACAAAAAACAAAAAATCTCATTGATGAAAAATATTACCATGTACTTTTAACTTTGTCTTATTATACATGAGGCTAACCATCTTTTCATATGGTTAAGAGCTATTTTCATTTCTTTACTTGTGAAGACTTCTTACCCATTTTGCTATGCTTACAAGTTCTGTATATAATGGCTATTAACCTTTGGTCTGTTATGAAATTTTTTAACTAGTTGGTATTTTTAAATTTGGATTTTTTTCTTGATGTGTTAAAGATCTTTATTTTCTTTTTAGTGCAGTCCAAATTATCAAATATTTTCCCTTGTAGGGGGAGGGGTGATAACATAAGATTGACTGTATTACTGTTGAAGTTGTGTAATGTGTTTATCAGGGCTTATTGCCCTACTCTCTCTCTCTACTTTTATGTATTTTTAGTTATTTTTTTAAATATGTTTTTATTGATTTCATAGAGAGGAAGGGAGCGGGAGACAGAGTTAGAAACATCAATGGTGAGAATTACCAATTGACTGCCTCCTGCACAGCTCCCACTAGGGATTGAGCCCACAACCCAGGCATGTGCCCTGACCAGGACTGGAACCGTGACCTCCTGGTTCATAGGTCCATGCTCAATCACTGAGCTACATCAGCCTGGCTATGTATTTTTTTAGGAAGGGGGAACCCAAATAGTGTGGGAATTTAGCTTATAAGGGCATATTACATTATAGTTTTAAGTATTCAAAAGCAACGTTGAAATGAATTCTTTCTCTCTGATGTACCTCAGAGGTGGGTAAAAGTAGGTTTACAGTTGTGAGTATGGAAAATACAATTTATTCTTGTATTTATTTATCAGGTATTTGTATTACAACTGTAAACCTACTTTTGCCCACCCCTGTATTGTTGAGTGTGTGTCTATATACTTACATACCTATATACTTAGGCCTACCATACAGATAGTCTATTCACTCACTTGGCATATGTTTCTTGAGCACTTATTATGTCATGTATCAGGCACCGCTGCAGAAGTGCTTAATTCTCTGACTCTGCCTTTCCAGGAGCTCAGCTCTCCTGTACATCACTGGCTCATTTTTCTGTCTGCTGCACAGTATTCTTAAGATGTTCAGGATACCATGGAAACACAAAGTAGAAATATCAGATTTTGGAATCAGGGGAAGTTTCTTAGAGCAGAGTGATATTTGAGCTGTTTTAAAAGATAAACAGTCATGCCGAAACCGGTTTGGCTCAGTGGATAGAGCGTCAGCCTGCGGACTGAGGGGTCCCGGGTTCGATTCCGGTCAAGGGCATGTACCTGGGTTGCGGGCATATCCCCAGTGGGAGATGTGCAGGAGGCAGCTGATCGATGTTTCTCTCTCATCGATGTTTCTAACTTTCTGTCTCTCTCCCTTCCTCTCTGTAAAAAATCAATAAAATATATTTAAAAAAAAAAAAAAGATAAACAGTCAGATGAAAGGGGAGGCATGGAAATGGGTGGGATTGGGCAGAGATTGAATGGGGATGGAAATGGCATGATGAATTAGGGCAATGAAAAGTATGTATTTCTATAGGTATAGGAAAAAGACTAAAAGGATTATCAAATGTTTAAACCTGTTTTATGTGGCTTTGGGGATTATAGTTTTCCTCTTAGTGCTTTTCTGCATTTTTCCCAAATTTTTTACACAAAACACGTTACTTTTTTACTCAGAAAAAGTATCTTTTTAATTACCTAATTTTCAATATGCTTTTTGTCCTATTCTAAACTGCTAGATAGTAACAGAGTAGGGGAACAACACTCAATACAAGTCAGGAAACTTCCAATTCTTACCAATCAACAGGGTGATATATAAGTCACACAACATATAATCAATGTCATCTTTTTCATAGGGTTGTCTTTGAGGTCAGTTGGGAGTACAGTAAAATGTCTTGTGATGTATAAAGTACAAAGTTATTATGAATAGCAGATAAGATAAACAAGTTAATAATTCATAGACCAGCTTTCCTGGTTGGGGAAGAGTAAAATAGTAAAATTTAAAATTGCTAAAAAAATAAAAATTGCTGTCAAATACTAAGGTATTTTATTTTAATGAAGGTATCTATGTGGTTCAGTAAATTTTCTTGTATATATATATATATATTTAATGAGTTTATTTTAGTGTTTCATCTTTTTTATGCATTTTTTTTCCTTTAGGTAGTCAAGCCACATACTCCATTAATAAGGTTCCCTAACAGAAGAGACAATCCTAAACTAGATGGTAAGTTGTACTTTAGATTTTTAAAATTTTCATTTATTGACTTCAAAGGGAGGATAGGGGAGGGGGAGAGAGGAGGAAGAAAAAAAAACATTGATTCTGTTGTTCCACTGATTTATGTATTCATTGGTTGATTCTTGTATGGGCCCTGACTGGGATCGAACTTTAGCGCTCTAACCAACTGAGCTACCTGACCAAGGCATTTATTTTTGCAAAGATGTACATGTATACTTATACATGAATATCCTATTATAGGCAATATTTTTCATTTTAAAATTAGGTAGATTCGGTAACTTAGATGAAAATGGTACATAACCCCCTAGCTGGTTTTGCTCAGTGGATATAGCATCAGCCTGCAGACTGAAGGGTCCCAGGTTTGATTCTGGTTAAGGGCATATGCCCAGGTTGTGGGCTCCCAAGTAGGGGGCATGCAGGAGATAGCTAATCAATGATTCTCTCTCATCATTGATATTTCTCTCTCTCCCTCTCCTTTCCTCTCTGAAATCAGTAAAAATATATTTTATTAAAAAAGTGGTATGTACCTTAGGTTGCATGCAAGTAGAAATTAACTTATTCCATTTAAAAAGGTAATGACTCAATAGAAGTCTCTGAATTTTTAATGATATTGAGTTTATACAGGGGAATTTTTGTTCTACCTTTTTTTCCTTCTATCCTTTAATCTCCCACACTTACACTTGCATATATTGTGAGGAATAATAACCATTTCCATATTTCTCTCCCAGCTAACCTTTTCTTTCATTGACTCATTTATCCATTCAATCAGTAAATATTTCTTTGATTGCTATAAACCTTAGTAATCATAACGTAACTAAAGATTCTGAACAAGTCCTGTTTTTTTCTGACCCCTCCTTTTTACCCGATCCTCTGTCTCTGTCTTTATTATAAGCTATTTGATCCTTAATTCAGGGAGAATTTTAACAAATTTTACACAGGTGTTTTTAACTTATTGTAACTCTTTTTTAAAAAAAATATATTTTATTGATTTTCATAGAGAGGAAGGGAGAGGGATAGAGAGTTAGAAACATCAATGAGAGAGAAACATCGATCAGCTGCCTCCTGCACACCCCCAACTGGGGATGTGACCGCAACCAAGGCACATGCCCTTGACCGGAATCGAACCTGGGACCTTTCAGTCTGCAGGCTGATGCTCTATCCACTGAGCCAAACCAGTTAGGGCTATTGTAACTCTTGAATTAAGATATAGGTAATGAAAAGTATTGAGAAAACTAATCTCATCTATAGTTATCAAAATTCTTTTTCCCCATTGTAAGATATTACCTGTAAATTCCACCATATGACAAAACTTAAGTAATGTAGGTTATCTATATGGGTTGAATTCCACTACCTAGAAATTTCATTATTTTATAAATTTGTTCAATTTAGTAACTCACTCGTTTAATATTACCTCCTTTTTTTAAGAACTTTATGAAATTATATATAGCTACCCAACTAAGTTACTCTAATACCTCTCAGAATTATAATACTTATTTCAAGAATGACTAGATTATTCAATAATGGAGAACACAACATAGTATTTTAAGACACCTGAACAATTTCTCTAATTACATTTTTTAAATTTCAGTATCAGAAGCTGTGAGATCAACAGGAGTACCATCTCACTCTTCTTCAATTTCACAGCATTCTAAGGGAAGTAAATCGTCAGATTGGCTGATGCATCAGGGTCCACCAGACACTGCAGAAATAATAAAAACATTACCTCAGAAATACAGAAGGAAACCTGTGTCTCAAGAAGAAGTCGAATATATCCAAGTATGTTGTTGGTCTTTATCACAATATTATGCAAAACACCTTAACGTTTTTGGCTTTTGGAATTTCATATGCTGATTTACATGCCTTTCCCATTGTCTTGTCATGATGTGTCCATAATTAAGATACAGATGGTCTGATAGGCCAGGACTATGAGAAATAAACCATGTCCAAGCCCTCAGTTTACATGCATGAAGAAATATATGTGTAGAAGTATGTGTAGAAGCAATCAACATAAGCACATTAGAAAAAAGCTCATTAGGGTTCTCAATTTTTCAGATTGTAAAGAGCTTCTGAGACCACGAAATTTGAGGACCACTGATCTGGATCAACCTGAATCCCTTCCAGATCTGAAATTATTTATAACATTTCTATGAGTGACATAAAGCAATGAGAAAACCTGAAATTGTTTTAAAAAACTAAAGATCATTTACTTAAAATAGTGTAAATTTGTATAGTGGCCATGAAAACATTTTTTCTGTAAATTTGATACCTAATCTGTTTTATTTTTTCTTTTTCAGCGTGGAGGTCCTGAATAATCACTGACACTATGGCTGCTGTTTGTTATCAAACAAAAGAATAATCTTTACAATAAAGGACTTCCAAAATGACTAATGAGAAATTATACATTAAACAACTTTAACAAATATTCTGTAAAAAAAAAAAAAAAAAGAAAGAAATATAGAAAACTTAGATAGACACTGTATTTCTTAATTTATGTATCTTGGCAGCTTTTCCACAAGCTTACCTAATTGTTTATTTACTTTATACTTATTAAAGTACACATTTAAAAATGTTAGTCTATTAATTTACTCTTATTATCAAGTATTACCAGTGTTTAACTATTAAAAGCACACAATGTCTAATAAACCATCATAGATTTCCCATAATTTCACTTTTCTTTCGGTTTCTGTTTAGACATTAGTTTATCAGGCAGAATTGCTTTTTGGAAGTGATTTTCCTGAAATTGGATGAGGATAGGTGAAATAATGACTCCATTATTTGTTAATTCTCTTAGCATTTTTTTCATTCACAAAGTTACTGGAGTATAACCGGCTTAGTAAGCACATCCTACACTAAATAAAAATAGAGCCAAGGTATATCCAGTGACCTTTGGGTATTAAGACTAGGGAGTTAACACAAAAGAGTAAGCTATTTTCAGAAAGAAAGAAAAAGCCAGTATAAAATCAGAGATCAAAATATAGCAGAGGTATAATGTTTGAGTAAAAATTGCTAATTCTTACGTTTTATGGGGTGTTAAGAAAATCTTGTTCTTTGGTTTACTGTTTGGATTGTGATAATGTATGCAATTGTGCTAATCATTAACTTTCTCAAACTTAATGTCTGAAAGCTTCATTAAGTCAACGTAAATATTTACTTTGTTAAGCAATTTATGAGACTTTAAAGGGTCTTCCTGTGCCAAGGGTATATTATTGTGAAAGTAAAGCCTCACAAAGCTAAATAAATTCTCTTCTGTACCGTTAATGATTTCTAGAATATGCTTTCAAGAAGTCATCTCTAATAGAAAAGGTAGCTTGTAAGCAATAGATGAGTAGAATTGTTGAGTATTGCCCAGTTGCCTATGGGTTCATTTGCTTTTTTTGTTGTTGTTGTTGTATTTACTATTCTAGAGTTGATCTGCTTCTCTTGCAAATTCTGTGTTGTGGTCTAGTGAAAATGTTGCCCAACTCAAATTTGAGGCAGGGGTTTGGTGCTAACAATACACTACTTTGGTGACTCAAAAAATACAAAATTCATGTTTTTTTGGTGTGTTATTTACATTTATTTGGAAGATTTTTCTTTAAAACTACCACTGTTTTCCCAACCCCCCCCCCCTTAACTTTTTTTTAGATATATTTTATTGACTTTTTTTTTTACAGAGAGGAAGGGAGAAGGATAGAGAGTTAGAAACATCGATGAGAGAGAAACATCAATCAGCTGCCTCCTGCACACCTCCCACTTGGGATGTGCCCGTAACCAAGGTGCATGCCCTTGACCAGAATCGAACCTGGGACCCCTGAGTCCGCAGGCTGACACTTTATCCACTGAGCCAAACCGGTTAGGGCCTTAACTTTTTTTTTATTTTTTTATTTTTTTTTTTCAGTGAAAGGAAGCCCAGGGCAAATTTTTTTACTTTCAGAAACAGTGGGCTCAGGTAATAAAGAGTGGCTTGAGTAATACTGTGGGCCTAATACTGGATCTGTCTGAGGGCCACCTTTAGGTTTTCCTTTCCAGTACTATCTATTACTTTGTAACAAGTCACCCCAAAACTTAGTGGCTAAAAGCAACAATAATCAATAGCTTATGTTTTCTCTGGGTCAGGAATTCCTGAGCAGGTTGGCTGGGCAGTTCTGCTCAGTCAGTGTCTCTCATGAGGGTGCAAGCTGAATGAAGCTGGCTGTTGACAGGAGGACTCAGTTCCTCTCTACAAGGCTGCCTGAGCAAATTCATGGCATGTTGGCTGACTTCCCCCACAGTAAATCATCCAAGCATACAAAGACAGAAGTATTAATGCCTTTTATGACCTAAATTCAGAAGTTACATTTTCTGCCATATTCTGCTGGTCACACATAACAGCCTGTTTCATTGTGGGAGGAATCTACTCAGTTCATTAATATGAGAAGGCAAGAATCATTGGGGCCATCTTGGAAGATGGCTACTACCAATGTGTGAAAGTGCATTTATGCCGTAGCACACTCAAGCCTCACAGGGCTACCATCAAATTTAGCTCACTACTTAGCTTATTTTTACTAAAAGTGAGGTTAGTTGTTACAGTGATGTCTTTAAAAAGGAACTTTGGCCTAAGTCATGTCACACCATGGATCATTAGGTATGACTTGCCACAAGTAAAAAATTAAGAATTAAGTGATAAAGATGGTGTGTTTTCTGCAATGTATGAGAAGTTTGCCTATGAACATATCAGAGCTCAATAAAGACCCAAGTAGTGAAAAGAGCTGGGAGGTGACCAACAATAGTTACGTAATGGTTAACATAAATAGAGCACTATCAGACACTTTTCTAAGGGTTTTTAGAGTGAAATTACTTAAGCCTTGCTGCAACCCAATGATGAGGTCCTATTATGGAGGAGGAAACTAGGGACAGAAAGGTTAAATCATCTGCCCAAGTTATATATCCATTGATTGAATATTTGGCCTAGGAGTCAATGTGGGCAGTTTAGACCCACAGCAAGGACTCAATGTTTACACTATATTATCTTTACTAAATTATGAGCCTTGGTATTCTGCTGCCTTTGGCAACATAACTGAAAAACCAGGATTCTCAAGTCTTACATCAAATGCCCCAGTTCAAAACCTTAGAGTTATGCTTTCCTTACTCCCTCACCCAACACATCCAGTTTGTCAGCAAATCCTTCTGGCTAGAAAAACTGGTACCATCTAATACAGCCATCTGCATTACCACAGTAATTCCTTACCTGGCCTTGCTTTTCCTTGCCACCTCCCCCACACCAAGTTTGGTCTCTCACAACAGCCAGAGTGGACCTTTGGAAACATGGTCGGATCATATCATTTGTCTGCTCAAAACTGATGTTTGTCTTGTCCCACCATATTTAAAACTGAAAAGCCTAATACCTCTCTCTCTTTTCCCTGCTCTATTATCTCTATATCACTTATAACTATGTATCATAGTATTTTAAAAATCGTAACATATTTTACTTGGTTGTTAACTACTCCCATTTGAAGGCAAGAATCTTCGTCTTTTTCTGGCTCATTTCTCAGTCTACAACAGAGCCTAGCATATTCAATAAATATTCATTGAATAAATGAATTAATATGTATAATTTGTTAATTTGTGAAAACTCATGAGGAAATTGGGTATTGATCACAGCTAACACTTAATTGAGCATTTACTATGTCTAACTCTAACCTTTCTGCATGTCTCATTTAATCCTCACAACCACCTGTGATGTAGTCTATTATTTCCACTTCACGGAGTAGAACACTGATGACCATAAGTCTGTTCCACAGCACAAAATCCTTCAGTTGACTTGGATTTTGTTTCCCTGCCTGTGCTTCTTCATAAAAGCACTGGACTAATAAGAACGCCTCTTGATCTGCCCTGAAGAAGTGGGCAGGCGTCTAAGTAACCCGAGACTGCGGGGGCCAGGCGTCCATAGCAACCATAGCGCCAGAACACCCACGACCTAGAACGAGAAAGGGAGATGAGGGAGAAGGCCGAGCCTGCCGCACGCACACACACCTATTAAATTCCGGACTCAGAACCGTAGCAGAACGCTGACCCGCCGCGGTAGTTCAGAAAATAATACAAGTTAAAACGATAACAAGGTGACACGCGTGGGCACCACCCTGAAACACCCGGCTTCCGGCACCCACAGGCCAGCACGTGAGAGGGCGGGGAGCTGCGCAGAACAGCCCAGGAGCCCAGCTTCGCGCAGCTTCCTTGCGGCCGAACTTACTTAGCAGGGCCACGCCCACCCCGGAAGTGGGGCGGGGCTAACATCGCGTCGGAGCCTGGTGAGCGGAAGTGGCTGTTGGAGGCTTTAAAGTAGCTTTAAATTCCCTCTGTCCGGGGAGCTCGCCCTTTGCGGCTGGCGCCGGGCTTCGCGTGACGGATGGCTGTGGACGTGAAGTCGCGAGCAAAGCGCTATGAGAAGCTGGACTTCCTCGGGGAGGGACAGGTGAGGCTCTCGGCGTTCGGGGCATCCCGCGGGCAGAGCGCCAGGTCGCCCCACGTCTTCCCCGGTGTTCGCGTGCCCTCCGAGGCCGGCCTGGCCGCTGGCCTGGCTGCCGGCCGCCGCTGCCCCCCTGCCCACCCGGAGCGGCCCTCTCCCTTCTCGGCCACAGACAGGAACGCGGCGTGGGCTGCCCCCCACGCTTCCAGCCGCCGGGAGTCCGCTCCTAGAATCTTTGCTTCTTGGCTTCCCAAGACCTAAAGAAAAAAGACAGACACAAACAAACAACCTTCCCACGCGCTTGGGTTATTTTTGCATTTCTCTCTAGTTTGCCACGGTTTACAAGGCCAGAGACAAGAACACCAACCAAATTGTCGCCATCAAGAAGGTGAGCTGCCGTTTGTTTCCCTTGGGTCTCTGGGGAGACGGGGGTATGTGTGAGTTGGGGGCTGGCCGTTTTACTAGTCTAGGCCTTGCTCCGCGGATGAGGAGTTAAGTCATTGTCAGAGGAAGCAGAATTTGTTCGTGTCTTGTGTTCCAAGAGGGAACTCGGGTTGAACTGGTTTCTAGTGATTTCTATAGAGAAGAAGGGGGAGGGAGGGAGAGAACCATCGAAGAGAGACACCTGGGTGGGCTGCCTCCTGCACGCCCCCTACCGGGGACGGCGCCCGCCACCCGCTCCTGTCCCACGGGTGACCGTCTGTGCACCCGAGGAAGCCCCATCCAAGAGCCACACCGGCCAGGGCTGAACTAGGTTTTTGTGCCGTTAATTGACATTGACATGAAAGGGAAGCTGGATGCTGGCTTTTTAAACTCACAAGTTGGCAAAGGGGATAACAACTGCCAATCTGCTAGGTCCTCGGAACGAGCCACTTAATGTCATTATTTTCCTGGATCGCTATTTCCGCCTCACCTGCCTCCACTCTGTGTATCGTATCTATTTTCTGTGGACAGATTTACCCTAAAAGGCTTTCACCGACATTAACAACATGGATGTGCATGTGTTTTTAAAACTGGTTTTAGTATCTCTTTTATTTGCATCCACTCAAGAAATTTAGGTTCTATTCAGCTAGCTTTCTATATGCCAGGCGCTTTCACCAGCGTTTTTCATTAAACCCTCAGAATAGCCTTGTGAAATACGTAAAGTAAGCGTCTTTATTTCACACTTGAGGTTCTTGAGGCTGAGAGCCATGAGGTGACTTGCCAAGATGGTGTGGATAGTAATGGCTAAAGCGAGGCGTTAGGTCCAGGTGCCCTGCTGCGGTGGATTCCCTTTCCCATGCCCCTGAAATCCGTACCCCTCTCAAGGAGAGGCTGTTTTTCTCACTGCTCAAGACCTGCCGATGCGGTAAGTGCCCTCCACCTTACCTTTTCTGACGTCTCTCATCTTGTTTTCCAGCTAATGTTCTATAATCCAGCACCAGCTACTCCTTTGTAAAACCCTCCACTGTCCTGATCCTTGCCAAAGTTATCTTTTCAATTCTCCTGTTTTTCTATACTCAAGCCACACTGCCTTTCTATTCCTTGAACACGAAATTTATTCCAGCCCCAGGATTGTTGCATTTGCTCTGCCTTCTGGCTAATATATTTTTCTTCTGAAACTTGGCATGGCTGATTACTTACCACTTAGATCACACTCCAATGTTTCTTCGCCTCGAGGCCTTTGCTGGTCACTGTAGCTAAAACAGGCGTGCCTCCCTCCTCCCCGGGTCTTCTTTACCATATTTCTCTGTTATCTTCATAGCATTTATCAAAACCTGAAATGCTTTTATCTCTGAGTTTATTGTCTGTTTACTTTCATTCAAATCACACTTAGACACTATGGCTGGTACATTTGTAGACACTCGTTAAAAATGTATTCACTTCTTTCAACAACAAAGATAAATTTTAAAATACGTATTCACTTAACTGACTGATACAGTCTCTTCAAACTATTGGCATATTGAGTTCTATTGTTGTCTGAAAGTCTAAGTGGGGTTTTTTGTTTGCTTGCTGTTAACATAAATTAGGGTAAAATCCATCCTGTTTTTCTGGGATAGACTTTTACCCCTTCAAGGTGACTCAGTGAAACCAAGGGTTCTAATATGTATGCCAGCACTCGATTCAATTTCTTTACAGTATGCCCTATAAGCTTAGCCCTTTTCCTTACTAGTCATTCTGAAGCAGCCAGAAACGATGGTCATACCTTGATTAAGGGTTACAAGGTATGTGTTTCTGTTACTGTAAGCTGAAGATAATATCTTGACCTAAATTGTTTCAGCTCCTGAGATCTAAGGTGGAATAACCCCCTGGCTACCTTTCCGTGAAACTAAATAGAGGGATGCCAGAGCAGACCTCAGAGCTCTCCTCAAGACCTGAAGAAATTATGTATTAACGCTTACCTCCCCTCCAACCAATCAGCTCCCAACACCAGCCTTAACTCCTAACCCATGGTGTCCTATCATTTTGCACTATATAATCTGTAACCTACATGCCATCAGGGAGTTTGGGCTTTTAAGTATTAGCTTCCCTTTCTCTTGGTTGGTGCCATTCATAATAGAATAGTCTTTCTCCACTGCAGTTCTTTAAAAAAAAAAAAATGTTTTTATTGATTTAAGGGAGAGGGAGAGAGTGAGAAACATCAATGTGAGAGAGAAACTTCAATTGGCTGCCTCCCAGGCATGTGCCCTCCCTGACTGTAAATTGAACCAGTGATCTTTCAGTGCATGGGACAAAGCTCAACCAACTGAGTGAGCCACACCGGCCAGGGCTTGAGTGGCTTTGAATATGTACTTCAAAAACCTAAAGGACAAGGATTCTTATATTACTTTTGCCTTTCTGATTAATGATTACACACTTCCTTCTTGATTACTAATACTAAATACATATGAGTTGTTAAATGTTTTTGCTGTAGCTGAGTTTTTTAAGTATGCATGTGTGTGTATTACTTACACACATTCATTAAGTCTAAATAACATATTTTTAATGTGCTCTTTTTTTCCTCTACCAGATCAAACTTGGACATAGATCAGAAGCTAAAGATGGTAAGTTATTTCATTTAATTTGACAGAACAGAAAAGGTTTTTATTCCCACTGAGGAATGAGCAAAGTATTAATTAGAGTTAACAGTCGTCTGGGTAGAGTCATTGCAGGGTCCCAGGAGAGTAAAGATAGACTCAGGATAGAGACAGTATATTTGTGACTTCCACCATTTGAGTGTAGAGAAGCACATTCAAGTCACTTCAGAAAATGGAAGGCAGCAAGGTTATTAGTGGCTTATCTGGTGGTTGTCTTCATTACTGTTTCAGGTATTGTTACAAGCCATTGTTTCTTCATTTTTCTGAGCTTCTAATTACTTTGAAAATTCAGGGTATACCTTCATGGAAGTACACAAAGCTCACTATGGAACTCTTCATCCCCCTTCCAAAGCCTTGTTTTCTAGAATGCTAATTTTGAGGTCTAGCCTTTGCATTGGGAAAGATACTATCTTATCACTAGTTTGCTATTAGCATAAAAAATCTGCTAATATTCATAGGGCAAGAGAAGGGAGCTGTAATTTAGCGTCTATATGCTACACCCTTAGGTGTGTTGTTATTCCAGCACTGATATGCCATAGGTAAAATGAATATTTTTTTCACCATTTATCATGATCTATGTAAGCTATTTGAAAAATAAAGCAATATCACCCGGCTGGTGTTGCTCAGTGGATTGAGCATGGACCATGGACCAAAAGGTCCCAGGTTCGATTACTGGTCAGGGAACATGCCTGAGTTGCTGGCTCCATTCCCAGTAGGGGCTGTGCAGGACACAGCCATTCAGTGTGTTTCTCTCATGGATGTTTCTATTTCTCCCTCTTCCTCTCTATCTAAACATCAATAAAAACATATTTAAAAATAAAGCAATATAAGCCTCGGCCGGTGTAGCTTAGTTGGTTGAGCATCATCTCGTGCACCAAAAGGTTGCTGGTTTGATTCCTGGTCTGCACATGCCCAGGTTATGGGCTTGATCCCTGGTAGGGGTTGTATAGGAGGCAGCTAGTCAGTATTCTGCTCTCACATTGATGTGTCTCTTTTCTCTCTCTACCTTCCCCTCTCTAAAAATCATTTAAAATATTTTAAAAAATAAAAGCAATATAAAGTTTTGAGAATTATTTTTCACTTTTTATTTTGTGTTTTTATATAGGTATAAATAGAACAGCCTTAAGAGAAATAAAATTATTACAGGAGCTAAGTCATCCAAATATAATTGGTGTAAGTATGATCTAAATTGATTCTGATATGTTGACAAAATGAATTGTTCTAAGCAAGCTTTGCAGAGAAGCTTAAAAGTTTATCAGGCTAGTATTTCCTATCCTAATTCTTCCTCTAGGCCCCGTCTTTTAAAACTATGCAACAGATGAAATAAATTAAATTTCGGCATACAGGCTGATTTTGTCAGAATCATTTTGAAGCCTGGAGAGCTCTAGTATGTGTAAGACCCTGAGCACAACTCTGTGTCATACCTTAGAGCAGTGGTTCTCAACCTTGGCTGCACATTAGAATCACCTGGGAATCTTTTTAAAATCCTGATTTCTGGGCCTCATCCTCCGGAAATTCTGTTTCTTTGTTACTAATGTTGTGGCCCGACTCCATAACAAAGAAACAGAATTTCTGGAGGATGAGGCCCAGAAATCAGGATTTTAAAAAGATTCCCAGGTGATTCTAATGTGCAGCCAAGGTTGAGAACCACTGTGATAGATGCTACTGTGGTTTATAGGATTTTTTTTAGGTAGGAATTTTTCTGAATTGGAGACTGAAGTGAGTTTTTCATCACTTCATTTCTTAATTATAACTCCCAAAATTTGGGGGGAGAGATTAAGTATTTAGCAACTTTTAAAAAAATAAGTTAAATATTTTTGTGCCTCAAAGTACAAATTCCTAGCAAACAAAAACAAAATAAGTGTCAAATTTATTAAAATTACTTAAACTTTACAGGGAATTATCAACTGTCCAAATGCTTCTTTAAATTTTTAAAAATACTTAGTTGGTGTAATACTGTCAAGTATTTCATAGAGAATCACATTTTTATGTTTTTGAAATTTTGCTTTGCAGCTCCTTGATGCGTTTGGACATAAATCTAATATTAGCCTTGTCTTTGATTTTATGGAAACTGATCTAGAGGTAAGGTGAAGATTCCTAGAAGAATTTCTTTTCTCTGTTTATCAAGAAAGAACCTAAATGTTTATTTCACTTATGAAGACATTGATAATCAAAAGAATGCTTAACTTTGAAATCTGAATATACTCTCAAATCTAGGATCTTCTGATCCATTTAGCCATATTCCCACTATTTAGTACAGAGATTTGGATTTCATTAGCATTGGTCTACCAAGTTACCCTTTCCCTTATTGACATTATTTTTAGAGAAATTAATGTTAGGCCTTTGAAAACTCAGAGCTTCTTTTTTATATTTTTGTAGAATATCAATCAAGTTTCTTTTTGAGAAAAATAAGATCGTATGCTTTTCATTAATATTAATTGAATCTCAAAAACTGACAATCCAAGGATATGGAACAACTGGAATTCTTGTGCTGGAGAGAATGCAAAATGGTATAGCTACTTTGAAAAATAGTTTTGCAGTTTCTTATACAGTAAAATAGTACATTTAAGCAATACTACTGCTAGGTATTTACCCAAGAGAAACAAAGAAACCAACTGGTACACAGATATTTAGCTTTTCATAATTGCCCAAAGTGGAAACAACCCACATATTTTCCATTCAGTGAATATATAAACCAGTGGTCGGCAAACTGCACATTGTGAGCCACATGCGGTTCTTTGGCCCCTTGAGTGTGGCCACGAAGTTTCAATCGCACTGTACGTGCACGCCCACATGTGGTATTTTGTGGAAGAGCCACACTCAAGGGGCTGCAGTTTGCCGACCACTGATACAAACTATGGTATATCCATACAATGGAATACTATTTGGGAATAAAAAGAAACGAACTAATATATGCAACAGTTTAGAAATCTCTAATACGTTATATAAATGAAAGAAGCCGGGTTCAAAAGGCTATATGTTATATTATTCCATTTATCTGATGTTCTGAGAAAGGGAAAACTAAAGGAACAGAAATCAGATCAGTGGTTGCTGGGGTTGGAAGTACAATGAAAGACTGAGTACAGAGAGGCCTGAGGGACTTTTGGGGGATTATAGAACTGTATCTTGATTGTGTTGTGGTTACACAACTGGGTGTGTTCATTAAAAGTCATGAAACTATGCTCTACAAAGGGTACATTTTACCTGAATTTGATTTTTTTAAAAAGAAAATGGGCATTTTTTTAGCTTATGTAACTGATAAGTCTAGGAATAAACTAGTTTTAGGCACAGTTCACAAATAATGCCATCAGAAGTCATTCTTGCACTTTAACTCTTTTCTTCTCTGTTACCTTCATTCATGGGCATAATTTCTCAGTAAAGTGGCTCAGATACTTCCAGGCTTATCTTTATTGTTGAAAGTATTACAGATGTCCTCTTTGATTATTTTCTTTCCCCCTCATTGACCCCCTCCACTCTGCACCCACCTCTCCCAGGCCTTCACACTACGGTCTGTATCTATGGGTTATGCATATAAATTCCCCAGTTAATCTCTCCCCACTCCCACACCCCACCCTCCATTGCCTCTTTGTTCTTTTTAATTCTAGCACAAGTACTTGGTCTGGTTGATTGGCTTGACTTGAATCACATGTTCATCCCTGAACAATCTCTGGACAGCAGTGGTGATTAACTATGCTTGGGTCATGAGCCTACTTCTAGAGGCCACAGATGGTGGTCAGTGCATTTTTAACCATGTAGATTGAGGTGGGAACAGGTGGCTTCCCAAAAGAATTCTAAATGCTATTACCAGAAGGGGCTATACATCCTGGGGTAAGCGGGGAGGAAAAAAAAAAAGCAATAGGAGACAAAGCACTGCTTTCTTTCCAAACCAAAGATACTTCCCCTAACCACGTGACTGGAAATTCTGACCATCCTTCCTAAGGAGAGTTAGGCAACCTTTCTTGAGATTCTCCTATATAAATAAATTCATTTTATGTCTGTAAATGATTTTATATGATGGCATTTATTTGTGATAATAAAGTTACCTGTATATTGTATACCTGTTTTACAGGTTATAATAAAGGATAATAGTCTTGTCCTAACACCATCGCACATCAAAGCCTACATGTTGATGACTCTTCAAGGGTTAGAATATTTACATCAACATTGGATTCTACATAGGGTAAGGTTTTTAACCAAGTGTAATAACTTCTTTATGTTAAGTTTTATTTAACTAGTTTGTTACATAAATGATCTGAACATGTAAATTGTTAAAGAGGTAGCTGGACTATTTTATCCTTCTCTCTTGGTGTGTTCCCTCCAGTTCCACCAGGTGGTGCTGTGAGGACTGTAAATTACTATGTGAAATTTAGAAATGGAAGAGTCCTTAATATTTTTTTAAAATTAAGAATTAAAAAAAAAATTAAATTGCTGAGTGACCTGACTATGGTTATATATTATTTTTCAAGATCAGTAGCTGATAACTGACAGTGTTAGAACCTAAATCTTTTGGCCTTAAGTCCAGTGTTCAGTGTTCTTTGTGCCATACTATTGTTGTTGTGTATGTGCCAGGGAGGGGAGCCACAGTGAGAATCTGGATTAATTATACAATGCTAAAATACCTTTAGGAAAATAATATTTCTAGTAGTCTAAAGTTCTATGAAGTAATGAAATAAAATTTCTGAAATGGTCAAGTCATTGTTCCAAAAGAACAAGACTGATAATTTAGGTAGGGAAATTTAGGTAGGGAAGTGTTCTTAGGCACCCTATTTAGGTGAATAGTTAAGAATATATAGTTTGTGCCCTAACCGGTTTGGCTCAGTGGATAGAGCATAGGCCTGGGGACTGAAAGGTCCCAGGTTCGATTCCAGTCAAGGGCATGTACCTTAGTTGTGGGCACATCCCCAGTAGGAGGTGTGCAGGAGGCAGCTGATCAATGTTTCTCTCTCATCGATGTTTCTAACTCTCTTTCCCTCTCCCTTCTCCTCTCTGTAAAAAATCAATAAAATATATTAAAAAAAAAAAAAAAAAAATATATAGTTTATGGTTGGTAACTCTCATATCTTAAAACTTGGAATCCCTAATAGGTTATTGCTAGTGTCTTTTTAATATAGATCTTGAGACTGTTTCTCATCCTTTCTAAATGTATAATGTTTTTATTTACTAAAATTCATATATATTACTGTTATTGAATTAATGGCAGCAACCATTTATTGAGTGCTTACTATTAGCCAGTCATTACACTAGGCTCTTTACAGAAAATATTAAATATAATCCTCACAGCAACCCTGTAAATTAGGCAAATTGAAGTTCAGTGAAATTAGGTACCTTGATCCATGGTCTCACTAGGTAATATGACTAATCTTGTTTTGCTTTGATAGGATTTTACATCAATGAAAAATATTGATTGTTGTTTAATTTGGGGTGTTAACTCTATTTTTGCTAAGTTTAAAGTTGAGCCAACTAAATGCCTTGTTATGGTAGTCTCCCCCATCCTGCTTACATGTTTGTTTAAAACTTCCATAATATAGGATCTGAAACCAAACAACTTGTTGCTAGATGAAAATGGAGTTCTAAAGCTGGCAGATTTTGGCCTGGCCAAATCATTTGGGAGCCCCAATAGAGCTTATACACATCAGGTTGTAACCAGGTAAGAATCCCTTAAATAATTGAAATTTATATTGTGCAGGATATTAACCACAAGTGAGCATCATTTGGCTTCTCTTGGCATCATCGTTGGTGTTTTGTTGAAAATACAGCTGTTTTTATGTTATGTATATCTTACCACAGTGAAAAAAATACAGCCCTTCATTCAAATAAGAGTTGCAATAAGTCAGTCCTCAAACATTTATCTAGTAATTTTTCAATATATATAATTGTTTTTTAATTTATTGATTTTTAGAGAGGGGAGAGAAACACTGATTTGTTGTTCCACTTAGTTATCCATTCATTGGTTGCTTCATGTATGTGCCCTGACCAGAACTTGCAACCTTGGTGTATGGGGACAACACTAACCAACTGAGCTACCTGACTAGGGCTAGTAACTTTTTTCTTTTGTTTTGCTTTGTTAATCCTCACCGGAGGATAATTTTTTACGTTGCTTTTCAGAGAGTGGAAGGGGGTGGGGGAGTAGAGAGAGAAACAAACATCAATGTGAGAAACATATAGACTGGTTGCCTCCTGCATGCACTCCGCTGGGGGTAGGGGGTGAGCGAACCCACAACCCAGGTACAGGCTCTTGATGGAATCAAACCCAACACTCCAACCTCTGAGATACACCTGCCAGGACAGGCTAGTAACTTTTGAAACTAATTTATACTTCTTTTACATTTCAGTTAGGTAGTTTGGGAACTTTAGTGGCTATTTTACATAATCACCTGATTTGGAGGGGGGGCATAATTCTTATCAGGGTGGCATTTGTTAATTTCCAAGACTTTTTAAAAATATATATTTTTATTGATTTTAGAGAGGGAGAGGGAGTGAGAGAGAAAAGCATCAATGATGAGAGAGAAGCATCATTAATCTGCTGCCTCCTACATGTCCCCTATTGGGGATCTAACCGTACCCAGGGGATGTGCCCTGACCGGGAATTGAACCATGACCTCCTACTTCATAGGTGGATGCTCAATCACTGAACCACCCTGGCCATGCCCAAGATTGATTTTTTTTAAGGACCTGAGAAGATCTTCATTTTCTTTATCTGTTCCTTTAAATTACTTTGTCACCTTCTTCCAAATCTCATTGTCAATCACCTAAACCCTGAGTAAGATGTAAAGAGATATAAATAGTTATTCATGTAATTGCTGTAAAGATTAAGACCATCATTCAGGAGCTTAGGCAAATAGGGACCCACATACAAGAGCACTGTACACAGTGTTTTTCGTTTACTAATTTATCATATTTTCTCTTCATGCAAATCAAATGCTACTAATGTAGGGTGAGGTAAAATGAGGACTGAGAATTGACAGATCAATGATGTGGATATCATTGTTAACCTTGACAAGAGCCATTTTAGTGGAGTGATAGGATGAAAGCCTGATTGAAATGAATTTGAGAGAGTAAGAGAAGAGGAATTGCAGATAATAAGAGCAGAGAACTCTTCAGACTACCAGAGAATGAAGGAGTAGCTGTTAGGGGAAATAGGGTCTAAAGAAGTTTTTGTTATTGATTTCAGGGAGAGGGAGAGAGAGAAACATTAGTGATGGGAGAGAATCATTGATCGGCTGCCTCCTGCACACCCCGCACTGGAACCGGAAACTCAGGCATGTACCCTGACCAGGAATTGAACCGTGATTCATGGGTCGACGCTCAACCACTGATCCACACTGGCCAGGCTGTTTCTTTGGTTTTTAGTTTATCTTTTAAAGCCAAAGAAACAATGGTATGTTTGTACATTGATGGTAATAGTTTAGTAAAGAACAAAAAGTTGATGTAGGAGAAAGAAGAGAGAGTTACAGGAGCAGTACCCTTGAAAATAGGCAAGAAAGCATGGTATCTAGGGCCCAGGTTGCCAGATTGGCTTTGAAAACAGTCAAAGATAGCCCTGGCTAGTGTGGTTCTCTCTCATTCATACCTCCCCCTCCGCCTCCCCCTCTCCTCAAGGATAGTTACAGATGGGAAGGCAGATTGAGTAATACAAATGACTATAGGTGAGTCCGTAGAAAAAAGTGAATTTCATGAGTAGGATAATGTTTTGCTGAGTTTTCTCTAAAATGACAATGTTTCTTTTTGTTTTTCAGGTGGTATCGGGCCCCTGAGTTACTATTTGGTGCTAGAATGTATGGTGTAGGTGTGGACATGTGGGCTGTTGGCTGTATATTAGCAGAGTTGCTTCTAAGGGTAAGTCTTGAGTTGCTGTACACACTTCAACATTTTATAAGTGCTGGGGTCCAACCCCAGCAGGTCCAGGGGTCCCCAAAGGTGTGGACGGAGTCGGCGAAGAAGGAATGACATGGAGACAGTGTTCAGTTGATCAGCAGCCTAGCCAGGATCTCTAGCCAGGATCTCCAGCCAGGTTCTGTGTCCATGTTCTCTTGCTAGGTTCTCCAGCCAGGTTCTGTCCAGGTTCTCCAGCCAGGTTCAGTTACCAGGTTCTATTCAGGTTCTCTTGCCAATTTCTATAGTCAGGTTCAGTCCAGGATCTTTTGCCATGTTCTCCCCAGCAAAGTTCTTCTGTCTCTAGAGACCGTTCTGTATACATTCTGTGCCTCCTGGTTCTGTCTTCTGAGTTCTGTGTTGTTACATCTGTATTTATACCAGTTGATTCCAATCCTATCAATCTCTGTTACAAAGGTTAGGGCATTTCTTATCTCCATTCCAGGGAGTAAAGATTATGTAGCTTAAGCATGATTGTTCATAGTTAAAGTGATTAATTACCCGCCT
This sequence comes from Myotis myotis, assembly GCF_014108235.1. NCBI lineage: Eukaryota > Metazoa > Chordata > Mammalia > Chiroptera > Vespertilionidae > Myotis > Myotis myotis. The sequence continues at coordinate 37,188,701 of NW_023416357.1, forward strand.
GGCACTTAGTTAAGAGGTTTTATTCCCTCCCTACCTTCAGGGGAAAATCCCTACCTGGGGAAACACCCTTTCTCAGAGACCTTGGTTAAAACACATAGTGCCAAGAAGGTGAGCAAACATATTAAGAACAGTATGCCATATATGCCAGGTCCCTTGAAACAGCAAGCATGGACCGGCTCCCGGCATATAAGTATTTGTTTTTATTATTTGTGGAGGAATTATCTTCTTAGAGATAATTTCCAGAGAGTAGCACCATCCTTACAACAAAAAGCCAATAAACCAATTAAAACACCTAATACAACCTTTTTATTAATGCTAATGTGTGATGAGAGCCCTTCCCATTTAGGATAATAAAGGTTTTATTATTGATCATTCCTATGTTCTGAAATAGAACTGTAATAAAACCCTCATTGGATTGTAACATGGTAATGTCTCTGTACTAACTAAATGTGTCAGGATGAACTTTTGTACTCCTGGGACTTTGGGGTTGTTTAAATGTATGCTTTAAAGGCTATGTAATACCAACCACTGCAGCTACAACTCTGTTACTTTAAACCTTGTGTGAGAGGATCATTTTAGTTCTCTTCAAGCAAAGCAGACATGGTGATCCTATACCATTTCTCTGAGTGAGACCACGCTGAGGATGGAGCCCACAACCTGGGCATTTGCCCAGACTGGGAATCAAACCATGACCTGGTTCATAGGTTGATGCTCAACCACTGAACCACACTGGTTGGGCAGTGTTTCGTATTTTAAGCTGTCCCTTTGCTCATTAAAAATATCATCGATGGAAATGCTTTCCATACAGTTCTAGATCTGTGGTGAGATCTGTAGTTCAAACAGATAATAATTGAAAACAGAATAGTTACATAATAGCCCTAACCGGTTTGGCTCGGTGGGTAGAGCGTCGGCCTGTGGACTGAAGGGTCCCGGGTTCAATTCCGGCCAAGGGCATGTACCTTGGTTGCGGGCACATCCCCAGTGGGAGGTGTGCAGGAGGCAGCTGATCGATGTTCCTCTCTCATCGATGTTTCTAACTCTCCATCCCTCTCCCTTCCACTCTGTGAAAAATCAATAAAATATATTTAAAAAAAAAAAAAAAAAAAGAATAGTTACATAATATTGTTACATTGTATACTAGAAGCCCCGTGCATGAAATTTGTGCATGGGTAGGGTCCCTAGGCCTGGCCAGTAATCAGGGCCAATCAGGGCCTCCGGGGCCTGCCTTCCCCAGCTGCCAGCTACCTGCCGGAGCCTTCCTTCATTCCGCGCCACCTCCTGGTGGTCAGCGCACATCATAGCGAGTGGTCAAACGCACGGTCAACCTCCCAAAGGGACACTTTGCATATTAGCCTTTTATATATCCTATCTAATAAAAGAGAAACATGGTAATGCACCGTAGCTCCGACATGCTTCCCATTGGCTAATCAGCGAGATATGCAAATTAACGGCCAACCAAGATGGCGGCAGGCAGCTGAAGTGAACAGGGAGGCTTGCTTGCTCCAGTGACGGAGGAAGCCAACGTTCCCCGCCTGCCGCTGCTGGCCTCTCAGCTGCTCTCTAAGAAACAATGTTGCAAATATAGAAGCTAAACAAAACCCAGAAACCTGCTTTCAGCCAGCCGGGATCTCAGAGCTGGAGTCGCAACAAAGTTTCAAATACAGAAGGTAAACAAAGCCCAGAAACCTGCTTTCAGCAGCGGAGGTCTCAGAGCTGGAGCTGAGCCTCAGAGCTAAAGACGGCTCTCAGCTCCAGTGACAGCCATAGAAGGTAAATAAATCCCAGAAGAAAAAAGAAAAAAGAAATAAAACAGAGGTTGGGAGCTTCAGTCACCCTCCAACCTGAAAACGGCCCTCAGCCCCTCACCCAGACTGGCCAGGCACCCCAGTGGGGACCCCCACCCTGAAGGGGGTATGACCAGCTGCAAATAGACATCATCCCCTCATCCAGGCTGGCCAGGCACCCCAGTGGGGACCCCCACCCTGAAAGGGGTGTGACCAGATGCAAACATCCATCATCCCCTCATCCAGGCTGGCCAGGTACCCCAGTGGGGACCCCCACCCCGAAGGGGGTGTGACCAGATGCAAACAGCCATCATCCCCTCACCCAGGCTGGCCAGGCACCCCAGTGGGGACCCCCACCCTGATCCAGGACACTTTTCAGGGCAAACCAGCAGGCCCCCACCTGTGCACCAGGCCTCTATTCTATATAGTAAAAGGGTAATATGCCTCCCATCACTGGGATCAGCGGAGCCACAAGGCCTCCCAGCCTGGGATCAGCAGAGCCACAAGGCCTCCCAGCCTGGGATCAGCAGAGCCACAAGGCCTCCCAGCACCGGGATCAGCGGAGCAGCGGGCCTCACTGCCCCGGTGTCAAGCGGAGCCGCGAGGCCTCCCAGCACTAGGATCAGCGGAGCCGTGAGGCCTCCTGGCCCCATGGAGCAGCATGACGGGGCAGCGCCCAAACACCCTGATCGCCCTGCGGCTCTGTGTGTGACAGAGGGCAGGGTCACAACCTCCCTATCTGCCCTGCTCTGTTTGTGACAGGAAGGCGCCCCAACCCCCTGATCGGCCCTGCTCTGTGTGTGACAGGGTGTGGTGCCCCAACCCCCCCATGGGCCCTGCTCTGTGTGTGACGGGGTGTGGTGCCCCAACCTCCCCATCGGCCCTGCCTTGAGTGTGACGGGTGGCACCCCCAACCCCCCAATCGGCTCTACCCTGAGCGTGACTTAGGGTGGCACCGCAACTTCCTGATCTGCCCTGCTCTGTGCATGGCAGGGGGGATCTCCCCAACCCCCTGATCGGCCCTGCTCTGTGGGTGACAGGGGAGCTCCCCAACCCCTTGATCGGCCCTGCTCTGTGTGTGACAGGGTACGGAGCCCCAACCCCCTGATCAGCCGGCTCTGTATGTGACGGGTGGCACCACAACCCCCTGATCTGCCCTGCTCTGTGCATGACGGGGTGGTGCCGCAACCTCCCCATCGACCCTGCCTTGAGTGTGACAGGGGGCAGCACCCCTACCCCCCAATCGGCCCTACCCTGAGCGTGACTGAGAGTGGCATCGCAACCTCCTGATCCGCCCTGCCTCTGTGCATTACAGGGGGCAGTGCCCCAACTCCCCAATCGGCCCTGCTCTGAGCCCGACCAGGGGCTGCGGGGCAGGCACCTAGGGATTGGGCCTGGCCTCTGCCACCCGGGAGCAGGCCTAAGCCAGCAGGTCGTTATCTCCTGAGGGGTCTCAGTCTGTGAGAGGGCACAAGTGGGGCTGAGGGCCCCCCCCCCCCCGCCAGTGCACAAATTTTTGTGCACCGGGCCTCTAGTAGAGAAGATAATTATAAATGACATATTTTTAATTACATAATTATATATAATGTTATACTGTATTGTATAATATTGATAATTATATAATATTGAAAGCAGAATAGTTAGTAGATTTTCTATTATAAGCATTCAACCCTTTTTAAAGTTTTGTTTTTCCTTTATTTAAATTTTATAAAAGTAGGTTTAAAAAGCTACTTAAGTCCTAACCGGTTTGGCTCAGTGGATAGAGCGTCAGCCTGCGGACTCAAGGGTCCCAGGTTCGATTCCAGTCAAGGGCATATACCTTGGTTGTGGGCACATCCCCAGTGGGGAGTGTGCAGGAGGCAGCTGATCGATGTTTCTCTCTCATCAATGTTTCTAACTCTCTATCCCTCTCTATTCCTCTCTGTAGAAAAATCAATAAAATATATTAAAAAAAATAAAAATTAAAAATAAAAAGCTATTTAAACTAGAAAAAAGAGGAGCAATAAGTGTTCTGAACTTCCTCTGTTATTGTTAAATGAGAAGAAATAATAGACATTTATACCAGTGATGATAACTTATTTGTGGAGTGATACTTACCTGGCACGGCAAGGCTTATCCATTTCACCCCTGTGGTTTCCCCAAATGTGGAATAATTTGCATAATTTGGTATGGGGGGACTGCATTTATGGGAAAAAATAAAAGATTTGTGGAATGACTAAAATGGGAAGTATGGTGCTATTTACTGTGTTAGCAATGGCAGGACCTTATGCCACATTCAGTATACTTCAGACTACATTTTAATTTTTGTTACAATTTCATTTTATTAAGTGTATAGTTTTATTTGCATAATGACTATTATAAACCACCTTGAAATATCTGCCTCTCACTTTCTTTCAGGTTCCATTTTTGCCCGGAGATTCAGACCTTGACCAACTAACAAGAATATTTGAAACATTGGGCACACCAACTGAGGAACAGTGGCCTGTAAGCATTCATACATTTTCTTTAAAATTTGGTTAGGATTCTGTTTAGTGCTGTCATGTAAATATTCCTTAAAGAAACGTATTCATTGTCTTTTACTGTATTGGTGATTAATTTATTAATTTAAGTTGCTAAATTTTGTATGTACAGTTAAGTAAAATATCCTCACTTGTTTATTTGTAAATTAAAATTATAGACCTTTTTATTTTCCTTCTTATTATAGCCCCATCTCCTGGGAAATAAGTACTAGAAAAGAGTAATTTTAATTAGACTACTACCTTCTGCAATGAAATTAACTGAAGCTGGATTTAAGTCTAAGGAGTTTCTTTTCTGCTATTATTTCCTCGACTCTCTAATTAAAAGTTTGCTATGTGTTCAAATTATAAGACATGCACTAATAGTTATCGTTTATTAATATAATTTATTTATAGCTGTGATCCTTTTTGAGTTAGTTTTTTAAAATTTATCTTTATTGGTGAAAGTAATACTTTCAATACTTTGAGGTAGTTTTTGTATGAGGTGTGAAACTTAGGTCAGGGTCAGTTTTTAACTCTTAAAATCAGATAGCATGATTCCTCTCAATTTTAGCTATTTTAGTTCCTTTGGCTCCTATATAAATTTTAGAATAATCTATATATGTAAAAGGCTAAGTGTCCATCTGTCCAACCGGTTGCTATGATGCGCACTGACTACCAGGGGGCAGACGCTCAATGCAGGAGCTGCCCCTGGTGGTCAGTGCGCTCCCACAGGGGGAACGCCACTCAGCCAGAGCCAGGCTCACAACTGGTGAGCGCAGCGGCAGTGGCGGGAACCTCTCCTGCCTCCACAGCAGTGCTAAGGAGCAGCAAGCAGGCAGGCGGTAAGGAGCGAGGGTCTCTTGGACTGCGAAAGGGATATCCGCCGAGGGGTCCCGGACTGTGAGAGGCCGGGCCGTGGGACCCTTCTCACCGCCGCCGCCCCGCGCCCCCCCCCCCCCCGCCACAGTGCACAGATTTTGTGCACCAGGCCTCTAGTCTATAAATATAAAAGCCTAAGCAACCGAACAACTGGTCACTGTGATGCATACTGACCACCAGAGGGCAGACACTCAACGCAGCAGCTACCCCCTGGCAGTCAGTGTGCTGCTACAACCAACCTCCCACAGCCCTGATCAGCCCCAATTGCTGACCAGGCCATGGGATCCCACCCGTGCACGAATTCATGCACTGGGCCTCTAGTTTAGAAATAAATGGCACCACAGACCTGGCGCTGACAAACCAACACTCAGCTTTCCCCAAGTGGGACACAGGCCCAGCCACCACCCTGGAGTGACACCCCACCAAATCGCAACCAACGCTGCCAAGACCCCATGGTGCAAAATGTGGCCCACAGCCCAGCCCAGCCCAGCCTGAAAACGGTGGCTTTTGGCGCCGGATTATGACATTACATAGCACTGCCTGGCTTTCTCTCCTAGTGACTAGCATCCTTGGAGTTTCTTCAGCCCAGGAACCCAACTTGCTTTATAGCCAGGTGCAAACATTTTACAGTTTAACCAAATGTTTGTGAAGCGTTTTCCTGTGCCTCATCTCATTTGATCGTCACATAAGTCCTGGAGTAGGTAGATAGGAGACTCAGTAGAATTCTATTTTCTTTTCATTAGCAAGATGCGAATAGCAATATTAAAATATTTCTCCTAATTAATTTCCTTTCAATGTGCATGAATCCATGCACCAGGACACTAGTCTTATAATTTTGCCAGAATGTTGGTAAGAATTGCATTAAACATATATATAAATTAGAGGTGGATTAACATCTTTATGATGATGAATCTTCCAATCCATGAACATGATAGGTCTCACCATTTAGTTAGAGCTTTGATCTACTTCATCAGTGTTGTGTAGCTTTCTATATAGTTCTGCATGTGCTTTGTTAGATTTTTACCTAAGTGTTTCATTGTTCTTATTGAGTGATTCTAAATGGCATTTTTAAAATCTCTTTGCTAGTATATAGAAATACAGTTGATTTCTGTATATTTATTTTATATTGTGCAACTTTGCTCTACTCAGTTATTCTAGGAGTTTTTAAATGTATTTCTTGGGATTTTCTACATAGATTATATCATGCATGACAGTTTTATTTCTTCATTTGAGATCTATATGCCTTTTAATCCTTTAAGTTTGAATTATAAAAATATTTTTACAGGACATGTGTAGTCTTCCAGATTTTGTGACATTTAAGAGTTTCCCTGGAATCCCATTACAACACATCTTCATTGCAGCAGGAGACGACTTGCTAGCTCTCATACAAGGCTTATTCTTATTTAATCCGTGTACTCGAATTACAGCCACACAGGTATTTTAGCATATCTTTCTTGTATTAGGAAATATGAGGATCATCTTAACTGTAGCATTGATGAGATAAAAATAGAATTTCATAATATTGTCTAACATTCTTTATTATACTGGAAAGATGTGTTTTTGTTTTAAGGAATAACATTTTATCTTCAAGCTACAAGCACTATTCAGATTGGTATTAAATTATGTATGTACAACTACAGGAGAGTTTATTTGGAACATAAATACATACCAATTTCATAATTAATTGGCTTTCAAGTAGTCTTCCTAGAGAAGAAAAAATAATAAGGTTTGTATTTGTTAAGACACTGGTATATTTCTTTTTTAAAATGTATTTTTATTGATTTCAGCGAGAAAAGGGAAAGTGAGAGAAACATAGAAACATTAATGATGAGAGAGAATTACTGACCAGCTGCCTCTTGCAGGCTTCCTACCAAGTGATCAAGCCCGCAACCGGGGTATGTGCCCTGACCGGGAATTAAACTGTGACTGCTGGTTCATAGGTTATGATCAACCAATGAGCCACAACCAACTGAGTAAGACACTAGTATATTTCAATTAGATGTTATGTATAATTGAAATGTTGTGCCAAGCCTAATGCCTAAAGCGTTTTCTTGTTTCCCTTAAAATACAGTCCAGATATGCACACTGGCCATTATTACAGTCAGAAAGTGATAATGGGGAGAAAAATGGTATAGTTCAGTAAAACTGTACTTACAAGAGATTGGAAAATAGTCCAAATAGAACAAACACTGAAACTGACAGTTGTTTAAGGAAATGAAAATCAAACTCGCCCTAGCTATTTTGGCTCAGTGGATAAGAGTGTCAGCGGACCGAAGGGTCCCAGGTTCAATTCCAGCCAAGAGCGTATGCCTGGATTGTGAGTTTGATCCCATTGCAGTGGTTCTCAACCTTCTGGCCCTTTAAATACAGTTCCTCATGTTATGACCCAACCATAAAATTATTTTCGTTGCTACTTCATAACTGTAATGTTGCTACTGTTATGAATTGTAATGTAAATATCTGATATGCAGGATGGTCTTAGGCGACCCCTGTGAAAGGGTCGTTCAACCGCCAAAAGGGTCACGACCCACAGGTTGAGAACCGCTGCATTAGGGGGTTGTGCAGGAGACAGCCAATTGATGATTCTCTCACATCATTGATGTTTCTATCTCTCCCTCTCCCTTTCTAAAATCAATAAAAACATTTTTTTTTAAAAGGAATGAGGCATTGATACATGCCACCACCCGAATGAACCTTGAAAACATTAAAAATAAAAGAATCAAACTCAACAAAAATTTGAAAGACCAAGTATATCTGCTCTCTAGAAATGTTATCCAACACAAAAATGTAAGAACTATAGATTTGAGAAAAGAAACAAAACACATTTTCCTTGTAAAAACAAGCACACAAACAGACAGGGTAAAATCACAAACACTTAAAATCGGGGCAAGGATATGTAAAAGTGTAACAGTGCAATGATTTGGCTTCATAAAGGAAGAGACTAATTAAAATGAAATGTCAAGTCTTCCGATCTAATGAAACTTGTTAATATACACTATATCAAGGATACAAAGTGGACTTTTTTTCCACTTGTTTATTACAGATGGTCACATCACTGTTTAGTGCATTTACTTCTATAAGCCCTCTTTTTATGTAAATGCTACATGAATACATACAAGTAACTCACTACCTTTTCACCCATACATATATGCATATTATCTCCATCATATGAAACTCCAGATCAGATCAAACTATATAGAAAGTTGTTTTCATTAATAGTAAAACTGCATAGAGAGCTGAATTACATAATATCTTATTAAGGATATTTCATATTTAGTATAGACTGTGTAATTGTGGAAAATTAAAAGGTAGTGTCTTTCTTACAATAATAGAATTATCAGTCAGTCTTGGGCTCCTAGATGTTTATTTGTAATAATTTGCTTGTCTAAATACTTGACATTAATTTCATTTTTTGGAAGCAGGGGGCTTCACATAGCACTTTTAATGTTCCCAACAATTTTAAGGTTAGATTTCTTTAAACACAATCCAGATAGTAACTTAAAAGTTTACTTTCTTTGCTATCTGTTCTTTTAAAAGGCATTGAAAACTAAGTATTTCAGTAATCGGCCAGGGCCAACACCTGGATGTCAACTGCCTAGACCAAACTGTCCAGTGGAAACTTTAAAGGAGCAGGCTAATCCATCTCTGGCAACGAAACGGAAGAGAACAGAAGCCTTGGAACAAGGTAAAACTCTCAATTTTATAAGAAATGCAGTGAATACAGATAGAATGTGGTGTTTTTAGCTGCATTTGCAAAAATTCTTTTGAGAATATTTACAAGATGCTCTTTAAAAGGACAAGAACACTTTAAAAAGTATATATATTTTATTGATTTTTTTACAGAGGAAGGGAGAGGGATAGAGAGTTAGAAACATCGATGAGAGAGAAACATCGATCAGTTGCCTCCCTACTGGCACACTCCCTACTGGCTAGTTGCCTGCAACCAAGGTACATGCCCTTGACCGGAATTAAACCTGGGACCCTTGAGTCCTCAGGCCGACGCTCTATCCCTGAACCAAACCGGTTAGGGCGACAAGAACACTTTTGAGTGTACCTCAGAGTAACCAGAACTATCAGTGTGTACCTTCTCTTCATGAATTCCTACTGGTACACTGTATGCTTAATGTTTAACAAATGCTATTGGGAAAATTAAAGCAAATAAAATAAATGTAATGGGAATGCAATGACTGCTTAAAATTGCCATTAACTTAAATGTGAACAACCTCTTTTTTTTTTTCACCTAGGAGGATTACCCAAGAAGCTAATTTTTTAGTTACAGATAACACTGGACAGTATTTCACTACTGAAGGAAATAGTCAAAATGGCAAATAATTTAAAAATAGTAAACATTAAGTAAATGCTATAGAAGGAATTGTAAATATTCTACACATGTAAAATATGTAAAACAATTATTTTTATTAAATGTATTTTAAAACAAACTTAATTTTGATTTTTCTGATTAGAGTGCAAAAATAAGTTCAGTTCTCTGAAATGCATTAAGGAAATCTTAATAAAAATAATTTCCAGTTATTTTGATGATCTGGCTCCTATAACATCACAAAGTGGTAGTAATAGGGACAATATGGTAGTAATGTAACAAATACTTTAGTTAATATACTAAATAGGAAAAAAGAAAAATTATTACAGATAAAATTGAAGTCCCTTTAATAAGTCATTCTGTTCAGTTTCTTCCTTTTCACCCTACCCAAAGGAGAATGGCTAAGGAGATGAGTGTGTCCTCCCCTGATTTTATACTGCTATTTTATAAAATTGCATGTAGTAATAATACACAGCATTGTTTTAGGTCTCAAAATTTTATGTGAGTGATAGACTATACACCTCATCCTGCAAATTTTTTTACTGAAAACTTTTGAATTTATTCTATGTTAATATATATACATCTAGTTTATTTTAACTGTCATATATCATACTAGAGGCCCGGTGCACAACATTCATGCACGGGGTGGGGGGGTGTCCCTCAGCCCAGCCTCCACCCTCTCACAGTCCAGGAACCCTCGGGGGATCCTTAGCACTGCTGCAGAGGTGGAAGAAGCTCCTGCCACTACCTCTGCACTCGCTACCCATGAGCCCAGCTTCTGGCTGAGCAGTGCTCCCTCTTTGGGAGCACACTGACCACCATGGGGCAGCTCCTGTGTGAGTGTCTGCTCCTGGTGGTCAATGCGCATCATAGCAACCGGCCGTTCTGCCATTCGGTCGATTTGCGTATTACTCTTTTATTATATAGGAGGATTATATCTGATATGTGTACAATATTACTTACATATGCTCTACTTATGGACTGTTTTTATTTTGCTGCATAAAAATTGCCATAAATATAGCAGCTTAAATTAACAAAAATTTATTAGCTCACAGTTGTGAGGTCAGATAGGCCAAAATCAAGGTATCAGTGGGACTGGGTGCTTATCTGAAGCTCCAGGGAAGAATCTGTTTCCAAGTTCATTTAGTTCATGCTGCTTTAACGCACATGCCATCTTTCCTTCCCAGCTGTCAGCCAGGGGCCTCTCTCAGTTTCTCAAGGCAGTGCACATACCTTGTTTTATGGTACTTTTCATCTACAAGCCAGCATCAGTGCTTCAGGTTGTCTGTCTTCCTCATCAGCTACTAAGAAATCTCTGCTCCTTAAAAAAAAGGAGTTGGGGGAGCCGCTCACCTAATCGGGTTATTCATATATTAAGGTCAACTCACTTGGATTTTAAATACATATTAAAAATCTCTTCATGGCAGTTATCTACACTGTCCCTAGATGGGAATCGTGAGAAGGGTCGTCTTTAGAATTCTACCACATGGATATTTAGGTTATTTTAGTTTTTCAAAATTATTTTAAAAGTAGAACATTTATATGCATATGTATTTTTATATTTTTATTTTGAAATTTCAGAGAGGAAGGGAGAGGTAAAGAGAGAAACATCAGTGATGAGAGAGAATCATTGGCTGCCTCCTGCACGCCTCCTACTGGGGATCAAGCCTGCAACTGGTGCATGTGCCCTTGATCGGAATCGAACCCGGGACCCTTCAATCCCCAGGCTGATGCTCTATCCACTAAGCCAAACCAGCTAGGGCTCCTTAGCCTTTCATTTTATATGAAACTCTTATATATACTAGGTCTGTGTATGGTCTTCATCCTATTCCATTGACCTGCTGATACCACACTGCTATAAGTAATGTAGCTTTGTATTATTATCAGGATACTATATCTTAATATCTGATAACAATAGTTCTTCATCATTCTTCTTTTTCAAAGTTCACTTGCCAGGTTTTCAGCTTTTATTATTATTTACTAATGCCAATTAAATACTCTCCTTTTAACACAACCATAAATGATTTATATTGTTACCTTATACTCTATTGTTACCTATTTAAGTAGTATTCAGTGAAGCCATGTATCTTTTCACTGGAGATCATAATGAGATAAATTTTATTATAATTGCTGGTAATGTAATACATTTCCTTTGACATAATTGTGATGCTACTAATATAGCAACATTCCCAAAAGTTATTAAAGATTATTACTATGTAATATGTATAGAAATAGAAAATTAAGTGGCCTAAAATTTAGCATCAAAACCAAGAAGTTAATTCAGACTGGTCTGAATACCAGAATTCTGGTAGATTTGGCTATAGAATGTCATTACATCAACAAAAAAAACTAGGAAGGTTACTAGCTGTGACTTTGAATATACTTCTGCCAAAGTTCCACCATAAAAACTTTTAATTGAGATTAACTTAAGGAAATTTTATAAAAATGTTATGTGGCAAATGAAAAATCCTGAAAACACACACAAATAAAACATGATAAATGTATTTCACAAATTAACATGCCATCACTCCTAGGCATTGTTGTCATTTCTTAGAGCATTAATTTACATTATATTCTTGCTTGAGCCGGTCAAAGATCCCCATAGTCATTCTAAATAGTTAAGTAATGTTTTGCTTTTCTCAAAATAATATTTGTTTTTAAGAAGTTGGCAAATAATGAAGATTTTATAAAATATAGTAATGTAATTTATAAATATGTCATCACAGAATACTAATAAATTTCTTATAGAAAACATTTGAGTATTTAAGCTGCCTCCTAAAATTTAGAAATACCCGGAAAACATACAATTTCTGAAGATGTGGCAATGTTTACACAATCCTTTTTCAAAGTCTCTTGACAAACAGTTCTCAGTTCTAATTTCAACTGGTTTATCTTCAAAAGATGATATTTCGTGGCAAAGAATGAGATCTTTTCAGAGTTCTTCTATAGTTTTGATCTGTATGAAGGTGCTGGATTGAACAAACACAGCCCACAGAATTAAAAATGTGAACACTTGAATGTACAGGATCATGCAAAACAGAGAATTCTGACGTTTTCTGCTTGGGGTGTTTTAATGAAAAATTGTCCTTCATGGGATTTTTTTCTTTATTCTCTCTTGAGCCTATGTCTTTGTCTTCCAGTGCCCGAGCAAGCATGTAGCTAACTTTTCTCTGATGAGCCAAAGCTTCTTCTTTATCATTCAGCTGCATGCACAGGAATTAAACATGTGCCAGTTAGTCAACAAGTAACAGTATAGAACTATAGTCAGAAGCATTTTTCAAAACATTCAAGCTGGCCCTAGCCAGTTTGGCTCAGTGGATAGAGTGTCAGCCTACGGACTGAAGAGTCCCGCATTCGATTCTGGTCAAGGGCACATGCCTGGGTTTCAGGCTCAATTCCCAGTAAGGAGGTGTGCAGGAGGCAGCCAATCAATGATTCTCTCGCCCTCTCCCTCTCTGAAATCAATAAAAATATATTTGCCGAAACCGGTTTGGCTCAGTGGATAGAGCGTCGGCCTGCGGACTGAAGGGTCCTAGGTTCGATTCCGGTCAAGGGCATGTACCTGGGTTGCAGGCACATCCCCAGTGGGGGATGTGCAGGAGGCAGCTGATCGATGTTTCTCTTTCATCGTTTCTAACTATCTCTCTCCCTTCCTCTCTGTAAAAAATCAATAAAATATAAAAAAAAAAAAATTTTTTTTAAAAATATATATATATATTAAAAAAAAAAAAGAAATTGCCAAACTGTTTTAAACAATGTTCAGTCTGTGAAGTTAGTCAATATGAATAAATTAATTAGGTGTCCACTCATTCCCAAGCTTCATGCTACAAGTTATGGAGGATATTTTTTTAAGGAAGAAGAGAAAACTATTCTTTTTTAAAAAATATATTTTATTGATTTTTTTTAAAAAATATATTTTATTGATTTTTTACAGAGAGGAAGGGAGAGAGATAGTCAGAAACATCGATGAGAGAGAAACACCGATCAGCTGCCTCCTGCACATCCCCCACCAGGGATGTGCCCACAACCTAGGCACATGCCCCTGACCGGAATCGAACCTGGGACCCTTCAGTCCGCAGGCCGACGCTCTATCCACTGAGCCAAACCGGTTTTGGCTTTATTGATTTTTTTTACAGAGAGGAAGGGAGAGGGATAGAGAGTTTGAAACATCAATCAGCTGCCTCCTGCACACTCCCTACTGGGGATGTGCCTGCAACCAAGATTCATGCCCTTGACCAGAATCGAACCTGGGACCCTTCAGTCCACAGGCCAAGGCTCTATCCACTGAGCCAAACCAGCCAGGGCGAGAAACTATTCTTCTGAAAATTTTAAGTCATCTGAAGGGAGGAGGAAATACATATATAAGTATATATACATATAAAATCAACAGGTACTTATCTCTGTAAAAGAAGGGGAAGTTAAATATAAAATTGTTTTTATATTTGTATGCAAATAACTAACACTCTCGTATAGATGAGCATGTTCGTATAATGTGAGTCTCTTATCTGTGAGATGGGGATAACAGGACTGGTTTCAAGCATGTGGCAGTGATTAGAGGATCTCTGAGGAAGTGGATGGATAAGTACAAGGTCTTGTCATAAACTGTATTTCAGTGCAGGTGACAGATGCCTGGAGTTAATTATGGGGAGCCCTCTTTTTTCAGAGGTGGAGCTTAAGTGGGAAGAGCATGCAGAGAGTTTAAGGAGATGAAGGGGCATAAAAGTTAAGTGTAAAGTGGAAGAGTTGAATTAATAAGCAAAAAGAAAGCAACGATACTAACCAAATCTATTAGCATCTTAAAGATTTCCTGAGGGTTATCCTGGTCTTCAGTCTTCTTAGAACTATTTTCTGCAGGGAGCATACCCAACAGTTTCTGCCCTAGGGTCTTCTTAGTCCTTTGTGATAGTGATCCTAAAATTGAACATGAAAATCCAGCTGAGACATAAAAAGACACTTATGGATGTAGTACTTCCAGGAAAAGAGGTACGTTGACCCAAGGCTAATTCACTCCTCGGTCAGGAGGTTGTCCTTCTCAGGAGACCACTAACACAGGTGAGTCAGGTAGCACAGTGGAGGGGGAAAAGCACAGGCTTTAGCGCCAAGATAGTAAATGCAAGGAGAGGGCCACAGTGAGAATCCAGAGCAACACGCTGCCATTCGTCGCATCACCGCTCCTCAGCTGGCTACAATGGCTGCTCCGGGAGAGAGTGCAGCCCATGCTACCAGATCATCTAAGTCCTCCAGAGGAGCCAGCAATCCAGATTTGTATGTGATATCTCCCAATTTTAAATGTCAGGCACTTACCCACATTATTTGAGAACACCATGCAGACCCCACAAAACATATCTATAGGCCAGTGGCCTCTGAACCATGTGAACTCAGCTTTAGAACCAGAAAGACCTGGACTTGAATCTTCACTTAGCCACTTACTGACTGCATGACCGTGGACAAGTTCTGAGCTTCATTTCCTCACCTCTAGAATAGGAATAGTGCCTGTGCCTCAAGGTTGCTGTGGTATTAAATAATAGAGCATCCGCTGCTGGAGGAGAGTGGACAGTGAGCATTTAATTGGTACAGAGTTTCTGTTTGGGAAAATGAAAAAGTTCTGGAGATGGATGGTGGTGATGGTTACACAACAATGTGAATATGCTTAATGTTGCTTAAAAATGGCTAAGGTGGTAATTGTTTTACCACCAAAACAAAAAACCCATAGTTGTGAAAGCATCTAGCCCAGGTACTGACAAAGTTGAAAAATCCACAACCTGAAATATGTGCACTAATGTTCTTCATCCATAGAAAGAATGCAATTTATAGTACAAGGTACAAAATTAATAGATTCATACAGAGAAAATGTCAAGGTTGCTTTTGGAATGCTTTGCAAATGGTCTCCTGGGAAACCAAGAGCAGATAAACCACAGTGACTGGGGCTCACACCTGATCTCTTCTGTGAGCAACTGTGGCAAAGTGGAAACACCAGACCAGCTGCCCCTCTCGCAGCTTCAATGAGAGGATGAACCTGTCTCTACATTCAGCCTAAAAAGGACCTGTGCTTGTAAACTCTCTCAGAACTTGTCTCAAGAAGAAAAGTTGATGCCTTCAGTGTTAACCACACAAAAGAAAATGACCTGTAATAATCATCCTATACCTGCTCAGATTATTGGAATATATACTAGTAAAATTAGAATCTTGTCAGTAAGAAACACAGAATTACTGAAACTTGTAAGGACTTGTAACATCTTTTCAGAGATGAATCAATTATTTAAATTTTGCTTCTAAATCTCTCAGTGCCTTAAGGGAAAGCAAAGACTGGGAGCTACACCTATCAAACAATCTATGGAAAAGTTCCTAAAGTTTATTACTAGCTAAGAAAGGCAGGAATTCTGGAATATAAAATGAGTCCAGCCCTAGCCGGTTTGGCTCAGTGGATAGAGTGTCAGCCTGTGGAGAGAAGAGTCCCAGTTTCGATTACTGTCAAGAACACGTATCTCAGTTGCAGGCTCCTCCCTAGCCGTGGCCCTGGTCAGGGCGTGTGCAGGAGGCAACCAATCGATGTGTTTCTCTCACATCGGTATTTTCCATCTCTTCCACTCTCTAAAAATCAATGGAAAAAAATATCCTTGGGTGAGGATTAATTAATAAATAAATAAATAAATAAATAAATAAATAAATAAATAAATAAATAAATAAAATGAGTCCAGCCCAGTTGGTGTGGCTCAGTGGTTGAGTATCAACCTATGAACCAGGAGGTCACAGTTCAATTCCTGGTGGTGGGCTCGATCCTCAGTAGGGGGCGTGCAGGAGGCAGACAATCAATGATTCATCATTCATGTTTCTCTCCCTCTCTGAAATTAATAAAAATACGTTTTAATATAATAAATAAAATGAGTCCAGCCCTAGCCAGCGTGGCTCAGTGGATAGAGCGTCAGCCTGTGGACTGAAGGGTCCCAGGTTCAATCCTAGCCAAGGGCACATGCCTGGGTTGCAGGCTGGATCCCCAGTAGGGGGTGTGCAGGAGGCAGCCAATCAATGATTCTCATCATTGATGTTTCTATCTCTCCTTCTCCCTTCCTCTCTGAAATCAATAAAGAAATATACTAAAAAAAAATAATGAGTCCATACTCAAGTGCTGAAATGAGTACAAATCTACCTCTTAAAAACGCAGCTTGGTCTACATAGCACTACCCTTATGGCCAATATCCATACATAGTAGCAGGCCTTCTATGCAAGTGACAGAATGTGACAAGCTTTCATAAGATTACTTTTTAATCATGTCTGCCCCTCCTTTTCCTATTTCGCCCATCACTCTTCTCCCTACAGTGCTGCCCTCAAAGAGTATTCCTTTGAAATGCTGCAGTGTGGCTCCTATCAAGGGCATAGCAGAGAGAAGAGATGCGCGAGGATGATCGCCCACACAGTTGTTGTCCATGGTAGAAAAATTCTTAATGTTTCCCACTGATTCCTAAAAGGCTAAACACATGGACTATGTCTTATTTCCCTGGCAAAATCACCCACCTTGAGTTGGACATGGAAGTTTTTGTCAAGGAATTATAGAAAACAACCATATAAATATTGATTTTGTACTTCCTATAAAGTACTGTTGATGACTTCACCATTATATTTGCTTAATGGCCTCTATAAGTCTCATGTCACAAAAACTTTTAGGAGTTAATTTCAGGACAATGTGGAATGCCATTAGAAGAGTACCAACAATTATCCTGTTATTTTATGGCTTTGTTAATCCCAATAGCTCTACATATGTAACATCCAGTGATCCCTTTCTTCCCATAGATACTAAAATTTTAAATCACAACTGTATGCAAAATTTTAATTATATTATCAATTGTATTAAATATGCTTAATCAACTTTGATTATAACCAAAAACTTCCGAAATTATACCTAATTTTGTCATTATAGTTCATATTTACCATCCTCTTTAAGGTGCTTCGAATTTATCCACTTTGTTTCTTTTTTACACATTTTATCCATTTGTGTCAATCTTAGTGCCTGGTCATTTTTCCTCATTAATTGTTGCTCAAATGCAATTCTGAATGCATCTGCCATTATGTAAGCTTCTTCTTTTCTCTTCTGCAAAAGTTCCAGCTGGTTTTGAAAGAAAGTTTGAAAGGTGTCAGAGGCAAAACCAGAATAATTCTTGTCTGAATGCTGAGTCAGATTAGCTAATGCAATCTCCCTGCCTAGCATGGGACTACTCTGTCCTTGGTCTATTTCATCTGCTTTAATTAGTATGTGCCCGTTCTCATTGGCAGGAGCTGCCCACTCTGAACTGGATTACCAGAAATTCCCCTTGTGGTGCCTGTCAGTTCTCTTGGACTTCATTATCGTTGACAGGCCCTGTGTGTGTTTTGCCCCAGTAGGGAGAAGGGAGACTGCCAAAGCCTGCATTTCAGTACTCCGGTGGGCCATTCCAGACAATAACACTGAAAATGATTTTGAATATCATCTTTCAGACAACTATAGTTGACCCTTACTCTGATCTATGTAATCATATGCTTCTCCTAATGAATTTTTAATATTTAGCTGTTAGCTTTTCCATATAGTCTGAAGACTTTAAATTTCATACCTTCAGTAAAGGTAAAATATTTTTAAAATTATGGCCCATGCTAAAATGACAGCTACCATTTGATTAAATGCTGGGCACGTGCTAAATATATGTCTACTTCCTCTATTTCTTACAACAACCCTCCAAACTAGTTATTACCTTTGTCTAACATATGTGTCCAGAGCCAGAGCTAGACAGTGATGGACCTAAGATCAAAGCTAGGTTTGGTAGCACAAAGGCTCCTTCCACTGAACCTCACTGCTCTTCTAATAAGCTTCATGTTGATCTCATTAATCAGTGATGCAGATCCTAGCAATTTTAAGTAGAAGTGCACCTTTTCCTCCAATCCTATATAATAAAAGGGTAATATGCAAATTGACCCTAACAGCAGAATGACCAGGAACGACCGGTCGCTATGACGCGCACTGACCACCAGGGGGCAGATGCTCAACACACTCAACACAGGAGCTGCTTCCTGGTGGTCACTGCACTTCCACAGAGGCGGAAGAGGCTCCTGCCACTGCTGCTGCGCTGGACAGCCTCTCCTGCCTCTGTGGCAGTGCTAAGGACAGGGGTCCTCAAACTACGGCCCGCAGGCCACATGCAAATACAAATATTGTATTTGTTCCCATTTTGTTTTTTTACTTCAAAATAAGATATGTGCAGTGTGCATAGGAATTTGTTCATAGTTTTTTTTTAAACTATAGTCCGGCCCTCCAACAGTCTAAGGGACAGTGAACTGGCCCCCTGTTTAAAAAGTTTGAGGACCCCTGGCTAGGGATATCCAACTAACAGCTTAGGACCACTCCCCACGGGGAATGGGCCTAAGTCATTAGTCGGACATCCCCTGAGGGCTCCCGGGCTGCCAGAGGGATTTCTGACTGCCAGCTTAGGCCCAATCCCTGGGGAGCAGGCCTAAGCCAGCAGGTGGACATCCCCCAAGGGGTCCCATACTGGGAGAGGGTGCAGGCCAGGCTGAGGGACCCGCCCCCCCCCCATCCGAGTGCACAAATTTTCATGCACCAGGCCTCTAGTATACAGTATAAACAAAAGAAATAGAATTTAGGAAGTATTAACTACAGTCTTAGGCAAACAACTTTATGTGGCTACAGTATCATGCCAAATACTATTTGTGTTCTGGAACCATATCCAGTTTATAAGTTAATGCTATTTTATAAAACTAAGCATAAGATCCATCACCAATGACTAGTAAAATGAAGCTAATAATTGAAAATACTTCCATTTATTCTACTATTAATAGAGAAACAAAACCAAGGCTTTTACTGTTCTAATAATACGATACCTCTTGTTTGAGCTGAAGAATCCTTTTCTGAGCAGATGCCGCCATTTTGGCACAGGAACAGGGGCTCCCTCCAGGACCATGACAAAGGCAGGCTCCAAGGACCGCAAGCTTTAAATCCAAAAGCACTACCCTGTTTCTAAGTGTCACACTGCTTAGCTGGACACAAATGCAGGGGCACACCCACACATACCCACACACATTTCTAGTCAAGCATTTTATTCAAAGAAATTGGGGGGAAAAACAGAAGAAAAATGAGACCAGCATTTCAGCATCCAAGAGAAGGTTAATTACATGCAAACGAGGAAAGAATGTTGGTACTTGGGACAAAAATATAATGGAATTCTACCTTCCTTCTTTTCACTCTCCACCATCACCTTTAACCTAGCACCAGTTTCCTATAATTCTGAATCTTTGGCAGGAACTTGACCTAGTGAAGTCAATATTAACATCCACAATGTGGACTTCCTGTGACTGGACTTGGCCCTGCTGCCCAGCATTCATTACTGCCGGCTCCTGTCAGGGAGAGTCGCATACTCAAAAATGAATGCATTTTAATGTCAATGAGAAAAGCAATCATCTGTCCACGCCTTTAAAAAAAAACACTGATTATATAACGTGAGGCCCTACTAATATAGCTTCTGCTAAAACTGTAAAACTAAGGAATAAAAGGAAGTAAATGGCTAACATATTCCTTAATCTCCAAGAATGACATGCATGAAGGGTGTGGGACCAGCAAGACAAGAGCTGAACTAGACAAACCCATGGGCCTCAAATTGTAAGTATGGTGCTGTCCTGGAATGTGTAACAGATGGTGACGATGGGAAGTAGAAAATTTCCATCCTCCTAAGCTTTCATACCTGCTTACCTACCTCAAGGCCTGAAAACGCTGTAAAGTCACTTTTAGCATCGCACATGTTTTCCTGAACCATCTTCTGCTGTTTGATTTCAAGCATAGCAAGGGCTTCCAAATACTGTTGATTCAAGCCTAGGAAGGGCCATACAAGAAAGTGTTAGTTATGAGGGCGAACTCTGGTCTCACCTAATCTTGTTACATCAACATCTATACTCATTCCTTACAAGCAATGCATATACAACAGGCATTGCCCACAAAATTTGGCCCCATCCAGAAAATCTGATAGAATAGTGGGTATGGATGGAGTGAGAGAATACATGTGTAACACTAGGTAAAATGTTATTACTTCTAAGTGGAAGTATCTTAACTTTGCAACCTAAGTCTAGTCTTCATTTACTCGGAAAATTTGTAGCATTTTCAAAGAGAAAATATACAAAGGCAAGTTAGAGACGTTGTAGTGAGATAACCAGATAGTGAGATAACCAGAGATAATCATATTTGTTTTTTGTCAAATGTACCAGCAATCCGCCCTAGCTGGTTTGGCTCAGTGAATAGAGCATCGGCCTGCAGACTGAAGGGTCCCGGGTTCAATTCTGGTCAAGGGCACATGCCCAAGTTGTGGGCTCGATCCCCAGTAAGGGGGTGGACAGGAGGTCCACTTCGGCCTGTGGACCAAAGTTGATCAGATCAACTTTGATAAAATAAAATGATGTGGAACAATGCATACAATCAGCCCTCCATATCCATGGATTCCCAACTATGGATTGAAAACAGTGTTTCCATCTGAGGTTGGTTAAATAACCAGATGCAAAATCCAGGGAAAAGGAGGGTCAACTGTATGTTTATTGAAAAAATTGGTGTATAAGTGGACCCACGCAGTTCAAACCCGTGTTGTTCAAGAGTCGGGTGTATATGTGTGCACTTCCCCCCACCACACATCCCTTATATAATGAGCTACCTTACGACAAAAATTAATGAAAGAATATTAAAGTGTGTGTGTTTTTAAAAAAATATATATTTTATTGATTTTTTACAGAGAGGAAGAGAGAGGGAGAGGAATAGAGTTAGAAACATTGATGAAAGAGAAACATTGATTCAGCTGCCTCCTGCACACCCCCCACTGGGGATGTGTCCGCAACCCAGGTACATGCCCTTGACCGGAATCGAACCTGGGATCCTTCAGTCCGCAGGCCGATGCTCTATCAACTGAGCCAAACCGGTTAGGGCAATATTAAAGTGTTTTAAGAATATTAAGGTGGTACCAACTTTTTATAAAATTCTAAGAGAAGATATTGATTCTCCCTTCTGAACAGAAACTATTTTAAAGTGGTGGCTTGGCCGAAACCGGTTTGGCTCAGTGGATAGAGCGTCGGCCTGCGGACTGAGAGGTCCCAGGTTCGATTCTGGTCAAGGGCGTGTACCTGGGTTGCGGGCATATCCCCAGTAGGAGATGTGCAGGAGGCAGCTGATCGATGATTCTCTCTCATCGATGTTTCTAACTCTCTATCTCTCTCCCTTCCTCTCTGTAAAAAATCAATAAAATATATATTTTTTAAAAAAAGTGGTGGCTTGAAGGGGACAAAAATAAGTTCTGAATCGGGTCATGGCCTGAGAGAGGCACTTTTCCTAGTGTAGTTGCGTGAGTTGTGGCGATGCCCCGGGTGAGAACACACACACGGTGCTTCTCTGTACCAGTGATTTGAGCAGAGATTTCTCCTGTGTTAAGTTAGTACTCCAGACAGAAGCTGCTCATGACAACCCCTCCCCATCCTCCCTCCCACTCCACCCTGCAACAAGAGGGGAGAAGGTACCGTTTTCTGCTCTCCAGTAACTAGCAGAAATGTTCTAAATGATTTGAAATCCTCTTGTGAAAATTCTTAATAAAAAAATCTGATGGAGTTTGGATCACTGGAATGTTTTCTTTTAAATATATTTTATTGATTTCAGAGAGGAAAGGAGAGGGAGAAAGAGATAGGAACATCAATGATGAGAGAATCATTGATTGGTTGCCTCCTGCATGCCTCCTACTGGGGATCGAGCCCGCAATGCAACCCAGGCATGTGCCCCCGACTGGAATCGAACCTGGGACCATTCAGTCCACAGGCCGACACTCTATCCACTGAGCCAAACCAGCATGGGCTCCATACCATTTTATATGGGGAATGTGAGCATACAAGTATTTGGTCTCCCTTATAGTGGGTTCTGGAACCAATCCCCCACAAATATAGATGGATGACTTAATTTTCAGGGAGTCAGAAGTTATATGTGAGTTTTTGACTGCACGGAGGTTGATGCCCCAACCGCCCCCCGTGTTGTTTATTTTAAAGATTTTTAAAAATATATATTTTCCTTGATATCAGAGAGGAAGGGAGAGGGAGAGAGATAGAAACATCAATAATGAGAGAGAATCCTTGATTGGCTGCCTCCTGCACACCCCCCACTGGGGATGGAGCCCACAACCCAGGCATGTGCCCTTGACCAGAAGTGAACCTGGGACCCTTGAGTCCACAGGCCAATGCTCTATCCACTGAGCCAAACTGGCTAGGGCCACCCCTCTGTGTTGTTAAGGGTCAACTGCAAATGTAAAAAATTTCTAATTCTTAGTGAGTCAAATATCATCTTGAAAAATTAAGGATGATCGTATTAGTGATAAAGTTACAGAAGACACTTATGAAAGAAACTAATGTTAAATAACTATATATTTACAAACTTTCCCTACTAGTGTCCCAAGAGAACCTACACCTACTCAGGTTCCTCAAACATCAGGTGCTCTACCATTTATTTTACACGGAGTATAAAAGCTAAATGATAAAGGAGAAATAGGGAGAAATTTGTAATAGGTTTGAGGTTTTATTTTAGAATGATGGAAATGTTATGGAGCTAGATGGTTCCACTTTTTAAAATTATTTATTATGCCCTGACCAGTTTGGCTCAGTGGATAGCGCGTTGGCCTGTGGACTGAAGGGTCCCAGGTTCAATTCCGGTCAAGGGCATGTACCTAGGTTGCGGGCACATCCCCAGTAGGGCAAGAAATCAATGTTTCTCTCTCATCGATGTTTCTAGCTCTCTATCCCTCTCCCTTCCTCTCTGTAAAAAATCAATAAAATATATTTTTTAAAAAATTATTTATTATTATGTATTGGTTTGGGGTGTATGCTTAGTGGTTAGACAATCATATACTGTACAGAGTGTCCCCTGATAATTCTAGTTCCCCAACTGGCACCATACATAGTTATCACAATATTATTGACTTTCCTATGACTTACTTACCTGTGAGTATTTTGTAATTAGCAATTGAATTGTTCACTTTTTTTTTCTTCTTTTTTTTTCTTTTTCTTTTTTTTAGCGACGCTCAGACAGGCGTAGCCCCGGGAGGATGAATTGTTCACTTTTATTTATTTTATTTTTTTATCACCATTTATCCCCCATACACCCTCTCCCACCTCCACCCATCCCCTCCCCCTGAGAATTGTTCACTTTTATTTTTTTTTTTTGGTAATGTATTTTTATTGATTTCAGAGAAGAAGGGAGAGGGAGAGAGAGATAGAAACATCAATGATGACAGGGAATCATTGATTGGCTGCCTCCTACTCACCCCCTGTAGGGGATCGAGCCCACAACCTGGGCATGTGCCCTTGGCCATGAATTTTTTACATTTGCAGTTGACCCTTAACAACACAGAGGGGTGGCCCTAGGGCAAGAATTATTCACTTTTAAATGGTAATTTTGTTACATGACTTTTACCTAAAACATTTTTAAAATTAAAAACACCTAAGTGATGCATTTCTTCTATTATTCTTAGAATATATTACTTCTAAATATTAGCACTTCATCTCTATTGATGTGTATGTTATTAACATAGGACACTATATAAAATGAATCTTTTAACATAATATTTTAAAAGAATCATCAAAATACCACTCTTACTTGCATTTTCAGACTTCAGCATTTTAATTTCTTCTGTTTTTAGTTTCAAAGTCTCTTTGAGGACTGCATTTTCACAGTTTAGCCTGGGAAAAAAGTAACCACCAAATAACTAAAATATTAACACTTTGTACTTATATCAGAATGTTTTCATCCCTTAGAGCACAAAAAAATAAATATAATTTTTCCTACTTCAAAAGTCTAGAATTTAGATGTTACAAAATAAAGACAGTTTAAAGGAGTGTGGAAAGGTTTTGTACATACTCTAAACCCTTCAGTACAGCTCAGAAAAAATCAGAACCAGAAATAGCTCTAAGGCAACCATTTTGAATATTCATTCTCTTTACTGAAGTTTTAATTCAGTTTAATAAACATATCCTTGGGTGAGGATTAAAAAATTAAAATTAAATTCACACTAATGAAAGAGTTGATCAAAAGATTTTGTTTGAAAAAATAGTATCAATGCTAAAATAACTTGGGAAACAATGACTCTTACATTGTTTTTAAAAATACAGTTTAGCCCTAGCTAGTTTGGGTCAGTGGATAGAGCGTCGGCCTGTGGACCAAAGGATCCTGGGTTCAATTCCGGTCAAGGGTACGTACCTAACTTGCAGGCTCCTCCCCAGCCTGGGCCCTGGTCAGGGCTCGTGCAGGAGGCAACCAATCGATGTGTTTCTCTCACATTGGTATTTCTCTCTGTCTTCCCTCTCTCTCCCACTTTCCCTAAAAATGAATGGAAAAATATCTTCAAGTGAGGAATAACAAAAAAAAAGTAAAAAAATTAAAATACAGTTTAGCCCGGCCAGTATGGCTCTGTTGAGATTAGTCCCATGTACCAAGAGGTCACTGGTCCGATTCCTAGCCAGGGCACACACCCGAGTTTCAGGCGGGATCCCCAGTAGGGGCTGTGCAGAAGGCAGCCAATTGAGGTTTCTTCCTCTCTCTCTAAAATCAATAAAAACATAACAAATAATAAAAATACAGTTTATACTATTTTTTAAACAAGAAAATTAAAACTAACAGAAAGACATGGAGTTAGCTCAAGGAAGAAGAAGGCCTAAGCTACATTTGAATTACAAACATTTTAAAGATTCACAAAGAAAAACTATAGAATAGTAATATACAAACCTGTCATATTTTTGGGTCCAAGTTTCCTCTATATTTTTTATTCTATTCTGATCAAATTCTATTTTCCACTGCAAGGAATTTATTTCCTATAGAAAGAAAATAGCATTTCAGGACATTGTGACTAGCTGAACTAAATAATATAATCATTTCACAGAAATAGGTTCAAGAGGAAAAAAACTAAGTATTGATCAAAAAGAGTATGACGTTTGTAAACACACATAACATACCTCTTTAGCACTCAAAAGAGCTTTACCAAAGCTTGCTTACTATAGGAGAAATTTAAAATTGTTTAGGTTAACAATTTGCTGGTCCAAACCTAGATTTCTCATCATTCCCCCCGAACCCTCTAACCCCGTGGTCGGCAAACTGCGGCTCTCGAGCCACATGCGGCTCTTTGGCCCCTTGAGTGTGGCTCTTTCTAAGCCTTAGGAGTACCCTAATTGAGGTAATAACAATGTACCTACCTATATAGTTTAAGTTTAAAAAATTTGGCTCTCAAAAGAAATTTCAATCGTTGTACTGTTGATATTTGGCTCTGTTGACTAATGAGTTTGCCGACCACTGCCCTAACCCATGCAGACTCCACAAGCAAAATACACTCCTGGAAGTCTGCACCCAGGACCGTTTCATCAAGGGAGAGTACTACCAGCACAGGAACAGGACCTTCAAGGGTGATACCTAACTACTGTTTTAGTGAAGATCAGGTGGCCAGACAAAGGCAGGCTCTGGAAGCAGATAAAGAAAAGAAGAAAAATAGGAAGTGTCAACTTGGCAGGCCTCCTAATACCTTAAAATGAGGAAATAAAAGAAACCGTCTTTGCCCATTTGACAATCTGGATTATAAGCTCCAAAGGGGAAGGAACCATATGAAGTGAAGCACACCTAGCAGAGGGTGTGCACAAACAACATATCCATTGATCAGGTGACCTTTAAGGAAATTCTGTTTGAGAGCTTGTTGGATTAACTACATCTTTGCTAAAAATGCAAATACCTTCTCCAAGGATCTCTTTTCGTCCACAGTTTTTTGAAATATTGCCTGGGTATGACTTGTGGCTTTGCCAAATATTGCCTAAGAACAATAAAAATCATATCAGTACAAATAAAATTTCTAATCACTCCTATAGGCATGATGAAGTTAACATTTTTATTTTATTTTTTTTAATATATTTTATTGGTTTTTTATAGAGAGGAAGGGGAGAAGGATAGAGAGTCAGAAACATTGATGAGAGAGAAACATCGATCAGCTGCCTCCTCCACACCCCCTACTGGGGATGTGCCCGCAACCAAGGTACATGCCTTTGACTGGAATCGAACCTGGGACCCTTCAGTCCACAGGCCGACGTTCTATCCACTGAGCCAAACCGGTTAGGGCTAACATTTTTATTGTAAGACAACAGAAAAGTAATTTGAGATGAGAATTTCCACAGAGACCACCTTTTGTGGAGTATTTGATAGTTCAGAAGTCAGAAGATCTTGGTTTGGGTCATCCCCAATGAATGTGAGCATGCACGAAAGGATTTGCACACAGACTTGTACACAGACATTCAAAACGTCCAAAGAATGGAAACCCAAATGCCCATCAACTGGTGAACGGATAAAAAAAATAAACAAAATGTGCCAAACCTGTATAATGGAATATTATTTGGCAATAAAAAGGAAGAAAGTGCTGACACAGTCTATACGATGCTTGAACTTTGAAAGCATGCTACCTAAAAGAGTCAGGTGCAAAAGAATCCAGGCACATATTCTATGATTCTATTGATGGGAAATAGAAAAGACAAATCTATAAGACAGAAGGTAGATTATGGATGGGAATGGGAAGTGACTCCTAATGTGTATGTAGTTCCTTTTTGGGGTGTTGAAAATGTTCTAAAATTAGATTGTGGTGATGGTTGTATAACTTCAGTTTAGTAAAAATGAACTGTATGCTTACAAGTGAATTTTATAGCATGTAAATTATACCTCAATAAAACTGTTAAAAAAGTCTAGACCTCAAAAAGAAACTCAATTATCTTAAGCACTGCTACTTTTGTTTTAAAAGCTAAAACCATACAACTGAGTACTGAAATGTGATGGAAGTTTTAAAAAAACTTCTTACCATGCTTTGAAGAATTTTCAGTGCTGCCTCTTTACCTTCCAGTTGTCTTTGAGAGGCCTCCAGTTCAGTTTTTAAATTTTCTACCTCCTGAGGAGAGAAATAAAATGAGTCTTCTTATCGGCAATCCCAAATGATCAATTTGATAGTCTACATTTAAGTTCCATATTCAGTTTGACTGAATGCACTCTGACCTTATAAATGAGGTTGGAAATTCCTATGGGCTCTATAAGTGGACCAGACAGACAAAAATTGAGAGCCTCACTACCAGGTGCTATTTGTAACTCAAAACCCAAATCTTTTGCTTTTACGCATCTAGGCCACACAGCTAAGAATTTGAAAGAAAAAAAGAATTCCTTAGACCACATAAAAGAAACACGAGTGTTCACAAAGCAACAGTAGTTATTATTGGTTGAATTGTGTCCCCCCAAAAGAAATGTTCAAGTTCTAACTCCTGATAGTGTGACTGTGACCTTATTTGGAAATAGTCTTTGCAGATGTAATCAAGTTAAAATGAGGTCAGGTTGGATTAGGGTAAACCCCAATGACTGGTGTCCTTATAAAACAAGAAAAATCTGGACACGGACACACAGGGGACAAGGCCAAATGACGACAGACGCGGAAACTAGAGTGATGCTCCCGCGAGCCAAGGAATGCCAGGAGCAAGCATTGTCGGGAAGCTAGGAAGAGGGACAGGATTCCCCTCCAGACCTCTCAGAGGGAATATGCACCCACACACACACACCTTGATTTTGGATTTCTGGCCTCCGGAGCTGAGAGAATAAATCTGTTGTTTTAAGCCCAGAGCGTGTGGCACGTTGTTTCAGCAGCCGCAGGAAACAGTACAGCGGCTTTCACAGGAGTCACAAACACACGAAGACAGGCTTCCTGCTTCCCACAGGAAAGGCACCCTACCCCCCAGGAACCCCTACTCCCAGCAGGAGGAGCCACCTCCTCGGCCACCTGGCAAACTTTCTGGTCTTTTGACTTCAAAGAGGTTAAAGTAAGTCAGGTTATTTCAAGCCAGAAAAGACAGATGGAAAGAAGTGGTAACTATTTTCTCCAGAAGATTCGAGAAGTAGTAGTGGGCGGGGGGATGGGGGGATAGGGGTGGGGGTGGGGAGGAGAACTGGAGGGCATATTTAAGTAAAGAGCCTTTTTGAGAGATGAGGAGGATAAGAAACTCAGGAGCCAGCTCATAGTTTCACCACATGGCTCCTTCGCAATATCTGGAAAGCCAACATTTGCCTTCCACACAATTTTAGGATTCCTTAAACAAAATATCTACCAGTGGGCCTTTATTCCCATGAGAATTTTTATGTTAGAGTACCCACCTCTAATGCTTCATCAAGACGTTGCTTTAACTCTACATTTGGCAATTCCGAATTAGAATCTATTAGAAAAAAAACACATTTGCTTTAACTAGTAATATAAGGACATTTGTTTACAAATTATCAAATATAGATTTCCCCTAAATTGCAAAGAGAATTGTAATAAACCAAAAAATGATAAAAATAAGTAGCTTAAAATATTTCACAAATGAAGAGATACATAAAGGGTGTCCCAAAATTCACGCAAGAAGTAATTTTGATAGAAAACACAGGTTTATAATGAAAAATTGTAATTTTTTCATTGATTCATAAAGTATACAGTATAGGGTTATGTATGGAATAGCACATCGGGTAAATGGCCTCCACGGCTTTGCTGGCACATACGCACTCTTTTGTTGAAATTTTCCATGACTGTTTTGCATAAATGTGGCTGAATTTCGATGAGGCTCATTTTCATCTTGATGGCTTGGTTAATCGACAAAATTGTCACATTTGGGGTTCAGAAAATCCACGAGTGATTGTTGAGAAACAAATGCATCCACAACGTGTCGCTGTTTGGTGCGGATTTTGGGCTGGAAGCATCTTCGGACCATTCTTCTTCGAGAATACGGCTACTCAGGCAATAACAAAAGAGTGCATACATGCCACATAACCCTATACTGTATACTTTATAAATCAATAAAAAATTTACAATTTTTAATTATAATTCTATGTTTTCTATCAAAATTACTTCTTGCGTGAATTTTGGGACACCCTTTACTTTGAATAAAAAGACTTTTAAGAAGGACTCTAAAATAAAACTGTTGTTGCCTTAGCTGGTTTGGCTCAGTGGATAGAGCATCGGCCTGCACACTGAAGAGTCCTGGGTTCGATTCCAATCAAGGGAACATGCCTGTGTTACAGGCCCAATCCCCAGTAGGAGGCGTGCAGGAGGCAGCCAATCAATGATTCTCTCTCATCATCCATGTTTCTATCTCTCTCTCCCTCTCCCTTCTTCTCTGAAATCAATAAAAATATATTTTAAAAAAACTGTTGTTAATAATTGGGTCAGTTACTACATATTACTACTATACAAACACAATACAAAAACACATGAATGTTGGTGAATGAACTAAATAAGTTTTGGTGTTGGCTTAAATTTGATCAATGTAGTGATATGAATACCTAAGAAATAACCTGAATTTAATTTCTTTCCAACAAGAATGACTAGCAGTCTCCTATAACTTCAATTATTCTCTCCTTATGTGATCAACTGAGACATAACACTGAGCTTTCCAGGAGCTTCATTTTCATTGTGGTCTCACTGGCAACAGGAAAACGTTAAAGTGGCAAGTTACAAGTGGGAGGAAAAGAAGAAAATTAGAAAGAATATTTTGAGGAATATTAAAATTTTCTCAAAACAATTTTTTCCTTTGCTATTCTGAATTTTCATCAACATGACAGTATCCAAGGTAAAACCTACTTCATGTTTTTACTCTGATGATACAAAGTTTTAAAGGAGGGACAAAAGTAACATTGGATGGACAATGACAAGTTCTGTTTTATTAATACTTGTGGTAGGCAGAACAATGGCCCCCAACAATGCCCACATCCTAATCCCCATAACCTGTGAATACATAGCAAAAAGGACTTTGCAGATGGGATGTACTTGGAGATGGAAGAGTACCATGGGTTACCCAGGTGGGTCCAATGTCCTCACAGGGTCCTTATCAATGAAAGAGGAAGGCAGGAGAGTCAGTGTCAGACTCTCACCAGCCACTGCTGGCTTTGAAGATGGGGCAAGGGGACCATGGCCAAGAAATGCAGGCGGCCTAGAAGCTGGAAAAGGCCAGGGAACGGCTTCTCCCCTAGAGCTTCCAGAAGGAAGGCAGCCCTGTCGATGGCTTGATTTTAGCCCAGTGAGACCTGCTTGGGACTTCTGACTATCTACAGAACTGTAAGATAATAAATGTCTTTTGTTTTAAACCATTAAATTTCTGGTAATTTGGAAACAACCTATTAGGAAACTCACACAACATTCTTACCTAAGATCAGGTCAACTTTGATAAAAGATAAAAGCCCATAACCCAACAAAACAAGAGCTCATACTATTGCTATTGCATCTCGTTTCTATCCCAGTGGTTTCCCCATGTTTTTACAAAGCATCATATTCAGTTTTCAACATCTTGCTTGCAAAATAGTATGCATTCCTATGCATGATAAGAAATTGGGAGAAAAATATATAAATAATCCCATCCTAATTTCAAAAAGGATTTTGTAGGATAGGGATAGATCCCCAACTACAACATGTTGTTTGTAAATCTAAAATCATGTTTCTTAAGTTACTTTTGTGTTGTTCTAATGTGTGTTTGTTTCACTTTGGTGGGGAAGTTTTACAATGTGGATTACAAAAGATACAGTCACAAAAGCTGTACCACGGCGCAGGCATAGGCCTCATCCTTGGGTTCCCAAACGCTGTGCAGTTGTACCATTCTATCACAGTATGATCTGCATTTTATTCTTTCCTTAATGTACAGCTTAATTTATTTTTAGTTATAATAAGTGAAGATTAATTTTTTGTGTTTTAAAAATATGTTTTTATTTATTTCAGGGAGAGGGAGAGAGAGATAGAAACATCAATGATGAGAGAGGATCACTGATCAGCTGACTCCTGCACACCCCCTACTGGGGCCTGGGACCACAACCCAGGCATGTGCCCTGACAGGGAATGGAATCATGACCTCCTGGTTCATGGGTCAAGAATGCTCAACCACTGAGCCACACCAGCTGGGCAAGATTAATTTTGTTTTTCTAATTTTTGAGAATTTCATGACATCCCTAAAATAAGCAGAAACTTGTGTGTTCTGCTGGTAACACTCCTTCCCCAGATAAGCACTGGGCTTGCCTGCTCAAATGTCACCTCCTTAGCAGGCCTCCCCTGACCTTTGCCTAAAATAGCAGTGTCCCAGCCTCTCCAATCACTCACTATCCCTTCACTTACCACTGCCTGATGTTATACAGCTGCTGATTTGTAGGTTTATTCTGTCTCCTAGACTACAGTTAGGGCCTTGGACAATTTTGTTCAATGATGTTATTCCCAGAGCTTAGAACTGTCCCAGGAACCTAATAGGTACCCAATGAATATTTTTTGAATTAAAAAAAAAAGGAATACATGAAGTCTACCACTATATCACAAACAAAAAAAGCAAGGTAGGTAATTATTCACTGATATAACTAACATGTGTGTATTAATGCAGAATAACTAGTGTACTTTGCAATTTGAACAATTCTTGGAAATAGAGACATCAATTACTTTTGAACCATCACCAATCTCAAGAGGTGAATAGAGAAACATCTCTAAAATGCACTCTGGTGACCACTGTCCTGTGTGGGGAGGGAGGTGGGGATACGCATTCTTACCAGTGCTACTGTGTCGTCTGTGATGGGGGGTCCTGGGCCCTTCATGGTATGTGCCTTGAGGCCTGGGACGCCGACAAACAGCACCACTTCTTTCTTCCCCCTTCCTGGGAGACAGGGGAGGGCTACAGTTCGTCTCATCTGATCTTCTTCTAGATGTGACCAAGTGTGAAACTGGCACTTCATAAATACCGCCCGGCCTTCTCCCGAGGCCGTACCCTAAGTCGCCTTCTGCCATGTCATCGTCCTCCGCTTCCCAGGTCTGCGCCCCGGCCTCACTCGGTGGCCTCAACGCCCTGCTCATCAGCCAGGTGCCGCGGTTACCATAAGGAAAACCGGCTTATCTGCAGGTAGGAAGAAGAGTAGTTAAAACACCGTCAGGGTAAGAGAGTTGGGTTTTCCAGGGAGCACCAGCACACAAACGCAATCCAGTTCAACATGTAAGGACTTACTGGTGAGGGAAATTCTCACTTCTTATTTCAAAGAAGCAGCGAATGGGGAGGAAGCAGGAAAGGCAGTTACTGAATAACCTATTGATCAGGATAAAGCAGATGGGTCTTTGCCAAGGAAACAGAGATACAAAAGGTTCTGTTTTCACCAGCCTAAGAGCTACATAAAATTCAGACAAGTCTCTGAAAAAAAAACGAGCCTTGCAATGAACGACCAAGAGCGTCCTGCCTCTGTCCCCTCGCCGCCCTTTATTCAGTTCAGGTGCCCAGGGCTCTTCGGTTCCTCCGACAGCCCCTGTGCAGACACTATTAGCAAAGGTTTTGTATGTGGGACAGTCCTAGGTGGGAGGGGGGAAGGTGCCCCACCTCCCTCTCAAATCAGATTGCCTCCGTTCAAAACCTATGTCTCAATGCAACCAGCGCAAACCGCAAAGCCTTTCCAGTGGCGCAGGGCCTGATGCCCATCTCTGCCCGCCCTCAGCCAAGGCTGACTGCCCTGGCCTCCGGTGCTGTGGACCATGCCAAGTACTCCTGCCCCAGAGCTTTGCACTCACCTTGCCTCAGGGAATGAATGCTCTTCCCCCAGAGAGTTGACAGCGGATTCCGCACCTCCTGTGGGTCCTTCCTTCAGTCTTCCCTTCTCAGTGGGGCCTTTCCTGGCACCCCGTCTAAAACTGCAGCCTTCTCCCTGTCCCACTTAGCTGCTTTATCTTTCTCCTTGGCACTTATGACGTTCTAACATACCATATTTTACTCATTTTCAAATCACGCCTCTGAAAGGGGAAAGGGAGCCCAGCAGAGGGAGCCAGGTGAAGCGGAGGGTGGCTCCAGCTGCCTAGGATGTCTGTCAAGAGCTAGGGCACCCTTCAGATTTCCCCCACCAGAGCCCAGACCTGCTGTGGGTGGCCCTGAGAGAAATGTGAGCCTGGCTTGTGTGGCTCAGTGGTTGAGCG
The DNA here is from genome assembly GCF_014108235.1 of Myotis myotis. Lineage (NCBI taxonomy): Eukaryota > Metazoa > Chordata > Mammalia > Chiroptera > Vespertilionidae > Myotis > Myotis myotis. Next base: position 37,222,173 of record NW_023416357.1, read on the forward strand.
TCGACCTATGAACCTGGAGGTCACGGGTTCGATTCCCAGTCAGGGCATATGCCCGGGTTTGGGGCTTGATTCCCAGTATGAGGCGTGCAGGAGGCAGCCGATCAATGATTCTCTCTCATCATTGATGTTTCTATCTCTCTCTCCCTCTCCCTTCCTGTCTGAAATAGACTCAATAAAAATATTTTTTTTAAAAAAAGAAGAAGAAGGAGATGTGAGCTCCACAAGGGCAGAAGTGTTCCTTTGTTTGGATCACCACTCATTCATTCCCAGTGCCTAAAACTGAGACATAACCAGTGCTCAAGAAATCTGGTTAATAAAAGAATAGCCCAACTGGAGTGGCTCAGTTGGTGGAGCATTGACCTGTGCACTGAAAGGTTGCCAGTTCGATTCCCAGTCAGGCACATACCTGGGTTTTAGGTTCGATCACTGGTGGGGCACATACAGAAGGCAACCGATCGATGTTTCTCTCACATCAATGTTTCTCTCTCTCCCTCCCTCCTCTTCCCCTCTTTAAGCATGTCCTTAGGTGAGGATTAACACACACACACACACACACACACACACACACACACACACACAATGACAGCAAAAAGAATAAAGCAAAGAAAGACTATGCAAACAAATCAACTTGCCTCTAGGGCAGAAAAACAAAACCATCACCTCAGCAAGGCTGCACACTGGATAGCATGGGGCTAACTGCCTGCCCTTCTTCCTAGAAGAAAACGTCTGCAGGTAAAAATGCCCTACAGGGAAATCATCCCTGAGCCTTCCGGTCTGAAGACCATCGTAGGCACCTACCTGATGACAGTGGCCTACCTGGTGGCTGGAGAGCACCTGAAATGCTCAGCCCAGTACAGAATACAGTTAAGAGGGGCTTTCATCACCAGATGTTACAAAACAGCTGCTCTGCTGTAGTTATTTAGAAATATTTCATCCTTTTCACAAGACTCATTAAAAAAAAAACCACCCACATCTGACATATTTTTCTAAATATCCTGCTGTTTAAGTAATTGCTTACCAGGACTTTCAAAAATAAATCTCATACATGCAGTCTTTCAAAAATGGTTACATCTTATTTTTTACTGATATCTCTCTCTTATTCTTCCACTATTAAAACTATACATGGATGCCAACTAGATCTGATCACGTATGAAGGGTTTTCTGTTGTTTTTAGGGTCAAAGTACCATATATTTTCAATGTGTAAAAGCAAAGGCCCTTAAGCCCTAGCCAGTGTGGCTCAGTTGGTTGGAGCATCATCCCCTACACAAAAAGGTGGTGGGTTTGATTCCCAGTCAGGGCACAGACCCAGATTGTGGGCTCGATCCCTGGTCAGGAGGCAACTGATCAATGTTTCTCTCTCTCTCTCTAAGAAAAAAAAAGGTCCTTAGAAGATTTGAGATAATCTACACTAATAAAAGAGAAAGATGCAAATTGACCATACCTTCGCAACACCCACCGGCCAATCAGGAGTGAGTATGCAAATTAACCCAACAAAGCTGGTGGGTTAATTTGCATGCGCAGGTGCCGAGCGGCTGGGGGGATTTCGCACCACCCCAGCCGCTCTGGGCCTCTGGGCAGCGTGGGAAGGCGGAAAGGCGGCTCCAGCCAGAGTGAAGGCGGTGCCAGCAGCCAGGGGAAGGAAGACCCATTCTTGCATGAATCTTCATGCATCAGGCCTCTAGTAAATCATAAAAGAAGATACAAAGATGGAAAGACACTCAACATCATTAGTCATTCAGGGAATTGTCGAATTAGACTACAATGACATTCAATCACCTATTACTGACAATTGCAAGTGTTGCCAAGATGTGGACATCCACATACACTATTGGTGGGAGCATAAAATGGTACAGACACTGTGAAAAGTTTGACAGTTTCTTTTCAACAGTGACCCAGCAATTGCATTCTTGTTATTTATCCAAGAGAAACAAAAACATATGTTCATACAGAGATGTGTGTAAGAATGTTCAAAGCATTATTCAAATTAGTCCCAACCTGGAAACAACCCAAATGTCCATCAACAGGAAAACAGACAAGTTACAGTACATCCGTACAATACAATACAATATATTCAGCAATAAATAATAAATTTCTGATATATGTAACAACATGGTGAATGTTACAGACATTTATACTAACTGAAGAACCACATACTGTATGAAATCCTAGCAAAACTAACGTTCATAATAGACCATAGGTCAACAGTTGCCTACGGTGGGAAGGTGAACTTTAAAGGGCACGAGAGAACTTTTTTGGATGATGGAAAAGTCTTATATCTTGACTAGAACGATGGTTGTCAAAATGAATCCAACTATATACTTAACGATGGTGCATTTTCATATATGCAAATTTTACCTCAATAATATGATAGTCACAGAAAAAAATAAGGGAATTTAACTGGATTAGGGGACAAGATGAGAAGTGTGTTAATCAATTGTGCCCTCCTATATAAGGAAATAATTAAAATGGGTGCCTTAAATCAGCAACAATTTTTTAATAACATAATAATAGCGAGCTAGTACGTATTGCTTGCTTTCTGTGTTCTAGACACTATGTTAAGTGCTTTACTTAGATTATTCTATTTATTCTTTACAAACACTCTGTAAGACAACACTGTTACTACTAAGTACAGTTAAATTGAAGCGCACATAGGTAAAGTAACACAGCTAACAAGAGCTGGAGCCAGATTCTGAATCCAGATCCCTGATGTCAGAGACACTGTTACATTCTTAGCCACTGCTTTGTATCATTTGGAGAATTTCAATGAGATTAACATCAGAGTAAATCAAGTTTTTATTACTACATCTAATAGAACTGAAAGTAAAAGCTTAAAATAGCTAGTTTTAGCAACACTCAGCAGTCTATTGGGTCCATTTTTATTTATTTTTATTTTTAAAAATATATTTTTATTGATTTCAGAGAGGAAGGGAGAGGGAGAGAGAGATAGAAACATCAATAATGAGAAAGAATCATTTATTGGCTGCCTCCTGCATGCCCCCTACCTGGAATCAAGCCCAAAACCCTGGGCATGTACCCTGACCGGACTCAGACCGTGACCTCTTGGGTCATAGGTCGATGTTCAACCGCTAAGTCACACCGGCCAGGCAGACCCATTTCCCCCCAAAACTTTAATAAAATCATCTTGGTTCCTTTACAAGTATACTTCCTAAATAAGTAAGTTCTATTTTTATTTGTCAGGGTAGATGGGAAGTTATTTGTTACCTAAGAGGCTGTGTTTTACCTCTAGTCCAGCAGATTCCTGTTTATAACCTCATATCTCTGTTAAGGAAGGTGTGGTCAGGGTTAGGCAGCCAGCAGTGAAGAAAACGGAATTGGTCAACACAAAGGAAAAATGCAATAAGGGGAAAGAATATGCAACCACAGGATTAGCTAAGAATATTTTTTAATGCACCCCCTATATTCAGGCATCAGGAGAACATCTTCCTGCTATTAAGAGTTTAACATAATAGTAAGCTTTCACATGGTCCAATGCCCTACTGTTTTTTAAAATGTAATTCAGGCCATAGCTGGTTTGGCTCACTGGATAGAGCGTCGGCCTTGGGACTGAAGGGTCCCAGGTTCGATTCCAGTCAAGGGCATGTACCTTGGTTGCGGGCACATCCCCAGTAGGGGGTGTGCAGGAGGCAGCTGATCGATGTTTCTCTCCCATCGATGTTTCTAACTCTCTATCCCTCTCCCTTCCTCTCTGTAAAAAATCAATAAAATTATTTTTTAAAAAAATGTAATTCAGGAACTGTTGGCTGTGGACCCTCCCACTTTTTATATACTAATAGTAATATTAATGTGGAATACAATCAAATTAAACTTGACTTTTGGAACATATTACTAACATTCCATTTGACTAGTTTTAAATGCACTCAATGTTGACAACCAGGGAGGCAGTAGATGGGCAACAGAGAAGGCCTGGCCTCAGGAGTTCTGGGTTCAAATTTCACTCCACTAATGCTATTCTGTGATCCTGGGCGAGTCATTTAACTTCTTGGAGCCTGTCTTCAAATTTCCAAAATGGGTTTAAGCATAATTACTTTTTAGAGAGTTATGCTTAGTTCCATAAACCCTATATCTGGGCACCACTGATATATTTGAAATCAATGTTTAATGAATTAGAAGTTGAGTATTAGTTTTTCATCTGTCAAATGAAGGAATTGGACACGATTTTTTTTTGTTCTTTAAAGCCCTAAAATCCCAGTTCTGTATCAACATTTTCCACAGTGCCCCATGGAACCCTAGTTCTATGAACTGTGAGGTGTTGCTAAGAATGAAAGAGCCCTTCTGGTTTTATTATGAGCTGTATTATTTTGAAATGTATTTTATTGATTTTTACAGAGAGGAAGGGAGAAGGATAGAGAGTTAGAAACATCGATGAAAGAGAAACATCGATCAGCTGCCTCCTGCACACCCCCTACTGAGGATGCACCCGCAACCAAGGTACATGCCCTTGACCGGAATTGAACCTGGAACCTTTCAGTCCACAGGCCGACACTCTATCCACTGAGCCAAACCAGTTAGGGCGTACGAGCTGTATTTTACTATGCCAGTCTAGGCACAGGTGCCCAGCCTCAAATTATACAGGCAGTGGCAGCCAGAACTTAGGAACATCTCTCTGGCTCCTTGTTCTGTGGTCTGGTCACTTGGGAAAGGCCACAGAATGAACAGATTGCAGACTGAGCAATCGTCCTACTTCTGCACTAAAACAACTCTCTGAGAAGAGACCAGTGACTTCCTAATCACTAAATCCAAGACATAGTCTCGCTCCTCAGCCACATCCACTTCTGCAGAAGCTGTCCCTGCGGACTTAACCTCCCGCGTCTGCACCCCCCCCCCCCCACTCTCTCTTATCTGCCCCCTCAGGCTCCTTTCCTCTTCCTGTCCCTTGTGTATATGTTTGGCTCCCATTCTTAAGGACACATCTCCAGCAGGATATCCTGGCAGCAATTCAAATGCAGCTTGTTTAAAAACAAATTCATTCCCCTCCCCAGTTCCCGCCGTGTCTCCTCCTGCATCCTCTATTTCTACACCCAGGTCCTCAAAAAGCGTACACCTATGGATGAGGACAGTGGGGGGGTAAGGGCAGAGGGTGGGGTGGGAACTGGGTGGAGGGGAGCTATGGGGGAAAAAAGGGGAACAACTGTAATAATCTGAACAATAAAGATTTATTTAAAAATAAAAAATAAAACACCCAGGTCCAAAACTCTGGGTTTTTTTCTCTTTTCTTTGGTACCTTCAGTCGTCAGGTCCTCTAGATCCACAATCTCCCAATGCCTTGTCCTTCTCTGCACCTGAACTTCACAGGCCTGGGTGAATTTCTTATGATTTCTCCTGGACTAAACCAATAATTCCCTAACTGAGCTACTCCACACACTGTGACGAAGCACAGATCAAGTGATGCCTGTCCATTCATGGCTCCCATGGCCTATATTATAAAAGTGTCGCTCTACTGCCAGGCCAGTGTGGCTCAGTGGTTGAGTGTCACGGTTGATTCCCTGTCAGGGCACATACCTGGGTTGCGGACTCAATCCTTAATGTGGAACGTGCAGGAGGCAGCTGATCAGTGATTCTCTCTCATCACTGATGTTTCTATCTCCTTCTCCCTTCCTTTCTGAAATCAATAAAAATATATATTTTTTTTAAAGTATTGCCCTGTTTGCTACAAGAGTCCTGTTTTCACTTCCTGTTTCCACTGTGAGTACTCCCTGGGCATGCTCTGTGCTTCCATGTGAGAGGGCCTACATCTGCTCCAAGGTAGCCTCAGCCTGGTACCTTCAATTCTCTGCTGGGGCCAGTTTCCACCCCAGGGATGCTTTCCCCCCCTCCCTTCAGCCAGGCCCTCCAGACTACCCTGGGCCAGAGGTGATTTCTCCTACCTCTGAGCCATTCTAGCTCTGTACTAAACCTTTTAATAGTCCTTTCTTCTTTTTTTTTACAGTCCTTACTTCTTCCCTAATGTTTTTACTAAACACACCCCTAGTGCAGGGAGTACTGTATATGTGTCTCATTTGCTTTTGCAGAACAAGCGTTCCAAAGATATCTGACAGATTTAAAACAGAAAACAGATTCCTCCTGGAAAACTGGACTAGGAGCACCCACGCCCAGCAGCCTAACAACTCTGGCCTCAGCAAACAAGCTGGTCAAACACACAATTCCTGTCAGGCCTGGCAGAGAGCAATGAACCGGATCCCCGCCCGAACAATGGCCTGTCGCACAGCACCGTACGATTTTGTTCTGTAACTTTTCCTGTTAAAACAATTTTAGATTTACAGTAAATTGAAATATAATACAGAGAACTCCTGTGTAGCCTTTGCCTAGATTCCTCTAATGTTAACATTAGGGTACATTTATCAAAATTAAGAAGTTAACATGAACTAAAACCACAGACTTTATTAGAATCTCCCCAGTTTTTCTTCTGATATCTTTTTTCTGTTCCGGGATGCGATCCGGGATACTACACTGCATTTAGTGTGCTGTCAGTGTTAAGGCTCAAAATTAATAGAAAAAATAAAGAGAGAAGGAAGGGAGAGAGGCAGAAGCAGTCTTTCAAACCTATTCTTTATATTTTCAATGTCGGGCAGGCCATTAAACCAGCATTAGCGGGAAAGCAGCCAACTAGCCAGCTCGCCCACAACCCGCCGAGTTTCCACGGATGTGCGCCGACCCGGGTCCTTCCCACGCGCGGTTCCCACCTGCGGGCTCTGCCCCGCCCCGGGCCCCGCCTTCCGCGAGGGAGGGTTTGGGACCCCGGACCCAGCCCGGCGACTGGGACCCCCCGCCCCCAGGACCGCGCCCCGCGCCCCGCGCTCACCCGGCGCTGAGCCTCCACGTCGCGCGCCGCCCCTCCGGCCACGTGACCGCGGGAGGCGCCGCCTGGGCATCACCTGCGGGGCTCCGAGCGCGCGGGGGCAGCTGGCTCCAGCTCCGAAGCCGCACTTTCCCCGCTTCGGGCAACCGAGGTCTAAATAATAGCCCGGGGCCTGGACAAACAGGACAGGGCCAAGCGTGCGCGTCAATGAAGGTAACGTTAGACCATTCAGAACCCTGCGTCTGGGGGTCCCCTCCTGGAAGGACGGAGCGGAGCTGAGCTGAGCTGCACTTCTGCGGTGGAGACGGCTTTGAAATGCAAGCTTTCTGTACTGGGAAATGGTGAGGGCATTGCAGAGCCAAGGCCTGGCGGAGGGAAGGAGCTAGACTCGCAGGGGTGGGCAAACTTTTTGACTCGAGGGCCACAATGGGTTCTTAAACTGGACCGGAGGGCCGGAACAAAAGCATGGATGGAGTGTTTGTGTGAACTAATATAAATTCAAAGTAAACATCATTACATAAAAGGGTATGGTCTTTTTTTTTTTAGTTTTATTCATTTCAAACGGCCGGATCCGGCCCACGGACCGCAGTTTGCCCACAGCTGATAGAGGGAGTGGCCTTGAGGGTCCGGAGAGCGGCTACTCTGGACGACCTATTCCTGTGGGTTTCCTGAAACGGACCCCGCCTCCGCCCAATCTCACCAAAACGTGTTGGGTCATTGCCTTGGTGAAATTATTTTGGTATTATTTCCTAATACCCACTGTTGATGTAAAATGTGTCCAAACCTATAAAGAATTTTTATGAGTTTATTTGAGCCAAACTGACAATTGTCCAGAAGCAAAATCTCAACTGGATTGAGAAAATGCTCCAGAGAATGGGGGGTTTTGCAGCTTAGTTTAGACATTCGAATACAAGGAGTACACCTGAGGAGGGTTACATGAAATCCATTGGTGATAGATTAAGGGGGCAGGAGGAAGCAGATTGGGGAAATCCCTGGGATTGGATAAAAAGGCAAAATGGAGAAACATCTGGTTCATTTACATTGGTGGGTGCAGGAGAGTTAATAGTTAACATTTACAGCACATACAGATGGAACGTGGGAGAACAAGACAGCGGGGAGGGGTTCTGTGCTCTCTTCTCTGGTGCAGCTGTTGTGCCCTGAGGGGTCTGGAGGAAGAGATTAGGCTGACCTTCCAAAGGTATGTTTTCTTAGATGCAAAAAGATAATACTCAGACTCACAGAGGTAAAGATTGACCTTTGTCAAGGAAGCTACAGACCTAGGACGTGACTGTCCCCCATGACTCGCTTTTAGTTAGGAATTTTTGTGTTCAGAACATCCTATATGGTTACTTTCAGTCTCTGAGTTTTTTTTTTTTAATATATTTTTTATTGATTAAGATATTACATATGTGTCCTTGTCCCCACGTTACCCTATACCCCCCCCCCCCCGCTCATGCCTTCACCCCCCCGTTGTCCATGTCCATTGATTAGGCCTATATGCTTGCATATAAGTCCTTTGGTTGATCTTTCCCCCTTACCCCCACCCTCCCCTACCTTCCCTCCAAGTCCCGACAGTCCAATCAATGCCTCTCCGTCTCTGGATCAGTCCTTGTTCATCAGTTTATGTTGTTCATTATATTCCACAAATGAGTGAGATCATGTGGTATTTATCCGCTCTCCAGTTCCATCCATGCTGTGGCAAATGGTAAGAGTTCCTTTTTCTTCTTCTTCTTCTTAAAGAATACCTTTCAGCATTTCATATAATGCTGGTTTGGTGGTGATGAACTCCTTTAGCTTTTTCTTATCCGTGAAGCTCTTTATCTGACCTTCTATTCTGAATGATAGCTTTGCTGGATAAAGTAATCTTGGTTGCAGGTTCTTGCTATTCATCACTTTGAATATTTCTTGCCACTCTCTTCTGGCCTGCATGGTTTCTGTTGAGAAATCAGCTGACAGTCGTATGGGTACTCCCTTGTAGGTAACTGACTGTCTTTCTCTTGCTGCTTTTAAGATTCTCTCTTTATCTTTTGCTCTTGGCATTTTAATTATGATGTGTCTTGGTGTGGTCCTCTTTGGATTCCTTTTGTTTGGGGTTCTCTGCGCTTCCTGGACTTGTAAGTCCATTTCTTTCACCAGGTAGGGGAAGTTTTCTGTCATTATTTCTTCAAAAAGGTTTTCAATATCTTGCCCTCTCTCTCCTTCTGGTACCCCTATAATTCTGATGTTGGTACGCTTGAAGTTGTCCCAGAGGTTCCTTACACTATCTTCATATTTTTGGAATCTCTTTTCTTTTTTCTTTTTCGGTTGGGTATTTTTTGTTTCTTTGTATTTCAAATCTTTGACTTGATTCTTGGGATCCTCTTGTCTGCTGCTGGATCTCTGTAAATTATTCTTTATTTCAGTCAGTGTATGCTTAATTTCTAGTTGGTCCTTTTTCATGTCCTCCATGGTCTCACTATACTTATTGAGGGATTCATTAAATTTATCGGCGGTTTCCATAAAATTTTTGAAAAACCTTATAAACGTGGCCTTGAACTCTATATCCAATCGTTTGCTTTCCTCCATTTCTGCCATTTGTGACCTGTTTCTTTGTCTCCGCATTTTGGCAGCTTCCCTGTGTTGATAGAGTGGCCCTGCGTGCCAGGTGTCCTGTAGGGCCCAGTAGCTCAGCCTCCCCAGTTACCTGGGATGGACACTCTTGGTGCACTCTTGGTGCCTTGGTTGGTGTAGAATCACTGGGAGGAATTGACCTCCAGGCCAATTGGCTGTGAGAATCAGCTGTGTCTAAAGTGGGAGAACTTCTGTGCTGAAGACACCCTTCTGGGGCAAGACTTGCTTCAGTGGGGCTTTGGTGCTCACTGAGTCTGCTCCCTGAGTGTGTCCCTTATGGATGTGAGGAGTTGCAATCTGGATGGTCCCCCTCTGACCACTGGGTACAGTGGCTCCTGGATCTAAGGAGGTGCTAATTCAGCCTCTGCCTGAGGCCACACAGCAGGAGCCACGAAGAAGCTCAGCTGTGAAGCAATGCAAGCCGCTGCGGGGCCTTGGGCCTTCTCTTGGAAGTTCTGGGTCTGCCTGGCTCGGCTGCAGTTAGGTACATTCACATGCAAAAGCCTCTGCCGCAGCCTGGGTGGGGCGGGGACTCAGGGAGTCAAAGGGCGGAGAAAGCAGCTATGGCCGATTCTCCGCCCGGAGTCGCGGGTCTCAGTGACCCGCTAATTGCTGCAAGCACCTCTGAGGGAAAGCCGCCCTCAAGTTCGCTCGCTGCCGGACAGACCAGCTTCTCCCCATATGAGTCCTGGGTCCCCAGAGACTTCCCGGAACCGAAGTTCAGAGCAGTCGGGAGTTTGTGATTCAAAAAGACAGCCGCGTCCTCAGGTGCCACCCCCTTTACTCGCGCGCGCGCGCGAGCCGGCCGTACCTCTGCACTTGTACCTCTGCACTTCACCTCTGCAGCGCCTCTGGCTCTCAGCGTGCTTTTCTTTCCTTCTAGTTGTAGAATTTACACTCAGCCAGCCTTCCTGTTGTTCTGGATGATGTTTGCTCTGTCCTTTGTGGTAATTTTCAATTGTTGTGGGAGGCGGCAATTTCCTGGTGTTTACCTATGCCGCCATCTTAGTTTCTCTCAGTCTCTGAGTTTTTAAGGCCCACCATGCAAACTTCCCCTGAGATTGTCAGGTTTAGTAGGTAGCCCCTTTTTTGTCCACAGCAACATCCATGAAATATCTGAAGGGGCTTCGTAGTCGCCGGATTTAAAGATTACTTTGGTTTGGAAATAAACTAATAAACCCTTTCCTCTCAGTAGCCAACTTCTTTTTAGTAGTGTTTCTCTTCTCTAGATCCAGTCCACATTTTCCTTAACCAGCTGCTTTTCGAAAGCAGACATACCTAGATATATGGAAAACTAGACAGAACCGAGGCTCTAAAATTTCTCCTGATAATAGGACAAGATCAATGCTATGTGCTTATTAGATGCTTCGGGATTTAAAATTATCATAGAAGAGTAATATATTTATAACTGTAAAGTCAGTTGCGTACTATCTCATTTAGGATGATAAACATATTCAATCGCTTTGCAAACCAAAAATAAGTTTTCTTCAATTAAAACCTTTTTAAAAACACATTTTGAAATTTCAACCTATTTTATTGATTAAAATAAATTTTTTTAGAGCATGAGGAAAGGAAAGGGAGAGAGAGAAAAAAAATCAATGTGAGAGAGAAACATTGATTGGTTGCCTCCTGCAGGCACCCCCACTGGGGATCAAACCCAAAACGTGGGCATGTGCCTTGACAAGGAATCAAATCAGCAACCTTTTGGTGCATAGGATGAAACTAAACCAACTGAGTCACACTGGCCAGGGCTCAATTAATACTTTATTATAGCAAATCTTGAAGTGAGGTACTATAAGTCTTTTAACTTTTTCAATATTTATTCTTTTTCAGCATTGCTTATCTATTCCCATTCCTATAGATTTCCATATAAATTTTCAAATCAGCTTATCAACTTTTATTTTATGCTGGGATTTTTATTCGGATCGAATGTATAGAACTAGAGGCCTGGTGCATGAAATTTGTGCACCAAGGGGGGGGATGCCCCTCAGCTCAGCCTGTACCCTCTCCAGTCTGGGACCCCTTGGACATCCCTCTCACAATCCGGGACTGCTGGCTCCTAATCGCTCGCCTGCCTGTCTGCCTGATTGCCCCCAACTGCTTCTGTCTGACAGCCTGATCACCTCCTAACTGCTCCACTGCCAGCCTGATTAACACCTAACTGCTCCCCTGCTGGCCCAATCGCCCCCAATTGCCCTCCCCTGCAAGCCTGGTCCCCCCCCAACTGCCCTCCCCTGCCAGCCTGGTTGCCCCCAACTGCCCCCCCCCCCGCCTGATCTCACCCCCAACTGCCCTCCCCTGCCAGCCTAATCTCACCCCCAATTGCCCTCCCCTGCCAGCCTGATCTGGCCCCCAATTGCCCTCCCCTGCAAGCCTGGTCCGCCCCAACTGCCTTCCTCTGCCGGCCAATTTGGTTCTAATTGGTCAGTTTCTATGCCAGTCAGCGTCAAAAGCTCCGCCTCCTAGGCAGCCATTGGCTCCTCACAGTTGACCAGATTTGGTTCTGATTGGTCGGTTTCTATGCCAGTCAGCATCTCTGGGCCTATCAACGGGCCTGATCATAAAGGCGGGGCTGATCAGTAGCCCTGGTGGAGGCCTGGAAAGAAATGGAGGCAAGGCTGCTGACCAGGCCCGCAGCTAAAGAGAGAGGCAAGTGCTGATCAACAGCTGCCACAGAGGCTATGGATCAGACCTTGCTTCTCTCTTCAAGCCTCTCTCTGGGCCTGATTTGTAGCCCCCTCAGCAGTCAGTGCTGGGTCACCATGCCTGTAGTCATAGCAGTGAGCGCTGGGTCGCCACGGCAACCCAGCGCTGACTACAGGACTGACTTCCAGTTGGTCAAGCCTCCTGGTCGTTGTGGATGTGACAGACCCAGGGTATTTATATATTAGGATTTGGGGAAAACTGACATGTTAATATTGAGTCTTGTAATTCATGAACCTGGTATATCCATCTAATTGAATCTTTCATTTGAATTTTCAGCATGCAGATATTGCACATATTTTATTAGACATATACCTCAGTACATCATGATTTTTGGTACTGTAAATAGTTTTAATTTTCAATTGTTTCACTACTGTATGGAAATGCAGTTGACTTTTGTGTATTGTTCTAGTATTCTGTGACCTTGCCAACAGTAAATTATTAGTTCAAGTAGCTTTTGTGTGGATTCTGTTTGGAATTTCTACATAGGTAATCATGTTGACTAAGAATAGTTTATTTCTTTCAGCTCTGCGTGTCTTTATTTTCTTGCTTAATCCACTGGCTAGGACCTCCAGGATGACTAATATGCTTTTCTATTCACTAGTCTTGTTTCACAAATTATTTTTTAATCCCCTTCCATAAAAATTAACCCCTTAAACAATGAACCTCTGGATGGGTTTCAGGTGTCTGTAAATCTTTGAAAAATATAAGCAACATTTTGTAGTAATATGTATATCTTTTTGGAGGAAGTGTGTTTATAGCTTACATCAGACTGTCACTAGATTTATGTCATTAAAAGGGTTAGGGAACTAAATTTTAAGTAAAAGCCTTGGTATATATAAAGAATTTTCATATTGTTTCTCACATATACAGCTATTAAAATTATTAAAAAGTGATTTTTTTTTTTTACCTTGCCCTCTTCCCACTCCATAGGAAAGAATAAACAGTTCTCAGTAGTTTTGACCCCTATCACTTTTGTGTTAAAAACAAATTTAAATGTTAGTAAGGATTGGTGATAGGACATGCTTAGAATGCCGAAGAAATATAGCTGAAGTAAGGCCAAACCCCTATCTCAAAGCACACAAAATAAAAATATACCAAGAAGGGTATAAGGGAAAGAAATAATTGGTTATGCATATGCCAAAGCTTATTATCTGAAAGCACTCTTGGGAAACTGAATAAATTATATTAAGAAGTCTGATTTACAGAATTATAAAATGATTAAAAATTTGGCAAACTTATCTTTTTTATTTCATTATATTATTTTATTTATTGATTTGAGAGAAACATTGATTTGTTGTTCTACTTATTTATGCATTTATTGGTTGGTTCTTGTACATGCCCTGACTGGAGATTGAACCTGAAACCTTCGTGTATTGGGACAATGCTCTAACCAACTGAGCCACCCGGCCAGGGCCCACACACTTATTTCTCAAATTTGATTTAAATCATCCCTTTTAGCCGAAACCGGTTTGGCTCAGTGGATAGAGCGTCGGCCTGCGGACTGAAAGGTCCCAGGTTCGATTCCGGTCAAGGGCATGTACCTGGGTTGCAGGCACATCCCCGGTAGGAGATGTGCAGGAGGCAGCTGATCGATGTTTCTCTCTCATCGATGTTTCTAGCTCTCTATCTCTCTCCCTTCCTCTCTGTAAAAACTCAATAAAATATATATCAAAAAAAAATTTAAAAAAAAAATAAATAAATCATCCCTTTTAAACAAAAAGTTTACAAATAGGTTTGACTAAAATTAGAGACAAACAGTAAATGACGTTATTTTTAAGACAATTATAGGGTGTTAAAGCATTGTCACTCGTTTCACATGAAATCTAGGCTGAGTTGGTGAGCATATTAATATTTATAAAATTCATAAAATATGTGTAGCTCTGTATTAGACTCCAATATCTCCCATCTGTTTAAGGGAAATCTCATTTATTATTATGAGTCAATATTAGTTAATGAGCAATCACTTGATTAGCAAGGGAATTTAATGAATCCTATTAGTGAAAAGATAATAGACTTCTCAAAACAGCATAGTCTTTTCAAAACAGCCGTTCATGCCTACCAACTGGTGTGGCTCAGTGGTTGAGCACATGAAAAGAGGCTCAACATCATTAGTCTTTAGGGAAATGTAAATCAAAACAAAACAAAATATGATAATATATCCACAGGATGGCTATTATGAGCAGTAGCAACTGTTGGCAAGGATGTGGAGAAATTAGATACCTAATACATGGATAGTGGGAATGTAAAATAATGCAACCACTTCTGAAAAATTTGGTATTTGCTCAAAAAATTAAACTCAGTTGCAATTTAGCCCAGCAATTTCCTTCCTAGAAATATATCCAAGAGAATTAAAAACATATATCCACATAAAACTTGTACACAAATATTCATAGCATAATTCACAATACCCAAAGTAGATACAACCCAAAGTAACTGATGGAATGGATAAACAAAATGTGGTATAGCCATACTGTGGAATATTATTCCACATAACAAGAAATAGAGTACTGATACAGGCTACACTATGGATGACCTTGAATACATTATGCTAAGAAGCCAGATACAAATGCCACATATTGAATTGATTACATTTATATGAAATGTCCAGAATATGCAAATCCATGTAGACAAAGATTAGTGATAGCAAGGAGCTGGGAGAAGGGAAGAACGGGAAGTGAGTGCTAACAGGTATGGTACTTATTTTTGATGGGGTAATGAAAATGTTACCGAATTAGATAGTTGTACAGTCTTGTCAATATGACAAAAACTAGTGGATTATACTCTTTAAAATGGTAAATTTTCTGGTATGTGAATTATACCTTAATTTATTTTTTAAATATATTTTTTATTGGTTTCAGAAAGGAAGGGAGAGGGAAACATCAATGATGAGAGAGGATCATTGACTGGCTGCCTCCTGCACACTCTCCACTAGGGATTGAGCCCAAAGAAACCAGGGCATGTGCCCTGACCAGGAATCAAGCCATGACCTTCTGGTACATAGGTTGCCACTCAACCACTGAGCCACACCAGCCGGGCAATATTTTAAAAAAGGATACGGAGGTATGTAGATTCTAAGATTGTATAATCTCCAAAATATATTAAATGAAAAAAATAGGGAACATGGTATGCTACCACATGTTTAAAATAATGTGTACACACACTGTGCAGGCATTAACTATCTGAAGAGAAACATAGGTAACATTATGTCCCAAAGGGAGGTGATGTGGGATGGGTGAAGAACAGGGATGGCCTAGAAGAGAAACTACCTTTTCAGTATACTTTGTACCTTTTGCATTTTATAGAGTACTAGAGGCCCAGTGCACAAATTCATGCATATTAAAAGGAAATTAATTAGAAGAAATATTTTAGAGGCCAGGGAGGGACTGCAAGAGGTTGGCTCCAGGGCATGTCTGGCCCATCTTGCCCACTCCCAATCAGCCAGACCCCAGCATCAAGCTAACCTACCAGTCGGAGCGTCTGCCCCCTGGTGGTCAGTGCATGTCATAGTGACTGGTTGAGCGGTTGACCGATGGGTTGGACACTTAGCATATTAGGCTTTTATATATATAGATAAGTATGTCCACCCCTCCTTTCCTTAAAAGGGAATACATAAAAAATGGAAACTCTGGTGCTTTATATTTAGATTTTATTTTACAAGATCATGTTCATTTTCTTTTTTAATAAACTTAAACAATATCCTCCCACACATTTGGTCAGGTTTATTTATACTTTAGCAATTGAAGCATTAAACAATGACAGTTTTTATTCTCAATCTTTAACGCGTTAAGCGCCCAGTCAGTCACCAGTGACTGACACTATACTTTCCATGTGGAAGACAAAACAGGCTGGGCACTTAACATGTGAATAAAGTTATATTCATTATACTTTCTTACGGAAAAAAACACACCCAAATATAAACCTTTATACTATCCACCTACTAGTCCTGCAGCACAATTTTAATAAAAAGGGTTTACTAATAAATGCATAATTTATATGATGTGGGCAGAGAAATATTAAGAGTGATTATAAAGTGGCCAGTCTTGTAAGTCAAGAGCTATGATCTTTGACCCATTGCTCAATCCACTTCAATATCTGATTGATATTATTCTCTAGATCTTCTGGTTTATTGCTGGGCAGCTGATGCACTATGTCTTCGCTGTAGGATGCTAATGCTTCTTCATAAAGAATTTGAAAAATTTCACACTGAACATTATCTTTTAGTTTCTTCTCATTATAACCCCTAGAAAGCAGAGAGAAGATAAGCAAACAAATGGCATTAATTGGAGTTTTAGGAACATACCAGAAACTGGACACTTTGGAATACATGAAACATCATGCAAAAATACTTCTTGTAGTCTCCTTACCTATAGAAAATAGCCTGGCACCTATAATGAGGGACTTCTTTGACAGGAGTATTAAACTAAAGACCAATGTTTAGGTTTGTCTGAAATTTATTTCCCCCTGACTTTATGTCAATCACTTAGCAAAAATATCTATCTCAAGCCAGATTCTGAGCTATGAGGTAAATAAGAAGTCTATAGATATGGTCCTAGATTTTACACAGAATTAGAGGAGTTAAGATGTAGACAGATGAAACAAATAGATGGCATATAATAAAATGAAATGCATATGATTGAAATACTATATACTAATTTGGGTACTTGATCACACAGATGTATATCTACTTTACAAATTCCAAAGACATGGAAAAAATAAACAAGTAATCTTTAGGCAGTATATAAATTAGCGAATCAATTAGCTAGTGAAAATTATAAAGAAAATTCAAACTTGAATTAGTTAAATCTTGTAACAATAAAAATTAAATGAAACTACTTAAAAGATGATTAATTTTATGAAAAGATGCCTTTTTTGTGTGTAGGGGGTGATGAGCATTTTTGAAAATTGGTTGTAGTGCCCTAGTCAGTTTGGCTCAGTGGATAGAGCATCGCCCTGCGGACTGAAGGATCCCAGGTTCGATTCAGGTCAAGGGCACATGCCCAGGTTGCAGGCTCGATCCCCAGTAGGGGGCGTGCAGGAGGCAGCCAATTAATGATTCTCTCTCATCATTGATGTCTCTCTCTCTACCTCTCCCTTGTCTGAAATCTATAAAATATATTTAAAAAAAAAAAAAGAAAATTGGTTGTAGTAATGGATGCACATCTCTGTAATGTATTAAAACCCATTGACTTGTACACTTCAAATGGGTAAATTGTATGGTATGTGAATTTATCTCAATAGAGCTGTCTTTTTTAAAAACAGTAATTACTTTAACTTTTTCAAAGGCTAAAAACAAAAAGACTAGCTCTCATAGTTTTTTCATGCCTTAATCTTTGGCTATTTATAAAAAACAGTAAATTTTTTTATTGATGGGGGAGAGAGAAAGAGAGAGAGGGAAACATTGATTTGTTGTTCCACTTATTTATGCATTTATTGTTAATTCTTTTATGTGCTCTGATCAAACCTGCAACCTTGGTGTATTGGGAAGATGCTCTAATCAACTGAGCTACATTTAAAATTTAAAAAAAGAAGACAGTGGGAAAATGTTTTCCTCAAAAATGGTTCTGTTTTTTGTTTTGTTTTTTTTTTGTTATTCTGGATTGTAACTCTCTCTTGGAGGACTAAGTCAAATATGTATATTTTTAAAGTATATTTTTATTGATTTCAGAGAGGAAGGGAGAGGGATAGAAAGACAGAAACATCAATGATTAGAATCATTGATTGGCTGCCTCCTACACCCCTCCAACGGGACGGAGCCTGCAACCTGGGCATGTGCCCTGACCGGGAATCAGACCATGACCTCCTGGTTCATAGATTGCCACTCAAACAATGAGCCACATCAGCCAGGCCTCAAATATAATAATTTGGGTAATGTTCATTTAATAGCAAAGAATACGTTATTGGCTTGGCTGTTTTCCTAGCAAGGTTTTGCATTATGGAAAAAGCATATTAAAAAGGTTGCTACATAGTACATTTCACTTATATCAAACTATTAGTTGAGGTATTCACTCAGTTACATAAATGCCTGTATTATACATGCACTTGTATGTATTTTTGTAAGCATCTTTTTCTCTTACATTCAGAATGTTGGTAGAGACCAAATAATTACATTGGCCAATTTCTGAATCTGAATAGAAGTTTATATTATACTTTAAGAATTCAATGTATCCCCTTTCTTACCTTGTTTCAAGTCTTTTGTACAATATGCTGTTATCTGTTTTCAGCACAAAAACTATATGAAACCAGCGTTCAGGGAAGAAATCACAACCATGGTAATCAATAATAACTCCACCTTCACTCATTTGGTTTTCTAATTCATCAACTACCTATAAGAAAGGTCGGGAGGGGAAAGGGTGAGTGCTCCTTAAAAAAACTGATGTCAACTTTCCAATTAAAATTTGTTAATGTGTATTTTATTTTAAAATTCATACTTACTCTATCTTCATCTAAAATAGGACAGTCATACTCTTCATCATAGCCATCATATAACTGTCCTGAAAGAGATTTGCATTGGCTTGTTAAAGTAGTATTTTCTAAGTAACTTTCAGCAATATTCAATTAATTCTAGACTTTAGGAAGGGAAACATATCATCACTCTTTTAGAGACAATGAAGGACACTAAGACAATAGATGTCACATGGATACTGTGAAAATACTAATGAATTAGAATTTTGTGCAGTGGTTCTCAACCTTCTGGCCCTTTAAATACAATTCCTCATGTTGTGACCCAACCATAAAATTATTTTCGTTGCTACTTCATAACTGTAATGTTGCTACTGTTATGAATTGTAATATAAATATCTGATATGCAGGATGGTCTTAGGCGACCCCTGTGAAAGGGTCGTTCGACCGCCAAAGGGGTCACAACCCACAGGTTGAGAACCGCTGGTCTAGAGGGAGACTTGGATGGCCACAAATCTGAAACTGTTTGTTATCAAAATTGACACCAACTAAAGAATTAATAATAGCTATTTCTAAATTTGTAGGGCTATCAGAAGAGAACAGTATTAATTTTGGTGACCTACATATTGGTAGGAAGAGAGGACGCAGGTATACAATCTCACACACATTAACACAAAATTAAGTTCCAAACTTATTTGGCCAAGAATATGAAACTTTTTTAAAAACAGGTTCTCAAATTCAGAAATGAATCGTGTTGTCACTGAGGTCACACCTTCATAGTTTGGGGAAAGAGAGTATCCAGATGCTCCTGAACAATATCTTTACTTCTAGATTTCCAATATCCCCAAAAGTCAAGGGTTAAATGTCTTATTTCAGAAGGCTAAACAAGAATGATGGGCAGTCTAAATAAGGCTGATTTAAATCTGACGAAGAACATTCCAGGGAGCACTTGAGATCTTGCTTTCCAGCATGTCATCAGCTTGGTTCAAATAAACTCATTAAAAAAAAAAGATTCCAACAAATCAAAGCTGGCTTTCCAAGTGAGTCTTACTTCAGCAGGTGAGACATACCAATTGCACCTTCACCTGAATCCCTAGGAGGTATGTAATAAAGCAGGCTAAGAACGTCCTTTTAGCCAGCTATGTCTAAGGGCATGCTACAGTCTTCCCACTTCTTCCCCTTTAATATTTTGGCATGGGTTGAAATAGGTTAAAATGAGCTTAAGTTCTGAAGCGAGTCAGTGGAAGGCCAGAGGCAGTGGTAACTCTGTCTTGCCTGGAGGGTATGTGGACTGGGGAGACAGGAGCGGCCCACCTTTCCAGCACCCTAATGTGGCCTCTGCCTCCTTGGGCAGAAACTCTGTAAGCCTAAACAATTAAACTGTCTTGGTGTAGGTAACATTGGTTAATAATTTAGCAAACAACCTATATCTCTATTCCATTAAAATAGGTGGATTGAAGAGCTAAAATGACTAATTAAAACATGTTAGCCCTGGCTGGTTTGCTCAATAGATAGAGCATTGGCCTGCGGACTGCAGGGTCCCAGATTTGATTCCCGGTCAAGGCACATGCCTGGGTTGCGGGCCTGATCCCCAGTAGGGGGTGTGCAGGAGGCAGCCTATTGATGCCTCTCTCATCACTGATGTTTCTATCTCTCTCCCTTCCTCTCTGAAATCAATAAAGATAAATTTTTTAAAAAAGTTAAATCTCTGTTAATGAAAAATAATATAACAGAAAAAATGAGTGGGAGAAATATTTTGTAGGATCAAGTACTGAAATATGGGTTATACAAAGACTTTAAAAATCCAGATAAAAATAAGTAGCTTAACAAAGAATAAGAAGAATAAGAATTCACACAGGATGGAGAATAAAAATACATGAAAAAAATGTTGGACTTTCCCAGCTATTAAAGGGGTATAAATTAAAATGACCCTTCATATGCCTGTTGTTGTATATGTACATTTATAGTAAATCAACTCTAGAAATGTATTTTTTAAATAATTTTTTTAAAATATATTTTATTGATTTTTTACAGAGAGGGAGGGAGAGGGATAGAGAGTTAGAAACACTGATTAGCTGCCTCCTGCACACCCCCCACTGGGGACGCGTCCGCAACCAAGGTACATGCCCTTGACCGGAATCGAACCTGGGACCTGTCAGTCCGCAGGCTGATGCTCTATCCACTGAGCCAAACCGGTCATGGATAAAATAACTTTAAAAAGAAAAACATACCCATTTGGATTTCCTCGACCATTTTAATTTCTAATCAGAAAAAGATTGTAGGTGATAAAGTGATTTAAAATGTTCAACAACAAAAAAGTTCCAATAGTTAAATCTTGATACACTAACTTGATGAAATGCTATGTAATTAAATAAAGTTCAAGAAATAAGTATAAGGTAGTTAAAAGTACTATGTAGTAAGACTAAGTAGCAATATGATAAATGCCTATAAGTGGTAAAACATAAAAAGCAGAATTCATTGTTATCTGAAACAGGGACAAAGATTGAAAGAAAAACAAAAGATGGAAATAAATTAGTAGAACTGGGAATTTTTCTGCGTATTATTTTTATAATACTGTATTTTTTTACATGTCACAAAATATAAGAATAGCTATAGCTGACCTGTACTGTGTGGGAGTCTGGAGTAGGCTGAGGTTCCTTCATATTTTAAATCCTTGACTCTTTTAAAATTATTTTTATTTTTAATCCTCACCAAAGGAAATGTTTGTGTGTGTGTGTGTTTATATTTTATTGATTTTTTTACAGAGAGGAAGGGAGAGGGATAGAGAGTTAGGAACATTGATGAGAGAGAAACATCAATCAGCTGCCTCCTGCACACCCCCTACTGGGGATGTGCCCACAACCAAGGTACATGCCCTTGACTGGAATCGAACCTGGGACCTTTCAGTCCGCAGGCCGACGCTCTATCCACTGAGCCAAACCATATGTTTTTTTTTTTTTTATTACTGATTTTAGAGAGAGGAAAAGAGAGAAACATCATTGTGAGAAACATTGATCCGTTGCCTCCTATATGTGCCCCAAAGGGGAATCAAACTCAAAACCAGGGTGCCCTGACTGGAAGTTGGTTGAACCCATCACCTTTTGGTGTACAATACAATGCTCCAACAAAGCCCACTGGTCAGGATTAAATCCTTGACTATTAAAAGACTAGTGAAATATTTTAAACTATATGCTGTCTAAAATAAAGACAACTATTGCAACATTAACTTTTAGAATTAATGTCTATACAACAATACTGAAATGCAGGATTTGCTAAATCGTAATATACTGTACTTGAATAAAATAGTGTAATACAAGCTTTCAAGAATTCATTTCAAAACTCATTTATCAAACACAATATGCCAGTGACTTAGGGGTAATGAGAATAGTGAAAAGAACCAGAAAAACAAACAGTCCTTCCCTCATAGAGTTTATAATAAAATGAAAACCTGAAAATTATAATACATAATACACATATATTTAAATTTTTATTGTTGAAAGGATTATGGATGTCCCCTTTTTCCCTCCATTGACCTCTTCTAGCCTGCCCCCCACCCCCTGCCCCAGGTCTTCACCACCCTATTGTCTGTGTCCATGGGTTATGCATATATGCATACAAGTTCTTTGGTTGTTCTCTTCCCAGCCTCCCACCCATACCCGCTATATATTTATTTTTAATATTTTGTTTTTAATATTTTTATTGATTTCAGAGAGGAATGGAGAGGAAATCATTGATCCTCTGCCTCCTGCACTCACACTCCTCCCCCATCACTGGGGATATAGCCCACTGGGCATGTGCCCTGACAGGGAATTGAACCATGACCTCCTAGTTCTTAGGTCTACTCTCAACCACTGAGCCACACATACCAGGGATTTTTCACATAATCAAAATTTAAAGGTCAAATGGACCTGTGTAGTGTGTGCATGTGTTTGTATGTGTGTGGGATAGGAATCAGGAGTGAGCAAGTAGAGTCAGGGATAACTCCTGCATGTGCTTTTTAAACACTAAGTCAGAGATGTCTGGGAACCTTCCAGATGGTACATTTCAGTGTTAATTATAAACTTAAGAGTCATCATTAAAAGGGCATGACTATTCCTGAGTGAGATTACTAGAAGGAGGGGCAGAACTACAAGATGGCTGCAGTGAAATCACCAGGGAAAGAGGTATATGGTGGCAGGGAGAGGATCAGGTGCCAAGATTGACAGAGAACAGTGTTGGAGAGGCCAATGAAGTTAGTTTCAAAGGCTTCCAGTGGAAGGAAAACATGGGATATGTAAGAGGTCAGAGGGAGGATGACAAACTTCTGGAAAGGGCAAGACAGCAAATACCGCAGGCTTTGTGAGCGAATCTTTAGCTAGTGGTTCCTATAAACACAAGTTTGCCACCACTAGATTCTAAGTGTTGAGGGCCCAGCTATGTTTTACAATCTCTAATTGGTGAACCCAACGTCAATATAATATTACTTTGTCTGGACCTACAGACATCCTGGAGTTAGTAACAGAGGCTTCAGACTGATAAACTGGGGGCAGGAAAATTAAGGATGCTGGTAAATGTAATTAAGTGATTGCACATGAGAAATCAAGGAGAAATCTGAGAGACTGGAAGAACAGGGATAAGAAAACCATTCTTAGTCACACAATAGTTTTATTAACCTTCATTTCCCAACTAATTTTTCCTGCCAGGATTCTAAATGGCATAAAGATGGTCTCTTACAGTTGACCCTTGAACAATGTAGAGATTAGGAGGACCAACCTTCCACAAAGTAAAAAATCCATGTATAACTAGCCAGGCCTCCACATAAATGGAATCCCAGAGTTGAATTGCACACGTCAATTGAAAAATCTTCATATAAAGGGACCCGTGCAATTCAAACCCATGTCATTGAAGGCCAACTATAATAGAGCAATTCAACATGATTGTTAGGAGGTAATAAACACCAATTTAGACAGTTGTTTAAAACAATTTTTTTTCTTTAGTCTTATTTATAGCAGAACTTCTCAACCTCAAATACTATTGACATTTTGAACTTGGCAATTCTTTACAGGGGTGGAAGATGTGAACTGTGGGATGTTCAGCAGAATCACTGTCCTCTACTCATTAGATATCAATTAGCAACTCCCTCAACCCCAGTTCCCTGAAGGGCAAAATCACCCCTAGCTGAGAACCACGGCTTTATAGATGATTGCGTTGTTTTCCTTAAAATATATCATCATTTGAGAAATATGAGGAGGCTAGGTATCTCAGAATATTTTCTAGTAAGATACAGCCCCACTGATGTGAATCAGTGGATTGAGTGTCATCCCATGTACCAAGAGGTTCAATTCCTGGTCAGGGCACATGCCTGGGGTTGTGGGCTCGATTCCCAGTAGGGGCATGTAGGAGGCAGCTGATTAATGTTTCTCTTCATCAATACTTCTATCTCTCCTTCTCTAAAATCAATAAAAACATTAAAAAAAAGATTCTTAGGTATATTTAAATGGCATGAGGAAAAAAATCTGGTACATTATGAGAACTTTACAAAGTTCCTCATTCAACACCGTATCAAGTCAGACAAGAAATCCTTTACCTTGGCATTATATGAGGGGGAACACACTTTTCCTTTAAGCTCAAATTCCATCTCATCAATAAAAATACTAAGAGAATGGTTGAGACTATATGGGGTGGGGAACACATAAGGCCTAAGAAATTATTTGATCTGGCCCTGCCAAGGCATTAAGGGTGAGTTAATGAAATGTTATTTTTAAAAATATATTTTTTTATTGATTTCAGAGAGGAAGGGAAAGGGAGAAATAGAAACATCAGTGATGAGAATCATTGATTGGCTAGCAGGCTTATATTTAAGTTGATAATTTTGTACAGCCTGCGAATGATGTTATAAATATCCAAATGGCCCTTGGCAGAAGAAAGGTTCCCCACCCTTGCTATACACCATTAGGTGGATACACAACTGGCTAAAATGATGTGAATACAAGTAGGAGATGATACAATGGTCCACTGTTACTATTCCTTGCAATGCCATTCATGATCGATTATACAGTAACTTCATTAAGTTTAGAAATGTTAAATTGAGGTGAGATCAAACTGGATGACTGAAAATGACTACAGTATATGACTCTGAAATCACTTGTCAAAAACTGTAAAGTTAAACAGGCAAAGAAACAAAACTAGATTTCATATAGGTGTAAAATGGAAACTTAAAGCTAGATACAATAGCTAAATAATGACCTAAGTTTTACTAACTTAAATGCCAGACCTGGATTAAAAATATGAGCATGGCCCTATCCGGTTTGGCTCGGTGGATACAGTGTCAGCCTGTGGACTAAAGGGTCCTGGGTTCAATTTTGGTTGTCTATGCCCAGGTGCGGGTTTGATCCCTGGTAGGGAGCATGAATGAAGCAGCCAATCAATGATTCTCTCTCATCATTGATGTTTCTATCTCTCTCCCTCTTCCTTCCTCTCTGAAATCAATAAAAAAAAATATTTTTAAAAATATCCTATATAATAAAAGCATAGTATGCAAATTGTCCCCTCAACCGGGAGTTCTTCTGGGAGTTCGACCAGGGGGCAGAACTGGCAGGGAGAAGGGAGAAAGGTCCTGATGGCGACAGGTGGCCAGGGGAAGGGAGGGAGTACCTGGCCATCAGCCGCCAGCCACTAGGGACCCTACCCGTGCATGAATTTCGTGCACTGGGCCTCTAGTATATACATGAGCATGGTAGCCCTGGCCAGTGTGGCTCAGTTGGTTGAAGCATTGGTCTGTATGCTGAAGGGCTGTGGATTCAATTCCCAGTCAAGGCACATACCCAGGTTGCAGGTTTGATCCCGGGTCCGGAGACATGTGAGAGGCAGCTGATCAATGTTTCCTTCTCATATAGATGTTTCTCTCTTGCTTTAAAATCAATAAAAGCATGTCCTTGGATGAGGATTAAAATATATATATGCGCATGATAGTGACTTATATCAAACTATGGTAAGCAAGAATGAACTGACCTGCAAAAGGGATAATGGAAAAAAAAAAAACTGGAGAGATACTGGGAGATACACCAGGGTCCTTAAATATAACCAAAGGGATAGAAAAATAGGACCTACGAAGAATTTGGGTAATTGAGGAAGATAAATCCAAACAGATGAGGATTCACTATGAATAAAAATCCTGACCAAGTGTTCTCTCCAAAAAGGAAACATGGCCATACTTCTTTAATTTGAGAGAATGGCCCATAAAAGTGACTTATACACAAGAGATCATACAATGACTTAAACATCTGAAGCCACTAGAGATCACACACTATTGGTAATAGACTGTAACAACTGAAGTTGTTACAACTATTATTCCTGTTTGTGATAATGAGGAATAAAATTGTTTCTAAAAATGTAATTGCCAAAGTACCAACAATCAAATTAATGAATGACAACTTTATTTCTTAAAGGCTGATGAAAAACCATTATGATTTCTAATAAAGAAAATACACATCTCAATTAAAAACTATGATAACTATATTTACTCATTAAATACTAAGTTTTCTCAAACACAACTTGAAAACATCTGGCATGCATGTTTAATCTCAGTACAGTGGATTCAAGATCAAGTATACATGTTACATGCATCAAGGCTAAATTACAAATTATCATAGTCGTCATCATCATCGTCATCATCATCATCATCTTCACGTTTTCTTTTCAATGCATTTGTTGATTCACTGGCAGCATTTTGTGATGACACCATGTTAGTGGTAATAAGAATGTTTTTGGACCCAATTAATGATGGATTAATCAGAACATTCTGAACTGATGATGTTGCAGGAATCGATGCTTTTACAGCTGGGGACTGTGAAGTGGGCATCTGTACTGTAAATCTTTGCCCTGTGAGGGACATTGGAGTCCCTACTTTAGTTGAAACTGACATGGTTTGTGGGGTTGGTGTACCAAGTGTGGGAGTACTTGGTCTACTAGTAACTGAACCAACACTTAACCGTGGAACTGTTATTCTTCCCGCAGAAGTAGAAGCCTTTTTTTGTAAAGATTTAAGTCTATAGTTTGGAGCAGTCAAGCAATATCTATCAGGTGGCAATCTAGGACCTGAATATGGCTTGATCAATGGCAATGGGGTTTGATTTCTTTGCCTTGCAATATCTAGTAAAAAATCTCTCGGGGGAGGAGAAGTAAAAGACTGGTCAGCACGACACTGGATTGCCAATCGCACATCATCTGCATCAACAGTCGCTTTCTTAGCATGGCTTGAATAAATTTTTGCATCATCTAGAATTGTGGTCACATATCGGAAGGCAAACTCCAACATCTGATTTATAACTCTTGGCTCATATTCTGTAATCCCCATATCCTTCAGGATTTGTGCCATCATCTGTGCATCTTTCGGCATGCTCTTGGGAGAAGCCATCTTGCCAGAGTCCATGATATCCGGTGATCAGACTTTAGATCATTTGAAAAAAATATGTACATTAGATCAAACCTGAAATAGTTACTTTAAGTAGCAACTGTCAGGAACTTTAAAATTTAAAATGTCATGTGTTTAAAAATATATATTTTAAAGATATATGTTAAATCTTTTTAATTTTAATGAGGCATACTTAAAGTTCCCTTTACTTGAATTTATTTGAGTTTCTACCTGTACTAATCATTACAGAATATAAAAAGTTAAAGACAGAATAACAAAGTGACAAAGATTGAAGAGAAACTGGGTAAAATAAGTGAAAACATGTATCATTTTAGCTTATGTAAAGTTTCATGTAGAAAAGCAACTATCAAATTACTCTAAGCAAATACCATAGGACAGTCATGTCCTACTGCCTGAGTTCGGAATAATCTTTTCTTCCAGTGAGATCAATATAATCACTGTCTCCACAGATATGCTTAGCACCACCCCAACCTTTATGTGTTCACCCATCTCAAAACATTCTCCCTCGGCCCTGGACAGTGGCTCAGTTGTTGAGCATCAACCTAGGAACCAGGAGATCACGGCTCCATTCCCAGTCAGGCACATGGGGCGGGGTTGTGGGCTTGATCCCCAGCTGGGGATGTGCAGGAGGCAGCTGATCAATGATTCTCTCATCATTGACATTTCTCTCTCTCTCTCCCTCTCACTTCCTCTCTGAAATCAATTATAAAAATATATTAAAAACTAAAAAACATTCTTCCTCTTCCTTACATTCAGATTCTACCTATCCTAAGTCCAATCAATCTCTTCATGACCTTCCCAATTATTATCTATAAGAACTGCCAGGAAATTGTGGGGGAGGCAATGTAACAAAGTAACCGAGACACAGCTTTAGACACTTAATAATCATTTCAATTTTAAAAAGAATATCAATTCCTTAATAGCTATCTTTCTCTGCTTTTTGTCTGTTCTCACAGAACAGTACTAATACTCTATTATTTCTCTCTTTTTAAAAACAAATTTAACACCAAAATGTCCCTTACCTTCTCGAGCTAAATCACCCACATTAACGTATTTCAGTCCCGATCTTGCGGCAAGTTCTTTGCCTAGTGTGGTTTTCCCAACCCCTGGTGTACCTGTAAGACAGCCACAGAAAACATTGCTCATGAAACTCTTGCTAGACTTTCCCACCTATCTGCCCCTCTTAACATTCTGAACAACTGAGGCCCTGGCCAGGCAGCTCAGTTGGTTCGAGCACCGTCCCACATGCCAAGGTTTGGGGTCCATCTCCGGTCAGGGCACATACAAGAATCAACCAATGAATGCCTAAGCAAGCGGAACAACGAATCGGTATTTTTCTCTCTCAATTAAAAAAAAAAAATTCTTACAATGGACATGAAAAGTTTCGTAATTAGCCATCCTATGTGAGTCACACACACAAAGCCTGCTGGAGGGCAGAACCTCACCCGGTTTATCTGATTTTATCAGAAATGGGGGCTTGGTCCACTCTTGACACCAATGCACAGAAGGCCTGCCACCACCATGGAAATTTCCAGACTAAAACTCAACCAAGTTAATATCTACTGTGTTTCAAGGTAAATAATCAAAGGCATAATTTTCAGCTGTGCAGGTTTAATGCCACTGAAACAACAACACTCAATCATGATAATCCGAGATAGCACGGATACACCAAGTCTCTCTATACAAGACAACATTTACCTCAAGTCCACTAGAAGACACCAAGCTTGAACCCTGCACTCGCCATCTTTGCAGTAAAACGCGCACATTCAGGTTTCTGACAGTATGGCTTACTATTAAAAAGACCAGAACCAAACAATTCGGATGTACAATTTTCTCCTTACAGAATCTTAAAGGCTAAACATTAATTTGTTTAGTCTCAGAAACAGACCAGAATTGTGGGTGGCCAACAAGGTTGTTTTGTTAAACGATAAGAACTTGATGGCTTTCTCACGGCAAAGAGCGCCTCGATTTTGCCATCTACACCGTTCGATTTTCCCATGAATGCCTTGCCATGCTAGTAACCGCTACAATTTCATAAACGGGTCCTGAGCTGAAGCCGTCCCGCGGCCGTTTGGAACCCCCACAGACAACAGGGGGCGCCCCCTGAGAGCGTGGACCCCAAGGCCCGGAAGGGACCCTACGGGGACCGGACCGCATCCGCCTACGAGGAACGACCAGGTCTATTCGGTAGATGTCTGTTCTTCAAAGAAAAAAAAGGGGAATTAAGATGTTAACTCCGCAGACATATACAGCAAATTAATCACCTACGCCACAAACACCGGGCTCTCACCGGAAGCTGCCTCTCCGATACAAAGGGAACATGAAAGACCGCCCAGGAAGGCCCAAGGACTAGGCATCCACCGCCAACAAAGCCACCAGCATGACCTCGCTACAAGCCAAAGGCAATCCAGGAAAATAAAAATGTCAGCATCCATTTCACACACGAACACCAGATCCAGAAAAACAGGCAGCTTGCCAGGAAGGGGAGCTGGTGGGTTTACCTCGCCCCACCTCACCGAGCAGCCTGGGGCCACCAGGAGTGAGGCTCCCCGCCCCCCGCCCCGCAAAGTCGCGAGGGCCCGACCACTGCCACCCCAGACGGCCCTCGACCAGCGTGGAAACGGCACACTGAGCGCTCCCCCGCCGGCCGCCCCGAGCCGCAGGCGCCCGGCGTCGCCTGCCCCGCCGGCCAGCCCCTCCCTGCGCGCGGCCTGACCCGTGAGCAGAATGTTCGGAAGCAACATGGTCCTCAACGCGAAGGCTCTGGAACCTCGGCACGAGGGCCCTAAGCACAACAGGGAGGAGCCGGAAGGGGCGGCGGCGGCCAGCGCCCATGGCCCCGGAGTCACCGCGACCCTGCGCGGCGCTGGTGACCCATCTCCGCCGTCCAGTCACCGACCATGGGTTACTTGGCCCTTTATGACACGCTGTCATCGCAGGGTTCGCGGCAGGGAAATAGGGGGAGAACCGTGATTTGAGTCAGGCAGTGCTCTGGCCGCCTAAGGCTCTCCCTCCTCTGGGCCCCCGCCCTTCGGGCTGTGTCGCGGAAGCGCCGACCGGTCCGGAAGGCCCCGGGAGGCGGGGCCTCGGAGGGACTCGGCGCTGAGCCCTGGTAGGGCCGGGAGGCTGCCCTTCCACCTGGAGTAGAGCCTGCGCTCCTCGCTCCTCTCCGCCCACGAGGGCATGCAGCTCCCGGCAAGTAAGGCCGCCGCGGCTGCGGCTGCGGTGTGTGTATGTCCTAGGGACGCGCGTCCATCTCTGCCTTCACGCCTTCCCGGGTTCTCATCGCTTCCCTTCCGGACCTGCCCATCCCACTGGGAGATCAGAGGGGTGGGGGGTGCGGACCGCTGGCCCGGAGCCGGGGCGCGCGAGCCCGTGTCGGCGCTCCGCCGGTAGCAGCCGGACGTTGCGCGGCCGTCCGAGCTGCTTACCCCCGTGCAGTAGGTAGGGTGGTGGTGGGGCTGCTAGAAACATTCTCCAAGGTCTCCGCTCCCTCTGACGTCTCATTTCAGGAGCGTGGCATCATCAGGGACAGTTACCTGCTTTGGAAAGGAGGTGATTGTCAGTCTTGTTTTCAAAGAACAACTAGCGTCCTGACCGCGGCTACAGTCTGCGCCTTTTATCGCGACCTGCCAACTATACCAGTCTTTGCTCAAATAGGTGTTTTTCCCCCCACCTATGCACCTCTTTCAAACTCCAAAGCAAAAACCTCTGTAATCGTGAATGATCTGTATGTGTATGTGTGCAATTTGTTTTCTTGTGTGTGGAAGTATTCACACATAATGTGTGCCTTCAGCTATAAAAGAGTCCAATATACCTTCCAATTTATAAGTTTATAGACCTTAAAAAAAACTTTCCTTCTGGCTAACTAAAAATTGGTGGGTTTACTAGTTTGTATAAGTATTGAAGAATTCTGAAAGGCCGAAAACAGTGCTGCCAAAAAATTTCCTAATGTGTTCAAATAAGTAATACAATTACAGGAAAAATTTACAGTTAGATTTAAAGTCTGTCTAAAGCAGTGGTTCTCAACCTTCCTAATGCTGCGACCCTTTAATACAGTTCCTCATGTTGTGGTGGCCCCCAACCATAAAATTATTTTCGTTGCTACTTCATAACTGTAATTTTGCTACTGTTATGAATCGTAATGTAAATATCTGATATGCAGGATGTATTTTCATTGTTACAAATTGAACATAATTAAAGCATAGTGATTAATCACAAAAACAATATGTAATTATATATGTGTTTTCCAATGGTCTTAGGCGACCCCTGTGAAAGGGTCGTTCGACCCCCAAAGGGGTCGCGACCCACAGGTTGAGAACCACTGGTCTAAAGTGAAAAATTTGAATTCATTGTATTTTTTTTTTAATTTTGGTAGTAAAAAGCTGCAACTGTAATTTAAAATGAGGGAAATTTTCATTTTCTGTATAAAAACTGCACAAATAAAATTGCCTAGTTTTTCTTAATGACAAAAGGTCTGTACACACATATATGATTTTTCTGTTTTCTTTAATTATTGAGCTCATATGAAATACTTTTATTGATTTTTTTTTTTTAGAAAGAGAGAAAAGGAGAAAAACATCGACTTGTTTCACTTATTTATGCATTCATTGGTTGATTCTTTTTAAAAAAATGTTTTTATTGATTTCAGAGAGGAAGGGAGAGGGAGCTATAGAAACATCAATGATGAGAAAGAATCATAGATTGCTGCCTCCTGCACACCCCCTACTGGGGCTCCATCTCCAAACCAGGGCATGTGCCTGGTAGGGAATCCAGGTTCTTAGGTCAAGGTTCAACCACTGAGCCACACCTGTAGGGCCATTGGTTGATTCTTGTATGTGCCCTGAAGGGGATGGAACCCACAACCGTGGCATATGGTGACAACTGAGCTACCTGGCCAGGATGAAATATTTTCCACGTATAACACCATAAATAGATTATTTGGCACAGGTTATTGTCATTAAAATTAAATTTTATTTTAGCATTTTGATACTTGCTTCACCTGTGTTTATACTGTGTTCTCTTTCACTGGTCTTGAGCTTTAACTTTAATATCCTGTTGATTATATCTTATATATTACCTTTCTCACAGTTTGTCTTAATTGATAAATTTCCCCCCCCCTAGGTGAATTATATATACTTCAGTGTACTACCGGTTGTACACTACGGATGGGAACTATCAAAGTTTATAATGTCAAAAGCTTTTCTTAGACAAAAAGTATCTTCCACAAAGGTATGCTACACTGAAATGGTCATGTAATAATTGCCCAAAAATAATTACATTTTTTGTACATGTTCTCAGTGATTTATTACTTTATCAATGTGATGGTGCTCAGTATCTGTTGTAATTAGTGATCTAAAAAGTCTAATAAGTTGTGAAACAACTGGACACTGAAAGTACAACCTTAATTTTGAAGAAAAAAAATTATAATCCCAGTCACAAAGAAAAGACTAACCATTCTAGAATGAGAGAGCAGTAGAAGAAAATAAACATGAGTTGTAGTTGATGTTAAAGTTTAACAACAGGCCCTGCCTCTTAGAAATCATATGGTTCAGTGAGCTAGTTCTCAGCAGAGTTAGAAGGTAGAGTAGATGAAGGTCAGACAATATGATACTCATATGCAGAATAGCTATTTTCCTAGTGTTTGGTCTGATTTATCTTTTTAAAAAAATACATTTTTATTCATTTCAGGAAGGGAGAGAGAGAGAGACATCAGTGGTGAGAATCATTGATCAGCTGCCTCCTGCACGCCCCCTCCTGGGGATGAGCCGCAACCAGGGCACGTGCCCTGACCAGGAATTCAGCCGTGACCTCCTGGCTCATAGGTCACTGCTCAACCACTGAGCCATACAGGCCACGCCTGATTTATCTTTGATCTTAAATGAATTATGTTACTTGGCCTTTTCTCCTCTTTTCTTGAGTAAACGGGAGTCCACATTTATGTAAGAAATAAAACTATAAAATGTATAACTAACATGTAGATCAGAATTGCTATCAAAAGAATTACTATACTAATAAGAGATATTTTTTTAATGTACTCTGGACTATATATGAAAGTGGCCAAAATTGAAGTAATAGTGACAGTCTTTTGAAGAGGAGGAAAGGAATCAAGTAGTTATGACTGAAAATTTTCCCAGAGGTTTTCATTTCTTTATCCACTATTGATAATATTCCTAAACCTCTCCCTTTAAAGAGTGAATATATTCATGTCATAATTATAAATTATTTATAGTATCAGGATTCTTAGATTATTATCTTCACAAAGTCTTAAAGATAATAGGGATTATTTTGATGTATGAAATGTTATGTGTTAACCTGGTTAAGGAAGAAGTATTATTATTTTCACTTTGTACATGGTTAAAGTAATATTTTATTTCTCTGGTTTTTTTTGCTTCTTTTTGATAGGTAATTTAAATATTTAGGTTTCAGCCCTACAAATGAGTTTTAAAAGAATCAGCCTACTCTTTATCCTGGGAAGATTACATTAATAAAAAATTACGTTTGTATTCTGTATACCTTTATATAGTATTCATCATTACCATGGTCAAGTAGACAAGTTATGCATTTGCACTTATTGTAAAGTACAAAAATAACAAATATATATGGAATCAGTTTTATTTAAAGCGCTAACTTGTGAGCTTTTTAAAAAAATGTTACAAATACCCAATTTTTTTTTTTTTTACAGAGCGGTTCAATTATAGGGAATAGATGCTAAAAATGTAATATTATTTACATGATTTTTTTTTCTCTTCAGGTAACAGATTGGGTAGATCCATCATTTGATGATTTTTCAGAGAATAGAAGCATCTCTAATACTGCCACATCATTAAGTGTGAATAACTCAAGTCATAGAAGAAAAAACGTGCCTTCCACATTAGAAAGTAGCAGATTTCCAACTAGAAAAAGAGGAACATTGTCTTCCTCAGAACAGATATATGGCCTAGAAAATTCAAAAGAAAGTCTGTCTGAAAATGAACCATGGGTGGATAAATACAAACCAGAAACTCAGGTACTAAATAGCATGCAAACATAATTTTATTTCAGGAAGGAAAGGGATGTGCATTTTCAGATTATTACTCATAAAGTCTAAATGAATTAGAAAAAAATAATGATTTCCAGGTTTTTTAGATATCCCAAGGCTCAGTATTTTGTCAAATTATTCTGAAGTTGTACCATTGGTAATTTGTCTTAGATTAAATTTAACCCCAACATAGAATTTATCGGATTTTTGTTGTTATTTATTCCCTTCCCAAAATGTATTACAGAATTTTAAAAAATTGTATAACTCCAACCTTCCCCAAATTTTTATATAATGGTATCAGTTAAGATCAGATTTTTTTATAATGATAGAAAAATTAAATGTAATCAACCTTTTTTATTGCTATATCATGTTAATTGTGTGCTACTTTTAAAATGTTTAGATTAATCTGTGCTAATGTACCAAAAGTCCTTGAGTTAAAATGTTTTATTTGAAACTTGACATTTTTAGCATGAACTTGCTGTACACAAAAAGAAAATTGAAGAAGTTGAAACATGGTTAAAAGCTGAAGTCTTAGAAAGGCAATCAAAACAGGTAATTAAATAAAAAATATATTTTAAGTATTTAACACCAAATGTTTCTCTGTCTTATAGGTGGCTTTAAGAAGTTAAACTTTTATGATGATTTATTCAAATAAATCCAGATCACTAGCTATAGAAAGCTTTCTGACCTTACTGCTTCTGGCCTCACTAAAAGAATCTGAGATTGACTTTCCCTGTACTTAACCTCTTTTCCCCTCTTATGTCCTGGCATCAACATAAAGCACAATAAACCAATTCAGGTGCTGGTATATTTAGCACGTAAGATATTCTCACATTGAAGCAAGCAGGCAAATTACATATTAGTTTTGGTACTAAATATAGCCTAAAACAGTCATCATCCATTTATACTGATGTTTTTTGTTTCACTTCCTAATACCACAAATACTCTCAGCCCCCAAGCTAGAATATTCTCTCTCTCTCTCTTTGTAAGCTTTTCTAATCTAGAAATTCCTCAAACATAAAAATAGAATGGTAGATTAATACATGGATTCGAAGTTTTGTAAGAATACTTTATAAGTTGTGTTATTTTATATTGCATCATATCAGAAAATATGTCTGGTTCTGTGGTGTGTTTTTGTGTCTCT
Organism: Myotis myotis; assembly: GCF_014108235.1. Lineage (NCBI taxonomy): Eukaryota > Metazoa > Chordata > Mammalia > Chiroptera > Vespertilionidae > Myotis > Myotis myotis. Next base: position 37,257,284 of record NW_023416357.1, read on the forward strand.
TGATTTTATTTTATTTTAATATTTTATTGACTTTTAGAGAGAGAGGAAGGAAGAAGGATAGAAAGAGAGAAACATCAATGAGAGAAACATCATGATCAGCTGCCTCTTGCATGCCCCCCACTGGGTATTAAGCCTGCAACCCGAGCATGTGCCCTGACCAAGGTTGATGCTCAACCACTGAGCCACTCTGGCCGGGCTGTTTGTGTAATTTTAACACTATACCAAAGATTTAGATACGAAAGCCAAATAGAAAAGACCATGATTCAAAAGAGGACCTGTTTCCATTAGAGGCAACTTGAAACATTAACTACTTCATCTCAAAGTTGAAATTAAAGGAAATAATTTTTTAAATCAGATTTACTGTATGAGGGAATATTCCTGGGACCTATTATCTCTAGTCTTTCTTTAGAGTCCTTTCTTCTAAATATGTTTCTTAGTATACATTTCTTTAAAAATCTGATGTACAAACTGAGGTCTTCCCATTAGAATATTTAGTATTTGTGTAATATTGAAGTATATAATCCAAAGAGTTCTGTATTAAGATTGAATTTTATAAGTTTAGGTAACCTCTAAAAATGTTTGTTTCAGATGTTACCTCCTTAATTTAGTTGAAGTTTAGTTGTTTTAATTTGGCTACCAAAGTAGTCCGTGGGAGGGGCATAAATGCAAAAAGTGAAGCATTACCAGAAGCTACACTTAAAGTCCAGGAAATAAATTTATCTTATTTTATCTAAAGCTGGTTTATTGCAGCTAGCATTATTGTGAAATATAGTCTGCTTATACTAGATAGTCAGTAAATACTTACAGAATTAATATTTAGAAAGAAAATTCAAACATTCTAGCATTTCAGTGAATCTTTATGTTTGTGTTTGGTTTTAGGGTGGATCTATTTTATTAATAACAGGGCCTCCTGGGTGTGGAAAAACAACAACTATAAAAATACTTTCAAAGGAGCTTGGTATTCAAGTACAAGAGTGGATTAATCCAGTTTTATCAGACTTCCTAAAAGATGACTTCAAGGAGATATTTAATTATGGTAAGGTTTGCTGTGAAGGTAATGGAAGTACTGGGAAAAGTCTGTCCTAAACAGACATTTGAAACAAACTTCCTAACAGTATATATCCTTAAGATTCCTAAGATCCTTTTTGGTACATGTTTTTGAGAACAAGGTGTATATTGCCTCTCCTAGATTGGCATCTAACCACTACCAACTGCTTTACAAAGTCAGAGTAGCAATCAAATGAAACTGTATGAGTGCATTTTCTCCCATACTTCCCCATTTACAGAGAGAAATAATCTCAAGAGAAGGAAAGGAATGGCGTCTCCACTAGAGGAGGGTAGGATTCCTTTTTACGTATTTCCTTTTATATATTGTTATGATTTCAGAGAGGAAGGAGGAGGGAGAGAGAGACGAACATTAGTGATGAGAGAGAATCATTGATCGGCTGGCTCCTGCACACCCCACACTCGGGGGATTGTGCCCACAACCCCAGCATATGCCCTGACTTGGAATCCAACTGTGACCTCTTTCTTGGTTGAGGGCTCAATACCCAGTAGGGGGCATGCAGGAGGCAGCTGATCAATGATTCTCTCTTATCATTGATGTTTTTATCTCCCTCTCCCTTCCTCTCTGAAATCAATAAAAATATACATATTTTTAAAAAGATGTATTAAAAGAACTTGTCTCCAAACAAGAGGAGAGAACTTAAATCATACCTGTGAGAATCAAATCAAATCAAAGCATAAGTCAAAGATTATCTTTGGAATTGGGAAGGAGGCCTTAAGACAAACATCCAAAAATAATGATACCAATTTAAAGATGTGCTACATAATAAATTTACATGTATGTTTAGGTACTCCAGCACAATCATTTTTAACGTTCATAGTTTTTCTTATTGTTACTATAACTAAACTAGGGGTAGCGAAATCTCCTAGGCCAGTGGTCAGCAAACTGTGGCTCGCGAGCCACATGTGGCTCTTTGGCCCCTTGAGTGTGGCTCTTCCGCAAAATACCAACTTCTGCGCATGGGCCACGAAGTTTCAATTGCACCGTATGTGCGCGCCCGCACGTGGTATCATGATGACTCTTGTCTTTTTTCTTTTTTTTTTTAATATATATATTGTATTGATTTTTTACAGAGAGGAAGGGAGAGAGATAGTCAGAAACGTCGATGAGAGAGAAACATCGATCAGCTGCCTCCTGCACATCTCCCACCCGGGATGTGCCCGCAACCCAGGTACATGCCCTTGACCAGAATTGAACCTGGGACCTCCCAGTCCGCAGGCCGACGCTCTACCCACTGAGCTAAACCAGCTTCAGCAACTCTTGTCTTTTGAAATGAGTATTCCATCTTAAATTTGAACAGTTTTGCCTAATTAGAAAACAGTCTACAGCCATAACCAGTTCGGCTCAGTGGATAGAGCGTCGGCCCGCGGACTGAAAGGTCCCAGGTTCGATTCCGGTCAAGGGCATGCACCTTGGTTGCAGGCACATCCCCAGTGGGAGGTGTGCAGGAGGCAGCTGATCAATGTTTCTCTCTCATCGTTTCTAACTATCTCTCTCCCTTCCTCTCTGTAAAAAATCAATAAAATATATTGAAGAAAAAAAAGAAGAAAGAAAGAAAGAAAACAGTCTACAGACAGTCCTTGGGTTACGTCAGACCTGACGTACGTCGTTTCGTGGTTACATCGCCATCTCCCATTATTTATTAAAAAAAATGTTCCATCATTTCGACGTATATACATATGTGCGTTATGTTTTTCATTATTTACCACAAGTAAAGGTCAGGAATTGTTATCTTTCTTTTAAATTTTTTTTACTGTTTTCACTTCATTACTGTTGTGTATGTGCTTCATGTGAATGATGTAAGTGCTTATGTAGGTGGGTTCCAACTTAGGGCGAAAATTGTGTTAAGTTGCACCGTAGGAATGGATCTTCAACGGTAACCCGAGGACCCACTGTATAGTATTGTGAGCTGTTCTTGCATATGTAAATGTACTCATTAATGTATCTATACTAATAAAAGGGAAAGATGCAAATTGACCGTCTCTCCACGATGCCCACAAGCCATGCCCACCACCTAATCGGGAGAGAGTATGCAAATTAACCTGACAAAGATGGTGGGTTAATTTGCATATGCAGGTGTCAAGCGCCCTCCTAGCCATGCCTGTGGGCTCCCGGGACCTTCACCAGCAGAGAGCAGAGCAGGAGAGTGGGAGGTTTGGAGGACTTGGCAGAGCAGGAGGCCGCTGGACATAGAGCACAGCGAGAGAGAGGGCGGCTTGGAAGGTGTGGCTCCCTCTGTCACCCCAGCTTCCTTATCACAACTGTGGAAACTGACAGCAGGGAGGAGGAAGTCCCACCCCGACAGAATCAGCCAGAATCATTCGTTGGTCAGACAGCTTTCAGCGGCCTGACAGCCAGGACTCTCATTCACCTGCATCTCAGACCGTGACAATAGACAAGTGGGACTATGTCTAAAGAACAACTGTTGATACAACATAGCTCTGCAGCCAAAAGATACTGGCGTTATCGACAGAAAATGTCTGAAGAGCAGCATGCGTCTGATCTTGAAAGAAGGTGGCGCCTGCGACGAATGTATCTGAAGACCAGCTATTGGAAAAACATCACTCTGATGCCAAAAAACACCAGCGTCATCAACAGAAAATGTCTAAAGACCAACGTACCTTTGAAGTTGAAAGAAGGCAGTGGCTTTGACAAAATATGTCTAGAGAGCAGTCATCAACAAGTTCTACCAGTACTGGTAGGAACTGCCTTCTCAGCAAAAATGGAGTACATGAGGATGCAATTCTTGAACATAGTTGTGGTGGAATGACTGTTGGATGTGAATTTTGCCTATCACTAAATTTCTCTGATGAAAAACCATCCAATGGGAAATTTACTCAATGTTGTAGCAAAGGGAAAGTCTGTCAAAATGATATACATTTTCCAAATTACCCAGCATATTTAAAAAGATTAATGACAAATGAAGATTCTGACAGTAAAGATTTCATGGAAAATATTCGTTCCATAAATAGTTCTTTTGCTTTTGCTTCCATGGGTGCAAATATTGCGTCGCCATCAGGATATGGGCCATACTGTTTTAGAATACACGGGCAAGCTTATCACCATACTGGAATTTTACATCCTTCGGATGGTGTTTCTCAGAAGTTTGCTCACCTCTATACTTTGGATACAGCTGAAGCTACAAGTAAAAGATTAACAATGCCAGAAAACCAGGGTGCTCAGAAAGACTCATGATCAACATCAACAACCTCATGCATGAAATAAATGAATTAACAAAATCGTACAAGATGCTACATGAGGTAGAAAAGGAAGCCCAATCTGAAGCAGCAGCAAAAGGTATTGCTCCCACAGAAGTAACAATGGCAATTAAATATGATCATAACAGTGACCCAGGTGGATATAATTCTCCCCATGTAACCGAGGTTGCGGTCATACTCAGAAACGAAGATGGAGAACCTCCTTTTGAAAGGAACTCGCTCATTCATTGTAAACCAGATCCCAATAATCCAAATGCCACTAAAACGAAACAAATCAATATCCTGTTTCCTACATTAGATGCAATGACATATCCTATTCTTTATCCACATGGTAAACAAGGCTGGGGAACAGATATTGCATTAAAACTCAGAGACAACAGTGTAATTGACAATAATACTAGACAAAATTAACTCAACAGTTTATCGTGGATTCATATTCAAAAATGGAGGCCAATTGGATAAATTTCATCAAAGCAAACCAATCTAAGTTGAGAGTTGAAAAATATAGTGGCTTGATGGATTATCTCAAATCTAGATCTGAAAATGACAATGTGCCGATTGGTAAAATGATAATACTTCCATCATCTTTTTTTTTAATATGTTTTATTAAATTTTTTTATAGAGAGGAAGGAAGAGGGATAGTGAGTTAGAAACATCGATGAGAGAGAAACATCAATCAGCTGCCTCCTGCACACTCCCTAACGGGTATGTGCCTGCAACCAAGGTACATGCCCTTGACCGGAATCGAACCTGGGACCCTTGAGTCCACAGGCCGACGCTCTATCCCCTGAGCCAAACCGGTTAGGGCCTTCCATCATCTTTTGAGGATAGTCCCAGAAATATGCAGCAGTGATATCAGGATGCTATGGCAATTGTAACGAATTATGGCAAGCCTGATTTATTCATAACCGTGACATGCAACCCCAAATGGGCAGATATTGCAAACAATTTACAAAGCTGGCAAAAAGTTGAAAACAGACCTGACTTGGTAGCCAGAGTTTTTAATATTAAGCTGAATGCTCTCTTAAATGATATCTGTAAATTCCATTTATTTGGCAAAGTAATAGCTAAAATTCATGTCATTGAATTTCAGAAACACAGACTGCCTCACGCTCACATATTATTGATGTTAGATAGTCCAAATTACATTCCACTAATTAATTCCCTTTCAATGTGCATGAATTTCGTGCACCGGGCCACTAGTATGTATATATTATGTACATATGTGTAATATTGATGTATATATATAAATTGTTGACAATAAAAGGGTTAAATATGTTTCCTTTCAGAATCAAGCTTCCATATATTTCCCTACCAGTCTCAGATAACAGTTTTTAAAGAGTTTCTACTAAGAGCAACAAAATATAACAAACTACAAATGCTTGGAGATGATCTAAGAACTGATAAGAAGATAATTCTGGTTGAAGTAAGTACAACTTTTGAAATCTGCAGTACCTATAGAGTAAACAGTTGCAAGTAAATCTTCAGTGATAATGACATTTACTCTTAGTATTAATAGTGGTAAAATATAACATAAGGGCTTGATAATAGAAACTTAAAAACTTACTTAGTGAACTTGAATAGAGTAGCTATAGGTGAATGGACTTTAGAAATTTAACGGCTTAAGTGTAGAAAAGCAAAATTAATATTTGGAAAATGATGTCTTTGTGAAAATACTATAACTAGTAGTGACCCTAAGAAATTTAATGTGAAAATTGGGTTTCCCGTTGGTGGACATTACTGTTGAGGATATCAGCTATTTCATATTCTCTTTCTATAAAAGTTCTGGCTACAATATGTTGAATAGACAGCATTTTTTCCTGTCTTGGTAAATATAAATCTGAACATAAATTTACATGGGAATAAAACTGAACAAGTATTTATTGTGTAATTTCAATAGGATTTACCTAACCAGTTTTATCGAGATTCTCATACTTTACATGAAGTTCTAAGGTGAGTTTCAGTGAAGTTTTCTAAAATTCCAAATTAAATGGTAAGTGGCTTAAATTTCAACATTGCTATACTTTGTTATTTTAGGAAATATGTACAGATTGGTCGATGTCCTCTAATATTTATAATCTCTGACAGTCTCAGTGGAGATAATAATCAAAGGTTACTGTTTCCCAAAGAAATTCAAGAAGAGTGTGCTATCTCAAACATTAGGTAAGAATTAAATTTCTGTTTAAAATGTTCACATACACATTGTATTTTAAATTAATCATTTAACCATTTTCTTGTTGTATAAAACTGACAGTTTCAACCCTGTGGCACCAACAATTATGATGAAATTTCTTAATCGGATAGTGTCAATAGAAGCTAAGAAGGTAAGTTTCTTTAAGAAATGATTAATTTGATTCTAACATTCTAATTATACAAAACCAAACTTAAGTGATATAATGTAAACTTGAGGAGTTGGAGACACGTATTTTTATAATTAACAATTTTATTACATTTATAAGGCATGTCATTTTGGAAAATATAGGAAATATTGATTTAAAAGCTCCTTAACATTTTTATTTTGAAACTTAGCTTTCTCTTTCACATTAGGTCAATTTTCCTTTGTTTTAGTGTTCTAAATTGTGTCTGTAATCAAGAAACTGTTAACTGGCATCTAGGTACATTAGTCATCAACAGTACAACTGTACTTTTAGCCGTTGTCACTTTTTATTATTGTGGTAAAAAACATAATAAAATTTACCATCACAAATATTTTTTTCCAGCTTTATTGAGATATAATTGATATAACATCGCATAAGTTTAAGAAGTAGAATGTGTTGATTTGATACACTTATGTATTGCAGAATGTTTACCACCATAGCATTACCTAACACCTCCATCACATCATGTAATTACCATTTCTTTTTTGTGGTGAGAACATTTAAAATCTACTCTCATAGCAATTTTCAAATATATAATATAGTATTATAACTATGCCACTGTAACCATTTTTAAGAATACAGTTGAATAGTGTTAGGCATATTAACATGGTTGTAAAGCATCTGTCACTTTTAATGCATCATTTTTTTCTATCTTTCAAATCATGGTGATGTTAAATTGATGGAACTTCTAGCAGCATGGTTCTAGATCTTACATGAAACATTATTTATTTATTTATTTTTGCACTGCTGGGATCACAGGAATTGAAGGAAATCTCCAAGGAAGGGGTTGTTTTGAATATTAAAATAATGTATGTGTGTAGAGCACTTAACTGAATAAATAACTTTTCATAATGAAATATTAGAAACAAACTGAGTCCAACAATAATGAAGCAGTTACACAGTTGAGCTATTATGTCATTAATTAGTGTTTTGAGAATATTTAGTGACATGGGACAATACAATTAAATGCCAAGTTAAAAATAACAAGATATAAACTTATATGATAATGCTAACAGTAGAAATATCTTCAGCCCTTTATATGTGTCAGTCACTATGCAAAGTGTTTACATACGTATCTTATTAAACCTCATCATAACCATATAAAATTGGTACATTATTTCTATTTTACAGGTAAGGAAACTGAACTTTGGGGCAAATAATTTGCATAATATCCCACAACTGTTAAGTATCAGACAGGTTTGAAATTTGTTCTGACTCCAATTTACTGTGCTAAAACAAAACAAGCAATTGTCAGTCACAACAAAATGTACACATATATATAAACGTACACATACCAGAAAATAGTACATACAAATGTTAAATGTGATTAGTTCTGTATGGTTGGATTACTTATGATTTTTTTATATCTTTTTAAAAAAAATCTCCATTCTTTACTATGAGCATACTACAAATTATAGTCTTAAGTATTTTATCAAACATTAAATAATAAAAATAATCAATATACTACTTTATCACCTTAATTCAAATTTGAAAGATTCTAATGTACTTCCATTAATTTATAAAAAGAGGGAGTTTTTGGTTGTGTGTTTTATTTTATTTAGGAAACCATTTAAGATTTTTAATTTTCTCATTTCAGAATGGCGGAAATATTACCGTCCCTGATAAAACTTCTCTAGAGTTGCTCTGTCAGGGATGCTCTGGTGATATCAGAAGTGCAATCAACAGCCTCCAGTTTTCTTCTTCAAAAGGTAACTATGGAAAATATATTCTTACAGCATTATATAGGTGACTGCTCTCTCGTAGTTGTTCATGAAATGAAATTAGACTAAACATATTTTAGCTTGTAATCGATGTATACCTATTTCCACTTACTATTTTTTTATTGAGACGATGTCATAATATATGTGTATACATGCATGCACAGACCCCTATGAATATGTCATTATATGTATCTGTACATCTGAGACAAAACCTAATTCATTTATGTGGTTTGCGACTTTACCTTTGAAAGTTAATTTGACTTCCTGGGTGAAAACCTTGGCTCTGCCACTTAGCAGTGACAATCTTACAGGTGACTAAACCTTTCTGTGCCTCTATTTTCTCACCTTTTATATCAAAAACTCTCAAGTTCTGTGAAGAGTAAGCAAAGTAATACTTGTATTTATTCCAGTGCCTGATACATAATAAGGGCTCAATAAATGGCCAGCTGTTAATGAATTTAATAATATTGTGCTCATGTAGGTTTAGTTTTGAACTTCTTTCATAATAATATATATATGATGTGTTTAACAAATTAGTTTCCCTTTACTGATATGTAAAAGGGGTGCACAGCCTTATGATATTATAGAGATAGCCCCACTAATGGCAATGAGTTACATTTTTACTCCAGTAGTCATATTTCACTGAGCACAGTCTTTATCAGAAAACATTGAACAAATGTTGATGCTTAACATTCAGAAATGACCTTAAAAAATTAAAAGCCATCTTTGGAGCTCTCAAAATCCACCTGAAGTACTAATTTCTACCCATAAGTGTAACATGTTCATCTGGTTTACAACTTTGTTTTTCAAAATAACTGTAGAGAAATAAAATAGGCAGCCTGACACAACTGAAAACAGAATTCTGCTTTCTGTAGAAACTTAAAAGTAAATGGTCTTTAGGTTTACTACTGGAATTATGTGTTAGAAAGACTGAAGTGGGCCACTTTGGGATCCTAACTATCATTTTTAACATTGTTGCTCTGAGCTCTGAAATTGTAAAGGGAAGAAAATTAATTTTTTTAGTAGATCAGGAACTGTATTAGCAATTATATGTTTTTTTTATTTAATTCTCAGATCAGCCTAATGAAAGAAACAGTATTAGTATTCAAACCCATATCTCGTGTTCTTTCTGCTATCCCAGGCTGCTTTTCTTAAATGATATATTTTGAATTTTAAACAATAGAATATCAATGAAATTTGAACACAAACATATTCAAAATTGGAGACTGTCCACATCAGTAGAGGTAATAAAGAATAGTTATCAAGCATGGATTGCAGAACCAGGCTGCCTGGATTCAAATCACTTCCTAAATGATAACCTTGAGCCAGTTCTTTACACCTCATTTCTTCCATCTGTATAATAGTAGTTCTTTTCCTAATAGTAGTTCTTTTCCTAATAGTAGTTCTTTCCTGATAAGGTTTTTATGAGGATTAAATTAGTTAATACATATTATGTACCAAGAATAGTACCTTGCACAAAACACTGAGAAATTGAGGTGATATGGGTATGACTATATTAAAGAACTAGAGGCCCAGTGCACAAAAATTCGTGAACTCGGGGGTCCCTCAGCCCAGCCTGCGCCCTCTCGCAGTCTGGGATCCCTCAGGGAATATCCAACTGACAGCTTAGGGCAGCGGTTCTCAACCTGTGGGTCGCGACCCCTTTGGCAGTTGAACGACCCTTTCACGGGTTGCCTAAGACCATCCTGCATATCAGATATTTACATTACGATTCATAACAGTAGCAACATTACAGTTATGAAGTAGCAATGAAAATAATTTTATGGTTGGGTCACAACATGAGGAACTGTATTTAAAGAGCCAGAAGGTTGAGAACCACTGGCTTAGGGGAAGCGGGCCTAAGCCGCAGTCTGGCTTCCCTCTGCGGGAGGCAACCCCGGCAGGCCTATCTGGGGATGGTGCTGGGTGGCCCTGCCCCGAATTGCCCTGCTGCTGATGCCGTCCGTGGCCTCCCTCTGTGGGAGGCGACCAGGTGGGCGATCAGGGGATGGCACCAGCCCCCATCGCCCTGCTGCTGCTGGTTGCCGCTGCCCGCGCCCCCCATCCCATCACTGTCCCCTCCCTCTGCCCGCTGGCATGCGCCTTGGCTGGCCTGGTGACACCTGCTTGCTGGTTCCCCCCTCTCCCCCCACTGACCTGTTGTTCTGCTGTTCAGTCAATTTGCATATTACACTTTTATTATATAGGATGTGTCATCTGTGTATCTGAAAATTTGAAATGTGTCATGAAATAGTTTAGATGACATTTAATCTGTTTTAATAGTTTAGTAACTCAAAGAGGACTCTGACTCAGTTCAGGTATTTTATAATTATTGTTTATTAGGAAAATATTTCTTAATTAGAATACTTAGTATAACTGTATCTGAAGTGTTCTCAATTTTAGCTTTCATATTTTATTTTTATTTTAAATATTGTCACTTGGGTGTATCTTATTTAGGAAGAAACAATTTATGCCCAAGGAAAAAAGGAATGTCTTCATTAAAATCAGATGCTGTGCTGTCAAAATCAAGACGAAGAAAAAAATCTGATAAGGTTTTTGAAAATCAGGAGGTCCAAGCTATTGGTGGAAAAGATGTTTCTCTCTTTCTCTTCAGAGCTCTGGGGAAAATACTATATTGCAAAAGTAAGAAAACTTACACATTTTTAAAAGTTTGTTAGGTATTATTCTTAAAACTGAAGTAAAATACCAAAAAATTTTAAATGTCATGTGTTTGGTTCTTTTATAACAAAGAACTAGGACTAGATCAGATGCTGTTTGGCAAGGCCTATGCAGGAAAATGTATTTATCCAGATGAGTATTTTTGGAATATGAGTGGGATTAAACACAAAAACGAAGTACTCCAGGCCATATTAAGTCTTTAAAATTACAGTTTACTGAAAGTAAGACATCAGTCCATCTAGACATTTAGTGGCAAGTGTTGGTTGCCCAAGTCCTCTTAGCACTGAACTCTGGCCACCAGGGCCCTAAGCAAATTGCTAGGTAGCTTCAGGTTTCTTTGGATTCTCTTACATTTCTCTGGTCCCTTCACTAGCAGTTTTGTCCCCAACCAGAAATGTTCTTCCTTTCCCTCTTCTTTTTTTTTTTTTTTTTTTTAATAATTACTTACCCTCTTTTGTCTTTAATGGCTGCTTCTCAGCCTCTTTACCCCCATTACCCGTCTCTAATTGTCTCTTCTTTCAATAAAATCCCAAATTCCTATTTTATGTGGAAAATATCAGTTTTCAGTCTATGATCCTAAAGGAAGAAAATTAAGATTTTTTTTTAATGTTTATATTGATTTTAAATATATGTATTTTATATTGATTTCAGAGAGGAAGGGCGAGGGAGGGAGAGAGAGAGAGAGATAGAAACATCAGTGATGAGAATCATTGATTGGCTGCCTCCTGCACGCCCCCTACTGGGGATCAAGCCTGTAACCTGGTCATTGTGCCCTGACCAAGAATCAAACTGTGACCTCCTGGTTCATAGGTCACCGTTCAAGCACTGAGCCACTCTAACCGGCCTGTATTGATTTTAGAGAGAGAGGGAGGGACAGAACAGAGACAGAGAAAACACCTATCAGCCACCTCTTGCATGCCTCCCACCAGGGATCGAGCCCGCAATCTGAACCTATGCCGTGACAGGGAATCAAACCAGTGACCTCTCGGTGCATGGGATGATGCTCAACCAATAGCCACACCAGCCAGTGGAGATTTCTTCTTTTTTATTTTTTTAAATCTATCTGGTGCAATTTTTATAAAACATTTACACAGATTTTTAAAAGAAAAATCATTGCTATAGTTTAGAATAGTTTTATGTAACAAAAAATAGTTCATGATGAACAATAAAAAAGTCTTATGTGTACAGTATCCTCAACATTCTCTCAGTTTTCCAAATCTCTTGTAAAATAGCTGCAAATAACCGTGAGTTGTAAAATGTTGCAAATAATTCACTGAAACCTCATGCTATCACTCCCGTTATTATTTGAGAGTGTTTTCTGGTTGTCAAAAACCCTGTTGTTTCAAACTACTGTTTTTTATCTTCCTATAAAACTTTGTGAATGCCTCTTACACCTGCTTTCTATCAGTCGTTCTTATCAAAAATTGGGATTTCTAAATGGAAACCTCCGTGCCACCTGAAGAAAATGAAACAGGCATCACTTAGGTGGAAATGAAGACACTCTGTCTCTGGCTCCTCTGGCCTCTGGAGCCTAGTGGCCATTCACTGATTCTTTTCCTTCCACTCTTTTCCTCCTCGACACTCTTTTATAACCTTCTGTATTAGGGAATGGGGTTTCTTCTTCTCTCATGCAGAGAGTATCATCCACCAAATAGTAAATAAGCTGTAAAGGCCTCTAGATTGAGATGAGAATAAAAAGAAGAAAGCAACTCAGAGCTGGAAAGGTGAAATGTGGAGCGCTTTAATTCTAGAAATGCCATAATCTAGATATCAGAATTCTACATTTTCTTAATAGCGAGGCAACGCATAAGCTTCCAGTTATTTTTAACAGTTCAATTAGTATTTTTGCAATTATGTTCCTAAAGTGTTGAAAACTTTAAAATAAGATGTGCTATATAATTATAAAGATTTTTTTTTAATCTGGAAATTTTTTATAGGAGCATCTGTAACAGAAGTAGACTCCCCTCGATTGCCCTCCCATTTGTCAGAGTATGAACGGGATACATTACTTGTTCATCCTGAGGTAAAGTGTAAAACCTTTAGTAACACTAAGTACTACTTACAAGACATATATTATTTACATTTGTGGGCATATATATTTGACCACTGCCTTTTTACCAAAATTATGTACGTGTGCTTTTTTTTATATTATAGGAAGTGGTAGAAATGTCACACATGCCAGGAGAGTTATTTAATTTATATCTTCACCAAAACTACGTAGATTTCTTCATGGAAGTAGATGATCTTGTGAGAGCCAGTGAGTTTCTGAGTTTTGCAGATATCATCAGTGGTGACTGGAATGTAAGACCATTTGACTTAAATGTTTTTGTTTTTTATTGTTTCCTCAGAATTGAGAAAAAAATTTTACTCTTACTTATTTGACGTGACATATATAACTTAATAGCTATGAGAAAATTAATTCATCCAACTCAGTGTTTGTAATGAAGCTTCAGCAGTTAACTTGATTTTCCCGATGATAAAATAACACTTAATTTTTTTCTAAAGTTGTTTTCTGGTTATAAAATTAATATATAGAAATTTTGACAACCATTGAAAAGTGGATAGAAGGAAAATAACTACTTTCTATACTTTCTGCTAGTTTTTTAATGGTTTCCTTTTTATAAATTGAAATTATTCACTATAAAATTTGTACTTTTTTCTTAACTTTTTAAAAACATATATCTTTATTGATTTCAGAGAGGAAGGGAGAGGGAAAGAAGACAGAAACATCAATGATGAGAAAGAACAATTGATTGGCTGCCCCCTGCATGCATGCCCCACATTGGGGATCGAACCTGCAACCTGGTTAACACTGTTTTTTGTTGTGTTGTTTTGTTTTTGTTGTTTTTTTAATGTAGAGGGCGTAATGTCACAGGAAGGCCACAGCATCCTGCCACCCGTGAGGAGTAAGCCCAAGTTGCTGTTGGATGTGTTATACACAGAGAAGCCATTCTTCGGGCGCTCTGCTCTCTCCACACCCAATTTTTGTTTTGTTTTTAAATATATTTTTATTGATTTCAGAGAAGAAGGGAGGAGAGAGAGATAGGAACATCAATGATGAGAGAGAATCATTGATCGGAGGCTGGGCCCACAACCCAGGCATGAGCCCCTGGTCAGAATCAAACCCAGGACCCTTTAGTCTGCAGGCCGACACTCTGTCCACTGTGCCAAACCGACCAGGGCAACACTGTTTTGATATGTTAATATTTCTCTGTGTTTTAAATGTTGAAATAGCATTAATAATTAAAACTAGGAAAGATAAAATAAAAACATTTTTTATATAGTGTATCATATTTAGAGTTTCATTATTCAGCAATTGTATTTGCTTAATTTTTTATACTTTTTTATTTTGAAATTTTCCAATCTATAGACAAACGGAAAGAATAGTACAATGAGTATCTGTGTACCTTTAACTGTTGCTTACCAGTTTTTCACATTTTGCTACATTTGCTTAATCTCTGTGTATTTACAGACTTATTTTAGCTGAATAATTGGAAAGTAATTGTAAACATCATGACACTTAGTACTTAAGCATCCATAATAACATTGCTCTGTTACAAACAAGCATACTAGCCTCCCACCTTAGAAAATTAACGTACTGTCCTTATTTTGATTTCCCCAGTTGTCTGAAAAATGTATTTAAAGTCGTTTTCCCCATTCTCATCCAAGATCCAATCAGAGTTTACACATAGCATTTGAGTGTTATTTCTTAGTTGGATTTGTCTTAAATAATCTTGTAGCATATTATTTTTAGGCCTGCAGTGATGTTGAAAAAGGCTAAATATGGTTAGTCCTTTTTTGGTGTCAGAAATACCATTAGTACTATTTTATAAATCTCATATTTTCTTTCTTTCACATCCTTTCTTTTTTAGACCCGCTCTTTACTCAGGGAATATAGTACGTCAATAGCTACAAGAGGTGTGATACATTCCAACAAAGCCCGAGGATTTGCTCATTGCCAAGGAGGAGGATCAAGTTTTCGGCCATTGCACAAACCCCAATGGTTTTTAATAAATAAAAAGGTAAAAAAAAAAAAAAAAAAAAGGAATTGTACACTTTCCATAGGTGAACTTTATGGCATGTGAATCACATGTCAATAAAGTTTTTGTTTGTGTTTTTTTTTGGTGGAGTAGATTCTCACCAGAGGATATTTTTTCCATTGCTTTTCAGAGTGGGAAGGATGGAGGGGGCGGGGGACATCAATGTGAGAGAAACATCAACTGGTTGCCTCCTGCATGTGCCCTGACGCAAGGCAGGGAGTGAACGTGCAACCCAAAGTATATGCTGTTAACTGGAAATTGAACCCGCAACCTGTTGGTGCATGGGTTGACTGACACACAACCGAGCCACACTGGCAAGGGCAAGTTGGGTTTCATGTTGTTTTAAAAAAGAAAAATATTTCATTCTTAGTAAGAAATAGTTGCTAGGCCCACAATTTTCATTAAACTATGACACAACATAAAAAACAAAAAAAAACAAAACAATTTTCTTAAGTGCTTAGTCATTTTTTTAGGGAAAAATCACTCAATTTGAAAGCCCGTACCTATTTTGTAAGTTGACTTATTGGAATCAAAGTATAATTATAATTATATTTTAGCGTTAATTGAAAATAAATCCTGGCTTTGCCTCTAACCACCTAGATAAATTATTTCACCTAACAACTAATAAGTATGTATACTTAGTTTACCCAGCTATAAAAGAAGAGGATTGAATTAAAGGTCAAAAAACATGTGGCCCACAAGTTGAATGTAACTCGAATAGATATTTTCAGTGAATCGCCCATCTTTAAAAATTAGTATAATAATTAAAATTTGGACATGGATTTCTGGCTTCAAAATTTCTAGAATCTCCTGGGGGGAAAGACAGGAAAAGTAAGGCAACACTGGCCCATTTTTAAAAATACATTTTTATTGATTTTTTAGAGAGAGGAAGGGAGAGGGATAATGAGAGAGAAACATTGATTGCATGTGCCATGACCAGGAATCGAACCAGGGACCTCTTAAATCATGAGTTGATGCTCAACCACTGACCCACACCAACCTTTTAAAATATATTTTTATTGATTTGAGAGAGGGGGAGAGAAAAAGAAACATCAGTTATGAGAGAATCATTCATTGGTTGCCTCCTGCACGCCCCACACTGGGGATCGAGCCCACAACTCGGGCATGTGCCCTGACTGGGGATCAAACCCAGAACCTCCTGGTTCATGGATTGATGCTCAATCACTGAGCCACGCCGAACCCACACTGGCCCATATGTTTACATGGCAGCAATCTGCTGAAACCAAATAGAATCTGTCCCTTGAAAATGTGAGTGGTAGGTACTACTGTCCCCAGCTGGTCCACTGCTTTGATTTATATTATGTGCATCTGAACCTGTGACCCCTGGACTAGGTCATCTCTAAGATGTCTTCTAGTTCTAAAATCATGGCTAAATATGAGCCTATAATTCATAGTCTAAGAAATTTCAACAGATTTCTTTGAAGAACTTTGACTTTTAAGCAATTTATAATCCCTTATTGACTTGCTTTGCTATTATAGCACATACTAATTTTGCATTATAGTTACATATGAATTATCTTTCCAAGACTGTAAGCTCCTTGAAAGCAAGATTGTGCTGCAATGTTAGGCTGATAAGGAAAGAAGCACAAACATTGCACCTGTGTTACCTGAAGAAAGTAAGTTCTGCCCTGGCAGGGTAGCTCAGTTGATTAGAGCATGGCCCCATACACCAAAAAGTCGCGGGTTCAATTCCCAGTCAGATCACATGCAGGGGGCAACCAATTAATGTTTCTCACATCAATGTTTCTCTTTCTCCCTCTTTCCTCTTTCTCTAAAATCAACCACAAACATCTCCTTGGGTAAGTATTTAAAAAAAAAAAAATGAAACAATGTCCTCGCATAATTTTGTGATGTATGTATGCTCATAAACTATTCTTTTTTAAAAAATATATTTTTATTGAGAGGTAGGGAGAGGAAGAAAGAGATAAAAACATCAGTGATGAGGGAAAATCATTGATCGGCTGCTTCCTACTGGGGATCAAGCCCGCAATCCGGGCATGTGCCCTGACCGGGAATCAAACCATGACCTTCTGATACATAGGTTGACGCCCAACCACCAAGCCAGGCCAACCGGGCTATAAACAATTCTTTTGATTTTTAAGTGTTTTTTTCATTCTACCTAAAGTATTTTTTTTAATCACTATTGCTTTCTTTTAAATGTATGTTTATTGATTTCAAAAAGGAAGGGAGAGGAAGAGAGAGATAGAAACATCAATGATGAGAAAGAATCATTGATCAGCTGCCTACTGGGGAATCAAGCCTGCAACCCAGACATGTGCCTGACTTGAGAATCTAACCTTGACCTCCTGGTTCATAGGTCAACACTCAACCACTGAACCATACTTGTCGGGCATAAAAAATTTTTATTGCTGTTATGTCAAATGTGAAATTGTTGTGTTGGTAAAATACTGTACTAGATAATGCTAGAATCATTTTAAACAACTCATTAGATAAACTGTTAAAAGTATATTTGTAGTATATAAGCCTACATATTTTGTGATATAATAAACTTAGTATGTCTAGGAATACTTTTTTCTTTCACCTTTTTTTTTTTTTTTTCATACAGTATCGGGAAAATTGCCTGGCAGCAAAAGCACTTTTTTCTGACTTCTGCTTACCAGCTTTATGCCTCCAAACTCAGCTGTTGCCATATCTTGCTTTGCTAACCATTCCAATGAGAAATCAAGGTAATAACATGGGTTTTTATTTTCCCCAAGAAGTAGTGTTTTATAACATTATCATTTTGTAGGTCAACTCATCCTGTATAATAAAAGGCTAATATGTAAATAGACTGAATGGCAGAACTTCCGGTCACTATGATGTGACTGACCACCGGGGGGCAGACGCTCCAACGAGTAGGTTAACTTGCTGCTGGGGTCCAGCTGATCGGGACTGGGCGAGACACCGGCCGAGACAGGCCAGACAAGCCCTGGAGCCCTTCCATGGTCCCTCCCCGACCCCAGTCGTGCACCGGTGGGGTCCCTTGGCCTGGCCTGTGCCCTCTCACAATCCAGGAGGACCCCTTGGGGGATGTCAGAGAGCCAGTTTTGGCCCAATCCCTGCAGGCCAGACCAAGGGACCCCACCAGTGCACGAATTCATGCACCAGGCCTCTAGTTGATATATAATACTGAGACTAAGTGTTTCCCCTTTATTTATTTTTTAATTATTTTTATTTTTAAATCTTTATTGTTGAGAATATTACAGATTTCTCCCCTACTTTCCCCCATTGCCCTCCTCCACTCATATCCCACCCCAATCCAGGCCTTCACTACCCTATTGTCTGTGTCCATGGGTTATGCATATATGCATATAAGTTCTTTGGTTAATCTCTACCCACCCACTCAACACTGCCTTCCCTCTGAGACTTTTTTTCTTAAATTTTTAATTGAATTAATTGGGGGTGATATTGGTAAATTAAATTATATAGGTTTCAGTTGTACAATTCTATAATACATCATCTATATATTGTATTGTGTGTTCACCACCCCAAGTCAAGTCTCTTTCCATCACCATTCATCTTCACTGTGCCCTTGTCTACATCCCCCCTCCCTTTGCTTATTTAACATGGTTTCCTTTTGTTCTTTGAACATATTTGTAATGGCTCTTTGAAGTTTTTTCTATTAAATTTAATTCTGGGCCCTCTCAATTTCAATTGCTTACCCGTTTTCCTGTATATGGGTCATACTTTCTTGTTTCTTTGCATAGTCTCAATGTTTTGTTAAATATTGGACTTGGACATTTTAGGTAATACATTGTAGCAAGTTCTGGATACTGGTTTCCCTCCATCTTCTGGGCTTGTTTTTATTGTTGTTGCTTATTTATTTGTTTACCGACTTGGCTAAACTATTTTAACGAAATCTTCTCAAAGAGCTCAGCCTTGGGCATGCCCACAGTCTCCTTGTGATGACAGTGGTTTTAGCAGGGCTCACTTTGATTTTATTTCTCTTTGCTTTATTTATTGGTTAAACTGTCTGCCTTGTATGGCATCAAACCAACCTATTACCCTCTACTAATTACTAGCTGATTGGTTTATCAGTTTCAACAGTGCCAGGGACAAATTATCCCAGTCTGATAGAATTAAATTGGGCAGGTGTAGACTTTGAGGTATGGTATCTCGTGGTTTGTTCTGACCCCAGGAGGGCTCTTCTTTCTTTCAGATGAAGTAGCTGGCTTATGTTTAACTTGTTGCTCTTAATTAAGAGGAGGCATTTATTTTAAGATGTCCCTTAAGCTTGAGCTTCCCCACACTCTTTTAAATAAAGACAGTTCCTTTGAGTAGAGCTTCAGAGTTCTCACTTCATATGGAATGCCATTTCCCCCTGGGCAAAACCCCTGACCACTTTCTGGTGGGTGTTCAACTGGAGGTAGTCTCTCATTGGCTTGGCTTAGCTTATCCAGGTTTGGACCCTCTGCCCTACGAATGGGCTGGGGCAAGGGCCATTGCAGTTTGAGGAGGAGGGAGTATTCACCTGCTTGCCATTGGAGTAGAGTTCCCATCCTGTGGATGGGGGCTGAGTGGAGAAAGGGAGCCCCAAACTCTTAGCTGACCACACTCACCAGGAGGGAGCCCTATGTTCCTGGCTGCACCCAGCTGGAGTGAAGTCTCCCTAAAGCTGAGGAAGAGAGGAAGCAGGTCTTAGTTCAAATGCTGCAGACTCTTGTAGTTTTCTGTTTTGTTGGCCACACCAGAACCACATAATTAGAGGGTTGGTGCTTTTTTTTTTTTTCCCCAGAGAAGAAGGGAGAGGGGGAGAGAAATAGAAACATCAATGATGAGAGAGAATCATTAATCAGCTGCCTCCTGCACACCCCACACTGTGGATTGAACTCGCAACCCGGGCATGTGCCCTGACCGGGAATCGAACTGTGACTTCCTGGTTCATAGGTTGACTCTCAACCACTGAGCTACGCCGGCTGGGCAGATTTTCTTGAGTAAATGTTTCCTCCTAACAAAATTTACCATCTTAAACCATTTTTAAGTATACAGTTCAGTAGTGTTAAGCATATTCACCTTATTGGGCAGCCAATCTCCAGAATTTGTCATCTTGCAAAATTGAAACTATACACATTAAACACTAACTTACCCCACCCTGCCAATACCACTTATCTTCTATCTATGAATTTAACTATTCTAGATACCTCACATAAGTGAAATCATACAATTTTTTTGTGGTTGGTTTATTTCATTTAGCAAGGTTCATTCATAACATAAATCAGAATTTTCTTTTTAAGGCTGAAGACTAGTAATAACTGTATATATATACCACATTTTGTTTACCCATTCATCTGGACACGTAAGTTGCTTCTGCCCTTTGGCTATTGTGAATAGTGCTACAATAAACAAGGGTATACAAATAACTTTTAAAAGATCCTACTTTTAGTTCTTTTGATGTATACCCAGAAGTGGAATTGTGAGATCATATAGTCATGCTATTTTTTAATTTTTTGAGGAACTGTCTTACCATTTTTCACATCAGCTACACCATTTTATACTCCCAGCAGCAGTGCAAAAGGATTCCAATTTCTCTACATTCTTGCCAAACCTTTTTGTGTTTGTTTTTTAAATATTAGTCATCTCATGGGGTATAAAATGGTATCTCATGGTTTTGATTTACATTCTCCTAAGGATTAATGACTTTGAGAATCTTTTCCTATGTTTATTGGCCATTTATATATCTTTGGAAGTGTCTATTTAAAGCTTTTTAAAATCTCTGTTTCAGCTCAGATTTCTTTTATCCAAGATATTGGAAGGCTTCCTCTGAATCGACACTTTGGAAGGTAAGCTGATGATTTTAATTTTCAAAGAACTGCTACTGAACTGTCCACTGAATATGATATCTATTTTTCCAGTATACAACCCATAAATGTTATCTGTAAAATCCAAGAAATACATTTTGGACCCAGTGATTAAAGACCATGATTGCATTGTAGGCCCATCATTTTATTACATATAAAAATGTATTTTCACCAGCTTACAGTGGAATATCAGACTAAATAGAATCATGGAATCACAAAGGCAGAGAATCTTTAAAATCATCTAGTTGAACAAATTTTGCATATCTGGAAACACCTTTTCAGCTTTCCTATCAAGAGATTTTCTTGCCTATATTTGAAGCCTGCAATGACCAAGCACTATCTTTTATTTACTTATCATAGAAAATCCAAACAATTGAGAAAATACAGATTCTTAGAGTGATAAGCCTATATCTGTACCATTCATTTTATTGCAAAATTGTTTCTGCACTAATATCAGTGATTAACACAATATTTATAGTTCATTTCTTCTTAGCTTATTTGTAAGGTCAGATTATACACTCAGGCATTTATTTATTCATTTTAATCCTCACCAGAGGATATGTTGTATTGATTTTAGAGAGGAAGGGAGAGGGAGAGGGAGAGGGATAGAGAGAAACAGAGAGAGACAGAGAGAGACAGACAGACAGACAGACAGAGGGAGAAAGAGAAACATCGATCTGTTGCCTCCCATACAACCCCATCTGTAGATTGAACCCTTAACCTTTTGGTATATGGGAAGACACTCCTAACCAACTGAGCCACCCAGCCAGGGCTACACTCAGGCATTTAAAAAGAATTAAAAAGAGTTAATCACTGTTATTGGTTCAAGTACTTTATCTGACTTTGTCAGTGCTACTTATTACAATGACTAGTACTGTTATCTTTCATTTATGATGACCACATTTAACATTATCTTTGATTCACATTGATAATGTTAAATATTAATATTTAGCTTAATATTTTAATAGCTGCAAAATTTCCTGTAATTCACCTGCACCTTATTTTTGTACCTTTAGCTTACTTCCTACTTTTATCACAGCGTTTCTTATAGCTAAATCATCATGCACATCAAATACTATTTACAGAGGATGAAATGAAATAGCTGAATCATCGAATATACATCTTTCTGTTTGCTCTATATTGCCAGATTGGTTCCAAGAACAGGTTGACAATTTTATGCCCTTTTACAGTGTATTAGCATGTTCTTTTCTCCTAACTCTTGCCACCACTGGGTCTTATTATTTTAAAAGGTCTTTGCCAGTTTAAAAGATGAGAAAAGTAGTTTGTTTTTTAAGGGAGGGACAGAAAAAGAGAGAGAGATTGATTTGTTGTTCCACTTACTTATGCATTCATTGGCTGCCTCTTGTATGTGCTCTGACCAGTGTTCAAAGCCGAAACATTGGTGTATTGGGATGACGCTCTAACCAACCGAGCTACGGGGTCAGGACTAACAACTTAATATTTTCATTTCCATTTTTAAAATTATAAATCAGGTTGAACACTTTAGTTACCATTGGCACTTTTTTTCTGTAAGTTGTTCTATGTTTTATGCCCATTTTCTATTTATCTTTTATTAGTTTGTAATAACTCTTTAGTAAAGAGATTATTCAACTCGTTTGTATTGTAAGTTGTAATGGTTTATTCACAATGTCATTTACCTTGTACTTTTGTTTATATTGTTAAATAAACTAAAGGGCCTGACTAAATAGTGAATAGAATGAAGGTAAATGAAAGCATCGGGAGAAGGTTTCATAATCTTCATACTCATGTGTAATTTAAAGGAATCTCCTTTGGTTATTATTAATGCCTGCATTATCAATCTGGTAGATTAAAAATGGAAGCGCTGACCGACAGGGAGCATGGACTGATGGACCCAGGAAGTGGAGATGAAGCCCAGTTTATCGGAGGACAAGCTTCAGAGGAAGCTGTGGAACAACCTACTCAAACCCGGGAACCTGAAACCTGCTCTCTGCCTTTGAGTCAGAATAGTGGGAATGAACTGCCTGCCAGCCAGCCTCAGCCCTTTTCAGCCCAGGGAGACATGGAAGAAGACGACGACGACATGAGAATAGAAGACTATGAGAGCGATGGAACATAGAAACCAGCCCACCAGTCACATTGCTACCTGACAGATTCACATTCGTTTTAGTCAGTGGTACTTGAACAGAGATATAATATATATTTCAAGTGAATTACAGTGTAAGTCTTCACTCTTGTAGTATTTCAGCACAAGAAACTGACTCTTCTCTCAAAGTAAATAGGAAAGCCTTCAAATATATCTTTTTTTCTCTAGTATTTATTTAATCTTGTGAGTGGTATTGGGAGAAGAGGCCAGTGTGTATGAAGTGTGTTTGAACATTATGCCAAGTATCTCAAAATGTGAAGGAATAATTCAGAATACAAAAAGTTTATGGGGTTGTAAATATGAATTATAAAACAGCTTAGTATGCAGTTATGAGTGTAAATAAACTTTGTGCCTTAATTACAGTTTCTCTATGGTCTCTTAACTTCTTGGATACCTTTTTAATATGTTGTACAATGGAATATTTTGGATACTTTTTGGAAAGTATTACATAATTTATATCAAAATTAAAGTGTTTAATGTCTTTCTGTTTCTCCTGTCTTAATATCTCCTAACGTGTACTGTCTGCGGTGTATCACTGGGCATAGGATATGAAACTCCTTCATCCAGAGTCGAACTTTTTTAAAAAATAGGGAAGACTGGCTGCCTTGCGCTGAGAACTCTCCGGAGGGTTAGTCACCCCTCACTACCAGCTGGGTCCTTACCTTTGCTTTGAGGTGTGGGCGTGGGGGTTGGGGGACGGGCACCGACCGGCTAGGGCTCCTAGCGGGGCCCCAACAAAGCCGGGCGGGGCAAGGCTTGGCTCGGCCCCGCCCCGAGAGCCGGATCCCGGTTTCAGTCCTGCGGACAGGGAGCGCGCTCTTCCGGCTGCCGCGCAGGTGAGGAGGGTCCGGGGGGGCCCACGTGACCGGGACGCGGGCGGGCGGGCGGACGGACGGGCGGGCGGGGCCGGCGCCTCCGGGCAGGTGCGTGTATGGAGTGGGGGGTCCTGGACCCCTCAGAGCTTCCTGGGCCCGCGGCGCTCGACTCCCGGCCCCGCCTTAACCCGCGGCCAGCCCGGTAAGAGGCAGCGGGACACGGGTCCGGAGGGCCCGCCCGCCCGTCTCATTCAGGGACAGGTGCGCGGCCGGGCTCCGTCCTTCCGGGCGCGGGGAGCCTACTTACCGGAGGCGGGCATGGCAGAGCCGGCTGAGTTCCGGTCACTCTGCGGGGGACGCTCCCAGCACTGAGCGTGCATTTTCACTCCGAGACGCGAAGACGGAGCGCGCGCGCGGGTGGGCAGAGCAGGGGACGGAGCGAGGTGGGTGGGACCCGACGCCCAGCGGCGAGCTCGGGAGCCGTCCGAGCGGAGAGGTTGGGCGGCCCGTGGCACGCACTCGCGGGTGAATTAAAACCCTCAGGGCCTTTCCCAGCCCCTGGAGCCCAAAACACCCTAAATCTGCCCCTTCCTCGGGCCCAGCAGAACGTTAAAGCCCGCCGCAGCTGCGGCTCTGCTCGTGTAGAGGTAACCAAGCTCGTTCCTGGGACGCTTTGCCGGGGGACCATTTCTCCTGCCTCCGCGATGGCTTTCCCAGGTGTGCGTCCCGGGGAATGCAGGCAGGGCCGGGGCTTGAAGAAAACACAAGACCCACGGCCTCAGCGCACAGGTCGAAGTGGACTCTCGACGAAACCCTGGACCCAGATAGTTAAGACCTGCCCAAGTACAGCTGAGCATCCCTTCGGACATCAAATATTTCGCTCTTACGCAATTCTTCAGATTTATACTTTTTTGCTTTTTATTTAAACATTGGCAAAGTGGCCTAATTCAAATAAGCCACCTTTCTCAGGTGAAGATAAATCCATTACTTTTTGTTTACAGTGAGCTAAATGAAGCAATGGAGTATCCTTTAAATGCATATACAGTGTAGGTAGGTATTGAGGGATATCATGTAAAACTTGCTAAAATTATTGTGCTTTTGCTTCTACTCTTAGGAAAATGTACTTCAAAACTGTAGTAGTACTTTGTATTTCTAGAATTTAAACTTAGGTAAAGATAAAAAATAGAGACCACAAATGATTTTTATCACTTCCTGAGCTCCTGCTTTGCATTGGGCACCATGCTAGGACTATCATAGTTAATTCTTTAAAATTGGAGTGTCCCATTAGAAGACCCCCCAAGTTAGACTTCTTTATCTCCACCCCCTTCTTGGGTGATCTATCTAGTCTGTGGCAGTACATGCCCGTCTGTACATAGACTGCACACTTGACATCTCCAGCTGGATTTCAAACTCCCCGAGGCTGCTTCTCCCCAAGGCTAAACAGGAGGGAAGAAGAAATGTTGCTTCAAAGTAAGGTATTGCCAGAGGGACTAAGGTAGGGGATATAGATGAAACAAGATTGGTCATAAATTGGTAATCATTGAAGATGGTCGATGGGTACATTAGCGTTCATCATACTATTTCCATTTTTATTATGTTGGAAAATTTATATTTAAAAAGCTTAATTAAAAAATAATTTAATTTCCTGTATCTAGAATTTGACCTCTTCTTGCTGTCTCTATTGCTACCACCATGGCCTGCTGGGTTATTTCGGGCGCCTCCTAGCTAGTCTCCGTTGTCACCCTTGTCTCACTGGCCTCCATGCCGTAATAGTTCAACATGCCGGGCACTCTAACAAGACATTTGCACGAGCTGCTCCATCTACCTGGAATGCTTTCCCTGGAATAGCTGCCTAGCTTCCTCCTTTATCTCCTTCATTTCTATATTCCGATATCTTGTTGCCTATGAAGACTTTCCTAGTCATTCTATTCAAACTTGTAACACCTTGCCCATGGTGCACACCTTATCCCCTTTCTTAACTTTGTTCCTGAGCATTCAATCTATTTTATTTCCCTTGTCTACTATCATCTGCCTCACTGGAAGGCAAAGGTTTCGGTTGGCTTCCTTCACTGATACACTTTCAGCATGGTACACAGCACTGATACCCCTAGTACATAGCAGGTGTTCAGTAAATATTTGTTGAATGATCAATCTCCATTTTACAAAGTAAAATAAAGCAAGCCTTAGGAATTTCTAAATTGTTCAATATTATAAGGTGGGATTAGCCTTTTAAGCTTTGATTCCACACACACACACAAATAAATTTTAAAAAGTAAAGACAAAAAATAAATTTTGATGCTACCTCCATAGTGCCAAGTACAATGTCATGTGCCCAGTGAGTCTCCAAGTAAATATACATGTAAGCAACTTGAGGGAGAAATTCATGTGCTATAAACCTAGTTACATTAGCAAATGCTTTCATTCTTTTTGTATTTGTGTCCATGAAGGAAATCAACAGGTTTAGTAAAAGTACTTTTTCTGTGCCCTATTTTTTGGGTGGATTGAATATCCTGTAAGGTAACTTCTGAGTCTCTCCATGGCAATAGCAGTGGCATTTAGATAATTCTTCTGAAAAGACTGATATGCATGGTCATTGCTGCTGCTCTGTGTTGTGCTTTCGGGGAATCTATACTTTTGGTAATATTTATTCTCTGAGAAATCAGTTTTTAAAATCTAGTATCAAGTATTAATATTTCGAAGTGGCAGAAGCAATGCCCCTAAACTGACTTTTCTGGCTTAAGAAAGAAAGGGGCTCTTCATTCCCTGTGTTTAACAGACTGCTTCTTGGGGCCATTCATTCCAAAGCAGATTTGAGTTAATGAAAATGAAGAGTATGTACTGACTTATCATTTTTTTGTTTGCTCAAACTTAAATATTTAGATTTAGGTGTTTGAGGAAAGGACCCTACTTGGAAAGTGATAGCATCCTGTCTTGTTAAAATGTAGTTCTATTTTTGTTTTTTTAGATTTTGTTGTTTACAGAGCTCATACATAAGTTAGACTTATAAATGTTTCATTCAGGGCTAAGATTTAAGTTTTTGATTGCCTTTAAAATTGTATAGAATGATGATTATGTCCCTGGCTAACATAATTGTTATATATGTTTAAAATACACATATTTATGTTATTTAATATATCATAATAGACATGATCCTATCGGTTTCCTAAATGTGATCATTTGCTGCTGAGTAAATAAAATCAGCATTGAAATAATAAAAATAATAAAAAACTAAGCATAAGTGATATCTAATCTTGGCCACAGGTATAGAAATCACAAATGTCTTCAAAGGATGGGAGATCCAGGAATCGAGACAGGCACTACAATGAAGTCCCAAGGGACTTGACCCATGAAGATGGCACCATAAGAACCCTCCAGACTCTTCATGACAGTGAGCTGGCTGTGAGCGCTGATCCTTTGCCACCACCCCCTCTCCCATTACAGCCACCATTTGGCCCTGACTTCTACTCAAGTGACACAGAGGAACCAGCCATAGCACCAGACCTCAAACCCGTAAGGCGCTTCGTCCCTGAGTCCTGGAAGCACTTCTTCAGAGGAAAGAAAAAGGACCCAGAATGGGATAAGTCGGTGTCAGACATCAGATACATCTCAGACGGAGTGGAGTGTTCGCCTCCATCCTCTCCAGGGAGACAAAACCACCACTCACGCCCCAACTCCGACAAAGATCCTTACGGAGGGTCAGAAGGAACCTTTAACTCCCGGAAAGAGGCTGAAGCGATGCTTCCCCAGGATCCCTATGGGTCTCTGGGCCGACACACACAAACGGCTCTAACGTACAGTGAGAAGGTGGAGGCCTACAACCTGAGGTACTCCTACATGAAGTCGTGGCCTGGCCTGCTGAGAATCCTCGGGGTGGTGGAGCTGCTGCTGGGGGCGGGCGTCTTCGCCTGTGTCACAGCTTACATTCACAAGGACAGTGAGTGGTACAACATGTTTGGCTATTCCCCTCCCACAGCCATGGGAGGCTTTGGTGGCCTGGGCAGTGCGTATGGGGGCTACTACTACAGTGGCCCCAAAACTCCTTTTATACTCGTGGTTGCTGGATTAGCTTGGATCACCACCATTATTATTCTGGTTCTTGGCATGTCCATGTATTATCGGACCATTCTTTTGGACTCTAACTGGTGGCCCCTGACTGAGTTTGGAATTAACATTGCCTTGTTTATTTTGTATATGGCTGCAGCCATAGTCTATGTGAATGATATCAACCGAGGTGGACTCTGCTACTATCCAGTATTTAATACACCAATGAATGCAATGTTCTGTCGGGTAGAAGGAGGACAGACAGCAGCGATGGTCTTCCTGTTTGTCACCATGATTGTTTATCTCATCAGTGCTTTGGTTTGCCTCAAGTTATGGAGGCATGAGGCAGCTCGGAGACATAGGGAAT
The DNA here is from genome assembly GCF_014108235.1 of Myotis myotis. Taxonomy (NCBI): domain Eukaryota; kingdom Metazoa; phylum Chordata; class Mammalia; order Chiroptera; family Vespertilionidae; genus Myotis; species Myotis myotis. The sequence goes on from NW_023416357.1 coordinate 37,285,553, forward strand.
ACATGGAACAACAGGAGGTAAGGAATTTCACAATCTTTCTTTTGTTTTTTGTGTTTTTTTTTCTGTTATTTACTCCCTTGTTAAAAATGTATAGTTCTCAAAACAAGGATTTTATAGAAGCCTTTTTTTAAAAATATATTTTATTGATTTTTTACAGAGAGGAAGGGAGAGGGATAGAGAGTTAGAAACATCGATGAGAGAGAAACATCGATCAGCTGCCTCCTGCACACTTCCCACTGGGGATGTGCCCGCAACCAAGGTACATGCCCTTGACAGGAATCGAACCTGGGACCCTTGAGTCCACAGGCTGACGCTCTATCCACTGAGCCAAACCAGTCAGGGCAAGCCTTTTTTTTTTTTTTTTTTTTTTAATGATCTGAAGTTGAAAAGCTCCATATCTGACATGGTAGGCCTGGAATAGCCCACTCAGCAGTGTCACTGTTGTGTGGCATTGCAAGTAGACACCAGATGTGTAACATAATACAGAGCTTGTTGGCTGCATTATTGTGTCTCTCTGATGCGTAAGGGAAAACAGAGATACTGAATTCCTGCAAAGAAGAATAACAACATGCTCAGTAAATAAAATGTCTCATTAAAGTAAGTTAGAGAACAGTCTTGATTCTTCAGTATGGTAAGACAATAAAAAAATTATAATTTTTGTTAGAGGAGCAAAGTGCTCATTTAAATCTGTTACCATGAGTCCCAGTTTCTTCCAGTGAGTTAAAGTCAAGTAAGAATATGGTGAACCACATATGCTTTGTTAAGTATCAAGAAGCTAAGTTGTAATAAACATACTCTGAAAACTTACCCAGGTGTTTTGATGTTTCATCCTTATTTTAGGGAGATGAGTGTTCCAGAATTAGAGTGGGATCCATGTACTTTATTTCATTTCTAGGATTTAACTATTTAAATATATGGAAGAGAAGGAGGAGGAGAATTAATAATACCTACAGAATAAGATTGTATCAAAGCCTTATTTAAAATAATTTTATTTTGTTATGAGTATGTTCTACTAGCTTCAATACACCCTGAAATAAGCTAATGTCTTGCTTTCATCTTTTTCGTTTTGTTTTGTTTTCGTCTTCTAAGGAGTAGTGTGTAGTAGAATTTCCTATAACACTGAAAATGTCTTATTACTTTAACTTTTTTCTTTACTTCAAGTTAACTATGTTTGCATCTTTTCTCGCTTTTCTAAAAGTCTCCTAGATACATAATTGCACATAGTGTACAGGGATGGGCAAAAGTAGGTTGTAATAGAAATAAATAATACAATAATTAATAAATAATAAAAGAATAAACTGCCGAAACCGGTTTGGCTCAATGGATAGAGCGTCAGCCTGCGGACTGAGGGGTCCCGGGTTCGGTTCCGGTCAGGGGCATGTGCCTGGGTTGCGGGCGCATCCCCAGTGGGGGATGTGCGGGAGGCGGCTGATCGATGTTTCTCTCTCATCGATGTTTCTGGCTCTCTATCTCTCTCCCTTCCTCTCTGTAAAAAATCAATAAAATATATTAAAAAAAAAAAAAAAAAAAAAAGAGAATAAACTGTTTCAGGTACTCACAACTGTACGCTTACTTTTGCCCACTCCTGTATATTGGGCAAAACTATAGATAGTAAAGTCCTGTCCTTAGTTACTGGATGAGGTATTTGTTTACCCATTGACTTATATGGTTTTTATTCTTTTGCATGAATCTTATGCATAACAACTACAAAAACTTGACTAAGTTTATATCAAGAACCTTCTTCTTTTGTTTTAATTGGTAACATTTTTATTTGGGAAAAATATATCCAGTACCTTATGTAATATGGAGAACCTCAGCATGTTTCAATGTGATCCACACTCTTTTGTCACAAAATATATTAATCTTACTAGAGCTTGACCTAGATTTAAGTTTTTTTCTAAAAGCTTATTTGGGCATTGTTAAGCATATTTCTTAAATTTACATCTGTGGATACAAAGTAAAGAACTTGTATACAAAGCAAAGAATTTCAATCAGTTTGAAATCTGGATAGTGAAACATACATCCTCATAATTTTAGGGAAATTTAATAATAACAGAGTTCTTAATGTCATTTCAAAATTCTACATTAATAGTATCTGTAATTATCAACATAATTCTTTCATTTCCTGATAAAAACTTATTTCTGTCAGACTTTTCATAATGGCTGATTGGACTTGAATCACCTCTGATGTTACTGTAACTTCCTAAAAGGTAGAGAGCTGTAATGGCCTGTGGCTTTTTTCTGTTAACTTTATAATGTAACTGTCTCAAACTCTTTAATTGTGCAAGGTAATGGGAGCCAAGAATAAAGAAAATCTCTAGGTGATTCAAAGCAGCTTACCTAAGCTTCTACCATCTCCATATTTCCAACTCTGCTCTTTGTCCTGATTGACAAGGAATTACCCTTACCCCATCTGGTTCTCCACTGGCCCGTCAGCACATGGCCGAAAGTAGGAGGAGCATCTGAAAAGTAGAGAACCAACCTCCGTAAAATTGAGATTGGGCTAAATGCAGATGGATGAAAATATTTGCAAATAACTTCACATGCCTTTGAAAAATCATGTTAACTCTTCTTGTTCCAGATAAGTGAGCCATCATTTCCATCAAAAAGAAAAATGGTAAGAAAAAAGTTCACATTGTATTTTACCTCTATAGATTTGTTAAATACTTTTCTCTCTTGTCTATAAATCTACAGAGTAGATCCTCTTTCTCTGAAGGTGTATCCGTTACATTGAGTTCATAAGAGGACTTTCAGGTTTTTTCTAATACGTAAAGGACCAAGTTAGATAAGGCTATTAATAGCTTCTTTTACTTCTGTTAGATGAATAATTATGCAAGTGAACTGTTGGTTCTTTTTTTTTTTTTTTTTAATATATTTTATTGATTTTTTACAGAGAGGAAGGGAGAGAGATAGAGAGTTAGAAACATCGATGAGAGAGAAACATCGATCAGCTGCCTCCTGCACATCCCCCACTGGGGATATGCCCGCAACCCAGGTACATGCCCTTGACCGGAATCGAACCCGGGACCCTTCAGTCCGCAGGCCGACGCTCTATCCACTGAGCCAAACCGGTTTCGGCCTGTTGGTTCTTGTATGTTTAAATTCTAATCTTTAAAAATAAAGGTAATTCTCCCAAGCTTTCTGCAGTCTCTTTAAAGTTCTTTCAGATGCCAAATTTTGTTGAGTCAGGAAAGAAATTTCTCTTCCACCATTTACTAATTGTGTGGTAGTCAGCAAGTATTGAAACTTCTAATGCTTTAGTTTCTTCATCTATAAAATTGGAATAATAATTTCTACCTCGCATGATTGCTGAGATGATTAAATGAGATTCTGTTATAATTATTTACATATATGTAATAATTTAATATATTTTAATCATAATTTTACCTCATTGAAAAGTTCTTTTTTAAGATATTGGGTATTGCCGAAACCGGTTTGGCTCAGTGGATAGAGCGTCGGCCTGCGGACTGAGAGGTCCCAGGTTCGATTCCGGTCAAGGGCATGTACCTGGGTTGCGGGCATATCCCCAGTAGGAGATGTGCAGGAGGCAGCTGATCGATGATTCTCTCTCATCGATGTTTCTAACTCTCTATCTCTCTCCCTTCCTCTCTGAAAAAAATCAATAAAAAAAATATATATATTTAAAAAAAAAAAAAAGATATTGGGTATTACTTCTAAGCAAAAAATTGAGAATCCAATTTATCAATTTGTTTCTTTCTTTGAAAAGGGAGTATATTCACTTGGTCCAAAATTCAAAAGAAGCTCTAATACAAAGTCTTCTCTCCTATATTTGGCTTTCCAGTTCTCCTGCTTGGAGACAGCCAGTGTTATTAGTGTCTTGTGTTTCCTTTCAGAAATGTGTTATGTGTACATTCGCTCTCCTCCCCCTTTTACACAAATGGTAGCATACCATCTACACTGTTATGTTCCTAACTTTTTCCGCTTAACAATACATTTCTTTTTTAAAATATTTTTTATTGATTTATTGTTAAAGAGAGAGAATAAGTGAGAGAGAAAAGCATTGGATTTGTTTTCCACTTAGTTATGTATTTATTGGTTGCTTCTTGTATGTGCCCTGACTGGGGGTCAAACCTGCAACCTCGGCATATCACGATGATGCTCTAACCAACTGAGCTACCCGGCCAGGACAAACAATACATTTCTAAGATGTTTCCTTAGTACATGAAGTACATGAAGAACTTCTCCATTCTCTTTTTACAGTGCAGTGCGATGCAGAGAAAATAAACTTTGGGATCAGGCAAATCTGAATTGGAATATAAGATCAGCTACTTAATAGCTCTGTGACCCTGGGGAAATTACTTACCATCTCTGAATTTCAGTTTTCTGTCACTTGTTTGGAACTATCTACTAGGCTATTCCTTCTTTGGTATTTTATTTTATTTTTTTAGAGATTTTTTGTTATTATTATTATTTTTTTTAATATTTTATTGATTTTTTACAGAGAGGAAGGGAGAGAGATAGAGAGCTAGAAACATCCATGAGAGAGAAACATCGATCAGCTGCCTCCTGCACATTTCCCACTGGGGATATGCCCGCAACCCAGGTACATGCCCTTGACCGGCATCGAACCTGGGACCTTTCAGTCCGCAGGCCGACGCTCTATCCACTGAGCCAAACCGGTTTCAGCGAGATTTTTTATTATTATTATTGATTTTTAGAGACAGAAGGGAGATGGAGAGAGAGAAACATCAATGTGAGGGTGAAACATTCATTAGCTGCCTCCTGCACACCACTCCCTCTACCGGGGATTGAGCCCGCAGCCAGGGCATGTGCTCTGATCAGAAATTGAACTGGCAACCTTTGGGTGCATGGAAGGATGCCCAACCAACTGAGCCACACCAGCCAGGTATTTTAACAGCTACAATTTATAAAGAGCAAATAAGATAATTAAAAAAATAATAATATATAGACATAAACTAAGATCAAATAGAGACAGAAACTAATTCTAATAAATCCCTAAATGCTGAGCAGATTTTCTTTCCCAAGCTAGAAAAGCCAAAATCTAATCTGGGCATCGAAAGTAATGGTGTGGGTTTGGGATCAGGGGCCTATGCTTCATTACATTATACTCTAGGAGGGAGAGAAAATTGGGAATTGGGCAGATGGACACTGAAACACTTATCTAGCTTGCCCTATTTCTAACCTAACAGAATATTCATTCAGCCCCCTTTTTTTCATTCAGCCCATTTTTAATTTGAGAGGCTTAGTAATTATATCCAAAGCATTACTTATCCCGTTGCTTAATTACCTTCTCTTGCCTCACAATAAAGCTTTTCTGAAATTTGCTGACAGGACTAGTTTTTGTGAAAAGCAAAGAGCCCTATGTGGGGGCTTGTGTTTGTAATCAGAACACTGCTTGAGCATGGTCTGGCCCAGGGCTGGAGCCAGTGCACCCGTCTTGTGAAAGCTTAAAGCGGTTTTGATTCTTTGTCTCAGGTCCAGTTCCAGACCTTTTTCCCCAACAGGGTTTTCTGAACGGATGATTAATGAGGTTCTCCCTAAAAGAGTGGAAGACAATGTTAGGAGCATACAAACAGAAACACATTGAAGCAGACGAAATAGTCTTCGTGGAAGTGTTCTGGCTTCCTAAAACTCCCTCTTTATGTTAAAAGGTAAATGTTGGAAATAGGGATAGTAAGAAAAATGAGTAGTTCCTGCTTGAAAAAACTTTACCCAGGAGAAAGCCAAACCTCCCATGGACTGTCCTGCCTGATGTGAGGGCCTGCTCAGAGATGGTCTGGTTCCCCTTCACCTAGTACCTGGGCTGCAGACTTCTCCTTTTCTCTTCTTTCTTTTTTTTAAAATATATTTTATTGATTTTTTACAGAGAGGAAGGGAGAGGGATAGAGAGTTAGAAACATCGATGAGAGAGAAACATCGATCAGCTGCCTCCTGCACACCCGCTACTGGGGACGTGCCCAAGGTACATGCCCTTGACCGGAATCAAACCTGGGACCCTTCAGTCTGCAGGCCGACGCTGTATCCACTGAGCCACACCAGTCAGGGCCAGACTTCTCCTTTTCATAGCCCTCCCCTGGTTAGCAGCCTCGGAGTCTGATCCTCTAATCTGGCTTCGAGGTTTGGTGAGTTTGGAGCTAGTGGTTTTTACAATGAGCTAATGTTAGACCAAGCCTCAAAGGCAGCCTTAGAGATAGAAAATCAAGAAACAAAGGATTTTAAAAGCTGCCTGGCATGGTTTTAAAATCTCATTTGATACTTGTTTTCAGTGAAGTAGGGGCCCTCCCAAGCTACTCTCAGTTTAGTTTAATTTAACAAGCATGAGCCAGGGGTCCATGGGGGCAGAGGAGGGGAGCTGATGGACCTGAGGAGGAATCAGTGTGCCCAGCTCAAGTTCATTCCTCCAGCAGGATGGCATTGCCCGCCCCACCCTGCTCAAACTCCTTTCTGGCATGCTACCAGAACTTCAGGGAACTTAGCGATTGAACAATATACAATTAAGTAGACCATTTCCTTGTATTACTCATTTGAAGTATCAGTGAGCCAAAAAGTTCTGGGTTTTAATTGTGGCCTTTGCACGCCACAGCTGTGGGACCTTGGAGAATGTACTAAACCTCTCTGAACATGGCTCCTATGTGGAAACCCCTTTCCTGGCATCCACCAACCTGACCAACTTGTTCGGTGTTCTGGGCACTGCTTAGTGGGGCCTTGAACACTCTTTTCCCAGCCCCAAAGCTGCGTATCCATCTTAGCTGGCCTGGTCTAGGGCAGGTTCGCGGGCCTTCCACTCCCTCTGCCCTTCTTTCGGCTATTTTAGCTCGTAAGGCTTGTCCCCCATATTTCCTCCCTGGGCCACTTCATCTTATGTTCTTTTCCTGTCTTTTGAATGTACCATTTTTTACTAAAAAGGCCTCTGGAGCTCTCCAGGGTAGAAACCACGGTGACTTAAACCACCACCTCCAAGATCCTTACGGGTCTCTCAGGGAATCGCAGGTTAGGGACACATGGGCAAGTTAAAGGCATCCAGCACCTCCCCTGCCGAGTCCTTGCTTTCCTTTCTGATAATGAAAACAATGCACCATGCATCCCTCTCTGGGCTACTCAGTGGCTACTTGTAATTCATTCATCTCAGGTTCTGGTGTCATTCTTTCTAATTCCACTTAAGAAGACTTGTTCCATTTTTGTTCCCTGAATTTCTTATTTTGGACTACATTTTTTACTCTTTTACAATTGGTTGGGGGTATAAATCCTAAATAATAAAGTACTTAAGACGCCCACACCCACCATGTCATGGTCCACCTTTGACATACATATGATTGGGGTTGGAGGGTGTTGTACCTATTACGAGCTCTCCCATATCTCAGTGTGTCCCTTTAGCTGTTACAGAAACAGAACAACTTTGTGACTATAAAACATGTAATTCTGAAGGGACGTGTTAATTGTTATTTCTGCTTTTATTCTTCTTGCCCCTCCATTTTCTTCTAAGGATAAACTCCGCTGTTTTTTTTCTCCTTCTGTCTCTGTTTATAAACAAATCTTCTTTTTCTCCCTCACGATAGTGTGAAATGGCCATCGGAGGTGACAGACAGAGAGACCAAGAAGTTCATTTCAAAGAATTGAGACCAACAAATATGAAACCTGAAATACTGAGTGGACATATCCCCTCAGGCCACATTCCCAAACCTATCATGTTGCCTGACTATGTGGCGTGAGTATCAATATAAATCCTTCTTCGGGGTAGAAATTGAGATTTTCCATTTGGGCTTTTCATTTTTCTTTTTGTCTCCGAGTTAATCCTCTCTGCTTGCAATCATTTCTATTTGAGCAGCTGTTTGTTACCTGTGAGGTGGCATATTGAGTTGGAGGTGCACAGTATGGTCAGTGAGGAATAAGCTAAACTGATTTCAAGTTCAGCTTGTTTTAGTGAACAAGTTATAACTCTGGTTAATCCTTCTCCCTCCCTCCCCCCAGAAAATACCCTGTGATTCGGACAGATGATGAACGGGAGCGCTATAAGGCTGTGTTCCAAGACCAGTTTTCAGAGTACAAGGAGCTCTCTGCAGAAGTCCAGGCCGTCTTGAGGAAGTTCGATGAGCTGGACGCAGTGATGAGCAGACTGCCACATCATTCGGGAAACCAACAGGTCAGTGTCTGCGGCTGCCTGGGAACACCGAGAGTGACGAAAGGATACATCTGACCTTTCTTGAAATATAGAGAAGTCATAACCACATGCGCCTGCTGTGTATGTCTAGGGAAGTAAGTCACTTGAGGTCGTCAAGGTGACTAGTCAAGGTTACAATTCAAATTATATAATTTAATGTCTTCGGCCTTAAATTATTAAACAGGATTTTATTTTCTCATTTAAGTAAAGTATAAATTGCATATTTTTATATAAAACTTAGAGTAAAGTTAGAAGGAACATTATATTAGCTGCTCTCAAAGTTGAAAATCTCAACCTCTTACTCACAATATGTGATAACATGAAAAAGAACTTTCCAACAAGGGTGAAAATGATGCTTAATAATAGCGAGTGTGATCATTATGTGCCAAGCACTTTACAGGCATCATTTCATATAAATGAAGCTTCTCACAACCCTATGAGGTACATAGGGTTATTACTTCCATTTTACCAATAAGAAAACTGAGTCGTAGGGAGGGGAATGAGCTTGCTCAAGGTCACACCATGGCAGGCAGTGGCACTGGGACTCGCTTCTGGTTTCATGCAGGTGGGGCCTCTCCGTCTGTTCACCTCAGTGCCTGGCACATAGTAATCCTCACACGTCCGGTCAATTGCATTTTTGTGTATGAATATTGTGATTGCAGTCTTAGGTAAAAATTGTTTTCTGTTCTAATTCTCAGTGTGCTTTGAGACACATTCTTGAGATAGGTTGTGCATAAATGCAAGTGTTTTAATTCACAATATATTAAGTATACAATATACTATTTTTAGGAACATGAGAGAATTTCAAGAATCCATGAAGAATTTAAGAAAAAAAAGAAGGTTAGTGAAATTATTTTCTTCAAAGTATATTATCCAGGTACAATGGAGACACCTGACAGATTTTAGATTCTTTTAGCTTTAAAAGTAGGTGTTGTTTTTTTTTATTTCTTATTTTGTTGATTTTTTTTTTTTTTTTTTTTTTTAGAGCTAGAGGAAGGGAGAAAGAGAGAGAAACATCAATGGGTTGCCTCCTGTACCCACCCCAACTGGGGATTGAGCCTGCAACCAGGGCATATGCCCTGACTGGGCAATTGAATTGTCAGCCTTTTCGTGCACAGGACAGTGCTCAACCAGCTGAGCCACACAAACAGGGCTGTTTTTCTGTGTTTCCTAAGATCCTACTTGTTAGGGGACCAGGAGTGCCTGCTGGGCACCTTTTCTTCTCACCTTTGCTCTGTTCTGATGGCATTCTGTCGTGTCCTGATTTAGCCACCCAGGGAAAGGAGCACTGAAACACCACTTGTCACCCACATTTCCTCCCCAAGGTTCCGTTACTTTACATGTTTCTAACTCCATCCTTCACTTGTTTGCACCAATCAGTAGAGGCCAAAGAGAGCTTTCATTAAACATTTCTATAGTTATTATTTACTTTGCATGTATTTTAAACTACTAACGTTATAGGTACCTCAGCTCTTTGAACTTCTCAACTTTGCTGTGAACCTAAAACTATTCTAAAAAATACAGTTTATTAGAAACCTGTGGAGAGCTTAGCTGGTTTTCTTGCTAAGCAGATTTTGAAATCTGCTGCAGGAAAATCTGTTGAGAAGGGTCATTTTCCGGGTGATAATGTGTGTCTGAGTTCTTCGCTGAGGTAGCACAGGCTGACGTTAACAACTGTGTTTCTTCCCCAGGACCCTACGTTTCTGGAAAAGAAGGAGCGCTGTGATTACCTAAAGAATAAACTTTCTCACATAAAGCAGAGAATTCAAGAATATGATAAAGTAATGAATTGGGATGTACAAGGTTATTCTTAAACCTTATCTGAAACCAATTTTTTTAATATCAAACTTAATATTTATTTACTGTCTTTTTTTATGTTAGTCTCTGTGATATTTGAGAAGCAAGTGCTTCCTGAATCAGCTTTCAGTTGGTTTAGCCAGTCTGCAGTGTTAGAACAGTGTGGTTTCACATCAGACATTTCAGAAAGACTCAACTTTACGAAGAATGGAAGACATACTGAATTCATCTCTGTACAGTTTATGTTTATCTTTGTTGACATTGGAAGTGATTCAGAGCTCGTATCCTGGGGTGTGAGAGAAGATGAGTATCAGTTCTGGTGCTGAGGAAGTCTTGATTCTGGTGCCGTAGAGGATCAGCTTTTCCTTTTTCACTCAGGCCGGCTCCTGAGATTTTCTAGGACAAATTTCTCATCCTAGCCAAAGGTGTCATTTGTTCCCTGGAGAGGGTTTGAAGCCAACATCAACATTTTCAAGCCCGATGATCTTGGCCAAGGTGTGTGACCTCTCTATGCCTATTTCCCCACCTGTAAAACGGGCCTAAAATAGTACCCACCTCATTGGGTTGTTACCAGGATTAAGGTCCTTAATGAGCAAGCCCTGCCAGCTAACCACAAGGCCATGTGTCTCCTGACCTTCCCTGTTGTGTTGTTAATAACTCTAACCACTCGTAGCCTTAAGTAGATGCTTTCATTGTGGTTCTGTGCCCAGTGGGGTCCAACACAGCCTTCCCATCTTTAATCGGTCTCCCTGTGCACACATCTCCACAGCCCAGCTGTTCCTGTACGCATCCCATCTCATGGGACCATGTGGATGTTGTTTGGACATTTTCTCTGCTGTTTGGACATTTATCCTCGGGCCCCATGACGTTACATTTACCTAGAATCCCACTTTCACTTATTGGGATGCTTCATCTTCCTAAGAACTATCTTGGCTTTGGGGCTTTATTCATGAGAAATGTTTTATTTTTATTAGTATGAACAATGAACTGCCTTAAAACATTTTTTTGAAAATCCTTGTTATTAGATCCTATTCAGCAGCATTTATCTTGTAATTTCCCAGGTGTAGAAATACAATTTCTGCTCAATATAGCTGCCATTCAAATAATTGGTGTCCAAAGAATTTTCTAAAGTGAAACTGCTGAAAACGTAGAAAAGCAGAGGGTTAAAAGTGTTGGTTACTGAATGAACCTCCTAGTTTTTCTTTGTCAGTGAAATCTTATTTAATGTTGTTGTTATTTTAATACCATGGTGCTCAGACTATGCTTAGGGCTCTAAGAGTTTTAAGGTGACACGGAGGGAAGTGTGAGGCCCCCTCTGGAAGCACACACACCCCCGCCCACCTAGAACAGCTTCCCTTTCTATTTTATGTATTGGGGCCCGCTAACAAACATTTCACTTAAGAGCACCAATGCTTTAAAAATAAAATAGATGAAAGAATACATTTTGGTAGACCGTAAAAATTTAGATTAATATTGAAATGAAGCATTTAGGAAATTTAACTTTGTGAAACTTTATTTTACTACAATTGTAAATGTTAATTCTTGAGAAGTGGTGTTGTAACACTGATTTTTTTTAAAATTTTATATCAATACCTAGGCATATTAAAACTTGTTACCTGTTGTTTTGCTTTTCTAACATTCCTGTGTTGACTGGGCATGTTCTTGAAAATATTTTCATTATCATAAAGCACGCTGGGAAATCACTGCAAACCTGTAGGTCATGACATTCAGGTGGCTGTTTACTCCTCCCCCATTACTTGTAAGAATTCAAAGTCAAGGCCACTGTGTTGGTTTCCACAGGCTGCCATAACAAAGTACCACAAGCTGAGTGGCTTAAAACAACAGAAGTTTATTGCCTCTCAGTTTTGCAACCTAGAAGTCTGAAATTACAATGTCAGCAGGGCCATGCTCCCTCTGAAACTTGTGAGGAATCCTTCCTGGCTTCGGGTGGTTTCCTGGCAATCTTTGGCATCCCTGGGCTTGTGTACGTATCACCCAGATCCTGTCTTCACACAGCTGTCTTCCGGTGAGGACACCAGGCATATTGGATTAGTGACTCGCCCTCCGTAGGATGACCTCATCTTAACTGATTACACCTGTAAAGTCCCTGTTTCTAAATGACATCACATTCTAAGGTACCAGAGGTTAGGACTTCAACATAATCTTTTGGGGGTCGAAACCACAATTCAACCCATAACAGCCACCTTTGGCAAGGTGTGAAGATTTGGAAGCAAAGATAATTCTCTACATTTTTTCCCCTCTTATCTGACTTTAACATATATTCTAATCTCAAAGTTAATATAAGATTATGTCAGTGTGTCTAAAACTGGGAAAGAGGAAAGTATATAGTCTTCACTTATTCATTTGCCAGTTACGTGCCAAATGTTTTCACTGAGCGGTTGTTGTAGCATTGAAGATACAGTAGTCAGTAGTCAGATAGAGACCTTGGATTATAGTCTAACAGGAGATCTGAATGAGAAGACAAGAGGTTGTTGATGCAGTACACATTTTGATGTGCATTTCTGGAAATGATTTGTGAAAGAAACCTTATATGAGATGCAGCAATGGTCAAAAGATAAACAATACAGGCAAAGTCTATAAATTTTTTCTGACTCATCTATTTAAAAAACGATTGGAAATTTTTTTAAAGGAAAAAAACCCCACAAAAACAAATGAGTATAAAAGCTCAGAAAATAAAAGTCCAACCACTATCAGTTCCACTCCCTGGCGATATATATTGTTGGGAGCATATCCTCCTAGTCTTTTTGTTGTGTGTTTTGTTTTGTTAATCCTCATGGATATTTTTCCATTGATTTTTAGAGAGAATGGAAAGAAGAGGGAGAGTCAGAGAGAGACATTGATTGGTTGCCTCCTGCACGTGCCCTGCCCAGGGCCAGGGATCAAGCCTGCAAAAACGGTATGTGCCCTTGACTGATGTTGAACCTGGAACTCTTAAAACTGCTGGCCAAGGCTCTATCCACTGAGCCAAACCAGCTAGGGCTCTTTCTAGTCTTTTTATGATACATAGAATCATTTAAAAATTACCAACTTTAATACTTTAAATATGTTTTTAAAGAAGAGTATCTGAGAGGCTACACCAGCCTGTGACAGAGCGACTCTCCTGTAATAGAGAATGTAACAGGGACAGTCAAAGGTAGGAAGGATGGGTCAGCCCAGCAGAAGGAGAATGTGGGCTTATGAGCCCACAACCAACACATCTCTTACTGTATGATTTTGACAAATGAACCTCTTCAAGCATCTGCTTCCTTATCTGGGGATGATAATACTGCCTGATGAAAGTGTTGTGAAAATTAAATGCAATAATGTACGGAAAATAACCAATTGCTCAATAAGTGGTGGTTGGATATTCAAATATACTTTCATTGAGTTCAGTATTGCGTTGACTACTTTAAAGGTAGAATATCAAAATAACTAATAATAACAATGACAAAAGGCTTTTTCAGAAAGTATATGGAAATGCATTTATTGTAGAAAATTTAGAAAATGAAGATAAGCTTATATTCTTCTAAATACACACAAATGAAATTGCCCATAATTCTACCCCCCTCAGAGATAGTCACTATTAATATTTCGAAACTTATCCTTCCATTCTCGTCTTAATTATATACAGGGTGGGGCAAAAGTAGGTTTACAGTTGTCGGTATGCGAAACTGTTTATTCTTGTATTATTTTTTTATAGTTGAGACATGTTCTTTATGTGTACATTATCAAATTCCAAGTAATAAATCTAACATGAACAGAAAACAAATTATCCTTGACAATTTCCCGCATACTCTGAGTTAAGACTTGAATTTGCAGTCATCATCAGCGAAGCTCTGTAATCCCACCAAGAGTCCTTGAAAGCATGTTCACACACAACCCAATCCCAGGTAATGATGGACCAGTATTAAGTAAAATGGCATTAGGGACCATCCTCTCAGATTTCAATAATTTGTAATCTTTTTGCTGGTGGAGGGTCTTTCCTCAATGTTGATGGCTGTTGACTGATCAGGATGGGGGGTGACTGGCAATTAAGACAATGAACTTCGCCACATTGATTGACTTCTTTTCATGAATGACTTCTCACTCTGTAGCACTGAGCTATTCTTGTATTATTATTTACTTTTCCACACAACTGAAACCTACTTTTCCCCCTCCCTGTATTTACACAAGCATATTAAATAAAGAACGAGTTTTGGTATTAATAAAAAATTTTAAAGTTATATATGCTGTGTTTTATGTTTTAATTAAGAAATAATAGCCCTAACCGGTTTGGCTCAGTGGATAGAGTGTCAGCCTGCGGACTGAAGGGTCCCAGGTTCGATTCCGGTCAAGGGCATGTATCTTGGTTACAGGCACATCCCTAGTAGGGGGTAAGCAGGAGGCAGCTGATCGATGGTTCTCGCTCATCGATGTTTCTAACTCTCTATCCCTCTCCCTTCCTCTCTGTAAAAAATCAATTTAAAAATTTTTTTAAAAAATAATAAAACTAGATCATGTGATTTACCTGAATTTAGAGTTTGTTTTCTACTTATTTCAATTTAATTCAATTTAGTTATATTATTGTTTTAAAGTTACTGATGTTCATATTGTATGGTGGGAAAACCAAGGAATGGGAGTTCGGTCTGGGGTCAAGCTATGTGGCCTCACTTAACTCCCCTGAGCAGTGGGAGGAGATGAGATAAAACTATCTGAAATGATATTGTCAGCCATAAAACTCTATTAAAATCCTGACATTTAGTTCCACATTCTTTGTTCTGATGTTAAAGTACAGTTCATTGTTAATAACTCGAGCTGTTAATGAGTGTTTATTATATAGTCAGGCTTCTTTAGAGGTCTGTACACAGCCTATTGGCTACACACTGGCATTGAAATACTCAAATTACATTTCCATTTCAACTGATTGCTGATCTGCAAGGTCTCATGCTAATATGAAAGGAAGAAAGAGAAGAGAAGGCTTGGGACTGAGCAGCATTTTCCAATTAACAGAACATGGATCTGGCACCTTTCTTCTTTATAAAGAGGGGGGAACGGTCCCCAGATAGAATGAACTTATCGTGCATTCTACCTGCAGGTATGTAGTTAGAGACTTAATTCTGTTTGCCCGGTGAAGTAATTTGTTTAATGGGTAACCCTACCATTTACTTGCTTTGGAGGAACTAAAGTTATTGCCAGATGTTAGACCCATAATAGGCAATTGCCAAGACAGTAAGATTTGTAAGTAATATACGAGATTGCTCTTTTTTACACAACACAAAATATTTTGTGTTACTGTTAAAACAATAAATATTTGTAATCATTTTGTAGGGAGTTTTGCTAGGAGGATTTAGCAGTCAGGAGTCTTAGTTATAAGTCACAGAAACCTACGCTGTATGATTAAGGAGAAGAAGAATTTATTGCCATCTACTATCTAGCTTACAGAATTGCTGGGAGGGCTGGAGAACTGAGCTGGAGGCTTGGCAGCAGGGACAATGTCCAAAATCACACCTGCAATCCCATCTGGTGAGAACAGCTCTCCTGCTGCCTTCTGTACCAAATGCTCCACCAACCCTCCCATCCTATGATGCTGGTGGCCTCGTGACTCAGATTCAGGTGAGTCAGTGGGAAGTGGACTGATTCCCAGGTTCGTCACTTGGGGAGTTCCCAGAGGAATAAAGGGATTTGGATGCTGACAGCCAGAAAACAGGTGTCGGCTACGGAGCAGTGGTTGTCCTAAGTGTGAGTGTAGTCAGGGACTTACCTTATTCAGTTACGAATAGGCCGGGCACACAAATGGCCGCCAAGGCCCGAATATCCTTAACCTTATGCTCCCAGGACTAAGAAAGAAGGCAGAAAGGATCCCCACTAACGTCCTTGATGTAGGAAATGTGTTCCTGGTCCCCACGGTTGAGATTCAGAAAACACCATCCAAAAGCAACACAATACAATCCTTTCCCGGTCTTTCCAGACTAGGTCAAATCTCCCTGCTATAATGCTTGTAGACATCTGCACCTCTTACTGAAATGAGGACAAATGTGACCATTTGTAAAAGACTGGTCTAGCAGTTTTACTCATAATAGCCCCAAACTGGCGATAAACCAGATGTCCATCAACAGAATAGTAGAAATGAGAAATAAATTGTGGTTAAGTCATAAATACTACGGGGGGCGGGGGAGGAGGAGGGGCAGGGGGGGAGAGAACTGCTGTTACACACGAAACATAATGCAGTGCTGAACAAAAGCCAGATACAAGTACATACTGCATAATTCCACTTACATAAAGCCCCAAGGCAAAATTAAGTGATGGTGATCTAAGAATAGTGGTTATTTTGGGAAAGCCAATTATTAACAGGGAAGGGGTATGAGGTAGCCTTCTGGGGTATGAAAATGTGTTATGTACTGCGCTGGATAGTAGTTATATGAGTATATACATATTTAAATATTTCACTCTACCCTTAAGATTAGTTCACTTTATTTATTTATTTATTTTTCTAAGATGAGAACAGAAATTGTCCTGAATGATCCTTCTTGGGTCTTCAGAACCATAAAGGTTTAACTGGCCTTTGATACTGGTACTAACGCCTTAAACTTTTGAGGGCAATGACCTAAAGCATGGCCATGATCTGTGCTGCTCGCCACTGGATTTCCCCATATTGATGTCTAAACCACTCCCACCCCCCATACTATCTTGGTTGGCCTCAACAAGCTACTTCTCAAAAGCCTTATTCTGTTAATTCTATATGCAAGTCCCTATCACAGGGATATTCAACCTTTCCATCTCATGGTACAGACTAAACGACCACCTAAAGGAAAAGAGATCAGTGCCCCTGACTAGTCAGGTGTTGCATTGTTTTAAAAGTTTTTGCCCCACTGGTTGGAAATCGCCGCACTATCAACATTTCTGCTGGCCTCTGGAAACATGGCAACTTTCATAAAGATCCGTTTATGTGAGAGACGGCAGATACCATGAGAACTGTCTTTTCCTGAAATGTTGCAGATCGGTTACAGCAAAGAGAACAGCGACCCTCAAGGAAAACTGTCACTCTGGGCTCCTTTTTGACCGCAGCAGCTATGTGGAAGCTCACTTTATTTTTATTATTATTATTTTAGTTCACTTTATGCACTTAAATATGTCTGTTCTGTATCAATTAAAAACTTGTTTTATGCCCTAACTCGTTTGGCTCAGTGGATAGAGCATCGGCCTGCGGACTTAAGGGTCCTAGGTTTGATTCCGGTCAAGGGCACATGCCCAAGTTGCGGGCTTGATCCCTGATATTTCTGTCTCTTCCTCTTCCTTCTTCTCTGAAATAAATTTTTTAAAAAATTTTTAAGTTGTTTTAAAAATCTAGTCTATGGTGGGAGAATTCTGAGATGGTTATTGGCAAGGAAGGGGCGTGAAGGAGCCTCTGGGTGCTTTACCTTGATCTGGTTGATTACCCATCAAGCCAAACAATTAAAATTAGTGCCTTTTTCTGTACATATGTAATATCTCAATTTTTTTCACAGTATTTCTTTTTTTTTTAATATACTTTATTGATTTTTTACAGAGAGGAGGGAAGAGGGATAGAGAGTTAGAAACATCGATGAGAGAGAAACATCGATCAGCTGCCTCTTGCACGCCCCCTACGGAGGATGTGCCTGCAACCAATGTACGTGCCCGTGACCGGAATTGAACCTGGGACTCTTCAGTCCGCAGGCCGAGGCTCTATCCGCTGAGCCAAACCGGTTAGGGCTCACAGTATTTCTTAATTGTTTATCAAGAGAAGTAATTCCAGATACTCCAAGGTTTCCAGTTCCATCTCTGGCCAGGGCACATACAAGAAGCAACCAATGAATGAATGCATAAATAAGTGGAACAATTCTCTCTCCCTCCCTCTCTCTCTGTTTCTCTCTCAAAATCAATCAATAAATTTTTTTTAAAAGAGAGAGAAACTGCCCTAACCGGTTTGGCTCAGCGGATAGAGCATCAGCCTGCGGACTCAAGGGTCCCAGGTTCGATTCCGGTCAAGGGCATGTACCTTGGTTGCGGGCATATACCCAGTGGGGGGTGTGCCTGAGGCAGCTGATCGATGTTGTTTCTCTCTCATCGATGTTTCTAACTCTCTATCCCTCTCCCTTCCTGCCTGTAAAAAATCAATAAAATATATTAAAAAAAAGAGAGAGAGAGAGAGGGAGAGAGAAACTATTCCTTAGTTCAAATATTCATGTTTCATAGTTCAGGAATATGGGTCAGTGATAAACTTCTATGAAATCCAATGCAAAGAAGTTCTTTATATTTCTTTTTTTTTTTTTTTAATTCTTTACATTTCAAGATCACCTTGCGCTCTGAAAGATACCAGCCTTCCTCATCTCTTGAAAATCTTTCATGGAGTCATAATTTCTGTGGAAATAAATCTACAGATGCCTTTTTTCTTGGTTTAGCCACAGCAAACTTACAGAAAGCTGCAGCCCCCAGGGAGACAATGATGGCTCCAACAATATGAAACTGCAGACGCTTGGTCAGAAAGACACACATCAGAAGTTTTGTCAAAGCACTGGAAGACACGGTAGCTATATTCTCCTCAACACCAGCGTCCTTCATGGTGGAGAAATGGACAATGCTCCTGTAATACCTCAATTTTTAATAATCATATGCATGTTTTAAGAAAACTATGTTTCCAGTTTAAAACAATGTAAATTTAGAAACACAATCCTTTCAGAAATTGAGAACTGCCTACTGTGCTAGTGGTCTTTGGAAAACATTTACAAAGTTATGGCTAAGACAACAGTCTTACAACTGTTGGTTTAATGACTCATACTTGAAACCCAAGATTGTGTGTTTGCGACTTTGAACCAACCACCCCCTCCCCAGCTAAGATGGCAGGTTATAGCCATTTTCTTCCCCTTTCACTCTATGAGCAGTCCCCAAACAGAAACTCTACAAAAGAACGAACCTGAAGATTATTTCTACCTGTTCAAATGCTATCCTATTGCTGTATTCATGCCTATGAAGTCTCTTCGTGCATAGGGCAGGAAAGGGTGTGTGACAGGTGAGGAGAATACTGTTAGTAATGTGTGGAAAACAGCAGCCCTGCCCTATTTAAATCTTGTGTGTGATCAGGAAGCCTGCCAATGTTGTTAATAGTCAAGGGTACTCTGGGGATTGTTATTGCTGAAGGGCAAACCCAAGTTAAACCGTGGGACAAAGCTATGCACAACTACCCTAACGAGTATTTGGAAGGTGCCTGCCATGTGATTCAGCCACCCAGAGGCAACAGGGAGGTGGAAATGGTCTGTTGCTTTTCATATAATCAGTGGTGATATCCAGGGTTTTCTTAGAAACCCTTGGGATTAAAATCAGAATATGGAGAGATTAACATACAGCAAGAATGTTATTGTAAGGTGTCTGATGTCAACATGCCATATGTCAATAATTCTTCATGAGTCACTTTTATCGTATCCCTGTTTCCCTACAGGTGGCTCCTTGATTTTCTTCTATTCTCGTGATGAGAAATTGGTGCCGAATGACTGGACTACAGTAATTCCTCTTCATCTTTGTGACATTCAAGTCCTCAGCAGCTCGAATCTAGGCTGGGATGGCCACCCACCTGGTCTTCCCATCTCTATTTTGTGATGTAAGTTGAACATGCGTGAGCCCCTCCCATGTGCAAAGCAGATACTTTGCTCATCCTACTCGTGAGACCTAGCCATGCCTTCCTTTCATAGCAGTCACTGAACTGCCGTATGCCCTGAACTTTGTTAGAAGCTGTGGAGTGAGTGGTTAGGAGGACTGGCTCTGGAACCAGACTGCCTGGGTCCAAATTCTGACCATGCCACTGACGAGCTGTGTAAGCTCGGACACGTTACATCACCTCTTTGTGCCTTAGGTTCCTTATTAGATAATGGGAATAATAATATCATCGCCCTCCTAAGGTTTTTGTGAAGGGTAAGTGAGCTAAAACATGTAAAACACTTAGGACTGTATCTGAGCCCACAGAATCATAGCAAACAGTCACAGATTATTCATAAAATGTGCTTTTATTTAATGTTGTATTTACATCAGTGAATTATTTTTGCGTGTGCTAGGGTGGGAGGCTGAAGGATATGGACAGGTGAGGAAAATGCTGTTTGTTAGTAATGTGGGAAAAATACCGGCCCTTTCCTATTTTTGTGGTGTAGTCATAGAATGCTACAGAGCAATAAGAAAGAATGAAACACTCCTACCTGCAAAGTGTGACAGAATATTGAATAAAAGCCAGACAAGGGTAGATACTAGACAATCCCATTTATATAAAGCTCCAAAACAGGCAAAAAAAAAAAAAAGCAATGGTGATATGTTAAAAAAGGATTCTTTTTCTTTCCTTTTCCCTGAAGCCCACTGCCTTTAAGTGGTTGAGCTGGTTATCAGAATCACCTGGGATGCTATTTTTTTTTTCCTTTTTATTGGATTTATTGTGGTGACACTGGGCAACAAAATTATATAGGTTTCAGGTGCACAATTCCACAACCCATCATCTGTATACGGCACTGTGTGCTCACCATCCCAAGTCAAGTCTCTGGTGTGCCATTTATCCCTCCTATGTCTCCCTCCCCCTCCCCCTACCGCTCCTCCCCCCAGCAATCACCACACTGTTGTCCGCGCCCATGAGTTTGATGCTGTTATTAATTTAAATTCTTAGTTCCCTCCCTGGGATTTTTTTCACCAGTTTAGAGTGGGGGCCAGGAATCTGTATTTATGTCTAGCCCATGGGATACCCAGGGAAGAAACCCAGAGAACAAATATTCCAACCTCCTTCTTCTCCTCCTCTTTCCATGTCCTGCTGGTACCTCCCATTGTCTGAACCCAACAGAAGGCAGAGACAAGGAGCCTGATGATGTAGCCTTCCCAGGTCAGCTTCCTGGGTCAGAGTGGAGAAGTGAGGTGAGTAGATCGGGAGGAATCCCAACCAACATCAACTCTATGATTTGAATACGATTCTTATCCCATTTTACAGTTGAGGAAACTGGGGCCCAGAGCTAGATCCTCAAGATTCCTACACAAGCAATGCTCACTTCTACCTACAGGGCATTACTCTTAATGGGATTTGCATGGAAGCTCTTTTGGCCTGGATGCCTCCTCACTGAATGCCCAGCTTATTTAACTCTTTGCCCTTCACATCTTCACCCTTCTTCTATTGCACCATTTATAGTCAGAGCTGCAGAGGGCACAGCTCATTATCCTCCTGGTTCCATAAATTTATAGAATGCTGGAGTCAGAAAGGTGAAGGAGAGAGAGAGAGAGAGAGAGAGAGAGAGAGAGAGAGAGAGAGAGAGAGAGAGAGAAGAGGAGAGAGGAGAGACTTGTTGTTCCACTTATATATGCATTCATTGGTTGCTTCTTATATGTGCCCTGACTGGGAATCGAACCCGAATTCTTGGCATATCAGGACGGTGCTGTAACTAACTGAGATACCTGGTCAGGGCTGAAGCCCAAATCTATTCCATGTATCCATTTTCCATTTCCTGCCTTGACTATAAGCCACAGGAGGTCAAAAACCAAGTCTTTTATACCATCTCTACCTTCCACACCCTTCAGCAGAGTGAAACACATTTCTGATACTCAACAAACTCATGTTAGTTGTTTTATTTGGTTAATTATTATTATTTGAATAACAGATGAACTCTTTTTTTTTTAATATGGAACTCTTCACACATTTGCATGTCATCCTTGTGCAGGGGCCATGCTAATCTTCTCTGTATCACAGATGAACTCTTTTAGCATTGAAATCATCTTGCTGAATATGAGAGAGATACAAATATCCTCATTCATAGCTTTTGAATGTCCATTGTCAAAATGTCAAAATTTAATACAGTTCTTTAAAAAAGCAATACCTTGCCTTGGCTCAGTGGATAGAGCCTTGGCCTGTGGTCTGAAGGGTCCCAGGTTTGATTCCTGTCAAGGGCACATGCACATGCCCGGGTTGTGGTCTCAAGGCAGCAACCTGGGCATGTGCAGGAAGCAGCCGATCAATTATTCTCTCTCATCATTGATGTTTCTGTCTGTCTTTCGCTCTCCCTTCTTCTCTGAAATTAATAAAAGTATATTTTTTTAAAAAGCAATACCTTCTGCCTGGCTGGTGTGGCTCAGTGGCTGAGCATCAACCTATGAACCAGGAGATCACGGTTCAATTCCCAGTCCGGTGCACATGCCTGGATTGCAGTCTAGATCCCCAGTGGGGGGGGGGGGGGGTGCAGGAGGCAGCCAATCAATGATTCTCTCTCATCATTGATGTTTCTATCTCTCCCTTTCCCTTCCTCTCTGAAATCAATCAAAATATATTTAAAAATAAATAAGCAAGCAATAATTTCTGACTTGGCAATCTCACTTGTAGGAGTTCATCCCAAGGACAAATTGATGTTTATGGATACATGTTCACCTCAGTGTTTGTAATAGTACACATACAAATATGTATGCAGTGTGAGAAACCAATATACAGTCTTCAGACAAGGAAGACAATCCCAAACAGTGAGGACTTGATCAATAACTGCGAGTTTCCCTAATGTTTAACCTCCTCCCATACCTTCCAACTTAGGACTAATCAGAGAAAGCCAAATACGCTCCCAGAACCAGTCACACTTCCAGTGAGCCCACCTCCAGCTTCCCCTGCCAATGACCTCCACGCAGGGCATGCCTACAGCCTTTCTTTTCCTTCCACTGTGAAGCTTTTCAACTCCTCCGCCTGCCTTTGAGTCTCTGCCAAATGCATGCTTCCTTCCCATAGCAAGCTCTGAATAAATAGCTTTTTTTTTTTTTTACTTGATCTCATTTGAATGGTCTTCATTTATTTTCACAACTGGAAACAACCAAAAAGGTTTGACAACAGAAAGTTTAAATAACTTATGGCATACCTCTGTGATGGAATGTTATACAGTGATTAAAAATAAAGTTCTTTGAGGAAGGTGAATTCAATAGGTAAAATGCTCATGAAATAATATTGGATGAAAGAAGAAGGAAGCATAGTTATAGATACAGTATGATCGATATACAATTATACATTGCATATATATATTATATGTAGTAGATATTACACACATGTTTTGTGCACACCACAGAAAAAATAATTTAAGGAAATTCACCACAATGTTAGCAGTTGTAACAGTTGTTTTCTCTGGGTTGGTGACACCATGTATTTTTTAATATATTTTATTGATTTTTTACAGAGAGGAAGGGAGAGGGATAGAGAGTTAGAAACATCGATGAGAGAGAAACATCGATCAGCTGCCTCCTGCACACTTCCCACTGGGGATGTGCCCGCGACCAAGGTACATGCCCTTGATTGGAATCAAACCTGGGACCCTTGAGTCCGCAAGCCGATGCTCTATCCACTGAGCCAAACCGGTTAGGGCGACACCAGGTATTTTTCATTTTCTTCTTTATGTTTTTTTAACAATTTCCAATTTTTCCACATTGAATATGTGTCTGTTTTGTAATACAAGGAATTTAATTCTGCCCATTACAGAAATGAGCTCAGAAGAGAGCCCTCAGCTCCAGATAAAAACACAGCTGGCTAACACCTTGATTCCAGCCTGAGCAGAGAAGTCAGCCATGCTGAGCTGGACTTCCAACCTACAGCACTGTGAGCTAATAAATAGGTGCCATTCTAAACTGCTAAAAAAAAAATTATTCTGATAGCCACTTGGCCTGGAGGTCAAACCCTCCCTGGAATTAGCTACAACAATCAAGGTTTAACTATAAGACTTCGAACAAAGACCACTAGGGGGTGCACCAAGGAAGCATAACAAAATGCGGAGACAAAGAAACAGGACAAAATTGTCAATGGAAGATATAGAGTTCAGAACCACACTTTTAAGGTCTCTCAAGAACTGTTTAGAAGCCGCCGATAAACTTAATGAGATCTACAAGAAAACTAATGAGACCCTCGATGTTATATTGGGGAACCAACTAGAAATTAAGCATACACGGACTGAAATAACGAATATTATACAGACTCCCGACAGCAGACCAGAGGAGCGCAAGAATCAAGTCAATGATTTGAAATGCGAGGAAGCAAAAAAACACCCAACCGGAAAAGCAAAATGAAAAAAAGAATCCAAAAATGCGAGGATAGTGTAAGGAGCCTCTGCGACAGCTTCAAGCGTACCAACATCAGAATTATAGGGGTGCCAGAAGATGAGAGAGACCAAGATATTGAAAACCTATTTGAAGAAATAATGACAGAAAACTTCCCCCACCTGGTGAAAGAAATGGACTTACAGGTCCAAGAAGCGAGGAGAACCCCAAACAAAAGGAATCCAAAGAGGACCACACCAAGACACATCATAATTAAAATGCCAAGAGCAAAAGATAAAGAGAGAATCTTAAAAACAGCAAGAGGCCGAAACCTGTTTGGCTCAATGGATAGGGCGTCGGCCTGCGGACTGAAAGGTCCCAGGTTCGATTCCGGTCAAGGGCATGTACCTGGGTTGCAGGCATATCCCCAGCGGGGGAGTGTGCAGGAGGCAGCTGATCGATGTTTCTCTCTCATCGATGTTTCTAACTCTCTATCTCTCTCCCTTCCTCTCTGTAGAAAATCAATAATAAAAAAAAAAAAAACAAAAAAAAAAAACAGCAAGAGAAAGAAACTCAGTTACCTACAAGGGAATACCCATACGACTGTCAGCTGATTTCTCAACAGAAACTTTGCAGGCCAGAAGGGAGTGGCAAGAAATATTCAAAGTGATGAATACCAAGAACCTACAACCAAGATTACTTTATCCAGCAAAGCTATCATTCAGAATTGAAGGTCAGATAAAGAGCTTCACAGATAAGAAAAAGCTAAAGGAGTTCATCACCACCAAACCAGGATTATATGAAATGCTGAAAGGTATCCTTTAAGAAGAGGAAGAGGAAGAAAAAGGTAAAGATACAAATTATGAACAACAAATATGCATCTATCAACAAGTGAATCTAAGAATCAAGTGAATAAATAATCTGATGAACAGAATGAACTGGTGATTATAATAGAATCAGGGACATAGAAAGGGAATGGACTGACTATTCTTGCGGGGGAAAGGGGTGTGGGAGATGCGGGAAGAGACTGGACAAAAATCGTGCACCTATGGATGAGGACAGTGGGTGGGGAGTGAGGGCGGAGGGTGGGGCGGGAACTGGGAGGAGGGGAGTTATGGGGGGGAAAAAAAAGAGGAACAAATGTAATAATCTGAACAATAAAGATTTAATTAAAAAAAAAAAATTATTCTTAACTCTGGCCGGTGTGCTCAGTTGGTTGGGCATCATCCTGTGCACTGAAAGGTTGAGGGTCAATTCCCGGCCAGTGCACATGCCCAGTGTGGGCTCGATCCCCAGTAGGAACTCTCTCTCCACCATTCCTCTCTCTCTAAAAATCAATAAAAATATACTTTAAAAATTTGCCCTTAGTTTTAACATGATTTTGAAGAATTGGTGACTACAAAGTAGACAACTGGCATCTTTTCTATCCCTTCCTTTGTTGGTTCCTCAGTTATAGAACCTTTATGTCTCTTAAAAAAGAAAAAACAGATTGCAAATTGGGTTCCACGTTTTTTCCTACCAGTCAAATTGGTCAAGAAATTTCACCCTCTCACCTGGATGAATTAAAAGACCTGACATTGAAATGACCACCTATGTCCATGCCCTGGTGTCAAGAATCAACTTGAGAATGGGTCTATCACATTTGAACTGTATTAAGATATCTGAGAGAAGATTCCAAGATCTTGTCTGTATTTATATGTTTATTTTTTGTGGTAAATATACATAAATTTACCATTTTAACCATCTAAAGTGTACAATTTATTGGCATGTTCACAATGTTGTACATCACAACTATCCATCTTCAGAATGTTTTCATTGTCCAAAACAGAAGCTTTGTTCCCATTAAACTATAATTCCTCATTCTTGCTTCCCCCATGATTTTTGATAACGTCTATTCTACTTTCTGTCTCATACATATGAATTCATATGCCTCATATAAGCGGAATCATACAATGTTTGTCCTTTTGTGTCTGGCTTATTTCACTTAGCATAATGTTTTCAAGATTCATGTTGTAGCATGTGTCAGTACTGCCTTCCTTTTTATGGCTGAATAATATTATCTTATATGTACATATTACATTTTGCTTATTCATTAATCTGTTGATGGACACTTGGGTTGTTGTGAATACCATTCAAGTTGGCTATTGTAAATAATGACGCAATAATGATGCTGTTGATACCACATAGGGACCTTGACCCAGGAACCCAAGGATGCCAGATGATCAGAAGAAACACCAGATAAGCTAACCACAAGAGTGTCACCACTCTTCCACTCCTGGCCCAAGGGTGCAGAAGTAGCCTTTCTTATCTCCCTTCTAACTGATTACTTTTTTTGCAGATGTCAAAACCAGTAGTTCCTAAGCAACTGACAGAAGGAGAAAGGAGCTCAACCCTGACATGGAAAATTCTAAATGCCCACCTTTTCCAAAATGCCTGCCTTGTCCCCAGCTTATAAAAGCAGCCAGTATGCCCTGATTGAGTAGCTCAGTTGGTTAAGAGCATGGTTCCAATATGCCAAGGTTTTGGGTTCAATCCCTGGAATCAATCAATAAATGCATACTTAAGTAGAATAACAAATCTCTCACTCTCTCTCATCAATAAGTAAAATTTTTCTAAATAAATAAAGAACAGCCAAGCAGAGCCAGCTCCTGAATCAGTTCGGAGGACTTTCCTTTCCTCTGTGCTGCCTCCCTTGTGCTTGAGCATAAGCTTAATAAAATCTGTCTGAAATTTTCTCTGGGGTTTCCTCTTGATTTTTATCTTGGGGAACCCAAGAACCCCAATGGTGGTAACACTAAGAATATTAGTATCTGTTTTTGTCCCCACTTTGAATTGTTTGGGGTAAATACCAAGGAGTAAAATTTCTGGATCACATGGTAATTCTATGTTTAACTTCTTGAGGAACCACCAAACTGTTTTCAACAGTGGCTGCACCATTTTACATTCCCACCAGCAATTCATGAAGGTTTCAATTTCTCCAATAATTGTTATTTTCTTTCTCTGTCTTTTTAAAAAGAGTCATCCTGCCCTGACCGGTTTGGCTCAGTGGATAGAGCGTTGGCCTGCGGACTGAAAGGTCTCAGGTTTGATTCCAGTCAAGGGCATGTACCTTGGTTGCGGGCACATCCCCAGTGGGAGGTGTGCAGGAGGCAGCTAATTGATGTTTCTCTCTCATCTATGTTTCTAACTCTTTGTCCCTCTCCCTTCCTCTCTGTGGAAGGTCAATGAAATATATTAAAAAAAAAAAAAGAGTCATCGTAATAGGAGTGAAGCAATATCTCATTATGGTTTCAATTTGTGTTTCCCTAATGATTAGTGATATTGAGCATCGTTTCATGTACTTATTGGTCATGTGTATATCTTCTGTGGGAAAATGTCTATTCAAGTCCTTTGAGAGAGAGAATCAACCATCTCTTGACTCCCACACATCCCCCTGAATGGGAATCTAAACTGCCACTTTTTGGTGTACAAGATAATGCTCTAACCAACTGAGCCACACCTGCCAGGGTGTAAGAGTTCTTTACATATTCTGTATTTGATTTAGTTTTGAACTTGACTAAATCCATCTCTTTATTAATCAGAAGACTTATAAATATAGAATCCAGCCCTGCCGGTGGGGCTCATTTGGTTGACTGTCAGCCATGCACCAAAAGATTGTTGGTTCAATTCCTGGTCAGTACACATGCCTGGATTTCCAGCTCAATCCCCAGTAGGAGGCCTGCAGGAAGCAGATGATCAATATTTCTATCTCTCACTCCTCTTTTCTTCTCTCTCTAAAATTAAAACATTTAAAAAATTAAATATATATTAAAAAATTAAATATACACACACACACGCACATACACACACACGCACTAGAGGCCTGGTGCATGAATTCATGCATGGGTGGGGTCCCTCAGGGTGGCCTGCAGAGATCAGGCCCCAGCTTGCGCCCACAGCCTTGCAGCCCCACAGCCCCGCCTGGCACCCTGCCCTGGCCTGGTGCCACCCCCTCACCTGCTCCACCATCCCGCTGTGGTCCTGCTCTCATCAGGGCCCATCGGGGCCAGCAGCACCTCCACTGCCACCAGCTGCCAGCGCTGCATCGCCAACATCCGCCATGTTCCACATCACCCTCTGGTAGTCAGCGCACTTCATAGCAAGCAGTTGAATTCCCAGTCGAACTAATGGTCAAACGACCACCCGAGGGGACATTGTGCATATTAGGCTTTTATTATATAGGCTTTTATTATACGCTTTTAGAATAATCTGAACTAAATTTTCTTCAGAAGCAAAAATAATATGAAATAATATAATCTGATGGGGTTTTAATGATAGTGGAGTGTACTTAGGTCAACAGAAGTTTCTGCTAAACTGCTCTTCTGGACTGGCCAAATTAGTTAAGAGCCGTAAGCCAGAAAAAAATGTTAAGCAACAAAAGACAAGACTTGTTTCAGACCTGTGTTTTCTGTGTACCTTTGTACCTAAGCCTGCTGCTGGCCTCTCTACTCCAAGCCTTGGTGTCCAAAAAAACTGGTGGAAAATTAAAGAGAAGTTTCAGGGATGTTTTGCCTTGTCATGGAGGAAGGAGTGCTCCAGGAAATCATTTGGGGATCTTCTAGGTAAAAAGACTCTGAAGAAATGGAGACTATACTTGGGGAACATACTATGAGAATAGGAATGCAATTAGGAGTACATTATGGGAGAGCACTTTCAGAGATATTGAGAGAATGACCCTTCAGATATAAACATTGAGTTAGAGGATATGAAACTACTTATTCAGCAGTAAATATTTGGGGCCAGGGTTTTTAAATTAAAACAAACCACCAATTATGCTTTTCACCCCCAGAACTGGTTTTAGAAACACTATCTTGTGGGAATATTGCAGCTGGGGAAGTTATTTTAAGAGGCAATCTAAATATTTACTTTCATGCTGTAACCTTTGCCTTATTTGTAGTCTAGTTTAAGCCTTTAGACTGTAGACAAGATACAGGCATTTAGGTTTTGAGATAGTTACATGAATATTAAAAATAACTGGAGCCCCATGCTAACAAAAATCTACCTTTTCAAAATAGCAATATAAAAATTGGTTGTATCTATTTTTAGAAATAAGTAGAAAATATAATAAATAGAAATTATTTTTATGTAGTATTTCATTATAATTATTCAACATATATTCCAAACAAAAGGAGGGAATGCTATTTTAAAATTCTACCAAAGCCTGCTAATAAGTTCTTTACAATTATGAGTAAGTAACTTTTAAATTTCTGGGTTTTATTAATCTATAAACTAGCTTTTTAAAAAAGGGCCTAAATCGTATATATGTAGTATATAGGTTTAATTTACTGTTATATTGTATAAAATATACAATTTAATTGAGAGAAAAGTGGTGTAGAGTGGTTTATTATAAAAATTAAAAAGAAAGAGGACATAGGGTAAATATTTTCTTATTAAATCATTGCCTGGAGTTAGGCCAAGAAGTGAAGAAAGGTTTGTAAATGTTTGTTTTTGTTTCCATTGAAAAATGCAAACTTTGTTATTTTGCCAGCTTTGAAAGTCTGTCTTTTTTTTTCTGAGGGGTTGGGGTGGAGGCAATTGGAGGGTATGGCCTAACAGACCAGGAGGAGTGTTACTTCCTTTTCTTCAAGTTTTAAAATCTGTGGATGGCTAGGACCAGTCTCCAAGGATAAGGAAAGGATGTGGTGTCATAACTCGTAGTAACTTGGAGAGCAGGACCAGATCAATTGAAGTCCTAGATTCAGTTCATTATTACTTTTAATCCAGGAAGGGGGGATAGGGCAAAGTCTGTGGCTCTGATTGTGACTCGATTTCTAAGGACATGCCCTACAAACAGCCCACTCTGAGATGCTCTTTACCAGGAAATGACTCTGTCTTAATCTCATGGGAATACTGAAGAGCAGAGGTCTCAGAGAAACTCTTTGCTTCCTTAAATTAAAAAAAAAACTGGGGGTGGGGGTGGGGGGCGGGGGTCAGATCTATTTTTCTTCCTAACGCTTGCTTCTAAATGTTGGAATTTTCCTCATAGTGAGAAGGTTTTACATTATGAGGGCTGGGACAAGGGAGCCCCTCCCACGTGAATAAAACACTCACGTAGAACACAGCCTGCTGTTTTCCTCTTGGCAACCCTGCACATCCTTGACTCCCTCCAACATCCATTCGTTACCAGGTTTTACATCTTAGATAGCTCTCAAAGCCCTTGTGTCCCAAGGCCTTTCATTCATGTATTCAACAGATTTATCAACCATCCACTGTGTGTCAGACGGTGCTAGCTGCTGCAGATACAGCAGTAAATCAAACTCCAGTTTGGTTTGGATTGGGATATCAAACCATGCACATCTTAAAGTCTGGTTCCTTGAAAATTATGGCTGAAAAATCCTATTGATGCAAATAAGCATTGTAAAAAGCATGTGATTAGCAAAATTTAACACCAAATTGATAATAATGAAGCTAAACTAACAATAATTGAGATTTTTTAAAAAAGATTAAGGCAACCTAATACTTAAAGACCAACCTGAGTCAACATTGACAACTGAGGAATTCCAACTATCTGGGTATTTACACAATGGGAACTTTGCAAATTTACTGGCAACTCAACTTCTCAGTACAATGCTGAATCGCTGAATCGATTCCTGTGTAAACTTAAGGGCCAACACTCTGGTTTATGAAGAACAAAGATGAGTTACCCTTAATAACTTCGGAGGAAGGATATTAGTGGTCCTTAGTATTACATAAATAGTTACTCCTTAATCCCTAGCCGGTTTGGCTCAGTGGATAGAGTAATCAGCCTGTGGACTGAAGGGTCCTGGGTTCAATTCTGGTAAAGGGCATATGCCCAGGTTTCAAGCTCAATCCCCAGGAGGGGAGTGCAGGAGGCAGCCAATCAATGATTCTCTCTCATTACTGATGTTTCTATCTCTCTCTCTCCCTCTCCCTTCCTCTCCGAAATCAATAAAAATATATATATTTAAAAAATAAAATAAAAATTTACTGCATTTTTTAAACATAGGAACCAAGGGAAGGACTTCCAATTTTGGATTAGCAAAAGCCCCTTAGGAGGCACACTTGCAAAACAAAAGCTAACCCTGAGAAGGTGTGTGATTGGGAGAGGAGAGGGAGTGAAGGTGACAGAAGAGGGATGACCCCAGATACCCTTTGAGAAAGATGAAAAGTGGAGGAGATTTTCTCAGCAGAAGCACAGCTCCCTTGAGCCAAGCTTGAAAGAATGTGAGGACTAAGCAGGGTAGGGAAATTATGAAATGCACTGGTATTAGTTAAGTATAGGGCTCTTTAGAATTCAAAGAAGTTTGACAAGCATTTTTTGCCCTTCAGGAATTTTCCATTGACCTGAGGATGGGTGAATATGTTTATGTTGGAATAACAATTTAAGAGACACTATATTTGAACATTTATAAAGTCCTTATCCTTTCTTAATCATTTTTACATAGCTTATCTCTGATTGACAGACCCCAATAGTCAGGAATTCTGGGAAGGGGGAGTTCAGGAGAGGCTACAATAGCTTTGAATGGCCAGAAAATGTTTGAGAAAGAGGTAAGGTTGGAGTTGAACCCTGAGTTGGGTTTAAAAAACAAGGTGTTTTAAGAGGCTCAACATCAACATCGATGTGACAGAGATAAATCCATCGGTTGCCTCTTGTATGCACCCCAAACAGGGATCAAACCTGAAACCTAGGTGTGTGTACCAACCGGAAATCGAACCCTCGACTTTCAGGTGCACAGGATGATGCTACAGCCAACTGAGCCACCCAGCCAGGGCAAGCTAAGCTTTATGTTACTCAGAAACATTGAGGGCTTTGGAAGTAAGGAAAAATGTCAGGTCTTAGAAAAACCACACAATAGCACCAGTAATCTCAGTCATCCACCTGAAGCCTCAGTCTTCCCCAGTCCTATTCTCTCCATAGTCCCCAGTGGTCTTTAGTCTTCATACAGTTTTTTCAAAGCTCCCTCTCCAAGCCTATGTGGACGTAAGGGCCTCCCAGTTTGGTGTAGGAGGCAGGCATCTGCATAAGCACAGTTTTATGGTGGCATGGATTTGGGGCCAGCAAAACGTGTTTTAAAATCTCAGTTTTATCCTTTCTTGTTGCGTAATGTGAAGCAAGTTTTTATTATCTATGAAACTCAGTTTTCTTATCTACAGAATGGAGATAATATTTAACTTATGATGTAGTGACACGGAAGTTACTCAATAAACAGCCCCTTCTCTTTCTTTTCTTACAATGTCCAACAGGCACGGAGGCATAGTGAAGGAGCACGTTATCTGGCTGCCGCAGGGACCAGGTTCCTGGATGGCAAGTTTGATAATAAGCATAGCTTCCAAATGACGATTGTGGATACTTGGAACATTCTGCTAAAAGGCTGTATTTTAACTTTACTGCATTTAGATAAAAACAGCCAAATTGCTATATGGGATTTCTTAAAGCTCAAAGCAACTTTGATTCTTTCAAGTGCTAGTATAATAACCTAATATTTTTGTGTTGTTTTGTTTTAAATGTTATGTTATTGTTTAAAGTAGTAGTACATACGTCTCCTTTTTTTCCCCATCGACCTTCTCCCGGCCTCCCCTACCCCCTGGCACATGCCCTCACGCCCCCACCCCACCCCCTATAACCTAATATTATGCATAACTCCTCTTGTACAGAAAGGAACAAATATTTGCTATTCATCTTCATTGTTTGCTGCGGGCTGGTTTCCTGTTTTTTCTTCCTTCTGTCTAGAGGAAGGGAGTAAAGGAAACTTCCTTATTAACCTGCTACTGTACAGAACATGTTTGAAAAAAATAAGCACAGAGGGCAAGAGTAGAGTTCCTCATCAAGATTATTACCAGCATAATTCAACTCCAATATACCTGAGCGATAGTTTATTGAAGCATTGATGATTGTTCATTTACTCACTTAAAGCAACAGAAAGTGCAAAGTACCAGAAGGAGGGGCCCCCAGTGAGCCCTGGTAAATCAGGAGAGCTCACCCTGAGTGTGCAGTGTAGGAGGAGTCCTGCACACATATGTAATCCAAGTTAGAAAGTCAAAGAATTAGGTAAATTGATTTTGGAATAAGTGCAGAATTCGAAGGAGCCACTTCTCAGAGAAAAGAGAGATTAAAGAAGGCTTGTTGTCGTTGTTGTTGAATAGAAGAAGTGGTAGCTCAGACTTGAAGCACTAGCAATAGTATAGTTTATGAACCTGCAAACACAAAGGGAGAAGGAGAGCATCTGAGGTAGAGGAATTAGTGTGAGGAAAAGATAAGTGACAGAGACAGGAGTGGGAGGAAGACGTGGCAGCCGGGTGAGCTGTTTCATTTAGTCACAATAGAGAGCATTTATCTCATCCAGCACTTACCTGTCCTTTTATTTTTTATTTTTATGAGGGTATATCTCATCTTCTAGACTTCATAAGGGAAGAGTGCTGTACCAAAGTATGTGGTGCCTTCTCTCCACATTATCTACCCTTCTTAGTCAATAACAATACCTATATTATACAGGTGAATGGGTTGGTTGACTCCTTAAAGGCAAAACAGAAGGAAATTGTATCATCAAAAGAAAAATGAAAGGTCAACATTTTAATGAATTAGAATGTTTTCTAGCTTCTTTTTCTCACACTTTAAAATTGTGGACGAAAGGGGCCACATGCTGACCTGACAAGCTCAGGAGAGGCCTGCATGGCAGTTTTGAAGACTTGGAGACCTAAAGTAACCACAAAGGATGGTCTGAAATTAAACTTTAACTAAAAGCAGCTATGGTGGGCAGTTACGTCCTAGGCCAGTATCTTCACTGACAAGGTCAACCTTTACCTTAACTGAGCCTATCTGTCTTTTTTCATCTATGATAACATACCCTTGAAATGTCTGGGTAACTTGTGACTTCCCTGTATCTGGAGCCCCTGGGGCACAACCAGTTGTGCTGGGTCCCAGGACAGATACCACAAATTCCTTCATCATCATGTTAATTGTTCCTGAACCCACCTAAGTATGTGCCCATCATTTTACTTTTTATCCAATCCCAGGGTTTTCCCTGCTGAAAGGGCGAGGGCTACACCCTCCATCTTACCCCGTATCCTCCATTTTTGGGCAGCAGCCATTAGCCATGTGCTCAGCAAGGAGCTTCTTCCCAGAAGCCCAAGCCTCTGCTAGCCACACCTAGGATTTCTTTAAACTAACCAGTGACAATTAAGGGAAGTGCACGACATAGACACAACCACATCCTGTGTAACAAGACCCCGACTTGCACCTGGCCAATCGGCAGGGCCCACAGTCCTCTCTCCTCCCCTTACTCCAACCCCCCTATAAAACCCCTCTTCCCACAGGGCTCTCTCTCTCTGCCTCTTCCCGTTGCATCGGCGAGTGTGGCTGACGGGAGCTCAAGCTAGCTTGAATAAAGACTCTTTGCTTTTGCATCGGACTCGGTGCTCCCTGGTGGATCTTTGGGGGATCTTGTAATCTGGGCATAACACCTGCTTTGCTTTATCCCTCCTCCTTAATCTATCACCATTGAATTTCATGTAACCCACCTATGTACCTCCTTTGATTGAAATGTATAAATACAAATGTAACCCCACCACTCTCCGGAGCATTATCTCAATTTGTTGAGGTTCTGCTTCCCAGCATATGTCGACAGTTTGGCTCAAATAAACTCACAAAAATTCTTTACAGGTTTCAATGGTTTTTTTACGTTAACAAAATTCTTTGTCTTTTGTTTTTATGTATGGGTTTTAGAGAGACATAGAGGAATGTGGGGAGAGAGAGTGAGAGAAAAACACCAATTTGCCGCTCAGTTATTTATGTATTTATTGGTTGCTTCTTGTATGTACCCTGACCAGGGATGCAACCTGCTACCTTGGTGTATCAGAATGATGCTCCAATCAACTGAGCTACCCGGCCAAGGCTCTTTGTTTCTTTCTTGATAGTACTAGATAATGTTGATACTAATATTTAATAGTATTTAAAAAAATTATATACCAATAGATGCAGCACTCGAGTCAGGCAAGAATCAGCAAAGGACACTAAAAGCTTTCATGGGATGAAAGGTTGTTGGGGACTAAGATAGTCACACAGAATCAAAGTATCACCCTTCTGAATACTGATTCACTATAGAGGGGAAAGGAAGATCTGAGGGTACCATGTGGTTCAAACTTAGCATCACTCATCCCAGGACAATGCGATCCGTATGTGAGCCTCCTGACAGGGTGCAGGACAAAGTCCACAACATCATGTACATAGAATTCAAGCCAACTGTGTTTCCTCTAAAGCTAATTGTGGGGTGAGGGGCATACAAATCCAGACCATGGGACATTCAACAGGATGACCGGAGCAGATTCTGTTAAAAAATGGCAATAGAACTAACTGTTCAAGAATTAAGAGCACTAAAGAGATGTGACAATGAAATGCAAGGAATGACCCATGACTGGCTCCTGGATTAAAAAACAAGAAACCGCTGAAACCGGCTTGGCTCCGTGGATAGAGCATCAGCCTGCGGACTGAAAGGTCCCAGGTTCGATTCCGGTCAGGGCATGTACCTTGGTTGCAGGCACATCCCCAGTGGGGAATATACAGGAGGCAGTTGATCGATGTTTCTAACTCTCTATCTTCTCCCTTCCTCTCTGTAAAAAATCAATAAAATATGCCGAAACAGGTTTGGCTCAGTGGATAGAGCGTTGGCCTGCGGACTAAAAGGTCCCAGATTTGATTCCGGTCAAGGGCATGTACCTGGGTTGCGGGCACATCCCCAGTGGAAGATGTGCAGGAGGCAGCTGATCGATGTTTCTCTCTCATCAATGTTTCTGACTCTCTATCTCTCTCCCTTCCTTTCCGTAAAAAATCAATAAAATATATATTTTAAAAAATCAATAAAATATTTAAGAAAAAAAACAAAACAAGAAAACATAAAAGGCTTTTTTGGGACAATTGGTGCAATGTGACTATGTGCTGTATATTAGATAAGATTATGTATTGCTGCCAGAACCGGTTTGGCTCAGTGGATGGAGCGTCGGCCTGCGGACTGAAGGGTCCCGGGTTTGATTCCAGTCGGGGGCATGTGCCTGGTTTGCGGGCACATCCCCAGTGGGAGATGTGCAGGGGGCAGCTGATTGATGTTTCTCTCTCATCGATGTTTCTGACTCTCTCTCTCCCTTCCTCTCTGTAAAAAATCAATAAAACATATTTTTTTAAAAAAAAAAAGATTATGTATTGCTCTTCATTTTGTGAGGGTGTGTTAATGGGATGGTAGTTATGGACTGAATGGTGTCCCCCAACCCCAATTCACATGTTGAAATTCTAACCCCCAATGTGATGATATTAGGAGGGAGGGCCTTAGGGGAGGTGATTAGGTCATGAGGGTGGAGCCCTTGTGAATGGGATCAACGTCCTTATAAAAGAGATCCCAGACAACTCTCTTGCCCTCTGCACCATAGAAGGAGAAAGCTGCTATCTGCAACCCCAAAGAGGATTCTCGCCAGAACCTGCTGTTTAGGGGATCCTCCCCTAAAATTGAGAAATAAACTTCTGTTGTTTATAAACCACAGCCTATGGCATTCTATTATAAGCAGCACAAACTAAGACAGTGGCTATGTAGGAGAATGTCTTGGTTCTTGGGATATGCATGCTGAAATATGTAGGGGTGAAGTGTCATCATATCTGCAAATTACTTTTAAACGAATGAACCAAAAAAGTATGTGTTTGCATATAAGTGGTTGAGCAAAAAGAATATACCAGGTACTGTACACATTGTGTATATGAGAAAACCAGAAAATGTGGACAATGCTAACAACTGGTGAATTTAGGTGAAGTTTATACTTCATATAGTGCTAGTTTATCATCTTTTCTAAAGGTTTGGATTTTCCAACATAGTAAGTTAGAAAAAAGTGAAAACATGTCTTTTTCCTAATTGTCAAACATAATATATGCTTGTTCATTGAGGAATTTTAGAAAACCTAGAAAAGAAGCATGAAAAATAAAATAATCATGTGCTATGGCAGAACTTCTCTTACCATCTCCCTTTCGAGTCCCTCCACATCTTGTGTGTCTTAGGCAATCCCTCTAATTAAGATTCCAGCAGGAAGATGAATAGAAATCATTTACATTTCTCCAAGATCCTATCAGTTGGGTTTTGGATTACCTTGGCTCTTTCTCAGGTTTAATCCTTTCTATTCAGAAGCTACACACTTTAAAGATAAATCCTCAAGTGTTAAAAAAAAAATTACTTTAAAACAAAGGGCAATTCTTAGGTTGACACTAAAAATACCACAAAATTCAAAACATAAACTCATCATTATGAAATGGCTAAAACCCTCTAAAGTGTTCCCATTGCAGTTAGAAGAAAATATACACGCCGGTGGCCCAGCTGCCAAGATCTAACTGTTGCCTGCCTCAGTGTGTAAATGTTTCCCCCACGTCCTGCGTGGTTCAGGGTTCAGGATCTGGAAGAGGGCCGCACGCAAATGAAAGAGACAAGAAATAATAATTTGGAAATATTGGGGGTGGGGGGGGCAGGCGGGCAAGTCCAACTGAAGGGGAAGGACTTCCACTGGTGCTCAGGCCTCACCAACCTTTTATTGGCTTGGTATACACCCATAGCCCTTAGGCAGGCAATTTCCAGTAACAGGCAGAATTGCAAGGATTTATTTTACATAATAATAAACGGGGAAGTTGCTTCACCTACCATTGTCTGGACTAACAGTGGGTGCACAGCCCTGACCTTTGCCAGGGCTTCAAGGGTCACCAGCCTTCCGGGTTCCTTGTCCATACCTCTCTGCTAGTGAAGACAATAGGTGGCTTCCTACACCTCAGACTTCATGGCCCACACTCTCCCTTTCTTCTGGCTGCTGTACTGTGAATCTCCAAAATGATCCTAGATTTTGCCCTGCGGTGTTCTTGGCCCAGATTTTTGCTGGGTTGGCTTCTTCACATCATCAAAGTCTCAGCTCAAATGTTATCTCTTCAAAGGGGCAGCCAGCAACCTTTACCTCAGGCAGCTCCTCCCCTACTATCTCTCCCAGTCCTCTCTGTCCCCCTTAGACTGTTTTGTTTTTTCAAGTCACTCACTCCACACTATCTGAAATTATCTTGTTCATTTTCAGTTTATGCATCTTTGTTTCTTGTCTTCTCCCAACTGAAATATAAACCTCCATGAACTACCCTATCTATCTTAACTCCACTGGATCTCCAGGACTTAGGTCAAGGGTCCATACACATCAGGTACAGTGTAAACATTTTTTTGACAGAATAAATATTCCTTTTCTTTTACAGTTCACAAATGTGCCACTTCGACCACACTATGTGGGTTGGCATCAGCATTTTGATGTAGTCATCAGTTAGACAGACAGGAGCAGGGTAGGAACGGTAAGCCTGGGAGGGAAGGTCACCAGGGTGGGAAGTTTCAGGTGCTTAGCAACTAGTAAGGGACAACTCTAAGGTGGGAACTTGCCTCCAGGGTGGCCTTTCCTTCCCTGGCATGTTGGTGGTCATGCCCTTAAAGGAGGATCAAGGGGACCAGAGATCGCCTCATAGGACTCCCATATAAGCCCTTGCATGGCTACCCCCTCACACATTAAGCCCTAGAGTTAACAGCTAGGTCTCAGCTGTTTTTTAGCTCCGGGCCCGAAAAGCAGCAACGCCAGGCAGGGTGACACTAACATCAGGACCGGCTGCTCTGGCACCAAAGAATGAGTAGAGACCACCCTAAAGGGACAAGGCACACCAGGAAAGCTGATGAATATTCTAGAGAGATCCTCCCCTGAGGCCAACCACCAGGTAAAAGCCCTTAAAAGGAAGGACCCAGCATAGTTTTCTCTATTTTCTTCCCTCAAGGTACATACCTTTGCTTTCATTTTCTTAAACTCCAAGGCCCCTTCTTTTGCCTCTGTAACTTTTTTCCTGAGCCCACACAGCCCAGCTGGCTCACTTTACCCGTGGCTCACTTCTTCTACCTCTTTGACTTTCTAAATAAACTTTTGCTTGTATTTGACTCTTGGCTCTAAC
The DNA here is from genome assembly GCF_014108235.1 of Myotis myotis. Taxonomy (NCBI): domain Eukaryota; kingdom Metazoa; phylum Chordata; class Mammalia; order Chiroptera; family Vespertilionidae; genus Myotis; species Myotis myotis. Next base: position 37,324,480 of record NW_023416357.1, read on the forward strand.
TTCTTTCCTAGCCAGAACTCAAGGACTGAGGTCTAATATCTTGTGCCATTTGCCATTAACAATTGCAGGAGATACACTGAGTTTCTCTGTGTAGGATCCTAACAGCCAGGTAACCTGCATCCAGGTGAAGAAAGACAATATTGCCAGCACCCAAAAGCATCTCCACTCTTTTCTTCCCATCTTTACCCGCTCTTCCCTTCTGGAGGTCGCCACTATCTTAACTCTTATGATAATAATCCCTTTGCTTTTCTGTGTAGTTTTACCACTTACATATAGAATCCCCAAATGATGTAGTTTAGTTTTGCCTCTTTTTGAACTTTATATAAATGGAATCATACTGTTTTTTGGGTGTCCTCATTTATTTTGTTTAATATTATGTTTGAATGATTCGTCATGTTCTGAGGAGCTCTAATTGGTTCATTCTCATCCATAACACTCCGCTGTACCCCAATGAAAAAAATTTTAATTGATTTTTAGAGAGAGAGGAAGGGAGAGGAGAGAGAGAAACAACAAGGTGAGAGGAAAAATCGATCAGCTGCCTCCTGCATGACCCTTACTGGGGATTGAGCCCTAAACCTGGGCATATGCTCTGACCCAGAATCAAACCGGCTACCATTTGGTGCATGGGATGACACTAAACCAACTGAACCACACCTGCCAAGGAGATTATTTTTTTCTATGGCTGCACTCTGAAATCTTTTTATAGGTAGTTTAAAGGCATTTGGGTATTTTTTTAAGAGACAAAAAGCAGTAAAATTGTTAAGAATATTAATTTGGGAATTAGACCTGTGTTTGAATACGGACTCTATAATTTAGTAGATTATCTTGAGTACATGATCAAGCCTTTCTGAGCTTTAGTTTTCCAGAAATGGGAAAAATAACATTACATCATAAGATTGTTGAAAAGACAAAAAAAAAAAAAGTCCATAAAGCACTTAGTACAGTGCCTAGCACATGGTCACCCTGAGTAAATGATGATGATTACTATTACTCTTGGTCTGCTTGCTGAAGTTCCAGTTTAGGGGCTGACTCTGTTTAACCGTGGCTCCTCCTTGAGGATCTTGCTTAATATTTAGGAATTGAGGAGGTAGAGCTTTACTCTCCATACGTCATCATCCTCTCAGAAATTGCCTTCGTGGTGACTTCCTCATAAACTCCTCCATTAATCTGTCAAGGAAACTGTCCTGTGTGGACTAGGAGCCTCCCACCTTGTAATCAGGTGGATAAAGTATAGGCCCTTCCCACCAGGCCCTCAACAACTCCAAACTGAGTTGCTCTTGAACAAATACCAATCCTTCGATTCATTCATTAAGCAGGTGAGGCAGAGTGGAAGTATTCTAATCCCTTTTCTTTTCTTCTCTAAGACCTAGTACTAGAGATGTAAGCTTCAAAATTCTATTAAGGAATGTGCTGTTTTCACAATGGCAGGAGACTATCAGAGAGATAGACAAGACTCCACAGGTATGTTGGATGCAAGAATCAGGGTTATAATATGCTCATTCAACAAGTCTTTTTTTTTTAAATATATGTTTTTATTGATTTCAGAGAGAAAGGGAGAGAGCTAGAGAGACAGAAACAACAAAGATGAGAGAATCATTGATTAGCTGCCTCCTGCACATCCCCTACTGGGGGGGAGGGGGAGATTGAACCTGTAACCCGGGCATGTGTCCTTGGCCGGAATTGAACTCGGGACCCTTTAGTCTGCAGGCCAATGCTCTATCCACTGAGCCAAACTGGCTGGGGCTCAACAAGTCTTTATGGAATAACTTTGTGACAGGAACTGTTTTAAGCTACAGTAATGATTTGGTAAATTTATTGAGACTTGTTTTGTGGCCCAGCACATGGTTTATCTTGGTAAATGGTCCATGTGCCTCTCAACAATCTTATGAAAAGTGTGATATTTATTACCATCCCAAATTGTCAGTGGAGAAAAATGAGGCTTATGTACTTCAACTTCCCTTAAGGATTAATCCTATCCAGCTAGTAAGTGGCAACATGATATTTGAACCAAAATTTCTGACATCATATTCTGAGCTCTGAACTTTCTCCTTTACATATAAACTGAAGAAAAAATGGTTCTATTTTTTTTGTTTTTTTACCATTTTTGCCTGTAGGGAAAAATCAACAGTTTCTAATCATACCCCTGAGAACAATATTTCCTTTGTCTGAGTCATGAGGATTTTCATCAAATAATGTTCAATAGTGGATCATAGTCCATAATTCTACTGAGTTGCCAAGAAGGAAAATTTGATTAAAAGTAATTAAATATTTGCTACAATTTATGATTATGTAAGATGATTGCATTGAGCATAGCATCATTAAACATCCAACAAATTTTGTTTTGCTGTTGAAGAATGATGTATTTAGGTTTTGAAGTTGGATTTTCCTTCTGAACATTTTCAACTGGTACCTAGTATGCACACTATTAGGCAATATTTAAAATAACACAGTTTTTAGATTTTTCAGTTTTGTGAGCATCATTTGGAAAATTAATCTGAATAGAATAAAAATGGCATACAACATTCCGACAGAAATTTAGCTTAGTATTAAGTTAACCTTCATGAAAATGCCATTTGTAGTTAAAAATGATGAACTATTTCTAATTTCATATAGATCAACTTAATAAATTCTCCTATTCCATATGCATGAATTCAGCAGGAAAGTAAGCTCTGCTAAGACAGGACTCTGGGTTTTGTTCACTATTGTGCACATGGTAGTCACTCAGAAAATGGTTGTTGAGTGAATGAATAAGGAGAGCAAATAAAGTGTGGTAACTAACCTTGCATTCTTTTTTAAAATAAAGTTTATGTTTTTATTGATTTTTTTTTAGAGAGAGACATCAATGTGAGAGAAACGGCCATCAGTTGCCTCCTGAACCTGCAACCTTCAAAATTCTATTAGGGAATTTAATGTTCCCTAATAGAATGCATGGGATGGTGCTCAACCGGGCCACGCCGGCCAGGGCTCATGTTGTATTCTAATACAACGTGCCTTTGGGTTTAGGTTTGGTGTGGAAATAAGAACAATACCATGATATGCATTAGTTAGAGTAAAATGATGAAAATTCTAATTAAAAACCCTACTCAAGAAAATTAAAAACATATGTCCACACGAAAACTTGCCCATGAATAGTCATAGTAACAAGTATTCATAATAGCCAAAAGTGGAAATAACCCAAATGTCCATCAACTAATGAAGATTTAAATAAAACGTAGTATATTTACTCATTGGAATAGTATTCAGCCATAAACAGGAATGGTAGGTACTATAACATGAATGAATTTTGAAAACATTATGCTCAGTGAGAGCAGCCAGATACATGTATTATTTATTGACATAAGATGTCCAGGATGGGCAAATCGACACGGACAGAAAGTACATTAGTGGTTGCCAGGGTCCAGAGTCAAGGGAGAATGGGGAGTGACTGCTGATGGACACAGGGCTTATTTTTAAGATGATGAGAACATCCTGGATTTAGATAGTAGTGATAGTTGTATATCCTTGTGAATATACTAAAAACCACTAAGTTGTATGTATACTTTAAAATTAAGGGTGGCCCTGGCCAGTTTGGCTCAGTGGATAGAGTGTCGGCTTGTGGACTGAAGGGTCTCAGGTTTGATTCTGGTCAAGGGCACATGCCCTGGTTGGGGGCTCAATCCCCAAAAGGGAGTGTGCAGGAGACAGCCAATCAATGATTCTCTCTCATCATTGATGTTTCTATCTCTCTCTCCCTCTCCCTTCCTCTCTGAAATCAATAAAAATATTTTTAAAAATGAAATTAAGGGTGAATTTTATGGTATGAGAAACATTTCAATTTTAGAAAGTAGGGAAAACACTCTAAGTTCTTTTCAGAACATGTCAACATACACTATAAAATAATAGATATGTGTTTATAAATAAGCGTATTAAGAAATGTTCCCTTGTTTAATTATAAATCCAGTGGAATGTTTGGGGATTTCAGTAATCTGACAGGGAACATTAAGAGGATTAACCTGACCCCCAGTGTTAATGCCACCAACCTAAACTGCATCACTCAAAAACTACAGTCATATTAAAATAATTGGAGAAATGACTTCCACGAAAACAATACCCATCAGCTTAATTACCCATTAAGGTTGTCATCACTTTATTATTATTTTTTGTCATCAATTTAAATACCTTATATTTATATAATGCTTTTACTTCCTCAAGTATTGAATTATGGCTTAAGATCTATTGTATGGGAGAGTCACATCTCTAACCATTTAATTAAAGGCAGAGAAGTGGGTGGGATTGGACAGAAATCTATTAGCAATGCTGGCATTCCAGACTGGAATACTAAGTGAAGCAGGATTTAAGAAACCTGCAGATGGTTCAATAACAAGAATTAAAACTGCTACATTCTACTACTAGTTAAAAAACATATTGAAATACAACAGACATATATATTAGTAAATGTGTATACATCCTGAAGTGTAGACTACGAACTTTCCTAAGTGAACACTCCTTTGGAAACAGGCTCCAGATCAAGAGAACACAGCAGACAAAACTAGTTTTTGTTTTGTTTTTAAGCCAAAGGGAATATTAAAATTGTTTAAATCACGCCCCCGAGATTCTCCATCAACCACAGTTAAATTTGGGAGGGCGCAGAGGACCCTGAAGTGGTAATACTGAATACCGTGGTGTGTGCTTAATTTTGATGGCAAATCTACCGACACCAAAATCTAGGGTACTTCACCTTTATTTAACTACTCCTTTTTCTGGATCCAGAGATTAAAAACGGTTCCTAAATTTACGCATGGCTTTTGAAAATCTCCCACATCTGGATTTCCAACAAAACTTGAACCAAATTTTTGGAGCAGGAAAGTGCTATGCGAGACGTGGTTTTCCTGCCAAAGTGCGGAGCAACCCTGGCCCCTCCCTCTTCAGGAGGAAAACAGCCCCTGCAGACCTCACTCCGAAACCCGCGGAGCTCCGAGCGCGCCTCGGGGTGGCCCACGACCACCCCCGGGTTCCCGGGAGCCCGAGCCCTTTCTCTCGCTGGGTCCCCGCACCTCCGCCCGAAACAAGGAGCTTTTCCTTTAACTCCGCGCTCTGCAAGGGTGTGCGGAGCAGGCCGGCTCCTCCCGCCTCCTTCTCCACCTCTCCCTTCCCCCTCCCATCCGAGTTTCAGGTGAATGGGTCACGGAGGGAGGAGGCTGCCACACTACACCTCCACCTCCGGCGCAGACGGCGGACTCCGGGGAGAGCTGGCCAGAGTGTCGAGCAGCCCGTGCCGGGGACAGCAGGTGGGGTCGCCCGGGCGGGGCCGCCCACCTCCCGCAGCCCAGCCTGGCATTGGTGCGCATGCTCCGGGGCTGGGCGGCCGGGGTGGGGTGGGGGGACCCAAGTGGAGGGGGAGGGCTGAGTCCCCCGGCAGGTCCTGGGGTGAGCGCCGGTGGTCCGCACAGCGTCAGGTGCGCCGGCCAGGTGAGCGCGCTCCTCGGCTCCCGCCGTCCCTGGTGGATCTGGTGGGTCGGGCTGGGCTGCTGTGAGTTGGTGAGAGTTGGGCGCGGCGCCCGGGGCGCACGGTACCCCGGAGTTCCCACTGGTTCCGCGGCGCCTCGGTCTGGTAGGGGAAGCGCGGGGGAAGGGCGCTCGGGGCTGGTTTCGGTGGCGGTTTCGCCCCGGGACTGGGACTCGCGGGAACCGGGGAGGCGCGGGTGCGCGGGGCGAGGCTACCGTGGACGCTGCGCCCCGGAGCCGGGGCCACTTGGAGGCGCCGATTAGCTTATTTGGCGGAAACGCTTTATTGTACCTGTGCCCAGGCGCGGACAACTTTTCGCTTTTCGGAGGCGGGAGGTTCGCGAACAGTGAGACTCCTGCGCTGCGCTCTCCGGGCTGCAGTTCTTGGGGGTTCTCAGGGAGAGGGGCGCGGCGCCCGGCTCCTCCGGGGTCCTGAGCCCCAGGGCTGGAGCGATGGGGGGCGCTCGCTGGCCAGGAGGCTTGGATCCCGGGGGACCTCGTCATCCCCGCCCCCACCTCACCTCTTTGGGTATCCCAGGGAGAGAGGGTGGCTGGGTGGAAATCTTGAAATAATGTATTCCTGGAGTGACGGGGCGCGCCGACCGACTGTTTTGAATTTTGAGCGCACTTAGTGGAGCTGGCTGAGCCCCCGTGGATTTAAGCTTTGGGGACGGGGATTTCATTTCGAGGGAGGCAGTACTTCGAGGGAATCTGCTCACGCTCGGATTCTCAGCCGTGACCGAAGGCCTCGGGCGGCCCTCGCCCGGCCTGCGCGCCCGGCCGCCGGGGGTGCTCCTGGGCGCGGCGGGGGCGCGCGGGTCCCGGACCTGCCCCCGGCCGGCCGCGGGGTTTTGAGACCTGCGGGTCCAGCGGACATGTTGCCTTTGTCGGAGGAAGAGCGCGGGGGGGGGGGGGCGGGGGGGGGGCGGGGGGGGCGGGGGTGGGTTGAGGGGCCAAAATGGCCTCTGCACCTTGGGGCTGGAAGAGCAATTCCGAGCCCCTCGTGTCCCAGGTGAAGCGACCGGGCGGGAGCTGCCCCGGGGCCGGCTGGGCAGGCTGCCCACCGGGGAAGTGACCCGGAGCGGGGAGGAGGCAGCCTTCCAGGTTAGTGTGTGGCCCTCGGGCACAACAGGTGTATTATTGGGATCCCTGGAAAAGAGAAACCCTTACTTTTAAGGCACTGCTGGCCATTCTTGCTGTGATTGAAATGAGTTCTTTTTATCCAGAGGTAGATTTCTCAAACTGCTCATTCCCAACTGTAACAATGTTTCTTTTGCATTGTACATTGGATCTTTATTTTAAATTTCTGATATTTAAAAAAATAGATATTTTAAATGGTGGAGCCACAGTAATAGATAACGCCTCAGACAAAGCAACACTTTTTTTTTTTGTAGTTTTGCATTTATTGAGCCATTAGATGCCTCCTTTGTTGGGTGATGGAGAGGAGGATAGTGAGATTTAGACAACTCGCAGGTTATTTAGGGGAATCATGGGCGGTGCCTCCTGTTTTCGAAGCACTGTTCTAAAGGCTTTTGTACTTCTATCATTTAATCAACCACTCTGAAAGGTAGGCCTTATTAGAATTCCATGGTAAAGGTGAGTAAACACCTTTAAACCTAGTTACCTTCTCAATCTTGAATGTGGTATGAATCACCTGGGGATCTTATTAAAATACTGATTCTGATTCATAGGTAAGAAGTGGGGCCTGGAATTCCGCATTTCTAAGGAATTCTCAGGTGATGCCCACATGTTTGTGTATTTCACCCTTTTCTCTCTTTTTCCTCTCAGACTGTAAGCTCAGTTATGTTTTTGAACTTAAAGGATTGTATTTACTGGGTGTTATGAGTGAAGAACTTCAATCTGGTCACTGGTGGATTGAAACCCCAGCTGTAATATGGGCTGTTGGTCTTTATAGATCAGGTATTGGTAGATCATCACTTCGTACCAGGGATTAGGGATAACAGTGATGGTCAAAACAGACATCTGAGTGCTTGTGAAGATGGTATTCCAGTCGGGGTGGAGAGGGGAGGGGGAGAAAGAAAGAAAAGAAAAGCTAATAATTTAGTTGGTGGTGGTGGTGGGGGGGAATGCTGTCTGAAAATAAAACAGGTTTCGTGGATGGAGTGAGTGACGGGGAGGGCCTCTGAGGAAGTGAGACACTTGCACTGAGAACTGAACCACAGGCACTGCCAAGTAAAGATCTGAGTGTCCTGGACAGGAAACACAATATCAGCGCTTTGATGTGAGACAGTGATTCTCAGAATTATGGTGTGCTTAAAAATTATCTGGAGAGCTTATTTAAAATGCAGTTTCTGACACAGAGCTCAACTACTTCAAAGTTTGCCTAATTTCAAAAATTTAGGCAGTTTACTAATGAAGTGCCTATAACCTAAATATCAGGCACAACTTAAAAAAAAACTTCTTAGACACAAATTAACTATTGCTGTATGAGATTGAGAAGGAGCAGACTGCCCTTCAATACAATAAAGTTTATTTTTTATTTTTTTGACAATTTGCTTTAAGGAATAATTTGGGGCATAGTATTTTCAGACTTTTCTACTTCATCTTAGCTTGTTTTTGTGTGTTTTTTGTTTTGTTTTTAGGACAGCTTTGGACCAGTAAACATTTTCAAGAAGAGAACTTTTGTTATATGTTAACATTAGCTGGCTTTCAGCGTAACATTCTACAAGTGTTTGCTGCTTCTCTTTTGCCCCCGGCTTTTACTCAGCTGTTTGACTTATGTCCCTTTCACTGTCACAACTTGCTGTGCTGGACATTGGACAACAGTCTGTTGTATCTTGGCTCACTTTCTACTTTGGCTGTCGCCTCAAAGCACAGTTGCAGACTGCCTTGAGAGAGACCTTTTAAGTCCCGTCCAGTCCCCCCAAATATCAAACAACTTAAGCTTTGCATAACTGGCATCAGATCAAGTTGTTAGTTGTTATTTTTTGGAGGGTGTGCGGGGTCAGGGTGAGGGAGAAACTTCCTAACATTGAGAGGGAATCTGACCCTGGTGGTGTGTGTGTGTGTGTGTGTGTGTGTGTGTGTGTGTGTGTGTGTTTCAAATACCATGTCTAGGACGACAAAGGGGGGTCTTCAGCATAGCGGTCCTTCTAATGTTGAGCTCTCCAGGCCAAACATTTCCTGTTTTTCCAATCATTTGTGTTAAGACATGATTTTTCCTGCCAGCACCAGTTTGGCTCAGTGGATAGAGCGTCGGCCTGCGGACTGAGGGGTCCCAGGTTCGATTCTGGTCAGGGGTATGTACCTTGGTTGCAGGCACATCCCCAGTGGGACATGTGCAGGAGGCAGCTGATCGATGTTTCTCTCTCATCGATGCTTCTGACTCTCTATCCCTCTCCTTTCCTCTCTGTAAAAAATCAATAAAATATATTAAAAAAAAAAAGACATGATTTTTCTAGATCTTCAATAATCTTAATCACCCTTTGGAGAGGGAGTTAATTGGAACATGATGCACAGATTTTAAGATATTGCAGAGGTTTGCTTCTTTTTAATTACTGTGTCATTCCTAGATTCAAGCACTATCTCTGTGAGTACTATCTGAGTTTGGAATAATATGTTAACTTTTGTTGAAATTCTCACCAAGGGAATGCACTTTTAAAAATGGACAGTTATTAAGCCAGCTCTCCTTATCCAGTACTTATACTATTAATTTTTAAAAATTGAGGTAACATTTAAAAAATGTTTTTATTCATTTTGGAGAGAGAGGAAAGGAGAGGGAGAGAGAGAGAAACATCTATGAGAGAGAAACATTAACATCGATAGGTTGTTTCCTGTACGACCCCTACTTGGGAATTGAGCCATAACCGAGCATGTGCCCTGACCTGGAATCCAGCTGTGACCTCTGGGTTCATGGGTGGATGTTCAACCACTGAGCCACACTGGCCAGGCTTAATTCGTTGTTTTATTTAGTTATCCCACCTCAGAGCTTAGGGTTAGCCCCCATTTGACAGAGGAGGGCAGTGAGGCTCAGAGATGAGGAACTTGTGCCAGGCAATGAGTTTTTACAGCCACTAGGTTTCTTTCAATCATCCTTTCGTCCTTCCGACCTTATGGAGAACTTGATCAGTGTTGATAGACTTGTAGCCAGTGGGGTCCGTAGCTGCAAATCTGGGTAAGCTTGTTGCCTCCACTTTGTGTGTAGCAGAACCGCTCGAGACCTCCCTCCAGGCAGACATAAATGGCCCATTCTTTTATCTTAATTAGATCCCATTCTTTAGCTTAGACATCTGCCCAACACGGTCTGTACAGCAAGGATGTGCTCAAGATTCTCAGGATTCTCTCTGCACTTCCCTCATCTACCCGCCTGGTAACCTCCAAAAAGGAGATGAAGTTGGTGTGGCATGACTTGTTCTTAATTAGCTTTCTAAAATTGATTTGCTTCACAATTTAAAATCTGTTATTAGAGGAGTCATGACAATTAAACTCTGAATCTAGGAAATAGTCGTTTGGAAAGGGATTTTCTTGTTTGGATTTTTTAAAAATATATTTTATTGATGTTTTTACAGAGAGGCAGGGAGAGAGATAGAAAGTTAGAAACATCGATGAGAGAGAAACATCGATCAGCTGCCTCCTGCACATCTCCTACCGGGGATGTGCCTGCAACCAAGGTACATGCCCTTGACTGGAATCGAACCTGGGACCCTTTAGTCCACAGGCCAACGCTCTATCCACTGAGCCAACCGGCCACGGCTCTTGTTTGGATTTTTGACAAAACTGAAACTGTGGTCTGGGTCTGGATTAATTTAGAATGTTCAAAAGCCATCATTGAGCCTGGAATTTTTGGCATAGTCTTGAATGAGTGAGTGAGAGGTATAGAAGGAAGAAGATTCCTCCTCTCAGGTCAGTCAGTCAGTATTTGACATTCAGCTTCAGAAATAGTGTCTAAATTCAGTTTTTCTTAATATTTTTCTGAATCTCAATTAGGGAGACATTTAACCTGGACTTTGACTCTTTTTTTAAAAAAAAAATCTTTATTGTTGAAAATATTACATGTCCCCTTTTTTCTCCCATTGACCTCTTCTAGCCCGCCCCCACCCTCCTCCCAGCCCCAGGCCTTCACTACCCTATTGTTTGTGTTCAGAGGTTATGCATATATATGCCTACAAGGTCTCTTCCTATCCCTCAACCACCCCCCCCCACCCCCACCCCTGTCTTCCCGCTGAGATTCGACAGTCTGGACTTTTACTCTTATAGCACCATAATATTTTGGCCTAAATTGCTCATTTATATGTGTGTTTGGATGCTAGTTATAGGGTGCTTTGTACACCTATGACTTGTGGACTTTCTGTATGTTTCAGTCAATAAGGTGGTTTTTAGAAGTAAAAGAATGTAGAGAAGTTGTCTTCCCTCTTTGTGTTTGGAAAAGTTATGTTAACTATTGATGTTACTAACATTCACTGTATTTCCATCTTCGAGGTTTTATGTAATATACATTTAGGCAATATTTTATTCTAAGACATTTGGAATTCATTGTCCTTAAGGATGTAGGCAATAGCTGCTGTTGCTTTTAAAGAATAAAGTTTAAAGAGTTTGAATTGATTCAGTTTCTAACATAGTGATGCAAGATTACACATACTTTATTTGAGAATAAAAAACATTGGACATGCCGAAACCGGTTTGGCTCAGCGGATGGGGCGTCGGCCTGCGGACTGAAAGGTCCCAGGTTCGATTCCGGTCAAGGGCGTGTGCCTGGGTTGCGGGCACATCCCCGGTGGGAGATGTGCAGGAGGCAGCTAATCGATGTTTCTCTCTCATCGATGTTTCTGGCTCTCTGTCTCTCTCCCTTCCTCTCTGTAAAAAATCAATAAAATATATATTTAAAAAAAACAAAACAAAACAAAACAAAACAAAAAACATTGGACACTTTAATATGTTCAGATATAGATTTTTTAATATTTCTTTTTCGAGAGAGAGAAATATCAATTTGTTATTCCACTTACCCCTGTATTTTTTGGTTTTTTCTTTTTTTTTTTTTTTTTGTCAGTTTTCATTAAGGATATTTTTAGAGGGGGAGGGAGGGAGGAGTGAGAGAAAAAGAGAGAGAGAGAGAGAAAGAGAGAGAGAGGTGTGAGAGACATATCGATTGGTTGCCTCCTGCACACACCCCAGTCTAGGTCAGGGATCGAACCTGCAACTCAGGTACCAGGAATGGAACCTGCTACCCTTTGGTGCATGGGCCAGCGCTCTAACCACTGGGCAACACTGGCCAGGGAAGATACAGGTCTTGCTCAATTGTTCTTCCTTCCTTCCTTTCCGCTTCCTCTTTAAGTCTTTGGTCATCCCCATACTGCACTTTATCACATAATTCGGTCCTAATTAATGCCTGTTGCAGTAGGCTGGGTGACCTTCAGGAGGACTTTGTCTCATACTTAATTTCCACAGGTCCTGTGATATAGCAGAGGCACTTAATAAATACTCGTTGATTGAATGAAATTGGGACAAATTGAGAAATGTTAGAACAAAATCATTCTGCTTTTGCCTTAGAGGACTCTTTAATACAATGTGCATTTAATGTTTTTTCCCCCCATAATTTATAAAAATTATGCCTGGTTTTGAAGATTTAGAAAAGCAGAATGAGAAACTAACTGTCCACAATCCCACCATTCAGAGATGCATCTTGTAATCATTTGTAATGAGAAAAATATACTTTTTAAACCAGCTTATGCTATAGTTAACATTGATGGCCTAGTATGTGTTAGACTCTGCTAGATAGGCACTTTTTTTCTTTTTAAAAAATGTATTTTTATTGATTTCAGAGAGGGAGGGAGAAAGAGAAACATCAATGATGAGAGACAGTCATCGATCTGCTGCCCCCTGCACACCCCCTACTGGGGATTGAGCCTGCAACCCAGGCATGTGCCCTGACTGGGAATCGAACCATGATCATATGTCGATGCTAAACTACTGAGCCACACCAACTGGGCGATATGCACTTTTATATGCATTCTCATTTTATATGAACTTTCCAAAGTAATATGAAACAATATATTTAAATAATGTTTTTTTCTCATACCCATCTTGTTATTTGAAGAGACTGGTTTTTTTTTAAATATATTTTATTGATTTTTTACAGAGAGGAAGGGAGAGAGATAGAGAGTTAGAAACATCGATGAGAGAGAATCATCGATCAGCTGCCTCCTGCACATCTCCTACTGGGGATATGCCCGCAACCCAGGCACACGCCCCTGACCGGAATCGAACCTGGGACCCCTCAGTCCGCAGGCCGACGCTCTATCCACTGAGCCAAACCGGTTTCGGCTGAAGAGACTGTTTTAAAAAATAAATACAATTTTTTACCTATGCTGTAGAAGCATTGTGAATTTTTTATTAATACAATCTAGAATTTCAAAGTAGACAGTATTTGTATGCCAGTGATGTACAGAGCATGGTGTGAGGTGCTGTGAGGACTCCCAGGCTGAATAATTCCTGTGCCCAGTGATTTCCTCTGCATAAGGAATTAATGGTCCAATGTATAAAATAGCAATGGGAAGGACCAGAGAAATAAACATGGTGTGAGAAGTTACTTGAGATTGGTATCACTAGTTTTCTTAGTGATGCAAGGAAACTCTGAGCTCAGTAGTAATGCCATTACCCTACTTATGTTGCTTAGATTGGCTTATCTTGGGAGCTACAGGACATTGCTCATCTTGAAGATCAGGTGACCACTGACCATGTCGTCGAGGCCTTTTGAAAGCCCCCCTCCATATAGACCTGATGAATTGTAAGTAAATATTTCTTCAGTTTTCCTCTTAAAAAAGTCTATCACATGTAAAAAAAATATGTACCTATTGTTGAAATTTTCATCTATTCGTTTGCTTTTAAAAATAAAATATGTGTATCCAGTGAAAAATGAGTTTCCCTCTTACCCATAACTTCCAGGATGAGTTTTTCTCTGCAAAGGCAACTATTGTTACCTGTTTCTAATGTTTACTTCAATATAGTCTAGGCTTATATTTGTATGTATATTTATTCCTTTTGTTTTCACAATTGTTACGACACTTCCATATTAATGCCTTGTTTAAATCACCATTGGCAACATGGCATCAATTTTTTAAATAACACTTTTATTGAGGTATAATACATCATACAATCCACTCATTTAGAATGGACAGGTCAGTGATTTTAATGTATTCACAGCGTTGTGGAAGCATCACTATTTTAGAACATTTTTATGACCACCTCCCCAAAGACACCCTTACCCATTAGAAGTCACTCCCTGTTTCCCCCCTGTACTCAGCAACCACCAGTCTACTTTTCTGTTCTATGTTTGTCCATTCTGGACATTTCATATAAATGGAATCATACATGTGGTTTTATAATATACTAGAGGCCCGGGGCATGAAATTTGTGTACGGGAGCGGGGGAGGGAGACCCCTCAATCTGGCCTGCACCCTCTCCAATCTGGGATCCCTCTCGCAATCCGGAACCACTGGCTCCTAACCACTCACCTGCCTGCCTGCCTGATCCCCCTAACTGCCTAACTGCTCTCTCCTGCCAGCCTGATTGCCCTAACTGCCTAACTGCTCTCCCCTCCTGGCCTGATCCCCCTAACTGCCTAACTGCGACCTTCCCCCTTCCCCCTTCCCCTTCCCCCTGCCCCTTCCCCCTTCCCCTTTTCCCCTTCCCCCTTCCCCCTTCCCCCCAAAAAGTGCTAACTTAACATTGTTTTCATGTGCATTTCAGCAAACCAAGTCATTACGCACCAAGCAATGACATGTATGGTGGGGAGATGCATGGTCGCCCAATGCTCTCTCATACGGCATATTCTTTCTACCCAGAAGATGAAATTCTTCACTTCTACAAATGGACCTCTCCTCCAGGAGTGATTCGGATTCTGTCTATGCTCATCATCGTGCTGTGCATTGCCATCTTTGCCTGTGTCGCCTCCACACTTGGCTGGGACAGAGGCTATGGAAGTAACATTCTAGGAGGTGGTATAGGTTACCCTTATCCTGGAGGTGGCTTTGGAAGCTTTGGAAATGGCTATGGTTATGGCTATGGTTATGGCTATGGAACAGGCTATACAGATCCAAGAGCGGCAAAGGGCTTCCTGCTATCCATGGCTGCCTTTTGTTTCATTGCTGCATTGGTGATATTCGTTACCAGTGTTATAAGATCTGAAATATCTAGAACAAGAAGATATTACCTGACCGTGATAATAGTGAGTGCTATCCTGGGCTTCATGGTGTTTATTGCCACAATCGTCTATATAATGGGAGTCAATCCAACTGCCCAGGCTTCTGGATCTATGTATGGTTCACAGATTATTGCCATCTGCAACCAGTTTTATTCACCTACAACTTCTGGGATGTACGTGGATCAGTATTTGTATCACTACTGTGTGGTGGATCCTCAGGAGGTATGAGTAATTTTGTTTTTTCACACCTTGCGTTAGAGGCTCAACTCGGGATGCTTAATAGAACCACATTGGGAACTTTTAAACAATATTGTTGCCAAGTGCCCACTTCTATTTTAATCAGACTCTGAGAGAAGGGCTAGGTGTCATTATCTATACTAATAAAAGGGTAATATGCTAATTAGACTGGACATCTTCCAGATGACCTTCCATATGTCCTTCCGGACAAGGCCACTGTGATGGGGTCAAGGCAGTGGTGGTTAGGGGGATCAGGCCAGCAGAGGAGAGCAGTTAGGGGAATCAGGCCGGCAGGAAAGAGCAATTAGGGGAATCGGGCCAGCAGGGGAGAACAGTTAGGGGTTATTGGGCAGGCAGGCAGGTGAGCGGTTAGGAGCCAGTGGTCCCAGATTGCAAGAGGGATGTCCGACTGCCGGTTTAGACCCGATCCCTGTCTGATTTAGACCTGATCCCATAGGGATCACATCCCCCGGCAGTCGCACATCCCCCGAGTGGTCCCAGATTGGAGAGGGTGCAGGCCAGGCTGAGGGGCCCCCCCCCCCCCGTGCATGAATTTCATGCACCGGGCCTCTAGTCTACAATAATAAAAGTGTAATATGCTAATTAGACTGGACAGCCGAATGACCTTCCAGACGTACTTCCGGACAAAGCTGGGCGTGGCTGTGAGGGCCCAGCCCCTTGCATGAATTTTGTGCATCGGGCCTCTAGTTGAGATATAATTAACATACCACGTAATTCATCCATTTAGAGTACAGTTCGTTGGTTTTTAGTATATTCACAGAGTTGTGCAACCATCACCACAATCAACACTTTCACTATTCCCCGGGGAACATTTCACTAATTCAAACAGTCAATTGTCATTTCCCTAACTCTTCCCAGACCTATTCTATAGATTTGCCTATTCTGGATTTCATATAAACAGAATCACATAATACATATGCAGTTTTTTATGATTGACTTAATTTAGCATAATGTTTTTAAGGTTCATGTTGTAGCAGGTACCAGTACTTCATTCCTTTTTATTGCTGAACGTGGCCTGGTGCACAGATTTGTGCACATTGAAAGGAAGCGGGGCCGTGCTCCCTCCTCTCTGGTTCCGGGGTGCGTCGCCCGAGAACCACCGCTGCCAAGTCACCGCAGCTTGGCAGTAAACCAGTTCAGGGCTAACAGTGCCCCAGCAACAATGTAACCCACGGCCCGACCGAAGGTGGAGTCATGTGGCCCCAGGAGGAATCGGGCTCCCTCCTCTCTGGTTCCAAGGTGTGTCACCCGAGAACCACTGCTGCCACCACAGCTTGGCAGCTCCTGCGATCAGCATCTGCCCCCGGTGGTCAGTGTGTGACATATGTACCAGCTGGTCGGGACTGTCGGATGGTCAGATGGGCACTTAGCCTTTTATGTATATAGATAATAGTTCTTTATTTGAATATACCACGTTTTTTTATTCGTTAGTTGATGGACATACGGGCTAATTCCACATTGGCTGTTATGAATAATGCTCTGAACATTTGTGTATAAGTTTTCGTGTGAACCTGTGTTTTAATTTCTATACCTAGGAGTGGAATTGCTGAGTCTTATGGTGACTTTGTGCTTAACCTTTTGAAGAACTGCCAGACTTTTCCAAAGTCGTTATATTACTTTAAATTTACCAGAAACATATAGGATTCCAATTTATGCACATTCTCACCAACAGTGTTTTTGCCTCATTTTGGTTTGGATTTGCATTTCTTTGACAGCTAATGAAGGATGTTGAACTTGTTTTCTTTGTGCATATATCTTCTTTGGAGAAATGGCTATTAGAATCTGTCAATTTTTTAACTGGGCTACTTGTATTTTTATTATTGAGTTGTAAGACCTCTTTATATATCTGAATACAAGTCCCTTATAGATGTGTGATTTGCAAGTATTTTCTCTCATTTTATCATTTTCATTTCACTTTCTGTATATGGTTCTATTGTTCTCTGCACAAAAGCCTTTCATTTTGATGAGGTTTGATTTTTCTTTTGTTTGTGCTTGTGGTGTCATATCTAAGAACACCTGACCTAATTCAGAGTCACAAAGATTTACCCCTGTGTTTTCTTCTAAGACATTTAATTTTAGCTCTTTCAGTTAGGTCTGTGATCCATTCAGTTAGGACATAGTATAAGGAAGGAGTCTAACATTCTTTGTGCAGTTATATTAGTATTATTTATTGAAAGGACTATTTCACCATGAAATTGTCCATGCCCTAGTCAAAAATGAATTGACAATAAATGTCAGGATTTATTTCTAAACTCTCAATTTTATTCCATTCATCTATATTTCTGTCCTTATGCTAGTACCTCACTATCTTGATTACTGTAGCTTTGTAGTATGTTTTGAAACCAAGAAGTGGAAGTTTGCCAGCTTTGTTCTTTTTCAAGATTGTTTTGGCTAAATTCTGGGTCTCCTGTGTTTTCATATGAATTTTGGGATCAGCTTGTAAATTTCTGGAGGGAAAAAGAAGCCAGCTGGAATTTTAATTTTGAAGGATTGCATTGAATCTGTAGATCGATTTGGGGAGTATTCTCATCTTTACATCAAGTCTACTAATACATGAGCATAGTATGTCTTTCCATTTACTTAGGTCATCTTTAATTTCTTTCAAAAGTGTTTTGTAATTTTTAGAGTGTAAGCCAGTATTTTTAAAAGCTATCCAGGTGATTCAAATGTGCAGGTGGGGTAGAAAACCCTGCCTTCAGTAGCCATGAGTCACCCCCTAATTATATTCAGAAAATGTTTCTGGGTTACTGACTCAGGAATTCTCATTCTTTTGCCTCTTTTGAAGACTGAAGTGTTTTTCCCTGCAATTGTAGGTTTTCAGAATGTTTGTGGTTGACATTCAGATGTATCTATGGTAAACAGGGCTGACGGTCGGTACTCCTATCTTACCACAGCCCCATCCTTTTTAGTCCTCCTCCTACCCAAACCTGTACTCTTTAAGGAAGGATATCACCGTGAGATAGGTGCAGAGAGAGCCTCCTGCTACCCCTATATCCAGGGCAGAGTCCTGGTGCCTGTCTCAACTCCAGGTGCCTATGGGCCAACATACCACTTAACACATCTACCAGGCACTGGGAGGACAGTCATGGGTAGGCTTTCCTTGTCACGTAAGTAGATGAAAGACTCCAAAACAGAAAAACCTGCCAGACTAAATGAGTCATTAGTCAGGTTCCTCTAATTTATAGCGCGGTTAGATTATGTCTGCAAACTTAATGGTAAGGCCGATCCTCTGAAATACGGCCCCTTGGTGCTCAAGCTTTAGTTGGGAATGGTTTCCTGTAAAATTCTGAAACGGAGATGATGATAGTACCTAACGTTAATTAACTGTATTCTGAGGATTGAATTAAGGGGTGTGTGTGTTTTGCTAGCATTAGCTTAACTAGTATGGGTCGGTTTTATAGTTCTAAAATGTAGCCATTTGTATCAGTTTTATATCAGTTAAGTCACAGATATTTAGTAGGGTATTTGTAGAGGGTGGATTAGGTGCTTGTAGAGGGTGCATTGAGCTGAAGTAAGCAATTAAAATGTAATTATATCATTATCTTTCCTCTCTTTAGGCCATTGCCATTGTGCTGGGATTCATGGTTATTGTGGCTTTTGCTTTAATAATTTTCTTTGCTGTGAAAACTCGAAGAAAGATGGACCAATATGACAAGTCGAATATTTTGTGGGACAAGGAGCCCGTTTATGATGAGCAGCCCCCCAATGTTGAAGAGTGGGTAAGTATTCAAATAATCAGCAAGCATCCAATCTTTCATTAAACCCCTAGGTTTCTGTCTCTGAACTTGACCTTTAGTGCTTTGTGAAACGCTGTTCTTAGAATTATTGTCTATGTTGCAAAAGTTTTGGTCTCAGGTTTTACTTTAAGAAGGTGGGATAAGTAGAAATTATTTTACTACAAGGTAAAAATCATATTTTCATTTTCAAGAAGTAGATCTAGGCACTGAAAGTGGATTGGTTCTAAAGTAATCGTGGGGGGAAAAATAAGTAAACTAATCATGTGGAAGGAACTAACACAACTCAAACAACTCCCCGCCCCCACCCAGTCACCTTTTACTTTCCTGCTTATCCTTTGGAGGGAAACACTATTTATTACCCAGGGTACTCTCTGGGGTCAAGATTGCCAAAGGGTGTTTTTGGAGAGGTAGCAGGTGGTGGCAGACTTAAACTTTTTACATGGAGAACAGCCTGGTGAATCCCAGTGTCTGGTTCTGCACTAATATTCACAGTATCTATGCAATACTTAATGAGGCTGAGAGAGATTAGAGCAATTTCCTTTTTTGTATATACTGTTAACCTACTGGTAGGCAGCTTCCTATGTGATGTGATTTGCGGAAAGCCCACAAAGTCTCTCTCTTCAAAAATATCTCCCCAATGCATGTTATTGAAAACCTAACCTGTCTGTAGAGAAGTTTGGAGTAAGACTTCGTTTCTTAGAAATCCTCTGTTAGGATGCTGTTGGGAGCAACCCCAGAAACGGCCATGATAGGTTTCTTTGAGCAGATTGATTGCTTCCATGAGGGTTAGTTGAGAATCCTGGATACTGGTTCCAGGAAGGGATTTTTTATTTACTTATTTGTTGGCTGGTGGGAGGTCAGTGGAAAGGGTTAAGGGTGGGTACTGCTGGTCAGGGGTAAAGATAGTGATCATCCCGAAGGCTCCTTTAGCTGTAGCATCGCATACATCTTATGTTGGAAGGATTCTAGAAATGTAGATGAAATGTATATTTTTACTGATTTTAGAGAGAGAGGAAGGAGGGAAAGAGAGCGAGAGAAACATCAATGTGAGAGAGAAACATTGATCGGTTGCTTTCTGTGTGTCCTGACCAGGATCGAACCTGCCATCTGATTAAGTGCCCTGATTGGGAATTGAACCCAAAACA
This sequence comes from Myotis myotis, assembly GCF_014108235.1. Lineage (NCBI taxonomy): Eukaryota > Metazoa > Chordata > Mammalia > Chiroptera > Vespertilionidae > Myotis > Myotis myotis. Next base: position 37,344,264 of record NW_023416357.1, read on the forward strand.
TTTTTGGTGCATGAGGCCGTGCTCCAACCAACTGAGCACTGGCCAGGGCTGAATTATTTTTTTAGTTAAGGAGCAAAAATTAAGCAGTTTTAGGAAAGTCAGAAGATGGGGTATATGCTGTGGGAATGATAGTTCTATGTCCCTGCCCTTGAAGAAATCCTCTTGGGATGGATTGTTCTTTTTCCCTCCTCAGTTTTTCCACCCATAAAGTATGAAGGTGTTCGGGAATGTTTTCCTTTAACCTTTAGCCCCAGGCAAGGCCAACGCAGATGGAATAGGACAGTCTATTGTGAACTATGAAGTAAATGTTTCTTGGGAGTTTCTGGGCGTGTCAGTTTTCACTGGCTGTTGGATTTATTTACTTAAGGTTTCGAGAGCCTTAAAAAAAAAACAACAAAAAAAAACACCTTAAGAGAGACCAGAGCCAGTAATAATAGAGTCCCAGTGAACTTTGGGCCTCATCTGATTTTACTGTCATGAAGGTTTAGTCAGTTCCAGGTGCTTTTGATAATTTGGCAAAGGCTAATCATAACTTATGGAGGTGACGATGATGATAAAGTGGAAAGGATTTAGTTTATTAAAAGGCATTATTTTTATAATGCTTCCTCACTGAATCTCCAGAAAAACTGATAGACCAGACTAGGCTGTTTGATGTATACTTAATAGTTTCTCTGTAGAAATAACTTTTGCTGTATGAAACTTAAAGAATCATCTGTTAAATAGCAGGTATACAATTTTGGCATACTAGTGTTTTATGTGATACTTGCAAATTCTTCATTTCTTTCCCTTTCCCTTCTCTAAATGAACTGCATAAGGAAGGCTAGTATTTGAAACTAGAGGCCCGGTGCACGAAATTTGTGCACTGGGGGGTGGGGGGGGGTGGTCCTTCAGCCTGGCCTGTGCCCTCTTGCAGTCCAGGAGCCCCGCAATCAGTCACTCCACAGAGGGAGGACCCGCCGCAGCCCGCTGGTCAGTGGCCTGGGCCTCCCTCTTTGAGGCAATCATGGAGGCCTCCCCACCCCCCGACCAATTGCATCGCACTCGCCTTGGCTGGCCTGGCACCAGTGTGTCATAGCGTGGTCGTCCAGATGGTCATTCTGCTGTTAGTTCTGCTGTTCGGCAGTTTGTTCAATTTGCATATTACACTTTTATTATTATAGATAAGCTACTTGGAGTTGGTTTTAGCCACAAGTATATTGCTTTTCCTTTCATTCTTCGCTCACCTGCCCAAGTTTGCTTTGCAAAACTCAAAACCAGCACCTTCGACCTTGCACCCTCCATTTCCCACCTTCTCTGTTGTTCAGCAGATGAGCATTCAGCCTCTGCTGTCTCAGGAGTATTTGATCTATACATAGATGTATATTTCAATGTATTCTTGGGAGGGGCAAGTTCAGCATCCTCCTATGCTGTCACCATTTTGGACCTCCTCAGGAAATGTGCAACTTTCTAATTTCCTGTCTCTGAATCTTTAGCACAATGTTTTCTCTGCCTTCCTAGGGATTTTTAGGGTTTTTTTTTTCTGTCTCCCCTTTCTGTATATCTTGTACTTTGTAAAATAAACAGACCATGTTTGCATACTGGGTGTTAACCTAGTTCTTTGAAGTTCACTTAAGCTTGTGCCAACATTGTTGTATTTTAAATGTTTAAAGTTTCTTTTAATAAATTTACAGACCTTTATTTTTTCTGTATGTCCTCAGACCCCAAAACTAATAGGTACTTTTTCTGAATTAAAATACAATTAGTCATTGATGAACAATGGGGATAAGTTTTGAGAAAAGCGCCTTAGGCGATTTCATCATTGTGAACATCATAGAGTAGACTTACACAGATCTAGACAGTATAGCTTACTACACATCCAGGCTATATGGTATAACCCATTACTTCTAGGCTACAAGACTGAACAGCATGTTTCTGTACAAAACACGGTATTAAATCAATTACAAGAGACAATGCAATCAAGAGACACAGCAAATGCAAGATTTCTGAGGCGCCTGCCTACATAACACAGCATACTGTTTTACAGCAAACATCTACACTAATAAAAGAGAGGGATGCAAATTAACCATCACTCTGTCACTCTGATACACCCACAAGCCATGCCCACCAGCCAATCAGAGCAACTATGCAAATTAACCCAACTAAGATGGCGGCAGCCACAAAGCTGGAGTGAGCAGGAGGCTTGGGTTGCCTCTGGCGATGTAGGAAGCCAAGCTTCCCGCCTGCCCTAGGTGGCCCTGGGCTCCACTCAAGGCTACAAAGTTTCAAATATAGAAGATAAATAAATCCCAGATACCTGCAAGGAGAGGCTGGGAGCTTGGGTCACTGGGGGGTCTGGCCAGCCTGAAAATAACCCTCAGCCCTTTACCCATGCTGGCCACATCCCCATGGGGTGAAGGTCCCCTCTAGGGGGCTTGGTCAGCCTGAAAACGGCCCTCAGCCCTTCACCCAGGCTGGCAAGGCACCCCAGCGGCACCCCCACCCTGATCTGGGACACCCTTCAGGGCAAACCAGCCGTCCCCCACCTGTGCACCAGGCCTCTAGCCTATATAATAAAAAGGTAATATGCAAATTGACCCTAACAGCAGAATGACTGGGAATCACTGGCCACTATGACACACTGACCACCAGGGGGCAGACACTCAATGCAGGAGCTGCCCCCTGGTGGTCAGTGTGCTCCCACAGAGGGAGCTCTGCTCAGCCACAAGCCAGGCTGCCGGCTGCCAGCACAGAGGTGGTGGCAGGAGCCTCTCCCGCCTCCTCAGCAGTGCTAAGGATGTCCGACTACAGCTTAGGTCTGCTCCCCGCTGGCAAGTGGACATCCCCAGAGGGCTCCCAGGCTGCCAGAGGGATGTCCGACTGCCAGCTTAGGCCTGATTCCCTGGGGAGCGGGCCTAAGCCAGCAGGTGGACATCCCCCGAGGGGTCCCAGACTGTGAGAGGGCACAGGCCAGGCTGAGGGACCCAGCATGAGTGCATAAATTTTTGTGCACCGGGCCTCTAGTTGTTTTATAAGTAGAAAGAGGACACTCAGATAACAATAAAAAGTATAGTGTTGTAACTAAATAAACCATTAACATTGTTCTTTATTATCAAGTATTATGTACTGTACATAATTCGGTGTATATGCTATACTTTTATACAACAGCAGTACATAGGTTTTTTTACACCACAGCATCATCACAAACAGGTGAGTAATGCATTTCACTACAATGTTACAAGTCACTAGGTGATAGAAAGTTTTCAGCTCCATTACAATCTTATAGGCTAGCCACCTTGTTATTATCCTAACTGCAACACTTGCTGTATGGACTCTCATAGGAGAAACTGAGGTTTGCAGATGACTTAAGTAATTTGTCTCAGACTTGACATTCTAATCTGCAGGACAAGTATTATATTTGCTGTTATAACTTGTATTTCGTGTGTGTGTGTGTGTGTGTGTGTGTGTGTGTCTTTTTCCCCTCTGAGACCCAGTTTTCTTTGTCAATAGAATTGGAGAAAGTAGTATATTTTCAGTGCATAGTTGGCAATCTGCGTATGGAGAGGGTCAACTTAAGTTTTACATGGGGTCTGGCACTCCTAAGCCCTGCATTGCTCAAGGATCAACTGTACTGAGTATAACTAACAGATTAGAATGGTAATTAATATATGTGTCAAATGCTTATCTCTACTACAGATCAGCATACCAGTTATCAATAAGTATTTTCTGCATGTTTGCCAATTTGTACCTTTTTTTGTTATTGCCACATGATTATGTCAGAAGCAGGTATAGACTAAGTTTGGAAAGAGCATGCCATAAACTTGTTTCTCCATTGTTACCAAGTAGTAATTTGTTTTAAAAAGTTCTATTTTTACCCCTGGCCAGAGTGGCTCAGTTGGTTGGCCATCATCCTGCGCACCAAAAGGTTGCCAGTTAGATTCCGGGTCAGGGCACATGCCTGGGTTGCGGGTTAGATCCCCAGTAGAGGGCATACAGGAAGCAGCCCGTTGGTGTTTCACTCTCACATTGATGTTTCTCTCCTTTTCACTTTCTCTCTCTCTCAAAATTAATTTTTAAAAAATCTTTTTAAAAAAAGATTTTATTTTTAAGTAGGAAATACTTAAAGCTAAGTTTATTATCTAGGTAGCTTTATTTCTAGAAGTTTCTAAGCCTTTGACATTGTGTTGCAACATTTATGTAGCATTACACCCAGGATTTACCTGACAAGGCAGGAGCTAATGCGGATGAGCTGGCTGATGTAGAGAAGGGACAGGGTTACTGATCTTTGTGGTGATGAAGACTGTCACTTTGTCTGTTTATTTAATAGGTTCCTCACATATAAATTGGGAAAATACAAGTTCCACCTACAGATTTGCTGGTTCTGTAACAATTAAAGGGCTTAGGTCAGTCTGGGCCAGCACATATTTTATTAATGCCCAATACATTTTAGCTAGACGAGTAATTGTTAGCATTTACAGTGATGAGTGTGAATAAGGGAACTTGGCTAAGGGGACCCAAAATGTAAGTACATTTAATATTGGTTGCAGTTTAACTTAATTTTCCTCTTACTTGTAAGCTTATAAGCTAGCTACAAATTCCGATAAAAACATTTTTTTTTTTCCTGAAAAGGTATAGGCAGGCCCTGAATAACATCTCCTTGTACACAGGATGGGGAAACAGATATGGACGGGGCAGGTGACTGGGACTGAGCAGTGGTGGTAGCAGCATTAGACATCTGAAGAAATTTGAATAGCTTTTGTCTGTTGTTGTTAATCCTCACCCAATGATATTTTTCCCATTGATTTTTAGAGAGAGTAGAAGGGAGGGGGGAAGAAAGAGACAGAAATATCAATGTGAGAGAGACACATTGATTGGTTGCCTCCCACACATGCCTGGACTGGGACTATGGATTGAACCTTCAACCCAGGTATGTGCCCTTGACCGTGAATCCAAACCAAGACCCTTCGGTGCACCCGCCAACACTCTAGCTGCTGAGCCACATGGGCTAGGGCTGAGTAGCTTTTTAATTTTCAACCACTACAAGCATTCTTTAATGTAAAAGCAGTCATTTTAAAGGGCTTCTGACTATTGGTATGCTATATTAGTATACTGTTACCTGTGGCCTCAGGTGAGTCAAAATGAAACAAACAAAAGGGGAAGTGCCCTATCTGGCTATTGACTTTTAGAACCCACCAGCATGGAGCACTGCGACCCTGTCTGTCCGGCACCCCTGTGAGTGAAAAGGGGAGGGTGGGCGAGCAGGCCAGGGCATCCCGGGGAGCCGGGTTAAGAGTTGTAAGATGCAGTAGGAGGTGGAGCATGTGGTGAAGCTGGTGCTGCCTTTGTGGCTCTCTGAAAGCAGGAATTCCTAGATTTCAAGCACTACTTAGAACTAATGATAGGTGACAGTATAATGGTCCAAATGGGGCAGTTGTCTGCCGTGGTCAGTGGTTCTCAAACCTTACAAGCACCAGAATCACCTGAAGGAATGGTTAAAACAGCATGCGGGGCCCCACCCCCAGAATTTCTCATTCAGTAGCTCTGGAATGGTGCCTGGGAGTCTGCATTTCTAATGAGTTTCCCAAGTCACATGGATGCTGCTGGTCTGGGGACCACACTTTGAGAACCACTGCCCTGCAGAGCCAAGCTGCACTGCGTTAAGGTAGGCACAGGGCCTTTTCCACATCACCGTAACGTTGTACAGAGTCCTGGAGGAAGCTGACGGGGATTTGGAACCCCAGGTGGTGACTGTCCACAGGCTCTGAGAACGAAGGTGTTCCGGGCGTTGTGGCATACCTGTTGGGGAGCCCTGGCGTGAGGTGCATGAGTATTAAAATACAGTCTGCACCAGGATTTCCGTTTCTAGAGCAAGGAGGCCTTGAATGTTATCACTCACTGAGGATAAGGTTTCTCCAGCTCACTCTCTTCCAAAGCTCTCTTAACAATTCGTTGACTCCTAGGGAGTTTCAGAATTCATCTTTGTTGGTATATGTTAGTATTTCCCAACGGGCAGCATGAACTTTGGTTGGGGACATTGTATTTGCTAACTCCTCAGTGCCATTTGATCAACAGAAAATGAATCAGACAGGCTCACGCCTGGGCCAGGAGCTCTTCACCTGTGGGATTAGCACATTTAGGGACATCCACTTTCAGGAGGCCCAGGGTGGAGAGAAGTCTGAGGAACTTTCCAGAGGCAGTTCTGAGGCTCATGTTGGGGGAGCATCTTGTGAGTATAATCTCAGAGAACAGGAAAAACAAGTTGGGCCACGTACTGGTCTGAAAGTGGACGCAGGTTGTAAAACTGGAGATGGTACTTTGAGATTAAGGGACTCCTCCCTCTGATGTCTGTTCTTTCTCCACCATAATTACCAAGCAGGAAAGGCCCTTCTGTTCCCCTTCTGAGGGTGGTGTTTCTACACTCTGACCTAAACAAAGGCACCTGGTGACTGAAGCACAGATTCACAGTAATTTTGTGTGAGAAGCTGCTTTTAAATTTTTCTAAAAGGCAAGTAAGGCTCTTCAAAATGGATTCACCTCACATCTCATTAGGGTGTGGTGAGGAGTTGAGGCAAAGAGATTGACTCCATTTGTCACAGGGACTAATCAGTACCCAGACTAGATAGGCACCTCAAGCCATATTTAAATCACTGAGGTTGCAGTTTGTTACCTGAGAAAGCATTGGCCTTTGGCACCAAGTGGACTAGGGTTCAAATCCCCTGTCTACCACATCACCTTCTGTGTGACCTTGAGCAAATTAATTTAATCGTAGAGTCTCAATTTCCGCATCTGAAAATGGAGATAATTGTATCTACTCGGGCAGTGGTGAGGAATAGACAGGTCATAAACACATAACAGGTGAACTTTCCTCTTGTTCTTAGAGGCAGGTGACTTGTCAGATTGCTACGTGAGTTGGATGCAGGTGGAGCCTGCCTCTTTTTCCCTTCTGTGAACTGGGAATGAAGACGGGATGAAAAGAAACATGGGGAATGGCTGTAAAATCTCCTTTTTGCTTGTACTAATTCCAGATGGCATATGAAGTAGCTTTGCATGGAAAGAAATGGTTTCCCCAAACTGTGTTTTGAGGGAGAAAAGATTTTCTTTAAAAGGGCCCTAGAACATTGTATTTTTAATCCCATCTGTGACTTAGAAGGCTCAGGGTGGGAGGCTGGGCATGAGTCAATAGCCTTCCCACACAGGATTGAGTACGGCAGTCTCCCCCCCCCCCCCCCCCCCCCCCCCCCCCCCGGGCTGGAAGGCACAGTGCTGACAGGGTTTGGAGGAGGGTTGAATAGAGCCACCCTCTGTTCTCCCTTTAGCACCCCACAGGGATTTAGGATATTTTCATAAATTCTCCAAGGAATGTTAGATGTGGTTATAAAGGTGTGTTTTCCCCCCCTACAAGTGGCATAATCAGAACTCTTCTTAATGAGTAGAATTAAATTTTGAATAAAATTTTGTCCTCATAATTACCTCTTGTGAAGACCTTTTGAAATGATTCCATTTGAATTTATTTCACATTGACATTTCAGAAACACTTTTGTTCTTCTCTGGATTGAAATGTCTTAGTAAAACTTTTCCTGTGTCTCACCCTAAAGTAATTATTCATGTTCCTTAAACAAGGTCGGTGTGAGTGCTTGTCCTTTTTGAATGTAGTCTCCCGAGTGAGTCTGAGTCATTTGTTTGGTTGTTCAGGTGTCTTTCTCCTCAGCGTGCCTTTCCTCCTGTTGTCTTATCTTTCCCTTTTACAGTCTGTATGTGGGGTGTGGGTGCCACTGGGACCAGGACTCCTCCAGCAGATCCCAGATAAGGGAAGCTGGTTGGGCCCTGCGGGTGGGCTTCTGCTGCCTGCAGCTCCCCTCCGCCTTCATGTGGGTCTCCTCCCACTGCAAGGCCCTGGAGGGAGGGGCACTGGATAGTCTCTGAGGCTCCTCTGTGCTTCAGAGCAACAATGCAGCGTTTGATTTCTGGAATGACTGGCTCTCAGACTTCTCTTTCCTCTCAGTCCTTAGTAGGAGCCAAGTCTTTCTTAATTTGTGTTTTCATTTCTGCCCCTAATATCTCAGAGCTGCCTCAAGGTACTTGAGGAAAACTGTTCACCATTTGCTGCTTAGAATTAAGCCTAGTTTTTCTCAGGTTCTAAAACTTTAAACACATTTTATTTAAGTTATTAAAATGATGGGATTTTGTTTGTGTGGGTTTTGGTTTTTTTTTTAAACAACTTTACATCATTGAGTCTTGTGGGCTGACTGGGTGGGGATCCTATCCATAATACCGTGAAGCCCTAACCGGTTTGGCTCAGTGGATAGAGCGTCGGCCTGCGGACTCAAGGGTCCCAGGTTCGATTCCGGTCAAGGGCATGTACCTTGGTTGCGGGCACATCCCGAGTAGGGAGTGTGCAGGAGGCAGCTGATCGATGTTTCTCTCTCATCGATGTTTCTGACTCTCTATCCCTCTCCGTTCCTCTCTGTAAAAAAATCAATAAAATGTATTTTAAAAAAATAATACCGTGAAGCTCAGAAATCCTTTTTGTCCTAATAGGCTACACAGGTTGAGGACTAATAGTTGGTCACTCCACACTGGGTCTTCCCCCTTCCTTCTCCTGTCTTTTCAAAGCAGCAGGTTTGTACTCATTTTGCATGGGTACTATGAGAAAAAGTAACATTTTAGCTTTTTTTCAGAAAAAGTGAAGTGTAAAAAGGAAAAGAATGACCTTCCTCTTTATTTTATAAATATATGTTACCTCTGCCTCTATATCCTTAAGCTCATTTTAAGGACTTGGTCTGCTTCTTATTCTTCTATGAGTCTGTATGGGGATTTAAAAAAATTAAATTTATTGGGGTGAGCCCTGGCTGGTGGCTTAGTTGCTTAGAGCATCGTCCCAATACACCAAGGTTGCAGGATTGATCCTTGGTCAGGGCACATAGAAGAACCAACCAGTGAATGCATAAATAAGTGGAACAGCAAATTGATGTTTCTCTCTCTTCCTCTCTCTCTCTAAAATCAATAAAAATAATACATAAAAAATTTATTGGGGGGACATTGGTTAATATCATCTTATAGATTTCAAGCACACAATTGTATATACATCACCTGTCTATTGCATTGTGTGTTTGACATGCTTGGCTGGGGATTTTTAAAAATGTGAACCTGTCACAGATGTGCATGCCATCCTTTTGCAGAGACCACGCTAATAATGAATTTTCTTTGTATTACTCCAATTTTAGTATAAGCTCTGCCAAAACAAACAGTACCTTGGAATTTTTTGTGCATCCATATAAAAAAGGTTAAAGTAACCAAAGACCTGCTGGAGGGTGAAGTCAGTGGACAAGTTAGTCCTGTCCTGCTAAGAGATAAAGGTCAGCACAGAGCAGCTCATTTAATAAGATGTTTGGATATACACAATGTAGAGCAGCAGTAAGTGAGATAACCTCTGTGCAGCAAACTCTGGGTTCCTGATTTGTGCCAGGTACTGTGCTGGGCTTTGGAGACCCAAAGAGAAGGTAGGAGACTGCCCAGGGAGAGGTGGTGGATTGCAGCAGAGGCTTTCGGGGAGAGCCCTGTGTTTAAATTCCACATTACCACTTACTAGGTATAGGTCTTGGGGAAAGTTGTCTGGCTCTCTGAACCAATGCTTCCTCATTTCTGAAAAAGGAATCGTAGTATTTACCTCTAAGGTTGTGGCTACTAAATGATGCATGAATTCAGTATCTGGCACATTGTAAGTAGGCAGACAGTGGTGGCTTTTAGAACAGTCGACTGCCTACTGAAGTCAGAGATATGGGAGCAAGCCATTATGCTGCGTCTAAACAATTGTTCCCACAGTGCGTAAGTGCTGTGGTGGGTGGGAGGTTTGTGTGCACAGGTGCTTGAGGAGATGGGAGGACAGATAGATGCCTCACCCAGCAGGGACACAGGTGGAAGGCCTCCAGGAGGTAGTGGCATTACTACTCCTTGGTAGTGAGCCAAGACTTGAAGCCCAATTAAGGATTAGCTGGCAAAGAAAGGAGGAAGGACATTCCATTCCAGGCAGTAAGCAGTCTCTACTGGGACACCCAGGCACCTTTTTGTCAAGTTTTGGTTTCTGGTTTGTTAGAGTCAGTAGGAAATCTCCAAGCTTTGAGTCTCTGCTAAAGTTTTGAAGGGGAAAGAACCTGGAGTGTTAAATGGGTTTTAAAGAAAAGGAAGTCTTTTTAAACTCTGAAGTCTCCAGAATAAGAATAGGCCTTTGTCAAGTCCTGAGGAATTCATCTGGGGAGCCAAGAATGGTTCCCACCCGCGCCCCCTGTGGTGGGATCTAAGCACACTCCCCGCAACCCACCCACCGGTTTCCCAGTTGCTGCCAAACTCCACTTCAGGAGGAAATGATTCCATTCTTTTCTGACTCACAGGACTATTAAACAATCAAGAAGACCTCCATGGCCTTAGAGGGCTGGGTAAATAAATATTTCGGAATGTGATAGTGCAGTGATAGGAAAAGAACAGGTCATGTTGTAGTGCTATGCTTAACGGGAAACAAGATGTCAAGTGTGTGTGTTGCAAGGAAATACACTGGGAAACAAGATGTCAGGCGGGTGTGTTGCAAGGAAATACACTGTATTGATACTGAACTTAATTGCTAGGATGCATAATTGCACAATAATCCAATGAAAAGTCTGCTGTCACAGTCAAATACTTATAAAGTTCTTTGTTTAGATCCAATGACTTTAATTCCAAAACCTAGCATCTTCCGAGTTTTTACTGTGTTCATAAAGGCACTGTGCTAAATGTGATACCTTGTCATGTCACTTAGTTGTCAGGAAAACTTTATGAAGTAAGAAGCTTCTGCATTTCTTCCAGATGAGCAGACTGAGGCTTTCTAGAGCTTGTAGTTGGCAGATCTGGAGTAAGCTCAGGTAATCTGATGCCATCACCAAGCTAAAGTAGTCCTACCCTACCTAATTTTGAAAAGTTGTTCTTTTTCTCAGAAATAGTTTATGGAGTTTTAAAATTTTATTTATGGATTGATTTGAGAGAGAGAGAGAGAGAGAGAGAGAGAGAGAGAGAGAGAGAGGAACACATTGAATTGCTGTTCCCCGTAGTTATGCATTCATTGATTGATTCTTGTATGTACATTGACCAGGGATGGAAACCTGCAATCTCCGCTTGTCGGGACAACTAACCAACTGAGCTATGGCCAGAGCCTATGGAGTTATTTTTAATGTTTTCCCATGCTTTATTTTATTCCTTTACTTTGAAACAACTCAAAATTTAGCAGTTACTTTTAATCAATTGCAAAGTAATGTGTTAAGATTTTTAGGTGAAATTTAAAGCTTGTTGGGTCTGCTTCTAACAATGTTGAGAATTTAATTGTCCATACTTATTATATTTAAATTTTTCTCTCACAGGTTCTGTGGGAAACCTTTCATATTAACAAAGCATAATCTCTAATATATATTCCTTCTTAGTACAAATTCACTTATGGAGAGCAGAGAGGGACAGCAGCGATGGGACTGTACTGTACAGGCTATTAATAATAGTGCTATTGAGCATGTACGTCGAGGGAGAATACTCAAACCTCAGTAAAGAATTATAGCAGAAATCAGTTTGCGCTTCTTAATTTCTTCTGTGGTTTTAGTGGTCCATGTTTAGGGTGAATGGGTTAAGAAGAACCGTTGTCCTTTGCCCTAGCTAATAGGTGTTCCAAGTGTGGTCCTTGGAACTTGTTAGAAATGAAAATTCTCACCCTAACACAGACCTGACCTACATAAAATGAGACTAGTCTTCCTAATATGGGGAAGAAGCAATTGCCAGGGATAATTATTCCACCTAAACACACCAGGATGAAAACTGGGTAACTTGGTTTTTTTCCTTCTTCTTTGTAATTCATTATGGACTTGTTAAACTAGCAAGAGCACCTTTATGTGTTTGTCAAAATACTGATTTGACAGTGGGCTCCAATAACAAGGCAATCATTACAGGTTATTAGTATTTGATGATTCCAGTAAATACTAGATCATTTTATATATGTTTTTTTCTTCCCCCTTTAAATTACAGGCTAAATAATACCTGTGTCTCTTTGGGGCTGTTTCTTTAGGTTAAAAACGTGTCTGCAGGCACACAAGACATGCCTCCTCCGCCTTCGGACTACGTGGACAGAGTGTACAGTCCCATGGCCTACTCTTCCAATGGTAAAGTGAATGACAAGCGGCTGTATCCAGAATCATCCTATAAATCAACACCGTAAGTAGCAGCTTCTTCTGATATTCTGAGTCTAAAACATGAATACTTGCACTTTTATAAATCTGTTACTGTTTTGTACCATTTACCTTAAAAAAAATAATCCAACAGTTTGCATAAAGGCTGGAGACTGATCTTTGCATTGTAGGTGGATGCCTAGGGTTACTTGGAAGGTAAGAAGGGTGGGACTGTGAGGTGGAGTCCTCCTCTTCTAAGCTGAAAATGCTTTTCTCCTGATGATTTAATAGGTAGAGGTAGGTTAGGTTCTTTCATTCTAGGAATATGGTTCTCTGTCCTAGTTCTGGTTTTGAGTTTATGTGTGGGTAAAAGGGCATTACTGATTGATAGCACAACTTAGTGCATTTCTCAGTCTCTCCTTTTGCCTATAATTATTAGATCTCATTTAGAGTGTTGAATAAACACACAAAAATCAGGAAGCTTTGACGAGAAATAAATGATAATAATTTACTCAAGGGTCTTAGAGTTTGCAAGCTGGAAACATATCTTGGCAAAAACCTAGAAGTGTTCCAAAGAAGAAAGAAAAGTTAAGAGTTCTTACGGTAGCCTTGGCCGGGTAAGTCAGTTGGTTAGAGCGTGGTCCAGCTATGCCAAGGTTGCAGGTTTGATCCCCGATTAGGGCAGGTACAAGTATCAACCAATGAATGCATAAGTGTTTCTCTCTCCCTCACTCTCTCTAAAAGTCAATCAATAAAAATTCTTATAGTTAAAGTCACATCCTTAAAAATAATCAGTCCTGCGTTCTTAGCCCTCAGGCTGGTCCAGGACAGTTATCAGTCAGAGGTCAGGCAGTCTGGAGGATGAGCATCAGGAGCCTGGTAACGTCCTGAGTCCTTTAGGGGTAGTCCAACGGTTATCTGCAGGTTTGATGTATGCTAGGCATTATCTAGGTACTGGTTCAGGACTGGAAAGTTCAAAAGCTGAAGTTCCCAGGTGAGTTAAGATAAAAAGAATAATTTCTTCATGCCTCAACCTTCATAATGTTAAAAAATTTAGTCGCTTGGTTAAAATGCCTTCATTTTATATTTTCCCTATCTTCACTCTTTCCTCCGTAGAAAGGGAGATTGGTCATTGATCAACCCTGCCCACATATATTTTTATTAAACTACTAGAGGCCCGGTGCATGAAAATTCATGCACTCAGGGGTGGGGGGGGTCCCTCAGCCTGGCCTGTGCCCTCTTGCAGTCCGGGACCCCTCAGGGGATGTCCACCTGCCAGCTTCGGCCTGCTCCCCAGAGGATCAGGCCTAAGCTGGCAGTCGGACATCCCTCTGGCAGCCCAGGAGCCCTCGGGGGATGTGCAACTGCTGGCAGGCATCCTTAGTGCTACCGAGGAGGCGGGAGAGGCTCCCCGCGCCTCCACAGCTGCGCTCACAGCTGTCAGCCTGGCTTGTAGCTGAGTGGAGCTCACTCTGGGGAAGTGCACTGACCACAAGGGGCAGCTCCTGCATTGAGCGTCTGCCCACTGGTGGTCAGTGTGCATCATAGCAACTAGTCATTCTGGTCGTTCTGTCCTTATGTCAATTTGCATATTACCCTTTTATTTTATAGGATTAGGCTTCATTTGAATTCAGGAATTTTGATATCTCCTTTGCTGTGCTAGAGCCTCCGTATTGCTGGTGAAGCCTCTAGCTTTTGTTATACATACAGTGTAAAAAACCTTGAATTGAGTTTCTGGCCTAGAGTTGGTATGCCATTATGGTTTTTGAAATGGTATCCCCATTGTGGTTTTAGTTTGTCCTAAAGCCTAATTCTAATTCAGCCTAATTCTAATGAACTAGTGAGAAATGGATATTGGAAGTATTATTAAGGACTTGGATGTCATTTTTGCCTAAGGATGATAAGCTGTGTTGCTATATTTAATTCTAGAACTCCAAATTCCTTTGTAGACCAAAAAAAGAAACCTTCCCTTTAGTTAGTTTGATTGTTCTTAGTCACAGGTGTGTCTGCTGGAAAACTTTTTGTGACTCCAAAGTTTTCTTTCCACCCTGCACCCTCATTTAGTGGGACCCACTGTGAGTGCACAGTGTGAGCACCCGGAACCCCGTAAGGTGACACCGGCAGCTGCGTTAATTATGGAAGCAGTTTGAAGGCGATAGATTGATTATGGGAATGGAATTTGGAGACAGACGGGCAGCTGCCTTACACTCCATATGTGTTGCTTTGGTCTGCAGAATAAACCTCGCTGTTTATTCCAGTCGTGAATGATTGGGAGAAAGAGCATTTTCTCTGTTCTCCTTCTCTTTGGATTTTAACAAAAACCAAAGCACCTGAAGCTATTAGGGCAGAGGTACATAGTGGGGATTCAATCCTTGTGAAAGTTTTGAGCGATGATTTATAGGGCTTTCACACATGCAAAATGAATACCTATAATGCATGTGACCAGCTATGCCTCTAAATTAATTGTAAGACCTGCATGGTTACATGGCATTCCCACATGTTGTCCCTTTTCATGAAAACCAAAATATTTTCAAATTCATTTAGAACAATTTAAAAATCTTACTTATTCTTAAGTCAATCAATACATTCGTAAGTAAAATTTAAAAGGGACAAAAGAGATCTCTAGTTCCTCTCCCAGGAGGCAGCTGGTATTACCAGTTTCTTTTATATCCTTCCAGAGGTAATTTTTAAGTAAAATATGCTGGCCAAATATGAATATTGGTGCCGAAACCGGTTTGGCTCAGTGGATAGAGCATCGGCTTGCGGACTGAAAGGTCCCAGGTTCGATTCCGGTCAAGGGCATGTACCTGGGTTGCGGGCACATCCCCGGTGGGAGATGTGCAGGAGGCAGCTGATCGATGTTTCTCTCTCATCGATGTTTCTAACTCTCTCTCTCTCTCCTTTCCTCTCTGTAAAAATATCAATAAAATATATTTTAAAAAAAATATGAATATTGGTATGTTTTTTCTTTAAAAAATACTAGCATATTAAATGCCTTGTTAGCACTGTATCTTGGAGAGTGTTCATATTGGTATACAAAGAGTTTCCTGTTCTATTTCATAGCTGCCTAATATTCCAGCAGTAACTTATTTTGTTATTCCCATATTGATGCACAGTTTTCCCCCAATGTTTTGTGATTACAAACCACTGCAGGGAATAAACTTGCACTTTTATCACTTTGCACATATGTGAATGTATCTGGAGAATTGCTGGACTAAAGGCAGTTGCGTATTTCATTTTGATAGATGTGGTCAAACTGTATTCCATAATGGTTGTACCAGTTTATACTCCCAACCTACACCCTAGAACTTTTTTGAAGGTCTTGGCAATGCAAATCTGATGATTAATTTTAGAACCCAGAAGGGGAGGATGGGAATGGTGCTAAGGGATACGAATGTGACAGCGAATCCCACAGCGCAGCCCTGATGTGTGCGGTAGTGATGGAAGGAACTTGCCGCCTCTGGGGAGTAATAGAAATTGTCTAGCGTTGACTGTGGCAGAGTACTGAGTGCTGTGGAGGATTCGGAGTGCATCAGCTGTGGAGGTAGAGATGCACATTAAGTCATAGTATGTTTTCCCTCAGGCTTCCTGAGGTGCAAGGAACCCACGAGCACCTCTCCTCCTTGCTATTGCGGTAGGCAGAGAAGGAATGGGAGCATCGTGTCTGAGGTCCATGGTTCCTCAATACTAAGATTTTCTTCCCCCAAAAGCATAACGTACATTCAGTAAATAGCACTAATCTTGCCCTGGATGGTTTGGCTCAGTGGATAGAGCGTCAGCCTGCGGACTGAAGGGTCCCAGGTTCGATTCCGGTCAAGGGCACATGCCCGGGTTGCCGGCTTGATCCCCAGTAGGGGGTGTGCAGGAGGCAGCCAATCAATGATTCTCTCTCATCATTGATGTTTCTATCTCTCCCTCTCCCTTCCTCTCTGAAATCAATAATAAAGATATATTTTTTAAAAAAAGCACTAATCTTGAGTATACAGCCTGATGAATTTTCACAGATGTGAACAATGAAGTCACCACCACTGCACCGAGAGACATCTCTAGCACTCCAAAAGGTCCTCTGGTGTCCTTTTGTCCCGCTCCCCCCCCCCCCCCCCAATTTTGATGCCTATCACCATCTATTAGTTTAGCGTGTTATTGGAGTATTTATTTAATGGAATCATAAACATACTCTCATGTCTAGCTCCTCTTCATCTTTATGTCCTATATGTTAGAATTTCAAGGTAGTCAGAATTAATCCTGGATTAGCTGAAGATGGTTGCCTCTTTACCCTTCCTAAGTGAATTTGGGAGAGCCCTGTTAGGTACACTCCCTAGTATACTGTCCACACCCAGGGTGAATTAACCTTAATAAATCAAGGAAGTTGAGTGTTGACACCACAGAGAACTTTCAAGGCAGGATGACACCCTAGGGCAGTGGTTCTCAACTTTCCTAATGCCGCGAGCCTTTAATACAGTTCCTCATGTTGTGGTAACCCCCAACCATAAAATTATTTTCGTTGCTACTTCATAACTGTAATTCTTCTACTGTTATGAGTCGTAATGTAAATATCTGATATGCAGGATGTATTTTCATTGTTCGCGACCCACAGGTTGAGAACCGCTGCCCTAGGGCGACAAATAAGACAGCCTGTTCTTTGGTGGTAGCAAATAGGCTGACGGGTAATCTGTTAGGGCTTTTATGCAAGTCGTAGGAATTCACTGGTTCACCTAAGGCCCAGGATGGGTCTGTGTCAGGCATGGCATACCCAGGGACCCAGAAGATATCAGGGCCTTGTTGCTATGTTGTCTTTATTCTCAGTACAACTTCCCTTGTAACAGGATGGGTTATCCATGTTCCCATCAGAAAAATCCCTCCTTGGCAGGTGTGACTCCGTAGATTGAGCGTTGTACCATGCACTGAAAGGTTGCCTGTTCCATTCCCACTTAGGGCACATGACAAAGTTTTAGGTTTGATCCCTGTTCGGGTGCTTGTGGGAGGCAACCAATCAATGCTTTTCTCTCTCCCTCTCCTCTCTTTCTCTTGCTCCCCTCCCCCTTCCTCTCTGTCTAAAATCAATGAAAACATATTTTTATAAAAGGAATATTTTCCCCCCCAAAGCTTGCATATCAACATCAATCTATTGGAAAGATTCTGATTGGCCTTTTGGATCATTGTCATCCCCAAGGTCAGAAAGGTGAAGTTCTATGATTAGCAAGGCTTAGTTACTCCCCCCAATAATGGTGACAGTTCTAAACACCATATATAGGGTGTCCCCAAAAATGTATATACATTTTGAATAATTATTTATTCCAATGAGTTAAATCTGAGAAGTAAAAAAACATCAGTTGACCTATCAGAAAAAAGTGTGTGCACATTTTTTTGGAGGGACACCAGAAAAACAACCGACATCATTCTGACAATCAAGAAAGACACTGGTATTAATTATGCATTGTTTCTCCCCCATTGATAGTGGGTGTCCTCAGAAAACAGGATTCATGTGACTGATGTTAATTGAGTAATTACCTTGAACACCTGCCATGCACACAGTACTGGGCCAGCTGCCCTGGGAATACCAAGTCCATGCTCTCATGGAGGTTGCAGACTAACAGGGGCAGAAGAAAGTGCACAGTAACTACATTGAGAGTCATGGCAAGATAATAGCAGCAAAGGCATGTGAGGGTGTGTGTGAGAGAATAAAACAAGTAAATAAAAAGAAACAATCCAAAAGCTGCAAAAGGGGGGACTTCCAGACCTGGGAGACTGAGTTGGGTACTGCGGAAAGTATGCAGCTGGTTACTTGTTCTGGGTTATGTGGATTTTGACCTAATAGACTTGCATCTAGAAGTAGGTTAGGAGATTATTGAGAGTATACATATTCCCTAGTTCTTAAATTTATATATTCTTTTACTGCTAAGCATTTTGTGCTTAGCTTTTATGCTACATTAAGTATGTTACTGTTTAGTATTCGAAGGGTGTGGGAAGAGGAGAGTTGGAAAACTTCCAAGGTAAAGATTTATAATATCAATAACTAATAAAAAAAATTAGGGGGAAGCCTGCCTTAATGTCTTCTTTTTTCTAATTTCTCTTGCCTTTTGTTTCCTTCCCTTCTGACGCTCAGCCTCTCAAAGCCAATGAATGCTAAAGGTTTTGTTAGTCACGTCAAAGCAAGAAGCATGCATAGTGCCCGGCATTTTGGCAGTGTGTCTAGGAACTTGTTTAATTATTGACTCATGGAGAAAGTCACATTTTCCCTCCCAATAGAAGTAGCATTAACTTAGCACACAAAGCCATGCTAGCATGAATAAATTCAGAAAGAAGGAATAAATACCACCCCCAACCCCAACTACAAACACATACACACCTTTAGACTTTGACAGCAAAGTCAGGCAGTTCTGGATCACCTAGAAAAGAGAGTAAACCTTGTAGAAAGAGAGTAAACCTTGTAGATAACACTCCATGTTAGGCTTTGGCTTTAAGCTTGTGGCTGAAACATTATGTGCAGTGAAAAATCTGATTCGGTCCTGAACAATTGCATTAGAAAAGTAAGTGTAGCCCTAGCCGGTTTGGCTCAGTGGCTAGAGTGTCAGCCTGTGGACTGAAAGGTCCCAGACTTGATTTCAGTCAAGGGCACATGCTCGGATTGTGGGCTCGATCCCCAGAAGGGGGTGTGCAGGAGGAAACCAATCAATGATTCTCTCATCATTGATGTTTCTCTCTCTCCTTTCCTTTCTAAAATCAATAAAAATATATTTAAAAAGGAAAAATAAGTGTAATGGTAACCCTTCCGTTCCATTCATTCCGTGTGGCTTCAGGATTAACAAAGCAATTTTACAAAAGATGTCTTAATGAGCCTTTTCATCTATTACTGTATGAAGCTTTTCAGTTGTTTTTAATTTTTAGTTTTTTTGAGATATCTTGAAATAGATATAAAGGAGTCTAACGTTAATATTACAAAGGTCTGTCTCTGCGAGTCAGCTTCCAAAGGTAGGTATGCGTGTGCATTCATTCCTCTTCTCTACTCCACATGCCATGGAACTCGAAGAACCTGTAGAAAGGAATCATGGCCGTTGTTTTCCTGACAGCCTTTTGTGGAGTGTATCCCCAGCACAGGTCAGGTAAACGTGTCTTCCAGACCAGCCTACATTAAATGAAAGCTTAGAACCATTTCACTTAAAAGGTTTATAAATGGGCTCCTCCTACAGAGGAACCGTAAAGCTTCTCTTGTAGGATCTGAGCTGGTGCTACATTGAACGCAGGACACTAGGGGGTCTGCTCAGTGTTGAGCACATGAGCATTGTAGGTGCTTGAGTGAATGCACCTACATGCAGAGCTCCTAATAGCTACTGTTGCTGCTCTTCGTGCTTACAGTGCACTGGCAAAGGCTTGCCGTGTGCCCGGTGATCACTGAAAAGTCATTCCTGTGTATTAGGGTGCCCGAAGTGGTGCAGGAGCTTCCCGTGACGTCCCCTGCGGATGACTTCAGGCAGCCTCATTACAGCAGCGATGGTAACTTTGAGACACCGTCCAAAAGGGCTCCCACAAAGAGAAGGGCGGGCAAGTCCAAGAGGCCAGAGCAAGACCACTATGAGACAGACTACACGACCGGCGGCGAGTCCTGCGATGAGCTGGAGGAGGACTGGATCAGGTACGCGCCGCCTCTTTCGCTGGGGCCACCTGCACATTTGATATTAGCATTTGGGAGCTGTTGCATCCTAAACTGGGGTGGAAGGTATAATTCCATTCTTTGCCAACCAGGACCGGAGACTGGTCTTTTATGTTTTTTTTCTTAGTACTCGTTCGTAATAAAGATGGACAATGGAGGGGGTATGCTTGGCTGTAATAGTGTCTTACACGGCCCCCACGCATGGCTGAGAAACTTCACCAGGGCTCTTATTTTTGCCAATAATTACTCAAGAAAGGCCTTTAAATAAATAAAATACAAGTATAGAGGAACTTTATTTTACCGATTACAAATTTCCCAGACTGGTGCTGTGGCTCTGCCTTGGCATTTACTTTTAAGCTTCCACGATGACACCAGGGATTCTTTTAAAAGTTTATCCAAAGGATTTTTGGAAAACAGTTCTGATACAGTTGTTAACAATTTAGTGTTCTGGCCAAGATTGAGGTTAAGTTCCTTTGTGTGTGTGTCAGTGGTTTTGTTTTAGGCCATCAGCACAGCTATTCTCGTGTTTGATGTAGCCCTTTTATGCCCAAGTATTATGAGGAATGGGATACAAATCAGAAACATTTGTGGTGTGAATGGTGATGGATGAAAACATTGCTTCTCAAGGTGTTAGGGATGCGTGGCGTGGGTATAGTTTGAAATCCCCTACACACGAGTGTTTGTCAGACCTCGTTTCCCCTCTCTCCTTAGGAGTTTTTGGCCTAGCTCAGCCATATACCTGTGAAATATTTGTTTAACTTATAGAATATTTAAATGAAAACTTTTAGAAATTCTGAATTCTTGTTTCCCTTTTGAGCAAATCCTTTAATTTATTCTCTCTGCAAAATGAAGGTATTAGGCTGACTTAGATCTAAAATCTGAAATTCCATATTGCTAAGAAGATCCGTAGTTTTGTGACACAATTCAGTATTTCCTCAGTGGATTAGGGATGAATAGCATTACCTTCAGATGTAAAGAACAGCTGGTATATTGAGAGATACAGTGATACAGAAACCCAGGGTTTTTTCCATAGTTTAATGCATTGCCAGATTATTTGTACAACAAGCGTGCGTTTTTATACATGGACATTTTAAAGTCTACTTTTATCATCAAAGGACTTAAAGCTATTTCCACTTAGGAAAAACAAGACCAAGATAAAAAATAAACAACAACCCATACCCCAAACAGTCTGAAAACTGTAGGTGGTAGCGGAAAATAGCCAGCTGCCAGTGGACTGCCCTGGCCCCGCAATGACGACAACATGCCTCGTGTTCCAGAATACCAGTTCCAAGACGTTAAACATAAGTTGCATTATCGTGTTGTACATGCAGAATAAGGGGGTTCTTATAACTTGAACCTTAAATTTCATAAATTACTTTTAACTTTATTTCCCAAAATTATGTAGGAATAGTTTTTATTAAAAAACAACGACACATTGCCGAAAACGGTTTGGCTCAGTGGATAGAGCGTCGGCCTGTGGACTGAAAGGTCCCAGGTTCGATTCCGGTCAAGGGCGTGTGCCTGGGTTGTGGGCATATCCCCAGTAGGAGATGTGCAGGAGGCAGCTGATCGATGTTTCTCTCTCATCGATGTTTCTAACTGTCTATCTCTCTCCCTTCCTCTCTGTAAAAAATCAATAAAATATATTAAAAAAAAAACAAAACAACGACGACACATACAACATGATCAGTGATGTAGAAAGTATAATCCTTCTTAAGAGAACTATTTGCAGCCCACCTTCCTCTCCCCATCAGCTACAAAAAGAAGAAGGTCATTCTCCATGTCCCATCAGCTTTATTATCTTTGACGAAGAAACACTGGATTTTATGTCTGCTAAGGGCACATAGTCATTTTCTCACTCAATTTTTAGGGAATATCCACCTATCACTTCAGATCAACAAAGACAAGTCTATAAGAGAAGTTTTGACACTGGCCTGCAGGAATACAAGCGCTTACAAGCAGAACTTGATGAGATCAATAGAGAACTCTCTCGTCTGGATAAGGAATTGGACGACTATAGAGAAGAAAGCGAAGAGTACATGGTAAGTTCAAATATGGTAATTATATATTACATATACTTTACTCTGATCTATGGAGATCCAGTATCCTTTATATTGATGTTAATAGAAAATGTGTTAGTAATTATAAAACTGTAATTTCATTGAAGAATAATTGAAATTGAATCTTGGGTGAAAGTCTTTCCAAATTGAAGAGTATACTAATACTAATTTACTTAAGAATTACAAAGCAGCCCTAGCCGGCTTGACTCAGTGGATAGAGCGTCAGCCTGTGGTCTGAAGGGTCCCAGGTTCGATTCCGGCCAAGGGCACATGCCTGGGTTGCGGGCTCAATCCCCAGTAGGGGGGGTGTTTAGGAGGCAGCCGATCAATGATTCTCTCTCATCTTTGATGTTTCTATCTCTCTCTCCTTCCTCCTTCCTCTCTGAAATCAATAAAGAAATATATTTTTTAAAAAAAGAATTACAAAGCAGTAGTCTACATACATATATTTCTTCCTCTTTGAAAAGAAAATAACTATAGCACTTTTTCTATTTATACACCCAGTTCATTCTTTGTGTAAAAAATTCAAACAATACAGAATTGCCTAAATTCCTTAATTTCCACCACCTGTTTATCACCAAAATATGGGTTGTTGATATAGGCCCTTTGATAAGGAATCATCTTATATTTTTACCTATATCTCTCCCGTATTTTTACTCAAAAATAGTTTATGGTTTGTTTGTTCTTTGATCACCTGGCAGAGGCAGTATTCATCTGTGTAAAGTTACTCTTCCCGTTGTAATCCCCCTTTCCATAGTATACTATTGATCATACTTAAGAATTGAAGACTTATGCTCCAGCTCTCCAAAGGAGATGTACCTACACAAATTATTTGGAATTCTTCTGCAAGGAAAATGTGTCACTTCTCCCATTTTTAAAATTTATTTAGTCAGTCGCTTTTCAGTAAGGGCTCTTGGATATCTTATTTATACATTAGCTTATAATCAAATACTACTTTATTGTTATAGCTCTGACCATTGGGAACTCTTTCAGCTGCCTCCTTTGTCTATTTGATGTACCCCATCATTGTGGGGGGTTTTCTTTTTTTTTTTTTATTAAATCTTTATTGTTCAGATTATTACATTTGTTCCTCTTTTTTCCCCCCTAAACGCCCCTCCTCCCAGTTCCCACCCCACCCTCCGCTCCGCCCTCACTCCCCACCCACTGTCCTCATCCATAGGTGCACGATTTTTGTCCAGTCTCTTCCCGAATCTCCCACATCCCTCCCCCCCCCCCCAAGAATAGTCAGCCCATTCCCTTTTTATGTCCCTGATTTTATTACAATCACCAGTCCATTTCATCTATGTTGTCTAGTTTATTGGAGTAGAGTTGTTCGTAGTATTGTTTTACAATCCTTTGTATATCTGTTGGGTCTGTTGTTACTTCACCTCTTGCATTTCTGATTTTGTTTATTTGGGTCCTCTCTCTTTTGTTTTTTGGTGAGCCTGGCTAGAGGTTCATCAATCTTGTTTATCCTTTCAAAGAACCAGCTCTTGGTTTTATTGATCTTTTGTATTGATTTTTGGCCTCTTCTTTTATGGCTTTTGTATGGTGTTATAGTGTTGTCATAAACTTTAATCAGTTCAGTGAATAGTATTGATCATTATTGTGCCCTTGATGTAGAAGTACGGAAGTTAGAAAGATAACTAAAATCCTGTGTCATCCCTCAACGAATTCATATCCTGAGAGAAACTGACATCTAAACAACTTAGACAATGTGACTAATGTCATATTCATATTATAATGTAGAAAGTACTATAAATAACTGCTGAGAGAAGGAATTAGGTCTGCTGAAGGCTTGAAGAGTTTAGGAGAGGCTTCATTGAGCGGTAACCATTATAGATTCTCTGGGCAAAATAAGGTACGGGTGCATGAGTACAGACAGCTTCAGGGAGAACATGATAGAAATCTGGAAGCATTAACATGATTAATTATTTAATTTGCAATTAAAAGGAATTGCAAATGATGGGTGCTAAGACTGAATAGGTAGGAGACTAGATCAGTAGAGAGGTTAATGGGGAGCTCTGACAAGTTTTATAATGCTATATAACCTGATCAGAACAGTGCTTTATAAGAGACTTCTCTGGTGTCAGCGTGGCACATGGACTGGCATCGGGAAAGGTGAGAGGAACAAAATAGTTACCTGCCTATGTGAATGGAACTCAGGCCTCCTGCTGACCAGTTTCAAGAGCTTTAAAACTTCATTATTTTAATTTCCTGTATTTTTTGCATCTTTAGCTTCAAATTATAGCATCAGTAATGTTATTTTTGAACGTGGAAATGCCCATTAAACTTATTCCCTTGTGTTTCTCATTAATAGGCTGCTGCTGATGAATACAATAGACTGAAGCAAGTTAAGGGGGTAAGTATCCCAGGTTGTAAGATTCTCCGCGAAATAATTTTTCTGTTGCATGTTTTTCCTTGAACCTTGAGAATACCTTGACACGCATGTACTGATTATACACAGAAGGCCCAATAGTTGCAAGATAAACTATACCTGAGAAGTTGGAACCTTAATTTAAGTTGTTTGCAGCTATAACCGATACTGATTTTTTTAAAAACTTTTTTAAAGGTTGAAGTATACATACATACAAGTATATATCATAAATGTAAAAGTTGGTAAATTCTCACAAAGCAACCACATACCTTTGTACCTGGCACTCAGATCAAGAAGTAAATTTCCTTGTAACTCTGAGAATGCCCTCCTGTACTCTCTTCCAATTTTTGCTTTCTCTCTGGAGGTAACCACCATTCTCACCTCGAACATCATAGATTAATGTTGCCTGTTTTGAACTTTATATAAATGGAACCATATATGTGTGATTTCTCTTTAAAAAACTATTGATTGATTTGAGGGAGGGAGGGAGGGAGAGAGAGAGAGAGAGAGAGAGAAAGAAACGTCAATTTATTGTTCCATTTATTTATGCATTCATTGGTTGCTTTCTGTATGTGCCCTGACCCAGGGACTGAACCCGCAACCCTGGCATACGGGGACGGCGCTCTAACCACCTCAGCTACCTGGCCAGGGCTGTGTGATTTCTTTTGCTCAGTTCGGTGTGAGATCCATTCCTGTTTTGGCATGTGGTTGTGGCTCATGTACTTATTTTGTGAAGAAAACACAACTTATTCACTTCTTCTGTCATTACTGAGCATTTGGATTGTTTCCAAGTTAGGGCTTTTGCAGCGAATGCAGCTTCAAACATTTTTGTGAGTGTCTAAGCACATGTATACACAGTTGTTAGGTACATACTTAGGAGTGAAATTGCAGGGTCGTTGGGGAAGTGTGTACCCAGCCTTGGGTAGGTACTGTCAACCAGTGTTCCTGGTTTGGGCCAGTTGAGATTCCTACCAAGTTGTATAGATTCCTGTTGCTCTATCCTTACCAGCACTTGCCATTCCCAGTTGTTCTTTTTTTTTTTTTTTTTTTTAAATATATTTTATTGATTTTTTACAGAGAGGAAGGGAGAGGGATAGAGAGTTAGAAACATCGATGAGAGAGAAACATCGATCAGCTGCCTCCTGCACATCTCCCACCGGGGATGTGCCCGCAACCCAGGTATATGCCCTTGACCGGAATCGAACCTGGGACCCCTCAGTCCGCAGGCCGACGCTCTATCCACTGAGCCAAACCGGTTCTGGCTCCCAGTTGTTCTTGACTTCAAATGTTTTGCTTGTTTTAAAAGATTTTATATTAAACTTGTAAAAATTACAAAACATCGTGATTTTAAAAGCCTGAGTTTAAAAGCATGTATAGTAAGTTTCCTGTCTCATTCATCATTAATCCAGTCCCCTTTTCCCAAACTGATATCACTAGTTTGTTGTTTCACTAAATTTTTAGGCTATGTATGTTATTAAAAAGGCCAATAGGTGTTTGTTTGTTTTTTGTCACTTTACAAATCATTAGAAATTCGTGTGTCGTTCTGAAAACTCAGGTTAGATTTTGTTCAGCAAAGAGAATCAACTGCCTATCTGGCTTGAGATACTGCCAGGCGCCTTATGTATGTTACATCATTTCACACTCCCAACAATTCTGATGACTAATAGTCCCCTTTTTTTGATTGATCTCTGCCTTCCCAGCAGCTGCACATAACTCATTTTTATTTTGTTAAATTTACCTGATTCATTTTTTTTCCCTTTTTAGTCTGCAAATTACAAAAATAAGAGGAATTATTGCAAGCAGTTGAAGAGTAAGTTGTCCCACATCAAGAGGATGGTTGGAGATTATGACCGAGGGAAGACAGAAAGCAAATTCCAGATTGTCTGAGTGATGGAGAAGTATCCGACATCTCTGCAGTGGTGTCAGCATGCAAAATGACTTTGGACTCTAACCAGAGAGGCCAAACCTTTGTGATCATTACAAAGTTTTGGTAGCTTTCATATCATTGGTATGGAAGCATTTTATAAATAGCTTTTGATAATCAACTGTGCTGAACACTCCAATTAAGGATTTATGCTGTAAACACTGGTTCTGATATTAAGAACTGTTGTTTGAGGTTTTCAAACCTTTTCAGGAAGGTTGCTGAGTGTACTGCGCTGTGAACTTTCACGCCCTAGGCAGTCATGTCTTAGTGCTTCATTCGTTCCAATAGGTAATCTCGTTGAGTCCTCCCAGGATCCTCTCTTCATGTAACTGTTATTTATAATCGTTCCTTTTCAGAGAAGGAAACTGGGTCCCTGCAGTGAAGTGAAACCACTTGTTTCCTAGCTTGCAGTTTGGTTAAGTCTGTTTTATGACTCCATTAATGAAGTCCCTAACCGTTCATATTGTAGCTACTACGGATATTACATTCTACCAACTTCCCTACTGATTTTTTTTCTGTGTGTAAATGGTTAAAAGAGCTTTTTATTGTTTTATGTTATCTTGGTAATAAAGACCACATAAAAGTAACACATTGTGAAATTTAAAGATTGTAAATATGTATTTACTTTTTAAAAATCAAAATTTAAAACCACTAGCTAGAATTTTATTGTGTATTTTAAAATACTTCTTAATCGTTTATGGTTTACATGCTTTTTTTTTTTCTTTAACCAACTAGGCGCTTTCATTATTTTAGAGTACCTGATTACATTTATAATTCAGCTGTGACTTGAAATGTATCTTAAAGGAATGTTCAAGTTCTGTACATATTTTATAAGGTATTAAACCAGGTGTTTTCTTTCTATAATATACCTGTTTGATGTCATTAGTGCTGTTAATTTTAAGCTTTGCAAAACTACACTCAGCAATTATATCTGTTACTGTTTTAAACTCTTTTGGGTGTTATGCTGGTTGCTTGTTTCCCAATCTGTTAATAAGGAAGCCGATTCGTCTGCCCTTAAATCTCAGCACTTTCTTTTCATTCAGATTTTTTTATTAGTAAAGTAAAACTAGCTGATAATACTGGGCATGTCACTAGCCAAGTTGATTGTGATTATCCCCCCAATTTAGAACTCTGTTTTTGTGGAAATATTTTGAAGAATCTGTAAATTAATCATTAGTCTGCAATTCAAACATTTAAGTATGTCAACGTACCTGTAGAGATTTAAAAATTTTTAATGACACTATTGCAGGATTCCCCCTCCCCACCCTTTGCCCACCGCCACTCTCCCCGGCCTCTCCCTTCCTTGGCCTTTACCAAATTACTGTCCATGTCTATGGGCTATGCATATATGCGATTTTTAAAGGAGCTTATTTGAGCCAAGTGTTTTGACAACATGTCAGGAAGCAAGATCCCAAATGCTCCAAGAATTCCAGTTTTGCAGTTTCTTTTGTATATTTGGAAATAAGGAAGATTACATGAGGGTCGGAGAACGCAAGGTAGGGATTGTATTACAAGAAAAATGATGTGCTCTCTGGAAGGTGGTTATGCCTCAGAGGAGTCTGAAAAAGAGGAAGACCCTGGTATTTTAAAGGTGTGTTAACCTAGAAGCACAAGAACAATGGACAGGGCTTACGTAAGGCAAAGATAAACCTTTTACTGAAGAAGTTATATGCCTGGGGTGTGACTACCCACCATAATCAGCACAGGAATTTATGATCAGCCTTGGACTTTTCAGGTTTATTACAGAGCCCCTTTTTCATCTACAAGTATGTCATTTTTTATATACCAGTCTGAATCATTTTCCAAAGATAAACTTTTGTTTATTATTGATTTTTAGAGAGAGAGACACATCAACTCGTTGCTCCATCCATTCATGCATTCATTGGTTGCTTCTTGTTTGTGCCCTGACCTGGGTCAAACCCACAACCTTCACATATTGGGACAACGCTCTAACCGACTCGCCTGCCAGAGCCCAAAGATAAACTTTAAAGTAATGTTTCCATTATAACACTGATTCATTTCTTCAAATTGAGGAAATTCTTAATTTCCCATGTGTTTTACATATATGAGTAAAGATAATAGTCTATGCTTTTCATACCTGTTGGGCTCACATCAAATGGTAAGGTCTCTCTTGAGCCACTTAACTGATTTTTACGTGTGCTAAGATTTTAACTTTGTGCTTGGAAGTCAATGTAATTAGTTTATGAAGGCAAGCTTGCCAGTGTTCTCACAAAACCAATTCAGCTGAATACAGAAAATCAAATAGCATAAGTCTGCGTTGTAAAATTGTGCCATAAAATTGGACTTTGAAATACAAAAACAAAATCATTTTGCAAATGTGGTACTTACTACAGACCACTTCAGGAGCCAGGATCAGGGCGTTTCTGATGGGATTGACATTAACTAGCTGGCTATAACTTTGAAAAGCCACTCAAGCGGTTTCCTAGCCTGGAAAGCAAGAGGTTTAGATTTGATTTCTGAGGTCTCTTCCATCTCTGACCTGTGATTCTTATGTCTGCATATATTTGTTCAAGGTCTTGTTGTGAAAGCATGTGGTCTATTTGATAAAGGTTCACTGCATAAGATTTTCTTACATGTGTGTTTTGTATTAAAACTAGATGACATCAACATTTTTATTTATTTTGAAAAATTTAAAGAAATATTGAAAACTATAAACATACCTGTACCCACCACCCAGAAATAAAAGGTGTTAGTTTTGTCACATATGCTTTGTATTTTTTGAAATAAATTTAACTCTTAGTATTTATAGTAAAAGTTACATTCTATATACACGCATACATACACAGAATATTTAATTTCTTACAACAGTTCTATCGACTTGCAACCATTTCTCATTTTACATTAAAGTAATGATCTGACGGATTCACTGGTCCATTGTCACATTCTATCAAGTGACTAAACTAGGTATCTTTGATTATGAGGTTCTATACTCCCAGCCACTCTAGCTTGATTTTCTTAATGAATTAATGGGTTAGATAAGGTGGAGTTGCTCTGTCCTTTTTAATTTTGAGTGCATTTTAAGTACTTACAATAATGTGAAATGTTTTCATATAAATATCTGAGGTTTCTATAATGACCTGAATGGGGGGCATGCATGTATAAAGGATCAGGGCAGAAGAATTCTTTAGTCATGGTTCCAGGGATCTTAGATTCAGTTGGCTGGGGAGCGGGTGGGGGAGTTCCCTAACATAAACACACTTGTCCTTTTTCAGCATTGGGATTGGAAGTATCTCAACTGGACATTTTAAAGGCTCAGCCATAGAAATAAAAATTCAAACTCAATCTCCTGGCAGCTCATGGTTCTGCTTACATTCACCATATAACTCTTCTTGTATGAAAGCACAAATAAATTAGATGGAAGGTGATCTCATCCCTCCTGTGTTTCATATTGTTAACATTTCTCCTAAAGCAGTGGTTCTCAACCTTCTGGCCCTTTAAATACAGTTCCTCATGTTGTGACCCAACCATAAAATTATTTTCGTTGCTACCTCATAACTGTAATGTTGCTACTGTTATGAATCATAATGTAAATATCTGATATGCAGGATGGTCTTAGGTGATCCCTGTGAGAGGGTCGTTTGACTGCCAAAGGGGTCGCGACCCACAGGTTGAGAACCAATGTGACCTAAAGGGACTAGTTTTCATGAATAAAATGTCCAAGCATCGTGTAGTTTTTGGAAAACACTGTGTTCAAATTAATGCCACTTTGGAGTTAGAAAAAGAACACCCACACAACTATGTAAGGGGGGGCGGGGGGGAGGTGCGGCGGTGCACGCACACACTGTGGAAGGGTGTTCCCAAAACATCTTTAGTTACTGCCAAAGAGCCTGCTTGCTCTTTCCTGCAAGTGGTCTTGCTTTGCCCTCCAGCAATTACTGTGTTTATGTGTGACCTTGGGCAAATTACTTAGCCTTCCTGTGTCTCATTTTGCTTATTTGAAAGATATCTGTACCTAATCTAGTTAAATGAAGGTAGTTAATGTGTAACTTAGACCAGTCCTTGTCAAAAAGTAAATAAAAAATATGGCCAATTACATCTATTTCCCAAAGCTGGAAGGTGAAATTTGAAACGACTTCTGAAAAAGCAAATTGTGTCTTAAAAGTTTATGTATTATCCCAATCCCCTATGTACTTCATTTGTGTTGGGTGCAGGTTAAATTCTGAATTGTAGACATCACTGCATTAGGCTTGGCGCTGTGACTATTCACAAATGATGAACAAATGCTTAAAAGAATAGAGTTTACATATCAAGATAAGGATTATTAGGTACTGTTAAAAGAAATTCTGGAGGTGTTTAATGAGTCTCTTGAATGATTTAAGTTCCATCTAAAGGTACTGGAATAGGCAGGTTCACCTCTCCCAGTCTTTGAGGTTGCACACTTTGCATATCAGCTTGATTCCACTGGCTGAGCTGTTCATGAATTTCCTCACTGTGGATGGTGTCCAACCACCGACGGGCAAAGAACAAACTGTTCCATTCGTTATAGTTGTCCCTTAGTTTTACAAGTTGGAACATTTGGCTGGGTGAGATCATTTATTATACTACTTGGTACACGATTAGAATATTGTGTCATAATTATGGCAAGGGATTATGGATTTATGCATATTTCAGTTTGCTTTAGTACCATTCCTACTTGACTCACGGTCTAAAACTACAATCTGTACAGAGGAGAGTAAACTTTATAGTTGCTAAAAGTCTGAATATGCTTCTCTCCACGAATATGCTTCAACTTAAATTTATTGGAGAGCCCTCTGTTTTCCCCCCGATTTTCCATTAGAAAGTTTCTAGGGTGGTAAACCTAAGTGAGAAACTTGGAGCTTGGGACTGTGGCTGTTAGGAATGCATCCCATCTTGGAATAGGATGGTCCAGCAGAATGGAAGGAGAGAAAAGAAAAAGAAGAAAGCATGGCGTTTATAGAGAGAAGGGAGGAAGGATGGGAGGAAGGGAAAGGGAAAAGTGTGGTGTTTGAGTGAGTCCTGTAGAGGAGTCAAAGATGTGAGGGAGGCAAAGATGGAAGGTGACTGGCACTTTGGGAAAAATCATCAACACTAATTTCCCCTCGCCCTTTTAAAGACAATAAGACCTCATCTTCTGGTTATGGAGTTGCCACTAGTGATGTATAAAACCTGTAGAGTAGGTGGAGGTATCCCCATTTTATAGGTGACTTGCTTGATGTCACCCAGCTAGTCAGGCAGAGCCTGATACTAAAGCCGGGTCTGTTCATTCCACTACTACGCAGGATGGCTTCTGTTTGTTTTTGAGGGAGTAGAACACATGGGGAAATAATGTTGGTGCCAATAAAGCAATACCTGTAACGAAGGGGAAGCATATGCTAATGGGGAAGCAAAGCAGCTCCAGACCCTGTAGTTCCTTTCTGCTCTTCCTCTCCTGGGCCTAACCTTTTAAAAAATATTCTGGGGTTGCTTTGCCACTCCATTACTCGAGCGCGGGAAATGCTAGTACCTAATTCCATATGTACTAGCAGGCATCTCTAACAACTTTTCCAAAACAACGGATCTTACCCACCCCCTACCCTCTCAGTAATTGCAACTCCAACCTTTCAGTTGCTCAACTAAAAAAGTTTGGAATCACTGGTTCCTTGCTCATAATACACACCCAATCTATCGACAAGATTGTGAATCCAACCGCTTCTCACTCCCTGCACTGCCTGCCCTACTACACTAGTTCAAGCCACCATCCTCCCTCCGAAGTTCTCACGATGCCCACAGCCACCCACCTCTCGGATTTCTGGGGCCACCATTCCCCCCCCCCTGCTCGCTCACGTAGTCCCTCAAACACGCCAATGTTCTTCCACCTTTGCGCTCGCATCTCCCTTTACCTGGAGAGATCTTGATCGTCCCTAATATCAGCATGGTCAACTCCCTCTCTCATTCTGCTGGTGGCTCAACTGTCCTGGTGCGAATTCCTCTGACCACGCGATTTAATACAGCCGCCCATTCCTCCTTTCATGCTTCATTTTACTCAATGCCACTATCACCATTTCATCGAGTCTGTTTTTCTTGACAACTGTCTCCATAGAAGAAAACCCCAGGAAGCCAAGGATTTCTGTCCGTTTTTTCACTGCTGTGTTCTCAGTGGTGAGAACTGTCTCAGGCCCCAAGTTAGTGTTCAATAAAACATTCCTTACATGAACACCGGGAGCAGCAGAGGCGTCCCTGAAAACTTGCACAGCAAGGTCCTGTTTAGCTGCTGCCGTTCTGCATGCCAACCCTCAGAAATAAGCAAAGTCATGCTCCTCAGTTCCCGCATCGATGGCTACCGGGACTCCAGCCTTCCAAGATGGGATGATGCTTCTGTCGCCTCTTCCTTAGCTGGAAGGGGGGGTGGGGTGGGGGGGTGGGGAGACAGTAAGTCCCTTCCCGCACTCGAAATCAGCTGCGAGAAGCCGCGGCCCGGGAACTCCAGGCTTCCACCACCTCCACTTGAAGCGGTCGGAACGTTTCTGCCACACCTCCGCGTTCGGCGGAAGGACTTCGGGGGCGCCCTGAGAGCGGATTGGGCGGAGATTCCGGGCAGAGCGGCTTCCGGGCAGAGCGGCGTCGGGCCGGACCGGTGAGTCCGCGGGTGGAGGCCCGCGCGGAGCGGAGACGTGGGCCGGCTGCCTGGGGCGGCTGGCGGCGCGAAGGGCCTTCACTCCCCGGGCGGGAGGCTGAATGGCCTGGCCGGCGTCATGGGGAATGAGGGTGTGAGGGAGCGTGCGGAAGAGGAGGGCCGTTTCCTTGTGGGAGCTGCGGGGGAACATCTTGGGGAATGTCCCTACCGCAGAGCGCGAGCTTTGGGGATTGGGACCCTGGGTTCGAGATTGCGACCTGCCTCCAGCCAGGTGGCCTCGAGGGAGTGACGAACCATTGATCCTCGAGTTCCGCACCTGAAAACAGGACAGTGGTCACCCGAGCCTGCTTCGCAGCGCTTGCTGGGATCGGGTCTGCGGACCAGCTTCCTGGCGTGGGCGTCGGTGCAGGTCGTGGTTGTTGGCAGGTAGCGGTCTGCGCTCCTGTGACAGGAAGCACGCCAACAGGCTTACGCGGGCTTTTCTGGGGTTGGGTTCCCAGGAAACAGATTAGTGATATTTTGAGAAGGTGGGCTCTTAGGAAGTTAGTTCCAGGAGCTGACCGACCTGAGGGGTCACCAAGTGCATCTTTCTTTTTTAAAAAAATATATTTTATTGATTTTTTACAGAGAGAGAAGGGAGAGGGATAGAAAGTTAGAAACATCGATGAGAGAGAAACATCAGCCAATATTTTATATATTTAGCATATTTTAATTGCCCAAATATGTGCCAGGTTAAATTGAGTTATGAAGGCAGCTTACTTGCCTTCTAAGATATTTTTGGATATTACCTCCCTTAATACTTAATAGTTGGAGAGTGGTCAGAGGTTCGGGAAAGTCATTTATTTCAGCAAATCTTATTTACTTATTTTTTTGGAGGTTTTTTAAAAAATATATATATTTTATTGATTTTTTAAAAAAATATATTTTATTGATTTTTTACAGAGAGGAAGGGAGAGGGATAGAGTTAGAAACACCGATCAGCTGCCTCCTGCACACCCCCTACTGGGGATGTGCCCACAACCAAGGTACATGCCCTTGACCGGAATCGAACCTGGGACCTTTCAGTCCACAGGCCGACGCTCTATCCACTGAGCCAAACCGGTTAGGGCATCAAGTGCATCTTTCTCCAGGATGCGTTGTAAGCATCCAGCTTCCCCTCGAGCGCCTGCAGTCACCGGGAGCTTCATTCACACCGTCCCGTCCCGTGCCTGCAGTTTCCCGTCGCGCAGCTCTAAGGAAAACAAAGGTGCTTGCCTGCAGAGAGCCGGGAGTGTTCCCACCTGCAGTGCCTACTCACTTGTGTCAGAGCTTTCAGGGGATTCAGTAACAAAAGTAAAATACATCTTGATGTGATGGATGCCAGTAGCCACTTTTTAAAGAATTGGAGTTGAAAAACGTTGAAAACACTTGCTTGGAGAATCAAAATGTTCAATGTATCCACTGTATGTTACGTTACTACACGTCATTAAACCTACAAGGGCATCAACATAGTCAGCCGTCGAAACAGTACAGAAGTTAGAATTAAGCCACTTCTCTCCTTCAAGATGTTAAAGTGGATCGCCAGAGTTCCTGCAGCAGAAGGTCTCTCTCAGGGCCGTGCAGTGGTTGATTCAGTGAGAGACTTGGAGCCTTAGTAAACAATACCTAATGATCACAGGTGCCACAGGAAACAGTGTTGCCTGCCATAAACACGGTGTACAACTTGTCAATAGATTTTAATTCCAAAAGTCCATTAATTAAAAGTCCATTTAATTCCAAAAGTCAGCTCCTCAAATCCTTAAATGTCTGTTTTAGAAACAGTAATATAAAAGGAGGGTCAGGTCTTGGTTATGGTCCACATCATAAAGATTTATCTTTGACTCTGCCAGCGAGGGGATTTGTTTTGTCCTTAATGTCTTGGCACTTAGGATTCCTTTGAGCCTTCATTTATGCACCAAGGAAGCTGAGAATGAGAGTGTGGGGTAGGCAGGGAGATTTCATTGGAGAGGGTGGAGGTGTGGATGTGGTGGGTTGTTTATTACTTGGTTATGGTTAATAGGTTCCCCCTACTACCTGTTTTGTCCTTGATTATTCAAGAAATGAAGGTTTGTATTGAAAATACAGAAATGAATAAAGAAACAAAAAAAAACCAATCACCCTTAATCCAGTCATACAGATGAAACCTATTTATTGAATTACTAAATTTTTTCCTTTTAATAGTAGATATCTGTGTAGGTTTAATAGTGTGTCATTTTTTGAATTATGAGCCATAAGCATTTATCATTTATAAATAATAAATTTCATTTAAAAATTTGATTATGAAACAATTCACATATACACAGAGATGGAGGGGTAGTACAATAAATCACCACATCCATCACTCAGCTATAATAATCATTAGTTGTAGCTCATCTTGCTTTATCTACATCCCTACTCACTTCTCATAATCCATGGTCCTGTCCTATGACACATCTGTAATGCATTTTGTTTTTTAAAATATTATAAAAGATACTTTTATTGGTGCCAAATTTGTGTGTAAATATTTTTAGTCTGTCTTGGGGATGGGAAAAGTTCCATGAGGATTTTGTAAATTTTTTTCACCCAACAACAATTATTGACTAAATTTCAAAGAACCTAAGATGACCTTGCATTCTGATTTTTTTTTTCACTTTGTATGTTTACTTCCCCCTCTTTACTTTTCAAATTTAATTATATAAAAAATGTCATTCAACCCAAGGACTTGTATGCATGCATATAAGCATAACCAATGGATACAGACACAGGGGGCGGGGGTGAGGGCATGAGTTGGGGGATGGGGGGATATTGGGGAGATAAGGACACATTTGTAATACCTTAATAAAGGGAAAAAATCTAAAAAAAATGTCATTCAACAACAAAACAAATACTTTTAGGAAATTTACAATGTAATGATTTTTATAGGATATTGAATAATATAATACATTTAAGAAAAAATGGATGAAGAACCTGAAAGAACTAAGCGATGGGAAGGAGGCTATGAAAGAACATGGTGAGTAGAGCATTATTACAATGTCTCTCTTTTTAAACATTTTTTAAAAGTATATTTTTATTGGTTTTTAGAGAGAGAGAGGAGGGGAGAGGGATAGAGAGATAGAAACATCGATGAGAGAGGAAGTCATTGATCGACTGCCTCCTACACAGCACCCACTGGGATCGAGCCCACACCCCGAGCATGTGCCTTGACTGGGAATCGAGCTGGCGACTTCTTAGTTTCTGGGTTTACTCTCAACTGCTGAGCCACACCAGCCAGGCATCTTTTAGACTTTTTTTTACAATTTAATTAAAGTATATTTTACAAATGTTAAAATTAAGCTGTTTCCAGTGTGTAACTGAGTGATTTTTAGAAAATTTGTTCAGTTGTGCATTCATCACCACAAATCAGTTTTAGAACATTAAAAACTTTTAAAGAGAGAGACATCGGTTTTTCTCCACTCATTTGTGCATTCATTAGTTGTTTCTTGTATAGGCCCTGACTGGGGATCGAATGCAACCTAGTTACACTGGGATAACGCTCCAACCAACTGAGCTACCTGTCAGGTCCTAGGACATTTTTAAAAGCACCCCAGTAAGATCCCTCCTGCCCACTTACAATTAATTCAGTTTATACCTCTAGCCCTAGCCAACCACTAATCTACGTTCTGTCTCTATAGATTGCCCTTTCTGGACATTTCATGTAAATGTAATAATATAATAGGTGGTCATTTGTGTCTGGCTTCCTTTCACTTAACATACTGTTTTTCCCACTAGCCCAGTAGTTCAGGTGGTGAGAGTGTTGTCCTGATACACCAAGGTTTTGTTTTTGTTTTTGTGTTTTTTTTTTAAACAT
Organism: Myotis myotis; assembly: GCF_014108235.1. Taxonomy (NCBI): domain Eukaryota; kingdom Metazoa; phylum Chordata; class Mammalia; order Chiroptera; family Vespertilionidae; genus Myotis; species Myotis myotis. Next base: position 37,380,864 of record NW_023416357.1, read on the forward strand.
ATTTTATTGATATTTTACAGAGAGGAAGGGAGAGGGATAGTTAGAAACATCTATGAGAGAGAAACATCGATCAGCTGCCTCCTGCACGCCCCCTACTGGCGATGTGCCAGCAACCAAGGTACATGCCCTTGACCAGAATCGAACCTGGGACCCTTCAAACCGGCCAGGGCAAGGTTGCAGGTTTTATTGTTGTTTGTTTGTTTGTTTGTTTGATTTTGTTAATCCGAGGATTTTTTTTTTCCAGTGATATTTTTTTTTAGAGAGAACGGGAGGGAGGGAGGGAGGGAGGGGAGAGAGAGAGAGAGAGAGAGAGAGAGAGAGAGAGAGAGAGAGAGAGAGAGAGATACATCAATTGATTGTCTCCTGCACATGCCCTGACCAGGGCCTGGGATTGATCCTGCAACCCAGGTGCGTGCCCTTTGACAGGGAATGCACCCCTTGACCCTTTAGTGTATGGGTCAATGCTAACCACTGAATACACCAGCCAGGGCAAGGTTGCAGGTTTGTTCTTAGGTCAGGGCACAAATAAGAAGCAGCCAATGAATGCATAAATAAGTGGAACAACAAATCAATGTTTCTCTCCCTCTTCCTTCTGCCATCTCATTCTCCTTCCCTTCTTCCCTTCCCTCTTTCTCTTCCTTCCTCCTTCCCTTCCTCCCTCCCTTTCTTCCCCTCTCTCTCTAAAATCAATTTTTTTAAAATGCTATTTTCAAGGTTCATTCATGTAGCATATATCAATAACTCATTCTTTTTTATTGGAGAATAATATTCTATTCTGTTGTTATACCATATTTTTACTCATCTGTTCATCAGTCGATAGACATTTAGATTTCTTACAGTTTTTGGCTGTTATGAATAATGCACCAGTGAACATTTACATACAGATCTTTATATGGACATATGTTTTCGTTTCTATTGGGTTAATAAATTTTTAGCTTATCTTTCTAAACAAGTCATTACTGTTTATAGGGAGATTCTTAAAGAAGATGAGTCAGGATCACTGAAAGCTACAATAGAAGACATTCTCTTCAAAGCAAAGAGAAAAAGGTATGTAAACTTTTTTGTAGGTATGTTACAAAAGCTAAAATATATTTCTTTAAGCTTTTCTGTGCACCTATACCCACTCCTCAGTACTTAATTTCACCAGTGTTTCAAGGAATTTGACCTGTAACCTAAACGGGGAAGGAACCAGGAACCTAGTACTTCAGCAGGGAAATGGGTCTTTAGGGACTATCCAGAATGCTTATAATTATGTGGCTTCCATAAGTTAATAATTTACTAAATAAATGCAGGCTAGTTAAAGCATTGTATTGATTTTGGGGGGCAGTATATGGTAGTCCATTAAAATGTTTGCATAATTTTAACAGAGTATTTGAGCACCATGGACAAGTTCGACTTGGAATGGTATGTTATTTTTTCTTTTACTGGTACAGAACTATTTTGGGGTTAAGAAGCATTCTGCCTTGATAGAATAAACAAACCTTTTAAAACAACATATTAAAAAAATATATAGACTATGTGAGTACTAAATGCCATTTTTACTTCTTGGTCAAAAAAGTATTTGAAAACTGTCCTTCTTTGTATTTTTTTGTAGATGCGCCATCTTTATGTGGTAATAGATGGGTCAAGAACAATGGAAGACCAAGATTTAAAGCCGAATAGACTGACATGTACTTTAAAGGTAAAAGGAAATTTTTTACATACAATCTTCTTTTTTCTTTTTCTTTTGAGTTAATACAAGCTATAGCTAAGTAGAAGCGCTACCAGGTCATTTAGAAAATGATACACCAAAATAGCTAATTATAGTAGTCCCCGAACCCCTTATCCTCAGTTTCAGTTACCATGGTCAACCGCAGTCTGAAAATATTAATTAAAAAACTCCAGAGAAAAAAGTTCATATGTTTTATTTACTTAATCCTCACCTGAGGATATATTTGTATTGATTTTAGAGAGAAAGGAAGGGAGGGAAAGAGAGAGAGAAAGACATAGATGTGAGAAAGAAACATCATTCTGTTGTCTCCCGTATGCATGTGCCCCAGCCAGGGATTGAACCTGTATTTGGAGCATGGGACAATGCTCTAACCAACTGAGTCACCGGCCAGAGCTAAATTTTATCATTTTTTATTTAATATTTTTACTACTGAACATTTTTGAAAATCTAATAACTTAAAAATCATGCTTGATAAATAGGTTTCCCAAAATATGTTCCCTACGGTTGTTATTTTGCTCTTACCTGGTATTACCTTTTGTTTTATTTGAACAGTTGTTGGAATACTTCGTAGAGGAATATTTTGATCAAAATCCTATTAGTCAGGTATGTAAATAAGTGATGGAATTCAGAATTAGATTCCTGATATTACTGCCAAAGAAAATTTATTTTTAAAACATTGGGCATCTGTTCTATAAATTATTAAGTGATTCAGACTGTGTACCAGTTTTTAGTACATTTGTCAATGAAAAACAAGATAACTCTAAAAGTTAAATTATGTACAGTGAACTCATAGCTAAATTTATGTCTAAAGCATCATGAAAAAAGGTTTCTCACATGTTACTTATTCCTTTTGTAAACACTAATTTATGTTAATGTACATTCTTACCAAGAAGTAATTTGTTAAATTAATTATCCTTTTTGTTTTTATTTTTAGATTGGAATTATTGTGACAAAGAGTAAAAGAGCGGAAAAACTGACAGAACTCTCAGGTATGCATAAAATTACCTTTATAGGACTCAAGGACTTGACTTTATTTACTCAGCCTTGTAACCCTATTCAAAAGTTTGCCTAGTAAGTAAAATTAGGCCTTCCTGTATATTCTCTATTAAATTTGGTATCAAAGATGAACTGTTTTTATTGTGTGTGTGTATCTTTATTTTTTAATCCTTACCTAAGGATATATATTTTTGAATTGGTTTGAGAGAGAGAGAGAAAGAGACATTACTGGTTGTTTCCCCACCAGAGATTGAACCTGCAACCTGGGTATGTTCCAGGGCTAAGATAAACTGTTTTACTTATTTACTTAAAGTATATTTTTATTGATTTCAGAGAGGAAGAGAGAGGGCGAGATAGAAACATCAATGATGAGAGAGAATCATTGATCCGTAGCCTCCTGCATGCCCCACACTGGGGATCGAACACGCAACCCAGGCATGTGCCCTGCCTGACCAGGAATCGAACCATGACCTCCTGGTTCATAGGTCGATGCTCAATCACTGAGCCACAGTGGCCATGCGGTGAGTTTTGATTATCATTACTTAATATGAAAACCGTTAAAATAGGAGAAAATGTCTGAAAAATACTATATTTCATTGAATCTCAAATTTCATAATTTTTGAGATACCATCAAGAAGAAAACACCGCCCAGCTGGAGTGGCTCCATTGTTTGAGTGTCATCCTGTGTACCGAAAGGTTGCCAGTTCAATTCCTGGTCAGGGCATATACCTGGGTTGTGGGTTTGGTCTCCAGTGAGGGCATGTAAGGGAGGCAACTGATTGATGTTTCTTTCTCACATCGGTGTTTCCCTCTTTCTCTCTCTCTCCTTTCCTCTCTCTAAGCATGTCCTCTGGTGAGGATTAAAAAAAAAGAAGGAAACACTAGCAATTAAACTTTGACACAAGATCAGTGATACGAGACTTGTTCATATCAGCTTCTTAATGATTTAATGTGTTATCAACCATTCTAAAGAATTTGGCAGTTTGTCCTCCCTTCATTTTATAACTTGGCTTGAGATGGAGAGTTTTTTCATAGAAATTATTTCTATAAGAGAAGATAACACAGCTTTGTATATTTGTGGAAATCCTCCTTAGGTTTTTTAAAGCTCTTGGGGTTTTCCCCTGAAGAAAAATGTAGAATTGCAGACATTCTTCTATCAATGAATTTTTGCTTGACTAGTACAAATTTACACCTCACTGCTCTGTGCCATGTCTTTCTACATAAAGATTTAACCTTTTGTATTAATAACCTTTCTAAAAAACACTTTAAATCACAGTTAAACTTGATATGAATAGCACAAACAATGTACATAATGCAGTACATAATACAACACATCAATAGCCATTCATAGGTTTCCACATGCTGTGTGGCTGCCAGTGATGTAAGACACAGCATGATTTCAGAGATAGTAAAATGTGAACATATGTTAGTCTTAAAAGTGATGAAATAGGGAAATAGTAAAAGTAAAAAAGTTATGCCCTCTAGGTTAATATTATTTAAACTGTGTGCTAATAGGTAAAAAGCGATTTGTACAGCAGATCCTTGAATAACATTAAGTTCAGCATCATTTCATTATAGCAGTGATGAGATGCTGTAGGAGCTTAACTCTTGTTTATATCAATTAGTAAAATCAGTCTCGTTTTACATTGTTTCGTTTAAAGTTTTAGAACCTATCGACAACGTTAGTGTGGACTTACTATATTTTTTTAGTGTGAAGTGAGACTATATAACAAACATCTCTCATAAAAATGCAAGTTGCTAAAGACATAAATTGAAAGGATTCTGTTCTTTAACATAAATATGTAAATTTTGGGAGAGACATAAATTCCATAATGTATAAATAGAGTTTTATTAAAAGTAAATTAACAAGGGATACACTTTGTAAACTATATGATTGTCTAACAACCATGCTATGCACCTGAAACTAATGTAAAATGATATTGAATGTAAACTGTAACTAAAATAAATAAAATTAAAAATAAAAGTAAATTATTCCATTTCTATTTTAGGAAACCCTAGAAAACATATAACATCTTTGAAGAAAGCTGTAGATATGACCTGCCATGGAGAGCCATCTCTTTATAACTCCTTAAACATGGCTATGCAAACTCTAAAGTTAGTGTTTTATATTTATTACATATTTGATCTCAAAGTGTTTTGAATAAGTTGTTGAAAGGATAATATGTTAATATGTATCTCTATAAATCCAGCTATAATGAAATCATTATTAAGAGAAATATGTAATGTCATTTATGATGTTTAGTGTGGTGTTAACTTTTATATTTTAATTGGTGAGGTTTTAGAAAAATATAATTAAAATTGTAGCAACGTTAGTATTACAAAAGAAATGTTTTGTTGAAAAACTATCTTATTGAAAATTCATTGTATGTGGAATTTAATGTGGTGTAATAATTTGAGTTTATTGTATATTTATTGCCTTTTATTAGCTTACTAGAGGCCCAGTGCATGGATTTGTGCACCAGTGGGGTCCTTTGGATTGGCCTGTGGGGATCAGGTCAAAACTGGCTCTCCGACATCCCCTGAGGGTTCCCGGATTGCTAGAGGGCACAGGCCAGGCCAAGAGACCCCACTGGTGCACAAATCCATGCACTGGGCCTCTAGTATGCATATAAGATCTTTGGTTAATCTCTCCTCACCCTCCTCTCTTTCCCCTTCCCTCTGAGATTCATCAGTCTGTTCCATGTGTCCATGCCTGTGGTTTCCACTCTTGTGTTGAACATCTGCCCCTGGTGGTCAGTGCACATCATAGCTATTGGTCGGCCTGTCAAACAGTTGGCTGGTTGGCCAGTCACTTAGGCTTTTATATACATAGATTTTGTAATCTGTAAATTAATAGCACTCTTTTCCAACAAGTTCAACTATATGGAATATAACTTAGACCCACGAGGAAGTATTCAGTATAGTTAAAGCTCATATATTTTGTCCCTGGCTAATCTGTCCTGACTCAGGTTTTTATACCTTTATATAATAGATATTTTTCTAATTTCAAAGTAGATGAGAAGGTAATATGTGTAATAAAGGTAGGCACCATTGCAACATCCACAAGTGAAAGCTAAGAGCCTAATAAGGAAGATTAGCTATAAATAACTGATAAAATTGCTCCTAAAAGTGTAGAAATCTCTATTTAGTATAGGGGATAACTGCTTATCACATCTTAAAAGTCCATAAGCCATCATTTAATTAAATGGTACACAAGGCCCTAACCAGTTTGGCTCAGTGGATAGAGCGTCTGCCTGCAGACTGAAAGGCCCCAAGTTCGATTCCAGTCAGGGGCATGTACCTTGGTTGCCGGCACATCCCCAGTGGGAGGTGTGCAGGAGGCAGCTGATCAATGTTTCTAACTATCTCTCTCCTTTACTCTCTGTAAAAAAAAAAAAAAATCAATAAATGGTACACAAAAATTAATGTTTATGCTTATTATGACTCTGAATCACTCTGAACTTTAAAAAAGAAGTACATTACTGTTGTCAAGCCACATGTATACATCCTTGCCGGGGTCCAACCCCAGCCGGTCCAGGGGTCCCCAAAGGTGTGGACGGAGTCGGCGAAGGAGGAATGACACGGAGACAGTGTTCAGTTGATCAGCAGCCTAGCCAGGATCTCCAGCCAGGATCTCCAGCCAAGTTCTGGTCTGGATCTCCAGAGAGGTTCTGCTTCGGATCTCTAGCCAGGTTCTGTGTCCATGTTCTCTTGCTAGGTTCTCCAGGTTCTCCAGCCAGGTTCTGTGGCCATGTTCCCTCGCTAGGTTCTCCAGCCAGGTTCTGTCCAGGTTCTCCAGCCAGGTTCAGTCACCAGTTTCTAGTCAGGTTCTCTTGCCAATTTCTGTAGTCAGGTTCAGTCCAGGATCTTTTGCCATGTTCTCTCGCTAGGTTCTGTCTCTAGATTCTGTGTAGGTTCTGTGTTGAGGTTCTGAGTGTAGGTTCTGTCTTCTTAGTTCTGTGTTCTAAGCTCTGTATTCTAAGTTCTGTCTTGCTGTCTTATTACATCTGTATTTATACCAGTTGATTCAATCCTATCAATCTCTATTACAAAGGTTAGGGCGTTTCTTATCTCCATTCCAGGGAGTAAAGATTATGTAGCTTAAGCATGATTGTTTGTAGTTAAAGTGATTAATTACCCGCCTGGCACTTAGTTAAGAGGTTTTATTCCCTCCCTAACTTCAGGGGAAAATCCCTACCTGGGGAAACAACCTTTCTAGGAGAGGCATCCCCTCCCTGACTTCAGGGAAAAATTCCTACCTGGGGAAACAACCTTTCTCGGAGAGGTGACCTTGGTTAAAACACACAGCGCTAAGGGGAGCAAACATATTAAGAACAGTATGCTATATATGCCAGGTCCCTTGAAACATATGCTGTGCAGATGTTTCTTTCCTGCAGCGACTGTGTCAAGCAGCAAGGATGGACCGGCTTCCGGCACATCCTAAAATTGACCCATATGGTATTATTGTACTTTCCAATGTACCCTTTAGATTTCGTATGAAACAAATCTACTGAAATGTAAGATTAATGATGTCAAGAACCTTTGTCAGCCGAAACCGGTTTGGCTCAGTGGATGGAGTGTCGGCCTGCGGACTGTAGGGTCCCAGGTTCGATTCCGGTCAGGAGCATGTACCTTGGTTGCAGGCACATCCCCAGTAGGAGATGTGTAGGAGGCAGCTGATCGATGTTTCTCTCTCATCGATGTTTCTAACTCTCTATCTCTCTCCCTTCCTCTCTGTAAAAAATCAATAAAATATATTTAAAAAAAGAAAAAAAAAGAAACTTTGTCAGTCTTGTTTATCTCTCTATCCCTAAAACTTACAAGAATTTTTAATCCCTTTCTTTGCAGTGTTGAAACAAATGAAATATTCTGTAGTCTAAATTTATAAACCATGTATACTGTCCTTTTTGGGTAAACTATATTATTGTAATTTGTTGTACCTAATTGGATTGTATTTTGTCTTTCTTTAGACACATGCCTGGGCATACAAGTAGAGAAGTCCTAATCATCTTTAGCAGCCTCACAACTTGTGATCCATCTAATATCTATGATCTAATCAAGGTAGATACAATAATTTTATAATCACAACCAAAATTACAACTCTAAAGAAAATTCTGTAGTGGTTTCCACTCTTGTGTTGAACATCTGACCCTGGTGGTCTGTGCACATCATAGCTGTCGGTCAGCCACTCAGACAGTTGGCTGGTTGGCCAGTCGCTTAGGCTTTTATATACATAGATTTTGTAATCTGTAAATTAATTCTTGTAAGTTTTACAAGCTTTCAGAGCATTCTGTTTATTTTTCAAACACTAATTGTTTAATGCTCTTTTTTTCTTCCCCCCAAACCATCCATTTCCTTGGATTTTATGAAGACCCTAAAGACAGCTAAAATTAGAGTGTCTGTTATTGGATTGTCTGCAGAAGTTCGGGTTTGCACTGTACTTGCTCGTGAAACTGGTGGTATATATCTAGAATCTTCAATATTTACTCATAATTACTATGTAAGAAGTAACAAGCTATTAATTAAATTGGATGTTTTAGCCTTTTTTAAGCTTTAATTAAACAGTTCATGTCCTGAAGTCCAAAATATGGGTAGTCATCTTAAATATATCATTGCTTCTGTTGATGTCTCAAAATGCAAGGAATTTTCAGAAATTATGTCAGTGTGCAAAGGCAGTATACTCTTGAAAAGCTAGAAATTTCATTAGATGTAATACTTTGTAAAGATCTTATAACTTGGCTTTAATTAAATTGTAATTATAATTATTCCTAGAGAAGACAAGTAAAGATATTATTTAAATAAGATTTTTGAAAAATGATAATTAAATGTTTTTATAGAAATACATAGAAATTATATAATTCATTATTCTCTCTGGAAAGCAGATTTTATTTTATTTTGCTTTTTATCTTGTTAGGCACATACCATGTTATTTTAGATGAAAGCCATTACAAAGAATTGCTAACACATCATGTTAGTCCTCCTCCTGCTAGCTCAAGTTCTGAGTGCTCACTGATTCGTATGGGTAAGTGTTTATTTTAAAATAGACATTTAACACATATATATTTTTTGGCTTAAACTAGACTTTCTATTTTCATTTGCACAAGTTATTTTAACATTTAAGATTTTTTAAACCCATATGTTTTATAATTAGAGAAAATTATGCTGGTGAAGCAATTTTGGGAAATACAGAGTTATAAAAGGAAAATTAAAACCATTTGTAGTCCTATCACTCAGAGAACACTACTGGTTTTTATTGTTACAGCGCGAAAGGTTTAAAGACACTGTATTTATAGAAAAATCCTTATACTAGGAAATTTAACAAATAAGCTACAAAACGCTCAGTACTGTTTGATCAAAGCTGTGTAATACAAATTGAAAAGACACAGAAGGTTGTAGGAAGTTACATCAAATTGCTCAATGTGATTTTTTTCAGGAGACAGAATGATGGGTTTTGTATCATGTAAAAAATTCTTTGTTTTTCTTTATTTTCTAAAAATTTTATAATCATTCATTACATTTATATTTAAAAAGATACAACTTTTTAAATATAAGAAGAATCTCCTTGCTTAATATGCATTTTTTTTTTACCTGTAAGTGAAAGGGAATGCTTTTCTGCCTTGTTTTGTGGCATTTATAGTGCTGGTCAAGAGCTCTTTCCTATTTCCTCATCTGTAAAATGAGATTAGTATCTGTCTTGTGTATTGCTAGGATTGAGTTAATGCAGATGAAGCATTTAGAATAATGGTTGCCATAAACACCCAATACATTTTAATATATCTTTATTGATTTTAGAGAGAGGAAGGGAGAGAGATAGAGAGATAGAAACATCAGTGGTAAGAGAGAATCATCGATCAGCTGCTTCCTGCACACCCCCTACTGGGGAGCAAGCCTAAAACACCGGCATGTGTCCTCCTCATTCATGGGCCGACACTCAGCCACTGAGCCACACCGGCTGGGCAACACTCAATACATTTGAGAGAGTATGTTGGCTAATCTTTTCTTTTTGGTCAGTGGGGGCACCGGGCCCGGTTTATTGCACTGCAACAGAGTTTAAATAAGTTCCGGGTGTCCCTTGGCTAATCTTTTTTGAGATGATACATTTCCTTAACCCATTTTATTTTATTTTTTTAAAATATATTTTATTGATTTTTTACAGAGAGAAAGGGAGAGAGATAGAGAGTTAGAAACATCGATGAGAGAGAATCATCGATCAGCTGCCTCCTGCACACCCCCCACTGGGGATGTGCCCGCAACCCAGGTACATGCCCTTGACCGGAATCGAACCTGGGACCCTTCAGTCCGCAGGCCGCCGCTCCATCCACCGAGCCAAACCGGTTTTGGCCCTTAACCCATTTTAAAGTTATTGTTTAATCTTATAATAATTTATTCTTCAAATTAATTTGTTAGAGCCATTTAGGAATATCAACCCATTTTCTATCACCTGATGTAAATATTTTTTCAGTTGGTCATTTACCTTAAATTTGTTTTGATATGTACATATATTTAACATTTTTATGTAATAAAATACCTTTTTGTTTATGGTTTATGTTTTTCTTGGGTTTGTCTTCAAATTGAAAAATATATGTGAAAAGCACATTACATGTGTTTGGATATTCCAAAATTTTAAACAGGGACATATATTTTTATATAAAGTGAAAGTAGATTAAGCAATAGATTCCTCTGTTGTATCAGTAACTATTTAAAAATTACATTTTCTTCTTAAAAAGCAATATGTGTTGTTATTAAATTAGAAAATCTAGATATGAACTTGAAAATCTGAAGTCATATGTGTGGACAGATCTTTCTCCCATTTCCTTCACTTTTATTTTTCTTGTAACCTGGAATTACAGTCAGTTTGACCACGCTATATTAAACATAACTAAAGGCAGGAAAGAGAACTTTTGTACAACTGTGTGGGCTTTGTGGTAGGAACTTTTTTAGTTTCTGGTCCTAGAATTTTGTTATTTGCTTGGAAAAAGGAAGTAATACATTTTTTCTGTGAAGGATTTCCTCAGCATACCGTTGCTTCTCTGTCTGATCAAGATGCAAAGCCCTCTTTCAGCATGGCGTAAGTAAAAACCTGGAAACTGTCAGTGATGATGTTTTTATAGTTTTAATTCCCTTCTATAAGTTACAAATGAAAAAGATGGGCTTGAAATGTAATGGCTTTTGTAAAATATTACGTTCTATATAGCTGTAAAAAGGAGTGAGAACTATCTCTCTATACTCCTATGCAGTAATATTTAGAGTGTATTACTAAGTAAAACAAGGTAGAGAAAAGTGTATAGAATGCTACCAGTTATCTAAGAAGAGGGAGGGAATTAGAGTAGATATACATACTTGCTTATATTAATAATAAAAATAGTAATGGAAATCAAAAGGGAAAACTAAAAAATGGTTACCTAGGTGTGTGGAGGAAGGCAAAGAGATAGATCATAGACTTTTCTGCATATACCTTGTTTTAACTTTGGAGCTTTACATTTTACATAATTATAAAATTACTAGTAAATTTAAGAAAGTAATTTTAAATATTATAAAAAAGATTGCTGTCTCCAGGTATAAATAAGGTGTAACAGGGACTGGATTTACCCTCTTGCCTCCTGCTAGAAAACCAGACAAAATATATAAAACAACCGTTTTCAGATATTGGAAACAGTACAGATAAGAATCCCTAAAAGAAGGGAAACAAAAGACATCGGCCCTCTGATTGCAGTTCACTATCTAGAGAGAATTTCCAGGCTGCAGTATAGGGAAGGAAAACCCACACAGAGCCTGGAGGTCTTGCTCAGTTGAAGAAACCAAGTTCAGAGTTTAGGGAGGCTGAAATGGCTGTTATTTTGTAGGGCAGAGTACTAGAGTGTAAAGAGCTTCACACAGCTCTCAAGATTTACAGGGACTTCCTCATGAGTCACTGTGAGCAAACTCCTGGAGCTATGGAAAGAGCCAGTGGACAGGAGCTGGCAGGACAATCCCTAGAGCTCACATGGGGCAGGGAGTAGTTTATATCCCCACCAGTCAGTTTGGAAAGGCCTCTTAACATAATAAGCATTGAACAGAGTCCAAAGTAATGGAACCAAATTAACACTAGACTAACGGCTGCACTGGGCAGCCTAACAAACTTAAAAGCAAGTCTTGAACAGATCAAACTATTTCAATTTACTTACATATATTTCAGAAAAAGCCTCACCATACTTAAGGGAATACAAAGAAGTCCACCACCCCAAAGCAAAATTCACAATGCCTGGCAGGCAATCAAAAATTACCAGGCATGCAGTCAGAAAATACCCATAAAAAGGGGAAAAATCATAGAATGGAAACATATCCAGAAATAACAAGTGACAGAATTAGTAAACAAAGTGTTAAAAGATAGATAGGTAGGTATGTATGTATGTGTATATTCCATATGTTCAGGAAAGTAGAGAAGAATATGAGCATGATAAGAGACATGGAAGATAGGGGAAAAAAACCCAATTTAGATTTCTAGAGATGAAAAATACAGTTTGTAAGATAAAAAATTTAACAGCAAATTAGTCACTGAAGAAGAAAAGATTAGTGAATTCAAAGACATTAATGGAAACTGTTCAAAACAAAAATGCAGACAGGAGACTTAATATCAAATGAGACACATAGGTTGACAGTAAAAGAACAGAAAAATAATCCATTCAAGTAGTAACCAAAAGAGGAGAAAAACCAAGATGGCGGCATAGGTAAACACTGGAAATTGCTGCCTCCCACAACAACTTCAAAAATACAACTAAAAGACAAAACGGACATCATCCAGAACTACAGGAAGGCTGGCTGAGTGGAAATTCTACAACTAGAAGGAAAGAGAAAAGCACACTGAGACTCAGAGGAGGTGCGGAAGTAAAGTGCAGAGGTACGGAGGCGCACGTGGAAAGGGCTGGCAACTGAGGACGCGGTTGTCTTTTTCAATTGGGAGGGAGTCACAGGCTCCCGACTGCTCTGAACTCCAGTTCTGGGCGAGTCTCTGGGGTCCCAGACTCACACAGGGAGAAACTGACTGTCTGGCATCGGTCGGAGCTCAAGGGCAGCTTTCTCTCAGAGGTGCTTGCAGTGATTACCGTGGGACACTGAGACCAGGGGCAGGGCTGAGGATCAGCCATAGCTGTTTGCTCTGCCCTGTTGATTCCCTGAGACCCCACCCCACCCAAGCTGTGAGCAGAGGCTTTTGCATATGAATGCCCTGGCCCTTTGTAATCTGAAAATTAACTAATAAACTGCAGCTGGGCCAGACAGACCCAGAACTTCCAAGAGAAGGCCCAAGGCCCCACAGCAGCTGCTGGGTAGCCTCAGGCAGAGGCTAAATTAGCACCTCCTTAGAGATCCAAGAGCCAGTGTACCCAGTGGTCAGAGTGGGACCATGCAGATTACAACTCCTCAGATCCATAAGGGACACACTCAGGGGGCAGACTTAGTGAGCACCAAAGCCCCACTGAAGCAAGTCTTTCCCCAGAAGGGTGTCTTCAGCACAGAAGTTCTCCCACCTTAGACGCAGCTGATTCTCACAGACAATTGGCCTGGAGGTCAATTCCTCCCAGTGATACCTACAACAATCAAGGCTTAACTCCAACAATACTGTGCACAAAGCCCACAAAGGGGTGCACCAAGAGTATCCACCTCAGATAATTGGGGAGGCTGAGCCACTGGGCCCTATAGGACACCTAGCACACAAAGCCACTCTACCAACACAGGGAAGCATAAAAAATGCGGAGACAAAGAAACAGGTCACAAATGACAGAAATGGAGGAAAGCAAACTACTGGACATAGAGTTCAAAACCATGGTTTTAAGGTTTTTCAAGAATTTTCTAGAAGCTGCCAATAAATTTAGTGAGACCCTGGAGGATATGAAAAAAGACCAACTAGAAATTAAGCATACACTGACTGAAATAAAGAATAATATACAGAGATCCAACAGCAGACAAGAGGATCCCAAGAATCAAGTCAAAGATTTGAAATACGAAGAAGCAAAAAACACCCAACCGGAAAAACAAAAAGAAAAAAGAATCCAAAAATAAGAAGGTAGTGTAAGGAGCCTCTGGGACAACTTCAAGCGTACCAACATCCGAATTATAGGGGTGCCGGAAGAAGAGAGAGAGCAAGATATTGAAAACCTATTTGAAGAAATAACGACAGAAAACTTCCCCTACCTGGTGAAAGAAATAGACTTACAAGTCCAGGATGCACAGAGAACCCCAAACAAAAGGAATCCAAAGAGGACCACACCAAGACACATCATAATTCAAATGCCATGAGCAAAAGACAAAGAGAGAATCTTAAAAGCAGCAAGAGAAAAACAGTCAGTTACCTACAAAGGAGTACCCATACGACTGTCAGCTGATTTCTCAACAGAAACTATGCAGGCCAGAAGGGAGTGGCAAGAAATATTCAAAGTGATGAATAGGAAGAACCTACAACCAAGATTACTTTATCCAGCAAAGCTATCATTCAGAATTGAAGGTCAGATAAAGAGCTTCACAGATAAGAAAAAGCTAAAGGAGTTCATCACCACCAAACCAGTATTATATGAAATGCTGAAAGGTATTCTTTAAGAAGAGGGAGAAGAAAAAGGTAAAGATAAAAATTATGAACAGCAAGTACATATCTATCAACAAATGAATCTAAAAATAAGTGAATAAAAAATCTGACAAATAGAGTAAACTGGTGAATATAATAGAATCAGGGGCATAGAAAGGGAGTGGACTGACAATTCTTGCGGGGAGAGGGGTGTGGGGGTGCAGGAAGAGACTGGACAAAAATCGTACACCTATGGATGAGGACAGTGGGAGGGGTAAGGGCAGAGGGTGGGGTGGGAACTGGGTGGAGGAGAGCTATGGGGGGAAAAAAGGAACAACTGTAATAATCTGAACAATAAATATTTAATTTTAAAAAAATGCAGACAGGAAAAAACCCAAAATGAACATAAGTGAGCTATGAAACAACTTCAAGATTTTAAAATCAAGGTAGCATACTTTCTTTTGCTCTAACTTTTCACATCTTTATATATCATGTTTTTAAGGTAATGTTTTTCTCCCCACAGGCATTTGGATAGCAATACTGAGCCAGGACTTACATTAGGAGGCTATTTCTGCCCACAGTGTCGGGCAAAGTATTGTGAGCTTCCTGTTGAATGTAAAATCTGTGGTAAGAAACCAACTACTTATTAATTCAGTAAACTAATTTTTAATAACTTCTCACCTATATTGCTATTAAAATAGATGTAAATATTAAGCTTTGCCTAGATTTCTAGATTTATTGTGAGAAGAGAAATAAATTACTTTTTTATTTTATTTATTTTTTAAAAGTATTTTTTGTTGAAAGTATTACATATGTTGTCCCCCCACCCCATCCCCGTTGACCTCTTCTGGCCCTCCGCCCACTCCCCCCCCACCCCCAGACCTTTATCACTCTATTGTCTGTGTCCATGGGTTATGCAAATATGCATACAAGGTCTTTGGATGATCTCTTCCCACCTACCCACCCATCCTCTCCTTCCCTCGAGATTCCACAGTCTGTCTTGGCTTGAGGATATTTTTTAAAATAGATTTTAGAGAGAGAGGAAGGGCAGGGAGAGAAAGAAGCATGACCTGTATGCCCCGACCAGGAGGGAACCCACCACCTAGGTATGTGCCCTGACCCAGGAATTGAACCCACAACCTTTTTGGTGTACGGGACAGTGCTCCAACCAACTGAACCACCTGGCTGGGCTAGAATACTTTTTATTGAGTGCCCAGTACTCCATTTCTAAGACCAAACATGGCATTCCAGAAGAGTTTCCTGATTCTCTTTCTGAACAAAGCATAGTCTTTCTTTTTTTTTTTTTTATTGATTAAGGTTTTACATATGTGTCCTTATCCCCCCATTGCCCCGCCACCCCCACACCCCCGCTCATGCCCTTACCCCCTGATGTCTATGTCCATTGGTTATGCTTATATGCATGCATACAAGTCCTTTGGTTGATCTCTCTCCTTTATCCCAACCCTCCCCTGCCTTCCCTCTGAGGAAAGCATCTGATCGATGCTTCTCTGTCTCTGGGTCAGTTTTTGTTCATTAGTGTATTTTCATTATAATCCACAAATGAGTGAGATCATGTGATATTTATCTTTCTCTGACTGACTTATTGATTGGCTGCCTCCTGCACGTCCTCTACTGGGGATCAAGCCCGCAACCCAGGCATGTGCCGTTGACCAGAATCGAACCCAGGACCCTTCAGTCTGCAGGCTGACGCTCTAGCCACTGAGCTAAACCAGCTAGGGCGAGATCCTTCTTTTTTACAGCAGTGTAGTATTCCATTGTGTAGATGTGCCACAGTTTTATAATCCACTCATTTACTGATGGGCACTTAGGCTTTTTCCAAATCTTAGCTATTCTAAATTTTGCTGCTATGAACATAGGGGTGCATATATCCTTTCTGATTGGTGTTTCTAGTTTCTTGGGATATATTCCTAAAAATGGGATCACTGGGTCAAATGGGAGTTCCATGTTTAGTTTTTTGAGGAAACTCCATACTGTTCTCCACAGTGGCTGCACCAATTTGCATTCCCACCAGCAATGCACGAGGGTTCCTTTTTCTCTGCACCCTCGCCAACACTTGTCATTTGTTGATTTGTTGATGATAGCCATTCTGATAGGTGTGAGATTGTACCTCATTGTTGTTTTGATTTGCACAAAGCATATTCTTTAAAGGAAATGAATCAAGTCTGATAGACATTTTTGCAACTCTTAACTTCATAAAGTAAATATATATAAGAAGAATGAGGAATTAAATTAATAGAATTGTAGAATTTTATTTTATTTATGAGTGACCAAATAAGCAAAGAGTGGTCACACGCTTAGTGACAGAACTAAGACTCCATCTATTCTGGAATCTCCTTTTATGGCCACAGGTAAACTGAAGAAATGAATAGTTGCAATCAAAAAAAAGAAAAAAAAACACTTGAAAATACTTAGCTTCAGTTGTATAATTTGACAGTTCAGCCATTGTCTTTATGAGGTTTGGGCTACTAATATGTCTCTGCTGTCATGTCAGGTCTTACTTTGGTGTCTGCTCCCCATTTGGCACGGTCTTACCATCATTTATTTCCTTTGGATGCTTTTCAAGAAGTTCCCCTAGAAGAATATAATGGCGAAAGGTATATGCATTTTGATTAATTTATGTTGTAAGAGGTAATGTGTGAATACATTGTTACTACATTTTAGTTATATTAACCTGGGAAAAATTATTTCTTACTTTAAAAAACAAGATGTATAATGCCTTGGTTATGACTGAAATGACTCATTAAATAGATCTGGATCTCCAGAAATCTATTAGTTTCCCTAAACCCATCTATGTGGTATACTAGTAGACCAGCTCTCCAAAAATAAAAAGAGCCCTAATTTTTAGCATTTGCTAATTTCCATGGTGTAAAACTGGAGAATTTATCCAGAAGGTCTAATGTCAGAATAATATGAAAATAAAGAAAAGATCAAATGAAGAGAAGAGAAATACTTCAAGGACATTTTCTACTATTAATGAACAAAACTTTCTGGATTGAAAGGACTATTGAAGGAAAGCACCCACACTAAAGTATATAATTGTGAAATTTCAGCATATGAAGCAAAATCTAAACATTTCTGAAAAAGAAAAATTAGATCACATAATCTGGAATTAAAAGTATTTGGCTTCTCATCAGTAACACTGGATACTGACAAGGAGCAATTTCTTTCAAAATTTATAGTGAAAACTATTACCAACCTAAGTTATATACCCAGTCAAGATATCAATTAAATGTAGGTAGGTAGAATAATAAAGGCATTTTCAGACTTGTAAGGTCTCAAAAGAGATTTTCTGAGGTAGTTGTAGAAGAGATGCTTCAGAGGAACTGGGAATGAATGAAAGAGAATAGGAATATCTATCTAATTCAAAATTGGCTAAGGAAAAGCCTACAATGATGATAAATGGAAACCCCAGAATGTCTCTTGTATGTCATGTGGAGATTGATCAGCCCAGTTTGGAGAAGGTCAAAATGTTCCAGGAGAAATGTCACCAAGAGAACAAAAGCTATATAATTCCTGATGTGGTTGCACATAATGAGAGGGTCTTTAGAATTCTCAGGGAAAGGTTGGGGCTGAGGTAATGGTAATTCCATAGAAAACTAAGCTTGTGGATGGCTATAATAATTAGGAAAAAATGTTTTAAGTGATTTTTTAAACATGTTTTTATTGATTTTAGAGAGAGGAATGGAGAGAGAGAAACATCGATCCACTGCCTCCTACACGCCCCCTACCAGGGATTGAGCCCATAACCCAGGATGTGCCCTGACCAGGAATGGAAGCAGCGATCTCTTGGTGCATGGGATCATGCTCAACTAACTGAACCACACTGGTTAGGGCGAGGAAAAAATGTTTCAAAGAGAGAAAAGTTATATTACATGTCTCAACTGAATGTTTATATAGTTATAATAAACTAAATATTTAATATTGTTCTACCTAAGATGATTTAACTATATAGAATTGAGAATGACGTTAGTTATGCATGTACATAGTATTGGTTCAAGAGGGTAAAAGAGAATTAAATGCTCATCTTCCGTAGTAAGAGGTTCATAACTAATGCCTATGAAAAAACCAAGAGATAGCACTTTATGCATAGATAACTATTAGACAAAAGTTTTGAAGGTGTTTGCTCTGGGGAACTGGAAATGAAGTGTGGGGTGGATAGGATAGGCAGGGAACTGTTAATAACTTTTGAGAATTATTAACTCTAAATCATTCCTTGAAAATTAAGCCTATAAGCATCTATTATAGGTAATAAATTAACTCCTCTCCTATTTATCTAGAATTGTACCAGCTGTCTATATCTTTAGGAGGGGTGAAAAATAGTCACTTAGATCATTTTCTGTAGGGTTTAATTCCCTTGTACAATCCCAATTGAGAAAGCATCTCATGTGTAACCTTGATGAGAATAAAAGTACTTTTTCTTTTTGCTGTTTTTAAAATATCACATTTATTGCTTAGATGATTTGGTACAGAACAGCTTTTCTTCTCATTTTCAATTTGGAAATACTATACAGATGAATACAAAGAGGAACAAAAGTACCAAAACCGAACTTATGGTTCTCTTCACGTGGCATAAGGCGCTTTTATAGATAACATGTTGCAGTAGTTTATAAGTTCCCTTTAGAAAACATGAAATCTATACATTTATATTGCCTCCTGTTTAATGCATGGGCTGAAATCACTAGGATCAACTTCTTAAAGAAAAGTAAATTTTTTTTGAAGTATGATTTTGGGCTGACTGTTAGATGACTGAATTTACCATAGAATTTTTAAAATTACTGGTATTCTTAACTCTTTCTCTTAAAAGTCATGTGTAAATAAATTGTAAGATTACTTATTAATTAAAGTATTTTGTTAATGAGCTTTTGCTGAACTATTTTAATGAGTTAATTCTAAACAAAATGATTCTTAAACTTTTTCAGATTTTGTTATGGATGCCAGGGGGAATTGAAAGACCAACATGTAAGTTTATGTACTTTCTAAATATTAAATATTGTACAAGAAATATTATATAAGTTTTCAGTAGATTATTGAAGAGCAAACTCCTATCAGGATATTCCTCAGAAGTATAATAATAGGTAGAGATAAAATGGAACACAATAGTTTAAACATTTATTTGTCATTCTGCATTCTAATTTTGCTACAAATATATTTTAGTACTTTAAACTGTCTTCAGTTTGCAAGCTAAACTGCATTTAGTTTGGAAATAGTAAATATTTTTTCTCTATATTGTGCTTTAAGTGCTGTCATAAGACATTTTGAAGTGAAGTTACCACTTAAGATGGCCACAGATCAAAGGTTATTCCCCCATTTGGCCAATAAGAAAATATTTTAAAATTTTTTGAAAGGGGCCAATTTGAATGTATAAATTTATATAAAGACACAAGTAAGATAGATAATTGTCTAGTTTTAATTTTTTCTTAATTTACTTGTTCATATTTAAAACTATGCATTATATATAAAAGGCTAACATGATTGCTCGCTGACCATCAGGGAGCAGCTTGGAATGAAGGCCCGATCAGCCCTGTTCACCGGCCAGGCCTAGGGACCCTCCCCATGCACAAATTGCGTGCACCAGGCATCTAGTAACCAGGGGTCCTCAAACTTTTTAAACGGGGCCAGTTCACTGTCTCTCAGACTGTTGGAGGGCCGGACTATAGTTTTTAAAAAAAACTATGAACAAATTCCTATGCACACTGCGGCGGCAAAAACACCCAGCAGGCCGGATAAATGTTTTCGGCAGGCCGCATGTGGCCCGCGGGCTGTAGTTTGAGGACCTCTGTAAGTAAACTATATAAAATGTTAGTGGGAATGATTGCTTGTTTATTCTGTCACATTTCATCAAACAATATTATTACGTTTTACATTCCTCTTTGATGTCAGTAGCTTCATCCTCACTGGAATCTCTTTTTGAATTATTTGACAGTTTTTTTGTTTGTTTTGAAATCAAGAAAAAGGGATAGGGGGAAATAGAAACATCAGTAATGAAGTCATTGATCAGCTGCCTCTGGCAAGCCCCCTACTGGGTTTTGAGCCCAACCTGGGAATGTGCCCTTGACTAGAATTGAACCTGGGAACCTTCAATCCACAGGCCAATGCTCTACCCACTGTGCCAAACCAGCTAGGGCATATTTGACAGTTTTTAAGAACCTATCATCTTCTATGCTGTTTAGGATTTAATGATTTTTGAGTATGTGTATGATGCTGCTCTGGAAGTTTTACCCAGGCACAGATATCTAAATACTAATTAATACTAATAGAATAATGAGTTTTTTCTTTTTATTTGTCTCACATGTGTCTTTTGCCATATTTTTTAGGTGTTTGATTAAAAGGGTAATGTAACTTTTGCAATTGTGAGGTCATTACCGAAGGAATAACTAAATCTGTGTTATATTGTGGTGCTTCTCCTTTTAAAAAATTTTAAATTAATTTTACTTTATTTTTTCATCACCATTTATCCCCATACCCTCTTCCACCTCCACCCTCCACCCCCATAGTGCTTCTTTTTTTAATTGAACCAGCAGATGACCTCTCTAAGCTTTCAAAACCAGTGCTAATTTCAAGCTTGTGTCTTCCCCAGATAGTTACTTAAAATGAAATAATCGAGAGTGTCCCATAATAGAAGGAACTTTAAGACTCAAAAACAAAGTTATTTCTTCATTTCTAAGGAATTTTTTTGGAAAAAAATAATCACCTTAGATTTGAGAACATATAGTACATTGGAAATAATAATGTAGGTGGGGAAAAATTGATAAGAGCTATAAAAGAGCAAAGCACTTTTAGTGTCTTCTAGGAGTGCTCTGCTTAACGTTTAGAAACTGCTTTTTAAATTTACTTTTCTTCTTTTCACTGCAGGTCTATCATTGCACTGTGTGCCAAAATGTTTTCTGTGTGGACTGTGATGTTTTTGTTCATGACTCTCTCCACTGTTGTCCTGGCTGTATTCATACTATTCCAACTCCTTCAGGTATTTGATTTCAGCATATAATACACATTATATGTGTTAAAAAGAAACTTGCAACTGTAAATAAAAGATTCTTTAGAAGAAGCTCCAATTAAAACATGAAAAGCAGTTCAAAAGGAAAATCTGACTTAAACTTTTTTGCTAAGAAAATGTAATATTTTATTATATTTTAAAATTTGTGTCCTGCTACAGCAATCCCTAGAATTCAATAGTAGTTCTTTTAGTTAATTTTGTTTTCTATTGTTTTTGAGTCATAATGTTTTCTTTTTTTAAAAATAATTATTTATTGTTGAAAGTATTACATATGTCACCTTTCCCCCATTAAGTTACATTATTATATTTATAATTTTCAGTGATTTAGTTTTATTGATTATTAGTATAAAAAGAAATTAAGTATAAGTGTTAATTCAATGTAGGATAAAAATTAATCAATGGTTATGAAATTAATGCCTACTGATATATTTGGGTTTAAATCTCTTATCTCACTTTATGTGATACTATTCCATCTTTATTTTTCTCTTCTTTCTTGCCTTTTTTGGATTGATTCTTTTATACTATTCTAGGTTTTTCAACTAGCTTGGAAATTACATACTTTATTTTTATTTTTTTAGTGGTTACCCTAGAAATTACAGTTCGCATAATTTATTAACTTGGGTCCTCTGGGGGTGGTTGGATGGGAAGAGATTAACCAAAGAACTTATATGCATATATGCATAACCCATGGACACAGACAGTAGTGTAGTGAAGGCCTGGAGTGGGGGGTAGATGTGGGCTAGAAGAGGTCAATGGGGAAAAAATGGGACATCTGTAATACTTTCAACAATAAAGATAAATTTTTTTTTAAGTAGAACCTGAGGCAAAGATGAAAGTATTGTTCCTTTATTTGGGAGGTTCTGGAAAGTGAGGGTAGGGCAGAAAAAGGAATGAGGTTGAGGTCATGTCGATTTCCAGTCAAAGGCACCTACCTGTGCTTGTACGTGCAGGAGGCAACCAGTTGATGTGTCCTTCTTGTATCAATGGTCTCTCTCTATCTCCCTCTTCCTCTCCCTCCCTCTATTCCACTCTCTCTAAAAATCAATGAAAAAATATCCTTGGGTGAAGATAAATAAAATTGATTGTGATGATGATTGTTCAATTCTGTGAACATGCTAAAAACCATTGAATTATAGACTTCAAATGGGTGAATTGTGTGGTACGTAAAGTATCTCTATATATAAAAGGCTAAGTGACCAAACGTCCATCTGTCAGACCGGCCACTACATGTGACACATACTGGCTTGACTTGTGCATGCGCGATACATACAAAGCTCTCACTGGTGCCAGTCGCATGCGTGTTTCGATCTGTCACTGTTGATCGTGAATTTTGTTGTTTTTGTTGACATTCTGAAGCTGAAAAAAAGGCATCTTTGATAGAATATGTCTGAAGACCAACTATTGGCACAACGTACCTCTAAAGCTGGCTGAGTGTTGTAGTGTTTGGAGATGTTTCAGACAGTTGTCTCTTAAAAGAAACATGAGATCAGAGGATTTTGCTTATAGCAAATGGTTAGTAAAACTTGGAGATGGCAAACTTGAGAGCAGTTTTCGTTTAGGAACTAGAGGCCTGGTACACGACATTTGTGCACTCGGTGGGGGGGTGTCCCTCAGCCTGGCCTGTGCCCTCTCGCAATCCGGGAGACCTCAGGGGATGTCCGACTGATGCGGAGGTGGGAGAGGCTTCCGCTACCGTCGCTGCACTCACCAGCCGTGAGCCTGGCTTCTGGTGGTCAGTGCGCATCATAGCGACCTGTCATTCCACCATTCGGTCGATTTGCATATTAGCTTTTTATTATATAGGATGGATATTAGTGAAATCTCCCGTGAAATGATTTGTAATGGATCTATTACTGAAGCTACTCTTGGAAATAGTATATCTATAGATAGTACTAAAAATATATCTAAACGTGCGATTTTTTTGTCCTAAAAATGAGCACGTTCATAAATTAAATGAAAGAATTTGGATATACTTGATGGAGATTTTCACACCTATTTGAGTGATGATTCCATTGATTCAACAGATGATGCCGAAAAGGAAAATATTCCGATCAAATTTCTTAATAGTATTACTCCTTTGGGAATGCCTTGTTATAAATTAAAATTGAAAGTAGGTGCAGTCATCATGCTACTGAGAAATCTTAATAGTAAATTGGGTCTTTATAATGGTACTAGATTTATTATCAAAAGATTGTGACCTAACATTATTGAAGTTGAAGTATTAACAGGGTCTGCGGAAGGGGAGGTTGTTCTGATTCCAAGAATTGATTTGTCCCCATCTGACACTGGCCTCCCATTTAAATTAATTTGACTACAGTTTCCTGTGATGCCAGCATTTGCGATGACTATTAATAAATCACAAGGACAAACTCTAGACCAGCCGTGGGCAAACTACAGCCCGCGGGCCGGATCTGTCCCATTTGAAATGAATAAAACTAAAAAAAAAAAAAGACCATACCCTTTTATGTAATGATGTTTACTTTAAATTTATATTAGTTCACACAAACACTCCATCCATGCTTTTGTTCCGGCCCTCCGGTCCAGTTTAAGAACCCATTGTGGCCCTCGAGTCAAAAAGTTTGCCCACCCCTGCTCTAGACAAAGTAGGAATATTCCTACTGAATCCATTTTTGGACATAGTTATATGTTGCTTCCTCCCAAGTTCCAAGAGCTTGTGATGTTAAAGTTAAAGTTGTAAATACTTCATCACAGGGAAATTAGTCAAGCACTCTGAAAGTGTTTTTACTCTTAATGTGGTATACAGAGAGATATTAGAATACTAGAGGCCCGGTGCACAAATATTTGTGCACTCGGGGGTAGGGGGTCTCTCAGGTCGGCCTATGCCCTCTCACAGTCTGGGACCCCTCAGGGGTGACCACTTGCTGGCTTAGGCCTGCTCCCCAGGGGATTGGGCCTAAGATGGCAATCAGACATCCCTCTGGCAGCCCGCCAGCCCTCGGGGGATGTCCATTTGCCAGCTGGGAGCAGACCTAAGCTGCAGTCAGACATCCTTAGCGCTGCTGAAGAGGCAGGAGAGGCTCCCACCACCACTGCTGTACTGGCAGCCATCAGCCTGGCTTATGGCTGAGCAGAGCTCCCCCTTGTGAGAGCGCACTGATCACCAGAGGGCAGCTCCTGCATTGAGTGTCTGCCCCCTGGTGGTCAGTGTGTGTCATAGTGACCAGTCATTCCCAGTCTTTCTGTTGTTAGGGTCAGTTTGCATATTACCCTTTTGCTATATAGGATAGAGGCCTGGTGCACGGGTGGGGGCCGGCTGGTTTGCCCTGAAAGGTGATCCGGATCAGGGTGGGGGTCCCACTGGGTTGCCTGGCCAGCCTGGATGACGGGCTGATGGCTGTTTGCAGCTGGTCACAGCCCCTTCAGGGTGGGGGTCCCCACTGGGGTGCCTGGCCAGCCTGGGTGAGGGGCTGAGGGCCGTTTTCAGGCTGGCAGGCAACTGAAGCTCCCAGCCTCTTTTTTTTTACTTTTTTGGTTTTTATTCTGGGATTTATTTACCTTCTATAGCTGTCACTGGAGCTGAGAGCCGGCTCCAGCTCTGAGGCCGTTGACGGCTGAAAGCAGGTATCTGGGTTTGTTTAGCTTCTATAATTGAAACTCTGTTGCCATCACTGGCACTCTAAGCTCTGAGCCCGCTGCCGGCTGAAAGCAGGTACCTGGGGTTTGTTTAGCTTCTGTAATTGCAACATTGTTGCATCTGGAGCTTAGAGCTGGGCCGCAGCAGGCGGGGAACCGTGGCTTCCTCCATCACTGGAGCAAGCAAGCCTCATGTTTGCTTCAGCTGCGTGGCTGCCGGCCGCCATCTTTGTTGGCAGTTAATTTGCATATCCTGCTGATTAGCCAATGGAAGCATAGCAGAGGTATGGTTAATACCATGTTTGTCTATTATTAGATAGGAAGTTTCATCAATTTATCAGTCATGGTTTTTATCAATATTGTTTTTATATTATGTTTTGTTTTTATATCATGTTTTTGTTGTTATATCATGTTGTTTATTTATTATTAATTTATATATTATTTTCATATACATTTTACTAATTTTCTTTCATCTCTGACACTTCTATTATAAAGAAAGAGTGAATAGCAATATTAAAATATTTCTTCTAATTAATTTCCTTTCAATGTGCACGAATCTGTGCACCAGGCCACTAGTATCTCAATAAATCTGTCTTAAAAGTGAAACACTGGGAGAATACAAAGGGGTAGGTTGTAGAGGAGTAGGTGAACACAGGGCTGAGAGAGAATTATTTTTTAGCGTTTTAAAATAGTTTTAATTTTTGAGACATGTAAACAAAAGTATTCAAAAATAATAACATTGCCCTACCTGGTTTGGCTCAGTGAATAGAGCATCGGCCTGTGAACTGAAGGGTCCCCGGTTCGATCCCAGTCAAGCGCACATACCTGGGTTGCGGGCTCAATCCCCACTGGGGGATGTGCAGAAGGCAGCTGATCAATGATTCTCTCTCATCATCGATGTTTCCATCTCTCTCTTCTTCTCCCTTCCTCTCTGAAATCAATAAAAATATATTTTAAAAAAATTATGGAATCTTGGGAAGTTGTGGTGAAGCAAATGTAAATAATGTTTTAGCCAATGTTAGTTTTTAGTTGAGGGCCTGAATAATAACACAAAAGCAATCCTGTTCATCAAATAATGCAGTAGTAATGGAGCTGGAGGTTGGAGGGGAACTGCAGTCAAATTTCTTTTTCATTTATTTGGGTCATGGCTCAGTGATACATTTTCCACCTATATGTGGCAATATGTGCACTGTTTCTATTTTGTTGTGACTCTTGCCCTTGAAAATAACTATATATATACAAAACAAAGATGGCAGTACTATTTGAAGATTTAGATTTAAAATGTGAGTCATGTATTTAAGGACCACAGGTGACCCACTATATACTGAAGGCATGTCACAATCAAAATACTAATATATTTCAAAACTGAGGGGACAGCAGGACTTCTTCTCATAATGACAGTAGGAAAGAAGAACCATAAACATTTTGTAAGTTTTCTCAATGCTTTTTTTTTTTTTTAAATATATTTTATTGATTTTTTTACAGAGAGGAAGGGAAAGAGATAGAGAGTCAGAAACATCGATGAGAGAGAAACATCGATCAGCTGCCTCCTGCACACCTCCTACTGGGGATGTGCCCGCAACCCAGGTACATGCCCTCGACCGGAACCGAACCTGGGACCCTTCAGTCCGCAGGCCGACGCTCTATCCACTGAGCCAAACCGGTTTCGGCAATGCTTTTTAACTTCCTCATGTTCCATCTGTGTTCAGCGGTCTGTATCACTGTAATGATTGGCAAACTCATAACATGACATGATTTCAAGTGGTGAGAAAGAAAGGGCTCAGCCAGTCCTTGGGAAGTGGGGTGGTAGAAATGCAGGCCTTTGGTGGGTGGCAGAATTTAGGGGAAAGGGCAAGAAGTTTGAGTCCGTAGGGCCTATTCTGTTCTGGGGAAACCTATTACAAGGTGGACTGGGGTTCTGATGGGGTCCTTATGGGATTTAAATTCGTGATTTCACCTGACTGAATTGCTATTTGAGTCACACCTCAGGCCAGGGCCCTGAAAATAATACACAGTTTGTTCAAACCTGTACATCTCTATCTATCTGATAGTAACCTACGTGGTAGGATATAGACACTAAAAAGAGAACATAAACCCTAACCTCATGGAACTGTGAATCTCCCAGCCTAGAAGGGAGACCTATAAAGAAGTCACTGTGAAAGTGCAAATAGTATGCCAAGGGCTTCGGGAATGCAGAAGAGGTGCTGTAAATGGGCTGGGATGCAAACCCCGTGCCTACAGAGGCCAGGCAGATAATGCAAGTGAGTGGAAAGGGGCCAGGTTGCTGCCAAGTGGCGGCATCTGGAAGCACTTGTTCCATCTAAAAGAGGTAGCCTCTGGATGCTGGGCTCAGGGATAGAAGAAAGACACCGTTTTCACTATACATCTTTCTGTACCTTTTGAGTTTTATGCATGTGCATTTTTACCTAGTTTTTTTTAGAAAGTTTTATTAGAGGAGGTAACCATTACTTGGCCCCCACCTATTTTTTTTTTCTGGGAATGTCGGTCCCCTGGTGCCACGTATTTTGATAAGAGAAACTGAAAAACTGGATTTTTAAGTGAATTCTCCTAAATTTTAAACATTGGTGTTTAACTTTTAAAAACTGAACAGGCTAAATAAAACTTATCACAGGACACCAGTTTACAAACTTTGGCCCCGCCTATATCTTCTCTGTTCCTTATCAGGGCAGATCATCTTACTTTTCAGGAATCAGGCTTTCCTGGGATAGATCCCTCTTAGGGGATAATTCAGTTTAGATGTTCAGTATTAAGAATTGACTAGACAAATAACAAGTGTTGAAGAGGATGTGGAGAAAAAGGAACACTCGTGCACTGCTGGTGGGAATGCAGACTGGTGCAGTCACTGTGGAGAACAGTATCTAGCTTCCTCAAAAAACTAAAAATGGAACTCGCATTTGACCCAATGATCCCACTTCTAAGAATATATCCCAAGAAGCCAGAAACACCAGTCAGAAAGGATATATGCACCCCTATGTTCATAGCAGCTCAATTTACCATAGCTAAGATTTGGAAACAGCCTAAGTGCCCATCAACAGATGAGTGGATTAAAAAACTGTGGTACATCTACACAATGGAATACTACGCTGCGATAAAAAAGAAGGAACTCTTGCCTTTTGCAACAGCATGGATGGAACTGGAGAGCATTATGCTAAGTGGAATAAGCCAGTTAGAGAAAGATAAATACCTCATGATTTCACTCATTTGTGGAATATAGAGAACAACATAGACTTATGAACAGGGACAGATCCAAAGACAGAGAAACAGCGATCAGACTATTAATCCCAAGAGGGAAAGTAGGGGAGGGAGGGGGTAAGGCGAAGAGATCAACCAAAGGACTTGTATGCATGCATATAAGCCAAACCAATGGACATGGACAACATGGGTATGAGAGCATGAGGGGGGGGGGGGGCGGGGGGGGAGACGAGGACACATTTGTAATACCTTAACAAAGAATTAAAAAAATAATAAATAAATAAATAAATTTTAAAAAAGAATTGACTAGAGGAAGAGGGTCTTTCAGGCTCTCTCTAATCAGTGATTCGAAGGTTGTGTCTGGACTTGTAGCATCAGCACCACCTGGGAAAAGTTGGAAATGCACATTCTTGGCCCTGTCAGACCTTTGGAATCAGAAATTCTGGGGGTGAGCCTATCAATCTGTGGTTTAACAAACCCCGCAGGTGATTGTGATAAACGCTGAAGTATGAAAACCACTGCCACTGCCTCTGTTATAGAGGTAGATAAGCCATTTAAAAACAGGATAAAAGAATTCTACTGAACTTAAAAAAAAAATTAACTCAGGTAACTACAGAAAACAAATCCAAACGTGGAATTGCTTTTTCATTTCTTTAGATTATCTTTAAACTTTAGTGGATTTGTGTGTGTCCTTAGAATTTTTAAAAAATCAAAGTGACTTACAATGAGCATACAATAAAATGCTCCCATTTTAAGTAGATGGTTTTATGTCTTTTGGCAAATGTATTCTAGTACATCCATGCAATGACCTCCACAATTGAAAGAACATTTTCATCTGCCCACCTGGCCCTGTTTCGGTCAGTATTTCCCAAGACTTCCAGTACCAGGTGCTGCTGATCAGTTTCTGTCACTATAGATTAGATTTGGCTGTTGTATAATTGCTTACAAATTGACCATGCAGCATGTGTGATTTCTTTTGTTTAGCATAATATTTTTGAGATTTGTCCATGTTATGTGTATTAATAGTTTGTTCTTTTTTACTGCATACTAATATTCCATTTAATGGATACATTATCATTTGTTTGTTCCCAATGAACATTGAGGTGGTTTCTGGTTTTTTTTGGTTGTTATGAATAAAGCTACTATGAACAATAATTTTTTGTGTTCGTATGTTTTCATTTTTCAGATGTAGGAATGGAATTGGTAGGTTGAATGGTAAATGTGTACATGATGCTGCCCAGCTATTTTTCCATTGTGTTGCACCATTTTACACTCCCACAAGCTATGTATGTGTTTGCATATTTGTTTTTGGCTACTGAGTATTTTAGTTCCCTTCCTTTGGGGATTTCTTCCCCCCTTCCTGCCATATAGAAGTGATATTTGGATCTTTTTCCAGTTAAGGCTATGCAGGAGTTTTCAGTGTCGCTAGGAGTAAAAGGAAAATGGATAAAGGATATCCACTAACAATCTATAACAAATATCATACTTACTGGTCAAACTTCAGAAAAATGTCTACCAAAGTCAAGAATAAAATAGGATATAAATTTACACAATGGAATATTACTCCACCATAAAAAAAGGAAGGAAATTTTACCCTTTGCGACAGCATGGATAGACCTAGAGAACATTATGCTCAATGAAATGTCAGTCAGAGGAAGACAAGTACCATATGGTTTCTCTGATGTGGAATCTAATGAACAAAATGAACTAACAAGCAAAATAAAGACAGATTCATAAATAAAGAGCAGGCTGATAGCTGTTGGTGGAGGGTGGGGACTGGGGATGGAGGGGCGTTGAGCAAAAAAAGAAAAGAAAGGTAACTCATTGATATGGACAATAGTGTTGTGGTTGCAGGGGGTAGGGGGGAAGTGTAAGGGTATAGGGGAGGATAAATGGTGATGAAAAAAATAAACTTTAAAATAAGATAGGATATCTATTATCATCTTATTAAGTAACATTATATAAAAGGATAGCATCTCCCTAGCCAGTTTGGCTCCGTGGATAGTGCGTCGGCCTGTAGACCCAAGGGCCCCAGGTTCGATTCTGGTCAAGGGCATGGTACCTTGGTTGCAGGTTCTTCCCTGGTCTGGGCCCTGGTCAGGCTCGTGCAGGAGGCAACCAATTGATGTGTTTCTCTCACATCGATGTTTCTCTCTGTCTTTCCCTCTCTCTTCCACTCCCTCTAAAAGATCAATGGAAAAATATCCTCGGGTGAGGATTAACAAAAAGATAAAAGGATAGCATCAATGCAATAAGACAAGAAAATGAAATGACTGTAAAAAACAAAACTAACATAATATTCAGATAATACAAATATCTCCTTAGAAAATTTAAGAGGATTTCTAATCATTAAAAATCCTATACATTTAGAAAACAATAGTAAAATAAGGGCAACAAAATCTACAAGTTACAACATCAAATATACTGCATTGGGCAGAGATGCACACAACATAAATGAAAAGTGAGGTTTACTGTCAGAAGGGTCAGCTGTGTGGAGAGGTTGCAACTGGATACATCATGGAAAGTGCTTCAAAAGAGGAAGGGAGAGAGAGAGAGAGAGAAAAAGAGAGAGAGAGAGAGAAACATCAATGATGAGAGAGAATCATTGATTGGCTGTCCCTGTAACATTATACATGTTAATACAAAAGTTAGGAGGGACCAGGGAACAGCTGGTCAACTTTTTAACAATAATTGCTTCTTGGCTGGGAAATTGGCTTTGTTGGACCAGCGCTTTAGCCAGAGGAGATCACATGCCAGGCCTGCTGGTGAAAAAGCTTTGCTACCTGCTCAAATACCAAAATGAGGAGGGAATGAGCTTTCTGGGAGACCTGGGGTTGCCTTTGTTTAAAATCTAGCCTTTACGCAGCAGTGGTTAAGAGTGCAGACTCCGTAGCCAGACTGGTTCATCTGAACCCCTATCTGCCTAAGTTTCCTCATCTGTAAAATGAAAATAACATGCCTGCTTTGTTACTGTTAAAGGGATTATATGTACATGTCTAAAGCACTTAGAACTGTGTCTAGCAAGTACTAGTCTCGTTTTAATTATTTTTAAAATATATTTTTATTGATTTCAGAGAGGAAGGGAGAGGGAGAGAGAGTTAGAAACATCAATGATGAGAGAGAATCATTGATTAGCTGCCTCCTGCACACCCCACACAGAGGATCAAGCCCGCAACCCAGGCATGTGCCCTTGACCGGAATCGAAACCGGAACCCTTCAGTCCACTGGCTGATGCTCTACCCACTGAGCCAAACCAGCTACTTGGTAAATCAGAGATAGAAAAAAGTAATTCCTAAAAGAAATGGGCTTAGGAAAAAAGTTATAGAAGTAAAGGAAGGGCCCTGGGAACTTGGGAGTGAAGAAGGTAATGATAAACATGCCTGGGGCAGGGAGGGGAAAGAGAAAGGCATGGACAGACATGCTCCCCGGAGGGAGAGCGCCTTAGTTCTTATTTTTTATAATAATTACACAATATTGAAATTATTTTTTTTAAAGTATAAACCCAGAAAAAATTAAGAAAGCGGGAGGGGACCATCAGCACATAGAATATTTTAACAAATTTTTAGAAGGTGGAAACTCAAATTGAATAGTAGTAACCAATGAAGTGGGCCAAAGGAAACCACAGCCTGAACACACATGTCACCTGTGGGAGACTTCACCCTGCAGAGAATCCTGGAGCAGCGGGGGACTCCGAGTGCCAGGTATGCCAGGTAAGAAGGAGGGCAGGAATGACGGGAAGGGGTGAAAGTCGATGGACTAATTTAAAATCTGTGCATGGGACAGTTGGCTCCCTCCACCCCACCATCAGATTATTTGATAGGGTTTAAACCTGAGGCAAAAAATATTAGATGATTATCTTTAAAGAAACTGAATAAGCTGTTTCAGCTAACTTGAGCTAGTGTGGGCACTGGTACCCCCAGACAAGGAATCCTTCTAGACCTGGTCATTTTCTGGACAAGGAACATGCCCAGTGTGCTTTCAGCTGCCAGCTCTGACAGGTGACTTGAAGTAGTTCCTCTGATTTAGGGCTTCTCCAGGGTAAACCCTGGCTCCCCAATCTGGCCTCCAAGTAAAGGGCTTAGTTCAAATCGCAATTATGTGGCTTTAATTAGATTTTAACCGTAATTCTGACCAATCAGCTTTTCAATGGCCTACTTCTTAAACATAAATTGCAAACCGAGAATCAGTGTACATTTGAGGATGTCTGGAAATGTGAAAAATAAACAAATGTACATGGTAATAGCCTTGGAGAAAATATAATTTAGGAGACTGATGAACTAAACCTTAGTATTGATAAAGTTAATTTATGAGGACCCACAAAATGGAGGCCACCCCTGTGGCCTAGCCCAAGTCATAAATCTGAACCTCAGTCAGCCTGCACTTATGGGACACACCTGTCAGGGAAACTTAACATCCACCAATCACAATCCTCCAAGTCGGCTTTAGCTAGTTTACCTTCCCCTAGGAAAACATACTGGTAAGCAAACCCCCACCGTCTTAGCCAACCCTGCCCTGTTTCCTGTTGCCTCTTCTCTATAAAACTCACTCTTGCCCCAAATCCCTGGAGAACAGTGTCCACTGCTTGTGAGGCACCCCTCCCCAATTCCGGGCTGTTTTCCCTTGAACCAGGACAGCAAACTCCTTATTAACCTTAGTTTTATCATCTGACAATATTGTAGGAGAGAGCCAGAAAGGTTGTGTTGGCTAAAAATAATAAGATGTCATGAAAATAAAGAACAAGAAAGAGCTGTGGGACATTAAAACTATAATTGCTGAAATTAAGAATTACTATTGGAGAGTTGGAAGATACTGGAGAGGAAATTTCCCAGGAAATAGAGCAAAAGCACTAAGAATATAGGGGGGAGGGGGAGGTTTAGATGATCAATTAAATCCCCACCTAAATCATGGGGATACCAGAAAGAGTGAAAAGAGAATAGCAGACAGTTGGAAATCATCAAAGAAAATTATAGAAAACAATGCCTTAGGGCTGATGGGCCACCCCCGTGTTCAGTGTGAAAGGGCCCATTGGGTGCCCAGAACAATGAATGTAGAAACACCCAAACCTATACACAACATTTTAGAATTTTATAACCCCAAGGATAAAGAGAAAATCCTAAAATAAACCAGAGAGATAGAAACTGTCACCAGCAAAGAAATAAGACTTATACTAGCACTGCGAGCACTAACCAACCTTAACTGTTTAGAATAAAACACTTCCTGTTGTGGGACTTGGTAAGTGTTGTCATTCCTGCTGGGTCCTGACTGGCCCTTGTGACTTCATACTTAGAGCATTTACGGGTAATTTCTCAGTGAACTGCAATTTGTTTTGAGTTTTAGTTCCTCAAATATTTTCTCATTGCTTTCCATTAAAGGACCAACACAGCATTTGTACTCAGGCCGCCCATTCTCCTTCCACTGGACAGAGACTCTGGCTAAACCTCTCGGTAAGTAAATTACCATTTCTGGCAGAGGTGCTTTTCTTCCACACCTGAAGTACCAGCACTCTTATTTCTCTTATTTTTGTTTCTCTGGAGGCAAGAGGACAGGCACTATAGCCACCCAGACTTGGGTTTAAATCCTAGATCCATGACATAGTTGCCTCAGCTGGTACTCTTTGCTCTTGTAGTCAAAGGACATGAAATCTGGAGAGGGTCTTGGAGATCTCTCGTCCCCAGAAATGGCCTCCTGATGAGCAAAATTGACCATGAACCTAAAATTGATCCTAGCTGTTCTGTTGAAACCCTGTGTTTATTTATCTCTGGGGAGGCCTGGAGCCACGGTGCTGTCTCTTGGCCAAATCTGCATGGAATGTACTAACTAGTGATTACTGTAGTCCTGTGCTGGGGTCTGAGACAGGCCAGAGGCACCCTACACCAGCTTTTCTGTTTTTGAGGCTGGTCATGTAGCCTAGTTTTGGCCACGTGACCAGAAGAGTATAAAAGAGATTGTAGTTTCCCGAGACCAAGGTATCTCGCACATACCTAGGTTGTCCATTACCTGAAATGCAGCACAGCCTGTGCCACTTAGGCCGCCAGGAACCGGACCTGGGATCTGAGCCCTCTTTGACGTTTGCCTGTTTTTTATTTTTATTTTTGTATCTTATCCTCTACCTGTATTAAAGTCTTATGTAAGTATACTACAAAGAGTCCAGTGAGTTTTTTGCAAGTACCCAAACCTGTAGACATGCTCAAGATAGCACTTCGAATGGGATCATTGAGACAGTCTTCGGCTTTATAACTTAAATAACGGCCAAGGCTTCGGTTGGCAGAAAGAAAAATGAAAAGTGGGCGAAAGATTGACAACCACTGATGGCAGGCTGGCTGCCGAGGAATCCCTGGTTTGAATTCATCAAGTGCTATGACTATTGATGGGAGGGAAGGCACAGCAATGGAATTTAAATGTGGTCAGTCCAGAGCTGGAGGAAGTAGCTCAGTGAATTAAAACAGAAATTCAGATAGAGGGGAAGTCAGCTGAGAATGCTGTTATCTCAGCTGGTTTTGGCTGCTTTGGCAGAAATGGAAGTAACTAAGAAAGGGCCTTAGCCTGCCAAGACCTAACTTTGGCTGGTTTCTTCTGTTCAGAATGAGACCTCGTCTGATAGATAATCACTAAGGGGCACTACAGGGAGAGGGCAGCAAGAAAACTTGAAACAAAGGAACTTATCAACCAAAAAGCGAAGTAACCCTGTGGACTGCTCTAGAGAGCTGCTCAGGAAACTGCTGGAACAGATTTAACTCATTACGGGCCACTGAGTGCTTTTCCTTGCCTTAGTTACTGCAAAATGAAGGGCACGCTTGGCCTTCATCAAGACCTTCTGTTCACTGCCAATCAATGATTCTCTCTCATCATTGATGTTTCTATCTTTCTCTCCCTCTCCCTTCCTCTCTGAAATCAATTAAAAAGATATATTATAAAAAAAAAAGACGTTCTGTTCGCTGCCACTTTTGCAGAAATGTGGGTAGATGGGCAAATTGCAAATCAGCTTAGCAATTTGGACAAAGGCAGGGGGCACATAAAGCACCTTGTAAAGTGGAACCACTTGATTCCACCTGCAGGTGTTCCATGGAATACTCCTGAGGCTCCTGAAGTGTTGGGGATGCAAGCAAGCATCTTTGGATTGATGTGACCACACCAAGGAGTCCCCTATTTTATGCCTTTGGTGTAAGTGACGACTGATGCTGTGATAAGAGGGCCTCCAACCGCTTGGATGGAGCAGGTGACCTTACTGCTGGGAGGACAGGATGGAGTGAGGGGGGCTGTCGTTGACTTACTAGTGTCTTCCCTCCCCCTCGGGCTGAATGATGCATAGATCAGTACTATTCAGAAGAAATGAAAAGTAAGAATAAAAGGGTTGAAGAAAATCTCAGAACTAGTCAAACAAGTGGAAATGTCTGCTAACCTGCTTTTCTTTCCCTTCTCAGAAAATGGCCTCACAGGAGGAGGCCGCTGACCAGAGGATTTCCCAGTATGATGAAACTACTATCCCTCAGCTGTCTGCTCTTCTGGGCATCGACATGGTTCAGTTTGTAAAGGAAATAGAAAAAAAGGAGCAAGAAGATCGAGAAAAAATGCAGAAGGGCTTTAACTCAGAAATGCGCAGTGAAGCAAAAAGGTTAAAGACTTTTGTGACCTATGACTCCTACAGCTCGTGGACACCACAGGAGATGGCAGCGGCTGGGTTCTATTTCACCGGCATAAAATCGGGGGTGCAGTGCTTCTGCTGTAGCTTAATCCTGTTTTGTACCACCCTCAAGCGTCTCCCCATAGAACACCATAAGAAGTTCAGCCCGCACTGCGAGTTCCTTTTGGGCAAAGATGTTGGCAACATTGCTAAGTATGACATAAGAGTTAAGAATCCAGAGAGCAAGATGAGAGGAGACAAAACAAAGTACCAAGAAGAGAAGGCCAGACTTGAATCCTTCCATGATTGGCCATTTTATGCCCATGGGACATCCCCACGGGAGCTCTCAGCAGCTGGCTTTGTCTTTACAGGTAATTTGAAATAATTTTCTGAAGCATTTCTCTGGAGTTTTAAGTTTAGGTTCCATTTTTCAGTTGCAATATTTTGTGAACCTTTCCTCACTTGTTAAATGTATTAGGTATAAGGCCTAGTTTATTAAAATTCAACTTCAGTACTTTACTCGAGCTTTATGTTTCGTATCACATATTAATTTGTCAAATATGTACATAATTAGACAGTTACTTTTCCTTAAATTTGGACCTTAGACAATATTGACAACATTCTTAAGGTCCTTAAGCCATGAGGCCTAGCTGGTGTTACTAGGTGGTAAGAGTGTCGGGCCACACACCGAAGGGTCTCAAGTGTAATTCTTGGTCAAGGGAACATACTTGGGTTGCAGGTTCAATCCTCGGCCACCTATATTGATGTTTCTCTCTCTCCCTCTCTCTTCCCCTCCTCCCTCCTTCCCTTGCTCCTTCCCTCCTTCCCTCCCTCCTTCCTCCTTTCCTCCCTCCCCCCTCCACCTCCTCACCTCTCTCCTTCCACTCTCTCTAAAAATCAATGGAAAATATATTCTCGGGTGAGGAATAACAAAAAATAAAATAAAATAAATAAAATAAAATAAAATAAAATAAAATAAAATAAAATAAAATAAAATAAAATAAAATAAAATAAATCATGAGGTCAGCCAGACCCCAATCTCCTCCCCTTTTCCTTTTGCTGCTGCTATAAGATCTTCCTTTGATTCTTTTAATTGCTGCAATATTGGAATGGCTTTCTGTTTGTTGGTGGGTTGGTTTTAATCGTAGGGCTAATTCTGATGTATAGGGCAAACTGCATTTAAGAAAACTGCAGTTTGAATTGACCTAGGCATGCTGTAAATGTTATGATGGGTGTGAATGAGAATTGTAATAACAATAACAGCAATCTTTTACTGAGTACCAACAAACTCACCAATTACCTCCATTTCACAGTTGAGTTCATTGAGGCTCAAAGAGTTTAAAAACATTCCTGTGTCCATAGAAGTTTCATTGCAGAGCTACAACTTAGGTTTTCTAACTGTGCTCTATGTTGTGAGTTCTTGGATTTCTCTGCTTCCCCACTACTGTGGCTCTGAGAGCTCAAATAGCAAATACCAGCTCTGGGAACACCTGGCGGGCAGGTGTTAAACAGGTGTATGTGCAGTATGGCCATGGCTGACAGGGAGGTCCTAGGCTTAAAAAATGGTCTTTTAGGGCCCTGGGGCTGCGGATGGAGATTCAGCCAGATGACAGTGGAAGTGGACAGAGATGTTGGAGTAAGTCTTCCTCATGCACAGAGAGGCAACTCCCAGAGACAGACCTTCTGGGACTACCCCGTGGTGCCATTGCCGAACAATCCAAATATTTTCTTCACATGCAGGAAAACGCGATACTGTGCAGTGCTTTTCCTGTGGTGGATGTTTAGGAAATTGGGAGGAAGGAGATGATCCTTGGAAGGAGCATGCTAAGTGGTTCCCCAAGTAAGTAGATCTCTCTCTCTCTCTCTCTCTCCTCTGAAACAAAACTAAAGACAAGAGTCACCTTCCTAGAGTAGCATTTTCAGGTTTTTTCCCTACTCAAAACTGGAATGTTCGAGAATTTCTTCAAGCAAGAATCACATAATTTAAAAATAATTTCTTAAATGTTTTATCATCCAAAATATGAAGACACGTTTTGTCAAGTAGTAGTTTCAGGATCCACCCTAATTGATAAATAAGAATAATTCATATAGGGGAGAGAACCAAGATGGCGGCATAGGTTAACGCCGGAGTTTGCTGCTTTGAACAACTACTTCAAAAGTGAAACCAAAAAACAGAAGGGACATCACCCAGAACCACAGGAACGCTGGCTGAGTGGAAGTCCTACAACTAGGAGGAAAGAGAAACGCATACGGACACTCAGAGGAGGCACAGTGCTGAAGTCAAATTCTGAGGTGCGGAGTGCGCGGAGCGGGCTGGCGGCGGAGGGCGCGGTTGGCATTTTCAATCGGGAGGGAGTCGCAGAATCTGAGCTCCAGATCCGGGCGAGTCTTTAGGGACCCAGACTCAAACGGGAGAAGCGGGACTGTCTGGCTTCGGTCAGAGCGAGTGCAGCTTTCTCTCTGAGCTTTGCAGCGGGTGCTGGGACTCAGAGAGGCAGAGCCCCTGGGGACAGGACTGA
Source organism: Myotis myotis (assembly GCF_014108235.1). NCBI lineage: Eukaryota > Metazoa > Chordata > Mammalia > Chiroptera > Vespertilionidae > Myotis > Myotis myotis. Next base: position 37,419,069 of record NW_023416357.1, read on the forward strand.
GAGCCGTCATAACTGCTCTCTCCGGCCCACCCTGTTGATCCTGTTCGACCCGCCCCGCCCAAGCCCTGCACACAGGCATTTGCCGGATAGCCTCAGGCAAAGGCTAGATTAGCACCTCCCTAGAGGACAGAAGTTCTCTCACTGCTGACACAGCTGATTCTCATAGCCACTTGGCCTGGAGGTCAAACCCTCCCTGGAATTAGCTACAACAATCAAGATTTAACTATAAGACTGCGAACAAAGACCACTAGGGGGTGCACCAAGGAAGCATAACAAAATGCGGAGACAAAGAAACAGGACAAAATTGTCAATGGAAGATATAGAGTTCAGAACCACACTTTTAAGGTCTCTCAAGAACTGTTTAGAAGCCGCCGATAAACTTAATGAGATCTACAAGAAAACTAATGAGACCCTCGATCTTATATTGGGGAACCAACTAGAAATTAAGCATACACGGACTGAAATAACGAATATTATACAGACTCCCGACAGCAGACCAGAGGAGCGCAAGAATCAAGTCAATGATTTGAAATTCGAAGAAGCAAAAAACACCCAACCGGAAAAGCAAAATGAAAAAAGAATCCAAAAATGCGAGGATAGTGTAAGGAGCCTCTGGGACAGCTCCAAGCGTACCAACATCAGAATTATAGGGGTGCCAGAAGATGAGAGAGAGCAAGATATTGAAAACCTATTTGAAGAAATAATGACAGAAAACTTCCCCCACCTGGTGAAAGAAATGGACTTACAGGTCCAAGAAGCGCGGAGAACCCCAAACAAAAGGAATCCAAAGAGGACCACACCAAGACACATCATAATTAAAATGCCAAGAGCAAAAGATAAAGAGAGAATCTTAAAAACAGCAAGAGAAAGAAACTCAGTTACCTACAAGGGAATACCCATACGACTGTCAGCTGATTTCTCAACAGAAACTTTGCAGGCCAGAAGGGAGTGGCAAGAAATATTCAAAGTGATGAATACCAAGAACCTACAACCAAGATTACTTTATCCAGCAAAGCTATCATTCAGAATTGAAGGTCAGGTAAAGAGCTTCACAGATAAGGAAAAGCTAAAGGAGTTCATCACCACCAAACCAGGATTATATGAAATGCTGAAAGGTATCCTTTAAGAAGAGGAAGAGGAAGAAAAAGGTAAAGATACAAATTATGAACAACAAATATGCATCTATCAACAAGTGAATCTAAGAATCAAGTGAATAAATAATCTGATGAACAGAATGAACTGGTGATTATAATAGAATCAGGGACATAGAAAGGGAATGGACTGACTATTCCTGGGGGGGAAAGGGGTGTGGGAGATGCGGGAAGAGACTGGACAAAAATCGTGCACCTATGGATGAGGACAGTGGGTGGGGAGTGAGGGCGGAGGGTGGGGCGGGAACTGGGAGGAGGGGATTTATGGGGGGAAAAAAAAGAGGAACAAATGTAATAATCTGAACAATAAAGATTTAATTAAAAAAAAAAAGAATAATTCATATAGGGATGATGTAAAATGGCATTTAAAGGAAGTTGGAAAGTAAAACAATGTTTAAGACTATTACAAATGGTTTCATGTACTGCTGATTATATACCAGACAGAAACATTTTATTTTAAAAACTCAGAATTTTGATTGTTGCAATGCTCTTTAGTTCCCTGCTTAGAAAATAAAATGTATTCTAATTATTTTTAATGCTATATTTACTAGTATTTCTACATCACTTTGTATCTAGCAAATACATAGTCATTCCCTTTATAGTTTTTAAAACCTTTATTATGAAAAATTTCAAAGGTGGAGAGAATCTATAATAATAAAAGTGTAATATGCAAATCGACCGAACAGCCAAACAGCGGAACGACCATCCAGATGACCTTCTGGACCAGTGGTTCTCAACCTTCCTAATGCCGTTACCCTTTAATACAGTTCCTCATGTTGTGGTGACCCCCAATTTCATTGTTAGAAATTGAACATAATTAAAGCATAGTGATTAATCACAAAAACAACATGTAATTATATGTGTGTTTTCCAATGGTCTTAGGCGACCCCTTTGAAAGGGTCGTTCGACCCCCAAAGGGGTCGCGACCCACAGGTTGAGAACCACTATTCTGGATGAAGCCGGTGCTGCGAGGGCCTACTCTTGCATGAATTTCGTGCATTGGGCCTCTAGTAGTATAATAAGCACTTATATGGCCAAGTAATATTCCATTCATCTTTCACCCACCTTTCTCCAGAAATAATAATAACCAGATTATATTAAAGTCATATAATGCCATTTGTTAATATTCTTATATTTTAGAGTTATATACTAAAATATCTCTAAGAAACAAAACCACAGTATCATTATTTCTCCTAAAAAAAAATTAACATTGATTCCACAATACATATAATCAAATATCTGAGTCATTGTTCAATATCCACATCCCTCCAACTCCTTTTCTCTCTTTACTGCTGGTTAATTTAAATCAGAATCCAAACAAATCTGTCTATTACATTTAGTTGATCTGTCTCTTAATATTTTTAATTTATAGATTTCCTTCTTTCCTCTTTTTCTTGTCATTTATCCTTTATAGAAGCCATGTAATCTGTCCTGTAAAATTCCCTACACTCTGGGTTTGGCTGAATCTGTTTCTGTGGAGTTATTTAATGTTTTTCCACTTCCTATATTTCCTATAACCTAGTACTTGGATCTAGCAATGTGATCAGGCTCATACTCTATTTCTTTTACATATATATATTTATTGATTTCAGAGAGGAAGGGAGAGGGAAAGACAAACATCAATGATGAGAGAGAATCATTGATTGGCTGCCTCCTGCACGCCCCCTACTGGGGATCGAGCCCCACAACCCAGGCATGTGCCCTTGACTGGAATTGAACCCAGGACCTTTCAGTCCACAGGCCGATGCTCTATCCACTGAGCCAGACCAACTGGGGCATCATATCCTATTTCTTTAACAAATATTTGTCATATGCCTACTACATGCAAAGAGGTTATTGGTTGTATCATAGATCAACCACACAATACCTAAGCAGTTATCTATGTTTATAAGTCATCTTGCACATGTGCAGCCATGCTCACAAAAGTGGAAGGATGTCTATGATATGTTAAGTGAAAAAAGCAGTATGCAAAATAATATGTGTAGTGTAAGCCCTTAAAAAAACGTGTAGCCGGAACCGGTTTGGCTCAGTGGATAGAGCGTCAGCCTGCGGACTGAAAGGTCCCAGGTTCGATTCCAGTCAAGGGCATGTACCTGGGTTGCAGGCACATCCCCAGTAGGAGATGTGCAGGAGGCAGCTGATGGATGTTTCTCTCTCATCGATGTTTCTAACTCTCTATCTCTCTCCCTTCCTCTCTGTAAAACATCAATAAAATATATTAAAAAAAAAAAAAAAAACGTGTAAAGCCACTCAACCTATATACAGACTTGTTTGAAAATATATAGAGCCCTAGATGGTTTGGCTCAGTGGATAGAGCATCGAACTGCAGACTGAAGGATCATGGGTTTGATTCCGGTCAAGGGCACATGCCCGGGTTGCGGACTGGATCCCCAGTAGGGGGCGTACAGGAGGCAACTGATCAATGATTCTCTCTCATCATTGATGTTTCTATCTCTCCCTCTCCTTTTCTCTCTCAAATCAATAAACCCTGGCATGTGCCCTGACTTGGAATTTAACTGTGACCTTCTGGGTCATAAGTCAATGCTCAACCAATGAGCCATGCCAGCTGGGCCACCATAGTTTAATTTAACTAACAAAATCTCCAATATATATATATATATATATATATATATATATATATATATATATATATATTACTGTAAATCATTCTCTTTGATTGTATTATATATTTTGTTTCAAGAGAAAAGTTAAGACTTAATTTTAAAGTATTTGTGTTGTCACTAATGTAAGTAAGAATAATTATGTGAGAATAATGATGAATCTCTTATATTTTGGTATAAGTCTCTTGACAGTTTTATTTGAAGTTGAAAAAATTCACCATTTTTAAGTGTACAGTTCAGTAAGTTTTAACAAATGTTTATTGTGTAACCATCACCATAATACTAGAGATATAGAACATCTCTGTCACAATATTGGTGTAGATTTTAATTATGTTTATTAATTATAGATGTGAATTTCTTCAACGTAAGAAGTCCTCAGAGGAAATTGCCCAGTATATTCAAAGCTACAAGGGATTTGTTGATGTCACGGTAATTTATAACAGCATTTCCCCCCCTCATGTTGGCTTTTGATTACCTAGTAATATCTGAATTAGCAGAGGGTGGGCTTTCTTTCTTTTTTGGGGGGGGTCATGAATTCTACTTTCTTATTCCCTTCTTTCCTACCCCAACTTCTCATCTGGCAGAATGAAGAAAATCTATTCCCTTGCTAAACTAGAGCCCTTAAAAGTCCTTTTTCCAGGACTGGCTTTTGATTGGTCGGTCTGCCTTCCTCATAGTCTTTCCCTCTTTGACTGAGGCCACCTCCCCTAGCTTTCCTTGGCTGCCCCATCTGAATTCCTGTGTGAGATTTTGGGACCATGTCACCATCACCCTCGGAAGGCCTCAGTTACTGTCTCCTAGCTGGTTACTCTGTAACTATTAGTAAGGATTCCCTAATGGCAGGTCACAGACAACCCAACCCAAATTGACTTAAGCAAAAAGGGGAATTTATTGGCTAACATGACTCAGAAGATGAGAACCCTGCAGGGAGAACTTGACCTGAAAGTGGGAGAGAATTGTGTCCTGAGAAAGAAATTGAGTGCGGTTATCAGAAGGAGAAGGATCAGTTGCTTAATACCTAATGCTCTTCTTAATCTAGTTTCCTTCCTATATTTCATACTTCCTCATTAGTCACAGTACATCTGTGCTATCCACATGTAAATCAGCTTTGGAGCTAGATCTCTGGAAATAGCCACCCTAGAACTAGAAGACTTCCTGTTAGGCAGCAGCACTGCATAAAAAATTCCAACATTAATAGAAACAAATATTTAGAGAACAATCTCCAACAACCGTGCCACTCAATCAATCCAGTGAAACTTTATGTGGGGGTGGGAGGAATTCTTTCCATTTTTATTCATAGATACGTGTATCTTCTAAGTCAAAGTCAAAATTTTCATTTTCTTCAGGGAGAACATTTTGTGAATTCCTGGGTCAAGAGAGATTTACCTATGGCATCAGGTAAACAGACATTTTTTTTTTAAGGGAAGAAACGTTAAAATTTTTAAAACGCAGACCTATTTCAAAGGCTTTGCTTGTTTATTTCTTTTTCTGTTTTTCTTTTGTCCTCACCCTTTTTTTAACTCTTCCATTTTCTTACTCATTTTATGGGGCATATGCCCAGGTTGCAGGCTCTATCCCCAGTGGGGGACATGCAGGAGGCAGCCAATCAGTGATTCTCTCTCATCATTGATGTTTCTTTCTCTCTCTCCCCCTCTCCCTTCCTCTCTGAAATCAATAAAAAAAAATATATATATATATATATATATATATATATATATATATATATTAAAAACAATTAAAATTTCTGGATAAAACGTTTTTGAAAACATTCTTAATTGGATCTGTTACGAAATTAAACATGAAGTAATAGAAAAATATATATAGTTCTCTGCCTTCAATTCCTTATACAGGGCTTCTAAAACCCTCATAATTTCCTAAGCGATAAGAGCACTAGGGGCATCTTTTGTTCAAATGAGGTGACTCTGGGTGGGCTCCTGGATGGGGGTTGGTCACTAGAAACATGAAACCATGATTAGAAGCTTAGAATTCTCAGTCCTCCTCCTCCCCCTCCTCTCTATTCTCCAGAGAGAGGAGCAGAGCGGGGCTGGAAGTGGAATTAATAACATCTTCATGATGAAAATCCCAGTAGCACAGGGTTCAGAGAGCTTCCAGGTGGGTGACACATTCCAACTCCATGGGGTTGGAAGCCCCTGTTCTTGGGGCCCTCTCGGGCCTCACCCTATCTCTTCACCTAGCTGTTCACCTGTATCTTCTATCAATCCCTTAATAGACTAGTAAACATAAGAAAGTGTTTCTATGAGTTCTGTGAGCCACTCCAGTAAATGAAGTGAAGTGGGAGCAGTCTTGTGGGACTGAGCTCTTAACCTGTGGGATCTGACACTGTCTCAGGTAGAGGGAGTCAGAATTGAGTTAAATTGTAGGGCGCCTAGCTGGTCGGAGAAAACCACCACACATCTGGTGCCAGAGTTGTTGTGTGGTCTGAGAGTAAAGGAGACACCCAGGAGGAAAAGACGTATTTTTCCAATACATTAAGCATAGGCGGATTAAAAATGAAGTGACAGCTAAATCCTGGGGTTGAGTGGAACGTCAAAGCAAGCTTTCATCTTTAGAAAATTCACAAAACCAAGTTAACGTAGATTTAAAATTTTTTTTAATATGTCTTCATTGATTTCAGAGAGGAAAAGAGAGGGAAAGAGATAGAAACATCAGTGATGAGAGGGAATCATTGATTGGCTGCCTCCTGCACGTCCCCTACTGGGGATCAAGCCCGCAACCCAGGCAGTTGCTCTTGATCGGAATTGAACCTGGGACCCTTAAGTCCGCAGGCTGATGCCTATCCACTGAGCCAAACCAGCTAGGGCCAGGTTTAAATTTTTTAAAAATTGATTTCAGAGAGGAAGGGAGAGGTAGAGAGAGATGGCAGCATCAATGATCAGAGAGAATCATTGATCAGCTCCCTCCTGCACACCCCTGAGCCCACAACCTGGGCATGTGCCTATCCAGGAATCAAACCAGGACCTCCTGGTTTATAGGTCGACCCTCAACCACTGATCCATACCAGCCGGGCAATGTAGGTTTAATTTTCAAGTCCTTATAGGGCACAGATTACAGGAACCAAACCCCAGAGCCCACCCAACATGAGAAAACTAATGAAGGCCATTGCATAGAGTGGACACCCCAAAGGGCAAGAAATAAATCTACCTGCTCTTAAGGGAAACAAGGAAAATTTGTCTTTCTTAACACTAAATTGTGAAGGAGGCATATCTTCTTTAGCTTTTTTGATTATTTTATTCTGATGCTAGATGATGAGATAATTTTAAAAGGTTTTATAATAGAAAATTTTGAGCATATACAGAAATAAGATAGTATATACTCACCACTCTGCTTCAACAATTTAACATGTAGTCAGTCTTGCTATATCTAATTTTCTTCTTTTTAACCTCCCCCAATTATTCTGAAGCAAACTCCAAGCATCATATCATTCTGTCTGTAAATATGAAGTGATAACTTGAACCTGATAATTGCAATATCAAAACTTGCTGGTCTAACCATATGTCTTTTATTCAAGCTTTTTGCAATGACAGCATCTTTGCTAATGAAGAACTACGACTGGAGTCTTTTAAGAAATGGCCCCATGCATCTCCTGGGGGCGCAGCTCTGGCCAAAGCAGGTCTTTTCTACATAGGTGAGTCAGTAGTTGGCATAGCCTCTTGCCTTGCTGCTCATTCAAGCCCCACATACACTAATGACCCTGGATTTGTATTTATCTAGTCTCAACAATCTCCACTCTTCTACTCTTTCCTTACATATCCTTTTTCCTTGCTATGTCAGAAAACCTCTCCCAGTTTTCTACAACTAACTTAGGTAGAGAAGCTCCAAATTGAAGCCTTAAGAACTTGACTAACAATGAATACAAGTACATGTATCCTCTACTTTTGGAAAGTTAGTTTTATGCCACTTTGTTTTTATGAAAGATATATACATGAGTAAAGGCAGACCTTGGAGATGCTGCAGGTTCAGTTCCAGACCACTGCAATAAAACAACTATCACAACACTGGAGTCATAATACATTTGCTGATGGAGGGTATTTGCAGAAAATGTAGTATCTGTGAAGCACATGAAAGCAAAGCACAATAAAACTGTCACATGACCCTTTTGCTTCTACCTCTTTAACCAGAACTTAGTATGGCCATACTAGCTATAAGAGAAGCTGGCACATTCAATCATTTTCCTGGGTGGTAAACACAGTTAAAATTTGGGGTTTCTGTTACTGTGGAAGAATGAGCGATATTGGGAGAGTGGAGAAGCAGTCTTAAACACTCTCCTCAGACGCGAAAAATCAAAAAATACTTTGTTGTTGTTAATCCTCACCTGAGGATATTTTTTCCCAATGATTTTTAGAGAGAGTGAAAGGTAGGGAGGGAGAGAAAGAGAGAAATAGAGACACATCAATTGGTTGCCTCCCAGATACACCTGGATCAGGACTGGGGATTGAGCCTGCAACCTGCAACCAAGGTATGTGTCCTTGACCGGAATTGAACCCAGGACCCTTCAGTCTGCAGGTGGACGCTCTATCCGCTGGGTTGGTGTCCAGTTAGGGTCATAGCATTCTCTTTAGCTTCTGGTCATCAAGAAGTTCCCCTCTGTAATCCACAACTAGTAGGCTTGTTCCCTTTAGCTAACTGCCTGAGGTACAGTAGGGATCAGAGAAAGGATATTGTGCCCTGCCTTGGTCCTTGCTGGCTTTCTTCAGGCCAGACACACAAATTGAGTTACAGTGGAGGTCCATGCAGAGCTTTTACTGAGAGGTCAAGTAGATGTGACAAATTTCACACAGCAGTACAGAGTAGGGGAATATGGCGGTCACTTTAACAAAGATATTCCGTGGTACAAAATATCTTAATGGCTTACAAGCTTAAGCATTTGGAAAGGCAGTGTCCCTACTCTCTCTATTCTGGCTTCCTCTTGGCAGCTTCCTCCAAACACCCTCTGTCCAGTGTCCTCATCCTCTTTCTTTTTGAACCTCCACCTCTCCCCACAAATCCTAATCCTCTGACCCTCTAAGAGTCTTGCAAGCTCTAGGACCTTTTATTTTCATGCAGACACAAAGGGAGGGTCTCCCCTCCCCTAGCTTTACCAGGCCGACAGAGGTCCAAGAGTGGAAGATGATAGCTGTTCCATTTCTACTTCAATCCTTTGGCAGATTCAAATGCTAGTTTCCTTCCTAAGAAATATAGTCTCACAAGGAGACTTGATCCTACTTCTAGTGGCATAAACCTGGCAATAATGTAGTAATAGGCATTTGATGCTTCATGAACTTACACAGGGCTGCAACATTGCTCAATCTCCCCTCCCCCTGAACTCCATATGTATTCTCTCTTATTTAATCACTAGACAAATGCTTATTGAGTGCTTAATAAGTGCTAGGCACTCTTCAAGTCCATGAGATTCATTGGGGAGCAAAACAGACAAAAGTCTTTTCCTGCATGGAGCTTTAATGCGTACACTGATTTGCACATCCCCTGTTCCATAGGAGGATGGGACAGGGAAAGGGTGTTCATCAAAGTGCATGCCACATGGAGGCATCCATGACTATTTGCTCATTACCCCTTTGGTCCTGTATAGAATATTGCCCCAACTTGTGACTTTGTCACAAAATTTGATTGGAAATACGAGTAGGGTTTTGCTAATAAAGGCCTGGTAGTTATTACCTGTGTCACTTGAGAAATACACATGCCAGTTACACTGATTGAATTTCTTTGCATCTAGGTATAGAGGACACCGTCCAGTGTTTTTCCTGTGGAGGATGTATGAACAACTGGGTGGAAAGTGATGACCCATTAGGAGATCATTCGAAATATTTTCCTAAGTGAGTGGAATGAATGCTTAGTGTCTGTGAATTTGGATATACTTTAAAACAATTTGTCCCTCGCTTTTTCCTGCATTTTCTTATTAAATATTTGCTCAACCCTCTGATTGCTATTCTGAAGAATGAGTCTTTATCTCTTATCCCCTTATTCTCATGACACCCTTTCCATTTAGCATTTCCTTTATTATAGTTATAGCATAGTTTTGGTGAGATCAATATTTTTACATTATATGTTTATTTATCATGACTGCAGAACTGAACCTGTAGTAAATTATTATTTTGCCTCTCTGTACAAATTTTAATTTTTGTAGAAAGTAATAATTGTCTTGTTAGTAGTTTAATTTTTTAAATGAAATTCATACATTAACCACTTTAAAGTGCGCAATCTAGTAGTATTTAGTACATTCACAATGTTGTGCAACCACTTCCTCTAATTCCATTTTCATTACCCCAAAAGAAAACTGTACCCATTAAGTAGTCACTCCCTATCTTCCCACCCCATCCTAGTCTAGCTCCTTAGAGCTACCAATATACTTTCTGCCTCTACAGATTTACTTATTCTGGATATTTTATATAAATGGAAACATACAATATGACTTTTGTGTCTGTCTTCTTTCACTTAGCATAATGTATTGAGGTTCATCCATGTTGTAGCATGTGTCAGTACTTCATTTCTTTTTTTTATGACAGAGTTATATATATTTCTCCATATTCTCACCAATACTTTTCTTTAACTGTAGTATTTGGTTAGGTATTTTTTTTTTATGTCTTGAGGACCAGTTTATCATCAAATTCACCCAGATGTTTAAATCTTCTCTCTAGTCATTCAGAACTATAAGCATTTCCATCATTTTCATTTTCTTGAAGTTTCTCTCCAACATGAACTGTTTATCCTGTAGTCATCCTAGGATCCTAGGGATTCCTATTGGCTCTCTCCTGTGTTGTAGCTCCTGTGTCCTATCTAATGTCATCTTCTTGGTTTATCCACTCATTTTGGTGGAGTACTCCTCCAAGTCCCCTGGAAAAGATTGCACAAGAGATACATGTTTTTAGCTTGTATATAACTCATATATCTGAATATATTCTCACATTTGTTTGATAATTTAGCTGGGTATAGAATTCTAGGTTAGAATTTGTCTTAATTTCAATTGTAAAGGCATTGCTACATTTTTGTATAGCTTCCAATGTTGCTATTGATTCTGATTCTTTTTTTTTTCTTTCTTTTTTTTTTTAAATATATTTTATTGATTTTTCACAGAGAGGAAGGGAGAGAGATAGAGAGAGTTAGAAACATCGATGAGAGAGAAACATCGATCAGCTGCCTCTTGCACATCCCCCACCGGGGATGTGCCCGCAACCCAGGTACACGCCCTTGACCGGAATCGAACCCGGGACCTCTCAGTCCGCAGGCTGATGCTCTATCCACTGAGCCAAACCGGTTTCGGCTGATTCTGATTCTTAATCCTTAGATTGCAAACCACATTTCCACCCCTTCTAGAAGCTTTTAGGTTTTTCTGTTTGTTTCTAGTGTTTTAAAATTTCATGAAGAAATGGCTGTTTCTTTTTTTGTATATATATATATATATATATACACACACACATATATATACATATACATATATATATATATATATATATATATATATATATATATATATATATTGATTTCAGAGAGGAAAGGAGAGGAAGCGAGAGATAAAAACATCAGTGATGAAAGAAAATCATTGATTGCCTGCATCCTGCATGCTCCCCCACTAAGGATCGAGCCCACAACCGGGCAAGTGCCTCAACCAGGAACTGAACCATGACCTCTAGATTCATACATAGGTTGATGCTCACCACTGAGCCACTCTGGCTGAGTGAAATGGCTATTTCTTTAATTTTTTTTTCTGTGAATGTTTAAAGTTTTTTGGCTTACTTATTTTTTGCTCACCAAACTCTCCATAAATGTTGAGTTGTAAGAAGAAATTAGTTGTTTTCACTTTGTAATTTGTAAGACTTTTTTCCAGAAATAAGTATTAATACATACAGATCTTAAAACAAATACTCCCATTTAATTCTAAGATTCTAAAGAGGGTACTGCTTTGAAGGAGTTTTGACAGAAGTAGTTGCTTATTTTCTTTCTTATTTGAGTTAGTATTTAGTAAATTGTTGAGAATCATAGGGACATTCCTCTTAATTTCTGGAAACATAAGCTATATGCAGTCTACTTTTGTTTAGAAGTTTTTTTCTGGAATCTATCAACTTCCTTTTGTGTGGTTTTTACTCTTCCTTTGCTTTCTTTCTTTTGTTTTTTTTTTTTTAATTGAAGACTAGGATGCCTCCAAAGGAGTAACTAAAATATTTATGATTTGAAGGACAATAAGAAACCAATGTATCGACCATAGAAGTTAAGAAATTGAACATTACCAAATGCCTTAGAAGGCTACTGTATATCCACCCTCCCCAATTCCAATTATATCCTTGTTCCTCCAATCCAGAGTTAAACATGATCCTGAATTTTTGGTTAATTATTCATCTGCTTCTCTTTATGGTTTTACCCACTACATATGTCGCCTTAAACATTGAATTTTGCCTATTCTTGAAGTGAAAATAGAAGCATACTGCAAGGTTCTTCTGTGAATGACACATGTAGCTCCACATCGTTTTGTAGGCTCATTCTTAATTATGTATAGAGTTGTAGTCCACTTGTTTTCACTGCTATATAGTGTATTATTTCACAAGTGTATAATTATCTCTTCCATTATTGATTCAACATCTGGGTTGTCTTAAGGATGTTGCAAATTCAAATAATGGTACTACAAACATTCTTGTGCATATTTCCCAATGCCCTGAGCGTTACTCTCTAGGGCATATAACAAAATATGGAATTGCACAGGCATAGAATTTGAACATATTCAACCTTACTAGAGTGTGTAAAAGTTTTTCAGAGTGGTTGTACTCATAAATTACTAGTACATTTACACTAGCATAGATGAATTTTCCATGGCCTGCTTCCTTACTAATTTGGTGTTGTCCAAATTTAAATTTTTGACAATCTAAAATTTTTCATATTTTCCCATGTAATTTCCACATTATTTTTCTTCAAAAGTGTGTATTATTATTTGCCCTTTCATATTCAGAGATTATATGAACTGTTCTCTTTAACCTCATAGTATTCCTTGTTCTTAAGTCTTTATCTGATATTAATATTATTTTATCACTCCAATTTTTCTATAATTAGTTTTTACATAATTTTTGAAATCATTTTACTTTTAATCTATGGCTTTATATTTAAAGCAAATTTCTTGCCGAAACCGGTTTGGCTCAGTGGATAGAGCGTCGGCCTGCGGACTGAAGGGTCCCGGGTTTGGTTCCGGTCGGGGGCATGTACCTGGGTTGCGGGCATATCCCTGGTGGGAGATGTGCAGGAGGCGGCTGATCGATGTTTCTCTCTCATCGATGTTTCTAACTCTCTATCTCTCTCCCTTCCTCTCTGTAAAAAATCAATAAAATATATTAAAAAAAAAAAAAAAGCAAATTTCTTGTAGGCAGGCAACAGGGTTGGATCTAGTTTTTAACTCTGACAATGGGAGTGTTTAGAACATTTACATTTGGCCCGGCAGGTATGGCTCAGTGGTTAAGCGTCGACCTGTGGTAGGAGGTCACAGTTCAATTCCTGATCAGGGCACATACCTGGGTTGTGGGCTTGATCTCAATCGGGGACGTGCAGGAGGCAGCTAATTGATGATTCTCTCTCATCATTGATGTTTCTCTCTCTCCCTCCTCCCTTCTTCTCTATGAAATCAATAAAAACATATTTTTTTAAAAGAACATGTACATATAATTTAATTATTGATATACAACATTTCTTGGAGTGCAGGACTTCTGGATTCAAATATACTATTTTGCTATTTGCTTTCTATTTTTTACAACTCTCTTTGTTTCTTTTTCTTCTTTTCATGACTTTTCTGAGTTTGAGTATTTTTCAGTGTTCCATTTTATCTCTGTTATTGGTTTATTAGCTATACAACTTTGTCTTTTTAGTGCCTGCTTGCTCTAGAATTTATAATGTGCATGTTTAACATTATCAGTGATCTTTAGATATTATAACACTTGATATATAATGTATGAATTATGTAACAGTATATTTCTATTTCTCCCCTCCTATCCTTTTGCTTTTATTATCATACTAGAGGGACAGTGCACAAAAATTTGTGCACTCAGGAGAGTCCCTCAGCCCGGCCTGTGCCCTCTCGCAGTCTGGGACCCTTCAGGGAATGACCACCTGCTGGCTTAGGCCTGCTCCCGGGGGGATTGGGCCTAAGCTGTCAGTCAGACATCCCTCTGGCAGCCCGGGAAACCTCGGGGGATGTCCACTTGCCAGCAGGGAGCAGGCTTAGCTGTAGTTGGACGTCCTTAGTGCTGCTGAGGAGGCGGGAAAAGCTCCCACCACCACAGCTGTACTGGCAGCCATCAACCTGGCTTGTGGCTGAGCAGAGCACCCCCTGTGGGAGCACACCACCAAGGGGCAACTCCTGCATTGAGCGTCTGCCCTCTGGGGTCAGTGTGTGTCATAGTGACCAGTCATTCCCAGTTGTTCTGTTAGGGTCATATTGCATATTGCAATGTTGCATATTACCCTTTTATTATATGCTAGAGGCCCAGTGCACAAAAATTTGTGCACTGGCGGGGGGGGGGGGTGTCCCTCAGCTCCACTTGTGCCCTCTCACAGTCTGGGACCCCTCGGGAGATAACGACCTCCTGGCTTAGGCCTGCTCCCGGGTGGCAGAGAGCAGGCCCAATCCCTAGGTGCAGCTCCTAGTCGGGCTCAGAGTAGGGCCGATTGGGGGGTTGGGGCGCCGCTCCCTGTCACACTTAAGGCAGGGTGGATGGGGAGGTTGCAGCGCCACCCCCTACCACACACACAGCAGGGCCGATCAGGGGGTTAGGGCTCCGCACCCTGTCACACACAGAGCAGGGCCGATCAGGGGGTTGGGGAGCTCCCCCCTGTCATGCACAGAGTAGGGCTGATAGGGGAGTTGGGGCACCGCCCCCTGTCACACACAGAGCAGGGCGGATCAGGGGGTTGGGGCACTCCCCCCATCACACTCAGGGCAGGGCCAATGGGGAGGTTGCGGCTCCACCCCGTCACACACAGAGCAGGGCTCATGGGGGGGTTGGGGCGCCGCACCCTGTCACACACAGAGCAGGGCTGATCAGGGGGTTGGGGTGCCTTCCCCTGTCACGAACAGAGCAGGGCGGATAGGGAGGTTGTGGCCCTGCGCCCTGTCACACACAGAGCAGGGCTGATCAGGGGGTTGGGGCGCTGCCCCCTGTCACGCACAGAGCAGGGCCCATCAGGGGGGTTGGGGCTCCGTACCCTGTCACACACAGAGCAGGGCTGATCAGGGGATTGGGGCGCCTTCCCCTGTCATGAACAGAGCAGGGTGGATAGGGAGGTTGTGGCCCCGCCCCCTGTCACACACGAGCCGCAGGGCGATCAGGGGGTTTGGGCGCTGCCCCCTGTCACACTGCTCCAGGGGCTAGGAGGCCTTGCAGCTCCGCTGATCCCGGTGCTAGGAGGCCTCGCTGCTCCGCTGATCCTGAGGCCAGGAGGCCTTGAGGCTCCGCTGATCCCAGTGCCGGAAGGCCTTGTTGCTCCGCTGATCCTGGGTTCGGGAGGCCTCACAGCTCCGCTGATCCCGGTGCTGGGAGGCATATTACCCTCTTACTATATAGGATAGAGGCCTGGTGCACGGGTGGGGGCCGGCTGGTTTGCCCTGAAGGGTGTCCTGGATCAGGGTGGGGGTCCCGCTTGGGTGCCTGGCCAGCCTGGATGAGGGGATGATGGCTGTTTGCTGCTGGTCACACCCCCTTCAGGGTGGGGGTCCCCACTGGGGTGCCTGGCCAGTCTGGGTGAGGGGCTGAGGGCTGTTTCCAGGCTGGTGGGTGACTGAAGCTCCCAACCCATCCTTTCTTTCTTTTTTTTTATTTTTATTCTGGGATTTATTTACCTTCTATGGCTGTCACTGGAACTAAGAGCTGGCTTTAGCTCTGAGGCTCGGTTCCAGCTCTGAGGCCTCGGCTGCTGAAAGCAGGTATCTGGGTTTGTTTGGGTTCTATAATCGAAACTCTGTTGCAACTCCAGCTTGGCCAGCTGGCTGAAACCATGGGGTTTGTTTAGTGTCTATAATTGCAATATAGTTGCTTAGAGTGCAAGCTCAGAGCCCAGCAGCGGCAGGTGGGGAACCTTGGCTTCCTCCTTCACTGGAGCAAGCAAGCCTCCTGTGCTTCAGCTGCCTGGCTGCCGGCCGCCATCTTGGTTGGCAGTTAATTTGCATATCGCCCTGATTATCCAATGGGAAGCATGCTGGAGGTACGGTTAATTACCATGTTTGTCTATTATTAGATAGGACTAGAGGCCTGTTGCATGAAGAGATTTGTGCAATAGGCCTTCCCTTCTCCTGGCTGCCGGCACAGGTTTTCCTCTGGCACCCGGGACCCAGTCCTTCGCTCTGGCCGGAGCTGCCTTCAGTCTTCTGTCTTAGCTGCTGTGGCTCTCCTTCAGTCTTCCCTCCGCCGCTTGGAGCCTATGTATGCAAATTAACCACCATCTTTGTTGGCAGTTAATTTGCATATCATGCTGATTAGCCCATTGGCGGCATAGCGAAGGTATGGTCAATTACCATGTTTGTCCATTATTAGATAGGAAGATAGAGGCCTGGTGCATGGGTGGGGGCCGGCTGATTTGCCCTGAAGGATGTCTCAGATCAGGATGTGGGTCCCCATTGGGGTGCCTGGCCAGCCTGGGTGAGTGGCTGATGGCTGTTTGCAGGCTGGCCACAGCCCCTTAAGGGTGGGGGGTCCTGCTGGGGTGCCTGGCCAGCCTGGGTGAGGAGCTGATGGCTGTTTGCAGGCTGGCCAACCCCCCAGCGAGGACCCTCACCCCATGAGGGTGTGGCCATCCTAGGTGAGGGGCTGATGGCTGTTTGCAGGCTGGCCACAGCCCCTTCCGGTGGTGGTCCCCGCTGGGGTGCTTGGCCAGCCCGGGTGAGGGGCTGATGGCTGTTTTCAGGCTGGACATAGCCCCTTCAGGGTAGGGCTCGCCGCTGGGGTGCCTGGCCAGCTCGGGTGAGGGGCTGATGGCTGTTTGCAGGCTGGCCACATCCCCTTCAGGGTAGGGGTCCAAGCTGGGGTCCCTGGCCAGCCCAGGTGAGGGACTGATGGCTTTTTGTAGGCTGGCCAAGCCCCCCAGCAGGGACCCTCACCCCATGAGGGTGTGGCCAGCCTGGGTGAGTGGCTGATGGCTGCTTGTAGGCTGGCCACGGCCCCCCGCCACCCAAGCTCCCAGTGGAGGCTGGCTGGAAGCAGTTATCTGGGATTTATTTATCTTCTATAATTGAAACTTTGTTGCCTTTTGTGGAGGCTACAGCTGGCCAGGGGTGGCAGGAAGCTTGGCTTCTTCCATCGCCAGGGCAACTAAACCTCCTGCTTGCTCCAGCTTTGTGGTTGCCTGCCGCCATCTTGGTTGGGTTAATTTGCATATAGGCACTCTGATTGGCTGGTGGGCATGGCTTGGGCAAAGGTACGGTCAACTAGCATCTTTGTCTTTTATTAGTGTAGATACTAGAGGCCCAGTGCATAAAATTCGTGAACGGGGACAGGGTCCCTCAGCCCGTCCTGCACCCTCTCAATTCCAGGACCCCTCAGGGGATATCCGACTGCCGGTGTAGGCCCGATAAATGGGTAGTTGGACATCCCTCTTGCAATCTGGGACCACTGGCTCCTAACCGCTCACCTGCCTGCCTGCCTGCCTGCCTGATCGCCCCTAACTGCCCTCCCCTGCCAGCCTGGTTGCCCCTAACTGCCTCTGCCTCTGCCTCGGCCTCTGCCACTGTGGCTTTGTCCAGAAGGATGTCTGAAAGATGTCTAGTCTAATTAGCATATTACCCTTTTATTAGTATAGATTTTACCATTATACATATTATAAATCTCACAATATATTATTATATCTTTGCTTTAAACAATTACCTTTTAAATACATTTTAAAAAGAGAAAAAATGTCTTGCATATTTACCCACTTAGTTACCATCCTTGGCATTTTTCATTCTTTTGGGAGGACCAATTGGAATTCCTTCTGTTATAATTTTCCTTTTAACTGAAGAACGTCCTTTAACATTTCTTGGAATGCAAGTCTGCTGGCAACTAACTGTATTGGGTTTGTTTGTATGAAAAAAGTCTATTTTTTACTTTTCTTGATGGGTCTATCTGCATAGTGACCTTGGACAAAAACATTAAAAGTCCTACTTGCTATTTTCCTATTTCTATAGTCATCTCTAAGCCATCTAGGAAAATAAAAATGAGTGTCCTCTTGCTTTTTTTCCTGGTTTTCTGTGATTTTGCAGCAGGAAAACAAGCCCAAGCCAGTTGGTTGTTCCTAGTTTTCTCATTTACCTACTGACATTTATAATTCTTACCTATCCAAGTTAATTATTTAGGGCAGAGCTCTTTAGAATTTTCTCCCTTGGCTCTTCAGGCAGACATCATATCTAAGTTTAGAGCAGGGATGGGGAATGTCCAACCCGCAAGCTGTGTAAGGCCTACAAAATCATTTGATCTGGCCCTGCCAAGGCATTATGGGTGAGTTAATTAAATGTTTGGCCAAATATAATTTTTATGTTGATAATTTTGTATGGCCCCAAAAATCTATATATATAAAGAGGTAATATGCTAATTGGTCCTAAAGGTGTCCCAGTCTTTACCAGTCAACAGGCAACACGTGCACAGGAGCTGGTGGGCGGGGACGGGTGTGGGGACTTCCACCCCCAGCGAAGGTGTGCGTAGGCCTGCCCAGTGCTAACGTCACGCTGCCTGCATGCATCCCTGCCCAGCGCTGAGGGGAAGCTGCCTGCCTGCATCCCTGGCCTGGGACATGGTGCTGCCTGCATGTGTCCCCGCCCAGCACTGAGGTGAAGTTGATTAAAATACTTCCTCTAATTAATTCCCTTTTAATGTGCACAAATTTTGTGCACTGTGCCACTAGTGATGTTATAAATACCCAAATGGGCTTTGGCAGTAAAAAGGTTCCCCATCTCTGGTTTAGCGAGTAATATGTCCCAGCTTCATGATGCTTGGTAAGTAGTTTTTAGAGAGTATGTTTGTGGCCATTCTTTTGTCTTCATACTGCTGGAAGTTTTAAAAATAAACCTTTTTAAAAAAATACATTTTTTTATTGATTTCAGAGAGGAAGGAAGAGGGAGAGCTAGAAACATCAATGAAGAGAATCATTGATTAGATGCCTCCTGCACGCCCTACAGGGATTGAACCTGCAACTGGGCATGTGCCCTGACCAAGAATTGAACCTTGATCTCCTGGTTCATAGGTTAATGTTCAATCTTTGAGCCACGCCAGCCAGGCTTAAAAATAAACCTTTTTTGGGGACTAATTTTAGATTTAGAGAAAAAGTACAAAGGTAATACTGAGTTCCTATAATCCCACACCCAGTTTCTCCTAATACTACTATATATTACATTACCATGGTACATTTGTCAAAATTAAGAAACCAACATTGATACCTTACTATCAACTCTAGACTTTATTTGGATGTAACCAGTTTTTCTACTCTCTTTTATTCTTTGTTTCAGAATCCATAAAGTTTTCTTCTCTATTTTAAAAAAATTAATTATTTTTAATTGATTTGAGAAAGCGAGAGAGAGAGAGACACACACACACAGAGAGAAACATCAATCAGCTGTGTCTGGCATGTGCACGGACCAGGAATCAAACCCATAGCCTCATACGTGCCCTAACTGGGATTAGAACCCACAATCTTTTGGTGTACAGGATGATACTCCAATCAACTGAGCTACACCAGCCAGTGCTTTCTTCTCTATTTTTGATTCTTTAGGTTCATTTTAGTTGGTTTCATGTTTGAGTGTTATCCCCCTCATTACTTTACAAAGCACTTCCATTCTATTGCTGACAGCTACAGTCTGAATGTCTTGCTTGATAATGACACTGACAGAACAAATCACTAGAAATGTCAATTTTATATTAAAATTTTCCCATTAAAACTCTAACAGTATTTTTAAAAAACCTAATGCCAAGACTTACTTGCCTACAACTGATTTTATAACTTTTAACTTTTGTGCTTAGTTGTCTGTTTCTCCAAAATCTGAAGGCCTCTGCAGAAGTGATTCCAGACCTGCAGAGCCACGATGAGCTTTCTGAATTGACGGTAATGAACACCATCTTGTTTATTTTAACAGTACATGGTTGAAAGCTGTTTTTGAACAGGAATTGCTTATCCTAAATAAGTAAATAAATTTAACAAGTACCTATTAAGCATCTATGATGTGTTAGGTGCAGATGGGAATACTACAGTAAACAAGATATAATACCTCGCTTCATTAAATGTAGAGTCAATCCCTTCTACTTTGGGGCCCAGACTCTTTTAGTCTCAGAGGTGCTCAGATCCACACAATCCTTACTTGGAGGACAATAAGGTCTGACTTGCTACTTGGCCATTCTAAGGGCTGGAAAGGTATTTCTTTTACAAAAACAAATGACCAACGAAATCATAAACCTAGATAATAGGTTGACCCCTTTAAATGAGTCATAGTTCTCTGGGATATAAGCCATTATCAATTTCACATGTGCACACACACATACACATACACACCTACACACCTTATTTGAGGCTATATGTTAGGTATATTAGGTTTGTCATCCCACAGAAATAAAAAGTAACTGGCTATTCATTTGATTTAAGTTTATATTTGTTAGCTGAAAAATGAAATTGAAGAAAAAAGCTTGGGGATATTTAAATGGCTTACTTTTTAAGGAAGAAACATAACCTTCCTACACTGCAGGTATGAAATATTAAACATGTTAATAACTTAGGTCAGTAGCTGTATCTAATGATTTTTGGAGGGCTGTCTTGCTCTAGATGCTATGATTCTGATTACCTGGACAATAATCTCTGCTTGACTCACCTGTGTGTACCACTTAGGAGCACACACTTGAGGAGTTTGGAGATCATGTATTGCTCCATATTTGTAGCATTCCTCTTTTCAACAGGCATAAATATTTGAGGGTGGGTTGTGTTTCAGTAATGTTTGGTCCCCAATTGTAACATGATACCTCATCTTTATATAAATTTTTATTTAATAGAGGATTTTATTTTCAAAGGAAACCATAAGTGAAACCAGTCTTGAAGATTCAGCAGCAGTTAGTTCTCTAGTGCCAGGTAAGGATTTTGAAATAGCTCATGGGATTATATGCAGGGTGCCCCCCCAAAATAATAAGGGTAGTGTTTATTAAAATACATTTGACTTTCAAAATGTAATAGAAATCAGCTGATAACGTGTGTGTATACATTTTTTGGGACACCCTGTATATGCGTACATAATTTATATGTAGGGGATTTTAAAAGAGAGAGGATTTGTATTTGTGCCTCTTTTCTTCTTTCCACAGAGACAGCCCAGAGTGAAGCCCAGTGGTTTGGGGAGGCAAAAAGCCTGAACCAGCGACTGAAAGAAGCCTACACCGATGCCAGTTTCCGCCGCATGTATATGCTTGAGGTCTCTTCCAGTCTGGCCACAGACCACTTGCTGAGTTGTGATCTGTCCCTTGCTTCAAAAAACATCAGCACTCCTGTGCAAAAGCCTGTACTGTTGTCTGATGTCTTTGCCAACTTGAACTCTGTCATGTGTGTGGAGGGTGAAGCTGGTAGTGGAAAGACAGTCCTCCTGAAGAAAATAGCTCTTCTATGGGCATCAGGATGCTGTCCCTTGTTAAACAGGTTCCAGCTGGTCTTCTATCTCTCCCTTAGCTCTACCAGACTGGACCAAGGGCTGGCCAACATCATTTGTGACCAACTCCTAGAGACAGAAGGATCTGTTACTGAAATGTCCCTAAGGAACATTGTGCAGCAGTTAAAGAATCAGGTGCTATTCCTTTTGGATGACTACAAAGAAATGTGCTCAGTCCCTCAAGTCATACAAAAACTGATTCATAAGAACCACTCATCAAGGACCTGTTTATTGATTGCCGTCCGCACAAACAGGACCAGGGACATCCGACAATACCTACATACGATTCTAGAGATCAAAGCGTTTCCCTTCTATAATACTGTCTACATATTACGGAAGTTTTTTTCTCATGATTTGACCCGTCTGCAAAAGTTTATGATTCACTTTAAAATGAATGCAAATTTGGAGGGAATTCAGAAAACTCCTCTTTTTGTAACAGCAGTTTGTGCTAATTGGTTTCAAAACCCTTTTGACCGGTCCTATGATCATGTGACTGTTTTCAAATCCTATATAGCATGCCTTTCCTTAAAGCACAAACTTTCAGCTGAACGTTTCAAAGCAAACGTGTCCTCCTGTGGTAAGCTGGCCTTGAAAGGGTTTTTCTCTTCTTGCTTTGAGTTTAGTGATGATGACCTTGTAGAAGCAGGAGTTGACGAAGATGAAGATCTAACCATGTGCCTGATGAGTAAATTCACAGCCCAGAGACTGAAACCAGTCTATCAGTTTTTAGATCCTGCATTCCAAGACTTTCTTGCTGGGATGGGGCTGATAGTACTCCTGGATTCCGATAGGCAAGAAGATCAAGACTTGGGACTTTATTATTTGAAACAAATCCACTCTTCCATGATGACTTTAAGTTCCTGTAACAATTTTTTGAAATATGTCTCCTGCTACCCTTCAACAAAGGCAGGGCCAAAAATTGTATCTCATTTGCTTCATTTGTTGGACAACAAAAAGTCATTGGAGAATCTATCTGAAAAAGACGATCTGAAGCACCATCTGGAAGTTTCAGAGAGAGTGCGCCTATGTAGGTCATTGTGGCAGTTAGCTCCAGAAGATTGCTTTTCACTCATTTCAAAACATTTACTGACTTTTGCTATAAAAATTGCTTATCAAAGCAACACTGTTGAAGCATGTTCTCCATTTATTTTGCAATTCCTTCAAGGGAGAACCCTGACTTTGGATATGCTTAATTTACCGTATTTTTTTGACCATCCAGAAAGCCTGCTATTGTTGAGGAGCATCCAAGTCTCCATAACTGGAAACATGAAAATCATGTCACCTGTACCAGATAGTTCATGTCTGGAGAGATGTTGGGACAAATCACAGGCACCAACTATACAACAGGACTGTGCTGCTGCCTTTGAAGATATGATGGAATGGGAGCGGAATGTAGTTGAAAAACAGAAAGACATATTGAGGTTTATGAGTATGATTGTCAAAGCACCACCAGACATCAGCACTGGCTATTGGAAACTTTCTCCAAAGCAGCACAAGATTCCCCTTCTGGAAGTCCATGTGACTAATATGGATGGTTTGGACCAAGAGATGCTCAGGGTTCTAATGGCAGTTTTTTCAGCTTCACAGCACATTGAACTTCACTTAAGGGGAAGCAGGGGCTTTATTGAAAGCCTTTGCCCAGCTATTGAGCAGTATAAGGCTTCTTTCACCAAGTGCTCCATAAATGAATCTGAGCTGAATGCAGTAGAACAGGAATTGCTTCTCAACCTGCCTTCCCTGGAATCCCTCGAAGTCTCAGGAACAACCCAGATACCAGGTGTGTGTGTGTGTATGAATATATTTTAATTGGCTATTCTGATAGTAATTTTATTTGCTCACTCTTAGTTTTAGGTGGATAAAACTTCTGAAATCATGAGACCATAAATGCTTGCTGATAGAATAGATATAATATAAACCTTCAGTAATTTATTTTTGTCAGTACTATGAATTAGTGAAAGTTTTCTAAATAGAATGTTGGAAGGTAGGGGAGGGTGGGGGTAAGGGGGAGATATCAACCAAAGGACATGTATGCATGCATATAAGCCTAACCGATGGACACAGACACCAGGGGGGTGAGGGCATGAGCGGGGCTGTCGGGGAGGGCCATGGGGGAATAAGGACACATATGTAATAGCTTAATCAATAAAGAAAAAAAATATTTTTTTAAAAAGAGCTGGAAAGAAAACAGGAGTGGAAAATTGGTAACTGAGGGAATTGTAGACCCGTTTCTTAGAATATTTCCCTGTGAATATTTCCCAGTAGAATGCATTTTGGTTTTCAATTAAAAAATAAAAGCATAACCCTAACCAGTTTGGCTCAGTGGATAGAGCGTCGGCCTGTGGACTGATGGGTCCCAGGTTCAATTCCGGTCAGGGGCATGTACCTTGGTTGCGGGCACATCCCCAGTTGGGGATGTACAGGAGGCAGCTGATCGATGATTCTCTCTCATCAATGTTTCTAACTCTCTCTCTTTCCCTTCCTCTCTGTAAAAAATCAATAAAATATATTTTAAAAAATAAAAACATATATATATGTGTATATATATATATATACACATATATATATATATGTGTGTGTGTGTGTATATATCTTCTAAAAAAAAAGAATGTTTTTCAAACAGCTCAGGTAAAAATTAATGAAAATTAACTAATTTCAAACAACTCAGATAAAAATAATAAGTTAATACACAGACACAAATTACTTATTAGTAAAATAATGATCTGTACGTAAAGATGATGCCTGAGGATTGCCCTCACCCTATCTGCTAAGTGGAAGGAAGAGCTTACACTGTACTGTCTGGAAAATAAATGGGAAATAATATCTCCCACTTATGTGTGTCTCCTTTCACTGCTTTAAGTAATGTTTGCAAGTTTTCAGTGTAGGCTTTCTGTTTCTTTCATTAAATTTATTCCTAGGTACTTGTGTTTTTTAATACTTGTGTAAATAATATTTAAATTTTTTTTCCATTTCTACTTTTTGCTCTTGTGGCTTTGGTTTTCCAACAGTTTGCTATATGTCTAGGTGTGCTTTGCTTTGTATTATTTCTTCTGGCTATTGTAAGTCATGTTGCTATGAATATGGGTGTACATATTATCTCTTTGAGACCCTGCTTTCAATTCTTTTAGATATATACTTAGAAATGGAATTGCTGCATCATATTAATAATAGTAATTTTGTTTTTGTTGTTTGTTAATCCTCACCACAGGATATTTTTTCCATTGATTTTTACAGAGTGGGATGGGGAGACAGAGAAACATCAACACTAGAGAGACACATCAACTGGTTGCCTCCTACACACACCCCAACCAGGGCTGGGGATTGAGCCTGCAGCTAAGGTTCGTTCCCTTGACTTGAACAGAACCCAGGACCCTTTAATCATGGACCGGTGCTCTAACAACTGACCCAAACGGACTAAGTCAAATAGTAATTTTACTTAATTTTTGAGAAATCTCCAAATCTCTTAATTTTCCAGAGTGGTTGCACCATTTTTATTTTATTTTTAAAAATATATTTTTATTGATTTCAGAGAAGAAGTGAGAGGGAGACATAGAAACATCAATGATGAGAATCATTGATCAGCTGCCTCTGGCATGCTCCCTACCGGGGATTGACCTGCAACCTGGGTATGTGCCCTGACCAGGAATGGCACCGTGACTTCCTGGTTTATAGGTCAGTGCCTCAACCACTGAGCCACACTGGCCAGACATGGCTGTACCATTTTACATTTTCATGAGCAATGTACAGGGCAGGGCATGGGCACAGGGGAGGGTGGCTCCAATTTCTCCACATCCTCATCAAAAAAAATTTTTTTTATTATAAAGGCATCCTAGTAGGTGTGAAGAGGTATTTCATTGTGGTTTTGATTTGCATTTCCCTAATGACTAATGGTTTGTGCATATTTTCATGTGCTTATTTATTGGCTGCTTGTGTCTTTTTTGGGAAGACATGTCTAGTAAGTCCTTTGCCCATTTAAAAAATATATATATATTTTATTGATTTTTTTACAGGGAGAAAGGTAGAGGGAGAGAGTTAGAAACATCGATGATAGAGAAACATCGATCAGCTGCCTCCTGCACACCCCCTACTGGGGATGTGCCCGCAACCAAGGTACATGCTCTTGACTAGAATCGAACCTGGAACTCTTCAGTCCACAGGCCAATGCTCTATCTACTGAGCCAAACCGGTCAGGGCCCTTGCCCATTATTTAATTGTATTGCCTTTTATTTTATTTTTATAACATCATTACATTTTTTTTATTGATTTCAGAGAGAGGAAGGGAGAGCGAGATAGAGATAGAAACATCAATGATGAGAATCATTGATTGGCTGCCTCCTGCACACACCCCTACTGGGGATCAAGCCTGCAACCCAAGCATTGCCCTTGACTGGAATTGAACCCAGGACCCTCCAGTCTGCAGGCTGACGCTCTATCCACTGAGCCAAACCAGCCAGGGCTAATTGTATTGCCTTTTAGTTCTGAGTTGTAGGTCTTTGTATATTCTGGATATTAAATCCTTATTGGATGTATGGTTTGAAAATATTTTCTCTCTTACTGTAGGGTGTCTTTTCAATGTCTCAATGATGTCCTTCGATGCACCGTTTTAAATTGGATGAAGTCCAATTGCTAGTGCTTTTTAGTAGCATATCTAAGAATCCTTCTAAGAGTTGTATGGTTTAGTTTTTATATTTAAGTTGTTGATCCATTTTGAGTTAATTTTGTATATGGTGCTGGGAGGTAGGGAGTCCAACTTCATTCTTCTGCATGTGGAAATCCAGTTGTATTTGTTGCGATGAGGTCTTATTTTTGTGAATCTGGACAGTAAGTAGCACAAGGCTTCCCACACAGTAATCAATAAGTGCTGCATAAAGCAGTATCTTCATATATGTACTTTCTAGAAAAGAATGTTTTATGGTATTGACACCTTGTAATTAGCTAGTTATAAAAAATTGGAAAGGAGCAAAGAGAAGACCAGACATTATAAGCATGTGCCCTAAAGAACACTGGGGAAAGATCCAACAAAGGGAAGATAGACGCATGCACAGTAAGGTTGGGATGACGGAAGGGGTTTGTCTGTCAGTCACACCTGGGGAGAGAGATGGTTGGCCAGAATGGGTGTGGCCACTGTAAGTGCTTGGAAATTTGGGATATTTAATCTCCTGAATAAAGGAGTTCACTCTCGTGGTTCCTCTTGGCACACTTGGCTCATACTTGGCTTACTGGCATTCTCCTAAGTGGCCCACACACACAGTGGACTAATGAACTAATGGACTGCAGCTAGCCTAATTGTTGTATTGGGCCCAGCTGCAACATGGAACTATAATTCTGGATACCGGCTCTGATTTTAGCCCTACTGAAACTCCAGCTACACTTCTATGAGTGAAATAGGGCTTTGGAAACTCAGGGATATAATTCCTCGGAAATAAAGTTTTCTGCCATATTGTATCCTCCTGTGCAAGTCTGAGAAAATTCCGTTTCTTGGCATATGGCAAGGACCCCACTCCCAGTAACAAGGGGGTTAGACACGTTTTTCTCCAGTAACAGTATGTGAAAACTTTTCATGTGAAAATAGTGTGATGAATCAAAATGATAGTTTCAAATTTGCCATTTTGGAACTCTTTACATAAATAACGGGAAGCTGTGTGCTGTTTTCTAGATCAACTCTTTCCTAATTTGGACAAGTTCCCATGCCTGAAAGAATTGTCTGTGAATATGGACAAAAAAAATGTTTTTTCAGTTATTCCTGAAGAATTCCTAAAACTCCACAATATGGAGAAATTATTGATTGAAATTTCCGCTGAGAATGGTCCTTCTAAAATAGGTAAGGATGGCACATTGACTTACTTGTTCTTACATCACTTGGTAGAGCTACTTGGCCAATGATTCATTCATTTAAGAGTAAAAGCTTCGCCGAAACCGGTTTGGCTCAGTGGATAGAGCGTCAGCCTGCGGACTGAAGGGTCCCGGGTTCGATTCCGGTCAGGGGCATGTACCTGGGTTGCGGGCACATCCCCAGTAGGAGATGTGCAGGAGGCAGCTGATTGATGTTTCTCTCTCATCGATGTTTCTAACTCTCTATCTCTCTCCCTTCCTCTCTGTAAAAAATCAATAAAAATATATTTAAAAAAAAAAAAGAGTAAAAGCTTCTGTGGACCTGTGGGTAAAGCCTGTATCCATGGTAAATTGGGGGAATAGCACTTTCTCATTAAGAGAATAGAGAGCTATTTGTAATTATTGAGCCCTTACTACATGCTAGGAAATTATTACAAGCACTTTACAAATATGAGATCATTTAACCTTCATATCCATTCAAGAGGTAAAATACTGTTATTCTCATTTTACAGCTGGGAAATTGAGGTATGAAGAGGTAATTGCTCAAGTTCACCCCAACTAAGGAAATGGTAGCCTGTGATTCAAACACAGGAATTCTAACTACTACTAAGGCTGAGCTTTTAAAAAATATATATTTTATTGATTTTTTTACAGAGAGGAAGGGAGAGGGATAGAGAGTTAAAACATCGATGAGAGAGAAACACGGATCAGCTGCCTCCCACACACTCCCCACTGGGGAGGTGCCCGCAACCAAGGTACATGCCCTTGACCAGAATCGAACCTGGGACCCCCAAGTCCGCAGGCTGATGCTCTATCCACCAAGCCAAACCGGTTAGGGCAAGACTGAGCTTTAACCACTGGCATACTGTCTCTTCAAAATAATTTGTAGAGTTCTTTTGTTTTAAAGTTACAGATACCTGCCAAATTAGGTGGAAGGAAGTATGCTGATTGGTAGCAATTGGAAGCATTTCATTTCACCAGCCTATGCTCATGGTTAATGGACAACATGTGCAACCACCTTTCTTAAATACATCATTTAGCAAAATGACTTAGGCATCATCAATTCCTTAGTTCAGTAAAGACGGAACACTAAAGATTGAGGAAATGTAAATCTCTATGGAACTGACATGCAGAGTGGCATGCAAAAGAATTCACTGAGCTGAAGCAGGAAGAAGTTATTTTCTTAAATCCGTTAGCAATTTACGCATCAAATTTAGATTTTTGTTTCAGAGTTGTCATTGCTTTTGTTTCTTTGTATAGGGTTCCTATTGTGTAAATGTCATGTGCACACTCAGAAGCATTAAGATATTAAAGCTGAAGGTGAAAAAAAAAAGAAAAGAAATAAAGCTGAAAGTGACTTTACAGAGCCAATGCCCTTCTTTTACAGAAAGCTGATCCCCAGAGAGGCTCAATTCAAGTTCACATAGCTCACTAGTTAATTGCAGAACCTGAACCTCAGCGGCTTGATTCATGGTTCATTACATCGTGGTGCTTTGTTTTAATTCAAGATTGTTGAACCAAAATAACAAATTATGTGACTAATCCTGATAGAAATTTGCAGTCTTCCCTAATTTCTTAAATCCTTGATATTTTACAGTTAAATTAATTGAGAATTCGCCAAACCTTAATGTTTTCCATCTGCAATGTAATTTTTTTTTGGATTTTGAGTCTCTCTTGACTGTACTCGCTTCCTGCAAGAAACTCAAAGAAATTAAGTTTTCTGGAGCATTTTTTAAACCCATCCCATTTGGTAAGAGTTACAATTTTAAAATTTTGGTTTAAGGCAGTTTTTAAAAATAGCCAAATTTTCAATATGCAATTGATGCCAAAGAACTATTGTAATAGATATATGATCTTAAATGAGTTATCAAATAAGTTGTATTTGTTTCTAAAAGTTTAAATATTTCTAGTTATCAGAATTATTTCCTGCACAAAGACTTACCTATTTAGTCATACTAATTAATTCTATCTGAATTACTGTATTTTCTATCACTTTAAAAGTATTCTTTAATCACATTACTTTTTGGTATATGAGTTGTAACTGACATAACTAGATTTTTATTTTCCCTTTTATAGTCACCATTCTGACAAATTTTATTTCTCTGAAGATATTAAATCTTAAATTCCAAGAATTTCCCGATAAGGAAACATCTGAAAAATTTGGTATGTATACAAAACAGTGCCTTTTACTTATTCTTTATTCTCTTCCTCCAAAATCCTTCCATCTATTTTGCATTAGCTACAACAAATCGTAATATGTATTAACTACCCTGGCTAATTAGGAGGAAGGGACAGAGCTGCTCAACTTTTACCCTCACATGCCTTGATTATTCTCAGAGTGCCTTATGGGTCATTACACCACTATGCAATTTCATTGGCAGGTACCCGTTCCAAACATGTTAAGTCTGTTGTTTTAAGTTTCTGGGATATAGATAAAACTATCTTTTAAGGTTAAGAAAACTCAATATGTGAAAACCCAGATTTAACAAAATGACTAGCTATAAAAAGAGCTTAATTACTTTTTCATTTTTTTATGATTACAAAAATAATGTATGCTGATCGGGAAAAAACAAACTGAGGCATATTAACAATTTTAAGTTTATTTAAGTAAAAATGGATTTGAATTGGGGAACATCCTGTTTAGCAGACAGAAAGGAGCTCTGAGGAGCTACACAGAATGACTTTTATAGGCAGAAGAGAGCAGGAACGAGAAGTTATACCAGGTAAAAGTGTTGGTTGGTGATTGCAAGGATAATTTCCTTTAGGGCAGTGGTTCTCAATCTTCCTAATGCCGCCACCCTTTAATACAGTTCCTCATGTTGTGGTGACCCCCAACCATATAATTATTTTCGTTGCTACTTCATAACTGTAATTTTGCTACTGTTATGAATTATAATGTAAATATCTGATATGCAGGATGTATTTTGTTACAAATTGAACATAATTAAAGCATAGTGATTAATCACAAAAACAATATGTAATTATATATGTGTTTTCCGATGGTCTTAGGCGACCCCTGTGAAAGGGTCATTCGACCCCCAAAGGGGTCACGACCCACAGGTTGAGAACCACTGCTTTAGGGGGATGGCGGAGTTCTAAAGGTTGGTAACCTAACCAGTGCTGCTCAGATGATTCCTGATCACCTGGTTTAAGATGCTATTTCTGGAGAGCTGAAAGCCGAAGTCTTGGTTTGGTGACATGGGACTTAGCATAAGCGACTGTATTTGGGGATTATGTCTTTTTAACTCAGGAAAACATAAGGTGAGTCAGTGGAGATATGGAGTGAACAGTTAGTTCCTTTTAAACTTTAGCATGCTTAAGGATCACTTGGATCTCCTCCTCCTCCTCTTTTCTTCCTTTGGAGGCAGCCATGTGGGTAGGGGAAGAGCAGGAGGGCTGAATGGGGCAGAGGCAGGATCAGGGGTCAAGGAAGTGCCTGGTGTAGACAACAGGTTGATTAAATAAATACACTCAGTATAACAAGAGCCAACTTTCCTCACTGTTAGAGAAGGAATTTGTAAATATTGAAAGGGTAGGTTAGAAAGAACCTGAGGTATTAAATTAGATTTGGAAATATTGGTGTGAACCCATGGTGTTTTTTAAAAAAGCGTTTTTATTGATTTTAGAGACAGAGGAAGCGAGAGGGAAAGTTAGAAACATCGACGAGAATCATTGATCATCTGTCTCCTGCATGCCCCACACTGAAGATTGAGCATGCAACTCGAGCATGTGCCCTAATTTGGAATTGAACCGGTGACCTCTTGGTTCATAGGTCCACACTCAACCACTGAGCCGCACCAGATGGGCTGAACTCATAGTTTTATCCTATTCACATAAACAGATCAACGTATACACAGATATAGATATCCATTTATCTATATATTTCTATACTCAAACACACATTTATATTTCTAAGCTCAGTCAACTGAGACACTAGAAAATACCTTAATAGCAATGAGCACAACAGATGCCCAGATCTTGATTTCTGAATATTGGCTTCCCAAAAAGGAACACAAGTTCTTGTAGAAATGGCTTATTTAAGAACTGGGACAGTGAAAGCAAAAGGCTGGAACATTTTTTTTTTTAAATCCTCACTTGAGGATATGCTTTTCGCTGATTTTAGAGAGAGGAAGAGAAACATCAATGTGAGAAACATTGATTGGTTGCCTCCTGTACACACCCCAACCGGGGATCAAACCTGCAACCTGGGTATGGGCCCTGACTGGGAACCAAATTCCCAACCTTTCAGTGTACGAGGACAACACTCCAACCAACTGAGCCATCTGGTCAGGGCCTGGGACATTGTTTTAAGGTAGAAAGTGTTCAAAACATCTCCAGGTGTGACGCCTCAGAAGTAGAGAACTTTTTAGGGATCAAGTAATCTATAATGTACCATGTTAAGGATGGAATCAAAGTGAAAAGGAAAAGGAAAGATAGAGTGGTGGATTGTGAGGCTTTAGTGCTGTGAGGCAGAGGGAAAAATCACTGAGATAATAGCAGGAGGTGAGACTGAAAGAAAGGGGCAGAAGGCCTTCAGGAGCTAGGAGAGTATCCAGGATGCCAGAAGTAGCTTCAATCTAAAAGAGGAAATGGGTATGTGATAGGTATTCTGCACTTCAGTGCAGGAAAGACTGGGGAGGGTGAAAAAATGGTTGTCTGGACGTTGTAATGAAGATCAAGGTGGCCCTAGCTAGTTTTGCTCAGTGGATAGAGCATCGGCTTGTGGATTGAAGAGTCCCAGGTTTGATTCTGGTCAAGGGCACATGCTCGGGTTGCAGGCTTGATCCCCAGTAGGGGTCATGTAGGAGGCAGCGGATCAATGATTCCCTCTCATTGATGTTTCTATCTCTCTCCCTCTCCCTTATCTGAAATCAATAAAAAAATATATTTAAAAAAACATGATCAAGGTGTTGGCTGACCCCTTTCTCTTGTCCTTGGAGAGGAAGAGGAACAGTCTCTATGCTACATGGGGCCTCTAGGACTGTGCATGATTTTGAGGCTAGAGACCACTGTTTGAGAACACAGTATGAAAAAGCTTTTTTTTTTTTGGTCTTCTGATAGCCCACACTTTAGGTTCTCTTAGCAGTCTGGAAGAATTGATCCTTCCTAATGGGGATGGGATTCATCAGGTGGCCAAACTGATCATCCAGCAGTGTCAGCATCTTCGATGTCTCCGAGTTCTCTCATTTTTCAAGACTTTAAATGATGACAGTATAATGGAAATTGGTGAGTTACCCTCAGATAAAATGTTTCACCTTGTCCTGGATGGGTGGTTCAGTTGGTTGGAACATTGTCCTGTACACCAAAAAGACTGTGGGTTCAGTTTCCAGTCAAGGTGCATATCTATGTTTCAGCTCAATCCTCAATCAGGGTGAGTATGGGAGGCAGCCCATCTTTCTCTCTTTCCCTCCCTCCTTCTCTCTTCCTCTCTCAAATCAATAAACATGTCCTCATGTGAGGATTTAAAAAACGTTTCAGCTTGCATGAAGCCAGTGATATTACTCAGGTTTTCTGCTTCAAAATGTCTATACAGTTGCCTGGCCGGCATGGCTTAATGGTTTGAGCGTCAACATATGAACCAGATCATGGTTCAATTCCTGGTCAAGGCACATGCCCTGGTTGCAGGCACAATCTCTAGTGGCATGCAGGAGATGGCCGATCAATGATTCTCTTTCATCATTGATGTTTCTATCTCCCCTTCCTCTCTGAAATCAGTAAAAAAATACTTTAAAAATATGTCTATACAGATTTTTCTCTCTCTAAAAATGTTCAACTCACTTCATTATCTCTATCTTATCGTTTGTTCCCTCTAATGTCCTGGTCAGATTTGGAAGTTAAACATGTCCTCCCATTTGAGACTATACAAGCTCTCAAGTCTGTGTTTTTAAAAAAAATTTTTTTAAATACATTTGTGGTTTTTTTTTTTTAATATAGTTTTATTGATTTCAGAGAGGAAGGAAGAGGGAGAGAGAGATAGAAACATCCATGATAAGAATCATGGATCGGCCGCCTCCCGCAAGTCCCCCACTGGGGATCGAGCCCACAACCTAGGCATGTGCCCTTGACTGGAATCAAACCTGGGACCTTTCAGTTTGCTGGCCGATGCTCTATCCACTAAGCCAAACCTGCTAGGGCAAATTTTTTGTTTTTATTGATTTTAGAGGAGGGATGGGGAATGTCTGGCCTGCAGGCTGTATAAGGCCCGTGAAATCATTTGGTCTGGCCCTTCCAAGCCATTAGGGAATAGTTAATTAAATGTTTGACCAAATATAGCAGGATAATTTTTAAGTTGATAATTGTATATGGTACATGAGTGATGTTATAAATATCCAAATAGCCCTTGGTGAAAAAGGTTCCTCACCCCTGATTTATATGTATATATGTGTGCGTACATATATGTATGTATGTATGTATTTATTGGCATTTTCTATTTCCAGTGGTGATGAGAGAGGAGGTTGGTTCAAATAATCTAGTCGATCATTACTGAAACAAAAGTCTTATGATTCCCATTTCATAAATATTTTGCTTTTACAGCCAAAGTAGCAATCAGTGGAGGTTTCCAGAAACTTGAGAACTTAGACCTTTCACTGAATCACAAGATTACAGAAGAAGGATATAGAAATTTCTTTCAAGTATTGGACAACTTGCCAAACTTGCAAGAGTTGACAATTTCCAGGCATTACACTGAATGTATCAGAGCTCAGGCCACCACAGTGAAGTCTTTGAGTCAATGTATGTTACGGCTGCCAAGTCTCACCACAATCAACATGTTAAGCTGGCTCCTGGATGCAGAAGACATCACACTGCTTACTTCGACAAAAGAAAAACACCCTCAATCTAAACTCTTCAATATTCATTGGAAATGGAGATTGCCATTCTCTCCAATCATCCAGGAATAGAAGATTTAGCTAAAAACTACTGAATCAAGAAAAATTTTGTCAACAATTCTAAAAACCTAATTATCCAAAAACATTTTACTAAATATTGCAGGCAAAATAATAGTTATAAAACATGTAAGGCATGTAAAAACAATAACACCCTGCATGCCCACCACTGAGCTTAAGAAACAGTATTACCAGTATCTTTGAAGTCTCTCAATGACCTTCCCAACTAAAGTTTATACATCTAACCCTCCATAGTCCAGCATTAGCATCAGGTTTTCAGGCTAACTGTGGTAAAGAGAAACAAAGCCAGAAGGAGAGGGTGGAGGGAGGTGCACTGATCTAGCTAAAAGTCACAGTGTGGAAGAATTCAGGTTTTATATGAAATGACTAACTTAAGGACTAAATCAGTTTCACACATAGGTGAACCAAGAGTTCACTTTAACAGTCTTTAAGAGTCTTTTGTGGGCCAAGAGATATTCCCTAATCCTTGTAGGATCTGTTCTGTATATTTAATTTTGGTGTAGTCAAGTTTACTTATACCTTCCCTTTATCCACTGCCAATGTGAAGAAGAAATAGGATTTAGGGGAAAATGCTCTAATTCAGAGGCTTTTGATTCAAATGCCCTGACACGCACTTGTATGTTTCTAAACTTCTTCCTTTCTCACATATCCCAACCTCTCCAACTTCCTAAAATCCTTCCACTGTGCCCACATGAGTAACCTGCCTAATATCCTCAGCGTCTTTTCTAAACGTTCCCTGCACCTTCTTATTTTAACTCCGTATTTTTTCAAACTTTTTTAAAAACCAGGACCCATAGTAAGGAATAAATTCTATATTGAAAAATTTGCACATTTATATACATATTCACAACTGAAACAAGATTAGAAAAATAACTTTCTAAAACAAAGCTATATTATATTTTACTAATATGCAAATTAACAAATTATAAAAAAACACAAAATTCTTTTAAAGAGTTGTTTATATACACCACTTTCAGTTGTTTATGTATACTGTTTTCTTTCTTACATTTCCTCCCACCAGGATTTTACCTCCTCTTGGCCACCAAAACAGCTCTTATGAGGGTCACTGATGACCTCCACATTGCTAAATTCAATGAATACTTCAGTCTCATCCTACTTTTGTTATGAGCATTTGACCCATCAGTAGCTTTGATGTGGTCCATCACTCCCTCCTCAAAACCTTTTCTTCATTTGATTTCCAAGACTTCCCTTCTAATTCACTGAGAGTTCTGTTTCCTTTACTGCTTCTCCTCATATCTGATCTCTAAACACTGGGAGTACCCAAGTTTTCCTCTGACATTTCTATTAAATGCACTTCCTTGGCTATCTCATGCTGTTGAATGGCTTTAAATTCAATATCTAGGCTAACTTCTAAATTTTCATCTCTAGTCCAGATCTCTCCTCTGAACTCTACTTATATCCAACTCCCATTAAGAGCATCTCAAACTTCATATGCCCAAACCCAACTTCTACCCTTCCTTTCCACCAAAGTACTCTTTATTCAGACTTCTCCATCTCATTAAATTCCACTTGCCTCGATCAAAACCTTTCATACTCCACCTGTATATCTATTGGCAAATCCTGAGCTCCATTTGCAAAATACACTGAGCTCCAACCACTACTACCCATTGGTCCTAACGGGTTGGCCTGCTTCTTCCCTTGAAACTTATGATCTATTTTCAACATAGCAGTCAGAAGGCTCTTCATAGAAATGCAATCATGCAACACCTTTTATTCAAAATCCTCCAATGGATTCCCAGCTCAAAGTAAATGCTGAAGATCTTACAATGGCCTACAAATGACCTGACCCCTCACTACCCGTCTTACCTCTGTCTCTTTAATCTCTCCTCCTTGCTCAATTCCACTCAGCTGCACTGGTTTCTTTGCTGCTTCCTAAACATGCAAAACATGCCGGTCTTAGGGCCTTTGCACTTGTCATTTCCTTTGCTGGGGAGGTTCTCCCTCATTTATGTGAGTGGCTCTCATTACCTTCAGAACTCTACTCAAATGTTACCTCAATAAAGTTTCCTGACCTTTCTTTTTAGAAAGGCATCCCACTTCCAATCTCACTCTGCCTAACCCATTTCCCTACTTCACTTTTCTCTACAGCATGTATCACTATCTGCCACCTTATAAAGTTCCCACCACTATAAGCAGTAATTGTTATGTCTTGTTCACTGCTGTCTCCTAAGAAACTCGAATAGTGCCTAGCACACAAAGTTAAACGAGATTTAGCCAATCAATGATTCTCTCATCAGTGATGTTTCTTTCTCTCCCTTCTTCTCTGAAATAGAAAATATATTAAAGAATAAAAATAGCCCGACCAGCGTCGCTCAGTTGTTGAGTGTTGACCTATGAACCAAGAGGTCACGATTCAAGTCCCAGCCAGGGCATATGCCCAGGTTGGGTGACTCGATCCCCAGTGTGGGGCGTGCAGGAGGCAGCTGATGAATGATTCTTTCTCATTACTGATGTTTCTATCTCTCTCTCCCTCTCCCTTCCTCTCTAAAATCAATAAAAATACATTAAAAATACATATTTTTTTAAAAGAGCCCTAACCAGTTTGGCTCAGTGGATAGAGCGTAGGGACTGAAGAGACCCAGAGTGGACTGAAGGGACCCAGGTTCGATTCCGGTCAAGGGCATGTACCTTGGTTGTGGGCACATCCCCAGTAGGGGGTGTGCAGGAGGCAGCTGATCGGTGTTTCTCGCTCATCGATGTTTCTAACTCTATCCCTCTCCCTTCCGCTCTGTAAAAAAATCAATAAAATATATATTTAAAAAAATGAAAAACTCCAAAAAATAAGTAAATAAGATTTGCTGAAATAAATGACTTTCCTGAACCTCTGACCACTCTCCAATTATTAAGTATTAAGGGAGATAATATCCAAAAATATCTTAGAAGGCAAGTAAGCTGCCTTCATAACTCAATTTAACCTGGCACATATTTGGGCAATTAAAATATGCTAAATATATAAAATATTGGCTGACTGTGATGAAAAATGGTAAAAAGCCACTTAACCTGTACTAGAAAGCTTAAGCCATAGAACAACCCATTTTGCAAAGTTTACGTAACACACAATATTCATTTATTCAAAAAAATATGTACGGTTATGCTGGGCATATTTGGTTTTCCCATGCAAAACCTCAGAAAGAAATAGCATTTATATATTAACATCTTCTGCAGCTAAACAGACTAGAAAATACCCCAGGTGCCATGGACACCAAACTTTAGACTAAACTGAAACAATATCTCCTAAGAATTGGAATGGAGAGATAGAGATATAGTCAAATGAATGAGAGATGGAACTACAAGGTGGAGATGAAGAGAGAATAGCTTGGCCAACCATATTAGGTGTGTGCATGATGAGCACGTGGAGGAGGCCAGAAGAGAGAGGGGCAGTCAGACAAGAGAAGGTACAAGGAGGAAAATGACAATATGACTTTCAAGAGACAATACAGCTTTGGTTCCTGATTGGCTGGGCCCAGTCCTTGTGACACTCAGCTTCAGCTAGGGTTTCTTAACCATGGATTCTCATTAACATTGTTTTATAATTGGTTGTATCTTTATAATACTACCCCCTTTACCCTGAGTAGTTTTCTTTCTACACACTCTACCCTTAACCATATATATTCCAAAGAAAAATATTCAGATAGTCAAGATTAAAAAATATTTATCATTTATTTTTAAAGGCATCAGTAAAAAGCTTAACATACTAAGAAAGTTACAATATACAAATGTGTTGACAGATTGACTTTTCTGCACTATATGTGACTTTGAGTTTCTTTTAATTACATTTCCATTGTTCAGTTATTCAAACTGGTTATTCCCTACAAATACCTGGCTGGTTACTTAAGCACAAGTCACATATGACAAAGGTAAATGTAGAAGATTGTGCCATTCAACCAAGTGCTCATGAAGAAAAGATGAAAACTGTTCACATCGACCAGGGCAT
The DNA here is from genome assembly GCF_014108235.1 of Myotis myotis. Lineage (NCBI taxonomy): Eukaryota > Metazoa > Chordata > Mammalia > Chiroptera > Vespertilionidae > Myotis > Myotis myotis. The sequence goes on from NW_023416357.1 coordinate 37,457,156, forward strand.
ATCAAAACACCCTTCTCCTTGGGAGAGAGCTGCACCTTAATTTGAAAGAAAAAAAAGTCTAGATATAATTATGAAACTTAAAAACCTGTTTTCTTATAAAATCATAAAGAAGAGAGGAAATGGAAAGCAATACACTCATCAAGGTAAATAAAACTAGAATAAAAATGTGCTAATATACTTAGTGTAATACTAATTTCTATATTTATGGAATAGTTAAATAAACTAATTGTGAAATTCATTTGGAAGAGTAAATGGGCAAGAATATTTTTTTTAAATTTAAGGAGCACTGGTATTTGATGTCTTATATACAAAACAATGATCAAAATCATGTGTTAAAAACAATTTGGGTTTTCTGTACTTGAATTCTCATTAAAATTACTAACAGTTATTTATCACATCTCTTTATGTTTCTGTATACTGTTTGTAAAACGAATTAAAAGGAAATACAGGTGACTCTCGTTATTCACAGCAGTTATGTTCTAAAAAGTCACCACAAACATGGAATTTATAAATACAAAGCCATCACTCCTAGAAGTGATGGCTTTTTTTTATCAACCAATAGATAAATAACCTTGTTTTATGTGTTTCCATTGAAACACATTATTAATAGATAGTATTGATGCATTAACACTGAACTCACAGCCAACAGCACTATATCTCATGCCCAGAATGAAGCTTAACCAACATACGTATTTTCTCTGCAAGGCACATCTGAGTTCTTGTACCTGGGAAGCACTAGATAACCCTTCTGCATAATGTCTGAAGGCCATTTTAAAGTGTGAAATCAAAAGGCACAAAAACGTAGCACTCAGATTGTGAAAGGGCACTTGTTTATAGTATGAGTACTGAAACAAGAAAACAGCATTGCTTAACATCAGCTGGGAACATCTATGTTAGGTGACTCAAAGTTTTCACCTTTCTGCATCTGTCCATGAATTATAGCGAAAGTGCCAGAAATACTGATCCTGGGGTTACAGATAAATTTTAGCAAGTAGGCAAATTTGCAAATCCAGAATCTATGAATAAGGAGGATTTACAGTACATAAAATTTTATAAGCAAAAATTTAAAAGAGCAAACAAATATTTAAAATGTAATAGGGGAATAACCATATAGACACAGGAAAAAAATGAAAACATTAGAAGAAAATCCAAAAGCCATAAAAAAGGAATGAATCTGACTATAAAAAATAAAGTAGTATGACTACATAAAAAGCAAACATTTCTAGCAAAATGACAACTGCTATCACTATAAGCAAGGTCAAAAAAATGATAAACTAGTTGTAGAAAAAAGTACCTACAACTCATATCACAAAGGGATGGTTACCATTACAAAGAATTCTTGCAAATCAACAGGAAAAACATATCCAACTTGAAAAGTGTGTAAAGGTGATGTTCATAAAGTTTTTAGAAAACATACATAGCTCTCAAACACATAAAAAGGCGCTAAACTTCACAATAAAATAATTATAATAAGACAATCATTTTCATCTATTAGATTGACAAAGACCTAAAGGTTTGATAAATTATTGGTTTGGCTGTGGGAAACAAATGAACAATATTGGTGGGAATATAAATTAACACAATTTTTACTGAGAGCAATTTAACAAAAATCTATTAAAATTATAAATGCATATCCTCTTCAATCCAGCAGTTCTATTTATTTAATTTTAGAAATGTACTCATATATCTACAAAAAGAATTATGTAAAAGAATACTGACTATATATTAAACAGCAAACAATTGCAAACAGCCTAAACTTCCATCCATAAGAGGTCAATTAAATAAGTATTATGGCCCTAACCGGTTGGCTCAGTGGATAGACCGTCGGCCTGCGAAATCGAGAGTCCCAGGTTCAATTCCGGTCAAGGGCATGTACCTTGGTTGCGGGCACATCCCCAGTCGGAGGTGTGCAGGAGGCAGCTGATCGATGTTTCTCTCTCATCGATGTTTCTAACTCTGTCCCTCTCCCTTCCTCTCTGTAAAAAAAAAAAATCAATAAAATATATTAAAAAAAATAAGTATGATGTACATTTATACATAAGAATATCCTGCAGCTGTTTAAAACAAGAATTTTATACACTGATACGGAATACATATACATCTAAATATAAACAAGAAATGCGGAAAAAGCACTTACTTCTTAAGGAATACTGTATGAATTACCTATAAAAATAAAAAATTAAAAGTTTAAACGATTGATACATCTTATCAGATTTATTTTAATTACATGTTATTTTTTATGGTCAATAAGTGCACACAGCACAAAAATACAAAAGGGTACATTGTGAAGTCTCTCTCACATGCCTTTGTCTTCTAGTTCCTCTTCATAGGTAACGTGAGTATCACCCTGAGATGATAATCAATGCATATACATGTACGTAAACATATGTTTACATAAATAGCAGGCAGTGTAATATACAAAGTTCTGTGTCTTATTTTCATTTAAATATATCTTCCTGTCAGGAATGATACACGTAACAAGCAACAATGTAGTTAAACATGTGCCGCCTAAGCCCCAACGCCAGCCAGGACCCCTGTGTGCGGCCCTGGACAGCGGGGCTTGGCAGCACAATCAGCCCGAGGAAGCCCTATTCTTGCAGGAATCTTCCTGCAACGGGCCTCTAGGAAGTAATAATATACGAATAAACTTTTGCATACTCACAATGGTAAACCTACTTTTGCCCCACCCTGTATGACACAACTGTTTTCAGGCACTGGACAATACATTGTATAGGGCTGAAATCCTTGAGAAAGGGAAACACATAAGGTGAACTTCACTTTCACCCCTTTTTTGGCTGGACTCAATTTTCAAATTGCAGCATGGAAAGTGAAACTTGTGCAAAGAGTATTGTTCTTGGGTGGAAGAAATAGATTGTAGTTTGGGTCTTGGAATAAGGCAGCTGGAATTTGAAGATGCAAGTCTAAAGAGTGATTTGAAGAGAAGGACCTCCAGAAATTTGTATAGGATTTCCATTTAGGTCCTTGACCAAATCCTAAATTATGTATACATGGGACAAAATTCCACAAAGCCTGGAAAAAACAGTTGCTAGGGTGGGGATGTGGTAGGGGACTGAGAGCTGAATGGAGAATTCTGAGGTGGTACACACAGAGCGCCATCATTTGCTGTGTGGCCCAACGCAAGTCATTTTACTTCTATGAGCCTTTCTCATTTGTATAAAACGGGAATAATTATCTAACTTGATGGTGCTATATGGATTAAATAAAATATCTACCTCTAGCAAACACAGTAACGACTCAAAAAAATTATTAAAGAAAAATTTCACATGGCAGTTTTTAGTTTCCTGTATAATAAAAATGCAATTAATAGATACCTACGAGTCTACTGAAACCAAGATTTATAAAGTAAGATTTTTTTACTCTTAACCACAAGTCTTTATGTAAACACAAAGACTCAATAATACTCAGACACACTGCTTCACCTCTGTCTTCTGCCTGGAAACCAAGAACTGGTTTTATTTAAAACTAGTGGCCCAGTACATGAAATTCATGCACATTAAAAGGGCATTAATTAGAGGAAATATTTTAATATTGCTATTTGCCCTTTCTCTATAATAGACATGTCAGAGATGAAAGAAAATTAGTAAAATGTGTATGAAAATCTTCCTCCTGTCAGAGTCTGGGGCATGCCACGGTACCCAGAGTCAAGTCCCTGCACACCCATGGCGCCTCAAAATCACACAAGACCCAGACCCAGCCGGCCCCACCCCCATTGGGCAAGATCCAGACCTGGCTGACCCCATCCTTGTCAAGCCCTGCCAGGTGGGGGGGGGGGCGCAGCCTCAGGTCCCCTGGCCCAGTGCCAAGCGGGGGGGGCGCAGTCTCAGGTCCCCCGGCACACCCTCAGGTCCCCCAGCCTCGCCCGGTGCCAGGCGGGGGGCGCAGCCTGAGGTCCCTTGTCAAGCCCCACCAGGCGGGGTCACAGCCTTAGGTCCCTGCTGATTGCTCATTAAGGCTCGTTATGGGAACCTGGCCTCCCAGCGCAGCCATCTTGTGTTACAGAATCCCTGCCTCCACTGTGGGTGGAGCCACCTTGACCGTTATGGAGTGATGGTCAATCTGCATATTCCTTCTATATTAGGTAAGATGGGCTATAGTTCAACGCACAATTATACACCATTTTAAAATGTGCAAAGTCAATTTATGTTACAATAACTAGTAATGAAAAAAATCAGAATTTCAAACCTCAAAGATTAGTTTATCCAAAAGCTATTCCAATTATATTAATTGCTATCTTCAAAATGTTACATATAGTCCTAACTGGTTTGGCTCAGTGGATAGAGCATTGGCCTGTGAACTGAAAGGTCCCAGTTTCAATTCCAGTCAAGGGCATGTACCTTGGTTGCAGGCACATCCCCAGTAGGAGATGTGCAGGAGGCAGCTGATCTATCTCCCTTCCTCTCTGTAAAAAAATCAATAAAATATATTTTTAAAAAATGTTACATATATTCCCTTACAATTAACTTTCAAAACCATTCATCTACTTGCAGGATTTGCTATTTATAAAAGTCTTCTTTAAGTTAACAAAAAATAGAGCTGATGCTTAATCTTTCTCCATCTTATGCTCTTTAAGCAAAAAACTGTGCCAGATATTGTAGACATAAAGAACGAAATGTAGAGGAAGCCCAGAGGTCAGAGTGGGACCATCCAGTTTGCAGCTCCGTGGAACCATAAAAGACACACTCAGGGGGCAGACTCAGTGAGCACCAAAGCCCCATTGAAGCAAGTCTAGCCCCAGAGGGGTGTCTTCAGCACAGAAGTTCTCCCACTGCAGACACAGCTGATTCTCACAGCCAATTGGCCTTAAAAAAGTACATCTGGCTGTCTGACCACAGTGATGCAGTTTTACCACTGATTCTAAGGATCTCTTTATTGAAAAGTATGTTTTTCTTTTTTAAAATATATTTTTATTGATTTCAGAGAGGAAGGGAGAAGGAGAGCTAGAAACATCAATGATGAGAGAGAATCACTGGTCGGCTGCCTCCTGCATGCCCCCTCCTGGGGATCGAGCCTGCAACCTGGGCACGTGCCCTTGACCAGAATCGAACCTGGGACCCTTCAGCCTGCAGACCAACGCTCTGTCTACAGAGCCAAACTGGCTAGAGCAAGTGTGTTTTTATTTCCACACCACCAACCAACAAGTATTTGATGAGATGATAGATACCTTGATATCATGACAATTCTAGAGGGGATACAGATAAACCTTTTATCAAATAGCTTTGGCATCAAAATGTCTTCAATATTGTTTTATATTAACTTTTCTACATTTTAAAATTTTTTAAAAATATGTTTCCCACAAACTATAAAATTTATACAAAAGATTTCTCTTCTATAATAATGGCATACTTACTCCTTAATTAAAATGTGAGCACCTTCCTTCTTTTTGATTTTGTTTGAAACCCTGTAAGGAAAACAAAGAAATTTAAAGAATAGCATATACATATGAATAAACATTTTGTTTCACGTAGACATTTTACTAATTCTATTTAATAAAATAATGATGAAAAATAAGTTTATAGCCTTCCAATGCTCTTTAAAAGTGATCACAGCCATGGCCAGTATGGATCAGTAGTTAGAGTACTTGCCCTTGAACCGAAGCCGGTTTGATTTCAGATCAAGGGCACGTACCTGGGTTGCAGGTTCAATCCCTGGACCTGGTCAGGGTGTGTGTGGAACATAACTAGTCAATGTGTCTCTCTCACATCAATGTTTCTCTCTCTCCCACCCCTCATCCTTTCCTAGATTCCACTCTCTAAAAAATTAATGGAAAAAATATCCTCACATGAGGATTAACCAAATCCCCCTGCCCAAAACAGGATGACTAATGAAATTGAAAAATAATTTAGAAAGAGTGTCATCAAATTAGAAAATGTATAATCAGAGAACCAAGATGGCGGCATAGGTTAATGCCGGAGTTTGCTGCCTTGAACAACTACTTCAAAAGTGAAACTAAAAGACGGAACGGACATCACCCAGAACCACAGGAACGCTGGCTGAGTGGAAGTCCTACAACTAGGAGGAAAGAGAAACGCATACGGACACTCAGAGGAGGCGCAGTGCTGAAGTCAAATTCTGAGGTGCGGAGTGCGCGGAGCGGTCTGGCGGCAGAGGGCGCGGTTGGCGTTTTCAATCGGGAGGGAGTCGCAGACTCGGAGCTCCAGATACTGCCCCGCCCAAGCCCTGCACAGAGGCATTTGCCGGATAGCCTCAGGCAAAGGCTAGATTAGCACCTCCCTAGAGGACAGAAGTTCTCTCACTGCAGACACAGCTGATTCTCACAGCCACTTGGCCTGGAGGTCAAACCCTCCCTGGTATTAGCTACAACAATCAAGGTTTTAACTATAAGACTGCGCACAAAGACCACTAGGGGGTGCACCAAGGAAGCATAACAAAATGTGGAGACAAAGAAACAGGACAAAATTGTCAATGGAAGATATAGAGTTCAGAACCACACTTTTAAGGTCTCTCAAGAACTGTTTAGAAGCCGCCGATAAACTTAATGAGATCTACAAGAAAACTAATGAGACCCTCCATGTTATGATGGGGAACCAACTAGAAATTAAGCATACACGGACTGAAATAACGAATATTATACAGACTCCCGACAGAAGACCAGAGGAGCGCAAGAATCAAGTCAATGATTTGAAATGCGAGGAAGCAAAAAACACCCAACCGGAGGGGCAGAATGAAAAAAGAATCCAAAAATGCGAGGATAGTGTAAGGAGCCTCTGGGACAGCTTCAAGCGTACCAACATCAGAATTATAGGGGTGCCAGAAGAAGAGAGAGAGCAAGATATTGAAAACCTAGTTGAAGAAATAATGACAGAAAACTTCCCCTACCTGGTGAAAGAAATGGACTTACAGGTCCAAGAAGCGCGGAGAACCCCAAACAAAAGGAATCCAAAGAGGACCACACCAAGACACATCATAATTAAAATGCCAAGAGCAAAAGATAAAGAGAGAATCTTAAAAGCAGCAAGAGAAAGAAACTCAGTTACCTACAAGGGAATACCCACACGACTGTCAGCTGATTTCTCAACAGAAACTTTGCAGGCCAGAAGGGAGTGGCAAGAAATATTCAAAGTGATAAATACCAAGAACCTACAACCAAGATTACTTTATCCAGCAAAGCTATCATTCAGAATTGAAGGTCAGATAAAGAGCTTCACAGATAAGGAAAAGCTAAAGGAGTTCATCACCACCAAACCAGGATTATATGAAATGCTGAAAGGTATCCTTTAAGAAGACGAAGAGGAAGAAAAAGGTAAAGATACAAATTATGAACAACAAATATGCATCTATCAACAAGTGAATCTAAGAATCAAGTGAATAAATAATCTGATGAACAGAATGAACTGGTGATTATAATAGAATCAGGGACATAGAAAGGGAATGGACTGACTATTCTTCGGGGGGAAAGGGGTGTGGGAGATGCGGGAAGAGACTGGACAAAAATCGTGCACCTATGGATGAGGACAGTGGGTGGGGAGTGAGGGCGGAGGGTGGGGCGGGAACTGGGAGGAGGGGAGTTATGGGGGGGAAAAAGAGGAACAAATGTAATAATCTGAACAATAAAGATTTAATTAAAAAAAAAAGAAAAAGAAAATGTATAATCAAAATAATGTAATAACATGAAAGATTTTAAAATATATATGTATTTAAATATATTTTTAATTGATTTCAGAGAGGAAGAGAGAGAGATAGAAACATCAATGATGAGAGAGAATCATTGATCACTGCATGTCCCCCACTGGGGATTGAGCCCGAAAACCAGGCATGTACTCTGACTGGGAATTGAACTGTGACCTCCTGGTTCAAAGGTCAATACTCAATCACTGAGCAACAATGGCTGGGCACATGGAAGATTTTTAATTGCACTATAATTACATTAAATGGGGACAACAGAAGAATAATTTAAGCCTTAGGCAAATAGTTGTATTTTTTCAACTTTAAGGTAGTGTTAAACCCTTAGGATCTGGCTAATGTAACAAATCACCTTTTTAGTCACAAACACAACAAAGTCACAACCACAAAGTGTCAGGAAAAGATGTTGAATGATCACTTACCATATAGTAACCAGTGTGATAGCCACTCATGTACCAAGAGATTAACATACTTCCCAAAGCATCAGCATCGTCAAGAGAATCTGGACATATGGGAGGAGGTGGGGGAATTATCTGGAAATGAAGAAAAATATACTTTAAAGTCAGTAAACAAAAATGTGAAGTCTGGAGATCCATTTTATAGAGACAATGCTGGATGTTAACTGTGTCTTTCCCTAAATTCCATGTTATCTATTAAAATTATTTTTAATCTGACATTTGAAGAAAGTCAACCAGTAACAACAACAAAATTAAACTGAACAACAATAAAAAAAAAATAGGTCACATAAAATGTTTAAACATCTTGGTTTGATTAGATATATTTTTCTGTTCCTTTATGAAACTATGGGTAAAAGACCAAGCATAAATACTTTGATGGTTTTCCTTAAAAAACACCCTAACAGTATTTCAAATAAAGGTGTTGGGTGAACATCTGCACTGCTCCCACCCCAACACACACAGTTGGCCAAAAGTATCTTTGTATCTAGGTTACTGTTGTTATCTAAAAGTCTACCAGTAGATATCCAAATAGTCTACTTGATCACAAGCTAACATCCAAGCACACCTGGAAAGGCAACACATAAGTCCCTGTATGCAGTATACTTAAATTCTTTCAAATACGAACTACCTCCCTATAGAATAAGGGATACAATTTCTACCAGGAAGGATGCAGGCAATAAGAAGAATGAATGAGTCTGGTAGAGAAGGGCATTAAAAATTAAAAAAAAAACACCCAAAAAACACAAAAAAAATCCCATCCTGGCCAGGTGGCTCTGTTGGTTGGAACATCGTCCCATACACTGAAAAAAAAAAAAAAGGCTGCAGACTTGCCCTAGCTGGTTTGACTCAATGGATAGAGCATTGGCCTGCAGACTGAAGGGTCCTGGGTTTGATTCTAGTCAAGGGCACATGCCCAGGTTGCGGGCTCAATCCCCAGTAGGGGGCATGCAGGAGGCAGCCAATCGATTCTCTCTCATCATTGATGTTTCTATCTCTCTTTCCCTCGCCCTTCCTCTCTGAAATCAGTAAAAATGTTTTTTTAAAAAGGTTGCACACTTAATTTCTAGGTTTCAGGTTTGATCCCTGGTCCGAGGGCATATGGGAGACAACCAATCAATGTTTCTCTCTCACATCTATGTTTCTGTCTGTCTCTCTCACTTTCTCTCAAAATCATTAAATATATCCTTGGGTGAGGATGAAAACAAACAAAAAAAACCCGAGGCTTGGTTCAAATTTTTACCCATTAGAACCTATGTATGAAAGCAAAGTTTCATCTGAATTGTTTTGTACTTACTGGTGGTCCAGAAGGAAACGGAGGCAGCCAGCATGATAGGAAGGGAGGTGGTGGAGGTGGAGGTGGTGGTGGTGGTGGTGGTGGGCCATTAAATTTTAGACCTGGCTGCAAAAGTATTTCAAAGGAAGATTAATTTACCAACTTCAATATGAAAAGAGGAAAAAATATTTAATGTCAAAAGAATTTAAATAAAAAATAAAAAAGATTAAATAGAATTGCATGTACCAAATGCTGAAATCAAATAGACTCATTAATCTAGATTTTTCTCATTTCCTTTCTATAGAGATTCAGGGAGTAAAATCAAAGTAAGAAAATATTTTAATTACCTTATAAATCAAGAGATAGTGTTTTTAGCAAGATATTTCAATCATGAAACAATATATCCCATAATTTCATTATCTAGATTGTATAATCTTTTTATTGATGTCCTTTTAGTAGTTACATATGCTAACTTAGAGCATATATTGTAAAAATTAGTAAACTCTCATTTAACAAGAAAAATCAGGCCCCTAAGACCAAAGTATGAGATACACATACATATATACAGACATACACATAAATTGATTTGATCATTCTAGAAACTGTAATATAATGTAAATCTCAAGAAAAGCCTTGCAACCCTGGTTCAGTAGTTAGAGCATCAGCCCAAGCGCCAGAGGGTCTCAGGTTTGATTCCTGGTCAAGAGCATGTACCTGGTGCAGATGTGTCTCTCTCTTGCATCAATCTCTCTCTCTCTCTCTCTCTCTCTCTCTCTCTCTCTCTCTCTCTCTCTCTCTCCCTCACCGCTCCTTTCCATTCTTTCTAGAAATCAATGGAAAAGATATTCTCATGCCTTAAGTGAGGATTAAAAAAAGAGAGAGATCTTGAAGAAAATGTTAAGGACCGTTTTAATAAATCATGCTTGATATCTTTATTTTAAAAATTTATTATTTCCTCAATACCATAACCTCCAAAGAAATCATTGCTTTATACAAAACAAATAGGGACATACTTGGGTTCTACAATGTAACCTAAAATATAAATCTTTTTTAAAGTTTATTTGTTATTTATAACCAAAAGAAGCATTAAGGAAAACAATATTTACTCTATAACAGTTTGGGAGCTCCTTAGGATTTTACCTGTATTAGATGTAAATACTGTATTCTCTTCCAATTTTTACATATTTTATCCAAGTGACTTGGGGAACTATGAGGATAGTCAGCTGATAAAATATACTTTCTAACTTACGTTTACTACATTATTAGTCTAATACAGGGGTGGGCAAACTTTTTGACTCGAGGGCCACAATGGGTTCTTAAACTGGACCGGAGGGCCGGAACAAAAGCATGGATGGAGTGTTTGTGTGAACTAATATAAATTCAAAGTAAACATCATTACATAAAAGGGTACGGTCTTTTTTTTTTTTTAGTTTTATTCATTTCAAGCGGGCTGTAGTTTGCCCATGGCTGATCTAATACCTAATACTCCATAAAAGTAGTTGGAAAAGCTTTTCATTATAAAGTATTCTGCATTACTATCATATTTCCTCTCTGAAGAATTCTCAAGTGTGTATTTATAATACCTACAGAAAGCCACAAGTTTCATGGGAAAATCTACAATGCTCCTAATGGAAGGTTTGAAAATGTGTTGAATGTTTCAATATTAACTACTAGAGGCCCGGTTCACGAAATTTGTGTGTGGGGGCGGGGGTTCCTCAACCTGGCCTACACCCTCTCCAATCTGGGACTCCTCGGGGGATGTCCGACTGCTGGTTTAGGACCGATCCCTGCTAAACTGGCAGTCGGACATCCCTCTCGCAATCCGGGACCGCTGGCTCCTAACCGCTTGCCTGCCTGGCAGCCTGATCCCTAACTGCTCTCCCCTGTCTGCCTGATCCCCCTAACTGCCCTCCCCCGCCAGCCTGATCCCCCTAACTGCTCTCCCCTGCTAGCCTGATCACCCCTAACCGCCTCTGCCTCGGCCCTGCCACCATGGCTCTGTCCAGAAGGATGTCTGGTCTAATTAGCATATTACCCTTCTATTACTATAGATTTTCTGGGAAACCTTTTCTGTGTAAAAATTACCTTTCCTGGTCCCAGTCCTGATCTTGGCATGGGGGGTGGTGGAGGGAGAAAATAGTTCCATGGAGCAGCTCTTGACTTGATGTTATTTGGTTTATTTCCACGAGACCTGGAGGAGTTCTCACTTTCATCTGTTGAAATTTGACTTTCATTTTCATTCTTTAAAAAGAAAAAATATATGTATTGTTGTTATATAGGTTTCATTAAGAAAAATTTAATGCCTCAGTGGATCAAACTGACAAGTTGTTATATCACGTAGTTTCTCATCTCGTCTCTACTTTCAAGAACTTTATTTTTTGTATCCTTACCTCCTGAGCATTCTGTTCTATATTATTAGCTACATCAGTCGTTGGGGAAAGTAGATCAGACAGATTTTGCTGCTCTCTATTTCCATATCCAGTGTAAACCACAACACAGGTTTCTCTCTTAAAATCAACTGAAGCAATGGTAGCTGGGTAAATGCAGCCATCTTCTGACCAAATGGCTGAACATTTGTCACCAACTTTCCACTACAAAAACAAAAAAAGACACACATACACATAAACACATTTCTTTCAAAGAGGGTAAACTATTTTCTTGTTTGGGTGGGATTGGATGGGGGATGGGGGTAGTATCCAGTTAACTAATCTGGAAGGCAGAATGAAACAGTGAAAAAGATTTAGAGCCCAAAACACATAAATGTGAACTCCAATATAAATATAATATAATTCTGTCATATAATATAAATTCTGCCATTTTTATAATCATGGGCAAGTTTTTTAACCTCTTTGAATATTATTTTCCTGATCTGTTAAGTGGACATAATATAACCTACCTCACCTCATTTATTTGTTGTGAAGAATAGAAAAGAGGGAATGTGTGAAGTGTCCAGCATCTCTGGGCTGACATACAGCAAATGCTTAACACATATTAGTTCTCTTCCCCTTGGTAATGATGAAACTAAAGTGACTAATGAGACACTAAAATATTTAGCTTCCAGGTCTACTGTTTTAAATAGCAGAAAAAACTCTATCTAGAATTTTAGGTTTCTGAGTATTAACAGGTTTAGGATTTTTGAAGGGGAAAAAAGGCTGGCCACCTCTCAGTTTAAAAAGTAAAACACTGCCAATTCAGTTCCAGGCCCTCAGGTACTGCTCTCAAATAGCACTGCCTTACTCCCTTTCCTTCCCATATAAAGTAAACATTGTACTGAATTTAGTATTAATCAGTCCCACCTAAGTCCTTACACCTTTATTGACAGGCATGTTCCTAAACAATAGAAAGTTTAATAGTTTTAGAAATGTTATAATTACATGCCAATGGAAAACACTGAACTAATCACTTAAGTTAAAGGTATTTTACACTATTTAATAAGAATGGTATGAAGAAAATCTTTGAAGTTAAATCTCAATATTTTAAAAATAACCTGCTTCAAGGGAGTTGTGGTGTTCTTTTTTTGGCTTTTATTCTTCTTAGCAGGTTTTCTTTTAGGGGTGCCTTTTGGTTTATTTGAAGCTTCAGAAATGTCACCATTCTTTAGAGCGTGCTATGAAAATAAGAATAAAAATGTGCATGTTACAAAATGATACAGAAAAAGTCACGATTCAGTTATTATAAACCTCAGACAGCCTCTACTTCCTATTTCCACCATCTCACATGCTACAGAAACTGCTCTCAAAGGCATCATATATCTGATAGTCAGCTCTAAAGACCCCTTTGTCAGTGAAGAAACTTGTTTAGAGAAGAACAGAGGCCCCCAGCACACTGCCCTGGCTAAGCCCTTAGCAGAAGGCAACACTAACCATGTGAATGAACCATCGTGAAAGTAGATCCCTCACCCCCAAGTGAGACACCTCAGCTGATGTTGGCTTTGAGCCCCATTTTAATCTGCACTTTACTGAACTGTCATGGTAACCCTAAGTTAGTGTACTTCTAGTTTAAGTGCATACTGGAAAGCATGCTATTGACAAATTTAGAATTCAGCTTCAAGGATGACACACAGGTTTGATCTTTCTACCTTATGGTACAGGAATGACTACATGAAGGAAGTGGACTCTATTCTTGGTGTTCTGTATGAGCCTATGCTGTGCCTGAACTAAGAGGGCTCACATACGGTGCTCAATAAGACCAAATATCTGAGACTGTGAGTCAAGTGATGATGTTGGACAACTGTGTAAATGTCTTGTGTGGGCCACAAAACAGACTACACTCCCCAAAGAACTGTACATTCCAACCATCAAGAAAACCTGATTTGAAACCCAACTAATTGGATTTGGGGGAGATTACGTTAATTTAACATATGTAAAGCAGTTAGAAAAGTGCCTAAAACACTGTATACACTCTACAAGTATTAATTACTGCACTACTGCTATTTATCACCATTATTTCAATAAAGACTTGTTAAATGTTTAAAAATTAAAATTCAACTATCCTTCCAGTAATCTGAATTAGATAACTTCCATAGGTTTATGCAATGTAAACACATTAAAAGCAACAAATGTTTAAAATTCCAATTAAATCTCCTCTTAAAAGTATCACATACAGACAGGCTACCTACCAACTTCTAAAGGAAAATATCTAATTTAACTAACCAATGTTATCTTTTAATCTTCAAAATTAGAACTAAATAATACGTACTTTAATACTTTACTGTAAATGTTGTCAATTAATTTTCCCAAGTGACTAACATGAGGACCTAAGCAAAAATGTAAACATTTCATACCTTAAATGAAGCCACAGCTTTATCATATGCTTTTATCAGTGCTGTATCATCCCAAATGTCAGAATCATCACTCTAGGAAGGATAAAGAATAAAAACAATTCATGTTTGGATAGGTTTCATAAAAAAAGTATGCCAAGAGCCATCTAATCCAAACATAAAATTAAACTAAAAAATGGGTACTTTAAATCCTAACTATAACCACAAGAAACCTACCTGCTTAGAGATTTTGTAGCATTATCCCCAAAGCGAAACATATGTAAATGTTCTAAGAGGTGTGCCATGAAGTGAATGCTCTACAATTTAACCCCTATCTACCAACCACAAGTGGATCTGTTCAAGAATAACTCACATTTCAATCTTTTCTAAGAGCAGATAAAGGGTGTAGTTTGGCCAACCAAGTAGTATAAGATAAAGGGCCTCGTTTTAGTGGGAAAAAATATATTAAGTAATCTGGAAAAGACCTAAAGCTTATTTCTATTTTTGAATTTAAATTTAATGAATACTTAGTAGAACTTAAACTTAATTCAATTAAAAAATGTTTTTGAGCACCCACTAGCTACTAAGCACTCATCATTGAGAAGTATATGAAATCATGCTACCTGCTCCCAAGACAGACATTCTAATCATGGATTTAAAACACAAAACAAAAAAGAATATAAAACAAATATAATAAAATACTTAAATGTGAAGTACAAACAATGTTTTAAATGGAAAGAAATGGATTTTCTCATTTCAAGATGAAGATACAGAAGATTCTGAACTCACCTCCTCCCACCAACACAATAAATTTACAGCTGTCTGAAACAATTCCCTCTGAAAAAATCTAAAAATTAGTTGAGCAACTCCTACACATTGGGCAAATGAGAAAAAACAACAACATCAAAGCAGGTAGGTTTATCTCACGATAAACCCCAATCCTGGGGCAGCAACCCATAATTGAGAGGAAATTCAAGGCCAGAAGCTCCATCCAATGAGCCAAACCAGCCAGGGCTAAAAAAACAGTTAAGAGACTGAAAAACCAAGCCACAAACTGGGATAAAACATTTGCAAATTACCTATCTAATAAAGGTTTTATATATAGCATATATGAAGAACTCTCAAACTTCAACAAAGCAAAGCAAACAGCCCTAACCGGTTTAGCTAAGTGGATAGAGCATCGGCCTGCAGACTGAAAGGTCCCAGGTTCGAGTCTGGTCAAAGGCATGTACCTTGGTTGTGGGCACATCCCCAGTAGGAAGTGTGCAGGAGGCAGTTGATTGATGTTTCTCTCTCATCGATGTTTCTAACTCTCTATCCCTCTCCCTTCCTCTCTGTAAAAAAAAAAAAAAAAAAAAATCAATAAAATATATTTAAAAAAGCAAAGCAAACAAACCAATTCAAAAATGAGCAAAACATCTGAACAGACACTTTACCAAATAAGATATATAGATGGCAAATAAACACATAAAATGATGATCAACATCATCAGTCATCAGAGAATGCTAATTAAAACCACAAGATGCTACCACACATCTATTAGAATGTTTACAATTCGCACAAGGCTGACCATACCAAGTGTTAGCAATGAGGTGAAGCAAATGACACGTTCACACATTGCTAGTTGAAATGTACAACCACTTTGAAAAGTTTGACAGTTTCTTGGAGTTAAAATAATGGACCCAGGTATTTACCCAAGAGAAATGAAAGCACATGTTCACATAAGTTTTCTAAGCTAGTAGTCATTGCAGGTCTATTTGTAACAGCCCCAAACTGAGAACAACCCAATACTCATGAACAGTAAATGAATAAACATAGAATAAACATTAGAAAATGCAAGCTAACCTATGGTGACAGAAAGTAGATCAGCAGTTGTCTGGGGACAGGAGATGAGAGATGATAGAGAACTATAAAGGGACATAAGGAAATTCAAACCAGCCCAATACCGAGATCACATATAGAAGCCCTGAGGCTATAAGAAAAGATATGGCCAGCCAGTCCCTAGCTGCAGGGACTCAGCTATTGTAGCTTCAGCCACTACGTGGATGCAACCACATGAAAGTTCTCAAGGGGAAATACTCAGCAAGGCCTTCACAAATTCCTAACCCACAGAAACTATGAGAAATAATAAAATGATTATTTTCAAGCTACTAAGTTTTGAGTAATTTGTTACACAGTAACCAAAACAGACCACTAGGGCTGCCTTTATATTTGTTTCTCAGTCACCACCAGTAGGATGACCTTCCGGACGAAGCCCAGGTCCGGAGGGAAGCCGGCAGCCGGGAGAAGGAAGGCCTACTCTGGCACGAATTTCATGCATCGGGCCTCTAGTAATATTATAACCAGAAACTACAACCTCTCCATAAATCCTATTCTCCAACCACCACCTTCCAGGATCTATACAGCTTATTCCTTCTAATAGTTGACAATCATTCCACTTCACTGGGAATAGCAAAACACTGATCCTCTCACTTTTCAAACTACCTCTCACTGTCCTAATATCCTCATATCCTTTCTTAGCTTAAATTTCATAGTCAACCATTAAGATAATTCCCTCGTACCCCTCTCTCTTACTTCCTCATGCTCACTTGGTATCAACTATAGGCATACCTCAGAGATATGGTGGGTCTGGTTCCAGACCACCCTAATAAAGTGAGCATTGCAATAAGACAAGCCGCAACGCTGTTGTAGGAGGAGGGTCTTGCCTTCAGTCTGTAGAACTCACATACCTGTGAAGCCAATGAAGTGAAGTGCAATAGAACGAGCTGTGGCTGCACAACCCTATTCACTTCAACCACCAGCTCACTCTGTGCCTGCCCTCACAAACTTGAAGTGAATGAGCTGGTGAAAAACACAGTCATGCTGTCTAGTCTTTAAATTCACGATCGCTAATCTCAAGTAGACCTTTAATGTTACCTCGGAACATTGCCATGACATTTCCTTACTCCAACACTCATCCACTCTCCTAGAGGCCTACTTTCCACCTTCTCCCGCTCAAACCCCCAGCATCTGCCCTGTCCTCACTCCTGGCTGACACTTCTTTTACTGACAGAACAGCAACGATCCAAAGAAAAGTTCCAGATCTGTACCCATATAACTGTGACCACGTTAACTGTCAATGTTCCCAGCAGAGGCCAAATCCATTCCCTCTTTCCTACTCTGAAGCACTACTTCAGCGGTTCTCTCCTGCACCCTCAATGTTTCCATCCTTACCGGATCTTTCCTATCAGCCCACAAACATACTGAAATCTGCTTCTCCCATCTTAAAAACAAAACAAAACATAAAAAAATTAATAATCCTCTTTATCCCATTTCCCCCTCCAACTATTGGCCAATTTCTATACTTTCTATTTACAATAAAACTCAACTATTTGTTCACAAACGTTGCCTTGAATCTCTCTTCTCCCACGCCTGGACTCACCCTCAACCAGATTTCATCGCCACTATTTCACTCAAAATGAATTTCTGACCTTCACCTTTATACACCTGCTCTACTTTCAGTCTTCCCCATCTCAGCTCATCCGTAAAGGCGACTAACTTCATCTTTTCAGGACAATCTTGAAGTTAGCCTTGACTTTCCTCTCTCAAATCTCCACGACTGGGTCCGTACGCGACACCTGTTGCCTCTGGTCCCAAAATATACCTAGAGTCCAAGCAGTCTGTTCTCCTCCGCCGACACCCTGATCTGAGTCTGGATCGTTTTAACAGACTCCCACCGGGTCCCCCGCCTCGCCAGGCCCGCTCCGCTCACAGCCCCCAGTCGGAACGGACAAACCAAAGTACGAGTAAGTTGCGGGAGGGCCTCGGCTCAAAGCCATCGAGGCGCCCAAGCTGCGCAGGGGAGGAGCTGGCTGCTGAGGTTCCCAAACGGGACAATCTGCAGAAACGACTAGGCGGACCACCGTCCTGCAGTGAACGGACTGGCCAGGTCCTGCCCCGCGCGCGGCTGGGGACGCAGCGCAGGGGCCGGCGATGGGCGCGAGGAGCCCGCACGGGCGCCTGCGGGAGGCAGAGCCGGCCGCGCCCTCACCTGGCCGGCGCCGCGCCGGAACAGCACCGAGTCCTCCTGCTCCGGGACGCCGCCGCCACCTCCGCCCCCCATCGCCATGGCGAGGATCCCACCGGTGCGCGGCGTGGGCTGCTTGCCTCGGAGAATGACCATTTCCGCCGCAGGGCCCTCTGGGAGCGGAAGAGTACGGCGGCCCGGAAGCAGCGGGCGGCCTGGAGCCTTCCGCGCCCTATATCTCCCAGCGGTCTCCATCTTCCATGTTTGTTTTTCCTCTCTGTAGTCTCTCAATTCTTCGATTTCACTGTTTGGTATCTTCGTAGGTTCTACCAGGGTATTTTTGTTTTGAACAGTACCATTTCTTTGAGAATGGTGCTCATTGCAGTGGCTGGAGTGGCTCAGCTGGTTGGAGCAGCCTCCCATACACCAAAAGGTTGCTGAATGGGAGGGCACAGAGCTTGGGGGTTGATTACCCCCCGAAGGGCTCGTATGGAAGGCAACACCATAGATGTTTCTCTTACATCAGTGTTTCTCTCGCTCTAAAATCAATAAACAATTCTCAGGTGAGATTTTTTTTTTTAAGTGTTCATTGCAGGTAACTTAGGAAATATGGGTAAACCAATACAATAAAAATCACTCCATAGGCCAAGAGGTCCCCGGTTCAAATCCGGGTGCCCCCTCCAAAAAAAAAGAAAAAAAAAATCACTCCATAGGTAAGCGATAATACATTTCTTAAAGTGCTTTAAAGAGTGTTAGCCTCGCCCTAGGTGGCTTGGCTCAGTGCCTGCGGACCAAAGGATCCTGGGTTGGATCTGGTCAAGGGCATGCACCTTGGTCGCAGGCTTCTCCCCTACCAGGACCCTAGTCATGGCACTAGCAGGAGGCAACCAATCAAGGTGTCTTTCTCACATTGATGTTTCTCTCTGTGTGTTTTCCTCTCTCTTCCACTCTCCCTAAAAATCAGTGGAAAAATATCTTCGGGTGAGGGTTAAAAAAAAAAAAAATGAAATAAAGCAGTGGTTCTCAACCTTCTGGCCCTTTAAATACAGTTCCTCATGTTGTGACCCAACCATAAAATTATTTTCATTGCTACTTCATAACTGTAATATTGCTACTGCTATGAATCGTAATGTAAATATCTGATATGCAGGATGGTCTTAGGTGACCCCTGCGAAAGGGTTGTTCGACCGCCAAAGGGGTCGCGACCCACAGGTTGAGAACCGCTGGTTAGGGCATTGTACTGATGAGCCAAGGTTGCAGGTACCATCCTGGATCAGGGGACATACAAGACTCAACCAATGAATGCAAAAGTAAGTAGAACAACAAATCGATGTTCCTCTCTCTCTTCCTCTTTCTAAAAATTAATAAAAAAGTTAGATCCAGAAACATAGAAGCATCGAACAGCATCAAACCTCAGAAGGTGGGGAGGGTGGCTGGGGGACTTGTATGCTTGCATATAAGCATAACCAATGGACACAGACAGTAAGGGGGTGAGGGCATGTGCTGGGGGGTGGGAGCGGATGGGGGAGAGGTCAATGGGGGAAAAGAAGACATGTAATACTTTCAACAATAAAGAATTTAAATTAAAAATAAATAAAAGCAAAAAAATTTAAATCTTAATTTTCCTGGGCAATTGGTCCAATAACAAGCTATCTGTGAACTTTTAATGTGTATAATGAGCTCTTTGTAAAAGGTTTTGTTTTTAAGAAGCAAAGTTGTAAGGGAAAGTCTGTAGTAAGTTTTAAATATTCCTGGAATTAATAAGGAAGTGCATTTGAGCAACTTGTAAGTCATTCTTCTTATCTCACTGACATTTTCATGACTTGGCCATCTGAAAAGACAACATCTTTCAATATGTGATTATTATAAAGCAAGTATTTTAGCAGATGAAGCTGTAGGAGGCAGTTTAATGACTGTTCTTAGTCAGTTTTGATCTAATGAAAAACCATGACAATCATAAAAATAATTCAATTTTAATTGAATTTTTGGTGTTTATAGATCTTCATCACAAAAGGCAATTAGGAATTTACCTAAAGAAGTTGACATACTCCCTGATTAGTGTTAAAACCATTACACAGGTGGTAAAATGTACAAATCATCTGATTGTCAAAGCCAATTTTATATTAGGTTTCCACTTTAGGGATATGTCCCCCCCCACCAAGTTTTATTGAGGTATGATTGAAGAATGAAAATTGCATATATTTAAGGTGATAATTTTATATACACTGAGTGGCCAGATTATTATGACCACCCCATCAGTATTTAATTGACACTCCAAAAATACTGAGTATTAAAAACTTCCTAAGCAAATACTCTCAAGGTTTTGTTATTAGTATTATTTGCATAACTAATTAACTTCATTGTACTGATGGGGTGGTCATAATAATCTGGCTGGTCATAATAATCTGGCCACTCAGTGTATATCATTGTGGGGGATATTCTTTTTAAAATTAAGTAGTTTTGCAACAGATTATAGACTCAAAACAAACAGCAGTAGTACGCCTGACTTAAACAAAAAAGCTCTCTTTATAAGGTGGAACTTGAAAATATAACAAAAAACTATATTTTCACTTTCCAGAATGGGTAAACTCTTTCCATCTATAAAAACATGGGGAAAAAGAGCAATATATATATATATATATATATATTTAAAGTTAGAAAAATAATGCTAGTAATCAATAGTTCCTTTTAGCCCAATTTCAGAAACAGCCTAGTTTGATAAGTGGGTAATAATTTCTTACACTGCCACTAATAGAAAAGGCATTCGAAAGGAATCAAGTAACTGATGAAACTGACCTTAGTATATCACCTTGGGCAGTAGCAGCTGCTCCCTCTTATTTTCAGCAGGACTTACGAAGATTGCTAATTATAATGCACTACCTCCTATTAAGGATGATGTAACGTAGTATTTTTAATGTTTATAAGGGTGTTTCATGGATTTTGGTATTTTTCAAATTACATTGTAAAGTTGGTACTACTTCATCTAAATAATTTTATCTTGCTTTGGTAACAACTCAAAGCAATAACTTTGCTGACTTGTTCCAATTATTCACCTGTATTTTCCCCTTAATATTTTGTAATTAACCAGTTTCCCTCTTTAATAGTTTAGATATTTTAATTACTTTGTTTAAATATGCTACATGAAAAGAAACTAAAGTGTCAGTATAGTCCTACCCCGGTTTGGCTCAGTAGATAGAATGTTGGCCTATAGACAAAGGGTCCGTTGCAGGCCAAGGGCATGTACCTAGATTGCAGGCTCGATACCTGGCCCTGGTTGGGTTTCATGCAGGAGGAAACCAATCAATGTGTCTGTCTCACATCAATTTTTCTCTCTCTGTCTCTCCCCCTCCCTTCCACCCTCTCTAAAAATCAATGGAAAAAAATATCCTCTGGTGAGGATTAACAAGATAATAAAGTGTCAATATAGTTCAGCAATTACCCTTAATTTTCTCCCTCTTTTCTATAAGAAATGTCTGGTGATGTTGAAGGTAAAAATCAAACCCTGTATTTAACAGTTAATTTATTGAAGTAAATACCATAACATGAATAACATACAGTTTCGATATGTCTCAATGATTAATTATAACCCAGAGATCTTCTTTATCCTAATACTTATGTTCTTTGGGAACTGTAGTTTTCCCTAGATTCATAAGAATTGTTTAACTTTTAAAAAAGTCCAGCCCCTGCGGTAAAAACAAAAGGAACTCTTGCCTTTTGCAACAGCATGGATGGAACTGGAGAGCATTATGCTAAGTGAAATAAGCCAGTCAGAGAAAGATAAATACCACATGATCTCACTCATTTGTGGATTATAGAGAACAACATAGACTGATGAAAAGGGACAGACCCAAAGACTGAGAAACAGCGATCAGGCTATCAATCCCCAGAAGGAAAGTAGGGGAGGGCGCGGGTAAGGGGAAGAGATCAACCGAAGGACTTGTATACATGTATATAAGCCAAACCAATGGACATGGACAACAGGGGGATGGGAGCATGAGTTTGTGTGTGGGGGGGAGTTTGGGGGTTAATGGGGGGGATGTGGACACATTTGTAATACCTTAACTAATAATAAAAAAATTAAAAAGTCCAGCCCTGACCGGTTTGGCTCAGTGGATGGAGCGTCTGCCCGCGGACTGAAGGGTCCCAGGTTCGATTCCGGTCAAGGGCATGTACCTTGGTTGCGGGCACATCCCCAGTGGGGGGTGTGCAGGAGGCAGCTGATCGATGTTTCTCTCTCATTGATGTTTCTGGCTCTCTATCCCTCTCCCTTCCTCTCTGTAGAAATCAATAAAATATTAAAAAAAAAAAGTCCAAAGTTATTCCACTACATGGGCTATCTTAAATATGAAAATTATTCATTAAAAGAAAGCAAATAAAGGATATGGCTTAAAGCATAAAAAGTTCTCTGTACTCATGGCTTATCACTCTGTAGAAATTCTAGAGATAGAATTACAGAAATCAGACCCATAAAAAATCTTTGTGGTACAATTAGACTTTTTCATTAGAATGTAACCTAAGCTATTATAATCCTTTCTCCTTGTGACTACCCTCATATAACATTTTGAAGACTGAAATTAACTGAATAAATAGAACAAAGCTTTACTTTAACTGAAAATCTGTGCTAATATGAAGATAAAAACTGAAGCTAAACAATTTCATGTTTGCCTCATTCAGTATTCGAGACACTTAGAATTCTGTCCTATTTATGGGTAGTACAATTGGTTAGTGACCTATCACAAGATTACCAGAACCTTCATTAAGACACTAAGAGAATTCTGAAGTTCTGGCCATTAGCATAGAGGTAGACATATTAGATGATAATTAAAAATTTGTTTGTGTGATGTGAAAATTCAATTTGAATAATACTTTAAAGTTATCTTATTTACTACTTCAATGGCATTTTTATTCTTTGCAATAATTATGCATATTTACTTCAGAGAAGAACAAAGTCTCTAACCTTAGTTACTCTAGGTTTATTTTCAAATTTATAAATATCATTAAGTCACCAGTTGTTTTTTTGTTTTGTTTTGTTAATTCTCACCAGAGGACATTTTTCCATTGCTTTTTAGACAGAATTGAATGGAGGGAGAGAGAGAAACATTGATGTGAGAAAGATACAATGAATGACTGGTTGCCGCTGGCACGCACCTGACTTAGGTTGGGGATAGAACCCACAGCCCTTTGGTGAGGGCCATCACTCCAACCACTGAGCACAATGGCCAGAGAAAGTCACAAGTTTTTTAAGAGTCTCAGAACAGACTGAAAAACTGGCACTGTTGTCCAGCTGGAGTGGCTCGGTTGGTGGAGCATCACCCTGTGCACGGAAAGGTATCGGTTTGATTCCCAGTCAGGACACATACCTGGGTTATGGGTTTGATCCCTGGGGCACATACAGAAGGCAACTGATCTATGTTTCTCTCTCTCCCTCTCTCTCTAAGCATGTCCTCGGTGAGAATTAAAAGAAAAAAAGAAGGCACTCTTACAACATAAAAGGTGAATCCTAATGTAAATTATGTACTTGTGTTATATTATGTGTTAATGAAGGTTCATCAATTACAACAAATGTACCACTCTGGTGGGGGAATATTCATAATGGGGGAGCCTATGCAGGGGATATATGTAGGGGCAAGGGGCATATGGGAAATCTCAATTTTGTTGTAAAACTAATTCCGCTAGAAAAAATTGTTATTTTTTAAAGGCACTTATTTAAAAAATGTTAAAGCTCTTAAGTAAAACTCTTAGTAGTACTGAGACCCATTTAGTTTATGGTCATTTAGTTCCAGGTCATTTGTACTATGTATTGTAAATTCTTCAAGCACACCAGTTGATTATAAAGCAAAATTAGATAAATGCATCTTAAATTCTATTATATAATAAAGTTGACTTTAAAAACCTACCTTAACAAAGTTTTAAGACAAAGATTGTAGATTTATATAAGAACTCCTATTATCTGATCACATTACCTCTCTACTTAGTTATTTATGTGCTCACTGCTGATAAAAAATAATGTTCACCAACAGGTCACATGCATGGTCAGTGTTTTATTCTTTGAAGAAAGGTTCTGTAACATTACACTAAGTCAGACTGAAAGGTAAAGTTTAAAATAGTTTTTATAAAGATATGTTGTAACATGTAATGACTGTTCACTCTACACAATCTTGATCATAGAGCTTATAATACACCTAGTTGGCAGTAGTACCCAGGTTTTCCAAATTGTCAGTCATCATTTTTCTCTTGTCTGCATAGATTTCTTCTCATTAGCTGCTTTCTGCTTTTGTTGCATGATCTCAGAGTCTCTATAATGGGAGAAAAGGCTGTAAGTTATTACAGAAAAGCTGATTACGTTCTCACTTGTGTTCTGTATATAACCCATTCAGTATATTAGATGGTATTTTTGCTAAATGAAGTTCTAATGGTGTGGCAGAGTTGCATGAGGTTCTTTACAAATTATAGCTTAAGAACTTTAAGTTCTTCATCCATGGGCTGGGATGATAACTATCCATATAGTTTTAGTACGCCTGGCACACAACAAATATTCAACTGTTACCCCTTTCTGCAGGTTAGGCCTAGTTCTACCAATAATTTAAAAAAATGCATTCCATTCTCCACAAAGAAAACTTCAGTGACTTGAGAATTTCATTAGCATCACTGACCTCTGTTTTCTCTGAGAGGCAGTCAAGCTATCATCTTTTCTTTTTCCCTTGCTAATTTCCTGGGATTTCTTCATGTTTTTCTGGCGGGCAAGTTCTCGTTGATTTCCACCTACAAAGAAAAACAGTCATGCTCTGTACCCATCTCCAAAATTGTTAATATCAGTATAAGGCTCTTAAGTGCATCTGAAGTTTGCTTTTTAATAGATGAGCCAGTAAAGTACGGCACTGAGTGGTGTTCTTAGGTCTGACTACAAGGAGGAAGCATAAAGGTAAATACTTAAGACCTTTAAGAGTATTATACCAATCAAGGTGTTCACTGGCTGCAAATGCCAGATCTCTTAAAGGGGCATTCCATTCCAACCGTCTATATATGCGTCAGTATTCCAAAGTTAGTTCTGGCTTCTGCGGGGTGTGGGTGGAGTGAGAAAGCTAGCTACACAGAGACCACACTTCGCACAAGCTGGCCCATCACAAGCCAACTCTTAAGCAGGACGCCTGTGAAACATTACCTGCGAGGGCTAAACAAAAGAACTAGGGAGGAGACTGGGTCGGAGCTCCGGGTGTTTATTAGGCCTGATGAGGTTCAGTACCAGCTATAAACCACCTCCGGACCCGGACCCCTCCGGAGCGGCCGTCTCAGACCCCTCGCCTCCGGGCAGGGGTTCCCCACCGTGTAATCTCGCACCAAGGGGCAGGCACCCTCCCAGGCCTGATCGGAACCCAGGGTCCCTCTCTGCTGTCTGAACACAGGGTACGAAGGGGATTCCCCGCCGGCCCCAGGTCCCCCGCCTGCCGCGCCGGGGTGACCAATGGCTTCCCTGCCGCTTCCCCAACCCGTCCGCACACTCACGGGCCATGCCAACCAGCGGACGGAGCTCGGAAGAGCGACTCGAAAAGCACCGGGCTGCCTCGCGCGCTCAGCGGACGTCCCCGCCAGCGGGTCGTCCGCCGCTCCGCCCGCCGCTGGGCCACGCCTCTGTCCCGCCCCCCGCCCCGCCCCGCCCGCCGCTGGGCCACGCCTCTTCCCGCCCTCCGCCCAGCCCTCCCTGGGCCACGCCTTTGCCCGCCCGCCGCCCCGCCCTCCGAGGCCCGACCTCGGCGCTCGGCTCGGCTGGCGAGCCCCTGCGCGTGCGCGGTGGGGCGGCGGGCGGGGCAGCCCTGGGATCATCTGCCTTGCACGTGGGGTAACGTCCCGAATACAGGTCTTGTGTATGAGAGAGAGGGGTGTGTGTGGACTTTCCCCAACATGTACCGGGCACTGCAGCTTGACCAGGCCGCACATATATCTTTCCGACAAAGAATGTTAGCTTTCTTCATCTCCTTGCAGCGGCGGGAAGGGGGTGAATGGGACGGGACAGATGGAGGGGTTAACTGCAAAAGGCAGTATCTGGCCGTTAATTTCCTTGCTTATTCTCGCACCAACCCTGCAAGGTAGGCAGGCTTCATTGTTCTCAGTTAACTCAAGAGGAGACTGAGCCCTAGCTGGTTTGGCTCAGTGGATAAAGCGTCGAACTGTGGACTGGATGCTACTGAGTTCAATTCGGGTCAAGGGCACATGCCCAGGTTGCAGGCTTGATCCCTGGTTGGGGTGGGGGGCAGTACAGGAGGCAGCTGACCAGTGGTTCTCTCATCATTGATCTCTCTCTCTCTCTCTCTCTCTCTCTCTCTCTCTCTCTCTCCCTATCCCTTCCTGGCCTGGCCTGTGCCCTCTCACAATCTGGGCTGAGGGACCCATCCCCACCCCAGTGCCAGAATTTCGTGCAGCGGGCCTCTAGTAAAAATATATGGGAGGTTGGGAGGGGGGAAGAGGAGACTGAGACTCAGACTAGAAGTTACTGACCTAACTGTTATAGAAACTGTAGAAGTGAGAGTCAAATTTAAGAAGGACTCTAAAGTCCGTTCATTTCCCATTTTATTCCAGTGCCCTGTCACAGTCGATGGTATTTTAAGAGTTTTAGATTAATGTTTTTGTACTTGGGTTGTGTGATGGGGAGATGATAGCAAGGGATACAGTCTTACCACACATTTAGAATAGCCCAGAATAACTCTGGAACCTACCTTAAAGCTGTAGAGCATCTGCAATTGCTAGAAACAGACCTGTAAGAATGCCTATGGTTCATTTGGTTGGTACTTGTTTACCTCATCTATTCCATTAGTCATTATAAACTGAGATGTGTAGAATTAGTCTGGATGCCCTAAAATTACCCTCAATTAGCACTCAATATGTTAGCTATTATTGTCCTTTCAATCTCTGAGAGTCTTGCTTATGGTCCTCCACCTGCCTTCCCTGCTCCTAAATATAGTTTACAGGCCAAGAGGAACCACTTAGAAAACCTCTTCTGGAAAAACTTGAGCAGGGGGAAAGATTGACTTTCTAACTAGCCTCTTTTTAGTGATAAAGACATTATGAGGTGCCGGAAGCCGGTCCATCCTTGCTGCTTGACACAGTCGCTGCAGGGAAGAAACATCTGCACAGCATATGTTTCAAGGGACCTGGTGTATATGGCATACTGTTCTTAATATGTTTGCTCCACTTCTTGGCGCTATGTGTTTTAACCAAGGTCACCTCTCCGAGAAAGGTTGTTTCCCCAGGTAGGGATTTTCCCCTTAAGTTAGGGAGGGAATAAAATCCCTTAACTAAATGCCAGGCGGGTAGTTAATCACTTTAACTATGAACAATCACCCTTAAGCTACATAATCTTTACTTCCTGGAATGGAGATAAGAAATGCCCTAACCTTTGGAATAGAAATTGACAGGATTAAAATCAACTGTTATAAATACAGATGTAACAAGACAATAAAAGACAGAACTTGGCTGGAGATTCTGGCTAGAGATCCTGGCTAGGCTGCTGATCAACTGAACGCTGTCTCTGTGTCATTTCTTCTTCACTGACTCCGTCCACACCTTTGGGACCCCTGGACCTGCTGGGGCTGGCCCCCAGCAATGAGGTCAACAAATGATAAGTGCTGGCAAGGATGTGAGTAAAAGGAACCCTCATGTACTGCTGGTGGGAATGCAGACTGGTGCAGCCACTGTGGAAAACAGTTTGGAATTTCCTCAAAAATTAAAAATGAACTCCCATTTGACCCAGTAATCCCACTACTAGGAATATATCTCAAGAAATTAGGAGCACCAATCAGAAAGGATGTATGCACCCTTATGTTCATAGCAGCACAATTTACAATAGCTAAGATTTGGAAACAGCCTAAGTGCCCATCAGCAGATGAGTGGATTAAAAAAAACTGGTACATCTACACAATGGAATACTACACTGCTGTAAAAAAGAAAGAACTCTTACCATTCGCAACAGCATGGATGGACCCGGAGAGCATTTTGTTAAGTGAAATAAGCCAGGCAGACAAAGATAAACATCACATGATCTCACTCGTTTGTGGAATACAATGAACAACAAACTGATGAACAAAAATAGATCCAGAGACATAAAAGCATCGAACAGACTGTCAAACCTCAGAGAGATGAGGGGGTGGGGAGGAGGGACAGTAAGAGATGAACCAAAGGACTTATATGCATGCATATAAGCATAACCAATGGACACAGACAACAGGGGGGTGAGGGCATGTGCTGGGGGGTGGGAGTGGCCAGGGAAAGATCAATGAGGAGAAAAGGAGACATATGTAATACTTTAAACAATAAAGGATTTTAAAAAATAAATAAAGACATCCTGAGGAAGGGCTAGAAAGAATTTGGGATTGAACGGTAGGTGGCAGAGTTGTTCCTGTATATGGTCTTAATTTACAGTCTAATTGAGCTTTTTCTTTGCAGCTGAAAATACAATTTTCAAGTTGTAGGGATGCACATGATGTGCAACATGTACATGAGAAACGTTGGGTGTGTCTTTTGGGGAAACTGGAGACTTTTTAAGTTATTATGATGCCATTAAGAATTTACTCTGCCCTGACCAGTTTGGCTCAGTGGCTAGAGCGTAGGCCTGTGGACTGAAGAGCCCCAGGTTCGATTCTGGTCAAGGGCATGTACCTTGGTTGTGGGCACATCCCCAGTAGGGTGTGTGCAGGAGGCAGCTGATCGATGTTTCTCGTTCATCAATGTTTCTAACTCTCTATCCCTCTCCTTCCTCTCTGTAAAAAATCAATAAAATACATTTTAAAAAAAGAATTTACTCCATAAATTTGGGTGTGTAACAAATATTTTGACTTTAGTAATAAAATTAAATCTGACTCTGTTCTCACACCTTTACTAATGGGAAATTAAATCTTGGTCATTATTGACTTCCTTAACTGCAGAATACCCTAGACTCTTAATGTGGAACAAAACACTTGAAGAAAAGCCTTGTGTCTTCAGTTTATACCAGAATATGCTGTCCAAAGCTATATGGTCCTGGCAGTGGCTCTAAGATTTTTGAGACAACTCCAAAATCTTTTTGATTTCTTTTAAAAAATATCTTTATTGCTTTCAGAGAGGGAGAGATGACCCACTCTCTTGCCATTTTTCCTTCATCATAGAGGCCTTCTCTAACCATGCAACCTAAAGCAAGCCAGTCTCCTATTAATCTCTGTCATATTAGACTTTATATTTCTTTTATGGAATTTAATTCATTCTTTAAAAAATATTTTTGATTTCAGAGAGGAAGGGAGAGGGCGAGAGTGAGAGAAACATTAATGATGAGAATCATTGATCAGCTGCCTCCTGCATGCCCCACATTGGGGACCGAGCCTGCAACCTGGGTGTGTGCCTTGATCAGGAATCAAACTATGATCTCCTGGTTCATTGGTCGACACTCAACCACTGAGCCACGCAGGCCGAGATTAATGCATTCTTAAGTTACCTTGTTCATTTGTTTATTGTATTTTTTCTTCTGCTACCAGAATGTCTTGTTTATTGCTCCACTGCTACCTCCTGAAGCAGATTGATTTACAAAGTTTTAACTATAATAATTTTTGAACAGGGAACACATTCACATTAAAAAGTACACAAGCACGCCGAAACCGGTTTGGCTCAGTGGATAGAGCGTCGGCTTGTGGACTGAAAGGTCCCAGGTTCAATTCCGGTCAAGGGCATGTACCTGGGTTGCGGGCACATCCCCAGTGGGAGATGTGCAGGAGGCAGCTGATCGATGTTTCTCTCTCATCGATGTTTCTAACTCTCTATCTCTCTCCCTTCCTCTCTGTAAAAAATCAATAAAATATATTTAAAAAAAAAAAAGTACACAAGCACATACAGTGAATGCTCTTCCACGACATATTTCCCTGAAACTCAGTTTCCCTCCTAGGAGGTAACTATTATCAGTTGCTTCACATCTGAATTTCTAATCTATTTCTACTCAATTTAGAGTTTCTAAGCCTGGGCATGTGCTAGTAAACAGTCCCTGCTCTATAGGACCCTCTAAAAACACAACCGGCCAGCGATTTTAGTAGTTCCCGTAAAATCTGGGGCCGAGGGGTTGACTAGCTTTCCCCCTTCTTTTCAGCAATTTCTAAGGACGCCTGGAGAGGGCAGAGCACACAGCCTGGCATCTCCGTTTCTGGCTCACTAGCAACCCGGACTTCGCGGTTTTGACAGTTACCATGGCTGCGGGAGCTGTGCGTCTGACGTCATTACGCAGCGCTGGCTGATGATGCTATTAGTTTAGGCGCCTTGCAAGGGCGGGGAGCTAGGGATAGGGGGGAACCCTCCTCTGAACTTAGCAGGGTCATGAGGAAGAGGCGGCGGCGGGAGGCAGCCGGAGGCGGCGGCGGCGCGAATCTCCGGTAGCTGCCCGCTGGGCCGGCTCGTGGCTTCGTGGGAAGGCGTAGCTCCTTTCCCCTCTCGCGCCGCGGCCGGGGCTCGGGGCTGAGAGCGGCCGTGGGCCGCCTCCCCGGGCCCCCTGGCTCCGCCATGTTCCGCCGGGCACGCCTGAGCGTGAAGCCGAATGTCAGGCCTGGTGTGGGCGCTAGGTGCTCCGCCGCCGGCCATGCCCAGCGTGGACGGGAGGCCCCCAGGCCGCCGGAGCCGGCAGCGGCCGCGGACCCCAAGCCGGCGGAGATCACGGATGTGCCCCCGGTGGATTGCGGGGCCGCAGAGCCGCCAGAAGAGGCTCCCAGGAGCAGGTACGTGCTCGGAGGGGGGAGCATTTTCACCTCCGGGCCTGTCAGCCAGTGGGTGAACTTCACAGGAGTCACTCCCTCGCTAGAACTAAGGTTTACAGTTGAGGCCGCAGGATGTAGATTCTGGGGAGAGAACCATGCCTTCGGGTGGCTGTGGGAGGAATCCAGGTGTAACAGTGTTGAGGTGAATAGCCACACGTGGTATTATTCATTGGAGAATTTAGATGACCGTAGTTTTCATTCTACTGGAGTACTTTTGCGGGGGTAAGTAGTTTTTTAAATTTTAAAAACATTTTTATGTATATTTATTGACTTTTAGAGAGAGGGGAAGGGAGAGAGAGAAAGAAACATCAATTTATTGTTTCACTTCTTTATGCATTGATTGATTGCTTCTTGTATGTGCCCTGACTGGGGATTGAACCCACAACCTTGGCTTAGGCAACTTTGCCTTATCTGGAGGATGCTCTAACCAACTGAGCTACCTGGCCAGGGCAAGACATTTATTATTATTTTTTAAATTTTATTTTATTTATTTACTGGAGGCCTGGTGCATGAAATCGTGCATGGGTGGGGTCCCTTAGTGTGGCCTGCTGGAATCAGGCCCCAGCTGGCACTCCCAGCCTCACAGCCCTGCCTGGCACCCTGCCTTGGCCTGGCACTGCCCCCTCACCTGCTCCACCATCCTGCCTGCAGGGCGATCAATTGGGGCTGGTCTTAGTCCCCCCCACCTCCCCAGCTCCCTCAGCACTTGGGAGCCTGAGAGTGGCCCTGTCCCCTGCTGCTGCTGCTGGTTGCTGTGGGTTCCGCAGTGCCTCCACTGCCACCTGCTGCCAGCACCGCATTGCTGACACCTGCCATGCTCCACGTCGCCCCCTGGTGTTCAGTGCACGTCATAGCGAACGGTCGAACTCCTGGTCATTCAGTTTGCATATTAGGCTTTTGTTATATGCGATTGTTTATTTTGTTAAATATATTTTTATTGGTTTCAGAGAGAAAGGGAGAGGGAGAGAGAGAAGTGTAAATGATGAGAGAGA
Organism: Myotis myotis; assembly: GCF_014108235.1. NCBI lineage: Eukaryota > Metazoa > Chordata > Mammalia > Chiroptera > Vespertilionidae > Myotis > Myotis myotis. Next base: position 37,489,064 of record NW_023416357.1, read on the forward strand.
ATCGTTGATAGGCTGCTTCCTGCACACCCCACACTGGGGATCCGTGTCAGGGGAATCGAGCCCCGACCTCCTGGTTCATAGGTCGACGCTCAACCACTGAACAATGCCGACTGGGCTAGTTACTTATTTATTTTTAAAATTTATTTATTTTTAAAAAATATTTTTATTGATTTCAGAGAGGAAGGGAGAGGGAGAGAAAGATAGAAACATCAATGATTAGAGAGAATCACTGATTGGCTGCCTCCTGCACACCCCACACTGGGGATCGAGCCTGTAACCCAGGCATGTGCCTTTGACTGAAATTGAACCTGGGACCCTTCAATACACGGGCTGATGCTCTATCCACTGTGCCAAATGGGCTAGGGCTTTAATTTTTTTTAAATATATTTTTTATTGATTTCAGAGAGTAACAAAGAGAAAGAGAGAGAGACAGAAAACATCAATGATGAAAAAGAATCATCGATTGGCTGTTTCCTACATGCCCCCAACTGAGGATTGAGCCTGCAATCTGGGCACGTGCCCTTGACTGGAATCGAACCCAGGACCTTTCGGTCCGCAGGCTGATGCTCTGTCTACTGAGCCAAACCAGCTAGGACTTCTTCTTCTTCTTTTTTTTTTTTAGTATGTTTTTATTTATTTATTTTTTTTAGAGAAAGAGAGGGAGGGAGAGGAATAGAGAGATAGGCCCAGTTGGTGTGGTTCAGTGGTTGAGTGTTGACCCATGAACCAGGAAGTCAAGGTTGGATTTCTGGTCAGGGTCCATGCCCTGGTTTCAATCCCCAGTAGGAGGAAGGCAGGAGGCAGCTGATTGATGATTCTCATCACTGATGTTTCTATTTCTCTTTCTCCCTTCCTCTCTCTGAAATGAATAAATTTTTTTTAAAAAAAACATTGATTAGAGAGAAACATCATCGAGTGGCTGCCTCCTGTATGCCTCCTGCTGGGAATCGAGCCTGCAACCTTGGGCTTGTGCTCTGATCAGGAATTGAGCTAGCCACCTCTTGATTCATGGGTTGATGCTCAACCATTGAGCCACACTGGCCAGGCTACCCTCCTTCCCCCCCCTTCTTGACTTACCTTGCTTTCAAACCATTCCTGAAATAGTTATATCCAATGTGAACTGTATCTAGTATCTAATTTGGAGTGACTGAGCACATTTTTTGGAGTGAAGAGTTTGATAGCTGTATAAGTAGAGTTGTGCTTGACAAAAGACAAATGATTTCTGCCTCAAATAGAATTTTGTTTGATTAACATAGCTAAGTGTGTATCTTCAAATACTGCAATTCAAATATTTCAGAGGTTTGATGTGTATATTTGGTTTAACTAATCTCAGGTTGATAATTAAAGTAAAATGCCAAAATTTAGATCAATTTAGATGGATGTCAGTGTGGATTATAAGATGGATGTCAGTGTGGATTATAAGATGGATGTCAGTGTGGATTATAAGCTTAACTTACAAAAAATAACTGGCTCAGTGGATAGAGCATCGGCCTGCGGACTGAAAGGTCCCAGGTTTGCTTCCAGTCAAGGGCATGTACCTTGGTTGTGGGCACATCCCCAGTGCGGGGTGTGCAGGAGGCAGCTAACCGATGTTTCTAACTATCCCTCTTCTTTCCTCTCTGTAAAAAACCAATGATATATATATGCTTTGTTATCTGATGATTCGAACGAGGTTAACTAAACTTTGTTTTGGTAAGTTAGGTTTTTGTTTTTGTGTGTTTTCTTTTTTGAGGGACTCCGCATGAACATAAAATCGTGCTGTAATGTGCTTAAGGACTTAGAATTTACATATCTGTTAAAATGATTTGCTAAAAGTTTTTATTCCAACATCTGTTACAACAAACATACATCTCAATTCAATGATTTTTTTAAATAATGAGATTTTACTGTTTTGGATTTTTACCAAATTAGTTTAAAAATATTTTTATTGCCCTAGCTGGTTTGGTTCAGTGGATAGAGCATCGACCTGTGGACGGAAGGGTCCCGGGTTTGATTCCAGTCAAGGGCACATGCCCAGGTTGTGGGCTCGATCTCCAGTGGGGAGTGTGCAGGAGGCAGCCAGTCAATGATTCTCTCTCATCATTGATGTTTCTCTCTCTCTCTCTCTCTCTCTCTCTCTCTCTCTCTCTCTCTTTCTCCCTCTCTCCCTTCGTCTCTGAGATCAATAAAAATATATTAAAAAAAATAAAAATATTTGTATTGATTTTGGAGAGGAAGGAAGAGGGATAGAAACATCAATGATGAGAGAGAATCATTGTTCAGCTGACTCCTGCACGCCCCCTACTGTGGATCAAGCTTGCTACCCAGGTGTATGTTCTGACCTGGAATCGAACCACAACCTCCTGGTTCAGAGGTCAACACTCAATCACTGAGTAACACCAGCCCGGCCCAAATTAGGTTTTTAAAGTAAAATATTTAAAAAGAAGATCCAATATACCCTTTTTATTTTCTTTTTGAATTTCAACAGTAATGAAAAGACTGATGGTAAGAATGACGTTGAAGAATCCAGTAAATCTTCCTCTGCTGTTTCACAGAGAAGAAAGCGAATATCAAGTACTCCTACTCTGGTTAAGCCTAGTGTCAGTGTTCCTTCAGAGCCTCATCCCTTATCTACAGTTAATCAAGAAGATCCACAGCCACACCCAATACCAACAAAAGAGAAACAGCCATGCTCCGACAGATACCGAATATATAAAGCCCAGAAACTGAGAGAAATGTTAAAAGAAGAATTAAGAAAAGAGAAGGTAAGAGAGGAAAATCAGAATTTTGACTGCCTGCCAGATTTCAGTTTTTATGTCAGTTATCATTGGGAGGAAAAATAATCATTTGTAGCATTATATGGGGGAACAAAACCAAGTAACATCCTTCATATTAACAGAATATCCCCTTTTTTCTCTTTTTTTTTTTTTTTTTCTGAAATATTTCTTTATTTTAGTTCTTTATTGTTGACCCCTCCCCTCCCTTGTCCTCTACCAGCCTGGTCCCATCCCCTCCCCCAGCCCTGGCCTTCACCCTCCCCCGCCCCCCATTGTCTGTGTTCATTGGTTATGCTTATATACATACAAGTTCTTTGGTTGATCTCTTCTCCCCTCCCCTTTTTTTTTTTTTTTAATATATTTTTATTGATTTTTTACAGAGAGGAAGGGAGAGGAATAGAGAGTCAGAAACATCGATGAGGGAGAAACATCGATCAGCTGCCTCCTGCACACTCCCCACTGGGGATGTGCCCGAAACCAAGGTACATGCCCTTGACCAGAATCGAACCTGGGACCCTTCGGTCCATAGGCCAACGCTCTATCCACTGAGCCAAACCGGTCAGGGCCCCCTCCCCTTTTCTTAACAGAATGATTAAGAAGCACTGTGGATTTAACCTTTTTCCCCATTATACTAATTTTTATGTTTTATTTATCTATATTTTGATTGTTTTTGGTGAAGGCTACAAATAGAAGCTTCATGCATGCACACAGATACACATATAAGCATATTTATAACTTTGTTGTTTTTTTAAATGTTTTTATTGATTTCAGAGAGAGGAAGGCAGAGGGAGATAGAATATCAATGATGAGGGAATTATCGGTCAGCTGCCTCCTGCAACACCCCTTATTGGGGATTGAGCCTGAAACCAGGGACTGTGCCAACGGGGAAATCAACCACCATATCCTGGTTCATGAGTTGACTCAACTACTGAGCAACACTGGCCAGACTGTGTTTTATTTTTTTAATTGTTTTTATTTTTTATTTTAATTGATTTTTAGAGAGAGAGGAAGGGAGAGGTACAAAGGGGGAGAGAGAGAAACATCAACTGACTGCCTCCTACACATCCCCTACTGGGGGTTGAGTCTGCAACGCAGGCACTGCCTTGATAGGGAATTGAAACAGCCAGCTTTTGGTGTATGGGGCAATGCTTAGCTAACTGAGCTACACCAGCTGGGCATACTTATAACTTTTCATCAGGTTTTTTTATGAGGATGTCCAAGTGACATGAGTTACATTCATTTGATTTAAGACAAGTATAGTTGAGCAAAAATGAATTAGTAATATTTTCTAAATTGACAATATGGAAAATTATAAATGGAAAAAATATTCATGTATGCATATAGTAGAGTCCATGTCCTTTTTCATCTTGAAGCTTATTTTTCTAAGAGGGCAATGTAACAGCAGTGAAGCATGCAAGCTCTGGAGTTAGTTACTAAAGGTTTGAATATTAGATTCATCCATTACTGACTATATGACTTTAGTAGGCAATTTAATTCCTTTCTATGTGTATTTCCTCATCTGTAAAATAGGACTAATAATAGTATTTACCTAATTGGAGGATTGTGAAGATTAAATGCATTAATACATGTAAAACTCATTTAGATTAGTGTCTGGCAAATAATAAGAACTTAACAAATGTCAGCTTTTAATTATAACATTCTCTTCTTTTTTTAATTAAGAGGAAGGCACTTAGCTTGGTGCTTTATGTTTGTTATCTCAGAATCACTCTTTTACACCAAAGGAAACAAGCTCAGAGAGGTTATTTTTTTTTATGTTACACATTTGAATCCATATTCTCTAAAACCTAAGCCCGAAAAATGTTCTGTTTTATAGAATATGCTTTATTAGATTTATTTTGGGCAATTAGAAATTAAACATTTGCTTCAAGGATTTTATAAAATACACAGAATTAGAATTCACTGCAGGGTAAGCAAAAGCTATGTATTTATAAATTCTCAGTAAATTATTATAGTTAGAAGGCACCAGTAAGCATGATTTTATACATTGGGCTTTTATCCAGTGCCAGTCACTTTAGTTTTTAAAATTCCTTAATATGCAACAACTTCTTAATGTCAGTTTATAAAATTTTCTCTAAAATTGTGCATAATTGTGGTAGGAGTCATATTCAAGCATTTGCAGTGAATGCAGTAGTGGACTGTATACTTGAATATAGTTACATTTGAAATTCTTCTATATTTAAAAATAAAAGTGGATTGATCTGTCTCCTCTGTCCTTTCTCTTTCCTTTCTCTCTCTCTGTATCTAGAAGCAGTGGAAAAACAAATATGCCATAAATGAAAGTCAGAGACCACCAGATCGTTCAAAAATGACTATGAGAGACTTCATATATTACTTGCCAGATAGCAATCCAATGACGTGAGTAAACTTTTTGTCTTACTTTCTTTGAGTATCATCTATAGAGTACAGTTTCATGCTTTCCAAAAGCACGTTGACAAAATTATAGCAAATCTGATGTCCTTTTAAATAGAATTTTGCAACAAAAATTAGTGGTATTTCAAGTAACTGCTTTCTTGGTGGTAAATGATCCCTTTACCTCTGAACTTAAAAGTAAGTTTCCTTTGTTACATTATTAAGATGTAGTAAAACTAAACAGCTTTTCTGTAATCATGATTGCAATTTCTGTTTCTTGTAAACTATAACCTGATCTAAAGGGGTGATCTATTTATTAAATGAAGTAGCATTTGATTAAGAAATTTTCCAAGAACAAAGCTTCTTTAATCAGTTAGTCTGGGGAGGCCAGATTATGACAAATCTCCTCATTTTTGTGCGTTTCATGGTTTAGCCGGTGGATGTAAGAGTAGTGGCATATTTTTAGTATAGCCTTTTTCATATTCACTAGGTCTTTGGCCTAGTTCAGCTATTTTCAATTGATGCGCTGCAAGAATTCTTAAAACATGCAATACCTGACTATTTACTAAAGGGCACTGACCTCTCTTCCCTGAGATTATTAAATAAAAAAAAAAAAAATGACAACAGCCAACACAATAATAGCTGTCTGGTGTGAATGAATCAAAATGATACCTATTTTTTTTATGTCAGCTTGGCAAAAAATATATTTTTTGATGTGTCGCAGAATTTTAGTAATTAATTTATGTGTGCCATGAGATGACAAAGGTTGAAAATCACTGGCCTAGTTGAAGGTAAGTCCAGAAACCTAGGTTTTGAATGGTTTGATAAGGCCACTAGGTGGCTTCATGCCTTTGGACTGGGATCCTGTCTTCACTGAGGAATTAGAGTGTAAGAGAGTTTCCTACTTAGGGCCTAACAAATTATTTATACTCGGTTTTTGACTAAAGAATTGACTGTTGGGACACGCCATCATTAATAGTAGTGTTATGCTATATTATTAAAAAAATGCAAGTTAAAATAATTCTTGCCTACAGATAGAATTGACAAGATGTAAATTAATTATTTATTAAGAAGTATTCTGTTATTTTTGTTTAATAGTTCCTCACTGGAGCAAGAAAAGAAAACTGAAAAGTCATTGACACCAGTTCAGACAAGAGAGTAAGCGTCTCATCTTATTCTTTTTAAATATATTCTGGTATGGATACATTAAAAAAAAAAGAAATCAAATGATACTTTTTATAGTCAGATTACATGTGATAGCAATTTTTAAGTAGAATTGCTGATAAGAATAAAGTTAGTTTGATTTTAATCAGTAGGAAAACCCCAGACTACTTATGTATTACATATATATGGCCAATGTTATGATTTTACATTAAAGCTTTTAGAATTAAAAGGGGTTTTGTTTTGCTTTAAAATAACAATATATTCACATGCTACAAAATTCAAAAGGAACAAAGATATACTGAGAAAAATCTCCAATTCTGTTTTTCGGCCATTTAGTTTCCCCAGAGGCAGCATGTTACCATTTTTAATGTATTGTTCTAATTCTAGTCTATGTTTATTCAAGCAAACATGTATATAGTATTTTTCTTTTTCCTTTCCTTTCCCCCTTTTTTTCCTATTTTTTCTTCCCTCTTCCTCCCCCCCCCCCCTTTTTTTTAGCATTCTGTGTATGCCATCCTGCAATGGATGTAGTTTTGATGTCACTAGCGAGTCTTTTTTTGTATAAGCTGCCTGTTGCCTTCCACATTGCACTGTCATTTTAGTTTACCAAAAAGAAAGCCCTCTAAGAGACCCCTTAGGAAGTTATTGTAGCCTTGTAATTCATGGTGGGGGATCGTGGAAAATTAGCACAATCATTGGGGTTTTCTGGTTGGTACTTCAAAGCTTATTAAGTAATGATTACTGTTTTGTTTAGAATCCACATTATTTTAAAGCAGAACTCTCAAGCTTTACAAATGCATTATGTTTTTATAGATTTACAGGTATGTTTGTTTTAGTAATACCTTAAGGAGACAATGTAATTAAATGGAAGGTATAATGGATTTGGAGTCATATTCAGAAAATTGTGTTTGGCTTCTTAGTGTAGCCTACACAAATAGTAATGTTTCTGTAATCTAGAGGAAAAATTACTTGTCTTCTCCAAGCTTCAAATGAGTATGGAAGTACCCATAGATGTTTTTCTGAGAGTTATTAAAATGATTTGGGAACTAATGCTATATAACTGTAAGGGTTATTTTAGTTACTTCTAAAATGCGTAGAAGGTTTACTCTGATATTCTTTTTTTTTTTTTTTTTTAATATATTTTATTGATTTTTTACAGAGAGGAAGGGAGAGAGATAGAGAGCTAGAAACATCGATGAGAGAGAAACATCGATCAGCTGCCTCCTGCACATCTCCCACTGGGGATATGCCCGCAACCCAGGCACATGCCCCTGACCGGAATTGAACCCGGGACCCCCCAGTCCGCAGGCCGACGCTCCATCCACTGAGCCAAACCGGCTTCGGCTCTGATATTCTTTTGAGATAGAGAAGAGGAGCATTTATTTATCTTTATTTTTTATTTTATTTTTTTAATATATTTTATTGATTTTTTACAGAGAGGAAGGGAGAGAGATAGAGAGTTAGAAACATCAATCAACTGCCTCCTGCACGCCCCCTACTGGGGATGTGCCTGCAACCAAGGTACATGCCCTTGGCCAGAATCGAACCTGGGACCCTTCAGTCCACAGGCCGACCCTCTATTCATTGAGCCAATCCAGCTAGGGCTCTTTATTTTCAAAGAGAGTAAGGCTTCTTATTAAATGCTACCAGATGAAATTTGAGAAAATCTTATGACCATGTCATTAACAAAATATAGTATTTTCTTTTATTTATTGATTGGTTGATGAGAGAGAGAGAGAGAGAGAGAGAGAGAGAGAAAGAGAGAAAAGAGACATGGATTTGTTGTTCCACTTTTTATGCCTTTATTGGTTGATTCTTGTATGTGTCTTGACTGGAGATTGAACCTATATATTTGGCATATCAGGACAACTCTCTAACCAACTGAGCTATCGGGTAGGGCAACACATAGTATTTTAGGTTATAGGGAAAGTTGGAAATTGCTAGAAGGTTGAATTTGCAATAATTTATTTTAGAAGTCCGTAGTAGTCAGAAACACTTCTCATGGATATATGAATCAACTTGTGTTTACCTTTGATAGGCAAGAAGATAAGAGTACACCTGATGTTGAAGATAATGAAGAACTGGAAGAAGAGATGGATGATGGCCCATTGCTGGTTCCCCGAGTAAAAGTGGCAGAAGATGGTTCTATAATTTTGGATGAAGAAAGGTAAGTTAAAGAGAGTGAGAGATTGTGGTTTCATGAGAACAAAAGTGCTTTGTCTAATGAAAGAGATTGGGTTTCTCTGTCTTTGTCATTTAGACTCTGATGTTTATATTAGCATAATGGATGTTGTACATAGAAGGGTGTGTTAGATTCATTTATAATTTTTAGCAGTTTTTACTTTTATTTTTTAAAATATATTTTTATTGATTTCAGAGAGGAAGGAAGAGGGAGAGAGTTAGAAACATCCATGATGAGAGAGTCATGGATCGGCTGCCTCCTGCAAGTCCCTCACTGGGGATCAAGCCCATAACCTGGGCATGTGCCCTTGACTGGGATCGAACCAGGGACCTTTCAGTTCACAGGCTGACGCTCTATCCACTGAGCCAAACCAGCTAGGGCAGCAGTTTTTATTTTTATTTTTATTTTTTTAAATATATTTTATTGATTTTTTACAGAGAGGAAGGGAGAGAGATAGAGAGTTAGAAACATCGATGAGAGAGAAACATCGATCAGCTGCCTCCTGCACATCTCCTACTGGGGATATGCCCGCAACCCAGGTACATGCCCTTGACCGGAATCGAACCTGGGACCTTTCAGTCCGCAGGCCGACGCTCTATCCACTGAGCCAAACCGGTTTTGGCAGCAGTTTTTATTTTTAAAATGTCTTTTAGCCAGGCCAGTGTGGCTCAGTGGTTGAGTATCGACCTATGAACCAGGGAATCACAATTCAATTCTTGGTCAGGGCGCATGCCTGGGTTGTGGGCTCGATCCCCAGTGTAGGTTGTACAGGAGGCATCTGATCAAGGATTCTCACTCATCATTGATGTTTCTATCTCTCTCTCCCTCTCACGTCCTCTCTGAAATCAATAAAAAACAAAACAAAAAAGACATTTTATAATTGCTTTTAGAGAGAGACAGAGAGACAGAGACAGACAGGCATCTATTTGTTCTTTCACTTATTTATTCATTCATTGAGTGATTCTTGTATGTGCCCTGACTAGGAATCAAATCTGCAACCTTGGCATATCAGGATGATGCTCTAAGCTAACCGGCCAGAGCTATATTTTTTTTAGCAATTTTTATAACTTTGTATTCTGTATGAGAAGATAGTACTTCTGACCATTAATCTACCATTGTTGTTTTACCAACTTTACTGGTAATTGGGATGAGCTGTTGAGCTAATGATATGCTTTCTTCTTCTGAGGATAGGTTTCAAAGATTGACTCAGCCTTAAAGTCAATATTCAAGTTTTCATACTATTAACTAATACCGTATTCTGTTGGATGGTGGTAACTAATGAAAATGCAATGAAATGTAGGTTAACATGTTTTCTGATTTTTGTTATGGTGAGGTTTAATTCACTTCTGGCTTAATTTCTCAGTTATGATATTAAATTTCTCATATTTGGCATTGTGGAATTTAGTTGTCTTTCCAAAGTATGTTATTTTTTTTTTTATTTTTTTCAGTGTATTCTTTTAAAAAGTAGATAATTTTTAGTAAGTAAATAAAGAAGAAAGAAAGTTTCCTGATCATTTAATTAGTAAGAAATAATTTTATAGCATATAGATTCTATGATAATTAAACATAAATGTGATACTGTTAATGATAATTATATTTGCATGTTGTTTTCCATTATTTTGTGATAATTTTACTGTTCATTAAATAAATAGTTAAAAGCATATTTAACTGATTTGTGTGCAGGAATATAAAACAAATATAAAATGCTTATATTTCTCAATATCCTTTTTTGAGTCTAGCATAAGATAATATATATTAAATACTAGAGGCCCAGTGCACGAAATCGTGCGTGGGTAGGGTCCCAAGGCTACCCTGTGACAGGGCCATCTTCCGCCCACTCGCCAGTCCCCAGTCCCACCCTGCCGCCACCCACCCCAGTTCCCTGTGGTTTCCCGTTCACCATCCTGCGATCAGAGCCTATGGGCCAAGGGGAGAGACCAAGCAGTCGGCCATTCCACCCATTTGCCAGTCCCCAGTCCAGCCACACTGCCACCCACCCGGGTTCCCTGTGGTTCCCCATTTGCCATCCTGTGATCAGAACCTGTGGGCCGGGGCTGGGGTGGGGTTGTGGGGGGGTGGTGGGAGGGGAAGGGACTGAGAGGTGGTCAATGCACCTCATAGTGACTGATCAAGCAGTCGTTCTGGTCATTAAGCCGTTATGGTTGCTGGGCTTTTATTATGTAGGATAGGAGACAGGCAGAAGTCATTAAAACACATAATTTTTTTTAAGTAGCCCAAAGATATTTTCTGAGTTTTATATTGCTTTTAGGATTAAAAAAAGAAGTTGACATTTACTTTTACTCCCTGACAATCACATTTTATTTTATTTTATTTTTTACTATATTGATATGAGAGAGAGAGAGAAATATTGATTTGTTGTTTCACTTATTTATGCATTCATTGGTTGATACTTGTATATGTTCTGACTGGGGATTGAACACACAACCTTGGCATATTGGGACGATGCTCTAACCCAGTGGTCGGCAAACCGCAGCTCGCGAGCCACATGCGGCTCTTTGGCCCCTTGAGTGTGGCTCTTCCACAAAATACCACGTGTGGGCGCGAACATACAGTGCAATTGAAACTTCGTGGCCCATGCACAGAAGTCGGTTTTCGGCCTGGGCGAGTCTATTTTGAAGAAGTGGCGTTAGAAGAAGTGGGGGGTTTCGGTCAGTCAGGCGACGGGATACGCAGTGCAGGGGAGGCGCACACGATTCATGCACGAGTTGAGTGAGCCTGGCTACAAGACGAGTGTGGATGGGAGAGTTGGAAGGGGTCAACCTCAGCGAACGTACCTCAATCAGATTGAGGATGTTTTTAGCAAAGGCCAGCTTAGGAGTACCCTAATTAAGTTAATAACAATGTACCTACCTATATAGTTTAAGTTTAAAAAATTTGACTCTCAAAAGAAATTTCAATCGTTGTACTGTTGATATTTGGCTCTGTTGACTAATGAGTTTGCCGACCATTGCTCTAACCAACTGAGCTACCTGGCTAGGACCCCTGGCAATTACATTTTAAGTGAAACTTCGATTCATAGAAAATAAGCATACCTTAAATGTATTTGTACTTTTGATATGACTCTGCCATGCTGAATTTAAAGGTATCACTATTCAAATATTATTTGCTATGTGTTTCTTGTTTTTAGTGTGGATCTATCTAAAAATGTGTTTCTTTCAGTTTAACTGTAGAAGTTTTAAGGACCAAAGGCCCCTGTGTTGTTGAGGAAAATGACCCCATATTTGAGCGTGGCTCTACAACTACGTATTCCAGCTTTAGGAAAAACTATTATTCTAAACCATGGTCAAATAAAGGTAACTAATTTTCATTTTAAATTATGTAGGTCATTTATTTGAAATGTAATGAATTATTTTCTCTGTTTTTGAATTACACCAGGTCTTCCCTAAGTAAAGTGCAAACTAGCTAATTTTATTGACATTCCCTCCAATCCCTGTCCCATGGAACTATAACTCCGACTTTATCTTAGAAAGATTTTTAGAAATTAACATTATGGTCATTTTGGTTAGAATGTTTCTCTGTCAAATTCCTATTCTACCTTAGATAATATTGAATAATAAATTTCTACAAATAAAAATTATGCTGTTAAAAAAAAGTATATCTATTGCATGCTGTTGCTTAGTATTTACATTAAAAAATATTTTTATTATTGATAGTATTACAGATGTCTTCCATTCCCCCCTCCCCTTTCCCCTCTGCCACCCAGCCCCTTCCTCCCTCCTCCCCCCACCCCAGGTCTTCACCTATTGCCTGTGTCCATGGGCTATGCCTATCCTATAAGTATATAAGTTCTTTATTTTATTTCTTCTCGTTCCCCCAATCCCCTATTTACTTTTTATTGTATAAATAATAGCTTGTTTTGGGAAAAAATTCAAACACAATAGAATAATATAGAGTGAAAAGAAAATTCTCTACTTTCCTTCTCTGACTTTCCCCAATCCTATTCATTTGAGGTTACTTTTGTCAATAGTTTACGTATTTTTCTAGCTATTTTATTTTTTTAAAATTTGTTAAAATATATTTTTATTGATTTCAGAGAGGAAAGGAGAGGGAGAGAGATAGAAACATCAATGATGAGAGAGGATCGTTAATTAGTTGGCTCCTGCATACTCCCTACTGGGGACTGAACCCGAAACACGGGTGTGTGCCCTGACTGGGAATTGCACTGTGACCTCCTGGTTCACAGGTGGATGCTCAACTGAGCCACAGGGGTCGGGTCTAGCTACTTTCTTTCATGTACTAAGCACATCTTAGTAATATTGTATTGGCTGTGACATTTGGAGAGCAGAATGTCTTTTTTTTTTTTTTTTTTAAATTCTAGCTGCTTTGGTATGACCATGCAAATTTCTTATACTGTGTTTCTATATAAAAGTGTAAAGATGTTTTTAATTAAAAAATTTTTTTTAAATTGACTTTTAGAGAGAAAGGAAGGGTGGGGAAGAGAGAGAGAAACATCGATGTGAGAGAGAAACATCTATCGGCTGCCTCCTGCATGTCGCCTACGGGGTCAGTGAGGTGGGGATGAAGCCTGAAAACTGGGTATGTGCCCTGACCAGGAATCAAACCAGCAATGCAGGGGACAAAACTCAACCAACAGCCACACTGGCCAGAGCTAAATTTTTTTTTTAATTGACTGATTTGAGAGAGAGAGCGAGAGAGATCAATTTATTGTTCCATTTATTTATGCATTCATTGGTTGCTCCTTGTATGTGCTCTAACCAGGGATTGAACCTACAACCTTGGCATATCAGGACCCTGCTCTAACCAGCTGAGCTACCAGGCCAGGGCTTAAAGAAGATGTTTTTAGATCCATGAGGTTCTTTGCAACAAAATTTTAATATGTTTATAATTTGTGTGTAGATGTATTTCTATGACTGAAGAATTTACCGGACTGTAATAATAAACTATTAAGTACTATCAAATTTATTTTAACTCAAAGTGCATACTTAGGTAAGGTTTTTTCTTCTGAAATATTGAGAATGTTAACTTTTGGTCTTTCTAAATCTTTTATTTTTACAGAAACAGATATGTTTTTTTTAGCCATCAGCATGGTAGGAACTGACTTTTCTATGATTGGACAACTTTTTCCTCACAGAGGAAGGATAGAAATTAAGGTAAAGTGAACACATTACATTTGTTGATTGGAAAGAGACTAAAAATTACTAATATTTTTTTAACCATTGATATAAATCTCAGTTCAACCCTTTTTCACTATTACGTTTTTGGTACACCTGTTTCTTTTTACAGCTCAAAAAGTAATGTAATTTTTCTGAGTTCTGTTATGAATACAATTTCCTTAATTTTAGTATTGTATTTTTTTATTTATGTCTTGTCCAGTTCTAAATGTCTTTGAGAGTATACCAATACAGCCACTGAAACTAAGATAAAAGAAGAGTTATGTAATGAAGAGGGAAGATAAATGTACTAGAATATTTGGGTTAAGGGTAGTTTTTTGATCGCAAAATAAATTTCTGTATCTCCTAGGGAGGAAATACATTTCCAATTGATAGTGAGATATTTTTTCAATAGTGGGCTTAAACTTCATTAATTAAAGGGACCATTTGGAAAGATAGATTTTTCCCCCCTCCTTGGGCTAGGCATGGATTGGTCACCTGAGGAACATTGAACAGTGTAATGGGCATTGTATTTCTACAAAAGATGAGAATTTTTTTATATTTTTTTAATGTTGAGGATAAAATATTAAAGTTCTGTGAAGGCCAGAAATTGATTGTCTAGAGGAGCTGATCTGAGTAATTACTGATAAATTTGTCACTAGATGATTTCTCTCAAAAATTGTTTAGACTATTCCCCTAAAAGTTTATAGTGTAGTTTCAGCAGGTCTTTGGGCAAAATGTAGAAAAGTGAAAGTGGACTACTGATTTTTGAATGTCAAACAAACCTTGGATTCCAGGGATAAATGATTAATATAATATAGTCTTCAAAAACTTTTAAATAGTATTTTAAATCAATTAGGTAAAATAGATGTAGCAATATTTTAGAAGTCAATACTGCATAGAGCCTATTGGCATTTTTATCAGAATGTTTAGTGATTATAGCCAGTCACCTTTTATGAATGTAACTTTTAACTTTTGAGATGTTTAAAGATTAATATGCTCTTTTAAGGGAGAAAGATGATCACTGAAAACTTTTATATTATTTAGTAAAAGTTTATGAAGAAAAGTAAAGAATGGAAATGAGGGGTAATCTGTAGATTTAAAGATATTTAAGTCATTAAAAGGTTTTTTAAAAATTGGCAAGGATAAACTGGAGTCTAACGATGTTCTCTTGAATGGTAAACAATAAGAAAATGCAAGAAAGTAATTGCTTTAAAAGTCAGGTTATTGGTTGGGTTCTTTCGGAGGGAAGAAGGGGGCCATGAAATAGCTCCCTTGTTTTCTGTGCTTTTCTCTTTTTTTCAATAATAAGTTTTATTTTTATATTTTTAACTAGAGGTCCGGTGCACAAAAATTTGTGCACTCGGGGGGGAGAGGGGGTCCCTCAGCCTGGCCTGTGCCCTCTTGCAGTCTGGGACCCCTCGGGAGATAACGACCTGATGGCTTAGGCCTGCTCCCGGGTGGCAGAGGGCAGGCCCAATCCCTAGGTGCAGCCCCTGGTTGGGCTCAGAGCAGGGCCGATTGGGGAGTTGGGGCGCTGCCCCCTGTCATGCACAGAGCAGGGCGGATCTGGAGGTTGCGATGCCACCCCTAGTCATGCTCAGGGTAGGGCCGATTGGGGGGTTGGGGCACCGCCCCCTGTCATACTCAAGGCAGGGTCGATGGGGAAGTTGCAGCGCCACCCCGTCACGCACAGAGCAGGGCCGATCAGGGGGTTGAGGAGCTCCCCCCGTCACGCACAGAGTAGGGCCAATAGGGGTGTTGGGGCACCGCCCCCTGTCACACACAGAGCAGGGTGGATCAGGGGATTGGGGCACTGCCCCCTGTCATGCACAGAGCAGGGCCCATCAGGGGGGTTGGGGCACCGCCCCCCGTCACACACAGAGCAGGGTGGATCAGGGGGTTGGGGCGCCGCCCTCTATCACCCACAGAGCAGGGCTGATCAGGGGGTTGGGGCGCCGCACCCTGTCACACACAGAGCAGGGCTGATCAGGGGGTTAGGGCGCTGCACCCTGTCACACACAGAGCCGCAGGGCGATCAGGGGGTTTGGGCGCTGCCCCCTGTCACGCTGATCCCGGTGCCGGGAGGCCTCGCGGCTCCGCTGATCCCAGTGCCGGGAGGCGTATTATCCTTTTACTATATAGAATAGAGGCCTGGTGCACGGGTGGGGGCTGGCTGGTTTGCCCTGAAGGGTGTCCTGGATCAGGGTGGGAGTCCCCACTGGGGTGCCTGGCCAGTCTGGCTGAGGGGCTGAGGGCCATTTTCAGGCTGACGGGTGACTGAAGCTCCCAACCGCTCCTTTTTTTCTTTTTTTTCTTTTTTTATTCTGGGCCAGCTTTAGCTCTGAGGCCTCGGCTGCTGAAAACAGGTTTCTGGCCTTTGTTTACTGTCTGTATTTGATACAATGTTGCGGTCTGGCTGGCTGAAGCCCGCTGAGTAAAGCAGGTTTCTGGGTTTTTTTTAGCTTCTATATTTGCAACATAGTTGCTTAGAGTTGCAGCTGAGAGGCCGGCAAGTCAGGAGGGGAACGTTGGAGTCCTCCGTCACTGAAGCAAGCAAGCCTCCCTGTTCGCATCAGCTGCCTGGCTGCCGGTCGCCATCTTGGCTGGCAGTTAATTTGCATACTCCCTGATTAGCCAATGGGAAGGGTAGCGGTCGTGCGCCAATTACCATCTTTCTCTTTTATTAGATAGGATAAGAGCATTATTAGACCACTGATCTGTAGAAGGGAGCAATTAGCAGGTTGTTCCCAGACCCAGGATGTATATGCATGATTAGACATCCTGGGACACAAACTTACGCCCTCAGATATCCTGATTACCTTAGGATGGATTGAGCCTTAAATCTTTTCTATTTCCATTTTAATGGACTTAATCTGGAGTGGAACTGGCTTTGGGGCATTAGAAAATGTGCCCTAATATAAAGAAGGTTCCAAAGATAAACCTGGCCTGTTGCAAAATTTTGCTTAGGTGTTTCTTTACAATCTCTATTCCATGCCATTAAAAATATATTAGCATAATAATATAATAGGTTTAACTTGATATGAATATATTAGTTTTTAAATTTATATATATTTTTATTGATTTCAGAGAGGAAGTGAGAGAGAGAAACATCAGTGAGAGAGAATCATTGGTTGGCTGCCCCCTGCATGCCCCACACTGGGGATTGAGCCTGCAACCCAGGCATGTGCCCTGACAGGAAATCGAATTGTGACTTCCTGGTTCATATGTTGACACTCAATCACTGTGAGCCATGCAAGCTGGGCAATATATTAGTTTTTAAAGAGTTAGTTCTGGTTAGCTTAACACATTTCGTACTGCTCAGGAGTTTTCTCGTGTCACGCGCCATCTGTTAAGGACCGCTCATGAGTGTTCTTGTTTTTCATGCCCATGGAAAAAGCGAATCTAGATACTTATGTAAATTTTCTTTGGTCCCTCTTCATAGAGGAAAATGTTTTACGCAGTACCATACATTAAAAAAGTACTAGGAACTTTAATTGCTTAATTGTTTTTGTAAATAAAAATGTTACAATTATTGAAAAACAACACCTAAAGTGCATTATGATGATTTAAATAACGTGCAGTTTGCCCAAAAACGTGCGGTCCCTGGCGTATGTCTTAGAAATTTCTATGCGGTACGCAATGTGTTAATTGATTATAGGTTTGATCTGTTTCCGTGCTAGTGGACTTTCATTGCTGATTCATGCTATTGATTATACGGAAGATCAGGAAGCTCAGTATAAATCTTTCATCCCCATTTTTTCAAAGCTAAAGGTTTATTAACTTGTCTGTTGGGAAAGACATTTTTATTTATTTGGGTTATATGTTACCATAAGTTTCATTTTAATGGTTATTTTTTTAAAACGTAATCCTAACTTGTTTAATAGGAGAAAATTACTATAGCATTTCTTGTTTTGTTAACAGAATAAATTTAAACGTGAAGAGAAAACAAATGGATGGAGAATAGACAAAGCATTCCGTAAGTATTAAGACCTCTTTAATAAGGTTTCATATCAAGATCCTAAAAAGTGATCAATCTCTATCTTTGGATCTAATGTGTTTTGTTTTTCTTTTTAATATATTTTTATTGATTTCAGAGAGGAAGGAGGAGGGAGAGAAAGAAATATCGATGAGAGAGAATCAATGATCGGCTGCCTCCTGCACACCCCCTTCTAGGGATCGAGCCCGCAATTTGGGCATGTGCCATTGACTGGAATCGAACCTGGGACCCTTCAGTCCACAGGCCTATGCTCTATCCACTGAGCCACACCGGCCAGGGCAGGTTCTAATGTGTTTTAAATTTGTTTTGTCGTTATATTGGTATGGAGTATATAATGGTGATGGGACAGGTGAGAATCCTGCTTTTATAGTGTTCAGTGTAATTGGGTGGGGGAAGCGATATAGTCTGTAAGCATGATAATTTTAGATAGTGATTAATTTCTAAGCTAGGTGGGTGGAGAGTTAGATAGATTGGGTGGTCAGGGAAGTTCTATCTGAAGAAATGACACTTGAATTTATGCCTGATTTGAAGGAATGATGTGTGCCTTTTAGTGTCTAATGGCCTCATTAAAGTTCACATTTTTTTCTTTTTAAATCTAGAGAAAGATATCAAAAGATCTGTAAAGCAAAACAAATGTACTATATAAAATAGTTCCTCTATTCTTTGGAAGATAATTATCCAGTGCTTCATGATGAATAAATGTATTTAGTGTTTATTGTAGTGCTTATCTTAGAAAAAAACCTAAAGAGAGGATCTAAATTTTGGAGCATGTATATTTATTTAATGAGTAAATACTAAGGTAGATGAGTGGACCCACACCCCATATTGTATTGGGTCCTCAGGGGAAACCACTTCCAGGAATGGCTTTTGGAAGATCTGGAATACTATGGTTCTCAACCCCCTCCGTTTTAGGGAAGTGGTCCAGAATGTTTTAATTATGCTTTATGTATTATAATAAGAATTTATAAACCTATAAATCTTTTATGGGATGTGGAGCCGTTGTTAAAACCATTATAATAGACTAGAGGCCTGTTGCAGGAAGATTCCTGCAAGAATAGGGCTTCCTCGGGTCTATTACTGCAAGAATAGGGCTCCCTGAGGCCAAAGCTAAGTAGAGAAGGGAGCGAAGCCCACCTCGGCTCCCTCCCGTCTCCGCCGCCTTGGCTCCCTCCCTTCTCTGCTGCTTTGCTCCCTCCCCTCTCTGCTGCCTTGCTCCCTCCCGTGTCCGCTGCCTCGCTCCGTTCCCTTCTCCACCACTTTGCTCCCTTCTGCAGTGCTTGGCTTCCTTCTAGCTGTCTTCAGTCTTCACTCTGTGCCTGTGTATGCAAATTAACTGCCATCTTTGTTGGGTTCATTTGCATATCACTCTGATTGGCTGGTGGGCATAGCGGAGGGACAGTCAGTTTGCATGTTTCTCTTTTATTACTGTAGATACCTTTAAAATTCATTGATTTTGGTTCTTTTAGTGGAAAATTAAAAAAAAATTTAAACCTAAATGGTATTTTCTGGAACTTATATTTTGAATTCTTCTGAGAACCTTTATGGATTATTTTTTATCATCATTGTTGTGGAAGGCCAGAACACATAAAGGCTAGGTCTACAATAAAACAGGGCCTTCAGGAATCCCAGGTGTGAGCTTGGTTTCCTAAGGCTAATTTATTTTTGTTTTGTTATATATCTCTTTTTCTGAGGCCAGCTTCTAATCATCTTATAATCAAACCAATCTTGGAACTTATGTATGTAGAGCACCATTTTGTCTACATTCACTATATTTTGATTTAGTTAATTAATTAATTTTACTCTACATTTTTAAGTTTCTTTTTTTTTAATTGATCTTAGAGAAAGGTAGGGAAAGAGAGAGTCAGAGAGAGAAACATTGATGTGAGAGATAAATATCATTGGTTGCCTCCCACATGAGCCCGGACTGTAGATTGAACTGGCAACTTGGGTATGTGCCCTGATTGAGAATCGAATCCACCACCTTTTCATGTACAGGATGACACTCCAACCAACTGAGCCACACCGTCCAGGCCTTTACTACATTTTTAGAGTAGAGCTTAACTTAGGCAAGGGTTTAACTCCTGTAATGGATTTATTCCTGATTTGTTCACAAATTGCGCTTTCTGATACAGTGCTGTTGATGGGTATTTAGTGAGAGTGGTCCTAATCAGTATTCATTAGCTTTCCTCATGCTAGTATTTGGAAGAGTAGAGTTAATAGTAATATAGAGCAGGCATATAGTGATGCATAGGCACTGAGGATTTCTTAGTGTTAGGTTTTTAAAAAAGTTGATTTATAATTTACACACAGTGCAATTTGTAATTTGAGTTTTGACAAAGAATTGGTGGTGTTACAACCACCCAAAACAACATTTTCATCCCTCCAGAAAGGCCCTTTACTTACTTTTCTAGTCAATCTCCACTTATATCCTGACCCAGGCAATCACTATTTTCATTTGAAGCATCATAGATTAGCTTGTTCCAGAATGTCTTATTCATGGAATCATACAGTATGTACTTCTTTATGTCTGCCTTCTTTTACTCATTATGTTTGTTTGTTTGTTTGTGTATTTTAATCCTCACCAGAGGATATATATTTTATTTATTTATTTATTTTTAGAGAGAGAGGAAGGGGGAGAGAGAGACATCAATGTTTGAGAGAAACATCGATCAGTACATGCCCTGACTGGGGATCAAACCTCCAACTTTTTGTTGTACAGACGATGCTCCAACCAACTGTGCCACCTGGCCAGTGCTCATTAATCATGTGCTTGAGATTTACTTGAATTAATTGCTTTTATCAGTAGATCCTTTTTTTTAAAAAATATATTTTACAGATTTTTTACAGAGAGGAAGGGGGAGGGATAGAGAGCCAGAAACATCAATGAGAGGGAAACATCGATCAGCTGCCTCCTGCACACCCCCCACTGGGGATGTGCTCGCAACCAAGGTACATGCCCTTGACCAGAATCGAACCTGGGACCCTTGAGCCCGTAGGCCGATGCTCTATCCACTGAGGCAAACCAGACAGGGCCTTTTTTTTTTTTTTTTAAAGTTTGTTTCTTTTTATTGCTCAGTGGTCTATTATGTGATGATAGTATAGTGACTGGAGTTGTTTATTCATTGTCTCCTGTTGATAAACCCATTTGCTTTTTTTAAAAATTGATTTTTAGAGAGAGAGAGAGGAAGGAGGAGAGAAACACTGATTTGTTGTTCCACTTATTCCTTCATTGATTGATTCTTATATGTGCTCTGACTGGGACTGAAGCTGCAATCTTGGAGTATCTGGATGATGCTCTAACCAGCTTAGCTACCCAGCCAGGACCCCATTTGCTTTTGATATTATGCTACTTAAATAAAAATTTGAAGGTTCTTTTTCTTTTTTTTATTAAACAGAGGAAAAGCGCCCTTTTGACTTCGATTTTTTTGCTCATTTGCTTCAGAAAGTTCTTGCTGAAGAAGAGAAAAGAAAACAAAAATCCCTTAAAAATCAGAGTTTAAGGGAGAAGAAATCCTCTAAACCACGGAAAAATGTAAAAGGTATTTATTTTAAAAGGAAGTGTGTTACTTTACTTAATAGACTTGCAATATTAAGCCTTCGAGTGTTCACATGTAGTTCAGGTAGTTGAGGTTATCAGGGCCCAAGACAGCATCTGTCTTTTATTTGTTCTTGTTTTTTCTTTTAAATTTTCTAATTGTCATGGCTGTTTGATATCTTCCTTGCATAGTCTTAGTAATAAAGAGTATCAGAATTTTGGAGTGTTATGTTTGGTTACTTATTATCATTTTCCTTTCTAAAGCAAATCTGGTACAACATTTTAACATTTAAAAAAAAAACCACTCTAATACTTTGGACTTGTGACTAAATTGTGTAGTTTGAGCTTAACTTATTTCTTAGGGTTAATGTTGACTTGTACCAGGTAGAAAATTGTTTTTATGTAATGTTTATTAAATTTTTAGTTTTATATTTTATAAACTATTTAAATTCTGATCTATGAGGACAGTGTTTAGCTATAATCACATAATGTAAAGAATGTTGGAACTTTAGGGAACCTTATGTTAGCTAGTCCATATTCCAGCCCTTTTCTGTTCGTTTTAATCACCCAGAAATAGTCCTGCAGACCTAAGTCACTTTTTTATAAGGTCTCGCAGTGTTAGTAGTGGCAGAGGCAGGACTCAAACCTAGGACTGTGAGAGCCTGTGTTGGGGGTTCCTAAGACCACCCTCCAGGTTCGATTATTTGCTGGGAGGACTCATAGGATTTATTGTTTAGTTGTACTACCAGCTAAAGTTTATTATAGTAACAGGATACAGAGCAAAATTAGCAAAGGAAAAAGGTACATGGATCTCTGTTGATTTTAAAAAGTTGGTTTATGTAAAAGTTTCCTACCAGGGAAGCTTGTTAGAAACTCATTGCCCAAGGATTTTATTGGAGGCTTGTCATACCCTTTGCTTGGCATGTACCAGAATTCAGACTCCCAGAAGGAAAGCCAGTTGTTCAGCAGAAACCGCATTATTTGTACAAACAGTTTAGGTAGGCAGATGGGACTCTCCCCAAGCCCCAGTTTCTAGACAGCAATGGGCCAGCCTTTTTAAGTAGACCTTTCAAAGGATAGCCTGCTAGTTAATTCTCTTCTGCACTGAGCCAATCTCGAAGATCCTTTTTTGGAGTATAGTGTCTACATGTTTTAAAAAGTAGTATTGATAACTGCAGAGTTTTTACTCTTTAGTCATTTTTCTTTACTTACTATACATAGCCCTAGGAGATTAAAATAGATGTATTAATGTTGTGGTTATCATGTAACAGTTGATAGCACAAGTAACTCACTGTATCTCATTAATGTGAGAAATTTTCAGATGTATTATTACAAGTCTCAGAAGTTAAAAATTGCTAATTATTATTCTGATAGAGAATAAATCAAGTATTATTTTCTTAGTTTTAAAATCTTGTTTTGACTTTTTCACAAAAATAAATGACATTGAATTTTATTATTTTTTTTAAAGATTAGATATTTCTAGAGATGTTTGATCAGCCATGGTTGTGAAGTTAAGTTTGCTTTTGGTTTGGATGCTGTTTCCATGGTGATCTCTATTTTTGCTTTTTAAATTATTTCATTTTTAAAAATTAAAAAAAAAAACAAACCCTCACCTGAGGCTGTGTTTTTTTAAAAATTAAATTGATTTTTATTTTTATTTTTATTTTTATTTTTTTTTATATTTTATTGATTTTTTACAGAGAGAAAGGGAGAGAGATAGAGAGTTAGAAACATCGATGAGAGAGAAACATCGATCAGAGCCTCTTGCACATCTCCTACTGGGGATATGCCCGCAACCCAGGTACATGCCCTTGACTGGAATCGAACCTGGGACCCTTCAGTCCGCAGGCCGACGCTCTATCCACTGAGCCAAACCGGTTTCGGCGAAAAATTAAATTGATTTTTAAAATTGATTTTAGAGAGAGAGGAGGAAGAGAGAAACATTAATTGGTTGCCTCACATATGATCCCTGACGGGGGATTGAAACACAATCTAGTTATGTGCCTTGATGGGAATCGAACCCACTCTAACCAAGTAAGCCATGCAGCCAGGGCTGTTTTCATCTTTTGATACAGTTGACTATTTATATGCGTTCAAAGAAAAAGCACTAGAAATTGTTTAGAAATATTTGTTAAAAAGATTGTTCATTGAAAAATCATCCAGGAAATAAAATTCTTTTATTTTTTTAAAATCTTTATTGTTCAGATTATTACATTTGTTCCTCTTTTTCCCCCCCATAACTCCCCTCCTCCCAGTTCCCACCCCACCCTCCGCCCTCACTCCCCACCCACTGTCCTCATCCATAGGTGCACGATTTTTGTCCAGTCTCTTCCCGCATCTCCCACACTCCTTTCCCCCCCAAGAATAGTCAGTCCATTCCCTTTCTATGTCCCTCATTCTATTATAATCACCAGTTCATTCTGTTCATCAGATTATTTATTCACTTGATTCTTAGATTTACTTGTTGATAGATGCATATTTGTTGTTCATAATTTGTATCTTTACCTTTTTCTTCTTCTTCCTCTTCTTAAAGGATACCTTTCAGCATTTCATGTAATCCTGGTTTGGTGGTGATGAACTCCTTTAGCTTTTCCTTATCTGTGAAGCTCTTTATCTGACCTTTAATTCTGAATGATAGCTTTGCTGGATAAAGTAATCTTGGTTGTCAGTTCTTGGTATTCATCACTTTGAATATTTCTTGCCACTCCCTTCTGGCCTGCAAAGTTTCTGTTGAGAAATCAGCTGACAGTTGTATGGGTACTCCCTTGTAGGTAACTGTGTTTCTTTCTCTTGCTGCTTTTAAGATTCTCTCTTTGTCTTTTGCTCTTGGCATTTTAATTATGATGTGTCTTGGTGTGGTCCTCTTTGGATTCATTTTGTTTGGGGTTCTCTGCGCTTCCTGGACTTGTAAGTCTATTTCTTTCACCAGATAGGGGAAGTTTTCTGTCATTATTTCTTCAACTAGGTTTTCAATATCTTGCTCTCTCTCATCTTCTGGCACCCCTATAATTCTGATGTTGGTACCCTTGAAGCTGTCCCAGAGTCTCCTTACACTATCTTCGTATTTTCGGATTCTTTTTTCATTTTGCTTTTCTGGTTGGGTTTTTTTTGCTTCTTTGTATTTCAAATCTTTGACTTGATTCTTGCACTCCTCTGGTCTGCTGTTGGGAGTCTGTAAAATATTCTTTATTTCAGTCAGTGTATGCTTAATTTCTAGTTGGTTCTTTATCACAACATTGAGGGTCTCATTAGATTTCTTGAGGATCTCACTATATTTATCGGCGGTCTCACCAGTCTTTTCGAGGGCCTTACTAAGTTTATCAGCGGCTTCTAGACAGTTCTTTAAAGACCTTGAAAGTGTGGTTTTGAACTCTATATCCTCCATTTCTGTCAGTTGTGTCCTGTTTCATTGTCTCCGCATTTTTTATGCTTTCTTGGTACACCCCCTTGTTGTCTTTGTGCGCAGTCTTGTTATAGTTAAGCCTTGGTTGTTGTAGGTAATACTGGGGGGGATTTGGCCTCCAGGCCAACTGGCTGTGAGAGGAAATAAAATTCTTGAACTCTCTCTCCTACCCTGCCAATCAGAATCTTCAGATTTCCTATGGATAACTATTACTAAACTCTTTCTTACGCATATATGTGTGTGTGTGTGTGTGTGTCTTAGAGTATATGTAATTGTTTTTGTTTAATAGAAATGAGGTCATACTATATATGTTGTTTTGCAACTTGATTTTTTTAACACATTGTATGTGGGAAACGTATTTATACGTTTTACGTTGACTGGTAGTAGAGCGTGGGACACGTATTTTATAGACGCGGGATACGTTTTTTATACACTAGCAGTAGAATGCGGATAACGTATAAATACGTAAACTAAAGTTATCCTAATTTTACTGAACGTTGCCATTTGCGCAAAAAATTAGCAAAAATGGCCCGCGCCACCTGTTAGCGCGCGATAAAAACTACCCGCAAACAATGTGTTAATGTAACAGTACATTTTGAAATCTTTTACATCACTACATATGAGTCTACCTCATTATTATTACTTACTGCATAGATTTTTTTTTTTAATATTTTATTGATTTTTTACAGAGAGGAAAGGAAAGGGATAGAGAGTCAGAAACATTGATGAGAGAGAAACATCAGTCAGCTGCCTCCTGCACGTCCCCTACTGGGGATGTGCCTGCAACCAAGGTACATGCCCTTGACTGGAATCGAACCTGGAACCCTTCAGTCCGCAGGCCGGCACTCTATCCACTGAGCCAAACCAGTCAGGGCTACTGCATAGATTTTTATAGCATAAACTAGAGGCCTGTTGCATGAAGAGATTCGTGCAATAGGCCTTCCCTTCCCTTGGCTGTTGTCACCGGTTTGCCTCTGGCACCTGGGACCCAGGCCTTCGCTCTGGCCGGGCTCTGGCTGGAACCGGCCCCAGAACTGTCCGGCTTCGCTCCGGGTCGCACACGGGAGGGCCAGATGGGGGCTGGGCGGGCGGCGGATCGCTGCTGTCCCCCCTGGCCGCCCTGGGTCGCACACAGGAGGGACGGATGGTGGCCTGGCGGGCAGCGGATGGCGCTGTCCCGCCCTGCCTGCAGTATGCAAATTTAATGGCCATCTTTGTTGGGTTAATTTGCATACTCTCCTGATTGGCTGATGGGTGTAGCGAAGGTACTGTCAATTAGCATCTTTGTCTTTTATTAGTGTAGATTTAATTTTGTTCTCTGTTGGGTGTTTTATATTTTCTTCAAAATTTTGCTTATACAAATAATATTACAGTGCTCGCTTCGGCAGCACATATACTAAAATTGGAACGATACAGAGAAGATTAGCATGGCCCCCTGCGCAAATAATATTACAAAGGATATACTTGGGTATTTACCTTCTCTACTTTAAGAATTTTTCGTAGGTTGTTTATGTATTTATAACCATTTTTTTTATTTTCAGTGAAAAAAGTTGCCAGTGAAGGAGTTACTGATAATCCAGATGAGTCTGTGAGTGCTACAATTTCAGACACAGAAGAGTCTCAAAAGGATGCTCAGACAGTTCAAGAAGAACTGCAGTCTCTGACTTTATCAGGACAGGATTCAGAACAGATTGCATTAGAACCAGACCTAAATCTAGAGAAAAGAAGGAAAAATCAAGATGAAGTTGGTAAACAAGAAGTAAAAAATCTTTCAGGAAATGCCACTGTTCAGCCAGGACCTTCTAAAGGAGAAAAACAGAAAAGTAAGTTTCTTATATATTTTAATAGCCTCTGATTATTTGAGGACATAGATACAATAATTTAGTGTATAAATTAATTGCCTGCCTTCTAGATAGTAGTAATTACTAATGTTTATTAATTGGTTCTGTATTTATGTACAGTGTTAAACACATTTATTTTGTTTATTTTTTTGTTAATCCTTACCCAAGGATATTTCCCCCATGATTATTCATTTATTAAATATGTTTTTATTTATTTTATATAGAGAGGAAGGGAGATGGGGAGAGAGAGAGAAACATCAATGCGAGAGAAACATTGATAGGCTGCCTCCTGCATGCTCCCCAATGGGGATTGAACCTGCAACCTGGGCATGTGCCCTGACTGGGAATCAAACCGACAACCTTTTGGTTCATGGGTTGATGCCCAGACACTGAGCCACTCCAGCTGGGCTTTTCCAAGTTATTTTTAGAGAGAGTAGAATAGAGGGAGGATAGGGGAGAGAGAGACAGAGACAGAAAGAGAGACATCAATGTGAGAGAGATTAGTTGTCTCCCACACTCACCCCGACTGGGCTGGGGTCAAACCTACATCCCAGGTACATGTCCTTGACCAGAATCAAACCCAGGTGTATGGGACGATGCTCTAACCATTGAGAAGCACGGGCCACAGCAAAACACTTTTACTTTTAATTTAGTAGGAAAAAGGTTGTTGATAAAAACAAAATAAAAAACACAAAGCTAAATGGGGACATTTTTCTCTACAGTTTGTCTCTAAGATTTATTAACTCCATTGTACTCCCATTAACAATGCTAAGAAGTCACATGTATATACTGCAGGTCTTCAAATAATGTGGTTTCACTCAACATCATTTTTTTACAACTTGATGAAATGCCTTAGGAACTTAACTCCTGTTAATACAGCAGTTAGCCGCTGGTAAAATTGGTTCTGTTATGTGTAATTTTGCCTCAGTTCCAGGAACTAACCTATTGACAATGTAAAGTGAGGACTTACTATAGTTAAACGTACATTGCTTGTATCTGCTAATAAATCACAAGTTTTCATGTTACCTTTTCATAGCACCTCTCTGAACCCACAATAAGTTGTTTAATTTCTATAAAAGAGCTACTGGAATAAGTATTCCTCCCATTTTATTTTTTAAACTTTCTTAGAATGCAGACATATTGACACTTATGAGTTTTTAGGGAACAAGGGCTAAGAGTTCAGGGAAGTCTTGGTCCCTTTCCTTAAGAGTTCATATATAGTCCTAGCCACATATAGTTTGGCTCAATGGATAGAGCGTTGGCGGACTGAAGAGTCCCAGGTTCGATTCCCGTCAAGCGCACATACCTCAGTTGTAGACTTGATCTCTGCCCCAGTTAGGGCTCATGTGGGAGACAGCCAATCGATGTGTCTTTCTCACATGGATGTTTCTCTCTCTGTCTCTCCCCCTCTCTTGCAGTTTCTCTAAACATCAATGGAAAAATATCCTGGGGTGAGGATGAACAACAAACAAACAAAAGAGTTCATGTATAGATTATTTAAAACAGATAATCAAGTAAAGAGAGGAGAAAAAAATAGCAGACCAGAACAACTTTTCTATAGAATTTAAATTTTATGTAATTCAGCTTCACCTATATGATTTTTTATTTATTATTATTTTTAAAATATTTTCATTGATTTCAGAGAGGAAGGGAAAGAGAGAAAGAGAAAGATCAATGATGAGAGAGAATCATTGATTGGCTGCTTCCTGTATGCCCCCCACTGGGGATTGAGCCGACAACCTGGGCATGTGCCCTGACTGGGAATCGAACTGTGACCTTCTGGTTCGTAGGTCGACGATCAACCACTTAGACACACTGGCCAGGACACCCATATGATTTTAATAAATGAGTCCTGGTTGGTAGCATAGTATGGTTTATAGGCCTTACAATATTATGCTCTTTTGTGGCTTACTAGTAAAGATATTACATGTAAATTGGGGTAGCTCAGTGATTAAGAAATTGGACTTTAGTTTAAAGTAGTTCTTTTATTTGCTAAGTATGACCTTGGGCAAATCACTTAATATCTTTCAATTTAAATTCATTTTCTCTGTGATGGGGTTAATATGAATAACTTTTAGTAGGATTGTTTTGAATTATTGAATGAGATATTTGATGGACTTACAGTTCTATCACTTAGTAAGTTCTGAAATGATTAGCTATTACTGTGTTATAATTATGACACTTATGAAGGAGCAGAAGAGCCAAATCCACTTTGTTTCATAACTAGATATATTTAACCACTTAAGATTTAAGCAAGATAAAAGGAGGATGCTACAGACTGTCTAAGAAATTTGTGCTGATCCTAAAAACACAGTTGTAAATTGATTGATTTTTCATTAATGCTCTTAAAGTATGATCTATCTCTTTCATATAAGAACTTAAATGTTGAATGGATTAATGATTTATAGGAAGAGATGATGTTATATGTAAATTCCTTTGAGCTTTAAAATTTAGATGTTTTTGCTGTCAGTTTTTAGAATAACATGTATTTTGTATTCATAGATAAATGTCCATTTTTAAGGCCTGAGAGAAATGAAGATGAAGGTAATAAGGAACAGAAGCTTTCCTGTGTACAGACCTTCAATGAAGTTGAGGATTTATCCTCCAGGGACAAAGTTGTGAATAAAACTGACCCACTTCTTTCATTAAGGTATTTTATATATCTTTCCTGACTTTGTTTACATTTTCTGTCAGTTACTGAGAGAGGAGTGCGAAGTCTCCAACTGTAATTGGGATTTGGCTTATTTCTCTTTTCAGTTCTATTTGTTTTTCTTTATGTATTTTCAGGCTCTGTTATTAGGTTTTATACATATCTTGAATTGTCTCTTCTAGGTGAACTCATCCTTTTATCATTTGTGTGATGTCATTCTGGTATTGCCTTTTGTTCTGATGCTTATTTTGCCACACAGCTTTCTTGTGATAGTGTTTGTGTGGGTTTATCATGTTCTATAAAAATTTTCTCTTTATTTTTGTTTTTTAGCAGTTTAAATGTGATGGATCCTGCTGTCTGAGTTTTTGTTGTTGTTGTTTTTTAATATATTGATTTTTTTACAGAGAGGAAGGGAGAGGGATAGAGAGCCAGAAACATCAATGAGAGGGAAACATCGATCAGCTGCCTCCTGCACACCCCCTACTGGGGAAGTGCCCGCAACCAAGGTACATGCCCTTGACCGGAATCGAACCTGGAACCCTTCATTCCGCAGGCCGACGCTCTATCCACTGAGCCAAACATGTTAGGGCAATGTTGTTTTTTAAATTGTGGTAAAAACAACAACATGTAACATAAGATCTCTCCTAACAAATTTTTAAGTGTATATAGTACAGTATGTTAACTGTAAGCAGTGTTGTAGAGGAGATCTCTATAACATTTTCATATTGGATGACTAAAACTCTATATCCATTGAACAGCAACTCCTTATTTCCTTCTTACTGTTAGCCCCGGGCAACCACCATGCTAATTTATATTTCTACTAGAGGCCTGGTGCACGAATTCGTGCATGGGTGGGGTCCTGACAGGGGAAGTGGGGAGGAGGGGGCCCCGGGAGGCGATTGGCCCTCTGGGTGGGCAGTGGGACACCCTTGCCAGTCTGTCCTGCTGACATTTGCGCTGGTTTTTGGGAGCCATCTGGCAGCCGCCTTTATATAATTTCTTCCTTGCGGAGCATCTAGGGAGGGGAAGCGGCCGTGGTGTCCCAGGCCGACTTCCAGGAGGTTGGCAGTACTGTCAGGATCATCCTGGTGGTGCTGGTCTGTTGGTGCCTGGCCTGTTCTCCGGAGATTGGACCTGTAGGACTACTGAGGGTGTGAGTGGCTGCCGCCAGGCTGGTGGGCCACTGGACGGGTTGGTCAGCTGAGCGGTGCTCCTGCTGTGGAAGCACACTGACCTCCAGGGGGCAGCTCCTGTGTTGGGCATCTGTCCCCTGGTGGTCAGTGCACATCATAGCGACTGGTTATTCTGGTTATTCGGTCATTCTGGTCGTTCAGTCGCTTAGGCTTTTATATATATATAGATGAGTTTGATTACTTTAGATACCTCATTTGTCCCTCTGTGACTAGCTTATTTCACCTAGCATAATGCTTTTAAGGTTCATGCATGTTGTAGCCTATGATAGGATTTTTTTCTTTCTTAAGGATGAATAATATTCCATTGTATGTATGTATCATATTTTTCTTTATTCATCTGTCAATGGATATTTAGGTTGTTTCACTCTCTTACCTATTGTGAATAATGCTGCAATAAACATGGGAGTGCAGAGATCTCTTTGATATTCTATTTTCAATTCTTCTGGATAAATACCCAGAAGAAGGATTACCAGATCATATATATGATAGTTCTATTTTTACTTTTTTTAAAAAAATATATTTTTTATTGATTTCCGAGATGAAGGGAGAGAGAGGGGGAGAGACAGAAACAACAATGTGAGACAATCATTAATTGGCTGCCTCTGGCTTGCCCCTTATTGGGGATTGAGCCTGCAACCCGGGCATGTGCCTTGACTGGGAATTGAATCCGGGTCCTCTTGGTCTATGGGACAGTGCTCAATCCACTGAGCCACCACAGCCAGGCTATTTTTACTTTTTTGAGGAACTTGCATACTGTTTTCCATGTGGCTACACCATTATTTTTTCACCAATAGTGCACAAGGATTGCAGTTCTTCACTTCCTCTCCAACACTTAAAAAAAAATGGCAATACTAACAGATGTGATGATATACCTCATTATGGTTTTGATTTGTATATCTCTGATGGTTAGTGATACTAAGAATCTTTACATATACCTGTTAGCCATTTGTATGTCTTCTTTGGAGAAATGTTTCAAGTTCTTTTCCCATTTTTAAAATTAGGTTATTTGTGTTTTTGCTATGAGTTATAGGAGTTCCTTTTATTTTTTCGATATTAAGCCCTTGTCAGATATACGCCTTACAAATATTTTCTCCCATTTCATAGATTGGCTTTTGACTCTTGATTATTTCCTTTGCTGTACATAAACTTTTTAATTTGATGTAGTCTCACTTGTTTATTTTTGTTTTTGTTCCTGTTGGTGTGATAGCCAAGAAATCGTTGCCAATACCAATGTTATGAAGTTTCTTCCCATGTGTCCTTCTAGGAGTTTTATAGTTAAAGTGTTTCCTTTAAATCTTTAATCCGTTTTAGTTGATTTTTGTGTATGTTATAAGATAAATGTCTAGTTTCATTTTTTTGCATGTGGATATTCAGCTTTCCTAATATCATTTGTTGAAGAGACTATTCTTTTCCTATTGTGTAGTTTTGGCACCCTGTCAAAGATCATTTGGCCATATATACATGGTTTATTTCTGGGTTGTCTATTCTGTTCCACTGGTCTATATGCTTATCTTCTGAAAAATTTGATGTAAGTTATTTATTCTCATGTAGAAAAATACACATATGCACATATGCTGATTTTTTCATATAGTTCACAATGTTAATCATGTATTTGAAGCAGAGGATGGACCGAGACCCACCCCTGTGCCCACCACAGCCTTGCGGTCGGTCCACTGTTTCTTTCAAGGTTCATGAATTTGTGCACTGGGCCCTTAGTG
Organism: Myotis myotis; assembly: GCF_014108235.1. Classification (NCBI taxonomy): domain Eukaryota; kingdom Metazoa; phylum Chordata; class Mammalia; order Chiroptera; family Vespertilionidae; genus Myotis; species Myotis myotis. The sequence continues at coordinate 37,521,008 of NW_023416357.1, forward strand.
AATGTATAAATACATGAAACAAATTGATGGTTCTCTCTCTAAAAATCAATCAATAAATAAAATTTTTAAAAAGGACCCAGAGGTATTCCTGCCAGGCCCCTTCCGCTGCGGCCCCTGGTTCCCTGTCTGCCGGCAGCTCCGCTCCCGCCTCTGCTCCCATGTGCTGATGGCACCGGCCCCGCTCTTACCCACTGATGGCGAGGAGTGATTGGGGCCGGTGCCAGCAGCAGGTGCGAGCAGGGCCGGTGCTGTCAGCGGGTGTGAGCGATGGCTGCTGCCCCAATCGCCCCTCAGGAGCAGGGGAGGTGGAAAAGTCCTCAGGGGTGATTGGGGCCGGCAGCCGCCACTTGCACCTGCTGATGGCACTGAGCAATTGGGACCTGCACCAGGCCCTGGCAGTGGGTGTGAGCGCCTGGTGAGACCACGGTGCGTGGGAAAAAAGAATTTTCAATAACCACCAGAGGCTTGCCCCGATGACAGCGACTGGTACACTGCCTTGGTCTGGCGCCCCCACTCACCTGCTCCACCATCCTGCTGTGGTCGATGCCCGCCATGTTCCGCACACGCCCCCTGGTAGTCAGCACACGTCATAGCAACCGGTTTGGTTGTTCAGTTGTTCTGCCGTTTGGTCTATTTGCATATTAGGATTTTATATATATAGATTGGTTGCTTCTTACATGTGCCCTGTCCTTGGATCAAACCTGTAACTTTGGCATATTGGGATGATGCTCAAACCAACTGAGCCATACTGGCCAGGGTTATTTTTGAATTTTTATAAGAGTTTATTTGAGCCAAACTGACACATATTCTGGGGAGCACGATCTCAAATACTTTCATAAAATTTTAATGAAAGATAATTCCTAAGTATTACTATGAACTCCATATAATGAAGGGGTTTTCCTTTTGTGACTTTTTGAACACTTTCCCAGCTTGTTAATTTATGGTGGCTACTTTCTTTGAAGGAACAGTTCCTTTTTTTAAAAAATATATTTTTATTGATTTCAGAGAGAAAGGGAGAGGGAGAAAAACATCAATGATGAGAGAGAATAATTGATATGCTGCCTCCTGTAAGCTCCCTACTGGGAATTGAGCCCACAACCCGGGCATGTGCCCTTGACCAGAATCAAACCTGGGACCCTTCAGTCCGCAAGCTGATGCTCTATCCACTGAGCCAAACCAGCTAGGGCGAAGGAATAGTTCTTAATAACATGGTGCAACAAAGATCACAAAAAGCCAAAATGTTTGTTTTAATTCTTTCATAATATGAAGGATTATCGTTCACAGTGTTGGTTAGTATATAGCATTTTAAAAGTCTTTTAAATAATTAAAGTATGCATTACTAAGAATTCCTTTCCCCCCTGATGTTTTCATTTCCTTAGTAGTCAACAAGATGCTACATCAGTAACAACTGGGGCTTCAGAATCAATCACTTCAGATTTGCATTCATCAGAAGTTGGAATTAGAGTCTTATGTGAGGTGAATAATGCTGAGAGTAGTTGTACAGAAGGAAGAAATGTTGAACTAAAAAATACATCACTGTAAGTATTTTACATGGTAGGACTTAAAAATTTATTTTCAAACTTTTGATAATTTCTTATCATTTAACAAATGATAATGTTGCTTCCTTTAGGGATGAGGAGGGAACTATAGACCATTTAATATGTCTGTGGTCTGAGTGTGTATATTTCATTACCGAAAGAGCCTCTTTCATATAAGATGTCTTATAGTAATACGAATTTTAACAAAGTAGTAACTTAAGAAATTCTAAAAATAATTTAGAAGCTTAACTATTTGCTGAGATTTTACTTTTACTTGGTTTGAGTTAATATTCATGCCTGTGGGCAAAGTAGTGGATTTTGATATTTATGACTTTGAAGAGATTATCATGTTTTTTAGTATATAGATACTGGTTAAGTTGGTATCTTCACTAAAAATGAAACAAAAGCACCACAGAATTTCCCTTTGAAGAGATATGTCAAAAATTCAGACTTTTTGTCTCCCTCATAACTTCTCATATGGTCTTAAAAGCTATTCAGTTTATAAATTATTTATATTCAGTAAAGCAAAGCCATATTGAGAACCAATCTTATTTTTTAAAATAAAAATTGAAATTAGTCTTTGGTATGGATAATATATTCTTATGGTTTAGCTGTCTAAAAGTGTAAAAAGGTATTGAGTGAAATATTCTTCCTACCATATCCTTATTCACTCTAACCAGTACCAGTTTTATTTTTTCAGAAAATTTTAAAAAAGTATATTAAAGCTAATACAAATAGCCCCGCCCATTGTTTGCTTAGTGTTTAGAGCAGCCGTGGGCAAACTGCCGGATCCGGCCCGTTTGAAATGAATAAAACTAAAAAAAAAAAAAGACCGTACCCTTTTATGTAATGATGTTTACTTTGAATTTATATTAGTTCACACAAACACTCCATCCATGCTTTTGTTCCGGCCCCTCCGGTCCAGTTTAAGAACCCATTGTGGCCCTTGAGTCAAAAAGTTTGCCCACCCCTGGTTTAGAGCGTGGGCCTACACACCAGAGGATTTTAGGTTCAATTCTTTGTCAAGGGCATATACCTGGGGTGCAGGTTCCATCTCCAGCCCTGGTTAGGGCACATGCCAGAGGAAACTAATCGATGTATTTCTCTCACATCTATATTTTTCTCTCTCTTTCTTCTCTCTACCTCCCTTCCATTCTCTCTAAAAATCAGTGGAAAAAATGTTCTTGGGTGGGGATTAACAACAAGAACAAAAAGCTAATACAAACATATTTTTTTAACTCTTTAAAAACCTAGTGGTGTACATACCTTTTGCATTTTTTTCTTACATCTACATACCTTTACATAAAGACCTTTATTATTTTTATAGCTGCATAGTGTTCTTGTATGGAAAAATCACATTTTATATTATCAGTTCCCTATTGATGGCTATATAGGTTGTTTTTTTCTTTTACAAATAATGCTTATAATCTTACTGTACATTTCCACTCATTCATCTTTATGCAAGTGTATTTGTAGGGTAAGTTCCTGAAAATGGAAATGCTTGCTTCATGGATATATATGTGTGTACACTTAGGATTTTGATAAGATAGTGTCAAAATGCTAGTCATAGGAATTATACTAGTTTACATTCTCACCAACAATGTAAGAGAGCACCTCTCTTTCTTAGCAACTAATAACGTTGTTATCAAGCTGGGATTTTTGGTGGTCTTGATAGATTATAAAATAACACCTCAGTACAATATTTCCACCTCATTCCTTTTTTGGGGGAAGGGATATGTAATTCTTTTATTTATTTTTTTCAGCTTTTTATTTAAATATTTTCTAACCTAAATGAAAGTCAAAGGAATAGAATAGTGAATATCTATATATAATTCCAGGTAGGTTTTCAGAATTTTTTTTTTAAGATTGATTTTTAGAGAGAGAGAAAGAGAGAGGGAGAGAGAAAAACATCGATGTGAGTGCAAAACATTGATTGGCTGCCTCCTGCATGCCCCTACCGGGGATTGAGCCCGAAACCTGGGTATGTGCCCTGACTGGGAATCAAACTGGCAACCTTTTGGTGCATGGTACAACACCCAACCAACTGAGCCACACTGGCCAGAGCAAATTTTCTGATTTTTAATGTCTTGTCACATTTGTGCTCACTCATGTTGTTTCTTTTTTTTTTTTTTTTTTTAAATATATTTTATTGATTTTTCACAGAGAGGAAGGGAGAGAGATAGAAAGTTAGAAACATCGATGAGAGAGAAACATCGATCAGCTGCCTCCCGCACATCTCCCACTGGGGATGTGCCCGCAACCCAGGTACATGCCCTTGACCGAATCGAACCTGGGACCCTCCAGTCCGCAGGCCGACGCTCTATCCACTGAGCCAAACCGGTTTCGGCACTCATGTTGTTTCTTTACTTTAAAATATATATATATATATATATATATATATATATATATATATATATATATATATATATTTATTGATTGATTTCAGAGAGGAAGGGAGAGGGGGAGAGAGATAGAAACATCAATGATGAGAGAGAATCATTGATCATCAGCCTCCTGCATGCCCCACATGGGGTTGAACTCGCAACCCGGGCCTGTAGCCTGACCGGGAATCAAACCATGACCTCCTGGTTCCTAGGTCAATGCTCAACTACTGAGCCATGCCAGCCGGGCTAATATTTATTCTTAAGAATACATTATTTTGTATTTCATCTTATCCTCACACTTTTGAAATACTGCCCTTTTTAAATATTAAAATCATCTTTATTTTGGAGTCATCTCAGTTTTCTTTTGTGTTTCATTTATCTGTTTCTTCATATATCAGTTCCACAGTGTTTTAATTATTGATGCTGAATACTGTGTTTTTAACATCTGATGGAACAAGTTATTGCCTCATTGCTGTTTTTCAGTTTTCTTTGCTACACTTATTGTAATATGCTTAAAGGAGTTTTTTTCTGACTCTGAGTGAATTTTTAAGAATTTCATTTAATATGCCTGAATGAAAGTGCATAATGATATTTTTGTAGGGAAACTGATCAAGCAGAAAATGTTAAACCTATGGTAAGAGGACGATTCCAGAGACCTAAACCCAATTTATCAAGGGCTGTTGGGAAGAAACCAATTCTTTCACAAGGTAAAACAGATGCCAAGAGCAAGAATTTACATCCAGAAGCTTCAGTTGAAAAGGTATGGAGCAAGAGACTTTATAGATATTAAAATTATAAAAATTTTTTCCTAAATAGTTGGAGATAAAAATGTTTAGTTGTAATTAAAAAATAATGTTAGTGATACTAACACAAAGATACAAGAACTTACACATTAATATTAAATGTTTTACTAGTGTCTTGATTATGCATTTTCTTCAGAACAACTTCCCCATTAATATTAAATTTGTCTTAGCCAGGCCAGTGTGGCTTAGTGGTTGAGCATCAACTTATGAATCAGGAGGTTGTGGTTCGATTCCCTGTCAGGGCACATGCCTGTTTGCAGGCGCGATCTCCGGTGGGGAGCATATAGGGGGGGCTGGCCGATCAATGATTCTCTCTCATCATTGATGTTTCTATCTCTCTCTCCCACTACCTTCCTCTCTAAAGTCAATTTAAAAAAATATTAAATTTGTCTTACTAGGCTCCTGCTTTATTTTATTTTAAAAATATATGTTTTTATTGATTTTTAGAGAGAGCAATGGAGAGAGAGAGGAATGGAGAGGGAGAGAGAGAAACATCGATATGAGAGAGGAACACCGATTGGTTGCCTCCTGCATGCAACCTCTCTAGGGATGGAGCCCATAACCTGGGCATGTGCCTTGACCAGGAATGGAACTGGCGACCTTTTGGTATGTGGGACGATGCTCAACCAACTGAGCCATATCGACCAGGGCTTATGCATATTTTTTTTAGAACTAAGACAAATTTCAAACATCCTCAATAATGACATATCTGACTTTTCCTATATGAAATTATTATTCAAAATATTTTTTAAACCATAAAATTTTATCTGCAACCTTTTCATCTAAACACAGATACATTGCTCTGTTTATCCTTTATAAACGTAAACTTTCTTTTTATGAATGTAAACATTTCTATAGTTTTTTTTATAGTTTTTAATCATAAAATTTTGTTTTTGTTTAATATCCATTGATGTTTTAGAGAGAGTGGAAGGTAGGGAGGAGAGAGGGAGAGGGAGAGAGAGAGAAAGAGCAAAACATTTATGTTAGAGAAACATATCAGTTGGTTGCCTCCTGCACTTGCTCTGACCCAAGGACAAACCTATAGCCCAGGTACATGTCCTTGAATAGGAATCGAATCTTCAACCCTTTGGTGTGGGCTGGTGCTCTAACCACTTAAGTCACACCAGCCAGGGCAATCATAACATAAAATTTAAAACTTCTTGCTCTAAATTTATTCATTTTAGTTCTTGGGATTAAGTGATCTTTTTAATTAAGGTTAATTTATCAATTTACTAACCGTTTCCCTAATGGTGGATATTTGGGTTATTTCCATTTTTTAAACTCTTGAAATAAAAGCAAACAATTTTTTCAATAGGGCTTTCTTAAGGTAAGACAAAGGATAAAGTTTCAGGTGTGGTGAGAGTAATGGGTCAAATATTTTTAATATTTTTATAGGTCTTGTGCATTGTCAGACTGACATTCAAAAACATGACTCTATTTACATTGCTACAAGCACCAAATGAATGTTCCTGTTTCCTTATATTCATGCTAGCATTATATTGTTTTAAATTTTTTATTTTTGGTAAAATACTTTTTAAAATGGTAGTCTACATTTTTTCCTATTATGTGAAATAGCTTTTTTTCATACTTTTTATAATTTAGTTTTATTATAATTATATAAGGTATTTTTAACTTCTAGAAAATTAGGGAAATATACACTCATGTAAAAATTAAAACCTTCCTGGCCGGTGTGCCTCAGATGATTGGAGCCTCTCAATCAGTGTTCTCTCTCCCTCCCTCCTTCTCTCTAAAAATCAATGAAAACAATCCTTGGGTGAGGATTAGAAAAAAATGAAAACAAAAACTACTTGTAATTTCATTATTCAGATGCAACCAACATTTTAATTCTTTCAACCTTTCTTAATTACAAAATTGAGTAGTAGTAGTAGTAGCAATTCAGTTTTGTATCCTTTGGTATTTAACTTCTATAAATATTTTTCCATATCGTTAAACATCTTTTGAAAACATGGTTTTTTAATTTAGTAACTTCATAATATTCTATCAGTGGATGTGAACTGAGTTTATTTAACCATTCACTCATTGTTGAATATTTTGTCTATTTACAGCAGGGATGGGGAATCTTTTTTCTGCAAAGGGCCATTTGGATATTTATAACATCATTCACGGGCCACACAAAATTAAATTAGCCTGCTATATTTGGTCACACATTTAATTAACTCACCCCTAATGCCTTGGCAGGGCTAGACCAAATGATTTTGTGGACCTTATATGGCCCATGGGCCAGACTTTCCCCAACCCTGATTTAACAGTGTTTGCTATTTTGTATAATATTCCAGTGAACATCTTTGTACTTAAATTTTAGTCTAAATATTTTAGAATAGAGTCTTAGCAATCATATTACTGGGTCAGAAAGGATGAATATTTTTAAGGTTCTTGATTTATATTGACAAAAGGCTTTCCAGAAAGGATATACTGATTTGTGATTTGTCAGTAATGTATAAGGTTATACAAGATTGGGCAAAAGTAGGTTTATGGTTGTGAATATGTGAAACACAATTTTATTCTTGTATTTTTTATTAATTATTGTATTATTTTCCATATGAACAACTGTAAATCTACTTTTGCCTCACCTGTTATTTTTTCTAATACTTTCATCTGTATGTATGACTTTAAAAACTCTTCTGATTAGAAGTACAAAAGAATTTTTTTCTTTAAATTTCCTTTTACTTATTGCAAAGTTTCAATTTTTTATGTTAAGTAGATTAAATGTAAAACATTGAATTCATAGACTCACGTGGAAAAGGATAAAATGAATTCATTTGACATTTCTGGAATGGAGAATACAGCGAGAGAGAACTCAGAAGCTGATACTGTATCTAAGTAAGTATTTAGGAAGTAGAATACAAATAGTAACACTTAGGAATGATTGTACTAACTTTTCTACTTGATACTGTCTAAAGTTTATTTTCAGTTATGCACTTTAAGTCCATTTTTAACTATTGGAGTTGTTGAAACATTTAAATAATGCTCGTTATGCTTAATGTTGGCATAGGCAAAGTAGGTTTACAGTGTGAGTATGCAGTTTATTTTTGTATTATCTATACTAATAATCTATACTAATAAAAGGGAAATATGCAAATTAATCATCATTCTGCAACAAGGATGGCGGCGCCCATAGCCTCAAAGGTGGCGGCGCTGAGTCGGCGGGATGCTTGGCTTCCTTCGGGTGGGATGCTTAGCTTCCTTCATCGCTCCAGCGATGAAGGAAGCCAAGCCTCCCATAAGCCCCAGCCAGCCGCCAAGGGCCAGCCTCTGGGCGGCGGCCACGGAGCCAGCCGGAGCAGGCGGGAGGCGACTCTGGCCCGGAGCAAAGGCGTAAGACGGCGGCCAGAGTGAAGGCCTGGGTCCTGGGTTCTGGAAGGAAGCCGGTGCCGGCAGCCAGGGAAAGGAAGGCCTATTCTTTTTTTTTTCTCTCTTTTTTTAATATATATATTGATTTTTTACAGAGAGGAAGGGATAGGGATAGAGACTTAGAATCATCGATGAGAGAGAAACAACGATCAGCTGCCTCCTGCACGCCCCCTACTGGGGATGTGCCCACAACCCAGGTACATGTCCTTGACCGGGAATCGAACCCGGGACCCTTCAGTCCGTAGGCTGACGCTCTATCCACTGAGTAAAACTGGCTAGGGCAGAAGGCCTATTGCACGAATCTTCGTGCATTGGGCCTCTAGTTATAATCATAACTTGCATGTCTTTTTCCTTACAAGCAACTGTGAACCTACTTTTGTCCACCCCGTGTTGTAGAAATAAATTATTATATGGATCCATTGAGTTAGCAATTACATTTCTCCCTCAACTTATTAACAAGCTTATTAACAAAGTCTTGTTATATAAGTTAATGGGTAAGATAATGTGTTTCTGGATAATTTTACTTATAACAAGGGGTTTCAAAAGGGAATATTTAATTTATAATGGAGATCTAGAATAGACATTGCTCCAGTATGAATCTGAACCAGTGGATTTTGGACTGTATATTTATGCCATAATCTGTTTCCAGTGCCCTGGTAATGTACACTATACAATATTATCCTTAGTGGGGAATTGTAGTACATGCTTATCAGGTGTAAATTTTCTAATTTTGTGATGCAAACTTGATTTTAAAATGCTTTTTATAGTCAGGTTTCCAGAATTATGTCTTGGGTTCCAAAGATTCAAAGTGTAGATGTATGAATATCTTTGAAGGATGTTCTTGAGGATACTTGTGAATTATTTTATATTACAAGTTATTTGTACCTGAGAGAAGGGAATACTAAAAACAAGCAAGTATGTGACTTCAGAATAACTATTGATTTGATTCCTTTGTAATTGTTTTAGTTTGAGTGAAAAAATGAATCTGCAGGAAGATAATCAACCAAAGGCTTTCAGACCTGCACGACTGAGGGCCCGATTACAAAGGCCAAAGCCAAATGTAGTTAAAGCTGCCGAAAGAAAAGAAATCCTTGCATCACAAGAAGAAATTGGGGCCAATGTAGAAAAGAATGAAAATGAATCCTGTGTTGATATAAATGTAAGTATTCTGATTCTTCCCAGTGTTTTTGTTAAATATATAGCCTCCTTTCACCTTCTTTTTATATACTTTCATTGATTTCAAAGAGGAAGGGAGAGGGAGATAGAAATATCAAAAATGAGAGAGAATCATTAATTGGCTGCCTCCTGCATGCCCCATACTGGGGATCGAGCCGACAATCCGGGAATGTGCCCTGATGGGGAATTGAACCAAGCCTTCATGGTTCTTAGGTCAACCCTCAACCACTGAGCCATGCTGGCTGGGCCTCACCCGCTTTTTAAACAGTATTGTTATACCATTGTATACATTGTTCATTAAATAGAAGTCCAAAATCTCATAGGCAGCCACTTTGCTATTGTAAAGCCATGTAACTCAGCTTTCTGGATTTTGGGCATTTATATGATGGATCATCGACTTTCATCTTACCTCCTATTTGGACTTGCTTTTCCCCATTACTCTGCAGATTTTGAATTACACTTCCTTTTGAAAATATGGCTCGATATGTGAATTTTTTTTTTTTTAAATATATTTTATTGATTTTTCACAGAGAGGAAGGGAGAGAGACAGAGAGTTAGAAACATCGATGAGAGAGAAACATCGATCAGCTGCCTCCTGCACACCTACCACTGGGGATATGCCCGCAACCCAGGCACATGCCCTTGACCGGAACCGAACCTGGGACCTTTCAGTCCGCAGGCCGACGCTCTATCCACTGAGCCAAACCGGTTTCGGCTCGATATGTGAATTTTAACGCTGCCAGAAAGAAAATGTTAAAATCTTCCTACTAAAATATAATTCTAAGAACAAAGATTATGGATTTTAGTATATTTACATAATAACTAGTCTTTGGGATAAGGGTAACAGTTGGCATAATTTCCAAGGTCTGTAATGTGATTATAATTATAAGATAGATTCAGAGAGATAGACCCCAGGGTATAATTCTTACAGATGAGACTAATGCAGTTACTTGCTTTCTGATTGGGAGGAAACAAGGGCCTTTGAGATGAGGTAAAAGCTGTGGCTTAGGAAATTTTCTAACATATCTAAAGAAAAAACAACATCTTTGGACTATTATTTTATGGTTTTGAAATGTTACTGTTTTCTTTGTACTCAAATTAGATATTATAAATGATTGTTTCATTTTGAAAACTAAAACTTTTTAAAAAATTGTGTTTGTTATCAAGACTCCTCAACAAACAGAAGATCAGTCATGTGACATCACCTCACAATCTGAAAAAAAAGATACGTCTTTTCAAAATGTGCAACCAGATGAGCCCAAGTCTCTTAATGAATGTCCAAGGTAAGCATCATCTTATTATATAATTTCAAAATTTTGTATAAAGTTTTAGAAATTGTTAATTTTTAAAAACAAACAAATCAGACTTGATTTTTTTTGTATATCAAATTACATAATATCTATAATATTAAAAATGTATGCTAATTAGACCAGACAGCCAAATGACCTTCCAGACGTCATTCCAGACGTCCTTCCAGACGAAGCTGCAGTGGTGGGGGCCGAGGCAGAGGTGGTTAGGAGCGGTTAGAGGCAGGCAGGTGAGCAGTTAGGGGCAATCAGGCAGGCAGGTGAGTGTTTAGGGGCAATCAGACAGGCAGGAGAGTGGTTAGGGGCGATGAGGCAGGCAGGCAGAGTGGTTAGGGGCAATCAGGCAAGCAGACTGGTGAGCGGTTAAGAGCCAGTGGTCCTGGATTGCGAGAGGGATGTTGGACTGCTGGTTTAGGCTAGATCGGTTTGGCCTGTGGGATTGAGCCAAACTGGCAGTGGAACATTCCCCGAGGGGCCAGGATTGCAAGAGGGTGCTGGCCTGGCTGAGGTCCCGGGGCCTCTAGTTTAGAAATATGACTTCATTTTTCTTTTCTTTTTTAAAATATGTTTTTATTGATTTCAGAGAGGAAGGGAGAAGGAGAGAGAGAGATAGAAACATCAGTGATGACAGAGAACCATTGATCGATCGGCTGCCTCCTGCACACTCCCCACTGGGGATAGAGCCCACAACCCGGGCATGTGCCCTTGACCGGAATTGAACCCGGGACCCTTCAGTCCACAAGCCGACACTCTTTCCACTGAGCAAAACCAGCTAGAGCTGTAACTTCATTTTTCAAGGCAATTTATGTCATAGCCTTCATGTCAATTTGTCAGTTTTGGGTGATTTGAAAAGAGCTACTCATTATAAATCAGACCTTGAGTTCACATGGATAGGATTCCCATTTAACATGCATGTTATATCGTATGTCTTTGTCCAAATGTGATAACGTTTCTTATTTTTTAAATATTTTTGATTCTTTGCGATTAGATTGATCCCATATTGCCTTAAGGTTTACATAAATTTTATGTAAAACATATGTAAAAACCCATACTTCTTACAGCCAAAGCTCTTTTATATTTGTTATTTCCCCTCTGGAGGGCACCAAGCCAGATTGATGAAATTATTAATATTCTTTAATTTCTTTTTCCTTTTGGGAATATTTAATGTGCAAAAAGAAGTGAGCATAGACTAATGGACTCCCATGTATACTTACTGTCTAGTTTCAACAATTATTAATGTTTTTCCAATCTTTCCATTTAAATTCTGGCCTATTTTATACTTTCTTTATAGCAGTATTAGCCTGTTTACTATCTAACCTCAGAGTGAATGCTCGGTTTCCTGAACTATTTTAAAGATCTTTATTTGAAAAATTCCTTTATTCTTCACTTCTTCCTTCCCCTATTCTTTTGCTTCCTATTTCCCTATACTGCTTTTCCCCACCCCCAAGCTATTTTACTATTCTGCTACAGAATCTCTGGGTAGAATTCTGTACAACAACATTATTTGGTACATATCTCTGATATAGATATCTGGTATCTGACAGTTTGGATTTTTTGTTTATATTTTTTTTCTGTTTAAACCATATTTCATTAAAAAAAAATCCTCACTATAGAGGACATACTTTTATTGATTTTTAGAGAGAGAGGAAGGGAGAGAAAGAGAGAGGGAGAGAGAGTGAGCATATCATCGATGTGAGAATGAAACATTGATTGGTTGCCTTCCACATGTGGCCCTACTGGGGATTGAACTCACAACCTGGGTTCGTGCCCTGGCTGGGAATCGAAATTGTAACCTCTTGTATTAGATGATGCTCTAACCAGCTGAGCCACACCTGCCAGGGCTAAACCAAACTCCATTTAATAGTTCATCTTGGCTTGATAGAAAGTTAAGTTTTTCTCTTAGTGGTCTTTGGGTTTTAGAACTCTGGTAGATATGTTTATAACTAACTAGAGGTCTGGTGCATGAAATTTGAATTGGTAGGGTCCTTAGGCCTGGCTGGTGATCAGGGTTGATCTGTGGGGCAACAGGCGGGGCGATCGTGGGGGCCCCCGCTGGCACCTGCCTTGACTGGCCTGGGTCCTGCGGGCTGCGGGCAGCTCCTGCATTGAGCGTCTGCTCCCTGGAGGTCAGTGCTTGTCATAGAGACCGGTCGTTCTTCTGGTCATTCCATTGTTTGGTCAATTTGCATATTAGGCTTTTACTATATAGGATATCCAGTCTGATCTCAACAACTATTTCTTTTCAAGGCAGTGTCCTTTTTGTTTTATCATGTGGTCTTTCTGGTCTTTGAATCTCCAACATTCTTAAAAACAATTCTAAGATTCTATGTTTTATTAAACCATATGTCTCTTTGTATCTAATAGGCAGTTCTTCTCCCTCCCAAATACTTTGAATTGTCAAGGTGCTATGTAAGAGAAAGAGAAAATAAAGAAAGAGACTCTGAGATGAAGAATGCATTAAAAATTCTTCTTGATTATATAAATTAGCAAATATATCTAAAACATTTCTCTAGGCTAGTTTGGCATCCTGTGTACTCATATGATTATTTTATGGAGGTTTATAAATATTTTGTTGATTCTTAAACTGTATTTAGAAAAACACATGTGGACCATGGAGTAGATTTGTAATTTTGTGCACATTCTTCTCCTGTCTTCTCCAGTGATGATCCTCTTTTTTCTTTGCCTTTTTCTTTAAATTTTGTGATCTTGGAGAGTTGTGGATCCATTATATGTTTTAAGTTGAGGAATAATTGAGTACAACTTCATATATGATTACTAATCTCGGGTACTGATCTTCAGTTAGCTGTGCAGGTGATAATGAACTCTATAAGAGGAGATCTGCCTCATTCACCATTGTATTCCCAGTTCCTAGCACATGCCCTCCTGGCATGTAGTAGGTGCTCAGAACTATTTGTTGATTAGTTGTTCATGAACTCCAAGTAATGTGGTACTGATTATTTATCCATAAAAGTAAAGTTTATTGTCCTAACCGGTTTGGCTCAGTGGATAGAGCATCGGCCTGTGGACTGAAGGGTCCCAGGTTCGATTCCGGCTAAGGGCATGTACCTTGGTTGTGGGCACATCCTCAGTGGGAGGTGTGCAGGAGGCAGCTGATCAATGTTTCTCTCTCATCGATGTTTCTAACTCTCTATCCCTCTCCTTTCCTCTCTGTGAAAAATCAATAAAAAATATATTTAAAAAAAGTAAAGTTTATCAAAGACCTTTGATTACTCAGAGACTATTTAAGCACATGGAATATAATCGTAACATTGTGTATTTGTATCTTAAAATTTGAATTGATATTAAAGTAATGATATTATTAATAAATCTTTTGCTTAAAGCATTTACATGTTTTAAGAATATGTTAGTGTTTAAAATATGACTTTATAATGATACTAGAAGCCCAGTGCATGAATTCATGCATGGGTGGAGTTTCCAGAGGTAGGGTAGGGGGCTGGGATGTGATCAGCCCTCTGGGCGGGTGGTGGAACACCCTTGCTGGCCCAGGATCTGGATCCGTCCCGCTGACATTCGCTCCTGTTGTCGGGAACCACCTGGCGTTTTATATGGTTTCTTCCTTATGGAGTGTTTATGGAGGAAAAGCAGCCATTGTGCCCGAGGCCGACTTCCAGGAGGCCAGCAGTGCTGTTGGGATTGTGCTGGCGGTGCTGGTCTGTCGGTTCCTGTACTGTTCTCTGGAGATTGGATCTGCAGAACTACTGAGGGAGTGAGTGGCTGCCGCCTGGCTGGTGTGCCTGCCACACTCGCCACCAGTGGGCAGCTCCTGCGTTGAGCATCTGTCCCCTGGTGGTCAATGTGTGTCATAGTGACCGGTCTTTCAGTTGCTTAGGATTTTATATATATAGATTTTATCTTTTCCATGATAACCAAACCAAGGTTGCTAGTACACAAACCTCACTAAAAGCTAAATATTCCTGGATGGAGATGAAAAGTATCTTAAGTCAGAAAATAGAATAAAACCCACCGAGGACTAAGTAAATTAAATTTTCTTTACCAGTTGGTATTAATTTTTCATTGAATGGTATCTATTACTAAAGTTAATGATAGTTGAAAAACACCTCAATTACATAAACAAGTACAATTTGAAAATTAGTCTTATACTAAGAACCTGTCTTGTGTTATCAAAAATTGCATTGAAAAACATGTTTCAACAAAGAAAGATAGGTTGGGACATAGACAAGTTCAAACAAGCACTAACATAGTTGTAAATAATTTAAAAAGTAAACAAAATTTTTCCTTTTGTTAATCCTCACCCGAGGATATTTTTCCATTGATTTTTAGAGAGAGTGGAAGGGAGGGGGAGAGACACAGAGAGAGCAAGAGAAACATTGAGGTGAGAGAGACACATCGATTGGTTTCCTCCTGCATGGCCTGACTAGGGCCAGGGATTGAGTTTGCAACTGAGGTATGTGCCCCTGACTGGAATTGTACCTGGGACCCTTCAGCCGGCGGGCCGATGCTCTATCCACTGAGCCAAACCACCTAGGGCAGTTTTAACTCATTTTTTAAAAGCTGTTGTATACACTTGTTCAGACTAACATTGCTGAAATGCCCAGTAACACTCAGGAAACTGCAAAATACTGTTCATTTAATCCTTCCTTTTAGTCCCAATTTGTGTTCTCTTAGAGAAATGTCTGTACAGGAAATACCATTTTAAATTGTTTTTAAAAGTGAGGTGTGAACCTAGTTCTTAGTCATAAGGCTATATCTTTTTCAAATCATGCCTCCATCCAGCTGTTTTGGATGCCAGCCAAGTCTGGCCATGTAAATGGGGCCCTTAACTCTATGGTAAGTCATATGTCTGTGTAAATGATAGTAGGGGCAAAGATGTAGGAATAGCGTACACATTGGGCTAGCTCCAATGTAGAGCCTGCAGGAGAGTTTTTCTTCAACAGTGTTTGTGAAGAATGGTGTGAATGACAATTAGTAGGAAACTATTCAGGGCCAATTAGCTGCTAATCTAATTGACCTAACTGATGACTTTTTCTTTATATATGGCTATATGTAAATAGATATTTTGTTATCTTAAAATTTTACCATAATTTCAAAAGATGAAATTTTCCTCTTGATTTTTATTTAAATTTAATTTTATTATTTTTAATAAATTCTCTACTTAATTTTGTTTTTTAAATTTTTATTTATTGATTGATTTTAGAGTGAGAGAGAGAGAGAGAGAAACATCAACTTGTTGTTCCACTTATTTATGCATTTATTGGTTGACTCTTATATGTGCTCTGACCAGGGATTGAACCTGCAACTTGGCATATGGATCAATGCTCTAACCAACTGAGCTACCTGGCCAGGGCTTTCTTTTAATTTAATTTAATTTTTATTGATTTCAGAGAAGAAGAGAGAGGCAGAGAGAGGTAGAAACATCAATGATATGAAAGAATCATTGATCGGCTGCCTCCTGCACACCCCCTACCAGGGAATGGGCCCACAACCGAGCATTTGCCCTGACCAGGAATTGTACCATGACCTTCTGGTTCATATTTCAGTACTAAACCATTGAGCCACAACATCCGGGCTCTCTTTTAATTTTTAAATTTTACTCAGAGATTCCTTGGGCTTTCTTAATTTTCTTATTTTTTAATTGGAAAGTCCCTTGTGTTTCAGTAGTGAGTTCGCAACCATCATCTCTTCAGCAGACAGTCTGGTTTAAAATTCAATTGTGTCTTTTGTTTTTATAGTATTCAAGAGGATAATGAAGCAAATATACTCAAACAAGTTCCAGTTCTAAAGAATCGATTTCAGAAACCAAAGCCAAATACAGGAAGAAGAACTGGAAGAAGAGACATTTCCTCAAAGGAAGAGGTGCCAGAGGAGATTGTTGTTTCTGGGAAAAAGACAGCAGCAAGACTAGAAACCTCGCCAAAGGAGAAGGTACCAGTGGAGGCTAGCACTACAAAGGAAACTGAGTCAAAGTTAAAAGAAACTGGGAGAAGAGACATCTCTCTCAGGGAGAAGAAACCAGAAATGATTGACTTCACTGTGGAAACGGAGACAGATTTGAAAGAAACTGGAAGAGAGATTTCTCCAAGGGAGAAGATTCTAGAGGTGACTGGTGCCATTGAGGAAAGAGAGCCCGATTTAGAAGAAACAGAGAAGAGAGAAATATCCACACAGGAAAAGGCCCCAGAAGTCAACACTGTAGGGGAAGCGGAGGCAGGTTTGAAAGGACCTGGAAGGGAGATTTCTCCCAGGGAAGAGATACCGGAGGTGACTATGACTAATACCGCTGCGGAAAGAGAGACGGACTTGGAAGAAACCAGGAGAAGAGAAATACCCACACAGGAAAAGGGCCCAGAGGTCTACACTGTAGGGGAAGAGGAGGCAGGTATGAAAGAACCTGGAAGGGAGATTTCTCCAAGGGAAGAGATACCAGAGGTAACTATGACTAATGTCACTGCGGAAAGAGAGATGGATTTAGAAGAAACGGAGAGAAGAGAAATATCCACACAGGAAAAGGCCCCAGAGGTCTACACTGTAGGGGAAGTGGGGACAGATTTGAATGAAACTGGAATGGAGATTTCTCCAAGGGAGGAGATACCAGAGGTAACTATGACTAATGCCAATGAGGAAAGAGAGTCGGATTTGGAAGAAACAGAGAAAAGAGAAATATCCACACAGGAAAAGGCCCCAGAAGTCAACACTGTAGGGGAAGCAGAGGCAGGTTTGAAAGGACCTGGAAGGAAGATTTCTCCCAGGGAAGAGATACCGGAGGTGACTATGACTAATACCGCTGCGGAAAGAGAAACAGATTTGGAAGAAACCAGAAGAAGAGAAATACCTACACAGGAAAAGGCCCAAGAGGACAGAATTATAGGAGAAGTGGAGGCAGATTTGAAAGAAATTGGAAAAGAAACTTTCTCAAAGGAAAAGGTATTAGTGGGGATCAGTGCCATAGGGAACAGGGAGATTAACTTGAAAGAAACTGGAAAAAGAGACATTTCTCTGATGGAAAAGATGGCTGTCTTTAAGGTAACAGAGGCAGATTTGAAAGAAACTGGAAGACAAATTTCCTTGAGGAAAATTGGATCAGAAGAGATCAGTGCTACAGAAGAAATGGTGGCAGGTTTGGATAAAACTGAAAAAATAGGTATTTCTCTAAGGGAAAACGAACCAGAGGAGACTGGGACCTCACTACAAACTGAGACAGATTTAATGCAGAGCAGAAGTGCTGATTGCAGTGCTGTGCCTTCACTAAATATCAAAGTATGTACTTTTCTGTCCCTAAACATTTTTTATATTAAAAGAGAAACCTGTAAATTGAACGTCCCTCCGCTACGCTCACCAGCCAATCAGGAGTAAGTATGCACATTAACCTGACAAAGATGGCGGGTTAATTTGCATACACAGGCGCCGGGCGGAGAGCAGAGTGGGAAAGTCGCCGGAGAGTGGAGCGGCTTGGGGAAATTGGCTCCCAAGCTGCCAGATGGAGAGCAGAGAGGGAGAACTGGTGGCTTGGAGGACTTGGCAGAGTGGGAGGCCATGGGACGGAGACAGAGCAGGAACGGAAAACCAAGATCACGGGGAGCAACAGGAATTCTGGGAATAGTAGTTCTGGTGGCAGACGGATCTCCTAGACCAGAGGTCCTCAAACTTTTTAAACGGGGCCAGTTCACTGTCCCTCAGACATTCCACACATGCGCACTGCGGGCCCAGGACAAGTTGGCTGCTAAGCAGGACAGGCAGCGGCAGCAAAAACACCCAGCGGGCCGGATAAATGTTTTCAGCGGGCTGCATGTGGCCCGCGGGCCGTAGTTTGAGGACCCCTGTCCTAGACACTAGAGCAAAGTGAGCCTGGAGCAAGTTACTGTTGTGGTGGGGGATGGAGGGAAAGCAAAGGTGAGAGACATAAGTAAAATCAGAGTGTCTAGGAAAAATTAAAGGGAAGATATCCTAAAACTTCCAGGAAATCTCCATCAATGAAAAAAAATGCCTCTATTATTCCTCTATTATTCTGGGAGCAACAAACCAAACTGAGTTGGGGTCTCAGACAATTCGCTCATATGATTGCAAAGACAGACAGAAACTCCCGGATTGGAGAGGGCTCCCAGATTGGAGAGGGTGCAGGTAGGACTGAAGGACCACCACACCCCCCAGTGCATGAATGTTGTGCACCAGGCTTCTAGTTTTTTTTATAATGCTCTTTCAGAGAAACATAAATATAATTGCATTTCTGAGTCCAACAATGTTTAAAATCTCTAAAGCCTAAAGTCTTTCTTAGTCCTAAATTCTATGTTTTGGGACCTCGAAGAAAAAAAAGAATAATTAAAATTTTTTTAATTGTGGAAAAGATACTATTCTTAGTGTCAATTTGAAGTTACTCTTTTAGATAAAAAGAATAAATGAAATTGGAATTATTTCTTTTGCCTATAAATGTATCAGCTTTTCTCTATTTTTCCTGTCCCACCCAATTTACTCCACTTTTAAAAGTTATTTTTATTAAAAGTTTTCAGTTATTTGAAGTTCATCCTATTCTAACATTTTCAAGGACTTTTTTTTTTTAACGTACAGCAATGGCATTTGTGTCTTGGAAATATAATATGCAATATGTAAAGAAGAGTTAACGGAATTTTGTGTTTTGTTTTGGTTTTTTTGGAATTTTGTGTTTTAACATTTGTAAATTTTGTTTTATTTAAAAATTAAAAAAATGAACTTCTGAATTTTTAAAGAAAAGTGTTTAGAATATAGTAGGATTTTTGTTTGAGATGCTCAAGGAATCTTGTATATGTGCTGATTTACTGTGACTATTCTTCCAGAACATTAGCAATGAAGTCCTATCTGTGGTGCATACACCTGTAGAGGAAAAGGGAAATTCTGAAAAGGAAGTGTCCAGCCAGTTGAGTCATTGGAAGACTTCTTTGAAGACTTCTGAACTTGCTAAAACAGAAGACCAGGGGACACCATGTGCAGATGTTCCAGAGCAATTTTCAGATATTAATTCAAGGTATAATTTTATAGGTCTATGTGCTGTTAAAGAGCATATAAAGTTATATTTACAGTTTATGTTAATTAAGTAAGATTTCAAGACAATCTATAGCATAATGTTAGAGAGTTTAAGCTAGTTTGGGGAAGAGTGGGAGAGAGGATTGAGGATATTCTGACAGTTGATTGTGAGAATTACTAACAGACAGAGTTGTATATAATACATACTCTTAAATAAATCATATGGGTGTGATAAACCTATATTTTCCTTGTGCAAAGATGATATAGTTCCTAGGCTTATATCTATTTGGGTTGTACCACTCATTTTTTCAGAAGCTACCAAATAGTCCAATTTGTTTTCTTGTTAAGAATCAGAATTAAATATTTACTGCCAATCTCTAAGGTTGTCCTAAGACTCCTCTCCCACTGCCCCTTCAGTTCATTCTAAAGTTTGATAATCCTTGTTCCAAAAGCAAATCTCTTCCTCAAGAACAGAAGCCATTTAAACCAGCACCTTTTATGAGAAGTCGATTCAAAAGACCAAAACCAAACTTATCAAGAGCAGCTTTAAAAAGAGAGACTATGGAAGCAGAAAAACATGTACCTGGGAAGAAATTGGAAGTGGATAAAATAGAGACTATTATGATACAACAGGATGGTGAACATATGAACATTCTCCCTTCTCTATATGTGAGTGATATTTAAGATGGAGGTTCTTTTGTTTTAGTTAATAAAGTAAAATGCTTGGAATTGAAATTTCACAAGTATTTCCTCATACAATTTTTACCATGTGTGATTTTGTTGTAGCTGTACTTAATGTGCCTCATTGTTCCACATGGTTTGTGTAAGAATCTCAGATCTCTGTGATGGGCAAGTATGTCATGGAACGAATTTAAGAAGCCTGGGCTGTATGTAGTTTAAGTTCTGACCTTTGTTTGCTGTGTGATTATAGCCAAATGATGAACCAGTTTCTTCATAGGGAAAATGGGAATGACAGTTTTTTATTTCAGTCTGTTGTGAAGATGAAATAAAAAGTTAAGAGCTTGGCCCTGACCAATGTGACTCAGTTTGTTGGAGCATTGTCCCTGAAAGGTCTCGGGTTTGATTCCTGGTCAGGGCACATACCCAGGTTGGGGCTTTGATCCAATCGATGTTTCTCACCTTGGTGTGTTTTTTTTTCTTTTTCTCCCTTTCTCTCTCTAAAATCAATTAAAAATACATATCCTTGGGTAAGGATTTAAAAAACAAAGAGCTTGGTAAGAGTTAAAGGAGTTTATTTACTTGGTTCATAAATTTAAGATTATGTGATATAGCATCAAAAACTTTGAAATGAGCCCGGCCGTTATTACTCGGTGGTTGAGCATTGACCTAAGAACCAGAACGTTGTGTTTCAGTTCTTCGTGAGGGCACATGCTCGGGTGGCAGACTCGATCCCTAGTAGGGGTTGTGCCGGAGGCAGTAAATCAATGATTCTCTCTCATCAGGATGTTTCCATCTCTCTTCCTCTCCCTTCCTCTCTGAAATCAATAAAAATATATATAAAAAACTTTGAAATGAAATAACACTCAAATTCTAAATATGTGAAGTACTTTTTTTGAATTAAAATTCTTATTTTGCATCTTAAAATAGCTTAGTTCTTATTATACTTGAGCATTTGTATTTTATTCTTCTAATCTTATATTTTAAAAGATAAATCACTTTTTATTGATTATAAAAATTCCAAATTGGAAAAAGTATAGAATCTAAATAGAGAAAGTCCCCTATAATGTTCCATCTGTCCTTGCCAAGTTAATCATGTAGCAATTTTGAATCTCCCCACCGATACTTTTTTTATTTAAGATTTTTAAATTGCTTTTTTAGAGCAAGGATAGGGAACCTTTTTTCTGCCAGGGGCCATTTGGATATTTATAACATCCTTCTTGGGCCATACAAAATTATCAACTTAAAAATTAGCCTGCAAACATTTAGTTAACTCAGGTTTAATGCTTTGTCAGGGCCAGACAGAATGGTTTTGCAGGCTTTACGTTCCCACCCCTGTTTTAGAGAGAGAGGGAGGGAGAGGGAGAGAAAGAGAGAAAGAAACATTGATGTGAGAGAAACATTGATTGGCTGCCTCTGGCATGCCCCACACCGAGGGATCGAGCATGCAATCTGGGCATGTGCCCTGACCAGGAATCGAACCAGCAACACCTTGGTGCATGGGTTGACGCCCAACCAACAAGCGACATCAGTCAGGGCAACACAGACTTTTCTAAGTATAGTTACATATTATATAAATAATAACGTGAAGGTATTTTCATTGTTTTACAAAAACGACATCATAGCTTGCCTTCTGATTTTTTCCACTTACAATATTGCGAACATCTCTTTTTTTTTTTAATCCTCACCTGAGGATATGTTTTTATTGATGTTTTAGAGAGAGGAAGGGGAGAGAGACAGAGAGAGAGAGAAACATAATTGGTTACCTCCTGTACACACCCGACGGGATTGAACCCGTAACCTAGGTATGTGCCCTGACTGGGAATTGAACCTGTAACCTTTTGCTGTATAGGATGACACTGCAACCTACTGAGTCACCCTGCCAGGGCTGTGAACATCTTTTTGGATCAGTATTTAGAAATTTTTAAATACGTTTTTATTGATTTTTAGAGAGGGAAGGAGGGAGGGAGGAAAGAAGAAAAGGAGAGAGGGAAAGAGAGAGAGAAACATTGAAGTACGAGAGGTATCGATTGGCTACCTCACGCATATACCCTGACTGGGGATCCAGCCTGCACCTGGCCTTGTACCCTGACTGGGAATTCAACCAGTGACCTTTCAGAGCATAGATGATGCTCAGCTGGCTGGAGCCACATCGGCCAGGGCAGTATTTAGAAATTTATTTTTTAAATATCTCTATACTGTTTTATTATGAAGAAATTATAATTTATTTATTCAGTCTCCTAGTGATAGATTTGTGTTGTTTTCAATTTTTTATTTGTTTTCTTTAGCTTAATGCCCCCTTTTTTTTTTTCTCTTTTTTTTTGGCAGCAGGACACACACAGAATAATATTGCTATAATAAATATCCTTTTATATAATTTTCTAGATACTTTTTGAATATTTTTATAAGATACATTTCTAGAAGTAGAATAGTTGGAAAATAAAATTTTTAATAGATCTGTCCCCTTGTTCTCTACAAAGACTATACAAATTTATTATTCTAATAGTATATGAAAGTTCCTATTTCCCTATATTTTACCAACCCTCAATGAAATTTTTTAAATCTCTTTCTAGGATGCGTCTTCCCTGATGACATCAAAAGAAAAAGACAAATCAGATCACAGGCAAGAGGAGGCTGGGATGTTACCATGTGAACTGACAGAAAAGAACTTTTCACCTTCAAGTTTTTGTGAATCTGAAGAGGCCTCTCAGTCTACACAAGCCCAGGAAAAGGAATTCCTTATTTCTATGGGGTAAACAGTGATAGTCCTTTGAAAATCTAAAATAAGACAGAGTTCTTTCAAATACTTCTTTTTTTTAAATTAAGATGTATTAATGTATTTTAACAATGAATATAAAGAATTTTGTATTTGATTTATTTTTATTCATATGGCAGACTGCCTGTAAAATTGAAAATCAGATTGAGTTCAACACCTTTTATGCTTGTCTGCTTATGTTCACTGTTCACTGCTTAAGATCTTACACAAAGCAATGCATTTAAGAAATATATGTGTATGAGGTATTATTTGTCTTTTAAAAAATTGTGGTAAAAGTCCTAGCAAGTTTGGCTCAGTGGATAGAGTGTTGGCCTGTAGACTGAAGGGTACCGGGTTCGATTCCGGTCAGGGGCACATGCCTGGGTTGCGGGCTCAATCCCCAGTGCAGGGCGTGCAGGAGGCAGCCAATCCTTGATTCTCTCTCATCATTGATGTTTCTATCTCTGTCTCCCTTTCCCTTCCTCTCTGAAATCAATAAAAATATATATTTTTAAAAATTGTGGTAAAATACATAGTAGATAATATTTAGCTTTTAACCATTTTTTAAAGTGTATAATCTAATGACATTAAGGACATTCACATTGTGCAACCATTGCCACCATCCATCTCTAGAACTTTATTCTCCCAACCTAAAAGTCTGTATTCATTAAACAATAACTCCCCTTTCCTCCCTTTCTCTAGTTCTTGGCAACCAGGATTGTACTTTCTTTCTATGAATATGAATATTGTAGGTACCTCATATAAATTCATTACCTTTTTTTTTTTTCTAATCCTCACCCAAGGATATTTTTCCATTGGTTTTTAGAGTGGAAGGAAGAGGGAGAGACAGAGAAACATCGATGTGAAAGAGACACATCGATTGGTTGCCTCCCACATGCAACTAGACCCAGGACTGGGGATCAGGCCTGCAGCCGAGGTACTAGTATGTGCCCTTGACCAGGTGTAATCAAACTCGGGACCCTTCAGTCCGCTGGCCAACGCTCTAACCATTGAGCAAACCAGCTTGGGCTCATTACCTTTTAATAATTGAAATAATATGTCCTTTTATAAAACAAGGTATATTTATAATCAGAAAGTAAATTGTTATTGAGAGGGTAATTTTATTAGAGGATACTCAAATTTTACATTTTTACAGTAGTTTTCATCTTTTTACAGTCAAGTTCCTCTATTTTTCTTTGCCCCTCTTTCTAGGACTCATAATAATATAAACACTTTTCAACAAGAAATAAAGGAAAGTATTATCCATCCTACTCGACCAGTTAGGGGCCGCCTTCAGAGACCTAGACCAAATATAAAAAAGGCTGCACAGAGGCAAATGGTAGAAAAAGGTGAAGCCAAAGGCATAGTTGAAGAAGAAAGGACAAAATTACAAAAAGATGAAACTAAAAAGAAATTCCTGAGTGTGGTGAGTTATTGTCATGTAATTGAGTTGAGCCTTTTAATGCAAATTAAAATATTAAATGATAGCTCAGTCTTGTCTTATGTAATGTGACACTTACTCTATTCAGTGATTACATAATCTATCTAGTTTTGTTTCAGATTTACCGTTCTGAATGTTAAAAAAAAACAAATATAGGTTTATTTTTTCCTTACTAATGGACTATTCATTGTGAAAATTTTCAGTAAATACAAAATAATTACCCCAAATCTGACCACATGAGATTACCACTAAACTGTCGTTGTATCTTACCAGATGTATCCCAATGCATGCATATGTGAATACGTATGTAAATTTAAATACTCAAATGAT
Organism: Myotis myotis; assembly: GCF_014108235.1. Taxonomy (NCBI): domain Eukaryota; kingdom Metazoa; phylum Chordata; class Mammalia; order Chiroptera; family Vespertilionidae; genus Myotis; species Myotis myotis. Next base: position 37,545,765 of record NW_023416357.1, read on the forward strand.
TACATGCATGCTATTTTATGACAACTGTTTTTCATTTAATATATTAACTGACTTTCTGTGTCAAGAATACAGGGATACATTATTTTTAACTGCTGCATAAACATTCTGCTCTTTGAATGATAGTTAAACCATCTCTTACTGATGATGGCTCTTGTGATATTAGAAGGAAATCTTAGTAGTGTAATGTCCGTTTCAACAGTTCTTGTTTTTCTGTCCTTTTCTCTGTCTGTTATAGTAAAAATCTAGATTTAAAGTGATTGTAATTTTTATTTGAACCTCCTGATTCTTTAAAAAAACAACAACATTAAATTTCTTTTGGGGGGGTTCATAACAGATGGTTATTGTACTTTTAAAAGCATCACTTAAACATATTACTGCAAAAATCTTTTACGCTTTCTAAATTAGGCAGTTATGTTTTGGGCAGCAAATCATGAACATATCTAATTTGAGTTTTCATTTTAAAAAACGAAATGTCTATCTTAATGTTCAAAATAATTTAGAAAGCATATTCTGTTGTTTTTTAAAAAATACACAAGTTGGTTTTGTCATTTCAGCCAAATTATCAAATTGGAACTGAAAGTGAAGTTATATCCTCCAAAGTTTCTGAAGGAAGAATGTATGAAAATCAGAGTCACATGGCTCTTCTAGAAAACCTTCATGTTAACAAAGTTGATGTTTTAGATAAAAAGATGAGGTGAGTGTGTCTTTAAATCAGAAAGCATCAAACTTTCCAAAGATAAAGGTTGGGTTTTTACATAATTAATTTTATATAAATTCACATCTTAAAAATTTATGAAAGTATAAAGTAATAATTATGAACTCGAATATATTTTAAATATATATTTATTGATTTCAGAGAGGAAGGGAGAGAGAAAGGTAGAAACATCAATGATGAGAGAGAATCATTGATTGGCTGCCTCCTGCACGCCCCCCACTGAGAATCGAGCCCGCAACCCAGCCATGTGCCCTTGACTGGAATCGAACCTGGAATCCTTCAGTTCGCAGGGAGACGCTATATCCACTGAGCCAAACTGGCTAGGGTAGTGGTTGGCAAACCGTGGCTCGCAAGCCACATGTGGCTCTTTGGCCCCTTGAGTGTGGCCCTTCCACAAAATACCTGCTGGGGGGAGGGGCCACAGGATTTTGGTGGGGGGTGATTGGGACCCTGATAGGGCCATTTGACCACTGCAGTGCACGTCATAGCAATCGGTTGTTCTGTCGTTCCATCGTTCTGGTTGCTGGGCTTTTCTATGTATAGATTATACTTAAGTTAGATATAATTTGTTTTCCCAAATGCATTAGTCTGCACTAGATGTATTAGTTAGCATCATAACCTTGTTAGAACTTCTGTGAACTTACTTGGTGTTTCACTGACAGAAGAGCTTAGATAGATACATTTGAAAATGTAACTAAGTACTTTTTTCTGGGTAATTTATTAGAAATATTACTTAAGAATAGTCTTTAATATAGATCATTTAGAGAACCAATGATAGGCACATATCCAGTTATTCTTATAAATATCCACATTTATATTAGTTTTAAGCTTTCTAATTCAGAATTCACATCTTTGCCAATTATTTCTTCCCAGGAAGCCTTAAGACTTGGGTTGCCTTGGAGGCTATGGCTACTCTATTAAATGTTTAAATCTTGTCTTTCTATGTTTTGGCAGATAAAATGGGTTTTATTGAGATTCTTATGACACTGACTATCAATAAACCTTTTTCTATGAGCTGATAGGCATGTGGAAGGAGAAGAGACTCTAGCTTTCAAGCCTGCTCGTGAACCAGTAGGACCATCTATGCTTGTTGTGACCACTGAACATTTGTTCATGCTTCAGAGCCCAGTTGAAGCATTTGTTTAAAGTGCCATTATGAATTCCATCTTCAACTACTAGAATTTTTTTTCTAGTTATTACTCTGAAAATTTCTTAAAGTAGAATGAAACCACAAACCAGGATCAATGAAAGTAACAAAGATTAATATTATTGTAAAACTATTTCCCAGGCTATACAGAAAATGGATGTTATACTGTAAAAGCTTTTATGTTCTTCCTTTCATATTAGCATAGCGAATTTACATATAGTCCTTTGAACATAGGATTGGTTTGTGTAAAAAAATGTTTAACAGCTGGTACATTAAAAAAGAATTCTGATTTTTGTTCTTCAAGATGATTTGTACTTCATTCTAGAAATGAACATAAAACTTATGTTTCTAGCCCAGCACAATTGATAAGAAGGCAGTTCCAAAACCCTGAGCAAAATTTGGGAAGAGCACATGATAATAAAGAGGAAAGAGTTATAGAAAAAGACAGAGCAGATCTGGGTGAGGCCTGGAAACCAGAAGATAATTTGCTGCAGCAAGGAGATTCTGACACCCAGCTCCTTCAGAAAGTAAGTTTGAAAATATATAATTTTTATCAGTGGGCTATATTTTGTCAGGAGCATGAAGAAAAACATTAAAAATATTTAATTTTGTATTGTCATTATTTTCTTGAAAATTGAGTGGCATTCTAATATTATAAAAACTTAGAAACCAGTCATAGGGTGTGTGTGTGTGTGTCTAAGCAAGCTTGGGACTCTAGGTCAAACTACCAAATCAAATTGCCATAGAGATTGTTTTTGTGGTAATATTAGCTGTTTCTTCTTATATTGAAGGAAAAAGCTGAGCTTCTGACATCTCTGGAGGTTTCAGCAAGAAAAGATTGTGTAGGTTCCGAAGAGGCTAATTTGGCCAAGAAAGATCTTCAGTCAGAAGTTGAACCATCAGGAAGTGTTGGACAGAAAACTGTAGGGGATAATTCTGTGTCTTCAGTTGTTGAAGAGCAGCATCTCAGTAAATTAGCAAGGTAAAATTTTACATGACTACTTTAAGCAGAAGAAATAAAAACTTATTCTTTATAGATGTCCTACCTTAATTTATTTTTTATGTATTTTTAAAAAATATATTTTATTGATTTTTTTCAGAGAGGAAGGGAGAGAAATAGAGAGTTAGAAACATCGATGAGAGAGAAACATCGATCAGCTGCCTCCTGCACATCTCCTACTGGGGATGTGCCCGCAACCAACGTACATGCCCTTGACCAGAATTGAACCTGGGACCTTTCAGTCCGCCGGCCGACGCTCTATCCACTGAGCCAAACTGGTTTCGGCTACCTTAATTTATTAATAGAGTAAGAGATGTCTTGTTAACAGAAGTGTAGATTGTTTTTTATCGACCGGTCTATTTCTCTTCCCTTTTGATTTTATTTACTGAATATTTACTTCCTTTGGATCTTTTTAGGAAGATTTTCTTTACCCTACATTTAAAATCTATGATTATTAAGTATGGTAGATATGAGCAGAAGCCTGACCAAAGAGTAGTATGCAGTACCTAAATAATTAGAGTACTAATTCAAATAGGGGTACAAACACCGGTGAAGGGTACCCTCTTCCATCATTTTCGAGAAAAGTGGAAGGGAACTAAGTTCTTAAAACCAACATTGTTTTGATGGATATTTTGAATCCTCTTGTTTTCTTTTATCCTTATCTGTTTACCAAATAGGAATAACCAATATCATTTTTTAACCTCCTATTCTGTATTTATTGGCCCATTGACTGTCATTCCTTTTTCCTCTAATAATTTCCAGTCTTGTGTTTTATCTCCACTTAAATAGCAAGGGGGAAAATAGCCCAGAAATAAAACTTACTATGAAAAATTTGTGGGTAGATAACTAAGACTTTTATTTATTTTTTAAGAATTGTATTTTTTATGTTTTTATATTCAGATAACTCTGAATGAAAAACTAATAGTAAGTTTCTTCTTTTCACAGTATAAGTTTTTGACAGAATGAGTGGTGGGAGTTTTCATTTTAAGGCTTGAGTTGGGATTTCAGTGTAAAAGTTTGGTTTTCCTTAAAATTATCCTGTGTGTGCAATGACTATGTTGTTATTTTGATTAAACCTCCAGCCATTCACAACTGTTAAAAGAATCAAATTACTCTAAAATTGCTCTCAATCAAAGAACAGCTATCTCTTCTGCCTCTGGATATGAGATGGATCATACTGAAAGGAGAATGCATCGAAAGATCAAACCAACTGTGAACAAAGGGCGTGGATCAAAACGAATTCGGAGTAAGACTTCTAAGAAGGAACCTAGAGCTCCCAAGGCCATGCTGGTGACTCTTCGGGCTTCCCAGGAAGAGGATGAAGATGATGTTGAAGATTTTGAATCTGCCTATGAAGAAGAAAGCTATCATCTTGCTCCAGAAGAAATAAACAAAGCTCCAGTGTTTGTACCTGTTGGTCTCAGATCTCCTGAACCTGTTTCTACTCATATTGAGGAAACGATGGAAGAGGTAGTTTCTTTTTGAGTGCTTGGGACTTTATCTTACTTGTATTTTTCTCTTAGTAGATCATTTTTTCTTCTCTTAGTGAATATTAGGATTTGGAGAGTTCATTCTCTAAGTTACCTCTACCAAATGTAATTTTTATAGGCTTAGGCTGAGTTCTGGTTAGTAGAGAAGGTAGAAGAGACATATATCTGTATACTCTTAATTGTGGTAAAATACACATAACATAAAATTTACCATGTTAACCATTTTTGAGTCTATAGTTCAGTGGCATTAAGTATATTCATTGTGCTATACCATCATCACCATCCATCCCCAGAACATTTTTTATCTTGCAAAACTAAAACTCTGTACGTATCAAACAATAATTCCCCATTACCCTCTCCCCTTTAGGTTGTGCTAACCACCATTCCACTTTTGTCTTATGACTACTTTAGGTACCTTGTGTAGTATTTCTTGTACAGTATTTATCTTTTTTGTTATTAGTTTCACTTAGCATAATGCTTTCAAGGTTTATCTATGTTTGATCATGTGCCAGAATGTCCTCCTTTTTAAAGGATGAATAATATTCCATTCCACGTTTTGTTTATTCATCAGTCAGTGGACAGTTGGGTTACTGCCATCTTTTGGATAAAATAAAGAATGCTGCTATGAACATGGGTATACAAATATCTCTTCTAACTCCTGCTTTTAATTTTTTTTGGGAATATACCTAGAAGTGGAATTGCTGGATTGTATGGTACATTATAAATTTATTTTAATTTTTTTAAATTTTAAGTTTCACTGATTTTTTAAAAAATATGTTTTTATTGATTTTAGAGAGAGTGGTAGAGAGGAATGTTGGGGTTGGGGAGAGAGAGAGAGAGGGAAAGAGAGAGGGAGAGAGAGAAAGAGAGAGAAATATAGAAATATCGATGAGAGAAACATCAATAGGCTGCCTCCTGTGCACCCATCACTGGGGATTGAACCCACAACCCGAACATATGCCCTGACCTGGAATCGAACCGGCAACCTCACAATCCGTGGGACGATGCTCAAACAACTGTGCCATACTGGCCAAGGCCCATTTTAAATTTTTTTAGCAACCACCATACTGTTTTCCATAACAGCTGCATCATTGTACATTCTCATCCATAGTGTACAAAGGTTCTAATTTCTTCACATCCTCACCAACACTTGTTATTTTCTTTTTCTTTCTTTCTTTCTTTTTTTTGGATACTTGCCATCCTAATGGATTGAGATGGAGGAACATACTACTTCAGCTTACTTTATTATAAAAGCTCCTTACTCCTTTGCCTCTAGGTCTAGTATTTCAACTTTGTAACTTTAAAGTTTTCTGTTTTGCCTCAGTTTTCAATGATTTACATGGCTTATAGAGTAGCATATATCAATCAGTTTTGTAGTAAGTACTCATGATAGTTTCTGAGTCATTTGAAACAGAATCAGGAATGAACTGAGATGGTATTGATGGTAATAATAAAAGAAGTAGGATACATAAAACAATTCAAATAATGTTAAGTTACCCAGAATTAATGGATTACTGAATCTATAAATTTACATTTATGAATGGTGGTCCAAACCAACTTTTTTTATTTTTATTTTTATTGATTTAAGAGGGGAAAGGCAGAGGGAGAGAGAAATAGAAATGTCAATGATGAGAGAGAGCCCATCCAGCATGACTCAGTAGTTGAGCATCTACCTATGAATCAGGAGGTCATGATTCAATTCCCCATCAGGGCACATGCCTGGGTTGTGGACTTGATCCCCAGGTGGCAGCAAATCAGTGATTCTCTCTCATCCTTGATGTTTCTATCTCTTTTTCCCTCTCCCTTCCTCTCTGAAATCAATAAAAAAAAATTTTATTTTATTTTTTTTTTTAAATATATTCCACCGATCTTCCACAGAGAGGAAGGGAGAGAGACAGAGAGCCAGAAACATCGATGAGAGAGAAACATCGATCAGCTGCCTCCTGCACATCTCCTACTGGGGATGTGCCCGCAACCCAGGTACATGCCCTTGACTGGAATCGAACCTGGGACCTTTCAGTCCTCAGGCCGACGCTCTATCCACTGAGCCAAACCGGTTTCGGCAATAAAAAAATTTTTAATGATGAGAGAGAATCATGGATCGTCTGCCTCCTGCACACCCCCTACTGGGGATCGAGCCTGCAACCTGGGCATGTGCCCTGACCAGAATCGAACCAGGACCCTTCAGTCCGCAGGCTGATGCTCTATCCACTGAGCCAAACCAGCTAGGGCCCAAACCATCTTTCTTCACTGTTAATAATAACACGTTAAGTGTTGTAAAGCTATTGAGTTAGAATGGTTGAAGGTAAACAAAAATGATGTAAATTCAAGTTGTTTCTTGTAACTAAAAGTTAAAAGTAAAGATAGTGGCCGAAACCGGTTTGGCTCAGTGGACAGAGCTTCGGCTTGCGGACTGAAGGGTCCTAGGTTCGATTCCGGTCAGGGGCATGCATGTACCTGGGTTGCGGGCACATCCCCAGTAGGAGATGTGCAGGAGGCAGCTGATCGATGTTTCTCTCTCATCGATGTTTCTAACTCTCTGTCTCTCTCTCTTCCTCTCTGTAAAAAATCAATAAAATATATTAAAAAAAAAAAAGTAAAGATAGTGAATTTAAGCTTTAGTTGAAACTAAGAAATTGCAAAAGGAAGGTTAATTTTGTGCAAGGATAGCTGTTTAACACTGCATATGAATTTAATTAGCTATATGTTTTATAATTTACAGATTTCTTTGGGTGAAAGGCAAATTGCTAGTCAAAACTAATGTCAGAAATTTCTGAAAATCAGGTTTCAGGATTTATCCCTGAATTAATATAGAATGCCTTCTTAAATAGCATTAATCATTATAATTGAGTAAAGAAAGTTAAATTTTTATTCTTTATGGCAAGATTACTAAGGCAGGGAAATTGTTTTTGTTAGAAAATGTTTTCTTAAAAAGCATTGAAATACAACGGCATATTATCCTATATAATAAAAGTACAGTATGCAAATTATCCCCTCAACTGGAGTTCTTCCGGGAGTTTAACCAGGGGGCGGGCTGGCCTGGGGAAGGGAGGGAGGCCCTGGTGCTGGCAGGTGGCTGGGGGAAGGGAGGAAGGCCCTGGCCAGCAGCGGTAGCAGGCAGCTGGAGGACGGGAGGGAGTACCCGGCCGGTGGCTGGCAGCTGCTAGGGACCCTACAAGTGCACAAATTTCATGCAATGGGCCTCTAGTTAAATCATAAAGGAATATAAAGTATTGATATATACTACAGTATGAATCGTGAAACCTTGAAAACATTGTGCTAAGTGAAAGAAGACAGTTACCAAAAACAAATCACATATTATATTATTCTATTCATATGAAATGTCCAAAATAAAAAAATTTATAGAGGCAGAAAGTAGATTATTGGTTTCCTGGGATGAAGGTATGGGTTTCTTTTTTGAAGCAGTAAAAGTGTTCTAAAGTGACTGGTGGTGGGTATACATATTTGTGCATAATCCAAGAAACATTATATTATAGTAAAGGCCCAGTGCACAAAATTCATGCATGGGTAGGGTCCCTAGTGGCTGCCGGCTGCTGGCCGGGGTGCCTCCCCTCCCTAACCGCCTGCCACTGCCGGCCCACCCCCTGGTCATTCTCCCAGTCAAACTCCCAGTTGAACTCCTGGTCGAGGAGACAGTTTGCATACACACACACACACACACGTATATACTTTAAATGGGTGAATTTTATGGTGTGTAAATTATATCTCAATGAAGCTGTTAAAAAGTAAAGCTTTGACACTGGATGGTGTTCAAAGAACCAACTCTCAATTATCTGGAATATTCCCATTTTCGTGCAACTTTTCAGAAAATATTTTGTCTTTTCAAATCACTTGAACTTTTTTATCATCCCAGGCCTGTAGGACATTAGCATAGATTTTTCTCTAATGTTTGCTTCTGAGGATACAGACACAGAACACACAGATGTTACTATAATATGTCTTGAAGGCAGATTTTCATACTTGACTCTGTATTCAGTTTCTACTGAATCACATGGTCTTTTATACTCTTTTTTCTGTTAATAAGGGAATAAGAGCCACACTCTCTTATATGTAGTCTAGGAGAGAAATCTTAGTCTTTTTAGTTCCCAGATTATAGGGATCTTTGACCAGTAACACTGCTAAATGAAGGGTAAATGTGAGTAAACCCATTATTTTACATAGCCATTGACATGACTATCAAGAATTATACAGGTTTTGGGTTGCGGGAGAGGGTAGTTGCTTTGGTGGGGGAGAGGGTAATATCCTATATAATAAAAGCCTAATATGCTAAGTATCTGTTAACCAGTCAGCTGTTGAACCAATCAAACCGTACTATGCTAATGATATGCTAAGGCCACTCAACTGCTCGCTATGATGTGCACTGACCACCAGGGGGCAGACACTCCAATTGGTAGGTTAGCTTGCTGCTGGGGTCCGGCCGATTGGGACTGGGCGAGACAGGCTGGACATGCCCTGGAGCCCTTCAGCGGTCCCTCCCCAGCTGGCCAACCTCCCGCATCTCTCCCTGGCCCCAGTCGTACACCAATGGGGTCCCTCAGCCTGACCTGCTCCCTCTTGCAATCTGGGACCCCTTGGGGGATGTTGGAGAGCCAGTTTCGGCCCGATCCTGCAGGCCAGGCCGAGGGACCCCACTGGTGCATGAATTCGTGCACACGGCCTCTGGAATATATTTAAGAGCTTTCAACTCATCTCTATTTTAGTACTTAAGACAGTGTATAGTTAGTTGATTATAAATCTGTTTTTCTTAGATTGTGAGTTCCTTGAGGGCAGGGACCAAACTTGTCTCATTCAGCTTTGTATCCTTTTATCTGCAGCCCTCTAATTTTTAGGAAGCACTCCATAAATGCTAACAGACTGATGAGATTAACTATGTGTCCCTATGTGTAGGGACAAAGTGGGGATAATGGAAAATTAAATGCTAGGTACTAGGAAAATTAGCCTTGGAAAAGTTGCTTACTAGCTATAAGACTCACAGCCCCCTCAAAAGCCTTATATGTTTTACTTTTGCCAAGTTGATGTCAAATCAGTGTAAAAATGACTATTCTTCAGTTTTTTAATTGTGTATGAATCTGGATTATTTTTTTCAGTATACCATTTTATTTTACTTGTTTGTCTGTGTATAGTATGCCAATATGAAATAATGAGACTTTTCATTTTGACAGCTTGAAATAACCGTGAATGTTCCAGATATTGGATTCATAACTGTTGATGAACATCAGCTCTCAAACACAGATGTGACCACTCAGGAAATGAAACAAGAAGAAAACTTGAATGTATTATCAGTTGTAAGCATCCATTTTAATGTTTTGTGTTTAATTCTTTGTTTACTTTCAAAAGACTGGAAGCTTGTTGCTCTCTCTCTGGGGAGCACAGCCATGCCTTTTCCCATCCCCCTCTTCTTTCTCTCGGTGCATTACCTTTGCTTTTCTCTCTCTGAAGCTCCAGGGGCCCTTCGTTTGCTTCTATAACTTGTTTCCCAAGCCTCCACAGCCCAACTGGCTCACTTCTACCTTTGTGACTTTTTAAAAAAAGACTGGAAGTTTATTTTGAATACTTTAGGTTTACAAGCAGTTCACTAATTTTGTCATGTAGGGAGCTTTAAGTGTGAATAGTAGAACTAATGAGTAATCTATAGGTTTTGTATTTGATCTGAAGAGCAGTGATCTTTGTGTATGTTTGTGGGTATAGCTCTTAATATGCTCATAATCTTAAGTTGCATTAAATCTATACCAAATATAAATTATTTGGAATGTATTTAATTGCATTTTGCTTGGTATTCTTTCTTATTTGGTTAGAATTTATCTTAATTTTGAAAATGAAGACTTGAAATTACAACTTTTTAAAAACATCTTTATTAAGACACAGTTCACCCATTTAAAGTGTACAATTCAATGATTTTTAGTATACAGTTATGTGCAAACATCATCACAGTTAATTTTAGAACATTGTCATCACTTCAAAAAGAAACCCCATACCCATTAGCAGTTGCTCCCCACTGCTTTCCATCCTTCCCCAGGTCTAGCCAACCAAACTACTTTTTGTCACTATAGATCTGTGTATTCTGGACATTGCATGTACACTGAGTGGCCAGATTATTATGACCACCCCATCAGTAGTTCATTAACACTTCCAAAAATACTGAATATTGAAAACTTCCTAAGCAAATACTCTCAAGGTTTTATTATTATTATTATTTGCATAACTAATTCACTTCATTGTACTGATGGGGTGATCATAATAATCTGGCCGGTCATAATAATCTGGCCATTCAGTGTAAATGGACTCATGGTTTTTGTGTCTGGCTTCTTTTAGCATGTTTTCAAGGTTCATTATTGTAGCATGAATCAAGGTCAGTGATGGCTCCTTCTGGAGGCTCTGAGGGAGAAACCATCCCAGGCCTTTCTCTTACCTTCTGGCAGTTATCGCGGTCCTTGTCATTACTTGGCTCATGGCAGCACAACTCCAAACTTTTCCTTAATTGCCATGGTTTTCTTTCTGTCTGTGTGTCTGTGTTTCTTCTCCTCTTATAGGACAGCAGTCATACTGGGTTAGGGCCAACCCTAATCCTGTTGGGCCTAATTTTAACTTGATTACCTCTATGAAGACTGTACGTCCCAGATAAGGTCATATTCATGGTACTGGGTGTTAGGACTTCAACATCTTTCTGGGGGACACAATTCAATTTACAATACTTTCCAACCTGGCTGTTCTTTATTTCTTTTGCTTGCCGAATTGCCCTGGCTAGAACCTCCAATACAATGTTGAATACAGGTGACAAGAGTGGACATTCTTGTCTCGTTCTTGGTCTTAGCAGAAAACATTTAATCTTTCACCATTAAGTTCGATGTTAGCTATGGTGTTTTTCATAGATGTCCTTTATAAAATTAAAAAAGTTCTATTTTTGGTTTGTGTGTGTTTTTTGTCATGAAAGGGGATTAGAATTATATGCTTTTTCTGCACCTATTGAGATGATCATGTGATATTTGTTTTTTATTGTATTGATACGATGTATAATACTGATTGAATTTTGGATGTTAAACAAAACATTGCACCTCGGATAAATCCTACTTGTTCATGATGTGTAATTTTTATATGTTGCTGAATTCTGTTTGCTTATATTTCATTGATGACTTTTGTGTCCATATTCATATTAGATATTGGTCTGTTATCTATTATGAATCTTATGCCTGCTCCTCTTAGGAAGAAAGCCCTCTAGCTGGGAGCTGCAGGGAGAGAGGGCCCTGTTTTCTTGGCTGCAGCAGTTTGAGATGGAGTCTCTGTCTGCTGAGCTGGGAAGAAGGAGGAAGAGAACAATCTTTGTTCAAATACGACGGATCTTCCCTTTGTTAACAAGTTTTCATGAATAGATGATCTTTTATCCTATGCTCTTAGGATCATTTCCAGAGGCCTTAATGGATGCTTTTAAATAAATTTCACCATTTTCAATGGGGAGAGGGTCAGCAGAGCTCCTCATGCTGTCATGCTGGACATCAGTCCTATAACTTCTTAGTAGTGTAAAAAAAATTCTGATATTTTTCAGACTGTGGTTTCCATTGAGTCAAAACTTATGCCAGCTATGACTAAAGCTGAAGTATTATGAAGTGAAGAACTAAAGTAAGAATGGTAGATGCAGATTGCAGTATAATCATAATTAAAATTTATACATAATACAAAAAAAGTAAAATAAGGAGCAATAGACAAAAGAACTTGGATTTTTAATTATTTCTGTTCTATTTTATGAATAATTATAATTAAGGGGGGAAAACCAGTTCCCACTCCATTGTAATTAAAAACACAGATAGATCTGTACAACATAGTGTTTCTTGAGATACAGAACAAATAATTTGGGAAACTACATAAGATATTACTTTTCCTCTTTTAGGAAATGACCACAGGTGAACATACCCAAGATGAAACAGGTAACTTTTAATAGGAAACTGTTAAAAACTACTTGGTTAACACTAGCACAATGATATAGTAGTGGTGGTAGTTTGTAAATGAGTCATTTTGCTGGAGAGTTGAACAAAATGATTCAGCTTTTGAATGTGTCATCTCTAGGAGAAATGTGAATTCTTGGAATGTTACTGTAGAAAATGAATTGAGTTAAATGTTTAGTAAAGAAGTATTTTTTCCTCTGATCTGCATAGATGCATTTTTTTGAAGATACTAAGTTACTTAATGGGAGGGAGGCATTTGCAGTGAGTAAAAGCCAACAGTTGATGATTTCTTTACTTACAGTAAATTAATGAAAACATTACCTTAGTAAGGGATTAGTGGTATAGAGGATATTGAAATTTGTTACGAGAGGATAAACACCTGAATTTAAAAACTTTTTCTAAGTAAACAAACTTAAATTTCCAGATTCATTCTTCTGTTTTAATGTTGGTATATTTTCTCACAAGAAACCAACGATGGAAGCACTGAAGCTGCCATTACTTTACTTACAATGGGAGATCTAGTGTTACAGTCAGAGATCGGTACAGAGCAGAGTGATGGTAAGAATGAAAAATAAGTCCTTAAAAAAAAAAGAAGCTTTTAAAGTCCAACTTTTAAGAAATTATACCCACATTTGCATAATAAGTGAATACCTGCCTGTTACATTTGAAGTTGGCACCACTTTGTTGTTTTTCCAGGAAAGATAATATATATGCAATGATCCATCTAACTGCCCCTTTAGATGTAGTGGCCACCATTTCAAGATAGTGCACTTGGTTTATTAAGAGTAATTTGTATTTGTGGAATAGTTGTTCAATGCTGTATCCCCAGCACATAGTACGTGCTCAGTTACCTTTGTTATCGTAAACATCATTGGTTAACTGCACTTACTGATCACTGATTACTTTATACATGTTTCTTTAGCAAAGGAGCTGCTTCTTTGGGTAGTTCCACAATTACGTGACATTCGAATACAGTATGAAGGGGCAGTAGCCATCATTGAGATTATTTGGTTTAGAATGTTCTGTTAGTTTGGACTGAGCCAAATTATATGTCAACCCAGATTTTTAATATTTTAGGCTAAGAAGCAATGGTATTGACTATTTTACTCTATGAATATGTCATGCAGATACAGAAATGTTTCTTTTAAGAATGTGTAAACCGTAGATGATATGAGGTGAACAGAGTCATGGTTTATCTTTCTTTGTTTTAATCCTCACTTGAGGATATGTTTTTATTGATTTTAGAGAGAGGGGAATGGAGAAGGAAAGAGAAACATCAGTGTGAGAGAGACATTCATCAGTTGCCTCCCATACCAAGGATCAAACCCACAACCTTGGTATGTGTCCTGACCGGGAATTAAACCTGTGACCTTTTGGTGTACTGGATGATGCTGCAATCAATTGACCCACCTGGCCAGAGGTCTTTTTTTTTTCCAGGCTTGATTCTTAATGGCAGAGTATTGCATTGGAGCCTGTCACAAATCTCTAGGACATAAAGTACAGGTTTTTAAAAATTATTAATAAAGGTGATTTTCTTAATTCATTTGAGGTTATATAGTTATTAAAAGTAACAAAAAGATTCATTTTTACTTATAATAACCCAAATATTTCAGTCTATAAGAATTATTAAGCTTAGAAAAGGTAAAATATTTGGCATGAAGAATGGGATCATAAATTTAATTTAGGAGCCCAAAAGAGCAAACTTTAAAAACGGTATAGAATTTTGCAATTGCTGAATGTTGAAGGATTTATTTTATTTTGACATCTATTTGTATTTTCTATTTTTTTCTGCAATAGGAATATGTGTACTTCCTGGTGTTCATTCAAAGGATAAAAGCCATATTCCTTTTAACCCAGATAATGTCAGTGACAAAATTGTTTATGAATGTCAGGAGCTTTCTTCACCTGTCCATAGTATACCTCTTTCATCATTAGAAGAAAACAAGATTGAATTGGAGGAACAAAGTACTAAAGAAGAAATTGGTTTAATGGAGAAAGTAAAGGAAAACGCTAGATCAACCAGGTTTATTTTGCTTTATTAAATTATTATTTCTTTTGAGTTTTACCAAAAAATAAATTATAGTAGCCTATTAATAAATATATTTAAACTAACCATCAATTTAGTTAATAGTTTTGAATAATACTTGTATAAATGTAAAGTAGGCAGTACTGATTTCTTATCCTTTAAAGTAATAATTGCTGATTGTGATTTTAGTTTAATGTTTTGCATATTAAAATTATTGCAATAAGCGTGTCTTTAAAGCTTTAATGAAATAGTTTTATATAAATAGTTTTAGTCTCTGTTTTACAAATATGGTCCGGAATCTCTTCCCTTCTCAAGACCTTTAGAAAAGTTACTACCACGTAATTTTAACATTAAAAAATGAAACTTCAGATGATGTGGCTCCTTAGAAGGTGGCACATATCTGTCTGTATCAGTGCTAGTCAGAATGTATCAAAGTGAGAGAATTCTTACACATTGATAGATTTCTCTCTTTTCCCCCTCTTTTTCTAGGAATACAACTTCAGAGGTGACCAGTAATCTCAGAATGAGGAGGAGATTTGCCAAGCCTAAGCCAAATCTTAGGAAGATTTTAGGGACCAACAGATTTGGTGCTCATCAGGAAGTTCCCAGTTTGCTTGTAACCAAAGGAGAAGTGGAAATTCAAAGAGGTAAATTTTATTATTCCCTTGAGACTTACAAAATTACTTTGACACAAGAAATTACATAACATTTCAAATGGAATATTCAGTTGTTAAACTTATTTTAACTTACTATTAATTTCAAATGTACAAAAAGTAGAATGAGCTATAAAATAAATACCTATAAATCCACCAATTGGTTTCAATAATTATTACCATTTTACTATATTTACTTGATCAAACTTTCTCTTCATATATATATTTTTTTTCTGTGTGTGAATGTGTGTGTGTGTACATGAATGTTCAAGCACACATTTCTTACAAAGGTATACATGCATGTGGCAGAAAATAAGACAGTGCCCAAAAGGCATACGATTTTAAAAACTCCTTCCTCCTTAGGTTCCCAGCCCTCTAATCCCACTTCTAGTGGTAAACTGTTTTTAACCGTTTTTATTATAGACTTCCAGAAAAATTTTATACACATAAGTATCTAATGAGGGTGTGTGTATGCCCATACAATCATATATATATACATATGTATATTTCTTTCAGGAAGAATAAAAATATATGCATACGGTACACCGTTCTGCACTTTTAAAAATGTACTTAGTGGTGTTGATATATTTACTGAGATTGTGTTAAACCCTGTATGTTGTATATAGAAGGTCTGGATAGTTAACATCATCATTTCTGTTTTGGGATTCCTGATTTCTGGGGTTTCTCTTTCAACCAGCAATGCCTGTTACTCTGGTCTGAGCAGTACCCGGAAGCACTCTCCTGCTGGCTCAGGTTACCTTTCCTATATAGAAGTCATTTTCTTGCCCTTTGTAACATTATTCTTTGTAGAACAACTCCTTCCCAGTACTTTTCCCAAGGCGAAGCTAACCAGACCTCATGTATATCCACCTGTAAACTTCTTTTGTTGGTGGATTTCTAATTATACTTCTATTACCATTAAATGGAGATGCAGTTTTTGTGGTAGCCAGGAGTGAAATATGTGCCCTGTCAATAAACTTGCATTTTAGCCTGGCAGGCATGGCTCAGTGGTTGAACATTAACCTGTGAGCCAGGAGGTCATGGTTTGATTCCTAGTTGGGGCATATGCTTAGATTGCTGGCTCGATTCCCAGGAGAGGGCGTGCAGGAGGCAACCGATCAATGATTCTCTCTCATCATTGATGTTTCTATCTCTCTCTCCCTCTTCCTTCATCTCTCTGAAATCAATAAGAATATATTACCGTAACCGGTTTGGCTCAGTGGATAGAGCATCAGCCTGCTGACTGAAAGGTCCCGGGTTCGATTCCGGTCAAGGGCATGTGCCTTGGTTGCGGGCACATCTCCAGTAGGGAGTGTGCAGGAGGCAGCTGATTGATGTTTCTCTCTCATCGATGTTTCTAACTATCTCTTTCCCTTCCTCCCTGTAAAAAATCAATAAAATATATTTTAAAAAAAGAATATATTAAAAAATAATAATGAACTTGCTTTTTGGATTAAGAGATGTTTGAAAGAGCCCACTATATAGTGATCTGTCTTTGAAGAGAAAATACGTTTCTAATGTGGAGATTTTAGCTGTACTATTTTGGATTATATCTTAAATGTTTTTTTATTTAAGAAACGGAGAAAAATGCTCCTAAAGCAATGGGATTAGAAGATAAAAACCTTGAATCCGAAACAGTAGCAGAGAATAAGGAGCAGAGCAGATTGGCACATGACCATGGTATTGAGGAGACCAGTATTTTGCAGGAAGCAAGCCTAAAGGAAAGGTAAAGAGGAGAGATTGTGGGATGAATTTAATTTAAAAACAAACAAAACATCCAGGTTCTGTTGCATTAATATAATATAAAAGTTTAAAAAACAATAAAATAGATGAATTTGATGTACCTAGCTCTAAACATGCTGTGGTTGTCTGCTTGATTTCAAATAGAAGTATACTGAAACTCTAATACATACTGATTTCTCTTTCAGAAAGGAAGATCAAGCGCAGGGATCTCAAGAAGTTCAGATCTTGTCATTTGCTCCAGTTGTTTCCTCTGAGACAAGCTCCCACACACTTGGTTTGGGTAGGGGTCTTAGTGAGAGTTCTGTTGGAGAGCCCCTGGGAAAGGACTCGAATGGAGACAATGTGCTTACACCTTATGTGCCAGAGGTAAAGGAATGAAAAATATAGTAAGTGGTGGCTAGGTGTTTGTTCCTCATTTAAAAAAAAATTAAGGTATAATATAAACACAATACCTTTCACCCTCTTTAATGTGCAATTCTATACATTTTTACAAACACATAGTCATGTGACTAATACATGAACAATTCGATCATTGCCAAATTCTCTGGTGTCCTTTTTTAGTCACCCCTCCTCTCCCACTCCCAGCCCCTGGCAACCACTGATCTGTTTTGCCTTTGCAAGAATGTACTGTGATAGAATTTTTATTTTGTTTTTAGTCTCTGGAGCACAGTGATAAACTAGCCAATACCTAGCTTTGTTGTAAAAGCTTTGAAAAGTGAAGTGTTTTGTGCATAGAGAATTCACCTCTTGCTACTTAGCCCCTGGATCTGAGAAGCTACGTGTCTAACAGTGTGAGATATGGGGTAACAATTTTATTGATTTCAGAGAGGAAGGGAGAGGGAGAGAGAGAGAGAGAGAAACATCAATAATGAGAGAGAATCATTGGCTGCATTCTGCAGATCCCTTACTGGGGATCGAGCCCGCAACTCAGGCATGTGCCCTTGACCAGAATTGAACCTGCGACCCTTCAGTCCCCAGGCCGAAGCTCTATCCACTGAGCCAAACCAGCTAGGGCTCCCTTTTTTGTCAAAATTCATTTCATAGACTACACATATTAATTCAGTCGGAATTTCTGTGTGTAAATGTTAATCAAAAGTTTATTGGTACAATCAAGTTTCCAAAAACACTTTGAAAAATTGCATAGGGTTAGATAATTGTGTTGAGTTTTGAAACCATAACTTTTCAGTATATCAAATTGTCAGGAAAACTTTTTAAAACTGAGATTTGGTCAACCTTTTTCATTTTAATTTTTATGGCAGTGTATACCAACTAGTACTCCAGAAGTCCAACAAGAGAATGTAAGCAATCCTCAGGATTTAGCAGGTATGGTAATCTGCTTCAATAAAGTATCATAGAACCTAACAGTATGGTTTTTACTCCCCAATTGGTGGAAAAAACAAAACAATTGTGTGTTTTTTTGGCGGGGGGAGGTCTATGATGGCCTTAAATTAAAAAAACAAATAAAAAACAACTTGAAGTATTTTGTTGCTCAAAATTATAAATTTCCATAGTGAATCATCTTTATCCTTTATAAAATTACATTTTTATTTTTTTGGGTGTAATTCAGCTTTTATTCTTACTGATAAGTTGTTTTGAGACTTTTTAGAAATGAAATGATTTTCTGTACTTTCATGGTTCAGCTTTTCATTACTAACTTTTAAATTTTGATAGTCAATCTAGTTGGTAGCGTACATCATGATGCTGAGGAAGAGCAAGCATTCATTTTAACTCTGGTGGAAATTCCAACCGATGCAGTACAAGAATTTACTGAAAACTCGACACAGTTAATGCCAAGCCCTTTACTGCCAGCGCCCATATTGGTCAAATCAGTGACTACAGAAGAAAAGGGCGACATGAGGTAATGGGTGAGCTAAACTGTTTTTGCTAGGAGAAAAATTACTTTATGAGTCAAATAGTATTGATAGGAATGAGCCATTTAACAACATTTGTAATTCTAGATATCTTATTTAGTAATCATGTGGTAGAGAAGAAATAATTTATTTTATATCTGATGAAGATGTCACAAATGTATAATATCTTTTGTATGAAGCTTGTGTGGTATTTTATGTATTTTGAAAGCTAAAAACACCTATAAATGTAGATCATAAAGTGGCATCTTTTAAAGGTATGGTTACTTTGTAAACATTTATATATATCTTAAATTTAGTTACTTTGTAAATGTAAATATACTAAATACACTCACAGAAAGTTGCAAAAATAGTAGAGGTATCATTTCTATATATTTTTGATGCTCATTTTAATTCTTTACCGTAGAATTCTTTTTTTAAAAAAATTTTTTTTAATATAATTTATTAATTTTTTACAGAGAGGAAGGGAGAGGGATAGAGAGCCAGAAACATCAATGAGAGAGAAACATTGATCAGCTGCCTCCTGCACACTCCCTACTGGAGATGTGCCCGCAACCAAGGTACATGCCCTTGACCGGAATCGAACCTGGGACAGTTGAATCCGCAGGCTGACGCTCTATCCACTGAGCCAAACCGGTTAGGGCTACAGTAGAATTCTTTTTTTTTTTTTTTTTTTTTAATATATTTTATTGATTTTTTACAGAGAGGAAGGGAGGGGGATAGAGAGTTAGAAACATCGATGAGAGAGAAACATCGATCAGCTGCCTCCTGCACGCCCCTTACTGGGGATGTGCCCGTAACCAAGGTACATGCCCTTGACCGGCATCGAAACTGGGACCCCTCAGTCCGCAGGCCAACGCTCTATCCACTGAGCCAAACCGGTGCTGGCAACAGTACAATTCTTAAGTTGTACTTTAACAGTCACTGATTAAGATGCTTAATTGTCTATTAAATAGATTTAGAAATTGAAGTCTTTTATACCAGAAAGAGAAATTTTGGATTAAAATTAAACTTTACAGACATTTTTTATACCTCAGATTTCATTCAGTATTATGGAATTTAATTTCTAAGCCTTTAAGTATTAATGGAGGCTCACTAACATTTTTGTGGTCATGGCCATGTATGTGTTTAGTTACTTTGAAGTGTTTGTGGCAGTTTTGATTGGAATAGCTCAGTCTTTAACCTCATTAAATCACCTCTAATTAACTGGTTTAATGTGTATGTATTTTCTATGCAGTATGAATTTTCCAATAACTTCAGTTGGTCAGGATGCCATGTGTTTATCTAATGCTGGAAGTGATGCTTCTGAAAAGCCTCCTGCTAATTTGGATCTTATGTCTAGGAAGAGATTTCATTGTAGGTCTGATGAAAGTGACCATGTTCCTCCTGCCAAAAAACATTCACTCACTTTAAGAGATGATTGTCAAGAATATACCTCTGAGGTAAGAAAGCCACTAAGTAAGATGGCCATATTATAACAGATTGATTTGTTTTTTCCCTTTATATTCTTTATATAAAGACTAGAGGTCTGGTGCATGAATTCATGCACGGGTGGGGTCTTTTGGCCTGGCTTGCGTTCAAGACCTATCGGGGGGCCGGCTGGGAGGAGGAACCCCAGGAGATTGGCTGTTTGGCCCCCTGATCGGGGCTGATGAGAGGGCCAGCCAGCCAGGGCAGGGGGCGGGGAGAGGCTGCGGGGAGTTGGCCGGCTGGCTCCCTGATTGGGGGGGGAGGGACCATGGGAGGTTGGCCAGCCAGGGGGCGGTGCCGCAGGAGTTTGGCTGTGGGAGTGCACTGATCACCAGGGAGCAGCTCCTGCGTTGAGCGTCATAGTGACTACTCGACCAGTCGTTCTGGATGCTCAGTCATAATGGTTGCTTAGGCTTTTATATATATAGATAGTTCTAATACTTTTCACCCTAAATAATTACAGTAAAACTGGTTTTGTATTTTTACTTTCAACCTGTTCTATAAGAAAATTGATGGACATTAATCAGGAAGTCCATTCCTGGCTCTGTATCGTTAGCTAAAAAGTAGGTTGAAAGCATCATACAGATCTGGATCTTGGTTGTACCACTTAATAGCTGTGAGACCTTTGGCAAGCTACTTCACCTCTCTGATTGAGTTTGCTATTGTATAAAATGATGATACTAATATCACCACCACCATTAAAATGCTTAAAGCTTCTTATTGCTATTAGGAATAAAAACAGAACTTCTAAGGCCCTATACTTATCTGGTTCATTTATGTCTCTAGTCTTGTGCTAATCTCTACCTTACTCCCTAACCATATTGGCCATCTTTTTTCTCAAAAGCACAGTACTCCTTCATGTCCCCGGCCATTTTTTTGCTATTTCTTTTTCTGAACTGTTCCCTTAAAACAGTGGTGGGGAACCTTTTTTCTGTCAAGGGCCATTTGGATATTTATAACATCATTCTCATAAATATTTATAACATCATATTTATAATTATCAACTTAAAAATTAGCTTTCTATATTTGGTCAAACATTTAATTAACATGCCGAATGCCTTGGCAGGAACAGACCAAATGATTTCACAGGCCTTATATGGCCCATGAGCCAGACGTTCTCCACCCCTCCCTTAAAACATACAAACCTCTTTAACTCAGTGATCACTACCTTAGGGAAGCCTGATAATACTATGCAGATTCAATCAACATGCACTGTGTTGTATGTTTCTTAGCACCCTCTGTTTTTTTGTTTCTGGTACTTATAATGTATGTAACCACACTATGGCAAAGTTAATTTAGCCATAAATCTGTATTCTCAAAGGTACACTTGAAGACCAATAGTCCTTAGATGATAGCAGACAACAAAGGCAGTGTATCCTTGTATATCTGATAGGTGAAAAATGGTCTCCCAGAGTAGTTTTAATTTCTCTTATTATGAGTAAGGATGGAGCATCTTTTCATATTTTTAAGCCATTTGTGTTTTCTGTGAGATGACTCTCTGTATTCCTTACCCATTTTTTAATTGGGTTGTTAATCTTTTTCTTATGAATTTGAAGGAACTCTCATATATATATATGCCTGAGATATGGGTTGCAGATATTTTTTCCCAGTTGGTTATTTTTCATTTGACTCTATTTTATGTGGTTTTCACATGCAGACTTTTTTGGTTAACTTTTTAAAAAAATTCTTTATTGTTGAAAGTATTACATATGTCTCCTTTTCCCCTCACTGACCTCTCCCAGCCTGCTTCATTTTATTTGATAAATGGATTTCTAATTTTTTTTGTAAATTTTCTTAAAACAGGTATGTTCAAAGGAATTAATAAATGTTTTTGAGGAAACAGGTGAGTGAAATAAATTTTAATGTGATTATATTTTCCTAAGTACCCCTGATTATTTTTGATGCATCTTGTTCAAATTTGGGATTGAAGCAGAGTCTTGCTCACTGTTCTCTAAGAATCATGCTTTTATTATTAGTTTTTTTTTTTCCCTGCTGAGATTATGGATTTGGCACTTTGGTATCCATAAAAGTCTACGTTCTTCCTGTATTTATTAGAAAACCACATCTCTACAGGATTTCTGAGAAAGCTCAACAACTACATTTTAGGAATTAGAAAGCTGGCTACAAAGGAGTTTTCATAGGTCCTTCGCTATACCCTGAGATTAGAAAATGATCACTTTGTTAGTTTAAGAAATATTTATGGAGAAAGATTTTCTAGGTGAAAATATATTGATAAGACTATTCTTGAGAAGCTGTTACTTTAACTTTTAGCTAGTTAAATTATTCTTAAACGTCTAGGTAACTCCCTAATTTATAATTTAGCTTACTCTAATTATAATTTAGCTTATTAGAGCTGTTTAGGATAGAATGTCATGGGTTTTTTCCTTCAGATATTGAAGTTCCATTGGTTGTGTTAATTTCAATATATGTACTTACCATTTTTTTTCTTTTTTTTAAGGGAAGTCTTACAAGGGACAAAATATCTTCCCTACTTCAGAAAGCACACATACAACACCAGAACCTCAGAAAGAGCAACTTGAAGCAACTTTTCAGAGTATGGGATCTAGACCTCTTGATAAAATAATAGATACACATATAGAAAAGAATACACCTCAGTTACCTCAGGATAAGGTGATTGTGTCTGATAAGGAAGAAGGAACTTGTGCAGCTTCTAAGTCTGAACAAGTGGATAGCATCACATCATCTTCAAAAACCCCACTATCCAGGTATCAGAGTTTAGTATTATACATTTGGTTTTCGACATTGTCCTTGGTTATTTTGATCCTTTTTTATTCTATCATATAGTAGCTGCCAGTGCACATGTAGATGATCTGAGACATAGGGTTAACATCAGAAGTAGTTCTGGATATTGTTTTATTGAGGTCCCAGAAAATGTGCATTTTCCTCCCTTATGGCATAGCAAAGAGGCAAACCATGGCTTTGTCTCCATGAGAGTAAGTGTGGAATTTAAGCCCAAAGCCGGCTTTCCCCACATTATTTTCCTCATATTCTAGAAGTTAAGCATTCTGGGTTATGGATAATTATTGTTCTTGTCAGCAGTATTAAAGTCATTAATATGGTGTTGGTGAGTTGAAGAGGGAGGACATGCACTAACCTCCACAAAAGGAAAGGGGGAAGGGCATGTGTAGCTTACAAAGGCATATGTAATGAGTCTACCGTTCTTGTTGTCTAAACTACAGAAAGTGAAGCTCAGCAGTATCTTTTCTGGTCTAAGAGATGTGCTGAATATAGAAGGAGGGAGGCATCATGGGGTTTTGGGTTAAAACCGATTGAGAAGCAGTATTCTAGAATATGGGTCAGCAAATTTTTTTGCTAAAAATCGTGTAGTATATATTTTAGGCTTTGTGGCCTTTATGTCTTTGCAACTACTCAACCGTGCATTTATAGTTCAAAAGCAATCATTTAAACAGATGATCACAACTGTGTTCAGTAAAATTCGTTTATAGAATCAAGTGGTGGACTACATTTGGCCTAGTTTGCTGACATCTGCTCTAGAGCCTTGCTATTCAGTATGGTCATGGTAACAGCAGCATGGACATCATTTGAGAACTTGTTAGAAATACAGAACCCAGGCTCTACCCCCCATTAATTCAGTCAGAATCTTCATTTTAATAAGATGCCCGGGTGATTTGTATGCATTTTTAAGCACTAATTTATGCACTAATGACGTATTACTAGTACCTATGCCATTGTAGGATTAATGGAAAGGAGTTGCTATTAAGAATGTGTTTTCCTGGATATTCTTGAATGTCTTTGTTTGTATTTCTAGACCTGGCAGAAGACCCCTGGGATTTTTGTCTTTAATATGTTCAAAGAATAGTTTGGAGTCTGATGAACCTACTCAGGTTCATAGAAAGAAACGCCTAAAACCCCTTATACCTATATCAAGACAGAATTTGAAAAGATCCAATCCACTTAGTGAAAGCCAGAAAAAAGTTCAAGAGTCCTCTAATATGCTTCCATCTCCAAGTGTTGTTAATACTCAATCTGAGAATATTGGCAGTTCAGCAACTCAGGTATGCATGTTTTAACTACTTGCTTTGTTGTTTATGTAGAACGGGTTGGATATCAGACTCAACTAGTAAAAACATGGCAATCGTTATTTTTATTTGGGTGTCAGAAATTATTGCAGAGAAAATCTTATCTATCTCCTTCCCATCATCCTCCCCACTCACCACTATATTGAAAGAAGATAACGTAGGATGTTAAAGCTAGTTTATTAGTGCAGAGCCATTGAACTAGCTGTAAATAGACCCTTAATTGCCATTTCTTTAAAGCAAAGACCCTTCTGACCTATAGAAGCAAAACAAAGCAGTGCTTGCATTTTATTTACTTGCCGAGAAATATCCTGACACATAAGAATTCAAGGTAAAATTAGAATTTGTTTGTATATTTTATTTTATTTTATTTTTTTAAAAATATATTTTATTGATTTTTTACAGAGAGGAAGGGAGAGAGATAGATAGTTAGAAACATCGATGGGAGAGAAACATCGATCAGCTGCCTCCTGCACATCTCCCACTGGGGATGTGCCCGCAACCCAGGTACATGCCCTTGACCGGAATCGAACCTGGGACCTTTCAGTCCGCAGGCCGACGCTCTATCCACTGAGCCAAACCGGTTTCGGCTTGTATATTTTATTTTTATGCATTCCGAAGCTGTGCATGTGGGAAGTACTGGGATGGAAATATTTGTGAACCTGTGTCAAAGACTTCAGAAGAATATTGGGGTGACTTAAGATCTCAATAAAGGCTGGTGATCTCTAATGGGTAGCATGAAACTTGAAGGAGTACTTTTGTAAAAAAAAACAAAAACCTTTAAAATTTTTTAAATTTTTTATGTTGTTTGCCAGAATTATTTTCTGAGACCAAGATTTTCTGTCTTTATTATTATTGCCAAATTACTTTGGAGTACAGTGCTGTCATTACCAGCAGCACTGCAGTGCCAGTTTAATCACGTTCTTGCCAGCATTAGGTAAATAACTCTTCAAATAAAATTTTTTCTTACTTAATATAATGGTAGAGGTGTGGGCATGTCATTTCATTTGTTTATTTTCATTTCTTCAGTTATTAGTGACTTGTTTTTTTTCAAAGTATTTACCAGATATTTTATTTTTTCCTTTTTTATCTTGCTAATTTATAGCTTTCAGGATCTTAGTATTGGTTTTTCTTTTTTTTTACCAATTTGTGTGAGATTTTTATGTGTGTAAAAAAGCCATGTACCTTCTAGCTCAGGGGTCCTCAAACTATGGCCCATGGGCCACATGCAAGTACAAATATTGTATTTGTTCCCGTTTTGCTTTTTTTACTTCAAATAAGATATGTGCAGTGTGCATAGGAATTTGTTCATAGTTTTTTTTTAAACTGTAGTCCGGCCCTCTGACGGTCTGAGGGACAGTGAACTGGCCCCCTGTTTAAAAAGTTTGAGGACCCCTGTTCTAGCTCTTTGCTGCAAGTAGTTTTTTCAAGTTTACTTTTTAAAAATTTTTGAGTTTTTTTTTATATACATAAGTTTTGAATGTTTAGTCAAATCTATTTTTTCTTTGCAATTTCTTAAATTGCTTTTATGATTAGGGAGTTGTTTTTTTTAATAATAGATTTTTATTGATTTCAGAGAAGAAGGGAGAGGTAAAGAGAGATAGAAACATCAATGATGAGAGAGAATCATTGATTAGCTGCCTCCTGCATGCCCCCTCCTGGGGATCGAGCCTGCAACCCAGGCATGTGCCTTGACCGGAATCGAACCTGGGACCCTTCAGTCTGCAGGCTGACGCTCTATCCACTGAGCCAAACCAGCCAGGGCTGATGAGGAAGTTTTTATCCAGAGATATAAAATTTTCAGTTTTAAAATTAATTCTATTCATGGTTATTGACTTTGGTATGTAGTATGAGGTATATTTGGTATATAATGAGAGGCAAGAATCTAAACTAAATGTTATTTTCAAATTTCTATGTTATTATTATTTTGAATAAGTAATATTTTCCACATCTTAAAATTCCTTATCTGTGAAAAAGACTTTACAGTAAAATGTTTCCCATATCTGTCCTTTAGCTTCCTAGTTCCCCTTTTCCACAAATATATAGTGTTATCAGTTTTGGTTTACTTCTCCAGAGATACTTTATGTATACACAAATATGAACATTTTTCTTCTTTTTTATATAAATAATAGTATACTATTCTCTTCCATACTGCTTTCTCTTCCTTATGGTACATCTTGGAGATGTTTGCAAAACAGTAAAATGCTTCCTCTTTCTCTCGCTTTCTTCTTAAAAAATTTAAATTATACTTTATTTGGAGATCACTGTAGATTCACACCAGTTGTAAAAACGAATATAGAGAGATCCCAGATAAAAGATACCCTTTATCGAGTTTTCCCCAATGGTAGCATCTTGTAAACCTATGGTACAGTATCACAATCAGGATACTGGCAGTGCTACAGTCAAGATACTGAACAGTTCTGTCATCACAGGGAACCTTTATGGTGCCCTTTTATAGACATACCCACCCCCACCCCAGTCTCTCCTTGACTTCTGGAAACCAGTTCTCCATTAAATTTATTCCAAAAAAGTGATGTGCTAGTAAATTGCATCGTGTTACTGGTATATACAGTTGTGTAAATGGATTCATACATTTGGAATTGGCTTTCTTTCGTTAAAATGAAAAAATATGGAACACTTCACAATGGTTCCATATTGGCAGTTCAGCAACTCAGGTGTATGTATGTGATAGATAAGATTTGCACTGCAATAATTTCTGACATCCAAATAAAAATGGAACCATTTGATGCACAAACCATTTAAATGACAGATGCTCTGTCTACTGAGTCAAACCGGTTAGGGCCATGGTCGGCAAACCGCAGCTCGTGAGCTACATGTGGCTCTTTGGCCCCTTGAGTGTGGTTCTTCCACAAAATACCGACTTCTGCGCATGGGCCACGAAGTTTCAATCGCACTGTACGTGTGTGACGGCACGTGGTATTTTGTAGAAGAGCCACACTCAAGGGGCCAAAGAGCCGCATGTGGCTCACGAGCCGCGGTTTGCCGACCACTGGGTTAGGGCTACAGTAGATTTTTTTAAAAAAATATATTTTATTGATTTTTTACAGAGAGGAAGGGAGAGGAATAGAGAGCCAGAAACATTGATGAGAGAGAAACATTGATCAGCTGCCTCCTGTACACCCCCTACTGGGGATGTGCCCACAACCAAGGTACATGCCCTTGACCGGAATTGAACCTAGGACCCTTCAGTCCACAGGCCAACGCTCTATCCACTGAGCCAAACCGGTTTCGGCTACAGTAGATTTTTAATAAATTTTTTTACATTTAAATCTTTTGATCCATGTAGAATTTCTTTTGGTGAAGTATATGCCTGGCTTTTTTTCTGAGATGATTATATAGTTGTCATCATTTATTGAATAATCCAACTTTTCTTATTTTCCTTTTAGAAACATCACTTTTATCAGATACTAAATTTCCATCTATATGTGTTGGGGGTATTTCTAGTCTCCTATTTAATTGATAATTATGTCTGTGTCTGTGCCAATACTATCCTGTCTTAATTTTTGATAGATTTATAACTGCTAATTTTTGATAGAATTGCTTTAATTTGTGATGATTCCTTTGGGTACGGTTTTGTTTCATGTCTATTTTTATATTGGTTATTAAGATATTATCATTGTAGTGCTCACTTCAGCACCACATATACTAAAATTTTAACAATACAGAGAAGATTAGCATGGCCCCTGTGCAAAGATGACATGCAAATTTGTGAAGTGTTCCATATTTTTTTTAAAAAACATAGCCATATCAATTGATGCAGAAAAAGCATTTGTCAAAATCCAACACCCTTTCTTGATAAAAACCCTCAGCAAAGTGGGAATAGAGGGATCATACCTCAAGATAATAAAAGCCTTATATGACAAACCTACAGCCAACAGCGTACTCAATGGGCAAAAACTAAAACCATTTCCCCTAAGAACAGGAATAAGACAGGGATGCCCACTTTCACCACTCCTGTTCAACACAGTAGTGGAAGTGCTAGCCATAGCAATTAGACAAGAAGAAGAAATAAAAGGTATCTAGATTGGAAAAGAAGAAGGAAAACTGTCATTATTTGCAGATGACATGATACTGTACATAGAAAACCCTAAAGACTCCATCAAAAAATTATTAGTCTTAATAAATGAATTTGGCAATGTAGAGGATACAAAATTAACACCCAGATATCTATGGCCTTTTTATACACCAGTAGTGAACTTACAGAAGTGGAGATTTAAAAAAATCCCATTTACCATTGCACCAAAAAAATTAAGATACCTAGGAATAAACTTAATTAAGGATGTAAAAGACCTGTACTAAGAAACCTACAGACACTGAAAAAAGAGAAAAGGAAGACATAAACAGATTGAAGAACGTACTATATTCATGGATTGGTAGAATCAACATTATTAAAATGTCCATACTACCCAAAGCAATCTATAGATTTAATGCACTCCCCACTAAAATACCAATGGCATATTTCAGAGACCTAAAACGAACTCTCTAATAATTCATCTGGAATAAAAAAAGACCCCGAATAGCTGCAGCAAGCCTGAGAAAGAAGAACAAAGTAGGAGGGATCTTAATACCAGATATCAAGCTATATTACAAAACCACTGTTCTCAAAACTGTCTGGTACTGGCATAAGATCAGACATATAGACCAATGGAATAGACTAGAGAACCCAGAAATCAACCCAAACCACTATGCTCAATTATTATTTGACAAAGGAGGCAAGATCATACAATGGAGTCAAGACAGTCTCTTCAATAAATGATGTTGGGAAATATTGGACAGATACATGCAAAAAAAAAAAAAAAAAAAAAAAGAAGACCTGCAACTTACACCATACACAAAAATAAACTCAAAATGGATAAAGGACTTAAACGTAAGAAGGGAAACCATAAAAATCTTAGAGGAATCCACAGGCAGCAAAATATCAGACATATGCTGAAGAAATACCTTCACTGATATAGCTCCTAGGGCAGTGATGGTGAACCTTTTGAGCTCGGCGTGTCAGCATTTTGAAAAACCCTAACTTAACTCTGATGCCGTGTCACATAGAAATTTTTTGATATTTGCAGCCATAGTAAAACAAAGACATAGTTTTGATATTTATTTTATATATTTAAATGCCATTTAACAAAGAAAAATCAACCAAAAAAATTAGCGTGTCACCTTTGACACATGTGTCATAGGTTCGCCATCACTGTCCTAGGGCAATGGAAACTAAAGAGAAAATAAACAAATTGGACTACATCAAAATAAAAAGCTTCTGCACAGCAAAAGAAACCATCAACAAAACAAGAAAGCCCACTGCATGAGAGAACATATTTGTCAATGTTATCTCCGGTAAGGGCTTAATCTCCAACATTTACAGGGAACTCATACAACTTAACAAAAGGAAGATAAACAATCCAATCAAAAATGGGCAAGGGCCGAAGCCGGTTTGGCTCGGTGGATAGAGCGTCGGCCTGCGGACTGAGGGGTCCTGGGTTCGATTCCGGTCAGGGGCATGTGCCTGGGTTGCGCGCATATCCCCGGTGGGAGATGTGCAGGAGGCGGCTGATCGATGTTTCTCTCTCGTCGATGTTTCTAACTCTCTGTCTCTCTCCCTTCCTCTCTGTGAAAAATCAATAAAATATATTTTTTAAAATAAAAAAAAAAAAAAAGACAAAAATGGGCAAGGGACCTAAATAGATACTTTTCAAAAGAGGACTTTCAGAAAACCAAGAGACATATGAAAACATGCCCAAAGTCACTAATCATCCAAGAGATGCAGATCAAAATGACAATGAGGTACCATCTCACACCTGTCAGAATGGCTATCATCAACAAATCAACAAAGGACAAGTGTTGATGAGGATGTGGAGAAAAAGGAACCGTCCTTCACTGCTGGTGGGAATGCAGACTGGTGCAGCCATTGTGGAGAACAGTGTGGAGTTGCCTCAAAAACTAAAAATGGAACTCCCATTTGACCCAGTGATCCCACTTCTAGGAATATATCCCAAGAAACCAGAAACACCAATCAGACAGGATATATGCATCCCTATGTTCATAGCAGCACAATTTACCATAGCGAAGATCTGGAAACAGCCTAAGTGCCCATCAGCAGATGAGTGGATTAGAAAACTGTGGTACATCTACACAATAGAGTACTATGCTGCTGTAGAAAGGAATGAACCACCATTTGCAATGATGGACCTGGAGAGCATTATGCTAAGTGAAATAAACCAGTCAGAAAAAGATAAATATCACATGATCTCACTCATTTGTGGAATATAATGAACAACATAAACTGATGAACAAAAACAGAACCAGAGACAGAGAAGCTCGATCAGACCATCAAACCTCAGAGGGAAGGTAGGGGAGGGCGGGTGTAAGGGGGAGAGATCAACCAAAGGACTTGTATGCATGCATATAAGCCTAACCAATGGACACAGACATAGGGGGTGAGGGCATGAGCGGGGGTGGGGGGGTGGGGTTGTGTGTGTCATGGGGGGATAAGAACACATGTAAATCCTTAATAAAGAAAAAAATAAGATACTGTTATTGTAGATTTAATGTTATGTTTTTCTATTGTTAAAATTTTTTTTCATGGAAATTAGCTTGATGTAAAGGATCATGGATACACTACAATTAACCTAATCATGTCACGCTATTTTATTATAATTAATGCTGTCTTATTCACAAAACTCTTACTGTGTTTAGGATTATTTTCTTAATGTAGTTGCATAGAAATGAAATTATTAGATCAATGAGCATATGTTTATGTTAGATTGCTTTTCAAACATATCAATTTAGATTGCCATTGCAATATAAAAATGTTATATTGCATACTTATTTTTATTATCTTTTTAGGTTTCTTGTGATCGTTCCTTACCAAAAGAAGAATGTAAAAGTGTCCAAAACCAGGTACTTGAAGAGGAGCCAACCACAGTCTCTGAATATTTCTTTAGTGATATTTTTATTGAAGTGGATAAAACAGAATGAAAGTTGTTTTTTTTTAAGTCTAGGATTTCCAGACTTAAAAAAGCATCATGTTTGTTTTTCTTTATGCTGATTTTGAGTATTTAATGAGCTTGATTTGAAGTTTTCATAATCAGTGGGAAACATTGCTAAAATTCCTTCTATTCTGACTGATTCAGCAATTTGGAATTACCAAGCAATTAAGACTGCTTTTTCAGACAGAACTAGTACCTCTTGTTTACATTTTGACTCTTCCTGTACTGAAAACACATGGACATTTTGGAATGTTGTTCGCCGATAAACGTCTGTATAAATCTCAGTGCTGATGTATTTGGAGGTGGGTTATATTTAACACTTAGCAAACTACTTTTGTGAAGGTTCTTTCTGTTTGGATTTTTCTTTGGGTGATTAGGCCTTTTCAGTTGCCTCTAAGTATATGACAGTCAATTGTTAAAAACTTTTCTATTATCAGCTATTTGACTGACTGAAAAATATGTATTTTTCTAATTCATGTTAACATTAGTCCTAATTGAAAAACTAGTATTTAAACTTATTATTTATAAAGATGAAACATCAAAAAGCTTATTTATTTTTAAAAATTTTATTTAAAAGGATATTCAGTTTTAATTATTTTCACCCTTCAGAATATGGGTAAAGAAGGCATTAACAATTTGTCTCCTTTCCCTCTTTAATTTTAAAGATATTTAAAGTGATATAACAAAGTATTTGGATAGTGTATATGTTTTGAATACATTTTTTCTCATAGTTTTAGTATATTGACTTTGTACTGTGAATGTTTTGTTTTTCTTATTTCTTGGATAATCTCAGGATTTGTATGGAAAAGAAAATACCTTACCTTCATTTATGAGGCAAATTTCCATACAAAAGTCAATCTTTACACACACACACACACACACACACACACACACACACACACACTCACATACACACATTCCTTTTTAAAGAAAAATAATTTAATAGTTTTCCCCCCATTAAATTCTGCTTAAGGAATATTTAGGCCTTTAAGTACAGAACATAATTGTGATATTAAAAACAGAAAATAAGACTATTAAGTCAGTAATTATCAATATGAATTTGAGTTTTCAATTTTGTGATTTACATATGTAATTCTATTCACCCAAGTAAATCTTCAGTGTAGTTCAATTAAGCTTCTCAAAAAGCAGATTTACCCTGAGTTGATAAAAAATTAGGAGTCAGAAACATGTTTTTACAAAATAGTTTTGAGTTTGTTTGAGCCAGATGGCCTCTGTGGCAACTACTCAACTCTGCCATTTCAGTTGAAAATAGCCACAGACCATACGTAAATGATGGACATGGCTGGATTGCGATTTTAGTTTGACCCTCTGTGTGAGACAGTAATTTTCTTACCTTAAGGTGCTGATGTCTTTAGCTATGAGATATTTTTGTCATTGAAGTTATAAGTTGTGCCTAACTAAAGTATTGATTGCGTTATGGGATGATCAGTATTTCATGGGAAGATACTTTAATGTCTAGATAATTGTGTTTGTATATTGAAAAAAATGGAGGACAGTTTTCAAGTTCATTAGTAAAATAGGATATGGCTCAGGAGGAAGTACAACAGTAATCCTAATTAATTAAAACAATTGATATTAGAGCATTTCTTCATTTTATTATAGTGAAATTTATAGTTTAACTTTTTTTCATAAAGGAGGATCTATAAATATGAGTGGAAATTCTCTGTAGGTATGCATTTATTTATTTCATGTGATCACAAGAATCATGGTAATAAATCACATTGCTATTTTAATGCCTTGTTTTTATAAATTTTTAAAAATCTCATTCTGAAAGGTTTCTATCATTTGATTAATATTAATTTGGGTGTTAGGTTGCCACAATCAAACTATTATTTTATCTCTTGTATAATATTTATGTTTTAACTTTGTTAATGTCTGTATCTTGTTCATCTGCAGTGAATTAATTTTATGAAAGATTTAACTTCTTACTGTATAAAGATTAATTTTATCTTTTGGGCATTTATTGTAATAGAGAATCAAGTCACCCAGCTAAATTATCCTGCTATTATATCCTTAAAACTAATCTTGAAGAAAGAGAACCTTAATCAGTGTATTTATTTACCCTTTAAGGTGGAAAGACATGTTCATACCTGTATTTAATCTAATTCATGTAAAGATGATGCTGGGAAGAATTTGTATTTTATGAATCTTAAAGGAGATATGATTATAAAGGTCTTTATTTTTTCTTGATTTTTTCCTCCTGAACACTTACATCTTAGAAAATGGTGAACATGATGGATTAAAAAACTAATTTGTTGGTAAATGATTGAGGCACAAATAAAAATATATCTACTGTTTACCACTATATTAGTTGAAATAGAAGTGACCATGTATACATACTATCTTGCTTGAAGAAGTCTTTGACAAAAAAGCAATATCTGTCATTTGTAAATTTTCTTGTTTTAAAGAAAGCAATTATGTTCTACAGATATAAATTATGTAAATAAAAGTTATTTTATATTATTTTTGTTGTGTCCTTTTCTTAATGTTTAATTAACCAAAACTAGAAGTTTTCACTACAGCTTATACTTTCTTTCTTCCGTAAAAATATAGTACGGTCATCCCTTGGTATCTGTGAGGATTGGTCCCAGGACCCCACGTGGGTACCAAAATATGAGGAAGCTCAAGCCCCTATATAAAATGGCATAGTGTTTACATATAATCTATGCATATCCTCCATTATACTTTAAATCATCTCTAGATTACTTATAATTCCTAATACATGGTAAATGCTAAGTAAATAGTTGCTATACTGTATTGTTTAGGGAGTAATGACAAGAAAAATAAGTCTGTACATGTTCAGTATAGATGCAACCATTCTAGGCCTAGCTAAGTCAGCAACAACATAAATATTTTTGTTGAATATTTTGGATCTGCAGTTGGTTGACTATGAAGTCGGTTGAATGCAGATGTGGAATCCATGGATATGGAGGGCCAACTGTAAAACTGGAAGAATCTATCTTTTTTCTTATATGCATGCTGTGAAGAATATTTTTTTGATATTGCAAGTATACGGAATAGACTTTTCCCTACATGGGAGACATCTAAAGAGTTGCTTTTTTATTTACTCTTTGTATAATAAATTTTTAGGTATAAGAACTCAATCTTTTATTCTTTTTTTCTTCCCACTTTGTTTTTTTGTAGAGGAAATGGGAAACATTAGTCCTAGATACAATATAAACCTGAATTTCTGAAATGGATAGTGGCAAAGTATTGGTCCAAACATTTAGTTGGGAGAAATACTTGTGGAAACTTTCCTAAAGGAGTAGTTTAGTAATTTCTCCAGATACACAAAATTTTTGTCTTGGATTTTTGTCAGATCATTAAAGAGCTATGAGCTCTGGCTCAGTTGCTTGTGCATCCTGTGCACGGAAAGATGGCCGGTTCAATTCCAGGTCAAGACACATGCCCGGTAGGGGGCGTAGAGGAGGCAGCCTATCAATGTTTCTCCCTCTTTCTCTGAAAATCCAACTAAAAAAAAAAAGCTATGAATATGGACTACATTGTTTTGTCTACTCATGTTTAGGGACATTATGTGAAAGAGTTTAAAAGCTTGAAGAAATGAATTTTGCTACAATGAAGTTGTAGACTTTATCATCCAATATTCTCCCTCGGAATCTATAGTAGATACTTCTCTTTGGCCTCAGTGCTAGGAATAATTGGGCTTCTGTTGAATTGTTCTTTTTTTTGTTTTTATTTTATTTTTTTTATATGGGCTGTGTGAATCCTTGTGTTGTTTACTTTCGCAATGCAGAGCTAAATTTGGGGCCAACGTGTAGCAAGGGAAAATACTTCATAGCACACATTTTATATATTAAACTCACTCTGACTTTTTTTTACCTTCATTCCCCCCTACCCAGATTTTTAAAAACCTGTCACTTTTCAAAATAAGAACCTACCAATTAGGTACTGTACTAACCTTTTAATATGCATTGTTGCATGTTTGTTTGTTGTTTTAAAAAGTAATACACATGGCTTAAAAAGTTAAGTAGTGCTATAAGATTTTACACAAGCTGTTCTGGTATTACACTTTTCTAAACATGATTATTCTATATAAAGTTTTCAAGTGCATTAAGTGCATTTAGAAGACGCACTTGTACATCTAAAATGCAATTTATCACTATTCGAATTTCTATTTTTGCTTGTTTATATTTCCGCTTTATAAAAGAAGACACTTTGTTCTCCACTGTATCCCCAGTGCCAGGAGAGCACCTGGCACAGAAGACACTGAAGAAACTTTTGTTGAATAAATATCTCCTCTAAAGTTTTCTTAGGCAGCTTAATGCCTGCCCAGTCCCCAGCTCTCACATAAGAATAAGCTTTTTCAAGTCTTGGAATACCCGTTCATTAGCAGAGGAAGAAGAAAGCACCATAGAAAATAAACTGAAACCGAGCACAAGGAAATTCAATGGCAGTTCACCAGCTCCGCGTGGGAGGAGGCTGGATGGCCAGGAAAGGCTCGCTCCGCCCTGGACTCCCGGGGCTCCTGGGCTCGCGATACGACAGGGTCTCGCGGGGCTGATCCTCTGTCTTATTGGCTGAGGCTGGGGGCGTGGCACGTAGTGCCTACCAATCAGGAGCGGCGTGTGTAGGCCCGTGCGAGGGCCGGCCTGAGAATCGGGGGTGTAGCAGGCTGGTGGAAGCTGCCAGGACCGGACCTGAGCCGTCGCCCTTAGCGGGGAAGCGAGCGGAAGGCGCACCGGCTCGGTCGGCATCTCTCGTGCTCCTCCCTCGCTCGGGGTCCGCTGCCATGTGGGCCACCGCGAGGTTAGCGCTGTGGCGCTGCGCCCGCGCTGCTGCCCCCGGATCGCGCGCCTATCACGGGGACGCGGTGGCCACGCTGGGCACCCAGCCCGACTCGGGCTCTGCCGTCTACCAGGTAGGCTGGGTGAGCGGCCTGGGCCGGGAGCCCGGCGAGCCTGAGTGCCCCTGCCACACCTCCGCGGGTGCCCGGCGTCCGGGACGCCGTGCTGGCCGGACTCGGAGGCAGGTGGACGCCTTGAGCAGCTGCTGTTCTTTTCTCTGCGGCCTCCGTAATGATTCTGGGATGCACTAAAGGGGTGAAGATTGAAAAAAAAATCCCAAATCAAATACATTTTAGTTTACTCTTAGCATTGGCACTGCTTTTTGTATCTTTGAAATCGGTGGTTCTCAAAACCTGGCCCAGCATTGTCAGCTGGGGAGCTTGTTGAATGCACAGCGGCCCGAAGCCCCTCCCTGGACCTTTTGGGTCTCTGGTGTTGACATGGTTAATGAACCCTGGGGGCTTGGTGGCAGCCAGTTTGGGGGATCACTGGCCGAGGACAGCTAACCTTGGAAGTTGTGCTTATCAGACTTTAAATAGTTGGTAGTGTTAATAGAAAATATTCCACAGTATCTTTGAATGGCTTTTCTTGGAACTGGGAGCTATCAAAGGTCAAAGAAATAACTTGCAGCTTTTGAAAGCTCAGAGCTGGAAAATTTTAGTCCCATGTTATCTCTCTTTTTAAATTGATTTGAGAGAGAGGAATGGAGAGAGAGAAAAGGAAACATCGATTTGTTCCATGTATTTATGCTTCTTGTATGTGCCCTGACTGGAGTTGGAACCTCCAACCTTGGCTGGTGTGCTGGGGCAGCGCTTCAACCAACTGAGCCGCCCGGCCAGGGCTCGCATACCAACTCTTGATGTTTTTTCTCCTCTCCTCAAGGTCATCTCATGATGTGCATTTAGCCAGCGTTTGCTTCACTAATGCTGCGTAGCAAGCAATCCCAAGATCTTAGTGTCCGAAATAAGTATTTATTTCCTTTTTATTTAATTTATTGGGGTGACACTGGTTAGCAAAATTATGCAGGTTTTAGGTGCACAGCTCTACAACACATCTGTACACTGTATTGTGTGTTTACTACCCCAAGGCAAGTCTCTGCCCCGTCCATCACCATTTATCCCCCTATTCCCTCCTCCATCCCCCAACCCCCACATTCAACATGCTGTTGTTGGTATCCATGAGTTTTCTTTTTCTTCTTTTTTGCTTAATCCCTCCACCCACAAGAACTTATTTTTTGCTCTTGGATCTGTGGATTGGTTGTTGCAGCTCTGGCCTGAGCAGTGCATCAGGTTAAGGTCTGTTTCTTTTTAGAATTTTTATTATTATTTATTGATGAAAGAGAGAGATTGATTTGTTGTTCCAATTATTTACGCATTCATTGTTTGTTTTTCGTATGCGCCCTGACTGGGGATGGAACCCGAAACCTTGGTGTATCAAGAGGGCTTGTTCTACTTGTTTCTTATGCCAGGACCCAGCCTGAAGGGGGAGTGGCTACTTGGGGAATGCTCCTCTCATAATGGAAGGTGGGGGCACAAGAGGAGAGTATGGCAACACTTTGTCACCCTTAAAGCCTCTGCTTGCATTTGGTACACTGTCACATTTGCCCACATTCCTCTGGACAAAAGAAGTAATATGGACAGACTCGTGGACTGTGGGGTGGGGAAGTATAATCTCACACTGAACCTTGGCAAAGGTGGGAGGGGAGGAGTAATTTTGAACAAGTAATACAGTGTACCTCATGGTCTAAGACCGTGGTCGGCAAACCGCGGCTCGCGAGCCACATGCGGCTCTTTGGCCCCTTGAGTGTGGCTCTTCCACAAAATACCACGTGGGGCGCGCACGTACAATGCGATTGAAACTTCGTGGCCCATGCTCAGAAGTCGGTATTTTGTGGAAGAGCCGGTATTTTGTGGAAGAGCCACACTCAAGGGGCCAAAGAGCGCATGCGGCTCGCGAGCCGCGGTTTGCCGAGCTGCAGTTTGCCGACCACTGGAGATGGTTGGTTAGGCTCCAACTATTATGTCTGAGTTCCAAAAGGACTCATCTACTTGACTTCTTCTTAAGGAGCCTTTCTAAAAGTCATACTTTCTTCCTATATTTCATTGGTTAGAATTTAGTCACACAGCCACATGTCTACGCACAGGAAGGCCAGGATATGTTACTTTTCCAACTAGGCTTGTTGCCACCTTGAGTAAATAAAATTGGGATTCTGTCATCCAGGAAAGTGGGAAGAATGAACATGGATAAACAGTTAATACTGTCTGCCACAGATAACAAATAGCTTGGAGAGAGTGGGTGTGTTCTTCTTAAGTTATGTTGGATGTTAAAATATTTCACTTAGGTGCAGCCGTAGCTCCTGGGACCTCCATCTACAAGTAGTAAACTTTTAGTGCAAAAAAACTCATAAAAAGGGAACAAAGGTAAAGCCATGCCTTGGATGGGAGATGGCACAGGGGGTCTTGGCCACAATCCAGTATCTCCCTGCCTAATTTTCCTGGTCGCTCATGTAAGACCAGTAATATGTACTGCCCCCTCTCCTTCTACCCACTGTGTGCTTCACACAGGCTTGATAGTGACAGTTCTGTTTATTTACTTATTAAATATATTTTTATTGATTTCAGAGAGGAAGGAAGAGGGAGAGATAGAAACATCAGTGATGGGAGAGAATCATTGATCAACTGCCTCCTGCACGGGGCGCCCCCCACTGGGGATCGAGCCTGAAACCCAGGCATGTGCCCTGACCAGGAATCCTGGTTCACAGTTTGATGCTAGACTGAGTCGTGCCGGCTAGGCAGTTTTCTTCCTTTTTGTTTATTTTTATTTTATTTTTTTAATTAAATCTTTATTGTTCAGATTATTACATTTGTTCCTCTTTTTTCCCCCCATAACTCCCCTCCTCCCAGTTCCCGCCCCACCCTCTGCCCTCACTCCCCACCCACTGTCCTCTTCCATAGGTGCACGATTTTTGTCCAGTCTCTTCCCGCATCTCCCACACCCCTTTTCCCACCAAGAATAGTCAGTCCATTCCCTTTCTATGTCCCTGATTCTATTATGATCACCAGATTATTTGTTCACTTGATTCTTCGATTCACTTGTTGATAGATGCATGTTTGTTGTTCATAATTTGTATCTTTACCTTTTTCTTCTTCTTCCTCTTCTTAAAGGATACCTTTCAGCATTTCATATAATACTGGTTTGGTGGTGATGAACTCCTTTAGCTTTTCCTTATCTGTGAAGCTCTTTATCTGACCTTCAATTCTGAATGATAGCTTTGCTGGATAAAGTAATCTTGGTTGTAGGTTCTTGGTATTCATCACTTTGAATATTTCTTGCCACTCCCTTCTGGCCTGCAAAGTTTCTGTTGAGAAATCAGCTGACAGTCGTATGGGTATTCCCTTGTAGGTAACTGGGTTTCTTTCTCTTGCTGCTTTTAAGATTCTCTCTTTGTCTTTTGCTCTTGGCATTTTAATTATGATGTGTCTTGGTGTGGTCCTCTTTGGATTCCTTTTGTTTGGGGTTCTCTGCGCTTCCTGGACCTGTAAGTCTATTTCTTTCACCAGGTGGGGGAAGTTTTCTGTCATTATTTCTTCAAATAGGTTTTCAATATCTTGCTGTCTCTCATCTTCTGGCACCCCTATAATTCTGATGTTGGTACGCTTGAAGCTGTCCCAGAGGCTCCTTACACTATCTTCGTATTTTCGGATTCTTTTTTCATTTTGCTTTTCCAGTTGGGTGTTTTTTGCTTCTTTGTGTTTTGAATCTTTGACTTGATTCTTGCGCTCCTCTGGTCTGCTGTTGGGTGTCTGTATAATATTCTTTATTTCAGTCAGTGTATGCTTAATTTCTAGTTGGTTCTTTATCATAACATCGAGGGTCTCATTAGATTTCTTGAGGATCTCACTACATTTATCGGCGGCCTCACCAGTCTTTTCGAGGGCCTTACTAAGTTTATCGGCAGCGTCTAGACAGTTCTTGAGAGACCTTAAAAGTGTGGTTTTGAGCTCTATATCTTCCATTTCTGACATTTGCGTCCTGTTTCTTTGTCTCCGCATTTTTTTATCTTTTCTTGGTGCACCCCCTAGTGGTCTTTGTGCGCAGTCTTGTAGTTAAGCCTTGATTGTTGTCGGCAATACCGGGGGTGATTTGACCTCCAGGCTCACTGGCTATGAGAGTCCGCTGTGTCTGCAGTGGGAGAGCTTCTGTGCTGGATCTCTAGGGCGGTGCTAATCTAGCCTTTGCCTGAGGCTATCCGGCAAATGGCGCTGCGCAGGGCTTGGGCGGGGCGGGTCCCTGGGGATCTACAGGGCAGGCCGGAGTGGCCAGTTATGGCTGCTCTCAGTCCCGTCCCTAGGGGCTCTGCCTCTCAGAGTCCCAGCAACCGCTGCAAACCTTGGAGAGAAAGCTGCCTTCGAGTTCTGACCGAAGCCAGACAGTCCTGCTTCTCCCGTTTGAGTCTGGGTCCCTAGAGACTCGCCCGGATCTGGAGCTCAGAGTCTGAAACTCCCTCCCGATTGAAAACAACAACCGCGCCCTCCGCCGCCAGCCCGCTCCGTGCGCGCACTCCGCACCTGAGTATTTCACTTCAGCACTGTGCCTCCTCTGAGTCTGGGTATGATATTCTCTTTCCTCCTAGTTGTAGAATTTCCACTCAGCCAGCCTTCCTGTGGTTCTGGATGATGTCTGTTCTGTCCTTTAGTTATATCTCTGAAGTGGTTGTTCCAGGCAGCAATCTCCGGCGTTAACCTATGCCGCCATCTTGGTTTCTCTCGATAAGCTCTCTTTCTTTTTTTTTTAATGGGAGGCTAGCTTAGCTAGGGTAAAGATTACTTGCATAACCGGCTTTAGCTGCTGTTCCAAATTGGGCAACGTTACTGGCTGCAATGATTGTACCCCTGGATTTGGATACGATTTAAATAGAGGATTACTTGTCTTTGTATGTATGCAAATTGTTTTTCATTAGCTTTGAACCTGTAGTTTGTAAAGTTGGCAGGAGACTGGCAGGTAGGATGCCTGAGGGGGTTGGGGGTGGGGGAAAAATAATAAAAAACTAAAGGCACACAAGAATCCCATAAGCCTCTAGAATTCAGGGGTTCTCAACCTGTGGGTCGTGACCCCTTTGGGGATCGAACAACCCTTTCACAGGGGTCACCTAAGACCATTGGAAAACACATATATAATTACATATTGTTTTGTGATTAATCACTATGCTTTAATTATGTTCAATTTGTAACAATGAAATTGGGGGTCACCACAACATGAGGAACTGTATTAAAGGGTCGCAGCATTAGGAAGGTTGAGAACCACTGCTCTAGATTTACCAGTACAGGGGAAGAACTTGCTAAAAGACACTGTGGGGATGAATTTAGCACTATGGGAGAAATATGGGGCAAACAGAACATTTCAAGACAAAAAAGATGGTAGAACTTATATTTTAGAAAAGACTTAAGAAACATATCAGCCAATTGTGTGTATGTGGACCTCCCATAGGATCCTATTCAAATAAACAAACTGCAAAAAACAACTATATCTGACATTTGGGAAGATATCTTTATGAATTGG
Organism: Myotis myotis; assembly: GCF_014108235.1. Lineage (NCBI taxonomy): Eukaryota > Metazoa > Chordata > Mammalia > Chiroptera > Vespertilionidae > Myotis > Myotis myotis. Next base: position 37,587,282 of record NW_023416357.1, read on the forward strand.
ATATTTGTGGCTATTAATAGATTATTTTAATTTTTTTTATTTTTTATTTTTTTATATTTTATTGATTTTTTACAGAGAGGAAGGGAGAGAGATAGAGAGTTAGAAACATCGATGAGAGAGAAACATCGATCAGCTGCCTCCTGCACATCTCCTACTGGGGATATGCCCGCAACCCAGGTACATGCCCCTGACTGGAATTGAACCTGGGACCCTTCAGTCCGCAGGCCGACGCTCCATCCACTGAGCCAAACCGGTTTCGGCAGATTATTTTTATTTTATTTTAATTTTTTAAAATATATTTTTTACTGATTTTAGAGAAGAAGGGTGAGGGAGAGCGAGATAGAAATATCAATGATGAGAGAGAATCATTGATTGGCTGCCTCCTGCACACCCCTCTTCCCCTCACCCCACTGGGGATCAAGCCTGCAACCTGAGCATGTGCCCTTGACCGGAGTCGAAGCTGGGACCCTTCAGTCTACAGGCTGACACCTATCCACTAAGCCAAACCGGCTAAAGCAGTATTAATAGATGATTGATAGAGATAGTGTTCCTCATCTTTTAGAGATTTGGAAATACTTATAGATCAGATGTTATTTCTAGGATTTCTTCAGAATAATTTGAGGGCCAGAAAGGAAACAACTTTAACCATATATGGATAATTGTTGAAGTGCATTGGGTACATTTCATTATCTAGTCTTTTGCTTTTGTATGTTTGATAATTTCCGTGAAAGGAAGTTAACAACAATGACAACAAACCACACTAAAGTGTTGCTGAACATGATAGTGAGACCCCTCCTCTCTTTAATTTTCTGTAATGTAACCTGTCTATTCCTTTTTCCCCCCAGTGCTGTTGAGTATGTCATAATGACTGGATGGACTTGCTTGGGAATTTGCTCCAAATGATATCACTGAAAACAACACATTTTTTTCAGTATTTTTTTCCTAAGATAAAAACATTAATGATGATAGTCATTGATTGGCTGCCTCTTGCATGCCCCTTACTGGGGATCGAACCCACGTGCCCTGACCAGAATTGAACTGTGACCTCCTGGTTCATGGGTTGACAATCAACCACTGAGCCACACTGACAGGGCCATTTTATTCACTTTTAAACAGACAAAGGAGAATTGTTCCATGACCTCAGGAACTCTGTAGAAAATAGGAAATAATGGAACTATATCATAAAGACTGTAAATTCATCTAATTTTGAATAGCTGGAAAGCTGTTCAGCATTGTGTCTCGTAAAGGGAATTAAATCACCAGATGTGTTAATCACATTATGAAGAACAAAATGTGTTAGCGGTTTAAACTCTGAATTTTCAAAAATAATAAGTAAGTATTGTTTTAAAGTCATGTGCTGGTCAAAACAGAAGGTTGAAAAGTTAGTTTCCTCTGCTCTTTTCCACGTCTCAAGGTTTATATATTTTTTGTATATCACTCTAGAAAATTTCTAAACATATAATTTTACTCTTTTTTAAACATAAAATAAGATCCACTTTTCTAAACCCTGGGCTTTTTTTTTTTTTTTTTTAAGTGTAATTTGTCAGTAAACAAGTATTTCTGCATTGGTTAGAATCCCCTCAGAATAGTTATAGATGGGGCAGAAAAAAATAAAGATATCATTCTAACCCTTAAAAATGAAGGAATTTATTGATTTCAGAGAGGAGGGGGGAGGGAGAGAGAGAGATAGAAACATCAATGATGAGAGAGAATCATTGATCGTCTGCCTCCACACTGCGGATCGAGCCCACAAACCAGGCATGTGCCCTTGACCAGAATTGAACCTGGGACCCTTCAGTCCGCAGGCTGACGCTCTTTCCACGGAGCCACACCAACTAGGGCTGACTTATATTTTTTAAAATAGAAAATGAAATAGAGATCAATTAAATGCAGTAGGTGTGTAAGGAAGAAAGATGTTAAAGTGAGTAGGAGTGGCCAGAAATGGTGTTGGCGATGAGATGGAACATGCACTAGGCTTTATAAGGGGGTGCGATTTGGATAGATGGACCAGAGGGGATGGTGGTGGTGAAGAGCTTGAGCAAAGCTACAGGCAGGAATTAATCTTTCCATACAACAGAATGGCCTAGCATGGAGACCACATGGATGGGCTGGCCCCGTGTGGAGATTACATGGATGGGTTTGCACGTGATATTCTTCTTAACCCTTATCTTGGTAAAAAAGAGAATTGCTTTCTAATATTTCTCTCTTTCTTTGTTTCTATTTTAGGAAAACTACGAACAGATGAAAGCACTAGTAAATGAACTCCATGAACGAGCACAGAAAATAAGACTAGGTACTTATTTTTTTAAAAAATATGTTTTTATTGATTTTAGAGAGGAAGGGAGAGGGAGGGAAGGATGAAGAGAGGGAGGGAGGGTGGGAGGGAGGGAGGGAGAGAGAGAGAGAGAGAGAGAGAGAGAGAGAGAGAGAGAGAGAGAGAAACAGAGAAACATCGATGTTTGAGAGAACCACTGATTGGTTGCCTCCCACACACACCTGACTGGGGATCGAACCCACAACCCAGGGCCTGGACCGGGAATCTAACTGGGGACCCTCAGGTACATGGGATGCTCAGCCATCTGAGCTGCACCAGCCAGGGCGTAAACACTTATTTGTTCTTCAGCTTATGCTGTTGTTAACCTAAATATAAAAGGCCAAAGTAAGAGGCAATAAGTATTTTTTTGAGATCCAAAAGAATAGCTATTCTGGAAGCACTGATTCAGGCCAAAATCCAAATAGTGTTCCAATTAGGAGGTGAAGACAAGGGTATTTAGCTTTCTTAAATAGCTGAACATTTCATTAGACAAAGAGTATATTAAGTCCTGGCTGGGTGGCTTGGTTGGTTGGAGCATTGTCCCATACACCAAAAAGGTTTCGGGTTCGATTCCTAGTCGGAGCATATTCTTAGGCTTCGGGTTCAGTCCTGGTCAGGGTGTGTGCCAGAGGCAACTGATGAATATTTCTCTCTCACATCTTTGTTTTCTCTCTCTTCCCCCCTCTCCCTTTCCTCTCTCTCCAAAATCAATAAAACAAATAAACTTACCCTCTGGTGAGGATTTTAAAAAAAAGAGTACATTAAGATGAAATTCTTGGGCAACAGTGCAAATAAACATATTAAAGTACAGTTTGATCCTTCTGATCTATTGCCTTGGTTTGCTGAAAGTGTGTTATTGACATTCCCATGACCTGGAGCCCAGCAGCCCTCGAGCTGGGTGAGGTTTGGAGCGCCTCTCACCTCAAGCAGCCTCAGCAGACTCTTCAATAATTGTAATTGTCTTTGTCTGGAACAACATTAGGAGACACCAAAGACATCTCTGAGTTAAGATACTAACAAAAGGGGACTTTGTAATTGCAAAAGGAAGGCGTGCAACTCTCTCCTATTTGGAGCAGCCTCAAAAGTCTATGCATCATTAGATAAGTGTTGCTTTGCTAGCATGGAAGTCATTTCTAAAATAGTGCTGTTTACCTGGTACAAATAAAGGTAGGGATTTTTCAAATTTCATGTGGCACAGTGCTAGGTATTTGTAGTAGGTATTTAATGAATGTGGTTGAGATGAGGCCATGTTTCCAATGCCCAAGTTTCAGAGAAAGTACTGTTTTATTTAAGTAATTGCTAGTGAATTCTGAAAATGTATAATATGGATAGATTGATTTTGGTTAATTTTTTATTTTTATTTTTTAAATTAAAAATTTCAATTACAGTTGACATTCAGTATTAGTTTTAGGTGTACAGCATAGTGGTTAGACATTTATATAACTTACAAAGTGGTCTGCATAATAAATCTGGTACCCATCTGACACCAGATCCTATATAATAAAAGGCTAATATGCAAATCGACCAAATGGCGGAACGACTGGTTGCTATGACACACACTGACCACCAGGAGGCAAATGCTCAACACAGGAGCTGCCAAGCTGCAGTGACTTGGTAACTGTGGTTCTCGGGTGACTCACCCGGAAACAGAGAGGAGGGAGCCTGATTCCAGGGTGTGTCACCCTAGAACTTCCCTCTTGCAATGCGGGACCCCTCAGGGGATGTCCGAGAGTTAGTTTTGGCCTGATCCCTGCAGACCAGGCAGAGGGACCCCACCAGTGCACGAATCTGTGCACCGGGCCTCTAGTATAGTTATAATCAAACTAGAGGCCCAGTGCATGAAATTCATGCATGGGTGGGGTCCCTAAGCCTGGCCACTGATGAGGGCCTATTGGGGCCATCTCACCCAGTCCATATTGGGGCTGGGCCAGCCTGGGGGGGAGGGACAAGGGGAGGTTGGCTGTGGGAGCACACTGACCACCAGGGGGCAGCTCCTGCATTGAGCGTCTGCCCTCTGGTGGTCAGTGTGCATCATGTTGACTGGTCGTTTGGTCCTAACGGTCGCTTAGACTTTTATATATATATATATAGATAATATTGTAATAGGGATAGACATTAAAAAACAAACAAACAAATGCCTATTTATTTACTTTAGAAAACTGTCAGTTTGTAAGTTGAATGAATGATTGAAAAATACGCCTTTTCTCACAGGATATGTTGAACTTTTAAAAGCTCTATATTGTGGACTAAGTGTTAAATATTTTTCTGGCATTAAGTTGTATGGAGACCTTATTATTGCATGTCAGTCTAATCTAATCCTGTTTTTATTATAGGAGGTAGTGAGAAAGCCAAAGAACGCCACACATCGAGAGGAAAACTGTTAGCCAGAGAAAGAGTCGATGGCCTTCTGGACCCAGGGTTGGTATATACCAGGGGGGGGCAAACTTTTTGACTCGAGGGCCACAATGGGTTCTCAAACTGGACCGGAGGGCCGGAACAAAAGCATGGATGGAGTGTTTGTGTGAACTAATATAAATTCAAAGTAAACATCATTACATAAAAGGGTATGGTCTTTTTTTTTTTTTTTTTAGTTTTATTCATTTCAAACGGGCCGGATCCGGCCCAAGGGCCGTAGTTTGCCCACGGCTGGTATATACCCAAGTGCCAACTCAGTGCTTTCTATTCCATGGGACTTTCTTAGGCATCCTTGTAAGTAGATGATTTTAGATTCTGGTTCTTATTGTAAGATTCAGCAACAAATGTTTATCGAGAGGCTACTATTCTAGGTGCTATTGATATGTCAGTGAACAAAATAGACAAAGATCCTTGCCCACCTGGAGTTTACATTGCAGCAGGAGGAGTGAAAATAAATGATAAATGTCATAGTTTTATATTTTGTTAGAAGGTGGCAACTGCCACAGTAGGAAGGAAAGGTAGACTAGAGAAAGGGAGAAGATGAAGGTCGAGTTGCAGTTTTACTGTAAATGAGGTGGTTAGGATAGGTCTCGTTGAGAAGGTGGCATTTGAACAAAGATTTGAAAGAGTGAAGAGAGAGAACCCTAAGCATATCTGGGGAAAGAGGGTTGCAGACAGAGGAGCAATGGCCAGTGCAGAGGCCCCGAGGTGGGAATGTGTTGGATGTTCTGATCTGCTCCAGGAGCCAGGAGACCAGTGATTGGGGTGGAGGGAGATTAGTAGAAATGGAGTCCAATTCTGTAAGACCTTGTGGCTAGGATAAGAATTTCAGCTCTTACCTTGAGAGAAATGGGAAGTGTTTGTGGGGTTTTGAATGGGGAACTATTATGATCTATTTGACTTATGTTTGAAAAGAGTTACTCTGGCTGCTGTGTTCTGAGTGCCTGTGGGCAGCACGGGTGGGAGCACCGAGACCAGTTCGAGAGCGATTGCAGTGATTCAAGAGAGACAGGATGGTGACTTGGACTAGGGTACTGGTAGTGGGGATGATGAGAATGTTAGTTTCTGGGTTTGTTGTCAAGATAAAGCTGATCCAACAGCGTTTCCTGAAGGATTGGATTAGGTGGATGTGGAGTTGGAGAGAAGGAAATAAAGACTCCCAAAGTATATTTTGTGACATATGCGCGCGCACACACACACACACACACACACACACACACACACACACACACTCTGGAGACAACACTGCTAATACCTAGCATATATCCATCTAGACCAGTGGTTCTCAACCTTCCTAATGCTGCGACCCTTTAATACAGTTCCTCATATTGTGATGACCCCCAATTTCATTGTTACAAATTGAACATAATTAAAGCATAGTGATTAATCACAAAAACAATATGTAATTATATATGTGTTTTCCGACCCCTGTGAAAGGGTCGTTCGACCCCTAAAGGGGTTGTGACCCACAGGTTGAGAACCGCTGATCTAGACCGTTTTCAAAAATACATGTATTAGACATAATTTTTTTTTTAAATATATTTTATTGATTTTTTACAGAGAGGAAGGGAGAGGGATAGAGAGTTAGAAACACAGATAAGAGAGACACATCGATCAGCTGCCTCCTGCACACTCCCTACTGGGGATGTGCCTGCAACCAAGGTACATGCCCTTGACTGGAATCGAACCTAGGACCTTTCAGTCTGCAGGCCGACGCTCTATCCACTGAGCCAAACCAGTTAGGGCTAGACATAATTTTTTAAAGAAAAAATGGAATCCTACTAAATGTGGGTTTTCTAACCCCCTTTCCCTACCCCTCACTCTATCTTGAACATTTAAGTAAGAGCTACAATAAAACAGTGGTTAAAAACAAACAAACAAAAACTGTGGTCCCAGATTGGTTATTAAAACCCAGCTCTGCCACTGACTAGTGACTTAGACAAGTGACTTAATCTCTGTTTCAGTTTCCTCATCAGTTAATGCGATTATAAGGATCCACCTGAGAAGGTAGTTCTTAGGAGTAAATGAGTGAAGTTTCTGAAAGTCCTAGAAGACAGCCTGGCACATAGTCAGTACTACATATGTTTTAGGTGCTATGCTCTTTCTATAATAACAAACACATTTGTAAACATCTTTTAAAATAAGTGCCTAGTGTTCTATTGTATGGCTATACCATATAACCCCCAAAATTTTCACACTAGATTTTGTTTTAAATATTCTTTTTGTAGATTTTATATACAGTATGCATATTTGAAACATTGGATCATTAAAGAAAAAAATCTTTTTTCCCCCTATGTGTAACTCTTTAAATATGCTTTTTAAAAAAATTACATTAATTCAAGGAACATCCTTTCTTCCTCTCAGGTCTCCATTTCTGGAATTATCCCAGTTTGCAGGTTACCAGTTATATGATAATGAGGAGGTCCCTGCAGGTGGCATCATTACAGGCATTGGGAGAGTATCAGGGTGAGTATTCTACTTACACTCAACATCAAGGGTCAAGAACGTTAACCAGGCACGGGCATCCAGCACTCACAGCTTTGCATATTAGCATGCAAGTTTTATGCTGTTGATATTATTTAGGACTGAGGCTTCCTATGCAGATTCATTTATAGAGCTTTAGAGACAAAAATTAAAGGGGGGGAAATCTTAGCTTGTAGAATAGAAACCAGGAATGTCTTCAGCCAGCTCTGCAACAATGGTGAATGGCTATAGCTGCACCTTCCCTGAAGGCACAGGGCTCTGATGAGAAGGTGGAGGAACACATACCAATAACCGGCATCTGAATCAAATGTACTTGTATTGGGCTCAGAATCCAGTTGCCTGAGGTCAAAGCTGAGCTTTGCCAGTGGCTTGATCTTGGGCAAGTTATTTACTCTCTAATCCCCACTTGTGTGGTTTCCCAGGCTCCACAGGTGATCTCTTCAGATCTAGGTGATCTCTTCACATCCACTGTTTAGAGGAGTAGCTCTCCAAGTGTGGTCCTCAGGTAGCATCAGCATCACCTAAGAACTTTGTAGGAAATGTAGATTATCAGGTTTCTCAAGAGGTACTAAATCTAATCTGGAGGTGGGGCCCTGCAGTCAGTGTTCTCAAATGTTAGCATTTGAGAACCACTGTGGACTTAGGTGATCTAGTTGCTAGATGTTACATGTATTTGTATATGTTTATGTATAATCTCACATTTTCTGCAAAGTTACCATGCCAAGCACTATAGTAAACACTTCCCACTGATGAGTTGTTTCAGTCTTTACCATAGCTCTGTGAGAATGGGTATTATTATTGTCATAACTATTCTGCAAATAAGGAAACTGGGGTTTAGAGAGTAAATAACTTGCCCAAGCCACTGGCAAAGCTCACCTGTGACCTCAGGCAATTGGATTCTAAGTAGTTTCCTTAGCCTGCCATCTGTGTTCACCAGCCAGGTCCTTGTGTTATTAATGGGCTGAGGTACCCAACAAGCTGTTTTTGGTGAGAAAGGGTATTATAGGTGACTCTTTGTAGTATACACTAGAGGCCTGATGCACAAAATTTGTGCAAGGGTAGGCCTTCCTTCCTCTGGCTGCTGGCACCAGCTTCCCTCTGGCACCCGGGACCCGGGCTTCCCTTGCAGCCCTGCTTTCGTCTGGAAGGTTGTCCGGAAGGACGTCTGGTCTAATTAGCATATTACACTTTTATTATTATAAAACATGCTGTTTTAAAGATTGCATCTGTTGTTTCTTTAAGTAAGATGAATATTATATTTTAAACTTTTGAGTTTTATAGAAAAGCATATGGCAGTAATGTTGAAAACATGACCTTTGAAAATATGAAAAATAAATAACTATTGATGGGTCAGTTTTTATTTTTGCAAATTACTTTCCTAAAAGGAAATTTGAAGGTTAATTATGAGGGATTTTCTCACTCTTGAGACTTGGATTTTTTGGTGGGTGGGTGGGGCTAATATGAAAATTGTCCCCTCGACTGGGAGTTCCACTGGGAATTCAACCCGACCAGGGGGCGGGGCCGGCCCACCAACCGCCCGCAGCTCCTATCCCCAGTTGGCTCTGCCCAATTGGCCCTGATCGGGGCGGGCCAGAACCCACCCATGCATGAATTCATGCACCGGGCCTCCAGTTATTATTATAATTACTAGAGGCCCGGTGCACAAAAATTTGTGCACTCGGCGGGGGGGGGGGGGGGGGGGGCGGCGTCCCTCAGCCCGGCCTGTGCCCTCTCGCAGTCTGGGACCCCTCGGGAGATAACGACCTGCTGGCTTAGGCCTGCTCCCGGGTGGCAGAGGGCAGGCCCAATCCCTAGGTGCAGCCCCTGGTCGGGCTCAGAGCAGGGCCGATTGGGGAGTTGGGGCGCCGCTCCCTGTCATGCACAGAGCAGGGCGGATTGGGAGGTTGCGATGCCACCCTCAGTCACGCTCAGGATAGGGCCAATTGGGGGGTTGGGGCACCACCCCCTGTCACACACAGAGCCGAAGGGCAATCAGGGGGTTTGGGCGCTGCCCCCTGTCACACTGATCCCGGTGCCGGGAGGCCTCGCGGCTCCGCTGATCCCAGTGCTGGGAGGCATATTACCCTTTTACTATATAGAATAGAGGCCTGGTGCACGGGTGGGGGCTGGCTGATTTGCCCTGAAGGGTGTCCTGGATCAGGGTGGGGGTCCCCACTGGGGTGCCTGGCCAGCCTGGATGAGGGGATGATGGCTGTTTGTAGCTGGTCACACACCCTTCAGGGTGGGGGTCCCCACTGGGGTGCCTGGCCAGTCTGGGTGAGGGGCTGAGGGCTGTTTTCAGGCTGGGACTAAAGCTCCCAACTGCTCCTTTTTTTCTTTTTTTTTCTTTTTATTCTGGGCCAGCTTTAGCTCTGAGGCTCCAGCTCTTAGGCCTCGCTCCTGAAAGCAGGTATCTGGTTTGTTTCGGTTCTCGAAACTCTGTATCAACTCCAGCTCTGAGATCCCAGCGGCTGAAAGCTGGTTTCTGGGCGTCTATATTTGTTACAATGTTTGAAACTGCAGGCTCAGAGGCCTGCAAGGCAGGCGGGGAACATTGGTTTCCTCTGTCACTGAAGCAAGCAAGCCTCATGTTAGTTTCAAGCTGCCTGGCTGCCGGCCACCATCTTGGCTGACAGTTAATTTGCATATTGCCCTGATTAGCCAATGGGAAGGGTAGCAGTCGTATGCCAATTACCATGTTTCTCTTTTATTAGTGTAGATTTTTTTAGGACCCTTTCATTCAGATAACCATTATGAATTGTTGCTTAGGTTGTTAGTTTTTCACTACTAATATAAGACTGATGACTCTTGTTAAAAGTGATCATTTTCCGTTATATAAATGAATATGTGAACTGTGATTAAAGCTTGCTTTTATATCTTTAGATTGCCTACTAATAACTGTCATTGGTCGTAGGTACTAGAAGTTGAAGATGGCATAGGAGTATCTTGGAGTGTTTTGTAATTGTCCTTTAATTGTGAATAAATAAATCTCTCATATTCTCTTTCCAATGAAATTTCTGCCTTTCAGAGTAGAATGCATGATTGCTGCCAATGATGCTACTGTTAAAGGTGGTACCTACTACCCAGTGACTGTAAAAAAACATTTACGGGCACAAGAAATTGCACTGCAAAACAGGCTCCCCTGCATCTACTTGGGCAAGTAACTATTTTTAGCTGGTAAAATATTTTACTGTTTATATGACATTATCAATGAGTGTTTTAAAAAACTATTGGTTTCTCCCACAATTACAAAAGAAATGCATGTTTTGGCTGGGAAATCTGGGAGAAAATGTAAATAAGAACTACCCATAATAACATCACTGAGGAATAACCTCTGACAGTATTTTGGTTTATGCCAATTTTTTCTCTTAACGTGTGTGCTTCTTTTCCTTTTATACTAGCATATTTTGTTTTTCTGTTAACCCTAATGGGTTCAAACTATGAAAAAATAATAGCTAATATATTTTGATTTCTTGAGTGTGAATTACTATGTTAAATGCTTGAGTGTGTATATAGTTTTTTTAAAAAAATTATTGATGCTAATCCTGGCCAGTGTGGCTTAGTTGGCTGGGTGTCATCCTGTGCACCAAAAGGTTGCTGGTTTGATTCCTGGTCAGGGCACATGCCTAGATTGCAGGCTTGATCCCCGGTTTGGGGTGTACAGGAGGCAGCCGATTGTTGTTTCTCTCTCGCATCTATGTTTCTCTCTCTCTCCCCCTCTTCTTCTCTCTTTAAAAAAAATCAATAACCTATTTAAAAATTTTATTGATTTGAGAGAGAGAAACATTGGTTTTTTTGGTGCTACTTATTTATGCATTCATTGGTTGATTCTTGTATGTTCCCTGATTGGGGATTGAACCCACAAGCCATATCGGGACAATGCTTCAACCAATTGAGCTACCCAGCCAGGCCTTGTATGTATATAACTTGAGCAGATAAAATTTAAAGAAATTTAATTTTAATTTTTTAGAATTTATTTTTATTTTTCAATTACAGTCAACAAACAATATTATATATTAGTTTCAGGTCTACAACATAGTGATTCAACATTTATATGCCTTATGAAGTGATCACCCAGTTAAATCTAGTAAGGAAATTTAATTTTCAATGAAAGTAAAGTACATTTATATTTAAAATTAAAATACATTTAAATCTATGGATATTTCAAAAAGAACATAAAAGCAAGGCAGTATAAAATTGCCACTTTCTGGATATTGGTTTAGTTTTGTAAAATGCCAAGATATATTGTTTATTTATGTGAGTATTTGAACAGATACTGATGTGGATATTTTTTTTCTGGGAAGGAGAATTTACCTGATGTATATACGTTGTATATATATAACACAGCAAATGAGGTCCTATTGCTTGCAGGTGCTCTGCCAAACACTCTAGGGCAGTGATGGCGAACCTTTTGAGCTCGGTGTGTCAGCATTTTGAAAAACCCTAACTTAACTCTGGTGCCGTGTCACATATAGAAATTTTTTGATATTTGCAACCATAGTAAAACAAAGATTTATATTTTTGATATTTATTTTATATATTTAAATGCCATTTAACAAAGAAAAATCAACCAAAAAAATGAGTTCGCGTGTCACCTCTGAGACGCATGTCATAGGTTCGCCATCACTGCTCTAGGGGGTCCAATGAAGAGTATTATGTTGTCCTTGTCTTCAGCCCACTTGTAATGATTGGAAATAAGATATAATGTATCAAATAATAATAAAATTTTTTTTATAGTTGTAGGCAAGATTAATAGGTATGGGACTAACTAACTTTTTGTGGTTCTACTATGTGCACTCACAGTATGTGTTGAACTAAGTATTTCACACATTATTTCATGCCATCCCAATAAGAACTCTGAGGGATCGTTACTGTTATCTTCATTTTACAGGTGAGGGAACCGAGGCATAGAATGAGTAGGAAGTACACCTGTGATCACAAAGCTATGAAGTTACCAAGCTGTTTTGAACTCAGCTGATATTCTTATCCACCACTCTAATCTGCAGTGAAAACAGTACTAGAAGGTGCAATATATGATAAATTGTCACAACTTCTTTAGGTGGTTTTTGTATTAGTTAAAAAGAGGGAAAGACAGTTTCTTAGCTGAACTGGTTAAGCATTTACAGTGTTTGTGGGGCTTTAGCTGGTCCTCAAAGGAGAGAGCACACTACACATTTCAAGTGGAATTTGGCACAGGGTAGGAGAGCCTAATGGATTTGAGGAAACAGTGAATCCTTTTGGCTGCCTTGGGGGATTGGAGAAAGATGCTGTAGAATATTTTAAAAAGACATTTGTGAATGTGATTAAGAAATGATACTGTCATTGATACTAATGTTCCTGTGTGGAGCACATTTTGCTCATAGAGATGTACTTATTTCTTTCATTTCCTTTTTCTTCAGTTGATTCAGGAGGTGCAAACTTACCTCGACAAGCAGAAATATTTCCAGATCGAAATCACTTTGGCCGCATATTCTATAACCAGGCAATTATGTCTTCTAAAAATATCACACAGGTAATTTCTCATTAATGAGACGTGTTGCTTTTTGCTCTAAATGCCTGCTAACTAGGCACTCTGAGATGACTTAAAACTAGTGAGTTCAGAATTTAGTCTTTTTCTACAGAAACTATCTTAAGGTTACCTTCAGTCAGATTCTCCTGTTAATTATGGGAATATACTATTATTGTAATAACTAGGGGCCCGGTGCACGAAATTCGTGCACTGGGTGTGTGTGTGTGGGGGGGGGGGAGTGTCCCTCAGCCCAGCCTGCCCCCTCTCACATACTGGGAGCCCTCAGGCGTTGACCCCCATCACCCTCCAATCGCAGGATCGGCCCCTTGCCCAGGCCTGACGCCTCTGACAGAGGTGTCAGGCCTGGGCAGGGGACCCTCATTTCCCCCCGTCACTGGTTCTGCCCCCAGCCCAGGCCTGATGCCTCTGGCCCAGGCATCAGGCCTGGGCAGGGGACCCCCAGACCCCTCCGATTGCTGGCTCTGCCCCTTTCCCAGGCCTGATGCCTCGGCCAGAGGCATAGACCCCCATCACCCTCCGATCGCCTGATCGGCCCCTTGCCCAGGCCTGACGCCTCCGCCAGAGGTGTTAGGCTTGGACACGGCACCCCCATCTCCCCCCCGATCACTGGCTCTGGCCCCCGCCCAGGCCTGAGGCCTCTGGCCCAGGAATCATGCCTGGGCAGGGGACCCCCATCTCCCTCTGATCGCTTGCTCCACCCCCCGCCCAAGCCTGACGCCTCTGACCCAGGCTTCAGGCCTGGGCAAGGGGACCATCATATCCCCCCAATCCCCGGCTCCGCCCCCCACCCAGGCCTGATGCCTCGGCCAGAGGAGTTGACCCTCATCACCCTCCGATCACCAGTCACCGGATCGGCCCCTTGACCAGGCCTGAGGCCTCCGGCAGAGGTGTCAGGCCTGGGCAGGGAACCCCCTGCTCCCCGTGGTTGCAGGCTCTGCCCCTGCCCAGGCCTAACGCCTTTGGCCTAGGCATCCGGCCCGGGCAGCGGGGACCCGCAGCTGCAGCGGCCGCGCAATCGTGGGCTCCACTTTAGGCCCAGGCAAGGGACCCCTAGCTCCCGGGACTGCCAGCCTCGACCGTGCCCAGCTCCCATCGCTGGCTCCACCCCTACTTCCTGCTATCACTGGCCAGGGCGGCAAAGGCACCTGATTCTCTGATTATGGCTGGGTGGCAGGGCAAAGGTGGCCCCAGGGCCGCCTTTGCCCTGCCCCCCAGCTCTTAGCTCCCCTCTGGGTTTCCAATCACTGTCAGTGGCAGGGGGCTTCTTCCTGCTTTCCCTTTCGCCTCCCTGCATTGTGCCTACATATGCAAATTAACCGCCATCTTGTTGGCAGTTAATTTGCATATAGCCCTGATTAGCCAATGAAAAGGGTAGCGCCGTACGCCAATTACCATTTTTCTCTTTTATTAGTGTAGAAGTTTTTAAAAAGAATGGGCACTGAGTAATTTTCTTTAGAACTATACTCTGGAGAAACTAGTATATGTATGAGGAGACATGTAAGAAAGTTTATTGTAGCATTGTTTGTTATAGCAAAAGTTGAAGAGCAGTATAAATGATCACTAATAGAAAATTAATAACACAAATTTTAACTGTTAAAGTAAATGAACTAGAATTTCATGCATCAACATAAATAAGTCTCACAAACATTTTTAATAAAAAATAGTGGACTACATATACAGCCAATTGCTATATGTATAAAGCTTAAATACATCAAATAATACTATTTATGTCTAAACACATACATGTGAATACTTGGCTTTGAATACACAGACTTGGCTTAGAAACAGTGGTCACCTTTGAAGTGGGAGGGAAGAAAAAGGGGTCAGGTAGAGGCTTTAATTATGTATGAAATATTTTATTTCTTTAAAAAAGAACCTGAATTAAATTTGGCCAAATGTCAAGAATTATTAAGACTTGGTATTAGGTGAAAGGATATTTATTTTATTATTCTGTAATCTTTTTGCATGTTTGAAATTCTTCATTATACTGATGATACTCCTTTGTTTAGGTTTTATTGGATTTCTTAAGTTTGTAGTATTTTTATTAATATTCTAATTAGTCTTCACTTGCAATTACATCTCTTTTTTATTTTCTATCAATAGATTATTTTATTATTTATTATACTAGAGGCCCAGTACATGAGTTCATGCATAGGTGGGGTCCGGCTGGCCCACCCTGATGGGGGCCGATCAGGGCTGTGGTGTGGGGGGGGGGGGGGGCAGGGTATGGGAGGTTGACAGGCCAAGTCCGCCCCCGATTGGGGTGGGGGTGGGCCGATTGGGGATGGGTGGTTGGTGGGCAATCAGGGGCAGGGCTGGCCAGGGGGAAGGGGCCACAGGCACTTGAGGGGAACCAGTCAGGGTCCCGATCGGGCTGGGTGACCACTGCAGTGCACATCAGAGCAACTGGTCCTTCCGGTCGTTCCGGTTGTTCTGCCGTTTGGCCACTGGGTTTTTATATAGAGAGATATTTTATTGTTATGTAGTAACCTTACCTATCTGTATGCTTTATTTATCAAAATAGAAAATTCAGTTTTGCTCAGTTTTGCATAGATGGCTTTTCCATTATCTGGTATGAAAATCTTAATGGGATCTTTTGTTTTATAGGGGGAATTAGCCCATTTAACCTGGTATTATAACTTCTATAGCTTTACTAACCTTGCATTAACTAATGCAGCCCTAGTTTCCTAGGGCTGCTGTAACAAAGTACCACAAAGTGTGTGGCTTAAAAATAACAGAAATTTATTCTCTCAGTTCTGGAGGCTGGAAGTCTGAAATCAAGGAGGTGGCCGGGTCATGCTCCCTAAACGGCTCTACGGAAAAATCTGTTCCTTGCCTCTTCAAGTTTCTGGTGGCTTGAGGCATTTTCTTGCCTTGAAGTTGCATGATCCAATCTCTGCTTAGGTCTTTCTCCCCAATCCCCAGCCCCCAGTACAAGAGAAAGTTTATAAAGTCACAGAGGTAGAAAAAGTGAGCCAGCTAGACTGCATGGGCTCAGGAAGCAAGTTACAGAGGCAAAGGAAGGGCCCTTGGAGCTTGAAAAAGAGAGCGAGAGAAGTTCTTCACATGGCTTTCTTTTCTGTGTGTTTTCTTCTCTTCTCTGTCTTATAAGGACTCCTGTGATTGGATTTCAGGTCCACTTGAGTAATCCAGAATGATTTTATCTCAAGATCCTTAATTATATCTGCAAAGACTCTTTTTCCAAATAAAGTCACATTCCTAGGTTCTGGGGTTTGGGTGTGGATATGCCTTTTTGGGGGCCACTATTCAACCCACTGCAGACCTCTAGGCTTAACTGGGAAGGATTCAACCTCTAGCTCACACACATGGTTGTTGGCAGGATTGTTCTTTGCAGGCCTCATTGTTTCTTACCAGCTGTTGGCCAGAGCCCTTCCCACATGGGCTTCTCCACAGAATATCTTCCCATGTGTCAGCTGGCTGCAGCAGAGGGAGCAAGCAGGTGGGCAAGAGAGAGAGTGCCAGCAAGATGGAAGACATAGCATCTCATAACTTGATCACAGAAGTGACACTTGACATTTGACAGGACAAGGACATCAGCAGATCCATTACACACTCAAGGGGACAAGGTAACAGAGGACGTGAATACCAAAGTCAAGAGTTTGGGGACCATTATTAGCTGGTGTCAGAGAAGTAGATTGTTGATTTCCTTGGTTTCAGAGGTACTGTGCAGAAAATGCATCTGAAGTACTCTTAGGAATATGGTAAAATTCCCTAATGTAGATGTGCTAATAATTTGCCAGCTACTCACTTGTGAGACTTTTCTACTAAATTGGTAGATCTCCCCTCTCTCAGCCCCAGATGGCATGATGGCAGTCAGTTTCATTTCCCTCGTTGTTTTTATTATTTCTATTATTATTATTTGGCAAACTAATTCCTCTGTCTTTGTCTCCTCCATCCCCACCTCTATACTTGCTGGCAGTACTGCTCTTTTCTCTCCTTTTGTTCTCTGGTTGTTTTAATGGAACCCTGTTGTGCCTGTTTAGATCTATGTGACTTACTTTTGAAAAGTGTCCTCTTTTTAGATTCTTACATCATTGTAACTCTTCTCTACTTCCTTGACTTTTTTTAGTAATGAAATAGTTTGAATGGAATCTGGTGTTCCAGTACAAAGAACAGGCTGACTAAGTGAAATCGTGTCCCTTTCTCCTGATAGAACCTTGAAGAAAACGCCCATAAAATATTTCAGACATGCACAAAGTACAAAGGATAATAGAACAGAATACTCACCTATCCTCAATTCAGATATATGAAGTGTTAACATTTTCTTATTATTGCCTTAGATTTTTAAAGAATTTATTTATTGCCCTAGCTGGTTTGGCTCAGTGGATAGAGCCTCAGCCTGTGGACTGAAGGGTCCCGGGCTCGATTCCAGTCAAGG
This sequence comes from Myotis myotis, assembly GCF_014108235.1. Classification (NCBI taxonomy): domain Eukaryota; kingdom Metazoa; phylum Chordata; class Mammalia; order Chiroptera; family Vespertilionidae; genus Myotis; species Myotis myotis. Next base: position 37,604,424 of record NW_023416357.1, read on the forward strand.
CACATAGTCAAGGGCACGTACCTCAGTTGCAGGCTCAACCCCCAGTGGGAGGCATGCAGGAGGTAGCCGATCAATGATTCTCTTTCATTATTGATCTCTCCCCCTCTTCCTTCCTCTCTGAAATAAATCCTATATAATAAAAGCCTAATATGCAAATCAACCGAACAGTGAATGACTGGTAGCTATGATGCGCACTGACCACCAGGGGGCAGATGCTCGATGCAGGAGCTGCCTCCAGCCCACAGGCTGTCCCTAGGCCAGCCAAGGCAGATGCCAGCAGGGGCTCCCTGATCGCCCTGCCAGTTACCACACAGATTGGCCCTGATCACCAGCCAGGCCTAGGAACCCTACCCATGCACAGATTTTGTCCACTGGGCCTGTAGTAAAATAAATAAATAAATAAACAAACAAACAGACAAATAAAAACCACACATACTGAACAATCCCCCCCCCCTCCCAAAAAAAAGAACTTATTTATTGATAATTCATTTACCCATTCAAAATACTGTATTGAAGCATAGATGGACCTGGAGAACATTATGCTAAGTGAAATAAGCCAGTCAGAGAAAAACAAGTACCATATAACTTCACTCATGTGGAATTTAATGAACAAATTGAACTACCAAGCAAAATAAAGATAGACTCATAGAGAGCAGGCAGACAGCTCTGGTGGGGAGGAGGGTGTGTGGGGGAGTGGGGGGGGAGGTGGAGGGATTGAGCAAAAAAACCCAAAAACTTGTGGACATGCACAACAGTGTGGTAATGGCGGGGGAAATAAGAGTGGGTGGAGATGGAAGAGGGCATAGAGGTGATAATAGTGATGGGAAAAATAAGTAAATAAAAATCAAGTTTAAAAATAAAAACATATTGTATTGATGGACATGTTGGTTATTTGCATGTTTTCACTATTATGAACACTGCTACCATGAATGTTTTTTTGTAGACTCACAGGCATGAGTTTTTCTAGCCATAGATATTTTGGAAACAAACTACTAGGTGATTGATAAGTAAAAACAATAAGTGATAAACATTGTAATATGGTGACAGAAATATTGCAGACATTTTAAATAACATACATGAAATAGGGAATTATGTCTTTTTGTGCCAGCCATTTAGATGAAAAATGTTGACTTGGGCTGCCTTCTATTTTTGGATTAATACTAGTGGGTTTTTTCTTCTTCAGAACAGATATTGTATGACCATAAGGAAAACTGGTGGAATATTGGAATTGGTAGCAACATAGGATAATTAAAGAAAATATCTATTACATACTTTTCTTATTTTTCTTTGTGATATTACTTATTTGTATCTAGGGGTAATTGCCAAACCATATTTATTGTTCATTGTGTCATACTAATATCTAAGAAAGAATATTTATATTATGGAAAAATTTAAATACATACAAAAGAATAGTGCTGTGAACCAGACTGTATGCATCACCCAGCTTCCACACAATTGACTTTCTTTTGAACAAGATTTTCAACTGTGATGCTAACGTTAGTTTTATATTTAGAATGTATCGTATGTGGGGTAACACACAGTATTAACAACACTCATTATTTCAGTTTTCCTGTGAGGTAAGTGGCAATTGTTTAGAGAACTTATTAGTTTTAAAAATTATCCTATCATACAGTTTTGCCAATTTTTGGGTGGATCGTGAGTTCTCCATTAGTAGTTTAGGCTAATAGTCTATCTGGCCATTCTTTGATAGGGAGATTATCCATAAACTTTGTAAAAGTGTGACATAAGCCCTTCAAAATGCTTTGATACAAGGAAACTATTACAAATGTTTATAGGACTCTACTTTTATTTTTTAAAATATATTTTTATTGATTTCAGAGAGGAAGGAAGAGGAAGAGAGAGAGAGAAACATCAATGATGAGAGAGAATCATTGATTGGCTGCCTCGTGCACGCCCCCTACTGGGGATCGAGCCCCCAATTTGGGCATGTGTCCTGACCAGGAATAGAATCTTGATCTCCTTGTTCTTAGGTCGACACTCAACCACTGAGCAACCCTGGCTGGATGTAGAGGACTCCACTTTTAAAATGAAGTACAGGGACCAGCTAGTAGTGTGCCCTGGTACTGCAACATTTATGGGACTATAGATCCAGAGACAGTATAATTCACTGTTTGGGCTGTACTTGATGAGTGTCATATATGCTTGGTTTCCAGATAGCGGTGGTCATGGGCTCCTGTACAGCAGGAGGTGCTTACGTGCCTGCAATGGCTGATGAAAACATCATTGTACGCAAGCAGGGTACCATTTTCTTGGCTGGACCACCCTTGGTAAGAACATAGTTTTGATTGGTTGAAGTAAAATATACATAGTATAACATTTTCCATTTCTACCATTTTCAGTATACAGTTCTATGGCATTAAGTATATTCATTTTGTTGTGCAGCCATCACCACCATCCATCTCCAGAACTTTTCATCTTTTCCCTTCCAGCTATCTCTTCTTCCAGCCCAACCCTCAGTGCATACATGACCCCCAAGGGTGGGCAACCTCCATGCCAGATGGGGAGTAGGCAAGAGACTAGCCCTTAGCTCAGACCCCCACCCAGTCATCTGCTGGTGAACATAATTCAGCACTGCCAGCCGGGATAGTGATGGTGCTGCTGTGCTCCACCCTGAGACACTAGGGCAGCGGTTCTCAAGCTGTGGGTTGTGACCCCTTTGGGGGTCGAATGACCCTTTCACAGGGGTCGCCTAAATACATTCTGCATATCAGGTATTTACATTACGATTCATAACAGTAGCAAAATTACAGTTATGAAGTAGCAAAGAAAATAATTTTATGGTTGGGGGTTACTACAACATGAGAAACTGTATTAAAGGGTCGCGGCATTAGGAAGGTTGAGAACCACTGCTCTAGGGGGTGCATGCCAGGCCAGGCCCTCACTTGGGCAGATGTAGCAATCATTAGGAAGGGGGCAGGGCCCAGGCTCCAGTTAGTGGGAAAGCAGGGAGCCAAGAACCCATCCCAGAGAGGTGGTGGGAGGCAGACTGTCTAAGAACTGAAGCCCAAACTCCAACTCACACACTCCATTGTCATCTCAGACTTTACTTACAGAACATAAATTCAAAGATAAATTAGAATTCAATGGAGTGGCCACCGATCATTAAACTTCAAGCACAGGGCCCTTCTGAGAATGGGACCCTGTGCAGCCTCACTGGTCGCCTGCCTCTGATGCAGCACTGAGAACTGGATTATATAATCCTGGCTCTTCCTCCCACCCCTTTGGTCAGCTCCATTCCAGCGATTTTCAGTAATGCAGTCATCATTCCACCATGTTTATGGCAGACATGACTGTAGACTTCAGAGTGATAGAGGATAGGTGGGGAGACAGGTAATTACTACACCGAGCAACAAAATGTCCCGTTATATAAATGAAGTCCAAGAATATTAAATACCTAAAAGAGAAGAATGTTATAAAACCACCATCTATATAAAATGGGGTATTATTCAGCTATAAAAAGGATTGAAGTTCTGACACATGCCACAGCATGGAAGAACCTTGAAAACTTTATGACAGACACAACAGGACAGATCTTGTATAGTTCCACTTCTGTGAAATATTTAGAGTGGTCAAATTCATAGAGAGAAAGTAGATTGATTAATAGTTGCCAGGGACCGGGAGGGTGGAATTGGGAGTGACTGCTAATGAGTATGGGGTTTTTTTTGTTTTGTTTTTTTTTGGTGAGTGATGAATGTTCTGGAGTTGGTGGCAGTAATGGTTGCAAAGTTTGTAAATACACTAAAAAACACTGAATTGTATATTTTTAATGTTGAACTTTATGGTATGTGAATTATATCTCAAGTATGTTTATTGCTTCAAAAGTCTATCAATCATCTGTGGTTTTGGAATATTAAGACAAATTTATTTTTAAAAGCATGGTAAAAGGAGCGTAAGCTTTGTTGTGAAGTCAGTATATTTTCCACATGACTGTGCTAATTTTTAATAACTTATTGAGGATCAGATCAGCCTGAGGAGCTGCCATTTCATATTCAAAAAGCCTGTGGTGTTTATTATCTACACTAATAAAAGAGAAACATGGTAATTGGCGTAGACCGCTACCCTTCTCATTGGCTAATCAGCGAGATATGCAAATTAACTGTCAGCCAAGATGGTGGCCGGCAGCCAGGCAGCTGATGCGAACAGGGAGGCTTGCTTGCTTCAGTGACGGAGGACTCCAACATTCCCCGCCTGACTTGCCGGCCTCTCAGCTGCAACTCTAAGCAACTATGTTGCAAATGTAGAAGCTAAACAAAACCCCAGAAACCTGCTTTACTCAGCGGGGCTTCAGCCAGCCAGACCGCAACATTGTATCAAATACAGACTGTAAACAAAGGCCAGAAACCTGTTTTCAGCAGCCAAGGCCTCAGAGCTAAAGCTGGCCCAGAATAAAAAAAAGAAAAAAGAAAAAAAGGAGCGGTTGGGAGCTTCAGTCACCCGTCAGCCTGAAAACGGCCCTCAGCCCCTCAGCCAGACTGACCAGGCACCCCAGTGGGGACTCCCACCCTGATCCAGGACACCCGTCAGGGCAAACCAGCCAGCCCCCACCCATACACCAGGCCTCTATTCTATATAGTAAAAGGGTAATATGCCTCCCGGCACCGGGATCAGCATGACAGGGGGCAGCACCCAAACACCCTGATCGCCCTGCGGCTCTGTGTGTGACAGGGTGCAGCGCCCCAACCCCCTGATCCACCCTGCTCTGTGTGTGATAGGGGGCGGTGCGCCAACTCCCCTATTGGCCCTACTCTGTGAGTGACAGGGGGGAGCTCCTCAACCCCCTGATCATCCCTGCTCTGTGTATGACGGGGGGCGGTGCCCCAACCCCCCTGATGGGCCCTGCTCTGTGAGTGACAGTGGGGAGCTCCTCAACCCCCTGATCGGCCCTGCTCTGTGTGTGACAGGGTACGGAGCCCCAACCCCCCTGATGGGCCCTGCTCTGTGCATGACAGGGGGCAGCGCCCCAACCCCCTGATCCGCCCTGCTCTGTGTGTGATAGGGGGCGGTGCGCCAACTCCCCTATTGGCCCTACTCTGTGAGTGACAGGGGGGAGCTCCTCAACCCCCTGATCATCCCTGCTCTGTGTATGACGGGGGGCGGTGCCCCAACCCCCCTGATGGGCCCTGCTCTGTGAGTGACATTGGGGAGCTCCTCAACCCCCTGATCGGCCCTGCTCTGTGTGTGACAGGGTACGGAGCCCCAACCCCCCTGATGGGCCCTGCTCTGTGCATGACAGGGGGCAGCGCCCCAACCCCCTGATCCGCCCTGCTCTGTGTGTGACAGGGGGCGGTGCCCCAACTCCCCTATTGGCCCTACTCTGTGTGTGACAGGGGGGAGCTCCTCAACCCCCTGATCGACCCTGCTCTGTGTGTGACAGGGTACGGAGCCCCAACCCCCCTGATGGGCCCTGCGCTGTTCATGACAGGGGGCAGCGCCCCAACCCCCTGATCTGCCCTGCTCTGTGCGTGACGGGGTGGCGCCGCAACCTCCCCATTGACCCTGCCTTGAGTGTGACAGGGGGCGGTTCCCCAACCCCCCAATCGGCCCTACCCTGAGCGTGACTGGGGGTGGCATTGCAACCTCCCAATCCGCCCTGCTCTGTGCATGACAGGGGGCGGCGCCCCAACACCCCAATCGGCCCTGCTCTGAGCCCGACCAGGGGCTGCACCTAGGGATTGGGCCTGCCCTCTGCCACCCGGGAGCAGGCCTAAGCCAGCAGGGCGTTATCTCCCGAGGGGTCCCAGACTGCGAGAGGGCACAGGCCAGGCTGAGGGACCCCCCCCTTCCCCCTGAGTGCACAAATTTTTGTGCACCGGGCCTCTAGTCTATACTGGAACGACCGGGTGCTATGACGTGCACTGACCACCAGGTGGCAGACGATGAATGCAGGAGCTGCCCCCTGGTGGTCATTGCGCTCCCACAGGGTGAGTGCTGCTCAGTCAGAAGCCAGGCTCAAGGCTGGCTAGCGCAGCAGCACTAAGGACCCATTGGGGGATGTCCGACTACTGGCCTAGGCCCACTCCCCATCAGGCCTAAGCTGGCAGTTGGACATCCCCTGAGGGGGTCCCAGACTGCTCCAGGATGCAGGCTGGGCTGAGGGGAGGGATACCCTTCCTCCCCCACAGTGCACGAATGTTGTGCACCGGGCCTCTAGTTCTTTAATATTTCTCTGGCTTTACGTGATAGCGATCATTGTTTAATGAGAGGAAAATTCACTCCAGATTTACCTTTGTATATTAAAGGGTACATACTTTCATGAGTAGTCCTTATTTATATTTCATTAGATAAAGAGTAAAGATATGACTAAAATTTGAAAATATCTTTTTGGGAATATAGGCAGCAGCATACTACTAGAATAATGCTAACAGCAGTTACCAGTGGATTCAGATTTAACTTGGCAGCCAGGCAAGTCTGCAGTCTGTCCCAGAACTGATCCTCGTTCAGGAGTCCACCATTGAAACACTGTTTACGGTACAAAAAGAAGCAGCAGCATCCTCACCTGCTTGAGAATTCTAAATTTGACACTTGTTTCACTGAAAATTGAGAAAAGGCTTGGTAGGTTTCACACATAATATGGGCTTGAGTTGCAGTAGCTTAAAATGGTTGAAAAAAGCATAGTGACAAGACAAGTTTTTGAAAGAGCTTTTTGTTCTCCTGTCTTTTGTTTATCTTCTGAACTTATAATTTAGTAGAATGAGCTATTTTAATTTTATTTTGACTTTTATCATTTTTGCTCCTATCACAGTACCAAACATGATGTGGGTGCTCAATAAATATTAACTAGTGACAAATCCTTATATTTTTAGTCAGATCTCTGAAAATAAATATAGTATGTTGGTGTTTATTCCTTTTTACAGCTTTAAATATCCAGATACCTCTTATAATTAGTTATTGTTTGGACCAAATTATATTTTACACTGAATTTCTTTGGGAGGAGAACTAAAAATTTGGTTCTGGGGGTGGAATAATTGGAAGTGAAAATTTTAATTACCTTTCCAGTGGAATTTTTTATTTAAGACAGAGCTTTTGATGTAGTGAATAATAAGTTATTTCTGTGCTGTATTTTAGATTAGTGTTCATTTTTCTAATTAAAGCTTTTCCTATTTGAAGAAAAAGAAACAAATCAATCAACTTAAAGAAGTAAGAATCAATAAGCAATTCCAGAGGGATCAGATTGGCATTTAGTATTGAAGACTTTTCTTGCTTAGAATTTCTCAGGCTATAATTAAGTCATTCTTAATTTATTACTTGAGGTTTCTTTCTTTTAGCTCACATTCTTCTGAATCTTAGATGTGAGTAATCTTAGATATTTTCCCCATTTTAAAGTTATTATACCTTTAAGAGTTTATAATAGTCACTGGAGTTTTTCAGCATAGGTGAAGAAAAGGCAGTATTTCAGTGTATTTATTGAGTGTTCAAAGATGAGTAAATCACAGTTCCTACCATCAAGGAACTCACAGTATAGAGGAGAGGACAGAGACGCATGCAGATTACAGAAATATAGTCAGGCAAATGCCATGTAGGAGGTGTAAGTGGAATACCCTTGGACCACGGATAAGCAAGCATTGCTCTATTATTACATGCAGTGTCATTAATGGTGAAAGGCCTGAGTGGGTCAGGGAAAGGCACAGAGAGCAGGTGGGGCTTGAAGGGTAAGCAGGGATTCACCAGAGAGTGAGAGGGAGCAGGGAGCGCCGGCCAAGGGCACAGACCCTAAGGCTTTAACATGCAATGGAGGCAGCCTGAGGAGGGGACAGAGCAGGCTCGTAGGCCAGAAATGTTCAAATCAAGTTCCATCTCTCACTCTGGGGCGGTGGGCAAGTTCCTTAGTGACTCTGGGTTCAGATTTTTCATTTGTAGACTGGTTTGCTAGGCAAGTGGAATGAAAAAACAAAATGTCTTTAGCTCAATGGAAGAAAGAGTGGTAGGTACAGTCAGGTTAGGCACTGTGTGTTAGGAAAACATTTGTATATTTCGGATGGGCAAATCTCACCTTTGACTTTTCTCCCTGTTGTAGGTTAAAGCAGCAACTGGAGAAGAGGTGTCAGCTGAGGATCTTGGCGGTGCTGATCTTCATTGCAGGTGAAACGGAAGAGGTTACTTCTTTTCAGGATTGATTGCCACATGTTTTAAAAAGTTTATTTTTCCAAGTATTAAACTTGCCACAATTTGTTCTCCATCTGCTGTTTTAGGGTTCAATTCTTTGAACTGTTGAGTTGCATTTCTAAGCTAGAACATCAGCTTTTCCATTATAGAAAGACTGGAGAGACAGGTTTCTTATTTAACAAATACCCATTGAGCTCTAGATCTTTGAGATGATAGACATTGTCTCTGTCCTCAGGGAGTTTACAGTGTAATCAGGGAGGTGGGCAATAAATAATTACCAAAATTCATATAAATGTATATGTGTGAAAGGCCTGCAAAGGAGAAATATAAGGAAGAGCATATAGAAGGTGGATCAAACCCAGTGGTTAAATGAACATTTGGGAAGTGGAGTACACGGTGCTGGTGGTGAACTGCAGTTCAACAACAGACCACAAAAGAAAATGAAATAGAGAAGTTTGTTAATCACGGGTCTGGAGGAAGTACCTGGCATGCCTTCAGGTGTCACCTAGGGAGGTCAAGGCAGCTCGGACAGAGAGAAAGAAAGAAACTGGGGCACATGTTTTTTTTTGTTTTAATTTTTATATTGATTTCAGAGAGGAAGGGAGAGGAGAGAGAAACATCAATGATGAGAGAGAATCATTGAATGACTGCCCCTTACACGCCCCCAACCGGAGATCGAGCCTGCAATTTGGGCATGTGCCCTTGACCAGATTCGAACTTGGGACCTTTCAGTCTGCTGGCGGACGCGCTATCCACTGAGCCAAACTGGCTAGGGCTGGGGCACATGTTTTAATAGGATCCTAGGTAGGAGTGCTTTGGGTTCCTGGGCTAGGGCCGGATTGTTCAGTTCCATCCAAAAGAGTGGAATTTTGGTAAGCTCGATGGCGGTCTTATCTAAGGGTGCATAAGACATATAGGTGCTGGGAGGCAGGGGAGACTGTTGATTACAAGGGCTGCTGGGAAAGTCGTATCAGGACTTAAGTTTGCTCATGACCCTCAGTTGCTCTGTAGGGCTTGTGCCCGTACTAGTTAGTTTAAGGTCCTTGCAGGCCGCTTGGCCAAATAAATGGATGCTGAGATGGTAGTACCTGATAGCAGGTAAGTGTTTAACAGCTGGTTCTCTGGGGGAGGGAAAAGCCCTGCTTTGTGGCATCTGCCCATATCTGTAGTATAAGTTATCCCACCACAGGACGCAGGAAGAGATGCACACAGTAGGCTCTTGTGAGTCAGGTGCCAGCTTGCTCTGCACATCACTGGTTTAACTGCTTCAGGTTAGAGTTCAGGGGTAAGAATTCTTGACCATCTACCTCCTAGAATTTTATGAAGTGATAAACGAGGCGATAAATGTAAATTGCTTGAAATAATACCTGCTTTAAATAAATACCTATAAATGTTAACTGCCATTATTACTGTTGTTGTTTATCATCTTAATTGGTCATTAAGGGTTTTGGACCTTTTTTTTTTGTAAAGAGTACAGACAGTCCTCGGGTTACATAGGACTCGACATACGTCGTTTCGTGGTTACGTCACTATCTCCGATTTATTTATTAAAGAAAAAGTTCTGTCATTTCAATGTATGCACATATGTGCTTTATGTTTTTTATTATTTATTTACCACAAGTAAAGGTCAGGAATTGTTATCTTTCTTTTAATTTTTTTTTACTGTTTCACTTCATTACTGCTGTGCATGTGCTCCATGTGAGTGACGTAGGTGCTTATGTAGGTGGGTTCCGACTTACGGCGAAAATCATGTTACTTTGTGCCATAGGAACAGATCTCCAACGTAACCTGAGGACCTACTGTAATTAGAAAACCATTGAAAAGCTTTAAGCAGAATGTGCTATCACCAAATATTTCATTAAAAAAAATTCCCTCTGGCTACTAAGTAGAGAATGCTTGGAATGTTGGCAAGAGTCTATGTGGGGGACCAGTTGGGTGGGTGTATCAGTATCGTAGGTGAGAGATGCTGGTGGCTTAGGTGCTTATGGTGGTAGTGAAGGTAGGGGGGTGAACAGAGTTGAGCTCTATTTTAGAGGTGGAATTGAGAGACATGTTGATGGATTCATGTAAGGGGTGCAAGAAGGTGAGATGACAAAGATGGTGACATGAAATGGCTTTACTTCCTGAGATTGGGAAGGCAGGGGAAAGAGCAGATTTGAGGATGGGGCAGGAGGATCAAGCATTCCTTTTGGATCTGATAAGTTAGAGATGCTTGAGACAGCCAAGTAAAGATGCTGAGGAGGCAGGTAGCTGTAAGAGTCCAGAGCCCAGACCAGTGCTGGAGATCTTTCATGGGAGTCCTCAGCATAGAGATGGACTCTAAAACCATAGGATGAACTCACCTCCAGGTGAATATAGATGTAGAGGAGGATCATACCCTAAAGAACCCAGACCTGAATGGCAAGCCTGTAATCATCAGATTCACAACCACAAACAAACCCAGGGAGGTAGATGGGTATAATAATTCTGCTTTTCTATCAAAGAACACTGCCATGCCAATTAAAGGGTTGATTTAGGGGCCTATCTTTGCCCCAGGTTTTCATTCCTTTCTCATTGAGCACTTATTTTGAATAGATTGATTATACTAAGTGTTATGGGTAATACAGAGGAATTTTAGCCCTAGTCCCAACCTCAGATTTATAATTTAATTAGGCAGCTAAGAGAAAGAAATGAATTAAAAAACAGTTACAAAATATGCTAGCATGCTTCCAGTTTTACAACTAGAGGCCAAAGGAGAAATGACGAGTTGAGGAAGGCATAGAAAAGCTCAGAGGGAGAGCTTGAGGGTTTGTCCGAGTTTGAACAGAACACTTGTTCATTTAGGTGAGCACAACTGTGTGAGCGGAGAATCAGGGTGACTGCCTTATCTGGCCATTTACTGACTGTTACAGGGAGACAGTGAGTGGATTTTCAACCTGCGGTGAAAGAGGACGCAGGTAGAAAAGGGTGAGTGGGTATAGGACAATGTGAGCTGTTACTGTTTGTGCTTAATCTGGGGAAGGCGAAGAAGATATATTTATGGAATATTAACAAAATGTTTTTGACTTTAAAAATTGTAATCCAGTGCCCATGAAAACTGTAGGCAGTATATCAATTTAGGGTGTAGGTTCTAGAATTCATCCTTCATTTACCTCACTTATTACCATTGTGACTAGACAAACCACGTAACCTTCTGGAGCCTCATTTCCTCATGCGTAAAACGAAGGAAATGATAGTTCTTACCTCATAGCACAGGATCTGGTGCATACTAAGCACCCTATTACTATCGGCTATTATTCTTAACCTGTTTAAAATCATAGGACAATGATTAGATGGTGATGGCTTTCTTGGGGAACAATGTCATAAAATTTACTAGTCACAGATTGCTTTGGGTTCTCTCTGTCTAATCAAAGAGTGATAAATGTGTATTTACAAAGGTTCTCACTGTCTTTAAAAATACATATTTATACTTCTGTTTAGTCATCCGGAAGAATTAATTTGACACAAAGACTTATGTAATGTAATGCCTCCTCAAAGGTTTCTCTTTCCTGCTGTTTTGGTACATACTAGGCAGCTTTTAAAAGAAAGCATTTTATTTTAAATATTTACTGATTTGGAAGCAGTTCCTCCTGCTTCTGTTTGCTTTCTGAATTACTACAGTATAGCCAGAAGTCAGCACTTGTAGCTGGTATTATACATGAAGCATTTACTAATAAAAGATATCATCAGTTGTAAATTATTGTATTAAGTTAGAAAGGGTCTACCATTGCAAAGGCACTGGAAGTCTGTAACGAGAAGCAAGTACAGTCTCTGCTTTTATTCAGGGACAACCAATCCAGAGGTGGAAGGTGACACAAAACCACTGTGAGAGCCCAGTTCTAGGAAATGTATCCCAAGGGTTTGGCATTTTCCCTAGACAAGATATCAAAATTTAGATTGCAGCAGCTTAGTCCTTATTTATAAAATGAACCAAAATTCTGTTTGTTTCAGGTACATAGTTTGCCTGACTTTACCATTTTGTTTATACTTTATTAGAAAGTCATAGTACTTTACATCTGCAATAAGAAGCCATCTAATCAGAACAGAACCAGAGCAAGCCCATATTTCATTGACACTGAACCTGAAATTGAACAGGAACTTCCATGGCCCTTAAGACAGAACCATTTTAGCAATACTCATTTTAACCCATGATCCGAGGGACAGTGTCTTAAACCTTTGCATTCGTTAGTTACCCTCTGACAGCTTGCTTTTAGGTGTAACTTTGGAGGGAGGGAGCTCAGCAGTCTTTCAGAAGCGAGAGGCCATAGTTGGCATCTTCATTAGGAGCTCAGTTAGGTACAAACACTTTTTGTTGTTACCAACAGCATCACTAAAGTGTGCCATCTATGGTTGAATTTATCATGTAGAATTTTTTCAAAAAATATACTTTATTGATTTTTTACAGAGAGGAAGGGAGTGGGATAGAGAGTTAGAAACATTTAGAAACATCGATGAGAGAGAAACATCTATCAGCTGCCTCCTGCACACTCCCCACTGGGGATGTGCCCACAACCAAGGTACATGCCCTTGACCGGAATCGAACCTGGGACCCTTCAGTCCACAGGCTGATGTTCTATTCACTGAGCCAAACCAGTTAGGGCTTATCGTGTAGAATTTTATTTGAGGTATGTGGGCTGACCATTAAATAGAAGTCCTTATCAGCAAGGCCCCATGATCTAGTTGAAAGAGGTCAAGACAGAAATAGAGGCGTGGATTCTTATGCAGCTACTGGTGATTCTATGCAAGGTTCTATGCATACCTGTTTTTCCTATTTGTAAAACAAGGATGATACCAGGGACATTACAATGTTTGCCAGGGATATTATGAAGATCACATTAAATATCATTTATTAAAGTGGTTTGGAAGTAAAAATGATGCCATCCGTAGATGAGAGAAGGTGTTTGGGCTTAAGATATTTCATTTTTTCTTTTTCTCTAATCTGATTATTTTAGTGTACTTTACTCTGTAGAAAGTCCGGAGTCACTGACTACTACGCTTTGGATGATAATCACGCCCTTCACTTAACTAGGAAGATTGTGAGAAGTCTCAATTATCAGAAAAAGTTGGATGTGAGTTGGATGTGTTCTTATAGCTTTTATTTTTCTGAAAAGCATTTTGGCTTATGTCATCTTGAAATGATGTCTTAAAAATGGTTAATAGGATTTTTCTATTTTCTTCAGGTTACCATTGAGCCTTCTGAAGATCCTTTATTTCCTGCAGATGAATTGTACGGAATAGTGGGCGCTAACCTTAAGAGGAACTTTGATGTCCGAGAGGTATGTAAAGTGGAACTGTGAGCCATAAACCTTGCTGTCTGTCTGCTCATATGTGTATACATTGTCAAAGCCAGAGTCTGTTTATAATTTTAATGCATAGGGGCTGGTTTAGATCTCAGTAAGGAGTGACAGATACGTGAGGGAAAGATCTTTCCATAGTGTAGGATTCACTGGTACACAGTAAATACCAAAAGAGAGAGGGGGAAACCCCGTTAATTATTGGAAAGTTTTCATTGCACAATGACGGACCTTGGTTTATTCATAAACAGTACTTCATAATGTGGACATTAGGAATGATGTAGGGCAACTTCATTTTCAGCTATTTCCTTTCCGTATTTTTGTTTCAGGAATTGGATGAAATGTTGTTGAAAGAAAAAACATACCCTTTTATATCAATATTACATTAGCAAAGATTAGACTTTGATTACAGGTGAAGATTACACATTGTTGCTATGATTACAGATTATTGATATAGTCTTGTATAGTCTAGAGTAACAATTTTTAGAGTTTGCATATAGCATGTAGTCTTTTATTTTGTTCAGTACCCATATCTGGTAGAATACTTTCTATGCTAGGAAATTATTATTTTTTAAAAATATGTTTTTATTGATTTCAGAGAGGAAAGGATAGAAACATTAATGATGAGAGAGAATCATTGATTGATTGTCTCCCGTATGCCCCCCATGGGGATGGAGCCTACAACCCGGGCATGTGCCCCAACCGGGAATAGAACTGCGAGCTCCTGGTTCATAGGTCAACACTCAACCTCTGAGCTATACCGCTGGGCACTAGAAAATTATTTTAATACCAGATTCTCTGTCTTAATATTTTGTTACTTTCCCCCTTGGCTATAAAACTATTAATGTATTAATTGTGGAAAGAACAGAAAATATAGAAAAACTTAAAATTGCTTATAATTCTACCATCCAGAGAAAGCAGCTAATATTTTGGTGTTTTGACTTAATGTATATGTATACATTTTTATGGAGTTGTGATAGTATATACATATACATATATATATATATACACACACATACATACATACGTATATACATATATATATATATATATATTTAACTCTACTTTTTCCAGTTTGAATTATAAACATTTTACAATTATTTAAAGGTTCTTTATGAAACATTTTCCATGGCCTGATCCTAACTCCTTATATAATGTACAACATGGTAAGCACGCAGTAAATATTTATTTGAATGAATTAATGAATGTATTACCCCACTTATGGATGTATGTAATTGTTTATTTAGGAAATGCTCTATTATTAAATTCTGGATTTCTTTGGAGCTCCTCTTTAGCAAGATGACTTAATCAACTGTAACTTTTAGAATTGGGATTTTAGTTTGACTTTTCAGTCAATTATAGGCACAGAAAAAATGGTACTTACCGTCTGAGGTGCTTGAAAAAATGTGTTGCTCCAGATAGCCAAGTTTTCTAGATGGTTGAGAATTCATTCTTTTAAGGAAAACCACCTTTTTTTCATGTATTCATCAGTATTTTTTGAATACTTGTTCTATGAAGGTGCTGTTTCAGGTACCAGGAGCACAGAAATGAGCTGCACAGATGCAAATCCATGCTTTCATGGCAGTTCCATTTCATTTTAATGGAGGTTATTTTATGAAGATAGACTCTTGCCTTCTTAAATAGTGTCCTGGACTTCCACCTGTTGCTAACTCATGTTCATCATTGTGAGGATAATTTATTATCTTTTCTGTTCTGGTAAAGTAGTCTTCCTAGTGAATGGAGCTGTGGGACAGCACTGGGTTAGGAATCAGAAAACTCAGCTTCTGGTCCTTGTCTCCTTAGTCAGTGGTACTGGGATGGGTACTCAGCATTGATTTCCACTCCTAGATACAAGAGTAGTTGTACTATATGATATGTTTGCTTTCTAAAGTTTGAGTCATTGTGAAGATGAGTACTATATTTTATGTGGCTGTGTGGTCATTGTAAAGCAAATAGAAGGTAGTTTCACACTAAGTGACCCTAGGCTGTTGTGCCCCTTTTTTAAAAAAAAAAAAATATATTTTATTGATTTTTTACAGAGAGGAAGGGAGAAGGAGAGGGATAGAGAGTTAGAAACATTGATTCAGCTGCTTCCTGCACACTCCCCACTGGAGATGTGCCCGCAACCAAGGTACATGCCCTTGACCGGAATCGAACCTGGGACCTTTCAGTCCACAGGCTGACGCTCTATCCACTGAGCCAAAGCAGTCAGGGCTGTTGTGCCCTTTGAGTCACTTTATCTTCGTGTTGAAGAATAGTAGTTATTATGTGTTGATTGTTTTTAAAAGGTACAATTTTGGCCCTCGCAGGTTTGGCTCAGTGGATAGAGTGTCAGCCTGTGGACTAAAGGGTCCTGGGTTTGATTCCGGTCAAGGACACATGCCCGGGTTGCGGGCTCAATCCCCAGTGGGGGGCATGCAGGAGGCAGCCGATCAGTGATTCTCTCTCATCATTGATGTTTCTCTCTCTCTCTCCCTCTCCATTCCTCTCTGAAATCAATTAAAAAAAATAAAAGATACAATTCTGGAGGAACATACCACTTACAACAGATAACATGTTTTCATTATATAGTCAGACCTTTTAGGAAAATAACTAAAAAATAATTCAAAGTAAGCTTTTCTTTTTGGAAAGAAAGATATTGGGAAACATTCACTCATTTTCAGTTTTTGCATCTTACAAAAAGAAGGCCTACATTGATGTAGTAAGTAGGAGAAAGGAAGTTTGAACTAGTAGAAAAATGATGTATATCATGTAAAATAGTTTTTGAAGGAATTTGGAATATGCTTCATGTTTGGAACTCCTTGAAATAGTCCTGATGTATAATGAGGAACTTTGAGGATGAACTATTTAGTGGTTTCTACTCCTTTTAGGTTAATTATATATGTATGTGGGGTGATCCTTTATTATCAGATTCAGAATCAATAAACCTTTATTGAAGGTGTAGGGGAGGAAGAAACTTTCCTCTACCCATCAGGGTTCTTTCGGCTGGTCTAACAATGAAGTCTACACAAGGCAGATTAGATTAAGAGAACAGCAAATTTAATTACGCATGTATGATGGAACCCTCACATTCATGAGAAAGACTCCACATACATGAGAGGTTCAGGGACAGAAAGTTAAAATGAGATATATAGGGCATTCTGAGCTAAAGATGAGGGAAAGTGCTGAAGGGAGGAGGGTCATTCTCAGGACATTAAGAAGAACAGATGTTCAACAGTTAGAATTTCCCCCTGCCTTATGGATAGGTCAGTGATAACTCTGAGTATGGACGAGGCCCCTAATTTTAATTCTTTAAGGGAGATGTAAAAATTTCTCATGACCCGGTAGGGTCTCAGTTGCCTCCAGCTCAAAATAATCCACATGTCAAAGTAGCATCTGTTCTTCTGAACCCCTTCAAAGGATTAATAATAATAGCTACCTTTTAATGACAGCCAGGAAGTGTGCTGTGGTTAGCACTTTTTAAGTCTTATCATTTTTTAAAAAACAGATGAGGAAATTGAGGCTTAGAGGATTTTAGCTAGCCAGGCTGTGACTCTTAATTTCTCAGTGGTAGAGCTGGGAGCCAGAGCTGGTTTTTCATCTCAGCATTATTTTCTTAGGTTATTTTGCTACTACGTCATCACATCCTCACAACTCTGTCCCATCTTTGCAGAAGTGAGAACCGAGACTCAGAGAGGTTAAGTGACTTTGCTCCAGGACATGCAAATCATCTGTGATACCTCAAGTTGGAGGTCTTCTGACTAAGCTCTCTACCTTGCTTTCTGATTGAATCCCTGACCCTAGGCCAGTACATTTGAACAGCCACTGAAGCTTTGAGTCTGGCAACCAGCTCATGGAGCCTCTCTGCTTCTCTGGTGTCAACACAGTGCTAATGCTTCTGTAGTGAAGTGTAAAATCAGAGCCCAGAATGACTTTGTATGAAAAGTGAAATTCTCGTGAAAAGATTTTCTATGTAGGGTGAAATTTTGTGAAAGTGACAACTTCACTATGAATTTGTTTTCCTTATAAATAACTTCAATGTAACAATTTCTTTGTAATATAATTTTCAGGGACATTGTTATTTTTCCTCTTAGGTCATTGCTAGAATCGTGGATGGAAGCAGATTCAATGAGTTCAAGGCCTTATATGGAGACACATTAGTTACAGGTATAAAGATGAAGAATTGAATGTGAACATTTTCTGTTGCTTGAAAATAAATGCTGTCTTGTCTCAAGGCTTTGATGCACTTGACATGAGCTTTGTTATTTAGAGCAGTACAGATGTGTGAGTCAGTATCTAAAGGGGGCTGCTTTATAAAGATCAACTGAAGCTGAATGGCTTCATGGATCCAGGTTTTAAATGACGATGTCTAGATGCTGTGGTCTAGGTCTTTATCTGTGACTTAGCAGCATTAGCTGTATAAAAAGTTTAGAACAAAACAAACTGATGAACAAAATAGATCCAGATCATAGAAACATAGAACAGACTGTTGAATCTTAGAGGGAAAGTGGGGATGGGTAGGTGGTTGGGAAGAGATTAACCAAATAACATATGCATATATGCATAACCCATGGACACAGACAATAGTGTGGTGAAGGCTTGGAATGGGAGGTGGGTGCAGGCTAGAAGGGGTCAATGGGGAAAGAAAGGGGGCATCTGTAATACTTTCAACAATAAAGATAAAATGTTAAAAAATTTTCTTATTGTCAAATTAGCAGAAATATTTGTAGTTCTTTTTGTTTCTCTGGATAACTATTTTGAATATTTCTGCACCGTATTTTTAAAAATATGTTTTTATTGATTTTTTTTTTTTTTTTTTTTTTTAAGATAGAGGAAGGGAGAGGGAGAGAAAGATAGAAACATCAATGAGAGAGAGAAACATCGATCAACCACCTCCTACACACTCCCCACTGGGGGTTGAGCCTGCAATCTGGCCATGTGCCCGAACAACTTATGGTGCATGAGAGAATGCTTAACCAACTGAGCCACACTGGCGGGGCTCAGCACAGTCTTTTGTATTATTTAGTCTCTAATTCAATGGGGAAATTGTATATAATGTTTAAAACTTCCTGGGAGGATGCAGACTGAATTAAACCTCACGGCCTCTTATGTTGGCTTATGCAAATACTAGATCCAGAATATAGGCCAGAATACCAAATCTGAAAAAACAAAACAAGGATATTTATAGAAGTTAATTCATTCACCTGAAGTGTTAAGTTTGTAGGCCTTTGGAGAAAAGTATTTGAAACATAGATGCTAGACCCATAGTTATCTTGGACAAATGGCAGAACAAATGTGGGCACTTTTTTTGGTCTGATAAAAGCTGAAAAATGTAGCAGTTAGTCTGAAGACAACATTTCCAAGTAGAATAAACAACCAGCTGTAAAAAATCCAACTTGCAAATATACATTGAAGCTTAAGGGTAAGTCACCACACTTTCTCTTGGTCTGATTTATGAGCAAGAGAATGGTTCACACTGGGAGTGGAATTTATGTTTTTGTATTTAGGTGTTTAAGAGCTTTTGTTTGATATATAGACAGGATTTACCACTTAATAGTTCAGGATGTAACCCTCATTGTGGTGCAGTTTAAAATAAGTTCAAACTGTTTCTGCGTCTTTCTTAAGATGGATGGCTGTCTTATCATCTCTTTTTATGTATTTGACCTGTACTTGCTAAAAAGCTGGTGGCACCTTTGTCCCCTACAATACTAAGGATATATCCAGTTTCCTCTATCTCTTCTTGACTGTACTGGACTTCAAGTAAAGTTGGGGGAAGGGGAGGGAAGTGAGAAGAAGAAGAGTCGGGGAGCATGAGAGGTGAGAGGGAGAATAAGAGGGAACATGAGAAGGTGAGGGCCATTTCGGGGGGAGGGAGTGAGAAGGCGAAGAACAGATTTTTCTAAGGATCAGGTGTCCCAGGCAGCTCTTAAGGGTTTCTTCCTGCCTCTGCCCTTGCCATTTGCTGGCCCTAGTAGTTCCTTGGATATTTTACTTTCCTGTTTGGCCTATAGGAAGCTGGTGAAGGTGCTTCCTTCATGGGTGTCCCTATTATAGTGGGGTAGGAGCTGCACTCACTAGTCCTGTTACTGGAGATCCCAGGCAGGGCTAGGATGGGTTAAAAGTCTAAATAGTGAAGAGGGCAGGCTATCTTCAGGGGTACCACCTTGCTGCCCAGAGATGAGCGAAGTTCCCAGCCTTTTTGTGGGTGGGGCAGGACTCAAAGTGGATTGCTAGGCTGTTTGGGAAGTTCACCCCTCTCTGCAATGCCAGTGAGAGTGTGGCTAGGATTTGAGGCCTGAAAGACCAAGAGAAATCTAGGTGACTATTGATCAGTGTTTCATTTTTATCACATTAAATAAACATAAATAAAAATAAATAAATGAAAGGTCAGAGTAAAGAACAAATAAAATTTTAAAAATTTAGTGTCCTGCTTATCAATAAACTGCATAACAGTCTTATCCATTAATTTTTTGAGCACCTGCTTTGTGTCAGGCATCACAAACAGGGTGTCTTAATGGCAACCTGTCCACCTTGAGTTTGAAGACAGAGCCAGGTTCTAGAAACTTTGGAAGCGTGCTGCCTTTGACCCACTGCAACCAGCACAGCTGTTGACTCTTGGGTTCCAGGTATTTGACATCTATATATAGTCATAAGTAGGCTTGTTGAGAGTTACTCTTGGAAGGTCTCTCTAGTCAAGGTCTTCAGGTTCACAAAATAATTAACTTCCTGAAATCATCTATAAAGTGTGTACCTCACAAAATCACGTTTCCCTTCGTTTCTTCTCCTTTAAGAAATATAACGACACTTATGGAAAGGAGAAAGAAAAAGATGCAAACAGAGAAAATGAAAGTGGAGTGATGCACTTTTCTTCTAAGCTTATCTAGATTTCTTACTTTAAACTTGGTTATCACCAGGCTTGACAGTGTTCCTGTTTTTGTTTAAATTTGCCTTTGCTGAGTGTATCTCCTCCCTCCCTCCCTCCCTCCCTTCCTCCCTCCCTTTCTTCCTCCCTCCCTCCCTTTCTTCCTTCCTTCCCTTTTTTTAAAAAAAAAAATATTTCCATCAACTCCAGAGAGGAAGGGAGAGGGAGAGAGATAGAAACATTAATGATGAGAGAGAATCATTGATAGATTCTCACCTCTTGCACGCCCCTCACTGGGGATTGATCCTGCAACCAGACATGTGCCCTTGACTGAAATCGAACCCAGGACCCTTCAGTCCTCAGGCCGGTACACTCTCCACTGAGCCAAACCTGCTAGGGTTCCCCTTTATTTCAAGGGCCTGTCATTTCCACAGGCATTTTCAGGCAAGCTAGTTACCTGACACTGGCCCACAGTTTTGAACATTGACCTGTAAAGGACTCTGTGTCTTTGATTATTCTATTTCAGAATATCCTTCAAGTCTGGTACACAGCGAGCACTCAGATATAACATGTTACAATCTAACCAAACCAAGCAGTCAGACAGGTGGCACACCCCTTTACATGTGACACACCCCTTTCAAGAAAGAAAAAATCCAGATTCCAGGACCTTAGAAATAAAATGTAACATTACCTGGTGTATACCAGAGGCAAAATCTGTACACTTTAAACTTTGATTTAAAATTAAAGGATGTTAAATATGCCTGTTTGTTGTGAATTAAAAGCCCTCTGAAGTACATAACTCTTTATTTCCATTTTCTCTTGAGGATTTGCTAGAATATTTGGATACCCAATTGGCATCATTGGAAATAATGGAGTCCTCTTTTCTGAATCTGCAAAAAAGGCAAGTACTGTTAAACATGTTTCAAGATTTTCTGTTTTACTTATTTATTTTAATTTAAATTCTTTATTGTTGAAAGTATTACATATCTCCTTTTTCCCCCCGTTGACCTCTCCCAGTCTGCTCCCACCCCCCCAGCACTTGCCCTCCCCCCCTACTGTCTGTGTCTATTGATTACGCTTATATGCACACATATAAGTCCTTAGGTTATCTCTTACCCTCCCACCCCCTCTCTGAGGTTTGATGATCTGTTTGATGCTTCTATGTCTCTGGATATATTTTAGTTAATCATTTTATGTTATTCATTATACTAGAGGCCTGGTGCATGAAATTTGTGCATGGGGGAGAGGGGGGTCCCTCAGCCTGGCCTGCACCCTCTCCAATCTGGGACCCCTCGGGGGATGTCCAACTGCCGGTTTAGGCCCAGGATTGGACATCCCTCTTGCAATCTGGGACTGCTGGCTCCTAACCACTTGCCTGCCTATCGGCTTGATTGCTGCCTAACTGCTCCCCTGCTGGCCTCACGGCCCCCAACTGCCCTCCCCTGCCAGCCTGATTGCCCTAACTGCCTCTGCCTTGGCCCCCACCACCATGGCTTTGTCCAGAAGGAAGTTGGACAGTAGGAAGATATCTGGTCTCCTGGTCTAATTAGCATATTACCCTTTTATTAGTATAGATTCCACAAATGAGTGAGATCATGTGATATTTATCTTTCTCTGCTTGGCTTATTTCGCTTAGCATAATGCTCTTCAGGTCCATCCATGCTGTTGCAAATGGTAAGAGTTCCTTCTTTTTTATAGCAGTGTAATATTCCATTGTATAGATGTACTACAGTTTTCTTTCTTTCTTTTTTTTAAACATATTTCTTTATTGATTTCAGAGAGGAAAAGAGAGGGAGAGAGAGATAGAAACATCAATGATGAGAGAGAATCATTGATTGGCTGCCTCCTGCACACCCCCTACCGGGGATTGACCCCGCAACCCAGGCATGTGCCCTTGGCTGGAATCGAACTGGGGACCCTTCAGTCTGCAGGCCGATGCTCTATCCACTGAGCCAAACCAGCTAGGACCCATAGTTTTCTAATGCACTCATCTGCTGATGGGCACTTAGGCTGTTTTCAAATCTTAGCTATTGTAAATTGTACTGCTATGAACATAGAGGTGTATATATTCTCTCTTTTTAGTGTTTCTGATTTCGTGGGATATATTCCTAGAAATATTTTTGTGGGATTACTGGGTCAAATGGGAGTTCCATTTTTAATTTTTTGAGGAAACTCCATGCTGTCTTCCACAGTGACTGCACCAGTCTGCATTCCCACCAGCAGTGCACGAGGGTTCCTTTTTCTCCACATCCTCACCAGCACTTGTCATTTGTTGATTTGTTGATGATAACCATTCTGACAGGTGTGAGATGGTATCTCATTGTTGTTTTGATTTGCATCTCTTGAATGATTAGTGACTTTGAGCATGTTTTCATATGTCTCTTGGTCTTCTGTATGTCCTCTTTCGAAAAGTGTCTAGGTCAGCCGTGGGCAAACTACGGCCCGCGGGCCGGATCCGGCCCGTTTGAAATGAATAAAACTAAAAAAAAAAAAAAAAAAAAGACCGTACCCTTTTATGTAATGATGTTTACTTTGAATTTATATTAGTTCACACAAACACTCCATCCATGCTTTTGTTCCGGCCCTCCAGTCCAGTTTAAGAACCCATTGTGGCCCTCGAGTCAAAAAGTTTGCCCACCCCTGGTCTAGGTCCTTTGCCCATTTTTTGATTGGATTGTTTATCTTCCTTTTGTTAAGTTGTATGAGTTCCCTATAAATTTTGGAGATTAAACCCTTATCAAATGTAACATTGGCAAATATGTTCTCCCGTGTGGTAGGCTTTCTTGTTGTTTTGTTGATTTTTTTTTTTTTTTGCTGTGCAGAAGCTTTTTATTTATTTATTATTTATTCGCAGGAAAAAATTTTATTTATTTTATTTATTTTCAGTAAGTTTAAATCCTTGAGGGGTACAGCATTACACGAATTCTTTGTCCAATAGCCTTAGCAGGAAGGTTGCTTCGGAATTTAGCACGAACCATTCCACTGTTTCCATGAGCACAAGTTACCTTTCCCCAGATTACTCTGGTTTTGTTTGGTTTGCCACCGGGAGTCACTGTGTTGTTCTTTGCTTTGTACACATAAGCACATCTCTTGCCTAGATAGAATTCTGTTTCATCTTGAGCATAAACACCAATTTTACGAAGAGCCATGCGCTCCCTCTGGTTCTGGAGACCCCGCTTATAGCCAGCAAAATGGCCTTGGGCCACAGCCTTCCAGACGTATTTGTCCTTATAGAAGTCCTGTTTCCAGCAGGCCTCCACAGGGTCCAAGATGGCTGAAACTTTTTATTTTGATGTAGTCCCATTTGTTTATTTCCTCCTTAGTTTCCATTGCCCTATGAGCTGTATCGATAAAGATATTGCTATGACATATGTCTGATATTTTGCTGCCTGTGGATTCCTCTAATATTTTTGTGGTTTCCCATCTTATGTTTTAAGTCCTTTATCCATTTTGAGTTTATTTTTGTGTATGGTGTAAGTTGGTGGTCTAGTTTCATTTTTTTGCATCTATCTGTCCAATTTTCCTAACATCATTTATTGAAGAGACTGTCTTGACTCCATTGTATGCTCGTGCCTTTTTGAAGATTTTCTGTTTTAAACATAATGAACATTCAAGATCAAGCAATTCATGAACATTTATTACATAAAAGCTGTAAAATATTTAACCAGAACACTGTGTGTGCTAGGGTTTGAAGCAGTTTTTGTGGAGGTTTACATGAACATGATGAACTATCTTAGCACTATTAAAAAGTTAAAACATTTTTTTAGTTAAATTCTTATAAGAAACTTGAATTATAGCTGTGGATGACGTATATATATTCTAAGAATGTAGGAATACTTGTCTTGAAAGTGTTTTACTCTCTGGTGCTTAATGCAAGTGAGGAATTCAAAGCTACTTTCCAGGTGGTTCTGAGACATGACCTGTTTATTCTGTTCTATCCCCTCATCAGTTTAACTTGATAATATTTTCACTCTTTGGAGATGGGAAGGTGGTGGGTCTTGTTACTGAAGCTCTGGTTTTAAAGGAGGAAACTCATGAATGTCTTTGGGCTTAGTATTCAATTTCATAAATCATTGTCTGTGATTTGTCTAAACTTGAGTAAATGTAATTAATGTACTTATTTGATAAAATGTTTTTTTAAGAAAAAAATGTCTGGCCTAGCTTTCTTACTTTGAATGCTAGAGGAAATAGCAAGGTTAATGGTCTCATATTGATACAGGTAACAGGCAGTTATGCTCTTTCAGATCCTAATTGAGGAAGAATTTGTGTTTGATGGAATGTTTTACCAGTAAAGTCAATTTCTATATTCTATTATTCATTATTATTCCCCCCACTGTAATTATAAGACAAAAACAGGAAAGTAAAAATAAGGAAAATAAAAATCACCTGCACTCATACCAGAAATAATATTGAGTAACATTTTATTATGATTCCTTAGTTTTTTCTATCTCCCCTTTTTTTAGCAAGAGAAAATAACTGAATTTAATACATTTGTATGTATGGGAACCCCATATACACGAGAGAGTCAGAGATCACACATGCAGGAGACGTTCAGAGATAGAAAGGGGGATCTAGGTATATGAGACATCCTGAGCTAGGAATGCAATAACTCACCTTGTGGCCTTCAAAGGGTTATTGCAGGATGAGAAGAAGAGCAGATGTTTAGTAAATAGAAATTTGCCTCACCATATAGTTGGGTCAAGGTCCCAGTTCACGTTCTAGGTACTTAAAGGGAGGGGCAGGAGCTTCTCTTGAGCTAAAATTACCCTTCCCTCAGAACAATCCATATACTTCTATCCCCCCTTTAAAACTAAAATTGATATGGCCACATACAGTAGGTCCTAAAAAACCGTAATTTCATTATAATATTGATGAGATGCCATGGGAACCAATCTCTTGTTTATATCAATTAGCCTATAGTAAAATTGGTCTTGTTATGTGTCATTCCACTTCAAGTTGCAGAACCTATGCCACTGTTAAGTGAGGACTTACTGTATTTTTTTTTGAGTCTTTTATTATTATTATTATTAGTTAAGGTATTACAAATGTGTCCTCATCCCCCCCATTAACTCCCAACCTCCCCCCCGTCCACACACACTCATGCTCCCATCCCCCTGTTGTCCATGTCCATTGGTTTGGCTTATATACATGTATACAAGTCCTTCGGTTGATCTCTTCCCCTTACCCCCGCCCTCCCCTACTTTCCTTCTGGGGATTGATAGCCTGATCGCTGTTTCTCAGTCTTTGGGTCTGTCCCTTTTCATCAGTCTATGTTGTTCTCTATAATCCACAAATGAGTGAGATCATGTGGTATTTATCTTTCTCTGACTGGCTTATTTCACTTAGCATAATGCTCTCTAGTTCCATCCATGCTGTTGCAAAAGGCAAGAGTTCCCTTTTTTTTACCGCAGCGTAGTATTCCATTGTGTATATGTACCACAGTTTTCTAATCCACTCATCTGCTGATGGGCACTTAGGCTGTTTCCAAATCTTAGCTATGGTGAATTGTGCTGCTATGAACATAGGGGTGCATATATCCTTTCTGATTGGCGTTTCTGGTTTCTTGGGATATATTCCTTGTAGTGGGATCACTGGGTCAAATGGGAGTTCCATTTTTAGTCTTCTGAGGTAGCTCCATACTGTTCTCCACAGTGGCTGCACCAGTCTGCATTCCCACCAGCAGTGCAGAAGGGTTCCTTTTTCTCCACATCCTCTCCAACACTTGTTGTTTGTTGATTTGTTGATGATAGCCATTCTGACAGGTGTGAGATGATAACGCATTGTCGTTTTGATTTGCATCTCTCATATAATTAGTGACTTTGAGCAGGTTTTCATATGTCTTTCGGCCTTCTGTATGTCCTCTTTCGAAAAGTGTCTATCTAGGTCCGTTGCCCATTTTTTTATTGGATTGTTTATCTTCCTTTTGTTAAGTTTCATGAGATCCCTGTAAATGTTGGAAATTAAACCCTTATCAGTGGTATCATTGGCAAATATGTTCTCCCATGTAGTGGGTCTTCTTGTTGTTTTGTTGATGGTTTCCTTTGCTGTGCAAAAGCTTTTTATTTTGATGTAGTCCCACTTGTTTATTTTCTCTTTAGTTTCCATTGCCCTAGGAGCATTATCAGAGAAGAAAGAGGACTTACTGTATTTAAAAATATATATATTTTATTGATTTTTCAGAGAGGAAGGGAAAGGGATAGAGAGTTAGGAACATCAATGAGAGAGAAACATTGATGAGAAACATCGATTAGCTGCCTCCTGCATGCCCCCTACTGGGGATGTGCCCGCAACCAAGGTACATGCCCTTGACCGGAATTGAACCTGGGACCCTTCAGTCAGCAGGCCGATGCTCTATCCCAGTAATGGCGAACCTTTTGAGCTCAGCGTGTCAGCATTTTGAAAAGCCCTAACTTAACTCTGGTGCCGTGTCACATATAGACATTT
This sequence comes from Myotis myotis, assembly GCF_014108235.1. Taxonomy (NCBI): domain Eukaryota; kingdom Metazoa; phylum Chordata; class Mammalia; order Chiroptera; family Vespertilionidae; genus Myotis; species Myotis myotis. Next base: position 37,631,145 of record NW_023416357.1, read on the forward strand.
TTTGATATTTGCAACCATAGTAAAACAGATGTATATTTTTGATATTTATTTTATTTATTTAAATGCCATTTAACAAAGAAAAATCAACCAAAAAAATGAGTTCGCGTGTCACCTCTGACACGCGTGTCATAGGTTCGCCATCACTACTCTATCCACTGAGCCAAACCGGTTAGGGCTGAACTGATGACTTTTAATGAATATATAAAGCATTAATTTCCATAAAGAAAATGTCAGGCTGAGGCCAGCACACTCTACCTAGTTTTAGTTGGTGGCTTGACAGAAATAAACATGAGAGGAGTTACATTTGGCCTCAATCTGACATTTTGTTAAAGAAGTAAGCCCCAAAGGTCTCATTCTTGTATTGGAGGTTGAACAGTTGCTTTGAGATTTTGTACTTGCCAAGGCATTTCCAGCAGAGTTAAAGGGATCTGTGAATGGAGAGAAAATGGTTTATAAAGTGTCCTTACTCACATAATCTTTAGAAGGTAGTTATATTTTTGTCATTAAACAATTTCCTAAATTCAGAGTTAGAAGGTCTCTAACACTCATCTAAAATCCCATTTATTTGGGGTATATTGGTAAGAAAGATGTCTTTTTCTATAATCTTGGTGCATGAAAACATTTCAGATGATCATCAAAATGTAAATATCATCATAGATTTCCCCAAAGAATTTTAGTCTTTTTTATTTAAAAAAAATTAATTTCAGAGAGGAAGGGAGAGGGAGAGGGAGAGGGAGAAGGAGAAAGAGAGAGAGAGAGAGAGAGAGAGAGAGAGAGAGAGAGAGAGAGAGAGAGAGAGAAACATCAGTGATGAGAGAGAATCATTGATCGGCTGCCTCTGCAGTCTCTGTACTGGGGATACTACCCACAACTTGGTCATCAAACCATGACCTCCTAGTTCATAGGCTGATGCTCAACCACTGAGCCACACTGGTCAGGCTATTCTATCTTTTTAAAATGAGGCTCAGAAATTCTTATTGATAAGCAATCCTTTTTTTTCCTGTTAGTTAAGTGTCACTTGCTGTTCGGAATGTTAGTGATTGACTTCATCCCTGACACAGCAGTTGTCCTACAGTGTGTGCCTATGATCACACAGGTGACTACAAAACAAGTGCAGTATAAACCACAGTCACATGTCCCATTGATAATGAGTCTGCACTGTAGCATTATTGTTACTGTTACCATAAAGTCAGACAAGCCAGGCAGAGGGTATTCTTTCTTTTCTCTGACCCAGGTGTGGCATTTGTAGATGCATGGTGATTATAGATTTGTTAACCCTCCTTTGGAAAGATTTTCATCTTATTTGCTTCTAGGGGGCTCACTTCGTCCAGTTATGCTGCCAAAGGAAAATCCCTCTGCTGTTCCTGCAAAACATTACTGGTAAGAAAATCGCGTATTCAATTTGGTTGCACTTAATCTAGAGCTGCACTGTCCAGTATATCTTAAGAAGTGACCACCACAATAACTCTAATAACCGTACATAGTTATTGCAATATTATTGACTGTATTTCCTGTGCTGTACATTATGTCCCAGGGATTTGAATTTTTATTCCAAAGAGTGGTGTGATCAATGTGAACTCTCTGGATTTCATTTTCCCTAGATGATCTTAGCGTGGTGGATGAAATGATTTTTAAGGTCTCTTATGGCTCTAGAGTTCTTTTCCTAGAATTCCATGATTCTCCCATATATACTTTTTTGTATCTGACATATAGGAGATATTCAGAAATGTAGGTTAGCTAAAAACTTATTTCCCCCAGTCTTCTAAGTCAACTATGGTTACCCCAGGTTTAAAGGGAGGAGAGCCTCTTAGTTGTTGGGAACAGGCAAACCTTCATGAGAAGAAGTTTGGCTCTTAACAGGAGGGCTTTAAATATTACTGGTGCTAAAGCATCTTCATCTTAACTTTAAGGTACTTGACTAGATGAGTTTTGAGAGGAGTCACATTCAGATGGAAGCCTGAGGGCCGTATGTGGCAAACCTCATAAAATGGGCGGAGAGAAAGTAGCTTCACCAGGGCAGGGCCTTGTTTTTATAGTGATTCATGACTCACAGAGAGCAGAGGTTGAGTTTGGTTTTGCCACATTGCATTTGAGGGACCTGTGTGGCATTCGTTTGGAGACATATAGTAGACAGTTGACAAATCTTGAGCACAGAAGGGATATGTTAGCTGAGGGTGAAAATGTAGGTAGCATCAGAATATGGCGATGGTATTTAAAGCTGTGGGAATAGATAAGAATACCCTGAATAGAAAAGAGGACTCATGGACAATCTGTGAGTAACTTTGATTCCTTCCACAGAGGTGAGAATAAAGGAAGAATTGGAGTATGATTATGTTGTTTTTTAGGATGGGAAGAAGAATGGAGAAAGCCAAGTGAGATGGCTTCTATTTTTTTTTTTTAAGGCAAAATCATCTATAGGAACTAGAGGGGCAGTTGGGTGTGGGGGGTGGTGAGAGCTTAAAGAGAGGTAGATATTGAAGTAGATATTGTGGGAACATGACAGGAGTCACGTTAAGGTAGATAAAGGAGTTCTGAGCTGTTCTGAGGGCGCAGCTCAGAGGGGTTGCTGGAAGAAGCAGCTGGTGCCTGGTGAGACGAGGGATGTCCTGTCACTACCTTTTCCATAGCAAGTACGGGTGTTCCACAAAACTGGTTGAACTGAGTTGGATGATTTGATGCTGGAGATTTGCAAAGCAAGAACAGTGACAATCAAGTCAGCTGTGAGTCTGCAGGTGGGGAGAGGGACACGTGAAGCCTGACTTGGTGTTTATTAGGTGAAGAGGAAGGAACCCACAGCCTGCAGGCCCAGGGCAGCTGCAGGCCAATTTCAACAGAGATGGGAGCTTGAAGAAGTAGAAGGAGCCCATAATTATAATGAAAAGTTCTTTTACCTTGCTGTTGAGTCACTGACAGGTACACTTAGCATCTCTGTGAAACATTAATGTTTGTTTCATCAAAGTTTAAGCAGCACTGCAGAAGGAACACTCTCTATTTTTAAACCAGGTCAGTGCACACTGCAGCCCTCATAGTTCGCCTTGCCACAGTATCTTTTCCTTAGCTTGCCATTTCACATTCTCTCATCACCAGGCTACTGTTTTGAGATAATTTCTTAAAGATAAATTGCATGCTTACCTTGTTTGGAGATATCTGTGTACATCCAGATGAACCATTTTAAGAAAATGTAAAAAGTGATTAGGGAACATTTTATTTTAGCTTTTAAAGCAAACTTTTTTGGGAGCACATTTCACATGTAAGTATTTTGTTAGGGTGAGGCCTGAAGTAAAATATAATTTGACAATATGTCCTTCTAATGCCTTGTTGATATTAACTTCTGTGCATTAATCCCGTCACCCAGAGGCATTCTTTCTGTTCTTTCTCTCAGGATTTATGGTTGGTAAAGACTATGAAGCTGAAGGAATAGCCAAGGATGGTGCCAAGATGGTGACTGCTGTAGCCTGTGCCAAAGTGCCTAAGATAACTGTCATCATTGGGGGATCCTACGGGGCTGGAAACTATGGGATGTGTGGCAGAGCATTCAGGTAGGTGATTGCCATGATTTTCTCTGAGAGAATCATACTTCACATATAATTATAAATGATTGGGTTTATTTGAAATATAGAATAGCATTCACAAATCTCAAGTAATTAATACCATAATTTGTATCATCTGGAGGGGCAAAATGAAACTTAATGCTGAAGGTACTTTTGGAAAGAAATCCACAATGGGAACCAGGAAATATTTTGAAATGGCTGGTAATGAAAATTCTGCATGTCATAACTAGTGTGATGTAGCCAAAGCCTTGCTTTGAAAAAGGTATGTAGACATAAATGTATATCATGGAAAAGAAGTAAGGCTGAAAAATCCATGAGCCAAGTAGCTAGCTCAAAAAGTTCAAAAAGAACAGTATTTTGAACACAAGAAAAATAGAAAGCAGGTCATAATAAAGAACAAACATAAGAGAGAAGAATCAGGAAAGCCCAAGTTGCTTTGTTTGAATGGTTAACAAACTTGCTAATTCCCTGGTAAAACTTAAAGTGAGACAGCACAAGTAATCAGTATCTAGACTGAAAAATAGGACATGACCATGATAACAAGAGGATATTTTGAAAACTTTTATACCCAATACTAGAGGCCTGGTGCACAAAAATTTGTGCACTCAGGGGGATCCCTCAGCCCGGCCTGTGCCCTCTTGCAGTCCGGGACCTCCTCAGGGGATGTCCTACTGATGGCATAGGCCTGATCACGATTGGGCCTAAGCTAGCAGTCAGACATCCCTCTGGCAACCCAGGAGTCCTCGGGGGATGTCTGACTAACGGCTTAGGCCCGTCCCCATCCCACCCATGGGGAGTGGGCCTAAGTTGTTAGTCAGGCATTCTTAGCACTGCTACGGAGGTGGGAGAGGTTCCTGCCACTGCTGCTGCACGGCCAGCCATGAGCCGGCTTCTGGCTGAGTGGCATTCCCCCTGTGGAAGCACACTGACCACCAGGGAGCAGCTCCTGCATTGAGTGTCTGCCCCCTGGAGGTCAGTGCACATCATAGCAACTGGTCATTGCGGTCGTGCTGCCATGGGGGTCAATTTGCATATTGCCCTTTTATTATCTAGGATATTTTCATGAAATGTAAAAATACAGTGTATCAAAACAGACATCAGAATCACCTAGAGAACATAAAAATTCTAACTATTCTCAGGCCCCACCTCTGGAGATTAGTGTATGGTGGATTCCAGGCATTAGTATTTTTTTTTTTTAACTATATTTTATTGATTTTTTACAGAGAGGAAGGGAGAGGGAGAGAGTTAGAAACATCGATGAGAGAGAAACATCAATCAGCTGCCTCCTGCACACTCCCCACTGGGTATGTGCCTGCAACCAAGGTACATGACCCTGACTGGAATCGAACCTGGGACCTTTGAGTCCGCAGGCCGACATTATTCACTGAGCCAAACCGGTTAGGGCAAGGCATTAGTATTTTTAAAATTCCCAGATGATTTTAATGCAGCTAGAATGAAGAACCACTAGTTTAAAGGTACACATGGGCCTCTGACACTTTCTGTGTTGTACAGTCAATTAATTTGATCATTCTTTTCTCCCCGTCATAGCCCAAGATTTCTTTACATTTGGCCAAATGCTCGTGTCTCAGTGATGGGAGGAGAGCAGGCAGCCAACGTGTTGGCAACAATAGCGAAGGACCAGAGAGCAAGGGAAGGGAAACAGGTAAGTAAGTGCCATTTCTCCTGTCTTCTGTCTCTGAGTGTGGCTCTCACCAGGGAACACTCTGCTGCCTGGAGCAGCGCAACCAGAATCCCTCTGTGTTCAGGGGTCAGGGGTCCAACATGAAGGTCCTGGCTGTTTAGAAGACACTGACCTGGAAGTTGTTGAGAAATTTAGACTTACATTCTCTCTCTTCTTTGCACCATTTCATTTGAGGTACCTTTCTGTGGTCATGTACAGAGTCTCAGAATCCCAGGAAAGCACTCCAGGAAGCTGCCTGCGCGTGCCTGCGGCACAAAGATGTTTGGTTCTCACTCATTCGCCGTTAGTCGAGCTTTAAATAAATCTGGTTTACGTCTTTTATTTTATAACCTAAAGCAGCAACGTTTTGTTTTTTCTATTTCACTTTTAGCTTGTTGTGAAGGATTCCTTGAGTGGGAGGGCTCAGGCATATAATGAGAATTGATTAACAGTATTATACTGGGAAAGTGTAAGTGAAGTAAAATGGAAAGGGCACTGGATGCAAGTGGCTGCTGTTAAAATGAATTTCTTTGTTCATTTCTCTGTTGGAGAGGCTTCTGAAATTATAGCCTTAAACTATTTTGTGTAAGCACCACGCCTTAGAAATGAATTCACGTTCCTGAAATGGCTAGGTGCACTGTTTTCATAGCAGGGATAATGCGAAGGAGGCCCTGTCTCTGAAGGCTCTTAGTCCTATCATTTAGGAAGCATCTGTCTGGTCAACTGTCTCGTTGGTGGAATGGGATAATAAAAAGCCGCAGGGTGGTTCCTGCCTCTCTGATGATATCCCATATCCTCAAGGAACTCTGAAGACCAACACTGAGGTTTCAGATTCACTTTAGTATTGTCCAGTGTCTAAGCAAAAGGAAAGCTGTGTGTGTGTGTAAGGGTAATAGTGGTGAGGGAAGTATGAAATTCTACCTGATATTTTGAAGATATGTCCCAAACTCCAGCCCAGCATGGCGATCTCTTATTAAATAGTTGTTCTTTAATTAATTTGATATACAGATATATTAATTCATCTGTTTTAATATATGAAAGTACATAATTTTAGTGGTTCTCTCTTTGAATTCTTTACCTACAAATGATATTAAACTATGAAAATATGTTTAAAAAGGTTGGATTTATTTGAAATAAGTCATTTATTTTTGTGTGGAATTTTTAAAAGTTGAAAATACTTTTCAGGGCTTCAAAGTTAATTTGCATAAATATTTTTACATCTGAATTAATTATCACTTGTTTTAGACAATACTGATGGGCAAGCCATTAAATTTTTAATTAAGGAAGAATATCTCTCAGCTATCTGGGAAACTGTAGAGGTTATTCAAGTTGTGGTTGATATTTTATCCCATTAAGCCTTAAAATGTTTAAAATTTTGGCTATTTTAAAAGAACCCCCCTACTTCTCCACCTTCTTAAACAGAAGCTGCTAACTGTAATGTAGTCCTTTTGGTATATTCACATCACCGTTGTACTGTGCTGGAATACGGGGTGCCCTTGGTTTTGACCTTACATCACACAGCCCCGGCTCTTGTCTCTGATAAGGGAGATGTAATATGCACTAGTTTGATAGTCATGAGATTGTGTATGTGAAAGCATCACTTGTAATCTATACCTCACTGTGCAGGTAGATGTTGGTTGTAGCATCCATGACATCTCTTGCCCCTTTTTCTCGAGGCGCTCTGGGTGGATCTGTATTCCACTCCAGTGGACTTACTCCTTGCCCTTTTCTTTCAGTTCTCCAGCGCTGAGGAAGCTGCTTTAAAAGAGCCCATCATTAAGAGGTTTGAAGAGGAAGGAAATCCTTACTATTCCAGTGCAAGGTGGGATCCTGAGAATTACTAATTCCTTACTGGGTGCATGTTGGCCATCAGGACAACAGCTTCACAGAGATCTGGGCAGTCAGGATGGTCCAGCCTCTGTGAGAAACAAAAAAAATGTTGGGGACCCAGTTTTGTACTGTTGTCTCCATAATAGGAATGCCTGCTGCTGAAGCACAGCCCCTTCTCCCAGGCCAGGCTGTGGCTTCATCACCCTTCAACCCTCTTCCTTTATCCCTTTTGTCTTTGAGGTGTCTGGGGACTGGAGGGGCACTGCAGCCAGAGGTGGGCCATGCTGGGGCAAGGAAGTTAAAAGAGTTGTAATCCTGGCTAGGTAACTTTCAGGAATTAGCTCTATTACAGTTATTGCTAAGATCCGTGGATTCCTGTCATCACCTCTCTAGGATTATTTTGTTTTTACCCCGTTTTAAGCATGGATTGGCCACTCTTTGGCACTTGTGAACAAGTGTGCTTGTGAATTCAGAAGGTGACTAGTCACAGACAGGGTTCATGTGTCAACACCGAGTAATTACCTCATATACCTATGCAGCTCTTGGCTCTGCTTGTTTCTTATGCTACTTAATAAGGTAATAAATTATCCCGCCTGTCCCTGCTGGAGACTTGCTGGCATGCACTTTCAGATCTCTTTTTTTTTGGACAACTTTAATGTTTTGCATTCTGAAGAATAAGCTTCACGGGTTCATTTTCACCCCTTGGGCAGATGGGAAAAAAGAAAAATAACTATTTTTGTCTTTTAAAATTAATTATGCTGTGATTTATACCATTTACTGGCGAGGAGGGAGAGAAGTTAGAATCCATTTCAATCATGTGAACGCATCTTTGTGGCAGGCACTGCTTCTAGTGCTGGGCCCACAAAGACTAAGCATCTTTGTTTCCCAGAGCATCACTGTAATGCCATTTGGGATTTAAAAAAATCTGTTTCTCGCCAAAACCGGTTTGGCTCAGTGGATAGAGCGTCGGCCTGCGGACTGAGGGGTCCCGGGTTCGATTCTGGTCAAGGGCATGTACCTGGGTTGCGGGCACATCCCCAGTGGGAGGTGTGCAGGAGGCGGCTGATCAATGTTTCTCTCCCATCGATGTTTCTGGCTCTCTATCTCTCTCCCTTCCTCTCTGTAAAAAATCAATAAAATATATTTAAAAAAAAAAAATCTGTTTCTCTTCTTGGTAACATCTACTCTAATGACTAATTTTACAGGTATGTTTTGTTGGGGTAGTTCATTGATTCATTGAATTAAGAACAAAATATCTTTGAGAAATAAACATGTTCTTTTTATAGTAGCCAGTAGAAGCAAAGAGGAAATATAAGACCATATAAAAGGTTTAAAAGAAAATACATATTGTAAGCACATTCTTTTAAACATAACATTTTGACTGAAATTCACAAAAACAGTTGAAATATTAAACTTTGAAAAATAGCATATTTTGTGTGATGGCTAAGCCATCTATTGAGAAAGACTCAATCTTTTATTATTTTCATACTTACATTATTATTATTTTTAATGGATTATATTCAAGCAGGAGAGCAAATAGCCCAGATAGACTTATCTTTGGAAATGAATAATGAAAGACAGTAAGATTTCTTACTTTGTAAATGCTTAACCCTTCTGTTGGAACACTTGGTGGATGGAGACAGCAACTTCCTTTCAAAGATGAAAGGATTTTTAAGCCAGTATATAGCACCTTCCTTCAGTTTAATAAGTCTCTTCACAGTAAAATTCTGCCGTCTGTCAGGCTTTCACATGGCTCAATCTGTCTTCAGAGAGAGCTGTCATCATTTGCTACTCTAGCCTCCTATGTTTTTCTTAATCCTTACATGTTACATAAGCAGCATATCGGTTTTATTCTGCTCAGTTGTTTTTATGATCAAACTTTTCAGACATTTGATTAAGGCCTCTTCACAGTCTTTTTAATGACCCTCATGAAGCAGTCTCCTCCCTCCCCCGGCATCATCATGCTTGTGTTACTCTGCTGTCGGCTTCAGACGGGAGTGTAATCAGTTGACCCAGTTACAGATTACACGAGTGGCCTTTTCTTCTTGACAGCTCATACTGCAGACTTCCTATTATGAATGTTTTATGAGCAGAGATTTGAATCATGGTCTGTCAGTGTAAGTATAGTTTAATAATTGATGCTATCTCCAGGTACAGAACGCAGTTTGTTTAAAGAAAGCAAAAGTGGCACCTACCAATGACCTTTAAAAAAAGCAATATTTTCATTCATTTTTCTCTGTAAATTTGAAATTGTCAGTGAAAAGCAAACTAAAATTTCTACTTAAAAGTTTCTTCTAAAAGCAATTTAAAGCTATTGTTTTTTCCTGTTGTAGCAAAAAATAAAAGAACTACATAGGAAGGTATTATTTTAATAAAATGTATTAAATTCTATTCAGTAATTTTCATAGTTTCTTAAGAGATGAGGAAGTTTTGGAGGATAAACCTTTTCTAGTAGAGACTTTGGTTTGAGACTATTATCTGGGTTTATATGATTCTTCATATTAATAACAGGACTACGTCACCTTGATTTGTACATTTGTGTGGGCAGAAGAGGGACAGGAAAGTTTTTCCTGGAATAAGTAAAAATATTTTAAACTAGGGATTATTTTGTGACTTCTTGTAGGAAGCTGTTCCTAAGTCCCTAAATTTGATTTGACATTCTGTGGGAGCCTGGGATAAAAGTCATGTCATTTTTCTTTCTCCCTTTCCCCTCTCTCGAACATGGTTTCAGTTGTGAGATTATAGTACACAGAAGTTGTCAGTAGATCCATATCTTATTACCTGAAGAAGAACCTCCTCAGCATTTCTGGGCAGGGCATGTATAAATGGTAGTTTAGTGGTGGATTCCTAATAACTCATATTTTGCTCTTTTATCAGGCTGTGGGATGATGGGATTATTGATCCAGCGGACACCAGACTGGTCCTGGGTCTCAGTATCAGTGCAGCCCTCAACGCACCAATCCAGAAGACAGACTTCGGCATCTTTAGGATATAACTGGGATATATAGCATCTTCTATTGGACATTACTAAAAATCAATATATTAATAGCATTAAAGTTTAAGACTTTTTCAAATTTTGACTGTTACAGTAAAATTTTCTCAATATAGTGCATTGTACCTTTCTACTACCTTAAAAAAATCAATGAAGCCATGGCTGGTTTGGCTCAGTGTATAGAGTGCAGCCCCTGGACTGAAGAGTCCTGGGTTTGATTCTGGTCAAGGGTTGCAGGCTTGATTGGGGTACGTGCTGGAGGCAACCAATTGATGTGTCTCTCTCACATCGATGTGTCTCCCTGTCTATCCCTGTCCCTTCTACTTTCTCTAAAAAAAAAAGAAAAGAAAAGACAAATCAATGGAAAAATATCCTTAGTTGAGGATTAACAAAACAAAATTATTTAAAAAAACACCATGAAGATACTTACTTCATGAACCTCAATTCCTTGTGAGTTTTCTTAGATTTTTCTGTAGCTCAGCTTTACCACCCTTGAAATGAAGAGAATAAATTACAGTTATCCTTTCTAACCCACAAGTAGTATGAAAAGTTCTGTAAACTATAAATTCCAGGTATTATCAAGACTATTACAGTTTATTTCCACTGAAATGATGATTTGTTCATTACGCACAATTTTGTAACACTTATTTTTAAAAGCATTTATTTTCCCTCTAGCCATCATCCCATTCCTTCCCATAATAGATTTTTTTGCTGTCTGCACTCAGAGCTCCTTTCCTACCCATTCTCTCCTCACCTACCCTCACTGGCTTCCCCTGCCAGCAGCCCTCCCAAGGTCACCGTGGACCTCCACATTGCTGGAACCAGTGGGTTCTTTCCCGACTTTATGACTTAATTCTCTGCAGCTTTCAGGTCAGTTGAACACTTGCTCCTTGAAACACATTTTGTAGCTTCCATGCTGTGATCCTCTGGGTTTTCTACCGACCTCTTTGGCCATTCTGTTCTCTTCAGTTTCCTTTGCAGGCCCTCTTCCTCTGCTGATTCCTGCTCTCTTCACCATTTGTCCTGATATTTCATTAGCAATTCATAAATACATTCTTATTCTAAAAGATACAAGGAACACAAAAATATCTCCTCTTTCTTTTTAAAAATGGTGGTAAATGTACATAACATTTACCACTTTAACCATTTTTAAAGGTTCAGTTCTATGGCATAAAGTGCATTCACATTGTTGTGCAATCATTACCACCATCCATCTCCAGAAGTCTGATCATGCTAAACTGAAATTCTGTTTTTAAACACTAATTCCCCATTCTCCCTTCCCCGCCCCTGGCACACCTCCTTATTCTTAAATGTATGTGTCTTTCATGGCTCGATTTAATCATCCAGGCCATTTCAGCCCTTCTTATGGCTTCATTGCAATGATTCCTCGTTGACAGTTCCTAACACGGTTCTCCCCTGACCTGCAGACCTGTATCTGACAGGTATACTGGCTATCTGCACTGACTGTCTTACAGGAACTGCAGATTCAGTCAGTTCTATTGACTTTATCTCCTATCATCAGTGGAACCCCCCAGTGATTTTTGTCTTTCACTACCACAGGCATCAGAAGTAGTCTTCCTGCATCCACTCTTACCGAGTCTAATCTCCATCACTCTGAAATTAGGATGGTCATTCTTTTTTTTTTTTTTTTTTTTAAATATATTTTATTGATTTTTTACAGAGAGGAAGGGAGACGGATAGAGAGTTAGAAACATTGATGAGAGAGAAACATCGATCAGCTGCCTCCTGCACACCCTTTACTGGGGATGTGCCCGCAACCAAGGTACATGCCCTTGACCAGAATCGAACCCGGGACCCTTCAGTCCGCAGGCCGACGCTCTATCCACTGAGCCAAACCGGTCAGGGCAGGATGGCCATTCTAAATGCACGTCTGGTCATGCTACTCCCTTACTTATATCTTTGACTGATTCTCTGTAGAATTGCCCTCCATGATCATCACCTCTTTAGTCTCATCTCCTTGACTCCTCTTTTCACCCTTGGTGCTTCAGCCATTCTATACTTCTAGTTCCTTGAACCTACGAAGTCCTTCCCACCTCAGGGTCTATAGGTTCCCTCTGCCTGAACTGTTCTGCTCTCTCTTCTTAAACACATCTTTTTGTCTCTGACTTCTGGGGGCTGGGTTAGTCACCTATAGTGTGCTCTTGTAAAGCACCATCACTCCCTCTGTCACTTCTATTTTACATGTTTATCAGAAATAGAAACAGTTCTCTAATATTGCCCTCCTGCTAGAATGTGAGCTCTATGAGAGCAAGGAGCCTCCTGTTTAGCCTGTATCTCCAATGCGTACCACTCAAATTTATTTGTTGAACGAATGAAAAAAACAAATTTTAATTGATAGCCTCTGGTCACATCATTTTTTAAATCAAGTGATTATATGATCTAATGCTTTCCTAATAAAATTAGTATTTCAAACATTTGTGTGTGGTGTTCAATTTAGGCAGCATTTGTATATCAGGTCAATTTAGTTTTTGAGATGTGTGCAGATAGGTGATCTCAATTCTGAGATAAGTTGCATTTTTAGAAGCATGATGGAGGTCAGCAAGAGCGCGTGGAATGCTTTCATTTCAGTTGCAGGGCTGCATTCTTTCTGGGCTTCATGGGGAAAATTCATTTTCTTGCCTTTTCAGCTTCTAGAAGGCCTGCCTCCCTCGTAACTTTAATAGGGATTTCTGTATATCAGCCATAATATGCATTAGCATTCTAGAGAGCCATTTAGTTTACCATAGTGCCAGGGTGATTTTATTTTCTGGAGCCCCAGCATTTCAGTATGCCTGGCCGCGTTTTCCTTCTTGAAGATGACTCACGTCGGTTTGTGTGCCTCCTTATGTCAAGGAGAGCAGGGCCTGAGGAAGAGCAAGGCCTTAGGAGGAGGAGATTTAATAGAGAACTTCCTGAGGAGAAAACATGACCAGAACTACTGGCTGGAAGTAAACTGGAGAGAAAAAGATACTGTGACCTCACTGTTAAGTGTAAGACGTAAACAAGTCGAATTTTGGAGTACCGTCGGGAATTACGTCATTTTACGTCATTTTGCGCATTTTTGTTGAACGTCATTTCCTTTTGACGTTGATGAGGGAAAAAAAGAAAAAAAAGGATTCCTGGCCAGGACCTCTGTGAGCGTGGGTTTCTCTCCTCGGATCCGAAGGCGCGCACAGGAGGCGCCCTGGCGTCTGCAATGCCCGGGTCTGAGTGCGGGTGCGACCCTGAACTGGAAGCGGTAAGAAATTATCTTACCCGTTTTTATTAATCCTTCTTAAGTGTCTGCATAGCTCACATTTATTTAAATGGTTACTATTAGAAGTGTTTTGGATCTTTATTTAGAAGTTTGGTGATGTTTTTGTGAGGAGAAGTATGCGGTAGGAACTGTTGTGTTAGCCTAGGGTCCCATTCGTCTTGTCATCTGGTTTCAGTCTCCAAAAACCTGCTGCTGACGTTAAGAGGTCTTTCTGGACTAATATCAAGAGGTTTCTGTACTCTTTGTAATACTTTAAGCAATAAAACAATTTAAAAAAATAGTTGAAAAAAAGAGGTTTCTGTAAAAAACATATTTGACATTTTTTTAACCACAGCTCTATTCATCACATTCAGCTGTAGGATAATTAAAAATAACTGTTTTAAAATGATTTGTAATTTAAAATCCAGCAGTGTTATTTGTAGAAACATTAGACTAAAGAAAATAAAGTGAAAATTCTCCATAGTCATACCACCCAGAGGTAACTGCTGCTATTAGTATTTTCTTATACAGTATTCTCTTTTTTTAATCTGTAGAAATTTTTTTTGACAAAAAGTTACTCTGTAAAAGTTCATCTACAATGAAGTGTAATGTGTTGACCTGTTTCTGTGTCTTTTAATATTTCCTCTACAATTTTGATGTTGCATGATATTACATTGTATGGATGCCCTATTTGATTGTACTTCCCTATTACTGGGCACTTAGGTTATTTCTGGTTTCTCACTATTATAAATAATGCTGCAGTAAATATCCTGTGTTTCTTTACATAACTGATTATTTTGTTAGTACAATTTCTAGAATTTGGATCAAAGTGTAGACTTCTAAGGCATGTTGCTAAATTCTGCTCTATAAATGTACATTTACTGGTATGCTATGAGCACTGCTGGATATAATGATGACCCTGGTGCTTTTATATACTGATTTATATACTGAATGAAATCAGTGGAATGAAATCATTTAGGAAACTAGTGTTTAGCTTTAAAAAGTTGTGTCTAGGTGACAATGTCACATTGGTAACAAGTTGTGAAGGCTCAGCACAAATCCATGGTGCATCATGGTCATGGGAAGAACCCTAGACTGGGAGAAGACCAGTTCAGCCCTAGTTCTGCTACTAAACTGTGTGAACCTAGGAAGCTGGGAGGGGGAAATCAGCTTCTCTGACCTCCCAGTTTCCTTTTCTCATTCCAGATGTCCAAGTTTTTTCCCACCTCCCCAGGCCCCTTTTATTTCTACCAGTGCTGGGGCAAGTGGGCAGAGGGGGTGAATGGAAGGTCTTAGAATGTAGGGATTTAATGGAGAACTTACTGAAGAGAAAATATGACCAGAACTACTTGTTAGAAGTAAGCTGCAGAGAAAAAAAAATAGGGCGTGCTAAGAACTTTTAAAATTCTGCACATACGTGCACCATATGGCTTGGTGAGACTGATTGATGGTGAAAACCATTTACCACAAGGGTGGGGAACATCTGGCTCGAGGGCCATATAAGGCCCCCCAAAATTATTTGGTCTGGCCCTGCCAAGGCATTAGTGGTGAGTTAATTAAATGTTTGCCCAAATATAGCAGGCTAATTTTTGAGTTGATAATTTTGTATGGCCTGAGAATGATGTTATAAATATCCAAATGGCACGTGGCAGAAGAAAGGTTCCCCAGGAACCTTTTCTGGATGATGCATTCTTCTGCTTTGTCAGAGTTTATTTTATTCAAATGAACTAACATCTACTGAAGGCCTACTGTGTGTCTGACTTTGGGGTGGGATACAAAGATAAGTATGGCAATGGTCCTGTATTTCACCGGCCCAGTACCCCTCCATCTTTTGGTAATTGCACTCTCATTCTCCTTTGGGAGCTACCCCTTTTCTGTTCTGTGCAGTCTTGGTGAGCATCAAGCAAAGAGCCCTGGTCCCCAGCCAAGAGCTGGACACCTCACGGAGTCTTGGTCAGGTTGACTCTCTAGCATTTGACTCTTGAGCAGAGGGACAAAGATGGAAGATGACTGGCACTCTGGTTACTGAGGCTCTGTAAGCCTGAGGTACTCTGGCATCCTGTATTTTTCCAATAATCTTTTAAAAAAATTACTAGCGTCAGGCTGCTATGCTGGTAGCAGCAGACACGAACTGGTAGCAAGTCCTGCAGGTCATAGGTTAAAATAAGCTAGTCTATATTTTCAAACTTGATGAAAAATTTTCTGCCTGCATTTTAAAAAATACTTTTCAGAAATGAAACCACTGGAACATTGAAAGTAAGTAAAAAAAATAATGGAGACAGAAGAGTCAACTAAGGGTGTTGGCCCTCAGGACACATGAGCATTGAAAGGAGGGATGTGACTTCCCACCACCACCAACGTTAGGATGGACTGAGCGTTTAAATGCCACGTGGAAACTTGGTTTATTGCAACCTTTGATCACTGAAATATGTCACTGAGCAAGATTTTAGGTTACTTTTAATTGGAAATCTGGCTAAAAAGATCTGACAGTCTTTCATTAGGGATAATTTAGATGCAGCCACACCAAGAGACAGAGGGTAAAACTAGGTACTTAGGTAGCCTTAAGTGACCTTTTGGGTAGCCTTAAGACCATAGTGCTGGTCTTTTATGAATGGTAAACAGGTTGTTCGTAGTCTCTTTTGAAATGTTGATACTTTGTAATATTTGCATGAATGTTTATAAGTATTTGTGAGGCTCCTGTTTTTATTTTGGAGCTATCGGTATTTTTATTTTGTCTTGATTTTAATGTGACTTTTCTTCTACGTCTTTCCACCTTGAGGGATATAGGAAAGAAAGGTAACTTATCATCATAATTAGCTAATTAATATCAATAAAGGAAAGCAAAGGAAGAGTCAGACATTGTAAGCATGGTCACCTGGGAAGCTTCGCCAGGAAGCTACAGCTTCACAAGCATTGTTACTCCGAGGGGAATAGCACCCTCCCTTCTCCCACCTGGTCCTGGATTGTTGAGGGGAGCAGGGGCAGATGGACACATGCCTAGTGAAGTCCTGGTGACCCAGGAAAGGTGCTTGCCTTGTCAGTCTAGTCTGGGGAACAATGGACTGGCTAGGGCAGCCGTGGGCAAACTACGGCCCACAGGCCAGATCCGGCCAGTTTGAAATGAATAAAACTAAAAATAAAAAAGACCGTACCCTTTTATGTAATGATATTTACTTTGAATTTATATTTGTTCACACAAGCACTCCATCCATGCTTTTGTTCCGGCCCTCCAGTCCAGTTTAAGAACCCATTGTGGCCCTCGAGTCAAAAAGTTTGCCCACCCCTGGGCTAGGGGGTGGACCCCATCAGAATTGTGTGAAATCTTGAAAAGCTAATTAGTTAGTTTGAAGAAACTCCTGGTTAAAATCCCCAAAGAGTTTCCTCTTTCTTGCTCTCTTCTTCAGGCTTGTTCACTCTTGCTCCATGACCCACACCTGTGTGGGCATTCACCTGTTTACTCTCTGTAGCTATGTGGCCTTAAGCAGCTGCATGGCCATCCATGTGGACCCTACCTACAATGGACTACAGCTGGGGGACAAGCTAAGCTAGCTTTACTGTAGTATTTTAATATAGAACAGAAATTCTGGGCCTGCTGAAGACCGGACTGGACTTTTTCCATGGTGAGATGGACAGAGATGGGACCCCTTAATTTTACATCATCAATAAAGCTTTCTGTGAAACCACATCATCCTGTGGGGGCCTCAGGAAATTCTTTTCCTCTCTGCACCCCAAGAAACCCACTTCTACTGATAACAATGAGAGGATTATGTTCATAGAACGGACCACGGTGAGTAAGGGAACAATGGAGTCTTCCAAGTGTGGCATGGTTTGCATCTGTACCAGATTGGACTTAGCATTCTGCACAGGAGAACAGGAATTTTTTGCTGGACGGAGAGCTCAATTTGAAATCAAGTAACTTAGTTCTTATCTAGGCAGTGGTACTGACTAGCTGTCTGATCTTGGCCTAGTCTTTCCTTATCTCTTAACACAGGGGTGGGACTACATTAATGGTTTTCTCCTCTCGTTTCACATTAGAATCAGCTGAGTAGTTTAAACAAAAAAAGCTGGAATCAAAATCTTTGTGGGATATGTTTTAAAGCACCCCATGACTGCCTGAGAACAAAGGTTCTCAGAATTCCACTGGTATCAGAATCACCTGGAGGGATTCTTAAAACACCGATTGCTGGGTTCCATCCCAGATTCTTTTTTATTTATTTATTTATTTATTTATTTATTTATTTATTTATTTACATTTTATTTTTATTAAAGTAATATATGAACAGTTTTTTTATTTTTTATATTTTTTATTGATTAAGATATTACATATGTGTCCTTATCCCCACGTTACCCTTTACCCCCCCACCCCCCGCTCATGCCCTCACCTCCCCCGTTGTCCGTGTCCATTGGTTAGGCCTATATGCTTGCATATAAGTCCTTTGGTTGGTCTTTCCCCCTTACCTCCACCCTCCCCTACCTTCCCTCCAAGGCCCGACAGTCCAATCAATGCCTCTCCGTCTCTGGATCAGTCCTTGTTCATCAGTTTATGTTGTTCATTATATTCCACAAATGAGTGAGATCCTGTGGTATTTATCCGCTCTCCAGTTCCATCCATGCTGTGACAAATGGTAAGAGTTCCTTTTTCTTCTTGCTCTTCTTAAAGAATACCTTTCAGCATTTCATATAATGCTGGTTTGGTGGTGATGAACTCCTTTAGCGTTTTCTTATCTGTGAAGCTCTTTATCTGACCTTCTATTCTGAATGATAGCTTTGCTGGATAAAGTAATCTTGGTTGTAGGTTCTTGGCATTCATCACTTTGAATATTTCTTGCCACTCTCTTCTGGCTTGCATGGTTTCTGTTGAGAAATCAGCTGACAGTCGTATGGGTACTCCCTTGTAGGTAACTGACTGTCTTTCTCTTGCTGCTTTTAAGATTCTCTCTTTGTCTTTTGCTCTTGGCATTTTAATTATGGTGTGTCTTGGTGTGGTCCTCTTTGGGTTCCTTTTGTTTGGGGTTCTCTGCGCTTCCTGGACTTGTAAGTCTATTTCTTTGACCAGGTAGGGGAAGTTTTCTGTCATTATTTCTTCAAATAGGTTTTCAATATCTTGCCCTCTCTCTTCTTCTGGTACCCCTATAATTCTGATGTTGGTTCGCTTGAAGTTGTCCCAGAGGCTCCTTACACTATCTTCATATTTTTGGAATCTTTTATCTTTTTTCTTTTTTGGTTGGGTCTTTTTTGTTTCTTTGTATTTCAAATCTTTGACTTGATTCTTGGGATTCTTATTCTAAAGGTCTCGAGTGGGCTCCAGAATCTGTGTTTCGAACACGTTTCCACCTGGTGCTGCTGGTCTGGGGATCACTTTGAGCACCACTGACAGCTTGAGATGATCTTGCAGTTCCTTCCTAGCTCTAAAACTTTAGGATTGTAAGAGCAATTTCTGCTTAGTTATGTCACTCTTGTATATTTTTGGTTAAGTCAGTGTACATTTCTCTCTCCCCATTTTCAGGGTAGGGTGAATTTGTCTTAACTTCTTGGTCAGTGATTCACAGCCCTGCTGAACCCTACATTCACCTGAGGAACTTTGCTTATGAAATGCCCTGGTGCCCAGGCTGGACTCCAGGACTAAACGGGGCTCTCTCAGGTGAGGATGCAGTTATCAGGACTGTTAAAGTGCTCTCAAGCGATTCCGGTGTGCGGCCAAAGCGAGCCTCTTCACAGAGAAAGACTGGTCAGGAGGTTTCAAAATGGAGCAACTGCTCACTTCAAGGCATTTTCATGAATTTAAAAACTTAAATCTCAGTTGTATATACATTTTTCATGTATATGTAACTTAGGTAGAAGTTTGCCTTATTTTGATACCTATATGTACCTAATTTCAGGCTAACTACTGAAAGTGGTTACCAATAGCTGAAAGTTTCCAATGAGATATATCCAACGTGATGGAAAGAAATAAGATCAGAACAAAAACAAACAAGCAAAAACAGGAGCAGTATTTTACATAATGGGCCATAATGACAGCTGACACTTCTCTTGCACAGAATTGTTTTCTGAGGCATGTCTTTATGCCCTGGTGCCTTTGTTATAGCTTCTCAGTGGATTAAACAGAGGACTGAAGTCTCTGAGGACTGCCAGTTTCTCACTGCCAACCAACTGTAACTAGAGAAAGGAAGGGATATTCATCAACAAGATGGTTGAGATTATATTGAAAACTTTTTTGTTGTGCAAGCCATTCATAACAAAATTTACCATTTTAACCGTTTTTAAGTATGCAGTTCAATGGAATGAGGTAAATTCATTGTGTCGTACAACCACCACCACCTCCAGAACTTTCCATCTTCCCAACTGAAACTCTGTACCCATTAAACAGTAACTCCTCACTCTTCCCTTCCCCCAGCCCCTGGTGATCGCTATTCTGTTTTCTGTCTCTATGAATTTGCCTATTCTAGGTATCCTATGTAAGTGGAATTATACACTATTTGTCTTTTTCGTGTCTGGCTTATTTTACTTGGCATGATGTCTTCAAGGTTCACCCGGAGATTCTTTTCATCAAATATATCCATGTCACAATTGAATGAGGTCTGTGAAGGTGTCAGTCTTACTCCAGTTAAACAAATACACGGTGATGGAGAGCGCTGTTTCCCTGGAGCCTTTAGGCACGTCTGCCGGGTGGGCTGTAGTGGTACCATTCAGTTCTGCTCTCAGCAGCAGCCTCCTCGGTCGCTCAGTCCAGAAACATGGTTGTCACTGTGATTCTCTCCTCTTCCTTACCCTGACATTCCATTGCTCAACAACTCTTCCTGATTTTACCTCTGAAATACCTCCCTAAATCCTCCTTTTTTATCCCCGAACTAGCTTCAGCCAGACCTCCATCTATTCTCGCTTGGATCAATATCAGACTCCAAACCAGTGTCTCTGGTTATCACTGTTGTCAGTCATTATTTCATTAATTCACCCAACGAGTGTTATATTGCACCAACACTCCTTGTCAGGCACCGAGCTGGCCTCTTAGAGCCTTCTGCATAGACATTTGGACCACACTTGTCTCAAATAAGCCCGATTTTACCCCAATGCATTGATTCTAGAACCCAACTTTCCCCAGCCTTCCAGTAGAGGATGGAATAAAGATTCAGAACTCTTGGCAGGTGAAATCAAGGGTTCAAAGCAATAAGAGGAAATTTAAGAGTAGTAAGTACAGAGGCCTACATCTCAGTTCAGGAAAGTAGAGACTTATGTACAGAACTAGAGAAACCTGGCTTTGCAGCCATTCACTTGGAAAAAAAAGACCCTGGAATTTTGGTTATCAACCAGCTTGATACAGGTTAACAGTGTGTGAGACTCTTGGTAAGAGTTAGCCACATTCTCAGCTGCATTAATTTCAAAAATATGCTGATTATAGGCCATAGTAATGTCTGTCCTTGGGGCTGATTATTATCTTCAGTGACATAAGCCAGAGCCTATGAAGTATATTAACAAGCTAGAGACCGGCTGGTATGGCTCAGTGGTTGAGTGTCAACCCATGAATCAGGAGGTCACATTTTGCTTTCCTGTCAGGGCACATGCCTGGGTTGCAGGCTCAATTCCCATTAGGGAATGTGCAGGAGGCAGCTGATCAATGATGTTTCTCTCTCATCGATGTTTCTAACTCCCTATCCCTTTCCTTTCCTTTCCTCTTTCTCTAAAAAAATCAATAAAAACATATTTGGAAACAAAAACAAGCTAGAGAAGGACATGCAGGATGGTGTTTCTGAGGCTGGAGAACTGGGCCTTGTCTGTACTTGGGAAGTATGTTAAAACACCCAGATTCCCGGGATCCACCCCTGGATATTTTCAGGCGATTCTAATGCACATCTTAGTTTGGGTACCACTGATATGGATGACATGAACAGCACGCTCTGGGAAATATTGAAGGAAGTGGAGATTTTGCTTAAAGAGAGAGGATGTAAAAGGTGTTTACATGATCTGAAGGGTTGTCGTTTTGTAAGCTGAAATAGCAGGAGGGGAGGGTGTAGTATGTTTAGGAGAAGCTTTGGTGAGAATTTACTAATAATGAAAGCTATGTGGTTATGGACCAGGCTGTCCCAGGAAATGTTAAAGAGGAGACGGGATATTAGGAATGCTGTAGGGCAGTACTTCAAACTTCAACATGTGTATGTGAATCACTGGTGTATCTCATTAAAATGCAGATTCTAATCTAATAGGTTTGGGTTAGGATCTGAGATTCTGTGTTTCTAATGAACTGATGCAAGGCTTCTGGTGTGTGGACCACACTTTAGTAGAAGGCTGGCTGTAGGGGGTGCTGCTACCGGTTGACCAGATGACCTGGGTGATCTCTCAGTTCAGAGTGGGTATTCAGCAAAGCTTAGTTAATTGAAGATGGAGAAAGCAGGCTACCCAAACCACATCAGAATCCTTCAGAACTTTTGGTGTGGAACATGCCTTAATCTGTTTAGTTTGATTCTTTCATTTCTCTAGAAACTAGGTATTATATATAGATGAATGACCGAGAGCATGAGCTTCGTAATCAAATAATCTAGGTTTTGTCTTGCCTTCCCCATTACTAGGAAGGCAGCTATGCTCAACACTATACCACCACCGCCTTCCCCATTACTAGGATTATGAATCTGGGCAAGTAACAACCGACCTGAGCCTCCTTTTCCTCATCTCTAATGACCCCTCACTGGGTTTTATGAGCATTTCATATGTTAACAACCGTAAAGTGCTTAATATAGAGCAAGTACTTGAAATGTACTATCCATTATTTATGAAACTACTCATTTCATCAGGCACCAATCTACATTGTTGCCCTTCCTACTCCTCCTATATTCTTGGAGAATTCTTGAGAGCTCTGCAGATGTCATAGAGTGTACCAGTGAGCTCTCAGAATACAGGCACTCACCCCACATTTCTGGGAATACTTTCTTTTTTTTTGGGGGGGGGGGTCCCATGTCTTTATTGTTGGCATTTTCTTACTTTCACCTTCTGAAATCAGAAGCTACATATTTTCTCCACTTATTCTTTATAGTAAGAATTAAATAGATAACTTCTAAAGTTGCAAAGCAAAGAAATACTAATGTACACATTTATGTAGGGATATCCACAAGTTAACAAAACAGGACTGATTAAAAGTGATTGCCTTGCCCTAGCCGGTTTGGCTCATAGATAGAGCGTCGGCCTGGAGACGGGAGGGTCCCAGGTTTGATTCTGGTCAGGGGCATGTATCTTGGTTGTGGGCACATCCCCAGTGGGGGATGTACGGGAGGCAGCTGATCGATGCTTCTCTCTCATCGATGTTTCTAACTCTCTGTCCCTCTACCTTCCTCTCTGTAAAAAAGCAATAAAATATAAAAGTGATTGCCTCTGTTGGTAAAGGATGGATAAGAAAGGCGGATTAGGGGACTTTATGAGTCTGTCTGTTCTATTTATATTTTAACTACTTGTAAGTATTATTTTATTTTTTTATATATATTTTATTGATTCTTCACAGAGAGGAAGGGAAAGGGACAGAGAGTTAGAAACATCGATGAGAGAGAAACATCAATCAGCTGCCCCCCGCACACCCCCAACTGGGGATGTGACCGCAACCAAGGCACATGCCCCTGACCAGAATTGAACCCGGGACCCTTCAGTCCGCAGGCCGATGCTCCATCCATTGAGCCAAACCGGCCAGAGCTATTTGATTTTTAAAATTTTAATTTTATTTGGCCTTCTTCCATCATAGCCTGCCTAATCTCTTTAACTTGATTTAAAAAATTAAAAATTTAATTTTAAAGAATTAAGCCAGGTCCAGAACACTTAAGGATAATAAGGAAAGACACTTAAATTAAGTGATAGGGAGCAAAAAAAAAGTAAGCAAGAGTATGGCATAATCAAAAATATTTTTAAGGAAGATCAAAGCAGTCTACAATGTCAAGAATGTACTGCATGATCTCACTTATATATGGAATCTAAATATGTCAAAGTCATGAAACAGAAAGCAGAATGATGGTTACCAGGGGCTGAGGGGTGGGGGAAATGAGATTTTGGTCAAAGGGTACAAACTTTCATTTAGAGACAAAATATAAAGCCTTGTGACTTCAGTTAATAATAATGTATTGTATTCTTGAAAGTTCCTAAGAGAATAGATTCTAAGTATTATCACTCGCTGCGAAGAAACACAAAGGTAGCTATGTGGGTGATGGGTATGTCAATTAGCTTAATTGTGGTAATCATTTCAACAGTGTGTATCAAAACATCACATTGCAGCTCTGAGGTCTGCTCTGCACGCACAATGGGATCCAGCCCTAGTTGCCCACAGCAGTAACCTTCATATAAATAGGCACTCTATTGGCTTTCTGCCTTCTTTCCTGTCTCACTCTGCCCACTCCCTCATTATGCTTTGTGGGGATCACATTCCAGTTAAACTACCTGGGCACACGTCTTTGTCTCAGGGTCTGCTTTGGGGAAACCCCACACTTTGATGTCTGTCCAGGACTCTGAACTTGGTTGCAGCCACTCTGTGCAGAGTGTGGTTCCTTCTATTTGTGAGTCAACACTCTTTCCAGTACTTTCCGCCTTGAATTCTTTTGTACACCCACTGATGACCCTTTGCCTATCTCTCTGTTATTTTTGGCTTATTCTTTTGTGCTCCTTTCTGTCATTTTACTTGGTGTGGAAAGGGCACGAGGAGGCACAAACCCTGGCTATTTGGTGTTCTTCCTTCATAGCCTGCCTAATCTCTTTAACTTGATTTCCCATTCTGCCATCATTAGCCCGCAATCTCACAGCCATGAAACACGTACATTTGCTTATCTCTTTCATGGCTTTGCATGTGCTCTCTCTCTGCCTGGAATTTTATTCTCCTGGTCTGACTGATAAATTACCACTTTTTCCTCAAAATTCTGCTCATGTCAACTCTTCTATTGCACTTCCCCTAATTTTGCCCTCCCTCTTCAAGCAGTTGATAATTATGAGTTCTCCGTCTGTCTCCTTTACTGGATTCCATGTCCTACAAGGATGAAGATTGTACCTTTTCATTTGACATTATATTCCCAGTCCCAGGCACAGTGCCTGGCCTGGTGCTTTGTAATATTTGTTGAATGTACACATAAACGCATTCCTTAAGGGTAAGAAAGCCAACTTAGCTTGACAAATCAGCTAAGAATAGGATCTGGGGCACCAGTGGACCTCCCCAGTATGACTGCAGGAGAGCTGGCTACCGCCAATCACCCTGTGGGGAAGTGCTTACAAGATGAACCTGGGAGCAGTCGGGGTGGGGGTGGGGCGGGGGGGGAGGAACAGGGCAGGGGTGGTTATGGGCCACAGATGGGTGGTAGGGGCATGAACAGAAGTGAGGTTACTGTGTTCTGTCCCAGGTTTGCCTGTTGTTACCTTAAAATTTGTTGCTAGGAGTTGATTTTGTGACATCTCAGTCTCCCACCATTCTTGTTCATTTTTTATTTTTATTTTTACCAAAGGCTGCGTGGTATGGAAGTGAAGAGGTGGAACTGAGGCTTGGGTTTGAAGTTCCAGCTCCACCACTTGTTAGTTTGTAATTTGGGGACCAGTTACCCAGATTCTCTCTGCCTCAGTTTCATTATCTATTGTGAGGATTAAGTGAATATATATTATATATATATATATATATATATATAGTCACTTAGAATCAATGGGAGGCATATACTATGCCTTAAGTGTTAGATATTATTAATACTAGAGGCCTGGTGCACAAAAATTTGTGCACTCGGGGAGGGGTCCCTCAGCCCGGCCTGGGCCCTCTTGCAGTTTCGGACCCCTCAGGGGATGACTTCCTGCTGGCTTAGGCCTGCTCCCCAGGGGATTGGGCCTAAGCTGGCAATCAGACATCCCTCTGGCAGCCCGGGAGCCCTCGGGGGATGTCCACTTGCCATCAGGGAGCAGGCCTAAGCTGCAGTCTGACATCCTTAGTGCTGCTGAGGAGGCGGGAGAGGCTCCCACCACCACCGCTATGCTGGCAGCCACCAGCCTGGCTTGTGGCTGAGCAGAGCTCCCCCTGTAGGAGCACACTGACCACCAGGGGGCAGCTCCTGCATTGAGCATCTGCTCCCTGGTGGTCAGTGTGTGTCATAGTGACCAGTCATTCCCAATCATTCTGCTGTTAGGGTCAGTTTGCATATTACCCTTTTATTATATAGGATAGAGGCCTGGTGCACGAGTGGGGCCGCCTGGTTTGCCCTGAAGGGTGTCCCGGATCAGGGTGGGGGTCCCGCTGTTGTGCCTGGCCAGCCTGGGTGAGTGACTGATGGCTGTTTGCAGCTGGTCACACCACCTTCAGGGTGGGGGTCCCCACTGGGGTGCCTGGCCAGTCTGGGTGAGGGGCTGAGGGCCGTTTTCAGGCTGGCCAAGCCCCTTGGCAATGGAAGCTCCTAGCCTCTCCTTTTTTTAATTTTTTTTTTATTCTGGTATTTATTTACTTTCTATAATTGAAACTTTGTTGCCTTTTGTGGAGGCTACAGCCAGCCGCTCGAAGCTTGGCTTCCTCCATCACTGGAGCAACCAAGCCTCCTGCTCGCTCCAGCTCCGTGGCTACGGCCGGCTGAAAGCAGGTATTTGGGATTTATTTAGCTTCTATAATTGAAACTTTGTTTCTTTGAGTGGAGCTTAGAACCTCTGTGGCAGGCGGGAAGCTTGGCTTCCTCCATCATTGGGGCAACCAATCCTCCTACTTGCTCCAGCTCCGTGGCTAGTTCAGTTCTCTCTGTGGAACCTCTGGGCTATTTGTTCAGTTTCTTGGTTGGGTTAATTTGCATATAGCCTCTCTGATTGGCTGGTGGGCGTGCCTTAAGGCATAGCGAAGGTATGGTCAATTTGCATGTTTGTCTTTTATTAGTGTAGATAATAATTACCAGGTGACTAAAACAAGATTTTAGAAGGCCAGGTTGCTTGCCCAAAGCCACACAGGAAGTCTAGGGTGAGTCTAGAGCAGGGGTGGGCAAACTTTTTCACTCGAGGGCCACAATGGGTTCTTAAACTGGACTGGAGGGCCGGAACAATAGCATGGATAGAGTGTTTGTGTGAACTAATATAAATTCAAAGTAAACATCATTACATAAAAGGGTACGGTTTTTTTTTTTTTTAGTTTTATTCATTTCAAACAGGCCGGATCCGGCTCGCAGGCCGTAGTTTGCCCACAGCTGGTCTAGAGTGACAAATCTATATTTTGAGATTCAAGGACTATTTAAAAATCTCGGCAGTGAGAGCCCTGCAGGCACTGGCTGTGTCTCACTGAGCAGGAGGCGTTTCTAGACACACTCAGAGCTGCCTGGGTCCAGCAACAGGAAGCGATGATTCAGAAAGTCTGTTTGATTTCCGTCACCAGATGTTGGTGTGTATTTGGCATCAAAATCTGGATGTTCACTGAAGGGCTCGCTCAAGCCCAAGTCACTGTGTTTTTGTCTCTGGGGACACATGGACGCCAAAAAGAGCTGAGCCTTAGAAAAATCAATCCCTCGATATTGAAAATGCCAGCATCGTTTCACTTTGGCTATTGTACATCAAACCACATCAAAAAGTGAACCTGATAGTATTTCTTCAGTGGTGATAATGTTGCTACAACTGAAATACGGGTGATTAATGTCAAAGCTTCAGATCCCACGCTTTTCTGGTTAGGTCATGGGCTTATGACGAGGACACTTGGAATTCATCTAGTTCAGTTCTCTCTGTGGACCCTCTGGGCTATTTGTTCAGTTTCTTTAGGCGTTTGCTTGGGTGGATTTGGTTGCCTCCCTATTTGAGTTGAAAGATGGGAGTAAGGAATGAGCCTAGAGTCAAATTGAGACTAGAGGCTATTTTTACTTTTGGAAATAGCAGCAGGGGAAATTGTGAAGTCTGCCTGCATCTGTGAAGGGCCTTCCTTGCTTTAAGTACCAGTTGTTGCTTTGAGTCATGTGTTTACTGTCTTATTTCTTATGTTTTGTTTTAATTATTCAGTGGTTGCTCTAGTCTAGAATTTACAATGTGCATCTCATCACATTTTCTTTCAAATAATATTACACCACTTCATGAGGAGTGTAAGAACCTCACAACAGTTTGCTCCCATTCTCCCCTTCATCATTGGTGCTATTGTCAGACCTTGTAATTTCACATTTTTATAAAACCTACAATACATCGTTATTCATTCTTGCTTTAAATCGTGAGTTATCTTTTATTTATTTATTTATTTTTATTTTTTTATATTTTATTGATATTTTACAGAGAGGAAGGGAGAGGGACAGAGAGTTAGAAACATCGATGGGAGAGAAACATCGATCAGCCGCCTCCTGCACCTCTCCCACTGGGGATGTGCCCGCAACCCAGGCACATGCCCTTGACCGGAATCAAACCTGGGACCCTTCAGTCCGCAGGCCGATGCTCTATCCACTGAGCCAAACTGGTATCGGCGTGAGTTATCTTTTAGAAAAATGTAAAGAAAAAACAACAAAATATTGTTTTTCCACATATCTACCATCTGATGCTCTTCATTCCTTTGCATAGATCTGAGTTTGCATCTGGGATGATTTTCCTTCAGTCCTAAGAACTTCCTTTAACATAGTTTGCAGTGTAGGTCTGCTAGCAACAAATTCTCCCAGCTTTCTTTTCTCTGAAAATGTCTTTATTTATTTAACCTTTTTTGTTTGGGTGGTGGTGGGTAATAACAATTGGTTAAGTATGTATATCCATAGAATGAAATATACACAGCTGTTTAAAATAATGCAAAATATGTTTAAAGACATTTGCTGTATATTAAGTGGAATAGCCTTTATAGAGATGGATATATAGTACTAGTAACCCTGCGCATGAATCTGTGTGCCGGTAGCTCACCAGTAGCTCACTGCCGCCCTCTATTAGCTTTCCACCCGCTGCCCCACCCTTCTGTAGCTCCCCCGCACCCCTCCCCCTCCATAGCTTGCTGCCCTGCCCCCTCCTATAGCTCTCTGCTGCCCACTTGTAGCTTGCTGCCCCACCCTCCTGCTGATTTGTGATCCAGTCATTACGCAGTCGGTCATTAAGCCTCACAGTGTAATGTCCATTTGCATATTACATCTTTATTATATAGAATAATGTAATTTTTTGTATAAAAATTATATATGGCCCTAA
Organism: Myotis myotis; assembly: GCF_014108235.1. Lineage (NCBI taxonomy): Eukaryota > Metazoa > Chordata > Mammalia > Chiroptera > Vespertilionidae > Myotis > Myotis myotis. Next base: position 37,659,524 of record NW_023416357.1, read on the forward strand.
CCGGTTTGGCTCAGTGGATAGAGCGTCAGCCTGCGGACTGAAAGGTCCCAGGTTCGATTCCGGTCAAGGGCATGTACCTTGGTGGCGGGCACATCCCCAGTATGGGGCGTGCAGGAGGCAGCTGATTGATGTTTCTCTTTCATCGATGTTTCTAACTCTCTATCCCTCTCCCTTCCTCTCTGTAAAATCAATAAAAAGTATATTAAAAAAAATTATGTATGTATAATTAACAATATAAAAACCCAGATTAACATGCATGGGAATGTAAACAGTGCTACATCAGTGAAGTGTCTTCTTTTGGGATACTGGAATTTTCTAAAGTTTTTTTAAAATATATTTTTATTGATTTCAGAGAAGAAGAGAGAGGGAGAGAGAGATAGAAACATCAATGATGAGAGAGAGTCATTGATTGGCTCTTGTACACCCCCTCCTGGGGATCAAGCCTGCAACCCTGGTATGTGTCCTAACCGGGAATCAAATCCTGACCTCCTGGTTCATAGGTTGCCATTTAACCACTGAGCCACACCAGCCAGGTTCTAAAGTTTATAAAATTAACCTGCATCACTTTTAACATAAAAAAAATTGTTTGTTTTAAACTATTTTGCTTTTTCCTTCTAATCTTTTCACACTATTAAAATGCATACCTTAATAAAATTTGTTTAAAACTAAATGCCATTTGCCCTGGCCAAATAGCTCATTTGGTTAGAGTGTTGTCTTGATATGCCAAGGTTGTGGGTTTGATCCCTGGTCAGGGCACACACAAGAATCAACCAATGAATATATAAGTGGAACAACAAATCAATCTCTCTCTCTCTCTTCCTCTCTTTCTCTCTCAGCAATGGAAAAAAAGTAAATTACATTTAAACTCTCTCCTAATAATGCAAATGTTAATTGATGAGATTAAAATTAAAGCATTTTTCTAGATTCTGGGCTTTGCAAATAAAATGATAGGGGGGAAATGGGCACATTGTGTAAGAGTACAGGGAAAACTAAAAGGACAGTGTTAGAGATATTCAATCTTTTCTCATCTCTCCCTCCCTGTATCGGTTTCCTGCTCTTTCCCTAGTGAACCATTCATGGGAGCTGGGTGTAACTTCTTTCAACACTTAAAAATGAATTCACAATCTTGGCTTTGTATGTTTTTTAGAAGAAAAATACCTGGGGGTGAAAATTACCAGTGATTTCTGTTTGTATTTCTCAAGCCATTAAACCATGTAATATCTAAAAAAATGGAATTGTAAACAAACACACAAAATACTTTTACATAATATGTTTATATATTAGTAGCTAATACATGGTATTGTTATAATACTAGAGGCCCGATGCACAAAATTTGTGTAAGAGTAGGCCTTCCTTCCCCGGCAGGCACCTGGGACCTGTGCTTCCCTTGCAGCCCCAGCTTCATCTGGAAGGATGGAAGGACATTCGGAAGGACATCTGGTCTAATTAGCATATTACGCTTGTATTACTATAGGCTTACAAAGTTTCCATAAATGATACTTACATAAAATTCTGCATCCTCCTTTCCCCCACTCAGTTCACATTTTGTCTGGACATCTATCTATTTTGATTCCAATAGAGAAACAGACAGCAACGTGGTTAGCATCACAGGACTTGGAGTGAGACTGCCTGTGTTGAATTTCAGTCCTGCCATTGCTGGTTGTGTGACCTTGGCAATTTCCTATCTTTTCTGTGTCCTAATTTCTTTATCTGTGAAATTTGGGTTTTAATAGTTTTTACTTTATTGGGTTGTAGGGAGCATTGATTGGGTTGAAACATGTAAAGCACTTAGAACAGTGGCCGACACAGGAAGTGCTTAGTAACTGCCATTCATGCTGTTGCTGTTATGAAAGATGCCCCTGGCTGTGCATCTCTAAGACAAAGATGTTGGCGTGTTTATTTCTTTTCCTGATATAGACTTCCACCGAATCCCTCTTGGCTCTCAAGCAAGCATACCAACATTGTTGTGCGGGGGTAGACTTGAAATTTTTAGCTATTGAACAGAAATTTGTCTAGTTATTTCACTGTAAGCACTTAATAAAAGTGAGCTATTGTGATGATCTAAATCACTTCTTTTAACTCTTGTGTATTATAACATATCAATGTATTTCCTTAGGGATGGACATTTAGGTTGTGTCCTATGTTTCTCTGTTAAAAGCAATCCTATATAATAAAGAGCTAATATGCAAATGATCATCACGCCCTCATGCTCCCACGCCATAATGGCTCAGACACTCAACACTAAAGGAGAGAGGAATGGGGACCAGCCAGGCACAAATGAGCTCACGAGAGAGGAATGGGGACCAGCCGGGCTGCTGCCCAGAGGAGGGACAAGCTGCCTGCCCCACGAGCCCGGGCACCTGTGGCTGTGGCCCAGGCAAAGCCCCCCGCCCATTGTCCCCTGTGGCTGCAGCCGGCCCGGGTGAAGCCAGCCCAGGTCCTGGGTGCCTGTGGCTGGCCAGAGGGAGGGAAGCCTGGGTCCCGGGTGCCTGCAACCAGCCAGAGGAGGGAATCCTGGGTCCTGGGTGTGGGGTGAGGGAGAGGCGGTTAGGGGTGTTCAGGCCAGCAGGGGAGCAGTTAGGGGTGATCAGGCAGGCAGGCAGAGGTGGTTAGGGGAGATCAGGCAGGCTGGCAGGCAAGCGGTTAGGAGCCAGCAGTCCTGGATTGTGAGAGGCAGTTGGACATCTCCCGAGGGGTCCCGGATTGGAGAGGGTGCAGGCCGGGCTGAGGGCTGCCCCCCTGTCCTGTGCATGAATTTTGTGTACCAGGCCTCTAGTGCTATAATATTTATCCATGTATATCGCTTGTTGTACACATGCGGGAGAATAGAACTGCTGAGTTGGAATTGAACCCAGGCCTGCTTACTGCCAAAGAGTCTGTGAGAGAGTAATATGTAGAGACAAACTTAATAAATTTTGAGACTTAAATTTTTTTTTAAATTTTGAAACATAAAAATTTTTCCATTAGTCATGGGTCATAACCTATGACTAATGGAAAAATTCCCCAGAGATGAGCATTGCCTTTGAGAGGCAGTCATCATCCAGAGGGGCCTTTGGCAGGGGAGACAGTACAAGTCTCCTCACTCCATAAATGAATCCACGTGGAACATTCAGCTGAATGTGATGCATGTGAGACCAACCGGAAAAAATGAAAAAGATTTATAGGGATGTTGTCAACATGAACAGTTTTATTGCTCAAAGAATTAGGGGTTATTACATGTTGATTGAATAACATTTTATTTATTCAATCAACACTTAATTGCAGACATTTGCAGGCTTGAAAGAGTAGTGATTTGTGGGGACAAGAGGTTTTGAAACATTTTTTTCTCTTTCAATCTGACATAGCAAGTCTCATTACTGAGCCAAGAACTATTTAATTGTCTGTATTTCAAGGAGCTCCTCAACATTTTAGACAAGTGGTAGAGTATTTCAAAATGTTAAATCAGGGAAGCATTGTAGAGGAGAAAGGAAGGGGCAGACAGGAGAAAAGAAAAGGGGACCTCACTGGTTGGGGGCTGGCGACAGCAGAACATCCTGGGTTGATGGAAGCAAGCCCCACGCCGGCAACAGGATGTTCTCTCCTGAAGAGCCCATGTCCAGGGACAGACTGCAGTCTTCCTCAGGCAGACCTGTGCTCTCAGTAGGCCCCAGAAGAAATCCGAAAATTCATCTCCTGTCTTCATGCCTCTGAGGACCCAGATTGTAGCCCTGAAGGTTGCCTGGAGTTTATGTTCACCTCTGGAGACCCAGAGGGTAGAGGTCATAGTACAGATTGTCAGTCTTTCCCTGTGGCCTTCAGTCTCCTGCCTTCTTACTCCCCATTATTCTCCTCAAGGCACCCAGACACCTGCAAATGATTTTAAACGAATAAATAAAATACTTTAATAGTGCATTCACACTGTTAAGATACTGTCAATAACTATCAAGTTAATAGCTATTAAAATATTAGTTTAGTGTACATTATTCCTAATACAGCTATTTAAGAAAAATATCTATGTAAAGCACCTGACATTTAGTAGATATTCAGTAATCAGGGCCCTGGAGGCAGGTGAGGGGGCAGTGTGAGTGGGTGGCAGGGCAGGGTCCTGAGGCTTTTGCCCTTTTGCCCTTTGTTCTCCTTACTGCTCCTGCAGGTCCTATTTTGAAGAGTCAGGCTTAAGAGCTTTCTGCCTCGGGTGGCTTGTGATGAGGCGACTTAGATGGGTCAGGGGAGGACAACATAGCAGTGGGTGGTGGATTTCAAGCTGGTTCCCTCCCCTCGCCTGACCCCCTAATTCAAAAGCACTGAGATGGTGGCAGAAAGAACCTTGTGCCAAATTGCTCAGACAACGTAACCTCTCTGACCCTTAATTTCCACATGTGAAAATGGGAGAATAATTTGTGATTCTCAGCTTAAATGTGCTTTGCTCAGTGCCTGGCCCAGAGTACGGGCTCCGCTAGCATCTGCTACTGGCATACATGGTGGGGTTCTGATGTCAGATCTATTGAGTGCTTCCCCCCAAGAGCACTAATGCATTTTTTCTTCATGGCTGCTGTTCAGTAAGAAGCTCTAAGCCAGCCTAGGAATTCAATAGATTATTATTCTCCATACCTCTTCACTATACAATCGTCAAGGTTTGCCCCATTTCTTTTTTTATAAATATGTTTTTATTGATTTCAGAGAGGAAGGGAGAGGGAGAGAGAGATAGAAGCATCAGTGATGAGAGAGAATTATCAATGGGCTGCCTCTTGCAAGCCCCCTACTGGGGATCTAGCCTGCAACCGGGGCATGTGCCCTGTCCAAGAATTGAACCATGACTTCCTGGTTCAAAGGTCAACACTCAACCACTGAGCAACACCAGCTGGGCTCCTCCATGTCTCTAATGCTATATATTTTAGGACTAAAATTTCCCCAGTGGATACAGCTACAAAGGATAAGCTCTCTGACAGCAAGACCCAGGCTTAGTTCAGGGAAACGGTCTTTGAGATGCAATCAGTGAGTATTATCAACACCCATTTTAGCTCAATCTGTCTGACTCTAGGAAAAGAGATCTTAGCTATTTCGTCTGAAGGCATCGGATCTGTGTTTTCTGGATCTGATGATGAAGTGAGTGCTGTGTGGCATTGCAAGTCCAGTGATGGTCATGGATGGTATCACCCAGTGGTGCACAGCCACTCACTGGCACTGTCGGGAACCATGGTCACACCTGGTGTCTTGGGTGGCAGCCTCAAGACCGTCCCCAGGCCTGATGTGTGGATTTCAAAAGGAGCCCCAGACCAAAGGCCCAGCATAGACTCCCTTGGGAAACAACTTGGGAGTGAGGTACCAGGAGTTTAAGATCTTAGAATAAAGCCAAAATTGCACCTTATAGGAGATTCAATGTGTGTGTGTGTGTGTGTGTGTGTGTGTGTGTGTGTGTGTGTGTGTGTGAGAGAGAGAGAGAGAGAGAGAGAGAGAGAGAGAGAGAGAGAGAGAGATTGCCAGCATGGGAGATGGGATGAAGAGGGAGGGGGGAGGAATAGGCTTCTATTCCCATCCAATTGGCTTTCTAAAAGCTTTCCCGAGGATGGAGGGAAACCAGGATTGCAGCTGCAAAGGGGTCTGAGATATTGCTGGACATGCCAGGCATCTGTGGAAGCATCTGTCCCTGACGCAATGTGATCAGGTGGAGGGTGGCTGGCTGAACTGGGCCAGCCCGCATGTCAGGGGAGGGAGTGAGGTGGGGGAAGTGGAAGGCTGACCTTCTGCTCATTTCTTCGTGCAGTACTGTTTATTCCCTGGGCACTGTGCCTGGCACTGTTCTACTCAGACCAGACCCTTGCCCTCACTGAGTTTACAGTCTAAGGAGGAAGGTAAACATTTAACAAGGAAACAAGTTAATCAATTATAAATAGTGATAAGTGCTTTGCAGAAATGGAGTTCTGTAATTCAAAAATAAATGAAGGCTATTTTGAGTGGCTGGAGGACTCTTTGAGGTGACATTAGAGTAAAAAACCTAGAGCATGAGAAGAAACCATCCAGGAGTAGGTGGGGGTCGAGGGAATGGCATGACATGAGATGAATGGAGGCTACTGCCTCGTAGAGGCTCAAAAAATGAGTGAATGAAGGTGGAGAGGGCGGCAAGGACCAGATTCCCCTGAATCTTGTAGGCCATGAAAAAAGTTAGCAGTTTATCTAAGAACAAAGGTACGCCTTCATGGGATCTAAGCGGGGGTGGGGGGTGGGGGTGGGGCAAGACTCAATTTATGTTGAAAAAGATCACTGTGGCTGCTATTTTTGAGAATGGGATTTGAAGGGGCCAGAAGAGTTCCAGTGTGGAGCATTCTGGGTTTTCCTCTTTAACAGCTCATCCCACACTATGCTAATTGTTTGATGTCCCCTCATCTCACCCCCAACAGCCTAGCCATTGCTTAAGGGCAAATTAGTGTTCATTGTTATCATCAGCAGCCCTGCATGCATAAAGGCTCAATAATTGTTGCTAAGTAGATAAACTATAATGAACTTTCCAAGAAAGGTGTGCAGGTCTTTAGGTTTGGAGTGTAAGTATATTCTCCCTGAAAATGTCTGCTTTGAAGGAGAAAACTGTTTTCCTCCACCCTTTTAGGTTCAGTGAGCGTGGCTAGCGCATTTGATTGACATTAGACAGCTTAACAGGAGAAAAGGCACACAATTTTTATTAACATTTACATAGATGGAATTCATAGAAAAGAAGTGGAACTCAAAGAAGCAGTTAGATTTGGGGCCTGATATCCTTTTTATATTAAACTTTTCTTTTTTGAATTTTTATTGATTTCAGAAAGGAAGGAAGAGGGAGAGAGAGATAGAAACATCAATGATGAGAGAGAATCATTGATCGGCTGCTTCCTGAACGCCCCACACTGGGAATTGAGCCCGAAACCCAAGCATGTGCCCTGACCAGGAATCGCACCATGACCTCTTGGTTCACAGGTCAACGCTCAACCATTGAGCCACGCCAGTCGGGCCTTATGTACTCTTTGTAACAAAGAAAAGAGGGTTTGAAAAGTTGTGAGGCAGTGACTAGGAAGTACAATAGGGGAAACTAATGCAAGGTAAGTCCATCTCTGACACAGAGACACAAGGCTGGGGTGCTAATTATGGGCAAACTCTAAGCAGAGGTTCCTAAATTGGGTGCAGATTAGAAGGACCTAGGGAGCTTTTCAAACCACCTCACAGATCCAGATTCAAATGGCCTAGGGTGGTGCCCAGAAAGGGTTGTTGAAAAGCTCCCAGGTAGAAGCCAGAAGTATTTCCCTCAATGATCATCATGGCCCTGTGGTGCCTCGCAGGGAACTGGGCATTTGGCTTTGTTAGCTTTGTTCTAGCCTACGGGTTGCAAACTCAGACATGTGTGGGGGCCAGTAAACAAGGGAAGGCACAAAGACGGCCAGATACAAGGCAACAGACAGTAGTAGAAATTCTGGTTTTTCAGTAGGAGATGGAAATTTGGATTTGTACATGAAACTTCCCCATTTTTAAAATGTTGACAACTGATTTAAAATGAAACTCTTTGAAGGTGCACAAGGCAGCACCTTGGTTCCCATCCATATTGCTTCCTACACTAGGACCTCAGATGAACTGGGTATCTTTTTCTCTCTGGGATAATCTAGGAAATTGAGAAAAGAGAAAGTATGTCTGCAGAGCTTTCTTGCATGACCTGGTAAACATTGGCCCTCATCAGCAGGGGGAGCAGTTCTTGTTTATACCTTTACTTGACATTCAACAAGACTGTGGTTGCAGGGAAGACACAGGAGTATTCCCATAAACAAGATGGATGACCCTGGCCCTAAGAGGTTCTCCAGGCTTTAGATGCTCGTGTGTAACTGGGTCCTATAACTTTTATATCCACACCTCTAGAGCTAAAGATGTGTTTTAACAGAATTCTGGAGAAAAGAAAAGGAGCAAATAATTATTTCAAACTTTTCCTTTGAAATGCTTGAACATCAGTACTATCTATGGCAAATACTAAGAAAGAGGTAGTAACTTTTAAAAGCTGCTTGCTCCTATGTGCATCCTCTTGACAGGTCTCTGTGAAGTCTTTTTCATATCCTGAGGAGAAATTTCTTTAGCAAACACTGGGAGAGCTTGAGTGTCTCAGTGGGTGTCTGATGGTTGCTGGGGGCACAGCTGTAGTTATAGCCTGTTCCAACCCCCTGCAGGGCGCTGGGCAAAGGCCATATCCTCATCCAGGGCTACCCTGGTCAAGAGTGCAAATGGCAGAAAATGACATTTGCGTCTGGGCAAAAGCATTATAAATGTTCATAGCTGTGGCTCCTCAGGGTCTCTCGTTGTCAGGCAGGTGCGGTGGGTTTGTGTTGGCACAGGGTGAATGCCCTCAAGGGCCTCCCCAGTTTACCCAGGAGATCTCGGATAGGTCATCTAGGTGGATCTCAGTCCAAAACTTAAGGTCTCTGTCATAACACAGAGTCCCATTTCACATTTGGAAAGTCAGAGCTTGCACTCAGAGACTCGACCTGACATTTTTGCAGCTTTCAATAGAAAATGACGGGTTTTCAAGGAGCAAGGGGGATCTTGACCATTAGGGAATATCTTTTATAATATTTAAAAATTATTTTAGAATTCAAGTTTTATTTTTTCTCTCACTTTTGCTCTCTCTCTTCATTAAAAAAAAAATGATACAGGTGATAAAACGAAATGGAAGGACAGTGTAAATAAGAAAACACTAGGTTTTCAAAGGATCTGGGTCCAACTTCCCACCTGCCTGGGGGCCTGAATCCAGTTACTTAAATGACCAGTTTTCTCACCAGCAGAAGTGAGAACACAATTTCTGCTCACGGTGGATATAAATAAGGCTTTCATCAAGGTTTAATTACTTTATACTACTTATGGGACTTATATCTGCACTCTTGAAAAGGCCCATGGGGTGTGTTCATGGCTTCTTAAAAGAAGGCACAATGGAGATGCCCACTGAACTAAGAGTGACTTGACCTCATCCATCCATTCCGGGTCAGCTATCCAGTTTTAGAAAGGAAGGGTATTAGATCCTGAAAGGATTTGGCCTCGGTGATCTTGTAGAGCAAAGTGTGCTCCCGGACACCACACTAAATGATGCAAAGATCCCCTCAGTGCTCCTCCACCAGGGGCTTGTATCAGTCAGGTTATATTTGAGTCCCTTGGGGCAACTTTTTCCAATGACATGAGCTAGACTGCTCTCCTCCACAGAGATTCTGGTCCCCCAGATTCTGGGGGTGGAGTATAAGCATATGTAATTTGGCGAACAGAAATTTTCAGTTGATTCTGATACTTTCACACCACGCTGGGAAACACTTCCCTAAAGGTAAATTGAAAAGTCTTTTTATTTGATCTCACCTTTGATTCACAATGTGCTAGAGATAGCCTGTTTGGAAAATGTCACCTGATGAATTGAGATTGAGGAGAGGAGAGCCACATTCCCGTGTGCTGCCTTGGGGCGCCCTGAAGAAGCCTCATCTTGGCCAGCCCTCTGCCAACAAGACTTTCCCTTCTCTGCTGAAACAAGTCCACCCTTCAAAGACTAGCTCATAACATGGCCTACCTTTTTGATTGCCTCTCCCTAAAGAGCTTTCCTTCTCTGCTTAATTCATTCATTGTCTGGATGATTTGTTTGACTATTCAATTAGCAATTGATGATCTAGCTTCTATTTCTGCTGAATGCAGTTTGTCGTATATTGCTATTTAATGTTTCACTGATTTCTGTCTAGTAGAAATAGTGCTGATTTGAATTTTAGTTCTGGCTTTATTTCTAACTGTGTATCCTAGGCAAGTTGTTTAGCCTTTCTGGATTTCAGAGCCCCAATTATACAATTCCACAATTCTCTTTCTTACCTCACCCTCAAGCTAAGATTCTTACACAATGATGTTCACTTAATTGTATTTACATTTTTTGAGAGAATAATTGTAGTAGACATTTTCTAACATGGTTCCCAGGGACTTTGCATTCTGATAGTCATGCCCTTATATAATCCCTGCCCATGAGTGTGGACAGCACCCAGTGAATGTGGCAAAATGATGGGATGAGTTAGAAGAGCCTGTGACTTCTGTTTTGCTAGCGTTCTCTCTCAGGCTCTTCTCACATGCTTGCTCAGACGGAGAGGGTCACCTGGAAGGATGGAGGGAGGCCTCTGGTCAAGAGCCAGCAAGTGACTGAGACAGCCTGTGAGAAACCAGGTCTTACCAAGAACCACTGAGTTGTCTTGAAAGTGGATCCTGCCTCAGTTGAACCTTGACACGACTGCAGCCCCAGTCAGTGCCTTGTGATTGCAGCCTTGTGAGAGACCCGAGGCTAGCTAAGTCATGCCTGACCCACAGAAATGGTGATATAATAAATACATGTTGTTCTAAGCTACTAAACTTTGGGATAATTTATTATGTAGCAATATGTAATTAATACTATCTATGAGATGGGTTGATGGACATGATAGTCTATCTACCTGATTTGGTCCTATTGAGCTAAATTGTGCTACAGTAACAAATGACCCCAAAAGTGGCTTATATCCACAAGAGTTTATTCCTTCTTCTCACTGTATGTCCACTGAAGGCGGTCATAGCTGTGTTCAATATTTCCTTCCCTCCAGAACCGTCTCTAACCCAGGCTGATAACAGCCACGTCTATCTGGAATATTGCCAATCACCAGGGAAGAGGAAAGAGAGCAGGGCAAAGTATGCACTGGCTTTTAAACCTTCCCCATGAAAACAACGCACTATACTTTTGCTTATATTTCACTGGCCAAAGTGAGTCACATAGCCACATAGTTGATGAACATGGCCCAAAGTATATTCCTCTTCCAGTGAGCAGCACTAAATATCTGTGAACAGTAACACAGTGCACCATATGCCATCGTGCAGTGGGCTAGGGGGAGTGGTAGCCACAGACTGCCGTAATATACAGAAAAGAGAAGGAATAGTTCACATGCACAACTGAATGGGTGTGGTGGCCCCAGAGCCTAAGATAAGAGAGTACAATTGAATAGCTATCTTTCCCTAGAAAAGGGTGAAAATGAAGGGAATATGAAGCACTGCGGAGAGTTGAAGTGTTTTGTTTTGGTTTTTTAGCATCCTCAAAATCTCCATGGTTACCTCCCTAAGGTCGTTCTAAAACAGTGACTCTATGGCAATAAAGCTTTAAGACAAGCATCCTGGCCCTCCTCTTCAGACTAGATAGCCTTCCCTAAGCTCTTGAGGCTTCTGTATATAAATATATCCGCCTCCCTTGTCTATAATCCTGTTCATAAAGTTGAACTGGGTCTCCAAACAACTGTCTTCCAGCAGCCAGTTGAATAGGAGAGGAAAACTTGATACATGACCTTGGGCAAGCCTGCCATGTGTGGGTTTCAGTCTTCTCAAAGTCCAGTCTAATCTCACCTTCCGGAGAAATAAGCACAGTCCCTGTGGACTTCCTGCAAATGTTGGAGGAGCTTAAGGAATGGTTGCTAGCCCATCCATCTCAGAGGCCTTGCCAGGCAGGCTTTAGAGAGGCCGTTTGATGGGAAGTGCAGAGATCTGGCTTGCGGAGCAGGAGAAGCTGGGCCTGACTTAGCTGGTAAGCCAAGCCACCACGATGGATCTGTCGTTAAAACCAGAACCAGCTTAAATTGCTGACACGCGGTAGAGAAATGTAAGGGCCAGAGATCCCCTAAAAAAGTAAAGGAGAGACTTGTTGAGGACCCTTCTGCCTATGAAAAATACGTTTGCCCTCAGGCTCTGCCTGTTTGGATCATGCCAGATGGTATTCTGTTTCTCCTGAGGTTAGAGTTTGTGTCAAAAGAATAGACTTCACTTTGATGAGTTTTGAAGGAGGCATGAAAGAGTCACAGAATCACGGTTTAAACAGTGACCTTAGATGCCATCTAAGGCAAACTGTCCAGCACAGGAGTCACTCCCTCACGCCTATGGCCTGAGATTTGAACTTCCTGAGATTTTTTAGGATGCAATCCTGTCCCAGTTTGCTTTCCACATTGCACCATAGAGAGTGTGAGCAGTGTGGAGACAATACCCTTCTTCCTGGCGACACAAGCTTTGCATTTGGGAAAAAGATTTCCATTTTGCAACTGTAATGCTCTTGGTTGTTGGAGGAAATGTTGAGAGAGGCCGTAGTCTGTAGTCTATTTCTGAAACCGGCTGCCTGTGACACAATCCCACCCCTCTCTGGCATGTTTTACTGCTGGCTGGTGGTAAATTATGGGATAGACGAAGGCAATGGAGTGTGGGGTAGGGCAGGGTGGGGGGAAGGCAAGAAGAAGGCCAGAGCAGCTTTCCAGGACTGAGGCGGTAGTAATAGGGATGGAGAAGAGTGGATGAATTGAGGATCGGTTTGAGAGAAAGGATGTGGTGAAAGAAGCCAGGTGGGCAGGCAGGTGGGATAAGCCTCTAGGTCTAAGTGGGAAAACATCACCTCTCCTACAGGAACTTTCATTGGTACTCAGGCTGTAAGTACCCCAATCTTTTAAAATACAGTATCTTCACAAGTCACGGAGGACCTGGTTTACTACTGACTTCTGATGCTGGAGATATTTCCATAATCAGGAAGTTGCACTTTTTTTTTTCACACCTTTACTTTATTATCTTCATTAGATATCAGAACTGGGTAGTGAGCTGGAGGGCTCCTGAGGATGGTTGGGTTTGCCCTAAGGAAAAGCTGAAATACTACACTCAGCCACTTACCTGGGCAGCCTCAAATTCCAGGGGAAAGGCAGGGAGCCTTAGAGAGGTAGTGCTAAGGGTCAGGGCCTCTACATACCTTACCTTTCATTCCAACCTCCAGATAATTTTGTGAGGCGCATCTTTTAAATTCCAGTTTTACAAAACAAAAAAGTGAGGCCCAGAGCGGTTCTTTATTTTGCCCAAAGCCACACAGCTTGCAAGTGGTGGAGCCAGGAGTAGAACCAGAGTCTGGCTTCCTGCACTCTCCATACCATCCCTCAGTCTTGGTCAGTCTGTTTTCCCTTTTCTCGTTACTACCATACAGATTCCGTCATGGAGCCCATCCTGGGAAAGGCTACAATTTCTTTTAGGTACTGTGTTTGCCTCTCCTATCCCACAGCGTACCTAGTAAGGTGTTCAGTGAACATGCCTATCTAGAGGCAACACCCCTTCTTGTTGCCACATATGGATCTGGGGTGAGTCAAGGCAGGGCTGGTGAGGGAGACTGCGTTGCTGCTGCCCCTGCTAGGCGACGGGGAGGGACTCTTCTGCCTGTGCCTTGCCTCAAAGGCATTTTTCATGTCCTGTCCCCCTCGTGCTCCCCAGCCCCCACCTCTCGCCCCTTGACTTCGTTTCAGTTCCCTCGGGAGCGTCCCTTACTGCGGGGGTGACAGCATCTGGGGGCGCAGGGTCCCTGGTGTCCGCTCTCTTGCCCATCTGTGCGCAGAGCCTCGTTCCGGGGCGCCTGGAGCCCGGCGGGCATTGACGTCAAGCGGCAGCGGATCGCTGCCTACAGACGGTTGACCTGGACCCTCCTCCACACCCCCTTCCTTCCTTGCCCCCTCCCTCTTCCCGGCACCCGGGCTCTGGTTCGGTATAAAAGACAGGAGCGCGGGGCGCCTCAGCAGCGCCGAGTTTCAGCACCATGGAGAGCACCCGCTTCCAGCTGCTGCCCCTCCTGGGTGCTGCCCTGCTGTTGCTGTTACCTCTGCTGGGCGCCCGTGCCCAGGAGGATGCTGAGCTCCAGCCCCGAGCCCTGGACATCTTCTCCACCGTGGAGGATGCCTCCCATGAGAAGGAGCTGGTCGGTATCCCCATGCCCCAGACTCCCCTGGGCTGCCGCGCGGTCCCTCCTTTGTACCTCCTCTCTTCCCTCCTCCCCACCCCATTCCCAGAGTCAGGACGCGGGGAGATGAGTGAGAAGTCCGGGCTCCCGCTGTCATCCTCCCAGCAGTCTTGTCCCCGCTCCTCTGAGCAACACAGGAGCAACACGAGCCTCCCCTCCAGGGCCCTGGGACCTGCTGTCAGTACCTGGGACAGCGCCCCCTATGTTTCCACCCCTCTAGCAACCTTTTTTTGTCTTCGGTGTCCCAGGGTGGAGCGTGTGTGGTTCTGGGGATCCTTAAAAATAGGGCTGGAAGTGAGCACCTGGGCTGAACTCGCAGCCAAGGCGGCAACTTCGGGCTCTCGGGGGCGGTATGTTGCAGATCGAAGCGCTGCAGGAAGTCCTGAAGAAGCTCAAGAGTAAACGTATTCCGCTCTATGAGAAGAAGTACGGGCAAGTCCCCATGGTAAGGCTTTGGAATCATCTCCTTCCCATGTTTTTCCAAGAGGAAATATACCACCTTGAGTCTTATACATGCACGCCTTCTCCCTAGGATGTGGCTAAATAATTCAGGAAAGGGGTTTGCAGAATTCTACAAGGCCCCCCTTGTTTTCACCGCCAGCCCTTGCCCTTGGTCTCTAAGGGCAGACCAGCTCTTTCAGAGGAGCAAACAGTATGTGCCAGGAACCAGCTCTTGTGTCTGGGTGGAAAGGAGTGTTTCCTGAAGATGAGCTTTTTTCACCTCACGAAGAATTGGTTCTTGTTCCTTCAATTTTCTTCCTGCCTTCCGAACCACTGTCAGTTTTGTTTTTTAAAAAAAATCTAAGTTCTAGGATAAAAATTCTTAACCAGGGCTTGTCACCTTCCATGGAGAACAAACACACATACACACATACTTAAATCTTCCTTGGGATGAGGAGGGCAGAAAGCAGGGAGCAGCGGTTGTGAGAAAACATAGGTCTATTGTTTATTTCTTAGAAAAAAGGTCTGGTTGATTTTTTTATCTTCTGGATGAGCAACTAAAGGAACCAGGAAATGTAATCCAACTCTCCCTCCATCCCTCCTCTCCTGCAAAGTGGAAGAATGTAGGAGTGGCTCAATAATTTAAATTTATTTTTATGTTCTCTCACTGAAATCATAAGCACAAAGCTCTCTTCCATTTTAGGCCTGACTATACTTAGGCCTCCCGTGGGGGTGATAGGGTCCATCCGTCTCTCCCATGAGGCAGAAACTGTGTTGACAGGGAGAGTGGCCTGTGAGGGCTTGGTTTTGCGCATGTCCCACGACCACACATTGTGTTGCTTGCAGTGTGACGCTGGCGAGCAGTGCGCGGTGCGAAAAGGAGCGAGGATCGGGAAGCTGTGCGACTGTCCCCGAGGAACCTCCTGCAATTCCTTCCTCCTGAAGTGCTTATGAGGCGTCACCCTCCTCCATCAGTCCCCAGTTCCCCTGCTTCCCCAGAGGACCGCGCCTTCATTTGTGGAGTTGGGATTTAGCAACCAAGCTTGCATTTCCCTCTGAGGGTGAAGGGGAGCTTTTCCTGATGTTTTCAAATAAAAGAACAATGTCTTGTATGCTTGTACGGTGTTGATGTGTGTGCAAACATATTCTCTTTTTATTTTATTTGTCTGATGAACTCTTGTGTATCTTTGTGTAAAGTAGGGGAACTTTGCTTTGACAATTGTATTTTCCTATGTGGCATGGCAGGATGAAAATTAGATTTGGTGAATGTTGGTAGATGACACCACCACCTGGAAAATAAATCATCCCAAGCACCCCCAGTTGAAGCATGTACAAATTATACATAATGAAGTGTTTTTAGTAATTGTTCATACTGCCCTGGCTGGTATGGCTCAGTTGGTTGAGTACACCCAGAGGTCTTTGGTAGGGTTCCCTTGTCAGGGCACAAGCCTTCATTGGGGCTCGATCCTGGTAGGGGGCATGCAGGAGGCATCCAATCAATGTTGTTTTTTTCCTCTCTCTCTCTTCCTATCCTTTCTTCTCTTTCTCTAAAATCAATAAAAACAAGTAAAAAAAAGTTGCTCATAGTGCATTGTTGTTTCTACATAAGTAATTTAAATATGAATGATGGGATTAATCAAGCAAAGGCTCATACACCTCCCCAAAGGGAGGTAGAGAGCAAGGGCCCTGAGATGGTCTGTGGGAGTGACACCTCTCAAAACACATCATGATCATCAGAGGAGTGATTTTTTTTTTTTTTTTTTTTTTACATATGGAATAAGAAAGAGAACTTTTTGTTTTTACTTTGCACTTAGTAAAGACTAGGAGAAAGAGAGAAAAAGTATGTGCCCATGTGCTGTGTTGGAGAAGAGCTAAAAGAGAAGACGATTGGAAAAAGAATTTAGGAAAGAACATAAGCATCTAATTCGCATTTATCCAGTTATTTGCTCTATGATGGTGTATAGTGGAAACCTCTTCTCCTGCTCTCCAATTAATTCTTCAGTAAATTCTTTGTTATTGAAACAATTGATGTAACTTTATTGAAAAAAAAGCTTATCAATATTTCTTTTCCTTACCTAGTGTCTAGGTTGATAAGATAGGTGTATCCATTCATTTCTTTCTTTCTTTCTTTCTTTCTTTCTTTCTTTCTTTCTTTCTTTCTTTCTTTCTTTCTTTCTTTCTTTCTTTATTACTCAGTAAACATTGTGAGCACCTACTCTGCGTCAGGCACTGTGCTAGGCTTCAGGACTATAGCAGAAAAGGAATCAGTCAAGACTGCCACCCTCAAGGAGCTTATCATCTTATGTAACAAGAAGGCTGTTTAAGTGGGACCCATACAGGAAGGCCTCGGGAGGGAGAAAGGTTCCTACTGTGGCACTGGATCCCTCCTCCTGGGTATTTGTCCAGATCGTCTCTTCTTTCACCTGTTCCCACACAGCACTCTTCACTCTCATTTTTCCAGGTTGCTGGTGGTCCCCCTTTGTCTCTGTACCTCCGCTCCTGACATTTGTTTCCAATCCTTTGCCTCTGATAATCCAGCCACACTTCAGCATTGATCTAGCCCAGTTCTCAGTTTTACCCTTTGGCCCCCTAATCTCCGGTTGCTGTAAGAGACATGCCATCTTCTCCCTGCCAACTTTCCAGCAGTTCCCTGGGACTAGGCTTAATTCTCACTTGGCTGTTCTATAGAGAATCTGATAGTGTTCATCATTTGCCAGAGTGACTTGCATTTAGTTTTAATCCATGAGCTCTTCTGCAAGAAAACCCAGTCTGTTTGGATGAGAAGGGCTGAAACTGTATGTAGATTCTGGAAGGCTGACCAGCTGGTGTGGCTCAGTGGTTGAGCACCAACCTATGAACCTAGGAGATCATGGTTTGATTCACAGTCAGGGCATATGCCTGGGTTGCAGGCTTGATCACCAGTAGGGGTGTGCAGGAGGCAGCCGATCAATGATTCTCTCTCATCATTGATATTTCTTTCTATCTCTCTCCCTTCCTCTCTGAAATTTTATATATATATACATATATATATATAATTCTGTAAGGCCAAGCTACACACACACACGGTCTGGCTCTGTGTCCACCATTCCTGTTTCCTCAGAGCACTTCCATCGTCACCAAGAACAACTACCCACAGGGGCTGTCTGCTCTCTGGATGATTGAAACCATTAATAATTTACCAAATGCCAGCAACTGCCTTTCATTAATTACCACTATGTTAATGATATCCCTCAGGCAAAGAGAAAAATAATTCCCTCCTATGCAATGGAGACAGGCCATATTTCATAAATAAATTAGGGGTGGGCGTTTTGCCTTGAATTCCTTTGAACTCTTCCTTTGCAGAGCTAGAGAAGGTGGAAGTAGGCGTGATGGGATAAAACGAAGCAGGTAAAGATACTCTTTGAATGCCAGTGTCAGTGTGATGTCAGTGTGGCTGTCATTCAGCCTGTCTGCTCTCTCACATGGGAGACAGGATCACCTCTACTGGGATGTCTTCTCAGTACAGGTGGAGTCTTTCTTAACGTGTGGCATTGAGAACTTGACACAGCCCTCTAAAACAAGACAGTCTTATAAAGCCACTGATGCCATGTTCAAATCATGATTCGTGCTACCTAAGAAGGCAGTCCCCCCCCCTCCATTTAACTGGACCTTCTTGACCCCAAGAGGACTAACTGAGTTAAAATACATGAATAATACCTGAACACAGTAAGTATTCAATAAAGGAAAGCCCGCATCACTTTCCAAGCTCTGTATTTGTGCCTGGCTTCTTTAGGATTTGTTTCAGACATGGTGGGACAAAGCAGCAGAGTTTTACTGTTGCATCTGAGTAATTGTCAGGTCATTCCTGCCCTCTTAGCAAGAAGAAGCAGATGGGTGCCTGGAAGTAGTCTCTCAAATAGGGTGTCCGTGTCAAAACATGCAGGGCAGCTCGAGGCCGAATATACCAAAAGTTTTCCTAGGCTTTCAGATCCAGTGTGTACTTATAGGATCCTGAACCTGCCCTGGAAATTTAGCAATTTTTCTTGGGTGGGGAGAAGGGACTATACATTCATCTAACACATCTACACTAATAAAAAGAGAAACATGCAAATTAACTATCACTCCGCCACTCCGCTACACCCACAAGCTATGCCCACCAGCCAATCAGGAGTGAGTATGCAAATTAACCCAACTATGCAATGGGAGCCACAGAGCTGGAGTGAGCAGGAGGCTTGGGTTGCCTCCAGCGATGGAGGAAGCCAAGCTTCCTGCCTGCCCAGGCCAGACCTGGACTCTGCTCAAGGCTACAAAGTTTCAATTATAGAAGATAAATAAATCCGAGATACCTGCTTCCAGCCCAAAAGGAGAAGCTGGGAGCTTGGGTTGCCAGGGTGTGTGGCCAGGCTGAAACGGCTGTCAGCCCCTCACCCAGGCTGGCCAGGCACCCCAGTGGGACCCCCCCACACCCTGAAGGGGGTATGGCTAGCCTGAAAACAGCCTTCAGCCCCTCACCCAGGCTGGCCAGGCACAACAGCGGGACCCCCACCTTGATCTGGGACACCCTTCAGGGCAAACCAGCTGGCCCCCACCCGTGCACCAGGCCTCTATCCTATGTAATAAAAGGGTAATATGCAAATTGATCCTAACAGCAGAACGACTGGGAATGACTGGTCACTATGACACACACTGATGACCAGGGGGCAGACACTCAATGCAGGAGCTGCCCCCTGGTGGTCAGTGTGCTCCCACAGGGGGAGCTCTGCTCAGCCACAAGCCAGGCTGATGGCTGCCAGCACAGCAGTAGTGGCGGGAGCCTCTCCCACCTCCTCCTAGCAGCGCTAAGGATGTCCGACTGCATCTTAGGCCTGCTCCCCACTGCCAAGTGGACATCCCCTGAGGGCTCCCAGGCTGCCAGAGGGATGTCTGACTGCCAGCTTAGGCCCGATTCCCCAGGGAGTGGGCCTAAGCCAGCAGGTGGATATCCCCCAAGGGGTCCCAGACTACGAGAGGGCACAGGCCGGGCTGAGGGACCCCCCCACCCCCGGTGCACAAAAATTTGTGCACTGGGCTTCTAGTATTTGAATAATAAGCACTGTCCTAGGTACTTAAATTTCTTTTAGTTTTTAATTTCTAAGTTTATTGTTTTTCATAAATCATGATGAGTAAAACAGAAAATTAAGAAGTCTTGTTTATTATCCAAGACTGGTGTGTGTGGGGGTGCTTTCCTTCCTGCATCTTCCCCAGGAGGCTACTGCTGGTGTTCCTGTGAATGTTCCAGCAGGAGCTGTCCCCTTTGGAATCCCCACTCTTCTTACAGCGACTTAGGCTGGAGCCTAAGTTCCTAGAGGAGCGGGGGGGGGGGGGGGGGGGGAGGGGAGGGAGAGGAAGGGCTGCCTCCTCTTCTCTGCCCTAGGAAGACGTTAAGTAGGTAACTTTAAGCCAATACTGGGAACCATAGGGGAAAGAAAGACTCCCTCTTTTAGGGGTGTGTTTTTCCACAGGTTTCTCTTTCCTTATCTCTTCTCACGGAAAATAAGAGAGGGTATAGGTCTAGAGACAATGAAACAAGGAACCCACTCAAATGCTTTTGACTCAGGCGGCTTAGGCTCATCAAGATCAGTCAAAGTAAGACCCTCTGAAATAGGGTCTACTCATTCAGGTGGTTATTTTTCCCCCAGAGAAGCTTGGGGGCAAAGCTCTATCTGGTATTACTGTTTTGACTTTTATCTTCTATGTTCATTTCCCTTATAGGGACCAATTTGGATTCTTTTAGGCCTTACCAGGTAGGTGCTGGAGAGTTTAGGGGTCTCACTAACTTTTTTTTTCTATTTCTTTCTTTCTTTGACACACTGGTGTATTCTGCAAACTGAGCTGGGTGTGTCCTCAGGGGAAAAGTCCTATACAAAGGGCTCTCCCAGTGACACTTCAAAACTCACCTGCAGCTGATGCTGTTGGGCAGTGCCCACCATGGAGCTGGCTGTGTTTGAGTTTGGAGAGGAAAGGAAGTCTTTTGGCTGAGGGCAGGTTTCTTAGTGATCGCATAGTGTTAATGCAGTCTCCTTTCCTGTGGCCGAAGTCTCAGGCAGAGAGCCCAGTTCTTGCACTAGGAGAGAATATGATAGTTGGAATCTGGTTTTGATGAGGCGGGGGTCCATTTTGGGGCCAGACTAGGCATATCCAGAGCAGTCACAGCTGTCTGCAAGGCCACTGCACATGGTAGAGTTTTGATGTCTGGTTAGTGGGCTCCAACAGGGGTGTTCGTTTCTAGGACCACAACAGGTTTGCCTCAAACTAGGCTGGGCTTCTAGGCTTGGTGTCAACTTTTGACCCTGATTATTTTTTTCTGTGTCCTGCCTTTCAGAACTATTACTTCTGATCTGTCATTCTAGGTAAAATAGTTCTTGCTGCAGGAAAAAAAGGCTAGTTCAGGGACTATATGTATTTGTAGTGTCACAAAGAGATAATACATTTAAAAGACTGAGAATATGAAATCTGTACCCTGGTTGCTCCTTAGATAAACTTGGCCAAGTTACCTAACCATCTGAACTTCATTTTCTCAACTGTAAAATGGGGACATAAATAATAACAACCTAGTTGTTTTCTCTGCCTAGACTATCCTCTGTCCTCAGCTGCTGGACTTTGGGTGGCTCTGCCCATCTGGCAGCTGACCCAAGCCATCAGCCTCCGTGATCACTGCACCTGGTCACACCCAAACTCTGACTTCTCAGGCTAGCTCCTACATCATCATTTTGCTGCCATATGGATTTGAGATCTTGGGTTTACCAATAAGGTGCTTACTTTCTTAAAATGAAGCTCAATAAACGTTGTTTTCTTTTTTATTGAATTTATTGGAGAACTTTTTTTTTTTAAGGAAAGGAGTTTGGAGATTTTTTTTAAGAATAAAATTAAGTAAGCCGTTTGGCGATGACTCAGGCCATGTTTGGTTGAAAAACAACATCTGTGGACTGATATGGCCTCAGTATCCCAGCATGATGTTGCCAAGAGAAATCAATAGCATCTATTTTCCTTTGTATTTGCTAGTAAGATGACTGATTATGTCAACATGAAAAATAAAATACATACGCCCATGGAGAGTGAGGGGAATAATCACTGAAACTTTCTCCAGCAGGCAACAGCACAGCTGATGATTTCAGGTCGTTTTCTTTGAAGGTGATCTCAATTGCAGGAGTCCCCAGGGCCTGGGGAAGCTGAGGGCCTTTTGGCTCTGACCACCGCTGATGTCATCCAGGTTTCTGCTTGTCTTGATTAGACTGAGAATAGCCAAACACTGCTCACTGAGACAGATATTGATTTGGGTCAGGAAGTTCTGTCATCGGTAGTAATTACAATTGCTTGTTTTAATTTATTAGATCAGGAAATCTAATAAATTTTCTATGAGTCCTCTCCCCACTTTTCATTGGTAAGTAGAATAATCTCGCCAAGTAATTTGTGAGAAAATCGACCTTACAACAGGACTTAGGTCTGAAATGCAAACTGTAGCTTTCCTTTTGGCTGATGGTGATGGGAAACCACCTTCTCAGTTGTATGATTTGGGGCAAGCAATGTAAACTAACTACTTAAATAAGCACCGGACCTCCTTTTCTGCATCTTTAAAATGAGAAAATAATTGTATCTAACTCTTGGGTTTTTGTAAGGATTAACTGGATTTATTGACTAAATATTTAGAACATAAGAACATATAGCTGGTGCTTTAAAATGTCAGCTATCATTGCTACTATTATCATTAATAAAAATGTGAAAAGGCATCTGAGACTTATATTATAGAGAGAATAAAGATGGGTCCTCTTTAAGATTTGTAGTGAGGTGCTGCAGAAATAAACAGAGTATTTGGGGAATAATTGAGTACAGCAAGTTGAATCCCACATGTGTTGAAGATAAAAGGAAGCAAATTTGTCTAATTATAAAGCATTATATATTTATTATAGAAAACATACATTTATACAAAAAGAAAAAACATATCCAGCATTCTGATATTTTTTCTTCCAGACTTTTTTTCTTTATAGCTATAAATACATGTATTTTTAACATATTTGGAATTTTGTGCTACATAGTATTATTTTAATGTTTATATTGTATTTTCTGTATTATATTTTATATATATGTAATACATTAAAATGATAGGATTTGTATGCAGCTATAAAGCATAAATAACATAGCAAACACTTGTGAAATTACTTTAACCTTTATGCCTCCTCTCTATCTCCCAAGGTAAACACTGTGCCCAATTTTGTGTTGTTCATTCTCTTGATTTTAAAATAAAAATGGTTCTATTAATTTTGTTCAAATAGTATATTGTTTGTTTTCTTCTAATAGCTTTTTAAAAATCTTAAAACAGAGAGGAAGGGAGAGGGAGAGAGAGAGAGAAACATCAATGATGAGAGAGAATCATTGATCAGCTGCCTCTTGCAGGCCCCACATTGGGGGTCGAGCCTGCAACCATAACCCGGGTATGTGCCCTAACCAGGAATCAAACCATGACCTCCTGGTTCATAGGTTGATGCTCAACACTGAGCCACGCCTGCTGGGTTCTTCTAATAGTTTTGAAGTTTGGCCTTTCAGATTTGAGTCCTTAATCTATGTGGATTACAACTCAATGGGATCTCTCTTTTGTGCTCTCTCTCTTTCCATGAGCTCTCTGACACTTTCTAGTGTAGTGGGGTCTCCATTCCCAGTCTTCTGGCCGGATATATGGGGTCTTATTTTCCTCCTACTGCTGTGTACTTCCCTTGACTGTATCTCCATCCAATGCCAAAACATCAAGCAATGGAGAGAAGGAGATAGAGAGGCACAGGAATTTACCCCATCTTCTTCCTCTGGTCAGAGAGAAGATTCCTCTCCCTGGGAATTGTAGTGCCTGTATGTGCCCTGACTGGGGATCAAACCTTCAACCTAGGTATGTGCCCTGACCGGGAATTGAACCTGCAACCTTTAGATATAGGCGCAGTGGTTGGCAAACTCATTAGTCAACAGAGCCAAATATCAACAGTACAACGATTGAAATTTCTTTTGAGAGCCAAATTTTTAAAACTTAAACTATATAGGTAGGTACATTGTTACTAACTTAATTAGGGTACTCCTAAGGCTTAGGAAGAGCCACACTCAAGGGGCCAAAGTGCCGCATGTGGTTCGCGAGCCTCATTTTGCCGACCACAGGTATAGGGGATAACGCCCCAACCAACTGAGCCAAACCAGCCAGGGCAGTGTCTTGGTTTTTGTTCTTATTTCAAATTCCATTATATTTAAATATTTTCTATTTAGCTATGCTCTGAGTCTGGCAATCCTAACATTTGCACCCTTTAGAAGTCCAAGTCTATTGTTTGTTTCCCTTGTCTGTCACACATGATGGCATCATTTCTGAAGTGCTTGGCTAATTTTAATTGTGAGTTTATTGCTTGACCTTAATTCTGCTGGCTTAGAGTAAAGATGCTGGGAGCCAGGGGGTACCATTGACATGGGACTACTTTAACCATCTGTGTAGTGAAGCATTAACCTTCCCTGAAGAGCAATCTGGCCTTTCCCCTAGGCTACTGGAGGGTGACTTCAGGCTCGTGGAATATCCTGCGTGATAGGAGTGTGCTTGTTTGCTCAGGGGCTTTGGACACTAGATAGTCAACAGTGTGGTTTGTAATGGGAGTTGTGGGCCACGTGGTATCAGTTTTGCCTCTCAGGGAAGGGACTAGACACTAAAGGGATCAGCCTGACTTCTGAGCGGGGCTGGAGACTAAAGGAGAAGCACAGAAAATAAGCAGTGGTTCACTAGAATGGCTGCCTCGACATGGGGATGTTTGTCTAGGCTTGATGATCACAACAGAGATAATACTGATTGTAAGGGAGGGAACAGGGCTCTTTCTTCACCCCCCCCCCCCCAAGAGTGCTGACCTCTGTCCACCTCTTAAGAGCTGACAACTTGCTAATATGATCATGGACTAGACCCCAGATAATTCCTTGTGGGTGGGGTAATGTGCCTGGAAACAACACCCCCCCTCATTCTTTCTCATTCACCTTATTGTGTAAAATGGTAAACTGTCACTTCTTTCTCATTCATGTTGAGTCCAAGGAGTTGGATGGTTGGACCCTGAGGGTCATTCATCTCTTCATCCCTCTCCATAAGCCCATCTGCGCCTGTTAGTCCCTGGATTCAGGTTTAGGGAGAAGTAGTAAGCCCTGTTAAGTTCTCAAGCAGAATCTACCTGTTCTAACCCAGCAATTTTTAACAGAGCTCTTTTCAGAATGTGAGGTATTTGAAAGCTATTAGTAAGTTGTTTTTGTATTCTCATTCTGCTACTGCACCTTGCATATACCTTCCTAGAATCTTGCTGTAGGAAGCAGATGTGATCACAGGGCAGAACTTGCCATTCCTCGTTCTCTGGCCATGTGACCATGAATAGAGTGAAAATAACCTCACCCTTCCTTCGAATAATCATTCTGAAGTAAGAGCTCATCAACCATTCATAGTTCTAGCATTGAGTGGCTGTCACTGCTTCTGAAGGTGAAGGAACTGGGAAGGAGAGCAGGGAAGAGGTAGTGAGATGCCAGAGGTTCTTGTAACCAGAAGGCAGTGCATTACTAAATGCTGGAGGCAGGTTCCCTGGGTTACTTAAAAAAATATTTCTTTGTGACCCAAGGCGGGTTCAGTTTTATCCATGAAAGGAACATATCCAAAAAGATATTTCTCAGACTGATGTCAAATAGTTTGCTTCCTATGTCTTCTTCTAGGAGTTTTATGGTTTCAGGCCTTACATTTAAGTCTTTGACCCATTTTGAGTTTATTTTTGTATGTGGTGTAAGAGAGTGGTTCAGTTTCATTATTTTGCATATATCTGTCCAGTTTCCCCAATACCAGTGTATATTTTTATCTCCTTTGCCACAAATTAGTTGACCATATAAGTACTAGTACCAGGTAAGAGTTTATTTCCAGGTTCTCGATTCTGTTCCATTGATCTATGTGTCTGTTTTTGTGCCAGAACCATACTGTTTTGATTTAAAAAAAATGGGCAAAGGATATAAAGAGACATTTCTCCAAAGAAGACATACAGATGGCCAACAGCCATATGAAAAGGTGCTCAACATCACTAATCGTCAGGGAAATGCAAATCAAAGCCACAATGAGATACTACCTAACACCAATCAGAATGTTTACTAAAAAAGTCAAGAAATAACATGTGTTGGAGAGATGTAAAGAAAAGCGAACCCTTGTACACTGTTGGTGGGACTACAAACTGGTGCTTTTCCTATAGAAAACAGTGTGGAGATTCCTCAAAAAACTGGAAATAGATATGCCATACAACCCAGCAATTCCACTTTTGGGTATTTACCCAAGAAAATGAAAACACGAATTTCAAAAGTCGTATTCACTCCTCTGTTCATTGCAGCATTATTTATAATGGCCAAGATAGGGGAGCAGCCTAGGTGTCCATCAATAGATGGGTGGATAAAGAAGTATATATACAATGGAATATTATGCAGCAATAAAAAAGAATGAAATCTTGCCATTTGCAACAACATGGATGGATCTAGAAGGTATTATGCTAAGTGAAATACCATATGGTTTCACTTATATGTGGAATTAAACAAAACAAAAAAACAAACAAACAACAAAAATAGATTCATAGAGACAAAGACCAAGGGGGTGGTTACCAAAAAGGTGGGGGTGGAGGATGGGTGAAAAGGGGAAGAAGAATATGGTCAATAATACTGTGATACGTTTACTCAGTGATAGGGGATTACTAGAATTAGTGGAGTCATCACATTGAAAGGTCTATAAATGTTGAATCACTATAGCATACATCTGAAACGAATATAACCAATATAAAATTATATATCAACTATACTTACATTTTTAAAAGTTTTTTAAAAAAGACTGGCATACAGCTGAACTTTTTCCACCTCTTGGGCAGGCAAAAATCTTTAGAGACCACTCATTCCACTCACTTCCATTGGCCATCAGACTCTCTGTATCCCCCTGAATAAAAACCCAACTACGCACAAAATCTCATCA
Organism: Myotis myotis; assembly: GCF_014108235.1. Lineage (NCBI taxonomy): Eukaryota > Metazoa > Chordata > Mammalia > Chiroptera > Vespertilionidae > Myotis > Myotis myotis. The sequence goes on from NW_023416357.1 coordinate 37,685,725, forward strand.
GCGTTAATGGCATGAACACTGCTGTGTTTGGTGAGCGGCGAAGAGGTGACGATGTCTGGCTTTTATTAAGTATCCTAAGTAAATTACTTATCATCGGAGGAAACAGAAGCACAGAAATTACATTGTTATGAGCAGCGAGAATACAGTGAGTGGGTCCCAGACCTTGCAGGGGGCCTCAGGAAGCTCTGTGGGTGTCTGTATTCCCTGAGCTGCCCACTGTGAGCCACTGATATCTCTGAGGGGAGGTGGAGGATGCGGGCTAACAAGGACGTGCTGTTCCACACAGGACAGCTATCAGCTGCTGCCAAGTCCCTCATTAGGGACGCCTCCCCCTGGCCCTCGTGGGAGACAGCCAGTGTTCTCATTCCACAGAGGAGGAAGGTGAGGCAGAGAGAGAACAAAGACCCAGCGTGACCCTGAGACATAATCAGGACTGAGACTCGATGTTCCCTCGGCCTCCTACCGGCCCGGTCTGACAATAGGCAGCTGTTACCTGTGGGCAGTGGGCGGCATGTTCTCTTCCATCACTAGGACCGTTTTTTCCACTAATGAACCTTTGGCAACTCAGAAAGTAATTGGTTTATCTTTGACCCTGATGCTGTACTCATTGAGATGGTGAGAGTAGATGTTGATGTGTATAGTTAGTATGGCTTAGTAAGGCAGACTACCTGGGCCATATTATCAATAATGTATAATATTGTATCTTTTCCCCACCAAGGATTATGGGGTAGGAAAATAAAAAATCTACACTCAGGAATGGAGGAAGAAGAAGATAGAATCTGACCATTGGAGGTGCTTAGTAACATCCAGGCTTTGAGGGAAAATGTCCAACATCATTTCTTAGAGATAGATATTTGGATTGATGGGCTGGCTGTTCCTGGCTTTTCTCCTGGAATCTAGTGGTTAAGGGAGGGGGGAGGGGCCTGGCTGGAAGCAAAGGTGCACATCTGCACAGAGTAATATCAGTATAGGTGCACACACTGCCTCTGCTCCAAGCTGCATCCATCCTCAATCCCAGTGGGGGACCTGAGACACATTAGTAGCTTTGCTAGGCCCATGACAATCATACCCTTTCTGTGTACGCAGGTTATCAGCAGAGCCCCTGGTTTGGATTTTATTTCTGCCCTGTTTGTGCAGAGAGCTGACAAGAGACACAAGGTTCATCTAAATATCCTTGAGGCTGGCTGCAAACAGGGCTGATACCCTATGTTGCCTCTCATCCATCCATCAGGCTTGGCCCAATACCCATCAGACCTTAGGGGACTGTCCTCAGGCTTAGATTAATTACAGTGGACTGTTTCTTTCATCCAAGCATATTGAAGGATTCTATAAAACGGAAGCAGGAATGTGGTGATGTCTTGTGGTGGTTTTTTTTTAAGCCCTCTTAGAAATCACTTTTTAAAAAGTTGACACCAAGAAATTGTTCCCTGGATGATATATGATGCACAGTGTTTTCCAAGATCACTGCTCATTCATCACAGCAGAGGCCATAGGCAGAGCAGGCTCAGCTTGGTGCAGAAACTCGCTTCAAGCCTAATTGTTTATTCATTGGTGGGATCATCAGGGTCCGGGAGTGACAAGCCTCGGTGTGGAGGATGTGGCCGAAAGGGGGGTGGGGGATGGGGGGAGGCGGGGGGGGGGGGGGGGGAGATGAGAGGAGGTTTGTTTTGTCTGAGTTCCAGCAAGAAGATTATTGCAGCCCGGGGACAGCTCTCATATTTACTCTGTTAAGTGTTTGAATTTTCTCTGTTGACTTGTGATTGAGACAAATGTGTTGATATGTCTGTACATGTTATTAAAAAATGATGAAAGGACTCTTATATTGGCAGAGACATCAAGACCCACAGAAAGGCCAGTTAAGACAGCACCTTGGAGCAAAGTGTGAATGCATGTGTATGACTGCTGTGCCCCCGCCCCTGGCATGACTGCGGCTCCCCAGGCAGAGGGAAAGGGGGCAGGGAAGTGCAACCTGGCGTGGGGCAGTGGTGGGCTTGGAAGGGGGACCAGCAGGACCAATGGGATGGCAGCACCAAGTCCCCATGCCTAAGGAAGCATGAAAACAGGGCTTCCTGAAGGTGGTGCTGGCTCTTGGCTGCACCTAAGCTAATGTATGGAAGCGAGGACCAGTCCCAAGGAAGGGAGCAGGCAGGAGGTGGTTGAGGGAGCTCAGCCCCCATCTCCTCACTGGGGTTACTTCTAGTAACTTGGGACATGAGGAAAAGGCCTGCCACTTGTGGGGAGGAGGTAAGCACCGTTTGCTTCTTCTGCCGACTCCAGACACAGGCAGGAGACATTCCTGATGGACCAGCAGGTGTAGAAGGAGCTCCTAATGTACTTCCAGCCCAGAAGCCTCAGGGCCTGGGGCTGGGCTAATGGGGCCAGACGGGGAGCCCTACAAGGGGGAGAAGAAGAAAGAAAGCCTCTCCTGCAACCTGTCGTCTGCCTCTCTCCTCTGCCTGAAGCGGTCTCTCTGTGGGAACCAATGACGCCATTGCAGATTTGAAGGGCGTCTCTCCCTTCCTTCCCCACACGGTGCCTTTCTCTCCGGTTGCCTTGCCTTCTTCAAATCGCTTCTCTCTTGGCACATTCCTCATTTTATTTCCTGTTTCACGTGGAACACATCTGCTCAAACCAGCCACTTCTGCCATGTTTCCTGGAGTAATGAGTGGCACTACAGGTCTTCCAGGCATCAGACTTCCCTGGTGGCATTTGGGTCTGCTTGCCCCTCAGGCCTGACTTTGGGTCGAGAGAAGCTCTCCCCCAGGGGCTGGCTTCAGAGCAACGAGGTTGACATGGATGAGACTGTGGCCACCGAGTCTCTTTCTTCCCCTCCAGCTGACGGACTCTTTAAGCTTATAGTTCTCACCCCCAGCTTCAGGTTTAAAACATTGTTGATTGGACGGCACCCCAGGCCAATGACTCCATCTCTCGGGAGGGGCCCAGGCCTCCATGGGTTGCACAGTGAGAGCGGAGAACTTGCACAAAGCCTCTCCTTCTGAGGACTCTGTAAGGTGTCTTGTGGCTGATACAGCAGGGTGGGGACCTTCCTCTCCGGAACAGCACGCTTCCAGGGCTTGCCTTGCTTCACTCCCTCCTCAGCTCCTTTCCAGGTCCATCTGTGCCATAAATCTTAGCTCGTCTCCTATCTTTGGTCCTGTTCCTGCCCTGTGGACTTGCCTTGCTTCCTGGATTGACTATGACAGTCTCTAAGGGCTTCGGGTTGGTCCTCTTCCAGGATCTTTTCTCTGGGCGGCTGGTCCGGTCTTGCTTAGCACCACTGCCACCCATCCCTCCCACCACCAGGAGAGTCTAGATCTAGAACGTCCTTTGCTATCTTCTTAAGGAAGCACCAATATTACTGCATACCCAGAGGATGTTCAATACATGCTGTGGTTGTCTGAGCCCCAAACTGATTCGGACTATTATTGATTGCTGCTGATAAAGCCAACAGATATTTTTAAGCATCAATTCCCTCCTTTCCTTGAACAGCTTATTTAGAAGAGGAAAAAAGGCATGTGGCATTTGCTGGAGAAGATAACTAATTTACCATGTGGCCGTTTTCTGTGCTTTATTGTAGGTGTACAACACAGACAAGGGGCAATACGCTAACCTCAGGACTGGCTTGGACTAGAGTTTAATTTAGATTGTTGCATCAATTATGTTTGCTTTCTGAAAACTGGCTGCACGTTGAGACCTTTAAACAATAGTATATCTTAAGAATTCAATATTAATAAGAACAAGACAAGCAGCACAGTAGAAAAATTGGCAAAGGATATAAACAGGAAATTCACTGAATAGGAAATAAAAAATAACCAATACACATTAAAGAATGCCTAACCTCTCTAGTAATCAGGGAAATACAAATTAAAAGGTAGTAAGATATATTTTTCTTTTTAAAAAATACATTTTTATTGATTTCAGAGAGGAAAGGAGAGGGAGAGAGAGATAGAAACATGGATGATGAGAGAGAATCATTGATTGGCTGCCTCCTGCACACCCCCCACTTGGGATCGAGCCCACAACCTTGGCATGTGCCCCGACCAGGAATGGAACTGGGACTCCCTAGCTCATAGGTCGATGCTCAACCACTGAGCCACACTGGTTGGGCGATATATTTTCAATAAGCCAAAGATATTAATAGACAATTAACAGAATAAAAACAACAACAGTAAACTGACCAATAAACATGAAGAGATTCTCCTTGTCACTAGTAAACAGGGAACTATACATTTAATGACATTTTTCACCAATAGGACTCATAAAATTAATGTTGGTGTAGATGTGGGGAAATGGATATATACAAGGATATATACTACAGGTGGACTGCCCTGTGGACTTGTCAACAGACCCTTGTTTCCTAGTTGACCTTGACAATCTCTAAGGGCTTTGAGTTGGACCTCTTCCAGGATCTTTTCTCCTGGCGGGCTGGTCTGGTCTTGCTTAACACCACTGCCACCCATCTTCTTCATATGACCAGCTAACACAAGGGACAGAAATTGCCCAGAATTCTCTCTCTCTCTCTCTCTCTCTCTCTCTCTCTCTCTCTCTCTCTCGGGAGAGGGAGAGACAGAGAGAAACACATCGATTGGTTGCCTTCTGTAAGTCCCTGACCAGGGCTGCAGGCCTACAGCTGAGGTACATGCCCTTGACTGGAATCGAACCCAGGACATTCAGACTGCAGGCTGATGCTCTATCTACTGAGAAAAACAGGCTAGGTCCAGAATGCTCTTTACTGTAACTGTGGACCCTCAGTCATGGTTAAACTTTCACACCCACTATCTCATTGATCTCTGATGATCAGGTTTACATGAAACCTTGCCTTCTGTCCAAATCATGCACTTCTGTGTGACTAGGATGCCAGTCCACAATTTCTTCAGTTACTGGTCTGTGCCTGCCCATTGCCATCCTTCCACGGGTGGAACATAGCAGTAGTTGTGGAGGTGTATGCATTCGGAAGATATAGTTACAGGTGAGGAGCCCTTCCCATCCTGGCTCATAATGTCCACATCTGAGTCATCACCAGGGACTGACTACCATTCTATTGTGTGTGCAGCTGATCATCTTGACAGTGGAATTCACTTCACAATGGCACGTTTCATCACTTGTGATGATTCAGCCAAGCACTGGGCATTGGTTGGATGGGCTGCACCAAGCTGTGTACATGGGTTCTGTATACTTTGATCTAGTGTCGCATGGACATTAGCAGCTTGTACTCACTGAGATTGAATCATTGCATGTTGTCCATTAATCCGCTGTTCATTGAAGGGAAGACTGAGAAAAGCCTTGTTCCCGCTTCTGCAGGGCTTAGGTGGTGTCCACATCTACTTCCTCGGGATTGCCTTCATCATTCAGAGGAGGAGCCGTGTTGCAGCCCCAGAATGGATCCCAGAGGGGAGGTGAGTCTGTTGCTGCTAGTGCCTAGCAGCTGCTTTGCTGATCAGCTTCATGACCATGTTCAATTCTATGAAATCGGCTTGAGTGGCCTTCTTCCGCTGAGAGTTTTCAAAGGTCCATTGTGTAGCCCACTTCAGATGCCCTCAGGGAGCAGGCTCTGCCTATCACGGCAGCCTCAGTTGTCTTAGACCTGTGGCAGCGGGGCTCCTTGGACCCTTCGCCACCTCCGAGGTCCCTCACTCATCATTCCCAGTGAGAAGTTTAAAGCCACATTAAACTTTTAAATGTGTATGTCTTTTGCACAGAAATATTTACTTCTTAGATTTTATTGTTGCAACATATTTACAAATACATAGCTATTCACTGTGTCATTTTTTAGAATAATAAAAAATGCAAAGGCATCTAACCAGTTAACTGCCAGGCGTCCAAAACGGAAACCATCCATAGACGCTTATGACGTACAAAGGGTTAAATATCCATCAACAGGGGACTGTGTCACGGTGTGACACAGAGAGAATGTTACACGGCCGTGCAGAATATGAGACAGATCTACAGGTCTATGAAGTTGCGTGGGCACTTTCTGAAAACCTGCTGAGTGAAGAGAAGGACAGTCATGGATCAGTAGGTGTAGTTTGATGTCACTTCTGTAAAGCAATGATTAAAAACAACTATGAAAATGAAAATATATATTTGCTAAGTATGACTATATGCCTATCCACGCATAGAAGTGTGGCTGGGAGAATTCAAGGCAAACTGTCATGGTGGTTCCTTCCGGCAAGGGACTGGGATTTGGGGTTCTGGGAAGGAGTTAACTAGATGTGACATTTAACATATTGACTGTGGGCATGTATTTGTACCCATGTGTGTAACTAAAAGTAAGTGACAATTTGTAAAAGGAAATAAATAACATGAAAGATACGGATTTTTAAAAAATCCAACACTGAGAAATCAGCAGTTCTGTAGACTCCACTCTGGATTCCACATGTCCAGACAGCCCATATAGACCACCCAGGCTGCCCCAGCACCCTCCACACTCAGCACCCAGGACTGTTCGGGAGCCATGTGCCTGCCTTGGGTGCAGGGCTGCCTGCAGCTTTTGGCTGGAAAGTAAGAGAGGCAACAATAATGATAAACTCTATTTAGCACGAAGGGCATGAAGGATGGGAAGGGAATGTAGGAAAGAAAAAATTTTTCTTCCACCCATCTTAGGTTTATTGGCTGAGGGTCTATAAATGAGACTGACAGAAGACATATCAACATAAGAAAATCAATCTGAAGTTTGTTGATATGTCTGGGTATACCCTGGAGAGAATTCAGTGAAGGGTAACTCAAAGGGGTGGTTAGAATTTGGGCTGTTATAGCATCTGAACTTTGTAGAGAAGTGATGAGACAAAGGAAAGTGACTTTGAGCTTCTATGGGGGGTAAATTGTGGGAAGGTAAATATAGAGGGGAAACTGATGGAAGATATGGGTTGTTTTAGGGAGGTTTGCTATGTAAATTTCTCTGGTTCAGCTCTGGGTTGATGAGTCTAGAGTCGTCTCTGGTGATTAAGAATAGTCTTGCCCTTCCTGGTAGAGAGAGGGAGGGCAGCTAACTTTTCTTGCATCTGCTTCTTCTCAATTGCCTTCAGCTCAAAATAATCCTTGTACCAGAGTGGCGAATTTGGGATGGCATGCTCTGAACCACTTTGGAGATATTCCAGGGAAAGAGACTAGGTTGAAATCTTATATGTGTAGAAAGGAACAAAGGTATCACTCAGGTGTGAAGAAGGCTGTGCCCCAGGCAGGAAGCAGGAAAACTTCCTTTCAGGTTTGTCCTCATAACCCCCACTCCCAAGAACCTTCACAGTCACCACTTCTGGAATTTCAGAGCTTGGTGAGGCTTGGTTATTTTTATTTCACCAGCTCTTGCTCTTTAAAGACTGACTCATACAGGAAGAAGAGGGGAACAGGGACAGTCTTTGAGGCCACAGGAGTTTTTAACCAGCTGGGGAAGAAAGAGTTGTCACTTTGAAACTGGTGTGGCTTGAGTAGCCCTGTTCTTAGAATCCTGTGGCAGGCACTCAGAGACCGGTCCTCTACTGCCCTCTGCAGCACAAAGAGGAAACTGCAAGTTGTCTGGAGGCAACTCTGTTCTGAGAAATAGAATTCACCTAAGCTAAGTGGCTTTAGTGGTTTTTTAGTTTTTCATACACATATTTCAGCTGGTGACTTTTGTTGGTAGAAATCTCTTTCCGTTCTGTAGTTCTAGTATTGGAATTTCTTTTGTGTGTAATGCAGGATTGCTGCAATGGACTGAATGTGTCCCCTTAAAATTCATATGTCGAAACTCTAATCTTCATGTGATGGCGTTAGGAGGTGGGGCCTTGGGAGGTGATTAGGTCATGAGGACAGAGCCCCCATGAATGGGGTTATGGACCTTATGAGAGACCACAGAGAGCTCTCTCGCCTCTTCTGTCATGTGAGGCAGTAACTGGAAGTTGGCAGTCCGCAACCAGGAGGAGGGCTGGTACCCTGGTCTTGGACTTCCAGCCTCCAGAAGAGCAAGAAATAAATTTCTGTTGTTTATAAGCCACCCAGTCTATGCTAATTTGTTGTGGCTCACTGAACTAAGACAATCACTTCATTAAAGAGTCTTAAAGAGTGAATCATGCTCACAACAATTGGATCTCTGCTGCTATTTTCCATCTTCTTCATCCCTGACTGAACACATGGGAAGGTGTTTGAGGACCATCTGAGTGCCTATGGGCCATATGATGTGTTTCCGTCATAGGGACAGGTGCTGCTGGCCACCTGGCTCAGCTTAGCTCAGGTACAAGTGCTACCTTATTTATATCTTGATAGTGGATACAATTGATCAACAGCTGTAACAGTGTAAATGGCTGAAGGGAATGGTGGGGGGAGGACATGGCACCCACCAGTTTAAAAGACAGTTTGTGTGCAGCAGTACAATGTCCATTTATTTCATGGTCAATGAGTCTGCCTATGTCTGACTGTGAGAGCAAGCCAGAGCCTCTCTCTGCTTTCTGTGAGAGACTGTCGGTCTGCTGGAGCCCAGCATGTTATTTCTCAATCCATTCCTACTGATGGTGCACTGGACTTTTGTGGATGGTCTTTTTGAATTATTACCAATATTAGAGGCCCAGCGCACAAAATCATGCATGGGTAGGGTCCCTAGGCCTAGCCTGCGATCAGGGCCATCTTTCGCCTGCTCGCTAGTCCCTAGTCCCGCCCCGCCTCCGCCACCCACTCGGTTCCCCTCGCCAGTCACCAGTCCCACCCCACCCACCCTGGTTCCCCATTTGCCATCCGGCCAACAGAGCCTGCAGGCCGGGGGGAGGGGGAGGACAGAGAGGTAGTCAATGCACCTCATAGTGACTGGTTGAGCGGTTGCTCCAGTCGTTACGCCATTACATCCCTGGGCTTTTATTATACAGGATAGTTTTTATTTTTGTTGAACATTTTATGGGAAACCGAGAAGCACAGCTGGTCTGACATGATGAGGCATTGTATATCATCATGGCTTTATTACTATAATAATCGAAGTATTCACAACCTAGATGCCAAGATGGCATTTGGAGATGTCCAGGTCTAGTGTCCCAGCTGGAGTCAAGTTGACTAGTCGTCAAGCTCCACTGACACACCTAGGATTTCCTATTGGTGGGGAACAGACCTACTGGGAAATGGAAAGAGACCCACATACAGAACAGTAGGAAAAAAGTCTGGTGATTACCTAGTCTTCCATCCTTAAATATATATGAACAATCAAAAATCAAACGAATTTTGGATATAATTGACCATTAAAAAACAAAACAAAATCAGTGGTTGACAGATGTGAGGGGGTGGAATGGTAGAGGAACAGAAGAGAAGGAGAAGAGTGGAACAGTGCTAATTCCTTCACCTTATCCGGGAGGTGGGAGGAACCATGCACAATTGGAATTGTGAAGCAGTCTTTTTAAGCCTGTTGGTCTTTCTTTACAATTTTGAGTTCTTCTATATATTTTCCATAAATTCTACTTTTTCTCCAATAGGCAAGAAACCCCAACAGAAAGGTAGATTTTTGGGGACTGGGGGAACTGGCCAGAGTGAGGAGGAAGGCAGTTATATTCCCTCTTGTATCAAAGGTCTTACAGCCTACACACAACATACACGGGCATAACTATCATGTTCCCACCAGAGGGTGGCGCTCTGACAAAGGAATAGCAGCCGCCAAAAAATAAAGGTATGATGCAGCCTGCAACAGCGGGGAAGATAACTTCTGATGGCATTGGATCACATAAAGCAAGAGAAGAATAAAGTCTCTAAATTATCACCTCAGGCTAATGTGCTGTGACCTGACTGTTTGGGGCCTTCAAGACTCACAAAGACTGATGCCACAGTCATATTGCTGTAGGCATAGTTCATGTAGAGTTCCTTCCTTGTCTTATTACTTCAGATCAGCTGGGACTACATTCGATCAGGCAGTTTGGCTGATAGCCATTTTAACGATAGTGCATTTACAGTTTACTATATTTACATTCTATATGTATGCACACACTTGTCACCAGCAAAGAAACCAAAATTGGGTTGTCTTCAGAATCACTATGAGCTAGCAGGCTTATAAAACTGCAGTATCTACCGGATTTGGAGGAAGAAAGAGGCTGTGACCCAAGCATTTAAAGTAAGTCGAGCTGACTTTTGTGTATGACGCCATAGAAAGCTATTCTTAGACACCTAAGACCTTGGGATCGTACCACCCATGTGCCCTTCTTTAAAAAGTGCGCCAGCCAACAAGAGAAGAAGCAGGTGGAGAGCTAAATAAGGGAACCCATGGTAGGAAAGGACTTGTGGTCCTAACCTAAGTCTAACCCACAACCAACCCTGCACCCTGAACCTGGGACGCCCTGAATTTTTTGTTGTTGGGGGCATTTTGCAGGCTAAAGGTGAAGCTTGGCCCAGCAGCATTTCCCTGCGCTGCTTCCTTCCTCAGCGGCTTTTCCTGTGTCAGGATGTGTGTCTGCTGTGACACTTCCTTTGCTCCTCAGACGGACAGAATCTGATGCCTGGTTGGTGAGCACTTGTAATTGGTATGTTGTTTGTGTATTTGCACACAAAGCCTAACCTGCTCACAGGGCTGTGAGTCTGAGCTGAGAAATAAATGCATTTTCCCATTTCCGCCAAGCAGGATGTTTGATGCCACATAAAAACCGTTTTTATTGCCAAGCAATGCAATGATTTTATTCATCTTTAAACCTTGGATAGGACAATTTTATCTTCTAGAAATAAAAGAATTGGTTTGTAAGTATACATACAAAGGTATACATTGAATGGGGGACAAGAGGAAACAACTTGGATACTACCTACAGAGAGTGGTCAAATAACCTGTAGTATGACCCTATTTCTGGAATATTCTGTAGCTATTAAAAAGAAGGGGTTAGATGTATATGTCTTGACCTATGGGAAAGGCCACAACAAAGCAAGCTGTCGAGAAATGTATGTAGAATGATCCCCTTTTTGTAAAGTCAAAGAAAAACCTTTTGCGTGTGTTAGTATTTTCACTTGTGTGCGTTGCTATGAACACAGGAGAATGTGGACATTAGCTGTTAACATTGTCATCTGAGGAAGAGGTGCTCTCATTAAGTGAGGGTCATGGGAAAGGAGAATTTGTTGGTTTTTTCTTTGGTACCTTTAGGAATTTTTTTTGCTAAAAGGCAATAAAAATATGTATTGCTGTTTTAGTTTGAAAGAAAAATCCAATAAGGTAAATGATAAAGATCATTCATCCTAAATGATATATACATAAAGAATACCTGATATCAAATCCCTTTGTATATTTTTTCTGCCTATGATTTATGATTGTGCCAGTGTTAACTGTGCTTAAAAATTACTACATATTAAATGTCTTCAACTTGATAATTCACATACCATAAAATTCACCCTTGAAAAGTCTGCAATTCGGTGGTTTTTACTATATTTGGAATTGCACAACCATCACCACTATCCAGTTACAGACCATTTTCATCCAAAAAAAAACCACCCCATATCCATTAGCAGTCATTCTCCATTCTCCCCTTCCCTCAGCCCCTGGCAACCACTAATCTACTTCTGTCTTTATGAATTTGCCTATTCTGGGACTGCATATAAATGATCATATAACATGTGACCTTTTGTGTATGGCTTCTTTCAGTTACAATAATGTTAATCATATTGCAACATGTTTCAGTATTCAATTCCTTTTATAGACTAACTAGAGGCCCGGTGCACAAATTCATGCATGGGTGGGGTCTGGCAGGCCCGGCCAATGGGGGCTGATTGGGGCTGGGCCAGCAGGGGGGAAGGGGACGTGGGAGGTTGGCCAATGGCCCTGCCTCCAATCAGGCCTGATCAGGCTGGGCCAGCTGGGGGGTGGGAAGGGCTGTGGGAGGTTGGCTGGCCCCACCCCCAATGGGGGGATGACTGGAGGCAGGGCCAGCCAAGGGGAGGGGCTGCGGGAGGTTGGGGGTTGCTGATCGGGGCCTTGATTAGTCTGGTTGGCCGCCGCAGTGCAGGTCATAGCGACCGGTCTGTTCCGGTCCTTCTAGTCACTTGGCTTTTATATATATAGATATTCCATTGTATTATATGGACATACTGTTTTTGTTTTTCCATTCATTAAATGATTGACATTTGAGTTGTTTCCACTTTTTGTTTATTTTGAATAATGTTATTATGAACATTTGTGGACAAGTCTTTGTGTCATAGTTTTAAATTCTTTTTGGTATATCCCTAGGATAGAATTTCTGAGTCATTGGTAACTCTATGCCTAACACTTTTGGAGACTGCCTAACTGGTTTTCAAAGCAGCTGTACCATTTCGCAGCACCACAAGGAATGCATAAGGATTCTAATTTTCCATACCCTTACCACCACTTGTTATCTTCTATTTTTTATTTTAGCCATCCTGGTGTGTATGAAATGGTTTTGATTTACATTCCCTTAATGGCTTATGATACTAAGTATTAATATGTTTTTGAATAAGTGTCTTTACAAATCCTTGCTCATTAAAAAAATTGTGTTATTTGTCTTTTTATTGTTGGGTTGTAAGAGTTCTTTGTATATTCTAGATAGAAGTGCCTTAGGAGAGATACATGATTTGCAAGTATTTTTCTCCCATTCTGTGGGTTGTCTTCACTCTTTCCTTCTAATCACTGCTTTAGCTCCATCCAGAAGCTTTCGTATGCTGTGTTTATATATTCACTCATCTTAAAGTATTTTCTGATTTTCTTTGTGGTAATTCTTCTTTGACTTATTGGTTATTTAAGAGTGTTGTTTAATTTCCACACTTATGAATTCCCCCAATTTTCTTCTGTAATTGACTTCTAATTTAATTCCATTGTGGTTGGAAAACATATTCTTTCTATTTTCAATTTTGTGAAATTATTGAGGCTCATTTTATGGCTTTAACATATTGTCTATTCTGGAGAATGTTCCATGTGCAATTGAGAAGGGTATATATATACTATTGTTGGGTAAAGTGTTCAGTTAGGTCTAGTTTTTTTATGATGTGTTTTACTGTATAAAGTCAACTTGTACAATCTTGGATATATTTCATGATTGAAATTATATAAAAATTCTCAGCAAAATATTGTAAGGAAATAATTAAGATTTTAATAATTACTCCTACCTAGTGAGACTATGGCTGGCTTCCCCCCTCCCTTACTCAATTTCTCCGTATTTTTCAAGTTTCTTGTGATGAGCAGGTACTATTTAATAGTGATAAAATAAACACAAAGACAAATCTGACAAAACGGAAGAGTACAGCTGGAAAGTCCACTGAAGGAGATTTATCCAGATGCACTTCTTACCCCAGAGCATTATGAAGAGCATTACGGTAGCTGTTTGTTGAATCGAAGATGACAGGTTTGTGGAGTGATTTGGATTTCCATCCGTCCCAACATAAGCATAAATATAATGAATTCACTGGTTATTTTGGCTTTCACATGAATCCTGTATTCTTAGGGCAGCGTGTAAGTGTAAGAGTTCAGAAAAAAGACCCAAGATTTGGAATCCTCAGTCTTTCTTTGTTTGGGATGAATCTCCTAACATCTGCCAATCGCCTCTTTGCTATTGTTAGTAAGATTGCTTATTTTTGGATTTGGCAGCTGCATAGTCAAATATTTTTTTTTGTTTGTTTTGTGCTAGAAGAATCTTAATTAACTAAAGTTTTGCTGGCTGTTTTGTTAGTTGTTAAACATGCTAAGTCCTTTTAGATTCCCACTCTATGAAGTAATTATGTATAATTGTTTGTGATTAAATTAGAGAGCAACGAAGATATTTATTGGTTTACATATCCACTTTTGGTCCAAAGGATTTGCAATGGCCCGAAGAAGATAGAGTTATTTTCTATAACTTTCAGGGACAGTTTCAATGTACATTTTGTAAATCCTAAATAGAACATGGCACTGCTGTGCTTTCTGAGTGCTCCATTCTTGCTCACAGAGTATTTGTGGACTCGGCCTTCCTTGTAATAGGATCGGGTTGTAAATTGTGGTGCCATCTGCAAATAGACTAATCACATGTGAGGCAATGCCAGTTTTTATGCCTTATAATTTGGGATAATTCTCATCACAACTGTGAGTGGTTCTGTTGTGAAAGCAAGAGGAATGCGTAGATTATAGCCTCATTTCTCCCTAGATTGCAGTCTAGACTACAAACTTTATTTGGGGACAAGCTTTAACTTCCTTGCACAGAGAAATAATAACCTAAAATACATTTCTCCCAAATCACATTTCCTTTTTATTTTCATAGAAATATTCCCTCCAAGGAGCTTCTAATGCTTGGGCACATTTCTTGCAATTCATGGTTTGAATTAAATTAAAATTTCCTCTATTAGTGTCTGCCAAGTTTCCATTCCTAACAAGCCTGCTGTGTTTGGGAGTGGTAAGAGTCTCTAAAATTGCTTGTGTTGCATCTCTATTGAGTTAGAATAAGGGCACAAATTAAGAATTTTCCTTTTTGCTAGAATGCACAGGGATAATTCAAATAAAAATAAAAATAGATGGCGCTCTCATCTTTCTCCATTATCTTGCTGCTCATTAGGTTTCCAATGACGTTTTCCTACTGTTTTTTTTTTTTTCTATAACCAGACACTGAGGACAGAGTGGGAGTTTAGGAAGTTTATGAATTTTAGGCAATGGTTATATGCCTAAGGAAGATAAAGCGACAAGTTTTTTTCCTCCAATTATTTTATTTACATGGGAGGATTATGTATGAATATAGGTGTGTGTGTGTGTGTGTGTGTGTGTGTGTGTGTGTGTGTGTGTGTAGTATATGAAAACATTTGCCCTTCATTTTTTTCTTTATTTTATCTCTGAAAATTTATTATTGGCATTTTTTCCGTTGTTAACTTAGAAGTTTCAGGATACCAGCAGGGCTCTTCTAGACAAAAAAGCTGATGGTTATGTTCCCTTCAGTTCTGACACTAAATGTTTCAATATAAGAGCTGACGGAGGCATGGAGGTGCTCCAGCAGAATAATGATGGAACGCACCTTCACACCAGTGTTCTCGATGCATGTCAGATCTCAGTTTACTTAGAGGGAAGGCTAAGCACCCTGTGGAGGAAGGAGGACACTTGGGACCCCCTGTTTGTCTGCCTCTGGCCCTAACGTGCACATTAAGGATCTTGTGAGGAACTGGATTGACCTCCTTTGCTTTTCAGTGAAATAAGGAAAGCATAATATGAAAAACACTTGCATAACCACCATACCAGGTAAAAAAAAAAATTAACATTTGGTCATACTTGCTTCATAACTTCTTCTTTCTCTTTCTCTTTAAAATGGAATAAAATATTACACATAAAGGTGAAGGCCCAGATATTCCCTCACCCACCCAGAGGCAATGCTATAATGAATTTGGTTGTGAATCCAGTCCATGTATTTAGATTTTATGAATCTATGAACAGTATGTAATGATGCTGTATGTTTTGATACTAATACTGAAATTTATACTGGTGGCAGTTCGATTCCTGGTCAGGACATATGCCTGAGTTGCGGGCATGCAGGAGGCAGCCAATCAATGATTCTCTCTTCTCATTGATGTTTCTATCTCTCTCTCCCTCTCCCTTCCTCTCTGAAATCAATATGTATATATATATGTAAATATATATATATATATATATGGAAAAACTGTCATCACATATTGAGATTTTTTGTACTCTAAAGCAAAAACACTGTAGAATTTGGGATATTGATTTTTAAATTTGGTACAAAACCATATATCAGGCCTAAAATTAAAATGTAAAATAACTAATCTATCTTATAAATACAACGTTAGCCAGATATTTAGGGAATAAGATTAAGTGACAAAAATGAAATATGTTTGTATACATATTTACTTTACCTTTAATACATTTCATGCTGCACTCCACAGCTGGAATTACATAGAGAATCCTGTGTTTGTTATTTATTATGATTGCTGAAGATGTGAGAGAATTGGAAATAGGAATTGCGTGAACGTAAATGTTTTGTTTTCTCCTTGGCCGGGAGTAGGGGGAGTTTCCTGCGGTTGCTATTCTGACATCCCTCACTGTGTGGCAGTAGCAGCCTGCCCAGCCCCAAGCCTGGGCAGCGTTCAATATGGCATCCTCTGCCCTTCCGTAGCCAGCAAGCCGTCATTATGCAGATTCTGATTTGGAAGGAAGGACAGTGATTTAGAGTAAGTCCCTCAAAATATTATTAATATAGCATTGTGCAATCATAGTAGTCTTGATGCATGCACAATGGATGGTTTTTTTCTTTCTGGTTTCTTTTTCTTTCCCAAATACACATTCTCCCATCTGTGTGGGCAACTGTGTATATACAAGTAATCATTTTATCTCAAACCCACTACAGTATAAGCTAAGATATTGTCAAATAGTAAACAAATACATTATGAGAAACACAGCCCCTCGGAGATGCTGTACACTACCATTTAGGTAACAGAAGAAGTGTCAGTTTCTTTGTGAATGCGTCCTTACTTATTGCAACAGCCTCACTTCCTAAGCGTATGTGGCATTGAAGGAGTGTGCTCAGACCTGTGTAATGGCTATGGAGCTGCCATATTGCACATGCTCTTCACATAGTTCCTGAGGATGTTCTGAGATGGTTAAGATGCAGAGTAGCCCCAACTGGTTTGACTCAGTAGATAGAGCGTCGGCCTGTGGACTGAAAGGTCCCAGGTTCGATTCCGGTCAAGGGCATGTACCTGGGTTGCGGGCACATCCCCAGTAGGGGGTGTGCAGGAGGCAACTGATCGATGTTTCTCTCTCATCGATGTTTCTGACTCTCTGTTCCTCTCCCTTCCTCTCTGTAAAAAAATCCATAAAATATATATATTTTTAAAAAAAGATGCAGAGTATTTCCAGCTTCTATTAATAATGCAATTCCCATTGGAAATGGCCTGTGCTTTCATAAGATACGTAATTGTGGAATTTGGCCTGGCACTAGGGATTTTATTTAAGAAAACACCTAAATCTGTGTTAGGAGCCCCCTTCCTCATACATTATCCCCAATAGTGAGTTATGATCCTTGAAATCCCAAATATTAGCAACTACTCAGGGTCCTTCTAGAGACAAGAGTGTTTTAATTGGGTTAAGCTCAGTTATCAATTTCATACTTTCCAAGTTGAGTTTGTCCAGCCCCGGGTTTCGGGTGTGTGGCAAAGCACAGGGTAAATGTGTTATATCATCTTCGAGGGTCATGCTTGTTCCTTGAATAATATAAAACACCTCCCCCTCCCCCTCACCAGACCGTAAAATCCATTAAGGTGGCATCATGACCTTGTTCAACACTGTATCACCAGAGCCACAAATAATGCCTGGTTTATTGTTGGCGCTCAAAGCAATGTGTTGTATGAATGGCTGAGCTCTGCCATTTTACAGACCTGATAACTGAGGTGCATTGGCCAGGGGCCAGTGAGCGGGCAGAATTGCTGGGCTTCCCCTCTGACTGCTCCCCGGTGGAACATTGCCATTGGTGAACATGACAGGCCCTACTATCTGTACCTCTCCATCTCACACCTGATCGTGTCCAGCCTGTCTAACTCCTGAGCTCCTTCATGTGTGGGTCATGCCTCCATAACTAGTTTATGAGCACCTTGAAAGAACGGAGATCTTTCTTTGGTATCCATAGTGTGTAGCACAGTGTCAGAAGCCAACAGATAGTTAATGATTGCTTATCAAATTCCTACTTTAAATATATTTTTATTGATTTTTTTTTTTTTTTACAGAGAGGAATGGAGAGGGATAGAGAATTAGAAACATCCATGAGAGAGAAGCATTGGTCAGCTGCCTCCTGCACCCTCCCCCCGCCACTGGGGATGTGCCCTCCACCAAGGTACATGCCCTTGACCAGAATCCGACCTGGGACCCTTCAGTCTGCAGGCCAATGCTCTATCCACCGAGCCAAACTGGTTAGGGCACAAATTCCTACTTTAAAAAAATCAATGTTATCTGGAAAAAATATGCATTCTATATATTGAGGCTGGTGGGTGGTTTCTGAAATCAGAAATCCCAAAAGCTTTCTTTGATTCTTAA
This sequence comes from Myotis myotis, assembly GCF_014108235.1. Classification (NCBI taxonomy): domain Eukaryota; kingdom Metazoa; phylum Chordata; class Mammalia; order Chiroptera; family Vespertilionidae; genus Myotis; species Myotis myotis. Next base: position 37,703,648 of record NW_023416357.1, read on the forward strand.
AAGACCACCTCCCTACTCCTGACCCAATATTCTATACATTTTTGAAAGAGCAGGAGACAAGGTTGCCCCCCTCGGCATTTTAATATCAGAAAGAAATATTTGCTTTAGCAAATATCTGGCAAACCAAGGGTCCCCAAAGACCACAGAGCAGTTGCCAGCGCTGGGTTTTAGAAATGGCTGGCTAGTTTTATTACCAGTTAATAGCATTTGTATTTGTGCTTTTGCAGATAACCATAAGAAACCAATCGTCAGGCATGGATGGTGTGAGAAAATTACTGTGAGGGTCCTAGACAGCTGGCTGGGGATGAGGGCTACGGTTCAGTGGCTGCATTGAGGGTGTGGTGACTAAGGGGGAGGATTTATTTTGCGTGTGTGTGCTCTTCAAGAAGTGAGATTAGGTGGTGCCCAATGCAAACACACCTCCTCTCCCCATTACACGCATTCACAGGGCTTTGGGGAGCACCTCTCTATGTATGGGGAACTATCCCATTTCCTTCGTCCTGCAAACAGGAGCAGAGACTGTGTTTTCAGCAGTGCCTGTGAAAACCCCAAGTCCCGGGGCTCTGTAGGGCACTGTCTAAGAGGAATCTAAATGTATGAGTTTGAATCCTGCCTCTCACTTGCTCTCAGATCTCGAGCTAGTTATTTGAGCTCTCTCTAAGCCTGTTTTCATATCTTTTGAGTGGAAACAAAAATGGTACCAATTGCATGGGTTGTTGTTAAGATGAAGTGAGGAGCTTAATGAAGTAAAGTGCTTATCTAATGATCTGGCAAGCGGAAAGGGCTCACTGCATTTTAAATAAGTAAATGTATATCCTGGAGTAGAGAAGGGGGGGAACCGGCCCAGCCGTGACTTTCCTGTCTTTAAAACCACCCTGCTTATCTCCCCAGAGGAAAGGATGGGAATTCTCAGGGGTACAGCTTCACTCCTCGGTCAGCAACCCTGCAGCTTTACGTGTCCCAGCCATTTTGGGCTCTGTGCCTGCTGATGCCGAGTTGCCTGGCATTGAGGTGAGTGTGGAGCTAGATATAAACTGCGGACGCTACCAGGCCAGGAAGCCACCTGCTTTCATCAAAGCCCTGGAAAGTGAAAGCAGATGTTTCTGTTCCTATGGAGAGCAGACCCACGTGGATCCGATGTGAGATTCTGGGTCCCGAGGTGAACGTAGACTCAGGGTTCTGTAGGAGATGGGAGCCCAGCTCTGTGAAGGCAGATTCCATGCCTGCATTCTCTGTGAAGTGTCTCCAGTCTGTGGAAGTGTTCGAGGATGTAAATTTGGGCAGAGGACTCTCCTCTCGAGAGACTGGGTGCACGGACAGGAGCGGGCCAAGCGCTGGCCCACTGGCAGTCCATATGCCGCCTCTGGTCTCTAGGTAGCTCCGTGGGGTGACAAGCTCTTACAGAAACAAAGGAAGTGGTGGCGTAGCAGGGACCGCCCTTGGTGGGGACTGTAAGTGGCTGAGGCTTTTACCATCTGTTCTTCTCGATTCACATATTTAACAGGCGGTTGAAAACACAGAAGTTACTATGAAATTACTAGTTTTCCCCCTGAACTTAATATCTGTCAAGGAGGGGGAGGTGTCCATTGTGTCAAGCATGTTTTGGAAACTGCCAGCAGATGGCGCCAGGGCTTGGTTCGTTATGGATCCTTGAACCACCAAAGAAAAGAAAATGCTTAGAGTAGTTGCCTTTTTTTTTTTTTTTAATTGAATTTGTTGGGGTGACATTGGTTCACAAAACCGTACAGGTTTCAAGTGTACAACTCAACAAAACATAATCGTCACACTGCATTGTGCACTCATCACCCCAAGCACAGTCTCTTTCTGTCCCTATTTATTCCTCCTTTGCCCACCTCCACCTACCCCCACCCCCTTTTCCCTCTGGGTATCACCTCACTTGAGGTTGTCTGTGTCTATATGATATATATATATATATATATATATATATATATATATACACACACACACACACACACACACATATATATATCTCACACAAACACATACACACACATATATCACATATATGTAACATATATATGTATGGGGTTTCTTTTGTTTGTTTAATCCCTTCACCTTCTTTCATCTAGCCCCCCCAGCCTCTCTGCCTCTGACAGCTGTCAGCCTTTTCCATGTATCCATGCCTTTGTTTCTATTTTGTTTGTCAGTTTATTTTATTCATTAGACCCCACATATAAGTGAGATCATATGTACTTGTCTTCCTCTGACTGGCTTATTTCACTTAGCGTAATAATCTCCAGGTCCATCTGATGAAACTCTATTTCTCAGGAAATCTGAACAGAAATCCTGTCCTTGCATTCCTCAAGTTAAAGGCTGCTAGCTTTTCATCGGGCTAAGAGCGGAGTTTCTTGTCATGGTGTCCTGCATTTCCAGTTAACCATTCTCCAGCAGAGGGTCACATTGCTTCTGATGTTAACCTGATACAAACGCGAACATAAAACAGAATCAAGCCTGGAGAGGGATTGTAAATGAATAAGGTTAGAACTTCCCAATATGTCGCATAAGAAAAATAGCAGAGACCATGTTATTTGTGAAAGTAGATGTTTGGATCATGCAGTTTCTCCTTTTCAGACCCTTTTCACTGATGTACTGCTGAAAGGCCAGAAACCAAAAGACCTAATGGCAGAGATTCCAGCGCCTTCTACCAGGCAGTGCTTACACGTCAGGGCTGTCTCCTGCCAAGATTAGTGAGAATAACCACTGCAGCATAAAACTGCCTCAGGTGCTTGCTTCCTGTCTCCCAGCCCCGTGCTGAGCACGGACACTCATTGCCTCATTTAAACCTCACAGTCGTCTTCCGGGATATGTACTTTATGATCCCATTTCTCAGGCCAGAAAACTGAAATTTAGGCTCAACATTTTGTCTGAAGTCACTCAACTAGTGAATAGGAGAGCAGGGATTGAAGCCAGAAAATCTGACTCCAGGTTTGAAGTGGGGGAGTGGGGATGGGCTGGGAGAATAACTGGACACCCTGGACGCTCAGGGGTTCCAGGTAGCTGACTCTGGAAGGGAGAAATGCAAATTCCTTACTCTCTCCCCACAACTGAATTCAACCAGCATGCATGGAGCATGAACTTTCTGCAAGGCAGACGTGGGGTGTAGGGAGGCTCATAAAAATGACAACATAAGCTTCTGGAAGTTTCACATTGATGGTGGTCCAGAGCCTGCAGTGCAGTGTGTAGGGAACAAGGGCGGGGGGACCAAAGTGGGGGCAGAGAGAGGAACAGTCCAAAACCACAGTCCCAGGCAGGACTGCATGCCGCAGAGAAAGATGGTGGCATCTAATAATAGCAACAACATCAAAAACAAAACAAGGCTCATTTTTACACCAGAGGAGGGTGGGTTGAGAGAAGGGCTTTATGCATTTTCAACAAGGTGGGAGAGAACTACACAGAAGCCTTCTCTCAGCTGTAATGAGACCATCAAAACTTCTCTATTGATTGAAGGGATATAATTACAGTGACATCACGAGATGAGTCAATGGACTCCCAACACAGAACGTCAGGTCTTGATTTATGTAATCTCACCCATTCTCAGCGCATGGCCTCAGGACACAGTGGCAAATAATAACATTTAATTAAAACACATAAAACAGAAGCGTCAATGACAGTACATGTCAAAGTCAATAAAATGCTAATTTTTAAAGATTGTGCTTGCATGGAGTCTGGAGGGCGAGCAGCAAGGATTCCACAACAAAGAGCCTTTGTGAAGGGAGCCATCTTCATGCTGTGGCTGGACTTACAGATCCCACAGGTCCTCTAGCTCAGATCCCGCACTCCACAGAGGCAGACGACAGAGGCCCATCATGGAATTAGCAGCAGGATAATCATCTGAGTGTCACACTGGTGTTCTTCATTCCCCCAACACTTTCTTTGAGTCCCAGAGTTATTGGCAGGCATGCCCTCCCTCACTTCACAGGGAGTGCCCAAGCCGGTGGAAGAAACCCACCCACCAGTAACACAAGTGCCTCTAAAACTCCTCACAACACATGACATCGTCCCTGCCTGGCTGCGTCTCCATAGAGGTTTTTAATTGGAAACCTGCAGTGTGGCATGTCTGAGTAGGATTGCTTCTTTGTGCCCTCAAGGCCCCTCCCTGTCACTTGGATTGGGCAGAAAACTCAAAACATCAGCCTCACAATCCATTTTCTCTTCTCGAGATGCATTCTTGGGGGGCAAGGAGGCCTCTGCTGGCCCAGACTACATGGCAAATACACAAATTCTCCTTTAATCAATTTGGAACAAAATAGAATTCTGCCATAAATAAAATTTTCCTTCTACTCAAATGAGATTACTTGGGTTAAATGCTAGAAATCTGAGTAGCTTGTGTGGGGTTAAGATTACATAGGGGTTTTCATCAATTCCCAGCTCTTGGCCTGAGATTTGGGCACAGAGTTCTGGAAACTCTGACTTTTGAAGGAGTTGCTTGTCATTAATATCTCCGACTAACATGAAAAATGGGAAGTGCCTGTGTCTTAATTGCGTGCGCACACTTTGATTGGTGAGTCTTATCCAGCAGCCACAGTGAAGAACAATAATATTTGGGGTTTGGGAAATGTGTGATTGAAGGGTCCTGGACATTTAGACTCTAGGATGGCTGATTTCTACTCAGCACAAGACTCCATAGGAAAATGCTCACTTGGCCATTGTGTACAGATTAGAGAATGGTATGCCTTCAGGGCAGCATGGCCTGTGGTCTTTTGGCTCTTTGGTTCTCTACTGAGAGCCTACTGTGTTCAGGTATTGGGTGGAGGGTGTCTCTGGGCAGGCGATTGGCAATGTGGGCAAACTAACATCTCCTTTTAAGAGCTGGCAAACTAGTGATCATGGAAAACCAGAGAATGCTTGGCAAATGCTGTCTAAATCGGCGGTTCTCCCAAATTTTCAGTGTGAAAAGGGCTTAGGGGTACTGATCTGGTTCAAAGTGGGGCACCTGGGGAGCGTGCATAATAATTTAAACTGGCATTTATTGGAAACGTATATTCTGATGGATATGAGTTATTTATTCCTCAAACAATCCTCTGGCAGATACTCTGTTATTAACCCCACTGTTCCGATTTCCATTTGAGACACCGTAACTTGACCAAGGTCACAGACAAATGGTGATGAAAGGACTCGGGTCTTCTTACTCCAAAATCTGTGCAGTTGACCCCTACACCACCCCGCTTTTCAGTTGCAAGCATAGTGTCTATGGCTTAGATTACATGCTTGTTTGGGGTGGCCGATGGAGATTATGGGCGTGGGGAAGTTCTTCCACCTGAGCCGTGTGTATGAAGGTTTCTGGCTGCAGGTATTTACTCTGGAGAGCTTTGTCTGTTACTGGAAACAGGATGACTCCCAAGCAGCAGTGCTGGTGAACTGAGAATCTGCTGGGACTATTGGAGATGAGAACAGGGAGAAGAGCTAAATGCCTAAATCCTACTACCTAGAAATCAGCTAATAGCACAGGTGCCGTCTGCCAAAGAGGTAAAAGCCAGGAGGCAGGGAACCTGCTGGTAGAGGAAAGGTCTCCTGGTATGTAGGTAACTATTTTTCTGTCTTTGTCACAAAGTAAGGCACACGAAGTATTTTGTGGGGGTCACACAGGTACCTTACTCAGGAGCATTGGAAAGGCCAGTTAAAGCTGTCCCTTTCATTGGTCCAATAGTTTTAGTAGAGTGAAGAGAATATTTGTGGCTAGTGCTGGAGAGAAGTCACTAATGGGTTAAAAAAATCAGCTAGACAGCTTTTGATCAAAATAGCTTGTAGGCCTGGAGCTGCAGATAATCTTTAAGGGTAGTAACGTCAAGTTAGGAGATGTATGGATTTAAATCTATTCAAGTTCAAGGAGAGAACCCCTGTTGGATTAATCAGTCATTGAAAAGAGTTCATTGGTGAGAAAAATACCTAATTGTACATTTGCCCAAGTATTTTAATTATTGAACTGGTCCATATATAAAAGTTACCCCTCAAAAGAGATTCATTTATTCTACAAGTATTTTTTAGTACTACTATGTCCCAGAGATGTTTCAGGCATGTGAGATACAACAGTGAGCAAAACAGAAAAAAATGGCTGCCCTTTAGTTGCTTACACTCCAGCAAGAGGGGCAGGTAGTGAACGTAACAACTAAGTAGACAGCTAATGTGTTAGAAGATGATAAGTGCTGGGAGCCGGTCCATGCTTGCTGTTTCAAGGGACCTGGCATATATGGCATACTGTTCTTAATATGTTTGCTCACCTTCTTGGCACTATGTGTTTTAACCAAGGTCTCTGAGAAAGGTTGTTTCCCCAGGTAGGGATTTTCCCCTGAAGTTAGGGAGGGAATAAAACCTCTTAACTAGTGCCTGGTGGGTAATTAATCACTTTAACTACGAACAATCATGCTTAAGCTACATAATCTTTACTCCCTGGAATGGAAATAAGAAACGCCCTAACCTTTGTAATAGAGATTGATAGGATTGAATCAACTGGTATAAATACAGATGTAATAAGACAGCAAGAGACAGAACTTAGAATACGGAACCAGGAGAGACAGAACCTAGGCACAGAACCTACACAGAACGTTCTCTAGAGACAGAAGAACTTCGCTGGAGAGAACATGGCAAAAGATCCTGGACAGAAACTGGCCTCAGAACCTAGAGACAGAACCTAGCGAGAGAACATGGCAAAAGATCCTGGACTGAACCTGACTACAGAAACTGGCAAGAGAACCTGACTAGAACCTGGTGACTGAACCTGGCTGGAGAACCTGGACAGAACCTGGCTGGAGAACCTAGCGAGGGAACTTGGCTACAGAACCTGACTGGAGAACCTGGAGAACCTAGCAAGAGAACATGGACACAGAACTTCACTGGAGATCCAGACCAGAACTTGGCTGGAGATCCTGGCTAGAGATCCTGGCTAGGCTGCTGATCAACTGAACGCTATCTCCGTGTCATTCCTTCTTCGCCAACTCCGTCCACACCTTTGGGGACCCCTGGACCTGCTGGGGTTGGACCCCGGCAGATAAGTGCTATGGAAAATAAAAAACAGAACAGGGACAGAAGGGAAGGGAGTGGGGCAGAGGAAGGGGCAGATTTCTCATTTAAAAAGGTGGTCAGGATAGATCTCTTTGAAAAGATGACAATTGTGCAGAGATTCAGAGCAGGTGAGAGAGTGAGCCTTTGAGACATTGATGGGTGGGATGTTCCAGGCAGAGGCATTGGCCAGAGCAAAAGTCCCCTGTGCCTGGGAGAGAGTGGGTAGGGAGAGAAGATAAAGGTGAGATCAGTGAGGTGATGGGGACCAGGTAATGAGTGAAATGGGGGGCGGGGGCAGGAGACAGGAAGGCTTTGATTAGATGTAAGGCAACCTGACGTTATACTTCAGAGGGTTTCTCTAGCAGCTGTGTAAACAATATATCATTGTCGGGGGCACAGGCTAAGAGAAGGGAGACCAGGTAGGAGGCTCATATGGTAATTCAGGTAAGAGAAGACAGTGGCTTGAACCAGGTTGGCAGCCGTAGAAAAGGTGAGGAGTGCTAGGATTTGGATCATCTTGAAGTTAGAGCCAACATGGTTTCTGACAGACTAGTTGTGGGATATATAAGAAAAGGAGTCAAACGGTGAATCTGAGAGTTTTGGCTTGAGCAACTGGATTTGTCTTCAGCTGTGACGGAGAAGACTGTAAGCGGAGCAGATTCCGAGGATGATACAGTAGTTCAGCTTTGGGCATGTTAAGTTGGAGACATTTAAATAAAGACGTTGAGTAGGCCGTTGTATATATGCATCTGGAGTTCAGAAGTGAGGCTGAGCTGAGTTACTGTCTATGACACGGAGTCTTTTTTATCCAATAACATTTGTCTATCCATTTAATAAAGATTTGTTATATGCTTGCCTCAATTTTTATAGCATACACAGAACTGGTTGTTAAAGAACGCTTCCACACCAATGCCTGTTGGTGGGCAGTGGGCACAAAACGTCTCATGCGCTGGGCCTAAGGCTCTAGTGTTTGTTCGTACAGTTTTCCTCCAACCATCTTCTTTTCCACCACTTCTCCTCTCTTGCTCCTACCAAGACTCTGACTATCCAAAGGAACCATCAAGTATCTGCTGTGGTTCAGTGTAGATCTTTGCCTAAGGCCATCTCTGTTTCTGGGAGATGTAAACAGGAGATGCTCTATTTGAAGTTTGGTATCCAGGCTTTTTTTAAGGGTTTTGATTCTGAGTGGCCAAGGAAAAACCATAAAGGTCCACAACATGTAAGGGAGGGATTGGAAGAAGCCGAAAGTTGACCAACCTCTCTTCCATCACTGATCAAGGCCATTCAGTTGGTTTTTCTATTTTGTATCAAAATTGATGTTTTTTTTTTTTTTTTTTTTAATGTGGTTGTTTTGATGCAGTTTTCTTGACCCACTAAAAACAAACAGAAAAAGGACACAGCAATTATACTTTTGTGACTCTATCCTGCGGATATACTTGCACAGATGCAAAATGAAGTTTATACAAGCTTACTCATTGTAGCAGTGCTTGTGATAACAAAAGATTTGTAACAACACAAATATTCATCAATAGAAGACTGGTTAGTCATTGTATATACATATAACAAAATACTATGCAACTATGAAAAGGAATCTGCAGACCAGTGTGTATTGTATGCTACTTTTTGCTTAAAAGAGAGGTGGTGGGGGATAATATGTATATTTTGGCATATGCCTGAAGAAACTCGAGGAATTCATAAGGAAATAATAATAGTAGTTACCTGGATGGTAGAAAACAGGTGGCTAGAATACAGGGGTGATTAGAAGACTTTTCACTGTAGACCTTCTAATTATTAAAAAACACACACCATTTGAACCATAAAAACACATTGCCTATTTAAGGTTTTTAAGATGCTCATGTAGTATACACAAAAGAAGTCTTCACTCCATCTCAGACCCCTTGCCTAACACTGCTCCATTCCAAATAGCTTCTCTGAACCTATCCTATCCAGAGAGAAATCTATTTTGCATACTGTTTTGGTGATTTAAAACATAATGCGGTTGTTAGGAATATCTAGTTCAAAATACCAAACCTTTCTCCTACCTGTTCAAAAGAGATGTGAAAAATGAAACTAACTTGCTGCCCAGATTAAGAAAGCTCTGAGTCCCCAACAGTAACCAATCAATGTGTCTCTCTCACATTGATGCTTCTCTCTCTCTCTCGCTATCTCTCTCTCCCCCTTCCTCCCTCCCCACATCTTTCCATGTCCTCTAGAAGTCAATGGAAAAAATATCCTTACTCCTTTGGTGAGGATTTAAAAAAAGTAATAAAAAGACTATTTTGCCTGGCTGGCGTGGCCCAGTGGTTGAGCGTCAACCTATGAACCAGGAGGTCAGGGTTTGATTCCTAGTCAGGGCACATGCCTGAGTTGTGGGTTCAATCCCCAGTAGGGGGTGTGCAGGAGGCAGCCAATCAATAATTATCCCTCATCGTTGATGTTTCTATCTCTCTCTGCTTCTCACTTCCTTTCTGAAATAAAAAAAAATGAAATAAAAAAAATATATATATTAAAAAAACCCTCTAAGGCAGTGGTTCTCAACCTTCCTAATGCCGCGACCCTTTAATACAGTTCCTCATGTTGTGGTGACCCCCAACCATAAAATTATTTTCGTTGCTACTTCATAATTGTAATTTTGCTACTGTTATGAATCATAATGTAAATATCTGATATGCAGGATGTATTTTCATTGTTACGAATTGAACATAATTAAAGCATAGTGATTAATCACAAAAACAATATGTAATTATATATGTGTTTTCCAATGGTCTTAGGCGACCCCTGTGAAAGGGTCATTCGACCCCCAAAGGGGTCGCGACCCACAGGATGAGAACTGCTGCTCTAAGGCTTTGGTGCAAGATTTTATCCATTTATATTTATTCACTTAACCAACAAGTAGACATTACTCAGAGCCTCTACTGTGCTGGGCCCTTTGCTGTATTTGGACAGATCATGTCTGTTATGGGTGAGGAGGATTGATCGGAGAGGCCTCAGCTTGGCGGCAGGGCTTTGGCTAAGAGGTTGCTGCAGATGAGAGTCTGGCCAGGGAGCAGACAGAGAGGGGGAGTGAGTGGTGTGCTCTCTGGACACCTCTCCGCTGGGGCAGTTAGGACTGCGTGTCTTGCCACCACTGGCAGACTCTGACAGAACAGTTAACCTGACCTTGCCTGAACTCTGTTCTCGGTTGCCTGAAATGGACTTCACCTTCAAAGATGTCAGGAGCAGGTAAAGAACCATCAGGCAAAATATCAGCAGTGGCTTCTGTTTTTCCCAGGGCATCGTGCTGCTTGCCGGTTCTCACTGCGTAGTGACTTACAGACTTCGTTTATTTTGTTGTGTTATACCCTTTCAGCTGAGAGGTGTATTAATGCGATAGACATGAAAAGTCTCCACTTTGCAGTTAAATAGTTTGAACCGATAACTACTAATGTCAGGCGGAATGGAGGAAGTGGCTGAAGATACAGGCAGGTTCTTTGTTTTTTATTGGTAGGTCTTCTCAGGGTATCTTACAGCTGCAAAGAGATTCTTGCCCATTTTAGAAGGAAATCAGTGATTTAATTCCAGCCTCTCGGGTCCTTTGCTACACCAGAGAGATTTTCTTTGTATTTGGTGAAGTTGTCTTATGGATAGGAAAATTCGATCTCAGCTTAATCTATTGTCTCAAAACGGATGCCTTATGTCTCACCATTAGAAAAATCACTTTGGGGAGGTGATACTGTTCTTAATGAAAACACAGTCATGGGGACCACGGAGCCTGCTGCCCACTATTGACATTTGGTCAAGGTGTGGTTTCCTAGGAACAAGTTGAGTGGCATCGAAGAGAGCGAGTGCGTGGCCGTGATGGAGAGAGCGGGCCTTAGTGACCAGGGGGGTGGGTCAGGCGGAGGGTGAACAAGGTGGGCAAGGGTCTGAACCATGGGGGGAGGGGTCAGCACTGAGCTGGGAAAGGGACAGAGAACATGAAGAGGTGAGGTGAGGGGAGAGGGTTGCTGGAAAGAGGTGGGAGAGGATCTATCGCAAATTTCACTTACTTCCCAATATTGTCAGGGACTAAGCCTGCTCAGTGTTTGGCATAGGAAAGTCTGCATCAACATGGGAAGGCAAAGCTCAATATATGCTTTCACATTGCTGCCTCTTTCCAAATTCTTCATCGAGATTTCCTGCAGAGACCTTGTTTACTTGGCTGACCTGTCTTTTCGTTAGAGACCTGGATACTGAAGTAATTAAAAACTGCAAGTAAGGACACACTTAATATTCTTGGTGTGCAGTGCAGTCTTGGAGATGCTCACTTATTTGAGAAGTCACGTGAGTGACTGCCACATCTTGGGGCAGCGCGGGATTATGGTTGTAGATATCTCTGAAGGACTGAAAATCTAGTCAGTTGATTTTTGTAGTACAGTGTTAGTCTGTATGTGTAAACACCATGTGTTCATGTTTGGAGAAAGAGTGATCTTTTCCCTTTAACACGGGGCTCTTCCGTGGCAGCAGTGACAAAGTGGCCTGCCGTTAGCAGGTGTTGTTTGAGGCAGGTGACCTTGGCTTTTGTTTTTGGGAAATCATTATTTTCATTTTTACATCAAGGTTAGAAAACGGCGCATAACTTTTGATTGGGATCAGAATAGCATTCAAATATGTAGTTCTGCTGTGCAAAATTGTATGCTACTCAGAGAGCAAATCCATCTGTCTGTGCCTCCATCCATCCACGCAGTACATATCCCGTGAGCCAATTGTATCTGGTGCTAGGCTGGATATTTGGGATGCAGTGATGGTCAAGTACAGAACCAGTCCCAGCCCTGCAAAAGCTTATAGTTTAAAGTTAGTGGGGGAGAGAAATGTTCGTCAGATAAACAGAAAAATGAATATACTGTTTCAAGTTATGGTAAGTGCTATGAAAAAATAGGAACACAGTTGTATGAAGGCATATAATCGGAAAGAAATGTTTAAACTGAGATCTGAAGAATAAACAGGAGCTAACCAGGCAAAAAGTGCTTGGGGTAGAAGGTGGAGAGGGAAGGTGCAAAGCACATTCCAGACATAAAGGAATTGAGAAACAGAGAGATTAGTATTTCCAGACGGCAAGTCTTTGCATATGACTTTGGCTCTGCTATTGAACTTGATTGTGTTTTCAGTTTTTTATTTGAAAAATGAAGGTTCTGATACTGGCTCCCTATCATGATAAATAGCAACTGTCCCATCATTAATGAAAAATGGAGCAGCCCTTTTGAGTTCTAAAATGAAAGGTGCTGTAATGGCATAAACCCTGCCAAAAGCTACATCCAAAGGAAAAAAAAATTAATAACTTGGCACTTGCCTCCGCTTTAGGCATGCAAGTAGATAATGAAAGTTGTCTAATTATGTTTTGCTTTGTGATGGAATCACAATTGAATTTTTCCGCATATCAGAACTCAGTGGAATGGCAAGCTTCATCGGCTGGCCTCCCATATGGGCCGGATGAGTCACCAGGCCTGCACTGGCTAAGTCCATTATACTTCACACACAGATGAAGATTTTGCTCTTTAAAAGATAACTGTTCAGGAAACAATTCACCCCTATTACCTTGTTTAAAAAGAATCAGCGTTATTTTTAGGCTGAGATTTATCTGAATAGATGGTACCAGTCATACGTATTCTGGGTACTGGGCTCATTTGATGTTGCCAGGAATCCATCTGGAAGACAGGTCAGAGGCCAGCCTGACTCAGGGAGGCAGCTTGCAGCTCTCCTCCTATAAACTGCAGATGATGACAGAATGTTGAGGACTTGGTGAAGCTGGACCAGGTGAGGAAGTGGTGAAAATGAGCCATGTTCATTTTAGTGTAGAAACAGGCCTGCATTTCACAAGGAAGGAGGCTTCAGAGTGGAAAAGGCATGGAATTCAGTCACCAGAGCCTTGCTTTACTGTTTGTGACGGGCCAACGAGGCCCATGGAGGTGGCCATGGGTGACGTCAGTTTCATCCTGCTTCTGCTGGGGCAGTGACCAGGCAGCGCAGCCAGCTCCCTCAGCTGGAAACGGTTATTGCCCATCTGGATTGTATTAGCCTTCCGAAATGCAGCTCTGAGTGGCCCTCCCTGCCCACCGGAGGCACAGATCCCTCCCCATGAGTGTGTGCTCACTCCTGTAGCAGAGATGTGACCAACAGCTACTTCAGTCTTTGGCATCTCCGTCTCCCAACCTATGAACTCTGGGAGCTGTTGGCCAAGGGAATCAAAGGGCAGGAAACAAACACAGATGTGAAGGGAGATGAAATCGTGGCTATTTTTTTTTTTTTTAATACTCACCTAAGGATATTTTTCCATTGACTTTAAAGAGTGGGAGAGAGAGAGAGAGAGAAAGACAGAGAGAAATACTGACGTGAGAGTAACACATCAATTGGTTGCCCCATAACCACAGCCAGGCTAGGGAGGAGCCTACAACCGAGGTACATGCCCTTGACCAGAATCGAACCTGGGACCCTTTGGTCGGCAAGCCGATGCCCTGTTCACTGAGCCAAACTGGCTAGGGCAAACCGTGGCTATTTTGAACTCAGAAGCATTAATTAACCCAGGGTAATAGTAAAAAGTATATGTTTTTGCTTATTTATTTCTAACAACATTTTGCTTTACAGTTTCTATCAGCTAATGGCTCACTTGATTATAAAGCTTTGGGACTTTGCAAATGATTTTCTGTGACTGCTAGGAGTGAGAAGCTTTCCTTTGGTGGGTTGCTGTGGCTCAGGCTAATTTTTGAGTGGCCAGGCACTGAATTGGGTTTATGTTAAATTAAACCCAGAGGCTATCTCAATATTTGTCACTTAAAATGGGCCCCTTATACAAATTTGTGGCCATCTCCCTATGACTTATGGAACTGGAAGAACTGATTTTTGCCTTATACTTAGAGAAAACCATGTGAGACTATCTTGAATAGGGAATCTGTCCTTCTATTCACCCATTTGCAGAGTGGCTAGGAGTGCAAACTCTAGTCAGACAAATATAGGTTCAAATCTTAGCTCCATCCTGACTGGTTGTATGAATTTAGACAAGTTACCTTTCCAACTCTCAGTTTTCTCATCTGTAAAATGGGGATAGTAGTAAATCCTCACTTAACATTGCGCATAGGTTCTGCAACTTTAAGTAAAACAACGTACAACGAAACCAATTTTACCATAAACTGATATAAACAAGAAAGAGTTAGTTCCTACAGCATCGCATCAACGTTATAACAAAATGACATTGAACTAAACGACATTGTTTGAAGACCTGCTGTACCTTGTTTTAAGAATAAGTAATATAATAAATGTACTTTTTCTTGTGCCTTTTATGCAAGAACTACTCACTAAAGTTTGAATTATTATCATTATCATTCAACCAATATGTATTAAATTCCTGCCAAAATTATGCATGGTGGAAGATACCAAGAAGTATTAACTATAGTTGGAGAGAAATATGGGAACATAAAAAAAAATAACCCATGAGTTAAAACAACAAGGTAATAGTAAAATATAATTAGAACTAAATGGACAGAGCAGATGAAAATTAGCAGGAATTCAAAGTTCACTAAGCCCTAGAATAGTCAGAGAAGGCTTCATGGAAGAGGAGGGCACGGGACTGGGGGTGGGGTGGAGTTTAGGGTTAGGATTCTACTCTTGCCATGATTCCCCATGAATACCCAGGTCACACAGGCTGGATGAGAAGCAGGCCTGGAGGGTCCCAAGGAGATGCCATTCCCAGATGACTTATACTATTGGCCCAATTGCCAGCTGCACAGAAGGTAATTCTTCCACGGGGAAAATATTGTGTGTGCCTCCAGAGGACACAGCCTTTCTTTTGCTGCAGTCTCCGATGCTGAGAGAGAAATAGTGCTCTTCCCTGATCCTTCATTCACTCCGATCATGCTTTATTGATTATCTAATAAATACCCCACAGGCTAGTTGCTGAAGGCACAGAGATGGAAAGACCTGAGAACCAGTCTCATCTGTTTTCTTTGGACATCCAAACGGAGAGTTCTTGGATTGTTGATGGAGCCAGTACAGAAGTCTCCAAATGGTCAGCCTTCCCTGCCCAGGCTGCTGCAATGATGACAAAGGAGAGCAGAGCAGTCAGATGCCTGTGTCTGTAGCCATGGGTACTGTGACCTGCTGAGTCCAACTAGGGGAGGGAATCTGCATAACAAGGGAATTGCAAATTGGCATGAAACACATCAACCACTTTTTGTTAGGAGGAGAACCCTTCTCAATCTCTCTCTCTCTCTCTCTCTCTCTCTCTCTCTCTCTCTCTCTCTCTGGAGAGAATAATTTTGGGGCCAACTTCCATGCTTTTCTTGTATGATTCTTCCTTGCTGCTGGGACAGTTTATGGTCCATTCTGGGACATTTAACTGGCCATATTTATTTGTAGGCAGCATCACTGTGCCTTCAAGGCATGGTTCTGACTCTAGGTCCCTGCCCCCCTGCTCCGTTCCTGCCCACATGGATTTGCCACACCCCCTCCTGTAGTGCCTGGCCATCCTCCTAGTTCTTCTGTTGGGACTTCATCCAGCGGTGTGAGTCAGGCCTGCTGCCATGGTCCATGCTGCCGTTGGGGTTCAGTCACTCTCTCTTTGTCCCAAGATTTAGATCGGGAGGAAGGATCAGGAGGAAGGAATCCCACGTCAGCCTCTGGCCTACATGTGTTCTTTGTCCAGCTCTCACCAACTGTTGTGCTGGGGTGTTAGAGCTTGATAACTAGATGCTGCATTTTTATTTGTCTAGTGATCTTTGTGTAGGCAGTTCATCTGCCAGCTCCCCAGAGGGGAGGAGAGTGAGTTCCAGCTCTGAAACCACACATTTAAGAGCTGTTCTATTCAAAACTCAATTTGAGGTCTGATAACCAGAAATGCTGCTTTCCATCTGGTAGTTTTTGCTGTGTGGCAGCTGTGGCAGAGAAAAAGCTATGCGGTCATCAAATCTGTTTCCATGTGCCTCCTTCTGGGCACACAGGAAGTTATACTTGCCAACCCCCTTGAAGTTTGGAGGGGCCTTGTTCTGGCCAATGAAATGTGACATGTCACTTCCTGGTTGAGCTAGTGAAAAATTTATTTATGATTGTCCAGCTTTCTTTCTCCACCATAGTGACTGTGCTAGCTATACAATAGTGGGGCTTCCATTGGCCTGGAACCCCAAGTTGCTCCTTGGAAAGGAACTGCCCTGGAGAGCTGACAGATACCCAGAGGACTTTGTGTGGGTGAGAAATAAGCCTTGGTCGGGAATCTAATGAACAAAATAAACTAACAAACAAAATAGAAACAGACTCCTAGATACAGATTATAGACTGACAGCTGTCAGAGGGGAGGGGTTGTGTAGGGGCCGAATGACAAAGGTGAAGGGGTTAAGCAAAAACACACCTCACAGACGCAGACAACAGACAACGGTATAGTGATTACAACCTCTAAATATGGCAGATGTCACCGTGTTCCTGCCTGTGACTTTCTCCTTCAGATTTATTTCTGAAAAATCACATTTGAAATGTTAAGATTAAAAAAAATATCTGAGCACTTCTTGCCAGAAATACCTTCTTTGAGGTTTACATTGGGAGATCAATCTTTTTTTTTTTTTAAGATATGTGTATAATCTCTTTTGTCCTAGATTCTTAAATCCCTTTGGATCTGTATTCCCAAAAAGGAGTGGAGTAGGGGAGGGGATTAAGTGTGATTTGCCATTGATGGAAATGATATGTGAAAATCCTATGCGTAAGGGAAGGAGAAAAGATCCCTCTGTGGACAGCTGGAGGCTGGCAGCAACCCCCGAAGTCGCTTTTAACCGCTGGCTGTCAAGCACATCCTTTCTCCTCTCAGTTTGATGGTGAGGTTGTCAAGAGGCCCCTTCTTCAGATGTGGACAAAGTGTAGTTTTAGTAGCCTCCTGCTCACATCTGAGGCTGAGCCCTGGTTCTTAGAGGTGCCTCCTTCCTCTCAGGGAGCTGATCCCACGCAGTAGGAACCTGCCTTTCTCTCCTGGTCCCAGCCCTTGGGCTGCCCCCGGCTCTGTCAGCTGCAGCAGCTGCACTGCCTAAGGGAGAGCTCCCCTCTGATCACTGGTTACTCTCACTACTCCTTTAGTTTTTGTAAATTCTCAAACTTCTTTCAATGGGTTGCTCCCTTGTAGGTGCCTCTCATTTATTCAGGACTCAGGCAATCCTTGAGGCAAGCAGGTTGGCTCCACCTTGGAGGACCAGGGGAAAGAGAGGCCAGGCCACAGGAGGTTACATATAAGATGCATGTGCCACACAGGAAGTGGCAGACTCAGGGGTGGGACTCAGGGCTAGCCCAACTCAATATTCATTCCAAACATTTACTTGTTGCCCCCCCCCCCCCCAAGGTTGCAATTTTTAAAAAAAGGCCCCACACTAGGGATCGAGCCTGCAGCCCAGGCATGTGCCCTGACCAGGAATCGAACTGACCTCCTGGTTCATAGGTCGATGCTCAACTACTGAGCCACGCTAACCGGACAAAGGTTGCAATTTTGGTACAACTCCCATCTCCTATGAATTCTTCACTTTCAAAGTTATGTGAAACCGAGGCCCATGTGTAAATCCAGTCAGCTGGTGTAATCTGATGCCTACAGCTTTGATTTCTGAATTGCATGTTCATTCCAGATACTGAGAATTTGCTCCTGTTCTTCTTTCTTTTCCCAAACCAATCCCAGTTCCCACCTCCCTGCATGAAGCCTTCTTTAGGCATTGTAATCGACATGGATCTTCTTCATACGGTCAGGACTTATTTAGAATGTCATTGCCCTTTTCTGATTTCCTGGGGATGATGTAATCTCTCCTTTCCTTGAAGAAGTCTCCTTCTGACTTTCCTATAAAAGCTAGAACAGTTCTAGGCAATTTAGGTGCTCAATGAGTAAGTTTGCATTTTTAGCCCCAAGGATAATTTTTACATTGAGAGTAGTTTGAATAATTTTTACGTTAAAAGGGCCAGTTGAAAAATATGATAAAATCTCCAACAGCCATAGGGCTTTTGAGCTCGAGTAATCTATCTCATCCTGATATCTCAGATGCTCTGTTGGTACGTATGTTCCCTACTGGCGAAGATATTGAATTATGGTGAAACTGTGGGCTTTATCACAGTTCTGTTTCAACCCTTATTTGTTGGAACGTTAAGAAGCAGAATTCAAGTTCCAATATTCTTGGTCCATATTCTTTTAAATAGAGATTTCATTCCATACCGTCTGAGTCTTGAGATGAACTCTCCAGGTAGTCTTAATGCAATTAAATAAACACTGCAAATAAACTTGGACCTCAGGGTCATCCCACCTAAGAGGTGAGGGAGCTGGAATATTTATATACCAGTTCCTACTATGACATGATTTCTAAGCACATTCCCAGACAATATTAAATGGAGGTTTCAGGAAAATTGGATATCTGGTGACCCAAATGTTTTATGCTAAAATGTGTAATGCATCTTATTTGCTAGCCCAGCTCATTTATATGGTCTCATGATTCTTCAACTCCTGGCACCTTTTGGGTGCGTCACACTGAATATGCATGTGAATCTTTAAACCAATACCCTCTGCCCCATAGGAAGAGTTCAGAGTCACACTGGAAAGCTTTGGAAGTGCTAAAATGGGAGTTCAGTCTGGCTGAGAAGCTTCTTGGATTTTCCAAGGTGCTTTCATTTTGATTTTTCCTTTCTAGCTCATGCCAACTTTCTCTCATTTTTTAAGATGTAAAGATGACTTAGAACTCCCTCTTTGCTATAGCTGTTGGAAATAGCTAATTAGACTCGTGTGGATCGGTAGCTTATTAGCCCCTTTGGATTTAATAGTTGCAAAGGTCAGAGCAGTCACACTACTGTCACCGGGTCAGAGTGTGAATGGCAGCTGGTCAAGAAAGATAAATTGACAAGATGGAGAACAAGGCAGGGTTATTATTACAAGAAGCATCAACCAGATAATAATGGACCATAACCAATGAAAAATCACTCAAATCATGACCTAGCCCAAAAGGGAAACAACCCTTACACTTGCAGAATTTATCACAGAACTGTGGTTGCTTGGCCATTAAAGTGTCACCTGCAGAATGAAATAATAGAATGCTGACTTCAAAATGAAATAGCTTTTTTAATTCTTCTCAATATATTCCAAGCATTATTGAATGACCAGTTTAGGTCTCTGGAGAAATAATTATGACTTAAGGACTCTTTAAGGTGTAAACTGATATCTCTCTCTCTCTCTCTCTCTCTCTCTCTCTCTCTCTCTCTCTCTCTCCTCGCTCATGAATAATTTCTTTAGGAATCTTTTGAGGAACCAAGCTAAAGAGGACTTGAATTTCCAGTTCTCTACCTAGTTCCCCTTATTATTACATCTCTACTGTGGTTCTATAGGGAAAGAAGGCCTTATTCTAGGAAGATGGACTCCTTGCAATTTAGTGATTCTATCGTCTACTTTATCACTTCACTGCAGACAGAATATTGCAGATGTTCAAAATATCATATGGCCAGCAGCCTCCACCAGGCAGTGTCATTCAGTTTTCATTAAAATGCCTATGACAGCACAGAAAATGAAGACATGGAAAATGTGGAAATTTACGGTGATGACTAAAAGGAATGCTGATGGACAACAAATGCTGGAATCATGGAGGAATACCTCCTCTACATAAATGGCAAATGGAGCAGATTTAAGGAATGCCTTATGGTACACCCAGGTTTTAGATCACCCATGAGTGACAACTGAAAAATGTAGGGAGACGATACATTTTCCATTCTTGGCTGCCTTCGAGACCCAGGGTTACTATCCACCAGAAAATAGAGTGGTTGCCTTACCTTGAAAATGTGAATCCATTAAGTGGCCAAAGCAATCTTTTCCCATCACTTCCCCAGCCCACTACCTTATTTCTTCTGCACACACAAGAGAGAGCAATCCCAGACAGCAATGGAAAGGAGCTAAGAATATTGTTGATTAGAGATTGCCGATGGTCTGTACTTGGATAGGTGTGTTGTGTTAGTTCGGGTTTCTGCAGAAGCAGACATTGAGATAATAAAACAAATTATTTACTTTGGAATTGATCATAGGAAAGTGTGGTAAGGGAGTAAATAACACAGGGGAGAGAGGGCAGTAAAATAAATGTTCTTGTCAAGCAAGTTAGCACTGCAGGTGACTGGAGCTTAATCTCCCCAGGCAACTCTGAGTTCTGAAACTTGGGCCTCAGGGTCATCCCACCTAAGAGGTGAGGGAGCTGGGATATTTATACACGAGTTCCTATCAGTTATTAGTTAAAGGCTGCTCCTGGGGGCCTGGTATAATTTCCCTGTCATACCTGGCTTCTGTGCACAGTAAAGTTGCTCTGTAGGCCAGAGAAAACTCCCAGACAAATAAATCTGGGTGCTAACAGGTAGAAAGTTGTTGTGCTCTGAAGTGTTAAGGATGAGGGGGTCTAACAGGCCATTGATTGCATGTACTGCAGTCCAGATTTTTACCACTCACATTCCTTGTGCCCCATGGTAGGCTGCTCTACCCTATCACTGACTCTTCAACGTCACAAAGACAAAGAGCCTACAATAGGAAGATTGGGGAGCCAAGATCTCACTGTTTGCTGCTGCAGTTTGTTCCTAGATGTTCATCAGTATCTCCCTTCTCTTCTACCCTTTGGGGAACCCCCTCCTCATTGGCCAGCACGTCTGTGGGTTTGGGTGACTTGGCTGGTGGAGGAACCCAGATCTTTATCTCTGAGAGGTCTAAGTCCCAGGTTACGATAGATTCCTTCTGTGCAACCTTTACGACCTGGTGGCTGTGATAATACCCCACCCATAAAAGGCAGTGCTGGTTGCACGGTTGCTTGATGTACCATGCTGAGGTGCTCAGTCCCTCCATGGGCCCAGACCTGCTTTCTGAGTAGCAAAGCCCCCTTTGCTGGCATGGGCTTGCTCAACACCTCTACAGGTCTTTATTGTGATTCTCCTATTGAGGCTTGTCAAAGATTCTACAGAGCCTAGCACCATAGGATCGTCTGAGCACCAGGGTTGCTTGCACCATAACTAGACCTGCTACAGAACTCTCTCTTGCTCCAGGTCCGCTGACTTCATTTGTTAGGGCTTCTATAACCAAACACCACAGGTTGGGTGGCTAAAACAACAGAAATTTATTGTCTCACAATAGCCTTCCAAAATATTAAATAATTACAGGGCAGAACTCTTGTAAAAATCAAAGCACTTATAGAAAGGAAACTACAAGACTTTAAAAGTAGCTGGACAATGGTGTCAAATGGATAACAAGTTACACACCAAAGCTGATATTAACACAAGTTTTTATCTTCTGTAGCCAGAAGGAAAGAATTGAGGACAAGTGCCATTTTTCCCCTCCTGCCCCACAAATTCATCCCAGTGCAAGATAAACCCCAAGAAATAAGAGCCTCTTATTCTTAAAAAAAAAAAAAAAAAAAATATATATATATATATATATATATATATATATATATTATTGATTTTAGAGAGAAAGGGAGAGGGAGAGAGAGATAGAACATCAATGATGAGAGAGAATCATTATCAGCTGCCTCCTGCACACCCCCTACTGGGGATCGAGCCCGCAACCCAGGCATGTGCTCGTGACTGGAATCAAACCTGAGACCCTTCAGTCTGCAGGCTGAAGCTCTATTCACTGAGCCAAATCAGCTAGGGCCTCCTATTCTTGACCCCATTTGTAATCCATCTCCATTTTCTTCTTCATTTTTGGTGATAATCCAGGGCTACCATACCAAATTCATTTTCCCACCAAATAAAGGCACACTCCTTACCAGGGCTGGCTTTGGCAGTGGGAGCTGTTTCATCAATAGTCCACGTCCCTGGAAAATAATTTAAACTGGCTGCAGCATTTCATCAGAACTGTTCAATATCAGTGATTGGTGGGCCTCATAGTGGATGGTGTATCCATAATTCATAATGCCATCTAAATTGGAGAGAGGACACTGTCATCTCAGAATTCTTATTAAGGAGGAAGAGGAATCTTAGAACATGCTGAAAAGAAGTACAGCTGAAGCCATTGTTACAGTTGGATTTTATCTTTATAAGGATAGAAAAGACTAAATCAGTGACTACAGAAGCCAAATTCTTCTACAATACAAAGGAGAACAAATGCATGGCTACTACTGACTAATTTATTTTACTCGGTGGAATAATCTGGGATAACTAATATTGTTTCAATCTATGTATCCTGCAAGACCCAGGAAATGTAAAAGCATTTAAACACACACTGTTATGGCTCAGGGATGTGAAGAGCTGTTTTGAATTAGAAAGAGCTGGAAATATCTAAAGAGATCTGCCCAACAGCCCAGCACTATAAATAGTCCAGAGTGAGCCTTGCTTGTAGCTCAGGTTGGCCCAAGGCCTAAACTCCTCCCCCTGGGCCTGAGACCCTGGAGGAATGAGGCAGAAATGGAATCTGGGCATTGTCTTACTGCTTCTGTGGTTACTATAGTTTTGTCAGGGATAGCCTATTGGCTGTCAGTAAATATTTCATCTCCCATCCCCCCTCCCTTTCTCCCTTCTTCCTTCCATTTCTAAAGAACAAAACACCTGAAAGGCAGAAATAAGTAAAGCAAAGCTTTTCTGGTTTGAAGTTAGTTACTAAGTGCTGGAGATATGCAGCCTAATTATTGGTAACTAAATTCATGTCTCAGGAATCTCTGAATGGCTTGTGGGTAAACTAATGCTGCGTGGAAACTGTGATAATGACCGCACATTTCTCAGTTTTGCTGTCTGCCCTCACTCCATTATGATGTCTGTGTTATGGGTGAGGGAGATGCAGCTCCAAGAAGTGCAATGTTCAGTGATCTGACTTAGGTCATGACAACAGTGGTCTGTTAATTATAAACAGCTTCAGACCCCCATCCATTCTTATTGCCTGCCTCCTTCACTCTGATATATACTTTTCTTTTTTAAAAAAAATATATTTTATTGATTTTTTACAGAGAGGAAGGGAGAGGGATAGAGAGTTAGAAACATCGATGAGAGAGAAACACCGATCAGCTGCGTCCTGCACACTCCCTACTGGGGATGTGCCCGCAACCAAGGTACATGCCCTTGACTGGAATCGAATCTGGAACCCTTGAGTCCGCAGGCTGACGCTCTATCCACTGAGCAAAACTGGTTAGGACTCTGATATATACTTTTTGAAGAGTTTACTGAGAAATTGTGCTAAGTTCCTCTGGATCATTGTGATTTTCAACCTTTTTACCTTTATTGTGATTCACCTGCTTCACATATTGTTGGGTAAATGGCCCAGGGAGTCAGTATGAGGTGTTCAGGAGGCCCTGGCCACAGATTTGACCATTAACACAAGTCAGTTAGTCTTTACATGTAGTTTATGTACAAATATATCAACCCTTAATATCAGCAGCTGGGCACAATGGGGAGAGACAACAGTAGCATCTGAGTATTAGAAGCTAATCACTGTGTTGAGCACTTAAAGTTTTTTAAATTCTTTCAGCACCCCGATGAGGTGGCTCCTATATCATCCTCACTTTAGAAAAGAGGAAACTGAGACCTTGATAGGTTAGGTAAACTTTTCCAAGGTCCCATAGCTTGCAAGTGGCAGAGCCTAGATTCACAGCAGGCTGTCTGACTCCATGGTGCATGCTTTCCCTCTGTCCCTTCCCTGACCTGCAGGGCACTCCAGGCTGTGAATGGTGTCGGTAGACTCATCCCGCAATCAGAGAGCCTGCTCCTAGGCTGAGCAGTTCCTGAATTGCGTTGACAACTGAGCCAAAGTTGGCTTCTCCCCTTCCCTTTCAGCACCCTCTTTGTTCCTCCTGCCCAGCTCCCTCCCTCCCTCCTTTTTCAGTTCTTCACTACTCCTTGAGACAACATTGCTTCCCTTGGGCCAGGTCTCAATTCTGTTTAGGGACTGTCTAGAATAGCATTGACCAATGATTCTCAAACATGGTTGATCATCAGAATTACTGGAGGAACTTCCAAAAAGCAAAAGCGAACTCCTTGGCTTACAACTTGGGATACATTAGTAATTCTCCAACAATAATTATGCTGATGTTCCCTCAGTTGGAATACAAATGCCATAATACACAATGGTCATATTCAAAACAATTTAGTTCATCTGGTTCTCTAAAGCTAAAAATTGGCCTACAGCACTGGTCTCTTGCCTGTAGAGAATAGTTGTGTTTCTGCTTCCATGTGTTCCAAAGGGTTCATTTTAGTGCCCAGACATCAGAAAAACACCATATTGGCTTACATTTGGGTGTTAGAAATGAACGTGTTCTTGGTCTGTGAAACTTTCCATGAAGGAGAATTGGCACTGGTGATGGAACTTAGTATACAGCAACTGCAAATGGTCCAGAGCTGTTAGCAATTGTAAACATTTATTTAGCTAGCCCTCCAGGCACCTCTATAACAATAGATAATTATACAATCTAAATGATTTTTAAAAACGAGAGTCAATAAAGGCTATGCTTTCTCCCCCTTTAAATGTCTTTAAATTTAAATAAAGAAGTTCAAGAATTCATCCTGTTTTGAAATAATGCATCTGCCCTCACAGGCAGATTTGTGGCTGCTTCTGATAAAGTTAATTCTGCTGATTCCTGGAAGACTTTTTCAGAGTCTTCCAGGTTCCTTTAAGTCTTCATTACTCAAACCTTGGATGTTATGGTAAATTTTTCAGTGGGCCATGAGTCGCAGATCATGAGGACTAGAAACTGTTTATTCCCAAGTCAAGAGTGTCATGGGTGCTCTATCAATCTCGGAAGAGGATTAAGCAGGGGGGTGGTATAAATGTCACACTAAGTCTTCCATTTGACTGCGACAGTTAACAATGCAAGTGAAACAATCTGAGTATATAAAGACGCTGGAGATTATCTGCCAAAGAGCAGGCAAGTCTCTTCCAAATTACTGATGGAAAAGTCATCTTCCTCTCTGTAGAAGAAAAGAGAGAGAGAGAGAGAGAGAGAGAGAGAGAGAGAGAGAGAGAGAGAGAGAGATCTTCAACCACTCTAAAAAAAAAATAGAAAGCATTGTTCTGCTTTCTCTGGAGACAGAATAAGGGAGAGTGGGCTTGCGTTGCAATGGAGGCAATTACACTTCAGGAAGAACTTCCTCATAGGAGGGGTTGGGAAGCGCCAAGGATACATGAAAAAGAGAGTCTGCAGCAAACAGCTGATTACAAAAAAAATGAGGAAAAGAATTTATATCTTGTTTTGATAATCAAAATACTTCCTAAATTGTCCTGAGAGAAAGATGGCATGGATCTGAAGGGGACTGGAATATGCTGTCCCCAAAATGCCACTTTGGCATGATTATGTTGAGCTGGAGGCAAATGAGAATCAACAGATGCAGAAAGAAACCTTCTCAGATCTTTTCTTATCTGAGTAAAGGCAGAAGCTTCTGAGAAGTGAAGACCCTGCTCCTGTGGGAGCTTTGTGGCCATAACGAAGACAAAAAGTCAGCTCTGAGATGGGTCTGCAAGCAAATCTTGCAAAAATCACCTCTATTTTCCCCCATTATTTCCTACTCACTCTCACAGAATTTGCCACTCATAGCCCCAACCCCATTTTCCCTCATTTGGTCCTGTCTCCACAATTTATCAGTCTTCTTTTTTTTTTTTTTAAAGGTATATAAGGTCTCAGGCCTGTTTGCTTTTTGGGAGTCTTCACTTTTCTATATCTTCCATATACATACGTAATAATAGACCTTTTTTCCTGCAAATCTGTCTGTTGTCTAACTTGCAGGGCCCCAAGCACTGAACCTAAGTGAGATAGAAGAAAAAGGTTTTTTCCCGCTCCCTGATTGATTTATGTGAAAAGAACAACCATAATAGTAAGAAGAAGATTCTTTTAGACACAGGACCCTCTGGGTTAGGAGATCCCTATGTGTAAATCTCACCTCTGCCACTGATTTGGGTGTTATTTAATCTGTCTCAACCTTGATTTACACTTATATGAACTGGTAACAACAACAACAACAACAATAAATACCTCATAAAATAGTTATATTACGTGTAAAGTAATTAAGTATAAGGTGCTATCTATCTACCTATCTATCTATCTTTTAAAATATTATCCATTCTTGTGGTTATGGATTAGCGATGACTACTATCCTAAATGGCTTTCATTTCTGTGTAGAGACAAGGAGAGTAAATTGACTAACATCCTGAGTTTCCATTGAGCCTTATGACTTCATAGTCCTGTGAAGACTCTAATGATTATTCAGTTTTATGCAAAGGCAAAGCCAGTTGTCTCCTAGATTGTCCAGAAGGAGACTGAGATAGGGGACACTTGCATACAGCTACCTAATCATATTAGATCACTTGACATTTTTAGATGAGCAATAAGTCGATAAATGAGGAGGGCTGGTCACTGTCATGGTTGTTAATGAGAAAACCTACCATCTTGATGGTGATGAATTCTGATGAGGGAAAAGAAATCACCTCTGGGTAAAACCTGAATATGTGCCGTCACTGCCTGGTTTTTGCCCGTGCATTTTCTTGGGTTGATGTCAAAGAGGAGACTCAAAACTTAACCTGGATAAATGTCATCTGCAGATGAGCCCTGGAGCCATAGTATCTGAGAGTATGGTTTAGGGCAGAGCAAATCAGTGTCACAGAGCTCATTGCTGGGCTGCCTTTTCCTGCCAGCCCTTCAGAGAGGTCAGAATAGCAAGAATAAACATGTGCTTGGCCTTGCCAGGTTTTAGTAGGAAAATTCTGCAACGAAAAGCCCCACCTCTATCAGTCTTTTAATCCGAAGTTGCATGTAACTGGGAAAGGTAGGAAGATTGTCTGCCATGGAACACCTCTGAACCTGCCCAACCATGTGGCTTAGGAGGTGGTCCTAGCCAATGTGCAAGCTTCTCTGTTGCTAAAGACAAAGAAAAAACCCTAGTAATAGCCAACACACATCACAGTCTACTGGAAAGGCACCCCAGGGGTTAATGGCTGCAGTCTTCTGCCTCTAGATCAGTCTGCTTTCATAGTAGGCCAAATATCTGAGTTCAATTCTATTCCTATTTTTTTCAAAAATATTTTTATTGATTTAGAGAGGAAGGGAGAGGGAGAGAAAGAGAAACATCAATGATGAGAATCATTGATCGACTACCTCCTGCACGCCCCACACTGAGGATTGAGCCCGCAACCTGGGCATGTGCCCTGACTGGGAATCGAACTGTGACCTCCTGGTTCATAAGTTGATGCTCAATCACTGGGCCATGCCAGCCAGGCCAATTCTATTTCGTAGTCACCTTTCCTGATAGCCTAATGAAAGTGGGTGCTCAATCCAGGCTTCTCAAGACGAGGGTTATAGTTGCTACTTATCTGTATTTTGCAATTTCTGAGAATTATTCTATTGGAGAAATAGTGCCCAGAGAAATGCAGAGAAATAGTCTCTTTGATACCAGTCCAGGAAAATGGATTTCCTAAGGACTAGGGTTTTAACAAGTTACAGGCTTTGTAGGTCTGTGGCATCATCTTTATTTCTTACCTCCACCCACATGGCACATTCAAACAGGCCTTCTCTGTTTCTTCTGCCAACCCACCCACTCCTAAGATTTTTCTGTTTAATTCTGGAAGACTTGCCTAATAAAAGGATAAGCCTTGAAACAAATAATGCTCTGAAATGTCTTGGGGAGGAGTTGTCTGAGGAGTGGGTCGGTGGCTTGAGGGAAAGATGGAAAAAAAGAGGTAGGCTCTTCTTTCCCTCCTAAAGCCACTTTGGTCCAAGAACATCATGAACTCGGTAACTAGATATACTTTTAGAAGCTGTCCTTTCTATTTTAGAAATGGATTTGCTGGCTGCTTTAAAATCAGCATAGCTGTACACCAAGTAGATCAATGAAAAATACTTTGTGTGCCAACTTGTGCCCGAGATATATACAGCTCCCTCAGCAACTGTCAAGGGTAAGAAAGTAACCAACTCTCCATGTCTGGCGAAACCAAGATTACCCTGTAGGTACTCCTGTCCAGTTTGGGCCATGGCTTTGGAGGAGGGTTATTGTCTTCCTGATTCCTTCAGTGATCCTTATCGTCTAAGTTATGGGGCCCCCAGGAAAAAACAGTGGTGTTCATCTTCCAAGCACTCTCCTATCTGTCATGGCAGCTCACTAGGGCACTGGGCTGTGAATAATGTGTGTGTGTGTGTGTATGTGTGTGTGTGTGTGTGTGTGTGTGTGTGTGTGTGTGTGTGTGTGGTATGTGTGTGGAGTGGGGGGTGTATATTAGTTTTCTAGGACTGCTGTAACCAATTTCCACAAACTGGTAGTTTAAATAGCAGAAATTTGTTGATTCACAGTTCTGGAGGCCAGAATTCTATAGCCAAGATGTCAACAGGGTTATGTTCCCTCAAAGGCTCTGGGGGAAGATCCTTCCTTGTCTCTTCTGGTGGTTGCCCTCAGTCTTTGACATTCCTTGGCGTGTCCATCTTCACTTGGCACTTTTTCCTATCTCTGTGTCTCAATATCCTTCTTTTCTCTAAGGACACCAATCATAGGATTACAACCCACCCAAATTCAGTCTGACCTCATTTTAGCTTGATTACATCTGCAAAAAAACCATTTCCAAATAAAATAGCATTCACGGGTTCCAGGGGTTAGGACTTGAACATATCTTTTTTTTTTTTTTTTTTTTTCTGGGAGGGTGGGGAGGGGAGGAGAGATACAATTCAACTCTAGGAGGTATCTTTTGGAAATCAGCATTCAACCCTAGTTCCACCTCTGTTTTTCCCTGTATTGTAGGGACTGGAAACCTGAGAACTATATTCTTCAGGATCCCCAAGTATTGGTGTTCTGATTTATTTTCTGCCAATTAGAGGCACTTGTGCCATGAAACTATTATTGCTCCTATTGTAATATACAGGCTAACATACAGGCCTTGGTAAATGGCCGATGTGGGGTTCTGCAATAACTTCTGAGTGTCCTGCAAATCATCCCTTCCGGTCTTACAGGATGCTGAGATCATCAGTGATGGTTTTCTGAAACTCCTATAATTCCAGACTTCTTGTAAGTGAATGACGTCTTTCCCTGACCTTTGCTTCCTCAGCCTTGCCAACAACTTTGTAAGCCTTTAGTTCCCTGAATTAAATCTCTTCATTGAGTACCTTGAGTGGTTCCATTTTTCTGACCAAATCCTGATTAAGAGAGAGTGAGTGTGTGTGTATGTGTGTGTGTGTGTGGGGGGGGGGGGCATGGTGGGGATGGGGGTGGGGGTCATGCCTTCCTAGAGAGATGTGTCAGAATCTGTAAAGGCATGCACATGTGGCTTTAATCCAGTCTATCTGAAACCCCCTCAGATGACGGAGGAGTGAGGAAACACCTTGCCCCTCACTGACAGTTGAAAAATCACTTGTATAATGATTTTGGACTTTGATACTATGCTTAAAAGAGAGAGGAGGGTGAGATTTCTCTGGAAAAAGTCACAGTCTTTAGGGGCCAGTACACTTCATGAGGTTACATTACAGTAAAATAAACAATCTCTAATCCTGGTGCACTTAGATGACCATGGAAAATGCACAGAAAAGACTATGTATTTGTTTTTCTCTGACTCTCCACTGACTGACATTCAAGACCCCTTTATATATAGTCCACTAGAGTATGAACTCCATGCAGACAAGGAATTTCATTGTTCCATCCTCACCAACTATAACTGCACCTGGCATGTATCAAGTTTTTAATAATTATTGTTTGATAAATGAGTGTACTTACTTTTAAAAATAATTTTCCATTGTTTACCTACATTCCTATAGGCTGCAGTCAAATGCAGTCATCCAACCCCAGTCATCTATCCTTTATTGTTGCTGTACATTTGCCCGTATGTTACCTTTTTGTAATGGCTTCCCTCTCCCATCTCTTCCTTTGTTGAAATCCTAGCATCTTCTAAGGCTTGTCTTGAAAACTACCCCTGCCCGGCTGCCCCGCCCCCCCAAACACATAAAGGCTTGTTTTCTTTCTTTCTTTCTCTCTTTCTTTCTTTCTTTCTTTCTTTCTTTCTTTCTTTCTTTCTTTTTCTTTCTTTATTTTTTTGAATGAATCTTTATTGTTCAGATTACTACAGTTGTTCCTCTTTTTTCCCCCCATAGCTCCCCTTCACCCGGTTCCCACCCCACTCCATGCCCTTACCCCACCCCCATTGTCCTTGTCCATATGTGTAAGATGTTTGTCCAGTCTCTTCCTGCACTCCCCACACCCCCTTCCCCCCCGAGAATTGTCAGTCTACTCCCTTTCTATGCCCCTGATTCTATATATTCACCAGTTTATTCTGTTCTTCAGATTTTTTATTCACTTGATTTTTAGATTCACTTGTTGATAGATATGTATTTGTTGTCACTTTGTTATTTACAATTTTTATCTTTACCTTTTTTTTCCTCTTTTTAGAGAATACCCTTCAGCATTTCATATAACACTGGTTTGGTGGTGATGAACTCCTTTAGCTTTTTCTTGTTTGTGAAGCTCTTTATCTGACCTTCAATTCTGAATGATAGCTTTGCTGGGTAACGTAATCTTGGTTGTAGGTTCTTGCTATTCATCACTTTGTATATTTCATGCCACTCCCTTCTGGCCTGCATAGTTTCTGTTGAGAAATCAGCTGACAGTCGTATGGGTACTCCCTTGTAGGTAACTGAGTTTCTTTCTCTTGCTGCTTTTAAGATTCTCTCTTTGTCTTTTGCCCTTGGCATTTTAATTATGATGTGTCTTGGTGTGGTCCTCTTTAGATTCCTCTTGTTTGGGGTTCTCTGCGCTTCCTGGACTTGTAAGTCTATTTCTTTCACCAGGTAGGGGAAGTTTTCTGTCAATATTTCTTCAAATATGTTTTCAATATTTTGCTCTCTTCTTCTGGCACCCCCATAATTCAGATGTTGGCACACTTGAAGTTGTCCCAGAGGCTCCTTACACTATCTTCATATTTTTGGATTCTTTTTTCTTTTTGCTTTTCTGGTTGGGTGTTTTTTGCTTCTTTGTATTTCAAATCTTTGACTTGATTCTTAGGATTCTCTCGTCTGCTGTTGGATATCTGTATATTATTCTTTATTTCAGTCAGTGTATGTTTAATTTCTTGTTGGTCCTTTTTCATATACTTGAGGGTCTCACTAAATTTCTTGGAGGTTTCTAGAAGATTCTTGAGTAACCTTATAACCATGGTTTTGAACTCTATATCCAGTATTTTGCTTTCATCCATTTCTTTCATTTGTGACTTGTTTCTTTGTCTCCGCATTTTGGCTGCTTCCCTGTGTTTGTTTCTATGTACTGGGTAGTTGCTAAGTCTTCTTGAGTTGATCAAGTGGCCTTGTGTGGTTGGTGTCCTATAGGGCCTAGTGACTCAGCCTCCCCAGTCACCTGAGGTGGATGTTTTTGGTGTACCCCTCTGTGAGCTGTTTGCACAGTCTTATTGTAGTTAACCCTTGATTGCTGTTGGTATCACTGGGAGGAATTGACCTCCAGGCCAATTGGCTGTGAGAACCAGCTGTTTCTATACTGAAAGATCTGTTGTGCAGGAGACACCCTTATGGGGCAAGACTTGCTTCAGTAGGGCTTTGGTGCTCACTGAGTCTGCTCCTTGAGTGTGTCTCTTATGGATGTGAAGAGTTGTAATCCGTTATCTCCAAGGAGGTGCAAGGTCAGCCACTGTCTGGAGCCGCCCAGCAGAAGCTACAGAGACATCTGCAGATTTCTCCTCTTTGTATGGGGTTTGGAAGTGCCCAGACAAGGCCCAGCTATGAAGCAAGGCCACTGCTGCTGCCAGGTAGTGGGCCTTCTTTTGGACTCTCTGGGGCTCTCTGACCCAGCTGCAGTTTGTTTTAGGTGAAAGGACAGGCCATTCATATGCAAAAGCCTATGGGCACAGCTTGGGTGGGGTTGTAAATTGGGTGGGGCGGGGTCTCTGGGAATCACCAGGGCGGAGCAAACAGCAGTGGCTTCCCTGAACTGGAGAAGTCCCTGGTTCTCCACATCCCGCACGCCCATGCAGGAACAATGATTACTGCGGGCACCTCTAAGAGTAAGCCGCCCTCACATTCCTGTCCCAATGCAAGTCAGTCCAGTTTCTCCCTGTATGTGTCTGGGTTCCCCAGAGTCTCGCCCATAATTGGAATTCATAGCAAGCAGGAGCTTGTATCTCCCTCCCAGTTTAAAGAACAGCACATCCAGGTGCCAGCACTTTCTGTGCCACTGCACCTCTTACCGGTCTCAATGAGCTTTCTTCACACCTCTCTGGTTGTAGAATTTCCACTCAGCCAGCTTTCCCGCGGTTCTGGGTGGTAGTTGTTCTGTTTAATTTTGATGTGGTTTAGTTATAATTTTGATGTGGTTGTGAGAGGCAGGAAGTATAGGTGATTACCTATGCCGCCATCTTGGTTTCTCTCCATAAAAGCGTTCTTGCTGATTGGATGAGATCTCTCCTTGTTCTGACCTCTCATGCACTTAAAAAAAAAAGGAAGACATAATTGACATATAGCACTGTATTAGTTTTAAGTGTATTCTCATGCACTTAAAAATTTGCCTATTCTAGGAAACTCATATAAGTGGAATCAAACAATATTTGATCTTTAGTGTCTGGTTTATTTCACTTAGCATAATGTCCTCAAGGTTCATCCATGTTGTAGCATATATCAGAATGTCTTCAGTTTTTAGGGCTAGATAATCTATATTTATAAAAGGCTAAATGACCGACCATTCATCCATCTGACTGACTGGTACATGTGACGTGCACTGGCAATTTAAAAATAAATGTTGACTCGTGCATGCACGATATTTGTCCCCATCTGACACTGGCCTCCCATTTAAATTAATTTGAAGACAGTTTCCCGTGATGCCAGCATTTGCAATGACTATTAATAAATCACAAGGACAAACTCTAGACAGTGTAGGAATATTCCTACCTGAACCGGTGTGAAGAGCGTGTGACATTAAAGTTAAAGTTGTAAATATTTCATCACAAGGGAAATTAGTCAAGGACTCTGAAAGTGTTTTTACTCTTAATGTGGTATAAAGGGAGATATTAGAATAAGTTTAATCCATTTATCAGTCATTGTTTTTATCAATGTTGTTTTTATATCATGTTTTTGTTTCTATATCATGCCTCTGTTGTTATATCATGTTGTTATTAATTTATTAATCAATTTATATATTATTTTCATATACATTTTACTAATTTTCTTTCATCTCTGACACTTCTATTATAGAGAAAGGGCGAATAGAGATATTAAAATATTTCTTCTAATTAACTTCCTTTTAATGTGCACGAATCCATGCACTGGACCACTAGTATTCCATTATATATAGATATCACAATTTGCTTATCCATTCATACATAAATGGACATTTGGGTTGTTTTCACCTTTTGGCGCTTGTGAACAATGCTACAATAAATATGGGTGTACAAATGTTTCTTCAAGTTTTCAATTCTTTTAGGCAAATACCCCAAATTAGGATTGCTGGATCATATGGCAATTCTATGTTTAACTTTTTGAGGAACCTCCATACTGTTTTCCATCATGGCAGCACCATTTTACATTCCCAAGAGCAATGCACAGTGCTCCGATTTCTCTACCTCTTTACCAATACTTGTTATTATCTGTTTCTCACATTCACATCTTGCATTACTGTGGTACAGTTGTTGCAATTAAGAAAGTAATACATTATTACTAAAGAAAGTTGATAGTTTACATTAAGGTTCACTCTTTGTGATGTACAGTTCTATGGATTTTGGCAAATGCACAATGTCATTTTTCTACAATTACAGTATTGTACAGAGCAGTTTCACAACCTTAAAAATTTCCTGTGTTCCACCTATGTATTCCCCTCTCGCAGAACCCCTGGCAACCACTGATTTTTAAAAAATATATATTTTATTGATTTTTTACAGAGAGGAAGGGAGAGGGATAGAGAGCTAGAAACGGTGATGAGACAGAAACACCGATCAGCTGCCTCCTGCACACTTCCTACTGGGGATGTGCCTGCAACCAAGGTACATGCCCCTGACCGGAATCGAACCCGGGACCCTTCAGTCCACAGGCCGATGCTCTATCCACAGAGCCAAACCGGCCAAGGCAACCACTGATTTTTTTATTGTCTATAGGTTTGCCTTATCTAGAATGTAATAGAGTTGGAATCGTGTAGTATGAAGCCTTTTCAGATTGCCTTCTGGCACTTAGCAGTATGCATTCAAGGTTCTTCCATGTTTTTTTGTTTTGTTGACTTGATAGCTCATTTTTTAATTGCTGAATAATATTTCATTTTAAGGACATAGTACAGTTTGCTTATCCATTCATCCTATAGAGGACATCTTGGTTCTTCTAATTTTTTACAATTTCTCCTGCACTTTTAACCTATTATCATACTGAAAATATTTTGCCTTCTATTAAAGTTTTTAATGTACAAGTTTTATCAGTCCCTACCTCCTCAATTCTATTAGATGATACATTTGTGACGCAGAGCCTAATGTCTTTCTCACATGGTTAGGCGTAGGGAGTGGCAAAAGCACCTTGCCCATAATCGGAACTCAGCAAATGCTGTTCCAAGTGAATACGTTTTTAGATTTGTCACCCTGCTAGAGAACCTGGGGCCTTCAGGGCAGCGTTTTCAAGCTCCTGAGAGTTGCAGGCCTGGTTAAGGCAGCTTGTCATAGCATCAGTAAGACTTGTCATCATCTGTTCTTCAGGGGCAACCATGTTAGCTCTGCTAAGGTTGAGATAGGACATTTCTCATACCAAAGAAATGATCAAGTTCAGCTTTTGGTTGAGTCTCCTGCTCTGATATTTGCGGGGCTGGCCTGGTAGTCATGAGAGGTGCTTGAAGTAAGAAATATGGGTTCTGTGGAACTGGGGCTTATGCAAGAAGCCCATGCTTGCCTGTGGGGACCCAGAGCAAGAGTGCAAATGGGGACTCCCTTCTTGCATCCTCCCTAGTTCCATCTAGCACCATGAGGGGCATTGCAAACATAGTCGAGGATATCCGAGTCTGAACGTGCAAATGCTCTGGCCACAAAGAGCCTCCCCTGGGTCACCAAGCCTATGGGTATGCACATGAGTAGCAGTGAAGTTTGTCCATAGAAGGACAGATCCAGGAAAGGGCCAATAGAGTTATGGCAGTGGGCCCAGAGACTGGGGCAGGGAATTCTGCACACCTCAGGGTATGGGCTGGAAGGGGAGGCATGAGGTCTTTGTGGGCACATCCCCTTAGCTCCATAAACTCCTCCTCCAGGTGAAGGCCAGACCAAGGCCTTCCAAAGGGGAGGGTCTAGGGCAGGGATGGGGAATGTCCAGCCCTCAAGCCATATAAAGCCTGAGAAATTGGCCCTGCCAAAGCATTAGGGGTGAGTTAATTAAACGTTTGACCAAATATAGCAGGCTAATTTTTAAGTTGATAATTTTGTCTGGCCTGTGAATGATGTTATAAATATCCAGATGGCCCTTGGCAGAAGAAAGATTCCCCACCCTTGGTCTAGGACAAAGATCGATTGCCCAGGTCTAGGTGAATATTAAAATAGACTTAACTGCGATACTCAGGCCAAAAAACAGGCCAAACTCAGGACAATACATAGTGGATCAGAAATTAATGTACTGTGTGGAAAAAATCTGTAGCTTTGTATTATTATCATTATTATATTTTCATCACAAATGTCACCTGCAACGTGAGTGGGCAGCAGGGGTAGGGTGGGGGCAGTGATGTGCTGGAGGGGCTCATCAGAGACAGTTGTTAAATATCCAGGAATCTTGTGGCCAGAAGTTTAACTATCATTCTGTTTAGCTACTATTAGAAATTAAATTATATGAGCTTGCAATTAAATAACATTTATTAAAACAGAGATAATTAACATACAAAACATTACTTCCTAATTATTTTACTATTACCTGTGTTCTTGAAGTTATTTCCATGCACTGTGTCTGCATGGTAGAAATACTGTGTCATGATGTTAATACTGGTACACATCTCTTCCCAACTCCACATTCAGTAGTATCACATTGGTACCTTGGAATTGACCACAGTACAAATACATGCACCACAGAAATTGGCAAACACCACAAATCAAGGTCCCTTACTCTGTTGCCCTCCTTCAGGCCCAGGCAGAGGCCTGTATATCATTCTTAATCTCTGTTCTTGGTTCTTCTGAGCCACGTGCTTGGCTCCCAGGTCTGCCTCTAGGCCTGGTTTCTGCCCCAGCCCCACCCTTGTCCTTCTCCAGTGGGAGGACATGTGCACAGTTCAATACCTTGCCAAGGTCAGAGTCACTGGTTTCTGCACAGACCCTGGGGTAAACCTTTTCCTGCCATTTCTGTTGACGAAAGAGAATCCTGAAACTACAGGATGAGCTGTTATAAAATGTGCTTCCTTTCAACGGTTTATCCATAGGAATCAGGATGTCCTTGATACCAAGCAGAGGAAGAGGAGGGCAGGAGGGGTGGGTGAGGGAGAAGAAGCTCAGCAGCTGAGTCAGGGAGAAGCTGCCGCCATCACCCACAAGCCGCTGCACCTAGACTCGGATTTGACACACACTCCACTGAGGTCCGTGTAGCAGGGATACTGGCTTAGATTCTCCCTCATGGTGTTTCTTTTTTTGCATTCTCTCTGCTGTTGTGGCCCCAGGAAAAGGTGGAGATGAAGGCGGCTGCAGGAGGGAGGTCTCTGCCAGGCTGGTGGGGGAAAGCCTGCCTACCCGCCACCTTTGGGAGTGGGGAAGGCACAGGAGGAAGGGGAAGGTGAGGAACAGACACACGGACACCTCTGTGACAAAACCCAGGGGAAAGTGGCATTGTAGGGGGTTGATGGATCAAAATCACGAGGGCAACAGGGATGGCTATTAGGGCCGGGAATGCCGTGGGCACCACATCCTGCCCGTCTGGGGGAGGAAGGGACCAAGACCAAATCTTCTAATTCCTGATCTAGAGCTCTTTGTGACAGTTCTCAGCTTTGCTTTTCTTCCTTAATTTTTCAAAGCCGTGTAATCCTAAAATATGAAAGAGATCAAAGTGAGGCTGCCTTCGGTATGATGGAGTGGGAGCCAGAGCCCCACCCTACCTCACAGCTTCCGAGTCTTTCCCCAGACCTCCGCTCCTCAGAGCACAGCTTGAAAATCACAGCAGTGAGATGCACTGCCTCTCAGATCCCATACCTTGACCTTGTTTCCATAAATAAAACAGGAACGTTACCATGGCAACCCGACTGTCTGTTTAAATTGCCCCTTATAGATCAGATTAGCCAGGATCGACTGTGCCTCCTGAATGCAGACTTCCTTTCCTTTTATAATAAAAGTTTGAACAAATTATAGAATAAACCACTGGGAAACAAGGTCTGAGTCAATGCAATGAAATTGTTGTCTGCAGCTCCTCTTAGGCGCCCGTGGGAGGATGTTTCTCAGTGCAACTCGGTCTCCAAGCCTGTCACTGCTCTCTTCCATGGCCGCTCCTCGGCAGGCTCGTCCTGCTGCTCTGCATGTCATTAGAAAGGACACTCCTGTCGGTGGCATCTGCTTCCCCAGGCTCGGCTGTCATGTGACGAGATGCTGTCTTTGGAGATGGACAGATTTTAAATGACATTCCCCAAGCGGGCTTGCGGAGACAGCCCTCGAAGCAGATGTAGACACGGGCCTCACCCAGCGAGAAGCTTATTAAGAGGCATTAGTTAGCCTGGAAACCAGTGCTAGTCTGCTGTTGTTCCCCAGGACACAAGAGCAAGGAATTCCTTCCCCAGCAAAACCTGGAGGAAAAGCTCAAAGAGGGTGGCAATGCTGAATTGGTTTGCCCCCTTTTTTTTAAAAAAAAAAAAAATACTTTTATTGGGAGAGATAGAGATAGAAACATCAATGATGAGAGAGAACCACTGATCAGCTACCTCCTGCATGCCCCCCACTGGGGATCGAGCCTGCAGCCCAGGCATGTGCCCTGACCCGGAATTGAACTGTGACCTCTTGGTTTACAGGTCGACACTCAACCACTGAGCCACACTGGCCGGGCCTTGGTTTGCCTTTTTGAGTAGGAAGAGTTGAATACGGCTTTCTCCCATGATCCAAGGATCTAGACAGAGCTCTGAGTCCCAGATTATCTTCCAACTGACTGGGTGTCTGAAATTCTGTGTCTTTTGCTTAAAATACAAATACCCCTAGGAAGGGCAGCAATGTAAACAAGTCCCCAAATTCCCATTAGGATGTCAGGCTGTAATCTTGCTGGGCAGAATGGGGGGGTAGGGGGGTAGTGGGGAAGGCGGTTAACAGACACCTTCCCCATGTCCGGGACCTGTTACCATGTCCTCATTTAGTCAGCCCCACAATTTAGTGAGATTTTACTAGTATATCTGTGGCCTTGTGTACTTTCCCTTTCTTCCACAATCTCTCTCCTGTCTTGTCATAGCGCGTTTTTTTAAAACTTGCTATTTAATGTCATTCTAAGTGAAGAAAGATTAACATTTTAAATTGTTAGCATGAATTTACAGTTCATCTTTATATGGTGCAAGCTTAGTTTTAAATGCAAATATAAGAGCATTTAAAGTCCCATATAGAGTCACCAAAACCACACAAATTATATTTCAGAGCTCACACATGCATACAGATCATATTCTTAGCAGAACAATGGGAACGCTACCCAAAATGAACTTAACCATTCACTTCTTGATATGTGCAGATTCTACCAACTCTCTACCTTTGGCTTATGGGCGAGTAAGGAGGGTCTGAAAAGAAAAAGAACTATGGACTGATTGGCCTTCTCCCCCCCTAATATGCCATCATTTTTGGAGTAAATGGTCAGTTAATACAAGGAAGTGACTCAAGAAAGAAAGTATGTTATAGAGTGCGTGGTGGTTTGTGTTCCTTAGAAGGCCATTGCCTTCTTTCTCCATTTGAAGCAAGTTCTGGCTTGAAAGGAGGTGTGGCCTCTTGGGGCTGTCCATGCCTCTGCCATAAATACAACAAGAATAATGTTTTGCCCCTCCCCGCCCTCCACCGCCGCCCTCGCTTGCTCGGGCTCCCCGCCGCTGTCCTCTGTGGGTTCTCTCCTTCGTCCACCGCCTCCTTAGCCGCCTGCCCTAGTCACCGAGTTTGGGACTCGTGGACCAGCTTAGTCGGCGCAGAGAAGCCGAGTCGGAGCGTCTCCCGAGTGCCTTTCATCTGAGAAGTTCAAGGCACTTTGTAGAACTTCTGCCACAGGCCGCGCTGGGCCTTGCAGCACATTTGTAAGCAATGGCTGGACCCGGAAGAAGTTGGTGATTGTTGGTGATGGAGCCTGTGGCAAGACTGGCTTGCGCATCGTTTTTAGCAAGGACCAGTTCCCAGAGGTGTACGTACCGACGGTGTTGGAGAACTACGTGGCAGACACTGAAGCGGACGGAAAGCAGGTCGAGTTCGCTTTGTGGGACACAGCTGGGCAGGAGGACGATGATTGCTTGAGGCCCCTCTCCTACCTGGACACGGATGTTATTCTGATGCGTTTCTCCATTGACAGCTCTGATAGTTTAGAAAACATCCCAGAAAAATGGACTCCGGAAGTCAAGCGTTTCTGTCCCAATGTGTCCGTCATCCTGGTTGGGAACAAGAAGGATCTTTGAAATGATGAGCACACAGGCAGGAGCTAGCCAAGACGAAGCAAGAGCCAGTAAAGCCGGAAGAAGGCAGAGATATGGCAAACAGGATTGGCGCTTTTGGGGACATGGAGTGTTCAGCAAAGTCCAGAGATGGAGGGAGGTTTTCGAAACGGCCACGAGAGCTGCTCTGCAAGCCAGGCACTAATTCAAGGAATTCCTTAACTTCTGGCTTCTTTCTAGAAAGAGAAATAGTAACTTTTGTGAGTTAGCCTGTAACTACTTCATAACTGACATGCCTTGCCGGTCATCTGTCCAGCTGCAAGGCACTCTGGTGAGCTACTGCTTCAGAGCAGATTTCATTGTCCAGCCTCTGGAGCGGGCATCCAGTTTTTTCAAAATGTGCTCAGCCAGAGAGGCCAGGCTCACCCAGCGGTGGCAAAGTTACAGTTCTGTGGCTTCATGTTAGTTACCTTATAGAAACTGTGTAATTAGTGCCATTTATTGTATGTTACCAAAAAATAAATATATCTACCCCAAACTAGATGTAGTATTTTTTGTATAATTGGATTTTCTAATACTGATATTTGTCATCCCCACGGAAAGTGTATTGGTTTTTTTAAATAATAATAATAAGAAGAAGAATGTTTGACCAAATATCTGGACACTATGGCACATAAAGTTGACACATAAAGTAAACCATCCCCCAAGAGCATAAGGTGTTAAGGTAAAGAGAAGAGTATGTCTGTGTCCATGTAGCCACATAAACTCTCGAGTCAAGGTTAACTCTCATTGCATGGTGGTAGTGGATCCATAGCAGGTGTGGTGTGTGTGTGTGTGTGTGTGTGTGTGTGTGTGTGTGAGAGAGAGAGAGAGAGAGAGAGAGAGAGAGAGAGAGAGAGAGAGAGGGAGAGAGAGAATATATGAATGAATGTGGGGGAGTATGGTTACAAAGGACACATTTCTCTAACAATGTGCTGTTGGTCTGCATTATTTCTCCATTATTGTCTTCCTAGGGACTGGGCGGTTCCTTTGATACAATGTTTGGGAATCTTGAAAGCACAATTGTTAAGACTTAAGGCTGTGGATGCTGGAGCCAGGCTGTCTGGATTTGAATTCCGGATTTGCTACCTACGTCCTAACCCCATGACTGCAGGCAATTCACTTAACTTCCTTTGCCCTAGCATCCTCAACTGTCAGATGGCAATGAAAATGGAACCCACCGCAGAGTCCGTTGTGAAGGTTAAATGAATTAAATCCTGTAAAGTGCTGGAACAGCCCTTGATGCTTGATAATGGCTTCTTTTCACAGGGCAGAGACTCAAATATGAAAAGTCTTTTTTAAAAGAATTGTTCAATATATCATGAGGTTTGTAAGCAGGAGAAAAAGAGAAATGAATACCACCACAGCTTGTGTTTCAGTGAAATAATAGCCATTAACAGATGGCATTGGAGAAAGAACAATGATCGAATCAGGGGACATGCTCTTCCAAATACTGGGACAGATTCTTCCTTCGAGTCTCATGAATAAAATCACAGGGGAAGTCTGTGCCCCAGGGTTCAGTGGGGCTGGGTGGCAGCAGCTCTGTGGGGTTGGGAGGGCTCTTTGGATCTTGGGG
Organism: Myotis myotis; assembly: GCF_014108235.1. Taxonomy (NCBI): domain Eukaryota; kingdom Metazoa; phylum Chordata; class Mammalia; order Chiroptera; family Vespertilionidae; genus Myotis; species Myotis myotis. Next base: position 37,744,722 of record NW_023416357.1, read on the forward strand.
TTTCTTTCCCGGAGATGGAACTGGCTCGCAGGACCAACTTTGGTCTCCCAATTTCTTCTCTGGCTCATAGCTCTGCTTACAGTAGTACTGGCATCTCTGAGGTTGGTAACTTCCTCCTTTTCCAAGTGAACTCGCATGATAAGGGGCATCCTTCAGGTTGCATTTTATGTGGCATTCTCAGGTAGGTTGTGGGTGCTGAGATTGGATTTGGGGAATAAAGCAGGAGGCTGGACTGTGTGTGTGTGTGTGTGTGTGTGTGTGTGTGTGTGTGTGTGTGTATACACCAGCCGTGGGCAAACTACGGCCCGCGGACCGGATCCGGCCCGTTTAAAATGAATAAAACAAACCAAAAAAAGAGACCGTACCCTTTTATGTAATGATGTTTACTTTGAATTTATATTAGTTCACACAAACACTCCATCCATGCTTTTATTCCGGCCCTCCGGTCCAGTTTAAGAACCCACTGTGGCCCTCGAGTCAAAAAGTTTGCCCACCCCTGGTATACACACACATGTATATGAGATGATGGAGTGTTTGGAAGGACAAGTGGATGAGGTGGTATTTATCTGCACTGGGGAACATCCAGGGGAGCGGACCTCTTTCTGCTTCCCACTCCTTACCACATTTCTGTTTCCTCAAGAGACGTTCATAAACAGATCCTCCCAGAAAGTTCAGGAAACATTGACTTGGGTCGACACAGACTGTTATTCCCAATCCTTGTGGCCTTTAACATAGAGCACAGGTCCCTGCTGGGTGCTTAGGCTGTTTGGAGAATGAGTTCAGTCATTATAGTTACTTTATCAGATGGGAAGAACTCTTGGGCTTTGTCAGGGCCTAAAGGCTGTTAATGATCTCAAAATCCCTAAAGTAGATTATCTGTGGTCACCCTGCTCTGCTTCCCCAGCTGTCCGATCCTATAGCCCGACAGGCAACAGGAGTTTGCTAGGAGGGGAAACAGAGTTGCAGGGTAAGTATAAGTGGAGGTGCATGGTCTGTGTAGGTGTGGGGTGACTTTCCAGAGCTAGAGAATGATATGGTATATGTGTACATACAAGGTCTATGTATACATACAAGGTCTATGTGTACATACAAGGTCTATATGGACGTACAAGGTCTAGGTGTACATACAAGGTCTATATGTATATACAAGGTCTATGTGGACATACAAGTTCTATGTGTATATACAAGGTCTATGTGTACATACAAGGTCTATGTGTATGTATGAGGTCTATATGTATATATAAGATCTATATGTACATATAAGGTCTTTGTGTATATATGAGGTCTATGTGTATGTACAAGGTGTATATGTATATATACATGGTCTATATGTATATACATGGCCTATGTATATATACACACATACGATCTTTGAATGACTTCTTAAATTTGTCTTTTCTCCTTTTCCTTATTATGAGTAATAGGAATTAATGGTATAATCTCACTACATAAATTTGAGAAGATATTGGAAAAAGGAAAGCTGGAGATGGCAAGATTAATCTTCAGTTTTCACTTTGGAACTTGAAAGGGAGGTGAGAGAAGAGGAGAAAGCAAGAGAAAAGACCAACCTCACATCCTCACACTTCTTTTCAGAGGGGAGGTGGGCTGCCCCAGGACTGCAGAGGGTGAGGGTGCCCTGACTCCCTGACTGAGCAACCCTGGGAAGGCTCTGGGGTGCAACTTAGTCTGAGTGTGCTGCCACCCAGCTCTTCAGCTCTGCGTGAGGGAGAGTTGGGAATGGAGCTCTGCCCTGACTCCTGTGTCGGCTGGGCCTCCCAGGTGACACACTGCAGCCAGCTTGGGTCGTTTGCATTTTCACAGCCAAAGGGCTGCTCACAAGATGTTCCCGCAGATATTTAAGTTACTGGATTCCAGAGCATCCCCAGGTCACTCCTGGCCCCTCCTCTTCCATATGATCACTGCAGCCAACTTCACATTTCTTAATTATGAAGAAGGCATTGTTGGGACTTCGATGCCTGTGGGAGTTATAGTAATAACAATATCAGAGCCAGCTCTTTTCCTCCTTTCTTCCCTCGCTCCCTCTCTCCGTTCATGCATTCTTTACCCCTTCTTTCACGCTTTTAAAGTATGTCAGTTCCTGGAAGCAAGACAGAGCCCAGTGGCCTGGGCCAGGCTTTGCCATCTTTCTTCCAGATGTGGAAGGAGGTTTTCTGGAGGGACAAGCTTGTTGTGTTAAAGTAATGTAATTGTCAGACACATCCTATGTATTAGTTCTCTATTGCTGCTACAACAAATTACCACAAATGTAGTGGTTTAGAACAACACCCATTTATTGTCTCAGTTCTCTAGGTCAGACATCCGGGTACAGAATGACTTAGTGAGTCTCTGCTTAGATTCTTGCGGGTATTGGCAGGGCTGTGTTCCTTTCTGGAAGCTCTGGGAATAAATCTGTTTCCAAGCTCATTCAGGTTGTTGGCTTAATTCGGTTCCTTGTGGCTGTTGGACTGAGGTCCCTGTTTCCTTGGTGGCTGTCAGTGAGGGGCTGGTCTTGTGCTCTTAAAGGCTGCCCATTTTCCATCTCATGCTTTCTATGTGGCCCCCTCTCATGCTTTAAATCTCCAACTGTTCCTTTTTACAGCATCTCGCCAACCTCTAGCCAGAGTAAGTTTTCTGCTTTTAAGGGTTCACATGATTAGAGTGGGCCAACCTGGATAATCCAGGATAATCTATCTTAATTTCATCTTCAAAGCCCCTTTTGTAACCAATATAACATATTCACAGGTTCCAGGGATTAGGGAGTGGACATCTTGGGAGGGGGCATTATTTGGCCTACCACACACTATAAATACTTCATTGATTCTCTTGGCTGCTCAAGAATAAGAAACTATTGCAACCTTTGTCAGGGAGCTCTGCCTAACATTTCCACTAGATGGGCCAGGGCTGAACAGAGAAAGTGAAGGAACCTGAAGCAGACGCAGGGGTGAATGTAAGGCACTTCCATCCTGCAAAGGGAAGCTAAGTCCTCTTCCGAAGCCCAGGACCTGCCTCCTCCCTCAATTTGAGGCCACAGAGGCCCAGAGAGGTGACATGACTTGATCAAGCTCAGTAGCCACACCAGAGCCGAAGAATTCTGAAAGCAACTGCTATAAAGCCTGACAGAGGCTTTCCAGAACGTGGACATGTCTCTCAGATCTTGGCTTTTGTGCACTTAGCATGCAAAGGCGGTGGCTCAACCAGGCTGCACAGCCTTGAAGAAATAAGTGACTGTGGCTTCTTAGCTCTAGAAAACTTAAACCCATAACATTATGGCTCAGGGCATGTATGAATATGACTGTGGGCTCTCTACACCCTGAGGATAGTTGGTCATTATGGCCAGCAAGACACACGCCACCTTATTCTTACAATTCTGACAAATTCTACAAATCCTGGTGCCCTGGTGGCCAGATTCCATTGTGCCTCCTTGGCATAGTCAGGACCTCTCTCTCAGGCTGATGAGAAGACACTACCGCTGTGTGAACTGTTCTGGCTCCTCTGGGGGAGAAACCTGGCGAGGAATCCCTCCTCTGCTTATTCCACTCTGAGGGGAGGCAGATGTCCCGCAGGCCAGGGCTGTGTTTCAGATCAGCAGGCAGCAGCTGGTTCTGTGAAGAGGGCTGGTTGTTCAGCGGCTTCATTCTCTCGCCTCCTCCGCTCACCCCAGGCTCCTCTTTATCTGTGTCTGGAGACATCCAGCTCCAGGGGTTTACATAAGGCAGAGCAAAGTGCTCTCCGCTAAGAATACATCCACCCCCTTCCCTGGGCCATGTGCCTGGGAGGTGAGGAAAGTGACTCAATGCATTTCTGACTATGAAAAGACAAATATCTGAAAAACTGCTGGATTAATGACAGGGAAAAATTGGTATTTTTAGCACATGAGGGCAGCGTTAGCTACTGTAAAGTCCTGGCGGATGGGAGCTTGAATGTTTTAGACGATGCATTTAGCGGCAGGGGGTTCTCAAGTGGCAAGTGAGGCCCAGAGAGCGTAAAGGCGCTGCAGTAGCAAAGTGTCCTGTGATGATCTTATCAACAGCAGAGCAGGCTGGCTGGGAAATGTCTGTGGCGTTCAGGCAAGGCTGCTTTTCTCACAACCAAAAACTCCCTTTGGTTCCCGGGACACATCTTTGCTGATGCCAGTGAAGTGCTGATGGGCAGTCTGGCACTCTGCCTGGTAGAAAGAAGCACTGGGCTGCGGGTGAGCTGTGTGTGTGTGTGTGTGTGTGTGTGTGTGTGTGTGTGTGAGCACCCAGAGTCTCCCATGGGTGTCCCCAGCCCCCTGTTGCCATCCTGCTCTTGGGAGAAAGCTGGTCTACCCCCAGAGCTCATTCCAAGGTCCCTGGTAGGCATGGGCACTGTTGGTTTGGAGATTTCTGTAGGTGGAGCTGCTGCTACTATTGCTTCCAGAGCAACCCCAATCATTGCCCAGGGGTTCCTCCTGCCTATTCATTGGAGACGCGGGTCCAGAGAGAACGTGGGAGGTGTTCACAAAATGGCCAGTGTCTATCACTGACGGCTTGGTGTGTGCCAGTCAAGGGCTGCAATTTGAGCAATTTGTTTCTAGGGAGAAGCACTGCTCCCTGTATGTTTAATAGCCATTCTTCTCCCTTCTTTCCTGCTGGTGGAAGCAACCTCTTCAATAGCAAGACTTATTCATTCTCAAGGAAAAGTGACTTTGGAGCCAGATTGCCGAAGTGTGAACCTCAACTCCACCACTTATTGTGACCTTCTTTGACTTCTCTGTGCCTAAGATTTTTCATCTGTAAAATAGGTATAATAATGCTACCTTCCTAACATGTGGCTTTGAAGAGTAAATTAATTAATGCAGGAAAAGTGCTTATGATAGTACCTGGTGCATAGGAAGTGCTCAGGGGAGGGCAGTACTATGATGTCCCAGTGTCTTCTGAAGCTTGGGTGTAGGCATATTATACATCACTGGTCAATTGGACCTGCGGGGAAGTCGACTGGGGACTTCCAGGCAACACACAGGAAGCCATGCCATTGTCCATTTTGGCTTCTCATGGTTAGGTCTCTATGTGATGCCTGGAATTGCAGAAACAGTACTAGCCCAGGGACAGTCCGACTTTGGATATTATGTTATTTGAGATAAAAAATTGTCTCATTGTTTAAGCCTTCTAGCACTTACAGTTAAAAACATCCTAACTGATGTACCTAGTAATGACACAGAGAGACTAAGCTCTGTATAGAATTAAATGTATCTGACAATATGGTTAGGATAATTCTTTGCTTTAAATTATTTTTAAAAATTGAACAATAACACACCCCTATAGTAAAGACATCAAAAATTATGAAAAGCTTTCAGTGAAAAATCTCCTTCCACATTAGTCAGTCATGTGCCCAGTTCTCAGGCCTCACCGCTTTTAGTCTTTATTCACCCTTCCAGAGATTTCAAAAATGAATATAAATAATAATACAAATTATTTATTTAACTAGTCCCCCACTGATACATATCCAGGTTCTCTCTAGTCTTTCACTGCTGACTGCAGTGCTGCAATAAATAAACTTGATCTTGGCCATTTTGTAGATATGCACATCTATCTGTAGGGTAACCTCCCCAGGGTGGAGTTGCTGAGTCTAAGAGCACATACATTTGGAATTTTGATCGCTATTGCTAAATTTCCTCCATCTGGGTTGTAAAATGTATACTCCCACCAGCAATGTGCAGCAGTGCCTGTTTCCCATAGCCTTGGCAACAGAACGTGTGATCAAATTTTGGATTTTTGCCAATTTTATGGTGAAAAATTATATCTTGGGAAATTTTAATTTGCATGTTTCTTTCTATGTGTGAAATTGAGCATTTAGAAATAGATTTAAGAATAATTTGCATATTCTTTGAATTGACTTTATGATATTTTCCATTTTTCTAATGGGTTATTGACTATTTTTCTTATCAATCTCAACAGTTTTGTATTAGTAGGAAGATTTTTCTAGGTCTCTAATGAGTTATAAGTATGTTTCCCAGTTTGTCATTTTTTTTTTTTTGAGTGGTGGGGTTTATTTTTGTCAGGCAAAGCCTTAAAAAATTTTTTTTTATATTGTTGAATTTATTGATATTTTTTGCATGGTTTCTGGATTTGGGGTCATAGTTTAAAAGCCCTCTACACTGTGGTTATGAAAAATTATCTCATTTATTCATTTACTATCTTTATTGATTTATATTTTATATTTAAAGATTTGATGCATTTGGAATATATCATGCAACACAGAGTGATATATGAATCCAACATTAATATTTCCAGATAGCTACCTAGCTGCCCCACCATTATTCATAGTTCAGTTTTCACCATTGATTTGGTATTTGTTTATTTTTCTGGACTTGATTTTCTATTCTACTGGTCCATATATTCATGTGCCAGTACTATGTTGCTTTAATAACTGAACTTTGGAGAATATCTTTATATCTGCCAATCTACTTATTTTGATTTCCTTATCAGAGTTTCCTTTGTAAATCTTTTTTGCTTATTTTCTAATATGAACTTTAGAATGCTTTGTTTAGCTACCCCTCCCCATTTTTAGCTTTATTGAGCTTATGCTCAATTTAAAAATTAAATTAGAAAGATCAGTAAACTCTTGATATAAATGTATAATCACATTGAGTCAGCTTGTTCAAAAATATGGTATGCTTTCTTATTTATGTGTTCTAATGTGTCCCTCTGAAATGTTTTAAAGATTATTTCAATATATACTTGTACTTTTATTGTTGAATTTATTCATAAGAAAATTATCTTTTTGTTGCAGTTCTTATTAATATAAATAGAATATTTCCATATTATCATCTTCTAGCTTCTAACTATTGACTACCTTATAGTTTTGTGCTCCACAATATTACTGACTTTTCTTACTGTTTTTGTAGTCTTTGAAAAATTGAGTTCCTGGGGTTTTTCAAGTAAACAATAATATCTCTGCCTCTCAGTTTTTATGCCTTAAATTCTTCTCTTATTTGCATTTTATTGGCTAGAGTGCCAGTAAAAATTGATAAAAACAAAAAAAGAACTGGACAAATCCACAATTATAGTGGGTGTTTTTAGCACATCTTTCTTGGTCACTGATAGAAGAATTACACACAAAAAATTAGTAAGCAGTATGATCGATAAACTGACCCAACTGACATGTATGGAACCCAGTACCCAATAACTCTACCATGCACATTCTTTTCAAGTGTGCATGAAACATTTACCAAAATTGATGATATGCTGAATAATAAATCAAATCTCAATAAACCTCAAGGGACTGACGTAATCTCAAGTATGTTCTCTTACCATAATGAAACTGAGCTAGAAACAAAAAAATAAAAAGATAACTAGAGACTCCCTAAATATCTGGATTGGAGATTAAGCTATATACTTCTAAATAACCCATGGTTAAAAGAAGAAATTAGCAATGAAAATAAGGAAATATTTTTACCTAAATGATAATGAAAATATGACATATTAAAACATATAAGGTGGTTAAAATATGCTTCAGGAGCCATTTATGGCATTAAATATATATTTGGAAAGAAGAGAGGCTGAGAAATCAATCATCTCAATTTATATATTTTTTAAAAATTTAATCTATCTTAATAAGTAGGAAAAAATAGCAAGTTAAACCTAAGGAATGCATAAAGAAGACTATGTAAAAGTTAAAAGCAGAAATGGTATTCTGCCTCAAGACCATAGCATCACATCCTACCTGATTTTGCAGACTGACAGCCTGACCTACAGATTTTACCCTTGCCAATCCCCACAATTGTGTGGTAAGCCAATTCCTTTAAATTATTTTTTTAGGTATAAATATAGACAAAAATAAACAACAAAAAAAGAAACTTCTGGCTTGCTCATAATGTGCTATTTTTCTGTCTGAATTGTGGCAACTGGGATGTCTTTTTATTGGAGAAATTTATCGAGCTTATTAACTGTGTACTTTTCTATATTTGATCAACATGCCAACATTTGTTAAGCATCTAGTGTCTGTGTGTAAGATTGTGTAGGGCACCCCTTTGTTAGCATCACCCCGATAGAGGAAGCCACTTCTTACTAATTGGCTCAAGGGACAGAAGAGTAATGAGTGCAGGCAAGCTCTGCAAGTCCGTCCTGAGAGTAGGACCCCATCAGGCTTCGGCCGGAGCTTCCATCGCTTTGATTGGCAGAGTCCACTTCGGTGCTTCCCCGTTCATGACAGTTCTTTGTGTCACACTTAAATTTCCAAAGTAGTTGCGCTGCCGATGGCCAGGAGGCCCTGCTCCGAAGCTTGAGTGACTCCCCTCGGTTCGGTATCTGCCTCCGCCATCTGGAAACAGTTGGCAGGCAGCTAGAGAATGCGCTTGCTGTGGCCCCCGTGTGCCTGGGTGGGTGGGAGGCAGGGAATTTGTGGAGATTAGTGCTCTGCCTCCACACTAACTGGCTTACTTATTTTCTCAGCTACAAAGCTAAAAGGATGGTAACACACGTTAGTATTTGAGGAGGACTTGTTTGCATAATTACATTGTTAATCAGCATGTGTGCCTATATCCAGATGGAGGGTTCAGTTACAAAGTTAAAGACACACAAACATTTTGATTTGCAGAGGTAGTGAAATTGTGAGTACATTTCTTTCTTTTAATATTGTCATAATGTTTTTGTTTATGTAACCAAGAATGATAATAAAAACACACCAAAGCACTCTCCCCGAAAGCAGAAGAATGATCTTCATTACATATATATTCAGACAAAAGAAAAATAAAACACTAAACTGGTACTTTATACAAATTACACAGAGACATTTCTTCACTAATTTGAAAATTTAATCAGGAAATTTGGTCAAATTTGAATCTGACACTTGCTTATTTACATGTGCCAGAAACAGAAAAATAACCTTCCATCTATAAATATGAAACTAAATTTGGATTAAGTTTTAGAACTCATTATTTTGACAGGTTTAGATGTCAGAGCTGACATGTACTGATGAAAATATTTCTTCGAGTGTATTTAACATATGGCCTCCAGCTACTGGGAAGATTTTTGCTGTTATAACAAAAGGTGGCTTCTGAGTTGATGGATGAATGTTTTAATCAGAATCTGGTCTCAATCTGCTGGGCACTAAACATACCAGAATGTGTTTGGTTTGTTTCTTTGTGATGAAATATACTTATATCCAAGAATGTCAACATCTTTATTTATTTCTAATAAACTAATATTTATTGAGCTTTACTTTGGGCAGGGCCCTGCATACCAGAGTCTATATACAAGCAATTGCCAGCTAAGTAAATAGTTGCTTGGAACTAGGAACTCATTTCCTTACAAAAATAATATTATCGCAGTAGTAGTGTCTCAGAATAGTCCAAAAAGGAAATGTAACTCAGTATGTAGCTGAGCTTTGTGCTGCTGCAAATACTAGCCTGATGCTGGCCGCTGGGAGCAGGAAGCCCTCAGTGGAGGTGAGTAGCATAAGTAGGGACAGGAAAAGTCAAAGACCAGAAGGAAATGAGAAAGGGAAGGGGTGAAGGAGAAGATGGAGGAGGAAGAGGATGGGGAATGGAGAGGAAGAAGGAGAGGAGGAGAAGAAAAGCAGCAAGGAGGCGAAAGAGGAAGTGGCCCCATTTGTTCTTTTCTACCACAGGACTGTGTTCACTGATACTTCTTTGGCAGCGTCTCCGGTATTTCTGGCTCCCAGGTTGCTCACCCCCAGGAAGGGATTTGTGCCCTGCAATTACCATTTTCCTTTTCTCAAAAGGTCTTGAATTCACTGTTGATCTCATGTAGGTATTAAGAGGAAATCCATCTGCCAGCTGGTGTGGCTCAGTGGTTGAGCGTTGACCTATGAACCAGAGGTCACAGTTCTATTCCCGGTCAGGGCATGTGCACAGGTTGTGGGCTCAATCCCCAGTAGGAGATATGAGGAGGCATTTGGTCAATGATTCTCTCTCATCATTGATGTTTCTATCTCTCTCTCCCTCTCCCGTCCTTTCTGAAATCAATAAAAATATATACATATAAAGAGGAAAGCCATCTGATTGAACTATCTCTAAGATATGCATGACTAACAGTCTTGTATATTTATGAGTTGTTTGAATTGTTAAAATAGAAGCAGATGAATCTTTTATTGCTAGAACCGTGGGCACCACAAAAAAGCAACATGGGACACCCTGACCTTTTGGAGTTGGGGTTGGAATCTTTGGTCAGGGCAACCCCGTGAACAAGCCCGTGACTCTGCTTGTGGTCTGTGGCGGCCAGCTCCCGAAGGCCGGCCCTGCTCTTCAGTTTCTTCTCCTTTCCGCTTCTGAGCCACAGACACTCTAAGAGCTTCACAGCGGAAGTAGGCACCTGGATACATTTGGTTTTGTAAAGTGACTATTGGCGAGATGGTAAAAATCTGTGTCTATGCTCTACATTATTGGGCCCACATTGAAGATGAGGAAATTGAGGTGTGTAGGAACCAAAGCCATACCCTTTTCAGCACAAGGAGTACACACAAGTGACTTTTTGATAGTACCAGCCAGTTCTGTCCAGTATGGCGGCCACTTGTTGCATGTGGCTATTGTGTGCCGAATTGTGCAACTGGGGAACTGAATTTTTAATTTTATACACTCTCACCGAACTTAAATTTGAAAGCTAATATGCAATTTAGTTATTGGAAGACTTTTAAGTAAGTTTGGAATAACTTGGGTATTTGAGTCTATTTATTCAACTGTAAGCTTTATAAACTCTAAGTCTAGGTCAAGTATTGCCAATGAAATGCAATTTTTGAAGTCTGAGCACCCTCTGCTCCCACTGAGGACAACTATGAAAAGTCACTTAAGCTTCCAATAGAGTCGCTGAAGCCTTCATTGATCTGGTATCACAGTCCATGTGCTCCTTTGACCCAACTTGCACTTTTCTCTTCACTTCCAAAAGGGTTGGTTCTAAGAGTTCTCCTAAATAAACCTTCTGCCTACCAATACCCATCTCAGAATCTGCTTCCTGGAAACCCAACCCGCCAGAATTTATTTATTTATTTATTTATGTATTTATTTATTTATTTTATTGATTTCAGAGAGGAAGGGAGCGGGAGAGAGGGATAGGAACATCAGTGATGAGAGAGAATCACTGACCGGCTGCCTCCCGCACGCCCCCCACTGGGGATCGAGCCTGCAAACGGGGCATGTGCCCTGACTGGGAATGGAGCCATGACTTCCTGGCTCATAGGCCGATGCCCAACCACTGAGCCACGCTGGCCCGGCAGAATGTACTTATTTTTAAATAATATAATAAACATCGGGGGCCTCTGGGACCTCAAACATTTGGGGTCTTAAATATGCACTCTTTTAGGTCACAGCCAATCAGCAACCTCATTAGTGCCCACTATGTGAATAACACTTAACTGAGGGCTGGGAGTAGACTAAGCCCGAAGGAAAGAATGGCCAGGGCATGGCTGGACCAGAGGAACTCCAAGGTTGTCCCCTGAGCCTCTACAAAAATATTTGTATCTATACAGGGAAATCTCGCCCCTAATGCTCAAAACTGAAAAAATGGTAGAAGCCATTCTCTGGGTGATTGTGGCTACAGGAGGGAAGGAGAGATGTTCAGCGAGTATAGAAAACTGAGGATGATCAACAGAGCTCAATGCTCTGGCATCAGGCAGAAGGAGGCTGGAGCAGCGGCATCACTTGGAGGAGCCCCATAGGACATCGAGGAGGAGAACTCCTCCTAGTGGGCAAAGCTCTGAATAGTCCACGTCATCGTCCATTTGCATGGAAAGAGAGTGGCCTAAGGACGGAATGTGCACGGCCTCATGGCGGTCCATCGTGGTTTAGCCCAGGGCCGGAGATCCAAAAGCAGCAACACTGGAGGATGGGAAAGAGGGAGGCTTGGTGAAGAGTTAGACACATTGGCTTCCCTGAATGACCAGAGTGTGAGAATGCTTGTTTTCCTTGAGGCCTCTCATAAAAGACTCCTTGCAGCAGGGAGGGATTCTTAATAATCAGATGAACAGAGCACTGTCCTTGACAAAGGTAGGTCTACTGACTGCCGCTACTCAGGGTGCAGTTTGACGGTACAACCCCGGGACTCCACTGTGGTGCTCAGGGAGGCGCAGCCAGGCACCACAGGGGAGGTTGAGTGCTTGGGATGCTTCCTCTCAGATGGAGGGCAGTGATTTGTCTTCATTGGAATAGACTCTTACATTTCAATTTATTTTTCTTACCTACAATATGTCTACTACCATTCCTAGCCAAGGAAGAGTAAGGTTCACATGGCCTTGTGACCAATTGCAGAAATAAAGACTGCATTACTTACCCAAATTTCATTACTCACCCCAAATTCTTCTCTTTTCCCTTTCTTCCCTCGTTGTCTGAATGATCTATATTCTGGGAAATTTTCAGGAACTTAATCTTTCAACTTTAATTAAATTAATAAAAATTTTAGCAGTCATATTCTTATGTTCTTTTTCTGTGATGGTTTCTTTTCTATATGTATGTATTATGAGTGCAGCATCTTTATTTTTAAAATCCTTACCCAAGGATATGTTTTTTAATTGATTTTTTGAGAGAGACAGGAAGAGAGAGAGAAGCATCAATGTGAAAAACTTCTATTGGTTGCTTCCGGTATGTACCCCGACTGGAGATTAAACCCACAACCTAGGTATGTGTCCTGGGAATCAAACCCACAACCGTTTTGGTATAAGGGATGATGTTCCAACTTACTGAACCACCCGGCCAGGGCGAATGCAGCATCTTTTTATTTTTCTCTGCAAATTCTAATTAGAGTTTTTTCCACTTTAATTTTCTTCTGTTCTTTATTTTTCCTCCAAGGTCGTTTAATCTCTTAATCATCTTGGTCTTCCTATTTCACATTTTAAGCTTTCCATTTCACAGTCTGGTGATTGTGGCTGTTTAACAATGAAACACTAGCAGAGCTCCCCAGAAACCTGTGTTGGTGGGTGAGTCTCGCTGACTGTGCTGGGCTCAGCTCTTGTGAGCAAGAAGGCAGCCACTGGTTCCTCAGAGGGCCTCAGAATGTCAGAACGAGAGGGTTTGCTGCGGCATGCCGTGATCCCACACCTGGTGCATGGGTTCTTACCAGAAGATTCATTCTCATTTTTTGTAGAGACAAGATTTCAGCTTTAGTTTTAACTTTTTCTCCTGGGCTTGGAAATATATCCAGTTGCCAGATGTCTTGCAAGCAGTTTTGTTGGATGGAAATGTCAGGGGTGCCATTCTATGTTCAGACTTTCAATTAGCGACCCTGTTTCTATCTCATTTCTCATCCTGCCTTCCATTGTCTTTATGTTCTTGGTCCTTTTCTGTTCAGCTCCTACTTAACACTTCCTCCATTGGCTTTCATGTTACAGAAAGATTTTGAAATCTTAAGTCTCCTGGTGGATCTCTCTTGGATTCTTTGTAGAGAGAGGAGCTAAAGAAACCCATGGGCTGAGTTTGTCACTTTGAACCAGAAGTCGTGGGTCCTTTGGGTTGTGAATGGGTCTTTAATGTGCTCCAAGTTTAGAGTCAGCCATGACACATGACAGTGGACCCTAGTGTGGTGGGATGCCCATGGCTTGTCGTGTACTCTCTCATTTGACCTACACCTCTGGGGTCCCTGGAGAGGCTGGAGGAATGGAGCTGGAGAAGTAAGTCATCTGGAAGGTGTCCCTGGGTAGAGAGCACTTGGTCGAAATAAGAAGACACCTCTGCTATCGGTCAGAATGCCAAGGGAGAGGTAGTCCAGTCTAGGAAAAGCGTCTGATGTGGGCTTGGAGGTGGGAGCAGGTGAGTAGGGTTATAAGAGCAGCACTGTCTCCTCAGTTGTTGCTGACTCAGAGCTGGGAGCAGGGGGAGATGGGAGACGAGCTAAGTGGGGAGCCAGTGGTGGGGCTGAAAGAGTGTATGAGGTGATGTAAGCCACCAGTTCTATGAGAACTTGGAGCAAAAGCCCTGCTGATGAGGGTAAGTTTGGAGCCAGAAAATAACACCGTCAGCAGTGTCACTGGCACACACAAAGGACAATGATAGATTGCACAGCCCCCTCTCACATTTCCGGGCTAATGGAAGCGACAGTAGCATAGATGAATGAAAGCCACAGCTTGCCCATTAGTTTCAGCTTTCTTCCCCAAAGGCCTTTCACTGGAACTTGCAAAATGTGCATTTCTCCTCTTTGTCCTTCCTTTCCCAGCCTTCTAGAAGAGACCATAGGACCAAAGAGGCAAGTCCCTGGAGAGAGAGGAAGAGATGAGGGGCACCCCCAAGTTGGCTGATAGGAAACCAGGCTGGTTTGCATAGTGCCACTCCCTGCCTAATATTTAGATGGGGCCAAAGCCAGTGCAGGCACAAGGCCAAGCATGTAAAAGGTTCCCCTAAGGTGTTGGTGTCGTGCCCTCCCCAGCACAGGTGACCCATACAGCAACAACAGTAAACCAAGCTTTGGGGGGCCCCTGGACTCACTGGTCCTCAGCCGTGCTGAGAGCTCTTTCTCTGTGCCCCTAGCCCAGCCTCTGAAGGCGGCGGCTATGGACTCTGTCCTGGTGATGGAGGAATGCAATCTGCCCCGTGAGGTTTTAGTTGCTTTTCTTTATCTCTTCCGGCTCCTCCTCTGAGAAAAATTTCTGGAACAGGTGCTTTCCCCCCTCCCTGCTCATTCCTGGCAGCAACCAACACCATTCAAAGCCCGTCCCTCTGACTTTGCCAAGCAGAGTCATAATAGCCTCATCGGCAGTGAGTCTGCAGCTTTACCAGTGTCCTGTCTCTGTCTCTCTCTCTGTTCCTCTCTGTCTTTGTGTCTCTCTCCACCACACATCTGGTCGAATATTCCAGAGCTCTTTAGGAAAGCAGCCTCACACCCCCATTCTGTGCCAAGTAACAGGCATGATGCTTACCCCCACCCTTCAAACAAAAGAATAAAAAGGCTTCACACCTCCCTGGTTCTCTAAATAAAAATACCCTGTTTTCCTCTGAGCAGAGGGAGCCCTTTCTACCCAGAGGCCCCTCTTCCTGCAGGGCAAACCCCAAAGCTGGCAAATAATCATTCATTTATGACAATGAAAGATTCATGAGGGACTCTGCTGGGCTGCCAGCAGAGTTCAGACGGGTTCTGATCTCACTTTAATTTAATTAAGCTGGGTTTATTTAATCAGCCCAGAGATATGTATCCTCAGGCAGGAATTTGCTGCCTGCCTCTGAACTGTTTCTGTCTGTGGGAGGAGGAGGAGGGCTGTGGTCTGCCCAGCATTTTTGAAAGGTTTGGGCCCAAGAGGCAGGCTGGCTGGTGGTCTTGGTTCAGACCAGGTGCTGCGGGGACACTGCATTCAGCAGCTGCGTGTGTGTGTGTGTGTGTGTGTGTGTGTGTGTGTGTGTGTGTGTGTGTAGCCCCAGGATCTCGTTCTGCGGCAGGAGTGTCAGAGGAGCCAGAGCTGCCAGCTGTCTGTGTTCTCAGCCACCACAGGGGGACACAGTAGAGAAGGGAGGCTGCACTGTGGCTCAAGGAGAGTTTGCTCAAAGCATGTTCCACACATCTATCTCCTCTGGGTGCTCGTTAAGCCTGCTGATTTCCAGGCCCCACACCCAGCCTGGCTGAACCACACTGAAGTTTAAGAACTACTGTGTTCCCAAGCGTTATGATCCTCGGGAGTATTTCCATTTTAAAGATTGAGGTGGGGTGGGGAGAGGACAGTCACTGAAACCCCTTTAGAAGGAATCATTCTGGCGGGTTTCAGGCCCAGTGGGGAGACATCTGGGAACAATGTTGTTGTTCTTAGCCCTCACTGGAGGACTTGCCAGGGAGAGAAACACCAATGTGAAAGTGAAACATTGATCGGTTGCCTCCCACAGAGAATCTACAACCTGGGTATATGCTCTGACTGGGAATCAAACCTGTGACCTTTAGGTATATAGATCAATGCTCCAACCCAACTGAGCCACACCGGCCAGGGCTGGAAACAGAGTCTTATAAAGCCTCCTAAATCCCTCTACTTCTAGGACAGTATCTTGTCTTCCATGTGTAAGGGTGGATTTGAGGAGAACTGCTGTGCTGTGGTGGGTGGAACCAGGATGATTTGAGTGGATGTCTGAGCCGATGGTATAAGTCCCAGTTTGAGTCCAAGGCCTGAGAACCGGGGCCACCCATATCCAAGGGCAGGGGAAGATAGATGTCTCTGCTCAGGCAGAGAGCAAATGTGTCCTTTGTCTACCTTGTTGTCCTATTCAGGCCCTCAGCTGGTAATAAATCTCTCTGTGTATATCCTATTGGTTCTGTTTCTCTGGAGACCCCTGACTAACACAGTGTCCCCACCGAACTCCTCCTCAGTCTGAGATGGACTGTGGCCATAGTAGAGGGAGTGCTAGGATTCAGCCATTTGACTAAGAAGGGGAGTCCTTCTTCTGCCTTATTTTGCTGAATGACTCTGATATTAATAGAGAGGAGTAGTAGAACCTGCTTTTATTTTATTTTATTTTATTTTATTTTATTTTATTTTATTTTATTTTATTTTCAAGAAAACACACTGTCTTACACTTGATCAGCACTTTTATTTATATGAACTCTGCAATTCCACCCCAAGACATTGTAAAACGTGTATAAGTGGCCCCATTTTGAGGAAATTGAAGGTCAGATTGCCTTAGGGAACACCTACGACATAACCCAGACACAGTCTAATTCAGTCGTCTAATTCTAATTTTCCTCTAGGCTTATGCCATCCAATATGGTGGTCACCAGCTACATGTGGCAGTTAAGCACTTGAAATGTGGTTAGACTACATTGAGATGAGCTGTAAGAGTAAAATACAAAAATTTAGTACAAAAAATGTAAAATATTTTGTTAATGTTTATGCTAATTACACATGGAAGTGATACAATTTTGAATATATTACCTTAAATATAGAATTAAAATTAATTTCAACAGTTTCTTTTTACTTTTCAAATGTAATGTGGATATTCTAAAATATTAAATTATACATATGGCTTGCGTTTGTGGTCGGCATTATCTACTGGATGACATTGTTCTAAATCAAAGCCAACATGTTTTCAGACTCACAACCTCAGGTCACGCCAATACAGCCCTCAAATCACCCCAAGACCCCTGGGAGGTGGGAGAAAACCCAACAGATTGCATGGTAGCTAAGCCCCTGTTTTTCATGTTTTGATATTTCCTCATGAAAGGGAAGAAACTGGGCACCATGGGGGTAACCCAGGGAGGGACCAGATGCTGATAACTAGGCAACTTCCTTTGAAGTGTGATCTTGTGTCAAAAGGTCTTTCCAAACGTATTTGGGTTAACAAAGAACTGGGGCAAAGTTCAGACCTCTGAGCCAGAAAGCTCCCTCCTCCACATCAGTGCAGGGTGAGTATGTCGAAGAGATGGGGGTACCTCTGTACTGAGAAGTCTGTTATAACGGGGGCAGAGAAGCTAAACAAGAGGGCCAGAAGGGAGTGTAAAAGCCCGGCCAGGAAGAAACTCAGCCATCGGAAGCAAGCGATTCCTTTCACTTATTCATTCATGTAGCAACTTTTTACAATAACTTACTTATTGTTACTAATTGTCTAATGTTATCTACCAGGCACTGACTGTTCCCCGTTCCAGGGATGAAGTGATGATCTGCCATCAGTAGAGGTGGTTATCAACAGCGTGGAAGATGGCTCACTACCTCCTCTAGGTTACTCTCAGGCAAGTGGGCAGGGGAAAGAGGAAGTGAGAACACTCTCCTTCCTTCTAAGGATGTTGAAGGTCAGACTGGCTTAAGGATCACCTAGGACAGAAAGAGGGAGAGGGAGAGAGGAAGAGAGAAACATTAATGTGAAAGTGAAACACACGTCACTTAATTCACATTCCATGGGTCAATACCTAGTCACAGCATCACACCTAGAAGCAAGGGAGTCTGGGAAATGTAGTCTTTATACTGAATGACAGGTATCCTGCTAAACATTTTTTTAATGAAGGAAGAAGAAAACAGAATTTGAGGGACAATTCTCAGCACTGTTAAATTGCA
Organism: Myotis myotis; assembly: GCF_014108235.1. Taxonomy (NCBI): domain Eukaryota; kingdom Metazoa; phylum Chordata; class Mammalia; order Chiroptera; family Vespertilionidae; genus Myotis; species Myotis myotis. The sequence continues at coordinate 37,762,647 of NW_023416357.1, forward strand.
CATCTACTGTGCTGACCATGTCAACAATAGGACTGCATTTCTGCAAAGACCAGAGCCTGACAATTCCTGATCAATCTAACAGAATTTACTTATTTAAGGCTAGAGAAGGAAGGCAGCATGGTCAGGACTCATATTAGAGAGATCAGCATCATTTTCTAGGACATACAGAGGCGAGTACTTCCAGAACACAAAATTCTCTCTAAGAGAATACACCCAGTTGCAGACAATACCCAAGAGAGTAGGGCTCACATTAAGTTTTCAGGAAGCCTAAGAAGAAACAAAGTAGGGTAATGAGATAGAAGAGATTTGGGGTGGGAGGTGTCTGGCTATTTATTAGCAAGTGTGTATCTCTAGGGAGCGAATTTTCGAACCCCTGAAGGGCTGGAAAGCCTTCCTCATGGAAAGTGTTCCAGGCATAGGGAACAGCAGATGCAGAGAGTTTGAGATAAAGATTCGCTTTCATGTGTAATCAGAAGCAAAGTTTTCCAGAGTGACTGGAGTGTCATGAGTGAGAAAGAGAGGGAATACAAGGGCAGGAAAAGAAAGAAGAAGGGAGAAGGAAGGCAGCTCTCACGTTTACACTGCGGGGAGGGAGCATCTGGATCAGACAGGGGGACAGTAGCTTCTGCTTCCATCAGCTATTCTCTTGTGGTTGTCCCCTGGCAGATTTCCATTCAAATGGCCCCAAACTAGAGCTAAGGAAGGAGATTTGGCATCAGCTCTCTCCAGGCTCATAGTCTTCTTCTTTCCTTCCATTCATTTTCCTTATCTGTTTACTCACGACAAAAATACCGGCCCTGCCCTGCCTTCCTGCCAGGGTTGCCGTGAAAGTCAGATGAAAGAGGAGGCGTGACAGTGGCTGTCCTGTGCCGTGTTGAGCTCTGGGGGAGGGAAGCATAGTGTCCCACACCCAGTGAGGACTCGATATCCTTATCTATATCGTTATGGTAGCAGCCGGTTTCATCAATTTTCAGGCTTTGACTTCAAAATCTCAGTTTTGATTTTGAAATATCTTTCTTTTCCCAATGTACTAATTAATGATGGGTTTGTTTTTCTTGTAAAAGTGGGTGCTAGGATATTTTTAGGAGATTCCTTTTTGTCAAGGACCCCTGAGGCTTGGTGCAGAGTGGTGTGTGTTGTGCCCAATGAAACATTTAGATTATTTGTCGGATGAGGGCTCTGCCGCCTGCATCCCTACAAAATGTACATATGGATAGCCTGGCCAGTGTGACTCAGCTGGTTGAGTGTCACCCTGTGCAATGAAAGGTTGCCAGTTCAATTTCTGGTCAGGGCACATACCTGGGTTGTGGGTTTGATTCCCAGTCATGGAGCCTACGGAAGGCAACTACTCAATGTCTTCTCTCTCTCTCTCTCTCTCTCTCTCTCTCTCTCTCTCTCTCTCTCTCCCCCTCCTCTAATCATGTTCTCAAATGAATATTTTAAAAAATGCATATATGGGCATGACTTTACATAAAAGTCAACATTTTCTGAATTTCTTTTCATGACAACCTAGACATACCCTGTTTAAAACATTATTAAATTCTGTTTATTTTCTCTGTCAGTGCCATATGCTTTTCCCAGGAAACTTTGAAAATTTTTGCTTAGCACAGGACTTTGGAACCATTTTTTTTCACGGTTACGTTCCATTCCTGGGGGCTGGGGAGTTGAGAGATGGTTGTGAGCAGATAACTTCTTTAACTCCAGTTCCATCTGAGTGTCGACCATTTATATCCACCCAGCCGTCCACTCATCCTTCCACTGAACATCTTCTGTATACCAAGTTTCATGGCAGGATAAGGGGCTGCACGTACAAAGATGAAAAAGACAGTCCATGCCCTTAAGGGCCTTGATGTCTAAAAGGGAAGACAGTGCATGTGGTATTACAGAGCAGTGTGCCAGGCACTGTGAGAAGGAATGTATGGGGGATGGGGGGGATGGGTGGGCAGAGACCACCCCTGTTCCAGGAGTGATGGCTGAGGGAACCTTCCTAGAGGCGATTACACCTGCACTGAGTCTTCAAGGATAAAGGGGGTCAGGGAAGGCTTTCCCCCTAGTGGAACCAGCAAGTACAAAGGCATATCCCGGGGTGGAGCATTTGCATGGCACCAAAACTTCAATCTATTTTAATATAGTCAGAGCGTCGGACACAGGATGGGGATGGAGCCTGCTAGGTGATGCTGGAAAGGCAGATTCTCATGGCAGCAGCACAGATGAGAGCAAGACGCCGAAGCAGTTCCCCCCTTCACGAACTCCTGCCTGGATAAACAGAGAAAATTATAGACTTTTTTCCTTTGAAAAAAACAATGCCTACTTACTAGTTTAAAAATATAGGATGACACACAAAAAAACAATCACTCAGAAATAATTAATAAAAATATTTTGATGTGGTTTCAGGGTCTTTTCTGTTTTTCTGCCGGGCTTTTAATAGGCTCTCTGCCTCCTTTCCTATTGTTTTGAGGCTTAAAGGGACGTCAAAGCCTCTTTTCCTGGAAAAATGGTGCTCGTGACTGGCAAAACCAGTGAGAGAGACACGGCGGCACATCCCAGAGAAGCCAGACTCCTCAGCGTCTATTTACCACCTTGCAAAAAGCTCCAGAGGGAGAACCTGAGGTCATCATCTCCTGGAACAGGCTCCCCAGAGCTCCTGAGCTCAGGATGTACATCATGAGCCCTGGCAGCCAGGAGGGGGGAGGAGCCCCAGGGGCACCTTCACTTTTCCGGGGCTCCTTGGAGAGCCAGGCATTCTGGGGAAGGCAGGCTTATTAACTGTGTCTGGTGCCTGGGCTCAGCATGGATGTGAGGGAGACAGGAGGCTGGGGTGCAAGGCTGGGAGCAGGCGCACACACACACACACACACACACACACACACACACACACACACACAGTGCTGAGAGGGCCCTGGACACAGCTCACGTGCAGTTCTGGACTGTCAGGTCTATGGAAGACCTAATGGTCATTTGTCCCCCAGTCTAGGGGCAGAAACCGAGGCATGGGGAGCGAATGTGGCCTGAAGGACCAGGCTGGTCCTTGTGAGAGGAGGGAGGGACCCCTGGTTCCTGACCCCGTGTTCTCGCCACGCATGGCATTGGTCCATCGGTGGTATGGATTCTAGGCAAGTCATCCCTCTTGGTCATGAATGTTCCCATCTGGAAAACTAGGTTGATATTGCCTGCTTTCCCTTCTGGGGGACTGTTCTCAACATAGTATACAAACTAATACAAGATTGGGAGTCAGCAGACCTTGATCTGAGGCCTAACCCTGTGGGATCTCGGGCAAGTCACTTCATCTGTCTGAGCCTCAGTTTACCCTATTCAACATGAGGGGAATGATAACTTACCAACAATAATAGCATTCTTTTTTTTTAAAAAAAAATATATTTTATTGATTTTTTACAGAGAGGAAGGGACAGGGATAGAGAGTTAGAAACATCGATGAGAGAGAAACATTGATCAGCTGCGCCGCCCCCCCCCCCACGGGGGATGTGCCCGCAGCCAAGGCACACGCCCTTGACCAGAATCAAACCCGGGACCCTCCAGTCCACAGGCAGACGCTCTATCCACTGAGCCAAACCGGTTAGGGCAATAATAGCATTCTTGAATCCTCACTATGGCCAGGCAGTAATCCTCTCAACAACCTTGGGAGGGATGCACTATTCCCATTTTAAAGGTGAAGAAACTGAGGCTCAGAATTTAATTAACTTGCCTAAGGTCTCCTATCTAGGTGATAGTATCTACTTCACAGGGTTTAACTTAAGAACTATATGCACTGTTTGTGTGTTTTTCAACTGTGAGACCATTAAGACACTCATATGTAAACATACTCTATAATGAGATTTTTTTCAATGTAAATATATTGAGGTGTTGTGTGCTGCGCCAGCACAGCCAAGGGTGAACCTGAGGAGGGGCAGTGAAGGATTAAAGAAGACAGACAAAGAGAATACAGCTGGGGCTTGGCGGATCTCCCATGCCTGGATGAGGACACAGAAAGATCCAGCCTGCAAGCCGATGCTTTATAGTCTCATTAAAACAAGGGTCGATTAACATGTATACAAATGTTCTTGTTTTGGCAGCACTTGCTGCACCTCCCACAGCCCATTAGCTACTTAGGAAGGAATTAGGGAGAGCTACAGGGTCAGGCTTAATTATGCTGGGAGAGCTCTGCCCTCCAGGCTGGGACTTGTTTGTGGCCCTGCCACAGGTCAGCCTGAGGCTTGACCCTAGATTGTTGTTTTTTAATTTTAAGTTATTACTGTTTGATGTTATTCACCAGATGTTATTGGAATTGCTGCTGAATGTGAGGAACTGTGTTAGGTGCTGGAGAGGAGGGCCCCTCACACTCCCTGCTGTCATGGAGGTCACATTAGCAGATAAGGCGCCACCCAAATACACATGATGATGTCTGAGGCGCTTGCTAAACTGCATCACCGTGAGACGTAGGCCTGGTGGTGGTGAGGGCTGAGCTTTGTCTGAAACAGAGGTTCCCAGCCCTGGCCATTGCAGCCACCTCCAGACTTCCCGAGCCCCCGGGGAGAGGAATGAGCCCCGGCATCACTGTTCTTTAAAGCCTCCCAGAGGGTTCTCTACGGCCCCCAGGGTTGAGAACTGTGGATCTAGACAGGTGAAGACACCTCTGGAGGGGGTACATTTCAGTGAGGGGCTGCTGCAGTTTGAAGATGGTTCATTCTAACTGCCCCTGACAGCTTTGCTGGCTGGAAGTTTTTCTCTTCTGACAGGAGGGCTGAGGCCACCCTCAGGAGTGGCCCCCAGGTGTGCTGGCCTCCTGAGAAACATGGCCGCCTGTAAGCCTCCCCCCACTGTCCCCCCCCCCCCCCCCACACACACCCCAGAACCTCTTAATTACTGTCTGCCTCCTCTGCTCAGGGCATCAGGCAGCCGCTGAGCGAGTGGTTTCCTTGGGAACCAATGGCCCCGGCTCACCTCTGCTCCGCTAGCTGCTGCAGAGCAGGGGGTAAGTGCGGAGTAAAAGAAGGGTCCTTGGAGATGGGACTTTGAAGACAGGTCTCCCCCTTCATCTGTCAGCCTGCAGAGGGGGCGCTGCTCCCCAGACAGGCTGCATCTTGTGGTCCCCCTGCATGTCACACAGCCGGGCCTGGAAGACACAACCTCAAACACCACGTGCACAAACAGCTCAGACAATCCTGACATGAATCCTACGAGGTAGACAGTATCACCCAACTGGGAGACTTTGGACGAGTTAATGAAACTCTGAGTTTCAGGTTTTTAACCCATAAAATGGGATAATAATACCTCCCTCACAAGTTGTTTTATAAAACACTGAACAATATATAGGGACCCCCTTTGATGCTGACATGTGGGCTGAAGGCTGATGCCTACCTCACTCCTCAGGCTATGAAGTCACACCTAGACCAGGTTGGAGGATGTGTCGTTAGCAGTGTAGTCAAGAGGGCTGTTGGGGCTGGACACCTCCCTTGTCCTCAGCTTTGCTGGGTGCAGGCAGGCGCCCTCTACAGACGGGGGGCTGCTCCTGGAGCAGCAGTGGAGGCCAACCTCTTGCCCCATGTGCCAAGCAGGAAGGCTGGAGTTGAACTTGCCTCTGCATTCCCCCCCCCCCCCCCCCGAAGTTGCTGACCAGAGAGGCCCCACCTCCACATATGTGATGTAAGCCGAGGGGCAAAGAGTCCGTAAGTGTCTCAGTGGACAGTTTCCTCTGTCCAGAGACATGCCACAGGTCGGGAAGCGGCACTGCACTCCCTTCCCCGGCCCTTCACACATTTACACATTAAACCCTGGCGTCTCAGAGCTGAAAGTGTTCTAACGATGACCTTCCTAGACCGACCTGCTCATTCACAGAAGAAGGGACTGAGACATGGGGAGAGAGAATGGATGCAGGAGTGGAGCTGAGACCAGGACAGGGCCTCCTGGCTCCCGGGCCTGCGTCCATTTCATGTTGGGGGTGGAGCTGGCAGAACTGTTCCCAGGTCCCTGCCCTGGAGCGTGAACACCTCCAGCCAGGCTCACCCCCAGCAAGCATTGCGTGTGGGGGGTCTACACCACGCACACCTTGCCACTCCTTTCTTCTATTAAATATCTCAAATATCTCTATGAGTAAATGAGATGAGATGCCTCTGGGCAGCATCTACTCTGTTCAGTCGTAGCATGTCTAACTATTCATTAGTACGTAGCCTTTACTCTGCATTTATTAAGCAAATGCCCATTCTCTAACAGGTAGTCCTAGTCCTTGTGTTTAACGTAAAACTGGCACCAAACAGAAAAAATAACTCTGAACTGTTGCCTTCCAGCTGTGCCTGACACCTCCGCATCCGGACTCTGCCTTCTGTGACCCAGGCTTTGCTCTTGACCACACATCTAGGCAATGCCACTCCCAATGTGACTCAGCACATAGCAGTGTGACTGTCTTCCCCATGCTGGCCTGCGGGAGTCTTTCTAATCATAAAATATTACAACTGGAAGGGATCGTACAGATTATCTGGCCCAGTGAATTTTAAAATTCTCATTTCCTTAGTGAAACTCTTTTTTTTTTTTTTAAATTAAATCTTTATTGTTCAGATTATTACATTTGTTCCTCTTTTTTTTTCCCCCCCATAACTCCCCTCCTCCCAGTTCCCGCCCCACCCTCCGCCCTCACTCCCCACCCACTGTCCTCATCCATAGGTGCACGATTTTTGTCCAGTCTCTTCCCACATCTACCACACCCCTTTCCCCCCCAGGAATAGTCAGTCCATTCCCTTTCTATGTCCCTGATTCTATTATAATCAACAGTTCATTCTGTTCATCAGATTATTTATTCACTTGATTCTTAGATTCACTTGTTGATAGATGCATATTTGTTGTTCATAATTTGTATCTTTACCTTTTTCTTCCTCTTCCTCTTCTTAAAGGATACCTTTCAGCATTTCATATAATCCTGGTTTGGTGGTGATGAACTCCTTTAGCTTTTCCTTATCTGTGAAGCTCTTTATCTGACCTTCAATTCTGAATGATAGCTTTGCTGGATAAAGTAATCTTGGTTGTAGGTTCTTGGTATTCATCACTTTGAATATTTCTTGCCACTCCCTTCTGGCCTGCAAAGTTTCTGTTGAGAAATCAGCTGACAGTCGTATGGGTATTCCCTTGTAGGTAACTGAGTTTCTTTCTCTTGCTGTTTTTAAGATTCTCTCTTTATCTTTTGCTCTTGGCATTTTAATTATGATGTGTCTTGGTGTGGTCCTCTTTGGATTCCTTTTGTTTGGGGTTCTCCGCGCTTCTTGGACCTGTAAGTCCATTTCTTTCACCAGGTGGGGGAAGTTTTCTGTCATTATTTCTTCAAATAGGTTTTCAATATCTTGCTCTCTCTCATCTTCTGGCACCCCTATAATTCTGATGTTGGTACGCTTGAAGCTGTCCCAGAGGCTCCTTACACTATCCTCGCATTTTTGGATTCTTTTTTCATTCCGCCCCTCCGGTTGGGTGTTTTTTGCTTCCTCGCATTTCAAATCATTGACTTGATTCTTGCGCTCCTCTGGTCTGCTGTCGGGAGTCTGTATAATATTCGTTATTTCAGTCCGTGTATGCTTAATTTCTGGTTGGTTCCCCAATATACGATCGAGGGTCACATTAGTTTTCTTGTAGATCTCATTAAGTTTATCGGCGGCTTCTAAACAGTTCTTGAGAGACCTTAAAAGTGTGGTTCTGAACTCTATATCTTCCATTGACAATTTTGTCCTGTTTCTTTGTCTCCGCATTTTGTTATGCTTCCTTGGTGCACCCCCTAGTGGTCTTTGTTCGCAGTCTTATAGTTAAATCTTGATTGTTGTAGCTAATTCCAGGGAGGGTTTGACCTCCAGGCCAAGTGGCTATGAGAATCAGCTGTGTCAGCAGTGAGAGAACTTCTGTCCTCTAGGGAGGTGCTAATCTAGCCTTTGCCTGAGGCTATCCGGCAAATGCCTGTGTGCAGGGCTTGGGCGGGGCGGGTCGCACAGGATCAACAGGGTGGGCCGGAGAGAGCAGTTATGGCGGCTCTCAGTCCTGTCCCCAGGGGCTCTGCCTCTCTGAGTCCCAGCACCCGCTGCAAAGCTCAGAGAGAAAGCTGCACTCGCTCTGACCGAAGCCAGACAGTCCCGCTTCTCCCGTTTGAGTCTGGGTCCCTAAAGACTCGCCCGTATCTGGAGCTCAGAGTCTGCGACTCCCTCCCGATTGAAAACGCCAACCGCGCCCTCCGCCGCCAGCCCGCTCTCGCACTCCGCACCTCAGAATTTGACTTCAGCACTGTGCCTCCTTTGAGTGTCCGTATGCGTTTCTCTTTAGTGAAACTCTTTTATAGCACAAAATCTTATGTGAGATTCTGAATGCAGAACGGCTTGGATGAAGCAGGGGCTGCAGGGCTAGAGGCACATGGGGCTTTCCTCTTGCCCTGCTGCCTCTCCCTTCCCAGCCCGCTGAGATCAGGGGCCCATTTCACAGATGAGCAATGTGAGTCCCAGAAAATGAAATCTAACAGTCGGTGAGCAAACTTCTGAACCTTGATTCTATATTCCATAGCAAGTCACTTGCCAAGAATGAGACATGCTTTTTTTGTTTGTTCTCATGTGTTAAAATTCTGATATTCCTGGCATTAAATGAATGAATAAGTGAGATTTTTCTTTACTAGTGGGATTGCTCTTTTAATTAGTTTGTCAAACATTTGTCAAGCATGGGATCTTACCAGGTGCTTAAAAAATTCATGACCTGAATGCAGATACCAACAAAAATCAAATCCTGGTGCTAATGAAAATCAGAGCGCCTATAGTTAGCATCAAATCCCATTGCAAGTAACAGGCACCCCAAAGAATTGTGGCTTACCTGTGTTTCTCTCTCACATTCAGATCTGGAGACAGAGTTCAGGGCTAGTTTGGTGGCTCTGTTCCATCAAGTTCTCTGCCACTCCTGAGAGCAGTGGTTCTCAACCTTGGCTGCACATTAGAATCACCTGGGAATCTTTATAAAATCCTGATTTCTGGGCCTCATCCTCCGGAAATTCTGTTTCTTTGTTATGGGGTGGGGCCACAACATTAGTAACAAAGAAACAGAATTTCCGGAGGATGAGGTCCAGAAATCAGGATTTTAAAAAGATTCCCAGGTGATTTTAATGTGCAGCCAAGGTTGAGAACCACGGCCTTAGAGTATGGCCCTCAACTTCTTGGACCACAGTGGTGGCTAGAATTCTAGTCATATCCATCCAACAGCAGGATGCAGAAAAGGGCAAAGAAGAAAGGGGGCAAAGGGCCTAGGCCAGATACATCTTAATGGAATTTTCCAAACATTTTCAAAAATACATTCTACTTATATGCCATTGGCTGGAAATAGTCATGTGTCATCCCTAACTATATTCCAGGCAGCCAGGTGCCCAGCTGAAAATCAGGGGTTGAACTGTAATGAAAGATGGGGCAAATGAATACTAGAGGGTGCTTGGCCCCAGAGTGGGTTTCTTATGTTTTTTTCCCCTCTATTCTTCGATTTTCATAAAGAGTTTGAGAGAGCCTTCAGGTATCGAGTGTGTAGGGTGGGGGAAGTAAGGTGAACCCAATAGAGGGAGGGTCTGATGGAGGCAGATGTGGGCCAAATGAAGTGTGAGTAGTTCAGGGAAGTCTGTGCTAAGTGCTCAACAAATTTTGTGCCCCCATGTGTTCATCTATCTCATACCCTCGGCAGGGTTGTGCAGGTAAATTGTTTGTTAATTGAACAATAATAATGTTGCTTTGTACAATAGAACCTTATCTGACACTGGCTCCTGTTTTGGAGGTAGAGGAGTTTATGGCAAAAAATATTAAAGAAACAAAATAAGACAAAACAGGAACATTTATGGGAACATTTAATAGTGAATAGTCAAGGCGTGCCAAAGACCAAAAATCTATCGCACAAAAACATGGCAAAGCTAATGTGGAAAAAAAAAAAGCGCTAATGTGAGATGAGGGTGTATAAAACACCATTATTTCATTTGGGGACTAATGTTGGCAGCTGTGGACAGTGGGGCTGCTTTAAATAATGAATCAGAATTATCGAATCACATGATCAATAATGACAGGCCTTTTTAAATTTAAGATCAGGTTAAAAAGCGCATTTGGGTCTTATCTCTGTGTACAATGTATGAAGTATGGACAGTTTCCTATCACTGGCAGACATCCCTGCATCTGCGATAGGAGTGCATTTAATAGACCAAACCAGTGCAGCTTTCTTTCGGGAAATTGCAATTTCATTGCAAGCAATTTACATAGAGAGTCGCAGCTTGAATTCATAGCTTATATCTTGGTTGCTTTGGAGATGGCTTCTCTGTTGGAAAGGCAATTACGACCCGCAGGAGAAGCCTGCCTACCATTAGTCTCCAGTTTTAAACACTGACAGGTGGAGATGGAAGTGGGGGTGGGGATGCTTAATAAAGGGCTTTGTCTTTCCAGTGATGGCGAACCTATGACACGCGTGTCAGAGGTGACACATGAACTCATTTTTTTTTTGGTTGATTTTTCTTTGTTAAATGGCATTTAAATATGTAAAATAAATATCAAAAATATAAATCTTTGTTTTACTATGGTTGCAAATATCAAAAAATTTCTATATGTGACACGGCACCAGAGTTAAGTTAGGGTTTTTCAAAATGCTGACACGCCGAGCTCAAAAGGTTCACCATCACTGTATCTAGCCCATGGGAGGAAAGGGGTTTAAGTGTCGTGATTTCCTGGTTTCCAAAGATATTTTTTTCCCCTGAACATTTCAAGCTTTTGACCAAGATGAGAACATGAGTCTTTTGTAATTAGTGAGTTTTGTTACCTTAAGAATATAGAGACAAATATATGAAAGAACCAAAAGTCAATCTGTTGAAGGCATGGGGGAAAAAAATCTAGTGAGACTATAACGTTTGCCTGGAGCTTCTGCATGTGCATAGCTTTGAAATCTGTACAGCGACTTTTGCTATAATCTCTGTCCCTAGGGAGGGTGAACTTACTGTCCGGTTGCGGTCGCTGATGCTGAGGGCCATTGCACCACAAAGCAGTCTTTATGATGTGTTCCTGAGATAGCTTTTCCCCTTACCAGCTGATATGATGAAATGGTTGTGTTTGCAAATTAGATCATGCTTCAGCCAAACAAATGTGTTATTTTATGAGTGACTTACTCTCTGCGAGGCCCTGACATAGCCCAGAGGCTTGTGCATTCAAATCAGAGGCCTGAGCCCAGACCGGCCAGCATTTCCATCTAATTGACTTTGGCATGGAGACCCCGGGTTCCTTCTTCTTTAATCACTTTATATCTGAGGCTAAAAGGCTGTAATTATTTAAGGTAGCTGAAATTTGAGTGACCCAGATACTTATCTCAGCAAGATGGGCTTAAAGTTTATTGACACAAATGCCCGTTTCATAAAAGGCTTGGTACAAAAGGTAAGTCCGTGAGACAGCTGGTTGACTGAGGTGAATTGACAGTAAATGGCACCAAAGCCACAGGGCTCACCAGGGACTTTGAAGCAGTTGCCATCATTTCCATAATACAGTTAGCAGAGGATTGTGGGAGGTAAGTTATCACACTTTGCATTGCCCAAATCGAGGCTAAGTGCTTAGAATTAGAGGGCTTCTTACCTCATCATTCCTCAGCGTGGACCCCGTAGCTCCATGGCTCAGACTCCACTTAGACATATGCTTAGCCAAAGGCATGTGCCCTTGACCGGAATCCAACCTCTCCTCCCCCTCAGCCTCTCCCCCCGCCCCCACCCCACCTCTTTCTCTCTCTTACTAAAATCTAGAGTTCTGAATATTGACAAGAATTTTCCAAAAGTCTTCTCATACATTGAAATACATTGTTCTATATTTAAACATCAGTAGGCATTTCTTATATTACAGTTTGATGTTCTTTATAATTTCAAAGGATCAAAATCTACCACACATTCAAGTGGGCATGGCAAAATGCAGGTCTTTTTAAGGAGGAATTTCTGATAAATATCCATAGGTTACTCATTAAACATTTACTTAAAACCTACTATGTGCAATGCTTTCTGGAGTAATTTAAAACATGTTCATAATAGATAAAGTTTGACATTAAAGTGTTCCAGAGCAATCATTTAGCTCAATTGTTTCATCCAACAAATGACAAAACTATTTTTTTTTAAAGTCAAGGCATTCATTGAAAATCACCTAGATTCTAAATTTCTTACATCTAAATCAGTAGTGTTGACACAGGAAAAGTCTGTTTTCAAAGTATTTGTTGTTTCCTACTTCTTTCTCCTTTATGACATTTATGCCAGCAGGCCATCAAGCCACATGTTCAATTTAGAGGTGAAGAATCCTACACTCACCCAGATGATGTTTCACGTATGAAGACAACAGAGAGGCATTGCCAGGCACTTAAGGATAGAACGAACATCTTTGTTGAAACACTCTCTTGATACAAATTCATGAAGATATTACTACGCTGCTTTTCAAATTATATTTATCTATGCTTTTATTATTTGATTTTCCTTAGCATTTTAAAAAATATAAATTGCACATGCTCCAGGTTCCTCATGCTTCATAGGAAGACACATTCTCTATTGAGACCTAGCTATGCATTTCTGAGTGTCGGCCTCATCTACTGTTTCCCACCATCTACAATCTACCCTGTGGACTGCGCTTCCAGATGTGAACCACCTTATGTGTTCAAGGCAGTCTAATCTCATATTTTTATCATACGTAATAAAATATAACCACATAATGCCCATAAACAATGAAGCACCAGCTCCTTGCCCCAAATGCTTGGGGGATAAAATTAATTTTCTGTCTGATACAAAAGGCTCTTTCTTAGACTTACTGCTGACAATTTCTGTTCAAAGCTAAATTATTTCCTGGGAAACGTACTTTTTTGTCGTTTGAAAGTTAAATTAAATTCTCTTAAAATAAAAGGTACAGCCTGCTCCTGCCCCAAAAGCCTTCTCTCTCTCTCTCTCTCTCACTCGCCCTCTTCCTCCTCCCGGTCCCAAAGGCTCCTCTGGCTCGCCCTCTTCCTCCCAAACCAATCTGCGCTCTTCTCCTCTCTTTTTCTTTAGGGCCTAAAGCAGAGGGTTTCAATCAGCTTTTTTTTTCTGGTAGATTCAACTAAGACCACTTGTTGAGGTCAAAGAACTCACATTTGCCTCTTGTTGATCACCGAGAGAGAAAGAATTCCAGAGGGACCCTATAGTTAAGTTGTGAAATCCCTACATGAGGAGAGAGAAAAGGAGAATATGTCATTTTTTTCCATGTCTCTAATATTCTGAAATATCCCCCTGAGAAAACTAGGGAGAAGAGACAGGGAATAGGGTTATGTGTGCCTAGCTCCTGAGAAGACTTCTCAAACTCTGAAAGAATCACAGGATAACTCCCTGTGGACTAAAAGGCATCTCTGGTCAGCCTCAGTCTTGAAGAAAGTCTTGGCTTAATAGTCCTTTTCCAGAGAGCAGGTTGCACCATGTGTATGTTTTCCATCCCATTCCTCTGACCTCATCCTCTTAGATTTCTTCTCTGCAAAGCCAATTTAACAGTTGTATCTCAGACTCAGGCTCAAAAACCTCTCGGATGAGTTGTCACACCTGTATCCTACTCTCACCTCACCCTAGCATAACCACGTGTACATGTTTATTTACATTAAAAGATGGTGAGAACATCAGGAGAGAATATTGGGAGAGAGATGGGTATATTGACTACTTATCTCATCCTAATCTCTAGTTTATTATTGCAGTTCTTCCAGAACACTAGTATTTTGCTGTGCTTTTCTCTGAAGTTTTCCCTGCCCCTTTACTTCACCATGGACTGCACCCACTCTACAGGGACTGTCATGTTTTCAAAGCACAGTGTAACTAATAGAAATAAACAGTGCAATGCCCCCTCCCCTGAGGTACTCCTTCTAGATGGAGTCTCTCAAGGATGGTCAACCCACCCCTTTCTCTGGGGAATCCTTTTTCTTTCCCCCCCTTCCCCACACACCTACACATAAAGCAAAAATGTAGTCATGTGATTTGTCTGGAAGCAGCCATTCTCTGACTTGACCCTGTCTTCTTGACTTTTATAATGGAATAAGAAGAGCACTTGACTCATTTGGGACCTCTCATGGTCTCCACAGTGATTGGATCTGGGATTGACACGTGATTCAGACTGAGCCTATGAAGTACCTTCCATTGGATTTTTCAAATTTGAGCTATAGGTTAATGCATTTTCTTTCTGCTCAATAAGCTGTGAAAATGTGTACTGAGATCTGCAGGCTACACAGTTTCTGTCCTCATGGAGAAACTAAACCAAAATAATGAAGTGAACACCCAGAGAGAAAATAGCGAGAACATTGATGGTGTTTGATTTCCTGGTTCCACCTACTCTAGGGGCAACCCTACTTTTGCCTTTTCTCTGTCTGATTACATGAACCTATAAATTCCTCTTTGGACTAAACAAGTTTAAGTAAATTCCTATTACCAGAAATCAAAGAGTCCTAAAATAAAAGTGACATGATCACAACTACCAGACTGTTTATCTGGTAGTGAAAGTGTAAGAGGCAGTCAGCTGAAGGTGAGGATTTCTTTCTCAAGTCGAGGTTTCTGTACTTCTCCCACTATTTTCCATTCATGGATAAGTATGATCTTATTTATGACTCACTAACTATGGGCTATTAAACTCACATTTTCATCTCATCAATATTCATTATCAAAATTCTACCTCAACCATTCTTGCAGTTTAGTTACAGTCAATGGCAACTGGTTAAAAAAAGAAAAGGCAACTCTAGGCTGAAACAATTTTTATTTGCTCAAAATATCTGGCAGCCCGGCTGGTGTGGCTCAATGGTGGTTGAGCATCAACCTATGAACCAAGACATCAAGGTTTAATTCCCGGTCAGGGAACATGTCCAGGTTGTGGGGTTGATCCCCAGTAGGGGCATGCAGGAGGCAGCCAATCAATGATTCCCTCTCATCATTAATGTTTCTCTCTCTCCTTCTCCCTTCCTCTCTGAAATCAATAAAAACATATTTTAAAAAAAGGAAAAGGAAATGTCTGGCTGCCTCCTGCACACCCCCAAATGGGCCTATGTAAAAGGAAAGCAATTATTTATTTATTTTTAATTTTTATATTTTTACTGATTTCAGAGAGGAGGAAGGAAGAGGGAGAGAGAGATAGAAACATCCATGATGAGAGAGAATCATGGATCGGCTGCCTCCTGCACGCCCCCTACTGGGGATCAAGCCCGCAACCTGGGCATATGCCCTGACTGGGGATCGAACCGGTGACCTCTTGGTTCCTAGGTTGACGCTCAACCTCTAAGCCACACCCGGCTGGGCAGGAAAGCAATTTTAACAATACTTTGCTGTGAGAGTTTTTATCCCTTCTTAACCCTTCCCTTGCACAAAAGAACCTTGCAATTAAGGCAGCAGTATACCTCCCTCCCCACAGAGCTAAACTGCTCTAGGCTCTACCCAAAGAGCCATCTATCAGAGGCAGGAAAGCATGGTAGAAGGGAACGTGCACTTTGGCATTAATAGAATAAGATTTCCCAGCTCTGCCATTTACTAGCTTCATGACCCTTGGACAAGGTACTGAACCTCTCTACGCCTCTGCTCATCACAGTGTCTGGCACATGTTAAGTGTGCAAAGAATAGGGGGCATTGTCATTGTTATTTACACATTTTAGCCCAGAGCTGTGATCGATCCAGATGAATTTTCACAAACTGGTTACAGTCCATCCAAATTGGAAAATTAGTATCTCTGCCCCTCTCTGTTCCCTCAAAGAGGTAGTCAATCCCAGGATATTAGCTTCCCTCATTCTTAGCTACCTAGCCATATTTTTCGACATATGGAAGTCACAAATCCCTATTTGTTTTTAACAAGTACCTATTACTAGTACATGTGCCTAGTGCTTTAGGAGGAAAAAAGCACCTAAGAGTTTAGTAGTGGATCCTTCCCCAAGCTCTCAGCTGAGATCTCAGCTCTGATTGATACATTATTACAGTCTCATGAGAGATCTTGAAGCAGAGTCCCACCTGAATTCCTGACCCACAGAAACTGTGTTGTTTAAGCTACTAAGTTTGTGGTAATATTACAAATAGAGGCACCTGTCTATAGTAATTTATTAATCTAGTTGGGGAAACATGGCATGTCTACTTTATGCTAACCCACAGCAGGAGGTAGCATTTGATAAGTGGTAAAAAAAAAAAAAAAAAAAAAAAAAGGCTTAATTCCCAAAGTGATCTAGGTTATCTACATATGAAAGTCTTACTATCTAATGATTACTAAGGAACGCTAAAATACAGTATTGAGGGTTTAATTGTGTGGATTTAAATTCAAATGATGATTGTTACATATTTTTTAAACTTGATAGCAAGTAGGTATTGTGCTACCTTTAGTCATCCATTAAACATACAACATAAATAGATGCATGAGGTAAGATTTAAAAATCTATACTGGTGTAGCCCTAGTTGGTTTGGCTCAGTGGATAGGGTGTCAGCCTGCGGACTGGGAGAGGAGAGGATGAGGGAGTGGGAGAGGGAGAGGATGAGGGTGATATGTGTGGTAATGGAATAGATCAATAGAACCAAACAGAGAGTCTAAATGTGCATACACATATCTTCACAAATTATATATATTATATATTATATAATTTTTAACAGGACTGCAAAGGCAATACAGTACAGTTTTGTTTTTTTTTAACAAATGATGCTGGAAAAATTGTATACCCACTGTCAAACAAAAAGAATCTTGACCCATAACTTTACCATATAAAAAATTAACTCGAAAGACTATACAACAAACTCAGATCTAACATTATAAAAACCCTAGATGAAAAGATAGACAAATGTACTTGGGTTAGGCAACAATTTCTTATAGGTGATTAAAAAAGCACAAACCAAAGAGAGAAAAAGTTAATAAAACAAACTTAATCACATGGAACCTGAATTGTTCTTGTTAAGGTTTCAGACAGTGTTAATAAAAGACGCAAGGTAAGTCACAGGGCCCTTCGGTCTCAGGCCAAGGTCAGCAGTTGCAGGAGTAAGCAAGGTTCCTGGAGGACCTCACCTTGCAGGAGGGCCAGCCACAGCAAAGCCCACCTGGCTTTGACAGGTATGTCCTCTGACTGCTAAGTGCTGTTCTCTCATTTATTTTAAACATTCTTGTCCCATGGCTTAGCTATATTTCTTTCACACTCTGTTTAAAAATCTCACTTATGTCCAAAAGCCTCATAAGGATGTTTAAACCCGCTTCACCGATCCAGGAAATGGTGCCTGGTAAGAACTAAAAATAAACCAGAAAGGCTCCAGCGAGGTTTCAGTGGCAGAGTCCAAGGAGCTCGAGGGCTTTCTAAATTTGGCCAAGGCTTCCCTGATTTTCTATTTCAAGTTTATTCACTTGAGGATATTCAAAATCTGAAGATCATTCCTTCTTTTTTCTGGTGTTAAAAACAGAAGAACCGTGTCTTTACTCTGCAGAAGATTACAATGTATATTTTGGTCCTTTTGGGATGTGGTGACGGTTATGCCATGTAGTGGTTAGGAGCATGGCCATCAGTCAGACAGCCTGGGCTCCAGCCCCAGCTCTGTCATTGTTTGTGACCTTGCACGATGACTCTTCCTCTCTCGGCCTCAGTCTCCTTGTCTGCAACATCAGGGTTGACATGAGGATTAAATAAGATAAGGTGTGCGTTTAAGTGTTCAGTAAATGGTAGCTCTTAACCTTACTCTTATCATAGCAAATATAACCATCTTTGACTTTCTGTAATGGTCTGGGAAATGAAGCATTAGTATTGCATTTTGGGAGGGTTGGGGGAATATATAAAAAAATATTCTGTGTTATAGACTGCTAACTATTGATTAATCTGTCTCCTCACATTCCTGGGCATATAATTAAGACTATATTTCCCAGTATCCCTTATAGTAGGGTAATGCCCTGTGACTAAGTTCTAGCCAATTTAATGTGAACAGAATTCATAGGCCTGGCCCATAGAAATCTCCCATAAACACTCCTCCATGCTGTTTCCCTTGGGATGGAGATGATTATAGTGACCTTGGAAACTATATGATAAAGGTGGCAGAGCCCCGTTAGCCTGAGTTCTTGAGTGACACTTGGGTGATGGAGGCAAGCCAACCTCCAACTGAGAAGGAGCAACTACCTTGAACTGAGGTAAATAAACTTCCATGGTGTTTGAGCCTTTCTGTATTATTTGTGACAGCAGCTAGTTCTGAACACCTAGTGCCATCTTGATCACTTCCTTCCTTAACTAATACCCCTTTCTTGCTTCCCATTTCCTATTTAAAATTCTTGAATGAAATAAAAGTGTTATGATAGAAAGGTTCTTGAGGGACCAGATAACCAACGTCAATATCTGGGAGCTCCTATTGGTTTTATGGAGCACTTCTGCTTTTTATTTTCAAAGACCCAGGAATCTTGAGAACTAGGCCTCTTTAAAATAGAATTTTGAGGGTGGGTGTGGGAAGGCTTAGATTGCCTGGATTTTACTATTCTTGACATTAGAGCCTTAGCAGTAACAAGTAGGAGTCACTTCGCCATGTATCTCCATTTGAACATACTCAAAAGCGTCCATGGAAATGAAGAAAGACATTTGAAAATGACTGAAATCATTCATGGAAATTAGATACAATTTGGCACACACAGTTAGTTGCAAGAACTTTAAAGGACATACAGTGGATGTTCACATAAATCTCCAGTTCTTGCACTCCATAGAACCTCAGTCACCTTAATGAACGAGGCTGAGGAGAGAGTCTGCTCCAGCAGCAATCCAACCTGCATCCTCCTCTGGGGTTCCCTGTTGCTATTGTCCCCAGGCCCCTCTGTGTCAAAACCTCCTTCCCTCCCTCCCTCCCTCCCTGCCTTCCTCCCTCCCTCTGCCGTCTCTTCTTTCCTTCCTTTCTCCAGGTACTTGCTTTAAGTACTGAATCTTACTAATTAATGCTTAGAGACAGCTCTGCTTGTCTCCAGTGTGCCTGGTTGCTTCCTTTACCTGCTAATAAAAGTGGCTGACTGACAGCACCTTCCATAACTATGTGTCATCTCAGTAGCCATCCCTCCAGCGACAGAGGCTGAAAAAGGTACAGTTCTGGCCTTGTTTATCACATAGAAGGGCTTGACAGTGTTACATTTTTGGATCCCTTTCTAATGGCTTATGATCTAAGGAGTCATTATGTAAATACAAGATGTGACCACCAATTCAAAGCCTAAAGGTAGGAAGGCCTCCCCATAAGGGATCTGAGAAAAATTCTGGCAATCTGTCAGGAGGGGTTATTGGAATGGGGGGCAGTGACTCATCAAGTCAAATTAGGAGCTATGTAGCTCATAAATAGATGTGTAGATGGATAAATAAAGCCATAAGTGTCAATGGGTCAGCATTGTTAGTTAAAAAACAAACAAACAAACAAACACCATAATCAAAGAAATAATTTCCCAGGATAGCCCACACTGTAGTTACAAAGATTAAAATATTATTCAAAAGAAAGGAATCTGTACGAAGGACAATTCCAAAATTCCATAGCCTTAATATTCCAAAAGCATTTTCTCATGATATGCTGCAAAACAAAGAAGTTTCTAATTTTCAGATCTTTTTTGGGAAAATGCACTTTGAAATTATGACCATATAAAAAATAACTGTAAACAGGTAATAAATAATTAATTGAAGTCAAGCCTTAATTAGAACTCAACTTACAGCAGATTCAGTCTTTTGTCCTGGAACTTTTGGCTTTTTTCTGTTTTGATTTACATTAAATTGGGTGGGAAGTTTTCCTCAAGAACTCTCCATGGACTGAAAAAAAGGTTAGTGTGGGCATACATCCGACTCAGATTAGAAAGGAATGTAGGTTGAACAACTAATATGCAGTAAGTGCTTTATAGATAGACTAGAGGTGCAGTGCACAAAATTCACGCACTCCAGGGGGGTCCTTCAGCCCGGCCTGTGCCCTCTCGCAGTCTGGGAGCCCTTGGCGGATGTCCGGCTGATGGCTTAGGCCTGCTCCCGCCACTGCCACTGCACGCACCAGCCATGAGCCCGGCTTCTGGCTGAGCAGTGCTCCCCCTGTGGGAGAGCACTGACCACCAGGGGGCAGCTCTTGCATTGGGTGTCTGCCCCCTTGTGGTCAGTGCGCATCACAGTGACCGGTTATTCCGCCATTTGGTCAATTTGCATATTCGTTTATTATATAGGATTGCTTACTCATTGTTTTCTTTTTAAAAAATCAAGGTTAGTGTTCTTATCCCCACTTTGCATGTATACTTAAGCAACTTGGATGAGGTCACTGGCTATTAAGTGTAAGACACAGCACTCCAACGCAGAGCTGCCAGGCTCAAAAACTCCTGTGTTCCACTGTTCAATACCCAGTATTTATCACAGTGTGTGCATGTCGAGTTCTTGTTTTACCTAATGGGGATGATTTAACAAGACAATGCAAGAATGACTATTCTAATATCAGCATGAAATTCCAGTTCTATAATTGAGTCCTAAAACTTTCTCCCTTAATACTAAAGTTAGGGTCTTATTTCTTCCAATGTTCAACTTCTTTCTGATCCACGCTGAAAGAACCTTTGAAATTAGGAGGGTTCAACTCATTGTGATGTAGTAGTACAAAGAAATGTGTGGGCTTTGGTTTTCCAGTTGATCCCAGTTATCAAAGCTCACTCAGTTCTCCTTTCTCTGGCCTCTAGTGAAGTGATTGTCAAACTTTGGTATACATAAGAAATATCTGATGAAATTGTCCAAAAATGAATGCCTCGGCTTCCCCCTCAGAGACTCAGGAGGTCTGGGATGAGGCCAAAAATCTGCATTTTCCACAAACATCCAGGTGATCAGGAAAACTTGAGTTTGTAAGTGCCTTAATTTTCCTTATTGCCCTTATTTTCCTTTTTGTTTTTGTTTGTTTGCTTGTTCTTGATTTTAAGTCTCACAACCAGTTTTGGCTGGGGTTTCTTTTATAAGCCATGCTCTCTGGTTCTCTGCACCTCTAGACCTGCACCGCCAGGGTATGGTCTGGGCTGATGTAGGATCAGGACTAAACCCAGAAAAAGAGGTAAGATCTCAGAGCCGGAGGCTCCGAGAGGGAAGATGCCTCAGGAGGGATGGAAGAGGCTGCTAAATAAAATGTTAGTGTTATAATATTATTCTGTTGAAAAAATAAGTGGACATATAGTCAAACACACACACAAAGACCCAAACCTGAAGGAATCATACCAGAAGAGTGAGGTCACAGAACAAGCTGAGGCTCATGGAAAATGCTCAGGGCAAAAACAAGGGCTTTCAAGAAGCCACACAGGGATCAAAAACAATGAAGAAATAAAGGCCAGGAGCAGGTGATGTAACACGGAGAGATGACAGGGCAAGCATCACTGCTCATTTCCTGTTTTTCTCCCCTAGTCCATCAGGGAGAAGTTTCTCCAAACTGAAAATTCACAGCATAAACATGGCTTTTAGAAAATAACATCCAAAGATAGAGGGAATGAGAAAGAAGACTGAATTGGCACAAAGTGAGTGTAACTTCTAAGACCAGATGAGTTATATCACAGAGCACCAGAAATTGTCATTGGTGTTGCAAACCTGTCATTGGTTAGCCTGTGGAGAAAGAGGTGTCAAATAACTGGAAGCAAGCAAATGCCTGTTTTTAAGTTTTTAAAAGTTTCTAGAAACCACAGATGTTAATCCCCTAAAAGGCCATTAACTTGCTTGAAACAAGCTTCCAAAGAACATGGCATCCATGAAAGAAAAAAATAAAAGAACAAAAGGACATTGAAGTTCTGAGGAAGAAATCACTAAGAAAGTGTTAAAAAATAATAATATGAAGTGATATGAAAAAATAGCAAATAAAGTTTTAAAACATAATAGGGAACTGAAATGCATAAATATGTCACAATATATATTTATACTAGAGGCCCAGTGCACAAAATTTGTGCACTCGGGGGGGGGGTCCCCTCAGCCTGGCCTGTGCCTGTGGGGAGTGGGCCTAAGCCAGCAGTTGGACATCCTTAGCGCTGCTGCGGAGGTGGGAGAAGCTTACGCCACCACCGCTGCACTTGCCAGCTATGAGCCTGGCTTCTAACTGAGCAGCATTTCCCCTGTGGGAGTGCACTGACCACCAGGGGGCAGCTTCTGCATCGAGCGTCTGCCCCCTGGTGGTCAGTGCATGTCATAGCAACCAGTCATTCTGCCGTTTGGCCGATTTGCATATTAGCCTTTTATTATATAGGATACTGTATATGAGGCTCCTAGAACCATAAGAAATGCAAAAAGTTCACTGTTAATAACTCATTCTCAAATTGCCCCCCACCCTTTAAAAATCAAATTGCCCCACGTTGGGAACCAGTGCTATAGACAAAGAGGTCTGCAGCACCTGGTTCTGCATCCTGAGCATCTGCCTAGTAAGCCATTTAAGAAAAAAGGGCCCCACCCTTTGAAAGAGGCCTGTTTAGAAACCTGATCATTTAGATCAGCCTCTGGACCCAACTGGGTGGCTTCTCTTGTTTCGCATCCCTCTTTTCCACCATCCAGACTCACATCATTTCTTGTGTATCCCATATAATAAGTTGCCATGGTGACAAGGCTCCATCTGGCTTCAGATCCAGGGACTGAGGCCTGCCCCGTTTCCTTGGTTTGTACTGGGTGTTCAGGTCTGTGTCTCTCTAACTGCAGTTCCCTGTTCTGACTCTGCCTTCTTAAACAGAACTGCCACTCCTTATCCAGTCCACATCCTGAGGTCTCAGCCACCTTTCTCAGCTCAGTTCTCACCATCGTAATTCTCTGGACCACACTCCATGCTCCAACATAACAGCTGTTAGCACGGTTCCTCAGGTTATCCTATATTAATCATTTAAACCATGGCTCACAGGTACTATGGTTAGACAAATTCAGAGCTGAGCAGACAGCTATGCCCAAGATTACTCTTTTATGTATGGGCAGATCTCTCCAGTAGACAATTCAAAAACCACTATCATCTTTGTCAATATATTTATTAACACCTTGGATGAAGACACAGAAAGATGGATTTTTCAAATACACTGATTATGTAGACCTTGGATGAGAACAAATATGTTGGAAGGTAAAACTGAGATTCAAAAACATAGAGAGGTTAGTAGGTAACACTGAGTAGAGACAAATGTTAAGTCTTTATGTTATAAAAAATCAGCTGCACAATACCTGGCCCTGATGACCATTGCCACATTAATGGGAGTTAACATGAAAGTCACCTTAAAGCTTTTGTTGACTACAAGGTTACTGTGGATCGTTAATGTGACATGGCTACCAGGAGGCTAATGTTATCATCAGCTGTGTTAGTAAAAATACAGACTCAGTATTAAGAGAAGTAGTAATCCCACTGGTTAAGGACATGAAGAGAAATCCCAAATGTCCCAAACACGACACAAACCTGAAATAATTGTGTGAGGACAGTGATGTCATAGAATGAGCTGAGGCTTGCAAAAATATACGACGTCTAGGGTATTTATTATAGAGGCTGCTGGCATCGATTGCAATAGAGGAATGGTAAAACATGAATAATGTGTGGATTTAATTCTGAATATATGTCTTTTGATGGGGACACTGGCAAGGAAACACATCCAGGCTAGTGCTGTGTTTGTAAATCGTATCGCAGGATTGATATTCTGAGGAACTGCAGTGTTTAACCCCTGGGAGAGAAGAGTGGGAGGGATGGTAATGCAGCAGATGTTTGATGGACTCTCATGCAGAAGGAGAATTGGTCTCATGTTCACAAGGGCAGACGTGGGGCCCAAGGGGAAACGCCCAGGCTCTAAACACAACACCACTGACCTATGGTCATGTCCCAGGACGACTCCAGAAGCAGAGGGCAGAGGCCTCCCCACTCCCATCAGTGCTCTGTGCTTGGAGGGAAGAGGTCCTGAGCTACCCTGCGAATTGCTCCAGGTGTGTCCCCCGTGGTGGTCTGCGTTCACAGCAGGAGTGCTCTGTGACCAGAGCCCGAGGGGGTGGGGTAAGGAGTGTGTATAAAGGACACAGGCTCAAGTACCTATTGAAGGCCATGCCTACCTCGCACAGTCCATTTTTAGCTTGCACCCTTGGTGTGGGACTGCCTGGTATTGGGGAACTGGTAACTGGCTTTCCACAGGGAAGGCCTGCTGGGAAGCAATGTGCTCAAGAATGCAAACAATTTCCTGGCAACAGCATTGCCCCTGCTCTGCCAATGTCTGATAAGAAAGAGATGAAGGGGTGAGGGTGGAGGTGGGGGGGATAGGAGACAGACACAGAGGCAGGGGTAGCAGGAGGGAGGGAAAGAGGACGGGAGGGGGGAGGGGGAAAAAGGGCTGTCTTCTGTGTTATGGTCTGACATTCTCATGTGCTAGCATCCCAGCACCACCAATTTCTGAACTGATGAGAGTCGAAGGCAAAGGACTAGCCCAATAAAATAAAAAAGGCTGGTTTTTATACCATCAGATCTCTCCTTGATCCTCCCAGCTGGTGATGTTACCAGTAAGGACAGGGACTTCTGAGCAAGGAAATGCTGACCACCGGAACCTCTGTAAAGATGTATAATTGGGCCAATGTAGTATTACCTTAGTGCAGGGGTTCTCAATGCAGGGAAGGAGCAGGGGTGGAGCGATATTGCTCCCCAGGGGACGTTTGGCAATATCTGGAGACATTTTTAGTTGTCACAGCTCGAGGAAAGGATGTGGCTGGCGTCTAATGGGGAGAGGCCAGGGTTGCTGCTATAAGGTACAGGACAGCCCTTGACAGAGAACTGTCCAGTCCCACATATCGACGGTGCTGACGCAGAGAAACCAGGCTTTAGGAGGATTTAACACTGAAGCCCTTGTTGCCCAGTGCCCTGAGCTACCCAGTGGAGTTGCTGGAGCCGAAAGGGCCTTAGGAATCACATCCTTCACCTTTTTTAGGTGAGGAGTTTGAGGCTCAGCGAGTGAAGGGGCTTTTCCGGGGACTCTGGCCTGGGGTTGATATGATTAACAGCCTTGGAGTAAGACAAAGCTACAGTGGGGCCTTGACTTACGAGTGTCCCAACTAACGAGTTTTTTGAGATACCAGCTGTCTCTCGGCTGATTTTTTGCTTTGAGTTGATAGAGTAATTTGAGTTAATGAGCTTGTTCTCGGAACGAATTAAACTCGTAAGTCAAGGCCTCACTGTAGTTTTACATTCCAGTTCAGTTCTTCTTTTAAAAAATATATTTTATTGATTTTTTACAGAGAGAAAGGGAAAGAGATAGAGAGTTAGAAACATGGATCAGCTGCCTCCTGCACACCCCCTACTGGAGATGTGCCCGCAACCAAGGTACATGCCCTTGACCAGAATCGAACCTGGGACCCATGAGTCCGCAGGCCGACGCTCTATCCACTGAGCCAAACCAGTTAGGGCCCAGTTCAGTTCTTTAACATCTGGGCAAGTTGGACAAGTTATTTTACCTCTTGGCACCTTGAATCTCTCACTTGTTAAATGGTCATTATATTATCACTCATTTGTAGCATAATTTAAGGAATACGTGAGATGATGCATGTAAAATGCTTAACATAGGACATGTCTTAAAATAAGTGGCACCTCTGATTAGGAGTAGCAGAGCTAGAGCTAAAATCTTGGCTCCTATTCCTAAGTCCTGTCCTCTTCCCATTGTATCACATTAATGTATCTTAAACTACATCTGTACATCAGTTCTAAGAGGGATGTAGTGTGTGGTGGTGAGCTGTGACACTTGGTCCAAGTGGATCTGGATTCAAATCTAGCTCTGCCAATTTCAAGCTGATAAATGACTGAATTTCTCTCTAAGCCTCAGTCTTCTCATCTGTAAAATGGAATAATGCTAATACGTGCTTTACTGGCTTATTGTGAAATTTAAAATGAGAACGCATTCACCAAGACAAGCTAGCCCTTTTTGTGTTTTACCAGAAGCATGGAATAATAATGATGAGCTATCTGTTCCCTTCCCCAGGGAACTCCACCAATGGGCTGGGGAGAATGACCCCAGTTTTCTTGGGGTCCCAGGTTAGGGGAACGGCAAACAGTTACTTGCTGGTTTCTGGAAATTTGACAGTGTGTTAGAAACACAGCTCCTCCTGCATCAGGTGGCAGGGAAACATTTACAGTCCAGAAGGCGCTCTGCCTCCTCCATCTGCATGTCTCCCCTTCCTTGGCAGACCAGCAGGAGAGCTCTGGGTTCCACTCTAGGATGAGTTAAAAGAAATCAGTGGGAAGTGGACTTAATACCCCCTAATATCCCATGGCATTGGAGCCCCACTTTTGGAAATGGCCTGGGACAGTGGTCGGCAAACTCATTAGTCAACAGAGACAAATATCAACAGTACAACGATTGAAATTTCTTTTGAGAGCCAAATTTTTTAAACTTAAACTATATAGGTAGGTACACTGTTATTAACTTAATTAGGGTACTCCTAAGGCTTAGGAAGAGCCACACTCAAGGGGCCAAAGAGCCGCATGTGGCTCGTGAGCCGCAGTTTGCCGACCACGGGCCTGGGAGAAAATGATAGAGTGTAGCTGAAAGATGCCTTTAACCTTCAACAGAAAGCAGCTGTGGGCTTCTCGGTGCCTTTGCAGGGCTGGTTAGGAAGAAGACTCAGGCTAAAACCTGTCTGTCTGCAAAGGGAGACTTCAGCATTGTTGATGTTTGGGGCTGGACGGTTCTTTGTTATGGGCTGTCCTGTGTATTATCACCAAGATGTGCTTAATGTGGGAGCTGTTTTCCTGCCCCCCTACCCCCACCTCCATAGCTCTTCCTGTGCAAAGAGCTGGTGTGTTTCCTAATGACAGGATTTCTAGCATGTTACTAGCCATCACACACGCAAGTTACAAAAGTTAAGAATCAGGCACACACGAGACGAGACATCCATTGAGGCTGTTTACTGAAAGTAGTGCTGCTAAATGATTTGTGAGCTGAATGGGGCAGAGTGGTGGGGAGAAGTGGCCTCTCCATTTTGTCATGGGGAGAAGGGTGGGGCCGAGGGAGGCCATTGGTGGGAGACTGAACACCGTGGGCTTGTTGGCAGAGAAGGCACTCTGAGTGCCGCCTTCATCCCACCGGCCAGCTGCCACTCACTGCCCCCTGGTCAGACTGAACTTGAGCTGTAAAATGGTTTGCTGATGCTCAGCTAAACCCCCTTCTTGGCTGGAGCGGCCTTCCCCGGGGGCCACAGGAGACTGGCTTTTCCCAGGGAGCGGGCTGGACTCCAGAATGGCTGAAGGCTCTTGTCTGGCTCCCCCAGGGGTGCTGTAGCAGGGCCAAGCTGCCTTCACCACATGGCCAGGGATGGCAGTGACTCGGGGGTAGCAAGCTGGAAGGGAAGAAGCTGGTGTCTTCAGAATAGAGGAGCCGAGGAGAAAATTCTTGTCTGGGAGGCCTCAGCTAGGTTGCCTAGCAACGGTGCCCTGCTCCTCTCTCCTTAGGCCTTTGAGGCCGCTGGGGCCTCTTGTCAGCTCCTACCTGCTCATTTTCCCCTTTAAAACTGCCCTTCGTATGCTTTTTAACCCACTTTCACCTGGTTAGAAATGCTCCGGGGAGTGTGGAATGTGGGTCAAGGCAGCCAGGGTACATTTTGCTCTGGGCCATGGAATGTCTGAGAGAGTTCTGCTCTGGGTGCAAATCCCAGAGCCAACGCTCATTCGATGTGTCATCTTGGGGAAGTTTCCTAACCTCTCGATGGTTTAGTTTCTCCATCTATAAACCAGGAGGAATAATAGTGCCTACTTTAATTGAGGCAATGTGAGGATTTAGTGTAGATGGCTAGATAGATAGGTGATAGAAGGTAGGTAATAGGTAATAGACAGAAGATAGGTTAGAAAGAAGGTAGAAGGAAGAAAGGCAGATACATTGACGATAGATGGGTATAAAGAAAGATAGGTAGTCAGATGGAAGGATGGGTAGATATATGATAGATAGACAGACAGACAGACGGAACTAGAATAATGCCTGGCACAACAGAAGTATATGTACGTGCCAGTTATTACCAGACTTGGAGGACAGCCAGACACAAAGACTTGCTCCCAGGTAGGGCAGAGGAGCTGGGTAAGGATCCTCAGAGCTGCAAAGGATCCTCACTACTGTGTGTGGTGTGAGGAGAGTTTTCCAGGCCTGGTTATAACAGTGCTATGCTGTGGGGTCCAGAGCCAATAGTAACTTTCTCTGCCTTAGTTTCCCCATCTGCAAGATCAGAGAATGGGACTGAAATGGCCTAAATTTTCTCACACCCTTCCTGCCTTATGACATTGGGATACGGTTGAGCTTTGAGCCCCCCATAGCTAAGGGGGGATTAGAAAATGTGACAGTGGGAGGGCCTGTGATTGATCCCCAGAGGGAAGGTTTGGATGAGTCATAGGATACAACCACTCAACATTGCCTCTAGGGGGAGTGTCTGGGCCAGGCCCTGCACATGGCTCTTCTATAGCTCCTGATTTTATTTCTGGTAGTTGCTCTAGGGATTATAATGTACATACCTACATTTTTACTTTATACTTAAATGTAATATTTGACAACTTCGAATAGAATGTAGGAAACCTTATACTCATATATGTTCATTTCCCCTTTTACTTTGATATATATGTATCATATATATTACATCTATTATATACATTAGAGCCCCCCTACCCTCCAACAATGTTATAATTTTGACTTTCAATAGTCATACATATATTTTTTCTTTTTAATATATTTTTTATTGATTAAGATATTACATATGTGTCCTTATCCCCATGTTACCCACTACCCCCCCCCCCCCCCCCCGCTCATGCCCTCACCCCCCCCCCCATTGTCCGTGTCCATTGGTTAGGCCTATATGCTTGCATATAAGTCCTTTGGTTGGTCTTTCCTCCTTACCCCCACCCTCCCCTACCTTCCCTCCAAGGCCCGACAGTCCAATCAATGCCTCTCCGTCTCTGGATCAGTCCTTGTTCATCAGTTTATGTTGTTCATTATATTCCACAAATGAGTGAGATCAAGTGGTATTTATCCGCTCTCCAGTTCCATCCATGCTGTGACAAATGGTAAGAGTTCCTTTTTCTTTTTCCTCTTCTTAAAGAATACCTTTCAGCATTTCATATAATGCTGGTTTGGTGGTGATGAACTCCTTTAGCGTTTTCTTATCTGTGAAGCTCTTTATCTGACCTTCTATTCTGAATGATAGCTTTGCTGGATAAAGTAATCTTGGTTGTAGGTTCTTGGCATTCATCACTTTGAATATTTCTTGCCACTCTCTTCTGGCTTGCATGGTTTCTGTTGAGAAATCAGCTGACAGTTGTATGGGTACTCCCTTGTAGGTAACTGACTGTCTTTCTCTTGCTGCTTTTAAGATTCTCTCTTTATCTTTTGCTCTTGGCATTTTAATTATGATGTGTCTTGGTGTGGTCCTCTTTGGGTTCCTTTTGTTTGGGGTTCTCTGCGCTTCCTGGACTTGTAAGTCTATTTCTTTGACCAGGTAGGGGAAGTTTTCTGTCATTATTTCTTCAAATAGGTTTTCAGTATCTTGCCCTCTCTCTTCTTCTGGCACCCCTATAATTCTGATGTTGGTACGCTTGAAGTTGTCCCAGAAGCTCCTTACACTATCTTCATATTTTTGGAATCTTTTTTCTTTTTTCTTTTTTGGTTGGGTCTTTTTTGTTTCTTCGTATTTCAAATCTTTGACTTGATTCTTGGGATCCTCTTGTCTGCTGTTGGATCTCTGTATACTATTCTTTATTTCAGTCAGTGTATGCTTAATTTCTAGTTGGTCCTTTTTCATATCCTCGAGAGTCTCACTAGATTTATCGAGGGCCTCACTAAATTTATCGGCGGTTTCCATAAAATTCTTGAAAAACCTTATAAACGTGGCCTTGAACTCTATATCCAGTTGTTTGCTTTCCTCCATTTCTGTCATTTGTGACCTGTTTCTTTGTCTCCGCATTTTTTATGCTTCCCTGTGTTGGTAGAGTGGTTTTGTGTGCTAGGTGTCCTGTAGGGCCCAGTGGCTCAGCCTCCCCAGTTACCTGAGGTGGACACTCTTGGTGTACCCCCTTGTGGGCTTTTTGCACAGTCTTATTGTAGTTATGCCTTGATTGTTGTAGGATCACTGGGAGGAATTGACCTCCAGGCCAATTGGCAGTGAGAATCAGCTGTGTCTGCAGTGGGAGAACTTCTGTGCTGAAGACACCCTTCTGGGGCAAGACTTGCTTCAGTGGGGATTTGGTGCTCACTGAGTCTGCACCCTGAGTGTGTCCCTTATGGATCTGAGGAGTTGTAATCTGGATGGTCCCCCTCTGACCACTGGGTACACTGGCTCTTGGATCTAAGGAGGTGCTAATTTAGCCTCTGCCTGAGGTTACACAGCAGGAGCTACGAAGAGAACTGCAGATTCCCCTTCCTTTTTTGGAGTTTAGAGGTACCCTGATGAGGCCCAGCTGTGAAGCAATGCAAGCTGCTGTGGGGCCTTGGGCCTTCTCTTGGAAGTTCTGGGTCTGTCTGGCCCAGCTGCAGGTAGGTAATTTTCAGGTTGCAAAGGGCCGGGGCATTCATATGCAAAAGCCTCTGCCGCAGCCTGGGTGGGGCGGGGTCTCAGGGAATCAAAGGGTGGAGCAAGCAGCTATGGCGGATTCTCAGCCCTCCCCTAAGGGGCCACGCGTCTCAGTGTCCCAGTAATTGCTGCAAGCACCTCTGAGGTTGCCGACCTCAAGTTCCAAGTTCTGCCCGCTGCCAGACAGTCCAGTTTCTCCCTGTATGAGTCCTGGGTCCCCAGAGACTTCCTGGAACCGGAGTTCAGAGCAGTCGGGAGCTTGTGACTCCCTCCCGATTTAAAAAGACAGCCGCGTCCTCAGGTACCAGCCCCTTTCCACGCGTGCGAGCCTCCGTACCTCTGCACTTTACTTCCGCAGCTCCTCTGGCTTTCAGTGTGCTTTTCTTTCCTTCTAGTTGTAGAATTTACACTCAGCCAGCCTTCCTGTAGTTCTGGATGCTGTTCATTTTGTCTTTATGTTGTTTTTTTTGAAGTTGTTGTGGGAGGCAGCAATTTCCTGGTGTTTATCTATGCTGCCATCTTAGTTTTTCTAGTCATACATATTTTTAAACTTAAGAGGAGAAAAGTAGTTTTATTATATTTACCTGGGTGTTTATCATTTCTGTTGCTCTTCCTTCACTTCTGAAGTTCTAATTTTCCCCCTGGGATCATGTTCCTTGTATCTGAAAAACTTCCTTTAACATTTATTTTAGAGCAGGTCTATTGGCAATGAAATCTCTTGGTTTTCCTTCATCTGAGAGTGTCTTTATTTCACCGTCATGCCTGAGGGATATTTTCATGGGATATAGAATTCAGAGTTGACAGTTCTTTTCTTTCTGGCCTCCATGGTTGCTCCTTGCCCAAGATGACATATCTAATGAGTGCTGGCTCTGGAATTTGAACCCAGAGCAGAACTCTCTCAGACATCCCCTGGCTGCCTTGACCCATGTTCCACACTCCCAGGAGCATTTCTAACCAGGCGAAATCGTTAGCCAATCAAATTGTTATTCTCTTACTTGAAATGTGTCATTCTTCTCTGTCTGCTTTCAAGATTTCTTCATTGCCTTTTGTTTTCAGTTTAAACATGATGGGTTTCATTTGGATTCATTCTGTTTGGTGTTCCCTGAACTTCTTGAATCCATAAATTTGTCTTTCATTGAATTTGGAAAATTTTCTGTAATATTCCTTCAAAAATTATTTTTTTCTATACCAACATCTTTCTCCTCTTCACAGTGACTCTAATCACATGCACATTAGACCTTTTTCTATTGTTCCTCAGGTCCTGAGGCTCTGTTCACTTTTTCAACCTATTTTATGTCTGTTCTTTGGATCAGATTATTTGTCCTCAAGTTGGACTTTTTTTTTTGTCATCTGTACTTTTTTGAAAACTCAACTATTTGAGTCTCTCTAGTGAATTTTTTATTGTGGATAATGTCTTTCTTATTCTACAATTTTACCTGGTTCTCTTGTCATGGTTTCTCTTTCTCTGAAGAGAACTTCTCATTCATTTCAAAGTGTGCACTTTTAGTTCATAAAAAATGATTATAATAGACACTTTGAGGTCTTTATCTGATAATTCCAACATCTTGGTTATCTTGAGGTTGGCATCTGTTCATGATCCCTTATCTTTGAGATTTGGTCAGCTTTTCCTGGTTCTTGATATCCCGGTAATTTTGGATGATATCCAGGCCAGTTTGTATATTAAGCTGTGAGACTGTGGGTCCTGTTAATTCTCTTGAGATGGAGGAGTTTTTTGGTTTAGCAGGCAATGAAACCCATTGGATTTAGACTGCAAGTGCTGTCTCCCCTGAGAGTGGTGCTTTCAGTGCCCAGACAGTTTTTAAAGCCTTTGCTATGCTTTTGGGGGCTCCCCCTTGAATCTGCCACTCAGTGAGTAGCCTGGGACTTGAGCAGTGATTTATATGGTTTAGTTCTCAAAGTTTTTGCTTCTTGGGGTATGCTCCACACATGCACACTTGGCCATGATCTGAGGGTTTGTATCAGCTCACAAATAGAAATGTATACCCTTACCTGGCTTCCATGTACTAGTATGCTAACATCTTACATAACCATGGTACATTAATTAAAACTAAGAAATTAACATTGATATAATACTATTAACTAAAGTAGGGACTTTATTCAAATTTCCCTAGTTTTTCCATTAATGTCTTTTATTTCTGTTTCAGGATCTAATCCAAAGGAACCACTTTACATTTACTTGTTATGTCATCTTAGTCTCCCTCCAACCATGACAGTTCCTGTCTTGCTTTGACCTGCATCATGACCTTGCCTCTTTTAAAGTGTAGTGGTCAGATGTTTTATTGAATGCCCCTCAATTTGGGTTTATCTGATGTATTCTCCTTAACAGGCTGAGATTATGGATTTTCAGAAACATTACAGAGGAGAAGTACTCTTCTCATCCCTTGATATTAGTGGGCATATGATTTATCATTGTGATGCTAACCTTGACCACTTTGTTAAAGTTATAGTTGCCTGACTTCTCCACTGTAATGTTACTGTATTTCTCTTTCCACAAATAATTTGTCAGAAGTGAGTCTCTATTTCCAGCTCACATCCAAGGGGAGGGGAATCAAGCATCACTGTCTGGAGGGCAGGGATCAAAGAACTTGTGATTATATGTTAAAAAGACCATGATAATTAGTAAATTGGAAGCAATACCTTGAGTCCCAGTGTCCCCTTAAAATTTCACCAACTAATTTTAGCATTTATCAATGGACCCTCCCTGCAGCATTATTACTGTGATGTTCTAATGGTGGCTC
Organism: Myotis myotis; assembly: GCF_014108235.1. Classification (NCBI taxonomy): domain Eukaryota; kingdom Metazoa; phylum Chordata; class Mammalia; order Chiroptera; family Vespertilionidae; genus Myotis; species Myotis myotis. The sequence continues at coordinate 37,795,859 of NW_023416357.1, forward strand.
TTCTATTTTGCTCATTCTTTTGGCATGTATTCATTGGGACTCTTCTGTAAGAAAGACTTGTTCCTAAGTCAGACAAGAAAAGACAAATACCATATAATTTCCCTTATATATGGTATATAAAAGAACAAAATAAATGATCAAATAAAACAGAAACAGACTCATAGATACAGAGAACATGGTTGACAGATAGAAGGGGGTAAGGGGGCTGAGTGAAAAAGGTGAAGGGATTAAGAAGTCACAAAATAGTCACGGGGATGTTAAGTACAGCATAGGGAATATAGTCAATAATATTGTAGTAACTTTGTATGGTGCCAAGTGGGTATTAGAATTATGAAGGGGATCACTTCATAAATTATATAATTATGTAACCACTATGCTATACAATGGAAACTAATATAAAATAATACTGAATGTCAATTGTAATTGAAAAATAAAATTAAAAAAGAAAGATTTGTCCCTTCTTTCTCATTCATTCATTCATTCATTCATTCATTTATATCGGAATGGACTCATGGATATTTATTTTGTTCTTCGGTTATAATCCAATGTTATCATTATTTATTTTGTGGCTCAAAAGTTGTTCTAGCTTTGGCTATTGAGAGCTTTTTTAGGTTGCCTCCTGTGCCTTCTGGCCTCCCCCCATTCTACCTCCTCTGCCCCCCACCCCACCCTAGAATCAGCCATTTTTCTAAACAACCTTGGGTCCTTTTAGTGGAGTAAGATCTTTAGAAACCAAGATCTGGGCACTGGGCATGCCTGTGGCTATTAGGATGTCTCAGAGGACAGGGGTACTACCCATATATGCTCATAGCATTTTGTTCAGATCGATCCTAGAAGAAATCTTCTTCTGGGTACTGCGCTCTGTGTTATCTTATGGTTGTTTGTGTTCACAGCTTATATTCCCTACTAGCCATAAGGACTGAGAGAGCAGAGCTCTTGCCGAGGTGTTTTTACACCTTTTCCGGTGTCCAGAACATTATAGGAGCCCAGTGCATGCTCACTGGTTACATCAGTGAGCTGTGGGGAATCACAGGCTTCGTGACTATTTTACTTTTATTTAATGGTAAGAGCCCCAGATGTTGATTTGAAGGATAATATTGAAAGTTATTAATATAAAAAGATTTTGCCATCCCAGGGTGATCCTACTCCTGTAGATCAACTTGGTCCTTTACAACGCTGGAAGCTGGAAAGGTCCCCACATTGTCCCTGAAACAGCTGCCGCTTGGAGAACTGATTGGTGCCTGGCAGGGACAAGCTGTGCTTCTGTTCCAGCTCCCCATTTTTAGCTCTCCTGCAGACGCCCAAGGCCAGTCTTCACCTGCCCTGCCCCCAGCAGGCTTGGTTGCCCTGCCTCAGGTCCCCATTAACCAGTCATTCCCAAACATGTGAGAACAAATATTCTGTGCTTTCCCCATTCAGTTCTTCTATGGTCCCCAAACCCAGGGTCGGGGTTATAGCATCACAACTAAGGAAGCCTGTCTACCTGTCAGCACGATTTCTTATTTTTTCAGGCCTCACTGTTTTTAACTTCTGTTTTCTCTATGGCCTTCTGGTGGGAACCTAGACGATCTCTGTGTCTGGTAGTGATGTCCTTGATTTCTCTCCTGGCCACCAGCACCCCCTCCTGCCCGCTCCTGATCCTGGAGGACAGGCCATGTGTTTGGGGAGGGCAAATTTTCTGGAGGCAGAAGTGGAATTTAGAGTATGAATGAACCTGGGGAGACAGGGGTCAGGCTTGCCTAGGAGGTGGGAGGAGGCCTGAGCATCTTCCCAGGACCTCGGGGCCAGCAGGAGCTCAGAATCCTGCGTGGAGGAACAGCGATGACATGGCATCTTTGTTAATCCCATTCGTGTCCTCTCTCTCTCTCTCTCTCTCTCTCTCTCTCTCTCTCTCTCTCTCTCTCTCTCTCTCTCTCTCTCTCCTCCCTCCCTCCCTGAGGACTACAGTCCACAGGGACAGAGAGCAGCACCTTATTCATGCCCTGAACGTTACACATGGAAACAGGAGGGATTCCTTTGACTACCACTTGCCCCTCTGAGGTGCACAGCTGAAGTGCCCTGGACCATGTGAAACAGCTGGCCTCCTTTCCATCCCCACTCCAGGCGATGCTTCCTGGGCTGTCTCTTAGGAGCTCTGCAGAGGACCAGCTTGCATTTCCTTCTTGCACACCCTGGGCCTCCTTGTTCCTTGGGCCCTGCCCATCTGCTCCATCCCAGCTGATTCTAGGCCGGCAGACAGAGAGAGCCTGCCCCAGAGGCTGGGGAAATGCTGTGTGTTTGAGCGCTTAACTCACTTCAGTGGCTCCAGCCTGGCTTCCTTGTCTTCCCTCAGTTAGGAGGCCATTCCACAGTACTCATTTCCTTTGCATAATTTTCTCCCTGGGCCCGGCTCACAAGCTATTGTCCTGAGAGCACAGACAGGCAGCACCTCCACTGGGGCTTAGCCAACACCTCCATGCCGGCAATGCTTTTCCAGGGCAAATTAAGTTGGGAAGGTTCCAAGACGCAGGGGGCCCCAGGAACCACTGGGAAATGCCTGATGGCCCTGGTGGCAACCAGGGTGATGCTGGATCAGGGCAAAGAGAAGACAGCAGTACCTTAGAGAGCATCTCTGAGTGAGCCTTCTGGATGAGAACAATTCTCTAGCAAATGCCAAACTTTAGAAATATTACCATTTAGGCGGAGAGACACACACATGAATTTATTTTTCTTGAATTGTAGTGATTGAATCTAATGTAATTCTTTTGGGGCGAGGCTAATGACCATGGGCTGCTAATACCCCGGTGAGGTCAGTGTCTTTTGAGATGCTCCGTGCTGCTTACTCCTACCCTGAATGTTCCAGACTACCGAGCAGCTAGAGTTCTTGTGCAGTTTTTAAATCATTTTTATTTTTCAGTTATAGTGGACATGCAGGATTATATTAGTTTCAGGCGTACACTCCAGTGATTAGACATTGTATAACTTACTAAGTGGTCACCCCAATAAATCTTGAACCTATCTGACACCGTAAATGGTCATTAGAATAGTATTGACTATATTCCCTGTGCTTTACTTTATATCCCCATGATTAACTATAACTACTATTTTGTACTTCTAAATCCCTTCACCTTTTTCACCCATCCCTCCAGCCCCCCTCCCATCTGGAAACCACCAAAATGTCTCTGTATGAGTCTGTATCTGTTATGTTTGTTCATTTACTTTGTTTTTAAAATTCTTGTTTTTGTTGTTGTTGTCAATCTTCACCTGAGGATATTTTTCCATTGATTTTTTTTAGAGAGAGTGGAAGGGAGGGGGAGAGAAAGAGAGAGAGAGAAACATCACCGTGAGAGTGACACATCGACTCATTGCCTCCCACATGACCAGGGCCGGGCATCTCACCTATAAGGATGATGCCTGCAACCGAAGTACATGCCCTTGACCAGAATTGAACGAGGCACCCTTCAGTCCTTGGGCTGACGCTCTATTCACTGAGCCAAATTGGCTAGGGTTATTTTGTTTTCAGGTGCAATTGTTGATAGATATGTATTTATTGTCATTTTATTATTCATATTTATTATCCTTATTCTCCTCCTCATCATCATTCTTCTTCTTCTTATCACCTTGAAGGATCAGCTGTGCAGGAGCCCACCCCAAGAGCAGGGCTTACTGATACTGGATAAAAAAGTCAATTGTATTTCTATGCATGATCAACTGAAAAGTAAAGGAAATTCCACTCACTATATTATTAAAAAGAATAGAATACATATAAATTTAACAAAAGGAGTGCAAGATGGTACACTGAAAACTACAAACACTGCTGAGGGAGATTGAAGGGCAAAATAAGTGGAGAGACATTTCAGTTCATGGTTTGGAAGAATCAATAGTGTTAAGATGACAGTTCTTCCTAAATTAATCTATAATTTCCCTAAAAATTCCAGTACCCCCCCCCCCTTTGGTAGAAAGTTATAGGCTATTCCTAGACTTCGTATGGAAAAGCAAAAACCTAGAATAATCAAAATAATTTCTCAAAGAAAAAGAAAAGAACAAAATTGGAAGACTTTCACTTTCCAATTTCAAAACACTGTAAAACGAAATTATCTAGACAGTGTAGCACTGATATAAGGATAGGCATGTAGATCAATGGGACAGAATTCAGAGTCCAGAAATAAAACCTTACAGACAATTGATTTCAACAAAAGTTCAAGAGAATTCAATGAAGAGTAGTCTTTTCAACAAATGATGCTATGATAGCCATATGTAAAAAGATGAAGCTAGACCATTATTTCTCACAGTATACAAAAATGATCTCAAAATGGGACATAGACCTAAAAGTACGAGCTAAAACTATAAAAATCTTAGAAGAAACGTCAGGAGAAAATCTTTGAGACTTTGAGTTAGGCATGCCTATGACACCAAAAGCATGATTTATGGCTGTGCTCTGAATGTTTGTGTCCCCCCTAAAGTTCAAATGCTGAGAGGCCTGATCTTCAAAGCTGATGTACTATTAGTCGGTGGGCCCTTTGGGAGGTGATGAGGTCATGAGGGTGAAGCCCTCATGAAGGGGATTAGTGCTGTTATAAAAGAGACCCCCCTGAGCTCCCTCGCCCTTCCCAGGACACATCGCAAAGGTGCCAGCTTGAACAGGAAGAGAGCCCTCATTAGAACATGACAATGCTGGCACCTTGATCTTGGATTTCTCAGCCTCCAGAACTGTGAGAAATATATGTCTGTTGTTTATAAGCTACCAGTCTGTGAAATTTTGTTACAGCAGCCCAAATGGATGAATACATCAAAAAGAAAAATATTTATAAATTGGGTTTTATCAGAATTTAAAACTTTTGTGCTTCAAAAGATAATCATTAAGAAAATGAAAAGAGAGAACCAAGATGGCGGCATAGGTTAACGCCGGAGTTTGCTGCTTTGAACAACTACTTCAAAAGTGAAACCAAAAAACGGAAGGGACATCACCCAGAACCACAGGAACGCTGGCTGAGTGGAAGTCCTACAACTAGGAGGAAAGAGAAACGCATACGGACACTCAGAGGAGGCGCAGTGCTGAAGTCAAATTCTGAGGTTCGGAGTGCGCGGAGCGGGCTGGCAGCGGAGGGCGCGGTTGGCGTTTTCAATCGGGAGGGAGTCGCAGACTCTGAGCTCCAGATCCGGGCGAGTCTTTAGGGACCCAGACTCAAACGGGAGAAGCGGGACTGTCTGGCTTCGGTCAGAGCGAGTGCAGCTTTCTCTCTGAGCTTTGCAGCGGGTGCTGGGACTCAGAGAGGCAGAGCCTCTGGGGACAGGACTGAGAGCCGCCATAACTGCTCTCTCCGGCCCACCCTGTTGATCCTGTTCTACCCGCCCCGCCCAAGCCCTGCACACAGGCATTTGCCGGATAGCCTCAGGCAAAGGCTAGATTAGCACCTCCCTAGAGGACAGAAGTTCTCTCACTACTGACACAGCTGATCCTCATAGCCACTTGGCCTAGAGGTCAAACCCTCCCTGGAATTAGCTACAACAATCAAGATTTAACTATAAGACTGCAAACAAAGACCACTAGGAGGTGCACCAAGGAAGCATAACAAAATGCGGAGACAAAGAAACAGGACAAAATTGTCAATGGAAGATATAGAGTTCAGAACCACACTTTTAAGGTCTCTTAAGAACTGTCTAGAAGCCGCCGATAAATGTAGTGAGATCCTCAAGAAATCTAATGAGACCCTCGATCTTATATTGGGGAACCAACTAGAAATTAAGCATACACGGACTGAAATAACGAATATTATACAGACTCCCGACAGCAGACCAGAGGAGCGCAAGAATCAAGTCAATGATTTGAAATGCGAGGAAGCAAAAAACACCCAACCGGAAAAGCAAAATGAAAAAAGAATCCAAAAATGCGAGGATAGTGTAAGGAGCCTCTGGGACAGCTTCAAGCGTACCAACATCAGAATTATAGGGGTGCCAGAAGATGAGAGAGACCAAGATATTGAAAACCTATTTGAAGAAATAATGACAGAAAACTTCCCCCACCTGGTGAAAGAAATGGACTTACAGGTCCAAGAAGCGCGGAGAACCCCAAACAAAAGGAATCCAAAGAGGACCACACCAAGACACATCATCATTAAAATGCCAAGAGCAAAAGATAAAGAGAGAATCTTAAAAACAGCAAGAGAAAGAAACTCAGTTACCTACAAGGGAATACCCATACGACTGTCAGCTGATTTCTCAACAGAAACTTTGCAGGCCAGAAGGGAGTGGCAAGAAATATTCAAAGTGATGAATACCAAGAACCTACAACCAAGATTACTTTATCCAGCAAAGCTATCATTCAGAATTGAAGGTCAGATAAAGAGCTTCACAGATAAGGAAAAGCTAAAGGAGTTCATCACCACCAAACCAGGATTATATGAAATGCTGAAAGGTATCCTTTAAGAAGAGGAAGAGGAAGAAAAAGGTAAAGATACAAATTATGAACAACAAATATGCGTCTATCAACAAGTGAATCTAAGAATCAAGTGAATAAATAATCTGATGAACAGAATGAACTGTTGATTATAATAGAATCAGGGACATAGAAAGGGAATGGACTGACTATTCCTGGGGGGGGAAGGGGTGTGGGAGATGCGGGAAGAGACTGGACAAAAATCGTGCACCTATGGATGAGGACAGTGGGTGGGGAGTGAGGGCGGAGGGTGGGGCGGGAACTGGGAGGAGGGGAGTTATGGGGGGAAAAAAAGAGGAACAAATGTAATAATCTGAACAATAAAGATTTAATTAAAAAAAAAAAAAAAAAGAAAATGAAAAGAAAGCTCTTATGCTGGGAACCCCATGGAGTAAACTCCTGTCTAAAGATGTTCACACCTGGAACTCCAGAACCTGTGTCTATCAGGACTTTGCAGAAGTGATTACATTAAGGACCTTGAGGTGGGAAGATTATCCTGAATTATCCTGGTGGACCTAATATAGTCACAAGGATTCTTAAAAGAGGGGAGTAGGAAGGTCAGAGACAGAGAAGGAGATGTGAAGATGAAGCGGAGGTCAGAGTGATGCAATTGCTGGACGGAGCCATGAGCCAAGGAATGCCAGTGGCCTCTAGAAGCTGGAAAAGTTCAGGAGGGATTCCCCCCCCTAGACCTCCCAGAAGGAGTACAGCTCTGCTGACACCTCAGTTTTAGCCCAGTGAGAGCGATTCTGGACTTCTGACCTCCAGAACTGCAAGATAATAATTTTGTGTTGTTCTGAAGGAAAAAAAAGAAAATATTTAAAAAATGAAAAAATTTGTTAAAATTAATAGATTAAAGCCAAAATAAAGGATTTGTATTGAGAATATACAAAAAATTTCTACAACTCACTAATAATAAGATAAGTGGCCTAATTTAAAAAAAATGAGCAAAGGACCTGGATAGACGTTACACCAAAGAAGATATACAAATGATCAGCCATGGTCTGACAATTTCTTTAAAATTATACATAACTTTACCATACAGCCCAGCAATTGTACTCCTAGATTTCTACCCAAGAGAAATAAAAACATATGTCCATGCAAAGACTTATATAGAAATGCTCAAAGCAGCATCATTCATGGCAGCTAAAAAGTGGAAAAAATCCAAATGCCTATCAATTGTTGAATAGATAAATAAAATTTATCCATACAATAGAATATTACTCAGCTATAAAAAAGAAAGAAGTACTGATATTTGCTACAACATGAATGGACCTCACAATTATGCCAAATGAAAGAAGCCAGACACAAAAGACTACACATAATATGATTCCATTTATTTTTTATTTTTTAAAAATATATTTTATTGATTTTAGAGAGGAAGGGAGAGGGAGAGAGAGAGAGAAAAACATCAATGATGAGAGAGAATCATTGATTGGCTGCCTCTTGCATGCCCCCTTCTGGGGATTGAGCCTGCAACCCAGGCATGTGCCTTTAGTTGGAATTGAACCTGGGACCCTTCAGTCTGCATGCCGACGCTCTATCCATTGAGCCAAACCAGCTAGGGCATATGATTCCATTTATATGAAATGTCCAGAAAATGCAAATATGGGGACAAATGATTGGCTGGGGATGGAAACAGGGATTGACTATAAATGGGCACGAGGGATTTTGTTGAGATTATAGAAATGTTCTAAAAATGGATTGTAGTGATGGCTACACATTTCTGTAAGCTTACTAAAAATCATTGAATTATATGCTTTAAATGGGTGGAGTTTATGGTATGTAAATTATATGGCAATACAATTAATTTTTAAAAAGAGTAGTTAAGGCCCTGACCAGTTTGGCTCAGTGGATAGAACGTCAGCCTGCGGACCAAAGGGTCCCAGGTTCGATTCCAGTCAAGGGCATGTGCCTTGGTTGCGGGCATATCCCCAGTGGGGGGGGTGCAGGAGGCAGCTGATTGATGTTTCTCTCTCATCGATGTTTCAACTCTCTATCCCTCTCCCTTCCTCTCTGTAAAAAATCAATAAAATATATATTTTTAAAAAGAGTAGTTAAGATGTTGAGTGAGGGGTCCTTTCCCTCAAGTGAAGGACTTGAACTTTAGTCATGCAGTAAATTGCAAGCTTTTCACCAGAAGGAGTGACTAGGAGGACAGCGTCCTGCTTTATTCATCTCCTTATCCTGCTCTCTGGGCCATAGTAAGTCTCAATGAGTCTTAAGGAAACAGAGGCCGGATGAGCTACAGGGCCACAGGCTTGGTTGCTGGAGGTAACGTGCTCTTTCTTTCTTGGCCCTGGGGCCCTGGCTGGTGCTCCCTGTGTCACATCTATCCCAGCTCTCCTGACTGCCAGCCTCTGGACCGCTGGTGACTGTCCCTCAAAGCCAGTGCCTGCTGACGCCCCTTGGTCATGCTATTGCTCCATGTGTGCTGGTCGGAAGGGCAGAGATCTTGTCCTGCGCTGTTTCCCCCAGAAGGCCCAGTAAGACCATCTCATGCCCCGAAGATGCCAAGTCACTGGAGAGGCAGAGCCTGGGGGAGGGGCTTCAGATGGTGCTGATGGTGCTTCCCACAGAGGCTGATGGCCCAGAGAGGCGCACTGGCCAGGTGTAAATGAGAGTGCCCGGTGGGGGTGCAAAGCACGGCCTTTGAAGCTAAAGCCTGCATCTTTCAGGCTCTGCAAATCAGACCATTTCATTTCTTGTACTCTTCAATGTATTTGGTTTTTTCCTCTATTACTCACTTCCTCCATTTGGTAAGGATAATAAAATTCCAAGATGTTGGCACATGTTCTCAGATCTGCAGAAATGAGATGTCACCCTTTTTATAAACGGGCAGTAGAAAGGACAAAACAGATTGCATTCAGATAGATGTAGTTTTTGACACCTTTGTCCTTATCTTTCACAGCATAGAGGCCATGTAGTCCAACCCTGTGAGTTTTACAGATAAGGAGACCTAGAACCAGAGAGGGTTAAAAACAAAGAACAAACAAACAAACAAGCAAAACCCATCTCACCCAGATTAACATTGGAAGTGGCACAGGCAAGATCCCAGCTCAGCTCAGACTCTCTGGAGGTCAGCCAGCTCCAGTCACCAGAGCCAACGCCACGTGGGAAGTGCGGGCAGGAAGGCAAAGTGGAATAACTTAACTTCTACATCTGGGTAAAAATAATTCACCGATTTACAGACACTTAGGAGATCACAGGCTCGAGGGTAAAAATAAAACTTGCTTTCTGACAGCACAAATCTTGTCAGACTAATCTAATTTCTCCTTGCCTGGGAGCAGGGCCGGGCTGTTTAGAGGGAAACAGACTGCTGGGTGGGGGTTTCTGCTGGGCCGGGCAGGGCCTCCCCACTGGAGGACGTTCCCTGTCATCTTTGGCCAGGTTGGCAGGAGCTTCTTCAGCTTCTCTCATCCCCAGGAGGGAAGTCCTGCCGGAGGGGGAAGTGATCACAGAGAAAATGAGACTAGAAGATACCAAGAAGCTGGGTCTGAACAAAGTTCTCACTTGATCTTCATTCCCCCCTTTTTTTAATGCCAGGCATTGTCCACATTGCTTGAGCCCTCTGCCTAAAGATAGGATCATTCACCTCCAAATAGTCTCAAAACCCCCACTGGTGTCATGCTTGGTGACAGGGACAGACTGTTAAGGGGTTTGCAACAAATGATCTGCAGATGAGCTTTGAGTTTGCAACAACTGACCCTGCATCAGGTTCCGAGGGTAGGGAATGTTCTGGCCCATTCCTTGTCCCACCAAGAGCAGAAATTAAGACCAGCAATGACATCAACTCTCTGTCATGGGCGTGGAGGTCATATCAAAAGAGCAAGCTATCGTGATTTTTAAACAAAAGGATTGTTAACAAAAGCTGTTCAGAGAGTGTGTGTTTCCTCTGTCACCAGAGACGCAGCCCATCTCTTGGGAGGGCTTCGGAGTCATAGGCACAGGACGCTCCTTAGTCTGCTTTCCAGGAGGAGGAGAGGGTCCTTCACGCAGTGCACGTGCCCAGGTGCCCACCGCGTGCAGGGCTAGCGTATTGTGCTGCTCATAAATGCTTCCTGCATCGGGTGGGCCAAGCCTTAGTGAGACCACCCCAGAGAGTGACAGTTGAGGATGCTCCCAGAGTTCTTTGAAGGGTTATGCCTCGCAAAACAGAGGGCGTCTTTTACTGTTTCCTCCCTTATTCCCTTTCCGTCACTCCCCTGAGTGCTTCACCACGTTGGACCCTCACAATGACACTCACATCTGCCCCTCTCCAACTTCATGGTCTCATCACTTCAGACGTTGTTACCAACGTGTCTTTGCCGGCCTTCCTGTCAAGGCTGGTCTCTCCGACGTTTAGCTGACTTTCTGAAACACGGCTTCGATTCCAGCATGTCACATTGCTCGGTCCGAGCACTGGCCTGGCCTCCCATGGCCATCACCGAGCCCACACTCTCTGCAAGCCTTTCAGGAGCTTCCGAGGCCTGGCCCAGCCCCACTGATGTGGGTCATATTCGGTTGCTCCCCACCATGCGGTGCTGCGAGCAGGCCGGTCTGCTCTGTTGCTCATGGGACCAGGGCTGCTCCCACCTGTGCTCCTGCTGCTCCTCATCTGGCTTGTTCTCTCCCTCTTCATGCAAAGAAGAGCAAGCTATCGTGATTCCTAAACAAAACGTACTCTGACCTTTAGGCCCGATGCTACTCTTGATGGAAACTTTACCAAAGAGTCTAGCCCACCCCAGTGATGTGGCAATAGTGGTCCTGGTGGAGGTGGGGTCCTCGCAGAACAGTGGCAGATTACCAAGCACCTCCTGCGCCAGCCAGTGTGAGGTCGTGGGTAAGACTGCTTCTAGCCGGTCCATCTGGGTACAAATTCTGGTGACTTTGAGCAAGTTACATACATTTTAGTGACTCAGCTTCCTGCTTTATATTAGTATATTGGGAATGATAATAGTATCTACCTCATAGAGTTAATTTATGTAACAGTACCTGGCATATAATAAGTACTCTAGGAATATTATCACTATATATTATCTGTAACTCTTAAAACAGTCCAGAAGGGTACTATTATTCCCATTTTACAGATGAAAAAAGTGAGGCTCCGCGAGATTAAGTGACTGTCCAAGGTCACTCAGTTAATATGCAGGGGGCCTGAAATTTTGACTCTGGTCTGCCTGCACCTGCTGACCAATACTTACCTTTAGTTTCTATAGCACTTGTGGCTGTTTCCATGAGGGTTAATGTCTGAATGCCCTCTGACTCCTCCCTGCATGCAGCTGGTTTATGTCCCTGGATTTTAAGCCAGTGGAGGCCAGGCCTGTCTTCTGCACACTGTGCAGTTGTCCAGTGATTGGTGGAAAGGTATCAAGGACACAAGTGCACGCCCTGTGAGTAAAAGACACAACAATTGACTGTGCATCGCGAGATTCTCCTATCAGCAGGGCCAGGTCCTCTGCCTTCCAGTCCCCATGGAGCTCTATCAGTCACTGATCCCACCCGACCAGGGAGAGGATTGGCAGGTCCTCTTCCTTATTGTCGAGGTCATGGAGTTGCCTGGGGCTGGTTATGCTTCCCAACCAAAGGCTGCAGCTGCTCTCCAGGCAGCCTCTCCACACAACTCCTTCCCCTGGGTCTGGCACTGCCCCTTCCCCTCAGCCCTTTGGTCTGGGGATGGGAACAGCTCTGCCGTTACTACCCTGTGGTCTCCTACCCCTGCCCTGCTCGGTATCCTCCTCCAACCTGCATGATGTGGGTATGCCCTCCGTTTCCTGATGGGACCTGGTCTCACAGGCCTCACGAGCTTTCTCCCTCCCCTGAGACTTCATTTATGTTCCTGGTCAAATCGGGGTCCCAGGGTCACTTCCAGCTGTAAGGGTGGCTGGGGAAGCAAGGGCTTACCTCTTACAGCCTCCATGAGGGAAGACAGCACGGGGAAAAGGAGGTCAGAACCAGGACATCTGCCACGGACAGTAAAGAGGTAGAAAGAATTTTAAAAACAAAGACTTCCAGGCCCAAGAAGGACTCACATGCCCCAGCCGCCTGTTAGCTCAACACTGCCTTCTCACAATTATGAGGCTGAGCAAATCTGGTTAGATGTCAGGGTCAGGGCCAGAGCTTGAAGTTCACCTGATTCGAGCTGTCATGTGATTGAAGCCCATGTGACAATCCTGCCAGGTGGCCATTCAGACTCCATTTCAACACTTACCAGGGCAGGAAGCTGGAATCATTCCCGAATGCCCCCTCACGTGGAGCTGAAATCTTCCACCTTCCACTGCTCTGCCCTCCAGGGGGCACCGATTCCTGGTGCTTTCACCACATCTCACCTATGCGCGGGCCTGACATCCCACCTCAGCGCTTTTTCTCCAGGTTATGCATCCTCAGTTCCTATGGCTTACTCTTATTCTTGCAATACAAAGGCCTTTGCAAATAAGCCTCAGGGTGACTTTATAAAAACAAATTTAAATAATTTCCTCCCAAGTATATCAGGTTTGGAAATTAGAATTCCCACATTATTGCTGACTCAATTGCTACATCTCTGCCTTCATTTCACTGCAAAATGCTCTGGCCCAGGGAGGCTCACCTGCAATGGAAGTAAGTGGAAAGGGTGTTTTTATGTCTGAAGCACTTCATAGCTGCCCTTCCAGCTGCCTGCCTGTGTGCACTGGGTAGGGACTGGACAGGGACTTTTCGGCCACTTGGTGGAGGGGGTGCATTCAAGAATCAGAAGTGCCCAATTAATAGTGTGCATGCTAGAATGGTGTTGATTGGTAATATCGATATTGCAGCATGTCCTCCAATCTGTTTGCTCAAATACATTAATAACACCTCACATGGCAAGTTGAAAATGAGCCCTTCATAAAGGTTATCAGCTACAAGTCTAGAGAAGTGTTTTTAAATGGAGACTGAGATTCTAATTAGAGGTGTTGAAGCTCCCAAGTGGGTCCTGCCCACAGGGGGAGGGCACACGGGAGTGGTATTACCTGGAGGGCCAGGTCTATAGGAGGAGACGAGTGAGCACTTAGGGAGGAGGATGAATTAATTGGGAAGACCCTTGCGTGGGGATCAAGCCAAAGGGATTTGGTAGACAAGTAGGTCCCTGGGTAGGGACGTCGCAAAGGGACCAGGAGAGATGAGGGAGAGCAGAGCTGTGGGCTGCCCAGCCCAGCAAGTAGGTCCGTGAAGTCTGGTCTGCGGAAGGTCATTTCTTCCTGCTGGGCATGGAGCATCTTACTCGAGCAGATAGCTCCATGAAGGAGCTGCATGGACTCTGCTCCGCCTGAACTCCTAGGATGTCAGTGTTGGATATGACCTTGAGGAGCTCAAGTCCACCAGCTTCCACCTATGAAAAAAGGCAACAGAAACCCAGGAAGGCTAAATGGTGCGTTCAAAGGCAAACGGCTAGTAGGTAAGGGAGCTAGACTTGAGGGCAGGATTTCTGAATCCACATCCGGTGCTCTCTCTGTTGGATAAAGCTTACCCATTGTTATTTTGTTGTATAATGTATTCAGGAAATGTTTTAGGTCCTTCACTCATTCTGCAAGCATCTACTATGAGTCAGACATTGTGCTTGGTGCTCCCCTCCCCCACCAGTTGCTCACAGTGTCTCAGGAAAGACAGATTGATAAGGAATTGCAAGCAAAGGCAATGTGAGCCACGCTAGGTCAGTCGTGGGTGTGCTCTGAGCACTGAGGAGGGACCTGGGCTTAGGGAGAGCCCATTAAAAAAGTGTCATTTTCAGAATTACCAAGCTTGAATCCAGTCCCAGATAGGCCAGGCACTGGAAGTAGCCCACCATCCAGAGAAGGGGCAGCTAGAAGGAGGTGGGAGCCTAGCACACTGTGGAATGCATGATGGGTGGGCTTTGTTCAGACAAACCTACATTGGAACTTTGTCTCCTCGCCTCTTCGTTGGGTGACCTCGGGGAGTGACATTCCCTCATTGGCATGGGGGTGGGGGAGCTAGTACCAGTTGTCGTGAGGATGAACTGAGAGAACACAGGCAATGAATTTAGCACAGGGCCTAGCGCAGAAAGCAATCCTTACAGGTTTTGTGTTAAGCACGGCCCATGTGAATTCCAGGTTCTGTGATTCCAGCTGCCCATGTGGCTGGTGTTGGGGGGACGATTACTTTGCCCCAGACACCAGCCTGACCCTCCATTTGAAGCAGTCAGAGGCCTCTTTGAATTCACAGAATGAGAGAGCATTAGCTTGCCGCTTCCCTGAGAAGGGACTGTTGTTGGGAGAATAGCTGCTTCAAAAAAAAAAATCTGATGTGCTCTCTCTCTCTGGGCCTGCAGTGTTAATTAGGAAGACTGCATGCGTGAACGCCTGGCTTTTTCTTTCTAAGCTCTCAAAAAAGCTCTTTCGATCAGCACCACGAGTGGATGTGAAGGTCTGGAGTCTTGCAAAGACGTGTTAAGCATATGCAGGAGGTGCCGCCTCCTTGAACACCTGGCTCTACACACCCCGAGAGGGAGCTTCAGAGCATCCTGTCGTCTGTCCCAGCTCCAGAAGGCCTGAAGGACTGCTGCTCACACTTGGACCAGCTCTCCTACTTCCTGCTCCCACCTGAGCCCAGGCCTAACGAGTTTGTGCAGAAGCAGAGAGCACAGGCCTAGCTGGCTCTCTCGGAAGTGTGTGAGCAGGCCAGATGGGACCGCCCTCACCTGGATCCATGGCAGCCTGGGCTCACTGGTGTTGCCCCCCAGCCCAGGGCCCTGCCCTGAGCGTGACCACGTGGTGGGCTTCCCTTGGAGTAGGAGAGGTAGAAAGGGGGTGGGGGGCGCTGCAGGATGTGGACAGAGGGCAGGTGGCTAACTGGGTGTAAAGGAATGTGGGGTCAGTGCTCCAAAACTTCCATCCTTTCCCCAGATCAATCCCACCGACCATCATTAGGACTGTAGGAATCAAATGAGTACGTGTGTGGCTGTTCCCTCTTTTCCCCTCATGCCACCCCCAAGCAGGATGGAACATTTTCTAATAGCTTCTGAAAAGAAAACTCACTCCACCAGGCATTAGTGAGAAACATAGACTTCACTAATGGTTTATAGTTGGCCAGAGAGGGTCTGTGTTGCATAGCACTCAGAATTTCATGACAGAGAGAAGGGGAGGGGAGGGGAAACCTCTATTAGCATCTTGCTTTTCCTGTCTTACATCTCTGTGTTTAGTCATCGGGTCTCCTTCTCTCCTGTCCTTCCTGTGAAGCCCCTAGGAACTATTACTCATGGTTGATTTGGGTGGGGCTTCCTGTGGTTGTTAGAAGTTTTGGAGAGTCCTTCGGTGCCCAGAGGAAAATCACCTAAATCAGCGGTTCTCAACCTGTGGGTCGCGACCCCTTTGGCGGTCGAACGACCCTTTCACAGGGATCGCCTAAGACCATCCTGCCTATCAGATATTTACATTATGATTCATAACAGTAGAAACATTGCAGTTATGAAGTAGCAACAAAAATAATTTTATGGTTGGGTCACAACATGAGGAACTGTATTTAAAGGGCCAGAAGGTTGAGAACCACTGACCTAAATGGACTCTAACCTGCCTCCCAAAGAAACGTAGACTGACAGTCTCACAAATATAATGGAACTAATCACAGCAAATTAGCTTTTATGCTACAGAATATTCTTTCAAAATACACTAGCATCTTCATGCTGCGGATTCTTCCCTGGAGTCGAGCAAAAGATATGGCTTACCTAACATGTCCCCTCCGTCCCTGACTCAGCTGGCAGCGCAGCTGTACCCACTAATGGGATCAGGTATTGTTCCTGCTGGGCAGGTATGAGTGAGACTCATGTGCCTTCTTGTTGAGCACAGCACTGACAAAGATGGTCCTCCATGCCAACCGTAGGGACCTCTCACATGCATATCTTGAGTTGACGCTGTAATCCATTCCCAAACCCTATCAGAGCTGTGTGGGTATTGGACAGGGGTATGAGAAATGAGGTTTGTCAATGGCAGTATCCAACACATTCCCTCATCAGAATCTGTCAGCAACAGCCTTCAACCAAAAAAATAAAATGTTTTCATGAGTCCATGGAAATTTACGTTGAAACAAAATGGGTGTTGGCTGAAATTTTCATGAGTTGTACTTTGTTTTCTTTGGAGAAAATGGAATCTAGTTTATGACAGAGCCAAAGTATATGACCCACTTGTTTCAGGAATTTATTTGCAAATATATACATATCTATAATAATAAAAGCATAATATGCTAATTAGACCAGACATCCTTCCAGACGACCTTCCAGACTACCTTCTGGACGAAGCCAGGGCTGCGAGGGAAGCCCAGGTCCCAGGGCCAGAGGGAAGCCAGTGCCGGCAGCCAGGGAAAGGAAGACCTATTCTTTTTTAAAAAAAAATTTTTTTTTATTAAGTTATTACATATGTGTCCTTACCCCCACATTACCCCCTACCCCCCACACCCATACCCTCACCCCCCTTTTGTCTGTGTCCATTGGTTAGGCCTATATGCTTGCATATAAGTCCTTTGGTTGATCTCACCCCTTACCCCCACCCTCCCCTACCTTCCCTCTGAGGTTTGACGGTCTGATCGATGCTTCTTTGTCTCTGGATCTGTTTAGGAAGACCTACTCTTGCATGAATTTCGTGCATTGGGCCTCTAGTTTTGTATAATGTATACACATTTATATATAATATGTTTTTGTAATATAATATAATAATTTACTTAAATATATAATTTAAATTAATTCATAATAACATAATATGATAACATATATGTCTATTATCATATCTGTATAGTCAATAACACTTTGCATTAAGACTGCCGAGTTTTCTGTAAGTGCTTAAGAGTAGCTGGCAGACTAAGGGCCAACCCCAGATCCCAGGTACTTGGGAAGAGAGGACACAAGTATTGATTTCATGAAGGTCTGGCTGCTTACAACTGAGCAGCATATCCCCAACTATCCCTTCCCCAGGTGGCTTTCTGCGTCCCTCTGTCACAACTGTGCAGGGCTGCACGTCCACGTCAGATGAAATGAAACATGGAGGGTTGATGCCTGGGCTTGGATCCCACCCACCTCTCCACAGTGCAGGCCCCTCACGACCCAGCCCAGCCCTCTGAGCAGAGTGCCTGGGGACAAGAAGGAGGTCTGTGGCAGAGATTTGTGACGAGATGGTTCGAGGCAAGGACTGCCATCGCAAAGCCGAGTGGCTCTTCCCATGTGACTCCCATTATCCTCATGGGGTTAATTACACCAACCTGCGTCTTAGGGAGGCTGAGTTAATTGCCAAACCCTTTACAATTATCAGGAGCCCACGAGGTGCTTCACGACCATAAAGCATCACATCCAATTATTGTTCATAATCATAAAGGTGCAGGGGTGCCAAAGGCTCCCATGGCAACCTTAACTCTTCCCCTTTCTCTTTCTTTCTCACACGAGGATAGACTTTTTCATTACAGCATTAAATGTGGCTCATAAACCTGCCATATTATTGGGTAAATATTTATTTCTATAAGCTGAGATAAGTAGGCAGTGCTGGAGTAATGGCTCCTTTTCTAAACGCTCCAGACAGTCCCCGTCCTCAGCTGTTGACATACGCAAGGCACTCAGAACATTGGCCAATGTGCCTCACTTCATCTGCAGCAGCAAAATCTTTGTTTATTAATCTTTTTTTAAAACTTTATTGTTGAAAATATTACATATGTCCCCTATTTCCCCCCGCCCCCATTGTCCCCTTCTAACCCCCCACTCCCCATCCACAGCCCCAGGCCTTCACCAGCCTACTGTCTGGGTCCATGTGTTATGCATATATGCACACAAGTTCTTTGGTTGATTACTGTCCAACCGCCCACCCTCCCACACCTTCCCTCTGAGATTCATC
Source organism: Myotis myotis (assembly GCF_014108235.1). Lineage (NCBI taxonomy): Eukaryota > Metazoa > Chordata > Mammalia > Chiroptera > Vespertilionidae > Myotis > Myotis myotis. The sequence continues at coordinate 37,814,093 of NW_023416357.1, forward strand.
AGTCTGTTCTATGCTTCTGTGTCTCTGGATCTATTTTGTTTATCAGTGTATTTTGTTGTTTAGATTCCACATATGAATGTGATACTTGTCTTTCTCTGACTGGCTTATTTCACTTAGCATAATACTCTCCAGGTCCCTCCAGGTGCAGCAGCAAACTCTTTATCAGATAGGCGTCAGAAGGAAGGACCTGGAGTGTGACTTTATTTTTATGGTAGGTCAGTAAGGATAGCCCAGGTCAGCTGAGAGTATCTTATACAGGTAAATATAGCAGAAGCATCTCCTTAAAGAAGCAATATAGGAGAATATCAGCTATGGGTCATCTAACTGAAAGGCTGACTTCCAGGGAGAGCATGGGGTGTGCTCAGAATGAAGGCACAGGTTATGAGACTTGGCAAGTCTATCAAGTTGGCTAAGTGAACTGCTGAATATAAAAGTCCAGTATAAAAGCAGTTGGACTTTTATATATTTATGGTTTTGTGATAGCAAGGGTGGCATCAGTGGAAGGAATCAACTTCTGTGCAGGAATACTTGAAATTCTGTAGGCTTCTCACCCCGGGCATCTGCTATATGAAGTTTCCTCAAGGGCTTGGTTTTGGGTTGTCTGGAAATGCTGCTGCCAGGGAGGCCTAGGCGGATGCTCTGTTCTCGCTGTTTGGTTGGGGGTGTACTGGTTGGCTCTGTAGTTGCTAGTAGGCCCAGTGGTGGAACTTGGCTTTCTTCTGTTCTGCACACCTGGAGCCTAGGGCTGATTTCTCCTGGAGAAGAGCAGCTCTGACCACTCTGCAAAGTGAACACCAGAGGAGAGACCCCACTGTCCAGGGTGCAATGAAAATCCAGGAACACGAGTCCAGCAGTGGCCAGGGACAAATAACCAAGAGAAGGATCTGAAGCTTCTTGGGTGGCTCTACCTCATGCCAGCCAAGGGACCGCCCCCTCTTCACGCAGCCACCTGTGGAAATGAAAAGGAACAGCCATAAGGGCTTAGATGACAGTGCTGGGGGACAGGCCCAGGACGTTTTGAGTCATTAGTCTGTTAGCATATTGCTTCCTTACACGATTATGAAGTCCTGGCTTGTGGTTTAGATTCATCAGGAACTGCAACACCAAGTTCCCAAGGCCTGGGCAGGAATGACAGGATCAGGGCTTTTTGCAAATGCAGAGCCAAGCCCATGGCGAGGAGGAGCCCGTGGACAGTCGGCATCCAGCCTCCTCCTCAGCGAGTCCCGTGTGCACTCAGAGCTGCTGGCGATCTGGAGGGAAGGTCGGAGAAAACATCCGTTGGGACTTGCAGAGGGATGTGACAGCACTCAACTGTTATTAATTCCCCCATCCGTTTATTCAACAAATATTTGTTGAGCATTTTTATGTGCCAGACTCCGCACTGGGCTCTGGGTGACAACAACACACAAGACAGACATGGTCCCTGGGCTGCTGACAGGCCGATACGGTACAGTTGGTTGGTGTTACGGCAGGGGAAGTGGGAGCACACACCATTTCCAAAATGAGAAAGTAGAGGTCTGAGTTACCTACAGTGGCTCAGAGGTCAAACTCTCTGCAGAAAAGAAGGCAAACCATCCAAATTTGGTGTTTATCTTACACAGAATCAATAAGTGCTGGTGAAGTCTGGTGGAGTCCCGTAAACCACAGGGCTACTCGCGCGACGTGCATCTCTTCCATTTCTAAGCACAGGACAGCTGAGTTACTGGTATGCAAGGTCTAGCAAAAGCTTTGCCTTCCTTATGTCATAGGCTCCCAGGCCTTGGATGGGGCAATCCAGTGTCAGGCGCAAGTGCAAACACGGGACGAGGCCCGAGGCTGACAAAGTCTGTTCCTCTACAGAGAGTCTACAGATCTCTCCAAGGCACAGAGCAAACTGCAGAGGACTATTAAGGCCACCGACATTCAGATGCTGAGCTCAGCTGCATATTTCTGTAGCGCCTGAAAGACATACAAAGAAGGTTTGAAACACATAATAAAATCTGTGACGAATGGGTCTCCCCGCTCCGTCTCTCACCTCATGCCACAATTCTTTGTCTAATTATCTTTCAGGGAACATGTGGATTTTTAACATGAAGTTGAAACTAGTGCCGCTAGCAGTGCTACAGCGATTGCCACACCAACTCATTTTTCTTCCAAAGAAAATAGGAGTCACTTAAAAACAAAAAACAGTACAGAGGTCTTTCATCTTTTTTACAGGTATGATGCCATGAGTTCACAGGAAATGGGTTCCAGCAGCTCAGGCTCCTTCCCATTGGTCCTCCCAAAGTGAGCTCCTCTGGGTGGAGCAGGCTGGCGCTTCAGTTGAACCCAGGTACCTTTCTCTTCGGCTTCCTTCTTTTTCTGATCATTTTCCCTCACACATTTCAGGAAGCTATCTCAGCTCTTAGAATGTGTAATACGCTCACTACGTACATTCATTCTCCTGGCAAGAATGTTGCCCTTAACTTGTTTGTTTACAACAATGCCCACTGCATGCTGGGTGACATTGTGGACTCCTCCAGCTCTGCCATGGTCACACTTGTGGGGCATTCCTGTTTGAACAGCGCCCACTCCCTTGACGTCTACCAGATTCGCATCTATGTGGCCGGAAGAACAACTCCATGTTTTCTAAGAGGCCTAGAGAACACACAGCAGGTGCCTCTCCTCTCTCCCTTTGTGTTGGGCATTTTGGGGAATTACTGGAAGATGGAGGTGCGGCCTGAAGGAAGTGGGAGTCACCTTGTTTATATGCACCTGCCACACCTGAGGGAGTCCCCTCAACCATGTTATCCTGACCTTGATTGTTTACTGAACCTAAAGAACTTTTTGTTGTTTATATGAAGTTTAACTAGGCCAATAGCCTTTGTTTCCACTGTAGCAGCTGAGAGAAAAAGAGAGAGAGAGTAACTAATAGCTTGAAAGGAAACTAGCATTGATAGTATTGAGAATCATCACTCACACATAAAAATTACCCATTAACGGCTTGGGCTGAAGAACTGTGCTATTGCTCCATATTTTAAACATCTCTTAAATGAGATTAATTTTTAGAATGACAGGTAATGCCACTCACAAGGGGAAAATATCAATTTACTCATCATGCTAGATTACATATTAAAACGCATTTCATTTCATTTTAATCTGGTGAGTCAGAATCTTCACTGGGAGATCAGTTATCACCAGCCTGGTGTGCAGCTCATTAACTGGGGGGTTGTGGGGGAATGGAAAGGAGGCAGAGTTGGGGGGACGAGACCCAGAGGAGAGGGTGGGCTTGGCGTGAGCCTCCCTGTGGGTGGATCCTTGTCCGGGCTGCAGGAGGAGCCTGCACTGATGAGGCAGCCTGTTTACGATGTAGTTAAGCAACTGCATTTAAATACACAGCACTGTCCTTGAGGATCTTGGCTTTGACTTAAGTCATATTTATTTCCTGATTACGAAATAAATGTATAGTGGTCATTGAACATAATTAGAAAAGTTTTAAAAAGCGTAAAGGAGAAAGTAAGTTTCAAAATCCCATTTCTGGAGACACACACTGGTCACACGGCAGGACGTGCTGATGGCAAGTGCAAAGCTCTGCGGTGGGAGCTGGTGGGTGTGTCCAAGGAGGAGCGCGGAGGCCACCGTGGCCGAGTAGAGTAAGCTAACAGCAAGAGGGAGAATGTGAAGAGAGGCCAGAGGGATAAATGGGGGCTGGAACTTAGAGCTTCTTGCAGGTCGGAGTAAGGATTTGTGGTTTTATTCTGGAAGCCATGGAAGGATATTCAGCAAGAGAGTGACATACATGACTAATCTTTTTAAATGACCTGGCTTCTTGGGAGAGGGACAAGGGTAGCACAAGAGTAGAAATAGGAAACATTTCAGCCCTAACCGGTTTGGCTCAGTGGATAGAGCGCTGACCTGCAGACTCAAGGGTCCTGGGTTCGATTCCGGTCAAGGGCATGTACCTTGGTTGTGGGCACATCCCCAGTGGGGGGTGTGCAGGAGGCAGCTGATCGATGTTTCTCTCTCATTGATGTTTCTAACTCTCTATCCCTCTCCCTTCCTCTCTGTAAAAAATCAATAAAATATATTTTTTAAAAAAAGAAATAGGAAACATTTCAGTAATCCAGGCGAGAGATGATGCTGGCTCAGCTGAGGGTGCAAATGGAAGAGGTGGTTAAAAAAAGCGGGGTTGTAGACAGAGCCTAAGGGATTACTGATAAATTGCAGGTGGGGTATAAGAGAGAGAGGGGAGTGAGAATGATTCCTATGTTTTTGTCCTGAGCAACAAGAAGAACAGAGTGGCTGTTTACTGAGAATTGGCAGGTGGGGTGAGGGGGTCGGGGGACAGGAAAACAGATCAAGGTCAGGACAGCAGGAGCCGAGTTGTGGACACATCACATCTAAGACATCACTTAGCCATCCAAGTGGAGGTGACAAGCCGGCAGTTGGATTTATGACTCTGTTGGTGATGGGGCTGGGGAGGGGGTGATGTCTAAACTAAAGAATTAAATTGTGGCGTTGTCTACAAGGAGATGGTATTTAAGGCCACTGGGCTGAATGAGATCACCCAGGGAGTGAGTGTACACAGAGGTGACAAGAGACCCGAGGACCATCCTCCAAGTTAGAGAAGGCGAAGGAGCAGCCCGGGCGGGAGGAGGAGAAGCAGGAGGCTGTGCCTCACTGGTTAGCTGAAGACAGTCTTTCAAGGAGGAGGCAGTGATCAACTACCTGATCAAAACTGCTGATGGGTTGAGTGTGATTTGCTGAGCAGTGACCACTGGGGTTGGCAATGCTGCAGTCATCCGTGACCTTGACCAGAGCAGCTGCAGTGCAATGCAGGGGGTCCACCGGGGATGGGAGGAGGGAAAGGGAAGACCACAGGCACAGGCCCAAAAGCAGCACAAAGCAAATACTCGGCAAAAAGCTCAAGACATCCATTGTCAATGCTGTGGAATTATGAAAAGTCCAAGCAGTTGTTTGGGAAAGAGGGACACACTCCTGTCCGTGGGCATCTGTGAGGATCAGCCTGCGGGGTGTCTGCCAGCTTGGAGAGGGCGATGATGCGCGCCACCAAGCGCTCGGGAGAAGTGAACATGTCATTGACACGCCTCTAAAAACGGAATCAGGAAGTCCTTTACCGAACATTAGTTGTCATCAGAGAAGCAATGCAAAAAAATGAAATAATTTTATAAAAGCAGCTCATTTTTCTGATGTTTCTCACTTTGCAGAGGTGCCTTCACACATGTCACCCGATCCTCCACCGGCAGGGGAGGGAGTCGTTATTCCCCAGGTGAGGGAACTGGGACTCCGTCAAGGTCATCCGTGGTGCGACTAGAGGAGGTGGGACCCAACACTTTTTAAACTCCAAATTCCAGCTCTTTCTACTTTATGATCCTGCCTCTCTGAACAGGCGGACATTGCTTACTTATTTTTTTAAGCGTGCTTTCTGCAACTCAGTACTTCCCATGGGGCAGGCACTCCTTGATGGGCTTTCCATGAATATGCCATGTCATCCTCAGAACAACCCGGTCAGGCAGTCGCTGTTATTGTCGCTCTACAGATAAGGAAACCGAGACGGAGTGGCTCAGCAACTTGCCCAGAGTCACACAGCGAGGAAGTTGTGAATTAGGATTAAAACCTAGGCCTTTTGACTTTAGAACCCAAGCTCTTAACAACCACATTTTACCATTTTATTTTCCATATACAAAAAACTCTTCAAGCAGAGAAAATATTGATTTGACCATAGTCCCATGTTGCTTGATGCTTATCCTAGTCCAGAACTTTGATAAATTGAAGGGCATTTTATTGAGCACCCTCAGAGAATGGTACGTAGGGTTAGGTACTTTGAAGTTAGGCACAAAAGAAATTGAGATGTGGTTTCATCTTTCAAGGAGGTTACAGTGTCAGCCGGAGTGCTGTCAACTGTCTTTTTTGGCAATGAAACTGTGATTCAGGATGGCAGGGAGAAATACGTGGCCTAGTTGATTATGTTATCATTCAACAAATATTCCCTCTCCCCTACATCTTCAACCCATGGGAAGAGTGTACTTCCCCACCTATGTTGGGCTTGGCTGTGTGACCTGCCTTGGCCACTAAAAGGTTGGCAGATACAATATGACTGGAGGCTTTAATGGTGCTTGTAGAGTTTGGTTCCATCTCTTGCAGTTCTTCCATCTACCATGAGAGGGACACGTCCCCAGTAGTTTCTTCATCCTAGATCCCAAAATGAGAGACTCCGGGAGCAGACTTGACTCTGACCTGCAGCCTATGGCCACGCATAGCTGACTCCAGTTTAGGTCAGCTGAGCCCAACAGAGCCACAACTTAGATGCAAAAATGAGAGTTGTTGTGCAGCATTATTATAGAAATAGTTGATTAATCCATATGAAAATGTAGGTTGAAAATTCATAAGTGTGGTGTTTTGAAAGTTTAGTTGCCATCTTATAGTCATAAGCTGATTGGCAATACCTACCTGTGAGTTCACCGCAGCCCCAGCTCACAGCCACTGTCTTTCCCCTGGGAGCCATACTTGGAATTGATCTTTGAAGAAGACAAACCCAACTACTCATTCAGCTCATCTCTTTTTTTTCTTCTTGTTGACATGTTAACCATGATGACTGCCACAAATATAGACTCACTTAGGAGAAAAAGCAGCCTCTGGGCAGGGGACAGATGTAGGCAGCTCATTTGAAGTCACGTATAACAACCCAACTTCTCCCTGCTACCTCTGAAATATTTGGCAGATATCTGACCTAAGAGCAGCTGACCCATAGGCTGGTCTGAAAAAAGTAATTATCCCAGCCAATCAACTCCCTCCAAAATGTTAAGTAGGAAGTATGGAAACTTACAGGATTATGTAAGAAGAGATGCAGAGAAAAATAGAGCAGAAACAGAGGGGAAGCACCTGAGGGGGAAGCCTTGTGGTCCAGAACTGCCCTCCAGCTCTATTGTCCATGAAGGTTGACCTGGGATACTTCTTGTCCAAAGTTCCTGAGATGCTCTCTCTATTATTGATCAACTAGAGGCCCGGTGCATGAAATTTGTGCACGGGGGTCGGGGGACCAGGGAGGGGTGTCCCTCAGCCCAGCCTGCACCCTCTCCAATCTGGGACTCCTCAGGGGATGTCTGACTGCCAGTTTTGGCCTGATCCCTGCGGACATCCCTCTCTCAATCTGGGACCGCTGGCTCCTAACCGCTCACCTGCCTACCTGCCTGATCGCCCCTAACTGCCTCTGCCTGCCTGCCTGATCGCCCCTAACTGCCTCTGCCTGCCTGCCTGATCGCTCCTAACCACCTCTGCCTGCCTGCCTGATTGCCCCTAACCACCTCCCCTGCCGACCTGATTGCCCCTAACTGCCTCTGCCTCAGCTCCCACCACCGTAGCTTTGTCCAGAAGGAGGACCAGACGACCGGAAGATGTCCAGTCTATCCAGTCTAATTAGCATATTACCCTTTTATTAGTATAGATGTGCAATCTCCCAGCCAAGCCCACACTTACTCAAGCTGACCTAGAAATATTCTGTTCCTTGCACCCTTACATCCACCCTATAAAATACCTCTGTTGTCCCCCTCCCCCGACCCTTACCCTCATGGCTCTAATTGAGGGAAAAGGCAGCATCCACTTCTTGCATTATTTTGATGACCTTCTGTGATATTATAATATTCAGTTGAAATGCAAAGAGAACCAATTGTAATAAAAACGAGTGTGTTCCTTCCAAAGTGGAGTGCAGAGATGTTTTGCAGGCTGTTGGTTAGCACACTCAGCCACAGAACCAGGTCAGACACCTTAGACCAGATGCGGGGACATGGCAGCCTGAAGGAGAAAGCTGCAGAGGCCTGGGGGGCAGAAAGGGACACCAGGCTCTGAGAGAAATGGTCTCCTGCAATAAAATGAGCACCTCCAACACCTTTGCATTCAGAGAGGACATTCTAATCTCTTCTGAAAGCGCTAAGAACAAATAAGGTTATTAATATGCCCTATTTTGAAAACTGTTTCATCATTCTTAAAAGCTAAATGAGTCATTTGTCTTTCTCACCATCCCTGGACAATGGAAGAGAAGGTTCAAGAGGCTCCATTGTACTTACTTATTCTACACACCCAACCTGAAGTCAGGGGCCTTAGGCAATAATGTGGATCATAGGCAATAATGGAGGCCATAATCATGACTGCAGAGCGTGAGTTGATGTATATACAGTATGTTCATTAAGCGATACACATAGGATTTGTGTACTTTACACATTATATCTCAGTTAAAAAAACAAATATCCATAAATAGACAAGTGGATAAAAAAACAACTGTGGTACAGACTAGATACAAGGAATATTATTTGGCCATAAAAAAGAACAAAATCTTACCATTTGAACCAGCATGGATGGACCTAGAGCAGTGATGGCGAACCTTTTGAGCTCGGCGTGTCAGCATTTTGAAAAACTCTAACTTAACTCTGGTGCCGTGTCACATATAGAATTTTTTTGATATTTGCAACCATAGTAAAACAAAGACTTATATTTTTGATATTTATTTTATATATTTAAATGCCATTTAACAAAGAAAAATCGACCCAAAAAATGAGTTCACGTGTCACCTCTGACACGCGTGTCATAGGTTCGCCATCACTGCCCTAGAGGGTATTATGCTAAGTGAAATAAGTCACAGAAAGACAAATACCATATGATTTTACTTACATGTGGAATCTAAAGAACAGTATTAACAAATAAATAAAAGAGAAACGGACTCATAGACACAGAAAACCAGCTGATGTCTGCCATAGGGGAGAGGGGCTGAGAGACTGGGTGAAAATGGTGAAGGAACTGAGAAGTATAGGTTGGTAGTTACAAAATATAGTCATGAGGATGTGAAGTACAGCCTCGGGAATATAGTCAACAATATTATAGTAACTACATACGGTGCCGATTGGGTACTAGAAATATCAGGGGAAACACTTTGTAAAGTATAAGATTGTCTAACCACTATGCTATACACCTGAAACTAATATAAAATAATATTAAATGTTAACTATAATTGAAAAACAAGGCCAAATAAATAGCATATGCAAGTGAGACAGAAAATAAAAGTATACAGTAAAATAGTCCTACTGTGTGTTTTCCTAACATGTGATGCCTCTGATTTGTTCGTCCTGCTCAGCCATTTTAAAGAGGCAAAGCCTCAGGGCGTAAATTCCATTGTAAACCCCACTTTGCTATGAAGTTACTTAGTGTCACAGTGTTGTGAATTTACCTGATCTTTTTTTTTTTTTTTGGATCTTGGGGTCTCTGTTCAACTCTGGCCTTTTCATCTACTGCACCGACTCTCTCTAAACTTCCTGGAATCATTTCCATTTCTGAAACAAACTGGATTCTGCAAAACCTGAACATGCTCCAGTTCCCTTTCCTAGACCTCTAAATCCTCTGCCCTGGTATCCCTCTGTGCTTTATATTGGAAGCGGTTGATGTCCCTACTCCCAGCTATGTTCAATTACTCTGTCGCTTCCTTCCCCCCACCCCACCCCCCCCCCCGCCACCCCCCCACCCCCACCCCCAAGGCTTCCGGGGTGTGAATGATTTAGCAGGACTCAGCGATATTTAAAGGGACCAGCTTCTTCTGAAACAAGACCCCTTTTTTTTTTCTACACAAAATGAACCCAGTTTAACACCATGGTGAGTTATATAGAGCCCTGTTCCCATGGTGAATATGCCAGGCAATGATCTATCACTGTTGGGGGCAGACAGGTGTGAAGGGAGCTTTCTATTCCAGTTATTTAACCATTTTCGTCATCTGTAAAATAGAGAAATAATAGGGGGTGATAAGATTGCTGTGGGAATTATGTCAATAGACATAAACACTAGAACAGCTATTGCACCTTAAGGAGAGTTCTGATCAGAACCATGATGCTCACTGAGCATGTGCAGAACACATCCATGGAAACCAACAACAGCAGGAAAATGTCTCCTTGCAAATAAATGTCCTCACTTGAGAAGGACGAGTTCCAAACAGGAACTGCTATCCTGTTTTTCACAGGCAAAGCAGAGAGAACGATTTAACTTGCTTAGAGAGAATTTCTTTAAAGACTGAGCTGATTTAATTATTAAGGATGTACATGGTGAGTAGGCAGGATAATATCAAGGAGTTCTAAATTATTTACACGTTATTGCTCTCAGTTTGTCAGTCTGACGTGCCTCTTCTTCTCTTGGGGGATTCTGCAGAGTGTTTCTGGCCCAGAGTATTTTCTGATAAAACATCTCCCTAAGAAGACCTTGAAGCATCTTAATCATTTAAAATAATCAGAGTTTCTTAAATTTCCTAACACAAGGATTCTGCTTTTAGGAGCATCTTTTTTTCAGGTTGCAGGTTGTAGCTTCTACTTTAAGGGGCATGAGATGGAAGAGGTATTTCTAAGGAACATGTCAGCTCTGAATGGACAATCAACTCTCTACTGTCTAAGATTTTGATGGAATGGTAAGGGCAGTATTAGGAAGGTCTCACCTTCCAGATGGACCTGGGAGTTCCACATTGTCTGAATATGCCCATGTGCTGCACTGTGTTAAAGTGAAGCAACTACTGTGTCCTGCCTGCACAGCTCCTGGGCCGGGCGCATGAGGGGAAGGGGACCGAGAAGTGCCCAAGCTGCACACACATGAGACGGGGAGAGTATTTGGGAACAGCTATGAGGAGAACGCTGACCAGGCGTGAGGGCTCACTGATCAATCCTCAGCTCTTTCTCCTCTTTAACTGTAAGTAGATAATCAGGCACAAAAGTTCTGTGCTAATTAGCTGTTGTGGGTCTCTCTTGAACATCCCAGATTCTCATCCTTGCTCTGTCTCCCCCCGGGTGAATGATTTTGGGGTCCCAGCAAAGGTCAGGTGTCTAGGATCAATTCTAGAAGAATCTAATACATCATTATTTTTCTCCTCAAAAATCCCCCAAGTCTTCAGAACCCTCGCTATAAGAAATAGCCTAGGATTGGGGTAGATGGTGGGGGGAGGGGGGTGGGGAGGAAGCAGGAGGGTTGTACTGGGTTTCTCTTTACCATTTACCCTGATAAAGAGGCTTCTATCTAGGAATCTCTATATCAATATTCTTACCTTGATTGACAACCTTTGGATTAAGGAAAAAAACTAGGTCTAAAAACCATAATCAGGGGCGTTCATAGCACTTATTTCTTTTCTTTTCATAGCCCTACTATCATCTTTAGGCATCTAACCTCTTCTTGATATTCTGGTCAGCTACAATTGGGCTGATGGATTCTAATGGGGTATTCAGACTATTAGAAGACGTGAAAGGAAGGGTCAAAAGTTCCCAGTCCTCACCCTCAGTATACCTGGTGAACAACACAGTCTTCCTTCCCTTTGGGGCTGTGAACAGCAAGCAGTTCCTCAGTGGTTCTGCTGGGGCAGGTCTTGGCAGTGCTCTGAGGTGATGCCTCTGTTCCCTGGAATGAGGTGGGGACCAGAGCTGTTAGCAAGACAGTGAACCGAGATGCTCCGTCCAAGCTGGTTCTCACATCTCCACTGACATCCTTTGTTTGACATTAATTTCCAGACTCCCAGGGATATCCTTATTCAAATGCATTAATTAAAGAGCACACCCCAGGCTAATTAGTGAGGATCATTTTTTTTTTTTAAACTATCCTTCTAAGGGTGGATGCTCTCACTGCCCTTGTCCTGCCCACCCACTGTGAGGTGATGACAGGCCCTACCCTTTACCACCCAGCCTCCCTGTCTTCTCCTCATTTTTGGCTTGCATCTCTGAATGCTTTCCAGATCCTCTTGTGTTTCTTTCCACAAGCTCTCCGACTGCATAAGTGTACACTCTGGACCGTTCCCTACCTGCTGCTGTGGCTCTTTCCGGGAACTCTGGATGTGGCCTGGCTAGGACACTGCTCCCGCTGGCCAACCGGCTGGCTGGCCCCTTAATGGCACTGATGGCCTTTTCTTTCTTAGACCTCAGTTTCCCCTCTCTTCAGAGACCTCAGGAGGTCCTCTGTGGCCTTGCCCTTGTTGTATGATGGTGTGCTAGATCTGCAGAGGCGTTGTCTGGCCAAATCCCCACCTTTTCCCTTCCCCCTATATTAGGAGGAATCCTTTTTACTTCAGAAAGAGGCCTCCTGGCCACTTTCCTTTCTTGTCTTCCCCTACTTCCGTTCCTGTCCATAGTAGCCTTAAAGCAAAAGTGTGTGTGTGTGGGGGGGGGGGGACGGGGGGGAGGCGGGACGGGGGGGGGGGTGTCCAGGGAGCGGCAGATCTTTGGGGGATGGGCTTACAAGGCCCTGGTAAAGGATCACTGTATCTTGCTTAATTTGCTTGGGCAGGTGAGGACCCCAGAGGTGGGTTTCTGTCACATCTAAAAGCTGCAGCTCTGCCTCCCATTGATAGCTGAGCGGCACCCTCTTCCCAGACTCCCAGTAGGAATAGCCTTCCTTCACTGCTGTAACCATATGGCTAACATATGCAAACTGCTTGTTATGCGCAAAGTGTGTATAGCAATTTTCTGTCATGCTTGCTCTGAAGCCATTCTGAGAGGTTGGCTCTCTTATGCTCCCCATTTTACAGATGAAGACACTGAGGTTTAAACATTGGTAAAGCTCCGCTAGGAACTCTGAGCCCAGAGCCGGGACGCTTGCCCTAACCCCAAACTGGAATCAGCCCGTCTTGCTCTGTGACTGCCCTGCCACTGTCTTCTGAGCTGTCAGATTGCTTGGGAAGCAGAGGGGACGCTGAGCAATCAGGGTCGCCGGGTGCTGTCAGCACAGCAGCGTGTTCTGCCGTCAGCTGGTCCTTGCTCTCCCTGTGAAAGCTCCGGCTCCCTGTCACCTGGGCTGTCATCTGGCTCCCACGCGTGCATATTGCAAGACGGTCATCTGTGTGCCGGGTTATTTGGTGTGGCTTGTTTGGGTTCAGTTTTGAGTGTTTTTTTTCTTTTCTTTTCTTTTTTAGATTCAGTCTTTCTGCCCCATCCCTTTTTGGAGGCATCGCTCTTTTCTATGCTATCGACCATCTGGGACTAAACCTGCCGGGGCCATCTCTCTCTCGTTCTCCTCTTATGCTTGTCCCGTGTACTTTCGAAGCCCCTCGCGCACACTCCCTCTTCCTACAAGGTTGCAATGTGTACTCTCCTAGCCCAGCAGTTCCTGGAACACAGTGGACAGCCAATAAGTAATTGATGAATGAATGAATGAATGAATGAATGAATGAGTGAATGAATGAAGCTTTTAATATGTACAGTCATGGCACTGACAGAACTGCTATTATGATCCCCTTGAAGGGAGACACATGCTTAATTTCAGGATAGAAAGATTGTGGCAGCTGCCTTGTTCTGACTTCTGTCTCTTTCCTTGTCTCTTGTTCATCCCAGACCCTGCCCATGGCTGCCAAACAGAAGCCTACACACAGACTCACACACCAGCCCGGTAAGAGGGGGTCCAGTGAGCACTGGGCTATTCCCACCCCAGCCCACCCTTTCCATTTAGGGGCGTAGAGGGAAGCTGGCCTCTGTCCTTTTGTTTGGTTGGAGTCAGTGTGACATCATCGTGCTCATCTCAGCCATTGGGCCAGAGCGGTTGGGTGCGGCACTGCAGCAGATGCTATATTCTTGTGGAGATACATTTAATTTCCAGCTCTAGACGGGGAACAGGCCTTATCAAGATGGCCTGGCAGAGCGTGTTATTTATAAACCCACCTCCTTATCACCAATAAGAATGCCATCTTCCCTGGGAGAGGCTTTTAAAGATTTCTCTGTTAATATTTGCTTCATCATTTCAACGTCTTCAGCCAGACCTGATCAGACAGTTATTTCTGGATGGGTACAAATTCCATTTTCAGAATTTTTCTTGGCTCCCTGTTCCTGTCCCCTCCACGCTCTCCACCCCCTAGCCTGACTCATCTCTTCTAGAACCTTCTCCGTCCTTCTCAAATCACTGGGAGTGATTTACTAACTGCATATCCCCGCCAGCTCCTGGACGCTGGCTAGGAAGACTAATTTACAGGAACAAAATGTCCCCAAGTTATCACTGGGTCACGCTCCAAATTCATTTGAGAATCAGCAGTTGGAATTAACAATGTTTTTTCTCATCAGAATAATGGAGGAGTGGGGGGCTCAGGATGTCCCTCAGAAGTCATTTTATTCACAGTGAAGCCGAATTGTAATGCAAATAGGGGATCTAGCACAGCATATCTGTGTGGTACTGAAGAGGGTCTGGGGACTGGGATAAGAGGAGAAATGGAATTTTCCTGCTTTCTTTATGAAGGCAGTTCTAACCCTAGGCCACAGATTATAATAATTAGGTCTTACGTAGGCAGCCTCGTGTGTGGCCTTAGAGCCAGAAATGATTGGAGTTCAGGTCTGACCCACGTTAAACAAACTTATACCAGCTTGATGTACTGACCAGAATGGCAGGTTGCTCACCAGCATTGCTGGCTATCAAGCCCTGTGGATAATAAGCATGTGACTACCAGTACATTTCCTCCTTGGCAGCAGATATGCAAGGGAACCTGGAGGGGGATCAGAAAGCTAGGGGTAGACCTCACTTAGGTCAGGGCATCAACTGTCTCAGGATGGGACAGACATCTGTAGGCCTCACTGTCTCTCCTCTGGCCACACATGCATTATCAGGACTCATGGCTTGCTTCTTTCACTCTCCTTTTCCTAGACTTCCTGGCCCTTGGCCACACACATTCTTGTCTAACCGTGGTGATTTCTTCAATCAGATTAAAGCCAAAATTGGTAGGCCTGGGAGCCATTCTGATTCTTTAAACTTGATGTAATATTACTCAGTTTGTTCTGGTCCAACATGTGTGGATTTTGTAGTTTAACTAGCAGGAAACAATTTAGTTTCTTTGTTCTCAGGGGTCACTGCAATTTGAGTTTCCATCCCTCCCCAACATTGTTCCAGCTATATTCAACTACAGACAGCATCACTATTTTATGTGTATGTATGGGAGGGAGAGTACAATTAGGCTATCTTACTCCATAAAAATCCTCAAAATGCAGCAATATTTGCTGTCTCAAATTCTTTTCAGAAATAGCAGGAATGTAAAGTAAAAAAAAAAAATGCATGAGAGCCCAACTGGCATGGCTCAGTGGTTGAGCATCAACCTATGAACCAGGAAGTCATGGTTAGATTCCCTGTCAGGGCACATGCCCAGGTTGCAGGCTCAGTCTCCAGTGGGGGCATGCAGGAGGCAGCTAGTCAATGATTCTCTTTCATCATTGATATTTCTATCTCCCTCTCCCTCTCATATCCTCTCTGAAATATAATAAAAATATGTTTTTAAAAAATAAATAAGAATATATAGAGTTACTTATTAACATTCATCCTTATTGAAAACCCCCTTTCCCTTAGAGCAACTGATTTCAGCTAGATGTTAAAAAGAAAAGTGGATGGACTAATTTATACTAATGTGTGAATGACTAGCAAATACCTCTAATACATCCTGGGAGGCTTTTTGGTCCTTTTCTTCAATAACTTTTAAAATTTTTGAGTTACTGTTACAATATTACATTAGTTTCAGTCAACAACATAGTGATTAGACATTTACATAACTTATGAAGTGGTCACCCTGATAAATCTAGTACCAATTTGACACCATACATTGTTACTATAATATTATTAACCATATTCCCTATGCTATAGCTATACTTTACATTCCCATGAGACTTTTCTCTTTTTAAAAGAGGATATACAGTGATATGCATGCATCTTTAACCAGTATAATTTCAGGCAGTATCAGTGGCTATTTTGCAGAGCAGAAACGGTCAGGGGGTATTGTGGGCAGGATTTCAGGTTCAGTCTGGTCTTTTGCTCTGGAGTTTAGCTTTCCTTCGCTGGTTATAACATCTTCTTTTCTTTCTGAGCACCGATCTCAGAGATTCACAAGGCAACAAGGTTTGTCAGAAAAATTCCCATGGCTGTACCATCAGGACCTCTAGTCACGGGGGTAAGAGAGGAGCCAGGCTGCTCAGCTGCTCAGAGGAGAGTGAGGACAGTTATTGGCACATTTGTACAATGGGAGACCCCTCTACTAGCTTAACCTGACTTTTCATCCACTTCTGTTGTTCAAGTTTTTTCATCTCTCTCCAAATGCCCCATTTCATTTCTCTCTCTCTCTCTCTCTCTCTCTCTCTCTCTCTCTCTCTCTCTCTCTCTCTCTCTCTCTCCTTTGGTATGGCTTTTAAAAATGAATTTGGCACCTTGACAATTCAAACATTTCCCTTGCGAGTTCCTGAAATCATTCATGTTTTATTTCCTCTCCTACCTTTTTTCTGTTTCACCTAGGCTTGATTCCCAGGATCCCACTGTATCAAGGTGGTCTTGTTTCCTAGCAACCCAGTTTGATGCTGACTTTGCTGGGTTAATCTCCGCCTCCTTCATTAGCTTCTGAATTTCTCTCTGAGCTTGGGAAGAACTCTCCTACCAGCTACGTTGAATGCCTTACCCTCAGTTGCCCACCCCCATACTCTGACCCTCATTGCTGGATACTCAGAGGGGCCCCCAGTGACAGCTTCTGACCAACAGAGAGTGGAATTGGACATCGTGGGTGATTGGTGACATCATGTGACCTGTAATTGCATCTAGACTAATCTCCGGCTCTGCATGTGAGCCAGGAAGAATGTTTCTTAGTCAGAGGGAGCTGAGACATTATATAGGACAAGGTGTGTGTGTGTGTGTGTGTGTGTGTGTGTGTGTGTATAACTTTAAATTGGTTACTTTCACCATTCAAGCACACTGCTTGTGAGCGCTGGCTAGAATGACGTCTGAGCACTTCTGCTGTCCTTTTGCTGTACAGAGCTGGGCCCCAAACAAAACAAACCAGATGGGAACACCAATGCTGGGGGTCAGGGTGCAACTGGGATGTGCCGCGTTAGGAGCCTTGCCCTCCTCTTTCAGAGACTGCTGGCACATCCTCATGACCACTCTACTGCATTCATGAAAGAGATTCTTTGTCATCAGTTTCCAAGAATCACAGTGACCTAGTTAAACACCTAATGAATTGGCCCTGTGCATATGTAAAAGATCATTTTATTTGTATCTGAAAGTTTAAGAAACTAATATTGTTGGTACCAAAAAGCTAAAAATGTTTCCACATATGCGATTACTCTTGTCAAATCAGTTTGTAGAACCATTCAACAAACATAGAGTGGGGCAAAAGTAGGTTTACAGTTGTCCACAAGGAAAATAACACAATAATTAATAAATAAGAATATAGGAATAAACTCCGCGTTTTGAGTACTCACAACTGGACACCTACTTTTGCCTCACCCTGTATTGATTGAGTGTCTACTATGTGCAGGACACTGTGCTTGGCCTCATGGACATTGCAATAAGGAAGGTCCACATCTTCTCTCGTGGATCTTACGATGATCTTCAAGGGAAAAAATCACGGCATTCATTTCGGAAGTGCAGAAGACTGAGCTCTCCCACTGTCTGGTGCCCTAGTTTATCTATCATAGGCATATATTTGGGTTCCCATTTTATTTCCCCCACTAGATTTTAAACTCCTTGAGGGCATAAATTGCTTCATTTTGGTGCCTTTCCTCCGAGCCCTCTGCTGTGCTTTCTCATGGCTTGGCTCAGAGCTTGCTTACTGTCCTTCTCCCCTGGGTGTAATGGCTAATGCATGCTAAGTGCTTATTGAATGTCAGATCCCTAGCATTCACGACCTCATTTACCCAAACAACAACCCTACACGGAAGCTGCTATTATGCACTCCATTTGACATTGTTCTTACCTTGATCTACAGGGCGAAACATGACCTGACCCAGCCTCAGCTCCTTTTACTGCCCCCACCCTGCCCCTTTGCTCACAGCTCTCAGCCACCCTGGGCCCTGGTATTGGTTGGCCACACCAGGTGTGCTCCCACCCCAGGGCCTTGCTCAGCTCTCTGCCTTGCTCTTCTCCCAGACTGCTACCTGAGCCCTCTGCCAACCCACCCAGATCTGGCCCAATGCTTCCTCTTCACAGAGGAATTCCCTGACCTATCTGCCATAGTGACCTCTGCTGCTCACTATCATCTCACCCTGCTCTGTTTTTCTTCAACGCACTTACTATTACATGACATATTATGTATCTGTTGTTTCATTATTAATATGTTTGTTAACATCAGAATGCCAGCTTCACTTGGGAGGGATTTTGTCTGTCTGGTTTAGAGCCAGGTCCCCAGGAAATGCAACTGGGAAATGCCAGGGATGGGATTTGAACCCATGTCCTCTGATGCCAAAGCCCACATTCTGAACTACTGTGTGTGTGTGTGTGTCTTTCCTTCTTCTCCACTAAGCTCTCAGAATCTACATCAATCTACATGAATCTACATGACAAGGACTATTTGTTTTATATATTGTAGCCTAAATGCTTAAAGAGCCCGGCACATGGAGGGGATTTTTATACATGTCAGATGAAAATTGTATGGTTGGCTATATGATGGTTTGAACAGGCAGAGAGAGGCACGTTTCCTATAAGGACATAGTGCAGACAGAGGCATGAGAGCCGATGGAACATACTGGGAATAGCAAAATACCATTCAGCAGAGTTAAAACGCCTACATGAGTGGCCAGCTTATCACCAGGGGCAGCTTAGGCAGTGTGAAAATTAAACTCTATTGGGTATGTACGATCACTGTCCATTCCTTTTCATCAGCTGGGGTCTCTGTCCTGTACCTTGCCACCCAGTGCATATGCAAGTTTAAATGCCTGAAATGCTTTGCTGATCTTCCAAAGATGTCATTATGATGAGATGGAGCTGGGGGAAAAGTGCTTGTCTTGAAAACAAGGACAGATGGCAAATTGACAGCACTATACAATGGCCACAGGACTGAACACTGGCCCTGAATGCCTACCAGACAACAGATGTGACAAAGTTTGCAAAGAGAGTCTGATGCACAAGATCTCAATGAATTTGGAGGTGGCTGAGCAACCAACAGGATTTTGTTTTGTTACTGAAATGCAGAACTGTGGGCTCTCAAAGGTGAACAATGGTTTGGTAGAAAGCCATGGTGGAATTGGAGAAGGGCGACAGTGACCGAGTGCAGAGATGGGACTGTGTTTTGCACAACTAATCTCTTCTAAGTTTCTCCTCTAGAAGAAACGCTCACAGGAACTGGGGAGGAGCTGCTCGCTGATCACGCCTAGGGAAATGGATCTCTGTGGCACAGGCAGCCGGCGTGGCAGCATGGAGGTACTGCACGCTCACCTCCTCCAAGAGAAGCTGCGATCAGAGTAGTTCAGGGCTGTGCACCTTGGGACCTAACACAGCATTCATGTGGAAGCCTTGCTGCCCAGGGTGGGACTCCTCTGATGGCCATTTATGCACAAGGGCTCCCTATCGGCCTGGCTGAGACTTTGCCAGTTCTCCTTGCCCCTCTCCTTGCACAGCTACCATAGGGGTCTGAAGGCTCTCCCTGCCCTCTCCGGCGCCCTCTCCCCTGTACCCTTTACAAACCTTCCCTTCTGCAGGTTTTATTCTGAGGTTGGCATCTGAGGACCCAAAGTAGCACAGGAGGCCTCAGGAAATAGTACATAAAATTCCTGCACTGGAAAAAAAAAAGTAAAAAATCATTAAACCATCCACTGCTGGATGAAGAGGTGATTGATCAGGCAGGGCTTTCAAATATCCACTCTCCGGACATTTTCAGAAATGCAAGGAAACAGAAATAACTGCCACGGAGAAAAATCCTTCGTCCAAAGCTATTTTGAAGTGTCTCCGTAATTCCGAGTTCTGTTAGCTCCTGTGAACGCACCTAGACTTGTCAGATCAAATTCTTGTCCTCTGCCAGGATTTGGAAGTTTCCCGCTGAGGGGCCAAGGGCAATGATTGAACTCAGGGTCCTGAATCTTGATTGGGTGAGGACTGGCCCAAATCTTGTCTCTCTCTCCAGTCTCTCTGGGATCGCAAGGGATCATCCCTGTGAACAAGCATAACCACGTTGCACTTTCCAGCTGGTCTTGCTGGACTGCAGAGCAGTCCTCACCCATCTTCTCGTTGCCAAGCGGGCACCCACCGGTGAAGGGGCGTCTCTGCAGCACCGCTTTTTTCTTTTTTTTTTTAGCGTTTGAATGATTTGCCAGTTTTGCCTCACTATGTGCTTAAAAGTAAAACATAATTGTAAACCGAATCGTTGCAACTAGAGAGGCCAAACCAAAAGAGTGGCACCCCTTGCCTTTGGTGGAAGAAATATACACTAGGCCATGTGGAAAATGATTGCGGAAAAAACGGAGGCTGGAAGCGGGCCCAGCTCTGCGATTGTAAAGCAGCAGCAAGGGCTCTGCCTACAAGGCCACCTTCTTGTGTCGAGACTTGTTGAATGACTGGCTTTAAGGGCACTGAAAAAAACTTAACCACGGTCATTTTTCTTCTCTCAAATCAATAAGTGAGAAAATAAAATACCTATGGCTCGGTTGAATCAACTCCTCTATCAAAACCTGAGCCATTCTGTGAATGGAGGAACCCAGAAAAATGGATTAAAATGGCCTTTGTTAAAATAATAATAATAGCTGTAATTGCTGAGTGTGTTCGATGTGTCAAAAGCTTTCCATAAGCTGCCCTCACCCTACAGGACATTACAAGGTCAGTATCATTCCCCCCCTCTTGCCCCCCCCCCCCAACCCCATTCAGAGGAGATCGCCAAGACATAGAGATGTCTTTCCCCAGCCTCCCTGCTTGGACAAGGCAGAGTCCAGGCAGGTCTGTGTGTCTTTAAAGCTAATCCGTCTGCTCACCTTCTCCTCTTCAAGTGAGGGGCGGTAAGATTGTTTCCAGAGCAACGGCAGATCCTTGTAACGAAAGAAAATCAAACTGTGCCCCATGAGTTGTATAACAGTTGGAAAGCATGAGAGGCACACTGATAATTGCAGGGATACTGCAAATTCTGGGGAATAATTGTAGTGGGGAGCACCGAAGGAACCAACAGATAATTCATTCTCTTTCTAACTCCTTTGCGTTTCATCTGAGCATCATCTGGGCCATTTCAGACTCAATAGGTATTTTGAACCAATAAATAAATTCATACCTCTATCAAAGTTGCATTGGCTTTTTGCCTTGTACTGTAGGTATCTCTGTATGCTTTAAATCTCCCCTCCTGGACTGTAAGTTTCTGAATATCAGTAGCCTCTTGCTATTGATTACGTAGCACTTTATGGTCAGATTTAGTGTACATCATTTTACTCAGAGCAATTCTAGGAGGTTTAAAAGATAGGCATTCTTATCCTCATTTTGAGGACTTTGAGGCTCAGAGCGGTTACGTGATTTGCTCAAAGTCATATACCAGCAATGGGTGAAACTCGAACTTGAATTCGGGATTTCTAACTTCCTATCTGTTTTCTTTTAAACATGCAGAGTCCTCTAATGGGAAAGTTCCCTTCTGGTTCATCATTACAGTTTAACACAGCCAAGCCCTATACCTTACTCATGATAATGTTTCATAAATATCTGTTAGATCATTTTTACTAATGAATGACTGAAGAAGGGAAGAAATAAATGAAATTCTATAAAACGGCCTAGTGAGGTTTGCATCTGGCAATTGCACTTTCAGATCTGGATGGAAAGTGTTCTAGAAAATTCTTCTGGGTGCTAATATTTCTTTTTAAAAATGTATTAAATTTATTGGGGTGACATTAGTTAATAGGGTCATACAGGTTTCAAGTGCGCCTTTCTATGATACAAGAGCTGCATATTGCACTGTGTGCCCAACACCCAAAGTTAAAATCATCTTCCATCACCATATATTTGGTCCCCTTTATCCCTTACTATCCCCTGACCCCCTTCCTCTGGTAACCACCATATGGTTGTCTATGTCTATGAGCTTAAGTTTTACATCCTACATATGAGTGAAATCATATGGTTCTTCACTTTTTCTTACTGACTTATTTCGCTTAGCATAATATTCTCAAGGTCCGTCCATATAGTCACTAATGGCAACATTTCATCTTTTCTTATGACTGAGTAGTATTCCATTGTGTATAGGTACCACATCTTCTTTATCCAGTCCTCTGCCAAAGGACAATATGGCTGTTCCCATGTATTGGCCACTGTTAATAATGCTGCAATGAACAAAGGGGTGCATATATCGTGAATACATGTTTTCAAGTTTTCCAGGCAGGTACCCAGAAGAGGGATTGCTGGGTCATATCGATTGCTGTTTCTTAATTTTTTGAGGAGTCTTAATATTATTTTCTACAGTGGCTACACCAGTTTACATTCCCACCAGCAGTGAATGAGGGTTCTTTTTTCTCCACATCCTCTCCAACATTTGTTATCACCTGTCTTGTTGATAACAGCCATTCTAACAGATGTGAGGTGGTATCTCATTGTAGTTTTGATGTGCATTTCCCTAACAGCTAGTGAAGTTGGCCATCTTTTCATATATTTGTTGGCTGTTAGAACATCTTCTTGGGAGAGGTGCCTGTTCAGGTCCTCTGCCCACTTTTTAAATTGAATTGTTTGTTTGTTTGGTGTTGAGTTGTATGAGTTCTTATATAGTTTGGGTATTAACCCCTTGTCAGAGCTGTTATTTGTGATGTCTTCTCATATTTCATTTAAAGAAATGTCCTCCGAAGAGATAGTTTTACCACACTTTCCAACTGAAAAATGTTTGTGTTTGGTCCTTTCAAAGGCCATAAATCTCTCTAATTGGTGCCGAATGGTTTTGGGGATGGCTCTGAGCAAGTATCCCATTAATTGAAAGGAGAATATTGTCATCTGCCACAGAGATTTCTCATTATGTTTCATCATCAAACTCAAAACAGAGCCCTGTTTGGAATTCTTTTAGGAACAGTAATTACCCCACATCCTATGGTGTTGGGAAGCAGGGCTCACAATTAGCATCTGTCATGAGGGGGAAGTGATCCGTGCTAAATGGGAGCTGGGCCAGATGGGTCTTGCTAAGACCTTTTCCAGGCCCCCTTCAGAGCCATTAAATTAAGTTGTCCCTATGTGTGTGCAAAAGACACAAATCAATCTTTTACTTGTGTGTGTATTAAAGAATGCATCCGCTTCCATTAATTACAAGTCAAGTGCTTTTATCTACAGTGATCAGGGTAGGAGAGACGCTGATGCCAAAGAACTCCAGAGAAGCAGATCCCGGTGAGATGTCACAGGCCTCAGCAGGCTGTGCAGCAAGAGGAACTTAGACACCAACCAGCCTGTCCTTGTCCTGGGAGGTAAGGGACAGCGTCCGGCAAACCCAGGCCTCTCTTTTCCATTCCTGGGAGCATGGCTGATCATCTCCATGGATACCTAGACACTAGGCCCTGCCTGATGAGTGGGGGCCACTGGCTTGCCCATCACATGTAGCAGAGTACACTTTGTCTGGGAGTCTCCAATTTCCTCCTAACCGTGATAGTCATTTTTGGTTTTCCTTTTCAAGCAATAGATAAGCGAGTATAGGGCTTTAAAAAATAACCTGTAACAAAATAGATGTGAATTTATAAAGTAGTTAGGAAAAAATTCATGATTCAAGTGTAGGGACTTGAATAGAATAATGCATCCCTACTTTTCATAGAATATTTTAAATTATTAGGTAAGTTTCATTCCAATTTAAAATAGCTTACTTTTTTTTTTTTTAAGTTAGGCTTATGGCTCGATAAATAAACTATTTATGCCTGAGCTCCAGCACGCTGGCATTTCTGTCCCTGCTTTTGATTTCAGTTGTGGCTCCCAATCCCTGTTTTTGCCAAAATTTGGGAAGAGTGTTATTGGCATTTTTAAAAGTTTTAAATACATTTAAAATATAGGCTGTGTTGCATCCTCCACCCCTACTCCCACCCTACTCCCTCGCCTGAGGAGGTGTCCTGCTTTAGGGAAATCGAGTCAACACTTTTAAAATGATCAAAATACCTCCATTTCACACCACTTGTACAATGTCTATAGGAAACCGCAGAAAGATCTTATTCTAGTGGCAGTTGGGGTGCTTGGAGTGGCAATGGGAAGCTGTCAAAAGCTCACGTTTATTCTTTAGCAAATACAAGTCTTAATATTATTTGATGCAAAGTTTTTCTTTTTTCTTACAATATTCTGAAACGGGCAGGGAAGGCGGGAAGGGGAGGTGAGCAGCTCGGGGGAGCCATGAGAGCACCTTTCTTTTTAGTTCCTGTTATTAAAGCGGCTCCCTTAGGGATTGTGAGCCTTCTGCTCTCTCTGTTCTCTTCTGATTATTTGATTATTTCAATGTATTAACATAATTGCTATGTAATTCTAATATGTATACTATTTTCTATTTCTTTTTCATTGGTCAAAGCAATTAAAAATGTTTCTACAAAGTCTTTCCATTTCCCCCTTTAAAGTTGTGTAACATTTTAACTTATAAATTCAGCACAAGTTTTTGAATTCAATCATTGGACAGTTTGCTATAAATACCTTTATTTATTTATTTGTTTTACATGTAGTTTCTTTTTTCTTTTTATTCGTTTGAGTTGCTATTTTGGAACCATTTCCCAAGGTTAAAATCAATAGGTCAAAGAATGTGAACACTGTTGTGGACTTTTTGTCACATAGCATCGTTAGAGCTTCCCAAAGAAATGTGAACAGACTTACAGTTGTGGAGGTGGTTCTTTTCAAGAGAAAATAAAATACAATTTTCTATGTTCAAGAAGAGAAAGGCAGGATAGGAGGACATTGAAAGAGATAGAAGGCATGAAGGATAACTTTAAAGACCCTTTACAAATGGGATATAGATAGTCCTGGAAACTACAAGGTGAGGTCAGAAGGGGCATTGGAAAGAATAGCTCTTCATCTTTAAAAGGAGATAGCTCACGGGTGGGCTAATCTGTGGAAGAGCCCATTCTCTCTCCCTTTAACTTCCAGGCATTTCATAAATTAGCCTATTGGTCATGAAGTTTTACTAGCGATGCTTTTTGGTACTTCAGTCCTCATGCGCTGCCCATTTATTTTTAATAGTTTGGATGTGTCCTTGGGGGCAGGGGGGTAGATACTTTTCCCATCAGCAGAGTATGGAATGTGCTCCACATGCCCAGCAATTGGCAGAAGGTAGAACTTTGGGTTGCTAAGTGCTAGGGTCATTGACCAAGCCATTTAATAAATGGGAGAAAGGGCGTCAGTTTTTAGTCTTTAGTTTCCCACAAGTAAATTTCATTTAAATAAAGAGCTCCCGCAGGTATGTTGCTATTGCAATACTGAGCTGGCAGTCTCCTGCTTTGAGATTCCCAGGTTGTGTCAAACTAAACGAAGTCAACCTGTGGGCCCAGGTAGTCTTCGTCTGTTGACGCATCCTTAGAGATAACCTCGCTGTGATCCGTGATGAGGTTTCTGTCTTGAAGCACGTGGGAAACATAGACTGAATTCTTGCCGCCTGTAGAATTCCAAACTCAGGGGCATATTGGATTTCAAAAACTACATTCCGATGTTTGTAGCTTAAAATATAATGTCCCATTAGAAAAAGCTATAGTAATGACATCTCACTCCTTAATCACTTTATAGCTTTTAGATGGCGTTCAGTTGTTCGTTATAAATGGATATGTGATTTCATTTGATCCTCACAACAATTCTGGGTAGGAAGTATTATTAGACCACATTACAAATGGTGGGGAAAGAGACACAGAGAAACTAAGTCAAATTTTCCAAGTTCATGGAGCTGAGAGCAGCAACGCCAGTCCTCTAACCCATGTCCTCCAATGCTCAGCCCAGTCTCTTTCCACATCAGCACGCTTGGCCAAGTGCCTGGTTCAACACACAAAAGGCTGTTTTACCCACAATTATTACTACTGCAATTTAGGAAAACTTTTTGCCTCCTAATTTCAGGATTTCAGGCAGACCCAAATGTGGTGTGAAATGATCTGTAACCTAACGATGTGAAATACACTTTGCTAAGCTTGTCCCCTGAGCCCCAGGCTCTTTCCCTCTACCCCTGACCCTCTTTGCACTGGCCCAGCTCCAAATATACAAATCAGGTTGTCCAGTTGTGGCCCAAAAATTTGTATTAAAAGAAAACAAACACCTAGCACAAAAGAAAACAAACAAAATGGAAAGGTAAACCAAGACTTAGCAACATAAAGATGTCATTTCCCCTGAGCTAACCTTTATGCTAATGCCCAAAGCAATCCTTCAATAAAAAAAATTGGAAGCAATTAGTTGATGCTAAAGTTTGCTTTGAAAAACTAACAAGCACAAATGGACCATGCGCAGAAGTCGGTTTTCGGCCTGGGTGAGTCTATTTTGAAGAAGTGGCGTTAGAAGAAGTGGGGGGTGTCAGTCGGGCGATGGGAGACGCGGTGGAGGTGGGCCGCAGGATACACAGCCCGTGGGAGGTACACTGTTTTGAGGTACGTTCGCTGAGGTCGACCCCTTCCAACTCTCCCATCCACACTCATCTATCTGAAACAAGTAGACAAGACGAGTGTGGATGGGAGAGTTGGAAGGGGTCGACCTCAGCGAACGTACCTCAACCAGACTGAGGATGTTTTTAGCAAAGGCCAGCTTAGGAGTACCCTAATTAAGTTAATAACAATGTACCTACCTATATAGTTTAAGTTTAAAAAATTTGGCTCTCAAAAGAAATTTCAATCGTTATGCTGTTGATATTTGGCTCTGTTGACTAACGAGTTTGCCGACCACTGGCCTAGACGACCTTGTGTTCCTCTCTAAGACAAGAAAGAGTTCCCCCACAACCCAGACTCCCCCCACATGAGCTTACTGACCTTACGCTGACTCAGGGGTTTTTTGGAAAGTGGGCCCGAGTTAGCCTTGAGTCCTCAAGGGAGATGGGGTCCCTGAGTGTCCCATCAAATGCACCCCCTCTACGCTGCCACTTATCTAACTCGAACACACACGTACACACCAGTAAGAACCTAAGAAGAAAAGTGCAAATGCAGAGAGAAATGCTCTTTATTAGTGTAATTGCCTCCTCCATCTGTTTGCAATTAAAAAAGGATGAAAAGGGAGAGAGAAAGAGAGAGATTGAGAGATTGAGTTAAAGCCACGGATGACTTCAGGCCCCCCCCCCAACCCCCCCCAGCCCCAGGCATGCACTTAGTGAGACCGGTTCTGATAGGAAGCCTGTCCTGGAAGAGGCAGCCGCAGAGCAGGTGTCGGAGCCCCTGTGACGTGGCAGTTTCTATGGAGACAAGTCTCTTTCCTCAGGAAGCTAGGTAAGCAGGACACACAAAACCCTAGCAACCGGTTGAAGGCTTTTTTAAATTGAGGGTTTTCTGTACTTGATTTCAAAAGGCCTCTCCCTGGGAAAGCAGCTTGTGGCAGGCAGGGAGCGGTGGGTTTGTCTGCCCAGAGGCTGCGAATCTGGAAATAAGATTGGAAGGCTGTTGGTGGCCTAGGATAGGAAGAGGGAGGAAGAGAGGTTGCTGCTCGCTGTGTGGGAGGGCTGGTTGCAGCCAGAATTCATTTTCCAGCCTCTGGCATGGGAGCCCACCACTACCACCAATTAATCCAGGAAATGAGACGGCTAGGGACAAGAAAACTGTGGTCGCCATGGTCTTCCCTCTCACCTGACAAATCCCAGGTGCTTTGGGCAAGGAGAGGTCAAGAGCACAGGGGTGCAAATCTGAGAGCTGCAACCCAGCAAACTGCTTACTTGGCACAAAGTCAATGCTCCATTTATGTTTAGTTCCTGCCTCTTCCGGTCAAGTGAGTACAAACGTTACTTTTTCAGGAAAGTCTTCTTTCATAGTAAAAGGTTGTATTTGGCTGCATGTAAAGAGACCTAACTGAGAAGTTTAGATAAATAGGGATTATTTTTCCCCTAAGAGGAAGCCCAGAAGTGGGCAGTTCAGGGGGCTCCAGCTCCAGCCATCATTCCAGGCAAAACAAAGAAGCAGCCGAAATTAAGGACAAAAGGGTGGTGCCCACATCATGAAGCAAGACCTTTCCCAGCAGATTTCTAGTTCTGTCTCATTGGCCAGAATTAGTCATGTGACTCCAACCCCAGGGGAGGCTGGGATATGGGGTTTTTAATCTGAGCAAATTGCCACCCTGAACAAAGCAGTGGCTGTGTTTTAATGGCAAAGCTAAGAATAAGTATGAACAGTGGGGGACAATAGGGGCGGGGTAAGGACACATATGTAATACCTTAATCAATAAAGAAAAAAATAAACAGTAGCTACAAAAAAAAGAATAAGTATGAACAGATAGCTAGTGCATCTGCTACATCTTTCCTGATTATCTCTCAGACCTACCACCCCCAGGTTAGCTTACCCCTCCCTGTTATATGACCTCCTGCAGTGCAGTGCTGAGAAGTATTTAACAACCAGCAGAACACAGAACTGATTAGTAGCATTTGCTGATGTCTGTGGTGTAAACACCTCCATTGTGGCCAGTGTCAAGCTGTCAACATGATGTCATTGAATACGGAATTGGGAAGAAATACACAGCAATACATCATTCTGGCTTTGTGAAACCAAGAGCAAGATGGAACCCATAGCCTCGTTTTCAGGCTGTGAGAGAATTTAACTTATCAAAATGACATCAGGCAGAGCTCATGACTTGATTTATTAAAAACATTTACTCTTGGGCTCCTTTACCACTTTCAGGGACTAGAAGGCTCTAAAAAGAAGTACAGACTTAGTTCCAGGCCTTGATGTAGAGCAAATAAAGTTCACAACTGATTCGAAGGGGCCATTACCCAAGCCTGGGGTCCCAGCATGCATGGAATCCTCGAGGGAACTGCGTTTGGACTTCAGTTTAAAGTGCCTAAGGAAGTGCACAATACTTGGTTTTCATAGGTTAGTAGACAACACTGTCCCTCTAGAGGCAGGAACCTGAATTGCAGGCCCAGTCACCTTGAAGGGACCAATCTAAGGCGTTGAGTCTCACACAGTCAAATATTACAAAAACTTACATTTTTATAGGACTCGCAATTTGAAAAGTTCTTTCACATATACTCTTTCTTTTGAGTCTCACAACCATCCTCTGAAAAACAGCTGGCAGTTCATTTTGCAGATGAGGATATAAGAGATAGGCAATTTATTCAAAGCAATATAGTTATTAGTAGACTCAGGTCTGATGGCTTTACATTCAAGTCTCTTTCTAGTGTGGTGAAGGCCTGGAAGGAGCAGGTACGGGATGGAGAGGGTCAATTGGGGGGTAAGGGGGGGAGGATAAGTGGGGTGGAGACATCAGTAATACTTTCAACAATAAAGGTACATTTTTTAAAACTTTGTTTCTTTCTACCACATTATATTTCTTTCCTCTTCTGGACATAAAATGAACTTGTTCTGTGTCCTGCCAGGTCTGAGAGGTACCTACAATGTGAAAATAAATATGACTGTCCCTTGTCCAGTCACTATAATGCCCCGTCCTTTGTAACAGGTCAGGACTAAAACTTCCAATAGTATTGAAGAAAAAGGGGAAAGGCTTCCAACTAGAGCGCACACCTTAGGAAGCAGCCTCCTATTTCTCTCCTGAGCGGGATGGGAGTTGGAAGGAAACTCAAGTTCCAAAGTCCAGAAAATGCTCCTACCCTGAAATTTCTCTCCTCTTTGTGAGCCCCTGGGTGTTAGTCCTTTATAAGGTGAAATGGCTTTTATTTTGCAATTGGAGCTAAAGCTTACAGTGCAAATGGCCCTGGGAGGGAGAATACATTGTCTTAAATTTGTATTTGAGTTCCTGGCTGTGCTGGCTGAGTGGGGAGGGGAGATTCAGAATGTCCTGTGGAAGCCAGGAGTGGACAAAGCCCTGCCTGAGGACTTTCTTCTGAGAAGCTGACCAGCCACTGCTGTCCCTGCCCCAGGCGCCCTCTCACCTTGACCCTCTCACCTTGGCCCTCACCTGTAGACTCAGCCTCTCCTTCCAGGCAGAGTTCCTGCCATGTAGCTTGTCTGGTCTGACCCCAGGATGAACTCTGCATCCAGCTCTCCGCCCCCCTGACAGCCTCATCTTTTTCTCGTTCATGGCTCCTTGGAGGCCATGGAGGGGGGGCAGACCTGGGAGAGGAGGAAGCTGCTGCAAGCCCTTGGCGTCCTCTCATGCTCCCTGGGGTTTATCGGGAACTCTCCTCTTGGATCTTAAGGAAAGTAAGATATTGAAGGAGAGGCACTGGAAGGCCCCACTGGCACAGAGCTGGAAGAACAGTCCCAGGCCGAAGGTGAGAGACTTGGGACAATGATCCTACACTGACACAGCACAGTCGCCCCAAGTCCATAGTTTGCGTCCAGGTTCACTTTGTCTGCGTACATCCAGTGGGTTTGGACAAATGGATAAGGACGTGCACCCACCGTTATGGCGTCACACAGAGTAGTTTCACGGCCCTAAAACTTTTTCACACGGAGACTCTTCCCAACAGCTCCTATAATAAAGACCCAGCCGCTGTTGCCAATAGTCCGGGCTTCATCTCTGCTGCACAGCTGGCTGGGTGCTCACTGGCTTGAAGACACATTCTTCGTTGCTGGCACCTGGGTGCAAGTGGTCCAGACACACTGGGCCTGGGTTAGGAGGCAGGCACCTCAGGCTGCCAGGCAGGGCCATGCAGGACCAAGCTGTGACGGCGAGTGCCATTATAGACAAAGCTTGCCCTCGGAAGCTCTTACTTCCACCCCCACCACAACCTTCCCCCACCACAAACATACACACACACACACACACACACACACCTTCTATTCTTTTCTTCCAGTGCAGTGAGCTTGTGCACCATCTTCCGTTCTATCCAAAAATGCTTCCAGGAAGGGATTCAACGTCAGTTATTTGCTGTTCAGGGTCAACTGAAGCCATCACATGTTCCCAGGGCACTGGCACCACAGTCCTCAGCTCTCCTTGTGTAACAGAAAGTGTTCATCTTTTAGAAAGTGTAGGTCCCTAAAGCAGGTGGGAAGAAGGCCTTTCCCTGGGCCCTTGGAACCACCCCGACTTGGACCTGTTTCTTCCGCTCTGCAGAGCTTAGGTTCTGGCCTCCCCTCAGTCAGAGACCATGATGAGGACACAAGACAGGATGTACACAGACAAGGGGATTGGACCTAGAAATAGTCTTTTGGAGCAAAAACAAAAGTTTTGTTTTTCAGAACATGAAGCAGGCAGGAGTAGATGGCTGGCCCTCGGTGCCAGGTGCAGGTGTGCTGGTGTTCAAGGAAAGAGCGCTGGAAAGACCTGGGCTCCGGGCCTGGGTCTCTGTAAAGGAGCTGAGCGACTGGCAAAGTCACTCTACTTCTCTGGCCTTGATTCTCCTTCTCTAAAATGTGTGGGTTGGATTAAATGTTTTCTGCAGTCCCTTCCTGCCCACTGCTCTACGATTCTGTAGTTCAGAGCGGGGACTAAAAGCAAACCAGATGCATCCAGACTGCCAGGCTTCCCACATCCTTTGGTTTTGACAAAGGTGATTGAAGTGGTTGGAAGAAGCTATTTTCACCAAACCTTGGCCTGCCCTGTCCCAGGAAGACGTGCTAATTAATGCCCAACAGACTGCAAATGCTGTCGTAAGTGTTCCCCTCCACGTCCTGCGTGGTTTAGGGTTCGGGTCTGGAAGAGGAGCCGCACAACAAATGAAATAGAAAAGACACGAGAATAATTTGGGAATATTGGGGGACCAGGCGAGAGAGTCCAACTCAAGAGGAAGGACTTCCACTGTGCTCAGGCCTCACCAAGCTTTTTATAGTGAGCGGTAAACAAGGTAGTGGTTACCAAAGTTACACTTTTCTTGTGAGTTTCACTTGTTTACACCATGGTTATACTTCCTGCATTTCCTCAGCCCATTAGATTCCCAGATAAGATCTAGGGAGTGTTATAAGGTCAAGCCTAATTATGCTAAGAGGACTGTGCCCTCTAAGCTAGGACTTGTTTGTGACTTTGCCAGCAGGTCAGTCCGAGGCTTAACCCTATATCAGTTTCCCACAAAATGCCACTGTGACGAAGAACCTAACTTCTTTTTTAAAGGAAAGCATATTGATTTTTGGAATAGTCATCTCCTAGTGTATGTAACTTTGAGCCAAACCAAGGAAATTTGTGGGAGTTCAGCTTAATCTTAGAAAAAAATGTTAAATCAATAAGTGCTTCCTGGAAGAATCTGGCCATTTTGGTGGCTTAAAAAGGCAGATACAAGGATAGTTATGCTGATATCAGATGAAACAGACAAAGGAGGTCTTATACCAGAGGGGAAGTCTGGGCTGTTGTGTCTGGTGGAAAGCTCACTAGGCTTGGAACTGGAGTAAGACACTTAGATAAGCTTTCATCACTAAAGCAGGGACCATGACTGTCTTGCTGACCATTGCAAACAGTGGCTGGCATATAGTAGATGCTCAAAAAGTATTTTTGGAATCAATGTTTTGTATTGTCATATAATTACCGACCCTCAGTTTTTCTTCCTTACTTACTCTTTCATTTGATCCCTTCTTCAGTCTCCCTACCACCACTTCCTAATCTGGGTCATCATCATCTTTTCTTAGATTGTTGCTGTAGGCTCCTAACATCCTCATTGCCTCTGGTCTTGCCCCCATCTAATCCATTCTCCACACTGCAGCCAGAGTAAGCTTTCTGAAATGAAAGTCTGACCATGTTAATCCATATTTAAAAATCAGTCTTCTAGCCCTAGCCAGTTTGGCTCAGTGGATAGAGCGTTGGCCTGTGGCCTGCGGGAACAATTCTGGTCAAGAGCACATGCCCGGATTGCGGGCTCGATCCCCAGTAGAGGGTGTGCAGGAGACAGCCAATCAATGATTCTCTCTCATCATTGATGTTTCTATCTCTTTCTCCCTCTCCCTTCCTCTCTGAAATCAATAAAATTATATATTTTTTTAAAAATCAGTCTTCTAAATTGTCAAACTTATTGGCATGAAGTTGTTAATAATATAATCTTATTTTCTTTTAATGTCAGTTCTGTGAACTAGTTAGAGCCTTCAGCAGCTGGGGCTGGATAGGTGCTGGGAAGTGGCAGAAGGGAGTGCCACACCCAACCATGCCCACTACAAGTACATTTGCATTAATCCTCACAATGCTCCCGGGAAGTAAATGCTATTTTATAACCCACGTTCACAGATGGGGAAATGAGGCGATGTGTGGTTACGTGGTCTACCAAGATTACTTGGTTGGTAAGTGCCGTGCCCTCCACAACTTTATTGCACTGCCTTTCAATACCTTATGGTGCATGCTTAATCAGAACTCACTAGTCAACATGGTCCTCCTTCCACTAAAACCCTGAGGCGATGGTCAGTAGATGGCCACCTCCAGGCCTCTGCGGTCTCTTCCTTCAGGTCCCGACTCCTCTTTTCACCTCACTGATGCCATCTTTTCTGCAAGCGTGGCTGTGAGTGATAGATGAATTCATCACCTCCTTGATCCCCTGTCATCTTTGGGACATTGGCTTGTGCAGTGTTTTTACTGCTATTAGTCTTTTTAAAAAAATGATAGGAGTAAACAGACTAAGGACAGTAACAACAAGCTTGGGAAATTTACAAAGGCTCCAGAATCTAACAAACCTCTTAGTCATTGAGCTGGATCTCTTCCCAGTAAGTAGGCCTGGGACCTGCACCAGAGGGAGTGCAGAGCCTTCCTGAAGCTTGTGTCTCCCAGTCTTGGGGGTACATCCCAGGGCTCCTCCCCAGGTCACCTCCCCAAAGCATTTATCTGATGGCTTTGTCATCTTTCAGGGTGTCCTCCTTGGGATCACAGTGGACGTCCAGTTTTCCTGGATGGGGTCACTGGTTTCCAGAGACTCTGGCACCAACGTCCTGCGGCCAAGTCAGGCACACAACTCGGAGTCGGCCAGTGCTCCTTATGAGCCACACAGGAAGTGAGGCTGTTCAGACGAGTGTGCAGACAAAAACGGCTGCTCAATGGATCTTGTTAGAACACAGATACTGATTCAGGAGGTCTGGGTGGGGACTCCAGATTCTTCATTTCTAATAAGTTCCGGGGGATGCGACGTTTGTGGTGCATGGTCCACACTGGGAAGGGCGGGGACATAGATGATGCTAACGCTGGCCATAGGCCATTGTAGACAATAGATTGGGGGCTTAAAGCTAAGGAATCAGCATGTCCTCCCAGGAGCTGTATAGGTAAAAAGGTCATCCATTCTGGCCTGATTTGATGGTTAGTCGTCACAGTCTGCCAGAGATGTATAATCCCTGAGCTCCTCAGAGTGCTGAGAGGAGGTGGGAGCGGGGCGACCATAGGTTTCCTCTCCATGTGAAGCCTAACTCTAGAGCTTCTGAGGCCTGGGCATGGCCAAGCAGGGCAGGGAGGCGGCTTGCTGTGGGTGGAAGGGCGGGTGAGGAAGGGCAGAGAGAAGGCACTGGGAGCTCTTCAGCTTCCCCTTCAGCCCTGAGATTCTATAAATCACAATTCAAGACAGAGAGCAGTGATGAGTCACAGGTTTCTTGCCTTCTCGCTGACCTCCCATTCAGCTAGCTTTCTCAAAGTGATGTGTGTGAGACCCGGCCTGTCATTCCAGCCCTGTGTGTTTTGCATCTGTATTACTCTCCCCAAATAAAGCATTGCCGCCTCCTCTCAAGGGTCGCATGGGTTAATGTCATCCCTATCATCTTAGAGGAGAGAGGAGGCCAATATCGACAGGTTTGTATCAGAGCCATAATTCACTCCATGCTCTGGTTATCTGCCAACGCATCTTTCTCTCCTTCCAACCTTCTAGCTCTTCAAGCCTTAAAAACCCTGCCTTAGCCTTTAAAGGCAGAAGATGGTTTGGCTCTAAAGAATAGTCTAACCTTAGGCCATTTACATTTGGTACTGTCTTGAAAAGATAACCCAATGCAGATGCTGTGGGTAAGCAAGCACGCTGCTGACGCCAGCCCCACGCCATCCATCCTCGCCTCTGACAGCCCAGCTCTCCCCAGTGCGTTCTGCCTCCGCAAAGGTCAGCCATGCCAGGCAGGAAGCTCACACACACACACACACCACCGAAGCCGCAGGCAGCAGAGGCAGGGCGGGCACCCTGTGGAAAAGCAACCCGAACACCACACGGTGCAAGGAAGAGCGTGAGAGAAACGGCATGGTTTGTAGTCAGGAGCAAGCTCTGCGGCCTGTCTGTGCCTTCTGGATACTTCGCACTATTTATAACCCACCAGTGACAGAAGAGCGTGGTGAGGAGGGACATCTTTCCTCTCTGATCCTCTCCCCGACAACGAAAATAGGGTGAGCACATTTGCATAACAGAAGAAAGGGACAGATTGCCACTCCAGAAGGACCCACAGGACACCTGTCAGAAACATTCAAGAGCAGGGTAATCTCACAAAATTGAAATGCTTCCTGTACTGGTCTTGAGAGACTGGACAGAAAGGCTGTAATGGAGATAAATGACAGGTGGGCCATGTCTCATCTACAGACCCTCACCTGCGAATGACTTCAGGGTCCCGGAAAAGTCCCTCCCACCCCCGTCCTTTGTGCCCCATTGACACCACCTCCAGGCAGGGAGCCCCGCTCATGCAGGACAGAGGATTATGGAGCTGCTGGGGCTCAGGCACAGTTTTCTTGGCTCCCCTCCAAGCAGAGCCAGAGCGCTCCCCACACCCACTTCCCATCCACTCCTGACCCTCACTGACCCGCCCACCCCACCGCCTGGCCATCACTCAGACCACATGAACCCATCTGCATGTTCAGAAAAGAGAACCAAAGCCGTGCAGTTAGGACCGCACTGCACTTCGGTCCTCCTGGGAGTTAAGAAGACCTTTACAGCTGCCTGCTCATGACATTATTTCTTGAAAAATGCAATTCAGGCCAACAAACCAACTTGGGGAACGAGGCTCCGGGGTCCCTTTCACCACAGAAAGGTGGGGTTGCGTCTATGGTCTGGAGGAGACGGAGCAGGGAGGCGCGGGGCCACGGGGAGCTGCTTGGACGCGGCCCAGGGAACACGCGCCACAGGCTTTGTGTGTTGTACTGGCCGTGGCCCATGGCCCTGGCTGCTGAGCTGCACAATGGGTTTGGCATTAAATTTCCTGTGCCCACACTCAGAGAGGGCACAGTTTGCTATCCCCCAAAGATGTTTTCGGCTACAGAGACAAAGAATTGGAAAGAAATTGGCAGAACTCGGGGAGGATAGGAGTGTAGAAGGCAACAAGGGCTTTAAAAGGGAGACTTGAAGTGAGGGCCGGTCAGGCCCTCCCCCTGTTCCCTGGGGGAGCTCTAGGTGGGCAGCCAAGAGGAGGAGAAGCCTGGGGAGCCCGGCTTGCCAGCTGGGAGCCGCCTGGCACTGCCTGCCTATGACTCAGGGTGGAATTTTCCTCCCAGGCAATAGAAATGGGTTGAGGTTTTTATTGTTATGGTCACTAATATCGATCTTCTATTGATGCGCTCTCTCTCTCTCTCTCTCTCTCTCTCTCTCTCTCTCTCTCTCTCCACACACACACACACACACACACTCATTTAAGGCATGTTAGACTAAGCCTAAAAGAAATAAAGTGCCAAGCACAGACTACACTCTTGATTGGAAGAAGGGAATTGCTAACCACAACCCTGGTCCCGTATCTCTGGCCGTTCTCTCACTTCAGGAAGCATAAAAATCAGCCGTGAAGCTGATAAAAATGTGGAACCCCCAGACCCCCTCCTCAGAGATTCTCACTCAATGGATCTAAAACCTTTTTACTAATCACAATATTCATCCATGATATTCAGTATTTTTCTCTCTCAAAAATAGAGAAGAGCCCTAGCTGGTTCTTCTCAGTGGATAGAGCTTCAGCCTGGGAACTGAAGGGTCCCGGGTTCGATTCTGGTCAAGGGCACATGCCTGGGTTGTGGGCTCAGTCCCCAATGGGAGGCGTGCAGGAGGCAGCCAATCAATGATTCTCTCTCATCATTGATGTTTCTATCTCTCTCTTCCTCTCTGAAATCAATAAAATATATTTTTAAAAAGAAAAAGAAAAAAGTATTCCCAGATATGCTAGCAAAGTGCTAGTTTGTTAAAAAAAAAAAAAAAAAATAGAGAAGAGTAAATGCAAGGTCTCTTTAAGGAATAAGACCGGTGGGGAAAAGAACTCAGAAATGCACAGCCCCAGCGTGCACCCATCAACAAGACGCTGGGGTGCCATCCAGCCACCTGGGGATTGGACAGTTGCATTGAGTCACTAAGTCAGTGTGAAGTGATATTCAGACGAGACGAGATCGGGCGCGTTCAGAGTGGTATGGCCGTAGACATGAAGTGATATTTCAAGTTGGAGGTCATGGTGTTGGGCCTGAGGCACCCCCACTGCGGCCCCCTGGTGTATTGCTGCAGGTGGTGGTGGGGGGGGGGTCTGCCTCTGGCTGGCTGGCCCCTCAGTCCTCCATCAGTGAAGGGCTCTGTCCCACCCTCCCAAGCCATGGTCCTCATCTCCCCTCCACAGTGCAAAGGTTCTTGAAGGAACAGCCATGATCAGTGTTAAAGATCCTTCCTTGCTGAGCAAATGCTTCTTTTGGAGCAACTATCATTTACTGGTTTTCCTTTTGTTTTTGAACCCTGCACTCTCTTGCGAAGTTGATGGGGACTATGAATGTTCTCCCCCCTAAATCCACAGACACACAATTTCACATACTGACAGTTTCAGGGAGTTCATAGGCTTCTGGAGCCCATCCGTTAGAGACCAGAGACCTCGCTTTAAAAATTCCGGCCCCAGATGCTCACCCACACCCCGTTTTCCTACCTGTATTTAAAATAAAATATTTCTGCTGCTCCCAAAACAGAAACAATATCCAGAAAGAAATTATAGAGCTCTACAGCCAGAAGCAAATTTGGGCGGTGATATAGTTCATCTTCCCACCTCCAGACAACACTGAACTGCCTGTTCTCCTAGGAAATCTCCACTTCGCGGGGGAGGAAGTGCAATACCTTGCATCTGAAAGTTCTTTCTAACACTTCATCTAAGTCACTCCTGTTTGAAGATTAACCCTCCCTCTCTCCTGGGGAAACAAGAACACAAATGCTCATTTTGAAAGTGGATTAGGGTGCCCTCCTCCATCCCATCGTGCAAAATAAATAGACTTTTGGCCTGTTATCCAAACCAACATTCACTGAAAATGCCCGCCCAGGGACTCAGCAGGCCTGCAGGAAAAAGGGAGGCCCACAGGGGAGAAGGTCACATTTTCCAGGCACCTCTTCTCCTTTGCTTAAAAAGTGACACATGAGGACTGAGAAATACACAAAGTGGGGCTTCTTCACACTCTTCCCAGGAGCTGCAGCCCCATCTACAAGGCCCTCCCAATCTCCGTTTGGGGACAATGAGTGTGTTTTTATCTGTCAATCAATGGTAATCTTCAAAAAGGCCTTTGGCCAGTGGAATGAGATATAAGTTAAGTCTTCATTATTTTGAATTTCAGCTAGTCATTGACTATAACCTGATAGCTTTAAAAATTTGTTACAAAATGAATCCTCAAAGCTCCTTTCTGAAGCATGATTAAGTCAGAGAACAGTAGAACTCCCGGGGCCAGAACTGAAACTGCCTCAGAATTCTTGAAGTCAAACCAAAGCATGAAAGTCTGTTTCTTCCCAAAGCAAACTCTATTCATTGGGCAATAAAAAACAGGCTAGAATACACTATAGAGTTTTTATCTCAGAGCCTGGTCAGAGGGTTTGGACAGAAATTGTTCCATCAATAGTTATAGTTGCAATTGCAGTGTATTTATAAGAAATTGCCAACAAGGTTTGAGAAATTGTGAGACCTCCTAAAGGAACCAGAATTGCACAATCAATGAAACTGAAGAAAAAGACAATAAATTCCCAAAGAACTCAGAGAGTGAATGGAAAGTGGAATCAACATATTGATTGTTCATATCTGTCTTCTTTTTGCCACTGGAGACTAACTAGAAGTTATGGAAGTGTGAGGTTTCAGAAAACCTTGGATCC
Organism: Myotis myotis; assembly: GCF_014108235.1. Lineage (NCBI taxonomy): Eukaryota > Metazoa > Chordata > Mammalia > Chiroptera > Vespertilionidae > Myotis > Myotis myotis. Next base: position 37,852,758 of record NW_023416357.1, read on the forward strand.
TAGTGAGCCCCACAATTCCCAGTGCTGTGCCCACGGAGTCTGCTTAAGGTTCATTCATTCCCTCCATTCACAATGCACTGATGGGAAATTCACTGGTTCCCAATGAATCAGTTTCACTTAAAGGGCACCGCTGGTTGGTGTCCGATTAGACTTTGTTTCCTCCCTTGGCAGTACTCACAAAAATGTCTACCCCAGAAATGTTGGAAAGGAGAAACTAAGTGTTAAGAACCAACCTCATTGCCTGGCTGGTGTGTCTTAGTGGCTGATCGCTGACCCATGAACCAGGAGGCCACGGTTCGATTCCCAGTCACGGCACATGCCCGGTTGCAGGCTCGATTCCCAGTAGGGGGCATGCAGGAGTCAGCTGATGATGATTCTCTCTCATTATTGATGATTCTCTCTCATTATTTATATTCTATCTCTCCCTCTCCCTTTTTCTCTCTGAAATCAATAAAAACATATTTAAAAAATAAATAAAAAGAACCAACTTCATCTCTTGAATGAGCTAATTATAGAAATAAGGGCTTTGGGGACACCACACCTTTTTCATGGGAGGGACTGGGCCCTGGAGAGTTGCTGGAAAGCTCACCTTCTGGAACATACCCACTGACTCGTGGAAACGGAAATCCGAAGTGGACAAATATGACTCGAGGGGAGACGTCCTGGCTTGGGGCCTACGCACAGGCTTTTCCTCAGCATCTGAAGGACGCCTATAAATGTGTCCAACCCCTTCCTTTCACAGCCAGAGTTGTGCTGTTACTGCTCACGAGAGTGAACAAATGGCCACCTGGTTATCTCAAGACAACCGAGACCAGGAAGAGGGCCCACCTCCCCATCACCATAAGTGGGTTTCCTCTTCCTCTCTCGTTGCGAGCCCACTGCCATTTCCCTGAGCCCAGAGGGGCATTGGTGGCATGACGGATGTTGGGTTTCAGGGTTTCAAGGATGAACCCCTAGCAGAGACGCAGCAGAAAGACTGCCTTTTTCTAGGAGAGAAAAATAGGCAGGAGGTTGGAAAATAGCATCAATAATCACGCAGGCCTGGTATTAACGACAAGGAGGGATAATAACTCAGCTGGAGGAAGACTTTCATATCCCTCTACTGTCATTATTCCATCAAGGCGGTTGGGTTGGAATTGCTATGAATAACCTCATATTTACATAATGGCTTGCCTAGTTTGCTTTTCTATTATTCCCAACAAATTGCTTTAGAATAACATTATTATTTCCAGCAGACCCCTACCCCTAGGAACCGATCAAGCATATGTACTAGTAATATTTGGGGTTTTGCTTCTTTCAAGTATAATGCTGAGCTGTGTGCTAGTGTTACAAATCTTTCGCTGTCAAGGGCTGAGACAGGGTCCCAGACAAGCTATGGTTAGAGACATCTCCTGTCTCTTCTATTCAGGTCATGGTGAGGAAGGGGGCTACACTGTGAGCAGGACTGGATTTTGTAGCTTATAAGATCTTCGTGAAATTTTCATGGTCTGATTTTGGCTAGAACAAGAGTACGCATGGTCTCCTGAATTTTCAAACTGACAGTGTCAGTATTGTCTCAAGTTAGCCCAGGATTCCTGAGAGCCACCTTACTAAAGCAGGAAGACATAAAAAATAATTGCTGCTATGCTTGCACTCATTTATCCTATGTCGGTCCTCTGAGGCCTGGACAGAATAGAAATCCTCTTCAACACGACAGCCCATCATACAGCTGAAGACATCTATCAAACATCTATCAAACGTTTCTTCTAAAACTTTAGTCCAGGCCAAGCATGTCAAACTCGTGGCCCACAGGACACAGGCCTCGTTTATTTGGACCATGTTAACCTTTGAGTTTGACATGCTTGGTTCAGGCTAAACATCCCCAATACATCAAGTATTCCTCATGAAACAGAAATTTTGGGGGGTGAAAAAGACAGGTTTTCAGAAATTTTAGAAATTAAGGGGACCATGGAGGAAGCACAGGGCTGCAGAGCAGCAAAAGGTATAGTTCCATAGAATAGGGAAGCTGAAAAGCTGCAACAGGTACATTTCCATAGAATGAGGGAGCTGGGAGCAGCAAAAGGTCTATATTTATAAAATAAAGAGAAGGAAGCCCTTCATCCAGAAGGAGACGAAGAAGAAAGCCCAAAGGGAATAAGAAAACAATAAGGAAGGGGCGGTGGAGGGAGAACCTCACTTGTCTCATGTGAGGTTCACCTTTGAGCTCAGGAGTTACTATAGTAACCAGTCTAAGGGAATAGTGACCAATCAGAGGGGATATCAAGGCACAAAGATCTGCAGCCTTTATAAGCCATAGGGAAAAGGAACTCAGTGGGACCCTTTCCCCGTCCCTAAGTGGGTGTTCATTCTGTGGGACTCTTTCCCTCTCCCCACGTGGAAGTCTGTACTTTTTCTTCAATGCATATCTACCTTTGCTATACTACCCTCTGTCCGTGGATTCATTCTTCAACTTCGGAGGACAAAGAATCCGGGTTCCAGTCCAGGGGAACACCACGTGTTCTGGTCCAAAAATTCTGTTTCATTCTGTCTCAATTATGCCCCAATTAATTAATTATCTGCCTAGATTTAGTGGGACATACACAGGTGACCAGGGGTCAGCAATAATGGCCTATCCCCTGGTACTTCAATGTCTAGACAGTTGAGCCGAACCGGAACACATGAACACACAAGACAGAATTAGTATGCAATCACACAAGGTTTATTTACTATTCCTAGTGGGTCTTAGGCTCCAGCAAAGGCCAGCCGGCAATGCACACCGAAAGACGGACGACGAAGACAGAAACAGACAGGCGGTGCAGTTGGTTCAGGATCGCACAGCAGAGCAGTTAGTCAGGGGCTCGTCTCGTCTCACGGAGCAACGTGGAGTCCTCTTATCAGGCAGGAGATGTCGACTGAAGAAGGTCCGATGCTTATATAGCTGGTAGTAAACAACTTGCGTCTTATCAGTATGGGCCAGAGATGTGCCTTATGCTAGGAGCAGGGTGTTTAAGGGCTTAGGGCAGCCATGGGCAAACTACGGCCCGCGGGCCGGATCCGGCCCGTTTGAAATGAATAAAACTAAAAAAAAAAAAAAAGACCGTACCCTTTTATGTAATGACTAGAGGCCCGGTGCACAAAAATTTGTGCACTGGGGGGGGGGGGGTCCCTCAGCCCGGCCTGTGCCCTCTCGCAGCCTGGGACCCCTCGGGAGATAACGACCTGCTGGCTTAGGCCTGCTCCCGGGTGTCAGAGGGCAACCCCAATCCCTAGGTGCAGCCCCTGGTCGGGCTCAGAGCAGGGCTGATTGGGGAGTTGGGGTGCCACCCCCTGTCATGCACAGAGCAGGGCGGATTGGGAGGTTGCGATGCCACCCTCAGTCACACTCAGGGTAGGGCCGATTGGGGGGTTGGGGCACCGCCCCCTGTCACACTCAAGGCAGGGTCGATGGGGAGGTTGCGGTGCCACCCCCTGTCACGCACAGAGCAGGGCCAATCAGGGGGTTGGGGCGCTGCCCCCTGTCACGCACAGAGCACGGCCCATCAGGGGGGTTGGGGCTCCGTACCCTGTCACGCACAGAGCAGGGTCGATCAGGGGGTTGGGGATCTCCCCCCTATCACGCAAGAGCAGGGCCCATCAGGGGTTTGGGGAGCTCCCCCCAGTCACGCACAGAGCAGGGTCATCAGAGGGTTGGGGAGCTCCCCTCTGTCAAGCACAGAGCAGGGCCCATCAGGGGGTTGAAAGGCTCCCCCCTGTCACTCACAGAGTAGGGGCGATAGGGGAGTTGGGGCACCGCCCCCTGTCACACACAGAGCAGGGCCGGTCAGGGGGTTGGGGCGCTGCCACTGTCACACTCAGGGCAGGGCTGATGGGGAGGTTATGGCTCTACCCCATCACACACAGAGTAGGGCCCGTGGGGGAGGGGTTGGGGCGCCACCCTCTATCACCCACAGAGCAGGGCCGATCAGGGGGTTGGGGCGCCGCCACTGTCACACTCAAGGCAGGGCCGATGGGGAGGTTATGGCTCTACCCCGTCACACACAGAGCAGGGCCTGTGGGGGGTGGGGGGGGTTAGGGCGCCGCACCCTGTCACAACAGAGCCGCAGGGCGATCAGGGGGTTGGGGAGCTCCCCCGTATCAGGCACAGAGCAGGGCTGATCAGGAGATTGGGGCGCCTTCCCCTTTCACGAACACAGCAGGGCCGATAGGGAGGTTGTGGCCCCACCCCCTGTCACACACATTGCCGCAGGGCGATCAGGGGGTTTGGGCGCTGCCCCCTGTCACGCTGATCCCGGTGCCGGGAGGCATATTACCCTTTTACTATATAGGATAGAGGACTGGTGCATGTGTGGGGGCCGGCTGGTTTGTCCTGAAGGGTGTCCTGGATCAGGGTGGGGGTCCCCACTGGGATGCCTGGTCAGCCTGGGTGAGGGGCTGAGGGCTGTTTGCAGCTGGTCACACACCCTTCAGGGTGGGGGTCCCCACCGGGGTGCCTGGCCAGCCTTGGTGAGGGGATGATGGCTGTTTGCAGCTAGTCACACACCCTTCAGGGTGGGGGTCCCCACTGGGGTGCTTGGCCAGCCTGGGTGAGGGGATGATGGCTTTTTGCAGCTGGTCAAACACCCTTCAGGGTGGGAGTCCCCACTGGGGTGCCTGGCCAGCCTGGGTGAGGGGATGGTGGCTGTTTGCAGCTGGTCACACACCCTTCAGGGTGGGGGTCCCCACTGGGGTGCCTGGCCAGTCTGGGTGAGGGGCTGAGGGCTGTTTTCAGGCTGGCGGGTGACGGAAGCTCCCAACCGCTCCTTTTTTTCTTTTCTTTTTTTTTAATTCTGGGCCAGTTTAACTCTGAGGCTCCAGCTCTTAGGCCTCCGCTGCTGAAAGCAGGTATCTGGTTTGTTTGGGTTCTATAATCGAAACTCTGTATCAACTCCAGCTCTGAGATCCCAGCTCGCTGAAAGCAGGTTTCTGGGGTTTTGTTTAGCTTCTATATTTGTTACAATGTTTCTTTTTTTTTTTTTTTTTAATATATTTTATTGATTTTTTACAGAGAGGAAGGGAGAGAGATAGTTAGAAACATCGATGAGAGAGAAACATCGATCAGCTGCCTCCTGCACATCTCCTACTGGGGATGTGCCCGCAACCCAGGTACATGCCCCCGACCGGAATCGAACCTGGGACCCTTCAGTCCGCAGGCTGACGCTCTATCCACTGAGCCAAACCGGTTTCGGCTGTTACAATGTTTCTTAAATTGCAGGCTCAGAGGCCGGCAAGGCAGGCGGGGAACGTTGGAGTCCTCCGTCACTGAAGCAAGGAAGCCTCATATTAGTTTCAAGCTGCCTGGCTGCCGGCCGCCATCTTGGCTGGCAGTTAATTTGCATGTCTCGCTGATTAGCCAATGGGAAGGGTAGCAGTCGTACGCCAATTACCATGTTTCTCTTTTATTAGATAGGATGTTTACTTTGAATTTATATTAGTTCACACAAACACTCCATCCATGCTTTTGTTCCGGCCCTCCGGTCCAGTTTAAGAACCCATTGTGGCCCAAGTTTGCCCACCCCTGGCTTAGGGCATTCACATCAAGATAGTGGGGCGTTCACCACATTTTGGAAGTTACAGAGTATTGGGGTCTCCACGCAGCAAACATTTTACACAATAATCATTTCACACATTAGAGGGGTTTCCTTATGCATAACATTATTATAACACACTCAGAAGACCTGATTTGTCATCTTGGCTGGGAGAATTTTGTTAGTGTCTCTCTTTAAGGTATGATCTGATTGGAGATGAACATGGTGTGACTACCACCCTCCTTGTTAATGATGGTGATTGTTATTCATGGGAAATATAAGCAGTGCTGAGAAAGAAGTCTGTCTGGGTAGAGAGAGAGCCATTATCTGTGGTGTTTACCATGAGCTGGAGCTGCGAGGTACTTTATAGACATGAGCCTATGAGGCAGGATGTGGGGGGAGGGGGAGGAGAAGGGGCTGCTTCTGCCCACTATTAGGACTCAGTCTAGGAACAAAAATTTTGACCAAAATCACCATTTGGGCCCACTCATTCCAGATGTCACCCACAAGTCTCTTTTGCGTGGAAGCTAACAAAACCTAAAGGATGATTAGTTGAAAATTACAACTCTCATACCATGGAAAAGGGAGTGAATGTAGTTTTGCTCAAATGTTGACTAAGCATAATTACTAGTGTGTCTAATAGCAAATAAGAAGTCATTCAGCTCAGAGGTTAACTTCCAATCCTTCTTCACTGGGGAATCCCTGCACGCCCTCCCCAGGGTGAGCAGGAAGCAGCCTGTGCCCAGACCTGTCATCATCCTGGTCTGCACCCCCCACCCTGTGGGCCAGGCAGTTCCAGGTCTGTAGCATCCGTCTGAGCCTTCACCACGGCTTTAATTAAACAAGTGCTAGGCACTCACAAGCATCATGTCTGTGATTGCTTCACGTTTAGTCCTTAAGTACAACCTTCAGGAAGCGTACTTCTGAACATGTTTGGGTTGTGTTAATGAGCACTCTGGCACAGCGGCACCCTCGGTGACAGGCAGACCCGCCCAGCTGCTGAGCTGTAGCCATGGGGACGGCTGCAAGTGGGGAGAGCAGAGGAGCTTGCTAGGTCAGCCTTCCCCACTCAGCCTTTGGATGTCCACAGGAGGAACAATCAAAGCCCACAATAGGTTTTCTTCTGAAATGTATTTCCATACTGAATACATATGAGAAATATCAACTGTATTTACATAGTTGCTCTTATTACAATGTGAACACCAGCCTTTTGGAAGTGGTTTTCATAGCCAAGAATGTGAAGAACTCGCCAGTGCAAGAGCATGTGACCTTTCATCTCAACAGCACTGAGCAAGTAAACATTGCTTTGAGGTGTGTCATTGGGGCACCTTGTCTAAGTTTCACATACATTTGTAATGTGTAATAGGAAGACGTTTAATACCAAGAAGTACAAAGCGTGGCTAACAGTGGCTCTGGAGCCAGGCACACCTGGATTCCTATTCTGACTTAGCGCCTCGCTAGCCTTGGTCAACACACAGTGTCTTCCTGGCAAAATGCAGATGACAGCACTGGCCTTGTAGACTGCTGTGAGTCTTAAAGGAGCCCATGCTTATTAAACAAAAGGTACATAATAAGCCCTCAATATGACCCAACTCAATATTTTTCTTGTTTTTGGTTCTGAGTAAAATAAAGGCATTTGGACCTAATTTTAATTATATCAAATAATTTATTTGTGAGATTTTGATTGCTGTTGTTTACATGATATTGTGTGCTCTCTCCCTCTTGGTATTCTGCCAAGAAAGTACAATTTAAAAAATATTCAGTAATGTGTTTTGATGACAACCCTCCAGTTAGACTGTGACTTAAAACGTCCATGGTAGTGGATCAGACCACACCTCATGGGGTTGCTGGTATTTCCTAGGTGGCACTAGGATCCCCTGCACCACGGTGTCCTTGGCTGCAGCAAATTGGTTTTGCTGTTAACCCTTCATGCCCTGTACTGTAGGCTCTGGATGCAGCAGCTTTGGGCCGTTACAGAGAAGTGCTGAGTTATGCTGGCTTTTCTTTCCCAGACCTTCCAAGTTTCTTCCAGTAAATCTTGTCTGGGCCCACATATCCTCACCTCTGTTCTTGAACAGTTCATTTTTTGGACCCAAGTATAAAATAAGACTATGTTAGGATCTGGCCCACATTATGCCATTTTGACCTCAAGAACATCGTAAGATACTGTGCATACATGGCATATCTACCTAAACTAGAGGTCTGGGAAAGGCACCGAGGTTAGCTCCGAATGCTTGTTAGTGCTATTGTCTCTCTCCCCTGTTAGAGAGTAAGAGCCCGTGTGATAGAAACCATGTCTGTTTTGATCACAATACTAGAGACAAAATAAATAATTTTTAGTAACTTACAGGCTGGTAAACTGAACCCATCTGACTCTGAGCAATGACTAATTGTTTTTCCTATGTGCTCCCATGCTTGTCCCTCAATAATTATATTCTAGAAAAGTGTCCATGATCAATGTGAAAGTCACCACCATGCTGTGGAGCCCATCTCTGACTTCTGGAACCTGACTCCTCCCTGCTAATGTCACACTTGGAGAGGATCCAGACAGTTGTAGCATCTGTGACCACAACCGGGGCTAATGCAGGACAGCGTTCTTTCTGTAAGGCAATCTAAGCAAAGCTAAAACCAGATACAAACAAAGTTACCTTGGAACTAAGAGGCTGAGCAACCCATTCAAATAAGGTCTTCTAAAAAACAATGCATTGTTCCAGCTTTTTAAATCCCAGGCTTCAGCAGCTCTGATACGGTTGAGATGGGATCAAATAAATGCTGTATTTGTTCCTGGGGAGAGTGTTATTTTTTAAAAAATTCTTTACCAAACATGAGGCAAGGCAAGGAGAGGGTAGATTCTGGGAACCAATGCCACTTGACTAAATGCTGTTCTTTGGGTCATGAGATCACTCAGAGGTCTTTGTCACAGTATTGACTTTATTTTACATTATTTTTTACTTTCTAAATGTATTTTTATTGTTGATAGTATTAGAGATATCTCCCATTCCCCCCTCTTTTTCCCCTTTCTCCCAGCCCCTACCTGCCCCCCTCCTCCCAGCACTGACTTTAATTAGTGGTTGGAAAAGACAAGGGTAGCCATTCATTGCAGTTGCATTTCCACCCACTCAGAATATCAGAAAGTGTGGTTAGAAACAAAGAATAAAAATGTTCTGGATGGCTAAACTTAGTCTATAGAATAGAGGGGAATTTGTGCTTCTTCTGAGAAGCATCAGATGTGACCGGGGCTGCTCTTGAAATGTGCAGTAGAGATCTCTTCCCAGAAACAGCAACTAGCCCAGGACAGAGCTTGCAGTAGGAAATGGAATTGGAAGCTTGGAGCAGGCAAGAGACTTCCTCAGGGTCAACAGAGTGACATATTTTGGTGGCCATGAAAATGCAACACTCAAATATCCTGCTATGGGAGATTGCCATCTCCAGCTGCTGCCCCTGTGGACCTAGCACCACACTCATGCCAAGGCCATGCTTACCCCCAGCTGTTCCAAGTGTGCTGAGGCGGGCTCATCCCGTGAGATGCAGGACTCCTCCAAGGAGCACTTTGCTTCAAGGACTCCCCATAGGTTTGAATCTTTCTTGAAACTTGACTGTAGCCTGAGACTCTTCTTACCCTCTCTCCTTCCACAGGGGCATACCATTACTGCAGTCTAAAAGCTCTCCTTGCCTTTCTTGCTCCATCCTCCAAGAAATAGCTTGCACATCTAACCCTATTTTGGTGTCTGTTCCTAGGCAAGCCCAAACTAATGTATGTGGCAATTCCTTGTCTAGTCAACTAAGCATTGTTACTCTCTAAAAACAAAACAGATCATACGTAAGGATTGATTGTCTTGATCAGGGTGAGAAGAAAGACCAAATATATTTCTAATTCCCTAGAAAAGCCCTTGGAGCTTCTCTTTTTTTTCTTCTCATTGGACAATCATAAAATACTTGTGTCTTTTATAACATTTTTGTAAGATAAGTCCATGGATGACATGGACTCAGCGGTTCCCAGAGCCCTCAAAGGCAGCAGTATGGAATGTAGGCAAACCAGAGAAAGGGGCAATGGACGATTCCTGATAAACTCCACTCTCTGTGAGGATTCCCATGTCCTCACAGGCTATGCAGGTGAATTATCCCAGGACATGATGGTCCTGTCATCGTGGAGGTCAGCACTACTGGAGTACAGGTATAAGGCAAAGAAGAACAAGAGGTCAAAGATGAGGAGAACTATGGTCCCCTGGACAAAAGCAGAAAAATCAGCAAATACTGGTTTGGGAGGGTAGTCAAGGGTTTGACTTTTAACATATGGCATTCAAGGAGTGGACAGACATGTGGGTGTAGCATCTGGGAAGAGAGATGTAAAGCTGAATGCTACCTGTTACAACAACAAAATTCCCTCCCCATAAGGTTTTCCTTCCTTTGGAGTTTTCCTGAATCAACACCATCGCCACCACTGCACTAAGCCCCAGGAGAATGCTTCACCATTGCCACCACTGCACTAAGCCCCAGGAGAATGCTTCACCATTGCCACCACTGCACTAAGCCCCAGGAGGGGTCCTTTACCTGTAGTAGTGTGCTGAGCTGGCATGTACCAGGTGATGAGAGCTGTTAGCCTTTCCCAACTTTGCCTTCAGTGACTTCATATTGCTAACTTGAAGTTGGCCACAGTGGGAGTATTTATATCATAGAAACCAGCAAGTGCTACAAATCAGGACCCTGCCCCCAAAGGGTTGTTAAATATTTACTAGCATTTACCAATCACTAAGTAAGAGTGTAATAAGTATAGGGTATGTGTGGGGCCTTAAATAGGATAGTCGGGGAAGACCTTGATGTTAAGGTGGCATTTGGGCAAAGACTAGAAAGAGATAAGAAAATGAGCCATGCTGGTATCTGAGGGAAGAGCATTCTTGTTGCAGGAAACAGAAAATGCAAAACACCTGATGCAGGACTGTGCTTGGTGTCCAAGAGACGGCAAAAAAGACCAGTGTGGCTGGAGCAGAGTGAGTGCAGGACAGAGTGGTAGGGCATGAAGTCAGAGATGGATGATGGGGGGAGAGGCAAATAATGAAATAGCTTTTAGGTGATAATAAGGAATTTGACTTTTACTTTGAGAAAAATTGCAAGCCGTTGGAGGATATAAAACAGTAAAATGACATGAGTAGAACTTAGTTTTCTAAAGAATTACTTCTGTTAAAAGGGATCCTTTTTGCAAGGGGCCAATGCAGCTGCAGAAAAACCAATTACTAGTAAGAGGCTATTGTAACAATCAAGGGGAAACATGATGGTGACTAGGACCAGAGGGCTAGTGGTGGAGGGGTCAGAAGTGGTGATATTCTGGATATAAATGAAGTAGGATTGTTATTAGCAAGCAATTTCAGCTCAATAACAGAAAGACCTTTTTAATAGAGTATTTATAATCCCCAATAAAGTATCAAGCTTTCTGTGCCTGAAAATAATCAGGAAGAAGCCTGATAGGCATCCATCAGAGATACTATAGAAAGGTTTTCTATGTTGGGAGGAAATTGGTTGGCTACACAAGAAAATGTTATGTGATAACTGAGTTAAGGCTAAAGAGAACAAATAGAGTTGGATATAGTTATTAAAAAGGCTTAATTTCTGTTCATTGTTTTTCTTGAATATATAACATAATGTAATATAATATATTTCCAAGGGAAATTATTAATTACTAGAGGCCCGATGCACAAAATTCATGCCAGGAGCTCGGCCCTCCCAGCAGCCCCGGCTGCCTCTCGCCCCCGCCCCCTGCCCACCTGTAATTCCAGAAGGTCGTCCTGGAAGGTTGTCCTGCCATCCGGTCTAATTAGCATGTTAGCTCTTTATTATATAGGATATAATACTTATAATTAGACATAACATATATAATAATCAGTATTATATATAACATATAATTACATCTAACAAAGTATATAATATATTAATACTTGAGGGGGCCTAATATAATTGTGTATATATAACATATATGAATGTGATTTTTGACATAGACATATCTCCTCAAAGGGTTTGATAGTAAAGTGGGGTGGGGGTAGTTTAGCATTGTGTCGCTCTCCGTGGTGCTGAAATGCCGATGGTTAAGGGATAATGTTCTCTCAACTGGGTGACTGACTCATCCTTCATGGAGGTGAGGCTAATGGGCTTGTGAAAGTACATGAGGTAGAGATGGGGCGGTTTGTGGAGGTGAGAGAAAAAATAAAGACAGGATGTTTTAGAATTGAGGATATTAAAGCTGGAAAGGATTTCATGGAGTATCTAGTCCAACCTCTCAATTTTGCAACCGAGGAAACGGAAACAGGGAGCAAACCCATTTGTCCTAAGTAGCAAAGATCCAGGACCCCCTGTAGTCTGAGGTGGAATAAAATGAGAGAGGGGTAGTAATGTGGGATTGTTTTTAACATTTTGGACAAAGCTTCCCACCAGTTGCATTCTATCTCATCATGCGACCCAATTTACCATCCGAGTGAAAAAGCTTCCTGAGAAGTATGTTTGGGTTTCTGCATGAATTTTCCTGTGCAATGCGTTTACAGCTAGTACCCCCCAATCTGGGCTTTATATGTGTCATGGAGCTCTTGGTGTTACCCTGACTTCCCAGATCTGCAAATGACCACTACCTTTTATTAATTTTGCCAAGCTTCTAATTGGTCTGTCATAACTTCTGAAAGGTTAGGACTTGAAAGAACTTGGTATGCACTTATATGTATTTTTGTCCATGTGTGGCTGATTTTATGCTCAGTGAGGCTGTAGATCTGCCATTTGGTAGAAAATAATAATGAGACAGCAGCATAGGGGAAGGAACAGAGGGGTAAAGCACCCAGTGAAGTAAGAGATCATGCTATAATCTGGTTAATTTTTACAAAAGAAAAGAAAGAACAAGTGCTGAGACAGATAATCACACTGATTAAGCTAGTGGGTGTTTTCCTTGTCTGGATTATCTAAGTAAATACAGACGTGCCTAAGAGATAAGAATTATATATATGAGAAAGTTACATTAAATATTCATTTTAAAACTGTTAAATTCTAATTAAGTGTGTGTTTTTTAACTGGGCTGACAGACATTAATAACTACTGAACTAGTGAATTGCAAAATGCCACTGACTCCTGATCTGTAAATAGAACAAAGCCATCTGTGCGGTGGAGAGCATGGAAGTTCCTGCCTCGCCCTCCCAGAGGCTCATTGTAACCTTGGGTCTCAGATGGAGGTGGTGCTCAGCTGCCCTGAGCACCAACTTCATCTGGCCTCCGGGCCCCAGAGCCAAGAGCAGGTGTGGGCCACATGTGCAGTCTCCCCAGGGGCTAGGAAGAGCAGCCATGAGGCCCAGGCAGCAAAGGAAAGCAGGGAAAGAGGACTCTCCTAGCTGTTTCTGCCTGAGTCAGAGGCAGAGCTCTAAGGGGATGGGAAAACTGGCTTCCTTTCTCCAAGCACCCCCTACCTGCCTGTGTCTGAGAGCACTTCAGATCCAGAAGGTGCTTTTACCAAAGTCTGCCTCCAAGCCTGAGGCTCGAGGTCCTCATCAATATGCTATCTAAGGTCTGAACAGGTGAGACCAGGATGTGTCTGGAGAACTGTCTGGATGACTCACCTTCCCCTACATTTCCCACCCCCCAAAACGGCCTCACTCAGCATCTATGGAGAGGGTCTTTCTCTAAAGAAATACGCTTGCCATTATTGCTACTCTGCCTTTCTCTCATACGAGATCTCTAATTTTTCTTTTCCCAATTTTCTTTTCCACTTGAGTGAATGTATTAGTTCGTTCCTGATTGTAAGAAAATTCCCTCTTACAAACGTATTTTAGCAAATGAAGAAAATGTACTGGGAAAAGACAGGGACCTCCATCTTTCATTGTGCAATCCAAGGAGAATCTGGAGAGCTGTGGTTTGCCCTTGAGAACTGCTGTCTGGATGCGGAGGTTTAGAATGCGGCTAAGGGAGGATCCCTGCCCAGTCTTTCAGATTTCCCTGGCTCAGGGTGTTTCCGATGGCAGGGAGGTTTGGGTGGGGGAGGGGGAAGTGCAGGGGCTAAATAAATGGTTGGGGTGGAGGAGGCTCCAGAAGGGCTGTGCCTTGTTCCTGTAAGGGCCTCAGGAGGCCACCGTTCGGGACCTGATCCTGTATTGCAGGCTGAAGCCAGCTTAATTGCTGGTAATTAAGGCAGGATCTATAGTTTCTGGGCATGCCTGGTGGGGGAGGGCTGGGTTTCTAGCCTTGAATGAGCTGCAGGAAAGCCAGTGGCTGCTCCTCTGAGCTTGCAGTGTTCACCACTCCCAGCAGGGCCTGTTGCTGGGCAGTTTTCAGCAGTAGGAGTCTTTGCAAACCTGCTCTTCAAGGATGGAGAATTGTCTTTTCAAAGGAAATCAAGGTAGAATAGAAATAGTCTTTGTTGAGAGTTTACTATAAGGTAGGCATTGTGCTAAGCACATTTCATTTCTCAAAACATCTCAATGAGTGAATTCTTAATTGATGATGGTGATAAAAGATGAGATAATTAGTCAAGGTCTCCTGTTAGTTCACAATGCAAATTTAGCTCATTGGATCCCGAGTGTGTGCTTTCAAGGCCCATGCTCTTCTGCAGAGGTTGCCAGCAGGTAGCCTGTGAGGCTGGATCTGCCCTTCAATGTGCCTGGTTCCCACGCTACTTTAGATAGAATACAGAAATGTCCAGTAAGACTCAGGATTTCTGATTGGCCTGAAAATAAATAAATAAATAAAAGGTAAGATCTGCCAACAGGGACCCAAATTTTGCATGGCAACAATGAATTGGGGCTAAGGAGCTGCTGCCCCTTCTAGAGGGGGAATTGCTAGTTTCTCTGGAGGGTTTTTTGTTTTGTTTTGTTTTATTTCCTTTCCTTTTCTTTTCATTTTATATTGCTCCCTCTTGCCTAACTCCGAGCCCATTTCGGTCACTTATGGGACTTGCCTGGCCCTTGTGGATGTTTTGAGATGGTGACACTGCCCCTGGCAATGCAAGATGGAATAAAGCATAAAATAAGAGCTAGAATAAAGGAATGAGGTAGTGAGGGCCAGTTCCAGGAGCAGCAAGTGTCCTTGCTCTCAGCCACACACTCAAAGAGTGAAAGCTCATCGCTGCAGCCAGTTTATCCCTAGTCTCATTTCCAAGCTCACAGATAAGCAGAGGAAGCTGGGAGAGGTGCACAGAAACCTCAAGAAGCATTGTCGTCTGAGACAAGCAACCTTCCTGTCTGCTTTTAGCAGATTGCTTTACATAAAGCTTTGCTGTAGCTCTGCTTTATCATCCCTGCCCGAGCTTCCAGCTGGACAGAATCCGAAAGCTAAAAGCCTGCAACTTGCAGAGAAGGCGGGTACTGGGCTGCCCTAACGGCTGGCTGTACAGCTGCGCCAGCCTGCTTGCTTCTGGGTAATCAGGTGGGAAATTTCATCTGAGTCTATAGAGTTTCCTGCTGTATCTGTCTTCTCCAGGCTCCTCCAGAGTTCAGACTCATTGTATCCACATGGGCAATCCTGCCCTTTAACAATTTATTGTGTTGGGTGTTTGTTGTTGTGTTTTGTTTTTTTTACCAGAAGAATCAGTGTTGCAGGTCAGATTTTGAATTCCTTGGAGGAACAGAGAATGATCTCACATCAGCAGCTCCAGAGAAGCACTGTGACCACCAAGCTGAGGCCCTGGGACTCCCAGGGCTTTGTCTGAGAATACTTCCATGCATAGGAGTGACAAATAAGTTTGGGTTACTGACAATGAGGGAGAGGCTTTTCCCTAATGACCTGTAGGGCAGTTGTCACGTTCGCACTTCATAGCCAAGAGACTCTGGCTCTATTTGTTTGCACTCTAGTCTCTTTCTCCCAGACTAGTTCTTCAGGATTCTTTACTAAAATATCTCAATGAAGGTTGCTCTTCCTAAATCTAAACCTCAGAGGTCCCTGTCCCAGTTCTGAGCAGAGGCAATGTAGCGGGTCCATAAGAGCAGGGCGTAGACTTACATTGCCCTGGGTTTGTGTCCCGACTCTGCCACGTGCTAGCTGGATAGGCCTAATAGTCACATAACCTCTCTGAGCTATGTTTCCTCATTCAAGAAATGCATAATGACCTCATCTCTTGTGGTTGAAATGAAAACTTTTTTTAAAAAAAAATGCAGCTTATAAAAGAGTTTACAACACTTGGCCGATAGGCAGTGTTTAATAAATAATCTTGCTTATTCTGTCCCTTGCCTACATCTCTAATTTTGTCTCTTCCCATCCCCCTCTCTCACTCTCAGTGCTGTTTCTTTTGATGAGAACATTCTTTCCAACCTTCACCCGACACTTGCCTATCTCCCTTTTGTTCCCCCTCAGATCACTGTCTTCCCTCCCTTCCCGACTATATCGGATCCCCAGGCTGAAACCTTTTAAAACTACCTTTACTTTCTCATTGTAGCACTTGCTGCTGCTTGTGAGATAATGCTGCTATTGGTTTCTCCCATACACTTAGAGTAGAGGAAGAGCAAGGTTCAACCGTTCTGCCCACTCTTGTGTCTCAACTACCTGGCACATAGTAGACCCTTAATAAATACTTGTTGAATAATTACTAGATGACAAAATTCAGCTTGAACTTTCTTTTGATTTTATAATAAATAGACAGTTAACAGTCATGTGTTAAGAGATCATTATAACCATATACAAAGATTAACTCAAAATGGATCAAAGGTCTAAATACAAGAGCTAAAACTATAAAACTCTTAGGAGAAAACATAAAGGTAAATTTTATGACCTTGAATTTGGCAGTGGAGTTTTACAGTATGACATCAAAAGCACATGGAACAAAAAAGAAAAAATAGACAAATTGAATGTCATCAAAATTAAAAACTTCCGTGCTTCAAAGGATACTATTAAAAAAGTAAAAAAGACAACTGAGAATATTTGCAAATCATATATCTGATATGATATATGATTTGCAACTGAGAAAATATTTGCAAATCATATATCTGATAAGGAACTTATAAAAAATATAAAAAACTCTTACAACTCAATAATAAAAATATAAATAGAGCAAAGGATTTGAACAGACATTTCTCCAAGGAAGATATACAAATGGCCATTAAACACATGAAAAGATGCCCAATATCATTAGCCATCAGGGAACTGTAAATCAAAACCATCATGAGATGCTAGTTCATAGAGTGACTAGAATACAAAAGTCAGATAATAAGAACTGTGGCAAGGACGTGGATAAGTCAGAACTCTCCTACACAGCTGATGGGAGCACAAAATGGCACAGCCACTTTGAAAAACAGGCTGGCAGTTCCTCAAAAAGTTAAACACAGAGCTACCATTTGACCAGCAATTCTACTCCTAGCTATGTTAGCTAGGACAAGGGTCTCAAGGTCGGGGCCATTCCTACTAAATGCTATTCTTGCTAAAAGTTAAAATGTTGCACAGTATGTTGCAGACCAGCTGTAAACAGGATGAGTTTGACAGGAACTCAACCCAATAAGTGTATCCAACTGAAATCAACATGTGATTGACCAAATAGTAAATATGAGCAATGGCTAAGTGTCCCTTTGGGGAAACAGAGCTTTGGATATGGGTCCTGTATCCTTTACTTTCTGCAGGTAAATAAAACTACCTTGTGACAACCATGTCTCATTTTTGGATAGAGCACCCCAAGTGGCCAATCCCTTGAGTTGGATAACAGCTATATACCCAAGAGAAATGAAAATATGTATCTACACAAACACTTGAATGCAAATATTCATAGCAGCATTATCCATAATAGCGAAGAAGTAAAACCAATGCAAATGCCCATTATCTGATGAATGAATAAATAAAATGTTGCATATCCATGCAATGAAATAGTATTCAGCCATGAAAAGGAATGAAGGTTGATACATGCTACAACATGAATGAACCTTGATAACGTTATGCTACACGAAAGAAGCCAGACACAAAGAACTGCAAATTGTGTGGTTCCATTTATATGAGATGTCCAGAATAGGCAAATCCATAGAGACAGAAAGAAGATTAGTGGTTGCCTATGGCTGGAAGGATTGGAGGTTAAAATCAGCGGATAGAGCATCGGCCTGCAGACTGAAGGGTCCCAGGTTCGATTCCGGTCACATGCCTGGGTTGCGGGCTTGATCCCCAGTAGGGGGCGTGCAAGAGGCAGCCGATCAATGATTCGCTCTCATCAGTGATGTTTCTATCTCTCTCTCCCTCTCCCTTCCTCTCTGAAATCAATAAAAATTATATCTAAAAAAAAAAAAATCTAAAGGATACAGTGTTTCTTCTGGGAGTGATGAAAATATTCTAAAATTGATTGTGGTAATGGTTTCACAACTCTGTGAATACACTAAAAACCATTGAGTTGTTTACTTTAAGAGGGTGAATTGTATGGTTGGTATACGCATTACATTTCAAAGGAGAGAGAGGAGGGAGAGAGAGAGAAAGAGAGAGAGAGAGAGAGAGAGAGAGAGAGAGAGAGAGAGAGAGAGAGAGAGACATGTCCATGAATTGTTAGATATTAGCATACCTGTGACTCTCTCTCACAAGTGGGAGACAAGCACATATGATGACAAGCACATATGAGACAATAGCAGTACAAGTGGACTGGAATAAAATGCTACCTATGTACAAGCATTGTACAGGGAAGGCACAGGGCCTGGGGAGGTGGGAAATCTTGCAGAGGAGAAATTTTAAACTCCAAGTATGGAAATTACATCCTGTGACACTTGGTGGTGACACTGGTCATTCCCTGATCCTGTTGTCTGGTTTTTCACGCGGTTTAGTCAGGTCTGCCCAGCTAGATGGACTGTTTCGGCTCCGTTTTTTCCCCCAGCTGCAAGCACAGAGCCTGAAACCCAGCTTGGGGTGACTGGGTTCTGTGACTGGGGATGGAGCCAGAGTCAGGATTTAGAGCTTCCTGTCTGAGCTGACCTGTCTCTTTCAATCATGCCTGCATCACCAAGGACTTCCTTTTTTCAAACAGCTTTCCCATGTTTTCATTTGTTAGTCTACCCGGTGGCAGCAGGGAGGACAGAAGAGCACGCTAATGTTACTGTCTCAAAGTAACCAAAGAAGAGCAGGGAGGCTGGTCTTACTGGAAGGTCACCCAGGGGGCAAGCACATGGCTGATCGGGGATTAGCATAGATGTGACTGTCTTGCTCAGTCCACAGAGCCAGGTTGTTTATATCTGAGATAGGTTTATCGCCATTTAAGGAAAAAACAACATCTGCCTGAACCAAGCTTTACTTTAGGACTGAAATAAGTGTGTGCTGGGGGAAGGGGCAGATCATGTCTTTAGGAGGAAAAACAAAACTATGCAAATAATAAAGTTACCTAAAAGTGTTCATGATCCCCAATACCTCTGAGCCCTTTTAACATCTACATCCTGAGATGCGGAAGATTACTTAAGCCAGCCTCAATGTTCCTTTGGCGAGTTTGTTTTATTTAATATATTATTTAATGTATTTGTTCATTTAGGCCATGACTCATTGCATCTCTGAGTTCTATTTTTAGCTGCTGCTCTCAGTTGGATTTTTCCACATATCAGATGTTCAACTATGTATCTAAGGGGACAATGTCTGCCTTGGGGATGAAAAACTGACCATATCGTTTTATGATTTGTAAGTTGTAAAAGGTTGTGGTAAAAATGTATTTCATTTCCCCTGAAACTTGTTAGGATTGAGGCACCATGCTGCAGAGAGTATATGATGAAATACAAATTGTTTTAAGTATTTCATAAGATATAATTCTGAGACACCCAGAGGAAGATGGGGCTAACTACCTATATGTTACTGTCTAATACTAGAACATCTGACTTCTGGCTTCCTCCTTAGAAAGGAGTCTGGTAGTGACACGAGCAGGGAAAGATCAATCAGATGTGCTAGCATACAGAGAAGCAGTGGCTAGGATGGAGGGTGGCCAGGAGGACAGGTCCAGAATAGGACAATCAGGCCCTAAGAAGACAGAGTAGGAACTTGAACTGAGAGAGAAAGAACCTCAGGATAGATAGTTGATAATAGAGGCTAACCAAGATAGTGAGCCACACAATTGTCAAGAAATAACCATTTGTTAATCTTCATTCCCTCCCCACCCCCAAGTTTATAACTGACGTATGCATATATTTATAGGTAAATACATAGAAAAGTTATGGAATGATATGCACCACTTGAAAAATTCTGGAGAGGATAAATTGAATGGGGGGTTGGGGATATGTGGGATGATTGTCTTTTACTCTAAATACTTCTGTGTTGTTTTTTTTAAATAACAAAAATGTATTCATATAGACCTTATGTAATTAAAGAAAAAATAAAGACAAAGGGGAGAGGGTACAACACTATGTGTGCCCATTGTTAAAAAAATATTTAATGGCTGCTCCCGAAGAAGTGTGAGCAGGAGTGTATGTGCTGCCTTTCTATAGGGGCTACAGGAGGAATGTTGGAAAGAGGAGATAACAGGCACTGAAACATCGACTGGGCTTATTTTAACCACTTAATCATGTACACTTATCAGGATTTAGCTTCTGAAAATGTTAAAAAACATTTTCCCCATGTCTTTGGGGACTGCCATCCACTCATATCAAAGTGCTTTAGAAGTAACTATCAGTGTTCATTGCCTACAGGTAGAAGACCAGCTAAGGAAGGTCAATCGAAAATTGTGCCCAAGGTCATCAGGTAGAGTGAGCTGAGAACTCCCACCAGCCGAACCCGGGGCTCTGGCCCCTGTGCGCGGTGAAGGGGCCGCTAGGACGCCCCTCCGAGGAAACCTGCAGGGAGACCATGTTCAGAGCCCAGGGGGGGACACATCGGGGCTTTTCAGGTTCAGCAGAAGGCAGTCACCCTGACACAGACCCAGCCAGTCATACGCAAAAGCGCTCAGGCTAGACGTTCTCTGCTCGTTACCCCTGTGGATGGGAGACACTATTATTACTTTACAAACGGAGACGGGTCGGAGACGCTGCCTCCCCGTGCTGTGCTACCGAACACCCCCCAGGACTTCTCCAGCAACAAGACCCCAGAGGCATTCCCTCTCCTCTTCCAAGCCCATTGCTGCTTTCACTCAAGGAACAGGGTTCTCAGGGATCTAACGGAGCAGCCACACGAAGGCAGCAGCCACCAACCTGCCAGGGAGAGGTGAGGCAGAGGCACTCTCCCAAAAAATAAAATTAGAATCATGTAACTAGGAGAAAACAAAAACCATCTGTAACTCTTCCACTCAGAGGTAACCAGGGCAGTATTTCTCACCCAAACTCAGAATGGTAAACTTGGAGTCTAGGCAGAGAAAGTCTCCACTGGTAGAGAAAAGGGTGTCACACCAATAGGACTGGGGTCAAGAGGCCAGAAGTGGGAATCATGCTAAGGTCTGAGCGGATGTAACCATCAGCTATGTCGGAAATAAGCGAGCAGCTGGTCAGGCAGTGGGTAGAGGCCAGAGATCAGGGGTTAGAGGGGACAGCACCAGCAAGAGAGGCTTAGGGACTCAGACACTAGAGTCAGATGTCCCTCCTCAGTGCTGTTTTCATTCTGTGCCCATAAGTGATAGTGTCTTCAGCAAGAGGTCCAGTTATAGTTGGATCTTGCCCAAATTGGATGCTGAAATTACAGAGTTAACACGACCACACCAGGAGCTCACCTTAGGCCTCTGGTGGAAATGGAGCTGGGAGGGACTTCTAACATGAGGGGTCAGCGGCCTTACTTAGAGGTCAGTCTTAGATAAAGGAAGAGAGGCCTATGACTGAAAGAAGAGTGACAGGAAAAGTCTGTAAGCGTCTAGAAGCAATGGGGATGCTGTTGGCGTTGGGCAGCCCTTCCCTGTGTGACTGTCCATGCGCTGAGGAGGTTGGCCACCCGTGGCCTCTTTCACTAAAGGTGCCCTATTCAGAAGATGACCCAGAACACCACCACATACCCAAACACGCTATGGCCGCAGTGCACATCCTCGTTTGGAAAGCGCTGAATTCTAAGCCCAGGTAAAGGCACATCAGGAGGCTATGACGCCACCCCTGCCCTCCTCACCCCCACCCCTGATTCTCTTCTGCTGCAGGGATGCTGAACTGTGGCTTCCAGATGATGTCTGGGTTGCAGAGATAGGGTAGACTGGAAGGGTTCTAAGTGGGAGCAGAAGTAGGAAAAGACATGAAACCAAGAAGCACAGTTGGTAGGAGAAACAGCCCCACCCTAACCTCTGAGGGAGAGAGCCAGCAGTTCCTTACCCCAAGAGCAGAGGCAGGAACCACCCGTTAGGAAACAAGGCATCCGTGTCAGTCCTTCGGACTTTAGGACGTTAGCTTTGGATTTCACACATTTTTTTAAGGAGGATGAAGACAGCCAGTTGTTGGATCTGCTGCGAACACTTAAAGAAAGGTGCTCTTCATCTACCACAGCAGTAAACACCTGTTGAGATAGAGCCTGTCACACCAATAAGATGTGAGACTCCTCAGGCTCAGCATCTCTCCAGATCCAACCACTTGGAGGGAAAGAAAAGGTTCGTATTTACAAAGGCTGCGGATAGTAATCATTCAATAAACCATGGTTCTAGTTTTAGATGTATGTCTCTAGGCTTCCCAATAACAGGGCAATAATGCAGTGTGTGCCCTCTTAAATCAATAAGCAGGCACATTTTAAGCGTAAAATGCATTACCTTTCTGGGTTTGTTTGTATCCATTTTCACAAGCCAGTTAATTGCTTGGGAATATGTATGTATTCATTTCCCCGTTAATGCTGTCCTATACAAAACAAAGAACAAATACTCAGCTCAAAACTTTTCTTTAAATGTTTTGAGGTATGAAACAGTAAAGCCTAACATAGTAGATTGCAGGTGCTGGCCTTAGAAAGAAAGCACAGTAGATACTTCAGCCCTCGGAGGCTTCCAGTCAAATTGAAAGGAGTCCCCACATTCTCCCACCCCTTTGTAGAGAAACTGAGGCAAATCAGCAAGGGTGTCTGAGAAGCTCCTATTGCTTCCATCCCTTGGGGTCCCATTGGCTCTGGATGTAGCCCTGCATCATCCGCTCAGAGACCAAGGATCAAAGCTCAACAGCAGAGAGCGTTTGTGAATGGCAACCCTGTGCCAGGCATTATACTAAACACTTGCAGGCGCCAATTCCTTTGATCATCACAACAACTCTGTGAGCTGAGTCCTGTCCGTGCACAGATGGGGACACTGAGATGCCAGTGTGGTAGAACAGCAGCACATGGAGATCTCCAGAATGCCCACCTTCCAAAGATTTCTGACTGAAATAACAAAGGCAAAAAAACTTCCCCTGGAAAGTTCACTATATAACGATCTCTAAGTTGTTTTCCTACCTTCTCCCATGTCTCTACATTTACCTTTCCTTCCTCAGGAAACCATGGGCAGGTTTTACTTACAAAATCCAACAAATCGAAAAGCTGTTGATACCCTACAGAACAGCCCTGTACTTAAGCATGGATACGTATACATTCTTTTCCTGCAATCCTGAATTGCCCATGTTTTACATCTAGTTATTACTAAACTTCACTCCTTACCTTCCTTTTGGTTTTCTGCATGTGCTTCACTGGAGCGTCCTTTCACCTGACAACTGAAGTTCCCCCGAACTCAGGCCCCGAGTTGGGCTAAGCCAGCTCAGCCAAGGGTTCGTCAAGCCTGAGGGAGGGCGGTGAAGGATGAAGAAAAGACAGACAAAGAGAATAAGCTGGGTCTAGGTGGATCTTCCTGTGCCTGGCTGAGGCCACAGAGAGAGATCCAGAGGCAAGCTGAGCCTTTATTTTATAGCCAGAGGTAAACAAGGTAGTGGTCACCATAGTTACAATGTTCTTATGAGTTTCACTTGTTTTGGCAGCACTTGCTGCACCTCCCTCAGCCCATTAGCTACTCAGATAAGATCTAGGGAGTATCACAAGGTCAAGCCTAATTATGCTAAGAGGACTGTGCTCTCTAAGCTGGGACTTGTTTGTGGCTTTGCCAACAGGTCAGTCCGAGGCTTACCCCTATAGCTGCTCCCTACAGGTCTGCAGTAAGAGGGACCAGAGGTAAATGCAGGCCTGGGTCAGGTGCTGATACTGTGGCCTTCGGTGTGATCCCCACAGTGCTATCCAGTGTTCATTCTTTTTATTTTTCTTTTTTTTAAATTCAGCATTCATTCTTCCACTGCTCTCCACAGGCAGGTTGGCTGTGCAGTTTTTGTTGCTGTTGTTGAGGGTCACCTAAGCCATCCTGAGTGAACAGGCAAAGACTGGTCCCCTTCGCCTGTTCCTTCTTTGCTTAATCAGCATCTTCTCCTGGATGCTGGGAGCAGCTGGGGTTACTGAGCTGGAACCCAAGCAGATCAATGCCAGGTGCTCTTGAGGACATTGTTAGCAGAGCACTAATGCTCATTGCGGATCCATCCGGTAAGTCAATCCTGGTGTAGAGGTTAAGTAGACTTTGTCTAATGTGGGGAGATTCATTTTACTAGAACATGGGGCATTTTTCTGCATTGCTCATGAAATACAACCTTATAGATGGTCAATTATGTTACTTAAAATTTGGAATAATGCTTTGTATGCAGTGTTTGCATAAATAATAAAAATGTCACCTATCAATATGTATATCAAACATATAAATAGCAAATATATATATATATATATATATATATATATATATATATATATACACACACACACACACACACACACACACTAAAGGGGGGGGTCCCTCAGCCCAGCCTGCACCCTCTCCAATCTGGGATCCCTCGGGGGATGTCCGACTGCCCGTTTAGGCCTGATCCCTGGCCTAAACAGGCAGTCGGACATCCCTCTCACAATCCAGGACTGCTGGCTCCCAACTGTTCGCCTGCCTGCCTACCTGATTGCCCCTAACCACTTCTGCCTACCAGCCTGATCACCCCCTAACCACTCACCTGCCAGCCTGATCGACGCCTAACTGCTCCCCTGCCAGTCTGATTGCCCCCAACTGCCCTCCCCTGCCAGCCCGGTCGCCCCAACTGCCCTCCGCTGCAGGCCTGGTCTCCCGCAACTGCCCTCCCTCCCCTGTTGGCCTGGTCGCCCCTAACTGCCCTCCCCTGCCAGCCATCTTGTAGTGACCATCTTTTGACCACATGGGCGTGGCCGTCTTGTGCAAGGGCATGACAGTCAATTTGAATATTACCTCTTTATTATATAGGATTTATTATATAGGATATATTTTAAACTTTAGACAATATGTCCTCCAATAACATTGTGTGTGAAACATTTTATAAGAATTTTAAATGGCCGAAACCGGTTTGGCTCAGTGGATAGAGTGTCGGCCTGCGGACTGAAGGGTCCCGGGTTCGATTCCGGTCAGGGGCATGTACCTGGGTTGCGGGCACATCCCCAGTAGGAGATGTGCAGGAGGCAGCTGATCGATGTTTCTCTCTCATCGATGTTTCTAACTCTCTATCTCTCTCCCTTCCTCTCTGTAAAAAATCAATAAAATATATTTTTAAAAAAAGAATTTTAAATGTAGTTTTGCCTGACTGGTGTGGTTCAGTGGTTGAGCATGGACCCATGCACCAAGAGATCATGGGTTCGATTCCCAGTCAGGGCACATGCCTGGGTTTCCAGCTTTATCCCCAACAGGGGCATGCAGGAGGCAGACAATTGATGTTTCTTGCTCATCAATGTTTCTATCTCTCTCTCTCTCTCCCTTCCTGTCTCTCACTGAAATCAATAAAAACGTACTTTTTTTAAAAAAAGGAATTGAATGCAGTTTTCATTGTGCTAGGACAGTGGTTGGCAAACTGCGGCTCGCGAGCCACATGCAGCTCTTTGGCCCCTTGAGTGTGGCTCTTCCACAAAATACCACATGCGGGTGCGCATGTACAGTGCGACTGAAACTTCGTGGCCCATGCGCAGAAGTTGGTATTTTGTGGCATGTGGCTCACGAGCTGCAGTTTGCCGACCGCGGTGCTAGGAAAACATACTATAAGATATCCAGATGCCAAATTCTTTTGCAAAATGAAAAATACAGTGGTAACATAATGTGCACTTATATGTTTTGCAACATCAGTTTTTATGATTAGGTTTTTAATTTTTTGTTATCTTTTTCTTAAATGAAGGCACAGCACTATTGCAATAACTTTGGCAAACTTGAATTCCTCTTCCGGATGTTGCTGCCAGCTCCCCATGCAGGAGAGCTGTGAGCAGAGGTGGAGGTCTATACCACTTATGCCATCTTCCCTCTAGATCAGCGGTTCTCAACCTGTGGGTCGCAACCCCTTTGGGGGTCAAACGACCCTTTCACAGGGGTCGCCTAAATACATCCTGCATATCAGATATTTACATTTTGATTCATAACAGTAGCAAAATTACAGTTATGAAGTAGCAACGAAAATAATTTTATGGTTGGGGGGGTCACCACAACAGAGGAACTGTATTAAAGGGTCGAGGCATTAGGAAGGTTGAGAACCACTGCTCTAGGTAGTGCCTCCTTTTTCTAAATTGTGTTGGGAGGCATATTTTTTTGCTCGAGGTTAAAATTTTTTGTGGCCCTTTAAGAGCCATGAATAAAACAGGGACACATGCTCACTAAAAATGGAAAACTAAGACTTTTTTTTCCTGCTAGAATATTTCCAGGAATACCTCTCCTCAAAACTAGAGATATTTCACCAAATTTTGCTAGCTGAGGTCACTTAGGCAAAAATAATAGCAATATTAAACACCTTGGATTCTGTCCCCACGTAAGGATATTACATTGTTAAGAAACCTCCTGCATGAATGCAAATGCACAAAGAGAGACATTTTGTCAGATGTCTAGTCACACAGATAAAACTGTCCTCCTTGTCATTTTTCTCACCTACATTCCTAATGGGAAAAGAGGAATCTTAAGTTCCTGTTGCCAAAGGCACCCGAGATCCTGGAGCATAAGGCCACAAAGAAATGAAAAATCCTTTCAAAGCCAACAGATAATGATGAATCCCAACTATTTGGAAAGATAACCCTATCTGGCTGCCCCAGGACTAGAGGCCTTATCCAAAGTCCCCCATTAGCCAGAAGGCTGCAGTCAGGGGATTACAGAAGATACTGGCCCTTAAAAGGAGCCCCAAGCCAAACTCCTTGCTGAGCTATTCAACAGAAAGTGCTGTGGAAAGCCAAAACCCGAAGCCACCCTGAGCAGTGCCAGAAGAAGCGTGTAGAACTAACGCTGGTGTGAAATATTTATTTATGTAACTGTTATCTTTCTGGGGCATGGCTGATCAGAGGTGGACTACGGTGTGTTTATCTTGTTATATGGGCCTTCTGCTGAGTTAATTTAAAACAGCTTTTCAAACAAACTACAAGACCCTTGAGACACCCTTAAACTGTGGCTATGCACATAAATATTTAGGGGCCATAACAACACAGATAATGCTATGCTTCTAAAGTCTTTCACAAACACATGTGAAAGTGCTTAGTATACAATGAAAGTCTAATAAGATGTAATATAATTATATAAAGTTATATATAATATATAAAAATAGATAGATTTAAATATCTTTATAGATATATAATGCATATTATACCTTATAATAAGATATGGGCTATAATAAGAAAAAATAATAAGATATTATTCTCTATATTGCTGCTATTTACAAATGAAAGGGACTGTTACATTCAGGAGGTCATTAAGCTCAACCTTGTTAGAGAGATTGGGGTTGAAAGGAATTCTGGAACAGGTAGGCTTTTCCTGGGCAACAGAAGGGCAAAGCAAGATTATCTGGATGATACCTAGTTTGGATTGTTCTAGGTAATTCAGACAATCTAGGTATCTCACAAGCCAATTAACCCTATGTGAGCTGGCTCGCCTGTCTTCACAGCCCAGAGGAGCCAGAACTCGCAACATTTACCTGCGCACTATGTTTCTGGGTCTGTGGACCTGGGCTTGGTGTTGTCTGCAGGATATCAATCCCATCAGCTCAAAGAACACAGTACTTGTGGAAGGGCTGTTGATCTTAACATTACTGCCAGTTGTCTTAGAGGGCCTTTAAAAGATCCAAACAGCCTGGCTGCCGTGGCTCAGCGACCCAGGAACCAAGGACCCAAGAAGCTGCTGGTTCAGTTCCTGGTCAGGGCACAGGCCCAGGTGGCTTGCAGACTTGATCCCCAGTGGGAGGCCATGCAGGAGGCAGCCAAATGATGACTTCCTCTCTCATTGATGTCTGTATCGAGCTATCCCTCTGCCTTCCTCTCTCTCTAAAAAATCAATAAAAATATATTTAAAAATATAAAATGTAAAAAATAAATAAAAAGTCCAAACAGAACCTTTTCCCTTTCTGATAGGTGCCTGTTAGCACATGAGCAAGGACAAGAGTCCCATCCTCTACCACTCACTGTGCTCAGTCTTCCCTTTTCTCAGGGGAAAGAAATTTGCAGCCCATGAACCTAATAGCAGCAGCCTCCTGTCTTGAAGTGCCTTTTAAGAAATGATTGGATTGTAATCCATCCTGTTCTCATTATAGGTGTGATATGGCTCCCTAAATATTTTCCAGGCAGAGCGCTCCCCATTGTTGTCATGGGAGACAAAAGAGAACTCCTGCCTCAGGCAAGGAAAGGCCAGGGTGCCTCAAGGAAGGGAAGCAAGTCACCAAATCACATGGAAGGACTGAGGCGAGGCTAGAATTTATGTGTTTTCCTATAACTGTTTTTTTTATCAAGATGATTTACTTATATTATTTTCATTGAATGGAATAGATTCCTTAGCTCATCCTCACCTTCATGTGACCTTGGGTTTTATGGTGTGATAACGGTGTCGATTACAGTTGTGTTGGATACAAATCAACTCTGGGATAACCTAGATGAGAGCGGGTCAGGGAGCTGCGGGTAAACAAGGCAGGCTCCGTTATTAAATGGGGAGGAGGGGCTCGCTCAGGGGTTATGGCTGCGTGTGGGGACCATTTTCCCGAGAACCGATGGGACCATCAGAGCAGCACAATCACCCTCTTGCCAGCGTTTCCATTTAGTTTTCAGGTGAGCCCTTGGATAAATAAAATGTGATCTCATCCCTGATCTAATTGTCTTCTCCCAAGGCAAGGCTACTAGGAACTTTACACTTTGTTTCATCCTTAATTTCCCCATATTAAGTTTTGAGCATTTTCTCTGTATCATAAATGACTATGCATTTTATAGGCATTGATTATCCCATTTAATCCTCACAACTGCCCTGCAAAGAGGATTATTTTTACCTCCTTTTCCCAGTGAGGACTCTGAAGTGTGAAAGTGGAACGATTTGCTCAAGAAGTGCCTGGGCTACAAATAGAAGCGTGTTGCTCATGTTATGCAGAATATTGGAGCTTTTTAAAAGATTCTTTCTTCTTCAACTTTCATATTTTCCCCACAAGGCCTTGCCTTGATCTGCAGCCTCTCAACTTCAACTGTGTAGGAATGGTGCCTACATTCTCACTGAAAGAAATGACAAGCAACGAATCACCACGAATATCAGTTTCTGCATTCATATCAACATCTGGTGATCAGATGTCTTACTCGGCAGCTGATACTGGGGTGTTGGGAAGAGGAAGCAGGGATTTTCTTTCCTTTTTTTTTTTTTTTTTTGTACAGTGCCTAACAAAGGCATCATGTTAGCCTCTGAGCAATCCCGAGAAGCAATGAAATAAGGGGACATTTAGAAGAGCCTCAGGCCTGAGGGGGCTCTCGAGAGAACCAGTGCCTCCGAAGAGTTTTCACATATCAGCCACAGCATCCATTTCCTCCCACAAGCACAGGCGTTCGAGTGCACATTTTAGCTGTGGCTTCTAAGTGCCTATTTTTACCACGGTCCAGTTATTAATGAACTGAAATGTCTTTTATTTTCCATTGACACTGTCACTTCTATTTATTTTAGATAGTTAGGATGTCACGGGAACAGAACTTCACCACCACATCCACGAAACAGAACGGGAGCAATTACAGAGCTCTTCGATTTATCCTCAAAGAGACCCTCCCCTTAACTAATGAAGATGTTTGCAGTCCTGATTTCCTATTTTTCATGGGACTTTTCAATATCAAAGGTCAGATTTAAAAAAAAAAAAAAGTTTGTTGTTTGCATCTGCTGTGTGGAGATTCACGTTTGAAACCATTTCTCTCAGCATCAGGGCTATGTGAGCTGCTGCAAATAAGTGTCCTCCAGAGGACAGTGATATCTGCCCAGAAGGGCCAAGCAGCCACCTTTCACAGGTTCAGACTCCACTACTCCTCAGCCCCTGCTGAGCCACACGGGCCAGGACCAGGGCTAACAGTTGCTTTCAAAGTGCTATAGTTAATGTGCAAAAACAGAAAACACATCTGACATCTGCTCTGTTTGCCACTGCACTCGACTGGGATAACCCTCCTGTTGCCTCATGGTGGGCATTTCCAATGCAGTAGAGAAGGATTAATTGCCTTCTAATCCGGATTAATTGCTTTCTAAAGATTCAAACTGAAGCTCTAGTGACTCACTTTAAACAATATTTGAACTGTAATTATAGTCTTCAAATCCATTTGCCCCCTTTTTGGAGCAACACTATGTCACTGACATGGCAACATCTCTTTTTGATAGACCTCAGGACCCTGCTCCAGCAGCTGAATCATGACTCCTGGAACCTGTGCTATCGGGGAAAACGTCAGCGTGGCTGTGGGAAGTGGCAGCAGGTGGACAACGTCTCTTCCCGAGACGCAGTGTGGAGTTTCACTTGAAATACACGACCAGGACGAGCTGTTAGGTTGGGTTCTAAGTGAGAAGAACATGCTGTGTGGTGCTCCTCACATGACTCACTTTTAGGAGTTTGTGAAGTAACTGGATTGTGCACAGGCCATTGGGAGACACCAGCCAAGGGGCCACATTGCCTGTCTGCCATGATTCCTTTATGAATAAGAGCTAAGGCCAGGCACCCAGCTCCCCTGTGGGGTCGTCCCAATGCCAGGCACACATGGGGTGTTCAATGTGTGCTTACTGAATGGAGCTATGCTCGGTGCCTCGTGTGGACATGAGAAAGTAATTAGGGATGTTTACCATGTTTTGTCAAGGGTTTGTGTGTGTGGGGGAAACCAAGGCGTAGAGAGGGACATTTACTGCAATGATAATGAAGCTTAAATTTCGGGATGGCCCCTTCCAAGGCCCTGTTTATATTCATAATTGTGAAATGTTTTATTAAAGAAGACACCGAAATTTTATAAGCTTCAGATCCACAGAATCTATATCCATTTTGGCATAAAATAGCATATACACATGATTCTATTTTCAAAATGGAAAATTCTATCCAAAAATAGAATAACAAATATTTATGCAACACACTCTAACACACACTCAAGTTAGGGAGAATATATATCAAGAATATTGAAACTGGTTTTCTCTGAAAGTGACTATTTACTATTTTCTATTTTATTAAAGCGAACAAGTGAATTAGTGCCATGTTAAAACTGACATTTTCCCGTGTAAGAATATTCCTTTGAATTCAATAACCTTTTCCCAACTTCTACTTCCAATCAATCACTGCTATATTTCTTTTCAGTGTCATTGTAATCATAACTCTAACTTGGGTATGTAAGATAAAAATATATGAGCAACACTGGCTCCTTCTGAGTTAAAATTCTCAAATGCACGGAAGGATGCGTGCCCACTGTTTGGTGAGTTTCTGCAGGAAGTTGATAACGGACGGAGTTGAGAACTTCTCTTTCTCACATGCCTTGGCCCCATCTCTAAGCCCCTGCTCCCTTTACCTACTCGGTCATGCTCTGTCTTCAACTTCAAGTGTCTGTAGCCATGGTGACTCACAACTCTCACCATCACCTGGTAAAACACTTGAAACCTGAAACTCTGGGCTCATAAAGTAGACTGTTGGCCTATAGGGTTCTGTCCACAAAACCCAGGATCGCAGAGGCTGTGTCCCCTAAGTTCAAATCTCCATTAGAGTGCCTTAGAATTAGAATCGAGAATTACCTTCACCAGCCAAAGCTGGCCACAAGGCATATGAAGCACTGCTCTTCCTCGCACCCAGAGCCCATTCTGCAGAGCATTTCACCTGTCCCCCCACATCCTGGGCAAGGGAGGACCAGGCACGGGGAGGAGGCAGGGACATTGGTGTTGTCCTGAGGTCATTACTCTTTTCCTTCCATATTCTCTGTGACCCTCAAAGAAGACCACAGAAGAAAAGACCACATTATGAGTGGGCAGCTGTAGTCTTGATGGGTTTGACTAGGGAAGAAAAAGAGGCAGAGCAAAGGGTTAGGAGCTGACTTCCATATCTCTATGGAAATGTCATTAATTTATCAACTCACTCACTCACTCATTCAGCTTTCCAAGCATTCAACAGATATATCAGGCCCTTACTATATGCCAGAAACCGTTTTATATGCTGTGGGTACAGACAAAGGTGAACAAAACAGATGACAACATGGCATTTAGGTACCACAATGTGGTGAAATCATTTCCTGGTCGTTTTTAGTATTGTTGTAATTGTTCTAAAAATAGGCAGACACGGAAACATACACCCCAAAACACAGACTAGCAGTCTTTTAACTTTCTAATAAAATTCAATTATGATTAGGTGTTCACCTCAAAAATATTAGCATGGCTGGAAGCCCCATGCTTGCAATCTCAATTTTGGCACCAGCCCCCAATGGAAGGTAAGGGAAAGCACACCACCATCTAAAACATGAGGGTTTCTCTGGAAAAGAAACCACATACAACAGTGACAGAGCTTAGTAAGCACTATATAATTGCCAGCTATCATTATCATCGTCATCTTCTTCATTATTTTAGGGGAAGGGGACAGAAAATGCAAAAGCTTGGAGCTGAGAGAGAGCATAACACATTCAAGGGTTTAAAGAAACTTCTGAGAGGCACAAGAATGGTGAGATATTGGGCTGAAGAAGTTGGTAGCAGACAACCCATGGCAAGCCTGGGCCCTAAGGAGCCCCTGATGGGTTATTAATGCCCTCTGCATAGGGTCTCATTACCATTCCTCTTGACTTCTATTCAAATAGAATATTACTTAGCATCCTTTCTTCCCCTTGTCTCCTCTGACATATCCTCACCGTAGCTCTCTTAGCTTCCCGCCATTCCTACAGCAGGGCTCCCATTAAGTCACTCTCCTATTGAAAAACCTTCAATGGCTTGCTCATTATCCACAGAATTCAACCAACTGTCTCAATCTGGCATGTAAGCCTCGCTGTGTTAGGGCTGCCACTTACCTGTCCATGGTCCTCTTTCACTGTCCCCTGCATGACCTCTACATCCAGCCACGTGTGCCTACTTGCTTCCAAATGTCCCTGTGCCTTCAACACCCTCCCTAAATGCCTATCTCGGGCTTTTGAAGATGTGCACCTATCAAAGCTCTTCTCTACACTGCCTCATCTGTGAAGCCTTTTCTGAACTGCCAATATTTGGGGCCTTTTCCCATTTCTGAACCCCCATTTTGCCTTTCCTCCAAGGTTCTTTTATCACCCTGTGCACTTGTCTGATTCTCAGCACAGGACCACAAGCTCTCTGAAGTCCTCCTTTCATGGAAAACCTTTTGGGATGCGCGTTCTGTAGAATACACTTTATGAAATGCAAAAGGAAAGAAGAGAACCGGACTCCAGGGCGGGTTCTCCCATATCCCCACCACTCTGGTCTGTTTTGTTTTCTGGTGGAGGGAGCCTGGGGGTTCTTTATGGAGAGTGAAACAGAAGATGAATGGCTAGAGCAAGCAGGTGGCCATAGCCACACTCCAGTCCATCCAATCAATCACAGCCCAAGAAAATGGCCTTCCAGGATGTCTTTCCATGTAATTAAAACTAAGCCAGTCATTAAGGCTGTGGGTTGTAGACAAGATGGGGTGAAAAGAGATAACTCCATGGCTGGAAGCAAATCAAATTATTCCCCTTATTCCATTCCATTTCCTTCCTTCCTTCCTCCTCCCTCCCTCCCTCCCTCCCTCCCTCCCTCCCTCCCTCCCTCCCTCCCTCCTCCCTCCCTCCTTCTTCTCTTTCTTCCTTCCACTGAAAAATATCTCTGCCGGGTGGTTAAAATCACTTAGCCCAATGCCTCCCAGCTTACTTAGACACTCTGATTTGTCACATTTCCCTGCTTAATTACTGTTATAAGCTTTCTAGATTTTTGTAAACTTAACATACTGAATAATGAGGTTAATAAAACTGGTGAACTCCTTTGCCATGTACACAGACTATTTCTATAAAAATGTCAAACTTATTATTAGCTCAGATTTAATCATCTTTCTTGTATCTTATAAATTTTTCCTAATCAACCCATTGACTTTCCAGTGGGGGCTTTACTGACGTAGTGTTAGATTTTTAATTCCTCTGGACTTGATTAGACTCTGTATATTTATAGCTTCTAACATTTCTGCACTGAGTAATTTCTCCAGTGACTATGCATCTGGAATTCAGCAAATCGGACAAGCATGAAGCTGCCGGCAGAAGTATTAACTATCTCTGGACACTCCTGGACCCTGGGACAGCCCAATTCATCTAAAAAAGCTTCCTGTTTACTCTTAGTTCACAAGGTTGTCAGAGGAATAAGTAATGCAAAATATTCAAGTATAAATTTTTTTTAAAAAATAGAAGGATCAGTCTTTAATCTTGCACATATCCATTCAACAAGCACGTATTGAGAGACTCCTCTGAGGCAGACTGGACATAGTACCATGAATATGCACTGAATTAGCCAGACATGGCTCTCAGACCCTCCCCTCCGTCTGCCCGGCCTTCTGAAGCTTTTACACTAACAAGGCTTCTGATAAAACTAAAGCACGTGCTCAACAGGCTTTTAAATAGCTTTTTATATTGTTTTCAGGAGCCTATAAAAATCAGCAATACTAAGGTTATTTTAGACAGAATACATAGGTTCAGTAAGAAGCATTTCCTAAAAATGGAGTTCTATTTAGAGTATAAATAAACCCTAGAGGCAAAAGATACTTTCTGCTTTTCTTTGAGATGAAAACTATTCCTGAAAAATAGCAAGTCTTTTGGGCCGAATTCCTGTACTATTTAACAACATGGCAAGAAAGTAAAAACAACACTGAAGGTCAAAAACAGGGATGTAGAAAAACGGGACACAGATAAGTCACGGTTATTTCAGGGAGAAAATCAGTGATGACCACAGTGTGCTGAATTTAATGAAAGATCCAAATACAGAATCCATAAGAAATCTAAGGTGGCTTGAAACTTACCAAATAGGTCAGGCTCTACTAAACCGTGATCAACACAGAAGCTTAGAAAATATCCTTTGCTCACTCTCTCTGTGGCTGGATGGAATATGCAATCTAGAAATAGCTTCCAAGTATGGGCTGGTGACAGGGAAACTCTAAAGCTACACTCACACAGTGGGGACTTAGTCACATCAGGGGACTGGACCCAGTCCAGTGCTAAATGAGTTTAAGAGAATTCAGCCCTCCTGCCCAAGGCTTGCCAGAAGGTGCTGAGTTAACAGAAGAGATGCTCTCAGTATCCCCTCTAACTATAGTTGATGTCTATAGAGTGCCTACTATGTGCTTGGCACTGCGCTAAGCACTTTAGTTATTTTTCAATGTCATTCAATGCACATTTGAAATAAGTACTATTATCACCCCACTTTAGAGATAAGAAAAATAAGGCACAGAGAGGTTTAGCAACTTGCCCATGGCCATTTCAGCTGTTGAATCCAAGAACCAGAATGAACTCAGAGCCCCTGTTTGTAACCAGTCAGCTGCAGGGGTTGGTTACTCCCTTCCAAAGACTACATTTTCCATCTCCGGATGAGAGGGACACTTCTTGCAACATTTACTTTGCTGTTCACTCTACTAATGTGAACTTTTCTGTGATTAGATTGTAAGCGTGTTTGAAAGACATTGTGAAATAAAATTAATCAATTCTCCTTCCCAAAGTGGAGGGAGAACTGGTTAAGGGCAGGGTCAGGGGAAGTTTTATCAGAAGCCAAATAAAATAAGGATAAAAACATGAACAGAGGCAAAAGCCTTCAGAAAGGGGATGATCCAGAACCAGCAGTGCAGTCTGAGCACCAGCATGGCCAGTTGGCTTAACTCCCAGTGCACTAGGGCCAAAGGGAAATTCGAAGGGGAGGGGACACAGGCTAACTTCAGAACCACGGGGAAATGTTGAGAAAAGAAGTCATTTCGGAAAATGTGCTTAGGGGTCAAGGTTGGGAAGAAAGAGATTCAAAAGGACACCAGGGACTGCGCCTGGACACAAGAGGCCACAGAAGGGGAAAGGATGGGGCATAACCAGTGCCCAGGAGAAATGCATCAGCCGGGACTCAGACAGCCTCTGGATGGGACTGGCATCTCTGCTGATTCCACCCCGATTCAGGGAGAGTGGGGCCATGAGTGGCGTCTCTGGGAAGAGCGGGAATTTGGGTTAAAGGGCAGAAAATTCTGACCGCAGGAGCTAAATCTCTTCTGAAGCACGTGCTCAGCAGTTGCCAAGTGTCTCACAGTGAGGAGAGAGGGAAAGAGCAAGAAACAGGAAACCGAAACCCTATTTCAAGAAAACTTTTATTTATTTGTTTACTCAGTCTCCATAAAAAGCCATGTTCCTTGGGAAGCTCTGAGAGTACACGGAGTGGCATAGAGGAAGGTAGGGATACAAGATTAATAATCCAAAGGTAGTTCCTCTTGCTGTCCTTGAGCTCATTCTCCTATCTGCTGTATTTTGGCAGCGTAGCATTTTTTCTATCAAACATGTTGATTGAATATTTAATAGTTATTATTTAGGATGAGAAGTCAGATACACAAATATCGGTCCAACTTCCTCACTGTCAATCACCACTTCCTGGGAGCATCTCCCTGAGGGCAGTGAGGCCGGCAGTGGCTCTCGGTCTCAGCTCAGAGACTGTCCAGTGGCCTTCATGTTAACATGACCTGGGTGGCATCCTCTCCCCCATTTCCACACCATGTGCCTTTGTGATTAAAGTCAATCCCTTTCCAGATCTGATCCAAACCTTCTTGTACAACTTCCCTTGCTTTGCTTTGGTTTGTTTTTCATCCTGATGATGAGTGTATTTTGAAGTTTCAAATGTGTTCAGCGCAGTTGATTTTTATATTTATCACAGGAGAGCATATGGTTTAGAACAGGGGTCCTCAAACTATGGCCCGCAGGCCACATGCAAATACAAATATTGTATTTGTTCCCATTTTGTTTTTTTACTTCAAAATAAGATATGTGCATAGGAATTTGTTCATAGTTTTTTTAAAAAACTACAGTCCGGCCCTTAATGGTCTGATGGACAGTGAACTGGCCCCCTGTTTAAAAAGTTTGAGGACCCCTGGTTTAGAAGGTGGAGAAATGGCCATCTAGGCATGTTTCCTCAAGGTTGCAATAATGTCTGTCAGGGATGGTGGTAATAACCGTCCCCTGCTGGGTTTGTATTCTGGGAGATGGAAGCATGAGAATTCAGATGCAATGTTCCTGAAGCCTGCCACACACTGTGAGGATGGTACACATACCCGGAGACACAGGCACGGTTCTGGTCATCACCCCACGCTCCTTTAGTTCTGACATGTGCTGCCCATGCTTTATTGCCAGTTCAATCTTTCTTATGTCATGTTCACCAGTGGCCGGCTTCCCACTCCTTGGTGTGGAAGGAGGAACGGTGGTTCAAGGGCATTCAAGATGGCGCCTCATCCCACTTCACAACCCTCTCAGCTGCATTTTGTCCAGCGAACCTTCCTTTATTCTCCTCTAAAGAGTGTTTTCAAATGCCATTCTCCATTTTCCTTGGTTTTCCATACCTGTACTGCTCCCCTCTGGAAAGTATGCTCGATAAGGGTAGGGACCAAGTCTGCTTTTCTCATCATTGTCGGTTCCTTGTAGGAACTACTACAGCATCTGGTACATGGTAGGTGCTCGTTAGGACGCACTGACTGAATGAATGTGTGAGCGACCGAATATATGATTATCTCTGATACCAACTTGGAAGCCTTTATTTTCATCTGGTCATCTGCACATGATTTCCCTTTTTCCTATTACTTTTTTTAAGGTGCTCACATGTACACACAAAAAGAATCCATCTCTGAAGTAACTAGCCCATAAGCAACTATAGAATTCTAAAGAGAACCAAGCTCCTTTCAGAAATGGCAAAACTTGAAATACCATCTAACAAGAAATCAGATACTTACTGAGCATGGGATTCAAGAGAAATTGCCCACAGTTTTCTAAAAGGCAACTTTAATGGTATAGGTACTTTAAATCCCAGGGGTTTTCGGATGTTCTTGCCTAGCCCCGACCTATAACAGGGTGAATACCATGTACCCTGACTGTGCTCCCTGAGCACAAATATGAGAAGTGTAGAGTCAGGCAGCTCCACAAGCACTCCCAATCCTTCGTCTGTTTCTGCCCAATTCTGCCGGTAACCCAGCCCAGGATGTGGGATGGGATTGGGCACAGCCATCCAGAATGCCAGGCTACATGGCAACTTCCCAGAATTACCCAAGGAGTTATGTCTTTCAAAGTGTCTTACCCACCTGTGTTAATAAATTACCACAAATTTAGTAGCTGAAAACTACATAAATTTATTACTTTACAGTTCTAGGAGTCAGAAGTCCTAGGTGTTGGCAGAGTTTCCTTTCTTGCCTTTACAAGCTTCTAGGGGTGCCCACATTCCTTGGCTGATGGCCTCTCCCGCCATCTTCAGAGCCATCAGTGAACCTTCACATTTCAGTATCTCCCTGTCTCTTCTTCTCACCTCATCACAGCTCTCTTGCATCATCACATCTCCTCTAACTCAAACATTCCTATCTCCCTCTTATTAAGGACCCTATGATTATACTGCGTCTACTGAGGTAAACTCCCCATCTCAAAATCTGTGAATCACATCTGCAAAGCCCACTTTGCCAGGAAAAGTAATGTACTCACAGATTCCAGGGAGTAGGCCATGGCTGTTTTCGGGGGCCGTTGTTGTGTCTACCACACTACTCCACCCACTTTCTTCCTATTAGCCTCATGAAGCGGCCTTCAGCTCCTCCCCTCCCCCAAAGCTGAGCACTCTCAAGGCTGCTGGAGGCCTCTTTGTCACCTCCTCCTTCCCAGTGTTCCTGGTCCCCCAGGCTGGGCGCACCTGCTTCTCCCT
Source organism: Myotis myotis (assembly GCF_014108235.1). Lineage (NCBI taxonomy): Eukaryota > Metazoa > Chordata > Mammalia > Chiroptera > Vespertilionidae > Myotis > Myotis myotis. The sequence goes on from NW_023416357.1 coordinate 37,891,266, forward strand.
CCACACTCCTTTGAGCAGCACGGACCCTCTGGGGCTTTCCTTTCTGCTGTCTTACACCATATTTGTATGTGTGCATGTTACTTTCCTGACTAACCTGAGCCAGGAGCCAACTCTCTGTGCCCTCTTGGGGCCTATGTGTGGCAGATTGCCAGGGCTCAGCTGGCGCTGCTAGTGCTCAACAGAGAACCCGTGAGCCACTTCTCCCGGGTCTGGTGCCCTCCAGATGCTTTCTCCAGAGTCCTGGGACAGGACCCCCTGCCTCCAACCCAGAGCACCTCCACTATGGAGCAATGGATTCCCTTCCTGCGAGCTGGCTGGACTCCACAATGGCTTCCTGTTTAGAAAATGTTGTCGCTGGGGGCTGTCCGTGGCCCAGGAAAGCAGCCTACATTCGCGTCTGCAGCTTTCCACCTTGCACAAGCCTGGCTTGTCATTGCTTTGCTGTGCGCTGGGGTAGTGGCTGCTTGTCGGCAGTGCCAGCTGAGAAGCTCCGGCTCCAGCGGCTTGGCCATTTCCACTATAATCCTCTTCCCCTCAGGATGCCATCCTCTGCATGTGTCGGTATGACTCACTTGGCATTTGTACTTCATAAGAGCCTGAGCCTAATAAAAAGGCACTGGTTGAAAACCTCCCAGGCTCATTTTCAGCCACTCCCTAGGTAGGCCTCGCCTCAGCTCAGGCAGGAAGAATCCTACCTGCCTGGCAGTCAGGAAGTGCAGAAGTAAGAAGTGTTTCTTTGCTGGACACTAGATGAAGCTTGAGGCTGACGTTGAGGTGGATTTCAGGGCAGAGTGGGTGAGGGGATGAAAACATGAAATCGAAGTTTCTGCTCTGACACATTTCAAAATCTACTGGGTAGAAAGATAAGTTAGCAAATCATTAAAAAATTCTGCAAAGTCTTCTAGCAGCAACTGTGGAACTGGAAAAACAATAAGTGGATCCATATTTCACAGCCTTCATTTGGATAAATCCGAAATATTAAACATGAAGTCTTAAAAGTACTAGATAAACTCTGGGAGAATTTTTCTTACATAACCTCAGAATGACAAAGATCTTTCTAATTATAACACAAATCCATAAACCGCAAATGAAACAATAGCTAAAATTAACTACATAAAAAAATATCTCCCACAGCAAAATCTACAATTTACAAAATGAAAAAACAAATGCCGAACTGAGAAAAAAAAATATTTGTAAGTCATATTAAAGAAGAAGGCTAAGTTCCCTAATGTATAAAGAATACATTCAAATCAATGAAAGAAAAATACTAGCAGTCCAATGGGAAAATGGGCAAAAAATATAAAAAGTTCACAGAAAAGAAAATATAGATGGAGTCAGACAGCCTCACTTATAATAAGAGAAATGCAACTGAAATTAAACTTGCAAAAATCAAAAAGTTTGAAAATATTTATTTTGTAAGAAATCAGAAGCCTAATCCTATATTACTGGTCAAAGTCCCTACTGGTACAATACCTACAGGGGGTAAATTTCAACCTCTACCAAAATTACAAACATGGATATCCTTTGACTCAGTAATTTTGCAAGGAATTTATCCTATGGTTTCTTCTTCTTTTTTTTAATATATTTTATTGATTTTTTACAGAGAGGAAGGGAGAGAGATAGAGAGTCAGAAACATGGATGAGAGAGAAACATCGATCAGCTGCCTCCTGCACATCTCCTACTGGGGATGTGCCCGCAACCCAGGTAAGTGCCCTTAACCGGAATCGAACCTGGGACCCCCAAGTCTGCAGGCCGACGCTCTATCCACTGAGCCAAACCGGTTTTGGCCTATGGTTTCTTTTTTTAAAAATGCTTTTTCTTTCTTTTTTAAAACAATATATATTTTATTGATTTTTTAACAGAGAGGAAGGGAGAAGGATAAAGAGAAACATTGATCAGCTGCCTCCTGCACACCCCCTACCGGGGATGTGCCTGCAACCAAGTTACATGCCCTTGACCAGAATCGAACCTGGGACCCTTCAGTCCACAGGCTGACGCTCTATCCACTGAGCCAAACCGATTAGGGCCTATGGTTATTTTCTAACCTATGGGAAATGACATATATAGAACCTTATTTACTGTACATTGTTTATATTGTCAAAAGATTGGAAGAAATCACCAATAGAGGAGTGATAAAAATAGAAGACTGACAAATTATTATATTTGCACACAATGGGATTTGGTGCATAGGTCAAAAGGAATGGGAATGCTTTTTATGACAATTATGGAAATATTTCAAAGATATCTTTTTTTGTTGTTGTTAATCCTCACCTGAGGACATTTTTCCATTGATCTTTTAGAAAGAGTGGAAGAGAGAGGGAAACATTGATGTGAGAGAAACACATTGATTGATTGCCTCCTGTGCATGCCCTGACCAGGGCCTGGGCTGGGGAGGGGCCTGCAACCAAGGTACATGTCCTTGACCACAATTGAACCCAGGACCCTTTGGTCTGCAAGCCGATGCTCTATCCACTGAGCCAAACCAGCTAGGGCTCAGAGATATCTTAAGTGACAAAAGCAGGGCACAGTGTGTTCAGTGAGCTGCATTTGTGCATTAAAGAAGGGAGGAGTAAGCTGTTTTCAAGAATAGATTCAGTATAGTTCTTCTGGTTGTTTAGCTTATGCCATTTTCTTGTAGATTGCTCTTTCTCTATTTCTTGCTTATTGATAAAAAATTCTTCCAAGAAAATTTCAAATATTTCTTTCTCTATGAATGAACCTTTATTGATCGTCTGAATTAAGTACTCTCTCACTTGAACAAAACTGTAAAATTATTAGAATAGTTTTAAGGTTTTGGGTAAAAGATCATTCCTAAGCAGGACAACCCCCAATAATTTATAAATGAAGAATATTGGTTTAACCTTATAATATACCTTATTTAATATTTTATATGGTCAAAGACATCATAAATGGATACAAACTTAACAGACAGAGCACCATATACTGGTAAAAAGGCTATATAAATAGATTCTACAGCAGTTTCTCAAAAAAGTTAAACATAGAGTTATTATATGATCCATCAATTCCACTCCTGGGAATATAACCAAAAGAGATGGGAACATATGTTCACCATAAACTTGTACACAGAGTTTCTAAAAAAAAGAGAGACAGAGAAGTTCCTACAAATCAACAAACATAAAACCAACAGCCCAATAAAAAAAAAAAGGGCATATTTTAAGGAAAAAATGCAGTTAGTTAAAAAATAAATAAAAGCAAATAAAAATGCTTGCTCTGGCCAGTGTGGTTAGGTGTTTAGGGCATCGGTCCAAGCACTGAAGGATCTCAGGTTTGATACCCAAGTCAAGGGCACGTACCTGGGTTGCAGGTTCGATCCCTGCCCTGTAGGGGCGAGTGTGGAAGGCAACCAATCAATGTGTATTCTGGGCACTTGGAATTCTCAGATGAGCTGGTGAGTATATATGAGTGTGGATAGATAGACATGGTTCTGGTCTTCTAGAGCAGAGCGTTCGGCAGTGAAGATAGACAAATTTTAATCTATATATATAAAAGCCTAAGTGACTGGCCAACCTAATGGTAGCTATGATACACACTGACCACCAAGGGGCAGACACTCAACGCAGGAGCTGCTGAGCTGCGGTGACTTGGCAGCTGCGGTTCTCGGGTGACATATTCGGAACCAGAGAGGAGGGAGCCCAAAAAAGAGAAGGCTTTCTGCTTTAAGGGAAAAGTCAGAAAAATAGGCCAATATATATTTCTTCTCCACTACCCTCTCTTACCACCCTCTCACAATCCAGGACCCCTCAGGGGATGTCAGAGAGCCGGTTTGGCCCAACCCCCCAGGCCATGCACCAGGCCTCTAGTAATTACATATAAGAATATAAAATTGCAATAATGCTAAGTGCTACAAATAAGAAGTGGAGCATGGGGCTAAAAGTGCATATAAAAAGGTTAACTGATCTGGTGAGGCTTCCCTAGGGAAGGATGGCTGCAGGACAAGTAGACATTAACAGGTGAAGTTAACTAGTCAGTGCTTTTGTGGGGAGGGGGGCGGGGGCGGGGGAAGAGTATGGAGAAAGGTCTTGCGTTGGAAGGATGCATGGCCTGATATAAGTTCAGTGCGGCTGAAGCTGAAAACTAAAAATGAATGGAGTGCTAGATAAAGTTGAGGAGATAAACAGGGGCCAGACTTTGTGGGACTTGCAGGTTACACTCAGAGCTTAATTTTTATTGAGGTGAGGTGACATAACCAGGTCAGAAAAGATCACCTTCCATGTGGTGTGAAGCATGGATGGAATGTGGATATGCTGATTCCAGTCAGGTGACTATTGGTGCTGCGCAGGAACAAAACAATAGTTATAACCACTTCTAGTTTATAATAGATATTGAACTAGATATAACTCAATAATGCCAATCAATAATAGACCGATTAAGTAAATTACAGTAAATAAAGACAATGGGTTAATATGCAGCTATAAAAAGGAATGGGAAATATTAACTTCATGTAATTAAGAAGTTATTTCCAGGATATTTGTTAAAGCAAAATGGAAACAGTGTGTATACTGGATGTGCTGCCGTTTACCTAAAAAATAAACATTTTAAAAATGGAAGACCAAGTAAGCCAAGGAAAAAGAGTTATTTATAGGAAGTCAGGGAACAGGGTGGAAGAGAAAGGGATAGAGACTGAAGTTCTCTGAATACAATTGTTTTGTAGATTTGACCTTGAAAACACATATTTTACATAATAGTAAAGCAAAGTTAAATACAAAAAATCAATTCAGCCCTAGCTGGTTTGGCTCAGTGGATAAAGAGTCGGCCTGTGGACTGAAGGGTCCCAGGTTTGATTCTGACCAAGGGCACACATGCCTGGATTGCAGGCTTGATCCCCAGTAGGGGGCATGCAGGAGGCAGCCGATCAATGATTCTCTCTCATATTTGATGTTTCTATCTCTCTATCCCTCTCCCTTCCTCTCTAAAATCAATAAATATATATTTTTAAAAAATCAATTCATAAAAACTGAAAATGTAACAAAACAAATAAACCTAATTATTCATACTCATATATAAAAGAATTAATTCAAGTGACTTTAAAACTGCATTCCCCTGCCGGGCAGGTATAGCTCAGTGGTTGAGCGTTGACCTATGAACCAGAAGGTCACAGTTTGATTCCGGTCAGGCACATGCTCAGGTTTCAGGCTCAATCCCCAGTGGAGAGTGTTCAGGAGGCAGCCAATCAATGATTCTCTCTCATCATTGATGTTTCTATCTCTCTTTCCCTCTCCCTTCCTCTCTGAAATCAATAAAAATATATTAAAAACAACAAAAATAAAACTAAGTAAAAGAAATAGAGCTAAAGAAAACCAATACATAAATAAAAGTGATAGTGGTTTAGAGAAATGGAACATAAGCACTAGATGACATTGACCTCCAATGGCTGACTTGGAAAACAGTGTTCCTCACCATAACTCCTCCCCGTTATGGTCTCTGGTGCTGGCTTCACTTCTCTAACAGCAACCAAATGCCTTCTTGTGACCAAGACAGAATCTGTTACCACTTAACTTGGAAACTCTTTGTCACTGTTCACTGGTGAATGCACCTCACCAGCAAGCCTGTCACAGGTCCCAAGTGCTGTGGGCCAGACAGTTATCTTAGATATTCCCTACTGACAGGCTGGCCTGTATGCAGGATGGGGCCATAGCCTTTGGCTGTCCACATGTCTCCTATGCCAGGGTTTCAGCAAAGAGCTCAGAGCAAAAGTTTATCACCAATAAGTCATGGTTGTTAATACCTAAGGCAACAAACTATTTTGGAAATCTTAGCATATCCAGTTGATTTTTTTAAACTAACATGCATTCTAGTATTAAATCTGTATTGACTGCTCTAATTTCCGCCCACTCCTCTTTCTTAAGCCTCTAATCCCTCAGCTTTTTATGATGGTACCATGTCTGACATTTTGTTCCTTCCTTATCACCACCACGCCTTTCCTGGGACAGAAGCTATATTCAATATGTTTGTGAGAAATGGCTGTAGATGGGCTGCCTTTAGAAAACATTTTTATGAGTTCTTCTAAACATAGACAAAGGCAATCAAAATTCCCAATGCTTCATATATTTTATAAGACATCATTGTCACATGAAATAATTTTGCTTGTGTGTTCCCTAAGGAACTGAAAAGTACATTATAGTTACTGCAATCCTGCTGGATAGAGACAGTATCTTCTCTTTATTCTCTGTTATGCCCGATACTATCTGTTCAGCACATTTTTAAGAAAAGAAATCTGTATGTAGGCTAATGCATCTGTATTCCTTTCATTTCCTATGAATACCACAAAGCCAGGGTATTTTCATCACTGGGCCTTGCAGAGTAAGGTCCAAACCCTGAACAATAGGTTTAGTTTTTGCATTTTTTGATGTATTCTTTAAGTGATGTATTCTTTAAGTGATGTATTCTGGTAAGTCCTGTATGTCTTCCTAATTCCACAAGGCCAAAGAAAAGATAGATTCTGTCTTGCTGGGCGGGGTACCTTGAACACCATGCCCGCTATGCTATCATAGCTCCTGAGAACCTGGCTTCATCACAGGCCACCAGGCAGAGGCCTGACTTGTGCAGCTTGGACAAGATCAACATCCCCATTCTGCATACGGAAAACCATCCCGTTCTCCAGCACGAACGGGGTGGGGTGGGGGGCAGTCTGGGGGATGTAGGTTGGAGCGTTTTCACAACCGCAACCCGGGTCCTTCGGTTTCCCCAACCCTTTGACTATCGGCCCGGCCCTGACCATTGTCCGCACACCTCGTCCCTCCAGCTTCCGGGCCGCGAGTGAGATGATTTGCTGCAGATGACATCAGCCCCGGGGCCAACGGCTGCTGGAGAGGAGGCAGCCACCGCGTGAGGATGTGCCGGGTGGTCCTTTCCTCCTCCTCTTCCTCCTCCGCTCCTAGCCTGGTCTCCATATAAAAGCGGCGCCGCCCCTCCCGCTCTCACTCCCAACTCCGCTCCGCCTCCCGCTCCAGGAGAGGGCGGAGGCGGAGGCGGTGCACCGCGCCAGGAGGAGGGAGGACGCAGGGGGCGGAGCGGAGACGGCACCTTCCGAGATAATCCTTTCTCCTGCGGCAGAGGAGAGGAGCAGCCGGAGCGGGGCACCTCGCCGAGGCTTAGCGGGCCGGCAGGATGGCGACCGTGGTGGTGGAAGCCGCGGAGCCTGAGCTGTCCGGCAGCACCGCCAACCCGGCGGCGTCCACTTCGCCCAGCCTGTCGCATCGCTTCCTCGACAGCAAGTTCTACCTGCTGGTGGTTGTCGGCGAGATAGTGACCGAGGAACACCTGCGACGCGCCATAGGCAACATTGAGCTCGGTAAGAGGCCCCGCGCCCCCTCGGGATGCGCTCGGGGAGACGCACAAACGCGACCCCACCCAGGGCGCAGCGGCCACCCTCTTCTGCGGGCGCGCCCCGCACCCACCTCTCCCCGCCACTTCCCCGCACACGGTCCGGACTGTTTTGTGAGCTGATTTCAGAGAATCATGTGAATTTGATTTGAGACCCAGTGGGAGTCTCCTAACCTTGAGGGATCTGCCCCCAGGCTGGGTCTGCAGATCCGAGCTAGCCACCGCCTCTCCCGCTAAATGAAATGCAGGTGTCAGAGGAGCAGAGGCCACAATACAGCCGCTGTAACAGGAAGCAAGGGGTGGGTGGGTGGGGGGCTTATGCAGCCACTCCTTTCGACCCCTCTCTCACCCCACAAAATAATGGACACCCCCATCCCCGCCCGACCCGAGGTTGAAGCACCATGTGCCAGGGCCCGCGTGGGAATCATCCTCAGCATAGCTACCTCGGCCCCTGAGAAATGCCTTTCTCTGGCTTACAACCTTCGGATCTTTTCTTTCCTTGGAATGACTAGGCTAGTCCTATAGCCACGCCCGTACCCCCCCCCCCCCCCCGCCTCCCCCAGGACGCAGATGGAGAGCCGCTTGCACTTCATTCCCTGACGGCGCCTGCCTAGTTACCGCCCCTGGGACCTTGGTTACAGCTTTGAGAAAGGACAATGGGACCCCAAGTTGTGGGGTGGGGCTTCTTATTTTAAAAGTCTCAACCTCCAGAGTGATGGCTTGGAGGGCAAGTGGGGGGGGGGGGGGCGAGCAGGGCCAGCGCCTCTCCCGGTGCGCGCTCTGCAGAGGCCGAATAGCGGTTCGCCGGGGACCCCAGGCGTGGCCGTGAGGGTCCCACGGGCGCCGCCTCGGGCACGCGGACCGCCCCGCCCCTCAGCCCCACCAGGGCTGCCGCAGTGCTTCCACCTGCCTCCGCACTGCGGCGCCCCCTTCGGGCTCAGCCCGCCTGGGCCTCGGGCTCGGGGGTGCTGCGTGCCCCCACCTCTCCCTGAGCCCAGCTTTGTTGTGCTCCAAGTCCCCGGTTGGCAGCCCTGGTTTCTGCGTTTCCCTTCATCCCCGGCGTCCCAGACGTCCCCTCGCCCCCGACGGAGATCGCCGGGTCCCCCCGCAGCCCCAGCCCGCGCTCTTTTCTCTGGGGGTTCGGCTGGAGCTTTTCTGCCAGGAGACACCGGCGGGTGGGCGTGGTGCAGTCCGCAGTGCGGTCTCTACGGCAGCCCGGGGCGGACAAAGGGCGTTCTCCCAGCCCCAGTTCCCCGTCCCCGCCCCCCCCCCCCCCCCAAAAGCCAAAAGAAAAACCTTATTTTAGATGAGAAAATAAACGATTGTCAGTCATTTGCCTCTGCATTTGGCTGTCCCCAGAACAAAAGGCTGCAGGGTGGGGACTGGAGTTGTAGACCTGGTTCTTTTGTTTAACTTTAAGGCACAGATTTTTCCCTTTCAGCTAAAAAAGGAAAAAAGAAAAAGAAAAAGTGAGCAGAATTAAGACTATTTTAATCGGGGGAAAAAAAATCAAGAATAAAAGATTTCAGTAGTGACATGCCTTATTCAAACATCTCAATAACCCTTATTTTCAAACTATGAGCTTTTAATCTGATCTGTTCTAATTTAATGTATTTGCACATTATCTCCTTGGAAAATTTCACATGTACTGACTTTGGGTGTGGCTCTTTATGAATCAATGACTATGGCTTTTAAAAAAATGCTTTGTTTTGCGTGTGTATGTGTCAGCACCATTGCCAGGGGATAATGATACTTTTAAGAGGTGCTATTCTGTCTATAAAATTTTCATAACCATCCGAGGTGGTGCCAGGAGAGGGGCCATCAGCCCCATTTTAGAGATGAGGGCCCAGAAAGGCAGGAAGGATGAGGGCACCGGCTCAAGGTCACACCACTGGTGACAGAAGTGCTACCCCTGCAGCAGCACTGGGTTTCTGGCCCTGTCATTATGTTAGCGCAGGGCAGGCTGACCTCAGAGGGAGATCAAACAGCAGTGTCCAGAGCTTGCCTTTGTATAGTCATCCACTTGTGGGCTGCGCCCATGCAGGGAGGTGGTTCAGAAATCACCTTCCCACCATAATTATCTCCCTGCTTTGTTACTCAGCTGATCATCCTTTCAGTATCTCATTCCTCCGGGGTTCATTCAAGCTGCTTCCGTTTGAGGATAAAAGAGACACATTTAAGGACACATGTCCTCTTTTTTACACCACTAGCACTTAGTGATAAAGTTCAGGTTTGTCTTCCTGACATTTTCTTTTCATTTTTAAACATTTTTAATGACGTGGTATATAGAGAGGAAAAGGCAAGTATCATAGATGAGGAACTGGGTGAATTTTCACAAAATTTTCACAGGAAACACCTGTGTTTTCCAGAGCAAGAACCCGACATTTCTGGAATCCCAGAAGACCCCTCACGTTCCCTTTCCAATCACCGTGCCTTCCTGAGTTTTCATTCCCTAATTTGGTCAGGTTTTGCATGAAACTCCGAAATGGCTGTATTGATCCCATTAAGAATCAACCAAGTGAGTCGCAGAGCCATTTCCTTACACACAGGAACAGATGCTGCTTCCCTCTGGAGATTGCTCTCCTGAGCCCTGGGGTCTCGGATGCAGCTCAGGCTTCAGGGCCTTCCAGTGCTAAGTGGTCCCATAGCTTTTCCGACAGTGTGAGATGACTTAGCAACAGGACAGGCCAGCTCCGTTTCCCCAGGCCTGACACGCTGCTGCCTGGGCCTTGGGGCCCCAGCTGGGCCTCCTCCAGAGGTCACTCTGATACCACCGCTGTGGCTGCTGGTGCCTGTGGGCCGTGTGAAGCAAGATGGAGATGCTCCAGGGGCTGTGGCTCTGATTGTGTGCTGCAGGCTGGGAAAGCAGTTCAGCATCTGTCACTCTGGCTTCCTGTTCGCCCCCCCACCTCAACTGGTGCTCTGTGGGTTTGGAGACCCTGGTGACTTGGATTTTTGCCATCCGATTATTTATTTATTTAATTAAATTAATTAATTTGTTATCCCCCCCCCCCCCCATCCGATTATTGAGGAAGCCTAGAAAACCAATCTGTAGAGAGATGGTGGTAATGCGGTAAATCAACAGGCCTGAAACATCCCGATGTGGATGCTGAGTAAATGCTTCTTGAAACCAAGGAAGAGAGATCGTCACTCAGTTGTATTCAAGAAGGAAAATGTAAGGTTTGGTCATTTCATCTCAAGCTTGAAACAATAGTCTTTCCTCCGATTGGTCTAGATTTATTTCATTTGTCATGCGGGACTTTATGCCAAATCATTGTCGTTACCACCACCTACAGCTTCTTGGAACCTTTTTTGCACCCGTCTCTAATCGGTCCCCAACATGAACTTAACAACCATCCTGTTTTAGCAGGGCCCCCACTCCTCCAGTTTATTTTAGGACCTAGACTACCTGCATCCATGCCTTGCAAACTGAAGCCTTGTGAAAGGAATTGTCACTGCTTCATTTTATTGTTTCAAAGGAATGCTGTCAGTTTAATGCCTTCAATTACTATTAAAGAGTGTAACCTTCTTCTGGGTAGCATTGGGAATCAGCAAGATTTGTTCATAAAAAGATACGTCTACTGTGTAACGTCTATTGCCCTGGATTTTTATTTATTTTTTAAATTTTCTTTTGTTAATCCTCACCACAGGATATTTTCCCATTGATTTTGTGGAGAGAGTGGAAGGGAAGGGGAGAGACAGAGAGAGAAAAACATCCATGTGAGAGAGACACATTAATTGGTTGCCTCCCACATGGGCCCGACCAGGGCCAAGGATCAAGCCTACAACCAAGGTACATGCCCGGAATCGAACCCAGGGCTCTTCAGTTTGTGGGTCAACACTCTGTCCACTGAGCCAAATCGGCAAGGGCAGCCTTGAATTTTTAGATGCAACTTTAGCTAATACATTGGTTATCTTAATTGAATATTTTCAGTCTAAGATGGCTAATAGAATTAAGAACCCAGGAAAATTGGGGTTTGGTTTTCATTTTATTTCAACAGGGAAAAAAATCAACACACGGTGGGAATTAAAAGAAATGTTAGAGAGTGTTAAATTTATTATATTCGTATTTATACTTTTGAAAGTCAGAAGGCAGATGGATTTCTGCTTGCACTGCTTAATGGTATCAAAGGTTCTATGATCCATGCTGAAATGTAAGCCATTTCCCAAATTTAAGGTCATTCAATTGATGATTCATTGTTAATCTTGTCCGAAAGCTTACTTTTTAAATAAGTTATAACTTTTAGACCAATAAAATAAATTATTATAAATCACTTCTTTTGTTTGTGATATTTACTAATATTATTTATCATCAATGTTTGAAAACGATGAGCTCCGAATGTAAGATGTTGTTAGCATGATACATAAAATATATATTATGAACGTCACGTTGTGGGTTAAAGAAAAGGAAGAAAGTAAATCAAAGGTTAGGTCAAGGAAAAAAATAGGACAACTTTTATCTGAGAAATAAAACCTTGAATTTAGCCTTTCCTTTGTTTTAATTTTGTTTCTTTAGTTTATGATACCAACCTGACTTGATCACTTTTTAGCATTGTTTTACAAGCAGAATCTTAGGGGTACAGGTTAATCACTTAGATACTTGTAGAAAATATTGAAAAGCCAGTTTCTCAGAGGGAGTAACTGAAGCTCATGGAGGAAAATCAACTTGTCAAAGGCCCAAGTAACTGTCAGATAGAACACACGGGCCATTTCAACATGGAATGCATGGTCATGAGCTTCTGCTTTCTTCAGTCTACTGCCTCTTTTAGGAATATAGCTTTTAGCCTTTAAATGGAAGGTGTTTTTTTAAAATTGTTGGTTTCATGAAAGAATCCTGCGGAATGCTTGCATGACTGATAAACTTGGCCGGATCTAACCAGTATAAAGTTAGGGAACCTGGCTCCTCATTGTTCACTTTGACTTCTCCTGTGATGACAGTGACACCCCCCCCTCCCCCCATACACACACATACATACACATACGTACAGCCTTTTCTTCTTTTTCCACCTAAAACTTTATGTGCACTCTAGCCTGCCCTTTGTGCACTACTACCCCCTGAGGTTGGAGAGCTGAGAGAGAAAGATCCTTTGTTACCCCCTGATCTCTGTGACTGGAGAACTGGTGACAGGGTGATGGCACTCCTTCCAGATCAGGTGGGAGAGTTCTCAGGATGCCTGGCCATAGTTTAAAAAGTGGAGGTTTGTCTCCTCCAAAGGATGGAGTTACTGTTTTGCCCCCACTTGGGTAAGCCAGTAAGGAGCACAGTCTCCATGGAGTGTTGGAGTAGCAAAGCCTCAGGGAAGAGCTTGACCTGTTGCTTCCTGGCGGGGCAGGGGTGGGGGGTGGGGGGAGTTATCAGAAAAGGGCCAGGAATTTATCTTGGCTTCTGTACAACCCATCAGAGACCAGGATGACCTGCTTTTGAAAGCCAGCACTCTACTATTCCCTCTCTGAATTCAGGGGAGAATGTGGGAAGGACCAAAGAAGATACATATTTTTTTGTCCTACAAGCTTTAGAGGGCCCACTAGTGGCTTCCTCTTAGACACAAAGGGAAGATATGTAATCTACTAAATGCAGCATGAACCTTCATTGAGAAATACTATTTCTCTTTACTGATATTATTCATTAAAAGGTACAAAATAATTCCAAAGTATTTTATTTCTAAAATTGGTATAGAAAGTGGTATAACTCCAAAAATTTCCTAACTAAAATAACCAATAAATCCATTATAACCTTTATAAGTGGTAGTAGTGATTATGCATTGCTAAGAAATAATTTGGCTAGAAATTGCTCCCTTGAAAAGAGAACCTTAATTTTTTAGTTTCATTGGGTGAATTAAAATGGGAAATTTTTTTAGCAGCTGTTTACTAGTATAATTTAAAAATTACTAAACGGTTTTTCTATTATTTCATACTTTTTCCATTGCTAAATTACAGATCATATAACCAGGAACTTTATGAAATATAACACAAGGATTTCATTGCACATGTCATGACAATTAATTGAGGCCAACAGAAAAATGGCAAGCAACAATGTAAGAGCAAGTCTACGACTAACCCTAGATGAAGTCATTCAAATGGTGTAGCATGTTGGACATTACTCAGAACAAAGGCAGAAAAATTGTATGAATTTAATTTCAATACATATGTCTCATTATTAACTTATTGACCCAACTTGACAAGCCAGAAGACAAAGTAGAGCTCAGACCTGAGCACAAAGAATCCAATCAACAATTACTAATTAAGCAGCTCAGACAGGACTCCTCAATTTTTCACACTAGATGAGTAAATAGTGTATGTTTAGATTGAAGTAAAATATTCTAATGAATTCAGACCCCTCAACCTGTCAAGCTCTCTGTGAAACAAAAAGAACCCATTTATCATTTCTGCACTAAAAAGATCCTCGATATCTCAACATGCCTTTCTTGTTAAAATTTAAATACTCCATTAGCACAAATGCAAACTGAGACTGATAATGTTTCCAGGGAGACTCATAAAATTCTCCCTTATAATTCAGCCTCTCTTTACGAATGTTAACTCTTTCATACCTGAATTATTCCCACGGATTGCTGTGGAGAAATTTCTCCCTCCCTATAGTGGATATACATCTATTGGGAAATATTCTTCATAGTTGAAAAAGTGTTTGGTGTATAATCTGAATACATATACATATTTTTTTGGGTGCCCTTGACTGGGACTTAAACCCGAGACCCTTTAGTGTGCAGGCCAATGTTCTAACCACTTAGCAACACTGGCTAGGGCTGAAGATATTTTTGATGTATAGTCAACTGAGTGCCCAGAATATTTTGTAATGTGTGTGTATTCTTTCTGATATTTTTATATGTTTTTATATTTCCCCAAATAACTAGATGGCTCATGGTAGAGCCAGTATATAGTATCCATAATTATATCTTTTGCCTGGGTGTCCTTCCTTCCTTCCTTTCCACCTATCTAATCTAATCTACCTTGATTCTTTGCAAGATAGGAAGAATGAACAAGAGATAAACGGGAATAAATGCAGATATGCATTTAGGATTTAGAGGTGTATTTAAATAACGCACTCCTGTATGTACTTCCAAGTCTGTGCACCCGACTAATGACCAGCAAAAATGATAATTCACTAGCTGTGATATACCTACTTTCAAGCCCTGCCCTTAGTAGGTATGTAGTAAATGATTGTAGTTCCAGAGATTTGTTCCTGGCAGTTAAGTATGCCCGTGCAAAGGTACAATTATGGATACTATACACTGGCTCTCCCATGAGCCATCTAGTTATTTGGGGAAATATAAAAATATATAAAACACATACCGACTCCAGAGTTTTGTGGTTCCTCAGTTGACGCTGGCTTGCTCCTCAGATTTCCCTTCTCTGATGTCCTCTGGGCTCCTCTCTGCATCTCCTTTGGGAGGGCAGGAGAGAGGAGGGCAGAGGGGCAAGAAGGAGGAGACAGGGAGGGAGGGCAACAGCCGTCCTTGCCCGGGTATCCTCTCACCCCAGCTTCCAGCCTAGTGACAGAGGACCAGGACTGAGGCAGGTCTGCCCTGGCACAGTCTGGAATGTGTGGGTCCTTGACTTCATGCAGGAAATATTTCACGATACTAGTCCAGTGATTTTGAGGTATGTTTATGAAAGCTGGGGACAGTGAAACAGAGGAAAGGCTTAAGACAGAAGAGGCAAGATCAGAGCAACAGGAGTGAGCCTAGGCAGAGCTGCCTTGGTCCTTTAGAAAGAGGCAGCAGTGAGCTTCTGTGGGAATAGACAGTGCATGGCCCCCAACTCTGTAGGAAGTTTATGAAGTATAAAAAGTGGCCACATTTCTTTGTCTCTGGATGAGAAAAATGCAACACAACTAACAATTGTGAATGAAAGAGCTGCTTGCCAAGCTGAGCAGGTAAAATAAATGCCTGGGAGGACAGACAGGCTAAGTCTTGAAGATTGAGATCCAGCCTTTTCATCAAAGATCACACAAACTTCACTGATATCCAGGGGTTAACAAACTAAGGTCAAAAGTGGGATGGATAAAGAAAAGAAACTATACATGCACACAAAATGCATAGGCACACTGCAGGAACATTTAAAAAGCAAAGGCCTGGACTCGAATGCCAGCCCCTGTGCCGCTGGCTTTCCCACCCTCATCCTACATTTTCTTGCCACTTACAAGTAGACCACAGGGAAGCCAGATTGTCTGGTGGCCTCTTAACTGCTTCAGAACTCCCCATCTTTCTGTCCTTTCTATTCCCTCACTGGAGGAAAGCCTGTCATTTTCCTAATAACTGTTTTCTTTTACTCTTGCAGAAAAGCTGCATTTACACTTTACAAGGGACAGAAGTTCAGTCCACATTGCTAGTTATCCCTCCTTTGCGGCCTGGTGGAGAGAACTCCCTGGCCCTCCCATCTTGTGGGCATCCCATCACCAAGCTCTTCAGAAAAGGAGTTTCCACATCCTTCCTGAAAGCCTGAGACTTGTCACAGTGATGCTTTCCTAACCATTCTGAAATGACCAACTCGAAGTCTGTCAACTGTTTTCCTTTTCCTCCTTAGGAATCCGATCATGGGACACAAACCTGATTGAATGCAACTTAGACCAAGAACTGAAACTTTTTGTATCTCGACACTCTGCAAGATTCTCTCCTGAGGTCCCAGGTGAGACTTGGGTTTAGTATTAGTCAACTTAGAATTTGAAAGGATGGGGAAATAGGCCATTGACTGGAAAACTCTGCCTGGGTTATCAAAAAAGACTTTCTCTTATTGCTGAAGGATTCTTTGTATTTGTTATTATCTACTAGAGGCCTTGTGCACGAATTCGTGCACAAGTGGGGTCCGGCCGGTCTGCTCCAATGGGGGCCCATTGGGCCAGGCCAGTGGGGGTGGGAGGCTGCAGACTGTTGGCGGCCGGCCCCGCCTCTGATCGGGGTGTTGGGGGCCGATCAGGCCCGGATCAGGCTGGTTGGCTGCCGCAGTGTGCATCAGAGTCACCAGTTGTTCTGGTTGTTCTGGTCATTCCGCCATTCCGGTCACTGGGCTTTTATATATATAGATTAGGTTAGTCAGAAGCCATATTTTAAGAAAGTCAGCTTAAGTTGTTATTGTGTGGGTTATATATTTTGTGTATTCTTACAGGTTTTTAAAGTTCTGGGGTATTTTTTAATTATTATTATTATTTTTTGCTACTTCACTGTACTCTGACCTTAAATGTTACTCAAATGAAGCTATGAATATAAATTAGATGCTTCCAGAATCTTACAACCCAACACCCTCCCAAGAAAAAGGAAACATCTGCATTTCAAAATAAAATATACATCATAATTTCATCCTTGAAATATCATACACTTTTCTTAATAGAGGTAAAAGAGTCTGAGGTTGCAATTGCTGTTAAAATAGCCTTTCTTTCAGAAATGAAAAAAGAGTGCTACAGGAAATTAAAGGTAAGGACACAAAAATTTTTCATATGTGAAGATACTCCCAATAACCAGTCACTGAAAAGGGACCAGGACTGAGGCAGGTCTGCCCTGGCACAGTCTGGAATGTGTGGGTTCTTGACTTCATGCAGGAAAAATTTCACGATACGAGTCCCAGTGATTTTGAGGTATGTTTATGAAAGCTGGGGACAGTGAAACAAAGGAAAGGCTTAAGACAGAAGAGGCAAGATCAGAGCAACAGGAGTGAGCCTAGGCAGAGCTGCCTTGGTCCTTTAGAAAGAGGCAGCAGTGAGTCAGCTGGGTGGTGTGGACTCAGGAAACAAGTTATAGAGGCAAAAAGAGGGCCCTTGCAGAAAGATTCCGGGTGTTGCTCAGGATGAGCTGCCGTTGCCTGCTGCTCCCCTGATTGTAAGTGTCCTGGGAACTTTTAGAGCTTAGAAATAAAGCAAAGATACACACCTGAGGAAAGATTGCAGTGGGGGGGTGGTGGTGCAGGAAGGCATGTGCATGCCCAAGGGCGAGCACACACTGGGTCCTTTGCCTCAAGGGTTTTTATCTGTTTTCTAAAGATGGGAATTTTAGGGGAGGATCTCAATAGAATATTCATCAACTTTCCAGGTGTGTCCTTTGACATGTCGATGCAACAAAATAAGCATATAGAGCAGTGGTTCTCCACCTTCTGGACCTTTAAATACAGTTCCTCATGTTGTGACCCAACAATAAAATTATTTTCATTGCTACTTCATAACTGTAATGTTGCTACTGTTATGAATCATAATGTAAATATCTGATATACAGGATGGTCTTAGGTGACCCCTGTGAAAGGGTCGTTCGACCGCCAAAGTGGTCACGACCCACAGGTTGAGAACCATTGATATAGAGGGACCAGGGTCACTCTCTGGTCAGTTTCACCTTCAAAGAATGTCACTGGAAAGGGACTGGGACTGAGGCCAGTCTATCCCAGCTTGGTCTCGAATGTGTAAATTATTTGATCCTAAGTGTCCTTGGTTAGGAAAGATGAGATCTTGGGATTTGTTAGCTTGCTCTAAATTGCCCAGCCATCTGTTTCGCTGTCTGTCTCAGTTTCCTCATGCCACTTGCCAAAGGATTTTCCTAGCTTCTTACTCTCTTGCCTCACTCTGACCTCTAGGCCTGAGATGTAGTTGGACTCATCTTATCTTCCTCTTGAGAACAGGGACCCATATTTCTCTCAGTTGGTTACATTTAGGATTATGAGCAGAATTGCTGGCCCATAAGGACTTCAAACCTGGGATGATTTTCTCCAAAGCTCTGCCATTGATCATTCATAGCTACTATATTCCATTTTATTTCTTGAATATCACTTAAATTTTATGTAAAATAGAGTAGAGCATATTCTTTTCTGTCTACATGATTTTGTTGTATGATTGCTAATTTTATTGGCATTGATATAAAATCAGGAATGGGTTCAGCCTCTTTTTGACTGACCACATTATGTTCAATTAGCCTTGTCCAGACTGAGATTTGAAACCACTTACAGAATGTCAGTGCCTTTATGAATCACATTTGACTGCAGCAGTATGCCCATGAGACAGACCCAGTTCTTCTCTTTGAGTTTGATATTAGAATAAAATTCTATGTATTCTAGTTAGCAAATGAATTGTGGACCCAAAACATGGAATCGTGTAAATGTGCTAAGAAAAACATAGCAGGAATTGGCTCATTAAAAGTTAAATCTGCTGCAAGGCCACTTGCAAAATCAGCTCTTTGTATTGAGAAAAGCGAGATATGATCCTGGAATTATCAGATGGCACATGGTTTGCTGAAGTAAAGGTACAGTATGTGTTTCTCTCTTTGTTACTGTGTTGTATTTTTGTGTCTTGCACATCTCCATAACTTTTAAAATCATCTCACAAAAAGGAAAATAAGGGAAGTACCCTTTTCCAACAAGTATGTTTCAAAATGTAAATTCAAGCTTTTATTATCCTTTCTTTGTAGGTTGTTCTAGCTTTCTTACTATGACTGTTTGTAAGACTACTTCTTTTGTTTTGTTTGGGAGGGAGGGTGTAAACAAAGCCTGTGATTCCCATTGTGTTCATTCATACTTGGATTGACTTTATAGAATGACAGCTGTGTATTGCAAAATGCAAGGCTGTAAGAATTACTAAAGAATTAACTGTTTTTGGACCAAAGACCTAGCATTACTCTAGTGGACTAGGAAGGTCAAGTCTCCCCCAAACCACCACATTACCATTCTCCCTTCTTTTCCTGTCACCTACAGTAAGGGCTGGTTACCTACCTACTTGTATCAGTGCTGTGTTGGGTGCTGTGTCTAGAGATGGCTTATAAAAGACTGGTGATTGCCTCAAATGCACCTAACAGCTCATGTAGGAAAATGAATTTTAATACTCTCTTTTCCATCATTGTGTCTTCTGCCTATTAAAATAATTAAAACATTTTGAGAATCCAAATCCTCACCAGCAACACAGCCTAATGTACTAGTTTTTAAACGTGGTTTTGAAGTTCATTTTGCCTATTTCTTTAGGATTGCAGGTCTCATTCAAGACCACCCTGAAAGGTTTAGTCATCTTGAACAAATATCCTTTAAGCAAGAACCTGGACTATGATGCTTTCTCTGCATAAGTGGGGGTCGCATGGTATGAATGGTGAGGTTGTAGGTACCCCTCCCCCCGTTCTCTAGGATGTGTGCCCTTGGATCTGACCAGCTCTGGCATACTTTGATTCTTGGGATGGTCAGTCATCGAAGGCAATCTTATTTTCCAAATCCTGTTGCAACATTGCCTTCCCTAAAAATCCTTCAACAAACATCTGCTGTGTGCCCAAAGTACATCAGGGCAAAGCAGGTCTCTGCTGAGTTGCCCCGATGTAAAACCATTCCTGGCCACATCTAGGCTGGGCTCCAGCAAGACCAGTCATTGTGAGAGGAAACGTGAGGCCTTCCTTCCCTAACACTCCTCAGGCTTCCACTCCAGTGAATGTTGAATACTTGAATCTTTTCAAAACAGAGCGACAGTCTTATGTTTGCTTATATTTCTGAATTCAAATACTGTCCCAAAAGTTTTGTTTACATATATAGCATGTTTTTGTATCTTAATTATGTTGGATGAAAATCATTTTTATAAGTCTTACAGCAAGAGTAGAGTTAGGTACCATGCGTCATTCTCCATTCCTATTTGATTCTTCCCCTAATTTAACTTTTATTGTCATCTACATATAACAATAGAGCAGGATGTCTCCTAGGGATTATAAGAAGTGCCCCATGATTATTGGTGTTAGACAAACATCATTTCAAAACAACAAACAAACACAAACCATTCCCAGGACAAGGGAATACCAGAAGGAAAATTAATTTTAATACTCTCTTTTCCATCATTGTGTCTTCTGCCTATTAAAATAATTAAAACATTTTGAGAATTTAAATCCTCACCAGCAACATAGCATAGTGATTAAGAGTGCAGATTCTGGATCCTTGCTCTGACAATCATTTGCTATAGGATCTCGGACAAGTCACTTAATCATTTTATGCCTCAGCTTATAAAACGGATTTATAATATCTCAGAATTTTCATGAGGATCAAATGAATTAATGCATGTAAAGATCTTGAAACAGTGCTTGTCACATAGTAAAACAATAAATGCGAGCTAGTGTTAAAATTGTCTCCCTTATTGAATATCTATTTGACTTGTATATTTGGTGATTATTATTATCTATGGGAAATACTGGATTTAGATATTGGCTAACTTCCTTTTTGTAATGATATTAAAGTTTGAATTAAAGATGTTTCTCAGAGAAACAATTGCCTTCAGCATGATCAGAAGGAACATCGCTGCTGATTATGTGTAGGGGGCAGCAACATTCCATGACTGAGTTTAGGAAGGTCCTTTGGATGTGAGAGCAAAAAGGAGGCGTAATGCTAAGGTGCTGGCATATCAAACCATAGGGCAGGGTCGAATATCATTTCAAAATGGTCCTGTTGGTGCCCATGGGAGAGTGCTGATGTGGGTGAGAGTGCCAGTCTGCTTTCTTACTGTGATAATCTATTCATGTGTAGGGGAGGAAAATATGTTCATCTACCTTTATAGGTTCTGTTAGCTGTTCTATTAGCTAAATTGACAAAGACAGATTAACAGGAGAAAAACAAATTTAACCTCACAGAGACCCAAGGAAGGGCAAGTTGGGTTGGTGAGGGTTTTATGCACCACCCTGCCGCCCCCCCCCCCCCTTAAGTAATGCAATAAAGGCCTGGAGCTTCAAAGAGGAGGAGGGTAATTTATAGGACAATAAGAGCAGACATTTGGTAATTAGATGTTTGCCCTGCCATACAGGTAGGTCATTCAAGTAAAAGTTATCTTTGTTAATAGCTCTTTCTATGAGCCAGGCCCCCTAATTAAATTCTCCCAGGTAGTTAAGGGAAAAGTAAAAGTTTTTCTTGAATCCGTGGGATCTTGCCTTCCGCTCAAGAAATTCCACGCACCAAAGTGGCGTATTTGGGGGTCACATACTCTGTTCCCTTGCAACTTCTTCTACTCCATTCTACCACACGATTCTTTCTTCTGTTCTCTCCAATCAGCAAGTGACTGTAGACTTTGCCAGTTTTAAGAAACCAAGATTTCTGGCGGTTTATTTTTTTAGGCAACTGAATACATAGTAAGACCTTGGCATGTTTACATTTTGTCACTGGCTTTATAAAACTCCTAGATCCCGTTCACACAAACCTTCCTACAATGTGATTGATTTTGTAATGTGTACATGGGTGGTTCTGTTTAAGAACCCAGGCCTTTTCTCTAGAAGATAAACAAACCACAGCTGAGCACGGTCAGATTTGTGCTGAGTGACTGCTAAAACTATCTGGCCTGGAGATTGTTTTCTAGTGGAGAATTCAAATCAAGACCCTTGAATTTAAGTCATGCGAATCCTCTACTCCCTTTGACATTAATGAGGCCAGGTTTTATGCTATTTGCCAGTAGAATGATAAGGAAATGCTAAAACGCCTGTAAGCAGAGATCTAAAACTGTTTTCAGTCGTCTCCTTTCTCTGTCTAGACTTGTATGTTTAGTCTGTCGTGGTACAGAGTTATAGCCTAATAGTATGTGCCTAGAATGCATTAGCTGCTCTAATGGAGATCAGGGAGTAATGAACGTGTTTTCAGCCCAGCTCCCATCCTTTAACAATAAAGCACACAGATGCATGTTCGGTTGCATCCTAGAGGCTGACTTAACCCTCAAGGAACCTGCTATTTCAGAGGGAACTTGATCCTCATGTTTTCTCTCTCGGGTGCACACACACGGGTACAGGCACCTGCCCACATGCCAACACCGCTCAGCTCACTGTTTCTCATGGCGTTGTCATCTAAGGTTATGGAAGGAATCCCAGTATTAGAAGAAAATGACTAATTGAGAGCGTTATCTGTGTTGAAGTAACCAGACCTCTGTTTAGCATCCCTTGAGGTCAACGCCGCCCGCCTGGGAAGGAGACTCCCATTTTCATGCAAATCACTCGCCTTTCTTACACTTGCCCTCTGCCCTCAGCTTCCCCAGCCTGTGGGCTGCAGTTGGGGGTGGGGGGGGGGGGTGGGGGTGGGGGAGCAATCAGCAGCCGCTCCTGCCCCAGTGCTCCCATTCATTCCTCGGTAAACTGCCTGGTCGCCCCCAACTGAATGCCTTTGGAAGGATGAAAGGGCTAAACTTTCCAAGAGAAGAATGAGAATTTATAGTGTGTGCTACACAAGGCATAATTCCTGCGGGGTTTACATTTTGCACAACTTTGAAACGTTGGGGATTCTTTATATCCAGAGATCCTCACACACCGATGTATTTTTTTTCTGATGCAGGTTTGGCTAACAAAAAAGAATAACACGGTGTTTCATTGCCACTCAGGTGCCTTCATTCCTTGGGGTTGTTGATAGCTTGTTCAGACCACCCTAGAAATACCTACTCATCCCCCCCTTTTTTTTTTTGGAGTAAAAAGGATGTTTTACCCTACCGACTGTAATGGCTCTCAAGCTGTTCCTAATGGGCACTGTGGAGCCACTCAGCATAGACACGCATAGGCAGGAAGGTGGCAGAAAATTGGCTGCCTGGACCCAGTGACCATTTGGGGGGGGATGTCAGTAATTTGCCATTAAATCCAACTAAGTGCATTACAGAATAGCTTCTAACACTGCCAACCCAGGGCAGCTTTTGTCTTCATTGCAGAAACCAAAGAGAGCCCATGGTTTTTGCTAGTACAGGGTTTTTGTTTGTGTGTGTGTGTGTGTTTTTTATAGCACTCAATATCAGCAAACCACCTAGCAAGTACAGTCCCTTTACTCTTTACTGTCCAGTTTTGCATGCTTCTCTCTGGGGCAGTTTGTTCAGCATTTATGAAGGCATGCTAGAAATAATGGTGGAAGAGGAATAAAGCGTAAACTGAGAGATTTCCTTTTTAAAATGTCAAGTACTATTTTTGAATGCTTATTAATAAGCAAGTAATTGTAAAAGGATAGGTTAAAGAATAAGGTGTCCCACTGTTTATAATTCAGTTGGAAAAATTTCACAGCTTTAAAAAACACTGAGTGTTTTCTTAATTTACAAATTGGTGTGTGTGTGTGAAAGAGAGGAGAGAAGAGAAGAGATTTATATTTACTAAAATTCCCAAAGAAAAGGATGAGTGAGAATAGAAATCATAACAAGCATTACAGTTTGATTGTTCAACCACAGATTTAGTGGTAGTGACAAAGGTTACCCAGGTACCAGTACCCCCACCCTCAGCCGCAACCCAGGACTAATTAAATGCTACCCAGGCAACCATCAAGTTTCCCCAAACACCATACTACAGGGCTTATGCCTTTGTTTTCGTTGTTGTGACCTTAGGGTAATTTCTATTGCTGGGAAGTCAGATTTCTTTGGTCATTGAAAAATGTGAGAAAGAAAGAAGTGCCCCTGGGGAAGGACACTTAGAAATGACCACAGGGACTGGAGAAACTCACATAAACACAAGACAAAAATAATGTTATTTTAATAAACTATCCCAACTTTCACATAAACACAAGACAAAAATAATGTTATTTTAATAAACTATCCCAACTTATGTTAAAGAGCTGCAATTACTCAGGACTGATGAGATAATTGATTACAGAAAACGCAACAAGAGAGTCTACACATGATTTAAAAATAAAAGTATCTAATTAAAAATGAACAAAAAAGACCTGGGGAAGGTGGTGCTTTATTGGTTATGCCGCAGTTGCATCACCCCTCATTTTAGAGACTCCAGCTGAGTTTGCTTCTAAACAGTGTCTTGTGGGTTTAATTGTCTGAGAGGTGAAGATAAAAATGAACATTCCGAGGACTGCCTTGGCATAGAAAGTCCTCTAAACCGGCCCTTTGCCAGCCCTTTCTTAATCAAACAGGTTTCACTGGAGGCTGTGGACCAAGTTCACAGATTCCCTTGTTTGCATCACACAGGAATGGCCTGGGGAAGGGACAGCTGGTGCCCCGAGGGAACACACACATCCCCAGTGCACCTGCCCCAAGGACGCTGCTCCCTACACAGTTTGCTTTTGTGTTCCCGAAATGTCAGTCCATGGAAATGTCACATTTGGGGAAGTTCACTTGATAGCACTAAGACTAAAGATGGAGCAAATTCTGCAACCCAAGCCAGCAGCACTCTTGGTGCATGCGGAGCTCCTGAGTCATTTGGAGTAGCTGCTCTCTGCCTTCTGAATGGTCACCTAGAGGTTTTGATGTTTGTAAAAGACCTGCAAAACAAATGGAGAGGGAGAGGGAGAGGGAGGGGGAGGGGGAGAGGGAGAGAGAGAGAGAGAGGGAGAGAGAGAGAGAGAGAGAGAGAGAGAGAGAGAGAGAGAGAGAGAGAGAGAGAAAGAGAAGGAGGAGGAGGAGGAGGAGGAGGAGGAGGAGGAGGAGGAGGAGGAGGAGGAGGAGGAGGGGGAGAAGAAGAAAGAGAAAAGGAAGGCATACCTTATCTTCTAATTCATTTGGTAGGAGATAATCTTTTCACAGTATATGGTATATCTTTTTAGAAGGTGCCCTATTATCAGCCCCAATCTGCCATTAAATATTTATGTAGTAGTTCCTGTAGCAAGACACAGGCTAGTTCCTAGCTCGGCAGGCCATTAGATGTCTAAGTAGTCCTGGCCTGAGAGTTGTTTACAACTGAGCATGGAAATAAGATAACAGAAAAAATTAGTGTATAATATGTGTCAAATGAGAATTTTGTAGGAGGAGACTTCTGTAAATTCTGTTTGCTCGGGCTATTTAAAAAATGCACATACATAAAAATAGTCACTAGCATCATATTATCGGCACAAATTAAGCACTGGATTCTCTTCATGACCAAGGAATTTTGGATCCAAACAGAATTAATGATTTCGTAGTTTGGAGCTACATTTTGTGTTAAGCGCTTTAATTTAATTATGAAGAGACTGGCTTGTATTTTAAGGATTCATGCTCTCTGAAAGCATGTGAGCACAAAACTGCTGAAATGAATGTATAGGCTTGATTTCAAGATTGTCTTCATCTCTGAGTGCTGGAACAGTGTCCATTGGCAGACTCGGAAGACACGTGGGAGAGATTGTGAAAGTGAAAGGTTTTATGGAAATAAACCTGAAGTGATTGTTTCACTGCCCTGAGGCTAGAATGGACACATTGGAGAGCTCTGATTCAGCTGTTCCTGCTGGGAAGCAGGGAGGGCACTTGTGTTGTGAGCTGCTTCCCAGGCTCCTCCCCTCTCCAGAGTCCTGGAGGCCTGATCTAATGCAACAGCTCTGGGCCCACCAGAGACTCTTGTTGCCCAGGTAGCCCCCTGAAAAGTTGCTAAGAGGCCTTTTCTCTTCTGCAAAATGAAGGGCTTAGACTGATCAGGGTACCTGAAACGTTGTTCTGCTAGCCATTAGTTCTGTAAAACATTAATAGATAGTCAGTGGGAAAGAATTCCATTGTGAAATAAATCTGGAACTGTGCTGGGGTCCAACCCCAGCAGGTCCAGGGGTCCCCAAAGGTGTGGACGGAGTTGGCGAAGAAGGAATGACACGGAGATAGCGTTCAGTTGATCAGCAGCCTAGCCAGGATCTCTAGCCAGGATCTCCAGCGAAGTTCTGGTCTGGATCTCCAGCCAGGTTCTGTGTCCATGTTTTCTTGCTAGGTTCTCCAGACAGGTTCTCCAGACAGGTTCTGTAGCCATGTTCCCTCGCTAGGTTCTCCAGCCAGGTTCTCCAGGTTCTCCAGACAGGTTCTGTAGCCAGGTTCAGTCACCAGGTTCTAGTCAGGTTCAGTCCAGGATCTTTTGCCATGTTCTCTCGCTAGGTTCTGTCTCTAGGTTCTGTTGCCAGTTTCTGTCCAGGATCTTTTGCCATGTTCTCTCCAGGAAAGTTCTTCTGTCTCTAGAGAACGTTCTGTGTAGGTTCTGTGCCTCCTGGTTCTGTCTTCTTCTTAGTTCTGTATTCTAAGTTCTGTCTTGCTGTCTTGTTGCATCTGTATTTATACCAGTTGATTCAATCCTATCAATCTCTATTACAAAGGTTAGGGCGTTTCTTATCTTCATTCCAGGGAGTAAAGATTATGTAGCTTAAGCATGATTGTTCGTAGTTAAAGTGATTAATTACCCGCCTGGCACTTAGCAAAGAGGTTTTATTCCCTCCCTAGCTTCAGGGGAAAATCCCTACCTGGGGAAACACCCTTTCTCAGAGACCTTGGTTAAAACACATAGTGCCAAGAAGGTGAGCAAACATATTAAGAACAGTATGCCATATATGCCAGGTCCCTTGAAACAGCAAGCATGGACCGGCTCCCGGCAGAACTGCGCACACAAGGTCATATTCTTTGAGGAGTCATAAAGTAGGTAACTGCATATAAATACACTTGTTTAATTTTATATAACCATACATTTTCTTAACCTATTTGACTAGCCACATCCACCGCCACTTTCTTTAGAACACAGGCTGGACTAAATCAGTGGTTCTCAACCCTCCTAATGACGCGACCCTTTAATACAGTTCCTCATGTTGTGGTGACCCCCAATTTCATTGTTACAAATTGAACATAATTAAAGCATAGTGATTAATCACAAAAACAATATGTAATTATATATGTGTTTCCCGATGGTCTTAGGCGACCCTGTGAAAGGGTCGTTCGACCCCCAAAGGGATCGCGACCCACAGGTTGAGAACCACTGGACTAAATGCTCTCTGAGTCTCCTCCAGTTTATACAGGATGGGGCAAAAGTAGGTTTACAGTTGTCTGTATGGAAAATAATACCATAATTAATAAATAATAACACAATAAACTGTCTTGCATACTCCCAACTGTAAACTTACTTATGCTATACTCTGTGTTCTATGAGTCCATGAATTTTTACTAACTTGCCTCATCACTGACATGAGAAGGGGACTTGTCCTATTCTGTTTAGCTTGAAATGGGTTTTCAACTAGGTTTTACAGTACCAATGAGAGAATTTAGTTTAGAAAACCTGCCTGTTCCGTTTGATAGGGTTATACATTTTGGGGGAACACGCACAGCCTTATGACCCTCAGTCTGATTTCCTGGTTTGGGAGTTCTTGGTCCTTAGCCTTTTCCTTCTGTCTCTACCTTGCAGACAAACCAAACCAGACGAAACTTGACGGTGTTTGTACAATGACAAACACTTGCATGGAAAATTATTTCAAAAGTCAAATTCATGAGTGTTTTATCTACCTAATGCCAAACAGGAAATAGCTGCATTTTCCCCATTATAATTAGAATTTCCACATGGACGTTTGGTGCTGCATGGAGCCTCAGATTAGCTACTTAGTCACAGATCCTTAGAAAGAGACTGAAGGTGAAATTTCATGGGTTCTGGGGATCGTCTACAGGCTGGCCGTGTTACAGGTGCCAGGCACAGCATTTGTGTGGCCCATGAGAATGGCCTACATTTTAGTAAGCATGAGCAGCTGTGCATATCTTGTCACGTGAACACCCAATTACTGCAATGTAGTTTAACAAGTGAGAACAGGCAGATCTGAATGCCCTTGGGGAGCAATGCTCACATCACATTATTATTGACAGTGTACAACTTGCACTGATTATCCGGAAGGAAAAGTGATTTTTATGGTAATACATCATATGATTGTTGGGATCTAATACCTTTAAGGTGACAATTTCAATTTGTCCTATCCCCAATTTGATCATATTTGCAAAAAAATGTTTAATTCAATCACTAAAACATATATGTAATGTTATTTTTACAGCAAACTTAACAGAGTTTTCTAAAAACCAAAATGAAAGTAGATAGTATCTCTATGGATGAGAAATATGGTGGTCTTGTTAATCAAGTAGGGAGTTGCCAATAATTTCCTTGTGGGATTATTATTTTTTTGAAGTTTTAGAATTCAGTGATATAGTCCTTTTATACGAACAACTTGATTTTATCTAGAATTGACGTAGAATTGCTAAACCAAATTTATACGTTAGTCCATGTTATATTTAAACTATTGATAGAACACATGCACTTAGAAATCTGTTATTCCTTCTTTCTCCCAAAGAGAGGAATATTTTCAAAGAGAGTTTTTACAAAAGAGATATTGCACTCCTTGGGCAAATATTAGCATTTTATTGAAGCACGGGCCAAGACAGATGCACTCACACAAGAGAACACTTTACCACCTACTTGAACCCAAACTCAGAACAATCTAATTTAGTCTTCCGTGGCTGATTGAGGAGGAGAGTCCCCTGTGTCTCAGGTCCTCTTTATGAAGGCCAGTGGTAACGAGACTGTCAGAAAGGGGGCATACTGATTAGAGATGAGTTCTTACTGCTGAAACAATACGGGCAAACCCTTTATATTGTGTTGGCCAATAGCCATCTCAATTTTATTAATGTGATTGTATTTCTATCTAGGACAACGGATGTCTCTCACTATTATATTGCTCCAGAAAATGAGTCATTCATTCTATATACTGCAAAAGAATTCAAGACTGCTAAAAAGAAAGAAGGGAAGTGTGGAGAGAATAATGATGACAATCGTCTGGATCAGGGGTCCTCAAACTACGGCCCGCGGGCCACATGCAAATACAAATATTGTATTTGTTCCCGTTTTGTTTTTTTATTTCAAAATAAGATATGTGCAGTGTGCATAGGAATTTGTTCATAGTTTTTTTTTAAACTATAGTCTGGCCCTCCAACGGTCTGAGGGACAGTGAACTGGCCCCCTGTTTAAAAAGTTTGAGGACCCCTGGTCTGGATAGTTAAAAAAAAAAACATCTGAAGAGTTTGCAAAATATGCATTAGCCCACTTTATTCTTCTGTTGCATATTCTACCAGTGCACTCTACTTCTAAGTCCTAATCATTTTTCCATTCTACTTTCTATTATCTCTTGCATGTGAAGACATATTTTAAAAAATAGATAATTGTTTTCTCCATGCATTGTCTAGCCTCCTAATGAGCTAATAAACACAGAAAACCAACCAAGTGATAAAAGAAATGAGAATTGAGGTTATCTTGAAAGGCGTATTGCCTGTACTCTAAAATTGTGCAGAATAGCTTTAGATCCTAATAGGTTGTATGGCTAAAATTGTGTAGACATTTACATGCACATCTATAATTATATGTGTATAAGTGACTTAGCTTTTATATTATTTCAAAAACATCTTTCTTATTAAAGAAGCATTAGAAATCCAAGTAAATGTCTGTTGGTGAAAAAGGTAATTT
This sequence comes from Myotis myotis, assembly GCF_014108235.1. NCBI lineage: Eukaryota > Metazoa > Chordata > Mammalia > Chiroptera > Vespertilionidae > Myotis > Myotis myotis. Next base: position 37,920,708 of record NW_023416357.1, read on the forward strand.
TATGTGAGTGTACCTCCTTTCCATTGTTTTCTCACCTGTATCACTCATACCTTTTCCCCAGCTAATGTCATCCATTTCCCTTCTGTTTCTTTTTCCTTCTTCTTCCCCCTTTTTCTAATACGTCCTCTCTATTCTCCAATCACAGCCTTCTTTTCTGCAAAAAATGCTGGTTTGGGTTATTTTAGAAACATCTAATGATATCGGTGTCTTCTTTTTAAAGAAGTATTATATTATGTATTAGTTATACATATTATACTGTATCTTATTTTTGTTTTATACATAGAGCAGAGACTATTTGTAGTCTCTGGAATAACATTTCAGCATATAAATATAAATTAAATAATTTGACAAATTGATTCACTCCAGGCTTGTCCAGAAATATGATTCCATCATCAGAAAGAAATTTCTGTTGCTGGAATCCTTTAGCCAACAAATGGATTTTCTATGCATGGTAGGCAGACTCATCAAAAATATTAAACTAGCCCTAACCGGTTTGGCTCAGTGGATAGAACGTCAGCTTGCGGACTCAAGGGTCCCAGGTTCGATTCCAGTCAAGGGCATGTATCTTGGTTGGGGGCACATCCCCAGTAGGGAGTGTGCAGGAGGCAGCTGATCGATGTTTCTCTCTCATCGATGTTTCTAACTCTCTATCCCTCTCCCTTCCTCTCTGTAAAAAATCAATAAAATATATTAAAAAAATATTAAACTAGTTGGGGTCCCCACCCCCCCCAAAAAGTTCCAACTTACATCTTAAAAAGAAGGAAAAGAAAAAACAACCAACCAAACAAAAACCTACTTCAAATGAGAAAAATGAAGACCAAAGGAAGAGCTTGAATCATAGGGCTCGATTTTTAAAATCTTCAGGATTCTAACTTTTCAGAAATGGCTTTTTCCCAATTGCAACTGCATGATAAGAACAAAATAATGCAATTATCTATTAACCATAGAACTAAGGAAGTCTTGGGCTACTGTCTCTTGGGAAAGAGTCTTAGAACAGCGCCTGGCACATGGTACTAGTACACGTATGACAATGAATGATGAGGTGTTACAGGTTTGAGAAAGTATTATTGGGTTTAAAAATAATATGCATAAGAAATCTGAAAATTTGCAGTGGTTGTATTTCAAACCATTTTTTAAATTACAAATTTCCTTTAAACTTTGAGGTGTGGTAAAATGTTTCTTTACAAACTACCAATCACTTTCCGAGACTTGGCAACCTAGAAGTTCTGTGAAGAGCCAGTGTGTTGAGAAGCAGTGCCCAGTACCCTTGGAGGCTGAGGGTCGGGTAGAAAATCTATGCTCGAATCCCACTTCTACTGCTAAGTAGATTTGTGCTATTGTGGACAAATTACTTACCATTTATGAACTTCAGTTTTATTATCTCTAAGCTTCCTTTTGTCTTTAATATTCTGTGATATAATATCAACACATAGTGAAAGAGTCATTTTAGTATTTTTTAAAAAAATGGTTTCCATGCCAAGTTGATAAGCATCGCTAATGTGCAAAGCCATGATGTGGTATCTGTATGAAGATTTTTGGAATTCATAGGCTAAAATTACTTGCTTGGCTGAATAATGAATTAAAACATATACACTCAATCTATTCATTAAACAAATATGTATTGCTTGTCTTAGGGGATCTGGTACTCTGTCAAATACTGAGGTTAACAATAATGAGTAAAATCAATAATATACAGTCCCTACATGGTCTCCCATGGAGCCCTCAGTCAAGGTAAGGGGGCAGACATTAATTAGATTGTCATACGAATACGTTTCACAATCTGTGCTAAGTACCAGGAAAGAGAATATGGAGCTAAATAAGGATATAAAAGAGGAAACTGACCTAGTAAGGGGAAAAGTGAGAGAACTGTAGAGCTCAGATTTGTGACAAACACTTATTTTATTTTTAAGACATTGGACACTGTATGTTTCCCTTTTAATGCAATAGTAGCAATTTTGCTTAGTTTCATAGGTTCTAGAGCAGGGGTGGGCAAACTTTTTGACTCGAGGGCCACAATGGGTTCTTAAACTGGACTGGAGGGCCGGAACAAAAGCATGGATGGAGTGTTTGTGTGAACTAATATAAATTCAAAGTAAACATCATTACATAAAAGGGTACGGTCTTTTTTTTTTTTTTTTTTTTAGTTTTATTCATTTCAAACTGGCCGGATCTGGGCTGTAGTTTGCCCATGGCTATTCTAGAGTATACAGATATTTCTTGAATTTCACAGGGATCAATGTGCGGTTATAGTAGCACATTTCTTAGGAAATAGGAACAATGAAACAGACATGGTTTAAAAATATTTCTATGAAGATATCACCATTCTTATAAGGATTCCACTACTTTGCTCTGAGTTAAGAATGAATATAAAAGGGAACTATCTGAATTTTCATTGGCCTCTTACAGGCATAGGATTAATTATAAATTTGCTGGTCTACAAAAATCCCAACAATAGAGCAATGAAGCAACCAATTCTGGATTAGAATTCGAAGGTTTGTGCTGTAACCTAACTGGTTCCCGAGCCCCTCTGGAACATCTCCTATGGTGCTTAAGATTCAGTTTCTTCTTCCCAGCATCTTCCTTGGGTCTGCTTCACAGATATTCACTGGTGATTGTTGAGGCTCTGGTAGGCCAGTCATCTCTTTCCGATGCTGTCTTTTTTCAAGACAATTTATAAGCAGCTTTCTTGCACCACATCTCTGATCAGTTGTCATTTGTCAGTTACCTCCTGGTTTAAATGTCCACTCTCTCTCTTCCATGGCATTGATATCTCTTGGCCCGACTTGGTGATGTATCTAAAATCTCAACTTTTGCACAGAAAAATACTTCATTTTTGGAGGATGTGACTGAAGCAGATACCCTATTATATTATTTGAAACCTGTGCTTTTTACTGGAAAAACTAAAATCTGGCTTCACTATTAATCTAACACAGGACTGACTTTCTTGTTCCATTTAGGATTTTATGTGAAGATGTTAACAATTTAATTGCATGTAGATGAACTTTCTCAGTCATTTGCTCACTCCCAAATCTTGGCTACTCTCCTCTTATCTGAAATTAAAATATGCTGTAAAGAAATGTGGAGATTTAAATATTTCTCATTACTTTCCCCCCCCCTGAAATGCTCTGAACCATTTTAGTCTGCATACCTTGATGGTTTTTTCAGGTAGCAAAGTTCTTTTCTATTTATATCCTTTTCATTGTTTCTGTTCCTGTGGTTCTGCTTTCAATCTTAAAAATATGATTAACCAAAGAACATATATGCATTGCCCATGGACACGGACAATAGGGTGGTGAAGGCCTGACGTGCGGTGGGACCGGGTAGGGGCGGGCAATGGGGGACAAACGGGGAGACATCTGCAATACTTTCAACAATAAATTTTAAAACATGTATAAATCTTATATTCAAACTCGTTTTCATGCTCATCCTCTGTCTCATCACTTTCCCTTTGATTTTTTCCCATGTTCTGGGGGAGAGCGCCTCACATCTGGCCTGCCCGTCACTGTCCGTGTTCTGCAGTGTTGGTTCTGCTCTTTAATGCCTCGGGTGCAGATTTAAATACTGCTGTTGCATTTCGTCTTTCCTGCAATTTATTTTTTAATTTTTATTGCATTTATTGGGGTGACCTTGGTTAATAAAATTGTATAGGTTTCAGGTGTACAATTCTATAATACATCATCTGTCTATTGTATTGTGTGTTCACCACCCCAAGTTGAGTCTCTTTCCGGCGCCATTTATCCTCCCTTTACCCTTTTTTACCTCCCCGCTCACCCATTCCCCTCTGGTAATCACAAGGCTGTTGTCTGTGTCTATGAGTTTTTTGGCCACTCTGGCTCTCCCCTTGCCGAACTCCTCTACCCTCCACTTTTCAGCATATGACCATCTCTGTACTCTTAGTCACCATAGTCAGTTTTTCTGGTTTTGTGCATTTTTATAAATATTTCAGAAATTCATAAAGTTGGTTAAGGATATATTAGGTTCTTCTGTTCTGCTACCATATTTAACCCACCAGGCTTCCTAATTCCAACTCAAAATAATAATGAAATGTCATCTTTATTTGTGAAAATCTGTGATCCTTATGGAATGTAGTGCCATTTTGGCATCGTGGATACACTTCAAAACGTCTTTAAGAGAGAATCACACATGTCATTTGAGTAACACAGATTCTCCCATAAAATCAATTGGTTCCATGGTAAATAGCATACCATTCTTATTGTAAATGTGCAGATATTTTGTACTATAAACCAATAGTTTCCTTTACCAAATATGTTATCTTTTTGAAAAAAGATTTTTAAGTAAAAGTGCTTTTTCAAAAAAATAAAAAGAAGAAGGGAATCTTTGTTAATGATTAATGCTTTTAACCTCCTGTTCAAGGAAATGAATAAGAAACATTAGCCAAGCAGGAAAAGCTGATTCATCTTGTTGTAATCTTCAAATGACCTGCAACAGTTGCTGCTCTATAAAATCTGCGGTATTATTCAACCCTACTTTGTTCAGACTCATGGTTTATAGCAGGGGTCCTCAAACTTTTTAAACAGGGGGCCAGTTCACTGTCCCTCAGACCGTTGGAGGGCCGGACTATAGCTTAAAAAAAACTATGAACAAATTCCTATGCACACTGCACATATCTTATTTTGAAGTTAAAAAACAAAACGGGAACAAATACAACATTTGTATTTGCATGTGACCTGCGGGCCGTAGTTTGAGGATCCCTGGTTTATAGCATTATCATTTTGTTTTTTTTTGTACTTGAAGTTCCCTAAAGCCAAATATTTCCATTTATCTAATCAGGACTTTACAGATTTCAAAAGTTTACATAAATAAATGCCTCTTTAGGGTATTGTAGATATTCCCTTCCCCCACCTTCTAGCTTCTGCTAAAGGAAGTGCCACGTTCATTCTTATTGCACTGGATGAAAACCTTATGAATTACAGCTTTCTTTCCAAACCTTTAGTTTCTGCATGTTTGTGAGTGAGAGTTTTATGTGTGCACATGTCTCTTGTGACACTGTTTGATTGAAAAAGAAAATGCAATTTTATTTAAATGGTCACTTGGGGATATAAAGTTTGCATCAGAAAATCAAACCTGAATTCATGGCGAAGGTAGTGCTTTGATTTCTGCTTCCTTTAGGGTTGTCACAGCAAGAGTCCACCACCGCTTTGGTGGGTCCGTTTGTATTCCCAGGGAGGGCCCATTGGGAAGCGCTGGCCTGCACCTCACAGCCACCTCCCTTACCCTGCATATTAAGCCTGTAATTACAGTGGATGTTACATTTGTCCCCAGCTTCTGTGGAATGATGTCATTGCATGTCAAGTAGGGGATTAGCATGAAGAAAGATATCCTATTGACATTTTTATTTTCATTAAGAAGAATTTGCTTTTTACTTCATTTTGTTAGCAGGAACTGTTGTCTTCATAGGAGAAATTTAAAAAAAAAAGAAAAGAAAAGAGAAAAACATGAGAAGGCAGAAGCAGACGTGTGCTGGCTGTGTGAATGGACATGTGCTCTGTCGTGCCACTCTCTCAATTAGTGAAAGAGCCTGGGACACAAAGCATGCCTGGGAAATCTGCTCCCTTTCTTACAAAAGCAGAATATCGTTCTTCTCAAAGCCCAGAGTGCCCGGGCCCTGCTGCAGAAAATGTCTCTGAAAAAGGAAAGCAAAGACCGTGGCCACTGCAGGCGGCTGGTCCATCAGCCTCTGAAACCTTTCCCTTTTCATAATGGCATTGACAGAGTCTGTCTTACAGTCTCATCCTTGCCTCTCAGGGTAAAGCTCTTTGTTCCCTTCCCATATAAAAATAATAACAGCAATAATACATCAGGGAGGCCTCAGCGCTGAGTCCATAGAAGAACATAATTTTTATCAATCAATTCCAACTCTTCCAATAAAAATAAATATACGGAGAGTACCTTGATCAGAGTGCCTTGGGGAAAAGGAGTCCTGTCCTCCTTTGGAGCAATATACCAGGCACTCTGCCTCAGAAAAGCTGGGTTTAAATACCAGCTCGAACTTTTAGTTAGCTTTGTGAGCGCAGTTTGAATGGCTCTGAACCTCAGTTTGTTCATCTGTACAGTGGAGTTAAAGCAATAGTGACCACATCCCATAGGGTTGTGCCTGGTCCCTATTGGTTGCTGTTTTTCATATCCAAAAACTCTAGCAGAAAGCAGGCTAGTGTTCGGAGGTGACCTTATAATTACTCCAGTGAGGGAAGGTGGCAACCTCGTCTCTTTCCTTTTTCTCTCCCGTTTCTGTCATTCTTGCAGACACAGATAAGGGAAGCTGCTCTTTCGGCCTAGATTCCTTCCCTGGGGAGTGGACCAGAAGCCACAAGATGGAGGGTCCCTGGGTTAGATGGGCTCTGGAATTTCAGTCTTCTATGATTTTGCCAGAGCATTGGACGGATTTTTTTTTTTTTTAAGTCCCCCAGATTTTTCCTGGGAGATTTTCAAACCCTTACGTTTCACAGTTCTCTATATTTGGACACCAAGCTTTTCTTAGCACCCAGTTTCTTTGGAACAGAGTTATCCTGTGAAGAAGGATGAATCTAAACCAAATCAGGTCCTCTTGCCGGGTGATCATTTTCCATCCAGGTTGCCCTGGAGCCTTTCCATTTCATCTTTGTTTTGCCTTGAAAGGTACCTAGTCAGTTATTTCTCTTTCCTCGCCTGAATTTTCAGGTCCAAGTACCTAGCTGATAGTTGCTTATTAGAATGATATTTAGAAGTAAGATACTGAATCACACTTGGTATTGAGGTATGTATAGCACATCTAAATTTGGCCAAAAGGCTTCAGTTGTAATTCTTGAAGGTCAGTGTGTCCCATTGCCTGGCTGGAAGGAGACCTGGGTGTGCTGAGCTCCGTGTGAGTGTTCTAGAAAGGACTCGACCATCTGAACCGCCTGCCCTGGTGCCTTCAAGTGGAATGAGGAGGGGAGCACTAACTTGCGCTGAGCACCTACCTGCTGTGTAGAGTGCCAGGTACTGCACTAGGTGTGCCTGTGCAAACGTGCTCTCTTTGAGCTTCCCAAGTTCTCTCCCGACTTCATGAATCATTGCCATTGTTTCATCCACACCCATCTCCAGCGCTTCTCGGTTTTTCTGAATTACAGGACAGGTTTCTTACAAGTTACCTGAATGTAGCAATTCATAGGAAACGCATTACCAATAGGACATTGCAGTTGCTTTTGGAGCTGAAATTTCTGTCTTTAGATGACCAGGTGCTCTTTTCCCAGGCGGCTGATGGGGCAGTTGGGTCATGGTCCCAGTGGCTCAATTGTATTCTCTCCCAGCTCTCAGCTTAGTACTATAATCCAAGGCTTGTCCTCATCTGTAGGTTTGTTTCTCTGGGATCATTTAATATCTGTTCTCCACCAACCCCACCAAGACCTCATAGACAAGACGGTAGGAAAAGGGAGACGTTCTCATTTGCTTTCATGGGGGGGCAGGGGGACATAATTGTTTTACTTGTACCCCTGTCCGATCCTGTCTCAAATCAGATCTGGCCTTATCTTTTGTTTTCTCGACTTGATTGTTGGCCAACCCCTTTCTTCCCCTGCAGTTAGAGTATTTGTTGTGTGTGTTTTTGGTACTCTCCCTGATTATAAACTACAAATTTAAACATTTTTGTCTACTGGGTCCAAGTTAGTCTATAAGGAAAATCTTGTCCAGAGGTTAAGATGAGTGAACAATATGTGAATCTTCTTTTTTTGGGGCTAGGACAACATAAACATTTATTTTATTAAAAATGTGTGAGGTCAGTTTTGAGTGTTTTGTATTTGGCCATTACAAGCTGTAGAGAGATGCCAATTTCTGCATCTTCTCCACCCACTGGACACCATGCTTTCACTGTCACTGCAGGCTGTGTCTGTGGCACATAAGTCAGCATGGTTATTGGTGTGATTGACATTTTTGTTTACATCAGAACTCTCAAGAGCTGTGTAATAATTCACAGTGCCATAAGCCAGTTCAGTTCATTCATTAGGATAGCTTTTTACAAAGCAGCTATTCCATTTATCTTCCTGGGGTTGTCGGACCAATCAGTGATAGATGCTGTAGCTCGGCTGTTGACCTCCATGAATATGAGTGAAATCAATGACCTATTGACCCTGTCGCTATACCTAGTTGATCATCTTGACAGCCTGTTTGTGTAGAACCTTTGAGTGGATTGTATTTCCTGGATCAGTTTACTAGGGACATACAGGCAACAAACGTGTTCCACAACTGTCGCTTTATGTAAGCCACACATTAAGCCACATTTTCCAGTTGAATTATGAACACTTTCTGGTCTGTAACTGGCAGCATCTTCCCTTAATTTACCTGGTCTGTATGGATTTTAAATGATCTACAACTTAGTGCATATTAGTGTCTAGGAGAGACTCTGGTTTGAAGATGTCTCTTTCTTTTTTCTTTTCTTTTTTTTTTTTTAAAGCTTGTTGTAAAAGTAAATTCATCTGATTGTTAAGTTTGTGTTTTCAATTCTTACGATTCTTTATAATAAGGTACACATACCCGTGTACAAAATTGGCACCAGAAATGGCTCTGAGATTCAGCACTAAACTTTGCTTTATCTTAATAATGTCTAATATTAGTCAAAGATTTTTTTTTGTCCATTTAAGTAAAGATATTTAAATGAGAACAAAATTCTTAGTCATAGGATCCATGTGTATGAAATATCATAAATAACTCCAATCAATCATTCTTTATTTCCAAACCCTTAATAAAATCAGCATGGAAAAAGAACTAACTTTGCATCCTATCTTGGAAATATGAAGATTTTATCATCTGTTTTGTTTTATTTTACCAGCAGGTGGCATGAATTATTGCTATGCTGGTGACAATGTAAAAACCAATGCGTCTTGTCACTTTGCATTGTTATATAATTAAAAGTGATTCCCAAAGTATTTGCCCAGTCAAAAGTTTATATCCTTATTATATAAAAAAGTCTTACAAATAAATAAGTTAACCTTAACATTTCAGTAGAGAAATGGGTATAGATGTGAACATTCAGTTTACACATACATACATAGATACAGTCTCACACACACACACACACACACACACACACACACACACACACACAGCTGGGCAGGAAGCAGGTCAGGGAGAGAGTGAGAGATTAAAAAATGGTCAATAGCCCAGCCTGGCCAGTGTGTCTCAGTGGTTGAACATGCCCTGGTTGTGGGCTAGATCCCCAGTAGGGAGAGTGCAGGAGGCAGCCAATCAATGATTCTCTCTGATCATTGATGTTTCTATCTCTCTGTCCCTCTCCCTTCCTCTCTGAAATCAATAAAAATATTTTTAAGGCCAATAAACTGAAACATATAAAAATGTTTAATCTATCATTTATGAAATGTAAATGAACACAACAAGATACAAGTTTTTACATATAAATAAGGCTTTAAAAATGATAGTACTCATGATTGGTAGAGGACAAGATAGGCATTCTACTATTTGGATATAAACAACCTTTCTAGAATGGAATTTTTCAATATATATCAAGAATCTTAATAATGTTTACATACTTTGACCAAGTAATTACCTACTGGGAATTTATTCTATGGAAATAAGCAGAAATATGCACAAACAACTATGTAAAAAGATGCTTACTGCTATGTTATTTATATGTGTGAAAATGGTAAAAACAAAGTTCTCAAAAATAGTGAATAGTGTAATAAATAATGATTTATCAATAGGATGTAATATTTAAACCACATTATAAAGCACATACTTAAAAATTCTTTACTGATGTGTTCAGTGAAAAGGGCAGGGTATATGAAAGTATTTTTTCAGTTTGATCACAATTTTGTACCAAAATATTTTTTATATATTAATAGACAAAATACACCCACAGCTTAATCTGAGTTATTGCTAAGTAATAAGTCAACAGCTATTTTAATTTTTTTCTATTTTTTTACATTTTATACAGTGAGCACACATTTTTTACAGCCAGATAAAAGTTTGAGCGTTTTCAAAATGGTAAGCCTAGCATCAGAGACATGAATCACTATTGCTTTTGTATTTCTCATGGAAATGAGTTCCAAAGTAAGTTATATGTCTGGGGAAAATAGAGCTCATTTGAGTCAGAGGTTGAAAAGCTCTCATAAATACTAACCTCAGAAACCTCAAACTAGCATGTAGTGGGATAATGACATGGCATGAAAAGCCACAGATGTCAGTTTGAGTTAAGGAGGTTAGAGGAGATACATAACACAGCCAAATGGAGATGAAAATTTGGTGATCTCTTATCTCCAGCTCTGGGAACCTCTAGGGTCAGTCTGTGCCTCCATGTTCAATCTGTATCAAAGTGCATGGCATTGGAGTTGGCCCTGGAAGCCTGGTTGTCATTCCGGTTGCTCTGCTAATACATTTTGTACTTCACCTTGGGCAAGTCACCAAACTTCCTGAAGTGTGAGTTTTCTTCCAGGGCTGGATGTTTATTCTTTCGTGCAGTCTGACATTCTGGTACAGTTTCAAGCCCCTCGGGGTGAGGGGTATCCAGCTAACGATGAGGCTCCTGGGTCACACCCTTGGATCTCATGCATCTGATGTCATCCTGGTCCTGTCACTTTTGGAGTAATAAGTTACCATGACCTAAGAAAGGCAGTTTAATTCTCTTGGAGATCCCAAAATGAAAGCAGAGATATGCCATGGAATATGAACAAAGCTGGTGTATACTAGTACTTTAACAATGTATATTTTTCCTACATAAAAATTCAAGTTCGTAATTATCAAGATAATTTTCCCTCCATCAGTGGTTGAGACTTTAGGGGCACTGATACATAAGAAGCACCCAGTTCAGGGGGTTTTATTGTTTAACCTCCAAGCTAACTTTTATTCCGAGATGTACTGTATAGGAATGTTTTATAAACTTACCTTAACCACAGTATAAAAAATATATGGTGGCCCATGCACACAAATAAAATTGAAACAAAGGTCTCACAAAACAACTACCTGTCCTTACTGTCTGCAATGTGTTATGACATTTCCTCTTCAATGTCATTCTATTCTATTAAAAAAATACTGGTTGTGACTCACTGATTGGATTTCATGCCACACTAAAGAACCGCACACCTCATTTTGAAGAGCACTGGTATAGAGTTTTTGAAGAGGTAACCAGAATGAAGAGAAAAATCATCAAATATCCTTGAGATCTATTAAATATCACTGACAAATTTCTTTGCAGAGAAACAAGAAAGAAAAATAGATCCTTTCTATATTAGGTCCTTGTGACCGGAGCAAAGATATAAATAATAGGAAGAACATGTTAAAGAGAAGACTTACACATCTCCAATAATTTTCAAGTAAGACGAATGCATCTGAAAACAGGTGAAATTGTGCTTATGAAAGTGATCACATGACACTGCGCAGATGAATGAAATTGCTATCGACGTTTAGACAACCTGGAAATAGAAGTCCCAGACCTAAGTGGGCCTGGGTTTGATTCTCATGTCCATCTTGTTCTTTCCCTTTTTGTCTCAGTCCCAATCTGTGTATGGGTGTTTGTAATCGAAAGGATGACCGCACAATAAAACACTCTAGGCAGCAGCCGTGGGGGTGGGGACAGTGCACTGCCCTATTCCCGCCCGCCTCCTGGGCCACTCCATACTGGAGATGCCCACAGTCTCATAATTAAGCAAGACTGGCGCTTCTTCTGGTGTCTGTTTGTGTCTTCTGGAGCATCACCCGGGCCAGGGGAGATTGTAGCACCCTGCACCCCAGGGCTTCATTCCCACCATGTACCTCCCACACTTGTTGCAACTCGCTCTTCTCCTGCTTCCTGCTTCTTTCCTCTCTCTGCCTTTGGTCTGCCATTGGTGCTGGTGACCATGACGTGCCTCAGAGCAGGACCCACAGGGCTGAACACTTGTCACCCAGTGCTCCAGGACTTGAGTGCTTGGAGGTACTTGAACAGGACTCAGTAGCCACAAGCCTTTAATTTCTAAAACAGGCTTTTGATGCCCGGTGATAAATATATGAAAAGATCTGAATTCAGAGCCTTTGTGCAGGCATTTTACGTGCAAACCAGTCCTGCCTTTGGGTTGAATGGTTCTCTTGAAATCATTAACACATGGAGCAGGGACCAGCAGCCAGAGTGACCGCTCTCACTCATGGCCAGCCTGGGCTTGGAAAGGGTAGGCCCTGCTGTGTGTGAGCTGTCCCCTCATTGCATGACTCAGAAAGCTTGGAAGGGCCCTAGAATGACTTTCTCCATCCAGCCCAAGAAACAAGGGGTGGAATCAGCCTGTCTGGAGACTCCTTATATGGAGAGGTACTGAGGCTCTATTTTATGTTTGGTTTGTAAGAGGATTATGGTTTAAAAAAAAAAAAAAGAGAGAGAGAAAAGAAAGAAAAGCCTACGGCAATCATATCATGTTACTAAGAAGCTTGGTTAAAAGAGAAAAAGAAAATGCCCCTTCCAATCGTTTCCACCTTCATTCTGGGTTACCTTGAGGGTGACAGCGGATCCATCACTTGCTCTGGTTCTGGCTGACTCCCCCCTGCGTCTTGACTGCCACAGAGGAGGAAGCCCTCTGTGATGAGACACTGTCTGCCTGTGTCTCCCAACTGAGGCTGTGGGGCCAGAAAGCCTGCCACGTGTTTCTGCAAATGGGTAGTTTTTATTACTTCTGGAACATAGCCCCAGCACTAAATCCTAAAATGCTGACAGTGCAAAAGCCAAGGGGACCTGTGGGGCCCACCAGCGACAGCTTGCTTCCCCCCTCCGCCTTGGCTCCATGACCAGGAGAGTTAGTGACAGCAGTGGGGGCTGGCTTAGAGGCGGGGCCACCTTCCCTAGGCTCACGTGTCTCCCCTTCCTCCCCCCACCCCCCAGCCTATCCCTCCCACCTCCTAGGTGGGCAGTGGGAAGGGCAAATTGGACCTCTTAAAGCCAAGGTGAAGGGCAGTGATTTAAGTGCCTCTTAAATCAGGACTGGGGTGGGGGGTGAGGGGGAGTGGGCGCGGCTGAGGGTGCAGATGGGATTGTGAAGGGAAGGTCTGCCTCTCTCCACAGCCGCTTCCTCTCCTTAGGCCGGGAGGAGGGGTTTAACCTGAAACCTATTGGCCAGGCTAGAGGCGGGGAAGCTGCCTGGGACTTTCTAAACAGGGATATTGGAGCGAACTGAGAAATAACCACATGGAAACAGATATAATATCGAACCTTAAGAAGAGCATTTTAAAAGTAGTAACATAAAGTGCACCTCTCATTTTCAAAGATGATTTGAGAAGACTTACGGCTTTTTAAGCTAAAGAGACTTGAAATAAGAAGAAAATGATTTCTCAGGGGGAAAAGCAGTGCTCCCCAAGTGGAACAAGAGAAATTTCCCAGCATAAGTTCCAATGAAAAAAACAAAAACAAACCAAACCCCAGTAAACTGATTTCAGCACATGGTGTTCAGGCAGAGAACCAAACACTAAATTAGAGTTGTTAGGGGCCATTTTAATAAGGGCTACCGCCTATATTTATACATTTTTAACATGATTTTTGTTTTCTCTTTCTTACTTAAGAGGTGGGTGGGAGTATGGAGTGAGGCCTAGAGTTTTTAAGTGATTTGAAGACATAATATAATAATTCTAAGCCCAACTTCATAGTTCATCATTTAGAAATAAGGTGTTCTGGTTCTTGTGTTAATCCATAGTGAAAAGTTGTACTGCTTTGGTGTCAGTGTGGTAGAGTTCTAGAGCAGTGGTTCTCAACATCCCTAATGCCGCGACCCTTTAATACAGTTCCTCATGTTGTGGTGACCCCCAATTTCATTGTTACAAATTGAACATAATTAAAGCATAGTGATTAATCACAAAACAATATGTAATTATATATGTGTTTTCCGATGGTCTTAGATGACCCCTGTGAAAGGGTCGTTCGACCCCCAAAGGGGTCGTGACCCACAGTTTGAGAACCGCTGTTCTAGAGAATTCTTGTGTTCTTCAAGTGTATGTAGGGGTATGTGCAGTTGCTATACCCACGTGTTTCTGCAAATGGGTAGAATCACTTAGAAATACTAAGTGTAGAAAAATCTTTACACAAACCAGAGATCAGCTGTGTCGTTTGACCAGGATTCCCAAAACATAAAATGTAAAATAATAGATCTGAGAATTTAGTAACAATAGAATACACGGCCATGTTGAGACGCTAAATATAAAAGAGAATGTTTAGTGCAAACCAAGGAGCAAACAATACATTTCCCTTTTAGGGCTATGGGGTGAGGCTGTCAGTGAGGCCTTGTTTGAACACCCGAACAGAGTCCAGTCCTTTAAAAACCAATGCAAAGAGACCATTAGAAACGCCCACAGTTGGATGGTGTTACTATGCCTTTAGTGTCCTATTGGTCCCAGGTACGGTGTTTCAATTCATGTGACTTTTAGAAAACGTGTCCGTTTGGTTTCCTCTCTTGGTATGGTGCTGTAGGATGTTTATTTCTAAATTACTTAATACACGTTCATATTAATTTCCTAGAGTTGCTGCTGGAGTGAAAAGAATTACAAACCGGTGGCTTATAACAACAGAAACTATCCTTTCATGCTTCTGGAAGCTAGAAGCCTGAAATCAATATGTCAGTAGGCTGATTGCTTCTGGGGGCTCTGAGGGAGGATCTGGTCCATGCTTCTCTCCCCGCTCGCCTGGTGTTGCTGGCACTCCTTGGCATTCCTTGGCTTGTAGACGCCAATATCTGGTTTATCTTGGTTTATCACTCCAAAATCTGTCTCCGTCGTCACATGGTCTGCTCTCCCTCTGTCTCTGTTTTCTGTTCTTATAAGGACACCAGTCTTTGGAGTAGGGCCCACCCTCATCTGATATGACTTCATTGTAACTATGTCTGCAAAGACCCTATTTCCAAATAAGGTCACATTCTGAGGTTCTGTGCAGACATGAACTTGAGGGGAGCACTGTTCTAACCCCTTCTATTTTGTTCTTTTGAATTTGTAATAGATTCAAAACTCTGCAGCTAAGCCTATTAGACCTGCTGTCTATTGGAGAAAAAAGAGTCCTGTGTCATAAACTTGGAAGGATCTTCCTGAAATATGGTCCTTCAGCTTTAGCGTTTGACTTAGTGCTATCTATTTTGGGGCCTTCTCCCCCCCCCCCCCCCTTTTTTTTTTACTGGATTCTGGGCTGAATGTCTTAGTTGAGACTGCTGGATAAAGAACTTCTGAACACATGATGTGTTATGCTTGGATCTTTCAGATAGTGCTTTTTTGGATGCTAGAGGAAAAAACGAGCCAAGTAATGTTTCTGTGCCATAGCCTAGGCCATGACTAGAAATGTGTGAGAAGAGGCTGTGTGGGAGAGGCCCTAGAATACATTCCTTCTTACAGCTGGACACAAATCCCTCTTTTCTGTTAGCCATCTGAGCTGCTGGAGACTGTTGCCACTTGTGCGTGATTTGAGAGGCCGGTCCATCCCTGCCTATCATCTGCCTGTGAATTACTTTTTGTGTCCGTGCAGATCACGTTTGTTACAGCTGTGGGGGGTACTGTCTAGGACAAATTCCCTTCTCAGCTCAGTTTATTAACATTTTTTGAGAACTACCCTTGTGCAGATTTACCCACTGGACTGTTGAAGGGGGAGGGCAAGGCCACAAAAGAAAATGATGGAAACCCCAGTTGCAAATGTTCACCAACACACTATGAAATTAAAGCAAGATCCTCCTGGGAATATGAGATCTCTTGCATCACCCTTTTTATTTCTCTGCCGAAAGGAAATACTAAACCTCAGAGGAACACAAAGAAAGAGAATGATATTGAACATAAGATGATTTTAATTTTTGGCAGCAGCCCACATACTCTTAAAAAATCCCATTTCCATTGTTGCGCACCTGTCATTACTGTGAATGAGTGCTCTTTGTCTCCTGATGGATGGTTGGTCTGAACTGCTTGCTGCTTTTCATTAGCAGAGTGAAACGGGGTGCTTTGTCATTCTGATGGAATATAGTGCACGAATCAGTGTAATTATCCAGTGTTTGTATAATCAGCAAGATTTTGAAGGGGAATGTTGCACAACTCAGAAGTGGCCTAATTTCACCTGACAGTATTTCATTCAGACTTCAAGCATCTCCTCCAAGAGGCAGAGGGTGTTGGTGGGTTTCCCTGAATCATAAGGCAATGCTGATGGGAGATTGAGTTGTTCTAAATCACTAGCTAATTATGATGCTGCCCAGTGGAGTACTTAGAAGGTCTTGCTCTAGATGGAAGATATATTCATCCCTATTGTTTTAGAAATGTCATTTATTTATTATGCATGAAGCATGATTCTACATTGTTCCACATGGACCCAGTAATGAACCAGCCAAATCCATTAAATTCCATTCAGCAGTAAAGTCAGACCCAGAAATGTGGGCAATTTGCCAGGAATCCTGAGAAAGGCTAAGCTGGGTAAAGACAGAGGTGAAATCAGGGACTCACTGGGAAAAGCTACATAAACTAAATGTACACTCTTCTTTCTGAAGGAGACAGTCTCTCTCACAAGAAAGGAGCTGATTCAGTTGAGTTGTTTCAGAAACCCTTGCAATACCAGTTGCAAAGAGGAAGGTTGTATTTTGCATTAACTCATTTAAATCAATTCATTTCAGCTCAGCATGATACCAGAGCCAAAATCTGAACAGTGCCCCAGGGCTGAATCTCACAGTCACCCCGCTCATCTAATTTGGACTCGATTGCTTTTTTCATTAAATCGAAAAATCATTTCAGGCAGGCCACCTTCCCAGGGATTTCTGTGATGAATCATATCCTAGGGAAGAATCTTCGCCTTTCTCAGGCAGAGCTGGTGACTCTGAGTCCAGGTTTGTTCCCCTTTCCTCCATGAAGCTTGCCTGCCTTGATCTGCATTCTCGATGAGAGCTAACAAAAATAATAATAGCTAACACTTGCTGAACGTTCACCGTGTGCCTGGCACTGTTCTAAGGACTTTACTAATTCAATCCTCACAGCCTCCCAAGATGGAGGTACTGTTATCATCACCATTTAACCATGAGGAAACTGGGGCCCAGAGAGGTGAAGTAGCCTGCCTTAGGTCACACAGCCAGTGAGTGGTGGGGGTTGGGTTCAGACACCAGCAGCCAGGCTCCAGAGCCCACTACTCAATTCTGAAGACCCGCGATTACCAGTGGAAAGCATTCTTTAGTTAAAGAGCACCTGTGTCCCCGGACAGAGCTTCTGAGGACCTTGTCGGTCCGGGGTCCCCAAGCACAGGAACTACCAGCTTTTCACATGCAGCATCGGCCCCTTTCTTGGGCACCTAAACCTTTTTTTGAAAGCAGAGCCTAATTGGCAATGGGATGTGCTAAAGGAGACTCTCTTACTTAGCTGTTGGAAGAATATATTTTATCTAAAAAAGGAGTAAAGTAGAGCACAGAGAATATAGT
The DNA here is from genome assembly GCF_014108235.1 of Myotis myotis. Classification (NCBI taxonomy): domain Eukaryota; kingdom Metazoa; phylum Chordata; class Mammalia; order Chiroptera; family Vespertilionidae; genus Myotis; species Myotis myotis. The sequence continues at coordinate 37,938,068 of NW_023416357.1, forward strand.
TTCTATATTAACTATGCATGGTGCCAGGTGGGTACTGGAAATATCAGGGGAACACTTTGTAAAGTATATCATTGTTCAACAACTATGTTGTACACCTGAAACTAATACAAAACGGTATAATGTAAATGATAAAAAAATAAAAACAAACAAAAAATGTCTAACAATAGAAAAAGAGTAAAGTCTAAAATCCATACTGATTGCACCTTTCCCAAGAAAGCTGTAGCCGAAAGGCATGTCCTTGTCATGGGGCCAACATCTTGAAGACAACCTGTGCCCCGTCACTTGCTCTTAGCTCTTTAGTTGCAAGGAATCTGAATTACTGGAAGAATTATTTTTAGTGATAAAAAAGGAAAAGGTGGGAGATGTCTGAGAGGCAAAGGCAGGCCCCTGACACAGCTGCTCAGTCCTCGGAAGCCCAGGGTGAGGGCCACAGAGGACACTGGCTGGGGATTAATAGGCTAGTATTCACGTGTCCTCCCCAGGACTGCCCATCCTTTCCTCCCACTGCGGACGGGAGATTAGTGGTGTGGTGCAGATGGCCAGCTGGGAGGGGAGGGCTCGGGAGAGATTTCAAGGGAGAAAATTGGTGACTATGTGATGGACTGGGGTTGGTGGCTGTTGCCTGGGAAACCCTGCCGACTGCAAAGTGAACCAGAGGAGGATCCAGTTTGCTGTCTTCGCTGCAGGTTTATAGACTGAAAACAAAGCCATCTTTTTGGACCCAAATGAAAAGTTAACGTGAGAATTAAAAGGAGTCTATGCAAAGTGGACGGCAGGACAGTGGTTTCAAAACTTGTCTTGGTTACAGAGGAGGGAAAATCACCTAAGTTAGGGAATTGGAAAATTTCCTTAAATTTAAGAACAATTGGTTATAAAGATGTTACCCAGTTTTTAGCAAATGATCCATGTTAATTATAATTTTTATGGTAGTTATGAGGGGTATGAAGGTTTTTAAAATACAAATTACAGTATTTCATAAAACACTTCTTTTACAATGCTGCTATGGAACCAAAGAACACATCCTGCTCAGTTAAGCCATTTCTGAAACTTTATTTCTTGGAATTTTCTATTTCATCCTGAGGCTGCATGGGGCTCCTTAAAGTTCTCCTTCCTGTCCCCTGGGGATTCAGAGGGCACCCCAAACCCTCCAGGCACAGAGACCAGTGGAGACCTGCAGAAGAAGAGCACACAAAGGGAGGAATTTGCTAGTACCTTCTTGAAAAGACAGGATCCAGCCACCTATCCTCAATGTCACCCTGATAGTTTCTGCTCTTTCTGGACTTCAGAAAGCTACACGGTCAAGAAGCAGTAAATGACCCCTGAGGTCTTAAGCATCACTCTTCCTTCAAATTAGCTCAAAAGAAATGTCCTGTTTCTCACCAAATGGGTTATCCCCTATTGGAAAAGTGTACTACTAACGCATGTTGAGCTATAGGAGAGGTGGTAAGTAAAATCTAATTCCCTTATTTCAAAATCTGATGAACACTACACTGGACAAGAAGTGTTGGTGGTTTGTTGCCCTTGTTGACGATTGTTAGCTTGTTAGTAAGACCATGGTCCAGCCTCCCAAGATTGGAGACCTGATTTTCCCAACAGGTAGTTGAAAGTCTCCCAGGGCACCCTCTGGACAGAGTCTGTTTGCTCAGTGGGGATGCTTCTGTCCTCTCCAGGTACTCCTCTGTACTTTTATTCAGATCCATGGAGACGAGAGGGTTGGGACTGAAAATGGGATGATCTGCATTTCTTTGCTTGGCAATAGGCCAAGCAAAAGAAAAGTCTTCTCTCTTTTTTTTTTAATTGGGTAACATTGGTTAAATAAGATGATATAGATTTCAAGTGTAGATTTCTATAATACATGATCTGTTTTATCGTTCTAGATACACCCAATAGCCAGAAGGGATGAAATAAGGAAAATGAAATTCAAATAAGAATTTAAAAATACTAGTATTGTGTCCCCCCCCCCCCCCCCCCCCCGAATATTATAGCCACTTGAGTGCACCACGGGGAGGAAAATCTTAGCAGAATTAAGTTTATTTTAGGATTTGGTTGGTTGTGTGTGTGTGTGTGTGTGTGTGTGTGAGTAAGTACATCATGTAGGATCCCATCTTCCTGAATAGAGAAGCTAGGCCTAAGCCATTCCTGCATCTTTTACATACTAGGTTTTCACCCAGTCTTAATGTTGGGCTGATATTTATTCCCACTTAGTTTTTACGAAAATGAATGTGTTGACTTAGTGTGCAGCACAAGCAGGCTGGCTTGTTAAAACAACACCATAGTTTTCTAGGTTTTGGTTTCTGCTATATTTATTTTATTGCACAACAGTGATTTTCAACTGGTGTGCCACAAGAATTTTTAAAACATACGATACCTGACTATTTAGTTGTGGGCACTGACCTCTTTCCCCTTAGATTGTCAAATACAAAAATGACAACAGCCAACATGACAATAGCCGTCCTGTGTGAATTAATCAAAATTATACCTATTTTTTTTTTGTCAGATTGGCAAAAAATAATATATTTTTTTGGTGTGCTACAGAATTTTAGTAATTAGTTTATGATGTGTGCCATTAGATGAAAAGGGTTGAAATTGCTGTTAAAAACTAATTACTGAGTTAGAATCCATTTAAGATTTTATTCCCATATTACCCAGGGCACTTAATTTGCATTCTCTTCTCTTATGGTTGAATGTTTCCTTTGGTGGTGACTGGCATTTTATTCTAAACATTATTAACTGCCATAAGCCAAAATGGACCCAAATGTTCTGGAACAACCTCCTCTGCCTAATTTACCAGTGAGGAGGACCTTAAAGCCAGAGAGGCCTGGGTATAGAACTGATTTTGTCCCCTTAGGCCATCTTGTGGCATTAACCGAACATCCGTGACCTTGTTGCACCCTCCTGTCAGTGGTTGGTGTCTGGTTGGGTGAACTGCGGAACTGGTGCACCGTGGACTCAGGCCGTCATTAAACCTTGTGTTGGCAAAGTTTTGGGTTAACGTGGGGAAGTCATTTATGAGAGAACATTAAGTGAAGAAAGCAGGACCACAAAATTGTGTTTCTAGTCTGCCCTCAACTATGTGAAAAATGTATGTGTAGAAATGAAAGGGAAGATGAAAGATGAATAATAATGACTCTTTTGGAGGGAAGGTGATTATAGATGAATGCTAGCTGCTGCTTCATCGGTGTCGTCCAAACGGCCTACAGTAGGCATGCATTTAATCTCATCATTTGTTAGAAGCTGAGAAGAACTGTCTTTGTGAGACTGACACGAGTGTGGTCTTGCTGCTCATGTGGGTGGGCTCCCAAAGCTGGGGCATGTGGCTGGCTTAAACCCAGGGTCCCTTGTTTTTCAGGTAGGAAAAAGCCATTCGGTCAAGATTGAGTTGCTTTTTTAATAATAAAAAAAAGAAATGTAGACTTACAGAAAAAATTTAGATTTCTATGCTACCTTTTATGACATTACAAATCAACTAGGTGTGTGTGTGTGTGTGTTTTTAAATAGCTTTTGTTGAAAAATATCATTTTGAGTGAGAACACTCTACAGCTGGGCTTTTGAAAGTACAGTGGGGCCTTGACTTACGAGTGTCCCAACTAACGAGTTTTTTGAGATACCAGCTGGCCGATTTTTTGCATTGAGTTGATAGAGTAATTTGAGTTAACGAGCTCGGACTCGGAACGAATTAAACTCGTAAGTCAAGGCCCCACTGTAGTGTGGCTGCAGTGTGGACGCTGGGCCGCCGGCCGGTCTTGCTGTAGGAGGAAGTAGCCACGAGGTTCCACGAGAGGAACCACAAGGAAACCAAGGCCGTCTGAAGTCTGAGAAGAAGGCTGTCCAGGGTCCCAAGAGTAAGTATAAGAAAACAAAATTTAGTCAGGAAATTGCACTCTGGCTAGGTCTGGCGTCTGGCTTTATAAATTCTGACCAGACGATAGACAAGTATTTGCTGAATTACTTTGTATTGGCCTCAGATACATGTTTGCTGAGTCTCTTTGCACAGATTTGCCTTTCTTTCCTTCCCATGTGCACACATGAGGCCACATGTTAGCTTTGCTCTGTTACACAGCAGCAGGCTATGCCTCTCACCGTGGCCGAGTTCTCACACCAGGGAGCCGGGAAGGGGCGTGGATGTGCCAACCCTGTGTCATCTGCTCTGCTGGAAACTATTTCTCAGACTTGCAGGATACATTTGACTTGACAAGAATCACTCCCTGAAGTTTAGTCATGTGAAGGTCTTTTAATTGGCTCAAATTTGGAAATATTTGTTAGAAGCAATAGTATTTTGCCATTTCTGTGGGTACCAATCTTCCATTATACTCTTACTCAAAAGTAAAGTGAAGACAAGCAGAATTGAGGCCTAGAGTCAGTGTGGTGGTAATTTGTAACGATAGGTTGGAATTGGATCCTGGCGGGACCACACGCAGTGGGGGGTGTGTGGCTTTGGGTGGTGGTGGTGGGGCAGATAAATAAGATAGGCACTTAGGAATACAAACCCGTGAAGACGTCAGATTCAATCTACTTTCCCCTTTTTATTCTCTGGGTTCCCTTCTGCAGGCCATCAAACCAGGAGAGAGACGGGTCCCTGTCCCTTTGTTTAGACACCTCAGGTCAGCTTGGCTCAGCGATGGGACTTATGGACAGCATGCTGCACAGAATCCCTCCCCAAACCTTGTGCTATTGCACTTTAAAAAAAACCCTCTTTTCTTTAGGTTGACAAGATGATCTTTAAAACACAATTCTGAACAAAATTTGCAGGTTGGAACTGTAGTTAGGAAGCAGTTCTTGATTAAGATGCCATGCAATCTCTCCTGTATTGAACAGCAGCAAAACAAAACAGTGTACTGGAATTATTATTACGTTTATTGTTTTGCTTTTGCTTCCACTGGGGGATTCATTTCCTTTATTACTTGCCTCCTATTCCTAGCTCGTGCTTGTGTGTCTGTCTCAGTGGATGTGACACCATCAGGTTCTTCAGGAATCGCGTGGACATGAGACGTTCTCAGGAGCAGAGGGGACAGGATTTAGGACAAGGAATCTGGATGGCCCCATTGCGGGCCCGTGTTTTGCCACACAGACTTAGTGACTTTCTTGCAAGTGTATGTTAGGCTGACGGATTTTTGGACCAATTGAATGTTTCTGGTCCCATTCCAGTTTGCTGTTAACAACTTGATCTATTTGTAAACAGACACAGAGGTAGTGTCTATACAACAGGAAGGGAGGTTTGACAACTTGTAGCTAACTTGGCCAATACAGATGGCCAGGGGCCGGCGAGAGTCAGGGGGAAATGTTGGAGCAGTGAGGCTTATCCATTCAGCTGTGCTCAGCATCCTGCCCAGCTGAGCTCATGAACTTTGCCAACCAGGGTTTTCCTGAATAAATAAACACCCTACCAGATGGAGAGGTGCTTATAGAACAAGACTTCCAGGCCTAGCAAGCGTACCATTCTGTGTGACCAGATTTGGGGAATTGGAAGCTGCTTAGATCCACTGGTGATCCTGCGGGTTCCAGTAGGTACTGAGCTTTCTCACTCCTTCCCTTTGGCGTATTCCTCTTGCACTGTGAACAGGCACCCTAATCGTTCCTGTCAATCTCTGCCCATCTTGAGAGCGGCTTCTAAATTGGGAATCTTTTATCTGGGGAATTTTGCCCTGACAAATTCAGCTGCACCGCAAATTTTTGAATGCTATCAGAGTGCTCCAAAGCCTCTATTATTCTAGACTCTGGGTTGGTTAGCAGATGAGGTATTTTTCTAAAGAGAGTAGAAATGGAAGGCGGGACATTCTGTTGAATTAGAAGTGAATCCATGTCCTTACACACTGTCCCTTCACTGTCTTAGCATTTGATTATATATTAGCATATATTATTTCCTAAATATTTTATATACAAAAAACCTGTCCTCACTGACTAGAATGTTAAACTGCTAGAGAGTGGTAATCCCATGTTATGTATAGTAAAGAGCCAATTTATGAAAAAGGCTTAAATTGCCTCCTCATCTATGCCCCCTTTACAGATGAGGAGACTGGGACCCAGGGAGAGCGTATGAGTCAGAGCTGAGAAGCTATGTGTATCATGGACCAGACCTGCAGCCTTCCCAGCTCCTAACCACTTGTAGGGTTACTTGAATAGAACAATGCATTGTCAGCTCCCGACATCCACCCTGATGGCCGGGGGCCCAGTGACCAGTGCTTAGTGAGTGCTTAGTAAATGTGTGTTAAACAGATGTATGAGTGAATCACTGACTTTAATTATAACCATATGCAAATCAGTACTTTTTAAAAAAATATCTGTCATGACTTAGTTTTCCTACCCAAAGATGTTATTTTTCACTCTGCATTGAGAGGGCAATACTTATACTAGTAAAAATGCTGAGACAATCAGCTGAGAGGCCCTGTATGTATATAAAGTATCATGAGTTGCTTTTCTGTGGTACTGTGGGTTCATCAAGGGCCTTTGTTATCCAATTTATTATTTGGTCCATTGCTTTTATTAACTTATTTGAAATGCAAATAGCAGCAAAACAGGTCAGCAGCTGCAGCTGTGGGTCACAGACAGTGGGAGCCAAGGGACAGATGGAGATGGGATTCCTGGGGACAGACAGCTTTGGGCTCCCACGTGCCCCCTAGGGACTGATTAGGGAAAACATCATTGATTATAGGGATGAAGGGAGGGTCTGGGGGCAGCAGAGCCTAAAGGGAATTATTTATCTTGGTCCCTGAAAGTGGAAAAAATGACTAGACAGCCCGTACCTGCCTGATAAAATTCATGGCCATCCCCTAATGGATTGTTGCTGGAGAAGCAAAAACCTAACCTTCCAGTAATTGCTTCTGGACTATGGGAAGTGACAGTGGCAAAGGAAATAATATATGCAAAGCATTTCAACAATGTCTTGCACATAAAAGGCAGGTACTAAATGCTAGCTATTAGTATTCTTTTCCCTCTGATTTCTATTATAGTATAGATGTGTTAGTAAGGGATAGTGGGAAATTCTAAACTGATGCAAAACTAAATGAACCTTAAATGTCTTTTTTTAAAAAATTTTTTTTTAATATATATATTTTATTGAGTTTTTACAGAGAGGAAGGGAGAGAGATAGAGAGTCAGAAACATCGATGAGAGAGAAATATCGATCAGTTGCCTCCTGCACATCTCCCACTGGGGATGTGCCCGCAACCCAGGCACATGCCCTTGACCGGAATCGAACCTGGGACCTTTCAGTCTGCAGGCTGACGCTCTATCCACTGAGCCAAACCGGTTTCGGCGAACCTTAAATGTCTTAATGTCACACAACTATTTAGATAATTAAAGCAACTGGAAAAAAGAAAGAGGTTTTTAGAAAATGTGACCAAATGCCCTTACAGACATCAGCAGTGGAGACACCAGGGAAATGTCATGTGGCTGAATGGAGGAAGTTATCAGTGGTGGGTTAGTTATGTGGTTTTGGGATGACTAATTTGGAGAGGATCACCAGTGTGTTGATTGGTAAAGCAATGAAAACTTAGAATTTTGGTGATTTCCTAATGAGATCCCAAACTGGTGCACATAGAAATGAAAGAGGAAGAGAACAGGTTCGATTGAGGTGGGACAGAGCACCTGTGCTGGTTTTGCTCTGGGACTCCCATGGCCGCGCAGTTTGCTGATGTTGGGGACATTGAACGGAGACAATCATGGCATCTTCAAGAGGAGGAGAGGGCTTTGGGTCAGAGAGGTTTTATATAAGTGTCTACACTTTGATTTTGAAAGGGTTCATTTATGCAGGAAGGTAGGGATTTGGGCACTATATCCAGTTTAGTTATTATAGTAATTAAAGCTACACCCATTTATTGAGCACCCACATGCCAGGCCCTTTATGAACCAGACCTCATTTAATCTTCACTGCAGCCCTACCAGGTGTGGGTCCTGTCCAACCCATTCACTGATGAGGAACCTGAGGATCAGAGACATGAAATAATCTGCCCAAGGTCATAGCTAGCAATTTGCAGTGTCAGGATTTGAACTCAGGTCTGTCTGTCTCCATAGCTTCCTTCACTGCCTCTAGGAGAGAAGGGGCCATATGCAGTTAAGACTGGAAAAAATGTACTCAGCATCTGGAAGCTCCTGAAAAGGCAGCTAGGCTATGTTAACACAATAAAGAGTATTGCTAAGTGCTCACTTCCTAAGGGCTGGCAAGTAATTAACGATAGGCCATCTCCTAGCTTGGCTGTATATATGAAATTATTTGTTTAAGTTGACATATTGTGTTATATTGTTGATAAACAGCAATATCCCAGTGATTTAGCTTATGGCCTGCAGGAAGAAGTGCCTCCCAGACTCTTAATGTTTATTAAAGTTTGACATTGATGGATCTAGTCATTGAATGATGGAGATAAAGAAAGGGACATTAGTGAAGCTTCAGGAGGGATTTCAGGGGCCCTACAGTTTCAGACCAAATTCACAAATAGTTTTCCACAGTGTGAGATCCAGGCCTTACTTGTGGTTGTTTAAACTTGAGAAGTGGGGCACATGCAACCTCTGTCCACATGAAAGAACACTTTCACCTGGTAGAGGATGGGGCACCATCAGGATTATACCTGAATTGCTCCTTCTCTATTGCCTTGTGTTTCTGTGGTGTCTTCTAGAGTCAACATGGGATGACTGTTGTAGATTTGGTGGAGAAGGGCAAACATGTTTTTGAACTAAGCAAGGGAAGGTTTTATCCATTTATTTATCTTCTTTGTATTTTGCTTTTCATTTTGAGCTATAAATGGGACTTTGGAAGCAGGGGGAAAGAAGATGTTATTGTGGATTAGGGACAGGGGAAAAGCGGGGGATCAGTTGTGTGTTCAGAACTACCCCCCCCCCCCCAACCCACGACAAAAACTTCCTGTAGCCACTTCTCAGCTATTTTTGAAAAGACTCTGAAGAGAACATAACATCTTTAATCAAGAGCAATAGTATTAGTCTTGTACTACGTTATACTTTTCTTGGAGCCTATATTTATTTTGGTAGGCTAGAAATAGCTGAAGTTATTTTAGCAACCATGACTATTGTCTAGGAATTGAGTGTAGGCTGGGAATAGCCTGACTGATTACACTGTTTAGAAATAATCTCTCTCTCCCGCCCCCCTATACCCCTCTCCCCAAACCCCAACCCCCGCTTTTTATGTAATCTCTTCATGGAAGAGGGTTCATAAATGTTCGTGTGGCTGGATTGTTTTGTGGTGCCTTCTTTTATATCAATTCAGTGGCCTCACAATGCAACCATTTTATTCTACACTGTACTCTTTTAAGTCTGTTGTGAAGTGAACAGGGCTAGTTCTATTCCTGAGACAAGTCTATAGGAAACCTCAAGGTTTTTAAGAAATCTCATGATTCTCAGAAAGTGGAAAATTGGCAAGCAGGAGGACTTCTGCCCTGTCCACCTCAGGGGCCAGAATCCTCTGGTGACTTGCTAGAGGTTGTTGTAGAATCTTTGTCCCTGGAGATCTTCAAGAGCAAGCCAGACTGACCACAGAATTAAGTTAGTGCTCATGGGTCCTGGGCCTTGCAGTGGTACGTGGATGGACGAGTAAGTCTAGCCTTAGGCCCAGAGAGAGTTGGGGATTTTATAGGCCAGAGAGACTGTGGAGCACATACCTGGGTGTCTTCACTCCAGAGCACACCATTTACATCCCGTGGATAGTGAATGGTGCTCCTGGGCCTTGGGGAGAACATATTGCTTCTCTCTCAGATGTTAGTATCTCCACCTTCAAGAATTTCAGTCTGGGTCTGAGGACAGAGAAGAGCCTAGCCCTGATCTGGCCAGAGTGTTTGACATGGTGGTACCAAAGGGGCTGAGGAGAGAAGATGAACTTCATTGTCAGGTGCACTTGGTTTGAATCCCAGCTTTTTCACTCAGCCATGGCTTTGGACCAATCACTTAATTTCTGTATACCCAGTTTCTCCATGTAGTTCTGAACATACAATGAAGTCAGTCATAGAGCTCTTGTTGAGGGTTAGATTTAATGTAATCCACAAAATACACATAGCAAACAGTCAGTAAATGGTGGCTGTGTGGTTCCTGCTAGTACTAGTATTGGTGTTACAGTGAAGGGACCAGTGAACTAAAAATGCTTCTCTCTCTGAGACTCTTCTCAACTGATAGGGCCTCTTGCTGCCACAGCCAGGAGTCTGGCAGATGGACGGACGAACAGGGTAAGTTGCAGTTAGTGAAGAGGAATGGTGATGCTCCTGGCATCCTCTGCCCTTCTTTTCTACCCCTAGTGATTTCTGCACTCAGTTCCCACGTAGGCTCTGCTGATGGTGTGATGAAAAATAGGTGTTGGAAAAACCAGAATTGACAGCTAGGCCAGGGGCCTTGTGATGAACTAGTACTAACTTATCATCACCGGGAGTGAAAGGGCCTTCGAGTCTGGGACAGCACTGTAGGCAGTGTCACGCCATATGATATGCCAAGGCATTGGACTGATTCTACGGAACTTAATACCTGATATTCTGTGATCAAGGATACAGTGTGTCTCTTTGCAAAACTAATATGATTGACACAATGAGTATCTCAATTGGGGAGAAAGGGAAGAACCATAAGTAGAGGTAGAAGTATTTTTCCCCTATGAAGTCATTGTCAACATGACAATTTAAAGATCTTTTCATGTCCTCTGAGATCTTTTTGCGGTGTCTAACTTGGAAAATCTTTGATGGGAGGCCATGACATGATGGGCAGGGCATCTTCTACCCGACCCCCGCACCCCTCATCTCTTACTTCTTGAGGAAAGATGAAAATAAAATGGTTCTAAAGAAAAGGAAAATGTCATTAAAAATAGAAAGTTAACAACACAAAACAAAAAACCAAAAAGCAAAAGCTCTCTGACTTCCTGAAGTTACATGTATTATATTGTGGCCATGCTTCTGAACTATTTCTAAAGAAATACAAGGCTGTTCACAGCATTCTTGTTTCCTTCCTTAGATTCTATCACCTCAGCAGAGCCCACAGGCTTTGCTATTTATATGTATTGTGAGGGAACCAACACAGTAAGGACTTAGGAAATATTAAATCATGGTCATTAAAAAATACTTCCCACTGCACTTGGAGACCTTTTATGAGTGCACAGGGGTGGGATGTTAGCTGCAGCACAGCGAGTGCTGCTCGGGGTGATTATGCTGCCGCGGCGAAGGCTTCCAGTGCAATGTATGAGGATTTTCATTAAATCCATCCTTCAGAGTTTGCCACGAGGAGTTCCTGCAAAAGCAAAACCTAGGAGAGCTGAAAGAGAGGCAACTTCCCAGACATTCTGTGTTAGATTAGAATTCCCTGCTTCTAATCCTTTTTTTAAAAGAAGGGAGAATGTGTGGCCATCTCTATGCCAACAATTTTAGCCTAAGTGGATGGTATTCCAGATTTCTGCCATCACTGACTCAAAAAGGTAAGTTAGGAATTAAATTACACTACTTCTCTGGTAGCCCATCTTTGGCTTCTAACAAGGAATCTAAGAAATATCTAGGTGAACATTCAAAGACACCTTTTATGTCACTTGAGATGATATCACTTCATGGGTGAAGGCAGCTGGGTCATGGAGCTGTGAGGTCACAAGGGCCTCTAAGAGCCACCTCGGAATCTGCAGTCCTTTGAGGGAGGAAAAGGCTTGTGTGTCGGGCTAGCCACGCCTTATTCCTGCTTCTGCCATTATCTTGCTGTGTGACTTTGGTCAAGTCACTTAGCCTTTCTTTTCCTGTTTTCTAACTTGTGAATGTCCCTTATGATGAGCTCACATTTCAAATCTTAGAGATCACTATGTTGACATATTGGTAAGAGGAGTCTTGTCAGAGGAGTTGCTTATTGCAATGTCAAATGCAGTTATAAATCACTGAAATTTAGGTTTAACAGGGGTTGCTAGAACAGAGGTTCCCAAATCTTCCTGGTGATCGGAATCGTCACTGGAGATTTTAAATCACAGGCTTCAACTCTGGCTCTAGAGATTCGGATTCAGTAGGTCCAGGCCGGGCTCGGCCATATATAGTTTTAACGAACACCCAGTGCTTTTGATGCTCAGCCAGGACCAGAAACCACCATTCTAGAACTGCTGACAGGTGCCACCAGCTCCTGGTTTCCTGTCCACCTCCACAGCTGGGGGGCTCACTACCTCATGAGATAACCAACCCTGTGTAGCAGTCTTTGGAAATGTGCCATGGCTCTCAAGTGCCTTAAATTATCGGTTGATTGGATATAAAACCCATGTGTTTAGGTAAAATACAGTCATTTATTTAATGACTAGATTGAATCAGGTACTGGTGTTTATGAATAGGTAGAATCATAGCTTGTATGGGATACATTTATGCTGCTATTTTAAAATATCTGACTATAGCTTTTAGTCTAAATCAGTTCTTATTCCTGTCTGCTGCATTTGCAAAGCCTCCTTTCAATCATTCTGCATCCATTATCCAATCAATATGACTGTGCTCTTCTCAAAACCTGGAACTACAGTTTCAACTAGGGAGACTTTGTTAGCCATCTCCACTGATGAATAATAAATAAATGCCAAACACCCATCTGTAAGGAAGCAACAGCTTCCCTCTCAAAACCTGATTTCTGACATCAGAGGCCTCAGTGCTGGCCATGTGCAGCAGCTCAGTGTGGTGTTTGCGACCGTAGCAGTGAGTGCCAGCTGCTCTGGGCACAAGGCATTCTGGGAAGACTCCCCAGAGGTGATCTGTCACACCAAGACCTGAAGTATCAATAGGCAGCCAAGTAAATAATGGGGACAGGTGTTCCAGGCAGAGGGAACAGCATGCGCAAATACCCAGAAAGACTGTGTAGATAGATTGAAACATTCTGGCTATGGTTTGGCTAATGTAGGGAACAGTGCGTAATTTATGAGCTATGTCCCAGCACTTTAAGTCTCGGAGAGTTTTCCTAACATCTTCTCCCAGAGTAATAGCTTCTGTGGCTTCTACAGAGCCTCCTTACCAGGAGCACTACCGTTTTAAGATCCACACGAGAGTCCCGGGAGGTGAGGACAGCATGTGGACCCCTCTCCAGTGCCTGAGAGGACAATCGGCCATTGGAATTGTGGTGGAGAGCATGCCAGGGTCTTGTTATATGAAGGGCACCTGGGTGTAAACATGCATGCAAGTGTGGTCTGGTTCTCTCTCTCCTGCTGGACTGAGGCCCAGCAGTTACAGAGCGGTGTTCACTCCCTAGAAATTGCTTCCGAGCACCCAGAGGTGCCTCTCCCATTGTCCCTGCGGCTCTGCGGGGACTACCTTCAGCTCCTCCGCTGTCTCCAGTCCAAGACCTTGTGATAACCTGAGGCCAAGCGAATCCTCCCGGGAAAAGTCCAATAGTGACAGCACTTGTCTTTACGGCTGTCCTCTGATAATGTGTAAAGGGAAATGCGAGCCCCAGGCAGCAGTAGCTGGCTGGGTTTCAGAGCCAAAACTGAATTAAAAACTCATTAAATACTTCGAGCCAGTAAAGCTGGCAGGGGCTGGGAAAGCAGGAGCAGAGGAAGGGAAGGGGCGGCATCGCTAGTTGGCAATTGAAGGCTGTGAGCAGGGCGAGGCCCGCCAGGAAACAAAACAAAACAGGGCCGCCTTGCCTGTCACAAAGACTTGTTTGCGAGGACACTAGTTTGGTGCAGCTACATAATGTATGCTAATTGCTATATTTCTCCCCCTTTTTTTTTTCCAACGGGAAATGCTCGGTTGTAAAGCTCTGAAACCAAAGAGGCCATGCAGAAATGCCAAAATGTAGACATTACAAAAAAGAAAAGGAAAAAAAAAAGAGGAGGAACAAAGGGCAACACAGGATCTGAATTTACAAAATGGCTTAGCACGCTGCTAATTCAGCACCTCTCTTCCATGCGGGCCTATGGGAAAGAAGAGAGCAGAGGCTGTGGTCTCCTGTGTGATCCAGCGTCTGTCCCATAGTCTGAAATTGATTAGTTGGATTTTTTTAAAACTAGAAGCAAAATTTCACCTCTAGAAAGAATAAAAAGTTAGCAAGATGAAAGGCCAGGATAGTTACTAGAGCTTCCAGTAAATATTAATAAGAAAGTGTGAACTGGTTCTTTCCCTACTTTTCTGGACAAGACACCATAAGACTCAGATGCAGCCCTGGCCAGGTGGCTCAGTTGGTTGGAGAATCATCTCATGCGGGTTCGATTCCCGGTCACTGCACATATCTAGGTTGCCCGTTCAATCCCCAGTCAGGGCGCCTACTGGAGCCAACCGATATCTCTCTCTCTCTCTCTCTCTCTCTCTCTCTCTCTCTCTCTCTCTCTCTCTTTCTCTCTCTTTCTTTCAACATATCATTGGGCGACGATTAAAAAAAAAAGACTCAGATGCAAACTGAGGAGGGCACAGAATTGAGCCCACTTAACATCATCCATTAGTAGGAAAGACTCAGACTATTTTTCTATTCTACCTATCAAATCATATAACTCTAGTATTCCATTTGCTACCCTTGCACAACTGTTATTTTTTAAATCAAATAAAAACAGACTAACATATTAAAATAATGGTTTTTCTAATAAAACTTATCTAAGTGCACAGACATTTTATATTGAAAAAAAATGGGCCAAGGGAGAGCGATATATTTTCAATTTTGACATCAAAATCCCAAGGGTGGAAGTATTGCTAAGTGGACTTCTTATCTTTACCTTGATAACCCTTAATTTTGTTATAATTAAAAAAAGATGTAATTTACTCTTGAAAGCAATTTTATAGACATGAGATGTTTAGGAAATTTCATAATGGATTTGATTGGATCTGATAGGAAGGCAATGCAGATATTTTCCAGAACAATAGAAAAAACACATTAAAGCATCAGCTTATGTCATTTAAGAATTGTGAGGAAAAAAGGACATAAATTTAAGCTTCAAACCTGACCCAGAACCCACATCACAGTGTCCTTGGTTTGGGGTCCTTTTGTCCTTGAAGGAGCTGGCAATCGGGAACAAGGTTAGATTCTTCTCTTGTTGGACCACTGGACCTCAGATACCAGGTCAAGCACTGCTCACCTCTCTTTGACTCCCATCCTTGTCCAACTCTTGCTGTTCCTCCGATGTCCTGAGCCAACCAGGGCTCAGGATGACTTCACTCTTTCCTCTCCAACCTTTAATTTTGAATCCATGCATTTTCCTGATATCTGAGTTTAAAGCGAATTGGGACTGTCCTCCACAACTTAGTGTGCTGCCTCACCTTTCTAGCTTCTCCAGTGACAGCCTCTATCTACTCTAAAATAAATGGGAACGCGTTCAGTGTTGCTTTCTGGAGCAGAATCAAATGTTCTTTCTTTCAGTCATACTCCAGAACTTCATCAGTGGAACCTGAGTTAGTCCATTCTCCAGAGCCACCTTCCTTATCTGTTAGCATTTTTGCTAGGACAAAACACATTATTTTATTTGTGAGAGAGCAAAGAATAAAGCATCATAAGAACTTTGCTTAACATACGTATGGATAATTGCATGTATCCCAAGTGTATAAATACATAAAGAATAACCAATAGAGAATAATGCAAGATAGGAATGTAGAACATGGTATTATGCATGCTGATTTTCTTAGGAGAATCTATTCTCATGGAAATGAAAATCTGCAGATATTTGCAAGAGCAGATTTTCCCAGAATTTCCAGTTAGAGCCTTCCTCTCTGAACTCATTCTAAATCAAAATTTCAATCATTCTTCGAAGAAGATAGAGGAGGGCAGAATTTACTTGCCTGCTTGCCTGAATCACTTCTGCATCATTGGTTTTGGACCTTTGTTCTCAGGAGAGTTACATTTATGGTTCAGAACACATCTCTCAATGTCTTGAAAATGCCCCTTAGTCAGAGTTGATTGAATCTGTCAGAAAAATATCTCTGCTTGTTAAGTAAACATTAACTAATTATGTGGCTCTGTACTTATCCCTTGCTTCCTACATCAAATTTTCCTAACTCTGCAGATGTAGTCATTCACCCACAGGCTCCCGGAAAGGATCAAGTGTGGTACGGGGATATGCTGTGGCATGCCATTGATAGTGACCTTGTGAAGACCTTGTAGTTGAATATAAAATCAAAATGAAACCTTCCTAATAAATGCCCCTTTTTAATTCTTTGAGGAATCATAAGAGGGGCCAAATGACCAGAAGCAAAATTCAATGTACTTGTGAAAACAAACAAACAAACACAAACAATTCTTAACACTTTTGGACCTTTTTTTTGGTCCTAATCACATAAAAAGAGCTAAACAGTGTTTCATTTTACTTATGTATGACAGTGGACTTCCTGCTAATGATGACACAGGCATATATTTTTTCAGATCCTGAAAGTCGATTCCTGATTTACTCACTTCTATAAGCTGAATTTCAATCTACTTAAATCCTACTTAGAAACGGAGTGGGTGTTTGTGTGTAGCTACGGGGTATCCATATTTTCAGTTGTCCTATTTCGCAAAACCATCAACACCTGCAAGCCTGTAGGTGGAAGGCTGTAAGTGGAACTTCACTCTGGGTCAACAGACAATACACATAACTGAGAGCAAAGAACAGGGACATAAAGAGGAATTGGGCCTGGGCCCGGATGTGGGTTGATTTGCCCTTTAGCACTAGCGTAGGGGAGCCCCAGATCCGCGAGGACTGTGTGTACTTTCCTGGGCAGCCCAAGCACCCAGCCATGACCAACACGGGCAAAGTGTGGAAAGTGCAAATATACTAGTACACGTGCTGATTCCATCAGTATGTGCGAATGAGCCATCTCCACCTCCCCCTGCTGAATAAGGCAGTATATAAATAAACAAAACTAAAATGAAAAAAAAAATCACAGCTCCTTTGGGCGGGGCTAAGGCTTTATGCCAAATACTTTAAAGACATGACCAGACTTACTCATACCGGCCCCAACACAAGACCCGAGTATCCATCTGCCTTCCTTTACTTGTTACAGATGGTGGCGGTGAGGCCCCACTTAAGCTAAGACCAGACCTCAGGTCCCTTGAGCCTCCTCCTCCTGGGGCAGGATCGCGACCCTAGGAAGTCCCTTCCTGGCAGCTCACCCAGCTGGTTGCGGTGCCCTAGACTGATGTGGCCACTATTGGGTAGCATTGCCCCCTTGGGACTTTACTGGGGAAAAACAACTCATGACATTTTTCTCTGGCCAAGGGCCAAGGGCTTCCAAGGGGCTGGTAACTAATAGATACCAGGTATGATATTGGTTATGTTAGCTGTTTGTATTTTTCTTTTCCTGTTTCCTTTTCAATAGCCAGTACCAAAGGGATTCATTTGACTTTTGTTTTTAAGGCAGCTGGCTTTGAGGGTGAGTAGTGGGATGATTTGGTTCTGAACATTAACAGAGGAGGAAGAAAGGTCAGCTGTTTGTCTGGATTTGATCAATGGCTGGAGTTTGATGGCAAATTAAATGTCAGATAAAACTGTCAAATAATTAGAGAATCGATACTTACCGGGAAAAGTTGTTTGAGCCCTTAATGACCACATTGTTCCCAAGGGAAATAATTCTAGCAGTATGTTCAGACACTAGGATAGCATCACATAAAGACAACGTGAGGATGATTTTAAATAAGGTGACTTGCCATGTTGTTATTGATCAGTAGCATATTCATCATCTACCCCATCTGGCTTCTCAAAAGAAGGCACCAGAACCATCGATATCACTGAGAGATTGCAGACATGCAGCCTCAGGCCCCACCCCCGCCTCCTGAATCAGACAGACCTTCTGAGGGTGACCATTCCTTTATCTGCACTTTTAGTGAGTAGCTCAGGTGGTTGTGGGGCATATTATGTTCTTTCATTTTATTAAATTTACTGGGTGACATTGGTCATATATTACATTCTGAGAACTGCCAGCCTACAGTCTTTTTCTTCAACCAGGCAGATGTCTCCCAGACAGGAAATAAAGCCATGCCTACAGGCTAAGCACTGTATCAGAGCAGTGGACATGTGATCAAAGTGAGTATTGGATTAGATAATGTCTTTGGAATATTCTGCCTCCACTCTCCTGTATGCGAAGGTGGGTTAAGTTTGCAAATCAGGACAGCACTGAGGTCCTAGGTCACCTGGGGCTGGGGGTGAAGGTGAGCAAAGAAGGCGTGGCACCATTATTTCTCTCACGCTTTTCTCCATCACCTTCATGGGCTTTCCCCGGCTTTTGCCCATCTTTTATTTATTTTTTAATGTTTTCAATTGATTTTTAGAGAAAGAGGAAGGGAGAGGGAGAGTGAGAAACATTGGTGTGAGAATGAAACATTGATTGGCTACCTCCTGTATGCCTCCTACTGGGGATCAAGCCCGATATCCAGGCATGTGACATGACTGACCTGATTAGGAATCGAACCGGAGACCCTTTGGTACACAGAACAATGCCCAACCAACTGAGCCACACACCGGCCAGGGCTGCCCATCCTTTAAATAATGGTGTTTCCCAAGACTGTTCTCAGGAAAAGGCTCTTTCTGTGTTCTCCTAGACCTAGAACATCACCTGAAAATACGCTGATGCCTTCCAGAGCTGTGCCTCTGGCCCAACCTCCTGCCCAGCAACGGACCCACACTTCTGCCTGCCTACTGGGCAGAGCCACCTGAATCTTCCACAGGGACCTCAAACTCATGTGCCCCAAACCAAACTCATTCTCATCTGTCCACCATCCTCCCTTTTAAAATGGCGTATTAACCAAGAGCCTGGGCTCTGGGCACTGACCACCTGGGCTTCCATCCTAGCTTCACTACATACTTTCTTGAGCAGTTGCCTAACTGCCGTATGCCTCGTTTTCCTCATCTGGAAGATGGGACTAGTGCCCTCCTTATGGGCTTAATGTGCAAATTAAATGCGATAACCACACATCAAGAACATAGGCCAGGGCCTGACCCAGGGCAGGTATTCAATATATCTTAGCCATGTTTATTATTCATTCCTTTATCAAATATTGACTGAGCTCTCACTGTGTATCAAACACTACTTCTGACTTGCATTTCCCAAATTAGACGCTGTCAAAACTCTTAGGTCTCCCCATTAAACTGTCTTTTCTCCAAGATAGGGAGAGCATCGCATTCATGTTTTAATCTCCAATACCGGTTTATGAAGGTAGCAGTAATTTGCCTGAATTCAACTCCAGGAAACTGTGGCCTTTGTAAATAATCCACATCATCTTAACAAACAGGAAATACAGCATCACTTAGAAAGGCAGGAGAAGACCAGTGAGATTAAAAACATTCTCTGAAGCTTCTTTTTTCCACTCTCTTCCATGCTAACCCTTGTAGGCCTGGGTTCTCATTCCTCTGCCTTGAGGACTTTACAAAGGGGGTGTGGGGAGGAGAACATGAGAGAATAGATTAGGCAGTAGGAAAACCCTGAAGAGAGGATTTAGAAAGAGGGTGCGATGAGAACCCTGCGAAAGGAATCAGACCTATTGTCGCCTGGCATCCCACCCCCGACAAGTTCTCCTGGGGTGAGCAGTTGGACCGGGAGGGGATGTGAAATGCAAAATGAGCCTCCATGTACCACCAGGAGCAAGGCCGCCCCGCCTGTCACGTGAAGGCCCAGTTTGTCTCTGCCTGTAGTGAACACATTCAAGACAAGGAGAGAACCTTGGAAGTCTGGGGTATTTAGTTGTTTGCTTTCCTGGCATCTACAAGACAGAGAAATATAAATCAGAAGATGGCAGAGAAACCAAGGGAAGGATGGGGTGGAAGGACTAGCAGACACGTGAAAAAACTAACCAATGACAACAAAAAGGAAAACTAGTTAACTCCAGGAAATAGAGAGAAAAATAGGGGTAGGTGCAAATTCAATAGCAACTAAATTCTCTGTAACAAAAAGACATCTAAGGTAAAAAAAAAAAAAAAAAGTTTAATTCCCAAGCAATGATCAACTTATTACATTCAAAAGGTGTTTTTTTGTTTTGTTTTGTTTTTTTACAAAGTCTCCTGATCTAGTTATAATGGAATTCCAGTTCTTATTCTCTTGAAAAAACAAGCATTAAACATTTGGAGAGCTATGTGACACGCAGGGACATACATCAGAGATGAAACAAATGCAGAAACAACAAAATTTATTTCCAACAGAAAAGAAACGCCATTTCCAGGAATATCAGGGGGAAAGTGGGAGAGAACTGGGCTCTGATTGTTCAGCCGAAACAAAGAGAGAATTGGCCTCGGTGCGTGTGGGAGGCCTGCGTGCCCGTGGAGCGGGCAGCGGTTCAGCAGCATTGGCTGACCAGCATTGGCTGACCAGCATTGGCTGACCAGTGGCTGACCCGGCTGCGTGTTTACCTCTTACAAAGGGGAATCTTGGCCTCACACCTTGAAAACCCTGATTTTGGATGAAAACCTTAATTTTAATCAGGAAAAGATGGAGAAAAGAATAGTGTCTCAGCCTTGGTCATGACTGGCCACGTTCTGCTCTCAGCCTGCGAGGCCTCGAGCAAGTCACTAGAACTTTGGTCCATGAAGAGGAGATAATATTACTTGTCCCCACCACTTCACAGGAATGTGAGGAGGATTAAATGAGGTACGATCCAAGGATAAAATGCTCTCTATATGTGTAAGGGTTTCCTGCTATGTTCTTAACAATGGGCTGCCTGGAGTTCAGAGAATGAGGAGCCCTTAGTAAACACCCTCATACATTCACCTGGCACCTAGCTATAGGGTGTCCCAAAATTCACGCAAGAAGTAATTTTGATAGAAAACACAGGTTTATAATTAAAAATTGTAAATTTTTTATTGATTCATGAAGTATACAGTATAGGGTTATGTATGGAATAGCACATATGCAAAGCCGTGGTCTTCATTGTCCCTGCTCCTGGGCCATAATTGGTACTTGGTAATGCTTATCAAATTGAAGGGATTAAAATCAAAGGGCAACAGATATTAGAATCTGATTCAATAAACCAAGTAAAATTAGGCTTTTCTTTGTTGTTGTTAATGCTCACGCAAAATTCAAATCTTGCATGAGTTTTGGGACACCCTATATAATTTTGATCCAGGTAGGATAGTGCAGGCACATGGAAGGTGCTCCAACATGTGTGTGTGACCTGAAAACCAGCGTGTTTCTGTGGTCTTTCTACCCATGTCCCTTGCTGCCTCTGGGACAGCTTAGGAGGGGCCCTTTTTCCAGCCTCAGGCTTAGAGCTGCAAGAACAGACAGATGTGACAGGTAACAAGTTGATTTTGATGTGTGGGAGGGCCGGAGGGTGGGAAATCAAACTCCCTCCAGCCAGGAGTTTTACCTCCCTGGAGGGGGCATCTGTACAGTCTCTGGTAACAGCTGACTTTCGTGTTCTCTGCTGCCACCTGGTCTTTGGGGACCCGTGTAACCAGGAGATACCAAGTCTCCCAGCACCGGAGTTTTCTCGCACATGCCAGGGGCTAAGTTGTTTAGTCCTGCCTCGTGGTCATTCTTCCACCACGTCTGGAGTGATTTCTTGTGCCAGGGAACAAGGGGAGGCTTCTGTGAGGCCAGGCTCCTCTGCCTTCCACCTGGTCCCTCCTCTGAGCCCTCACTCTGGGCACCTGGGAAAGACCTGCTGATTGTGGTCTCCCAAAGCCATGCTCCCCTATCGGTCTCTCTGTTTTTCTTGCTTAGAAATGATGAGGTGGGATAGAAGGAGGCAGGGAGACCATGTAGGTTCTTGGGAACAGGCCTTGGTGCTGCTTGTGAGGCTTCCTGACTTGCTCCTGCCCTCCAGGAGCCTGGCAGTCCTCGTCCCGAGGCGGGGGCTGGGCCAGGGCCTGCTCTGGGCCTGGCCTTGGTTGAGAGGGATGGAGGGGCATCTGTGAGGGCTCCTGAAGAAGAGAGCTTCACTACAAAACTGCTGATGCGGATGACTCCCCTCCCTCCACACCAGCATCCATTCTCTTCAAACTTGTCCCACCTCTTAGCACACTTGCTTGACATTATTATGTGGATTCCTGCTGAAAGGAGGCCTGGTGTTATTATAAACAAGAGACTGTTATGAAAAGCTGCTGGGAGAGTTGCTGGTAATTAATGTTTAGTTCCAGCACTGAGGACTTTTCATTTCTTGCTTTTATCCATTTATCTGAATTTAGCTTGGGGAGTGTTTATTGCATGTGGGATTGGAGGTGAGATGTTTCCTCTTTGCAGGTCCACTTTGGTGAAGATGCAGAGTTGAAGAACTCTCAGTGCTCTCATTTTCTTTCCCTCCCTCCCTCCTTCCCTCCCTCCCTCCCTCCCTCCCTCCCTCCCTCCCTCCCTCCCTCCCTCCCTCCCTCCCT
Source organism: Myotis myotis (assembly GCF_014108235.1). Lineage (NCBI taxonomy): Eukaryota > Metazoa > Chordata > Mammalia > Chiroptera > Vespertilionidae > Myotis > Myotis myotis. The sequence continues at coordinate 37,960,245 of NW_023416357.1, forward strand.
CCATCCCTCTCTCCCTCTCTCCCTCCCTCCCTCCCTCCCTCTCTCCCTCCCTCCCTCCCTCCCTCTCTCCCTCCCTTCCTCCCAATGATGACAGACTTTAATGTTAGGACATTTTGTGCTTCTGGCCTTTTCTTGGTCTACCAACCCTTACTTTTAGCTAAATAATCCTAGTCCTTCATTACCCCACACATTTCCGTTTCTAACTCTAGAAATTTCTTTAACCCCAAGATTTCTGCTTCTTTACATTGGAAGCTTTTCTAATGCTGAGTCACAATGTCAGATGCCTTTTCCAAAAAGAATCCACTCTGGTTCCACCTGGGCAAAGGTGGTGGGTGAAGATGGGGCAGCGAGGGAGTTGGGGGCAGAGGTTAGTGGGCGCGAGGGCCCTTTTGCTGGAGGCCCAGCCATGACTCAGTTCTGGTCACCTCCATCCACATGGATGACTCAGAATCTCCCTCATCTTCTCCCTTCCATACTGAATACATACCGAAGGCTGTCTTCTTCAATTCCTATTTCTGGATTATGTTGCAATGTATTCATTTTGCAGGCAAAGGGAGTTATAGAAATAAACTTCTGGATTGTGATCACTAATGGGAATAGAAATTAAATATTTATCCTTAAGACATACAGAGTTATCGTTCACTGGAAGACAGTTTAAAAGGTTTTATTTAGCTTTACTAGCTATTATCTTCGTCAAGGGCTTTCCCCCTTTCTCAGCGCAGCTGCAGCGTTTCGTCCAGCATTCTCTCTGTTGGGCCAGGCTGCTTCATTCAGCAGCTGCCTAACTGGGCTGACAGTTTTGGGTGTTGCTCTGGCCCCGGACAGAGATGTTACAGCCGCTTCAGTCACTGTGTTCTGGGCTGATGGGTGTGGGAGAGAAGCGTCAGCTGTGTAAGAGGGAAGATGCCAAGTTTACGGAGGTTTGGTCGCGGCTGTGCCTCAGGACCGGGTGACTTTGAATCCAGCCGTGGTCAGCGTCTTCCTAAACCAGGAGGGAGAGAGAGGGAGAGAGGGAGACTAGATTAAATGCATATAAAACTGTGAAGAGACTCCATAAGCATCCTAAAAATTATATACCTAGAAAATGACATTTTGTTTTAAGAGATTTCAAAGTCACCTGAATATAGTAAAACATAAGCCACTAGAATAGCCCAACCTTAAAAGACAGATTCAATGTTCAAAAGGAAAAAAAAGTCGCAGGAATAAAAGGCTTATTGAGTTTCAAGCATGGCCTTTTCGAGTATATCGACAAAAGTCTCATTGTCTCCACGGACCCTGCTGCCTCAGGGGGTCCCCGACCATCCTCTGTTGTTTCTAAGGTGGAGCAGACCCCTTTTTCTATGTCACATAACATCCCCCCCAGCCCCTCCCCTGGATGGAGCCTTCACAATTACACTGAATTTGTGATAAGCCTATCTTATCAAAGCAATGATGACAGTCATTCCATCTCAAACCCCGGCTTTTTCCTCCCTCAGACCAGTGCTGAGGGGAGTTACCTATTCGTGGGGCTGCCTGATGGTTCCCCAGCAAGCTGTTTCTGTAGCATGCGATCTGTAATGGTGGAGAGAGCGCTGCAACCGGCTTGTCTTTCTTTCCTGGGAACTTATTCTTTGAAGCAATTGAATGAGACCTTTTCAGGCGGGGGTGGCAGGCGGCCTCTCTTCAGAATGCCTGGCCTGCTTCCCAGTGTGAAACATTCCCCAAATATGCAACTTTGTAAGCGTCCCGGCAGCCAGAGCTCAGAGCAGCCTCCTGCCAGAGGAGCTGGCATCCCGTGGGGACGCGGGGATGGGGGCACAGCGCCCCGGCCCCTCCGGCAGGCCCTGGGTTTGCCTGATGCCAGGAAGACCCGGCCCCTGGTTACGTCGCTGGGAGAAGAATCTGGCCAACAGTTGGGCTGTGACAAGAGCTTGAAGCTTGTCTCTCTCTCTCTCTCTCTCTCTCTCTCTCTCTCTCTCTCTCTCTCTCTCAACCCCCTCCTTCATTCAAATTCAATCCTATAAAAAGGCTTTTGTTGAAGGAGCAGCCAGGGTATTTCGGTGCACGTCTGTGTCAGTGTTTCCAAAGTTGGACAGAAAGAACGTCCTCAGTTGAAATCCTGCGCAAGCAGGTCTGGAAATTGACTGGGAAGGAGTGGAGGTCACAGCCACTGTCACATGGCATCTGTTTTGTTTGGAAGTGATGAAGCCACAGAGCAAAGGACCTTCTTGTGGATGGTAAGACGTCCCCTGCCAGGGAGTGTCCGAGAAAGGGCACGCTGGGTGGGCCAAGGCTCGGGCTGGCTGGGTTGTTGCTTAGATGTGCATCTGGAAGGATGCAGTGAGCAGCTGGGGTGGGTGGAGATCGCTTAGGAAAGAAGGCGGCTCTGCGTCCTTTACCATCTCTGGGGGAAGGAGCCAGACTGCTTTGGGGGTTCTCGCAGTGTCCTACAGCCATGACTGCCCTCACACTGTGGCATTCTGCTGCCTGAAAACAGGTCCACAGTTTGATTAAGGAACCGACCTTTCATTTCTCCTGAGTCTTAAGCTTTTGCTGAATTTTGTCTCAACTTAGTGCCTTAGAAGCCCCCGAAGTCTTTGTTTCACGGAGGCCACTGATGGAAGGACTTAGAAAGGAGACAGTTTGCTGTGTTTTGCTGGTTGTCATTTTATCATTTGCTTATTCAGTTGGATCTTCTTTTGCGTGAGCTCTAAATGCATATGGTTGTCAAAAGCAAAAGCACCCAAGCCAAAAAGCGATGTCCAGCAAATTATCGACTCTGGCATTCATACATGGGCGTTCTTTCCTATGACTGAGTTGAATTCTTTTTCGTGAGGCTCAGTCCTTCGCCTGCCCAAATTGTGTGACATTGCTCTGTTTTGGGGTTTCTGTATTTTTAGGCATTGGGAGTAAAGGATCACACAACTTCTCTTAAATTTGCCATCTTTTATGGGGGTGTCCTGCCACTTTTTCTTTTTGCTAATATTCTTCTCCTGATGCTTCTTGCTTCTTTAAGCACATTTCTGATTTTATTCCTCTGGATTTTCCCTAGCTCTTCCTTGGCATTTAACGCCTGTGCCTTGTTCGGGTCCTGCCTCCACCACTTGCTAGTTGTGTGACTTTGGGCTAGTTAATTGTAGACTTCATTGTCCTTATAGTAAAAGGGGACATGGTACCTTAATTCGTGAGCTCTCCTGGGGATTAAATGAACTGGTACAAGTGCAGTGCTTAGAACAGTGCCTGACATCATTATTGTTTAGTTTGGGCTTCTTCCATGTCTAATGCGGGGGCCACTGGGAAATGTTACTCTTAGGAAAGAGAAGACAGTGGGAGGGACAGGCTTGATGATGCAGTGGTGGTATTTCATCATGCTGCCGTTTCCATAGCGTGCTAGTCCCTGATGAGATGAAGGGGAAAAGCCCTAACTAAGCTGTGTACTCTGCACTGCTTTTTTTCCTGTAACCTCTTTATTGAGATTCGCATACCATACAATTCACCTGTGTAAAGTGTACTATTTCATAGGTTTTGGCATTATTACATTATTAATTTTTTAAGTTCTGGTAAAATATATAGGAAACATAAAGTTTGTCATTTTAATCATCTTTAAATGTACAATTTAGTGGCATTAATTACATTCACAATGTTGTGTAACCATCACCTCTATTTCCAAAATTTTTTCATCACCTCAAACAGAAACTCTGTACCCATTAAGCAGTAACTCTCCAGTCCCTCTCTCTCAGCCTCTGGTAACTTCTAATTTGCTCTCTGATGCTATGAATTTGCTTATTCTAGACATGTAAGTGACATTATACAGTATTTGTCCCTCTGTGTCTGGCTTCATTTAGCATGATATTTTAAGGGTTCATCCTTGTTGTATGTATCAGAACTTCATTCCTTTTCATGGCTGAATAATATTCCTTTGGTTGGGTATACCATATGTTGTTTCAACCATAGGTGGTCATTGGTTGTCTCCACCTTTTGGCTATTGTGAATAATGCTGCAATGAACATTCCCATAAAAGTATCTGTTCAAATTCCCACTATAATTCACCTAGGAGTGGAATAGCTAGGTCATATAGTAGTTCTATTTTAGCTTTTAGAAGAAACACCCAATAATTTTCCTGGAAAACAGTTGCTTTTTGGTCATTCTCTCTTCTTGTATATATCTCTCCTTTGGTATCTCTCTCCCTCAGATTCTATTCCATTTCCTCCCATTTATCCAAGTTTTCTTATACTTTAATCAGCACACATGTTCTTGTCTCCCCTCCCAACCATGTGTCTCCCTCTCACATGTCTTTCTTTGTCCCTCATCGATTGGCAGAGCATATATCACCCACTCTGGCTACACGTCGCCTGATCATTTTCATCTCATTGTCCAAGGAGGGGGAGACTTTGTAGGTCATCCATAGGCCCCAGTATACTTCGGCTGGAGGTGGTTTCCGCCACAGGATGCCCTAAAACCTCTAAGGTGTGGGAAGTCGTTGGGGATGTGGAGTCACAAACACGGCAGAATTCCAGCCCCCCTTCAACAGGCTTCCTCCTTCCCACAGCACCTTGCTGTGTTGTTCCCTGTCCAGCAGGAGAGTTGTTCTCCACTTTTCATTTGCTCCCAGTTTCTCCACTTTTCTATGAGCAAGAGAATTAATGAATGAATACCCCAGCAGACTGTAAGCCTGCCTCAGACAGCCATTCTGCTTGTTGGGCTAATTGTGAGCCCAGGTTTCTGAATGTCATTCATTTCACAATAAGGCTCCTAATTAATCTCAGCACCGTTCTCACCAGAAGAAAGGCTGATACACAGAAACATCCCCAATTACCATGAGAAAGGAAATGTCGAGAGCCCCGTTGAATTTTCCTGGCATCCAACCCTGTCTCAGATGAAAATTGCCATTAACCCACAGGCAGCCCAGCGATCAACCTTGGAAACGAGGGGGTGATGAGAGCCTGAGGAGCCCCAGACCACACGGACCCCGTTCCTGGAGGAACCTGCCGGGGCCTGCACACTCTTGTTTAGTAACACCGATTGTGTTTCCCGAGACGACGTGGAGAATCCTGCTGCGGGTGCCTCGTCAGAAGCAGAAATGCTTCAGCCGCCCCAGAAGCTGGTGGGGCGGTTTTAATCCGGAAAAGCTAAAGGTCTCCTCTTTTGTCTGTGTTTTTGTGCCTGCAGGACAAAAGATCCTTCATCACCGAAGTGACGTGTTAGAAACAGTGGTCCTGATCAACCCGTCAGACGAAGCCGTCAGCACTGAGGTGGGCATTCAGCTCTGCAGGGCCTCACACAACTGCAGGACCCAGCTGACCGGAGGCACTGGGGCAGGTGGCCGGAGAGGGAGAGGGGAGAGAAAAGTTCTTGGTCCAGGATGCTGGGTCCATCCCATCAGTGGCTGGTTCTCTGTGTCAGCACCACCCCAGACTGCCCTTCCCAATAAGGACAAAGTGGAAGAACGTTCTGGAACTGGAATATCTCATTGAGGCTAGTGGGTAGAACTCTTGTGTGTACATGGAGGGTGTGCTGCTGGGACGGACTCTGCTAGGGTGCAGCAGGGGGCATAGATGGCAAGCCTTCAGGCTGGGACATCAGGACCCAAATTTGAGGAAGAACGGCATCTCAGATGCGAGCCCCTTCAGATCCATCCTGCCCGACCCCTTATCACTGTCGAGAGGCAGGGGACATGCGGTAAGGAGCGTGGCTGTGGTGCCGACGCCTGGGTTCTTCCACTCGTTCGCTGGCGGCCTCCCTGGCCACCTCTGTGAAGTGGAGATTGTACAGTGCTTACATTTAATTTGCATGTTTAGTGTGCTGCTTAGAAATGTGAAGCAGTTAGAACACAGCATGGCACATAAGAACTGATATATAAACTGACTATTCTGATGAATAATAGTACTGTTTCCATCATATGAAATTTTTGCCAGAGAGAGTAACAGGTTATTTCAGAGACCACTATACGATACGAACTTGGCTGAAGCCAAGAATCTCTGGGGACCTAAGCCAGAGGACTTAGTGTATCTTCATTTACTGTTTCCTTTATTGAGTTGCTTCTTGGACATTGAAGTAGCTATAGGCCCTGGGGAGGGGGAGGGACTGCATTACCTGAAGAGTCTCTTCTGCCCATGCTTTGAGCATCTCTGTGATTATAGCCTTTTTAAAATTTAAATATATATTTTATTGATTTTTTACAGAGAAGAAGGGAGAGGGATAGAGAGTTAGAAACATCGATGAGAGAGGTCGATCAGCTGCCTCCTGCACGCCCCCTACTGGGGATGTGCCCGAAACCAAGGTACAGGCCCTTGACCGGAATCGAACCTGGGACCCTTCAGTCCGCAGGCCGACGCTCCATCCACTGAGCCAAACCGGTTCGGCAACCTTTTTAAAATTTAAATCGAGATATTTTACAACCATGAAATTCATGCTTTGAAAGTGTGTGAGTTGGTGGGTTTTAGTATGTTCACAAAGTTGTGCAACTATCCCCATTAATTTCAGAATATCACCCCCCAAAAACCCTGAACCCATTAGCAGTTACTCCCCATTCCCCCCAGCTGCAGGCAACCATTAACCTACTTTTTGCCTCTATGGGTTTACCTATTCTAAATATTTCGGGTAATGGGAATCATACAATATGTGGCCCGTTGTGCCTGGCTTATTTCATTTAGCATAATGTTTTCAAGATTCACCCACATTGTAGCTTATATCAGTACTTCATTTCGTCTTATGGCTGAGTACTCTTCCATTGTGTGGATATGCCACAGTTTGCTTCTCTGTTGATCAGTTGATGGGTTTGGGTTGTTTCCCCTTTTTGGCTATCATTTTGAAGCCTGTTTTTGTTTTTTTAAAATATGTTTTTTGTTTATTTTAGAGAGGAAGGGAAAGGGAGAGAGAAATATAAACATCAGCACTGAGAGAGAGTCATTGATTGGCTGCCTCCTGCATGCCCCCTACTGGGGATAGAGCCCAAAATCTGGGCATGTGCCCTGAGCAGGAATCGAACCCTGACCTCCTAGTTCATAGGTGGACGTTCAAACACTGAGCCACACTGGCTGGGCATTATGTAGCCTGTCTTGATCCCACTTCCTCCTGCTTCAGATTAGCAGGTCCTCTTGGATCTTTCTGACAATCTATTAAGGTACAAAGTTGAGGCAAGTGATGGACTATCTCTCTCTCTCTAACAGAATCAGGAAGTGAAATATAATTTGAAAAAAGCTGTATATCCAGCCAGACATCTGTGAGACATGGAAAAGGGAAAAAATAGGGAATTCTTTAAGGAATTCAGGCTTGCTTATGGAACAGGTGGAGCTGGAATAATTAGTTCAGCACAGGTGCGTTTCCTTGATTCGACTGGGGGGTGTTGGGGGCAATGGGTCCTCGTGGCCTGTTTACCTTTGTGTACCCCCTTGCGCGAATGGGCATAGAATGATTACCTTGGGGCTTAGAGCAGCATTTCTGCTATAGGACAGGCTGGCGACCTGCCACCTCAAGTTCACAGAGTTCTTTAGTGCAACCATTTACAGTCCTATTGAAAAGTTTCTGTTCAGGGGCAGCCTTTTGTTGATGTTCAAGGTTAGGTACCTGGCTGATCCCACTGTAGGCTGCATTGGGAGCTGTGTGTTTGGTGTGTGGCTTGGAAGGAAGGGGATCCTGCATGGGAGGGGCTGACTTGGGACCCTAGTTGGAAACCTGTTTCCTGAGGCAGCCGTGGTGGGACCTGGACTGTACTCGGTGACTCAGCCTGTGAGATGTTCCTAAGGCGCAGACCACGTACTGCTAGCAGACACAGCTGTGGGACAAATCATCACCAGCTATGGAGGCTGCTTTGAAAGAGACAAGGAAGCTAGGGGAGAAGGCCAGCCACCGCTATTGTCTTGGTTGTAGCCAGACCTGGAAAATCGCGGTCACGGGCGATCTGGTGACCACAGTCGTTGGCTCTGTCCAACTCCCCAGGGGGGAAATGAATAACCAGAGAACGAATGCTTTTTGTTGGTAATAACCTCAGGACAGGGCTAGCATTCGCAGGGCTAGCATTCGCAGGGCTAGCATTCGCAGGGCCAGCCCTGTCTTGAGGTGGGACGTGGGAGCTGCTGCGACTCCTGTTGCCTGTGCTTTGTTTCAGGTGCGCTTGATGATCACCGACGCTGCCCGACACAAGCTGCTCGTGCTGACGGGGCAGTGCTTTGAAAATACTGGAGAGCTCATTCTCCAGTCCGGCTCTTTCTCCTTCCAGAACTTCATAGAAATTTTCACCGATCAAGAGGTGGGCTCCTGTCTGGAGTATCTAAGCTTTATAATTGCTTTGTTACTGTTGTAGCCTCAGGCTGCTCTTTGAAAGCACTCAGGGGAGCTAGAAGAAGGGGAGGGAATGTCACATCTCCTTTGAAATAAGCAAAACCGTGACTCATCACCAAAAGAATTTAGAGCACTCACTATAATTAATCGGAAGCATTCTTAATGGCCGGAGATACAGATGGAGGGGTGTTGGAACAGTCAACATTTTACGGATGGCAAAAAAGATGGAAACATTTGAAATGAACCAAAAGAAAACCCGGGTTTCCTGTTTTCTGAAAGAATATTCCAAAAATCCCTTGGACTTTTGGTAGGATTTAACCACCCTGATCTCTTTCAGTGCTTGAACTTCCTTTCCCTGATCTCATTATTTCTGATTTCTTTTACTTTTAATGCCTAGTCCCAGTGTTTGAACTTGGGCTGTTTGAACAGCCCCCAGAAGAGAGGGCTCAAGGAAGGGCTACAAGTAGGAAAATTGGGCAGATTCTTGGTTCATGGTTCACATTCATGCTTCAAGAAAAAGAGGGTTGAAGAAGCTGGACTGAAGCTGGGTCTTTAATATTTCTGATGCGTGTATCTTATTCAAGGACGATACTTGTGAGGTATTGAAAGCTAGATGATGATAGTGGAATTTGGGAAAACGCGAGTGAAGATTTTGATTTGGTTATGTCTGCTGGAGAATTTATCCTGGCTGGGCAACTTCTCTTTCCAAAAGAATGTGCCTCTTTCAATGTGTTTATTTGTTTATAGTCGTTACAGACACGTTCAGGGCTGTCACCGCAGCAGGTTGGGGCCTGCCCGCAGCTGATAGCAGATTTCCACTTGGAGGGTTGAGGGATGTGCTGACAGGAGGAGTTACCACGTCTATTTAAAACCATCTTCCTGAGAACTTCCTGAGATGGCGGCCTCTCGGCCTCCTGGGTGTCGTGAAGGGCCATCTGTCTTTCTGCATTTAATCTTCCTGAGGCTGCGCTTCACAGAGAGGTCTCTGTGTACTTTTCATCACTGGCAAGAGCTGTAAATAAACTGCCCAGCTTCATCTGGCTCACCTGGAGGCTTCTATAAAAAGACTTGGCAGATGACAGAACCATGTTTCACTCCCCACCCACTGGGAGAGAAGGGCTAGCAAAATGAAAAGGAACATTTTACTTATCGTTGTCATCTGGGTCTGGAGGCAGACAGTCCTGGCTCCTCACAGTGAGAGGGGGTCACAGGGCCCTGTCTTTCTCCAGAGGCTGTGATCTGTCTTCCTCTAAGGCATATCTATGGCACCCACACAGTGGAAAGGCTTTTGTTCATTGCACTGCAATTCCAATCTAGAACTACAATTCTCACTCTACCTGCCACCTCAAAACTGTCAGAATCTTTTGCAAGATTGAGTTCTCCAGTGCATGTTGTGCCTGAGGGCGTTTGTCTGGTAAGTCAGAGGTTGCACACATTATCAGCGCCTTGCCCCGGGGAAGAGAGAGAGGTGTAGAGGCCTGGAAATTGCCCAGTGGCCTAGTAGCATGGGTGGGTGGTACACAGGCCTGAGTTCAGCCTGACCCTCAGCTCATATATATGCATGGGCACCTCCCCTGCATACTTTAGCAGTTCTGCAATTAGTTTCTGGTGGCTGGCTTCTATCCCACATCATTGGTTTGTCTTTGCCATAAAATCGAACAAAGGATGAATGTAAAGAAAAGGGTTTGTCATTGCCCAAATCTTAAATAAGCAGGTATCATACTTCATCCATCTGACCCCAAATAATATCCCTCTCTCTCTTTAAATAAGGCATAGTGTTATGAAATTGCTGCTTAAATCGTTTTTTTATTAGCCCACAAAGTAGAATTTTAGCACAATAGGCTCTGCACATATTAGAATTTACCCCTAATTACCAAAGAAAAAGAACCAGATTTAAATGAAGAATGTAAGTTCTGTGTAAGGGCAGATTCCCAGGGTTTGCAATTACTGGGATGGGCTCTGAAGGGCATACACCTTTTTTATGCTCAGCCAGGTGTCCTTTAGGCCAGAGGCTCTGCCATAGTCTCCTCTGCTTGCCCCATAACACCACCAATTATTTTGGAGAAAGTTATGTTCAACACAAAAGGATCTTTGGAGTTCTCCCTAACAGACTACATCAGTGGGCTGGTGGGGGAAGACAAGAGAAGGGGAGAATGTTGGGTAGAATTCACTCTCCCTCTTGCCACAACCAGAGCAACTCGGCCTTTATTCCTTTGGCATTGTAGACTTTGAAGAAAGGCTGCTACAGCTAAAGTGGGTTGAAAATCACTGGACAGGACCAATGGTTACCAGCCTGTTAGAGCTATGATTGCCTGTAGTTGCATTGGAAAAAGGGCTTGAGTATAGAATGACTCACTAACAAAGGGACCTTAAAGGTCCAGTGTTTTTCCCTTTATCCACTCCTTGATATCTACTTATCACTCCAGAGAAATCAGAAACACAGTTTTGGAAAAACAAAAATGACACATTTTTGGATGAGAATAGTTTTTTTAAAAAAGGACTTAAAAATAGAGTTATCAGTGCATTTTGAGCTTCAGGTTTTGGGAGTCTTAGTCATTGGAGGTCAACTTCCAAATCAGAATTCAGAGTTAAAACAGTCATCTGGCTAACCTACCACTTCCTGAAATCCAAGGATGGTGAAATCATCATCTCCTGGGGACATTTTTCATTCTCTGTTAGAAAGTTTTTCCTTATTTGTCTCATTGTATCTTCAAGGAAGAACTGTAATCCCTATTCCACCTGACACTGTCTTAGACACTCTTCACTGGCAATGCCAATTTTTTTTTCTTCCAGATTAATAATCATTTTCGGTTCCACCCACTGTTCTACATAAACCAAGATATTAAAGATTCCCTGTATTCCCTGGTCACTGTCCTTCGAACTTGTTTCATTGGTAGGAAGGGAAGATGGAGTGGGTATGGGGAAAATTCAGGAGTTCAGTCTTGGTCATGCTTTAGTGCCTTGGTGTTATCAGACGCCAACTTGGATATATGAGCCCAGAGCTCAGAGAACTAAGAGTTGGGCTGGATATGTTAATTTGGTAGCCATCAGCATATGAGAAAATAGATGAAGTAATTTAGAAGGAGCAGTGTATTAGAAGAGGAAGGAGCCAGTAAGGCGACCTCTTTCAATTTGTTTGCTTATTTGTTTATGGTCTAGTTTCTCTAAAATGCCATGACTCACCCTGGACACCATACTCCGGGGGTCATTGACCAGGTGTGTTGTGAGAGCCGATGACTATAGTTTTCAATACAGTGTTCTATTAAGTAAGTCTAAAAGTAATTTTTGACTGTTACCATCCACAATTAAATATCAATGGGGAGAGGGTGCAGGCTTTGAGGAGCTCTGTAATTACATGATTTGGGAACTCCTTTTAAGAAAAAAACAAAATTGTTAATATACAATTACAAGGCTTTTGGAGGTGCCCATGCCAGTGAGGGGCCTTGAAGTTTAAGCTTCTGTAGCTTTATTTAAATCCATTTGACTGTCAAATAACATCCCCGAGTCCTTTCTATGGATATTCTTGTTAAGCCACCTCTCCAAATCCTGCACTTTAGCCAGCTGGTTTATTGGACCCCACATTTATCCCTTTAGAACACCACCCTGTTACAGTTGACTTAGCCATCATCATCCTAACGTCCAGAGCTTTTGTAACTGTCTGAACTCTGCCATCCCACATTTTGCCATGCCTCGCATTTTCATGCCATCACAGATTTGATAATCATGTCTTCATTTTTATCCAGGTCAATACACGACATGACATAACTGAGCCCTGAGGCAGCCCACCATAAACCTCTTCCCAGGTTGACACTAAGCAGCACTGTATATATAGCTTCATACAAATCCACCTGATTTTGCTATCACACTGTTCAGAAATCCTGTTAAATGTCTTGCAGAGATACGCAGTCCGCTGTATTTCCTCATTAGCCAAGCAAGTAACCTAATCAAAAAAGGAAATGCAGTTAGGAGGCCATGGCTTAGAAATTCAAATCATATTTCATTAATATTATCTGCACTAAAGTAATTTATTTCTTCTATTTTCCGTCCTTTTCCAGTATGCCTGCATTTAATTAGAAAAAGAAGTGGACAAAAAGACTATCTTTGCCCTGAGCAATATTTCTTCCAGTCATGTCTCTCATCCATTTTTGTAAGAACAAGGGGAGAGTAGCAATCAGTGTGCTTGAGAAGTATGAGCAGGCTCACATCACTTCTCAAGTGTCCACTCCAGGACAGCACGTATTGAATTGATCAAGTTCAGTGCAGTTCAGGAAACATCTGTTGAATCTGATGATATGCTGGGGAAACATAGATAACTATGATACAGAGAGATACAACATGTGTTTCCTCCTATTCAGGAACTTTTCGCATATTGGGCTATAATAGCTACCATTTACTTTGATGATGATTTCCAATCTCTTAGAAGCCTCAGTTTCCTAGTCTAAGACCTAGACACAAGTTCCCTTGCCACTGCCCGCTTGTTGGATCCTCCTTATTGCTCTCATCTGATAATTGAGTGAATGTTGATTGAGTGCCACTATGGGCTGGACACTTGTAAGACCCAACCTTTGCCCTTGAGGTGCTTGGTCTCTAGAGTGTATGTTGGTGTAGAGGCCTGGAGGCTGCTCAGGGGGAAGCAGGGAGTTCATTTCCTCTGTGTAGCTCCAAGTCTGTAGTATAATAAGCATGTCAAACTCACGGCCTGCGGGCCACATGCCTCGTTTATTTGGCCCGTATTAGCCTTTGAGTTTGACACACTTGCTGCAGTAGTTGTTCCTTTTTACCTAGTCCATTCATCTCTCCTTCTTGAAGGGCTCTGCTCAGTCTCTGCATTTTTGTTTCATCCTGCCACTGCTTCTTCAGAGAGATGGAGTTTTCCCTCTCTGAAAAGAAACTTGTCCAGCAATGCTGACTTTTTTTTTCTGTTTCTCCCATAAATCATAGTTTCCCATTCACCAGCCTCTTTGCTGTTTTTCATTGTCCTCGACTTCCTCAGAATTCTCTGTAACCTTGTTTTCTTTTGGGGTCATTGCCTTCATTTTATAGGCTGTCTGGATAGAGGTGAAAAGATAGAAGGTGGGGAGGTATTCCTCGAGTCTTTTTACCTACTCTTTGAACTTGGTGATTACAAATCTTATAAAAAGAGCTAGTGATTGAATACCTCCTACACACAGCAGGATCAAACCCTTGGGCTGCCACACCCTTTAGTAAGGGTGGAATTTCAAAAATTAAAATAGACGAAAATTTAAAATTTCACTGTTAAAGAGTCAGCAGTTGAAAAAAAAGAAGAGTCAGCAGGTGAGTTAGTCTAGATTTCTCCTCTAAAATGTATTATAAAACACGAATAGTTTGCATGTTCTCTGTATGAAAATTAGGATTGAGAGACTCCTAATTGTGCTATAGTGGTGGTGATGAAGGTTTATGCTAATTATTGGACAAGAAACCATATGTAGTGTTCATGTTTGCTTTGGCCAGAAAATAATTTGAGCAACAATTACCCACGATGGTTACCTTTGACTTTCTCAGTTTTCTTAGCTTCCAAAAGAGTTGATTCCTATCCTTTTTATAGGAGATGATCAAATCAGAGGAAACAGCAAAATCAAAGATTTATTATTTTGCTATTTTGAGACCCTTCATATAAAATGTGGGACAAATAGACATAACAAAACAAAAATGGCTATTTTACTGCAATCTTAGGTAGAAAAAATCAGATTCTATAAATTACTCTATGCACATGCACTGGTAGCCTCAAATATTGGTATCCAGAAGGTTGTATGAGACAGAGGAAATCAATCTAAAACTAGAAGGTGAGAGTTCAGACCTGCTGGCTCAAGGATGCCTGGACCACATGGAATCTTTGCTTTGCCCTTCATAATTTGCCTTCAAGGTCAGGAGCTCTTTTTGAATCTCTGGGCTGACTTATGAGCTTTGCTGTAGCCAAAAGAAGACCGGAGTTTATGGCGTGATTCTCCCTTACTACGTAGTAAGCTAAGACCATGAAACATATGGCCATCATATGGAATGAGACAAAAATACATTTTCAATGAACCACAATCTCTGTTTTGGTCACAATTTGCTCTTCTGCACTCCTGTCCTATGGGAAGTATTAAACAATGTGTTAAAAAACATTTGAGCCCCCAATTTTTTTTTCTGATTTATGGTCAACTATTTCTTTTCTTAAAATAATATTTTTAAATTACTGTTTGCACTCAGTATTATTCTGTATTAGTTTCAGATGTACAGCATAGTGGTTAGATAATCATATACTTTTCAAAGTGCCCCCTCCCCCCAGCACCCACCTGGCACCATACATAGTTATTACAATATTATTGATTCTATTCCCTGTGCTGCACTTTATTTACATCCCGGTGACTATTTTGTAACTACGAATTTGTACTTCTTAATCCCTTCACCTTTTTAAGCCACATTTGATCTTAGCCACTCATACCCAGCTTGCCCTGAGAAGAACAGGAGTTGTGAGAGAGTAGAATGTCTCACTTTGGATTAAAACATGAGTAAATGGGGATAAATGGGGATGCTTGCTGTATAATGGCCCAGTTGCTTTCATCATCACGGCTTCAATAAAAGTATTTATATTTGTAGAGAATCTGCTGGATGAACCACTGATATATTTTTTTAAATATTTTTGGAGAGGAAGGGAGAGGGGGAGAGAGATAGAAACATCAATGATGAGAGAGACTCATTGATTGGTTGCCTCCTGCGTGCCCCTATTGGGGATCAAGCCTGTAAATCAGGCATGTGCCTTGATGGGAAATTGAACCCAGGACCTCTTGGTCCATGGGATGATGCTCAATCCACTGAGCCATCACAGCCAGGCAGAACCACTGATATTTTAAATAGTGTGAACTGATGCCAGGACCAATACTTTTTTGTAATAAGGAGCAATCCATAACTTCCTTGTCTCCCGAGGGGGCGGAGGGGAAGAAAGCACACCAAACTTTTTTCTTTTACACCTACAAAATTCTAAAAGTAGACAACAATAAGTGAACCAAAACTAAATTCATTCAATGTATCAATCAGGCCTTTTTGCCAAGCCCAGCAGAATAAAAGAAAATCTTTTATATCAGTGGTGAAATGACTCACATAGCCTTCCCCATATTTATTCTCCAGAGAGGAAGGGAGAGGCTGCCTCCTGCATGCCCCACTGTAATATCAAAGTATTTCATAACCACTGTAGCACAGGCCCTGATCTTCCAAATGGTCACTGGTCTTAGAACTGGACCAGAGTTCTGGAGTTCTCCTGCTGCACAAGAAAGATTATGTAGAGGTGTTCTGGGAGGTGGTTGAGGCATATGGGAGCAGTGTGTGGGGTGGTCAGGATGGAGGCTGTTCACCTACCATTGTGGAAATGTTTCAGAATTTAAACAACCAGCATCCCTGAAGTCAGTCCTTGGTTCATCCAATGATCCTATAATATCTAGTAATACATGGAGATGGTGGGTCAGTGATAACATTCACTTAAGCCTTTTCTTTCTTTGTTTATTATTTTTTTAAATCCCAGATTGGAGAATTACTGAGTACCACCCATCCTGCCAACAAAGCTAGTTTAACCCTCTTCTGTCCTGAAGAAGGGGACTGGAAGAACTCCAACCTTGACAGACACAATCTCCAAGACTTCATCAATATTAAACTCAACTCAGCTTCTATATTGCCAGAAATGGAAGGACTTTCCGAGTTCACTGAGTATCTCTCAGAATCAGTGGAAGTCCCATCTCCCTTTGATATCCTGGAACCCCCCACATCGGGTGGCTTTCTAAAGCTCTCCAAGCCCTGTTGCTACATTTTTCCAGGAGGGAGAGGTGATTCTGCCTTGTTTGCAGTGAATGGGTTCAATATGCTCATCAATGGAGGGTCAGAAAGAAAATCCTGCTTCTGGAAGCTCATCCGACACTTGGACCGCGTAGACTCCATCCTGCTCACCCACATTGGGGATGACAATTTGCCTGGAATAAACAGCATGCTGCAGCGGAAAATCGCAGAGCTTGAGGAAGAACAGTCCCAAGGCTCCACCACCAACAGTGACTGGATGAAAAACCTCATCTCCCCTGATTTAGGAGTTGTATTTCTCAATGTCCCAGAAAATCTGAAAAACCCAGAGCCAAACATCAAGATGAAGAGAAGCATAGAAGAAGCTTGCTTCACTCTCCAGTACCTAAACAAATTGTCCATGAAACCAGAACCTCTGTTCAGAAGCGTAGGCAACACCATTGATCCTGTCATTCTTTTCCAAAAAATGGGAGTTGGTAAACTTGAGATGTATGTGCTTAACCCAGTCAAGAGCAGCAAGGAAATGCAGTATTTTATGCAGCAGTGGACTGGCACCAACAAAGACAAGGCTGAATTTATGCTGCCTAATGGTCAAGAGATAGATATCCCAATTTCCTACTTAACCTCAGTCTCGTCTTTGATCGTATGGCATCCAGCAAACCCTGCAGAGAAAATCATCCGAGTCCTGTTTCCTGGAAACAGCACCCAATACAATATTCTGGAGGGACTGGAAAAGCTCAAACATTTAGACTTCCTGAAACAGCCACTGGCCACCCAGAAGGATCTAACTGGCCAGGTGGCTGCTCCTGCTGTGAAACAAGTAAAACTGAAACAGAGGGCTGAAAGCCGAGAAAGTCTGAAGCCAGCCACAAAACCACTTGCCAGCAAATCTGTGCGAAAGGAGTCTAAAGAAGAAACTCCTGAGGTCACAAAAGCAAATCACGTGGAAAAGCCACCCAAGGTGGAAAGCAAAGAAAAGGTAACAGTGAAAAAAGACAAGCCAGTAAAAACAGAGACCAAACCTCCAGTGACCGAAAAGGAGGTGCCTATCAAAGAAGAACAGCCTCTGGTGAAAGCCGAGGTGGCTGAAAAGCAAGCCACAGATGTCAAACCCAAAGTCACCAAGGAGAAGGTGGTGAAAAAGGAAACAAAAGTTAAGTCTGAAGAGAAGAAAGAGGAGAAGGAAAAGCCAAAGAAAGAAGTGGCTAAAAAGGAGGACAAAACACTTATCAAGAAGGAGGAAAAACCAAAAAAGGAAGAAGTGAAAAAGGAAGTAAAAAAAGAAATCAAGAAAGAAGAGAAAAAAGAACCCAAGAAAGAGGTTAAGAAGGAAACACCCCTGAAGGAAGCCAAGAAGGAAGTTAAGAAGGAAGAAAAGAAAGAAATGAAAAAGGAAGAAAAGGAACCCAAAAAAGAAATTAAGAAACTTCCTAAAGATGTAAAGAAATCATCTACTCCTCTATCTGAAGCAAAGAAACCAGCTGCATTAAAACCAAAAGTACCTAAGAAGGAAGAATCTGCCAAGAAAGATTCTCCTGCTGCCGGGAAGCCAAAGGAGAAGGGTAAAATTAAAGTCATTAAGAAGGAAGGCAAGACAACAGAGGCTGCAGCAGCAGCCATTGGCACTGTGGCCACTGCAGCGGCCGTGGTGGCAGCAGCTGGAATAGCAGCCACTGGCCCTGCCAAAGAACTGGAAGCTGAGAGGTCCCTTATGTCATCCCCTGAGGATCTAACCAAGGACTTTGAAGAACTAAAGGCTGAAGAGGTCAATGTAGCAAAAGACATCAAGCCTCAGCTGGGGCTGATTGAAGATGAAGAGAAACTGAAGGCAACTGAGCCAGTCGAAGCCTATGTCATTCAAAAAGAGACAGAAGTCAAAGGTTCTGCCGAGTCCCCTGATGAGGGAATCACCACCACCGAAGGGGAGGGTGAATGTGAGCAAACACCAGAGGAGCTGGAGCCAGTTGAGAAGCAAGGGGTGGAGGACATAGAAAAATTTGAAGATGAAGGAGCAGGTTTTGAAGAATCTTCAGAGACTGGAGACTATGAAGAGAAGGCAGAAACTGAAGAGGCTGAGGAGCCAGAAGAGGATGGTGAAGAAAATGTGTGTGTGAGCACCTCCAAGCACAGCCTCATGGAGGAGGAGGAAAGTGCTAAGGCTGAGGCAGATGCACACATCAAGGAGAAGAGGGAGTCTGTGGCCAGTGGTGATGACCGAGCAGAAGAAGACATGGATGAGGCAGTGGAGAAAGGAGAGGCTGAACAATCTGAGGAGGAGGAGGATGAGGAGGACAAAGCTGAGGATGCCAGAGAGGAAGAATATGAGCCCGAAAAAGCTGAAGCTGAAGATTATGTGATGGCTGTGGTTGACAAGGCTGCGGAGGCTAGTGGTGCTGAGGATCAGTATGGATTCCTTACCACTTCAACCAAGCAACAGGGAGCCCAGTCTCCTGCCCAGGAACCTGCATCTACAATTCAGGATGAGACTTTGCCTGGAGGCTCGGAAAGTGAGGCCACTGCTTCTGATGAGGAGAATCGAGAAGATCAGCCTGAAGAATTCACTGCCACCTCTGGCTACACTCAGTCTACCATTGAGATATCCAGTGAGCCCACTCCAATGGATGAGATGTCTACTCCTCGCGATGTGATGAGTGATGAGACCAACAATGAGGAGACAGAATCCCCATCTCAAGAATTTGTAAACATCACCAAATACGAGTCTTTGCTGTATTCTCAGGAATACACCAAACCTGCTGTCACATCACTCAATGGATTATCTGAAGGGTCAAAAACAGATGCCACTGATGGGAAAGATTACAATGCTTCAGCCTCCACCATCTCACCACCTTCATCCATGGAGGAAGACAAATTTAGCAAATCTGTTCTACGTGATGCTTACTGTGCTGAAGAGAAAGACAGGAAAGCCACGTTGGTGATCAAAGACACTGTTTCAGCAGTTTCAGATGAAAAACTTAGTCCACCCAAGAGCCCATCCCTGAGCCCGTCTCCACCATCACCCCTAGAAAAGACCCCCCTGGGTGAACGTAGTGTGAACTTTTCTCTGACACCCAATGAGATTAAAGTCTCAGCAAAGACAAAAGCAGTCCCAGTGTCTCCTGAAGTGACCCAAGAAGTAGCTGAAGAACATTGTGCTAGTCCCGAGGATAAGACCCTGGAAGTGGTGTCTCCATCTCAGTCTGTGACTGGCAGTGCTGGCCACACACCTTACTACCAGTCTCCAACTGATGAGAAAACCAGTCACCTTCCCACAGAAGTCATTGAAAAATCATCAGCAGTTCCAGTGAGCTTTGAATTCAATGAAGCCAAAGATGAGAATGAAAGGGCTTCCATAAGCCCCATGGATGAACCTGTTCCTGACTCGGAGTCTCCTATTGAAAAAGTCTTGTCTCCTTTACGGAGCCCTCCCCTAATTGGATCCGAGTCTGCATATGAAAGTTTTCTGAGTGCTGATCACAAGGCTCCTAGTAGATACACTGAAAGCCCCTTTGAAGGAAAGAATGGAAAACAAGGCTTTCCAGACCAAATAAGTCCAGTTTCTGACATGACTTCCACTGGTCTCTTCCAAGACAAACAGCAAGGGAAAAGCACAGACTTTATACCAATAAAGGAAGACTTTGGTCAACAAAAGAAAACTGACAATGTTGAAACCATGAGCTCTCAATCAGGACTGGCTTTAGATGAAAGAAAGTTAGGAGGAGATGTTTCTCCTACACAAATAGATGTTAGTCAGTTTGGATCTTTTAAAGAAGACACTAAGATGTCCATTTCTGAAGGTACTGTTTCAGACAAGTCAGCTACTCCTGTTGATGAAGGTGTAGCGGAAGACACATACTCTCATATGGAGGGTGTGGCCTCAGTCTCCACAGCTTCTGTGGCTACAAGCTCATTTCCAGAGCCAACAACAGATGACGTGTCTCCTTCTTTGCATGCTGAGGTTGGTTCCCCCCATTCCACAGAAGTAGACGACTCCCTTTCCGTGTCTGTCGTGCAAACGCCTACCACTTTTCAGGAAACAGAAATGTCTCCATCTAAAGAAGAATGCCCAAGACCAATGTCTATTTCTCCACCAGACTTTTCCCCTAAAACAGCCAAATCCAGGACACCAGTTCAAGATCATAGGTCTGAACAATCCTCGATGTCTATTGAATTTGGTCAAGAATCTCCTGAGCACTCCCTTGCAATGGACTTTAGTCGACAGTCTCCAGATCACCCTACAATGGGTGCAAGTGTGCTTCACATCACTGAAAATGGGCCAACTGAGGTGGACTACAGTCCTTCTGACATGCAGGACTCTAGTTTATCACATAAGATAGCACCAATGGAGGAGCCATCCTACACCCAAGATAATGATCTTTCAGAGCTCATCTCAGTGTCTCAGGTCGAGGCCTCCCCATCCACCTCTTCTGCGCATACTCCTTCTCAGATAGCTTCTCCTCTCCAAGAAGATACTCTATCTGATGTTGTTCCTCCCAGAGATATATCCTTATATGCCTCACTCACCTCTGAAAGAGTGCGAAATCTGGAAGGAGAGACTTTATCACCAAAATCTGATATTTCTCCACTCACCCCGAGAGAGTCCTCTCCTTTATATTCACCTAGTTTTTCAGATTCTACCTCTGCAGTCAAAGAGAACATAGCAGCTTATGATACTTCTGCTCCTCCATCAATGGAAGCAACATCCACAGAGCCCTATGGCTTCCGTGCCTCGATGCTATTTGATACGATGCAACGCCATCTAGCCTTGAATAGAGATTTGACCACACCTGGTGTGGAGAAGGATAATGGAGGGAAGACACCTGGTGACTTCAGCTATGCCTACCAGAAGCCTGAGAAAACAAGTAGTTCCCCAGATAAAGAAGGTTACCCCTACGAGTCTTATGAGAAACCCACCCGAACCCCAGATAAGGGTGGCTATTACTATGAGAAGACAGAGAGAACCACTAAAGCCCCAAGTGACAGTGGCTATTCCTATGAGACCATTGAGAAAACCACCAAGACTCCAGAAGATGGTGGCTTTGCCTATGAAATTACTGAAAAGACCACACGGGCCCCCGAAGAGGGTGGGTACTCATATGAGATAAGTGAGAAGACAACAAGAACCCCTGAATTGAGTGGGTATAGCTACGAAAAGACTGAGAGGTCTAGTAGACTGCTGGATGACATCAGCAATGGCTATGATGACTCTGAAGATGGTGGCAACACACCTGGAGATTCCAGCTACTCTTATGAGACCACTGAGAAAATTTCCAGTTTCCCTGAGTCTGAAAGTTACACCTATGAGACATCTACAAAAACTACACGAACCCCGGATGCTTCCACATACTGTTATGAGACTTCAGAGAAAATCACTAGAACCCCCCAGGGGAATACATATTCCTATGAGACTTCAGACCAGTGCTACACTACAGAGAAGTCCCCCTCAGAGGCCCGCCAGGATGTTGACTTATGCCTTGTGTCCTCCTGTGAATACAAACATCCCAAGACAGAGCTGTCACCCTCCTTCATTAATCCCAATCCTCTCGAGTGGTTTGCCAGTGAAGAGCCAACTGAAGAATCCGAGAGGCCCCTCACCCAATCAGGGGGGGCCCCACCGCCTCCAGGAGGAAAGCCACAGGGGCGACAATGTGATGAAACCCCTCCCACCTCAGTCAGCGAGTCGGCCCCATCTCAGACTGACTCCGATGTCCCGCCAGAGACTGAAGAGTGCCCCTCCATCACAGCTGATGCAAATATTGACTCTGAAGATGAATCAGAAACCATCCCCACAGACAAAACCGTCACATACAAACACATGGACCCACCTCCAGCACCCATGCAGGACCGCAGCCCTTCTCCACGCCACCCTGATGTGTCCATGATGGACCCAGAGGCCTTGGCCAATGAGCAGAACCTGGGGAAAGCTCTGAAGAAAGACCTGAAAGAGAAGACCAAAACCAAAAAGCCAGGTACAAAGACCAAGTCATCTTCGCCTGTCAAAAAGAGTGATGGGAAGTCCAAGCCCTCTGCAGCTTCACCCAAACCAGGGGGCTTGAAAGAATCCTCAGATAAGGTGTCCAGAGTGGCTTCTCCTAAGAAGAAGGAATCGGTGGAAAAAGCAACAAAACCTACCACCACACCTGAGGTCAAAGCTGCACGTGGGGAAGAGAAAGACAAGGAGACCAAGAATGCCGCCAATGCCTCCGCATCCAAATCAGTCAAGACTGCAACTGCAGGTAGGTGGAAGGTGCTGGCATCCCACAGCCATCCCACTTTTAACTGGAGCTGTTGGCTTTCCATTTGACTTTGTACTGGGAAGACGAGAGAGCACAACTGGGTGCTCTCCCCTTTACTATCTCTTCTGCCTGAAGGTATCAATCTCAGCCCAGTGTTGTCCGAAAGCTTGGGGACAGCTCAGTAAATGGCCCAGAGCAGCTCATTCTGCAACACAGCAACTGCAGCTTTGTTCTAAGTCTTCAGAACCAAGGAAGTGTTTCAGGCTCTTTTGGAAGATGGTATTGGCAATGGCTTCAGCCATGCTGGCCCCAGAATGAAGCTCAGGTGACAGAGTTCCCAAAGGCCTAGGGAGAACTAGAGTTCTAAGCCAACCCTGGAATGTTCACTATAGGCCCAAGATTTAGATTTAATATTTTTAATTAAAAATTTTTTAAATTATAACATTTTAAAATTAAAATTATAAAATTTTTAATTAAAAAAAATCACCAAGCTAGAGCTACATCTCCATTAAAGACAATGCTGTTTTCTTATTGGCCAACAAATACCATAATTTCAGTCAGCCAGTGGGTATTCTGAACAAATTGAGAGAAGAGCATCAAAGGCTCTTCTTATACCCCCCTTACCTCACAGTCTTGCTAACTGAGACTCAGAATTCTATTTTGGATTAAATTGCACATGGCAGGAGCAATATGCCTGACTTCTGATCATTCATGTTTTGGTCTTAATTCTCAGATTTATCAAGTTCTCAGCAATACCTGGGTTTTTGATGGAATAGGTCTCAGATGGCTTCATTTTTGTAGCATGAAGATGCTTTTCCAACAGATCTCTAAAAAGACAAAATTGCACTATTAATTGATTTTTAAAACAAACCTGGGTAAACTTCTGTCAGTTCCCTCAGTTTGTGCTTCTGTATGAGTGACATTCATTGGGTGTTGATGGTAGCAATTTAGTGTACAAGGGGAAATTGTAGGTATTTTAAAATATATATATATATATATATATATATATATATATATATATATATATTTTTGATTTCAGAGAGGAAGGCAGAGGGAGAGAGAGATTGAAACTTTAATGATGACAGAGAATCATTGATTGGCTGCCTCCTGCAAACCCCTACTGGGGATTGAGCCTGCAACCCAGGCATGTGCCTTGACCGGAATCGAACCTGGGACCCTTCAGTGTGCAGGTCAATGCTCTACCCATTGAGCCAAACCAGCTAGGGCCAGGCATTTTTAATTATTAAAAAACCTGTACCTCACAAACTTCTGCTGTAAGTCAGAGTCTTTGGGAGGTCTACACGTGGATATTTGAGGGCTTTCAGCTCAGATGACTAAAATGAGTCAGTGTATCCAGATATCAGCTTGGCTGATTCTCACCACTCCCCCAAAACCTTAAAAATGAAACTGGACAGTTGATGGAGTTCACTGGTGGTTTTGACTCCGGGTGACTGTCTTTAAACATCCTATGGAGAAAGGAAATAGGATTAAATATGTAGAATGACTTAGCAGTGGTCTCAAACCAGCTGCACATTAGAATTACCTGGGGTGCTTTTAAAAGATGGTGGTGCCCAGGCCTCCACCCCAGCCCCATTAAGTTAGACTTTGGGGTGTGGGGCCTAGACATCAGTATGAAGAATAAAGTACTAATAAGTATTAGTTGATTCTAATTATGCAGCCAGGGTGAGGAATCATTGCCTTAGAATGCTAGTTCTATTAATGTTTCAAAACATTTAAACCTTCTGACTAGAACAAGTCAGGAAGCCAGCTCACCTAACAAGATGCCAAGAAACTCTGGGGTTAATTTGAATCTTCACTTTGCCCAGGCTTTTTTGACTTTAGACTGGGAATTCTGGCAACCACATACCCCTTTCACCAGTTTGGTATGTCCTGATTGGCTAGAGAAAGCCTAGTCTTTCTGAACCTTCCTCTCACTAAGTTTGGTATCCCGCCTTGTCTAGGGAGAAGTGTCTCACTTTTGAGAGTATTGTGCTAAGGAAAGTGACCTTTCAACAGTTTATGAATGAAGTTGAGGTGCTGAGGGCCTTGGAAATCATACAAAGTTAAGATCTAAACCAGGTTCTAGGTCAAATGTTAGGGTATAATATTCAGCTATGGGCAATATTGCTTTCAAATGAGTTCCTAACATGAATTACTAACATTGCTTAACTGTGGTTTACCAAATGCAGATCAAAATGGTTAAATGTCAGGGCTAAAATGCCCTCTACCAGAGAGAGGGAGATGCCCAGTCTCCCTTTGCACGTCCTGTGGACCTTCTTGTGGATGAGTAGGGGAGGTGTCCTGGGTCTGGGGGTCTCTTCGCATTCCTGTGACCCTGGCTTTCTCTTTGTCTATTTGCCAAAGGACCAGGGACCACCAAGACAACCAAGCCCTCAGCTGTGCCTCCAGGCCCACCTGTGTACTTGGACCTGTGCTATATTCCCAACCACAGCAATAGTAAGAATGTTGATGTTGAATTTTTCAAGAGAGTGAGGTCGTCCTACTACGTGGTGAGTGGGAATGACCCTGCTGCCGAGGAGCCCAGCCGGGCTGTCCTGGATGCCCTGTTGGAAGGGAAGGCCCAGTGGGGCAGCAACATGCAGGTAAGAGCTCCAGGACAGTGTCTGCACAGCCCGTGGAGCTGTGCCCAGGGCAGAGGGAAGGAGTCGTGTGTAAGGAGGCATCGTTGTGATTGTGGATCCACATGTAGTGCTCATGGTCTGTCACACGTGAAATATCCTGAGGACAGAGTGGATTTCACACACAGAAGATAGTCTAAAATATTATTCTTGCTACCAGTAACAGCCATGTCCTGGGAGGAAAGCCACTTTCCCACCCTAACTAAGGCAGGCGTAATTCATTTACCTGCCAAATGGGCCCAAGATTACTTGTCCTTCCTGCTAATAAATCAAGAGTAAGTGTGCATGAATCACAGTGGTCATATTTCTGTGTGAGAATTGCTAAGGAATTGTCTTTACTCCCTTGTGTTTCATGAATAGACCAAAGCTAGCAGTGTGGCCAAGTAGAAAAGTAGCTGTCCATGTGAAATGCTACAGGAGGGGCATTGCTAAAGATGGTAGTCAACAGGATATTCCCACCTCACCAACATGACTGGCCACGGACCACTCTATTATTTTGGCTGTGATCTTCGCTTATCTAAGTTTTACTTGTCTGCAAAGTCACCTAGTAAACTGTTTTTGCATAATAGTAAATAGATTTGTTTGTTAGTTAATCATACGAAATCTAATCAAGCACCAGTGGCCTCTTAATGAATTCTGGATGGAATTTTTACTATTCAAACCCACCCATCCACCCACCCATATCGCTCCTCTATCACTCTCCCCCCTCCCCCACAAATTAAAGATACAAATTTTTGTTCTCAGGACAAAATGTTAGTTACACACAGTAGAAAGCTTTGAGCTGCAATAATAACCAAAGCTCCTTGCATTAAATATGCATTGTCCTTGATGCAAAATTCACCAAGTGTGTTAAAGGAAATACAGAAATTCCTCCTTAGCAGAAGCACTTCTTCCTTTAACACTAAAGAATTGAGAAATTGATGATGAATATAGATGAACCGATTGACTGGTCATTAGTTGCCTTTGGTTCCAGTCTTCAACTTCCCCCCAAAATCTCGATATTTTCTTGCAGCTTTATTCTGGTTCATAGAAAATGTCAGTTGAAAAGTCCTTTGCATTTCTTGAGGAAAATATAAAATTTTCCTTTCTTTACCCTTCTTCTCTCTAATTGATTAATACCTTATTGTTGTTCTATTTTTTTTATCTGATTTCTAGCTCTGCCCTCAAGCAGTTATTTTGCTCTCTCCCTGCAGGTGACCCTGATCCCAACTCATGACTCCGAGGTGATGAGGGAATGGTACCAGGAGACCCATGAGAAACAGCAAGACCTCAACATCATGGTTCTAGCAAGCAGCAGCACCGTGGTTATGCAAGATGAATCCTTCCCCGCATGCAAGATCGAACTGTAAAGACCAAGGCCAGCCACACCACAGGATTTGAACTTTGTTTCCAGAAACTCTTCAGTTTGAAACTACTTTTTCTAAAAAGTCAATTCATCTAAATAAGTCACTGAACTGTTACCTGCCAAACGCTATGCTGTGTCATGGTGGTGCAAGTCACTGGTATTTCTCAGTTTTTGCTGATTGCTAAGGGAAGTAACAGTATTCCCACAATAGGGTTCAAGTTACTGCAAAATGACCTACCCTAGTTCATCTCTGCTGAACATTTGGAATTCACGCACTAGCAAACTCAACTGACTTCTGCTAGGTAGAGGCATTTGTCTTAGAGAGAGAGAGAGAAAGCAAGAGAAAGAGAGAGGAAGAGAGAGAGAATGCAGGAGAGAGAGAGAATTGAGAAAGAAAAAGAATGCAAGGGAAGGAGATATAATGGTAGAGAGGGCTGGTGAGATACCCAGAGGAGGAAAAGGGAGAACAGGGTGGGGTAAGGAAGAGAAAATAACCAATAATTTGGTCTGCATTTTCTTAGGCAGTTTATATTCTGTAGTCTATATATGCAAAATTTTCAACTTGTGGCAGTCTGAGTCATCAAAAAGGGTCTTAATTTTCTAAAACAAGCTGGCAGGAAGAACACAAAAAGAGCAAAACTTGTTATGAGGGCATGTGAGATTTTCATGCTTTAATTAAGCTCCTTCAGTTTGAAGGCTGCACACGACATAACGTAGTGAGTGTAGATTGGACACACTTTGAACCCCATTCGGAACTTTGACTCTTCCAACACACGAGTAGATTGGTCTAAGGCATGCTCCCAGCATCTGTGTACCCACTTAGTCCACTCTGAGTCAATTAACCTGCATGCGGAAACAGCCAACTCCACCCCAATCAACAAGCAAATACCAAAGCAGTTGGGAGTACATACAGTAGACAATTTGCCTTAGAAAGTGACTTGAATGTACAAAGATACTTGATGCACTTATTATTTTTTAATGCGAGACAGCAAGCGTATAAAACATCCGTGTAGGATTATAGCTACTCCAGTTACAGGAGCATGTGTGTGCGGGTGTGGGGGGTACTAGAAGCCAATCTGATTGGTGCAACAGTTTGATGCTGAGTCATGTGTGTGGTTTACCACCTCAGTGCCCCTGTGGCCCCTCAGCCAAACACGTTGAGCCTTTAATAGCTTCTTTACTACTGCAAGTTCAGGATTGAAGTGGCTTCTATGATCAGAACTGGGAAAACTGAATCATATGGTGGAAGAGGTTTTCAGCAAGTGTACAGTATTTACCTTCCTTTGTCTTACATTGGCTTTTTTTTTCCATTTTTTGTTAAGTTCAGTATAATTATGGGAACAAGTGTACAGAAGATTTTTTTTTTTTTTTTTTTAGCTATGTCAGGACCTTTCATAGAAGAACTTTTAAATAAATGTTTTCATTTGCAGGAAAATACAAAGAAAATTTTCAAGTGACAGTTTTTTTTTTTAAGTGTTTTGTAAGACAAAATGAATAATGTTTTTTGAAGTTCTGGTGAGATTGAAGTCAGATATTGCAGTGATAATATTTATTAAAACACACAACTGCCAGGAAGTGATCCCTCCCACCCTGCTTCCCATAACATAAAAATCTGAGTATGTGCTATTTGAGAGTGGGGAGAATGGCGTGGTAGGCTACTTTTCCAGGCTTCTGCATCACCCAGTGATATCCTACATTCTTCTTTCAAGATCTTCAACCATGAGGTAAAAGAGCCAAGACAAGTTCAAAGAACCCTAGCGAAAATTTGCTTTGGGATTTCTTTTCTGGAAAAAATAAATAAAAAACAATACATTGAAAACAAATGAATTCCCAACTCCTACTGTTCATCGTGTAGAGTTCAGAGATCATTCCCATCATTGAACTATGAATCTGGGAAGCCAGATCATGATTCAAACTGACGTCAGGTTTCGAGTGACAGATCCATCACCCGGTGTTCTGGTGTGGCAAACTTCTCAGTGACGACTGTGCTGTGCTCTGTCATGTGGCGTTTCCCGCAGATTCTGAGATCTACGGAGTAGTGAACAATGACCTCATTTTATTTATTTCAAAAGTAACATTTTAGTTTATTTTTGTCTGATAAGTGTATGTTTTGCACTGCTAACTACTATGAGGGTTTAAACAATGCTTCTTCAGGGTCCATTCACTGAGGACCTATGCAGTCTACTTAATGCTGTGAATTACATTTTCAAATGTTTAATTTTTTTAAGAAAAATTAATATTCTATTTTTTTTAGGTTTCTCTAGAAATGCAGCTTTTATTTATTACTCCATTTCCCCCCCAAGTCCTTAATAACAACACATTAAGGGTACAAAAAATTACCGCACGATGGAAAACTCATTGTGACAAAAATGAATTTGAGCATAAACTCATCTGCTTCAAACTTATTTAATGAGCCAACCTAAGATACCCAAGACAATTATTTAATGATTGGGGGTTGAGTTAGCCCACATAATGCATGGGAACAGGAATAGATTCCCAGTCTTCTTGCCAAATCCAGACCTCTGGTTGACTTTTCTTTGATAGAAGATGGAATTATTCTCCAATTTCTCAAACTAAATTTATTTAACATGTACATTATTTTGCTTTTAAAATACACAAACATTTTAGGAGAATTATAACCAATCTTCAATTATAATGATTCTATCCCACTCCTTTTTTTTTTTTAATTTTGTTTTGGGATTTAAGGGAAACATATACAAGCTGGTCTTTGTAAAAATATACAGCTGGTCTTTTCCCTATGAAATATCAGTACCTTTCTCCATTCATTGTTCTCAGTGATGACCACAGAGCCCAAGTCTACCAGGAAAACCAATATTTGCATTACAGGTTGCTCCTGTCCTTCCAGAAACCTTCTCTACCTGGGTGACTAACCTAATTTTGCTGATTCCATAAATACACAATTAGTTTAGCATGAGCCATCACAATGTACCATGTACATTCATGGTGAGAGCTAAAGATTGACACAGACTTCTAGGAGCTGTATTCATGCCGGTTACTTGATCCAATTGTGTAGATGGGATATTTGAGTGGAAGGAATTTATACTCTTTAAGTGATGGGATTCCATCGAGCTAGCACTCATGATCATGACCTTTTTGGTAGTATTCTTAAGCAAAATTCTACAGAGACTAAATGTTAGAGATGACCCTCCATTTTCAATTTTAACTAATTCTATCCCCTTTCTCAAAACCCAACCCTCGTGCATGCTTTCTCAGCCTTGTGGGACTGGATACAATGACTGACCCCCCTCCCCAAACACCATTTTCCATGGAGTTAAAAAAATTTTTTTTTTCGTAACCTTACATATCATAGTGAATGGTTTCCCCAGTGTATATGAATGTTTTAAGTGTCTCCAATAGCTTATGCAGTTTAGAAGCTTTTCAATAGTCATTTAATAAGGTTAAATCATTTGCTAATTGGAAATTTTACCACCTTCCATTGTTCCTGTATTACCAAATTTCAGCTCTCGGGAGCTGTTCTATGATTCT
The DNA here is from genome assembly GCF_014108235.1 of Myotis myotis. Taxonomy (NCBI): domain Eukaryota; kingdom Metazoa; phylum Chordata; class Mammalia; order Chiroptera; family Vespertilionidae; genus Myotis; species Myotis myotis. The sequence goes on from NW_023416357.1 coordinate 37,990,013, forward strand.
GAATTGCTTTTCTTGCTTCTTAGTCACCTGCCTGTCACAGGAGGTTCTTGCTCAGTGATGACATTGTGAGTTAGGTTTAATAACCTTATTTTTTTTGCGCTTCAGATGTAGAAGAAAAGATCCTGCTTCCATTTGAAAGGAACTGTAAGCTTTTATCTTCTAACCAACTGAACAACACACCAAAAGCAGCCTAAGGATGAGCATTTCTTTGAAAGCAATTAGGTTATTCACCTGGTATTAAAACGATTTGCTATTTTAAAAAATCTGTGACTTTCTTGATTTAAAAGGCAGCATCAAAAACTGCAAAGGAAGGGGCAAAATAGCTTCTCTGCACTTGTTTGGAGCTCCCAGAGCCGGACCATCGAGATGAGGCATCCAGACCATCTGCCCTTTCGGGAACACCCTGCCCAGGGCCAGGTCCGGGGCACCTGCGTGCAGAAGGCAGCCCTTCTCTTCCTGGCCCTGGAATGAGGTGGTCTTGAGCCTGGCAGAGAGGCACCTCCCCCTCCTCTCTCTTGTTCTGAATGGTGTTTGTGTCAGTCTGCAGCTGTGTATGGTATTATGTCTTATAATCCTGCATCACTTCTATCCTATCCAGTCATATCTAATGTAGAAAATTAGTTTCCAGTGGAAGTAATATGTAGTGCTTTTATGATATTTGTGTGCAATATCCCCTCTTCCATTGAGGATATTTGATGTAAAAGAAAAAAAAAACACCGCAGTTCCACAATAAAATACAAAAGTTCAGGTGTGTGTTGTCTTATGTTTTGTGTTGCTGAGTTGGCTCATCGGGAGTTGGGATTTGCCATCTATGGTCAGGGGGGAGTAGGGGGCAGCAAACCTCAGAGAGGATCCTGATAACTGCTGTCTTGTTATCTTGTATAACCAGGACATTGGGGTCTTAGGACAGAAACTGGGACGTGAGGGAAAGAGACAACTAACATTGCGTGAAAAGAAAAAGTAAATATACCAGTGTAGTTGGAGGGGGGTATTGGGAGGGTTACTCCCAGCTCTGCCACACCTGGGTGCGTGGCCTCTCACTTTATCCCTGTCTGGAGTTTCTTTTCTCACCTGTGAAGGAAAGGCTTTGACAAGATGGTCACACTGGATCGCCCTCCCAAGACTGACTTTCTGGGCTCTATAAGGCCATCTTACTCAGCAATTACATCCAACGCCTTCTCTTGGTTTCCTGCGCAGTTACAGAGTAAGCTCTATGTAAGTAGCAGAATACCCTGTGGATGTGACTGACACCCAGGAACTAAAAGCTATTTCAGAAAAGTGATTATGCATGAAGTACCTGAAAAAAGGAGGAATTCCTCATAGTCATTCACATTCTTGTACCTTTACTCAATACCCAGCAGTAGGTAATATTGTGAGGACTTAAAGGTGAACAAAGCTACCCTAATTGGGGTGACAGGGGTCCCCAAGTTCAAGGGCAAGCTATGGTGACCATAGGAAAAGCACCTGTTCTCTCTAAGCTGAGAACAGGTGTGTGGGTGCGCTGGACAGAGAGTAAATTCCAGGCGGAGGTCGCAGCTCACATGGAAGCACAGTGAAGGGCAGGGTCAGTGTATCTGGGGGCCTGGACTGCTCAGAACGGCAGAGCACAGAGTGGACGGCCTGGCATCTCAGTTCCCTCCATGTGGCACCGAAACTGTGCCCGCAGAGTGCTCAACAGTGACCTCTAGGACATGGCCTTTCTGTCTTCAGGGATGGTCTTTTGGCCATGGGTCTGTCCTGAATCAATGATGTTCCTTTGTCACACACACTCCTTTTGATCTTACACTGTGCCTCCAAACCATGGGCTTCATTGACCCGTCCCATTAGAAGTCACTATTTGCCAGAAGGGATTCTGAAATTCCTCCAGAAATGGAAGGGTTAAGCAAACATGTGAAAACTCAGGGTGGGAAATCACCAAAATATTTTAATGGCATCAGATTAACCTTAAGTAAATAGTTTACTCCACTGTCAGGCTATCCCGTCTCAGAAAGGCTTTCTGGCCTGAACCTAGGGGGACTGACCCTCCAGGGTTGCTGGGACTGCCCTGTGATTGAACATCCTGTGTCCCAGGAGACCCCTCAGTCCCTAGAGCCCTCAGTTTGGTCACCGTACCTGTTCCATTTCACATTCTACCTTAGGCACATTCACCTTAGAGGGTGTTTTATGGATTAAGATGTTGAGCTCTGCAGAGAGGAAGCGTCATAGCAACCAAAACCCTCCTACCACCGGGTATAACAAAGGATGTGAGGTCCCCTTTATAAAGCCTTCACAAATTGTCCTTGTGTCCTTGATCTAGCTTTTTTTTTTTTTAAAAAAAAATATATTTTATTTATTTTTTACAGAAAGGAAGGGCGAGGGATAGAGAGAGAGTTAGAAACATCGATCAGCTGCCTCCTGCACACCCCCTACTGGGGATGTACCCGCAACTAAGGTACATGCCCTTGACTGGAATCAAACCTGGGACCCTTCAGTCCACAGGCCGATGCTCTATCCACTGAGCCAAACCAGCTAAGGCCGATCTAGCTTTTAAAGCCCAGAATAGAATTTATTTTCAGATGCTTTTTTGTAACAAACTGTTTATGAACATGCCCAGCTTGGATTTGGAACCCCTACCATTCCTACACAATAAACACACAGCCCAAGTAACTGCTTTGTTTTAGACAAAGATCCCAGTGGCGACTGCCACAGTCTCAGCGGCATAAAGAACACCACCTTTGGCTTGGACATCCCTGTCACCATAAAGGTAATGGCATCCTCAGGGCGGCATGTGGCATCACCAAAAGGTCAAATCAACGGGGGAGGAAGGTTATTTTCAAGCTAAGAAGCTGTTATTTAGAATAAAAGGCAATTTTCCTGACAAAACTGTTGAAAAGCATTCCTCTTTCCCCATTTTCTAAAAAAAAGATTTAAAACATTTATCATTCTCAGAGTTTGAAAAGTTCAGCTCTGAAGTAGAACTCTGAAAAGCTGAGCTCTAACCATGTAATGAAAAGACAGTAACACCACATATTTTGCTCTTATGAGTCACTAAAGCCAAAGCCCCCTGAGCCCATTTTAAACTCCGTCCCTTCCTCACCCACACAGGCCCATCGAGGTTATGGGGACAGTGGTGTTGGATCCCGCTGCCTTGTTGGAGGTCACATTACAGCAGCTTCATTTGGGCTCAAGAACCCTGGTTCCAGGTATATATCCTCAGACAGCAAAATCACATAAACCACCATTTACCCTTTTCCATATGGTTCACAGGTCAACATCCAACCACTGAGCCACACCAGCTGGGCAAAAAGGTGCCTTTTGATTTATCTTGGACCTTCCTCTTGCTTTAAGGGAATGGCAGAAAAAGCCCTGCCCTTGATAAACCAAATGTCAGAACTGGCTTTGGATTACAGCCCTCTACCTGAGTTAGATTCAGCTTTGCTAGCAGAGGGCCCGTGTGGGATACTAACTGCAGGTGTATATGGAGGGAATGTGCAGGGTGAGGCCCGCAGTTTCAGGTTCCTCATTTACAACAGGTTCCTGGTACCTCCCTCATGGGGTTGCTGGGGTTGTTGGCACACAGAGACTTCCATAAATGTCAGTCTAATGGAGAAGAAGGGTTGAAAATATGTTGCTAAAAATCATAGTAACTATGATGATGAGATTCCCTATATATCTCTCTCCCTTCCTCAAAAGATAAAGAACACATTAAAGGAAAAAAAGAAGAAGAAGAAGAAAAAAACAGAATCCAACAAAAGAATCCAAGAACATTTATTTCCACAGGTTGTTGATAAAAGACCGCAATCCAGGATAGGAGTACACTGCACTTAAAGGCAAAATTACACAGCAAGCAAGAGCTACCCCAACCCCTTTCACAGAGAAACTTCAGGAATGTTGGCCTCCTGAGGGTTTGATAAATACCCATTCTCCCATGCACTGGGAGCCCATGCTGTCCCAGATTTTCTGCAACTTCTCTGAGATGTGTGTTCACAAGCTGTATGTGTGCGTGCATGTGTGTGGGTGCACAAAAGGCTCATCTGACCTACTTAATGAAGGAGCTGAGACAATGGGTTGGAAAAAGGTACCTCAACATGACGGAGAAGCTCCCAGCCAAGGAGACTAGCTTTCTCCTCAAGAGTCCGTACATTCTAAAATGCCACCGAGGTTCCTGCAATTTGAAAGCCATTGACTGACCTTCTCCCAGTTCAGGTCTGGGTGAGACACAGGGAAGGAGAATGTGGAGACGGCCCCAGAGAGGAGAAGGGACCGAAGTCCCAGGACGTGCAGTTTGCCTCGGGTGGGGGGAGAGAGACCATTCGAAAGCCTGTGCTTGAGACTGGAACCTGAACCCTGGCACCCTGTCAGGAGCTCCGAGGTAGCCGGTGGCTGCAGTCTGACCGCTTTCCTAGTTCCGCAGCCTCTGGAACTAAGAGTGGGCAGCCTGCACGGGCAGACACAAGGCCTCTGTCTGTAGAACATCTCGGCGTTCCTCGCACAGGTGGACGGCTTACAGGAGGAGAAGGCGGATGGGGGAGGCTGAGGCTGCCATCACGGTCACAGTGAACCCATGATGGGGCTGGTGAAGTCCCTGTGGTGGGGCTGGGCCGTGGGGCCCTGTTAGGCAGCCGCCTTTGCTGCTTGTCGAGCCAGGTACTCCTGCTTCGCCTTCTCCCTGAACTCCTGTTCCCTCTGAATCAAGTACAACAAATCCCGATGCCACTGCTGCAGCTTCTGCTCGTAGGTGGCGATGTCCTCTGCTTCACAGGCGGGCAGCTGGTCTTTGATGAGCTGGGTGGTTAGCGTCAAAAGGCTCTCTGACTCAACTTTGCCCAGAGCCTGAAGCTGGGAATGTAAGGCCTGTTGGAAAGAAAGGAAAAACGAGGAGAAGGGCGTGCATGTGGAGGATATAAGGAGGAGAAGAGGTAAGTCCCTTGCAAAGTCTCACACATCCAGCTTGCAGGAAAAGGAATGCTGTCGGGAACCTGGCAGAGGCCTTCCCTCCAGGCACTGATAGCGTTTGCTCTGTTTCCCCGCAGCCCAGCCATTTGGCTAAGATGTACTACATGTCATTTCTTCCCCTTCACTTACAAACAGTAAATGAAACTCCATAAGCTGTGATTCCCTCTAGTTTCTGGTTTTAAGCCACAATGACAGCACAGGCATAACAAATCAACATTTCCACCCTGCCCTGCACTGAACCAAGCAGCCAACCCCAAGAACAAAGAACTCAAAGATGCAAACGAAATGGCAGAAGTGGCTGATAAACTGGAGGAAGCCCCTCCACATCTTCTCCTTCAGAATCACCGAGAAAAATGTTGGCCTGATGCGCGTTCCTTTTAACAGATGGAAGCCATTCAAGGACTTCTTGCTAATGGCGCGCTAACAGCTCCCTCGGGTGCTGCGCTCCACGGGCTCCACCTGCCACGCTCACAGGTCAGCCTGTAGTGCTGACTGCTCAGTCCATCGGAAATGGCAGCTGGGTTTGTTCGCACTGTATTCCCGGAGAAGTAAAGTACGAAAAACACTAATCTACTTAAGTGCTTCAAGATGTAGATCACTGGAGAGAGCCACTTATGGCCCAACTATAGCTTATACCACACATCTCCATGTTCCATACAATTGCAGTTCACTGGCACAGGCAAGGAGGTCTGCTCCCAGGGGGAGGGAATGTGAGCAGGTCTACAGGCTTCAGGTAGTGGCCAGAGGCACAGTGTGATGGGTCTGTCATATAAAATTGGGCCCAAAACAAATTACCTGAGACTAATAAATATGAAGCAACAGAAAGACAAGGAAATATAAGATGAAAATCATTACTCATGGGGTTTGAGGCCAAGGAGACAGCTTGGGACATCAGAATAAGGACTCAACTCTGAGTCAGAAAACTTTTGTTCAAGTCTAAAGCCTATGGGCTGTTTTCTCCCAGCTGCGGTGTCCTGTAACATGGATGAGCCGCATCTGTCACCCAGGGCCACAGCGAAGACAGACGAAATGCAGTGGTGTCTGATGCACAGACAGTAGCCAATAAGTATTTGTCTCTTGTCTTTTTCTGATTTTTTTTAAATGTTTTTGGAAGTGTGAGGATTAAGAATTTAATTTAGGCACTGATTTCTTTCTTTGAGGTTAAGTATATAAGAAACAATAGAAAGAGGTGGTAATTTTCAGTAACGGTGTGACAGCCTTGGTCAATATGAATATGGTAAATGATAATCTATGGGGCTCAGAAGATTTTATTTTGTTTTGTTAGCCTTTCTAAATCTGCAAAATTAGGCAAAGTTAATTGGAAAAGAATTAAGCCAGCTCTACTGTTAATTCTCTGTGAACATGGATTAACCTTTCTTTCTCAGTTTTCAAATTATAAAAAGGGAAGTGGAGCAACGACCTTACAGAATACTGGAAGAAACAGTTGGTAAAAGTACAACAGAATCCCCCTTATAACACGGGGAAATAGGTACCTCACAGCTGGTTCATGATAATTACGGAAAAGATGTAAAGGTGATAATCTGGCGAAATGTCCATCTCTCACCCCAAAGTGACATAACGGGTCAGCTGGCATGGATGGGAATGGTCTCTGCTTCATACACAGAGTTCTCCTTTGGGTAGCACTTTTTTCTCTTTGCACAAAATAGATGAGAAAAAGCAAATAAGAGGCCAAGGGTTTAACCAGTGGTTCTCAACCATAAAATTATTTTTATTGCTACTTCATAACTGTAATGTTGCTACTGTTATGAATCGTAATGTAAATATCTGATATGCAGGATGGTCTTAGGCGACCCCTGTGAAAGGGTCGTTCGACCGCCAAAGGGGTCGTGACCCACAGGTTGAGAACCGCTGGTTTAAACTCTGAACATGGCTCTTTTTTTCTGACGACCACAGAGGCTTTGGGGGTGTTAGCTGAGAGCTACCAAAGGCAGCTTCAGTGCTCAGGGCTGCTGAAAGGGAGAGTGGCCTTGTTTCCATCTTCCACGCGGGACAAGAGAGCATTTCTAATGGCCTCATACACAACACAAAGCCGCCAAGAGGAGCAGAGGAAGATGCCTGCATCTAACCTTCATCCTGCTCAAGTGTGGCTTGGTAATTCCTACCTGCATCTCTGGGTTGTCAAGCACGCTTAGCACAACATGGAGAAAGGACCAGATCCTTTCCTCTCGGGGTTGGAGTCAGGTGATGGCTAGGAGGAGGCAAGTTATTACGGACCCACCAGGCACATGTCAGGGATGAGGGGTAATGACATGCTGCCTTAGCAACCCATTAGCTCAAGTACAAAAAGGAGCCTAGATATTTACATTTGTTCCTTTTAAGACCACTTCCTGTGTGAAGCAATAAAAATGCAATTTTTGATGTCAGTTTTTAACGCCTTTGTGTGTGACATTAATGCATGAAAGGACTGCCTGTCTATCACTGAGGCAGAGAGCATGCTTAATGCACAGCTGAGTGCTGTGACTAACCTTAAATCGCTCCAGGTAGCGGGGAAGCTTGGACTGTTCGGTTTCTTCCACGTCCAACTGCTCCACCAGCTCTTCTGGGCCCGGGCTGTCCTCCCCTCCTTGGGGCTGTTCCTCTGAGGACTCCTGGGCCGGAGCCGTCAGAGCCTGCAGCGCTCTGTCCAGCACGTCGAGCTGTGGGGCAGAAAGGGGCAGGGACTCATCAGCTCATGGCCCTGAGAGCACACTGAGAAGAGAGGCTGGAGAAGGGAAAAGAAGGAAATCCGGGATCTAAAAAGTGGTGAGAAGAGTTCTCTTATCAAATTATAGGAAACAGAAATGGTTATATGATTTCCATTAGAAACATCCTGTCGGACGGCATGGAAAACTTCGTACAAAACAATGGTACAAATAAGCAAGCACAGAGTTATTTGTATATGAATCAGCACAAGGGCATTTGATTTTACATTTAATCAACCAGGTAGGAATCCAAGAATTATGCTCAATGGGCACAAAAGAATGCCCTTCCCATGTCTTTCTTCTGTAGTCAGTTTGGAATTGGGAGAAAGGCAAAGACAAACCAGCATAGACCACAACCAACAAAGGCCACCGCGAATGCACGGTGAAGCTTCTGAGCCCCGGCGAGGGCCTCCTTCAGATGTTAGCTCGCAGAGTATCTGTAAAGTAGGGATCCCCGCAACCCACATTGCTGCTGGCAAAGACCAGAGGCACACATGAAATTCACTTTCACGAGGTGGTGTCTGTGACTTAGCAAGGAAGTAAATTATACAACAGAGGCTTTGTTCTGTCCCCTGTCCCTCACCACGTTCACCTTGGGGCACACCTCCTCGACCCAGAGGGACTAATCATCAGAGATGGCACAGAAACAACCTCACAGCCAGCACTAGCACCGGTTTCAACACACATTAATTCTGTCCATGCCACGTTAGAGCAAAAATCCGGAAATACTCCAAGGCCTTTTAATGGCACTAATACACTGCACTCAAACCTGACACATGCCCCGTTCTTGCTGACATCTGAATCACATTCTTATTAAGTCAGAACACAAAGAATGCAAATCTGGCTCAGAGTAGAAGGACTATTTCCTCGGCAAAGTACTAATGTACAATTTTGTTTTCAATCACTAGCACTGACGATAGCAGGACTAAGTAGGAATATATATTTAGAAGTGTGTATGCTGTTATAAACCTGGCAAAGAACATAATGGTTCGCTAGACATTAGCATGCTGAGCCACTACAGGAACCAGACTTGTACATCTCCCGACTGAAATGAAAGCCAAAAGGCGAGTCCTAGTGATCAGGGTCAAGGTAAAACAAATAAACAGCTCACAGTTAACTTTCACAGCCTAGAAGGAAACCACCACTCTGACACAAAAGCTGCTTGGATAGGAGTGGACACTGTGGCTTCCACTGTGGGGTGTAGGGTCATGTGGCTCTAAGATCCCTCATCTCCTGTAGCCTGACCTAAGTCTCCTAACTGGTGTCAAGAGTCCTCGGTGACTAAGAGAGATGAGCTTGGGACTGAAGGACAGCCTCCTGGTCCAGGCAGCACGAACGCCTTGACCTCTAAGGGACATCTGATCCGGGTCTCAGCACTGGGCATTCACCATGGAACTCATAAATGGAAGGGAAAGAAGGCTATGCCATCTCTAGTCCCCAGATTCATTTCTGTGGGCTCAGGAAAAGTTGCCATTTAGTCTCCCAGGGATCTAGGGTACAGAAAGGCCAACATTTTTAAGCGGAATCTTAACCTCTCCTGAGCTGCCACAGAGATTTTATTGGGGAGTGGGCAGTATTTTATTGAACTCAGGGGAGGGGAAGAGGTTCCCTCCTAGACAGTGGGCTATAAAGTCAACAGTAATCATATTTTCTAGTACATTTGGTCAGTAACATTGAGAATGTTTGTGGCTTTTCATTCCTTTTCATCTGAATAAGTACATGATTCTACAGAAATAAAAAAGAAGTAGGGGACAGGGGAAGACAAAAAAACAAATACAAAACACAACTTAAGAGGTAGCTAACTCCCATTGAATTAAGATGGAGGAACATACCGCTTCTCTACATAGCTTTCCATCTTCTGGGGAGGAGGCCACCTTCTCCATCACCTGAAGGGCTCTGTCAAGGTAGCCTGGTCGCCACAGCAGAGGCATGTCGTGGTACACAGCCCGCAGCCCTCGCTGCAGTTCCACCTTCCCTGTGGCCAAAGGAGCAAGGAGAAAGCTCAGCCACGCCTTCCCACTAGGCCTGAGACAGGGGCACCCGCGCACACCCACCGGGCAGCTCTAGAAACAGAGAAGGATCATTTCATATCTGTGCCGAGGGCCCAACCCCACCCAGCCACCTGTGACATTTAGATGGATGGTGCAGAATGTGGTAAGATTCACTGAATATGTTTTTTGATACACAATTTTATGAACTTGTTTCTCCTCTTTTTCACCTGGACTGGTGGGGATTATCATGAGGACGTCTGCAGCGTAGGCTGAGGGCAATTTAGAGAGGCCGATAAATCCGCCTCTAAGTGGAGCTGCCCTTATAAAATGAGTCAAACAACTGAAACACTACTTTTGTTTTAAGAACAAAATCTTCCTCAGAAAAAAATTCTACATCTTTCCTACACTGAAAACCTTGTCAACATTGGACAACTTGCCCGGCCAGGAAATGTGGGACAGTTTTTGAAATGCTCCCAAACGTCCCATTGACTGTCCTCATGAAAAAAAAAATATCCCATTTTGCTCTTTTGTCCTTTATTTGAGTGTTATCAGTGCTAAAGGCATAAAGTTCGCATCATCCTCTGGCTCTCAGGACATGAGTGTTCCTCCTGGTACCTCAAACCATCATCCCCCCCTGGAACTCAGGATGCCAGACTGCAGAGTCCTCTGGTGGGGGCACTGTCTGTACTCCTGGGGCCCAGAGCCCCCTCTGCACTAATGACCAAAGTCACCTTGAGCTGTCAGGTCTCAAATCCACCTTCACTTATCTTTCCTGGGAAGGAGGATTTGGAAAAGCTCTAGCAGGACATAAATAGACAAAGCTTATCAGGTGACAGTTAACTTTAGAGCTTTAAGATGCTTGGGGCCGGACTGTGGCCACATTCTGGGAAGCGGCTGCCATAGAGGTGAGAGGGGCTGTCCAGCACAGGACACACAAGAACAAATAGCGTCTAATGGGACAGCTGCCAGTCCCAATGCCCCAGGGCCTCTGCTCAGAAACAACAACAAAGTACATTTTCCTAGCCCTGACAACTTCCTGAATAATTCCTACAGTATAATAGACTTGAATGCACATCTGAAGGCAAAAACATGTAAATCAGAATTGAAAAGAGGTGGCAAATAAGGAGAATATGACTTCTTAAAAGTGTTCAACTCTTTCGTGAGTCTGACAGCCCGTCTGGTAAGCTCTGAAATTCCTCCCTGAGTCACTTTATATCAGGATCAACCTCCAAGGATGCCACATCACATTCTATTGAAGTGAACGTCAAAGGCAGCCAAACTGCTATAACAAAATAAGCAGCTCAAAGTTAACTTTTACACCCTACTAATGAAATAGCCAATGTTTTCAAACACAAAGGTCAGCAGAAGCAACGAATAATCACGAGAAGGTGCTTCCTCAAATGCCTATCAAGTAAGGCAAAGCCTGGAAGAATAATGACATAATATGCACTTAGTAAACCTCTGCAAACAGGGCACATTTAAGGCCGAATCTTACTTGCCCTGATTGCACAGAGCCCAGGTTCTGAGGCCACACTGCAGAGGCTTCGCTTCCTGACCCGGCTGGTCCAGGGCAGTCAGGGCCCTTCCCCGGCACAGCCACACTGTGCCAATGAGCCACTCACTGCTTTCCTGAAGTGCTACCAGTGGTGCTGAGTTTCTCTTCCCTCACCTGAAAACAATAGCAAGGAGAGGACTTCAACCCTAACTCTCAATGTCTTACTCCCTGGACTTCAAATCTAAAGAGAGAGAAAGATGTTGTTAATACTGGAGAAGATTCTACTGGCTGGTTCTCCCAAAAGGGGGCCAGAACTTTCCTTTTGCGCTCTAGCCCTTCCTCACACTGATTACCACTAAATATAATCTGTGGCCACCAGCACTAGTTCTCAGCTTGCAAGTTGGCAACAGTAAGGCCATCAAAGGTTATTTCTTTGTGCCTAAAAGTGAAAGTTGTATAGAAATTTACTAGCAAATCTAAATCAAACTATAATTTTATTGTGAAGGAGAAGAGTGCATTAGTTATCCTGATGAAACACAATATCTGTAAGGATCACTTAGCTTACCCAGAAGTGCATAGCCATACAGCTGGGAACTCAAACCCACTGAGTTCTTTTGTTTTAGGCCTGGGAGTAATAGGGATGCACCGAAGTTCCTCTCCTCTTCCCACTGCAACAGAATATACCAGGTCACTGTCCAGATAAGCAATGAATACTTTACACAAAAATGTGATTTTTAATAACATGGAGGAAAAAGAACATGTCATAGCATTAAGTTAAAAAAGCAAAATAATAAAGCTATAGATACACTATAATCACAATTTTGTAAATAAAAGGTATTTATGTTTCATGAAAAACACAGAATGTTAACAGATTTCTGGGTAGTGAAATTATGAGTAATTTTGGTTTTCTTCTTTGTACTTTTCTTTATTTTCTAAAATTTTGGCAATGAATAAGAGCTCCTTTTACAATCAGAAAAGCAAAACCAAACTAAAATAAAGAGTATACTCTGGATCAACATTGCCTGGGGCAATCAACAAAAACTGACACGCTGCCAGCCCCATGTTCACTCCCATGGCTATGACATGATAGAGCAAGCTTTTGAATTTTAAACAATTCAGCAACGACAGGATTCCCATTTGACAGTGTTAAAATAAATACAACTATTAGGCTGCTTTTAGGTAGATCTGTGCCTATCAAAAATAAATTAGGCAATCAGAAACACTTAGTGATCATTTCTTTCAGCCCAGGGTGCAAAATTACACTTCAATAAAATTGGAGCCTTTGAGACATGAGCAAATGGGGCAACGCCACAGCAGTGCTAAGCTTGCAGCAGAACAGCAACAGCAGACAGGGATTCCCTGGAAAAGCGGGCCCGGAGGAGAGCCTTGGCAATGCCCCAGACACGAGAGCTGGGGCCAGTCAGTGCCACTGAGTACACACTGGCCTGAGCCCCTCTCGCTTGGAAACACAGAACACAAAGCTCAGGCTGCCCAGCGCTGGTGTCTGCACACGGAGGTCAGGGGGGAAGCAGGGAATGAATGCGGTCTGCAACTCGGTGTGAGTGAGGCACTCCAGGTGCTAATGGGCACTCAAAGATTTTCCTGGGGATGGGCTTTGTGCGACAAAAGTGTAATTTCTTCAGGTCTGAAAAAAGAAAAGGCCTTGGGAGAGAAACAAAGCCTCCCCAGGCACTTCTGAGCACAGATAAGTGAAATTGCTGGTGATTAAGGACCAGGTCCTTTCAGTTTCAAAAGCAAATCACTCACTATAGGTTTGATTTCCCCACATAAACTGCAAGAAAAGGGGCCAGTGAATAATAAATGAGCCTTAAAAAATTTTTTTCTTTCTTTAAGGAAACCATGGTTTAAGTATCAGAATGCAATAGGGCGAAAAGCCAAGTGAGCGGTATCCTTGCTGTGCTGGGAGCCAAGCAACATGGTGATAGCGACAGGAATGGCCATATTCCCAAAGGACTTTTAAAAAGGTGAAAACAAACAAAAACAAAATGAGTGTCTTAGAAGTGTTTTTTAAAAAATGGTCTGAGAATAATGCAACCAAGGCTGAAATATTACTATAGAAGGTTATGGACTAAGTCAGGTGCTATTTCACCAATGTCCTCTAGGTTTTTCCATTTTATGCTTCTGCCTCTCCCATTAATACAAAGCAAACCCACATTCTCTCCCCTCCCCATCACTTCAGTTAGACATCTCAGAACACCTGCCTACACTTGCTGTCTCCCTTCTGCACCTCTAACTCACTCCACAATCCACTCCAATTTGGTTTCCTGCTCCATTATTCTATGGAAACAAAGGTTATTATTTTGTGCCTTCATGCCACTGCATTTAATGAAGTTTAAAAAGGTCCTCATCTTACTCAGAAGCATGCTATACTGCAGACCACTCTCTTCCCGTGGGTTTTGTGGTCTGCACATTTCTATTTCCTTTTTGCTCTGTGGCTCATTTTCAGACATTTACACATGGATGTATAAATTTTATATCCAGATTTTTCCATTAAGCTCCTGATTTCCCTTGTGCAATCTCGACTGTCTCAAAATGCAAAATCTTCAGAGCCATACTTCAGAGCTAAATTAATGATTTTCTTCATAAAACCCAGTCTTTTTCCAGAGTTCCCTTTGCAAACACATGGCAACCCCTCTGTCCAGATACACAAGCCAGAAACTGAGATAAGATTTGACCCCAGTTTTCCTGCCTCCACATCTAGCTCATCATCATGTTGTCTGCCTCCCAAACATGCCCATTGGCTACGCTCTAACTCCACCACAGCCTGGTCCCAAACTACCATTATCTCTTGCTCAGAGAACCATAATCATCTCCTACGTGCTCTGGCCACAGCCATCCCGGTCCCACTCTGATCTTTTATGCACATTACAGCCAGAGGCATCTTTTTAATACAAATCTGATCATGTCACACCTCTGCTAAAAACTTTTCAATGGTTTCTCCCTATTTTAGGATGAAGACAAATAGCTTAGCATGATCTATATTTTCCTACCTTGTCTCATCCTACAGCTGCCTTCCATTCTCTCTGTTGCAGCTACACTGATTATCTTCCTATCTTCCTCCAGTCCCTTTCTGCTCATCATATTCTTTCTGCTTCTGCACATGTTTTGGATTTTCTTCCCCCTTTTCAGCCAGTTAATTTCTAGTCATCCTTCAAATATTAACCCAAGAACTATTTCCATAAGAAAGCCTTTCCTAACCTAAGTTTAAAATACAAACAAAAATTCCTATAGCCTTTCATAGACCACATCTTTGTAGTACTCATTATAGTCATAATTTTATATTTGTGTTTCATTTTTAAGTGCCTGTAATCTTCTTAGATTGTAGGCAGGAAATGTTTGCTTACCTTTGTGCACAGGTATGAAATGTTATAGGTGCTTAATACATATTTAATGAGATAATGAATATGGTGTTTGCCATAAGCTATTAACACTCATCTTAGAAAAGCAAACACACCATAACTTCTTTAGAATGTGGGCTGGACCAGATGACATTTTCAGTTCTTACCCAAATAAGAATTAAAAAAAAATTTTTTCTTATTGGTTTCAGAGAAGAAGGGACAAGGGAGAGAGAGATAGAAACATCAATGATTAGAGAGAATCATTGATCAGCAGCTGCCTCCTGCATGCCCCCTACTGGGGATTGAGCCCACAACCTGGACATGTGCTCTTGACCGGAATCAAACCCGGGACCCTTCAGTCCACAGGTCGACGTTCTAGCCACTGAGCAGAACTTGCTAGGGCCCAAATCAGAATTTTTTAATGTTATATTTAAGGTTAAGGGCAAATAATAGGATCAGACTTCCTGGCTTCATAAGGCAGTTTCATGCTATTAACTGACATCCCTGTGCCCCAGCCTTCTCATCTGTACAAAGTTGTGAGAACTGACTGCATTAATAAATTTCCTGGTATAAAGTGCTATTTAAACATTAGTTATTGTGTTATCGCTGTTGTTATTCTTAGGACAGCAATAAATAATGACTAAATACCTAACCTAATGGAAAAACCAAAACCTGACATTCTGGATTGACCCACTGTAACCTTAGGAAAGTACTGATAAAAATTAAATAATTGGTATTTAATACCTAGGGTTGTGGTCAAAGTCAGCAGCCTCATTTCTTCTTTGATATGCCAGGTCCAGCTCTCACTGACTATCTGTTACCCATTTCTGAAGAGCACTGGAACTAGATCGTTTCAAAACGTGCCTAAGCACTTTCACTTGCGATTCTCGTGAGTGGAGGACATCCAGTTCCACTTCGTTAGAAAGCACTAACTACAATGGAGCGCAAACACTCATTCCTCGTTGAACACAGCCACAGAGCTGCCCACAGACAGCTCTTTCCAGATCCGAGAGCCGGGGTTTCCTCTGGCTACCTCAGCCTGCCCAGTAGCCACTACCTGCTTTTTCTGAGGTTCTGGGGAACTGCTTGAAGGTAGATCACTTACAGTGAAGTCTGTCTTCTTTGCTAGGCAGTGGTATAAAACATAGAGGGAGAGAAGCTGGGTGGAAGGTACTTCAAAGGCTTCTTGCATCATGACCTCAAAAACCACGGATAAAGCATCTGGCAGGAAGATCAAAGTGAAAACGAGAGCAAATTAGCTGCAGGTAACATCACCAAATCTGTATTTAACTATAAATACTCTTATAAAAACATGGGGCACGATAGAAAAATAAACAGAAGTAAGAAGTAAAAAATGTGGCTCTGTTCCTAGTTCTTCCCAAACCTTTAGCTTCTATTGTACATACTTGTATGCACTGAACCAGGGGCTACTGTACCACTCTCCTCAAGGACATTGAATAAACCACTTACTTTCTCCCAGCATCAAGTTCCTAATGATAAAATATCATTTGTCCCATCTACTTCAAAGGACTGTTGGACAGTCCAACAAAATAATATATATGAAGATGCCTCATACATGTCTATCAGCTGGAAGAGCTCAGGCACACAGAAAGGAGGCAAATATATTTTCCAGATCACCCTGACAAGCAGAGTGGGGCCGGGATGATTGTTCCATTCTGTGTTCTGGCACCTTCTCCTTGTTAGGGCAAAAGAAGACAAATGCTAGAGGCAATCCTCAATCCCAGGTATTATTTCAAAGACAAAAAACTGATTAATATAAAGAGGACTATTGAACTCAGTTTAAAAGACTTGAACAGGGGAAAGGAAAATGCTCATTCATAAATTATAAGCACCTGAGTGTAATATACAACGTATTTGTTTCCACATGAACACTGGTCACAGGAATTCGGACATTGAGCAATTTTTATTTTCCCTCAATATTCCACAACATAGCCAGAAGCCAAGAAAATCAAGTTCAAACAATTTCCTCTTCTTAGTATTGTTAAATTAGAGAATGTTAATATTGATTTAAATTGTGGAACCTGCATTTAGCAGACACAAATATTTCTAACGAACTGAGTTGTTATGTTAACCAATTTTTGCATACAGTCATAATTATAAGAGTTAGCACTGATTTGCAGCTGTTTCTAGCCAGCTGGTTTTGTACATGTTGTCATGGTTTGGAATGAGGCCACAAGCAAGAATTTCTATATTCTTTTTATAAATGGGGAAACTGAGATAGACAAGCAGACCAGGAAGTCATCTAGTCAGTAGCAAAGTAATGACCTGGAAGATATTAAAAAAAAAAAAAAGAAAGAAAAGAAAAAATGAAAAAAACAACAACAACTGCAAATAAAACAATATTTTAAAAGCAAAATTAAAGCTAAAAGTCCAGTTTTTTTAAAAAATGTAGTTCTGCCAGTATCTGTTCACAGAATCTAAAATTACACATGAAAAAGAAATCAAATTTACTTTATCTGTCATTATTTATATTCTATATTTCCATCAGCTTGAGAAGTAAAATTATATTGGCTATATAATTAATTTTAATTTTCCTCCATAATCACTTATGTTCTTTGATATTTCTTATCCTAACAAAAATATTTTTTTTTTCTAATTTTTGCCATAAGTGATAATAATCTTAATCACAAATTTACTTTAAACATTTTCAATACTATTTACTCTGCATTTAGAAAAAGAACTCCATTGGAGACTGTCAGGGTCCCATCTGACCACTCTGTAGAGTCTGCTGCAATCACCATCTTTCCTTGGCTCCCCTATTGCGGCTGAGGTGAAAGAGCCACTTTAATGTCACGGGATCAGAGAATTTGGGTTAAAGAGATCTCAAAGATCATCAATCCACTTATTTACAGATCTATATATATAAAAGGCTAATATACTAAGTGTCTGACTGTCCAACTGGTCGCTATGACGTGCACTGACCAACAGGGTGGTAGACGCTCAATGCAGGAGCTGCTGTGATGCACGCTGGCCATTTACAGAGAGACAGCACCGTGGACCTGGGGCCCACAAAGCAACACTCGGCTTCCTCCAAGTGGGACACAGGCCACACCACCACCTGGAGCGACACCCCACCAAATCGCAGCCGACGCTGCTGAGACCCCATGGCACAAACTGTGGCCCCCAGCCCAGCCCGGAAACTGTGGCTGTGGGTGCCAGGTAATGACGTCACATAGTAACGCCCAGCTTCCTCTCCCTAGCGACTAGCATCCTTGGAGTTTCTTCAGCCCAGGAACACACTTGCTTTATAGCCAGGTGGAAACATTTTACACTTTAACCAAATGTCTGTGAAGCGTTTTCCCATGCCTCATCTCATTTGATCCTCACAAAAGTCCTGGAGTAGGTAGATAGGAGACTTGGTGGAATCCTATTTTCTTTTCACTAGCCAGAAAATGGAGATTTAGAAAGCTTAGAAGCTTGACCCGACTGAAAAGAAGTAAGAAATGGTGGACATTGAAAATGGCTTCAGGTTTTCTCACTGCGCAGAATATAGTCAAACACTGCTGTAGCTAAATATTTAACCCTTTGTTCTCCCTGTGTGATCTACAATTATAATCCTCTTTGTGTTGATTTTACTGCTGTGTTGCTGACAATTACCTGAAAGAGAAGTTGGAGTGCTTCACTGGGCTGGGAAAAGTTTAGCTAAATCAGAAAGCAGGCCTAATTAAGCAAGTTTACTCTATATCTATAAAAGGCTAAGTTGACTCAGGCATGTGCAATACATATAAAGCTCTTGCTAGTGCCAATCGCACAGGTGTTTCGATATGTCATTTTCAATTGTGAATTTGGTTGACACTTCTAGTATAGAGAAAGGGCGAAGAGCGATATTAAAATATTTCTTCTAATTAATTTCCTTTCGATGTGCACAAATATGTGCACCAGGCCATTAGTTCAGTAATTAAGTCCCAGGGAGAGGAAATGGCTTTCCTTCATAGTGACTGTACTGCTCTTTCCAGGATGAGTCAACTGGTTTTATAGTGTTATATTTTAAATAATACAATTGTACTTTAAATGAAACAAAGTTAGCAAATGGTGCCCAGGAAAAGGGGCAAGCTATTAACAGCATCACTATAACCTTGACTAGCCATGGAAGCTCAGGCAGGGTTTTTTGCTTAATTAAACTCACTGTCCTTTGCCTAAAGAGACATGAAGAAGAGAAATGTAAGAAACTCAGAGGGGAAAAAACCTGGACATGATTTCCTCTCTGGGCAAGTGGCATGTCAAATCAACTACAAATCTATCTCTGACTAAAAGAGTGATGTAAAGAGATATCATTAAGAAGAAAAGGGAAAGTGACTACATCTGCTTCTTTTTGGGAGCTGAAGCCCCATTATAAATGGGCTTGGTTTCTTACCTTGGTAATTTTCTTTCTTTATGAAATAATCTATCAGTAAATTGAATGTAAAGTTATCTGGGAAAATTCCATATTGGACCTGTAATGAAAATGAAAAGAAAAATAAGAGGAAAATATCCACTTTAATTGGATTTATAATATATGCCTATTATTATTCAGGATGAAACTTGCCACCATCAGCTTTAAAATATTTGACTATCATTTTACAGCCTCTGTGACAGGGAAAGAGAAGCTGTGACTCATGAGCTTTGGTAACTGGGACTGCTACTTGGGGTGAGAAAGTGGGAGGTGTTTGATGTAAGACAATTGATATGTGAAAAATAAAACTCAATTCTAATACCTCATCATAGGTAAACAAACAAACCAAAAAACTGAAAACAAAACAAACAAACAAACAAAAACTTAAACCAACTCCCCCCACTCCCACATACTCCACTGATTCAGAGATTCTTTTTATAAAGTATGAATATCACACATTATCACCTTATGCAACATTTTCTGGCCCTTAGACTGTTTCCCCCCACCTTTATTGAAGTGTAATTGGCATATTATACTTGCTTAAGTTTAAGGTGTACAATATGATTAATACACATGATATTGAGAAATGATCACCACAATAAGATTAGTTAACACATCTTTCACCACACATTATACAATATGGCACTGTTAACCATAGTTACCATGTTGTACATCAGATCCTCAGAAGTTATCCATTTTATAGCTGGAAATGTGTACCCTTTGACCAATATCTTCCCATTTCCCACAACCCTCAGCCCCTGGCATCCACCATTCTACACTCCTTTTCTATGAGTTTGTTGTTTTTAGATTGCACATATAAGTGACATTATAGGGTATTTGTCTTTCTCTGATTGACTTATTTCACTTAGCATTATGCCCTTAACTTCCATCCATGTTCTCACAAATGGCAGGATCTCTTTTTTTTATAGTTTTATAGTTAATAGCCTGAGTGTTCTTTCCATAAAAGAGCAGGAACAGCAGAAAACCAGATAGACTTTTCAGCCTTTTGAGATCCTTCTTGCTTAGTTTGCCCAGGAATTTCCTTCTTTTAGTATAATCTGTGTTACAAAACTATGAACTGAAGAGAGCAGGATTTAATCTACTCTTTCCCTTGGGGCCCAATATTAGATTTACCAGTGAATCTGCTTATCTGCCTTATCTATAATAATAAAAGAGTAATATGCTAATTAGACTGGATGTCCTTCTGGACGACCTTCTGGACGAAGCGGGGGTTTCGAGAGAAGCCCAGATCCTGGGTGCCAGAGGGAAGCCAGTGCTGGCAGCCAGGGGAAGGAAGACCTACTCTTGCAAATTTTGTGCATTGGGCCTCTAGTTAAATTATAAGTTTCCTGAGTCAAGGGCAGGATATTAATCATTTTTATAGACAATGCCATACCCAATGCAATGTCTCACATACAAACTCTCTGCAATGTATATTAAGTTTAATTGGGCCCAAGTCATGGAAGACAAAACTCCCAAAAACAAAATCAGTATTTCCTTTTGAGTTTTAACATACAATGTCCAATGATATTATAGAAATAATAATTTTCATAGAATTATTGTTAAAATATTTTTATAGTGTTGTAGCTTGAAACTCACATAACAACATTCTAAATTTTTGCTTATTTTGTACTTTATTCTTGAGTGACTTATTTCACTTAGCATTATGCCTTTAAGGGTAGGGGTCAGGGAACTGAGAAGACATGCTTTTTTTGTTTGTTTGTTATTCCTCCCCAAGGATATTCCTCCTCCACCCCCCATTGATTTTTAGAAAGAGTGGAAGGGAAGGGGAGAGACAGACAGAGACTGGGGAAGGGATCAAGGCTGCAACTGAGGTACAGTGCCCTTGACCGGAATTAAACCTGCAATCCCTCAGTCTGCGGGCCGACGCTCTAACTAGCGAGCCAAACTGGCTAGGGCAGACATGCTTTGAGTAAACCTGGAATACATCTCTTTAAAATGTGTAAGATAGTATGAATACTAGGGCCTTGACTTTCCCCCTCAACTTCACCAAAGGAAACCAGGTAAGAAATCCAAGGCTCAGGGATCAAGAATGAAAGGAGCACCAGTGCAGCATTCTCGTGCGTGGACTACCTTTGCTTCTACCTGCCCATTTCTGAGTCATTGTGCTGAGGAAGCAGCAGGTACAGGAATTTTATTTTCAATGTGTTGATTTCTATCCAGCTCCCTTATAAAAAGGACATCAGAGAGGAAATAATTTTAAAAAGTTATTTCTTGTATTATTTTTGCTGGTTCAAACACCGTATCCTCTAAACTCAGAAGAACAAGTTGCAAATGCCAGGAGCGCCCTCACCTTATTTACAAGGGTATATAAGGCCTTGTCTTGTGCACCATATTTTAGGCACTGCCTAATCCAGGTGTGGATAGTCCAGTCTCTCAGGTACCAGCAATTGGGGCTGTGCCGGAATCTAAACAGAGCAGAAGGAGAGAGAAAACAGGTGTTAACTCTTAAATGCCAATGCCAAAATACATCTTCCACCAGCAGGTGCTTCTCTTAGGTATTTACAGATGTGTAGTCAATAGGACCAAAGTCATAAAAGTCAACAGTCTACAAAAAGTCAGGCTAAAACTCACTAACCATAAAGTCTAAAATGGAAAAGGCAAAAAAAAACAAAAAAACAAAAAAAATTAAATTAAATAAATAAATAACAAAAAGATTGTAAAAATTGTATTCCTTATTTAATAACCCCTAAATCAATATCTTGTTTTAATATGAGACTTATGAAAAATGACTTGGTAGAAATACTAACCACGGTGTTATGTGAATACGTAGTTCCTTAGAAGAGAGATGTGGAATTGAAGCTGACCCTAATCAGTTCACAATAAAACAGATGAAGCAAAAAAGAAAAATAGAAGAGCAGAGCAGCTCTAGCTTTGTGTCATATTGATATTTCTTGAGGCACTTAGGAGAGATTGGCATACTCATCAATGAATCAAAAGAAAAAAAAGAAGAAAAAATAATGAAAATTAAGCAAAACTTAGCATTCAGGTCCCCCAGGTCTTCAGAACCCACAGTACCGCTGCCTTCTTCACAGCTCTGCTCTAGCTCTTCAGTCTGCCTCCTCTTGCTTCCTACTGCTCCCCACTTAGCTTTAAAAGGCAATCCACGCTAAGGCGTATGTAGTGACAGTGTTGCCACAAAGAAAGGCATTCCGAACACTACCCTTGCCTTGTGTTTGCACACATTGGTAACACTTTGGGTCAGAGAGCTTCTTGCTCTTGGCGGGTCCAGGCCACAAGCCTCAGAGCAGAGACAATATAAGGGGCTTTGCAGTCCTCTTTTTGTTTATCGATTTTGATTGGGATGGATCTTCAAATATCATATCATGTCAGCTAAAGTCCTGTCCTTTTTCTTTAACTTGATAGAAGCAGGTCAATCTCTGGGCTCTACAAAAATCAAAGTGTTTTCTTAAAAACAAAAAGGCAAGACAAAAACTTGGAGTGCAAGGATTTTGTGCCAGATTGAGAGTTGGGGCTACAGGCGTATCCCAGTGTTTTTCAGAGGCTGTTTATTCAATCTGCCACCTGCTCCTTCCTGCCATCTGCTACTGGGACAGTTTCATGCTAAACAAGTTCTCTGCCAAAGTAAAAGCCGAGAAAAAGGGAAAGTGAGAAGTAGTATTTAATTTAGCCTATTTATTAGTGCTCCGATTAGAGAGATTAGGCAAAAATAAGATCTGAAGATGTTTTATGGATTTAGAGTCATCGAGCCTTCTCCAGTCTTTTGAATATCTTAGATTTGCCTAGAAAATGTCTCTGTCTTTCTCTATAGAATTAAGCCCTTTAAAAGCATAAAGATAGAAACTGGTTAAATTGTGTTCAGGTTGAGAGTGATCTGGCCAAAGAAAGGCATCATATAGGTGCCAGAGATACTAGATCTAATGAGATCCTCTGCAGGTAAGTGAAACAAAATATGTCTTTTATTATTTCATTAGAGGCCCAGTGCATGACATTCATGTATTGGGTGTCCTCTCAGCCCGGCCTGTGCCCTCTTGCAGTCTGGGGTCTCTAGGGGGATGTCCGACTGCTGGCTTAGGCCCGCGGCAGAGGCAAGAGAGGCTCCCGCCACCGCTGCTACACTTGCCAGCTGTCAGCCCCGCTTCTGGCTGAGCAGCGCTCCCCCTGTGGGAGTGCACTGACCAGCAGGGGGCAGCTCTTGTGTTGAGCATCTGTCCCCTGGTAATCAATGTGCATCATAGAGACCAGTCATTCCACCATTTGGCCAATTTGCTATTAGCCTTTTGTTATATAGGATGACTTTCCTCACATGTAAAATCAATTGTTGAGCCACTTGAGCTCCTCTCCTGCTTCCTCTGAAAAATCTGAAATCTAAAGTATAATGGCCAATTAAAAGTTAATTTTACTTTTTAAACAAAAAAGTCATGACATAACAGGTGTATTCCCTAAATGATGGAGATGTTTCCTTGTTAGCCTGTAACCTCCCTGGGCAAGTAGGGGCAGCGACTGACTTGCTCAACCCTGGCTCCTTAGTGCCTGACACCATTCGTGGCCCATGGCAGGTTTTCACCAATAAAACAAGAGCTTTATTCAACACGTATTAAAGGCTATCATGTGTTGATAATTTTGTTAACATCTGTGGTATATATGAAGAACTGTAAACTACCTGTTTGGGGCATTTATAATCTCGTTCCAAAGCAAAGTATACAAAGCTGAACAATTACACCAGGTGGAACAGTAAGTGCTAAAAGGGCATTGCTAGTTGTCAGGAGGTGTTTTTGGTAGTAATGATGTTAGGATCAGTACATTTTTCCTTTTAAAAGCAAACAAAACAAAATAAAAAATGTCAATTACTTCCTTTACCCAAGATTATTTTAAACCTGATCCTTATTTACAATCTAATCTTCCACTTTAGGATATCTCCAACAACCACTAAAGAGTTAGGACTTTTTAAAAAAATTAAATTATTTTTTTTTCCATCACCGTTTATCCCCTCTATGCCTTCTTCCACCTCCAAAGAACTTTTCTTTCTTTTCTTTTTTTTTTTGATGCACTTTAAAATAAGAGCACCACAACCATATCCAGCAAAACACCCTTTTCTCTGATCAGCTGATCATTGTTAGGCTTTGAGCGAGAATGACAAAGATGATAAGACCTGGCAATACTAGTAAAAGCTTCAAAGCTCACATCAAAATTGGTTTTAAGCCACTTGCTAACCTTGTGAGGCTAACTTCACACAGAGAAAAGTCTTTTCTCTCACACTTTATTTCTTAGAAGCCTAAAGGGAAAGTTACAAGACTTCCCACCTCCAATATAATCAACTGTGCACTGCAGCCCTTAGATTGATTTGTCAGCAGACTCAAAGGGGTCTTTAATAAGTTTACTCTCTCCCTCCTGGGACAGGGCTGCTCAGTACGATCTCTCCTCTCTAAACCTAATACTCCAGATACACAACCATGGCGAGAACATTCTCAACTAAATGACATCAAATAAATTCAGGAATAAGAGGAAAACACTTCCTCATATACCATGACATATGCTGCCCAAAGTGCAATTCCTGCCTTTCCCAGCCAAGCAGGAAATAAACTCCCTTCCAAGCCCCCGCCCCCATCAATGATAAAAAAGAAATTAGCACACAACTTATTGGAGTAGCTATCTAGAAAATATACAACTCAAAATATTGACATAGTAAGGGCCCAGGTTTGGAGTAAGTTTGGAAAGAATCGCTCTGTCAATGATTTTTGAAGCAGTTCAGACAGATAAACTTGGGCCTTTTCAGAATTGCCAGGGGTAATATGATAGGCAGGTAAGTCTCCAGAGTGGGTACTTGCCTGGAATGAGTCTGCAGGCTGCTGGACCAGCATTCTCCCTGTCAGCCAGGAGAAAGGCAAAGAGACAAGAACACAACTAACACACTGATTTTCCAATTTGCTTGCAAACAGACTGGCCTTTGTTCTCGCCTGCTCTGACCACTGGCCTGGCAGATTACAGGCAGCCACTGTAGGAGTCCCCTCCGTGCCCCACACCATCAGCTGTTTGCTCACCTCAACAGAAGCGTTATTATTGTCCAGGCCAGCAGGCTGCCAAGCTAGGCAAACTGTGAGTGTGCAAAGGATAAACAAATGCAACCCAAGTAACTCCAACAATGTTTGTGCTCATGACGGCAGAGACATTCTGAGCTTCCAATTTATAAAATTTAAGTAAACTTACAACAATTTTAAAGACATGAGTATTTCTTGGAGGAAGGAGTGTTACGGAAAGGAGAGAATGAAGAAGCATGTTCTCAGGTTCTAGCTCTAGTTCTGGAAGCTGGTTACCAGGGCTGCAGGATCTCTGTCCACGGTGCTAAGTGGGGTGGCCAGGTGAAGACAGAACTTGCCTAGGAAGCCAAATCATGACTAGTGAATTAGCAGGAATTGAGAGGCTGTCTCTCCTCAAAAGTCAGGATATGTTCAGGATTCCTCAGGGCATTTGCCTGCACTGCTGCTCATTCAAGACCAATGTCACCAGGAAGGAAGGAGAGCAGAATTACAGGCTGCAAAACTGACAAGGGGGCAAAAGTCTGATGCCTCGGAGATATCTCGGAAGGGAAGAGTGGTTACACAGAAGTCAAGAGGGAAAAGAAAAGCACCAGAGACTCACTATGATTACACAGATCGTAAAAGTCACATGGGATTTCCTATTTGTGACCAATTTCATTAAAAAAAAAAAAAAAAAAAAAAAAGCAAAAACAGCGGCTCAGTTGGTTGAGTGTTATCCTGTGCACTGAAGAGTTGCTGGTTCCATTCCTGGTCAGGGCACATATTTGAGTTGAGGTTTGATCTCCGGTTGGGGCATGTGCTGAGGGCAACCAATGGATGTTTCTCTTTCACACTGATGCTTCTCTCTCTCTGTTTCTCTTCCTCTCTCTAAGCATGTCCTTGGGTGAGGATTAAAAAAAAGGCGAGGGGGGAGAGACACAGCTTTTCTTCCATGGGATTCAAGTAAAGGCTACTGTTGAAGGTGAGTGGCAATGCCCATCAGCTCTCTCAGAGTCACAGATGACAGCGCTCCCGGCTGAGCAGGGCAGCGGCACAGATGCCAGGGCCTGGAGCTCATCTGCTCCACCAGTTAGCGGCAGCACTGGCTCTTCCATATGACTGAGCAAGCTTTCCACAGCGTTTATCTGATCATGAGAGGCACCACCCTGAACTTGAATTCTGTATCCAGTGGCAACAGGCTTTCCAGATGGAGACCACAGTCCCTGAGCTGGGCAGACATGGAGGTGGGTGACTGGGTAAAGGGAGGAAAGAAAGAATGCCAAAAAGAACACGTAGCTGGCTCCAGAGCCTGCAATGTGGACTGGGAATCTCATTAATGAAGCAAAGTGTGTATAATAATTAGTAAAAGGGTTGAATGCATTCGTGAACTAGAACCAAGGAGCGTGTCCTGTGATTATTTGACCAGAATTGGATCCAATCACTGCCACCCATTCTCTCATTATAAAAGGATAATTAACTTTCTTTTGCATCCTGCTTGAAATTCTGCTTTCATCAATTCTTAGTTGCCCCCATCTACCTAAAATAAAATCATATTTTGGTGAGATAATTTTCTAATGCCTATTCTATTTTTGCCAAGTGTTTAAAAAGGGAGTCAGAGTCTAATATAGGAACCGGTAATGAAGACATTAGTAGGTTAAAATAGTTTTCCTGCTTGAGATCCTAGATTCTTACTCTTATAGGAAAACAGTTAATTTTAACTTTTAGCAAACATGTCCTGAGTGAGCACTAAGTGAAGCGGCAGGAGCAAGAGTCCCTTCCCAAACATTCCCCAGATGGTCAACCAGTGTGGGCTTTGCATTTCCAACAAATTCATTACTACCTCATGAAGCAGATAACAATGTCTTTTTTTTTCATTCTTCTTCTTCTTTTGGTTAATCCTCATTGGAGGATATTTTTCCCATTGATTTTAGAGAAAGTGGAAGGGAGAGGGAGGAGAATAGGGGAGAAAGGAGAGAGGAGAGAGGAGAGAGAGAAACATGGATGTGAGAGTGTCACATCATTGGTTGCTTCCCACATGCTCCCCAACCAGGGCTGGAAACCTGCAACCCAGGTATGTGCCCTTGATCGGAATTGAACCAGTGACCCCTCTGTGGAGGGCTATGACACTCTAACCACTGAGCCATGCTGGGCTGGGCCTTTTTTTTTTAATTTTTAAGTTGTAATACATTTTCCTTTTCTTTTTTTTAAAAAAGACAGGCTTACAGAGATATAAGGTAAAAACAGTAACATTTATACTTTCAAAGTACAGGTCTATGAGTGTTGACAAATGTGAACAGTTGGGCAACCACAACAACAGTCAAGTTATAAGAACAGTTCTGTCATCCCTAACAATTCCTTACTGTCTCCTTTGTAGTCGACCCGTTCAGGACTCACTGGTCAATTTAAGCAAATTTTATTTAGATAACCTCCTGGGGTCTCTTTCTAACCCCACAGGTATTAATTTTGTAAGAGAAAAAGCAAATAAAGTAATAAAACTACAAGTTTTATGTTAGTTTATAATTTATATTCTTCCAATTTCCAGAAAGAAATTGAAAAAATTAAAACCCAGTTTGCAGGTAGTTTTCGACATCCTATATACAGTCATTAGACCTGAATTCTGTTTGCCACTCTAAAAAAGGGTGATAACTAATTGGATTTGGGGTAGAGAATAACACAGGCACAGAATTTTGCAAATGTGAAGTGTTAATAAATGCAGCACAACGGCACAGTTTTTGAAGTGAAGATAGGTAAGAGGGGCTTGTTAGATATCAAAGTGAAAGTCTAAACTGTCAGACCCAGGCTTAAAAATGAGGTCATTAGTGTCTCACCTGGAAATACTAATATGAAATATGAGAAACTACTCTAGGAGAGATACTCTATTTTTTTTCTTTTAAAAAAATGTTTTATTGACTTTAGAAAGAGAGGAAGTGATGGGGGGTGGGGAGGGTGGGAGAGTAAGACAGAGATCCATCAGCTGCCTCCTACCTGGGATGGAGCCCGAAACCCGGGCAGGAATCGAACCAGTGACCTTTCGGTGCATGGGATGACGCTAAACCAACAGAGCCACACCAGCCAGGGCATGCTCTATTTTCTATGTCTTCTCATGGAACAGAAAGCAACCAATGACAAGGAGGATATTATGTCCCCCAAATTATCTCTTTCTCTTCTCTTTGATCTCGCTGTTGTTTTGTCAGATCTTTCTTCATCTAGGAGATGTATTTCTTTTTAAAAAAACATTTATTTATTAATTTGATTGGGATGACATCAGTCAACATGTACATACAGGTTTCAGGTGTGGGTTTCTATGTTATAAGATCTGTATATTGCACCATGTGCCCACCACCCAAAGTCAAATCTTCTCTTGTCACCTTGGAGACATATTTTTTATTCACAAAGTAAGTATGTGTCAGGCACTATGATCCCTATTCTATCCCTGTTGGTCTACCCAATTTCCTCTAACTCCAAACAGCCTTAAAGATGACATCCCCCCTTTCTGATACAGAAAGAAAATGCCTATAGCTTGACCATTCTTGGTTGTTCTTTCACAGAACAGAAAAGTAAGGAGTCAGTCAGAATGAAGCCAACTGTTCTCTGTCTGAAGCCCAGGACGCGATTTTATCAGCTTTGATCAGGTGAACTATGTGGACAACAGGGGAGAATTACTTACGGGGAGAATGGGAAAGAAGTGTTTACATGATTGCTGAGGTGCCCTCTTTGTGATGATGTAAAAGCAGAAATGGCTATCTTTGTGGCCATTCACTGACCTCAGTGAAACTGCTCCCAGAAGCACCTGGTGGGGCCCCTCCCGCCACTTCAAACCTGGACACACAGATTACATCATGCCTGAGGGACACTCTCTCCAGGGCAAGGTAAGGCTAAAGGGAGAGGGGCCGTTAGCTAGGAATAGCAGGAAGTTGAGAAAACTGGATCTTGGAACCAGTCCTATTTATAAAAGAACATAATGTTGTGGGAACTGCGTGGTTTGGGCAGAGATAAGGGAAATATTTCTGGTTTTGAGTAGGAAATCTATGTGCAGTAAGCAAATCACTTTTAACAAGACACAAACATTTCCTGATGTCTTCTAAAATGTTGGCTAGGAACTTCAGAGAACATGTCTGCAAAATCAAGAGTAACACAGTGACTAAGATGGGAAAATCACATATATTAATTAATCACGGGTAGGCTGTGCATCTGAATAGTTCCGAGGAAAAGAAAGGTCAGCAAGAAAAAAGGAGGGAAACAAAGGAATCGAAATCAGAATTTCTGGAGTATTCTAGGCTTATTGGAGTTGCCAGGAGTAAGTCTGCCAGAAAAGAAATGAGCAGGCAAAGACGCCTGGCTGGGTGAAGTGCAGCAGTATAGAAGCAGGGAGAATTAAGCGGTGTTGAGCAGATTTATGTGCTTGTGTGTGAGATTATGGATTTCTTTAGAGGCATTTTTTCGGGTAGAGAAAGCTAAGCACTAATCTGGATTTCTTAAGAATCAGATTTTTTTTTCTTTAATAAAGGAGAAAAGCATCTCAGTGTTTTAAACATTCTGATTCTCTAATTCATGGAAAAGCTGAGTTCCTAAGGATTCTTTGTTTATAGCAAAAGGTAAGACTGGACTTACTTCTAGTTATACAGCCCAAGTTTATAGCTGTTTTCTATTTCTGTAACTCTACTAACCCTTCTATTAAGCCTTTAAGTCTTACAAGGCAGGGGACACGTTTTCTATCTTTTTGTGTTCTACAATAGTGGGTGCCTGGTGAATGGCAACAATGACTAGGCCTGCTGAGAATGTATGAATACCAGTAATGCACAGGGGTTGGCAAAAGCAGGTTCACAGCTGTGAGTCCATAAGACACAGAATTTATTATTATACTAGTGGCCTGGTGCACAGATTCGTGCACATTTAAAGGAAATTAATTAGAAGGTGGCCAGTGGTGCGGGACTGGGTGAGACAGGCCGGACACGCCCTGGAGCCAACCTCCTGTGGTCCTTCCCCAGGGTGGCTCAAAGGGCATCTTCAGAGTGAGCAGAGTCCCTCCGGCAGGCGGGGTCCCTCAGCCTGGCCTGCGGGGGTCAGGCCGAAATCAGCTCTCCAACATCCCCCGAGGGGTCCCGGAGTGCGAGGGCACTTTGTAAAGTTGCTGTCGTACAGGGTGTGGAATGCAAACTCAAGTGTGTAGTAAACCAGATTCGGGCCAACAGTGCCCCAGCAACAACATAACCCACGCCGGAAGGTGGAATCATGCACAGCCCTGAGAGGAATTGGGCTCCCTCCTCTCTGGTTCCAGGGTGCATCACCCGAGAACCGCCGCTGCCAAGTCACCACAGCATGGCAGCTCCTGCATTGAGTGTCTGCCCCCTGGTGGTCAGTGTGCATCATACCTACCAGCCGGTCAGATGGTCAGATTGTCACTTAGCCTTTTATATATATAGATTATTATTTCTTTATTAATTATTGTATTATTTATTTGTATTATTTGTCTTAATATTGTTATTACTTTGTATCATTACATATGACTTATATTTTAGGTAATGATAGCTGGTAATCTAACCTACTTTTGCCTACTTCTGCATGTCAAAATTCATGAATATTATTTATATTTGAAACAATAATCCATTTGGTTTTGAAGTATCATCCTGCCTAAATGGATGAAGCTAGTAGGAAATGCTGCCTTTGTACCAGGCAGGAGGAGGTCAGAGATGGCCGAGGATGTGACATAGTATGTGTTCATCCTGGAGGGCCACCTACTATCTCCTCCCCACTGCTATCTCCTTCCCACATGTACAAGGAGGCATGGATTCTGCAGGACAATAATAAGTTCAGGAAACAGATAAGCTGATAGGAGAGTGAAAACAAAGAGGACAGAGTACACAGGTTCAAAGAACTCCCCTAACAAGTTCTAAATCCAAACACTTAGACTTCTCTCAAGTTGGAAGAGACCTTGAGAGCCACCTATGTCAAGTAAATTGGGGACAGAGGAGGAAGAAAAGTTTACATAGAATTAGAGAATCTTTAATTTAGTGCTGGTAGGGACCCCCAATATCCACTGTTTATTGAATGGATATTGAATAATATCCATGCAGTACCTAAGATAAACACAGCCACAGGACTTAAATTAGACCCTTTACTCTAAATACTCCACCACTGTCTCTCAAAGCTTTTATTATATTTGTAAGGTATCTTGAAAAATTATCTCTGCAGTTTGACAAAGGTCTCTAACACACTGAAAAATAAATAACATCTTTTCTAAATGAAGAAGCAAAATTCAGAGAAAAATACTTAGGCTGTAAAATAATTCTCAACTGTCTTGAACTAGTTAACTCTGGAAATCCGCTCAGTCCTCCAGGGGTTCAGTCCCTGTAACTGTAAAATGAAGAGGTAGGATTATCTGCATCACGAACTCAAATGTCTACAATGGTCAGTCAATTAATATAAATGCATGAAGAATCATGTAAGACAACAGGTGCAAAGCTGCTTGTATTATGACCAAGCAAATTGGCTGTCTACTTATACTGGTTTGAAAAACATACTATATGGGCCAAACAAAATACACTGGAACTCTAGGCTAGACCAGACCACCCAAACTCCTTCCAGCTCCCAAGTTTAATGACCCTAAAGAATACTAAGCCTCATCCACACATTAAAACATCAGTTATCTACACATTTCTATTGAAACAGAAAAAGGCAGTGATACAAATAAGTGAACAGAGACTCACAGATAAACAAGCTACCAGTCAGCCAACAGCTTACTCTCCTTTATTGCACTATCCTCCATTCCCCGACCAGGTGAGTATCATTTTACCCAGTTTGGGCAGTGAACACAGATTATTGTAGGGTGAGCAGACCCTGCCAACTGGCATCTAAATTTCAAAATGAAATGATACAATCATTAAAGTTAAATTCAGGTCCCTAAAGTAGATTTAAATTGGAGATCAAGTTTTGTAGGAAATAAAATTTTCAGTAATTGATTCCTTCATCCATATTTTCTACTCAAATGAATAATACTTCATTGCATTAAACTTATATCTAAAAGTCATCCATCCAAATTAACTTTCTTATGCAACACAAATTGTTTTATATGTTGCTACTTTCTTTTACTCCTTAAGAAATTATTGTAAGCAGTCATAATCACCCAAACAGTTCACCACCATACCTTACTATTTTTGGTATAAAACCCTCTGGCAACTCCTAAAGCAGAAATGGTTGAACTCTTTAAAAAAAGAGGGAGTGAGATGGGGGTGATCATAGGGATATTAGGAAATTACTTGCCAGTTTCTGGAACCATAAAAGGACACAATCACTTTCTGTAGCTAAAAAGGAAAGAAGTTTAAAAGTTGAGATTTATATTTGTCAGTCCAATTGGTCTGCAGGAAGCTTTAATTTAGCATTTACCAAAAAAACCTTATTTATATATGAAGGTAGAAAAATTAAAGTGACCTTTCTTTCTTGTGCTGTCAAATGGCAAAAATCAGAATAACAACATTTAATTAGCAGTTCCTCTATTCAGCTCAAGCCAGTGCCCCCCATACCAAAACCAAACTTCTAAATTGTATAAACATAATATACTAAAAAATAGTCTTAAGAATGAACAAATGCAAATTTCATGCCATTGAAAGGCTAAGGGTCAGACATCATCCCTTTTAGTACGTTAACAATCATCAGAAAGAATGATTACAAATTTTAAACAGGAAAGAGCTGGTTCTTTAATAAAATACCAAATATAAAGGTCTGGGTTCATTTGTTCTGGCTGGCAAACCTTCCATGGACCTGCCATGCTAAAGCTAAACAAAAGCTATTAGGCTGGCCCAGAAGCACAGCACAGACAATCTGAAAAACACCTTTCCTGGCATGAGAACATTATTTTCAATGTCAGAAAGTGCCAGAAGAACTGCCTGCCTCAATGTGACTGCAGGCAGCTTTTCCAAGTCCCTCTGCTTCTCTAAGCATGAGTCATAGAGAGAGGAGAGCGCTCCCTGGCAAGGATAGTCTTTCCTCTCTGGTTCCACACTCCCTCTCCTTTTATTTTATTATATATATAAAGCTTGATGGATAATAGTTAAGTAGATTCCAGATAAGCTTAACTGACAGCATTTGAACACCAGGGATGCAATCTATCATTGCTTAAGTCTATTGTTCCATTGTGAGCCACAGACACAGGGAAGCATCTTCTGCATCCTAAAAAGGGCTGGGCCCATTGGTCATGTGTCAGATGATGGCTGCACTTTGTGGGAGAGGAGACAGAAACAAGCTATGAAAATACCTCCACTTCCCTAGCCTCCTAAACATCAGTAGCTCATCTGCCGGACAATTGCAGCGAGCTGGAAGGGGCAGCAACTCGTCCTTTATGTGTGCACATTAAGTGGAATTTCAACTGCAGTAGCCATAGGCTTTCCACAGGTACATGGCTGCTACGATGCATGAAGCCTTCAGCGAGCAGGCACAATTTTCCCAGCACTAACTTTAGGCAAAAAAGCAAGGGAGCTAGTTAAAAACATTGTTTTTAAACAAAGAATAACGTTAAGGAGTGTTACACGAGAGAGAAAACAGTTCCACTTCTGTGCCTACATGGAATCACTTGTTAGAACAGAATGGAGCATTTGGTGAGAGCAAAGCTGCTCTATTCTGCATGTGAGCATTCATCCATCCACTATGAATCAAGATAATATGCCGGGCACTGAGTGATGTAGAGAAACAAACACACTCCTTGCCTTCAGTGAGGTTAGATTGGGATTATTTAAAAACAAGTGTTTTGTGAGCAGACCCTAAAACAAGCTAAAAAGGCTAATTCAGAAACATCATATGCAAGCCCTCATTTATAGAATGACTAGAGGCCCGGTACACGAATTCGTGCACGTGTGGGGTCTGGTGGCCCGCCCCAATGGGGGCCCATTGGGCGGGGCCAGCTGTGGGGTCTAATGCTGGAAGCTACAGCTTTCCGTCAGCTGGATCTAATCATACTTTAAGGATGCCCAAAAGAAAACACATAATAAAAACTGTTTTGTATTTCACATGCCATGAAATGAAGTTGTTTATGTGTTGTTTGCAAATGTATATCAAGATGGATGATGGCCCTTTAATGATTTTTGCTTTCTTTCTGGGACTCTGCCCTCAGTTTCCCAATATGATCTTTATGTCTGTTTGTTTAAAAGTTTTTCTATTTTTGAATGTGCCTACCCTTCACTGTTGCTCCTGGGGCCTGTGGGTCCTCTTCGCCGCCCCTTTTAAAGAGAGATTGAAAGCTCACCTAATCTGCAAGGCACCACAATTTCACAAAATCCCCACCCAGCCTCTCTACATTCCTCAGCAAAAGGCCGCCATCCTGTTAATGCTTAGGCACCTTTTTAGCTAACTTGGAAGGTCTCCTGGGGCTGCAGGCCGGGCCCGTGGAGGGAGAATTACACACCTTGGCTGCAGTATTAGCAGAGCCCTCTGGAGACTCTGGTTGGGGAAAGAAGGGGCTAATAATTCTTTTCTTGTGCTTTCACTAAATGCATATGCACCAGGGAGCCAGGCAGTGATTTAGGGGTGTTGGGGGCGCTTGGGGGCAGGACCAACCAATGCGAGGGGCTGTGGGAGGTTTGATGGCGGCCTCGCCCCTCGCTAGGGCTTTTATTATATAGGATTGTTTCATAATACCCTGGCATTACATTTTAAAAAATTGGCTCTCAATAGAAAAATGAATTCAACTTTTCTTTTCTCTTCCTGATAATCTGTCTTTTTGTTTGTTCTCTTCAGATACATTTAAAAAAATAAAATGTTGCAGATATAAATAAAACCGCACCTGCCTCCTCCCACTTTCCAGAGGAGAAAAGTTGGTGTCCCATCACTCTCATATATGGTTTTATTACCCAGAGATGTGTCCTGTGTTGAGTACTTTAAGGTACACATGCCTTTTAACTCTGCATCTGAGGGCTTGTCTGATAGAGACCTGCGCCAAACCACAGCAGTGTATGCTTCTGCAGGAGAAGAAACAAAATTAACTGCGATCTCAGGCATGAGGGTGGATCAGAGGCCACCTTTACCATGGAAATCAATCAGCACTGCCACCAGAGAAATCCCTGGTGAGGTGTTAGGCTAAGGCCTGTGGCATAATTGCCTTTGGTAGTAGAGAGTAGTTAAGATATAAGATTTGGCATCAGATAAGACATCATTCCTACTTTATAACCCCAGGAAACCAATGGTAAAACCTCAGGATCCTATTCTGTAAAATGGGAATAAAAGTTATATCCACTTCATCTGGCATGAGTCTGGGCTGATAGGAGGATGAGGCGATGTGAACTGCTTGTACAATGGCTAGCACACAGCTCTTCAGACAACCTGGACAGAGCAGCCCACAGCAGCCACATGCGAAGGGTCATGGAGATCAATGTGAGGTGTTATGACTAACTAGAGGCCCGGTGCACGGATTCGTCCAGGGCGTGTCCTACCCGTCTTGCCCAGTCCCAATCACCCCGACCCCAGCAGCAAGCTAACCTACATGTCAGAGAATCTGCCCCCTGGTGGTCAGTGTGCATTATAGCAACTGGTCAAAGGGTCGAACACTGAGCCTATTAAGCTTTTATTATATAGGATTTACCTCCACATGGAATGTGTCTTGCATAGTGTTGGGCACATATATGCAACAAATACCTGACTGCCACTGGCCAGCTGGGATGGGATAGAGTAGGAAGGAGAGGGTCAGTAAAGGGGTAAGAGCCCTGTGCCCCTCATTCTAGACACAATCTCAAAAGAGGAGCTGGGAGGTGAAGCAGAGGGGAGAACAAAGAGACTTTTCACAATCACAAAGGCTCAGAGCCAAACAGTACAGCGTGTGCCAGTCATTCTGATGACTTGTAGCAGGGTTTCTGATCTTATTTACGATAGAAAAAGGTCCAGATAGGAGAAGGGATTTGGGAGGTGACCTAATGAGGAGTTCATTTGCTTATTAGTGCTCTTCTGCCCTTGGACCGGTTTTCGTAAGTTTGGCAAGACGAGTTACAACACAATAGAGTTTATGCTGAGTCCTCTGTCTGTTTGGTGCCTACCAGCCTCTAGCTGGAGTCAACAATGAAGGAGAATGGACACCTACTAAAGATAAACTGAACTACTCAAAAGAGAAGCTGCAATGGTCATGCTCATTCTCAGAAAATG
This sequence comes from Myotis myotis, assembly GCF_014108235.1. Classification (NCBI taxonomy): domain Eukaryota; kingdom Metazoa; phylum Chordata; class Mammalia; order Chiroptera; family Vespertilionidae; genus Myotis; species Myotis myotis. Next base: position 38,026,008 of record NW_023416357.1, read on the forward strand.
TCCACCAGTTCTGCACTCTGCGCCTCTACACTGACTCAGGCTGTGCTATCAGAGTGCAAGAATAAAATGAAAACATTATGAGACTCCTTAAAGAGTCTCATATATGGTCACTGAGGTGACAATGTCCTATGCCTGGGACAGAATCTCAGAGGAAGGAAATAGGTATCTATGTAGGACATGTCACCTAAGCAAGCCCAGGAAAAAAAGGAAAAGAGCAGCAAAGACAATGCATTTGCTGCTAAGCAAGCAGCTGTCCCAGCCTGCAATCTCTGTCCCCCCTGAGCAGCCAACAACTCTCTTGTTTCACCACTTACCCAACACTGGTAACCCCAAAAGATTTAAGGCTCAGACCTCCCACTCCAGCCCCCACCCAAATGGAGTCATCAGACCTTCTTTCAGACAACCTGGAGGAAGCACCTGACAGCAGCCACATGACAGCAAAGGGCGACTGAGTTAATGAAATATCTATGAAAAATACATACCAGCTTTTCTCATGTTGAAAAAAACACATGTGGATACAACTAACCACTACTAACTGTGTTTTAGGATCCTGTGTTAAGATAGGGAAGGAGAGAGGAAGGGAGGGAGTGAGGGAGGGAGGGAGGGAGGGAGGGAACGAACTATTGTTATAGTGACCACAGAATTTGATCATTTCTAAAATTTTCCATAATCCCATACAACCACAGGAAAGTTTAATTAACTAGCAATGCTTGTACTAACTATATTTCTATGAATAAATGAATGAATGTTTATGAAAGGGCAACATACTAAAGAGCTTGCTTTTTTGAGTATTTAGAAATACTGCCAAGTGCAACAATATGAATGGCTCTTGAGAGTATCATGCTAAGCGAAGTAATAAGTTAGATGGTAAAGAACAAGAACCTTATAATTTCACTCATGTGGAAGGTATAACAGAAAGCAACAACTGAGCAAACAAACTCATAGACACAGACAACAGTATGGTGGTTATCAGAGGGGATAGGGGTGGGGGAGGATGAAGGGGGTCAAACACAGGGTGAGGCAAAAATAGGCTTATAGTTATTCATATGGACAATAATACAATAATTAATAAATAATGTAAGAATAAACTCTGTTTTGCATACTCACAACTTAAAGCTACCTTTGCCACACCCTCTATGGTGATGGAAGGAGATTAGACTTTGGGTGCTGAGCACACAACACAATATACAGTTGATGTATTATAAAGGTGTACACTTGAAACTTATATAATGTCATCCAATGTTACCCCAATGAATTTGATTTAAAAAAGTAATACATTTCTTGATACATGGTCAATATATACATATACATCTGAAATAAGGATAGCAGATGTGGAAAAGGACCAAGAGTCTATATACTAAGTCAGTGCCCACTGCCCCTGATGTAAACAGTCAGTGAATAATTACGTCCACAATTCTTTTCTCTTTAGGCATTCAAGGAGACAACACATAGATGATGTATTCAATAATAAAATCAGTGCTCAACTTTTTTTCAACTTTTACATATCCCAGTCACTGTGCTAACCACTTTTTAAAAATTATTCCATTTACGTATGAGAACAAGTCTACATAAGGTATTTATTATCCTCATTTTATAGATGAGGAAACTGAACGTCAAAGGATTAAATAACTTCCCCAAGGTCACAGTTAAAACAAAGCCAAAATTTAAACCCACACAGTCCAACCTCAGAGCTCTTGACCCCTGAGCCATACTGGCTGGTGGTATAATTAGGTGATTTTAGGGGCAAAGTCTCTATTAACTTTCTATCAAAAACTGGAGCCTCTCTTAATGCTCTAATCAGGGTATCAACAATGGAACAGGAGGTGCTATTCCAATTAAGATTATCCTCTTAGGAGAGGGCATTTGGCTAGAAATCCTTGCATTTCAGAGGTTAGAGATAAAATCATTTGGTTTGAGTCGTCCTGTCTGAAAGCCACTGCCATTTCTCTCCTGATGCTGAAATACAATGTCCTCCCAACCCCTTACCCCTCTGAAATGGTTAGCAAGCACATAGCCCTGGAGTTTCTACTATTAGCCACCAATGTCATCAAATGTCACCATTTGCTATGACATCGCCTCAGTAACCATATGCATCTAATGACATCACAGACATGTGTATCTGTGTTTATCGATGTAGTTTCAATGATAGGATTATGTGTTTTATTTCCTTACAGGTTTATACATACATTTACATAGGAAAATGCTATCAAATGGACAATATGCACCTCATATTTAAGATGCAGAGCTACAACCATTCCAAAACTTAAATACCTAGAGGTATTTATAAAAGAATAAAAAAAAATTTAAGGGGAGGGGTAGGCAGGAGACAGGACGGGTGCTGACTTAGTGGCAAGGCATCCTATTATAAGAATATTGCAGAGCTGGAAAGAGGCTCTTCAAATTATCCATTCAACCCCATTCACTCTCGCCATTAAAAAGAAAGTGAGCTTAAAATGATTATGCAAACTTGGCCAAGAGCTCTTTAACAATTTCATTATGTGAATTATATTATCTAGGCCTTAATGTACTGCCTTCTTTCTTTTCTTCCAGCTACCGAAAGCACTGCTGTGGGTGTGACTGCAGAAAGATATGGGAGAGGCGGAGTAGAGGCAGTTCAGAAAGAAGCCTCCCTGAGGAATGGCGATTATTCCATGTGCTCTCATTTTAGGCTTTTGCCTCAGTGGTCCTCAAATCAGTAAGTCTGTTATCATGCTCATTCTCAGAAAATGTCTACCAGTTCTGCACTCTGCGCCTCTACACTGACTCAGGCTGTGCTATCAGAGTGCAAGAATAAGATGAAAACATTATGAGACTCCTTAAAGCCTAATGCAGTCTTCCATCGATCGTCAGAGGCTATTACTATTCTTACAGGATGCTATGGTGTGCTCCTGTATAGAACAATTAGACATGCCATTCTTGGTAAGCTCAGGATCTAAGGCAGTCCCTAGGATGATTTCCTAAATACAAATGTAAGAGTAAGTACAATGGATATGCAATATGTCATTTACATACTACTGTATGCAGGAAGGAAAACCACCCATAAGGTATCCCGGGTACCTGAAGGTTCAGCTTTGATTCCCCACCCCACTGCCAATTCTATTTAGAATTGTAATGATATTTGGTGGGAATTTTTATATAACTATACCCTATTACAAATAGCTATGTACCTTTGGGAAAGTCTTTTATTCCTTCTCAGATATAGTTTCCATCTCTATAAATAAGATTATTTTGAACAGCTCAAATAGACTATGAATCTATATAATCTGGCCTTTAGAGGTCCACAAATGCCTACCAGTGGTCAGCAAACTGTGGCTCATGAGCCACGTGCGGCTCTTTGGCCCCTTGAGTGTGGCTCTTCCACAAAATACTGACTTCTGCGCGTGGGCCATGAAGTTGCAATTGCACTGTACATATTCAGAATTGAGCACATTATATCTACTCTACCTTCTACCCTCCTTCCCTCAACCATGGTTCTTAAACTTCCTGTATTCTTGATTTCCAATGGTCCAAGACCACTTCAGATCACTAAGTTCACCCAATCCAGAAAACTCTATGCTCCGGATTCTACTACCAGACCACTATAACTTCTGTTAGTCTTTATTTTACCCAGTTAAAAAATCTAATCCCCCCAGTAGCTTCTTTATAAGCTTCCTTTAAAAACCTATTTTAAATTGCAAAAAGCTATCTCTTCTGATATAAATGTAATTTTCCTGAAAATTTAACCATTATAGAAAAGTATAAAAAAGGAAAAATCACTTGAATACTCACCACCCAGAGCTGGTTTTCCATTGTTTATTTAGCTAATCTGCTAGTGATTTAACTAATTCCCTAATGGTGGGCACATTTCACTAGCATAAACAAACTACAGTTAGTTTTCTTGACCTATGTACTTAAGATCACTAAGATCACCCAATCCAGAAAACGTGATGCTCTGAATTCTTCTATTAACAGACCTTCTGAACATCCTTATTTCTCCTTAGAATCAATTCTTTCAAAAAAGTACCAATTTAAGTTCCTATCAGTTTGCTAAGAACGTCTGTTGCCCTGAGAATGGATATTGATTAACTTTTAATTTTCCTTAATATGACAGGCAAAAAGTATTTCATATGGTTATTTGCCTATTCTATTTAGTGGTAAGGCTAAACATCTTTTCATATGTTTACGGTCTATTTGACTTCCTTGTTTCTAGAATTGCCCTTTTTAATTTTTTCCTATTGAATGTTTATCTTTCTATTATTGACTAGAGGCCCAGTGCATGAAAATTCGTGCACTAGTGGCGTCCCTCAGCCCAGCCTGGGCCCTCTCGCAGTCCAGGAGCTCTCAGGGGATGTCCCTAGGGGGAGCTGGCCTAAGCTGCAGTCTAGCCTCCCTCTGTGGGAGGCAACCAGGTGGGCTGATCAGGGGATGGCACCAGCCTGCGAGTGGCTGCCCCCCCCCTCTCTGCCACCACTGGTTGCCACCATCTCCTCCCCACTACTGTCCCCTCCCTCTGCCCACTGGCATACACCTTGGCTGGCCTGGCGCCGCCTGCTCGCCGGCCCTGCCCCCCACTGACCTGTCATTCCACCATTCGGTCGATTTGCATATTATGGTTTTATTATATAGGATAGTTTAGAACTCATTTTTAAGGCCCTTTGCTAATTATCAAATTATTTGAGATAAGGTTTACTCAAAATGCAGATCATCTCACAAACTGATAATAACACAAAGCTAGGCCACATGGGACCACTGTAACCTGAATCATGCAAACTAAGTGCTACCTGTGTGCAAGTCAGGGGGTTACTGCTGGCTGGAGGGATCTGAGATGGCATCGTGGATTCTGGGCACTTCGGATTTGGCAGATTTTTTATAGGAAAGAAATAAATCCTCAGGGCCAAGAGCAGGCCCCACTTTATAGAGGAAATACAATTAATATTCAGCAAAACTGAATGAGTCAGGAAAGATAACTGCATAAATGTAAGGTTTATGTTAGCAATTGATGATATCTGGCTGGAAAATTAGGCCGGACCCAAATTATATAAACAGTCTGGGCTATCCTTGAAATATGTGGCATGAAGAACAGGGTTGAGCCTTAGGGAATGGGGAGGTTGGATAATCATTTTATTGCTCCTCTAACTTCAAATCTAGTAAATGCTAGTGGACCTACTGATAACTGTCAGAACACATGAGTCACACAGCTTTTTCACCTCAATAAAGAAAGGTTAGTTGGACAGATGTCTCACAGAGTTATAAAACAAGTGGATGATGATATTCACATCTCTGTTTTACAACTGGGAATTGTAAATCCAATGAACCATAAATATAACATATAAAACATAAGCAATATCTAGTGTCTTGATTGAAATAGGAGCTGGGTATGCTATGAAAACCAAGACTATGATATGACTTCAAGTAGATCTACAACATTAAAATAAGACCAAGTACTTTAATTTAAACTAATGATTAGACTTTTGAAATAAAAGATGGTGATCTGAAATTTGTTAATGATATTTTCTCTTTTTTGAAGGTTTGCTATAAATAAAATTTGAATATGGATACAAGAAACAAAAATAGAAAACAGGTTAGAGCTTGACCTGGGAGAAGGGGAAGATATAACAATGTGGAGGGAGAAATAATAGGCCCCGGTGAATAGCTAAAAAATGAACCAAAGTCACTGGGATATTAAAAGTAAATCATGAAGAAAGAGGTGACAGTTTGGAAAAGTACAGATATCTACCTACGTATGCAGCAGTTCCTTTATCCTCATAGAATTGAAAGACATTGGGTCTAGAAAATCAGATATCCACACAGCCTCCTCCTACTTCTGAGACCCGCACCTTCTGTCTGATCCACTCCTAATGTGACATGGAAGCGGGTGTCTTCCCTCAACGATGGCTCCACGGAGGGCACACACCACTGCCCCAATTCAGTAAAGGAGTTCAACAGCAACCTTCCCAAGGCATGAATCTGAATGTAAGCGAAGTCCCCAAGATGGCACTGTGTGCTTTTCATGCTCTACGCATCTGCTGTAGACTCAGTTCCTAACCACAGAGAAATGACAAGAAGAATGCTACTGAACTATAGGAGAAGCAGAAATACAGAAGGACCAAATGTGCTATGTATTACCATTAGGTCCATGAACCTTTCCACAAAGTAGAACACATATTTATTTTTATGGCAACAGGGCCCTGAAGCCTCCCCAAAGTGGGGGCTCAGGGTTTGAGGGAAAGCCATCTGGAGAGCAGTGCCCTCTTGTAGGTATGGGATGCTTTAACTTTCCCAGAACATTTCTACATGTATGAGCTGAGTGATTCTTACACAACTTCTATCTTTATTTTTATTTTTTTAAAATATATTTTATTGATCTTTCACAGAGAGGAAGGGAGAGAGATAGAGAGTTAGAAACATCGATGAGAGAGAAACATCGATCAGCTGCCTCCTGCACATCTCCCACTGGGGATGTGCCCACAACCCAGGTACATGCCCTTGACCGGAATCGAACCTGGGACCCCTCAGTCCGCAGGCCGACACTCTATCCACTCAGCCAAACCGGTTTCGGCATATCTTTATTTTAAAGATAAAGAAAACTGAGGTCAGCAAGGCTAAGTGACCTGACCAGTGTCAAACTATAATCACTTTGGTAGAATCACATGGAATTTCCAATTCCAGTCCATGGCTTATTGCCAACCACACTTCCCTAGACTGATTTTCTGTTTTATTTGAAACTGCCTTAAAAAATAGTTTCATATAATGTATGAGCAGAGGAGACAATGTGTACGCACTAAGGATTTTATTGGTATTAATTTGCTTATAGATTTTTTTCTATCATTCATTCAACAAAGATTTATTGAGGCTCAGCTATGTTCCGGGCATGGCTAAGTGCTGGGAATACAAATCAAATAAGATATAATCATTATCCTTGAAAAGTTCACCTTAGATTGGTGGTTCTCCAGAAATACATTTTATCCAAAGTCAAATGCCTTCAGTCAAAATCAAATTTACTGCTGCCAAATATGTAGATATCAAAACAAGTGGAAAAGAATCTGTACTGTCATGCAGTAATAAGATCTTTAAAAAATAAAAATGTGTGCTGATATTACTTTCTAAATAGATATCCAGGTGAACTATGTGAATCACTACAAGATACTTCGCCAAAAAGATCTGACAGCACAGTCCAAATGATGACTATCTGCAAAGAAAGGTAATACTTAGAAATGAAAATAGGGAGAGAGAGAAAAAAATATCTAAAGGCATTAAAAACCACTTGCACAGTGACTCCCAACCTCAATAAACATGGGCACAAAAATCAGTCTCAGAAGTTTTCCTACTTGGTTTCAAATCTGTATTGTATCCAGAGTTGAAAACTAATTCTGTGTCTATGACAGGGAAAGATCACCCTAAAAAATAATCTAAAAGTCAACTCCTTAAAATATAGTAAAAATTTGGAATCATACACATGACAGATTTAATTTACCATAGGACTATATCACAATATAACCTTACTTTCAAAATCACTGTCTTTCAATCTTCTAAAAGCCCAGAGGCTTATAGACCTCTACTAACAAATCAAAATAAATATTAGGCAACTTGTGCCTTTGTCCTTAAAAAGATATGATTCTCTTTGCAGCATGAGTGTTTCTGAAAAGGAAGTACAGTATTTTGGCACCACTAAGGGAAGGTGACATTAACATGCCAGAAATATGAGCATATATTTTGAGGAGGATGAAACATATCACCACAATGTCATGATGACTTAAATGTAACCTACCTGGATGTTTGTGGAGCTGACAATAATGATTTTATGAGATTGGGTGATATGGAAAATGCATCCTTTCAGGCTATGATCAAGGCCCTCTGCTACACTAGCTGTTGGCCTTGAAAAGCTTCCTCTCTGGCTTACTTTCTTTATCTACAAAAGAGGGCAAAACAGTATCAGTTCTTTCAATTTTGCAGGATGGTTAACAAAAATGAGATGACAATGTACTTTTGTATAGATACAAGTAATTATCATTGTTTGACCTTTATCTTGATCACCCACAATGTCATTCCCATTGATGGGTGGCCAACTGGACTTTGAGAGCTTTATTCATTCTCATCCCCATCTGACTAAGCATTCCTAAAGGCAGGGAATTAGTGTGAACAGCCATTTGTACTTCCACTTAAAGAAGCGCATTACGGAAAGATGTAATTAGCTAGTTCTGGTGCTCGCAGCTCCAATGGCAAGTAGGGGGCAAAGGAAGGAATATGCATCTGGCTTTCCGGGTAATTCTTTCATTGATACTATTATTTGTATGGTGCACTACAATTCAAAGTCGTTACATAAAGGATGTGACTAGGGATTAAAATCAGCCCCAGCAACTGTATAATCGGGTCCAAGTCTGCATCTTTCAGAAAATGCTACCTTTTCCTTAACTTATCTGTCTAGAAAAGGCAGTTTTTCTTCTTATTTGTACATAGATGCCCTAAAGGCTGTTTGAAGTCCTATCACACATCTGAGACTTTCAACGGTCACTTAAGCTTCCCCATGAGAGAGAGTGAGGAGGGAATTCATAAATACGGTATTTGGAAAATATTTCTAATGATTAGTGAGGTAAATATAGAAGGGTGGTAATGGAGGTTGAGCAAAATGGTAGACAGAATTGTGGCCTTTTTCCTCTGCTAAAACATATTAGACAGCTAAAATAGTTAAAACAAGTGTGATGCTACTGGATGAAAAAGCAGATCAGTGGAACAGCACAAGAAGTTTAGAGATTGCCCTAACCAGTTTGGCTCAGTGGATAGAGCGTCGGCCTGCGGACTGAAAGGTCCCGGGTTCGATTCCAGTCAAGGGCCATGTACCTTGGTTGCGGGCACATCCCCAGTGGGAGGTGTGCAGGAGGCAGCTGATTGATGTTTCTCTCCTATCGATGTTTCTAATTCTCAATCTCTCTCCCTTCCTCTCTGTAAAAAATCAATAAAATATATTTTTACAAAAAGAAGTTTAGAGATAGACCCCAACACAAATAAGTTAGCATGTGATAAGGTAGCATGTCATATCAATAGGCAAAAGATGGATTACTCATGCCATTAGAATAATTGAGTAGCCATTTGTTTTATGCATGTGTAGGAATGTGTGTATGTATGAATCTATACCTCACATACTCAAAGCAAAATAAGCTCTAGATGAATTATATATTTACATGTTAAAAACAAAAGCATATATTCACTGGAGGAAAATTTCTTGGGATGGAGAATGTCATTCTTAGTCTGATACAAAGTCATAAAAGAAGAGACTGCTAAATCAGTTACACACACACACACACACACACACACACACACACACACAATGTTTATATAGCAAAAACTACCATAAGGCAAAGTAATCTTAAAAAAACAAATAGAAAAAATATTTATCAATTCAAGCCTATTTCCTAAAAATTAAGAAAGGTCCTACAACCAATAAGAGAAAGACCAACAATCCAGGAGAAAGATATAAGATAAGAAAGTTCACGAAAATATGACTTCTAATCTCATCAATAATAAAATATACAAAATAGCCCTGGCTAGTGTGGCTCAGTTGGTTGAAGTGTCGTTCCATACACCAAAAGGTCTTGGGTTCGATTTCCAGTCAGGGCACATGCCCAGGTGGTGGGTTTGATCCCCAGTCAGGGTGTGTATGGGAGGCAACAGGTCAATGTCTGTCTCTCTGTCTCTCTCTCCCCCTTCTCCCCACCCTTCTCTCTCCCTTCTTCTCTCTAAAATCAATAAAAACATATCCTTGGGTGAAGATTTTAAAAAATTATATATACATATAATAAAACGACATGGAGAAGCCATATACCTGTTCTAAAATACTAATTTGTAATTTTAAAATCTTAAGAAGAAAACTCCAGGCCCAGATGACTTCACTGGCAAATGCTATCAAACACTGAAGTAATAGCCCGGTGTGGCTCAGTGGTTCAGCATTCATCTATGAATCAGGAAGTCACTGTTTGATTCCTGGTTAGGGCACATGCCTGTATTGCCGGCTCGATCCCCAGTAGGGGGTGTGCAGGAGGCAGTTGATCTATGATTCTCATCATTGATGTTTCTCTCTCCCCACTCCCCTCCCCTCTGAAATCAATACAAATATATTTTAAAAAACACTGAAGAAATAATACACCATCTTATACAAATTTCAGAAATAGAGGGAACAGTTCCCAATACATTTGGCATAATGTGATACTAATGCCAAAACCACACAAGGATGTTATAAGCAAAGAAATTTTGAGACCAGCATTACTGACAACATAGGCATAAATATCTCTAACAAATAATAACAAATTAACTTTATGAATACATTAGGATAATACATTGTTGGGACTTCATCCCAAGAATACAAGGCTGAATTAACATTTGAAAACCAATCAAAGTAATTCAATAAAATAACAGAATAAAGGAGAGAAAACCTATATGGTCATCTCTATATCTGTAGAAAAAGAATTTAACAAAATTTAGCACCCATTTATGATAAAAATTCTCAACAAACTAGAAATAAGAGGGAACTTCCTTAAACTGATAAAAATCATCTATGAAAACTATATTAAACATTTTCCCCCTAAGACTGGGAACAAAACAAGGATCCCTGCTCCCACTACTTCTATTCAACACTTTATTGGAGGTCCTAGCTAGTGCAATAAGGCAAGAAAAAGAAATTAAAAGGCCTAAAATTTGGAAAGGAAGATGTAAATGTATTTCTATCCACAGACAACATAATTAGATATGAAGAAAACACTAAGGAATCTACAAACAACTTCTAGAACTATCAAATGAGTTAATCAAAACCCTAGGATGCAGATGTAAAAATCAGTTGTATTTCTAGTAGCAACTGGAAAATGAAATTTAGAAAAATGACTTGTTACATCAAAAACCATAATATACTCAGTAATAAATTTAACAGAAGGCTTGCAAGATGCCTACACTATAAAATAACCAAGTTTTTATAGAACACTGCTGGAAGTAAAGAAGACTTTAAAAAAATTAAACTATGTTCATGGGTTGGAAGACAGAATATTTTATGACATCATATTAAGACTTAATTAAGATGTCAACTCTTCTTCAACTGACCTGTATATTTAACAAAATTCCAATCAGAATTGGAGACAATTTCTTTAACAGAAATTGATGACCTGATTCTAAAATATATATGAAAAAGTAAAGCATCTATGATGGCCAAAACAATATTAAAAAGAACAAAGTTGAAGGACTTACAGATCTGGCTTCAAGACTTCCAGTAATTATGAGTGTAGTATTGACATTAGGATAGACAGATCAGTGGAAAAGAATAAAGAAAACATTAATGTCCCATACAGAAAAAAATGAATGTCATCACTTATGCCATACACAAGAATTTTGGTTTGAAATGTAAAATCAAATTGAGACATCAAAAATAAAATGACAAAGTTTTAAAGAAAATAGAAGAATATCTATGACTAAGAGGTAGGCAATAATAACTACTTAGGACACAGAAAATAATTACCATAAAATAAAAAACAAATAAATTAGAATTCATCAAAATTTAAAACTTGTGCTCATCAAAACATGCCATTGAGAAACTAAATAGGATAGCCATATATTAGGAGAAAATATTTGCAAAATAGATATATGACAAAGAATAGTAAAAATGAGGACAAAGAATAGTAAGAATCAGGTTTCTTACCATCAGAGAAAGGAATTACAAAATAAGGAAAAGATCAAGACTAAAATGAAACCTGAAATGTTAGACTAATATAGGAGACACCTGACCAGCAAGATGCTTTAAAATATAGATGTAGGTGGATGAAAGGAAGGATTGATAGATTTCTAACTCTGTCCGCTGAAAAAGCCTGGGAGCAGTGACACCCCAATAGCAATGAGCACAGTGACATCAGATTTTGGCTTCTGAATGCCATTCTCCTCTAAAAAGAATCAAGGCTCTTTAGAAAAATGGCTGGTTCCAGGGCTAGGGCAGATAAAGTATAAGAAGAAACTAAAATATATATTTAAAAATAAGAAAACAGTTGGAAGAATGATGGGGATGTATCAAAGCAATGCAAGAGACAGGGTCCCCTACTGACCAAATCTGGGACATTTTGAACATCAAAATAGTAATAGATTATAACTTACTGAAAATCAAATCATGAGTCCTTATGGTAGAAATAAATATATAAGTAAATAAATGAAGAGAAAGGACAAGTTCTTTCTTACAGTAGAATGTTAACCAAAATATAGAAGGAACTAGAGGCCCGGACTGCACCTCTCGCAATCTGGGACCCCTCTCAGGGTCCAAACATCCCTTTTACAATCTGGGACTACTGGCTCCTAACTGCTTGCCTGCCTGCCTGCCTGATCGCCCCTAACCACTCGTCTGCCTGCCCAATCGCCCCTAACCCCTCTGCCTGCATGCCTGATCGCCCCTATCCACTCGCCTGCCTGCCCGATCGCTCCTAACTGTTCACCTGCCTGCCTGATCGCCCCTAATTGCTGGCCTGCCTGCCTGATTGCCCCTAACCGCCTCTGCCTACCTGATTGCCCCTAACTGCTCACTGCCTGCCTTCCTGATCGCCCCTAACTGCTCACCTGCCTGCCTGATCACCCCTAACCGCTCGCCTGTCTGCCTGATCGCCCTAATCACTCTGCCTGCTGCCTGATCACCCCTAACTGCCTCTGCCTTGGCCCCCGCCATGGCGGCTTCATCTGGAAGGATGTCTGGAATGACATCCGGAAGGTCGTTCAGCTGTCCAGTCTAATTAGCACATTATGCTTTTATTATTATAGATGATGCAGTAGACAATCATCAAAGGATCCCAATATTTGGGGGTAAAAGTTTGATAATAGGATATTTCATAATCTCAGAGTATCTCCCCACATTACTTACTAATTGCAAAGGGGGGAAAAGTAAATTTATAGTGGACAAATCTGATTGATACCACCTTAATAAGGCAATTAAAATTAACATAACTAATATATGCACCTTCCAATAATGATGCACTGGGAAGAACACAACATCACTGCTGTGGTACTCCTGCCCACAGACTCCCTCCTTTCTAGGAAATATCTGAGAAACCTAAATTGAGAGACATTACACAGAATAACTGGCCTATACTTTTAAAAAATGTCAATACACACACACACACACACACACACACACACAGGCTGAAGAACTGTTTCCAAATTAAAGGAGACTAAAGAGATATGATAACTAAATATAATGTGTGATCTTTGTTTGGATTCTAGATCAGGAAAAACATTAATGCATAAAGAACATTAATGCATAAGAACAACTGACAAATTTGAATATGGACTGTGTATTAGATTATTGTGTTATAGTTAAATGTTCTGACTTTAATCATTTTATAGTAGTTATATAAGAGAGATGCACCTTCCAATAATGATGCACTGGGAGAGATGCCTACTAAGAGAGATGCCTAAATGAAAAGTCAAATTATCAGTATCAATAAAGAACATTCGTGTAAGTTAGGTGTCTATCAGTTAACAAGGCCATCATTCTCACTCTGGAACTGGTGTGAAGAGGGAACACATGCCAGCCATCTGCTGGTGCTCAGCATTTGTTACAAGGCCCATGATAATTATACTTATGTTCATCCTGGGATACAAAATAGCCATACAACTTATTGTTCCTCCTCAAGCTACAAGTTGCAAAATCAGATAGCTTAGGAGTTGAAGCTTCAGTCTTTGTTTTTTTCTTGAAACAAATCAGTAAGGATGAATGAAAAGATACACTGGGATTTTCCCCTCCAAAATGTTAAGAAGAGAAAAGTAGGTGAGGATATAGATCAAGGGTTGACAAACTAGAGGTCTGATGGGCCATATCCAGCCCAAAGCCCGTTTTTGTGCAATCTATGAGCTAAGAATACTTTTTACTGTGTAAATGGTGGCATATAGAAAGCAGTCCTATCAGTCCTGCGACTTTGAAAGGGGCAGTTATCTGGCCCAACCTTGCCCAAACACACTACCCTAGCTTTCCTGCCAAGGTGAACTTTGACTGAAGCCAGGCCAGTCCTACCTTAGGATTTTTCAAGGAGGAAGTGAGAAGTAATTAGCTTCAAGTCTGTTCAAATAAGTACGTTAACAATTGCAAAAATGGATATTTTTTCTGTGTCATGGGAAAAGAGATGAAAACATTATAAAGAATTTAAACATTCAGGAAAGTACCCAACTACCTACCTTCATCAAATTCTAATGTGTCATACATACTTCAGACTTTCTTTTTAAACAAAACAAAACATTATAGATACAGTTGAAGCTTATATATATATACACATACATATACCTATACCATTATCCTATTCCTACTCTCACTGCTTTTCACAGGCAAATAATATACTGAATTTTTTGTTTATCATTCTTGGGCATGTTTTTACACGTTACACATGTATCCCTATAAACATAAGCTTTACATATTTTCAAACTATATAAACGGTAACATATTGTACAATGATTCTTCTCCATGCTTTTTTTTACTCATTATGTTTTTGAAATAACCATGCTGGTATGTATAGCTTTAGTTCGTTCATTCTTTCTCGCTGCTGTATGGTATTCCATTGTATGAGTCCGTCACACTGCCTATTTGCCTGTTGCACATTTTTCAGGTACTTCTAGTTTTTACTATTATAAACAATGCTACAATGAGTATTCTTATAACTTAATCCTTGTACATGCCAGGGGTTTTTAAAGTATCTATCTAGGAGTAGAATACTGAGTAGAACACGAGGCCCATCCTCACTTTCACTTCATATGTCAGTCTGTTCTTTAAGGTGGCAATACAACTTTCAACTCCCACTAGTAGTATATCCAGGTTCTTGCGGCTTCTCTTCTTTGCCATAATTATAAGACTTTTTTTTTTAATCCTCACCGAGGATATGTTTGTACTGATTTTTGAGAGGGAGAGGAAGGGAGAGAGAGAAAAATCGATTGGTTGCCTCCCATACATGCCCTGTCAGGGGATCAAACATGTAATCTCTTTTTTTTCAGGGTGAACAGGATGATGATTCAACCAACTGAGCCACTGGCCAGGTCTTATAACTGTCAAAACTTTTCATTTTTGTATCTGATAAGTGTGAAAACATGTAGCTTTTTGTTGTTGTTAATCCTCACTCAAGGATATTTTTCCATTGATTTTTAGAGAGAGCGAGAGGGAGAGAGACACACAGAGAGAAACACTGATGTGACAGAGACACATGGATTGGTTGCTTCCCACATGCTCCCCAGGGGCTTGGGGTGCTAGGGATCAAGCCTGCAACCAACATATGTGCCCAGAATCAAACCCGTGACCTTCAGTCTGAGGGCTGATGCTCTATCCACTGAGCCAAATTGGCTAGGGCCACGTAGCATTTTCTACTGCAACTTATCTGATCACTAGTGAGACAGATCACCTTTTCATACGTTTCTGGCCATTCTGTTTTTTATTCTGTGGGTTGTTGATTCATATCTTCTATCCATTTTTCTATTGGATTATCCTCTTACCCTACCGATCTATAGATGTATTCTAGTTATTAATAGCTCACATCTCATCTTACCTAATAATAGACAAACATGCAAACTGACCGTACCTTCGCTACACCTTAAGCCACGCCCACCAGCCAATCAGAGCAATTATATGCAAATTAACCCAACCAAGATGGCGGCTGGCAGCCACGGAGCTGGAGGCTTGGTTGCCGCAATGATGGAAGAAGCCAAGCTTCCCGGCCGGCTGCTGCCTCCTCTCAAGGCAACAAAGTCTCAATTACAAAAGGTAAATAAACTCAGACACCTGCTTCCAGCCGCCATGGCCACGGAGCTGGAGCAAATAAAAAAAAAAAAAGGAAAGGCTGGGAGCTTCGGTCTTCAGGGGGCTTGGTCAGTCTGAAAACAGCCATCAGCCCCTCACCCAGGCTGGCCAGGCACCCCAGTGGGGACCCCACCCTGAAGGGAGTTTGGGCAGCCTGAAAACAGCCATCAGCCCCTCACCCAGGCTTGCCAGTCACCCCATTGGGGACCCTTACCCTGAAGGGGGTTTGGGCAGCCTGAAAACAGCCATCAGCCCTTCACCCAGGCTGGCCAGGCACCCCAGCGGGACCCCCACCCTGATCCAGGACACCCTTTAGGGCAAACCAGTAGGCCCCCACCCGTGCACCAGGCCTCTATTCTATATAATAAAAGGTTAATATGCAAAATGACCCTAACAGCAGAACGACTGGGAATGACTGGTCACTATGACACACACTGACCACCAGGGGGCAGATGCTCAATGCAGGAGCTGCCCTCTGGTGGTTAGTGTGTTCCCACAGGGGGAGCTCTGCTCAGCCACAAGCCAGGCTGACGGCTGCCAGCACAGTGGTGGTGGCGGGAGCCTCTCTTGCCTCCTCAGCACACTAAGGATGTCCGACTGTAGCTTAGGTCTGCTCCCTGCTGGTAAGTGGACATCCCCCGAGGGCTGCCGGGCTCGATTCCCCAGGGAGCGGGCCTAAGCCAGCAGGTGGACATCCTCCGAGGGGCCCCAGACTGCAAGAGGGCATAAGCCGGGCTGAGGGACCCCCCTGAGTGCACAAATTTTTGTGCACTGGGCCTCTAGTCTATATATATAAAAGCCAAGTGACTGGAATGCCGGAATGACCGGTTGCTATGAGGCACACTGTGGTGGCCAACCGGCCTGATCCGGGCCCCAATCACCCCCTCTCCCCCCTCACAACTGCCCGCGGCCCCTCCCCCGCTGGTCCCCCCAATTGGGGGGGGGAGGGCAGCCAACCTCCCATGGCCCCTCTCTCTCCCATTGGGGCAGGCTGGCCAGACCCCACCTGTACATGAATTCGTGCACCAGGCCTCTAGTACAACTTTAAATATTCTCCTATATTTCTTTCTAAAAGTTTTAGGCTTTACTTTTTCCAAGTTTTTAATCTACTTTTAAAAATGCGCAAATGCATGTGTGTTTTGAAGTAGGAATTAATTTTTTTCCATACATATAATCAATTGCCCATGTACCATTTATTAACTAATCTATTCTTTCCTCCTTTATAACTATGTAAAACATCTAAGTTTCCATATGTGTATAGATTCATTTCTGGGCTGTCTCTGTTCTATTCCACTAGTCTGTTTGTCTAAGCCAACATCTCATTTTATTTATTGTAGCTTTCTAAGTCTTATTATCTATCTGGTAAACCAATCACTTTATCTTAGTCTTCTTAAAATTGACTTAGTTATTCTTGGCCATTTACTCTTTCATTTGAATTTCAAAGATCCCACAAAAAGTTCTGCTGAGATTTGGGTTGGAATTGCATTGAATTTATAGATGAAATCTGAGAGGTAGTGTCAAATAGTTTAAAACAAACAAAATGGAAATATGTAGTAAAAAAGCTGGCAGGAAAACACTAAAAAGTGAGCGATGTTTCCTTTATAAGTTGGGGGGGGGGGGAAGCATGTAGTTAACTTTTTCATAAGCAAAAATAATTTTTATTCTTTTCTAATTTTTATACATATATTTTTGTTGATTTCAGACAGGAAAGGAGAGGGAGCGAAAGAAACATCAATGATGAGAGAGATCATTGATCGGCTGCACACCCCCTCCTATGGATCCCAGGCATGTGTCCTGACCAGGAATCAAACTGTGACCTCTTAGGTTGATGCTCAACCACTGAGTAACACTGGCTGAGCAAAAAAATAATTTTTAAAATAGGGGAAACTTTGTATTATTTTAACCTATCCTGCAGGGCCATAAAACAATGGGATACATAAATAGAAACTCTTATTCAATTTCTACAGTTGGGAATAAACCAATAAAATAAAATAAACAATGGGGAATGGTGACAACATTAAACATCTTTAGCCATTCTGACTGTTCTCGTGCACTTTAGATATCACAGCTAAAAACCACTAGAAGCAGTCCCTCAATTTCTATTTCAACTGTTTAAATGTTTTCCTGTCATTCTCCCACTCCTCAGAACAGATCTCTCTTTTTGTGTCTAATCTATGTTTTCATTACTGATTCAATAACATCTTACCGGAGATCAGTTTAGGGGGGAAAAACTGTGTCTAAAGTCCATCAGTGTTAACTCCCTGTGACAGAGATGAAGGAAAATAACTTTAATAGTTCAAAAAATAATAATGCTGAAAGCTCTCTACGAAAGATTGAATGTAAAAGTAAAAAGTGTACATAGTTGTAAAAAAAAAAAGAGTTTTTAAACATGTTTATTTTCTATGCACTTTTTAAAATTTAAGTGATAGTTTAATTAATGAACATGTCAAGTTTTGTTCTGTGTTTTCTTTTTAAAGAGAGATCAGTTTAGGTGTAGGTTTTCCTAACTGGGAAGCATCTTCTTTCCGTTTCTTCTTGTCTCCATAGATGGGAAGCAGATGACTTGCTGCTGCCCCCTGCTGGATTTTGGCTGCTGCAAGTTTAGGAATATGAGTATACATGAGACCTTCAGTTAGTTATCTTTTAGGGCCAGACAGCTTCCTCCAAACTGTGATATCCTTTTCATCTGGGAGTTGACCTATTAGTGCTCATAAACATCTATTTTTCCCCATCTCTGAGTCCCGATAATCTTTGTACCTTGATACCCTTGGGGTGAGGGTGGTGGAGACAATTGGGGACTATTAGTCTTAGAAACCAAAACTGGAGCTTAAAGTACATTTTCCGTAAAGAGAGAAATATGGGAAAGGGATAGCCCTTGTTCTTCAAGATGTTACATCTATTACAGCCAACATTAAAGCTAAAATTTCTTGAGCATTGACCATCTTTGACCAAAGGCAATTCTAAGGGCCTTATTAAGTATTAATTTTTTTAAGTTGCATAACTATCCTAAAGCATAGGCACGATTTTAATTTCCAATTTATAAATGAGGAAACTGAGGGACAGAGAATATAAGTAAATAAACCATACAGCTAATAGATGGCAAATCTAGGATTCAAATCTAGGTAGACTGGCTCCATTGCCCATGCTTTTATCTACTATAATATACTCCTTATCAAGTAAAAATAAAAACGCCAGCAACTTTTTAATTAGTCAAAAAACAAAACAAACTAAGCACTCCTGAATAGATTAAAGAAAATTCTATAGAAGGGGGTCAGAGAGCATATCCAAATAGTGAAAATCAGGTCAAGTTTATGGATGTGGCAGAATTTGGGACAGGCCTTACAAGACAGGCTGCACTCTATTAAAAGAAGATTAGAGGGTGGGGAGGAAAGAGCATGGGCAAAGAAAGCATGGGCACATGCAGAGAGCAGCAGTCCATTCTGGCTGGAGCTGAAGGCACTGTGTAAGTGTGCCATACATGTTAACTGTTGTTACCTGCTATTAAGTCAGTAAATGGAGAACTATAATAATCTATACATATGAAACCCACTAAGTTATTATTTTAACAAATAATTTCCGTGTTCTTCCTCTTAAAATTCTTCCTAGGCTTTTATCAATGAAGACTAATGAACAATTTGAGTTTCACCTCTTGGTAGCATCTGTCACTGAGCTGTGTAACAGCCAGTGGGTGATAAACAAGTGCTGTAAAGGCTTGGAGTTGAAAGACCTGGTTTTAAGCCTCAGCCTTGCTCATTACTAGCTATGTAACTGGCGATCCCATTTGTCTTAAAACCAGCATTACTATGAAAAAGAACAGAATAGAGCTCAAAAATATCAAATCTGTCTGGTAAAAACAAACATATCTGAAAATCTATCTTGGAAATGATAGCTGCCAGGACCACTATGGAGAATTCACATCAAATACTTCTAGCTCAACTGTCCTCTTGCCCAGACACACAGCATCTGGAAATACTCTGGAATTTATTTGCCAGTGGCCTCAAAACTGATGATGCAAACAACGGAAACTTCTGTTCCCACAAATCTCTTCTTGAAGCTTCTGTTTATCTACTCAACTCTCCCTTAAATGTTGCACAGCTCCTGAAAAGATCTCTTAATTATCTTCAAATCAGACAGCCTTACATGCAAAACCCTACTGAAGTCTCCTTCATAAATATAAAGCAATATATTCAGTCAGGCCTTTCTCTCTGTCCTACAGCTGTAATTCCTGGCACCTTTATTATGATTTCACAGGTAGAGAAACAGCCAGTAATAGGAATTTTGAATCAAAGGAGATTATACTGTGGAAAAAACAACTTGAGATATATCTTTTTATATGAAACTGGAGGAGTTTTTTTTTTAGCTTTAATCCACAAAGGGTTCTGCAGTTATTAAAATGAGTCTATTTAAGCTCTCAAATCTTCTTAAGTCCCAAGACTGGTAACATCTATTAGTTTTTCTTTTGATATTCATAGTTAATGTGGCTGAAACTTCAATTCTACTGTTTATGTCCATAAAGTTCTTAGTGAGAAACAAAACAAAGTCCAGAAACTCATGCTTTCAAAGTTGAGGCTTCTGGTGATAAAGTCTAGCTTCTGTATCAGAGAATGAGAAACACAGTATTATAGATACTTAAGGCGCCTTGGGAGGCATCCAAGATCATTGGCTCATCTAAGGAGACTGGTGTCCAGAGAGTTTATTAACTGGTTCCAAGTTACAGATCAAAGTGGGAACTCAAATGGTCTCAAAATCCAGGTTACTCAATTCTTCTCTCCAATCCAAATTTGAGTGATTATGTATTTTAATGCTGAATCTCTGTGTATGCAAGGTTTTTTCTAGGTTTAATTAATTTTATGTCACTTTGTTATGAGGTATTTCGTTCTTTACTAAGTCTACATCTTCTGGTTTATTAACTAGACGGCCTTAGGGAACGGGTTGGCAGAGTGATACACTGGTCTAGATGATAAGCCTCTGAACTCGAAGCCAGGCCTTCATCCTGAGAAAACTTGGACTTGTCCCAAGGCTCTAAGAAAACTGCTTAGTCTTCTCAAGTCTCAGTTTCACAGATTCTGAAAGTCAGTAGAACTTCAGAGACCACCTAGTCTAAAATTTCCCAAACAGGGCAAGACAGCAGGAAGACTCTAATACAGCCATGTTTTGGCAGCTATTCTTTCTCCGAAGGTCTGGGGCCAGTTCCTCTCAAACAGTTCAAATGTGGTCAATAGGCATGAGATGTGATGCAGCCAACTTAGAACTAAACCTGTACGTTGATAATAGCCATTCTAACAGGTGTGAGGTGGTAGTTTGATTATTATGCTGAGCAAAATAAGTGAGTCAGAAAAATCTAAGAACCATAGGATTTCACTCATATGTGGGATATAAAACTGAAGCTCATCAGTGGTTACCAGAAGGAAGGTGGTGGGGGCATAGTAAAGGGTAAAAGGGGCCAAATATATGGCAATGAAAGATGATTTGACTTTGGGTGGTGAGCACATAATACAATATACAGATCAGGTATAGAAATGGATATTTGAAACCCATGTGATCTTATTAACCAATGTCACCCCAATGAATTTAAAAAAAGAAAAAATAAATAAAAACAAAAAGAAATAACCCTGTATATGTATAATGAAAAGAAAAAGAAAGAAAAACCACCCTCTTGCTGTCTTCTAAATCTACTTCCAATTCACTACTTCTATCAATGGACTAGCCATTTTCTCATTAACTGAGGTTCAATTTTCAGTTCATTTTTTTTCTTTTTAATACTTTATTGATTTTTTACAGAGAGGAAGGGAGAGGGATAGTTAGAAACATCGATGAGAGAGAAACATCGATCAGCTGCCTCCTGCACGCCCCCTACTGGGGATGTGCCCGCAGCCAAGGTACATGACCTTGACCGGAATCGAACCCAGGACCCTTGAGTTCGCAGGCCGACGCTCTATCCACTGAGCCAAACCAGTCAGGGCTTCAGTTCATTTTTGACCCTCCTGTTTTCTATCTTTATTTTATATTCAACCCATCATTAATCCTGTTGATGCTAGTTTGAACTGTGAAACCTAAAACTATGACACTTCTAAAACAAAACACAGGAGAAAAATCCTTGTGGTGCTGGATTAGGCAAAAACTTCTTTGTTGACATCACAATCCATTAAAAAAAAATTGACAAATTGTACTTCCATAAAAAATAAAAACTGCTTTGAAAAACACTGTTAACTGAATAAAAAGACATGACTATAAGAAAAAGAATTACCAAAACTCAGTAAGAAAACAAGCACTCAACAATTAAAAAAGGCAAAAGATTTATATGGATACTCCATCAATGGAGGTATATGGATGGCAGACAAGCACATGAAAAAAATGCTCAACATTATTAGTCATTAGGCAAATGAAATTAAAATCACAAGGAGATACCACTAAACTCTATTAGCATGGCTAAATGTGTTGGCGAAAATGTGGAGGAATTGGAATTGTTGTTGGGACTGTAAAGTAGTACAATCACTCCAGCCATTCCACTCCTAGATATTTACCCTCCACCCCAATAAAAACATATGTCCCTACTTGTACATAGATGTTTCTAGCAGCATGGACTGCTATGGACTCCTAGAAGAAGAACCTTCAGGGACTCATTCATCACACTGGAGGAATAAAAAAGAGTAACTATCTAAGGCGTGAGGCCACTCTGGGAAAGGTAGGTGGAATGTGAGAACTAAAGCCAGAAGAAAACCCTTGAAGGTTACTCCTACTGCCCTTCATGTCTTCCACGGCCAGGCTCCAGGATGAAATGAGACCAGTGGGGAGAGAAGTACAAAGTCTAAAGGCTTAGAGGCTGAGGGTTCTCATCCTAACTCTCATCACAAAGCTCCAAGGAGTCTTTGACAAGGCGTGGATAATACCCGACATTCAGCTATTCTCTAATGCACATTAACAATAAGAACCTCTCCCAGGCCCCAGGTAAGATCAGCAACTAAGTACTAAATAAAGCACTTGGCAATATTAAACTTTCCAAAAAATGCTCTAAGAGTCATTTACCTCCCCCAGGCTCTTATGCTTTTCTTAATAATGTTCAAACATAATGAGCCCTGGCAATATGCTAATAGAAAAAAATTTCATTTCCTCTTATTGCTATAACACACAATCTCTGTCCTCAAAGGAAAATTACTACTGCTTAAACTCATGAATGTTGTTCCGTCCTAATAAATCCCTTCTTCCTATCTTTCTAGTTAGACATGAGTTCTTATAACATAGGCCCGGTGTGGTACACTTGCCTTCTAAGGAAGCATCAGAATGTTTTTGCTTATTGAAAAATGAAGCTATTTTGGTCCTTCCTTTTTAGGCTGGCTGCCAACCAGGACCTGGAGACATGCAGGCTGCCATCTGCCTCACCCCAGCTGTTCCTGACCTGCCATCCGTCCCCAAGCAGGGATGCCTCATATCTGCCAGGTCAGTTAAGCAACTGATGAAAGATGCCTGAGGCCCAAGTACAGTGTAGATGAATGTACTGGCAGCACACATCCTGCAACGCAACCTTGACTTCCTCTCATTAATGGGTGGCATGCTACTCTCCATGACAACACAGAGCTGTATTCTGAGAAAAACAGACCTCATGGAGCTCAGCAACCATCTTTTCTTATTGCATGACAATTAATTCAGCTAAAAACCAAAAGGTTACTCAAAAAAAAAAAAAAGTTACATTTTTAAAAATATATTTTATTGATTTTTTACAGAGAGGAAGGGAGAGAGATAGAGAGTTAGAAACATCGATCAGCTGCCTCCTGCACATCTCCTACTGGGGATGTGCCCGCAACCCAGGTACATGCCCTTGACCGGAATCGAACCTGGGACCTTTCAGTCCGCAAGCTGACGCTCTATCCACTGAGCCAAACCGGTTTCGGCAAAAAGTTACATTTTTAAAATAGAATGTTATATCTGTTTCTATCACTGATCCTTCAGGAATGGCCATTATATTGCAGATAAAATTATGGGTCCTGATTACTGATGCTCTGATAGTAAGAGGAACACATTTAATTTCATGCATCTCTAAACTGCCATAGTCCCAAAATGATTTGAAAGTATAAATAAGCCTTTAAAATGTAATTTGCAAGCATTCTCGGTGAAGAGAAGGATACCACAAGAAAAGAAGGAATTTTTATGGCTTGAGTTTGCATTCTCTTGGTGCAATAATCAAATACTCTTATAGGATTTGTTAAAGCTTGTTATAACCATAAACATAATGGCTTTTCTTGATGCTACATTTTACTGATGACATGCAGTTTTATCTCCTGAAAAGGGAGACACAGAGCCTGCCTTAGGGCTCACCTGCCTGCATGTGGGCAGCACACATGGACTTGGGATGTGCTGAGCTCTGAACTACTGAGTAGTAGCTCTGAACATGGACTTCAAGTTGACAGATCCCCAAAGGGGATTTTTGTGGAGAAAAAGCTAAAATCATGGTTCTTAGAAAACAAACAAGAAATGTATGGGATTTCCTCTTATCTCTTAATTTTGATTTTCTTCTGCTCTATCATCCTCTATACTCTGGTCTCCATGAAATCCCTTGCCTCAGTTTCCTTACTTTTTATTATTTATCTATGCAGAAACATGCCTTGTTTATTTCCTACCCTCTTAGTCATATCTATACATATTTTATGAAGTTCCTGGATCAGGTCCTTCTTATCTTGTTTTATTTATTTATTATATTTTTATTCTCTTATTTTAATCATGTTCTCTTTATTTTGTTAATAAAGCCCAACAGTTCTCAGCATGGCTTGTTTTATTTTGTAGCTTTTACATTTTGTTTATTTTACTTTAATTTAGACTTTTTACTGTTTTTAACCATCTTTACTCTTGGTTTATTTTCCCTTTAGATTGTGTAGAGTATTATCAGGTGTTTTTTTCTAAATCGTCAACTGTATAGTTTCTGGTATTAACTGCCTTAATAATCTTTAGTTCATATTATTCTTTTGTTTAAAGGATCATTTCCCTTTTCTTGGTGTCTGTTTCCATGCTTTATTTGTAAGCGGCAGGACAGAAGTTGATCATAGATTTGTGGGTCCCCCAAAACAGCACAGCCAAAACAGGGATGATTAGATATTTATTCTCCCTCCTGCGGTCTAGTGAGCGGCCTTTCTAACTCTCCTTAGAAGATCCCTGGGACTCTTACATGTTGAAGCCCCTAAACTTTGAAACCTGTGTACTTCAGGAGATTCAAAGGCTGATCGTCTGTCATGGGGTGACAGGATAACAAGCTGGCATCTGCCAGCAGTATCCTGAATTGTTGAAACTTGGAGCTGCTGACCTGTGCACCTCATATACAATGGCAGAGGCTCAATCAGCTCTCCATGGGTCCCTCGAGGTTTCCAAACCTCTTTGGCGCTAATGCTCTTTACATAACCATTGTGGATATTTGATCGCTGGAAGGTGAGGTGACGTAGCAGTTGCACTCTGCATGCAGTGCCTGTCTCTACAGGCTGAGGCAGGGAAAGAGCTGCGCTAATGATAGAGGTAGCAGCCAAAAGTCCTGCTGTGGGCCTTCCCTTCAAGATGGTACTGCCTAGAGCAGCGGTGGGCAAACTACGGCCCGCGGGCCGTATCCGGCCCGTTTGAAATGAATAAAACTAAAAAAAAAAAAGACCGTACCCTTTTATGTAATGATGTCTACTTTGAATTTATATTAGTTCACACAAACACTCCATCCATGCCTTTGTTCCGGCCCTCCGGTCCAGTTTAAGAACCCATTGTGGCCCTCGAGTCAAAAAGTTTGCCCACCCCTGGCCTAGAGAATGAGAAATCCTTAAGGCAGATCAGCAAAAAGCTATTAGTTGTAGGATTAGGAAAGTGCTTTTATATTTCCTCACCCTAGTCCTGTGATTTTAAGTTGACTCTGAGGTGTATAAAGTCATCCCGTGTAGGGATGGATGTTGGCATCACAACGATTCATGCTGAAAACCCAACAGGTAGAAATACTACAGGCCCTTGGTGTCTTCAGGATTAACACTCCTAATTTCAATCAATGGAGATAAACCCCAAGAGTTCATAACTGTAACTTTATCTACATTTGGATACAACTTTATAGAGTTACACTTAGTCTCATATATATATAACAGTCATCTTAACACATTGCGTACCGCATAGAAATCTCTAAGACATACGCCAGGGACCGCACATTTTTGGGCAAACTGCACATTATTTAAATCATCATAATGCACTTTAAGTGTTGTTTTTCAATAATTATAACATTTTTGTTTACAAAAACAATTAAACAATTAAAGTTCCTGGTACTTTTTTAATGTATGGTACTGCGTAAAACATTTTCCTCTATGAAGAGGGACCAAACAAAATTTACATAAGTATCTAGACTCGCTCCTTTTTCCATGGGCATGAAAAATGAGAACACTCGTGAGCGGTCCTTAACAGATGGCGCGCGAAGCACGAGAAAACTCCTGTGCGGTACAAAATGTGTTAAGAAGTCATAAAAATGTTTCTTTCTTAAAAAAAATAAGCTTAAAAAGAGAGGGAATTTTCTTAGTAATGGAAGGGAAGAGAAAGAACAGAAATGAAAAAGTGATGTCATAATTAGAACATTGTTTTAATTAAGCAAAGGATAGGATGACAAACAGTGGCTCAGATTTAAGATAGACAAAAGTCTTCTGTATGACTTATATGAAAAGAGGAAATAGAGATTTTATGAAACTTTTAGTAATACTCCAGACCACATAAAACTGGGTACCATGTGAAGACGTAATCATGGAAGATCTTAAAAGTAGGACAAATTTCTCAGTTAAACTTCAATGTATAAGGACAGGAACAAGGTCACATTTATTCATCACTGCATGTATGTCCAGCACTTTGGACAGAGACTGGGCACCCACTAAGACAGTGATGGCGAACCTTTTGAGCTCGGCGTGTCAGCATTTTGAAAAACCCTAACTTAACTCTGGTGCCGTGTCACATATAGAAATTTTTTGATATTTGCAACCACAGTAAAACAAAGACTTATATTTTTGATATTTATTTTATATATTTAAATGCCATTTAACAAAGAAAAATCAACCAAAAAAAGTGAGTTCGCGTGTCACCTCTGACATGCGTGTCATAGGTTCGCCATCACTGCACTAAGACGTGCTCAGTAAATACTTGTTGAATGGTGAATCACTGAAATCAGTTATATGTTACAGACATACTTTGGGAGAGAAGAAAATTTGAGACATATTCCTTTTAAGACTATGGCACTGTGTCCTATGGGATGGATTTCTAATTTTTTCTATTTAGAAGTTGAAACTATTTTCTACATTTTGTCATAAGCAAAGCAAAAGGATGAGAACTGGGCAGATGCCAGCCCAAATACACCTTTCACCACAGGCAAAAATAACTATCCAAGGAGCCCCACAGGCCAAGAACCACTAAAGGAAGACAGAACTTGCTGTCCTCACAGCATTCATTTATGTTTATCTTTTTTCTTTTTAAATATATTTTTATTGATTTTGGAGAGGAAGGGAGAGGGGGAGAGGGATAGAGAGAGAGAAACATCAATGATGAGAGAGAATCATTGATCGGCTGCCTCCTGCACATCCCCTACTGGGGATCAAGCCCATAACCCAGGCATGTGCCCTGACCAGGAATCAAACTGGTGACCTACTGTTTCATAGGTTGACTCTCAATCACTGAGCCACGCCAGCCAGGCTATTTATATTTATCTTAATAAAGGGTAGGAAGGCACTTGCAATTATGATTTCAGGACCTATAATTTAAACTCAGGACATAGTTAAAGGCAATCTTAGATTTAAAATAAAGGTTTTTATAGTGTAGAATCTAACCTACATGAGATTTACATTTAAACTGAAAACACCAAAAAGGTGGTAGAATTCACCCAACTCAGAAGGAAAAAAAAGAAGCCTCATTACTATTTTTAAAAGCAAGTAAAAGAAAATTGAATACATGTTCATAAAAGCTTTTAAAAATGCACCCAGATAAAAATAACTGAAACTTTCTTAAAACAAATTAAGATCAAATGGGAATTCTAATGTAATACTTACTGGAAACACTTTATATTTCAATCTGAGGCTATTTTTGAAACCCAGGAATTGGAACAAATCATAAATCAGATTTTTGAAACCACAACAAGAAAAAAGTATAAAAAGTTAGTTGTAAGGTACCATTCTGACAGATGTTTGATAGGTGGAACATCAACTATAAGGATAAGTCATAATTTATTTGGCCAATTATTTAATGAGCTTTAGGTCACTGTGGTCTTCTGCTGCTATAGATGGTGCTGCACTGAACAAGCTTCTTTGTACACATGCGTGAGTATATCTGTATACAGTTCACAGTGCAGTTGCTTACTGCTAAGAAAAAGAATGAAGTTAATTGTGGTGATGTGGAAAATTTTTTAAAAATATGGTATTAATTAATAGTAGAGGCCAAATAGTGCATAGAGTATATTTTGCAGTGAATAAAAAAAGAGAAGAGATAAATATATAATTTTTCATCTCTCAGATTAAGAAAAAAAATCCCAAAGTGTGAAAATACTCCTATTGGCCAAGTTGTAAAACAGGCCTGTCTCATACACTGCTGGTGAGAATGTAAACTGATAAAACCTCCAAAGGAAACAATTTGGAAACGGCTATTGAAATTACAAATGTAAACACTTATGAGAATTATGTGCAAAATTACATAAGTATAAGGTTATTTTTACATTATATATAATATAAAAAGAGAGAGAGTGCTCAATCTAAAGATCCATCAATAGGGAAGTGGTTTAAATGATATAATCATAGTATGGAATATCATACAAATATAAAAAATGAAAAAGCTCTCTATATACTGATAGGAAAAGATCTCCAAAACAGAAATATTAACAGCAAGATGTTGAACAGTATATATAATACATACCACCTTTTGTGTCAAAAAGAGGTGTGAAATAGGAGAGTATATAGCCCAATGAAACGGAAAACTTACTTGTAAAGGTAATATTCTGCATGATCTATCTCTTCTCGAGATGAAATGTTGTCCACAAACTAAGACAAAAATAGAAACCTTTGAATGAATACAAATTATGCCCTATATTGGACTTAATTCACATACCGACCTTAAAAAAGATAAAACATTCATTTTATTGAAACCTCTCTGTGCTAATGCAATAAAAAAATACACCATGTCTTCTCTTTTTCTTTGTATAGAACTACCTTGATCAGAAAAACTGGAAATCAAACATGAACCTTGCTCAGAACAAGAGACCACTCCTCTTTATACTATACTATACTATACTATACTATACTATACTATACTATACTATACTATACTATACTATACTATACTATTCTATACTATACTATACTATACTATACTATAATTTATAATTAGTCATTGATATTCCCCTTTATCTTTAAACTCTAATATTTTCTATGTTCTGAGTACCAAATACATGGGAACACATATCTGAAAGGTTAAAGACTCTAATGGCTAAAAAAATATGCTCAAGAGATGAAAATCTAAATTTAGAGAACTCAATCTTGGAACCATTTTTCTTACTCTGACTTAAGTTCTGCTATGGAACAGCCAACCAACAAAGTCTCCTTTTGAACCATAAAAATCTATGAGTATGCTCTTTAATTCTAAACTAAATAAGGAAACAGAAAGAGCTATTCCAAGGATAGATTCTACCCTAAAGTAGAGACTCAGAGGCAAAGAGATGGAGTAGAAGACATGTGAATATAATTAAAACCTCAGAATGAGGGAGAGGAGAATAAGAAGGGGGAGAGTTTCTCAAAATGCCTCTGACTTATGGATTTGATTTAGGAATCTCATTAAGGGGCGTATAAACTGGTGCAAACACAGGACTGCAGTTGAGAGCTAGCTCTCCTGACTGCTTGCTGTATGGCATAAACAGATGGCACAGCCCCTCTGGAACTCAGGTGCTCCATCTGCATAAATAGAATGAAGGCACCTGCTTCCAATGGTCTGCAGCTCCAATAAGAAAATGGATGCGAAAGTTTTTAAAATTCTGCAATGCTGCCTAAACAAATACCAGGTATTATGGCAACAGAGATTTTATCCTTCATGAACCAATGACCTCTCTGTTACCCTTCAATCTGAACATTATGAGTCTATAAAATTTGTTACGACCTAGTTAAGCTCTTCCCCTACTAAAAGGAGAACATCAAGAGACAAAAAGAAAGAACCCAGACTAAAAATAATGATAGTTTCTTTCTTTTTCCTCTTCTAGATTTAACAGTAACCTTGAATTTTATGGTGCTATTAATCTCTACAAAGAGCTTTCACAACTAAAAGCTCATTTTAGCATCACATCAGCCCTGCAAGGAAAATACTATTGTCCTCAGATTGAAAATGAGGAAAATGAGAGGGGCCCAATTGCCCAATGTCACAAAGTTAATTCACGATAAAGACAAAATCAGTTATTATTTGAAGGAAAAGAACTTTGGTGTCACAGAGAACTGGGTTTGAAGCCCAATTTTTCCACTTATGACCTGTGTGAACTTGAGAAATTTATCAACATGAGTCTTGCATGTAAAATGGAGATAATAATGCTTCTTTCTTATGGCCACTGTAAGAATTAATATATAAGATAATATATGTGAAGAAACTAATACAATAGATGGCATAGAAAGTGTTCAGTAATGGTTACTATCAATTACTATTCCTGGTTCCTAGCCTAATATTATTCTCTCCTCCACTGCCTGCAGCAGTTTAACATGGACATTAATATACATTCTTTTACAGACTTTCTCAGCTACCAAAAATACTTCCAATACTAACAAGTAAATACTATTCCTCTGATGGGTGTATCAACTAAAAAAAAAATCATGATATTATACAACAGAATACCATATCCTGGAAAAATAAAATAAATCAGATACATAACAATGACCACTAACATCAGAGCCTGATACATTTATTAGCTTTTATTTCAGTCAAAGAAATTTGCTACTTCACCATAAAATATCTATTAGTAACCACAAAAACATCCCATACTCTGGAAAAATATTTCCTATGAAAGATCTTCTTTATTTACACAGCCTCATCCATATAAAAAGCCTTTCTTGATTTCTTCTACTTTTTTCTTTGAAAATATATATATTTAAGTTTTCTTACCCGTGATATTGTTAAAGAACTAACAGGCAACTTTTTCTCGTATGTTTTATCCATTAAAGATGCCAGATCAGCTGTGAAGACAAAGAAGAAAAAAGAACCTGTTAAATATACATATTTCTTATGGAAAACCTAACAGATACAACTCCTGCCATCGTTATGAAACCAAGATTAAAACAGATGCACTTTCTTGCTATTTTTAGAAATTAAAGAGGATAACAAATATTAGAAATATTTAAAAATGATTTATGTAAACACAAAGGACACGCTCTCCCCCCCTCCCTCCAAAAGAAAAAAATAAATAAATAAAAATGATTTATGTAATTGCAGCAGGGTTATTTTTAAAATGATGGCATATATTTAGTTTTTTAAAAATGCATCAATAAAGTTGCTCTGAAAGGAGGCACAAGAAAGTATTATTGACAAACTCCAGGGAAAGAATTAGATGGTAAGAGGCCAAGGGAAGAAGACTCTTCACTGTTTACATTTATTCCTTTTGCATTTTGAACCAGGTAAATATATTAGCTATTAAAATTTTTTAAATTGGAATTTATCAAATAACTTTTATACATTCCCTGAACAAATCAGAGAAGGTACCCTGGCTATACTTAATGATTTTCAGCCTGAATTACTCCTATTCCAGTTTCTTTTAGTAGAACATCCACATGGCTACTTGGTATTCCTGAGATTACACTGTTATTTCAGAGTCTAAAAATATCTGAAATCCTAGGCAACATAAATCTCCAAATTCATTATTTCATGTCTTCTCATATGTATAGTATGGGTCTTATTTTTGTGAGTATAAAACAGAAGCAATCAAAAGAGAACCTCATCCTCCTACCATCAAGTCACCAGGCTATCAGCATCTGTGCCCATTTACTCTGCACCCCCCCCCCCCCCTTTTTTTTTTTACAAAGGGCAAACTTTATTAAACAACCAACCAAACAAAAAAATCCACACATCTCCCTCATCTCTCCTTCCTGCTACTTGTTTGCTCTGCTCCTCTCAGCAGCAAGACAACCGAAGAGTCATACCTAGTACAACTGTGACTACTTCCTTAATTCTACTCTCACTTGATCTCTCTCAAATCAGATTTTGGTTTCCATCATTCCACTAACACCAATGACAACCTCCACATAGTTAAACCCAGTGGTTAATTCTTCATTCTCATCTTCTTACCTGACTGCTCATGAGCATTTAATATAGTTGACCTTCATGAAATACTCTTTTCTCTCTCTCTTGGGTTCCTTTGCAGGTTCTTTGCCTCTTCTTGACTCCTAAATGTCTAAACAGTAGACTCTTCTCTTCACCACACTCTCTGACAGCCCAAATCATCATCTACAGATGACTGACTCCACACTTGTATGTTTACCTGATTCCTGCCTGTAACTCCAGACTTGTATTTCCAACTGCAAAGGTGACATCTCCATTTGAGTGTCTAATAGGTATCTAAACATTACATGTCCTCTTTATTCTGCAGCCTTCCACTCCAAACCTGCTTTTCCCCCAAGTCTTTCCCATCTCAGTAAATGACCACTACATTCACTGGCTTTCTCAGGCCAAAAATCCAGGTGTCATTTTTGACCTCACTGTTTTAACCAACTCTCAGCAACTCTTATAGGCTCTAGATTTTTGAAATACAAATATATATATTTCTTACCACTATCACTGCTAAGCCACCAATATCTCTCACCTCCTGACTACTCACCTTAACCCCCACACTTACAATTTAATCTCTACACAGCCTTTTAAAAGATAAATCACATCCTGTCATTCTCTTCCCTCAACCAACAGCATTCTATCACACTTAGAATAAAATCCAAAATATTTCCTATGACTTGCAAATGCCTACATAGCTGGTCTGTGTTTTTATCTATTTATTTTTCCTCTTTTTTTACATTTATAAGTAAAATCCATGAAGGCAAGGCTTTAACTCATGACAAATTCTCAGTCTCTAGAACATTTCCATAAAAGGTACTCAATAAATACCTAAAGAAATGGGTAAAAGGAAGGGGGTGACAGAGGGAAGGAGGGAGAAAAGAATGGAGAGGAGAGAGGAAAGGAGAAAAAAATAACTGGATTTCCAAGGCTATTTTTTATTTATTTTTTCTCCCTAGTGGAAGAAATCAGTATCAAGTAATAAGGAGACAGAGGTAAACAACTGACAAGTATTTGTTGAAGACCTAATGCAGTGCATTTAACCAATTTTTCCTCTGTTCTTTCTTGGAGGTAACGGTCTCAGTGATTCAGTAGCTGCTGGGGAAAGCAACTTTGCAAATCCCCTAAACCTAATATGATGTAAAAGTAATTAGCTTTTCTCACAACTGTCTTGAAAGGATTGACACCAGGTGACTCAAGAATGGTATAGAGACCCCCCTACACACATACATAAGGATATCCCTAAAACCTCTTCACACTAAGGCAAACTAATATTGTTAAAACTACCTGCTCACAGAATGATATTAAACAACACCCATGATACCAAATCTTTATAATCTCTTCATAATAGAGGCCCTTGTGTTGAGATGACAGGCATTAAAACCAATTACCTCAAATTTAAACTTTAAAAAAGCAGGATCAGGGTCTACTGGCCTAATTACAATGGCCTCCATTTCCTCGTGGGTTTCACAGAGCGCACAATGTAGAACTGAACATTGGATTAGGTTGGCTTCTGTAGTGTGGTAACTCAAGATTCTACTCTAATCCTTCACATCCAGACATCTTCGGCCAAGTGAAATCAGGGCTGGGGCCTCCAAAAGGGCAACAGCTGCTGGCCCAGCATCTGATGAATAACATTTGCATACTGCAAGTCAGAGAGAGGTTTGCTGCTAAATATAATGTGTGACCAATCACCTACTATGATAGTGCTGGCGTGATGAATGAGGCAGAAAACTGCATAGAGCAGGGATGGCCAGGAAAGCTGGGCAGCTGAGGCCTGCAGAGGGCCAGCACCACAGGTTTCTGGACTATGGGCTTCAATAGCCAAAATCACACTTCACGTGTCACTGAGGGGCCAGCAGATGCTCAGATTTTGTTCAAAGGGATGTGCTAAAAAAGATGCTTTCTTGCCTGTCACTCAGGGTCTCAGGAAATACATTAACAAAGACTATGTGGAAAATGGATCTGAAAAATACTTTATTTAACAAAACTGTACAGATAATGTGGAAGTATGCCCAGAAAATGACATGTAAACTCGTATTAAAATAGCCTTCTTGTTTGAAGAAAACAATACCCTTGATGATCTGAGTACATACACATCGAGGACCCTACACTACTCCAAATATAGGCTTGTACTGGTTCATAAACCCGGTTGAGGACATGAATCATCTGAGGGGCTTTAAAACTTCAGATTCCTAACCTCACACCTAGAGGGTAATTCTAATTCTGTAGGTTTGAGGTGACATCAGAGGAATTCAATTTTTTAAACAAAGCCCCAGGAGATTGTGATGCAGCTTCTTGGGACTAAAGTGGGTTATATTTGAAAATTACCATGGGGGGGGGGGGGGGGGCCGGAATATAAAATAAGTCTTGATTGCTCCTCCTAAGCTTGAAGAATATATTAAACTAAATCTTGTTTCTGGAATAAGGTGGACTAAATATGCCTTAAAATATTCCTCCTACTATAAAAGCAAAATATTTTGAAAAATTTTCAAACATGACTGAGCTTGGTTGTACAATACTGTACATGTTAAAGGGTTTTTCTTTATGGTATGTGAACACATCTCAATAAAGCTGTTATTAAAATATATATGACTGAGCTTTCAAGAAGGTAGATGTAATTGTCAGAGGCCACAGGCAAGATGGGAGCACAAACCTTGAGTGTTTAAGGGAGCACTGATGGTAGCAGTCACCTGAGAGGATCTGCAGGTTCCCAGTGACACAGCTTTGGTTTTGATGTCTTATGGGAGACAGAGGATATAATCAAGGCCTTTATAAGAAGACAAACTGGTTCAGAGAGCCCCAGGTAAAGCCAGGACCAGCTAGGGCTACACTTGCAGTGAAAAGGTGAATTAATTAGAAAATAATACGCCATGCAAAGATAAACAGCAGGGATGCTGTACCTGAGGATTCTAAACTAGTCTGCCCTCACACCTTTGAGGCCCTAATTTGCACACTTATGTTATACAAGATATACCAACCTGAGAACTTTGTTTAAAGTGGTCTAAAGAGTTGGTTTTATTGCATAAAATTCTAGAAAATGCAAACTAATCTGTAATGACAGAAAGCATATCAGCGGTTACCTGGGAATTTAGGAAGGTGGGCAGAAGAGGCAGGAAAGAAGGATTGCAAAGGTATAGAGAAAACTTGGTGGTGGTTGGTAGGGGAACACAATGCTCATTATTTAGATTGTGGTGATGAGTTCATCACCATATACAAATGTACATATGTCAAAACTTAACAAATTGTACACTTTAAGTATGTGCAGTTTATTTGTGTAAAGAATACCTCAACAAAGGTGTAAAAAAAACCCTGCAATATGATGAGTAAATTAGAGCAGGTTAGACATAGGTAAGGTAAGAATTAGTGAACTGAAAGATCTAAAAGAAATTACATAGCATGCACAAAGACAGGTAAAGATGAAAAGTATAAAAGAGAAAATAGGAAATAAAATAAGGCCTAAACTACATTTAATTGAATTTCTAAAAGAAGTTAAATAAAGAGAATGGGGAGAGGTAATACATGACCAGATAATAGCTAAATAAATTTTAGAACTGATAAAAGAACTGTTTTCAGATTCAAGAAACATGAAATTTCAAATCAATTAAGTAAAATTCCACCCACACCATAATACATTATAGGAAAACTGAAGAATAAGGGGATTTTAAAAGTAGCCAGAAGAAAAAGGTAAGTTATTTACAAAGGAAAAACAACTACACCAATGTGTATTTTCTTAGTAGAAAGGCAGAATAATATGCTAGGTGTAAATACCCTCAACAGAGATTCACAAATCTAGTAATTTTATCTTTTAAAATTAAGAGAAAAATAAGATGTTTTTAGACAAACAAAAACTGAGATAATTCATTAGCAGCAAACACTGACAAAAGGAACTTCTTAGAGGTTGTATTTTTTTAGAAGATAGAAAATGATCCTCTAAAGAAGACTTGAGATGCTAGAATGGTAAGTAAATAAAACTGTTTCAATCCGAGGGAAAACTGACTATGCAAAATAATAATGTCTTACGTGTGTTTTAAAGGATAAAACTTTAATATTAGACAATAACGTTTGGGGTGTGTGTGTGTGTGTGTGTGTGTGCGTGCAATGAGACTGAAAGAGGAGGATGCACACAAATCAGGCCACCTCTAGAACAGCCCAGCCAGCAGATGGTAAATACAGAACTTGGTAAATGAATAGATGTCACAGAGATGCAAATATGGAACTGACAAAGTTAAGAAAGCAGGCTTCACAAAATCTCCATCAGGCTTCAAGAGCAGGATTTGAAAAATTACTGCAATAAGCCAAAGGTCTCCACAGCTGAAATGAAATAGCAAAACTAAAGCTCAGCTAATGGAAGAAATGTCAGTAAGAGATTACCACAGTGCTCAGTTTTGAACTGAATGCAAATGTGTCAGTGGTATAATTCACTTCGGATTTGGAAAGGGAGTTCCTAAAATAAATTAATTCATAAAAAAAACATTAAAAAGGTGCCTTACTTTATGATTACTTATAAACTGGAAAATCAGAAATAAAATATTTAAGTTAGTAGGGCTCAGGAATCCAATTCAGTTTGCTTGACAAGAAATCCAGTGCTTCAATGCAAAGGAAGACTCGATGGTACAACTGCAGGCACTACAGCAATCACTAAGAGCGGAAAGGCAAGAGAATATTGTATGGCTCTAAGCAATGCAGTAATATGGCCTGTTTCTTCATCTCTGAAGGGGAATAACAGCAGCTGCCTTAGGTGGCTGTGAGCATCAAATGGGAGGATGCCTATGAAATGCCTTGCACAGAACCCGGCACACAGCTGGCAGTGAACAGAGATTGTCTTCTGATTTTTATCTGAGGACCTGCACTGCATGATGGCCTGCTTGCCCCCTATACTGCAGGACAGATACACTACACTAAACAGAACTGGTGTGAATCAACACCCCCACGGTAATCAATAACCCTCGTACTGCGAGCTGCGCAGATCTCCACAGCTCTCCCTCCAGGCTAACAGAAAACCACGAATGGGACTGAAGACAGAGGCACCACAGCTGCATGCCTTTCCGAGGGAACCCAGAACGTCTCCTGCACAGCATTCGGCAGGAAGACGAAACCATTTAACACAGATCGCAGACGCAGACGCAGACCCACACCTCTTCCCTCTCCCCCACTCCACTCCTCCCCACGTCCTCCAATGGGGACTCGCGGAGTATGCGGTCCTCCTCGCTCCCCCAATCAGCGAGACCGCACCATATCCCCGCGCCCAATCACAGCGCTCCACATGCTGGCGGGCAGGCCTCCCACACGCGCACGGAGGCTTCCGGAGAGGCTGCGGGCTGCAGAAAAGCTCCACAGGCTGCGCGGCATCTCCGAAGAGCCCGCACTGCCACCTACCGCCCGATCTTCCCAGGCCGCCGCAATCATCAATCACCCGCCCTGCCCGACCACAGCACGCCCTCACTTCTCAGGGCCAAGTACTAGCCCAAACACTCAAATACGAGTTAGGGAAAGCATGTAGTGATAGCACATAGACGCGAAAGCTCGTTTTAATCACATTCTATTAAACAGTAAGGAAAAACATACTGTCTCAAGTGCCTCTTTTCCTTCCAGGCCATTTGAGTTTCAGAATCTCCCACCTTTTACACAGAGGTAAAATCAAGGGGCCTAGGGACCTGTTCATTCCACATATTTCTGGAGCACCTGCTGCATGTCAGGGTCTTAGCTGGGGCAGCCATTACCATCCTCCCTAATTTACAAGTACAGGAACCGAGGTGAAGTGACAGTTTTGGAAAGCTGGAAGATCTGGGGGTCACACCTAGATGTCTGTCTCCCAAACGCAGGCTCTTCATCACATCACACTGCATAACCAAGTGCTGTAAGAAGATAGGGTGAGGGAAATTCTATTCTGACTGGGTAGGATTCAGGATGTACAAAGGGTATTCTAGGCTAGGTGGTATTCAGTAAATGGTAGCTGGTACTGCGTTCCCAAGTATACTATCTTAACAGACAAGGAGACAATTACCCCCATATACTTATTTGTTGCAGATTACTGTGTTCATTTTTTGGCAAAAAATGAACACAGTTTTTACTTATTCAGGAATCCATGAAAACGTTCCCCTAGATTTGTCTCAGAATAACAGACAGCTGACTATACCCCATACCTAGGTGCCAAATATAGTAGACTCATTTACTAACCTCCCTTCATACCTAAGAAAGTGTTAGTAATAGCTTTCCTGAAATTCTTCATTCTCTTCTCTTTACTTCCATAGTCCTTTTCTTTTAATTCACATACAGTACATCAGAACAAGCTTTGCAATATAATTGAGTCCATGTCAAGTTTCATCACTAAAATAGTGGTTTCCAAAAGGAGTATTATTAGCCCTAGAGGACATTTTAGAATATATTGGGGGGGGGGGGGGTTCTGTCAGAATGACAGCCAGGCATTACTGGTACTTAATGGGCAGAATAACAGAAAATTAGGTAACCTACAATGCTGAGACTGTCCAATACATCAAAACATCATCCTTTTTGGGAGCCAGAGTTTTCAGTATGGGAAGGAGATACAAATATGGACTAGACTCGCAGTGGTTCTCAACCTTCTGGCCCTTTAAATACAGTTCCTCATGTTGTGACCCAACCATAAAATTATTTTCATTGCTACTTCATAACTGTAATGTTGCTACTGTTATGAATAGTGAAGTAAATATCTGATATGCAGATGGTCTTAGGCGACCCCTGTGAAAGGGTAGTTCGACCGCCAAAGGGGTCGCGACCCACAGGTTGAGAACCGCTGGACTAGAGGAAGGCAAGGAAGAACCCTGTGGGAATATACTAGAATTGGAAGTATTAGTATGAACGGTGCATGAAATTTATGCGGGGGGAGGGGGGGGGGCGTCCCTCAGCCGGGCCTGTACCCTCTCGTAGTCCAGGAGTCCTTGGGGGATGTCCGACTGCCACAGAGGCAGGAGAGGCTCCAGCCACTGCCACTGCGCTCACCAGCCATGAGCCCAGCTTCTGGCTGAACGGTGCTCCCCCTATAGGAGCACACTGATCACCAGGGCGCAGCTCCTGCACGCTGAGTGGGATGGGGCCAAAACCGGCTCTCCAACATCCCCTGAGGGGTCCCAGATTGTGAGAGGGTGCAGGCCAGGCCGAGGGACCCCACTGGTGCACGATTGGGGCTGGGGAGGGACACGGGGAGGGATGCAGGAAGTTGGCCAGCCGGGGAGTGACCGTGGGAGGGCTCCAGGGTGTGTCTGGTCCATCTGGCTCAGTCCCAATCAGCCAGACCCCAGCAGCAAGCTAACCTATGATCAGAGCATCTGCCCCCTGGTGGTCAGTGCATGTCATAACGAGCGGTTGAGCGGCCTTAGCATATCATTAGCATATTATGCTTTGATTGGTTGAACAGACGACTGGACACTCAGCATATCTGGCTTTTATTATAAAGGATGTATACATATTTTCCACTGAATGGGCCAAGAAGCAAAAATTCCACAATGACAAGAGGATATCTAGTATGCAGATCTTGGCTTCTAATACCATTCCCTTTAAAAGAAACCAGGACTCCTTGGAGAAAGAGTTGATTCCCGAGCCAGAGCAGGAAAGGTACAAGATGAGCTTAGAACATTGAGAGTCAGCTTGAAAGGGCTCCTACTAGCCAAATCTAAGACAGAATGGTAATGAATCATTAAAAAGAAAAACAAGAGAAATCCATAATCCAGAAGACCATATTGATAATGAACAGATAAATATAATTCAAAGGAAGAAATGGGAAAGTAAGAAGGGCTCATGCTCACAGTAGAATACTGAGTACTAACTAGTAAATGTGGAAGTATTATTGGAGTTGGAAAACCATCATTTTTCAATTGTTGTAAAGACTGATTCAGGCAAGATGCCCCAATAGATTCTAAATCTGGGGGAAAACTTTTGCTCAACATGATATTTGCATATTAAAATATCTCTCCACAGATTGCCTATTAGTCATAATGGAGAAAAATAGTAACTCTCCAGTGGGGAAATCAGACACACTTGACTAGGTGATCAAAATTAACATTGCCAGTGAAGGCAGATCGACAACAGGTATCTCTAGATGTGCCCTGAG
Source organism: Myotis myotis (assembly GCF_014108235.1). Classification (NCBI taxonomy): domain Eukaryota; kingdom Metazoa; phylum Chordata; class Mammalia; order Chiroptera; family Vespertilionidae; genus Myotis; species Myotis myotis. The sequence goes on from NW_023416357.1 coordinate 38,066,123, forward strand.
AAGGACAAAATAACACTGACAATATTCTGACTGAGAAAGCATATCTTGAATCTAATCATAAGGAAACCTCAGACAAATCCAAAAAGAAGAATATCCTATTAAAAAAAGGGACTGGCTTCTTTAAAAATGTCAGGTCATATACACTAAAGCATTCGGCATAAAGAGCTGTAATAAACGCAAAAAACTCTTCAAAAAGTAAAAAAAAAAAAAAGTGCATACAGAGTATAAGAAAGCAAAAACAAATGGGTCAAAATGGTGAAAATATGTAAGTCTGGGCTAAGGGTCAGATGCTCTTTGTATTATTCTTATGAATTTTTTGAAAATTTCAAATTATTTCCATATAAAAAGTTAAAAATATTTGGTCCACATATCATGTATGACATGGCAGACATCCACACTATTAAAAATACCTGTCTATAATTAACAAAACTCCATTTTACATATAAAAACAAAGCACTTTGGGGGGCATAATTTGAAAATAAGCTGAATTTTCCATAAATGCAACTACTAGGTAAATTGAGGAAAGATAGCACTTTGATTCATTCAGAACTTTACCAAGAATTGTTCACCATTTTGTGAATAAAGCTGTCAGCACCTATGATAATGGTATTTGACTTTGCTAGCACACCACATCTGTATCCATCTGCATTTCTGTCGGTTGTTCACAGTGATTCTACATTTCAGTGCAAACATGTAGTTACTAATCTTCAGATTCTCCACAGCTCTGTTTTGGCTGGCTCCTGCCCATACATCCAATGCCAGGTCTCACAAACCAACTCTGCTCTCCAAGGTAGACGTTATAGATAGCTATAAAACAATCCTGCCTGCTCAAATTATGGGAAGAACCCATAAACACAGAGAGACTTTCTTCTTATTTAACATAAGCCAAAAAAAAAAAAAAAAAAAGCAGAGAAAGAAATCTTGGGGAAAATATTAGATCAGCACTAGAACTGATCCAAAAATTACATCATTCACCATAAAACTATCACCAATCATCTGATGTTATCACAATGATGTTATATATAAAATATATTATGTAGCATGTACATGCCTATAAAATGATCATAGGGTCAGTGATTTTTTTAGGCTTTGTTATTTTATAAAAGAAGGGCTGCTATTAGTGTAATATAACATAGGGAACAGGAGCCTGTAATGAGGAGCCTACTGCCTGAGAAGTGTTACCCAACTATTTTCCTTAAATGGTTTATATGAGATTAGAACACTGCTTTTAAATCAATCTGTCATCTGGCAATGAAATAGAGGAGAGTCAAAAAGCTATTTGAAGACCACAAGAAATGACAATAATAAAAGATGAAAGAGTACTAGCAGGTTTGCCTCAGTGGATAGAGTATTGGCCTGTGGACTGAAGGATCCCACTTCTGATTCTAGTCAAGGGCATATGCCAGGGTTGCAGGCTCGATCCCCAGTGTGGGGCATGCAGGAGGCAGCCAATCAATAATTCTCTCTCACTATTGATGTTTTTATCTCTCTTTCCCTCTCCCTTGCTCTCTGAAATCAATAAAAATATATTTAAAAAAAGAATATAAAACAAATTTCTCTTTGCAGATAACATAAAACAGAGGCTGCAGAGCAACTAACTAACTATACAATAAAAATGGACAAAAAAAAGAATTGTTTACATAACTTAGGAAGACCACTCATCAAGGCAAAAAAGAAATAGGATAACAAAAATGACTTTTCCATGTGTGAAACAAAAGTCTAATTCTTTTTAAGAGCTAAAATGTACTTATCTGAATTGGGTTATCATAAAAGCATCATTTCATACTACATCATCTATATATATAAAGCCTAAACGATGGAATGACCGGTCAGTTGCTATGACATGCACTGACCACCAGGGGGCAGGCGCTCATTGCAGGAGTTGCCCCCTGGTCATCAGTGTACTCCCACAGTGGGAGCACCACTCAGCTGACTGATGGGCACCAAACTCCTGAGCTCACCACTGGTGAGCACAGTTGCAGTGGCGTGAGCCTCTCCCACAGACACTCCCCCTACATGCCCGAGCGGTGGCAGCAGCAGGTGTGCAGCGGGGGCAGGATGAGCAGGAACGGCACAGTGCCCAGCCCAGCCCAGGCTCCTCCCTGGCCACCTGCCACTTGACGCACTACTTTGTGCTGTGCAGGATCAAGGTGGACAGTGGGCTGGAGCCCAACGAGCTGGTAGGTAAGGCTGGGCTGCGGCGACACGAAGGTCCACTGATCCCCACAGGCCAGGCCGAGGGACCCCACTGGTGCACAAATCTGTGCACTGGGCCTCTAGTATGAATATATTATCATAAACACATGGAGTGACTGCGAATGACACACAGGTACCTACCGAGGTGACAATCTTCTTTTTCTCTTGCTTCCCATTTCTGGCTGTCCACGTATGCTGCAGAAAGCAGACACCTTTTACCTGAGGAAAAAAGACAATTATCTCAACATTCATGGTTTCACAACAGGTTTAGTTTATATGACTGTTTCATTAAACATATCTTTGTAATATGTTCAATTTACTAGATTTAAAGATTGTAACATGGTACTGTAACCAATATTGCACAGTTAACAATTCAGTTCCCGACTAACGCTCAACCTCTAACAAGTATAAGATAAAGAAAACAAACAAACAAAAAAAACCAAAACCAAAACAAAACAAAACAAAAAGGTACAGAGAGCTGAAAATTTATACAATAAAAATGTTATGGGTAGAAATGCTGGTAATTTTGTTCCTATAACTTTAGGACCAGGAACCATTTGTTTCCATTAAATTATATGCACACACACAAACATATATACATACATGCAAATGGCTAGCAAGTACATGAAAAGATGTTTAGTATTGCTATTAGGGAAAGGCAAAATACATTGAAATTCCACTTCACACCCACTAGAGTGACTATAATAAAAAAGACAGATAGTAACAGTTGTTGATATAAATATAGAAAAACTGGAACCCTTTACAATTCAGGTACAAATGTAAAGTAGTGCAGCCACTTTGGAAAAGTTTGTCAGTTCCTTAAAACATAAACATGAAGTTACCATACGACCCAGCAATTCCACTCCTAGGTATATACCCAAGAAAAATGAAAGTATGTTTCCACACAAAAATTTGTATAAAATGTTCACAGCAATATTATTCATAACAGCCCCAAAGTGGAAACAATGCAAATATGATGAATAGGTACATAAAATGGTGGTATATTCTTATAATGGGATATTATTTGGCAATAAAAAAAAGAAATGAAGTAGATACATGCCTACACCATGGATGTATCTCTACAACATAATGCTAAGTGAAAAAGAAGCCAGTCACAAAAGACCAAATTTTATATAATTACATTTATAGGAAAAGTCCATAATAGACAAATCTATAGAAACAGAAAGCAGATTAGTGATTGCCTAGATTTGGAGGGTTAGGGGTCAGGAAAACTTCAGGGAAGTTGAGGAGTAATTTACTGTTTGCTTTTGTTTTGTTTTGTATTTTGAGGTAGTGAAAATGTCCTAAATTGCTTGTGACGATGGCTAGAAGAGGGTGTCAGGTCCTTAGAGTGATGTGTAAAGGATATAAAGAGTGACATAAGGACTTGACTTGCCATTGCTCACTTTGAAGATATTTGAGAAAGGGACCATCAGCCAAGGAATGCAGATGGTTCTTAAAAGATAGAAAAGGCATGGAAGCAGATTCTACATCACTTTCAATGCCGGAGGCCGGTCCGGTCCATCCTTGTTGCTTGTCGCTTCAGGGAAGAAACATATCTGCACAGCATATGTTTCAAGGCACCTGGCATATACGGCATACTGTTCTTAATATGTTTGCTCCCCCTTTTTTAGCGCTATGTGTTATAACCAGAACCACCTCCCTGAGAAAGGTTGTTTCCCCAGGTGGGGATTTTTCCCTGCCGTTAGGGATTAACAGGACTAAGGAAGAGAATAAATCAGTGAAACCCCCTAGTGTTACAGAAATACCGTGTACTACATATGAAGAACTTGGACTAAGACTGCTGGCAATAAATTTGGGACTTGTTGGGCCCACATCCCCAGGGGTCTGCCCACCAGGGAAAGCACCAAAGCCTATATCCCTGGAGACCCACCGACACAGGGCAGTCCCAGGGAAGGCAAGCAGCAGGGCTGGGAGGACATAACCTTTACTGGGTAGGAGAATCTCCTTCAGTCACTTCCTTGTAGCTTATCAGTAGAGCAGTAGAATAGTGATCTTGGAATAGCCCTTATAATGGAACACAGAGATTAACCTAGACAAAATTAAAATCAACAGAACTAGATAGAGACAGGATTTTTGGCAAAGGTCAGATAAGAAACTATGGAAATGAAACAAGGAACTGTAGGTTACCAAAAACATACCATGATGTGATTATAGAGGCGTGCTTATAGGATCAAATGGTATAAATACAGATGTAACAGGACAATAAAAAAAGAACCTGGCTATGATGATCAACTGAACGTTGTCTCCGTGTCATTCCTTCTTCGCCGACTCCGTCCACACCTTTGGGAACCCCTGGACCTGCTGGGGCTGGACCCCAACATTTCAACACTTTGATTTTAGCACAGCAAGACCCTGTGTCAGACTTTTGACCTATAGAACTGTAATATAATAAATCTGCATTGTTCTAAGCCACCAAATTTGTGGTAATTTGGTAACCTGCTTATCCTTCAGCCAGTCAATTTTTAACACAACCATTCTCTAACTTAACTATCCACTAAAGGAAATATTTTTCCATTTAATTCTGAAAAAAATACCTCCAAGGATCAGAATTTCAAAGTTTAGAGAACACAGATGGGCTCTATCCCACACCTTAAGAAAGAGAGACATTCCATTTTCTGTAAGCCTTTAAAAGCAGGATGTTCATCTTTCTGAGATGCTTTATAAATGACACCATTTAAAGTTCTTTCCATCTCTGTATAGTAGTTGGAAGGTCTATATATTAACACTGGAATCAAAGAATTTCTATAAAGTTGGACAGAACAATGCATTTGCTGTGAGTTTGTACAAAGTAGACTATTTTTCCTCTCTTATCCTGTAATGGTTCAAGATGATTTGATGACTTCAAGTCAGGCTCCTTATCAGCATTTTCAAATCTGGAATGGTCTATAATGCACTATCCTACTTATTTATATTACTTGCCTATAGCCTCCATTTCCTCATTTCAAGACTCCTTTCATCTATGGCAGCGGTTCTCAACCTGTGAGTCGAGACCCCCTTGGGGGTCGAATGACCCTTTCACAGGGGTCGCCTAAGACCATCGGAAAACACATATATAATTACATATTGTTTTTGTGATTAATCACTATGCTTTAATTATGTTCAATTTGTAACAATGAAAATACATCCTTCATATCAGATATTTACATTACAATTCATAACAGTAGCAAAATTACATTTATGAAGTAGTAACGAAAATAATTTTATGGTTGGGGGTCACCACAACATGAGGAAGTGTATTAAAGGGTCGCGGCATTAGGAAGATTGAGAACCACTGATCTATGGCCTAACCCAGTGCTTGTTTAATATAACTTTCTGTAATGATGGAAATGTTCAACTCTCAGCTGTCCCCATACAGTAGTCACTGGCCACAGGTGTCTAGTGAACCCCTAAACTATAGCTGGTGTGACTAAGAAACTGAATTTTAAATTTTATTTAATTTTCAATAATTTAAATAGCCATAGGCAGCTAGTAGCTACCACCATGGAATAGCACAGGTGTATAACCTACTGCAAGTTCACCAGTTCAAATAAAGACCAAAATGCTAACTACAAATTCTCTCCCTTATCTAATCACCATTCCCTTGTTAGAATGAATGGTTGTCCCCAGACATTCTAAGCAACCACAATACCCTCCCTAATAGACCATCTAAAGTCTTGTTGACATTGAAACATAGACAAGCATCACTAAATATGCTTGTAAATAGCTACAACCGCTTGAGATGCCAGGCACTATGCATACCACTGTACATTAAATATTAAATATTTTTACCAGCTAGGCCAACCAGTTCATCCTCAGAAAACTTCGGGCGGCCAACTTGTGACCTCACGTTGATATTTAATGGCTGCTCCCGAAGAAGTGTGAGCAGGAGTGTATGTGCTGCCTTTCTATAGGGGCTACAGGAGGAATGTTGGAAAGAGGAGATAACAGGCACTGAAACATCGACTGGGCTTATTTTAACCACTTAATCATGTACACTTATCAGGATTTAGCTTCTGAAAATGTTAAAAAATATTTTTCCCCACGTCTTTATCCACGAAACAGGTTTTGGGTGGGCTGCCATCCACTCATATCGAAGTGCTTTAGAAGTAACTATCAGCATTCATTGCCTACAGGTAGAAGACCAGCTAAGGAAGGTCAATCGAAAATTGTGCCCAAGGTCATCAGATAGAGTGAGCTGAGAACTCCCACCAGCCGAACCCGGGGCTCTGGCCCCTGTGCGCGGTGAAGGGGCCGCTAGGACGCCCCTCCGAGGAAACCTGCAGGGAGACCATGTTCAGAGCCCGGGGGGGACACATCGGGGCTTTTCAGGTTCAGCAGAAGGCAGCCACCCTGACACAGACCCAGCCAGTCATAGGCAAAAGCGCTCAGGCCAGACGTTCTCTGCTCGTTACCCCTGTGGATGGGAGACACTATTATTACTTTACAAACAGAGACGGGCCGGAGACGCTGCCTCCCCGTGCTGTGCTACCGAACACTCCCCAGGACTTCTCCAGCAACGAGACCCCAGAGCATTCCCTCTCCTCTTCCAAGCCCATCGCTGCTTTCACTCAAGGAACAGGGTTCTCAGGGATCTAACGGAGCAGTCCCACGAAGGCAGCAGCCACCAACCTGCCAGGGAGAGGTGAGGCAGAGGCACTCTCCGCGCCAGGAGGACCCCGTGCCGCACCATGGGGGCCGCCATCTTGGACTCTACCAAGGCGGCCGCCGACCGGGGGGGTGGCAGGCGGAGGAAGGGGTGGGGCCCCGGGCGCGCCGACGCTCCGCCCCCCCCGGCTCCCGCAGTTGGTGCGGCCCGGGACGGCATGGCTGTCGCACTCCGGCCTCGGAAGCAAGCCGTCCTGCGGGCGCTGCGGGCCTTGCTGTGTGCTGGGGTGGGAGGCTCTGGCTCCGCCGGCTGCCGCTGCCCCCTCGGAGGTATCCGCGGGCTCGCGCCGTGAAGGCGGGGAGGGATGGGGCCAAAGGGACCTTTACACCTCAGCGGGCATCACGTTGGAGAAGCATCAGCGCCACGGCCACTTACTGGCCTGGAGCAGACGAGCGTGGCTTCGCGCGTGTGTGCCACGATGACCCCTGGGTGTCGTGGACACCCACGTGCCTGGGAACCAAAGGACAACCGGGCCGGGGTCTTGACCTTGGCGCTGCGGCATCCCCTCGGAGGGGGCGACGTTGCTCACCCCTCTGGGGGGCGGGGCCTGGCAGAGTTGGGGGGCAGAGTCCCAGCTCTGCAGCTATCGATCGATCGATCGGAAAGACCTTGAACAGGTTCCTTCATCCCTACAATTAGTTATCCCTTCATCTCTTCGTGAAAATGAACTTGAAAATGCCGATGAGGGATACAGTATGGAACCCTTTGTATCAGGCATTATTCTAATGTATTTACAGACATTCCTTTTCTCCTTACAACGCCCAGTGACCGGGTACCATTCTTTTCTCCATTGACAGGGGAGGAAACAGCAAGTATAATGGCTCATGTGCCCGAGGTTAGAGGGAACTGGGAGGGGAGGGATTTGAACACAGGCAGCCCCACAGTAGAGTTCTGCTGCCACCCTTCATGGGGACTGGCTCTCCATACAGCAATCGTTTTTGTTACCTTTTCAGTGCAGTGCCCAGAGCTTCTTTTGGTGGTAGATTCTTTGGCCACAGCCTGGCATCCTAAAGAAGTGATGTTTCCCAAACTCATCTTTTCTGCTAAGCTGTGGCTAGTGGTTTCTGATCTATCTTGAGGTTACTGAGAGTCCACATGCGAGAGGCCATACTCCTCATTTCACAAATGACAGGCCTGGGGATTCCAGTGGTCACGCTATAGCTTTTTCCACTGCACTGCATGCTTCTACCTACATAAACCAAAATGAGATATTCCTGTTTTGCATTTAAACAATAGCCTTAAGTTTGTTTGTTTTAAAATCCCCTTGTTGTCCCTTAACCAGATGGTGAAAGTCTATTTGTCTTTCAGATCCCAGATCCCTGCATCCCATCCCCATACACAATCATTAGCTCCTTTTGCACACATAAACATAACGTGTCTTGCTGAGGATTTGCATTATCTGGTATTTGGAGATGGTTTTCCCCCCCACCAGGGTGACTGTTATATTTGTACCTATCTAGATGAATTATTTACACTAAGTGAATCAGTTATTAGAGACAGTCCTGTTATTTGCCAAGTATAAAACAGTCAAAATGATATTAGTCTTTTCTTTCTCTATTTTTTAGCTAAAAGATATCTACTTACAGATAATGTTGTGAAATTGAAAGAATTTCAGCAAAAGAAGGTGGCTATTGCGTACAGTCTTCCTGGTACCAGAGGTAATTGAATCTGTTTTGTTAATTCTTACATTGTTCTGTCATTCAAGTTTTCTTTATTTCTGTCCCTGTTCAGTCTCTCCTTCAATGTCTCAGAAAAATTGAGATGACTTGTTCTTAGTTTCCTAGTCTACCCTGACATGCACCTTTCATCTCATTCTCTACTACTGCAGAGTCTACAGCTCTCCTTTTATTCCTTCACCCAGAATCCCAGAGAAATACTAAAACCAGTCCTCCTGATCCATGCCACTCAAAGGTTCATGGATCAGCAGCCACTGGAAGGTTGATTGGAATGCCAAACCTCAGGCCCTAGATGACTTGTATGCACAATGAAGTCCAAGAAGAACTGCTCCAGATGACTGGTGTTCAAACTTTTTGATGAAACCCTTAGTAAATACACTTTATGTTACATCTCCAGTCCCCACATACATAACTATATATAAATGCAATAAAATGAAACAAAACAGTGCTACATGTGATGATACATGTTCATATTTTCTACCCTGTGCTGGAAAAGTCAATAGGCTAAAACAAAGATTTATTTTAAACCTTAGCAAAATATTGACAATTATTGAGGCTGGGTGATGGGCACATGGGAGGTCAAACTACTTTTAGGTAGTTTGAAAACTTTTATTATAAAAAGCTAAAAATGCAACACCACCACGTAAGTCCTAGTCCTTTTCAGCATCTGAGAAATCTTGTTGCATTCTTTCCCCCTCTCCTGCACACTGAGTTTTTTCCCAGTCCTTTAAATCCCTTTATAAACACAGCAAGACTCCTCTCTCCTCTCTTTTAGTTACTCTTTTATTTTCTTTATTCATTTTTTTTAGCTCTTCTTCCTTTACTGTCAACTGTTTAAGAGCACCTATTTAACACTTCTTGCTTCTCTTCACTCACAGTCCAGCCCTCTGGAAATCAGTCTTCCTTCTCTGCTAATCATCTATATATATCAAAGCCTAACATGCAAATTATCCTCATGGGAGTTTGACAGGGAGACCGATTGCTCGCTATGATGTGCGCTGGCCACCAGGGGACAGCGTGGAATGAAGGAAGGCCCTGGCTGGCAGCCAGGGAAGGGAGGCCCTAAGCCAGCAGGTGGACATCCCTCTCGCAGTCTAGGACCCCTCGCTCCTTACCACCTGCCTGCTCGCTGCTCCTTAGCACTGCCACTGCACTCACCAGCCGTGAGCCTGGCTTCTGGTTGAGCGGCGCTCCCTCTGTGGAAGCACACTGACCACCAGGGGCAGCTCCTGCATTGAGCATCTGCCCCTTGGTGTTCAGTGCACATCATAGCGACCTGTCATTCTGGCCGTTCAGCCGTAATGGTTGCTTAGGCTTTTATTATGTAGAATAGATAGTCAGTCATGTGTTACCAAATCCATCACTGTTTCAGGTAACTTTCTATAAATATATCTTGTCCTCTTGACTAGACTTTGCTCTTTCAGGGTAGGAGCCATACCTCTTGTGTATGAATATGTGATAAGCACTTACATCTTGATTGGTTAGTTTTAAAATACAAATTACATCTGTTGAAATTTTGGATTCTTAAGGTTTATTAAGAAGGACTTACAAGGCCCTAGCCAGTTTGGCTCAGTGGATAGAGCGTCAGCCCTAGGACTGAAGGGTCTTGGGTTTGATTCCAGTCAAGGGCACGGAGCCCTGGTCAGGAGCGCATGCAGGAGGCCTCCAATCCATGTGTCTCTCTCCCATCGATGCTTCTCTCTCTGTGTCTCTCCCTAAAAGTCAATGGGAAAATATCCTCTGGTGAGGATTAACAAAAAACAAAACAAAAAAAGGATAAAGAAGTACAAGACGTAAAGTCATCCCATTGAAATCTTTTATATTGGAAATTATTTAAAACTATTTAATAGAACAAATCCTCTTAACTCTAAGAAGAAATAGAAGGAATGAAAATAAGAACAATAATGTCTGTGACTTACTGGCAGTTACTCTGCTGGCTCTGTGCTAAATGCTTCATGTATATTGTCTCAGGATAACCCCATGAGGTAGGTGTCATGATCCTAACTTTACATACAAGGAATCAGGTCTCACAGACAAGGGTCACCTCATAGCCTGCAAGTGACAGAGCCTAGATTTCAGTCCAGGTCCTTCTGTCGCTAAAACTTTTAACCATTATGTGGTTCTGCAAGTAAAGATGGGATGGTCCACTACAGTATCAAACCCAGTGGGCCTTCTTTTCTTGTAAATCCAGAGCAGTGTCTGCCTCAACTTCCAGATCTTGCATTTTCAATGTATATTGTGCCACTTCTTTAAGCAGCATTCCTGCAAAGCTCTGAGCCTTGGAGCAAATCCTGTGGACTTTTCTTGGCAGTTTCTGTTACTAAAAACGGCTCTGCCTTTTGGTGCCTGCCTTGCCTCTCACCCCGCATTCTGGTGAGAATACAGTTCCTTCCTAATGCCAAGAAGCTATGTTTCCTTTTGGGGTGTGATGGTCCCCACAGTTGATCAGACACAAGACAAGGGACAGAGACAGAGTATGATCACCTTGAAAAGAGTGACTTTTTTATTTACCCCTATGCATTCTATAGTCCCGCAGTATGCTAACAACTGAGTAGAGAGAGACCAAGAGGAATGAAAGAGAGGCAAAGATGGGCCAAATGAAAGCGAGACAGACTATTTCTGAAACATGTTGTGGACATTTTCCTTTCAGTCTTCCTGCTAGGTGCCCTGCCAATTAATGGTTTAGATATCTTGGTTACATTTTCTTTCTTTTTTCTCTCTCATAAGTCTCCTATAGATACAGTTCTTTGGGCTAAACCTCTGGGATACTTTCAAACTAGTGTGCATAAGAATTATCAGATATTAAAAAAACTAGAGGCTCAGTGCACAAAATTCATGTACTGGTAGGGTCCCTAGCAGCTGCCGGCTGCTGGCCAGGGCCTCCCTCCCTTCCCCCGGCCAGCTCCGCCCCCTGGTCGAACTCCCGGACAAACTCCCAGTTGAGGGGACAATTTGCATACTATGCTTTTATTATATAGAATACATATTCTTGTGCTCCTGTTCCCAGAGATTCTGTGTTGGACAGTCTTGAGTGGGGCCTGGACTTTGCCCCTGTGACCCAGATACTTTGTGTCACACACCATCTCCGACACTGCCGGGGTCCAGCCCCAGTGGTCCAAGGGTTCCCAAAGGTGTGGACAGAGTCGGCGAAGAATGAAGGACACGGAGACAGCGTTCAGATGATCAGCATAGCCAGGTTCTCTCTTTATTCTAGGTGGATCCTCCTGTGCCTGGCTGAGGCCACAGAGAGAGATCCAGAGGCAAGCTGAGCCTTTATTTTATAGTCAGAGGTAAACAAGGTAGTGGTTACCATAGTTACACTGTTCTTGTGAGTTTCACTTGTTTTGGTAGCTCTTGCTGCACCTCCCTCAGCCTATTAGCTTCCCAGATAAGATCTAGGGAGAGTCATAAGGTCAAGCCTAATTATGCTAAGAGGACTATGCCCTCTAAACTGGGACTTGTTTGTGACTTTGCCAACAGGTCATTCCGAGGCTTAACCCTATAGCCGCGCCCCACATGACACTACTCAAGGGCCCATGATGGGAGCTGCGAGGCTGTGAGCCCCTCTCAGTGCCCCTTTTTGGTGTGTCAGGTTCTGGCTTCCCTTTCTCCCAGTCAACCTCAGTGATGGTCACCCTACTGTACTTTCTTCCAGAAACCTATTTGAGCAGCTTGGAGGAGAAATTGACCCAGAACAAGCTCATCTTAAAGGAGGAGCTGAGAACCTTACTTCATTTATGTGAGTCCCGCGATGATGTGGAACTGGCTAAACATGTCATTTACAGGTGAGGCATTTCCTTAGAATTCTGCCAGTCTTTGTCTCTTCTTACTGTGTTCTGTTTCCTGAGCAACTTCCAAGGTTTAGGCATCACCGATGACTGCCAAATCTCTTGTCCAGATGCCTGCCCTGGGCTCTAGACATTTATATTCATTCTTCTAGCAAACACTTACTGGGTTCCTACCAGATGCCAGGTGCTGGGATAGAAAAACAGGTAATACATTCCCCAAGAAATCAGCAGTATACTCACTAACTCCACTTAGACGTCCCTTAGGTCTTCACATTCAACTTACACAAATTTCTTCCTTTTGCTGTGTTTTCTATTGCACTGACCAGTCACTCAGGGCAGATATCTGTGAGCTTCTTTCCCCTAATCTCGTTTGTTTCCCTCCCTGACAGGATAAGAAATCCGACTGCTTCCACATTCCTGGTGTCTCTCATCTCTAGCCTTGCTCTCTCTGTCCCTGTTCCCAGTGTCTTAGTTCAGGCCTCAGTGTCTCTCGCATGGATGACCAGTGGATTCCTAACTAGTCTCCCTTTTCCAGGCGTATGCCTATTCTGTGGTGTCTGATCCCTTGTCAGAGTTTCCCATGTCAGAAGGAGCTCACACAAAATCATAGTCTGCTGTTAAGAAATCCAGCAAAGGTTTTGCTCCCTTGGGAGAAAATATGGGCTTCATTTCAGAAATTAAGTTCATTGCTTCTTTTCACCATTCTTTAAAGATATATTTCCATACATGGGCCTGCATTTATATTATACATTTATAGGGATAAAGATAAGGTATTCATATATAGAATACTGGAAGAATATATACCGAAAGTTAACTGTGGTTCTCTGGGAATTACACATTTTACATTTTTTGTTTGTCTAAATGTGTACTTTCTGATTTCTCCAACTTGTCTATAGTGAACATTAGCAATTTTATAATGTGAAAAAATTAATGTTATTTTTAAAAAGGACATTTAAAAACTAAGTACAGAAAAACACCAAAAAAGTAGGAAGAACAATATATTCCAAGTTCTGTTTCAGGTGTCTCTAGCTGCGTAACAAACCACTCCGTGGTTTAAACAGCCATTATTTATTATTTCCCAGAGCTCTGTGGGTCAGGAATTGAGGCCCGTCTCAGCTGGACGGTTCTTTGTTGGTGTAGTAGACTAAAGTCACTTGCTCATCTGCAGGTCACTGGGCTGAGCTGGAAGGTCCAAGAAGGCTTCACCTGCATTCCCGATGCCTCAGTGCTCCTCCACCTGGCCCTCTCCTTGTAGTGTCTCACCATTCGTGAGTCTAGCTTGAGCTGCACTAGCCCATGGTCAAGTGGGAGCTGCAGGCCTTGTAGAGCTGCCCAGTAGTGGCACAGCTTCATTTCTGATACATTCTCTTGGTCAAAGCAAGTGTCCGGCCAGCTCAGATTCACAGGGAGGGGAAAGGATTCCACCTCTAGATGGATGGATGGAGCAGCTTGCTCATGCAGGGAGAGGAGGAATTAATGGTGGCCCTCTTTGGGCTTATCTACCACTTCTAAGAAACCACTGTTAATATCTTGATATACTCTTCACCCTTGAACAACACAGGACTTGGGGCGCCGAAAATTCACATAGACTTAAGTTGTAAATTAACATCGTGGATTTATGACTGCAGATAGAAAATACATCCCTACCAATTATTTTCATACAAAGATATTATGATTTTGATAGGATCTATTTTACATAGTTGTAATTATTACTGTGAAAAAAATATATATATTTTTGTTTTCTAGTTAGTATTATAGCATAAGTGTTTTTGCTTGTTAATCATATGCTTAGGAACCACATTTTAAAGCATATACCATATTGCATTGTATGTTTGGTATTTTAATTAACTGTGCCTCTGTTGTTGAATGTCTAAATGATTTCTAACTTTTCATCAGTATGAATAGTGCCATGATTTATACTGGTGAAACTGTACGCATAAAACTTGTTCTTTATTTCCTTTTTGGGTTCAGAGGGAGTGAACATTGTAAAGGTTGTCAGGATAAGCTGCCAGGTTATTTTCTGAAATTTATTGTGGTTTATAATCACACTATACCAGCAAACCTAATTCTGTTATTTGTAATGATTAAGTTAAAATCATTAAAAATAACAGTTGTAGGCTATGTAAAGAAAATAATCTTATGTAGTTGAATCATTTAAGACCCTCTGGATAGCTTTACTACCCAAAGCTATCAGATGTTTAAAAGAGAAATAAAGCAGGATAAAAATTTGAACACTCTTTCCACTCTGTTTTTCTTGTGAACATTCAAAGTATGACTCATCCTTCCTTTATTGATGCTAATACTCTCTGCTCAGTTGCTGCCCTTCACTCTACTTGTGGACAGCTGGGCAAGTGGGAAGATGGGTGGGCCAGGGCCTAACCAACCCATCTCCTCTCTTCTGAGACAGGCGGCCCACAGCTGGGAAGAAGTATAGGGAGCTGAAATATAAGGCCTTTATTGGGCCAAAAGTGATGAGCAACCCAATCCCATCCTAATATTGACCATATTGGTTTACAGAGGGATTTTTAGATCCTCTAACTGGAACCAGAAGGTGATACATTATCTCTGTGACTTTCTAGGACTTTTAATTAGAACGAATGTCATTAAAATTGAGAAAACTTTTCTTTTTGTTTTGTTTTGAATCAGGCATAAGTTTCTCATGAGACTATTTACTGAGATATATTGATTTTTAAAGATGTTTTCCTCAGCGTGTCTTATATTTTATATGGAAGACTAGCTGTGTGCCAGGCATATTGCCTCATTTAATCCTCACAAAAACTCTGAGTTCTCTTCTTAGCTCCATTTTACAGATAAGGAAACTGGAGCCCACAGTGATTAATCTGCTCATGGTTACAGAGCTGGGATTTGAACTGATATTTTGGAATGAGAGTTTAAAAATCCTTATTTATTACACTATATTGCCTTTTATTTTAATATATATTTTATTGATTTTTTACAGAGAGGAAAGGAGAGAGATAGAGAGTCAGGAACATCAATGAGAGAGAAACATCGATCAGCTGCCTCCTGCACATCTCCCACTGGGGATGTGCCCGCAACCCAGGTACATGCCCTTGACCGGAATCGAACCTGGGACCCTTCAGTCCGCAGGCCGACGCTCTATCCACTGAGCCAAACCGGTTTTGGCTATATTGCCTTTTAATAACTTATTTTTCCAGTTTTATTGAAGTATGATTGACAAAAATGATATATATTTAAGATGTAACAACTTGATACTTTGATATAACTTAATTCTTAACTTTGTAATGAAGCAATGAATATTTTTGTAGCTTCTGTAATTGGAATTTGAAATGTACCTTTGTACATTTGTACCAAAGTACACATTGCCATTCTATTTGGCAGTATATAAGCTTAGGATGGACTATGACCTTCCTCGGTGATTTCAGCAGGTTAAAGAATATTCTGTTATTTATTTATTTTTTAAATCTTTGTTGTTGAAAGTATTACATATGTCCCCCTTTTGTTCCCCATTGACCCCTTCTAGCCTGCCCCTGCCCCAGGCCTTTACCACCCTGTTGTCTGTGTCCATGGGTTATGCTTATATGCATACAAGTTCTTGGATTGATGAGTATTCTGTTTTTTAAAGTCAGAACTGTCCCTGTGGTATTTGGGATTTATTCACATAGTGAATGAATCTTTCTCAAATCTGATTTACATGTAATTTGATTTACATGTAATTTGTGTCTAAAGCACAAAGAGTTGGCTATTGAAAGTGAAGTGGTGCTAGCAGTTTGCAGAGCTGTGGTTCTAACTGGCAGGCTGGCCTCCGGAAGAAATCTCAAGCCACTCTCTTTGAAATTTGCCTTTTCCTAAACCTGAATTTTTAGCTCACATATGTCTTTCCCAAGGTGAGGATTATCTGCCATCCTAGATGTAGATGAAGCAGCCTTGACAGGGACAGAGCAGCACCCCACCCCTTATCTTGCTCCTCTCTAGTTGGGCCTGTACAGAGACAGCGCATTCTGATGGGCTCACAGATGCAAGACCCCTGCTCTTCTCTGACATATGCTCCCACTCAGTCAGTCCTATTGGGTTGTTGGTAAAGTGAGAAGATGATTACAATGTACATTTTCCTCTCTTTTATTTTACAGAGTGAGTGGGCCTCCAACACACCTTGTTTATTTATTTGTTTACTTAAGTACCTAAGGTATTTCTGCACTCCAGGATTCCTCTGATTATCTTCAGTCTGCAAGCTTCCCCTCCAGACTGTGAGAGTACCTCATTTTTTGTGTGTCCCCAACACCTAGCCAAGTGCATGTCTCGGCCTGTCAGTTCCTTTCCCTGCGTCCCACCATTTGGCTCATTGAATCATTTTTATTAACAGGTACTATGTAGAGAACAGAAATGTCACACTGGGAGAGTATAAGTTTGGACCACTTTTCATGAGGTTGTGCTACGAGTTGGATCTTGAGGAGTCTGCAGTGGAGCTCATCAAAGACCAGGTTATTGTCTTCTGATTGCCTTCCCTGCCAAAGTGATTTCCTTGTGCTGAGGATAAGGTGTTTTTCATGTTAGGAAAGGCATCTATCTCCCATATACACATTTTTATTAGAAAAAGGCTGCTGGGCTGAATGGATGAGCTGTTCCCCGCATTTTTAAGGTTTCTTTGGAGCCAGTTCCTATGAAGAGGTAAAGGTCTCTTTATACAGATGTGGAAGAGGTGTAAGTACAGATTGCAAGGTATCTACCTACCTTGGATGTGTGTCCACCTGGGACTGACATCCTCCTTTTGAGGTGCTTTTGCTGGGGACAGTTTAAGACAGGTTGCTGTTTAAAGCTTGCCTTTCCTGTCCTTCACCTGTGCTTCTCTCCTCTTCTTGTACTTTACTTCTGGTTGAAAGCCACATTGTAAAGGGACTTTCCATTTTTAAAATGCTTTCACATATTCCAATTTTCTTTTCCTAAAAACAGTAATAGCAATAATTATTTTTAAATTATTTATTGAATATTTACTATGTCCTCGGCTTAAGCACTTTATATGTTTCATCTTTTTCCCACAATAGCCCTGGTGAGCGAGATACTATTATTATTTATATTTTACAGAAGAAGAAACTGGGACTCTGAGACAGTATAAACTTATCTATTGTCAGAAGCATTGGTTAAATTTTGGGGCTGGGCTGGCCACCTGGGACATGTTAGTATTTTTAGGGACCACCATAACTAAGTTGTCCTTGTGCCTGTTACTGTTTTTCCTGTAAAGGGTTCTGTCCGTGGTGGAGCTGTAACTCTCGGCTTGCCCCTCCTTTAAGAATACCCATGCATTAGAAAGATGACCATAGTATATTAGTAAGCAGAGAAAAGGTGGTTTCAGAACAGTATGGAGTAGTTTGAGCCCATTTTTTTCTAAAAGAAGAAATATTCATACATATTTACATTTCAGTGTATATGTATTAAAAATATGGAAGGATAGACACTGAACTGCTGCTTATCTTTAGGGGATAAAAGTGTAGGAAATTCTCATTTTTTACTTTAAACAGTTCTGTATTGTTTGACTATTTTACAATAAGCAGGTCTTAATGTTGTAATTTAAAGAAAACAAAAGTTTTACTATAATAAATCATAGCCATGAGTATAGTGATAAAAACAAATAGAAAGTGAATGTAAAGTTTTGTTACAGTTTTTAGTTACCTATGTGTGAAACATTCATGAATGGGTGAGCTTCCTGGAGTGGGATAAACTGGATTCCAGTCAAATGACATAAAACCTAATCCTGCTTCCTCCTAACTTGTTATGTCCCCTCCCAGAATCCTGTGGTGTGGCCAGTGCGGTAGCCACTAGCCACATGTATCTCTGGAGCCCTTGGACTGTGACTATATGTATAAAAGTAGGTTTACAGTTGCTCATTTGGAAAATAATAATAAATAATGATACAGGAATAAACTGTGTTTTGCGTACTTACAACTGTAAAACTACTTTTGCCCCACCCTGTACATGGTGTATTTCAGATATTTGATATAAAAAGAAGAATGAAAAGTACTTTTTAATGTTTTTTTTAGTATTGATTACATGTTGAAATTATATTTTGGATTTAGTGCATTAAGTTACTTTATTAAAACTGATTTTACGTATTTTTTACTTTTTTAAATGAGGCTACTTGAAAATTTAGAATAGCATACATAGCTTGCCCTTGTGGCTTGCAGTATTTTTCTATGGACAGGGGTGCTCTGATGGCTTCCCATCCCACTTAGAATAGAACTCAGACCCCTCATCATTATCTAATGGGCCCTTTATGGTGTCTCATCTCCTGCCACCACCCCGGCCCACTTCATTCTGGACCTTGTTCTTTCTCAGACGTGCCAAGCTCCTGACCTGAGACTGGAATGCTCTACACCTGCATCACTGAGCCTTTCTCCTTTACTGCATGAAGGTCTCTTCTCAGAGAGCCTTCCCTGATCCCCTCCCATCACGTGCTCCACCCCTCTGTCCTGTTCCATTCTTCTTCATGGCTCCTATTGAGACTTTAAGTTAAGCTCCACAGGTGATAAGCCCACTGGTGTTCAGCGCAGGCTCTGTGTCTTGTGTGTCACTTTTTGCTCTCAGCACCGAGACAGGAGCCGCATAGTGGGCTCTCAGAAAGGACAAACGGAGCAAGGCATCCAGCGGCACATTTGATAGCATGGCATTCAAGGTGCTGAGGGAACCTGTTGAGAACATTTAAAAATGTTTTAGTGAATAATTATTCACTAGATAATAATTATGATGACTAAAGTGAATTATTTCAAAAAGTGAACAATCAGCTCTGTTTTGTTTGCCAAAAGAAGGTACTTTACCAGTGGTCAGCAAACTCATTAGTCAACAGAGCAAAATATCAACAGTACAACGATTGAAATTTCTTTTGAGAGCCAAATTTTTTAAACTTAAACTATATAGGTAGGTACATTGTTATTAACTTAATTAGGGTACTCCTAAGGCTTAGGAAGAGCCACACTCAAGGGGCCAAAGAGCCGCATGTGGCTCGCGAGCCGCAGTTTGCTGACCATGGCTTTAGACATTCCTGCCTTAGTCCTCAACCGTACTTCTAGCTGCCATTTCATGTTGTTATGCTGCCACCCAGGTCCCAGGACCACCCCACCAGTGTTGATTGGCTTGTTTCTTTTCTCCTAAACATGGCAGAATCACCGTTCATGAATATGTTTTTCATTGTATTTCTGAAGAGATCTCTTACCAGACCTCTTGCCTCTTGTTAAGTATACCCATTGCCAAAGGCACAGCACCCAATAGAGTGGGCAGCATTTAAATTTTTTTGTAAAAGAAATCCTTGGTGTATCAGAAACTTATTAGAGAATTCAGGAGGCCCAATGAATAAGGTGTGCATAAAAATAAGTCCTGGACAGATAAGGATATTAATTCCTTAATAGTTTTAACTTTCAAACAAACTGTATTGTTTTTCTTCATTAGCAATTACGAGGTTTCTTCTCAGACTCTACGTCATTCAATATTTTGATGGACATGTTATTTATCAAAGGAAAATATAAAAGTAAGTATTGTAATTTATGTTTGCTGAAAAATTCTGCTCTCTTTGCCTGTGTACCTGTTAGAAAAAGCAATGGCCCACACAAACGTGACCTGAACATTCCTGAAGAGTACCTGAATCAGGGAGACCTCATTCTTTATGTGTGAAAACATTGTTGCATCTTATGTCATGCCTTAAACTAAACACCCCGGATTTTACTTATGCTGACATTATAATAGGTTTTTAAATATTAGGTCTTCCTGTGTCGTTAATTTTGAAATGTAGTTCATTGCTAAATGACTTTGATAAATAGCTTTTATTGTGCTAAATACACCTTTTAGTAGATGGTGCTGATTAGAACTCTGCGGATCAGCAGTAGAGCACTCTGAATTCACTTGACTATATTTAAGAGCCGGCCCTCTCCTGACTTTCGGCAGGTGCTTTGGAAGTATTGATCGAGATGAAAAACCAAGATGTGAAGTTCAGCAAAGATACCTATGTCCTTGCTTTTGCGATTTGCTACAAACTGGTAAGACTATCTCCTGTTAACCTTTAGAACATTGTGGATAGTGTTTGAAAAAGGATTTGGTTTTTTTTTTCTCTGCAGTAAAATTCAGTTCCTCGGAAATCAGTTTTCCATCTGGTGCAGATATTTCCATTTTAAATGTGTTCATTTTTAGAAAACTTAAGTTAGCCATGTCAGACAGTTTTATTATGGGAAAAGCAATTTCATTACTGTCACCCTTCCCTGGCAATTGTATAGATAGTGAAACAAGAAACAGTATGCTGGGCTCAAGCTCTGCTTTCGAGTGGTCTTGTTATAAGGCTCTTGCTGGACTCGGGTAGGCCAGTCTTCTCTGTGGCCCTCTCCATGGAAACCTTACGTCCTTCATTGGCAAACTCAAGGGCTGCTTTGTCCTCATCTGTGAATTTATCTGTAATCACCTAAGTTGGAATCTCCTCCAACATCCCTAATGCTACGCTATTTGTCATGTATGTGACACTTGTAACACTGCCCACTGTTGCACCACTAGAGTGTAAGCTCCTTGAGGCCTCTTGGTATGCCAGCACCTAACACCGTGCCTGATACACAACCAGTCTTTAATAAATGTATGTGACATTAAAATGAACTCTCTGAGGAAAGCATGACTTATAAGTCCATATGTCATTGCTGTATCAGGATTGTTTCTTACACAGAGAAACTCTCTTCATTATTTAATGAATGAATGAATGATAACTGAAATGGTACATTGACTTAAGATTCAATGACTATGCTTAACTATAGTCATTCATGCCATTTAAACTCTGGAAACTTAGCAAAACCTTCTTATGTGAAAACAAAGGAACACCAGGCAAGGTAGAAGAGCATGGGCCACTGGACTTCCCTGAAAGGTGAAGCAGTATCAGTTTTCCCAAACAAGAGAGGTAGTTGGGTTGCAGTGGAAAGAAAACTAACGTGGAAATGGAGAAACTTGGAGTCTAGTCTCAATTTTAGCATCAACTGGCTTTAACCTGGTCACTTTCCTCATTTGTGAAATGAGGGGCTTGGACTCAGGGGTCAGCCAACTTACTCTGCGAAAGGCCAGATAATAAATATTTTAGGCATGCAGTCTCTGTCGCATATTTTTTGTGTTTTTATAAACTTAAAAGGGTAAAAAACATGTTAGTCATAGGCTGGATTTGGCCTGAGGGTCATAGTTTGCTGGCCCCTGGGCTTTTAGATGCTCCTTACCAAGCACACCTTTCTGAGATCCTGTGAAACAGAAGCCAGCAGAACTCACAGCACTTGAGCGTCAGCTATTCAGCACGGTGACACCCAGTCTTCTGACCTACTTAGAGAGGCCTCCCTGAGTGTATACTGAAGTGGGGAGAACTTACTTCTACCACTGACGGAGGGCCAGAGGACTTTTGTTTCACTCAGAGGAATCTGGAAGTGAAAATCGAACTGCTCAGCCATTCCAAGTTCCAAGCCAGTTCTGGGAACTGTCCTCTCTCGTCAAGTTCAGGATTTACTGTAGGATTTGAGTTGTGAGTTATGTCATGTCAGTTGTACATAGATGCAAAGCTGATGCCGCTCTCATAGCCTAGTCCACCTATAGCATGAACCAAGGAGAGGATTCAGCTTTCCCATTGCTGTCTGCTGGCTTGTGCTTCAGTCACATTCTTGGAGGGGTTTTTGTTTGTTTGTTTGTTTTTAAGTTTTCTGATTATCTGGGATTCTTTCATGATTAATGTTCAAATTGGTGTTCATGTTTTCAGATATTTGACTTATGTGGATATTTTCAGATTGGAAATCCCCTCAGGAAAAGTTGTCCTGTGTTGCTGAGCTTTCCTCTATTACGTGATATGGTAGTAGGCCAAATCTTTATACTCTTATGTTATGGGACTGATGTCTAAAAACCCATCCACCCAGATACAAAGAGACCTGTATGTTTGCTGGTGAAACTGCCCCAAGTCAGAAAATTGACAAAGAACTTTAAAAATAAAGTTAGTTTAGATTTGAGCTACTAACATATAGATAACCTGGTCTATTTGCAAATAGTCTCTATATGGATCTTAATCATTTAATAGGCTTGAGGTAGGCTCTGGGATCTTCTTGCAAAAGGAAATCTGAAATACTGAGCACTGTTAATCATTTTATTCAACTTAAAACTTCATGGCATTTATTGATTGAGCAATCCCATCTCCTTCTAGAATAGCCCTGAGTCTTTTAAAGTCTGCACCACATTAAGGGAAGAAGCCCTAATCAAAGGAGAAGTCCTTGCCAGGAGAGCATGCTATTTTGCTGTGGCACTAGCTCTGAATCAGGTAAGGCTTCGGGGTGTCCATACCTGAATTGGGAATGGGAAGGATGTTACCGCGTTCATTTCTTTTATTTATTTTTCCCTTCTGGCCGTATCAAAGAAAATAAAGAGACCAATGCCTTTGGTGCCATTGCAACCTGCATCTATACCTATGCCTCCGAAGAGTGTTTCCATTTACAGTTAAGGGCATGACATGCATTGCTATTTTGAAGGGACTGGCTAAGATCCTGTGAAGAATCAAAGGGGGAAGCTGGCCTCTGAGAGAAATTTCTCAAGTAATGAAAATGAAAATTTTAAGTAATCTATTTACTATATGATGTTCTTAGAGAAAGTGTAATTTAATGTTCTCCAAAGCTGAAACACCTCAGATGACTGAGGACTCCCACAATGAGCCCATTGTAGAATTGGGTCCATCATATACTAGTAGTTCATAGTTAGCCCCAAATACTCTTATTTGGAAGAGACTTGAGTGATCTTTTAGCCTCCCCCTCTCACCGGACAAATGGAAACAGCTGAGGCCCAGAGAGAAGACAGGACCTCCCTGTCTTCACACCTCAGTGAAGGACAGTTAAAGCTGGAACCCTGGAACACCTCCCTTGAAGAGCCCCTCCCAAGATGTCCTACTCCAAAGCCTAAGAAAATGTGAACTACTTTATGCTACAAATATGCACAGGCTTTATTCTCCCTGGCCATTGGGAATGGGCATGGAATTGGTTTTCAATGAAAAGTCTCTTTGCTGCTGCCATAGTGACATACTGCTTCCTGCAAATATGGCTTATCTACGTAAGTCCTTGATTAGCTTCATCTTTGCCACCAAAAGGATCCAGAGAACTTGTCATTACTAGTCCTAAACTCTGTTACATCATTGTAAATGGGAATTTAGGTTTTGTACTTCAGGTTGTGCCCCTCACCTCTGAGAATTACTCTGTGGGCTCCTTCTGAGAAAGGCAGCAGTGGTCTCCTCTTACTTCTTTAGACAACCTGTGCTCCATCTCCAGGATTCCCACCTCTTCTCTGGTCTGAGGTTTCTGCTATGTTCTAATTATGTCAGAGATTGTCAAAGATGGGTGTGTTGTTGTTTTTAAAGCTCATTCCAGTGGGAGAAGGGGAAATGTAAACTTTATACCTCCCTCTTAAAAATTGTAACTTTGGTAGGGTGTTAAAACATTTAGTAACATGACACTGTTGGACACATTTTATAGAATGTGCATTCTTGATTACCAAAAATCTCTTTTTCTTTGTGGATCTCAAAACCCTGGTGCACCACGAATAGGACTATCCCGACGTCTTTAAATGATCTTTATGATAGCACGGTAATGTTCATGTGACTTAGGGTATGATTTGTTTTTCTTCTTTCTAGAACCAAGTGGAAAAAGCTACATCCATTTTTTCTCAAATCATGAAGCCAGAAAGCATAATCTGCGCTAATTTAAATGTAAGTGACTTCTTTATGGTTTAAAGAAAGGCTAGAAATGTACTAAAATGATGTTTAGAGTTTTTCTCTGTGTATAATGACTTGATCTCCCAAGGGCTTCATTCAATTTATTCATTTATTGAGCTCTGTGAAAGTTACAGTATGGCCCCTGTGAGAGGAGTCAACACAACCTTTGCTTCCGGGAGTTTGTTAATAGGTGGGAAATGTGGATATGCTTAGGTATTAGACATGGCTAAATGCTACAGGCATTAACACATGACTACAGAAAGTGGTAGATATAGAGAGAAGGGAAATAGACCCTCCAGTCTCTTTACCAAGACTTGAGAGAAACCTGTGTGCAAATTGTATCCTATCCATGTACGTAACTCATGGAGTATATCTGTACTGCATAAAATAGTGCTCACTCAATAAAGGTTGTCTGTGTTCATTCTCATGCTGCTAGCTAGCCATGGCCCATCTGCCCTGGTGAATAGAGTCACCTATCCCTTCCTTTCCCAAGACTGGGTGTCTAAGCAGACAGGTCAGAGTGGGTGGGTAAGCCTGAAAAGCTCATAGGCTCAAGCAGGTCTGGGAGGCCAAAGTGGCAAAGGTCCCAAGTCCAGAAGTCAGGCTATTTGGGCAGCCAGTAAGCCAAACAGACTTGGGGGCCTCCTCTGCCAGCAGGTGCCATATGTATTTTACCTTCTCTGCTTACTACTGGATATGGACAGCTCTGGGGATCCCAAGTATGTAACTGCTTCTGAGAGAGAGAGTGGCCTGCAGATACCCTCATTTCATGATTGGACAGGAGTAGAATTGCTAGGATTCCAAGTGGTTCATAGCATCATAGGAAGGAAATACAGGCGAGTGTGGTGAGTGGAGTTTTATGTGGACTATTAGAGTTGATGTGAGTTTGTGGGGATCAATGATTGGTGGTGAGACGTTGAAGGGAGTGAGATTGGCAGGATTTTAATATAATTTAGCTAAGGTACCATCCTATATACTTTATATTTGTTGGTTCACTTTATACAACATTGTCAGGACTATATGTCTCCATATTATACATGTGAAAATGACGATTCAAAGGATAAGTAAATTACCCAAGTTCTCACAGTTAATTACATAGCAGAGTCAGAGTTTTAACACCAACAAATCTGTTTGACTGCAAATCCCAGGGTCCCCCCGCTCCAGACCTGCAGGGATAAGGGCATGTCTCTTCTCCGGGACTGCTCTCTCAGCTCCTCCTGAATAATGAAAAGAATACAGGACTGGAAGTCAAAAATGGAATCTGCTTTCGTGCACATATTCCGTGCCCATGCCTTTAGAGTCCTCGTCTAGTTCAGGCCTTGACTATCTCTCTCAGTTGTTATGAAAATGTAGTAATTTTTTTTTCCAAATGAGAAAGTGCTTTGGTGGAAGTAAAACATGAGCCTGTTGAGAGTGAAGCTGTCCACTCACAACAGGAGGAGAAATCTGAGCGAGGTGGGGAGCGCACTCAAGAGCCAGGCGCTGGACCAGCCCCTTTTCTCTGAGAGCTGGAAGGAAAGGCAGCTGGTAAATGTGGTGGAATGGGCATGATTCAGGCAAGGACGTTATGAGGAACCTTGAGCTGATCTTGACTATGAATCATCTTGATTGGGTCACAGATTTATCTGTTGTCAGGAAATTTAAAGATAGTTTTATTGTTTAAAAATTTTCACTTGGGAAATTTTTCCAAATGTCCAATCTAAATTTCTCATATTTCAATATAAGCCTATTTCATCTTCCTCAGGACTGATGAAAAAAGAGATGGCTGACATTCTCAGATTTAATAATCTTTCAGATTCTGGGTATCTGTTATTAGAACAGGTTTTTTGAAAAAAATGATTTAATGGGCCTAGCTTCTCCAAGACTGAGTCATCTACTTGGAATCCTTAAGGGAAATTTGTTAATTTTTAAGAAATGGAAACCTGACAAGTTGGCTGAGTAGAGAGTCTGTTCAATCAGTAATAGCAGGAATAAATGAAGTTTTTTTTCCTGATCTACTTTAAAAATTACGCCTTATACTAAAATCTTTCTCTGCTGCCAATTGGAATTTGCATTTACCCAATTATTCCCCCTCAATTTCTTTTTATTGAAATTGCTCCTGCTGCCAATATGACCCAGAGGATCTGGTTTCCCATTTGCCCAGCTATATGTGTTACATATTGAACTAATTTAGCAGATAAAATCAAAGCACATCTATGTTGACTTTGCCCTTTTAGTCTAAATTTAAACCCATGCATCTCAAAAGAACTATGGCCCCATCTTTAGCAACACTGTTCAGTATCAAAGGATTAATTTATACTTTCAAATATGTCTGAAAGTATCAGATACCAACACAGGGTAACTTTCCACTGATTCTATTTTATTTCTGATCATTTCTCTAGAAATCTGGTAGTCTCCAGATGGAGACTAATTTTGGAATTGAATTACCTTGCAAGGGAATTGACAAGTGGTTAGTTTTGCTGCTTTTATCATTTATTTATTGACACAGGTGAATGCTTTAATGCCCTTTTCTACTACTCACCAAGGTCACCCTAAAGTTCTGGCTCATGCGGGGAAGTCCTTTAGGCTGCACAGGTAGGAAAGGAGACAGGACTCACTGCTCATAAAGCCTGTTGTGGCAGCACCTCACCTGTACGCATAAAGAATTGCTTTTGGGTGGGAGCAATGTAGACTCTAAAAACACAAGAGTCTGTACAAATTAGAGGTTTTCTCTTTGTCTCAGGTAGAAAGCCAGAGGTGGTCAGTCTAGGTCTGGTGTGACATTCCTTGATATCCTGAGGGACCCAGCCTCTCTCTGTATTTCCACACCACCATCCTAAGCACAGGACTTCCATCCATTGTGTTGCTATTCCAGCAAGAAGTAGGAAGACTGGAGAGGACAAAGAAGTTACCACCTTTTAAGAGTGCTTTCCTAGTTGTCTCAACCAAAAATTGGTATTTATAAGTTATTGTCCAGAACTTAATTCCATGACCTCACCTAGTTGCAAAGAAACCTGAGAAGTAGAGCCTTTGAGTTCCATACGTCACAGCATCAGTTAAAATTAGGGGGTTCTGTCATCAAAAAAAGAAGGGCGAATAGATATTGTTTATAGCAGTCTCTACCATGCTATGATATTCTACTTCAAATATAGCAAACTTTAAAAAAAAAAAAAGAATAAAGAAATGCAAATTTCTGGCATGGCTAGGGCTTCTTTTTGGTCAACGGTATCTGATGATTTGTCAGCATTTCCCAAAGCCTCAGAAAATCAGAAGTATGTGTTCTTTTAATAGTTTTTCTTACCCAAGTTTCCCTTACTCCTTGCTAATTCAATTTTCCTAGCCTTTTGTTTGACATCTGTAAGATTAAAGCAATGTGCTGTGCCCTGCTTTAGCTTTTCTTAATTGCACCCTGAGACCTCAGTTTGAAACAAGCTCCTAGCTTCAAATGTTCTCTTTGTCTTTCATCAGTAACTGCCTCATCCATATTGCCCTTCATCAGTATATTCATAAGGTATTGAACCTTACTCTGGAAATCCCTACTGAATCAGAGATAGTTGTTGGAGACAAGGAGAGAAATTAGGAAAAAAGAGGAAGAAAAGTTGAAATCTTACAGGAGCACATCATTAAAAGTTTGTAGTATGGAGCTCCAGGAGGTTTATCATTGAAAATGGCGTGCTCCCCTTCTTCATTAGTTTGAGGGTCTACCAGGTGCCAGGCACTGGAGATGTTGCATTTAATAAAAGTAGATTTGTCTTTGATTTCAATAGAACAGTCCACTGCCAACCAATTTCAGTTTTTATTAACAAGGGTGTTAAGAACTATTAAGAGTGGCGATTTTACCCTCCTTCCAAATTATGAGTTATCTTGCTAAGGTTTGGGTGCTGGTAGAGTATATGAGACGTCAGGAAGTGAGGATGTTGTTTACGCACAGCAATAGGAATAGCAAGAATATTAGCATTTTTGCATCAGTTCCCTGAGCCTCAGTTACATGGGGTGATGTGAAGAGGTCTACAGTATATGCCTCTTGTACACACTGGGTCTTACATTTTAAGAGAGGAACCCTGAATTTGGGGAACCCAAATCTGTTATAATGGGCAGTAAGCATCCCTGCCCTTTGCTCTGGGTGAGACACTGTGTCTGTCTTCCCAGACTGTTGGTTATGCAAACATCCTTGAGAAGATAGTTTGGAAAAAAGGCTATCAGTGCTTCTGCTCAAATGTGAGAGACCCTGGATGGTTGTCTCCCAAGAGAGGGTATGCTCATGATTTTGCCTATGCTTTGGGACACTGAACTTAGATCAGGGCCTTGGGATTTAGTCTACTTAGGATCATTCCATGCGGTTCTGCAGGACCAAAGGTAACCCCTTATCCTATTCAGTAGCTCAACAAACATAAAATGTTAGAAATGGACTATTGAGAGAACTTAGCTGGTTTGGTATATAAAAGGAATATCTCTTCCAAAAAAATTACCTTTCCTAAGGATCAAGAGCCTTAAAAATGTTTATAGCTTTTGACTTTGTAATTTCACTTCTGGGAATTAAGTCTGAGAAATTAAGTTTATTTTTTAAAAATGCATGCACATTTATCAATATGATAAAGCATGGTGCTAATTTGTTTGGTGCATTATTTTATTTATATGATGAATTGCTATACATGCACATTCATCATTATAAAAGAGGTGTTCTTTTGTTCTAAAATGTCTTTTTAATGTTGTAAGATAATGCTCTTTGTGTGATAATTGATAAAAAGAAGAATCAAAATCTGGGGAAAATTAATATATTTGGAAGATAATGCATTAAATTACATAAATTCTGAGTTATTCTCATTTTATTTAAACTTTTCTATATTTTTCCAATTGTTCTAATAAATATTGGTGATAAGGGGGAAATGTGTTGCTTTTCTCTTATGTTGTTTCTGTCTGATGGAAGGCAGTTAGTAATATCATTTTGAAAGCCAGGTGCAGTACCCAGTTTTGAAAGTTCCTAAATAGAGGTGCCTCACTAGGATTTTAACCAGCTCCCACTGTTACCTGCAACAGCCTATTCTCCTGGAATTTCTCAACCAAAAATTAATAAATGAAAAAAGGTAAAGGTATCATTTACCCGAGAGCCGAGATTGTCTGATTGTCAGAGCCTCCGAATCTAGAGGCTATAGGAAGAAAGTGATAGTAATGTCACTTGGGTAAACCTTCTGTGTGCTAGCATTTTATTTAATGTCCACAGTAACTAAAAATGTGAGATGTAAAGTTTCCCCCCCCCTCATTTTACAAATAAAGAAATTGAAAGAGAGATTAAGTACCGGCCAGTGTCACACAGCTAATAATTGCCAGTGCTGGGAATCCAGCCCCAAATCTGTGTTCTCTCCATTTCTATCCTTAGGCAAGTGTTGCATTTGTGGCATTTTGATTTATCCCTGGAAAACAAGTTTTTGCTGGCGGACATGCATTTGAAGGATTTTTTTTGAACTTGTGCAAGCAAATGGTTAGGAAATAGCATGAAAACGGGGTAGATGCCTATAAATATAGGCTTCTGTAACTGGCTCAGTTTTGTTTTACTTGTCTTTTTTTTATTCAGCTTATGATCCATATTCAGTCAAATATGTTGAAAACCCTGATAGAGATACTAAAGGATGCCACAGAGGAAAATGTATCAAAATTTGTGAAAAAACTTAAGTTCTCAGAAGAAGTGGTAAGTATGTGGTTGCTGCAGAAATCATTAAAAGGTGAAGGGCACACTTTAAAAAGGCCCCTCCTTGTCCTGGCTGGTGTGGCTCAGTTGGTTGGGTGTTGTCCTGTGCACCGAAGGGTTGCCAGTTGGATTCCCAGTCAGGGCATATACTTGGGTTGCGGGCTTGATCCCCAGTAGTGGGTGTGCAAAAGGCAGCCAATCTATGTTTTGATCTCACATCGATGTTTCTCTCTCTCTCTCTCTCTCTCTCTCTCTCTCTCTCTCTCTCTCTCTCTCTCTCCCTCCTCCCTCCCTCTCTCTCTCTCTCTCCTTTTCCCTTCCTCTCTCTCTAGAAAAATCAATAAAAAAATCTTTAAAAAACAAAACCCAGGGAAGGCCACCTCCTTAGAGAGATGGTCACATAGGGCAACCTCTCTGTTGTTCCTATTGTCAGGCTTCTCTCTGTGGGTACAAAGATTTTTTCCTTCAAGCATAATATATCCTCTAAAATGCTAGGAAAACTTTTCCCCTTTACATTATTCTTCCCCCACACTGTTTTCATGGGTCCCAGCCCTCTTATTCCTCTCTCCTCAAGCCTCCAATCCCTTCTCCCCACTCTTCACTCTCAGTTGATGAGCTTGTTTCCTGCCTCGTGGAGGAAACAGGAGCAATCAGAGGAGAAGTGCTGCCCATCGACAGCCTTCTTGTGCTCTCCCTGTCTGCTCAGCTTTCCCCCCCGAAGCCGTAGCGGCCGCTCCCAGTTGTGCCCTGGAGCTCATCCCCTCCGACCCACTCCAGGGCACCAGTTCTTTTTAAGAACATTAAGAAGTGCTTAAACTTCTTATCTGACAGTTCAGTGGGGAGACCTTGTTGGAAGGAAGGTGTGCAGGGTTATGATGTATTTAGAAGATGACCAAAGGATACTAGTATGGTAGGGACCTTGATTACAATTAAATTTTCATCAAGAAATATTGTTAGGTTATATTGTTAATAAGTATTGAACTAAACAAAATGTTAATTTGTTCAGAAAGTAGCTTCACATTCTAATTTAGAGCTCACCCATTTTTGTAGAATTAAATATCATTCATATACTTATGACTCTAATATTTATACCTGTGGTCTAGACCTATCCTCCATGCTTCATTCTTACATATCCAACAACCTCTTGACATTTCCACCTACATGTTTCGAGGAATCCAAGTCATGCCCAAAACAGAACTCTTGATTTTCCCTCTGCAGATCTGTCCTCCCATCTTCCCATCTCAGCTAATGACATCACCCATCACCAAGTTATAGAGCCCAAGTTGGGAAGATGTCTTTGATTCCTCCCTTTCCTTCACCCCCTCAACAATAAATTTTTAAAAGTTTAAATCTAAAATGTACCTCACATACATCTACTCCATCTCTGCTATACGTTTCCCAGTACATCATCCTCTCATCTGGGCTAATGTGGGGGCCTCCAGATCAGTCTCCACATTCTCATACCCACCAGTTCTCCACACAGCTTTATTATAAACCGAAATCAGATCATGTCCCAGTTTGGACCCTCTGATGGCTTTTAGAATAAATTCCAAAGAACTTACCATGGGCAACACCAAAGCCAACATGCAAGTGATGATTGCAGGAAGTGGGAGGAGGAAAACCAGGCCAGAGGGAAGAGGGTGCAAAGGAAAAGCAAGCGGCCTGTAGAGCTGCATGTACTCTGGGGTACAGAAGTCCCTCATACTTGTTTTCTGTCATTAACCTTGGCCAGCAGGACACTGAGTAACAGGGACATGGCCTCACCTCTTCTTGTGAGAATCCGCACATTCAGTCTGTCTCCCAAGACTGAAGGTGTCTTCATTCTCACCTAAACACACTGAAAAACACCAGAATGGAAAGTGTTCCTAACCTAACATAAAATGTGTTGTTGTTGTTTTTTTAAAGATTTTCAATCTCTGAAAAAATGCAGACACAAAAAACAAACTTACCATGCACTATAAAGCCCTATGTAATTTGGCCCTGCTTCCTGTTCTGGTCATTAAATTGGGTAAACTTGTTCCATTTGTACCATTTAACCCTCTCCCCCCACTTTTAAAAGACATTGGGCATGATTTTCAAGCACTAATTCTGAATTTTGTGTGTAGCTTGTGGAGTCCCTGAAGCTAGTCATACCTCTGTGTCCCCCCCCCAGTACCCTGGTACCTCTTTAGGTACACGCTTACATTTCTGTCCCTGCTTCTTGGAGGATAGAAAGAACAAGGGAAGAATCTTCCGTAGATGTAATGATTTGCTTTTTTGTGTTTTTCCAGCTGGCTAAAGTGAGGAGAAAAGTGAAGGATGTGCCTGCCCTTCTGGCCACCTTTGACGAGCTCTATGGGAAACTGCACATAAACGGCCAGGTCACCACTCACAGTTTGGATGCTCTGCTCTGCCACACCCCCAAACAACTGAAGTCCCACATGGTACTCATAAACAAGAGGACAGTTAGCCGCCGGACCTTCCAGCCACTCAGCCAGTCCTTGTGGGCTGAGTAACCTTTAGTCCATCCCCCCGTGGGGTGGGTCTGAGGTGGAGGGGACTTGCTTGTAGTGAGTTATTGGCATCCTAAGAAATCAGGCACCGAACTCCAGTGGACTCTGTACTAGCATCTGGTCTCCTTAATGTCCGGGTTCATTGAGTGCTGGCTTGCTGACCTGGGAAGTTAATCCATTTGAGGTCTAGATACAAGGGTCAAAAAGCTGAGCTCCCTCAGAAAGGCTTGTTCTGGTCAACTGCTGAGGATCCTTGAAGGAATATAGTCAGAGCCTGCAGTCCAGCTTCCAGCACCCGTGCACCTGATAAGCAAAAGTGGAGGGAATTTCACTGTACACGGTCAGTTCTGACTAACTGAGGAGATGGTTACTTGCTGAATTCAGACATTCTGAACCCCAAGGCCACCGTGCTGGGAAGTAGCTCAGGATTTTCTCACTGCTTCTGTCATCATTTACCCGTGACCCCAAACAAAGGTACGTGGGCCCTCATTTGCCATCTGTAAAATAAGAGTGCCTGTAGGCATCGTGTATTGATTTGAATTTTTCATTCAAGTTTCAGTAGGGTCAAATTTTCTCAAAAATTAAGAAAAATAAAAACGGTTCCAAAAACTTCTTAGGATTATGTTTTGTTTTCTCAGCAGTACAAACAAAGCCAGAATTTAGCTCTCGGAACTAGTCAGTAAGCCAACATTCAAATGATGACTGCTTTGGTCATGGGCAAGCCATGTGCTTTTCAAAATAAGTACCAGTGAAAACCACATAATGCTCTCTGGATTGCTTAGTTTTCTATGTGGGTCATAAGTACTGTATTTGTTTCTATAGTTCATCTAGTTTGTTAATGGGTTTCTCTTTTCTCTTTATGGATTTTTATTTTTGGTAAAAAATAAATGCATCACAACAGCAGGTCAGCACTTCCTCACACTGACCCGTTACTTACTGTCTGAAATGCAGCACCTGGTGGGTTGGGCCTGGTGTTCCGAAGGCCGAGGTGATGTTCGAGCCTCAGCCGCCTTCCTCGAGGGCTGCGACTCCTCGGTGCTGACCAGAACTTTATCAATATTCTGAGGCAAGAATTGTTCACAGAATCAGACATTTTAGAGAAGGAGGAATCTTCTGAGCCTCATCTTTCAGGTTGAGGAAATGAGTTGCCAAATTGGGATAGTTAGTTTGCGTTAGAGCTGAAGTTCAAATCCAGATTCCTAGTCTCGTACCCTCCCTCTTGTACCACATTATGTCTCTTCAGAGAAGAAAAGGGAGAATCTCTTCAGAGACAGGATATTAAGGGCTCCACGGCTCACTGTGGGGCATGGGCGCACCTCAGCTTCCTTACTTGTGAGACCAGAGATAGCATAGTGCCCACCTCCCAGGCTTGCTGTGAAGATGGAATGAGATAGATGACATTGCAGGACAGTGCCTGGTACAAAGTACATGCTATGCGAACAGTAACTATGTTACTGTCGGTAGCATTGCCATTATTTGCACCTAGTTGAAGAATTATATAAACAAATTAATTCTTCCTCCTGCTCAGAAATACCAAAAGAATTTCTTTGCTTATGCTCTGTGAAACATTGGTAGCCCCCTTTAAAGAAAATTCTCTGCCTTCACAGAATCTTTTTTTTTTAAATCCTCACCTGAGGATATTTTTTTATAAATTTTTAGAGACAGTGGAAGAGACAGGGAAAGAGAGAAATATCAATGTGAGAGAAACACATTGATTGATTGCCTACTGCAGGGGCCTTGGCAGGGAGGAGGCTGCAACTGAGGTACGTCCCCTTGACCAGAATCAAAGCTGGGACCCTTCGATCTGCAAGCCAGTGTTCTATTCACTGAGCCAAACCATCCAGGGTGTCGACAAACTCTTAATTGCATCTTATGTGTCTTGTGTTTGGCAAACACACACACACTCACACACACACACACACACACACACACACACACACCCATTTGGACTTCTCTACCTTCAAAGTCCTAGGGAATAACAGGGTATGCTTCCTGTCCCCCACCTTATCATTTACCTTCTCCAGCATGCACAAAGAGCATTCAAATGACCCTGGGTGTGGCCCTGGTTGTTAGAGTTAACAGCCATTCATTAGCAAAAAACAACAAAAAAGAATTTTGTGAGTGATGAATAGCAGCAGTGACCTGCCCAGCCTGGCTGCTCTGTGCAGCGGGCAGCTAGTGCTCTGTCCACCGTGAGAACTGGGCTATGTGACCTGTCACCAGAAGCCTTACTGAGGGGGCAGCTTAGCACAGAGGTAACCAATATGCCTAACATTCACCCCAAAATAGTAATGATTCTGAAGGCTAAAAAAAGTCAAAGAAAAAGCATGTTCAGTTTATAGTGAGCATTTTATTCTTTGATTTCTTTGTAAAGTGGTGTTTCTTTGCATTCAATAACTTGCCTAAAGCACCTACCTACTCTTCAGCAATTTGCCTGAAGCATGTTCTTATTCTTTAAATGAGACTATTTCACTGGACAGGACATCTTATTCCCTAATTCTGTATGTGCCTTTGTAGAGTGTTTTCACTTATTGTAAATGTCTATTGCTCCTGAATCCAAAGCTCATCCTGGTGAGTACACACAGTATGAGAAAGAGACGAAAGGATATCTCTTTAATTAGGTCATGTCAGGACAGTGTTGGTTATCTGCTGCTGTGTCAAAAGCACTCCAAAATTTAGTGGCTTAAAACAACAACAGTCATTTTATCATTTCTCATTCTCCTTGGATTTGGCTGGGCTCCACCAGGCAGTCCTTACAAAGGATCTCGTGGTTGTAGTCAGATGAGGGCTGGAACTGTAGACTTCCTCACTTAATATTTCTGGCCATTGATGGTAGAACCTCAGCCAGGGCCCCATCATCTACACACACACACACACACACACACACACACACACACACATACACACATGTAAACAAAGGCAAACTGCACAGGGCTTGAAAAAAATAACCCAAGATTCAAATTTATAGCATTTTAAAATCTACAGATTTGAGAAAATTAAACTCAATACATAAAATATCCATTTAAAAAAATCACAATGGCAGAAGCTGTGATCAATCACATTTGCTATGCATTATGCATAAAAAAATACGTGGTGAACCAAATCATTGTGAATTGATTTCAATGGAAATATTTCAGAAAAAAATGAAACAAAAAAAATTTAAAGGAAATGGCTTGAATATATTGCATTTAAAATGGATCAAGGAATTAAGTTGGCTTTAATGGCATTACTTTAAAAATATAAATGAACAAAAATTGATATTGTAATTCTGATTGAAATATTTTTTATTTGCTAACATGGAATCAAAACAACGGGATTAAAAAGTGCTCTGTTCTTATGGAGCTTGCATTCTGCAAGAGGAGCAGAGATTAAACAGATAAGTGAGCCAATGACCACATGATCACAATTGGGATAAGTAATAAGTCCCGGGCAATACTCACGTCATCTTGTGGCAAAGATAGCGGAGGACCTTTCCTCGCCTTTCACAGCACCAATTGTGTATGTCACTGATTTTGACACGTAAAGTCCATTGCCTGGTGTTGTCACAGAAGTTTTCTCTCTAAGTATCTATGGTGTCTCCTGAAGGCCACAGTAGTCTACATTTGTTTTAAATGATCCCAAAGTGCCTATGTAGCATATTATACATATCATGGGGCCTTAGTATTTGTTGTAAGAGTGAATGAATTAACAGCAGACTTTAGTTAAAAGGTATAGTCTGCCATGATACGCTTTTAAGTACTTCACACGTTTTTCATAAACTGGTCATTCTTTTTTTATCTCAGTCTTACATACGACAGAGTCAAGTCCAGATAAATGGAATGCCTGAGAAGGGGGCGTGGGCTGCTAGTGCATTAACATACTGGCCCCACTCCCTCTCTTCCAGGTCTGACTCTGGCATTGCCCCCCACTATTTCCAAGCACTCAGTTAATCTGAGTTGGAAGTGACTGGGGGAGGAAGCAGTGTAGGGGCAGAGCACAAGGGATCCAGGTGAAATGTCCACGCTGTTCATGAAAGATGAAAATGGTGCTGCAGTGCACACTCCGCCTACTTGCCAGCTTTGCTCCACGACCCTTCTTCTGACCTCCAAGGGCCTCAGAGGCAGCATTGCCACAGGGATTAAAGGTGGGGTTGGGGAAGGGAGACCCAGAGGGAAATAAAGAACCCCAACCAAGCTTGGCTGCTAATCACGGTGGTACAGCTGGAACACTGCCAGGCTGGCTGCTCCGGGAGAGGAGACCCCATTTAATCAGGCTCCAGAGGAACATGCCCGGGAGTCCCTGAGTCGGCCAGAGGGCTGCAGGGCATCTTGGTCTCTCATCTGCAGGCTGCCTGGGAAATGCATTGCAGAATCAGTGATGCTTACCTTCCTCATCTTCCCCGATTCCTTTCCTCAAAGGGACCTCTGAGCAAAAAAGGTTAAAATATACATGTATACATATACATTCATATATATAAATGCATAAATGTGTGTATATGTTTGTTTGTTTTCAATAATTCTTGCCCGGCTTCCTGCTTTGCTGTCACTAGTATACAGCTGAAGAACTTAGAGTACCAGCAGAGGGCACCCAGAGTCACTATTTTGAAAAGGTGCAAGTTTTCAAAAGCATCTTCCATTTCTGGATTTCAGAGAGAACAGAGGTCCACGGGAAAGGCAGCTGTAGATGGACGTTAGGGAGGATATAGAATATTTCCTTCATTTGGATGAAGGATCCAGTTTCGAAAGGATGTTTCTGGAAGAGAGAAAGCGGTGAGGCTGGTCCTCTGCAGACAGTACACCAGGGCGAGTGTGTGGGCACAGCTACCTGTTTCACGAGAAAACATCCAGTGCAGGTCCTTACGGAAGGAAAAGGAGGTCCCTGCTCTCACCTGAGGAAGTTTCCTTCTAAAGTAAGAAGAAATCCCACAATGAACGGTTTGTCTTCATTTTCTAAAATCACGTTGGCATGTGAGAAGTGAAAAGGAATTGGGCTTCTCATTACTTCTGTTGTTTTCCCATCCTACTCAAATCCATCAAATGACCGCAGCCTGACCAGTCCTGCCATCATCAGGAAGGTGCTCAGTTTTAGAATTTTCTCCACTTAAGCGAGGGAGTCCAGTATCCTGGTGTGCATTGCAGCCTATTTCTAGGAATAGGTCAACGGTCACGTTCCCATGATCACAAATGTTTAATGTCCTTTGATGCTTCACAAGCTACTGATTATTGTAAAGGGTTTGGGTTGGGATTCTGGTGAAAGACATCTCTGGTGAGACCCACGCCCTGGAGGAGGACGATGGCAGATGCCCTTGTTCAAGACAACTTGCTCACAGAATTCAAGAGATACCTCTTCACAATCACCAAAAATGCCTGCCGGAGATTCTGTGTGGCTGGACATCCTACAACAAATGAGCGTAAAGGAAACAGACTGTTAATTACTCTAAATGTGGCCCAGTGAGTTGGTATGTCTTGGGCACAGCAGCTCAGAGATAAAGCTACTAAAAAGAAAAAAAAAAAGGTCTGGGGGAAAATCCTATAGTAGATGCTATTCCCCTCATATTTTCTTTGATTTATCTCACTTAAATGAAAAAAAACACAAAAAAACATGGGCTTCCCCAAATACCCGGCTGGTGGCCATGTGGTCAAATTCTTCTAGGAGCCTGGGGTTGAGTGGCCAGAACTAAGTAAGTCTCTTTCTCCAACAGGTTAGCAGGCTTTCACCCCATTAAGCTGAAGAGGTGGAGGGGGTCATATGAAGGTCATGTTCTACTGCACTGCATGAAGGAGATGACCTCACTATAACATGATGCCTACACTGCAAGCAAGAGTTAGTAGCAGGTAGCTCACTCACACCGGATCTGTCTTGATGAAGTAGGGAAATGAGCAGTTCACTGTTGTGCCCAGATTTCAAGGTTCCCAGGACCCCCAGGGAGCCCGTCAGTCCGATGCAAAAGCAAAGAGTCCTTCATTTCGAACTAGTTCGGCTCCCCGACCACACTCACCGATGCAATGGTAGCCCAGTGGCCGAGAGAGCGAGGCCTGATGGGATTGTGGGTTTTATAGTAAGGGCAGGGGAGGGGACTGTGGGCCCCGCCGATTGGCCAGGCGCGAGTCGGGTCTTGTTACACAGGATGTGGTCATCTCTATGGCGCGCACGTCCCTTGACTGTCATTGGTTAGTTTAAAGAAATCCTGGGCGTGGCCAGCAGGGGCCTGGGCTCCCAGGAAGAAGGCACTCTCCTGAGCACATGGCGGCCGCCCCAAAACTGGAGGACCCAGGGCAAGATGGAGGGCGCAGTCCTAGCCCCCCCCAGGGCGAGCTGAGCCCAGGCTCCAGGGGCCAGTCTGGTTGCTGGGGGTCCAGCAGATTGACCAGTTCCAGCCCAGACAGGAAGTCCACGTCCTCCATCTCGTTCCCAGGGGCACCGGCGATCGCCTCCTCCTCCATCTCCTCGGGAGGGCACGCTCCCCACCCTGCCGCCGCTGCTGCCACGTGGGTCCGGTGGGGGGGGGGGGGGCGGCGGGCGGGTGGCAGCCTGCGCCGGGCTCCCGCCATGGGCTGGGGAGTCGGTGCCCGAGGCCGCCAGCAGTGTGGTCAGGCCCCGCGACGACTCGCCCTTTCATTCACCAAGGCACCAGTTGGACTGAATGGTGCCTCTGGATTCCTACACCCCTGGCCTTCCACAGCCTTTGTTACTCCACTAGAGTCAGAGTAGGGAGCTCAGTAGACCATGGGTCTGGCCCAAAAGTGTAATAAATCTTTTTATTCATGTGGACTATTTGGGTCTTTTTTTTTTAATCTCTTTTTCTCCTGGCAATTTCACTTTGCCAGTGTAGACATGGCATAAATTATTATTATTTTATTATTGATTTCAGAGAGGAAGGGAGAGGGAGAGATAGAAACATCAATGATGAGAGAGAATCATTGATCAGCTGCCTCCTGCATGCCCCCATGGGGATCGAGCCCACAACCCGGGCATGTGCCCTGACCGGGAATCGAACCATGACTCCTGGTTCATAGGTTGACGCTCAACCACTGAGCCATGCCAGCCAGGCTGACATAAATTACTGATTATTTCACTCTGTTGAAATCCTTTTATGTGCAAGACACCTGGATAGATACAGAGGAGGAAACAGATAACCAGCACACCGTTGCTCCTGCTAACCAGCAAACCTCCTGCCTTTGTTTTGAAAATTCTGAGACAGATAGGTGATATGAGTCCCATGTCTGAGTTATAATTTTGGCAAGTATGATGGACTAGAGTAGGTTGGGTGTAATTGCCTTCTGTTTACATTTCAATAAATTAATGTCTTATTTTTATTTCCCTCGGTGAATTCTACTTCCTCTTTCTTCTTTCTCTGTTCTATTTTGTGTCTTCCCCATCATTTTGTTAATGCTTCTCCCTTGAAAAAAAAAATCTTTTAGGTCCCCTTTTTGGGCTCTTTGGTGACGGAGTTTGGCTTCCTGTGTTCTCACTCACTCACTGAGTAAGAGTGGAGGCTGCTTTACTGGAACTTGGGAGAATCGAGGTTTGCATTCAGTCCTGTTTCCCCTAGCACAGTGGTCTCGAGCCACATGCGGCTCTTTGGCCCCTTGAGTGTGGCCATGAAGTTTCAATCGTACTGTACGTGCCCGCCCGCACGTGGTATTTTGTGGAAGAGCCACACTCAAGGGGCCGCAGTTTGCCGACCACTGCCCTAGCATAACATCTTATTTCCAAGGAGGAGGTCTGAATAAGCCAAGTGGAGAAAAGCAAATAACAAGCCTAAAAGCCCGGTTTCTTCACCACCTGCCCTGGGGCTATATTCTGTAGCCTTTGAGACAGTAGCTTGGAGCTGCCCATTTACTCCCCAAATAGATCTTCAGGCCCAGCATCAGGACATGAGTTAAGTCTCTCGAGTACGGCATGGCGAGATTAACCATCAAAAACTCTCTTGTACTGCAACCCAAGCTATATTTCTACTTGCCCTGTTTGTTCAACAGAGAATATTTAGCAAGTACCCATTTTGCCTAGAAAACAGAGAGGACAGATGAAAAATAACATGTGTTTGGCAGTTCGATATTTTCAGACCTGATAGTCAGATATCTCCTATCAACTATGAACGTCAGATCTAGGTGTAAAGCCCAACAGTGGGGTTACATCTCTCATCCTCTATGAGAGCTTGGAAGATGCTAATTATCACAAAATAATGACATTATCCCATCACTTTCATCTTTATTGTTCTAAATTGAGGCAAACCAAATCCTGTTTGTCCCTAGCGACCAGCATAGGAATATTTATGTTTAAGTTGATCTCATGTTCTCATCTTTAGAATATGCTATAGTAGATGCTACACGATCCTTAGTCAAACCTTGGAGTAAAAAGTCAAAGATTGTGTGCATGTGAGATTAGGGAAAATTGCACGCCTAATTAAGACAACAATGGGAAAAGAATGAACCACAGTTCTCCTCATGACTCAGTTGACAACACTTTTAGGTAAAATCCACTCTGTTTGGAAAGCACTGCTTCATTCCTGGTGTCAAAACCTCCAAAAGTTCATAGGAAAGTAAAAGATATTGGTCCATGATGAGTTTGTCTAGAGCAGTGATTTTCAATCTTTTTTCATCTCATGACATAATATAATTACTAAAATTCTGTGGCACACCAAGAAGTATATATTTTTTGTTCATCTGACAAAAATAGGTATAATTTTGATTCATTCACACTGGACAGCTGTTGTGTTGGCTGTTGCCATTTTCTTTATATATGACAACCTAAGGGAAAAGAGGTCAGTGCCCCTGACTAAGTAGCCAGGTACTGCATGTTTTAAAAATTCTTGCAGATCATTGGTTGAAAATCCCTGGTTTGGAATTATTTTGGAAGCCCAAGAGTCAAATACCAATGATAGGTATTTAAAGATGATGATGAAAATGCCTTTCATTCCTTCACCTTTTCTATTAGGTTTCCTGTCCAAGTAATAAGAAAAAGGGAAGACCAACTAACAAATTGTGAGTCCACGACTGGACTTGTTCCATTCAGATCAAAAGCCCAACAGGGAAGCTCCAGCCTTTGTTCCATATTGCTCGCAGGCTGTTGTGGCTCAGATTTTTGAGAAATTTGACCTGCATGCAAATGTGTGACAGGCTTTCCCGGCACCTGTAGTTCACAAAGACTAGGAAAAGAAAACCATCATTATCACCACAAGGTTCCTTTTACACAGTTTCCTGACTTCGAGAGGTACCTTTGCTACGTACTCCCTGCTCTGTTTCTTCATCTATACTGCCCTGCAACACCCCAAAATGAGGAAGTGCTTCTCCCAGTGGTGATAGGTCTCAGGAATTGGCTGCAACTCCTTTCATGGGAAAAGAAAGATCACCCTTAGGATTCGGCACCCCCTATTTGAACAGCTGAGCTGGAGCTCCAAAACCATGGCCTTAGTGACAATAATTTGCATATCAACATGCCAAAATCTAGAAAGTCTCAAGAATGCCATTTGAATGGGAATTTCTTAAGTAACCTCAGTAGCACCAGAGACTACGATGCACAGCTCCGTGGGCTGGCTGTACACCAACCAGGGACATTTGGAAGAGGCTGAAAGCAAGGCTGCTTCCTTTTAAAGGAAGCACTTTTTCCTAATTCACCCAAACCCAACCGCTATGTGGACCAGTGGGGGCTGTGAAGTCACCCAACGCCTTCTGCTCAATGGTAGAAACTTGGAACATGTCATTCCCTCAAAACCTCCAAGGGCTTCCTGTCGCATGAAGAATGGACTCCCAAGTCCACAGAGTAATGTAATCTGACCCCCGTGACCTCCAACCTCAGCTCTCACACCCTTTCCCTACTAGCACTATTCCTGCCATACCAGCCTTGTCACCATTTCCTGAAGACCCCCAGCACATTCCTGCTTCAGCCTTGGCCCTGTCTGCCCTCTGGCTTGCTCCCTCACTCATGCAGATATCCATCAAATGCCATCTCCTCACAGAGGCCTTCCCTGACCATCTGATCTAAATTGCACCTCCCCTCCTCTCTAGCCTTTTATTTTTTAAACAAAAAGTTACTTTAAACTTACTACTTGAGTTTTATATTTATGTATTACTTGTCTTCTCTAGAACAAGGATTGGCAATCTACAGCTCAAGGGACAAATCACGCTTGCTGCCTGTTTTGTAAATAAAATTTTATTGGGGTACATATTGTCTTTGGCTGTTTTCACATGACAACGGAAGAGCTGAGTAGTTGCAATAGTGACTGTGAGGTCAACAAAGCCAAAAATATTTCTTATCTGGCCCTTTACAGAAAGAGCTTGCTGACCCTGTTCTAGAATGTAAGTCCTAGGAGCACAGGGGCTATGCCTGTTTGCTCATTCCTGTATCTCTAGCACTCAGAAATTTGCTGAGCATGTAGCGACTTGGTAAATATTTACTAAATGATTGAACACATAGATGAATGAATACCTACATGTATATAGAAAAGGGTTGTTTTTTTTTTAAATTCAACTATAATTGAGCACCAACTTGTGCCAGGCATTGGACTCTGCTGATGACACCCTAAAGATGAGAGAGCAATAATCAAAGGACCATGAAGAATGTCTCATTACAGGTAAGTGCCAGGTGTTGTGGGAGCCATAAGGAAGAATACCTGGGCAAGGAATCGGTGGCCTCTAAGGATGAATTCTCCAAGGAAAGAGTTGAGTGAAGGGCCCTACAGGCAGAGAGTGGACCAGGCCTTGGTCAGAGGTAGATGACCAAGGGGGTTTGAATAATTTCTTCATGGGTTTGAATAATCACTTTCCTCATCTTTATGATTCTTACTCCCTTGGTTGGCATTTAAAATTTGGAGGAAACTAATGATTTTTCACAAAAAGGTTGTCCCTTTTCTACTGATGTCTTTGGTTCGATTCTGGAATATGTTACATCAAGGTTTGACCTCACACTCTTGACATTTAGGTCCAGATAATTCTTTGTAGTGGGACTGTCCAGTGCACTTTAGGGTGTTCAATAGCACCCTTGGCCTCCACCCACTAGATGCCAGTATCACTCCCCCAGTGTGGCACCAAAAATGTCTCCAGACATCACCAGATGTCTCGGGAGGGGCACTGTCATCCCCTTGTAAACCAGTGTGTTAGTGCCAGTAAAACACACTGAGCAACTTGAAGATAAAATATGTTAGCAACCTGCAAATGATGGGTTACAGGTGCCTTTTGGAAGTCTATGTACCTGGGCCACTGGGAATAAAAACCGCCTATTTCGTTTCATCTCTTGATCACCCAACATGATTATGACAAGTAACCCTAGAATTTAAAGAGTAAACCTTAACTGCTTCTTCACTTGGTTACCCAAGTGCCATTTTTTTTTCTGGGACTCGTGGTGTCTATGCCATACTCAAGAATGCAAAGTTAAATATGTACTAGGACCATAGAATCCTACTGAGCCATAAAAGAGAATAAGCTATTGATAAATGCAACAATGTGAATGAATATCAAAGGTACGAGGATCCTGAGGGCACGAAGACAATTTTAAAAAGTTACATATTATATGATTCCATTTACATGACTTTCTGAAAAAGTAAAAACTGTAGTGAAAAGAGAGTAGTGGCTACAAGGGTTCAGAGTGGGGGAGAGTGTGACTACAAAGGGACAATGGGAGAGTCTTTTGGGATGATAAAACTGTTATGTATCCAGATTGTGGTGGTGGTTTCATGAATCTATATATGCATTAAAGCTCACAAAACTACACTAAAAAACTATATGTTAATTTTTAAAAAAGTTTCTCCTGAAGAGTATATGGGATTTTGATACTTACATGACTTCTTCTAACCACAATGAAGTATTTAAAACCATATTTTAAAGAAGACACCAGGAAATGAGGCTTTGACCACTCATGGAGATAAGAGAAAGTAGATATTCTGAAACTACCTGAAGGGTTTAGCTTCTTTGCTTCAATTCCTCTTTCACTTTCCACAGAACAAGGTGATCTTAATTTCCCAATCCAGGGTTACCGAATTTCACCCCAGAATTGGTTGAGCCTCCTTGGAAAGAAGAGAGAAAATGTTTTCAGAACTGATACAAATCGGAGCAGATTTGCCCACATCCTTGGAGGTGTGTACCATCATTCCCTTGCATCAATATGATGTTCTTGTGTAGGTGAAAAAGGCTCATCTCGGAGAGTGTTAGGCTAGCTTTTCAAGGCTCCAGGCAAGAGAAGAAACAGAGAGCAAAATGCATGAAAGTGACTTGATTCTAAAAGAGATCAATATCATATGAATAATACTACCAGATTCATGTATATACGGAATAATCAGTATTTCTGGGGGATTTTTTTATTCACCTGAAATACCTCATCTGTTTATCTATGATGGTGATGGGGCCCAGGTATGTATGGGAAGGTAGTGGTGACTTCTATCTAGAAACCTACCAATAAGCATCCCATTCAGGGTATTCCACATGCCTCCCTTTTTTAGGGGAACTTCAGGCTGTGGTTTACATATACATGAAAGAGCCCTTCACAGGAAAATATTGCTCACTTGCTTGTGCAATAATAATAATAAACCACAGGATGACCACATCATGAAAGAAGCTTGGCTTCTCAAAGAATGAAATGCATGCCAACAGTGAAAATCATAGTGTCGTGTGCTTGACATTCATCCTGAAAGAGCTGCACAAAGCGCAAACTGTGTCCTAATCACACATATGATACGTCTTTGTCTTTTTTTTATTGATTTTTGGAGACAGAGGGAGAGAGAGAGAGACATTGATGTGCTAGCAAAACATCAATCCTTTGCTTCTCGAACGCCTCCTACTGGAGATTGAACCCAGAAATGTGCCCCAACTGGGAA
The DNA here is from genome assembly GCF_014108235.1 of Myotis myotis. Taxonomy (NCBI): domain Eukaryota; kingdom Metazoa; phylum Chordata; class Mammalia; order Chiroptera; family Vespertilionidae; genus Myotis; species Myotis myotis. Next base: position 38,111,112 of record NW_023416357.1, read on the forward strand.
ATCAAACAGGCAACCTCTTCATGCACCCAACCAACTGAATCAAGGCTCAGGGCTATACTTCTTTCTCTTTGTCCCCATCATCCACCTTTCTCAGCAACATAACTCCAGGTGGACAATTGGAGCATCTCTGAACTTATTCAGAGGTAGCTTTGTATACCAAACATCCTCAGGAACTGTTCATTCTTCTTCCCCTAGGCCAGTGGTTGGCAAACTGTGGCTCGCAAGCCACATGCAGCTCTTTGTCCCCTTGAGTGTGGCTCTTCCACAAAATACCACGTGTGGGCATGCATGTACAGTGCGATTGAAACTTTGTGACCCATGCGCAGAAGTCGGTATTTTGTGGAAGAGCCACACTCAAGGGGCCAAAGAGCCGCAGTTTGCTGATCACTGCTAGGCTAAATGTAAATTGTGAAAATGAGGTGACAATTCAGCCCTCAGTGTCTGTAGAGTGGGAGAGGGAGGGTAGCAGAGGTAACATATGGGTGCAAAAGAAGGAGCTCAGATCATTTTGAAAGTAGAGCTTTGAACTTTTTATTTATTTATTTATTTATTTGTTTGTTTGTTTGTTTTTGAGCTTTGAACTTTTTAATAGCATCTACCTTTTTGGTGTGTACACTCTCTCTCCTTTATGATGTATAGAAAGATTGCTTTTCCCCATTTAACAGAAACCAGAACCAAGGAACATGTGCATTAAAAGTTTGCCTAAGGTCTCATGGGGGATGGGGTTTAAGTGAAAAAACAAGGTGTAAACCTGAGTCTCCTGATTTCAGACCCCACTCAGGGGACCATATTGTAAAGTGTCAAATGGCTTATCAAACAAAGCCCAATCTAGGGGCAACCACTCTCTGCAGCAATCAGCTGAACTCCCACTCCTATCCCCAGGCCTGAAGGTGGTGATATACTAACAACTGAGAAAGTGCTGATCTCTTTTAATACTTACCTCAAGCATCACACCTACTAGAAGCCTTCATTGAATCATCTACCCACAATGAACTGATTGTTCCCTTGGTTGAGTTCCACCATATCTTCAAAGCAGTGCTATCTTTGTGCCTGTCATTCCTTCACCATCTCAGGGCCTGGGTCCTGCTGTTCTTGGATTCCCAGATCCTAGCACAGTGTCTGTCTCATAGTGTAGTAAGTACTCTATGCCTGTGTGCTGAGTGGCAGGAACTTTATTCCTTTAGAGGTACAAATCAAGGGCAAGCTTGGCACAGGAAAATCTTGGGAAAGTCATTTACTCTCTCAAAGTCTCCATGTCTTCATCTTTAAAATGAGGATAAAAGGACCATATCTTTAAGGCTTATCATATGCAAAGAGCTTGGAAGGCGCCTTTCTCATAGAAAGCTCTCAATAGATGGTAGCTCTTTGTGGTAGCCAGCCTCCAAGACGGCCCCCAATGACTCTCTCCTCTTGGTATTTATACCCTTGTGTAGTCCCCTATCCCACTGGATAGAGATGACTATGTGACCAAAGGATATGAGAGAAATCACAGAAAGTGACTTCTGAGACTAGGTCATAAAAATTATTGAAGTTTCTGGCTTCCTCTCTCTTGAATCAGTTGATCTGGGGGAGCTAGACACCATGTCATGAGGACACACAAGTCGCTCTATGGAGGTGTCCATGTGGTAAGGAACAAGGCTTCCTACCAACAGCCAACATCAGGTCATCACCCACTTGAGAACGCCATCTGGGAAACTGATCTTCCAGCCTCGGTTAAGCCCTCAGATGGCTGCAACCTCATCAGAGATCTTACGCTAGAAACAGCCAGTTAAGCCACTCCTAGATTTCTGATCTGCAGAAACTGGGTGAGAGAAATGCTTATTGTTGTTTTAAGCTGCTAAGTTTGGGTGTAATTAATTACAGGGTGATAAATCAATAATATGCTGTTATTATAAGTAATGATATAAATATCAACAAAGAGGTACCTCCCACTCGGTCAATTCTTGTTCTTGACTGATCTCAGTTCACAGGAGCTATGAGGTAAGAAGGCTGGTTTTGCCCAAATTTGGACTTCCCCTTTCTCAAAAACTGAGGGGGTAACTAAGGTAGACATTTTCAGCAACTGACTTGAGGAAAGTGAGAAGGTTCTCTTGGTGCTATTTGTCACATCAGACAAACTTTTGGAGAATGTCAAAGTTTAATATCATTTAACTGTGGCAGACATGTAAGTCATCTCTCCGAATAGCTGGACAATTCTAACCTCAAGAGCTAATCTTGCACACCCCTCTGTCTCTGACCCCTACCTAGCACTAGCATACCACCCAGACAAATCCCTTGCTTGTGTTCACCATCCCACCCTTTCACACCACAAAATGTTGATGAAAATGATGACATTTTCAAAGTTGACAACATCTGACCAAGTATTGAGAGAAAGCTTTGTTTTTTCCCGCTACACAGACCTTGGCAATTGTTGAAGCTTGGATGATGGACATGGAGGTATTTGGCTTTGAGCTCCCACATGGCTATGTTATTGTAACTCTAAACCCCGAAGGCCCCTCCCTTCCTCAGTGATGCATGGCACCTCCCTAGACTGTTTGCCACTGCTTCTGGAGTGTCCATTTCTCAGCAAATACTTTCACTCTTTACTGCCATGTCCAATTCTCCTGAAGTCCCTTCTTTGCTTGCTTTTTATCAAAACTAGAAGGTGTCCCCCAGGCTCCATCCCAAGCAAATACAATTCTTTCCAATAACCTTGAATTGTCTTACCCTTAAGTGACCACAGACTTTTAAGGCCCCCTGAGGTGTCCTCTATATAGGACTTTACTAGTGCCCTAGGCAGGAAGATACAGCTCTTAATTGTACTCAGAAACATTCATTGACTAGGGAAAATGTGTGCCTTAAGATGGGGAATCTGAGCTTTGTCCACCCTTCCACTCACAGAGTTATCTGCCCATTGGAGGCCTTTCCTCTCCTTGCTGAGAGATTGATACAGACACGATCTCCTCTCTTCGGCCAAGAATCTCAAAGTTCCTGTTATTTTCCAAGGAGCTTAACCACCTATAGGCATTAGTCCTAGTGTGGCCAGTCTGCCCTGGGTCCCAGAATTCCAAGATATAAATGTATATAGATGAGACCACCAAGACCCACCCCTTGATTAGAACTAGATGACAACAAGTCTGTGCACAAAGCTTTCACTGACCAATTCTGCTGGATATACACTAGTTCTCATAATTCCCACCTAAATCTTTATTAACCCACTCGTTCCAGCTGTGTTGGGATCAAGAGGAGGACACAATAATCCTAGCTGCCTGGCCATTCTAAGGCTTTGGCTTAAGAATCACCCAGAATCTGGCCTTCATCCATGCCCGACAGCAAAGCCCCATGTCCTGATAGCAAGGGCCTGCTTCCTTGAACAAATTGCCCTTTTAGGAATTGATGGGTATTTTATTCTCCTGAACAAGTGGCCCTTTTAGGAATTCATGGGTGTCCTATTCTCTGAAACACCTAATGGCCTCTGCTTTAAGCACTGGGGAATGCAGTGAGTTGATTGTTGCACACTGCAGAGAAACTAATGAGTAAAGAGTGTGCCTGAAGAATATTAAAGGAAATTTGATATTTTAACATCCACACAGCTCTCCTTCATTGCTGACTGTGACTGTGACAGTATGCAGATTCTCTGTCCCTAAACTTAAGGAAAAATAATTCAGTGTTCACGTCTGGCATGGTAGGTTACACATTAAAGGCATCCACTTAAGGTTTTTTATTTCATTGGGTGGGTGGAAATACAAGTTTAATCTTTGTACAAAGGACTTCTTCCTCTGTTTTCTCGAGGTTGTAAGTTTGTTTTATGACTTCAGCTATATCAAAAAAGAGAGGCTCCAAGTTTAGCGTAGGGCAAAAGAAATGGCAGGTCAACCTGTCACCATTTTTATCCACTGGGTTCTTACTTATATTATTATTGAATCCCTCAAGGTTTAGGGGTAAAACTCTCCCCTCTTCAGTTTCTCACCAATAAATCTGACTAACTCACCTCCAAACTTGATATTCAATATCAAGTGACAAAAATACATGTTTCAGTGCCAACATTACTTATGTTATTGACATGCCTGAGTTATATAAATAACCTCAATAGCTAAAAAATACAGGGGAGAAAATAAAATTTACTCTTCCCATGACAAATCCACAGGTACCTTAGCCAAATTGCCTGCAACTTCTTATAAGTAATTTCATGGTGATTTTACTATGGAAGAGAAAAAGGAGAAATAGAAAGCAAAGTCCTAGGAACTTCTCCTTTATCTCAATCGTCTATCTCTTCTCACATTTGGAGTGACAGGAACAGAGACTGAGGATGGAAATGGTATGATTGATACATATACAAAATCTCACCAGTGGTTAAGACTTTCAGGGGAAATTTAGACCACAGTCTCAGCTTCCCCGTGCTCACTACCTCTTGGAGTAGTTCTGTTTTTAAAAATTAAAAAAGGCAACATTTGGAAGCCTCAAATAGGATCTATAATAATAATAATAATAATACTAATAATAATAAAAGCATAATATGCTAATTAGACCAGCCGACCTTCCAAATGAAGCCGGGGCTGCGAGGGAAGCTGGGTCCCGGGTGCCTGCCAGCAGCCAGAGGAAGGCCTACTGTTGCACAAATTTCATGCATCGGGCCTCTAGTATATTATAAGAGGCAAATTTCTTCCCATCAAAGGTGATACTCTATAGCAGAGTTCAGCTCCTAGAGGACTGACAATCCCAAGCTTCTGATTGTCACAGAGAAGGTGAGGAGGGAGAGCACTTGAAAGGGGTCCCTGTCTGAGATGATGAGGCCAGCTGTGAAACATTCCCTAAGATTATAGGGATCCCCAAAGCTATGCGTGCCCAAGTCACCCAGAATCTTTTCCTATTGCCAATCCTTCTGACTCCTGTCTCCAGACTAATCCTTCTAATCTAAACAGCTGTGCTGGTCAGGCCATGCCTGTTTCTAGCGACTCCCCAAGGCCTCAAAAAATGTCAGATACACCCTAGGCTGGCTTTTATATTGTTCAAGAATCTGGCTGCCTCTGACATGTAATTGACCTCTATCTCCACCAGGAATCTGTCACTGCAGTCAACAATCTGTGCACTGCTTTCTTTTCGCTATCTCTAGACCTTCACCTGGGATGTCTCAATTCTCTTCATCCGCAATATTCTCCTCCTCCCACTTTTCTTCTCAGCCACCAACTCCAATCCTGTATGATACAGAGGGTAATTTGAAATTAGGTGGATCTGGTTTAAAGTCTAGCACTATTACCTGCTTGCTTGTCATTGGGCTAACGTCTTATCTTCTCTGAACCTTAGCTTCCCCGTCTATAAAATGAGAATGTTCACATCAAGTTCATGGTAGATGCTCAATAATGATGAATTTCTTTTTTCTGCATATCTGCCCAACCACAGTGCACCTTCCAAAGCTTCTAAATCAATTAATTTTCATCAAATTTGCCATAAAATAGGTCAGGAATGTAAAGATCTTAAGACCCTCTCAGAACAAAGCTCAGAGGCTAAGGTGCCTGGGTTCATTCTCTGCCAGTGACACACTGACATTTCAATTTCAAGGGAGTGGGATCCAATACAAGTACTTGGAAAAGAGCCAACCTGTTCACAAATGGGAAATTACAGTATTGCTGTGAGTCATTGATAAATAAAGAGTTCCACAGTAACATATTTTTATAATTCCCCTCAAATTTATAAAAGATGTCAATGAACAGACTCAGTTCATGATATTTGAATCTTAATTAAAAATAAAAGATGCCTTAAATGTGTTTATGATGCCTAAGCCCCTATGAAAGACATTAGCCCACCAACAGCCCCTTAATTTGGCAGGTAACCATGTCATGGAGCCCTTCTATGTGCACCTCTTTTTTCCTGACCAATGGGCAGCTAATCAAATAGGCTGGAGAGTAGCTATGTCTCATGTCCTAGTTCAAAAAGATGAGCTGAGCTGATGGGATACCCTGTCTTTCAAGAACTGGAACTAGGGGACACAGAAGGAATGAGACCGTAGCAACAAGAGCAGAGACTGTAAGGATTCCCTAAGGGAAAGTCAGGGACATTGCAAGCAAAAGCCATGAGCAAGTCAGAGTTAAGAAAGTTCAGAAACCTCTAATAAGCAGAATCAGCCAGTTAGTAGAGAGAGGAGAACAGAAGTGAGCAAAAGCACAAGGAGAAGCAAGAAGCATTGAGAAGGAGATGGAGAGAGCAGTGGGTCCCTGGGGTTGACCAGTTCAGGCCACCTCAGTCTTTGGAGCTGTCTCAGTTCCTACAATAAAACCCCCTTGTCTCCAGCTAACTTACATCCGTATTCCTAATAAACAAAGAACCTGACTTAAATAGTAGAAAAGCAATGAAATATATCACTACTAGTAAAATATAAATACACTCACTCTGAATACACACACTGTTCCACAAGTCACAAAACCAATAGGACCATGAGGGTTATTTTTAAGTAAGACACAGGTGAAAATTAGACTACCTTAAAGGACAGACTAAGACTAATTTTCCCAGAGCATTGGCAGGAGGAGCCTCTTATTATTTCATTTCTGAGGGCAGCCACCATAGTTGGGCCTTTCAAAAATATGTCTACCTTCTTTGAGGATTCAGACTGTGCTGGTGAAGGATGCCATGGTGACCTGGCAGAGAGAGCCCTCTTTGGCAATGAAAAAACATGCCACCTGTGTCCTGTGATAGATGTACAGCCACTAGTCCTGGGACCCCAAGCAAGTCACTTCATCTCTCTGAGACTCAGTTTCCTCTCTTGTGATAGATGATCACTTCTGGAATTGATAATATATTAATCTTTTTAGTGAATTTCTTCTTCCCATTAGATGAGAAAGGAGGCAGCCTAGAAGGAAAAGAAAGACTCTGGACCAGGAGTCAGGACACAAGCATTTCAGTGCTGCCCCTTGATGGCTGGGCAAAGTTGAGCAGCATATGTGACCTACCAGGGTCTCACCCATGAAACAAAGGAGTTTCTCACCAAAAGGTCATTTTCATTCCAAAGTTCATGATTCTAAGATCTCTAAACATTCTCAATTTATTATTCCAATGCCTCCTTATACCTGTATTTAATATTTCTTCTCCCCTTTGCCCCCCCCCCCCCCCGCCCGATGATCCAGAAAACAATCTGTGCAACAATTCCTAGGAGAACTTGCTTCTTTCAGTTTGTCCAGCTACTGACTAAGCATAAAGAATGCTGGGGAAAACCTGTGTGTCTCAATCCAGTGCCAGTTACAACAGGTATGTGGACCAATTGGGTTCCCAGTGGCACAAGTTCTACTGGTTGCTGATGGAGAAATGCGAAGTCTAAAGAAGAAGACAGACTATATCCAAAAAAAAAATGTCTTTTTCCTAGAAAACCATAAATCCGTAAGGAAAAAATGAAGGGGTGGAGCCCAAATCATTCCTCAAGGTCATTTTAAAGTCTCCTCTTAACAAGATTTAGTTGATTGGTGAAAATTAGGAGTTTTGGGGTCCACAGATCAAGGAAGTACAGGTCAACAGAAAATGGCCAGGAACAAATATGACTAGTAATAAAGAATAATGAGTGCCCTGCAATTTCAATAAAAACTAAACGTCACCAATGACTCTAAGATACTGAGGGTCATTGACTGTCATTGTTTCACCAACACAATAAATGCTCTAGCTGTGAATGATGGCACAAAACTCTGCAGTAACATTTGTATTGGCCCAGAAAGGGGGTTGACCAAAAGTAATCAGAGATAAAGGGTGTGAACTGGTAATTCACAGAATAAATACCTATAAGCAAGAAAGAGATGAAAAGGTGTTCAAAGTCAAAAATAATTAAAATAGAATATAAAAATAATTTTGTTGTTGAAAACTACAGGCATTTAAACTCTGGTTCTTTTAATACGTTCATTGTGTGAAAACATAAAAGAAAATAATAGTGATTATGCACACTAATGGAAGGAGGTATTGACACAGAGACTTTTGAAAGGAGGTTAAAATATTTTCTTTATTGTTTTTGAGCACACAAAAACAATTTCCTTATTGTTTTGAGTGCCAATGATCCTAGAATTCTTATTGTTTCAAATAAAATAATGAGGTCATTGTGAAAGGATTTGATTTGGGGAGTTGAGTCACTCTTCTATATCCTATCCTATCAAACAGCTCTCTGATCTTTGCTCCATAATAAGAATTGGCTATGGGTACCCCTGAAACTGATGGGAAGTGAACCTAAGAAATACTCTTGTCTCAAATCTGCCTGTTTTCTATATCCTATTTCCTTGACGTTAACTTAAAAACTTTACTTAAAGATTTTAACCAGAGAAGAGTTAACAGATTTAAAGTAATATTGACAAATTGTTCAATAAAATGAACTTGATGATGTTAACAAGAACTTTAAGTAAGTTTTGCTGGTGATAACTCATACCAATGGGGTATGGTAGGAGTTTATAACCTGGGCTCTATTGAAGAAAAATATATTCTATGACACTTGTAAAGGATGGTAAGGCAGACTTTATTCAGTACCATTTCCTTAGGTACAGGGACAACTGCAATGGGATTTTGCAGTGAGGGAGAGAGACTGAGCTCAGCTCTGACAGAATATAACATGGTGGGGGTCAGTGGATGAAAAATTACTAAGAGGAAATAGCAGGGGTACGGGAGGATTCTGGTTAAACTGACCTAAACAGGATCTTTGCTGAAGACAGGTCAGGGAGATCAAACATCCCCCAGGGGATGGTGGAGAATGAGGAACCTGATCAGATATCAAGGGTGCGAGTTTCTGGTGAAATTGATTTAGCTGCGGTCTTGCTAAAACTGGATTTTACAGGGAAGTACACAGATGGGCCCAGGAAAAGGCTCAGGAACCTGACTGAAGTCTGGTCAAGCAAAGAATCTTTGTCAGGTCCCCAAACCTCTAGGGACTTTGGTGGGTCCCTGAACTGAGCTCACAATGCAAGCTCTACTGACTGGTCCATCCCACAGTCAACAGCGGGAGGAAGACAATAAACAAGTAATGATAGAGTATAATGAGTATCAAAGGAACACAAATAGGAAGCTGGAAAGGAGAATAAGGAGGAGCAACTTTGGAAAGTGCATCATAGGAGGCACCTTGAGGAGACTGAGTTGCAGAAAGAGAAGTCAAGGGAAGAAGTGGAGGGTGTGGGGTCCAGGGCAGAAGCGCTGAGGCAGGACCAGCTCGCTGTGGTTTCAGAAGCGTGGGAAAGCCGGCATGGCTGCAGCGCAGGGAGAACGCCCAACACCAAGGTCAAGAGGGAGCCGAGGCCCAGAGCATGCAAAGAAGTTTGGCTTTATTCCATGTAGGGTGGTGAGGCAATGAAAGGTGTTTAATTAACTCGGCTGGGATTGGACCTGGTTTGCATTTTTAAGTGATTATTGTATGGAGAGACCAGGTTGTAGTGGGGCCAGAGTAGAAGCAGGAAGACCAGTGAGGGGGCATTGCAGCAGTCCAATGAGAGGGGGGCTTCTCTAAGGCTGGTGGCAGGGGTGCCCTCAGGGAGAAAGGTGGTGTAGACCTGAAAATGTGTAAGTAAAGACATCTCATAGTTAAATAAATGCTTTTAGAAATAATGAAAATTGAGTGTTGTAATGTTGATGTGGTCCCCCAGAAAGTCACTAACATTATGGAACAAATAATGTCCAAGTCCCACATAATTGCATAGGACTGACATGTACTTTTCATTCAGTCCTCACACTTGGGGAGAAGAGAACACCTACACCAGAAACGTGTGATGGTTGCTGATTCTCCTGCCGACAAACTCCGGTTTTCCATGATTAGTAGAGGCTGAGTCATGCAGGCAGCAGGTCTGTTTATGTACAGCCGTCTTAAAATAGGCTGGGCGGTAGAAGGAGGGGAGAAGGAGGAAATCACTCCCAAGTTGTTCTTACTAACTTCCTCGTTGGGGCACTGGATTCAGGGGAGCTATGGTATTAAAGACGTGTCAGGCTATCATTGGAAGACACAGTGAATGAAGACTGAGCACGCATTTGAATGTATCTGGCTGCTTTGCTAGTGCAGGCACCAGCCTTACTAGCTGTAAACAAGTTCATAGAATTTCCATGAGTGAGCAGACTCAGAATGAAACAGCTTTATTTGATGACATAAGCAGTAAAAACCCACCATAGTACGTTTCATGTGACCTCTAAATTGCTTGGCAGCCAATGCAACAGGTCTGAAATAAATAACTTGGTAAAATCAGTCTACAGTCTGTGAGGCAGAATTTGGGCCTAATTTCTGGGTAATAAATTGGTCGCAGAAAACAGCATTCTTTGATTTGAACCTAATGAGGGAAAGGACAGCTGACTACCTCCACTTCTCCTTGGCCTTTAACCCTGTGTCTCTCAAAGGCCCTTGGTCTGGTTTCCTAGGATGGCTGAGATGTTTGGGTGGGGAGAAGCCAGAAGATGAAGGGGAGGCTGCTACCTGAGGGCAGAACCAAAACTGGTCTCAGCTCAGCTCTCACTTTCCCACAGGGCAGAGCAGTCAAATCATCACTTTAATTTTTTTTTTTTTTTTTTTTTTTTTTTTTTTTTTTTTTTTTTTAGCACAAAGGGAATTTTGTGAATGGGGACCAAAGGAAAATACTTATTTTATAATAATTTATTTTGTAAGATGTTATACCTATCAATAAAGTTCTATTCCAGGCTATAAAATATGTTTTCCAAAATTTATTTAAAATTGGTGCTATTTAATTATTGAAGAAATACTGGTAAAAAAAAAATTGAAACAGTTCAGAAGAATAGAAATCAAAAGTAAATACTCCCACTCTGGTGTTTACCTATGCCGCCATCTTGGTTTCTCCTTCCCTTCCCCATTTCTACACCTCCTCTTCTATCCAAAGCAACCACTATTATGTGGTCTTTATCCCTCCAGATCTTTTCCTAGCCACACACAGCTTATGTGTGATAGATAACATAATACTAACCAAAGCACCGGGCAGATAAAGTTTTAAAACCAGAGATGGTGCTAGTAGGGTATTCTGCAAGTTGTTTTCTTTGCCCTCCAGACACTGTATTTAAAAAGCCACCTCATGCTTCTTAATGAATGCAGCATTATTTTACCAGTTTCCTGTTGGTGAACATTAAAAATCTACTTTCAAATAAGAAAAAAAAAATCTTTTTCAAATAAGTTTTTATAGGGGGTGGTGTTGGGCAAAAAGGTGAAAGGGATTAAGAGGTACAGAATTCCAGCTATAAAATAAGTCATGGGGAGCAGTGTACCTCACAGGGAATATCATCAGTAGTAATATAACTTCGTATGATGACTGAGGGTGCCAGACTAATGTGGCAATCACTTCATAAGGTATATAAATGTTGACTCACTATATTGTACACCTGAAACTAATATAATATTATACATCAACAGTACTTTAAAAAAATAAAATAAAACAACTTTTCTATGTAATGGAAGGATTCTTTGTATGTAAGGGTAGAATGCACCTATGCTGTGGTAGGATTTTTATCCAAATGCTTTTAAACCAACTATGGGTATGAACTGATAACTATTTTAATTTATAGAAAACTGAGGTATTAAGAGATATTAAGGAACCTGTCCAGGGAGTAGGGCACTGAGCCAAGTGCCTGCTTCTCAGCCTGGGATCCAGGGACCGCCATTGTCCCTTGGGGATTGGAGGGCGCTGAGCGGGGGGAGAAGATTTGGGTGGAGAAAATAATGCAAGGAAGGAGGCAGGGAAGTGACACAACGGGCAAGGGAAGAAGGAAGGACAGAGGGAGGTGGTGACCTTGCGGACTCCCACCCCCACCCCACAGCGAAGAGGGAGGCCACAGGAGAGACCAAGGAACTGGGGCGAGGAGATCATTGGAATGCCAGAGATCCTGGAGCCATTTTTTTCAAAAGGCTATTCTGTCGCCAAAATAAAATTTAAGGGAGAAGCCAGAAAGTATGCACGTAGGAAGGACATTGTAAAACTTTGATTAAGTCCTGACAGAAGACTCAGAGAACATTGCCATGACTCAGATTGGAATAAAAAGGCATGATGCAAGCTTTGGGAGGGGAGTGCTTTCTCATGCAGTTATTTTGGAGGTTAAGCAAGCCAACAATGAAGCTTCCAGAAATGGTGTGTGTTGCCTCCAGGCAAAATGACAAAAGAGGTCCAACCTTGTCTGGGACTCCATGTCCCCATTCTCAACCTTCCCCCACCTTGGAGGGCAGCCTCCACTTTCTAATGCCCCAAACCACAGTGGAAGCTCCAGAATTAATATAGTGGAGGGTTTAGGGACAGCAATTTGAGTGGAAGGAGGGGCTAGAGGTCTAATCTTGAAATTGCATCTGTAGAGCAAGCAACTCATTTTTTGCTTAGACTATTTATAAAGCAAGTCAAATAGTAAAGTTTCCAAAAGATGTTTTTATTTACACTCTACATAATAGTATTAAAAGAAAGTTAATTATTCACCTCAAACTATATTTCTCTTACTTTATTATATGGCTTGTTTTGAGGAAATGGAGGAAGAGAGGCCTCCCCAGGCCACACACTCATTCCCTGTACTGCTGGCCAGTCCTCATGTTCTCTCTGCTGCCTCCTCATCTAACCCTGCTCTGAGGACAAGTTAGGGTGAACTCGGAGGAGGCACATCTGGATCATAGGTTTGCCTGTCATAATGGTCGAGCTATCTGCATTTTATCAGGGAGCAAGACCCAAGCGAAAGAACCATCTCCTTGGGTGTGATCTTAGTTGGTGGAGTGAGTACCTGAAGGAGAAGTTGTTCTTCTTAGATTCCTGATGTTCGTCCTCCTCTCTGCTTGCTCCCGAGGCTAAGCCATGTCAGAGTCAAGGGATTTGGTCAATGCTTTAAAGTTGAAAAATTGACACTGTCATTAGTCAAGTAAATGAAATACTGGATAGATTCTTGAGTGTGTAAATATATAAAAATGAAGATGTTGTCTTCATTGTGAGGGAAGTGAGTTATCTTAAACACATGGGTCCTTTCCATCGGACCAGGGCAGGCTCTCTGGAGAAGGGCTCTGCAAGGGATGGACATAGGGACTGGCCTCAGGGAGTTTACAGAGGATGTTAAATTGGAAGTTCAGACTAGTTGTTGATGTGCCAGTAAATTTCATTTCCCACTCCCTTTCCTAAGGGGAGGTGTATCAGTCAGGGATCACTTGCAGGAAACAGTAAGCCACTCTAGATATTTTCACCAGAATGAAGTTTGCTTCAAGGAATTTGGTGTTTAGAAAATTTTAGAAAGGTGGGAGGAATAGATTTCAGGCCTGGCCTACAGAAATGACTTTCAGAACAGGACTGCTGAAGGAGCTCCCAGGGGAGTTGCTGCTCTGGCCACCATGCAGAGGTGAGGAGCCCAGAGACCATCACTAGACCTCCAGCATTGTTGATGTCAAGATCATACCACCAGCCTTAGCCGGTTTGGCCCAGTAGACAGAGCATCGGCCTGCAGACTGAAGGGTGCCAGGTTCGATTCTGGTCAAGGGCACATGTCCAGGTTGCGGTCTCTATCCCCAGTAGGGGACGTGCAGGAGGCAGCCAATCAATGATTCTCTCTCATCATTGATGTTTCTATCTTTCCCTCTCTCTTCCTCTCTGAAATCAATAACAAGAAATATATATATATGTTTTAAGGTCATACCACCAGAGCTGTGAGCCAGAGATAGGGGGACCCCTGTCATCATTCATGCAAATACTTCTTAGTGTCCATGAAAATAATGGTTGGACACTGGATCATGGATGCAGAAAAGTCCTTCTCCATATTCATGGCCTTGAATGCAGGGAGACGAGCCCTCTCCTCATCCTTCATTCTGCTTTTCAGATCTTGTTCAAGTGTCATAAACTGGCAGAACATAATTTGCATCCAAAACCCAAACTGCAAGAGAATCTAAAAGTGATTATTTTTAATTTTATAGTATAGGGGTTCAGAACAAGTCCCCCCACCCCCAAGATGTGCCTCTGCAGTATGAGCATTATTTTGAGTTAAAGGTAACAAAGACCCTGGAGGCTCAAGAAAAACTTCTCTCCTCCCCCCTCTAACTACCTAGAAGAATTTAAATTAGGGGCCTTGTCTATAATAAGAGTTACCACCAGCAATAACTCTTTATGATCTATCTATATGGCAGGGAAAACGTCTAATTACTGCACATCTGCTCTTCTTATCATCCTGCAATGACCTTCCTCTCCTCTGAAGCCCCAAGGCACCTTCCCTCCTCCTTAGCTCAGAATGTCATATATACTTCATTTTAACTTTGCCCTTGAACCACTCATGTATGTGCGATCTCATGTATGTGGGTTCTCATATGTATGAATGTAATTAAATCTGGTTATTTTCTCTTGTTAATGTCTCACATAGATTTTATTATTAGACCAGCCCAAGAAGAAGAGAGTCTTTTCCTCTCTCATAGTGGTACAGGAAAGTACACACACAAAAAACAGATTGGAACAGATGCTAAGGACCAATTCTTCATATGGGCAATAGAAGGGAGGACTGTAGAGGGGACAAGGGGGTGATTTTCTCTTCCCTCAGGTCAAAAGAGAAGGGCTTCAGAGATACTATTCAGAAAGCTAGAAATGTGTCCTCTGTAGTTTGGGAGAGAGGAGGAGGGAGGCATTCTGATTCCTGCCTGGGGAATATAAAAATGAGAGATGTTCTGACTATAGGAGCAAAGATGATTTGAGTGCTGCATTGTGACTGACCTGTTATCCCAGAGTTTGGGATTCAAAAGGAAGAAAGTAAAAGGAAGTGTAAGGGTTGCTAATGGATAAAATGGCCCACACTCTAGAGAGAGCTGGTGTGGAACTCACTCCTGTCTGTACAAGCAGGTAGCTAAAGGGGAGAAGGGGCCCCAGCAGGAAGTGACTGGAGGTTAGCCCTAGAATCTTGGAGTTGAGGGAAGAGCCATAAACAGGGAGCAGGAGGAGAGTATAGCAACCTTATCAAGAATGTTCCCCAAGAGTTGACAGACATTCCTCCTACGAGAGGAATCAAGTTTACATTCTGCCCCGCCTGGGGAGTATGCTGAAGGCTCACACCAGCTTCAGACAAATATAAATGGTCCTGCTTCATTAAATCTCCTGCCCCCTTTTCATGGGTCAAACACTAAGAGGGGAAGGATGAGGAGATACAAGTTGCCGACAGTGAATGCCATGGACTGAATTGTGTCCCCTTGAATTCGTATATTGAAGCCCTAACCTTCACTGTAGCTGAAGGAGGTAATGAAGGTCACATGAGGTTCTAAGGCTGAGTCCTGATCCAAAAGGATTAGTGTCCCTTTCAGAAGAGACACAAGAGAGATATCTTTCTACCTTGTGTGGACTCAGCGAGAAGGTAACTGTCTGCAAGTCAGGAAGTGAGTCTTTACTAGGAACTGAACTGACCAGCACCTTGATTTTAGACTTCCCAGCCTACAGAACTGTGAGAAATAAATTCCTGTTGTTTAGACTACCCAGTCAGTGGTATTTTGTTACGACAGCCTGAGCTGTGTGTATTTGACACACACAGTGAGAAACCAATTAAGCCCCTCTTCTGTCTGATTGTCACAAGTTGGAGGGAGGGACGACTCTCAATTTTAAATCACGCTTAGAGTTTCAATGCCTATGTAAAGCTGGACATTTTGCTTACTGCATTGAGGCCATAACTTGTTTTTTATTTCCAAATAGTCAACAGAAAAATCATAGGTTTGTTCAAGACTTCTTCCAGGGGCTGCAGAAGAACTAGCCCAGAGTGCATTTAAGGAGACGGTGGACACAGAAGAGGAAGCTGCTTGATGAGTATATCCTAAGAATTGTTCTTGTTCAACATATCAATTATAAATTATCCTCCAAAATCAATACATCATGTTACATAATAGACATAACCCACATATCCTTAAGAGGTGGAGTGACTCCAGGCCCCTTTGAAATGACTGAACCTGGTTGAGTGTGCCAGTCAGAGGTGGATGGCTCACCATGGAAACAAAAAAGGAGAGTGGTTGTCAAGGGCGGGGGAAAAAAGGAGACATATGTAATACTCTGTAATACTTAAAGCAATAAAACAATAAAAAAATTAAATTAAATTAAATTAAAAAAAAAAAAAAAGGAGAGTGGGAGAGCAGGCTGAAATGTTTCCGGTTCCATGGCAAACTGTCCCTCTGGTGGGTGAAAGGGCATCCTTCTCTCTGAGTGGAGAGATACTTCTTAGGATTAATTAATTGCCAGTGTTATGATGATATCCTCATCTTTGGGTAAATTGGCTGCCCCTGGCTGGGAGTGAGAGGGGGACACACCCATTTGCTAATACAAACAAGTCTTCTAGTCTTCCCAATGGCTTGATGATTCACAGAAAATTCATGGGTTTGCCTTCTGGTTTGTGTATATCAATCCCTGTGAGCTTGGTTAATGTGAGTTTGTCCTTGAGGCGCGGTGTCCATTCTCAGTGTCTGTTAAATATCAAGAAATTATCAAACAATGGATTGATAAGATTTCTAGTTTTAAGACTGATACCCAAGTCCTAGTAAATGATCAAGGTAAATACTCTATGGTGAGTCTTTTGGCAACTAGCTGGCTATGGTCCTGGAGACATGCATTATCAGAGTCTTGACATTTCCACATAGACATAGGGAAGATTCAAGTTTGTGAGCACTCAGAGAATCCACCCAAATTATAGCATTTAAATTGGAGTTATTTAATGATTCGCAACCTAATTTCCTCTACTGTTCATGGTTATTTTATTGTTGCAAAGGGTCATAAAACTTCTTACCTTAATAGGTTACAGCATATTTGGTATCTGATGGGTAAACTGTCACAGGTGTGCAGCCAGAGCCCAATTATAACTTACATAAAAACAATTGTGTAAGTAATCTAACAAGGAAATGTAATTTTATTCCAGTTACTGAAAATCAAAACAGGGAGGTTCTGTCCATTAGCCACTTCTGGTCGGGTTTCTTCAGCTACTCTGGCTCTTTTCCCAGGCGGATAATTCTCATGACTAAAATAGCATAGCTCTAAAGCAGGCCTTGTGATGTTTGGGTGGGTGAGGACATATGGCACCATTCTTGACCTTCTACCAACATGAAACCAGAATAGGTTAATGCTCCCTTTGTAGGAAGAAGCCCAATCTGGTAGGTAACAGAGGACCCAGATTTTGATTTTAAAAAATTGATCTTGATAAAGGAAAAATATATGGTTTCTATTCGCCACTTGTCTTTAAATCTTTTAATTGACTGAACAAAATGAAACCATTCTTTCAGGTTTAAGAGCCAGCATTTCAAATGTGTATGTTTATTCAATGTTAGATTTGGAAGACATTGACTAATATTGTCAAAATTTGATATACCCACAAAAGGAAATCAACATACACTTTAAAGTCTATTTGTAGCTTACTGTTGCTCAGTTGCCCAGCAAGGGTAAATGGCACCAAGGGGACAAGGTAATGTGTTTGTAATCTCTCCTATGTGATGCTAGAGTTTTCCCAGAAATGAATAAATTCATGACAAAGTAGGGTGGGCTTATTAATTTAAATGTCAATAAAGCTAAAGATAAAAATTAACAAAGTTGAAACAAACAGAAAAAAACCCACAATCCTTTTAATTTACATACCATAAAATTTACCCATTGTAAGCATTCAAGTATTTTTAACCAATTGGCAGTTGTGCAACCATCACCACACTCAGTTTTAGAACTTTTCCGTTGTCTCGAAAGTTTCCTTAAGCTCTTTTGCAGTATCAGGCACCAATCTAATTTCTGTCTCTATAGATTTCATATCAATGGAATATAATATGTACTCTGTTGTACAGCTGGTTTCTTCCAATTGGCATAATGTTTGGCTATTATGAATAATATTGCAATGAAAATTCTGTGCAAGTCTGTGTAAACATTTGGCTTTATTTGTCTTAGGTAGATACTTCAGAGCAGAATTGCTGGGCTGTATGATGAGTTTATGCTTAACTTTTTAAGAAACTACCAAACCATTTTCCAAAGTGGCTCTCCCACTTTACATCTCCATCAGCAATGTATAAAGGTTCCCATTTCTCCCATCCCCTCCAACACTTGTTATTGTCTGTCTTGATTCTAGTTAGTGTGAAAAGATAACTCACTGTTTGCATTTCTCTAATGCAGGGGTCCTCAAACTTTTTAAACATGAGGCCAGTTCACTGTCCCTCAGAGTATAGTTTAAAAAACAAACAAACTATGAACAAATTCCTATGCACACTGCACATATCTTATTTTGAAGTAAAAAAACAAAACGGGAACAAATACAATATTTGTATTTGCATGTGGCCCGCGGGCCGTAGTTTGAGGACCCCTGCAATGGGTAATGACATGAAACATCTTTTCATATTCTTATTAAATATTTCATACCTTTGATGAAAAAATCTATTTAAATCATTTGCTCATTTTTAAATTGAATTATTTGTCTTATTATTGAATTGTGAAACATTTTTTAATAAAAAAACTGGATATAAGTCCTTTTTTAGATACATGATTTACAAATATTTTTTTCCTAGTCTGTGATTTGCTTTTCATTGTCTTAATGGGGTCCTTTGAAGCACAAATGGTTTTAATTTTGATAAAGTCCTTTTATTTTATGGATGGTGTTTTGGTGTGACTGGCTTTTTTGTTGTTGTTCGTGGGAACACGTATTCTCCTCTGTCCCACTTGCTATATTCCTAAAACTGCCCCAAAGTATTATACTGAAGCAAAATAGTGATTAGGAAAAGTTTCCAGGCAGGCATAGTCTCTAACATATTGTTTCAAGAATGAAGGAAAAAGCTGCCTTAAGAGGGGAAAGTCCGAAAACACAGCAGGAAATTTACTATTAGAGACATGTTACAGTAAGCTTAATGTTAAATTAATATTAAGAAGAGGGTGCGGGGGGGGGGGGGGGGGAAGCAGGAGGGAAGAAGTGGTTAAAAACTAATGCATTGATGCTTTCCAGGGATAATAAAACAAAAGCAGAGACCTTTCTGGTGACCTTGCCTCTAGGTGAGTCAGGGGAGGGATCGGTGGTGATTTCTTCTCCATCATTCTCTTGTCTCTCTTCTGGTGACATGGGATTGAGCAGGTTAGTAGAGTGTAAAAGGGAGGAAGAGAAACCAAGCACTTGGTACTGTATAAGGAAAATAATAATGTGCAGAAGTTGGAGCCAGAAACCTCAAGCTAATATCTCAGCTCTGTCCCCAACTAGCTAAGTTGCCTGCAGACACTTGTTCTCAGTCTTTGTTTCTTCCCCTTTAATATGGGAACAATAATCCCACTTCACAAGGGGTTGTGAGGATCAGGTATGTGTGAGTGTGTGAGTGTGTGTGTGTGCGTGTGTGTGTGTGTGTGGGGGGGGGGCGGGGATGCTCGTGAATGTGCCTGCTGTATATGCACTAGACTAGACTCTACTACTATGACCCAGAAAAGTTCTGGGGAAAGTGTAGGTGTGGCAAGAGTGTGCAATGCCTGGCAAAATTCTACATTCCTGCTGTAAATCTATCCAGACTCTACAAGACAGAATCCCAATGTCATCAGTAATTGGATTTGGGGGGTGGAATGAAGGAAAGTCTCTCTGGGAGAAAGCAACCCCACATTTTTTTTTGTATTTATCTTGAGTTATTAGTGGTGTGGGAGATCTTAGACTCCAGTTGAAAGATAAATGATATGGGAGAACAAATGGGAGAGGAAGAGATTAGTTGAAATCTAAGTACTGTCATTAACAAAGAAAAAAGCAGGAAGAATTTTTCTCATCAGTCAAATGAAGGGATCGGCATAGATAACCTCTGAGACTATTTTTTGTGAGGAAAAGCTTTTCATAGAAATAAGACTGTACTTGCCAGAAGAGTTTTCCAAGGAGATTTTAAGGTGGTTGATAAGATAAAGCTGTCAAAAAAATTCCTTAAGAGCAATGGTATTTTGAATGTAGTAAGAAAGCAGAAATAAAGAATTCCTACCTTAAGACACATGCCAGCTCTTAAAAACGAATGTGTGGGAAACCCTGAGGACAAGTTCAATTCTGTAAATAGAGCCTCCTTTACATGGGGAATCCAGGAGAAGTCGCTATTTTGGAATGCGATGCTGGAGATGAGTAACTTTCAGATCACAATGTGAGACATAGCAGTTAGGTTTGGAAAGGCCTGGAGATCTGCGAAAAGGTTATGAGAAACAGGAAGGCAACTGAGAGGCAGACCATTAAATGGCCTGGACCTGGGCTTGGAAAAATACCTTGACCCACGTGTGTCACAGTTAAACAGGTTGTCATTGAAAAGAGCATTCCTGAGACTGGCAATTTCCCCCCAATTCTCTAGTCTAGGCCTGCGAACCCGACTGTGAGCACCTCGAAGCTTAGGGCCACCAGGCAGATTTATTTATGGCAAATATAATGGCTGTGACTCAGTTTTAAAATATGTGCTTCGACACTTGATTATGATGTTCTATAAACATAGCCTCTAAAATAACTTAGTCTTCACACCTGTGCTGAGTATTTCCTGTTCTTCCCTCTGATTCTTTTCTCTACTCTTGATGCCTCTGCTCTTGGCCCAGGAAGGCTGTCCTCCAGCTGGGCCTTTGCCCTCTAGACCCCTGCTGGGATCTGGCAAATCCCAGACCTTAGTGTTGGGCATTCAGAAGGAAACCTGATTAAACTGATCAACCACAGCAGAATGAGAGCTTTGTTTGTGTGTGTGTGTGTGTGTGTGTGTGTGTGTGTGTGTGTGTGAGATTGATTACAATTGCAACAGGTGCTGATTTTGAAAGATTTCTGATATATCAAATTGTATAGAGGAAAAATTGAGAGCCACCTTTTTCTTCTGAATCAGAAGTTCTTAAAGGGACATCAACATAACTTACCTAGTTTATTTCATACTTACCTCAACTCTCTCATGTGCAGCCTTCCTGGCATGGTGCTCACAGAACTCAGTTAATGCTCACGGCTGAATCACAGGTAAAGGATTGCTGACTTTGAATGATACTGTCTCTCTGAGGTTCACAGTTTCTCACTATCTCTGTTCCCCTCATTTTTTCAATGAGTAACTAGTTATGAAAATGTTAATAATCATCATCTCAGTGTTTAGAAAACATGAGGTGGGAATCCTTTCCCTTCTGAACAATGTAAAAATATTTTTGAATAAAAGAAATATTTTTCATTACAAAACAGTATATTATTATCATAAAAACTTTAAGTAAAACTATGTAAAATAAAATATAAAGGTGCCCTACTCTCCTCTCAATCCTTATGCCCAAACCACCACAATTCCACACTCAAGAGTAACCAGTACTTAATCATATTTTAAAAAGGATTGACTAAGAACAAATTTCTTCAGTTGTTTTTAAGATATGAAGAAAAAGAGTCGGAGAAAGAGAATTCACTTATATCTTGCCCCTTAGATGGGCAAAAAGAGAAAACACTGATATAGAATGGATTCGAGGGTAGAAAGAATCTTATAAAGGAGGTAGCAAAAAAAAAAAAAATGAGACAAGATGAAAAAAATTCTGAGAGAAAAGTGTATCTCCTAGAGAAGAATTCAATTTCTTGGGAGGAAATTAAGAAAAGATTCAGTATTAGCACATTTTAAGAATTGAAACTTTCAGAGAGAAGTAGATAGAGTGTGGTTCACACACCATGGGAAATGGCTCACTCAAGGGAATGTGGAGGGCACCCGCAGAATGGTGACAGGCCCCCATGGCTGCCAGGGAAATAAAGAAGACAGTTGGTGACATTTGATTGCTGCTTGCTCAATATTAAGCCCTCAGGCACAGCCCCTTCTGCATAGAGGCTAAGGAAAGATTGGATGGACTAAAAATGGTTGGTAATAAGAAAATATTAAGCAGACTATAGAAAGCAGGACATGAGAAGAGGGATATTAATGACCCCAATAGTGCATTTCTTTTTTAATAACTGAAGATGATTATTATAACTGAAAAGTGTGGCTAAGCAAATAAAGACATTGATGTTTACCAAGTAGGAAATATGAGAAAAAAAATCTTTTCTTTTGTTTATGGCTACAACTGTTTGCAAAGCCTATTACTGATTTATAACTAGGCTTCTTAGAATTTCTTTTTCTCTCGCTCAAAAATAGACACCATATTTTTGGAGATCATTATGTTAGGATTAGAGCCCTCAAGACATTTTGTATGTGAAAATGTTTGAAAATAAAATCCTGTACAAGCTTTCACAGGACTAATTATGGGCTTGAGCCCATTCAGGAAAGAGAGAAAAATTCTCCTTAAGGGGAAGTGAGAAGAAAAATGAGGAACAAAACTGTAAGAAAGAGGTAGGCTAGAGATGTTTATGTTCAGTAACTTTGTTTTATCGGTTTCTGACTTTATCGGTTTGGTGTGAAAAAATTACTGGTAATAGATGATGATTGAATAGGAAGTGGCAAAGTGAGGAGAAGAGGATAACTTTTTCAAAATAAGGTTAAAACTCTTTTTGTTCTTATTCTTGTTAAGCAGTTATTCATTGAACTGGTTTTTTTTTTAAGTATAGGAATTATGAAGATAAAAGAATTGATATGTAGGAAAGCTTGTTTTGCTATTTATGTTTTTTAACTTATTTTGCAGCCTTCTTTCCTACTCGAGTATGCCAGATCATTAGCTTTGAAAAGTCAGCAGCCAGTATTTCCTCTAGTTATTCCATGGAGGGATGCCCAATGGTTGAGCCTGAAGACTAGAAAGGAGAGTTCAGAGTAAGCATTTCTTCAGGTGGGTGGGAAGCCCGCAGGAGCAGGGAGTGTTGAACAGAAAGGGGCAAAACTAGATGTTCCCCCTCCAGTCCTCAGTAGCTGTTTCAATCCAGGCAATGGGTTCTAATCTAAACTGGCCATTTACTTGAACAACTCTTTGTAAGTCACATGCTAATCAGCTGCATGTTTAAAAAATACCCGACTTGCATTTCAGTCTGTGGAGTATCAGGAGCCCCTGCTACTCTTGATTGTAAGGAACAGTGTGGTCACATGCTGACACCAGGACAATGTGATCACTGGACACAGGGAGGCGAAGAACAAAAGCAGCTTTGGGCTCTGGCTACATTCTCCCCTCTTCTGATCTGCTCTCCCTGGTCTTTCCCTCCCACTTCCTGTCTTTCTCCTCCCCTTCTCTCCTCTCCTTTTCTTGGCAACTGTCTTCTTTCCGCTGTCTACTCAGCTGGTCCAAAATGGCTTCTTCTGGATACAGCACCTTCTCTCCCCCCTCTCTTTGCATTTGTATGGCTCTTTACCCAGGACTGTTCTCCCTCAATCTCCACCTGGCTTCGTCCTATCTGCTCCTTCTAGGGTGCAGCCCTTTCCAGGGGAAAGGCTCCATCCCCCAAGGCTGGGATAAGTGTCCACCTGTGAGCCCCCAGGTTCGCTAGTGCCGTTCATTCCATCTTAGGTCTCTCTGCTTTCTGTATTGCAATTGCTCGACCTCTTGTGCTTTTCTCCCACTGCACATGAGCTGCTGAAGGCAGGACTATGCCTTGTGCCCACAAGCCTTACACAGAACACGGAAACAGCTGTGAATGGCATGCCCTAGGATTGCGTATAGTTCCTTTGACCAGGTGCTTAATATACAGGGGGTGGGCAAAGGTACGTTTACAGTTGCTTGTATGGAAAAATACATGCAGGTTACGATTAGTACAGTAGCTTTATTAACTCTGTGTTTCATGTACTGACAACTGTAAACTTACTTTTGCCAACCCATGTCTTAAGGAATGGATGAATGAGTAAATGAATGAAATTGATTACACTCTGAATTACACATAAATTGTTTGTGTTGTCACAGCACCTAGGCTTTCCTAATTTGTCTTCCTTATCATGGCGTGCATCAGCTTTACTTGGGTCTGGAGTTTAAGTCCAGAATTCTATAGTGCATATTACTGTACTGAAACTGATAGAGGAGGACCCTGACTCACCCATTGTCTTGAATTCCCTGACTCAGGATTCCAGTGCTGATGCAACCTGGTGGGCAAAGAAGCAGCCTCCCTCTCCATCCCACCCCCCACCCACAGGGAGACAGCTCAAGATGAGTGGCTTTACCCAGGAGACAAGGTCTACTTTGGACAGCAAAGGACTGCACTGGTTGCTATTCCCCTTGAAAACTTCCATTCCCATCTGGAGAAATGCACCATGTGCCAAGAAAATAATGGCTTGGGATTTATATTTTTGTGATCATAAGAATATTCCCAGGAGGCACCTTTGTATTCATCCTCTCACCAGGCCCCTAAACTCTTGTTTTAGATATTCAGTTAGACTGCAGAAATTGGTTTTAATGTTTCTGATTTGATTGCATCATGGCCTGTGAGCACCACAAATTAGCCATGTCTCCAATGTAAAAGTGGTCTATTTCACAGGTACTGGTTCCTTGGGAATCCATTACTACCCATTTCCATCTAGGCTCATGCTCACCTGTCAAAGGAGAGTGAAAGGTAGGTTTAAACCCTAGCCGAGTTCACAGTCTGGAGTAAGTAATCCTATCCTAGCTCTTTTCCATAAGCACTGGATCTAACTGCTGAGTTACAGGTATCATATTCCCAATGGGGCTTACTGTGAATTCCTGGGGTATCAGCATCAAGGAAAATCATGCTCTCTTTCTAATTGGACGCAGAAGGGGATAAACTACATTTCTTTGATAAGAAAGTGGGATTTTCCTGCCAAAACTCACGGGGGAATTTTTGGCTTACACGATTTTGAAGCCACAACCATGGAGGTCAGAATGTCCTTAGAAGAAAACCATTTCCAGTTGTTAAACTCTGTACCAACTCTGGACTAATTTCTCTCTTAGCTAGATTCAGTGTCCTTGTCCCTAGTTATGTTTGTGTCTGAAGCATCCTTTTGTCAAAATAATAAGTGCAAAGGCAATCTCCATGGTGGCCTGAGGGGCATTCCTTACACGGGAGCAGAGGAGGGGTTTCCAGGAAGCACATGAGGATCTGGCTGGGTAGGTCGGAAGAGAATCAGGTCAGTCTTGATTAAAAATGGCTACTTAATGAGTGAGCCTCACTATAGGAAACTGCATCAAATTTTGCTAGTATGATAGGAAGCCAGGTGGATGTCCACCGAGTATTTTGTTTTGTTAATTTCAACACCAGCTTTTAGTTTCTGGGATATTTTAGATTAGGCAGAAGCTGAAAGCAGGTAGCTTACACATAAATTATTTCCTTCCACAGTATAAGTAATCCACTAGTGAGGTGTTGGCTGATGGTAATGGTTTTGTTTTCTCCTGGGTTAAGATTTTTCCAGAACCACATTTAGGAGCAACTGCATTAGAAGGAGGAATGGAAAAAGGGGAAACTTATCTGTCAGTGGGGTCACTAAACACTCCATTCATTTTACTACACATATAACTAGAGTTCAATAATAAAATGTTCAACCAAATATCACAATGATCTCATAATGAATAGAAACAGAAAATGAGCATTTTAAAATGTTTCCCTTTCCTTTTTTGTTTTTAACTCACTTTCCTCTGCCCCCCAGTCAGAAAACACTATCTGGACATCATTCGACCTATTTGCTCCCTTTCAAACTAAAAAAATTTCCCTTCAAAAATTTTGTTGTGATTTAAAAAGAGTGAGTAGAAATCAATAACCAAGTGACACGTAGCCTAAAATACAATTAGAAAATAAATATCCTTAAGAATGGAATGACTAAAATGCAATTTTTGAGCTAACTGCCTAAGGCCACCAGCAAGAATTAACCATAAGCATAAGAAACTTGAGGAAATTATTGCTTGTGGCAGAAATGGATTCTCTCATTGATTTTCTTAACATTTTTAAAATGTGCCTTTTGAGCAAGAAAATATATTTACAAAATATAATTACAAAATAATAAAAGATTCAAGAGGACACAATGAAAAGTTTCCCTTTACCCTCATCCTCCAATGACTCAACTTTTCTGGCCATAGGCCTCTAAGGTCATCAGTTTATCATAAATCTTTCTAGAAACAGTTTACACATTTAAACATTTTACATGAATTTCAGCATAATATAGTCTTCGGCGTATCACTTTTTGAAGCCTAATAATATACATTTCAAACCATTAAAAATATATTTTATATAAAATTATGAGTCAGAATGATCAATGAGCCTTCCCAAAGAGTATTCCCAGAGTAGAAGAGCAGGGTAATGTAACTTGCCCTTCTATGAATAGTGCTGCAGCCATAAGCTTCATTACACCTAAATCTGTCATCCAAGATTGGTCTCTTGTTATTAGAGAGAGAAGCAGATAAGCTGGTGCCTCCTGTGCAGACGCTAGAGCTGGGTGGCTGAACACGAGGGTCTGCTACATGTCACTGTCATCCCTTCATGTCACCAGGAGTCTTGCCAGCTCACTGGGACTCTAAGAGAATACTCATAAATGCTCATTTCAAACAACACTCCAAAGGGTCAAGTGGAAGCCCGTTGACTGGTGAGTCCTGGCGCTCCTCCAGGTAAGTCCATCTAGGACACCAGATCACTGTCTAGAACAGTGGTTGGGAACCTTTCGAGCTCGGTGTGTCAGCATTTTGAAAAACTCTAACTTAACTCTGGTGCCGTGTCACATATAGAAATTTTTTGATATTTGCAACCACAGTAAAACAAAGACTTATATTTTTGATATTTATTTTATATATTTAAATGCCATTTAACAAAGAAAAATCAACCAAAAAAATGAGTTCGCGTGTCACCTCTGACACGTGTGTCATAGGTTCGCCATCACTGGTCTAGAAGGTAATTTGGTAAAAGCAGAGGCAGAGCCTGAGGCATTAGTGGGTGGTATTATTGGCTTTTGCCATTGAGTTACTACTCATCACTTTCAGTGAGGAAACTATGACTTGCGCAGTTATTTATTTCTTGAACAGTTATTACTTAGGCTTATCATGTGCCAAGCAGTTTACTCCTATTATTGCATTCAGTTCTCACACAGTGCTCTGAGGTAGGTCCAATCCACATGTTACAGCTGAAGAAGCTGAGGCTAAGAATGGTTAAGCAACTTGCCCAAGGTCACTGGAAACTCCTGGCTAGTCCTCTCCACTCTCTCTTTATGATCTTTGGACAAATCCTCCAATCCACACATCCACTCTTCACACAGGCTAAAGAAATTTGGGGTCACAGTTCTCTTTATTACACCTCAGTCCTGGTGACACACCTGGTACTCCAGCACCCATTCCCTCATGCATCACCATCACTGGCTATTTGGATGCTAGAGATACAAGTAAGAAGGGGCTCCCACCTGCAGCCTTAGTCTAGGGGTGAGAAAAGACCCATAGACTAATATTTCAATGTAGGATACTCTCACAGAGACGAGGTATATCAGACATTACCGGAGGGTGTCAGGAAATGGGTAGGATGACTACCATTTATTGAGCACTTACCACATGCCAGGAACTGCTCTAATTTTTTTTACACTTAATCATTTTAACAGTCCCCTGAGGGAGGGACTATTATTCTGTCATTTTGCTGGTGAGAAAAGTCACAGAGGTTATGTAACTGGCCCCAGTGGCAGAGAGCGTAATCTAAGCATTTCCATTATGTGTTTTTCTTAGTTTCATTCAGAGGACAGCATATCTGAGTTTCGTGGCACCTTGCCATGTCTTTAAGAGCTAACAGCGCTGTGATAGCTAATGTTTGATGATGTGTTCACTGGGGTAGTTTCTGTGGAGCAAGAAAGTATGAAGGTACCCAAGGAAACTGCTTTGATTTCTAACGGTGTCAGCTCACCCTTGAAGGAGAGATTGGGGGAAGGAGAGTTGACTTGAATGGCATAAGTCATTTTCAAAACTGGCAACTCATTTCATTTAAAGTGTGGTGCTGTTGTGCTTGGATTAATTTTTCACTCCCTGCACTAGCCACCCAGCCTTCCCACAGGGGAAAGCCCTGTTTCCCAGTTGGCCAAAGGCTGTCCTGTCCCCCAGTCAGTCAGTCTGCTCTCCAGTGTGAGGTATTAGTCACAAAGGAAACCAGTATGGATGACTCAATGTGGCCCATCACTGCTGCTAGAAAAATAACCCAAGGCAAGACTTACTGGCTCTGATTTCCTGGTCTCGTTTCTCCAAAGAGCAATGTTATCTCATTGATTCTAAATGAATCCCCTCCAGAGAGGGGATTTTACAGGACAGTGTAAGTGTGCAGATGAACAAGAGTCCACATTTCACAGGGTGGGTGGGACCTGTAGGGAAAGGTAATGGTCTGGAATGGAGTGTGGACTGGGAAGGGAAGACAGGAATGGTCTACACTAGGAGAAGGTTAAAGATCTGTCCCCAGAGAAGGATGAAGGGTAGGAGTTGGGGGAGGAGTCAGGGGAGTGGCTACATCTTGGGACAGTTGTCACTCTCTCATTTGCCTGCTCGGAGAACTGGCCCCTTTTCACTCGGATGGACCCTCAACTGCCATGTCTAAATTATATGACACTATTCTTAGCAATAGCTGATTGGCCCAGGAGACTTCCTGACCTCAGTGAAGCCGATCTGATTTGTCTCTGAGGCATTTGGAAGCTTGAACTGAGAAGAGCAGGTAACCAGGAAGGAATGCTGCTGCGTGAGGACAGCAGCCTGGAAGGGTTGCTAATGCCAAGGACTGAACCTGCCTTGAGTGCAGCCCTCCCTCAGGCGCTTGTTCAGATTTTCCTGGGACTTCCCGATCTATCTGTCTATCTATCTATCTATCTATCTATCTATCTATCTATCTATCTATCTATCATCTATCTATGTTGGCTAGGGTAGAGTTTTGTAATTTGGGATCAGAAGAGCCTTATCTAAGACTGTCAGAAAGCTACCAAACACCTCTTCAGGCTTCAGTGCTATCTGCCCAATTCTGATAGAAGGAAACCAATTTCTTCTAAGTAAGATTGACAGGTTAATTAGCTGAAAATTAAGGCTCCATTGAAGTCTGAGACTACTTGAGAGTGAAAATGAAGAGAAGTGATCCCTCTCTCCCCTGCCCTTCTCTCCCAAATCATTTAAATTACATCTCAGGGAATAGGCTTCAGGTCCAACTGTGATTGACTCCAGCCAGGGGTGACTGAAAAGTCTTCCACCTGATGATGGCTGAGATTTCTAGAACACATGAGTGGCTGCTAAGTCAGACTTATTGCATCAGAATATCTACAGACTCTCTGGGGCCGGAACGTGTATTTTAAACATGCTCTCTCATATGCTATTTTTTGTTTTATGTTATTTTTTATTATATATATATACATATACATATATATATATATCTCGGATGATTCCAGTTCTTCCAAAACATTTACTAATTATTGGCTTACTATATAGTAGCTTCCTAGGGCTAATGAAACAAAGGACCACAAATTAGGTGGCATAAGATGACAAAAGTATTCTCTCATCATTTTGGAG
Organism: Myotis myotis; assembly: GCF_014108235.1. Classification (NCBI taxonomy): domain Eukaryota; kingdom Metazoa; phylum Chordata; class Mammalia; order Chiroptera; family Vespertilionidae; genus Myotis; species Myotis myotis. Next base: position 38,140,307 of record NW_023416357.1, read on the forward strand.
TCTAGAATTCTAAATTCTAGGTATTGCCAGGCCCCTCCTCCCGCTGAAGATTCTAAGGAAGAACCCTCCCTTGCTTCTCCTAGTTTCTGGGGGTTGCCAGCAATCTGGCCTTCCTTGGCTTGCAGATGCCCCACTCTAGTGTCTGCCTCCACTATCTCATGGCCTTCTCCCCCGTCTGTTTGTGTCCCTATTTCCCCCATTCTAATGGAATATGATCAAGTTAGGTTACATCTTTAAAGACCTTATTTTCAGATATGGTCACATTCACAGGTGCCACGGGTTGGAACTTCAACATATGATCTTGGGGGACACAATTCCCATTAGACATTTATGTTGTTCATAATTTTTTGCAGCTGATAATACTGTATCTTTGCTGTCTCCTTCTCTGCTTATTTCTGTCTGATAGATTGCTAGAAGAGAGTGATGGGTCGGATGGAGTATCAATTAGAGTCCAATCAGGAAAACAAAAAATACTTGTAGGTTTTTATAACAAATAGGGAATTTATGCAAACATTTGATCACATGGGCTCTAGAAGTGGCTGAGGAGCCATCAGGGGAGGGGAGGGGAGGTTACCCCGAGTGTAGGGGCAAAGCCACTCCCATCCCTGTGGGCATCCTATGGAATCTAGAACCACAATGGACCTGTTGGGCAGGAACTGGACTCCCAACGGTGGCTTTCAGAGGTGCCTCCCAAGGCATTGTAATAAAATTGGAAACTGGACAACCAAACAGAAAACTATTAAAATCCCTTTTAACTTTACCACTTAGTGACAACCACTGTTAATAAGTGCTTCGTACACAGCAGCAAGTGCTCAGAAACTGAGTGGGATTATGTATGAATCGTCTGTCCTATTGCACACAAGTGAGGGTTGCCGTTCAGGAGAGTGACCATTCTCTTTCTGAGCATCGGAGCTTCTCTTTGATATTTGTCCTCCTGACCTCTTGAACTTGCCTCACTGTCCAAAGATACAGCATGATGCAACTGGAAAACCCAGGAAGTTATCCCACAGACGCTGCCCTCTGATGTCCTGGCTCAGTGGTTCAGCTTGCTGGACAGCCAGCGGTCTGAAGACCTCCCTCCTCGGCTTCATATCCCCAAGAGCAGCCCAGTGCAGGGCTCGCAGTGTGTGTGTGTGTGTGTGTGTGTGTGTGTGTGTGTGTGTGTGTGTGTGTAACATGAGAGAATGAGTACATGAGTATTCTCTTTGAAATTAACCACATCAGCACAAAAGCACAGTCAGCATTACATAAACACAAAAGATAGGGAACCATTTTCTCACAGAACAACATGAAATACCACCCCTGGCGATGTTCTCAGAAACGGAGGAGGCTTGCCTCAGGCTCTGACATATACCACTGTCCAGAGTTCACCTTTCCCAGGCAAGGCAGCTTCCCCAGGCCTGTGTCTATACCGACTTAAAGTCACCCAGGATTCAGACAGCATCGCTGCACATGAGTAACAGCCTAGAGGACCTGCAAAAGGAAGCAGTTTGCTCACATCCCAGCAGAACCCGCGCTGGTCCCTGGCGCCTGGCCCTCAGCTGACGATGTCAGCGGCCCAGGCAGATCAGGGGCAGAGACAGCTTGCCCACCACCAGACCTGATTTGTAGTTTCTTTCTTCAGGTAATTGAAGTGATGACAGAAAGGCCCCATAGGTGCCATAAGGGATATGAGGCATGTTGCAGCTTTGAAATAATTTCCAGATACTTATTTTCCATAAAACTCAGAGTCCACATAATGTTTGATTATGTGGACTGTCATGCCACTTCCTATGTACTCAGAAAGATGTACAGCTTTATAACCTGCATCGGTTGTATCAGGCCAGTTCAACTTCAAGGACAAATTCTGGCCCCAACATTCCACTTGGGAGGGTCAATATCAGTCTAACATCTGTCATTTTTCATATTCTCCTTTTCCTTTGCCTTGCACCTGGACAGTGGCTCCTCCTAGTTGTGTCTCCAAAGATGTGCGTGCATGTGCACATTTGTATGCATGTATGTGTGAACATGTGCACAGTTGTATGCATGTATGTGTGTGAGCATGTGCTCATTTGTATGCATGTATGTGTGAGCATGTGCACATGTCTGAGATGTACATATTTGTGTGCATGTGTGTATGAGCATGTGCACATGTGTGTGCATATTTGTGGTGTGTGTGTGTGTGTGGTCCCAGTTCACCCTTGCTGTCACTGGCCTTCTGCGGCACACTGCTGCTGTTGAGGGCTGCCCCGATTGTCAGTGAGGCCACTCTAGACAGGTTCTAGCAGATCCCTGCCTCTACTGGAGGTCTGGACATCAGGGCCCAGCTCTGCCCTCAAGCCCAGCAAAGTCATTTGGCATCTGGCATCTGCAGGCATCGCACAGGTCCTGTGGGTTGGACCTTGACCCATGAGAAGCCCACAAGCCCCTGTCTCTCCTAGCATCCTGGAAACCAGCGACCTCAATAAGAAACACTCTCCTCGCTTATCTTCAAAACACAAAAGACTTCCTCCATGCGGGGTCACCTCAGGCCTTTGACAACAAGGCCTCTTTATGGTTGTCTTCCTGGGATCTGCCGCTTTCCGTGTGTGTGTGTGTGTGTGTGTGTGTGTGTAGCATCACTGAAGCATATAAAGCCACTGTCAACTCCCTTTGAAAGTAAGACCAAAGGCTCACTGCTTAGCCTTTATTTGTGGGGCAAAGAGGGTAAAATCCCCTTTGTTTCTTTCCAAAAGTCAAAGAGGGGAAAAACAAACAGAAAGGCAATAATTAATATTACAATAACTCATCTTGTTACATATTAATTTATTCCAGATTTGAAATCAGGTCACATCTGGATTCCAAAGCTGAAATAGACGTGAGCTGAAAGAAAACAGTGGGGAGATGGGTTATGCTAACAGAAGTGGCACGCGTAAGGGGAGGAGGCAGGGGCCTATTGCAAATCTAAGTGCTCAGGATCTACACTCCTAGATCTGTTCAGATGACCCTCCTCTGACCATTCTCCGAGTCTCAATACCCAGCTGAGTAGATGGAGCTCAGAACAAGGCACAGCGCTCCAGGTGGGATCTGACCACCATTCACTGGAATATTACTTCCCTGCTCCCGGTCTTTTATATTTTCTTCATGCTGCCCATAAATGCATTTAGTTTACTTTTTTTTGCACATATTGACTTTGGGCCTGAGACTTCCAAACATTTTTTTAAAGAAACTATTCACAAACCTAGCTTTCTTCCATTCTATGCACATGTAATTCTTTTTACCTCATCACAGGGCTTTACAGTTATTCTTGTTAACTTTCATCTGGTTTGTTTTATATTGTTTCAGCCAATGGATTTTTGTTTTGTAATAAGTCTCTTTATTATTTTTCCTTATTATAAAAGGAATATTTGTGCATCACCAAAAATGGCATAAAATATAGATAAACTAAAAGAACATTACAAATAACCAGGCTTCACATAAAGTTGACTATTTGTAGATTCCAAAACCCAATATTATACTATCCAACCTCCTTTCAAAAGTAGTCATATGTCCATTTCCAATTTTCATGTGCCTTTCCCATCCTTTTTTATTTTCCCAAAATTACTGGCAGTGAATCTACAATTACCTTGGTTAGTTCTCAGCACCTTGGGAAAGAATTCATCCAGGTCTGAAGGATGAAGTCATTTACAAAGGCTTTTGTTCCCCCACCGTCTTGGCTCTTATCTTGGACTTCAATGACCTCCTGACCATGTTTATTCCACACTCCCAGGTTTGAAGGTCTTTCACTTTCATGAAGAAGATGGAAGCAAACGAAGAGTTGAGAAGAAGTTCTGTTTTCCTACTGTCATGCATTAGCCTTAGAGCATCAGTATCAGTGTACTGTCTTGGCCATTTTGGTGCCTCAAAAATTTTTCTTAAACTTTGATTCATTTTTGTGTGGCTTCTGTCTTCCAGCTGTGATTTTTACTCTTACACCAATCTTTCTTTTTCCCCTTAGTAATGCACTGTTCTCTGATCCTGTGTGTGTGTGTGTGTGTGTGTGTGTGTGTGTGTGTGTGGTCTTTTATAATCTGACTAGAAGCCTGATGCACGAAATTTGTGCAAGAGTAGCCTTCCTTCCCCCGGCTGCCAGCACTGGCTTCCCTCTGGCACCCGGGACCCAGGCATTCCTCTGACTTCATCCGAAGGACATTCAGAATAAGGTCTGGAATGATGTCCGGTCTAATTAGCATATTACCCTTTTATTATTATAGATATCATTGAATTGACCCATTAGCCACTCTTTTGCATCCTTACATTCCTTTCTTTTTTCCTTCACACCAAGATCTGTTTTGAAAATCATATTTTCAGACTTACTTTTTTTGTAAAATCTGAAATCTAAATATTTCACATTAGAAGTCCTAGGAAAGACAGTGAGTCTGATTGGCCTGGCTAAGTCTCATGCCTGTCCCTCGGCTAGGGGGAGGCAGAAATCCTGATGGACACGCCCAATAAGACTGCATACAATGGTGGGGAGGTGATTGCTCGGAACTAGGGTGCAGTTACCTGTAGCATGCCAGAATGCTGAAGAACAAATGTCCACTAGCTACTGTCTCCTCAGGTTCACCTCACTTCCACTTTACCAATAAGTTCTACCTTTTTTTAAAAAGCAGAATTAAGCATTGGCCAGTTTGACCTTTATTGATATATTTGCTTCTGAAAAAAGATTTTGTTAGCAAAGGGCATTAGGGATTTATGAGATTCTCTGTTCTGAGGAAGATGGGACTTCCTGCAGGTATCTAAATAGTGGAAGTCCCAGAAATACCAGTAATCTTTGTGCCTATTTTAACAATACCTCTGAGATTCTATTTATGTTGTGGCCCCAAGTCTTTTAGGAAGAAGTATCAACAGACAAATGCATTTACCTCATATTGAATTACTTTAACAATCATATTTTGGGCTTATTATATAAACTTTGGAAATTATAAATATTATTTCTGAATCTGTTCCCATTATTTCCTCCTGAAAAGTATTAATTATCCCTCCATTAACATTAATAACCCCTTCTATATAGGTGCACACTGGGCCTCCTGATACTGTTTAATCTTTCTTTCATACCTGGTACCCTTCATAATATTTGATGTTATAGTTTTTCTCAGAATTTTTCTCCCACCCCATAGTTTCAGGAATGTCATTTATCCTTATCCTATTAAATGCATTCCTACAAGGCTTCATAACTTTTGCAGGAACTTATGCCAACTAACTATTCATTTCTCATGACTATCTTTCTTTCAAGACAGAATCTTCAACAAGAAGGAATTAAAAACATTGTTGTGATGCCTAGTTCTTTAGTGTCCTATCTAGAATCAAAGATATGTAGGTTTCTTTTAACTTTACCATTTGTTCCAGTGTGGCAGTTAACTTTAGTCAGGTTTTCCTTTTCAAACATCCTCCAAGCAGATGACCCAGTTCTAAACTGACCGGGATAAGTTAGTTACCATCATCTCCTTACCCCTCCCTATGGGTAAGCGTCACAAAACCCACCTCCACCTAACAGTCACTGGGCATATAGATATTGGAGGAGTAAGAGCCATTCTTAGAATCACTGATTCAATGCAAGGTCTTAGGAGGTGGGGATAGTGGTTGGGAGGATGAGATTAAGGGAGTAACATGTTAATACAAAGAACACAATTCCTTGATTCCTTGTTCTGTAAATGAGTTTTCTCACATCATCCTGAAGACCTGCCCTGCCTAACAAATCAGGCTGATGGTAGATCCGGGAAATAATTTTTGAAAGCTTCTGACTTCCAGAGACTGTATGTAAGACAGGCAGGACAAACAAACAGTCCTTAATGTCACACACAGATGTCATCGTTCCAGAAAGAATTGGACTTCATTAGAGAAGTTGAGAAACCACAGCTGCCAAGATGTGTTGAGAGACTCATAAGATTTTATGCTGAAACCTGTTATCGACATGCCCTCTTTTAAAAAAACATATTTTTCTTCTCTTTTTTTAAAATATATTTTTATTGATTTCAGAGAGGAAGCGAGAGAGAGAGAGAGAGAAATAGAAACATCAATGATGAGAGAGAATCATTGATCAGCTGCCTCCTGCATGCCCCACACTGGGGATCAAGTCCGCAACCCAGGCATATGCCCTCGACTGGAAACAAATCCAGGACCCTTCAATCCACAGGCCGACTCTCTAACTACTGAGCCAAACCAGCCAGGGCTAAAAAATGTATTTTTCAATTACAATTTACATATATTATTATATTAGTTTATTATGTAAAATATAGTGATTAAGCATTTATATATCTTACAAAGTGATCACCACAATAAGTTTGGTAACCATCTGCCACTTTACATAGTTATTACAATATTATTGACCATATTCCCTGTGTTGTACATTACGTCCTTGTGACTTATTTATATCTGGCAGTTTATATTTCTTAATCCCCTTTACCTTTTTCTAAACATCTCACTAACAGCCTCCACTCTGGCAACCATCAGCCTATTCTCTGTATCTATGACTTTTCTCTGTTTGAAGACACTATAGAAAACAGTACAAAGTTTCCCCCAAAATATTAAAAATAGAACTACCATATGACCCAACAATTCCACTTCTAGGGATTTATCCAGATAAATCTAAACACTAATTCAAAAAGATATATGTACCCTTATGTTCATTGCAGCATTATTTGCAATCGTCAAAATATGGAAGCAACCTAAGTTGGTACATATATGCAATGGAATATTAATCACCCATAAAAAGAATGAAGTAATGCCATTTGTGACAACAAGGATGGATGAACAGGGTAATATGCTATATAAAATAAATTGAACAAAGAATCTTAAAAAATACAAACAAGACTCCCTTTTAATTTCAGAGACATAATAATTTTGGAATTTCTAATTTGCCCATGACTTAGTTTCCCTCAAATCTGAGTGTTTTCATTTGTTTTGATAAAATGCACATGCTATTTTTGTCCATCTAGTATTTAAGTGGCTTTCAAACTATTTTGACCATGACCAACAATAAGAAAAACATTTACATTGCAATCCATCAATCCATCCAGCATCCGTCCGTCTATATATCTAAAAAAGTCACCAAAAGTGCAAAGCCTTAGTATGCATAATATTCTCAGACTAGAGGCCTGACGGCATGAAATTCGTGCAAGAGTAGGCCTTTGCAGCCCTGGCTTCGAAGGTCGTCCCAAAAGTCATCCAGATGGTTGTTCCTGTTTGGCTGTTCGGTCGATTTGCATATTACCCTTTTATTATTATAGATAGCTTCTATTCTAGTTTATTCTATTTTATAGAAATTCTGGTCTCAACCCACTTGATTTTATAACCCCTTAACAGGTCATAACCTATAGTTTGAAAAACACTGCTCTCTATGACACACCACAAGCCTGGGTAAAATTCAGGTTTTTGTCTCGTGTAATAAAAAATCTTAAAAGCCTCAGCTGTCTGCTTGCTAAATTGTTCTTTTACACGTTAAAGTTATCCTTGCTAAATGTACTGGAAGCAACATAAATCGGAGGCTGTCTCAGAAGTTGGCATTAACGTGCTGTAATTTGGTGCTGGTGATGGGAATATCCGTCAGTGCACCTGGTTCTGTCATTCCGCTTGATTGTCTGTCACAGGTGGGAGGTGCTTTCCTTCCAGATGCCCTTTGATGCAGCTCCATGAAGGAAATGCAAACACTAGTCAGGCCTGGTCAAGAATCTGCCTCCCGAAGCTGACTGGGTTACATGGCAGAGAGAGCTGTGTGTCTCTGTCGCTCAGAAGAGGGATCTGTTGTATGGGGAGACCGGGGGAATGGAGTACAATGAGAAGGCAAGGAAAGGGGTGCGGGTGTGAGAGAATTCTCCCCAGTCTTTGTCCTTCTGCTATCTCAGAGCAATGCTGGTGCTCCTACATTTGTATTCAGGTTAGTTCAGGAGGATAGGGGAGAGAAATTGACATGCCTTGTACTATAAGTCGCCTGTGTGTCAGGCCTGCTCTAGGCACATTCCCATGTGGTCACTGTAGCAAGTGTAATAAGAGCTAATGTGTATTGAGTGCTTATTTTGCTTTAAGCATTATAAAAATGATCCCACTTAAGTCTCACAATTCTGTGAAGCAGATGCTAGTGATTCCCAATGCTGCAGGCGAGAAGCTGCAGCATAGAGAAGGAGAATAATTTCTTCTCCGGTGTAAGACAGAGCCAGGACCAGAGCCCACGTCTCCCCAAGCCCAGAGCCTGTGCTTGTCACCAACCCCCTGCACCATCTCTGTTTGGCAGATAGAAAACTGGCTCAGAAAATGTAAGTAGTCTGTCCAAGGTCACACAGCTAACAGGTAGCAGAGCTGGGATTCACATGGAGTCTGTCTTCTCACTGGGTCCTTGCACTTGAGCCACTCAGCACTCCTGCCTCCCAAGCCCACCGTGACCTGGAATAATTTAAGGGGTGATGTGTTCTTCCAAGAATGCAAGCTCCTACGGTTGGGTGAAATGCCCCAGGGCTGCTACTGAGAAACTCTAGTGTTGATTCTGCACAAGCTTGCCAGGGGTGGCGGGTGAGGGGGTAGGATTCAGATCAATCATCCTGTATCTTTAGAAAAATAACAGTGCAAGCTGGGGAACATTTCTAAGTTCTCTAAAGCTCAACCCTAAAGGTGTGAGGACTTTAAACAACTTTCAGTTCAGTATAAAAACTCGACTCAAATTTCCTTTTCACCCATGCATCTTGTGAGAGGCCAAAGAAAGTGTCAACTTCATGGCTTAGATAATAGAAACAAGCTGAGGGCGGGAACCATGCTGCGTGGTGCTTAGGATACTTAGCACGCAAGTCCTTCTCCACCGTTCCCTTGTAAAGCTCCACAGAAGAAATTTCTAGTATCAGGGAAGACACTTAAAATTCCACTGTAGTCATTAAAGAATAGTCTTAATAGATGTTAATATTACACATAGTTATTTTACACTAGAGGCCCGGTGCACGAGATTCGTGCACTGGGGGCAGGAAGGCATCCCTCAGCCTGACCTGCTTCCCAAGCTGGCAGTTGGACATCCTTAGCACTGCCCCTGAGGTGGGAGAGGTTCCCATCACCTCCGCTGAGCTCGCCAGTTGTGGGAGCGCACTGACCACCAGGGGCAGCTCCTGCATTAAGCATCTGCCCCCTGGTGGTCAGTGCATGTCATAGTGACCGGTCGTTCTGCCTTTGGGTCTCTTCGCATATTAGCCTTTTATTATATAGGATGAGCAGAAGTATTTTGCTTATAATTGGGGAACTTTCTATATACTGATGGATTGATACTTATTAGGGCACTTATATCAATAGCCTTTTAATATAATGTCCCCATAAGGCCATTTAGGATAGTGACTGCCTCTGTAGTGCTCGTGCTGCTGTCTCCACGGCCTCCTAGCCCAGTGCCTGTCACATAGCAGGTGCTTAGTGAGTATTCCTTGAAAAGTAAGCTAAGAAAAATAAGCCAGATACAGAGAACAACTGTTGTGTGATTCCATTTAGATACAGTTATCTGGAGTAGTCAAATTCATAGTCAAATCCAAGGCCACAGTAAATAAAGTTTTTGATCCCCTTCTCTTTTAAATTTCAAAAGGGTAAATAATGGTCAGCTATTACTACAGGAACCTTTTTAGCTTTAAGAGTAAGTGTCAAAGTTTTGATGAATAAACACTGTTCTATAGTTTTAGAGGCTGAGTATAGGCTTTGATCATTAAGTGACTCTTATTAGTACTAAACTAGCCACATTGGTTCTTTCTCTCTAAGCAAATGAACAAATGTCTCATAGAGGGGTTTTTTTTGGGGGGGGGTGTTATATTTTTTATGCTTTTTACAGTTTAAAATATGCAGGCTTGAAAAGGAGATGGACAGTCCCCAGCAACCGGAGTCCCGGTTGGATACAAGTTCTTCTGCACTGCACACCCTTCACCACCACCAAGTGGAAGATGCAGTGTCCCCTCCCAGGCAAGGCAAGCCCCAGGGAAGACTAACCCCAATTTTTTTGGTACAAACGTTACAAGGGTCAACCAAGGGTATAGCCAGCTTGCTATAGCTATTAGGTCACCTGGCAACTTGGGGTCAAGGGAAAACAGGATCACCTCCCTCCACAAATGAAGTGATAAAACAGAATAAAACAACTTTAATAAATACTTCTTTTAAAATCGCAAGCAGGGTTCTTGTGCTTTGAAGAATGGGAGGTGCAAGACAACAGGGATAAAACCAGATAAGTCACTGGGCATTCAGCTGCTATTTGTAAGGAAGAAGTCCCAGTCCACCTTTTATTTTCTGTTTTTGTATTCATGATAAAAAAAAACAACAACCCAAGATTATAAAACTAGATAGGGATCTCTGCATTAACAACTGGACAGATTTTTTAAAAATTACAATCAGGAGATACCACTTTACATCCATTAACATGGCTATTATCCAAAAAAGTGGAAAATTACGACAGTGGGAGAGGATGTGGGGAAATTGGGACCATTGCGCACTGCTGGTGGGAATGTAAAATGGTGTTGCTGCTGTGGGAAACAGCTTGGCAGTTCCTCAGAAAGTTAAACAGAGACTCACCGTATGACCCAGCAATTTCGCTTTTAGGCATATTACCCAAATAATTAGACTAGGGACTCGAACAGGTATTTCTACACTACTGTTTACAGCAGTATTGCTCACAGCAGCTAAGAAACAACCCAACTGTTCATTACAAAACAGATGAAAGGATAAACAAAGTGTGGCATATATGGAGACAGATATAGCTAGGTATACAATGAAGTGTTATTTCATTTTTAAAAGGAATGAAATTTTGACACATGAAATTTTGAACCTTGAAAACATAAAGCTAAGAAAAATAAGCCAGATACAGAGAACAACTGTTGTGCGATTCCATTTAGATAGATATCTAGAATAGTAAATTCATAGAACCAGAAAGTAGAACGTAGGTTACCAGGACTAGGGGAGGGGAGAGGGGGGAGCTGTTGTTTTGTGGGTACAGAGTTTCTGTTTGGGATGATGAAAAGTTTCTGGAGATGGAGAGTGACAGTGGTTGTACAACATTATGAGTGTACTTAATGCCACCAAATTGCACACTTAAAAATGGTTTAAATGGTCACCTTATGTTATGTATATTTTATCACAGTAAAAAAATATATATTATAAAACCTGAGAACATATCAATTACTTTCACAATGTTGTACAAACATCACCACCAGCTGCTGCCACCTCCCCTGAATAGGCCTTCCACAGCACAGAGCCAGGGGGAACGGGACCTGCCCATGTTCACTGGCTGCTCCGCTGGCCGAGGCCTAGAATAGCTTTCCTACACCAGGAACTGGGGAGGATGGGAGCTGCCACTTGGAATAGCCACTTGGAGATCCACTGGAATCGCTTGCCATGACACAGGCCTGTGGAGGAAGCAGGGACTTTCCTTACCAGCTGCCCTACTCAGCTCCTCCTTACTGAGCAGAGGGCTGGGGGTGGGGACTGCCACCACTGCCTGGCCACCCACCCAGGATAGGTCTTCTGCACGAAGCTGGGACACTGGGAGTTGCCACTTGGCTGTCAGGACCACAGCAATGATCTCCCACAACATGGATCTGGTAGGCGGGATGGGGGCAGCCATGCCTTCCACTATCCTACTGGGTTCCTGTAGATTTTGTTGAGTAAATATTTCTTAAATTGTTGTAAACCCCTTGGTCAATCTCCAGGGATTTTGGATGTTTGTCTTTGCTAATTTTTTCCAGTTTAGTAGCTTTCTTTCTGGGGGTGAGGTTTCACTAGGATTCTCTCTCCACCATCCGGGAAGCCCCCTCCTTCTCCATACTTCTAATTGACCGTAATGGAAAGATGCATATTTTTGAACAGCAGCATTTTGTACAGGTCCTCTACGTGGTAAATTCATGTATTAATCTTATCCCCCTTTTCTAGTCTTCCAAGGCCACATCTGATCTCAAGTCTGTCTAAAAACTCACTGGAGATAGCGTAGTGGTGGGCAAGCCCTTGGCTCAGGGAGCTACCAATCTGAATAAGGGAAGCATTTAATTACATAAACCTGAGATCAAAAGTAAAGTGTCCCTACAGGAAGGTAAGGGGATTAGCAGTGTGGAGGCACACAGAGCTTGTGCAAAGACCAGCCCTTTGAAATCCACAAAATCACCTGTGCCTGCTGATAGCGGCTTAGGGTGACTTCTGAGGGGATTAGGCCCAGTCGGCAGTGCTTGCTTCACAGAGATGCATCATTATACTCAATGGCTGTTTATTGAATGTCTGCCAGGATGCTGGCATTGTAATTATCTGTTTCTAAGGCTCTGCATCACCTTGCTTTGATTTTTTGCTTTTTCTCCCTGTAAAGACTTTGTTCTTGCTGGGGATTTCATATTTCTTTTATTTTCCATTGGTTTTCCAGGAGTGAGAAGAGGCAGTTCACTCGATGCTCTATGTATACAGTCTTGGAAAGCCACTGCTCAGGGTTTTAAACACTTTTCTGACTTGGATAACCTGCCACTCCAAGTGAAACGATTCTCTTTGCTAGACTTGCTGCAGGTTGGAAGGGAAGGTGTCCTTCAACAATGTCAAATTGCACGTCCAGAATGATTAATAGATTTTACCCCATCCACCCCCTCATCCTACACAGCTTGGAGACCAGTTTCATTATTACTACTTTCTGGAAGAAACAAAATTATTTGCCAGCATCTTAATATGATGAATTGCTAAAACGAAAGAAGTATCCTTGTAATCCTTTTAGATGTCTCTTAATTTATCTCTCCGTTCTCCTTCCAAGCCCATTTGTTTAAGATCTGCCCTGTGAAAAGACTCACGATGCATATTTTGAACATTGGTTTGAAATGATTCTTCAGGTGTGATGGCAGGAGCTTCCGCAGCCCCCCTCGTATTGCCTCTGTGATCTCAGGCATGTCCTTCCAAACACCGCCCCCACTCCCCCTCCCTGCCCAAGTGCATTCTGAATAGCAAGGATTTCTGGCTGGACTTTTTGTTTGGGTCAAGTTCAGAGAGAGTTCTTGCGTTTTTTTCATCCTCTAATAAAGATGGGGGGTGGAGGTCAGGGGAAGCACATCTTGCAGATGAAGGGCAAGTGGAGATCTTTGATTCAAAGGCTGGGGCTCCATCACTTTCTCTTACGTAGAAATTGTATTCATCCCACACTTCCTGCTGCAAATCACTCTGGTAAGACGTGACAATGCAGCAGATACACAAGGACTTTTCCCACATCACACTACAAACACAGACCCCCCTCTCTGGGGAACCTAAGAGAAACTTCTGGGCTTCCACTTCCCCTCCATTTGTTTGAAGGCTCAAGAGAACACAGTTCCATTTTCAACAAAAATTAAAAAGGAAAATCATGAAAAGAGCCAACCTCCTTTTTTTCTGTCTCTTAATATATTGTTGCATCCAGGGAAGAGGAAGCGGTGAGCGCCACTGATACTGGGTCCCCAGGGACCCTATGAGGGTCACTCCCCAGCTATCAAATGAGCATGTCTTCCTCCACTTGTAGAGCAAGTTTGTAATGGGACTGGAAGTTACTCTTGGCTCAGCTCTGCTGTGCAAATAAATGAAATGCCACAATGCTTCAGGGAACCGGCTGTGTTCACACCTGGGTTTTCACAGAGAGGACAGTTTTTAGCTTCAAGGCTTTGGAGCTTTGGAGAAAGGAGATTTGAAAAATCATTAGCCATGTTCCTGCCAGCCTCCCTAGGCCTGCTAAGAACGGTGTGTTCCTTAAGGGCAGGAACAAACTCTTTCCACCCATTTTGTTCTTTTATTTCTTTTTTAGATGCTGTCTGTAGTGCCATCGGCCAATTCACTTTAGGACTTAAAACATGACAACATCTCATTTATTCTGCCTCGTTACAAAATAATGTGCGCACTGGATAAAATTTTCCAGATCACTGGATTGCCGCCCTCTGAGCACTGAACAGTTTCAAGTGAAAATGTATTTAGTTAATAAATATGGTGGAGATGAACCGTCCTTTGACCATGCATGTTCATGATAATGAACTTGCATCAGTTCACTGGCTGGACCAGAGATGCCCTTGGCCCTTAGGGATGACAAGGGCTCTGCAGCCTCACCTTAAGGTCTTGGAGTTCTAGCCTCTTTCCATCGGTTTTCTGGTCTCTAAATCTGTGCCCCTTTGTCTTCACTTCTGCCATTTATTCCCAGGACTTGTGTCCTCTTCAGTCTCTACTGTTTACTTCTTTACCAGTTGTACCCCAGGACAAAACTGAGGGACACCAGATGGACTGAATTATGCTTATATTCCGTCCTTGGTAAATATGCTCTCCTGACAACCGAGTGAAGACTGTGAGTTTTATGGCAGCTATAAAAATCTAATTCGTCCTTTCTGTCATATGAGGAGATGAACCTTATATTATCATTTTCTTTTTGTAGAAAAATATCCATTTATCTTCTTATTAAAATTTGCCTTTGGTAGAACAAGTCAATTGGACCTCCCAAACAGATTTTAAACTGTCCACTTCTAACTTCTATGCTACCGCCTTCCTCCAGGCCAATATTATCTCTCATAGACTCAGAGATAATGGTCCCCCAGCATCATCCTTCCAATCCACCCTCCACACTACAGACAGAACGAGCTTTAGAAAATGTCAATCTAGTTCACCCTCTTGCTCAGTGACTCTCCATGCCAGCCTCACCTACATCACTCTTTCCCTCCTGCTGTTCAGCTGATCATGAGGAAGGGGTAGGGCTGTTGTTACAGTGGGTCAGGGAGGAATATGTGAGAACCCAGGTCACTCAGTTGGGTTTCTTTTGGTCCTTCTTTCCTCACTTGTGACTGTAGGTGATCAGGAACAACAACCCCATTCTGACAAGGCCATGTGTCTGTTTGGGCTGCTATAACCAAATACCAGAGACTGGATAGCTAACACAGCACCCAGTTATATCTCAAACAACAAACATTTAGTTCTGGAGGCTGGGAAGTCCAAGATCAAGGTACCAGCAGGTTCTGTGTCCTTCAAGAACCTGCTTCCTGTTTTCAGGTGGCTGCCTTCTTGTTGTGTCTTCACGTGGTGGTGGTGGTGGGGGGGCAGGGGCTCGGTCTCTCTTTTCTTATAAGGACATTGATCCCATTATGAGAGCCTTACCCTCATGATTTCATCTAAACCTAATTACCTCCCAAAGACCCCACCTCTAAACACTGCCATACTAGGGGTCAGGGCTTCAACCCCTAATTTTTTTGGGGGGAGTAGGGGGACACAAACATTAGTCCATAGCAGCGTGATGATTGAGGCTCAGACCCCTTGGTGATGAGGATCTGGTCATGTCACCTGGAAAGGTGAGAGGTGTCTACACAGGCAAGGAAGGAGACAATGAGCATCTGTCATCTCTTACACTGATTGCCGCAGTGGGGGCTGAAGTTTGTCCCACTAACTCTGGTCTTCTAAGTTTTCCCTGAGGAAGAGAGGCCTCCTGGAACCCTGGAGGAGACGCTGTCATGTGTGTACATGACATGGATGGGCGTGGTGCAAGGGGTGGACTGTGCTAGACACAGAGATGAGTCACTAGTCTCTCTTCAAGGAAGGACTTGCAATGACCTGTGAGGACTGCAATCAGCACACAGCCTCCAGCCACCGGCTCCTGGAGAGCTGGCCCCAGCTGGAGTCACACCTGCCTGAGGTCATGCCCTTCTAGTGGGGATGCAAAGGCCTGAACTTCTGCCCAAGGTGGCACAGCTCTGATGGGCAGTCCTTCCCCAGAGCTGCCTGCTGGGGCTTGGTTGGGCCTACCTCACAGTTTGGCTTCTCTCTTTGCTCAGTCTTCTTTTTTCCCCTTCCTTTTAGCTAATGCCAATTCCTAATTAGCACTTTGCACTCACATTTGTCTCAGCATCTGCTTCAGAAACTTCAACAGGCTACAGCCTAAATGCTTTGAAGGCAAAGGAGGAGCTTACCAGGTAATTTCAAGCAAGTTGTTTCTGCATCCGTGAAATGGAGATAACTCTTCTCAGAGTTGTGTGAGGCTTGAGATCGAGTGTGTAAATGCTTCGCACGGTGGCCGGCATGTAACTGTTTGTAGTGTTTAAAAAGGGAGCTCCCACCCTAACTGGTTTGGCTCAGTGGATAGAGCGTCAGCCTGCGGACTGAAAGGTCCCAGGTTCGATTCCGGCCAAGGGCATGTACCTTGGTTGCGGGCACATCCCCAGTAGGGGGTGTGCAAGAGGCAGCTGATCGATGTTTCTCTCTCATGGATGTTTCTAACTCTCTATTCCTCTCTCTTCCTCTGTAAAAAATCAATAAAAAAAATATAAAAAATAAAATAATAATAAAAAGGGAGCTCCCATAGAAAATGACAGTTTCCCCTGCCCACACTGCTTGGTGAGTTCTCTGATGAGGAGGGAGAGCTGAGTGTTCTGTTTTCTGGCCACTCTGTTGATGATAATAATACCTAATATTATGTAGAATGAACTGTGAGCCAGGCACATAAGTGTCTCACATATATTAACTCAACCCACACAACAACCTGATGAGGAAGGTGCTGTTTTTTTAGTCCCATTTTACAGATGAAGAAACTGAGGCACAGAGCAGTTCACAAATTGGTGTCAGTTCCCAAAGATTGAAAGTGGGAGAGGTGGGCTTTGAACCCAGGTACCTGGCACCAGAAGCTGTGCTCTTGCCCACTAAAGTACATTTCCTCTTGGTTGAACTTTATTCTACAAAGAGCCTGATGCAGAATGGGCAACACGGCCTCTAACCTCCCACTTCCCCATGACACTCTTCCAGAACTAGTTTTTTTGAATAGGAAAGATGGAGAGGATAGGAAGATGTCACCTGCCAGCAGATGGGCCGAGGGTCAGTAATCCTTTCTGAAGGAGTGAGGGAGAATCCAGCATCTGTGTCCCTGGGCTGAGGTTCCAGCCCAGAGGAGCCCCCCTGGCAGAGGGTATAGGATAGGCATTGACAATGGCAGCTTCCTTGCAAAATGTGGGTGTTTGCAAATAACTAACTCAGTTTTTTCAACATGTCTTTATTTGCTTAAATTAAGAAAATATAGGCTACATGCTCTTTTCAGGTAAACTGCTTTTTTACTGAAGCAGAAAGCAATATTCACAACCTGATGCTACTATATACTTGGAGTTTTCATTTTTAAATAGCAAGCCAGAATTCTGTACAGAATCAACATTGGCGTAATGTTGTCCAAATATGTGAAGGATTTTAAATGTTAGCTCCGTTACATTTTGTTCCAGCAAAGCAGACAAAGATCATGATTCAAAACACGATGTTAATATTTTATTAGATGCCTCGGGGCTTAATAAATACAGTATGCACATCGGGCTTTCTCACGTAGCTACTCAAATGCAAATATACCAGTTATCCTTGCGGGGTTATGAAAGGTCAGCCTCAGTCTCATGGCCAGTGCGGAGTCAAATTTTTTTAAAAAGAAAGAATAAAAGATTTAAAAGGCAATAAGAGGAGGTAGTGATAGGCCTGAATGGAAAGGATAAAGAAAAATATGCCACTTGGCTGGTCAGTTGTTTGGTTCAGAGTGACAGTGGTCAAAAGCCTGGAAAGCATCTGGCAGTGACCTATTTTCAGAGTGCTGCAATGTGATGAATGCCATGCTGTCCTGGCCCTGGAGTGCTGGTCACCCTGGGTGATTTCATCCCTGAGGTTCTCTGAGGATGGACTCTGAGGCTCTCCTATGGGTTTTCATTCTGATTAAGTAGCTCCCTTAGGCGGGTTGGCTAACTCTCTCCTGAGCTCTGCACTAGGCATTGGTGTCCCTGGAATTTATTACCCAAACTGGGACAATGTTCAGAGTTTAGGCCACACTACTGGTAATTACCCTGGAACAATAGGTATAAACCAGGGTTGTCTGAGGCAAACCAGGTGCTGGTCACTCAAAAACATACAAAACCAACATTTTAACCTTGGTTCTCAGAAGGCCATTGTATACTAACCATGGGGTTAGATCCAATTAAATATCTATACTCAGAGTCAAGAACTATACACAGGCTTTAGAATACTCTCCATTACAACTTTATACTACTTTCCTTAGACCTCTTTCTCCCTTCAAATGAAATTTTACTGAGAAGTCTAACATATACAACAGATGAAATCTGAACCACTCTGAGTGACATAGGCCTGAGGGCTGAGACCCTCTTCTCCCTAGCAGCCCTAGAGGGGCTCCTCAATAGACCATGTGAAAACCACTCTCCTGGACCTTACTCTCTCCATCTCAACATTCCCTTGTTCCTCAAACATTCCCACATGACCCATTTTGGTCAGAGAGGACTAGAGCTTGCTATTCTAGATTCCCTGGTTCCTTTTCCAGCTAGCCAGACCCAGAACAAACTGGAAGTCTGCAGCCCTCATAGTAGCTCCTCCACACACAACTGCTGAAAGAGTAAGTATGGACCGGGACCCTAAGAGCTGGGGACCTCACAGACCTCATGGTCCGCCTCCTGGGTGAGTTCATCAGGGCATCAATGAGCCATATTAATAATGAGTGGAAAGCAAGTTGCCCCCTGAGGACTTGGGGCAGATTCTTGGCCCAGAGTTGTGTTTGTCACTGCAGAAACCACATCATCCATCAGCATCCCTTTGCAGGTGCTCTGACCTAAGGACATGGGTGGCAGCAGGAAACCTAAGCAGCTTTGACACTGGGTGGTGGTGGGGCTGAAGAGAGGAGCTTTAGGCACAGTGGCAGGAGAAATGCATCAGGAATTGACAAAGCACCCGGGTAAGTGATGAGAACGAGATGAGGCTGATGGGGAAGCACCGTGGCCAAGAGGAAAAGCTAGCACCCAGCAGTCAGAGATGGGCCAGGTCTTCTAAGGAAATGTATCGGGAACTTTGAGAGGAGAGGAAGCAAAATAATAAACAGTACCTAGCTCTACAAATAAGAGTTGAAACTACCAACCTAGAGGCAGTTTTTACATAAACACAGACACAGTACCAGCGGGTTCCTGCGTATGGTCAGTTACACATAAGTGACATCCTGTCTGCACTGCGTTACTCGGTGCCATGCCTAAGGGAAGCCTACCTACGGGCTCAGCCCACCCATTCTAATCATAGGCAGTCACTGGAATCACGATTCAAGCATCTAGGAAGACGTGATTAGTCACTATAAGCTGGCTATGTACTTTAAAACATATTAAGTTACCATAAACATCTCAGGCATCATCTTGAAATATAGACAGCATGTGTTCATACTGTGTGTGTCCCTTACTGAACAGGTGAAAAGCCCAAGTCAGCAGTATGATTTCGAGGTCTCCTGCTCTCTCTCTCCTAATGAGTCTGAAGCCAGACACAGAAATATTTATGGAGTCCCTGGGAGGGGGTCCTGGGAGTCACTATTTTAGCCCAGTCAGTGTTTCTCAACCCTGGCTGCACGGAAGAATCATGGGGCAATTTAGAAAATAACCGAAGCAGGGCTCCACTCAGGCCAATTCAATCAGAGTCTCAGAGGCTGAGGACCCACATGAGGTATTGTTAAAAGGGCTCCCCAAGCTGATTCTAATGTGCAGGCACATTGAGAACACAGCCCAGCCTCTCCCCTACTGGTGATTAGCTGCTGGTTATTCTAATTCTCCAAACAAGTCAGACCTTGGGTTTCATGGAGAAGCCTTCCCCTTCTGCCCCCGCTCTAGCCCCAAGGAGAAGCCAGCTGCTAACAGAGTGACAACTCCTCTTGCAGCTGCGTTAGCAAGGGCTCCAGGAGGGCGCTCCAATCCGGACGCCTGCACGAGCACTGAGCGTCATCTGCAAATCCGCTCCTAAGGCCGCACCAATGAAGGGGGCTGCAGCCCAGCAAGGCGGACCCAGGCAGGAACCTAAGCATGGCTGGGCTTTCCTTAGTCAAAATTATTCATTTTCTCTTGAAACTTTGTCTTATTTCTGCAATGACTATATGAGAACACTCCTTTTCAATAACTCCTGTGTCATTTCTGGTATTTTTGTTTTTTTGTTCGTTTGTTTGTTTTTTAATAAAGGCAACTTTTATATATACAACTACTCATATTTTCATCTATCTGAAAAAATATTGTAACTTTCACACATTCAACTAAACAGTCATTAATTAGGAATCATGTCAAGCACCATAGTTTTGCCACTTGAAAGAAATTTACCTTGTATTGTATAGTAGTCAAAGAAAAGTAGGATTTCTATAAGCACCTCAGCATCGGCCTGCAATCAGATGCCTAGAAGAATGTGCACAGCGTCTCGCATTGGAGAGGCAGAAATAACACCGGAGAGACGTTAAAAATCAAGGGCCCGGAATGACCCGAGAAGCATTTCCCTGGCTGAGGACGCCCCTCCTCACGGAGTCTGAGCCATCTGTGAAGATGCGAGCCAGTCGCCAGTCGCCAGCCGCCAGCGAATGACAGCTCATGCAGAAAGCTATATTTGAACTGCCTGCTTCTCATTTTCCAAGTGTAATTCTAAAACTCTCCACTTAGATACCTAAAAGCACTGCTTGTTTTTCCATTTTCCTCTCCAGTAATTCTTTTAAACTCTCATCTCTGTGCTTGAAGTACAAGTAATCAGAAAAGGAGGCCCCCCGCCGCGCGCTCTGCAGCGCCCTGAGGCTGGGATGCTCCTCTCTGCGGGCGCCATCTCTCTCCTGGCCGCCCTCTGCCCCATGGCTGTCCTTGCTCTTCTCCTGGCGTCCTTCCTTCTGCACGGCCTCCTCCTCCTCCTCCTCCTCCTCCTCTTCCTCCTCCTCCTCCTCCTCCTCCTCCTCCTCCTCCTCCTCCTCCTCCTCCTCCTCCTCCTCCTCCCCCTCCTCCTTCTCTTCTTCCTCGCAGGCTTCCTGGGGCGCCCGGGGGGCCGGCTCGGGCTTGGTGGAGAGATCCCGGGGCACGCAGCGCTGCCTGCTCCGCGGGGCCGGGCCTGGGCTGTCCCGCTCCACCTCGCAGCAGTGGTCCTCATCCTCCTCTTCGTGGCAGGAGCTGCCCCTGGCGCTCTCCCCGTCAGACTGGAAGGCCCGGCGCTTCTGGGACAGGTCGAAGGGCTCCTCCTGCTCCAGACTCCTCAGGACCCCCGCCTGCGCCAGGGCGAGTCTCCCCCTTCCAAAACCTGTGAGAGCAGAGGCAGCCTTCAGGCCCTGGAAAAGCCTTTGAAAAGGGGTGGCTGGTGGTACCCAGGGCCGTTCAGTGTAGCTTGATTTTACAGTTTAAGAATAGATAAACACCCAGAAAGAATCTACATGGGGGTGACCCCTCTAAGGTGAATTTGGCAACAGGCGCCAAAAGCTAAAAACAAGCCTTGCTCACACTTAGCAATTACTGAGAATTTAAACTATGCAAATTTGCAGGTGAACAAGTCTGTGTGTGAGTGTGCTCATCACCACATTTTTAATAATGAAACTGTGACGACAATGTATCTACTTAATGGTGGAGGTTTGTTTAAATAAATAATAGTGCATCCACACAATGAACTGTGTGTGGGAGATGTAGAGACCTAATAACATAAAGAGGTATTCTCTATATATTTTAAGTATAACACATATATACTTATTATGTATATTTATAGTGTAGACCCAGTTCACTCATTCCCTCTTCCTGTCTCTTAAAAAAAGGATGTCAACAATCTAAAAAATGAGGTGATTTTTGACATTTTTTCTTTTTATTTCTAATTTTTTTTTTTTATTTTCAGCAAGCATTTCTTTTATCAACCGAAGGACTTGTATGCATGCATATAAGCATAACCAATGGACATAAGACACTGGGGGGTAGGGGAGGCCAGGGGATTGTCAAGGGCGGGGGGAAAAAAGGACACATATGTAATACCCTTTGTAATACTTTAAGGAATAAAAAAGAAAAAAGAAAAAAGATAAAACAATAATAAAGATATTTCCACCCTGGGAAAAAAAAGATATCCCATAAAGAGGTCCCCTGGGGACCCCAGAGGCCCTGTGTCCAACTACAAGTGTCCCTGCTATCAGGTACAGTGATGTGAGAGGGCCTCACTGTTAGTTTAGTTTGAGGACTCACACACTTTCCAGGAGCCAACAGGCCCATGGCAGAGCTCCACCTGATTTGATCTTGGCCGTAGTAAGGTCCTGAGAAACAGGTGGGGGCGGCTGGAGAGGCGAACTGGGAGGGATGGGCCTGGGCTGCAGCCAGAACCTGCAGCACCGCAGGAGGACCAGGCTTCTGGGTGGGGAGACACAAAGGAAGCTGATGTCCAGCGCTGCCAGCCTCAAGATGCCGTCAGGCAAGGAAGCTGTCTATAGCTTTAATCTTGTTGGGGGCACAGGGAGGGTCTTTTTGATCTGGGCCTTGGATTTTGAGCCATTTCAAAAACTGGAATGAAAAATTACTGACCCCTTTTGTAGATGAAAACATTAAAATAGTTGCAAGTCTGTTAAAAGTTTTCAAAGCAGCTCTGTGATACATAGTGATGTTCTTTATTTTTCCAGAATGATAGAGTTGTCAGGTGCCTGGTAGGCTTCTGAGTGTCCATAGGGACAAGCTGTGGTGAGCAGGTTAGGTGTTCAGGTGCAGGCCTGTCTCATCATGGCCTTCTATGTCTCCAGCCCTGGCAACTGAATACACTTCACCTGTTCTGGAAAAATCCAGGCCTAACTTGGGAAGCCGCTCAGGCAACCAGAGACGTGAAGAATAATTCAGGTGAAAAACATGGTTAGGGTGGAAAAATTGCTTTTGCTTTTTAACCAGAATTTTTCAGGGCTTTTGCACCAACTCTAGGCCTTGCTTTATGACCACAGTTCCCTGTCGCCCAGGAGTCAGGGCGACATTGTAAAAATCTGAAAATCACAATCATTCTGTTGTGTGCTCCTTGTTTATGAATATGTGTGCCTATCTGACCATCTCTTTTGGAAAAGGGTGGGAGGAAGAGCAAACACAAATGAGTCACCTGTGTTTTCACCTGGTGTGGTGAGCACTGGCTTGACTCAGAAATTCTTGAATTGGAACCCCAGTTCTGCCTTCAGACTTGCTGTTTAACCTTGAGCAGTTCATATCACACCTCCCGGCCTTGGCCTCCTCTTGTATAACATGAGAACAACGCAGTCTACTTTGTGGAATTGTGGGAATGAGCTCTGTGCTTTGATCATACTAGTGACCAGAAAAGAGCGGCCAGCTAACACCATGTAAGTTACCTCTATGTATGTTTTCTCTCCCTACACGCAGACCTCCCAGAGGACAAAGCTGGTCTCCGTCCCTCACTGCTGCCAGGGCTCAGAGCACATGCCTAGGATGGACTGCACTTACTGCCTATTGAAAGACTGCCTGGTTAGGTGACCAAGGAGCAACCTGCCAAGTTCGGCAGATCTGGAACATGAACTCTGGGGGCCCTGGGACTGACAAACAAGGCGAGAACTTTCCATCCATTCAGTCAGGACTTAGGGAGGGAGACATAGCTCCCACTGAGCAGGAGAACTGCCCTTGAACCTGTCTGGTCCTGAACAGGTAAGAGGAGGCTCCTGCCTGCTACAGACAGACCTCTGCTGACAACAGAGCTTGCAGACCTGTTTTCCCAAAAGGGGAGAAAAACCGCATGCCCTTTAACAGCCGTGTGGCAAAGTGTACACAAGACAGGCTTTAGAGTCAGAAAGGTCGGTGTTCAAATCCTGGCTCTGCCAGTTTTCAGTTGACCAACTTCTGGCAAATTAATGTTGGGAAGCCTCAGTTCCCCCATCTGTAAAACGGGGACAACGGAAGTCCCTCCAGCCTGAAGCTGGCATCATTACAATGTTCCAGTTGTCTTTCTAGACTTCATTTGTACTTGCTGCCTTCAGATATTAGCATTTTATTTGTTATCATAACATTGGCAGCTTGCTCCTGCTACCCTGCTGTAGTCTTGAAAGTTACACTCCCTTTTTCAACCATAAGAATAAAGCGAAGCCCCCTGTAAACAAGGTCACTGCCCATTTGTTACCCACTGGCCTCACAGGCATGGGGGCTTCATGGAAGATTAATACCTTGAGAATGGAGGCCCCGCTCCATGACACCGTGCTTGACTTTCATGTGGCGCGTCAGGTTCCCCTTCAGGGTGAATTTGCTGGGGCAGTAGAGGCACTTGAAGGGTTTGCTGTCAGAATGCAGGTGCATGTGGCCCATCAGGTTGTGCATCCGGTTGAACTCCTTCCCACACAGCTGTCGGAGACAGTGACAAGGAGAACACAGGTTACTTGCAGGCAGGGGACCCCGCCCCGGTGAACCCACAGCCAGACCCCTGTGAGGCCCTTTGCTTGAATCTGGGCATTTCAAGTGGCTTGCAAAGAAAATGTCCCCGTGGAAATCAAGGAGGGGGTGGATTGTGCCCAGGCGCAGAAGCGCAGCAGGTAGGGGTGGTCTCTTGAGATTTTGTTCCTGTGGTAAAGGATTTAAAACTCAAGGTAAAAATCACAAAGCTATTAAAGCTTCTTTTGCACCTTTTGAAAAGGAGAAAAGCTGATCTGAAAAGCAATTGCTCAAAGTGTGCTTCACTTGAATAATAACGATACAGTTACTTGCTTAATATTTATGGAGCATTTGCAATATGGAAGGCACTATCGCCAGTCTGCCATGGAATGTCACACTTAATTTTCACATCAGTCCTATGAGGTGTGTACTATTGTCACCCCCATTTTACAGATGGACAAACTGAGGGATTAAGATTGGCCAAGGCACACAGCTAGTGGGTGCTGGAGTTGGGATAATGAACTCAGGCCATTGGACACCAGAGGCCACGTGGTCAGCCACCACACCATACTTTTCTAATTTTTAAATGTGCTAATTATTGGAATGAATTTCAAAGTCAAAAGGAAGATGGAGACATGTAAAGGAAGGATTGTCTTTTCTCTGGGTAGAGGTTTGAAGTACTGAAAACATTATCTCAGGTTTTAAAGAAGTAAACATGTTTTATTCATTTTTTTTCTTTGTCATTTCTCTTTATTTCCATTAAAGTGCAAATGCATGATGGACCACGACCGTGGTTCTCCAGCTTCTTTCAGAAGAGACACTGTCTCTTCCAAGGCGCTGTGTGCAGGTGGGGAGCATGTGCTTTGCTCGCTCTTGTTGTCCCCAAGCCTGAGCAAGGCAGGGTTTGGAGACTCCGGCCCTCCTTGGGTGTGCTTGGACACAGTGTCAAGGGAGGAACATCCCCGTCCCACCCCAACCTCAGAAGCCAGTTCGGAGTGAGAGATACCACGGAGAGAGGACTGGGAGTGCAGCGTCCTCTAAAGCTGACATGTTCTCCTCTCTTCCTGAGAGGGATTTTCAGGGCCATTGTCGGGGATTCTGGATTGACTTCTTGTTAAGGAAGGCAACGTTTTCCTCGTGTGGCTATGGAGGTGAGAGTGGAGCTAGCCTTGGCAGAATGGGCAGACCTAACAAATGGTGACCTTGAGAGATTAGCTCAAAAGAATGCTGGATGGTAGGAGGAAGCCAGCCTGGGGTTATAAATTCGTCACAGATAATCCACACATGGATAATGAATGGCTGGTTCTGTATTTTTAAATGATTCATATTTGGGAGTTTTAAGTACTTTTTCCCTTTTTACTTCCTTACTAGCAAAGATGAATTCCCACACTCAGTACTCAGAGTATGTGCACACCACATTCATTTGGAAATGCTGACCCAAGAAGGGAAAGATTGAGAGAGTTGGTCTAATTTTCAACATCTTCAGGAGCCCTACATGTGGGACGGATATTTGCTTACTTTTATTTTCAATAGAGACAATGTATTAAGATATTATCAACCTAAGTTTTGCACATGTGTGCAAGTTCTGGAAACCTTTTGTGATCTATTTATTAGCTTAGTTTATGCAGTTCTCCGTCCTGGCTACAGAAAAACAAAAGCTTTGAATCTAAAGATTCTGCATTAGATATTCAAGTCATGGTCGTTTTAGAAAAAGTATATTTCATTTGGTTCCTAATTATTTGGCATGATGCTGCAGCAGAAGACTCATAAACAGCAAAATTAGCTCTACCTCCTTCCCCCTCCCCGCTGCCCAACGAGAAGACATGCAGGGAGAGAGGAGCTGGAGGCTGGAGGATCAGTTGGGCTACTGTGCTAGTCCAAGCCTAAATGGGCTTCATGGTCCTGCAGGCCAACCGAGAAAACTGAAAGGACAAGATGGGTGCCTTCTGCACTTGGATCCCATGAAGGGCAAAATTCCACTGTTAGTTATTATCTATGGTTGCCGAGATATTAGAAGCTGGACTTCTGAAAGGGTCTTATAGAAGAGATGGGATTTTAGCCTAACCTTGAAGAATGTGTAGAGTACCCTTTTGGGGGGTTTGTTTTGCCACAAGAATAGTCTTTTCATTAAACATGTTTAGATATCGCCCTCAATCTTAGGCACAGGCAAGGTCACTGTCACTGCTGTGATAATGATCAATCACTGTTGCTGCCACAACTGCTATAACGTTGGGGTCAGAGAAGACCCTGCACTTCACCTGCCCCAAGGTCCCACCTCTCTTCCCCTCACCCTTCTCCCCCGACACACAGAGGTGTGCATACATCACAATGGCTACCACGGGGCATTTCCTAGAATCTTCCTCGGCCTTAGACAAGCAACATTTTATGATCCTTTATCAAAGCCCAGTGTGTGTTTTTCTATTCTAATGTTTCTTTTCTGACTCAATACATTCACGACTAAACTTCCTGGGACATTTCAATGCTACGTGGGGACATTGGGACATTGATATTGTCCTCTGAAGTCAAAGCCTATGGCCTCAGGGAAGGTCCACTGTGGGACATGACCGGGAAGCTATATTTTCTGATGTGTGATTGGTAAAGGAGACTGCTTGCTGTGCTATTGGTAAAAATTAATTTTTATTTACCAGTGTTATCCTTCATGGTTTACGTAGCTTACTGGGCCGCCAATGGAGAGCTCTCCCAGGCTGAGTTGGAGGTATGTGAACTCTGAAAGATGCCGAAAGCACCTTCAGAAGTGCTAGGGCTACCTTCCTTGTCTTTGTGGCTAACCTCAGTGTCCAGCAAAGGGGGACCAGAGAAAGAAGACTGGGTCCATTAAAGATGGTGCTGTGGTTTGAGATATGAGCTCCAAGCATAGTCCCTGTGGCAGAGGAAGGAAGTTAGACTAGAAGGAAGAATTCGGGGTAAGAGGGAGCACCATAACCCTAGTTTCTTCTTCTGAGAAAAGCAGCCATCAATGTCAATGCCCCCTTTCATCACAACAGGTGAGGCTACGAGTTTGCTCAAGGCAATACTTGCTGCATCATCTCCCGCCCAGGTCTGCGAAGATTCAGATACGGGCAGGTATTGGAGGGGGACGCTGCTGGAGTGGAGAGGACAGCGTTCCTCTTGCAGGTGGTCATCTCAACCACCCACCCTTCTTAAACTCCCAGTTCTCTAATGAGGGATATTAGTGAGCCTGATATGAAGTCTCAGCTTTCCCATCGATGCCCACATTTATACCTACTTGTCAAGAAGTAGGTGGATCTCAACATTTAATAGAAAATTGGAACAAATGTTTTGAACTGTCCTTTAATAGTGGGTTGCATGGGTCATTAGGCTTTGAGAGGGCAGAGCAGAGAGGTGATGGTGAGACCTCAGAGGGATAGAGAATGAGCTCTCCATTTTCTCTTCCCTAAAATGTCGATGATAGAAATAGTTTTTTATAAAGATCAAATGAGACAATTCATGTAAAGGGTTTGGCAAATAGAGCTCAATAAATATGAGTTTTTATTACTATCATTATTGTGTACTATGCTCTTACATTCCAGAAATAGGAAGATCTTTGAAGATGGGGGTGCTGTCTTTTTAAAGCAAATTATTTGCAGGGAATACTGAAGGAAGTGAGGGATCCTTTGTGTAAATACCTGCCAGGTTACCTGAAGCATAACAGAGATGGAGGCAGTTGTGCCTGACCCAGCACTGGGAAATGTGGATGGAAAGAGAAGATTCCTTTAGACTGCAGGTTTTGGGGGAACCCAGTATCTGGCTCCCTGATCCTCAGCCCGCTAAACAGCTGACAGGAGCCCTGTTCCTCATCTTCATAGGAGTTTCGAATTCCAGCTCCCCGGTGCCTCTTCCCTCCCTGACCCAGGGCCTGGAGATGCCTCAGGCAACTTCCCATGAGTCCCAGTGATGATGCTGACAGCCCAGGCGGCTGTGTGCAGCGGGGCAGGGGCTGGGCGGGGGCCAGAGTCCCACGAAGCCAAGAAGAGCCACACTGCTTTGTGCCAACCAGCCTGTGTGAGCCTGAGGACTGGGATGCGCCAGGAAGCCTGTGTTTTCCTATTCTGGGAGAAAAGGTCAAAGAGCTGCAGCCTGCAGCCCAGGAGAATGGCCTCCGCTAAGCTGCCCTTCCCTTACATTCTTTTCTCTCTCTCTCTTTTAATAAGAAGGGTGTTCCTTTCCTCAAAGGGAGAGAGAGGGAGGGAGGGAGAGAGAGACTGTAAACTGTCCAAAAGGGCCGTGAGAAAACAGGAAGCTTTGAAAAGTACAAGAGAAAGCAAGATGAAATCTATTTGCAGGCCGGCCCCTGGGGACATGTGAGGCATTGTTAAGCAGGCAGTTCATACAGCTATATCCTTCCTTCTGCCGAGGAGGGCTTTGCTGCCAAAAGGCTGCTATCTGGTCACTGCCTTAACCCCCTCAATGCCAGCCTGAGAGCCTTGGTTCCAAGTACTGAGCCCCTAAAAGTCCCCACATGGTTTCTCCCCCATGAGGCATCCAAGAGCCGGAAGGGAAGATGGGGCCTGTTTGGCAGAGGCGGTGGGGACCCTTTTCAAGGAGACCTCATCCTCTTCTAGCGGCTCTGCCCTTGGCCTTCAGGCATCTGCATCAGACCAGGCTGCAGATGACCTGGTGATTCATAACTTAGGCAGCTCCCGGCTTCACCCATCTCAAAGGAGAATGTGTCCCGGAAATTCTGGATGGCTGCTTTTCCTGGACAGGTTTCCCAAAGACGGCAGCTGGTTCTTTGCTTTTATGGAGTGTGGCCGCTACAAGGATAGCATCCAAGTCGACCCCCGCGTGCTTACGCAGAATCTGGGAAGCATCTTTCTGAAACAAGCTTAAGTGCACAGGCGCAGGTCTCTGGACCAGCTCCAGCTGGCTCCAAGAGCTAGGAGTCCAGGAGCCGAGCCAATAGCAAAAGAGCCCAGAAGGGCAGTAATTTCTTTTTATAAGGAAAGAAAAAGAAACAGAATGGAAACCTTTCTTCTCCTCTAATTTTCCATTCTATTGTTACTGCTTAATCCCACCGTGAGTGAACTTTGCTGCTTGCTGAGGACAGCTGTTTCCACTGAGCACAGACTGAAGAGAACCAGTTCATATTGCAACAGGGGGAGGGGTTTATTTTAGGAAGGATTTTTAGTGGGGAGAGTTCCTAAGAAATTAGAATCTGTTACTTAAAGACTCTCCTTTTTTCTTTTTTTTCATGGTGGGGGTAAAGGAGACAGAGCTCCCGCTCAGAGTATGGCAGGAGCAAGGCCTGCCCTTCTCCGCTACTCCCCCCCCTCCCCCAGCCATGCCAACCCTGTGAGGGAAATGCCTGCCCTGTCACCATGATCAAGCCTTGGTTTAGTTGCCTGGCCCTGTTCTCCACCATCACTATGTAGCCTGCCAGCCACTTCTCTCCGAAGGCTCTGGATTACACAGCAATGAGCAAATGGCCCTCCATTCCTTTCCCAACTCTCAAATCCCCAACAAGCTCCACCCAGGGCCAGACTGCCAAGAATCCGGCACAACATTGGATGGGAATCAAAGTCCGCAGGACACCCTCTCAAGGTGATCCATTTCACCGTGGCATCTGGAGCTAGTTTTCCAACACACAGAGGCCCATTACATAGCCTGTGAACTCAGACAGGCTCTGAAATGCCTTTGAAGTGAGGAGGGTGATAGTAGGAAGGGGACACTGAGCAGGGTGGCACCTTGCAGGGAGATGGGAACAAATAGAGGAAGAACCTGTGGTATGTTTCTGGCACTTTCCAGGAGACAGAGAGCTCTTATTCAAGGTGACTGACACCTGTTCTTGTTTTAGAAAAGTCTAAGAATGGAGAAGGGCCACCTGCGTTTGATTTTTTAAAAAATTCCCCTTTAATATCCAATTCTTTTTGTTCTAATGATACTAGTATATGCACTCTTCTAGGCCTCCTGACCTACAGCTGCTGAGAGACCTAGGTCCCAGGAAGAAGTGACCCTGAAGATACCATCCCAGTTGCTGCTCCAGGCCCATCTCCCCTTGGAGAGTATAAACTGTGTTTCAGAGCTGGCATTTTAGGCTACAAGTCCCCCTCTCATGGTGTGACCAGATATCCAGAGCCTAATGCACACTCAAAGAGAAGTCGAGTTGAGTTTCTGAGCCATAAAGTTAGCCATCAGACACCCATGTGTGGTGCCCTATCACTGGGGAAGAGGGAGCAGTTGTTTATGAAGGGAGGCCTGAAACATCAAGCCAGGCTGGCTCAATGCATCACTGGGCCCTTCTTATACTTGCATTGTACAGTCTTCTATGAACTGGTACCAGAGAGAACCCTCTAAATCCTTAGATACCACCAGGGCCATGAAATCTTCCAGGCCCCTCTGAGGCCCCTGATATAAAGAAATAGGACTGTCTCTGTGGCCCTAAGTCACACATAGCCTGCAAGCCCTTCTCCTGTATTGGCTCTGCCCCCTGACATATCCCTCTGTTTCAGAGACATTTTCTTCCTGGTTTAACCACTACTTCTGGACCTGAATTGATGAGGTGGAGGTGGGAGTTGGTTGGACTGGACAGGTATAAAATTTTAGGGAACTATGCAATGGCTAATTATGCAATGGCTCCCTTCATATTTTAACAACTTTATGTGCTCTCTACCACCAGTTGATAAGATAAAAAATATAGAAAGTGCTTGAAGTCCAAGAGTAAATTCAACACAGGAATGAAGCGTGGAAAAGAGCTCCTGTTTGCACCTCCATTGTAGAAGACAGGAAACCCTGGCAGGCAGAAACAGCTCTATTAAAAGTGCAGGGGTCAAAGGGCTTAGTGAAGTGGGTAGGAAATCAAAGAAGTGCCTAGAGAGAGAGAGGAGTTGGTCTATGGTGTCCACTGGCTCACACAGGAAGGCGTGCAGCCTAGGCCGTCACACAGGACCCCAAACTCAGAAGGGCCCTGAGTTCTGCATAATGCTCTGTTTTTACTATCTTAAATTCTTCCTAACATTTGAACAAAGGGCCTCACATGTTCCTTTTGTACCAGGTCCTACATGCAGCTTCCTCCCTGTCCAGCTCAGATGACTCAAGATGGACATAAATTGACTTTCAAACTTCTAGAACTTGAAGAAAAGGAGGGGAAACACAAGTGGGTGGCAGGAAAAGGGCTGGAGGGAGAAATCTCCCTCCCCCACCTCCGGAGAATGCCCACACAGGTCTAGGGAAGCTCTGGTTCCTGACCCCTCTCACCCTGTCCAGGAGTGGCCAACACAGGAAAGAACTTGGCTTCACAGGGGGTTCCTTCAAGTGGGGAGACATGCTGCAGGGGCATGAACGCACGAACAGCCCCTGGAAGCAGAACACCCTACTTCAGAAATAGGAATCGACTGAGAATATCATTTGGACCGCATCAGACATGCAGTAACAGAGAGAAGAGAAACTTCCATTTCCAACAGAAAAGCTTAGCGTTAGCTGAACATGGTGATTTCCCTCTTCTTCCCCTCAGCTCCCTCCTCAAGACGTGCATTCAATGACACATGCTGGTACATTCCTTGGATGAAACTACCCAATCCTGAGCAAGACTCCTTTTCCTCTTAGAAGTGAAGAGCAACAATGTTGGGAGGGGACAGCCTGGGAAGCCCAAGCATTTCTGAGTGACACCACCAGTGCCTTGGGTTTTACAAATCTTCAGCTCACACATTATCTCAGCTGATGAAATAAAAATCCAAGCAAGTTAATGTGACACGGAGACTTTAACAAAGGTGCTCCAGGTCCTTAGGAATAAGTGAGAAATGCTTCAGATGACTGTGCTCACACTCATTCCTCGGCCCAAGCAAGCATTTCTGAGGTCATCTGAGGGCTAGCCTCAGAATATCTGCCATCCTCTCTGGAAGACCTGCCTTCAAGTTATGCCACTTAGCCCAAGTATCAGGAGGGCAGGAGGGGAGGGGTGAGATGGGAGTGGGGGAAGTGCTAGAAGCTTCTCTGACTCCTTTCTGTATTCTACTCATTGGCTTGTACAGGGAAGAGGGCCACACTGGATTGCTCCTTTCTAGAACAGGAGCGCTCCACATCCCTTCATCCTTGAACCACCTCATTCCCCAAGTGGTCCTTCCACCCTCAGACCTTCCTCTACTGGTGCCTTTACTCCCAGGAACTGATTCCGCAGTGAGACAAGCAGGGCCAAGCTGAGGATTGGTGTGAGCATAGGTGTGGTGGAAAGAGAGAAAGAGCAGCAGATGAGCCTGGGGTTGGCCATGGACTTACTCTGAGTTTCTGTGGTCCTGATGAAATGGAATAGAGGGTTCCCTGGAGACTCTTCCCCATTGGGCGTTTGCACAACCCTCAGAGTCCCCCCTTTCCGCACTCTCCCAGGGCCCCCTGCCCACCTTGCATTTGAAAGGCTTCACGTCAGAGTGGACGATCATGTGTGCCTTGAGGGTCTGTTTCTGCACAAAACTCTTGTAACAGAGGTGACACTGGTAGGCGCGGATGTTGGTGTGGATCAGCACGTGTCTCTTCATGTTGGCCAACAGAGTGAACTCCCGCCCGCAAATCCCACACTTGTGCTCCTTCACACCCTGCAGGGAGGCAAGATTCAAAACAACTGTGGTTAGCAGGTATCCTGCTTTCATCTGGGTTGTAGTCTTTGTTTTTCTTTCTGCTGCATAAATCCATGATGAACTTGTTGGTAGATATTTAGTTCCAAATGGTGTGGCTATAGCCTTGTTAAATTGCTATTTTCCTGAAAAATGTTAATTACATAATCTTTTTCTTCTCCAAAAACCATAAACTACATAAAGTTAGAGAAAAGGAAAGCTAATACTTTTGTTGTTCCTGCTGCTGCTGGGGTTAATTCTATAGTAACAGTTCTTGGGGATTAACGGGATTTTGGTAGGAGCACTGTGGAATGATATTCGAAATGAATCTATAATCCTGCTTTCATGATAATGAGAAAAATACCTCCCAAACTGATAATATCATTTCCCATATCTTGAGTTCTTATTAATGGACTTGAAAATCCCAGAAGAACAACTTATATCCACACTTCCATAAAGTACAACTTGATAATCACCTCTTGAGATGGTCCCCTGAGTTCCTATAGGCCACAGTGACCTCTGTTTGATTTGGGTGTAGAACCTCCTCTAAGTCAGCTTCTGTCCTATAGAGAAATGTGACAGATGATAGCTTTCTGAATTAGAAAAGGAGATTTTCTAGTTTCCTTGCTGTTTGTGGAGAAGTGTTTGAAAAACTTAAGCATCAATGCCCTTAGTTGAAAGCATTTCTAGGGACTCATAGCAGGAATAGAATATTAACTGATCCTGACTAACCAGTGCTTCCCTGTAAAAGCCTTTGCAAGGAATCTTGGTCCAGAATGACTTTTTGGAAGGAAAGTTTAGAGAACTCTAGCATTAAAATTAAGGTTAATACAGGCTTAGATCAAGTTGCCTAGCTAACAACTGTACTTTATAAATCCCATCTTGGCTGGTATTTATAGTGACTTATGGAGGGAGGGGTTCCATGCTTAGCTCTGCCTCTCCCTGCCTGTATTTTCAGTTCTTTAATTTGGGACACGGTAAGAAAGTACCATTCCTTCGTTTTGATGAGCCCGTGACACTAAAGGGTGAGTTCAGATCTCTGCCCAGCCACTTACTGGCTGCATAGCCTAAGGCAGTGGTCGGCAAACTCATTAGTCAACAGAGCCAAATATCAACAGTACAACAATTGAAATTTCTTTTGAGAGCCAAATTTTTTAAACTTAAACTGTATAGGTAGGTTCATTGTTATTAACTCAATTAGGGTCATCTTAAGGCTTAGGAAGAGCCACACTCAAGGGTCCAAAGAGCCGCATGTGGCTCGCGAGCCACAGTTTGCCGACCACAGGCCTAAAGCAAGTCTTGTGGCCTTTCCTGGTGAAGGTTTCCTCATCTCAAGATGAAGAGATAAGCCATGAGAACCTGGAATGCTCTCTAGTCTAATTATTGCAGAGGAGTACGGACTGATGCTAATGAAGATATCTCAATTTAAAATATGTGTTGCATATTCAAATAGTGAGTTTAAAATTATGAAATTAATGAAAACTATTTTCTTGATGGCTTATAAAATTTACTTAGGATCTTTCTCCTCAAGATTGTCTCTATACTGGCTATGATCCAGTCGTGCTGGGACCAAGAAGTATCTACTTATCACTGTTTTGGAATTTTCTAAAGAGAAATCTGTGTTAAAAGTAAAATTCACATGTGGGGTGGCCTCGAACACAAGTGAATGGGAGCCTGGACACAACTTTGTGGGACACAGGAAGCTACTGTGTCTCTAAAAGGATCAGTAGAATCACAGAGGGGGAGTTTGTGGAGTTGTTAGGGGAAGGGAAGTCTTGGCAATAGGGTTCAAGAGCTCAGGTACTGGAGTCAGAGATTCTGGGTGGCTGCCCCATGCCTCAGCGTCTCAATTGCAATTTTAGAGTAATGATACTGACAAGTAGCTCTTAGCATTGCTGAAGGGGATTACATGCAAAGTAAAGCAGCTGCCACACAGAAGCATTCAATTAATACTACCCCTTGCTGTTTGCTGACACCCTTTATTAAAATGCATTCTGTTTCTTAATTTAAAGGAGACTTATTTCAGATACCAGGCTGTTTTCCCATTTGACTTACAGAATTTTTATGTTTCAAAATGCACCTTTGATTCCTTATCCACACACGTAGGAGCCCCATAAAATTATCTCTTTGGCTGCTGAAGTGTAGTTTCTTTGTTGATGATCCCTGCACTCGGCAGGCCCCTCTTCTCCGGATGCTATCTACCGGTGCTTGTGTGGGGCAGGAGCTGTCTGCACAGTGTTCATAAGGCAGCCACACATCTGATCGCTGCAGCGGAGCTAGAAATGCCCTGTGCTATGTCCTAACCTATCAGATAAAACCCATCATGGCAGAATAGAAAGGGCATCTTGACTGGGAAGAGTCCTCCATGGACCTTTCAGAACTGAAGAATGTTTTAGGAACTCTGTCTTTCTGGAAGTCTCTCTTGCCAAGAAAACCACTTGAGGTCAAAGGTGTGAGGTAAAGGTCAGTGGAGCAAGCCTTCCCTCTCAGAAGCTCAAAGCAGCCCCAAGTCAGCTCATCTGGGTAAGATTTTGGGACACCACTGGCGCCTTGTTTTAGTTCACCCTGGATGACTCCAGGGCTCTGGTTACAAACTCGGCTGAACTGAGACCTGTGGGCCTGTATTTCTCCTTGAAGACCCTGCTCAGGGAAGATAAAATCTAACCAGAGAAGGATGCTCTCTCATGCCTCCTCCATACAAACCACGGGGCACCACAGTCAACTGCGCAGGGGCTCCACCAGGGAAGCACAGACCCCGCTGGACGCAGCCTCTGTTCCCCCAGAGCCACCTGCACATGAAGCAGGTCTCACAGTTGAGGGAGAAGACGGGGGAAAGGAAACCACTGCTTCAGCAGCAAGGAACCAAGAGAGTTCTCTAGAAAAAGGCGCTGATGAATGTACTCAGGCACAGGACCGGTCTCCGGTAGATAAAGCCTGATGACACACTCATGCTGGCACCCTGAATGACGTTTCCAGAAACAGAATTTTACAAATTCTAGGAAACGAAGAAGCCAGAGCACACAGACCTGCTGCTTCCTTCCTCCTTCCCACCCTCTTCTCCGAACAGTCCACATTATTTATTTCTAGGCCCATCTCAGACCCTAGAGGAAAGGACTTGACTGCTAGTCTCCTCATTCTCCCCATTGGCAGGTGAGGGAGGACAACAGGGCTCAGGGGAGGGGAGCCGCCGCGCAGGGCTGCACAGCTCCTCCTGGCGGAGGTGGGGAGCAGCGCGGTCTCCTGGCCCCTGACCCCAGGCGCAGCCAGGTGGCCCGCCCCAGGCTGGGGTCCCGCGTACCTTGTGGGTGAGCGAGTGTTGCTTCAGGTGGTGGGGCTGCACGAACTCCATGCCGCACTCGGAGCAGATGTAGGGCCGGATGTCCTTGTGCTTCATCATGTGGTTCTGCAGCTGGCTCGGGTACTGGAAGGTCTTGTCGCACTCGGAGCAGTTGTACTGGATGGGCCCGCGGTGCGTGGTGAGGTGCCGCTTCAGCTGCGCCAGGGTGGGGAAGTCGAGGCCGCACTCCACGCAGATGTTCTCGCGCCCGTTGGCGTGCTTGGCCTCGTGGGCCTTGAGCTCGCTGGGGTAGGCGAAGCCCCGGCCGCACACGCGGCAGTTGTGCGGCTTCACCTCGCTGTGCTGCATCATGTGGCGCTTCAGGTGGCTGGTCTGGGTGAAGGCCTTGTGGCACACCTGGCACTTGTGGGGCCGCGTGCCCTGGTGCGTGAGCATGTGCGTGTGCAGGTGGCTGAGCTGCTTGAAGAGCTTCCCGCAGCGGGTGCACGCGTGCGGCTTGATCCCGCTGTGGCCCAGGATGTGCGTGACCAGGTTGTACTTGGACGTGTAGGACTTCTCGCAGGTGGGGCACTGCCAGCGCTTCTGCGCCCCGCCCACGTCCACGTAGTAGCTGTCGTCGATCTGCACGTTCACGTCCATCCGCTCCACCTTCTGCTTGGCCTCCTCGCCCTCCGGGGGCTCCGCCTTGCGGGGCAGCAGCGGGTCGGGGGGCTGCTTGGGCAGGAAGGCGTGCCGGCTGAAGGGGAACGGGGAGGCTGTGGGCACGAAGAAGGGGAACAGGAGGCCCGGGGGCACCTTGGGGTAGTAGGGGTAGGGCGTGGGCAGGAAGGGCGCGGGCGCAGGCTGGGGCCACACGGCGCTGGGCTTCACCGGCTCCTGCTTGACGCGCTTGCCGCCCAGGGGCTCCAGGCTGCGGTAGAACTGGAAGCCCACGTTGCACAGGTCGATCATCTGCGAGTCGTATTTGGGGCGCGGGGGCTGCGGGAACAGCAGAGGGAAGTTCGGGTGGCCATGGAGTTTGCTCTCCTCGGAGTGGAGGCCCAGGGCGGCTTCCTCAGAGGGGTGGGTGTAGGGCATCTTGGTGGGCACGCTCTTGCGTTTCCGGGACCCTCCTCCTTCAAAGACCCCCGGGAAGCCATCCAGGTCTCCGAGAGGAGGTTCGTACCGGAACTGGGAGAAAGGCCCCCTGAGAGCTTCTGGGAAGGGGTGTCTTTGGGGAGCTTTGCCCCGGGAAACCACTGGCTGCAGGCAGTGGGGGAAAGAGGGGGGCCTCTTCACACCCAGGTTGAAATGCGCATCCTCATCTTTGATCATCTTCATTTCCTTCTGCATCCTTGGCAATGTTCCTTAAAGATAAAGAAAGTTATTGTTTAAAGAAGAATCTTTTTTCCATTAAGGCTTTTGGCTAGATGTCAGTACTAGTTTATGAAGAGTAATGCTTGCTTAATACTGACCCTCATTTATGCTAGGACTGTTCAAAAGATCACTGCCCCCTGTCCCTGGGTCCCGCCCCCCAAACCCCTCGCAAACCTGGTCACAAATGTGGAGAGCACGGGCCTGCTGGAGGGGAACCCTAGGGCTCCAGGACCCCCTCAGCCACAGAGCTATAGCTGGGAGGGGGCTGCAGGTGGGGTGGGGCTATGGGAGTGGACTTCATGGGAAAGAAGAAACCTGACAACTCACTGGACTATTGGCCCCACTTAAGCTGAGGGTACGAGGCCCACCGAGATGCAGTGGCATGCTCAAGTCCCACAGCTCCTCCGCGGAGCAGTCAGAGCTGGGACTTTTCAGCCTGCGATGGAATTACGTTCGCTAATGGTGACTTAAATGTGTTTAAGTTTAGGGTTGTTTTTTCTCTAAGGGAACCACTGCCTCTCTCTGTCTGGGGACCTTTACTGTTAAGGATGGGGATATTCAAGGCCATGTGGGAGAGGGGACTTGAACGATTAACTCAGATCTCAGATTTTCTGAGTATCCACCCTGAGCCAGGTGAGCTGCTGGGGTGTATGGAGTGAATGAGGTCAGTATGATTAAGAAAAGCATATAACCCAATGTTACAAAGTCATCTTAGCACGTGTGCATTCTAATCCAACACCTGAAACAATGTCAGGTGGACAATTCCAGGATTGAGAGTCTCTAAAACTGCACTGGCATCTCCCCCTTCACACAGGTGTCAGAGTGAAAAATGCCCTTTGGTGACTCCTGCAGTACCTGACCTTCCTCTGCTGAGCCAGTTACTGCGGCCTGGTTGACTGCATCATGCATGTTGAGGACAGTCCATGCTAACCAGGGGCCGTGCTCTGTTTCACATGTCTCCTTGCCATTTTACCATCTTCCTCATGGACACTCGTGGGATGATCTAAGTGGCCTCGGGTCACTGGAGACAGGGCTGGGATAGGGTCCTGGACTAACTCAGGGCCCTGGCCCTTGGGAATGGCTGCCTGCTGAACAGTACAAGTTGAGGGTCCCAGGGGTGAGAAGGCCAACAACTTCAAGTGGTTTTCTGTAGCCCTTGGTAAGACAAATACAGTTTTTACAATACCTAGGTATCCCCATGTCGCATGTGTGCTTATGAGAGGTTTGAGAACTGTAGCACGGTTTTTTAAAAATAGACCTTGTTATATTGTATTCCCATTCCATGTACAGACAGTCCGACTGAAGGAAAAATTATGTGCCCTATTAAATGAACGTCTGGGCATTATTTAAGTTTGTGTTGTGAAAGTGTCAGTGAACTAAAGTAACATCCATTAGTCTCTGTGTTTGTGTGAGTGGGAAGATAGCCCTGTATTGTCTTCTTTCCATGGGCTCCGGGCTTAGTAATTAAGAGGGAGAACTGGCATGTCCAGCGAAAAGAGGCCCACTCCTGTGTCCCACCCTCCTGCTTTTTTCTAAAGTTATTAGCTAAATGCTAGGTCTTCTACCACTGCTGCCTCCAGCACCAGGCACTTATAGGAAGTGGTCAGCCTAGCAGAGGATGAGATGGAGAGCTTTATAGGGCTGGGCGGGGTGTGGGAAGGGCGGCAAAATGAGGGGAGTGGTGCTGTCACTGTCAAAAGCACCAGGGCAGGATGCAGAGGGCAGCGGCTCTCCGGTGGTTTTTCATGTTGACGAGGTTGCTTCTTGGCTTGCAATTCAGTAAGTCCTGAGCCCTAAACTCACATAGAATTATAGAGGTGGTGGCCTGACCCAAGAATTTGTTGCATCAATAGAAATAATTGGCTTTTAAACTAGGCTTATGTGTCCTATTGGAATGGAGGGAAAATGGCAGCTCCTTTCGCTGGAATTTCATTTTGGCCGCTGTTTTATACCTTCTTTGGAAATGAGGTCTTATTTGCAAATGGGCTGATCAGACCGGAGAGAACTCTTCCACGTTACAAGTGACTATGGCAAACCACAGCAGAGCCCATCCACACGCACAATGGCTCTGTTTTATTCTGACCTGGTTAAAAGAGTCAGTTGATTCTTAATTTATAATCCAGAGCTTGACTGGAAAACTAAGCTCTCCGATATAAATGTCAGAACACGGGCCAGAACTTATTGAATTTTTTTTTTGGTGTATTTTATTGTTACAAAGGTATTTGAAAATGCATGGCTAATGATGTCTAGTATCTTTATATTATATTTTATATCTTATACAGGAAAGCTTCTTAATTGGAAAGTAATATTATTGCTAATTTTGAAACTGAAGATATTTTAGTTTATACACATTATTGTTACCTTTGTTTAATATTTTTGTTTCTAGTTATGACATAGTCTACTAATTGACTCATCTTAATATATTAGGAGTGACATTTATAATATAATGTTCTTTTCAAAAGCATACTGATTTTCAGTATCTTCATTTTTATTTTATCACCACTGACCTAGTTAAAGCAAATAAACATTGTTGAACAGAAGTATGTGTTTTTTAACATAAAAGGCAGAATTATGTTCCCCAAACCCTGAGACTTTACATAGGTACATTTTAATTTCAGTATAATAAAAAAATTTCCCCAGTTTCTGACTTATGCATATATACCTCGCCCCCAAAATAGTAGTTATTAACTCAGGAGGTTTAAAAAGGCACTGGGATCCATCCATGGACATTTTTCCAGGACTTTGAAAACAGCAGTTCCTTTCTGCATAAAGGTCTTAAGGAGCACTGCCAATTCCTACAGAGGCCAAGGAGGGCTAGATCTGTTTCCCTAAGCCTTCTTTTTTTAAAATATTTTTTATTAGTTTCAGAGAGGAAGGGAGAAAGAGAGACAGAAACATCAATGATCTGAAAGAATCATTGATTGGCTGCTCCCCGCTCATGGATCGAGCCTGCAACCCGGGCATGTGCCCCAACCAGAACTGAACCGTGACCTCCTGGTTTATAGGTCAACGCTCAACCACTGAGCCACGCCAGTCCCTCAGCCTTCTTGGTAGATAATGCTTCTACCTCTTAATATCCCTATCTTCTGAGCACAGGGTGTAAGGCCAAGCCATAGGGGGTAAAAGAAAAGCACCCAAAAATCAAATCCATATTAAGGACGAGAAGTGTTGAAGGGAAGAGCAGGGGAAAAATGCCTTTCTCAGGAGGTAATTTATCTTGAAATCAGTCAATTTAAAATTCTGAGCAGCCTCTGCAAAACTATTAATAGATTCCTAGAAAACCTCATTGTGTGCCACCCATGTGCTCCCCACTATTTCTAAAAGCAGGTCCACAGACATCCATGATAGATATGGGATTCCTATGGGAAGCAAAAGAGGTTTGGGTGCAGCACTAATCTGCTTGGACAAGACAGGACAGGGAACAGGGGAGTGATCTGGCTGCTCCCAGAAAACTGGCAGGTTGTAGGATAGTTGCCCATCAGGACATGCTGAAACATGTGCAAAAAGAAAGAAGACCTAAAATGACTAGAGTAGACAGCTACAGGATAGTGGAAAGCACGTTGGTTTGGAGCCTGAGGATCTGGGTCTGAGCATTGGCTTTGCATTACAGCTGTGGGGAACTGAACATGTTTTCTGGAAGGTTTGATTTTCTCATCTATGAAATGAGGTTGAAATATCCCCCAATGGGTTGTTGGAGACTTTAAAATAGAGTGTGTGTGTGAAAGTGTATTTAACACTAGACGATATGGTGTCCTTGAGGGGTAAGAAAGAGTGGACAGGAGAGGGTTGCGCTGATGATCACTGGATTGACGCTGATTGACATCTGTTTCCCAAGCTGTAGCTCTTTTCACCATCAACTGACATCTGGGCCTTTGTTTTGCAAGTTCAAAACCAAGGCTTTGCTCATTTACCCGGAGTTGGTACTATCACAGCAGTGAATGTGACCACACTCAAAGAGGCCAGTGTGTAAGTTAAAGAATACCTCTCATTCCTTCTCTATGGCTTTCTTTCTTATTATGGAGATATTTCTGGCCTTCGTTAATAACAGATGGCTTTGGTGAGTGAGGACAAAAGGGATGGGGGGGAGGGGTCTTGTGTGCTATTTTATGGGAAGTGGAAGAATTGCCCCTACTGTAATATTACAGGTCACCTTCTAGGGACAGGAGGCCCTATTTGTCAAACCCAAAGTCGCAGACACTGGGACAGTGCTGGGTCAACACTAGCTTTTGCAATTCCTGCTAGACCATGGGGACAGGGTCTGTTTTATTCACTGCAGTGTTCCAGTCCTCAGCATGGTGCCTGGCACATAGGATAGATGCTCAGTAAACTGCTTGTGGGAAGAGCAAAATTCCATATGGAGCTTTAAAATGTATAATTTTATCTTACATTTTTTAGACTGCAGATGACTTTTGGGGATATCCCTAATTAGATCATGAGCACACTCAAATTCTCAGGTAGTTATTATGGGAAGACCTCAATATACACACTTTGTGTGTGCTGCTGCTTACCTTCCTCAGTTTCTAAGGGCATCATTCTTTGAACAGACCCTCAGATTTGGGGTAAGCCCCAGTTTCTGGTTTCACTAATGCTAGGGAGCCATCGTTAAAGTGCCACAAGGTTCTGCAACCCAGTCATAAAACAGATGCCCAGAAAGTCCAATGGGCAGTAAGAGGTAGAAAGACCCCTGGACTGAGAATGTGAAACATAAACCAAGAGTGGGTAGTCACCCTGCACCCTTCCACCCTTTGTGACATTAGTAGCAGTTTACCCTTTGCACTAATGTGGGGGTGGGGAGGGAGAGGCCTTAGAATAATCAGACATTTTTATTGCCATTGTCAGAGAATGTTCTAAATTCCTGACTTTCTTCCATGTATACTCAGTCACCAAACCCAGTAGGCTCTACATCAGGAACAAATTGTTGGAGGAGGAAAACATTGGGTTGGTCTGTGTTAGAGACATCTAGGGCTCAGGATGTCTTCTTTACCAGGTATTATCCATGAGAGTTAGTTATGAGGAAATGGGGAATGAATGGATTTTAAAAACAAAAACAAAATCTTCTCTGAACCAAAACAACCAATTAAAAATGCAAGGCCTAACAATATGAAACTACATTTGGGGGAAAAATGCTTCTAATAATGCCCTTTAATTGGGAATTCACCTACTGCACCAAAATATAAATATTCCCCAGATAAAATTACTGGTATTTTGTGGTTCTCATTTGAATTGAAGGTCATTCCAGTAAATGCTAGAAGAGTCACGTGAGTCAGCATGGCAGGGGCAGACCTATTTCTTTCCTTTCCGTTCATCCTGAAATTCATGGAACAATATTCTCTCACATTCCTTATTCCTTGACCATTTCCAGTGTTTCATTGGAAAACTTTACCATGAGAGAGAATGGCACTTTAATCATGTGGTCTACTCTCAAGAAAAATGGAAGCAGGAGGAGGCAAAAGTGGAGGAAAAGTTTAAGAATGAGAAGCAGTGCTAAGAGAAGCAAAGGGTGGGGAGTTGTGGGAGGATAAGAGGAAGACAGATGGGAAATACGTGGATGACTGCCAACCTCTCTGCTCAGACAAAGGGATCCTGTTATAAGACTCCTCTGATGTGGGATTTTATTAGACCACCTGGTTATTTCTGAATTTGTGATAACAGGAGACTTTTAGCCTTAGAATTAAATTTTCTAATGGTTCAACATAATTGTCTTAATATATATCTAACTGTGCTGCTGAGTTCTTCAGCTGCAGGTATTTGGCAAATAATCATTTGGTCTTATATTCCTGCACTGGCAGGAATACAGGGTCTCTGAGTATCTGGACGATAGAGCAATACATTCTCAAAGAAAAGAAAGGTCTGCCTTGTCACTCCCTGGGTTAGTGGTAGAGCCAAGGAGAGGTGACCAGATCTCAGGATACCCCTGTGGCTACCATTTAATTTATAAGCCAAAATTCCTCCTATTCTATTATAAAAGTAATTTGTCAGCCTATGGCATGGACTGAGTCCCCTAGGTGGTCAGAAATATTAACAAGACCTGTTCATATGTGAAATAATTAATTGAACTCACATAATTTATTTTTTTAAGTTCCTAAATACCATCAAGATATAATATAGTTGAAATCAAGTTTAGATTTCCATTCTTTAAACTGTCCATAATGAGTATGCATATATACCATTTATCCTATATAATAAAAGCATAGTATGCAAATTGTTCCCTCTACCGGAGTTCTTCTGGGAGTTCGACCAGGGGGTGGGCCAGCCAGGGGAAGGGAGGGAGTACCCAGCCGGCAGCCACAAGGGACACTACCAGTGCACAAATTTCGTGCACTAGGACTCTAGTATATGCATACTTTTAAAGAGCCTTTATTAAAACAACAGCAATAAATTCAGTTACTAACTTGCATACGTTAAATGGATGCGTGTTTTACTTAGGAAAGTTCTTAATGCCTAGACCTAGTTTCTGGAAAGCAGGAGTAGATATCATTACTTGAGCACTGGAGCAACTGCTAGTGTATTGGGGTTACCTCTGTCCTCGTGACTCATTTAAAGGAAGGAAATGAATTGGTGATATGACTTAGCAGTTCTCTTTCCCAACCCTCAGAGCTAATATAGTTCTTGTGGATAGAGTTCCAACTGGAATGTTAGAGTTTTTCTTCTACTTTCTTTGGGGGAAATGTCCTTAGAATATATGTCAATTTTTTTGTGTGTTTTTTTGTAAGTTCACAGATCAAGTAAACTTGATATACCCACTGCTAGCTAAGCAGATATTCATACACATATTAGAAAACCTCATTTTATCCATCTCTGGGAATGACAGCATATTTGTCTGATGGGCTTCATAACTGGTAGATAATGCCAGAAAACTGATCCTCTGCAAACAAAAATGTTAGAACACATAATAGAGGTTAGCCATCTGTGGAAGGAATCTATTTTGAAAATGTAACTCAAGGCAATATTTTTTTGTGGGGAGGCGGGGAGTGAAGAACTGTTTTATATCTTGATTATGGTGGTAGTTACACAACTCTCTATTTGTCAAAGCTCCTAAAATTCAAAGGGTGAATTTTATTATATGTGTATTAAAAATAAGTTGAAAATATAAAGGAAACACACAAAAATGCTACTTTGCACATTATTATAAAAAGAGTAATAGAGGATATTTGGGAAACATACAACAACAGTTAAGGCGACCAGACTCCACCCTCTAATCAGTTCATATCTATGGAATACATCCAATAATATGCATATGGCCTATAAAGAGAGGACCTGGGTTATATGAATTGGTAACAAAAGAAGAAACTTTAAATGGCAGAAAATAACTTTGTTTTGATTTGTTTTGTTTTTCTTGTATATATTCTATTCAGCAAGAATATCGTGAGATAGGGATGGTGCATTAAGTTATCTTTCAAGGTCTTCTAATCTTTGGTCCTGATTGCATTCAGTAAACAGTCTTCTATAATTGGTCCAACATTATTTAATGTGTAAAGTAGCAAACAAGATCATTC
Organism: Myotis myotis; assembly: GCF_014108235.1. NCBI lineage: Eukaryota > Metazoa > Chordata > Mammalia > Chiroptera > Vespertilionidae > Myotis > Myotis myotis. The sequence goes on from NW_023416357.1 coordinate 38,185,083, forward strand.
TGGTCATTAGAATATATACTCCTACCCATTGTAAATCAATAGATTGGCATTGACATTCAGGTTCACAGATCACTCTTGGAATCATTTTCCCTAAGCCCAATTAATTGAGTGCTCTTACAAAAATGGAACTCATGAATCTCCAAACCCACAAGCCAAATTCTGAGTTATGGCAACCATACCAGGCACTGCCTTCCCATGAAGTCTACCTGAGCAGCCAACTGCCTTCTTCTTTGATACTTTTCATTAGGTATATCAACCAGACTGTCCCAGGAGTCTACAGGGCAGGGAGTGGAGAGAACCTCACCTACTGGAGGCTTTACGGAGACCTAGAGGTGAAACTTTCCTTTCCACCAGAGCTGGAAGAAAATTTCTTACTTCTCTGAAGTCTATCACATTTGTTTGATGTTCCACTCATTGATAGGATCCCATGCTGTTCATCATCTTTCCTTGTGAGTTCGTATCATATATTTCTAACAGGATCTGGTTAGAACATCAGAAACTTGCCTGGTACCTTCTATGTTCTTGGAATCCAATCATTACTTGGGAATTTATTTGACAAATAATCATTTTCTGGCTTCCTCTTGCTCCCTGGTCCCAAGCAGAATTTTGGTATTACAGGGGGAAAAACAATAACTGGTTGACTTGGACGTTTCCAATCTACTTCAAGAGAACTTTACGTCAATAAACTGCCAAGAGCATCTCCAGTGAGGAAGACAGTTTAGCTAAATTAAGGCATAGCAATGAGTAGGGTAGTGCTCTTTAGAAAGCATGCCCCCACTCCCACCCCTTTGCTTCATCCTGTCTCAGGATCCTTGCCTAGTGTGTGCCATATTCCTTTGACCTGAGAGGTAGAATGTCTTATTACACTGAATATATATGGGAGGGTTCTGGGGATCAGATGCCACTAATTCGCTGAGGAAGTGTGTCACCATAGGGTAGAACATGCCCACATTATAGCAAACACCACTATTTCTCTCACTCAACAACTGCAAGTTCTCCAATGACCCTCCAGGCAATGTCCATTGGCTTCATGGAAATGCCCACCCTAATGATCAGATGGATCTATGATCTCACCTTTTTTTTTTTTTTTTTAATGTAGATAGAATTCTTGCTCTATTTCTGCCTTCTCATGAGTAATCGCTCTTCATCTTGGATACTTTTTCTCCCTTGCACTTTATAGCTTAAGATCTTGATTGACCTACTTTATGTTGATTTTTTTTCTATTGATTCTGTTCACTAAAATCATTCTTGGAAAATACATATACTTATAAAATATATGTACTGAGCTCCTCATGTACATGGGCACATAGCCTATCTCTGGAAAAACAAACACACACAAGAATCTGGTAATATTGGTTGTCTCTGGGCTGGAACACTGTATGGCTGAGAGAGGAAGTCTGGGAGCCCAGTAGCCAAGTTACCAACTTCATACTCTATAGGAGGGTGTCCAGTTGCCTGGATGGAGACTTGTAATTTTATACCCTTTCAACTTAGACTTTTGTACACTGGCTGACTTAACTATTCAAATACTTGTGTTTAAAAAAAATCTATATTGGCTTTCAAACAGCAAACATTTAGACAAAATTAGTTTTAGGTTCTCTTTTTTTAAAGAATTCTCGTGAAGCATTTCTTTGCCAAAGGTCTTTGGTGCCCCTGGCAGAGTTCACTCTAGTGTGTACATTGGGCATGCAGCCTTATGACCCATGCTTATATCATCAGGGAAAAAAGTATAAGTACCTGAAAAGACTCTGACTAGCAGGAGCCTCTACAAAGGCATTCACCTGCCTCCACTTCAGCTGCCTCCTCTGTGCCTGCACTGTGCTGGGCATCAGGAAGACAGTGTCTAATAAGCCATACATTGGCCTCAGGAACTCACCAACTGGAAGAAGAAGTGACAAGCAGGTGTGCAGAAAAAGTCCTAAGAGCTGTACTAGAGGAATCTTGAATAGGTATGTTGATTTGCTGAATATGAGAGAACAAGAAGAATGACATTTCTTTCACATAAAATATTTTTTTTCAAGATACTATTTTCCCCCATTTTGTCATTAAAACCTAGATTAGAACAACATAAAACAGATGAAGCAATAGCTGTGAAAGTGAGACAAGCAAGGGAAACGTCCCCTTCCCCCTACCAGTGTGTTCTGTAGAACAGAAGGAGACTTCGGTGACTTGACAACTGAGTAAACTGAATTAGGAAAGCCACGTGTGTGTAAGTAAAAAATAAATGACTTTCAACCTTGAAAATTCAGACAATCATGAATCTGATCTGAAGATTCACAATAATTACACATTAGAGAACACACATGGCAAATACAACTAATTCAGTTTCTCTGTTCTACCCATCCCTGAACTTTTCCTTGACTACTTCCCCAGTGCTGATGAGAAACTCTGGGATGCTAAGAATGAGACTGTTGGATTTGAGACCATGTCAGGTCTTCCCCTAGGGTCCTAAGGTAGTTGGGTTGTTTAAAGGTTTCTTTCTAAAATAAAAGTCCAAACCTATTTGTGACACTGCAGAGTCATAAAATGTCAAAGCACAAAACCTAAACTTTTCTGTGTCTTTAATGCCATGTACAATGACTGACACTTCCATTTTTAAGAAGAGTTTTCAAATTATAGTAATTTTTTAGTGTTAAAATGATTTTCTGTTCTTTAACAATAACTAGCCGATAAAACTCCTCCCTTTCTGCTTTCCTTCTAACAAATAGGGAGAATGCATTTTTGTTTGTTTAGGATTAGTCATCAAAAGGAACATAATTTGTTTTCAGATCTGGTTCATCTTGCTTTTAAACATAGATGTAGTCTACAGGCTATCCTATGTGTTGTGTTTAGAGAATGGCCCTGGAAAGCAATGCTCACATTCCCAAGAAGGAGCATATTCATATTAGTACCCCTAACTTTGCACCTAACTCATCCCTTTTTTGTACCTCAGATGCATATTATGTTAAAATATAATTGTACTCTAGGATTCATTATTGCTTCAATATGTCTCTGATTCTTAGATTGTCCTTTATCAATTTCTTTTTCTAGTATGTTCTCTTCCATTCACTCCAAATGTTAACGTTATGCATAGAAAAACAAAAAAGGACCAAAGAGTCACTTTGCCAACACCTTCCACCTTGACCATTCATTCTTGGATGGTTTTTACAAAATCTTGTTCATTGTTTCTTGGAAATGACTATTAGCTTCTCTCCTTCCCATTCCCATATCCAGATCGCTCATTCAAGTGGCTACTATTTCACCCCTAGATTATTTTCACCACTCTTCCAGATCTTTCTTCTCCTTCCTTCCAAATCCCTCAAATACCAATGCCAAATCCATTTTCTAAAAATTCACCACGCTTTCTAAGACAATTCTATTCAGGAACCTGCAATAATAGTGTGTAGAGACTGCTGCTGTACATAGTGTTAATATTACTAATTGCTGTTTCAATATTTGTTCCCCCTTCTCCCTTAAGAAACAGAACCCTGATTTATTTGTGGTGAGAATGTCCCAGCAAAAACACTAGCTTTCCCAGACATCCTTTCAGTTAGAGGTTGCACTTTGCCACAGTTCTGGCCAGTGAGATGCAAGCAGAAGACTGTTAGGGCTTTCTGAGAAAGCTTTTGCATTCCTAATGCAGAAACCACCTGCTTATCCTTTCCTGTCTTTCTTCTTTCTGCTTGGAATGTGGATATGAGGCTGGGGGTGGCACCATCATATTGGGGCTGGGAAGCAGCACAGTTACTGACAATGCCTCCCACAAGGTATGGTAGAAGGGAAGAGGGAACGTGTCAACATGGAGCTACTGTACCCACTTGGTACTGGCTTCCTTATTTAAGAAAATGAATCCTTTACTTAAGAATTTGGTTAAGAAAATGTATTCAGAGTTCTGGGGCTTGTAGCTAAAAACAAAATCCACCTGAAACACAAAGCAAATCAAGTGTAAACTCCTCGCCCTGACCTTCAAAGTCCCCTTCTCTCTAAAGTCTTCTTAACCCCAAGCTTTCATTATTCAGTTCATGCCTCTTTGCTTCTGTCTAGATTGGCCTACTTTTAGGAATATTCTTTCCATTGATCCATCCCATTCTTTCAAGATGAACTCAAATTCAGCTTCTTCCTGAAAGCCTTCCCTCCCTAGTCTTATGCCCAATTATCTCTCCTTTCTCTCGAATCCTATTGCAGCATCTCACAGAATCCTGGTTAAACACAGTGTTTTCCCCTTATGCCACTCTGGTTATTTCATGGTTAGGTTGTTTTTCCAACCGGCACATAAGCTCCCTCCATCGTGAGATCCACACTCTTCTATCTCTCATTGCATCTTGCAAGATACTGATCACCATCAAGATACTCAGTACAGAGCTGTTGCCTGGTTGGGATTCGGTTGGTATGCACTGCTATATTTGCTTTTAAAAACAGATTTGTCTGTGGCTTTAAGAGCACATGTGAATTTAGGCTGCATTTCCATCTGGTAAGTTAATATAATCATTGGTTGGCAGTTCAGAATTAGTATGAATTAATTTTCCACGGGGAGAAACTTGCAGTAGCAAACAGGATCACTGTGGTTTCTTTATCGCTATGAGCATTATGTTGGATTCATATGTTAATAGAGCATTTCCTGGGATTGGAGATCAACCTCCAACCCATGAGATCTGGGTTTTCAGCATTAAGAGGTTATGAGATTAAGACTCCTTGGTGTCCATTGTTCCCTGTCTCAGAAGGGAGCAAAGGCCAGTGAAAAGGCTCGGCTTTGGCAAAGGGCTACACATCTGCTGTCAAGCTCCTGCACTGAGCCGGGCAGGACAGCTGCAGAGGCAGATCAGCCCAAAAGCCTCTTTGGAGGGCAGGTTTCTCCTTGGAAGGCAAAGGAAGAAAGGAGAAGGAAGAGGAGAAAATGCCAGTGAGGATTAAACCCCTGAGGTTTTAACTAAAATGGAAGTAATCACAGGACTTTTGTTTAGACAGTTTTATGTTCTTCCATAGGCACTTAACTGAAAATCAACAAGGACATCAGGCAGGGAAGGGATATCCAAATTCATAAATGAAGGTTATGTAACGTCTCAATTTCTACATTAACTTCCTTCAGGGAGGTATAACTACATTCATATCCTTGCTTTCTTCCTCTCTGTCTCAAACATAAACACACATACATGCACACACACACTCACAAGTGTTGCTATATTCTTTGTGTGTGTGTGTTATAGTAACAAAATAGAATTACAGACACTCTGGAAAACAGTATAGAGGTTTCTCAAGAAATTGAAAGTAGAACTACCATATGATCTGGTAATCCCATTTCTGGGTATGCATCCAAAGGAAATAAAATCATTATCTCAAAGAGATATCTGTGCTCTCATGCTCATTGCAGCATTATTCCACCATAGCCAAGGTATAGAAACAGCCTAAGTGTCCATCAATGGGTGACTAGATAAAGAAAATGTGATGGTGTGTGTGTGTGTGTGTGTGTGTGTGTGTGTGTGTGTGTGTATAATATAATGGAATATTATTCAGCCTTAAAAAAGAAGGAAATCCTGTTACTTGCAACAAGATGGATGGACCTTGAGGGCATTTTACTAAGTGAAACAAGCCAAACAGAGAAAGACAAATACTGCATATATCACTTATATGTGGAATTTTTTCAAAAGTTAAACTCATAGAAACAGAGAGAAGAGAAGTGGTTACCAGGGAGGGGGGAGGGGGATAGGAATAGGTCGATAAAAGGGTACAAACTCAGTTTAATATGAATAAGGTCTGAGGACCTAATGTATAACATGGTGACTATAGTTGATAACACTACATTGTATAATTAAAATTTGCTAAGAGAGAAAAATTTAAATGTTCTCACCAAAAACATGAAGGGGGAATATGTGAGGTGATGGATGTGTTAACTAGATAGGGGCATATTTTCATAATGCATATGTGTATCAAAACATCATGTTGTACACTTTAAATATCTTACAATTTTATTTGTTAATTATACCTCAATAACCCTGAAGAAAAGGGAATTATCTTCAAAGATATAGCCCCTCCTAATATCATAAGTAGCACAACTCTGCCTTATGGGATAATGATCCTTAATCTAGGAATTGCAATGATTTCTTTATTTGCTGTTTTAATCTCAGTTTTTTAAAAAATTTAATTAGCAAAACAAACTAACAAAAAGAAGGAACGTGTAAAATAATTGTTCCTTTTGGATTTTCAGTGGGACAGGACTTGGGGCAAATGCCCACAGGAACCATTTAAAAATGTCTGTGAGTTACTTTGGGGCCCCTTAGTGGTGAAGACCCCACTGGGCAGCCTTGAACGTGAAGGAAAGAGTGTCCAAGCCTATGAGCAACAACACTGAGGCCTGCGGGCCTTGAAGGTACTCAGGAGTGACAGCCAGGCTGCCTCCACAGGTGGCTCTCTGATTGACTTATTACCCAACACAAACAAAGCTTATGGGGGTGAGGAGAGAAGAGACTCCTGCAAAGATGTATAAGATACAATACCTTTCCTCAGGGAGCTTGCCACCTAGTTGAGGAAATGAGCTAGAGACCACAAAATAACAGATTCTCTGAGTTGGAGAGAACCTAGAAGGTCTAAAAAGGTAAGCCATGTCATAACTCTCTTAACCTTCAGAGGCTTGGTTTCCAATTGATGAGGCTGATAATTCCCCCTTTGCAGTGGATTAAATGAGACAATGTATCTTGAAGAGTGCCTGTACATATTAAGTATAGTTCAATCTGCTTTTACTATTATCATTATGACAAGTCAGCAAATTGTGTTCAATAAACGATGCTGACAATAGGATATCACCTTAGAGTGAAGTGGCCACTGAGGTCAAAGGGAAAGAGGATGGGGCATTCTTGAATTAGAGCACTGAGGGTAAGGCACGCCATGTGAGGTGGCTTCTGGTTACAGTGGTAATCTGGGCTATCCAATCAGGGAGGGTCTGCCATGTTTCATCAGCCTGTAGAAACTTGGTTTAGGGAACAGTGAACAAAGAGCAGGCATCTGATCACAGCCGGTTGCTAGATCTGAGCAAAGAAGGAAAGTATGACCCCACAACAACGATGGCCTGGCCACTCTGTCTGAAGTTATGCAATCTAAAGTTACTAATCTCCCCATCTTCCAGCTCTTTCTTTTACAGCCCCAAGTTTTATTTTCCTGGTAGCACTATCACAACATATCTTGGCCATTCATTTATTTATTCTCTGTCTTGCTCTGCTAGACCATGAACTCTATGTGACCAAGTACCTTGCCTTTGCTATTCACTGTTGTACCCACCTAGAAGAATGACCCAAATATAGTAGGTCAGTACATTAGAATCACTGGAGAAGTTTTCAACATACCACACTGCCCCACCCTCGCCACACACACACACACACACACACACACACACACACACACACACATACACACACGCTGTGATGCCTAGGTGCCTCCCCAGATGTAAATTTCATCAGGATCTCTGGGGATGGAGGCCTAGGAATTGGTGAATTTTAAAAGCTCTGTAGGTGATTATCATGGCCACCCAAGGTTAAGAACTACTTTAGAAAGGTGCGCAGTAAAGCTCTGTTGAATGTAAATGACAGGACCTATACACTAAGGGGAGCATGAATGGGCATGAGACGGAAGAGAAGGGATTCTGATGGAAAAAAAACCCTGTGACTTGCACTCACCCATGCCTTTCCCACCAGGCTACTAGTGAGGCGTGTGGGGGTGAGAAGATTCTCCTCCATGCCAAGGCTGAGTTGATGAAGCACAGCCCATGGAAATGGCTATTTTGGGGTCCAGGCAATCCACAAAGGGAAGGTTCCTGGACAGGTCATGCTGTACTCTGGGAGTGGTGGGGGTACCAAGTGGTGCATCATTTGTGTGCATATGAGTCTTAGACTGGAGACCCTTCCCCCCGCTTTTCCTCCTCCCAAGCCTCCACACCGCCCCCCCCCCCCCGCCCCCTCAAGGCCCTGTCTACAATGCTTAGCAATGAGGAAGAGGGTCAAGATGGTTTTCTTCCTGCATGACTATGATACTTCTGAAAGGTTGAGCTGTGGGATTTTTTTTTCTTTTCACTTCTCTCTTGGAAATCACCTCCATATGCTGATTGCATTGTCGTACAAGACTTCTTCTTTACATTGAGAAAGCATTCCCCACTATATTTAGGAGGCAAAGTGGAGCTGCTGTAATTTCAGCTTCCTTAATAGCTTTCAATGCCATCTATCAAGGTTGGTTTTCTTTAAAAAGTTTCTTTTTTCCCAAAATAAACAACTAAATGTAAAATCTTCCCTTATACTTTGATTGAAGGTTCACATCTTTTGGAATATCTAGCTCATACTTTTAGAAAGAAGCAGCTGGTTCTTTTCACATTTAATTCCAACACAACGCCGCATTCAATTTTCCACTCTCCCAGATAGGGTACACAAACTATTGGAAAATATTTGATGACACTAATCCAAATGTCTGCATTAAGTGTGGGAGAAAGGTAGAGTATACTTATAAAATCCTGGACTCTGAACCAATGGGCATTGAAGTGGCTGACCCTAAGAAAGCATGATTGTGGCAGAAAAGGATCTAGCTACTATTGCTATCCACAGGGAGGAACCTTTGAAACTGGGGTTGAACAATCAGGTTTTTGTTCCTGGTTCAGGGTGAGTGTTTTGCCCAAAGGGCTTTGCTAAAAATCAATGGTATTAGTAGTAATTGTGACAGCTATCATTAACTGAGGATTCACCATATGCACGGCTTTTACATGGATTCTCTCTTTCCACTGCTATCATCCCTATTTTACAGATAAGGAATTTGAGGAACAATGGGTATACATGATTTGTCTAAAGTCACATAGCCTGGAAGTGTCAGCTCTTAGCCAGGGTTTAGCAATCTTTAACTGTAAAGGGTCAGAGAGTAAGTATTTTTTGGCTTTGTGAGGCCTACAGTCCCTGCTGCAACTACTCAACCCTGCTATTGAAATGAAAGCAGTCATAGTAGCCATGTAAACAATGGGAGTGTCTGTGTTTCAATAAAACTTTACTTACAAAAACAGGCTATGGACTGGATTTGGCCTTGTGCCTATAGTTTGCTAACTCTTAGCCATGACACTAAGCTCTCTTTTGAGGCCTGTTGCTGGACTCTTTTATTTCAATAACCTTCTTTCAAGATCTTTTATATTTACATATGAGCTATTGCAAACACTCATTGAGCCTGCGAATACAATAGCCTACTGAGCAAATAATTGAGGTTTTAAAATAACCATATCCCTCAGTGCTAGCAACACTCCGTATGTTGTGATGGACTCCGTATGTTGTGATGGGAAAGGGCTTTTGAATGAGTGGGATTATAAACCACCCAAGGATCCTTCCGAGGAAAGCTTACAGGTGCAGCTCAGCCCTCAAGAGTTTGTAGGTTGGCAAGGTGGAGGAGGAGTTACATTTTTTTTTGCAGTATCTGTTCTGTGCCAGGTCCTGTGCAGGACTCTCCATGCTCTCCTATTTCTTCTTTGCCACTCCTTCCATGCACGTTTCAAGGAGGCGCTCAAAAACACACCAACAAAATCAAAGAAGTTAAGAAAATGGAGCATTATCTTTAATCCTTACATCAATCTTGCAAGAAAGGTGCCATTGTTCCATTTTAGAGATGAGAAAGAGAAGCTCAGAGGGGAAGTTACTTGCTTGAGGTCAAAGAGCAAATGAGTGGCTGAGGTGGCATTTCACCCCAGATGTGCCCAATTTCTCAGCCTGTACACCTTCCATTAGCCACACTGCCCCCTTCTAGTGGACTGCACACCTCACCTCGCTTCATAACTCACTACGAAGTGAGCTTGGAAAGTCAGTTAAATTTGAAATTCTATTTAATTCTACCCTGTAAAAAGGAGAATAAGAAATCTTGGCATATCCGATTTGCTTCACATAGTTGCTATAAAAAAAAAGCAAGATGGAGCATGTGAAAGATCCTTATACTACCAGGCACGTATGATGGTGGCATCTGTCAGGGAACTGGTCATAGCTGTGGCATCTCCTTGCCACACTGCTGGCACCTAAAAGGGTTCCCCTGCACCAGGGGACCCCAGTCACTGAATCATTCAGACTGACCAAGTCTGGGAAGGAATTGACCCCCAGAAATCCCCTGAAATCAGCCCAAAGCTCAGGAACTTGGAAAAGGTTACAGAATAGTCATCCAATTTCTAGTCACATAAATGACTCTTATAAACACACACATAAGTGTCATCGCCATCCCTTTGCACACCACCTTCCTCCCAAGAGACTCTCCTCCTGCTTCTATTCTTCTAGTTTCAGATGGGCTTTTTCTTGTTGGGATGAGTGTAAGTCCTTTCTCCCTGACCTAACCCCAGCCCAGTAGTTTCAACAGTGTGGTGTGGAACATGGTATCAGCTTCATTCAAAGCCCACAGCTCCAGCTCACTGGCTGTGAGGGCTTTCATGTGTCTTTGCCTTAAATATGCGACCTTTCAAAATGCTTGGCTAAAAATGAGAACGTATCAAAGTTGAATAGCTTGATTATATAAGGAAAAAAATTCCTGTGTTTAAAAACTACATAAAATTAGAAATGAAATGGCAAACTGGAGAAATGTTTGCAACATACAGCAAAGAGATAGTATTATTTGATATCTATGAGCTTCTACAAATCAATCACAAAAGTAACTACTTAAAGTGGAAAAACAGAGCAAAAGCCATCAGAAGGCAAGGCACAAGAACAATTCTAAAGACAAATTTTTAAAAATCCTTTTGGATAGTTTCAAGTAACACCTGACACCCAATTCTCATGTCATTACCAGTAATGGAAATGTTTTGACAAAACATGCAGAATTATATCTGACATATTTAAGATGTGCATATGTGTGGTGGTGTGTGTAATCTCTCTCTATAAACCTACACCTGCTTAAGACATTTCAGATGACTGGAGAGAATGATAATGGAGAAAAGGATTGGACTGAATTTCAGATTTAAAGTGTATGAAAACAGCATATACAAATAGAACCAAGAGTTCAACTCTGAGAATTTGGACAAAGGGAGAAAGAAATGTTTTCAGTTAACCCTCTAACAGCAGACTTGAACTGTAGTGGTCCACTTACAGGTGGATTTTTTTCAATAAATATAGTAAAGGTATTTCTTTTCCTTAAGATTTTTTCCATAACATTTTCTCTCCTTTAATTTTCTTTTATTGTAAGAATACAGTATATAATACATATAACATACAAAATATGTGTTGATTGTTTATGTCACCGATAAGGCTTCCAGTCCACAGTAGGCTCTTAGTAGTCAAGTTTTTGGGGGAGTCAAAAGTTATATGAGGGTTTTCAACTGCACAGGGCCAGGGTGCTAGCACCCTTAACCCCACATCGTTCAAAAGTCAGCTGTATATATATTTAGGGGGAAAGATGGAAGCAGCCTCACAAACTCTTCTTTTGCAACAATGTCTGGAGTGAAGTATACAAGATCTGAGGCTCAGCGAAGGCAAATCACACTGGGGATAAATCCATTCGTGAAACTAAATCATCCTAAGCAAATGACATTTCAGGAATAGAGACCAAAACCAACGTGTGAGGGACATTTTCCAAATCAATGTAAAAGTGTGCAGAAACAGCAGGATCGAAACTGAATTAGTGTTGTGTGACAAATTGATGAGGTGATGAGGAAAAGCCAATTAAGATATCCATGGGCCTGTTTCTGAGAGTCTGAATGCTACAATATTATATCTAGAGGATTCTGAGTAAAGAATATTTCCTTGGAAGGGTTAGAAAAAAATGCTTTTCAATAGCCTATTTTCTATTCCTTTCTCCTTCTCCTTTTCCTTCTCCCCCTCCCCTCCTTCTCCTCCTCCTCCTCCTCCTCCTACTTCTCCTCTCCTCCAACCAGCAACAGGCTGATTGTGTTACATTATTAACTTTCTCTGAGTTTCTTATAAAAGGATACATTTAATAATATTATTTAATGGGGTATTTGGGAAATGGCCTCTTCAAGTTTTCATGTTAATTTGTGCTGAGTGAAGAAATGGTGAGGCTAATTTAAAATGGCTCTAATTCAAATGAGTGAAAAATGGAGTGAATAAATAACAAAACACCTTTCTACTGAGGGTATCACCTGGTAAGAGGTAACTCAGATCCACTTGGTAGTAAAAAAAAAAAAGAGATAATTCAATCTAGAGTTTAGGGAATTGCTTATAATTTCTAAAAGTTTTAGGTTGTCAGAGTAAAAAGTTATTCTCTATGGGTAAATGGAAAATTTAATGTGAGTAGAGAATGTTCCTGCCCAAGAACTTCTTAGGGAGAATCAAGCAAGTCACACTTTAAGAATATTGCTTGATATATCTTGTTCTAGAAGTATCAATTCCTGGACCAATTCATGTGAACTTCATGTGAAGAAAGAATGTGTGGGATAACTAAGGAAGGAATGAGCAGCATATGTAGACACCCTAAAACTGACAGGTGAATCAGCTCTTTGGGTGCTATCTAGGCTGCAGGCAAATGACAGATGCAATATAAAGCTCACACGGTGTCATGGTTAACAGAAGAACAAAAAGAAAATCATGAAAGCAGTTGAGAAAAGCTGACTGTTATTGATCAAGAAGTAATTAAAAAGACAAAATTAGTTGGCCCCAGGAGTAGATTAAGGGGCCCTACTCTACACAATTTATTTTTAATGACCTTTAGATAATATAAACACATTACCCTTGAAAAACTTAATATTAAAATGTTTTAAAAAGAAAATGAAAATACTCAATAAAACCCCCAAGAGAAACTGTTAATATTTTGGTTTGTTTCTTTCAAGTCTTTTACATTTATGAATATGTCTTCTTTCATAATACTATTTACCATACATCTCTATGCAATACACAAATAATACTGCAGTAAACAACTTTATACATAAAACTTGGTTGAGTATTTCCTTAGGTTAGATTCTCTAGAAATAGAATTACTAAATCAAAGGATATAAAATTTCAGGTCTTAATACATATTGCTAAATTTATTTCCAGAAAGGTCACCTTAATTTAGACGTAAACTACTCGTTTCTTTAAGTGTATTTTGACCTACTTTTTCCACCTGAAATTAGAAAAAGCTCCTAGAGTTGAGCCAACATTTTTGTAATAGGGATAAAAAACAATCCCAGATTTATTGAGAGATTATTTTATGCTATTTGTGGTAACTTACACTGAGATAATTTTCAACGTTTTCAAAAACATTCATACCCATTATTACATTTAGTCCCCACACAAACCTCATGAGATGAAGAGAATTAATTGTAGACTGTTTGGAGCATGGGAGAGGATTTCAGACATCACCTTGTTCAGATTTTATTAATGTTTCAATCAGAGAATATGAGAGTTTTAAAGTTCTAGAGCCTAAGTGTCTGGAATCTCACTTCATATATTACCTTCCCACTGGTGACCTTGACTCTGTACTGGTCCCTGTATGTGTCATTCCCAATTTCCTCCTCCCCCTGCACTGTTTTATCAACCCATTGGAAAGTACACCATTCAATCTCTCCCTGTCATGAGAATTTGCAATAACTAGAAATATGAACTCAGACTCATAAACAGAGACAGAGCAATCTTGAAACAAGCACTTTATGATGTGTATGATGACCCAGAAAAGAAACCCAAGAGCATGTGGACAACAATGAGCCAATGAAGTTGAAAGTCAAGTTCAAACTTGGGGTGAACTTGATAAACTGAAGTGGTCAAAGGAAACTTAGTAAGAACAAGTCCAGAGCTCCAAGGCACAAGTCCAGAGCACAGGTAGCTTTGAGCACACCAGATATGGCACACCATTCTGTCACAGCTCACTTACACACTCATAATTGAGACGTGCTGTGCATGTAAAAGGCACACTGGATTTTAAAAAGTTATTTAAAAAGTAAAATACCTTAACATATTTTACTACTGGTGTATTTTGATCATGAGGATGGTGGAAGGCTGTAGTATGCTGAGACACAGGGGGGGATTGTTTTTGCTAGATAATTCTCACCTGTTCATGTGACTTAGGTAGCATAGGTGAGTTCTATCAACAAACAGGAAGAGTCCTCAAGGAAAATTGAATATTATTTGCAGATAATCTGGTTAATGCACTATGGAATTACGATATGTTGCCTAGAAATTAAAATAGCATTCTGTTGATTTTTGAACATCAACCAACAGTCTACCATGGCCTCTGGTAAGCTATTGCTTCATTTCCCCCCAGGGGTCAAATTTATTTTATTCAGAAACACCTCAGTAGCATTTCCATTTATTTTTTGTGTGTATAATTTTAAATTCAGAGAAATCATTTCTTAAAATGCCTGACATTAAAGAAAACCTGGCACTGTATTGCCACTACTATAGCCAAGTAACATGTATGGAAAGAAGCATGGTTTAACGTGTTGAGTGTGCCAAATTTTCCTTAAAATTAAATTTGTGCCATATGTTGGTACCGCAAACCCAGTACTCCTTAGGCTGATGAAAATGCAAAAGGAACACATTCTCAGACTGAGCCCTGTTCTCTCTCTTTGTAGACACTATTTTATCTGGATACTAACAATGATCTTCCTTTGGGAGTGAGAATGAGTACCTACTCTCTAATTCTTGGTGAGAGGTCAAACATTCTGATTTAAGAGGTTCTATTTAAAGTATACTTATCTTTTAAATATAGAAGGACCTATATTTCCAGTGCTTTGTACATGGCTACTTTGATGGTTTAGAGGTGTGCTGTCCAATTTAGTACTCACTAGCCACATGTAGCTTTTAGCACATCAGATATGGCTGATCTGAATTGAAACATGCTGTGCATGTAAAAGGCACACTGGATTTTAAAAAGTTATTTAAAAAGTAAAATACCTCATTAACAATTATTGTATTGATTACACGTTTAAACAATCTTTTTATTTTTTGAGTTACATAAAATGGATTATTCAAATTAAGTTCACCAGTTTCTTTTTACTTTTTACTTTTGTAACATAACTACTGGAAAACATAAAATTACATTTATGGCATGCATTATATTATGTTTCTATTGAACAACGCTGGTGTAGAGATTGTTTTTGATGAAGGATTCCATCAATTTATTATCCAACCAGGCCATGAGACTGGAGAGGACTGGGGGGGTCATCTATCCCACCTCCTGTTTTCAGTAAGGGTGGACTCCAACAAAATAATCCAAGAGTAAATCTTATTTTAAAGATTTGTTGAAAAATAAATTGTCTAACTTCTGTGGCTTGATTGCATATAAATAGTATAAACAAAACACAAGCAATTATTCTTGAGCTCATTAACCCTCATGGCCAATCCCAAACCAACTTATAAAGTCCGTCTCAGAATCTCTACATTCATCCTCACCAACTCTACGGTCCAAGCAACCATGGTCTCACCTGTGCTGCTGAATTTGTCTCATCAGTGGTCTTCCTCATCACACTCTTACTGCACTGCTGCAATCTTTTCTCTTCAAAGCAGCGTAGTGAGCTTCTCAACAGCACATGTGACCATGTCATTCCCCTGCCTGAAGGCCTTCAATATTTTCTCAATGGTGTCGGGGTGAAGTTCAAAATTTAAACATGGCCCACAAGCCCGGCACAGTCTGACTCTCATCCATTTCTCCAGCTGCATCTTGCCCATGTTCCCCAAGCTTTCTGCATTTTACTCATATGGCCTTCTTTCAGTTCCTCATCCAGCGTATGCTCCCCCTCCCTTAAGAACCTCCAGACATGCCATTCCCATCCCCTAGAACACTACTCCTCTCCCTCTGCCTTCTTTGCCTGGTTGACACCTATTTATTCAGATCCCTGAGCTCAAGTGTCCCTTCCTCAGCACCGCCTGACCAAAATATACCAATTTTGAACTCAGTGTGTGTCAGAGCGTTCACTTTACATTTATTTGTGTGATTATTTACTGAATGCCTGGCTCCCTTTGTACACTGTTTGCTCCATGAGGGGAGCAAGCCTGTTAGTTCACATTCACTATTGTCTCCCAGCACAGTGCCTGGCACATAGTAGGCCCTCAATGAACAGAAAGGACAAGGGATGAAGTATCAAGAATCCTGGCTCTTCTTCCTTTACTACTCTTGAATGGAGAGGGAACACCCCTCATCACCATTCTGTCACAGCTCACTTACACACTCAACAGAGCACCTGAGTACTCCAGTATATCCATTGGCAATGGGTTCTGTTTCCATTTCTTACCACCTCATTGCCCCTACCTTGGTCCAAGCCACAACCTTCTTCCAGGAATTTTGGCTTTTCCTCTGAAATAGGTAGAAAATCACTTCCTAATAGCCTCCTAATTCTTCTCCTTACTTCCACCCTTGGCTCCTCTTAGCCTACTCAACAGAATAGTCAAATTGATTTCATTAAAATGTAAGTCGCATCTTGTCACTCCCCTGCCTAAAACCCTCCAACAATTTTCTATTTTTGAGTAAAACCAAAGTCCACCCACTAGCCTACAAGGCTTTCCGTGAGATAGTTACCTCTCTGACCTCATACCCGACCACAATCTCCCTTGCTTACTCTACTCCAACCCCTCTGGCCTTTCGTGGTTTCATACACACACCAGGCATTGGGCTCCTCAGGTCCTTTACACCCGCTGTTCTTTCTGCTTGCATAGCTCTTCCCCAAGATACCTACATGGCTCTCTTCTTTGCTTCCTTCAAGTTTTTGCTCAATATCACCTTTTCAGCGGGGCTACCCTAACCCTGCTTCCCCCCACCCAGCACTCCCTAATCTCTCTCGCCTTCCTACATTGTCTTTTGTTCCCTGATATATTCCCAGTGCCTAACACAGTGCCTGCCAGGAAGTGGTTGCTCGATAACTATAGAAATATTGAGGCTCAGCTTACGCACCTGAAAAATAGGTGTGCTTGAACCCAGCCATCAAGCGTGAACATGCAGAGTTGGCCTGTGTTCATAGGGGGACAGACTTGGCACCACTTTGGAGCCAGTTCAGGAGACTTGGAGGCTCCCTGAGCCCTGACCAACTGCTTAACCTCTCAGCTCATTTCTGCAACTGTCTGTGAGGCCCCAGGAAGCAGTTTGGTTCCAGAGAGCATCTAAATGCTCCTTCCAACATCCTCCCTCTACTCCCTCTTCCATCCCCACCACACACCATATACTACACAACCCTCTCCCTTTCCAAGGACACAACTCAGGCTATTTCTAAAACTGAGATTCGGATCCAAAACAGTAGCCGACACACAGTGCTTCTGAATGGGCACAGGAAAAGACTGAAGACCTCTGAACAATTTCCTGGCCCTATATTTTTCCATTCCAGTAAAGAGGTCTTCTTTAGCTCCGGAATCTCTCTCGGAACCAAGCCAGTGCCTTAGTGGTGCATGCCATTTTTTACTGCCTATGCCTAGGCTTGTTTCTTTGTTCTTTTATTTTCTATTTTAAGTCAACACCTGGGTCTCTTCTGTTTCGGCCAAAGGTAAACTGAGTGGGCGGCGGGGTGTGTGTGTGTGTGTGTGTGTGTGTGTGTAAGGATTAAGGAAAGACAGATAAGAGAATGAAAGTTGGGTCTCGGTGGGACGCTGCTCCCCGATGAGGAGACAGCGCCAGCGCCCACAAGCCGTGTCTTTATTTTATAGCAGATGCCACGAGGCAAAGTAGGGGCATGATCACGTTGTTTACAGCATTCTCGTGAGTTCCAACCCTACTCAACTACATGCACTTGAACTCTATCACACAGGCACGTGGGCGACGTGTTTGGACCATAGGTTCAAGCTTACAACCACAGCCGTTGGCTATAACTGTGCTGGGTGGGCCCTGCCCTCCAGTTGGGACTTGCACGTGGCAATGAGAGGACCCTGTCCTTTCATTAGTCCGAGGCTTGAACCTGGCCAAGACACCGTAACCGCGCCCCACACTTTTCTGTCAAAAACATTTTGACAACCAACCCTACCAGGTGTTGACCGCTAGTTCAGGTACATATAATGCTAATGGAGAGTTCCCATCCTAAACAGGCATTTTATTTATGATACATAATACTTAAATCGCACTCTCTACCTTCAAGGAGTTTTGCAGATTTTACACTCCATTAGGCGGAGCAGGACTTGAGTTCATGTCTGATGGCTGGGAAAAAAGCAAGGTTAAACGATTTGCCTAAGGCTATAGCTAGCTGTGCTTCTGACAAAGTACTTTGTGTATTTTAATGGATAGGAAAATATAACTGATTTTTTAAAAAGTACTTCTTTAACAACTGTTTTTTTCAGTAAATTAGTTCTGAGTTCTTCCTTCAAGCCTTTTTAAGTCATATTGTGATTTACTCCCTTGGCTGTACTGGCTCCCCACTGTCTCCGGATACCATTTCCCATTCCTCATCTCCCTTCTCCCCTCCCCTTTCTCCTCCCCCTCTTCCTTGTCTTTATCCTCTCCAAGTTTCTGGGATACTCTACCTGCTGAGGGGAACCCACCATACCCCCAACTTGACAGGAACCCTATCCCTGCCCCTCTAGGACCCACTTTCAGGTGCTAAGCATATTGTTAATGGATGGGGTCAAGTTCCTAAGGATGGTGAAAAGCAGAGAATAAGTTGGTGTGTCTTCCTGGCCTATCAATTTTATGTGGTGGTGAGTAACAGAAAACATTCCAAATGCGAACAAATATAGATATGTTCTGCAGCAGAATGCAAGAAATCAGGACAGGTTAAAGTCTGAAATTCCACCTGTGGCAGACCACTCAGGATTTCTTTTCCAGATTTTTCTCTCCCATTAGGGGTACTTAGCAGTAGATTTAAAAAGTCTGAGAAGAACTGACACAACAGTCTTTCCTCTGGGCTCCAGGGAGATGAGATATTGGGACGGATTTTTCTAGGGCTTATGGAATCAGTGTCATTTTTTATTGTTCCTGTGAGCAAGAATTTTTTTTTCCTGGAGACTCTTAGCAGTGGAGGGAATCTGGGCCATCCCTTCCCCTGGTCCTTGAACATCCACCAGGCAGCAATCTGACCAAACTAAGAGCCCAGTGGTCTTTATCTCATTACTCTGCAAATAAAAGCAATAAGTAAGGAAAACTATTACACTTGAGATTATGATTAAAAAGAAAAATCTGGCCCTAACCGGTTTGGCTCGATGGATAGAGCATCGGCCTGCAGACTGAAAGGTCCCAGGTTCGATTCCAGTCAAGGGCATGTACCTTGGTTGCGGGCACATCCCCAATAGAAGGTGTGCAGGAGGCAGTTGATCGATGTTTCTCTCTCATCGATGTTTCTAACTCTCTATCCCTCTCCCTTCCTCTCTGTAAAAAATCAACAAAATTTATAATAAAAAAAGAAAAATCTGGCATGTGTTCAAAGTTGAAACTTCTATTACATAATGATTTCACACTGAATGTGTTGATCTTTAAAGAAAATGGGATGGGTAAAATAAAACAAAGGCTGAGCCACAGTAAGTCTGATTTGGCTTTACCTGCCCACACCCAGGTACACGTGCATATGTATCTCCTTAAGCCCCAAAGACACTTTAGCCTAACATGGCATTTGGAGAGAAGGCACAGCATCATGTATGTAACATGCATGTTGGAGAGCAGAGAGCTCAAGAGGCAAAGTCAGAAAACCTGGCTTTGAATCCCAGCTCCACCACCTACTAACTTTCTTAAGCGTCTGTTTTCTCAGCCATAGTAACACCTTATTCATTAAATATTTCTAGCTATTGTGGGCACATGGTTGGATTGCATTTTTCTATTCTCTTTATATGTAGACATGACCAGGAGACTTTCTTTGGCCAATAAAATGTGAGCACAAGTGACATGTGTCATTTCCTTGTGGAATCTTTGAAAAGCAATCTACGATTCCACATAATTTTCGTTCCCTCTGCCATAGCAACATTTCCCTCAAGCATTTCCAACAATAGCTGTTCTATCAGCCAAAAGGATGACCCAAGTCAAAGCTACCGCTGAGTCATGTAATGGACACGTGATGAAATGGGAAATACATCCTTGATTTCTTTCTTTCTTTTTTTGGAGTCTGTTTGTTATTAAAGCATAAAACAGTCTATTCTGACAAATACACTAGTTCATGGATATGGAGAAAGATTAAAATGGGATACCTAATAGGTGATATGCATGGCACACAGCAAGTGCTAAATAAATGTTAGTTCTTCCCTCCCTCACCAATGTCTCTGCGTTGTAATCCTTCCCAGCCCTTTCTTATCAGCCATGAGCTATGCTACTCTTCAGAGAGTTTTTTCAATAAAAGAAAAATGAAAATAAACTTTAATTCAAGAGTTCTTAAAGTAGTTCCTAATACCCTGGTGAAAAGCTGAGAGAGCCCCTGTGTAGAGCCCAGCTGGGAATTCCCAGGATAGGAAGAGAATCTGGTTCTCTGGAATTTACAAAAAAGAAAGGAGCTCATGGCCTTATGAAAGAAATGAGCCAGAAAGTAAAACCAATGGACTCTGAAATTTTCCAACCATGAGAACACTCCACCCCCCGCCCCCCCCCCCCCACACACACACACCCCAGCACTGTGCTGCTATCATGGAGCTGGGATCAGGGCGCGGGGATCTCATGGGGACCCAGTTCTGACTCTCCTTTAGCAGATTATCTGTCCTGGAGGGAGGTGGGGTCTTTGTTCTACTTAGTACCAGCCTTCATTTCAGTGAGAATGATGAAGATGGTCAGACCTCAGCTTTTAGCTGTTTCCTCACTGGCTCCTTAAGAGGCCTGTTCCTTCCTCCACCTGATGCAGGCTGTGGCTTTATGAGAGGAGAAGCCCACCCAGCCACTGCTGCTGCTTTGAGTAAATGCTTAGAATGAATCACTTAGCAACTTACTCATTTAGGCCACCACCTAATACCTTTTTTGGGTGTTTAAGTTTACTCAGGAGGGAAAAAGTTCCTACCTAAAATCACTCTGGAAAGCCATGTCTTTGAGCTTTGCTCAAAGGGTAAATCCCAATTAATCCATTCAGAAGGCATTCATTACACCTGTGGGTCTCCAAATTGTTGAAAATTTTGAGAAGAGGGGAAGGAAAAAGGAATGGAATACAGATGAGACAGAGCTGTACAGCCTTTGGAGTTGCTTCAACTGTGACAAGTTGCTTTAACCTCTAAGACCCAATTTCCTCACATGGAACATAGCAATAAAAAATAATAACCCATCTCACAGGGTTATTACAAGATTTCATAAAGTAAAAATTAGAAGCCTCTGGTATTTAAAAAAAAGGCATTCAATAAATAGTAAGAATACTAATATTGGGCTTCCTAACAACACTGGTAAGAAGATATTTTCATGGTTGTAAAAAGGAAGGAGGAAGACCTAAGACAAGATTAGGGATGGGCATATAGAAAAATAACAAGGCAAATCAATAATTCTCAGTCCAAGTTCCTTACTTTTTACTCCAAGCCTCTTCATCAGGATCTTTTGAGGGAGAATCCCAGCAGCTTCTGTAACCCTGTAAATGGGCCTCAGAGAGCCTGGCTCTACTGTGCACTGGCCGAACCATTGGGATGGGGAGAGGGGCCATTCTGGGTCAAACATTTGGAGAGGGCCAAACTAGAGAGTTTATAGAGGTGAGGAGATGTGAACCCATATCTTACTGAGATGCTGATGAAACCTGGCATGTCATGAAGGAGGTGGGTTGGAGGCCTGGGGCCTTGATGGCGTATGCTTAAATACTTCAAAGAGCTGAGGCTTAAATGGACTGGATTTGTTTCCTGTGATCCCGGTAGGCAGAAACAGGGCCAGTGGATGGAGGTGACAAGGGAAGCATTCATCTCCATTCACCATAACCGTTAATTTACTGGAAACTTCTGGAAGACTTAAACTGGATCTTATTCCCTTTCGTGTGTATAGCACCAGCACAGAGCCTCATCACATGGGACAGCCAAGCAGCAGTAACTGCCAGGAGTTTTACTGGCTGGTCTTGGAAAAAAGCTGATTCTGAGAAACTGATATCTCTTTATTGACCCACCTGTCTGAGACCTTGTTAAAATAACCATGTCAGCCAGCAGTGAAACTCAGGGCAGGCCATCTTTTAAAATCTAGCAACATGCACTTATCTTCTACCTTCAATACCACATTTTGCAAATACTGAAGAAAAAAAAAGTTTCTTTCCGGCTCCAGTGTTATGTAATAAAGCTCAAGAACTGTCAGTGGGATGATCTGGAAGTGAAATTTTAAGCTATGTAAATATTGAGCCTGCTATGAAAGGTCATCCTAACTTCCTTTGACCCTCATAACTGTGGTCCTCAGCATTTTGGTTTGTGGCAAGAAAGCATTGCTTCTCTCCACCTAATGGTCTACTGGCCTTGTTTCCTCTTGAAGAATAAAGCCTGTACTTGGCACCAGTTCCAAACCCAGACACTTTCTGCTGATCCCTTAAGTACACGTCTTGATGAATCTAACACATAAATTTGATAGACGTGGAAAGTTTGCTGGACCCGAAGTAACATTGGCATCTCTCTAGCTTAAACTCACTGAAGCCAATATTCCCAAGTGTAGCATTTGCCTAAACCAGGTGCCCCAACTGCCTGCCTGTGACTAAGGGAATGTAGATGAGGAATTACATATCTAGAATTGCCCTTTATTCCTAGTTTACATTTATTCACTAACCAACTCCAAGAATGTCTAGTAAGTCCCGATTATGCATCGAAAACAGTGGAAAGTGGTGCCTAACACAACAACAATACCAGCAACATGTGCTGCGTGTTTCCACTGCAACAAGAATGTGTTAAAAACGTCGACTCATGTGACTGTCACAGAATCCTGAGGTAGGGAGTAGTCTTTTTCCTCATTTGCCATTGAGGAAACTGGACACATGTAGGTTAAGCAAATTGCCCAAAGTCACACAGATAATACAGGAAGGAGTCAGGTTTTTTTTATAGATAGTTGTTAGAGGGAAGAAATTAAGCAATAATGATGTATACTTCCAGAAGCTTTCTAGACTTCTATCAAACATACCAACCTACTCTAGGGAGCAGTTTAAGAACGGAAAAGCTCGCTGCCACCAGAAGACCACGGTTATGCAAAGTACCTCCCTACAATGTATTAGTGAACCCCAGCTTTGGCCTACTGCAGTGGTTCCCGGGCCTCTCAGCGTGAGGACTTCCTTTGTAAATTTTAAAAATAAAGTTATTTTGCAAATCCCCAGTAAGTTAGAAAAAGTACAAAATAACCGAAAGTTATCTTGAATTCAGTATCATCTTTAAATTAATTTATATTTTATTAATTACTACACTATAACCCGATTGGAAAAACAGAGGTTCACACACTTTCAAAATACTGTTTTAGTCAGTTTGCAAACATTAGACACTTGACATCTAAACACCTATTCCTCGACTCCTTCCAATAACTCCACAGACACCGCCCCCCCCCCCCCCGCAACTCCCCAGAGATCCAAATCCTTTATCTTCTCTGAGCCTCAGTTTCCTTATTTCTAAAGTGAGGACAGCAAGAGGCTTTTCAGAGGATCTCAGAATTAGCGTGGGACCAGAAAGAATTTAGACAGCTCTTATTCTGGAGAGTAGGAAAATGGTTAATAACCCAGCCCCTGACAAATATTGCTCCAGTGTAGTTAGGGAGAACAGACACACATGAAAGAATTATGTGTGCAAGGCCACCCGCTAAACTAAACCATGCCTTTGGGATCTAGTTCTAGAACGTGAGCTGATCATCTATAAAGCAGGAGTGCATGCAAAAGGGTACCTTATATACGAGGAATTCAATTCACTTAAGAGCTATCACTAAGAGAAAATATATATACACTTTAATAGCTGATAGCTCAATTTTGAAAATGAAATATTTTAATAAATACTGCCTTTATAATTATTCCAAGTGTGTTTATACATTTTTTGGGGGGACACTATATATATAAACATTATATATAACACTATATACATAACACTATATGTAGAGATATATAGAGATCTAGATAGATATAGATATAGATATAGATATAGATATAGATATAGATATAGATATAGATATAGATATAGATATAGATATAGATATAGATATAGATAGATATTCTGGGGGGGAGGGGAGCTGCTGCCTATGGCTGAGAAGCTTGAAGTGACAGGAACCACAGGTTGCTGGTGTAGATAGTCCCTTGCTTTGCTGCACTAAGGCTAGAGTTGAGAAAGCAGGCATGTGCACCTCATGGTGATAGAAATTTCTGGTTCTGTTTGAAGCTGCAACTCATATTTATTAAATGGCTACCATGGAGAGGGAGTTATACAATGGCACTAATATTAATATTTAATGCTGTTTTGATTCAAATGTAATTTAAGGCACGTTTATTATGCAAATAAAAACTTGCTGCTTAACTGGTTCAACCCCCTGTATAATGCCACAAGCTTGCAATTTTACAGCCTGCATTCATCACATTTTCAGGATATAATTGCCTCCAAGGGATGAAATCTTGGAAGAAGTTTCCCTCAATGACATTGGCTTGGGGGGCAGCAGAAATTACTCTAGTCTGTCCTTTTGGTTGTGGATTGAAAAGAAAAAAAAATCCATTTCCTCACTCCCAGTTCATGGTGTTAATGAGTACACAGCTTGATAACTTCGATGCTGTCAGGAAAGCTCCAGGGTCCATAAGCAGAGGAGTTCAGATTAATAATTAAAAGGGGTTACATTTATTGAATATTGCTAGGCACTGTGCTAAGCAATGACATGAATTCTCACTCTTAATCCTTACAACAAACCTTAAGAGGGTGGTGCGATTTTATACCTGCCATGCAGATGGAGAAATTACAACTACCTGTGGTCACACCATGGCAAATAAGGGCGTGGGGCTTTGATGTCAAGCAGTTGCCCCTAAGATGTGGGTTGTAACCTCTCCTCCAGGCTGTCTTGCACATACCTGACTTTCTGGGCTGCCTTCTCACCCTGGTTGACACCCATATTTTACATGTTGTTAAGAGGACAGGGACTCAATCAAGTGAGAGGTTTCTGAGTGAGAAAAGACAAAGCCATTGGTTGTGGCTTTATATGTGGCAGCGATGGCATGCTGGTGAGGAAAGGACCAGAGGAATGCAGACAGGTGTGAGATGATCGCCCTTAACTAAACTCTCAGAGTATAAAACACAAAGTCAGAAGTTTCCTTAGGGATCAACTGTCTCCTTCATTTTACAGAGAGGAAATAGAGTCTCAGGCAGGTGCCCATGATCACAGAGCAGATGTGGGATTCAAAACTAACTCTCTAACTCTCTCTCTCTCTCTCTCTCTCTCTCTCTCTCTCTAATTATTTTTGATCAAGTACAAAAGGATATACAGTGAAAATTTTCCCCTTACACACTTTTCCCCATCTCAGCCATCTCATGCCCTGCCCAAAGACAAATATTCTATGCATGTCAAAAATAGGCTTCATTTTTACACAAAAATTATAGTGTTCTATACACTGGCAGAATCTTGCTTTTTTAAACTTATCTATGCAGGTTAGAGATAGCTCCATTATCAGAACATATAGAGCTGCCTCATTCTTTTTATTTTCAATTTTTTTAACAGCTCTATTGAGGTCAATTTATATAATATAAAATTCACGCATTGTTAAGTGTCAGTGTGATGAGTTTTTGAAAATTTATACACTTGTGAAGTCATTAACAAAATACAACTTTGAAATAATTTTAACACCTCCAAAGAGTTCCATTTTGCTCATTTTCAGTCAATCCCAGTTCCACATGAGCCCCAGGCAACCACTAATCTTTCTCCATAATTTTGTGCTTTTCAAAATTACATATGGATGAAATAATTCAATATGTATTGTATATCTGGCTCCTTAAGTAGTACTGTGTCTGCTTAGCATGATGTTTTTGAGATTTATACACAACTTGCATATAACAGGAGTTTATTTTCATTGCTGAGGAGTATTCTGTTGTATAGACATACCACCCTTTGTTTACCCACCCACCAACTGTATGCTAACAAATGTTACATATTTTGTTTCATTGAGTAGGTAAAGAATGGCATCTCATCATTTTAATTTGCATTTTCTTATGAAGTAGGATGAGTGTCTTTATTGTTTACACATTTAAGAGTCAAGTATATTTCATTTTATGTGAAATGTGTGCTTCATGTCACTCTCCCATATTCTGTTCATAGTAAGTTCTTAATGATACATATTACAAATGCTTCCCCTATTTTTTTTGTCTGTCTTTTGACCTTATTTATTGAGTTTAGGCCCCATAGGAGATTTTATTTTAATGTAATAAAATGTATAATAAATGCTAAGCCTGGGTTAAACTAGAAAGAATTCCCCTACCCCAAGATTAAAAAAAAAATACATCTTCCATTTCTTTCTAGTATTTTTGTTTCTAACATTTTAAATTTTTGATCCGGAATTTATTTTAATTTAAGAAATAGGGATATAAGTTTATTTTCCCCCAAATAGCTACATAGGGGTCCCAACATCAATAAATATATAATAACTTTCCTCTTTGAAGTGCAATGATATATTTTATCATATATTAAATTTTCCATATACATTTGCGTTCACTGATATGCCATATTTTTATGTGTCAACCAGCACATTTAAACCTCTATTCCCTGGATCAAAGTTTAGCCTTCTTTTTTGCAGCCAGGAGGTAAGAACTCTCCATCCCTGGGGAACTTCATAGAGCCAGAGGTGGGTGACTGTGCCAGGATGTGACTCGGGTTCAGGAGAGCTGTGGATAATGTTGGAGGAGACGCCAACTTACTGGCTGCAATCTTTGATGGCCCCTGACGGTCAAGATGATGCTCAGAATAGTCCCTCCTTGCCCATATCTCTTAAAATATCTGGTAGGGGCAGGATTCTCGATATACCTAGGAATTACCATATTCCTCACTCTGAGAGTCCAAGTTCTGGCAGCTCAGAAACCCTGTCTTTACGGATTAAGTATAGTGCTCCTTAGCACCTTAAAAGTGTCCGGTATACACAGATTTTAGGATAATGCTGGAAGACCTCTCTTTGTCCATTTTTTTAAACTTAAAAAGTCTGTAGGGGTGGGGTGAGGAGAGGAAGTGCCACTAGGCTGTGGGAAAGAAAACTGTGTGAACTAGAGAAACAGCAAGAGACAAAGTGGCGTCGTGTCATGGTGGGTGTTCCACCAAACAGCACTGGAGGCCTGCAGCTTTTCCTCTCCTTTCACTTCCGGTGGACAAAGACCAGAGGGGCTCCGCGAAGGGGGAGATGCCACCATCTCCATCCAGGCAGAGGCCCCGTTGTGTCCAGGCTGAAGCAAACCAGAGGCGATTCCGGTCCTCTCCCTCACTGTCTTCCGGCCCTGCTTCCTCTCCCCGCCCCTCCAACAATAGCCCCCTCTTGATTTCTGTTCCAAGAGAGAACGGTGAGTCCCCAGTGCAGAGGAAACTCAAGGATTCTTTCCGCAGGGTTTGCTAACTGGGGAGAGTGAGGTGTGTGCTCTGGCATCTGCCCCTTGGTGTTGATGCTGGGGAGCCGGCCCCCCCTTCTCCCCGAGGACACAAGGCAGTAGCAGGGCTTCTTGTCCCCATTCTCCAGCAAAGGAGAAAGCTGGCAGAGTCTCTCTCTTTCCTGGAATGACTCTGAGCTACTCTCCCTTGCACCTTTGCTTCTAAATGTTTTTTCAAACTGCTGAAAAAGCTGAATATCTTTTTGGGGTGATGTCCCTAAAATACTTGCCACTGCCCCTGCTGAGACTTTCTTACCCTGGGCCAATATTTCTGTGGACTAGACAGAGACCTGGCCCCCTCCCCAGATTCATTAGACCTGGGGAAAGGCCTAGGAATCCGCCGCAGGTGATTCTGAAGTTTGGTGCTCAGAACCCACTTGAAAAGCAGTATCCCAGACCTTTCCTCTCTGAGATTATCAGGGTCCCGCGGGATGGGGTTAACTTGCTGAGTGAGATCACAGAAATCATGCCTAATGCTGCCCAGAGCTGAAGAGACCCAAGACTTGTCCAGTAACACCGCTATCCGGGAGGGAGAGATGTTGTCTCAGACAAGGTCAAAGTTAACCTGGTAACTCTTTGGAACAGGGACCTACACTCCAAAATCAATCTGTGTACACATCAGGGCACAGCCCTAAAGTAGTGCTGCTCAGACCTGAATCACATGGAGATCGCCCTAACATGCTGATTCTGATGTGGGAGGTCTGGGAGGGAGCCTGAGAGTCTAACGAACCCCCAGGTGACGTCATGCTGTTGGTCCTTGGACTACTTTTGAGGAGCACTGCCTTAAGGGATACTTAATTTAAAAATATATATTAATTACAGATGACACCTTCTCCTTAACGAGCAACCGGCAAGCAAGCAAATCAATCTGGTGACCTCGAACACATCACTCACTTGTAGTTTCTCTGTTAAGCAAGGTGGTTGCCTTTCTTCATCTCTACAATGGGGGTAAGAAAGCACCTACTTCTTAGAATGGGAGGATTAAGTGGAAGGATGTCTGCAGAGCTCTCGGCAGGCTCCAAACGTGATAGTGACTCCTCCATAAATGCTCGTCTGGTTATCTCATTCTCCCACTTATGACCCGTCGCCATCAGAGAATGAGGTTTAAGTGAGGCCTTAACGTAGCAAAGGAAAATAGGAGAATGGGTCAGAATTGCCTGTGTGCGCCCTGGTACCTGGCACTAAAGAGACAGGCTTTATCGATGTAAACAGGGAGACAGCTTCTTTTGTTTCTACCACAAATAACAGAAACCTTAGACACCCCCCCCAAAGTTATTATTGTATTTATATTTATCACTTTAAATTTGCCAAATAAGTGCAGAACTGCCTCCACCCAGGACCTGGTCATTTGGCTGTCTCCATGGCCTAATTACATAAAGGAAAGGGCATTGTGCTCCACAAGGATGTCACACTTCCCTCCCTGAACTCACCCCCTCGTGTTTGTATAAACTCAGCCCAAGTGGCATCCCTTTAACTTGGGTTTACAGCCCTGCCGAAAAAAACGGGGAGCGCTGAGCATTTCCTACAAGGCTGAATCCTGGCTCACGGCTCTTATAGCCATGGAAAAAAAAATGACCATTCTGTCTCCCGTGCCAGAAATAATCTGCTAGCCCATCATCTGCCCAGAAAACACATGAAAAATAAAATGCAACCAACAGTGTTTCATGTGTATCTGATAAATGTTTATCTCCACGAGCAAGTGGGTGGCACCCTCCCCAAGCTGGCACGGTATCTGCATGGAGCAGCCCATGCACAGAATGGTGGAACCAGCCACAGTTCCAGTCATTGTAGAGGAGGGGTCAATATGGCAAGCTGGCGTGGCATTGTCCAGACCCCAAAAAAAGTCTGACTAACTTTTTCACTTATTAACTGCTGCATTTGTCAGTATATAAAGGCAGTATATTGTACTCTACAGCCCACTTACTTATTAAGTCATCTATTCAACAAATATTTGTTGTGCATCTACTATATCTATATGCCATGTGTTGTTCGAGGCTCTGGGCATTCAGGAGAACACATGAAGTCCCTGTCCTCATGATACTTGCTTTCTCATGAGCTTACAGATTACACATAACTTTGGATGAAAATGTGTTCTTATTCTTTTCTCTAGAGGTCGTTCTTTCGTCTAGATGTAGCTGGCATTTGGCTAGCTGTTTCTGAAAGTGTACATCAAAATATGTGTTGCCTCTCTGTTCCTGTCAGCTGGAGACCTGTGTCTGTTGGTGGTTTACTTTATTGGCCATATAAACATAGGAGGAAAAATATCAAGTGATTTAGGCAGAAATAAAATCAGGAAAATCAAAACAACTTTTTTTCTATAAGTTACAGATTTTTCTTATAATTAAAACAGACTCAACATGATTTCTGAGTGTTGTTTTAGTAAACACTATAATCAATTTGCCCTTCCAAAGTAGAGACAAAGTAAAACCAAAAGAAACTTATGAGATTGACTCTACCAATATTTTTCAAATAGTGAATAGGAAAATGTAGTATCTGTGTTATCCTTGATCACCGAAAGAAGGCAACCTCACTATAAGATATAAATAATACAGAAATGTATAAATCAAAAAAAGCCATGCATACAGAAGCACAATATTTATAGATCTCAGTACTTGCTTTTTTACAATTTATATATGTCTGGCTAAAGAGCATTGATCAGTCTCATCAGATTGCTTGACTGACTAGCACATTCCTTACTTTATACGATTTCTAGAATAACTATTGATATATTTAAAACTAATTTCTAGAGAGAACATCCAAAACAGAATAGTAATTCCACTTAAAAGCATGGGTCTTAAAACATATGCTTTTATTTATTGTCAGTGCAACACTGAAGACGACAACAAGACACTGACCATCCGTTTGAGAGAATCGCAGGATGTCAGCGTCAGAATCTCATAAATCTTCTAGTGCAGGGGGCAGGAGAGAAGGGTGTAAACAAGCCCGAAGGTGAGCTCTGGTACATTCACACACACACACACACACACACACACACACATACCACCTTAGGAATCACTGGTTTGGTCCAATCCCATCATTTCATAGGTGAGAAAACTGAAGTCCAAGCAAGTTAAGAAACCTGTCAAGTCTCCCACACATGAGGTGGCAGAACAGAACTGAAACGTCTGACTCCGTCTGGCCTTTGTCTCCTGCACTGAGCTGCGGTGGAAGACACCTTCTGCTAGAACAGTGGCTCTCAACCTTCCTAATGCCGTGACCCTTTAATACAGTTCCTCATGTTGTGGTGGCCCCCAACCAAAATTATTTTCATTGCTACTTCATAACTGTAATTTTGCTACTGTTATATATGGTAATGTAAATATCTGATATGCTATATGTGTTTTCTGATGGTCTTAGGTGACCCTGTGAAAGGGTCGTTCGACCCCCAAAGGGGTCGTGACCCACAGGTTGAGAACTGCTGTGCTAGAACAACCCAGCTTCCATTTGCTCTCTGAAGGTTAAGTTGTCCACACAAATCTCTATTGTATCAGAGCCTCTAATTCGAACTCAAGAACCTCATGGGTTTGGGTTATTGGTGGTCGATTTGGGTGGGTATTGCAGTTGTATGTTTTGCTTTTGGAAAGTGGAGAGGGAAGTTGAACTAAGATCTAAGTTAAAGAACCATTATTACTTGACAAACTAACCAGCATGTTTGTTTTAAAGTTTAGAGTGAGAGAAAAATAGCAGCTGGATAACCCCCCAAACACACACACACACAATGGTGACACCTGTGTTCTGTTTATGGGTGTGAAGGTAAGTGGCTCAATGCTAAAATGTTTGAGGCAGGATCTCTGAGGGCGCTGAACCCTTGGTGGGTGGGGCAACATGTTACTTCAAGTCCTTTTCTCTCTGGTTGTCATGGAACTGCCACGATGGTCTCCAACAAAAGTGTTTGCAACCCTCCCCGGCCAGGTCACCAATGGCACAGAGCTTGAGAGCTTGGGAAGTGGGTGAAAGGGAGAATGAAAGGTCTACAACATGACTGCAGTCTCTTCCAACATTCATCTGAATTGAAAACTTTTATTCCAAGACAAACTTTCCCCTGCACAGAGCTCTGCTGAACACAGATGGCATTTTAATGAGGCTAAATCTGGCATTTCCGCCATTACCAAAGGAAACATCAAAACATTTGCCTTTACCTTCCTTTATTTTACAAGAATTTGGGGTTCAGGATAATAATCTTCACTCAATGTGTGCCCAACTTGAAACCTATGAGGAATAATTTTTGTTCTGGTAGACCCTTGGCATAGTATTGATCAAGAAGTATGACACAAATTACAATAGGTGTATTCTATTCCTACATTAAAAAAATACAGTGCCCTTAAGTAATAACACGACTCTTAAAAAGTTACAACTGACATTGACTCCCACTACTTGCCACACATTGTTAAATGCGTTGCACAAATAATCTTACTTAATCTTCACAACAAGTCTATTATGTTGATGCAATTTTACATTTGGGAAAACTGAGGCTTAAAGGGGTTAGTAATCACCTGGAATAAGGCCCACAGTCAGTAAGTCACAAAACTGGAATTCACACCCCAATTTGTGTAACAACAAAGCCCATACCTTAGTTGCTCTGAGCCACATCCCAGCACACAGACCTACAGGACACAGCCTAACATCACATTTATGCGACATATTTGTAATTTAATTAGAGTATGTGTACAGTTTTGGCGCCAATTAATTAATAACATGTTCTGTGTGTCAAATTCTGGACCATTCCAGGCTGGAGTTCCCCTGATGATATCACAAAAGAGCCTCTGATGACCCCAGAGAAGAATCACACACTGGAAGTTTCCACAAAGGCCAGCTCACTCCTTGGAATGGAGTGAACACAGATTGGCACTAACCAGACTAAACTAGTCAGTGGCTTTTTCTCTGTCAGTAGCTGCATTTGTTTGCCCCATCAAATATTCTCATGGCAAATGACTTAACAAAACGGAAATATTGAATATTTTTTTCTTTAAGAGAAAAGAAGATCTCCTGAGCTCCATAACCTCAGGCCGCAGAGGAGACCCATCTAAAGGGGGGCTGTTGTGGGTGCCAGTGGCACATCACCTTTTGCCTTCCTCGTCTTTAGTCAATGCAACTCTGCTGTCACCTTTTAAAAATAGTGTGCTGCATTTTATGTGTCTATCCAGTAACCCAAACTGGAGAGCATTCTGTGATGTGGTTTTAATTGGGCACAAAATTAAATACATTATCAAGGAAAAGCGAAACTGAAAGAAGCAAGTCAAGATCGCAGCCCTGAGTTTTCCACTGGGGTCACAATTGCTGATAAAAGATGCAAAGTGCCCAATCCAATCGGTTCCTGCTACGTTCTGACCAGCAGATCTATGAGATGGGAGCCTAGGGCAGGTGGTAGGGGAGCTGGAAACCACTTCCAACTGTGATGAGAATGATTCTGCGTCCTCAAACCGGCACTCACTCATCACGTCTCTTTGACGTTGCTCATTTTATAGTGCTCCTAAGGAAAGTCTCTTGAAGAAAGGAGAAGAAGAAAAAAGGCTGCTTGTGGAACAAGACCCACATAACAATCCAGTTCTATCATATTTTCTCACTCTTATTAAGAGGATGGCTCTTGAATAAAGATTTTGAGTAAAGTTTTTTAAAAAAAATATATTTTATTGATTTTTTACAGAGAGGAGGGGAGAGGGATAGTTAGAAACATCGATGAGAGAGAAACATCGATCAGCTGCCTCCTGCACACTCCCCCCTGGGGATGTGCCTGCAACCAAGGTACATGCCCTTGACCAGAATCGAACCCGGGACCCTTGAGTCCGCAGGCCCATGTTCTATCCACTGAGCCAAAGCGGTTAGGGCTTGAGTAAAGTTTAAAATAAAGATTAATTACTTGATTGTGGTTAATGTATAGTCTGGCCAAATTAATTTATAAATGAGAGACTGGCTATTTTTATTACACTCTTCACATCCCAGGTGACTTCAACCAGTAAATTTCATGGAAATGAGTATATATATATATATATATATATATATATATATATATATATACTCTGCATGGTTTTTGTCTTTCAACCATTCAACAACTCTGAATTAAATGATTAATATTAGTAAATTTATACAGTCTTTCCGAGGGACCTTGCTGGCCTATTTTTGACAATGTGATCTTGCTTCCCTCCTGGCTTTTACCATGATGAGTTCTTGGTAACATTATCCTCTCTGACAAACTTAATTAAAACAATCTAGACTTTAAAAAACAAGGTATATGTTTTTAAGCTTGACTGGCTTGCTATGTTGTCCTATTTGGAGTTTGGAAAACCAGGCTCTGGGTGAATATGTCTCAGTTACATCTATAGCTTAGTTCTTCACTGCTACTGACACAAGCGATCAATCTCAGTCCTCCCATCCCAGTTACCTGGTGTTTTCCAAAACTACAGCCATATGCCCCCACATCTTTGTCTCCTTTTGTGTGGCAGATGACATCTTCCACTGACAGTGGATAATCAATTTACACCCATCCCGCATGTGGAGCCCGAATACAAAAGCATCGCCCACACACTGTGCAATTCAAGTGGCATCCCCTTCTTTTTTCCCTCCTACCTCGGTGATGCAGAATAACAGTCATAAATTAGCATTTCTCTTCTGGAGGGTGCTGAGTGGAAAGAAAAGAACAAGAGGAGGGCACCTCAACCTAGACAACGGGTCACAGAAGCCCCAGAGCAAACCACAATTCTTAGCAGACAGCATGGTGATGTTCCCGACGCAGAGCACTGAGGAGGAGCTGAATTCTCCAATGAGCCACCTCGCACGTTCCAGTGGCTCCTGTTTAATCCAGCCACGTTACCTACACCCAAATTCAGATTTAACACACTGTCCTGCTGAGCCCCAGTGCACTTCTCTTTCCAGTTCTGCCAGCCTCCTCTCTGCAATGCATCAGTTTTCTCTTTTTTTAAAAAAAATATATACATATATAAGTTTAAATCCTGGGCCACCCATCAGTCGTCCCCTTGATTACGGATCACACCCAGTAAGGTATTTTCTGGGGAGACGCCCATGGCAGTGCCATCCCAGGGACACTGAAATGGAAGCAGAAACGGTTGCATGGGTAACTTACCGGCTCCTGAGTCTGAGTGGCTGCAGCAGCCCCCGGGCTTTACCTGGTCCCCTGCTCTCTCTGTGCCTCTCCCTCTCACTCCCTCCTTTTCTCGTGTGCAGAGTGCAGGGAACTTAAAGAACTCGCAGGGACAGTGTTTCGAATGACTTAAGAAAGAGAACAGGAACAATACTTCGTTCTCTTTTTCTCAGATGAGTACCTTCGGGAAGAAGGAAGGAAGGGAGGGGAGAGGGAGGAAGTCAACAACCCTTTGCTTTCCTGAAAAAAAATAAGGAAACAGAAGATAGACATCTCATTTTCTCTTAAACAAAATGTTGGAAGGGGCAAAAAAAGAAGAAAAAAAAAAACCTTTGAAAAAAGGAATTCCTCAAAAATGCTCTGGGCCCTGGGAGGTTGAAAGAGATGAAAAGCCTCACAGGCCTGGCCTGTCCAAACAAAGGGGGTTCCAGAAGGAGGCTCTCCTGAGCTTGCCGGTCTGATATCTGGTTTGCAGAACTGACACGGCCAAAGAGGAACAAATCATCCCCTGGCGACTTGGAGCAAAGGAAAGCTGTGTCTTCTGTGCTAACTGAGGCAGACCTGCAGCCTGGAAGAGCCGGGCGGCCCGTCAACTGGACGGCCGGCCCTTCCCAGGCCCTTGCAAACACCAGCGCTGCTGCAAACCACAGCTGACTCGGACCCGCAGCATTCCCCCCCCGGGACCGAAGAGCACAGTCTGCACCTCACTGAGCTTCATGCCCTGGACAAGCCAGGCTTCCATCTCTGCTGATAGTTAAAAAAAAAAAAAAAAAAAAAAAAAGCATTTAAAAAGCAACTTACCACACGGGTGCTGGACATAGTTTTCTCAGAAGTGTTGTTTATGTTGTCCTAGCCTTGACATTCTTAATGCTTCTTGGATTCACAACATACCCTGAAGCAGCATAGGCCTTAGCCCCGCCAGCCTCAGGGATGGGGAGGCCGGACAGGAGGAGAGAGAAAATGGAGGGAACATCCTTTACCAAGTTAGGGGCACTTGGGAGTTCAGGGGGCAGGCATGAGCTCCCACCAGGGTTAGGCGAGTAGGAATGAGCTTGGCTTAAAATTCTCTGACTTGTGCTGTGTATCTTGTGCGCTTCATTCATTTGCTCAAGACCATTTTCACCGCCAACAGGAACCAGCAGTTATGTGCACCTCTGTGGCAGCAAAAGAAAAACCAGCTTTAAGGTAGTTCCCTATTTCACTCAGTTGTGAAAAAAGGGAGTGGAGAGTTACACCTGATCACAAAATGCAATTAAAGTAATAGCAGGGAGAGAGGGACTCTGATTCAGTCTCTCTGTGGGATTTTATTGGGTCCCATGGTCTTATAAGATTATTCTTTTATCACAACAGTTTACTCCCCCTATTAATTATATTCATCTATCTATCTATCTATCTATCTATCTATCTATCTATCTATGCGCTGATTTAGTCTATGTATCAGAGAGAACAGAAAGATATTGTGATTCAGTAGGTTAGTAAGAGCCAGGACAGAGTCTTATTCTTTGCATTCCCCATGGCACCTATACTGGCACAACACATGGGTTTCTGACGTGGCTGACCCAACCCCATCTGCCGATGAGAAAGCTGACGCTCTGAGAAGAGTTTGTAGGGTTTGCCCAAGGTCACACAACAGGGACAAAAACCAAAATGCTCCTCTGTCTCCGGGTGCAGCTCAGCGCTCTTTGCCCTCTGCTGGCCTTTCTCTATATCCTGCCTCTGTAGACATGGAAGGAAAATGAAAATGAAAACCCAAGAAAGCAAGAGAAGCATGAGAGAATGGAGTGAACTGGGGAAGGCACAGCAAGGGAGCCTTTTTAAAAGAGTAGCAATACTGGGACAACCCATGGAGTAATTGTGAGGTTAGAGAAGCAAATTCAGGTAAAGGCTGAAATGTAGCATAAAATGTGGAAGTAGGTGGAGTAAGGGAGAGGGAGGGAGAAGCAGGGAGAGGCTGCTCTGGGTGCTGTGGCAGCACTGGCAGCGACAACGAGGGGATGTGAGGAACAAAGATGATCGGGCTACAAAATCCTTGCAGGACAGAAAAGTCCCTGGTCACCTGAAGAATCGGTGACAGCAGCATGCAGCCCCTTCCATGTTCTTATTCTTCCTGCAGCCCCAGGGCTGGCCAGGCTGAGCCCCAGGAGCCCAGACAGAGTCCAGAGGATTCCCTTTTACATCTGTAGAATGTGGGGGCTGTCAAGCTGAGGCGCGTTGTTTTCTCCCAGCCAGCTGACGACCCAAAGGAGCCTGCACGGGGCCTGTGCCATCTGGGCTGCGCAGCTTCGATGTCACGGAGTAGCGTCCGGTTGGGGCCTGGGGACATCACCTCTGCACACACTGGAAGGCGACGTCTCATGTTTTCAAAATACCGCTGGGAAGCAGCTCGGGTCTCAGACATTCAGCCACAGTTTTTCCAAAGGGAGCCTCGGCCCTGCCTGTGCCAAGCTGTTCCCTTCATACAGCCTGTCAACCGGTTTCTCCCTCCTTCCTGTTCTGCCATCACATGAACAGTCAGCCCCTCATACTTGTCAGCTCACCCACTGGGGGTCCAGAACCTAAAACTCCTCCCTGGGTTTCACAGGAGAGGTTTCCATCAGGCTACTCCAGCTGGGCGCTTCCTCTGCAGCTTCCTCATGGGCATGGGTGCAGACAACGGAGGACACCATGGGTAGAAACAGAATACAGCTGCCCCTCTGACCCAGCAGGGAAGCCACACATTGCGGTGGGTATAGAGATCATTTGAGTGGAGAAAGGGAGCTGCAAGACCATGGGTCTGGATCGGGGACAGGAGAAACACCCAGCTGTAAAATTTGGTGTGACCAAAGCAATGGCCGGACTCAGAACCACAGAAACACAAGCTCTACTCAACATGGCTCCTCGCTTCCGAAGCATCCTAATTGGTACTGGTCCAGCTTCTGACTAACCAGAACCCTACCTGTCTAGCTAGGACTAGGTTGACCCTGACCATGGCAGGTGGTGGAGCGAGGGTGGATTGAAATATAACATCTGTTCTGAACAGTGTACATGTCAGTGACCTGTCACAAAATGGCCATGTCTGTGTAACAGAAACAGAACAGAATATCCCCTGCAGCCCTCTAGCCACTACCTCCCCTCGGGGTCACAGGAGTCCTAACTCCTACACCTGACCTAGATGTGGATTGCCTAGTATTAAATTCACATACAAATGACATCGGACTGTACTTTGTGTTCCGGGTCTCTGCCTCAGTGTTATATTTGTGAGAGTCACCCCTCTTGTTGAGTATAGTGGGAGTGCATTCACTCCTGTGGCTGGAGAATACTGCATTTTGTGGCAATATCACAGTTTATGCATCTGCTCTACTGAAGATGGGCATTTGGGTTGTTTCTAGTTCAAGGCTGTTTCTAATGGGCTGCCAGGAATATTCTTGTTCCTGCCAGATGTCTTTTTTAAGTCTGATGCAGGGCTCACCTCTCTCCAGGAAGATGCCCACTCCAGTGGTTCAAACCTTTTGTTTGATTTCCTTTGGCACATATTTCCTCTCACATTGATGCGTGGCATACATGGATTTTTTTCTTTTTAATTCAAATGGCTTTGGTTTGAGGACATGGCGATGTCGGCAGAGTTCCTGTGGAGCTTTGGAAGGAGTTGGGAGCTACTGCTCTCACCTCCAGCTGCAACCTGGAGATGCTGCTTCGAGTCACCCTCCACCGACTCTCCAGCTCCCTCCCAATTCTGGGGGGAGGGGTTTCTCCCCCTCCTCTAGGCTTCTCACGGACAGGCTAAGTTTCATTACATTAATGTGCAGAAAAGATGGCCAAGTCTCAGGCCTGAAACTGCTTTGACATTTCCTTTGTTTCTTTGATTTATTCTCTTCACTTTGCCAAACCCCAATATTTTCCAAGTCCCAACCCTCAAAACGTGAGAACATTCATTTCTTTCTTCCTATGTAGCTTTTTTTTTTTTAGCATGAAAAGATGATATGAAGAATTTACTTAGACAAGTTGTTGAAGAAAGTCTGTTTTCTGCATCTAATTTCCTCATTTGGCAAATGGGGATAACATAACACCTATACAGTATTAGGAGTAAAGAGTAAGAAGAATAGCTAACATTTCACATACTTACCATGGGCCAGGCACTGTACTAAACACTCTACATGTCATACCTTCTTTAATCATCACAACGGCCCTACGAAGCAGCTGTGATTATTGTCCTTTACCTCCCCTTCTTTATAGATGAGGAACCTGAGCATGGAGAAGCTATAATACTTTCCCAATATCATACAATTTAGTAAAATTTCAAACCCACTGTATTCTGGCTTGGAGCCCTAATTTTTAACAGTGAAGCTAATTTGCCCTGCGCTCTAAACAAACACTGCCTGTCACACAGTAAAAACTCAATAAATTGTCCTTCAAATTGAAGAACAACATCCTCTATAAAACAAAAGAGAAAAATGTATGGCACAGAGGCTCATTCTGCAACCATTCAGTGCACACATCTAGGTGTGGTCAACGTGCTTCTGGATTTGATTGCCAGGTAGTGGAGAGACACACTAAACAAATCACACCTGGATATCTAAGCAATGTGGCCAGTGCTCTGAAGAGGAAATCTTGGAGTTGAGAAAGCTTATAGTCAGGTACAGGATCTGGACAAACGATCAGAAAATATCTTTCTAAGTAAAGGACATGCAAACTGGAACCTGAAGAATGAGTAGGCATGCTCCCGGCAACGAAGGGGAGGCAGCAGTTTACACAAGGGGCAGCCTGGTGAGTCCAAGTTCAGATTCTGAACTTGATCTTAAGATGCATGAGAAATCATTCAATATTTTACACATGAATAGGATATGATCAGATATGTATTTCAAAAAGTTGATTTTGATCATTATGTAAAAAATGTATTGTGGAAGGCAAGAGTAGAACCAGATGAAGAGTTGTAAAGTCTAGTCTAAGTTTGATCATGCAAGTAAGGACTCTTGGGAGATGCAGGTGGACATGTTAGTTGCCTAGAGAGATCATGGAATGATACAGTTTGCGAGCTACGCGGATATGTTGTACGACAAGAATCTGATGAAGAATGAATATAGGCAGTGCCTGGTACACAAACAGCTAGCTTATGAAAGTTCATACTTTTGAATGGCAGCATCTCTACCATGCCCCCACCCCATCCCCAAGTCCCAGAGTCTCCAAAGCTGAGTACCTATCTCCCTTCACCCCATCCCAACCTCCTGGTCTACTTGCCCTGCTATTACTCTCCTAAGATGTATCCCCATGCCTACACTTCTTAACAGTCACCCAACAGAGTTTGCTTCCCTCTATCCCATACCCAGTGCTATTACCGAAAAGCTGATGGCATCCTCAAAGCTGGCCCAAGAGTGAAGAATTTGCGGGATGGAGTAGAGCTTGAAGGAAATGTACCCTCGGCATTCCACGTTAGAAGCCAGGCAGGCAGAGATTTTCTAAGGAAAGTCTCTTAACCGTGGTGAACTGGTAGTGTTACAATTTAGTTATAGCATATTATGGGTCTTAAGGACTGGCCTGTGGACTTAATCACCAAGGATTGTGTAATTTCTACAAGAAAATGCTTTCTAAGCTCCAAATATCTCATAGAAGCAAATGAGTATTTTTAAGTTGGGGAATGGCAGTAGTTGCATTAAAAAGCAGCTGTGTGTGTGTGAAGATGGCGGCATAGGTAAACACCGGGAAATTATCGCCTCACACAACAATTGAAAATTACCGCAAAGGACTGAGCAAACATCATCCAGAACAACAGGAAGGCTGGCTGAGTGTAAATTCCACAACTAGAAGGAAAGAAAAGCACGCTGAGAGCCAGAGGAGCTGCGGAGGTGAAGTGCAGAGGTATGGCGGCGTGCACGTGCGCACGCGTGCGCGCGAGGAAAGGGGGTGGCGCCTGAGGACGCGGCTGTCTTTTTGAATCACAAACTCCCGACGGCTCTGAACTCCGGTTCCGGGAAGTCTCTGGGGACCCAGGTCTCATACGGGGAGAAGCTGGTCTGTCCGGCAGCGAGCGAACTTGAGGGCGGCTTTCCCTCAGAGGTGCTTGCAGCCGTTACCGGGACACTGAGACGCGCGACTCCGGGCGGAGAATCGGCCATGGCCGCTTTCTCCGCCCTCTGACTCCCTGAGACCCCGCCCCACCCAGGCTGCCGCAGAGGCTTTTGCATGTGAATGTACCTAACTGCAGCCGAACCAGGCAGACCTGGAACTTCCAAGAGAAGGCCCAAGGCCCCGCAGCAGCTTGCATTGCTTCACAGCTGAGCCTCTTCGTGGCTCCTGCTGTGTGGCCTCAGGCAGAGGCTGAATTAGCACCTCCTTAGATCCAGGAGCCACTGTACCCAGTGGTCAGAGGGGGTCCATCCAGACTGCAACTCCTCAGATCCATAAGGGACGCACTCAGGGAGCAGACTCAGTGAGCACCAAAGCCCCACTGAAGCAAGTCTTGCCCCAGAAGGGTGTCTTCAGCACAGAAGTTCTCCCACTTTAGACACAGCTGATTCTCACAGCCAATTGGCCTGGAGGTCAATTCCTCCCAGTGATTCTACAACAACCAAGGCACCAAGAGTGCACCAAGAGTGTCCACCCCAGGTAACTGGGGAGGCTGAGCTACTGGGCCCTACAGGTCACCTGGCTCACAGGGCTACTCTATCAACACAGGGAAGCTGCCAAAATACGGAGACAAAGAAACAGGTCACAAATGGCAGAAATGGAGGAAAGCAAACGATTGGATATAGAGTTTAAGGCCACGGTTATAAGGTTTTTCAAGAATTTTATGGAAACCGCCGATAAATTTAATGAATCCCTCAATAAGTATAGGGAGACCATGGAGGACATGAAAAAGGACCAACTAGAAATTAAGCATACACTGACTGAAATAAAGAATAATTTACAGAGATCCAGCAGCAGAAAAGAGGATCCCAAGAATCAAGTCAAAGATTTGAAATACAAAGAAACAAAAAATACCCAACCGAAAAAGAAAAAAGAAAAGAGATTCCAAAAATATGAAGATAGTGTAAGGAACCTCTGGGACAACTTCAAGCGTACCAACATCAGAATTATAGGGGTACCAGAAGGAGAGAGAGGGCAAGATATTGAAAACCTTTTTGAAGAAATAATGACAGAAAACTTCCCCTACCTGGTCAAAGAAATGGACTTACAAGTCCAGGAAGCGCAGAGAACCCCAAACAAAAGGAATCCAAGGAGGACCACACCAAGACACATCATAATTAAAATGCCAAGAGCAAAAGATAAAGAGAGAATCTTAAAAGCAGCAAGAGAAAGACGGTCAGTTACCTACAAGGGAGTACCCATACGACTGTCAGCTGATTTCTCAACAGAAACCATGCAGGCCAGAAGAGACTGGCAAGAAATATTCAAAGTGATGAATAGCAAGAACCTGCAACCAAGATTACTTTATCCAGCAAAGCTATCATTCAGAATAGAAGGTCAGATAAAGAGCTTCACGGATAAGAAAAAGCTAAAGGAGTTCATCACCACCAAACCAGCATTATATGAAATGCTGAAAGGTATTCTTTAAGAAGAGGAAGAAGAAAAAGGAACTCTTACCATTTGCCACAGCATGGATGGAACTTGAGAGCGGATAAATACCACAGGATCTCACTCATTTGTGGAATATAATGAACAACATAAGCTGATGAACAAGGACTGATCCAGAGACGGAGAGGCATTGATTGGACTGTCGGGACTTGGAAGGAAGGTAGGGGAGGGTGGGGGTAAGGGGGAAAGATCAACCAAAGGACTTATATGCAAGCATATAGGCCTAACCAATGGACATGGACAACGGGGGGGTGAGGGCATGAGCGGGGGTGGGGAGGGTGGGGGGTAGAGGGTAACGTGGGGACAAGGACACATATGTAATATCTTAATCAATAAAAAATATATATAAAAAAAAAAAAGCAGCTGTATGTTTATTGCCAGGTCAGAGGTGAGCGAGCATTCTCCCCCGGTATTCACTTTCATAATTCAGTAGAGCTCATCGTTTCCACTCTTCCTCCAGAGTGGCTTTTTCTTACAGGTTCTCTCCAAGCATCCTAAGATCGCATGTGTCTGTGGCAAAGAAAAAGGACAGGAAATAACTTTATTTTATATGATTAAATTCTATTTTATATCATTAAATTCTATATGATTAGAGTTCTCGCTCCTTGGTAAAGTTAGCTAACAGTTACTAGTATATATTATTATTTTTCATGGCTCTCACTGGTTCTTTTCACAGTCCTAGACATTAGCCCTGAGCATTGACCAAGGTTGGCTGATTCATGGTCTCCTCAGAGGTGGCTGGTTCTGCTCACGGCTCACCCTCAGTGCCAGCTTCTGTCTTAGGAGCATCCACCAAATCTTCTAAGACCATGTTGACTAGTGCCCAGACCTCTACCCTTATCCTTGTCATCTCTACAGCCTTATATTGGTGAGACTCAAGGTTACTGCTACTCTATGAAAAAACCACAATTTGTCTCATTTCCCAATGTTTTAGGATCCAGCCCACACAGGGGGTTAGGTTTTCCCTTCTTCAACCCCATTGCCACAACTTTCAGTTTCTTTGTACCTCGACCAGTGGTAAAATTAAATATTAAATGAAGTAGAACTCAGCTCCCCATGTTTAATAAAGAGGGTATGGTGGGGAACATGGCAAATCAGAGTCCATGTCTCATCTGAAGTGGCTTGTGACCATGTGAGAACATAGGTCGAGAGTGACCAGATTATCTTATTTTTTAAAAAGGCAGAAATCTTGATTTTTATATGAAATCTCTTGATTTTAAAATTTTAGAATTAAAAAAGACTGTTTTTAAAAGATATTAAGGAATTATTAATTTGAAGAGGCATGATAATGGTGTGATGGCTTTGCTCTAAAAATACATAGGGGAGTATTACCAGCTGAAATGTGATTTGTTTTACAGTTCTACAGGAAAAAAAATAAATTTTATATGCAAAGAGAATCTAAATTTGATGGTTTAAAAATACATGTACATATTTTAAATTCTTTGGTATTCCTCCCCAATTCCCCATCCCTTGAGATCTAATGACTTAGACTTAGTGATTTATTCCTAAAACTAGAATAAGGTAGGAGTAATGGGGAGTGACTGAGGAGACCAGGTCATAGGGTTCCTCCTCATTCACTCTCTCAGATGGCTTGCTCTGGGGGACATTAGCTGCCATGTCATGAGAACACTTCAGCAACCTGTGGAAAACTGAGCGTTCCTGTAACAGCCCTGTCAGTGCATCCTGGTAATGGATCATCCAGCCCAGTCAAGCCTTCAGATGACTGCAGCCCCTGCCACATCCTGAAGGTAACCTCATGAGAGACCCTGAGCCAAACCACCCAGGTAAGCTGTTCCTGACCTTCTGAACCATAGAAACGGTGAGATAATAA
Source organism: Myotis myotis (assembly GCF_014108235.1). Classification (NCBI taxonomy): domain Eukaryota; kingdom Metazoa; phylum Chordata; class Mammalia; order Chiroptera; family Vespertilionidae; genus Myotis; species Myotis myotis. The sequence goes on from NW_023416357.1 coordinate 38,228,842, forward strand.
TTTTTTTTTTTAATATATTTTTATTGATTAAGATATTACATATGTGTCCTTGTCCCCACGTTACCCTCTACCCCCCACGCCCCCCACCCCCGCTCATGCCCTCACCCCCCCGTTGTCCATGTCCATTGGTTAGGCCTATATGCTTGCATATAAGACCTTTGGTTGATCTTTCCCCCTTACCCCCACCCTCCCCTACCTTCCCTCCAAGTCCCGACAGTCCAATCAATGCCTCTCCGTCTCTGGATCAGTCCTTGTTCATCAGCTTATGTTGTTCATTATATTCCACAAATGAGTGAGATCCTGTGGTATTTATCCGCTCTCAAGTTCCATCCATGCTGTGGCAAATGGTAAGAGTTCCTTTTTCTTCTTCCTCTTCTTAAAGAATACCTTTCAGCATTTCATATAATGCTGGTTTGGTGGTGATGAACTCCTTTAGCTTTTTCTTATCCATGAAGCTCTTTATCTGACCTTCTATTCTGAATGATAGCTTTGCTGGATAAAGTAATCTTGGTTGCAGGTTCTTGCTATTCATCACTTTGAATATTTCTTGCCACTCTCTTCTGGCCTGCATGGTTTCTGTTGAGAAATCAGCTGACAGTCGTATGGGTACTCCCTTGTAGATAACTGACTGTCTTTCTCTTGCTGCTTTTAAGATTCTCTCTTTATCTTTTGCTCTTGGCATTTTAATTATGATGTGTCTTGGTGTGGTCCTCCTTGGATTCCTTTTGTTTGGGGTTCTCTGCGCTTCCTGGACTTGTAAGTCCATTTCTTTGACCAGGTAGGGGAAGTTTTCTGTCATTATTTCTTCAAAAAGGTTTTCAATATCTTGCCCTCTCTCTCCTTCTGGTACCCCTATAATTCTGATGTTGGTACGCTTGAAGTTGTCCCAGAGGTTCCTTACACTATCTTCATATTTTTGGAATCTCTTTTCTTTTTTCTTTTTCGGTTGGGTATTTTTTGTTTCTTTGTATTTCAAATCTTTGACTTGATTCTTGGGATCCTCTTTTCTGCTGCTGGATCTCTGTAAATTATTCTTTATTTCAGTCAGTGTATGCTTAATTTCTAGTTGGTCCTTTTTCATGTCCTCCATGGTCTCCCTATACTTATTGAGGGATTCATTAAATTTATCGGCGGTTTCCATAAAATTCTTGAAAAACCTTATAACCGTGGCCTTAAACTCTATATCCAATCGTTTGCTTTCCTCCATTTCTGCCATTTGTGACCTGTTTCTTTGTCTCCGCATTTTGGTTGCTTCCCTGTGTTGATAGAGTGGCTTTGTGTGCTAGGTGTCCTGTAGGGCCCAGTAGCTCAGCCTCCCCAGTTACCTGAGGTGGACACTCTTGGTGCACCCCCTCGTGGGTTTTGTGCACAGTCTTGTTGTAGCTATGCCTTGGTTGTTGTAGGATCACTGGGAGGAATTGACCTCCAGGGCAATTGGCAGCGAGAATCAGCTGCCCTGATGATGCTCAGCTGTGTAGCAATGCAAGCCGCTGTGGGGCCTGGGCCTTCTCTTGGAAGCTCTGAGTCTATCTGGCCCGGCTGCGGTTAGGTAATTACAGGTTGCAAATGGCCGGGGCATTCATATGCAAAAGCCTCTGCCGCAGCCTGGGTGGGGCGGGGTCTCAAGGAATCAAAGGGCTGAGAAAGCAGCTATGGCGGAGCCTCAGCCCTGCCCTAAGGAGTCGCGAGTCCCAGTGTCCCGGCAACGGCTGCAAGCACCTCTGAGGGAAAGCTGCTCTCAAGCTCACCCGCTGCCAGACAGTCCAATATTTCCCCGTATGAGCCCTGGGTCCCCAGAGACTTCCCGGAACCGGATTTCAGAGCCGTCGGGAGCTTGTGTCTCCCTCCGGATTCAAAAAGACAGCCGCGTCCTCAGGTGCCAGACCCTTTCCGCGCGCGCGCGAGCCCCCGTACCTCTGCACGCCACCTCCGCAGCTCCTCCCGCTCGCAGTGTGCTTTTCTCTCCTTCTAGTTGTAGAATTTACACTCAGCCAGCCCTCCTGTAGCTCTGGATGATGTCCACCTTGTGTTTTTGATGCATTTATCGATTGTTGTGGGAAGCAGAAATTTCCCGGTGTTTATCTATGCCGCCATCTTAGTTTCTCCGAGATAATAATTTTTTAAGCCACTAGGTTTGGGGGTAGTTTGTTATGCCCCAAAAGATTATGAATACATTAGCACTGGGGAGGCTAATCCACAACTTTTGATCTTAATTTTTCAAACGAAAAATCCCAGGTGGGAATATTTGCTGGTAGCCATCACAGTTTGACCCTGAAACTCAACAAGGCTGTTAACTGCTATACCCACCTTCACACCACCATCAAACAAAGGGGGTCAACTTTAGAGTATTCCCAAACCTAGCCTCTCTTACCTGGAACACCTGTGTGTGAGGAAAATGCATTAGTGACCCCTGGCACATATATACCAGAGTTCAGCTCACCGCCTATACCATCAATTTCTTATTTCTCTCCCATATTTGTCAGTGAGTGAAGGTGATGCTGTCTGGGGCAAGTTCTCTTTTTAGGTAGCTTTACTTGATAGATTTTAAATTGCCAAGGATTGTAAGATCAGCAGCTAAACTGCTTAATGCGGTGATAAAATCTCCACTTAGTGTTGTGAGTGATAAATACCAGTTAATCCTCTGAAAGCTAAATATTGGATTTTAGTTAAAAGGGAAAAAAAAATAACAGAAACCTTTTACCAAAAAAAATAATCCTACTTAGAAACTACTACAGACAATAGAACGTAAGTTGCACAGGAAGCTAGACTTAGCTGATTCATTGCTGTATCTCCAGTATCTGAAAGTCACTTAGCACATGGAAGTTGCTCAATAGACATGGTTGAATGAATGAATGAGTGAGTGAACGAATGAAAGAATGAAACCAAAGAGAAGAGGCTCCATTGGAGGAGGAAGGTGAAGTACTATTCACTGGGCATCTTCCTTCCCCCTCCGTTCCCCCATCCCTTCTCAAATGTCAACATCTCTGAGGCACCTTCAAGGAGGTGAAGACTCCTTGAGAAACACAGTTTTAAGTGCAAAGACCAGGAAGAACCCTTTGGGGCTAAACAGGAGCAGACCTGGCCCCTGTCCTTCCACTTACTGGCCACAAACCCTGGCAGTAGGCTTCATAGATCTTTTTGGTTCTGATTTTTGCTTCTGCGAAATAAGATAGAAGCTTCCAGTCTTAATCCCAGAGGTGCCATGAGCCGTCCAGGCTTCCCCTCCTTTTAATATTCAACCCGAAGGAGAGAAGTCACCATTTGTGAGGCACTTTGAAGCTGACAAGTGGGAGGCCTCGGCGCGATGTGACCTGAAGCGCACAGCTTGGCAGATGACCTGTTGTGACTGGTGTTCAAAGCAGCTGTCAGGGAATAGAAGGCGGCCTGCACAAAGGAGCCAGCCAAAAATAATGAGGGAGGCGAAAAGAAAGAAAAGCCACGCAGGGCAGGGCTCAGGGTCACTTGTGTTTCCTCTGGTCTCACCACCACCCTCTCCTCCTCCATCCCGTCCTCAAACAACCCCCTCTCGCCTCCTCCAAAAGAAAAGTTAAAAGCTTTCTTTTGGAAAAAGGGTAGTTTGCTCAGACTGCTGCTGTTTACCTTTGGTAGGACAGCCATTGCTGGCAGAGTTCAAACACAGGAAAAGGCCTCTGGTTACAGGAAGAGTTGCAAACGGGCTGGAAAACTTGCTGAGATGCTGCGGGTGGTTGTACCTTTTCCCGCGGGTGAGCAGCCCTCGGACTGACACTGGGCCCTGGCCTCCGCGGCAGGCAACCTGCCCTCAGCTCTCTCTCGGACTGCACTTACTCCTCCTTCCCTTGAGGATATTAATCCTAAGGCATAAAGACGGTGAGGGATGGAGGGTAAGTGGGCAGGGAAGGGGGAACAAAAAGAGGAAAAGAGACTTACATTAAAAACAAAACCACCATGACCTCATTTTCAGGCTAGTATAGAAAATATAAATACAACAAGTAGCAAACTTTGGGTTTACCTTTGGGAATTTTATTTGTTTTCGATCATTAGAATCATCTGCCATCAGCTAAAGAGGCCACATACGCCAAAACAGAGCCACAACTCTGCCCCCAGAAAACCAACTTACTGATAGCTGCCCCTAGAACCCTACGATTTCCTTGTGAAGGGAAGGGAAAGCATCTGCCTTCTTACGTTTCAAAGCCCTTGCTCATGAGGCCTACCCACCCTGAGGCCTACCCACCCTGAGAATCAGCGGTTCTCAACCTGTGGGTCGCGACCCTTTGGGGGTCGAACGACCCTTTCACAGGGGTCGCCTACGACCATCAGAAAACACATACATAAGTACATATTGTTTTTGTGATTAATCACTATGCTTTAATTATGTTCAATTTGTAACAATGAAATTGGGGGTCACCACAACATGAGGAACTGTATTAAAGGGTCAAGGCATTAGGAAGGTTGAGAACCACTGGACTAGATGGTGAGAGAAAGGAAGAAAATCGTGCTGAGGAAACAAACGCTGTCAAATAATCAAAATCTTCTGGGTCTTCCCCATTCCTCCCAAATTTCTTCCCTCTAATTCCACTTCAGAAAATCCCCTGGCTCCAAGAAGCACTATACTTTCTGGTTAGGCCATTTTCAAGTTTACCATGAGGATCTCACTTCTCTCTTTCCCTGATTTTAGAACTATTTGTATCAAAATCTTTCTGCCTTCCTGAGAGCCTACAGCATCTTGTCTCTTCCAGAAGACCTTGCCCAACCGAAGTGAAAACAACAGGCTGCTAACCTCCCGTCCAGCCACCCACCTCCTTTTACCCCGCACTCACTGTCTCCTTGCATATAGGATGTGCTATGTAGAGAAACAGCAATGTCCCTCCACTGAAAGATTTCCCCCAATACTTCAAGTTCACTAACCTTTGGCTGCATTATTTTACTTGGTGTGGAATGAGTCTATAAAAAAATCCTTTGGATTCTTTCAGATTGTTCTCCCTAGCATTGATTTTTAGCAGTTGGACTCTAATATGCATGGGCGTGTGTGTGTGTGTGTGTGTGTGTGTGTGTGTAAATCTGTGCTGTATGGGGATTGCTCTCCTTCCTAAATCTGTAAGTTTCTCTCTTTCTCCAAACTTCCTTTTTTCCCAAATATTCTTTCCTGCCCCATTTTTCTCTCTTCTCCTTCAGTGACTCCCATTGAACATAAATGTGAACTTTTGATATTGTCCACAGGTTTCTGAGGATCTCTCTCTCTCTCTCTCTCTCTCTCTCTCCCTCTCTCATCTCCCTTCTCTCTGTCCTCCATATTGGATCATTTATATTGACCTATTTTAAAGTTCACTATTTTTTTTCCTGTTCTTTCTATTTTACTGTTAAGCCCAACCAGTAAGTTTTTTGATATTATAACTTTCAGTTCTAGAATTTTCATTTAGCTCTTTCTTGTTTTTAAAACAGCTTTTTAGAATCACTTTCTAATCTATCACCACACTCGGCTGTGAAACATCCATATGAAGAATGGTGGGCTACTTTTCTTGATCCTATTTTATATCTAAAGAAACCAAGGAAGTGAGAAGTGAAGATGATTTATTAAGATCAGAGAGGCAGTGATAAATGGATCCAGGATATATAATATATAATATGTAAGGTAGTAGAGGATGTGAAGACAAGGATGGGAGGAAATTAAGAAGTGTGAGAATTAGGGGTAGTTTGCTATTTCAAACAGGATGTTTAGGGAAGGCCTCATTGAGAAGGTGAGAATAGAGAAAACATCTGAAAGAAGCAAAGGAAGGGAAAGAAGCTTTCATTCAGTAGGAAAAGCAAGGGCCCTTAGTAGGATATGATATTATGTATGTAGGCTGTATATGGATCGCGGGATCTTCTATTATATTTTTATGATGGGGTACAAATTTATTATATTGAATCCCTAAAGCCAGAAGTAGTCATGACTTAAAATTATCTTATGAACTATTTCATATCAGACCAGATGGGGTCCTTTAAAAGGGCTTGATGATTGTTGCATAATAACTTTTGGTTCTGTGGGATATATTACATCGTTGGCATATGTAAAGTGCTCTATAGGGACTAACAATTGATAAGCAGGAAGTAGAAATAGAAGACTATGAAAAATTCCCTTTCCTCTGATAAATATATAAATTATAACTTCTATTCCCAATAATTGATGACTAGGAAATTTAGACCAACCCTCCCATTAAGAAAACCTAAAGAACTAGACAAAATACACAAAAACATCTTCTTAAAAGCATCAAAGTGTTAAAAAGGTACTGCCAAGTTTGAAAGCCAAAATGTAGAAGAGGAGAACCCAGAGAAGAAGACTGATATTCAAATCTTTAGGGCATTTGCCAATCCTAAAGAAACAGCTGCAAAACTGAGCTGTACTTTAGACAAATTCCTATGGCCAGGGGGCAGAAGGCAAGACCTGCAACCTACCAGAAGTGGAGATTCTAATTTAACCACCTCTACTTCAAACCTACCAGAAGTGGGATCTAAAGAGTTACAGCTTCAAGTAAGGTGAATCACTAATAAATCAATCCCTAAAAAAATGTTTCTTCTGCTTTATGTCATTGAATGGTTCAGGGAACCTCAAGCCTTGAACTTGGTTTGAGATGGATCCAGACTGGTAGCACCTTAGGCATCTAGCAGAGGCAAATAAAAATCCTCCTTGGAAGAAGATACTATCATTCTGATCCTCAAATTATTCTCAGAAATAGCATTTAAAATACAATGTCCAACACACTGTCAGAAACTGTCAGTCATACAGAGAAACAAAACATAGTAAGCAAGAACCAGCAGAAACAACAGACAATTTAAATAGGGCTGTAAGAAGTGGAGATAATGTCTGCTGGAATTACTAGCCACAAATTATAAAACCACCTTGCTATGATTGGAGAAGAGAGAGACTCTTGTTTGAAGAAAAGAGATATCCCAAGGTAATGTTTAATATGTAACAACAGAATATTTAGAACTAATGAAAGACATCAATCCAAAGATTCTATATAGTATGGCCATACAACACTCTCAAACACATCATAGTAAAACCACAAAAACCCAAAGAAATTGAACTGTATATACACCATATATTAAAAGCAACCATAAGGAAAAGGACATATTACCTTCAGAGACGCAGAGTTAGACTGACATCTGATTTCTAAAAGTCAATAATGTATGTTAAATGACAGTAAAATATTGTGAGCATGCTGAAAGAAAGCAAATGCCTGCTGAGAATTCTATTCCTAGAATTCCATTCCATATATATTATCAATAATAAAGATGAATGAAAACTTCTTTAAATGAGAAAGTTTGGGAAATTTTAAAAGATATATTTCAGGATGAAGTAAAATGACCCAGGTGGAAAGTCTGAGATGCAAGAAGAAATAAAGAACAAGAAAAAGTACATTGTGGAACTTAAAAGTTACATAGAATTTTAAATTTTGACAACAGTAGCAAATGAGTTGGATAGTGGGTACATGGAATTAAAGTGTTTATAATATAGGCCAATGATAAAGATCAGTCTTTATATTAGATTTGGATAAGTTAACAATGCAAGGTTAAAAATAAATTAATAGAAAAAATAGTTTGTAAGCTAGCCACTAAAAAAAAGAGAGATAATTAGTATAAATCTTTCAAAATAGGGAAGGTGAAAAGTAATGATAAACAAATCTTAGTCAATCCAAAAGAAGTCAGAAAACAAAAGAAAAAACATCATAGAAGAGGTAGGACATAGAAGAGATTGAAATCATGAAACAAGATGATAGATTAAAACTCAAGTATATCAGTAATTGCATTAAATGGGAATGGATGTTAAGCCTTACTATTGCTTAACACTTGTACATCAGACAGCTGTAAGGAATGTGAGAGAGTGCACAGGGTGAGGGGAGGAGCCCTGAATTCAGGTGTTGGTTTAGTCCTCAGCCAACCATGGAATTCTGAACAATTCTCTGCACTTCAGCTTCCCAGGAAATGAGCACATTAAGTTGGAGAATGAGTGAGCATGTGAGCTTCATTCAGTCCTCACAGACATAGAGACTGCTCTCATGGCCTCTTTCCATAGGTCCCAGGTCTTAAGATAGTCTCTTGTTGCTAAGGGCTTGTCACATTCCTAGAAGGAAGTGACGCCCTCTGCTGAGATAAAATTGAATTCTGTTAAGCCTGGGTCTGCTACTGGGCAAGATACCTGAGATGGCATATGAAATATGGAAAAGGTAGATATTAGAGGTGGAGAGGATGTACTTAAACATCGTATATTCATGCCAGAATTTTCAACAATGATTTATTTGAGTTAGCAAATAAAAAATGCAACTCATTGGTCTCTAAAGAAAGATGGGCAGAACTTTCAAAACTATTTATATGTATCTTCCCCCATAAGAAATTTAGATTTATCAACTTCTAATACACCTAAGGACACTGTTGCCCTCCTTGGTCCATATGTAAGATGGCCACAGGTCACTAACAGAGCTGAAGTTATCCTGAGGGAAAAAGGAGAATTCTACACTGTGAAGGGGTTGACCCTCATACTGTCATTTCTTCATTGGCTCTCATTGTACTGTAATGGAATACAGCTTATATTTTGCCAACTAACAATTTGGACAACTGACTTAAAAAGATTCCTGCCAAAATAACTACAAATTAGAGTATCAATAGTGCAAGCTCAAGCAAAGAACATGAAGATAGCAGACCTGACATTTTTGCTATTCCTTTAACCATATTACAAAGCAAAAACAATTATAATGTAATCAGATCTGCAAAGAAGTCTGCTAAAAGTACTAACCACTATCAAGAAGGCTTTTTGATAAATGAATAAACAAAACAGAAACAGACTCATAGAGAACAGACTGGAGGTTGCCAGATAAAAGGCGGGGGAGGTGTTAGGAGCTGAGTGAAAAAGATGAAGGGATTAAGAAGTACAAATTGGTAATTACAGAATAGTCTCTGGTATATAAAGTACAGCATAGGGAATATAGCCAGTAACATTGTAATAACTGTGTATGGTGGCAGATGAGTACCGGACTTACGGGAGGATCCCTTCATACCTATGTCTACTACTTAATTCTTCTGTAATTAAGCAATTATACTACTTAATATAATAGTGAGTGTCAACTGTAATTGAAAAAAAATAAATTCAAGAAAGGTTTTATTGAAATATAGATTTATACCCTATATCAGGGGTCCTCAAACTTTTTAAACAGGGGGCCAGTTCACTGTCCCTCAGACCATTGGAGGGCAGGACTATAGTTTAAAAAAAAACTATGAACAAATTCCTATGCACACTGCACATATCTTATTTTGAAGTAAAAAAACAAAACGGGAACAAATACAACATTTGTATTTGCATGTGGCCCGCGGGCCGTAGTTTGAGGACCCCTGCCCTATCTCATTAATGAAAACCTCAATACCAGCTGATATTAGCTCATGATAGAACGGGCTCATCATAATTAGCAGGAAACTTGAAGAGTCTGGTTTATTACATTTTTTCCATTATTTAAAAAAATTTGTCCTATAATGAACTAATATGATAGCTTGTGTATATAATTAATAAAAAAACAATTAGACAAATATTTTGGAGCTGTTGACTCAAATGACAGCAGCGGGGGTACATTACACAAACAAAAATATCTGGAGGCCCTAGGCATGCCGTTGAACCAGTGCATTAAAAACCAGATCCCTGGGGTGACTTGGGAGTGGCATGAATCCTAGGCTACCAGGGACTGAGCAGCCGAAGGTCCTTGGACAAGAATGGTTGAGCACTGTGGTGTAGAGGCTCCGAAGGCAGACAGAGGCTCCAGTTCCAGTCCGTGCCTCTCTGGGCAAGTGCAACATGTCTAGTCACCCTGGGTGACCAGGTAGTTATTTCAGTCCCAGTTCCCTGATTGGAGTGCTATCCCAGCTCCCTGCTTAACTCAGAGAACTGGCCTGCCACAGGCATAGAGCCCACTGGCCTCCATTTCCAAAGGAACTTTGACGGAACTTATTTTCCATATGCCTCATGACTTCAACTTTTTAAATATTTGCTATTTTTAATTGTAAAAAGAGATTTTTTTCCTTCTGATTCTGAATGTGACATGTATTTTTAATGTTTTATATTCCATAAATATCACCATTCCTGTTTGTATTACAGTAGGGAGATGTATTCATGTGATCACTTTGCCATCTTGACTCAAAATCGTTGGACATTCATTTAAAAGGTTAACCAGCTGAGGCCCAGGTTAGGCTCCACAGGTGCCAAAACAAGGTGTTAGTAAAGCCCAGTCTCTTGATTGGAATACAGTGTTCTCTCCATTCCCCACACTGAGATATGAGATTTTATTTGCTTTGGTTGTCTGTTATGTAAAGTTATTTCTTTATTAAGCTCCAGTAGCCTGGGGATACAAACATATACAGTATGTTTGTGTTTCAAACTAAATCAGTTGCAGTAGCGGCATGTGGAGTGGCCCTTGCAAGACCTGAGCCCTCTTTCTGAATTGTCCAAGAACATCAGCGGTTATTTGGTCCAAAATAGCCATTCCTCCTATCCTGGATCTTCTCCCCCTAACAGATGTCTCACTCCAGCTAACGCCAAGCCATTCAGTGTCCAATTACTTAGCCAGTGAGTGGCACAGCATGAACTATGTGAGCCAACTCTGGCCAAGTGGACATGAGAGCAGGCGGGATACTTCTGGAAAAGATTTCTCCACTCCTTATGAGAGAGATAATAAAAAGCAACTCCCCTGTTGTTTCTTTTGGACATTGAAAATGTCTGCATGTGACTTTGGGGGCTTCCACAGATATATATCGACCTTGAGCTGAGCCAGGTGAGAGGAGAGTGGAAAAGTGAGACGCACCAGGTCCTAAGGATGCCGTTGAGCCAGTGCGTTAACAAGCCTGATTCTTCCCAGCCTCTGCCGGTTTTCTCTGTGAGATAATACATTTCTTTGTTATTTACACCACTTTGAGTTGAAGTTTCTGTTACCTGAACACAAAAGCATCCTAACTGACAATAACCGCTTCAAAATGGCTCTGGCAGTGAGAACAGGATCACGTAGACCAGCGTTGTTCAATGCAAGCCACAATATAAGCCAAATATGGTATTTAACAAGTTTAGTAGCCACATTAAGATGAACTTAATTTCAGTAATATATTTTTAGCCTAGTACATGCAAAATATTAATTATCATTTCGATATGCAGCCAACAAAAAAAATTAAGATGTTTTACAATCTCTTTTTTGATGTGAAATCTTCAAAAATCCATTGTGCAGTTTACACTCACAGCACATATCTCTGTGTAGACAAGCCACATTTCAAGAGCTCAAAAGCCATGTGTGCTAGTGGTTGCAGACCTAGAGGGTTCAACAGCAGGCTGTGTTGGAGACTGCGATTGCCCTTCACTGCTGGGTTCAGGGTTGGAAATGGACCAGGTAGGGCCCCCTGCTGGGGCTCCTGAGATAAGCCTTGTCTTTGAGCCCCTTCTGCCTGAGGTCTTGGGGGTATGGTATTCAAGCCTGCCTGAGCCTCATGCTGAGCTGCGCTAGCTCTGCCCACAGGGACACCCAGGCCTACTGCTCAGCCCAGGAGGGGGCCAGATGCCCTCCCTCCCTGTGGTTACCCTGAGGGGGGCCTCATTCTCTCCCTGCTGCTGTAGTTCAGGCAGGACCACAATGAACTTTAAAATGTAGATGATCTTATCTCTCTCTTCCTGGAAGGAAAGGCATCTTCACCTCCCTCCCTATAACTTTTTTTTAACTCTTTATGGACCACTGCATAATACTTTAATGGACTTCTACCACTACATAACAAAGGCTAAAGGGATGAGCAGTAAGATCCCCCCCCCCTTTTTTTAGGCCATAAATGCCATTTTAGTTTCCAGGGTATTAGGTATCTACTCACCTTATGTTTGGATAATTGAGAAGGGGCACTTGAGTCCCAGAAAGGCAAAGAAGTCAGTAGCAGCTTTTAAAAGGAAGATTTTCTGGCTTAAGTTCCATCTAACCAGCTAACAAAAGTAAAAGCAAACTAACAAGAACCAAAAAAACCTTTCATGTTTTCTTCCAGTCAGACATTTGGAAGAGTGAATAAATAGACATGGGGATGCCTGGGGAGTGTAACTTTATTATTTTTATAATAGCTGAAAAGCTACTGCTGTTGCTTCCAGCAAAGGCATCCACGTAGCAGCAGACAGTACGCGAACACCTACCTTACATAAGGGGCATCAGGTGCCAATAACAGAAGTAATGACAGGAAATGATGGAAGAGTGAACAAATTCCACGTTTCTTTCTCTGTGGGATACTTAAACCAGGTCTGACCCTTTGGGCTGAGTAAACTACGGAGGTCTTCTTGGACAATCCCAAGGTCAGAAAAAGGGGGGAGGTCTACAGAGGAATATGCATTTTCTATGAATTCGTGCTGGTTAGGATGGGAGGTCAGATGGGAGTGAGGGCTCTAGTGAGTATTTTGTCCAATGAGTTAGTTGAGTTTTAACCTTGCTTGTACTCATGGTAGGACATATCAGTTACGGCAGATAAAAAGCATCAGTTACTGACAGTCTGGAGCTATTGACATTAGCTTTTAATTGCAACCACATTTCTAGTTTTCTTTTCTATGTGGAATGTGTAAAATAATGATGGACTATGATAATGGTTCTCATATTTTCCTGTTTATAGAATCAACTACAGAGCATTTAAACGTCCCAGGGCTCAGGCTGTGCCCAGACCAATTAAACCAGACTTTGGAGGAGGGGCTCGGCCATCAGCATTTTTTAAAGTTCCCCAGAGGATCTCATCGTGCAGTCAGCCTTGAGAACAAGTGGGTCATGAAATGCATGGTGTCTGTTTTTAACAAAGATTAAAACATATTCATATCTAAATCGGTTTAATAACCAATCTCCAGGTGAAGTTGATGCTGTTGACTGTCTGCTCAATAATTTTTCCCCCTTCATCTTTTCCAAAAGAGCCCTGTTTCGTTCGGCCTCCTCTGAGTGGCCGTGTGCTTCAAGGAGTAAATCATGGTTGCCTTTCCTTTGTCACTGGGATGGAAGGACTGGGCGTTACACATTGGAAATGGGGATGCCATCCCTCAGTGTACTTCCTGCGGCCTGGCCTTTATTAAAAGACAAATAATACTCTTACAACAGAGGCAAAGGAGACGGTTGGGAGAAGGAAGTGTCACACTGCTCATTGTGGGTGGAAAGATGCCAATACGGCACTCCAAGTGGGCTCTTCTCAGTCTAATGATATTGGAGATAAGAATCCATCTCAACGCAGCGTACAGGATTCTGAGAACATTAGCTTTGTCCTTCTTTCCCTCTCTGATGTCTGTGATGGCTGGTAACATTCCTTAATCAGGAGAGCTGCTTTGAATTCCTGCCACTTGGAGAGAGTTTGGATGCGTCTGCCAGCAGGGTGAGCCAATCACCAGGCCAAGAAAATAGGCCCAGAGAGACAGGCTTCCCGGGGAGCCTCGCAGCCACTGGAGAGTCCAGCGCAGCATACAGGAGAGGCAGCTTTTGGTTCTGCCTCGGGGGACACACTTTCAAAGGATTGCTGTTCTGGAAGGCTGGCTCGGCCGGCCCCGCCCTCGCCTGTGGGAGGAATCCTTGGGCATTCTTCTGTAATTAAGTAAGGAGTCCTGGCAAATGACCTCTGAGAGGAAACTAGCTTGTTCAAACATCTTTAAAAATTAACAGGAAAGCCATTCTAAAGACACACATGTACACGAGTTATCATATGATCTGTAAGAAAGACTAACATCATGGCTCCTCTCAGGCCCTCTGGATTGTTGGAGAAACTGGACATCTCCCACTTCCAGCAATGTCCGAGGAGCTCCAACTGAATCAGCACTCCTGCAAATAACTGCAAACACCAGACAGCATATTAAAAACCCACTACCTGAGGGCACTGAAGAATAAGTAAAGCCCCAGAGATCTAAGAGAGGGTTTGAAAAAACACAAAATACATGCAATAGCTCTACACTGAAATCTAGAAAACATTGCTGAGAAAAATTAAAAAGCCAGATAAATAGAGCAATGTGCCATACCCAATATTGCAAGATTCAACTTTGTTGAAATGTGACTTCTCCTGAATTGATATATAGATTCACTGCAACTCCTATCAAACTCCCAGCAGGCTTTTTTATTTCTTTTTTCTTTTTTTTGTACAAATTGACAAGGTGATTCATACAAAGAACCTAGATGAACCAGGACAATTTTGAAAACGAACACTGCTGGAGGATTTACACTGCCTTATTTTAAGACTCACTGTAAAGCTACAGTAATCAAGTCTGGTATCTGTGAAACAACAGGCATATAGGTCAATACAGAATCAGGCATAGGCCCACACATAGATGACAAATAGATTTTTTTAAAGGTGCCATGGCAATTCAATGGGGAAAGGATAATATTTTCAATAAGTGGTATTAAACCCACTGGATAGGCAAAACATGAACCTCAACCCTAACTTCACATTATACATGAAAATTAACTCAAAAGGAATCATGGATTTAAATAGAAGAGCGAAACCTATAAAACTAGGATAAAACACAAGTGCACCTTTGCAAATTTGGAGTACGCAAAGATTTCTTAGGACACAAAAAAACAAACCATAAGAAAAAAATTTTTTTAAAATAAATTTTATTGTTTTTTACAGAGAGGAAGGGAGAGGGATAGAGAGTTAGAAACATCGATGAGAGAGAAGCATCAATCAGCTGCCTCCTGCACACCCCCTACTGGGGATGTGCCTGCAACCAAGGTACATGCCCTTGACTGGAATCGAACCTGGGACCCTTCAGTCCCCAGGCCAATGCTCTATTCAGTGAGCCAAACCGGCTATGGCAAGAAAAAAATGTATTAAATTGGATTTCATCAACATTAAAACTTCAAGTTATTTTAGGAAATATTACTAAGAAAATGAAAAGACAAGTCACAGACTGGGAGAAAATATTCATTTTACATATGTCTGATGTAGGACCAGAATAAAGAACTCTTACAGCTCAATAATAAAAAGGCAAGTAATCAGCTAATTATACTCAGATTTGAGTAATCACTTGACAAAAGAAGACATAAACAGCAAATAAGCACATGAAAAGATTCTCAACAATGCTGATCTTCAGGGAAATGCAAATTAAAACCATGTGGAAATATAACTACATACCCTCTAGAATGGCTAAAATAAAGATGGAAAAATACTGTGTATTGGTAGGAATGTGAAGCAACTAAACCTCTCAACCTGTGGTTTGCGACCCCTTTGGGGGTAGAACGACCCTTTCACAGGGGTCGCCTAAAACCATCAGAAAACACATATATAATTACATATTGTTTTTGTGATTAATCACTATACTTTAATTATGTTCAATTTGTAACAATGAAATTGGGGGTCACCACAACATGAGGAACTGTATTAAAGGGTCGTGGCATTAGAAAGGTTGAGAACCACTGCTCTAATACATTGTGGGTGGGTGTATTTTATTATATGCAAATCATATTCAAAAGAACTTTAAAAAATGAATTAAGCCAATAAAGTTAAAAACAAACATCAATAAATGGTGTTGGGAAAATTGGACAGATATATGCAAGAAAATGAAACTAGACCACCAACTTACACCATACACAAAAATAAACTCAAAATGGATAAAGGACTTAAATGTACGACGAGAAACCATAAAAATCCTGGAAGAATCCAAAGGCAACAAAATCTCAGACATATGCTGAAGCAATTTCTTCACTGATACAGCTCCTAGGGCACTTGAAACTAAAGAGAAAATGAACAAATGGGACCACGTCAAAATAAAAAGCTTCTGCACAGCAAAAGAAACCATCAACAAAACAACAAGAAAGCCCACTGCGTGGGAAAACGTATTTGCCAATGTCATATCTGATAAGGGCCTAATCTCCAAAATTTATAGGGAACTCATACAACTTAACAAAAGGAAGATAAATAATCCAATCAAAAAATGGGCAAAGGACCTAAATAGACACCTTTCAAAAGAGGACATTCAGAAAGCCAAGAGACATATGAAAACATGCTCAAAGTCACTAATCATCCGAGAGATGCAAATCAAAACAACAGTGAGGTACCATCTCACACCTGTCAGACTGGCTGTCATCAACAAATCAACAAACGACAAGTGCTGGAGAGGATGTGGAGAAAAAGGAACACTCGTGCACTGCTTGTGGGAATGCAGACTGGTGCAGCCACTATGAAAGACAGTATGGAGTTTCCTCAAAAAACTAAAAATGGAACTCCCATTTGACCCTGTGATCCCACTTCTAGGAATATATCCCAAGAAACCAGAAACACCAATCAGAAAGGATATATGCACCCCTATGTTCATAGCAGCACAAATTCATCATAGCTGAGATCTGGAAACAGCCTAAGTGCCCATCAGTAGATGAATGGATTAGAAAACTGTGGTACATCTACACGATGGAATACTATGCTGCTCTAAAAAGGGAAGGAACTCTTACCATTTGCAATGGCATGGATGGAACTGGAGAGCATTATGCTAAGTGAAATTAGCCAGTCAATGAAGGAAAAATACCACATGATCTCACTCATTCATGGATAATAGAGACCATTATAAACTTTTGAACAATAATAGATACAGAGGCAGAGCTGCCTCAAACAGATTGTCAAACTGCAGCGGGAAGGCCGGGGAGGGTTGGGGGGCAGGAAGAAGGGAGGTAAGAGATCAACCGAAGGACTTGTATGCATGCATATAAGCATAACCAATGGGCATAAGACACTGGGGGGTAGGGAAGGCCAGGGGATTGTCAAGGGCGGGAGAAAAAAAGGACACATATGTAATACCCTTTGTAATACTTTAAGCAACAAAAAAATAAACAAACAAACAAACAAACAAAAACAACGATAGCCTTAGCCGGTTTGGCTCAGTGGATAGAGCGTCGGTCTGCAGACCAAAGGGTCCCAGGTTTGATTCTAGTCAAGGGCAGGTACCTTGGCTGCAGGCTCTTCCCCTGCCTGGGCCCTGGTCGGGGCTTGTGCAGGAGACAACCAATCAATGTATTTCTCTCATATAGATGCTCCTCTGTCTTTCTCTCTCTCTTCCAATCTCCCTAAAAATCAATGGAAAAACATCCTCAGGTGAGGATTAACAAAACAAAACAAAAAAACAGTGGTAAATGATTTCTAAGAAAAGCAAAAAATGGAGTAATTGCTAATATTTAAAGAGGCACTATAATAAATCTGTGAAATATATATATTTGTTTGTTTTCCTCATTCAATCTTGACAAAGAGCCTATTAGGTTGGTATAATTATTATCTCCATCCATTTTAGGGATTTTTGAAAAAGATGATCCAGTCATAACATGGACATTTATGGCAGAGAAAAAAAAATCAGCGTTGAGTTAATATCTTCATTTCACCAAATTTTGAAAAATAAACACCTGACAGCAAGGAACTACTAAAGGCGTGTTTGGCAATTAGACAGCCATGAGCAGAGCAAGGACGATGGGCCAGGTTCAGAAGGCCACCAGGGCAGAAAGCCCCAGGTGCCTATCTATGGGCAAAACTGAGAAAACAAGGACCTCATCCCTGGGGCACCCTTTCCTCCCCTAGCCGGTCCTTGGTCCTGTGGGTCAGATCCTCCTCCTGAACAAGGGGGCTGGAGAAAAGCCTCATCTGAATCCATACAAGGACGGACATGACCAGACAGGCCCCTATAGGTCAGCTCCAAGAAGAAAGCAGTTACCCACTCCGAAAGGTTGAAAGGAGCCCTGGCCCACACCCCAGGCAGCTCTTAAAGCCGGCCCCTGGAAACTCCACGTGTACTTTTGCTTTGTTTGATAAATAAACTTTCTCTTGCGAGTTGGAATTTTGGCTTTGAATTCTTTCTTAGCCAGAACTCAAGTACTGAAGCCCATTTTCACCATTACAAAGACTCTGGGTTAAGAAACATTCTGATCCAAAAGTCTCTTGGCCATTTGTATGTCCTCTTTGGAAAAATGTCTATTTAGGTCCTCTGCCCATATTTTGATTGGATTGTTTGTCTTCCCTTTTGTTGAGTTGTATGAGTACTTTATGTATTTTGGAAATTAACCCCTTATCAGATGTAACATTGGCAACTATGTTCTCCCATGCAGTGAGCTCTCTTTTCCTTTTGTTGGTAGTTTCTTTTGCGGTGCAGAAGCTTTTTATTTTGATGTAGTCCCATTTGCTTATTTTCTCCTTAGTTTCCTTTGCCCTAGGAGACGTATCAGCAAACATATTGCTATGAGCGATGTCTGAGATTTTGCTGCCTATGGTTTCTTCTAAGATTTTTATAGTTTCGCGACTTACATTTAAGTCTTTTATCCTTTTTAAGTTTATTCTTGTGTATGGTGTAAGTTGGTGGTCTAGTTTCATTTCTTTGCATGTACACATCTAAATTTTAGTTCTAAGCTACATGATGGATGGATGGATGGATGGATGGATGGATGGATGGATGGATGGATGAATTCATGGATGACCTTTTCCTCTGAATAAAGCAAAGTGCTACATCTTCAATATTTCCCCCCAATGTTTTCTTTGCTCTGCGTCATGTGGCTCTGTCTCAGAAAGGCTCCATTCTTGAATTGTTTGTTTGGTGCCCAGAATCTCTTACACTCCAGGGTAACAATGCTCCATGGTAAGATCCAGGATGGGCGAGAGAGCTGTCTTTCTACGTTTTCAGTGGGAGAAGGGAAAGGGAAGAGAGCTGTGTCTAGATCCATTTGCTCCACACTTTCTAAAACCATGCACAGTGGTGTTTTAAAGAAGTTGGGTCACTTTACTTTCTCATGCTATTAGGCCAACTGTGGTCTTTATTTGAGATGTAAAAGGCCCAATGGGAATCTAAAAACTAGACAAATAATAGGTTTTCCAATCTCTCAAGAAAGGGAACTGTAAGAAATTTCCTGATAGGATATTTGCTTACCTGGCTTTGGGAAAGTTAAAAACTCTCTCTGGATTATTCTATTTTGCTTATTTATACTGTGTTCAGGTGTTTTCTTGCTAGTTTTAGGATCAGCACTGTTATCATTCCTAAATTATCTAACAATATTTATGCTGTTCATTACCTGAGGACAATTTTTAATTCAAGTTGGCTTTTTCCTGAATTTAGCACAACAAACACCTTGGCTCATTTGCCCCCCACTGCTCAACTAGTTTGAGCTCATGGAATGCAAACTAATTTAAAAATAGGCGAGGGATTCCAAAGGCAAGATTTTACTTCTAAAATAATAATAATAATGCATTAAGAGTCAACTGATATTACTCTGACATCTGGCACATCCTATTCTCCACAACAGCTGCAAACCTGAAAATATCCCCAAAGGCCTCTGGGAGCAAGCTCTCTGGTAAGATTAAAACCATGAAGGTCACAGAAGACACAAGGCAACCATTTCTTGCCCCAGACAACAGGGCACACTCTGAAGGTTATAAAAACCAAACATTGAGAATATCATAACCTGGTAGTCCAGGAGAATTAAGTGGGAGAAAAACAGAAAAAAAGTGATGAAAAAATGAGAAGCAAGTGGCAAAAAAAAGAGAAGCCAGAGCAAAGCCTAGAAATGTCGATGATTCGGGGAGAAATAGACCCCCTAAGAGTGAGGAGAGGGAACTTGGGAAACGTGGAGAACAACCAAGGAAAGGCAGTGTAGCCCAAAGAGCAGAGCAGATTGGAGACCTGCAGAGTTGGCCCCCTGCCCTGCAGCCCTTGGACCTCTGACGACCTACACAGTACTCAGTAAGGGTCTTTATTCTGTACCCACTTTTTTTACTTTAAAGAACAGAGATCCACTCATGATCTTGGGGGTGGCGGAGGGTGGGGGGAGTTACTGAAAGAATCCATGTGTATTGAAACACACTTACCTTTTTACTAAATAGGAATAATATCTTTTATCCCATTGAATTAAATGAGTATTAAATAAGAACATATGTGTATCACTCAGAGTCCTTCATTGTAAACACAGACTTACCCTGTTGGCTTAAGCACAACAGTGATTTATTAAGGGATTCTGAGGGACCTCAATCCTAGGAAGGCTGGGGAATCGGGCCTGGAGGGAAGGAAGCCAGGAAGGCTTCCCAAATTACACCACCACATGCTCCTGGGAGATCCTCCTGCTGCAGCAGCTGGCCCGGGCCCCAGAGCTGATCCCACTAGTCCTGGGCAGCCATGCCTCATTAGGTCTTCTGCTGCTGCTTCTGAGAGTTAGGCTTCTCAGGACCCCACCTTCTCAGCACTGCCGTCGGAACCAAAGTCTCGCACAACCTAGCAGTTCCCTCTGTTATCCTCCCTGTCGGTCTCTCTCTGGTCATGGCAGGCCACCCTTTGACTCACTTTCCTCTATCTTGTTTAATTTATTTGAGACAATTATCTGCCTGTGTTTAAGGTTGATTCCACCCTTGGGTGAAATTTAGCTTTCTAACTCTTCTTTGGGAATAGAACTGTGTGACCTTGGCAGGAATCACCAGCTTTCCCTGCAACCTCACCACTTCACCCCTCACAGCCCCAAGTTAGTACCTTCTCCCTCCCTGCTGTAAAGCCTACACTATCTTTAGGCCATCTGGTATATTCCCATGTCTGGTCTGAGTCAAGTTCAGTTACCAGCTGAGCCACCACCTGGATATTCTTTGATTCAATATCCAAATGTTTCCAAGGTCTAGACTACCAGTTCTTGGCTCCTGGCTGCACATTAGAATGAAGGGTGGGTAGGAGTCTGATTTAATCGATCTTGAGTGTGTCCAGGTTTAGGCATTTTTAATAGCTCCCCAGTTTAGTTTATCGGAGAAACTGTCTTTTAAAATCTCAACAAGATTTTAAAGGTTTAAGGAAGAAGCAAAAATTGAAAGCATAATATCAAACAAACGTGGAAGAGGGTACTATACCCCAATCTCTAATAACTATCTGCAAATATAAACTTTTAACAGTTTTGCAAGTAGGAATGACAAATTAGATTTTGATCCATTTTAGCTTCTGAGTTTGAAAGTCATATGAATTTCTCCTAAGTTATTGTATACCTATTAATACTGAATTTAAATAGAAAATGGGTGGGGGGGGGGGAGAGAAGGGATCTTTAAGGGATGTGACAATGCCTTGTTGTTCAGTCTCTAAAATAAGTGAGGAATGACAGATTCTAAATTCTGTTTATCTCAAATATTTGGTTCACTCAATAACATGAATCATCTCACAATATTGACAGCTGTGAGAAAACCAGGGTGTTTATTACTCATCCCTGAGTCCACATATCTCTTCAATATCCCCATCTATTCACCATTCTGAACTGTCAATTACAGTGATAAGAAAGGAGCAGAAGGAGGCGATCAATATGCCTCAAATGATAAAATAGGTAAAGTGTTACAGAACAATGGAAATAGGATGTAGTGTGGATAACTATGGGAACAATGATAATCCATTGCTGCTGACATTGTTGAAAAATCATGAGTAGACTTACCCCAAACTGCCATTTGGTGCACAACCAGGCAGAAATGCAAGGGTTAAGGGACAGGAGTGTTGGACTTGTCATTCCTTTTGACAAATTAACATTTTGAATCCCTGTCCTATAGGTGGGAATCACTCACTCTCCTCCATAGAAGCTAAGAGTGTCATACACTCATTTAGCCTGTCGCCCTTGTAGCGAGGGCATGGACATCGCTACCTGACCTAGCCTCCACCAACCACAGGTAAGCTCCAGACCTAGAATTAGAAGCTCAGTCAGTAATCAGAAGTGGCATGTGATGACATTAAGCAGTGGTTCTACCAGAGGGCACTGGGGTGTGGGCTACAACACTGAGGGTGTGGTGGTGGCAGTGGAAGGGCATCATGGGGCCAGTTATACAGTATGATGGAGCTGGCTTTCAGATATTTGATCAGCCACCCAGTATCTGTAATAGCCCAGTGCGGCCATTAGTGAGCTTCATACCAACACTTTTAAGATTATTAAATAAAGATCTCCCACCTTAAATGCGAAAACCAGTGTGATTTTTTTTTTTCCTGAGAGAGAGAAAAGAGGAAAAAACTTTGATGAGATCAGATCTAAAATCTCCTGATCTTTCTGAGAGGAGAGGAATTGGGTTCTTTCTTCTCTTTACCATTTTTGTCATTTTGATCTTTAAACTTAAATTGTACCCTCAGCTTCCAACTGAACCTGTGCCCTGTGTGTCCCCATTCCTCACCCCACCTATGTGATTGAGTACTAGAGTTGGAAAGACTTTGAAAATAATATTGTCCAATCCTTCCTTTTGTTGACAAGGAAAGAGAAATCCAGGCCACACTGTGAGAGGATCTCGGGACCCTGAAGGGGTCCCAGGACCCTTGACTCTTCAGCTAACTCCTCCATGTTAAATTCAACTCACTTTGATTGTCCCTTCTGGTTCACGAGGGCCCCACCCACTCTTCAGCTCCAGGACAATAGTTCAGGAGGCAGCTAGTCAATACTCCGGTCTGGTCTGAAGACAAGAATAATCCCATAGATGTCAGCCAAGACCTTTCTTTTCTGGCAGCACTAAATGAGCCTTTCTTTCTCCACTCAGCAAGTCCAGCCAGAATATTTCCAATGAGAGAAATCTTCTCTCCCTGAAGACAGTAACTTCACTCCTTAATCAACTGGGTTCATTCCATAAGTCTGACAAGCAGTGGAAATAGGTGTGAGGCTAGGGAAAGCACCACAGTGCACATGCTAATCCTTAGAAAGCTTTGCTTTTCTCTCTCTGAGACTGTCAAGGCCAGACCTTTCTCATTTCTCTTTTGTTCTATCCTCAACTCCAGAAAGAGAGGGCCCCAAAATGCTTTGGTGGAGAAAGCAATAGGTGTAGGTCCTGACAGGCCATAGTGAGGTTGCAGAAAAACCGTGTCCTCATTCACAGCCAGTCTGGGGCACTGCTTTGGACCTGCGTAGACCCTGAAGTGTGGGGGACAGAGCTGAATGGATTAGGTCTGCCTCTCCCTTCTCTCTGTCCACCTTCCCTGCAGAAACTGAGATGCGCTGAAAAATGCTTTGCTGTGGTCCTTTCCTCCCTAGAAATCCTATTCACTTAGCAATAAATTCCATGTACACGTCCATTTTTTCACATGGTTCCATATATTTCTTGTCCTGGTTTATTCTTGACTTTTATGTTGATTGCTTTGGGATCTCTGGCCAGTGCGTGATGGGTAGAAGCAAGTAGGATTTGATATTTTAAGACAAAATATCTCAACCTCATCTCAATTCTAAAATTGTTTTTGAGCTCATTTTCCCTTCATCACTCAGCACATCCACTCATCCACTTGTTTATTGATTTTATTGCTGTTTATGAGTTTTTGTTTTTGGTTTGGTTTGTGAGAAGGTTATTGATTTTAAGATAAGCAGCCCACATTTACCTCTGTCTCCAAAACTGCCTGTGCCTGAGTTATATTCCTCACCACACTCGAATTTAATTTTTCAGTTGCCTTCATGATATCAACATCTTCATGTTCTCTCAATCTGTGAGCTAGATTATCTTCAACTCTGTCCTCTTTTCTCCACTTGGTCGCCCATTCTTCTTAACAGAGTTTCTTGTAAGAACTTAATTTTGATAGCTTCCAGCTTTGTATTAGTCATAAAATCTAGAAATTATTGGCATAAATTCTAGTCAAGATGGTGTTGCAAGTTCAAAATATGAGGCTTTGTTTTGTTCCAAAAGCATTGCTGTGATTTGTAAAACAGAAAAAAAGCATGGCCATGTTCAGAACAAGACACATATCTCTATGTACTACAGTGGAAAGAGAAAAAAATGGAGAGTGGGACCACTGGGTCTGATCCATAAGTAAGCAGAGGGGGCCAGGCGTTCTAACTCCTGTGGGGCTGTGGGAACCAAAAGGCCCCATAGAAGGTGGGGACAGAAGTGAAACCGCAGGCTGTTACTCATCCACAGCCCCATCTAATGGGGCTATTGGACAGCAATATTTTTGGACCATATCACCCTGTCCCACTTCCTTCAAAACTGCTCACAGGACCGAGGGCCAAGGCATCCAAGTCATGGGGCTCCTAGGAGGGGCCTGGAATGAAAATTTCTACCAAATGCAAAAGAACTGACCCCAAATGACTCTTGTTCCAATGAAATTAGATCAGGAAATATGTGAAGAAGTAAACAATTTTCTATGTAAACTAAAGCTGAATGATCTGGAGGCAGAGAGGGGCAACGGTCTCTGATGAATCATCATCAAGACACAGTCATGAGGAAGCAGAAGCTCTGAAATCACAGAACGTGTAAGCTTTAGAGTGGAAGATGAAGATACCACTTGACATCTACAAGAGGAAACCAGAACCATAGAGAAATTTGGAGTCACATTAATGTAGACAAGAAAAGTGAAATTCTACATCTCCCCCCCACTGAGATCCAGAGGAGTGCTCCGGATTCCGAAGGTATTTCTGATTTCAGCCTCTGGGAGACCCAGCTCTGCAGTCATTCCTGCTCCTCCTCCCAGAGCTCCTGATTTGGCTCCTCATCAATTACTACTAAGCTTGGTCCTGGACTTGGACCTCAAGCTCCTTGGTTTCACAGGGATCTTTATAATTGTCTCCCCTCTACAACCCCAATTCTTTTTTATATATATATATTTTATTGATTTTTTACAGAGAGGAAGAAAGAGGGATAGAGAGTTAGAAACATGGATGAGAGAGAAACATCGACCAGCTGCCTCCTGCACACCCCCCACCGGGGATGTGCCCACAACCAAGGCACACGCTCTTGACTGGAATAGAACCCAGAACCCTTCAGTCCGTAGGCCGATGCTCCATCCACTGAGCCAAACCGGTCAGGGCTACAACCCCAATTCTTGAGGTTCTTTGAATGAGACTGTTCTTTACAACCAAGAAAACCCAGCTGAAACATATGTTAACTACGTCACTTAATCCTCCCGACAACTCTAAGAGGTAGGAATAATATTCCCATTTTACAAATGGGGAAACTGAGGCTACAGGACATTAAGAAGCAAAATTACATAGCTCCGGGCTGGTCATTTGCTTATTTGCTCTCACATTTATTTTCCAGCCTTTCTCTGCTTTGCCAGCTGTGCAAACTATATTTCCCAGGCTCCCTTGCCAACTGGCTTCTGACTCACCAAGAGGTTCATTGGAAGGAAATTTAATAGCAGAATAAAGGGAGAAAAGCTCCCCCATGCTTCATATCTCTGGCAATAACTGCCTCTTCTTCGTGTCTCAGATCCCACAAGAGTGCCTTTCTCCCATGTTCCCCGCTACCAACCAGGAAGCCCCGTCCTCCCTTGCACCCTCCAGTCCTAGGGGTGAAACAGCTTCCTTCCTTTGCTAGTGTTTGGGTGTTCTCGCTGTCTCCTGTGTAGCTTTTTAGCTCTTTCATTCCATTTGTAATTAGTTCTCCATATTAAATTTCACCTAGTAAATGGCTCTGTTTTCTTGAACAGATCCTAACTGACAGAGCATTTACTAAGGGGCTGAGTAAGAATTGGAAGTTTAGTCCATTTGATTCCAGAACCCACACTCTGAAGGCCTATTATATTGACAGTTAAGTCACACGGAGATTCTCTGAACTTCAACTACAAATTAGTGATGCTTGTTTCCCCCAGAGCAAGCCCATGAGAATGATTACCATTTCGTGTTGTCACCACCCACAGTCATGAGTTAACTTTACCATGCCGCCAACCCGCCAATCAAAACGGGATGGAAGAGTTCATTTCTAAGGGCTGCCTCTGGCCATGCAACCCATTACTCTGTTTTGACTCTGCTTCCTGAGCCCCCAGGGCCAATCTAGTAGAACTGGATTTGCTATGAGATGAGAAAATCTATGGCACTGAGTGTACCATGTTGCTCAATGGGGTGCCAATGCCTGAGAGCAATACAGCCTCTTCCCAGTGCTCCAGGTCCTTTCAGCTTCAACCCTTGGAGACCCCATCCTTTCATGATAATCCATTCCACTTACACACAAGGTCTAAGTATTTTGTTTGTGCACTTTCTCTTGCATGCTTGTTCTCTTTCTCTCTCTCTCTCTCTCTCTCTCTCTCTCTCTCTCTCTCTCTCGTGCTTTCTCTGCTAGAAAATATTTTTTTAATCAAAGAAAGAAGACTCAAATTTATGGTCTTTAAATAAA
Organism: Myotis myotis; assembly: GCF_014108235.1. Classification (NCBI taxonomy): domain Eukaryota; kingdom Metazoa; phylum Chordata; class Mammalia; order Chiroptera; family Vespertilionidae; genus Myotis; species Myotis myotis. The sequence goes on from NW_023416357.1 coordinate 38,254,852, forward strand.
CCCATAATCGCTTCCCTAATTATGAATGCCTCCTGCACCTGGTCTCAATCCTTTAAAACTAAGTTTAGTCCATTCATGTGTGAAGGTAGATAATTTCAGCATTCATTTAACAAATGTATGATGGGAAATATGCTAAACTCTTGAGGTTTATACTATATAATATCCTATAACTAGTGATGAGTGAATTCTCTGTTTCATAGACCACAGTTGAACAATCTATACAATTATTTGCAAAAATAACCAAGTCTTGTTATAAAAATGGGTGTTATCTTTGGCGTCTCCCTCCTCACTGCCTCCAACTATACCTCCCACATCCCAGCTGTCTCCTAATCCTATGAGGGTTTTTGTTTCCCCCAAAAGCTTTAGTGGCTTTTCTGTTCTTTCTTTTTCTCTCTCTAAGGAAATCTCAGTGTTACCAGAGATTAAAATGGATGGCCATATGTCAGAGAATAAAACATCTTTTCTGAATCCTTGTCTTCTGGGCAGACCTATAAACCCAGAAGCCAGTGCACTGAGACAGAAGGATGGACTGCATGGCCTAGGGAAGGCTCCTCACCCCTCTCCACCCCACCAGCAGGTAGCCAGCTCCTTCACCATTCAGGTCTCAGCAAAAGAGTGACACCCTTGGGAAAATATTCTCCAACCTCCAGCCAAAGTTGGGGTCATAATAGTAATTATCTCAGCATGTAAATATATCCACAGCTATGTTATCTGGATAATAGCTGTCTACCCCGTGCAGGACTCATAAATATTCATATCCCAAACTGTATTTCATTAAAGCAGTATGTGTGTGTGTGTGGGGGGGGGGTATTGGGGGAGGGGGAGTGTCTGTGACAAATAACTTTGGGAAATGCTGGATTAAGCCAATTAAGCAAATTTCTTTACTGTAGGACTTCCTTGAGCCTTTAAAATACGAATGTGTGTAATAATCATAAGCGTTTTGCAAATCATATTAACAATGGATTCTTTCTTTATAATACATGTTCACATTTGGAGGAACTAGTGTTGTGTGGAATATGGTTTGAGAAAGGCCAATATAAAAGGAATTACAATTGATAGCAGAATGGTACACTAGCACACAGATCTCAAATGACCTTGGAAGCTGCAGGGAAAACTGTGACAAAACTTCAGAGACAGTTCATCACATAGAAAGAGATAGGTGGGCTAAAGGTAAGTTTGGGGAAAATATCCCAAAAAAGGGAGGATTGATGAGAAAGAAAGCTGGCTTGTAGAGAATATAATGATGAAGTTCCAATTAAAGTAGAATCCATGCCAACCAGCTGACTAGAAAGACAACTGATAAGATTCTCCTCAGTACTTGATGCTTATGAGTGAGATCCAAAGTGACACCTGCTACACAAGTCAATAGGGGAAGGAGTGGCGACCTTGACCTTGGCTGGCTTTCACATAGAACTGAACCATGTGGTCAACTTATTCATGATAATGTTAAGTTCAAAAATTGTGAACTTCAAGTTCTGTGGAATTATAATATTCAGAAACATAACATTATACAAAATTATACTTGATTATATATATAATAAAAGGCTAATATACAAACCGACCGAACGGCAGAATGACCGGTCACTATGATGTGCACTGACCACCAGAGGGCAGACGCTCAATGCAGGAGCTGCTCCCTGGAGGTCAGTGCTCTCCCACAGCGGGAGCACCACTCAACCAGAAGCCCAGAAGCTGGACTCACAGCTGGAGAGCACAGTGGCGGTGGTGGGAGCCTCTTCCACTTCCGTGGCAGTGCTAAGGATGTCCGACTGACGGCATAGGCCCAAGGGCTCCTGGATTGTGAGGAGGGCACAGGCCGGGCTGAGGGAGCCCCTTCCCCCAAGTGCACTAATCTCGTGCACCAGGCCTCTAGTTTTAAATTATTTAAAATGTATTAAAAAGGTAATTTTTTAGTTTTAGATAAAATCACTTAGGTACCTTCTAAATAAAAACATTAGTACCACTGTAAGCTTTGTTCCAGGTGTGAGGTGGAGATAGATGTTTATTGATTTTCCAAAGGGCTGCCTCAGATCCATTATGGAAACAGAGGTATAGGTTTAATAAGTGAACGCGGAAGCAATTATTCCAAGTTGTGTGGCTAACAAAGTGATGACTAGGAGGCTACCATGTTTGGAATTCATCCAGAGAGTAGGAACTCTCTTTTTTAGTTTAATTTCACAACAAGGCATGTGATCACATATGAGCAATGGGAACCCAGAGTGGAAACCTTGTTTTGGAAATCAACAAACATTTAGTTTTTCACTTCAGTCGATCAACTGAGATGACAGTTTTTATGGTGAGGACTCAAAACAGTATCAAGGAAATTTTCCCTTTTTATTTATGAATAGCACACAAAAAGCAGAACTTAGTTGTTTGAGAGTCTGAAGACTTTCAGGCATTTGCATTATTTCTCAAAACAAACTTAATTCTTCATTCATGTGGAATATTTCTGGATGATACATAAACAGGTTTATAGTGCAAAGGCAAAAAGATGAGAGTTTTGGAAAGTGCCAAACAGTGAGAATTTGGCTTTCCTGGGGCTATCTTTTATGTCGACACTGGAATCTGTCTAGACTTTAAAAGACTACTATTAAAAGAGGTTTAATTTCAAAGGATGGCTATTCTTTAAAAAGGTTCCTGGGTCCTGACACTTAGAGGCAAAAACAGAACTTGCAAAGTCTGGACACAGAGCTGGCTGGTACAGATTGTTTAAGCCCCTGTGTTCCTGAGATCATGCTATTTTACTAAGCTCTGAACCGAGGAACCTGAATGCTCAGTGAGAAGTCAGAGACAAAGTTAGTGTGGAGTGGGAAGTAAATGTGTCCCTAAGGGAGAGAGGGTGGGCTGGATCTGGTGACCAAGTGCAAATCCAGTCTGCTTTCTGATACCGCAATCCCCCATCTGCTCCTTCCCCTCTTCCCAGTGTCAGGGAACTCCCCCAGCACAGCCTGTCAGGTCTAGCAACTTCCACCTCACTGACTCCAGACCTACCCTCTCTCACCCTTAACCCCCTACCCAGAGGGACTACCCAGTTTAAACTTCAAGGGCCTTTAAAACATGAAAGCTCTTTACTTAGCCTGTGTGTGTGTGCACCTGTGTGTGCATGTGCCTGTGTGTGCCTGTTTGTGCGCCAGTGTGTGCGCCTCAGACTGGCAAGGTTTAGGGCCACAGTGCTTGAACCAGGCTGGATTTCTCCCTCCCACTTTCTGTCTTTTTCACCCAAACCAGGCATCTACCACCAGTTATGGTTTAAGTTGCCCCAATAGTTTCCCAATAACCCTTTCATAGCCATCTTAGCCTTTAGGTTTGTGTAGGGCACGTCACCATGCAAAGTCCCTTCAGTTCAGCTGACAGTGATTTTACAGACGCTGCATGTACACAAGCTGTCACAGGATGAAACTGGTATCCCGGCCAGCCCTCCACCTAGACCAGAGCTGGGCCTGAGCAGCCTCTCTGCCACAAGGGATACTAGGGACAGGGCAGGCAGCCTTTGCTCCACATGGGCCCTGGGGCATCCTGAACCTCCCTATTCATCTTCAGGGCCTTTCTTTTGTTCTGGAAAAAGCAATAGGGTTTTGTTCAAGGTTCGGTTCTGGAGACATATATCTTTACAACCTATATTCTATTTCATTCAAAGAGATTATGGCTTCATGGATTTCTATGGGACTGTATATTCTTTCAATTTGAGTTTATAGTAATGAATAGAATAAAGCCAAAGAAAAACTGCCATGACCTTTTAGGCACCAAACGTTAATACCCATTCATCTGAGAAGCAGCGACATGGAGGCAGCTCTCTGGGCTTTCATTCTGAATGGGACTATCAGCACCGTGGAAAGGACAGACAGACGGGCCACTTTCTCCCTGCATGCTGCTTATCACTGGTCTGTGCTCAGGGACCATGAGCCTAGATCTAATGTGGTTCCCGGGCCTTTATTCCCGCCTTCTTCCTGCTCCTCCAAACTCCCAAGTCTGAGGCATGCTGGGGTGACTTTGAGGATCAGGTGCAGCCTCTGGAACATCTGGGTTGGTTCCTTTCGTTCTTTGTAAGCACTGAGCGAAGTAGCTTCCCTCTGAGCATGTCGAGGCACAAGGATAGTGCATTACCAGGGAGAGCTTGTCTGCCCTTCGTCCCTGGAGGCCCTACTATGCACAAAGGGAAGAGGCCCAAGACTGTGAAAGAATCCTCCAAACTGAGATCCTGGAGTTTATCTTCCTTTTCCACTTAGAATAATCCCCAAACCATCTTAATACGTTTTTCAGTATTTCAATTCATTTCCTTTATCTTCTTAAGAAAAGATGGGGAAAAGTTTTTAAATTGCCTCAAGGCCCTTTGCATCAACTAGATACACGGTGAGGTCTGTAAGAGGTTAATACCTTCTAGCATAATTTTTCTCTGGCATCCACTGGGGCAGTTGTGATCTGTTGAACATCAATAGGATGGCTACAGGTCTTCTGGAGGAGTTATCAACTAATTTCAGAATGGAGAGAAAAGCCTGTGAAATATGCAAGGGCTCTTTTCTAATTAAATAATTCGCTGAACAAAATGTGTTAAAATTTAGTTCCCCATCTAGAACAAGTGCTATCCAGTACCCTAAGGAGAGGGCAAGGTGGGTGACAACCGAGGCTTTAGTGATCAAACCTGGTGATTTATCTGCTCACACCCGGTATGGCAGCCATCGTAGGATTATTAAAAGAGGATGTTAGTCATGTTTTGATCATGCTTTGGTCCCTGCCCCATCCATTCCACAGGCCTTTACAAAGAATCTACTCTAAACCACACTAGAGTAGAAGGAGGCTCTCGGTGCTCCCGCGCTGGTCCAAGCTGCCCTGCCACTCTCGCAGGTTATTGGAATTACCTTTCAAATGGACTGCCTCCTTCTGTCCTTGTCTCCCTACAGTCTATTCGCAACACAGTGATCAGAGTGATTCTGTTAAAATGTGAATCAGATCATAGAATCCCTCTGTTCAAAATTCTCCAATAATGCTGCCTCGCCCAAAGTAAAAGCCACAGCAACTGACCCCACTCCTCCTCTCCCCAGCCACCCTCCTCTCTATGCTCCTTCCTTCCTTCCTGCAGATTTCCTTAGAGTCACCTCACTGAGCCCTTCCCTTACCACCTTGTATAGTATCACACCCCTTTGATTTTCTCTATTCTTCTGGCTTTATTTCCCTGAAACACTTTTAACCGTGTGGCATAATATATACTTTTCATATTCATCTTGTTTATTTTTATATCTCTCCTCTCCCCCCAACTCCCACCCCCAGACACACACTCTAACCCAGTGGTCGGCAAACCACGGCTCACGAGCCACATGAGGCTCGCAAGCCACATGTGGCTCTTTGGCCCCTTGAGCGTGGCTCTTCCACAAAATACCACGTGCGGGCGTGCATGTACAGTGCAATGTTGACTTAAAACCTTAAGTTAAGTTTATTAAGTTAATTTTAGGGAACATTGTGGAGTGAAAGAAGATGTAGTGTCGAGGATTGAGAAAGGTATGTTGAGATGGTTTGGACATATAGAGAGGATGAACGAAAGGAGATAGACGAAACAAGCATACAAGACCAGTGTGGATGGGAGAGTTGGAAGGGGGCGACCTCAGCGAACGTACCTCAATCAGATTGAGGACGTTTTTAGCAAAGGCCAGCTTAGGAGTACCCTAATTAAGTTAATAACAATGTACCTACCTATATAGTTTAAGTTTAAAAAATTTGGCTCTCAAAAGAAATTTCAATCGTTGTACTGTTGATATTTGGCTCTGTTGACTAATGAGTTTGCCAACACTGCTCTAACCTAAGCTCCAGAAAAACATCTTTGTTGGGTTTCTTCACGGCTTTATCCACAGGGCCTGTCACATATAGGCACTTACTTAGTACTGCTGAATGACTGGTGACTTGGGGCATAAATGATCTGGCCCAACTTGATGATCATAAGTCAGCCACTTGAAGGCCACGTGCAATATGAGCAAGCAGAGGAGGGCCGAGGAGAAGAGAACAGATGTGGGGGTAGGGTGAGGAGGGGAACAGAGAGAAACTGTGAACTCCTGAGAGACAGGAAGGGTAGCCTTAATATTTGATCGAGGAATGGACCTGTTCCCAATTCTGACTCCCATTAGGCCTCTGACAGGTAACTTGTTTCCTGTCCTTGAATTGTCCACGTATGTCCACTCTTCCTTACAACAGCACTCTTTAACTTGAACCAGCCTGAAGGGAGAAGAGAAAGAAACAGCATTAGAAAAGGAATACACAGGCCAGAGCACCTAGGCCTCGCCTCGTGGGCCTTGCCTTAGGGGCCATGTAAATCCTTGGCTCTTGTGCTGTTGGAAATGGAAGACCATTGGGCATTTCTTTGGCCAGAGGAGTGGCATGCTGGTTGTCATTTTAAGGAGCTCCCTCTGGCTACTGTATGTAGCGAACCGTCATGGGGAGTTGTATTAGCCGGGGTTCTCCAGAGAAACAGAGCCCATAGGCTATATCAAAATCCATATTGCAAGCTATACCAACTCACACCATTTGGGTGGCTACTATTGAAAGAAAAAAAAAGACAAAAAACTCGGAAAAGAAGAAGTGTTGGCAAGGATTGGAACGCTTGCGTGTTTTTAGGAATATAAAAAGGTACAATCCTGTGAAAACTCTGTGTCTTAATGGTGTTTTCAATATTGAGGATTCTCAAAAGGAAGCATCCCTTTCAAATGTTAAGAACTGATGTTTGGATTTTCTGAGCACAGCCTGCTCTCTCTTACCTTCATCATCGTGCATGTTTGGTTCCCCACAATCCCCCTTCCTGGGTGAAGTCCAGCCAAGTGTCACCTCTCTCAGACTCCCCCAGTCCGTCCCCACACCCTCTGTCACTCCGACACTGTAATATAATTCCCACATTTGTTCCCATATCTGTCTCCACTGTGAGGCTGTGCGCACTTGTAGAAGAGGGTCTGCATTTATTTTGTGCGCCAGGGCCTGCTACCTGGAAAGCTCTCAGTACATCTTGGTCAAGTGATTGATTGAGCCAATTAGATAGGACAATCCCTATTCTCAAAGATCAGAGATTCTCAATGGAGGGATTGTGGACCCACTCCCACCCCTATACACACACAGGGACACCCGGCAATGTCTGGAGACATTTGATTGCCACAACTAAGGTTGGGGGTTGCTACTGGAGTCTGGTGGATAGAGGCCAAAGATGTTATTAAATAGCCTACAACTCAAAGGACAGTCCACCACCACAAAGAGTAATCTGGCCCAAATGTCAACAGTGCTGAAGCTGAGAAACTTTCATAGATTAAAAAAGAAAAATGAAGTCCTGAGGTACACACACTCACACACACACACACACTCACACACACACACACACACTCTCTCACACACACACACACACTCACACACACACACACACACTCACACACACACACACTCACACACAAACACACACACACACTCACACACACACACAAAACACTTCCGTTATTTCACTCTTTCTGATGATGCCTCAGGTAGGATGCGGTGGTATGTATTTCACCAGATTGTGGGCTCCTTCTCCAACAGCTGCAAAACTGAAATAGTCCCCGGAATCAAAGCGGCCCTAGCCCATTACCCTTAGAATTAGGTTACCTCTCCCCAAATCCAATGCTGAAAACAGCTCCTAACTTCTTGTCTTTCTACCCTTCCAAATCTTCTCAGGGATTTACATAACATTTAATATTAAATACATCAAGACTGTCTTCATACTCATTCTAGAATATATGGGGTCAGCACTGCTGGTAATTTCTGCACCAATTCCCTCCAAAGCCACCATATCCTCAAAATATATAGACAAAAATTTTCCCAGGCTTGCTCCCATCCCCAACTAGAGAAATGGGAAAGAGAGAAGATGCTCCTTGGATCCAGCTCCCTCCCCATCAAATACACAGAAACATTGGGTAAATATTTTAACAATATTTGTCAAGTTCAAAAACAAGATAAAACTCAAAGTGCCGGAAATGAGGAGGGGCCCCTTGATGCTGAGTAGAATTGGGGTTTCGTGGCCCAAGGAGTAAGCAAACCTGACCCCAGGTTTTCTCACAGGTTACAGGCTGGGCATGTAGGAAAGGGGGACAAGAGCAGAGGCCATAGTCCCTGCAAGTGGGGGAAATGGAATGGACTCCCTGGACAAAGCTGGAGTTGGGGAACCTTTGTCTGTAGTGCAAGGACTGGGCTTGGAAGCAAGTGATAATCCCTGTTATTGGAGTAAGAGTCAGCCTTGAAAAACCAGAACTGCCACGCCGCTCTGAGAGAGAGAGAGGGAGAGAAGAGAGAGAGAGAGAGAGAGAGAGAGAGAGAGAGAGAGAGAGAGAGTTGAGAAACTGGCAAACCTCTTAGGACCCTGTCAGAAGTAAGCTCAAAATGGAGCTACAGGGCTGTCTCTGCAGCCCAGGCATGCATAGGACACTTGAAGAAGGTAATTTCTACTGCAGATGAGCTGAAAGCAAATAAGGAAATTCACTTTGCTCAGAGATAATCAACTGGTGCAAAAATAAGAGAAATTATACCCAAAGAACTACAAATATTAGGTTAATCTGAAAGTGATTTTAAAATGAATATGTTTAAAATGTTCATCAAGATGAGGCAGAAATAGAGTTCGCTGGGCAAAATGGGGCATTTTGAACAAAAAGAGCAGAGAAATTTGTAATATAACCAAATGGAAAGTCTAATAATGAAAAAAATATTTTTTAAAATAGAATCTCCATGGTGGGGGAAGCAGCAGCTAGCAGCAGTCTCAGAGCCTCCGAAACAAAGCCCTACTGATCACTGATATAACGGGATTACTGAGAACTTAAATGGAGTATCAACATTTAAAATTTTTTAAGTTTTTCCAATTACTCCTAAATAGATTCTCTGACACCTCCCTTTCCCAGCAGGTAACTGATCTATAAGTACTTTCAGGGCAGCTTCTGTAACACTTACCACTTCAGGTTATTGGAATCATCTCATTTGGATAGAGTATTCCCCCCTTATCCATGGCGTATACATTCCAAGACCCCTAGTGGATACATGAAACTGCAAATAGTACCGAACCCTATAGATACTATGTTTTTTTTCTATACATGCATGCCTATAATAAAGTTTAATTTATAAGTCAAGCACTAGTAGTATAACAGAACACTTATAACAACATATTGTAATAAAAGTAATATGAATGTGGTCTTTCTCTGATAACCAATGTGATCACTGAGGTGACTACTAGGTGACTAATGGCGGGTACACATACAGGGTGGACATGCTGGACACATGAATGATTCACGTCCCAGGTGGAAGGGGGCTGGACAGCACAACATTTCAACATGTTACTCAGAAGTAATATTGGAGGAGGAAAAGAATGGAAACTTCAGGAAGAATTTGCCCCATGGATGAATGATTGGCCTGCCTTGGGGGTCACGTGTGAAAGAAAGAAAATAGCATTTAACCCAAAGGGAAAGTTCTGAGTCAGAGAAACCTGTTTCTCACTCCCCCCCGTCGCGCCCCCCCCTCCCGCCCCCAATCCTCAGCTGGCCAGAAAGGGAAACAACACAATTTCATTTAAAGATGTTTCTAATGAGAAACCAGGCCAGTCACCATCTAGCTGCTGAGGGCCATCTATTAAAGGAAATGGGGCATGTTTACCAGGCTCAGACAGGTGTGTTATGAGTGGTTATCTAAATGTGACCTCTAGCGTGCAACTTGTGTGGCACGTACAGAGGAAAACCTAGGTGATTTGATGGGCCGGACACCAGAGAACCATGAAATGGTAGCGCTGGAAGGCATTAGAGAGCATCCATTCCAGTTTCCTGTTTTACAGATGAGTGATTACGGCCCAGGAGTGACGAAGTGACTCGCCCAGGGTCAGTCACATAAATAGTGGCAGAGGTGGAACTGAACCCAGCTCTTCTAAGCCCCAGTCCAGTACCATTTCCTATACTCTTAAGAATATTTCCCATCAAATGCAGTTGGCTTTATGTAGGTCATTAGAGGACCTCTCTATGGAAGATCATGAAAGCTAAGTGTTTATTTACTGTGGGCTGAATTATAAAGAGGATGGTGACATCATTTATTTGATCTGAAGCAGTGCTGAATCTTAAATTGTTCATGCTAAGAATTGTTAAAAAGATTTCAAACTCTTTCCATATTTTCCCCATTACACACCACACATTTAAGTGACAGATTATGCCATTTCTTCTCAGCCCAAAATTCATAGTGATTTTCAAAGGAATGAAATGACCCCATGTAATGGGAACAATCAGTCGGGGTGAAAATCAGATGGCTCAAGCCTCTTGAGATTCCCTGCCATGGCCATTGTGTGGGCAGCTGTTATTTTCCATTTCCTGTCCCTCCGCTCACAGCCAGCTGAGTGAAGCCAGAGGGCATCATGCCACCATGCATGCTTGTTCTCCAGCACACCCAGACGATTGAACCTCAGCTGGCTCCTCTCTACCATCAGGGGTGTTGGGGTCCCTCCCTCTCAAATTGCTTCCAACACCTCTTCCACCTTCCAGTACCTTCTTGAATGCCCAAGGAGTGTCCAAAGTGTATGTGGATGGCATGACAAACAGAGTGTGACCCGGAAATCATGTTCCGTGAGAGTTAAATTTCATCATCTTCTCATTCTCCCTTCTTCCTTTTCTTTTTGGTCTGAATATATCTTTGTTGTCATTGCTTCACTTTTCAGGACTATGTAAAAGAACCAAAGTATGGCAGGTGAAGGTGGTATAGCCAAGAAACACCATCTTATTTTAAACCTTTAGAAGCTTTCCTTGGAGCAGGAGGGGTTTAAATGCTAGATCCCAAGAAAGCAAACACAAATGCATCATTCCAAGAAGTCAGCAAGGAAGACATAATCCTGTTTCTCAAATAAGTCCACTGGGATTGATGGAAAATTATCTCCTGAGAAGGGAATTGAAGGACCAAGTGACAATAATGCTTACACTGGTCCTGTATTCGTGGATTCGGCCCTGAGTTCTCCAGAAAAGTTCATGTCATTGTCTGAAAATGTGTCATGTACATTGTTACCCTTACTGTTGTTCTGGTGGTTATTATTTTACTTCTACTAAACCCTACAGCACTGCTGAGGACTTATCCTCTGAGCTAGAAAATCCTAAAAGGTCTGTATTTGAGGCCAAACAAGAAAATCCTGCTGAAAATGGTTTAAACTGATAGCGGTCCTTCTCCCCAAATAAGAAGGCAACCAGTAGACACGGGGCTTCCTGCTCTGTCCTCCTTCACACATGGCTGCTGCCCTCCAGCCGGAAAGGACAGAAGGGCAAAGGAACAGAAGAAAGGCGGTCAGGCCACTCACATCTGTCCCTTTTGAAGAGGCTTCCCTGAACCCATATCCAGTGATCCCACTCAGATCTCACTGGTCACTTGACCACACCTGTAAATGAGTCTATAACGGTGATTGTTTTTGTTTTGTTTTGTTGTGGTTTTTTGGTTGTTTTTTTTTGTTGTTGTTGTTTTGTTTTGTTTTTTGTTTGTTTGTTTTCTCTTAAAGAGAGGAAAGAAGGGAGAAGAGTTGTGAGTCGGCTACAAGAGATCTTGGGTAATTCTATGACTCTGTCCTTCTGCCTCAAGCTAGATTATTCCCCAGACATAAATGTCTGCATGAGGGCATGGAGTGAACACGGGAATACAGACAGGGATCCCTTGCCCTGCTTCCCCTTCACAGCAGAACGAAAGAGCAAGATTTGTCCATTAGAAAACATGCCGTGGGAGCTGCTTCACTGGGGTCAAACCTGTCCTCTCAGCAGCAAAGGTGATTATTTTTCTTAATTACCAGGGCTTTGCATCTTGTTATGTGAGCTGCCAGCGTCTTAATTTAGCTGATGACTTTCCACAGTCATTTTAGATTTATTTGGTACCTAATTTACTTAACATAGCTTTTGCTGTGAAAGTTAATCAGAAGCCCCAAAACTCTTAATAAGCTCAATATTTTACAGTGAACACCACCCTGAGGAATGCTTTATGAAAATGATGACAAGGCACAGGGTCTGTAGCTTTCAGAATCAATACGTTACCAACTAATGAATTAAGAAGGCCTTGAACTTACACTTCACTACAGGCTTCATGAAGCAGAGGCACAAATGAGCATTTGTAAATGGAGCTGGTCCTTAGTAGAAAAAGTCCATTAACCCAGCAGCTGGGTATAGGAGAACCTGTGCAGTGTTAGAAATAATGACTAGAGAACATATACTGCCCAGCCGGCATGGCTCAGAGATTGAGCGCCAACCTATGAACCAGGAGGTCAAGGTTCAATTCCCGGTCAGGACACATGTCCAGGTTGCGGTCTCGATCCTCAGTGTGGGGCGTGTGGGAGGTAGCCAATCAATAATTCTCTCTCATCATTGATGTTTCTATCTCTCTCTCCCTCTCCCTTCCTCTCTGAAATCAATAAAAATGTTTTTTAAAGGACCATATACTATTCAATAATTAAAATGATCTTGCTTCTGCCACTATTTACTTAGCTATTTCTTTTAAGATGAAACTGTTTTATTTTCAGGTTTCTACTAGTCCTGGCTTTTGATATCAGTGGAAATCACAGAGTTAGACAAAAATGCCCTGTTGAAGTCTCTCTCTTCATGCACCTACTAGGGGTGAGTTCAAAATGCAGGAACCCATCCTTGTGTAATTTACAATCCAAGGCTGAAAATTCCAATGTAGAAAAATAAAGAGTAATCATGAAAGACATACCACTTAAAAATGCAAATAGCTGCCCCCCATCAACTATACTGCTACCTTCACTACTAAGTAACTAAATAGTGCCCTGCAAAAAGCAGAAACTCGAGGAATATTTGCTGAATAAACACATGGTTTTCATAGTGATGCTGAGTAAAAGGGAAGAAGGATGGGAATAGGTAGAATACCTGGGGAAGAGTAGGCACACAATATATCCTCATAGAAAAGCTAGGACTTCTCCTTTCCTGCCAGATAAAGAATTATAGACAACCTGAGATGAAAAGGAACAAGAGAAAACATTTGTCTGTAGGGTGGGGTGGGAAGACCAACCCAAACTTCTAGGCTCTAATCTGGAAGGCACAGAGGATGAAGAAGGATCTGAGAAATTGACATGTGAGCCTTAGGAGAGGCAGAGAGAGAAGCAAGGGAGTTAGGAGTTAAAAGATGTGACAAATTCCTAGACTCTGAGCCTTGGTTCCTTCATCCCTAAAATAAGAATAAGAATAATACTTGCTCCACTATTTCAAATAGGTGTTGTGGGAATTAACTGAAATGATGTGTATGAAAGTGTTTTCAAAACTTTAAAAACACTATGTTAATGCCGTAGGTCCTTCTGGCCTGGGAACAGGTGAGCAGGTGCTCTCCAGAAAGAACTCCGCACAGAGGCAAGTCACCAAGGGATTGTGACCCTCAGCTATAAATAGCCCGGGGGCACTTTAAAAGGTTGGGGTAGGAGTCTCAGACACCCTGTATTTTTAGGGACCCGCACGTCCTGAAATGTTTTCACATAAAACGTGTTCATTGCCAGGGAGACTTTACCGGTGTAAGGAATCAGGAGTCTTGGACTCAAGAAATTAAGGGCTAATTAGGCACATAAGACAGCAGAGCCAGGATGAGGGCTCAAGCCTCCTGGCTCCTAGTCTAATGTTCAGGAAAACCCTCCAGCAGATTTAAACCCTTAGCACAGTTTCCTTTGTTAGTGAACAGGAACACGGAGAGCTATCACTTTCCTGCACTTCTGCTACCTCACCTAAGGACAGTTTCCACAGGGAAAGTAATGAGCACCATGTTCCATCTAAATTGGTCTCCTTGCTGCAAAGCTGACTCCATCTATTTCCGGGAGGAAACAAGCTGGGCGCTTGTGGCTCCCCGTGGAGTTCTGCAGGAGGATTGGACCAGACGGGAGCATCACAATGGGCCAGCCTGCCCTGGGTTCATAATGGAAGAGGCAGACCTGCATTAGATTGTGGATTGAGAGGCTCTCTGCTTGGAGCTACATTTCCTTATCTGGGAGCTGGGCAGGACGCTGATTTAGGTTTTTATGCTAAAGAGTTTGTCTTAATCAGTTCAGGCTGCTACACCAAAACTACCATAGACCGTGGTTTAAACAACAAACATTTAGCCCTAACCGGTTTGGCTCAGTGGATGGAGTGTCACCCTGTGGGCTGAAAGGTCCTGGGTTCGATTGTGACCAAGGGCATGTGTCTTGGTTACGGGCACATCCCCAGTTGGGGGTATGCAGGAGGCAGCTGATCGATGTTTCTCTCATCGATGTTTCTGACTCTCTGTCCCTCTCCCTTCCTCTCTGAAAAATCAATAAAATATATATTTTTTTAAAAATAAACAACAAACATTTCTTTCTTATAGTTCTGGAAAACTGGGAAGTCCAAGATCAAGGCACCAGCAGGTATGGTGTCTGCTGAGCACCTAGCTTGTAGGTAAGTTATCTTCTCCCATAGCCTCATATGGCAGAGAGACAGATCACCTCTCTACTGTCTCTTCCTACAAGAGCACTAGTCCCATTCCTGTGGGCTCCACCCCCATGAACTCATTACCCCACCTCCAAATACCATCACTTTGGGGATTAGGCTATGACATGTGAATTTCAGTGGGAAACAAACACGCCGTCCATAACACAGTTATGAGTGGTTTTTCTTCCTTACTTTCCTGTTTGACCCAATGTTGATTCTTTCTGATTTATATCCCTCTAAAAAGTGTAAGCAATGGCCCATTTTTTGTTTCAATTACACAGACTATTTTCCTTCCTACTGAAATGAGAGTAGAACGAATGTGCAATAAGATAGTTTTGTGAAGTAAGCACTGAAACTAATGAAAGCGTGCTGCCTGACAGAGGTGACCTCCTTCCCCCTTCGTGGTGAAAGTAGCTAGCATTACCAAGGCAAATGTGTATTACAAACTTATTACCAGGGAATGACACGTGCATAATTGATACATGTGCATATTTTTGTGGATTTCTATGAACCTTAGAAAACCAACCTGGAAATATCCTTCATTTGCTTTTGTAGTCTATACTATACAATTACTTAACTATGTAATAATTCTTTCCACAAGTTAATTTTGAAAGCCTTTCGAGTTGAAGATCATGCACTAAACTTCTTTTATGACCCCCTACAAGTCCTAACACAATCTTAAGCATGCAGAAGGTGTTCAAAAAATATTTTTAATTGGTTGATTCCAGTAGGTAAAATATTAATAACACATAGCTGGAGAAGGAGGGTCCAGCTGATGAAGAGCTCTAAGTGCCATGTCAAAGGAGGTGACAACATCTGCAGCTTAGGAAGATGCCTTTGATGGTCATGTGGCGAGTGGGGCTAGAAGGAGGGGGAGGGGGGGAGTGGAGAGATGACAGCAGCAGGGAGATCTTTTGGAAGCTGTTGAATGGTCCAGGTGGGAAAATGTCTAAATCTTGGCAATGACAGGGGATGTGGAACAGACAAGACAGATGCAAGAGATACATAATAAGTACAATTAGTGGGCTCTCGCTGAAGTGGGAAGGGCAGTGGGCAATGATTCCTAGGTTTCAGGCTTGAACAGTGGTGTCATTATGCAAAGTAGGAAATGCAGCATGATGCAGATGCTGCGAGTGGGAAGAAGTAAACTATTTCATGCTGGACATTTTGAGTTTTGAGGCCAGGAGGGAATCCAGGTTAAAATATTTAGTTAGAAGTTATAAATGGGAGGGCCAGTATCAAAGAGAAGAAGGACGTTTGGACTATGGATTTCAATTTTGGAGTTGTCAGAGAGTGGGTGGTAGTTAAAGGCATGGATGTCAATGAGGGAATGAATAAAAGAGGATGTTAAGAATCAAGGCAGACCCATAAGAGAACTTGAGAAAGAGCTATTACAGGCACAGAAGGGACCCTGCGTGATGCCTGAGGCCTATGCAGGTGAGAGTGCAAGATGGTGACTACAGGTAATAAACCCAAAGGCCCACAGTCTCAAAGAGGTCAAAAAGCTGGAGAAAGGGAGTCCCCAAAAGAGCAGTATCCAGGGGAAGGGGGAATAGTGTTTGACCGTGTCTTTTTGTACCAATGTCCTTGAAACACGGGTTTAAGCAAATTAGGATCACAACCAGACCTTCTCTAAGCCCATCTAGTGCTCCCTTGTCAGACACGGTTTGTGCCAAGAGGATCACAGTGAGAGCTTTAGGGTCTCGTCCTTGCTGAACTGTAGTTAGGTGTCTAGCAAACTGTTGGAAAATAATCAAGACCAATGCATATCATGAGCTGATCTGCATGAGGAGGAAGCTTTGAACATGCTCTCTGGAGGAAAGAAAGAGACCTGAGGTGCCTGCCCCTTGCCAGGCCCCAAAGGATGGGCCATTTAAGACCCGTGGAGAGGACTTTGGGAAAAGGCAGAAGCGCTGTTGTCTTGAAGAGCTCTCTGACTTATAGAGGCTCAAGTAGAGTTGGGGACAGAGTTCAGGAAAGACGCCCCTCCCCATTGTCCCCAGAGCACAGCAGAGAGATGAGACCAGAGGAAATGTGGGACCATGAGGTCATCTCATGGGGCTTCTGGCTCGGGGGCCCCGTGCCAGTGGCAGAGGGAGCCACCGGCCATGCCCACTGTGCTTACTGACTGTGCTGCAGCAGGCACCCCTCATTGAATGAGGGCTTCAGACCATGATGAGGGGACTGGAGGGAGACATGAGGGAACTCTGGGAGCTCCTCTAAATACACCCAGGTGTCCCAGAAGTAACTGGCAGACATTTTTTGACTGGGGCAGAGAAAGAATTTGGCCTCTTTTATATGAAGGCAGGAGTTAAATTTGCGATTTAAAAATTCCAAATCAAAGGCTGGGAAAACCTGCCTTGGTTTATGGTGGAGAGGCCGATCCAGCCCAGTGCTGCTTGACAGCTGCCGGGAAACCAGAGGTGGGTCGGTGGTCTTCAGGGCCCCAACCTAAGTCAGATCCAGCCTGGGTAGAGCATGCTGCCCCTGGGCATGGACAACGACTTCCGGCCAGAGGACCTACATGTCTCCAAAGGCCAGTTGATCAAACTTTGATTTTAATTGTGTCCAGCTCATCTTCAGGATTTTTAACTATTATTATAAACTTGTTTTAATTTTGCACCTTTATCCTTAGCTATTTTACGCATGGGTGCAAAAGCAACATACATATCTAGGATCTTTGTCAGTTTGAATTAGGGCTGCCAGATTTAGCAGATAAAATACAGGCTATCCAGTTAAATTTGAATTTCAGATAAACAGTGAATAATTTTTAGTATAAAAAGCTAGCATGCAATATTTGAGACATATTTATACAAAAATTATTCATTATTTATATAAAATTCAAACTTAACTGGGCGTTCTGTATTTTATCTGGCAGCTCTACTCGGACTAGATCTTTCCCTAGAGGGCAGAGCAACAAAACATCTGGACTAAAGGAAAAGTTCTGTGGTCCTATTTCCTGCTGAGTAAAACTGCAGTGGCTGATTGATCTGTCTTCCTTAAAACGCACTCCCCATTTACTTCCCCAAAGGATGAAAACGGCATCCAATAAAAGGCACAAACCATCAGGCCATTAAAACAGAGTTAGAAAAATCAAAGGAAACACAAAGGGTTGGGGGAGTTTGACATCCAAAAGCCTAGACTGACGTGGTCGTGGTGGACCTGTACTTTTGTTAGCCCGAAGCCAAAAGAAGAGACTAGCTAATACAGGGTCACAGGCGATTAAAGCTTTTCTCTGGTCCTAATTGTTAGAGGACTCTTCATACAGAATAGAATGCTCGCCAGAGTGGTCTCTACCGTATGGCAGGTTAAGGATCCCGAACATCTGGAACACCTGGACGGGAGGCTCAGCTCAGCCTCACACCATCGCTTCAGATCTCTCACCTCATTTATTTACCTGTAACATGACTTGCCCTGCTGAACACATTACAAATGTAAGATATTATTACTAGAGCTGGGACTAAGGGTATTAACACCAGCAACAATAATGTGTCCTGTGAGAGTTTTATAGGAGGCACATAAACATTCTTCAAATGACAGTTATTACATTAGCCCTTGATTTTAAAAGACTAGGACACACGTTAGTAATAATGTGGCAGTTCAGCAAAGCCCTTCTCACAAGGTGGGTCGCAGAACCAGCATCATCCTGGCTGACCTTTGTGCTCTTGAATTTGCAGACAAGGTGCAGCTCAGAGCTGGCTGTGGGCGCTGCGACTTCACAGAGCACAGGTACAAGTCACTTCTCTTCCGCGTGCTAATAATCTCCCCGGCTTAGGCTGAGAATAAGTTGTCTCAACCAAAAAGCAAGCCAAACGCAAGGGGGAGCACCCATCCGAACCCAAGGCAGCGCTGCAGGCGGTGCTTCTCTCAAGGAATTGGCCACACTTGGCCAGAGCGGTAAGAGAAGGGAAGATACATGTCTGTGGGCTCCACTGGATTTGCAGACAGACTATGGAATGCAAATGCTTCCTCACTGAGAAATGGCTGCCAGGAGCCCGCAGAATAGCAGCGTCACACCCACTGGGTCCCTTCTGCATCAGCCACATTTGTAGGGTGCCCTCTTCTCCTTCAAGGGGAGAGCAGAGGACTCCCATCTTGCTCACAGAATTCCTAGAGAAAATATGATTCATTTTAGAAATAACAATATAATAATAATAATAGCAATCATTAGATACTGTACTGTTTCATATGCCTGACCTCATTAAGTCCCTGTAAGAAGGTTCTATTACTACTCCCATTTTACAAAGACAAAAGAGGCTTGAAGATGATCCTTTCTACCAGGTGGGTATGGAGAAAAAAGACCCCTGGGGTCCAGGAAAGAAGATTGTTCATTTCTGTTCTTATTCGCAAGGCTGGTTTGCTGTAACTGAGAGAGGTGCAAGACCTGAGGGCCAATTATTCACAAAGTTAAATAGCAATTAAGTATCTACGATGAGAGTAGCCTTAAACTAATCACAGGAGAATGCTCAGATGGCTGCTGTCTACACACCTTACAATCTAGTTGGTCTACAAATTAACGGAGGTAGAATATACCTGCCATAGGAAAGGTACCTAGAAGACCTTGGGTCACACTATATCCCTCTGACCAACAGCCTTTCAGATGGTGAATGTGAATATCAAAGGCAGCCAGAGGCGCCTGATGAGAAGACCTTGCTTGGTAACTGCTTCCCCAGGAGGGAGTGGATTGAAGCCAAGTGTAATTCTCGGGGCTTCAGGATAGTTTGGCCCAGCGGGCAGGCCATTATACTGGCGCTTTCAAATGAGGTCCCTGATTCTCCTGGCTACATGAGGCCTTTCAAACTTGGGGGGGGGGGGGTGGCCTCAGGGGCAGGGGTGAGAGGGGAGGTTCAGAGTGACCTCATCCCATTGGAGACACTGGCTCACCTTATTTCCCATCAAAAATAGTTACCATCACCCCCTGGATAGAGAGCAGAGGAGAGGGGGTGGGCACTGTAACTCATTCTAAAAATGGACAGCACTGGTCAGTGAGTGGAGGAGTTTGGCCGCAGAGGTAGGGGTGGGTGGCTCTTCTCTCCTTACAAAGGGTCCAGTCCTTAGCTGGAGTCAGAGCCAGGGAGCGCCACCAAGAGCCACAGCTGTGGGGGAAAGACGCGCCGGCCCTCCACAGGACACAGAGCTGCCTGGACAACCTGTGGCTTTCTCAGCAGGCACCTCTGGGCGCTCCGTCTTCCCAGCCAGGGGCCTGCACTACAGCGAGCTCCTGCTTTGCTTTGCGTACTTCTTGCATTTTTAAACAGCAGTTTCTCGGAACAGAGCTCGATTCTCCCTTCCCGGTGGCCTTTCTGCACAAACAGCAGATTGCCCGCTTCTGTCTTCTTAATCAAAGGAGGAGAAACATGCTAATCGTGTTATTTTCCTCTTCCTTCTGCTGCAATGAGCTGTGGGAGCCAAGGGCCCTCTCTTCCCCTCAGCCTCTCCCCATGCCGACGCCCTACACGGGTGATTTCCCTGGGGACGTTTCACCACGCCTGCTTCCCTTTGGTGTCTTTTTTAAACAAAACCTTGGTTTGGTGTTTGTTTTGTTTAGATCTCTACTTTTTTTTTTTACTTCCTGGGAGTCAGGTTGCCATGCAGTCACTGGTAGTGTCTTGATTTCTACTTTCCTGTGTATTAAAGACCCCAAACCAGGTTGAAATCTATGGAGACCATCAGCATAAAAGTGTGCTTCTGCCTCTTTTTCCCAGGGCCGCTCCCCACACAACTCCAGAGGCCATCACTACGCAGGACTGTGTGTCTATCGATAGTGACACAACGTGGTGCATAGATGTCATGAAAAACAAACAACCTTAGGCCACAAAAAAAGCACTTTTTTTTCTCATGATCGCTTGTTTGAAATGTCACATATAGGTTCCCTTCCAACACTCTTTGCTTGGTGGCATATACTCTGAGTAGTCCACCCACTGAACAACCCACTGAGCAGCCCACCACAAGGCTGCTGCCAGCTCACTGCTTTGGCAAGTGCCCCAGGCACCAGAGAACTAGAATGGGCACACTAAATCCTGAGAAAGAAAAGAATAAGATGAGCACTAAGACCTGGCTTCTAGAAGAGAATTAACACCTGAAATCAAAACAGGCCAGATTCAAATGCCTTCCATCAGCCTTTCAGAGTTGTTCGGTGAGGCCATACATAGTGATAATGGGGGTTCCCTGTCTCTGCTAGATTCTCAGTTTACATAATTTGACCCAGGCCTACCTGTTGGGGCTGCTCTGGGGAACAGTGGCCTGGCAGGTCTCCGCCCCTTCCCAGCAGGGTAGAAAGGGGGGACTACGGCGGGTGTATTAGTTGGCATCTAACCAGAAAACCGAAATCACGCAAGTACTTACAGAAGAGAGAATTTAATGCAGGAAATAGGTTACACAGGTTTCTTGGTTAAGAGCCCCAAAAGACCCAGAGACAAGGATTTGAATGCAAGTAGTTTAGCTGGGAGGGGATCCCGGAAACTTACAAGTAGAGAAATAAGAGGGGCAAGAGAAGGAGGCCAATCCAAAGGGTTCATTATCAAGCACATCCTCCATGTGTTTGGGAACCAGTGTGGAACAGCTTCAGGGTGTTTATCTGTCAACACACCTGAGTTGCAGCTGCTTCGGGGAACATCAGTTCCCCAGCTCGCTCTAAAAACACACTGAGCCCTAACCGGTTTGGCTCAGTGGATAGAGCGTTGGCCTGCAGATTGAAAGGTCCCAGGTTCAATTCCGGTCAAGGACATGTACCTTAGTTGCAGGCACATCCCCAGTGGGGGATGTGCAGGAGGCAGCTGATTGATGTTTCTAACTCTCTATCCCTCTCCCTTCCTCTCTGTAAAAAATCAATAAAATATATTTTTAAAAAATTAAAAATAAAATAAAAACACACTGAGCATGCTCCATGGGTCAGAACAGGACTTGGCCAGCAGGTCTCAGGTGTTCCGGGAAGCAGCCTTTGGTTTGTAAACAAAGAGCAGCTCATGACACATATAAACAAACCACTGAAATTCTCCAACACATCAAAAAACAATCTTAATTTTGCCTCTCTGACCAAAAAATAGGTATCATTTTGATTCATTCACACTGTACAGCATTTGTTGTTGGCTATTGTCATTTTTTTTTATTTGACAATCTAAGGGAAAAGAGGTCAGTGCCCTGACTAAATAGTCCGGTATCGCATGTTTTAAAAATTCTCGTGGCTGACCTGCACCACAGTGTTTGTGACAACAGATAAAAGAGCCAAAGCCGAACAATAGAGAGTGAGGCCACCCAGAGAAGAGCAGCAGCAGAAAGTGTCTACCAATTCTAGGCCAGAAAGACAACCTTGGGAAGCCACGTTCCTGGGTTGGGAACGCATGGTACGAGCTGGAGCCAAGAAAAAAGGGATGGGCCTACAAGAACAGAACAATGGAGAGGATGCATCCACTCCAAAGACACTGCCCGAAGTGGAAGTGGGGGCAAATACCTCGATTTCTCTTTTCCTCCCTCCCTCAGTCTCTCACCAAAGACCAAACCTGGCTGGGAGCCAGCTAACAGGGGAGCTGGAAAATGGAGCCTTCAGAGGTTAGTGATCTCCTCTCTTCTTGAGCAACCCCCTTCCCACCATAATACAGAGCAAAGCAGAGAAAGGGTAAGGCCTGTGTCTGAAAGCAAACTGGCCGAGGATGGCAAGGGAGGGTGTGAATTAGTCTCCCTGCCCCCTCCTCTCCATGTGCTCCTCTTACAGTAAGAGGCGAGGAAGATACAGCGACCTAGGAAGATACAGCGATCAGGGCCTACGTGCTGGGGGGATAATAAAGGTGATACCCAAGTGTTCGTTAACCACATGGGTTGACACCCACGTCTCTAAGAGCAGGTCAAGGACCATGGTGTGGAGGGGGAATCTCCAGGAGAGGAACCCTAATCTGCCCTGTAGGGACTTGGGGGAGAAGTACAAAGATAGCTGTGGTGACGCTGCCATGTTATCCAAGTCCATTCACAGTGTAGCAGCATTTTCTAAACTATATCCTGCTAAATAAATGTAATAACCAAACATTATACACTCTTCTGGAAGATTCAAAATGTATATTATCGGCTCTGAGAAGTCTTACAGAATTTCTCAAAACTTCTTGGAGTCTAGAACACCACCCTCCCCATTTTTCTTAATGTGGAGTGCCTCTTACATCTCAAAGAAAAGATATTTTCTAGCACAGACTTTAAAACCTTAAACTAAAGAATTTGCAATTAGAAGAGTGCTGAAATCTCTAGGAGGGTATAATATAAAGTTTCTGGTGGGGTCTTGGACTAAAAACAAGTAGGATGAGCCACTAAAGACTGTAGCATGCACTGGTGTCCGGAAGCCAACCTGCACTGGCTCGGAAGAGCCAATGTTCAATTTACTGGAATTTTAAGAGCTGGTTGCTTATACAGCCATTATTAAAAATTAAGTCCTCTGAACTTATAACTGAATATATTTTATTAAAAACAGAGCTAATAAGTATTCAAAACGCATCACTCTGTAATTATTTTGCTATTATCTGTGTTCTCCGGTGATTGCTGTCTATTGTGTCAGTAAAGTGGAAATACTGTATGGTGCCGGTGCTACTGCGCTTCTCTTCCCAACTCTGTGTTCAGTGATGGTACATTGTTAGCTTGAAATCAGTCATGATGGGACTATTTACACCATGGAAATCAGAAAATGCTATACCTCAGGGCTTGATATATTATTTTATTGTTTATCTAGACCCGTGGTCGGCAAACTGCGGCTCACGAGCCACATGCGGCTCTTTGGCCCCTTGAGTGTGGCTCTTCCTAAGCCTTAGAAGTACCCTAATTACGTTAATAACAATGTACCTACCTATATAGTTTAGGTTTAAAAAATTTGGCCCTCAAAAGAAATTTCAATCGTTGTAACTGTTGATATTTGGCTCTGATGACTAATGAGTTTGCCGACCACTGATTAAAAGTCTAGATTCTAGACTTTTAAAATATAGAGAAAATGTTAATAACGTAGATTAAGCTGTTGTTTTATAGGCATGGCTCTGTGAATAGCGCACACAAAAAAGTTGAGATGTTCTTCCAGTATTCAAAAACTGTGGGGAGGCATGGGACTTGGTTGGAATGTCTGTAAGGAGGATTCTCTGAAAGGTCGGGGGCCTCTGCGGGGACCTTGCCTAGGGCGGCAGCCCCTACCTTGACTTTTCCAAACAAATCCAATCCCCCAGGGTGTTTTGCTAGAATCTCTATGTTTAGTCTTTAAAGACCTGACCTTGTAGAAGCATATACTTTCTCAAGGATACTTACCCTGATAATTTTATCTAGAGGTTAATTTTAGTTCAAGCTGTTAGGATAATAAAAACCTGAGAAGGCAGGCGAACAGAGTTACTTGGCAGCGATAGCCAAGTAGTGCCTTAGCCCTCCCTTTCACAGAAACGTGTGTTAGAGTAATCATTCATCTGTCACTCAGAGTCTGCCGGTCAGCCCCGTAAAAAAGCTATATTCAGCAAAGAAATTGCTAACACCATTGGCAAATAAATGAAGTTCTGATCTGTATAGTGCCAAAATGAAAGAGGTTTCAGTTTAATGGATGTCACCTTTACAAGAATAAGAAATAGTGTAACAACAGATTTCATTTCAGAGTAATGATGATAAATTTAGTGGGAAAAGAGAAGACTGGGATGCACTCCATTTATGAAATCCTGGCTCAGTTGCAACATAGCTTGGCTGCAGACACAAGAGTTCAGCAAAAAATGCAGATTTTGGTCTGTAGGTCTTGGGTGGAGATGAGACTGCGTTTCCGGCAAGCTCTCGGTTGCCCACCACAGACTACACATTGTGCAGCAAGGACTTAGCACACAGGCTTGCTGACTGGACAAGACCTGCTCCTGGGACACAGGCTCACAGAACACACCCCTTCTCTGCTTTCTGGTCCTAGAAAAAGCACTTGACATCATGTAGCACTGGGTCCTCAGCTGAGGGGAGAAAAACTCTGGTAAAAATTCTCCTTGACTAACCCCTTATCTTCAGTGGAAATGCACACCATTGTTGAGTCAGAATGGCAAGCAGGTCCAGATCCTTGGGATGGACAATGAGTACCAGGGTAAAAAAGACAAACCCAAAAACAATCCTCAATGCATTAATGAGTGTCCTTGGTCGGCAGAGGGCCCTTCAATAATTGATGAATGGGACCATTCAGTGTTTGCTGCAGCTCTGGCCAACAATACTCATTATGGAGATGATTCACTTGGTTTTATGGAACAAATTGTTCCAAGGTCTAACTCCACTTCCATTACCTTTTTTTTCAAATAAAAGGCATGCACCTGTGGAATTCATGTGCATGCAATTGTGTCCAGAATAGATCAAAGATAATTCATTCATGTCCCAGAGCCCATAACAGAGCAACCTTGAGGACCCTGTCAGGGAGCTTGGCTTTGGAAGCAACTTCTTTCCTCAGAGAGGAGGAAGGATATAGATATGTTGAGTCTCTGCAGGCTGCTTAGATTCTAAGAGCAGCATGAACTGAAATGAGATCGTCTTCCCCAATAAGGCTTGTTATTTGTTAGTTTGGCAGAGGGGCCATTGGTATTCAAATTGTATACCTACAGTTTAGATTGTGCATCTGGTAGCTACTTTAGTGTGTCCAGTTCCTGTTGGCCATGTGTTTCTAAGTGCTTAGGGTTGCCTTGTGAATTGGGTCCGGAGAACAGTTTAATTTAGCTCTCAAACTCTGGTGGCTTAACAAGCACATATCAAGCTGCTCTAGTTCATCTCTATCCCTGCTCTGTCCCCCAAGTTTGGAAACTTCTCTGTTTCCTCTTTTCGATTCATAATTTTCATGAAAAGATGCCAATTTGTTCTGTAAAATGAAGTAAAAACAATCGTTTCACTGGCCACATTTCTGCAGTGGTTTCAATGTGTGCAGACTCAGCCCTGATGAAACCCTTGGTGAGAGGGCAAAGTACTGGCCTGAGACACAAGATCTCTTCCTTAGACAACCAGAGAGTCTTCACAACCAAGAGAGCCCCGGGGTGATCCAGCAGAGCCTGATGGTGCCGAGGCCCGAGTGTGAGCCCTGGAAAACATCATCTATCCTCTTCAAATCCCAAATCCTGCTCCAGTTCGCAGATGCTAATAGGACTCTGCCCAGTCCCCAGAGTATAATCTTGGTTGGGTTGGGCTCAGAAGCTGTACCCAGCTGTGGCTCTTTTCTGTCTCCAACAAGGCCTTGGACTGACTAGGCTCTGGGCCCACTGGACAAGGGACTAGATTTCCCTGCCAGATTGGAACAAACCAACCCCTGAGGAATCCCAGGGACTCGGAATCACACTTCTGGTGGAGCTGGGCCACCAGAAAGAAAGCAGCTTTCCTTCCCCACTTGATTCTAACGGCATCTTAGCACCTCATGAATCAGTGACCCTTTGCGGGTGGAAGATCTTTGCTTTAGGATCTCTGTTCTACTACTTTCCTGTGAGTTTGTCAATAGTTAGCTAAACTTAGGATCAAGAAATGACGTGAAAAGGCCTAAAGAGCCTCAGTGTCTCCTCTCTTGTTCTCTGGCTCCTCCTGCGTCCACTGCCTATTGTTGAAAGTTGACCTGTCCAGCAAATTCTCTTTCTGGCCTCCAGGTGCTCATTTGGAAGCAACAGTGTCTGCACGGCATTCCTTTGTCTTCTGGCTGAGTCTAGAAACTGAGGATACTGGTCCAGATTCTCACATCTGTCTGCTCTTCCTTCATTCCCACCTCCATTGTTACTTTTGAGTCCAGGTTACCTCAATGTCCAGAGGTGTCGTGCATACCACAGAGATGGTACAGACAAGGAAGAGGTGAGAGCATGTGCTGGGCAAGGTGCCACTCCAGGTAACGCTGAGGGCTGCTCCTCCACAGTCACCTCTCCACTGGGCAGCAGCTTGGACCATTGCTGCTGAGGCCCTCTGTGGCCAAAGACAGGGCACTCCGAAAAGTGCATCCCAGATTCCAGTGTTAAGGGGAGAACTTATGGGTCAGCAAGTCACCACCCACTGGTGTTTGGATCCTGTCTTCACTGTCCTTCCCTAGTAGCCATGCAGGAGGTACTTGACTAGCCTGTGTTAGTTTGGATATTCTGAGAAGTAGATGCCAAGCAAGAATTAAATGTGCAAGGATTTTATTAATGAAAATGCCTGAATAAAAGAAATAGGAAGGGAGCCAGGAAAAGCTGGGAAAGCATCACCAAAATGCAATTCTGACTCCAATCTTTTTCTTCTGAAGACCAGAAGGAGCAGATTGGGGTGAAAGCATCCTAGACTGTCATGTAGTTCAAGGGTATTTTACAAAGCCTTCGGGGAGTTCTTGACCCCAGAGTAGGCAAAGGAGTCCATGTTTACCTGGAATGGGTGGCCATTGACAAGGAGCAGTGCACAGAAACATGCCCTCAGTGCAGATGCTGCGATGGTGCTTGTACCTCCCCCAGATCTCCATGGGCTCAACAGTCGAAGCTGCCCAGTCTCAGCCTCGCACCCTCCCAGAGCTGGGAGCAAGGACAGCCAGACATCTGAGTGGAGTTAGGCTAGAGCAGAGGAAGAGGCCAAGTCTGGAAAGCAGGAAGCTGCAGAAACCCCAGCCTGCCTCCCATGGGCACTTGAGACAGTCATGTGACCAGTGATTGCAGTCCATGGATCTCAAGGCTCAGTGTGGCTAGTCCCGGTTGAAAGAGGAAGGCTGTGTACACAATCAATACAAGTGTTCCAAAATTCTTCCCTGAAATCCATTCCCAATATTCACCTAGTCCCAACTGTCACGTTTAAATAAAAACTGATCAGAATTTAGGGGAATGGGTTCCCAACGGGAGGAGATGATTTGAAATGCCCATTAGTTCAAAAACCCATTGTTTCTGTCCTTCTTTGTAAAAACAGTAGCAGCTTTATAGCAATTGGAAATGACTCTTTTGAAAACCTTGAGGAAATGGCTTAGAAACCACAAAATGGTAGTTTCATAGCAATTCTCAGGGACAGTGTACATCATCACAGCCATCAGACTCTTCAGTTTATCTGGGGACCTCCTGCATTTAGCTTCCAACGCCTCTGCCTGGACATCACAGGCCTATCCGTAGTCTCTGACTTACAATGGATTTATGGTGAGTCTAGGGTGTTGCCATGAAAAACATCTCCAGCTGGTGAACCAAAGTCAGGCTGTTTTTAGGTTTGTGTCTGGCTGGTGCATGTTATGGTAGCCAGGCTTCACTATAATCATATTCAGAGATTTACAATACACACACACACACACACACACACACACACACACACCATGAAAAGAGAAGTCAAATGGGGAACAGCTTCTGATGAGAATCCATGATTTCCCCCCAACTCAATTCTCATTTGATAACATGTGAGAGCTGAAATTTAGAAATATTTTGAATGTCCTACTTTCTCTCACATTGTATGTACAGTGTGGCCAACATTACAACTAGAGGAAGTAAGTAAGAAAGGGGAGTTTTAAAGGAGGGAAACTATGTCTTAAAGTGAAGATTCTATTCTAGTAATGAGCCAAGGATCCATACAAGGATGCAGATAATAGATTTATAGGAAAACACAATAATTTTTAAATAGTGTCTTTTGTGACAACGTGGATGAATTTCAAAAATATTAAATTGTGCAAAAGAAGCCACAAACAATACTCTCTGTAGTTCCATTTATATAAAGTTTAAAACTATTCCATGGCAATAAAAGCCAGAACTGTGGCTGTCTAGGGCAGGGTGAAGGTAGATCAACTCAATCGGAGTGATGGCTTCACAGTTAAACACATTCAGCAGTGGCCTGAGTCTGGCTCTCATACTCCTGAGAGGCAATTCTTAAATAAATCAGAATAATTTTCTGAGCCAGATGTTAGGCCATTGCTAGTTTGAAATCAGCTATAATGAGAGTATTTAAACGATGAAAATTAACAAATGTTACAAATCAGGCTTTGTTTGTGTGTGTGTGTTTTTTCTAGAGAGCCAGTTTATCAGCACATCCCTGAATATATCTATCAAACTCCTCCAAAACTTATACTTAAGAATCATAAAGTTTCCTATATATAAATTATGCCTCAAAAAAGGACTAGTAGCAAGAAGGGGGGGTCAAAGGTTAAAATAGTGTCTTCAAGTGGTGATCTAGACCAGTTGCTCATTCATGACTTTCACGTTCTTATGTGCCTTTTCAAGCAAGCCCCTCATGAGTTCTGTTTTCTAAAATTAAGGATCACCATGACTGGTTTGGCACTGGTACTATGGAAGCTGTTGAGCTTATTTAACTACTTTTAATACAACATTCATCCTAATTTTTACTCCCTCTCTTTTTTTAAAAAAAAAAAATATTTTTATCGATTTCAGAGAGGAAGGGAGAGGGAGAGAGAGACAGAAACATCAATGATGGAGAGAATCATGGATTGGTTGCCTCCTGCACGCCCCCATTGGGGATCGAGCCCACAACCCAGGTATGTGCCGTTGAGGGGACCCTTCAGTCTGCAGGCCTAGGCTATATCCACTGAACCAAACTGGCTAGGGCTTTACTCCCACTCTTAAAAGAGACTTACACACAAAACATAAACATGCACCCCACTTTATTAAAAAGTTTAATATGTAAAAATCTTAACATGCCAAGCAGAGGAAATATTTTATTACTTAATATTGACTTAGTTCACAAAGTAGTCTTTCTAATTGAATAATTCCCCACAGTTTTTGCTTTGTTTTCATTTTCTTTTGTTTTGTGGGGTTTGTTGAAGCCATAAAAAGGGCATGTTGGCTGTGTCAAATGCAGACAACACAAAAAGCCAAGAAGATGCCTCCCTGTAGACTTACCCTGAGTGCCACTCTCTCAGTGGTAAGACTCAGCTGCCCAATCGTTCTCTACACCTGTATTATTCAAAAATAACAACATACAAAGACATGCATATTCTAGTATACACACAGTTTTTTAAAACGAAAATAGGATTATGCCTAATACCACATAACCTTGTCTGTTTACTCAATATTCCATGGTCACCTTTCCTTTTTCATATAGATTAGCTCCACCTTATGCTTTTTAAAAGCTTCATGAGCTATGTACCACTCTTGATTTAATCATTCTCCTATTACTAAAATTTAGGGTGTTTTTTCAAGCTGCCATCATTTCAAGATGCTATAATGAGCATGCTTGTATTAGATTGAATCATTTGAAATTACTGTTTTTGTATATCAAAATGGTCAAATCACAGTAATTTCATATGGTTCACACTATACATTTGTATTTCTATAGACTACACTTCTTGAAGTGGGATTGGTAAGTCAAAGCATATGTGCATTTTTTTTAAATTTTGTAGCTACCGCTACACTGCTATGTTCATTTCCCCATGCTCCTGACAATAAATAATGAAAGCATTTAATCTCTTTAGCATTTGCTAGCAAATTACACCTCGTTGCTTTGCTTTGCTTTCTTTATCACTGAGAAGGATGAACATCATTTTGCATGCATTTTGCTCCCACGGCATTCAAAATATCATTTGGTTCTCCTACAGCTTTCCATACACACTCTTATTTTTTTAAAAAAGAGAGAATCAAGCTTGTGTTTGAAAGAATTAAAGAATATATGCCTGTCATTAAAAGAACCTCTTTTAAGAAGCTGGAATGAATTCTTTTTTTGCCTTCAAATTTCTATTTGTTTCTGTTGTGGACACACAGAAACAGGATGTATTGTTTTTACCCAGAATGAACCCCTTTGACCTCAGCCACGGCTGTGGGCTTTGTAGCCTTGTGCGGGGCCTGCCAGCAGGGGGCCTCTGCAGCTCTGCTAGCTCTCCTGTCCTGAGCTCCATTTTCCCTGAAAACAAGCTTCATCCCAACACAGAGGCAATTGCAGGCTTCTGCTTAGGCAGACTAATTTACCGAATTAAAGTCGTTTGGCTCCCACCATAGCAATTAGTATGCAAATTACCGGAATATTACCTGCCAAGTCATAAATTACATTGACAAACTTAATATTCACAGATTCAACATACACAGATTCAACATTCACAGATTCAAAATTACCAGTGTGGGTAATTTTTCTATTTTTCAGTAGTTATAGACCAGGGCGATTCATCGTCTTATTGAACCATTACACATTAAATCAGCAGTTGAAAAATTAAGCATTTTTCAAAGCATTTTGTTATGCATTTATTTCTTTCAGTAAGCAGTAAAGTAGAACCTTAAATATTCAATGTGTCTAAGTGTCTAAATGGCTGGTGAATACATTTAAGCCTAAAGCAGTTCTTTTGAAACTTTAAAAAAAGAGACTCAACAAAGGAAAATCTATACCATAATACAACCTATTGAATCTTATTCACTATCATTGGAACCAAATATTTCCTAGTCCAGATTCATGAAACTGTGAAGAGTCATTCAACCCCAATATGTGGTTCAAGTTAATGCTGCTCACAGCTGGGAAGTGGTAGGTCAATCGGATTCAAGCTTCCTAAGTTGTCACTAAGGTGTGTAGCTATGGCATAGCTTTTGAACTTTGGGGTCATTAACTCATTAAATTCATTATACCCACTTTTTTTCTGTTTTGAGCAAATAAGTTACTGAGTCTTAAGATTGGGAAAGGGGTGGGGCAAGTCCAAGTGGGAGTGGACAGGTCAGGCCCGAGCACTATCCTTCCTTCGTTCTGACAAGAAGCAAATGTCAATGGGATAAATCCCGTCCCCAGTGGGATTGAAGGACTGTTAGAATCAAAGTCCCTTAGCTCTGCACCTGCTGGTGGAACAGCCTAGTGATCAGGAATCACTGAAGAGTCTCTGGAACCTTCCTGGCACTGAATTCCTTCCCCTGATTCCTCTCTGTACCCCCAACAAAATAAACTACCTTTGCTTTAAGATTCTAACCTTGCTACTAAGGCGAGCAAAGGGTATATTCCTTGACCAATTAAGCAAGGAGAACTGAGAGAGGTTATTGGAGTTAGTTAACAGGAATATACTGAAAGACGCCCATTCACAGATGTGTGGATAAGGTCAAATTGTAAATAAACCGCATGACTGATATGTTATATTTGGTGCTTAATTTTAAAAAGAATTTGTTTGCCTGGCTGGTGTGGCTCAGCAGTTGAGTGTCCACTCAGGAACCAAGAGGTTGCCAGTTTGATTCCTGGTCAGGGCATATACCCAGGTTGCAGGCTCGATCCCCAGTAGGGGGCATGCAGGAGGCAGTTGATAGATGATGTTCCTCTCTCATTGATGTTTCTATCTCTCTATCCCTCTCCCTTCCTCTCTAAAAAATCAAATTTAAAAACATTTTTTAAAAGAAAAGGATTTCATTTACATAGAGAATTTTTTCTCTGGAGATGGTGTGATGATTAATCTTAAATGTCAGCTTGATTGGGTCCTTAGATGCCCAGAACAGCTGGTTAACCATTCTGTCTGGGTGTGTCTGTGAGGGTATTTCAGAAGACCAGCATTTGGTTTGGAGGACTGAGTAAAGCAGATTGCCCTCCCCAATGCGGGCACCATCCAATCCACTGAGAGACTGACTAGAACAAGAGGGATTTACTCTCTGCCTCACCACTTTAGCTGGGGCATGAATTTTCTCCTCCCCTCCATGCTCCTGGTTCCCAGGATTTCAGACCTAGACTGGAATCTACACCATCAGCTCTCTAGCTCTCAGGCCTTCGAAGACCTGCACTGCTGGCTTTCCTGGGTCTTCAGCTTGCAGATAGGAATAAGTGGGAAAGACCCTCCTGTATGAGTAGGGAGAAGAGAGGATAACGATATAAGTAAAAATGACAAATATGAACGTGTACGTCTAAGAGCTTCCTCGTCTGTTCCACAATCAATCAAAAACTACAGAGCATAGAGACAGGCATACAAAGAACAGGCTTAACCCAACAGCAAATAATAGTTCTGTGTGTATCGATTGGAAGCTGAGGGAATTTGGGCTGTTACCATATCAAAACCTACCATGAGCTGCAGTTTGTGGCCTGACTTCACCTAGAAGTGAAAGGTGGGGAACTGCCTTTTTCCTCTTTGCTACCTGCATTGACCCCCGAGACTATCTCAGCCTAGTGTAGCCTGGGGTCATCATCAATGTTTAAACTTTCACTTCAAAGGGGGAAATCCATGTCCTGGCACCTGAGATTCCATTTCCTCAGGAGTTTAGGTCTGTTGCCAAGTGCCCTGGGACTGCCTTCAGGCCTTGCCAGTTCTCAGGTGAACTGAGAAGTTGGCAGTTCCAGGATGGAGCCCAGGTCTCCTGCTCCCTCTCAGCGAGAAGTAGACTCCCGGTTCCAGGAGCTGGAACTGACCCCAAATGACAGTGACCCAGACTGTGATAGAGGCAGTGATCCAATAGACCCACAGGGTTAATAATAGTTGTACAGAATAGGAAATTTTTTTTTCTATTTCTCTATCTTCACATGTAGACCAAGCACAAATCTCAAAATTTGAAAATAAATAAATGGAGTTATATGTTGTAAATATATATATATATATATATATATATATATATATATATATATATATATATAAGAATTGTGCTATTACTTTGTGGAGA
The DNA here is from genome assembly GCF_014108235.1 of Myotis myotis. Taxonomy (NCBI): domain Eukaryota; kingdom Metazoa; phylum Chordata; class Mammalia; order Chiroptera; family Vespertilionidae; genus Myotis; species Myotis myotis. The sequence continues at coordinate 38,287,757 of NW_023416357.1, forward strand.
CAAGTTAATTTTATCATCTAGGAGTGTCTCTCCCTTGATCCTGGGCTTGTTTACCCATGGTGTCATTGATGGGAGGACAGAATAGTGAAAGGAATATTTTCACGTTCTCTGTTTGGTCCAGGACTTGGATTACAGTCACATGGTTCTAGAACTGTGGAACCAGCGGATTTATATTTTTAGAGGCAACTGGAAAAGTATATATGGAAAGGAGGTCAAAAGTGATGGGCAAAGCATAGGCAACTTGTAGTGACTTGTTTTCCTAGTGTCATCTTACTTTGCAAGTGTTAACCATGTAAGCATTTCTTATCTCCCTTTAGACATGGGAAACAAAGCAGGCAATGATCCACTGACTAGCTTGAGTCAACCCAGCAAGTTACTACCAATGGTTGAGAATTCAGCCCTCCTAACTTCAAATCCATCCTCCTGCCTTGACCCATAGCCATGTCCCCTTTACTCAGATGCACCTTGTTGGAGCTTATGGAAGTGAACCTTCAGAATCCAAAATACATTTCCCAAGAGTAGCAGAGCCATTCAAATTTTTATGAAAGCAAAATATAGTGGTTTGTCATCCAAAGAAAAGATACTGGAACTTCCTATTTCCTTGTCTAACAGTAATTATTTCTGTCTACTTTGAAATGAATAAAGACAGTTTTCCAGAAATGGAGAGAAATACAATCCAAGGGCCCCATTCATTCGGGTGTTAGGTGTTTCATTAGAGAGGCCAGATGAAGTCACAGTAAGAAGGCTTTGTGTATTCACCCAAGGGAATAGGCCTTCAAACAAGCTATAATACATATATACACAGTGGCTTAGCAGGAGCATGCCTGGAAAAGACTTGTGGTTTTAATTGACTCCAAGTCCAACAGGAGCCAATGATCTGATTGTGGCCTCCAAAAATAACTGATTTAACTTCAGCTGTCTTTAAAGAGCCATAGTAAGCTGAATAAGTGAAGCAGGAATTCTTGCCAGAATCCACATGGACAGACCACAATGTGGGCCCCATATTCTGCTCCCAATATCTTGCCATTAGAAAAGACCTTTGTTACCTGAAACCCAGCCAGCCAGGAGAACCTATGACAACAAGAGCACTTAAAACCATGGCCTACAAAGGGCTGGGCTTGTTTAGCCTGGAGAGAAGAATTCTTAAGGACATCATGACAGCTGTTTCAAATATTTTTAGGACAGTCACATGAGAGAGGAATTGGTGTTGTTCAATGTGGAGCCAAACTGGTATACAACATCTTTCTACACAGGAAATGCCAGGAATTTGGAAGAGGCATTAATTAATGGAAAATACAAATAATAATAAGGAAATAAGAAGTTTCACTCTATTTTCAAGAAAGTCTAATTCAGTCTTGAGCTCTTTGCTTTTACCATTAAGCATGCGGGACCATCGCTCTGAAAAAGCCCTTTACAGAGATTTTGGTCAGCCTTGTGATTAAGTATACAACGGCACCATCATTTTTTCAGGGGATGGAAATTAAATAAAGGAAAGGCAATTCAGTAATTTTTCCAGATACCAAGGGAGATTAGAATTCATCCCTTCATTTTTTTCTCTTCACACCTCTGCCTGCTGAAATCAGCAGGCTTCAATGCCTCTTACCTCAATTAGCCATCTCCCCAAGTTATAAACATGGTGATCGTCTGGGATAACATTCCTCCCCAACACCCGACTCTGTATATTTTTTATACATATCATATTTTAAATGCAATCCCTAGAAGAGTGTCATGAAAACATTTTTGATGGAGAGGTATGTAGCTGGCTACCCGGGAACCCAGGGCAACACATAGTGACTTCAGCTTAAATGTGCGTGATTTCACAAACACCATCTCAAATTCTCAATTATGTTTTTCCCTGATACTCTTTCTGTTTCAAAATAAGCTATATTTCTTAAAGAACCAGAATGAAGTGATTTGTATTCTAGTCACAATATGGGGCTTTGATTGAACAGGCTCAGATTTCTCTCACCTGAACACTGCAACTAAATAAGAAAAAAAATGAAGTCCCATTCAAAATGCAAAAGACAGAAAACCAGAAATCGTTCTGCCTTGTAATCAAAAGCAGAAAGCTGTTATTGCAGCCCTCCCCCAGTTCCAGGACTATTAATTCACTGCAGAAACGTGGTCCTAAAATGAAAGTCTGGGCAGAATGACATTGTTTCTGTGAAAAAAAAAAAAAAAAAAAAAACAGTTTGTCTCAGTGGCATCATTTCTAAGTCATGGGTGCAATTGACAGACAATAGCTGATTGATTTGGGTACTTTGTTCTAGCCACATATTTGTTTAGGAATAAAAAAAAAATCAACTTCAGTCAGAGCCAGTCTGAAATTAAGTAATTAGGACAATGAGTGCTCTGGTGACATTTATAAGAGATGGGAAATTATAGTGCTTTCTTGAGTTAATATTATATTTATAATCACTGTGAACTTCTTGAGGTAAATCTGACACCATGACTGTTGATTCTGAGTCTTGAAAATATTGTTTGAAGTTTCCCTCAGGACTTTTTTTTTTCTTACATTCTTCCACAAAATGTTATTTGGCAGCAACCTTCAAAGGATCCAACAGTGATTTTCAATTACATTTATTATTAGCTCCATAATCAGCCCATGTATTAAAAAGAGCAAAGGCAGTAACTTGGACCACTGGGAACTGGTATCAAGTTTCAAAGTTCATTTGGCTTACAGAGGGTAACAGGTCTGGTGAAAATTTTACCTCAGTTCTGCTTTATTGCATTTTGTTTCATTTTCAGTTCTCCACCAGAGGATTCCTGAATCTCAGACTGCATGGTTGCCTTCACTGAATGGTAAAAATAAAATCAAAATATTTGGGGTTTTTTTCTTTAAAAAACTGTTTTATGGATCTTTATGCTGCCAATCTATTTCTCTTTGTTATTTCCCTTGAATTTTCGTTCTTTGGTTTCAGGATTCATTTTAATCCATTATTGGATCATTTCTGAAATTATATGAGATTACATGGCATTGAATTTCTATGATGCTGATTGCTACTGATATAGCAAAACAAAAAATGATGTAATAATTATAGATAGCTGTCATCACCCTGAATTGAGAGTCCTAAGGAAGTAGGATTAGTGACTCGGTAGATAATACTGTCTTTTCTTGAGGTTTCAAATGATTTCTCAGTATCCTCTCTGACTGTAACTGGAGGCACCACTTTTCACTCCAGTTCTCACACTTCTGTGCTAGAAGTCAATTTCCCAATGAGGGCTTGGGAATTTATTCCATGGAAAAGAGGACGCTGCTTATGCCAACAGCCACATCAACCAAATGATGTGGAATTCAAAACAACCAAAATGGCTTTATTCGAGGCAAAATGTTATGACTTTAAAAACCAAGGCAGTATTGTCAGGTGCGGGGGACCTAAGACTGGAAGGAAACCAGGGAGAATGAGGTTGAGCCTGAAATGGAGAGGGGAGAACTGATGCTGGTGCCCTACTCTGAATAGGAAGGTTCAGCTCTTGGTATCTGTTTCTCTATGATCTCCAGGCAGGAAAAGGGCTTCAAGAAGCCAGTCTCTGACAGAGGCTCTTTCACAACCTCCCCATGATTCACCACAGCTGGAGTGGTTACCGCTGGACCAGGACCAGCCACCACCCAAACTTGCCCATGTGGTGGCAGCCAAGTTTCGCAGGCTGGTTACAAATTCACGCAGCGCAGTGATCATCCATGCGCTTGGAGTGAGCTGAGCATATTGAAAAATACAGACAGTGCTTCAGTTTTCATTTGCCCCAAGGCGAACGCTGCCATCGCCCCAAGGTCAAGAGAGCCTCCCTCTGAGGCGGCTGCTGCTTACCGTGGTTTTGCAGGCAACTCATGCAGAGTTGTTGGGAGCCTGTAGTGCAGATGGCCTGTCAGGTCCCATTTTTCTCCTGGCCTCTTCATGATGTTGGAATAAAGCCTTAGCTCGTCATCTGATTTAATTCTTGGAATGTGATACTCAACGTACGCTAATGCTGAAATGAGAACATTTTGAACATTCTCAATTATAAAATGGTAGGGGCAAGGCCTTAGCAAAACACAAGCTAACATTTTTTCCTCCTACTAAAATGGCAAGATATTACAAAGTGTGCTGACAAACAATTCACAGAACACTTCACTTTATAAGATTTACAGGTTACATTTTGAAAGTGTTTTATTGTGCCAGGATAGACAATGATTTTATTTACTACAGACATCCTCAAGTTTAACGAAGACAGCACTATTCAGTTAAAAAAGAAGATGCAGGGCCCCACCTGGTTTGGCTCAGTGGATAGAGTGTCAGCCTGCGGACTAAAGGGTCCCAGGTTTGATTCCAGTCAAGGGCACATTCCCGGGTTGCAGACTCAATCCCCAGTAGGGGGCGTGCAGGAGGCAGCTGATCAATGATACTCTCTCATCATTGATGTTTCTATTTCTCTCTCTGTCTCCCTCTCCCTTCCTCTCTGAAATACAGTGGGGCCTTGACTTACGAGTGTCCCGACTAATGAGTTTTTCGAGATACGAGCCGTCTCTCAGCTGATTTTTTGCTTTGAGTTGTGAGCTAAAATTCGGGTTACAAGCCAGCTTCAGATACCCCACCGCTAGTTGGCGCAGCGAACGTCACAGTGAACGCCACAACATCAGCCCAGCATCATGTGTCTCACTCGTTCACTGTTGATTTGACATACGAGTAATTTGAGTTACGAGCTCCATCACGGAACGAATTAAACTTGTAAGGCAAGGCCCCACTGTAAATAAAAATATCTTAAGAAGAAGAAGAAGGAGAAGCAGCAGCAGCAGCAGGTTAGCTAGAAGATGCTGATTTTCCAGTCATAAATCAAAGCCCAGAGGAACCACAAGGAGAAAGCAACCACCTCCTGGACCTTCGCTCTCTTATTTCATTCGTGTTTATGATGAGGGACAAGAGCTTTGGTTTTCATGAAATCGAGACCAAAGGCGGAGGGCAAGTGAAAGTTCTAATAGTTCAAGTAATTTATTATCACACAGAACTATACTTTCAGAAAAGCAGAGGTTGCTGCTAAGGGGCCTCTAGTCTTTGTAATACACATGGGAGTGCACACACACACACACACACACACACACACACACACACACCCTCTGTATAACCTGCAGAAAGAAGAATCCTTCGAATTTGAGTTGCGTTCTGTTAATAAACAGGTCCAGTGGCAACATCTCACCACTACCACATCCATGGAGATCCAAAAGCTGATAGAAAAGTATAGTCTGTGAATAAAATTAATTTGAAGATATAAGGACTAATAAATCTGTGAGTACTTAATGTTTCTAGCTCACTGAGTTCTGTGGATAAAAGGTCCAATATAAAAGTGTAACCTTATACTTTTATTACTTATTGTTACAAAATTCAGTTTCTCTCTCTGTATCTCTCTCTCTCCTTCCCTCCCTCTTAAAAATGTCGTTCTTGGGAAACATTTTAAAGCCTTCACTGGTCTTAAACTTCACAAGAAAACCTGAGGGCCCCCTTTTTCATGGAAACGAAATAGGTTGTCTTTACATTTAATCTTTTGTTTAATTTCAGCTGCTTTAGTTTCCAACGTTAGCAATGCGATTTTAGGGCAGTGCGGAGGGAGGGTCATTCAATGTATTGTTCGTTACACCTGAAGGCCATACAGAATGAACTTGGCCTACCTAATACTGTGGTGTTGAAATCTGATAGTTTCCTGCAGTGAAAGCAAAAATAATTTTTTAATTGCATACAAAGGCTATGACTAATTCCACAATTAACATTGCACAGTGATCTTTCCCTATATGGAGACCATTGCTTTATTTTTAAATCAAGAGGGTTTTCATGTAAAAGTGCCTATTTAAAAACACACACACACAATAAACTAAAGATGTCTTTGACCCTAAGAATCACTTCCAAAAACAAATCAAAACAATCCAAATTAAAATAGTTCTTAGGTTAATTTTTTTTTTCAGGATCAGATAAGACTTTGCCAAGCCAGGGAGATGTGAAGGAAAATATTTTAGACCATCATGGGGCTTCCTAGGAATAGAGAAATAATGTTGAGTCCCCACTGTGTGCCTTTGACACTCTTCTCTTGTAGTAGGTCTTTGACTCTTAGGGCCTTGTCACAGGCCCACTTATCTCTCCAAAAATTAATGAAACACCAATCCCAGGACAAATACTTTCTGTGGTTGTAGATTTCCAGTCCATAGGGGAGTGCAGATTGGCTGATGCGTCCACCCCTCCGTAAATATCACACAGTATCCCTTCCCTGACATGCTTACATCCACTTCACTCCATTAGCAAACAAAATGAAAACTTTAAATGGAAACCTCAAACACTAAATGAACAAAATGCTTGCCTGGTATTCATTTACACATACTGCATGCACACACATGAGCAAGATGTGTCCAATCCTGGAAGCTCTGTGCTTTATGGCTTGCAAAACACTTTCTGGCCCATCCTAACAATTGTGTGATATGTGGGGTGCTGGGAGAGGAGGCAGCTAGTATTATCTCCATTACTGTCAGGTAAACCTAAGGCTCACACCAGTAATGGTGACTTTTTCCATTGTCTCTGAGCTAATAAATGATGGAGTCAGGATTTTAACCCGGATGATCAGGCCCTTATTCCAACTAGTTTAAACCTATAATTCACTTTGCCTCTGTCTCTAATTCTGTTTTTCTCTACAGCCCCTATCCATTTGAGGTTTTTTTCCACCTATAGAACTAATTAAATAGATGTCTGATGGAGCCCAGCCTTCTTGAATCTGAGAGAACCCATTACAAACTGATGTGAATCAGAAGAGATTTGCATCCCACTCCCTGGGCCTAGCTCCACGCCAGGGCCATGGAATCCCCCCTTCTCTCCAAGTTTGAGTTAGCCATGCCCCTTATGTGCCACAGACTCCATTTTCTTCCTCCGACACAACAATAAAGCAATTCTGCTGGATGCTGAAGAGCTTAAGGAAAGAACTTCTTAGCCACCAAATGTCAATGGTAACCCAATTCTGGTGTGTTGATAAATTCAGTCCCCAGAAGTTCTTCAACCCTATGTTGAATTTCCTATATATAGGGAAGCGTGACTCTTCCCCAGGAGAGAAATTTTGAGGACAGAGAAAATATTAAGGTACAATCCCAGGACCAGCTCTGACAGTGAAGTCCATTCTGAGGGTGGAGGGCACATGCTGGCCACACAGTGGTGTGTCTGAGAGCAGTAAGCTATTGCATGAATTTCTGGGTGGTAGACTCAGCCCAGAGCTACTATCTGACTCCTTCTTTGGTATTAAATGCCACACAATGAGGACCACTAATGAGGATGTGGAAGCCATGCCTCCCCCTCCCTCACCAGCGGCTCCTTGAGCCACTAGCTTCTTTGTGGGAGCCTCCCCTGCCAGCAGGACTCTCCTTATGGACGCTCTCCATGCGGAAGGCAGAGGATGGCCATCCCCCGGGCATGTCTCACACTGTTTTTCAAGCTGGCGCTCCAAGGGGAAGATGAAAAATTGATTAGCTCTCTTAAGTAGAGCTGGGAAAATGAGTGATGCCAACAGCTCACAGAGTGGCACCTACTGGTAAGTGACACCTTGATGTGAGGAATCTCCTGGCCTGGCCAGCATGACAGCCCAGATGCCCAACTCCAATGTCGGGGATCCCAAGGCAATGACTTGAAAGCTTCCACAGGACTCATTTGTCATGTTTATGCCTTAAACGACTTCCTTCTTAATGAGAAAAAGCAGGCCAGCAGTGCTGTGCCACTGTGCTTTCCAAGGAACAGGGAGCCAAAAAGATCCTCTCAGAAGCTACAAGCTTGCCTATCGTATAGGAGAACCAGCTGAAGTCAGGTATATAATTCATAGTCAATGCATAAAATAAATTTACATTTCTATAAAGCTGCTAACATTCCCAAGCACGTTTACATTCATTGTGCAATAACTAGAGTAAGCTTCATTATCCTCATTATGACTGAGGTTAAATAACTTGCCCCCCATTGTAGGACCAGCTAATGGCAAAGCCAGGGCTACAATCCCAGGCTTCTGATTCCCAATTGGAGGCGCTTGCAACATGTGTAATTGTTTCTTAACAGCATTCAGCTTATATTTTTATTAACCTGCTAAAGGAATTTTTCTCATCTCTGTTCTCTCTCACCGACTGTATTACTCCCAGACTCCCACGCATGCAGCACACAGCAAAGTGAAAGGGCACCCTGCTGGGGAGGATGGGGGTCAGATGCTGCCACAGTCTCTGCTGGCTACCTTGGGGCAACCCTGCCGGGCCTCCTCTCCCATTTCACGTTGGCAAGACCCCAACGTATCAAATGAATCAGCTTGGCTTTTTCTGAGCTTTCTCCTTCTGTCTCCCAGAGTGTGCTGGAGGTTTTAAATGGATTGCATGGGAGTGAATGACTCACATGTGGGATGGTAATGAAATTTTGGAAATGAATATCTACAGAAAAGCAGAAAAACTGCAGGCCCTGCAGGGCTTGAACACGCTGAGAGCTTATTCACTGACGCAAGAGAATTACACAAGAATTCTCAATTTAGACTTATTAAATAAGGGAGATAGAAAATAACATAAAATATATGGCACAGTAATTTTGCTTTTTAAAGAGGCTTCCTTTCTCTCTCCCCTTCTTTCCCTGTCTCCCTGTCTGACTAGCTACACACACACACACACACACACACACACACACACCACATGTATGTGCATGCTCAGTAATTCTATTACTGATACAAGATGAGATCCTCTCCTCTTTACTGTAACCCAGGGGGGGGATTGTCACATAATGACCAGGGTAACAATTTTTGAATAATTGTTCTTCAGATCTGAAGAGTGTCTTGTTTCCAGATTACAGACTCAAAGCTTTGGCAAACTTATCGTCATTATGAAATCCTCTTGACGGTTCCATGGGAGTGAGCCACACCGTCTCCTGCTGCTGCAGTGAGAATCCTGGAGGAAGGCTTGTGTCATGGAGAAGTACTAGCCTCGGAGTCAGGAGGGCGGGGGGCTGGCTCCGCTCTGCCCCTAACCAGATGTGCAATCTTCAGCGAGTCCTCTGACCTCCCTGGGCCTCTGGGGCTCACCTGGCCCCTGAAGAACTCGCTGAGCTGATTGCCCAGCTCTCCTCCAGCTCTAGCAAGTGTGACAAGACATCTGAACTGTTACAATTTACAAAGTCTTTCACATAGATCGACCCAATCTTCCCCACAACTCATCTTATCAGTTGAGGAGACTGGGGCCCAGAGATAACGGGGTTTGCTTGGGGGTCACAGAGCTAATAGAAGAGCCAGGTTTGGGAACCAGGTTTCTGACTCCAAAGCCATATCCCTGGTTCCCAAATGCCAGGCCTTCTATGTTTTATTACTTATTGTAGAAAAGTGAGATTTTTCAATAATAGTTTATTAAAAAGTGACTTTTGCAGTTTATCAATCCAAATGGTATAGTCAGTCAAGAACAGTATCTTTCCAAGGCCCAGACCATGAGCTGCTCTGGAGAAGGGTGAGCCTTGACCTCACAGGAGTTAAAATCCCCTGGAAAATACAGCTGTAAAGTGCGCACAGCCACAGCCCATAGCCTTATGTTCAGCCTTATGTACTGGGGGTGTCCCTGGGAACATTCCCTTTGTGAAAATATATTTGGTAAGTTGAGCTATATGTTGAACACATAAAGCTCATCTGCACTTTAAAGTGGTCATCTTAGAAAATTCTTGCATAGCTTAAAAAGAAAGAGAACATTTCCTAATCCAACAGTTCTCTCCTGGGTCACATTTCCAGCTACGGAACAGAGAAACCAGGCAGAGCGGGGAGACTGGCCAAGATGGACAATGGCCACCAGCTCCAACGGTCACTGCTGCTCACACTGCATCTGCTCATCACTCCAGCTGCTGGGAGTAGGGATGGTGAGTGTTGCTAGCTCACAGCTGGGCCCCAGTTGCCTAACCCAAGGCCAAACACCAGTTCCCTGGGGTGGCCCGGTGAATCGCTGGTATGCATCAGGATGAAGCCTGGCCCCTTCGCCCCAGCTGCGGGCAGCTCTGCAGGGTTGGCTGAGGCTTCTCTTGTGGCTGCATCACCACACAGCTTATCCCTCTGCCCAGGCCTGCTTCCCTCCCTCCCCAGACATATACTGCACCCCAATCTCCATCTCAGAGTTTGCGTCATGGAAGCCTGACCTGCGACACACATCTTCCTTTCTCTCAGTCCTGATCCAGCAGACTCTCTAAAACCCCCACTTCTTTTTCTCTGATTATTAAAAGCAACTGTCCTGGCAAGGCCTCTGATGCTGAGAGCCAATGTTGAGGAGGACAGGGCACAGCTGTCTGTGAACTGACCCATGTGCACCTATGATTTTAGAACCTGGGAAGAGCCTTTTGAGACAAAGAAATAGGTGATTTGGCAGAAGCAATAGCAAAAGAGAAAATGATGTTGCATAATGAATGAAGAGGAAATTCCACCACACACTCAAGAACTTCATCCAGGGAAAAAACAGAGCCTTGTCTGACGCCTCCCTGAGGGCGCACGTTCTGGCCAGACCGTGTCTGCCGCAGCGTGGCGGAGCACACCTTCCATCCTCAGGAGCAGAACCGCAGGGATGCCTTCACCGGTGCTGTATTTTCTGCATGAATTCTCTTCCCTGAACTTCAGGGCATTTGTGTTTGTCATTCAATCAACTTACAAAACTATGAACTCCTCCCTCCCAATAGGGAAAGTAAATTATTCAGTTACAAAATCTGAATGTGTCTGCATAAATCTAGCTATAACCGAAATCATGGTCAAACCATCATAAGTAGGTCACATGATCAGTGTTTCTCAGGATCTAATGTCCACGGACAACCAAATCCTCCATACTGTGGGCAACACAACTAAATTCAGAGACAGTTGTGCACAGGAAATTAATATTAGATGATGTCATCTGACCTTTTGAATCTCTGCCTTTTTAACTATGAGTTGGCAGTATGAAAAAAAAACAACAAGAAGAAAAAAAAGAAGTCATATCTGCCTCTCACGATCAGGTCAGCTCTAATTTGATTGTGAGAGTGTTAGGTACAATTTTTGGTCATAATTTGGAGAGTGAACTGAAACAGAAGTCTGGTTTTGCCCCCAAGTTTGAGGGTTATGCATATTTGTCCAGGTCATTGGTGGAATTCAAATAGAACAGAATTTCCAGAGCAAACCCACTAAGTGTTTCCCAAAAGCATCAACATCCCCAGTCCCTCTGGCCAATATACAGAGAAACATGTGGATGTTACCTGAAAATACACACAGTGATACCATGAAAGGGTCAGGAATGGGAAGGGAGTATAATGAATGATTTCTATAAATCAGACACACCACTAACCTGTCTTCTCTCTGAATGTGAACTTATGGTCCCTGGTTGGCCTAAAGTGATATACATCTACAGAGTGCCTGCCTATTGGATAGCAGGTCTAATTGTTGGTTTTTAATGACACGTCACATAGGTTTGCATGTCCCTGTTACGTGGGGTTGCATGTCAGTGAAAATGAAGGATGAGCAGGTACAGGAAGAAGGACTCGTTAGGAGAAGCACTTACAGTCAGCATCACTCAGAAGCCCAGCAGGAAACAGAAGTACACGTACATGAGGATAATCCAGGAAGGACTATCTGGGGAAAATAATGAGATACATTATTGTAACTGTGTCCTCAATTTAGAAATGAATGAGGATTGATATAAATTATGTCAAAGGAAGATTTATTTTTATAAATACTAGAGGCCTGGTGCACAAAATTCGTGCACTGGGGGAGGGAGTGTCCCTCAGCCCAACCTGCACCCTCTCCAATCGGGACCCCAGTGGGATTGGGCCTAAACAGGCAGTCAGACATCCCTCTCATAATCCAGGACTGCTGGCTCCCAACCGCTCGCCTGCCTGCCTGCCTGATTGCCCCTAATCGTAATCGCCTCTGCCTGCCAGACTGATCACCCCCTAATTGCTCCCCTGCCAGCCTGATCGACGCCTACCTGCTCCCCTGCCGGCCCGATTGTCCCTAACTTCCCTCCCCTGCTGGCCTGGTCACCCCTAACTTCCCTCCCTTGCTGGCCTGGTCGCCCCTAACTGCCCTCCCCAGCTGGCCTGATTTCCCCTAACTGCCCTCCCCTGCTGGCCTGGTCCCTCCCCAACTGCCCTCCCTTGCAGGCCTGGGTCCCCCCCAACTGCCCTTCCCTGCTGGCCTGATCACCCACAACTGCCTTCCCCTGCCGGCCATCTTGTGGTGGCCATCTTGTGGCCACATGGGGACAGACATCTTTGACCACATGGGTTGGCCATCTTGTGTGTTGGAGTGATGGTCAATTTGCATATTAACTCTTTATTATATAGGATTATTGTACTATTAAATATTATCATCATCACTGTGATGATCTAAATAACTAGGGGCCCAGTGCACAAATTCACACACCTGTGGGCTGCAAGGCTGCAGTGGGCACAGGGGCGGGTCTCAGCCCATCCTCCGCACCCCTGCCTGGGCCCTCCTGCCACGGCCCCCAGTCCCCTCTCTGCATGGAGTGATTGGGGCCGGCTCCAGCAGTGGGTGCGAGCAGGGCAGCACCATCAGAGGGTGCGAGCTGTGGCTGATGCCCTGATCGGCCCTCAGGAGGTGGAGAAGCCCTGAGGGGCAATCAGGGCCAGCAGCCGCCGCTCACACCCACTGATGGCACCAAGAGATGGGGACCAACGCTGGGCGCCAGCAGCAGGTGCGAGTGGCAGCTCCAGCGCTGGCTGTGGGTGCAAGCGAGGCCAGGGGCCAGCAGCAAGTGTGAGCACTGGGCGGGACCGCGGGGTACGCGGGAGCAAAGAATTTTCAGTAACCATCAGAGGCTCACCCCAATGACAGCGACCGGCAACCTGCCCTGGTCTGGTGCCCCCGCTCACCTGCTTCACCATCCCATTGTAGCCGACACTTACCATATTCCATGACGCCCCCTGGTGGTCAGCGCACATCATAACGACCAGTTGTTGGGTTGTTCTGGTTGTTCTGCCGTTCAGTCTATTTGCATATTAGCCTTTTATTATATAGGATAGAATAAGAGATGATTAAGTTAAGTGATTTGTTACCCTTTAAAGTCATGAGTTTCCAAATTTCTTATTTAAGTGGTGATTGTATATAGTTACATTGTGTATTAACTTAGGCTTAGGTTCAACTACAAAGAACAGAAAACTCAACCAAAGAAAACCTGAATGAGATAAAGGCTTACTGTATTTTTCTTTCCCATAGAAGTCCCAAAACAGGCAATCCAAGGCTGCTATGGAGGCCCCATAGGCATCAGTAATCTGACTGTCTTCTGTGTTTGTGTTCCACCTTCCATAGCAAAAGGCTTCCATCATCAAAGCTGCATTACTGCCAAAGATAGCTGCAGGAACTCCAACCATCGTGTGCAGTCTATCCAGGAAGGAAAAGGATGGAGAAAATGGCAAATGGATGTATTATCCTACTGAGTCAACCTTGTTTGAACCAGTTTTTCCAGAAGCCAACTTAATGGCTTTCAAATACATCCCATTGACCACGTAAGGGAATTTGGAAACTGTGGGAAGAGCAGAACACATTACCATCAAGGAAAGAAGAGAATAAATATTTGGTCGGCAACTAATAGTCTCTGACACAATTTGCCTATCAGAAACATGCTACCACTAAGTACATGGTGATTCCACTAGACCAGCAGTTCTCAACCTGTGGGTCGCGACCCCTTTGGTGGTTGAACGACCCTTTCACAGGGGGTCGCCTAAGACCATCCTGCATATCAGATATTTACATTACAATTCATAACAGTAGCAACATCACAGTTATGAAATAGCAACGAAAATAATTTTATGGTTGGGTCACAACATGAGGAACTGTACTTAAAGGGCCAGAAGGTTGAGAACCACTGACCTAGACCATACACTCTCTGGGAGCAGGACCTCATCTATTCTGTTCACTACAGACCTCCATCCCACCCCCAGCAACCCAAACACTACATGAAATATAGAGTAAATAACTGGTCCAAAGTTACTCCAAGAGTAATAGATTGAGTCAAAATTAGAACCCTAGTACCTCCCCCCGCCCCAATCAATGCCCAAATGCCTCCTGAATTCCTCCATGCTTTGGGGCTGTACAAGGAGGTAAATGGTAGAGCTAGGAGAGAGGCTGGAGAGGTGGATTAGAGGCTAAGTAGTGACAGTTCTGAATACCTTTCCACCAGAGATTTTAAACACAGATTCCATGAGGAACAGTGAAGAGAGCAGGAAATAGAAGAGAGTCTGTAGAATGGTGCACAAATCCAGGTTAATGCTGATTAGCCCTAACCAAGGCGTTGTCAGTGGGGACAGAGGAACGGAGATAAATTTGAGAGACAGCTTTCTGGATCCACAAGACAAGGGCCATTGGCAATAGGGAGGGGGAGGTAGCAGGGATCACAGGCTTCTAACTCATGAGGCGGTGTAGATTAAGATGGCATTTGTAGTAACTAATAGAAGACAAGGTTTTTAAATGAAGGTTCAATGAGTGTTTTTCCACAGAACATCACCACCAATGGATAGCCAAGTAGTCCAGTAAAATAACCTAATTCAGCCAACAGACTAAAGGAATGAGCTTATTTTTAACCTCTTCTGTTTATCACATGTATAATCCTCAGTCTTTTTGTTTCTCTTATAGGCTGAGCAACTAGAATTCATGAGAACAGTTCATGTAGGACCAAGCTCACTGTTTTCCCAGTTTCCACAGAGGGGGGGTGCCCGCTGGCATCCACAGCAGCTCTACAACAGCTATTCCAGGCTGACAACCACCCTAGAATGCATCCTCTTTGAAAACGAAAGCCAATGTAATGTTTCCAATGTGGCTTTGTGAAACCTGAGAAGTTTCTACTCCTCTCTTCTGGTAATAATTATAAGGTGTTTTTTTCCTTGAGTGCAACAAAGCTGCAGAGAACCACTGCATAGAGCAGTGATGGCAAACCTTTCGGCGTGTCAGCATTTTGAAAAACCCTAACTTAACTCTGGTGCCGTGTCACATATAGAAATTTTTTGATATTTGCAACCATAGTAAAACAAAGACTTATATTTTTGATATTTGTTTTATATATTTAAATGCCATTTAACAAAGAAAAATCAACCAATAAAATGACTTCGCGTGTCACCTCTGACACGCGTGTCATAGGTTCGCCATCACTGGCATAGAGGATAGAACATGCTTTCGTCCACTTAATCTGGAAGTCTCACACAGTTAAAGATGGGCAAAGCATTTGGAAATATTAGAGGCCTGAATTGTTCCACTTTAGTTTGATGTCCTTGTGGCCAAAGCACTGGCACCCAGTTCTTTGGAATTATCTGAATAACTCCACATTCACCAGATTTTATTTTGCTAATAATTATTTTGTGTGCATTTTCTTTCCCATTATTGCTTAATAGACATCTTGTAAGGTTCCTGAAATGGGAACAAATCTAATTTATGTAGTGGTACATAACATCAACAGTTGATTTCATCATGAAGCAGAAATGCAAATGGAAATGTTTAAAAGAAATTTCCATTGCCAATTAGTTCGTGAAAACAAAGAAAATTCAAAATTTTAAATATAAAGAGATACATAGTAAATATATGAAAGGATATTTTACGACTAGAAATATGTAATTTAGTTTCTTTGTATATTCCTACTCCCTCCCTTGCCTTCCTAAATCTTTTATTGTCTCTTTATTTTCCAAATTGAATTACAACCTGATGGATTAGTTTCATTAAAAATTTACAAAAAGTTGAAAGAAATCCAATAATATTAGAAATTGTAAAATATACTGACTCAAATAAAATAATAAAGACAAGTAGAAAAGGAAGCAAAATGCCCAGAATATCAATCTACTTGCTTCTTGATGTCCTTAATTTGAGTGATTCATAACCAATTCCTAGAAGAGTGTATCTTCAATTAATTCACTACCAATTTGCTTTGGGTTGTTTTTTTTTTTAGTTTTCTTAGAATTTCTGGGTCAAGTGTTCAAATATAGCAATTCCTGTCTTCAGTCTTTGTAACTTAAGATAGCCATTATTTAACCTTGTTTTCTATAAATAATCCTTAAGGCCTTGAGGATATAATTGTCCCCAGTTCATTAATGAGCAAAGTATTATTCTAAATATATTGAGATTTCTGGGCACATTTTGTTTAAGCATTTCCAACAAAGCCTTTTGCATACTTCTCTCTTCCCACTCCCAATCCAATCCCCAGGACATGAGAATTCAGGCAAAAATGGTCTTAGATGCCATTATTAATATTTGTCAGGTCATGTAATCCATGTATTTTAAACTTGAAGGAAACCGATAGGTTTGAAGATCCCTTTGGCATTCTGAGATCTATAGTCTGACTCTCTGATGTTTCTCTTGGTGTCATTGAATACTGAATCCTATTCATTGCCTATAGCATCTCATAAACTTTGCAAATGAATCATCCTTAGTCTACCCATGTGACATTTCACTTCACCTTTTCAAAGGTGGACTTATGAGAGAGAAATAGACACCTATTTAGAAAATTTGGTCCAAATTTCCCAGAACATTTTTAAGCATTTCAAGGTCCAAATATGTCCACACACCCTTTCTCCATGAAATTCTAGAAGCATCCAAACTCTATTGCTATATTAACAAACCACCTCCAGCATTCATCCAGGGAAACAAATCTATGTTACCATGACTCCAGGCTGATGGAAAATGACATTTACGTCAATATCACTCTAAAGAACTTCTGCTTTCTTACCGCTTATAGATTTATTTTCAAAACACAGAGGTAAGCTATAACCCACTCTGAGCTCCCACTGAGGTCATCAATATAGTTTTCAGCAAATACATCACTTACACTGAAAACCAACTTTGTCACAATAGTGCTATTCTAATTCAAACCACAATCCTTTTCTAAAATAAAATCCTCTCTCTTGTTTCTCCAGGAAAAGAAAGTGCATTCTGGGCAGGTTTAAAAACCATTGTTTACTGAGCATCTGCCAGCTCTGTTCTCTTTCAAACCTCCCCAAATCCCAGCCCCTCCACAAAGGCTCCCATATATTGGCAGCAGTGAGGCCCAAGGCCATGGCCACCACTCCAGAGACCAGCACCATGCAGCCCATAATAATCCATTTAAAGGACAACTATCACTGTGCATACTTAATTATTTATCTGAACTTATTTTTGCTCTGTGATCATTCATCTTGACCCTATAGTATAGAGCATAGCATATAAAGGTGCTGTGCTTGTTTTACTTTCTTTACACTGGGTTCTGTGCTACCTGCCAATGAGGGTGGTTCTATCTCTGAAAGGACTCTACGTGTTACTTTATGATATTTCTCACATGGAAGGGTATTTACTAAACTCTGCATTTGCTTATTAGCTTTCAACTCCCTGGCCCTTATACTTCTCTGGTTAAACAAAGCACAATGGAAAAGGAAGGATGCGGGGGAGGGGAGGGGATCTTACTTAATGGGAATGGACTGCTGCTTATAGATTTCAATGACCAGAATGGTCAAGTAACACCAACTATTACATACATGCGCCTCTGGACGGATTTATGTATGTGTGTGTGTATGTATGTATGTAAAGGAATCTTGCTGGCTGTGTCTAGTACCAGGCACAGAGCCCAGGTTCTGCGGTCAAACTGCATGACTCAGGTCTTCACTCTGCCACTTTCATGAGGAATATTTTTCTCCTCTGACTTTGGTGTTCTGATAGGTGAAGCAGGCACCATCACCACAATAACGTACCTTGTGGGGTTGTGGTTAGGATAAAATGAGAGAAGATGACACTTGGGGCAGGGGAGGTGGGAGAAGGGCGTGGCCAGAGACCCCTCTCCCTTTGCTTCCCCTTTTCAGGCTCTGGCCCCTGAGTGTTTCTCATCCCTATTGTTTCCCTGCTGCACTCTCAATCCAGGGACTAATGGCCAAGACTGCAGAGCAAAGAACTGCCCTGTCATCCGCGCATTCACTCTAGGTGCAGTCAGAGCTCACGCGGTGAGCTCATGTGATTCGGCAGGTCCCACTTAGTTCATCCACAGCTTGACACTTTTTTGTAAAACATGGGATTCTACACAGGCTAGGGATCTTCCTGAATGAGGCATTACAAGGCTCCATGTTGGAGTCTTACCTATTTTTCTTTTTCTACCTCAAGATCATTGACAATTACATTCACTCCCATGACTTTACAAACCATCTCTAATTCTAGCTCCCATCATTAAGGGCCTGCTGTGGCCAGGCGTTCTACTTGTTACTTACCTGATATAAAACTGCAAGATGGACACTCTTTTTCTTCTTTGTAACTTATGGGGGAACTGAGATTCAGGAATGTAAGCAACTTGCCCAAGACCACACAGCTGGGAATGGGCCATGCTGCTACTCAAAGTTCAAACACCGCACTTTTTCCACTCTACCAGAAAAAGCAAACAGATTTCCACTCGTGTCTCTGCTACGCCAAGAATTCTTTAGTTGAGGAGAGCTGTTGTGTTTGTGCTTTTGCTTGGTTTTGGGTGTTCCCCTCTTCTTTAATCATCTCAGTTGAATCCACATAGATCTTGAGATCAGGAACAACAGCTGTTCTCTGCTGTTTTTTGTAAACAGACCCAACGTCAACCTTTCTGCTACAAAGCCAGGTCATCTAGGTGTTGTGTGAGGGAATAATGTATCTTGGAAGTCTAGGTTTGAAAACAGGAATTTCCGTCTGATGTGCAACTCTCTCCTGACAGACTCAGAACTTGACCCTGGCCCCTGGATTCCTTGGTGGTTATTTTTTTCTTAGAAAAAAATGTCTGGTGCCTAGTTTATAAAGCCCAGTCATCATTAATGCACCAATGAGTACAAAATCTTTTAAATATCTGATGTAGAGGCCCCATTTCATGTATGTAGCAACCTTCTTATTGCATTAGTACTTGAGTGGCTTGTTTTGGCTAATCTAGAATTCAATTATGATTTTTTTTAACAGGTAGAAGGTACTACAGAGGCTTTCAGAAAATGGGAATTCACGTGTAGCTGACTTAAGTGATGACAAGACTCATTTTTTCATACAGCATGGTTCCTTCAAGGAGAAAAATTCTCCTCCTTGATTGTTCTAAATCAGGGAGGGTTTGTAACGATGTCAAAAGCTGGATTTTCTAGAAGATAACTAGCCTCCCGAGCTTATGCCACCATGTCATATTTTCCTGTTTCCAGCGATTCCCCTGGGTGACTCTGAGTGACTTTTGAAGTCTTGAACAAAATATGGTAATTTTCCAAAAGGATTATCACTTTTACTTTATCTTATATGAGAGACTAGAGCCTTAACATTGGTCCGCATGGGCATCCAAGCACATTGCCATTAGCCTGCGGATTCACCCATTCAGAGGCCCCTTGGTTTCAGTCGATGCACACTGGAGACAGAGAATCTGGTTTAGGATACAATGAGCTCATTCTCCTGGACTGAGGGAAGCCAGGCTTGCCAATTCTGGTCCTAATCTCACTCTTACATGGTTATGATTATTCAGCACAATCATGAAAACTTGATCTACTTTAGAATTCAAATGTCAGCTCTGTAATGCTATTAAGAAAATAGTAAATAATTTCACAGTCATCCTTCCTAGAAAAAGCTGGTGAGACCATCCATCATCTGTAATGCAAACAACAGCAAACATTTTGTGGTACTATGTACAGGTATTTTGCAAGTGCTTCATACGCAGTATTTCATTCAGTCCCTACAGCAAGTCCTCGAGTCAGTATTCTTTCTTATCCCATTTTGGACTAAAAACACTGAAACAGGCAGGTATGCCACAGGTAGCCACAGACAGAAGAGTAGTTCAAACAAATCTGTATGACTCCGGAGCCCATGCTTTTAACACATGATAGGTTATGTTGCTTTTAGAATAAAATAGTCACATTGTGACAACTAATATTAATTGAGTACTAGCTATGTGAGTACTAGTAAGTTAGATACACGTAATAACTTACCTTATCAGGTAACTTTTATGATTACCATTTTGCAGATGAGGAAATTGAGGATGAAATAAATTAAATAACTTGCCCAGAGTCTCACAACTAGGAAGTGGAAGAACCAGGTTTATAGGGCCTACACTGACTCATCAATAACCATCTCCCAGTTGTCTATGCTCTTATGACTATAGAATGACTGTCAAGAATAACAGTCATCCTGGCCAGTGTGTCTCAGTGGTTGAGCATTGGCCCAAGAACCAGGAGGTCATGGTTCAATTCCTGATCAGGGAACATGGGGGGTTGTGGGCTCAATCCCCAATAAAGGACATGCTGGAGGCAGCCACTCAATAGTTCTCTCTCATCACTGATGTTTCTATCTCTCTCTCCCTTTCCCTTCTTCTCTCTGAAATAAATAAAAACATTTTTTGAAGGGAAAAAAGAATCCCAGAGTCAGAGATCCTGTGGTTGTGGTACAGAGACAAGTCAAATGGTTAGTGATGTCCAGCCATCTCTCCTGAGCACACAGTAGGAGCAGGGCTCTGACCTGGGCGGTGGGGGCTCTAAGTGGCTAAGATCAGACATGGGAGAAGAGCCAGGCTGACTGCACCAAAGCTGTAGAGCAAGGACCTGAGAAACAGCAAAGGGTCGAATGCAGGGTCGGATCATGGGGACACATGCAAGGAATTGTGAGGACAATGGGCAGACCCAAAGGGGCTGGGCAGAGAGGAGCAACTAGATCCAAGGCAAAAGAACTTCAATTAGGCAGCAAGACAGAATAGGGAGTTTGGGAAGACAACCGCAGAACATTCAAGAACCTGAGGCTTGGGAGATCGGAAGCAAAATCCACTCATGACTTGGAAGGAGGTGGTCAGAAAGCCAGTGGAATGAGGGGAAGGATGAGCCTCTGCGCTGACCTCGTCAGGCTGCTGATAAACTGTTAACCCACCCGACTAAACAAAAATCGCGACCATCATGAACTTAGTTTGTAATGTCTTCCCTGTAGAGATAGATACGGAAATCTGTCACCCTCTCTCACGGGGCTGGCTGGCATTCCCACTGCCATTTACCCAATTTTCTTCGCCTGGAACAGCCGTCCACTGAATTCATTAAAGGCTTTTGTTTGTGAGAGTGCCTTGACTCTGGTTAGCATCTTCAATAAAGCATGTCTCACTTTGTTCTCTCTCAGTCAGTCTCCCTGGACGCCCCACATAATCATCCTTTTGTAAACAACGCAGGCTTTGAAGCCACTAGAAGGCCTGCAAGGCTGAGAGATGGGAATGAGTTACAGGCTCCCTGGTGGAAACCAGAGACTGGAAATCTTTCATAACCTTCATCATTTTTCATGATTATGAAAGTGTTGAGTGTTCATTGTAGAAAATACACCAAAGTATCAAGAAAAAACTATTATCCAACAGAGATAAGCAAACATAACATCTGGTTTAGAGCATATATGTATGTATACATACACACACACACACACACACACATAGATATGCATGTATATATACATATATATTTAATTTTAGCATTAAATTATGTGCAGTTTTATTTCCTGTTTTTTCTTTCACTTGACACAGATCAAAAGTGTCTTCCCATGTTGAATCAATATTCACTGTAAGCATTGTTAGTGACTACATGTTAGCCCATTCCATTAAACGTCTGGTACTTACATTCAAGGGTTTTTTTCTTGCCTTTTTATATGAGGCTGCTGAGTTGGCTCTGTGGTTATGTATTCAGACCCTACTTATCCATTTCATCTCTATGCTTTCTGACGTGTAAGACACAGGTTCTTATCCATTTCCTCTCTATGCTTCCTGACGTGTGAGACCCAGAAGGCCCTGCTACCTAAGCACTGGAAAATAGAAATTCTGGGTTTTGTCTTGAGTTCTGCCACCAATTCTCCAAGCAGCTGTGGCCAATCCCTCTTCTCTGTGCATTGTATTCCACATGGGTTGAGTTGTGCTGTCTAATTTAAACATACAGAGTTTAGTAAATGAGAATATTCCACCTGGCCAGCCATGGCACCGAATACAGAAGAACCTGGTGTTTCCTGTAGAGCAAAGGTCAGGATGACATGTGCAGGCATTGTGCTAAGCACAGCACACACATGACTTCATTTGATCTTCCCAGCATCCCAGTGAGGTGAGAACTATTATTATTTACATGTGGTGGAAGAGGAAACTGAGGCTCAGGGAGTTTAAGTAACTTGGTAGAGGCCTAGTAAGTAACAAGATGGGGTTCGAGCCCAGCTGCAGCTTATAGCCCAGGGCAAGGACTGTTGTTTGAAGGTAAAGCCCTCTTCCCAAGGACTCTGAGCCTTGTGGCCATGTCCTGGGAGAGAGCATTTGACCGGCCACTTTTAAAAGATAACACATCTGCACATTTTAGAAGCCAATGGAAGATTGTAGATGAGGCCAAATTTCTTAAATGTTCAAATCAAGTAGGAAGTACTGAAAACAGATGTGTGACAAGGGAAAGAAAAATGGCTCAGACACAACTCTGGAAAACTGAAACAACTCTAGGATCCAATTTGAAAAAGAGCCCCAAAGTATTATGCTAAGTGAAATAAGCCAGTCAGAGAAAGACAAGTGCCATATGATTTCACTTCCATGTGAAATCTAATGAACAAAATAAACAAACAAAATAGAAACAGACTTGTAGATGCAGAGAGCAGACTGACAGCTGTCAGAGGGGAGGGAGGCTGGGGAGCTGGTGGAAAAGGTGAAAGGATTAAGCAAAAAGAAAACACAAAAAACATCTCATAGACACACACAGTGTGGTGATCACCAGAGGGAAAGGTGGGTGGGGGAAGGTAGGAGAGGGTAAAGGGGGTATAATGGTGATGAAAGGAGAATTGACTTGGTAGACACACAATACAATATACAGATGATGTGTTGTAGAATTGTATACCCGAAACCTATATAATTTTATTAACCAATGTCACCCTAATAAATTCAATTTAAAAATAAATTAAAAAACAAACAAAAGTAAATTTAAAAAAATAAAAAGAACCCCAGATCCTGACATATCTGAGGGCCCTGGTCTTCATTATATTTCCTGAGTATTTTAATCATAAAAGCATGTAGCTCTTTAATATGTCTCCCATCCTACTCCTCCCCTGCACAGGGAAATGGTATTTTGAGTTTTTGTAACCAGCCCACAGACACAAGTCTATTTTTGTGAATCCAGACACATGCCTTCATATTCCCTCACCATCCCATCCTCCACTGTGTCAGTACCTCCCTCCCACCCCCGCAAGCACGAAGGCCCTCCAGGAGGCCTCGGAATAGAGAGGACCTTGCCCACCCTGCCTCCCAGCCTCTCTGCCCCCACAGTGACTCACACACTGCACAGAGCCACTGAGACAAAAGAGAACTGATACAGACAGAACAAGCCGGCTTCAATCTGAGCTTTCACAGCCGCTGCCACCACCATTACAGCTAAGCCTCTGCCGGGCGTGGTACTAGTTCTGTACAGCAGCCAAGTGATACCCACATTTTTCTAGAAGAGGAAAAAATTGGGATGAGATGGAGAGCTTTGACCTGCTGGGACTAAAGCTGTGCCGTCCAATTCAGCAGCCACTGGCCCCAGGTGGCTAGTAGGCACTTGAAATGTGGCTAGTCCAAATTGAGATGCAGCTGCAAAATAAACACCAGATTTCAAAAATTTCATATGAAAGTAAATGTAGGATATTCCAGTAATAATTTTTAAATTGAGTAGGTGTTGAAATAATATGTTGGGTATATTGGGTTAAATACAATATATTATTAAAATCAAGTTCACCTGTTTCTTTTTACTTTTGTAATCTGGCTACTAGAAAATTTTTTATTGTATATGACATCTCTATTATATTTCTATTGGGGTGTACTGGTGTGGTCAGAATTTATACTGGCTCACATAGGTAAGAGTGTTGGGGCATGGTGAGGTGGGGTAGAGGAAGATACTTCACAGGCCTGGGTGCAAATCTTTCTCTCTCTCTCTCTCTCTCTCTCTCTCTCTCTCTCTCTCTCTCTATCTCAGTGTCAATCAATGGATGAATAGGTAAACAAAATGTAGTATATACACACAAATGTAGTATATACACAAACTGTAGTATATACAGCATTAAAAAGGAAGGAAATTCTGACACATGGTACAACATGAATGAAACTTGAGGGAATTATGTTAAGTGAAATAAGCCAGACACAAAAAGACAAATAACATGCTTCACTTACATGAGGTACCTAGACTAGTCAAGTACATAGAGACAGAAAGTAGAATGGTGATTGCTAGGGGCTGGTGGGTGGGGTGGGATGGGGGGAATGGGAGTTGTTTAATGGGTGTAGACTTTTAGTTTTGCAAGATGAAAAGAGTTCTGGAGATTGGTTGCACAACAATGTGAATGTACTCAACACTACTGAACTATACACTTAAAAATGGTTAAGATGGTCAATTTTATGTTGTGTGAATTTTACCATAATTTTTAAAAAATTTAAATAAAGAAACAGTGGTGGCAGTAGATGAGGTACATGGGAAAGCAAGGCCCTGTGAGTTGCCTTTTCTGTGTCTCAACTGTTCTGGCAGCAGGCCATGAAGCGACAAGAGCACTTGACGCTCAAGTGAGTCTCAGGCTAAGCCATGCATAGGGGAGCTGGTTCAGCTCCACAGCCCACAGCTGCACTCGGTGTCAAGGAAGCAGTGATAGAATCTCTCCTGACCCTCAAAGCCGTGACCACTGCAGAATGCTTTATTTTTCTGTTTCTAACTGCCCTCCCTACCGGCCCCTAAGAAATAGCACAGCAGTAGAGGGGTTTAAATGGCTGCTAAAGGGCAGGCTCTGGAAGCAAACAGCCTGAGTCTGACCTTGACTCTCCCTTTTATTCATTGTTTTGATATGAGCACATTAGTTAACCTTTCTAACGCTTGTCTTTAAAATAGGAACAATGATATGGTGTTTGTTTGGGTTTGGGGAGGATTCAATGAGAATTCTGCTTTGGAGCCCTTATCCCAGAGCCTGCACACAGTAAGTACCTGATAAAGGAGGATGGTTACTGTTCTCTCCACCCAGCCAAATCCTACCTATGGTCCAAGAACCAGCTCAAGCCCTTTCTCTTCCATGAAGTCCTCCAAGAGCCCACCCTGAACCAACAGCCACTGTGAACTCTCCCATAACACTGGTTATTCACAGCCTTCATCCCTGCAGCAGTTTTTCGGGGATCAGTCCTCATCTGGCCCCTCCACATTGCAGCAGGGAGAGAGGTAAGAACTATTATTCTTAGAACTCCCAAGTGCACAAGGATCACCAGCAATAGCTTATGAGTTACACACAATAACTGATACTGCAGGAACTCAAAACTGGCCTTGTTTGTTCTTGCAGCTAGGATTTAACCCTGTTTGTGTTCTATAACTTGAGGTGTACCAGAAAAGACAGCCCCATCCCCCAATCTCTTCACACCTGTGCAGAGCGCCTTTAGAGTAGGTCACTTTGGGTTCATCTGTCTCCCTGTCCCCTCTTCTTTTACGTGTAATTCTTTGCTGGGAAGGATCTCATGCTTCACCTTACCTGAGTCAGTTTTTTTTATTTTCTGAGACCACATTTTGCCAGGTTTTGGGACAAAAATTCAGAAAGCAAGGGAAATGGATCCCAGAGAAAACCTGGTTTACCTTATAATCAATCCATCTGTTCATTCTGCCCATTCATACACTCATTCAGTGAACATTCTTAGATACCCATCACGTGCCAGTCACCACATGCCCCTGTGATGACTATGCTGGACAGTCCTCTTCAAGATTCTGAAAAGGAATCCTGCAGTCTTTCCAATGCTGCTTTGGCAATGTATAGACTATCTCTGTCTGGCGATATGGGAAACATAAAGCCATTCAATTGAGCAACTTTAGTTCAAGGGCAGTGATTTACTTATCTCCTTATGCCAAGTACCTCATGTTTCTGGACATATGGTAAGTTGGTAAGATTGGATGGATGGATGGATGGATGGATGGATGGATGGATGGATGGATAGATGGATGGATGGATGAACATTACAGATAACATGAGTCTTAGTTTGAGTTCCCTGGAAGCAAATCCTGAGTTAAGGTCATTTATTTGGGAGGTAATCCCAGGAAAAGCTGGTTAGGGAGTAGGAGAGTGAGACAAACAGGAGAAAGAAGCCAATAAATGGTGTCTTATCAAGCAGGTTATCATTCTAATATGCATCGGGTTACTTACTAGGCCTTGAATACTGAATGTCTCCCTTGCTTCCTGCCCTCATTAACTGAATGGTTATGGAACTCAGATGTTCTGAATGAGGATGGGAAAGTACAAATATGCATGTGTTGTTGGATGCCTTTAAATAGGAGAGCATCCTTTTCCCCATTTCTGCAGACCAGGGCTTCTTAGAGATTGCCTAAGATCTTGGGTGAATTCAACATGTCCTTGGGCAGATTTAAGTAAAGTATCTAGGAAACATATCTCCTTTTGATATGTAAGAAAATAGCTTGGTTCAGAGTCACCTATTTCAGGACAGGAATCACACATTTTATTTTCATCACTTCCTAGCTGTGTGACCTTGGGCAGGCTGCTTACATTCCCTTTGCCTTGTCTCCGCACCTGCAAAATGGCAATAATAATAGCATCTATCTCATAGGAATGTTGTGGTGATTAAATGAGACTATGCTTGTTAAGTATTTCTCAATGACTGGGGAAGAATAGGTACTCGAGCTATTCTTATTCTTGCTTGGAATGAGTGAAAATGTGTGGTAGGTGAATTTTTAAAATTATAATTACATAAAGATTATTAAAAATACAACTATAAAAGGGCTAACCAGATGTATAAAACAACCTGGATTTCTGACAAAGGTGTTGAGCATTCGTGAGCACTCTCCTAAGGAAAAAAAATAAAATAAAAAAAGATGAATCAGGCACATCAACTAATACCAACAAAGCCGAAATAAAACACTTAATTCTGTGAATTCAATCCTCTGGTTTCCAACCTTAGAAAGACCAGAATTTAAGGGTATTTCAAACTCAGCTATCTAGTAGAGAACATAGAAGCAAAGGGCAGATTCAGTCAGTTTCTCTTGGTGTACACTGGAAAAGATTAATGGGTGCCTTGTGTTTCAATATTAAGTTCTAATTTGTGAGATTCCTATGACCTTCACTTCTTGACATTTAGGAGAAAGATTAAATGTGTCTCTACGCTGTGCTCCACATCTATTGGAAAGCTCCACTAGACCCGTGGTCGGCAAACTGCGGCTCGTGAGCCACATGCGGCTCTTTGGCCCCTTGAGTGTGGCTCTTCCTAAGCTTTAGGAGTACCCTAATTAAGTTAATAATAATGTACCTGCCTATGTAGTTTAAGTTTAAAAAATTTGGCTCTCAAAAGAAATTTCAATCGTCGTACTGTTGATATTTGGCTCTGTTGACTAATGAGTTTGCTGACCACTGCACTAGACAATTGTGTTCATTACTGATCATGAGACTTAAAATAGTGACTTAAATCAAGCAGAGACTTCTTTTTCTCTTATAAAATAGGAAGTCTGAAGTTAAGTATTCCAGAGTGGATAGGGTACCTTCAAAGTGTCATGAGAACCCTGGGCTACTTTCAGCTCTAAGTTCGACCAGCCCTGGCGTGTGACCCTTGTCCTTATGTTTACAAGATAGCTACTGGAGCTCCAGTGTTTTAGACAAAGAGAAGAAAGATGCAGGGAAATACAAGTAGGGTCTTCTGACTGATTCATCTCTCTTTAAAAAGCTTTCCCTGGAAGCCCCACTCAATGACCTTCAATTATATCTCATTGCCTCTCCCCCAACAAGTACCTTTGTAAAGAAAGTTGGACAGCTTGCCACACCCAACAATATAGGAATTCTGTAGTGAAAAGGAAGAGAAGACGTATACTACTTAGAGACCTAGCAATCTTTGCAACATTGAGCTCTTTATAAATTGTTGTATTTTAAGAAAAAGACAAAAGGAGAGAAGAAGAAAAAGGAGAGAAAATAATCTGCTAACTTATCCCTTTAACCTTCTATGAGCTCCTAAGGCCAGGAACTGTGCCTCATTCATCATTGTGTCCCCAGGGCCTAGCTCAGTACCTGGCCCATAGTCAGTGCTCAGTAAATATGAGTTTAGCTGGCCAGTGTTGCTCAGTGGTTGAGTACCAACCTATGAATCAGAAGGTCAGGGTTCAATTCCCAATAGGGGGCATGCAGGAGGCAGCTGATCAATGATTCTTTCTCACCATTGATGTTTCTCTCTCCCTCTCCCTCTCCCTTCCTCTCTGAAATCAATAAAAATATATTGTAAAAATGAATAAATAAATATGAGTTTAATGATTGAACTAAAGGACAAGATACAGGTATAAAATAATAAGACAGATTACAGACTTGTGTGAAAATTCAAGTATTCTAAATGTAGATGCTTGGTCTTAAAAGACTTGTTCTCACAACAACTCAATAAAAGAGTATTATAATTAACCTCATTTTATATATGAGGAGACTGAGGCTAAGAGAGTTTAAGTAACATACCCAAAGTGAGACATTCTCAGGGCCTCATGTAAGAGCAGGTGATGTCATCAAAGCTACTGGGGGCCTCAGCCAAGTGAAATGACCCAGTGCTCACCAGGGAGGAGCAGAGCAGGCACAACACAAGCAGGGCAGCTGGGCAGCATACTGCCCTTCTCACCACTCAGCTAGCACCACCCATCCCCCATGCAAGTCCTGGCCAGCATGGCCAATGCCACTGCCCTGCTATGCACAAGGGAACGATCTAGATGAAATATTTAATTTCCTTCCGTTTTACTGATGAGGACACTAAATTCCCACAGAAGGTTGGCATTTTGTCCAAGGTCGCACAGCTCAAAGGATTAGAATCGGGTGTACCAACTCCCAGTCAGGTGCTAAATTGGACCTCAAGTTTCCATCAGCACCAACCTCTCAAGAAATCAGTGCAGTTGCCTGGAAGCAGAACTAAGATGAACTGAGAGCTACAAGATACTTCTTTCCACCACCCCAGGCTAACATATCCACTCCCCTGGCACCCATCCCAGCATCTGTGGTTGAGGGTGCTAGATCCAGATTGCAGTAGCATTGAGGGAAGAGGAGGCATTAATAACAAGTGGGGGAGGGGGAGAGGCATCACCAAAAGTGCCTCCATGCCAGTAGCCTCTAGGAGCTAACACCTTAGCCCTGGCCCCTCTAATGGGAGATGTGAGCAGGAGCAGGGTGTCCCACCACCCTGGTTTCCACACGTGTCCTGGTTTAGCACTGAATGTCTTGCATCCTGAGAAATTATTCAGAATGCTGGCAAGCAAGGGCAGTTGGTCACCCCAGCATACTTCTGCTGTTTCTCATGGGCCATACGTTTAAAGACTTTCAAGAAGGGAGCAAGAAGGAACCAAAGGTAGCCAGTCCTCAACAGTGGATTCAAGCTGTCAAAGAGTCATGTGTTGAGTGCTGAATTGGTGATAGGCGCTGGACACGGGACAATCATTGCTCCTGAACACTCACCCAGCACTGAGCGAAAGGGGCTTCTTATAGATACACGTTCACTCACATCATCGCTTAAAGACAGATGCTATTGTTCTTCCACTCTCAGAGAAGAATCTGAGGCACATGAAATGTTCCCCACATGAAACAGCAAGAAGGCGACACAGGTAGGGTTGGGCCAGGTAGAGGGATTCCAAGGTTTGTACGCTCCCTTCTTCATGGTCCTGCCTCACAGAAGGAGGGAGGGCTCCCTCTTCACTAAAGAAGCCCACAGCCTGGGAGGCAGGACAGGCAAACGCTCAAATTCCTGAAGGAGGAATAAGCATGATACCTTGGCTGACATTGTACCTGAAGTAGCCGTGGACCTGCTCAGCCTCTACGTAAAAAGTTTAATTCAATCATCCTACCACATGCACAGAACTGTTACCTGCATTTAACAGAGGATCAGACTGTGGCTAAGAGAGGCCAAGCACCTTACCCAGTGTGGCACAGGTGGTGATGCTGGGGTTCCAATGCAGAAATCTAATCCTATGAGAGGGCGGAACTAGCAGTGCTTAGGAGCTCAGGCAGTTTGTTACCCACGGCCAGTGGAGCCACAGATTAAGTGCTCTGGACATTTAGCCATTCCACTCTTATAATTCCTTTGTGCTAAGAAGGCCAGGCCCAGTCTTGAGCCCTGGCCTGTGTTCAGCCAGCAGCCCCAGAGCTGGTGGTGGCCACTATTGTTTTGCAAGCCAGTGAGCCAAAGGCCAAGCAGAGAACTTGACGATGCTGACAGAACGTTCAGTCCTGCCACAGTGCTCTTTCCTTAAGGATAAACACAGCTCGGTGCTGTTCTGAGAAGCGCCTTTCCATGCCCTACCCCAGCCTGCCCCTCGATTGTTGCTGTTTGCTTCCTGCTCCAGAGAAGGGTTGAAGACAAATTATCTACATACATTCAACCATGGCGAGGGGGAGGCTGTCTCGGGTCCTGCCCGTCACGGAGCTGTGGGCTCAGGTTATTGTTACTGCGTGAGCAAGAGGCATTATTAGTATAGATGTATTCCAGAAGTGACTTGTTTAAAAATCTTGCAAGGGGGCAATGCCTGAGAGCACATGCTACCACTATGCCCGCAGAATCCTCTTTGGCGGCAGCAGTTTCTGGGAGCTCTGATCTCCCACGCGAGAATCCCTACTCCTTCACCACTTGTGCTGAGTGGCAGCATAACTGAGGTTCCTAGATGGCAGAGTGGCCTCTAAGAGGGACCCCGCCTTCCTATCATGAAGATGGGGTCCCTCTTAGAGGTCACTCTGCCTCTAGAAGAACTCTGCTGCTTCTCCCACAATGACAAGGGGAAGTGAGCCGCAAAGCAGAGCGGAGAGTTACTTCTCTGCAAAGAAAGCAAGCCACCCTCCTAGATGCTAAGGCCATGAGGACACTAACCTAGTGCCAATTGCAGCTAAATAATCTGGTGGAAAACCAGTAATAAGTGCTCTGATGAAGCTGAGAATACTTGGGCTTGTGTGTGATGATGATGATGATGATGATGATTTATTTTTATTTTTTTTTAATATATTTTATTGATTTTTTACAGAGAGGAAGGGAGAGGGATAGAGAGTTAGAAACATCGATGAGAGAGAAACATCGATCAGCTGCCTCCTGCACATCTCCCACTGGGGATATGCCCGCAACCCAGGTACATGCCCTTGACCGGAATCGAACCTGGGACCTTTCAGTCCGCAGGCCGACGCTCTATCCACTGAGCCAAACCGGTTTCGGCATGATGATGATGATTTAAAACAATAATCGTCATATTTACCACATGCCAAGCACTGGACCTAATCACTTTACATATGCATTTTGACACGCTATGAGGTATTATTACCATCTCCATTTTATAGATGTGGAAAGTAAGACACAGAGAGGTTAAGGTACTTACCCCAGATGAAACAGCTAGAAAGCAGCAGAGCTGGGATTTGAACACACAAGGTCCATGGAAAACTATGGGAGCATGTCTGTGGGGTACCTTCAGGGGTGACTATGACAAAGCTGTGAAGTGCTGTGGGATTCTGGGTGACCACTGCCTATTGCAGAATATGAATGTTGTTTTTCCTTGTAACAAAGCCACCTTCTGGGCCCCATGCATGGAAGCCTGCAAGCCCAAAGCACTGCTCGGTAGAGAAAATACCCTAGTTTCTAGCTGGGAGCTGGGAGCTGGTATAGAAAAGTGTATCATCTCGGACATAACAGTGTCTGACGCCAGGTCACCCCTGTGAATACACTATGTCACCCTGCTTCAAGAGCTGGATCAAACAACTCTCTCTATCTCCCCAAACCAAAGGTTTTCTCCACGTCTGTGAAGAAGGTGAAAGAGGGTGGCTCCCCTGCCCAGGCTGAATTTAAAGAGTCCTCACTGCAGCCTCACAAAGATCATGTTCTGTTTGCTTCTTCTGTGACCTGTGCCTTCTCACTGGCCACTGGCCAAATCAGGCCCAAGAATGATGTGCCCCAGCGTTGCCTGGGTGTCTTCAGAGCCCAGCTCGTATTTCCGGGGTGGAGGGGGTCAGCCTGATATACATCCACTGCTGAGCAAGGGGTCCATTCACCTGAAGAAAGAATCCCAAAATCAGAAGCAGCATTCATGACATATCTCTAAACTTAAAAACTAGATTACAAAATAATAGGTAAGTTTGATAGTATTTGGGGGAAGAAAAAGCAACAACAATAACAGTTGTTTGTTGGGCCTTACCGTATGCCAGACACTGCTACCGCTTTCATTTATCCTAGAGGAATTCTGTCCCATAGAAGGCATCAGCTAGGTATGAACACCTCGAGACTAAAAAGATTAAGTGAATCACCCAAGGCATAAGTGGTGGAGTCAAGATTAACCCCAGCTGACTCACCACACACCCTACTCACATCATTGTCCCAGCCTCCACATACAGCAAGATGTTAGCTGTGGGGACTTTTATACAAGAGACTAACTGCTAGGGTCAGAATTTCTTTTTTTTTTTTTTAATTTTCTGTGTTTCCCAAATTTTACGTGCTAAGCATTCTTATTTTGCATTGGGGGGATGGGGTGGGGTAGTGTGAGAGTGGAGGATGTTACTAAGAATAAAAAAGTAGAGATATTTTTTCAAATAAGAGAAATAATACAAAACCCCCAAAGTCATTAATGTCTGCAGCTCACAACCAGATAACTAAATCCTGGTGTCCACCCCTCCTCCTACTGAGTTCAGTGTGTGGCAGCCTGAAGGCTCTCCTCTCCACCCATCCCTGGCCCGCCCTCCTCTGCTCCTCACCACCCATATGCCCTTCTGCTGCTGCCTCGCCTCAGGGAGCAGCCCCCGCCCCCATTCTCAACCAAAAAGCAAGCCCAAGTCCAGGATGTGAGTGGCCAAAAGGTGGTGGACAGGACCAGAGTAAACAAATTTTCCAGGTAACCACCTTATGGAAAGGGTGTTTCTGGACACTGGGCCCAAATACTACAAAATAACAAGAAATGATCCTGAAAAGACTAACACCTCACCATCCTGAGCCCTGAGGAGATCCAGGAGAGCTGCCTTCTGAACCCTAAAGAAGAAGCAATCCTTCAATGCCTACACTGTCCTTAGCATTATCAATCAACTCCGCTCCCTGTGATGGAGATATAAACCTACGCAGGGAGTTTACAACCAGTTGGAGAGGCAAGACAGGCCTCAGGTAAGTAAGAAAAAGGACACCTCTTTTAGCACACCCATATGGTGCTGATTTGTGATAGCACAGGCATCTCCGAGTGGTTTACATTCATTCACTGTGGTGCTGCATTGTGTGGTCGGTGTGTAATTCTCTCACAGCCAGCCAGTCGTACAGTGAACAGCATGCTTTTGTATGTCCTCAGTGTTGGGAGACAATTCTCTGTGGGTTGCTCGGGTTTCTGTATGTCTTACAAGTGTGGCACTGAACGTCTTTTCGAGGATATTTGTACAAAGAAAAGCCTTAGGAGATAGAGCTAGTGTCTCCCCCCAGAGCAAAGGGCAGGCTTGCTCATTGCCATTGTAAAAGATCCTTAACAGGAATCTTAAAAATGGCCCATACGCTCAGGGTTCTTCTCCATAAGACAATGCAGTGCCTGTCCTGGTGTATCACGCTATGAAAATTAGGGCTCAGGGGACCTGCTTGGCATTACCAATACTCTAGCTACTGTCACTGCTGTGAATAACAAACGGTGCTTTGTCTCTAACCCAGAAGGCTCATGTTTTCTACCAGAATCCATGACACTGTGGCAAGCGAACTCATTACTGTGTAAGGAGGGTAAAATTCCAGACACTTCATAGTTTGTGACACTGAGCCAGTGGGTTCTAACATGTTATAGTCTCCTTTTCTCAACCTGAGGGACACAGTCCATTCCATTCACTCAGCTAAGGTCTCTCATCCTGCCATTATGTGTGTGTGTGTGTGTGTGTGTGTGTGTGTGTGTGTGTGTGGACAGTTTTCATAATTATGATTGAAATATGGGGATATACAAGTGATCAAATAAATAAATTTGATCTGCAGCAAATAAATTAAGGGGCAATCTCACCAGCCATAAAAGGCAAGAATAACAGTGGCTCAAGACTCCTTCATGAAAATGGTTAGGAAATCAAGGGTACAGAGCAACAGGATATAAGGCATTGGTTGAAATTCTTTGATGTAAGAAGAGCATTAAAACACCAGTGTTTTCAGGGAAGGTTGATCAATAGTTGCAGGAAGAACTTAAGAGAATGGAAGAATGACCTGCAAATGCCACTGAGAATGCATCCTCACTGGGGATGAGCCAGAAAGACCAAATAGCATTGATTTCACTTGGAGCTCCCATCCCCGGGAAGGCACTTTCTCAATAGCATATGCCCTCATTCCACCACATGGCACAGATACGTGCCAGAGAACTTGTAAATCGGAGTCCTTTTCTGATTCCTGCTCTGCATGTAAATGTGGCCATATTGAGATTTTTGTCCTAAAATACTCTGGGAAGAAAAGTTAATTGTAAGGTGCAGTCAAAAACATTGCACACAATTATTCCCTTTAATTTTTCTTTCAGCTATGGGAAGTCATGACCATGTTGCAAAATAATAACCTCCGAAAATAGAGCATTTAAGGAAACAATTTAGTCATTAAAATGCACAATATAATTAACCTGACTTAAATTTTCCAGTACAAACAATCATTGTGCTACCTGGTAACCAGACAGAAGCAAATGACTTGGATGAATGTAATTAGTATTACTTTGATGCAAAAACCAAGGGCTTGCAATTCTTTCCTTTTCTCTCATTTTCAGGACCATTTACTCTAACCTCATGCATCAAGGACAGTGAAGGACACACAGTGGGGCTTCCGTACTACCAAGCTTTTAATGGCTGGGAAGAAGGTGACCAGATTAAATGATCCACCCATTAAGGACACAATCCAATGGTTTTCAGGATATTCAAAGTATTGTGCAACCACTGCTACAATGTTCTACTGTGCTAGAATATTTTCATCACTTCAACAACAAACTTTCAGTAGTCACTCTCAGTTCTCTTTCAACCTGCTACCCTTCTACCCCCAGCCCAGCCCTTGGCAAATTGAAACCTTTTTAATTTGGGAGGAGAAGTTATGAGAGTGGAATGTAGAATCCCTGTGACTATAGCACTTTTTCTTAAAAAAAAAAAAACAATTACAGTAGGTGTCACTGGGCCAGGAATAACTATTTTCTGGCTAGGAATTTACCACTTCCCTGAGCTCTGGCTTAGCCATCGGCAGCCTCTATGTAAAGCTGGTGTTCAAGAAGCTCAGAACCAAGCCATAGAGAGCAGCGGTAGAGCAAGCTGGAAAAGGGCTCGTGACCTAAAAAATCCAGAAAGATCTATTTTTCCAGGTATCATTTTCAAGTTAGATGATGGGACTATTCCATTGGACAAAGAAGTTGTAACCCAGACAAGTTTCCTGGGCCCTTTGCTTACCCAGGGATAAGCAGTTAGAACTGTCTTGAGTTATTTCCATCCCTAAAATGGTTCTTTTTAACTTTACTCAGAATCAGAATCACCACCTGAGGGTGCTTATTAAAAATCAATCATCCTCAGTTACAACCCAGAATGGAAACTGTGTTTTTAACAAGTAGCCCAGGTGATTCTGATGGAGGTCCTTCCTGGACCCATTTGGCAACACTGCAGGATTTTCTAAGGACTCTGAGTTACACTTAACTCTGCCCCTTAGTGTGGCTTTCTCATGGCCATGGTGTCGCTCAAGACTGGGAAGAGGGATGAAGGGGAGAATGCTCGAGATTGGGGAAGGGAAGAGTAGAGTGCCAGTACAAGTGAGATGTGAAGAAAGAGTTTGGCAAAGAACATTCTGGAGGCCTTTTGAAGATGCTCAGACAGGACAGAACTTGCCATATCTATCACCTGTATTATTATTTAACTTGTATATATTCGTGTATATCAATGCAATAAATACTACCAGTTCCTTTAGACATGTCCTAAGAAATAATATCCAGGTTAGATAGTTTTTTCAAATACACATTACAAAAATATATAACTATTGACATTTTAAAATATGTCTGTGTACTACTAAAGTCTTTACAAAACTACCAGCAATCAAAACACCATCTTTAGAAAACATTCATTTACTCTGTGAGCTTCCGGAGGGCATGGATTATGTTTCTTCGCTTTGAATTCCTTGTGATGACTATTCTTCCTCCAGGACACAAAGTTTTTAAAGAAAAATCTGTTTTCCAGAGTCAAGATTAACCTCTTGTCCACCACTTAAATAGGGCATAGTTCATCAGAGGTCAAGGGTCATGAACAGCTGCTCTCTGGTTATGCACACGATTGCCACTGTAAAATGCAAATATGCTGCAAGTTAGAGGTTAATGCAATCTCTCTAGAGGCTATTAGAATGACTATTAGTACTCTTCTCTTTATTGCTTACTTTTAAAGTTCAGTCTTTCACTGGGTGAAAAAGGTAAAGGGATTAAGAAGTGCAAATTGGCAGTTATAAAATAGTCATGGGAATGTCAAGTACAGCATTGAGAATACATTCAATAATATTGTAATAACTTTGTACGGTGTCAGGTGGGTACGAGACTTCTCAGGGAGATCACTTTGTAAGTTATATAAACGTCTAACCACTATACTGTACACCTGAAACTAATATAATATTGAATGTCAACTGAAATTGAAAAATTAAAAAAATACATTTTTAAGTTCAGCCTTTCAAGAAAGCCTTCAGAGTTAAAAAAAAAAAAAAGTATATAATATTCCAAAGTGCATAAATTCAAAAATATAAAGGAAGTTCATTTGAAATGGAAAACAAAAGCTCAAATGTAGTTTTTTTGCAGGTATAAGTTCTGTTAAACACATACAAAAGAATGTGTTCAGATGAATTTAAAATACGTCTTTATCACTGGCTATTTCTCCTTCTTCAACATTCCTTAATAAAGGAGGCTTTTAACAAAGCTGCTTGCATATAGAATAGGAAATTTATATCCTAGTCTTCTAGAAACATAATGCAATCATAGTTTGCAAATGCAAATTTAGGCAAGACACTAGACTCAGTAAATAGAGATTTATGAGATTGTCTCATTAATATTGCTTAGAAACCAGGTATTTCATAAAAGGGGTGAAATGAAATCCTCTATAGCATTTTGAGCATCCTACTCATAATGAGATACTTAAGTGTTGCAAATTGGGGAGGGTATAGTAATATTTTATATACTAATAGTAAGTGCAGTCCCGTTTATTTTACTTTGGTTCATTTTGTTGCATGATAGCTGTATTCATGCCATTCGCCATTTTGCAGGACATAAAATGGAAGCATAAACTGATGTTCCCTTTTCTGGTGTAATGTTTTTATAGTGCCAATTGAGTAAACATCCTCAGGGAAGGCGCATATGCTCCAGACAGAGCAGAAATCTTCTATTTTCATCAAAGCACTAGACCTCTTCTGTTTGTGCAGCCAAAAGAAAAAAAATTATCCCTATGTACGTAAACACATTGGAGTGTAAAACCCCAAAGATCAGCTTTCTTTTCTTTTAAAGAATTTTATTATATTTTGCAATATGTATGTGTAGATGAAGATGGCTTGAGAAGGCAAAATACCCCACCAGGACCAAAGTAGACCAGTTGCTTAGAGAATAATACAAATACATATAAAATTAAACTTTCTATCCTTTTCTTGGTAGAATAATCATTATGATCCCAAAGACATCGGTTATTTCTTTGAAATGTGCTTATTCTGGATCCTTCGGGGCAGATGAACCTAAAAAAATAAAATTTTCATGTCTACTGCTTTATTTGCCATTTCTCTCATCTCTTTCAGGACATGTCCTAACTAGCATGTAGATTTCATCTGATCCTAAAACAAAAGCTTACTCAATTTGGATGGACAAGTCAGAGGAATCAAAATTGAAAGTAAGAACCTTGTTTGTATAATCACTTGTGTGGTGTGAATAATTTAACCTAGAAATCACACTGAGCTGTCTTTCCCTACCAATAGGCTCGACAAGAAAGTCTGAGTGGTGTTAGTCTGTCCCCTCCTAAAGATGGTAAGGCCTCCCTTTCTCCAGGGCAGAGTACAGCCTTTGGATTTAGTCTACCATGTGTCAAATTCTACATTGCAAAGATGTAGAACAAGATCACTGAGAGGGCAGGATTGAGAAGCAGGTGAGGAATGGAGAGAGGTAGTCAGTCTGGGGCGTCAAGATAGATGCCTCTTCTACACAGACTTTCCCAGATGGCGAGATCTCCAATGGAGAGCCTATGTGGAGCCACCTACTGAACACCACGCTCCCTGTGGGCCTCAGTCCAAGCACCAAACGTGTGGGAAATAGATCCAGGCCAGCTTGGTCGAACCACAATTGTCAGGGACTTTGTGATGACTATTAGGAGCCTTCCAACATCAGAGCTGTCGCCTCTGCAAAGTGCAGAAAGTAGGTCCATTGGCTTGGATTATCAAGCATGACTTTTTACACTTTATTCATGCCAAGGCTATAGCTCTTGCAGCATCATTCCTAACCAATAAGATATTTTAAACACTAATATTGCTCATTAAAAATTACTTCTAATATCACTTTTGTTACTTAACCAATTTCAAGGTGTTGATTCAGATTAACTTGCCTACACCTACATCACACTCCTCAAACTCGAATATTTCCAAGTGAATTACCGTTAAGTCCAATATAACATCGTGGCTTCAGGAGAGCGGGTGCTAAGAGCAGCGGCATCTCCCACCTCCAGGTGGACACTGCAGTCTTGGACTGGGAATCAAACTGTGACCTGGTTCATGTGTTGATGCTCAGCCACTGAACCACACTGGGCTTTTGTAAGCTTCTTAAACGCTAAGACCATATCTGTTTTGCTCACCACTGTATTATACACCACACTATATATGCCTACTAAGTATTTGTGGGGGGGAAATGGATCAAGGGAGGAAGTAGATGAAGGGGAAAGAGGGGGAGAAGAGAGAATGGGGGGGAAGGGAGAGTGTTAAAATAGCAATGCCAAAACCAAGCCCTCCCTATCTCATGTGCCTCACTTCCACTGTAAGGATTCCAACCCCAGGGCTCCATGCAGTCTTTCTCCAATATGTCACAGGCTCAGTGATGTCTCCAAGGCGAGGCAAGGTGCCAGAATGGAGTAACTACATGAGAGTCCTGTCTTCTCAAGCTGAAATAAATGTCTACATTTAAATATACTCAGAAGGACAAATAGTGTGCTAAGCCATAAATCAAGAGCTGACAGCCACAGGTGCTGGGCTCATGAAGGAATCCGTGCTCTGTATCAAATGTCCAGGCTGACAGGCGGCTGTGAGATCTCCCAGAGCAACACCATCCCTTACAGATGAGAAAAACTGAGGTGCAGAGAGGTTATAAGTCTCAACTGGCACAGCCAGGATGACAACTGATGACTTTTAGCACATAATCGCAACACTTTGAACTAGTCTACCCTCTTCTCACTATGAAGTCCTTGTGATGGGTTTCTACAGAAAAATGGGAAAAAGGAAAAGATTTGCCTAGAGTAGCAAATATAATGGAATATAACAACTGATTAAAGGGTATCTGGCAGAATGGAGGTCTTAAAACCCCTTGCTATATAACATCTAATGCTCAATAATATATAAATAAATTATAGACGATAGATAGATCAATAGATAGATAGACAGATAGACAAATAGATAACTTTTAATTAAATGAGACTACAGGTGAGAATATTCTGCCAAAGCTCAGTACGTGAGTCTAGGAAGGTAAGCCAGCTTGGAAGCCCCTGGGTAATTGTGGTCTGCACCATGGGGACACAGGAGTACTACATACAAAATCTTGAGCCAGCACAAAGTCTGGGGCATGTAGAGGGAGGTATAAGCTGAGATTCAGGAATGAATATACTGTCAAAGCAAAATGGAAAAAATAGAAAAATAAAAAACACACAGAGACTGTAAAAAAAACACCAAATAGTATTTGTCTCTATCATTGCTCTCAGAATTGGGAATAAAAAAGTCTCTTTGGCAATTTGTGCCTACTGGCTATTCTTAAATAGATTTAAGGCCCAACTCTACACTACTTATATGGTCCTTTAAAAACTATAATGTAAGAATTGTGGCTTTAACTGATCCCAAGTCTGGTGCCCCTAGACACTTGATAAAAGCAGACACAGATCTTACTTGCAGAAGTAGATTGACAACCCAGGACTCTAAAAATTTCAAGCAAAACTTCCACCACAGGGACACAAACAGTCACAAAGCATATAAGTCACCATGAATTCAAATCACAAAAATAATATGTAATAGAACCAGGCCTGAAAACATTTGAAATATTATAATACTTCAGATGTTAAAATGACCAGATACAGAATTCAAGATAAGTATTGCAATTCTTTTAACGTGATACAATAAAAAAATAAATAAGGAGCAAAAATCTATCAAGATTTGAAGTAAAACCAAATAGAACTTTTACAAATGCAAAGTAAAACAACTGAAATGTAACACTCAATGAAAGAGGTTTAAGGGGCGGAGGTTGAGGGGAGTGGTGAATAGGTGGCACAGGGAATTTTTAGAGCAGTGGCATTATTCTGTACTAGAGGCCCAGTGCACAAATTCATGCACTAGTGGGATCCCTTGGCCTAGCCTGCAGGATCAGGCTGAAACCGGCTCTCCGACATACCCCAAGGGGTCCAGGATTGTGAGAGGGTGCAGGCCAGGTTGAGGGACCCCACCGGTGCATGATCCGGGCTGGGGAGGGACACAAGAGGTTGGCCAGCTAGGGAGGGACTGCGGGAGGGCTCCAGGGCATGTCTGGCCTGTCTCGCTCAGTCTCAATCGGCCAGACCCCAGCAGCAAGCTAACCTACCGGTCATAGCATCTGCCCCCTGGTGGTCAGTGCACATCATAGTGAGTGGTGAGCGGCCTTAGCCTATCATTAGCATATTACCCTTTGATTGGTTGAAAGGCCGACTGGCCGACCAGACACTTAGCATATTAGGCTTTTATTATATAGGACTAGAGGCCCGATGCATGAAATTCATGCAAGAGTAGGCCCTCCGGAGGCAAGTAATCATTGCCAGCTTTTCCAAGAGGATATGTTCATATTAAACAATGCCATTCCTCACGTGTTAGTGGCAGTAGCTTTCATGACACTAGTTATGAACATGACAAAAATCTACTAAGCCCCCAGTGCTCTTAAATTGATTTTTATTTTAATTAAGCCCAATAGCAACCTCATTTACTTGAAAAACAGTAACACTAAGATAGGAGACACTTCATTTATCTCACCCACAGACCATGCCAGGTGCCCCTTATCCTCTAGACCACTCCAAGACCCATGATTTGAAAACCACTCAGAGGGCAATTGAGAACTCAAGGTTTTCCCAGGAAAGTGAAGAAGAAAGATCTTTTCTTTCTGTGCCTGTCTCCAGATTGAAACTGAGACAAAAGATGTGGTATGCTTATAACCTCTGGAAAGACTGTTCCTGGTCAAAGTGCCAAGCAGCCTTCGGATACCTGTGCAGCCCCTGGACATCCATGGGGACTGACTGTGAGGTGAATAATCTGCCTGGAATCAAAAGGCATTGTCCTCTGTAGAGCCAGAGCATGAAAAAGTGACAGACTGGGTGGTTTCCTCTTTGAATGACCTTCATCATCAGAGACACTATCCTTGATTCAAGAGAGGATCATCCCTTGAGCTGAAATCACTGGCCACTATGACTGTTGAGTATGCAAGGCAAAAGCAAAAATGTAAGATTTTGTTACAGA
Source organism: Myotis myotis (assembly GCF_014108235.1). Taxonomy (NCBI): domain Eukaryota; kingdom Metazoa; phylum Chordata; class Mammalia; order Chiroptera; family Vespertilionidae; genus Myotis; species Myotis myotis. The sequence goes on from NW_023416357.1 coordinate 38,329,302, forward strand.
GAACACTGGAACCTCTCTTGAAAGATGTAGTTTCCAGTCGCAGTTTCTTAAGTCTTGGTTTTCTCATCTACAAAGGGAGAGCGAAATTAATGCCAAATCCAATGAGTTGTTAGTAAGATAATTAAAAGCTCTTGATAAATTTGAAAGTGCGATGGAAATGTTCATTAGTATTATCAGTAGTATCATGAAATTTTTCAAGGAAAAAAAAATACTTGTTTTTCTATCTCTGTGAAAATCTGTCAACTAACATAGAAAACCTTTTAACATCACATAAAAATGACCAATTTAATGCCCTGCAAAACCCATGCCTGATCGTCAGCTTTTCAAAGGCGACTTTTGTGCATAAGAATGATCTATAGAAGGCTGAAGGTTGATTATAAAATCTCTAGTGCCTGCTTGCCTCGAGCCATTTTAGATGAGCTATTCAAAATGCATCCAAGTTATCAGTTTGCTCTGATAGACTAGAATAGCAAGAAGAGTTTGATCTCCCCTGCTGGAGAGGAGACATCCATTGTTGTCTACCTTTCCATATATCATATACCTGGCTCTTTATTCTTACTTAACAATATAGCTTGAGGCTTAAAATTTGTTTTCAAATTTACATGCTAGGAAAGACCATGACAGTTACTTTACACAGAGCTCCAAAAACACACAGCTCCATTGATATACAATCTTTTTCAGAATTTAAAAGCATGCTTATGTTTTGGGAAGGGAACAATTATTTTATATTGTGTATGTGGCTATCAATTTTTAAAAGTGGAATCTGAGAACCAAGATGGCGGCATAGGTTAACGCCGGAGTTTGCTGCTTTGAACAACTACTTCAAAAGTGAAACTAAAAGACGGAAGGGACATCACCCAGAACCACAGGAACGCTGGCTGAGTGGAAGTCCTACAACTAGGAGGAAAGAGAAACGCATACGGACACTCAGAGGAGGCGCAGTGCTGAAGTCAAATTCTGAGGTGCAGAGTGCGCGAGCGGGCTGGCTGCGGAGGGCGCGGTTGGAGTTTTCAATCGGGAGGGAGTCGCAGACTCTGAGCTCCAGATACAGGCGAGTCTTTAGGGACCCAGACTCAAACGGGAGAAGCAGGACTGTCTGGCTTTGGTCAGAGCAAGTGCAGCTTTCTCTCCGAGCTTTGCAGCGGGTGCTGGGACTCAGAGAGGCAGAGCCCCTGGGGACAGGACTGAGAGCCGCCATAACTGCTCTCTCCGGCCCACCCTGTTGATCCTGTGCAACCCGCCCCGCCCAAGCCCTGCACAGAGGCAATTGCTGGATAGCCTCAGGCAAAGGCTAGATTAGCACCTCCCTAGAGGACAGAAGTTCTCTCACTGCTGATATAGCTGATTCTCATAGCCACCTGGCCTGGAGGTCAAACCCTCCCTGGTATTAGCTACGACAATCAAGGTTTAATTATAAGACTGCGAACAAAGACCACTAGGGGGTGCACCAAGGAAGCATAACAAAATGCGGAGACAAAGAAACAGGACAAAATTGTCAATGGAAGATATAGAGTTCAGAACCACACTTTTAAGGTCTCTCAAGAACTGTTTAGAAGCCGCAGATAAACTTAATGAGATCTACAAGAAAACTAATGAGACCCTCGATGCTATATTGGGGAACCAACTAGAAATTAAGCATACACGGACTGAAATAACGAATATTATACAGACTCCCGACAGCAGACCAGAGGAGCGCAAGAATCAAGTCAATGATTTGAAATGCGAGGAAGCAAAAAACACCCAACCGGAAAAGCAAAATGAAAAAAGAATCCAAAAATGCGAGGATAGTGTAAGGAGCCTCTGGGACAGCTTCAAGCGTACCAACATCAGAATTATAGGGGTGCCAGAAGATGAGAGAGAGCAAGATATTGGAAACCTATTTGAAGAAATAATGACAGAAAACTTCCCCCACCTGGTGAAAGAAATGGACTTACAGGTCCAAGAAGCGCGGAGAACCCCAAACAAAAGGAATCCAAAGAGGACCACACCAAGACACATCATAATTAAAATGCCAAGAGCAAAAGATAAAGAGAGAATCTTAAAAACAGCAAGAGAAAGAAACTCAGTTACCTACAAGGGAATACCCATACGACTGTCAGCTGATTTCTCCACAGAAACTTTGCAGGCCAGAAGGGAGTGGCAAGAAATATTCAAAGTGATGAATACCAAGAACCTACAACCAAGATTACTTTATCCAGCAAAGCTATCATTCAGAATTGAAGGTCAGATAAAGAGCTTCACAGATAAGGAAAAGCTAAAGGAGTTCATCACCACCAAACCAGGATTATATGAAATGCTGAAAGGTATCCTTTAAGAAGAGGAAGAGGAAGAAAAAGGTAAAGATACAAATTATGAACAACAAACATGCATCTATCAACAAGTGAATCTAAGAATCAAGTGAATAAATAATCTGATGAACAGAATGAACTGGTGATTATAATAGAATCAGGGACATAGAAAGGGAATGGACTGACTATTCTTGGGGGGGAAAGGGGTGTGGGAGATGCGGGAAGAGACTGGACAAAAATCGTGCACCTATGGATGAGGACAGTGGGTGGGGAGTGAGGGCGGAGGGTGGGGCGGGAACTGGGAGGAGGGGAGTTATGGGGGGAAAAAAGAGGAACAAATGTAATAATCTGAACAATAAAGATTTAATTAAAAAAAAAAAAAAAGAACCAGAAAAAAAAAAAAAAAAAAAAAATAAAAGTGGAATCTTACTAAGTGTATCATCAAATATTTACTTGTCTGCTTTGTCTTGAGAGAACAGTTCTGATCCAAATGACTAATTAATATCCACTTAAAATCCTAAAGCAATTTGTTAACTGGAACTTGGGAGGTGAATCCTGATGGTCAGGTGTGAGGATGGAGCACAGCATTCAGACCTATACTGACAGCAGTTTATGTCAACCTGAGGAAATGGGTGTCATTTCTCTGAGCCTCTCTTTCCTTATCTATAAAAGACAAATAAAAATGCTTCCGAACAGAATGACTATGAGAAAATGCAGGTGAAAAAAGTGCAATGGTTATATAAATGTTAGTGGTTATTGTTGCTGTTATTAGGAAGCTATTAGAATAAGAACCGCTTGCCTGATTACTGTTGGTGGCCCAGATGCAATGACTGATACCAACATTACTGTCACTTCCTTCACCATCTCAATGAAGTATGAATGCCCCTAGGAAAAAGATGTGTATATTCTAAAATATTCACAGGTGAAATTACATGAGACCTGAGATTTGCTTCACAGATTAAAAAAAAAAAGGCAAGTTGTAAAACAATACAAGCTATATGCTTCCTTGGAGATAGATATAGCTAAGGAAGTAGATATGGATACAGATCTTACATGGAGACTTACGTGGAGAGCAACAGACATAGACACAGAGATAAATGTAGAATATAAGGTCTAATAATACCAAAGTGATTATATCTGGATGTAATAAGAATTTTTCCCCCTGGTTGGTGGCATATCTGTTATTTTCCAAATCTCTTATAGTGAACATGATTATTTCTACAATATTTAAATATTTTTTCAGTGTTTGTTTTGTTTTTCAAAAAATATTAGAGAAAAGTTTAAGTTGCAATATTAATGATAAGAACATGAAGCATTAACTCTCTACTCTGTCCTAAAACAAGACCTCTTGATAAGGCTCTGCACAGACTAGTCCCTCCACTTGGATCATTCTCCCAGCTCCACCATCAACTCTTCAAATGGTTGTTTCTTTCTTACCTTTACACGAATACCTAAATGCATCTCCTCAGAAACCTCCTGGCTAACCTACCAAGTGAAGTTCGTTGGCTTCCTTCATAGTACCTGGCATAATTTTATAATTATATATTCTTTTGGTTCCTTGTTTATTGGCTGTCTCACTTGCTCATGAGACTTGAAATGCCAGAAGGCAGAGACTGGCTGTTTTGTTCATCACTGTATACCCAGTGTCTAGTAGAGAGCCTAGCACGTAAATATGCATTGAATGAATTCATGCATGAACAAATGAATGCAGCAGTACCCATGTAGGAAGGCAGATGTCTTCACTCAGGGAGATCCAGGTGCATCAGACTCCAAAGGTGGGGGCAAAGGCTAAGCCAACAGGCATCAGAGGGCTGGCATATCAATAAATCCCTGCCTGCTGTATAAGAAATAGAAATTGAAGTCTTCATGAATGATTTCCATTTAAATTCGAAGAACTCCTCAATGAAATGCTTACTTGAAAATTCTAGAGCTAAAGCAGACCTTTAAAATCAAATCATTTCCTATAAATAGGGAAACTGAAACCGGAGAAAACACACAAGCAGTAGCCTTGGTCCCCACCTACCAGACCAGAACTCTCTTAACTACTCCTCACTGACCCCAGTATGACAGCAATATTACCCAGAAACTCACAGACTAATAGTCCCAGCGGTTCTTCTTGGCTTCTGCTAGCACAAGAAGTTTGAAACTAAATGAATAGGCTTTCTTTTCCAATGCTGTCTTTATAGTCTGTTTATTACATAAAATACAGATTCATAACCTAGTTTGGCACCAACATTCCTTTTATTGTAGAGCTATCTCAAATCCCAAACCAATACACAACTCACTTTCTTCCTTTTACCTCTCTACCACACAAACTTGCCTAGTATTCCTCAGAGCAAGGTCTAGGTTGAACTTCTTTAGGTATTTAATTAATTAAAAGACCTGGGATGCATGTATTAAGTACATGTAATTATATTTATTGGGTGCATACTATATGCCAGGCACTATTTTAAACACTTTACCTGTGATCATTCAATGTTCACGACAACCCTATGAGAAAGGTGATAATGTGCCCTTTTTAAATGTGTAAACTGACACAATTTTAAATTACTTGCCTAATGGGCAAAGCAGTGGAGCTGGAAATGGAGCCAGGCATTGGAGGGGTTTTTTTTAGTTTAAATAAGACAGATGTTTATTTCTGTGCTGTGCACAGAGGTACACAGCCCAGGTCTGCAAGGAAGAATCTTCTTCCTCCACATGGGGCGATTATCTCGAAATGCAAGGTTGTCACTGGCTAATTGGCATGTCCCCATCAGTGGGAAGGTGCAGAGAGGAAGAGGAAGACAAGCAGCTTCCTCTCTCCCAGCAACTTTTCATTTTGAAAAATTTCAAACCCACAGAAAAAGATAGAAAACGATGTTTTAAAAGATGGTACCAAGAACCAAGAACTTTTCACTCAGATTTCTCAGTTGTGAACATTTTAACATATTTGTTTTTATCTTTCTCTACATAATTTGAAAAATGCTGCAAGTTACACAAAGGAATATTTCTTACAATATAAAGGGAAGATCAACAAGCCAAACGTTGAAGATCAAACGTTACCAATGAATACAGTTGACTTGATGAGACAAAATATCATGGATGATTTTTTTTATTGCTTTTATTATGAGAACTAGAGGCCCAGTGCACAAAATTCATGCATGGGGGGCGGGGAGGGGGGCTCAACCCAGCCTGAACCCTCTCCAATCTGGGACCCCTCGGGGGATGGCCAACTGCCAGTTTAGGTAAACCAGCAGTCGGACATCCCTCTCACAGTTAGGGACCACAGGCTCCTAACTGCTCACCTGCCTGCCTACCTGATTGCCCCTGTTTCTGCCTGCCAGCCTAATCACCCCCTAACCAAGTGGTTCTCAACCTGTGGGTCATGACCCCTTTGGCGGTCAAACGACCCTTTCACAGGGGTCACCTAAGACCATCCTGCATATCAGATATTTCCATTACGATTCATAACAGTAGCAACATTATAGTTATGAAGTAGCAATGAAAATAATTTTATGGTTGGGTCACAACATGAGGAACTGTCTTTAAAGGGCCAGAAGGTTGAGAACCACTGCCCCGCCGGCCTGGCTGATGCCTAACTACTCCCCTGCTGGCCCGGTCACCCTCAACTGCCTTCCTTCCCTTGATGACCCAATCACCCCAAACTTCCCTCCCCTGCTGGCCCGATCACCCACAACTGCCCTCCTCTGCCGGCCCAATCGCCTGCAACTGCCCTCCCTTGCCTCGACCCGCCTCCTCTCCACCGTGCAGAGCCACAGGATCCTCAGGCCTCACGGTGCTGAGTGGTCACCAGGCCCGCCTCCGCTGTGCGCCCGGTCATCTTGTGGTGGCCATCTTGTGACGATGTCACGCGAGGGAGTGACGCCACCCAAGCTTTTATTAGATAGGATGTTTGACCCAAAAAGAAAAACACAAAGAAAGAAGATTTTTTAAAAAGGTAAAAATATCAAAGCCACAACACAAATGTTGCCAGCCCAGCCACTCTATGAAAAGATGGACCTGGTAGAGTGGAAACAGGATGGACTTCTGAGCCTGAGTTCAAACCCAAGTTCTCCCACTTGCTGAATTTGCTATAATATTTGTTGAGCCCTCCTGAGCCTCAGTTCCTCATATGTAAAATTAGGAAAGACATCCTATAAATCTATTATTTCTAATGATTCTGGGCAGAACCTAGAAGTTTACCTTTTTAACAAGTCCAAGGTGGGTAGTTCACAGAGTAGATTCTGAGAAACACTGAGCAGGAAGGGAACTAACGAGAGAATTTATGGATTGGGGAAGAGGTTCCAAACCCTTCCCACTCTCTCCTCAGCCCTCCCTTCCCCCATCCCTGCTGCCTGTACCCCTATCCTCTCACACATTGGAGGCTGCACAAAATTTTGTCCATGACTCCAGTTTGGTTTTCTTCAAGCAAAGTCCTCCGATACCCTCTTCTCCACCCTGTCCCTAGCCCCCCAATCCACCCAAGTTTCCCACCAATCTCCAACATGAAGCTTCTGCTTCAGACAGGTCTGCCTGGACACCATTATGACTGACAGCACCTCTCTGTTGCCCTTACTCTCTGCTTCCTGTCAGAGCCCAGCTTAGGTCCTCTTCTTCCAAGAAACCCTCTGCTTCAGCCACCCTGCGTTCTCCCCTCCTTATACTACGTAGCATTTAACTCTACTTTTCATTATTGCTTACATAGCCCTTGTTTTATTCTGGGCGTTTCTAAATGTGCTCTGAGCTCCTTGAGAAGAGAAACAGTGATTCTCCTTCCTCATACTCTTTATGATACTTAGCGGAATGCTAGACAATAGCAGGCGAACGACTCGACCTACAGTAACTATTGGTTACTTAGCTGACTTATTGAGGAAGACGGGATGAGATCAAAGAAAGCAACTCTGTAAGGGTGAGAACAGTGTGGCGCTTGTTACAGACCGATAAACCCACTCAGGAGCCCCATCTTCAAGGGTGTTTTAAATAGGACCTAGAAGTGGGAAATAAAAGTAGAGTTCAAGATAAAATCCGAAATAAATGAAAAGCAGAGAGTAAACAGCTGCTGGCCCTTGCTCTGTTGTGTCTTTGAAAAGTTTCAATTAAAAATAGCCCTAATACATTTTTTAAAGAAACTGGTAAAATCCCTTTGTCTCTTTAATGTGTTACTAGGAGTTATTAGTATCATTTCATGGCTCCAGCACAAATGCTTCTAGAATTTATTGCTGGGTTCACATCTCTGCTCTTTTATGGATTTCTTCCAAGAGGGGCTTGAATACGGGACTCCCATTATATGTCCCTTGTGGTGGGCTGGCTAGAGCTAGCTGCATCAGCAAATGGCAATAAAGCTCATCAAGGCAACAACTGTTACTCACCGGTGTAGTTTGATTTACAGCAGAACATTTCCAGATGGATTCTGATGTAACCCTTTTACTTCCATCTCCCAACAACATTGAAATTGAAAAATCAATGACAATACCCACATTTTACATGTTGCTGAGTTTTGCTGGGAGTGGTAAATAAATATACATACACATATATATACATACTTACATACATATATGTACAGATACACACACACACATATAAAATAAATGTTGTGAATTTAAACAAAGATACACTTTGTAAGTAACTAAAACACACTGAGAGAGCTTCCCAGAAGGTGGTAGGTATGTTTAATCAAGACAAATTACAAAGAAGCCATATTAGAAAAGACTTTATTTATATAAGGGCTTAGAAACAGCTTTAAATCACAAAGTCTTAGTTTGTTATGTCAACAGGCTGTCAATAAAAATCCTTTTACTGGGGTCATCAGCGTCACCAGTGCATTCATCAGTCCTGCTTCTTTAACCAGAGGCAGTCGTCAAATCTCATTAGCTCGCTCTGTCTCCAGGAGGAGGGAGATCACCTATCAGTTACCGTCACTGCGTGACAGACCATACAAAGGAGAGCTTTAAATCTGCCAGGGCTCTAAACCTAGTAAGGAGAGAATAAATCCCCTTGGATATCAGTTGTAACAGAAACAGATTCTGCAGAAGGCAACAGGATAACTGCATGTGGGTTGGGCTGTATGGCTGTTTTGTTTTAAATTAGCCAATGATTACAGACTTCATACCGAAAACCTGACTTGCTCTTTCTGGATATTTCCTAATCTCGCCCTCGGTAGAAGACTGAAAAATAAATGATGTGAAATTAGCATGAGTTTAGTGACGACATAATTAGATAACTGTCTCCCACGAAAATCCAACTCCCAAATCACTACACAGTTGTGAAGGGCTGTTCAATGTGCTTCTGGCTATAGAAGCAGGCAACAGATACGTCTCTAATTCTATGAGTGATAGGACAAGAAGAACCATGATACACACTGATCAGACTGCTTTTCTTCACTTTAGTACCCTCAGGTGGCCTTCTTTTTATAAAAATCAACATGCTATTTGAGCAAAATTGTATTTCCAGCTTATTCAACTTGTACTTATCTAAGAGACTACCAGTCTAAATTATGTCATGAACTACCCACCTACAAGATGCTTCGCAAAGTCTCTGTTCATTCAGTTGTCCAACTACAGAGAGTGGCACCTTCTCAAACCTGAATGCACTTACAAATCACCTGGGGATCCAGGTAAAATGCAGATTCTGACTCAGGAGATCTGGGCTGGACCTAAGAGTCTGTATTTTTAACAAGCTCCTAGTAATGGTGATGGCTGCTGGTCTGAGATGAACACATTGGACATTAATCACCTTAATAATATCCTTTAAATTTCCAACAAGAAATATAAACATGGTTACATAATTTCATGTGATTTATTTCCTGAAAGACAAGAATGATAATGTCTAAAGAGAAGCTGATTTTAGACATGAATTTTAAAACACAATCATAATCTCCCTAAATGTTATCTCCACAGATAGACACCTTTTTAGAGCTCAAAGAGGTCCTTTAAGGTCAATGAGTATTGACTTCAGGAAGTGAGCCAAAACAGAACAGAAACAGATTCATTTAAAGCAAAGCTTAAATCCAATACCTTTTCCCAGCTGCACTATTGATGACTGCTTGGCTTTTTCTTTGCAGTAAATGTACATAAATCGAAATATGCTCCTCTTATTTTCAAAAACCTCTTCCTGAGAATAGAATTAAGGTTCATTTGCTCACCTATAGCATCTGCCGTGCAAAATTTATTTAAATATGACACATTTAAGGTTTGTTATTACTTAAACTAACTCCTTTAAAATGTATTAGCCTAATACAGATTCAGCTGTGGAGATAAATGGCAAAGGTCAGCATATTCTAGTTCCCCTTTAATAACAGTAGAAACCTGTGTTTTAAAACTACTTTCTTGCCCAGCCCGCATGGCTCGGTGGTTGAGCATTGACCTATGAATCAGGAGGTCACGGTTTGATTTCCGGTCAGGGCACATGCCTGGGGTTGCAGGCTCAAACCCCAGTGTGAGACATGCAGGAGGCGAGGCAGCCAATGAACTGATTCTCTCTCATCATTGATGCTTCTATCTCTCTCCTTCTCCTTTCCTCTCTGAAATCAATAAAAATATATTTTTTTAAAAAACAACTATGCAGGTCAACAAGAAAAAAAAGACATATAGGAAGATCACACCTTCATCATAACTTGAAAACAAATAACACTACAAACTTTAAATCATCTGTAATTAAGAAAATATCAACTCACAGCAGTACTATAGCTAGCTCTCCCACTGTAAGCCTTTGCAGAGACCTAAGGAGGGTTTCCAGAAAATCTGCATGGGAGACAGAACAAAGTAAGCTAAAATAGGTCCCAGAAAGAGGAAAATCCATCTTAAGTGTAAAAATATTGAAAAAGTTCAGTAGTAGAAGCACTGACTACAGGGAAGAAAATGAAAAGTGGCACAAAATTCAAAGAGGCAGTTCTAGAAAGGCTGGGGAAGTAAAGGATAAAAAGAAAAGTAGAAGCAATCTTCGGATACTACATAGAGAGGGCAGCAAACAAACAAAACATGAGAGAATGAGTCACAATCCTGCAAGACAAATCAAAACCAAAAAAAGTCCAAGGATGCACAAACATTTTGGGGCCAAATAATTCTTTATTGTGAGGATCTATTCTGTGCACTGTAGAATGTCTGGCGGTACCCTTGGCCTCTACCTACCAGTTAGCATACCATCTCCAGGTATGACAACCAGAATATCTCCAGACATTGCCAAATGTCCCCTGGGAAACAAAATCACATCCTAGTGAAAATCATTGACCTAGTCCTAGGGCGATGATTTGTTGAATTGCTGATTGGGTTGTTTGGTATTTTAAGACTGCTTTTTAAATGTTTGGAGTCAACAGTTCAAAGGGAAAATAAAGAAAATTAAGAAGGAAAAAAAGCTCCACTCATTCATTTATTCTCTCAACAAATACCTATTGAATGCCCATTAAGTAATAGGCATTGTATAAAAGATGAATCAGTGGGAGTGGGGAGGAGAGAGTCAATGGGGGAAAGAAAAGGGGACATCTGTGGTACTTTCAACAATAAAAATAAAAAAATAAAAGACGAATAGGTAAGACATAGTCGCAACCAAATTTTAAAATTCCATATTACTTATTTAATTTAATATTATCATGTTTTGATTAACTTCTGTATTTTCAAGAAATTGATGCCATGCTTGTTTCTAGGCTAAAATCTTAACACACAAGCAATACGTTATATAAATATTATTTTATTATAAATGTTAAAAAACTCACTGTGGATAACTATTTTTGGTGTTGATACGGAAATTTTCTTTATCTGTGGATGAATCAGCTAGCTATTATTTCAATAATGCTGTATAACATAACCGGAAACTCTCAGTGGCAAATAACAATAGGCCTTTATTTAACGTGCACATCTGTGAGCTGACCAGGGATCAGCTGATCGAGGCTGGGCTCAGCTTGAATGGCTCTGCTCCATCTGTCCCTCATCCTCTTCCCTCTATCGGCAGACTAGTTAAGCATATTCTTCTTATGGCAATGACATCGGCACAGAGAGGGAGAATTACATAAGACGCAGGCTCAGAATTGACACACTGTCACTTCTATGCTCTGCAGTCAAAGATACTATCACAAGGCAGAGAAAACATACTCTACTTATGAGGGCGAGGAGAACTACAAAATCACACAGCAAAGGATATTGACACAGGCAGGGTTAGAGAATCAGGGCCAATGCTGCAATACCACAGTGGAGGAAAACAAAGCAAAACAAAAAAAAAGAGATGTAAATCACAGCATAGGGAATATAGTCAATAATACTGTGATAAGTATGTATGGGGCCATATGGGCACTTAAAATACCAGAGGGGCCACTGTGTAAAGCACATGATTGTCTAACCACTAAGCTGTACATCTAAAACTAACACAGAATAATAACAAATGTAACTCTGAGGCAGCGCCTCCTTCCCTCCCTCCTCCCCAGCGGCGCCCCCCTTCTCTCTCTCTCTCTCTCTCTCTCTCTCTCTCTCTCTCGTCCTTGGCTAGGATCGAACCTCAGGCCCTTGAATCCCCAGACCAATGCTCTATCCACTGAGGCAAACCAATCTACACTCCTCTCCTCTCTTTTTTTTAGGGCCTAAAGTAGAGGGTTTCAATCACCTTCTTTTTCTGGTAGATTCAACTAAGCCCACTTGTTGAGCTTAAAGCACTCACATTTGCCTCTTGTTGATCACTGAGAGAGAAAGAATTCTACAGGGCCCCTGTAGTTCAATTGTGAAATCCCTTTTCTCTCTCCTACATGAGGAGAGAGAAAAGGAGAATATGTCATTTTTTTCCATGTCTCTAATATTCAGAAATATTCCCCCGAGAAAATTGGGGAGAAGAGACAGGGAATAAGGTTATGTGTGCCTAGCTCCTGAGAAGCCTTCTCAAACTCTGAAAGAATCACAGGATAACTCCCTGTGGACTAAAAGGCATCTCTGGTCAGCCTCGGTCTTGAAGAATGTCCCGGCTTAACAGTTCTTTTCCAGAGAGCAGGTTGCCTAACTTAGTGAAGAAGTTGCACCATGTGCATGTTTTCCATCCCATTCCTCTGACTTCATCCTCTTTTATTCTTTTCCGCAAAGCCAATTTAACAGTTGTATCTCAGACTCAGGCTCAAAAACCTCTCGGATGAGTTGTCACACCTGTATCCTACTCTCACCTCACCCTAGCATAACCAAGTGTACATGTTTATCTAGATTAAACGATGGTGAGAACATCAAGAGAGAATATTGGGAGAGCTAAGGGTATGTTGGCTACTTATTATCTCATCCTAATCTCTAGTTTATTATTGCAGTTCTTCCAGAACACTAGTATTTTGCTGTGCTTTTCTCTGAAGTTTTCCCTGCCCCTGTACTTCAGCATGGACTGCACCCACTCTCCAGGGACTGTCATGTGTTCAAAGCACAGTGTAACTAATAGAAATAAAGAGTGCAATGCCCCCTCCCCTGAGGTACTCCTTCTAGATGGAGTCTCTCACTGATGGTCAAAGACAAACAACAGGGTGGATGGATGGTAGAGGGTTCAGTGGGAATGGGTAGCAATTGGAGAAACAAAACCTTAAAAAAATGGTTCTTTCTCTTGTTCTGTTCCCTTTCTCTTTTTGGAATGACCCACCTGTTGCAACTCCAGTGTGACTGGTTGAATTAGAAGGGACTGAGATCTTCTCTCACTGTAAGAATGAAGTTCCCTTCTGAAATGCTAATCTACAAAGACTTTATAAAACACTGACGGTGGGGTGGGAGGGAGAAGGCTGCTTGGACCTGCCAGTAGGGAAGGGAAATAATAAAAAAAAAAAAAGAAAAGAAACTTTTCAGGTGTCTTTATTTATATTCCTTATTTGTTCTTAAAGAGAATTTTCCTGAAGCATAACACTTTCTTAAATCAAGTACCAGCCCAATATATTTAAATTTTTCCATTCTGTATACTCCAGGGGAAAAATAATTGGATTATGTCCTCTCATTCATGACTATTTAAATATTCAATTTCTGAGGTTACAATTTACTGTGTTTTTATATTTTATTCAGGATACAGTGTTCCAGCAAATATCACGAACTCAAAGCAATGGTTCATACTGACATTAAATATGCCATTAACATGCTTGTTCCCAGAAAAGTTCTATGAGAAGCTGTCAACAAACCTGAAGAGAAAGCCTTACTGCATTCAAAATAAATGATAAAAGAGGCATCCGAAATAACTTAAAACTTTTAGGAAGATGAAGAGAAGATACGGTAACTTGAAAACATCTAGCTCTCTGTTTGGCAAACAAACATTATTCCGATTTTCATATGCCTAGAGATAACAATGAAGCAAAGTTCATGCCGTTTTCCACAGCAGTGACGAGGTTGTTCCTTTCATCTCTGTGGCTCAGATGCTTATAATGTAATGTGACTAACACCTTAAAGCCCTGGTCTTTAATTTCCCCACCGTCATGAGAAATAGTGGGATCACTCTTTTAAAAAAAACAGCATTGAAAGATCAGCATCTCTGATATTCTGTGAACTCGACCATTTGGCCTGCCTGGACTTCCAGTTTCAGACTCTTAAACTCGAGGAAACTGCCAATCTCCATCCTGGGTTCCCCTCCCTGCACCACAGCCTAGAAACTGTCTCAAAACAATTGGGCCAAAGCCGGTTTGGCTCAGTGGATAGAGCATCGGCCTGCGGACTCAAGGGTCCCAGGTTCGATTCCGGTCAAGGGCATGTGCCTTGGTTGTGGGCACATCCCCAGTGGGAGGTGTGCAGGAGGCAGCTGATCGATGTTTCTCTCTCATTGATGTTTCTGTCTCTCTATCTCTCTCCCTTCCTCTCTGTAAAAAATCAATAAAATATATTTTTAAAAAAACAGTTGGGACAATTGCAGGACTCACATTGTTTGATTGTCATCTCTCAGAGATCACTGTTTTTCATTATCTGATTCCAATATCTTGAGAACCATTGTTTCACATATTTTTGTCCTGCTTTTTACTTACTTCAGACAAAAAGGGACATCTAATCATTATTACTTCATCATGACCAAAACCAAAGGTCCAAAAATTGTTAATAGCAAAATAGTTTTTTTAGTATAGGATATTTAAAAATAAATTTAAATTACATGAAAGTCTACTTTTTCCTCAGTGATGGCAGATAAACCATGTTTTAATATAAGTTGCCATTTATCACAAAACTGTCCAGCTGTAAACACCAGGAAATAATGGACTCTGAACTAAGAGTTTTATAGATTGAGATACACATTTTCAAGGAGCAACAAGAAGAGATCAATAAACAATTAACTTATGTGAGGAGTCAACATTTTAGATGTTACCAGACTGTTAAACTTTGAATGTCTTCACTAGAGCAGTGCCCAAAAAGACTAAGGAAGCCTCTTCATGTGGGCACACAACCTTTTGGGGGAGCCTTTCTCAGTTTAATTCGCCCACTCAAAAAATATTTATTGAGTTCCTACTATCTGCCAGGGACTATTCAAAGCCATGGAGATATAGGAGGGAACATAATTAAGGTCTTGACCTTCAAAGAACTCAGTGGGTAAAACAATAAACCAACACAAAATAGTTTTATTGAGAAAAGACTAAACCAGAGTAAAGTGTTCAAGAACTTCCAGGAGTGATATCTTAGATAGAGTTGCTGGGGAAGCCCTCTCTGAGGAGGTTACATTGGATTTTAAATGAAGTGAGGGGAGAATCCATACAAAACTCTAAAGAAGAATGTCCTGTCCTACCTGGTTTGGCTCAGTGGATAGAGCTCGGCCTGCAGGCTGAAGGGTCCCAGGTTCAATTCCCATCAAGGGCACATACCAGGCTTGCACACTGATCCCCAGTAGGGGGCATGCAGGAGGCAGCCAATCCATGATTCTCTCTCAACATTGATGTTTCTCTCTCTCTCCCCCTCTCCCTTCCTCTCTGAAATCAATTAAAATGCAAATTAAAAACAAATCACATGCAAACTGAAAATATCTTAAAAAAAGAAAAAAGAAGAAGAATGTTCTGGAAAGGAAACAAGTACAACTATCCTCAGGTACAAATGAGGTGGGCTAATTTAAAGATTTGGGTAGGAATCTAATCTTAAATCAGCAATAACTAGAAACCAGTTAGTTTTGTTAATCTACATTCATTCATTCATTCATTCATTTATTCATATAATAAACTACATATCAAACACCTGCTATATGTGTGAATGCAAAGATGAGTTGCCTAGCATGGCCATTTCATAGGTTGAGCATCAACCTATGAACCAGGAAGTCATGGTTTGATTTGTAGTCAGAGCACATGCCCAGGTTTTGGGCTTGATCACCAGTGTGGGGGTGTGCAGGAGGCAGTCTATCGATGATTATCTCTCACCATTGATGTTTCTATCTTTTTCCCTCTCCCTTCCTCTCTGAAATCAATCCTATATAATAAACCCTAATATGCAAATTGGCTGAACAGCAAAACGAACAGTTGCTATGTCGTGCACTGACCACCAGGGGGCAGACGCTCAATGCAGGAGCTGCACCCTGGTGGTCAGTGCGCTCCCACAGAGGGAGCACCACTCAGCCAGAAGCCAGGCTCATGGCTAATGAACGCAGCAGTGGTGGTGGGAGCCTCTCCCACCTCCATGGCAGCACTAAGGAGCAGTGAGCCCAGCTTCTGCCTGAGCAGCACCCCCACAGGGGGAGCACTGCAGGTGGGCGGTAAGGAGCGAGGGGTCCCAGACTGTGAGAGCCCCGGACTGTGAGAGTAATGTCTGACTGCTGGCTGAATGTCTGACCCCTGGGGGGATCGGGCCTAAGCAGACAAGTGGACATCCCCCAAGGGGTCCAGGACTGTGAGAGGGTGCAGGCCGGCTAAAGGATGCCCCCCCCCCCCCCGCCCACCGCCAGTGCACAATTTTCATGCACCAGGCCTCTAAAATATATATATATATATGATGAGTCGCCTAATAAAATCACCAGCCCAATTTAATGGGAAAGGATCTGACACATAAATAACAAGCAATGGTCATACTAGTGGGGGTAATGGAGCTTCAAGTTTAAGGTCCAAAGGGTGTATTAATTCCAAAAGGTTCGACCCACTTGGCTATGCGTGACTGGCTCACTGGGCCCTTATTTGCATGAGAAGCAAAGGAGGATGCTAAGACATGGGAGATTTGAGGAACAATATGATTTGTGTGAAATGAGAAGTAGTTGTTCAAAAAGAAGATCAATTTTGAGCAGAGCAAAGGGCATGCTTATCAGAGCCCTTTGGCTCTGCCTCTCTAGTTCATGTCTCTCTAGGTTCATGCCTAAGTTCTTAATTTATTTATTTTTTTTTAATCCTCACCCAATGATATGTTTTTCATTGATTTCAGAGAGAGAGAGAGGAAAGAAGAGGGAAAGAGAGAGAGAAAAAAACATTGATTGGTTGCCTCCCGTATGCACCTGCAACCTGGGTATGCATCCTGACCTGGAATCAAACCCGTGACCCTTAGAAGTTCCAACCAACTGAGCCACGCCAGCCAGAGCATGCCCAAATTCTTTAGAAGAGAAATAAAGAGCTTTTTTGTTGAAATCTCTGAAAGAAACCAGAGCACCAGGCCAGGCTGCTTGGGGAACAGTCCACACTGGGCCCTGCTTCACTGTGTGACTGCTGGAGTACATTGTAATAAGAAACAGAGATGGGGGCAGGGATGAAGCAGCCAAAATCGCCATGGACAGAGACCCCCACCAGCTAAGAACAAGAGTCAGAGCAACGCCTAAGGGCCACTAGCTGGGAGAGGAGGAAATGCTGTTGTAGCTGGTAGGGCTGTGCTTATTGCACACAAAGGGACATCTCTGGGGACCCCTTAAATTAGTTCCTGAATTTTTCCTGATGCAAATCTGTAACTTTGGAATTGCATATTCTTTGTTACCATCTCATATCAGCTACTTAACTAGATGCATTATCTTGAACAAATTACTAAACCTCTCTGGACCTCATTTTCTTCATCAGTTAAATAGGGATAAAACTGTTAAATGTTAGGATTGCTGTAAGGTTTCAGTAGCATGTGGTAAGTACTTAAACAATGGTAGCTTGTTTTTATAATTATTATTATTAGTAGTAGTAGTAGTAGTAGTAGTAGTAGTATTGAAATTTAGGAGACCCAAATTTTTGAAAAGTTGGGGAGTAAAGATTAAATTAGCAATCTTTTTTTTTTTTTAATATATTTTTTTATTGATTAAGATATTACATATGTGTCCTTGTCCCCACGTTACCCTCTCCCCGCCCCCCCCCCCCCCCGCTCATGCCCTCACCCACCCGTTGTCCATGTCCATTGGTTAGGCCTATATGCTTGCATATAAGTCCTTTGGTTGATCTTTCCCCCAACCCCCACCCTCCCCTACCTTCCCTCCAAGGCCCGACAGTCCAATCAATGCCTCTCCGTCTCTGGATCAGTCCTTGTTCATCAGCTTATGTTGTTCATTATATTCCACAAATGAGTGAGATCCTGTGGTATTTATCCGCTCTCCAGTTCCATCCATGCTGTGGCAAATGGTAAGAGTTCCTTTTTCTTCTTCCTCTTCTTAAAGAATACCTTTCAGCATTTCATATAATGCTGGTTTGGTGGTGATGAACTCCTTTAGCTTTTTCTTATCCGTGAAGCTCTTTATCTGACCTTCTATTCTGAATGATAGCTTTGCTGGATAAAGTAATCTTGGTTGCAGGTTCTTGCTATTCATCACTTTGAATATTTCTTGCCAGTCTCTTCTGGCCTGCATGGTTTCTGTTGAGAAATCAGCTGACAGTCGTATGGGTACTCCCTTGTAGGTAACTGACTGTCTTTCTCTTGCTGCTTTTAAGATTCTCTCTTTATCTTTTGCTCTTGGCATTTTAATTATGATGTGTCTTGGTGTGGTCCTCCTTGGATTCCTTTTGTTTGGGGTTCTCTGCGCTTCCTGGACTTGTAAGTCCATTTCTTTCACCAGGTAGGGGAAGTTTTCTGTCATTATTTCTTCAAAAAGGTTTTCAATATCTTGCCCTCTCTCTCTTTCTGGTACCCCTATAATTCTGATGTTGGTACGCTTGAAGTTGTCCCAGAGGTTCCTTACACTATCTTCATATTTTTGGAATCTCTTTTCTTTTTTCTTTTTCGGTTGGATATTTTTTGTTTCTTTGTATTTCAAATCTTTGACTTGATTCTTGGGATCCTCTTTTCTGCTGCTGGATCTCTGTAAATTATTCTTTATTTCAGTCAGTGTATGCTTAATTTCTAGTTGGTCCTTTTTCATGTCCTCCATGGTCTCCCTATACTTGTTGAGGGATTCATTAAATTTATCGGCGGTTTCCATAAAATTCTTGAAAAACCTTATAACCGTGGCCTTAAACTCTATATCCAATCGTTTGCTTTCCTCCATTTCTGCCATTTGTGACCTGTTTCTTTGTCTCCGCATTTTGGCAGCTTCCCTGTGTTGATAGAGTGGCCCTGTGCGCCAGGTGTCCTGTAGGGCCCAGTAGCTCAGCCTCCCCAGTTACCTGGGGTGGACACTCTTGGTGCACTCTTGGTGCCTTGGTTGTTGTAGAATCACTGGGAGGAATTGACCTCCAGGCCAATTGGCTGTGAGAATCAGCTGTGTCTAAAGTGGGAGAACTTCTGTGCTGAAGACACCCTTCTGGGGCAAGACTTGCTTCAGTGGGGCTTTGGTGCTCACTGAGTCTGCTCCCTGAGTGCGTCCCTTATGGATCTGAGGAGTTGCAGTCTGGATGGACCCCCTCTGACCACTGGGTACAGTGGCTCCTGGATCTAAGGAGGTGCTAATTCAGCCTCTGCCTGAGGCCACACAGCAGGAGCCACGAAGAGGCTCAGCTGTGAAGCAATGCAAGCCACTGCGGGGCCTTGGGCCTTCTCTTGGAAGTTCCAGGTTTTCCTGGTTCGGCTGCAGTTAGGTACATTCACATGCAAAAGCCTCTGCCGCAGCCTGGGTGGGGCGGGGTCTCAGGGAGTCAGAGGGCGGAGAAAGCAGCCATGGCCGATTCTCCGCCCGGAGTCGCGCGTCTCAATGTTCCGGTAACGGCTGCAAGCACCTCTGAGGGAAAGCCGCCCTCAAGTTCGCTCGCTGCCGGACAGACCAGCCTCTCCCCGTATGAATCCTGGGTCCCCAGAGACTTCCCGGAACCGGAGTTCAGAGCAGTCAGGGGCTTGTGACTCAAAAAGTCAGCCGCGTCCTCAGGTGCTACCCCCTTTCCTCGCGTGCGCGCGCCTCCGTACCTCTGCACTTCACCTCCGCAGCGCCTCTGGCTCTCAGCGTGCTTTTCTTTCCTTCTAGTTGTGGAATTTACACTCAGCCAGCCTTCCTGTTGTTCTGGATGATGTTTGCTCAGTCCTTTGCGGTAATTTTCAATTGTTGTGTGAGGCGATAATTTCCCGGTGTTTACCTATGCCGCCATCTTAGTTGCTCTCCTAAATTAGCAATCTTATAAATGATTTTTATGATACAATTCTACCCTCAAGCTCTTGTGCCCTGGAAACCATGGGATAACATTAAAACTAAGTATGTACATGGCTTTGGACAATGTATTTAAGCCCCTTCCTTTTTCTATGTAACAGAATATTAGTGATATCTGTCCTTGGCCTGTCACAGTTTTGTTACAAGATTCCTTTCCAACAATGGGCATGGAAAGCACTTGGTAAAGAACTATTCAAATATCAGTGATGTTCAGCTGTCACCTCTCTCACCAGATCTGCTTTATGCAGCTCTGGGGACTGAGAAAACTCATTTTCAGATTTGTACGATGCAGCTGCTCAGACTCAATCACTATATGGCTAGTAGATTCTACAAGCCACCTGTTAAGGGTGCCCCATTCAAAACACTGGGACAGTCTTCCCCTAGCTCCTGATTCATGTTGCTCAAGGGACTAATGATAAGTATCTTTTTTCCTTCTGTTTTGCTATAGTTACTTCCTGTTGCCTGACTACCTGCCTCCAGCATCAGTAATAGCCTCTGAGCCCTTGAGCATATTTATTTTCCATCTGCTCCTTCCCTGTTAGCAAGAGCATTAATACACCCCTAAGATCCAGGTACTGGAAATTACAGCCCAGAAAAACACACAAAGCAGTGCTCATTTTCTCCCTTGGATTCTCACTCACTGAATGCTGTGATCCCCGCCCTCAGAACCCAGCAAAGCCTAATATAAATCAATGGGCTTCCCTCCATTGCCCAGGTGCCTATGTGCGAAAAGGACAGTACTGATTCCCTCAGAAGGAAATTAAATCCGACTATAAGGTAAAAAGATTTGGACTTTAAATAAAATTAAAATTTAGAATATGTAGAAGGAAAAATT
The DNA here is from genome assembly GCF_014108235.1 of Myotis myotis. NCBI lineage: Eukaryota > Metazoa > Chordata > Mammalia > Chiroptera > Vespertilionidae > Myotis > Myotis myotis. Next base: position 38,349,810 of record NW_023416357.1, read on the forward strand.
GAAACAGTAAAGAACACAAGAAGGGAGAATGTAAGAGCTTAGAAATCTGAAATATGAGAGAGGGACAAGAAACCAAAAGAAATGTATGCTTATACAGTTTGAAGGAAACACGGAAGGTGATGTGTAGCTATTGGGGGTGGGGCGTTTAAAATACTAGAAGGGAAAAATAACAGGGTGATAGAATTCATGACCAGAAGTGTGAGAACGGCAGGATTTGGAATGGAATATATTCTTGGGTATGGGGAGGACAGACTCAAAAGTTCTTTCCAATCATTCATGATATTCATGAAAGTAATGGCAGACAGCTGTTCTCCGAGAAAGGATGGGCTTAACTTTCAATAGGAGGGATTTAGGATAAACATTAGAAAATATCCAGGGAATAAGTATTGCGAGAAAAAGCTGGAAACCCCATCTCTGAAGATGTTAAGAAATAATAAGGGTAGCCACTGTCTTTTACTAGTGGCTTAAGGGCAAACCTGGATACCTGAGCTTTCAAGGATACATCCATCCATATGCAACTATGATTCTGTGTTAAGTTTTCTCCAGTCCAATTCCTTCTTTATTATTGTATAACAGGTGAAGATTTCTTAGAGGTCTTTCCTATTTTCTGAGTTTGCCTGTCCTGAATCGGCTTCTTAAGTTTAGTTCATCTTCCTGACCAGCATCTTGAATTCTCCTTAAAAATGTTTTCCATAGCCCTAACTGGTTAGGCTCAGTGGATAGGTTTTGCTCAGTGGATAGAGCGTTGGCCTGCGGACTGAAAGGTCCCAGGTTCAATTCCGGTCAAGTGCATGTACCTTGGTTTCGGGCATATCCCCATTAGGAGATGTGCAGGAGGCAGTTGATCAATGTTTCTCTCTCATTGATGTTTCTAACTCTCTATCCCTCTCCCTTCCTCTATGTAAAAAAATCAATAAAAATATTTTTTTTTAAAGAATGTTTTCCATAGATCTTCAAGGAGAAGAGCCTGTCATTTCTCTCTGTATCCCAGGTCAGCACTGTGCCTGGCACACAGATAGTGCTAGGTAAACAGTCCCCGAACAACTTCCAACTTTTAGAAGTAAAAGAAAAACCACTGCAGTAAAATAAAATAAGGGTCATGGAAACCTTAACATCAGAGAAAAATGAATTGTTTCCTGCTTCTTCCACAGACAGTCGGTTGATAAGAGTCCTTGACTTTCACCCATAAAAGGGTCACAAGTCAGAGAACCACTAATTCTGTCTGAGTATTTAAGACTGCCAATATATATGGGGGAGAATTGATATATCAGGGTCCTGCTGTCTGACTCAGGTTCAGTTTTATTCCATTCATGAACACTCCAATCTGGAGTAACTAAAGTCACAAGACAATGCCTAGGGTCCTAGAAGGTGAGTGAATGCTGATCCAACAAAAATTTACAAAGACCAGCATTCACCTCTGACCTGACCTCCAGACCTCAGGCAAAGCAGAGACCCTATTTTCCAAATGTCAGTAGCTCACATATTATCTTCATGATTTTTTCATAGCCTCATACTACTTGTTCACATTCATTACTTAATGTTTGTCTTTACATAGACTTTAAATGAATCACCCCTGGTTTTTTGTTTATACTTGTCTTAAATAATAACATCTAAGAAAGTATGGCTTTATATAATGGTCATATTTTTTTCAAATGAAATTTAAACACATAATTTTAAAAATAAAAATATGTATGAATGTGCTACCCAATATTAGGTTGGAAATTCTACCCAGGGTTACATTTCAAGCTATACCCTAGCCAAGAAATACATAGATGCCATTCACATGGCCAGCATATATATACTAATGTGAGTGTCTAAACTTCTGGACAACTTCTAACAAAAAATCTAGAGCCTCACTTTATAATTTTCTCATTGGAGGAAGTATATCAGAATGCAAATGAGTGAACGTAATTGTAAAGATAACCATGAAATCACTACTTTAAGGATAATAATACCTTCCTCACAGAGCTGTTGAGAGCCTAAAATGAAACAATCTAGCATTTAGCATGATATTTAGCACAGAGTGGGTACTCAATAATTTGCTGCTATTTTGTTTACATGAATCAATTACTCAACAACTTTAGTGGGTTTTTTCCCTTAATTAAAATTGCACAACTTTATTACTGATGGTCACTGTGCCAGAGGACCCTGGCCACCAACAGGAGCCGCTCCAGAAATATGGTGGTCAACTCTCTCAAAGAGCACTTTCTCCTGCCCTAGCTGGTTTGGATCAGTGGATAGAGCATTGACCTGTGGACCAAAGGGTCCCAGGTTCAATTCTGGTCAAGGGCACATACCTTGGTTGAAGGCTCAATCCCCAACCCTGGTTTGAGCGTGTGTGGGAGGCAATCAATCGATGTGCCTCTCTCACATTAAGGTTTCTCTCTCTGTGTCTCTCTCCCTTCCTCCCACTCTCTCTAAAAATCAATGGCAAGAAATAAATAAATAAATAGCCCTAACGGGTTTGGCTCAGTGGATAGAGCGTCGGCCTGTGGACTGAAAGGTCCCAGGTTCAATTCCAGTCAAGGGCATGTACCTTGGTTGCAGGCACATCCCCAGTAGGGGGTGTGCAGGAGGCAGCTGATCGATGTTTGTCTCTCATCGATGTTTCTAACTTTCTATCCCTCTCTCTTCCTCTCTGTAAAAAATCAATAAAATATATTTTTAATAAATAAATAAATAAAAATTTAAGAAATCCATGGAAAAATATACTTGCATGAGGATTAATAACAACAACAAAGACACTACAAAGAAAGAAAAGTGCAGGCCAATATCCCTGATGAACATAGATGCCAAAGTTCTCAAGAAAATATTTTTTTGATCCATAGGAAATTATTTTTTTATTAATTCCTGGGCATTTTGAGTTCATATTTATTTTCTATCTGATTAGAAAACTGAGATTCTCATAGAATTCTTCCTTCTAGAATTTTATCTTATTTATTTACTAGAGGCCTGGTGCACAGATTTGTGCACTGGTGGGGTCCCCCCACCTGGCCTGCAGGGATCAGCCAAAACCAGCTCTCCAACATTCCCCAAGGGGCTACCGGATTGCAAGAGGGTGGTTCCCAGGTGATGCACCCTGGAATTGGGCTCCCTCCTCTCTGCTTCCTGGTGCATCACCCGAGAACCACAGCTGCCAAGTCACCGCAGCTCAGCAGCTCCTGTGTTGAGCATCTGCCCCGTGGTGGTCAGTGTGCACCATAGCTACTGGTCAGATGGTCAGACGGTTGGGTGGTCAATTAGGCTTTTATACATATAGATGTAAAATTACATAGATTCTTACATACTCGTGGTTTCTAAAGAAATCAATAATCATTTCGTTAAGAAAAATATGAGTTTATGTTGGAGATTTATAAGAGATAAAATAGTTATCTCATTTTCTATTGCACCTCTGTAAAATAAAAAATAGGAAAATAAACCCCCAAATTTTATTGTAAATGAAACCACTGTTGGATATAAGCAAAGTGTGACCATTTTACAATATTAAAATATTGATTCTGGGGGGAAGGGCAAATGGGTTTTAGTTAATTGATTTTTTACTATAATACATAAACCAGAACTCAAAACAAATTTTGTTCTCTCTCTTGTCCCAATACATTTTCTATTTTCTGCTGAAGAACATCAGACTCATCAGAAACTTCATCAGGAATTGACAACCTTCTACTTTCTTTCCAGGCTAATCCTTTATTAAGATCTTAATGTGTGCAAAACTAATCTCTTGGTTCACCTGAGGACAATGACCCAGCTTTCAGATTAATCCAAGCCAGACACAGGTGATTCTGTCATGGGATGGAAAGGCCTCTGAACTGGTAAGGTTAGGGCTGTCCACCTCAGGAATCCAGCAAAAGAAGGTAGACTAATATCAAAGAGAAATAACTTAGGCCAGTGAATTGTCAATAAATCAAGAAAGGGGAACAGGGGGAATTTGTTTGTTTTACTCCCCCTCAAATGTGCAAGTGTAAGACAGGTGAGACTCCACAGTAAAGTGGACCCCAGCCTGGCTTTACCCTCCTTCACTGTCCCTTCTCAGTTTTTTCAGCTCTGTTCCTTGCTAACCACTAAAAGAACTTTTGGGCAAAGCTAGTCTCAATTTACATGCACAGAAACAAGTTTACATCAAAGTCTGCCAAACCTCTTTATGTCTCTGTACCTGAGTCCCGTGACCAGAGAGCACGGATCACCCTCAGGAGCTCTTGCCACCGCCACCATCCATCTTCTCATCTACTCGCCTCTTACCATTACCCTCTTCCTCCTCTCGCTCCCCTTCTTACTTCTCCCCTCCCTCTTAACTCTTTCCCTTACAACTCCCATTCCAGTGTGTGTGTGTTTTTCCAGGGAGTTTATAAAAACTCCCCAATACCTTCAAATATTTTGCTCTCTCTTAGCTCAACCAGTGACTCTCAACCCTGCTGCATATTAAAAGAACTTAAAAAGAAAAAGTGCCTTAGCCTTGCCCCTACAGAACCTGATTAGTTTAGGGCAGCGATTCTCAACCTGTGGGTCACGACCCCTTTGGGGTTTGAAAGACCCTTTCACAGGGGTCGCCTAAGACCATCGGAAAACACATATATAATTACGTATTGTTTTTGTGATTAATCACTATGCTTTAATTATGTTCAATTTGTAACAATGAAAATACATCCTGCCTATCAGATATTTACATTACGATTCATAACAGTAGCAAAATTACAGTTATGAAGTAGCAATGAAAATAATTTTATGGTTGGGGGTCATCACAACATGAGGAACTGTATTAAAGGGTCGCAGCATTAGGAAGGTTGAGAACCACTGGGTTAAGGTCTAGCCCTTTGTGGTGAAAGATCCAGGAGAAGCGACAGCCAGCACCAGAGGAATCAGGAAAGTAAAACCTTTATTACACAGCACTGCTAAACCAGGGGACTTTGATCCAAAGCCTGAACTGCCAATGTGGGGAGGTTTTGATCTATATATCTTTTAGTGGCGTTTTGTAGCTCCGCCCAAGTCAGTTAGAATGGGGCTTGTAAGATTACTGTTTAACTAGATACTGAACTAGGCTGTAGGCCCCCAAAGTTGCCCCCCTATCTTCCTTCTCAGGTTGGCTTGGTTGTTTTACTCTCCCTAAGTGACTTAAATGTGGTCCAAGCTTGAGAACCACAGCCATAACTGAAACCCGGATTCCTCCCTGGCCAACACTCTTCCTTTGCCTCTTTCTGGAGATCACTGTCTTCCACTCCTGAATACCACCAGACCAGAAAGGGCAATGGCGCTGAAGCTCTTCCAGACCAAATTATATATATTTTCCTGGAGGCACGTCATTGACATACCCATGTCTCCTCTACCCCCACCCCACCCTAATCTGCCTGAATAACTTCAATATTCATCAAAATTCAACTACAACATTACCTCCTTCGTAAAAATCTAAGACAACTCTCCATGCTTTGGGGGGCGGGGGGGGGGGGAGGAGAAAATCATAAGTTTGCCCATATATAGAAAGTACTTTATATATATCTCTGGCCATCTACTAAAGATAGTATTATTTATCTCCAACTTCTATATGATTGGTGACCCAGATCTTGCCTGACAATCCCATTCTGTTCACAGTGATTGAGGTAAGCAAAATAATGCCCTCAAAGGTCTCCATATCCCAAACTCGTGTAGCCGTGACTGTTACCTTACATGGCAAAACGGGATTTGCAGGTGTGATTAAGGTAAGGATCTTGAGATGTGGAGGTTATCCTGGATCATCTAGGCCAGCGTTTCTCAACCTGTGGGTCGCGACCCCTTTGGTGGTTGAACGACCCTTTCACAGGGGTCGCCTAAGACCATCCTGCATGTCAGATATTTACATTATGATTCGTAACAGTAGCAACATTACAGTTATGAAGTAGCAACGAAAATAATTTTATGGTTGGGTCACAACATGAGGGACTGTATTTAAAGGGCCAGAATGTTGAGAACCACTGATCTAGGTGGACTCAATGTAATCACAGGGGTCCTTATAAGTGAAAGAGGCAGGCAGGAGACTCAGTGTCTGAGTGATGCAACACAAGCAAGACCTAGCCATCTGTTACTGATGGAGGGAAAGCCAAGGAATGCAGGCAATCCCTATAAGTTGGAAAAGGTAAGATTCTCCCCTAAAGGTTCCAGAAGGAATACAGCCCTGCTGCCCCCTTGATTTTAGCCCAGTGAAACCCATTCAGACTTAGAAGTCCACCAGGACTGTAAGATAATAAATTTGTACTGTTTTAAGTCACTTGTGGTGATTTGTTAAAGCAGCAACAGGAAACTAATACAGTGGCTGTGAAAATGTTTCCAGAGTACACTCCTATCTGTCAATACATGCTCTCAGCATTGAGTTAATGTCAGCTCTGCTGCAGTTATTGTAGAATAATCCCCGAGAGACTTGATGATGACCTTGAGTCATAACAAGACTCTTGATCCTCAGTGAAAGAATAAGCAGTTAGAACCCTAGTACTATCCATACTTGATTATGAAAGACATATAACACATGCCCCAAATAGACATAGTGTTGTCAAGCACAAAACAAAAGCCTGGAATGATGCATGGCTCTTAACTTTGGACTCCAGCTACACTTGAGCAGCTTGGAGATCCTATGCTTCTGGTCCACTCATCATCAGTCCTTTCACTCTCTGGTGTCTCCTGTTAAAGGACACCAGGCTTCGTTCTAAGGCTAGGACGTTGCAGGTGAGAACAGAGGGAAAAGGGAGAGAGGATAGAGGGCTTCCCAGTGTCCATTCTCAGGGTATGGTTGATGCAAAATCATTAGATTTGCTGCATTGCTCAGATTGATCATCTAACAGGAATCGTCTGATGCTCATTATGTTAAAAAGTGTCTGTCCTTTGTTCCCAACTGTCTGGAGGAGGAGAAATAGAGAAGAAAAAGAAAAACCAATATATCAGTGGTGAACTCATATGCCGGGGTCCAACCCCAGCAGGTCCAGGGGTTCCCAAAGGCATAGTCCGAGTCGGCGAAGAAGGAAGGACACGGAGACAGTGTTCAGTTGATCAGCAGCCTAGCCAGGATCTCCAGCCAGGATCTCCAGCCAGGATCTGGTCTGGATCTCCAGAGAGGTTCTGCTGTTTATTGTTTTGTTACATCCGTATTTATACCAGTTGATTTTAATCCTGTCAATTTCTAATACAAAGGTTAGGGTGTTTCTTATCTCCATTCCAGGGAGTAAAGATTATGTAGCTTAAGCATGATTGTTTGTAGTTAAAGTGATTAACTACCCGCCTGGCACTTAGTTAAGGAGTTTCATCCCCTCCCTAACTTCAGGGAAAAATCCCTACCTGGGGAAACAACCTTTCTTGGAGAGGTGACCTTGGTTAAAACACACAGCGCTAAGGGGAGCAAACATATTAAGAACAGTATGCTATATACGCCAGGTCCCTTGAAACATATGCTGTGCAGATGTTTCTTTCCTGCAGCGACTATGTCAAGCAGCAAGGATGGACCGGCTTCCGGCACTCATACATATTTTAGAACGACTTATTAAATTTTAAGAGGGAATTCCAGTTAACCCTAAAGTAGCCAGACATTTTACAGAATCAGTATTCTGCATTTTCTGAACTTTCTGGTCAATCAGTACTTTAGCATCCAGCTAGCTTATCATTTTGGCTTTAAAGCCATTTTGTTTTCACTACTGCAAAATATTGCACCCTGCCTTCTCCCCACCCAAGCACGCAACCAACTGAGTCATCATGAGCAGAAAGATGGGTATCAAAATCTCAGCTTTATTACTGCAAACTGTTTAGAGAATAGCCCTTCGGTGTGGAGCCACAACAAGCTTCCTAATGCAGCAACTCTGTACTAAGCAGAATGACCTACTCACTGTCATCCAGCAAAAGCGATCCAGCCCTGGGAGAGCTGCCCATAGTCAGATCCCAATAAAATTCCCCAATACCTGAGATAGGCATGCCTGCCATCTCCCCACCTCACCTATCCCAGGGAGGACTGACACCTGAAAGCCTCTTTTAAATGATAGTAAATGAAGCTATGCTATTACTAAGCTAAATAATTATGGCTGGAGAAAGCTGAAGGCAAACTTAGCAAGAGCTAACTAAAGATCCGTCACTCCAACGCATGCATGGAAGCAGTAGCCTCCGTCTCAGTGTGATGGCGCCCTGTCCAAGGTGTGTTCCTGGCAATAAAGTGTACACATTTACTAATGATACCTGTTGTCTTTAGAAAATTAGAGCTGGTTCAACGTTTTCACTATACCAGCATTATTCTTCAGATTTACTTCCCTGAGTGGGAGATAAAGGGAGGGAATTACATACAGGATTTGAGAAATTACACATAGCCCCATCCAGCAGCTCATAGTGAAGGATCTTCTGTGGTAGCATTAATAGTTGTGGCAATTGTGAATTATTGAAACGCTTGTGAATTGTGAGTTTTACAGTTGCTTCTATTTCTTTTTTATTTTCCTCAGGGATAAATTTGATTGAGAAGGCAAACGAAGATTTTTTAAATATCAGCATGACACATGAGCAAGAATTACTACACACTTTTAGTTAATCATGATGTCAAGGAAAAAACAGAGCATGTAATGAAATTTGTGAATTTTTCAAGAATGATATTAATAGCATTATAAAAAGTTAATGAACATAGTCCATGTATCATAATTTAAACAGCAACATAGGGGAGTTTTTGTTTTATTCTGCATTTATATATAGTTGTTCCTAAGGAGTTGGGATCCAGAAAAAAAATTGGAATTCATTTTTTAAATAACAGTCACAATTTTAAAAAGCAGTTTAGCTATACATATTTACTCTTATTATAAAGTAATCATTTTGAGATTTATTTAATTTGCTTATAAAATGAATTTAGGAATACTTTTATAAATAGGGATTCCCCCAGGCTAATGGCACTTTTTCTTGTATTTTCCCACCACCAACCTCCCAGTTTGATGGGGTTTGTTCAATTCTGAAAATATTGTATATTGTGCTTGCAAATTGCTAAGAAATAAAATAGGAAACACGAGTACTCTTTTCTACCACGACGTCTTCTTAGGAAAGCTTCAGAGGGGCCAAGAACAAGATTTCCCCTGACCAACAAATCAGTGCCCTTGCTAGGTGATTGTGACATAGGAAGAGTAACCTCCAATCAAAGAGAAGCCCCCAGTCTGATTGTGAGGTGGCAGTATAAATGTGAGCGCTCCCCTCACTCTGGACCCTTCTCCTCTCCACTCATAACTGTTAAGGAGAACAACATCTACAATGGCCAGATCCACCAGAAAGGCTAAGTGCTCCCGAGGACATCGAAACCCAAGCTCCCGAAAGAAAGCACATTCCTGCACTGATTTTAACCGAAATTACTCACTCTACATCCGGAGGGTCCTGAAGGAAGTGGATCCCCAGAGAAGCATATCATCTGGCACCGTGGACATCATGAACTCCGTGATCAACGACATCTTTGAGCGCATTTCTACGCAAGCCAACAACTTGATGTGTTTCAGAAATCGTTGTACCCTCACCCATGAAGATATCCAGAAGGCAATGTATATGCTGTTTCCTGGGAAACGAGCTAAGTATGCAGTGACTTTTGGAAGTGAAGCTGTCCAAAGATATGTCCACTCCAAAAACAATTTACCAGCTTAATTAAATCTTGGGGAAAGTAAATCAAACTTACCCAAAGGATCACTTCAATATTGAATTCACTCTTTCTTTCTTTCTTTTTTTTTTTTTTTTTTTTTAGAACATAGTTGTATTTCATAGTTCCTGGCATTTTCCCTATTTCTCTTCTCTCTAGAAAACAATTACTCTCTTGCTGCTTTACCTTTTAACAATTTGACTAGTTAAGTTTTCCTGACACTGCTCCCCACGGAACTCTTGTTTTTCCTATGAATGTGTAGATCTTGTGTAAATTCAATGCTTGTTCTATTGTTAAGGTATTGTTAACTATGTAAAGGATGATTCAGTCCAGCTAATTTGACCCCCAAGGCACACTGACTTTGAATTTATGAAGATAAATGTTTTAATCAGAAGTATACCAGTATTGGTAAATTTTCATCAAACTGCATTCAAACAATTTAGCTCCTTAATGAAGTCTATAGAGCACGTTAACTATTCCCCTTTTGTTTTAATTCTTATTTTCTGAATTTCAACAAGCTCAGTTCATATCCATGTAAATTTCTCTCCCATTCCTTTGTTTTTCATTATACTTTTGCTACCTACATATATGTCTCTACATTATAGGTTTAATTTTGCTTATTTTGTAACACTGAAGCCATACTACGCATGTTATTCTGCGCCTGCCTTTTCATCAACATTATTTCTAAGATTATATAGCTCTAGTTCATACTTTTCACTCTGATATTATGTAGTATTTTGTAATGTGAACATACCACAGCTTATTTATCCATCCTCTGTTGGTGGAGTTTGGGTTGTTTTCAATCTTTTTGCTATTATGAACAATGCTGCTATAATAATGAGTTGTAACAAAAGCTAAGCATTTGCTATGTACCCAGCATTTTACATAAATTAATTTATTTAATCCCTGTAACAACCTTATAAGAATAACATAAGTATCCCCTCCTACAGATGAAAATGGGCAAAGAGAAATAAGTGATTCATCTGAGGTCACACTCCTGTGTAAGCAGCAGAGCTGGGGTTTGAGCTGGTTAACACAGCCCACTGCAGACACACATTACATGCTGTGAACATTCTTAGACATGTATTTTCTGGTACAAATGTACAAAAAAATTCTCTAGGTAAAAGAGCTAATGGTAGGCTTGCTGGATCATTGATATGCCCATATTCAATTTTACAAGACATTACCAGACTGTCTTCCAAAGTGTTTGTAGCTATTTACATTTGTAGTAGATGAGTAATTTAGACTCTTCTGTTTATAAGGAACATATCACTTAAGTTTCCTCAAGAAAGGGGGGTTTCCCTGGGCAGTGTTGCTCAGCAGTTGTGCGTCAGTCCATGAACCAGGAGGTGACGGTTCAATTCTCAGTCAGGGCACGGGCCCAGGTTACAGCTTGATCCCCAGTAGGAAGCTTGCAGGAGGCAGCCAATCAACGTTTCCCTCTCATGGATGTTTCTATCTCTCTATTCTTCTCCATCTCTCTAAAATCAATAAAAGTATTTTTTAAAAAAGGGTGTTTCTTGTATGTATATACTAGGATTGGATCTGAGACTATTCTAGATGTCTCTCACTTAGGGCCTACCCTCTAGTTTTCCTGGGGTTGCTCCCTTCTAAATCCCTCCTTCTCAGAATTCCAAGAAATAGACCTGACAAACAGACCTATTGGAATCCAGTTACATGAAATACCACAATAAAACACGGTTAAGAAGGTTTTTAGGTGGGTGTTTTTATACACATGCATTTATTTAATCAGACTTGAAGCCATCCAATTTCAGTTAGGCCCAGGGATCAGCACATTAGAACCCCTAGGCCAAATCTAGAAGCAGCCCTTTTGTTCTGTAGCCCCACAAGCTAAGAAGTGTTGTTTACAATCTCACAGGGATATTTTAAAAGAAAACGAACACAAGGACATTCAACAAGCCTAATGTGGCCCACAAAGTCTAACATGTTTACTATCTGGCTTTTTACAGGAAAGTTTCCAAACTCTGGAACATTAACAAAAAACGTTTTATTATAAATTGAGGTATTGAAGTTGGGTGAAGGGAACTCCAGAGGGCTCTTCATATGTTAGTCTCTTTTATGTATGTTTTGAAATATTTTAATAGAATTTCAAAATAAGACTAGATTCTTGGAAATAAAAACTCAAGTCTGGAGAAACTAAGATGGCGGCATAGATAAACACCGGGAAATTGCTGCCTCCCACAACAATTAAAAGGTACAGCAAAAACACAAAACGGACATCGTCCAGAACTACAGGAAGGCTGGCTGAGTGTAAATTCTACAACTAGAAGGAAAGAAAAGCACACTGAGAGCCAGAGGAGCTGCAGAAGTAAAGTGCAGAGGTACGGCGGCTCGCGTGCACGGAAAGGGGCTGGCACCTGAGGATGCAGCTGTCTTTTTGAATCCGGAGGGAGTCACAAGCTCCCAACGGCACTGAACTCTGGTTCCAGGAAGTCTCTGGGGACCCAGGACTCATACGGGGAGAAACTGGACTGTCTGGCAGTGGGCGAACTTGAGGGAGGCTTTCCCTCAGAGGTGCTTGCAGCTGTTACCGGGACACTGAGACGCGTGACTCCTCAGGGCAGGGCTGAGGCTCCGCCATAGCTGCTTGCTCCGCCCTGTTGACTCCCTGAGACCCCGCCCCACCCAGGCTGAGGCAGAGGCTTTTGCATATGAATGCCTCAGCCCTTTGCAACCTGATAATTACCTAACTGCAGCCGGGCCAGACAGACCCAGAACTTCCAAGAGAAGGCCCAAGGCCCCACAGTGGCTTGCATTGCTTCACAGCTGAGCCTCATCAGAGCGGCTTCTGCTGTGTAACCTCAGGCAGAGGCTAAATTAGCACCTCCTTAGATCCAAGAGTCACTGTACCCAGTGGTCAGAGGGGGACCATCCAGATCACAACTCCTCAGATCCATAAGGGACACACTCAGGGTGCAGACTCAGTGAGCACCAAAGCCCCACTGAAGCAAGTCTTGCCCCAGAAGAGTGTCTCCAGCACAGAAGTTCTCCCACTGCAGACACAGCTGATTCTCACTGCCAATTGGCCTGGAGGTCAATTCCTCCCAGTGATCCTACAACAACCAAGGCATAACTACAACAAGACTGTGCACAAAGCCCACAAGGGGGTGCACCAAGAGTGTCCACCTCAGCTAACTGGGGAGGCTGAGCCACTGGGCCCTACAGGACACCTAGCACACAAAGCCACTCTATCAACACAGGGAAGCAGCCAAAATGCGGAGACAAAGAAACAGGTCACAAATGGCAGAAATGGAGGAAAGCAAACAACTGGATATAGAGTTCAAGGCCACGTTTATAAGGTTTTTCAAGAATTTTATAGAAACCGCCGATAAATATAGTGAGTCCCTCAATAAGTATAGTGAGACCATGGAGGACATGAAAAAGGACCAACTAGAAATTAAGCATACACTGACTGAAATAAAGAATAATTTACAGAGATCCAACAGCAAACAAGAGGATCCCAAGAATCAAGTCAAAGATTTGAAATACAAAGAAACCAAAAATACCCAACCAAAAAAGAAAAAGGAAAAGAGATTCCAAAAATATGAAGATAGTGTAAGGAGCCTCTGGGACAACTTCAAGCGTACCAACATCAGAATTATAGGGGTACCAGAAGAAGAGAGAGGACAAGATATTGAAAACCTATTTGAAGAAATAATGACAGAAAACTTCCCCTACCTGGTGAAAGAAATAGACTTACAAGTCCAGGAAGCGCAGAGAACCCCAAACAAAAGGAATCCAAAGAGGACCACACCAAGACACATCATAATTAAAATGTCAAGAGCAAAAGACAAAGAGAGAATCTTAAAAGCAGCAAGAGAAAGACAGTCAGTTACCTACAAGGGAGTACCCATACGACTGTCAGCTGATTTCTCAACAGAAACCATGCAAGCCAGAAGAGAGTGGCAAGAAATATTCAAAGTGATGAATAGCAAGAACCTGCAACCAAGATTACTTTATCCAGCAAAGCTATCATTCAGAATAGAAGGTCAGATAAAGAGCTTCACGGATAAGAAAAAGCTAAAGGAGTTCATCACCACCAAACCAGCATTATATGAAATGCTGAAAGGTATTCTTTAAGAAGAGGAAGAAGAAAAAGGAACTCTTACCATTTGCCACAGCATGGATGGAACTGGAGAGCGGATAAATACCACATGATCTCACTCATTTGTGGAATATAATGAACAACATAAACTGATGAACAAGGACTGATCCAGAGATGGAGAGGCATTGATTGGACTGTCGGGCCTTGGAGGGAAGGTAGGGGAGGGTGGGGGTACGGGGGAAAGATCAACCAAAGGACTTACAGGCAAGCATATAGGCCTAACCAATGGACATGGACAACGGGGGTGTGAGGGCATGAGCGGGGGGGAGGGGGTGGGGGGGGTGGAGGGGGGGTAGAGGGTAACGTGGGGACAAGGACACATATGTAATATCTTAATCAATAAAAAATATATTTAAAAAAAACTCAAGTCTGATTATATAAATGCATGTGGGTAAAAATACCCACATCTATGATAATTTCGGCATATTAGTGTAGAAAATATATATATAACATAAAACTTACCATTTTAACCATTTTAAGTATACAGTTCAATCACATGAAGTACATTCACAATGTTATGCAACCATCACCACCATCGATCTCTAGAACTTTTTCATCTTCTCAAACTAAAACTCCATAAACAAGAACTAGACATTTCCCCCCTCTCTGCATATTAAGGATAATAGAGCAGAAAAATGAAACAGCTTTGGTTTCTGATGATTGAACTTCAATCCAGCCCAAGACTACCTATGCTTGCATAAGAGAGTAATATATTTCTAACTTGTTTAAGCCAGTTATTGTTATTTTAGGTTTCTATCATTCATAGTCAAATCTAATTCTAATGTAGACATACAGAAGATTATTGACTGCTAAGAAATGCAGTTAGTCTGAAAATGACTGTATGCTTATTAAATAAAGATATATTAATCTAGAAATGGAGGATGATAAGTGTCTTGTATATTTACCAGATGTTGCTATAAAATGAAATCTCATGCCATTTAGCAACCCTTTCTCAGAGCTGTATTAATACAGATGGCAAGAACTTGCCTGTTATTAGTCTAGTGGACAAATGATGTGATTTTGAAACACTATTTAAAATACAAATATATGAGAGATTCAAAGAAAACAAAAGAAAATTTCCTTTAGAATAGTCAAATCCCTAGCGACAGAACGTAGAATGGTGGTTGCCAGGGGCTGGGGAGCAGGGAGTTATTGTTTAATGGGTACAGAGTTTTGGATTTTCAAGATGAAAAGAGTTCTGGAAATGGATGGTGGTTGCACAACACTGTGAATGTGTTTAATGCCACTGACCTTACACTTAAAAATGGTTAAAACGAAAAAAAAAGAAAAGAAAAAAAAGAAAATTTCCAACTAAGCCAACAACATGACCAACGGGGATTCTGTGATAATTTGAAGATAGAGGTATAAAGTAACATAAAAGATGTTTCACACCAACAAGAAAGAATAGTGCTGATTTTGTAATATAAATCACCCAACTAATAAAATTCTAACAAACTTAGATTATTCTCTTAGTTTAGAAACCTTGTTTTGGAAATGAATCATGTAATGTCGCATAAATACATGCTATCACTTACTATAACTTTTTAAAGACTTGCTATGTACACTGTTAGCTTGTTCTTGTATGGACTGAATGCGTCAGAAAGTACTGGGTAATAGGAAAGTACCATTAAGTATATAACACCTTACATATGGTACTTATAGTTCATTTATGCATTCACAGAAATGCCTTCTTTGTGGTAGATGCTGAGAAAACAAAGACAAGGTCTATCCTTTTAAAGGCTTAGAATCTTATGGAACAAAAACTGAAAATAAAATAAATTATTGGATACAGCTGACATACACTGGGTCTAGGCTCTGAAATAGGCATTATTCTAAGTGTTCCATTTATGTCAACTTAATATAAAGCCCAAGACAACACATGAGAAAAGCACTATTAGCATTCTACAGTCAGGCACAAAAGGCTAAGAAACTTGCGAGAGGTCCCAAAGTCATAATAAAAGAAATGTGACTGAACCTACATACTCTGGCCCCAGAGCCCGTAACTTACAGCGCAGTGCGTGCTGCATCGCCTATGGAGAGAGATGTAGAATACATGGTGGGACATCTAGCCCAGAAGGGAATGGTGTCTTACAGGAGATGGTGCCTGATCGATGTCTTGAAGGAAATGTAGGTAGGAGAAATAATATTTGCAAAAATCATAGGACAGTAAGCAATATAAATATCAAATAATTCCAAGTTGAATGGCTGCCAACAAGCTCAGGAAGAGGAAGGGTGGAAATGAGTTCAGAGAGGTAGGCAAAAATATGTGGGCCACCTTATAACTTGAATTTGATCCTAGTACCTATGGAGAGATCCACAGTGGGACTTTAAGTAGGAGAAAGTTGTGATTTCATTGGTATTTAGAAAGATTATTCCAGCAGCAGAAACGAGGATGGATTAAAACAGAAAGACACCAGTTTATATGTTACTAGAGTGATCCAGGAAAGACCTGATGAAGGCCTGAACCAAGTTATTCCCGGTGGAAACAAGGAGACAGAGGTGGACGTGAAAGATACTTTGGAGGCAGAATCACCAGGAGACATGTGCAATGTGTACAGTACCCGGGATACAGCCAACTAGGAATGCCCAGCTCTGGCTCGCGAGGCTTCATGGGTAGAGTCAAGACATGAGGCTCAGTTTGTTTACCACTTCCGCATAAAACATCTAGACAGTGTGCAAGAGACGGTTGTAAGCGGTGCCCTCAGTGGGCACCACAGTGCACAAGAGTGCTCCACGTGCAGAGGATCTGGCAAATGTCAAATGACCTGGGGGCCGATGATTAGCACTTATCTAAAGCTTAGGCAGAAGAGGACAGCTTGAATTTTTAATACTTGAGATCAGTCTTTATCACAACCTTGTGCTATGTCACACATCATGTGTTGGCAGATTTCCTTAGCTCTGACAGCTGATGGTTTTGGAAGACATTTGGCAGTGTGGAGAGAAACCAAGAGCCTATGTAAATAAATATATGGGAGAGAGTAGCTGTCTATAAATAGTATAGTATAGTATAGTATAGTATAGTATAGTATAGTATAGTATAGTATAGCCCTGGCCAGTTTGGCTCAGTGGATAGAGCATCGGCCTACGGACCAAAGGATCCCAGGTTCGATTCTGGTCAAGGGCATGTATCTCAGTTGCAGGCTCCCCCCTGGCCCAGGCCCTGGTTAGTGCTCATGCAGGAGGCAACCAATGGATGTGTTTCTCTCACATTGATGTTTCTCTCTGTCTTTCCATCTCTCTTCCGCTTTCTCTAAAAAATCAATGGAAAAATGTCCTTGGGTGAGGATTAACAAAAAAATCTTTTTCTAAAAAATAGTATAGTACAAGTCAAGATGGAAGGTTAGTCAGTTATATTCAAAAAGAGTCCTAAAAAATAACACAGCTGCTTGTCTGGATGCATTCTTCGTGGAGAGTTATTCAGAGGCAAAAAGAATCTGTTTTCATGAAAGACTTTGCAATGGTCTGGGCACAGGCTCTGCAGCTTCAGGGCCCTGGCAATGACGTGGCACATGAGAGTTGGAGAAAGGGCTGGTTTCCCACTCTGCCCTGGGACCAGAATCCCAAAGTGGAGGCTGCAGGGAGGGCTCCTCAAAGCTGGTGGGAAGAGGGAGAAAAAAGCAGTGTCCTGTGATGATTGCTCCCGATAGGCTGGTCATGGGCACATGTGAAGCCAGATCCCCTTGAGAGAATCACAGAAACTTCTGCGGGAACTTTGCCAGAAAAGTGAGTTAAGGAAACTTTAAGTTACTAAAGCTTTAACTGAAAAGAACCTAAGGTTTAACCCTACCTTCAGAAGTCCCTTCCATGGGCATCTCAGTTTTTGGTTCTCACTTCCTTTTGTGGTTTCTCCAAGCAGAGGAGCCAGAAAAATCACTTGACGTCAAATTAATTTCTACAGAGTTGCATGCTGATCCCCAACCAAGTCAGCCTTTTAAAATATTATTATTAAAGCATCCCTGACCGCCCAGCGGCTGGCTCAGTGGTTGAGCATCAACCTATGAACCAGGAGGTCACCATTTGATCCAGGTCAGGGCACATGCCTGAGTTGCGGGTTTGATCCCCAGTATGGGGGTGTGCAGAAGGCAGCCGATTAATGATTCTCTCTCATCATTGATGTTTCTATCTCTCTCTCCCTCTCCCTTTCTCTCTGAAGTCAATAAAAACATATATTTTTTTAATTTTAAAAACATCCCTTATCCCAGATATAGTTGTATTTGAGTTACTCCATCGTTAAAAGGCTTTCAAGAAAAGAAAAGAAAAAAAGTACTATTTAATGTGGTAGTCAGTCTCTTCTCTGGTGTTCATGCCTCTGTGTAGACCCTCCCACAATGTAGTAGTGTCGGTCTGGGTGGCCAGTAGAATTCAGTGGAAGGGACAGTGTGTAACTTTCAAGGCTGTGTAGTAAAAAACACTGCCACTTCCTCATTTCTTCTTGGGTTACTCACTCTGGGGAGATTAGCCACCCGGACAGGAGGACATCAAAGGAGTCCAAACAGTCAGGCAATGAGGAAGTCAGGTCTCCTGCCAACAGCCAGCATCAACTGGCCAGCCATAGGAACGAGGCACCGTGGAAGTGGACCTTCCAGCCCCAGGCAGGCCTTCTGAAGACAGCAGCCTGGCAACATCTTATCTGCAAACTCACGAGACTCCAAGCCAGAGCCACCCAGCTCAGCTGTGCCTGAATTCCTGACCCTCAAAAATGTCACAAAATGATAAATTAGTGTTGTTGCAAAATTGGGGATAATTTTTTAAGCAGCAATATGTAGCTCATATACTTAATTTATATCCACATGAACAAGACAACTCACCACAGTTATCCTCCCAAAACAAAGAAACTGCCCCCACATCAGGCTTTATCTTCCACCTTTGGTCAACTAAAGCAAATTTCTGGCACTTTTCAAATTGCCACATTTTTGTTCCCACTTACAGATAATAATGTTCAGAAATATTGAAGTCTAAGTCCAAAACACCCATTATAGTAGCATCTAGGTAGCTTGATAGGCCACAAAGCCCGTTGAAATAATTTCAAAAAGCAAGCCAAAAATTAATTTACACAGTATCTGTGGATAAACAACATCATTACATTCAATTATCTGACTGGAGAAAGTGGGGGGGGGGGGCGATATAACAGTAATTTGATTTTAGAAAAAGAGACTATGATTAAAATGCTATTATTAAAGACAAACTGAATGGTGCATTTCCCAAAGCAAAATAAACACATGAACACATTAAAAATATCTTTGTGAACCCAAGGAAAATGTTGGCCTCTGCTTAAGGTAAGAAGCTTAAATAAAATTCAGAGGACTAACTGCAATGTTAGAAGCAAATCAAGATGTTTCAATGAACACACAAAAATAAGCAGTACTAGAGATAACTACCCAAGTTTTGGAGGATCTCAAAAGATGAGATTGTGAGTTGTCATTGTGCATGGCTTTGTGCTGTAGTTCATGTTTCATGTATCTGTCTCTTGGTCTAAACTGTAAGCTCCTAGAAGGTGGGGACTCAGTACCTAGCTCTCAAATTCACTGCCAATAGTTAATGAGTTAGTTTGAGTTCCTGGAGGCAGGGGGGGGAGTTGGAAGCAGATATCCACATCAGGATATTCTGATGCCATAAATAAACTGGCACCACAGCACAATATTCTATTTACAAAAATTTTAGATACTTTTGTAACAAGAATAATGGGACTAGGTTGACTATGAAGCCAACAATGAGAAAACTTGAGTTTTATATTAGTATACTAAAATCACAATATTCCTCTAATCTGGTGGTTGGCTTTTGTCCTCGGGCTGTGGTGGCTGGAAGCATAAGATAAGAAACTCTTTTATATTAAATGTCATCTGTATTTCCACATTGTTGCACTGCAGGTTGCTTAACCTGAACTTGTAGCAAGCAGCTCTCTTTTCTACTTAACTATATTCATTTTTCAAGCAAACAACTCTCCTATTTCAAGGGAAAGCTTTCAAAATTCATATTTAACTCCCACATATTCAAAATACTGCATAGAAACTAAATGTTTACCTCTTTCTAAAGTTGCATAGCCCTGCTACTGTAGCTCAGTTGCTTGAAACATCATCCCGTGCACTGAAGGGCCACATGTTCAATTCCCAGTCAGGGCATATACCCAGGCTGCAGGTTCAGTCCCTCATTGGGGCACATACAGGAAGCAATAGATCAATGTTTCTCTCTCACATCAATATTTCTCTCTTTCTCTCTCCCTTCCTCTCTCTCTAAAAATCAATAAAAACATATCCTTGGGTGAGGATTAATTTTAAAAAGTAAAATAAAAAAAAATAAAATTGTATAAAAAATTTGCAAAGTAAAAGAATTTTGAAAAAAATTAAGGTATATGATGAATTCCTATGCAAAGATAACTGTTCTTTTAAATGTGTTTTTATTTCCAATAATGATAATAAGAGCTGACATTTAGTGCGTGATTGTGTGCTGAGAGCAGAGCTGAGCAGATTATTTCATTCATTCATAAACTGTAAGATCTTCGGTGTGTTTTCTTAAATTTTTGTTCCTTAGGCTCTGTCATTCAATCATCCTTTTCATAAAAATTTGCCAAACATTTATTTTGTACCCACCACTATGCTAAAAGATAGGAACACAGAGATAAAAATCAGATTGTATCTTTTTTTAAAATATATTTTTATTGATTTCAGAGAAGAAAAGAGAGAGAGCTAGAAACATCAATGATGAGAGGGAATCATTGATCGACTGCCTACTGGGAATTGAGCCCACAACCTGGGAATGTGCCCTTGACCAGAATCGAACCCTGACCTCCTGGTTCATAGGTCAATGCTCAACCACTGAGCCACGCTGGCAGGGCAAAAACAGATAGTATCTTTTTTTAAAAATTTTTTTGTTTTATTGCTTAAGGTATTACAAAGAGTATTACATATGTCTCCTTTTTTTCCCCCCCTTGACCTTCCCCCTGGCCTCCCCTACCCCCCAGTGTCTTGTGTCCATTGGAAGATAGTATCTTAAAGGAACTCACAGGTTGTTTTTGGTTTTTTTTAAGTGAACAAATGGAGAAATAAAATGAATACATTCTATTCCTATGTGCATGGCTTCTAAGACAGACCATGGGAGCTCAAATCCTGACTCTGAGAATGCCTAGCAGTGGGACTTGAGGCAAGTCATGTAACTTTTTCGAGTCTCAGTTTCCTCATCTGAAAAATAGGGATAGCAAGTACTGAATGAGATAAGCCGTGTAAAGCACCTAACTCACTGTCACAATGTAAGCACTCAATAACCCTTATTATTATTGATTTGTATAAGTATTAGCAGTAAAACACCTGAGGAGTGATGACATGTTCCACAGATCCTCAGCTCCCCTGCTGGGTGCTCTTGCTGGATTATTGCTCTACTCTGTGTGCAACATATGTGCTCCACCTAACCAGCTGCCCCATGCTTTCTGTTGGTCCAGTGTCAGGTGATGAATGGGAGGGTCTTCTTTCTCCAGCCCTCCCAGTTCTGTCTCAGCACTGAGACCACCCACGCAGGATTTTTTACTATGTCAGTTCTGAATTACTTGCTTCAGCTTATGGCTGATACCTGTTGGTCAATAGCTAACTTTTTTAGCTCCTGGCCAACTGTGCCCTTCCTTTCCCCCTTCCCAGGCAAGTCTCAATGGGCCTCATGGCCACGCCCATGTGAGTTAGGGCAGGTTGAGGCTTTGCCTCACCATGAAGGCCTTGTAAGGGTTTCCATAAATGAAAAGTGCCCAAGCTGAAAACAGGCCACCTGCTGCAAATGCTCAAGTGTCACAATTTGTCAAGACACAGCTTGACTGGAGAGTCACAGATTAAGATCCAGAAGTTTGAGAAGAAGGAGGTATGAGAAACTTGTTCCCCTTACTAGTTCTTTGATATTTTTTTAATATATTTTTATTGATTTCAGAGAGGAAGGGAGAGGGAGAGAGGGACAGAAACATCTATGATGACAGAAAATCACTGGCCTCCTGCACACCCCCAACTGGGGATCAAACCCGCAACCTAGGCATATACCCTGACAGGAATTGAACCATGACCTCCACCACTGAGTCATGCCGACTTAGCCAGTGTCTTTAGCTACACTCTGCCTCACTTTCCTCATCTGCAAATGTCACTAGGTTTTATAAGAATTAATTTACATAATGTTTGTCAAATCAGGAACAGAACTTGATATATACAACAAAGTCATATATCATCATTTCTAAAATACACATTCATTTTCACTTTTAACATCTCTGAAATTAGAATGAATCTTATATTGTGTCACAGTTTAATCAATAGGGGCTTTTTTCCTTTCTTCATAGCACACAAAAAGTAACTGTACATCTTACAGTCTATGGCATCTTAAGTGCAATGAAATGCAGTAATATCTTTCTCCTACCAAAGTATCCAAGAACACATTTCATTCCCTTCCAAACCTGACAGGTCACACAGCAAAAGTAAAGGCAGAACTATGATGGATGGTGCCCTTTAGCCATTTAGATCAACTGAGAACCATTTTTCCCCATCTCACCCAACAGTTCCAATTTTAGGGCTATGAAAGAAGCAACTGAGATTTTTGCGAAATAACAGAATCTTTAAAGGGGGCTCTTTTTTTTTTTTTTTTTTTTTCCTTTTTCACAGACAGGACCTGTTTTTCCAAAAATAAATAATTGTTAGCAACTAGAGATACTGCAACTCTAGGAGGAAAAATACGTTCTCTTTGCTTCAAAATGTTCTACGTAGAACATACTGTTTGGTTCTGCCAAATCATTAAACATTTCTAAACATGTTAAGTTGTTTTGGTCCAAGTCGAAATCCTGGTTTTAAAACTGATTCACATGAGAAAAGCCATGAACAAACGAGTCCCACAGTCACACCTACACTCTCACTGGTCACCTGTCCCTTTCTTTCTGGGATTGCCCTTTTTCCTTGCCTCTCCATCTATTGAATTTTTACCCAAGAGCCATCTAATGAAACAAGAAACCATAGAGCTTTAGAGCTGGACTGAAACATTCATGATATCCCTAACTCAAAACCAACTTTTCTTCAACCCTTTTTCTTCTTCTTTTTTTTCAAGGTCTTAGGCATACAAAAGTATGATATCTACCTGGCCACAGCTGCTGGGCAAGGACCTAGGCCAGTTATGGCGAACCTATAACATTTTTTGGTTGATTTTTCTTTGTTAAATGGCATTCAAATATATAAAATAAATATCAAAAATATAAATCTTTGTTTTACTATGGTTGCAAATATCAAAAAATTTCTATATATGACACGGCACCAGAGTTAAGTTAGGGTTTTTCAAAATGCTGACACGCCGAGCTCAAAAGGTTCGCCATCACTGACCTAGGCCCACAATGGCAGCAGTGATGGCAACAGCAGTGCAAAAGCAGCAGCCACTGCAGCAGTGGCCACCACCGTAAGAGAAAGGAGGGCTTCTGTGGGTGGCACCACTGGGGCCCACGGTGGGGGCCCAATCAGAACTTGGAGCCTGACTGTGGCATCTGCATAAATACTAACTCTGGCCAGGCCGGCACAGAAAGTGCCAGGACACGGGGAGTAAAGGCTGTCAGTGAGTTATTACAAAGTAAAAGTGTACACATGGACACTGCAAAAAGCGTTTCAGGGAGTGCGCATAAACCCTTAAAGAGTTTAGAAACTCAGGTTTTGAAAACTGCTTCAACATTGCAAAGCAGCCAAACCGGTTTGGCTCAGTGGATAGAGCGTCTGCCTGCAGACTGAAGGGTCCCAGGTTCGATTCTGGTCAAGGGCACGTACCTTGGTTGCGGGCACATCCCCAGTAGGAGGTGTGCAGGAGGCGGCTGGTCGATGTTTCTCTCTCATCGATGTTTCTAACTCTCTATCCCTCTCCCTTCCTCTCTGTAAAAAAATCAATAAAATATATTAAACATTGCAAAGCACATATCCACAGACTTAGAAATAAAACATAAATTTAAAGATCATGAAATTTACAGAAAATTACACTATTTCCATATGACGCTTTCTTTTTTTTTTTCTCCTTAATCACAAAAACAATCTGTAATTATATATGTGTTTTCCGATGGTCTCAAGCGACCCCTGTGAAAGGGTCGTTCGACCCCCAAAGGGGTCGCGACCCACAGGTTGAGAACCGCTGCCCTATGGTCTGCCCAGTGCCCACCACGTCCTTTTGGGTCCACTGGACTCAGGGGAGAAGGGGGAGCTGGGGAGCAGGTGTCGCCTGCCTTCCACCACCTGCCTGCAGCCAGCAGCAGTCGCTCAGGAATGAGGCTGCCTCCTGCAGCACAGTCCTCAGGGGAGGAGCTCCACAGCCCGGGCAGGCTGCAGCCTGAGGTGCCCCTCTCAGCTTCTGGAGGCCATGGCGGTAAATCACCTTTCCAAAGGAAAGTAAACCTTATTCTCGTTACCTCTATAGCAACAGAACTCCCTAATTCCAAACTAACAGAATAAAACGGGAACAACAAAACAGGCAACCTAGAAACAACAGGAATCGAAAACTCACTCCAGCCCTAGGTGGTTTGGCTCAGTGGAAAGAGCGTCAGCCTGGGGACTGAAGGGCCCCGGGTTCAATTCTGGTCAAGGGCATGTACTTCGGTCACCCGCTCAATCCCCTGCCCAGGTTGGGGTGTGTGCGAAGGCAACCAATCGATGTGTCTCTCTCGCATTGATGATTCTCTCCGTCTCTCCCTCCCCCCTCTCTAAAAATCAATGGAAAAATATCCTCAGGTGAAGATTAACAAACAAACAGAAAAGGAAACTCACTCCAAACGTTCAGCTTGTATTTGGCTTTGGCACAAGTTACGTCATGCCTGGGTAGGAAACATTTTTGTAGCTGTGGTTCAGACCAGACCAGACCAGACCTGTCTCCAGCTCAAGCATCTCAGTGGCCCCGCAGCATGCACACGTCCTCGGCGAAAGGTCACCACGCTGCTGCGCGACAACAAGGGTCCACAAACCTGTTCTGTAAAAGGCCAGACAGTAAACATCTTAACCCACGGGTCCTCACCAGGGACAGCCTTTTCTCCCAGGAGACGTGCCAATGTCCGGACCCACTTCTGGTTGTCACAAATGAGAGATGCCACTGGCATCTAGAGAGTAAAGGCCGGGGATGCTGCTACATAGTCTACAGTGCTCAGCAGAGCCCTCCTGGAACAAAGAACGATCTTACCCACAAGACCGGCAGCGCCGACACGGAGACCCTGCACACGGCAGGCACGTTTGCTTTCTGTCAAATGTTCTTCTGTTTTCACGCCCCTTTAAGGATTAGTACAAAGACGGGCCTCAGGCCGTAACCTGCTGACCCTCTCTACAGTGTCAGCCAGGTCCACAAAGACCACACATTGGCAGGATGCCAAGGCTCTGATGCCACAAACTACTCACTAGGATCTCAACACGGGCCTACCCCATGTCTTCATGCGGCTCCCAAGGCAGGAAGTAGGAATTCTCTGAGGGAAACGCGCCCCCACCCCACCCCCCCATGAAGCTCCAGCAGGTCCCAGCCCTCCTACAACCTCAGCACACAGGAGGAGGCGTCTTGGCGCTCATTCGATTTCACTCCCAATGGGTCAGGCCACCACTGCGTTTCAGCAAAACATTCTATTTTATTTTTATCTCAGCAAAGGTCCTCATGTGGCACCTGACTGGTACCAAACCAAAGACCTCAGGCCAACAAATGGGAGCTGAGACCACTTGCAAGCTTCCCGCTGGCGGGTCTCAACGCCTCTGAGCCTCGGAGCACCTCTTCCCCTCGCAGGTGCGCTGACAGTGCTGGCCACCAGGAGGCCAGAAAAGTGGTGACACTGCAACCTACTGGGACAGGAGCCAAGCAGAGCCTTTACAGCAAAGTTCTTTTCTCAGGTGACAGACCTCCAGACCCGTCCCAATCATGCTTGTTTGACACCTTCCTGGGTGCCTTGGCTGGAAAGAAGACAGGGCCATCCTTTCCCCAGTGGCAAGGGGCGGAGATACAAGCTGCTTTACACTCGGAGCTCAAACGTCGAAGGAGGTCTTGTCTGGGTGAACGGGACAGTGAGCTCTGAGGTCAGTGATGCTGGCCGGCCTTGCAGCCTTGGCACACGGGCTACTTTCCCAGGATCCAGGACAACACTGAGCCCACGAGGACATTTTGCTTACATGCAGTTTCCAGCTGCCACAGGAGTGCAGGCCTGTCATGCTTGGGTCCTTCTCAAGGTCTCCGTTCAGATGCGCTATTCAACGCATGAAATAACAGGAAATAGATTTGAAGGACCACGGTTGCTCTTTTCCTCCCTGCTGAGCAGTTTCAGACATGACTGGCATAGAGAAAGCTGAGCACTCAGCGGGGTACAAGCTGGAGTTCCTTTCACACCCAGACTTCTCCGGGTGCGGCGGGAGACCGGGTCCTCACCCTTCCGGGGTGGCCCTCAGCTTTGGGCCCAGCCTTCTGGCTGCGGAGAGCCCCCTTCCCGGCCCCTCTGCGAGGCTAGTTGACCCGGCAGGCGCGGATCATGAGCAGCTGCAGGAGAATGAAGACGGGAGACGTGATCAGGCCGAACCAGAGCTCCCGAGTCTGCTCCACCAGCTTCTGGCACAGCAACATCTCGAACACGAACGAGGCTGAGAACCGTGAGGATCCAGAAGAGGCGGAGCACGGCCAGCCGCTTCTCCCCGTCCTGGAAGAGACGCACCGACACGATGGTGGTGAAGTAGGTGCTGAGCCCATCGGCGGCGAAGAAGGGCACGAACACGTTCCACCAGGAGAGGCCGGGGGCCAGGCCGTCCACACGCAGCGCCAGCAGCACGGAGAAGGCCAGCAGGGCCAGCAGGTGCACGAAGATCTCGAAGGTGGCGAAGCCCAGCCACTGCACCAGCTCCCGGAGCGAGAAGAGCATCGCGCCGGCGGGGCGCGGGCCCGGGCCCGGGCCCAGCTGAGCGTCTCACCCGCCGGGCCGCGCCTCCTCTCCCCGGGGGCCTCGCCAGAGCCCGCGGCTGCGAACCGGAGGCCACGAGCGGCCGCCTGCCCCGTTCCTCGGCCCCGGCGCGCCGCCGACACCCCCCCCCCCCCCAACCCACCCCAGTCCGGGACCCAGCACCGGCCGCCATGCCCCGCTGCCCATATGACGCTTTCAATAAACCAATTATTGAGGAAGATAATTTAAAATTATTAATTTTTAAATTATTATTTGTCTTTGTAGTTAAAGATGCATTGACAGAATGCATAAACCAGTTTTTTGAATTTTATACAAATCATGAAGCCACATTTGGTCTCTTGTACAACCTCCATAAGTAACAGGAAATGTCAGAGAAAGCATTAAAATGCCATTGTATAAATTTACATTTAAAATTAAATTTTGACTTACACAAAACTGATCTGTATGAAGAATGTTCCATGAGAACCATCAGCTCTATGTGTACTAAAATTTTTAGTTCAGAACAACTTATCAGAAATGTATCCCAAATGTTGTCACAGCCTATAAAGTACTTTTAACTGCTTCATAACAATTGCATCAGCAGAATGATTCTGGTCACAATTTAAAATTATAAAAAATTATGTGCAATCTTTCATTTTCCAAGAGCAACTATTGTCTCTCTCAATTGTATCAATTGAAAATATGATTGCTAAAATTATATATTCATTTTAATGGTCTAGTAAATAAATTTTCAGAAAAGCAAGCCATGAAATTATGATTAATCAAGATATCACATTAATAAGTACTGTATTATATAAAATGATAACCCCAAAATATTTTTTGCACTTTGTAAGTTATATTATTACTCACATCGCTATTACCTCAGTTATATTTTATAAGTGACAAAATATTTTAAAGGAAAAATTTTGTTTGCAATATTTTTAATGGCACTTTTTTCCTGCATTTTCAACAAGGGCCCTGCATTTGCATTTTGCACTGAGCCCCTCAAATTATGTAGCTTGCTCCGATGATAGAAAAGGGTGTTTTCCTGTTTCATCGGGTTAAGAGAACAGCTATATACAAGCCTTTATGTAATGTAATCAAGGATTTTAAAGCATTTTCTTAACACTGTTATATGGGAGAAGGGAAAACTGATACCTATTATAAATGTTCAACCAATTCTTCCAAGCCCAGTGTTATAGAAGGTTCTAGTTGGGGGGAGAGGGAAAACCTTAAAGGTCTTACAATCCCATTAAGTAGACAGGAAAACTGAGGCACCACACTGTGATTGTTTCCAGTTCACAAGTGATTTAGAAGCAGGCTTGGAACTACATCTCAAGTCCCTCAAGTCTGTCTGGTACAATTTCTACCACTGGTTCTTCATGAATGTATCAGTAAGGGTCCAGGAAATCAGAAAGTGCTCTAGGTATTTCAAACAGGATAATAAAAGTGATGACCACCAAGAAGGAAGGCATGTTCAAAGGGGCTGGAATAAGGGAAGGAAACGTAACTATGGCCAGAGCCATCCCCAGAAGCAGGAAGGGGAAAGATACCTGCCTTCTCCCTCCCTGCCTGCCTTTCATCTTTCACTACTAATTTGCACTAGCAGAAATGAGCTGGAAGCCAGCTGACCGTAGAGCCTACAGTTTGTAGGAGTCAGCCCCCCTGTGATACTGAGTGGATCAGGAAAAGGGTGAGACGTGGATTTGAAAGCAAACAAGCAAATAACTGGCACACTGTTAAGCCAGGGCTAATAACTTCTTCAGGTCTGAGTGCTACCTGAAAAATCTAAAAAGTCCTGGTAGCCATATATTACTGACAGTCCTCAATTATTGAGATAATGCATTTAAAGCCCTTAGCACAGTGCATAGTATGGTAAATGGAGATTAAAACTATCATTATCATAATTACAATCACTATTAACACTATTAAACAAGAAGAGGTGAAAAAATAATAAAATAATTAGAGGAGTTTGTCAAAGGATGATTAAACTACCACTCAGTGACATAGCTGAATTTTCTGCTTACTATAGTGGGAGAGTGTGGGCGTGCGGTGGGAAGACTATGCTAGTCAGACACAGCTCTCCAAGCAGAACAAACTGTTGAGCTAATATAGGGTCTTTGGGGGAAGCATGGAGTGCCAGGAGTTGACAAATTTTCAGGGGT
The DNA here is from genome assembly GCF_014108235.1 of Myotis myotis. Lineage (NCBI taxonomy): Eukaryota > Metazoa > Chordata > Mammalia > Chiroptera > Vespertilionidae > Myotis > Myotis myotis. Next base: position 38,378,561 of record NW_023416357.1, read on the forward strand.
GTAAATAGGTTGGCACATTTGTAGTCCATGGTTACTCAGGTGAAACTGTTGTTGGTTAGCTGGTACTCAGAGGTGTGTAAATTGGAGTGAGTCTGCCCCAGTTGGCTGACTTTCATGAGGGGCTTTCTGGGGCCAGTTATTCTTTATCAATTGAATGGGTTTAAAACTGGTTCTTGTGGTTACTTGTTAACTTTGCTAAGCAAAAATCAGTCTTTTCCTAAGATTCCATGGATGTAGGCAGGTTGATTAGAACAGAGCTCTTAAAAGTCTTCCTGAATTATATAAACTTTTCTTTTTGTGTGTGCAAACATGAGAAAGTTAGGCTATGTTGGAAAGGTCTTAATTCATCAACATGGCACACAGTTAAGACCTATAGCTTATTAAAGCTAATCCTTTTAGTCAGTAGCCAAAGCTTAGCTTTGTTGCCTCAGAACAATTATGTGCCTTTGGAGCTCCAGTGGCGCAATCGGTTAGCGCGCGGTACTTATAAGACAATTATGTGCCTTAACTAAATAAGTTGAAACATCTTCAGATCTTATACTATAAGATCTTTACACTAAATAATCACCTTTAAATCTGATCTTATCAAATACAGTAACTACTTATTGTTAATGAAAAATACTCAGCACATTTTTACTAGTCATTTAAGTAATCACAAAGTACTGATATTTTCTGCTCATATATATCATCATCCATTGGTGCAACACGTTTATTCCAGCAACTCTATTACCCTTAGCCAATAGAGGAGACTATCTTGAATTACAATTTTTTTGAGGCCTTAGCATATCAATTACATCAGGTGATAGATAGCTGAAATATCAATTAAAGAAGCTGTCAGGCTGGTGTGGTTCAGTGGTTGAGCATCAACCTATGAAAAAGGAGGTCAAGGTTCCATTCCTGGTCAGGGTGCATGCCCCAGGTTGTGGGCTCAATCTCCAGTGGGGTGAGGGGTGTGTGTGTGCAGGGGGCAGACGATCAATGATTCTCTCTCATCATTGATGTTTCTGTCTCTCTCTCCCTCTCCCTTCCTTTCTGAAATCAATAAAACATATATATATATATATATATATATATATATATATATATATATAAAAGCATAATATGCAAATCAACCGGACAGCAGAACGACCGGTCGCTATGATGCGCACTGACCACCAGGAGGCAGATGCTCAATGCAGGGGCTGCCCCCAGCCTGCAAGCCCCGATCACCCGATGGGGAATGGGGAACCGGGGGTGGGTGGTGGTAGGGGGTGGGGCCGGCTGCTGGCAGCCAGGGAAGATGGTCCTGATCTCAGGCCAGGCCTAGGGACTGTACCCATGCACGAATTTTGTGTGCCAGGCTGCTAGTATAAATATAATAAAAGAAGCTGACTGTTCATTATTTGGTATTTTGTCTCCTGATATTTTTAGAGTTCCTCTAATGATAGTATTAAAGATTTGGACATTTCAAACATGACATTATTATTTTAAGTGAAAAAAATTATTTTGCCATTGACCACAAAAAGTGCAAAAGTTAAAATGATGGTGCTACTAAAGGAAATGGAAGCTGTTCTAGGAGGAAGAGGAGACATAGACAAACCCATAACATACAAGAATGAGAGGCTACTACAGTCAGTCTGTATACGGGATTTTGAAGGCATCTCTGTGTTCCCCAACCAAGCAGAGACAAGAAAGGGGCCATACAGTCAACAACCTAGCAGTCCTTGACACCTGAGTATAGACAAAAAACAAAGTGAGTTTTGTTTCTTTTGTTTTTTCACAAGAAATTTTTTATTCTTAAGTTTAAAAATAATATTAGAAAGGACAAAAATATTAAGAGAAATAGTGGAAGCTACTCACGGTATCAAAAAATGTTAAATTTGCCATTCCAGAACGAGTGCCAGCCTTTGAGTTAATGGCAACGTCTTTAGTAGGACATCCTTCGAGGGGTCCCAGATGGAAAGGGTGCAGGCGGGGCTGAGGAACACCCCCCCTCCCCTGTGCATGAATTTCGTGCACTGGGCCACTACTATATTTATAAAACATATATAGATTTGTGGCGAGGGTTTTCCAAATTCCACTTTTACACTCCTTACTTGGTTTTTCTTCCTTATTTCATCAACAGAACAAGACTTTTTTTCAAAGAACTTCATAACTTGACCTTTTCTCTTAGCCAATAGTGTAAGCCCTTTCTAGTTTTAAGATACTCTCTTCATTTCCAAGACAATTAGTCATAATGTTATTTGTAACTGCAGAGTTAGAACTTCATCATAGAACTAAACATTAGAGAAAGTAACTCTAAATGTATTTTTGGAAAAGATAGTATCAGTATGATTAGTAGCTTGATCTCTGGATTCAGACAAATCTGAGTTTAAGTCCTGACTCCTCCATTTATGAATTGTGTGACCTGAGGCAATTTACTCAACTTCTCCAAGCTTCTGTACTCTCATCTGTGAAATGGTAATAATAAATAATACCTATTTTACATGGCTACTGAGATGATTAAAAGCAATAAATTATGCAGAGAGCTTAGCCTATGTTCCTGGCACATAGTAAACATCTAATAAATTGGAATATATTTTTGTAATTAATAAAAGAATATATAAAAAGAAAAATAATATCACTCACTCTTTGCAATCCAGTATGCTTTCTTGAGTGATAGAAAAGGAGGGAGTTATTGGTAGTTCATTGGAAATGGTTCATAATTCTGACTTAACCATGAAACTTTGACTTATAAGTGTATCCAACAGTCATGTGTGATACATAGGGGAGGATCTCTTTTTTAGACATTAAATTCAATAAATTTTCATAGACTGTGGAAAGAAGTAAAAAGTCTTCTTGTAAAAAAATAAAAATAAAAGAATATATGAAGAAACATGCTAAAATATATAATTTGTTTTTCTTATTTCAACTTGTTTATGCATAAATAAATATTTCTTTTTTAAAATATATTTTTTCATTGATTAGAGAAGGGAGAGGGAGAGAGAGATAGAAACATCAATGATGAGAGAGAATCACTGATTGGCTGCCTCCTGTGTGCCCCACACTGGGACCAAACCCACAACCTGGGCATGTGTCCTGACCAGGAATCAAACCTTGACCTCCTGGTTCATAGGTTGACGCAGCTCAACCACTGAGCCACGCCGGCCAGGCAATATTGCTTTTTAATATTTTGAAATTCTGTTCCTGACATTTACAACACAAAACTCTACTTAGATCTTAACAACTATTTAAAATAAGAAATATGTTGAAAACTATATTAACATACTTTTGATAAGAAACAGCTGTCCTTGGGTAAGATAATAACAGTGAGAATATGAGGTCAGAGAAATGCATGAGTTCATTAAATGTGGCTAAAGTATCCAGGAAAGGTAGTAATTTTACTAAAGAACTTTCACTCCAGCTCTACTCACTCCACTTAATGACAAAATATATGTATCTAGACTACCGCAGCAGAAAATAATGACGTGCCCAATTGGAACAGGGTGCTCTGATCCTTACAAGTGACTCAAAAGGAGAGAAGGCTTGCAAAAGGACAAGACTTTTGTGAAGTTAGTGGCCCATACCATTGCACCCTGGGAAGACAAAAGTTCTGAACAACTCTGGTTGAATAATTATTTATTGAATAAATGTACTATATTTAATCATTCCCTTTGTAGAACATGTAATTCCCTCCACCCCCCCTCCCCAGTTTTTTATGTTATGAGTGATGCTACTACAAGCCTAATTGTATAATTGTTTTTCTTCCCTTGAAGCAGCATGATGCAGTAATTATGAATCCAGACCCAGGAACTTCAAATCTCAGCTCTGCCATTAGCCAACTATGTGATCTTAAGCAATTTATTTAACCTTGGTGTCCCTCAGTTTCCTCATCTGTAAAATGGGGATAATAACAGTACCTACTTCATATAGCTGCTGTGAAGATTAAGTGAGGTAATTGTATGTAAAGTGCTTAGAAAAATGCCTGGCATGAGGTAGGTATTCTAGGTGGTAATTACTATTAATAGTGAAATATTGTCTTAGGATGAATCTTCAATTGTAAAAGGCATATATATACATATATATATAATATATATATATATTATATATATTATATAATACACTTATAAGTGTATTATATTAATACAATTAATACAAGTGTATTATATTAATACACTTATAAGTGTATTAAGTGATGGATACACTTATAAGTCAATATATATATATAATATATATAATTTATTTAACCTTGGTGTCCCTCAGTTTCCTCATCTGTAAAATGGGGATAATAACAGTACCTACTTCATATAGCTGCTGTGAAGATTAAGTGAGGTAATTGTATGTAAAGTGCTTAGAAAAATGCCTGGCATGAGGTAGGTATTCTAGGTGGTAATTACTATTAATAGTGAAATATTGTCTTAGGATGAATCTTCAATTGTAAAAGGCATATATATACATATATATATAATATATATATATGTATATGTATATATATTATATATATATACATATATAATATATATAATATATATGTATATATATTATATATATACATATATATTATATATATATATAGTTTAAAGTATTACATATATCTCCTTTTTCCCCAATTGACCCCCACTCCCCAGGACATACCCCCAACACCACAGTGTCCATGTCCATTGGTTATGCTAATATGCATGCATACAAGTCCTTTGGTTGATCTCTTATCCCCCTCTGCCTTCTCTCTCAGGTTGGATGGTCTGATCAGTGTTTCTTAGTCTCTGGATCTATTTTTGTTCATCAGTTTATGTTGTTCATTATATCCCACATATGAATGAGATCATGTGATATTTATCTTTCTGTGATTGGCTTATTTTGCTTAGCATAATGCTCTCCAGGTCCATCCATGCTGTTGCAAATGGTAAAAGTTCCTTCTTTTTTTATAGCAGTGTAGTATTCCATTGTGTAGATGTACCACAGTTTTTAATCACTCATCTGCTGATGGGCACTTAGGCTGTTTCCAAATCTTTGCTATTATAAATTGTGCTCCTATGAACATAGGGGTGCATATGTCCTTTCTGATTGGTGTTGCTGGTTTCCTGGGATATATTCCCAGAAGTGGGATTACTGGGGCGAATGGGAGTTCCATTTTTAATTTTTTGAGGAATCTCCATACTGTTTTCCACAGTGGTTGCACCAATCTGCATTCCCACCAGCAGTGCACGAGGGTTCCTTTTTCTCCACATCTTCTCCAGCACTTGTCATTTGTTGATTTGTTGATGATAGCCATTCTGACAGGTGTGAGATGGTACCTCATTGTTGTTTTGATTTGCATCTCTCGGATGATTAGTGACTTTCATATTCATATGTCTCTTTGGTCTTCTGTATGTCCTCTTTCAAAAAGTGTCTACTTACGTCCTTTACCCATTTTTTGATTGGATTATCTTCCTTTTGTTAACTTGTATGAGTTCCCTGTAAATCTGGACATTAAACCCTTATCTGAGATAGCATTGGCAAATATGTTCTCCCATGCAGTGGGCTTTCTTGTTGTTTTGTTGATGGTTTCTTTTGCTGTGCAGAAGCTTTTTATTTCGATGTAGTCCCATTTGCTTATTTTCTCCTTAGTTTCCATTGCCTTACAGCAGTTCTCAAACTGTGGGTCACGAACAATGAAAATACATCCTGCATATCAGATATTTACATTACGATTCATACCAGTAGCAAAATTACAGTTATGAAGTAGCAACGAAAATAATTTTATGTTTGGGGGTCACCACAACATGAGGAACTGTATTAAAGGTTCGCGGCATTAGGAAGGTTGAGAACCACTGCAGCTTAGGATGTGTATCGGTAAAGCTATTACTACAATATGTCTGATATTTTGCTGCCTATGGAGTATTCTAAGATTTTTATGGTTTCCCATCTTACGTTTAAGTCCTTTAACCATTTTGAGTTTATTTTTATGAATGGTGTAAGTTGGTGATCTAGTTTCATTTTTTTTTGCACGTATCTGACCAGTGTTCCCAGCACCATTTATTGAAGAGACTGTCTTGACTCCATTGTATGCTGTTGCCTCCTTTGTCAAATATTAATTGAGCATAATGGATTAGGTCAATATCTGGGTTCTCTGTTCTGTTCCATTGGTCTATATGTCTGTTCTTGTGCCAATACTAGACAGTTTTGAGAACAGTGGCTTTGTAATATAGCTTGATATCTGGTATTATGATCCCTCCAACTTTGTTCTTCTTTCTCAGGATTGCTGTAGCTATTTTCAGTCTTTTTTTAATTCCATATGAATTTTTGGAGAATTTGTTCTAGGTCTGTGAAATATGCCATTGGTATGTTAATGGGGATTGCATTGAATATATAAATTGCTTTGGGTAGTATGGACATTTTAATGATGTTGATTCTACCAATCCATGAACATGGTATGTTTATGTCTTCCTCTATCTCTTTTTTCAATGTCTTGTAATTTTCTGAGTGGCATTTATATTTTTATGTTCTCAATAGTAAATGCTAAGTCACTTTTTAAAAGAATTATTCTATTCCATCGATTTATACTAACAAGAGTAACACTTATTTTTCAACAGCCTTGTTTATAGTTTTATGATTTTTCTTATGCTTTTAAATTTATTAAGTGGAGAAGTTTACCTTATTGTTGTTTTTGTTTGTTTGTTTTTTCTTAAATATATATTTTTATTGATTTCAGAGAGGGAGAGGGAAAGAAACATCAATAATGAGAGAGAATCATTGATTGGCTGCCTCCTGCACGCCCCACACTGGGGATTGAGCCCACAACCCAGGCATGTGCCCGTGACCAGAATCAAACCTGGGACCCCTCAGTCCACAGGCCGATGCTCTATCCACTGAGCCAAACCAGCTAGGGCTACCTTATTGTTTTAATGCAAATTTATTTGCTATTGAAAGGATATATTTAAGTTTCTTCTTGTTTGAATGCTGTTAGTGTCCTTTTGTTCTTTGTGGGTTTGGTGTTAGGCTTTAACTTTGACTAAAGGCTGATGTTTTATAATTTCATTAGCTCATCTGTCATATATAGTACAGGTAAGTCCCTCAGTCTGTTTTCTTTTTTAGCTTTGTTTATTGATTTTCATTTTATAGACATATAAAATTTTATAGTCATATATATCCATCTTCTTTTTTTTCATTTCTGTTTCCTATTTTTCTTTTCTTACAATTTGATTTGTTGATATTTAACTTACCAGAATTCTCTCCTAAAAGGCAGAGACTCTGTTAGTCATCATTGTATCTACATGCCTAGCCCAGTCCCAGTACATAGTGGTCAACCAAAAATAGTTGTGGAATACATGAATAAATGAAGAAACAAGTGAATTGGCCTCAGTAGTATACAGACCACGCAAACATAGAATTACATAATAAGGTCCCATTTCCTTTAGTAGCCAAATTAAGAAAACCATGAACCTGCATCCCACAGGCTGTAAGAAACCCATTCTTCCTCAAAATTTCCCTCCAACAGACCTATTACACACTCCTCTAAATCATTCCTAATGATCATATACCACCACTGTCGGAGTCCAGCTGGTCACTCCCACTATCTGATAAACAGCTTCTCCAGAATACTACTCTACCCAACCAATTTCTTTCCAGCATAGACAATGATTTCTCCCTTAATTCTCCAAGGCACAGAGAAGACAAAAATAAAAGAGTTAACAAAAATGTACTGCAATTTTGAAGATGAAATAATACAGAGTAGGTTACAACTACTGCTAGAAGGATACCCAATCTGGCAGTGGCCAGCTTACCCCCACCAACAGAAAAATCTGCAGGCATCTCCACACTCTGGAATACTGGCCCTAAGAACACCTAGGAGCCCCCGTGGTAGGAGTGGGAGTGGAAATGCGTATGTGCTCGTGTGTGTGTGTGTGTGTGTGTGTGTGTGTGTGTGTGTTCAGAGAAAGATCTATCCTCTCCAAGTCCATGCCCTGTCTCATATGGCTGTTGTGAAGATTGAGTTAAACAAATTAAACAAACAACTGACAATGGGAATACCTACTTACACGGAATGTAACTAGCTCCCATGGCTCAATCAAGTCAATGATAAAGGTACATTTACCAGGTCTGAGTTATTCTGTGTTAAATAGCACCATGTGAAAGGCACCAACGGTTCCATCCAGGTATTACGATACCAAGTCCAGTCCTACCGATTCCTTTCATAATTTTTATCTCCAGCATAAAGACATCAGGCATATACAATCCTCTTGGCATGGTTCAGTATGACAATCTCCCGTAAGCAATTAATTGGATAAAAACACAGTCTCTCCCCCCGCCCCCACCAAAAAAAAATATATAAATAAGCATGACTTTGCAAGGACAGTTCAGCCTAACTCATATGTTCTGGCATGCCCTTGAAATTCCTATGTTGAAATCCTGATGCCCAATGTGATAGTATGAGGAAGTGGGGCCTTTGAGAAGGTGCTTAAACTATGAAGGTGAAGTCCTCATGAATGGGATTAGTGCCTTATAAAAGAGGCTCTAAAGATATCCCTAGCCCCTTCCACCTTGTGAAGATACAGTGAGAAGTCTGGCACCCAGAACAGGGTCTTCACTGGGTCATGTTGGCACCCTGATCTTGGACTTCCAGCTCTCAGAACTGTGAGGAATTTTTGTTTATAAGCTATGCAGTCTGGTTGTTGTTTGTTATAAGAACCTGAACAAACCAAGACACAAGGTATATTTTTCCTCTCTTATTCCAAAAGGACATATGCTAGACAATAAACCCAATTTATACATCTAGACCAAACTTGTCAGCTTTCTGGAGACTTCCATTTCCTCTAAAAGCAACAAGTGCAATTAAAGAGATCTATTCTGGTGATTTTCCCAAAACAAAAGGAAGTCTCCAAAGATGAATTGATGACTCCACCTCTATGAAAAAAAATAAACAGCTGGCAACTTTTAACTGATTTAATGCCAGCTTTCAAAAATAGTAAGTTTTGATGGGCAGCCTCTTGCAGAGGGATAACAATGTACTAGTGATGTGAGGTGAAATTCAAAGCTGATTTTTCTTCATATTAATATCTGGTTTTCTTATTAGTTCTTATATCATGACTCTTTTCTCCATCATTTGGGTGAATTGAGTTCATATATTAAACTTACATGTTAACTACGTTTTCTATTCCTTTATCTTCATTTTTGAACTAAGGCCAGGTCATTTCTATTCACTTTCTCTTTTTTATTATTCTTTATGATTAAGGTATTACATAGGTCTCCTTTGCCCCCATTGCCCCCCCCCAGCACATGCCCTCACCCCCCCCCTTGTATCTGTGTCCATTGGTTATGCTTATATGCATGCATATAAGTCCTTTGGTTGATCTCTACCCCCTCCCACCACCGTCCCTGCCTTCCCTCTGAGATTTGACAGTCTGTTCGAAGCTTCTCTGTCTCTAGATCTATTTTTGTTCATCAGTTTATGTTGTTCATTATATTCCATAAATGAGTGAGATCATGTGATATTTATCTTTCCCTGACAGGCTTATTTTGCTTAGCATAATGCTCTCCAAGTCCATCCATGCTGTTGCAAATGGTAGGCGTTCCTTCTTTTCTACAGCAGCGTAGTATTCCATTGTGTAGATGTACCACAGCTTTTAATCCACTCATCTGCTGATGGGCACTTAGGCTGTTTCCAAATCTTAGCTATTGTAAATTGTACTGCTATGAACATAGGGGTGTGATGTTCCTAGAAGTGGGATGATTGGGTCAAATGGGAGTTCCATTTTTAATTTTTTGAGGAATCTCCATACTGTTCTCCACAGTGGCTACACCAGTCTGCATTCCCACCAGCAGTGCACGAGGGTTCCTTTTTCTCCACATCCTAGTCAGCACTTGTCATTTCTTGATTTATTCACGATAGCCATTCTGACAGATGTGAGATGATACCTCAATGTTGCTTTGATTTGCATCTCTCAGACATTTAGTGACTTTGAGCATGTTTTCATATGTCTCTTAAAGGCCCTGAATAGCCACAGCAATCCTGAGAAAGAACAAAGTAGGAGGGATCTCAATACCAGATATCAAGCTGTATTACAAAGCCACTGTTCTCAAAACAGCCTAGTACTGGCACAAGAACAGACATATTGACCAATGGAACAGAACAGAGAACCCAGAAATCGACCAAAGCCACTATGCTCAATTAATATTTGACAAAGGAGGCAAGAGCATACAATAGAGTCAAGAGAGTCTCTTCAATAAGTGGTATTGGGAAAATTGGACAGATACATGCAAAAAAAAAAATGAAACTAGACCCCCAATTTACACATACACAAAAATAAACTCAAAATGGATAAAGGACTTAAATGTAAGACGGAAAACCATAAAAATCTTAGAGGAATCCACAGGCAGCAAAATATCAGACATATGTCGTAGCAATAGCTTTACCGATACAGCTCCTAGGGCAATGGAGACTAAGGAGAAAATAAACAAATGGGACTACATCGAAATAAAAAGCTCCTGCACAGCAAAAAAAACCATCAACAAAACAACAAGAAAGCCCACTGCATCGGAAAACATATTTGCCAATGTTATCTCTGGTAAAGGTATAATCTCCAAAATTTACAGGGAACTCATACAAGTTAACAAAAGGAAGATAAACAATCCAATAAAAAAATGGGCAACGGACCTAAACACTTTCAAAAGAGGACATACAGAAGGCCAAAAGACATATGAAAACATGCTCTATTCATTTCTTTAAAATTCTAGTATCTAGCAAAGATAGTTCCTCCTCACTGTTCTTTTTCTTTTCCATTGAATACAATTTTATAATTGTGCCAGAACAGTTTTTGAAACATTATTTTGAGCTCTATAAAGAATTCTCTGGTTTTCTATGGGAATATGCTAAAATTATATATTCATTTGGGAAATATCTTTACTATTCATAATCATGCTACATCTCTGCATTCATTTTACTAATTCTTTCATTACAATTTCTTATAGTTTACTTTATGTGCCTTGAACATTCCAAATTTCTATATATTTTATAATTTACTGACATTGTGAATAAGATCTTTTTAGCTAACTTTTCTAGCTGGTTTTTACTGATATTTAGGAAAGCTATGTATGTTCACAGATTTATCTTGTATTTGCTCATTTCACTGAATGCTTTTAACATCTCAAATATGTTTGTTAAGAGTAGAAATTACTTAATTTTGGTCTTCTATTTCTCCAAATGACTTCAGGTTTTCTCACTACGCAGAATATGCTCAAACATTGCTACAGTTAAATATTTTACCCTTTGTTCTCCCTGCATGATCTACAATAATAATCTGCTTTGTGTTGATATTTATTGCGGTGTTGCTAACAATTACCTGAAAGAGAAGTTGGGGTGCTTCACTGGGCTGGAAAAAGTTTAGCTAAATCAGAAAGCTGATGGAATCCAAAGTTGCATCCTAAATCCTGGCTTTTCCTGCAGATCTATTTGCAATTCATCTCTGTTGCAGAAAGGGCCTTTCACTAAGGAGAGTGCACTGTGTGGAACTGACATTTCTCAATTTCTGAGCTAAAGTTCTGGCCTGCTGTTAAGTCTTGCCACTGGACACAGTGAGATCAGGGATTAACATAGACTTGTATTAAGATACTGTACAAATAAAAACCCATCATCCTTAAACTGTTTTAGCAAAATATAAACTATTTCTAAGAAAATAATAAAATCAAGATATTAGCACTAGCTAAGAAGTAACACTTGGCTTCCAGCCCAGATGTGTTTCACTTATTTATACCATGTGACTTTGGTTAAAGTTATTTACCCTCTTATGTTCCTCCTCAGTAAAATGAGGAAACTGCATTAGATTTATCAATGCTTTCTAGCTGCAATTCAAAATGAATAATTTATTAGAAAAAAATTATAAAATTTATATTAATAAAGGACTCTTTTTATATCTAAGTAGTTAGAATAAACCTAGGTAAACATTCAGGTATGGCTATCATATGAGAATATAAGGGTAGCTTATGGGATTTTGCACTTGAACATCAAATCATCTCTTCTAATTAAATCCCAAGAATCAAATGAGTGGGAGATGAAGAGTGGGAATCTCTGAGGTAGTCACTCTAGCCTTCTGCTTATTCTAGAAATTGCTCCCCCCCCCCTTTCTTCCTCCCAATACCATGCAGCCAAAGCAGGGCAGTCCTATTCAAATGTGACCCTTCCTTCCTGCCACAGCTAGCCACTTGTGTTCCAAGTTGGGCACCTCACTCAAGCAGGGCCAGTAACATCCATTTGCAGGAATTGGGTCTTAGATAGGAAAGAAGATGGAGAGTTGGTCTTGAATGTTTGAAGGCATAAAATGTAAACCTTGGGTATACCAGATAGCCGTGTTCTCTATGGGAAAGATGGTCTATAGATACAAGAGGCAAGCAGATAATCTGACATTGCTGGTCTATAGATATATTGTTCTTTGAAAAATATGCCAGACTACCTTCAATAAATTATTATTATTTTTGCCTTAGCTGGTCAAGATCTGGTTTTCTTCCCTTCTCCTCCACCCCCCACCACCCCCCACCCCTGACTCTGTAACCCCTCGCCCCTGCTGCAAAATTTAAAGTAACACAACTTTTGCCCAACTGGTGTGGCTCAGTGGTTGAGCGCCAATCTATGAACTGGTAGGTCACAGTTCGATTCCCCATCAGGGCACATGCCCAGGTTACAGGCTTGATCCCCAGTGTGGGGCATGCAGGAGGCAGCTGATCAATGATTCTCTCTCAACATTGATGTTTCTGTCTCTCTAATCCTCTCCCTTCATCTCTGAAATCAATAAAAATATATATTAAAAATAAATAAAATAAAGTAACACAACTTTTATTCAAATAAATTTAAATCTCTCATTTCTCTAGCCCTGTCCATCTGTATGGTTTCAATAATACAGCCTTGAGTTATCTGCTCACTTACTCCTTTGTTTTAAATTGAAAATTTTCCATTAACTTAACTAGTAAAATATGTAGTTTCCTTAGCTAAAATTGACCTGTAAGACTTAGAGATAGTTTCACCTTGTTTCTTTCACCCTTATGCCTTTCTATTTTAAAGTCTGTTGCAAAGAGTATTATAGTTTCCTATAAAAGAAAATTGTATGGACACAGATCAGTAAACTATATATCTATATCTATATCTATATCTATATCTATATCTATATCTATTTCTGTTGCACTTGTAATATGGGCCTTTATTTCATCTACTCAAATCTTGAGGTGAGAGAAAAAATAAAAGATGTATGATACTTTATAAGAACTAATCCTTTGGAAGCGAAACTAAGATGGCGGCATAGATAAACACCGGGAAATTGCCGCTCCCACAACAATTGAAAAATACCGCAAAGGACAGAGTGGACATCACCCAGAACAACAGGAAGGCTGGCTGAGTGTAAATTCTACAACTAGAAGGAAAGAAAAGCACGCTGAGAGCCAGAGGCGCTGCGGAGGTGAAGTGCAGAGGTACGGCGGCTCGCGCGCGCAGGCGGAAAGGGGGTGGCACCTGAGGACGCGGCTGTTTTTTTGAATCACAAACTCCCGACTGCTCTGAACTCCGGTTCCGGGAAGTCTCTGGGGACCCAGGACTCATACAGGGACTGTCGGGCAGCGGGCGAACTTGAGTGCGGCTTTCCCTCAGAGGTGCTTGCAGCCGTTACCGGGACACTGAGACGCGCGACTCCGGATGGAGAATCGGCCATAGCTGCTTTCTCCGCCCTTTGACTCCCTGAGACCCCGCCCCACCCAGGCTGCGGCAGAGGCTTTTGCATGTGAATGTACCTAACTGCAGCCCAGGCAGACGCTCCTTGATCCGCCCTTTGATTCCCTGAGACCCCGCCCCACCCAGGCTGCGGCAGAGGCTTTTGCATGTGAATGTACCTAACTGCAGCCGAACCAGGCAGACCCGGAACTTCCAAGAGAAAGCCCAAGGCCCCGCAGCAGCTTGCATTGCTTCACAGCTGAGCCTCTTCGTGGCTCCTGCTGTGTGGCCTCAGGCAGAGGCTGAATTAGCACCTCCTTAGATCCAGGAGCCACTGTACCCAGTGGTCAGAGGGGGACCATCCAGATTGCAATTCCTCAGATCCATAAGGGACACACTCAGGGAGCAGACTCAGTGAGCACCAAAGCCCCACTGAAGCAAGTCTTGCCCCAGAAGGGTGTCTTCAGCACAGAAGCTCTCCCACTTCAGACACAGCTGATTCTCACAGCCAATTGGCCTGGAGGTCAATTCCTCCCAGTGATCCTACAACAACCAAGGCACCAAGAGTGCACCAAGAGTGTCCACCCCAGGTAACTGGGGAGGCTGAGCCACTGGGCCCTACAGGACACCTGGCGTGCAGGGCCACTCTATCAACACAGGGAAGCAGCCAAAATGCGGAGACAAAGAAACAGGTCACAAATGGCAGAAATGGAGGAAAGCAAACGACTGGATATAGAGTTCAAGGCCACGTTTATAAGGTTTTTCAAGAATTTTATGGAAACCGCCGATAAATTTAATGAATCCCTCAATAAGTATAGTGAGACCATGGAGGACATGAAAAAGGACCAACTAGAAATTAAGCATACACTGACTGAAATAAAGAATAATTTACAGAGATCCAACAGCAAACAAGAGGATCCCAAGAATCAAGTCAAAGATTTGAAATACAAAGAAACAAAAAATACCCAACCGAAAAAGAAAAAAGAAAAGAGATTCCAAAAATATGAAGATAGTGTAAGGAACCTCTGGGACAACTTCAAGCGTACCAACATCAGAATTATAGGGGTACCAGAAGGAGAGAGAGGGCAAGATATTGAAAACCTTTTTGAAGAAATAATGACAGAAAACTTCCCCTACCTGGTGAAAGAAATGGACTTACAAGTCCAGGAAGCGCAGAGAACCCCAAACAAAAGGAATCCAAAGAGGACCACACCAAGACACATCATAATTAAAATGCCAAGAGCAAAAGACAAAGAGAGAATCTTAAAAGCAGCAAGAGAAAGACAGTCAGTTACCTACAAGGGAGTACCCATACGACTGTCAGCTGATTTCTCAACAGAAACCATGCAGGCCAGAAGAGACTGGCAAGAAATATTCAAAGTGATGAATAGCAAGAACCTGCAACCAAGATTACTTTATCCAGCAAAGCTATCATTCAGAATAGAAGGTCAGATAAAGAGCTTCACGGATAAGAAAAAGCTAAAGGAGTTCATCACCACCAAACCAGCATTATATGAAATGCTGAAAGGTATTCTTTAAGAAGAGGAAGAAGAAAAAGGAACTCTTACCATTTGCCACAGCATGGATGGAACTGGAGAGCGGATAAATACCACAGGATCTCACTCATTTGTGGAATATAATGAACAACATAAACTGATGAACAAGGACTGATCCAGAGACGGAGAGGCATTGATTGGACTGTTGGGCCTTGGAGGGAAGGTAGGGGAGGGGAGGGGTAAGGGGGAAAGATCAACCAAAGGACTTATATGCAAGCATATAGGCCTAACCAATGGACACGGACAACGGGGGGGTGAGGGCATGAGCGGGGGGGGGGGGGGGGGGCGGGGAGAGGGTAACGTGAGGACAAGGACACATATGTAATATCTTAATCAATAAAAAAATATATTATAAAAATTAAAAAAAAAAAGAACTAATCCTTTGAACCAAAACAACTTAAGATATACTAAAATCAGGGTAAATTATCAGTATAGTAATGTGATGGCATCCTGTCCCTCAGCAATCCAAATTCCAGTATTATACCCATCTGTAATAATGTAATTATGCACTCCATATACTGCAACATATTTCTAAGGAGGAAACACAAATTATTTGAGCAAAAATATTAACAACCAGCAGAAGACAAATGGGTTAGTGATGAAATAGTAAAGGTGTTAAGGGATAAAAATTAATAGTTCATCTACAGCTATTGCTGAAATTTTCCTTTGTATTGATTTTTTAG
This sequence comes from Myotis myotis, assembly GCF_014108235.1. NCBI lineage: Eukaryota > Metazoa > Chordata > Mammalia > Chiroptera > Vespertilionidae > Myotis > Myotis myotis. The sequence goes on from NW_023416357.1 coordinate 38,394,427, forward strand.
CTGTTGTATCAACTTACATGTTCTTCATAATAAAATTACCTAATGTGTTTTTTTTCTAATTTATATGAATATGCATCCCCTCAGAAAAATCTGATTCCCAGATTAGAAAGCTTCCCTTCTGTTTAGTCCTTAGGGACCATGTGATGGTTTCCCCCACAAGCAACAAGTCCTGTGAAATGGACACAGAGCTTTCATGCCTTAAAGTTCATTTCTCTGACTGTACAAACATTACCAGTCTAGGAAAAGTAAACCCAAATTACCACTTCCACTTCAGCCCAACTAGAGGAGAGACAGCCCTCATTTTAGAATTCTTTCAATCTTCCCTGACAGGAGTGCTAGGAAAGACAACATACAAAATCACAAATTGGTCTTTTGACAAACTGCCAACCTAGTGGCCCTTAAAGGAAGAACAACAATGAACACAAAGGACAAAATAAAGTAACAGCTGAGAAACACAGCTGAAAATGGAACTAAAAATGCAAAGGAAGGGAGGGAAAAAAGGAGGCAGTCCAGCATACACGTAACTTCAGAGCCCCAAGGGAAAACTCCATAAGGAACTCTTTTATTGCTTTAAAATTTATGGGTAAATAGCTTTATAGCAGAAAGCCCTATTGATTAAGTGGGATGCATTGGATACTTAGATATTATAATCCGAGAATTTCTGGTGCAGATATTAAAAGTTAGAAAAACCTTTTGTACTTTCTGTCTCCAGGGATGATTTATATTAAAAGATACATGTATATATTTAATCTGTAAGTTTTGCTGTTACAGACTGTGTTTAAAATATAAATCTTTCTGAACACAATGTCTTTGTTCCATAAAAGCTGTGGATTCATTTGTAAATTAATTTTCTAAAGAATTTTTATGACATACAAAACATGAAAAATTATATGAAAGTTTACTTGAATCAATTTCATGTAATTCCCCATGGGTTACAATAATACCCGAACACTGACTCCTAAGAGGTAAGTGGAATGAAACTTAAATTTAATTTTTATTATTTTTCATTTTTATCAAAGGTATTGTGGTGACATTGGTTAGTAAAATTATATAGTTTTGAGGCATACAATTATATAAATCATCTGTATATTGTATTGTGTGTTCACCACCCCAAGTCAAATCTTCCATCACCATTTATCCCCTCTATACCTTCTTTTACCTCCCCTTCCCTTTCGTTAATCGCCAAACTGTTGTCTGTGTCTATGAATTGTTGTTTGCTTGTGTTGTTTTTTCTGCTTAATCCCTTCACCGTTTTTTCCCAGTCCAGCAAACCCCTCCCCTCTGACAGCTGCCTGCCTGCTCTCTTTTTTATGACTCTATTTTGTTTGTTAGTTTATTTTATTCAGTAAATTGAACATATCAATGAAATCATATGGTACTTGTCTTTCTCTGACTGGCTTATTTCACATAGCATAATGCTTTTTAGGTCCATACATGCTGTGTCAAAGGGTAAGATTTCCTTCCTTTTTATGGCTGAGTAGTATTCCATTGTGTAAATGCACAACTGCTTTTTTATCCACTCACCTATTGATGGACATATGGGCTGCTGCCAAATCTTGGCTATTGTAAATAACACTGCAATGAACACAGAGGTGCATATGTCCTTTCAAATTAGTGTTTCTAGTTTCTTCGGATATATTCCCAGAAGTGTAATCACTGGGTCATAAGGCAGTTCCATTTTTAATTTTTTAAGATAACTCCATACTGCTTTCCAACGTGGCTGCAACAGTCTGCATTTCCACTAGCAGTGCAAGAGGGTTCCCTTTTCTCCACCTCTTCATCAGTACTTATTGTTTGCTGTTTTATTGATGATAGCCATTCTGATAGGTGTGAAGTGACATCTCATTGTGGTTTTAATCTGCATTTCTCTGGTGATTAGTGATGTTGAGCATGCTTTCATACATCTATTGGCCATCTGTATGTCCTTTTTGAAGAAGTGTCTATTAAGGTCCTTTGCCCATTTTTTAATCTGATTTATTTTGGTGTTGAGTTTTATAAGTTCTTTATAAATTTGGGGTATTAACAACTTATCAGATGTATCATTTGAGAATATATTCTCCCATTCAGCATGTTGTCTTTTCACTTTGTTGATGGTTTCCTTTTATGTGCAAAGACTTTTTAGTTTGATATAGACCCATTAGTTTATTTTTTCTTTTGTTTCCCTTGCCCCAGAAAAAAAAGTTCTATGAGAAATGTGCAAGATTTTACTGCCTATGTTTTCTTCTAGGACTTTTAAGGTTTTAAGTCTAACATTTAAGTCTTTAATCCATTTTGAGTTTATTCTTGTGTATGGTGTCAAAAGATGTTCTAGTTTCACTATTTTCCATGTTATCTGTTCAATTTTCCCAAAAACCATTTATTAAATACACTATCTTTACCCCATTGTATATTTTTGCCTCCTTTGTCAAATACTAATTGACCAAATGTTTTTTTCCTTGATGCCAATCTGAAGATGTTTGATGGAAGGCTATTCCTTAAACTGTCTAATGTTAAAGAATATAACAAGAATTCCCACATTTTCCAGGAGCATAAATGGAAACACTTCTCAGAAATATTCTATTTGAGAAGTTTGCCTATACCTAAAAGATTGCTTCACTCCTCTTACTGAATTTCTATGTACTCATCAATTGCCTTGAAAGATATTTAACAATTTTTGGATTTCCAGACCTATTATTTTTTAAAATAATCATTCCTCCTCAAACATTTGTTCTTTTATTTATTAATATATAATAATACTTTCATTGCCCTCTAACTATCTGCCAGGTGCTCTCCTAATGAGCTTTTGATATACTTTATCATACTTAATCCTGTTTAAAATAAGGAAAATGTTCATAAGTAGGAAAGACAGCATCTGCATATAAGTCCTCTGTCCTCTAACTCCATACTTGTTTTGACAATGTTACATCTGACAGAGCAGGCATCTTTTCCTTCCAAGGTGAAAACTTATATGTATGTTTTCTCCCTTAATGGTATTTTGTAATTTCTACCTTTCTTTAATTTGTATATTGGTCAATTTTTTCACCTAAGAAAAAATATTTAATACAGAAACTCAAAATATAAGATATCCGTAATAAGTTTTGAGATGAAAATCAAAGTGTTTTTACTATTTTTAATTTCAGTATATGTCATTTAAAAATACCAGCAACTCTTCAAAGTTTTATCATATGAGCATTAGTGTATTATATGTGGGTATAAAGGGGAAACTTTCTTGGGTGGCTGCTATTTTATGTGCAAACTGTGCAAAGAGAAAACAAATAACAGGAAAAGTATAAGTAAAAAGCTGCTGTGTTAATAAATCCTTATTATTGGTAAGAAGATTTACTGTTTAAAATATGTATTTTTAATTTAACTGAGAGTATGAAGACAAACAGGCTACATGTCTACGCATCTCTTTATTTAATGCGTGACTATTTTATATTAAAATTTCAATTCACTTTTATTTAAGTTTTATAAAAGAATGGAATTTGATTTGACTAATATCAATTTCACATCTGATAATTAATATTCTTTTATTTCAAAAGATTTTGGCCAATAAATCTTCTTACATATTAAAAATAATACTTCTCTTGCTTTCAATTCGTTTCAATTATTTCCAAACTATTAATCAGGTAAATTCCTTATCAATATGCTTAGTCAATAGTCCCTTATATTTGTCATTATTTGATAATCCTTTACATTTGGAAAGTATTCCTATTATTTTTCTTTAGCAAAGTAGAATGCAGACACCATACATCCTCTGATTTATATAGATCAAGGCTCGATATTCCAAGATGGAACTTTTCAAATGTAGAAATAAGTACAGTTGCTATCTGGATAGATATAAATTCCCAGCAGTTATACTAACCTACAGTTTAGGAAGGTTTATATTGTTATTTTTCTTAGTAATCTATTCCTATTGGGGGGTGTGGAGGGCTCTTTTTGCCATACACTGCTGTATCTACCTGCTATCAAATTAAAATTAGAAAATGTTGAATTCATGAGTATTTTAGTTATTTGAAATACTTTTTCTTGCTATGTTCAGTTTCCTTATGATAAAAATGATCCTTTTATACTTAAATTTTACACTGAATAAGTTACCTTTTTTTAAATCTTTATATTCAAGGTACCATGACTCGGATGTGAGCCCTAAATTAATTGTATTTTAAAATAACTGCTGTTGCAAATGAAAATTAACAACTTTATTAACAAATAGGCTATCTCAGTATAAATTTTTTAAAAAAGTTTCTAGTATCGGTACTATAATTTTATCTAAAATTTGCTTGGAAGGCAACAACAGCTACACAGTTTCATAACACATATACAGCACTTGCAAGTAGGACAGTCAAAACTACTGGGAAGAAAATTATCACAGGCATCATCACCTTAGGAAATAATTATTATCTATGCAAATTAAAAATGTTCATATATAGTAAATTTATCTATGAGTAACGTGGGGGGGGGGGAGGAAACTGATATTTATTCATTTCCATTATCTCCTATCTAATAATAGACAAACATGGTAATTAACCGTACCTCCGACACACTTCCCATTGGCTAATCAGGGTGATATGCAAATTAACTGCCAACCAAGATGGCAGCCGGCAGCCAGGCAGCTGAAGCAAACAGGAGGCTTGCTTGCTCCAGTGATGGAGGAAGCCAAGGTTCCCCACCTGTCGCTGCTGGCCGCTGAGCTGCACTCTAAGAAACAATGTTACAATTATAGAAGCTAAACAAACCCAGAAACCTGCTTTCAGCCAGCCAGGCCTCAGAGCTGGAGCTGCAACAGTGTTTCAATTATAGAAGCCAAACAAACCTAGATACCTGCTTTCAGCAGCCAAGGTCTCAGAGCTGGAGCTGAGCCTCAGAGCTAAAGCCGGCTCTCAGTTCCAGTGACAGCCATAGAAGGTAAATAAATCCCAGAATAAAAAAAAAAGAAAGAAAGGAGAGGTTGGGAGCTTCAGTCACCCGCCAGCCTGAAAACAGTCCTCAGCCCCTCACCGAGACTGGCCAGGAACCCCAGTGGGGACCCCCACCCTGTGACCAGCTGCAAACAGCCATCATCCCCTCATCCAGGCTGGCCAGGCACCCCAGTGGGGATGCCCACCCTGAAGGGGGTGTGACCAGCTGCAAACAGCCCTCAGCCTCTCATCCAGGCTGGCCAGGCACCCAAGCGGGACCCCCACCCTGATCCGGGACACCCTTCAGGGCAAACCAGCCGGCCCCCACCCGTGCACCAGGCCTCTATCCTATATAGTAAAAGGGTAATATGCAAACTGACCCTAACAGCAGAAGGACTGGTAGTGACTGGTCACTATGACACACACTGACCACCAGGGGGCAGACACTCAATGCAGGAGCTGCCCCCTGGTGGTCAGGGGGCTCTCACATGGGAGGAGCTCTGCTCAGCCACAAGCCAGGCTGATGGCTGCCAGTACAGTGGTGGTGGTGGGAGCCTCTCCTGCCTCCTCATCAGCGTTAAGGATGTCCAACTGCAGTTTAGGCCTGCTCCCCGCTGGCAAGTGGACATCCCCGAGGGCTGCCGGGATGCCAGATTGCCATCTTAGGCCCAATCCCCCGGGGAGCCGGCCTAAGCCAGCAGGTGGTCATCCCCTGAGGGGGTCCCAGACTGCGAGAGGGCACAGGCCAGGCTGAGGGACTTCCTCTCCCCCCCCACCCCCCCCCACCCCCCCACCCCCCCCACCCACCCCGCACAAATTTTTGTACACCAGGCCTCTAGTTATGATTATAGAAAGTCTACCACTCCCTTTTTGAATTATTTTCTGGAGACATTTTCATTTCTCATGGTGATTGGTTACGGGAAAAGGGCTTGTTATTTCTAAGACCAAGAAACTACAGTTTTATATGACTACACACCTGGAGCCGTAAAACTTGCTTTTGGAAATCCTCCCGTGTCACTCACACAGCCGGGGGTGTACTGGCTACAGCGCACTGCAAAGCCCGCCATGCAGTGTTAGCGGGCAGGGCCGCCCACCCAGGAGGCCGGTTCTGCTCGTCACCCTGAGGCTGGGACTGTGGCTGCGGCCCGCGCGGCGTGTGCCGTGTGACTCGGCTCCGGGGCAGCCGTCACGCTGGAGGTTGTGCGGGGGGCACAAGTGAGGGAGGACGAGAGTCAGGGCGCGAAGAGGGCCCTGGGCAGCCCTCGTCCACCACGCTCACCGGGCCTTTAGGTCGCAGCCCCTCGGAGCACAGCAGGGTCCGCGGGGCCGAAGCCGGAGACGGCGGCGCGGGTTCAGAAACCGCAGCCGCGCACCACCGGGAGCACGTCGCCGGCCGCCAGGCCCGGGCCGCGGCTCCCGGCCCCGCCGCCGTTGCCTAGGCGACCGCCGCCGAAAGTTCCCGCGGCGGCCCCGCCCCTCGGCCAATCGGACGGCGCTCGCCGGAGCCAGGCTCCCTTTGTTCCGCAGCCATTTCAGGCCCCGGGCGGGAGCTGCGCCGCTGCGCTGAGGGCCCGAGCGCCGGAGGCCTCTGGGATGGTGTGGGACCGGGTAGGTGACGCGGTGCGCGGCGGACGGAGGGCGGGAGCGGAGGCTGCAGTTCCGAGGCTGGCGGACGGCCGCGGGGAGAGGGCCGGCTCGCCGCCCCCCGCCCCCGCCCGCCCGGGCCGTTTGGAGCCGGCAGCGGCGGCTGCGCGGTTCCACGCCCAACAGCTGCCGCCCGGGCGTCCTGCGGGACCAGGCGGGGCGGCGGCGGCGGCGGCTCCTCAGGTGTCCGAGGTCACGGCCGGGGCCCCTGGGGCTGGTGGGCTGGAGAGGGGCTGCACCGGGGAGCGTTGCCGCCGCCAGTGGAAGGGCGGCGTCGGAGGACCCCGAGCGCCGCAGGCGCTGCCCCGGGACCGCACCTCCCGCCGGTGCTGGACTCTGTCCAGCGCTGCCCTGCGGCCGGTCTTTGTCCCCGCCCGGCCCTCTGCCCGGGAGTGCGGCCCGCAGACACCGGCGCCTCCACACGCAGCCAGCTGGTGGCTTTCTGCAGGCGGGCCTCCCCCGGGGCCCCCTGGCTTCGCGACCTGTGCACGTCGTGTTACTGTTTGTAACCGTGGGTTTTGCGCCGGTTTGTTGTTTGCCCGTCTGCCCTTTCACTTCTCCCACGCGAACACGCCACAGCGCACAGCTGCCCGGGAGCAGACCGGCCACCGCCGCCAACCAGTTTGGGGCATCGCTTTTCTTGTTTTAAACTTGAGCGCCTGTTATTTGTTTTCAGATTTTAAAAATCGACTGGTTATTGCAAGGATTGCTTATATTTTGTCCGTTGTCTTAATTACTAATCATTTGCCCCATCAGCAGATATAAATGTAAAAATTTAAAGTGGGAGGCTACCCACAAATTGATGTTGACAGTTGTATTAAGAAGCTTAATACCAATCCTGCTTTGAAACAGTGATGACTTCAACGGTGAATGCATAAATGGTACTTTTTTTTTTTTCACCCTAGAGGAAAGATGTTTTTAACATGCAAGTTGTATCGTGTAATAGGTATTCCGAAATGTAAGGTTGCAAAATGGCTGGCCCGATGGGCTCATTTTTAGGATAAGCTCCTTTTGGATTTTAAGTTTGCCTATTATTATATCAAAGCTTTCATATCAGAATGGTAAATAAGTTATACTTAGTGAAGCAGGGGAGATACTTTGGGAATCGATTCTCTTTTCCACTTTTACTCTGCCCTGCACCCCATTCTTCTGAGAGAATGACTCCACCAAGTTGAAAACTTGCAAATGCAAAAGGGAAATAATAGTTTGAAGATGCAGATTTTCTTTTTAGCTCCTTGGCATATGTAATGCACAAATACCTAACAGTTTGGCAGTATGGTTTTTACTTCATCTCATTTGATGTGAGCCTAATGAACTATTAGTGCTCCATTTGCTTTTTCCTAAAAGTCGTCCCCCCCGCTCCCCCATTAGGCGGATCAGGCTTGATGTGTTTTCATCACATCTTCCTTCTAGGTATTCAGAGAATTACTAAATTCTGCCCACTGACATTTCAAACTATAAAAATCTTTTAAATTAATCAAACTTACTACCATTATATATTGTGAACAGAATAAGATTTTGGTAAAAACACATGACATTACAGTTGTAAATATTCCCATTGTAAGACTTGTTATTGTATTCATTGTTTTATGACATATATATACACACACACACACATATATATACATATATATAATGTTAAAGCCAATACATGAACTTAATTTTTCTAAATACTGTTAATGAACTGCATTGAAATTAAACATACTATATTTAGAAGAATTGCTTGTATTTAACCATGCTGGATTCTGCAAATACTACTTTTAAGAAAGGAAATGTGGTTGTAAAGGCAGCTGAACCAAATGACATATGTATTGAGAAAAAATTATCAAATGTAAACTGCAGAGGAGCACAGCCGTGAGAGTTATTTTTATTGCCCAGAATATAAATTATGAATATTTCTTCCTGGAATTGATATTTGAATATATATTGTTGCCAAAAAGATCTTGTACCCTCCCTCCCTCCAAATTTTGGTTTATCAGCAAAAGGGTAAGAAAGCTGAGAAAATCAAAGGTAATTTAATAATTGGCTTAAAATAATTTGAGGAGCACAGCATTTATTGTTCTTATTGCTTGAGATGGGAGGGAAGAGGGAGTGAATTAACATTTTTTCCATGTAATATACTGGGCATTATTTGTAGGCATTTAGCATACATGTATTATGCTTATATCATAGCCCTGTGTTACCCTATGGGAATTACTTCCATTTTACTGATGATGGAATAACTGAAGTATAGATAGGTAAGTACTCTGCCCAAGGTTTTAGAGTGTTCAAGGCTGGATCTGAATCTAGACATGCCTAATTACAAAGCTTATACTCTTTTATTTATAAAATTTTATGTAAATATGTAATTAAATATTCAGATTCTTATAATGAATACATATACATTGAATGAATACAGAATCTTACAATGAATATTATAATTCATTATAACAGTGATCTAACTGGAGATCATAGACCACATTACTAAAATAGTGAAAATGAGCTGAAGTAATGAATGAGTAAATTAGTTAAACCAGACAGGACTTAATTATCCATATACATTTTAGAAAAGGAAAGAAAAGATCTACCTGGATGAGATGTAATTGGTAACAAATATATAAAGCTGGTTTTTAAAATGCATGCAGCAAGCATTTGTGGATGAAACACTCAGTAATGACCTTAATACAAATAAGGGAGAAAAAAAATCCATCAAGTTTGGAAGTTAAGAGGAATGACAAAGATCCATTAAATAACTAAACTGAAAAATACACGTAGTAAGACCCCCGACAAGGTACACTAAAATCTTTATAATAGAGATAAGCAAACAAAAAAAAAATATAGAGAGATGTCCCAGATAAGGAGAATAAGACTACCAACAAGGTGTGGGAGATTAATTTTATACTGAAAACTAAAGCAAAAAACATGTGAGTTGCATTTTTATAATTGGCTTTGAAGTACTCTGAACCCTTTAGTAAAATAAGTATCAGTGGAGCCCCTTAAACCGCAGGTGCAGAAGTTACTGCCATAGATGAAAAGGTTGATCCCAGAAGGGCCAAGATTCCATTGCTTTTTGTCTTTACTAAAGAAAGAATTAGGGAGGAAAATATTTCAGCAAATCTTGAATGTATTAAATAGATGCATATAAATTATTAGGAATAGGTCATTTATGCTGCCATTAGTAATAATGTTTTTGAAAAATAATTAATTTAAAATATATAAAGCTGGAAAACAGAGTTTATTTAGGTAGGATAACAGGAAAATAATGAGAAAGCAAATTATGAAGGACTTTGTGTGCCATTTATTCATTCATTAACCATTTATTAGTGCTGGGATTGTCCCTTGTCCTCAAGAGAGTTCAATACTAGCGGAGAGAATGAAATGTAAACAAAAAAGTATAGTTACAGCTTTTATTATATAAATCTGTGGGGGCATCCAGGAGGGCTAGTGATAGATTTCATGCAAAGTAGGAGCAATGGTGCAGGCATTTCAGGGGCTAGGGTAGCACTTCAGAGTTTGTCAGTAAAGCTAAGGACCTATTGTGTTCTTGAACCTCAAAGCAGTTGAGAGGCCCTGAAAGGTATAGAGAAGTCTGCAAACTTCTTCTGTAAAGGACCAAACAGTGTTTTCTGTTTTGTGGACCCTACTGGCTCTGCCATTTTAGTGCAAAAGCAGTCCGGTCATAGACCTTATTGAAACTAATGGAATGACCAGATTTGTCTTGTGTTGCCCTAGTACAGTGATGGTGAACCTTTTGAGTTCGGCGTGTCAGCACTTTGAAAAACCCTAACTTAACTCTGGTGCCGTGTCACATATAGAAATTTTTTGATATTTGCAACCATAGTAAAACAAAGACTTATATTTTTGATATTTATTTTATATATTTAAATGCCATTTAACAAAGAAAAATCAACCAAAAAATGAGTTCACGTGTCACCTCTGACACGTGTGTCATAGGTTCGCCATCACTGCCTTAGTACAAGCCATTGAAAGATTTGAAAGGAATTTACGACATTGATTTGTGTGAATCAGTAAGAGCAGAATAAAAATAGAAAATAGATTATTTTTAAGCACTGTAAAGCAATAAGAAAATGCAATTCAGTTTTATAAATGGGCAAATTCACAGAAGAGGAAATAGCCAATAAACATGAAATATTGTTCTACACCATTAATAGGGAAATACAAAATTGTAGGGAAATTCATACATTGATCAGTACAGCCTTTTCAATTTTAAAGTAAAAACATTTTGACCCTGAAATTTCCATTTCTTAGAAAAACAAGGATATATCAGGAGTCAGCTGTGTTCAATATGTCTTTGTCAGTAGCAACAGAACTTCCAGACTTCCAGGTCACCTTTCATCTCCTGCACTCCAGTTCATGAATGGGTCTATATTTGTCTGCATTTTTTGTTGTTGTTGTTGTTGTCCCTTGTCCCTTCCCAACTCTTCATAATTCTTTTACTGGAATGTACAGTCCATCGTCTGCAAAATCCAGTCCCAACCTATGCTTAAACATTCCCTTCACTTTCTTGCTCTTATAGGAACCTGATGTTTTGCACTGTGCAGTTTGGCTGTTGTATTTATTTTTTCCATAGCTCTCCTTGTCAGTGTTCCTACAGATGGAAAAGGTGTCTGTCATGCTTCTCTGCTGCTTTCAGATTTTTTCCTCCCTTCTCCCTAAAAATCTTTTCCCCTAACAATCCTCAGTTTTGTGTTATGTCAGCAGATTACCGCTCAGGATTGCTACTATTAACCTCATTTCTCAAAATTGTTTTAGCTCCAGGCTCATTGCACCTCTTTCCAATACCACCTCAATCTTTAAATTACAATTGAAAGGAGTATACAGAATGTATTTCCAGTATCCTGATCTCTCATTTCCTAGACCTTTTCTTCAGTGTTCTTCCCATCTACCTCTCTCTTCCCATCACTCCCGTAGTGATACCATCTTGCATTGCCAATAACTACAGTCCCTCCATAGTTACCACTTCATGAGTTCTACTTTGTGACCCTACTTCCTATTTTTGTGGTTCACTCCTTCTAGTCAGTATCTCAGCCCCAACCATCTTTTTACCCCAATGGAATCTCCAGTCTATTCAGCCTATTACTATTTCCCTGGTACTCACCTCTTGATGTGTTCAGTCCCTTTCTTGCTCCTCTTAAATTCCACGATTAATCACATTTATCTCTTCTTTGGATCCACTCCTATGTTCTTTGCTTCTTTAATAAGATCCACAGCCCTGGTTAAACCAATTCTGCCTTCTTTGCACTTGCCCCTCTGTACCTCAATGTGGCAGGAAGCAAGCACACACCACACATGACCACATACCTCAAGTGGGTCCTTAATGCTGCTCTTGGTTGTACTTTATTTTCCTAGTCTGTTCACTCTCCTGACTATTTTATATCTTCTTCAAATATCCAGGATCGCTTTTCCCATCCTCACCTTCAGCTCATGACATTGGTTCCTACTTTGCTAAGAAAATTGAAGCAATCAGAAAATTTCCACAAACTCCCATTACCCTGTGCACTACCAGAATCTGGTCAATGCAGGCTATCTTCCTGCTTGTTACCTTAGATTAACTGTTCATATCCCTGAGTCTGCTTTTGTACTAGATCCCATCCTTTCTCATTTACTTAAGAACATTTTTTCAGCTTCTGCCCTTCCACATAATTTTTTTTTAATTTATTGGCTTTCTGGGAGCAACAGACATGCTATTATTTTTACCACCCTTTTAAAAAAAATCAAAAAATACTCGATTCACTTTTTACCATCAGTTTCCCAATATTTTGTTTGTTTCCTTTTCCAGCATTGTTCCTCAAAAGAGATGTCTATACTTCTTATTGCCAAATTTTCTCTTTCCATGTTTTATTGAATCCACTTCCAATCAGGCCTTTGCACCATTTCCACTGAAACAGGTCCTCAGGTTCTCCAGTAACTGCTATGTTGCCAAATACCATATACCATTGATTCTGTTCATCTTACTTGATCTATCCACAACATTTGACACCTATTTGTTCCCTTATCTTTGCAACACTTTCTTCTTTGCTTTCCAGGTTAACACATAACTGGTTATCTCCTACTTCACTGCTGGTTCCTTATAGTTCTCTTTTGCCTTCCTTCTCACAACCTCTTAATGTTGGAGAGCCCCAGGGTCAGTCCTTGTTTGTTTAATCCTTACCTGAGGTCCTGATTTTTAGAGAGAGGAAGGGGGAAAGAGAGAGAGAGAGAGCGAGAGAGAGAAAGAGAGAGAGAGAAACATAAATGTGAGAGTGAAACATTGATCGGTTGCTTCCCGCATGCGCTCCAATCAGGGATCAAACTGACAACCTAGATAGGTGCCCTGACCAGGAATCAAACCTGCCACCTTTCGGTGAACTGGACCACGCTCCAACCAACTGAGCCACATGGACCAGGACTGTTTGTATTTTATTTTCCTATCTATAATCACTCCATTGGTAATCTCACTTAGCCACATGGCTTTTAATTCCAGTTGGTTGGAGCATTGTCCAGTCCCTTACACTGAAAAGTGGTGGGTTCCATTCCTGGTCTGGACACATACCCTGGTTGTGGGTTCAGTCCCTTGTCGGGGTTTGTGTAGGTGGCAGCCAATCGATGTTTCTCTCTCACATTGATATTTCTTTCTTCCTCTATGTAAAATCAATAATAATTTTTTAAAAATTTAAATATCAGCAATGCCCAATTTCGATTTTTAGCCCCCTCTCCCTAACATCAGTCTCATATGTTTAACTGCCTATTCAACATCTCTACCATATATATATATATATAAAAGCCTAATATGCAAAGTGTCCCCTTAAGGAGTTCAACAGATCAGCAGTTTGATCGCTCACTATGATGAGCGCTGACCACCAGGGGGCAGTGTGGAATGAAGGAAGGCCCTGGCCGGCAGCCACTAGAGACCCTACCCATGCACAAATTTCAGGCCTCTAGGGTGTAATAATTGACATCAAACTCAGCATGTCCAAAACTCAACCCCTAAACTTCCTGCCCATAGATTTCCCCATTTCTGTATGTTAGTGGCAACTCTATCCTCCCAATAGCTCAGGCTAAAATCTTAGAGTTATTCTTGATTTTGCTTTTTCTTTGACTCTTCAAATCCATTCTTTCAGGACAACATGTGTTTTTTTATATATCATCATAATCCAGAATTTTACTATGTCCCACTTCACTACTGCCACCCAGGTTCAAACCACTACTGTTATCTCCTTGGATTACTTAAATAGGTTACTACTTGGTATCTCCATGCTACCCTAGCCCCTCCCGACAGTCTTTTCTCAATATAGTAGCCAGACCAAGTCTTTTGCAAGTAAGACAATCTCTGTCATAACAGACATGCTATTATTTTTAATAACAGACATGCTATTATTTTTCTCACCCTTTAAAAAAACAACAGTCTTTTCTCAATATTATTTGCCTTTCTCTATTCCAAGTCCTGCAATGACTCCCCCTTTCAGAGAAAATCTGGTCCTTACAGTGGCCTTACAAGGCTCTCCATAATGTGCCCAACACACTCCCCTTTCACCTTACCTCCCTGATCTCATTTTCTGCTATTACTTTCCCTCCTTGCCCACTGGCCTCCTTGTTAGATCATTAACATATCAGTCATGCTCCTACTTTAGGGCCTTTGCTTTAGGTGGTTCAACTGTCGGGAATATACTTCTCCCAAATATCTACTTGGCTCACTGGTTTTTGCTGAGATTTCACCTTCTCTAAATACCCAATCTAGCCGAAACCGGTTTGGCTCAGTGGATAGAGCGTCAGCCTGCGAACTGAAAGGTCCCAGGTTCGATTCCGGTCAGGGGCAAGTACCTGGGTTGCAGGCACACCCCCAGTAGGGGGTGTGCAGGAGGCAGCTGATTGATGTTTCTCTCTCATCGATGTTTCTAACTCTCTCTCTCCCTTCCTCTCTGTAAGAAATCAATAAAATATATATTATAAATAAATAAATAAATAAATAAATAAATACCCAATCTAATATTGCATCTTACCCTCTCCCATCCTCCTTATTCTGGATTCTTTATTTTGACATAGCACATACTGCCTTCTAACATACTTACATTCAAGTCATCAGTCTAGTGCTCCTTTGCCCTGTGACCTGTTTTGAGCTAAGAATGGTTTTTACATTTTTAAAGGGTTATAAAACAAAAACAGAATATATGCCACATCTGCAAAGCCTAGAATATTTATTGTCTGGCACTTTGCAGAACAGTCTGCCCTCTATGTTCTGTTTATTGTCTTTCTCCACGAATGTGTGCTCCCAAGAGGGCAAAGATCTTTGTTTCATTTATTGCTGTGTAGCTTCAGCAACTAGAACAGTGCCTAGAATATAGTGCTTGTAAATATTTGTTATATGAATGAATTACTTGCAATGTTGCAAAACTGTAAAAAGGGTAAGTGTTCATCAATAACCTGTACTGCAGTTAGTAATGAAATAGAGTTGTATATAATGAATAGGAAAGCTAAGACATATTTTGAATGAGTTTTTATAGAATAGAAAGAAAACGTTTTATTTCTACAGAAACATGTATTTAAATACACACACAAAAACAGCTCTATATGGCTATTCATCAAGTGGATATTGGAATACCTCCAGGGAGGAGTCTAGGATTAGGAGAGGCACTTGAAGGGAACTTGAATTTCACCTGCATGTATATATATTTAAAGCCATCATAACTTGGGTTTCTATCCAAAAGAAGTCATGACATTGTAACTTCATAGGGTTTTAGGACAAATAGGTTCTAACTAAAGCAATGAGAAGTAGAGAGTAATGGGGGCGGGGGCAGGGGCTGGGGAGCGAGAGAGAAGAGAACCATTGCCTTTCTGAAATATTATTATTTGGCCAGCAAACGGAAGAGGAGTGAACAGTATGAATATCTGAAGAGTATGCAAAAGTAAGGACTCTTAGGTGGGAACAAGCATAACATTACAAGAGAACTACCAGGGAAGGAGGGAGGGGGAAGGAAGGAAAGGAAGGGAGGGAGGGAGGGAGGGAGGGAAGGAGAGAGAGAGAGAGAGAGAGAGAGAGAGAGAGAGAGAGAGAGAGAGAGAGAGAGAGAGAAGGAGAGAGAGAAGGAGAGAAGTAAGGAGAACATAGTGAAAAGGAGGCCAGAGACTGCTAGGAGATTTGTTTGGAGATAGGCAGAAGCCCAGATTATGGGCAACTTTGTAGGCTGTGATTTAAGTGTAATGAGAAACCATTGGAAGGTTTTGATAGAAGATGTAATTTAATTGAAGCTTTAACAGGATTATCTCAGAAATTGGGCTGAAGGATTTAAAAAAAAAAAAAGGCGGGAAAACCTATTGTAGACCATGCTCTTGTAGAACATGGTGTCTGGACTAGGGTGGACAAGTGGAGGGAGGGAGAAGTGGTCAGAAGGTATATTTTGACAATACTGACTGATGGTTTTGATGTGGGATATGAGGAAAATCATGGATGATCCCTTGGTGTTTTGGCTTGAACAACTGAATGAACACTAGTAGCATTTAGTGATATTAGGCTACTAGAGGAGGAACAGGTTTGAATGGGGTTAGAGAAGAGAATCAAGAGTTCCTTTAGCCAGCAAAGATTGAGATGCCCATTTAACAAACAAGTGAATATGTCTTATAAGATGTTGGATACTTGAGTCTGGAATCCAGAGCGCTATTTAATGGCACAGACTGGATGAGATTATGTAGATAAAAGAAAGGGGTTTAGGATATTTAGAGGTGGGGAGCCAGCAAAAGAGACTGACCAAGAGCAGCCAGTGAAATGAAAGGAAAAACAGGGAGATGTGATGCCACAGGCAAAGGAGTGGAAGAGAGGTTGCCTGTGTTCAGCACTGCGGAGAAATTAAGATGAGACCAAGAAGAAATCATTGGGTTTATCAGCAAGAAAATCTCATCTCAGTGGAGTGGGGTAAAGAAAGGGAGATGGTGACTGTCCACAACTTTCAACATGTTTCTGTAAATGGAACTAAGTGGAGAAATTAAGTAGTAGTGGATGGTGAATGGAGTCAAAGCTGTTTTTTTTAAAGATATCTTAAATAATTTTTGTTTTTAGATCCTTATCAAAGTATATGTTTATTGATTGGGGGGGCGGGGGGGGGGAGACATCGATGTGAGAGAGTATTATCAATCAGCTGCCTCCCACACTAGCCCCAACTGGGAATCATACCCGCAACCTTTCAGGACGATGCTCGGCCAATTGAGCCACACCAACCAGGGCAATATATCCTAAATAATTTTAAACTTAGAAAAAAGTTCTGAGTAATTCAGAGAACTCTAATTTACAGTTTACATGGATTCACCAACTTTTAACATTTTGCCACATTCTCTTCCCTCCCCCCCCCCCACACACAATTTTTAAAATATATATATTTTATTGATTTTTTACAGAGAGGAAGGGAGAGGGATAGAGAGTTAGGAACATCAATGAGAGAGAAACATCGATCAGCTGCCTCCTGAACACTCCCTACTGGGGATGTGCCCGCAACCAAGGTACATGCCCTTGACCGGAATCGAACCTGGGACCTTTCAGTCTGCAGGCCGACGCTCTATCCACTGAGCCAAACCGGTTACGGCCACACACACACAATTTTTTGATCATTTGATAGTAGGTTGCATATATTTTGCCCCTTTTCTCCTTAATACTTTAATGTGTGTATCTTAAGAGCCAGGATATTCTTTTCTAAAATCATATGTAGTTGTCAAATTCAGGAAATACAGTTTTTCACAATTTATATTACAGTTTTGTCACTTGTCCCAGTTTCATTATTTTTAACATTTTTTCCTCCAGTGCAGGATTTTATATTAAATTTAGTTGTCTTTTTTGACAGAGAAAGTAGTTTTTTATTAGTGGAATCTTTGCCATTTTAGCCTCAGAACAACCCCATGAGATAGAGATACCATTTATCTCATTTTATAGATCATAGGTTATTCTTTCCATGACTAATAAATGGCAGAGCAAGAACTCAAAGTCAAGCACAGTAACTCCACAGTTTGCACTCTTAAGCTCTATACTATAGTGCCACCCATGTAATGCATGGGAAAATCAGAAATTCCTTGTTTGAAGACAAGTCAAATTTATAGATCAGAGACAATGATACTTATATCAAAAAGATGGCTTTAAATGTCTAGAGCTGGATTATAGCTTTTTGTAATGATGAATCAGGGTTTAATATGTCACCTGATGAGCATCAGGACAGAAGGAAGAGCAAAAAAGTGAAAATACTTAAACTTTATATGTAGAATTTACTAGACTTTGGCTTAAATGATACGTGTTCAGAGTTATTGGTGCTAATTATTTAGAAAGGTAAATACTTGGATTAATTCTCTTGTAGTAGAATTTAGTTGGCAGTATATAGATGGTAATCTAAAGAATCCTGTTCTGTTTCAAAAAGAGTTTGTTTCATAAAATGCTGCTTGTTAAACCTTTATCGTGAAATATCAGAAATAAACTTAATTTAGGAAAAGAATATTAAGCAGCGAATCATTGAAACCACAAGTGCTGCAGAGCAAGAATTAGAATTTTTAGTGCAATGATATTTTACAGTTTTCTGTTAAACACAGTTTTAAGGGGGTAATGGGTAAAGACTTCTTTGGGATAGAAACCCAAGGTATGATGAAAATGTTTCTATCATTTTCAATTAAAGATTGTTCTTAATATTGAATGTGACTTCTGTAAGAGGTGACCTAAGCCTGGCACAGTGCTATGCCTTTTAACAGGAGCCCAAGTATTTGCTGAAAGAGTCAAGTGACATGTAGCTTTCACTTAGGTAACTTAGTAGTCCCAGAACTACACTTGAACAATGGTATTGGATACAAGCTTCCCTGAG
The DNA here is from genome assembly GCF_014108235.1 of Myotis myotis. NCBI lineage: Eukaryota > Metazoa > Chordata > Mammalia > Chiroptera > Vespertilionidae > Myotis > Myotis myotis. The sequence goes on from NW_023416357.1 coordinate 38,412,752, forward strand.
GCTTGGAGAATTTCAGTAGCAAGTGTGAAGGGGAAAAAAGTAAGGCTGGCTTTTATGGAATATGACCAGATTCATTATTTACAGTTAAGTAAATGTTTTATTTCTAGAAGCTGAAAGGACCATGGTCTTTAATTGCTGGGTAGATGAGGAAATGAACCAAATGAGTATAAGTGATTTGTACAGATTGCCCAGCTAGCTATTATTTCGTGCAGAGAACTAAGAAAAAAGAGTCCCAGATCTCTGACACTTCTTTTATACTGATTTTATTTTGGCTCTTCCTGGCACAGAAGACTTAAATATTTGTGGTCAGAGGCATTTTGTCCTAAAACCCTATGAAGTTACAATGCCATGTCTTCAAGAGTCTGCATTACCTCCCCAGATAACATCCTTCCCCTGGCCCTCCACCCCACCCCTCCCCAATTAATCAAAAATGAAACTGTAAAGGTAAGAGGTTTTTCTGGAGTCTTGTAAGCTCAGAATCGACAGTGGTATAATTGTTTAAGATTTAATGTAGGAATTTGATGGGGAAGCTTAAGTAAACAGTTGAAGCATATAAAGGAAAAGACTAAAAAACAGCTTTATTTTAATCTTCTATCTTAGTGGGTTAAAGGCTTTTGATGTTGGTACTTGCTGATCAGGTGCACAGAAAACAATTTTTATTTATAAAACAGAATCTACACAGTCACAAACCAGTTAGATTCTAGTAGAGCTTAAAAATTGCTCAGCAGCCCTGGCCGGTGTGACTCAGTGGCTAGAGTGTGGGCCCAGTCAGCGAGTTTGGGAGACAACCAATCAATGTGTCTCTCTCACATTGATGTTTCTCTCTCTCCTCTCTCTATCTCTCTCTTCCTCCCCCCTCCCTTCCACTCTCTCTGAAAATCAATGGAAAAAATATCCTCAGGTGAGGATTAACCAAAAAAAAAATTTGCTCAGCAGCTAGGGCAAAATTGCGATTTCAGGTAAAATTATCATTATACATCTCAAATGCTTTTGAGTCAGATTTATCAAATGCCTAACTGCATATTGAATTATTGAATTTAATACATAAAGAGAACTTAGAAATTTCCTAGTTCATCCCTCTCATTCCAGACTTTTATTGTATTTGTAGTTTTGCAGCTTTAAAATTCTGCATATACAAGTGCCTAAAAAATGTTTGCTTATTGATTTAATTTCTGGAGTTTCTTCCTTCTAGAATATGCATGCTACTCTTTTAAGAATGTATGATGACAAGTTGACTAGAAACTGTATTTTATTAACTGCCTATAATATGAATTAGTTACTGTATGAAAATTTTTAATTGAAATATCATTTCATGTGACTTTAGACAAAGATTTGCTTTCTGGGTCTCCAACTCTACTCCAGAAAAATGTTTAGAAAAATTTACTTTATAATGAATGAATTTATTTTTCTTTCTAAGAATCAATTCAGTGTCATGGAAATAGTGTGCACTTTTGAGGCGGTTCATTAGACTACGGTGGCGGGGGCCGAGGCAGAGGCAGTTAGGGGCAATCAGGCAGGCAGGGGAGCAGTCAGGGTGTGATCAGGCCGGAAGGAGAGCAGTTAGGGGGCGATCAGGCTGGTAAGGGAGCAGTTAGGGGCAATCAGGCCAGTGGGGGAGAGCCGTTAGGGAGATCAGGCCAGCGCGGCAGAGCAGTTAGGGATGATGAGGCCAGCGGGGCAGAGCAGTTAGGGGCAATCAGGCTGGCGGGAGAGAGCCGTTAGGGGGATCAGGCCAGCGGGGCAGAGCAGTTAGGGGTGATCAGGCCAGCGGGGCAGAGCAGTTAGGGGCAATCAGGCTGGCGGGAGAGAGCAGTCAGGGCGATCAGGCTGGCAGGGAAGCAGTTAGGGGCATCAGACAGACAGGCAAAGGCGGTTAGGGGCTACCAGGCAGGCAGGTGAGCGGTTAGGGGCTATCAGGAAGGCAGAGGGGTTAGAGGTGAACAGGCAGGCAGGCAGGCAGAGTGGTTAGGGGCAACCAGGAAAGCAGGCAGAGGGGTTAGGGGCGGTCAGGCAGGCAGGCAGAGGGTTAGGGGTGATTAGGCAAGCAGGCAGGTGAGCGGTTAGGTCAGCAGTCCTGGATTGCAAGTGGGAGTCCGACTGCTGGTTTCAGGCCTAAACTGACGGTCAGACATCCCCTAAGGGGTCCCGGATTGGAGAGGGTACAGGCTTGGCTGAGGGGGACACACACACACACACACACACACACACACACACACACTGTGCATAAAATCGTGCACCGGCTGTAGTAATTGTATAATCATAGATGGTATCTACCTCATAGACGGAATAGGCACACAAAGTATACCACTTGTTTCAAGTTAAGATAATTTGTAAGGATATATTGTCTTTCCACTCTTCTTAGTTATTATATTAGCTTCCTTAGTGAGAAAAATATATTTAGAAGAACCCAATGATAATGCTAACAGAATTTTTTTTATCTTACAAAGTTTTCATTTACTGTTTTATAAAAGTCTTAATGTTAAATTAAATGATTTATGAAGTATTTTCTTAAAATAAAAGGTAAAATAGTATATGATACAAATGATTGGTTAACAAAACAAAAAGTTCTAGAACTCTAACCTTTTTAGTTTAATATATGCTAAATAATAAATTATTTACAGTATGTGCATTTATTTTTACAGTCAGCATTTTCTTATACATTAATAATTTTTGCTTTAAATATTTATAGTTATGATTATTGAATCTATATAACTTCTTACTACAGAAGAACCATTGTAGAATTATTGTAGACCCTCTTTTCTAAGCTAAAATTTATTTTAATTTGCTGTTGGCTGTTACATTTTTCTGGGATTTTTTTTTCTAGTTCAACATATAATTTAACTGAGCTATTTAATGATTTTTTTCTTAAATGATATTTCTGGACTTAGGCATCCATGTTTTGAAAAATTAGGAAGTTAATAGGAGATGCTTGAAAAAATTTCAAGGTTATATGTTTAGTTATATAATAGATGTTTCCAAACAATTTTTCAAAATAGTTGTACTAATTTAGAAATCTTTTTTATATTAAAGAAAATTGTGATATTATTTTAAATTTTGTAGTGGTCTTACTGTGTCTGTATGTCTCTACTTGGTATTTTGTTTAAACATTTAAATGTCTTAGCAGTAATTTGTTATGATAACATTATTAAAAATTATTTTCAATGTGTGTCTTTGTCTCTCTCTCTCCCTCCCTCCCTCCCTCTCTCTCTCTTTCTCCTGCATGACCTCACCTTTCCCTACTCCTTCCCCTAGGCATGGTTTCCTTGCTTTTCTCTTTCTCAAGCTCCAAGGGCCCTTCTTTTGCTTCTGTAACTTGTTTCCTGAGCCCATTTCTTCTGTGGCTCACTTCTTCTACCTCTATGACTTTCTAAATAAACTTTCTTGTTTTTGAAAAAAAAATTATTTTCATACTTAACAGAGTATTAAAATCATAATGAAGAACATTAATCACAAGTGTAGAACCTAATAATTCCCATTATCTGAGCAAAAGTGAAACTTCTATTCTTTAATTTTTAGGACCGCCTTTCTCGTGACACTAGGTCTTTGGGATTATAAAATAACTTCTCTAATATAGTTCTGCTGCTTTGAGTCATTTTTTTTTCATTACTATAAAGATTTTTCTTTATTTTCAAAATTATCTTCATATCATTGTTCACTCATTTTAATAGTATAATCTGGGCAGAAGTTGCTACAAGTACATCAATTTTCTATAACTAAAACTTAAACCTTTAAGTATATAACCTGTAAGCACTTTGACCAAAAAAAACAACCCCAAAGTTAACTATATTTCATATCTTCTTATTGTCTGTAAAAGTACAGTAAAAAGGTGTAATTTAAACTATTTGATGATTCTGTCATTATTATGAATAGCAAGCATTGTACCATCCTATCTAATAATAGACAAACATGGTAATTGACCGTACCTTTGCTACACCTCCCATTGGCTAATCAGCATGATATGCAAATTAACCACCACCAAAGATGGTGGCTAATTTGCATACTGCAGGCAGGGCGGGACAGCACAAGCTGCCAGTGCGCCGCCATCCAGAGCAGGCCTGCTCCAGAAGCCCCAGAAGCCGGCCTGCCTTGCCGTCCCAGGAGCCCCAGAAGCCGCCTGATATGGTAGTAACTCTATCAGTAAGCACTCTGAAAGTCAGTGGCATAAATGCACCAATTAAAAGACAGATTATGAGGGTGAATCAAAAACAAAACCCACTTTAAATATAAAGACACATATAGATTAAAAGTACATGAATTAAGCTGCAGCCTGTTTTGCTCAGTGGATAGAGCATTAGCCCATGGACTGAAGGGTCCCAGGTTCGATTCCAGTCAAGGGCATGTACCTCAGTTGCTGGCTTGATCCCCAGTCCCTATCAAAGCATGTGCAGGTGGCAACCAATCAATGTGTCTCTCCCTTTCCCTTCACTCTCTCTAAAATTCAATGGAAAAATATCCTTGGATGAAGATTAACAAAAACAAAGTAAATGGATTAAGTAACATTAAAGAGATTATAAGAAAAATATATTCCAAATTTTGTTAGTTGTATAATGGTTATGTTTAAATTATTAACACCTAAGAAATTGGGTGAAGGGTACATATAATATGCTGTAGTATTTTATAGTTTTTTTTACATGTATGAGATTATTTCAAATTAAAATATTAAAAAATTAAAAATTAATAAAATATTAATTGAAATGTGTATGCATTACATGAAAAATCTCCTAATTGCTTCTAGCAGAATTTATTAAATTGTGCTAAAATTTACAAGGGTTCAATTAAAAAATATCTTAATTCTAAATGATATAATAGAAAATATATAATAGTGCAGTTATAAGCACTTATCTGAAAATAAAACTTTAAAGAAGTGAATTTAAAGAAGGGATTAGCCAAAGAAAATATATGCACATCCCATGGACACAGACAACAGTATGGTGATGGCCAGAGAGAAGTGGGGGGCAAGAGCTGGGTAGAGGGGCCAAAAGGGGGGAAATGGGGACATCCTATATAATAATAATAAAAGGCTAATATGCACATTGACTGAACGACAGAATGACCGGTTGCTATGATGAGCACTGGCCACCAGGGGGCAGACTCTCAATGCAGGAGCTGCCCCCTGGTGGTCAGTGCACTTCCATATGGGGAGTGCCACTCAGCCAGAAGCTGGCTCATGGCTGGCCAGCGCAGTGGTGGTGGCAGGAGCCTCTCCCACCTCCATGGCAGCACTAAGAATGTCCAACTAATGTTTTAGACCCGATCCCTTGGGGGCCTAAGCCTTTAGTTGGACATCCCCCAAGGGCTCCCTGGCTGCCAGAAGGATGTCTGACTGAAAGCTTAGGCCTGATCCCCCAGGGAGTGGGCCTAAGTTGACAGGTGGACATCCCCCAAGGGGTCCTGGACTGTGAATGAGCACAGGCCGGGCTGAGGGACCCCCCTACCCCCGAGTGCACAAATTTTTGTGCACCGGGCCTCTAGTCCTATATAATCAAAGTCTAATATGGTAAGTGACCAGTTGTCCATTCAGCCAATCAAAGCGTAATATGCTAATCATATGTTAAGGCCACTCAACCACTTGTTGTGATGTCCACTGACCACCAGGGGGCAGACACTCCGACTGGGTTGGTTAGCTTGCTGCTGGGGTCCAGCTGATCAGTACTGAGCAAGATGGACCGGACACACCCTGGAGCCCTCCTGCGGTCCCTCCCAGCTGAGAAACTTCCCATGTTCCTCCCTGGCCCTGATTGTGAGTGGTGGGTTCCCTCAGCCTGGCCTGTACCCTCTCGCAATCTGGGACCCCTTGGGAGATGTCAGAGAACCTGTTTTGGCCTAATCCCACAGGCCAGGCCAAGGGACCCCCCCCCCCACACACACACCGGTGCACGAATTCATGCACTGGGCCTCTAGTGATATAATAAATTCTCTACCCTACTTATGACTTCCCATGATTATACTATTGAAGATGTTTATCATTTCTTTTTCTTACAAAGGTAACATATCTACAATATTAAAGACAAAAGGACCCATAATCCCAACACTCTAATACACTGCTAGCTTTTTATTAATTTCAGTCTTTTTCATTTAATAATTCTGTCTTTATCTTATACGTAATTTTTACGTGTAGTTATCTTACATATAACTTTTTAAATAATTTTTTTCACTTTCTAATCATAAACATTTTCTAGTCATTATAAATTAATCGTTTTGTTTTTTTGAATGACTGCATGATAGCCCAACAGTTGAATGTTGTGTTATTTACACTTATGTTCATTGTTGTATTAGAAATAATCTTGGGATAAAATCTTTGAGATAATGCTTTTTTTTCTTAGGACTCTTAGGATACAGTTTAAGAAGTGTAATCATGAGAATAAAGGATATAGAAATGCATATGTCAATATAGATTGCTGAGTTGATTTCCAATAGGTTGTATTAGTTTATACTTCCATCAGTAATTTGTTAAAGTTGATTCATCATATCTTTAGCAGTGTAGTATATTATTGTTATAAAATTATCTTTGCTGATTGGTCTAACAACATTTCTTCGTTATTACATTTATTACTAGTAAGTTTCAGCATTTTTTTATGTTTGTTTACTGTTGTATTTCCTCTTGTGAATTTTTTTCATGTGTAATCTACTGGTTCTAAAATAGTTTTCCAGATAAAGTTATTAATGTATTATATTTTGTTATATTATCTAACTTTGTATTGTTATAATATGCTAGGAGCTCCCTTTTATATTTCTTCAAATAAAGAATATGTTTGTCCACCATACACATAAATAGTGGTGCCACCTGCATATGGATGATATGAGATGTTGTAGGTCTTTTGAGATGTGCTGTCTGAGTCTTGGGGAAACAATATTACCTGAAAGCTGGCACCATAGTGAAGATAAATTGCCACTGTTCCTACCTCTCCCACTGTTATAAAGGATTAATAAAATAATTATTGTATTTTCTCCCTTGGTGGCAGCAGGGGCAGTGATTGCAAATGCTTAGAACCAAAATAGTAAAGTTTGGAAAGGGGAAGGGAGAGGAGCAGTAAATGAGTAAAGAATTCTGTTGTCTATAAAGAGGGTGCCACTGAACTGGCAACTGGCTTTATTCTTGGTTTTCTCTATTCTTCCTACTCAGTTTATTCTCTACTCATCTGGGTATATTCATTATATACTCAGTATCTCTCAGAGACTTCTACATCAGCTCTCAAATTTACTCTGCTGTTCAATTTAAGGAAATTGATTTCCACGATATTCATCAGCACCCATTGTACCAACCCCATAGTTTCTAGAGAACTCCCTAAAATGTTCTGTTCCTTTCACTTAAAGTAAATACATTTTGGGAATTTTGTTATATATAATCACGTGATTATATATTTGAATAGTTTTAATATTTCTATTCCGATTTAGCTTTTTTGGTACCAAGGAACAGCAACTCATTCAGATTGTCTTAAAAGAAATAAGTAGGTTTATTGTAAGCCGTTTGTGGAAATAGCTATCAGGAAGCAAGGCAGCACCCAGGAGCAGTTACTCTAAATTCTGGTGGACCATGTAATCTTAGAGCTTCTTTGCTTTTCTCTGAGCTGATCCATTCTCCTCTCTGTTTGCTTACAATTTCTGCCTTTTTACTAATATACTTTTGTCTTGTACGTGGAATCTAATGATGGCCACCTACCTACTCCATCATGACTTTTTAGCTTCTGCTTTGAGGACTGGTAAGTGGTAAATGATCCTAGTACATCCTGTTCATATTTCCTAGAAAGGAAATCTAATTGGTTTAGCTAATCGTTTTGTGCCAGGATTCATCATATGGAGGGATTCATCATATCAGTGTATAATCCTGGTTTAATCAGTTGTGTTTAGGAAATGTGGTCCTGAGCACTACCTTGCCTTTAGACCCATCACTTAGACATGAGCTGTAGGCTACCCAGTTCCTTTTAGAAAAGGCATTTGTGTTTACTGCTAGATACCCATCAGAAAATCAGTGCACTATACAAAGAAAAGGGGGGGGGGGCCTCATAATATATAGTAGAACTGGATGTTCTATGTTTTTAAACAGGTAAATCAGATTCTTCTCCTTAGTTATTTTGTAATGTTGATTTCTAGGTCTTAATTTCCCCATTGATTTTACTTTTAATTTTTTTTTTTTTTTTTTTTTTTTTTTTTTTTTACTGAATTTATGGCATGGTACCTGGTATAAAAACAGATATATAGATCAATGGAACAGAATAGAGAGCTCAGAAATAAACCCACACCTTTATAGTCAATTAATATTTGACAAAGGAGGCAAAAACATACAATAGGATAAAGGTAGTCTGTTTAATAAATAGTGTTGGGAAAATTGGGTAGGTACACACACAAAATAAAATGACCACCCTCTTACACAACACACAAAAATAGACTCGAAATGGATTAAAGATTTAAATGTTAGAATCAAAACCATAAAAATCCTAGAAGAAAACATAGGAAGTAAAATCTTAGACATTTCTTGCAGTAATTTTTTTCCTGATATATCTTCTCGGGCAAGGAAAACAAAGGAAAAAATAAACAAATAGGACTACATCAAGCTAAAAAGCTTTTGTACAGCAAAGGAAACTATCAACAAAATGAAAAGATGACCCACTGAATGGGAGCACGTATTCACCAATACATCTGATAAGGGCTCAATATCCAAAATTTATAAGGAGCTTATAAAACTCAGCACTAAAAAAACAATCCAATTAAAAAATGGACAAAGGACCTGAATAGACACTTTTCCAAAGAAGACATACAGATAACCATAGACAGATGAAAGGATGCTCAACATCACTAATCATCAAAGAAATACAAATTAACACCACAATGAGCTATCACCTCATACCTGTTAGAATGGCTATCAATAAATCAACAAACAAGTGTTGGTGAGGTTGTGGAGAAAAGGAAACCTTCATGCACTGTTGTGGGCGTGCAGATTGGTACAGCCACTGTAGAAATCAGTATAGAGCTACCTTAAAAAATTAAACATAGAACTGCTTTATGACCCAGCAGCTCCACTTATGGGAATACTAGAAGCCCAGTGCACAAAATTACATGGCCCCGCCCACCCACTCTGGTCTTTGGCCATTACCACCTTAGGGCCACAGGCCTTTTATAATATAGATATCCAAAGAAACCCGAAACTAATTGGAAAGTATATATGCATTTGCAGTGTTATTTACAATAGCCACAATCTGGAAACAGTCCAAGTGCCCATCAGGTGACTGGATAAAAAAAGCTGTGGTACAGCTGGCCAGTGTGGCCCAGCGGTTGAGCATCGACCTGTGAACCAAGAGATCACCATTCAGTTTGATTCTTGATCAGGGAATCCCAGGCTGTGGGCTCAATCTCCAATGTGAGGCGTGCAGGAGGCAGCCAATCCATGATTCTCTCTCATCATTGATGTTTCTCTCCTTCTCCCTTCCCCTTCCTCTCTAAAATCAATAAAAATATACATTAAAAAAAATAGCTGTGGTACATTTACACAATGGAATGCTACTTAGCTGTAAAAAAAAGATGGAAATCCCCATTTACTTTAAGAGGATTGGATTGATGTTGTCCGATTCTATTTTCATTTTGAAGGTGGAGTATTATGATTGCTATTTTCTAAGTGCAGTTATAGTTTAAATTGATAAATTCCAACTTTATAGGATGGGGGGATGAATGGTGATTAGAACATGATATTCAGTTGGCTGGTAACTCAGTATCTTTGTGTTTTTAAAGGATATTTTATTGATTTTTAGAGAGAGAGGCAGGGAGAGAGAGAGAAACATTGATGTGAGAGCAGAACATTCATCAGCTGCCTCCTGCACTCCCCCACGGGGGATGGTGCCCGCAACCTGGGCATGTGCCCTGACCAGGAATCAAACCCTGACCTCCTGGTTCATAGATTGATGCTCAACCACTGAAACACACTTGCCGGTAAGGAGATGTTTTCTTATAAATTGAACACTTTCTTTGTATGCTAGATTAGTGTTATCCTTCAGGTCCAGCATAATCTCAGATTTCATTACCATCTCACATTTCATTTTAGGTTTTTGTTAATTTTTTTATGTCTCGATCTTGGTTGAGTCTCATTGTTTCTTTGTCATAGTAATAGAAAAACAGACTTGAACCTGGACAGAATATATGCTGTTTTTATACTAAACTGTTAGTTGTATAATATCTGTCAAAGAACATTATTTTCTGCTTTTTCCCATTTGTGGACTATAGAGAATTTACTTTATGGTATTCTTTTCCTATCTTTTTGTACATTATAAGGACTACACTTAGTCAAATACTTAGTTTTCACACTTGTAAAATGTTTACAGATTGTTACATTCATATCTGAATTAATATTTACCACTTGATTTCTGATTCTTTTCTTTGTTCCTCCTATTTGTTCCTCTTTTAATCTATTCCTTTAGAATAATCACCTTATTTAAATGACAGATCAAACAGCCCATTTTGTTGCATATTCTTTGATTATACAGCAACTAGAGGCTCAATAAACGGATTTGTGCACCAGTGGGTTCTCTCAGCCTAGCCTACGGGGATCAGGCTGAAACCAGCTTTCTGACATCCCCCAAGGGGTCCTGGATTGCAAGAGGGCACAGGCCAGGCCAAGGGACCCCACCGGTGCACGAATCTGTGCACTGGGCCTCTAGTATGCATATATAAGATCTTTGGTTAATCTTTTCTGCCCTCCCTCCTCCCCCCCTTCCCTCTGAGATTCATTAGTCTGTTCCTTGTTTCCATGCCTGTGGTTTCCACTCCTGCATTGAGCATCTGCCCCCTGGTAGTCATTGTGCATCATAGCTACCGGACAGTTGGCCAGTCACTTAGGCTTTTATATATATCTATATATCTATAGACATATCTATAGATATATATATATGTAGATATCTATAGATATGTCTATAGATATATAGATAGATAATTTATTCTTCATCTTAACTCTATCTGATTGTATAAACTGTTATCAGTAAATCTTGGTTTTAATGATAATTTCAGTTGTGGAGAGTGAAGTGTGAAGGGAATAAACATTAAGTACCTGATGAACAAAAATGGATCCAGAGACAAGGGGCAGGGGAGGAGGGGCAGTTAGAGATCAACCAAAGGACTTGTATGCATGCATATTAGCATAACCAATGGACACAGACACTGGGGTGGTGGAGGCATGCCCTCAGGGGTGGGAGTGGCTTGTGGGGGAGTCAATCGGGGGGAAAAGGAGACATATGTAATACTTTAAACAAGAAAAAAAGAGATAGGGGTCCAGTTTCATTCTTTTGCATGTGAAGATCCAGTTTTCCCAGCACCATTTATTGAAGAGACTGTTTTTTCCCCATTGAGTATTCTTGGCTCCTTTGTAAAATACTAGTTGACTGTATATGCAGAGGTTTATTTCTGGGCTTTCAATTCTGTTCCATTGTTTATGTGTCTTTTTTTTTAATGCCAGTACCATACTGTTTTTATTGCTATAGTTTAATAATATAGTTTGAAAACAGGAAGTGTTTTCTGCCTTTGTTCTTTTTCAGGATTGCTTATGTATTCATGGTCTTTTGCGTCCTATATGAATTGTAGAATTTTTTTTTCTATTTTTGTAAAAAAATGCGATTGGAATCTTCATAGGGGTTACATGGATGGCTTTGGGTAATATAGATATTTTAATATTCTTCGAATCCATTTTTCTATTTGTGTCTTCTTTAATTTCTTCCATCAATGTCTTATAGCTTTTAGTTTTCAGATCTTTCAACTCCATGGTTAAATTTATTCCTATGTATTGTATTCTTTTTTATGCTATTGTAAATATGATTGTGTTATTTATTTCTTTTTCAGGTAGTTTGTTGTTAGTGTATAGAAACACAACTGGTTTTTGTATCCTGCAACTTTACTAAATTCATTTATTAGTATTATAGAAGAGTATTTACGATTTTCTAAGTATGAGATCATGTCATCTGCAAATACAGACAATTTTACCTCTTCATTTCTGAGGTGGATGCCTTTTATTTATTTTTTCTTGTTTTAATGCTTTAGTTAGGAGTTGTAGTGCTTGAGTAGGAGTGGTGAGAATGGGCACCCTTATCTTGTTCTTGATTTAGAGAAAAAGGTTTCAATCTTTCTCTATTGAGTATGATACTACTTGGGGGTTTGTCATATATAGCCTTTATTGTGTTTCTTCTATACCAATTTGTTGAGAGGTTTTATCATGAATGAATAGAGTTTTGTCAAATACTTTTTCCGCATCTATTAAGATGATTTGTATCTTTCATTCTACTAATGTGATACGTCACATTGATTGATTTATAGATGAATCAATCTGGCATCCCAGAGATTAATCCCACTTGGTCATGGTGTGTGATCTTTATAATGTGCTGTTGAATTTGGTTTTCTAGTAATTTGTTGAGAAATTTTGCATCTATATCAAGGATACTAGTCTGTGGTGTTCTTCTAGCGTCCATTGTACCAGGGAAATGCTGGCCTCACAAATGAATTTGGAAGTGTTCCTTCCTCTTCAATTTTTTGTAAGAGTTTGAAAAAAATGATGTTTCCTGGCTGGTGTGGCTCAGTTGCTTGAACATCAGTCCGAGTGCAGAAGGGTTGCCTGTGTGATTCCTGGTCAGAGACATGCCCAGGTTCTCCCATATTTTTACTTTTTCCAAGTTTCCATTTGTAATAATTTAAGTGAAACTCCTTACTCAGCCTCTGTAAATTACAAAGTAAATGAACATTGCACTTAATAGCTCCTAATACATGCAGCCCTTACCGAGGTAGTACAAATTATGATGTGACTTTAAACAGTATGTCCTAATGTTTTGGTTTTCATCAAAGACATTTTTCTAGTGTTTTCATATAAATCAGTACAATCTGCATTGTATTCCTCTTTCTCCTATTTTCTGTCATTTCTAATGCAGCTAGAACACTGCTGCTCTTTAGAGTAAGGAACTAGTGAAAATTTCTTGGACCAGATTTATTAAGTCAATATAATGGATCTCGGGCTGGCTTTTAGAACTATGTGGAAGTTGTTTAAAGCTACCCATGCCTAGGTGCATAGGCCCCACTCCTATATTGAATCAGTGGGGGACATAGGGAACAGGCATCCTTTTTCTTCCCAGTAAGTATAATGTTCAGTCAGGGTTGAGAACCAGTGTTTCAAGTAGCTTGACATATGTGGAGAGTAAAATCAATTCTGATAGTTTAAAATGTCATAGAAATCAACAGAATTGATGTTTTGATGATTAAAATGATGTGATCAAAAGTTAAATATAGGAAGAATTGCTCTATGAGTCTTGTACTTTAGTTAAAAATGAAAAGCTTAGCCCGGCTGGCCTGGCTTATTGGTTGAGCATTGACCTGTGAACCAGGAGGTCACAGGTTTGATTCCTGGTCAGGGAACATGCCTGGGTTGCAGGCTTGATTCCCAGTAGGGGGTGTGCAGTAGGCAGCTAATCAGTGATTCTCTCTCATCAATGATGTTTCTCTCTCTCTCTCTCCCTCCCTCTCTCTTTCTCTCTGAAATCAATAAAAATATATATTTTAAAAAATGAAAAGCTTAAACTCTGAAAGGTACATTTTCATACTTGAACTTAAGATAACAGACACCAAGAGAGCTGTTGAATCTTGATGATGCATGGAATAGAAAGGAAAAGAAAAGTATACCCTGCACCAAAAATAGGAAAGTCTACCCAAGAAGTCTACCCAAGAGTTCTGTTACGGGCTAATCATGTGGAGATAACAGAATGAGAATAATGACAGCGCAGGTGCATCTGGAGTCAGGTGCATCATAACTTGAGTCCTGCCTTTGTCCATTACTATCTTGTGACCTTGGACACATTACTTAACTTTTTTTAAGCCTGTTCTTTTCTGTAAAATGGAGATAATAATAGTTTCTACTCATGGAATTAAATGATTTTGTGCATTTAGAGCAATTGGTATAATAATGCACATAGAAGCATTTCATAAATGATAACAGGGTTGCTGTTACTACCAGGCTCAGTCCAGACTTTGGAATCACACAGATTTGGTTTTGAATGCCCAATCTGCCATAAACTGGCTAAGCAAGCTACTTACCTCTCTGAACCTCAGTTAATATAAAATAGAGTTAATATCTACCCCCTAGTGCTGTTGTAAATATTAAATGAGCTGAAGTGTTTAGGAAGTACCTGGTTGTAGATTGGGTTGACCTTTGAGATTAACTTTTCCTTATCACCTGCTTTTCCTTATCACAAGTCTCTTTTTTTAATGTTTGTTTGTAAATTTTAGCATTTGAGTCACATGTTTAGTCATCATCATCTTCAACAGTCTTCCTGAAAGGGCATTCTGAGAATACATTTATTTAAATTTTCCTTAGTGCCGACATTCCTTTTTTTCTTTCTGTTAATCTCTCAGCTCTTAGATTACAATAAATTGTAATGCATAGAGGATTATAATTTTACCTCTTAGTGGTGATCTAGATAATCCGCCCTAATAAGTCAATCAAGGACAATTTAAAAACTCCTTTGTTCCCAGCATCTTATAACATCAGAGGGTCTGTATATTGTAGTCCCTGCCCCTTAATATAGTAAAGCTCATTTTCTCAAGTAGCCTGGGCTCAACAGTTGGTTTTGCTTTTTTCACTTTTCTTTTTGATTCTTTTCCTCTGATTACTTCATAGAATATCTTAAAGGACTTTCTAGTTCCACAGATAGCTATAATTTAACAAGCCTGTCAACATTTTGATTCTTTGACATTAAAAACCTCATATTTTAAAAGTAAGTAATCATCTGCCTTTAGACTGTCCCTTCTTTCCTAAACTTTGGTTTAAATTCTCATAAATCTTTTCTAAATAATTTTTAAATATATATATGTATATATGTATATATAATATATAAATATATATGTATGTTAATATATATACATATATATATATTTTATTGATTCCAGAGGGAGGATGGGAGAGGGAGAGATAGAAACAATCAGTGATGAGGATCATTGATTAGCTGCCTCCTGCACACCCCCTACTGGGGATTGAGCCCAAAACCGAGGCATGTGCCCTGACCAGGAATCAAACTGTTACCTGGTTCATGGGTCGATGCTCAACCATTGAACCACACCAGCTGGGCTACTAAATAATTTTAAATATATATCATATTCTTTTTAGCTCTTTGGATATCTCTAATTTTTTTTTCTTCCTTGTTTATTATAGCATCTTTTTGTACTTTGGAAGTCTACAGATCTGATTTATAGTCAACAAATGATTCAGCAAATCACTTAGGCTGTATTTTGATTTGTCTGCTTGTCAAATGAAGATAATACTTGCCTGTATTTACAACAAAGGGATGCTGTGAAGATTAGGTTTAGAATATTTGAACTCATTTACTCAGTGCTCTTGAAATATCTCATTATATTTTAACTTTATATACATACTGCTTTTAAGATCTATTATAATTTTTACAACAGTGAAATGTGATTTTTTTTTTTTTACTTTTCTCTTTTACCTCACTACAAAGGTGTCAAATATTTGTTATTTATTTAGCATACAAATGGTTTTATTTATTATTAGTTTCCCAGTTTACAGAAATTGAAAGGCAATATATATATCAGGAGCTTAGAGACTGGACTCTAGAGCCAGATTAGTTGGATTTTTGAATCATGACTGTCACTTACTA
Source organism: Myotis myotis (assembly GCF_014108235.1). Lineage (NCBI taxonomy): Eukaryota > Metazoa > Chordata > Mammalia > Chiroptera > Vespertilionidae > Myotis > Myotis myotis. Next base: position 38,428,378 of record NW_023416357.1, read on the forward strand.
TCTGCGTAACACTGAGCAAGTAATTTCTCTGTGCCTCAATTTACTTATCTGTAAAATGTAGTTAATATTAATTAGTTAACTTGTAACTAAATAAATTACTTAAATTACTAATTTAAGGAATAGTTAACATATCTAAGTACTTAGGATATTGCCTAGTACTCAAAAATATTAGCTATCATTATAATTGACAAAATAGTAGATCTATTTAAGTCCCTAATATTTAAATATCTAAACTTTTGGTTGTATTTTGGCTGTGGAACATGATAGCCTTTTCCCTCCCTAACAAACTAAAATTCTATTTTAAATGTATATTGGACAGTTAGATCTTCCTGTGGCTCTTCCTGCCCCTCCAGTGATTTCCTACATTGCAGCCTGATGGGTTTTTTTTAAACCATTTTTATTATTAAAAAATTTTGCTCATTATGAAAATTAATACACTATAGACGAGAATTAGATGAACCTCCTCTTTTTGGAAAACAATTTTTATCATAAAAATATTTTTCTCATTATGAAAATTAACATAACGCAGAACAAAATTAGATGAACCTCTTCTTCCCATGTCTACTTCCTAGGAGGAATAAGTATTTTCCTTATTTTTTTTAACCCTCGCCTTATTGATTTGAGACAAAGAGAAACATCGATGTAAGAGATAAACATTGATTGGTTGCCTCCCATATGTACCCCAACTGGGAATAGCACCTGAAACCTTTTTCATGTACAAATGTTGCTCCAACCAACTGAGCAGCTGGTTGGGGCTTCTTTTCCTTATTTTTATTTGATTATATATTTTATCAGTTTATAGTTATAACCCCCTTCACAACTTTTTTGTTAGCCTTAGGATAAAGCCTAATCCTCCTAGCATGGCCTATACAGCCGTGGGCAAACTACTGCCCGCGGGCCGGATATGGCCCGTTTGAAATGAATAAAACTCTTGAAAAAAAAGACTGTACCCTTTTATGTAATGATGTTTACTTTGAATTTATATTAGTTCACACAAACACTCCATCCATGCTTTTGTTCCGGCCCTCCGGTCCAGTTTAAGAACCCATTGTGGCCCTCAAGTCAAAAAGTTTGCCCACCCCTGGAGGTCTTCCTGGCCCCTGCCTTCCTCTCACTTTCACATTTTGGTAATTCCTGTTAGATCCCAGGTAAAAAGTCGCTTTCTTGAGAAATTCCTTCCTGACCTCCTCACTGGATTAGCATAATGTCCCCACAGCCTCTTGTGCTTTCCCTACCCTACTCCTTCTGCACTGAGGCAGTCTTTCTCTCTGGGTGTTGTCCTATTAATTAGAGGTGCTATTGTCATTTAGTGTGTGGGGCTGAAGGGTGTTAGATGTTCACCAGTAATAATTGTCTTAAGCACTGCATGACTTTTCAATGTCCCACTAGATCAGCGGTTCTCAACCTGTGGGTTGCCACCCCTTTGGGGGTCGAACGACCCTTTCACAGGGGTCGCCTAAGACCATTGGAAAACACATATATAATTACATATTGTTTTTGTGATTAATCACCATGTTTTAATTATGTTCAATTTGTAATAATGAAAATACGGTACATCCTGCATAGCAGATATTTACATTACAATTCATAACAGTAGCAAAATTACAGTTATGAGGTAGCAACAAAAATAATTTTATGGTTGGGGGTCACCACAACATGAGGAACTGTATTAAAGGGTCGCGACATTAGGAAGGTTGAGAGCCACTGCACTAGATGGTCACATGGATGAAAAAAAAACCCTATTTATAGCTATAGTCAGAACCTAGAGCCTAACACAATTTTACATTTGCACATGGAATGTTTTTTAGGATTTTTAATTAAATGCTGAGTTTTCCAGGCACAAAATTATTGAAGGAAGACTGTATCTTATTTTGTTTGGAACCCTACCAAGAGTTGTTCACCATTATGGAAAATCACATCACTGATGGCAACATTTATCACATTCATAGTGATTCACCATATAGGTGAAAACATCTGACTTCTCAGTAAATAGTTGTTTGAATTTGATTGAAATTAGGAAAAAAAAAAAAAAAAAAGCTCTGAACCAGATGAGGGAAAAGCACTTTTCTTTCCTGGCCAAATATATTTGCTTTCTTCTCTCTTCCTAGTGTACTTTATTCACATACTTCATTCATAGACAGCACATCTGTCTCTCTCACTAAAATGAGAACTTAGTGAGGGCAAAAATGGTATTTTACAGATCTTAGAATCTTCAGTGCTCACTAAGCAGATGGTAGTTGCTCAGCTTAATATTTACTTAGTTGAATTCATGGCAGTAACAATAGTATTTATTCAACAACTATTTATTGAGTCAGCCTGCCAGGCAAAGAAGGCAAAAGGACACTGTCGCTGCTTTCAAGGAACCCATTGCTAAAACTAAACCAATATGGCAGTTTCTAAGATGGAAAAAGCTATAAAGTATAGATCTGCAATGAAAAAAAACACTTTAGTCTTCTGGGGAGGTCCTGGAATAATGTCAGAGAAGATAAGTAGTATCTAGTATCAATCATAGTGCCAAGGAAGACTCCTAATAAATAGTTGGAAATTGAATAGATGAACATAACTATGAACAGCAAGAAGGAGTTTGCCAACTGGTCAAATTTAAAGAGGACATTCCAGATCAGCAATTCCTATTCAGATGCTCAGAGGTATAAAGGGTGCAGTTGATCTTGCTGCTGGAGCATAAAGTTGGAGGTTGACTGGTAAGAGACTAAAGTTGTCCCTGAAGGTGATGCACCAGATCATAAAAAGCCTCTTCCATGAATAGAAGTTAGATTTTATCTTGTAGGCATTAGAAACCATTGATGTAACAATTGAAACTGCTGTATTTGAAATCATACTGTATGCCAAGCAGGTACCTATAATCCTATTACAGAGTTGGTATGTTCTCATTTTATAGTTGGGGGACTGAGGCTCAGAGGGATTAACTGTCTAGGTTTTCACAGCTACTAAGTGGAAGAACTAGGATTTAAATTTTGTGGGTTGAATTCAGACCACCTGCCTGCTTTTTAAACTATATTTTACCACCCCTCAACAGGGAAGAAACTAGATGTTTTTACTTTTATAAACAAGTCTGGCATTGTTACCTCATATCATTCTCAACTCTAGATAATTTAGGGTTTTTTTATGTACATTTAAATTCTTCAATAGTTTGGGACTCTTAAGTTTTAGTCTTCTGAAAGCCCAAAATGATATCTTACAATAACTTACCTCTTCCAGGATACTTTTTATTCTGGTACCATCTTCTATCTAGATAGTTCAAAAACTGTCTTGGCTTATTGAATATATTTATTTGAGGGGGGGGGGGTGTCACCATTGAATGTTATGTACCTATCAGCATAATTTAAATACTCTAAAAGAGAAAAATTTGAAGTACTACTCCCCTGTTTTGAAACATTTAGACCTGTCTTCAACATGCAGAAAGAATAATTATTTTAAGAAAATCTAGTATTAATCTTGATATTCTATTAATTAATATATAGTTTACTATTTAAATTATTTCTGCCTCATAGTTCTGGTGTGCTTAGTTAGCTTAAAGTACTTCAGATATTATTTAAATAACCCTGTGATCTCCTAATTTTAAAGGTTATTAAAATGTGATAAGTTCCAGAGATAGAGGAGATAATAGTTGCACAACAATGAGAATGTACTGAATACCACTGAACTGTATAATTAAAATGGTTAAAATGCCAACTTTTATAATTAAGTATATTTTACCACAATAAAAAAAAGTATGGAAGTACAAAGTGGCCTGAGATCTCTTGTCAAGATATTACCAATCACATATTTTTGAGAGCCTTTATTCCAGATAACTTGGGTAAGGTGTGAGGGAACAGTTTATCTCAGTTCTCCTTATCCCATCATCATAGGCTGGTCATATTAAATGTTCTTAATACTAAGTTGTTTAAAAAGAAAAAGACTTCTATTTATTTGAGTGCAGGGATAAAGAAGGCAGGGTGGCAATGATATTGTGGGCAGTTATCCTCAGGATGGATATGGTGAAGATGCCTTTCGGGCTTGGTTGGTATTGACCCCTCGCTTTAGTTTATGGTTCAAACGGGAAACTAAGGAGTTAAGTAAGCTATCCAGATGTCACCTCCACAGGTTGATGTGCATACAGCAGCTCCAACTCATAACTGTGGCTCAGACTTTTAGGTTCCCCATCCACCCCCATTCCAGTATCAGGAGAAATTAAATTTTTAGCCATTAGATTCACACACAAAATTAGAAGAATGTGCTGGTGGATATATAGGAAACATTTATTATATTACTGATGAGTGTGAATTGCATAACTGTTTTTAGAAAGTAATCTGGTAATAACTTGGAAATTTTTAAGTACACATACTTTCGGCCTAATACTTCCACTGAGTTACCACTACTTTGTAGGGACATTAGTACAAGAATGTTTTTTGCTGTGTTCTTCATAGTGGCAAAAAAGTAGAAGCAACCCGGAAGCCAATCAACAAACGATTGAACAGATTATTTTCTATCAATTCCAAAGACCTATGTGATCTATTAAAATGTGAGTTAAATCTGTATGCATTGGCTTGTAATGATGGCCTTGCTATATTATTTGTTAAAAAAAAATTAGAGTTAATAGTGTAGTACAGCGATGGTGAACCTATGACACGCGTGTCAGAGGTGACACGCGAATCACTTTTTTGGTTGATTTTTCTTTGTTAAATGGCATTTAAATATAAAAAATAAATATCAAAAATATAAATCATTGTTTTACTATGGTTGCAAATATCAAAAAATTTCTATATGTGACACGGCACCAGAATTAAGTTAGGGTTTTTCAAAATGCTGATACGCCGAGCTCAAAAGGTTTGCCATCACCGGTGTAGTATGTAATATGATCTTTAAAAAAAACTACAACTATATGTATGTTTGAAATTAGAGAAAGGTGTGAAAATATTTTAAAAGTTTCTGAAGTAAAGAAAAGAGAAAGGGGAAAGCTCTATAATGATAGAAATTATAGAGATTACTTTGGGGTGAGTTGAGGACAGAATGAGTACAAAGAGAAACCTTGATACAGATAATATATATATATATATATATATATATATATATATATATATATCTTGATGTGGACATTGGTTACACGGGTGTGTTCACTTTATAAAAATCCACCTAGAATGCTTAAGATACAGGTTTATATACATATTATTCCAATCAAAAGTTTATTAAAAAATGGCAACAATACAATGGAATACTATTATTTTTTATAATACTTTAAATAATATATAAAGTTGGGCAAGAAACAGGACAATCTCATTCTAAAATATAACGAACATATAAACATACAAAATGAAGAATGGAATAAAAACACTACAATATTATTAATAGATATTATGTTCCGATGATCCCTTTTTGTTTTAGATACGGATAGTTTTGGGGGGTTGGGTTGTTTGGGAAGTCTGTAGAAGGTGTGAGCAAAGCTGGATTACAGGATATTAAACAGAAAATAAGGGTGAATAAGGAGAGAGGAAAAGGTTACTGGTAAAAGAAAAGAAAATAATGCTAGTGAGAGATGTAGTAATATCTTTTTTAACCCCTACTAGCAAGGTACTCCTAGGAAGGCACTAATTTCAGCTGTCAAACCATCACGGAGTAGTAGAGCCAAATAAAAAATCTTCTCCTTCAGCAGACTCAATTTGTTTTTTACAAATAATTTATGCTTTATACTTAAGTCTTGTTTTTGTTTAAGCATTTACTTTTAATGAAACTTTCATTGATATAGTAGTTTCAATTGATTATAACAGATGCAACTTGTATAAGAAACCTGTATTCTCCTCCTAATCTTTTGGTTAATTTGCTAAGATCTTCTTGTCCCATGGTTGCCACATGAGGCAAATAATACCTCCCCAATGAGAGAATCAAATAAGAATATATATGAAAATACTTTAATAAAATTAAACACTATCAATTGTAAATTTCAGTGTTTTTCTTGTTTTTCCTTCAGCCCAAAACCCTTAGTTGTGAAAAGTGGTTATTTCAGATGGAATTTATTTCACTTAATAAGACTTCAAAACTTGAACTTTATTTTAGGAAATAATGCATTTTGAAAATCAAGTTCTGCAGATGTAAATGCAACATTTAGTGTTTATTGAGGTGTGAGTTGTGATTGCAGTGCATTTTTAATATTTTAGACTATTAGTATTTGGTTTTGTATATCACATTGAAACGTAAACATTTTTATTTCTTCTCAGTACTGTTGAGCTGTCAGGGGAATTAGCCGTTTTTGTTTTTTTTCCTGTTTCAGTCAAACATTTTGCACCATGTTAACTTAAAGTGACTAATAACCAAATTTAGATCTCTTCAGGTGTTTCGCGGCGTGGGGGAGGGGGGGGAGGTTGATAAGGATTTGACTTCTAAATCAATAATCTGACGGAACTCGAGTTGGAGAGGGTTGAAGAAAACTGCGTGGCATTAGGACCCAGGGGCTCCCGCGAGCGGATCTGGGGCCAGATTGCAAATTCGCGGTGACTCAGTCTGGTCGGCTCCTTGCGCTCGGCGGCCGCGGCGGCTGGAGCAGCAGATATTGGCGGCCGAACTGCCAGGATCAGTTCCCCCGGGTTTCGCGGTCGGAGACTTCCTTCAGGCGCTCGGACAGGTCCGAGGCGTCTGGGGAGCGCAGGGGTCGTTCGGGCGGGGAGGAAGGGGTTGCTCGGCGCGGGAAGCCCTCGGGCCTGTGCATGGGGAGTAGTAACATTTGCTCCGTCTCTTCCTGTCTCTGGCTTTATTTGCAGCAAACCAAAATGGAGTATGAGTGGAAACCTGACGAGCAAGGACTTCAGCAAATCCTGCAGCTGCTGAAGGAGTCCCAGTCCCCAGACACCACCATCCAGAGAACCGTGCAACAAGTATCCTTTCCGAGGCCTCGCCGCCGCCCGCGCAGCTGGCCCCGCCGGGCCCGCTCCGGCGCGGGGTGGCTCTCGCCGCCCCTCCCCCTCCTCCCGCTCCCCAGATCCCTCCGCCCTCCGCCCGCCTGCGGGAGGCGGCCCGCCCGCCACCGCCGCTGCCCGGCCCGAGCCCCGCGCACGCGGCCCTTGTGCTTCGGTCCGGGCCGCCGACTTCCGGGCCGCTCGAGGCAGGGGCTCTGGGCCGCCGCCCACGATCGCGACCGGTGCGCCTGTCGAGCCGCCACGTCCCGGCCCGCCCACCGCTGGCTTGCGGGGGGGGGGGGGGGGGTTGGGGAGCTGCGCGGGCGGCGTGGCCCGGTGCGGACCCCGGCGGCCCGGCCCATACCACGCGCCTGGCCCGGTTGGGCCTGCGGGCTGAGCGAGAGGCCAGGTGGCGGGCGCTGCTTGAGCGGCGGGACTCCCGCCGAGCGACCGGCCAGCCCTGGGGTGGAGCTGGCGCGGGGTTTGAACTGCCGCCGTTCGGGGCCTGGGGTTACTTCCCGGCTCTCGGCCGAGAGGGCTGGAGGCGTAGACGTGGGGGCTTTCAGACCTGCCCCTGGGCTGTTCGTGCTAGCACCTGTTGCTGGCTCCCAAATGAGATTTTCTTTTTAAATCTTTGGCTCAAGGATGCCTGTTCAATTATCCAAGCCTTTATGGAGTTAGCTGGTGTAGCGGTCCTATTGCTAGAGGCGGAAAGGATTAGAGAAGAAGCAAAACCTGCCATGTGTGCTCAGTAGTGCCCTAAACTGTGGACCACGGTGAATTCTAATTGGAGCCAATAAAGGAAACAAATTCACTCACCTGATCATAAGTAAACTTTTTATCTGTTATTTTAAGACCAAAGAAGTTAATTTAAAAAAAAACAACTTGTCTATTTTTGCAAAAAAGCCTCTTGATGTTTATTGTTAAGCAGCAAAATTTACTAAATATGGAGTTTGGTAAGTAAGCTCCTTTAGTGTAGTTTGGGCTTAATTAAACTTAAAACAGTAAAGGAAATGTGTGTGTATACAATTACATCAAAAGAAAGCACAAGTTTCAAGGAAGTACTGCATTGCTGTAACTTCAAATCTTAGCTTCTTGGTTAATGTGCTGCTCATTTAAAAATGGAAGTCTGCTTGAGTTTTGTTTTTTTAGGCCATTTTATTTGAATACTGTTAATACCAAGGGAAGAATAGTAGTTTTGGGGTTTGTTGGAGCTTGTATCCTAAACCTTATTATGGCTTAAGTTAGCCAAGCCCTAAACCACATTGTAATTTCTAATACTGTATAGCACTGAATATCATACTTTAATACATATTTATTAAATACCTTTTATATGCCTGGTATTGTACTTGGGCTAACAATCAAATTTAAAGTTTATTCTGTGTACCTGGAGCATTGTTTGCCATCTATCCATCTACATAAGGAAAAAGGTAAATTTCAGTAGATAGAGGCGACCAGTTTTAAATACCCACACTATGTATTTTCAAAGTGCCTAGTGATGAACTTGTTCTTTTGTGTCTCTAGGAAAGACTGTATCAATGTGTTTGTTCTTTATTTTTTTTTTGTATAAGCTTGAGAGCTTTTTGAAAGGTCATTGTAATAATAGTATGTATAGATAGTGGCAGTTGTAAAAAAGTAAACCTTGTCAGGAAATATTTATGAAAAATTACTAGCCTATCAATATGCTCTTAGTCCTGGCCATTCACTAAGAAACGAAGTCAATAGGTTTTTCTAGGACAAATAAAGTAGTCAGTCACACCTTGGAATTTTTCTAGATAGTGATTTTCTAGTTTTACATTTTGACCACTAAATATTGAGGGTATTCCACTATGTAATAAATAGATAATACAGTGTACCTTGAGTTTGTATCATGCATTTAATTTTTTAATAAAGTTAGGTCCATTGAGTAAAAACACGAATATTTCTGTCTATTAAAACACAATTAAGGATGTTAGTAAAAAGTATAATAGAGATTAAAAGGGCTTGAAGACAAAACAGTATTATGCCATTGTTGACTGCCAACAGAATAAAATACCTGCATATTTGTACCACTGAAAATGTTAGATCCTGGAGGTGGTAAACAATTATAGCACTATTGCAGTGTAGTAATTTCATAACACTGACTTTATTTTATGTAATAAAATTGGACTGTAGGCTTGTGCATAAATGACATTTAATCTTAATGTTTGAACTCTGAAGAACAAATGAGTAATAAAAGCACTTTTCAAGTTAAAAATATTCTTAGTTGGGATTTTTAAAGTTCAAAGAAATTCTGTTATGAAAAAATAATTTTGCGATTTTGAGCATGCCGAAGATGGAACTTGGTTTATGTTGTATTGGGTATAATTGATATAAAATATTAAGTTTATTTCAGCCAAGGCTAGAAATACCACAAAAAAGGAATTCTTGATTTTACATTAAAAATATTTAATTTTTTTTCTTAGATTACATTGAGAAGTTTCCTTAACTACTGTTTGTTCTAGAAACTGGAACAACTCAATCAATATCCAGATTTTAACAACTACCTGATTTTTGTTCTGACAAAATTAAAATCTGAAGGTAAGTAGGGTCTATGTTAAAACTACAAAAAATGTCTGTAGGGCTTCTTAAAATATACTGGGAATTATTCATTTCAAAGGATTTCCTTTTGTAGCAACCACCTGCTTTAGAGATGTGAAATAATCAAAGAGATTTGAGTTAGTATACTACTCTAAGCATTTAGATGCTTATTAGTAAGCATTCACTTGTTAATTGAATGGTTTTATGACAATTCCCTCATTCTTTGCAAATGAAAGGAGTGTTGCAAAGTCCACTTTGGGATTTTGCTTCAGTCCTTGTACAATAATGGCATAAAGATTTATTCTTTATTCCTTTTAACACACAGAATGAATACAGAATTTACTAATTAATTTAATATATGTGTGTTTATAGAAAACAGTTGAAAGTACATATAACCAAAATGAAAAATCACTTATAATCCCATCACCCAGAGATAAGTAATTAATCTCTTGATTAATTCTGCCCTCCCTACCCTCTTTTATTTATTTAAATAAATTTTATTGATTTTTTACAGAGAGGAAGGGAGAGGGATAGAGAGTTAGAAACAGCTATGAGAGAGAAACATCGATCAGCCGCCTCCTGCACACCCCTGGGGATGTGCCCGCAACCAAGGTACATGCCCTTGGCCGGAATTGAACCTGGGACCTTTCAGTCCGCAGGCCGACGCTCTATCCATTGAGCCAAACCGGTTAGGGCTCTCTACCCTCTTTTAGATGGTTATACACTATTTTAAAAGTTTAATGAAAAAAAATGGGAACGTATTACTTATAGACACTTGTAACTTTTTAAAACCTTATAACATTATACATTAAATTAGTTTACTAACTATTCTATAAATCTTAAATTTAAATTACTTCTGTGACAATTTAAAGCCTGAAAACCTGTAAGATTTTTAAATGACAGTCATTTGATTTTTTTTTTTTTTTAATATACTTATTTGCCAGGTATCTTGTAGGCTCCGAGGCAATGAAGTAAGCAAAATAAACAAGAGTATCTGCCCTTACAGAGATTACCTTGTAGTGAGAGGTGTTCATAGAGTTCTTTGAATTGTGTATTCCCTTCTTGGAACATTGTCAGATACAAAAGCACTCAGATATGTATTAACCTGTAAATGAAAGTACTGTAATATCCTGTTCAGTGATTAGTGTTTCAGAAGCCATAGTGCAGTAAGATACTGCATTTGGAGTTAGGAAATAAGTCTCAGACTCGGAGACACATTTACCTCTTTTTTCACCTATAAAATGCATGTTAGACTACCAGACCATCTGCAAGGTTTGAGCTCCAAGCTCTAGTCGGTTAATGGCCTTAGTGCGTAGTAAAATCTAACTAATAAATTGTATTCAGATTTTAATAATCCACATACAGTAGAGTGAATTATTTTGAATTATTTTTGAATAATCTAAATCAGGGGTCCTCAAACTACGGCCCGCGGGCCACATGCAAATACAAATATTGTATTTGTTCCCGTTTTGTTTTTTTACTTCAAAATAAGATATGTGCAGTGTGCATAGGAATTTGTTCATAGTTTGTTTTTAAACTATAGTCCGGCCCTCCAACAGTCTGAGGGACAGTGAACTGACCCCCTGATTAAAAAGTTTGAGGACCCCTGCTCTAAATTGTAAGGGTTTTAATTTGTGATTGAGGAATATAATAGAAGCTTCAAAACTTTCTAAACCTACATTTTAAGAAACTAGAAATTCCATCAGTATATCTTTAACGTAAATTAATATTCCTAGCTTGATAAGTGTACTTATGATATTTGGTGGGTGGCGGGGGGGTGTTAATCCTTACCCGAGGATATTTTTACCCCCGTTGATGTTTAGAGAAGAGTGGATGGAAAGGGGGGTATGGGGAGAAGGAGAGGGAGAGACATAGATGTGAGATACATCAGGCCTGCAACCCAGGTACATGCCTTTGACTGGGAATCAAACCCTGTTTGGTCTGCAAGCTAACGCTCTAACCACTGAGCAAACTGGCCAGGGTGATACTTTGTTTTGGTTTTTTAAAATTTCTGTATTGTTTAAAGTATTATATATGTCTCTCCCCCCCCCACCCCATTGAATACATTGTTTCTTAATAAAGTATATTTTCTCTGTATACTATAGTAGTTGGTAATTAAATCAATGCTATTTCTTTTTGTTTTGTTTTATTTTTTCCTAAGCCTTTATATCGGGCATTTTCTTTTCTTTTTTATTGATTTCAGAGAAGAGAGGGAGAGATAGAAACATCAATAATGAGAGAGAATCATTGATCAGCTGCCTCCTGCATGCCCCCACTGGGGATCGAGCCAGCCGCAACCCAGGCATATGCCTTTACCGGAAGCTAACCCAGGACCCTTCGGTCCTCAGGCCAACACTCTTATCCATTGAGACAAACCAGCTAGGGCAATGCTATTTGTTTTTAAAAGAACTTAGTAAGTGAATATTTCTAAACTGTGATTCACTTGGAAATTTTTAAGCTTATTTCACCAAGCTTTCTACACTGTCATGTCCTCATCCTAAATTCCAAATATTTAAATGGTTAAAATATTATACTCTTTCTCAAAGCTTTCTTGGTGTATAAAGGTACATCAGAAGTATTTGAAAAAGCAGACAAACATTCAAGTAGCAGGAGAAGTTGGTGTAACTGCCTTCAAAAAGACCTATTAGTTACAAAACCACAAAATGTTGGAAAGGGATTTTATTCAGGTTTTCCAGACACTAACTAAAATGTATTTCTTGCCCTGGCCGTGTAGTTCAGTTGGTTAGAGCATCATCCCAATACGCCAAGGTTGCAGGTTTGATCCCCGGTCAGGGCACATACAAAGAATCAACCAATGAATGCATGGATAAGTGGAACAACAAATTGATATAGTTGATGTTTCTGTGTGTATGTATGTATTTGTTTACACGGAATTGTGGAGTAAAAGTTTAAATCTGGAAGAGACCTCAGAAATGAGCTCATCTAAATCCCTCATTTTACAGATGAGCAAAATGGGGCCCAGTGAAGTCAAGTCTTCTTTTTTTAATAAAAGGCAATGGTGGCTTTATTAAGTGGGTTTTGGACAGAGGATATTTTTCATTTTAATTAAAAATATTTTAAATCATTTCACTTTATATTTATTGAAACCCTTCATCTTGTAAACTTTATTGTAAAAAAATATAGTGGTCCTAGTCGGTTTGGCTCAGTGGGCAAAGCATCGGCCTATGGATTGAAGGGTCCCAGGTTCAATTGCGGTCAAGAGCACCTACCTCAGCTGCAGGCTTGAAGCCCCAGCCTTGGTTAGGGCGTGTCCAGGAGGCAACCAATCATTGTCTCTCTCACGCTGATGTTTCTCTCTCCCCCTCCCTTCCACCCTTTCTGAAAACCAATAGAAAAATATCCGTGGGTGAGGATTAACACACAAAAAACCAAAACAACATGGTGTATTTCTTGTAAATAAATACACATGCCATTTAAAATAAAATTATATTACTGAACTAATGGGCTAACTTAAGACAAAAAAGTTTGTTGCTTGAGGAAGTTAAATATTTGGCTATTACTTTATGACGGTTTTAAATTTTGAAAAGAAGTTAGAAGTGTTTTTCTTTTTAAAAAAATGTTTTTATCGATTTTTTTTGGCCTGGTGAGGGGTGGGGGGTAAGGGAAGGGAAAAGGCATGGGTGTGCTGGAGGGGGGGAGCCTATCAATTTTTTGTTGTTTTAAGGGAGAAAGGAAGGGGTGGGGGGGAGAGAGAGAGAGAGAGAGAGATAAATACATCGGTGAGAGAGAAACATCATCAGTTGGCTTCTTCTTCATGCCCCCTACTGGGGATAGAGCCTGCAACCCCGACAGTGTTCTGACCAAACCAGTGACCTCTTGGTTTATGGGTCAACGCTCAACCAATGAGCCACCCTGGATGGGCTTTTTCTTTCATTTTAATCTACTTATTGGAATGAGTTGTAATTGAAACTAGAAAGAAGATTTTATTTATTTTTCTCTCATTTTTTGAATTTATTTTTCACAAAGTAAAGTACAAGTTTAAAAATCAAATAGCACAGACTTTAACAGAAAAAGGAAAGTTTCCTGTCCAACTTCTGATTTTTGCTTCCCATAGTCAAAATTTTCAATTCATTTTTAAATCTTATAACTGTTTCTATCTGTATTGACCTCCACATTGACTTTATAAAAAATGTTTATTCTACTCTCAAGACTTTTTCATTTTAAACACTATACATTGACCACCTTACTATGGATGATGAGACTACAGCTCTTTTCTCATCCTACCTTCAACCCTATCCTCCCAGTATAATTACATCACAACTTTGGGTTAAATATTGGAAAGAAGATTTTAAATGGTGATATAAAATCTCTGGCTATATGGCTTGGTGGCCTGAGTGGGGTTTATGTGCAAAGAAACTTTGCCATCTTTTTGCCTCTCTATGTGTTTTACCCTTGACGATTTCAGTGCCAGTCAGATTTTAGGAGCGTACTACTAATTAAAACAAGCTCAGGTATTTATTTTTTAATAAGGTATGTGAAATAGTAGTGCTGTAAAAGCATATTCTGTTCAACATAGCAGCTCTTCATGTCTTCTAGCCCTTCGAGGAGAGTGAAAGTACACAGTGCATCAAGTGTAGGCTCTGGAGGCAGACCCCTGAGGTTGATATTTTGGCTTCCCCACCTAGCTCTGTGACTTTGGCAAAGGCCTCAGTTTCTTCAGTTGTGCAGTGGGAATAATTACCATCTCATGAGGTTGTGAGGATTAAATGCAAACTACTTGCAAAGCACTTAGTGGTGTTTAGTCCCTGATACACACTCAGAAGATGTTAACTATTGCTGATATTGTTGATGCTGGTGCCAATTGGTAACATCAGTTATAGTCTGCAGGTATTAAATTGCTTCTTGAACATTTAACACCACCTATGGATTAAATGTTTTTTTAAAAGTAAATTCTGCCCTAACCGGTTTGGCTCAGTGGATAGACGTCGGCCTGCGGACTAAAGGGTCCCAGGTTCGATTCCAGTCAAGGCCATGTACCTTGGTTGCAGGCACATCCTCAGTAGGGGGTGTGCAAGAGGCAGCTGATCGATGTTTCTCTCTCATCAATGTTCCTAACTCTCTATCCCTCTCCCTTCCTCTCTGTAAAAAATCAATAAAATATATTCTAAAAAAAATAAAGTATTAAAAGAAAAAGTAAATTCTGTTTTTAAGAAAACTTACAGAAATTTTAAACTTGTTTTACTCCCCCCTCCACCCCCCTTTTTTTTTTTAGCTCAGAGGCAAGTGAAAAACATGGTATAAATGAACGACAATTATTTGTATGTGAAGGTGACCCTATATATTCTTTGTCCACTTGATTTTTAATGAGATATTTTTAGTAACTAACACTTTCAGATCTGTAATTTGATGTTTATATCAGGTTTCAATAAAGCTTGAATACAGTGGTCATATATAAACTAAATTAACTCTTAAACTAAATTAATGGTTCTCAACCCAGTGCAATTCCTCTCCCTCAATTTCTCCCAGAATTTGACATTAACTGGAAACATTTTTGGTTGTCACAACTTGGAGAATTGATACTGGCATCTGTGGCCAGTGATACTGCTGACCATCTTATAGTGCACAGAACAGCACCCCACAACAAAGAATTATTTGGCTCAAAATGTCAATAGTGCCAAGGTTGAGAAACCCTGAACTATAAAATCATGGAGCTAATCTTTTGAAATCATTTATGATATTTTTTCCTGGTTATAGCAAAATTATTGAAATATAATCAGTTTTTGAATGTAAATATTTTTAAAGTTACTGTTCTTGATAACATTTTAAAATGAAAATGACTTTAAAACTCAGTACTGTTGTTATTTTACTACAGATGAACCCACACGATCATTGAGTGGTCTCATTTTGAAGAATAATGTGAAAGCTCATTTTCAGAACTTCCCAAATGGTGTAACAGACTTTATTAAAAGCGAATGTCTAAACAATATTGGTGACTCCTCTCCTCTGATTAGAGCCACCGTCGGTAAGTTATGTTGTTAAAATTTTGCTTATCTTGTTTGTAACGGTTGTTTTTTGATATGATACACCATTTTCATAGGCATTTCATCTGTTTCAAGTTAAATTATGATGGGGAAATTTTTCATTGCTACTCTTAAATGCTTTGGATATATTTATGGTTGCAATAAAAGCTCTCTTGTCCAGTGAGACCCAAGGGTCCCTGGTAGTTGATTAATCAAAGTTGGTGAAAATGGGGCATTAATAAGTGATAATTTAGGACCACTGTCTTTTCTTGGAGTTGGTTTGTGATTTTATTATTTCAGTCAACATCCTTTAATGTGTTTATACACTTGTGGGAAATTTTCTGTAGAATTAGTGCATAGAAGTGGCATTACTGGGTCAAAGTGTGCTGTTTAAACAGTTAAAATTTAATAGGTATTGCTGAGCACACCAAATTTTATTCCCATCTTTTTGTACACAGAAAATTAAAATGTTTCACTTTTTGCAACTGTGTTAGGCATTTGAAGACTCTTCAGTAGTGGATGAGATTATATGGAGCCAGATAAATTTGAATTTCAAATTTCAACATTCTTCAATCTCTCCTAGCAGAAGTAATGGATGTTAGCGGTCTATTAGTGCCAGGGTGTTACTTATGTTTATTTTTTATCATTGCTTTTTTTAAGGCAGCTTGGTTTCATTTAGGCAGATCTAGAGCTTTCTCTTTTTCTCAGTTCTTCTATATTTTTAACTTTGGGAAAGAATAATTGGCAGAAGGTACAGACCTACTATTAGTCTTGCTGCTTTTTTGTCTTACTACAAACTTATTTTATAGTAAGCCTGATATCTTTAAAATGCTATCCATGTATTAACCCTTACCACATACTTTCAAAATTTTAGCTAAGAATAAATATTGACTAACTTTACATTTTGTAGCTCTTTACCATTAGGAGCAGCCTTCTCAAGACTAATGGTAGAAAATTCAGAAAGAATTCAAACACACAAACAATGGGATTTGCTATTTCGTAGTAATCATTAAGCATTTACTGTATGCCAAGCATTTTGTGTGCATATCTCACTGAATTCTCAAAATAACTATTAAAAAGAACACTTCTAAAAAAATTTTATAAATTCGTATTTTGAAGCTTAGAGTACCTATAATTTGCCTATCAGAGTTTATGCTCATTAAATAAAAGGATCTATAATTGGCAAGTATATAACTTTGTTACTAATATAAGATTTACTAAGGCAGAGGAAAAGATTAACACAAACTTTTTGTTACATATATGTGTAACTATCACAACTAAGCTGCACTACACAGTTGAAATAATCCAGTCAGAGTGGCATTGTCAGTATGTGCCACTCAGTTCTCCCAGATCAGCTTCCCAGTGATTCATCCTTGATCCAGTAAGTGGGAAACTTTCTATTTTCTCTCTCCATATCTACGTCCCTCCATGGCTGTGATCCTAGGTTAAGCTAGGGAGTTATTAGCTTCTTGATGTATTTTTATTTGAATGTAACAGATTCATACTCCTCACCCAGTAATACATGATACTAACATTTTTGTACATATTTTATTCTTTTGTAAATTCTATAAAATAGGAGTAATTTTAATTAGTGGAACTATTCTTGGAGAAGAGCAAGTTGTAGTCTTCTGTACAGATGCTTGTTAAAAATAAAAAAGAGGGTAAAGTGTTAAAAAAAAAAACAGGTTAGAAACAGATCTGATTTATGCTGTGGTGATGTGGGGATTCTTGATGAATGTTATTTAGATGGTTTGGAAGTCTTAGGCTGATTTGGGGCATTTAGTAAGTGGAGGAGGGGGGATTGCACATGTTTGTGTGCTGTTGTTCACATGATAATATCTAACATAATGCAGTCAGATTTCCTAAAAGTGTGTGTTTTCTTTCAAGGTATTTTGATTACAACCATAGCCTCCAAGGGAGAATTGCAGAATTGGCCTGACCTCTTACCAAAACTCTGTAGTTTACTGGATTCTGAAGATTACAACACTTGTGAGGTAAAAATACTTGCTTCATCATATAATTTTTCTTGTGCTATTGTATACTAAGAAACCTTTGAAATTTTTTCTCTGGAAATATTTCAAAACTTAAAAACCTAAAATTACCTTTGTGTTTTACATTAGTGATCATTTCTTACTCTTTTCTATAAAGACTAAGTTTTAAAACATCTTTACTATATTTCCTACAAAGAAATATCTCCCATTTTTGTATTTAAAAACTTTCCTTGGATATATGTATATCTCTATAATAATAGCCATTGTCAAGCTTAATCAGTTCGGGTGGTATTTTTTGAAGATAGACTTAAAATTGACCAAATTCCCAGACCATGAGTATTTTTTCAGCTTCTCTAAATTGTTTTTGTGCCTCTTACTGTATGACATGTCTAATTTTAATCATGCATTGATTGTAGTATCTCATTGTTCGCCACTGATCAGATCAGTAGCAACCTTTTCATTTGGGAAGGTGAGGGAGTCTGGATTTCCTCTACAATTTCTCACTGTTAATGAGTACTTTAAGACTCTCTCATTAACTGGGCTCCAGTTTAGGTAGAAATCTGTTTTAAATGGAAACCATTATAGGTGTTTTGCGTAAGGCAGTGACCCATCTTCCTCTCAAACAAGAGCATGGCTTGGCAGGGCAGGCACAGGAATAACCTAACATTAAAAATCAGGAGGTCACCCTAACCGGTTTGGCTCAGGGGATAGAGCGTCGGCCTGTGGACTGAAGGGTCCCGGGTTCGATTCTGGTCAAGGGCATGTACCTTGGTTGTGGGCACATCCCCAGTGGGGGGTGTGGAGGAGGCAGCTAATCCATGTTTCTCTCTATCCCTCTCCCTTCCTCTCTGTAAAAAATCAATAAAATGTATTTAAAAAAAAAATTAGGAGGTCTTGTGATGGGGCACTTTGTTGTCAGATCTGACTTGGGGAAGGGAGAGAAGGATAGTTAGCAAAACAGTCTTTAGAAAAGACTATAAGAAAAAAAACTTGCATTCTCATATATATATGTATTTTCAAGTAATGCCTTAGAAAAACACTGATAACATTACAGGAAAACTGAATAATATTTAGCCATCAGGTAACGGTTTATTAAAAGTTAAATAGTACACCCGGCTGGTGGCTCAGTTGGTTGAGTGTTGTCCCATAAGCCAAAAGGTGGGTTAAATTCCGAGTCAGAGCATGTACAGAAGGCAACTGATCTCTCTCTCTCTCCCCCCCCCCCCCCCACCTCCCTCTCTCCCTCTCTCCCTTCCTCCCTTTCTCCCTTTCTCCCTTTCTCCCTTTTACCCTTTCTCTCTCCCCCTTCCCCTCTCTCTCTCAAATCATTAAAAAATATATCCTCAGGTGAGGATTAAAAAAAAGGCAATTATATTTTTAAACAAGTTTAATAGTGCTTTGGTATAACAGTAATATAAAAAGAGATCAAAATTTTAAGCACTTTCCAAGAATAAAAAAAAATTGTAGCTGCAATAGTCTTGAAATTGTGGAGTAGCTACTACATAAGTCATTCTTTAAAGAGACAGTATTCATAAATTAATTGTACTGTGGAGAATAAGTTCCTGGGAGTTGCTAATGGAATTAAAAGCAGTAAAGCATGTAAGTGGATGAACTAATAGGTTACATATTGTGTGCAAGAGCTCTAAGTTAGCCCATTTGGTGTAAAAATGACTGTAGAGAAATAGTTGCCAATTTGAATTGCCTGCCCTTTTAACAGATTTTGTCACCATTACCCAATAAATGGCTTACATGTATGTAACTTTTTAACAATTTTTTACCGATATTAAGACCTCCTTTATGCTTCAAAGAAGAGAAGTGGTACAATGGTTAGATATATGTAAGTATAGTTTTTTACAAACTGATAGTACTTAAAAGAGAAAAAGTATTGTTGACTTAAATTGGTAAGAATATTTCAGAAATTAGGGTTTTGAATTAGATATTACAGTCTCTGCCAACCAAAATAGCTTCTCATTCTAAGTTATTTAATGGTAAAATAAAAATGTATCATTATATATAAAACTGAGATTAATAATTTGTCATAAAATTGGTTAATCTTAGAGATTTTTTTGAGGAAGCATTTTATGTGAACTGAAAACAATTCATACAAATTAGGTAATATTCCTCAATTTACTTTTAAAATGACTTCAATTTTTAATTAATTCTAATTAAATGTCTTTTATAGGGAGCATTTGGTGCCCTTCAGAAGATATGTGAAGATTCTGCTGAGATTTTAGATAGTGATGTTTTAGATCGTCCTCTTAACATCATGATTCCAAAATTTTTACAGTTCTTCAAGCACAGTAGTCCAAAAATAAGGTATCTATATAACTAATATTAAATTTAATTTATAAACTCTGATATAATTCTTACCACTTTATTTTTACATTATTTATTATTTTTGTAACTAGCAAAATCTATTAGATATTCCACAAAGGTGAGTTTTGATAACTTACGTTTATTCCTTTAAAAACACAGCCGGTAAAATACTGACTTTTGCTGCTGAAATTGTCATTGAATATGTCAGTTCTACATGTTTAATTACATTTGTAATGGTTAACAGTATGCTTTTAAGGTTCCTTGTGAAAGGTTAAAACTCAGTGTGTTGGGGGGTGTTTGTTTGGTTTTTTGTATTTTTTAATTTATGAATCTTGGCAAGTACAGGTACTTTTATTGGCAGCTATGTAATAAAAGTTCCTCAAGTATGACATCTAAATTATTAAGTAACTAGAGGCCTAGTACACGAAATTCGTGCATGGGTAAGGTCCCTAGCAGCTGCCAGCTGCCAGCCAGGGCCTTCCTTCGTTCCACGCCACCCCCTGGTGGTCAGCGAGTGATCAAACTCCTGGTCAGTCGAACTCCCGAGGGGACACTTTGCATATTAGGCATATATACATATACGTACACATACACATATACCTATTTATTTATTTACTTACTTATTTTAGTTTAAGGGGCTTACAACCTACTTATTAAAAAAACACAGTACATTTTAATCCTGACGGTGGAAAGATTTTTTAGTGCACTCTGAAATCACATAGTGGACATGGTTGGCTGGTCCTGAAGTTAACGTAGTCTGTTTTGGTTTTTTCTCTATATCTGTAATTCCTTGAAACTGCCTAGCATCTAGTTTTGAAATATCATTATATTTAGAATATTAAATAAGCCTTTGATTAATTTTGTTATCAGTTGTCCTATCCTATATAATAAAAGGGTAATATGCAAATTGACCCTAACAGCAGAACGACTGGGAATGACTGGTCACACTGACACACACTGACCACCAGGGGGCAGACACTCAATGCAGGAGCTGCCCTCTGGTGGTCAGGGCGCTCCCATAGTGGGAGCTCTGCTCAGCCACAAGCCAGGCTGATGGCTGCTAGCACAGCAGTGGTGGCGGGAGCCTCTCCTGCCTCCTCAGCAGTGCTAAGGATGTCTAACTGCTCCCCACTGGCAAGTGGACATACCTGAGGGCTCCCGGGCTGCCAGAGGGATGTCTGACTGCCAGTTTAGGCCTGTCTCAGACTGCAAGAGGGCACAGGCCGTGCTGAGGGACCCCCCCGAGTGCACAAATTTTTGTACACTGGGCCTCTAGTCACGCTATAATTATCATGATGCCTTTATTACATTGAAGTGTGTAAGACTTTGTAATTTCACCAAAAGTTCTCCAGCCTGCTATACTTTTTTCCCCTTCAATTATGTATGCTTTTTGTAACTTGAACTTTGCTTATTGTTTCTGTGGAAAAGTCATTGCTCTTCTGGTTGTCATTTGATTTTTGTTTTTTTTATGATTGTCAGTACATCATGCTTTTATGTAGAATAATCAAATATATTACTATGTATAGTAGAAATTACGTAGTTTCTAGAGGATTCAGGGATATACAACTGAATGAACATTAGTGTATATGCTTTAACTTTTGGTTCAGATGTCCATTGGGGCTTACTTCAGGATTCCAAACTGTGTTTCGAAGGATTGTGGTTTCAACAGTGTAACCAGAGGGTAAATTGGGAATCTTTTAGTTCTTACGTTTTTACCTCGATTTAATTTTACTTGTCCTCTTATGCAGTACTTAATCTAGTGTTAAACTCACAGTAGGAACTTAATAGATGCTTATTTGTGGGTGATGTCATGCAAATAAATATTTTCAAAATAAAATTTTACTCCTCCTGGCAGAGGAAATTAGATAGAGGAGTTCATATTCCCTTGGAAAGTATTCCCCATTGAACATTTCCACTGAGGTGTGAAAGTGTGGTGATTTGCATACTTCTAAGAAATTTACTTTTTTGTGACCAGTTCTCAGCAATTAAAACAGAAAAACCAAAAAAATATTCCTGATAATAGGTACACCATTACTGGATATAAAAATTTATTTTGTAATTATAATACGTGTACTTAAAACTTAACAAGGTACACGTAGTTTAGCAATACAGAAATGTTTCCATTTAGTGAATGTTCATTACTGCCCATTTGAGATTCTGTTGAATATAGTGTTAAAATATTTTTATTTTAATGTATATTTGAGTAAATGATACCTGTTGTGTGTTTTATCTGTGCACTAAACGTATTTTACATCTTTATGTAGTTTTATTCCACAAAATTATTTAATAATTTATCAATACAGTTTAACTGGTATTTACTGTGAGTGTATTTCCCTCTCACAGTAACTATTAGACTTTGAGAATATAGAATGAGGCAAACAAATACAGTTTTATCCATCACATGACTAAGCAATTTAAAAATCGGAGGCATTTTATTTTTTTAATCACAGTAGAGGTGCACAAATTGGGTTATGTTTCGTAACATTCTCATCATTTCCCACTTCCATTCAATCCGTAGTTATTTATTATTTTTAATAATCGCTCAAACCCACCAAATATAATAAAAGCAAAGGCCTTGAAAATAACCTATATCTAATCCCAACTTGATCCTTTTCTTGGAATTTTTAGAAAATAATTTTATTGATCTTGGTTTTCAATTTTATAAAAGTTATATGAATTTAATCTTTGGCACCTTAAATTTAATATGTTGCTAAGATTCATCCATGTTGTGTCACTATAGGTCATTTGTTTTGACTACTGTATATTATTCCTTTGTGTGACAGTTAAATAGTTTATTCATGTATACGCACGCCCAGTGGCCTTTGGGTGCTTCCAGGTTCTTGCTTTTGTGGGTAGTGCTACTGAAACATCTATATGCTTGTCTCCTTTTGTCTATTTTCACGAGTTTCTCTTAGGGAAGTTATAAAATCTTGGGAAGGAATTTCTGAGACACAGGGATTTCCTGGGTATACATATTCAGCTTTTGGTGGTGTCACACATTTTAATTTTTGCCAATCAAACAGATATAAAATGGTTTTTCAAAATGGCTTACTTTTCTGTCACTAATCATGTTGAACATCTTAATGTTTTTTGGCTGTATGTGGTGATTTTTTCTTCTGTCTTCTTTTTTCTATTGGGTTATTAGAAGAGGAGGCCTACAGCAGGGGACCTCAAACTTTTTAAACAGGGGGCCAGTTCACTGTCCCTCAGACCGTTGGAGGGCCGGACTATAGTTTAAAAAAAAAACTATGAACAAATTCCTATGCACACTGCACATATCTTATTTTGAAGTAAAAAAACAAAACGGGAACAAATACAATATTTGTATTTGCATGTGGCCCGCGGGCCGTAGTTTGAGGACCCCTGGCCTACAGGATGGTAATAATTGATAAATAATACAATTTCTTGTTAAATACTATGAAAAGTGAGAAAAAGGGGTTAGACAGTGACTCAGAAGTATTTTGTATAGAAGGTTTTCTGAAAAGGTAACATTTGTATAGACCTTGCACCAAGTAAAGTAGTAAATTTTTGCAAGATCAAGGGAGAGATTGGGGGAATAGCAAGTACAAAGGCTCTGGAGTTACGAAGAGGCCTTTTAGAGTGACAGGAGAAAAAAAAATGTGTAGCATAGTAGGAAATGAAGTTAGGGGTAGGGAGTAGCCACATTATAGAGTAATATCTAGGCCAGCGAAATCCAACCATGACCATGACCTGTGAGCTAAGAATGATTTTAAGTAGTGCCATTAAGAATTGCTGTGGAATTGAATTGGTTATGTCAGAACAAATAGACTGTAGACTGTTGCAAGTTATTCGTTTCAAAGGAATGCTTATTTTTAAGTCTGTAGGTAAATAAAATAAATTACCGTTATGTACCCATCCAGCCTTCCATTTTTCAGTTATCTACTATTAAAAATGTGCACATGTTCTTTCAGACACTTCACTTTTATAGAAGCAATAATATATTGCTCTGCAACTTGCATTTTTCACTTAATATATTATTCCTATTCTTTCTGTGTTAATAACAGAGAAATTTTACTCATTTTTTTTAGAGTGTGTGTATGTGTATTGCTGTACATACATAGTAATATTTTTATAGAGGAATGTTTAAGATTTTTGCAAATAGAAAAACGATGCAATGAGCATATGCTAAATCTTAAATTTTGTTTCTAGGTCTCACGCTGTTGCATGTGTCAATCAGTTTATCATCAGTAGAACTCAAGCTCTGATGTTGCACATTGATTCTTTTATTGAGGTAAGATTTATCCTCTCCTTTGTTTTTGAGAAGGTTAGATAATGTTCATTGCATATAGTTTTTATAACTATAAACTTTTCCTCTGTCACTGATTTTTCCACTTGTATCATGATGTACATACTGATTATGGTAGGTTTAATATCTTCAGCATAAAAATTTCTGCTTCAATATACTGTTCAGTTGCATATGGAAATTAAATTTCCCAAGTCATTTGCAATATGGTGAGGTTGAATAAACTTAACTTGATAAAGAATCTGAAGGCACAAGCTAAAAGAACACTACACTAAGTCTTCACTTTACATCATCAGTATGTTCTGTAGCTTTAAGCCAAGCAAGTATTATGAAACCAATTTCACCATAGGACTGATTGATATAAACAAGAGTTAAATTCCTACCACATCTCATCAATCTATATATATAAAAGTCTAAGCAGCTGTTACAACCAGACAACCAGGTGACCAACTGGTAGCTATGACTCACACTGACCACCAGGGGGCAGATGCTCAGTGCAGGAGCTGGCCCCTGATGGTCAGTGTGCTCCCACAGCCAGTCTCCCATGGCCAGCCAACCTCTCGTGGTCTCCCCCGCCACCCCCGGCCGACTGGCCCTGATCAGCTCCTATCTGCCCCGATTGCCCGCCAGGCCGAGGTACCCCACCCATGCATGAATTCATGCACCGGGCCTCTAGTGTTATAGGACCTGCTGTACTTCCGTTTTCTATTGGTTTCCATTGTGAAAGGATTGTTTAAGTTCCCTACCCACTTAACTTTTATTTTCACCAAATAAATTAGTTTATTTTTTCTGAGCTTTTTATCTTAAAAAAAAATCCTTCAAAGGCCACATTTATGTTGGAAAATTATTGGAGGGGGGGGATCTTGTTTTGTTTTTCTCATTTGCTTAGTACTTACTATGAATCAGGCACTGTACTTGGTGCTAGGGATATATAAATAAATTTATGCCTCAAGGTATTTTCAGTCTAGTTTGATACAGAGGTTAGTGCATAATATTAGAAGTTTGGAGTAAGACTACCTGGGTTCAACTTCCAGCTCTACAGTTTAGTAGTGGTTAACCTTGGGCACCTTAATGAATTGGTGTTTTCCATTTCATCATCTGTAAAATGAGGCTAATAATAGACCTACCTTGTTGGGTTATTATATATATGCTGTAAATAGGAACAGTGCCTGCCACAGAGTAAGCCCTCTACTTGTTAACTACTGCTATTATTATTTTTAGAAATTGTAGTTATAATGGTATTTCCTCTTAGTACTCTTCAACAGTTCAAGGGAACTGTAATGGACATACCAGCATCTTATACAGAAATATAATTTATAATAAACGGAATTAAATTCTCTCTAAAAATAAAAATTTAAGAACATTTCCCAACATTTTAAATATTTTCCATTTGTGTTTATGCCATATTAACACTTCTCTGCTACTTGAAAGCTGTAGAAGAGTCAACCGGTTTTCCATCCTCCATGAGCAGTAACCCTCCAGTGGAGGTGCCTGACACACAGTAGAGTCCCTCAGTAACTATTTACTAAATGAATAAATGCATTGTTTTCTTCCATTACTAGTATTTTCATTAGGGGCTAAAGTCATGTCTGCTAAGTTTGACATTATTGATGGAAAGTGTATTGGTTACTGATATACGGCTATAACCTACCTTGGCAAAGCTGTGTATTCATATTAAGTAAGACAACATCAAATTTAATGAAGGATGTAATCTAACATACAAAGGAGCACCTGATGGAAAAACATTATTCTTCTCTGACCTTATAAAATATATTCGATTAAAAAAGGAACTAAAGAGTTTTGAAAGCATCAGGGTGTTGGGGAAATCAAAGTTTTTTAAATGCTAGAAACAGTACTTCACATACTGCCATATTTGATATTTGAACTTCTCCATTGTCTTACCCCTTTCTTGAAATGAGGTTTTAGGTTTATCTATTTGGAGACGTTTTTGTGATTTCATGGGAAAAGACAATGGGGCACATTGGATTTTTATTTATTTATTTTAATGATCTTTTTAGTGCTTTTAAAGTATATGTGTGTTTGTATATAAAGTAGAATTTCAGAAGTGAGATAGGAAAAGTTTATTATTTTTTCTTTTCACATCCCTGCTTGCAGCCTCACCAGGAGACAACTTGTTCTTCTAGTGGAGGCTGTTGGTGTAGTATAATGAATGTAGACTTAACCCATGATTTCATGAAAAACAAATTCATATCCCCCCACTGGCTAGCAAGTGACTTAACATCTAAACTTCTGTATCTTTATCTGTAAAGTTAAATAAACATCCTGGAGTTGCGATGACTGAACATTCTCTTCATTCAGACTCTTTGTTGTTGTTTTTTAACCTTGTAGAGAAACTTCTTAAGAACAGTATGAGATTGATTACTTTTATTATTTTTTCAGTAGTTGACCTGGTGAACAATGGCAGTTTAGGATTAATTTTCAGAAACTCAGTGTGTGTGTGTGTGTGTGTGTGTGTGTGTATTTATAATTTCCCAATTACTGATGCTTTTATAGAATCTGCACCTGTTACCACCTTAAGAATCAGAGTTGGTAGGACTAAATCTCTTGACAGACAGTAATTGTCAAGGGTAAATCAAATTCTATTTTAATGCTATTTCTGGATCAACTGGATGAGTGCCCCTGTGTCCCAATGACATGGTTTTATTCTCACAAACTAAAAGTTACCTCAAAACACAACCAATCATACTCTCTCAGAAAGAATGGTTTTAAGATTATTTACTAAAACTATGATTTTTGGCAATTATCATTCTACATTTGTCTTATTTTATAATCTAATAGAGGCTCGGTGCATGAAATTTGTGCACGGGTAGTGTCCCTATGCCTGGCCTGTGATCTGGGCCAGTCTTCCCCGGCTGCCAGGGAAAATCAGCCTCTGTGTATGGGGCAACCAGTGGGGCGATCGGGGCCCAACTTGCACCCACCTTGGCCTAGTGCAGGGGTGGGCAAACTTTTTGACTCGAGGGCCACGATGGGTTCTTAAACTGGACCGGAGGGCCAGAACAAAAGCATGGATGGAGTGTTTGTGTGAACTAATATAAATTCAAAGTAAACATTACATAAAAGGGTACGGTCTTTTTTTTTTTAAGTTTTATTCATTTCAAACGGGCCGGATCCGGCCTGCAGGCCATAGTTTGCCCACGGCTGGCCTAGTGCCACCCATGTTTGCTGCCACCCATCCCCAGTTCCCTGTTCCCCATTGGGCGATCAGAGCCTTCTGGCCAAGGGGAGGGACTGAGAGGTTGGCCAGCAGGCCCCAATCAGGCAATCGGGGGTAGCGGGCTGGGGGTAGCTTCTGCCTTGAGTGTCTGCCCCTCTGGTGGTCAGTGCACGTCATAGTGACCGGTCATTCTACAGTCCGGTCGATTTGCATATTACACTTATCTTACCTAATAATAGACAAACATGTAAATTAACCATACCTTTGCTACACTAACCAGCCAATCAGGAGAGTATGCAAATTAACCTAACAAAGATGGCGGTTAAATTGCATACATAGGCTCCAAGTGGTGGAGCGAAGCCTGATGGCCTGGGGGCCAGAGCAGCGAAGCCTCACGGCCCCGGGGCCGCAGAGCAGCAAAAGCCTCACGGCCCTGGGGCTGGTGGAGCAGGCTTTGACTTCGGGGCCGGCTCCGGCTGTAGCCCAGCCAGAGCGAAGGCCTGGGTGCCGGGTGCCAGGGCAAAGGAAGTCCTATTGCATGAATCTCTTCGTGCAGCAGGCCTCTAGTTATATAGAATATTATAGGCCTGTGGTCGGCAAACTGCGGCTCGCGAGCCACATGCATCTCTTTGGCCCCTTGAGTGTGGCTCTTCCTAAGCCTTAGGAGTACCCTAATTAAGTTAATAACAATATACCTACCTATATAGGTTAAGTTTAAAAAATTTGGCTCTCAAAAGAAATTTCAATCGTTGTACTGTTGATATTTGGCTCTGTTGACTAATGAGTTTGCCGACCACTGTTGTAGGCCAATTAATTCAGTCTTTATTAGTACTATATTTTCTTAGGGTTTTTAAATGTTACCAACTTGCAGATTACTGGTTATTATTATAAACTTTTCTAATGTATTGGAGTACTTAATTAGGAAAAAATATTTCTTGTGTAATAGAACCTCTTTGCATTGGCTGGGGATGAAGAACCAGAGGTACGAAAAAATGTGTGCCGGGCACTTGTGATGCTGCTTGAAGTTCGAATGGATCGCCTGCTTCCTCACATGCATAATATAGTTGAGGTAACACAGGCAATTTAAACGTTCTTTCATCATCTTTCTTTCACAAAAAATCTTGGGCACAAAATGTATAATATGCATCCACTGTTTTCTAATATATATTATTTAACACATTTTAGGGAGAGACTATAAAAATAGTAAATGATTTTCTTAAAATTATAAGTTATCTTTATGGTGATTTTTCTTTCATGAGACTTAAGATGTTTTAAGATTGATTGCTTTTACTGATTGCTTTTATTAAGATGTTTCAAAGAGGAAACATTATTTATAGTAGTAAATAGCTTTTAACCAGGATAACTAGGAAATATTTCGATTATTTGTGTTTACTAGGTATGAGTTAGGCTAAATGCTCAATAAGAGATTCTGTGGTATATTCTTGTGTCATTAAGAGTTTTCTACCCATTACTGGTAAAGTTGATCTGATCAACTTGTGATTTATGTTAACAAAGAGATTTCTGAGTAGAAAATACATCACCACTATAGTTCTGGCAAACTATTTAGATTTTAAAATGTGATTAAAATAATTTTACTAGGAAATTTATTGATCATAGTTGAGCCATATTTAAAGGAAGGAATAAATAATAAGATGTAATTATTTCTAGAACAAAATAATTTGCAAATGTATTAAATATTGTGCATCTAGTTCCTCCCTTTTCACTTTCAGAGGTGCATGTGGTACAGAGAGAGATCTCTTTTTAATGGATGGGGTCTAAGATTTGTTAAAAGGCTAGCACTCATGATGTGCAGCAACGCCTTTTGTAAAACATTAGGAAAGATAATTGTAGAGATAAGCATATGTAGCAGTATAACATGGGAATAAATGACAGTTTCTCTGAGGAGCCTGTTCCTCCATAAAGTGTTTAGAAGAATCAGGTGGAGTTAGTTGAAAACTTAAGGAGTTTGGAGTTAACCAGAAAGTTAAGAAAGACATTTTATCATTTGCTAGGACCATATCAGGGATGGGAGTCTAATTTATAATGCTACAATTGTTTCTTCAGCAACTAGAGGCCCGGTGCATGAAATTCATACACGGGCAGGGGGGTCCCTCAGCTCAGCCTGCACCCTCTCCAATCTGGGACCCCTTGAGGAATGTCCGACTGCCAGTTTAGGCCCGATCTTACAGGGACCACTGGCTCCTAACTGCTCACCTGCCTGCCTGATCACCCCTAACCCCTCTGCCTGCCTGTCTGCCTGATGCCCCTGCCTCTGCCTGCCTGCCTGATTGCTCCTAACCGCCTCTGCCTGACTGACTGCCCCTAACCGCCTCTGCCTGCCTGCCTGATCACCCCTAACCCCTCTGCCTGATGCCCCTAACTGCCTTTGCCTGCCCGCCTGATTGCCCCTAACCGCCTCTGCCTGCCTGCCTGATCACACCTAACCGCCTATGCCTCGGCCCCGCCCACCATTGTGCCTTTATCTGGAAGATGTCCGATCTAATTAATCAGCATTTACCCTTTTATTAGTATAGATACTCTGCATAGTAGTAGGATATGATATGGAATGTAATAGGGGTTGGCTTGCCACACACTGTTGTATTGCCATATTTTTCCATGTGAGATGTTTCAATCAGGCAGAGGATGTGTATGAAGAATTCATCACTTAACCCCAATTCCAAGTCCCAGGTACATTGGGAATAATGTGTGACTCTTATGTTTATTTTGATTTTGCATATAAGGATTTTTTAAAGAGATTTAGACAATATGCCTTTAGATTTGGGAGCAGTGTTCCTCCAACTAAGAGTGAATTTGGCCTGGTATATTCAAAGCACATGATAAACTTATTTTGTTGGAAACTACAAATTATAATTGCACTAAGAAATGTCACTTTCTAAATTTAAAAAGACTTTTGTAATTGTATTATATATACATATATATCTTTAAATACATGAAATATATACTTACAAGAGACACCTTGAATAGATCTATATAAATAAAGAGGTAATATGCAAATTAGGCTGGGATGCTGTAACCGTCATGACCAGCTCAGAAGGAGGGGCCTGGCGTGAGCCCAGAGCCTGAGAGAACAACAGACAGGGCAGCCTGTGCCCAGCCCTGGAGCTGGAGACACAAACCCTCAAGGGGGGCCAGCCCCCAGCCCCAGCCCCACAGCCATGGCACTGGGCTGCTAGGGCCGGAGTAGAGACACAAACCTGCAGGGGGGCCGGGTTCAATTCTGATCAAGGCCATGTACCTAGGTTGCAGGCTCCTCCCTGGCCGGGGCCCAGGTCATGGCTCATGCAGGAGGCAACCAATCGAAGTGTGCCTCTCACATTGATGTTTCTCTCTGGCTTTCCCACTCTCTTCCATGCTCTCTAAAAATCAATGGGAAAATATCCTGTGAAGATAAAAAAGGAAGGAGGGAGGAAGGAAGAAAGAAAGAAATGTCATATCCTATGAAAGAGACATCTTGAAAATGCCTAAAGAAAGTTCTTTTTTTCATGGTGAAGGGACTGGAGTCTGTGTTGATGAAAACACCTTGGCAGCTGTGGTGGCCGGCAGTGGCAGCAGCAGTGGGGTGATGGGGGTGGCACCTTCCCCTGATC
This sequence comes from Myotis myotis, assembly GCF_014108235.1. Lineage (NCBI taxonomy): Eukaryota > Metazoa > Chordata > Mammalia > Chiroptera > Vespertilionidae > Myotis > Myotis myotis. Next base: position 38,459,162 of record NW_023416357.1, read on the forward strand.
AGCCAGTTGCCTCCTGCAGAGGGAGGCTAGACTGCATCCCCTGAGGGCTCCCGGACTATGAGGGGGGCAGGCTGGGTTGAGAGACAACCACACACCACCACCACCTCCCCCCCTCTCCCCCCAGTGCACGAATTTCATGCACCGGGCCTCTAGTATGTTATAAAAAGATTCTTCATTTTAAGAAAGATTTAATGGAGGGTTTTATTTTGCTGTTTCTACAAAGACTTAATGTTTTATTATTAATACTCATATTTTTAAAAATCTCAGTGGTTTCATAAAACAAAATACATCCATACGGAACAGCTAAATAATAATGCATTGAATACTTTTCATTAGGCAACATTCAAGAGCAGCAGTTCTTAAGTTTGGTTGCATTTTAAAATTAACTAGGAAGCTTTTTTTAAAGATTGAAACGGGCCATAGCAAAGAACTATTAACTTGCTGTAATAGAGGTTTATTTTAATTGCATGATTTTAACTGATTAATATTGAGGCTCCTTTTTTTTACAGTACATGCTACTGAGGACCCAAGATCAAGATGAAAATGTGGCTTTAGAAGCCTGTGAATTTTGGCTAACTTTGGCTGAGCAACCAATATGCAAAGATGTACTTGTAAGACACCTTCCTAAGTAAGTGTTCCTTCTTAATGAATTCTACCTTGTTCTTAAATTTAACAGTGATTCCTCACTTTTGTATTTTTGGTGGAATTCTTCTATCATCAGGGAGTTAAGTTCTAAACAAGTCAAAATTAATTTTTTTTTTTTTTTAGAAACATCAATTTTTTTTTTTAATATATTTTATTGATTTTTTACAGAGAGGAAGGGAGAGAGATAGAGAGTCAGAAACATCGATCAGCTGCCTCCTGCACATCTCCCACTGGGGATATGCGCGCAACCCAGGTACATGCCCTTGACCGGAATCGAACCCGGGACCCTTCAGTCTGCAGGCCGACGCTCCATCCACTGAGCCAAACCGGTTTCGGCCAAAATTAATTTTATTGTTGGTATTAGTAGAGATTTTTCAAGAAGCGACTAAATTTCTTTAAAATCGTGAGCATGGTTTATTCTAAGTCATACTTAATTTTGGATAATTTGTGGCACAGTTGTCATTTTTTTATATAATTCTTGTAATTTGACCATGGATTCTGGTGGGATTTTTACCAAAGAAAATGATTTCCCACTAGTTGTGATGTTATGAAATTTTTGGTTAACCTATTGTTAAGGCTGTTTTAACTCAATGAATGCTGTTGGATCAGGGTTTGTTTGTATGTTTTTTCCAGTTTTATTGAGATACTAGAAGCCCGTTGCAAGATTCGCGCAATAGGCTTTCCTTCCCCTGGCTGCCAGCACCTGGGCACCGGCCTTTGGTCCGGCTGCAACGAGACTTGGCTTCTCAGCTGTGGCCGCAGCGTAGAAGCCAGCCTCTTCAGTCTTCAGTCTTCATTCCAGCCGGAGCCTTCAGTCTTCGCTCCGTGCCTGTGTATGCAAATTAACCTCCATATTTGTTGGGTTAATTTGCATAGTTGCTCTGATTGGCTGGTGGGCGTAGCGGAGTGACACCAATTTGCATGTTTCTCTTTTATTAGTGTAGATAGTTAACAAAACGTATTGGTTATAGATGTACAATGCAATGACTTAATTTGCATTAAAATCAGATATTTAAAAGTAATGCTTGCTAACGTTTGAAAAGTAAGCAATACAGTCTCATGGAAGAAAATTAAAATGCAGAAAACTTAAAATGTTTTGGATTTTCACCACCCTGAGTAATCACTATTAGTATTTTTTATGTATTGTTGCCATATACCAAAAACCATATATTCAGGCTATTTCAGGACAAATTACATTTGATAATTTATAAAACACTTAATGTAGCATCTAGCTATAGTTAGTGCTTAAAATTCTGATAATACTGTTTTGTGGTTTGCTCTTTTCAGTTCTTGAATGTTGTATACTTTTCCTCCAGGTCATTAGTCTTTAAACTTTGAGAACTATTCCATCATAGTGTGCGTACCACATATATATGATTAACTTTTCTTCAGTTGTTGACTATTTAAGTTGTTTGCTCCTTTCTTTTTTTTAACCAAATAATCCTGTAGTAAGCATCTTTTTCTGTTCATAAGTGGTTATTTCTCTCACATAGAATTCCTAGAAATGATTTGTGCCAGGATCAAAGGACTGAACATTTTGGGATTCTTCATAAATATTCCAAATTGTTCTCTAGTGAAGTCATGCGGATTTACACCCCACTTAGAGTGTCCCATCGTGTCACAACTTTTATCAGCCATTAATTATAATTTCTCCAATCTTAACCATCTGGATGAGCAAAGAAAAAAATCATTTGTTTTAATTTGTGGTAGTATTATCAGAGTTATCTATTTTTAGTATTTACAGTATTTGTTCTCATTTTCATATAGTCAGTAAACTTCCTTTTCCAATAAATTCTTTCCCCACCAAAAAAGCAATAATTTCACCTATATTTTATTCTAGTGTCTGTCTGGAATTTATTTGGAAATAGAGTACACCACATGCTAAGCGGATTTTTTTTTTCTTTAGGAAATCCATTTATTACTTTTCTCCCTAATGTGTGGTACCACTTTTATGATTTGCTTGTTTCTTAACATAGGATCATCTAATTCTAAGAGTTATATAAATCAATATTACTTTTTACAAAAACTGAAGAGCTAGCGAAATTCTTCTGTCTGTAGGGAACGTTCTGTGTAGGTTCTGTGCCTAGGTTCTGTCTCTCCTGGTTCCGTATTCTAAGTTCTGTGTCTTGCTGTCTTACTACATCTGTATTTATACCAGTTGATTCAATCCTACCAATCTCTATTACAAAGGTTAGGGCGTTTCTTATCTCCATTCCAGGGGGTAAAGATTATGTAGCTTAAGCATGATTGTTCGTAGTTAAAGTGATTAATTACCCACCTGGCACTAGTTAAGAGGTTTTATTCCCTCCCTAACTTCAGGGGAAAATCCCTCCCTGGGGAAACAACCTTTCTCAGAGACCTTGGTTAAAACACATAGTGCCAAGAAGGTGAGCAAACATATTAAGAACAGTATGCCATATATGCCAGGTCCTTTGAAACAGCAAGGATGGACCGGCTCCCGGCAACTTAGGTGAAGTTTTTTTTTTTTTTTTAAGCAAATGTTTGTTGGTATATTTGGGATAAATTCTTAGAGAAGAAATTGCTGTTCTTTTTATTTTTATTTCTAAGCACTATTAATCTTATTTCCTCTAAGATTCTATCTAGCGCAGTGGTTCTCAACCTTCTGGCCCTTTAAATACAGTTCCTCATGTTGTGACCCAACCATAAAATTATTTTGGTTGCTACTTCATAACTGTAATGTTGCTACTGTTATGAATCGTAATGTAAATATCAGATATGCAGGATGGTCTTAGGCGACCCCAGTGAAAGGGTCATTCGACCGCCAAAGGGGTCGTGACCCACAGGTTGAGAACCTCTGAGGCGGATCTTGTACATGAGTTGTAAAAGGACTACAACATATATTACGAATACTCATCATTTGAGAAGGTCAGACAGCACAAAATATGCTCTAAGACATTGTTAGTGGTGGTTGTCTCCTTGGTTTGTTTTTATTATTTATTAATTTTAGGGGGAAAGAGGCATGGATTTATTGTTCCGCTTATGCATTCTTTGGTTGCTCCTTATATGTGCCCTGACCAGGGATTGAACTTGATACCTTGGCATATCGGGATGACACACTAACCAACTGGGCTATACCAGCCAGGGCTTATCATTGGTATTATTGGTATACAAAAATTTGTTAAGACTCCTTCATAATTTTATTCATCTTTAGTTCCTTGTTTCATGAATTTATTTTCTTATAGGTTGATTCCTGTGTTAGTGAATGGCATGAAGTACTCAGATATAGATATTATCCTACTTAAGGTAAGAAAACTTGTTTTCTGGTGAATGGGGAATATTATTTTTATTGACTTAGTAAATCTTTGAATTCAACTAATAAAACATTTAGAATAAATCCTATGTAAATAGGCTTCTGTTTTATATATATATTATGCTGCAGAGTTCAAAGGCAGAAGCATAAAAATGCCTTAAATATTATCTGCATGGGATTTAGGTACTCTAGGTTGTACCAGCTTGGTGGGAGGCAATACAATGTGGTTGAAAGTACCTGATACCTAACAAGTGTCATGTCATAGTCTATTCCTCCCTTCACAAGGAAGGGGTGCACTTCAGAATCCTATGCATGACCCATCTCTAGGTATTCTGGTTCTTTCACTCATGTGCATATTATTAACCTATAATGATTATCACCAAAATTTTCCCTTTAAAAAAACAACACAGGGTGATGTTGAAGAAGATGAAACGATTCCTGACAGTGAACAGGATATAAGGCCACGTTTTCATCGATCAAGGACCGTGGCCCAGCAGCATGATGAAGATGGCATTGAAGAGGAAGACGATGATGACGATGAAATTGATGACGACGATACAATTTCTGACTGGAATCTAAGTAAGTTGGAGAGGGAAAAGCACAGTTGCCTGCTTTGGTAACAACTTTATTGAGGAATAATTTACATACCATACAATTCACCCATTAAACAGTGCAATTCAGTAGTTTTTAATGTATTCATAGTTGTGCAACCATCACCACAGTAAATTTTGGGACATTTTCATCACCCCAGAAAGAAACTCCATTCTCATTAGCAGTCATTTCCATTTTCTCCGAGTCCCTCAGCTCTAAGTAACTACTAGTCTATATTCTGTATATATGAATTTGCCTGTTCTAGACTTTTCTATAAATGGAATCATACAATATGAGGTGTTGTATGATTCACCCATGTTGTAGCATGTGGAAAAATAGCTCATTGTATGGATTTATTACATCTTATTTATCCGTTTCTCAGCTGATGGACATTTGGTTGTTTCCCCCTTTTGGCTGTTGTGAGTAATGATGCTGTGAACGCTTCTGTAAAGTGTATGTGTAGATGTATGTTTTCAGTTCTCTTAAATATACGTATACTCAGGAGTGGGATTACTAGGTCATTTGTTAACTGCTTAACCTTTTGAGAAGCTACAAGGCTGTTTTCCAAAATGGCTCCACCACTAACTTTCCCACCATCAGTGTCTTAAGATTGCAGTTTCTTGCTTGCCAACAGTTGTTAACTTTTATCATAGCTGTCCTGGTATATGTGAAGTAGATATAGTTTTGGTTTGTGTTTTTCTGATGGACCTGTTCTTATATTTATTTATTCTTTTTTTTTTTTTAATATATTTTATTGATTTTTCATAGAGAGGAAGGGAGAGAGATAGAGAGAGCCAGAAACATCGATGAGAGAGAAACATCGATCAGCTGCCTCTTGCACATCCCCCACCGGGGATGTGCCCGCAACCCAGGTACATGCCCTTGACTGGAATCGAACCCAGGACCTCTCAGTCCGCAGGCTGACGCTCTATCCACTGAGCCAACCGGTTTCGGCTATTATTTATTTATTCTTTAAATATAATTCAAACTATCATTTCTCGATTTGTTTGATATTATAAAATAGGGCCCAGCCATTGTGGCTCAGTGGTTGAGCTTCGACCTATGAACCAGTAGTTCACAGTTCGATTCCCGGTCAGTGCACGTGCCTGGGATGCGGGTTTAATCCTCATTGTGGGTTGTGCAGGAGGCAGCCAATCAGTGATTCTCTCATCATTGATCTTTCTATTTCTCTCTTCCTCTCCCTTCTTCTAAATATATTTTTTAAAAAAATAGGAACCATAAACTTTGGCCATAAACTTTCTGTTTATCTTACATAAACTTATTTTTGTACTAATTTGCATGAGGATTGGCTGATTATCGTGGATAATTCTAAAATATAAATTGCTTTGTCATAGTCAGACTACAAAATATTTTTTTTAAATCTCTGTTCATTTTCATCCTTAGCTGCAAATCCACATCATTTGTGGGCATTCTAGACCACACTCTAATTAAAAACTGTTGGGAAGAACCTTGATACCTGTGGTTTGCTTGCTTACGTACTGGTTTTTAAAACTCCACTGCTTTAGTTCAGGATTACTCAACCTCAGCACTAATGACATTTTGGGTCACATGACTTTGTTGTAGGGGCTATCCTGCATGTTATAGGATGTTTACCAGCATCCCTGACCTCTACCCAGTAGATGCCAGCAGCCCGCACGCACGCATACACACACACACACACACACACACACAATTGTGATAACCAACAAATGTCTCCAGGCGTTGCCATGTTTCCTCTGGGAAATAAAACTACCCCCAGTGAGAACTACTGCTGTAATTCAGAGTGCTTGGATTTCTACTAACTATGAAGTGGTTAAGGACATGAATCATCAGCCTGGACTGTGTAATTCATTTGGTTAAATAACTACCAGTTAGAGTGCCTAACATACCTAGCACTAGGTCAAGGACTTAGCATGCATATCACATTTACTCTTTCTGGCAGCCTTCCGTAGGTAAGGAAACTGCAAAAAGAGAAACTTGCCCATGGGCAATATAGCTAGTAGTGCTGACACATCTAGTATTAGAACCCAAATCTCACTTTCACAAGTTACCTCCCACTGTATCCTTGCTTTCATGTTGAGGGTGGGGTGGATTAACATTATAATACAGATGACTCTTCAAAAGTAATAATGTACACTTGATTGGGGGATACTTCCTCTTTACATCTCACCCATCTCTATATCCTTACAGAAGTTTTTCTGTGCACATACAGAAAAACATGTATATCTCTTTTAGGAGAAAAGGCTGAAAAAATGAAATCAGATTATGTGTACTCTGCTCATTCTTTTCCATATCTATATATATATAAGCCTGATATGCTAAGTGTCCCTCCTACTGTCCAACCAGTCGCTGTGACGCACACTGACCACCAAGGGGCAGATGCTCAACGCAGTAGCTGCCGAGCTGCAGTGACTTGGCAGCAGCAGTTCTCGGGTGACGCACCCGAAACCAGAGAGGAGGGAGCCCAATTCCTCGCAGGGCTACTGATTCCATCTTCAGCCATGGGTTATGTTGTTGTTGGAGCACTGTGGGCCCTGGAAATGGCTTACTGCACACTTGCATTTGTGTTTCCACACCCTGTACGACAGCAACTTTGCAAAGTGCCCTCTCGCACTCCAGGATCCCTCGGGGGATGTCGGAAGGCCAATTGCAGCCCGATCTTCGCAGGCTAGGCCTAGGGACCCTACTTACCGGAGGGACCCCGCTCACTCCACAGATGCCTTTTGAGTTACGGCACCAACCCAGGTGCAGCCGGCCTGGGAGGGACCACAGGAGGTTGGCTCCAGGGCATGTCTGGCTCATCTCACCCAGTCCCACCCTGGCAGTCACCTTCTAATTAATTTCCTTTCCATGTGCATGAATCCATGCATCAGGTCACTAATATGCTAAGTGTCTGACCTGTTGCTATGACACACACTGACAACCAGGGTGCAGACACTCAACACAGGAGCTGCCCTCTGGTGGTCAGTGCCGCTGCTCAGCCAGAAGCTGGGCTCACAGCTGGTGAGCGCACCAGCGGTGGTTAGAGCCTCTCCCGCCTCCGCGGCAGGCAGCACAAGAGTATCCTACTGAGGGCTTAAGTCATCAGTCAGACATCCCCCAAGGGCTCCTGGACTGCAAAAGGGCGCAGGCCAGGCTAAGGGACCCCTGAGTGCACGAATGTCGTGTACTGGGCCTCTGGTATCGTATAACATTCTATATCTAGATTTCATCTGTTTCATGGCAGCATAATCATTTGCATGGATCTACCATACAGTATAACTTAAGACCCTTATTGATGAGTAAGTTATTACTTCTTGTCAATATAACAGCTTTTTTTAAAGAATGGATATTACCATTGTCTAATACTTTGTAATCATTTATTTTGCCTAGTTCACATTGGGGAAAATTTGGACACAATTATATTTTTGTTCTTTTCTAAATTATTGTGTTAAATGAAATCTGCGTTGTTATATCGTCTGATAGTCAATAGTTTCTTAGTCTATAAAGAATGTTTTCTAGCATATTTTATGCATCATGTACTGGCAACTTTTGTTCCAATTTATAGTTTGATTGCTGATTCTTGGTCATAAAAACATACTCTTGTTAATAGAACTTTTTTCATGTGACAGACAGCCTCCAATTTAACTGAATTCTTTGAAACTCTGTAAAGGTTAAGTGTATAGCAATACTCATTTTACATATGTATAACTAAACAATAATGGAGGTTAATGTAATATTTTTGAATTAAATATTTCCTTAGGAAAATGTTCTGCTGCTGCCTTAGATGTTCTTGCAAATGTGTATCGTGATGAGCTTTTGCCACATATTTTGCCCCTTTTGAAAGAATTACTTTTTCATCCTGAATGGGTTGTTAAAGAATCAGGCATCTTGGTTTTAGGAGCAATTGCTGAAGGTAAGTCTTAAGTCACATTTGAAATTTAGAATGCCAGTGCTACTAGGCTATTTTAAGAAATTGTTACTCTATAAGCAAAGACTATTTATTGACTCAAATTTATATGCTTTGCTCTTGTTTTCCTGATGTGGGGTAGAGAAAACTATGATCCACATTAACCTTGAATAGGATATTTGAATCCAAAAGCCATATTAGAAAGTGTTTGCTTTAGACTGGTTAACAATTATTAACTAAACAGCCATCGGCTTGCTTCTAACCCCAGCCAAATATTTTGCAAATGCTTTTGTTATGATAAAAGAAATAGAATGAGAGGACAAGGACTCCGTCAGAAGCATTACCATTGCTAGAAAAACAACTTTGTTCCATAAATAAGTATAAAAAATATTGTAAGTCAGTGATGGCGAACCTTTTGAGCTCGGCGTGTCAGCATTTTGAAAAACCCTAACTTAACTCTGGTGCCGTGTCACATATAGAAATTTTTTGATATTTGCAACCATAGTAAAACAAAGACTTATATATATATATTTTTTTTTAAGACTTATATTTTTGATATTTATTTTATATATTTAAATGCCATTTAACAAAGAAAAATCAACCAAAAAAATGAGTTCGCGTGTCACCTCTGACACGCGTGTCATAGGTTCGCCATCACTGATGTAAGTCAAGAGTGTCATTGTTCTCTGCTAGTATAAGGGTTAGTTATTATTCTGTCCTTAGTTGTAAACATCTATCTAGAAGAACTTGAAGCATTTTAAAGGCAGTTCTAAAAGTCATAATTTGTGTAGCAGAAGTAAAATGAGCTTTCTTTACCCTGTTGGAAGATACTTAAGAGCAGTTAGGTCTCGTTTCAGTTTTTAATAATTTTAGAACAGATTATTACAGTATATTTATTACAGTGGAGGTGATCTGAATATTTTTCATGGATGTGTGTGTCAGTTTAATATTTACTGAAAGGGCTTTTTAACCATATTTTAGCATTTTCTGAAAGTTTTTGGTGATTTTTTTCCCTAGGTTGTATGCAAGGCATGATTCCATACTTGCCTGAGCTCATTCCTCACCTTATTCAGTGCCTCTCTGATAAAAAGGCTCTTGTACGTTCCATAACGTGCTGGACTCTGAGCCGCTATGCACATTGGGTAGTCAGCCAGCCCCCAGACACGTACCTGAAGCCATTAATGACAGAATTGCTAAAGCGTATCCTGGATAGCAACAAGAGAGTACAAGAAGCTGCCTGCAGGTAGGACAGATTCATAACAAAATGTTCATTGTGTGGGAAAGGAGTGGGTATGTCGATGAGAAACTAATTTTCAGCCTTGTATGAAATGTTGGTATTAAACCATTAATGCGGTTTTTATTATTATCTGTAGCTTACACCTTATGATTTTGTAAATACAAATGTGATTAACTAGACATCAGCCTTTGTGTTTCTTAAACTTTTTTTCCCTCTCACTGGCTATGACAACAGTATAATTATCTTGCAGCCTAATTTCCATGGGTGTCTGGAGTTGTGCTGGCAAGGGCTGTACCAGCCGTGGGCAAACTACGGCCCGCGGGCCGGATCCGACCCTTTTGAAATGAATAAAACTAAAAAAAAAAAAAAGACCGTACCCTTTTATGTAATGATGTTTACTTTGAATTTATATTAGTTCACACATACACTCCCTCCATGCTTTTGTTCCGGCCCTCCAGCCCAGTTTAAGAACCTATTGTGGCCCTCGAGTCACAAAGTTTGCCCACCCCTGGGCTATACTCTTGAAGCAATAACAAAGAGCCGATTCACATTAGCCTGTAGGTCAACTACTGTAACTCCACAGAAAGTCCCTCAGTGACCTGTCATCTGTCACTTAGTGTACCTACTTGAGTAGCTGTTAAACTGTTCCTTTTCCCAACACTAATACTCTCTTTCTCTCTAATTACAGTGCCTTTGCTACCCTAGAAGAGGAGGCTTGCACAGAACTTGTTCCTTACCTTGCTTATATACTTGATACCTTGGTCTTTGCATTTAGCAAATACCAGCATAAGAACTTGCTTATTCTTTATGATGCCATAGGAACATTAGCAGATTCAGTAGGACATCATTTAAACAAACCAGTAAGTGTCTGTGATTAACTATTATGAAAATAAATATGTGCTTGGTTTGGAAATTAACAGCAGCATCTCTCATGAATGTAAAACACTTTGTAGACTGACTAAAGGAAAAGGAATAAAGTTTTTATACCCTGTAAAATTTAAAATATTGTATCTACCACTTTATAAATACTGTAGCTTTAGAGCAGGGGTCCTCAAACTACGGCCCGCGGGCCACATGCAAATACAAATATTGTATTTGTTCCCGTTTTGTTTTTTTACTTCAAAATAAGATATGTGCAGTGTGCACAGGAATTTGTTCATAGTTTTTTTTTAAACTATAGTCCGGCCCTCCAACAGTCTGAGGGACAGTGAACTAGCCCCCTGTTTAAAAAGTTTGAGGACCCCTGCTTTAGAGTATCACATCTAGACATTTTTGTTTTCTCACCAGAATTTTCAAGTATGGGGAATACACTAGATAAAACAAATAGAAATTGGGGTAATAGGTTAAAAATGCTAATAGTGATTGATACAGAAGAAATATGGCGAGGGAGCCAAACTGTCTCTAGTAGTGTTCAGAGTAGAAGAAGAGTACGGGATTGGATTTGTAGTATTAGAATTTTAATATAGCTCAAAATTTCCTGCTAAGGAATGGATTTTGTTTATGATTGCTACATGGCAATTCTTAAGAAATTGTCTGTGTTTATAAGTTATACTTAAAACTTGATGCAAGACACTTGGTTTGTGGGTTTACTTTGATATTGGTTGGTTGGTTGGTTGGTTTGGAGGGGTGTTCTTCTGAATGTCTTAAATCAGAACCTTTAGAATCGAGGCCCCTTGTTTATATTATTACTACATTTATTTACTTGGTTTTATGGATTCTTCAGTTTAAATAAAGATACTTAAATGATTACGAATCTTTTTCTACAAATGCCCCAATAAGGTAAACCTGTCCTTTCTAACATACTGTGCAACTAGAGCCATATTACATGTCACAAGTGCCAGAATTAAAAAATTCAGTCACTAAAGAGTAAAACTTACATGAATCATTCTTGATTGTGATCAAGTAATTTTTATGTATGGTATATTTGTATATATTTTGTTTCAAAAAGGATAAAAGATGACTTAAAACTAGAACAAAGTCATATAAATTAAAAAGATAGGCAAAATAAAAATTTTAAAGGTGCAAAGAGTCTTAAAATACATTCTGTAATTATTTTACACAATTACTCTAAATGGGTTTTAATTTTCATAGACTCAAAATGGACTTGTTAACGTATGACAGTGGAGCTTTATGTGTTTTTTATTATTGTAAATAGGAATATATTCAGATGCTAATGCCTCCACTGATCCAGAAATGGAACATGTTAAAGGATGAAGATAAAGATCTCTTCCCTTTACTTGAGGTATGCTAAACTGGTAACATTTATTTTATCTGTGTTTTATCAAAAAAACATGTCCAAATCTAAATGGTGTTTAAAAATTTTACAACCTGAGCTATTTCTGTTAAAATGCTGGATAAATACATAACCTCATTACTTTAATTATGGTGCACCTATACTAAGAAATATTGTTAAATTATATGTTTTCTAACCTGTTCTTTGGTTGTTGTTAATTCTCACCCACGGATATTTTTTCCATTGATTTTAAGAGAGTAGAAGGAAGGGAGAGGGAGAGAGAAATATCAATGTGACATTGATTGGTTGCCTCCTGCATGTGCCCCAACTGGGGCTAGGGATCGAACCTGCAACCCAGGTACGTGCCCTTGACTGGGAATCAAACCCGCAACCCTTTGGTTTCCAGGTGATGCTCTAACCACTGATCCAAGCTGGCCAGGGCTCTAATCTGCTCTTCCTAATTGATAATAAATTATCATGGAGATCTTCCCATATCATATACATCTATCTCTAATCATTTCTTGATATAGATACATAGCTATACTATAATTAATACACAGATGATACTTGGGTAGTGCCAGTTTGAACTGCAAAGGTCTGGTTATATGCATATTTTTCCCCATAAAAGCCTGTACTGTTTTTTATCCCCTTTTGGGAGTCCATGGATGTGGAGGGCTGACTAGATGCCTTTGACGTAGCATTAGGACTTGATGCTAATAAAGAGAGACTTCACTTTGTACCCTTTCTGTCTAGTTTGAAATTTTCTTCCATGTATACTAAATACTTTTTAATTAAAAAGAAATGTTATATATTTAAATAACTCAGCACACTATCAAATGTAGTAACTTAAACCTAAATGACTTGATATTGGTAGAGCCAATTCAGTCATTGTCATTCTTGTTCCCCCTATCATTTTACGGGTCACACTTCTGCCATGGATTGTCCCTAGCCAAGAAGTATAAACTTCTGGGACCAAGAGCAATAACTAATTCTGGGTCCAGCAACACAAGAAGAGTTGTTATGGCTAAATAAGCAGGGGCTCAGAATGTGCTCAGTAAAGTCTACCTACATCATTTACCAGAATGAGAGGATAAATAAATAGATCTCTAATATTTGAGAAAAAAATAGGAATATATAAACTTAATCTGTTCTTGACAGGTGACATTCATTATAGAAACTTTTATAATTGATTTTGAGAGAGAGAGCAAAGGGGAGAGAGAAACATTTATGTGAGATTGTAACATTGATCTGCTGCCACCTGCATGCCCACATGTGCCCTGACCAGAATCGAAGGTGCACAGGATAACACCCAACCAACTGAGCCACAAAAGCCAGGGCTAGAAACTACTTTTTTACATTTTTTTTTTTTCTGAGGAAACCTCCGGCTGGCAAACTTAACAGCAATGAGTGGCATCCAGGTGAGAGGTTTAAAAAGACTAGTAGAGCAAGCTCAGAAATAACCTGGATCTGAATTAGTGTACTTTCAAGCATTTATCATAATGTTAACAATACCCATAAATTTTACACTCATGCTTTATTCTTTCTAGTGCCTATCTTCAGTTGCCACAGCCCTGCAGTCTGGCTTCCTTCCATACTGTGAACCTGTGTATCAGCGTTGTGTAAACCTAGTACAGAAGACTCTTGCACAAGCCATGGTATTTAAAAAAAAATTGTATCTCTTTGTTGGCATCATCAGCATTTTTCTAAGGAGACGCATAATGTATACAAATGAAATTTTTCAACAATTGATTCAAAATAATTTTTCAAAAAATTGTGTCTAATTTCAGTTGAACAATGCTCAACCAGATCAATATGAGGCTCCAGATAAAGATTTTATGATAGTGGCTCTTGATTTACTCAGTGGCCTGGCTGAAGGACTTGGAGGCAACATTGAACAGCTAGTAGCCCGAAGTAACATTCTAACACTAATGTATCAGTGCATGCAGGTGAGATCTGTTAAAGTAAAGTGAATTGAAACCTGGTTCTCTGTATCACATTTGGGTTAATTTCTGCTTATTTCTTATAGGATAAAATGCCAGAAGTTCGACAGAGTTCCTTCGCCCTGTTAGGTGATCTGACAAAAGCTTGCTTTCAGCATGTTAAGCCTTGTATAGGTAGGAATATTTTCTACTGCTATGATGTGATTTTAATGTCAGCTATGTTTTTTATTATTAAAATGTAATTTCATGGAATCCCAACATTTATAAATGTACATTTGACTGGTTAAAGCTTCTTTGATTGAAGCAGGAAGGACAGGAACTCCTGTTCTTTGCCCCTTGAACTCACCATTACTCAGCAGCCTTTTGTTAGGTTTTCTCATGATAAAGCAGCATACTTTTTCAGATATCATAGGATACTTTTCAAGCAATTTACTTAAGAAGTAAATAATGATTTGCTTCTGTTTTAATACCATAGCATTTGTCTTAGTCTTCTGTGAAGATAACAAGGGATTTATTGAATAATGTAACCTGAATTGCTGTCAAATCCATGGGTTAAATGGAATTTTGGTTACTTTTTTTTCTTCTTCATTTCTTTTTTTTTTTTTTTAAATATATTTTATTGATTTTTTACAGAGAGGAAGGGAGAGAGATAGAGAGTTAGAAACATCGATGAGAGAGAAACATCGATCAGCTGCCTCCTGCACATCTCCCACTGGGGATATGCCTGCAACCCAGGTACATGCCCTTGACCGGAATCGAACCTGGGACCCTTCAGTCCACAGGCCGACGCTCTATCCATTGAGCCAAACCGGTTTCGGCTTCTTCTTCATTTCTATATCCCATCTTTTTTGGATGAGTTATTTATGCATTATTTAATAAACCTTGGTTTAAAACATTGACCTAAAAGGTTTTTTCATTTCATACAGTTGTGCTTTGGGGTATTTTTCTTTTCCAGTTTTTTTGCGATACAGTTGATACATAACATTCTATAGTTTACGGTATACAGCATGATTTGATATGTTGTACACCTTATGTATATATTATGAAGTGATTACCACAACAAGTTTAATTAAAATCCATCACCTCAAAAAGTTAAAAAGATTGTTTTTCCTTGTGGTAAGACTTTTAAGATCTGCTCTTTTAGCAACTTTAAAATATACACTACAGAATTGTTCACTATAGTTATCATGTCATACATTACATTCCCAGAACTTATTTCTTATAGACTGGAAGTTTCTTCACCCAATTCCCAGTTTACTTCTGTAAAAAATAATTGTATTCTGAACTTTGAGTAATAACATTAATTACGATATATTTTTAAAAATCATGAATTTCCAGCCTAACTACTCTAAATGAAAGTGTATTGAATTCTTGTCTTGTGTGAAGCTTGTTCTTACAAATATTAAGCATCTAACTGAGTTTTTATGAGTTTAAACTTGTATGAAAGGATTTCATTCCTTTGTAAGACTTTTATAGATCATGTGTCCCTTTTTTAGGGGGTGCACAATGTCTAGTTCTCTCTTTTTTTATGTTACCAATAATAATGATTATTTTCTAGATTACTGATTCTCAACCAGGGAAATTCTGTGTGCTGCCCCCCTCCTGCAGAACATTTTTTTTCTTGTAAAAATATTTTTTTATTGATCTCAAAAGAGGATGGTAAAGGGAGAGAGAAATAGAAACATCAATGATGAGAGAGAATCATTGATTGGCTGCCTCCTGCATGCCCCCTACTGGGAATTGAGCCTGCAACCCAGGCATGTGTCCTTGACCAGAATTGAACCTGGGATCCTTCATTCCTCAGGCTAGGGCTCCTGCAGAACATTTAGTTTAACCCTAGGGGTGTGTTGCTGGTATATAGGGCATTGAGACAAAAGAAGTTGGCCTAAGTCCTACAAGGCACGCAACAGCCCCACACACAACAGAATAATCTGGCCCAAATGATCAGTGTTGCTAAAATTGAGAAACCCTGGTTTTTACATCCACTGATTTTTAAAAATTATATTCTAATTCTTCATTTAATAGTGAGAATACATATGCAGAGACATTTTCCATATCAATAAATTATTTCCCTGAAGTACACATTCTATAGGAGAGGCAGGATCATTGCTTGATTCTCTTTATTTGCTAGTTTTCAAAATAATGAATTGATTCCCAGTATCTATATTATGTTTCAGAGTTTAGTTTGTGTTTGTTTTTTGAGTGTACCCAAATTGTCCTACCTGTAAGCATCGGTAGCTTAAGTTGGCTCCTCCGTTCTTTGTGGTATAATAAACTAGTACAGGTTTGTTGGGTACATTTCCTGCCCTTAACCTGCAGTGAAACATTTCTGAGACCTTCATTCCTTTTAAGTGCAAAATGATATTGAGAGACCACAATCTGAGCACTAGGGTAAAAGTTACTTTAAAAACCAAAATCACTGCTTTTTTTAAAAAATTGTGCATGTGATATACACTAGCTTTGAAAAAAAGTTGTAATGTATCATGCTTCCCTTACCTTTGAGTTTTCTCAGTCTGATGACAAGAGTACTATGCCAACTCTTTTTAGTGAAACCTGAAATATTCCAAATCTTACGTTTCCTGATCTACTTCATATGAAAGTTCTGATATTGCCTCTCTCAGTTTCTTAAGATAAATACTTACCAACACCTTTAAAATATTGCTATTTCTTTCCTGCTTTTCAGTTTCCACCTAGTAGGTTTTCTTTAAAGCATAATACACTGCTGTTGATAAGTATACATTTTAAAACATTTTTTTTCTAGCTGATTTCATGCCAATATTGGGAACCAACCTAAACCCAGAGTTCATATCAGTCTGTAATAATGCCACATGGGCAATTGGAGAAATCTCCATTCAAATGGGTAAGATTTTTTCTTCTTTAAAAGTGTAAGTTTTTAAATGCCTTAATATTTTTGTAATTGCCTTTTTCATGTTTTGTTTTTAAATTTAAATTAATTTTACATATTAATAATAGCATATATCGCAGTTAAAAAAGGAACCAAAGTTGGTATTTTAACATTGAAATTTTTTTTTTGTTTTTCTCTTTTGGGGATGATCTAGGTATAGAGATGCAGCCTTATATTCCTATGGTGTTGCACCAGCTTGTAGAAATCATTAACAGACCCAACACACCAAAGACGTTGTTAGAGAATACAGGTACCATATGACTGAACTGTTTTGGTGAAGAGAAAATTACTTGCCTTTTAATTTTAAATTAAGATGCATAGAGAAACCAAAGTTAGCTTTAGAAACCCAGCTTATTATTAACAGCTATTTTGGATTCTCGGTAAATGGAATGTACTGTTTTTAGCTGCATTCCATAACCAATCTTCAGAAACTTTTTTTTTTAAATCACCTTTTCCCCCTATTCTAGTGTCTTAATACTTCCTAAAATGGACCCCAGCTAAAATAAGGATGGAGAAATATAAATTTTACTTTTATATTAATTCAGAGAGCAACTGGGAGCTGAAAGTAATGATTTTTTTTTAATCTGTAAAAATATAGCCAAAGATAGATTGCAATGTAGTGGCTAATTGGTTTATAATGGTTTATATACGTATGTATTTTCTATTTTGTGTATACTTTTCCTTCAAATTGAAGACTTAGGCAGTACTTTGTGGGATTTTTATTCAGGAGGCTTGTTTCTCTTTTGCATTTAGAGAGCATGTTTATATTAAAGAGTACCTTCCATACCATACTATGGAACACATTTCAGGGTGATTTCCTTCCACCTTCTTAGATTTTTGCTGATAATGATACAAGATATAAATTTTGCTTTCAATCAGGCACTTCTCTTTATATACTAAGATAATTCCAGTAATATATTCATAGTCAATGAAGGTCTTACCAAAATATTGGACAAAGATTAAAATAAGGTTTTCTAAATAAAAATTGTTTTCAAGGGCATTTTAATTTTATGTTTCTTAATTATAGAAAGCTTATTTTGGCCTAATGTGATTAAAATTGTTACGTTTATTGTTATGTTTATTGGTATGGAAGGAAATCTTTTAATTATGAAACAGTTATATGGCTGTTTGGCTGTATGGGTACTGTTTATATCATAAAGCGAATCAGATTTTCTTGCTAAAAAGTAAAAAAGTCTTTGTGTAGGATGGTTATGAAATCCTGTCTGGTTTTTATCTCTTTAGAATGCAGTACCTATACATGACATTCAGATTTGGAACACTTGCCATTATAAAATTACTATTAAGTCTAAAGAAACTTTCTATTTATTTTTAAATGTGAATGCGTAACTGCAAATAAATGTTGAGTGTAATGTATGTTAAAGTTTCTTGTGGGATATCAGCTGGTGAATTCCTTTAACAAATTGGCTTTATCTATAAGATTATATTCTAAATATGATTCTACCCTAAGTAAATCAAAAGGTAGTTGGTAATACTTTGCAATTTGATATGATTAAGAAACACACTTGGCATTCACTGAATTACTCTTAATACAAGTGGCTACAGAAAATGTTTTATTTCCTCACCCAAAAAAGGAAGTAATTATTAAATAAAATCATTGTCAATGTCTAATGTCTATAGATTTTAGCAACTTAATTATCATTATCTTAATATTTTATAAAGCCAATTCCTTAGTGTATGCAGTTATTTGCTTTTTTTCCAAATCAGTATATCCTACACTGAACTTTCTCAATGGACCATCATCTGCTTTATCGCATGTTTCATTGGATTGTTCATACTTGCCTGTTTAATGAGAATGTTGCCTAGTTTGTGTCTTTTGAACATAGGTTTTCTTTCTCTTGCTTCATATGAATCTGCTGGATTTTAGTATTATCTGTGTAGTTTGCTTCAAGTAATCCTTAAACATTTTTCTTTACCCCTCACCCTTTTTTTATGAAAGGTTAACTTGTAAGTTTTTGAGAGAACACCATTAAAGCACTTCATGGTTTGTTTTCTGTTCGTGTTTTTCTTTTTTTTCACGTTGTGTATAAATGTATTTATATGTATGTATCTTTGAATTGCAGAATACAGTTCTGAGTTGCACTTGTTTTAGCCCTTTTAAGTATAAGGACTTCCTGATTTTGATGGTGAATATATGTTTGATTAATTCCCATTTTGCATAGAATCTTAGCATGTAATCAGTACAATGTTTATCTACTTTGTGCTATGCCTTTTATAGCAAAGACAGAATATTTGTTCCTTTGGTCCACATATCACATGTCATTACAGTGGACTGTCTGAATTTCCTTTATGTCAATGTGGTATGAAATTAGTGGACTATTACCTGAGTTGTTAATCACCATTAGAGAGTTTTCAGAATGGGATTTGACATAGCACAGCAATTTTTCAATCCATTCAGTGTGTACCATAATACCTAAAACTTGACAGTTGATTTTGACAGCAGGCAACCAATGGTCCACTGGTTTGTTTTGGAAATGTTAAAAAAACTTTACCAAAGTTTGGATTAAATTCCTAGATAATTTTCAAAAATGGAAATCACTAATAAAAAGAGATGTGGAAAAGTGAGAAGGAAATTTTAACTGCTTTAACTGAAAAGTGTGTTTGAGTAGACAATTCAGAAATGTAGTCATTTGCATTTACTAATTATTGGGGAAAAACATAGATTTCATTATTAAATTCTGAAATTTCAACTGGCTTTAACTGAAGAATTTCTAAATTTAATAATCGCTCATCTTTTTATTAACAGAAAGTATGATAAATTGACACTTCATTGAGCGAGAAAAGCAATTCATCATGGTTTTTGGTGTTCTCTCAATCTTTAAAGTTTTTTTAATTCCTTTTGTTTTTCCTTTTTCAAGAGTATGCCATATATGTTGCTGCCCCTTATTTTAGGGGGTGGTAGTAAACAGCACTGGTGAAATCTTATGTTTATTATCATACACAAATTCTGTTGGTTTCTGTTTCTGAGTTATTTGTTGTTTTTTCTTTATTTTTTCTCCTTCCCCCTCATTTGCTCATGTCTTGGTTGGCGTTTGGTGGTGTATAACCGTGATTGCGTTACCTTAGCAATAACAATTGGTCGTCTTGGTTACGTTTGTCCTCAAGAGGTGGCCCCCATGCTACAGCAGTTTATAAGACCCTGGTGTGTATTATTCAATCTTTTTTTTTTAATTCATTTTTCTTCACTCTTTCTTTCTCTTTCTATCTCACTTTAGATATATTTTCAGTTGGTTACAAAAATCACAGTCCTTAATCATTGCCAACCATGTGACTAATCTTGTCCTATCAGGTTTGTGAGGTTTTCAGCAGCATCGTCATGTATATTTATTTTATGTTGTGGCTAACGACTAATTGATGCATGGGATAAGATTGTCACATGCTTGCTGTGTTAAGAAGCTTGATTACACATAAAAAGCATTTAAATATCCACCAGTAAAATAAAGATGCATGCAAATTCTATAAATTTAGGTTTTTGCATTATGTTTCCTTTTTATAATTAATTTGAAAACTTGAATTGCATTAAGAAATACATGTTTAAATTTATGTATAAAAATCTTATTTGCTTATTAATGTAAAAGTTAAACATCTACACCATAAGATAATAGTTTATATTGTGGCAGTATATCCTATGTTCTGCTTCTTTTAATTGATAATCTTTCAATTCAGTCATTTTAGTGTTTAATGGAATACAAGTCATAATGCAGTCTTTTTTAAATTGGTAATTTACTCATGGCTCAAGCTCATTAATAGTTTAAATGAGAGATTAAAATCAATTGTCCATTTTATAGATGCAATCTATTAATAAGAAAATTTGAATTTTATGGTTTTTATTATTTGAAATTAGATGGGCCCTCATTCAGGAAGTGTGAGAAAGTTAAGCTTTATGAAAATTCTTTTAATATAAACATTATACGGTGTTGCTTATTCCATTAAATACTGTTCATTAGTATTGTAATTGAAGCTGCTTCTTACTTAAATGCTAAACTCAATTCTATAATTTAATAGGTGCACCTCTCTGAGAAACATAAGGGACAATGAGGAAAAGGATTCAGCATTTCGTGGAATTTGTACCATGATCAGTGTGAATCCCAGTGGAGTAATTCAAGTAAGACGTTCCCAAGAATTTGTTCGTAACTTTTAATATTCTGAATATTTTGTCATGAAATGTAGTAGCAGATTGGGCGAATACATTTTCATTCTTGTACTGAATAAAGCCAAAGCTTTGTTCATTCACATTTAGGCCTCATTTATTTACTTTGTATATGTCTCCCATCCCTGAATATCAATTTGTTGAGTTTGAGGATATTTATACTTAAGAGAGTGACCTAATAGTAGAATACTCTTTCTGTTACTTAAAATCAAACTGCCAAACTCAGTAGTGAGTAAAATAGAATAGTGAATCAGCCATTGAAACTAATTTTGAGAGCTTATGGTTTATTTGTCCTTATTTTGTTTCCTGTCTTAATTCTTACTATGTTTAGACAGTTTCAGCATTAAAAAAAAATTATTTGGCAATAGTATCAAGCATGAGTCTGACCAGATCTCTGAATCCAACTGCAAATTTGCAAGACACACAAAATAGAAACGTGTTGATTGACACCATATATATGAAATCAATAAAATGCAAGCCATCGCACTCCCAAATAAAAGTCCCAGGTTCCTCAACAGAAATTATAAAGGGTAAAAGTGTAAGCAGGGTTTTCAAGAAAGTGACCATTCTCTTCCAAGAGATGGGTGTTTTACACATTTTTTAATTGAAACCTTTTAATATTTTCTATCTTGTATTAAGTACTCTGTTGTTTAATTTAGGTTTATAAACATACATTACATTACCAGCTTATAAAATTCAGATTAATGTGGGTGACAGGCATTAAAAACTTACAAATTAGAACTGGAAAAAATCTTGACTAATTTCACATTTGTAAAACAGTAACTTACTATCTTTAGAGATGGTCCCTACTTGGACAATAACCTTCTGGCAGTAAGTTAGGGTGGTTTTTTTGTTGTTGTTCATTATTTAAGAACTTTTGTATCACACCTTAAATGTGTTTTAGAGGTATCATATGATGTCTACTATGTATGTTTAAAAGGAACATTTTCCCATTAGAATTTTAGCTCCTTTTTTTTTTAATTTATACATGAAGTAACACATGTATATGGTCATGAATCATTACCAACTTAAGAATTGGTAGAAATTTCTACTTTTTACATATGTATTTGGATATAGTTAAAAGAAAAATCTTAAGTTTTCTTATGTTTAAATTTGTAATCACAAATTTTACATGTTTGTACATATATTTAAGCTTTTAACATCACACTTTGATAATTAAAGTAGTGAACATGTCAGGACATCAGGTACATCTTGAATGTTGTATCTTGAGTGTTTTCAGTGTGATAATCTATATTTAAAAAAACTTTATTGAAATATTTAAAGGCCTTGCTTGTTGTCACCTTGTTTTTATAGTCAGAATAATCCAATTATCTTTTAAATTGTCTAAGCATTGGGGAGGGGGTTGTTTGTTTTGGATTGGGATGGGATGGGTTGGGTTGGGTTAGGTGTTATTCGTAGCTACATAATTAGTTTTTTCTAACTTTTGGTCATTTCAGTTTCTATATGAAGATTGGTCTTAAAATTTAGATCTATTCATTTCTATGCTTCAAATTCAGCTTATTTGTTGTATGCTTTTAACTATCTTAAATTATTTTTAGGCTACTTAGAATTGTATTACTTTATGTAATCCAATAATAGAAAGTTTTTAATTGGTGTTCATTTGGTACTTTCAGTTCATTGCTGATACTAAACATTTACTAGATGGGTTTTGTTTTGTGGTGTAAAATAAAACATAAAGGGGCATTAAATTGCAATATAAACTGAATGAGGAGAGGTTCGTTCATGGTAGAGGAATAAGGACAATCATTAAGCAATTCACTTACAATTTTTATAATCATAGTTGATTTTCCTTTTTATTTTGGCTAGGATTATATCATACATATTCTGAAGTTTATATATCTTTTTTCATGTATAGTTTGACAAATATAATATCAATCTAAAATGTATTTCTTGCTTGTTACAGGATTTTATATTTTTTTGTGATGCCGTTGCATCATGGATTAACCCAAAAGATGATCTGAGAGACATGTTCTGTAAGGTAACTAAAAAGACTTTATGACACGCATCTTGGAATTATTACAGTCCTAGATGGAAAGTTTGAATTATTTTTACATTTCATATAAAACTAGACTCTTCAAATCAATATTGGTAGACTATACAACTTAGGACCTTTGTTCTCAATAAAAAAGTTGTTTTCAAGCAGTACCACTGATACCTGTGGTTCAATTATCCCACCTGTGCAAATTAACATATTTTCAAAGATGGCTGACTGAGATTTAGAATATAATACAGACTTGAATGAAGTAAATCTAAGTGGTCTCCATAGGGATTAAACCTACATAGTTCTTTGTTTTAGTAGTGCCCCCCTTTTGATTAACTCTAGTCAGCATTCAACCATAACAAAAAAAAGAAGTAAAATGCTGTTACACGTTTGAATTACCTAATAATAAAATTAGTGAACTATATATACTTAAGCCAGGAACCCAAAGCTTTTTATATTTCCAACTTGACAAAACTTAGTATAGCATAGCAATTTTATTCCTTTGAGTGAATTCTTCTTTTTTTCTTTGAGTGAATTCTATGCTTTTTGTTTTTCATAAGTATTATACCAGAGATTTCTTAGCATCTATTACTATGACACTTGCTAAGTTCTAAACTTTTCAAAAAAAGCTTAGCATGTTCAGTGAGGTGGTTTTAGGCAAGACATAGAATGTTGTAGAATCCAACAAAGTTTGAGAATTATTACTTTAAAATGGATAAAATTTTAAAATAATAAAATCAGTAGTTTTTTATTTCTGAAGCTATGCAGATCTGAGTTTTATCTTTTGTTATTGATAAATTAATGATTTTTCCTTCACTCTTTGCAGATCCTTCATGGATTTAAAAATCAAGTTGGAGATGAAAATTGGAGGCGTTTCTCTGACCAGTTTCCGCCTCCCTTAAAAGAGCGTCTTGCAGCTTTTTATGGTGTTTAACCTCATGCACTTGAGCTGCAGTCCCATAATTAGGGGTAAGTTGTAAATAGCTTAGAATTTTTCAGGATGAAGAAATTTAGGACTGTAATCTAAAACTACTGAATAGAATAGGGCTATTTGTTTTCTACAGAGGTTGGATAAAACAATCTCATGCTATATTAAACTTTAAATTTTAAATTACTTAAGTAGAATTAGAGAACCATCAAGCAAGATAAAATGCATGGTTCCACTTTGAGTCCTAGATAGAAAGAAATCCAAGCTGGCATGCTAGTTAGAATACTTAACATTGCTTTCACTGTTGCCTTTTTTGCCCTATAAGAGATCACCAGAATAGAAGTGGTTTAGTTTTAAAGCATGAGTTTATAGTTTCTGATATATCAAGGACTTACTATGTAGTGAGCTTTAGGGAAAACCCAAGTAGACTGGAAATGGGTTTTGTCTCAGTAGCTAAGAATATTTATTATTCAATCTTTAATACACATTTTTTAAAATATGTTTTTATTGATTTTTGAGAGAAAGGGAGAGGGATAGAGAGATAGAAACATTGATGAGAGAAATACCATCGATCAGCTGCCTCCTGCACCCCCCCTACTAGGAGCAAGTCCGCAACTCAGGCATGTGCCCTGACCAGGAATGGAGCTGGTGACCTCTTGGTTCCTGGGTCAACACTTAACTGTTGAGCCACACCGGCTGAGCTCAATGTACATTTTTATTGAACGCCTACCAATGGACCTAGCACTTTTTTTTCTAAATGGGCAATGGAAGATGGTTTTGATTTGGGGTGGTAGAGAGGAAGTTCACTTGGACTCTTGTTTCTTGAGATTTTCCATACTAAGTTGAACTAACAATTCTGGTTTCTTGGCCTCAGTTCCTTCATTGAGTTCTTTTGAGGATTAAATGCTGTTATAATATCTGATGCCAAAATTGGGTATGTTGCCTCACACACTGAGTTGGTTCAACAAATGTTAGGAACATGGGCCAGTGCAGGGACAGTGAACTAGGGTTTATACCTTAGGTTTTAGATATAAAGCGAGACATATTTTACTGAAGGCCAGAGAATGTATTCAGGGTGTGTCCAGCAGTTGTGTAGCAAATTGAATTACCTTTTTATGTTGGAGTTTTATTTGCTTACTTGCTTGCTTATTTACTCTGAGCTAGGTTTTAAACCTGGAAAGATTCCAATTAACCTAGATGACAGTAGAAATACACTTGCACCCTCTGGAATGTCTCAGAATCCTTTGTGTGTGTTGTCCCAGGAGGTCTTGAGTCCTAATAGCTGTTTTATGGCCTTAGCATTTTGGAAAAGTGCTTGATTCACTTAATGTTAAATCATGAGAATGCATCAAGGGCCAAAGATTCAACCGTGAGCTAAGTCTCAAGCACTTTCAGATTTATTACCTTCTGTTGTCCCTGTCATATCACCAATTACAAGTTAACTGTGGTGACCATGTTCTAAGACAAGGTATGTAGTAATTCTTAGTTTTCTAATTAGAAATAAAAGTCAATCAGTATATTTTCCTGCCTTTTTTTGTATTCTACCCATTTTTCATAGGCAGAGAAAAGGGGTTGCTTGTACTTCTCCACAGATGGGCTAGTCACCTTTGTGAATTCACATGAACTTTCATAAATATCCAAGGTTTGGCATGAGTGGTTCGTAGAGTTTTGTTGTGAAAGTTCCACTGTCAGATACTAGTTACAATCTCCCAGTAATCTATCTATAGTTCTTGGTGTCACTTTCATCATTAAAAATGCTACCATTGAAAAAGTCCTTACCAGGAAAATCAAGTGTTCTGAGAGTATAGAAAATGACTGAGTGAAATAGGGTCAGAAGAATTATTAATTAGCATCAAGAAGTCAAGGTTGCCTTACCGGTGTGGCTTAGTGGTTGGGCGTGGACCTATGAACCAGAAGGTTGAGGTTCAGTTCCCAGTTGAGGCACATGCCCAAGTGGCAGGCTTGATCCCTAGTGGAAACGTGAGGGTGGCATCCAATCAGTGATTCTCTCTCATCATTGATGTTTCTGTCTCTCCCTCTCTGAAATCGATGAAAATATATTTTAAAAGAGGGGGGAAAAAAGTGTTAAAATTTACTTTTTTATATTTGCTGAGTGTAGTGGACACCTTTAATACCTCATATGCGAAAACATCAGACAACCAAAAATAAGTAATGCTCTTTGAGTTTTGGGTTTTGTTTTTTTTTAAATATAGATTGGATTTTTGTTTGCTTTATATTGGTAATACTGGCAAAAAGGGATGTTTTGTCTATATAAAATGCTACACACCTCTCTATGGTTGTCCCCAGCTTGGCGTCCCTTTTTTGTATCTGATGCAGGTGATAGTTGAGACTATAGGAGAAGGAAGCAACATGGTTATCATTAGGCAATTTGTCCAATTTCTCGTTTTCTTTAGGTAGAGATAGCATAATTACTTGATTAATTTTGTGGTCCACTCACTTCAAAAGAGAAACAATTGTTAAACTATAAAACTGTTTTCTTACAGGTCCTTCAGTCTTGGAGACTATGAGGGAGCCTCTGCACCCAGGGAAAATGTTACCCTTTACAGGGGGGAAGGGTAAACCAGTAGGGAATACAGTACAATCCCAACCCTACTGGGAGGGGCGGGAGGGAGGTGTTGCCGTCACTGTATTGTCGATGTTGGGAAACGTTTTAACATCTGGAGCCTTTGTGGGTGGAAATCTGTCTTCAATTACAACTCCGCACTGGATGTGAAGAAGCAAAAAAAAAACCTATTCAGTCAACTCACAAAACAGTACATTCTGGAATATTATGGGGAATTGTACCAAAACAAGAACCATATAAATGATGCATAGGGATAAAAGAGGAAAATTTATATAACGCACAATAAAGGAAACCTAAGAATGGGGGTTACAAACAGTAAAGAAGCTTTTTTATTATTATTATTTAAAGGTTTTTATAAATTTTCCCATGCAATGGGGCCTTGTTTTTGCATGCTGATAAAGAACTACACAAATGAAGCTAATAGAATTAAAATCAGCTTGCTGACCCATACTAGAAGCAGGTTCTTGGCAGTTACAATTTAAGGTACCCCCTCAAAAAAAGTCAGAAATAAAAAATCTAATTTAAACAATGAAGCACCCTGTGAAATGCCAAATGAGTCACTCCTTTTACCTTTGTGGGGTGGGCAGGGAGGGAGGAATAAGTGGGGTTGGACATATCAAAAAAAAGATAGAACTCTTGATTTTGCATTAAAACATTAATGTAGTGGATATAATTTGATGGTTGTACTTCATTAGATTTAATTTCTAGGCCAAGACGTTAATTTTAAAGTGCAGTTTAAGGTTCAGGCATGCATTCTGGCTCATAGTGATTGAAAGTAAATTAGTGGGAAAGTAAGTAGCATGCTTGCATCACATAGAGTGAGATTGGTATTCATTTACCTCTGTTGCGCCAGTTTGTGTTGCAGTTTACCAATTCAATATAGCCCTGCATTTAAAATTCCTTTTTAAGATTTGTGGATTTTATTTTTATTAAGAATATAGGTATATAAAGTACTGTAGTTTACAGCTAGGCCTTGAAATACCTTTTTAGGATCTGTTAGGAATAAGATTGATATTGTATTGTGTGTAACCTGCACAATGTGGAAAGCTGATATACCTGTGCAAAATCTTTGCCTCTGTGCTGTCAGTGTGATGTGCTTTCTGCATGGTTATATACTACTAGTGATTTTATCAAATTTCTAAACTTCAATTACATGGTAAAAGATCTGTAAGAGGTTACATAAATGTTAGTTGGCACATAAAGACAATTGTAGAAGTTGAAGACATGATTGCTATATTTCAATGTTTATTCCCACTCAACATAATGCCTTCTAAGCTTTTTTTTGTTGTTCAAAGCATGATCTTAAGGATATGTTTAAGTTAATGGATGTAATGCAGGGTTCCTACACTGTATTGGCGCATGTTGGTGGCCCTCTGTGCCCTAGATATATGCACACAGGGTGCAAGTAAAAAGCTACAGAGTGAAAGTTGATTTGGATCCTCTTCATTTCATTTGTTTAGCTTTTCTGTTATTTTTCTCTACTTACATGTATTCCTGTGAATAAATCCTTGTTAAGTTAACCCTTTACTTTTCCTTCCATGTGTATTTTCTTATATACTGTGAATGTGAAATCCTAACTGGTACACTTGATCTTGTCTCCATATAAAGTTTCAAGTCTTTATTAATTTGGATTGCCTGAACAGTGTATCCCATGATGATGAAGGAAAATGGAGAGATTTTTCTTTTTAACTCTGCTGGTCAGAGATGAAGCCACACCTTTCCATTTTTCAATGCTGCATATTTAATCTGCAACAAAAATGTTAAGCCATAACAACCTTTTTATATTTTAGTTTGTCACCTTTGCATTTGCAGAATAAATACTGAATAACCATTTTTATAAGCAGTTGCTCCTCTTTGCATGGTTCTATTCTTCTAAAGGTGTTGAATGATACAGCCATTGCACTGAAGTTTGAGCTGTATGTGTGTGAATTTATAAATACCGTTTTAAAAAATTTCAAATGCATGGTAGCATGCAGAAAGGTTTTTGTTGTGTATGTGTGTGTGTGTGTATGTATTTTTTTTAACATGTTCTTTCACCTTCTTTCCTGTATTTTGGCTTTGCAAATTTCAGTCTGTAGAGCCTGAAATTAAATGCTGTTTTCATATCCAAAATTTTTTTTAGTTATAAGTTGGATCCAAGGGGGATGTAGCATTTTTCTCTTTTTACTACCATTACTTCGCTGGGAGCTCAAAATTTGCTTCCTAGTTAGTCTCTAAAACCTAATTGGGATAGCTGTTTTACCCTTAAATTCTAGTGATATTCTCTAGTTTGTTTTTTAAATACTTTTCAGAATTTAATATGGGAGATATTTTAATATTCTAGAATAGGTAATATTTTAAATTGAAAGAAAATGGCAAAATTCTTCTCTAAAAGCTTTTAAACAAAAACAACCTTCAATAAAATTATTTGGACCTGTAATTATATGTTGACTGAAAAAGTAATATTGTCACCTGGTTGATTAAAAATTGATTTTAGTTAGGCAGATATGTCACATAAGAATATGCTCATTTGATAATCACTTAACCTGTTTTTTAATTAAAAGGAAATTTAATTTAAACATAGAGAATAAATTAACTAAATATAATTGGCAACCTGAGATTGGGTTGGGGTTTTTTTTATTCCCCACTCCTCCCCATGAGGTATTGTTTTCCTAATTTATATTTCAGATACTTAGTATAGCATAAGAATTTGCAGAAGCCATTTAAGTTCTTTTGAGGTAAGCTCTGATTTAGCATTCTAATAATACATCATGGGATATATATGTATATATATATGTATAAGCAACTTAATTCTTGTGGCATAGTCTTAATAGTTTTGAATGTTGACTGAGTGTCTCTGAAATTGTGAGTTTGTCTTTGTTACATTCCAGTGTTTCTGCCTCTTGGCATGCTTAAAGCACGGCTTACTTCATCTGCTCCTTACACACTAAAGTGCTGTTGGTGTGCTCAACTACAGACATAGCCGCTGCTAAGTGATGTAGATTTTCTACTTGAATATTTTTATGTTGTAGGAACCTCAGGAGGTCAGTGTTTACTGTTTTATATATGCCTTCTTTTTCCTGTTTGAGCTTCTCTCTTTGAAGGATTCTAACAGAACAAAAGCTGCTGATCAACCTAAGTTGGAAACAGAAAGTGTATTTAATATAATTTAAATGCATGTTTGGCAGTTCATTTTTTAGTCCATTAGTAAATAAACTTAGTGCCACAGATACTCATTATTCAGGAAAGAATTTTGCTTTTTGTATTGTCTAATCTCTTTAATAACTTCATACTATGTAAAAAAAATCACTTTTTTATATTTTTTGGTTGATTATTTCCCAAATAATCAATATGTAAATAATCTTTAAGAGCCAGTTCTGATGCTTTACATTATTGCTACTTGATTTTGTGACGCAAGTTAGATTTCAGAAGAATAGATTTTAAAACACTTAACCAAGCCATTACATCTTTAAAAACAAAATAAGTAGCATACACTTTGTAATTAACATATTGATAAACACTGTGATTTTTTGTTAAGACTTTTTCATTGATCTGAATTGCTTAAATTGCATATATTGTAAAATAGTATCAGATGTATATTTTAAAATAATTTCTGCTGACTTTCCTCTATTGAAATGCTTTGTCTACTCAGTTACAAAATATTCAGATACAAGTTTTATCTCAGGTGAATACTCTTGTATCCTGTTTGCTTTGGTGACATATGCTTATAAAGGATCATTATACTTATAGTCTTTGTTTTTTAGTGTATTTCATGAAGAATCTTCCCATGTAGTCTGGTTTTCCCTTCCTTATTCTAGCAGACTAGGGTGGTATAAATTCCTCCTGTAGGTTTACCTTGAAAGTGAATTTAATTTGGTCCTCCTTTTCTTCAAACCCTCAAGATAGCAAAGTGGACATTTTTTTATTCTGTATTAAGTTACCCTGCATAACTGAAATGCCAGAATTTGTCTCAAACACTTGAGTTAAATTTAACAGAAATATTTTGCCATAAATAAAAAACAGTGGAGGTGTGTGTTTTTTTCTTTGTATAATTTATATTATTCATATTGAATGTATTAACAGATAACGGTGCAAAAACATTCTTCCCAAGAGAAGAGTGTATCATGCATAGCTGCAGTTTAAATCCTTCCTTCAGTAGTACCTTAAAGTACAGCTTTGCTTGAATTACTTTTTGCGAATAGTACAAGGAGGAAGCACTAACTTGCCAGTAGTATTGTTATTGAAGTGTAGGCATTAAAATCTTTCAGAAAACTGGTCTTCAGATTGTTAAAGGCCTGGGATAATCTAGATAAAAAATCAGATCAATAAAGAACTGTGTGACAATATTATCTAGTAGTAATACCATGCAAGAGCATTGTATATCTACTTAGTACCTTTCATACTGTATTAAATATTGTGGTATTTCTGATATCTCTTAAAAATTAAATTTTACATAAAAGTTTCATTCACTTGTACACCCTCCAGGTGACTTGTGACTAATTTTTCAGTCTTACGTAGATCTTTCCCCCATTGGTATTACATGTATAGAGTTCTTTATCTTTATTCCTAATTACTATACATATTAATTTTAAGGTATGCATTTAAATTATAGCAACTGTTTATTCTGATTTGTATCCCAGGACGTATTTTTCAATGTATGCATGATTTTGAGGGAAGTTAAATGATTTTTTTCACCTCTTGTACATTTTTAAATCAAACCAAATCAGTTTGCCAAGCATTATATCACTAATAAGGAAAATATTGTTTTCCCTTTTATTAGAATTTTTGTTTAGCATAGACTCCCCTTATACTATGGCTTGGAATTAAGCCAACTTTGCTATTTTGCAAGTCTAATTCTGTAACATGGTTAGCCTTCAAGGCAATGTTGGTCCCCTCCTGCTACCAGCCTCATAGAGGGGTTCCACTGTCCTTTCACCATTCACTTCATTACTCTTTTCCTCTGGATATATAACAAAGATTGGATGATTTTTTATGGAGATGATAATTAGACAATACTGTATAATTTTACTTAATAGAATATCTGTGAGAAGAGATGTTTAAACGTGGTTAATGACTTCACTTATAAAAACGTTTTACACTTAATATTCATGTTAATAATGGGTGCAATAATGTAGTAGTTTTAGCTTTAATTATAAATAACTGGATCTTTCTGCTGACAACTTAGGTTGTATGAGTTATGCTTAAAAGCTTTAAATCTGATGTTTCCTGTACCTGCCACACTATGTTAGAATGTGTCCTTCAAACATACCCTCCTGCAACTTCTCAAACTGTACTAAATTGATATTTCTTGAAGTCTAACTCTGTGCTAACAGATCTTCATTTTAAATAGAATACGGTTTTAATTTTTGATAAGCTGCTGAATTTTAAAGAGAGTTTTTTGGGGCCACCAAATATTTTGGATCATGCAGAGAATATATATTGTACTGTAGTAATTTTGTATTTACATTTGTATGATGTGACATAATAGATGTGAATGTTAATCACTGCTTGACTATGTTAATAAAGTTGTTTAACTATAGATGCTTCACTCTGATTTTTAATGAAGGAAATGAGCTTTCTCTCCCTCCCCCCATTTTGGATTCAGATAGGTCTTTTGTATTGTTTTCGTTGTTGGGGGGAGGGCTGTTTTGGTTTTTTTAGGGTTTTTTTTCCCTCTTAGTTTACACATTGGTGCACTCTTCTTTATTGAATATTTTCTTATCTGTGTAGTAATAGTTAAGAACTATTTTCCCCACATTTTAACTCCTATTGATGTATGTCTCAACAGTTGATTCTACGAGCATTTGGTGGGGGAGGAGGGAATGATAGTGCTCTGTAAAAAATAATTAAAAGGTAAAGTTTGAATAAAGCATTATAAGGATAGATTGCATGAATGTGTATGAATGTATCCTATAATTTTGGGAATTAACATTTATAAAGTACTAGTTTATTCTAAATGTGTTATGTTTCAGGGGAAATATGTGCATAGCTGAAGAGTAGTTTGGTTTTTTGAGATTTACATTTTCCAACAGGGAAGGGCCTGAGATTTGATTAGTTTAACCCACGAAATTTTAAGGGAAATGGGGTTTGGGGTTTTTTTCCCTTTATTACCTGCACATGAAAATATTTGAGAGAGCTCAGGTGTGTTGGAGATGGGCTGGGGCTGAAACTTGGGTATCATGTCCTAAAATACATCTTCAAGAAATACATCTTCAAGAAAGAGTTTAGCCATGGTCGGTTTGGCTCAGTGGTTAGAGTGTCAGCCCTCGGACTGAGTCATAATAGTTAAAGTACAAACTTTAAGTTGTTTTTACTTGATATTATATGTGTTTTTGACACCATTTTAATTTTGTAATGAGTTAATCAACCTGACTCCCAATAGTTTACATGTAACACTTTAGGAATGCTTGGAAAAGTAGCATATGAACTACACAGTTCTGAGTTTGGACTTTCTCATAACTGTACAGTTGGAATATAGAAACTGCTGAAGCTGTGACTATCATATTGTAATACTTAATCTCAGTCTTGTGTTAACTTGATATAAAACAATCTTCTGAGACATCGACATAGGTCAATGTTCAGTTCAACATAAATTAAAATTTAGAAACTAAACACAATTTCTAAACCATTGGTAAAAGTGATATGGTAAATACTGTTACACTAAGCTTTAGATTTTTGTGCCAGTCATGAATGAAATTCATTTCTATGCAAATAATAGCACTCTTGGTCTGACAATTTAAATTTTATTTTAAAGTATTCCATTTCAAGCTTATGTTGCTTTTTTAAGAACTTCATTAAACAATTTAAAATAAATGAACTATTGTTAGTGAATTTGTACATTTTTATTATCTAAACTTGCCTGTTAATAAATATACGTTGACTTGGTAGCTACACTATATTCTATGAACAATTTAGACAACCATCTTAACTATTGTTGGATATTCACAAGTTATTTCTCCAGAACATCCAATGATACAGCTGATAAGGGGTTAATATCCAAAATTTATAAAGAACTTATAAAAATCTCAACACACAATTAAAAAATGGGCAAAGAACCTGAATAGACACTTCTCCAAAGAGGACAATATAGATGGCCAAAAGAAATATGAAAAGATGTTCAACATCACTAATCAGAAAAATGCAAATTAAAACCATAATGAGATGTCACCTCACACCTGTCAGAATAGCTATCAATAAATCAACAAACAAGTGTTGGTGAGCATGTGGAGAAAAGGGAACCATTGTGCACTGTTGAAGGGAATACAGATTGATGCAGCCACCGTAGAAAGCAGTATGGAGTTACTTCAGTAAGTTAAAGATGAATTGCCTTATGACCCAGCGAGTCCACTTCTGTGAATATATCCAAAGAAACCTAAAAGAATTCAGAGGTGGGTAAAAGTACATTTACAGTTGTAATACAATAATAAGTAATACAAGAATAAACTTTTGTGTAGTCACAATTATAAACCTTCTTTAAAATCATTTTTTTTTTCATTTACACTTGACATACATTATTATGAGTTTCAAGTGTACACCCCAGTGATTAGACCATTGCATAACTTACTAAGTGAACATCCCAATAAATCCCACACCCATCGACACTACATATACTACCAGAACATCATTGGCCACATTCCCTGTACTTAACATCCCCATGACTATTCTGTAACAACCAGTTTGTACATCTTAATCCCTTCACCTTTTCACCAATCCCCTCAACTCCGCCCCACCCCCCAAACACCACCACCACCATGCAACTGTCAAAGTGTTCTCTGAATTTGTTTCTGTTCTGCTTGTTGGTTTATTTTGCTTTATAGATTCAGTTGTTGATATGTATTGCCATTTTTTTCATGTTTTGTATCTTTTTTTTTTCTTCTTAAAGAAGACCCTTCAACATGTCACGTAATACTGGTTTGGTGGTTTTGAATCCTTTAGCTTTTTCATATTTGTGGAAGCTCTTAAAGACAGACAGGCCAAAGTGGCCTAAGATATCTATATATATAAAAAGCCAGAGACCCTAATGACCAGTCGCTGACACCCACTGGCCAGCGAACTGGCCTGACCTGGGCCAGATCGCCCCAACACCCTGATCAGGGTGGGGCCAGCCGGCCAACTGCCTTGACTGGCAGAAATTTGGGGTCTAGGGACCTTGGAGTTGCTTGGTCTCAGCCTCGGGCAGCTGCACAGGCAAAGCTCTCCTTTGGCAGAAGTGGACCTGGGATCAGGGTGCTGGAGTCGGGGATGGGGTGGGGAGGCTTTCCTGGTGGCCACAGTAGTCCCCGCGGGCCGCTCACAGCACCTGGGCGTCTGGCCCAGGTCGGAACAGTGGCAGGAATAGGGGTCACAGGGGACAGCGGCACACAGGAGCCAGGAGGTGCGAGGCCTGATGTGGGCTCTTACCCCACCCGCTGGGCCCAGCAGCACCAGCAGGTGGTCTATAATGTGCAGTGAGGCACTGGGCAGCAGACGGGAGGGGAAATGAGCCATGAGGGCAAGGCCCCTTGCCAGACAGAGCCCTGAGTGGCGTGGGCAGGGCCGGAGCTAGAAGGGCGGGGGGGGGGGGGGGGGGGCGGGGCGGGGCTGCAGCCCCGCACCTTTTAGGCCTTGGCCTTGGAATTCAGAGGTCAGCCCCACTTCAAGAGAGAGGACTTGGCAGAAAGTGGCAAGGCCACAGGAGGGATAGGAACTGTGGCCATCTTCAGGAAACACAGCTGCCATGGTCTTCGGTAACTATGAACAGATAATCTTCTGGTCTCGGTTCTACAGAAGAGGAAGCTCAGACTCAAAGAAGGGAGCCTTCCTCAATACCTCACCCACTTCTCAGACCTGACCCTGTGCAGCATTGTTTTCATTGAAAGTAGAGGATCTAAATGTTTTTAAATCTTTGCTATTTTAGGCAGGAAAAAAATTGAGCACAGGGAATTGGTGCTTGGGAAATCATCCGAAAGCTAGAGGAGTGGGTATTAGGGTGAGCCCCCAGGAAAGACTCCCTGCCCAGTGGGAGGGGTGCCCTCTCAGCCACAACTGAGTTCTAGGACACTCTGGCACAGCTGTGACCTGGGGATCAGGAAACTGCTGCCCCCGCAAGTGCCCTCCAGCTCCCACAAGACAGGTCACTGGGCACTGCCTCTGCCACAACTGCCTGTGCACAGCCTGAATTCCACTGCAGAAAACCTCCACGTCTCTGCAAACATGATCACCAGCAGCAAACAGCCCAAACTGCAAGAAGATGCCTCTATCTCACTTCTGCCTTCAAAATATTGTGCAAGTGCATCCAATTGGCAGAAATAAATTCATATCCAGAAACCTAGCTGCAAAGGAATTTGGGCAATTTCACACTTTCGTCTAGGAGTGAGATCTTGCCAATGTACCTCATGTGCCTGGTATTGATAAAAATGGGGCCCGGCTGGTGGGGCTCAGTGGTTGAGCATCGATCTATGAGCCAGGAGGACATGATATGATTCCTGGTCAAATTTCAGGCTTGATCCTCAGTAGGGGCAGCTGATCAATGATTCTCATCATTGATGTATCTATCTCTCCTCTCCCTCCCTCTGAAATCAATAAATATATATATTTTTAAATGGGGTCATGCTGTATATATGTGTTATAACAAGTTTTTCACTTCCTAGATCACTAATGTCTTTTCTGTTAAAACCATACTTAAAGAACATTATTTATCATTAATTTTAATTGATCTCAGAGAGAAGAAGGGAGAGAGAGAGAAACATTGTTCCATTGTTTCCTGCACTCACTGGACGAGGTGTTGAATCTGCAACCTGGGCATGTGTCCTGACTGGCAATCGATCCACCACTTTCTGGGGTATTGGACAATGCTATGCTGGTACCCTGACCCCAAATTCCAGCCTCCAGAACTATGAGAAAAATACATTTCTGTTTTTTATGCCAAACAAATTTATGATATTTTGTTATGGCTGTCTAAGCCAGGGGTCCTCAAACTACGGCCCGCGGGCCACTTGCAAATACAAATATTGTATTTGTTCCCATTTTGTTTTTTACTTCAAAATAAGATATGTGCAGTGTGCATAGGAATTTGTTCATAGTTTTTTTTAAACTATAGTCCGGCCCTCCAATGGTCTGAGGGACAGTGAACTGGCCCCTGTTTAAAAAGTTTGAGGACCCCTGGTCTAAGCTGACTAATCTATACTAATAAAAGAGTAATATGCTAATTAGACCGGGTTGACCGGACTTCTTTCAGTCGTCCTTCTGGACAAAGCCACAGTGGCGGGGGGTGGTGCAGAGGCGGTTAGGGGCGATCAGGTCAACAGCGGAAAGCAGTTAGGGGCGATCAGGCTGGCAGGGGAGAGCAGTTAGGAACGATCAGGTAGGCAGGCAGGTGAGCAGTTAGGAGCTAGCTGTCCCAGATTGTGAGAGGGATGTCTGACTGCCGGTTTAGGCCTAATCCCAACCCCGAGGGGTCCCAGATTGGAGAGGGTGCAGGCCGGGCTGAGGGACTCCTCCCCCACCTCCCCACCCCCATGCACGAATTTCATGCACCAGGCCTCTAATATACTAGTATTTCCCTAAATGATTATCAGCTTGTGGTGTCTACATTTAAAATTAAAAATGCGAACCAAGATGGCGGCATAGGTAAACACCGGAGATTGCTGCCTCGCACAACCACTTCTAAAAGACGGAACAGACATCACCCAGAACCACAGGAAGGCTGGCTGAGTGGAAATTCTACAACTAGAAGGAAAGAGAAAAGCATACTGAGACTCAGAGGACGCGCAGTGCGGAAGTAAAATACTAAGGTGCGGAGGTGCGCACGGAGCGGGCTGGGGGCTTAGGGCGCGGTTGTCTGTTTCAATAGGGAGGGAATCTCAGGCTCTGAGCTCCAGATCCAGGCGAGTCTCTAGAGACCCAGACTCAAACGAGAGAAGCAGGACTGTCTGGCATCGGTCGGAACTCGAGGGCAGCTTTCTCTCCGAGGTTTGCAGCAGTTGCTGGGACACAGAGGCAGAGCCTCTGGGGACGGGATTGAGAGCAGCCATAACTGCTGGCTCCGCCCGCCCTGTTGATCCCCTGGGACCCACCCCGCCCAAGCCCTGCACAGAGGCATTTGACGGATAGCCTCAGGCAAAGGCTAGATTAGCACCTCCCTAGAGGACAGAAGTTCTCCCACTGCAGACACAGCTGATTCTCACAGCCAGTTGGCCTGGAGGTCAAATCCCCCCCAGTATTACCTATAACAATCAAGGCTTAACTACAATAAGACTGCACACAAAGACCACTAGGGGGTGCACCAAGAAAGCATAAAAAATGCGGAGACAAAGAAACAGGACACAAATGTCAGAAATGTAGGATATAGAGTTCAAAACCACACTTTTAAGATCTCTCAAGAACTGTCTAGAAGCCGCCGATAAATTTAGTAAGGCCCTTGAAAAGACTGGTGAGACCGCCGATAAATTTAGTAAGGCCTTCGAAAAGACTGGTGAGACCACTGATAAATTTAGTAAGGCCCTCAAAAAGACTGGTGAGACCGCCAATAAATATAGTGAGGTCCTCAAGAAATCTAATGAGACCCTTGATGTTGTGATAAAGAACCAACTAGAAATTAAGCATACACTGACTGAAATAAAGAATATTATACAGACTCCCAACAGCAGACCAGAGGAGTGCAAGAATCAAGTCAAAGATTTGAAATGCGAAGAAGCAAAAAACACCCAACTGGAAAAGCAAAATGAAAAAAGAATCCGAAAATACGAAGATAGTGTAAGGAGCCTCTGGGACAGCTTCAAGCGTACCAACATCCGAATTATAGGGGTGCCAGAAGATGAGAGAGAGCAAGATATTGAAAACCTATTTGAAGAAATAATGACAGAAAACTTCCCCTACCTGGTGAAAGAAAAAGACTTACAAGTCCAGGAAGCGCAGAGAACCCCAAACAAAAGGAATCCAAAGAGGACCACACCAAGACACATCATCATTAAAATGCCAAGAGCAAAAGACAAAGAGAGAATCTTAAAAGCAGCAAGAGAAAAACAATCAGTTACCTACAATGGCGTACCCATACAACTGTCAGCTGATTTCTCGACAGAAACTTTGCAGGCCAGAAGGGAGTGGCAAGAAATATTCAAA
This sequence comes from Myotis myotis, assembly GCF_014108235.1. Taxonomy (NCBI): domain Eukaryota; kingdom Metazoa; phylum Chordata; class Mammalia; order Chiroptera; family Vespertilionidae; genus Myotis; species Myotis myotis. The sequence goes on from NW_023416357.1 coordinate 38,497,633, forward strand.
GTGATGAATACCAAGAACCTACAACCAAGATTACCCAGCAAAGCTATCATTCAGAATTGAAGGTCAGATAAAGAGCTTCCCAGATAAGGAAAAGCTAAAGGAGTTCATCACCACCAAACCAGGATTATATGAAATGCTGAAAGGTATCCTTTAAGAAGAGGAAGAACACCGAAACCGGTTTGGCTCAGTGGATAGAGCGTCGGCCTGCGGACTGAAGGGTCCCAGGTTCGATTCCGGTCAAGGGCATGTACCTTGGTTGTGGGCACATCCCTAGTGGGAGATGTGCAGGAGGCAGCTGATCGATGTTTCTCTCTCATCGATGTTTCTAACTCTCTATCTCTCTCCCTTCCTCTCTGTAAAAAATCAATAAAATATATTTAAAAAAAGAAGACGAGGAAGAAGAAGAAAAAGGTAAAGATACAAATTATGAACAACAAATACGCATCTATCAACAAGTGAATCTAAGAATCAAGTGAATAAGTAATCTGATGAACAGAATGAACTGGTGATTATAATAGAATCAGGGAGATAGAAAGGGAATGGACTGACTATTCTTGGGGGGGGGAGGGGGGAAGGGGTGTGGGAGATGCGGGAAGAGACTGGACAAAAATCGTGCACCTATGGATGAGGCCAGTGGGTGGGGAGTGAGGGCGGAGAGGTGGGGTGGGAACTGGGAGGAGGGGAGTTATGGGGAAAAAAAGAGGAACAACTGTAATAATGTGAACAATAAAGATTTAATTAAAAAATTAAATTAAATTAAATTAAAATTGAGTCCCAAAAAGATTAGTATGATTTTTTAAATTATGGCTATAGGAATTAAAACTACCGATTCATGAATAGGCAGCACAAAAGAACTACCTGGAGACATCTAAATACACGTGAAATAAAAAAATAAATAAATAAATACATGTGAAATCAGTCCAGCAGTTCCTCAATGTTTTAAAATTTTGTTATAACATTACTGAGATGCCTAAGAACGTAACTCTTGTTTATATAAATCAGCCTGTGGTTATTCATTCCCTTAGTACTTAACCTATAGGATCGCCCTTAAATAAATGAAAAGATGCTCAATATCTTCACATTCACTAACTTCACAAAAATTGGAAATATCAGTTGTTTCTAAAGGTGAACCATAGAGGGACAGGACATTAATAATACCGACTTAGTATAACTACTTCATTTTTTAAAATTAAATCATTGTTTTTTTTTTAATTAAATCTTTATTGTTCACATTATTACAGTTGTTCCTCGTTTTTCCCCCCATAGCTCCCCTCCACCCAGTTCCCACCCCACCCTCTGCCCTTACCCCCGCCACCCACTGTTCTCATCCATAGGTGTACAATTTTTGTCCAGTCTCTTCCCACATCCCCCACACCCCTTTCCCTCCCGAGAATAGTCAGTCCACTCCCTTTCTATGCCCCTGATTCTATTATATTCACCGGTTTATTCTGTTCATCAGCTTATTTATTCACTTGATTTTTAGATTCACTTGTTGATACATTTGTATTTGTTGTTCATAATTTGTATCTTTACCTTTTTCCTCTTTCTCTTCTTAAAGAATACCCTTCAGCATTTCATATAATACTAGTTTGGTGGTGATGAATTCCTTTAGCCTTTTTTTTTTTTATATCTGTGAAGCTCTTATCTGACCGAATTCTGAATGATAGCTTTGCTGGGTAAAGTAATCTAGGTTGTAGGTTCTTGCTATTCATCACTTTATTTATTTATTTATTTTAAATATATTTTATTGATTTTCCACAGAGAGGAAGGGAAAGAGATAGAGAGTTAGAAACATCGATGAGAGAGAAACATCGATCAGCTGCCTCCTGCACATCCCCCACTGGGGACGTGCCCGCAACCCAGGTACATGCCCTTGACCGGAATCGAACCTGGGACCTTTCAGTCCGCAGGCTGACGCTCTGTCCACTGAGCCAAACCGGTTTTGGCTATTCATCACTTTAAATATTTCTAGCCACTCCCTTCTGGCCTGCATAGTTTCTGTTGAGAAATCAGCTGACAGTTGTATGTTTACGCCATTGTAGGTAACTGATTGTTTTTCTCTTGCTGCTTTTAAGATTCTCTCTTTGTCTTTTGCTCTTGGCATTTTAATGATGATGTGTCTTGGTGTGGTCCTCTTTGGATTCCTTTTGTTTGGGGTTCTCTGCGCTTCCTGGACTTGGAAGTCTATTTCTTTCACCAGGTAGGGGAAGTTTTCTGTCATTATTTCTTCAAATAGGTTTTCAATATCTTGCTCTCTCTCTTCTTCTGGCACCCCATAATTCAGATGTTGGTACACTTGAAGTTGTCCCAAAGGCTCCTTACACTATCTTCATATTTTTGGATTCTTTTTTCTTTTTGTTTTTCCGGTTGTTTTGCTTCTTCGTATTTAAAATCTTTGACTTGATTCTTGCGATCCTCTAGTCTGCTGTTGGAACTCTGCATAATATCCTTTATTTCAGTCAGTGTATGCTTAATTTCTAGTTGGTCCTTTTTCATAACCTCGAGGGTATCACTAGATTTCTTGAGGGTCTTACTAAATTTATCGGCGGTCTCACTAGATTTCTAGAGGGTCTCACTAAATTTATAGGCGGTTTCTAGACAATTCTTGAGAAACCTTAAAAGGGTGGTTTTGAACTTTATATCCAGTAGTTTGCTTTCCTCCATTCCTGTCATTTGTGACTTGTTTCTTTGTCTCCACATTTTTTTTATGCTTACCTGTGTTGATAGAGTGGCTTTCTGTGTTAGGTGTCCTGTAGGGCCCAGTGGCTCAGCCTCCCCAGTTACCTGAGGTGGACACTCTTGGTGCACCCCTTTGTGGGCTTTGTGCACAGTCTGGTTGTAGTTAAGTCTTGATTGTTGTAGGTATCACTGGGAGGAATTGACCTCCAGGCCAATTGGCTGTGAGAATCAGCTGTGTCTGCAGTGGGAGAACTTCTGAGCTGGAGACACTCTTCTGGGGCAAGACTTGCTTCAGTGGGGCTTTGGTGCTCACTGAGTCTGCCCCCTGAGTGTGTCCCTTATGGATCTGAGGAGTTGTAACCTGGATGGTCCCACTCTGACCACTGGGTACACTGGCTCTTGGATCTCTAAGGAGGTGCTAATTTAGCCTCTGCCTGAGGCTACCCATCAGGAGCTATGGAGAGATTCCTCTTCTTTCTTTGGGGTTTGGAGGTGCCCAGATGAGGCCCAGCTGTGAAGCAATGCAAGCTGCTGTGGGGCCTTGGACCTTCTTTTGGAAGTTCTGGGTCTCTTTGATTCAGCTGCAGTTTGTTAGGTAATTTTCAGATTGCAAAGGACCAGGCCTTTCATATGCAAAAGCCTCTGTGCACAGCTTGGGTGGGGCAGGGTCTCAGGGGATCAACAGGGCAGAGCAAGCAGCTATGGCTGCTCCCCAGTCCTACCCTAAGAGGCCCCGTGTCTCAGTGTCCCAGTAATCGCTGCAAGCACCTCTGAGAGAAAGCCACCCTCGAGTCCTGCCTGATACCAGACAGTCCAGTTTCTCCCCATATGAGTCTGGGTCCCCAGAGACTCACCCGGAACTGGAGTTCAGAGCAGTTGGGAGCTTGAGACTCCCTCCCGGTTGAAAAAGACAACCGCGTCCTCAGCCGCCAGCCCTTTCCACGTACACCGCATCCTCAGTTGCCAGCCCATTCCACGTGCGCCTCGGTACCTCTGCACTTTACTTCCGCACCTTCTCTGAGTCTCAGTGCTTTTCTCTTTCCTTCTAGTTGTAGAATTTCCACTCCACCAGTCTTCCTGTGGTTCTGGATGATGTCCGTTTTGTCTTTTAGTTGTATTTTTGAAGTGGTTGTGTGAGGCAGCAATTTCCGGTGTTTACCTATGCCGCCATCTTGGTTTCCTCCTAAATCTTCATTTTGAAAGTATTACATATGTCCTCCTTTTTCCCCCATTGACCCCTTCTAGCCCACCCTTGTCCCCAACTCCAGGCCTTCACCACCCTATTGTCTATGTTCATAGGCTATGCATATGTGCATACAAGTTCTTTAGTTGATCTCTTCCCACCCATCCACCGTGCCTTCCCTCTGAGAGACTGGAATCTTCTGTCTCTGGATCTGTTTTGTTCATCAGTTTATTTTGTTCATTAGATTCCACAAATAAGTGAGATCATATGATACTTTTCTTTCTCCAACTGGCTTATTTCACTTAGCATAAAGTACAACTACTTTGGAAACCAGTTTGTCATTACCAAGTCAAATTGAACATCTGTCTATGCTAAGACTCAGCAGTTCTCATAGTCATATAACTTACAGTAACTCCTTTATGTGCCAGAAGACACAAGAATCTTCATATCAGCATTGTAATAGCAAAAAATAAAAAGGAAGAACCCAAATGTCCCGCAGGATAGATGACTTTTTAAAATAGCACTAAAAAAAGAAGCCAATTTCAGAATACCTATAGAGAAGCCAGTAATATAAAATTCAAAATTTTTAAATAGGGAATCATAAATGTGTAATACAAAATGATTACATCTTGGAAGGAGAGAAGAGGGTATAATCATGAAAAATCTAGGTGGTGGATACATTTTATTGTTACGTAAATGGTACATAAGTATACTCATGTATTTTGCACATAACTTCCTAGCACCAGAGGCCTATCAAGTAACCATCTACAGGTATGCCAACCTTCCTTGTTTTTTAGCAAGTCCATCATTTAAATAAAATCAGTGTGGCTTCATGGTTGAGCATCGACCTATGAACCAGAAGGTCATGGATGATTCCCGGTCGGAGCACATGCCTGGGTTGTGGGCTTGATCCCCAGTGGGGGGTGTGCATGAGACAGCCAGTCAATGATTCTCTCTCATCATTGATGTTTCTATCTCTCTCCCCCTCTCTCACTCTGAAATCAATAAATTATTTTTTTAGAAAAATAAGTAAAATCAGGCCTGAATAAAAAGAAAAAACAGACAAGTTTATGGTTATACTTCAGAAGTGTTATCTCAAGGTGATTTCAATTCAATGTACTTAGAGTGTACTCACAGTGTACTCAGGAACTAAAGATCCACGAGAGCTTTTGTTATTAAACTTCTGAGGTATTAAAATACTTTCTACTAGACCAAATAATATACTATATTCACAATTGTGGCATATTGACTGGTAAACTTCTCTAAGTACGTTATTTTTTACATTTTCACTTTGAAAGCACATTTTTTCATACACACACACACACACACACACACACACACACACACACTAGAGGCCTGGTGCACAAAAATTGGTGCACTCGGGTGGGGGGGGGTCCTTAGCCCGGCCTGTGCCCTCTCGCAGTCTGGGACCCCTCAGGGGATGACAACCTGCTGGCTTAGGCCCGCTCCCCGGAGGATTGTGCCTAAACTGGCAGTCAGACTTCCCTCTGGCAGCCCGGGAGCCCTCAGGGGATGTCCACTTGCCAGCGGAGAGCAGGTCTAAGCTGCAGTCAGACATCCTTAGTGCTGCTGAGGAGGCGGGAGAGACTCCCACAACCACCGCTGTACTGGCAGCCATCAGCCTGGCTTGTGGCTGAGCAGAGCTCTTCCTGTGGGAGCGCACTGACCACCAGGGGGCAACTCCTGCATTGTGCGTCTGCCCCAATAGTCAGTGTGTGTCATAGTGACCAGTCATTCCCAGTCGTTCTGCTGTTAGGGTCAGTTTACATATTACCCTTTTATTATATAGGATAGAGGCCTGGTACATGGGTGGGGGCTGGGTGGTTTGCCCTGAAGGGTGTCCTGGATCAGGTGGGGATCCTGCTGGAGTGCCTGACCAGCCGGGGTGAGGGGCTGATGGCTGTTTGCAGGCTGGCCAAGCCCCCCAGTCGGGACCCTCACCCCAAGAGGGTGTGGCCAGCCTGGGTGAGGGGCTGATGGCTGTTTGCAGGCTGGCCACCGCCCCCAGTCACCCAAGCTCCCAGTGGAGGCTGGCTGGAAGCAGGTATCTGGGATTTATTTATCTTCTAAATTGAAACTTTGTTGCCTTCAGCAGAGGCTACAGCCGGCCAGGGCAGGCAGGAAGCTTGGCTTCCTCCATCGCCGGGGCAACCAAGCCTCCTGCTTGCTCCAGCTCCGTGGCTGCCAGCCACCATCCTGGTTGGGTTAATTTGCATATAGTCACTCTGATTGGCTGGCTGGCGTGGTTTGGGGCATAGCAAAGGTGCGGTCAATTTGCATGTTTCTCTTTTTTAGATTAGATAGAGGCCTGGTGCATGGGTGGGGGCCAGCTGGTTTGCCCTGAAGGGTATCCCGGATCAGGGTGGGGGTCCCGCTGGGGTGCCTGGCCAGTCTGGGTGAGGGGCTGATGGCTGTTTGCAGGCTGGCCACAACCCCTTCAGGGTGGGGGTCCCCACTGGGGTGCCTGGCCAACCTGGGTGAAGGGCTGATGGCTGTTTGCAGTCTGGCCAAGTCCCCCAGCGGGGACCCTCATCCCATGAGGGTGTGGCCAGCCTGGGTGAGGGGCTGATGGCTGTTTGCAGGCTGGCCACAGCTCCTTCAGGGTGGGGGATCCTGCTGGGCTGCCTGGCCAGCCTGGGTGAATGGCTGATGGCTGTTTGCAGGCTGGCCACAGGCCCTTCAGTGTGAAGGTGCCCGCTGGGGTGCCTGGCCAGCCTGGGTGAGGGGCTGATGGCTGTTTTCAGGCTGGCCACAGGCCCTTCAGTGTGGGGGTCCCTGCTGGGATGCCTGGCCAGCCTGGGTGAGGGGCTGATGGCTGTTTGCAGGCTGGCCACGGCCCCCAGCCACCCAAGCTCCCAGTGGAGGCTGGCTGGAAGCAGGTATCTGGGATTTGTTTATCCTCTATAATTGAAACTTTGTTGCCTTGAGTGGAGGCTACAGCCGACTCAGGGCAGGCAGGAAGCTTGGCTTCCTCCATCGCCTGGGCAACCAAGCCTCCTGCTTGCTCCGGCTTCATGGCTGCCAGCCTCCATCTTGGTTGGGTTAATTTGCATATAGTCACTCTGATTGGATGGTGGGCGTGGCTTGGGGCATAGCAAAGGTATGGTCAATTAGCATCTTTGTCTTTTATTAGTGTAGGTATATGTGTGTGTGTGTGTGTGTGTGTGTGTGTGTGTGTGTGTGTGTGTGTGTGTATTTAATATATTTTTATTGATTTTAGAGAGGAAGGGAGAGGGAGAGAGAGATAGAAACATCAATGATAAGAGAGCCCCCTACTGGGGACTGAGCCCGCAACCCAGTCATGTGCCCTTGATGGAATCGAACCTGGGACCCTTCAGTCCGCAGGCCGACGCTCTATCCACTGAGCCAAACCAGCTAGGGCCCAAAAAATATATTTAATATGTCTTCTTAACACATGTCCTTATCACAAGTGAGACATTCAGAAATTTAACTTGTGTTCAAAGGCTCACTCTTTATACGTAAAAAAGAAGGAATTGAGGTTACTAAACCTTTCTTCCCTGTACACTAGGATTTTTACAAACATTTCTGTTTTTGTTAAGCTTCATCCTTTTTGTCAATTGTAGGCATACCCATTTTCTTTAAGATTCTTAGAATTTTCATTTTCTTGAGATCTTCTTAAGACTAGTTTAAATTATACTTGATGTAAAAATCAAAATATTTCCACTAGATGGAGCCATTTACCTAGATTAACCCTGAAATATTAATTTTTTTTTTAGGAACATACGGCATATGCATATAATGAGCAGATTTCCACCCTTTAAGCTCAATTAACATAAGATTTTACATGAAAATAATCTTGAAAATGTTTTTCTTTAGAGCAATTTTTAAATTTCAATGCCATTCTTCCTTAGAACACAGGTGTCTTCAAGATGTTTCCTTAAGTATAGGTACAGAGTTTATGATTTAAGTTAGACATCACAAACTTTAATGTGCACACGTCAGCTGACCATCTAGTTAAAATGCAGATGCTGATTCAGTGAGTCTGGTGGGGCCTAAATATGCATTTCTAACAGGTTCCTAGGTGATGTCATGCTGCGAGTTTATGGACTTTGAGTTAGCAAGGACCTGGAGAACCTGAAGTGATATCAGGACTTAAATTATTTACAGGTGTATTTTGTATTTTGTTTGCTTGAGTGTCTGCAGTGCCCTGAGCAATTCCTGAAATAAAGGTAGGTCTTAATAAATACATGCTGAATGAATGAATGAATGAATGAACGAATGAATAAGAACAATGTTTAAGTGCTTTATGTATATTCACTCATTGAACCTACCTGAGAATCTATAAGGTCAGTTCTATTATTATGCTTGTTCATACAGGAAGAAACTAAAAGTCACATGTAGTAGAATCAGGATTTGAACTCAAATAGTTGAACTTGTCAGTCTGGCTCCAGAGATTATGCTTTTTAAAAAGTCATTTTTAATTTTTCAATTACAGTTGATATACAATATTGTATTTGTCTCAGGCGTACACCCCAGTGACCAGACACCATACAACTCTCCCAGTGATCATCCTGATAAATCCCACACTCTTCTGACACCACACATAGCTAACAGAACATCATTGGCCACATTCTCAATGCTGTGCTTTACATCCCCATGACTATTCAGTAACTACCAATTTGTACTTCTAAATCCCTTCACTTTTTTCACCCATGCCCCCAAGCCCTCTCCCATCTAAAAACCGTCAAAAGGTTCTCTGTGTCTATGAGTCTGTTTCTGTTCTACTTGTTCCTTTATTTTGTTTCTTAGATTCAGTTGTGTGGTTTTTTTTATAGATAATTTTTTTAATATATATTTTTATTGATTTCAGAGAGGAAGGAAGAGGGAGAGAGAGATAGAAACATCAATGATGAGAGAGAACCATTGATTGGCTGCCTCCTGCACACCCCACACTGGGGATCGAGCCGGCATCCCGGGTATATGCCCCTACCAGGAATTGAACCGGTGACCTCTTGGTTCCTGGGTTGATGCTCAACCGCTGAGCCACACCCGGCTGGGCTCAGTTGTTGATTGATATGGATTTATTGCCATTTTATTGTTTATATTTTCTTTTTCCTTCTTCTTCTAAAAGAAGACCCTTAACATTTCATGTAATACTGGTTTTGTGGTGATGAACTCCTTTAGCTTTTTCTTGTCTGGGAAGTTCTTTTGGGGGCAGTGGGGGAGGAAGCCCTTTATAAGAACTTCAATTCTAAATGACAGCTTTGCTGAGTAGGGTAATCTTGGTTGCAGGTCCTTGCTTTTCATCACTGAATATTTCTTACCACTCTCTTCTGGCCTACAAAGTTTGTGTTGAGAAATCAGTTGTGAGTCTATGGGAGCTCACTTGTAGGCAACGAAGTGCTTTTCTCTTGCTGTTTTTAAGATTCTCTCTTTGTTGTTAACATTTTGCATTTAATTCTGATCTGACGTGGCATGTGACTCTTTGGGTTCGTCTTGTTTGAGATTCTCTGCACAACGTGGGCATATGCCCTTGACCGGAATCAAAATAGGACCCTTTAGTCTGCAGGCTGTCGCTCTACCCACTGAGCCAAACCAGGTAAGGCAACATTGAATATTTCAGTAAAAATATTTTTATTAAATAGTTTAGGAAGACCCTTGGATATCTCAAAAGCTCCTATCTTAGGAAAATAAAAGACAGAACATATATAAGTTCAAATTTGTATACAACCTTTCTCCTTCCTTTTAGATGTTTTTGTTCTCTGTGATCCCAAAGTCCCTGGAACATGTGTTCTCCAACCTCCTCTCCCATGATGAGTAATTAATTAGCCTACCCCAGTACTTTGAAGAAATTCTTATATTTAAATTGCTTTCTTCCTATAGTTCTTTTGAGCCAAATCAAATTTTCACAAGTTTGTGTGTCATCTGGCTTTTCCTACATCTCTCAGCTCACCTTCAACCTTTTCCTCAAAGCTCCTGCCACACTGACCTCTTTGCTCCCCAAACACATGAAATAAGGAAAGCCTTACAGTCTTTGCACACATGATTCAATGTCTGAACTGTTCTCCCCTTTTTATTCATTGGCTCCTTTTGGTTATTCAGATTTTAGTTTGAATATCACCTCCTTACAGGGGCCCTTTGTCAACACCCAACATAACCTACATGTAGTTTCCTGTCGTCTCTCCATTTAACTTTTGTGTATCACTCTTGTTCAGTCATCATGTCTCCTGAATCTCCCCCAATCTTTGACAGTTTCTCAGACTTTCCTTGATTTTGATGATCATACAATTTTAAAAAGTATTGTTCAGGTGCTTTGTGGGATACTTATCCATTTCGAGGTGTTTGATGTTTCCGCATTATTAAACTGGCATTATGGATTTTTTGAAGAATACTACAGAGGTGAAGCATCCTTTTCACTGCATTGTATGAGGGGATACATGATAACAGTGTAACTTATCACGAGTGCTATTAACTTTGATCACTTGGTTAATGTGATATCAACTAGGTTTCTCTGTAGTAAAGTGACTATTTTTTTCCTTTCCATACGTGGTTCTTTGGAAGTGAGCCATTAAGTCCAGCCCACAATTAAGAGAAAGGGAATTAAACTTCACCTCCTGGAAGGGGAGTGCATACATATTATTATTTGGAAATACCCTCTAAAGAAGATGTTCCCCTTCTCCCTTACTTATTTCTTTATTTAATCATTTATATCCATATATTTGTAATATTCATATCAGCATATAACTCAGGATATTTATTCCTTGGGTATTTGTTTGTTTATTTATTTATTTATTTATTTATTTACTAGAGAGAGCTATTTGTTGTTCCACTTATTTATGCATTCATTGGTTGATGAAACCCAAGACCTTGTGTATCAAATAGGACCAACTGAGCCACCCAGCCAGGGTCCTTGAGTTATAATCTAATACCATCACTATTTTGTTGCTCAAATTGTTCCAGCTTTGACCATTGGGAACACTTTCAGTTTGGTTTCTGTGTGCTTTTGACATGTCCCATCCTTTTCTTTTTTTATTTTTAGCATTTCCTTACTTTCTGTCATTAAGTGATGCTCCAGGCTCATCATCTATATTTCCTGCCCCAGTCATAGAATCAGCTATTTGTCTAAGGAGCCCTGGTTCCTTATTTGGAGAATGGCACTTCAAAACCAAGATCTGGGTGCTGGGTATGCTAACTGTTACTGGAATGTCACTATTCCTGGCATCCTCCCAGACAAAGCAAGGAAATAAATGTTTGTATACTAACCCATGTTTCCCCACATATCTAAATTTACAACTGAAGCAGTATATAAAAAGACAGCAATTGGTGAGTTCAGATTGACATCTCCAACTCTATGCTAGTCTTCACCTTTGCCCCTGCCTTGCTTATTTATAACTAGAGGCCTGGTGCACAAAAATTTGTGCACTTGTGGGGTGGGGGATCCCTCAGCCCGGCCTGTGCCCTCTCGCAGTCTGGGACCCCTCAGGGGATGACCACCTGCTGGCTTAGGCCCGCTCCCCAGGGGATTGGGCCTAAGATGGCAATCAGACATCCCTCTGGCAGCCCAGCAGCCCTTGGGGGATGTCCATTTGCCAGCGGGGAGCAGGCCTAAACTGCAGTCGGACATCCTTAGCGCTGCTGAGGAGGCAGAAGTGGCTCCCCCCACCACTGGTGTACTGGCAGCCGTCAGCCTGGCTTGTGGCTGAGCAGAGCTCCCCACTGTGAGAGCGTACTGACCACCAGAGGGCAGCTCCTGCATTGAGCATTGCCCCCTGGTGGTCAGTGTGTGTCATAGTGACCAGTCATTCCCAGTCGTTCTGCTATTAGGGTCAGTTTGCATATTACCCTTTTACTATATAGGATAGAGGCCTGGTGCACGGGTGGGGGCTGGCTGGTTTGCCCTGAAGAGTGTCCCGGATCGGGGTAGGGGTCCCGCTTGGGTGCCTGGCCAGCCTGGATGAGGGGATGATGGCTGTTTGCAGCTGGTCGCACTCCCTTCAGGATGGGGGTCCACACTGGGGTGCCTGGCCAGTCTGGGTGAGGGGCTGAGGGCCGTTTTCAGTCTGGCAGGTGACTGAAGCTCCCAACCTCTCCTTTTTTTCTTTTCTTTTTTTTTATTCTGGGATATATTTACCTTCTATGGCTGTCACTGGAACTGAGAGCCGGCTTTAGCTCTGAGGCTCGGCTCCAGCTCTGAGACCTCGGCTGCTGAAAGCAGGTATCTGGGTTTGTTTGGCTTCTATAATTGAAACACTGTTGCAACTCCAGCTTTGAGGCCTGGCTGGCTGAAAGCAGGTTTCTGGGGTTTGTTTGGCTTCTATAATTGCAACATTGTTTCTTAGAGTGCAGCTCAGAGGCCGGCAGCGGCAGCGGCAGGTGGGGAACCTTGGCTTCCTCCATCACTGGAGCAAGCAAGCCTCCTGTTCGCTTCAGCTGCCTGGCTGCCAGCTGCCATTTTGGTTGGCAGTTAATTTGCATATCACCTTGATTAGCCAATGGGAAGCGTGTCAGAGGTACAGTTAATTACCATGTTTGTCTATTATTAGATAGGGTTTCTTTCTCTGAAAGTAATAAACCTGGCTCCAATTATCTTCACTGTATTTAATTGTTTGTTCAACCCTTGTAAACATGTAGTTTCAGGATTACTAACCCATATCCTATGAGAAACAACTGACAGTGTTTACTAACGGCTCTCTTTGTCTCCTGCCTTACAATATCCTGTTAAAACATCATTTTATAAAGTTCATGTAGGTCAGCTTTTTTTTTCTTACCACCCCCTATAGTGAGGTTATGTCACACACTTGTCATACAATTAGAGTCACTTGTCTCAATCTGCATTTCACACTGTGATCCTCACTCACCTCCCTCCCTCGACTTCCTGGTTCATTTTTTAAAAGCTGCATACTGTAAAAGTTCTATGGGTTTTGACAAACATAAAAAATCATTTCTCCACCATCCAAGAACCATACAAAATAGTTCCATCACCCTAAAAAATTTTAATCATGGAAACCTTTGTAGTCCCTTCCTCCAACCTTTGACAACCATTGATCTATTTTTCAACCTTATGTTTTGCCTTTTCAATAATGTCATATAAATGGAATTATATAGCCTCTTGAGTCTGGCTTTTTTTCACTGAGCAAATGCTTTTAAGATTCATTCATATTACATGAATCAATGGCTCATTCCTTTTTATTGCTATACTAGTGGCTCAGCATGCAAAAATCGCGTGAGACCCAGGACTCTGCCCACGCCACGGGATGGCCCCGAGTCCCAGAGTCCTGCCCTGCAGTGCGTGCGCAGCCTCCTGCTCATCGGTCTTTATGGCATGATGGCATGATGACCACAGACTTTTTATATATATAGATTGTATGGATATATTACGGTTTATTCTTTTACTTGTTGAAGAACTTCTTGGTTGTTTCCAATTTTTGGAAATGATGAGTGAAGCTGCGGTGAACCTTGTGTGAACAGGTTCTTGTGTCAACACCAGGTATTCATTTGGATAAAATTAATGGGTAAATGTTATTGTTGTTTAAGTCTCTAAGTTTGGGGGTAACTTATTACAGAGAAATAGATAACATACTTTTTCCCCCTGAACCATTCGAGAGTAAGTCTGAAAGTAATAAACCTGGCTCCAATTATCTTCACTGTATTTAATTGTTTGTTCAACCCTTGTAAACATGTAGTTTCAGGATTACTAACCCATACCCTATGAGAAACAACTGACAGTGTTTACTAACGGATGCCCTTTATCCATAAATACTTAAATATGTATGTCCTAAAATATTCTCTCATGTGACCAGGGAAAAATATCAATATTAGGATCTAATTTGCATCTTTATTCAAATTTTACTCATTGTTCCAATAATGTCGCTTATAGCTAAAGAAAATTACCATATAACTCATTATGCTCAGGTGGCATGTCTCTTCTTTCTTAAAATCTGGTAAGATTCCGCCTGGCTGGCTTGGCTCAGTGGTTGAGCGTCAACCTGTGAACCAGAAGGTTGCAGTTTGATTCCCTATCAGGGCACAAGCCTAGGTTGCGGGTTTGATCCCCAGTAAGGGGCGTGCAGGAGGCAGCCAATCAATGATTCTCTCTCATCATTGATGTTTCTCTCTCTCTCTCCTCCTCCTTTCTGAAATCAATAAAAATACATAGATTTTTAAAATGTGATAAGATTCCTCAGTCATTGTCTTTCATGATAAACCAACTATTTTATAGAATGTCCCACATTTTGGGTTCATCTACTATTTTCTTACTATTGGATTCAGAGATATGCACTTTTGGAAGAAATACTATTATATTAGGAGACACATTATACCAACCTGTACTGTTATTAGCTATGTCAACTTAATTAAGATGCTATCTACCATGTTTCTTGAATGTGTCGTTTTTATTTCCCCCTTTGTAATTATGTAATAAGTATCTTATGGGCCAATACTTTGAAATTATGCAACTATCCTATTTCTCACTAAACTTTTGTCCTCTAATATTAGCATTTATTTATTATTCTTTCCTGAATCAATTGTCACTATGTGGACTGCCAAATTGGTTTTTCTACATTTTTGGTTGTCACTGTAAGGAAGAGCTTTCTTTACCTACTGTTTATTTATTTGTGTCAATATCAATAAGTGTATCCTTAAAAAATCCTGGCTTTCTATATGTCAAATTAAAATTTGGTAATTTTGGTAATAGGATTTTCTTTTCTCCTCTTTTCTGCCTTTTTCCTCCCCATCTCTTCTCTCCCACCCACAGATTTTAGAGGGCATTTATTTGCTTCAGAGGTGGGCTCAAAGAACTAAAGTAAATAAAAAATCCAGTTGGATTTCTGAATAATTTTTTTTAACCTCTGATATCAGCTGTACCTTGATACCTTGTAACCTAGGGACTAAATTTTTAAAAGTGTCTACCACTGATTTATCTTGTATTGATTAGCAACAGAAAGAAAGAGGTGAGAAAGAAAATTGGTTACTATATGTATTTTTTAAAATATATTTTTATTGATTTCAGAGAGGAAGGGAGAGGGAGAGAGAGATAGAAACATCAATGATTAAAATCACTGATCGGTTGCCTCCTGCACGCCCCACACTGGGGATCAAGCCCGCGACCCGGGCATGTGCCCTGACCTGGAATCAAACCATGACCTCCTGGTTCATAGGCCGATGTTCAACTACTGAGCCATGCCGGTTGGACCTATATATCTTAGTAACAAGGCAAAGAAAAGACCGTGGGGGGCTGCTACAATAATTTTTCTTTTTTGCAACTCGTTAGAACACAAGTTGATATGTGAACCATCCTTCCTCCCCTACTCATCCACATTCTCTTTCAGCTTGTGCCTCGGCATGTTGGACTTCTTCAGCTGGTAAGGTTAACCATACTTCTTTTCCAAAGCTATATTCGGTAGTTGGTCAGTATAGCAGGTACAGTTGGTGCCCACCCAGATCCCCTGCAAAACCACTTAACCATCCCCCGGCTGATGAAGTGTAGGCTGATAACAGCCCACAGTTGCGTCCTTCTCCTGAGCATTGCCCTTGACTGATAAGCACTGCCTCACCCAGCACATGTCCCAAAAGAACAGAATCCATGCCAGCAGTCCCCCACCCCGTCACTCACAGTCACCCACTTGGGGAAGGTGTGCTTCCTGTTCCAACTGTAGCTTCTGTGGATGTAGAGGTCTTGTTTCCCAGAGAGGAGTTACTTCCACAGGGAGCCCAGGAAATTTCATTAAACTTAAAAGCGACCACTGCTACTGAGTCACTTGAGGCTTTTCAAGCCAGTAGACCAGCAGGCAAGGGCACATGGCTCGGTTGCAGGCTCCATCCCCAATTTCTGGCCCTGTTGGGGGTGGAGGGGAGGGAACATGAGGGAGGCATCCAATCCATGTGTCTCTCTCACATCAATGATTCTGTCTCTCCCTGTCCCTTCCGCTCTCTCTATAAATCAATGGAAAAATATCCTCCGGTGAGGATTAACAACAACAACAAAAAGTGTTATTTATTTGACTGGCCAATTGGTTCTGGCTGTTTGTTGCTGGGAGCTCAGCTGGGAACCTGTTCCTTCGGTCTCAGTTCCTGACTATATGCACCTCTCCATGGGCTACGGGCTTCTTCCCAGCACAGTGGTTGGGTTTCAAGATCAAGTGTCCTGTTGTACTGCTTTTTATGAGCTAGCTTCTAAAGTCACATAACATTATTTTTACTGTGGTCACAACCCTGCCCAGATTTAAGGAGGAAACACAGATCTCACCTCTCCTTGGGGAAAAATACATTCTGTCACAAGGAAATAGGCTTGCTGTAAACTTGCTTCTTTCATATGACCTGCGACATAGTCTGCTGAGTTTACAGGTGACCCTGCACACCTGGAAAGGACCTGGAGCCATTGCCACCCGCTTGTTTCACAGTGCTTTGGGAATTTTCCATTAGAGGAGAAGCCATTGCATACCTGCCCACACACCTACCTGGAAGCCACCACCACTACTGACTCATTGCAACTGCCACGGAGTTTTCGGGTTTAAATCCTACCTCATGAACTTATGGACTGTGTGACCTTTCTGTGTCTCAGTTTCTTCAACTGTAAACTGAAGATAATAAAACCAACTTCAGGAGACTGCATGAAGATTAAATGAGTTAATTCACGTAAAGGCTCAGAATAGTGCCTGCCACGTTGTTAACCTAAAGAGGATTCCACCCCAGGGACAGACTACTCTCCTTTGTGCCCATCTGCCCATGTTTCCAGGATGACGTAAAATTGCTCCTGGCCAGAAAGGACCTTCCAAGTGTTAGGGTCCAAGTAGCATCAACCAAAGAGTCACCTGGAGGAGATCTGGGGCGGACCATCCTCCGCTACGCAGCCCTCTCCCCTGGCCTGTGAGACGGGAAAAAGCTCACCTGGATCCTTCTGCTTCTGGCCACCTGCGGAAGACATGTGCTACCCCATGCCACTCACTGTCCTCCATCCGGAGGCAAGGGACCTGCTGGGCTGCTCCTCTCTTTCAAAGCAGGAGATGAAAACCAGAAAAGGTGCTTCCAGCAGACCCATATAGTAAGGAATTTCAAAAAGATAGAAGAAATGGGAATCAATTGGCAGAGCAGAAGAACCTAAAAACCCTTATAGGGAACAGGGCACTTGAGCAGTTAACAAAAGAGAGAAACAATTGAGCCACACTCCTAAAACCCTACCAACTTGCCAACTCCTAGAGTTGCTTCTGCAGCAGCTGGCTCCCCTGTATGGGCTCAGATGACAGCGACAGGTACAGCTTTTGAATTAGTTGTTTATCACAGCAGACTCAGAGCAGTGGTGTGCTAAATCCAGGCTCCTGGGAGTCTATGTGCACAACTCTTCCCAACTCCCATTCAGTGATCTTCTGTTGCCAGCTTGAAATTGGCCAAGGTAGGAGAATTTATACTATGAAATTCAGCAAATACTGCAAATCAAGGCTTCCTTCCGCCACTTCAGAGCTGGCTGTTAAATATTTACCAGCATATCACTGCTCCGGCGTTAGCTAAGATTAAAGAAACAGGGCAGTGCCCCAAGGGTCAGAAAAACCACGCTAAGAAGAGAAATTACCTACATAGTTTGCCTGTCCCTCCACAATCACATGAGGCAGATTCCCGTAATCAAAACCTGCATTCACTGCCGGGTAAACAGGAGTTCTCATCTGAAGTGAAGAAATACATTCCAACCATGAACAAAGTCCAGTCTGGACTTGCACCTACAAATAGGAACAGAAAACCAAGAATCAACAAACATTTTTTGGAAACTAAGAGTATAAAAGGAAGCACCAAATTCAACAAACAGAACTAGCTCACACTAAAAACATCTATAGAGTTAATAGAAACAGATTAAGCATAGCTAGTATTACTTAATATATTACAGAGTTACTTAAAAGCATATCACATCCAAAAAATAGAGACAGCTGCTATGAAACAATCAAAATTGATGGAAATTTAAAAATGAGATTGGTAAACTGAATAGTTGGACTGAATATGCAATTATCAAGTTGGAAAACTGAGCTGAGAGATTCTTCCAAAATGGTATTCCAAAAAAGAAGAAAGAAAAGAAAGGGAGAGAGGAGAGGAGAGGTTAGGGAGAGAAAGAGAGGGGGGGGGGGAGGGAGGAAGGGTGGGAAGAGAGAGAAAGAGAAAGAGAAGTAATGTCAAGAGACCTGAAGGATAGATATAATTAAAATTGTAAATATAGAACTTATAAAACTGTGAGACTAAAAGGGAGAAAAATTATCAAAGAACATTTCCCAGCACTAAAGAGGGACTTGGACTGAAAGGGCCTATTAAATGCCAGGCAGAATTTGTGCAAAATTATCTGCTGAAAATATGTAGATATTAACATGACAAACAAAAGTTAGGTCTTTCTTGCCTCTTTTATTTATTTACTTTAAAATATATATTTTTTTTATTTCAGAGAGGGAGAGAGAGGGAGAGACAGAAACATCAATGATGAGAGAGAATCATTGATTGGTTGCCTCCTGCACACCCCCCACTGGGGATCAAGCTTGCTACCCAGACATGTGCCCTTGACCGGAATCAAACCCGGGACCCCTCAGTCCGCAGGCTGACGCTCTATCCACTGCCAAACCGGCCAGGGCCTGCCTCTTCTTTTAGAAACCACCTATAAACAATAAAACTGAGAAACAGTAATGCCAACTCCATAGCTGATGAACTAGAAGGTAACTGAAGCTAAAATAGGAAGGAGGACTGACAAAAGCAGTGAATGTCAGAGATACGGAGAAGCATGGAGCCCAGAGCTACAGGTCTGGGGGAAAAGCCAGCAGAACCCATGACTTTAAAGTGCGTGGCTTCAGACAAAAATCAGTAATTTCCCTTTTGCAACAATAGAGTGACGTTCTGGTGGTGGAACTTCTCTGAACTTAGTTTGGAACTGAGAAAAAGCTGAGGAAGTAGATTTTAGCAAGAAATATCATAGACTAATCATTTTTTCAGGAAGTAGTCTGTTGTTCAGGGAGGGGGGTGGGGGAGAAAGACTGCATTGTGACATCCCTTGTCCTCAAGTGGGCTGCAGAGAAGAAAAACAAAGGAACTGACACACACATAACCCTGGGTTATGGGAGAGGTTCTGCTGACTGTGATTACAGTCCTGGCCTCTCCGTACAAAACTCGAGTAGATAACTAACTAGTCTGGGGGGCGAGGGGGGCTCACTTTCTTTAAAGTTGGGTGAGTAACCTTTTTTTTTTTTTTTTTTTTTAATAACTGTAAAAAGAGACAAGAAGAATGAAAGGGGTTTAAAAAAAAAAAAACCACAGGCAAAACAAATGGCAGATGAAGAATGAAGAATTCTCACCATAGAGCAGATAAAAATTGAGACCAAACTGTCATTAATTAAATTTAGAAAAATTATCTCTATAAAATTCATCTATTTAAACAAGAGCACAAAGCAGAAATATTAGTGTTCAGGGATGATAAGATAAAAATATGAAGACAGGTTTTTCTTCATGTTGATGAAACCTGAGACAGCAGGGCCCAGGGAGAAGTGATAAGGCAACAAAAATTGCAGATGTAAACATGATATTGCAAGCAGCACAAAGGAAAATAGGCATTGCCGAAAACACAGTGAGATAGGTGCACAGGGGGCAGGTGATGAAAGAAAAAAAAACAATAAAATGAAAAAAACTTTAAGCTACAAAAGGATCAGAGAGGAAAATTATAATTTTGAGAGACAAAAAAATGAAAACTCTATTCAGGCCTGATTGGTGTCTTTTATTCTGAACACTAAAATAAGATATAATCTATTCAAGTGAACATATAAGTAATAATTTAAGATCTATTTAAAATATTCCAGAAATAAAAGACTTATAACAACTTATTGAAGAAACACAACATATCATTGACAAAATCGGCTTGTCCCATACCAAGTCTGTTCTTCCCTTCTTCTAAACAACCAAGACTAAGGCTAGAGTCCCTGAATCACTGTGTGGAGAAGTGTTGTCCTGTGATTTGGAAAGTGTTATAGACTGTTACCCTAAAGAGAAATATATTCCTGTTTTGATACTATCGTTTCATTTGGGATCTATCATAATTGGCTAGCCTGTCTTAACAGGGTCACAGAAAAAAATGGATGTGCAACATCCAAAATAAGATATATTGTCATAAATTTATTTGACTTCAAAGAAAAACGAACAACATTTATTTTTTAGACAGGTAGGTTGAAAAAGTGATGTAAAAAAGGAAAAACCATTCAGGCTAGTTTAAGATTTCTCTACAGGTTTTTTACTGTGAGGAGACAGTAAAACAATTCTATAAAATCAAGGAAATAAAGTATGACAATAATTACACACAACTGATACTAATCAAATAGTCATTGAAATAAAAAGAACAGAAAAACATTTTATTTTATTTTATTATTTTATTTTATTTTATTTATTTATTTTATTTTATTTATTTTATTTTATTTTATTTTATTTATTTATTTATTTTATTTTATTATTTATTTTATTTATTTTATTTATTTTATTTTATTTTATTTTATTTTATTTTATTTTATTTTATTTTATTTTATTTTATTTTATTTTATTTTATTTTATTTTATTTTATTTTATTTTATTTTATTTTATTTTATTTTATTTTATTTTATTTTATTTATTTTATTTATTTATTAGTATACACATACTTTAATACCTTTGGTGCTGATGTTTGTGTTTTCCCCAGTTCCACCACCATTTATTTTTTTTGAATCCTCACCTGAGGATATTTTTCCATTGATTTTTAGGGAGAGTGGAGGGGTGGGAAAGAGATAGAGAGAAACATTGACATGAGAGAGACACAACAATTGGTTGCATCCTGCACGCACCCCGACCAGGGCCAGGGATGGAGCCTGCAACCCAGGAACGTGCCCTTGACCAGACTCAAACCTGGGACCCTTCAGTCCGTGGGCCAACACTCTACCCACTGAGCCAAACTGGCTAAGGCCCACCACCATTTTTTAATGTCTGGGTAAAATTCTGATCTGTTTCTTTCAAGTTTAAGTTTATTTATCCCATTTTAAATAGGTAGCACAATCACATGGAATGAAATTCAAAAAGTGGTAAAGCCAGTCTTTTTATTCTCATTACCTAGTTTCCCTCTTCAAAGGCAATTGCACTCGCTTCTCAACCTTTTGACTAAGATTAAACGCAAAGGCAGTCATAGTTACCAGTTTCTTACATATCTTTCCCAAGATAGCATATGCATACATAAGAAAATAAACACATAATCTGCCTAGATTTATATATATGTATAAAATATTTCTGTATATATGTCAAATGTTTGTGACATATATGTTTGAATCTATTCACAAACATTCACAGATATAATTTTACTACAGGCCCGGTGCATGACATTTGTGCACTCAGGGGGGATGTTCACCTCAGCCCTGCCTGTGCCCTTTAGTAGTCCGGGAGCCCTCGGACATCCTTGGCGCTGTGTCAGAGCGCCACCACCACTGCGCTTGCCAGCCATCAGCCCAGCTTGTGTCTGAGCGGCACTCCCCCTGTGGGAGCACACTGACCACCAGGGGGCAGCTCCTGCATTGAGCATCTGCCTCCTGGTGGTCAGTGAGTGTCATAGTGACCGGTCATTCCTCAGTTTGGTCGATTTGCATATTACCCTTTTATTATATAGAATTTTTATGCAAATGAAAATATACCATACATTCTGTTCTACATCTTGCTTTTCCCCCCTTATTAATATATTTTGAATATCACATAGTGGTGTGCTGGTAAATATTTTATAACCAGCTGTCTTGTCCCTGTTATGCTCCACAGAGAAGCTAGGATGGTCCTTCTAAATATTAGGCTATGACACCCCTCTGCTGGGAGCCCTCTGATGGCCCCTTACTGCTCTTTGAACAACAACTGAAGGTTTCCTATGGCCTAAGGAAGGTGGCTGATCTGGCCCCTGACTTTTACCTTATTTCCTATAACTCTTACCCATTTGTTCTACTCAAGCCATGCCAACCTCATTGCTGCCTGGTACTTCTTCCTCCAGACATCACATCATTTTCTCCTTTACTTCATTCACCTCCTCAGGCCATCTTTGAACATTCGCTCTACAATAGCTCCTCACCCACCTGTCACTCCCTGTTCCTCTTAATAACATTAATAGCTTGCACTTACTAAATTTATTATATGATAGGCACTATTCTAAGTGCTTTCAATATTTTATAATTTATGTATTTTAATATGTTTGTATTTATTTTAGAGAGAGAGGAAGGGGGAGAGAGAGAGAGAGAGAGAGAGAGAGAGAGAGAGAGAGAGAGAGAGAAACATTGATGTGAGAGGGAAATATCAATTGTTGCCTCCGGAACTCACAACCTGGTGTGTGCTTTGACCGGGAATGAAACAGGCAACTTTTCGGTGCATGGAATGACACTCAACCAACTGAGCCACACTAGCCAGGGCATAAGTGCTTTTCATATTTTTTTTATTTTTACTTTTTAAATTGACTTTAGTGAGAGAGGAAGAGAGGGCGAGAGAGAAACATCGATGTGAGAGAGAAAGACTGATGGGCTGCCTCCCATACACACCCTGATGGGGAATCCAACCAAAACCTGGGTATGTGCCCTGATCGGGAATCAAACCCAAGACCCTTCAGTGCCTGGGCAATGCTCCAACCAACCAAGTCACACTGGCCAGGGCACTTTTCATATTTTAAATCAGTTAATCCTTCCAACCATTTGGGATAGGTGCTGTTATTATCCCCACTTTTCAGATGTACAAATGAGTCACACAAATTGTTAAGTAACTTCCCCAAAGGTCACAGAACTCATAAGTGTCAGAGCCAGGATTAAAACCCAGACAGTTTAATACCAGAGCCATATTCTATATAATTTCTCATCTGCTATTTTTAAATACAATGTTATACTGCCCTTGCCCTGATTTTTTTTTACTATAGTACTTACCACTATACTATATTTCTACTGACATATGTCAGACATTATACTATATATCTACTTATTTATTTTACAGTATTTTACTCTTGCCCATTATTCCTACTGGGCTGTAAGATTTCTTCTGAGGGTAAGACTTACCTGTTTTCTTCATTGCTCTATATCACACATCTAAAACAGTGCCAACACACAATTATTGAATGAGTGAATGATGGTATATATCTGTACATATCTATAGACACCTTTTTCCCCCCAATATGGGAGCTCATGGATAAAGTGAAAAGTAGGAAATGATGTGATTTTAAGAGTAAAGAAAGGATGAATTCCACCCCCAACCACCAACCCAACCACATACACATGCAAAAATAAATAAATAAATAAATAAATAAATAAATAAATAAATAAAACCAAGAAAGATGCTACAAAAAACAGTCTATAGGTTTTTATGGCAAAATAGAAACTTAATCTAAAGGATGGATCAATGAATATGGAGGAAAAGAAATATAAGTGAGATTATGCAGAAGGTGACAGTTTAGCAACTTTTGTTGTTGTTGTTTGGAGGAGATATATTTGGAGATAGCTTTGAATAAGGGAAAGGAGTGGTTTTAGTTGGCATGTGGGAAGTGGGGAATTAAAAAATAACATACAGTTTTTTGGACCTAAATGAAAAAAAAGAACAAAAAAAAAACAACAACTAACTGGTGACAGTTTATTCTTGAAACACTTTTTAAAAAAGTATATCAAGACAAATGTCATCCAGAGGAATTGTAAGGCTCGAAATGAAATTTTACTTCCTTACTTTTGGATCTGGCTAGTTTGGCCCAGTCCAATGGACTCCCTGCAAATAGTTCATCAGAATTTTAGTAGTCTTTCTTAAGGATTTTGATAGAGAACATTGTAGTCATGTCTACAAGCTGACTTGGTTGTGTTTCCTTCTGCCTGTAAAAGGGGACTGGTTTTTAATACAATGACCAGATGTCCTGTTTAGGGTGGGACAGCCCTGGAATTTGATTAGAATCTGAGTTTTTAGACAATTATATTTCTAGCATGTTTCAGAACTGACAGTGAGGAGAAAGAAGACTTTTAAAAACAGTAATATAAAAAAATGTGCTTGAAATTTTTATAGGATCCTTATTAGTTAGCATTCAAATCCATTTATAGCACCTGGCTTAACAGAGACAATAAACAAAGAAGGGACTTCTTTTGGAAAGAATGTGACAACTGATGAACACCAGACCATGCTTAAAAAACAACACACATAAATAAGAGCTCTGGGTGGATGAATCTAACTTTCACCCTTGACCCTCATTTTCCTTTGACCTCCTCTCTTGCTAGAGGCCCTACTTAGTTTCCTTTGTAACATTTTCCTCATGCCTTTGTTAACAGTTGTTTAATACTGTTAATGTTTACCACAAGTTAACAGTAGCTTACCAATTAGTACTTGTATGACCTTGGCAATGTACTTAATCTCCTGGAGCATGTCTCCTCATCTGCAAAAACTGGGATAATAATAGTAGTGACCTTATAGGGCTGTTGTGAAGATTCACTGAGATAATACATAAAAGGTGCTTTTACCATGCAGAACTAAAGTTATGCACGCAATTATAGTTATTTTTTCCAATGAATTGATCATCCTAGGGAGTTAGCTGGTCCTAGAAGTACTGAGCTTCAGAAATTGCTTGGTACTCCACTGTACCTCATGGGCTCACAAACCACTGCACTAATTGAGGAAACTCCCAGTGAATCCAGGGTAATTTCCTGTAAAAAAAGAAAGAAAAGGAAAGAACACAAACTGAATTTTTTTGAGTTATCGTTTAGAACAAACAGTGATTCATTTTTTTTTAATGTAATAAACTAGAGGCCCGTTGCACAAAGAGATTCATGCAATAGGCCTTCCTTCCCCTGGCTGTGAGCACCGGTTTTTCTCCGGCACCCGGGACCTAGGCCTTTGCTCTAGCCACAGCGGAGAAGCCGAGCCTCTTCAGTCTTCAGTTGTCTTCAGTCTTCAGTCTTCAGGCCAGAGCCTTCAGTCTTCGCTCTGCACCTGCCATTTTTCTTGTTGGGTTAATTTGCATACTCATCCTGATTGGCTGATGGGCGTAGTGGAGTGACACCAATTTGCATGTTTCTCTTTTATTAGTGTAGATGTTTATTGGTCACTAACTATAAGTGAGTTATTCTTGTAGGTACATTATTTTGTAATTATCATCTCTATTAGCTTCTTCATTATGGGTCTATATAGATTTTTAATTTCTTTTTTAATATATTTTTATTGATTTCAGAGAGGAAGGGAAAGGGAGAGACAGAAACATCTATAATAATAAAAGTGTAATATGCTAATTAGACCGGACATCCTTCCAGACGAAGCCACTGTGGCGGGGGCCAAGGCAGAGGCGAGGCAGAGGTGGTTGCTGCAGAGGCGGGGGCCGAGCCCCTTGCATGAATTTTGTGCATTGGGCCTCTAGTCAATGATAAGACAGAATCATTGATCTGCGCCTCCTGCAAGCTCCACACTGGGGATAGAGCCTGGATCGAGCCTGCAACCATGTGCCCTGATGGATTGGAAATTGAACTGTGACTTCCTGGTTCATAGGTCAAAGGGCAACCACTGAGCCATGCCAGCCAGGCAGATTTTTAATTTCTTAAGAGCAGAGACAGTCTTTTCATTGTATTAAAGACTCAATAATTGCTTATTGCCTGAATAAGAGGAGAGAGTTAGTGAAAGTTTTAAGGAAGATTTGGCTCAGTTATACTTATATTTAAACAAAAACAAAGAACAGTGATTGTTCCTTATATCTTACTATGTTATTACATTAAAATAAAATATAATTGTTTAATAATTGTCATACTCTCAATACTCTAGCACATATACATTTTTCCATGTTTCTTTTTCTCTATTTACATGCATATTTTTACATATTTGTAATTTTAATGTATTTTCCATGTCACCTTCTGCCTTTCCACTTAATATTAATGGCAGACATTAATGTAAGTTTTTACATTAGCATCACCTTTATGACTTCCTGTAATTTAGAAATTTCTGTTTTCTGATTTTTGAAACCCATCTTGGGTTCCATGCGATTACTAGCAGTGTAAACCCTTGAACATTTGTAGGTGTTTTTGTGCTTCCTCCATGGACAGAAAGGTAAGAGAGTCCCTGGTAAAGCACATCGCATCCTGGAGGAAGAAATGATGCCACATCAGGGAACACACAGTCATTCCCAGGTGCACGTAGGAGAGAAAGGTATACCTAGCAAGCTGCTCTGAACAGAGAAGAGTGCGTGGAGGGTGGGCTTTAGCTCCATTTTGCAGTTTGATTAACTTGTTCCTATCTCCCTTCCTGCCTGGATACTATCTGTGAAGCTTTTGCTTTTCTTTCTCTCTTGCATAAAGCGTTTGCTTTTAATATGCTGCTATTTGAGTAGGGAAAAACAAGAGAACACTAGACTTCAGGGATCTGCCTGTTTCTCTTCTGCCTTTCCATGGAGCTTAGGTCTTTTGCCATCTGTTATTGTCAAGTGCAAGATGAGTAGAGAGAAGAACTACGGTGTCTGACACAGGATGCTGTACCTTGAAGAAATTATCAGGGAGCAGGAGAGGTTTATAGGAGCATCTCCTCTGCCATATTCCTCTTGGAAACAAGTGGAAGTACATTTGCAATGTTATATTAAAAATAATGCGAAAATGAGTTTTATTTTATTGTCAACTCTTCTGGGATAGAACTAGTTTTAAATGAAATAATGAGGAAATGACCTTTGTAACTAAATGTTCATTAATGTGCGGTGAGCTGTAAACCAGGTTTGGAAATGGGAGATCAAACTAAGGGATGAAAAGAGGGAAGTTCTCTGGGTGTTTTGCCCTCAATTCTTGGAGACAAGCCATATTTTGTAAACTAGAGAATTTAGATTTAGGTTATGTTGTGTTAATGTCCCCTCTCTTATTTGCCACCACTTACCAAGTTATGCTTGAGCAGTCCAGGTATGCTCTGGGCTATAACATGCATCTTGGGCCCAGTTTAATAGGGACCAACAGCATCCTCTGGAAGCCAACATGTTGATAGCAGGTATAATTAGGGAGAGATTCTAAGAGGAAGATGAATCTGATGATGGAGGCACCCAAAATTTGTAGGCTAAATTGTTTAGGGATCCCTTCCAATGGAAGATCTGCTAGAGCCAATCTTGAATATTATTTCAATTTTATTTTTATTACAAAAGGTAGCTTATCCTTTACAAAGTATACTCAAGCCCAAAAGAAATCTTTTGAAAATAGTTAAAAGAATGTAGAAAATTAAATCAAGTAGAACTCAAATAATAATATTTTTTTAGGTTTTAAGATCTAGCACCAATTAAAAGTATGAGTAAAAGAAGAATGGATTTATTGTATATCTAAAGTCTCATGCATCTGGGCATTTCTATTATAGGCTCAATCATTCATCCATTCTTTCACTGAACATTTACTGAGGGACTGACTCTTAAGTACTAGGTATTACAGGCAGTGAGTGGAACACTGCTGTTATCTATGTCAGTTTTTAATAATTTCAGAATCTCTTTGGATAAGCAAGGGTAAGTGTGTGTGTGGCACAAATACTTCAATGCAAATGAGTGAGCTACCCCTCAGGACCTTATCTATGCTCTGCCAGAATATATGTGCATCCCTGGAAACCTCACTCGAGAGGACAGAAGGTGGCTGATACCACCCACATTCTGAGTATATGTGCATCCCTGGAAACCTCACTCGAGAGGACAGAAGGTGGCTGATACCACCCACATTCTTTTTCTACTGCTCCATCCTGTCTGAAATTTAGTAACCTTAATAACTATTTACCATAAAGTCCCACAATTTAAATACCAGACAATTACAGCATATGGTGTTCTGGCCCTAATAAACCTTGCAAATAACCGAAATACACAGGATATTTGTCTTTGTGGCAGGCCTACGTGATATTTATGGGATCAGAGATAAGAGTACAAAGGGAGGCCAGTGTACCACATGCAACCATTTGAATACGTACTACGGTAAATTATCAGCGTTGGGAGCACAATTTGGAACACTAAGAGAAGGAACATGTGCTTGACACAACTATGCTGTGCAAAACAATCTTTTGCTCTGGGAGCATCTATGGCATTTAAGCCGAGAGGAAGAATTTCACAAGTTAAATATTTGTCTTCTTCTTCTTCTTCTTCTTCTTTTTTTTTTTTTAACCTAAGCACTTCTGCTACTCAGATTCTGCCTGAACTCCACAGCAGCTTATCTCTGAAATGGGCAGCTCTACCACCTACAAATTTTCAGTGCAGTTCGAGTCCACTTTTTGATTTGAAGACACAAGGCAAGAGATAGGAAGTTTTCCCCTGGGGCCAAATAGCTTCGGTTAGGGGAGAGGGTATTTATGGTTGTGGGCCAGTGTTCAACATTAGACCAGGAGTGGCAGAGGCACCCAGGTGTTTTTTAAATAAATATGTGCATTTATGATATGTAAGGTTCTTGAAAGCATGGGTCCAGAGTTAAGTGCTTAGTGATACAGGCAATTTAATGCCAACCCCATTTGCATGGAGATCTAGACAGCTGCATTTTTTCTAGAATTTCTTCAGCATGATGAAAGATAGGGCTAGACTAATGGCTTAGAGAATTGTAGCATATTTCTAAGTTTGACTTTCCCCCAAACTAGGTGTTGATGACAATATTATGAAGACTTTCTAAAGGAAGGAAATAGCAAACATATACAAAAAGAGAGCAGTATAGTGAACCACCATGTTTCCATTACCTAGCTCCAACAATGGATAACTCATGGTCAATCAGACCTCATCTATACTCCTAGTCATCCTCCCTCCCTCCACGAGTTTTTAAGCAAATTCTAGATGTCTTATATCACTATATCCTATATGTTTCTAAAAGATATTCTTTTTTAAAAAAATAGATTGATTTTAGGGAGAGAGGAAGAGAGATGTCAATTTGTTGTTCCACTTAGTTGTGTGTTCATTGGTTGATTCTTGTATGTGCCCTGACTGGAGATGGAACCCGCAGCCTTGGTGTATCTGGTTGGCCTTCTAACCAACTGAACTCCCTGGCCAGGGCTAAAAGATATTCTTAAAAACAAATAGGCCCTGGCCGGGGAGCTCAGTTGATTAGAACATCGTCTGGTTATGCCAAGTTTGCCCATTCCATCCCTGGTCAGGGCACACCAAGAATCAACCAATGAATGCATAAATAAGTGGAACAACAAATTGATGCTTCTCTTTCTCTCTCAAATTAATAAGAAAATTATATATATATATACACATAAAAGATACAGTATCATTTTCCAATTATTCCCAATTTCAACAAACACTTTATAGTTTCATCCACATTAGAGGCACCATGTGGTTTTTACTTCTGAGGATGAAAATAATTTCCAATGAAGAAACAGTGTTGTGTTCATGTTGTTTGAAGTCACAAGATCTGAGGAGGTGTGACGTGTTTTTATGATTGAAGCTACGCTGACTGTTTCTGGGGCTTGGTTGGCTTTAAGAGCTGCTGGCCTGGTGGTAGTGAATTAGAGACCTTTCCACAAAGGCTTAATTTTCCCCCCCTTAACCTTCGGAAGCAAGGCGTGGGAAGGGGATTTAGTTTTTCTGTTATGCTGAGGCATGTTCAAACTTGTTTCTTTTTACAAAATGTGCAAGTTGCTAAGAGAGCCATGGACTTATACGGACAAGTCCTGGCAGAGATTTTTTTTTTAAGCCGCCTGGGTCAGGGCAATGCGTTGCTTTTGCGTTTGTTCCTGCAGCCGGTTCGCTCCGGGCGGGCGGGCTAGAGGTCATGGACTCGGTGCCCGAGTCTCGCTCAGCTCCAATGGCTCTTTGGCGACACTGGGCGTTTCCTCCTTTTCCGGCCTCGGAAAGTTTTGTTTTGGTTCTTAGTTCCCGGTCAAGGAAAGGCACCCTGTCGACCAAAGGTTTCTCAGAGTCCCCTCCAGGTGGCTCACGGCCAAGTTTCCTCCATTCCAGCTGGCTCAGACTTGGCATCCACCGGGGTCCTCGGGATCCTCGAAGCGGGGGAGGCGAGTCTTGGGGGGAGAAAGAGAGCGGGCAGCCAGGCTGCCGGCTCCACGGCCGCCGGCCGGCCCCTCCTCAGCTCAGTCGCAAGGCCAGTACCCATCGCGCCGCAAAGGGTGCGGGCAGCCTCCCCGCTGAGTCCTCGCAGACCAGCTCCCCACCATTCCCAAGAGAACGCTCAGGCGAGCCCCGCCCGCGCCAGGGATAGAAGAGGGGACTAAACCCCGGGATGGGACGCGGGGCGCATGCGCGCACTGGCCGCGGCGTCCAGGAGTTCGCCCCGCAGCGGCGGCCGCTAGGTGGCGCATGCGCCCTGGAGGGTGCGGGCTGGGCTCTGGGAAGAAGGCGGTGGCGCTGAAAGGCGGGGGCGCCGTGGGGGCCGGGCCCGTGTTTACACAGCGGCGGGCGGGCGCGGACGCAGAACCCGGCGCGGCGGCAGCGGCACGATGGTCATGGCGCATTTCGTCGAGAATTTTTGGGTAAGAGGAGGATGCTGGAAATGGTGTGGGTTTCGGAGTCCAAGGCTTTCTGCGCCTGACCTCGGCCTGGGCGCGCTTGGGGCCGCGGCGGCGTCGGTTCCGCGGGCTGGGCGAGTCCTCGGACCGCCGCCTGCTGGGTCCCGCCTGGATGAAGCCCGGCGGGCGACGAGTCGGCGGCTGCCCGGACTCGCAGCCCTAGTGGGGGCAGAGAGGGCTGTCAGCGCGGGCCCCTCCGCCTGGGGCGGGGACGCCGACGAGCCGCCCGCCGCCCGCGCTGGGACAAAGCGCCGGATGAGGCGGGAGACGGGACCCGGCCCCACCGGAGGCTCCGGGCGCCGGGCGTGCTCGCGGCGGGGAGGCGCGCGACGGGCCCGCGGCGCGGCCGCTCCCAGCTGCGCGCGGAGGACGAGCGCGGGCCCCGGCCGGGTGGAGGGAGCGCGCCTCCTGCCCGCACCGCAGGCCCCCATCTGAGCCCTTTGGCCCCCCACCATTTCCACACGAAATCCACACGAAACCCCGTGCGCGCTGGGGCCGGCGCAGCATTTCCTCTCGGCTTCGCAGTTGGGCTCGCCGGTCAGCGCCCAGGACTTTGCCTCTGGGCCTGCCCACAAAGCGTATAAAAGTGGAGTTTAATGTTCCTGGATTCCTGGGGCTTAAGTGCACCGAGACTTCCCCTTGCCCCGTGCTCCCTCCCCTTCCTCATTCTCCCCACACCCCGCTGTTAGCTGAGTATTAGGATTAGGTTCTTGTGGGAAGGGCTTCTCCCTCCCGGTGGAGTGTGCGCCGCGGTTATTGTTTGCTGTCATGGGAAGTACAGTTCAGCCATGGACAGGAAAGGAACGTGTTTACCCCGGTGTCTCGGGTGAATCTCATTTTATGTCTTGACAGTTGCAAGTACTGCAGTTCCATGTTAAGATTTAGAAATATTTAAAGGAGTAATCTTCCAGCGAATCAGGATTGTGCCTTAAATACTTATTTCTAAGTGTCTCAGGGATGAACTTGTTTAGTAATCAAATCAGTTCATAGTTATTGGTTTTGTATCTACCTTGTTGTCCAAGCAACATAAATACTACACATAAGGTGTCTCCCCCCCCCTCCCCCCTAAAACGTACCATACAATACACCCATTCAGCTGTTACAATTCAAGGATTTTTTTTGTATATTTATAGAGTTGTGCAGACATCGCCACAGTGAATTTTAGAACAATTTTATCACTTCAGAAAGAATCCCTGTATCCATTAGCAGTCACTACTCATTTTCCTCATACCTCAGCAACTAATCGGTATATCTTTGCCTCTGCAGATTTATCTGTTCTGAGCATATTAAATAAATGGGGTCATATATGTGGTCCTTTGTGACTGGCTTCTTTTAGCTTGTTTCCAGGTTCATCCATGATGTAGCATGCAAGTGTCAGTACTTGGTTCCATTATATGGCTAAGAATTCCATTTTTTATATATATATATGGCATTTTATTTATCCATTACCAGTGATGGACATTTGGTTGTTTCTACTTTTTGGCTATTATGAATAATGCTGCTATGAACACTTCGTTACAAGTTTTTGTGTGCACATATATGTTCATTTCTTTTGGAAATGGGATTGCTGGTTCACACGGTAATTCTCTGTTTAATATTTCAAGGAGCCACCAAACTTTTCCTGAGTGGCAGCACTATTTTACAATTCCACTATCAATGTCTGAGGGTTCTAATTTTTCCACGTGCTGGACAATACTAGTTATCTGTCCTTTTCATTACAGTGGATGGATATGAAGTAGTATCTCATTGTGGTTTTGATTTGCATTTCTGTGGTGGCTAATGATGTTGAACATCTTTTAATGTGCTTATTGCTCATTTATGTATTTTCTTTGGCAAAATGGTTAGATTCATTGCCCATTTTTAGATTGGTTTGTCTTTTTATTATTGAGTTGTAAGAGTATTTTTTTATATTTTGGGTACATGTCTCCTATTAGATATATGACTTTGTAAATAGTTTCTCCCATTCTGTGGGTTGTCTTTTTCATTTTCTTGATGGTGTACTTTGAAGCACAGATGTTTTTAATTTTGATGGTCTTGAAGTCCCAATTTTTCTGTTATCAGTTATGTTTTTGTTGTTTATCTAAGAGGTCTTTCCTAGACCAAGGTCACAAAGATTTGGGGGAGGGGGGAGGGTTTTTTATAAGAGTTTATTTCAGCCAAACTGGCAACATATGCTGTGGAGCAAGATCTCAGATACTCTCCAAGGTCACAAAGATTTAATTCCATTGTTTTCTTCTGTGGGTTTTTATAGCTTTTGCTCTTATGTTTAGGTCTGTGATCATTTGAAGTTAATTTGTGTGTGTGGTAGGAGCAAGAGGTCCAATTTCATTCTTTGCATGTGAATATCTAGTTGTCCCAGCACTATTTGTTGAAAAGCATCCTTTTTCGCCCTAGCTGGTTTGGCTCATTGGGTAGACTGTTTGCCTGGGTTTGATTCCGGTCTCCATCCCCACCCAGTAGGGGGGGCGTGCAGGAGGCAGCTGATCAATGATTCTCTCTCATCATTGATGTTTCTATCTCTCCCTCTCTCTTCCTCTCTGAAATCAATACAAATATATTAAAAAAAAAGAATAAAGAAAAGCATCTTCTCTCTTCATTGAATAGTCTTGGCATCCTTGTCGAAAATTGTTGGGCATACATGTATGGGTTTGTTTATCTTTGGATTTTTAGTTGTATTCCATTGTCTTATGTTAGTACCACGTTGTTTTGATTACTATAGCTCTGTAGTAAGTTTGGAATCAGGAGTATGAGTCTTCCAACTTTGTTCTTGTTCAGGATTATTTTGTCTATTCTGGATCCCTTGCATTTCCATATGAATTTTTGATTTAGCCTATCAGTTTTAGAATTTAGGTTTTACAATAGCAATTAGCAATCATTTAAATTGACATTCTTAAAATGTTTTGCACATTTTTTATGCATGAATGTGTTTTGAAAGTTGAACTTAATTACAAATTATATACTAGCATTTTAAAGTTATCTTTTGTTTTCTGTTAACTGAGATTTGGACATAGCCTTGTTTGATGTTCTTGGCTATTATGAATAATACTTCTATAAACACATTTGTACAAGTTTGGTGTAGGTACCCTTTTTTGTGTCTCTTAAAAGAGGAATAAATTTCGCCATCTGAAATCTATAGTGAATCTCAAGTCTAATTTATGTTGCAGTCTTTGCCTTCATTTCACTATTGAGTACAAGTAGTTAAAATAGACTGTATTTTATTTTACTTTGAAGATTAGGATTGGGGCTGAAAAGCTCCTAAGGAGGGTTAAATGAACTAAGAAAGTCTAGGAACTAAATAACTTTTGATAATTTGATAGCTGTCTGTTTAAAACAACAACTTAAAGATTTACATATTTTAGGATCATTTATAAAATAATTTTCTAAAAAATATTTTTTATTCGAGAGAGAGAAAGAGAGAGAGAGAGAAATGTAGACTTGTTGTTCCACTTATTTATGCATTCATTGGTTGATTCTTGTGTGTGCCCTGACTGGGAATGGAATGGGCAACTTTGGTATATGGGAACGGTGCTCTAACCAACTGAGCTACTCGACCAGGGTTTAAAATAATTTCTTAAAATAGAGAACTTACAATTAACTTCACGTTTCTTTCCGAATGTTTAAAGTGACACTGTCAAAACAGAATAAAACTTGTCAGAGTGAGAATCTTTCAAGTTTTCGATTTGTAACCAAACAACCTATTAATTGTTTTTTTGCCCTACATATAAAAAGACAAACCTTTTGTTGTGGCATTTTATTAGAGGAAAGTTTGACTCATCCATTCAAACTTTCTTCAAGCTTTTTTGAAAGCAGCACATCCTGCCTTTAAGTCTTTAAAGTATGGTGTTTCTTAACTTAAAGCAGCGGTTCTCAACCTGTGGGTCACGACCCCTTCACAGGGGTGGCTTAAAACCATCAGAAAACACATATATAATTACATATTGTTTTTATCTTTTTTTCCTTTTTTTTCTTTATCTTTAAATTCTTTATTAGTTAAGGAATTACAAATGTGTCCTCATTCCCCCCCATTAACCCCCGCAATCCCCCCCCCCCCCACTCATGCTCTCATCCCCCTGTTGTCTATGTCCATTGGTTTGGCTTATATGCATGCATACAAGTCCTTTGGTTGATCTCTTCCCCTTACCCCCACTCTCCCCTACTTTCCCTCTGGGGATTAATAGTCTGATTGCTGTTTCTCTGTCTTTGGATCTGTCCCTGTTCATCAGTCTATGTTGTTCTCTATAGTCCACAAATGAGTGAGATCATGTGGTATTTATCTTTCT
This sequence comes from Myotis myotis, assembly GCF_014108235.1. Lineage (NCBI taxonomy): Eukaryota > Metazoa > Chordata > Mammalia > Chiroptera > Vespertilionidae > Myotis > Myotis myotis. Next base: position 38,532,199 of record NW_023416357.1, read on the forward strand.
CTGACTGGCTTGTTTCACTTAGCAAAATGCTTTCCAGTTCCATCCAAGCTGTTGCAAAAGGCAAGAGTTCCTTCTTTTTTACCACAGCGTAGTATTCCATTGTGTAGATGTACCACAGTTTTTTAATCCACTCATCTGCTGACGGGCACTTAGGCTGTTTCCAAATCTTAGCTATGGTGAATTGTGCTGCTATGAACATAGGGGTGCATATATCCTTTCTGATTGGTGTTTCTGGCTTCTTGGGATATATTCCTAGAAGTGGGATCACTGAGTCAAATGGGAGTTCCATTTTTAACTTTGTGAGGAAACTCCATACTGTCTTCCATAGTGGCTGCACCAGTCTGCATTCCCACCAGCAGTGCACGAGTGTTCCCTTTTCTCTGCATCCTCTCCACATCCTCTCCAGCACTTGCCGTTTGTTGATTTGTTGATGATAGCCATTCTGACAGGTGTGAGATGATACCTCATTGTTGTTTTGATTTGCATCTCTCGGATGATTAGTGACTTTGAGCATGTTTTCATATGTCTCTTGGCTTTCTGAATGTCCTCTTTTGAAAAGTGTCTATATAGGTCCTTTGCCCATTTTTTGATTGGATTGTTTATCTTCCTTTTGTTAAGTTGTATGAGTTCCCTATAAATGTCGGAGATTAAACCCTTATCGGTGATAACATTGGCAAATATGTTCTCCCATGCAGTGGGCTTTCTTGTTGTTTTGTTGATGGTTTCTTTTGCTGTGCAGAAGCTTTTTATTTTGATGTAGTCCCATTTGTTTATTTTTATTTTTTTTAAAATATATTTATTGATTTCTTAAAGAGAGGAAGGGAGAGGGATAGAGAGTTAGAAACATCGATGAGAGAGAAACATCAATCAGCTGCCTCCTGCACACCCCCTCCTGGGGATGTGCCTGCAACCAAGGTACATACATGCCCTTGACCGGAATCGAACCTGGGACCTTTCAGTCCTCAGGCTGACTCTCTATCCACCAAGCCAAAGCGGTCAGGGCCCATTTGTTTATTTTCTCTTTTGTTTCCAATGCCCTAGGAGCTGTATCAGTGAAGAAATTGCTTCGGCACATGTCCGAGATTTTGTTGCCTTTGGATTCCTCTGGTATTTTTATGGTTTCCTGTCTTACATTTAAGTCCTTTATCCATTTTGAGTTTATTTTTATATATGGTGTAAGTTGGTGGTCTAGTTTCATTTTTTTGCATGTATCTGTCCAATTTTCCCAACACCATTTATTGAAGAGACTATCTTGGCTCCATTGTATGTTCTTGCCTCCTTTGTCAAATATTAATTGAGAATATTGGTTTGGGTCGATTTCTGGATTCTCTATTCTATTCCATTGATCTATATGTCTGTTTTGTGCGAGTACCAGGCGGTTTTGAGAACAATGGCTTTGTAATACAGCTTGATATCTGGTATTGAGATCCCACCTACTTTGTTCTTCTTTCTCAGGATCGCTGCAGCTATTCGGGGTCTTTTTTAATTCCAGATGAATTTTTGGAGAGTTCGTTCTAGGTCTGTGAAATATGCTGTTGGTCTTTTAATGGGAAGTGCGTTGAATTTATAGATTGCTTTGGGTATGCTTTAATTATGTTCAATTTGTAACAATGAAATTGGGGGTCACCACAACATGAGGAACTGTATTAAAGGGTTGGGGCATTAGGAAGGTTGAGAACCACTGACTTAAAGTATATGCTACGTTACAAATTCTTTTACTTAATACTATACTTTAAAGAGAAAAATATATTCGAACTTCCTACACAACAGGTGTTTTGTTGTTAATAAGTCATTTTTTGCCACAAAGTATAGTGCCATTGATAATCAAGCTGAAAATGTTTTTCTTTTCTACTAAAATTGGACAGCAAATAATATTCATAGCAGATACTACACTATTGTCTTTAATATCAGTTGTTAGCTCATCAGAAGATTGTATAACTTAAAAAAGATATCAACAAATATTACAATGAGAAAACGTCTTGATATGCTGTTTCATTCTCTAAGAGTTGATTATCAGTTAATAATACTTTTGAGATTCTCTGTGTAAGCATTGTATTAGTTATTAAATTAGCTTCATGTTTTTGTATAAATTCAGATTATTAAATTCAGGAGTTAAAATTTTTTTTAAACAAATGGATTTCATAGGTTATAATTATTTTCATATGTTTTTATTGATTTTTTTAGAAAGGAAGGGAGAGGGAGAGATACAATCATTGATGAGAGAGAAATATTGATTGGCTGCTTCCTGCATGCCTCTGACCTGGAATGGAACCTGAGACCTCTTGAGGCATGGGTCTGAGCCACACCTGCTGGGCATAGGTGATTGATAATTATTGAAGGGGTAAAATAAGTAAGCACAACATATTTGATGAAATACCTTACAAATCTCATTTTACATAGTAGAACTAACCTATATAAGCTGTGCAGCATTTTCTGAAAGACAGCAAGTATTCTTTAACATACATCACATTGTGGTAAACTGATATTTTTACTTAGGTAACTTTTTCCAAAGATTATCTCCAATCAGCACATCAAGAATGAACAATTATCTTAGGTATATTTATCCTGAAGTTTTTCCTTATTTCTTTTCCTTATTTCTTTTACTGATTAACCAGTACAAGAATTTCATTCCATTTGTCTGTTGATTTCACTAGTATTGTCATACTTAAGTTTTTAAATAAAATTAGAGCACTTGGTTACATATCTAAAATTTGATATGTGATTACATAGATGAACAGAGGATTAAAATGATTTTTAAAAACCTGGAATTGCGCCCTAACCGGTTTGGCTCAGTGGATAGAGCGTCGGCCTGCGGACTGAAGGGTCCCGAGTTCGATTCCGGTAGAGGGCATGTACCTTGGTTGCGGGCACATCCCCAGTAGGGGGTGTGCAGGAGGCGGCTGATCGATGTTTCTCTCTCATCAATGTTTCTAACTCTCTATTCCTCTCCCTTCCTCTCTGTGAAAAATCAATAAAATATATTCAAAACAAAACACCTGGAATTGCTATTAATAGGACATTGGAATCCAAACGTTATAAATTTGCTTGATTATTTTATATAAATTCAGTATCTTAGATGAGAGACTAATAACCACATATATACACACACACACACACACATTCTTTGGGGTTATTTAAAAATGTATGTCTTTAAAAAATTAGTTGAAGTGACCATAGAAACCCAGGATATAGACTTTCTGTTACTTGAAATTTCCAAATATTGTAGTTTGGAGCACCTGCTTAGGATATGATCCCATCAGATGGTATATTAAAATTCAAAAAGTATATATGTATGTATATTTACATATCTACATTAACAGATTTGTGAAATTTACACAGTTTAGTATTCAAGTTACAAAAGGAAATAAATACAGTATAAAAAAAAATATCTCCTTTTCTTCTGTCATCAAGATCTCCCCAAAAGCAATCACTGTTACCAGTTTCTTATATAGCTTTCCTAAGATAACCTATGTATATACAAGCAAGTAACATCCACTAAATTAAAATGTATAATTGTATAACAGCCAGTTAGCCGTGCCCAAATTGTTTTCAACTGCAACAGGCTATGAAAATGCAAACTACAGATTTCATCTAACTAGGTTCAAGTAGACTTGATGGGCAGACATTATAAAATTACAGTATTTTAGATGGCACCAAATTTTTTGAAGTCCTTGGATTTTTGGGTGGGGGTGGGGGTGGAGGGATGGTTATTTTGTATGTTTTGCCTTAATCTAGGAGGAATTTGAAAGTAAGAAATAAATACTGATTTAGTCTGCATAAATTTAATTCAGGGGAAGGATTTTAGAGCACTGATATGGAAAGGATAAACATTTTCTGTCTGGGTTCTTTTCTGGCCCTGCACACTAAATCCTAAATACTCTAATCCCTTCAGAACTACTTAAATTATTTAGGCAAAGGCATGGGAGAACAGGTATGCTTTGTATCATCCTGCATATTTGGCTAGCATAAGCCCTTTGGAAGTAGTTTTTTTGAGTCATGGGGTATCTTTTGAAATTATGAAATTCATCCTGATTTCATAATTCTGGAACAATTAATCCTAAGAAATCCCTATAGAAATATGGTGTTATACAGATTTATAAAGGAAAGGGATTAATGGATTGGCTTTTAATTTACCTAGTGTGGAAAAATTAAAGAATATTAGAGTTTGAAGAATTTTAATAACAATTGGGTCCACAGAAGTTAGCATACGTTGGTCAGATATGGGGAGAAACAAAAACAGCAACTGAGATGTATAGTTGTATCTATTGATGAAGATGCTAGATAGAGAATGTTGCTGGAATGACCAGTCAGAGAGGATTAAATTGGGAAGTGATTAGTGAACTGTGTGATGAAGATGAGGCACATAATTCCATCAGTTCTTGAGGCACAAACGTTCCTTGATGGAATTTCAGGATTAAAAATTACAGCTGGTGTGGCTCAGTGATTGAATGTCCGCCTGTGAACCAGAAGATCACGGTTCAATTCCTAGTCAAGGCACATGCCTGGGCGTGGGCTAGATCTCTAGTGGGGGTTGTGCAGGAAACAGCTGATCAGTGATTCTCTCTCATCATTGATGTTTCTATCTCTCCCTACTTCTCTGAAATCAATAAAAATATATTTTAAAAAATTATGGAAAATACTGACAAGCATGCTTGCTTGGCTTTAGGGAAGGAAGGTTCAATATAAGTAAAGCAAATTGGTGGTGCTGGGGTCTTAAAACTAAAAAATGTTAGTTTTTAGTTGGGTGAAACAACAGCCAGTGAAGATGGTTTTTCCTTTTAATTATAACCATAATTATGATGTAACTAGAGGCCCGGTGCACGAAATTCATGCTCTGGGGCGGGGGGGCGGGAGGGTTCCTCAGCCTGGCCTGCGTCCTCTCGCAGTCTGGGACCCCTTGCTCCTTAGCACCCACCTGCTTACTGCTCCTTGCCGCTGGCTCGCTGCTCCTTAGTGCTCCCACCACTGCCGCTGCGCTCACCAGCCATGAGTCTGGTTTCTGGCTGAGTGACGCTCCCCCTGTGGGAGTGCACTGACCGTCAGGGGGCAGCTCCTGCCTTGTTGAGTGCACATCATAGTGACTGGTCGTTCCGCTGGTCTTCTGCCGTTTGGTCGATTTGCATATTAGGGTTTTAGTATATAGATAGGTAAAACAGAAGAATACAGAAGTAAAAATTACCTATAGCCTTTCCCTCTATCGGATAGAGTCTATCGTCTAAGATACTTAGAAATATGAAATTTTAAATGGGTTCTACTATATAGTTTTTTTTTAAAGTTTTTTTTTTTTTAAAAAAAATATATTTTATTGATTTTTTACAGAGAGGAAGGCAGAGGGATAGAGAGTTAGAAACATCGATGAGAGAGAAACATTGATCAGCTGCCTCCTGCACACTCCCTGCTGGGGATGTGCCCACAACCAAGGTACATGCCCTTGACCGGGATCGAACCTGGGACCCTTGAGTCCACAGGTTGACGCTCTATCCACTGAGCCAAACCGGTTAGGGATACTATATAGTTTTGTATCTTATAATTTTCAAATGATACCAAGCATTTTTCTCATGTGATTAAGTATTCTTGAATATGTTTTTAGTGACTCCATGGGTTTCCGTGGAATAGAGAGGCCATAATTTTTTTTAAAAAAACCCGTCCCTTTGGACATTTAGGTTATTTCTAGTTTTGTTTTTTCACTTAAGCATTATGAGGACTTGAGATTTAAGTACTAATGTATACAGGATGCCAGTTTAAGTGGTAGCCTTCAGTGTCTATGCAAGTATAGCTTGAAGAGTTTTTGAGAAAGCTGAACTTGTTAAGTTTTATTATTTTCATTTTGAGAGTAATGAAAATTACATTTTTTACAGATTACAGAAAATTTGAAAGATATAAAAATGAAAATAATCTCTCAACTGTTTGCATCTGCTATTTTTGTAGAATCCATATGTAATATTTATTAGATGGCTTTAAGGATTTAACTAACTGGGAAGAGGTGAGTTATAATTAAAACTCATCAGTCAACCAACAAATGTGTTTGAGTAACTTTTGCACCTGCACTGAGTAGTTTTGACTGCTGAGCAGTGCTCATTCTATATACATTTTTTTAAAAAAATATTTTTATTGATTTCAGAGAGGAAGGGAGAGGGAAAGGGAGATAGAAACATCAATGATGAAAGAGAATCATTGATCAGCTGCCTCCTGCATGCCCCCCAGTAGGAACCGGAGCCAGCAACCTGGGCATATGTCCTGACCAAGAATCAACCGTGACCTCCTGGTTCATAGGTCGATGCCCAACCACTGAGCCACATTGGCTGGGTTCATTTTACATATTATAATCAGTTTTTTTTTTTTTGCTTTAGTAATATCTTGTCAATAGTTCTGCAGAATCCTTTTAGTGATCATGTGTGAAAAACAGCTTGAATGTGTTTTATTCTTTTTTTCCTAGCAGTTTTTAAGGCAAAAATGGTACTGGAAGGCTGTCATTGTATATTTGTTGAATTCCTATCAAAAGTGCAAAAGTGTCTAGAACAGTGGTTCTCAACCTTCCTAATGCCGCGACCCTTTAATACAGTTCCTCATGTTGTGGTAACCCCCAACCATAAAATTATTTTCATTGTTACTTCATAACTGTAATTTTGCTACTGTTATGAATCGTAATGTAAATATCTGATATGCAGGATGTATTTTCATTGTTACAAATTGAACATAATTAAAGCATAGTGATTAATCACAAAAACAATTTGTAATTATATATGTGTTTTCCAATGGTCTTAGGCGACCCCTGTGAAAGGGTCATTCGACTCCCAAAGGGGTCGTGACCCACAGGTTGAGAACCGCTGGTCTAGAAGCTTCTTCAGTAGAGGGGCCATTCGTCAAAGGAGAAAGAGTATCTTCAGAATTGGTTAAATGTTTTATTTTGTTTTTCAGAGAAGTCAAATAAAGTGAGACCATCAGAAATGTATTAATGCTATACTTTGCAGTGACTTATCCAAGGTTAGCTAATAAATGTTGGTAAGTGCTAGAGAAAAAGGAGAATATAGAGAGGTAGGAAGTGACATTTATTTATTTAAGCTGTCTGGAGTTCAGAGGAAGGTTAGGCATGTTGTTGTTATTCACATGACAGTAACTCCTGACCTTTCTCTTCCCTCCCCCCCAAATATGTGTTTTTTTAATTGAAAAAGAAAATGGGTAAAATCAACTTTTTAATTCATACAGTCTACACTCTATCTTTTGCCTACTTTTCAGCTCTTGTACTCATCAAAATTGAAGTGTTTAACTTACTGTTGCCCTTAAAAGATTCTTTGAAAGAGAAGTTTCAAACCATTAACTATAATCTGTGGGGTTTACCCTGGCCAGTACTTAGTTGGGTAGCTCAGTTGGTTAGAGCATCATCCTGATATGCCAGTGTTGCAGGTTTGCTCTCCAAGCAGGGCACACACAAGAAGCAACCAATGAATGCATAAATTCATGGAACAACAAATCGATGTTTCTCTCCCTTCTTTTCTCTCTAAAATCAATAAATTAAAACTCTGTGGGGTTTATAGCTTTATGCTTTTCTACTATTTTTGTGGCTCTTAAAACCTAGGTATTTGAATTCCGTTTTAGTTAAAATGGGAATTTCATAGCTGTTTAAATAGAGATATTCATTTCTTTTCAAGTGGAAATATGTTAGATTGTATTTTATAATCTATTAGAAAACTTTAGGTATAAAGTTGTGCTATAAAATCAACCAGAAAAAGATAAAGGTGCCTTTGGATTTCTAAAATAAGTTTGATGATTTATTTAAACTTTTTAATTTGATATTTCTAAGGATGTCTTACTTGTAGACTGTATTAGGCTAGGAAAAAATCTGAACATTTTCAGTGACTTGTGACCTTACTTAGGTTATCTTTTCAGTTAAATTTCAGTTCAGATGATAATTTAGGTCTAAGACAATATGCATAGTAGACCTCATTTTCATATTAAATTGTAGCATGTTACTATATGTATGAGAAAAGGAATCTGGACTGATAATACATCAAACTGTTAACTGTAGTAGTCTTAGTTAAAGTGGAGTGGTAAGAGGAAGTATGATTCTGGACTTTCATCTTCAAAGGATGGCAAAACTTTTTTTTTTACTTCATACAAGGAATATACAAAGATTTAAAAAAATGTTTTCATTGATTTCAGGGAGGAAGGGAGAGAGAGAAAGAGACAGAAACAATGATGAGATGATGAGAGAATCATTGTTGATCAGCTGCCTCTTGCACCCCCCCTCCCCCCTCCCTTCGGGGATCAAGCGGACAAACCAGGCATCTTCCCTGCCGGGGAAACAAACTCTGACCTCCATGCTCATCCACTGATCACACTGGCTGGGCTATTCAGAGTTTTTTAAAACTTATTTATATTGGATTATAGGACAGTTTTATTTGCCCCAGGTCGAAGGTAGTGGATGTTCTGTGAAAGTGATACCTCTTTGTAAAGTGCATTAAGATGAGCAGATAAAAGATGCTATCTTGTGCAAACCTTCTTAGCAGTTGTTCTCCTTGGGCCAGCAATGGTGTTAATGTTTTTGTCGGTTAATACTGAAAAGTTTCTCTGCAAGAATTTATTGATTAAAGAAGATAATATTATTTACTGAACTTTTTGGGTAATGTTATTGAGCTATATTTTACACGCCATGTAATCCACTCATTAAAGTATACAATTCAGTGGTTGTTGGTAATATTCACAGTCAATTTTGATAATATTTACAACGATCATCGATTTAAAACCATTTTTATTACCTCAAAAAGAAATCCGGTACCGTTTATCATCCCTTACATTACCTCCAACCTCCAAGCAACCTATTAATCTATTTTCTCTTTTTTTATTCTGGACTTTTAAAATGAATGGAATCATTACAGTATGTGGTCTTGTGTGACTGGCTTTTTTCTCTTAGCATAATGTTTTCGGGGTTAATCAGTGTTGTTGCATATATCAGAGCTTTATTCCTTTTATGGCTGAATAATATTCTAGTTCAAGGCTATATCACATTTTGTTTATTCATTTGTCAGGTAATGGACTTTTGGGTTGTTTCCATCTTTTGGCTATTATGATTAATGTTGCTATAAACATTCTTGTACAGATGTCTTTGTGGACATATGTATTTACTTGTTAAACTAATGAATTAACCACCTGAAAAGAAGCTCATCACTGATTAGTAAATACTCTTAAAAATCTAGTCACAGGTGTACCTCATTTTGTGCTTTGCTTTATTGCACTTCACAGATGTGTGTTTTTTATAAATTGGAGGCAAGTCCCTCCACCAGCATAAAGCTTACGACTTGTTTTTTTTTGCGATACTCAGTTTGTTGCGATGGTCTGGAACTGAACACACAGTATCTCTGAGGCATGCCTGTATTTGGTTATGGGGTTTTTTGTTTGCTTGGGTGGGTGACAATAATGTTCTAACAATGATTGTGGTGATGGTTGCACAACTCTATAAATATCCTAAAAGTTATTACAGTGTACAGATTTTAAATGGGTGAATTATATGGTGTGTGAATTATATCTCAATAAAACTGTTGTAAAAAAGGAATAATTTAAAAATTTGAGCAGAAGGAAAAAAACAGTCATTGATAAGCAAAATTTGATATCAATAGTTGTGGTGTACTTGGAAGAAAATTGCATTTTAAAACTGTCATGATAGCTCTTAACTCATATATTGAAGACTTGGTTTATTTTTTATTGGAAAGTTAGTCTATGCTCATTATTCCACTTTCCAGAAATAATTTGCTGTTAATATTTTGCTGTATATGCTTTTAGACTCGTTTTGTATAAGTACAAGGTGGGGCAGAGGTTTACAGTTCATATGGAAAATAATAAAATAGTTATTTTATAAATAATAATTCAAGATTAAACTGCGTTTTGCATACTCACAACTATAAACCTACTTTTGCCCAACCCTGTATATACAACATGTTATTTTTTTCAGAGAAAATGAAATTCGATTAGGGATACTGTTTTGCACCTTTTTAATTCAATCCAATTTACTTTTTTTACCTAAAAAAAGAAAAAGCAGTATCAGGCCTCCATAGAAGAATGGGTCATTATGATTTCTGCAGTCATCTGTTACCAATGAACATAAATAGCAACCATATTCAACTGTTAGGGAAAGCTGACTTTTCTAACTGAATAAGATTTGACCAATTTAGAAAACAAAATCTTGCTTATATATAAAACCTTCCTGTACATTTTTCAGCCATTTCCTATAAATCTACAGCTATTTCAAACTGAAATTTAAAAATATATTGCTTTTATTAGGAAGATACCAACTTTCAGAAATTGAGGTAGCAAGAACCAATTTGTTAAGAAAAGACAAAACCAAGCAAAACTACTCTTCAAGAGAAAAAGGGAATCTCCCAACTTCTCTTTTTCTTTCTTTCAAACAACCTTGGGGATCGAGCCCACAACCTGGGCATGTGCCCTTGATCAGAATCGAACCTGGGACCCTTCAGTCCACAGGCTGACACTCTGTCCACTGAGGTAAACCAGCTAGGTCTGGGTGCTGGTTTAAATAGCCCTTCACTCTCAGCTCTTTTCCATTTTTGCCTTTAAATATGCATAATACACTTTGGGAACTCAGATAACCTGGACTTGTTAGAATTATTTGCAAATGAGAAGTAGTAGGTATGTTAGGCGAGAAATTTGGGGCATAAGAGCTTTAGACTTTGGATTTTAAGGTTTTAGATTTCAGGTTTGTTTCTTTCAGGATTCATATTATGAGAGTTGGTGGGTCCTCTAATCATTTGTAATTTCTATATTACAGTCAGATAATGGGATGAATCCATCAGAAATTTCAGGCCTGTTATTATTTGTAACTTTATTTACTAATCTGCGTGATGTTATTTTCACTTGCTATAGACTAGTGATAATGGTTATTTCAAAAAATGTTCTTATTTTGGCTGGAATAAATTTGCATGCAAAAGCCAGGGAAAGTAAAAACTAGAGTTAGATAATAAACTTTATATTTATCTTAAACATGAAAAAGTTGTAGAAGCTAAATGGATATGTTTGGATTCATAAGAGACTGTAGTTTATGACCAGGGCCAGGAGTCGAGCCTGCTGAGGTATGTGCCTTGCCCTTGAGCAGAATTGCACCTGGGACCCTTCAGTCTGCGGGCCCACATGCTATCCCTTGAGCCAAACCGACTAGGGCTAATGTTACATTCTTCCTGAAAATTGAAAGTGGCTATTCATAATGTTAAGGATATTATCTCCTTATGAATATAGCTGCTTTTTTTTTTTTTTTTTTTTTTAAAGCTTACAGCACCTGGTATTCAAATATGACATTTTAATTGTATGAATGGCAAACTAATTACTTGGTATATTAGTTGACAAGTTTATTAGGGATCACGTCAACATAACTGGAAGTTCCTATAATATGTTTCCTGTTTTTGGCAAACTTTGGAAAAATTAGGTTTCAGGTTGCATAACACTTGCTTATGATATTGCTTTTTATTTCCAGTAAATATGTTCCATTCTTTATTTTCACTGAAGAAAAGTAACACTGACATTTGTGAAGAGAGTTGTTGAGCTTGGTTTATTGATAGTCTTTTACTTCACCTATAACATTGATATTTCTAATGTTTTCTTTGCTATGACTAGCTAACTTAGCATTTATTGGATTAAATAACTAAAGGTTTTGTAGGATTGTGTAGTGGTCTGGTTCTCTTAATTTCCCATTAGTTGAGGACTAGCTAATAGACTGTTAATGCTCTTTTTAAAATTTTATCTACTTTCTCACTTCTCAAATTGCTTAAGTTTACTGAAAGACTCATATTAGCAATTATAAAGTAGCTTGTATTCAATGCTTATATGATTAGTAATATGCTGACTTGACTAAGATGTCAAGATTTAGTAATTTTAAAAGTACAGACTTTTGAGTTAAATTAGTGATTTTCAACCTTTTTATCTGATGGCACACATAAACTACTAAAATTCTGCAGCACACCAAAAAATATATTTTTTGTGGATCTGCCAAAAAATAGGTGTAATTTTGATTCATTCACACTGGACAGCTTTTGTTGTGTTGGCTGTTGTCATTTTTTTAAATTTTATTTGATGATATAAGGGAAAAGAGGTCAGTTCTCCTGACTAAATAGTCAAGTATTGTATGTTTTAGAAATTCTTGCAGTACACTGATTGAAAATCGCTGTGTTAAATAATTAGGGATCCCTTAATGCCTATTCAAGGAATTGAATTTTGGTATTTAGTAATGTATTTAAAGAGGTCCATGGTTATCTTTTCTAAATTATACTACATATTATTCCTTAAAATTTCAGACTTAGTTTCATTGATATACCCTTATGAGTGATTATAGAATGCATATATACATGATTGCATCTATGTACATAAAAGCCTAAGCAACCAGATGACTGAATGACGGGTCGACTGGTCGCTATGACGTGCACTGACCACCAGGGGGCAGACACTCAATGCAGGAGCTGCCCCCTGGTGATCAGTGCACTCCCACAGCAGGAGCACTGCTCAGTGAGGTTACTGAGCAGCAGCAGCAGCAGGTGCAGTGGTGCTGGGATGAGTGGGAGCAGCGTGGCCCAGCCTGGGCTTGGGCTCCTCCCTGGCCGCCTGCCGCTTCACACACTACAACATCCCTTGGGGGATGTCGGACTGCTGGTTTTGGCCTGATTTCCGCAGGCCTGCGGCAGTCCGACATCCTGTGAGGGATCCTGGATTGGGAGAGCGTGCAGGCCAGGCTGAGGGACCCCACGGGTGCACGAATCCATGCACTGGGTCTCTAGTATGTAATAAATATAAACTTTATGAAACCTTACAATATCCATTTGATACAGTTTAAAATCTTACAGTGAGCAACAATGGTTACATTTAGGAAAGATAGCTTACCTGACTGTTAGAATTGCATATTTGTTAATATTATTTTGATCTCTCTCTCTCTTTTTTTTTAATTAAACTAAAAATCTTTTTAAATTGTAGGGGGAAAAAAATAGTGGCTTTGATGTTCTTTACCATAATATGAAACATGGACAGATATCGACAAAAGAGCTAGCAGATTTTGTAAGAGAAAGGTATGTATTTTTTCATGTCATTTAACAATTTATTACAAGTTAAATTTTAGAATATAAATGAGAAAATTTTGATTGTATTCAAGTACAGTTGTTAAAAGTATACTATAGTTATACTTTTAAGTAATGGTTATCTGTGATCTACACACTGAGGGCTAAATAGTGGCTCTAATTTGCATTGTTAAACTGATTTATATATCACTGCCTGAAAATATTTTTCATTGAATGTGCTAGCAAGGTGATACAATAGAAAAATTGAGGAACTTTGAAGAATAAAATATTACAATTTCTTTAAATAAACATGTCAGTAAAGAAAACATACTAAAATAATTTGAAAAGACTACGTTTTCTGAACTTGTAGTTAAGGGATGGGGAATGTTCAGCCTGCGGGCTGTATAAGGCTTGCGAAATCATTTGGTGTGGCCCTGCCAAAGCATTAGGATGAGTTAATTAAATGTTTGACCAAATATAGCAGGCACATTTTTAAGTTGATAGTTTGGCCTGCGAATGGTGTTATAAATATCCAAATGGCCCTTGGCAGAAAAAAGGTTCCCCACTTCTGTTGTAGTTTAATTATTATTATAACTTTTATTTTTAAAGAGGCCCTAAGTATGTATTTTTAAATTCTGCAAAATTACAAAATATGATTACCTTTAAGACTTTATAATATACTAGTTAATTTAGAAACTATTAAAAATCATTATAATTTTATTTGATTAAAGTTGTTTTGTAGTTGGGCTCACTTGATGATTTTTATATGAATACATTTAAAGTCTTTACCTTGATTATAGAGGGATATATGCCTTTAGATACAATACTTCATTTATTCTTTCAACAATATATATCTAATGTCTGCTGTGTGTCAGACCCTTCTTTGGATTCTGGGTGTATAGCGGTAAAGATACAACTTCTGTCTTCATACAGTTAACCGAAAATGGAGAACAAACTTTTTATGTAACACCAGTTCTCTTACGGCTTCCACCTACTGGAGTTAAGAGGGAGCCCAAAAGCTCTAAATACTATGGATAAAGCTATCCCTCTCTGGCTTCTATGTCATCATTGGCATGTGTAAAGGAGAGGCCCCAGAACTCTGCATCTCTGACATGTCCCCTAGCCTGCCTTTTGCACCAACACTTGCATCACTACTATAACTACCTTGATACCATTAGGCAGTAGTCATGCCTTTTAACCCTGTTTATATCAGTAACCATAAGAAGTCCAGGACTCCTGGGCCATCTCTTTGCCTAGAATCTAATCCCTTTATGATTCTGTGAGCAGTGAGACAACCCCTCCTTCCACGCCCCCTTCCCTGCTTTATTTTTCTTCATAAAACTTAAGCCATCTAATAGAAGCAACATTTTACTTATTTATTTGTCTATCTTAGAATATAAATCTCATAAGAGTAGGGTTTTTTTTTGTGTGTTGTTTTTGCTTATTACTCTATTTCCTGCGCTTGGGGGAGTGCTTGCCTCTTTAGTAGGCCCTCAATAAATACATTTTTAAAAAATAATTTTCATTTTTCAATTACAGTTGATACACATTATTATATTAGCCTGGTCTGCACCCCAGTGATTAAACATTACATAACTCACTAAGTGATCACCCTGATAAATCTCACACCCATTTGACACCATGCATAGTTATTATATTATTACCTATATTCTGTGTGCTGTATTATACATTTCTATGACTATTCTGTAACAACCCATTCCCTCAACCCCTTCCATCTGGCAGCCATCAAAATGTTCTATGTATCTATGAGTCTGTTTCTCTTCTGCTTGTTCATTTATTTTATTTTATTTTATTGTTTAAAATATATTTTTATTGATTTTAGAGAGGAAGGGAGTGGGAGAGAGGGATAGAAACATCAATGATGAGAGAGAATCATTGATCAGCTGCCTCTTGCAAGCTCCATACTGGGGATCGAGCCCACAACTCGAGCATGTGCCCTGACCGGGAATCGAACCTCTTGGCTCATAGGTCAGTGCTCAACCACTGAGCCATGCTGGCTTTCATCACTTTGAGAATTTCTTGCCACTCCCTTCTGGCCTACAAAATTTGTGTTGAGAAATCAGCTGACAGTCTATGGGAGCTACTTTGTAGGTAACTAACTGCTCTTCTCTTGCTGCTTTTAAAATTCTCTCTTTGTCTTTAACCGTTTGCATTTTAATTTTGATGTGACGTGGTATGTGCCTCTTTGGTTTCATCTTGTTTGGGCCTCTGTGCTTCCTGACTTGTATGTCTGTTTCCTTCACCAGGTTAGGGAAGTTTTCTGTCATTATTTTTTCAAATAGGTTTTCAATTTCTCGCTCGTTCTCTTATCCTTCTGGCACCTGCATGATGTGAATTTTGGTTGGTACGCTTGTAATTGTCCCAGAGGTTTCCTACACTGTCTTCATTTTTTTGGATTCTTTTTTCTTTTTCACTGTTCTGATTGGGTGTTTTTGCTTCCTTATGATTCAGATCACTATTTGATTCTTGGCTTCATCTACTCTAATGTTGATTCCCTGTAAATTATTCTTCATTTCAGTTAGTGTATCCTTCATTTCTATTTTTTAAAAATAATAATTATTTTTCTTTATTTATTTTTAGGGAGAGAGAAAAAAATATAGATGTGAGGAGAAACATTGATTGGTTGCCATACTCATGTGCCCCACCTGGGGGATTGAACCTGCAACCTGGGTATGTGCCCTGACCGGGAATTGAACCTGCCACCTTTTGGTGTATGGGGTGATGCTCCAACTAACTGAGCACACCGACCAGGACAGTGTATCCTTCATTTCTGACTGTTCCTTTTTATGCTGTTGAAACTCTCACTAAGTTCATTGCGCATCCTTATAACCAATGTTTTGAACTCTTCATCTAGGACCGTGGTCAGCAAACTCCGGCTCGCGAGCCACATGTGGCTCTTTGGCCCCTTGAGTGTGTCTTCCTAAGCCTTAGGATTACCCTAATTAAGTTAATAACAATGTACCTACCTATATAGTTTAAGTTTAAAAAATTTGGCTCTCAAAAGAAATTTCAATCATTGTACTGTTGATATTTGGCTCTGTTGACTAATGAGTTTGCCGACCACTGATCTAGGAGATTGCTTATTTCCATTTTGTTTAGTTATTTTCTGGAGTTCTGTTCTGCTCTTTCATTTGGGACATGTTTGTCTCCTAATTTTGGAAGCCTCCCTGTGTTTGCTTCGATGTATTAGATAGAGCTGCTATATCTCCCAGATATGGTAGAGTGGCCTAATGTAGTAGGTGTTCTGTAGGGCCCCGTGACACAGCCTCCCTGTCACCCAAGCTGGGCACTTGAGGTGCACTTCCCTCCCTATGTGGGCTGTTTACACCCTACTCTTGTAGTTGAGCCTTGATTGCTGTTGGCACATCAGTGAGAGGGATTTACCCCCAGGCAGGTCAGCTGTAAGGATTGGAGCTGTGCAGGTGCCCACCCCACAGAGCAGGATTTACTTCAGTGGGGCTCTGGCGCTCATTGAATCTGCCCCTTGAGTGTGTCACCTGTGGATATGGTTGGGTGGTGATGGGTTTCGATGTGGTCTGAGGCTGTCCACTGGGTGGGCTGGCTCTGGAGCCTTCTTGGAGGTACAGGCCAAGGTCAGCCGCTGCCTTTTATTCTGCCCGGTGCCACCCCACATGAGTAACAAAGTAATATGCAGATAGCTGCTATGTGCTGGCCTTGGAGGTGTCCAGGTGAGGCCAAGATTCGAACCAAGGTCCATTCCACCCCTTTTGCCAGTCTCTAAATCCCTAGTTGTAGGACTTTCCTTCAGTCAGATTTCAGGTGGTTCTGAATGATGGTTTTTCTGTTGTTTACTTTAATTTTGCTGTGGTTGTGGGAGGAGGTGAGTACTGCATTTACCTACCCGTCATCTTGACCGGAAGTCCAGTAAACATTTTTTGATAGAACGAACCTGTAACTTCATTATCCTAATCCAAGATGATATTATAATCTAATCCATTGTTGTTGCCTGAACTGCAGTGATAGCCTCTGACTGGTCTATCTACATTCATTCTTGTTATCCTGCAATTTATTCTCTGCACTATAATTGGAGTACTTTTTAAAAACTACAGATCAGTTTGTTACTTCTCCAGTTTAAACCATTTCAAAGGCTTCCTGTTGCTCTTAAGGTACGCCTGCATAGTCTGACCTGAAACTGCTTTTCAGATTTTAGGTTACACCAGTCTACTCTTTCCTCTCCAGGGACATTGGCCATATTATTGACAGGCTTCTTCTAGTCCAGGCTTTGTACATGCTTATTCCTGTTTCCACTTAGTTAATACCTACTTATTTTTTAGAGCTCAGAATTGTGCTCATTTTGCCAGGAATCCTTTTATTAATGTCTTGACTAGGTAAAAGCACCTATTATAATCTTTCTCAACATCATATAGCTTTTTCTAGTATTTATAAAATTTGATTATTCATTTTTGTTACTTGTTTTTTTGTTTTGTTCCCCTATAAAGGGAACAGTATATAGTATTTTGTGCCCCAGCACCTAGCACAGAGCCTTGTACATCTAGATACTCATATTTCTTGAAAGAGTTAATGAGAAAGAAAGTACTATGCACTAAGGATTTTGCATACATTATCTCATTTAACTCTCAAAACTGATAAGCTGTCTTGGCTAGTGTAGCTCAGTTGGTTTAGTGTTGTCCCATGCACCAAAAGGTCACTGGTATGATTCCTGGTTAGGGTATATACCTGGGTTGTGGAGTCAATCCCTAGCCTCGGGGTGGGTACGGGAGGCAACTGATATTTCTCTCTCACATTGATGTTTCTCTCCCCTTCCCTTCCCTCTCTCCCTGCCCTCCCCCTCCCTCTTTCTTTCCCTCCCTCCCTCTCTCCCCCACCCCCTTCTTTCTCTAAAGCAATAAAAACACATTTAAAAAAAGAACAAAACTGATAATTTATTTACTGGGGACCCAATAAAGGTTAAATAACTTCCTAAGTCAGCCATTCAGACTTTTTTCTTCCTCCTTTCTTTCAATAGCTTTATTGAAGTATAACTGACATACAATATACTGTATATAGTTAAATCATATAATCTGATACATTTTGACATATCCATATACTCATGAAATTACCATAATCATGGCAATGAACATACTCATCATCCTCTTTGTAATTCCTCCCTCCTGTCCCTTCCCACCATCCCTAAGCAACCACTCCTTTCCTTTTTTTTTAACCCTACATTTGCTTCTGACACTTAGGTTAGTTTGTATTATCAGTATAAATTGAATCATGCAAGATATATTCTGTTGTCTGATACTTTGACTCAGTATAATTATTTTGAGCCCTAGCCTGTTCGGCTCAGTGAATAGAGCGTTGGCCCACAGACCAAAGGGTCCGGGTTTGATTCCAGTCAAGGGCATGTACTTTGGACGCACATCTAGATACTCATATTTCTTGAAAGAGTTAATGAGAAAGAAAGTACAGGACTGGCCAGAGCCTGTGTGAGAGGCAACCAATACATGTATCTCTATCACATCGATACTTCTCTCTCAAATTGTATAAATATGTCAAAATGTAATTGTCACTGTTTACAGAAATTTGGATTGTTTTCAGTTTTTTGCTCTTGTAAATAATATTGCTTTGAATATTCTTTTTAAAAAAATATTTTTTTTGATTTCAGAGAGAAAGGGAGAAGGAGAGAAAGATAGAAACATCAGTGATGAGAGAGAATCATTGATAGGCTACCTTCTGCATGCCTTCCACTGGGGATCGAGCCCACAACCCGGGCATGTGCCCTTGACCGGAATTGAACCCAGGACCCTCAGTTCGCAGGCCAACACTCTTCACTGAGCCAAACCGGCTAGGGTGCTTTGAATATTCTTGCACATATGTCTTGGTGTACATATACACATATATATTTATATTAGTTGTATATCCTGCAGTAGAATTGCCAGGTCATAGAGTATGCATATGTATAGGATAAAGAATTTTCCAATGCTCCACTGAGCCAAACCAGCCAGGGCTCTTCTCATTTTCTTGACATTATCTTTCAAAGAGTAGAAGTTTACATTTTTAGGGGTGGGGGGAGGTTGGGGGTTAATGGGGGGAATGAGGACACATTTGTAATACCTTAACTAATAATAATAATAAAAAAAAGAAGTTTACATTTTAATGAAGTCCACCTTAATAATGATTTCTTTCACAGGTCATGTCTTTGGTGTTATATCTAAAAAGACATCACTATACCCAAGATCAGATAGGTTTTCTCCTGTGTTATCCTCTGAGAGTTTTATGGTTTACTTTTTTGTCATTGATTTTCTCTAGTTTTACTAGTGTGTGACTAGGTGCAGATATCGTTTTATTTATCCTCTCAAGGTTCGTTGGGCTACATGGATCTATGGTTTGATATCTTGTCAATTTTGGAAAATATTCCACATTTTTATCGCTATAGACATTTCTTCTGACACATCCATTCCCTTTTTACACATATGTTAGACTCTTTTGCTGTGTTCTTTTCCTTTATTTTTACATTCTTTTGTCTCTTTTAACTTTATTCCAGGAGATTATTCTCACCTATCTTCTAATTTACTAATTCTCCCTACAGTGTTACAGTGTATTGAATTTGCTGTTAAACCTCATTCATTGACATAACTTTTTTCAGATATGGAATTTATATCTTTGTTCAAATTTGCTATGGTTTCCTCCACTTTTTTTTTTAAACAGCAGAAATTTATTTTCTCACAGTTCTGGAGTCTGGCAAGTCCAAACTCTATGTTATAACAGGTTTTGGTATCTGGTGGGAGCTCTCTTCCCAGCTTACAGATCACTACCTTCTCTCTGTATCTTTAGATGGCAGACAGAGCTGGTTTCCTCCACTTTTAAAAAATGATTTCTAGTTCTCTATGGAAATTTTTGATTTAATCTACTATCTCCTTAAACATAATACATAAACTCATAAGGTCTAAGTTTTTTAATCTGAGCTTTTAGAACACTGCCAGTTTGTTCCGGTTGGGTTTTGTTAATCATGTCTTGTCTCCTACTAGAGGCCCGAAGCACGAAATTCATGTAAGAGGCTCAGCTTTCAGAGCCCTGGCTGCCTTGGCCGGCCCTCACAGCCCCGGCTTTGTCCGGAAGGTCGTTCTGCTACTCAGTCTAATTAGCATATTAGCTCTTTATTATATAGGATATTATATAGGACAGTGATGGCGAACCTTTTGAGCTCGGGGTGTCAGCATTTTGAAAAACCCTAACTTAACTCTGGTGCCGTGTCACATTTAGAAATTTTTTGATATTTGCAACCATAGTAAAACAAAGACTTATATTTTTGATATTTATTTTATATATTTAAATGCCATTTAGCAAAGAAAAATCAACCAAAAAAATGAGTTCGCGTGTCACCTCTGACATGCGTGTCATAGGTTCGCCATCACTGATATAGGATGTGCCTGTGGTTTTATGAATGTGTATAAACATCATGTAGGATCCAGTATCAGGATTTGAAAAGATATGGGTTGCAGTCCCTTTGAGGTTTTGCTTATTTATGGTTCATCCTTACTCTTGAAGTCTCAATTTGAAGGATTTGGAATTTCCCATAATTCCCACCTTGGCAGGTCTCAGGCTATAGTTGTGTCTCCCTTGCCCTGTGAGGCTGTGAAAAGCACTGTTCCACTTAGTCTTACCTGCCTCTTGTAGATGCCCCCAAGGGAAAAGCTGCCCTACATGTCTGACTCACTTCTCTGGATATTCTTCTCTTGGATCTTGGCCCACTGATTCTTAACTGTCTCTTTAGTTCTCGGATGCCTTTTAGTCACACACCTCTTCCTCTGTGTTTTTCTAGTTTTCCTTATTGGGAGGATTTTGTATCAATTCACTGTTTCTGGAAATTGAACCACTTCTTATTTCTTGCTGTTAAAACTTATCCATTAAGATACTAATATTTCTTTCTGTATTAACTTTTTAGATGATCAAAGTACTACCTATGTAATATAGTTTATTAAAAGGATAAAAAAGTTAAGGAGCAAAAAACAGTCACAATGCCAACAGTGAGAGGCAGATACTGTGAATAGTTCCTTTTTGTTGGCCTGTTAGGGTGTGGGGTAGGGGAAGAGTTTGGAGATAAGCTTAGTTTGGATAATCTGAGTTTGAGGTGCTCAAGATATTTTAAGTAGAGTTGTGCTTGAGGCATTAAGATATTAAACATGATTTGATGCAAGAGAAGTGTGGAGATCTGGATTTGAACATTAAAAGCAGGAAGTTAGTTCAACCTATCAAAGTAAATGGAAGGGCAGTGGTGATTGTAGGCTGTTCCGCTGTTTAAGGGTAGCACAGATTGAGAAGGGACAGGGTAATTACAGAGGTAAGATGGAACTTAAAGTTTTGTAGTGTGAAGAAGGCCAATATATACAACAAATATTGTCTCATATGTTGTATATGTAGGTTATGTGTCTATGGGAAAAAATTTTTTACCTCATGCTTTTAATGGCTTTGGTTGATCTTTTTTTTTTTAATATATTTTTATTGATTTCAGAAAGCACAGGAGAGGGAGGGAGAGAAACATCAATGATGAGAAAGAATCACTGATCGGCTGCCTCCTCCATGCCCCACACCGGGGATCGAGCCCGTAACCCGTGTATGTGCCCGTGACCAGAATGGAACCCACGACCCTTTAGTCTGCAGGCCAACGCTCTATCCACTGAGCAAACCAGCTAGGGGTGATCTTTTTTTTTAAAGCCTAAAATCCTATAAGCTGAACAGTAGTTATATAAGACAGTATTACAGTAGGGAATACTTGTTTGTGTTTTAGATTTAATCACAAAATAGATTAAACCTTGAAGTTCAGGATTTCAGACATGCTAATAATTAATATTTAGTATTGTGCAAAAGAGTGTTATTAATCTCTTGTTCTAGTAAATGTGTATAATAATGAAATCACAATGTTGAAAATAAACTATATTAAGTACACTAAGTAGGTATTAAAAACAAATGACTTTCACACTGAATCAGTTTACATAGAGAGAGAAAAATACAAGAAGCAGCACTCTTGCATTTCCTGTTTAAATAATCATTGGTACTAAAGGTAAAAAGAGTGGTGACTTCATGTAAGTTTTCTGGTGATATAAATTATTTTAGTTCTATACCAGATTAATTCTTTAAGTAGATGTGCACAAAGGGCCAGAAGTTCATGACCACATACTTATTTTTAGCATATACTTGGAATTATCTTTTTGTTTCTACAGTTTTAATTGTATTTTGATAATTTTGCTATGTGTTTGGTAATTAAAGGAAATATTATAATATGGAAATTTTATTTATTTATTTAATTATTTTTTTGGGGAAATTTTATTTAATAGAGCCACAATAGAAGAGGCGTACTTCAGGTCAATGACAAAACTAGCAAAATCTGCAAGCAATTATTCACAACTTGGGTGAGTTAATTTCTTTGGAGAACTCTTTTTTTTAATGCTGATTTAGGCAGAGTTCTTCAGAATATTAGATTTCATTGAGGATATAATAGCTCATAAATGTAAAATATATAATGTACTTATTTATTGACTTGATTGAAAATATAATTGAGCTTGTTGAATTACTGAATACAGTCAAAGTATGTAAAACTTATTTTTTGCCCTTTATTAAATGACATAGTCATTCAGTAGTATAATTTGGACATTATAAATATTAAGTGTAATGCATGTTATTCTAGTTTTCTGTAGGTTCATTTTTTTTCTACCTTCATTTAAATTCTGCTACACAGTGAGCTTTAAAAACTCAATTAAATGATTGAAATGTTAAAATTTGTTTAAAATGTTTGATTATTTATAGACTATCATTAAATCTTTGAAGAAATGTATTCTTTGGAAAATGAAAACTAATAAAAATTTGTTTAAAATGAGATGTGTTCATAGCCATAACAACTCTGGGAAGAATAATTGTATAATTTGAAACATAACAACTCTGGAAAGAATACTTAATCTGATTTAGTTATCTAAAGTTTGGGGAGAGGTATTTTAGCTCAGATGTGAAAATAATTTGTGTAACATTTATAAAGATTTTTATAGTGATATTTAGTAAAAGATTCCTCTGTATATGGGTTTCTAATGCATCTGTGAATCCCCTGAAATTTACTGTAAAGTTTTGGGTAGGTATTATTAACTCATTTCTGATGAAGAGGGTCTATACCAGATTGACATATGGTTTTGCAATTCAAAAAACTGGTTAAGAACGACTATTTTATGAAAGTATTCTCTAGTGTCATTGAATGAGTTTAAATAAAAATCTGACTATGGCCTGCATAAAGGGGAGTTGTACTCTTCAGTTCATCCAGACCATAGTGACACTGTCCATTATATAAGTGCTGATACACACACACACACACACACACACACACACACACACACACACACACACACATATATATATATATATATATATATATATATATATATATATACTAGAGGCCTGTTGCACGAAGAGATTCGTGCAATAGGCCTTCCTTTCCCCTGGCTGCTGGCACCGGTTTGCCTCCAGCACCCAGGGCCCAGACCTTTACTCTGGCCAAGTTCTGGCCGGAGCCGGCCCTGGAAACGTCAGGCTTCGCTGCTCCGCCAAACCCGGGGCTGTGAGGCCTCGCTTCTCCACCAGCCCCGGAGCTGTGAGGCCTCGCTGCTCCGCTGGCCCAGGAAACCTCAGGCGTTGCTGCTCCACCAGCCCGGGGCTGTCAGGCTTCCAGTGGAGCCTACGTATGCAAATTAACCGCCATCTTTGTTGGCAGTTTATTTGCATATCCTGCTGATTAGCCAATGGGAGGCATGTTTGTCTATTATTAGATAGGATATAACTACTAGAGGCCCAGTGCACGAAATTCATGCATGGGCAGGGTCCCTAGGCCTGGTCGGCGATCAGGGCTGATTGGGGCCTTCTGGCTGCTGGTAGGGCCTCCCCCAGCTCCCGGCTGCCAGCCTTTCTTGATTCTGAACTGCCCCTGGTGGCCAGCGCACATTATAGTGAGAGATCGAACTCCTGGTCTCCCAGGAGATCAGGCCTAAGCCAGCAGTCAGACATCCCTCTCGCAATCCAGGATCCCTCGCTCCTTACCGCCCATCTACTCGCTGCTCCTTACCTCTTGGCTCACTTCTCTTTAGTGCTGCTGTGGAGGTGGGAGAGGCTCTCACCACCGCCGCTGTGCTTGCCAGGCATGAGCCTGACTTCTGGCTGAGCAGTGCTCTCCCTGTGGGAGCGCACTGACCACCAGGGGGCAGCTCCTGCTTGAGTGTCTGCCCCCTGGTGGTCAGTGCGCATCATAGCGACCGGTCATTCTGGTCGTTCCACTGTAACGGTTGCTTAGGCTTTTGTTACATAGATTCATGTGTGTTATTTAACCAGAAAAAAGTTGTATATATCTAATTTTTGTAAATGGAATAATAATATTTGAAATTCCTTAAAGAAACCTGTATTTAAAGAAATCTTATGTTGAACTGCTTTTCTCTGTAAAGAATCCTTTGGTAAAGTAAAGGGACACTCCTATCTTACCTGCTTTGTGAAATCTAGACTATCATCATGTATCAGGTTTACATGAAGTGATGCAGAAGTCTTTTGATGCTGTTGTGAGTGGATTGTTTTAGTGTCCTTTTTTTTTTCTTTTGAAATTTTCCATCTACTTGCCAGATTTAGGGCTGATGAGATTTTAAAGTGTGAAATGATATCTAATCAGAACAATCCTAAGTGTTTTCTTTTTAAAGTATATATTTATTGATTTCAGAGAGGAAGGGAAACGGAGAGAGAGATTGAAATATCAGTGATGAGAGAATCATTGATCGGCTGCCTCCTGCACGCCTCCTACTGGGGATCAAGCCCACAACCTGGGCATGTGCCCTTGACTAGAATTGAACCCTGGACCCTTTAGTCCACAGGTCGACCCTCTATCCATTTAGCCAAATTGGCTAGGGTCAATCCTAACTATTTTAATAAGCTTCTTTAAACTTCTTTACTATTGCTTAAAATGAACATTGTTAGTTAGCTTTCCTACTGGGTAGGAAATGTAGTAATTGGCACAGAGTACATACTAGGATAAGTAATTTCTTTCTCTGTTCTCTTGACTTAGTGATCAGTGCTGCTATTTGCTTTGTTTTTTTTATTAGAAATTTTGTCATAAAACAAAGCAGATACTGTTGAAAATATCGTAGGGAGTACCTGAGGAAATTATAGGGTAAAATTATTCTTAGATCATTCTCTATTGACCAAATTTAACATTGGCATTCTAAGTACTATCTAAGCTATTATAACATAGTAAGTAATTCTTGGAAGTACTTGAACCTGCTGAAAATATTAAACTATCAATATTGAGAAAAGCTGGTAGGAAAGTATGTCATGCATCCTGAACTATGTAGTAAAAAGGGGACTCTCTTAGTGTTTATTGAAGTACACAGATATAATGACCCTCAAAAGATTTTAGATAATAGTTGTTTTTTAAAAAATATATTTTATTGATTTTTTTACAGCGGGAAGGGAGAGGGATAGTTAGAAACATCGATGAGAGAGAAACATCGATCAGCTGCCTCCTGCACACTCCCCCCTGGGGATGTGCCCGCAACCAAGGTACATGCCCTTGATCAGAATCGAACTTGGGACCCTTCAGTCCACAGGCCGATGCTCTATCCACTGAGCCAAACCGGTTAGGGCTTAGATAATAGTTTTAAAATAATCTTCTATATATATAAAAGCCTAATATGCAAAATGTCTCCTCGGGAGTTCAACCGGGATTCAATCACTCGCTATGACGCGCGCAGACTACCAGGGGGCGGCGCGGAATGAAGGAAGGCCCTAGCAGCCTCTAGGGACCCTACCCGTGCACAAATTTTGTGCATTGGGCCTCTAGTTCTTATATAATTATTAATGATGACACTAAAAATTCATGTGCAAGTTTTAACTTTTCCATGTTTAAACTCAAAGGAACTTTCATTTCTGATGAAGTATTTAAAATTTTTTTGAATCCTCACCTGGAGTTTTTGTTTTTTTTTAAGAGAAAGTAGAGGGGAAGAAGGAAGGGGGGGAGGGAGAGAGAAACATTGATTTGAGAGAGACACATCTATTGATTGCCTCCTGCATGTGTCCTTTACCCGGGCTGGGGATGGAGCCTGCAACCGAGGAACATGCCCTTGACTGGAAATCGAACCTGAGACCCTTCAGTCTACAGGCCAACACCCTAACCACTGAGCAGCCGGCCAAGGCAGTCGTTTAATTTTTCATCTTTTACCTAATTAAAATTGCTGAATATAACATTATTAATTCCATTGGTTCTATTTTGGAGCCTTAAATTTTTTTTCTTTTAGTAAATTATTCCCATATTTTCTTTCCCTTAGAACATTTGCACCAGTATGGGATGTGTTCAAAACATCTACAGAGAAATTAGCTAATTGTCACTTGGATCTTGTTAGAAAACTACAAGAATTAATAAAGGAAGTTCAGAAGTATGGAGAAGAACAAGTAAAGTCTCATAAAAAGGTATCAATTTTTTCTCGATAAAGGATTAATTGGTCAGATATTGAGTGCTTTACAGCTTGATCATTTTTGATGAATCATTTCATACCAAACAGACTAAAGAAGAAGTTGCAGGAACTCTGGAAGCTGTTCAAACCATTCAGAGCATAACTCAGGCCCTCCAGAAATCCAAGGAAAATTACAATGCCAAGTGTGTAGAACAAGAACGTTTGAAAAAGGAAGGAGCTACACAAAGAGAAATAGAAAAGGTAATTATAATAAAAATAAATCCTCTGTGGTTTCAAAGTACTGTCATATACAAGAATGCATTTAATATTCAAGAATGATCTCAGATTTAAGATGAAGACACTGTACCTCTGAGTATTAGTGATATACCTGAATGAAACAGTAGACTTACAAAATATGTTGTGCATGGTAAATAGATTAGCAAATACATAAAAAGGAATGATTTCTTTTTGTCTGTAACACTTTACAGGATATATTTATAAAAGATAATTGATGAGATACTGCTTGGTATAAGATTTAACAATGAGGTAAAACTTTTTGAAGCAAGAAAGGCATAGATACTTGAAGATAAGCTTTAAATACAGGTTGTGGTCAATTTATTGCTGACTTTGAGTACATTTATGTAGTATTGTGGTAAACCACAACCCTTTCCCCACTCATGTTTTAATTGAAAGTAGTTTTTTTCCCCTCCTTTCAAAACAGTTTAACCATTCATTTGTTTGATGTGGTATAGTTTCTATTAGGAATGAGCCATAGGGGGCGATAATTTTAAAAGCTTTGTAAAGTTTTGAAATATCCGTAAAAATTTTAACCATATTACAATTATGATAATTACAGAAGTGTGCATACTTGGGCAGAAGCTAGAAGAGAATATTGAAAAATCAAAAGAGTTGATAGAATTTGGGTTAATAATATTTCCTTTAATGTTGTGCAATAAATAAAAATTGTGAGAGGGAGAAAGATGAGGCATAGTAAGTTCACAGTTTTAAAGTACCCTTAATTTCAGACAGCAATTATGAATAAAATGTAAAACCAAATAACAGGGTCCAAAAAGAATACTACCTCAGTGAACCAAAAATGGAACAGAAACCTGAGGTGGCATAGAGACTTATTATGCAGGCTTGTCGGACTCAAAGTCCTAAAATAAGTTAGGCAGTGGATTTTGGCTTTTGTGTGGTAAAGGGGGACTAAATGTTCCATATTTAAGATAATCACAAGGACCAGCAATTACTGGGAAGATCTCAGGAAACAGGCTCAACATCTGGAAAATGAACTTGACCTGAAACTGGTTACAAGTTACAGTCACAGCAGTGTCCAAGATGGAAGACACGCGGGTATAGCTCTGACACAACACCCTTTTTAAATGGATCAAGCCAAGACAATGTTTGAAACAATGGCAATTGAGATTAAATAGCTTTTTGGCAAGGCTTACAGGAATAAAAGATAAAATGGTAGAATACACCAACAGTGTGGCTGTCCCCTCCTTGAATGCAGCACTGATGCGTGCATTACAGCGACATAGATATTGCAGGATTATACATATGAATTCCATAAAACCAAAGCAAACTTTATGGCAGTATGGGAAATGGAGAATCTCATGGGATTAGTACAGAAGGATATTGAGTCATATAAAAGTGGGTCTGGAGTAAACAGAAAAACAACTATTTTTAAAATTTATATATATATACAAACACACACACACACACATATATTTTTCCTTTTTATCGAATTTATTGGTGCTGACACTGGTTAACAAACTATACAGGTTCCAGGTGCATAGTTCCACAACACATCATCTGTACACTGTATTGTGTGTTTACCACTCCAGGTCAAGCCTCTTTTCATCATCATTTATCCCTTCTGTACCCTCCTCCACCTCTCACCATCCTTCTTACCCTTGGCAGTCACCACACTGTTGTCCATGTTCATGAGTTTTTTTCTCTCTTTTTTGCTCAATCTCCCCACCCCCTGCCACCAAACCCCTGGAACACCTGTCTCCTCCCCCCACCCGCCCTCACTCTAGTTGTTAGCCTGCTCTCTATGAGTCTATCTCTATTCTAGTTTGCTTCTTGGTTCATTAGATTCCACATGAGTGAAATTATATGGTACTTGTCTTTCTCTGATTGGCTTATTTCACTTAACATAATGCTCTCTAGATCTATCCATGCTGTTGCAAAGGGTAAGATTTCCTTCTTTTTTATGGCTGAGTAGTCTGTTTTATAAATTCATGACTGCTTTTTTTTTTTAAAATTGATTTCAGAGACAGGAAAGGAGAGGGAGATGGAAACATCAATGATGAAAAAGAATCATCAGTCAGCTGCCTCCTGCATCCCCCTGGGAATTGAGCCCATAACCCAGGCATGTGCCCTGACGGGGAATCAAACCATGACCTCTTGGTTCATGGATCATCCCTCAATCACTGAGCCACACTGGCTGGGCATGACTGCTTTTTTATCCACTCATTTACTGATGGATACTTGGCCTGCTTCCAAATCTTGGCTATCTATAATAATAAAAGCGTAATATGCTAATTAGACTGGATGTCCTTCCAGACGACCTGCCGGACAAAGCTGGGGCTGTGAGGGAAGCCTGGGTCCCAGGTGCCAGAGGGAAGCTGGTGCCGGCTGGTGGGGGAAGGAAGGCCTACTCTTGTATGAATTTCATGCATCGGGCCTCTAGTTATAAATAACACTGCAGTGAACATAGGGGTGCATGTAGTCTTTCAAATTAGTATTTCAGGTTTCTTCAGGTAAATCCCAGAAGTGGAATTGCTGGGTCATAAAGCAATTCCATTTTTAATATTTTGAGGTAACTCCATACTGCTTTACACAGTGGCTGCACCAATCTGCATTCCCAACAGTGCATGAGGGCTCCCTTTTCTCTACATTCTCCCCAACACTTGTTTTTGATTTATTGATGATAGCCATTCTGACAGGTGTGAGGCTACATCTCATTGTGGTTTTAATTGTCATTTATCTGATGATGAGTGATGTTGAGAATCTTTTCATATGTCTATTGGCCATCTGTATGTCCTTTTTGGAGAAGGGCCTGAATAGTTCTTGATATTAACCCTTTATCAGAGATATTATTGGTGACTATGTTATCCCACTCAGTGGGTTGTCTTTTCATTTTGTTGGTTTCCTTTGCTGTGCAAAAACTTTTTAGTTTGGTGTAGTTCCTTTTGCTTATTTTTCCCCCCTTTGTTTCCCTTACCCAAGGAGGTCAGAAAAAAATATTGCTATGAGAAATGTCTGAGATTTTACTGCCTATGTTTTCTTCTAGGATTTTTATGGTTTTGAGTGTGACATTTAAGTCTCTATTTCATGTTGAGTCTATTCTTGTATCTGGTATAAGAAGGTAGTCAGGTTTATTTTTTTGCATGTATCTGTCCAATTTTCCCAACACCATTTATTGAATACACTATCTTTAGCCCATTGTATGTTTTTGCCTCCTTTGTCAAATATTAATTGACTAATGGCATGGGTTTATTTCTGGGCTCTCTATTCTTTTCCATTGATCTATATGTCTGTTTTTATGCCATTACCATGATGTTTTGATTACTAGAGCCTTGTAGTATACTGGTAGTTTGATATCAGGCGGCGTGAGTCCTCCAACTTTGTTCTTCTTTGTAAAGCTTGTTGTGGCTATTTGGGGTCCTTTGTGGTTCCACATCAATTTTTGGAATATTCTAGTTTTGTGAAATATACCATAAACAACTATTTTTGAAAGAACATGATTACTTTCAAAACTAAGGTTGTCTAATAGAAGAGACAATAAGCATTGCTATGGCAACAAAAGAAAATATGACTTTACAGAGTAGAATGTTGTAGTAGATTCAGAGCAAAATGAACACTTTGACCAGTTATTTTTCTGCTGTGAATAGCCCGGTCCAGCGAATCAACCTTTTGAAGTGGTGAGACTCGCTCATCCTGGGTGGTGTTATTGGTGTCTATATTTTCCTATTACTGCTGTATGCTTTACATTGATAGGACATCTCCAGGGACTTTAGCGACAATCACTTTCAGGCTGTGATCTGGAATAAGGAAAAGTAGGAAAGAGTAATTGACTGTCCTGATAATTAGCCTGACCATTAGGATTAATTCAAGACTAATAGTGATGCCGAAACCGGTTTGGCTCAGTGGATAGAGCGTCAGCCTGCGGACTGAGAGGTCCCGGGTTCGATTCCGGTCAAGGGCATGTACCTGGGTTGCGGGCACATCCCCGGTGGGGGATGTGCAAGAGGCAGCTGATCGATGTTTCTCTCTCATCGATGTTTCTAACTCTCTCTATCTCTCTCCCTTCCTCTCTGTGAAAAATCAATAAAATATATTTAAAAAAAAAAAAAAAAAAAAAAAAAAAAAAAAAAGACTAATAGTGATGAACTCTGACATGGTCAGGTTGAACTGAAGCCACAGTTTTTCTGTGCTGTTTTTTTCTAACATACACTGTGTTCTGTTTTTAGTTTTGATCAAAGAAAGATCAGAAAAAAAAGATAATCACAAGAGCTCCACTCATTGTATCAAACTATAGGTAGGGAAGAAAAAAGGCTCTTGGGCTGCTAACTAGGGCTAAAGCTTTATTGGAAGTAGGGGTTTGGGGCATACAGTTCTGACTGTGGTTCAGTCAAGCCAAGTAATCAATTCATGACTACTTTGGCCATATCCCCAGTATTCTTCTGGGGAAGTAATGAAAAATGACTTTTATAAGACTGATAGTAAACTGGGGCTTTGCTGATAGTAAACTTGAAAACTGCTGGATGGGAATGGGTGAGCATAAGGATAGAACATAACACAATTCTAGGAGGTACCATTTACATTGTATTCTATGGAGTTGTCCAGCAGGACTGTTGGAGAGAGAAGAGGCAGGAAAAAACAAGAAACCTCCCATTTGAAATGAGTAAACAACCAAATTTTAGAGCACATCTAAGAAATCTAATACTAAGACAGACACCAATAAATTTAACAATTGGAATAAGAATGCACTCCAGATGATATTTAAATTTATAAAACAGATGAGCAAAAACATTTGTGTGTCGAGATTCAAAGAGGTAAGTCAGTATAAACTTACTAGAGGCCCAGTGCACAAATTTGTGCATGGGTGGGGTCTGGCCGGCCCACCCTTATAGGGGCATTGGGCTGGTTGACCGCTGCAGTGTGAGTCATAGCGACCAGTCGTTCCAGTCATTCCATCGTTCCAGTCATTCCACCGTTCCGGTCGCTGGGCTTTTATATATATAGATGTTAAAGAAGATTAAAAAACTAAAAGAAGCATAATGAAATAAGATCTACTAGATAGGAGAGTAGCTAATTATAAAAGTTGGAACTGAAAAAATGTGCTATTGAAATAAAAAAAAAGGAATAGATAAGATAAACTGGATTTGATATAGGCAAGGAGAATTTGGACGATATTACTGCGGGAATCCACCCAGCATAATTCATCTAATATGGAATTCAGAAGGAAAAAATGGAGAGAATGGTGGGCAGGTAGTGTTTGAATATAACAGCTGAGAATTTTTCAGAATTGGAAGAAATTCAAGAGGCCTCAGATTTAAGTACATTTTTGGTATTAAGCATGTTAAATAAAGTTAAATTTAGACCTAGACACCAGAGAAAAAGGTTGTTAAAAGCTACCAGATATTTTTTTCCCCTCACATCTCTGAAATCAGAATGCATTTTCAGTCAATGGTATCATATAATCACTGTTGTTAATGTGGCATTTGTGGTGTAGTTTCATTGCCCATGAGAACTTAGTTGTTATGCCAGGCAGCATGATTGGGCAACTGCATTACTTTGATGCCTCAGTTAACACATCATTTTAAGACCAGTTGAGGAAGGAATAATTCTGATTGTTGTGTGAAAACCTTTTGTTGAGACGTTTTGGTAAGATCAAGAAAATGTAAGCTCCAGTGTTTAAAAGAAAGTCTGGAGATATAGTGGAACACTTTTGCTCTTGATGATATAGAGGATAATATGTGGGGAAAAACAGATATCAGTGATCCCTGAATTGGAAAATAATTGAGTCAGAACCTGAATATGAAGATTTAGGAGTATCTCAAATGATTCATTTTCCTTTCCTTCTTATTCTGTCGTATAGGAGTGGTATAGAGTAAAAACTTACCTCAAAGTAAGTCTAAAATAGCTCTTTGGATAAGTATAAAATAAAATTTTAAGTTATAAGAAAGCATTATTTCATGGTTTAATTGACAGAATTTTTTTATTTTAGTGGTACACAATTAATAGTGTGCTTTACTGTTAATGGTATATTAGATTTAGTAGTAGCCAAATATGTACATTAAGTGTATGTACTAAAATAAGTATGATAATACATCATCTAAATCAACAAAGAGAAGAGGATATTAAAATTTATCAATAAGAAGAGAGAAAGGAAATAGAAAGCAAAGTAAAGAAAACTCAAAATAAGTTGTTAGAAATAACTTTAAATATATAAGTCAGGGGTCCTCAAACTACGGCCCGGGGGCCACATGCGGCCCGCCAAAAACATTTATCTGGCCCGCCGGGTGTTTTTGCCGCCGCTGCCTGTCCTGCTTAGCAGCCGACTCGTCCCGGGCCCGCAGTGCGCATGTGTGGAATGTCTGAGGGACAGTGAACTGGCCCCCTGTTTAAAAAGTTTGAGGACCTCTGCTATAAGTAACCATATACATATAAATAAATTAGATTTCTTTAATTATAAATAGGTTGTCAGGTTGGGGAAAAAATCTTATGTAAGACAACTATAATGTTCAGCAGGAGGAGAATGTTTCATATAATGAGATTATTCTGCAGTTTAAATAAATGGGTAAAATAAGTAAAAGGGTAAACTGATAGATAGGGGAATACTCTAGCAAAAGAAAAAATACTAGAGGGGGAGGCATAGACAGAATCTTAAAGTTAGGTTAATGGGAGTTATTACCCTTTATTTGTGTGTGTGCTAAAATTTCTATTACAAAAGTAAAAAAAGAAAAAAAAAAAAAGCTAGAATGACCTGAATGGGTACATCTGAAAAGTATAATGT
The DNA here is from genome assembly GCF_014108235.1 of Myotis myotis. Taxonomy (NCBI): domain Eukaryota; kingdom Metazoa; phylum Chordata; class Mammalia; order Chiroptera; family Vespertilionidae; genus Myotis; species Myotis myotis. The sequence continues at coordinate 38,565,726 of NW_023416357.1, forward strand.
TGAGGGAAGAATATGTAAATTTTGATGCCTTTGACATAGTCTTTAATGTAAGGGTTCTTTGTCAGAAAACCCTTTTTATTTATTTGCTAGAGGCCCGGTGCACAAAATTAGTGCAAGAGTAGGCCTTCCTTCCCCTAGCTGCCAGCACCAGCTTCCCTCTGGCACCAGGGACCTGGGCTTCCCTCACAGCCCTGGCTTCGTCCGGAAGATAGTCTAGAAGGACGTCTGGTCTAATAAGCATATTACACTTTTATTATAGATAAGCATGGGAACAGTAAACACTAAGCCACATGAATGGAATTACCTTTGCAGAACAAATGGAGGGAATGAGACTGGGAAAAAAATGGGGCTGCATTTGTCTGTGTAATATTTAATTTTTTCCAAAAATTTATAAAAGACTATGAGCAAGATGCAATAAAAAGTTGACATTTCAAAAAAAATTACTTAAAAAATTGTGAGCTACATTCCAGCTGGTGTCACTCAGTGGTTGTGAGTTGACCTATGAACTAGGAGGTCGCAGGTTTGATTCCCAGTCAGTACACATGCTCGGGTTTGGGCTGGATCCCCAGTAGGGGGCATGCAGGAGGCAGCCAATCAATGATTCTCATCATCGATATTTCTATCTCTCTCTTCCTCTTCCTTCCTCTCTGAAATCAATAAACATATTTTTAAAAAGTGAACTACGGGAACATTTACCTATAGTATATACTGTAACATACACATCAAACAGTGAATTGATATGGTGTTCATGTCATTAATGCAAAAGTTTCTTAGCTAAATTAGTTGAAACTTTTTGGAGAGTTAAAATACTTCTGGGCTAAATACTGATCTTGTGTGTGTGTGTGTAGGGACCATTTGAAAAGTACATGGTAACTAGGGATTACACTTAAAGAAATGATTGAGCCTTGATATAAACCAGAAAAGGTTTAATATAAGGTAATAATTTAGATGAAATTAAGGAATTTATTTTTAGTTAACATTTTGAGCAAAGCTGTAGCATATAGTTGTGTCCAAAGGTTGTGAGTTGGTGGCTGAAATACAGCCTGTGGTTCACTTGCCTTGGTGGGGTCGACAGCTCAGAGGAAGGGTGCTTTTTTCTGATTGTTCTGCTCAGAGGTGATGTCATACTAGATGTGTAGTGGGTCTCTGATTTAGATATATTCAAATCCAAGTCTAAGTAAATTTATTTTGCCCTATAATAGATTATTATCATTATTTTAATCCTCACTAGAGGATATGTTTTCATTGATTTTTAGAGAGAGAGGAGGGGGGGGGGAGAGAAAGAAACATCGATGTGAAAGAGACATCAGTGGGTTGTCTCCCATATGAACCCTGACCAGGAATAGAACCCGAAACCTTTTTGGGATACAGGACGATGCTTCAGTAACTGAGCCACCCAGCCAGGACTATAATAAGCTTATTATTAGTATGAAGGTAGTTTAAAAAAAGTGTGCCTAGATCTTTGAATAATTTTTCCTTTGGTAAATTTGAAAACAAATACTATTATGACATAGTATGTGTCTTACCCTTACTCACAAACCTTTATTTTTATAAAACACCATTTAGAAAGCACTCATATTTGTGAAATGTGACTAAGTACTTATTTTATATGTCTATATTTGCTTCATAGGACTTTATTATAAAAGTTATAGGCACTTAAGCGGAAACATTTTTGGTAGTATAGCAGTAAATTTATTTACAATGTTCTAATGATAAAATGAATAAGATATAAGATTTATTTTATTATCAGTAGGTAATCTGTTAAAACCCATCTTTTATTTATGAGAAGAAATGTAGTTATTGCTTTTAAACCATAATTTCCTCATTTAAGAACAAATGCCCCAACTTCCCTTTTAGTAATGACTTTACAAAAGTGGTCAAGTATGTTACTACTAGGACATTTAGTTTCTGTAATTTTATTCTAAGAATTTATGGTATTACTAAGCATATGTACTACTTAGAAAATTGTTTTTACTTAATATAGTATTGGTATTTGGTTGTTTCCTATGAGAGATGTTTCTTGCTTTAAAAAAAATAGATGTTCCCAGTACAATTACCTTCTAAAATTGCCTCATCCCTTAACATGCATTAAATTGTTATTTCATTTTAACTTATATCAAGAAAGAAGAAAGGTAATTTTGTAGTTCAAAATGTTTTTGTTTTGTTACAGGCAGCTGTTAAATCTAAGAAAGCAACAGACACCTATAAACTCTACGTGGAAAAGTATGCATTAGCAAAAGCTGATTTTGAACAGAAAATGACAGAAACAGCTCAGGTTGGTATTTTTAAGGCTTTAAATCTAATAGGATATTTATGTATATTGATTAAATATAATTTTCCTGTCATATACTTTTTTAGTACTAGAAATGTTAAAATGCACATTCTCAATGTTTTAATAATGCTGTTTTAAAAATACACATTTTGTTTTGGAGATTGAGGACCAAGATGCAATAATTATAATATAATGGATTATTCAGAAGAGGCTATTTAAAGAGAATTGGGGAAAATGAGGACATTGGTAAATGATGAATCCAGGCCTTATATATAGATTTTAAAATTGACTTCTGCTTAAGAAGAAAACTGGAAATGACTTCGTGCTGAGGTGCTGAGGATATAGCAGTTAACAAAACAAAACTCTGCTTAAATAAAACTTCCATTTTAGCGAGAGAAGACAGGCAGTAAAAAAATGTATTCCATAAGCTTGGGGTAATTATATTTGATTTGTTGTTCTTAGAGCCTAATTAAAGGCCTAGGTTTAAGATGGGTGCCTTTTATGAATCATTCCTAAAACTTCCATCCCCACCCTCTTGTCCTCTTGCGCATCCCCCCACTGCCCCGCCCCATAGCACCTTTCATTATATAACATACCATGAATTTTATTTGTTGTATTAGTCAGGATAGGCTGGGTATGCTGAGATAACAAAGAATCCCTTCCCCCCCCCCTCCAAATCTCAGTGACTTACAGTAGCAAGGATTTATTTGTTGTGCTACTTGTTCTTCATGGGTCAGCTGCATCATCATCACTCTGTTACTGAGGATGGTGGAGGAACGCTCTTCTTAGAACATTATTCTTAGTCGTCATGTCTGAGAGGCTAGAAACATGGTGAAGCACGCGTACCTGCATATGTGTGTGTGTATGTATGTAAAAAATATATATATTTTTTAAATTTTGTCTTCTACAAAAATGTAAGTTCTTTGAGAGCAGGTATTGACTTGTTCACTGCTATTTCCTCAGCACTTAAAACAGTTTTTAGATGATGATAGGCACTCAATAAGTGAAAGAAGGACTTAACAAAATCTGACTTTTTGGACTCTAGGGAGTCTTCTCATTGGGAGTGGTGAAGGACTCACATATCAGAAACCAAAGGCTTGCTTGTGTGTAGGCATACATACATCCATCTTTACTTACCCTGTTGTGGGCTCTGTGCTGGGTGTATATTGTATCTACTTAAATAAAACAAGTATCTCCCTGCTCTGGGAGTATAGAGGAGGGAGGCAGACCTTAAATACATGCCTAAATATAAAGTTATAAATTATTACAGTGTTATAAGGGAAAAGAATAGGCTTCCATGAGATAGAATAATAAAAGTTAACCTAATCTGGAGTAGGGAGTTAGGAAAGGCATTTTTTGGGGAAGAGACATTTAAAACTGAGATGAAGAATAAGTAAGAGACTCATTCTAGGGCCAGAGTGTTCCAGGCATTGGAGACCATATAGCTATGAAGACCCAGAGATGTAAAAGGGCTGTCACATTATATAAAGTGTAAAATGCTTGCTAAAACTGAGTAAGGAGAGATGATGGTGAGGCGTGAGGTTAGGGAGAACATAGGCAAAGACCAGGCTTAAGTAAGGGTTTGGTTTTCTTCTAAGAGTAATTTGAAGACATTGGAGGGTAGTATGCAAGTATGTGACATGGTCTGGTCCGAATTTTAAAAGATAATTCTTGCAGTTTTGTGAAGAATAGATTATAGTGAGGACAAAGGAGAATCAACTCTCCCTCTCCCTTTCTCTCTGAAAGCATCAAAAATATTTAAAAAAAAAAAATTCTGTTGTTCTACATTCCTGCCCATGAGACAAAAAATCATTGGGGGAAAAAAAAAGTCCAGTTTAGAAGGCAGTTAATAGTGAGATGAGAAGGATGAGGGCCAATGTGGTGGCCTTGGAGAACGTGAGAAGTGAATGCATTTGGAGATGACAGGAGTGGGGTGGATGGAAGAATTCTAGAGAGATCAAGATCTCTTCTGAGTGTTGGCTTGTAAGTCTGTATGGGAAAGACTAGATGAAGAACTGTTGTTAGTTTGAGGAGTCAGAGGGGACCAGATGTTCAGTTTTGAACAGCCTACCTAAGTGGAGACAACAAACGGGCAGTTTTGGAGGACCTAAGTAAGCTGGATTCCAAAAGCTCTGAAAACAAAAAGCGTTTTTCTATAACTCATTTTGCAGCAAAACTTGACTTAAACTGATGTGAGGCTGTTTCTATACTCTTTATTTATATTACTTACACGAAATGTACGTGTTTTCTTTTAGAAATACTAATGTTTTTGATAAACAGATGCCACTGCAGATTCTGCTGGTAGTATTATGAAATATATGGTAATAGCATCATATTGTCTTTATTTAAAAAATCCAAAATATTGAATTCCCAAACACCTGGTCCCATGCCGGGAGCCGGTCCATGCTTGCTGTTTCAAGGGACCTGGCATATATGGCATACTGTTCTTAATATGTTTGCTCACCTTCTTGGCACTATGTGTTTTAACCAAGGTCTCTGAGAAAGATTGTTTCCCCAGGTAGGGATTTTCCCCTGAAGTTAGGGAGGGAATAAAACCTCTTAACTAAGTGCCAGGTGGGTAATTAATCACTTTAACTATGAACAATCATGCTTAAGCTACATAATCTTTACTCCCTGGAATGGAGATAAGAAACGCCCTAACCTTTGTAATAGAGATTGATAGGATTGAATCAACTGGTATAAATACAGATGTAATAAGACAGCAAGACCCAGAACTTAGGAGACAGAACTTAGAACACAGAACTTAGATCACAGAACTTAGAATACAGAACTAAGAGAGACAGAACCTAGGCACAGAACCTACACAGAATGTTCTCTAGAGACAGAAGAACTTCGCTGGAGAGAACATGGCAAAAGTTCCTGGACAGAAACTGGCCTCAGAACCTAGAGACAGAACCTAGCGAGAGAACATGGCCAAAGATCCTGGACTGAACCTGACTACAGAAATTGGCAAGAGAACCTGACTAGAACCTGGTAACTGAACCTAGCTGGAGAACCTAGCGAGGGAACATGGCTACAGAACCTGGTTGGAGAACCTGGAGAACCTAGCAAGAGAACATGGACACAGACCCTGGCAGGAGATCCTAAGCAGAACTTCGCTGGAGATCCAGACCAGAACTTGGCTGGAGATCCTGGCTGGAGATCCTGGCTAGGCTGCTGATCAACTGAACGCTGTCTCCGTGTCCTTCCTTCTTCGCCGACGCCGTCCACACCTTTGGGGACCCCTGGACCTGCTGGGGCTGGACCCCGGCAGTCCCAGAGGTTTTGAATAAAGGATTGTGAGCCTGTATAAAGTAGGGGCTTCTCAGCACACAAAGCCATAATGACATCACCTTTGTCAGAGTGTGGGAGAAGAAAGGGCCACCCACACTCTGAGAGATTCATCATTGACAATTTGATAGAGGAAGAGATGTTGAAACCCAAGTAGGAGAAGCCAGAGAAGGAAGAAAACTGGGAAGTATGATATCATGGCAGTTGGGAAATGATAATATTTCAAGGAGGGTTTATAGTTAGTTGTGTTAAGTTAAGGCTCTAATTCTAGTGACATAAAAAGTTTTAATTTCTATAGCAACTAAGATCATTGTAGACTTCAGCAAGTGCCCTTTTGTCTTCTAAATCAGAACACTCATTTATAAGGCAATTATTGTTGATTTTGTATTAAAATGACTAGTTCCTGTCAGTGAAAATATTTTGCCTTTCAATTATTTGTTTAAAAAAACAGGAATTAGAATTTGCTAGAATCAGGGTTTTTTGTTTATAGTACTTTATAAAAAGTATTTTCTTTTTAAAAAAAATATATTTTATTGATTTTTTTACAGAGTGGAAGGGAGAGGGATAGAGAATTAGAAACATCGATCAGCTGCCTCCTGCACACTCCCACTGGGGATGTGCCTGCAACCAAGGTACATGCCCTTGACCGAAATCAAACCTGGGACCCTTGAGTCTGCAGGCTGACGCTCTATCCACTGAGCCAAACCGGTTAGGGCCTTATTTTTTTTTTTTTTTTATTAAATATATTTATTGATTTTAGAGAGGGAGAGGTAGAAACATCTATGACGAGAGAGAATCATTAATGGCTGCCTCCTGCACACCCCCTACTGGGGATCGAGCTGGCTGGGCTATAAAACTACTTTTAGCATTCATTTTTTTCTCTCCTTATCCTTATCTTTTGCTTTCTCATTACATTTTCCCCCCAAAATTGGCATTTTAATTGTTTATCCTGACATTTCCAAGATGGGAACAATAATTTATTTGATCAGATATATAAATAGCCATGCTGCTCTTAAATAAAGATGATGGTATACTGTGCTAATGCGCTCTCTCTCTCTCTCTCTCTCTCTCTCTCTCTCCCTCTCCCTCTCCCTCTCCCTCTCCCTCTCCCTCTCCCTCTCCCTCTTCCTCTCCCTCTCCCTCTCCCTCTCCCTCTCCCTCTCCCTCTCCCTCTCTCTTCCTTTCTTACACTGGCAGAATAGATTAACTATTGTTTGTTAATAGACAGTAGACTTTAATTTGGGTTATTTAGAAGTGAAAAGAATTATTATACATCTCCACTTTCCTTTTGTTCCAGCCTAAGCGGTTGACTTAAATCCCAGTAGGAAAGGACCTGTCAGTCTAATGAATATCAAATTTGGGTGGCAGGACCTATATTTACTAGTGGGGAAGGAAATTGAGTCCCTGGGGTGAAAAAGGTTAGAATGTACTTGGAGTATTTGTGATTTAATTTTTTTCATTTGCGGTGAGAATAAACATGATTAAAAACGTGACTTCTCTTTGTGTTTATGCTTTTTACCACTGTCAGTTAATGACACTTGAAAAACTTGAAACAATATGGAGATTTTGTTCACTTTTAACAGTTTGATGACTAGTTCAAGGAGACTGAGATTTGTTTAAGCAGCACCCCCAGAATAAGGTTTTAGAATTAGAGTGCTTCTCTGTAGATATCTCTAGTATAACAGTACATACAAACAGTGAATTTGAAAGGAGAAAAAAATCTCATTTGTTCAAGAAAGTTCATTTTTTTATATTCAAATACTTGAGAGTATATTTCCATTGCTGAATTGCTCTGAGTTTAGCAGTCACTAATTTTGAGGATATTTAGCAGTATCTACCCACCAAGAAAACGCAGCACAGTTTCAGAATTGCATTTGAATCATGTGTTGAGATTGTGTGTGGTTTCATGCTCAAGATTTTTCTAAATAATTAAGGATCTGCCTTATTCACTGTAGCTGTTTCAAAAGAGACTGAAAAGGTAGTACAATTTTCTTGGAATTAGGGGTCATCATATGCAGTTTTGACCAAGCTTTCCTGGATTTTGGTCTACCTATCTATGAGACAATCTCTGGTTCATTAAGTTACAGAAATTTGAGGGTGACTTTTATAATATGAACATAAAGTAGAATCATGCTCCTGCTGAATATTCCTCAGTTCTTAAGACTAATTCAGGATCTTGCACCGTTGGTATTCTCATTGACTTGTTCAAAATTAGTCAAAATAAGCACTCTAACTCTGTTATTTCTCATGAATAAAACTGATTGAAGTGTTTGGATTATTATTGTATTATTGCCCAAACTGTAATTGCACTTTTTTTTTAAGTTCAGAAGCTTAACACAAATATGGACATGATCATTTGGCTTATTGATTTTTGATCATGGAATTCAGTGTTGAAGAAAACTAGATATTAAATATGGGGTGATGGAATTTAATTTGATAAACTAACCAGAGGAAAAAACTGAAGCATTTAGACCTATTTCTTAAAACTGATTTAATTTAGGAGGAGAGGGGGTCAGGAAGGGTAATCAATCAGGCTTGTGCATGGAAATGACAAATGTATTTTCTAGTGTTTTTTAAATTTATCTTTATTGTTGAAAGTATTACAGATGCTTCTCTTTTTGTTGTTGTTGTTTTCCCATTGACCCCATCCATTCCACTCCCAAGCCTGATTCACCATACTATTGCTGTGTCCATGGGCTATGCATATCTTACTAATAAAAGCCTAGGTGATCCTCATGCCCTCACGCTGTCACAAGATGGCTGCGTGCACAGTGGAGGCGGGGCCCAGCGGCCACTCTGCACAGCTTCCGCCAGGGTTCTGCGGGGTTCTCTAGTATGCATATAAGTTCCCCAGTTAATCTCCCCCTCCCCCCCTTCCCTCTGAAATTTTGTTCATCAGATTATTTTGTTCATTAGATTTCACATATGAATGCGATCATGTGATTTCTCTGACTGGCTTATTTTGCTTAGTGCATAATACTTAACAAATGTATTTTGTTTGAAAATGGCTAGTTCAGCATTTCCCAAATCCTGTTTTGAGGAAGATTGTTCTGTGAGATATTAATAGATATTCAGAGATGAAGAAAGACAAACAGGGTGGTTTGGTCAAAAAATTTTGGAAAACACTGGGTTAGGCAAAATAAATTTTGGTATGCAATAATTTTCAGACTTTTTAATATTTATTATGAAGCCAAGTCTAGCAGTAGTTTTCTTATTGGGGAATAAATACCTGAATAACCCGGGAATTTCTTCCAAACAGCATTCTCACCTCTTTCCACCCCCACCCCCAGGTAGTAGTGGAGGATCTGTGTGTTTTGTAGTTTGAAAACATTCCCCTGGTGATCTGATGTATCCCCACCTTCAGTTGAGAACTGCTAAGAAAGAGTTTATAGACTTCCCAAATTTATTTGACCACAGAATATCTTTTGAAGACTACATATTAACATTTTTGAGGATTAGAAAGACATTTTGAGAGCCTGTGGGCTAGATTGTAAAGTGTTTAGAAGTAAACTGCAGTTTTTCAGTTTTTGAAACACTTCTCCCTTGGTTTTTATGACAGACACCCATATCTTCTGGGTCTTCTTATTTTCTGACCATGATAATAGGTTTTAATTTGTGTTATGTTCAAACTGAAAAAGTTCATGTTTACCTGAGAAATGGCACAACAAAAAGGTAACTTTTCTCTGCTATATTTCAGTATGTTTACTAAACCCATTTGTCTAGACAGGGGTGGGCAAACTTTTTGACTCGAGGGCCACAATGGGTTCTTAAACTGGACCAGAGGGCCGGAACAAAAGCATGGATGGAGTGTTTGTGTGAACTAATATAAATTCAAAGTAAACATCATTACATAAAAGGGTACGGTCTTATTTTTCAATAGTTTTATTCATTTCAAACGGGCCAGATCCGGCCCTCGGGCCGTAGTTTGCCCACAGCTGGTCTAGAAGCATTGCTAAATATTACATAATGAATAACTTGCTAAATTTGGTTAGCTGTATAGAGATAACTTCTAAAAGATCTTTTGATTTTAGTATTTATGTGAATGTGTGTATACATATTTTATATGTTACTTTTTATATTTGTTACTCAGAAATTTCAAGACATTGAAGAAACTCATCTCATTCACATAAAGGAAATTATAGGATCCTTGTCAAATGCTGTAAAGGAAATTCATTTGCAAATAGGCCAGGTAGGTTTTTACTTCATGAACTGATTCATGAACATTTTATGTTCATTTATGACTCTTTAAAAATTCCAAACTCATAACATGATACTGAATTATTTCAGATAAAAAATATGAATTTACAGCCCTAGCCAGTTTGGCTCAGTGGATAGAGCACCAGCCTGTGGACTGAAGGGTCCCAGGTTCAATTCTGGTCAAGGCCACATGCCCAGGTTGAGGGCTCAATCCCCCGTAGGAGGCATGCAGAAGGCAGCCTATCAATGATTCTCTCTCATCATTGATGTTTCTGTCTCTCTTTCCTCCCTTCCTCTCTGAAATCAATAAAAATATATTTAAAAAATATGTGTTTACATGTATTAACTGTAAAATAAACTGGATTTTTGATTGGTCATCAGGGATGATAATTCAAATTAATTTTTAAAGTTAACTATGTTCAGTTCTCTTTATGTTAAAATTCTGAAGTTACCAATTTTTTAATATATCTTTTTTGAAGTTTTACTGTTTTAAAATTTAGAACAGCAGCTGTAAGTTATAGAACTTGTACTTAGAAATTTTCCAAAAATGTAAAGGCAGTTTAATGATCACAATTTGGGATGCATTGAAATATAATAGAGAAAGATGAAATCTGTTATTCTTTATTATTAAAGATCTAAAACTTTTAATTGCCTGTGCAATTTTTATTTATCATAAGGATTATGTTCTAAAACATTTCAAGAAACAAGAAGCTGCATTTATTTCTAAGGTTGTACAGCCATATCTAAGGGGTTCACGTAAACAGTGATTGGTACCCACAGTACTACTAACAGTGTAAGATAGGCAACAGACCATGCTTAGTAAATGAAAGTTCTTAAAGGCTCTGGCTCAAAAAATGCACATTTGGTGTAATGAATTTTAATTGCTTTGTGGAAGTTTTGTCTGACAGTAAGAATATGTACAGAAAAAGAAAGAATTTATCTTTATCTCATTTTAATAGGTCCATGAAGAATTTATAAATAATATGGCTAACACTACAGTTGAAAGCTTGATACAAAAATTTGCTGAGTCAAAAGGCACTGGGAAGGAAAGACCTGGTAAGATGATAAACTCTGCAAGGAAATGTATTCATGTTTCCCATCCAGCAACTAATGTGTTTGCCTTTAAATTGCAAAACTGCAAAATGGAGCTTGGGAGATACCTGAAAATTTGTGTCAAATCTTAGGTATCATTTACTTTGTGTCTGATGATATGTTGAAAATTAAGATTTTTGTTTTAACCTTTAGTGGTTAACAATTTAGTATTACTTAAAATGGTTATTATAACCTTTACTAAGTTAATATGTTGCAGTTTATATATTTTTAAAATAAATTAGCAACAGAAGGCCATTTTTAAAACAGAGTAGAGTGCTAACAAGTATTCCCGGCAATTGTGTACCGGTAGACACTGAGGATACAGCAGTGAACAAATGAATACGGGAATCCTGGTTCCTGTTTTATGAACAGATGTTTATAGGTATCCTGAATCTTACTTTTAATAAGCATGTTATGATATATCAAATATAATAAGCTCAGTCCCTTCTCCTGTTTATCATAGTCTTCCACATTTCTTCAATCTGTTAGTTACTCTACAATATTGGTTTCACAGGTAAAAATAATTCAGTCCAGTGAAGAAAGTATGGTTTGGAATTCAGGAAAATAGACAAGTATTTTTAGAGAAGTACAGGAACCATTTTTCCTCAGTGCAGTTCACAGAACTAAGGCTTGAAACCAAAATCTTCTTTACTTTATTCTTCCCACATTTCATCAAGTTTCAAGTCATGTTAATTCAATTGTTAGATTTTCCCTTCAGCCCTTCTTTCCATGCTCTCTCTACTTACCTGATTAATTGCAGCAGCAGGTTTCTAAATACTAGCACAGCAATCCACTTTACATGTTATAGCACATTCATGTTTTGACTCTACAATTTTGAACTCGTAATTGTGCTACTCATAAATCTTTAACTTTTTATTATAGACAGAGTGAAACTTAGATTCTGGACTTGGATTCGAAGCCTTTCAGGATTAGGCCTTGACCAGTCTTCAGTCTTATTTTCCATTATTCCTTTTATAGCCACCCTTCAGTGCAGTCAGCCTAAACTGTTTGCTGTTTCCTATACAAGTCCCTTCTTTTCTCTTGGTATCTTAGTTGCCCTATGTCCTTATTCTAGAAAATGTTATATCCCACTCCTTTTCTACCCCATGTCTTCCCATTTATTTGTCTAAAGAAAAAATTCTTAAAGAGTCAGGTCACATGTTACTTCCGCCATCAAAAGTGCCAGAGAACTTTAACAACACTTTTTTTTGGCATTGTTGCCATTACCTTAAATTTTAATAATTGTATGCCCTAGCTGTTTGGCTCAGTGGGTTAGAGCGTTGGCCTGCGCACCGAAGGGTTTAGGATTTGATTCTGATCAAGTGTATATTATTATATCTTGGTTGCAGGCTCGATCCCCGGCCCTGGTCAGGGCTTGTGCAGGAGGCAACCAATCGATGTGTCTCTCTCACATCGATGTTGCGCTTTCCCCTTCCCCGCTTCTCTTTCCCTCTCTCCCTCTCTCTCCTCTTCCCTTCCATTCTCTCTCAAAAAAATCAGTGGAAAAAAATATCCTCGGGTGAGAATTAACAAAAAAATTTTATAATTGTGTGCTTGTGAAGAAAAGTTATATATTTGATTCATCTGTTTATCATCTTTATGTGTAAACAGTACATTTTTTTTGATGAATTAGTGACAAAATGGATAAGGTTAGCATATTACGGAGGCTGGAATGAATGGATTTGCTGTTTGAAAAGTTTTGGTGAACAAATAGTAAGTTATAGTTAAAGTTTAGTGAGCACTTTATTCTGCTAAGTTAGCCAGGTACTGTTCTAATCACTTTGCAGGCAAACTGATCTTCAACAACTCTTTGAGGGTAGGTTGAGAGAAATGTTGAGAGGCTAAATGATTTACCTAAACTAGTACATGTCAGAGCTGGGATTAAATGCCAGGATTCTAGTTAGTTTACATATATAGAGAGAATAGGATATTGAGATACATAATTATTAAACAACGAGAAACCCTAAAATTCCTTAAAAAGAGATTAAATTATAAGTGAAGACCAATTAAGAGAGTAAAAACAATTGGGGAACAAGTAGAATTTTATATAGAGCATTTCCAAGTGTTCATAGAATAAAAGCAAAGATGTATCAGCCGGTTAAAAATGCCTTAGAAATCTAAACAAGATTGGTAGATTTTATCATTATCATTATCAGTATCTTGTTTGCTACGTTATAGTGTAGTTTTCCAAAATGTAGGAAACCAAGCACAGGTGTACAAGGGATCACCATGTATTTTTTTTTTTAAACAGCTGTATGTGAATCTACAATTACCTCAATAAAAATTTCAGTTTTCTTATTTGTGGTACAGGACAGTATTTAGCCCTGTAGTTTGTGGTCCACTCTTTACTAGCATTGAGATCTTTAAGCCTTAATGCCCTCATCTGTAAAGGGAGGATAATAATAGTACTTAACCTCATGGGGTCGTGAGGTTTACATGAGATAATGTTACATTTATTGAGTACTTAATAGATGTTATTTTCAAAAAATTAATACATTCCTAATTAATAGGTAGTTAATAATGGATATTATTTCTTTATAAATTTAAATTTACTGGCCTCAGGATATACTAAGATGTAGAAAATTTCTGAAGCTAAATGGTGAGAGGGAGTCCAAGAATGGTGATGACATGGGCTTGTCTAGAATCACTAGACCCAGAATTAGGTGACTGTTTCAGGATGACTGTTGACATTGTGACTAACTTTCAAAAAGCTGGTCCTAGTACTAACCTTAAAAAAAGGAGGGAGAGTGTGGGATTTGTTGGAAAGATAAATATCACTTCTCTAGTTGACTTGCTATGGGTGACTAGTTTTAGCTCTTACACATGTATTTGTTCGGTTTGTGAACACATGAACAAATGAGCCTTGGAACCCATACGATGAAAATTTTGAGTTTCTCAGAAAAATAGCAATCAATTTTACATGTGGTTGTATGGAATTCACAGACTTAAAGGATTTTGCTCTGTAAGATGTATTCTAACCTTCAATTTGTATACTATTGATTGCTGTTAACATTTTTTTTTTTCCTCCTGTTTTGTAAGTGCCCCCTCTGGTGGATGAAGTCCTTTTAAAATTAGTTTTAGTCCTATGGATTACACATTTTAAAAAGAGGCCCAGTTCTTTAAACATTTTGTAAGCCACCCTAGCTGGTTTTGTTCAGTGGTTAGAGTGTCAGCCCGTGGACTGAAGGTTCCCGGGTTGGATTCCGGTCAGGGGCACACCTCGGTTGCGGGCTCGATCCCTGGCCCCTGTCGGCGTGTGTACAGGAGGCAACCAATCTAGGTGTCTTCCTCACAGTGATGTTTCTCTCTGTCTCTACCTCTCCCTTCCATTCTCTCTAAAAAAGAAATCAATGGAAAAAATATCCTTGGGTGAGGATTAACAACAAAAATAATGAGAAAGCTTTGTAAATCAAAAAGTTATTTATCTTGTGGTGTAAAATGACTTTTTTTAAAAAAAATATCATTTTATTGATTTTTTGCAGAGAGGAAGGGAGAGGGATAGAGAGTTCGAAACATCAATCAGCTGCCTCCTGCACACCCCCTACTGGGGATGTGCCCGCAACCAAGGTACATGCCCTTGACCGGAATCAAACCTGGGACCCTTGAGTCCGCAGGCTGACGCTCTATCCACTGAGCCAAACTGGTTAGGGCTAAAATGACTTTTTTTTTTAGTCTGTTACCTGTTGGAAGATATAACCCCTAACTTTGTCTCCAGTTATTCTGTGTCAAACACTGAGAGCATTGACATTTTTTCCCTATTCGTTGAGACTATTTTATACTAATTATATGCAATGACATTTTTGTCATTACTTTTTAAATTGATATATAATTGACATATAATATTGTATTAGTTTGTGATGATTTGATATATTGTACTTATTGCAAAATGATTACCAAAATAAGTTTAGTTTAAATATCCATCCCCACACATAGTTACAATTTTTTTTTCTCATGGTAAGAACTTTTAAGAACTACTTTCATACCTTTCAAATACACGGTACAATATTGTTAAGTGTAGTCACCATGCTGTGTATTACATCTCCAGGACTTTTTGACTTTGTAACTGGAAGTTTATAGCTTTTTTACTACTTTCACCCATTTTTTCTAATCTCCCACTCCCCACCTCTGACAACCCCTAACCTGTTCTTTGTATTTCTTTTTAGATTCCACATATAAGATTATACAGTATTTGTCTTTCTCTGACTTATTTCACTTAGCGTAATACCCTCAAGTTCCATCCATATTGTCATAGAACAGACTTTTCTTCTTTGTTATGGCTGAATAATATTCCATTGTATATATACACCACATTTTTTGATCCATTCATCTGTAAGTGGACATTTAGGTTGTTTCTGTGTCTTGGCTATTGTAAATAGAGCTGCAGTGAACACGGGGGGTGGGGGGGTGCAGATATATTTTTTGAGATAGAGATTTCATTTCTTTCAGATAAATACTCAGAATTGCTGGATCTTACGGTGGTTCTACTTTTATATTTTTGAGGAACCCCCATACTGCTTTTGACATTACTTTTTTTAGTATAGTACTGCTTGGCTCTTCTGGAATTTGAGTCACTGTAATTGGATGCTTGAAATATCAAAACACCTCTCGTCTGAAAGGGTCATGAAAAAACAGGTGTTTTCTAATTTTGACTATCTTTTTATGTTCTAATAACATTATCTAGTATTTCTACCTGTTCTCATCTATTTTAGTTGCCAAAGGAGATTAAAGTCCATGTTTTTAAAGTTTCCTGTTTTATAGTCATTCTGCTTAATTAATTAGTTAATTAATTTATTTTATGATTTTAAGAGTATATTTATTAAAGCTGGGGACAGTGAAACAAGGAAGTGCCTAAGAAGCAGCAACAGGAGAGAGCCTGGGCAGGGCTGCTTTGGCTCTCTAGAGACGTTATGGGAAAGAAGGGAGCCAATGTGGGGCTGCTGTCATGTCAGTACACTGGAAAGTCAGAGAAAAGGGGGCTTGGAGACAGGACCCAGGGGGTTAGCCCAGACAAGCAGCCACTGCCCATTGCTCCCCTGGTTGCAAGTCTCATGGAGACCCTTAGAGTTTAGAAGAAAGAAAATTCACTTGAAAAGGAGATTTGTATGGGTGTCCCCCAAGGAGGGCACACCATCTTTCTGTAAAATTCTGTATATTGTTTATAATTCATAAAAGTTAAGCAAGTTTTTAATTTATAAGAAACAAAAGGGTAACTTAAAATGAAAAGTTGGTAGGCCAGTGCTTAATATGTTTAGAGAAAAGGTTATGTTGAAATGCTTATTGTATTTTCATTATATAGCAATATAGGTGTATAGCTTCAATTTTTTGACTTCCAGAGATTATACTGTGTTTGAAGAAACAAATAGGAAAAGCCTGAGAAAGATAGATATAAAAAATAATCAGCAACAAAGAAAAAGGGAAAAATGATATTTCTGTGGTCAGACTGCTTAAATGAAATTGACTAGTTTAGGTATTTAGAATATTTTGGCTTCTACATTAGGTGTATTATTTTAAAGTATAGGGTAAAGCAAATAATTAAAAAAAATAAAATTTAGTGATCTTTTTAGACCCATTAAGGATTTGGAATAATGTCAAACCTGTAAATAGAACTTCTTACCACTACCCTCACCATTTATTATTTTTTTAATCAGAGAAGCAGAAACCCTTGTGTAGAAAGCAAAATTAAAAATAGCTAAGAGCCAGAGACCCATAAACCATACCAGATATCCTGTGATTACTTGGTTTTTCTATTCAATAGTAAGGGGCAGTGACCAGAAAAAGAGGAAAGAAGAATGAATAATGATTAGGGGAGAGAATAATGTAGATTAGCACAAATAGGAGAGTAAAGGAGGAGAGCCCTCACAGGAAATAAAATAGAAAAGCTCTACTCTGTGAAGGAGTACACTTCTACCTATTGTGTCCTAGCCACCTAGGGCAGAGGTGTATAACTCTGCCCTGTGGGATATATGTGCCATTTGATAATGATTCTTTTATATCTTTTAGAGCAGGAGTCGACAAACTATGACCATTGAGCCATATTTAACTCTGCTTATTTTTGTAAGGCCTATAAGCAAAGAATGGTTTTACATTTTTAAATGATTAGGAGAAAAATTAAAAGAAGAGTAGTATTTATGATATATGAAAATTACAAAAAACCAGATTTGAGTGTCCATAAAAGATTTTTTTAACACATTCACATGTTTGTGTATTGTCTGTGGCTGCTTTCACACTACATACAACAGTAGAGTTCAGTAGTTGTAACAGAACTTATGGCCCACAGAGACTAAAATATTTACTGTCTTACTCCACAGAAAGTGTTTGACTACCTGTGTTAGAGAGAACATGTCTTGTGTAGTATAGTAGCAGAGATGTTGTAATACACTAGAGGCCTGGTGCACGAAATTTGTGCACTGGCAGTGGGAGAGGTGTGGGGGGGGTGTTCCCTCAGCCCAGCCTGTGCCCTCTCTCAGTCCGGAACCCTCAGGGGATGTCCGACTGATGGCTTAGACCCGCTCCCTCCCCATAGGGGAGCGGGCCTAAGCCAGTAGTTGGACATCCTTAGCGCTGCTGTGGAGGCGGGAGAGGCTCCTGCCACCACCGCTATGTTCACCAGCCATGAGCCCGGCTCAGGGCTTCTGGCTGAGCGGTGCTCCCCCTATGGGAGTGCACTGACCACCAGAGGGCAGCTCCTGCATTGAGCGTCTGCTCCCTGGTGGTCAGTGCGCATCATAGCGACTGGTCATTCTGCCATTTGGTTGATTTGCATATTACCCTTTTATGATATAGGATAGGATAAGATTAGAATTTTGTACCTCATAACCACACATAATCTTTCTTCAACAGCTGATTTTGCTGTTCTTCGGTTCAGAAACCATTTAATTTGACATTCTGCACCAGCTACATCTGCAGTCATATCACAGTAACTGAACCTCATAATAATAATCCTAAATTGTGAACTAAAGATTAAACTGTTTTTGTGCAGGCTTTGTTTAAGGAAAGCTGAATTCTCTAATTTGAAATAGCTATTAAAATGTTAATATATAAACAGTGGCAACAAAATATGAAAAAGTAAGCTGATTATAATTTTTACATGTGCATAATAACAAGGACAGAGTTTTAGTTCTTTTTGCATTATGTAAAAGAAGCTAACTCAAGCCAATTTGAACTTTAAAGGAAATTGATTGGAAACAAACCAAGGTATCCCAAGGATCCAAAATCAGGAATGGAGCCAGGCTGCAGAAAGAAACCCATACCTGTAGGCATACTAGGTCTCATTTTTCCTTTATTTACTAGTAACCTCTGCAGAATGGCTTTCTTTGCTTTCTCAGGCACCTCCTAATAATTTTTAGGTACTTTTATTTTTTGTTCATTGCAGCCACAGCTCAGAATTAGTCCAGGTTTTTGATCATTTCCAAATTTCTGGGAGAAAGAATCTGGTTCAGGAAATCTTGAGTCAGGTGATCTTTCTAGTCCAGTCAGTTCTGACTAGGTCATTCAGTATATGCATGGCTTCTGCAGCACCTGTGGAGAAGGGGGAAGTAACTAGAGAAAAGTGAGTGAGTATAATTGCCCAAGGTTTTATCAGGATCACAGAGGGTGAAAACATGACTCAGTTTGGGGGTATGAAGGCATTGCCAGATTTTGGATATAGGAGGAGATTATATTTCAACTAGAGACCCGGTGCACAAATATTTGTGCACTCGGTGGGGAGGGGGGGCCCCTCAGCCCGGCCTGTGCCCTCTCCGCAGTCTGGGACCCCTCGAGAGATAACGACCTGATGGCTTAGGCCCGCTCCCGGGTGGCAGAGGGCAGGCCCAATCCCTAGGTGCAGCCCCTGGTCAGGCTCAGAGCAGGGCCAATTGGGGAGTTGGGGCGCCGCCCCGTCATGCACAGAGCAGGGCAGATCGGGAGGTTGCAATGCCACCCTCAGTCACGCTCAGGGTAGGGCCGATTGGGGGGTTGGGGCACCGCCCCCTGCCACATTCAAGGCAGGGTCCATGGGGAGGTTGCAGCGCCAGCCCCTGTCACACACAGTGCAGGGCCCATCGGGGGGTTGGGGCTCCATACCCTGTCACGCACAGAGCAGGGCCAATCGGGGGTTGGGGCACTGCCTCCTGTCACGCACAGAGCAGGGCCCATCAGGGGGGTTGGGGCTCCGTACCCTGTCACGCACAGAGCAGGGCCCATCAGGGGGTTGGGGAGCTCCCCCTGTCACGCACAGAGCAGGGCAGATCAGGGGCTTGGGGCTCCGCCCTCTATTACCCACAGAGCAGGGCCAATCAGAGGGTTAAGGCGCCGCCACTCTCACACTCAGGGCAGGGCTGATCAGGGGATTGGGGCGCCGCACCCTGTCACACACAGAGCTGCAGAGCAATCAGGGGGTTGGGGAGCTCCCCCCTATCAGGCACAGAGCAGGGCTGATCAGGGGGTTGGGGCGCCTTCCCCTGTCACGAACAGAGCAGGGCGGATAGGGAGGTTATGGCCCTGCCCCCTGTCACACACACAGCCTCAGGGTGATCAGGGGGTTTGGGCGCTGCCCCCTGTCACGTTGATCCCAGTGCTGGGAGGCATATTACCCTTTTACTATATAGGATAGAGGCCCGGTGCACGGGTGGGTGCCGGCTGGTTTGCCCTGAAGGGTGTCCTGGATCAGGGTGGGGGTCCCCACTGGGGTGCCTGGCCAGCCTGGGTGAGGGGATGATGGCTGTTTGCAGCAGGTCACACAGTCTTCAGGGTGGGGGTCCCCACTGGGGTGCCTGGCCAGTCTGGGTGAGGGGCTGAGGGCTGTTTTCAGGCTGGGGATGACTGAAGCTCCCAACCGCTCCTTTTTTTCTTTTTTTTTCTTTTTATTCTGGGCCAGCTTTAGCTTTGAGGCTTGGCTCCAGCTCTTAGGCCTCCGCTTCTGAAATCAGGTTTCTGGCCTTTGTTTACAATGTTGCGATCCTGCTGGCTGAAGCCGGCGGACTAAAGGAGGTTTCTGGGGTTTTCTTTAGCCTCTATATTTGTTACATAGTTGCTTTGAGTGCAGCTCAGAGGCCTGCAGCGGCAGGTGGGGAACGTTGGAGTCCTCCGTCACTGAAGCAAGCAAGCCTCATGTTAGTTTCAAGCTGCCTGGCTGCTGGCCGCCATCTTGGCTGGCAGTTAATTTGCATATCTTGCTGATTAGCCAATGGGAAGGGTAGCTGTCGTACGCCAATTACCATGTTCCTCTTTTATTAGATAGGATGCTAAGATTCTGTTTGGAGAACTAGATGAAAATTTGGAAGGTTTCACGGTGACTGAAATTCCATGGTTAAAATTCTGTTTCTCTGATTTAAGAACAGGGTTCTTAAGTTTGCCTCATCACTGGTTCTCAAGCCTTGGGTACATATGAGAATCATTTATAGAAATATCTTCCCTTTTCATTTCTCTTTTAAAAAAAAGTGCACTTCTGGTCAGTGTGTTCAGTGGTTAGAGTATTGCCCCATGCACTGAAGGGTCTGGGGTTGATTTCCTGTCAAGGACACATAACTGGGTGGTGGGTTTGCTCCCTACCCTAATCTGGGCACCTTTAAGTGTGTCTCTCTAGCATATCTCTGTCTCTGTCTCTGTCTCTGTCTCTCTCTCTCTTTCTTCCCCTCCCCTTCCCTCCTCCCATCCCACCTTCTCTTCCACTCTCTCTGAAAAGCAGTGGAAAAAATATCCTCATGTGAGGATTAACAACAACAAAATAAGTACAGACATACAGACAGTGCACTATCCCAGAAATACTGATTTCATTGGTCTAGGATGGGCCTTGGTACCACTATATTTTTTAATTTCTCATCTGCTTGTAATGTGCAGCCATTGTTGAGAACCTGGAGCATTACATCATTGGATGCTTGTTATAAATGTAGAATCTCAAACCCTATCCCAGTCCTACTGCATCAGAATCTGCATTTTAATAAGATTCGCCGGCAGTTTGTATTCACAATAAAATTGGAGAAACACACTCTAGATGTACTGACTATCTGGCAATGGACCGAGGGGTTCGCTAGGTCTGTAAATTTCAAAGTGTGATCCTAGGGCCATGGGAATTTGTTAAAAATGCATATTCCTAAGCACCAACCTAGACCTTCCAAGTAGGACACTGTGGGGGTGGAGCCCAGCAGTTTGTGGTTGAACAAGACCTCTTGTTGATTCTGGTGCAGGAAGCATTGTACTAGAAGTTGGGATTTGGGACCATTGGTTTGAGGGAATTTTTTAACAAGCCCTTTATTAAAGTAAATATTCTAGAAATGAAGTGGCATTTTGATGTAACTTACTTGTAAATGAATTGGCAGGCAAGAAAAAAAAAAGAATGTGTGTACTATTAGGTATGTGTTGAGAGAAAGAGAAAGCAAATATGGCAAAAGGTATTATTGTTAGCCCTCATATCATTTTTATAAATGATATGACTTAGGTTCCGAAAGAGAAGGTAACTAGTCCAAGGTAATCAACCAGTAAAACCAGAACTTGAGCCTCCATGCCCTTTCCATAACACCACAAGCTGGAGTTTGACGCCCCTTTTCATGTTAGCTTGCCTGGTTGACCATCCCAGGCATGTAGGAATGTGGCTGTGTTGAGTTGCACAGACCCAGGAGCAAGCCTGAGAACATGACATTGACTCTCATTATGAGTCACAGGTATCTTTCTCTCCTCCCTCTTTCCCTACCCCCTTCACTATCATTCTTTTTGTTAGATTTTGGGGTCTGTGCATGTTTGTTTTGGCTTCTAATTAGAACCAAGTGTTCTGTGGTTTTGGGGATATGCAGGAACATGCTTGATTTGAGTAATCCAGATTTACTATTTGAGTTTTGAGGCTAGTTTTTAATTAGACAAAGTTGTAAACTTGCCCTGTTGGTGACCTGAGATTTAGAAATGATACCAAAACAATGGGAACTATTAAATATTTCACCATTTTTTATACTTTCCATCATTCCACAGAATATTTGTCATGATTAAAGATTACTGTTAAATAAATTGTCTTTTTTTCCCTCTAGCATTTCTTAAAAGTTTTGATACAAATTAGATTGAGATGAATTTTTTTTATAAGAAATTTTTTTTTTAAAAAAATTTATTTTATTGTTTAAGGTATTACAAATAGTAGTACATATGTCTCCCCCTTTGTTTTCCCCATTGACCTCCCCCAGCCTCCCCTATCCCCCGGCACTTGCCCTCAATGCCCCCACCCCCGTGTCTGCACGTCTGTTGGTTGTGCTTATATGCATGCATACAAGTCCTTTGGTTGATCTCTTACCCGCCCCGCCAACCCTCCTCTACCTTCCCACTGTAGTTTGACAGTCTGTTGGATGCTTCTTTACCTCTATTTTTTTTTTTTAATAATTTTTATTTCTTGAAGTATTACAAAGAGTATTACATATGTCTCCTTCCCCCCCCCCCCCCCCCCCTTGACATTCCCCCGGCTCCTACCCCCTAAAGTCTTGTGTCCATTGGTTATTCTTATATGCATGCATATAAGTCAGGCGTTTCCTCTTGTGCCTCTGGCACAGCCTGGATGGGAATGTAAATTGAGTAGGGCGGGGTCTCAGGGAGTCGCCAGGGCAGGGCAAATAGCAAAGGCGGAGTCTCCGCGGCTCCTCGCCTCTCTAGGACATCGGGACTTGGCATTCCCCAGTGTCAGCGAGCAGCTGCGCGCCAGAGCCTCCCTGGCTTTCCGACCGCTGCAAGGCTGTGCCGCCTCTCCCCGTGGGGCCTGGGGCCTCAGAGACCCGCCCCGAGCAATCCGATTGAAAAAAAACCACGCATCCAATTGCAGCCCGCCTGGCGTCCGACTGTGTACCTCTGTTTTTGGCGGCTCTGTAGCTCCTACTCAGTCTCACTGCGCTTCCTTCTCTCCTTCCAGTTGTAGAACTTCCACTGGGCCAACTTCCCCATGGTTTGAATGGTGGTTGTTTGTCTTATAGTTGGTAGTTTCAATGATGTTGTGGGAGGCAGCAGTACAGGTCTACTCCCTACGCGGATATCTTGGTTCTACCTCTGTCTATTTTTGTTCAACAGTTTGTAATATTCTTTGGTGGTTAACTTTTTTTATAGCAGTAATTTATTTCTACCTGGTTATTAAAGCATCATATGTAAGAATTGTTTTGCTTTCGATAGTTGACTTTTTGGAGGTCTGCCTTTAATTTCTTCTGCCTTTAATTGATCTCATGATAGCATTTTTAGATAATGTGTAAAGAATATCAGGAGACAGCCAAAATGGTCTTATTTACTTTTATGCAAACTAAATTGCCCTTGTGACCTAGCATAAAATCTAGGTGCTAAGAGAAGTTACTTATTTTGACAACAGAATTAATTGAGCCTAAAAGTTGAAATTCCAGTTGTAGCAAACTATTCTTTCTGGCTCTCAGTCTGGCTGTGGTACTGTCAAGAAGAGTAACTTGTTTATGATTAAATAGCGGGATGATGGGCAGTGGACAGCATTTGAGGGAGGTGCTGAATAAACCTTCTACTTCTGAAACAGTTAAGAAGTGACAAGCTGCAAGGGGGGTCAGAGCGTGTGCATTGATATCCAGCTGAGGTGTCAACTGGCACTTGAGCCAGGCATGCAAAGCTTTGCCATGTGAAACAGCATGTGGAGCATACGCAATTTGAAAAGAAAATCTTTTTCATGCATGATTTAATGTGTTTTTTAAAGAAGGGTATATTTAGTTTTATTAGACCACAAACTGTGTTAGTATTCTGATCTTTTATAGAAAAGCTTATGTATACATGGTACTCAGCTTAAAATTTTTAATACGTATTTTACAATTTGAGAGGATTTGACATCTTATATTTTAAAAATGTCATTTTGAATGATTTATTGGACATTTTCATATTTCAAATGAATTTTAAGGAATGTTTAGAAAAGATAAAGAGACGAGCCATCAAGATATATCTGGTATAGGAAAAGATTTTGTGAAAAAATATATAGAATTTTGTTTAAAGGGATTAATTTTTATAGAGTTAAGGCATGTTTTTACTATTTTCACAAATATAAAGCTATCCGAAAATCTTTTTTTAAAATCTTTATTGTTGAAAATATTACATAGGTTCACTTTTTTCTCCCATTGACCTCTTCTAGCCAATCCCTACTTCCCACCCCAGGCCTTCACCAACCCCTTCACTCCCCTATATCTGTGTCCATGGGTTATGCATGTATGCATACAAATTCTTTGGTTAATCTCTTTCCATCCACCCATCTTTTTCTGCCTTCCCTGAGATTCGACAGTCTGTTCCATGCTTCTATGTCTCTGGATCTACTTTGTTCATTAGATTCCATATATGAGTGAGATCATTTGATACTTGTCTTTCTCTGACTGGCTTATTTCATTTAGCATAATACTCTCCAGGTCCCTCCATGCTGTCTCAAAGGGTAAGAGATCCTTCTTTTTTACTGCTGTGTAGTATTCCATGGTATAAATGTGTACTACAGCCTTTTTATCCACTCATCTACTGATGGGCACTTGGGCTGTTTCCAGATCTTAGCTATTGTTAAATTGCACTGCTATGAACATAGGGGTGCATACATTCTTTCTGATTGGTGTTTTGGATTTCTTAGGCTATATTCCCAGGTGATTTACTGGATCAAATGGCAGTTCCATATTTAATTTTCTGAGGAAACTCCATACTGTTTTTCATGAAAATCTTAAAAGAACATCCTATATAATAAAAGCCTAATATGCTAAGTGTCCAGTCGTCCGTTCAACCAATCAAAGCATAATATGCTAATGATATGCTTTGGCTCTCAACCGCTTGCTATGATGTGCGCTGACCACCAGGGAGCAGACAGACCAGTCGACCAATCTCTATGACATGCACTGACCACCAGGGGGCAGATGCTCCGACCTGTACGTTAGCATGCTGCTGGGGTCCGGCCTATCGGGACAGAGGGAGATGGGCCAGACATGTCCTGGAGCCCTCCCATGGTCCCTCCCCAGCCCCGATCGTGCACCGGTGAGGTCCATCAGCCTGGCCTTTGCCCTCCTACAATCCGAGACCCCTCAGGGGATGTCAAAGAGCCAGTTTTGGCCTGATCCTGCAGGCCAGGTCGAGGGATCCCACTGGTGCACAAATTCGTGCACCGGACCTCTAGTATACTGTATTTGCTAAGGTAATATTGTAAAAGTCTTTTTAGACATATTTTTACATACTTGAAAATAATGCAATTTGTTTGGCATTTATGTTTTGTTTTTCTCTAGTGTAAGCCAGTAGCCTAAGTATTAGAAATTCTATAAATGGTTATTGGGCACAAATTATATGCTGTGTTACTGTGTAGGAGAATTTTTGAGGAACCACATTTCTGGTTCTTTTTTTGTAAACTCAGATTTATTTGACAGGTGGTTATATTCTCTCAAGTTTTATTAGTGAGTGATAAAGCTCATAATATATAATATAGCTGTTGGTAATTTAGGAGAGTTTTTTTGTTTTTATTTTTTTAATATATTTTTACTGATTTCAGAGAGGAAAGAAGAGGGAGAGAGAAAGAAACATCAATGATGAGAGAGAATCATTGATCTGCTGCCTCCTGAACGCCCCACACTGGGATCGAGCCCACAACTGGGGCATGTGCCCTGACTGGGAATCAAACCCGACCTCAGTGCTCAACCAGTGAGCCATCCTGGCCAGGCTTTTTTTTTTTTTTTTTTAATCCTTACCGGAGGACATGCTTGGGGGGCGGGGGAGGGGGGGGTTAGCGTGGGGGAAGGAAACATTAATGTGAGAGAGATACATCTACCAGTTTCCTTCTATACATAGGTGCCATGACCAGGAATCAAACTGGCAACCTTCAGGTGCATGGAAAAAATGCTCCAACCAACTGAACTACTCCAGCTGGGCAGATTTCTCATTCTTTATAACATTTACACCAAGTACAAAGTTGCTAATTATCAGATACACACACCAAAATTCTTTACATTTATTGATCTTCCAGTTCTTATCTCTTTATCGATCATTAACATAGGCCTTGAAAGGAATCTAAGAACAAGCTCATTACCCTTTCATTTAAAGAAATCTTAGCTTTACATAGAGTGAATTTTTTTTTTTAAAATATATTTTATTGATTTTTTACAGAGAGGAAGGGAGAGGAATAGAGAGTTAGAAACATTGATGAGAGAGAAACATCGATCAGCTGCCTCCTGCACACCCCCCACTGGGGATGTGCCCGCAACCAAGGCACATGCCCCCGACCGGAATCGAACCCGGGACCCCCCCCAGTCCGCAGGCCGACACTCTATCCACTGAGCCAAACCGGTTTGGCATGGATTTTTAATTCTTAAATTTTTAACTGGGCCATTTTCTTTGACTTAAGTTTATATCATAAGATACGCTAGTAAGGAAGGTATTGCTAATTAATTCATTAGGACCTTGTTTACCAGCTCACTTTTATGACTTTTATTCTGCTTATCACTAAATGTTAATCTGCTCTATTTGTATAGAGATGAACTGAAGAAGTAAACCTTAGGTTGGGAGACATTTTAGCCAATATTTTTAGATGCTCCTAGTTGTAGAGCAATGTTTCTTTCATAATGGAATGATCAATGAGAACTCTGATCATGAATTTGCACACAGTTAAGCTTAATGTCTCAGAAGAAATAGTAGTGAAATCCTCTATTATCTAATCTTCAAACTCTATTTTTAAATATATTGTTAGAACAGGTAATTGTTATAACGGAATCAATTACCATTCATGAATTAAAAATTATTTCACAACAATGCTGGACTTGTATAAATGTATGTATTGTAAAACAGGGCTAAAATGATAATTTAATGGAAGATAATTTTTTAGTCTGATATTTAGCTTTGGGGATAGTTCGATAGAAGAGTAATTCATGCTTTTGCTACTTTCTCTACTAAAATAATTTGGTATTTTTACATACATGAAATACACCATATTCTATGGCATTTAAGGCTAGTCTCAGCAGGCCTGTCATTTCAGGGCTATTTTAGTTGTTTTCTGATTTCTATTTTATCATCTCCTTTTCTACAATCTATCACTCATGCAACTACTAAATTAATTTTTCTATAAACCTCTTTGCAGGGGTGTGTGTGTGTATGTTTGTGTGTGTGTGTTTGTGTGTGTGTGTGTCTTCTTACATGAAAACTCTTCCCATTGCTTGCAAATTGCAGTTTAAATTCCTTAACCTGCTATGCAGCTAAAGTAATGATTTTGAACCTCTTTCATCTCATGGTACATAAACTACTAACATTCTGTGACACAACAAAGATATATTTTTGCTGATCTGACAAAAAATAGGTATAACTGATTAATTCACACCAGACTGCACTAGCAGGGTCACATTCTATTGTTTTAATTGAATAATCTGAGGGAAAAGAGGTCAGGTTTTGCATTTAAAAAAAATTCCTGTGGCACACCAGTGTGCCTCTTACATATAGCACACCAGTTGGAAATAGCTGAGTTAGATCTGGGTTGTAATTCCAAGCATTACCACTTAGCTAGTATATAATTAATTAATTTGTTCAGTAAATATAGAAAACCTTTTATTTGCCTTTTACAGTGGTGCATGAGACAGACAAGGTCCCAAGCTTACATTCTAGTAGTATTTTATTTACTATCTTGGCCTCCTGTCCTTCCCATGAACACAACCGAGGATTCAGCAACTCCCTCTTACTATGTTTTCTCTCAACTACACTGCAAGCTCCTTAAAAGCAGAAACTGCATGTTAGGTCTCTGTGTCTCCAGTTCTGTGAGATCATATATAAAGGGCTTTCAGTAAATTGTCATCATCATAATAAACTAGTCAACTATTTTCACTGTTAAGATTACTTGATTTTTAAAATCATTACTGATATTAACACAGATAACACTGGAACACACATTTCAGAACATTTAAAAAGATACAGTTGGCCCTTGAACAATGTGGGGGGTTATGGGTGCTGACCTTCATGCAGCCGCAGATCTGTATATAACTTGACTACCCAAAAACTTAAGTGGTCTCTTGGTATCCATGGGCGGATTGGTTCCCCGACCCCCACAAATACCAAAATCCACAGATGCTCAAGCCCCCTATATAAAATGGCGTAGATCAGTGTATGCAGCCGGCCCTCAGCATCTGCGAACTCCTGTGGATCAAAAACAATACAGGTATTTATTTAAAAAAATCTGCATATAAGTGTCCCTGCATCGTTTAAACCCATGTTGTTTAAGGGCCAACTTTTATTGTAATGGGATTTGATCTGATTGTTTTCTACTAGCTTTTTCTAGCAGTTGTTTATATATATGCATATACATATATTTTTTAGGCCTTATTGAATTTGAAGAATGTGACCCTGCTAGTGCAGTTGAAGGTAAGTTGACTAGTTGTAATGTGTGATAACTAGCTAATATCTTCCGTTTATTGAACAAATAAAGAGGGGCTGCTATCCATTGCTAGAGCTTGTTTATGGAATGATGTAAAAAATCTTAATGTGGTTTGAAGGCTTGCAGAAACTAATTTTTACTTAATAAATAAACAGGTTAGTCAAAAAGATGATTAGTGACTAGAATATATATTTTAAAAGATTAAATATAACATGCATTTTCTTCAAATATACATTGAGATTGTTTTCTCTATTGACACCCATTTTTAAACATTCTGTTGTCATAAATATGAAACTTATGTATAGCGCTTGTTCTATAGTAGGTAATATTTCAATAATTAATGAGGTTATGCATTAATGTTAATATTAGTATCATTCAAAGTGAGTAATGATTTGACTTGAGAGTCTACATATACTCTATTTAAATGGATCTTTTTCATGTTATGAAACCCAAGAGATGCCTGCTATTCTTATCATGTTTTAGAAATCTTACTTTGTCAGCAAACTTCTATTTTTTCTAAGTCCTGTGTAAGAATTTGGAGAAGTGGTTTGCTGTCATGTGTAAGTTTACTATTGAAGCAGTCAGGAGCTCTGGGGCCTAGACTTCATATGGTTACTAGCTGTTTGTGAGCAGGAATGATTTAAATTCTCTGTGCTTCAGCTTTCTTTATTGTAAAATGTAGGTAGTAAATATTACTCTGTGAGAATAAAACTGTAGTTGGTTTAAAAAATATAACATGATAAAGGTATGCTGTGGTCGGCAAACTGTGGCTCGCGAGCCCCATGCGACTCTTTGGCCCCTTGAGTGTGGCTCTTCCACAAAATACCACATGTGGGTGCGCACGTACAGTGCGATAGAAACTTCGTGGCCCTTGCGCAGAAGTCCGTATTTTGTGGAAGAGCTGGTATTTTGTGGACGAGCCACACTCAAGGGGCCAAAGAACCGCATGTGGCTCGCAAGCCGCAGTTTGCCGACCTCTGGAGGGAGTTTGTTTTGCTTGAATGCAAGTACATTATTCTAAGACACCTGAATTCGAATCCTGGTTATAGTGTTTACTTAGTCATATAACACTGACTTAAAAAAACAAGAACAAATAATACCCTGGAGTTTCTTCACCTATAAGATGAGAAGTTAGCTTAGGTGTGCTCAAGTTCTCAAAGAGGAAGCAGCTGAGCTTTAAGTGCTGAACTCCATCAACAATTTAATAGCACGACTGACCTTTAAAAATTAATTTTTCATGTAAGAAGAGGAGGAAGAACTGCCAGATTAGTCCAAACAAAAATATTTGTTTCTCATTTATGGTAAGGTCCACTCATAATATTGTTTATATTAGAGATAACATATGGATGCCATATTATAAGCTTTCCATGTTATACTATTAATGGATATGTTGAGTCATCCTTTTACTTAAAATAACACATTTATATTTTGTGACCTTCTGTTTCCTTATATTTATAATAAAATCTAATATAGCAAATAATGTACTGAATTGGGGAATACTTAGAGAAGAAAAGAGAATTTCATTGATCAAGTGAATCTTCTAAAACCTTTTGGTGAATAATAGGCTATGTTATGTTAATATAAGTCTAAAGAGAATATAACTGATTTCAGTATTAGGGTTTAGCAATAGATATATTCATTTCTATCATCCAAATTTAGTATCGGCAGTTATGAGCAAATTATGTGTCTAGATACAAGATGCATTCATAAATTTAATATATCAGGAACAGTTAATGTTTCTGTAACAGTACACATTTTTTAATACACATTTATTTTAAGGTATAAAACCAAGGAAAAGAAAGACTTTTGGCTTGCCAGGAATAATTAAAAAGGAAAAGGATGCAGAGTCTGTGTAAGTATAATAAATATTGTCAGAATACTTTCTTTTATTAGAAATAATTAAGACATTTTTTGAATTTGAAAAGTAATTCTCTTGTAAATAGCTCAAATTATATATGGCTAAGCAGCGGCTCTCAACCTGCGGGTCACGAACAATGAAAATACATCCTGCGTATCAGATATTTACATTACGATTCATAACAGTAGCAAAATTACAGTTATGAAATAGCAATGAAAACAATTTTATGGTTGGGGGTCACCACAACATGAGGAACTGTATTAAAGGGTCGCGGCATTAGGAAGGTTGAGAACCACTGACGGGTGAAAAATACTAACTTCTAAATGTATTTGCCAGCTCCTCTGGTTTTACTTAAAAGTATTCACTTTTCTTATTTTAAAATTTAAGATGAAAACTTTAGTGTCTTATAATTGAAACTTTAAAACTACTCGTATATTATAAAATTAAGTGCATTTTTAGTTATTTTTTTAAAATATATTTTAAATGCATATTTTTAAAAAATTAAAAATGCAGAGCAAACTATGAAATCTTCTAAGTCTTGATGTGCAAGAAAAACCTATAGTCAACAAATTGATGAAAATCCTTCTAGACAATTCTAAGCATGTGAGGGACATAGCAATTATGTACAGGTGCTACTTGACTTACAATGGGGTTATACCCTGATAAATCTGTCATAACTAAAAATATCATTAGTTGAAAATGCTTGTAATACTCCTATCAAACATCATAGCTTAGCCTTAAAGATGCTACCTTAAACATGCTCAGAACACAGTATCTGAAAAACACAGCAACACAGCACAGATGGACCCTGACTTAACAGTGGTTTAACTTAATGATTTTTCAATTTTACAATGATGTGAAAGCAATATGCATTCAGTAGAAATTGTACTTCTAATTTTGAATTTTGATCCTTTCCTCAGCTGGGGATGTGTAGTACGATTCTCTCTTGTGGTGTTGGGCAGTGGCAGCCCCCATGATTATGAGGTTAAACAATTGATACTCTACAGTGTACAATGTTTTTGCGTCCCATCATATCTGTAAAACTCCCATCTGTGTCTCCTGTTTCTGGTGAAAAGAGGAAGGCAAATATTCTTGAGATGAAACTCAAGACAGTTGCACAGCTCTAAGCTAATGTAAATATTCTGAGCACATTGAAAGTAGGCTAGGCGAAGTAGACTATGATGTTTGGTCGGCTGTTGCATTTAAAAGCATTTTCATCTTACAGCGGGTTTATCAGGACATAAAATTTGTTTAAAATTCGTGAATCAAATAGCATCTCTGCCCTCAGTCTATCATTAAGTCGAACCATTGTATGTGGGGATCATCTGTATGCATAAATGGAAAATGTTAAATGTTGGAGAAAGAAACGCTAACATGTTTCAAACATTTAGACCAGTCATCATTTTTAGATCGAGATGGAGTATAAATTCAAGTTACCTTTCTTAAAAATAAGAAATTAGTATGCAAAGAATATATAATTTAGCATGTAAGAAATTCATCTAGGTCCTGGCCAGTGTGGCTCAGTTGGTTGGACCATCATCCCATGCACCAAAGAGTTGTGGGTTCAATTCCTGGTCAGGGCACATAACCAGGTTGTAGGTATGATCCCTGGTCTGGATGTGTATAGGAGGCAACCGATTGATGTTTCTCTCTCTCTCTCTCTCTCTCTCTCTCTCTCTCTCTCTCTCTCTCTTCCCTCCTCCTTCTCTTCCTCCCCCTCCCCCTTCCCTCCCTCCGTCCCTCCTTCTCTCCCTTCCTCTCTCTAAAATCAATATAAAAGTATATCCTTAGGTGAGGATTAAAAAAAAAAAGAATTTCAACTAGTATTAGCTAAGTGAAGTTTCTACCTTGACTGCACATTTGAACTAACTGGGAAATTTAAATAATCTATGCCTGACCCCATCTCAGACCAATTTAACCAGATTCATGGTCAGGAGGCCCCAGCATAGTCTTTGTTTTGTTTTGTTTTGTTTTGTTTTGTTTTAAGCAGCCTATGTAATTGCTTATATACACCTGAGGTTGAGAATCAATGAGTTTTGATTAGCCAGAGACAAAGTGGAACTGGAGAAATCCTTCTTTCTGTAATTACTCAACCCAGATTGAAAGACTCTAATTAAAAGTCTTAAGTGTTTTGTTGACTCAGTGACATTGGCTGAAAATTTGTTTAAAATTCTTACTTCTCTAGCATAATCAGAACTCACACAAGATTTAATATTTTGATGGGCACTCATATTTGCAGTACAAGAGTTTTGTGCTTTGGGTGTTTTTGCCTACTACCTAATTATATTCTTATCATCTGAGTTTTTCAGAATTTCTGGCCATTCTAAATGTGTTTCATCCTCTCTTCTAAGTGGTATTTGGTTGACAGATTAAGACAATTACAAAGTGATTTATATCTGTAGATGACATTTGTCATCTCTCCTGCAAATGTCTATTTTGAGCATTTATGAAAGGGGTATTTTGCTAAGGGGATGGAATCTAATCTCTTTTTATAACATTGGAAATACATTTTGAAGTCTAAACAATTGATTTGTAAGTAAATTTTTAATGCAGCCAGTTCATCTGTTAGTGACTATATTATAAAAAGTAATGGCCATAGCCCTGGCTGGTTTGACTCAGTGATTGGTCTGAAGTGTTGCGAGTTCCATTCTGGTCAAGGGCCAAGGAGTAACAAACAAAAATAATGGCCATAAATTAAATATTTTTATAATGTATGCTTTTCACAGCAGTTCATTCAGGGAGCTTACAATATTTGTTTTTATATATTTATTTTTAATTACTAGAGGCCCGGTGTACAAAATTTGTGCACTGCGGGGGGTGGGGGGTGGTTGTCCCTCAGCCCAGCCTGTGCCCTCTCCAATCTGGGATCCCTCAAGGGATGTCTGACTGCCCATTTAGGCCCTCTCACAATCCGGGACTGCTGGCTCCCAACCGTTTGCCTGCCTGCCTACCTGATTGACCCTAACTGCTTCTGCCTGCCAGCCTGATCACCCCCTAACTGCTCCCCTTCCAGCCTGATCACCCCCCTAACTGCTCCCCTGCCAGCCTGGTCAACACCTAACTGTTCCCCTGCCGGCCCGGTCACCCCTAACTGCCTTCCCCTGCCGGCCCAGTCACCCCCAACTGCCCTCCCCTGCAGGCCTGGTTGCCCCCAACTGCCCTCCCCTGCAGGCCTGGTTGCCCCTAACTGCCCTCCCCTTCCAGCCCAGTTGCCCCTAACTGCCCTCCCCTGCAGGCTCGGTCGCCCCCAACTGCCCTCCCATGCTGGCCCAGTGCCCCCAACTGCCCTTCCCTGCAGGCCTGGTTGCCCCTAACTGCCCTCCCCTGCCTGCCCAGTCGCCCCCAACTGCCCTCCCCTGCAGGTCTGGTCCCCCCAACTACCCTTCCCTGCTGGCCATCTTGTGGTGGCCATCTTATGGCCACATGGGGGACGGCCATCTTTGACCACATGGGGGCAGCCATCTTGTGTATTGGAGTGCTGGTCAATTTGCATACTGGTTGTGACTAATTAGCATATCAAGGCTAATTAGCATATCCCTCTCTTGTGTTGGAGGGTCAGTTTGCATACTGGTCATGACTAGTTAGCATATCTGGTGGTGACTAATTAGCATATCTGATCATGACTAGCATACCCAGTCATGACTAATTAGCATATCTAGGCTAATTAGCATATCCCTCTCTTATTATATAGGATTATTCGTTTTTAATACTCACCTGAGAAAATTTCCCTTTTCTCATTTTGTGTGTTTTTCTTTCTTTCTTTCTTTCTTTTTTTTTAAATATATTTTATTGATTTTTTTACAGAGAGAAAGGGAGAGGGATAGAGAGTTAGAAACATCGATGAGAGAGAAACATCAATCAGCTGCCTCCTGCACACTCCCTACTGGGGATGTGCCCACAACCAAGGTACATGCCCTTGACCAGAATCGAACCTGGGACCCTTGAGTCCGCAGGCTGACGCTCTATCCACTGAGCGAAACCGGTTAGGGTGAAACCTGGGCCAAGGAAATTTTTCCATTGTTTTTAGGTAAAGTGGAAGGGAGGTAGGGGGAGAGAGAGGAGTGAGGGAGAGAAATATCTATGTGAGAGAGACACACATAGATTGGTTGTCTCCTGATCATGTACCTACTGGGCCCGGGATCAAGCCTGAGATCGAGTTAACATGCCTTTAACTGGGAAGAGAACCCACCACCCTTTGGTGCGCAGGCCAACGCTTTAACCACTGAGCAAAACCAGCCAGGGCTATATCTATGTTTTTAAATAATTTTTCATGATGAGTAATTTCTCAGTATGACCACTAGGCCATTTGGATATTGTAATATTTTTACCAATGAGAATGCTAGAGCAGAAAATTATCCTTAAACCATTGTACCATGATTGCCTTCTTTCAACACTTCCTGGCAGAAAAAATGTTAGAATTCACTTTGCTTAAAATACCCAAGGTTCTTGGCAAAATTATTCTCATAGGCTCAGGCTTTTGAAATGCCAGCAGTTGTGGAAGAGGGTCCTGCTTAGAGTATGCTCTTCCTGGGGCTTCATCTGCAGGTCACATAGAGCCCGCTGTGAAGGCAAGCAAATGAGTGTTGTGACATAAACACCACAGAGTTCTGCTTAAAGCCAGAGAACAAACTGGAAGTTGTACCCTTGCTTTTATATTTAAACTGTACTTTTTAAAAAAGGTAGAAAGTAGAAATGTTCTAACATCTTAATTGATTTGATTCTGTAGAGATTGAATTTATTATTACAGTGCCTTTTCTGGTGGAACATTTCCTCAGAGTATACTTAGGTTTCCTCATTTACCAATAATAAGGAAGCTCTTTTTAAAAATTTGCAATTTTAAGTGGATATAAAGACATGAGATTTGTATTTACCCTGTCCCTTTGGTGCTTCAGTTTGGATTAAGAGCTGTGTAGTCATTCCACACTGTTTTCATTTATTCAGTATATTCCATTATATCTTCCTGTAACAAAAATTTTTAATTTGTAGATTTTTCTGATTGTGCTTAGTCTTTGGTTAGATAGAGATTGCTTATCCTATATGTTAATTTAGTGCTTTTTATTGTTCATTTGGCTCTTAAGGTGTACTTAATGCCTATATTTTCAGTCTGTTAAAGTGGCACATCTTGATGTTATGTGCATTATCTGTCTCAAACCCAAGAATATGTAACTAATCCAAATGCCCTTTAAATATGCACTCTAATTTTTATTTATGAATTTTTAAAGAATGCATGCATAGAACTTTTTCTAATCTTATTCCTCATGGCTTCAGTGTCTTTAATTTTACATTATAGGTTAATTGAGAAGGTTGGTTTTTATGGTTAGTTTTATATTTAAAGTAATAGTTTTTGCTTATTTATATCCAAAGTCATATTTGTTTATCAGTTAAATCATAAAATACCAGTTCTGAACTACATATTACGTTAGACTAGAACAGTGATGGCGAACCTTTTGAGCTCGGCGTGTCAGCATTTTGAAAAACCCTAACTTAACTCTGGTGCCATGTCACATATAGAAATTTTTTGATATTTGCAATCATAGTAAAACAAAGACATATATTTTTTATATATATTTTATTGATTTTTTTACAGAGAGGAAGGGAGAGGGATAGAGACTTAGAAACATCGATCAGCTGCCTCCTGAACACCCCCTACTGGGTATGTGCCCGCAACCAAGGTACATGCCGTTGACCAGAATTGAACCTGGGACCCTTCAGTCCGCAGGCCGACGCTCTATCTACTGAGCCAAACTGGTTAGGGCAAAGACTTATATTTTTGATATTTATTTTATATATTTAAGTGCCATTTAACAAAGAAAAATCAACCAAAAAAATGAGTTCACGTGTCACCTCTGACACGCGTGTCATAGGTTCGCCATCACTAGACTAGAAAGTTAATGAAGTCTAACCACTCACTTAACAAATTTGGAGAAAAGTCATTTTGAAACCTTTTATATAGACTAACTTATAGAAAGTACTGCACTTGGAAATGTCAGTTTTGAAAGTATAGACTTTAAAAAAAAGTTTTAAAATTTTATTTTAAAATGTTTTTTTACCATTTTTCTTCTTCCCTCCTCTCTCCTCCTCCTTCCTCCTTCCTCCTCCTCCTCCTTCCTCCTCTTCTCCTTCCTCCTCCTTCCTCCTCTTCTTCTTCTCTCCCTCCTCCTCCCTTCCTTCCCTCCCCTCCTCCTCCCTCCCTCCCTCCCTTCCTCCTCCCTTCCCCTCCCCTCCTCCTCCCTTCCCTCCCTCCCTCCCTTCTTCTTCTTCTTCTCCTCCTCCTCCTCCTCTCCTCCTCCTCCTCCTTCCTCCTCCTCCTCTTCCTCCTTCCTCCTCTTCTTCTTCTCTCTCTCCTCCTCCCTTCCCCCCTCCCCTCCTCCTCCCTTCCCTCCCTCCCTCCCTCCCTTCCTCCTCCTCCTCCTCCTCCTCCTCCTCCTCCCCCCCCCCTTATTTTTTTGCATTTTCTCTCCCTGAAGAATTAAATACCACTAGAAATCTTTGTAGGACTGATAGCTTCCTTGATATAATTCATGTGTATGTTCAAGGAAAAGAAGTACTTTTTAAAGTAGTTTTAAAAACACTTGTGTTGTTTTATTTTGTCATGGATTATGGGTACAGAAATGCCTTCTTTTGAATTTAAAAATCATTTTTAAAAATCATTTTAAAAAATCTTCATGAAATAATTTCTCTAAGTATTTTTGTAGCGTTTAAATAAAAGTTATGCTTAAATACCAAGGTAGACACTTTTAATATTGCATTATTTTCAGATAGTTCTGATAGCTTAATGTTTCTAATACTTTGTTTGTTTTAATAGGGAATGCCCTGATGCAGATTCACTTGTAAGTAGATTTTTACTTTGATATAAACAATTTAAATGAGCTTTTTTTTAAATTAGGAAATACCCAGCATATTTGGGTTGAGTTGTTTACAAATCTTTTCAAGAAAAATAATCATGTTATTGTAAATCCACTATTAAAATTATTTTACAGATGCATATTTGGTTTTATATTGCCAGATGCTTTCCTGTTAAATTGAAGGTGTTTCTAATTACCTTTAAAAAATGGTCATTTTACTTTTAAAATTGGAGTAGTAGCATAGCATATTGCTTTTTGGGGGGGAAGTATGTCAGATCTCAAATCTGCTTTATTTTTAAATATGGTGCTGTTATTAATTTATTCTTAGATCTCTTAAAAATAGTACTTTATCTGTTCATGTATTTAAGTTTTATTTAAGAGATTGATTTTAGAAAAAATAACCATGGTTCGTATTTTCCTGTGCTTTTTATTTTGTTTTTTTTTTTTAATTTGTTTTTCTTACATATTTCTTTATATATAATTAAAGAAGATATCAGATGGAGCTCCCTGTGGTTACAGTGGAAGAGTAGACTTACCAAATGGTATATGTAGTATGTAAAC
Source organism: Myotis myotis (assembly GCF_014108235.1). Classification (NCBI taxonomy): domain Eukaryota; kingdom Metazoa; phylum Chordata; class Mammalia; order Chiroptera; family Vespertilionidae; genus Myotis; species Myotis myotis. The sequence goes on from NW_023416357.1 coordinate 38,603,156, forward strand.
AGCACATTTTTCGAATTGCTCTTTAAACACTGGTTATGTGAAGTGTGGTAGAGCCAAGTTTTCTATCTCCTCTGCTTATTGTTTTTGCTTGCATAACTATTATTTCTTTTGGCCCCAAAACAGTTTGATCTGTTACAGCATAATGATATATCAAAATAAATAACTAGATATTTTGTGAAACACTGTGTTTTATATTAAGATAAAATTAGTATTTTGTTTCATATTTCAACTTTAAAATAAGAAAACTATCATTTGTTAATAAATTTATAGTGAAAATAATGAAATAGACTCCTAATGAGCTCTAGGAATCATTAGTGTTTTTAGAGTTATAACATTTACCTTACCACTTACTTACCTATTTTGATAACCTTGGTTTATTAATTAATGGAAAAGCCAGCAGATGTTTGACATTTACTTTTATTTTTTAAAAATACATTTATTGATTTTAGAGAGGAAGGAAGAGGGAGAGAGAGACAGAAACATCAATGATAAGAGAGAATCATTGATTGGCTGCCTCCTGCACGCCCCCTACTGGGGATCGAGCCCACAACCCAGGCACATGCCCTTGACCGGAATCGAACCTGGGACCCTTCAGTCTGCAGGCTGACGCTCCATCCACTGACCAAACCGACTAGGGCTGACATTTACTTTTAGTACTCACACATTTTATTTCTGAATTAATTATGTATAGTATTTGTTTGATGATTGCAACATTGCATGAAATCCTTTCGTACTTAATGTTTTATTTTATATATATTCCCTTAAAACATTTTTAATTCTCTTAACTCATTGATTCTATTCTATAATGATCACTATGAACCAGTTTTGAACTTTAGTCAGTACTTACCTGGAATTAGAAAAGGACTTTTAAAGAGGACACAATATAAGAAATGATTGATAAATTTGATTGTGTAGAAATAAAAAAACTTAAAAAATTAGAAAAAATACATCATAGGATTTGAATAACTAAAGATAAATTGACAGAATGTATTTGCAAGACATGTAACAAGGGGCTAATTACTTTCCATTGTAAAGTTTTTATACAAATCCATATAAAAGGTAGGCAAGCACCCAGTAGAAAAAGGGCATTAAATAAAAACAGGCAATTTTCATAAGACGAAATAAAAATGGTGAGTAAACATAAGAAATGTTCAAAATAGTAGCCTCATTCTGATGCAAATTAGAATGAAATTACTGTGTTCACTATCATGTTGGCCAAAATAGGAATGCATTGGTGGTATCTCCCCGAATAAGAAATACATGTTCTTTTGACCTTGCAATTCTACTGCTATGAATTTACTGTTATCACTATGTTGACAAACTTATATGTGATTACTCAAGATATGCATAAAAAGAGGGGGATGTGCCCTAGCCAGTTTGGCTCAGTGGATAGAGTGTCAGCCTGGGGATTGAAGGGTCCCTGGTTCGATTCCAATCAAGGGCGCACATGCCTGGGTTGCGGGCTCGATCCCCAGTAGGGGGTGTGCAAGAGGCAACCGGTTAATGATGTTTGATCATTGATGTTTCTATCTCTCTTTCCCTCTCCCTTCCTCTCTGAAATTAATAAAAAAAATACATTTTAAAAAAAGAGGGGGAGAGATAGAGGTAGAGATAATTGTTTATATTAGAAAAAAGTGGAAACAAACACATCTGTCAAGATGGAACTGGTTAAATATATTATTAAACATTCATTTGATGAAGTAACATGTTATAGTTACCTTGCTCTGTGTCTGCTGACATGGAAAGAGCTTACTACATAAATAAAAGCAAGTATGAACTTTTAAGTAATTGCTGTTTTAAAAATATGAATGTGTGGGTACGGAAGTCCCTCCCATCCATGATTTTGCTTTTTGCGGTTTGAGTTATGCAGTCAGTTGCAGTCAGAAAATAATGGAAAAATCCAGAAATAAACAATTGATAAGTTTTCAATTGCGTGCCATTTGGAGTAGTGTGATGAAATCTCATGCTGTCCTGCTCCTTCCCACTTGAGATTTGAATCATCCCTTTGTCCAGCATATCTACATTGTACACGCTGTTCATCCTTTAGTCTTGGTTGTTATCAGTTTGTAGCTGTCTTGTTTATCAGTTTGACTGTCATAGTATCACTGTGCTTGTGTTCAAGTAATCCTTATTTACTTAGTAATGCCACATTCACATAACTTTTATTGCAGTATATTTTTATAATTGTTATATCTTATTATTGTTAATCTCTTACTTTGCCTAATATATAAATTAAACTTTATCATAGTTGTGTATGTATAGGAAAAAATGTGTACATAGTATTTGGTACTATCTATGGTTTCAGGCACCCACTGGGGGTCTTGGGATGTACCCCCTAAGTTTTTTTTGGGGGGGGGGGGCTAGTGTATATGTGTTCTCTTTATAAAAGAGAATGAGTTACAAGACAACTTAATTGTGATTATCTTTGGGGAGAAGGGTTACAGTGGTGCTGAGCAGGGAAAGGAGGCTTTCTTTTTTGTTGTTTTCTATTATTTACAGCTAGTCTTACTAATTAGTAAAAATATTAGTAGGCTACCTTGGAAGAGAAATTGTTTATTTTCTTTTTGGTTTAATGTCTATATAATTTAAAAAATTATTTTGAGGTCCTGTGTATTTTGAAAGTTTACCAAGTAAGTGTGACTTGCTTTTATTTTGGTTTTGTCCAATTCCCCCATTTCAGACAGAGATTGAGAAACATTCCATTGACTTGTGAGCTCTATCCAAATATATATAAATGTATTTTTTTTTAAAAAAATTTTATTGATTTTTAGAGTGAGAGGAAAGGAGAGAAGTAGAGAGATAGAAACATCGATGAGAGATGCTACATGCCCCATTGAGGATTGACTCCACAACCCCGGGCATGTGCCTTGACCAGGAATTGAACCGGTGACCTCTTGGTTCATGGGTTGACACTCTACCACTGAGGCACACCGGCCAGGCCCAATATATATTTTTAAATCATTACCACTATCAACAATCCACCAAAACTACCTTTAAGATTAGTGAGGGAAATAAACTGCTCTTTTCTTCTTCATACTGCTTTTGACTTAGTGCTTTGCCTAAGCACTGTTGGGCCCTAATAGAGAAATTACGGTTGAACGGACCAAGGTGCAGACAAGGAAAGTGTTAGGTTGTTGTTTTTTTGTAATGTATTGGGGTGCAAAACATAGAGGTTTTAAATGTACAACTCAAAAAAAAATCACCTGCAAATCCCAGATAGAAGAACCTCTGGGAAATTAAAATATCTGGTATGTTTTTAGGGTACTTGGGATTAGGAATAAAGTATTTTGGGAAAAATATTTATTTTGTTTTCTAATGAATCTACTTTTGGCCACGTTTATTTTTAAAGTATTTTTAACTGTTATTTGCATATTAGCAAGCAGTATGTAGAAATAAAGTGCTCTATTTTTAGGGTCATAACTACATCACTGGTCATATTTTTATCTATGTAATCTGCTCTTTATCCTATATTAGATTTTTTACTTCTAGAGTTTAATCTAGCCTGTTAGCTCACTACTGGCTACATCAGAGTGTTTATTCTGCTTTTAGTTCTCCTTGATCTTGTGCTATGCCTGACTCAGATTAGCAATCCTTTATATTCCTCTTGCTGAGGTTTTAGCAAGTGATTGGAGAAAGAATGGCAAACTTTACCAATAGAAGGATGTTGGCTGCCCAATAATATCTGATATCCTGGCATTTCTTGACAGTCTCTTTTTTTCCATTTTAAAAACTTTTATTTTGAAATCGCTTCTAATTTACAATGCAAGACTAAAATAGTACAAAGAACACTTGTGTATCTTTAACTTTTTACTAATTTGTTTTAACATTTGCATTCTCCCCACGTATGTACATGTTTATGAATGTGAATATATTTTTCTGAAAGTAGCAATGTTCTCTTACCTAATTACAAGAGCATACTCACTCCCTTCTGTATTCCTTCTACTCCATTGCTCTGCCTTGTAGATGACCAACTTTGTGTTTTGATTTATCCTTCCAGTGATTTTTTAAAAAAAATAAAGATTAGCTGATAGGCATGTTTTTTATTTTTCCTTTTTCTTACTTAGAAGATACTATACTATATATTCTTTCATACTTTTTTTTTTTTTAATCCTCACCCAAGGTGTGAGGATATTTTTTCCATTGATTTTTAGAGAGTGGAAGTGGGTGGGGGGAGAGAAACATCAATTGACCTGAGGGCAGGAGTGGGTGGGGTGGGGGTGAAGAGGGGGAGAAGGATGGGACCTGCAACCCACATATGTGCCCTTGACTGGAATCTAACCTGCGGCCCTCCAGTGCGCAGTCTGACACTCTGACCACTGAGCAACCATTGCCAGGGCTCTCTTTTTAAATAGCTGTATAGTACTGTTTTGTGTATGTACCACAGTTTATTCAACTATGCTTTCCAGTAATATTTGAGGTATAATCTTGATGAATAATTTTGTTGCATATGTATTTTTAAATAGTTGGGGGTGTATCTTTGGGGAAAATTCCTTGAAGTGGAATTCCTGGGTGGAAGATTAAGCACATATGTATTTTTGTTAGATATTATTAAATTTTTCTTTATAGAGGTTGCAATACAGTAAGTACTCCATGTTGTTGATAGGTTCTGCGACCTTAAGTGAAACTATATAACTAAATCAATTTCACCATAGGCTAATTGATATAAACAAGAGTTAAGTTCCCATGGCATCTAGTCATTGTTAAAACAAAATGACCTTATTCAACGACCTGCAGTATTTTGTATTTATAACAGTGAAGTATAAGAGTACATTTCCCCCACAGCTTTGCCAACAGTTTTGAAATTCAAAATTCAAGCTTTTGAATTTTTGCCAGTCTCATGAGAGAATAGTATTTTAATGTAGCTTTACTTTTCTTGATAGTCTTTTCTTTCTATTTTTTTGTTCTCTATTTTTCCATTAACTTAAGCTGTCAGTCCTCTGATTTAATCATTTCCCTTCCCCAGACACAGTCTTGTGCTTTTATTTTCTTACTTTGAAAATTTGGGTGAATAATGGTTGTCTACAGAACTGCTAGCATTTCTACCTGAACACCTGTTCGATTCCTTTCAGTGTTTCTCCTGTTCATTTTGCAATGCTTTTCTATTTCAGACATCTGAAGCATGGAGTGTGATTTGAAGCTAATTAAAAAGAATAATTTCCCCAGAGTATTAGAATTTTGTTAACCTATTGACATTTGATATATGATATAGCACCTCAGTAATAGTTAAGACTATTTTACTAATCCTATATAATAAAAGCCTAATATGCAAATTGTCCTCTTGACTGGGAGTTTGACCTGGGCGCGGGGCCTGCGGCGGCAGGGGGAAGGGAGGCCCCCCCCTGGCTGGCGGCGACAGGCAGCCAGGGCAAGGGAGGCACCCTGGCCGGCAGCTAGCAGCCTCTAGGGACCCTACCTGTGCATGAATTTTGTGCACTGGGCCTCTAGTCTCTAATAATATTTTTGTAGTTGGAGCCATCATTACAGAGTTTTCTTTTTCTTTCCATAGAACATTCCTGATGTAGATGAAGAAGGCTATAGTATAAAACCAGAAGCAAATCAGAATGATATCCTTTTAACATCTGGATATTTTTAATGGCATATAAGTAGACGGTCAAAATAATCTATTTAATAAACAGTCTTCAAATTTTTAGTTATAAAATGACTCCATATTCTTCATTTGACATGTTTTTATTAACAAAAGTTAGTTGTTATATTTCTGTTAAAGTCTATCTTATCTCAAAGGTTTTTGTTACTTTTTTAAATATGTAAACAACTGGTTTTGCATTAAGACAATTTAAAAACTAAATTTTTTAACTGATACTCACATACCAAAGAGAACCATTTCTACTCATCTAGTGATTCTGATTCTGAAGATGAAGAACCAAAGAAGTATCGGATAGAAATTAAACCTATGCATCCAAATAACTCACATCATACAATGGCTTCCTTGGATGAATTAAAAGTATCTATAGGAAATATAACGCTCTCTCCAGCAATATCTGTAAGTAAGAAAATGAGCAAGTTTATACTTAAATAGAAGTCTTTCTTTTTTAATTCCTTGTCTACCTGCATTTGGTTAATTTTAGGAATAATAAAAAGTAAAACATTTAGCAGTATTTAAGCATGTTGGATGAGGAAATACTTAATGTATATATTTTTTCTTTTTATTCAGCTTTATTGAGGAATATAGTCTATAATTTTTATACAGTCAAATGAACTGAGTTTGGCTTAGTTTGACTTCCTTTTGAAAGTGTATTACAGAGGAAGCAAAAATGTAGAAAATCCACTATTTCTGCCATTTGTTTTATTTTATAAATACTGCTGTATGTCTCAGGCAGAATTTTGTGAACTAGCAGTATTAATCTTTTCCTCATCGAATTTTAAAGTTTTTGTCCATGTTTTGTGAACTTTATGTGGAAGGGAATTTTGTAAAAATGAATTTAAAGATTAAACGATATCTTTGCATTTTTTTGTCTGTCACTGTAACATTTGTTTTCTATACTTTTCATAGAAGAAAAGGGAAAGATAAGAATTTTTTTTAAAAAAAGAATTTTTCGTTATAATTAATTTCTCAGTTCTAAGATATCATACCTTAATAGCTTTTGAGGGAGAATAAAATGTAATACATCTTTCCATTGATGTCTTACTCTAAATTTAAAAATGTTAAACTATGGGGGGGGAAGCGTGTGTTGTTGTTTTTTTAGTATATTTGTAGTTATTCATAATTGATTTTAATCTGTTTATCTTGATAATAGAATAAAAGTTCTCACTATTTCATTTTGTTATTTAATTATATATTTTAAGTAGTCTGTATGCATTCATTTGGATAAAAGTTTTTTTCTCTCATTCACTTTTAGAATTTAATTTTAGAACCTTTTTTCCCAACAAAAAGACAGATTTCTGAAGTGAAGTTTTATTCTACCATTACTAGTGAACATTAAGATTAATGCCAAGGTTAAATTATGATATATATCTGAAGTAGAAAGTGTGAAACCACTCAACATTTTTTAAAATATATTTTTATTGATTTCAGAGAGGAAGGGAGAGGGAGAGAGAGAGATAGAAACATCAATGATAAGAGAGAATCATTGATCAGCTGCCTCCTGCACGCCCCACACTGGGGATCCAGCCTGTAACGTAGGCATATGCCCTTGACCAGAATTGAAGCCGGGACCCTTCAGTCTGCAGGCCAACGCTCTATCCACTGAGCCAAACCGGCTAGAGCAACTATTAAAAATTTTTATTCTGTAAGAGCATAACTGATTTAAAATACATATGTAAATAAATAAAAGCCTAGAGAAATATGTATCAAAATGTTAAGCATCTATCGCTGAGTTGTGAGTTCATTGATGGTTTTAATTTACTCTTTTGTGCTCTTCTTTCTTTTATATCTGTTAAAAAACAGTGAGCACATTAATTTCATTCTCAGAGAATAATCATCTTAAGTTTTTAATTATTAATATGGTTTGTGAAAAGAAGATATTGTGAGTATATTTTTTTGCCCAGTTTGCTTATTTAGCCTAAGTATTTCCCTCTACCCCCCAAACAGTGTATGTGTTTTAAATTGTATAGGTTTCAAGTATGCTTCAGAAAGGAATAGACAAATTATTAGAGTTGGAAAATAGGATTTTTAAATTCTAAAATGATTCTTTTTTTTTCTTTCCATGTACTACTAGAGACACAGCCCAGTAAGTGCAAGATTTTATGTTTTTATCTATTGACTTTAAAAAAAAGCACAGCACCATTGTAATGTTTGAACATTGATTTTCAAAATGTGTTAAATTTTTTAAATTAGCAAGTCATAAGTTGTTTTAGATATTTAGTCTAATATTTAAAAATATTTTATTGAATGTTAAAAGTAAATGTATTATTTTTTTACTACAAAACAAAAACTACTGAAAGTTTTTCTGTATATCTTTTTATGTAAATACAGTTTACAATTGAGCAGATATACTAAAAACAACTTAAAATTTAGGTTCCCAGAATTAACATTTTACGAAATATTTCATTGCCAAATTAAATTATTTATTTAATGGCACTTGGTTTTTTCATTTCTGTTTTAGGTGCAGATGAATCGGAATTCGTCTAGTAAGTTTGACATTTTAAGTTGGTTATTTTATTTCTATTAAAATTTATCAGGCAATTTACTAAGCTTGTAGCCTTATAGCCTTATATATGTAGGTACAGAAATAGTCCTTTCTCATCATGAGCCTTCACAACAGACTAAGAGGATACTTATTTTATAACAGAAGACAATTTATCTCTTTTAGCTTTGAGACATGTCATAAACTTTAATACCTGACTACAATGTAATTTTATATATATATTATTGATTTCAGAGAGGAAGGGAGAGAGATGGAGAGATAGAAACATCAATGATGAGAGAGAATCATTGATTGTCTGACTCCTTGCACGTCCCCTACTGAGGGTGGATTGAGCCCGCAACCAGGGCATGTGCCTTTGGCCCGAATCGAACCTGGGACCCTTTGGTCTTCAGGCCAACACTCTATCCACTAAGCCAAACCAACTAGGGCAATGTTTTTTAGAAATCAGCAAAGCTAGAGAGTAGCTTCTGATTAAAAATGTTAAACTGTTTAATTGGTATAACACTCCCTCTTGAGCTGGAAGGCCTTTATGAGTAATCTGTAGTTTTACCTATTTTTAAGTCAGATCACAATTGCAATTTCTATTACATGGTTTTTAGGATAGCACTTTATATTAAAAACATTTTGGGGGTGTTAATACCTTGTGCAGAATCGTGCATAAAAATAAGGGTTGTGGGGAAGAGTTTGGGCAGCACAATCAAAAGCTATGCAATTTTGTAAACAATGCTTAATCAGCATCAATCCTAATAAAAATTCTAGCTCAATTAAAAATACCCACTAAATTTGTAATAAATACAAAACAAAAAGGATTTTAAAAAAAATGGTGAGTAACTTGATGATAGGGGATTTGAAGAAAATGAGGATAAAAGGAGACTATCGACTTATAAAGATGAGGGCAGTTTGCAAAAAGATGGAGAACAGCAGCACAATAAGCACTTTGAGGCAAAACAAACTCTAAACTGAGCCAAATGGGAGAAGGTGGTGTGAATGGCATCACGTACAGTGAGGTGTTCCTCCTCATGGTTTGTTGCAGTTACCCATGTCGATATAGTTTGTAATCTCCAGCTATTGCTTAATGATGCAAAACATTGAGGTGCACTGAAGGTTTCTTATGAACCAACATGACTTTTGCATTACTGATGCCTTTCCCCTATGTATTAGTTCCTTATGAAATGATTCATGTTACAAAGGTAGCAGAGCTAACTGTCTTACAGAGATTTTTGCTCTAGATTGTTATACAAATTTTAATTTTTAAAAATAGGATGTTTTTCAAGAGTTGGTAACTACTTTTGGCCAGTAAAATAATCACTAATGATATTCTTAGAATTTGAAAAATGCTTTCATGATCCATCAATTAAAATTCTTGAGTGATACTTACATAAGTATTTAAACATTTGTTCTAATTTTTAAAGTTGCAGCCCATATTTTTCTTTTCAACAGCCATTTTATTTTAATAAATACGAGAAGTCAGTTGATTTGACTTGTCATTTTTTATGAACGATATTAGAAGAAATAAAGATTTAGCAGAAACTCTAAATCTTATTATTTTAATAGTCTTTACAGTAGAAAACTTGTTAGAGGTTTATTTTTTCTTTTTCTAATTGTTTATATTTGTTATTAATTCCAGAATTTTTAAATTGTTTATTGTAATGAGATAATTTTTAATAGGTGAAGAGTTAACAAAATCGAAATCATCTGCTTCATCCAATGAGTAAGTCCCATGTTTAAATTTTTAAAAAAATCTTTATTTTTTTTAGAGCAATTTTAGGTTCACAGCAAAATTGAGTGAAAGGTACAGAGTTTTTGCGTATACCCTGCCCCCACATATGCTCAGCTTCCCCCATCAGAGTAGCACATTTGTTATAATTAATGAACCTACATTGACACATCATTATTACCCGAAGTCCATGGTTTACACTAAAGTTTACTCTTGGTTATACATCCTGCAAGTTTTGACAAATGGATGATAATATGTCCACCATTGTAGTAGTAGTCAGAATAGTATGACTACCCTAAAAGTCCTCTATTTCTTCCACCTTTTTATTCTTTCCTCCCCACTACCTTTAAAGTATCCTTTGTCCTGTTTTCTAGAATTTTATTATCTCTTCAGTTTTAATTCCAGTAGGGTGTTATGAATTACCCTGTTTCCTAAGCTGTCAGATGCCATGTGGAGTTTTTCATTGTTTTAATTATTTCTCATTTGACAGTATTTTTTATAATAATGTAAAAAATCCATTCAACTGTATTTTGCCTTGATGGCTTTATTGCTTCTAAATAATTGATAGTATTCCAAGTTCATACATACCTGTATTTCAACTAGTTATTCTCATGAAAAATTTCTTACTTTTTCCCTTCAATTTTGGCTGTGACCTTGTAAAACAGACTGTATACTGCATGAGCTTCAGAGTGAGGAAGTGTCTCAAGTTGAAAAAGGAGAGGCTAGAAGGAATGTTGCCAGCTGTTAAAAAGAAAAAATAATTTAAGCCAATGTGGTGGCATGGGTCTTTTTTCACTCTTTTTTCACTTCTGTATCTATCAATAAGAATACTTTGTTTTAATGTTTTCTGCATGATTAAAAGTTAAATAATAAATGCATAGTTTAAAATTATACTTTTCAAGCTAAGCACTAGTTTTATAAGTTTTTAAACTCTGTTTTTAGGAATCATATGCAATTGTAATTCTAGGCTTTATCATGCAAGATGTAGTGTGTCCATGTAGGTGCATGTTGAGATACAAGATATGTGGCTATAGATCATTGTAACATTTTTATTATGTAGTGGATATGTTTTCTAAGATTTTTAAAAGATATTTAAGAAAATAATGGCAGTTTGATGCATTAAAATATTGTTTTATGGGGATTACTCTCTTTTTTTACACTTTAAATACATACAATTTTAATGTCAAGTGTACCTCAATAAAGCTGGAAAAAATTTAAAAAGGAGATAGTGGCTAAGGTGGGCTGCTTCAAGACTAGAGGCTATCCTATCCTATATATAATAAAAGGCTAATATGCAAATCGACCGAATGGCGGAACAACCGGTCGCTATGATGTGCACTGACCACCAGGGGCATATGCTCAAAGCTGGAGCTTCCTCCTGGTGGTCAGTGTTGCTCCCACAGGGGGTGCACCACTCAGCCAGAAACTGGGCTCACGGCTGGTGAGCACAGTGGGGAATGGGCCTAAGCTGTCAGTCGGAGATCCCCCGAGGGCTCCTAGACTGCGAGAGGGCGCAGGCTGGGCTGAGGGGACCCCCAACCCCGAGTGCCTGAATTTCATGCACCAGGCTTCTAGTATTTATATAAAAGTTTGTATTAAAGTAAAGAGCCAGGTGTTGAATCCAGAGAGTAACCAGTACAGTGCATTGATTCCAAGAGGTCAGTGGAAGAAAACTTTGGTTATGCAGCACATAGGTTTTTGAAACTAGAATGTTGATTTCCTTGATGATTTTGTCATTGGCTTGGTTATGTCTCAGAAAGGCAGGTCTGCCCCAGATACTTCACCAGACTGCTTTAGTGTCTCAGGCAGTGGCTTGTCCAAGGAGAAACCCTGCCCTTGCATGATCTACTGCAGTGATAAGATCTTTGAAGTTTATATCAAGTGTTGGGTTTACTTAATGTACATGAGCAATACTTTTTAAAAAACCCTTTCCTCTTTTTCTTTGAAAATAAAGTATGATCTTACAAAATTTCTAATTTCATATCTCTTAAGACCTGGCATTGTTATAGAATTAAGTAGCTGTGTGTCCTTAAGCAGCTTATTTAGAGACTCCATGCTGCTTTTTTCATTTGTAAAGCTGAAATCATTATATCCATTCTGACAGCCCCTAAGATTGTTAAGAGTATAACAAGGTGCAATTGGTGGGGATTAATCTTCTATCTCTTCCTATCATCTTCACACAATAGATCCTGCTTATAATGGTTAACAAATTGGTTTATTACATTTTTTAAGTTTCTTCACATATTCCAGTGGCAGAACATTCAACTTTTTAATCATATATGTTGAACTATTATAATTCTGCAAAATGATAGTGACTAAATTTTATATTAATAAAATATTCCTTTATTAAAATCTTTATTTTAAAAATATTATGGTAGGAAAGGAACCAGTGATTTACTTGCTTGGGATCCCCTGTTTGGTGGACTTTCTCTTGATTCATCTTCAGCTTCACTAACTTCATCATCATCAGGTAAATATATATATACATACATATATATTTTAAACTGAGGAATTCAGTAGTTTTTCTAATTGATTTATTCATTATGTATCGTTATACTTAATGATCAAAAATGTTTTAACTTGTCCTCAGATCATATTGCCAGATAAAAGTGATTTTATACTGGTTTTATTAACTTAAAGAGCCTATGGCTTAAACCATAAAAATTGAACATATAAATGGGAAAAAACCTGTTGTTTATTTGTAGGCATCAAATAATCTTATTGCTTATAGATAAAATTCAGCTGTATAGATATGCATAAATGTAAACCAGTGCTTTCTTGATGGACATGTACATTAGATCGAATTTTCTAATATTATGAACATTCATGAATATAACAAGTTTTGTGCACATGTCTCATAATATCCTTATAATTTTTCAATATAAGATCTATGAGTTACAAGGTATGCTCATTAATACTTATTGCCAAACTGCTTTCCAGAAAGGTTTTAGCAATTCCCAAGTCTGAAAGGACTTGATGAATGCTTTTTAATTGTTTTGGCAAGAATATGTTAAGTTTCTCTTTTCTTCAAAATATAAAATCTCATTTGCCAATACTCAAAGCAGGCATCAAAAAATGCATCCTATATAATAAAAGCCTAACTAAGTGTCCGGTCGTCCATTCAACCAATCAAAGCACAGTTTTTTTTGTTTGTTTGTTTTTTTTAAATATATTTTATTGATTTTTTTACAGAGAGAAAGGGAGAGAGATAGTCAGAAACATCGATGAGAGAGAAACATCGATCAGCTGCCTCCTGCACATCTCCCACTGGGGATGTGCCCGCAATCCAGGTACATGCCCTTGACTGGAATCGAACCCGGGACCCTTCAGTCCGCAAGCCGATGCTCTATCCACTGAGCCAAACCAGTTTCGGCTCAAAGCACAGTTTGCTAATGATATGCTAAGGCCGCTCAACCGCTCACTATGGTGTGTACTGACCACCAGGGGACAGTTGACCAGTTGCTATGATGTGCACTGACCACCAGGGGGCAGACGCTCCCCCGGGAGGTTAGCTTGCTGCTCGGGTCTGGCCAATCAGAACAGAACAAGATAGGCTGGACACGCCCTGGAGCCCTCCTGTGATTCCTTTCCTGCTGGCCAACCTCCCGCGTCCCTCCCCAGCCCTGATCATGCACTGGTGGGGTCCCTTGGCCTGGCTTGTGCCCTCTCGCAATCCAGGACCCCTCAGGGGATGTTGGAGAGCTGGTTTTGGCCCGATCCTGCAGGCCAGGCTGAGGGGACCTCCCCCCCCCCCCTGCACGAATTCATGCATCGGGCCTCTAGTGTTAAATAAAATCACTGCTTGTTCAAAGCAAGGAAATAAAATTTCTCTAAGTTGATCTTCAATCTTCTCTAGGATTTTAGAAATGCCATACATATAGTATTGGGGGTTAAGGGAGTGCTGGAACGGTGGGAAAGAACTTGAATCAATTGAGATTCTGCTATCTCACTCTGCTAGGAGTTACATATGTGTTATTTCACTTCATTAACTGCTGCATGAAGTTTTTATTCCCATTTTATAATATTAGGAATTTCTCTAAGATTATATAACTAGGAAATGATGAAGCATAGATTCAGACCTGGGTCTTACAAATTCTAAAGTCTTCTGCACTCTGGCATTATTAACAAAACAATAAGCCTTGTTGAAACATTTTACTATTGATAATAAAACATCTTACTATTAACAATAAAACAAACACTAGTATTTAAAATTAGACTGTTTAGAAATGAATATTTATTAAAAAAAAAACATTTTTGTTGATTTCAGAGAGGGAAAGATAGAAACATCAGTGATGAGAATCATTGATCAGCTGTCTCCTGCATGCCCCCTACTGGGGATTGAACCCACAACCGCATCCGGGCATGTGCCCTGACCGGAACTCTTGGTTCTTGGGTTGATGTTGGCTTAACCTACTGAGCTAGACAGGCCAGGCTAGAAACTAATATTTTAAAATAAATTTTTAGATTGTGTTTTAGGCAACCTGAACCTGAAACAATTTGGAATTTGAAGGGAAAGTGATCTGTACCTAATATTTGTAAAACAGCAAGAGATAGTCAATGGAGAGTTGAACATACTCTGAAGTGTCATTATATCCTTTCTGAATGGGCATTTGTTACTAATTAGTTTTCTAAAAATAACCCTACTAATAGCTTGTATAAGGAAACTAAAATCGTACAGGAAAACTGAAGTTGTCATTAGGTCTCTTTTTTGGTTAGTGATAATGTCAGAATGGTGTTTTGTATTTAGAATGAAGAGGGTCCTAAGCAGTGTTTTTCAATTTTTTAAATATTCTTTTATAAATTATTTTTTCAAATCTTTGATAAAAATATTTACATTGGTATCCCAGAGGCTTTAGTTATGTATGTAACTCTGCCCTTTGTTTCTCACAATTTTCTTTAGCAGTCTCTTCATTTTCAAAAAAAGCTCTTTCCTCTTGCTACCTGTCTAAAGAATGTTTTGCCCCTATCACTTTCAATTTCAGGTAAAAAGGTATCATTTGATATTTAGTAGCTAGGATATGATAAAGCACTTACTAACCTTTGATTAGTTTTAAAATTAACTTTGGTATGTATTTTTAACCTTCCTATATAGTCTGAAAAATAATGTCACAAATTACTTTGCCCTTCAAAGAATATTAGTGATATTGATAGAGATAATTATTGTTTCACAGTAATTAACAGCACCACCAGAGAGCACATATCAGTTTCCTTTTGCTTCATGGTCACAAAGTCAGTGATTTCCTTTATTGATGAAGGTGTTACAAGTTCATCTCTCCAGTGTAGCTCAGACAGCATTCCAGAGATTGCATTGGAAAGCTGAACACCCCTTTGGGCTTCCTGATGCTTTGGATGAGAGATCTTCCAACACCCGCATCTCTGAAGATCAAAGTGGCCCTTGCCATAATGTCACATGTCCTGAAAATTACTGACAGAAGAAGCTAACAGTGTTGCTGATTTTTCTTTTGCATCTTCATCATTGTTTCTCGAGTCTAGATTAGTATTTTCTTTATTTATGTAAAGAATGGTATGGGAAACATGCCTTGTCTATTCTCTTTAGGCATTATCAGAGGGTAGGTTAGCTCCTATCTGCTGTTACTATCCTTCTTATTTACAGGCCACTTCTTATTTCTTCATATACTGTGTCTAATATGGGTATTTCTTGGAAGTGAGCTTCACCATCAACATCACCACTACTCCTACCAAAAATCCACAATTAAGACTCGTAAGCTTGTAAACAATTATAGTAATCTCCTTCAAAGGCTTCTGGAAGCAGTATCTAATTGGCATATGCAGGTAGATTCATTTATAATTAATAGATTCATTTATAAACAGTTATGTTAGTTTTATTGGCTTTCCTCAAACAGCAATTTTTGATTATTTGAAGAAGCTGAACTTAACACTTCTACTAGGCTTAGTTTTGAGTCAGTCTGAATGCCATTTGGAGAAACAAATGAAGTTTCAGATGTAAATGTCTGTTATGTTAGCCTCTCACACGTTTGAAATAACTTGAGTATTGGCCAGTGCTGGTTTCATTAATAATGAACATGTCTTTAAAGCAAATGGGTTATAGCACAGGGAAGAGATATGGTCTCAGGTTAGTGCACATTTCTTCCAGTGTATAGCTTAAAGTAGGAGTGCAGCATGAAAGAACTGCTGCTGACTGGAAAAAGGCAGCAGCCTTAGAAACTAACGATTTCTTACCAGCTTTCTACTGTTTTTTCTTCAAGCAACCTAAAAGATGCCTATATATGTTATCCCTTCATATGATATGATTAGATAGCCCCACTGCATTTACTCTCTGTCCTGTCAACTACCTTTTTTCGTTAGGTTGCTTCTTACCACCTCCATGTTCTTCCCCTATTCCTCTACTGCTGACCAAGGGCCTCAGCTTTACCTGTTGTTTCCCCATGTATCCTTAGACCATTTCACATATTTTTAACTTTACACATCTGTAAACTTCTAAAACTTACTGAAATATATTTCTTCCCATCCATATTATATTCTCCAGTTTCTGAATTATGTTACTTTTGATAATGTGTACTTGAATTCCATTCATTAATTTCTACCATGATGAGTTATTTTTAATTAGGAATATGGAGGTTAGTATTTGATTTATAAAATTTCAAAATTTGCAACTGGCATTGAAAAACAGTAAACATTAAATTTATGTAGGATTTAGGGAAGGTTAGATTATTTTCAATACTTAACAAAAATGAATTAGAATGATTTAGGGAAATTTTATTTTATTTATTTTTAAATGTATTTTTATTGATTTTAAAGAGGAAGGGAGAGGGAGAGAAAGATAGAAACATCAGTGATGAGAGAAAATCATTGATTGGCTGCCTCCTGCACACCCCCTACTGGGGACTGAGCCTGCAACCCGGGCATGTGCCCTTGATCGGAATCGAACCCAGGACCCTTCAGTCCGCAGGCCAACACTCTATCCATTGAGCCAAACTGGCTAGGGCAATTTTTAAAATAAAGATAAATTTAATACTTTTATTACAAAAAATGTTACAATGTGGTTCAATTTAAAAGTCAAATTACAGTTTTAAAGGTAAGTGTTTGATTTAGAGTTCATGTTCCTATTTTGAAGGTATTGTTTCAAAGGCTTGGTCTTTCATTACTATCTGTAAAGTAGGTGTATGGGCAATAAACTAAAGACCTTAGGCCTTAAATTATTTGTTTACATCAGCTAATAACTGTGTAAATAATTGAAACAGGACTATAACTTATGTGTGTCAGTTTTCTTGAAAATTTAATGATTTTTTTCCAGGAATAATATTGGTAGTTTCAAAAAGAGTGTATTTCATTGATAGGCTCTCAGTATTTCACCAAGTATCTTTAAAAAAAAACACCAAAAAAAACTCTTTAAAAATGAACTTTGAATCCTAACAGTTCTCTATAATAGAATGTCTTTTTATGTCAGGATTGCTACGTACTAATAATTTTCTTCAAATTTTCTTTTCCCCCCACCAGCCAGGCCCACAACTCCTCTTTCTGTAGGCACCATTGTCCCACCTCCAAGGCCTGCTTCCAGACCAAAGCTTACTTCAGGCAAACTCAGTGGGATTAATGAAATAGTATGTACTCAGGTGTTTCTCTTTTTTAAAAAACTATAACTGTTTTGATTTAAGATGCAAATGATATCTTTCTTTATGCCCCCTTTACAGTTAAATGCTTGGAATTTTCTCCTGGAGTTTTCAAAGTATAGAAGGGTTTTCCCAAACAACAGTTCCTTCATTCTCCCATCTTACCTCATTATCATACCTGTGGAGCAAGACATTGTTTAAGACAAAAAAGATTTTCTGAGAAAGTTGGCATATTATAACAATATTATTCAGTACCCATTGTTTCACAGCTGAGACGCAGTTTTTATATAATTCTCCTTGGTTCTTAGGCCTTAGAAGTATATTGCCAGGAAAGTCCTGGAGGGCGTCTAGTTCAGCTTTCTTTATTTCGTATAAAAGGATACTAATTCACATCACGTAATTGACTTCTTTATATTAAATACATATTGCTGTAAAAGAAGAAAAGGCAAAAAAGCATTGGTTGTCAAAAGTTGTCAGATAGTGAAAGAAATTTTATGGGGTCTAGTCAGAGTGAGGCGCTCCCAAATCAGTCTTTTTGCCTCTGATCTAATTGCCAGATTTAATTTCTGAAAGTCAAGCTTAGTCTTTTTCTTCTGATATACATATCCAGTGTTTCATGTGATTGAATATTTTAGCTGCATGTACAAGGCTTTTGATGAACTACCTGCATTACCAGATGAACTGTACAAATTTCTCTTCTTTGCAGCCTATGTTCCAGCCACTTAAAACTTTCCACTGTTCCCCAAACACATCATGCTCTTTTATACATCCATGTCTTATTATGCCACCTGTATCTGAAATGCCCCTCAGTTTTCTTTTAGATCCTGTTAAATATCACCGTGTAGATAAAACCCTCTTTGATCATTACTTCTCCCCCACTGGATTTAATCATTCTCTTCCTCATACTCATGTTTTGCTTATGTTTCTCTTAGTGCACAAATCACATTGTATTTCTCTCCCTCCCCCTAATGAGCCATACTTTCTTTGTGTGTGCCCCGGTCACTGGACTGTGCCGCATTTAATTTCATGTCCTTAGTGCTTTGCATAGTGCCTGGCCTATTACGAAATACTTCATGACTAAATGAAAGGCTTGAGCACCAAGCGTTGAAATGGTGGCATCTTTCTTTTACAACCCTGTTCCCAATGAACAGACTCAGTGGGAGTGAGATGAAGGACTAAATATCAGCTGCTAAGGAGATGGTATTATTTAAGTAATACAAAAATTGTTACATCTTAACATGGATGTTTTCCTGCTTACAAGAGCAGTGCCTGATCATGTTGTAAAATTTGGAAAATAGAGAAAACACAAAGAACAAAAAATTCCTTCTATATTTACCACTCAAAAGAGTAACTGCTGTTAATATATATATATATGCTTTCATAATTTTTTGAATGCATAGGTACTTAAATATTCAGAAGTAGTAAAATATAGTTGTTAAAAGCACAACTTTATCAACCATTAACTACCTGAGCAACAGTAGGTAGGTTACTTATTTGGAATCTGTTTCACTATTGGTAAAATGAGTATAACGATAATAGGTTGTTGTGGTACTATATGTAAAACACCTAAGAACATTGTCAAGTGCGTTAATTGTTCAAAAAGTTATGAGTAGTATGTGGATATTTTTCTTCACTTGAAAATATTTTGGGAATTCTATATCACGAATTATATAGAATTAAAGTGGTAGAATTCTTTGTTAAGTAATCTTAATGTTGTTAAGTCTGTTAAATAAGTAAAAGACTTTAGTAGTTGAATCCTTCACTCTCTGCCTCGGCCTTGAGAGCTTTCTAAAAACCACTCTCTAAGGGACCCAGGGAGCGCCATTTGAACTGGCTACATAGCATAAATGCTCTATCTTAGACACTACTGCCAGCATTACATTTCCAAAAAAATTTTAGGAATTTGACATTTAGTTTATTTCCAAGTTTCCATGATAAACAGTGTCTTAATGAATGTCCTTATGTTTGCTTTTTTGCAGACATTATTTCATTAAAAATTTAAAGAGTGAAATCCATGAAGTAAATGGAATGCACATTTTTTTTTACAATATATTTTATTGATTTTTTACAGAGAGGAAGGGAGAGAGATAGTCAGAAACATCGATCAGCCGCCTCCTGCACATCCCCCACTGGAGATGTGCTTGCAACCCAGGTACATGCCCTTGACCGGAATCGAACCTGGGACCTTTCAGTTCGCAGACCGACGCTCTATCCACTGAGTCAAAACGGTTTCGGCTGGAATGCACATTTTTAAGACTCTTGATGATTGTTGCTGTATTCCTCATTTGAAAGGTTATGCTGATTTGAATTCTCTCCAGTTGTACATTGGAGTGCCTATTATCTTGCATGCTTGTATGTGCACTTTTGTCAGAAGGTCTATAATAACATCTTCCCCACGCCCCTTCAGAGAGCCCTCATTGATCTAGAGCAGTGGTTCTCAAAGTGTGGTCCCAAGACCAGCAGCAGCATTAGCATCTCTTGGGAACTTGTTAGAAATTCACTTTCTCTGGCTTCACCCCAGACAAATCAGCAATTCTGGGGAGTGGCCTAGCAATTGTGTTTTCATAAGCTCTCCAAGTGATTCTGATGCATGCTAATATTTGAGAAGCAGTGCTGTCCAAATAAAAATATAATTTCAAATGTTCTAGTAGCCACATAAATAAGTAAAAACTTTAAAATGTTTTTATTTCATATAAAAATATCAATTTAACATGTAATCAATATAAAAGTTATTGAGTGTTTACATTCTTTTTGTGAATGTACTAAGTTCAAATCCCATTATGTATTTTATAGTTGCAACTCATCTCAAATTTGGACTTGCCAAATTTAAGTGCTAGACAGTGATGCTCTAAAACAAGCAAAAACCACTTGAGCTGTTTTTGCCTCTTCTTAAAAACTTGTAGTAAAAGGCACATTCTAAATTATAGAATTGCAGCCACATTATAGAGGCCATGTTGCCACAGGAGAATTGTCCCTCACAGTAATTGATTTCAAGACTTTCCTAAGCTTGTTAGTTTCACATCAACTGTTGAATTTAATATTTTATTTGGTCTCAATACCTTGCAGTACCCCAATCTGAATACAAAATACTAAGATTTTAAGAATAGGTAAGTGGGGGGTTACTAATTGTAAAACACTGGTCAGTACTTTCTAATTTTCATGAAAGTTATATCTGTAAATTTATATTCATGGAATGAAGAGTTGACTAATTTCAGTGTATGAATGTTTATAGGATTTGTTTGTTTTTCTTTTACCTTTTTTATTTTTTTAATAATGTTTTATTTTTCTATTAGAGTTGAGGTACAGTATAGTTTCAGGTGCATAACCCAGTGATTGGACATTTATATAACTTACAAAGTGATCATCCCGATAAATCTAGTACCATCTAACACTATACATGTAGTCAATTATAATATTATTGACTGTATTTCCTATACTGTACTTTACATCCCCATGACTATTCTGTGCCTGCTAATTTGTACTTTTTTTTCTATTCTGATTGTTGAAAGTATTACCTATGTCCCCATTATCCTCCATTGTCCTCTCCAAGCCTATACCCTGCCTTTTGTTTACCAAATTCCTCAAATAACTAAGGACAGAAACAGCGTCTTGTTCACTGCTTCGTATATAGTAACTAATCCATGGCCTGATACATATGTAGGCACTAAATAAATATTGTATTTGCTTAATTCTTTTATAAACAGGAAAACGTTATTTTTAAGTAAGCTAAATATACCTATTTTAAAAAGTGGTAACACCTCAGGAAGTATTGCTAATGTATTATTGGAACAGTTAGGAATTTGGGAGGGAAAAATTCATTTACCCTGGTAAAAGATAAATGAATTAGAACAGTGTTTTTTATATTTGTTTTTATGTTAAACTAGAAAAGTGGGAAGACAGTAAAATGAAGATTTTCTCAAACCTCTGTATGGTGGTAACTTTCTCAATGAGGAAGTGTTAAAACGAATTATAAAGGAAAATGTGGAGATTTGTAAAAACTAAAAGGGCAAACTAAAAATAAAGGGCAAACAATGGGTTAGTGAAAGCTCAGGTAATAATAAGTCCTCCCAAAACTAAAGCAGACAGTGCTAATATATACAACTCATAAAAGTGGAAATGCCAATTTTTTTTAATCTATCAAATTGGCTAAAAGTTAAATTATTTTCTTCTTCTCCTAAGGCCTATCTATTCATTGTTGGCAAGGGTGCAGGGAAATACTGTCTTGTATTTATAAAGTGGTAAAGTTAGTAAACCTTTTGGGAAGCAGTTTGGCAGTAAGTGTGGAAAGTCTTCATACTGTTTAGTCATTTGACTTCTGAGATTCTATCTTAAGCATACTTTTTGAAATACAGAAAATGTTTTATGTACAAAGATTCTCTTGACAGCATTATTTTAAAATAACCTTTTCAGCTTTTAATACAGCCTCAAAAATTATTTGATCTATGCATCTCTAATTTTGAGTTACAAGAAATTCACATTATAAATTTAAGTATATTAAAATGAAATATACCTGATACCTAATAATCTTTTTCTGATAATGGAGGAATTATCTTACCATTTTGATAAATAACTCTTTGTTTTTAAGCCCAGGCCATTCAGCCCACCTGTAACTTCCAATACCAGCCCACCTCCTGCTGCTCCTTTAGCCCGGGCAGAAAGTTCTTCCTCTATCTCATCTTCTGCTTCATTGAGTGCTGCCAATACTCCCACAGTAGGTAAGGGATTATCATGGATTACATGTGAGAGCTGGCATCCAAAGTATGATCAGGCTGAGGGTTTGTTGTTGTTTGTTTAATGGGCTGGTGATGACTTTAACGTTAGAAATTTGGGTTTCCTGGAAACACACCTGGCATTATCAAACTAGTCACATTTTTCTTTTCTTATTCATAGTTTATGTTATCTAAATAGGAGAATTTTAACCATGGTTAACACTGTTAATGCATCAAATTTACCTAAAACGAATACAAAATAACACTGAATATAAACTGTAATTGAAAAAAAAAGCAAATTTATAAACTAACCAATATAAATACTGTAGTTGAGGGCAAAATATAATGTAGCCCTTTCTACTGTGAATTGATACTTGCATTCTTAAGGAAGTTTGTATTTTAAAAACAATTCAATGAAAAAAAAGGTGGGGGGGGGAGTTTATGTTTGCAATGAATAATTTTTTTTTACAAGAATTTAAATTACAAAGATTTAAAAGTAGGTATTAAGGCATAGCCATACAAACCTAAACCTCACTGAACAAATTCAGTGGTACATTTAAATGTTGTTCAAGAGTGTTTTATTATACCTTTATCACCCACTGTTAGTACAATAAACAAAGCATAAAGCCACTTAAACATAGGAGCTGTGTTTTGGGAGTAACAACTTCTCATCAAAGTTATAACTGTTCCTATTGCTGCTGCTTCTAAGTAATAATGGGTTTATCCTTGATAATGTATATCTCTGATTTATACTAACTGAACATAATTCAGTAGTGCTCAAAGTGTGGTCCTTGGACCTGCAGCATCTGACTGCATCACTTGGAAACTTAATAGAAACTAAAGGCCCAGTGCACTGATTCGTGCACCGGTGGGTTCCCTCAGCCTGGCCTGCGCCCTCTCGCAATCCAGGACCCCTTGGGGGATGTAGTAGTGCACAAAGCGGCAGGCCAGGGAAGAACCCGATCCCGGCTCTGCTGCGCCTGCTGCCACAGCTTGGTAGCACTGCTGTGGAGGCGGGAGAGGCTCACGTCTCTGCAGCTGCATCACCAGCCCTCAGCCCGGTGTCTAGCACCCATCAATCAGCTGAGTGGCACTCCCGCACACTGACCACCAGGGGGCAGCTCCTGTGTTGAGCGTCTGCCCCCTGGTGGTCAGTGCATGTCATAGTGACCAGTCAAACAGTTGTTTGGTCACTTAGGCTTTTATATATATATAGATATAATCTTTTAAATCAGAAATGCTGAGAGTAGCGCTAGCAGTCCTTGAACAGGCCTTCCAAATAATTCTGATGTATGCTAAGTATGAGAATCACAGCCCTAAGTAAGCTGATTTAAATATGTCTAATTAGATTTTCTAAACACAGGAGAAGTGCCTTTGTGTCTGTGGCCATTGCAAAAATGGCATAAGTAATATAGGCTAAAATGAGATAAAAATGATTTCTAAATGTCTGAACATGATGTTAACCATCTTACTTCATATACCTTTGTGAACATAGCATTTTCCTATCTTTTAATTTTATGTAAACACAATATGTCTAATAAGTTTGTCTTTGCTATAACAGCAATTTCTTACATTTTTTTGTATATGTGGTTTTGTTAATTTGTTTCTGCGGACTCTACATTTTAGTCATAAAATACATAGATGAGGGTCCTATTAGAAATCAGGCAGGTGGCCTGTACCAAAATTAGTTTTAGTTCTTTTCCATTACCCCTAGATTATTCAGAAGGTTTTCTCTTTGTGATGGAAACGTTAATTTTGATTGAGTTGGTACATAGTTTATAGTTTGATTCAGTGTGACCAGTAGAACCACAAGTAGGTAAGTGACTGTGATGATGCAGGCAGGATGTGTGTGGATTTTGTATGACAAAGGTTCTTTAAGGTCTACCTAAAAATTATCTTTCTTTATTATAATGCTTATTCAATTCTTTGCTTAGATACAAATTTTTGATACTTATTGTTTCTTGAAAGTATTTTCTTGCGATATTTTGTTTTATTTAAATATGATAGAAGATGATAATTTGATTGGGACACTCTCTGAAATTGAAAAGCACTGTGAGACTTCACAAGGTATTGTATCAAAAGCAAATGTATATGTTAACTAATGATCCTAAAGTGTATCTAAAAATACTTTGTTATCTAAAGTTTTCTTTTCCAGCATTGTATGGTGTCTCAGAAATCAAGAATAACTCTTAAGATTTAACTATCTCAATTTTGTACTAATAATGTTCAGTTGCTATACAGGATCTATTGATATCAAATCCCCAATGATAAAAACACAATATCCATCTCCCTGTTCTCTCAACATTGAGAAATATCAATAGGTCTTAACTCTAAAGCTATTGGAACCACAGAAAAATTACAAAAGAAGCAGAAAGAATATGTCAGTTTTAAGGCATTGTTTTCTCATGCCTCCTCAGTAAAGTGTCTGGCACATGTTAGTGGCTAGTAAAATAACTAGTGTGATTTTGTGAATAAATTTTTATATTACTGGAATTTTAATTTTCATCTGGAATTTTAAGTTTTCTTGTTTGGGTGGGGAGTTACTTTTCCTAGTGACATAGAAGCAGCAGTTCTTGTTGCCAGGTATTTTTCTCACTGAAGAACTTTCTAAGTCAAAATGCCTTCAAATTCTTGAATATCACAAAATCTTCCTGGCCTCTAAAGCTAACAAAAGATCTTTCTTACTATTTGTAGGATCTCAGGTTTAGTTGTGAGGCAGAGAAAGCCAGTACTGATTTTTGTCAGAATTGATTCTCGCCCTTGCTGGTTTATCTCACTGAATACAGCCTTGGCCCACAGACTGAAGGGTCCCAGGTTCAAGTCTGGTCAAGGGCACATACCCTGTACCTTGATTGCAGGCTCAATCCCCGGCCCCAGTTTGGCCTGTGCAGTGTGCAACTAATCCATGTGTGTCTCATAGTGATGTTTCTCTGTCTCTCCCCATCTTTTCCACTCTCTAAAATTCAATGGAAAAATATCCTCGGGTAAGGATTAACAACAACAAAAAAGTCACTCAGTCTTTCACTTAGGTTATCACCTCTGACATGAAAAATAACTGATGGCTATTAACATTGAGCAGCATTCGTATAACAAAAGTGTACATTCAAATTTCAGAGCTATATGTTGACCTAGGTTACTCATTTTTTAAATAAGAATGAATTATAATTATTTTATTGACGTTTACAAATTGCATCACTTTTATAAATTGTATCACATTACATATTAAATGAAGGATAAATGGGAAGAGGACATTAGTAAGGAAAAAACCCCAGGGCACTATTTGGTGCGATTTTTTCTATTATGAAGTAAACCAGATACTTAGTTTACATTTTTAAAAAACTTGAACAAATGCATAGATTTAACTTTGTTTACATTTTATTATGCTTTTAAAACACTGTGCTTCATTATGATTTTATTCTAAAGGTATCCAAACTTTATGTCAGGAAAGTTATAAAAATGTTATTAGTTACATTTATCAAGACAAAGTAATGTGGGAATATAATACAAGTATTAGAGAAAAAAGAGGTAAAAGAAAATAATAATAAATAAAAAGAATCCAGTTTAATGCCCTGATGTATATGATGGGTAGAACCTGAAAGAATTTAGTATCTGAATGATTTTGAAGCCATATTTTAGTAATTTTAGTTCTTCAGATAAAGGACTTTACCTTCTGACATTCTTTAACCCAACCCTTCTGTGTCTTGACATTTAAAAGAAAAAGTCATTGTGACATGTTTTCCTAATTTTTTTTTGTCCTTTGTATTATTTTATGCTATATTTTTAATCCCCAGTTTTTACTTGGGGCATATTTGAAACCAGTAATGGAGTCGTTTGTGACAAGCTAACATTGTGAATATATCTGTCTTGGTATTTAATAAATATTTTTCGGCAGGATTTAACAAATGAATTGTCTGTATTCTAGGTGTGTCACGAGGTCCCAGCCCTGTCAGCCTTGGAAATCAGGACACCTTACCTGTGGCAGTCGCCCTTACAGAATCTGTTAATGCCTACTTTAAAGGAGCAGATCCCACCAAGTTAGTTTTAAAAAGATACAAGTATATGTTTGTGTGCTGGGTGGAGGAGTGAGATGGTCAGTTTTAAGAGTTATATTTGAATCTGTGTAAGTTAGGGTTTTCTATTTGTTTTACTTGTTTTTTGCTATCAAATATAATCATTTAAGGATTGTCTTTCAAATTGAAAAATCACTATAATCAGCAGTAGTGATTTTTCCCTCAATTAATATTCTTGCCCAGGCTTTATGACCAGTATGACACATCTGTTGCTTTATATAGCTGTAGAGCAGGATGATGTTTTAGATGGGGATAGACTATGAATCTTGGCCTAATATATATCTTTTGTGAAAATCTGACATTTGCAAGAGAGCCCTAGAATGCATGTTTAATATCTGAGACCTTATTTTAAGAAAATGATATTTGGGTGAATGACCATCTCTCCTTTTCATGGAACATTATTCATTCAACCTACATTCATTCATTAAATATTTGAGCACCTATTATGCATAAGACTGTTACAAGTTTGCATTATCATGTGAGAAAGTTTCTTTGAATATTAGTTTTCTCTCACAATAATGCAAGCTTAGGAGAGAAGAACTAAAGTATCCTCAGCACAGACAGTTTTACACATAGTTGGCACTCAAATACTAGTATTTGATGACTGAATATATATGGAATGAATAATGTTATATTAGGGGTATTGATACATGCTATGAAGAAAAATAAACCAGGGTAAGGGGTTGGACAATTACAATAGATGGCTACTATTTTAGATAGAATGGTCAACGTAATCCTTTTAAACAGTTGTTTGAAAGACATTTAGGAGTAAGCCATGCAAGTATTGGAAGGAAGAGCATTCCAGTGAGTGTAAGGGACTGAGGTAAAAGCATGCTTGGCATATTTAAGAAACAGTAAGGAGAGCCATGTCACTGAGTAGAAGCAAGCAAGGAGGAGAGTAGTCAAAGATAAATCCATAGAGGGACCAGTTTAGGTTAGGCATGATGGATGGTAATGAGTTTAAAATTTTACCTTCTTTTAAAATTTTTTTTTATTGATTTCAGAGAGGAAGGGACAGGGAGAGAGAGATAGAAACATCAATAATGAGAGAGCATCATTGATCGACTGCCTCCTTCACACCCCCTAATGGGGATCGAGCCCACAACCCAGGCATCTGCCCTGACTGGGAATTGAACCGTGACCTTCTGTTCATAGGTCAATGCTCAGCCACTGAGCCATACCGGCCAAACTAGAATTTATTTTGAGTGAGGTGGAAAGCCAGTGGAGGCTTTTAAGCAGAGGAGTAATGAGGTTAATGTTTTTGAAGGAGCCAGAGTAGATGCAGAGAGAGAGTTAACCATAGAAGTTCAGGTGAGATGATGGTGGCTTCTATATATGAGTATTAGTAGATGAGATGCTGTACAGAAATAAGATTCTGAATATATTTTAAAAACAGAGTTGTCAAGATTTAATGAGTGAGTAGACTGCTAAGTTTGAAGCACTAAGACAACTTAGTGGAGATACTAAGTTGATAGTCAAATGCATGATTCTGGAGTTCAGGGTATAGATGTTAGAGATAAAATGTCTAGTTGTCATTAATTTGTATACTTAAAACCAGGGGCCTTAGACAGTAGAGAAGATATCTGATGAGAACTAAGTCCTGGTACCCTCCAGTGTTTAGAAAACAGGATGAGAATGATCCATCAAAGGAATTAGAGATAGCATGCAACAAGAGAGGTGAGGAGAGACCAGTAGAGCAGTGTCCCAGAAATTAAGTGAATAAACCCTTTCATGAAGGACGGTTGTGAAGCTATATCTGATGCCACTAACAGGTCAAGAAACATTGACCATTGACAATTTGGAGGTCATTGGTAACCTTCACAAGAACAATTTTAGCAGAGTGGTAGATGAAAGCCTGTTCAGGAGCAAATAGACAACTGTATTTAGGAAAAGCAAATGTAGACAGTTCTTTGAGGATGTTTTGCTTTAAGTGGAAGCAGGAAAATGGGGTAGCAGAAGAGAGATAGGAGAATTAGAGGAGGATTTTTATTAATCTAGTGTTTTTTAAGGCTATTGTTCATTTTAGCACATCTGTATGCTGATGGGAGAGATCCAGTATGTATGGGGAAAATTGAACCTTCAGGAAAGAGAGGGACAGCTGCAAGAGTGAAATCCCTCAGTGTGTGAGAGGAGAGGCGCTTCAGGGCACAGGTGATAGGATTGGCCTCGGGTGCATAGACTCATCAGTTGAAACAGGAGAGAAAGCAGAAGGTATGGATACAGAGTCAGATAGACTAAAAGTTCTGTAGTGAGAGTATGAGAAGGTTCTTTAAATTTTACTAGAAAAAAATCAGCAAAGTAAAGCGGCTGTGAGAGGGGGAAGGAATATTGCAGATTAGAGGGAAAGGGTGAAGGTATGAAAAGATGTAGGGATTGTAGAATTGTCAGGGAACAGTAAGGGGCCCAGTTGGGAGCTTTGGCTCTAGTCATGCTCAGCTCTATAGATGTAGGTGAGGAGCTGAACTTGGCAAAGACTGTGTTTTGCCAAGTAAGCATGATCAAGTGAGAGAGAAGGGAGGACTTATGCATGCGAGTGTTTGTAATGCGGGACATTCCAAGATGGGAGGAAATTCGGATAAGAAGTAATGAGTGAAGGTTAGTGAAAAGGTTGGTAGGAATAACATTTTGGAAGTTTTAATGAGGTTGGAGAATTGTTGTAAATGCCATACTAGACAGGATGAGTTGGGAAAAAAAGAAAGTGGTGATTAGATAAGTGGGGATTCTAAAGTTGAGATTATGGAGGTGCTCCGGCATAGCTGAGGTGGACTGGAAGACAGAATCATTAGAGGTGAGGGGCTAAAGAACTAGGGGACCAAAATATTGAAAGGATTATCTACATGGATATTGGAGGTGCCCACTAAAAATTATAATGGTCTGTTTCTGTACCAGTACTTACTAACAATAGGCCATGAGCTAAAATTTTCTGAAAATGAAAGGGAGTGAAGATTACTTGAAAGGGATGGACGAGTGAGTAGTATAGTTCAATGGTATGGGTTTCAAAGGAAGCTGGTAGTTTTTAGGAAGGAAGAAGGAACACAGAGTTGGAAGAGGCAGTGAGGAACAAGGAGGACATTTACCTCCGACTGCCACCCTGAGGCCTAGGACTCTGGTGTTTCGAAGGAAAAATGGCTGCAGTGGGGACAGTGTTACCTTCCAGGATGGCCAGGGGGTGGTTTTGTAAACAAGTAGAGGAGTTATCAGTGTGCCTACATTTGTGTTGAGTATGCAATTTCACAAAGGATCGTTTAAAAAATAAAACAAAAAATAATTCGTTCATAATTATAAATATACGTAAAGTCCTTTTTAAACCAGATATGCTTTAAATGGAGATTAAAGTGCCTTACTTAAACTATTTAAAATTTTCAAAATCTCCAATTTCAGGTGTATTGTGAAGATCACTGGTGACATGACAATATCATTTCCAAGTGGAATTATTAAAGTCTTCACTAGCAATCCATCTCCAGCTGTGCTGTGCTTCAGGGTGAAAAATATCAGCAGACTAGAGCAAATTCTTCCAAATGCACAACTTGTGTTCAGGTTTGTGTGCTTTTGCTTTAAAGGTGGAATTTCTTTTTAAGAACATTTTCCTGCTTTTTTGAAGCAATAATAATTTAATTTGAAGACAATACCAAAGTTATTTATGATTGAACACTTTGTGCTTTTTTTTTTGTTTTTGTTTTTGATGGTGGTAGTAATTATTACATTCTTACGTTCTTACATCATCTCATCTTTCAGGCAAACTTCTGGTATGTTTATTCTTTATTCCCTAACTTCAGCTTTCTTCCATCCCATCTTTTTTTTTTTTTTTAATTCTTTATTGTTCAGATTATTACAGTTGTTCCCCCCATAGCTCCCCTCCACCCGGTTGACACCCCACCCACCCTCTGCCCTTACCCCCACCACCCACTCTTCTCATCCATAGGAGTACAATTTTTGTCCAGTCTCTTTTCACACCCCCCACACCTCTTTCTCCCCCCTTTCCCCCGGAAATAGTCAGTCCACTCCCTTTCTATGCCCCTGATTCTATTATATTCATTAGTTTATTCTGTTCATCAGATTATTTATTCAGTTGATTTTTAGATTCACTTGTTGATAGATGTGTATTTGTTGTTCATAATTTGTATCTTTACCGTTTTCTTCTTCTTCCTCTTCTTAAAGAATACCTTTCAGCATTTCATATAATACTGGTTTGGTGGTGATGAACTCCTTTAGCTTTTTCTTATCTGTGAAGCTCTTTATCTGACCTTCAATTCTGAATGATAGCTTTGCTGGGTAAAGTAATCTTGGTTGTACGTTCTTGCTATGCATCACTTTGAATATTTCTTGCCACTCCCTTCTGGCCTGCAAAGTTTCTGTTGAGAAATCAGCTGACAGTCGTATGGGTACTCCCTTGTAGGTAACTGATTGTTTTTCTCTTGCTGCTTTTAAGATTCTCTCTTTGTCTTTTGCTCTTGGCATTTTAATGATGATGTGTCTTGGTGTGGTCCTCTTTGGATTCCTTTTGTTTGGGGTTCTCGGTGCTTCCTGGACTTGTAAGTCTATTTCTTTGACCAGGTAGGGGCAGTTTTCTGTCATTATTTCTTCAAATAGGTTTTCAATATCTTGCGCTCTCTCTTCTTCTGGCACCCCCATAATTCGGATGTTGGTACGCATGAAGTTGTCCCAGAGGCTCCTTACACTATCTTCATATTTGTGGATTCTTTTTTCTTTTTGTTTTTCCGGTTGGGTGATTTTTGCTTCTTCGTATTTAAAATCTTTGACTTGATTCTTGCAATCCTCTAGTCTGCTGTTGGAACTCTCCATAATATCCTTTATTTCAGTCAGTGTATGCTTAATTTCTAGTTGGTCCTTTTTCATAACCTTGAGGGTATCACTAGATTTCTTGAGGGTCTCAATAAATTTATCGGCGGTTTCTAGAAAATTCTTGAAAAAGCTTAAAAGTGTGGTTTTGAGCTCTATATCCAGTAGTTTGCTTTCCTCCATTTCTGTCATTTGTGACCTGTTTCTTTGTCTCTGCATTTTCGCTGCTTCCCTGTGTTGGTAGAGTGGCTTTGTGTGTTAGGTGTCCTATAGGGCCCAGTGGCTCAGCCTCCCCAATTACCTGAGGTGGACACTCTTGGTGCACCCCTTTGTGGGCTTTGTGCACAGTCTGGTTGTAGTTAAGTCTTGATTGTTGTAGGTATCACTGGGAGGAATT
This sequence comes from Myotis myotis, assembly GCF_014108235.1. Classification (NCBI taxonomy): domain Eukaryota; kingdom Metazoa; phylum Chordata; class Mammalia; order Chiroptera; family Vespertilionidae; genus Myotis; species Myotis myotis. Next base: position 38,634,546 of record NW_023416357.1, read on the forward strand.
GACCTCCAGGCCAATTGGCTGTGAGAATCAGCTGTGTCTGCAGGGGGAGAACTTCGGAACTGGAGACACTCTTCTGGGGCAAGACTTGCTTCAGTGGGGCTTTGGTGCTCACTGAGTCTGCCCCCTGAGTGTGTCCCTTATGGATCTGAGGAGTTGTAACCTGGATGGTCCCACTCTGACCACTGGGTACACTGGCTCTTGGATCTCTAAGGAGGTGCTAATTTAGCCTCAGCCTGAGGCTACCCAGCAGGAGCTATGGAGAGATTCTTCTTCTTTGTTTGGGGTTTGGAGGTGCCCAGATGTGGCCCAGCTGTGAAGCAGTGCAAGCTGCTGTGGGGCCTTGGACCTCCTTTTGAAAGTTCTGGGTCTCTCTGATTCAGCTGCAGTTTGCTAGGTAATTTTCAGGTTGCAAAGGGCCAGGTCTTTCATATGCAAAAGCCTCTGTGCACAGCTTGGGTGGGGCGGGGTATCAGGGGATCAACAGGGCGGAACAAACAGCTATGGCTGCTCCTCAGTCCTACCCTAAGAGGCCCTGCATCTCAGTGTCCTGGTAATCGCTGCAAGCACTTCTGAGAGAAAGCCACCCTTGAGTTCTGCCCGCTGCCAGACAGTCCAGTTTCTCCCTGTATGAGTCTGGGTCCCCAGAGACTTGCCCAGAACTGGAGTTCAGAGCAGTTGGGAGCTTGAGACTCCCTCCCGGTTGAAAAAGACAACTGCGTCCTCAACTGCCAGCCCTTTTCACGTGCGCCGCGTCCTCAGTTGCCAGCCCTTTCTCCATGTGTCTCCATACCTCTGCACTTTACTTCTGCACCTCCTCTGAGTCTCAGTGCTTTTCTCTTTCCTTCTAGCTGTAGAATTTCCACTCAGCCAGCCTTCCTGTGGTTCTGTATGATGTCCGTTTTGTCTTTTAGTTGTATTTTTGAAGTGGTAGTGCAAGGCAGCAATTTCCGGTGTTTTCCATCCCATCTTTTGGTTCCTTTCTGCTAGTTTTTCCCAGGTCACCAAATTGTTACACAGAGGCAAAGGATAAATAAAAGTCAAATAAATAACAAAAATATTTCTTATGCATGCAGTGATCCATCACAGTGTGATTCTAACACAAAAGATTTTTGGATGAACATGCAAGCTGTTACTGTCTACCTCAAGAAACTATCAGAGCAAAATCCAGCTGCCTCTTATTATAATGTAGATGTATTAAAGTATCAGGTGAGTGTCCTGTCATTGAAAAAATCCTGTCTAAAATAGTAACACATAGAATATTGTAGATCATTAAATGAATAATATGTCATACCAAATGAGGTTCATTTCAGGAATGCAAGGATGTTTCAGAATCAGAAAATCTGTTAAGCCTATGGAGATTTTGACCATTTGACTAGTAGCATTTCAAGACAATGTGGACTTATATGTGGGATATAATGATCAACATAATTTGATGAACAGGAATAGATCCGGAGACAAATGGCAGGGGAGGGGGGGCTAGAGAGCAACCAAAGGACTTGTATGCATGCATATTAGCATAACCAGTGGACACAGGCACTGGGGCGGTGGGGGTTTGCCCGGGGTAGGAATGGCTTGGGAGGAGGGCGGGGGTGCAAGCAGGGAAAAAGGAGACATATGTAAAACTTTAGACAATAAATTTTTTAAAAAAGACAATGTGGAAATAATGAATTTTTCAATAAATGGTATTTATGATCAAATTCATCATCTATTTCTGGTTAAAATTTTGAGTAAATATAAACATGAATGCGTCCTTAACTTGAAAAGACCAGCAGCATCAGACTTAATAAACCACCTAAAGCAATTAATCAAAGTCAAGAATGGCTAAGACAACCATTATTTCTATTAGTATACAAGATTTTTCTGGATGTGTCAGTGCAGTTAGAGAAGAGAATGGAATAAGTGGTAATAAATATTGGAAAGTAGAAACCAAAATTATTACTTATAAGGAATCAGTTTTTCCTGGGAAAAATCAAGAAGATCAAGTAAAAAACTTGAATATAGGAGAATTTAGTGAAGTGATCAGTTTAAAAATGAATGCAAAAATCAATAGATTTCAAAACAATCAGGAAAACTAATGCAGCAAAACATTCACAATAAAAATATCAATTAGGAAGAAACATAACACAACCTCTACTGATTTGAATATAGTTAGAAATGAATATTTCATTGATTTTCAGGAAACTCATGTAAAAAAGTTTAGCTGTTTCTAAATTAACTTAAAAATTTAGTATATTCCTAATTAGAAACCCAGTTGAGGTGTTTATGTATTTGTGTTTAGAGATTTGACAGTTATTTTCAAGTTTTCTGGAAGAATAAAGTTAAGAAGTGCTTTAAACAGTAATGTGGAGTAATGTTTTAGTTTTAATGGGAAATTATTATAAGGCAACAATATTTAAAATAGTCTGCAACTGGCACAACAATAGATGGCCAGATGAATGGAACAAATTAGAGTATCCAAAAATAGATCTAAGCATAAATGGAAAATTGTTTATATGACAAAGTAGCATTTTAAGGCAATGTGGAGATGATGAATTTTTCAATAATGGTATTGGGGCAGAAGGCTAGATATTTGGGAAAAAATTTAAGCTAAATTCCTAACTCCAAAATAAAATCTACATGTATCAAAGGTTTAATAATAAATGAGACCATAAAGATAATAAAATAAAATAAATATATGTATATTTATGGGTATATAAGTGTGTGTATATATGTATAATATCTACTTATTAGTAATGAATCTTGAAGTATGGAAGACCTTTCAAAGAATGGTACAAAACCCAGAAGCTATGCAAGAAGAGAGATATTTGACACAAAAATAAACTTGTGTATAAAATATTTAGCTAAAACAAACCCTGAACAGAATCAATATTTAATTTGAGGGAAAAGTATTTGTAATATATAAGACAGACCCATAAGGCTTACTCCAAAGAGCCTTTATAAATTTGTAAGTAAAAGGTGAATAACTCAATAGATAGCTAACTTATGGACAGAAGCTCCATACCAGTAGAAATCAGAGCAGTGAATATTTTTTTTTATTGTTTAAAGTATTACATATGTCTCCTTTTCCCCCGAATGACCCCCCCCCCCCCAAGAGCAGTAGGTATTTAGACAACAATGATATACTGGTTTTAGCCCATCAGATTGATAAAAATAAAAAAAAGTTGCTTTATTAAGAGTGTGATCGCTTGTTAGTAGTAAAAATTAATGGACTCTTAGAAGGCAGTTCTGTTTTTTTAAAAAATATGTTTATATTGATGTTTAGAGAGAGAAAAAACATCGATCAGTTGCCTTCTGCACCCCCTCTCCCCCCACTGGGGGCCCTGACCCAGGACCAAACTGTCGACCTGTCAAACCAGTGAGTGATCTTTTGGTGATGGGACGACACCCAACCAACGGAGCCAGACTGGCCAGGGCAGATTTAACCTTTAACTCAACAGTTCCACTTCCAGAAATCTATTCTTCAGAAATCACACAAAAGGGGGAAAAATAATCTAAAATACAAAGGAAACCACTGAAGTACACATCCACAGAGAGATTGATTACATGAATTATAGCCATTAAAAAGAATGAGATGTCTCTCTGTTTATGCAAACATATGCCTAAAAAGTCTAGAAGTATATGTGTACTATGATGCTAACAATGAGGAGGTAGAATGCCAAGGGATTAATTTCCTGTTGCATATACTTCTATATTGTTTGAATTTTTAATAGGATAATTGTATTTAAATAGCTTGTGTTTCTAGGAAATAAATACCTAAAGAGTAAAAAAGTGCTGCTGCCATTTAGTTAGCTTAAAGTTTATTCCAAGTATTAATTTATCATTCATTCAACAAACATTTATTATTCAGTGCTTGCTAATTGCTGAGAGTTGGATGAGGAGATAGACAGTAAAGAAGTTAATAATATCATGTGTTTGAAAATACGTGGTATGGAAAAAGTAAGAAGTGTGAAAGTAAGCTCTGAAAAATTGCATTTTCAATGTAAATTTAAACAGGGTGATCAGAGTAGGTCTCACTGAAAGGGAATCCTTTGAGCAAGGAACTAAAGAATTAGAATTGTAACATTTACCTATGGGTCGTGTGATTAAAATTAGCCATTTGAAGTTGGAAAATATTCTAATTCCAGACTTGCAGAACTTTATGATGACACATCCATTTCTCTTGTTTTAAATCTAAGTTCTTAGAATTCTAAGATTCTTTATGAATTATATGTTGAATGCTGAGAGGTATTCAAACGTTACAAGCATAAATAAGAATCACTGGATAACAACAGATTCTGTGAACTTATATATGTCATTAACTGACTTGTTTACTTTTCAGGCCAAGTAAATATTTGTTTTTCTCTTTAAAGGTATCATCAAATGGTATTCAGTCCACGCCTCTAAATCTTGCAACATACTGGAAATGTAGTGCTGGCACCACAGATCTTAGAGTGGATTATAAATACAACCCAGAAGCTATGGTGATACCAAGTGTGCTTTCCAACATACAGGTGATGGTACCTGTGGATGGAGGGGTCACAAACATGCAGTCCCTTCCTCCTGCAATATGGTAAGTTTAGGAGATTTCTGAATTTCTGCTAAATGCGTTTTAACCTCCAATTTTTAGAACCTAAGTTATGAAAATTGTATAAGTTTGAAAAGTTTTGGTGCATGTTCCCATAGAAACTATGCTATAAAAAGATGTTCATTTTACTAGTTAAGCCACAGTAGCCTCAATCCAAAATAAACAAACTAGTTTTGATGTCAACATCCAGACTTGAATGATTCAAGACAACTTTACCCTTAGGCAAATTACTTAGCCTCTCTAAACATTTTGTTTTTAAAAATAAAGATCATAATTATTTTATAGGATTAAATATAATATCTGGCATACCTATAGGAACACATATTAGATTAGTGTTTAATAGTATTAGATATTCTACTCTCATCTCTTAACTACCTCGCCTGTGCTCTCTATTAATATTAGTATAGACTCTAACCATTTAATAAAAGTGTGTTTTTCTTGAGTAATGAACTGAGCCATCTACACATTTTTCTATAATTAGTAGGAATGAAAATTACATAATTTGGTAAAAAGTCCATTAATTTAATAAAAATTCCATTAATTGAGAGAGACATATAACATTATATTTTATATTATATCAAATATTTTCACCAGGTGATACTATTAAAAATAAATTTAGTATTATAGTGGTTCTAGTGAAATATTTAAAACACATTTATTTATTGAGTGCCCTTTATGAATAAGAAATAATACTAGCCACTTAATCTGAAGATACTTGTTATTATAGGAATGCAGAACAGATGAAGGCCTTTTGGAAACTGTCTGGTGTTTCAGAAAAATCAGAAAATGGAGGTAAGTGTGTGCTTGTTTTTCTTTTTTTAAATAATGTGAGGTCACAGAAAATGACTTTTTAAGGCATGTTTATGAAAAGTTTTTTCCTGGAATTTCATGACTTCAGTTCTAGAATTCACCACTAGGTGGGAGTTAACACCTTAAATAAGAGTGGACCAGTTAAGATTCAGAACAGATTTTTCCTCCTCTACATTGAATATGCTTTCTCTGTCAGGGAAAGAATTTGTTATGCTCTCACTTTATAAATGTTAAGTAAATGCTTATGTTCACATGCTAACATACAATTTAATTCATTAGGTATTTTCTCTTAAAGAGGTAGAACTGTTTATTCCAGCTAGGTAACTTGGTAACTAACTGAAAGTGATTTAACACACTCTTTTGTTCACTGTTAATGGAGTCCTCCGGGCCTCCCAGAAATCATGTAGAAGTTTTCATGCTTTAAAAAGCCCTTTTGTGAAGTAAAAGCAAAAATAAATGAATGGGACTACATAAAACAAAAAAGTTTTCTGCACTGTAAAAGAAATCATCAACAAAACAAAAAGGCAGCCAACTGAATGGGAGAAGATATTTGCAAACAATACCTGTAATAAGGGGCTATCTATAAAAGTGTAATATGCAAATCGACCGAACAGCCAAACAGTGGAACGACTGTCCAGACTACCACGCTATGACACCCACTGGCGCCAGGCCAGCCAAGACAGGTGTGATGCAATTGGTCGGGCCCAGTCATCGCCCCATGATCGCCCCCGCAAAGCGAGGCCCAGGCCACCCACCAGCGGGCTGCAGTGGGTGGGCAGGGCCTACCTCTTTGGGGCGACTGCAATCAGTGGCCCCAAAGAGGGAGGCCCAGGCTACCTGGCTGGCAGCACTGCGATGGATGGGTGGGGCCTCCCTCTGAGGGGCAATCGATCACTCCCGGACTGTGAGAAGGTGCAGGCCAGTCTGAGGGACCCCCTCCCCTCCAGTGCATGAATTTCGTGCACCGGGCCTCTAGTTATCCATAATATATAAAGAACTCATACAACTCTGGGGGACATCTGTAATGCTCTCAAAGATAAATAAATTTTTCAAAAAAAGAATACAACAAAAAGCCAAGCATTCCCATTAAAAAATGGGCAGAGGACTTGAACAGACACTTCCCAAAAAGACATGCAAATAGTCAACAGATGTATGAAAAGATGGTCAACTTCGCTAGCTATAAGAAAAATTAAAATAAAAATCACAGTGAAATGCCACCTCATACCTGTTAGAATGACTAATATCAACAAGACAAGAAATAGCAAGTGTTAGGATGTGAAGAAAAAGGATCCCTTATACCAGGTGTACCAGTTAATCGGATTTTTTTCAATAGATCGAGTTACACATATGTTGATATATATGCGATTTGATATGTATGCTATTTTGTATTGACAGCAAGCTGCAAAACTTCATATGTCAAATTTTCTGAAGGTGTTAACATATTTTTACGCTTAAAAATGTCGCCGAAACCGGTTTGGCTCAGTGGATAGAGCGTCGGCCTGCGGACTGAAGGGTCCCAGGTTCGATTCCGGTCAAGGGCATGTGCCTTGGTTGCGGCCACATCCCCAGTAGGAGATGTGCAGAAGGCGGCTGATCGATGTTTCTCTCTCATCGATGTTTCTAACTCTCTATCTCTCTCCCTTTCTCTCTGTAAAAAATAAATAAAATATATTTTTTAAAAAAATGTCCAATTTCATGCCAAAAAAAGAGCATTTGTGGGAAGTTTTAATTCATTACTTTATTTTGAAGAAAAGTGCTGCTGAAAGTTATATACTTCGGGAAGCTTATGGTGAACATGCTCCATCTTAAGATACTTGTGAATGCTGGTTTAAACGCTTTAAAAGTGATGATTTTGATGTGAAAGACAAAGAACGTCCAGGTCAACCAAAAAGTTTGAAGACCAACAGTTACAAGCATTATTGGATGAAGATGCGTGTCAAACTCAAAAACAACTTGCAGAAAAATTAAACATTGCTCAGCAAACAATTTCCGATAATTTACAAGCAATGGAAAGATTTTAAAGGAAGGAAAATAGGTGCCACATTAACTGAACGAAAGACAAATGGAAAACCGAAAAGTCATCAGTAAAATGTTGCTTCAACGGCATGAAAGTCTTTTTTGCATCGAATTGTGACTGGCGATGAAAAGTGGATTTATTTTGAGAATCCCAAATGCACAAACTCATGGATTGATCCAGGTCAACCATCAACATCGACTGCAAGGCCAAATCACTTCAGAAAGAAGACAATGCACTGCGTTTGGTGGGATTAGGAAGGTGTGGTGTATTATGAGCTTCTAAAACCAGGTGAAACCATTAATACTGATCGCTACCGACAACAAATAAACAATTTGAACCATGTTTTGATCGTGAAAGGACCAGAATGTTCCAGAAGACACGGCAAAGTAATTTTGCTTCATGATAATGCACCATCACACACTTCAAAACCAGTTAAAGACATGTTAAAAGATCTATCTTGCCTGGGAAGTATTAACACACCCGCTGTATCAGAACTAGTGATACTTTCTGAGCAGCACTTCAAGATATATGAAGAAGTGGAAAATTGGGTCTCTGAATGGTTTGCCTCAAAACAAGAAAAGTTCTATTGGGACGGTATCCACAAATTACCTAAAAGATGGGGAAATGTGTAGCTAGCGATGGACATTACTTTGAATAAAACACTTTAGATGTTTCTCTTGAAATTACCATGTTTTCTTTGAGTACAAAATCCACATTATTAACCGGTACACCTGGTATGTTTAAGGAGGGCTTGGACAATGGTTAAGAATTAGGTAGTAATTCATCTTCCCCACTAGCAAATTAGTATAGGGTGGATCAGTGTTACGACATCTTCCAGATTTTTCTCTGTACTGTTCAATTTCTGTGTAAGGAATCATAGAATGTGATTCCTGCTACCTAGCAATTCTGCCCACAGAAACCTGGTAACTTCCTAGTAACTCTTCCTTTCTCACCTCTTGATTCTAGCTCTTAAATATTTATCTTTCAAATGCATTCCTTTCCCTTCCCTTAGCCTAGTTCAGATTCCCTTTTCCTGTCACTTAGAATCCTAGACTGTTTTATTGACTTTCAGTTGATCTCCCTACCTTGTATCTTGCGCCCCCCTCCCTTCCTAAAACATTAATCTGAAATGTTTCTGTCTTTCTTACCTTTGGTGGTTCCCTATGGTTATTTCTTATCTTGGCATGTAAAGATATTTAGAGCTTGTTCCTTACTGTCATTCTAGTCTCATCTTCTGCCATTCTCCGGCTTTCTCCGACTCCTCTGGTATAGAAGTAGTTCCCTTAAATGCATCATGCTCTCTCCAGTCTCCCATCTCTGTAGTTCCCTCTGCCTGAAATACATACGGGCATCCCCACCACCATTTTATGTGCTTTTGTGTTCCATGGCTCCTGAGAGTTCTATGGCATTTACCATATTCATCGTAATTGTTTGGTTTACTCTTTCTGCCATGCTATTAGGCATGAAGTGTACTGAATAAATGGTTATATTGAAAAGGAAGCACCTCAGAAGTACCTATTTTGCATGATGATTTAGACCTGTTAAGTTTTTAAAGAGAGGTGAATAGAAAATAGTAATGTTGATAGAGTTCTCCCCAGTCTTAGTTGTCTTTCCTTTTTTCCCACTCCCATGATATGAAAACATTTCCCTTTTACTTTATTCCTACTCATATTCCTCCTAGGGCTTCCCTCTGACCTACCCTCACTGACTTCCTTCTTCTCTTTTGACTCACTTCAGCATGCGTATAGCATAGGAACCTCAGTAGTAAAGAACTCATACTCGTATTGTCAAAGAGGAGCATGGGTTAAGATTATTTACTTAACAAAAATTCAGATTCACTGAATAAAGTCTAAATTTGGAAAATGGATCATGATTTGTTTACTGTATACATGTCATGAATTTGGCATAGGACTGATAATAGTTTATCTTAAGTGTTCATTTGATTTTTTTGGTATGAAATGTATATTATCCTGTGTAAATTCTTTATTCCTTTCCTTGTAGGTTCTGGGACTCTAAGAGCAAAATTTGATCTTTCAGAAGGACCCAGTAAACCAACAACACTTGCAGTGCAATTCCTCAGCGAGGGAAGTACCCTCTCAGGAGTGGATATTGAACTTGTAGGCACTGGCTATAGGCTTTCCTTAGTAAAGAAGCGGTTTGCCACTGGTGAGTTGGGAGATTTCAAGTTTTTTCATGTACATGGGAAACATTTGTATTCTAATCTAAAGGCATGCAAGTTTTTTCTTTGATCTTTGGTATAAGGTGCCAGGTAGAGAGACACCTGGGAAAGAATACTCATGGTCAGTATAGCTGAACACCTGTGATCTAATTCTAATATATTGTAAACAGCAATTGGGAACTGGGGTTCTGTATCTGTAACCACAATGAAAGTGTGTTTGAGTTCATTTGAAATTATAATCACAAAGCTGAATTTGTGTTTTTCAGGACGATACTTGGCAGATTGTTGATGGACGACCTAAGCAAAGTGGTTGGCTCAAGGGAGTAGTACACACCTGCCATTCTGCATTATCTGTTTTCCAAACACTATTCTAACTTGTAGTATGTCTTTAAAATGTAGACATATATGAGAGCTGACTGTAAATATTAAATTGCACCTTTGAAGTGAGTCATCGAAAGAAATAGCACTGAAATGATTTTCAATGCTGTAAATGATCAACTGCAATATTCAGGAAGCATATTGATTCAGATTCTCAGTAAAGTTTTCATACGCTTAAATTTTAAATTATCTTCAGTGTTTATATTGAAAAAGGGGGTTATAGTGTAATATCAGGCCTAATATTTCAGGAGAGCAAGCACAAAGTAATTTAGCTTTCCATAAATTTTTTTTAGTCAGATAGTTTTAAATTTCGTAAGTTTGATGTTGAATGGATATAAACAACATGAATTCTAAGTTTGGATAATGTTAATTTAGAACACTCAATCAAATTGAGTTATGTGCCATAAAGTAATCAGACTATAGTCCGGGTTGTATGCAAAAAATTTATCATTTGATTTTTTTAAACATATAACTGTAAGTGGTGTTTTATGATTTTTTAATCCTCAAGTGCAATGTGTTTTAAAATAAGCTTGCAAAGGACAGCAGAGATATTTACTTCTGCAGTTAACTTTATAGAAGTTGTGATTGTTTTGATGAATTAATGCTGTAGATTTAATTTATTTTTATATGGATCGCATAATGTGTGCCTTTTAAAACAATAACAAAAAACCAGAAATGTGCCTATCCAGTTTGTGTTCATAAATGTGCCTCACTTTTTTCTCACAATCTGGATCTTCTGTTCATAGTCTTAAGTGATCAGGCATTTTTACAAGATAATTGCAATTTTTTATAAATAACTGGCTGGAATTGGGAAGGGAATTCGGGATAACTAAATAATTTATACTTAAGAACCCTGGCTCACTTCTTTAGTGAAACACTATAGCCACTAGAAAGACAAAGAGCTACCTAATGGCTTACGTTTACAGGGGAGAAAAATTACCTTCAGGTTTTGGGCCATAACCTATCAAAAGTATGTAAATCTTAAAACAAATTCTGAAAAACTAAGTTAAATTGGTAACTGGGATTTTAACTCTCAATCTAACATTTCCTTCTACTCTGTTTACCATTGTGAATTTATACATTTATTTACTGAATGTGTTGTGAGCATGAATTTTGTAGCATTTTGTGAGGAACACATTATAGAAAAGATTAGTTTTGGCATTAGAGAAGTCTATCATTTGTTTTCATTTCAACAGCTGGAAAAACTACCAATTTGTATGTTTTTTAAAGTGATGGATTGGGTTAAGCATTTCTTAAATTACTAATATTAAATAGTAAAAAACCTAACTTTATGGCAAATCCTAATTAATTGAAGGAATTAAATATTTTGGACAAAGTTTCATAATTTAAAATTGGAAATTTTATTTATAAGGATAAATACCAGTGTCGTGCATTTCGCATAGAAGTAATAAATTGTGTTATATATGATAATTTATATAAAACCACTAATTGTTCTGTTAAGCTTTACAGAAAATAAAACTCCTACTACTAGACATTTATGTAACGTCTTACTAAATAAAGCAGAAAATCTACTCGTTAGCTATATATATATATATATATATATATATATATATATATATATATATAGTGTGCTTTTTTATATATTCAGTGTTAGCCCAATTCTAAATTTAGATTTGACCAAGGTAATACATAAAATAATTTACTGAAATGTTCATCTTTACTAAGAAGTGATCAAAATTAGAAATTCTAACTCATATTGTGCTCTTAAATGCCAATTGCAGTCCCTTACTGAAATCATAACTGTTAACTGCATTGCAGTCAAACTCCTCTTATTGAGCAGTTAATATTTTATTATTGAAATTCAGACACCATTATACTTACAGTATTTGTTTTTAATTAAACATTACCTTAAAGTGTACAAATTAGTGAAATGGTAAAACTTCACTTTCTTAATTACCGCAACGGGTCAATACATAAATATGTATTGGGTGCAGGTTACAATTTTGAAGCCATATGAGTTTATATTGATTTTGTTTTTCATTTAAAACCCCACTAATGTAAAAAAAGACCAGTAGATTTTCATGGGAAATGTATTTAGCAAGCTGGTTCTTGCTTATGTATAGTGGTAAACTTTCTAGCTGTCTCTTTAACCAAGAATTTGTAAACACAGAACTCTAACAAATGTGAGTTTTTAAGAATTGTTATTTACTACTTTGAGTTGTAATTAGAACAATGCAAATCTATCTTACAAAATTTTGTAAATATTTTTGATTTTTTCATAAAATGTAAATTTTACATAAAAGTTGTACCATTAATAAACATGTAATATATAACTTACCAGTTAGTTTATGTGATTTTGTACTCCTATTGATAGTAATAGTCATGTCATAGATGTTAGGACAAGGCAAAGTAGGTACGTAAGGAAGAAGTAATTGATTTGAATTTTGTATCACTGTTTGGATAGGCATACAGGTCTATGCCTTATTTAAAATTAACAGCCCTTACTATGACTATTTCAGGTTTTATTCTGGTACTTGAACTTAACCTTAATCACACAAAACTATTAAACACTGGCCTGCACATTGTCAAACTTTCAGTAAGCCAGAAATCATCATCATTATTAGGCTTAATTTGATTAGAAGTGTATTATCAAAATCCATTTCTCATTTTCAAACAAAAATCTCAACACTAATCTCTGACCAAAAGGGCCTAATTATATTTTTTCTTTTTTCATTAAATAGGCATAGGCTTAGGGCTAGTGTAATTTCCATAAGTAACTTCTAATAAAACCGGGTACCAATAAGCAATGATCAACCAGTTACAACCACCAATCAAATTCCATGGCTATGTAATGCAGCTACCCCTGGAAGTGCCAGAAGTGCCAGAATCTCCTAATTCATTAAATTTAAATACAATCTTCACCTCATCATTCTTCAAAATACATCAAACAACCATAGTAGTCTCCATCAACAACCCCAAATCAAATAGTCTGAAGACAGTTATTAGAAACTTAAAACTCAGGGTAGTCCTCAGTAGCCATAGCTGTTGTATAACGAAACACTACCAGCATTCCCTGCAAATAAATTTTAAAACTACTAAACCTAAAAAAGACCTAACAAGATTTATAATACCACAGCCAATTCTACTCATGGCCAACCTTGAACCACTATAAAGATCTTGAAGAGAAACCTACAAAACTTAACTACAAACATAGTTAAAATAAATACATATAGGTCATCATTCTCACCTGGGATTTAACCATAACTAATGATGACATGAAAAATAATTGTATTTCAACTATAAGCATATTAATGACCAACATCTGTAATTCCCACCCACTAATTAAAATTATTAATAACTCATTCATTGATTTACCAGCCCCATTAAACATTTCATTATGATGAAACTTTCTCTCTTTTAGGAATCTGCTTGATTTATATCTATACGTCACATACAATAACCACCTTCTCCTTCATAACCCATACCTGCTGAGACATGAACTATGAATGAATTACTTGATACCTATATACCAACAGAGCACCTATAGCAGTGGTTCTCAACCTTCTGGCCCTTTAAATACAGTTCCTCATGTTGTGACCCAACCATAAAATTATTTTCGTTGCTACTTCATAACTGTAATGTTGCTACTGTTATGAATCGTAATGTAAATATCTGATATGCAAGATGGTCTTAGGCGACCCTTGTGAAAGGGTCGTTCGACTGCCAAAGGGGTCACGACCCACAGGTTGAGAACCGCTGACCTATAGTCTTTACTTGTTTATTCTTTCACTTAAGACGAGGCCTATATTATGGATCGTATCCCTCCCTAGAAACATGAAACATTGGAATCATCTTACTCACAATAATAGCTATAGCATTTGTAGGCTGCATTCTACCATGAGGTCTTCTGAGGAGCAACAGCTATCAAATCTCTCAGCCATTCTCTACATTGGCACTAGTCTAGTCGAATGGATCTGAGGAGGATTCTCAGTTGACAATGCTATACTCAGACCTTCTACTTCATCCTCACGTTTGTTATTTTAGCCCTAGTAATTATTCACCTACTATTTCTTCACGAAACAGGACCAAATAATCCATCAGGAATTTTATCTGACAGACAAAATTCCATTTTACCCCTACTGTACAATCAAGGATATTCTAAGACTTTTATTTTTCCATACTAGTCCTGTTATCTCTCAGTCTTCTAGGAGATCCAGACAATTGCATACAGCTAATCCTCTTAATACTCCACCACACATTAAACCAGAATGATACTTCCTATTTGCATATGCAATCTTACAAACCCTCCCCAATAAATTATGTGCATATTGGCTCTAATCTTCTCTATTCTAATTCTGGCAATTATTATAATACCTCTTACAACAAAACTACAAAGCATAATATTCTGACCCCTCATCCAGTGATTATTCTAACTACTAGTAGCAGACCTACTAACATTAACATGAACTGGAGGACAACCAGTCGAAGAGCCATTTATCATCATTGACCAACTAGTATCAGTCTTATATTTTCTTCTTATTCTTGTACTTAAGCCACTCACAAGCTTAATTGAAAATAATCTTCTAAAATGAAAAATATAGTTTATTTATTACTCTGGTCTTACAAAACCAGAAAAGGTGAAAAATCTCCCTAGGTCATCAAAGAAGCAGCTCCAGTGCCACCAACAGCAACCAAAACGGAAACTTAAAGTATTCCATGAAAGTTGCACATGAACAGTAAAACATGATCACATGCTATGTCAGCATTAGAAACAAATTCTAAACCCATTGCTATGTACTTCATGCATTAAATTACCTACCCCATTACAATGTATTAGTACCTACATGCGTGATCGTACATGACACTTACTACATATAACTGTATAACTTTACCCCATGCCTATAAGTGCATTAAACTGAATATTATATAATACATAGAATGGTTTATTGTATATAAAATTTTCTACCACATGGCTAGTCATAAACCAACAGATATAATTGATATTACATGGGACATTTTTTGTGGGTTAAAACAATTTTTTATTTTTTAATTTATTTGCTCACAATTCTACAGGTCAATATTTTTAAAATTTATTGGGTGACATTGTTTAATAAGATTATAGAAGTTTCAAGTATACAATATATCACCTGTATATTGCATTGTGTGCTCATCACCCAAAGTTTAGTCTCCTTTCATCATATATTTGACCCCCTTTCGGAGAGCATAATAGTACCAATTGTATATACCCTATTAAGTCAAATCAACTCTAGTCACTATGCTTATCACAACCAACAACTTTCCTTAATCACCAAGTTTTGGGAAACCAGCAATGCATCTACAAATGGGCCTCTTTGCACTCTAGGTCCAGAACATTGGTTTTTTTTACAAAACTATATCTGGCATTTGGTTATTTCAGGACCATCTCACCTAACATCATCACTGTTTCCTCTTAAATACGACATCTTGAGGGACTAATCAGCCCGTGTTCACACATAGTGAGTTAATTAATTTGGGGGAGATGCTGAGACTCATCATCCAAGACCTTAACACAGTCAAACCACTTGTAGTTGGGCTTATATTGAACATCATTTATCAACATTAACCAAAAGTGGTATTTAGTCTATGCTTACAGGACATAAGAGAATTTTACATGTATAGTAGTCCCCCCTTACCTGTGGGGGATATGGTCAAGACTCCCAGTGGGCACCTGAAATCGCAGATAGTATTGAATCCTACATATACTATGTTTTTTCCTACCCATACTTACTATAATAAAATTTAATGTATAAATTAGGCACTATAAGAGGTTAACAACAATAATGAACTAGAACAATTATAACAATATACTGTAAAAAATTATATGAATGCTTTGGGGCCCTTATTAAATAAAATGTTAAGCAAAGCACTGTGGTGCTACAACAATGATCTGGTAGTTGAGATGGCTACTGTGATAACAGGTGAGAAGTTTATATAGGATGGATGTACTGAACAAAGGGGTGGGATGAGATGTAGTGGGACAGTGCAAGGTTTTTTTTCATGCTATTCAGAATGACACAATGTGAAACATTTATTTCTGGAATTTTCCATTTAATATTTTCGGACCACAAGTAACAAATCATGGAAAGCAAAACCACAAAGGGGAACTACTGTGCCCGTACAAATGTGTTTAGAAATAAAAATTAACTTAGAAAAACTCCCTTACCCCCTGTAGACCTTAAACGGTATATATTTATTAACAACCTTGGCAACACCCCCCCCAAACAAAATTAAAATATAGCAGTACATAAAAGATAACAGTACATAAAAGTGTACTTACCCCATTCTATAATATCTAAATCGCAAATTAAACTAAGACATACTTTAGCCAAGATCCGTAACTAAATAAAAATTTCAAACGCCAAAATTCTAACTAAAATCGATGGACTAGAAAAACTTACTTCCTCAGTATTTGAAAATACTTCCACTAATGCTAGCATGCAACTTAAATTCACAACATTTCAATGGACAGGGAGTCCCTTGTCTTTATGTTAATGTAGCTTCATAGATAAAGCAAGACACTGAAATGCCTAGATGAGTACTAATTCCATAAGCAGGTTTGGTCCAGCCCTTCCATTCATTTTGAATAAAATTACACTTGAAATATCTGCATCCTAGTGGCAATGGCCTCTAGCTGACCAATGATTAAAAGGAGCAGACATCAAGCACACTAACAGCTCATAATGCCTTGCTTAACCACATCCCCACCAGAAATAGCAGTGATAAAAACTAAGCCAATTAACAAAGTTAATAGGATTGGTATATTTTGTACCAGCCACCACAGGCATTATGATAAACTAAGATTTTTTGCATAAACTGTGTTAAAGATATTTTCATAATTAAGTTTTAATTAGGCTGTAAAAAGCTACAGCTAAAACAAATAAATTGTGAAAGTGGCTTTGTTATTCCTATTTACTTAATAGCTAATACTCTACTATGCTTAGTCCTAAACCCAAATAATTATAACAAAATTATTCGACAGAGTACTACTAGCAAATGCGTGAAGCTCAAAAGGACTTAATGGTGCTTTATACCCCTCTAGAAGAGCCTGTTCTATAACTGATAGACCCCAGTAAGCCTTACCAATCTTTGCTAGTACAGCCGATCTACCATCCTCTTCAGCAGAACCTAATAAAGCCTAACAAGTTACCCTAGGGATAACAGGTTAGATCTATTCTAGAGGTCACATTGACAATAAGGTTTATGACCTCAATGTTGGATCAGGACATCCTAAGGCAGTGGTTCTCAACCTTCCTAATGCTGCGACCCTTTAATACAGTTTCTCATGTTGTGGTGACCCCCAATTTCATTGTTACAAATTGAACATAATTAAAGCATAGTGGTTAATCACAAAAACAATATGTAATTATATATGTTTTCCGATGGTCTTAGGCGACCCCTGTGAGTTGTCAGACCCCAAAGGGGTCGTGACCCACAGGTTGAGAACCGCTGTCCTAATGGTTCATTAGTTCAATGATTAAAGTCCTACAAGTTCCGAGTTCAGGCCACAGTAATTTAGGTTAGTTTCTGTTTCCCATTTCTCCTAGTATGAAAGAACATGAGAAATAAGGCTACTTTACAAAAGCACCTTCAAATTAATAGATGATATAATCTCAATCTAATTAATCTATACCAACCCTGCCCAAGAACAGGGTTTGTTAGGATATCAGAGCTTGGTAATAGTATAAAACTTAAAACTTGATAATCAGAGGTTTAACTCCTCTCAACAAAATGTTTATAATTAACCTTTTATAAATTATTTGCACTTTACTCATCATAGCAGTTCTTACACTAACTGAACAGAAAGTACCAGGCTACATTCAGCTCTGTAAAGGACCAAAATGCTGGACCTCGTGGCCTGCTCCAACCCATTGCCAATGCCATCAAGCTATTTATTAAAGCACCATTGCAACCATTACCATCATCAATGTATTTATTATTGCACCAATCCTAGCCCTCAGTTTGGCCCTAACAATATGAATTCCATTATCCATACCCTATCCATTCAGCATAAACCCAGGTGTACTATTCTTTGGTTGGGATGAGTAAGCCTTAAATTCAAAACATGCATTAATTGGGGCCCTACAAGCAGTAGCACAAACAATTTCATATGAAGTAATACTAGCAACCATTTTATTATCAGTTCTATTAATAAATGCATTATTATGCTCTCAACATTAATCACCACTCAAATTTGTGGTGACTAATTAAAATTGTGACTAATTTTTCCATCTTGATCCCTAGCCATAATATGATTTATCTCAAACTTAACAGAAACCACTAAGCTCCATTTGGCCTAACAGAAGGAGAATCAGAACTCATTTCTGGCATCCACATTGTGTATGCAGCAGGCCCATTAGCCCCATTCTTCCTAGCAGAATATGCCAACACTTACTACTACTACAACTACAACTACAACTTTATTCACAGGAGCAACAACTGTATTCCTTTTTCTGTGAATTTAAGCATCTTGTCCATGATTCTAATATGACCAACTTATACATCTTCTATGAAAAATTTCCTACCATTAACACTAACCCTTTGTATATGAAGTGTGTCATTATATCAAGCATCTCACCACAAACAATATGTCTGAAAAGTTACTTTGATAGAGTAAATTACAGATGTTTAAATCCTCTTATTGCTAGAATTAACCTACTCCTAAGAATAAAAAAAATCTGATACCTCATTCTACCATTCTCTATAGTAAGGTCAGCTAAATAAGCTATCAGGCCCATACTCCCAAAATATTGGTTTATATTCTTCCTGTACTAATAAGTCTCATTTTTACTATCATCTTACTATAATTTCAGGGACTATGATTGTTATAGTAAGCTCACATTGTGTATGCAGCAGGCCCATTAGTCCCATTCTTCCTAGCAGAATATGCCAACATTTACTACTAACTACTACTACTACTACAACTTTATTCATAGTGATTAATATTCTGAATCAGCTTTGAAGTAAACATATTAACTATTATTCCATGTTTAATAAAAAAAAAAATCAACTGATGAGCCATGGAAGCATCCACTAAATATTATTTTACAAAAGATCTATACTTTTAATAATACCTATTATTGTTAATCCAATATATTCTGGCTAATAAACAATTACAAAAATTTTTATGACAATAGCCTTCATCATAAAACTTGGACTTTTCCCATTCTACCTTTGAGGACCCAAAGTTACACAAGGTATTCCACTAACATCTGGCCTAATTTTAACAACATGACAGAAACTTGCACCACTATCAAGTTTATATCAAATTTCACCATCCATTAATCTAAATAGGCTACTAATTAGAGCTATTTTCTTTCTTTCATTTTTAGAGAGAGAGAGAGGAAGGGATAGGGATAGAGACATAGAAACATTGATGAGAGAGAAACATCAATCAACTGCCTCCTGCAAGCCCCCCACTGGGGACTGAGCCCACAACTCAGACATGTGCCCTGACTGGGAATCAAACCAATAACCTCCTGGCTCATGGGTCGACACTCAACCACTAAGCCACACGGACCAGGCACAACTATTTTACCAGTTATAGTAGAAGAATGGGGAAGACTCAACCAAAACCAATTACAAAAAATCATAGCCTATTTATCAATTGCTCATATAGGTTGAATAACAGCTATTATAATTCATACTCCAACTATAATAATTATAAACTTATTTGTATCATAACACTTGCTACAATTATTTATATACTAGTGGCCTGGTGCACAAAATTTGTGCACATTAAAAGGGGATTAATTAGAGGAAATATTTTAATATTGCTACTTGCCCTTTCTCTATAATAGAAGTGTCAGAGATGAAAGAAAATTAGTAAAATGTATATGAAAATCTTCCTCCTGTCAGATTCTGGGGTGCACCACGGGACCCAGAGTCAAGTCTCCGCCGACCCACATGTGCCTCAAAATCGCGCGAGACCCAGACCTGGCTGGCCCCCCTCCATTGGGCTAGACCCAGACCTGGCCGGTCCTGCCCTTGTCAAGTCCCACTGGGCGGGGGGCACAGCCTCAGGTCCCCCAGCCTGGGCCGGGGCGCGTGCCTTGAGGTCCCCCGTCAAGCACCGCCAGGTGGGGGACGCAGCCTGAGATCCTGTCAAGCCCTGTTGGGTGGGGGGGGGTGCAGCCTGAGGTCCCCTGTCAAGCCCCGCCAGGCAGGGGGGTGGAGCCTCAGGTCCCCTATCAAGCCCCATGGGAGTTGGGGGGGGCACAGCTTCAGGTCCCTGCTGATTGCTCATTAAGGCTCATTACAGGAATTCGGCCTCCGCTGTGGGTGCAGCCATCTTGTGTTACGGAAACCCCGCCTCTACTCTGGGCGCCGCCACCTTTGTGGTGGAGTGATGGTCAATTTGCATATTCCCTCTTTATTACATAGGATAATTCACGCACAACAGCACTTTTACTCTCCCTGTGTATGAAATAAAACACCTTAATTGCTATATTTATCCTCACTATTGTATTATTAGGAGGCCTCTCACCACTTTCAGGGGTTTTATCTCAGTGAATGATTATTCAAGAAATAAAAAGAGACATCAACAAGGTGGCAAAATAGATCATTCCTGAACAAACACACAGGGATTTTATCACCACTGGACCTGCCTTACAAGAAATGCTAAAGGGAGTTCTTAAATGGAAATAAGATATGCTAATTATCACAAAAACATAAGGCAGTATAAAACTCACTGGTAATAGTAAATACATAGTTAAAGTTGGATTCTGTAATACAGTAATGGTGGGGCATAATTTACTTACAACTCTAGTTTAAAAATTTAAAAACAAGCATAGTAAAAATAACCATAACTACAATCATCTGTTACTAGTTAATACAATATAAAAAAATTTATAAATTGTAACATTAACCTAAAATGTCAGGGGAAGGATGTAAAAATATAAAGCTCATGAATTCTAGTTATTATTTTAAAGTAGGATTTTATAATTTTAAGATATTTTATGTAAGCCTCATGGTAACCACAAGGGAAAAACCTACAATAATTGCATAAACATGATAAAGAAATCAAAACATACTAATATAAGACATCAAAGCACACAAAAAGATAAGAAACAAGAATAACACAATGACAAAACAAAAATGGCAATAATTAAGTCCTTACTTTTCAATAATTAAACTTTAACAGATTAATTTATTAAATCAAAGAACATAAAATAGCTAAATGGTTTTAAAAATTCCAATGATATGCTGCTTATGTTAACCTTATAGACTGACAGTGAAGAGGTAGAAAAAGATATTACAGGCAAATGTAATAAAAAGAGAGGGCAGGATAGCTTATATCACACAAAATGTACTTTAAGAGATAAAGGTTATCATATAATGATAAAGGGATCTATACATCAAGAAAATATAACAATTGTAAATATTTATGCTCTCAACATCAGAGCACTTACATACATAAAGCAAAAATTAACAAAACTAAAAGGAAAAATTAACAGCAACAGTGTAATAGTTGTTAATACCACACTCTCAAAAATAGATCCCCCAGTCAGAGAAATAAGAAACAACAGATTTGAACAACCTTATAGAATGAAGGAACCCAACAGATATATGCAGAACATCTGACAACAGCAGAATACAAGTAAGTGCACACAAAATGTTTTCTAGCCTAGACCATATGTTAGGCCACAAAGCAAGGCTTAGAAAATTGAAGAAGATTGAAAATTATACCAAGTATCTTCTCTGACAATGGTATGAAACTAGAAATCAACGATAAGAAGAAAATTAGAAAATTCATGAATACATGGAAATTAAACATTACTCTTCTAAATAACCAATGGATCAAAGAAGAAATTAAAGAGGATATTTTAAAAGTATTTATCTTAAGACAAATGCAAATGGAAACACACATACCAAAACTTATGAGATGCAACAAAGGCAGTTCTAAGAGGAAAGTTCATTGCTATAAATGCCTACATTAAGTAAGAAAGATTCCAAATAAACAACAGAACTCTACATTTTAATAAACTAGAAAAAAAAAAAAACTGAGCCAAAGGTTAGAAGGAAGGAAATAATAAAGATTAAAGCAGAAATAAATGAATTAGAGAACAAGAACACAATAGAAAAAATTAACCAAACTAAGAATTGATTCTCTGAAAAGATAAACCAGTTGACAAACCTCTAGGTAGATTAACCATGGAAAGAAGAGAGGACAAAAATCAACAAATTATGAATAAAAAAGGAGACATTACAACTGATACCAAAGAAATACAATAAATCATAGACTATGATTTATGACTATGAACAAATATATGCCAACAAACTGGACAATCTAGAAGAAATGAAAAAATGCTTAGAAACATATGAACTACCAAGACAATCAGGAAGAACTAGGAAATCTGAATCAACCAATTACAGTAAGGAGACTGAATCAGTAATCAATCTCCAAAGAGGAAAAATCTAGGACCAGGTAGCTTTACTGGTGAATTTTACCACAGTCAAAGAATACAATTAATATCTCTTCCAAAAAAGAAAATCAAAGAGGATGGAATATTCCCAAATTCATTTTACAAGGTCAGCCAGATACTAAAGCCAGAATAGGACATTATCAGAAAAGAAAATGGCAGAACAATACTCCTGATGAATATAGATGCAAAAATTCTCAATAAGATACTAGCAAATCAAATTCAGCAGCACATTAAAAGGATCATTCATCATAATCAAGTGGGATTTATATCTAGGATGCAAAGACAGTTTAACATATGCAAATCAATCAATCAATGTGATTATCACATTAATAGAATGAAAGAAAAGAATCATATAGCTTTTCACCAAGATGGCACCAAAAGTGAAGAAGGAAGCTCCTGTCCTTCCCAGAGCTCAAGCCAAAGCAAAGGCTTTGAAGGCAAAGAAAGCAGTGCTGAAAGGCATGCACAGACACATGCAAAAAATGACCTGCACACCATTCACCTTCCAACAACCCAAGACATTGTGGCTCTGAAGGCAGCTCAAATATCCTTGGAAGAGCACCCCCAGGAGAAACAAGCTCGACCAATATGCCATCATCAAGTTGCCCCTGGCCACCTAGTCAGCCTTGAAGAAGACGGAAGACAATATACTTGTGTTCATTGTGGGTGTCAAGGCCAGCAAGCAGACTATGAAGAAGCTCTATGACATTGTCATGACCAAGGTCAAACCCTAATAAGGCCTGACGGAGAGAAGAAGGCAAATGTTCAATTGGCTTCCAACTGTGATACTTTAGACATTGCCAACAAAATTGGGATCATCTAAATCGAATCCAGCCAGCTAATTCTAAATATAAAAATGTTTTACTGTAAAAAAACAAACTCAATAGATACAGAAAAAGCATCTTAATAGTTACAGAAAAGGTATTTGATAAAATTCAACATCCATTCATAATGAAAAACTTAAACATTGGCTATAGGAAAAATTTATCTCAACATAATAAAGACCATACACAACAATCCCGTGGCTAAACTTATTAATATAAAACCTCCGGCTGTATCTCAGTACCAAACACCACTATTTGTTTAATTGGTCCTATAATGGCTGTGCTATTACTATGGTCACTCCCAGTTCTAGCAGCTGGAATAACTATATTATTAACAGACCACAATCTCTTTTTTAAAAAATTTAACCAAAGATGATTTATTTGACCAGCATAGTTCTGAAATTTAGTTTGACAACTTTTAAAAAATTGGAAGACCTTCATAAAAAAAAAAAAATCTAGATTTCTGGTTTCTCTGGGGAGCAGGGTGGAATATCAAACAATGTGGCAACACTAGGCCCTTCTCCAGATGGCAACAATTGGCCAGAGCTGGGTAGTACCTGCCTATTTATTTATTTTTAAAATATGTTTTTATTTATTGTAGAGAGGAAGGGAAAAGAGGAAGAGAAGGAGAAAGAGAAACATCAATGCAGCAACATCAACACTGATTAGCTGCCTCCTGAACGCCCCCTGCTGGGGATCAAGCCCGCAACCCAGGCATGTGCCCTGATTGTGAATCAAACCAGGGCCTCTTGGTGCATGGGTTGATGCTCAACCATTGAGCCACACTGGCTAGGCTGTTTATTTATCTGTAAATTAATCTTTTTTTTCCTCTAACAGTCAACATACAGTATTATATTAGTGTCAGGCGTATAACAGTGATTAGACATTTATGTAACTTATAAAGTGATCCCCTTGATAAACCTAGTACCCCTCTGACACGACACACAATTATTATAATATTATGAACTATATTCCCTATGCTATACTTTATATCCCTGTGACAGACCATAATTAAATAACACTTTCTTTGATTCTGAAAGAGGAGGTGATCCAATATTATAGCAACATTTATTATGGTTCTTTGACCACTCAGAAGTTTATGTCCTTATTTTACCTGGATTCAATAATTTCACATAAAATCACATATCATTTCATGGGGTAGAAAAGCACCTTTCAGGCATATAGAATAGTCTGAACCATAAATCTATTTATTGGCGTCAATTGTACGCTCTCACCACATAGTCACAGTAGGAATAGATGTTTATACATGAGCATATTTTACATCAGCTACTGTAGTTATGGCTCTCCCACAGGAGTAGAAGTATATAGTTGACGAGTAACCCTCCATGGAAGCAATATTAAATGATCACCAGCTGTATTATAAGCCTTAGGTCTTATTTTCTTATTTCCTGTAGGAGGTTTAACAGGAATCGCTGTAGCTAATTCGTCCTTAGACATTGTCCTTCGTGATACATACTACGAATCCTCCTACCATTTACCATTATAGGAGGACTTGTCCACTGCTTTCCATTATTTTCAGGCTATACACTCAGCTCAACCTGAGCAAGATTTCATTTTACAATGATATTTGTGGGCATTAATATCGCTCTCTTGCCACAAGATTTACTTGGCCTTTCAGGAATACCACAATATTACTCTGGCCATCCAACTGCATATGCAACAAGAAACACCATCTCATCCTAGATTCGTTCATTTCATTAACAGCAGTAATACTAACAATGTTTATAAATTGAGAAGTATTTGCATCTAAACAAGAAACATCTATAGAATTAACAAATTAGTAATGTCAAATGATTGCATGGATGTCCCCAACCATATCATGCATTTAAAGAACCTACTTATTTAAACTTAAAATAAGAAAAGAAGGCACTGAACTGTCTGCAAGTGATTTCAAGCCAACCTCACAAGGACTACATCTTTCTCCATAAGATAATAAAAATTAACATAACTTTTTCAAAGTTAAAGTATTATAGTTTCACACCTTTTATATCTCTACTAGAGGCCCGGTGCATGAATTCACGCACCAGTGGGGTCCCTTGGCCTGGCCTGTGGGATCAGGCTGAAACCGGCTCTCCGACATCCCCCAAGGGGTCCCAGATTGCGAGAGGGTGCAGGCCAGGCCGAGGGAACCCACCAGTGCACGATCGGGGCCGGAGAGAAGCGCGGGAGGTTGGCCAGCCAGGGAGGGACCGTGGGAGGGCTCCAGGGCATGACCGGCCCATCTCACTCAGTCCTGATTGGACAGATCCCAGGAACAAGCTAACCTACCAGTTGGAGCGTCTGCCCCTGGTGGTCAGTGCACATCATAGCAAGTGATTGAGTGGCCTTAGCATATCATTAGCATATTATGCTTTGATTGGCTGAATGGATGACCGGATGACCAGACACTTAGCATATTAGGCTTTTTTATTATATACTAGAGGCCAATCACAAAATTCGTGCAAGAGTAGGCCTTTCCCCGGCTGCTGGCACTGGCTTCCCTCTGGCACCTGGGACCCGGGCTTCCCTCACAGCTCTGGCTTCATCCAGAAGGATGTCCGGAAGGTCGTCCGGCCTAATTAGCATATTAAGCTTTTATTATTATAGATGATGGCATATCCATTCCAACTAGGATTCCAAGCAACATTACTTATTATAGAAAAAAAATTTATGTTTCATAATTATACACAAACTAGTGACCCAGTGCATGGATTCGTGCACATTGAAAGGAAATTAATTAGAAGTTGGCTGGTGGGATGGGACTGGGTGAGATGGGCCGGACATGCCCTGGAGCCAACCTCCTGCAGTCCCTCCCCAGCATCTGCGGAGTGAGCGGGGCCCCTCCGGCAGGTGGGGTCCCTCAGCCTGGCCTGCAGGGATCAGGCTGAAACCAGCTCTCCGACATCCCCCGAGAGGTCCCAGGATACAAGAGGGCGCTCTGCAAAATTGCTGTTGTACAGGATGTGGAAGGAAAACGCAAGCATGCAGTAAATCAGATTCAGGGCCAACAGTGCCCCAGCAACAACATAACCCACGGCCAAAGGTGGAATCACATGGCCCCACAAGGAATCGGGCTCCCTCCTCTCTGGTTTTGGGGTGCTTCACCTAAGAACCACTGTTGCCAAGTCACTACAGCTCAGCAGCTCCTGCGTTGAGCATCTGCCCCCTGGTGGTCAGTGCGTGTCATAGTGACCAGTCCGATGGTCAGACACTTAGCATATTAACCTTTTATATATATAATTGTTTTTCCTGACTAGTTCTTTAGTCCTTTACATCAATTCATTAATTTCATTAATATTGACAACTAAGCTCACACAAATACAACAGATACACAAGTAGAAACAGTTTGAATTATTCTGCCCATTATTGAATTTTAATTGCTCTAGCATTACAAATTCTTGATACAATAGATTAAATTAATAATCTTTCCTAACTGTATAAACCTATAGTCACTGTTATACACAGACTATGAAGATCTATATAATTCCTACAATAGGTCAATAGCCAGAACTATGACTAGTAGAAGTTGATAATGAAGTAGTCCTACCAATAGAAGTAACAACCTGAATACTAAATCTGTCCAAATGTGGTCTACACTCATGAGCTATTCCCTCCTTAGGCCTAAAGACAAATGCCATTCCAGGATATAAACAGCCCTAACATGATCAGGCTTATACTATGGACAATACTCAGAAATTTGTGGGTCAAGTCATATCTTTATGCCTATTGTCTTCAATTTGGTTCTATTAAAATATTTCAAAGAATGATCTGCTTCTGTAATATAAAAGCAATAAAAAACTAAATAGCCTTAATCTTTCAAGTTTAAGACAGCTTCAACCTCTTAATGATATGCCACAACTAGATACATCAACATGCTTACGTTATATCAATAATTATAGTACTATTCATTATATTTCAATTAAAATTTTCAAAACATTCTTATCCTTCGGCTCCAGAACTAAACAATTAAAACATCAAAACATTATACTCCTTAGGAAACAAAATGAACAAAAATGTATTTGCTTCTTTCACTATCCCAACAGTAATAGGATTACCTGTTGTTAATCTATTTCCAAGCAATTTTTTTCCCACACATAACAAAGAACCGCTTAATTTTTTATTCAGCAATGATTAATTTACTTTACTTCAAACCAAACAGTAGCCACTCACAATTATGAAGGACAGACCTGATCTCTAAAACTCATACCACCAGTCCTTCACCACATTCACTTACACCTACTACACAGATCTCAATAAATTTAACAACGGACACTCCCCTAAGAGCTGGAGCAGTAATTGCTGGGTTCTGCCATAAACCAAAAGCATCTTTAGCCCATTTTCCACCCCAAGAAACACCCACCCACTTATTCTATATCAGTAATTATTGAAGCCATCAGCCTACTTACTCATCCAACAGCCTTAGCTGTACGACGAACTTCCAACATTCCAGCTGGCCACCTACTATTTCATTGGAGGAGCAACCTTTGCCTTAATAGGCATTAGCCCTGCAAAGGCTTTTTCATGTTCATTTTTTGATCTTACTATGCTTGAACTCGCACTAGCCTTCATTCAAGCTTACACATCTACACTACCAGCAAGTCTTTCCCTACATAATACTGGCCCACCAGGCGCATGCATGTCACGTACAGGGGCCCCTCATTTCATTGCGCTTCACTTTCTTGCACTTCAGAGATGTTGACTTTTTTACAAATTGCAGGTAAGACCCTCCCTGTCAGCAAAAGGATTACGACTTTGCTTTATTGCAGTATTCACGTTATTGCCAGGTCTGGAACCGAACGTGTGATAACTCTGCATCGGCCTACAGTAAATCCCAGTCCAGCCACTTACAGGACCCCTACACTTACTGGAACCCTCACTTTGAAGGGTCCTGGCGCTTTCCCCTCCGTGGCAGAGTTGCTGTGAAGAAAGTTGAGCTTTCTGCCGCCAACCCCATTTCAAAGGACTTAACCCCTTTCCAGACTCCCCACCCCCTTGTCCCATGGACCTCCATTTCCCCTCTTCCTTGGGAACAGGTGGACTCATTCCTCCCTCAGGAGCTTGTCCCCGGAGCTGGGGCTAACAGGGGTTCCCTCACTCCTTCTTGCTTACCTTGGGCTGCCTCCTCTGTTGTCTTCCCACTTCTGGCTCATCCTGAAACATACCTTCAGCGCCGGAGAAGACCTCTGGACAGTTTCCATTTTATACTGGCTTTTCGGGGGCCAGCTGGGTGGCCCTGCCCGCACACAGTTTCTCTGGGCCTGTTTCCTCATGCGCAATAGAAAGAGCAGGCCAGGTGGGGTCCACAGACCAGGCCCGATGGGGTCCACAGACCAGGCCAGGTGGGGTCCAGAGAGCAGGCCAGATGAGGTCCACAGAGCAGGCCCGGTGGGGTCCAGGGACCAGGCTAGGTGGGGTCCACAGAGCAGGTCAGGTGGATTCCACAGAGGAGGTCAGGTGGGGTCCACAGAGCAGGACTGATGGGGTCCAGGGACCCGGCCAGGTGGATTCCACAGAGCAGGCCCGGTGGGGTCCACAAAGCAGATCAGGTGGGGTCCAGGGACCAGGCTAGGTGGGGTCCACAGAGCAGGTCAGGTGGATTCCACAGAGGAGGCCAGGTGGGGTCCACAGAGCAGGCCAGGTGGGGTCCACAGAGCAGGCCAGATGGGATCCACAGAGCAGGCCAGGTGGGGTCCACAGAGCAGGACTGATGGGGTCCAGGGACCCGGCCAGGTGGGGTCCACAGAGCAGGCCAGGTGGGGTCCAGAGAGCAGGCCAGATGGGATCCACAGAGCAGGCCAGGTGGGGTCCACAGAGCAGGCCAGGTGGGGTCCACAGAGCAGGACTGATGGGGTCCAGGGACCCGGCCAGGTGGGGTCCACAGAGCAGGCTGTGCTCGGAAGTCCAGCCCAAGCTTTGTTTCACACACTGGGCTTTCCTGGCACGGCTGAGCTTGAGGAAAGGGTTTTAGGCTGAAAAAAGACTTTCTACACCTGGGCCCTGCCCTTCCTACTCCAGCCCTGGGCGAGTGGGGCCCGGGGTTCCTTCGGAGGCTCTGCTCTTCTGTGCGAGGCCAGCACGCCCGTGCCCTGGTCCTTCCCTCACACGAGTTCAAGTCCTCGGCCCGCAACACGGAGGCCCACGCGTGGGTTCGCCTGGCTCAGCTCCAGGCCTCCTGGCCCCTGAGCGCTCCTCCTGCACCAGGAGGCTCCTCTCTCCCGTGGCCTCCGGGTGGGCAGACAGGGAAAGCACTTTCACTCCGTGTTGCAGGTGAGGAAGCCGAGGCATAAGAAGAAACAAGTAGCCTGGCTCCGCTTGGGGCCAGGACGAGGTTTGGGCCTTCTGGGTCCCCGTCCAAGTTCCTTTTATTGGCCCCGAGGAGAACCCAGGCTCACGCGTGTAGCTGATGCTCCCCAGCTGCTTCCGCTAAAGGGCTTTCACGTGGGAAACGAAAGCGTCTCCTAAAAGGAAAATGCCAGAAAGATCAAAGCAGGTTAAGGGGAGCTGAGGAGAGCAGGCCCCTCCTTTCATACGCAGACCCTTCCGCAGGCCAGGGCCGGGAAGGGTAGCCCCATCCTGTCATGGCAGTGTGTGCTGCTAAGCCCCACCTCCCCTACACTTGGAAACCCCCCAGATCGGGCCTGGGGGTTGTGAGGCCCGTTATTAGGTCCCTCCCAGCAAGGGGAGGCCGCCGCTTTCCCCGGCTCCTGTGGGCCTGGCTTGGCCGGCCCGTGCAGACATGCTCCCCGTGATCAGCCAAGTCGCTCAGATGTGGCCTCAGCAACTTCCTCCTCGAGGTCTGTGGGTAGAGCCCGCGTCCACCTGGCCCCGGGAGCCAGCTGTAGGGGCCCAGGCCTCCCCTCCGAGGAAGCAGCCCGGGCGGGCGTCAGGCTGCTCGCTTTCCCATCCAGCAGAGCTGGCCGCGGGTCGCAGGAAGGATGGATGGGAAGAGAGCGCTTGCCCTGCCTGAGGGGCATGGGCCGCAGCTGCTGCGGGGGCGGGGAGGCATGTGGGGAGCCCGCTCACTTCGATGTGGCCGGTGCGGCTACTTCTCCCCACAGCACACCGCGGGCCCATGCTCCGAGGGCCGGTATTTTCAGGCCTTTCCTCTTCCTTCCCTCACAAACCCCACCTCTCTGAAGATACACTAGGGCAGGGGTGGGCAACCTTTCTGTGAGTGCGTGCCAAAACCAGCAAAATCTCTGACTCAAAATTCTTCTGGGCGCCAACCCTAATTTTTTGAGAACATGTTACGCCTCCTTGATATCTCTTAAGGTGTAGTATGTGAAGAACCTTGAAGAAATAATAAAATTCATTCGAGCGACAAAAACACAGTATATGATGATGAAAAATACATTTATTTTGTAATGTATACATGTACATGATAGTCCGACAGAAAACTTTATGACTCCGTTTGGTATTATCAGTGGGACTTTTGCTGTTGCATCACTGATGACAGAGATTTTACATCGGGTTTATATTTCGTGACCTTCAGAGATATGCACGAGCTACTACTTTCATCCGTCAGGCTACTCCTATTACAAGACTTAACAAAATTCATCACTGAGAACAAAGATTCACAAGCGTATGTGGATGAAACCAAAACACTGGTGGGATCTAAGAAGGCAGGGTGAGTTAAGGCAGAGGCATAGAAATTGCTGTTCCCCTCCCTCATCAATCCATGTCTATGGTCTTTAAGATAACTTGTTATGTAAAATTATTTATTTATCTAAGATGCACCTACACTGAATTTATCTGAAAAATAAAAAAGTCGATATTAAGAAAAAAATTGTAAATGGAAGATTATAAGAGAGGGTTTTGCTTGCCAGCGAAAGTTACTGGCATGCCATGTTTGGCACATGTGCCAGGGGTTGCCCACCCCTGCACTAGGGTCTCTCCTCTAGTCGTGGTTCACTGACCTGGCCAGCCTGCTCATTCTATGGGTTTTAGCCCCTGCACTGCTGTCTCCACTGCGATTACAAATAGTGATGTCCTACTCAGAGGACTTGGATGTAATATTCATCAGCCTCCCTTGGAATAGTTCAGAGTTAAACATATCACTTAATAGCCAGCTACTGTATCTCTAAGAATTTACCTGATGGGAAACCACCTCATATACACATATATTCTCTTTGAATGTGGCTGTATCTCTATTTAATCCATTATGATTTGTGTTGTAAACGGGTACCTTTCTTTGGTATCTTTCAATTCTTGGATGTTGAGAGAAATGGGTCTAATTACAAACACTATAGAGATTTGAGGGTAGACTTTTCTTTTGAGTAATAAAGATTGGGTGGAAATAAAACTCATTGCAACTCTGGAGTTGGTGATGGGAAGTCAAGTTTACCAATAAACTGTGAAGTTGTATAATTATTTTCAAGATGCCTTTTTCTATCTTTCAGTCCTCTTGGCTGGAGTCATAAACAGCACAGTTGGCTAGCCAGGAATATCAGAAATATGAGCCGATTATATTGTCCCATCTCCCAACTAGTGAGACAGCAGCGTCTGATAGACATACACCCAACCTATCAGCAGAGAAAGTTCTTCGCTGAAGTCGCTATGTTTTCTACTGGTCAAGCCTCCTAGCTGAGCCAGCAGAAGCGGATCAGGAGCACCCTGCCCCCAGCCCCCAGAGGCCATGGGCACGTGTGGACACAGTCCACCAGCGTCCAGACAGTGGTGGCACTGACTGCCTGGGAGGCTGCGGGGGCTCCCTGGGCACAATCCCTCTGGCTTAGAATCTAAACCACACAAGAAGGAAGTGAAGAAAGCGGGTGAAAGTCGACTGGTGCAAGCGAAGGGTCCAGTTGGGAGTCAAGGATCGTCGCAGCAGGAATGGTTAGATGAGCGAGATGGAAGGAGATGCTCCAATTCCTGCTCTTGCAGGAGGAGCCGTTTCAGGTCACGGCTGGTCCAGGTTGAGCTGAGGGAGGGGCCAGCTGAGGTGGACGGCGGGGAAGGACTTGCAGAGGAGAAGGCCGGGTGTCGGCTCGGTCATCCCTGTGAGGTTGAAGGCATCCAAGATTAAGGCAGGGTTTGAAATAGAAGAGACTTGAGCCCCAGGTGCCAAAACCCGAGCTGGGAGCTGGGAGCTGGGAGCTGGGAGATCTGGGAAATCACTGATGATAGCGACAGGAAGGGCAGAGGGTGACACGGTGGCTTAAACAGCAAAGGGTGGGACAGAAGTGGTCTCAAAGGGCTGGTGAGTAACTATGCTGATGACCAGTGCCCTGAGTGAAGAATGCCAGGTGATCTGAAAATAACGGGGGCGAGGGGGGCCAGGGCTTGTTTAGCTTAGGAGGTGTCTCTGGGAAAATGACATTTAATTGGAGAATTAAAGAGTGAATGGGCGTTTGTTAGCTTGCCCTTGAATGACTCTAAGCTGACATTGGAAAAAGAGCCATCGCTCCCTCCACGTGCAGTGAAAAGGGTGCCTCGCCAGGCTCTCGGGACCGGGGAGAGCTTGGTGCGTCGGTGCAGCCCGGCCGCAGCCCGGCCAGGTCAGGCCCAGCCGCCCGCCCTCCGCGTGCCTGCAGCACGGGCCACAGCAGTGCTTACCTCTTGGGCTTGTTATGAAACGCAAGCGAGTGAGACGTGTACATCACGAGAAGCACACGGGAGGTTTTATGGAGGGCTTACCTGCTGCCATTATTTAGGATAAACTATTTCTCCGGGAACTGCATCCGGGCACAAATCTCAGCAAGACTTTCCGTATTCATGTAATCCTTTCCATAACCCTGTGAGGTAGGTTAGCGAGAAAAAGCCCAAAAGGAGTTTTCTTTTTCTTCTTTCTCAACCAGCCCTGCCCCGAGCCCGGCTTCACCTGCATTCCGCGGCTGCGACAAGGCGCCTTTTGTTAAAATCTGGGGCAAACAGGAGGTGGCTCCCTGCCAAACCGCCTCTCATCTATCAGCCTCTCGGCTCTCAGGTGTGCAGGCTCTTGTTGCTTCACTTTTTAGGCCAGCGGCCGCTGTGAGAGCAGCCGAGTGTGTGACCATGAGGAGGTGACCAATGCCACCCGGTGGGGCTGCACCCCGCCCACCAGACCCCAGCCAGGCGCGGAGGGCCCACAGGTGTCTGGGTCGGGCCATTTTGAGAGCCTTCTCCGCGTGTCTTAGGTTACCACATCTGACCCTAAAACAGGTGAGTTACCTGTATGGATAATGTCAGAATGTTCTTACCCCGCCCCGCACACTGCCCGCAAGCTGCCGGAACGAGGCAGGAAATGCCGCCAACCTTTGGTTTCTTTTTCTTTCTTTTTCCCACTTACTTTTATAATTATTTCACCTTGCCGTATTTCGGAAGCGCTGTAAGCTGACTTGAATCCTTTTTGGAATCGTGTCAACCAGGAAGTACGGGGCCAGAACCCAAGGGGAAGTGACGGGGTAAAGGCAGGCAGGTAAAACCAGAATAGGTAAGGCAGGTGGAGCCCTGAACCCCGGCTGCTGACTGGCCTCACATACCTCTCCAGACACCGGCAACAGCCAGGCGCCTCGAAGTTTTGGTGGCTACAGGCGGGGGAGGAGCAGGAGAAGGAAGGTAACACAGGGTAACCACTGGGACAGCAAGTTTTTGCGATCATGTGATCCACACCTTTGAGGACGCCTAGGAACACCTGGGAAACGCGCTGCAGGGAGAAGCCAGGTGAGCTGGCAGTGGCTCCAGTCATGGCCAATTGAGCACCAGGAGTCAACACGCCTCGTTCTGTTCTCGCTGAGAATCCCGAGTTCCCTCTTCTTGACTTTCTCCGTGGACTCATCAGGTCCACCTTCCTGAAGGGGAGGAGCCACAGATGGAAGATGAGGTGAGCAGCCAGGGGCCGAAGAGAAACACATTAATCAGTGCCCACCACGTGCCAGGAATGTACCAAGACATCCTTCGAGGTGGGTCTGCACAGTCCCATGTTCCAGAGGAGCACAATGAGGCACAGAAAAGTCGTTTCCTTGGCCGAGGTCACACAGCTAGTGACAAAGCCAGGTTCTGAACTCAGGTCTGTCTCGTCCCCGTGTTACACGCTGTAGAGAAATAATTCATTCCTTGGGGCCCATTTAGTGGTAGGTGCTCGATGAATCTAACACAAGATGCCAGGAGGTCACTACATTTCTGTAAACTCTTACTACCAACATGGTCTCCTCGAGCCTGCTGCCCAGATGCTGGTGCCACTGTAGAAGTGGTAACTCCCTTGGCCACGCGGAGGCCTCTACCAATGAGACCATGTGAGCTCCAGGCAAACCCTCACTCTCTCTGAAACAACTCCTTGCATCTCCTACCCCTGGCTCCAGCCAGCTGCACTCAAGCTATTTACAAACCTTGCAAAAACAACTGCACCATCCCAGGCAATAAAATGACTGCAAAAGATTAGTCTTTGCACTGGGCGTCAGCTAAGGGGTCAAATCTACACCCTCAACTCAAGCCTGTCAAATCAATCTTACTCTGGACATGTGTCTCAGGCCCCTGGGTCTAAGTCCAACACAGGGTGGGGAGAAGGAACATGCCCCAGGAGCCCTGGCCGCCCCTCACCCCAGCACCCGTTGCAGGAGTAGGCAGCCAGATGGGGCCCAGCTAGGTTTGCGGGCATTACTGGCGGTCCTGGGAAGATTAGCGGAGACGCTAACCCAAGACTGAGCACTGGAGAGCAGATTGCTGTATACCAGCCCCTGTGCGGTCTCAGCAAATGTCCGGAATTGGAGGAGCGGAAAGCATGCTCTGGGTGCTGGGGTGAAGGGGGCAGGACCAGTGAGAGACCAAAAGAGAAACTAGAGGCTGGCAGACTTAATGACTGACTGTCTTTCTGTAATCTTGTGAATTCTGAAAAAATGGTGATAGGCATTTTACAAGCCCCAACACACCACTTGCCCAGAACTTCTTTTCCGGGTTGGCAGTGCCCTGGGAGTGCCACGGGGCCAGCGCTGAGGGAGGGAAGGAGCAGAGGAGCAGGAGGCCCTGCCCCGGCAGAAGCCCATCCCTCCCAGCGCTGCCCCTCTGCCCTGGAAACTCCTGAACCCCCGCATCGGTTGGCACCAGTCTGTCCTTGCTTTGGGCCTTCTTGGAGGCCTCAGAGGCAGGTGTAGCCACGTAGGCACACATCAGCTCTTCCAGAGGAGGGGCCAGCCTTCCTGATTTTGTAATAAACATCACTGACAGACCACGGCGAAGTATTCCTTCCAGAGTTCCTGAACTCCAGGCATGTATATTCAATCACCTACTCAACTTCACTCAGATGTCTAATGGACATCGCAGGGTTAACATGCCCCAAACTGAACTCTGAAACATCCCCCTCCAACTTGGCCTGCCCTCAGTCTTCCCTATCTTGGTCAATGCCAGAACCATCCTCCCATGTCCTCAGACCAAAAACCTTGGAGTAAAAACCCACATCCAGTCCGTGGAAAATCCTGTGGACTCTATCTTTGAGATATACCAGCACAGGGGAATCCAGTCATTTTTTATCACCTCCAAACACTAGCCACAGCCCTCTCTCTCCTGGGTTATTACAATAGATTCCTAAATGGTCTCCTCCCCTCTACCCTTCCTCCTCCTCAGGCTATTCTCACCCAGAAGCCACTGTAGTTTTTTGTTTTTGTTTTTTTTTAAAATGTCAGCTCATATCACACTCTGCTAATAACAAAACCAACCCCAAACCCTCCAAAGCTTCCCATCTCAAGTACAACAGCCCACGACAAAGCCCCATTCAGTCTGGTGCATGTGGCCACACACACACTTTCTCTCCCTGATCCCCTTTCCTACTCGCCTCCCTTTGCTCACCTGCCCCATGCACCTGGCCTCTTGTTCTTCTTTGAATACAACCTGTTCCTGCCCCAGGGCCTTTGCATTTGCTGTTTCCTCTCTGGCAGGGCTCTTTCCTTCTTCCCACCAATGTCATTGTATTTCTCTGTAATAGTTTTAAAATAGGTTCAAATTCATAGTTTTAAAATATATCAAATTCTTTGATACTCCCCTCTCCCCCTCAAGAGGTGGAGCCTAATCCCTTGCCTTAGTGACTCAGTTCCCGGGAATAGAATATAGTAGCAGTGGTGGCGTGAGGCTTCAGAGACTACGTCACAAGAGGCTCTGCCGTGTCCACCTCATTTGCTTTCTCTTGGTTCACTCACTCCAGGGGAAGCCGGCTGCCATGTCCTGAGGACATTCAGGCTGCTCTGTGGGCAGGTCCACATGGTGAGAAACTGAGGCCTCTACCCACAGCCAAGGAGTGAGCCACCTTGGAGCCAGCAGTTGGGTGTGTAGATGTGCCCTAGCCAACTGCTTGACTGAGAGACCCCGAGCCAGAACCACCCAGCTACTAGTGCATGCCCCAAACTGAACTCCGAAACCTCCTCCTCCAACTTGGCCTGCCCTCAGTCCTCCCTGTCTTGATTCATAGTCACAGATTCTGACCCTCAGGAACCGAGAGAATAAATCATAGTTGTTTTAAGCTTCTAAATTCGGTGGTTATTTGTTATGCAATAATGGTTTATCAATATGCTTGCTTCCTCATTCCCTTCAAGTTTGGCTGCAATGTCACCTTCTGGGAGCTGCCTTCCTTAACCACCCACCCTATTGCTGCTGAAATCTCCCAGCTGCCCTCTGGGCTTTCTAATACTTTGTGTAACTTACGTGTTTCTTTTATTGCCTTTCTCCTTCTTAAATGATAGGTTCCACGTGGGCAAAGGATTCTTTCTGTTTTGTTTATTGGCACATGGTCAGCACTCAAATACTTGCTGAGTGAATAAATGAATGCTTGCCTTGGTTTAACTCTCTGTCTTTACTTCCGGAATTCAAGGTTCACCCATTTTTAAAAGCGTGTGCTGAGGCTACTTTTCGAAGGATTTTGTCTGGGCTTATCTTTTGTTCACAACCACCCAGGCAGGAAAAGGCCTCTTGGTGTTAGGTAGTGACAGGGTCATGCCTTCTCTTTCCTAAGAATAGGTCTGCTCCCAAGACAAGCACCTCAAAGGCTGGTGGGTCTGTCTTTCCTACTTGACCCATGACTGGATTCCACAGAATTTAATTTAGTCAAGCGGGCTCCAAAAGACACAAGCACTCCAAGCCGCAGATACTCCAGGTGGAAGCTAATCTGATTGTCCTTGATGCCAGTACATTCAAGTCTGTCATGTGTGGCCAGCCCGCAGTCATGTGGCACCAGAGGGGCAGCTGTATCAACAGGTCCCTTGCAGGTCCGCACACAACTCCACTAGAAACTGAGTTTTAAATGAGGGAGAGGGGAAAAATAAGGAAGGAAGAGCTAGAAAGTCTCTGGTACCAGGAGTGGTTAGCAGGCCCGCGTGAGGGACAGGCCAGGGCTGCAGCTGCTGTGCAGTCACCGTGGCTGGTTGCCTGCTGGCTAGCCAGGTGTACTTTGAGGCCCTTCCCGAAGCGGGGATATCCTGACACTTTGACCAGAGTTATCTCCACCCTCCACGCAGATTGCTGCAATGTCCTTGGGCTACAGTATCTGTATTGTTACAATGATCGAAAAGTCACGTGATAAAAAGCCCTTTTTTGAGTTTGTGGCATTGTGTGTCCTCTGGGTGACAGGTGTACAATGGGTGACAGAGGAACCAATGAAGGCTCAGTCCACGGGGCTCACATTAACCAGCTGTGGACTAACTTTATGTCTTTAGGTCTCAGTTTTCTCGGATGAAAAATGGCTGTTTTAGTTCACCTGCTGCCTTCGGGCTCCAACCTTCTCTGAGGCCTGTAACGAGCCACAGGCTGCAGGTAAAGCGGGGAACACGGAACCTGGCAGGTGCACTGGGTCAGGAGGTTAGGATCCTTCACTAGTCATAGCCAACGTTCTTCCCTCAGGGCAGAGATCTGCAGAGGCCAGAGCACATAGCTGTGGGAAAGGCCCCCGTTGGCCCCTGAGGCAAGTGCCCCCAGCACATTGCAACGCTGTCACTTGTCCGGATGCCTCCCTGGGAAAGCCTCCTCTTACCACCCAGAGATCCAGGCCTCAGAGCCCAGCTAACAGCGTCCCTCTTTGCCTCCCTCTGACCCCTTCCTGGAGACTCTCCTCACCTCTGTAACATTCTTGACCCTCAGTGAGAACTACTGGGTACAACTTGCTATGTTAGGTCTGCTAGGTGTTTGTACTTTCAAAAGGTTAATGCAACTGGTGCGAACCTGTGACTGGGTGTCGGGCCAAGTGGACGGGGAGCTGGGGAGAAGCGGGGGCAGGATGGGGAAGTCCCCAAGGGCTCCTGGAGCCTGGGCTGAGCCCTTTACTCACCTTCCCCAGCGCCCTGACCTCTGGGGTGGAAACTGGCACCGCTGAATCCGAGTCACGTGGCACGGGGCAGGTTACAAATAGCATGGGGATTAGCAAACCCATCCTGAAACTTCTGGTTCAAGGGCAGGGAAAGTTACCAGTTTAATTCCAGCAGGTCATTAGCGATTGGGAACTGGGAAGGGGGCTCTGGGGCCCAGGCGGGCTGTGAGCACACCTGGGAGAGGAAGGGCACGGAGACCGCCAGGGGCCCGCTCCAGGCTGGGAGCGAGGACCTCACGTCTGACCGCCTCGGGCAGGAGGACCCCGGCCTCACCTTCTAATGGCGCGCGCGTCTCTGTGAGCTGGCACCTCCATAGTCTGTTCGTCGGGGAGGTCTCAGCGAGGACTTGCTCCCCTGACCCAAAGGCAAAGCTTGCCGAACGGCAGGACACTGGGCGGACCCTCCCCAAGCCGCGCGGTGGTGGAGGGCGCAGCGGCGGGAAGGCGGGGACCCCACGCGGCGCCCACGCGGGTGGGGGAAGACGCTTCCCTTTCTCACGCCTCCTCCCCGAACCCTGGAACCCAGCCCCGAAGGAAACGCGCTCCCTTCCCGCTGCGGGATCTCGGCTGGCGCAGCGCCGCTCGGCCTGCCAGGAGGAGACCCTCCACTCGCCGCCCCGACTCCCCGAGGGGTTTTTCTCGGATCCCTCGTGCCCACGGTCACGGGCGCGGGAGCGGCCAGGGCTGGCGGACCCTCGCTCTGCATTCCCAGGCTTGGGCGCCTTCCGCCCCGGAGGGAGCACCCGGTGGCAGCCAGCTCCCGCCAGTCCGCCCTGCCCTGCCCGCCGCCCGGCCGCCGCGCCTCCTGGCACCGCCTCCTCCAGTAAATACAGTGGCGGCCCGCCCTCCGCGCCTGGACCCGCAGGTGGGAGTGTGCGGTGCGGCTCCGCCGAGCGCCCACCCGAGGCAGAGCCGGGCTCCGAGCAGCGCCCCGGGGCAGGCAGCGCGCCCGCAGGACCAAGTCGCAGGTAAGCGGCTCCGGCCCGGCCGCGCCTCTCGCGCCCCAGGGTTTGCGCCGAGGCTGGGTGCGCAGAGCGGCGCCAGCGCCGAGGATCCCGCACTAACCTTTCCCGGGGAGACCTGCACTGAGGCTCCTTAAAATCCACGGAGCTTTTCCCGTAAAAGACACTGGCCTCTCCTGCCTGGATCCCCAAACACACCGGAGCGTTGGATGTAGTTAGGTGCTGCTGATCTGGAAATGTCCTTTGGAACGGACAGTGTGAGGGAGGCGAATTTGGCGGTGGGAAATTAGGGGTAGGCTGGTGTTTAGAAAAGGCTTAATTTTCTATTCGTCTATGTGTCCGGTCGAGGGTTCATGTGCGAGAGAGAATGGACAGACTGACTGGCCCACTACCCACACACTGTTCTGCATCAGGGATGAGCACCGATGCAGGCCCTTGATCCACTAGGCCCTGGGAAGAGGGTACAAGTCCACTTGGGGCTTCTGTTTTCTTCACTGGTGTTTGGGAATTTGCCTGTAGAGTCCCAGCGGTTCTCAACCTGTGGGTCGCGACCCCTCAGGGGGTCGAATGACCCTTTCACAGGGGTCGCCTAAGACCATCGGAAAACACATATATAATTACATATTGTTTTTGTGATTAATCACTATGCTTTAATTATGTTCAATTTGTAACAATGAAATTGGGGGTCACCACAACATGAGGAACTGTATTAAAGGGTCGCAGCATTAGGAAGGTTGAGAACCACTGCTATATGGCTGAAGCTTGTCACTCACTCCAAATTTGAAGGTGTCAGGAATACAGTGAATTCCTGATAGGACTTTGTTGCAGAGATGCACCCTCATCTCTGGGACCAGCAAAAGGGATTACATGATTCAGAAATTAAAAAAAAAAAATATGGCAATACTTTAAGTCTTTGTCTCAGCTTAACTGCATCGTCATAAATAGTTCTTCCAAGTCTAACAATGAAAACATAGATCGCCTTCTTCCTTCAGCTTCCTTTTGATTCTATCATGTTTTTCCTGGAAAATTACTTCCTCGTGGAAGACAGTCCGTT
Source organism: Myotis myotis (assembly GCF_014108235.1). Classification (NCBI taxonomy): domain Eukaryota; kingdom Metazoa; phylum Chordata; class Mammalia; order Chiroptera; family Vespertilionidae; genus Myotis; species Myotis myotis. The sequence goes on from NW_023416357.1 coordinate 38,675,018, forward strand.
TGCTTTCTTTACCTGACCTGACCCCACTTGGTCGTGATTGTCAAGATGGCCTTGGCTTCAGAGCCGCGGGCTTGAGCTCCTCCGTGTGACCACGGATGCAGGTGGCACAGCTATCTGAAAAGGTTTTCTTCCCCTGAGCAGTGAGGACAGTCTTCACCCTCGGATTGCCCTTCCCAGCGCCCGGGCTTGAATATCCCGTTCCCTAGAGCAAACAAGATAACTGGATAGCAGTCAGCCTGCGTAAACCAGCCCACTCTTCAGCCACCGCTCCGGATACTCAATACGCTACCCTTGAAGCGCAGGGCTGGGGTGATCTTGGGGAAAGTGCTTTCCCACTTGACTCACTTGTACTCTTCTTTCCAAGTCAGGCTCTATTGCTGTTTAACTGGTGATTTTATCAGCTGCTTATTTTTAACAGCCTAAACCTCTTTGTGGAAGTGGGTGGCACCATGAAGGAGGGTGAGCGAGAGGCTGCCCGGCCACCTGTGAGACAGGGCTCCACCCCGGCCCCCGGCTGTGCCACGCTCCCTGGGTTCATCCCAGGCCCACGCAGCCAGGCCACCAGATTTCAGGCCCAGGAAGCCCCTGAGTGAGAACTCAAGCATCACATTTTGACAGAATTAACTTAATACCCACCAAACTCGCTGCGTTCCTGCACTGCCTTCCCAGTCCATTGACACTGCTGAACTTGGCTGTCCTGGAGATGCAGCCTTAGCATGAAGCACGGAATGGAAAGTTGCTGCGGGTCTAAAACAGGAAATGGAAAGTTAGTGACCGAACCAAAATTTACCGGCGTGGAAATGCTCAGAGCAGCTGTGATGAAATGTGGGATGTCTGTAAATCAACAATAATCCCTGTGGTTCTTCCCTCACTCACCATTGTTTGTTTGCCTGGGTGAGTGAGTTTGTAAGACTCAGAACAGGAAAAGCCACACCCAGTTACTTTTGCTATAAAGGGGTTTTAAAGAATTTTATTAAAATTAAAAAAAATTTAATTACAGTTGATATTCAATATTATATTAGTTTCAATGCACAGCATAGACATTTAAATAGCTTATGAAGTGAGCCCTGATAAGTCTAGTACCCCCCTTACATCATGCATGGTTATTATAATATTATTGACTATATTCCCTATGCTGTACATCCCCATAAGGAGTTTTTGCTTGTTTGTTTGTTTGTTTTTAAAAAAGATACTCTTAGGTGCATGGTAATTGCATTTCTTCTTCTTGAATATCTTCATAAAATTAAATATTCAGGAGTTTCTCAATGCCCGTCCTTCTGACTCATAAACCAACTCATTGTTCTACACCAGTGTAGCAGTGGGGTGAAGTTCTATTCCCCATGAGTTCATCTTGGTGTGACTTCTGAAATGGCCAGCAAAAGAACAGGGGGGGTGAGGGACACCTGTGCCCGCTTTAATTCGGTGTGTGGTTCTGTTTGCAGGGCTGTTGAAGCCACTGGAGGGAAGGTAACACTGCCCACCCCTCTCCGGGGAGGGGCCCCTTCTGGCCATGTCTCCTGCAGCAGCTGAACCAGATGGGGTCCAGCGAGACAGGCATGTCAGCATGCTCATCTTCTTCCTTTTCGTCTTTGGTGCCATCCTGCTGTTTGTGGGGGTCCTGCTCTCCATCTTTGGGTTCCAGGCATGCCAATACAAACCCCACCCAGACTGCAGCCTGGTGCTGAAGGTCGCTGGGCCCGCGTGTGCCGCAGTTGGGCTCGGGGCCGTGATCCTGGCCCGCTCCCGGGCACTCCTTCAGTTCCGGCAGGGGCGCCGTCGGGGCAACCGGGCGGACCCCGACCGGCCCTTCATCTGCGGAGAGAGCCGCCAGTTTGCCCAGTGCCTCATCTTTGGATTTCTGTTCTTGACCAGCGGCATGCTCATCAGCATATTGGGCATTTGGGTCCCTGGCTGTGGCTCAGACTGGGAGCAGGAACCACTGAATGAGACAGACACTGCCGACGAGGAGCCCCAGATCTGTGGATTCCTGTCCCTGCAGATCATGGGACCCTTGATTGTGCTCATGGGACTGTGTTTCTTCGTGGTCGCCCATGTTAAGAAGAGAAACAACTTGAACGAGGGCCAGAATGCCTCTGAAAGCGAAGAGAGACAGACCCAGAACACGGAGCCTGTGCAGGTCACTGTAGGTGCGTGGCTTCATTCCTGTGCGTGCTCACATCACAGTGGCTGTTCATCAAGGCTTCCCTGGGCCTGGCCTAGGACCTCTCTCTCTCTCTCTCTCTCTCTCTCTCTCTCTCTCTCTCTCTCACACACACACACACACACACACACACACACATACACACACACACACAGTGCTGCTGGTATGGTAGGCCCCATAGAAGTCCTTGTATACATCATTTGCCCCAGTAATTCCATATTATTTAGCAAATGCTTTGGGACATTAAGTGGTAACCTTGAGTAATGTCACAGAGCAAATTTAGAGGAAAGTGGAAAGGATCTCAAGGACAGCCTGCAAGTCCTCTCTCACCTTAGGGACCGGCCAGGCGGCCCTCCTCCCCCTGTTATTCTCACACTAAAACCTGTGGCACTTCGCATTGCTGGACACATGAGTTCGCATCCCGTTTATATATCCATAAAGTGAGCGTTTCTAAGATTCCTTGCAGCACTAACTCTCCAGGATTCTGGGTCTGTCCCAAGTCCACCGGTCTCCTATGTTTTGAGGGGCCTCCTGTTTTCTGCATTGTTCTTTATTTTCTGTAACTTCAGGATTAGGGCAAAGTTGGGAAGCAATGGCATAAATGAAGATGAGATGTGGCAACACCTGTCCCTCCTTTCCCCCATGGAATGCCTAGTAATTCCTTTTGGGTCCCTTGGGTGCTGCTGAATAGATGGATTACCATTTCCCAGAGTCACCTTCCCCCCCACCCCCCAAGAACAATGTCAGTAACTTTGGCCTCAGCTTCACACAACCAAGAAAAAACCCTATTGCTACTCGTTTTTGCAAATTACTGTACTGAGGTTTTTCCCCCCAGTCTCCTTTAGAAAGCTCTGAAGCCACATCCTTGACCTCTAAAAGGCTAGGCAAGGAGAATTGCAGAGCAGAAACCATGGAGTGAGAGGCTCCTTGTGTCCGGGGCTGTCTACAGAGCCAGCAGTGCTCCCAGCAGAGACTGGGCGGTCCCTGGGCTGCGGGCCCTGCAGGGCACCAGCCTCAGAGAGGAAGGGCAGATGGACTTACAGACAATCCTTGCATTGAGCCAGGGTTGATGCTCCCAGCTTATTTCATTGTGTATTTATATACTATGGTGACAACACAAATATTAGTTATCTATTAATAACAGCTAATACATATGTCAAGTTTACTCCTGTGCTAAACACACATCTTAATGTTCTTCAAGGGCCTATTGTGTGAAATTCCTTCACTTCCCCAAGGACCAACTGAGGCAGGTACTCTTAGTATCTCCATGTTAGAGATGAAGAAACGGAGACCCAGGGATGTTAAGTAATTTGCTCAAGGTGGCAAAGTAGCAAGCGGCAGAGCCAGGATCCAAACCCAGGCGGGTGGGCACTCATATACTATGGCCCTGGCATCGCACCTTCCCCAGGGCACGGGCTGGAGTTCTGTTTCTGCTGGTTTTGTCTTCACCTGGTGTTCTGGGTAGTTGTCACATGACAAAAGGGCTCACCCAATATAGACGGTCTCAGTCCTTTCGGGGAGCACAGTGGGGTCCATGTGAACACCCTCATGGGATGCTCAGTGTTCACTTAGTTGGGGGGACATTTTGAGGTGTGCCCTTTGGATTTGCTACTAGGAGAGTTTGGGGGCAGCCTCTGTCCTGGTGGCTGGAATGTGGGGGGCAGTGGGTAGCAAGGCTCTAACCCCTGGGCAGTTCTGTCCTGCTGTCGGCACTGCATAGTTTAAAATCTTAAAATCTTTTCTACTTAACCCTTTAAGTCCCATCAAGCCTGTGAAAATCGGGCACCCTAACTCCTTGTTTTTCTCTCCTTTATATTATGGCATGGGGTTTAGATTTTTAGAAATCAAGACTTTTAGTACAATTGATAAGACTCTGGACATTGTCTCTAATGGTCAGTTCTGCCTTATGAGGGAAACTGGGGTGATAAGAGGCAGTTCTTGGCTCAGTCCCAGAATTCAGCTGTTCCCCCTACACCCGCTGGTAGATAAACCAATGATGTCCTCTCTGTGAACATACTCAGTGCTGGACCTGGGCACGCAGCAGGTATGGGAGACAGCCCTCCCTGACGGGTATGATGCCAAGTCATGGAAGACACCAAGCCCTGCAGGGCCTAGTGACAGGGAAGCCCCGGGGGGTTGGGGGCGACTTTTTTCCTGTTGAGAGCAGATTATGAGTGTGGGAGGCTGGGAGCTGACTGGCAGATGGACAAGCCCAGAGATAACTGTTGACTTTGCACATTTCCTTGTTTGTGTTTGATGTTTGATAGGTGAGTGGCCTGCTTTAGAGGCTTATTCCCAAGTCCTATGTCCTACAATGTGTAATTAAAGCGAACACTTAACCTTACTTCCTCTGACCTACCCTGAAGAAATGAAAAGCCAAGCATTATGCTTTATCAATTTAGATTAGCAAGGTAAGCTCCAACAGCTAGGAGCGGCGGAGTTCACGCCCAAGGGGCAGAGTGGAGCCATTGGCCAGGACTGCCAGTTGGGAGTGTTTCTCCAGACATGCAAATAAGTGCCACATGCTGGCGGAGTGTGAAGAAAGCAGCTGTGAGGGCGGGCGTGGGACAGCTGAGAGGGTGTGCTCTTTGCCCAGCACTGTTTTAATGGCTGCCCCGAGGCAGGTTCAGTGATGGCCTACAATTGACAGATGTGGCAGCTGAGGCCTAGAGGGGTTCAGTAACTTGGTCAGGGCCATGCTGGGTTGGTAACTGGCAAATGGGACCTGGGAGCTCTAAAGAATCCTGTCCTTAGCTAGGCAAGCATCAGATCTGCTGCCCAGCACAAACCCGGCTCCTTCCACAGAGAGGAAGCAGTTTAGAGCTTGCATCTGGTCCCTCGGTTCTCCTCCCCAAAACACAGGTGCCTGGCTAGAAATGCTGCAAAGTTTGACTTTGTTTTGTGAAGCTTGGTGAAATATTGGCAGGTAAAGACTCTACAAGAGCATAAACCACAGCTAATAGATGGGACGTAGGGTAGCTAATCTGTTCAGAGGTGAAACTGCATTTGAGGAACAAGGCACTTGATCCAACACTAACTTTTGATGAATTAAAAATGTAAGTTAAGCCCAGCTGGTGTGGTTTAGTGGTTGAGTGTCGACCTATGAGCCAGGAGGTCACGGTTCGATTCCCAGTCAAGGCACATGCCTAGGTTTTGGGCTTGATTCCAGGTGGGGAGCGTGTAGGAGGCAGCCGATTGATGATTCTCTCTCATCATTGATGTTTCTCTCTCTCTCCCCCACTCCCTTCCTCTCTGAAATCAATAAAACAAAAAGAAAAGAAAACAAATTGTAAGTTAAAAACAAGAAAAACTTTAAAGCTGTACACATCCCAAGGGAGGCACACGGTTAGAAAATGCTTCACTGAGATGCTTTAGCTCAGACTTGCAATGAGAAAGGCCTAGTATTTTTTTAAAAATTGTGGTAAAACATATATAATATAAATTTTACCATGTTGACCGTTTTTAAGCGTATGGTGGCATTGAGTACATTTCACAATGTTGTACAACTGTCACCACTCTCAATTTCCAGAAGTTTCTCCTCATCCCAAACAGAAACTTGGCACCCATTAAACACTAACTCCATCTCCCCCTGCCCCCAGCCCCTGGCAACCTCTACCTTCTGTCTCTAAATTTGATCAAACCACTTTTTGATTCTGTAGTTGGCATAGGGGTTGTGACTATTTCTATAGATGAGCCAAGTCCGTACTCAGTTTATTCTGCGCTTGCTAATTTGTTTGCACTTATTGCTTATCCATCTTCAACAAAACATTGTGTGTCTCCTTAGGTGATGCCGTGATCATATTCCCGCCCCCTCCGCCTCCTTACTTTCCTGAGTCTTCAGCTTCTGCTGTGACCAGAAGTCCTGGAGCAGACAGTTTGCTTCCAAATGAAAGTCCGCCTTCATATTACAGCATTTTTAACTACGGGTAAGACTTTGCCTTTGAACTCCAGGAGAAGCAGCTTCATCGTTGCAGGCCTGTACCTCATGTTGGGCCAGATGAGCTGGAAGGCTGCAGTAGAGGAGGAGTAAACACCAGAGTGTATCTTTCCTTGCTGATGTTATGTCAGAATTATTGCCTAATGGTAACAGTACCTTTCAGGAAACTTTGGGCAGCACATAAGTTAACAATTATAAAAGTGGTTGTGCCTGGTTAATGTGGAGCCTTCTCCAGCCATCTTTCTGTGCTCCTAGCAGGGCGACCCTCACGATGTTTAACAACCCGTCCGCCAAACTGAGCCGGGCTCGGGAGGCCCCTGCTTGCTGCTTTAGATTGTAGGGAGGCGTGGGGGTCCCAGGGCACCTCCAGGAGGTACAGAGGGTGTTAGTAACTGGTGGACGTCCTTGAGTGACCGGCTAAAGTCACTGCACCCTGACCTGACCAAGCTGCATTTTCCCTTTAATATTAGGTTGTTTCCTGGGCCTCAGAGCCTCTCAGGTTAACTGAAGAGACAAAGAACATCCTCCATGTGCCACAAATTAAGAGGCGTGCACATGGGGATGAGCAGAAATCAAAGGGCTTTTCCTTTAGGCAGAGCAAAGCAGTTGAAGGTTTTGGAGTCAGAGCGATGGGCTCCGAGCTGTTGGTTAGCACAGTTCACAACGGGAAAGGCTGGCCGTGGCCAGACCGGTGGGCGCTGAGTCTCATGGACAGGCTGAGGTACCAGGAGCCAGACTGTGCGGTGAGTGGGGGGATGGGGGAGGATGGAGAAGACAGTGAGGAGGAGCAGATTGTCATGTAATGGGAGTGACAGGGACAGTGGATGTCCCTGGCAGAGGAGGAGGTGGGACTGAGCGCAGGGTAAGTGGGGGAAGATGGTGCACAGGCTTGTGGTAGAGGGGCAGGTAGACTGAGAGGCTAGGCCTGGACAGAGGAGTGGAACTGGAAGAGGTTGCTGAGGCAGGAGAGCAGTGGCTTAATGACCTGCTGAGGATCCAGGGGGCAGGCGTTACAGGAAGGAGTCCTGGGAAATGCCAGGCAGGAGCAGGGCTGGCAAAGGCTCTGGTACCTTCTGAATGGGTGACCAGGATGTAGGAGGTGAAATCTTCGCTGCCAGAAGGTTTTACAGGGCAGGGTGAGTGGGCGAGCAGATCGGTGACAGCTGACTTCTGAGACATGGAGACGTGCATTTTTGAAAGCAGTGGGAAGCAGGACACGAGAGTCGCTGAGAGCCAGCGGGGCTGGGTGCTGCCTGGGCTGGTCACTCACCTTCTGAAGCACTTGTTCTTGTGCCGCAGACGGGGCGGTGAGCTGGAGAGCTGACCAGAGACGAGTGTAGAAACTGCCCTGCTCAGATGAAGGGGCGGTTAGGGTCTGGACATTTGTAGAATTCTGTTAGTGACTTTTTCTACTCTTTTCTCCAGTGATGAACTTCTCCAAGCCCCAAAGTAAATGTCTATTAACTTAAAAAAAAACACACACAAAAAACGACTCCTGCTGCTGTGATGATTTCTGTGTGCCAGTCAGGCTTTTCTTGCATTACCCCGTATAATTCTCACAGTCTCAGGAGGTCTACAGTTATCCCCGTTTTGCATACGAGGACCCGAGGCGTAGCCATCACACAGCTAGAAAGCAGCAGACTGGAAATTCAGATGAGGTCTGCCTGGTGCTAACGCCCACTCCATTAATGACTATGCCTTCCTGCCTCCTTCACGTTTTTGGCCCAGTGATTTAATTTTCTGTTTGCTGCCCACCTTACGTTAGCTGCCTCAGAAGACACAGCAGCAGAGAACAGTAACTGTGTGTGTTCTCTTTGGGGGACGGCACCTGTACATTTGTGCTCCAGGTCTTTTCAATGACAAAGGAAATGACAACAGGAGTGAGACTGTCCTAATGTTACCATCAGCTCTAAGGAAAGTAAGGGGCAAGGAATGAAAACATATCTATATATATAAAAGGCTGATATGCAAAGTGTCCCTTTGGGAGTTCGACCAGGAGACTGGGAGTTTGATCACTTGCTATGAACTGTGCTGACCACCAGGGGGCGGCACAGAATGAAGGAAGGCCCCAGCCGGCGGCAGCCAGCAGCCAGGGAAGGGAGGCCCCAGCTGGCAGCTAGAAGGCCCTGATCAGCCTTGATCGCCAGACAGGCCTAGGGACCCTACCCATGCAGGAATTTCATGCACTGGGCCTCTAGTCTATAAATAATAGAATAGAATGTGAAAAAATGACTCCTTATGTCCTTGCACATTGAAAAGAACCTTCTCCTCCCTTTCATGTTCTCTCTCTCTTTTCAGCAGGACCCCAGCTCCTGAGGGCCAAGGCACAGCCCCTGAGAGAGAGCGTGTATCCATCTACACCATTTCGGGGACTCCTTCGTCCTCTGAGACCTCCCACACGCCACATCTCTCGTCTGAATTGCCTCCCAGATACGAAGAGAAAGAATCTGCTGCAGCCTCATCCTTGTCTCCCTCTTCTCAGCCTTCCCCACCATGAACTAGTGACTCTGGTTCAATTTTATAAAGAACCGATCACTATTTTATTTAATTTGTTTTTTAATAAAAAGTACAATAGCATTGCCTATGTTCTGATTTCCCTGGTGCAGCGTCAACAGCAGTGACAAACCTTCACATACATGATAGGGCCAGGGACGGAAAGTTAAAATGAGGCACATGTGACATTCTGAGCTAGGATGGGGTAAGGCACTTTGGGGGCTTCAGAGGTCATTGCAGGATGAGAAGAAGAGCAGATGTTCAATAATTAGTAATTTGCGCTGCCCTATCTATATATATAAAACCCTAATATGCAAAAAGACCGAATGGTGGAACAACCAAAAAAACGGTTGCTATGTTGTGCGCTGACCACCAGGGGGCACACGCAGAACATGGCAGGCGTTGGCAGCAGGCAGCAGAGTGCAGAACATGGAGGGCGTTGACCATGGCGGGATGCTGGAGCAGGTGAGTGGGAGTGCCAGACCAAGGCAGGGTGCTGGTTGCTGTCATCAGGGCGAGCCTCTAGTGGTTACTGAAAATTCTTTGCTCCTGCATGCCACGGTCCCACTCAGTGCTTGCACCTGCTGCTAGCGCTGGCCCCACTCAAACCTGCTGCCAGCTCCCGGCGCCAGTCCCGATCACTTGGCACCATCAGTGAGTGTGAGCAGTGGCTGCCGGCCATGATCGCCCCTGAGGGCTTCTCCACCTCCCCCTGCTCCTGAGGGGTGATCAGGGGAGCAGTGGCCTCTCACACCCACTGACGGCACCGTCCCCACTTGCACCCACTGCTGGCGCTAGCCCCAATCGCTCTGCACCATCAGCAGGTGTGAGTGGGGCCAGCGCCATCAGCACATGGGAGCAGCAGCGGTGGGAGGGGGGCTGCCGGCTGACGGGATCAGGGGCAGCAGCGGGAGGGGCCAGGCAGGGGCGTGGAGGATGGACCAAGACCCGCCCCTGGGCCCACCACAGCCTTGAGGCCCACAATTCCTTTCAAGGTGCATGATGCACTGGGCCCCTAGTAGGTAGATAAAATTATCTCTGATAATTTCTTATTATGGGCAAGGCCCCTAATTCAAGTTCGTGTAATCTAGGCAGTTAAAAAGAGAGAAGGGCAGAAGTTTCTCTTGAAGTGTTTTGATTGCCTTCAGCTCAAAATAATTTGCATACCACAGAGCACATCTTGGGGTGACTCACACAGGTTAAGCTGTTAGGGCGTCACACCCCGGGAGAGGCAAAGTGCCTCCAGCCGGCACAGACATGTAAGCAGGTTCTCTCACTTAGGCCTCTATTCCAAGTGCTTGGTGGGATCATTCCTATTAGATGAAGAAAAGGCTCAGAGAAGCTAGTTGACTCACCCAAGGTCACAATGCTTATAAATGGAGAGGTGGGGCTTGAACCCAGCTAGGTGGTTTCTGAAAGCCAGGCGCACGCGTCAGGACCCTGTGCAGTCAAAGGCCAACCAGAGTGGGTGTTAATGCTCAGCTCTGTCCATTCTGCCTCCAGTGTTAATTGCTTCTGGGGCCAAGAAACCAGATTGCTCTCCTAATTTCGTTGTTATTTCTTCTTCCTTATCTTTCCCTTTCTCTTCCTCTCCTTCCGCCTCCTCTTTCTATTCCTTTTTTTTCTTTCCCTCATTTAGAAAGACAGTAATCAGGGTAATAATTTACACTGGGCAGTTACCAGTATGCCGACATCCTGACGCCTCCTTACAGTGAAGTGACACTTTAAGAAAAACATTTCTCAGGATACTGTGGGAGCAAGAGTCCCTGGAGAGGTCGGGCAGGATGTGCCTTTCTGTATTATCACAGCCCGGTGCCAAGCTGTCTGGACCGACTTTTGTTCTCGTAAGGCTGCTGCTGAACACAAACTTTTGTATAGTTGGGTGCAATGATAAAAACATGTATTTAATTCTAGATTACATAAAGCTTAAGAAATAATCTCTAAGTATTAGTAGTTCTGCCTTGGAGAAACTGATTTAAATATATATATTGATTTCAGAGAGGAAGGGAGAGGGAGAGAGAGATAGAAACATCAATGATGAGAATCATCATCAATTGGCTGCCTCCTGCACGCCCCCTGCTGGGGATTGAGCCCAAAACTTGGGCATGTGCCCCTGCCTGGAATCAAACCCGGGAGCCTTCAGTCAGCAGGCCAACACTCCATCCACTGAGCCAAACCAGGTAGGGCGAGAAACTGATTTTTAAAATATGAAATCTGTAGTAACTTAGCATTTTGGGTAACAAAATTTGATGTAGCAAAAATGTGAACTTTTTATGCCTTTACACATGCCACATCCCCATTAAAATCAGTATTATCCAGCATGGAGGTGCCTGGAAGCAGAACTTCAGGGCCTTACTGCTCCAGTAGTTGAGCTGAAGTAATGACTGCTCTCATGGGAATCGCCGCCGCAATAAATCAGGCCAGCAGCCTGCCCCAGCAGTGCCCATCTAGTCCTAAATTGGACATTTATTGGATTGAACTGCTCTTAAAATTCTGCGCTTTTTTCCTGGAAGGTTAATTATTCACATTTTAAAATTAGAACAGAGCGTAGTTTATCGCCACTTCCTCCTGCTGTTATTTGTTTATAATGATTAAGCTGAGACTTCTAGGTAGGATTAGTTTTAAACATTTATGAGTTTTCGTATACAATCAGAAGCCCCTTTCATGGCTCTGAGCTGGGGTTTGACATGACGTATTCTACCTTTGCATGCTAATCAACCTAAATAAGCTTTTAGAAATGCTCAGGTGTAGGTTTGACCTCCTGGTTAAGGAAGTCTATTCTATTTCCATGAGTCTCTTCGGTCCTCAGCAAAGTGGGGACTGAAGCCACAGCACAGAAAGGGGTCTCCCAGTGGGAGGCTGTTAATGGCAGGACTGACATCACAGGCAGCAGAGCTGCTGTGACTCATACAGTCAGAGGAAGAGGCGGCCTTTGCCTGCCAATGTTCTGGCAAAGGATGGCAGCATCTGAAAACCCACCTGGCTGCTGTTACGTCTTTTTTCCTTATGGTTTAATATTTCCAAAAATCGAGGTGAAATTCATATGCAGGCATACCTCGTTTTATTGCACTTTGCAGATGTTGCATTTTCTGACAAATTGAAGGTTGTGGTAACCCTTCAAGGAGAAATTCTACCGGCACCATTTTTCCAACAGGCTCAGATGAAGGTTAGCATTTTTTTTTTCCTTTTTAGCAATAAAGTACTTTGTGTAAACAGAACTTTTATATGCGTTGGGAAACAAATTTGTGTGGTTCCTTTTATTGCAATATTCCCTTTAGTGCGGGAGTCTGGGGCTGAACCTAAGTATCTACAAGGTATGCCTGCACCATAACATTAACCGGTTCAAAGTGAACAGTTCAGTGCATTCAGAACATTCACATGTTGTACAGCCACCACCTCTCTCGGGTTCCAAAACATTTTTATCACTCCAAAATAAAACTCATTCCCTTTAAGCGGCCACTCCCATTCTCTTCCTCCTTCCCACCACTCCCCGCCCACCAGCAACCACCCATCTGTTATCTGCTTCTATAGATTTACCCTTTTTGGGTATTTCATGTAAGTGGGGTCATGTCCTATGTGACCTTTTGTCTGCCTTCTTTCATTTAGCACATGTTTGTGAGATTTATCCACGTTGTAACATGTATCAGTGCTTTATTCCTTTTAGAGCTGAATAATAGTCCACTGTATGTATGTGCCACAGTTTTGTTTATTCACTCATCCGTTGATGGACATTGGGGTTGTATTTGACTTTTGGCTGTTGTGAGTAATGCAGCTGTGAACATTCGTGTATAAGTATTTGTTGGAGTACCTGTTTTCAATTCTTTGGGGTATATACCTAGAAATGGAATTTCTGGATCATATGCTAACTTTAAAAAAAAAAGATTTTTATTGATTTTTAGGCAGAGAGGAAGGAAGAGGGAGAGACAGAGAGAAAAACATCAATGTGAGAGGGAAATATTGATCAGCTGCCTCCTGCACGCCCTACCAGGGATCAAGCCCACAACTCCAGGCATATGCCCTGGTCAGGAATCGAACTGGCAACCTCCTAGTGCACAGGACAATGCCCAACCACCTAAGCCACACCGGCCAAAGCTCATATGCTAACTTTAGTCTGAATTTTTGAGGAACAGTAGTTGCTTTCCACAGAAATTGCACCTTTTTATATTCCCACCAGCAATGGATAAGAGTTCCAATTCTTCCACACCCTTACCATAGTATTCTATTTTTTAAATTAAAATGATATTATAGCCATCCTAGTTAGTATAAAGTGGTAGCTCATGGTTTTGATTTGAATTTCTCTAATGACTGATATTGTTGAGAGTCTTCTCATGTGTTACTCGTTTTTGAATATTATTATCAGTAGCCTAAGAAATACTAGTATTACCCAGATTCTCCTCCTCTGGTGTTGGATGGTGTGATGACTCACCTCATAGAAAATACTAGTGAGGAAGTCTGCAAGTTCAAGGGAGACACCCACACAAGGCGGGCGGTGCCGCCATCTGCCGCTACACTGTGAACACCCTTCTTGTGAATCCTTTATCCGCCCTGGGGTCAGTTAAGGAACTGACCCATCAACCAATTCAACTGAAACTAAAGCAATTTTTGACAAGGGAAGGTACCTTTGGTATTTCTTCAATTTATGAACTAAGGAGGAATGGGGCAGGCCAAGAGAAACAGGTCTCAGAGAATGAGAGCCCAGGGGGAAGGTAAACATGTGTCCATACAGTTTCCACCTGAGAGGTGGGATTGGGGTGGGGAGAGGGACAGGAGGAGTTAGAGTGACCTCTGTGGCATCCTCATGTGGTGTGACTGCTGGTCTTCTGGCATTGTTGCTGTGCAGAGGACTGCGTTTCCCATCGTTTCAGGGCAGGTCATAGGAAAGGAATGGATCCAAGAGACAGGAAATCAGCCCTGGAAGGTGGCCTGACGTGGGCAGAAGAGGGAAGGTACGTAGTCTGGATGGATCTTTCGAGGACCCAAGATGATAGGAACTATGGTAATTACTGAAAAAATTAAATTCCCGAGTCCCATTCTAAACTAGCCCAAGAACCCAGATCTCCAGGGGGACAATGTTTATCCTGTGAGAAACCTGGGAAACACTGCCCGTGGGGATAATAGAAACCGCAGAGGCGACGACAACGTGTGGGCTCGATTGTCTGGGTTAGGAGCACCTTGTAATTTCTAGGCCCTCTGGGAGTCCTGTTACACACCCAGCCTGTGCTAAGGTCCTGAAGAGAAAGATGTAGGTTCACAGTCGGCCCCAGTGTTGGTGGCTTCACACAGCCTCCTTGACCCAGCCTCACAGCAGCTCTGTTGGGGATTCACGTGAGAGCCACCAGTGGAAGGGGAAACAAAGTCTGAGTTGCGTCCCCTGCTCTTTCCTCTCTCACCCGGGGAGTTCTCCTATGTTTTCAGACTGGAGGACCTTGAACTCACTTATTAAAGAAAGCATGGTTTTATCTTTGCTTCTTTGTGTTGGAAGACAAGATCGCTGCATGTCTACATGATACAGATGAAGGGAACATAGTTGGGTTCACACGGAAAATGCCCAAGAGTGTGCCCAAGAGTGTGCCCAAGAGTGAGCACTGCCCCTGCCATCCTCTGGGGGACTCCCAGCTCCAGTGAACCCAGTTGAGAAAGTTCCCCCATCAGTGTGACGGGCTGGGCTCTGCCAGGTGCCATTCTGGACACAGAAAACACTGATCATTGAGCCTCTGGTGAAGGCGTTTCTCCCAGGAGAAGGAAGTCAGGAAGCACGCTGTGGAGGTGGTGGGAGAGCTGGAGGGGAGAAATGTCCTCTGACTGTTGGTGGGGAACCACGCATGGCCGGTCAGCTTCATGCCATGAGCCTCCCGGGACCTGGCATACCTGGGATTCCTGGAGTATCATGCATGCTGCCACCAACCCAAGCACCCCAATGGGAACAAAGTGGAGGGCCTGCATGCAGCTCTCCCTAATAAGGAATGCTTTGGGGAGGGCGGGGAGAGTCCAGCTGGATGAAGCATGGGGCTGCTGGAAAGTGCTGTTGCCCTTTACCTCACTCAGGAGGTGCCCCAGGGTCTGGCTGAGGTGGGGCAGCACTGGGAGTGCAGAGTGACTTCATCCCTTCCCTGTCTGAGGGTGGCAGACAGCAATGCGATGAGGAAGGCTGGTGGGCAGTGTGCTCCTGGAGGCTGCTCGGGCCTGAAGGAGCCGGAACTTGGGCAGGGTGTGTTTTGGGGGCTGGTTGAGCCACCACTGCTCTCATGTGCAAAAAATCACTCATAGGACTTTTCCTTAAAGGCCTTTGAACGAGCGAGTGAATCCAGCCTACCGGTACTTGGTGGGCCAAATGGATTATTTATTAGGAGGACTGTGCCTCTTCCATGAGATTGAGGGGCCAAGACCCAACATGATGGAAAGGTCCTGGGCTGGACCTGCAGGAGCTTGATTCTTTCTCAAATTCAGAGCCACCCCTGTGTCCCCAACCCCACATAGGAAGTGGCCATTTCTCTGTCTGTCAGGTCTCCTGGCCTGGCAGACACTTCCTGTGGTGCCCAGCCTTCACCTTACGGTGTCTCCAAGACCCCCTTCTGCAGGCGCTGACGCTCTGCCCCCTCCTCTTGGAACTGGGCAGTAAAGCTGCCAGCAGCTGCTCGCTGTCTTCCTGGCAGGCTGGAGTCCCCAGGAGCCTGCAGGCTGGGGTGAGAGCACAGCTCTGATAGGTGTCCGGGCGAGCTGCTTCTCTGCTGTGTCCCACTGACCCCTCCCTGCCGCTCTGGGAAAAGGAACAGGTTCCTGTAGGTCCCATGAGTGGGATCTGGCAGAGCCTGATGTCCTTCACCAGGCCTGTGTCCTTCACGGCTGTGCACTGGGAGGAGACCTTAGTGCCAGTCACAGGAGTCCACAGGCAGGTCTCTGTATTTCCATCCCTGCCCACCACTGAGCCGTCCTTCCCTCTGGAAAGGAGCTAGAATTGCGGTCTAGCTCTCATGAAGGTCTTCTCTTTCTAGAGTAGGTTCCTGGCTTTGGAATTCTTCCTTTCTTTGAGTTACAATGTAATAGTACTACTAATTAAACTGAGTAAAGTAAAAGATTTTTTTGAATTTTTAAAAAATCCTTAAGATGTATCTCACTAAGTACATATGTACAATTTGAGTAGTATGTTGAAAGTCCTTGCCCTAACCGGTTTGGATCAGTGGATAGAGCGTCGGCCTGTGGACTGGAGGGTCCCAGGTTCGATTCTGGTCATGGGCATGTACCTTGGTTGTGGACACATCCCCAGTACGGGGTGTTCAGGAGGCAGCTGATTGATGTTTCTAACTCTCTATCCCTCTCCCTTCCTCTCTGTAAAAAATCAATAAAAACATATTTCAAAGAAGAAGAAAGTCATTTAACGAATTGCTTTTATATTACCAACCTGATACGTAATTAGGGTCATTTATTCCCATTTATACTCAATATTAAGGTTAATATTGTTTCTCATTTAATAAATAATTTATTAATTATTTTATTTTCTTATTATTTTAAAATAATTTTTTTATTTTTTAATTACAGTTGACATACAATATTGTATTAATTTCCAGTGTACAACAAAGTGATTAGACATTTACATAACTTATGAAGTGATCACCTTGATAAGTCTAGTAACGGTCAACGAAAGAATGTCCAGCCTATGAAAAAGTTTTATAAGAGTTTGAGCCAAACTGAAAATTGCCAGGATGCCAAATCTCAACAAATTGAGAAAATGCTCTGGAGAATGGCAATTTTACAGCTTATTTTATACATTAAAATTGAAAGAGGAGATGTTAGGAAGGTTACCTGAAATCCACTGGTGGTGGATGAGGGAGGCGGGAGAAAGCAAAGCGGGGAAATCTCTGAGGCTGGGTAAAAAGTAAAACAAGACACATATTTCTTCTCCATCGGAGGTGCAGGGAAGTTAAGATTTGCAGCACACAGACATGGCATGTGGGCAGCAAGATAACAATGTGGTCTTGTGCTCTGGCGCCGGCGGTTGTGCCGTGGGGGGTCTGGAAAAGAAGCTTACTCTGACATTTCACAGGTGTGTTACCTTAGAAGCACAAAGACAACCGGCATTTTCAAAGTTAAAGATTGACCTTTGTCAAGGAAGCTACAGGCTTAGGACTTGACTACCCACCATGACCCGCTCCCAGTTAGGAATTTTATGTTCAGACCACCCTGTGCGATGACTTTGGTTTCTGGGTTTGTAAGGCCCGCCAGGCAGGCCTCTCCTGAGCTTGTCAGGTTTCCTATGTGGCCTCTTTTTTGTCCACATATTCATCTGACACCATGCATAGTTATTATTGACTATATTCCCTGTGCTACTTTACATCCTGTGACTGTTTTTACAACTGGAATTTGAACATCTTATTTTAAAATGTTTTTATTGATTTCAGAGGGGAAGGAAGAAGGAGAGCGATATAGAAACATCAATGATGAAAGAATCATCGATCAGCTGCCTCCCGCACGACCCCTATTGGGGATCCAGCCCGAAACCCAGGTATGTGCCTTTGAGGCTGGAAACAATCCAGATGTCCACCCATGGGTGAAGGATAAACAAACTGGTGTATTCATACAATGGAATATTACTCAGCAATAACAAGGAACAGACTACTCACATATGCAACAGCATCGATGAATCTCAAAAATATCATACTGTGTAAAAAAACAGGCAAAAGAATATCAACTGTATTATTGGATTTATGAAGTTCTTGACTATTTGCCTATAGATAGCTTATAGGCAAAGCTATCTATAGTGTAAAAATTAGATCAGTGGTTGCCTGGGGCAGGGGCTGAAGGGGTGGTTGGTTGCTAAGGTGGCATGAGGGAACATTTTCTGTATTTTGATTGGGGTAGTTGTTGTACCCTTAAAATAGAAGCATTAAAATAGAACGTTAATTTTACTTTAGTAAAAATATGTTAGACTAGGAGAAACTAAGATGGCGGCATAGGTAAACACCGGGAAATTGGCGCCTCACACAACAATTGAAAATTACCGCAAAGGACAGAGCAAACATCATCCAGAACAACAGGAAGGCTGGCTGAGTGTAAATTCTACAACTAGAAGGAAAGAAAAGCACGCTGAGAGCCAGAGGAGCTGCAGAGGTGAAGTGCAGAGGTACAAGTGCAGAGGTACGGTGGCTCGCGCGCGTGCGGAAAGGGGGTGGCACCTGAGGACGCGGCTGTCTTTTTGAATCACAAGCTCCCGACTGCTCTGAACTCTGGTTCCGGGAAGTCTCTGGGGACCCAGGACTCATACAGGGAGAAGCTGGTCTGTCCGGCAGCGGGCGAACTTGAAGGCGGCTTTCCCTCAGAGGTGCTTGCAGCAATTAGCGGGTCACTGAGACTCGCGACTCCGGGCGGAGAATCAGCCATAGCTCCTTGATCCGCCCTTTGATTCCCTGAGACCCCGCCCCACCCAGGCTGCGGCAGAGGCTTTTGCATGTGAATGTACCTAACTGCAGCCTAGCCAGGCAGACCCGGAACTTCCAAGAGAAGGCCCAAGGCCCCACAGCGGCTTGCATTGCTTCACAGCTGAGCCTCTTCTTGGCTCCTGCTGTGTGGCCTCAGGCAGAGGCTGAATTAGCACCTCCTTAGATCCAGGAGCCACTGTACCCAGTGGTCAGAGCGGGACCATCCAGATTGCAACTCCTCAGATCCATAAGGGACACACTCAGGGAGCAGACTCAGTGAGCACCAAAGCCCCACTGAAGCAAGTCTTGCCCCAGAAGGGTGTCTTCAGCACAGAAGTTCTCCCACTTTAGACACAGCTGATTCTCACAGCCAATTGGCCTGGAGGTCAATTCCTCCCAGTGATCCTACAACAACCAAGGCACCAAGAGTGCACCAAGAGTGTCCACCCCAGGTAACTGGGGAGGCTGAGCTACTGGGCCCTACAGGACACCTGGCGCGCAGGGCCACTCTATCAACACAGGGAAGCTGCCAAAATGCGGAGACAAAGAAACAGGTCACAAATGGCAGAAATGGAGGAAAGCAAACGATTGGATATAGAGTTCAAGGCCACGTTTATAAGGTTTTTCAAGAATTTTATGGAAACCGCCGATAAATTTAATGAATCCCTCAGTAAGTATAGTGAGACCATGGAGGACATGAAAAAGGACCAACTAGAAATTAAGCATACACTGACTGAAATAAAGAATAATTTACAGAGATCCAGCAGCAGACAAGAGGATCCCAAGAATCAAGTCAAAGATTTGAAATACAAAGAAACAAAAAATACCCAACCGAAAAAGAAAAAAGAAAAGAGATTCCAAAAATATGAAGATAGTGTAAGGAACCTCTGGGACAACTTCAAGCGTACCAACATCAGAATTATAGGGGTACCAGAAGGAGAGAGAGGGCAAGATATTGAAAACCTTTTTGAAGAAATAATGACGGAAATCTTCCCCTACCTGGTGAAAGAAATAGACTTACAAGTCCAGGAAGCGCAGAGAACCCCAAACAAAAGGAATCCAAAGAGGACCACACCAAGACACATCATAATTAAAATGCCAAGAGCAAAAGATAAAGAGAGAATCTTAAAAGCAGCAAGAGAAAGACAGTCAGTTACCTACAAGGGAGTACCCATACGACTGTCAGCTGATTTCTCAACAGAAACCATGCAGGCCAGAAGAGAGTGGCAAGAAATATTCAAAGTGATGAATAGCAAGAACCTGCAACCAAGATTACTTTATCCAGCAAAGCTATCATTCAGAATAGAAGGTCAGATAAAGAGCTTCACGGATAAGAAAAAGCTAAAGGAGTTCATCACCACCAAACCAGCATTATATGAAATGCTGAAAGGTATTCTTTAAGAAGAGGAAGAAGAAAAAGGAACTCTTACCATTTTCCACAGCATGGATGGAACTGGAGAGCGGATAAATACCACATGATCTCACTCATTTGTGGAATATAATGAACAACATAAACTGATGAACAAGGACTGATCCAGAGACGGAGAGGCATTGATTGGACTGTCGGGCCTTGGAGGGAAGGTAGGGGAGGGTGGGGGTAAGGGGGAAAGATCAACCAAAGGACTTATATGCAAGCATATAGGCCTAATCAATGGACATGGACAACGGGGGGGTGAGGGCATGAGCGGGGGGGGTGGGGGGGGTAGAGGGTAACGTGGGGACAAGGACACATATGTAATATCTGAATCAATAAAAAATATATTAAAAAAAAATAAAAAAAAATATGTTAGACTAAAGAGAAATAATAACCGAATGCAATATGTGAATCCCAACTGTACCCTATTTGCTGAAAACAAAGCTCTAAGAGATATTCTTAGTGTGATGAGGAAATGTTGGCTATGGCTGGCTGGTAGATGACGTTGTAGAATTATTGCTAGTAGTCTTGGTATGCTCCTGTGGATGGGTGGAAGCATGTCCTCATTCCTAAAAGATGTGCACAGAAGTGTTTAGAATTGAAATGTCATGATGTGTGCAACTTACATTCAAATGGTTCATGAAGAACAAAAATATGTATACAAACACACAGAGATGAAGCAAATCTGGCAGATATTAATAACTGTTGAAGAAAAGTAGGGAGTACATAGATGTTCGTTGTACTTGCAACTTTTCTTACTTTTCAACATTCCCCAGCAACTTTCTGTAATAATGATCGGGGTAAGGAAAGTTAATATTGAGGTATAATGGCTTACCCTGAAGTCTACAAATTCTTCCTTAGAAGAGGACCCTTATAAAGACATGGCTAGAGTTATTTTCTCCCAATGCTTCTGAGTGTATTTGTGCTTTTGAACAGAATCCCGAGAACAAAGAGCATTACCTGGTTGCAGCTCTGCTGACTTGGCTTCCTCGGCAGCTCGCTGGGCCCGGGAGGGTCTCAGAACACACTGCGTCAGGAACGCCAGGCTGGGCCACTTCTCCGCTGCCCTGGTCAGAGGGAGGTGACTGGGTGACTAGCTGCCCACCCTGCATGTTGAAGTGTTCTCAGCCTGCCCAGGTCACCCCCTGGCTCAACTCTGCCAGCCAAGCTAAAAGTCTCATCGCAAACACACTGAAAAAACAAGGCCCAGATGGCCCTGTTTGCTGGAGTGAAAATCAGGTTTACACAGGCACCTTACGGAAGGTTACATTTTTGCATAAAAATGTCTCCCTTCCCACCCAAACCCACTAATGCCCTGGAGACTTTGCCTAGAGCCTGGGGCAGGTGAGGTCTTGGGGATGGTGAGAAGGGTAGGAAATCCTGTGCCTTCTCTGGAAGGGGCATCTTTAGCAAGGCAGGGCAGAGCCAGTGAAGGGAGGAGCTGTTGGGTCTGAGGCCAGGAGGAGAAAGGGATGCAGTGAAGTTCACATCTTGACCCGGGAGGGAACTGAGTTCAAGGCGCCTGAGTGTAGACCGTGTGAAATGTTACGGAAATGTCCGAGTTAAAGGCTGAGAAAGGTTCCCTGGACATGGCTGCTCGTGAGCTGGGGATCAGGGCCAAGATCTCCTGGGGAAAGGGGGAGGATATGGGGGCACAGGTGCAAACAATTTTTCCAGAAGTTTAGTGCAACACTGTGATGGCTGTGGAAGAAGCAGGGAGAGGGGAGAGGTTTTCAGTGGCTGGAGCCCGAGTGTGCTCAGGACTGCACTGAGAGGTGTGACCCCGACCCTGAGACAGGAGAGTTAAGAGAGGAAAGGGGAGGGGTGTGCTCATTCTCCTGCGGTTTATTTAACAAGGAGAGACCTCTCTAGATGGAGGGAATGCGAGAGGGGCAAAGAGGGAGGGTAAGATACTAGTGCCACCCAGCTAGTGTTCCCACTGTGCATTCAAATTTCATGTCTTTAAAAATAAAGAGTGACCATACTTACAACTGTAGTGCATATTTGAAAGTCGCTAAGAGAGTAAATCTTAAAAGTTTTCATCATGAGAAAAAAAATTTGTAACCATATATAGTGACGAATGTTAACTGGACTTACTGTGGTGATCATTTCGTGATATTTACAAATACCAAACCATGTTGTACACCTGAAACTAATATAATGTTTTGTCAGGTATGCCTCCAAAACAATAAAGAACCTCATTTTATGTAGCTGTAGATCTAGGCCTACTTCTTATCATAGTTAATCCAGGAAGAAAAGGAGAGAGAGAAATAAAGAAACCAACAGATATGTAGGGAGTCTGAGATAAAGGGGAAAGTCAAGCCACCAAGTGATGGAAAGAGTGGCAAAGCAGAGAGATACAAAGAAGAAATCACATAAAAACCCACCAGGAGATGGACAGCTGGGTCCCACACAGACCCGCTATGGGAAAGAGATTCGGATTGTCCCCCTGGGTGAGTCATTGACTTTCATAGGGTGACACCCCCCTTGAGGGTCTTTTCAGTTTGCCGCTGCTGCTGTCCTGCATCTCTAGGGAAAAGTCACATGGTCGGTAGCCATTATACCCAATTCAAGTATTTCGATCCAATAAATCTGTTTTTCTAACTTGACTGGGATCCATTCTCATTTGGAAGAGACTGGCAAAGAAGGTAGATCAAATTATCTATCTATCTATCTATATATATATATAAAAGGCTAAGTTACCAACTGTCCATCTGTCCGACCATCCGACTGGCCAGCCAGCCGGCCGGCCAGTACATATGATGTGCACTGGCAATTTAAAAATAAACGTGGCTCACACATGCATGATACATATAAAGCTTTTGCTGGCGTTAATTGCACAGGTGTGTTTCAATCTGTCACTGTTGATCGTGAATTTTATTGACACTTCTATTATAGAGAAAGGGCAAATAGCGATATTAAAATATTTCTTCTAATTAATTTCTGTGCACCGGGCCACTAGTGTTTTATAAACATCGACTGACCTCCTATGTGCAAACCTATTGTCTTAGTGCCCAGATAAAAACATTACTAATAGCGGCTGTGTCCCTGAGGCCCACGGTGCCGGACTCAGGCTGTGAAGTGGGCTGCAGCACAGAACCTGCTCTCCGGGGGTGTGGCCAGCTGTGTGGGCTTGGGGCTCAGAGACAGTGACTACCTGCAGGGAGGGGGTGGGTACCAGACTGGGCCTTTTCTACCTGAAAATGGTGCTGTATTAATGCTAAACAGGCCAAAGCTGTTTCTTCTCATTCCTGCAGCCATTTACCATTAGCAGGTCCCTGTGGTGGCTGCCATAGGTATATAACACAACGGTTTTACTATCAATGTTTGGGGCTATAATTGGGCTTCCTTTCAGAAATACACCAGTTGGAAATAATATTATCTTCTGAGAGTTAATCCTGAATAAAATCAACTCAATACATAAAGGACAGAACAGAGATAAGCAAATTTACCAAAGGAGACAGGGTGTTCCGACATATGGCAGAGAACAGACATGAGCCCTCAGCAGTGTGTGCCTTTTGCATGTTGTTCCCTCTGCCGGAATGCCTTTCCCTGCGTCCTCTAGCTGCCCAAGTGCTACCACCTTTGGAGACTCAGTTGAAATGCTACCACCCCACGTACCTTTCTTTCCTGATCCTCTCAGTCAAAAACAACACTCCTTTCTCTACACCAAGCATGTCAAACTCATGGCCTACTGGCCACATGCCTCGTTTATTTGGCCTGTGTTAGCCTTTGAGTTTGACATGCTTGCTGTACACTCTAAAAGTGTGTGTTTAGCCTTGTTGTCATACATATTTTCTTCTCTCCTGGAGTAGAGTTAATGGGTTATATGTAAGTCCCCCCTACTCCAGTATAAACTCCTTGGCCACAGGAACCAGGTCTTATTCCACACTCTATGTGTATCACGGGTCAATAAATGTTAAATGAAAGACTGAGTAAATGAATGCATGTGAGATAACCACTTGACTATGCATTGAAAGG
The DNA here is from genome assembly GCF_014108235.1 of Myotis myotis. Taxonomy (NCBI): domain Eukaryota; kingdom Metazoa; phylum Chordata; class Mammalia; order Chiroptera; family Vespertilionidae; genus Myotis; species Myotis myotis. The sequence continues at coordinate 38,698,417 of NW_023416357.1, forward strand.
TCTGGAAACCAATCCCAGTAGAACACATTGCTAGAAAGAATGCATTCTTACTAGTAGCTAACTACATAAAACCACACACAGATTTCAATAAATAGTGCACAGTTGTTACTTACTTACCCCAGGAGAAGTCTGTCCTAGTTGGGACTCCCCAGAAATAACCTTGGATGGGGGGTTCTTGTCCATGTGACATGTTGAGGACGTGCTCTCCAGGAAAACTAGTGCGGGAGAAGGAGGGGGTGGGGGCACACTAAGCAAGGCCGTGCCTGAGCTGGAGACCAGTGTCAGCCTGCTCCCACAGAGCACTGGAGCATCAGCTGTGCTCTGCGTTGGTACTCCGTGAAGCAAGGAGGCTGGCCTTTGGTACCCCACGTCAGCTTGACTTTGGCTGAGGTTCCCTTGGAGGTGGGTGTAATTTCTAGGAGAGAAGGCTCCCATTGGCCAAGGGCAATGATCTGCATTGGGAACAGCTGTGATCCATTAGCAGCCTAGCTGAGCTTGGGAAAGGAAATCCAGGCTGGGATATTCAGTCCATTTAGAGTTCATCGTTGATGGTCCACAGGTGCTCCCCTCCCCGGGTCTCCCTTTTTCTTCCTTTTCTCCCTCTCAGCCAGCCCTACAAGGTCTCAGTTCCAACCAGCTGGGACCATGACTGGTGCTACTGACAGGGCCACAGGGCATTCATGCAGCTGGTGGTCCCGTAAGGCTCAGGTCCAGTTCTGTGGAGAGGCACACCCACAGAGAAAAAACATTTAGCCACTAATAATATTCACCTGTCACACTGTAACCCTGGGGTTCTGATGTCCAGAAGACACAGAAAATGGCTGCATAGATAAGAGAATATGTTTATAAATCATTTGGTGAAACAAATGATTATTTTTTTGGTGTTGGCCACGCTAATCTGGTATTCACGGTAATGTGGAGTCACAGTCCTCGCGTGGTGTGGGCTGCCTACGGCACTTAGCTAGGTGCTTCTGGTCCTGCTGTGGCAGCCATGGGCTTTGTCACCTCTTCAAGGCCAGCTGCTCCTGGTATCTATTTATGTGTAAAAGTCACGCCCAAACTTAGTGGCTTAAAGCACAAAGATCATTTTATTATCTCTTATAAATTATGGGTCTGTGGTTCAGGAATTAAGGAAGGCTCGGCCGGCCACTTCCAGCTCAAGGTCTCTCATGCAGTGTAATCACATGCTAGCTGGAGTTGGAAGAGAGCAGGTCAGAAGGGGCTGGGGGCTGGCCAGGCATCTGTCTCTCTCTTCATGTGGTCTCAGGACTTCTCTGGGCAGTTTCCCCAGGTGGAATAGCTTGGGCTTCCTCATAGCGTGGCTGCCCCAGGCAGTCATAGTGACTAAAACTTCCAGAGAGAGAGGGCTCCAGTGAGCAAGGCACAAGCTGTGTTTGAGGACTTAGCTTTGGAGGTCATGTTGTGTTGCTTCCTCCGTACTCATGGAGACAGTCACAAAAGCCCACCAGTTTCAGGGGCAGGGGAGGTAGACGACCTCTTAATGAGAACAGTTTCAAAGTATCCATGTAAGATGAGAATGAGCAATATCGGCACAGCCATCTTTGGGAAAAACAATCTCCTACCTCAGCTTTGGCTGATTAAGAGCGTCATGAGCTCCAGAAGGTGGAAGGGGGAAATCCCTTAGAGTTATTCTTGGGTTTTCCAACTTGAAATGTCTAGGTGTTCTGGACTTGGCTTACTGCTTTCTACTTTGCAAGAGAAGAGTCTTCTGTTGTACCCTGTCCGTGGCAGTGAAACCAGCAGCAGCAGCAACAGCAAACAGAAGCATCTGGAAAGAGGATCTGCAATTGGCCACGGTGGATTTCAGGGAAGAAGCTGCTGGAAGCCAGTTTCCTAATATAATCAATGTCCTCTACTTGCTCATCCTTTCTGCTCTTTGAGTTTTGTTTAATATGTGACCAGTATGGTAGGTCCCAACTCTCTCTGCCCTCTTTCTATATTAGGGCACATCCATTGCAGCCAACAGCCTCAGTCTTATAGTTTTCTAGTTTCTAACTAGAAATCTGATTCCCCATGTTATGATTTTCCACCTGGCCACACAGGTCATAAGTCCCTCCCTGCTGGCGTGACTAGCCTGTCCTAGTTCGCTCAGGACTTTTCCAGCTTTAGCACTAAAAGTCCTGCGTCCTGGGAACCCTGTCAGTCCTAGGCAAACCTGGATGGATGGCCACCCTTCCCTCCATCTATGGAAGTGCTGCTCTTATGTCAGATGCCCACCTCAAGCTGAGGAGACCTGGGCTACCAGGTGTCCAGCGGGGCCACCGTCTTTCAGGAGCATGGGGCAGTTTCTCTGAGGATGCGGTATGAGTTGGGCCAGCAATGATCAACCTCTCTAGTTAAAACCAGACCTGGATGAATGACTCATTAGAAGGGAAGGAACTAAGGTATTATACGTACACGTGCAGCAGTTTGGCATCGTAGAAAGAGCAGTGAAATAGGACTCAAAATACCTGATTTCTGCCACTGACTTCACCTTCCTGAGCCTCAATTTCTCCATCTGCAAAATGAAAGGATTGGACTAGGGCTTGATTCATTTTTTCCCTCTTGTTTTAGAATTTCATTCTAGAGCAGTGGTGCTCAACCTTCTGGCCCTTTAAGTACAGTTCCTCATGTTGTGACCCAACCATAAAATTGTTTTCGTTGCTACTTCATAACTGTGATGTTGCTACTGTTATGAATCGTAATGTAAATATCTGACACGCAGGATGGTCTTAGGCGACCCCTGTGAAAGGGTCGTTCGACCGCCAAAGGGGCCGCGACCCACAGGTTGAGAACCGCTGCTCTAGAGGGTAAAGCTACTCATCCTTCTCAAGACAAGGTCTGCTATTATCAATCTTAGAGCAAGTCCCACCCCTCCCATCTCCTCGCACCCTTCCCTCCTCACTTCCTGCTTTTACTCAGCATTGTTTTTAAAATATCCTCGTGGTGCTGGGTGCTGGTCTCTGATCTTCTCACCGTAGCATTTGGAGAACGGTGTTTCAGGATCGCAGAATGCTCTGTTATCCAGAGTTCTAGCCACCAGGAACCAAGTTATTGGTGGGCTTTCTAGAGTGGCAGAAGAGAGAAGACAGTATCTTTAATTCCTCCCCAAATTGTATCACTTTGATCTGCATGAGGGGACCCAATGGGCTGATATGTGGAGCACATCAAGGAAATGAATGAGGTGCTGAGTGGCAAGAGCAGTTGTGAACGCATCTTTGGGCTTCTAACTCTCTGAGCTTGAAGCCTTCTCACAACCTCCCAGATCTGCAGTCCTACGAGCTCTCGCTGGAGGAGCTCACCGCCTGCGTAAAGCTGGTAGACATTACTCCTGGGGAAGTGGGAAGGCGCGTTCCCTGGCTCTGGCTCTCATTTCACCAGGCACGGAAAAGTACCGCAGCTACTTAAGGCCTCAGCCAGAGATAGACCCCAAGTAGCACGTACATCTGCAAGCTCCAGCCCCTCTTCCCCCGGCCGGCCGGGAGAGATGCTGTGGTTGTTAGTGGTTATTAGCAGAGCCATGTGTCACAGGCTGAGACGCTCTCTTGGTGGCATTGAGGCTAACGGAGCCATGTGGTGTCTGGGAACCGGCTGCGGGTGGGGAGCAGCTGTGGGGACCGGCCCCTCATGTCACTGCCTGCCTACGCCTGGGAGGATGGGTTCCATTTCAGGCAGCAGTGATTCACGCTGGGTGGCCTCTGCCCTCCCTCCCGCATCAGCGTCACTGAGAGCTACCCAGAGGGTTGAGAAGGGCACAGCTCCCCTTGGAGAAAGCACGCCCTGACGAAGGGCCTCTCCTCTCTCCATGTATCTGGTTCAACAAGGTCTTAATCTCCACTCAGGCCTCTCGGCAAGCTCAGGCAATCCCCAAAGCTGGACTGGTGAGGCCCATCGAAATCAGAGTGGGTGTGGGGGGCTTTAGCGCCCCCCACCACCACCACCACCACAAGGAACACACTTTCTCACCTAAACTTCATACAGAGACACATCTTGAGTCCATTCCAGGCCTTAAGTATTTTTGCTTCTTGGAAGATGCAAAACAAAAAGAACAACAAAATACTAAAAGAAAAATAAACAAATAAACACACACACATACACACAGCAAAGGCCTATGGTCTCCACCGAGTGGTTTTGAGTCTCTCAGAGGAGGAGATGAGCGCGTTTACAGGATTATGTACACACTTTACCTAAATGTCTTCCTTTGCAGCAATAGGACTTAAGCTGATGCTAGAATCAGAGAGGAGTCACCTTGGCCTTCAGGCCTGGCAGCCCAGCTCCTCGGTGCCCAGGCAACAGCTTCAGGGGCCTCCTGACGAGGGCCTGGTTCCTCCTTACCAGGGACCCAGCTTCTCCAGTACCCAAGGAGAAGGCTTTCAAAAACAGGAGTAAAGTAATCACAGCTGATAGTCCCTGAGCTTACTGTGCCGCGAGCTCTCTATATCATCTCACTGGGTCTTCATACTCCGGAGAAGTGGGTACTATTCTCAGCCTCTTTTATAAATGAGGCTCAGAGAGTCGAAGCCGCTGATCCAGACACACAGCTGGTAACTGGTGGGGCCAGGATTTGCTGGCAGGAAAGATTCCAGAGCCTGAGCTCTCATCCACCATGCATGTGTAAGCTCACATACATGCTTGAAGGTGCATGTATGTGCCCTTTGGTTTATACAGTGTAATTATTTTATAATATCCACAGAATCACAAATGATTGGGAGTGGAAGTCACTCTAGAGATGACCTATTTGACTCCCTTCCCCACTTTCGATTACACACACACACACACACACACACACACACACACCAATAAAAGAAATTGAGGACTTGCCTTATTGCAGTGGTTCTCAACCTTGGCTGCACATTAGAATCACCTGGGAATCTTTTTAAAATCCTGATTTCCGGGCCTCATCCTCCAGAAATTCTGTTTCTTTGTTATGGGGTGAGGCCACAACATTAGTAACAAAGAAACAGAATTTCCGGAGGATGAGGCCCAGAAATCAGGATTTTAAAAAGATTCCCAGGTGATTCTAATGTGCAGCCAAGGTTGAGAACCACTGCCTTAGAGAAATAGTTCTCAAGTGGGCAAGTTTCAGAATCACCTCCTTAAAGCCCAGATCTCTGGATCCACAACAGAGCATCTAGTTCAGCAGCTCTGGGATCTGCATTTCTGCAAAATCCAGAGGCTGCTGACCCTGCTGGTCCTGGGACCTCACTGTGAGAGCCACGCGTGACTATAAACTGGACATGTTAAGGCCCATAAGCCCCTCTGCAGTCCTGTTACCTAAACGCTCCCAGTAAAGCCTGGACAAACACATTCCCAATGGGGTCACTCTTACCCGATCACTTGTTCTTAAATAACTCTCTTTGGCTCCCAGCAACAGAACCAGAAGGTGGTGGGCAGATTCTAAAAATGCCCTTCTCCAAAAAGGAGTCCACACTCCTCATCCCCCAGAACCTGAGACTGTGATAAGAATACCATTCCTGTGACTGTGCTGTTATAAGGTACCGTTGATGTAAAAAAGGGATTATCTGGGTGAGATTTTAATCACACAGGTCCTTAAAAGCAGAGAACTTCTATGGCTGTCGCAGCAGAAAAATAAGGCAAAAGGGGAAGCTAGAATGATTGGCAAGGAGATCTGGATTTTGAGAGGGTGCAGCCGTATTGAAGGTGGGGAGGGCCACGGGAGAAGGAAAGTAGGTGACTGCTAGAAGCAGAAGTAACCTCTGCCAGGAAAAGGGGCCTGCAGTCCTACTCTGCACAGGGCTGAACTTGCCAACAATCAAAATGAGCTTAGGAATAGTCTTCCCTAGGACCTCCGGCTAAGACTGACATCTGATCTACAGAACTTTGAGCTGGTAAACGAGGGTCATTGTAGCCTCTGTGTGTGGTCATACCACAATAGAAATCAAATACACAAGCACACAAACCCCTGAGATCAGGAGGGAGCCATGCCCAGTGCAGACCCACCCCGTCCAGAGAGCCTCAGACCACGAGCTGGGCCCCTGGGAGGCTCACCTTGTTTGCTGAAAACGTCAGTGGCTGTGACCTACATTCCATCTCCATCAAGGTAACATTCAGTTTCATCTAAAAAAAAAAAATCTAAAGGTTGTCTGAGAGAACACCTTGAGAACAGGTGGCCCCAGCGACCCTCAGCCGACACAGGCTGGCCCGAGACCACAGACGGATCCCCTCGTCAGCAGGCGTGTGCCCTTCATGGAAGAGCAGTTTGAAAACAGTTTAGCAAAACAGATTGTCCTCCTGCACTGCTGCTTGGTCACATAACATCCTTTCCTGTTTCTGAGATTAATCATCTATAGAGCTGAGCCCTGTCCCTCAGCAGGATGCGAGGAACCTCAAGCGAGAGGATGGGATGAATGTGCAGGGTCGTTCGGCAATGATTCCTGCACCCCCAGGTATTCTTATGATTCTTGTAACAAAGTCAAATGCGTGAGGACAGTTTTGGTTCTCAGCATGACCGTAGCACCGCTATGATAGTATAGCTATGGTCCAACCACTGTGTCTTTTTACTTTAAAAGGTGGATATAACTATCTGCCACCATAGTCAGATACAATTCAAGTAAAGGGAACAGGTAGCAGTGGGTAATCCCTACTATTGAGGTTTTCCCCAACACCTCCCTCCAACTGACTGACAGATGCCAGACATTCACTGAAGTGCAGGTTCATCTCTCAGGGCCGAGGTGCCATATCTGTTCCATCAGGGCCTTTCCCAGATGCAGCCATCCTCTCACCACAAGTCCTGGAGGGCGACCGGTCAGCACATGGGGCTTTGCTCATGTTCCCCATAAGCCTGTACCCTCAGCATGCTGCAGGCGCAGAGCTGGTCAGGCATGGCTTTTGGACCCTCTCCATGACAGCTGCCCGCTTTGCTGCTTTAGCCCTGATGACCAGCCATGACAGGGAAGAGGACTCAGTGTGGGGCCCCAGGACCAGTCTAGCTCCTGGATTCCCAAGCAGAGCCAGGAGCTGTGCATGCTGATATTTTCCTCTCACAGTAACTGGATTCAGAGTTGAATCCAAGGACCAGCTTCCTTGATGGATCATACCCTCCTGACCACTTCTGCTTTGGTTGATTTTCTCCCCATTGCAAACGATGGTGGCCAGTGACAGGGTTCTGCTGTGCAGAGCAGAGCACCCAGCCCCCTTCCTGCTGCTTTGTTCTTTTCCCCCAGCCGCCGCTCTGAGCCTCCCCCTCCCACAGTGTGGAGGGATAAGGGAAGCCAAGCAGTGTCATTTCTATTCAAATGCTTGGGAAGAAACTCTTTTTGAATTCTAGAAATCTTGAAGGGTTTTGAGCCACATATTTGAAAACAGAACTAGCAGATCGCTGTTTTTCCATGTTATCCAAGCTCATGGTTTTGTTTTATTTTATTTTGCTTTTTCCGTGCTTCGAGTGGTTGAAATATTTGGCACTTTTTTTGTTATGGGAGATCTGGTGGTATTTCATGTGTAGTCAAATCAAGTGGCTATGACCCACACTGCTGTGAAATAGGTTATACTGTAGGATCATGGTCTGAGCACACACACACGACCTCCACAAAGCAATTTACTTCCTGCCATGACATATTTAATCAACTGTTTTGCTAACAAATACAGGACTGTGCTAGTTTCATTTCCCAGGAGTTGCCTGATAAGCTCTGAAAACTCTGTTTTTGTCATTTTAGTGTCACTTTTCATTCATCTCTTTGAACTGTCATCATTTCAAAATTACAATTTTTAACTAGGAATGCGGACTGGTGGTTAAAAGCAGGAGGTTTGAGATGTAGGTCTGAGAAACAGTGAAAATATACAAGAAACTCAGGAAAATTCAGAACGTGACATTCTTGATGGCTGTGACAGAGTGTTGCCCCCACGGGTCCCATCAAAAACTTGCCAGTAAATAAGAATGAGTGAGTGAGGACACAACACGGTTGATCTAAAGTCTTGGGACACCCTTGGATGTCCACACGGACAAAAATTCAAACAGTATCACAGACTAAACAGTGACGAGTCAACAACACTCCTCTGGGCAAGACTGTATTTTCCAGAGAACGGCAGGGATATCTCCTACCCCACATGTTCTTCTGCACGGTGACATTGACATTCTTCCCGGAAAGGAAGAACCTAATTTCCTTCCTTTAGTGTCTGGCTTGGCTTAGTGACTTGCTTAAGCAATAGACTGAAATGGGGGAGACCACTCCAATTGCAACACACTCCATCCTTGCTGCTCAAAGACCTATCTGGGAAGATACCTGAGGGGTCATCTGCTTGGTTTCCCATCTGGTTGGCAGTGAAGTTGGAGACTGCAGGCTTTGTCCTGTAGCAGGAAGAGGCATTTTAGTGGGCAGAAAAGTTCCCTGGTCTCCCAGGAGCACTCGGGATGAACTTGGAGTCGGTTTCCAAAGATTCCTGATGACAAGAGCCACGCGGGCACTATTCTCCCCTGGACATTTTGGTTCTGTTTTTCTGAGTTGGGAGCTCAGATTTTACTTTTTTAAAAAGTGGCCTGGATGATTTTTCTCACCAGGGAAGTCTGGGAAGCCTTGACTTAGGGCAAGAGAGCAACTCTTTTCCTTCTGCTCAATGTTGCAAAAGAAGGAGCTGATATAATATTTAACCTCTGAAGAGAGACATCTGCTTGCATAAGCTCTGTCGGGGAAAGAACGAGGGTCACAGTTACTATTCTGAGGAGGAGGAAATTCGTGGGGTTGCTTTGAAGCGGTTCTGTGGTTATGAATGACAGGTACCGTCGCTGAAGATGGGGCTTTCTTCTCTAGATGAGCTTGGGTTTGATTGCAGAACACAGCAGGCTTGACAATGCAGCTGTTTACTTCCCCCCGAGGCCAGGGACTGTGCTGCCACCATGGAGGGAGGGCCGGAAGCATGTGTCCCCACACGCTAGGTCATGCCTGTGCTCACTCAGCCTCCGCCAATGATGCCATGCACGGGAAGGTTTCCTGTGGCACCCCTCCTCTCCGGCAGTTGGAATCGGTCCCCAAATGCTGAAAGCAAAAGGCACATGGGAAGTGGGAAGGAGTGCACACATGGTCAGGTCTGCTTATTTCTTTAATCTTCACCCAGATATATTTTCCACTGATTTTTAGAGAGAGTGAAAGAGAGAGGGGAAAGACGGAGAGAAATATCGATGTGAGAGAAACACATTGATTGGTTGCCTCCTGTGTGCGCCCTGACGAGGGCCGGGTCTGGGGAGGAGCCTGCAACTAAGGTATGTGCCCTTTAACTGGAATTGAACCTGGGACCCTTCCATCGGCAGGCTAATGCTCTATGCACTGAGCCAAACCAGCTAGGGCAAGTCTGCCTATTTCTAATGAGCTGACCAGCAGGAAAATTGGGGTTGATACATCAAGGGACCCTGGAGGTCCCGCTGCCATTTCTACAATCCTGGTTTTGGTAAGACACAACAGGGCCTTGGAACAGTGCCTAAGTGTCTAGAAAAGCACCTCCTGGCATATAAGGCAGCTCAATAGACACGCTGTGAATGAGCGAATGAATGAATGTGAATGAGAGACAGCTTGAATTGCAAAACAGAGACCTTGAATTATTGACAATTATGAGAAAACTTCAGGCTTCATTTCTCAGAACTTTATTCTTCTACACAAAGTTCAGGCCTCTGCCTGTTCTACTCTGTTAACCACAGGAGCCCAAAGTTCTCCCATAACTAATCTGAACCTATGATCGCTTGCTCTGCTCTTAGGAGCTCTCATACTCCCTTTCCCTTGTAAGGAACGGGTGATTGTGTGAGGACGATGGAGCAGGGCAGCAGGCCCTTGGAGGACTTCCCTGTCAACGTGTTTTCCGTCACTCCTTACACACCCAGTACCGCGGACATCCAGGTGTCCGACGATGACAAGGCAGGGGCCACCTTACTCTTCTCAGGAGTCTTCCTAGGACTGGTGGGGATCACGTTCACCATCATGGGCTGGATCAAATACCAAGGGATCTCCCACTTGGAATGGACCCAGCTCCTCGGGCCCATCCTGCTGTCGGTTGGGGTGACGTTCATCCTGATTGCTGTGTGCAAGTTCCAAATGCTCTCCTGCCAGTTGTGCAACGAGAGTGAGGAAAGGGTCCTTGACACGGAGCAGACGGCAGGAGGACAGTCATTTGTTTTCACTGGTATCAACCAGCCCATCACCTTCCATGGGGCTACTGTGGTGCAGTATATTCCTCCCCCTTATGGCTCTCAAGAGCCCATTGGGGTGAACACCGCGTACCTACAGCCAGTGGTGAACCCTTGCTGCCTCACACCACCTGGAGTGGTGGCCGCTGCCACGCCAAGCCCTCCTCAGTACTGCACCATCTACCCTTCAGAGAACTCTGCCTTTGTTGACGACCAGGACTACCCTGCCTTCGCGGATGGTGGAGATGACAGGTATGGTGTCTGTGGTGGGGATCCTCCCCTTCCCGCAGTCACAGCCATAGTCGATGGCTCTGTTTGCTCTATAAGGAAGGTGGTGGGCGAATGCAATCTCTGTGTGGCCTATTGCCAGGCAGGTGGCGTTGGTTCTGGGAACAGTGCTGTGGGCTGTAACGCATCTGTGTTTTCCGCTCACACTTCAGGTCCAGCCCTGATGCTGAGCTGCTAGAAGAGACGCAGCGGGGAGGTGAGGACTCTGCTGGCTTCTCTCCTCCCCCCTATGAGGAGATATTCTCCCTCCCTCGATAGAGACGAATGCTGAGGGAGTAGCCTGAAGTCATTGTTGCTGACAAATGAAGTGTTCTACGCTGCAACCTTCAGGAGGCAGACAGCAGAGCAGCCCCAGCAGCCTGACAGACACCATTCAAGGGGGGGAGGGGGGGAGGTGAAATGTCTCAAATTGGTAAAAATGAGGCTGGGGTGGAGAAATTACCTTCTGATACAGCAAGGGATCCCCCGTCTACAGTTCACCAGCAGCATGCCTACCAGCAGGAATCTCAACTGTTTATCCACAGCAGTGAGAGTGGGGGTGGGAGGGAGGCAGGGAAGAGAAAACTGTGGCTTTCCCAGGGCCCTTCTCAGTTCCCAGGGTACATTTGCATATCCCATCAGGTGTCCCCGAGGACTCTGGGTATCTTAAAGGCTGCAATAAACAAACGAATAAATGGAGTAAAAAATAAAGAATATGTTCTGTTAGGATATTGGATAGGTGTCTAAACCATTCAAAATAAGTAAGAATAGGACAATGATGTCATTAGATACTTAAGTTATCATTGGGTCGCAGGGACTCTGGGCTGCTGATGCTCTTGTGGGGAAGTGTAGGCTTGATGTGTCCTCCCAGGATGGGATCAGTGCTGGGCATGAGCTGCCTGGGCGCAGTGCCGGCAGAACCTGGGACTTCTCTCAGCACCTCACAAGAGTTCTGTGGAGTTAGACAGAACGGAGCTGCCATGCCAACACCTGGGAAATCATGGATCGCGGAAACAATCATTATAGCCAAGACAAGCTCATCTCTTTTATAAAAAACACACACACTGTTGCCCTTACTTTCCACGAATCCGGACTATGTAATAAACAACCAGAACAAACTCACAGGCTGTGGAAGAGATCAACTAAAATCATCAGGTTTTAAAAGAAAAGATTTTTCTTAGGCTACAAAGGGAGGCTTGCCCAAACAAGACAGGATTTAGCCGTTCTTTAAAGTTTTGGTACTATTTTTACCAGAAATATCTAGTTTTCCAAGGATATGATTCACATAGGCCATGGTATATTATTGTGATTTGTATTCTATCTCGGGAACAAAATCTTTTCCTATGAGAATTCATTTTCATGTTTGATGATAGGATGTGATGGAAAAATATAGTTCTGTTCACAGAAACTAGCTTTATATTCATTTCATGAAATACTGGACTCCGAGCTGGGGGCCATGGGCTCTGGGCAGGAAGTTAGTGACGGGGACATGGTTGAGCATCACCAGCAGCACGCCTACCAGTAGTGACACTCAGAGGCCTGCATGCCCGCCTCCCTCACCCCCTTCCCTCCTCACTCTCACCCACCCTGCAGCTTGATATCCCTGGGCTGGGGTTTGGCATGAAGGGATGCCCAAATTGGAAAAAGATGTTAGGAAAGGATGTCTCTGTGTGAAAGCTGGGAGGGTAGGACAGCCAATTTGTCTGGGTGACGCCAGGAGTCCCATATGCAAGGGCGTGGCCCGGGGGAGTTTGTAGCTCCAGAAACTGTCCCTGTTCTAAGACAGTGAAAAAGCGCTAACCGTAGAGGTAACCGATGCTTCTGAGGACAGTGCGTCAGCGCTAACCGCTTCGGGAGCTCAGGGTGGGGGGCTGGCCTGCAACAGTTGGGGGTCAGCAAATGGGAATGTGTTCATTCCGTCAGTATTTGTTGACTGAGCATCTACTCTGGGTCAGGACCGGGGCCAAGGGGCATATGACAGTGAAAAACCAAACCAACAGACGAGCAGATATGGCTCTGCCCTTGCAGAGTTCACCGATCATTATTCTCTGACACCAAAGAGGGGTCCTGAACTAGTCAGGAGAGTCACAGAGTTTGCTTGGGGAGTGCAGTCAAGGCCCTCACCACACCTAGCCCCAGGGAGTCACATTTACTAGGGTAGCCAGGTGGCTGGTGTTCTGGCCTCAGAGGACTGTCCTGGGAACTGAGTAGTTGATACCTGTACAAGGAGGAGGGGATGCCTAGCACATCCCTGAGTGGGAGAGGTCTTAGGGCTGCCCTGCAGGCTGTGTAAGCCTGTATATCGCTGCTGCCACCGCCCTCAGAGCTGCCTTCCAGTCCCTGACCAGTTACACCCACCAGCTCTCTTGCCTCAGGACAATCCCACAATGCTCTTTCTGTCTTTGTGTGGGGATTGCAGGGGCCAACATGACAGGAAGCCCCGAGTGGCCCCTGAACTCAGACACCAGGTCTCTGCCTGGTCTGTGACCAGCGAGGGCGCATTCCTGGACGAGTGTCTGGTTTGTGGTCTGGATGTTGCCATTCTCTCTCCTCTCAACATCTTATGGGACGAATAGAGAACTGGGATGTGGGAATGATGGACTGGAGTTTGGCCCAGCCACGCTATCCACCCCAAGGTTATGGTGTGGGAAGGGCCCTGCCATTGCCCACGTGCTCAAAGGCTCAGTGTCCAGGCCAGAGCCCGGGGCCTCCCTTGTCAGCCTTGTCGAGCATTTTGGTAGGTGTCCGCAGGGCAGCTGGGAAGCCACAGAAGGATTTTAATAATGCCCGTGACCTGACTCTGCACACTTGCTCACTCTGGGCAAGACCCAGAGGCATGGAGGGTGAAACATTGGTCTTGCTGGCAAAGCTCAGGCCTAAGTGACCAGAGCACCAGCGGACCTCGGTCTCCTCCACCTCAGCCTCCCTGGGGCCATGCGGGTAGGCACTTTCTGGTGAGCTACACGGAATTCAAAATGAAGCTCCGAGGTCTTGTTAATCCAAGGAGACAGGTTCCTTAAGAAAGTGAGGTTCTCTGGAAACCTCCTGCCAGCGCCTTGGGCTCCTTTTGGCTGGAGAGATGGCAGGCAGCTAACAGTCCTGATGGACCGGGGAAGGGGTCCTCCAGGCCTGGGAAGTGAGGCCCAGACACAAGGGGAAGACACTCTCATGAAGCTCTCAGCCCTCCTTTCTCCCCTGGAACCAACCTGTGGCCCAGCACCCACCCGGGGGCAGAGCTCTGAGGTCTTTCAGGGGCGGAGAACTTCCCAGGGATTGCAATCGCCTTCTCTTTGGCTCCACTGAGCCAGGCACGGGTCTAAATTTCAAATGCGCCGTAGCTCTCTGCAACACAGCCAGCCCTTTCGCTCTACCTATTTTTTGGGGGGCGGGGGGGAGGGAGGCACGGGGTACAGTATGAAAACAAAGACTCTTATTTGTGAAGAGCTGGCCATGGGTGTCTGTTTTCAGCTTCTGACCCCGGGGCCTCCTCCTCAGCGTGTTTACTGTTGGGTCAGTGGAGTAGGGTTGCCATGAAGCCCCACACCCCTGGGCAGGTGGTGTTTCTCCTCCAAACAGAAACTCCTCGCAGTGGCCGAGAGGCGGATACCTTCTTACCCACGGAGAGAAGAGGGCTTCCCACACATCACTGAGGTGACTGGGCCTAGCGCTCAGGAGTGTGCCCGTCTGTCCCGGTAACCAGGGCGCTGTCTGCAGCTCCAGCGCTCAGCACTCACCAAAGGCCTCGTTCAGAGCCCTCTGCACAGCCCACACTCTTGGTGCCTGTTGAACAACAAATGTGAAATAAGTAAACGAACTCTTCAAATAGGTAAGGACCTCTCTAACTCAACTTAGCTGTTTCATTGTTTTCTACGTTATGAAAAATTTCAAGTAAATACAAGAGTAGAGAGAATAGTATATGAAACCTATGTAGCCATCACCTAACCTCAACTCATGGCCAATCTTTTCATTTATACCCCAAGCACAGTCTCTCAACTGGATTTGTAAAGCAAATCCAAACTGTTAAATCATTTCATTCTAAAATACTTCATGTGTATTCTTCAAAGGTAAAGATTCGAGAGAAAAAACCCCAACACTATTATTACACCTAAAAAATTTACAATTCCTTAATGTCATTAAATATCTAGTCAATGTTTAACTTTCCCCAATTTTCTACTTTAAAAAAAAAAATGTTTTTATTGATTTTTAGAGAGAGAGGAAGGGAGAAGGAAAGAGAGATAGAAACATTGATCAGAGAGAAACATCCTCAGTTGGCTGCCTCCTACATGCCCCCTACTGGGGATTGAGCCTGCAACCTGGGCATGTGCCCCAACTGGGAATCAAACCAGTGATCTCTCGGTTCATGGGTCTACACTCAACCACTGAACCACACAGGCCAGGCCAGCCAATTTTCTACTTTTTATTTTTACCTCTTTGTTTTGTTTGAATCAGGATCCATTCTGCTAAATGCGCCCACATTTCTAGTCGTAGTACATTATGTTTTGGGATGTAGACAATTGGCACCCTATTGTGGTAGCAGATCCATATTTATTAAATTTCACTTTCCAAACAAAAATGTTTTTCAAGATTTCTTTTTACTCCATATCTCCTTCTCTGTCGGTTCCCTGAAACTCTAGGTATCCTTTGGAATTGGAAACTTTTCCCCCCTACTTTTAGCATATTATAATATTTTTCTAAATACAGGCCCAGAAAAAATTATACATGAAAAGAAAAATACCTTTAAGTGAGTGTTTAGTTGACAAATACCTGTTGCAGATTAGTTTCAAAAGTATCAGAAAACGCTGACAACCTTTAGCATTTTTGGCTTGGTCAGTAAAACTTAAAAAAAATGTTTTTTTCCTCCAGAGACCAGAAAAACTCCTTTGAACTTATCTAAAGTGGGAACTAGAGTCTCCTCCTTAAGAAATAAAGGGCAGAGCCTCTTGCTCTATATTAAAATGTTACCTGATGTAATTTAACTTCTGGAGGTTGTTGACTCTGGGCCTCTTACCAATAAGTTCTCAGTTTCAAGTTAAAAGTGAATCTATTTTCTGCATATGCCTGCAACTCTTCCTTTGAAGGTGAATGTGTGTGTGTGTGTGTGTGTGTGTGTGTGTGTGTGTGTGAGAGAGAGAGAGAGAGAGAGAGAGAGAGAGAGAGAGAGAGAGAGAGAGAGAATGTGACCCCCTACACTCCCTTCATATAGTATGTGATTTATGGATTCCTTGCTCACTTACTACTTGTAAATCATCATGAGTTTTATGTCCCAAGCAGTCAGCAGTTGGTTATAAAATCAACAGCAAGTGAACTAAATAAACCCTGACTGGCTTACTCTCAGAATTGATGACAAATCAGAAAGTGAAGACAACGCCACAGAAACATTCTCACCTGCCTCTGGGATGCCGCAAAGGTCTCAGATAGGGGAATTTTATTTGTCTTGAGCTTTTGGGAAGATTAATAACCAGATGAACTGGGAAGGAAATCCGTTTTCTGGATTCCAGAAGTTTTCTTATAACAAAGAACTTGTCCTCCGGCATAAAACCAACACGTGTGTAAATCACAGGCCTGTGCGCTGGAATCTGTGCTACACACCAGGGGCTGCACACGAAGATGAGGGAAGACAGAGATCTTCCTATTAACCCTCCCACTCATTCATTTAAAGAACACTTTTTAGAAAGGGGGATGAATGTGTGTATTCTTTTTGAACATACAGAATATCTCTTGAAGAATGCACAAGAACTGGTGATAATCATTTCCGGGGCAGAAGATAGGAGACTTATTTTTCACTTTACTCCATGCTAATGAATGAAATTTTTTTTAACCAGGTTCATAAATTACCTGTTTATAAAATTATTTTTAGAATAGAGGAAGGAGAAAAGGAAATGATCTTACTCTATGCACTTTTACTGTTAACATCATCTTCTTGGTCCTAAGGTAAATCATTTTCATTGCCACTGCTGCTTCTCTATGTAACAGGTAAACATACATAAGGCATACAGATACTAGGGTGGTATGTATACATACACCCACGTGGACAAATACACTGCCATATGAATATCACTTTTACATTTAACATATATATATGTTGTTGCTAGAGTCCTCTGCTGGCTAATGTCTGACACTAGGTAAACACTGACCAATATCCATGATATCAACATAGCAGCAGCACATAACAGAGTCACGAGTCGGATTCCACATAGTTCTTTCCTCTGAAGTTTTTCTCAACCCAGCCTCCACCTTCACACCTAGAAAACAGCTCATAGCCAACAGCAATTCGCTTACCGAAGAGCCACCACCTTTGAACCTTCAGAGGTGAAACCAGGGGAACCCAAGTAAGCTGATTCCTCCTCAGAGCAACTACAGGGGTCAACTCTGCCGCAGTCCCCACTCTGGACAAATGGGTGTGAGAGAGATCAGTGCCCCTCCCCCGCAGGCTCCCCCTGCTGCTGGGCCAGGCCAGGGCTCCTCCTGCTGAACTTCAGGGGCTGGTCTGATCCCACTTCAGCCAGGAAGGAGCCTCCATCCCTCACCAGCCAGAACAGGAGCCACACAAACACGCTTGGAATTTTTCAGAGGGAAAGTAGGCTGCAGGGGGAAAACAAAAGCCCTGTCTAAAAGCTCCAAGCAGACAACAGGTTTAGATTAGAGTGTGTCTGCACCTCGTTTGCACCCCGGAGAGGCCACTGGGGACTCACTAGTGGGGGGGGGGGTCACCTTTCTGTTCCCTCTGCTCAAGTAACACCCTGACTTCCCAGCTCACTCTGTGGTCCTTGAAGGCCTGTGGCAAGAGCCACGGTGGTTATTGAGACTTACGTTCTTGGCAGACATTTTCTCAAAACTGAACAAAATCAGCCCATTACTCCAAGGGAAATAACTGACAGCATTTGTTGCCAATGATAACATTCAATCTTTCAAGTGAAAACTGAAATTCTTGAGAACTTATATTTGTCATCATGAGCTTGACAACATCTCCCAAAGTGGACTTTTCTTTTGAGATCCGTAGGGGTATTTTTTTCCCCAAAATGTGATTTTAAAAGTTTTATATCATGAAATATATCAACATTTGAGAGGTCTGCATAACTCAGTGAACAAATATTTTCCTCATGACCACAACACAATATTACAAAACCATGCTCAGGTAAAAAATCCATTCACAGTGCAAGATAAACCAATGGGTTTTAATGTAAGAGAGTACAAAGTATTCATTGATATGATTTCAGGTGTCACATTGCAACTAGCCTTTAAGAAACAATTATGTGAGTTTTGGTATAGCATCAAAGAATAATATCCACAATTATCTGAAAAGCTTTTAAAATAGTTCTATATTCTCTAACTATGTATCTGTATGAGGATAGACTAGAGTCTCTTTATATAATTCAACCAAACTCTGCAAATGCAAGATAGCATGAAGAAGAATGCAGAAACAAATATGAGAATCTGGCTGTGTTATGTTAAGTCAAATATTAAAGAAGTTTACAAAAATGGAAAACAATAACACCCTTTAACTTTTTAAATTTTTTGCTTTGGAAAATACATGTTATTTAACATGTATGTGTTTTATAGTTGTAATTTTAATTTTATTTTTAAAAGTTTTGGAGATCTTGGAGCTGGGTTTTTTGTGTGTATGTTTTATTGAGGTATAGTTGACATACATTTTTAAGGTATTTAAAGTGTAATGAATAAATATTTTATTTGGTTTTAATTCCTAACATGGTAAATACTGATAGATGTTACTCACATTAAAAATAGCATTTGGGGCTCCTCAATAAATTGTAAGGATATAATGGGTTCACAAGATCAAAAAGGTTGAGACTTCTGGCCTATATTATTGAGGGGGAGAGGGAGTGGCAATGTTCCTAGTTAAAAGACTATTTCCCAGCCTCCTTTGCAGCTACATTTGGCCATGTGGTTAAGATCTAGATCACTGGAAGAAGTTTTCAAAAGGGGTTTCCTGAGAGACTACTGGAGAAGAGATAGCTGGGGGTGAATTCCTTTCTGACTTTCTGCTTTTCTCATCTTGAACACTAGAACTTGTATGTGACTACAGAAACCCCAGCAGTCACCTTGACCCAAAAGGCAACCTTGAGGGTTAAGGCTACTTGTTACAAAGATAGACAGAAAGATAAAGGCTGGTTCCCCAATGACTATGAAGATGTCTGACTCCAGATTTCTTTTAAATGAGAGAGAAGTAAACTTTTAAATCTTGTATAAGCCATGAGTATTTTGCTTTTCTGTCACACGTGGCAGAACCCAATTATTCTCCCTTTAAGTGTGATAATATGCTAACACGCAAACTACAAACGGTCCAACTTTATGTGGATTATATGTATTTCTAAGGTTGGGTTTTATTCTATGTCAACCATTGTCTTAATATTTACAAAAACATTATTCAGGGTTAGTATTATAGACACCCAGAAATTTGTTCAACTCTTTGAGCAACAAGCATTTAGGAAGCCCATCGTATTGGCAGGCGGGAAGCCAGCACTGGGTATACCTGCCCTCAGAGCCCTGGTGGTCCAGGGAGTGAACCGCCTCACTGCAGGGCCTAACACTGTCCTCACAGCTCTGCTGTGGGCCCCGCATTAAGATAACAGACTATGCTCAGCATCTAGAGAGAAGCAGACAGCTTGTCACTTAAGTGGTATTTCTGGGGCAGGAATTAAAATTCTCTTGAGTACATTTTATTGTCACCTGTACTCAATGAACCAGAATGGCCTAAATAAACAAAGAGGCTTCCCTCTCCCCTCTCCCCACTCCCCTCTCCTTAGTTTTGGTGGGTTGACATATCTCATTTCCCCGATTACCCATGTCAGTTGTTGAGTGCTCTCTCATGTTACGGTATCAATAAAGTAACTGGCTGGCTTTGAAAGCATAGTTGTAGGAGGCCAACAAATCTTGTCCATGGAACCACCTGTAATTAAAATCCTCTAAGCAAAGGTAACTTTCTGTGGAAACTTGAGCTCTCCCTTCCTTCCTGTTACAGAGTCTATTTCCACTTATTGGGGGGGCATCATAGGTAGGGGTTGGATGAAGGATACACAGAAGCCTCACTTAGAAAGGCCAGCAAATTCCAGAAGGGGTAGCATCTTTGGCGTAAGCAAATCTCCCCCGGGCTCGTTGGGTTTGGGATGGATTCAGGCCAGACCTCACCACTGCACAGCCTGCTGAGGATCAAACATAAAATATTATTGATAAAAAACTGCAAACTCTACAGAGCTGTAGTTATTACTCATGCTCCCCTTATGGGGAAAGCAGGTTCAAGTGAGAGCATGGGCTGAATTAGAATATTGGCTCTGTCACCTGTTAACTGGGTGACTTTCGGCAAGTTGCTTAACCTTGCGGAGCACAAGAAATAGTTATTTACATTTTTTTTCAAATAATGCTGTTCACTCCAGCAGATGGACTAACACAGGCAAAAATGTGCTGGTATAGTTTGAGGAATGGCTTTTTCTATTAATTTTACTCTACTATAATCTATCACTTAGCATTAGATTTGTTTTTATACAACTAAAAGACCCAAATAACTTAAACAAGTTTACAGTCAAACCTCATTTCTCACATGTCTCCCATCTCCAACAATTCATTTCTCAACTCGATAAACCTTTCATGCTGATACCTGTATGGTCAGTCATGTGTCTCTCAAGAAACCAACAAAAGAGAGAACGTCCAAGTATGAGTCACTTTACCGCTGTTAACATCTCAGGATATTGTGCTGTGAATATTTTCATGGTGTTTTTTGTTTTGTTTTGTTTTTTGCTTTTGTTGCTGCTTATTATTAAATTTTCATTTTTTTATTGTGCATTTCTTTTCCTTTTTGTTAAATTTTCATTTATATTTCATGTCCTCTTTGTTTTTAAAGTGTTTATTTATAGATTAAAAAATATATTAGACATGTACTGCATATAAGAAGGGTTAAAACATTTGGGGTTCTAGAACAGATTAATTCAATTTACAGTATTTCTAATGGGAAAAATGCTTTTTGGTTTTTGAACAGCCTTCCGGAACAAATTAAATCCGAGAACCGAGGTCTCTCTGTATTTCTCTCTCACGTATAAAAAGCTTAGAGATAGGTCGCACAGGGCTGACCCCTTGGTCATCAGGGGCCCAGATTCCTATCTTTCTGCCATCTCCACTTAGCACCTGGCTTTCCTCTTCAAAGTCATCTCCTGATCAAAGATGGTTGCTGAAGCTCCATTATGTCTCCATTCCAGAAGGCAGAAGGGAAAAGAAAAAAGGGCACACCTCGCACCAGATTCAACTCTTGTAAAGAAACCTTCTTGGGAGTTCCAGGTTATCCTTCCACTTCCACCTCATTGACCATCATTTGGTCCCATGGCCGTACTCGCAAAGGCGTCTGGGAAACGTGGCCGTGTTCGTTACTGTTGTTCCATTACAAAGGGGAAAGAGTAGAATAGACATTAGCTAAGCAACTAGCAGCCCCTTCCATACTTGGTTCTCTCTTTCTCTCTCTCATTTTGTCTAGATTCAAATATCTGCTCAAGAATGTGGAACTTTTCAGAAAATGTTTGTTTTGAATCCCTCTGCTGAACCAGAAATATTAATTTTGAAATGCCAAGTATAAATACACATGCCAGATGCAAGGTTTTAGCCAAAGAAGCTGGACTTGTAATTTTAGAACGACAGATGCATTCATCAGCAGGGGACTGTCAATGAGTTACAGAGCCTCTGAGTTGTAAAACAGGCAACCTTCTGACTGAACCATGGCACCACGGACTTGCATGTGTCACATATTTGTCTCATTTCTCTGGGTCTTGTGGTATTTTTGGTCTCCCCCATCTTCCCATTTGAAGGGCATTAGCTGTTATGGAAACAGAGACATTCAATTCACATGGCAGGATTTGATGATACTGACACATGTAAAACACAGTTCATTCCAGAAGCTGTGATTTAATAAGCCTGAATTGCTCCCTGAGTTTGGGGAGGTGGAAGGGGGGAGCGTGGGGGAAGCCAGACACCTTTGGGAGCTGCCATAACTTCTTTGGAGCATTGGAGCTATATTTAGTGCAATTAAGTTGCTAATTCAGTAAAAACTGCACAGTTCCCTTGCGGCCTGAGAGAGTAACATGCAGCTGCTAATGGTGGCTGATTTATAACCAGGGGATGACCTAGGCACCAGGGGAAATGAGCCGGATTCTTCTGAAGGCCTAAATCATGCTTAGCCCGGGGATCAAAGCAGCATGCTCACCCTGGGCAGAGCACCAGAGTTGGGCAGCCTCCAAAAGCAGCCTTGAAAGGGTCCCAATTTTCCACAGGATTAGACCCCTGCCTCTCCCTCATCCCTCAGAAGGATGCAGAAAGTGTAAGCGAGCTTCCAAAGGCTCAGGAGGCAGGACCTACCCCTTCCTCAACCTCAGGCTCAACCTTAGGGGCAAAAATGACTCCAAAGGCAGAGAAGTATGAACTTAATCTGTGATCTCTCCGACTAGCAGTTTCAGGTCGCTGGAGATCATGTATGGGGGTGAGCAGGCAAATCTGAAGGGCAAGCAGGTTGTATGCCATTCACAGCATAGGCTGATTCAGTGGTTCTCAAACATGTCTACATATTAGGATCACCTGGGCAGCCTGAAAAAGCGTAATGCCCAGCCTGCCCCCTCAGACCAATGAAATCAGATTCTCTGGAGGGGGGACCAAGACATCAAAAAATGTTTAAAGTCCCCCGAGGGATTCCAATGGACAGCCACGTTTAAGAACCAATGGTCTGGCTTGCACAGACTTTGATATGAATGACTTCCCCTGCAGCTGCGTGGGGGGCTGCCTGCACAGACATATGTCCCAGCCTGCACCGGGTGGGGTGGAGAAGCAAAGAGGTGACAGAGGACAGCAGGAAGATGGGTTGGCCTTCCAGAAAGAAAATAACTCAAAAGCAAATCTAGACATTGGGCCACAAACCAGCAAAACGATTTGGGTTCCTGAACAGCTTGCATGATCATGAATTTCACTCTTAATCTGCCCAGTTCTGGAGCTGTCCTTGGATATTTTCTAAGACCCGTGTTTTATGTAATTAAGACAGCAACCACACTCAAGTATCACTTCAGAGTTTGCAAAGCACGCTTTCCATACCCGTCATCCCTAGCAGATTGCACAACTCAGGGCTCTGCCCCCATCTGTGGAGGGTGAAGCCTCTTCCCTCTCAGATCTGATGCCATTAAACCCAGAAGGTTGGTTTTCCATGTGTGGTTTCTACTGGGAATTTGTTTTCTTTTTCTGTGTTTTTTCTCTCTGAGTTTTCAACTCCTATGGAAAGAATTAGGAAATAAAGTTTAAAGGCAAAATCAAGCCTTATCCTCACTCAACTCCACCCTCTAGCTGGGGCTCTGCTGACCCCCCATCCCGAAGGCCCACTGTTTGGATCCAGGGAAACACTCAGTGATGCTTAGGGGAACATGTGCGAAGGTGAATGATGCAGCGGCAAACCCCGCTGGGAGGCTGAAGGTGTGCGTGGTGCTCTGGGTGTGGGGAAGGAAGCCGTGGCCACACAGAACATGCTGTGCTTCCTTAAGTAGTGTAAGTGTGGCTGGGCTCCTTCTGGCCCCAGTCTGCCCACAGCCTTGTCAAAGGCAACAGTCAAAGGGGACTCCCGCGCTGTCCTGGTGAGCCAGCCTGCAGGCCCAGGTCTCAGTCCTGGTCCTCGGTGGCCCTCCTGCTCACATGCAGCAGAGCATAGCAACCAAGAGCTGACTTCCATACCAAAGGACAGCCCCTTCGCGGCTGAGTGACTTCGATAAATCACTGAAATTTGTCCCGCCTCTGTGTCTTTTTTCTGTGGAATGGAATAGTCTGGGCTGCTTAACGCTGCTGGGAGGCTCAGCTCGACGCTCAGCTCAGGCCTGCGGCCCTGGTAGAGCTCTGTAAGTGGTGGCAGTGGCTTCTCCCACTGCCGCAGGTCTCAGAGTTCACTGCCTTCGTCTGGTCTGATGGGCCTGTCACTGTGCATGATGTGTGTTTCATGAGTCCAGTGATAAACACTTTTAGCAAAAAACATCTGAACTCTAAGGTTCTGGTTCAGTCTTTTTCCTTAAGGACCACAGACCGGTGTCTAAGAAAGTAGGTTCTGGACTCGAATGGCCTTATCTGGTTCCATCATTCTGCTCTGACCTTTGGCAAGTTCTTTCCCTTCCTGAGTCTCAGTTCCCACATCTGTGAGATGGAAGCAACAATATTATTCACACCCTAGGATTTTTTTTTAATGTATCTTTATTATTGAAAGTATTAGGAATGTCCCCTTTCCCCCATTGACCCCCTCCGCCCTGCACCATGCCGTAAGGTTTATTGGGAGAATCAAGAAATAATGCCTGGAACATAATTAGCATCTGGTTTAAAAAATTTAAAAAGTGCTGATATTTTTGGGCTGCCCTGTCAATCCTCCATCCCCATGAGCCGGGCATAAAGGCTCTCTTTGCGGCCCCATGGCTTTCCATGACAGTTCCTGCCAACTTCAGATCTACTCAGCTCCAAGGACCCCAGGAAGCCCCATCGTCCAGGAGTGCCCTTTCCAAAGTGGCCCCACCTAATAGAAATGCCTTCTCTCTTGAAAGAGTGCTTGCTTCCTAGGGCAAGAGCCGCTCATGAAAACGTTCCAACATTCCATCACCCGTCTCAGTGTGCCCCAGGGAGCCACTCTCCCTTCCCCCCACTGCTCCTGGGGGCCGGCCGTGTCCTGTCTCGGCAAGGCCGAGACACCTATTCCAAGACGCTCTAGCAATTTAAAATGGACACTTTCTCCCAAGTGTGCCACCCACTGCCTGCCAGACCGCTCCACCCAAAACACAGGGCTGGGGAGGGGTGGCCTGCACAAACTGGCCACTCCCACACCTAATAATAACTCCAGTTTATTCACGGCCCAGAGCCCCACCCAGATCAATTTGACATCACTGTTTCCATAGGAAACAATAATCTTCAAATGGAATAGAGCAAGAGCTGAAAGCCCCACAAAATGCAGCCAGATGAGACCAACATGTTCCTGAAACAATGGCCACAATGGTGTGGTGGGACCGCAAGCCTGTGAACGTCTCTTCCAGATGACTTCCACATCCCAGCGCGACGTTCCTCCGCTGCGAGGAATGCGGGAGCCTGGCAACTATGAAAGCAGCACAGCGCAGCCTCACACAGCCTATGGGAGCCGATCTTTACAGAGAGGCACGACCCTCGCATTAAAAGTCAAGACTTACTCTGGAGCATGTGTTAATCCTCAACATTTCAAAGTAAGTATGTGGACGCTAGTTCTCTACGGAATTCAAAATACACCCTCGGCTTGCTCTCTGCCACTGTCTGTAGCCCTCGGCACCCAGGACAGGGGGCTGTCTGCCTTACTAGGTTTAGGTGCCGCGTACAAGCTCCTTCAGAGGAGGGGCCCTGCCTTATCACAGAGCCTGAGCCCCCAGAGTCCACACAGGTAGGTGCTTATGTTTGGTGATAAACAGGATGACATAATACTGCCCAGGAGAGAAGGGAATCCACATGAAGGTATTATCTGAACACATTCAAGGGCATTTTGTTCCAGGAAGTCCTAAGAGGATATTAACTTATCTTCCCCCTCAAGCCTCAAAGGGAAGTCCCTGAACCGGCACTGTGACATCGCTGGGAACGTGTCAGAAATGCAGAACCTGGGATTCAGCCCAGACCCTGGTCAGAACCTGCATTTGAATAAGATCTTCATTTACTACAGTCATTCATATACATCCTACAGCTTGAGAAGCTCTGTCAGTCCATCCACCTTCATGGCCGAGAGAAGTACTCAAGTAAGATTCTAGGGAGAGAGAGAGGGGCCGGGGCGGGGGCGGGGGGGGGAGACAGAGAGAAGCCAATAATAATAGCTAACATTTATTGAGTGCTTATAAAGAGCCTAGGAGGTCAGCACTGTCAGTCGGCACTGACTGCAAGTTGTGGAGATGCAGTCACACCTGCAGAGCGCACACCCGTAACCAATCTGCTATATATAAGGAGGTGCTGTCCTTACCTGGTCTCTGCCTGGGAGGCTCAGGGTGTCGGGGTCCCTGCTGTCTGCATGACCATCTCTCCCACGAGGCTGCTGCCTCCCCGGCCTCACTCCGGCACAAACACTCCAAATTGCTCAGTGGTGTCAGCCGTGCCCTTGTTCTGAGGGCCTTGTTGTAATTAGCCTCCTCGTTCCACCAGCTTGCCAGGGAGCACGTGTGGGATCCTGTTGGCAGGCTCAGCCCCGCTTGGGATTCTGGCTGCATCCCTTGCTAGTGTGTGTCAACTTCTTTGGCTTCTCAGGGTCTCATTTTTCTCACCTGTGAAAAGAGGATAATAAGAGTGCCTGCTGCACTGGGGAGTTTTCAGACTTAAATAGACTCACCCAGAACAGGGCCTAGAACACAGAAAGCCATGCCTAGAACTTACGAAATCTGCTTGAAGGCACTGACCACCACCTCTCTCTCCTCTCAGGACTCGGAATAGATGCCTGGTGAGTGAGGGGCGGCGCCTGGGAGAGACAGAGGCAGTGGTTTCTGCGTTAACTGCACAGATGGCAGTGAGGGCAGGCGAGTGAGTCAGGGCCTGACGGAGGCCGGGTCAGGGGGAGGCTGTGCCCCTGTCTCCTAGTTCCTGACCACATGCATCCCACCAAACCCTCCTCCCCGGTGCATTTCCATAAAAGGACCCACGGACATTCATGGACACCCGCCTCTGGAAGCCTCGGACTGAAACACCACGAATTCCAGAACTCTGGAAAAGTGCCCTCGCTCCCTCGGAGTCGCTTTAAGCTCCAAGGGCCTGGGAACAAACAGCAGGCATCGTAAACGGCAGGCTCTGACGGCTTCAAAAGCACTCAGTTCAAGCATATACAGAGATTCCAGATTGATGTCTAACTTCTGAAGATCTGCGCAATGAAGGGCAGGGAGCAGGAGGGGCTCCGCAGGGAGAGAGGCTCAGACCGGCAGCGCTGGGCCGGGCTCCTGAGTGGCGCAGGCTGGGGCACACGTGTGACTGTTTCCAGGCCTCCCTGGCACTTCGCAGCCTCTCCATCGACATCCACCAGCAGTGGCCCCCAACAGCTTCACTTTCATCTCGGCTACCCCTGGTATGCACCACCATGCTTTTCATATTTAGTTTCATAATAATACATGTTAAGCTTATATTTAGCTCTATTGTCATAGAAAAGATGTGGAACTCTAACAGCAGGCACAAATGCGCGGTGGTCCCGGGGCGGGCGGTGGTTGGCGGGCTTGCCCAGGGGTTAGCGTCCTCACTGCTCCAGCTCTCAGTGAGGATTTCCCCTAAAGATACAAGATGCTGGAAACTTCTGCCAGGGGGATGCAGCTGGCACGCATTTTTGCAGGACCAGCTACATAAGTTGCATGTAAATACAAAATGAAAATGTGGGGCATCTTGTTTAAAAATTATTAAGAGTATCATGGAGGTGACAGCAGTGTTAAACCTGGTGCCGAGCTCTTCTAAAGGTGAGTCTCGGGTGACAGCACGGATCACACCGCCATCTGGTCAACCCTGCATTTTAGGCCGCAATATCGAATTCAAGCGATGTCATATTCCCTTTTTCCTCCAAAATTAAATTTTAAAAATTAGGGTGCTCCCTCCCCATCCTGGGAGCCTCAGGAAAGCTGGGCTTCCATGGTGCTAACAATGGCAGGGGCAGGAGGGAGGCCCCCATTGCTCCTCTGGCCACACGGAGCTACAGCCAACCCTGGTCCTCACCATTGGGGCACTCAGGGGTTCAGAGAGGCCTCCACAGACTACGGACTTGGCTTCCACCAGCTGCCAAATCTCTGCCCCCCATGTTCCTGGGGCCCCACTGGCCCTCCTCACATTGGGAGAAGTCAGGCCCTCTTGCAGGATCTGGCTTCACACAGAAGCCCCTGCTCATGCCCTGGGGTAACTGGTAATACAATTGTAGGGTGCTTCCTCCAAGTCCTTTTTGCGTTTTGATTATATATTAGTGTGTATATATATATATACATATATATATATGTACATATGTATATATGTATATATGTATATATGTATATATGTATATATATATATTCCATGTTTTGTGCTTTTAACATATACATACTCTTCATAGTTCATTACACGACTATAGCACCTTCTAGTACCCAATTTCCTGTTGATTTATGCTATGGTCTGAATGTTTGTGTCCCCCCAAAACTCAAATGTTTAAACCTAATTCCCCAGGTTATGGTATTAGGAGGTGGGGTCCCTGGGAAGTGATTAGGTCATGAGGACAGAGCCCTAGTGAATGGGCTCTGTTTTTATAGCAAATATATATGATATAAAAACATAAAAAGGACTCAGTGGAGGCACCCCACATTTATATCAGCAGTTACCCCCGGGCATAAGGGTAGGGATGTGTGTGTGTGAAGCAAATACAACTGCAGAGGGTGTTGGACGCTGGGCACATGCTCCAACTATGACTGTAATGTTTTATTTCCTTCATAAAAAGATCTAAAGCAAATGTGACAAAATTTTAACAACGGTGAGTTCTGAGTGGTGGGAGCTGGGGTGTTTGTTATTTATTTTTGTCCTGGTCTTATTTTAAATTTTTCTCCAAAAGAAGAAGAAGAAGGGTTCGGGGGGATGGAAGACCAGTTCTGGCAAACATAAATGCACAGCCATATGCCACCATATAACCACAGACCTCATGGCTCCAGAAGAAAAAAGTCGTAGAGAGAGTGTGGGAAAATGGTATTTTAAAGCGCCATGTAGCCTCTATATTGAAGAATGTAGGGAGCTGGCAACTTGCCTGTACAAGGACAGAAAATTAAGAGACAAGGAAAGGTGAGTATATTAGTCAGGGTAGGCTAGGCTTTGCTACACGAACAAACCACCCTGAATCTCAGTGTTTAACACAACAAAAGTTAATTTTTTCTTTCCTGCGAAGTCCACTGCATATCCAGCTGACTTTCCAGGCAACCTCCTCCAAGAGGCAATTCTGTGGCTCCACAATGTCACTCAAGGCTTCCAGCGTAGCTGGGGAAGAGGCAACCTGGAGAACCACACAGGGGTTCAGTGCCTCAGGCCAGAAGGAATGGGGACACTTCCATTTGCGTTTTACGGGCCAGAACTAGTCACATACCCTGGCCCAACTACAAGGAGCCCTTTTAAACGAGGATAGAGCTAAATGTATCTGTATGTTGCTATTGTTGCTATTACTCTTTAAAAGTAGTCATATGTGGCTTTGTCTAAACATTTGTAATCAGATTTGCAACGTGTTTTTAAAAAAGGGTAAAATGATCTTGAAATAATTTCTGGGTCTGTTTAAGCAGCTTATTGTTATGCAAAGAAACTACATTCAGAAGCAGGAAACCACTTTATTTGCCTAAGAAACCATTTCACTGTCCCAGACAGTGGCGATGTGCATTTCTCAAACTTAGGGAACGGACTCCGTGGGAAGTAGGGGCTGCACTGACTCCACACCTCCTCTCCTTTCACGTGAGCTTCTCTAGGTTAATCCCGGCTGTTCCTGAAGAGCACACTTCCGTCCCAGCCATTTCCCGACTTCCACCTAATGCCAGAGTCATTCGTGGCTTTGTTTTTATTATTAAATTTCATATTTTGAGTGTTATGAAGACATTCTGCATGGATCTGCAGGGTGCACCCTGCCCTGGAGTTGCGGAAGTCGCTTGCCTATGTAAAGAGCCCGAGTCTTACACTATGGTGCCATGTCCTCGCTGGAAAAAGCAGGAGCTCCCAGAATCAGAACCTCCTCAGGGAACACAGAGCCAGGCGAGCAGAGGGCCCTGCCTGCAGCCTTTGTCTTCTAAGAACTACCAGGACTCTCCTACTGGGAAGAAGCACAATTGAGATGCGGTATGTGGTGAGCCTGCCTGTCGCCCTCAGAGGACAGACGAATGCAGAACTTGTCTTCACCTTTCAGGCCCTGTGAGTTCTGGTTCTGTCCGTGGAGCCATCATGGCCCATCACCCTCAGGCAAAACTAAGTGTCTCATCGCTCTCCCCTGGGCCCCTAGGGATAGCCCTACGGTGTTGGAATCTGCTCTTCCCTGGCCCTTGTCAGGCTCTCCTTGCACTGCCCCTGGCATTTGTTTCTGGGCGAGTCTTCCAGCTTCCAGTTTCTCCCATCCCCAGAGTCCTTCCCGCAGCCCCCACAAACACTGCTGGGACGCCAGTCCTTCCTTCAAAATTGCAGCAGCTCCCCCTACAGGACAAAAGAAGGCACTCAGTGAGGCCAAGAGCCTTCTCCAATCGACCCAAACTAACAGGTCTATTTTCCCAGCACAGTCCTTTAGCCACCCTGTGGCAGGGTCTACAACTGGGTGAGGGTAGGTAGGGCCATTTGGTAGAACCCCCATTTTCACATTGAGCCCAAATTTAGACTTCTGACATAATTTGCAAATGAGGTGCTGCATATAGTCCCAGGGATAAACTGTCCTGAGTTCCCAGGCAGCTTTATCTTGGGCCCGTTACTGGACCACATTACCTGTGGGAAACTTAAATCAATATATATTTTAAAAGCTCTAATTTTTGTGAACAGTACAATTCTCTAGCATTATGTTTTGTATGAAAATAATTTAATTGTTCAATGTAAACATATTTTTAAATGACCACAAAGGTTGTCACTTTCATGAACATTTCTTTCTCTTGGTCTTCTTTTCTTTTTCTTTTCTTTTCTTTCTTTCTTTTTTTTTTTTTTTTTTTTTTTTGGTGGTGGTGGGGAAGGATCCTTGTCTGTGCCCTGCGTGTGGCTTTCTCTTCTTTTCCCCCAAAGTATCCCCAAGTCCCCTCTTCCCAGAATGCTCTTCTTCCTACCGAGCTCAGGCCAGGCCCCTCCACGGCTTAGCCTCACCGCCCAACCTCTCAGTCCTCCCTCAGCCCTGACACCTCACTGGGCTGCACGTAGTGTCAGCCCTTGTTTGGACTTGCCATAAACTACCTTGAACTTCATACTATCGTTCTTCCTGTGCAGTTGTGTCTTTCCCACCGAACTGTCTCATCCTCATTTCTTGTACCCACAGCATCCCCAACGTGCCCTGAAGTCCCGGGAACCTCACAGTAAGTGGCTGAGCCCTTACTCAGGCTGCTGAGAAGCCAGCTCCTGGCGCCTATTTGTGGACTCCCCTAGTGAATGCCCTTCACAATGGGCATTTTTAACCAGAGGCCCATGGGTGGGCTTCAGGGTGCTCCATGAAATTGTGCAAGATCTTATGTGCATGTGCAGTTTTATGGCGAGAGATTTGTAGTTCTTATCAGTCTCAAAGGGCCTGTGGTCTCAAAAACATGGTGGACTCCTGCCCTGAGACGATCCAGGATACAGCAGAGAGATGGATGAAAGGACTCTGTTGCCTCATCTGCAAAATGGGAATAATCACAATGGGCACCTGCCTGGGAGGGGTGCTCGGGAAATGGCCACTGTCAGTATCCCTGACCCAGTCCCAGGAACGCCCCAAAGGAAGGTGTGTCTCCCACACCCAGGCCTTAGACAGGGCGATCATCAGAATCACCTGGACAGCTTTAAAAAGACAGGCTTCTGGTCTCCCTGCAGAAGAACCACAGTCGCCAGGAGAGGGCCTGGAGAGCTGCGTCTCCACTGAGCCTCCTCCCTCAGTTCCAACAAACAGCCTGTGCTCCGCGCTCCAGCAGGCATCCTCACCCCTGCTTGTACTCATTCTCCGAGGGACACATGTTTAAGGAAACTGCCTGCGCCTCTGAGGGAACAGTGGGCTGCAAAAGTCCTTCAGAACAAAGAATTAAGTATCTTTATAATTATATCCAGGCCTATATTTAGGTCATGGCTCATATGGCCTCTTGAACTTCAAATAAATACCTATTCTGCTCCTTGTTTGAACAGGTGTGAGAATGTCGGGGGAGACGAGACGTGTCAGGCAGGAAGCAGCTCCCCCAGCTGTCAGAGAGCACACTGCCCTTTCATTCCTCGCCAGAGAAAAAGCGCATCACACTGTCACAGCAGAATGGACGGGCGAGCTCTAGCCCCGAGCTCACGGAGCCGCTCAGGGCAGCTCTCCTCTGGCTGCTCTCTGGCAGGACTCAGGGCCAGCCCTCGGATGGCTCAGAGGGCACTGCAGGGGGCCACACAGGGGGCCACACAGGGCTGGCAAGGCCTGCCGTCCCCAGAATGCCTACACTGTCACACACACACACACAAATGCATACAGCCCCACACACCAATGCACAACTTTCACACACACTCATGCAACACACACACATTCTCACACACCCACGCACACACTCTTGCACCACCGCACCCCTCCCCACCCCGTATGCTACCACCCAACCATGAGAGTTTACTTCTGGGGACCTCAGACTTCCAGTTCCCTGTTAAAATGCCTAATTTTATCATTAAAATCTCATGTCCTGGAACACCCTCTCCCCCAAAGTCCTGGGCAAACATCAATGCTGGTCACCCTAACACACACTTACACCAGGAGAGCCGAGGCACTCCTCAGCCACACCGTGTCCGGTGACTAGGTTTCTCCCTGTCTTTCGAGAGGGGCACCCGGGCGCTCACTGGCTCACTAGAGCTGACGCACCCAGACAAGCACTCACAGTGGCAGCACGCATCTGCAGGTCTCGGGTGAAGGGTAGAACCTGACTGCACATTAGAATCACCTGGGAGACTGACCGGTGGAGCCAGGCCCCACTGTCATGAGGGAGGTTTAATTGGCTGGGACAGGGCCTGGCCACGGATAGTTTTCGCTTGGTCGTGTTTCAGTGACTCACAGGCCCTGGCTCAGTGTGGGCAGTGAGTAAATGGCAAATGACAGCTATTAAAAAAAATGTCCTTTCCTTGCTCTGTGTGTGTGGACCTGTTTACTTACGATTTTACAGTGCATGACCTTTTTGAAAAAGTAGGGCCATGTTTTTTGCTTGTAAAATTGTTCCTACACATTGAAGGGGACTAACCTGGAGAGGTGACCTTAACTTTGCAGCCACTCTGACCTCTGACAAGTCTGAGGACAGCCCCTGCGCGGTCAGGCTTGGAACTTTACGAGACCATCCCTCCCTGGAGAGGGGGACCATGGGCCATCTGCGCCAGAGAAAAGGCTTGACTATGCAGCAGCTCCCATGCTCTTCAGATGAGTGGAGAGCTCAAATCTGGAGTTTGGGCGAGGAAACTGGAACTTAGTGGGAGGTCTGCAAGGGTGGAGGACGGGGGTGCTTCCAGGCTTTCAAAACACAAAACAGGTGGTTTCAGTGGTGCTGGCTGACTAGGGGAGAGAGGGGAGGGGAGGAGTGAACACAAAGTAGGCAGGCTCCTGGGAGGGTAGGGCCAGTACCCAAGCCTGGGCTGGCGGCCTGAGAGGAGAGAGTGACAGATGAGGGCTCTGCGCCTCCCTGCATGCCACGCAGGGAAATCTTGGAACTGCCAAGAGGTACAGGGAGGAACCCCAACACTGGACTGGAAAATGCTTTTCTCGGGCTCAGAGGCCATCTTTGGGGGGGGGTGCACAAAAGTGGGAGTCCAGCCAGGCCGGAGGCCCCCCAAAGAAGCCCAGGGAGCAGGGTGGCGGGAACTAACCTCGGGTGAAGCAGTATTGATGTGGGTGACGAGGAATCTGAAGCCATGCGCCCCGCCAGAGGCAGGACCGGCCAAGTCTGACAGCCTTTAATTATTTTAGGGTAAGAAAGCTGTGCTTTGTAAACATGCCAGATGTCTATGCCTTTGTATATTTTGATTTTTTTTGTTGGTTTTACTTTTTGTTGTTGTTGATGATGTTGTTTTAGTAAAACTCTAAATAAGAAAAGGGTAACTGGGTCCTTGCCTGGGAAGGCCCAGCTGGAGACTCTGGTGTCCTGGTGCCCTGGAGGCCCTGGTGAGGCGAATCATTGAAATGTGACAAATCTCAACTCCAGAAGTGGCTGCTCTTGAATCTCCCAGGAAGCTTACCTCTTCCACACTTTGTGTGAGGGAGGGAAATGGCGATTTTAGCGGCCTGTTAGGTACGGCAACAGAAAGAGCAGGCACCAAAGTGGATAGCTTAGCCATGCCCCATCCCGCTCACACAGAAGGCGGGATGACAGTGATTTTTGTTTTGTTTTGTTTAAGTAGCTTGGCAGATCATGCAGAATGCCTCCTGGACTACCAAGGGTCTTAGCTGCCCATTTCCCCTTTACCCTCTCTAGCCCTTATGCAAACAACAAACAAATAGAAGTCCACAGGCATCACAACAGACTCGCCTGACACCTATTAGCTGTGGCCTCTGACAAGAGCCAGTCCTCAGAGAAGCGCCAAGATGTTTGCATGTGAGGACTGTAATGTGTTCTCTGAATGAGGATTCTAATGGCCGTTTTCCTGACAAGGCAACCAGGCTCAAGAAAGTAAATGCTGGCATTCGTTAAGTGATCCTGCAAGCAAGGGATAAGTCTGTGCACAGAATAAGTCCAATTCCCTGACTATTCTGTTAGACGTTTCGTAACCTCTCTGTCAAGCAGGTAGCAAATGGACTGGCGGCTGATGGCTGTGTCCCAGAGCTTTTGTTCCAAGCTATTTTCTAGGGACGTTTCCACGGCTCACACTTGAGGGGGGCAGAGGGAGTGGCAGCTGCGAGAAGGGGCAGGCAATTTATTCAGGATCTTGAAGCTGAGAAATAGATTTGGTAAAAAATACTTCAGAGCCCCCTGGAGAACTCCCATAAAACACAGACCCTCTGCAGCAACCGGGGAGTGATTTAAATCCACTTGGAATTTCTCAGGGGAAGGAGTGAGACTTATCAACTCCGTTCAGAGCCTCATGAATAATTTCACCTGACATGGGACACTGAGCCAGCAGAAATCTGGGATGTACAAAGGAAAATAGGTTTCCAACTAATCTTTGTTACTCTAGTCTCTTTTTATTTATTTATTTATATTTTTTAATCCTCACCTGAGGATACTTTTTCCATTGTTTTTCAGAGAGAGTAGAAGGGAGAAGAGAGAGAGAAAAAGAGAGAGAGAGAGAGAAACACTGACCGTTTGCCTAATCAGGGGTGGGGAGGAAACCTGCAACCCAGGTACATGCCCTTTAGGAATCGAACCCAAGACCCTTCGGTGCGTAGGCGGACCTCCAACCACTGGAAACACCGGCCAGGACTATTACTCCAGTCTTATTCCTAAGTGGGAAGCTGGGGTGGGTGAGGGAAGCACAGACAGGAAGTTCACCACTTTTATGGACACATTATATTTTGTCCTTGTGCAAGAGTGTTGGATGGGAAACACATTTTCTGGCAGCCAAAACGTGGCTGGTTGGCTTGGTTAAGGGAAAGGCCATGCACCTTCATGCTACCAGGATGTGGAAGTCATTTGTAACTCCCTCTGGGCTAGTAGAGGCAGAGTGTGTGTGTGGGGGGGGGGGGGGGGGGGGGGTAAATGAAATAAACACCTCCTCATGGCTCTGCAAAGCTGGTGGCCACGTAGCTATTCATGCTGCCTTAACCCCCAGGCTGCGACGCCCAGGCCCACCTCCGACCTGCACCCGGCAGACTCTCGCTTAGTAGGTCATCAGGTCATTGCCAAAGGAGCCGCTAGCCCAGGCCTTGGGAAGGGTTTCCCAGCTGGTCTTCACCGCTCTGGGGAAGCAGCCTTAGCGGGGCGGGTGGAAGGGGCGGTGCAGAGTTGCCTGAACCTTCTCGGAGATCCCGGGGGGTCTGGGTCCCGCAGGAATCACCGCCGGCCCGCTGCGAGCGAAGCCTTTTCTGTCCCGCCCAAGCGCGGCGCACCCGCGCGCAACCGGGTGCCCGCGGACCAGGTGGCAGCAGCGGCGACCCTGGGTGGCCAGGGCCCAGGAGCGGCGGCGCTTTCCCCCCGACGGCCGCAGGGGGGCAGGAGAGAGGACCGAAGGCAAAGGCCCGCCTAGGAGCCCGCTGCTCGCGGAGGGGCGGCCGGGACCCGGTGGGAGGGAGGACGGCCTGGGAACCGTCGGGATCCAGGCAGCCCAGCCCGAGACACCCTCTGGGCACCCGGCTCGGAGGACGCCCGCGGTGACCCTCCGCCTGGAGTCCTGGAAGCGGCCGCTGCCTGTGCCGCGGGAGGACCGGCTGCCCCAGGGGCCGCGGCAGTCACCGCAGCGTCCGCCGGGAGGCCGCCCGCCCGGGAGAAAAGCGGCGGCTGCGCCTGTGTCCCTTCCCTCCTAAGATCCGAACCCAGCCTGCCAGCGTCTGGCGACCCCGTGCGACCCGGTTTGCGGATACTGAGGCCTGGCGATGCCGTGAGCCTGCAGGACACGATTTAGAACAGAAGCTGATCCTGAGCTCTGTGAATCGGAACCTTCACATGCGGGAGCCAAGCCTAACTGGCCCGACACCGCTCTTTTCTGTGTGTGTGTGTGTGTGTGTGTGTGTGTGTGTGTGTGTGTGTGTTTCCCCCCAACCGTGGCCCCTCCACACCCGTGGCCCCTTTAGTAACGTCTCCACCAGCGGGTGGGCAGGACAACGGGGAGCTTGAACGCCAGCCAGCGTTGCCCTTCTCAGGGGTCCTTCCAGGGCTGGGCTTGGTGGGAAAGGAGCTGTGCTGGTGGCGAAAATGAGATTCTGGGATTATGGGTGGGTTTAATCTGGTCTTCTCACATCGAGCATTTCCACAAATAATGAGAGATTAGTAGATACATTCACAAGATGCATTAGCCTTAAAGAATCTGGAGAAAATCTAAATAGGCTTAAATACCATCTCGGAGTCCAGAATGTTAAGCTCTGGGCTCCAGTTAATTAACATGTTTAAGGCATTTCCCCTCTGGGGCTACAGTCACTCCTATGTAACACTTCACTCTGCACATTTTAAACATAATATATTTTGCAGGAAGGGTGCGCTTGGTAGAAAAGCAGCTAATGCACTGCGGTAGCATTAAGAGAGAGCGGGCCAGACAGCATCGGCGACTGGAAACTTCTCTGTTCTCCACAGGCATACGCTGGCCTGGGGCGGTTAGCAGAGCTTTATGATTCACATGCGTGGGAGGTAGAGGGCGGCTGGTGGAGGCTGCCCTCTCTGTGCGCAGGCCTGTGCTCAGCCTCATCCTGGAGGATACTCTGGACGCGGCGAGTCCGCTGGGAGAGGGGTGATGCTGAGAGAGGGCCATGGCCGCCCCCAGTGCCCACAAGGCCCCTTCCAGAGAGCCCGAGGGGAGGCAGCGTGCTCTCTTGGCTAGTCTCTTCCCAGTGGGAGCCCTCCCTCGGCACCGACATGAAAATGGCACCCCATTATTGCAGGGTGCTTAAGGATATGATGACAATAGTTATCTTGTGAGTAGCATTTGACACATCTCCAAACAATATTTTATTGTTCTCTTATTGAATCATCATAGTATTGGTGAGATAAGAAGGACACATATCGTCATCCCCCCATCTTTCTGATAAGGAGACAGCACAGTGAGAAAGCTAGTAAGAGCAGAGCAGAACCAGCACCCAGGCCTCTGACCTCTGCCCCACACACCATTGAAGCTCCTTAAGAAGACACCATCAGCGTTTCTTATTTGACTACATTAGCAGGCCTGCTACGTGTTCGTCAGAAGGTTCTTTAAATGGTTACTGGACTCAAGCATGCTAGTTTGACACTGGTTTAATTGTGTAAATTGTATTTATAAAAATGTTTACATGTTATTTTTAACACACTCTCTCCCCTTTGGAATTCCATTATTGCAATTCAGCCTACTAGTTGTATTTTCCCTCCGTAATAATCAGCAAGGTTTTAAGGTAGCCGTGTGGAGTTTCCCAAAGTCGCTAAAATTCCCTTATAAAATATCACCCAGCACTCACTGTATCCCACTGGTCTTCTTTTCCATCGCTAGACTTCTAGTGCACACTGACATATTCCTCAAAGGAATGGTCAAGTTCACTACTTACACACACACAAAAAAAAGCCCACAAAAAACCTGGAACAAATAATGTGTTAGTATATAGAATAACTTCAAATATTTATATCTATAGATATTTTTAGAAGGATTGATAAAAAAAAATTCTCTGACATACCTCACACAGTGACAGTCCAATTCACACTCGGAAAAGCATTTCAGCTTTTTTCCATCAGCACCATTCGTATCTTAGAAGACAGACTTTGCTGGGGCCTCCCCAAAGTGTTTCCTTAAACCTCTGCCAACCTGGGGAGAGAGGCGTGGAGATATGACATAAATATCTGCACCGAGTTCTTGGGTAGAGTTGCATGATGGCCATATATGGTGAGAGGTAGATTTCCCCCCGGGACTGTGTTCTTGGAATATGTTAAAATGCACATGTCTCCATTTCTGCTCCCACGAAGCTGGTGTACAGATGTTAAGTGCTGGGGTGGTAGAAACGCTGCTGCCTGCAGCTTACATGATGTCTAATAGGCCTCTAGAATGTATTTAAAAGGCAGTGTTCAGAATTAGGCCCCTAACCTGCTTTGACATAATTGTCTTTCTTTGGAGTCACATCTTGAAGGAAAGAATGAAGATTTGGACAGGAACTAATTTTCTCAACCAAACTTACTATTCCCTCCCCCCCACCCCCACCCCCACACTTTCTAGTTAATCGTTAAACTCAAAATAACTCGGCTAATTATGGATTTCTACCTGAATAATGCTGCCATGTGAGTGGCCGCATGTCACGGTTTCTGGTTCCTGACTCCCTGTCAGGCCAATTCTGCCTGATTTCACTCATGCGCTGCTGCTTTTTATAACCTGGACATTATTTCCACCTAAAGGTTTTCAGCTTGCAGAAAACCCAAGAATTTGAAAGGAGGCAGGAACCTTTATCACTATCATTTGGATAATTAACTCTTTGAGCTATTCTGATTTTGCTATAAAAAGGACACCCTAAGAGAAGCCTTTGAAAAAAGTTAGAAGTTTGAGTTTAACAACTAAATTTTCTCATTTCCATTTAAAAACCAGAGCTTAGGCAGTCTCTCTGATCATTAAAATATGATTTCCCTTCTATTTTCTATGCTCAATAAACTCTGTTACAATGTATTTGGAAATGTAGGACGTTGAGTCTAGGGCATTAAACAAAGAAGTTAAAAGGCTTTGGGAGGATTTTTTCCTAAATGTGTAAAATGGAACTTGGAAAGACTTCATGGTGTTTAATATGTTTTTTTCCCTATCTTCTAAATGCAGTAATCTCTAACCGCCGCTTGATCATTAGAGATTTATATTCACTATAATTTATGTCAACTTATATCTGGGACTCTTTTTTTTTTTTTTTTTTTAAATAACGTTTGGCAGCCAACTGCTGGTGGAAACTAGAATGTTTTACATTAGTCAGCCGCCCTCTTAAATTCTGTCTACAAAATAATTTACTGTGGATTACAGATTCTTATATGGCACTTAAAGTTAATGATTAGGCAGAGAGATATATCAAAAATATGATTAGTCACATATGTACCTGACTTGCATGGTTTTAACTCTATGCATGTTTTTATAAGAATTATAAAAAGGTATTTTAAAAAGATATTTTAAAAAGAT
Organism: Myotis myotis; assembly: GCF_014108235.1. NCBI lineage: Eukaryota > Metazoa > Chordata > Mammalia > Chiroptera > Vespertilionidae > Myotis > Myotis myotis. Next base: position 38,737,190 of record NW_023416357.1, read on the forward strand.
ATTTTATGGCTTATATATTTTTCCACTAAACATTTTTTTTCTATTTTTAAAGGGAAATAAAAATAGATATACAGGTGCTTATAAACTCTCTCCTCTAACTAAATTTCCATAAAATTATTTTCTATTTCATCATGGCCATTTATGGCATAGGTACTGGTGTGGGGTCTGAAACGACAAGAACTGACAATGATAAATATCTCTTGCAGCATCATTTGAAGCCAAGATGTAGAAATCCTAACAAAATATGAGATTTCCAATCAGACTTGTAATTTGTCTCTTTTTTGCTGCAAGGAGTGAGTAACAAAGTGATATGCCTCCAACAGAACAAAAATGAATGCAACCCAGAGTTCCTCATTCAAATCTCAGAATGAGTCACTTCCTAATTCATTTTTATTTCTCTACATAGGCCGGTGAAGGCTTTTAGATATTTCTTTGTTCGATTTCATTTATCACCCAGGAAAATAGGACGTAGAAGGATGGCCCTGAAAGTTGAAGTGAACTTTTTATTTTTCATGGGAGTGGCTCCTAGAGCATTTCTTTTGTATCTCAAACAAATATGTCTTTTTCTCTTCCCTTCTTCTCTCTTCCTATTTAACAGTGGTTGTCTTCGCTCAATTATTTATGATTCATTTCATGAAAGGCTAGCTTTTCTCTGAGGGCACTAAAAAGTCTTAAAGTGGTTTTAGAGACTAGCAGCAAAAAGGAACTATTTTCCTTCATGCTGTAAAATAAAGCCATTGTCAATAGCCTACAACCTGCAATAAACTATTAAAACAGGAATTTATGATGGCTGGTTATTATCCTCCTGAAATAATGTTGTTACAAGTCTGCCCTTGTCAGTCATCTGCAACAGTCACGTGCTGGATTTCAAACAAAGGGAGGGTCTGCATCCACCCAGAGTAACACCGGGATGGTCTGGCCTCCTGGTCCCTTATGCCCTTCATCACCTTTTCAAAGCAACCGAATGATTGCCACACGTGTATTTTATCCTGATTGCACAGAAAGGCACCTGTTGCTGAGGTGGAGATTGCAGTGGGAATTAGAAAAAAAAATATTTGCATGTCTGGTAACAGCACATTATGTGGGAGTGCCTTGAGGGTGGGCATTGGGGGAGTAGAAGGCAGGACTTTACAAAGATAACTGGAAGCATGCTCCACACACTTAAAGCTGCATGCCAACTCCTTTCCTTGTTTATAATGTTAATCTAAGTCCTCCCTCTTCCTCTCTTTATCCTGTGAGCAATTTCCTTTGCTGAATCTGGGTTTATTGGACAAGCCCCTTGGGGAGTCCTCTTTGGTGTCAGCAAGGAAGAGAAAGAGAGCATGCTCTTTTGCTGCTGAGAGTGATGTGGAAAGGAAAGTGGGGGTGTGGGAGAAGAAATAGAATTATTCACCAGTGGTTGGATAGGTCTAAGGCTCAGGCCAAGGAGGAGGTGGACAAGGAGGAAGAAGGAGGAAGAAAGTGGAGGTTTAAAAAGGAGGCAAAGGCCTGAAAATGGTTTGATTGCATTCCAGGAGCTGAAGATAAAAAATTCCATGTTCTAAACCTTTATAATAAAAATCAACATTCCCCAAAGAAAGCAATAGAATTTCACTGGTAAAATAATGGCTTTGCTTATATGAATATTGATTGTTTCATAGTAAATGCAAAAGCAAAGAAAGTTGGTTTTAAAATGAGAATAAAAATGTGAAACTAAGAACCATTACCTTTTGGACATTAATTTACATAAGCATACTCTAACAGACTGTCTTGTTCCTTACTTGTTTCAGAAAGTTATCAGAAGCATATGTTGAGTATGTTTTGAAAACAGAATGGCTTAGTTCTGAGAAGCAATGTCTGGAGTTAGAGTCTAGAAACAGAATAGCACACACACGACTTTAATCCCATCATTTTGAAAACTTAGAAACACTTTGGTATCATCCGAAATGGTTGACTTTCTTATTTTGTTTACCTAGACAAACACTAAAGATTTATTTAGGGAAAAAAATTACATAGTTTTAGGAAACTGAAAGTCAAAATCTACAATTAAAATTGTCAATTAAGTCCGGCTGGTGTGCTCAATGGTTAAGTGTTGACCTATGAACTAAGAGGTCACAGTTTGGTCAGGGCATATGTCTGGGTTGTGGGCTCTATCCCCAGTGAGAGGCGTGCAGGAGGCAGCCAATCAATGATTCTCTTTCATCATTTCATCATTGATGTTTCTCTCTCTCTTTCTCTCTCTCTCTCTATCTCTCTCTCTCTCTCCCCCTCCCTCTCCCTTTCCTTTCCTCTTTGAAATCAATACAAAATTTTTTTTAAAAAAAATTGTCACGTAATACAAGGCTTTGATTTGTAATTGTCTCAATATGTGACACTGCTTTTTCATTCCCTCATAGCATTACTTCTCCAGTTTAAACTTTCTAAACTCACCTCTAAAGGAAAATCTGAAATCTACTAAAATATTGTTATAAAATTTTGAAAATTAAAACCTAGTGGAAATAAATATAATGAGACATTAAATGATGCCATCTGCCAAAGTAATGCTAATTTATATTAGCAACCTGTTTAGCTTTTCTATGCAAAATTTCAGAGCAGCCACTATCCACTAACATTTATGGAATAATGGTCTATGTAGCAGTGCTTGACCTTTAATTAATCACCTTAAGGTCAAAGTTGGAATATTTTCAGCAACATTTATCAAGAGTCACCTTTAAGTGATTGAAACTGTCAATGATGGCCTTTTAGTAGACTATCTAGTTTTGGCCAAAATTTTACTATAGAAACCATCCCCCTTTGAAGGGCCCTATATTACATCTGCAATCATGCTGTCAAAATAAAATGCACTTAACACATAAGGAAGAGAATTTCTTAAGTAAACATAGAAAAAAGCCACAAAAGACAATGTTCATTCTTGTAACATGGTCCTATCCCATGATTATGTGTAACAGCCAGAGTAAAGGAAACTCAAACCAGTGACCTTCTGGCCAAAAGAAGGAAAGAAACTCTGATATGTTTGGCCATTGAAAATGCATGAGACCTTGCCATTGTCCTGGAAAAATAAAATCCAATAAAAACTATTATTTTCTAAATATTGTTCTAATTATCACCTTAGATCTCTGTGGTTTTGCAAATATGAATAAATAGGATGTTAAGTCCTTCATTTCTTCCCAACTTCAAGCTTAGCTACAAAATTAAATGAAAACAGTTTCCTGGTATTCTAGATGCCAAGAGTGATGAAGAACAGAAATGCAAGAATTCCAAGAAAGACTGCGGAGCAGCTAGGGGTGTGCTGGAGAAGGCTCCTTCATAGCAAAGAGGGCTTTGCTGAAAGGCCATTTGGACAAGTGGAGCTGCTAATGCTGGGTTCACTATCACAAGGAAAACTGAACTAGTGGTCACCCACGTTGCCATTACTCCTTGGTAGCAAGAAAATGCCAAAATGAGAATTGTTGCATCCAAGTGTTCGGGCTGGAAGGGACATCAAAGTAGTTTCTCTGGGTACAGTTTCCAGCTAACTTGGGGCTAAACTGAGAATAGAATAACTTTTGACTCTCGATCTACAGCTGTTTAATATGTAAATATTAAAAATTGGTTTAGTTAAGGGAATATTGATTAGAACATATTTTGTTAGATTTATTCCTAACTATACCAAAATGTGGGTCCAGCTCCCCAGAGTCCCAAATTAAACCTGAAGCACCTTTGCCTCATCTGAGACATAGAAACCAATGCTATCAAGTAGAAATATAATGTGACCCACACATGTAACTTAAACTTTCCTGTGGCCACATTTTAAAAAGTAACAAGTGAAATTCTTTTTAATAATAGTGTGTTAGTTATTTATTGCTGAGTAACAAATCATCCCCAAGGTTAGCTTAAAATGCATTTATTATGTCACAGTTGCTGTGGGACAGCATGCATGAGCTGCCTAGCTGGATTGTTCCGGCTCAGGTTTCTCCTGAGTTTGCAGTCAAGTTATCAGCCTCTGAAGCATTGACTGGGGCAGGAGGGTCTGCTTTCAAAAGGTGTCACTCACGTGGCTGGCAGTTGGTGCTGGCTATTGGCTGATGGGCCTTAGTTCTTCTCCATGTGACTTCTCACCCTCCAGGTCTCTCTTCTCTATTTGGCATCTTCATCACGAGAGTCTGTTCTTTATTGGTGGCTGGGCTCTGAGACAGAGCTAGAGAGGGAGCAAGCTAATGGGTGAGAGAAGAAGCACTCAGTCTTTTAATCTTGGAAGTTATATCCCATCACTCCTGCCATATTCTGTTAGAATTGAGCCATTGAGTCCAGCCTACATTCTAGGGGAGGGAATTACTTATGGACATGAATGCCAGGAGGTTGAAGTCATTGAGGGTCATCTTAGAGGCAGCCTACCACAAATATATTTTAACTAGAGGCCCAGTGCATGAAATTCATGCATGGGTAGGGTCCCTAGGCCTGGTCAGTGATCGGGGCCAATCAGGGCCTTCTGGCTGTGCAGCACTGCCCCTGGTGGTCAGCGCACGTCATAGTAAATGATCAAACTTCTGATCTCCCCCTCAAACTCCTGAGGGGACACTTTGCATATTAGCCTTTTATATAGAGGGATTACCACCCAAAGACCCCAACTAAGGGAATCTTTTTAACTAGGAACTTAAATGATTTAAGTGATTTATCAGACCTGCAGCAAGTGCTTACTATGTACCAGGTACCATGCTAAATGTGGGGAACCCCAAATCAATAAATCATAGGACCTACCCTAAAGGAACTTGGATAAATAGTTAAATTCTGAATCTAGATCTACCATGCTGGGTTCACTTCAGAGAACTCTAACCTGTGGTGGGTTCTGGAACAAAGCAGAGCTCAGTCTCTCCACAGTCCTTGGGAAGGTGGGTAACCCAGAGTCTGTTTGGCCCAGCCAGAGCCTCTGACAATGACCACACACATGATTCACTCCCCAACTGGAGGCCATGTCTCCAGCCCTGAGCTGGAGCCCATATGTTGGCCTGAAATCTGATTTGCCTTGGACATGGAGCAAGTTAAATATTTGTTTAACTCAGTACATTGTACTTTCCACTATTCTTCCCAAATAGGCCTGTAGGGGAAAGGAGATATATGGGGGTACTTTCAGTATTTTAGGATTCTTGGGTGTTTTGGGGGGACCCCACAGAAATGCTGGTACATGTCATGCTTGCACCAAGCTTCATGTATATGTGACTTAATTTATATAGGCAAAGAATGTCCTTAATTATCTCACCAGCTATGAATGGGTTTTGGATCAGAGAGAATTATTTTTAGTTATTCTCTGTCCTAACTTTGATAATACAAATTTATTTGCTTTTGCAGAATGTACTTATGTACTTGACTTGCATTTTCTCACAATGAATGTCCTGAATTTTATTCATGGTAAGTTATAAGAATCTTGAGAGTATAACTCTGCTGCCAGGGCCTGCCAGAGGAGCATCCCATCTTCCAAAATAGCTATTTATTTAAAATGCTACTTAAATAATGGTGCTGCAACTGGCAGTTCAGTTAAAGAATTCTGGGTTTCATCTGGGAGAAATGTGATATGCTTTTCATGAGCAGGAGAGGTACGCAGCTTTCTGAGTAGCCATTCAACCAATGTAACTAGTAGTCATTTATTTTAAAGTTAGAGGAAAACCCACACACACCTGTCTCAATGAAAAAAAAATTAGTTTCATTCAGATGATGTCTGGAAAAATGGTCTTGAATACCTTCTTTATTTTTTGTCTTCATAAAAATACTGTTTAAAGAATAAAAGAACTGTGTGAAGGCATTTTCAAGAAAAGGACTACAAAGAAAAGATGTCATTTTTTACATGTAAAACCCATCTCCAAATTTGTATCAGTGTTATAGTAGTTGCATCTTTAACATAAAATGTCCTTGGTCCACAACATGGACATAATAAATAAAATGACACATCTTATTGCTGTGTCTAATAATGTCATGATTTTTGTTGAGCTGCCACTGACTATGGCTCAACCACAAAACCTGGAAAAACATTCAGGGGGTCTGGAACATAGAAAAATCTCCAAAGCTCTTTGGCTGGAATTTGAAGGGTGAAGTGAAAGCTTCTGTTCTGTGTAAATCTGTCCAGATTTAGTGTTTTACAGCATCAGACACTGCTCTGGGAGCCAAGAACTGCTCTGCCTAAAGGCCGCCCCAAGAAGAGAAACCCCCATACCCTGAAGTCAGGGAAAGAAATGAATTTTAAACATTCCATTGTAAATACAATTTATGTACGTCATCCCTTCACATGTACAGTGGCTTCATTCTAAAAGTTCAATTTGTTCCCGTTTGGGAGGTTCTAAATAAAAACTAAAAGAAAATATCATTTTCATTGGTCTTTGCGAAGGCCTGCATACTCAAGCTTGGCGAATGTGATGGGAATGCATGACTATTTTTGCAGAGTTTTAGAATGCAAATGTAAATCCACAGAATATACTCTAGCAGATATGTATATATCTTTGTCTCCATAGATACACATTCGCACATGATGTGCATGGAGACACTGGTAAAAATTCGTCTTCTTTTTAAATGATAGGCTTTATTGTCATTTATTCTAACATCCCACAAAACAAATATTTCGTTGCTGCAGTACTGCAGGCAGCTATGAAGGGTGGGGATGTGCAGCTCTTTGGAGAAAGAGGCAGACTCAAAGGTGAATAACATCTTTTAGTCTTTTCCATACAAACTGATTTGCTTTTCAAAAGTAGAAGCTGAGTTCGTCCGCTAAACTGCGACTTTAGGGATTTGCTTTAAAAAGGGAACTCACCCTAGCGGGTTTGGCGTTGGCCTGCAGACTGAAGGGTCCCAGGTTCGATTCCGGTCAAGGGCACATGCCTGGGTTGCAGGCTCGATCCCCAGTAGGGGGCGTGCAAGGAGGCAGCAGATCAATGATTCTCTCATCATTGATGTTTCTTCTCTCTCCCTCTCCCTTTCTCTCTGAAATCAATAAAAAAAAAAAAAATTTTAAAAAATAAAATGGGAACTCCCTCCATTTGGCTGGGAGGGCCTGCTTGGCCTGCTTACCTGCTTGCGGCGGGAAAGGGTGGGGGCTGCCCATCCCAGGAAAGACCTTGTTGCTGTCCTCTCCCGCAACGCCGGCCAACCTTGCGGTGGGAACCGGGAGATGCGAGCCCTGGGCGGGGCCGTGAGCCCGCTGCGCCCGCCGCCTCCCGGAGGTGGCAGCGGCTGGCCCTCGCTCCAGGGCTCGCTAGAAGTGCGATCTTGATGTTGCGTCCTTCGGCCCGGACACCCAGGTCACAGGAGCAACTGCAGCGGTCCGGGCCGGACTAGGAGACCGGACTGCGGGGGCAGCCTCCGGGCCTCCGAACAGCCGGCCGGGCCAGAACGAGAAGAGGCGCGTCCAAGCCCCGGGCTCCCGGCTGGAGGCGCTCACGGCCGGGTCACTCCACTCAGGCCTTGGAGGGGGTGGAGGGAAGAGTTCCTCAAAACGTCCTAAACGTCTCCGGGCTTTCCTAATTTCGGCGCAACGTCCTCACCTCCGAAGTGCCACGTCCACGCGGACCCGACGCCAGGGAGAACTGGCCGGCTCCCGCGCGGGCAGGAGAGGTTCCGTGGCCGGCCTAGCGGGGACCTGTGGGGCAGCAGATACCTTTTTAAACCCCAAAGCGAATGTCTGGTACAACTCGCGAAGATGACGCTCTCGGTGCCTTCACTCGCACCATCTACCCCTTCCAAGTGCCTGGGAGGGCCTAGCAATTCTGGATTGCGCGATGTGCTCTAGATTTTAAGCCTCTCTTCCCCTCTGTCTGAGCTCGGGTCCCCACTCCCCACCCGCCCTGCCACCGCCGCCCGCTGGGATCCGCCCTCCCCCTGCAAAGCACTCTGGTTGCCCGCCGGCTGGGGGCGCGGCAGGCAGGCATAACCGCCGGGTAACTCCTCCACGTCAAACTGGCTTTCTCGGGGCACAGGATCAGACGTATCACATCACTCTCACACCTTCTCACACCTCCTCTTTCGGATTGTCTCGCCTGTGTCGAGCCCACTAAGGAGCAGGCCTATACAGCAGCGTAAGCAACAGTGTTGCAATGCCAAGGAAGTATAGATTCGATGGAAATTCTCATTTCCCCGCGAATCTTTTATTTTTCTTGGTATAATAATTTCATCTCTTGGCCAAGGTTCTGAAATGGGATATTACATTTCATGGCTTTTATATGTTGTTGAGACCAGTGTGGCGTGATGAGATACATGAGCTATATATGAGATGAGATAGATGAGATTTAATAATCTCCAAAACAAAACCCCAAACCAAAGCCTCCTCTTCAGGGCCGCCTGATTAAGCAGCTGGAGAGGGACGAGGGAGGGTTTTGGAATCCCGGGAAGGGAGCAGGTCTCCCTGGCTGTCATCAGAACCACACCCCCCTCCGGAAACACACACATAAGACACCGATTGCTTCTGAACCCGAGGCCTAACCTGAAACCTGTGATGCTGCCGGCACATTCGGAGAGCATCACCCCTTTCTATGCAGGACAGCCGTTGAGTACTTTTCGAACCCAGGCTTTTAAATTTCCTGACTTTTTATACCCACAGAAGGGAGGAGGGCTAGGCCATCCTTATTGGCAGAGCATCACAATGCCTGTCCTTATTTAGAATCTTCCCAACTAGTCTCTGGCCAAGAAAATAATCAAAGGCCTACAATACAGACATTTTAAACCTACCTGAAGCTATAACCTTTGTTTTGTATTTAATCCTCAACAGACGGCGAGTATTTTAACAAACGCTGCAATTAGAAGTAATATGAAAATAGATGTTTGGCAAATAACATTCTTCCTGTATGTGTTGCTTTCATGGGGCTTTTCCAAAACCATGAGGGAAACGTGGGCAAGTGCGCCTTGTGCCTGGATCGGAGCCCTTCCGTCTTAAATCTTTGTCTCCATCACAGTCCTGCCTGGTGAACCCACGCTGACTCTGCTTGGCTTACTAACCCAGGTTTCTGCTGTGTAGACTCAGAGCCCGGGTGAGTTTAGGCCAGTCCTGCAGGGCGGGTGCGACACCCGGAGCCACCGCGGAGGGCCCAGGTGCTGCGGCCAGCCAGCCGGAGGCCCAGAAACCGTCCCAGCCACTAGCCTCGGTCTCAGGCCAACCGGGAAACGTTTAACCTTGAGCCTTATTTAAAGCTCACAGTTTTCGCCAGCCAGGTCCCCACCGCTAGTGCAGCCAGCAGGCCCCAGCGCGCTCCCGGGCAGCGTGGGGAGGGCGAGGCAGCTGGCGGTCCGTCTGGGCCACAGCTGTAGGGTCGGGAGCTTCTCTCTCGGACTCGGGTCCTTTCAGAAAACTCTTTTCTTGTCGGATGTGGTTTCCCTTTAATTAATCACTCACGTCTGCGTGTCCGCCGCGCCGCTTCCCCACTCTTCCTGCAGCCCCACATATGATCCGTATTTGGGAGCCGGAGCGCAGGCTGAGCATCTGGGGGTTGAGCGGGTGTGGGCTCTGCCAGCCGCCATCGAGAGACCCCCGTTGGTGAGACTCCGTAGAACGGTCTCTGGAAGGTCCCCCCTCCTACTCAGGCCTCAAGGCGCGCAGTTCCAGGCTGCAGCGTGGGTGGTCCAGGTGTCCCTGGTGGTCTCGATGGCTACGTTTCAGGTTCTCTCCCTTCTACCCCCCCCCCTTCCCCAGAAGATGGCATCTGCTGGCACAGCCACCTCCGGCCCCCACCCACCCACGGTTCCCAGGCTCCCTCCAGGCCCGACGTGGCCTTCTCTGGTGCTGTGGCTTCCTGAGCTACGCAGGGCCCACCAGCCAGCCTCCCTCCCAGAGAAGCCGGTCCTGGAGATTGTTGGCCCTGAGCCGAGGCCTGTGGAGTCTCTTCCCCGGGAAGCCCTAGTCCCAAACCCCAAATCCCAGCTATTCTCAGGCCTGCGGGCCCTGTTGGCGAATCCTGGTGCTGCGGGTGAACATTAAACACGTTCCCGTGGCTGCGATTAATTCTCCCGTCACTTCCAAACCGCGAAGGGAGGCCTCCTACGCGGGCCTCGGCTTCAAGGGCGCCGCGCATGCGGCGGGGACCACCCTGGGAACACGGTGCCCGCAAATGTGGCGCAGGCCGCCCCGCGCCCAGCGAGGATGGATCGGATATTCCCGTTTGGGAGCTCTGCTGGGGCTGAGGCGACCACCTGGGGCTCGGGGTGCAAACTAGAGGAGCGTGGGGACCGGACTCCACCGCACCCGGCGCCTCGGCACCTTCCGCCGCCCCGAGCGCTGGGCGCGGACCCGGTTGGCCGGCTCCGAGGCGCAGGAGCTGGGCGCGGAGACAACCCGGGACGGCTGAGCGCACTCGCGGGGTCCCGCGCGTGGACTCGGCCCGCCTGGGCCTAGGCCTGGGCTCCCGCCCACCCACGGCCCGCCTCGGCGTTCCCAGCAGCCGGGAGCGCTCCCTCCCTCCCTGACGGATCCAGGCCGCCGGTCCAGCTGTCAAAACAGGGGGTGTCTCTTTCATTCTGGCTCACCGAGTCCCAAAGGGGAACAGGGGGCCTTAATGCTTGTGTTTGGACACAAGCAATTATCCCTAATTATTCTTTTTCTTTTGAGCCTGCCCGTCCCGCCGGCGAGCTCGCTGCGGAGCAGGCCCCCTAATCCCCCCGGTCCGCGGAGCGCAGTGGGTTCTGCGCAGCCCGGCGCGCGGGCGCTTTCATGTCACGGCGGGTTTAGAGCTGATTCAAACTCATCGCGATGGGGAATTAACCCCGGGGCCCGGGCTTTCAGGGGCCTCTGATAAGAGATTATACGTGTTGATGGCCAGCTTTTCTTGGCAAAATGTTTTCAAAAGGCTTGGAGTTGTTAAATCAAAGCGCCATTGAATTGCTCCGACCGCCTCCCCCCTCCTCCTGCCCTCCCCCCCAACATCTCTTTTCCCTTCATCCCTCCGCCTCCCACCGCCGCAGGGACTGCCCAGGGCGAGCCGCCCGGCCTCCCCGGAGCTGCGAGTCACTTTCCTGAGTAAGTTTCCTCTGGTGCCTCACCACCCGAGGACTGTTTTTGTAGGTGCTCCTCTGCTGGGCACCTTGGCACCCTTTCTCCGCCCTCGCTCCCTCCCTTCTCTCCTCTCACACACTTCGCGGGTAAAGAAAACACATCCCAGATGAAAGTCGCCACCCCCCCCCCCAACATACATGTGTTTTGTAGAAAACGGAGGTGACGGGCGGGACCAGGAGGAGTAAAGGACGGGTGGTTTTCTTGCGCCCGCCCCCGCTCCCCCCACAAAGGTCAGCGCAGCCACAGGGGTAGCCTTAGGGTTAAACAGTGCAGTAGACAGAGTTCAGAGTCTCACGGTCCGGCCCTGGAGGCCATCTGGGGCCGCCCCAGGAAGAAAGCAAGTGCAGGGAGGACTGTGCGATGTAGCTTCTGCGCTGCGGAAAGCCTCTCTATTCGGGGAATGGGCCCAGTTGACAAATTACAAAGGCTTATTGCATATTCGGCGGGTCCTGCTAAGTGGAATGCGTGCGGAGTGCACAAATCAAGCGCCAAACATGTGAAACTGTGTCCGCTGTCATCTTCTCTTTCCCAGTCCCCCATATACCACACTACCTCGCTGTTCTGGTCAATTCCCACAGCTTCACTTGGCCCTCATCCCTTACCTGTCCACCCCCCTCCCCCACCCCCCCCACCCCCGTCCCAGCCACCCCCCCCCCCCATCCCCTGGACGGGGACCCTGCCCTCCACCTATTTGTCGCTCAGACACCCAGCCCAATCCTGCGGGGAACCCCTGGTTTATGTGGGATGGGATCTTGCTCTTGGTACCTTGGCCAGTGTTTGGGACCTGGCTCGATGGACTGGTTATGGGGAGAGCTGACTGCCTGATTCACCCCACTCGGGATTGGACCCCCTGGTATACCAGCTGCTGCCTGTGTTTCTGGGGCCACTGGACCTCTTCCCTGCGTCAGGCCTCTAGGCTGCTAGTTCCCCACCCCCATTCTCCCTTTCCTGTTTACTTTCTCCTTCCCGCTCTAGCTATGCGAAGACCCAGGGTGCTTGTGCGGAAACCTGCCCATGAGCCTGCCCAAGTTACAATAAAACCTGGTGCCAAGTCGGCACCCGTTTGGTCTGCCGGCTTTCTGAAGGATAAAATGGTTCCTTGGTTTGTTTTTCTGCTTCTTTCACAGTTGATGAGGTATGGGCCCTGTAGGATGCAACATCCAGTTACGATTTTTTTTGTTTGACATTGCTGTGGAATTTTTGGTCCTGTGTCTCCCAGTCACTGGCTAATATGTACCTAGTTTTGTCTTTTTTACAGCTTATATTATCTATCTAAAATACACATGGTTTTTGTAATCTTAATCTGTTTCACTGGTAATATATATATTTTTAATATATTTTATTGATTTTTTACAGAGAGAGGAAGGGAGAGGGATAGAGAGTTAAAAACATCAATCAGCTGCCTCCTGCACACCCCCTACTGGGGATGTGCCGGCAACCAAGGTACATGCCCTTGACCGGAATCGAACCTGGGATCTTTCAGTCCGCAGGCTGACGCTCTATCCACTGAGCCAAACTGGTTAGGGCCACTGGTAATATTTTGTTTAAATGTTTTATTCTGCATTGATAACTGAGACTCACTTATACTTCCCTTTTCCACACACTGAAAACTTCCTGGTTTTGGTATCTGTTATACTAAACTCATTTCATTCCAATTCACAAATATTTATTGAGTACTTCCTATGTTCTAAACACTCTCAACAGTGAACAAAACAGATGAAAAATGGCAAAGATCTCTGCCTTCATAGAGTTTACATTGTAGAGGAGAGACAGACAATCAAAAACTTAAGAAAGGCCCTAGATAGTTTGGCTCAGTGGATGGAGTGTCAGCCTGTGGACTGAAAGGTCCCAGGTTCGGTTCAGGTCAAGGGCACATGCCTGGGTTGCAGGTTCAAATCTCCAGTGTGGGGCATGCAGGAAGCAGCCAATCAATGATTCTCTCTCATTATTGATGTTTCTATCTCCCCCTCCCTTTCCCTTCCTCTCTGAAATCAATAAAAATATATTTTTTTTAAAAACTTAAGAAAGAAGTGATATAGCACCATGGAAAGTGATAAGTGCTATTGTAAAAATAAAGCACTGTCTATTAAAAAGATAGACAATAAAATGTATTGGAGGGGATATGGAGGAATTGGAACCTTCATATATTGTGGTGGAAATGTAAAATGGTGTAGCCTCTTTGGAAAATGACTCAAAAGGTTAAACATAGAGTTACCATATGACCCAGCAATTCTACTCCCAAGAACAATGAAAACATGTGTCCACACAAGAACTTGTACACAATTGTTCATAGCAGCATTATTCATAATAGAAAAAAATGGAAACAACCGAAATGTCCATCAACTGATGAAGGATAAACAAAATGTGGTATATTCATACAAAGGAATATTATTTCACCATAAAAAGAAATGAAGTAGTAATACAGGTGACCACATGAGTAAACCTTGAAAACTTAATGCTAAGTGAAAGAAGCCAATCACAAAGGACCTCATAGTGTGTGGTTCCATTTATACATAAAATGTCCAGAATAAGAAAATCCATAGAGACAAAAAGATTAGTGGTTGGCAGGGGCCTGGGGGAGGGGAACGTGGAGGAAATGGGGAATGACTGTCATGGGTATTGGGTTTCTTTTGTGGGTGATGAAAATGTTTTAAAACTAAGATGATGGTCACACAACTCTGTGAATATACTAAGCATCATTGAATTGTATACCTTGAATGAGTGAATTGCATGGTATGGATTATCCTGTATAATAAAAGGCTAATATGCAAATTGTCTCCTTGACCAAGAGGGAGTTCGACTGGGAGTTTGATCAAGGGGCGGGGCAGGCCAGCCAACCACCTGCCTGTGGTCCCTCCCCCTGGCTGGACCCGCCCCCAATTGGTGAGGTCTGGCCAGACACCACCCATGCACGAATTCATGCACCGGGCCTCTAGTATCTCAATAAAACTCACAAAACTAAAAAGCAGGCTATGGTGATTAGGAGTGTGGCATTGGAGGTGGGGGTTGCTTGCAATTTTTAATAGAGAAGACCTGTTTGAGAAGATGACATTTGGGCAAAAATTTGAAGCCAGGGCATTACCTGGCATTACCTGGATATCTGAAGAAGAACGTTAAAGGGAGATGAAACAGCTACAGCAGAAGCTCTAAGGTGGGAGCCTGGCTATTTGAGGAAAGGTGGGTGGGCTAGTGTGGCTGGAATGGAGTGATGGAGAAGGAGGAAGAGGGTTGAAGATGAGGTCAGAAATGAAAGCGAGGTAAGATGTGGGGAAGGGTGTGTGGGTGGTGTAAGCCTTCTGCCCTGGGCCTGTGGTTTCAGTAGAGGAAGCACATAACCTGACTTACTTTTTAAAGGATTTCTGAACTGTAGGAGGATAAGGATGCTGCAGCTGGAAGACCAGCCAGGAGGCTATTAGAGAAATCCAAAAGAGAGAGAGAATCTCGGACAGGGGGTAGCAGTAGAGGTAGTGATAAGTGGTTATACTTTAGATATACCTTGAGGAACAGCCAACAGAATTTTCTGATGGATTGGATGTGGAAAATAAGACAAAAAGCATTTAGACTACAAGATTTTAAGGCTGAATTACTAGAAAGATGGCACTGCTAGTAATTGAGATGAGGAGGACTAGAATGGGAGAGGGTTGTGGGAGAAGTTCAGAATTTCCATTTTAGACACGTTAAATTTGAGGTTTGTATTGTATATCAAAATGGAGATGTCTTTTCGGCAGTTGGACATATGAGTCTGGACACGGGGGAGGGGTGTGGTCTGGAAATAGAATTTTGGTAATTGTTGCATATTGATGGCATGTAAAGTTATGTGACAAAGAATGTGACGGCATGAACATGGATAGAGAGAAGAGGGCGAGGGGCTGAGTACTGGTGGCACTCCAATGTTGAGAAGTCAGGGAGAAGAGGAAGACCCAGCTAAGGAGGCTGAGGAGTGAACGTAGGAGGAAACTGAGAGAATGAAATATCCTGGAAGCCAAGTGAAGAAAAGGTACCAAAGAAAAGGGAGTGATGGGCTGTCTTTAAATGCTGCTGAGAGATCAAATACAAATCCATTGAAATTAGCAGTTTGGAGGACTTGAAAATGAGCATTTTCAGTGAAGTGGTGCAGGTAAAAACCTGGTGGAAATCTCCATTTCAAAGAAAATGAGAGAAAAGGAGATGGAGTGAGTGTAGACATCACTTTCAAGGAATTTTGCCATATAATGAGCAGAGAAACTGGGTGGAGCTGGTGGGGGAAGTGGGGTCAAGAGAAAGTTTCTTTCAAGATGAAAGAAACAATCATATGTGTATATGCTAGTAGAAATGATGCAGGAGAGAGAGCAATTGTTAGAGAGATGTCCTTTCCGAGCCCATAGGTAAGTAAGAGGAAATAATACCCAGTTACTATAAATGAACTATCATTTATAGTAACAGGTAAGAAGACAGAATATGTGGGCCCACAGGCTGGGTAGAGGGCAAAGGCAACATGGAAATCTGTGCAAGTTCGCTTCTGATTGCTTCAGTTTTCTCAATGAGGTAGAAAGCAAGATTGTCAGAGAGGGAGGATGTGGGAAGAGGTGTTGGAAATATGAGAACAAAGGAAAAGGTACAAAATAGCCAAGTATGAGAGCAGGAGATAAATGGATTAGGAAATATAATATGTCTGCCAGGGAGTGTTAAGGGCTCACTTGAAGTTCGTGATCCTGAATTTAAAATGAGCCAGTCAGGTGGCCATGTGTTTTTCTTCTGCAGCCTCAGAGTAGGTGGAAACTCGGCTTTAACGAGGATCAAGGTTTTGGCAACTGAGTAGGACGAAGGAGAAAGGGGCAACAGCACTGAGGAATTTTGGCTGGGTTAAGTGAGAAGACAGGGCATGAGAAACGATGAAAAGGTGGCAGGATCAGTGGAATGGATGTCTTGGTGGGTCAAAGGGCTTATTAAATTTAGAGTCCTAGAAAAATGAGCTGGAAAGACACAGGAGGTTGTGCTTAGAGAGGGGTTACATGGAATTGAACTTGTGGAGGGTTCCAGTTACAGTGGTGAGTAGGTGGAGAATGAGATCACAGGGGGAGAGGAGCTCAGGGAACCATGAGCTTAGACTATGAGAAGGGTCATATTCGTGTGTGTTGGAATGACCGAGGATGGGGAGATAGTCAAGGAAATTAGAGAGAATGAAAAAACAAACAAACAGCTTTATTGCTAATAAATGCTGTATTGGAGAATGTGGCTTAGATGTGTGGCAATCATAGACCTTTCAGAAGTAAACCCTACACTTAGAATGATTCCCACCCTGCGCTGCAGGCAGTACTAGATTCCCACATGCTCCCACACAGAGCTTGCCCTGTGAAATGTGTGGCAGGTTCTCTGTTCGCAGCTGGCTCCCAAGAGGAGGGCAGGAGGCAGGGGCCTGCTCGACCCCAAACTCAGATGAACTGTCACACTGATGTCTCTCCAGACGCATGCAAAGCTACCTAGATTATTTGATGAAGCAAACACATTCTGATGCCAAACCCAATAAATATAAACAAATAAAATATAAACAAATAAAATATAAACAAATATATTTTGAAAATGCAAAAGTTTGGAAAACAGAATAAACATTTTATGTTGAATACAAAGAACATCAGATATCATATTTATCCAAAATTCAGGGTATTACAATGTAAAGAAATATATTATAGTGATATAAATGTATATTAATGAGCCACTAAAAGAGAATATGATCATTTTAATAGCGATTCCCATAAAAACATGAAAGGACAACAGAAACGAAGGATACTAGTATAGAAAAACTATACAAAGATATATTCAACATGTTCATTTAGAAAATCCAAAACACAGTTTGGCCTCAATAATGTGAATATAATTTGGAAATATTGGATAATACAAGGTAAATTTTAAAAAGATGAGTAAATATTTCAAGTAATCAGTCAAAATGTAATTTTTGGTAGATGACTGTATAAGAAGAAGAGACAAAGGAATTAACTGGAAACTGCCTTGGATTGAAGAGTAATCAGAGGAAAATGTCATTTCTCCCAAAATTAACGAGTAGTTTTAACCCAATCCCAGAAAGAAAGAAAAAAAAAAGTCCAACACAATCTTTGAAAATTTTTTAATTCAATTAAATTTTAATAAAATCGATAACAAAATATAAATGGGTAGGAATAGCAAAGAATATTTCAAGAAAGAGGAGCAATGGGGGCTGTCAGCTCTGAAAACATACTTTTAAATAACAATAAAATAGGATCCTAATGTTGAAATAACACTAAACAGAGATATCAATGAAATAGAACAGAAAGCTCTGAAATAAATGTTATCATACATAGGAATTTAATATGTGATAAAGAAATTATAACCAAATAAAG
Source organism: Myotis myotis (assembly GCF_014108235.1). Classification (NCBI taxonomy): domain Eukaryota; kingdom Metazoa; phylum Chordata; class Mammalia; order Chiroptera; family Vespertilionidae; genus Myotis; species Myotis myotis. The sequence continues at coordinate 38,754,521 of NW_023416357.1, forward strand.
GTAGAATTTAATAAATTCTGTTGGGATGGCTGGTTACCATATTGGGGGGAATTATGTATGTGTTTCCACCATCCCTTCCACTCCAGTTTTAAGTGTAACTAAAGAATTAAACTAAAAAGAAAGAAAAATCACAGAAAAAATAAAGAAAATATGAAAGAACACTCCTTAGCTCTTTGGAGTGGTGAACACATTGTATGCTTTGAAGCAACAGAAGAAATCATAGCAATAACAATCAACAGATTTAACACTATAAGAAAGTTTGCACTTTTGTATAAACAAACATAATTACAATAAGAAGGCATGGAGAAATGCATTAGAGAGAGAGAGAGAGAGAGAGAGAGAGAGAGAGAGAGAGAGAGAGAGAGAGAGAAATAGGGTTAATACATATAATTGTATAAAGAGTTCCCTCAGAGTGGAAAAATAATTTACGGTATAATCATACAGTGGAATTCAACCTAGCCATTAAAATGAATGAATTGTACCTTGTCAAAATGGATATATCTCAACAATATAATATTGAATTTAAAAAGAACAAGTTGCAGAATGCTGTTTATTATATTTTAAAACTTATAAATCAATAGTGTGTGTGTGTGTGTGTGTGTGTGTGTGTGTGTGTGTGTGATGACCAAAGACTAAAAATATTAAAATGTGGAAGGGAAAGATACATAGCAACTGCAAGTGGTTATCTCTGGAGGAGCAGATGGGAAGTGGGATTCAGTAAGTTTACAAAGGAGTGTTAACTTTTCCATATTTCTGAAATATTTGGTAATAAAAAAAAGAGAACTTATGAATTGCTAAGGAAAAAAACCCCTTAAAACTCTAAAATATTTATGTGAAAACAACATGAATAAACAATTCACAGAAAAGGAAATACACACATAGAAAGATGTATAGCCTCCTTAGTAATTAAAGAAGTTAAGACTAAAATGAGATACCAATCATATTTATTAAATTCTTTTTTAAAATTTTAAAGAAAAAACAGTCCCACATAGTCCAAAAGTTAGTGTGATGTTTTAAAATACTTACACAACATATAGACTTTTTAAAAATATATATTTTTATTAATTTCAGAGAGGAAGGAAGAGATAGAAACATTAATGATGAGAGAGAACCATTGATCAGCTGCTTCCTGCACACCTCCTATTGGGGATCAAGCCAGCAGTCCAACGCTCTATCCACTGAGCCAAACCAGCTAGGGCAACATACAGACTCTTAAACTTTTAGAGTGGAAGGTATGGCCATCTAGTGCAAGAACTTCAAGCAAAGTTTGAGATTTTTCTTCTCTTTTCTTTTCTTTACAGCTAAGACTATACTTATCATCACTCCTGAATCTCAGGAGGAAATTTCTCTTTTAAAGAACTTCAAACTTCCTGGAAACAAAGAAGACTCATGAAAGTAGCTAAGGACAGAATCTGCCCTAAATGTTTCCTAAATAACCAACTCTTAATCTTTAAGTGTCCCTCAAATAAAACTTCTAATTCTTAAATATCCACCACCAAGTCCTCAAACTTTTCTCAAAACATTTAAGACAATTCATAATCCTTACAAATCAAATCCAGACTCTTGTGGCAACCCCTCCCACCTATCCGTGAACAGCTTGAGCTCTCGTGTGCGCACGCGCGCGCGCACACACACACACACACACACACACACACACACACACCACCACCCCACCCCAGCCCCCTGCATTTACTTGTGGTTTTTTGTTTTTAAGGACTTGTCAGTCAAGACAGAGTTCCTCTTTTGTGAAAGAGCTGCCTCTTCTAAACCAGGACATTCTCTAGCCCATCCCCCCCCCCCTCCCCCCCCCCCCCCCCCCCAGCGACTACCATCAACACTTGGCTTTTTCCATTTGTTTTTAAAGAAAATGGTGTGTGTGTGTGTGGGGGGGGGGTGTCAGTGAAATAGAGATGTTGAAGCAGTCGGAGGCATTTTTATTTTTGTTTTTGTGTTTTCACAAGGGAGTCCTAAATATATTGAATTTCTGGCTTGCCTCAGCTCCTAAAGCTGTTTCTTTGGGGTTCCATTCTACTTTGAGGTTCTTCAACCTCCCCCTCCTCCGAGGTGGCTAAAAAGAGAGACAGCAAAGAAAAAGTTGCACTTCCTTTGGAATCTAAATATTTGAGTTCACGAGTAAACGGAGACATGTTTGTGTGACAGTTCTCACCAGTTCATGCCTCACAGTGATTTCAAACTAAAATAGAAGTGAAGCTGGCAGTCTGCAGGTTCAAAGATGTCTCAGAGAGACTTCCCAGACCCTATACATTGATTTAGCAGGGGAGGAGGCAGGTTCCTAGGCTTAGTAACGAAGCAGTTAGCTGGCGCTAAGGTGACCTGAAGCTGAGCAGAGAATGCAAAGCCGGTGACTTGCTGGGGCAAATCCTTTTCAGTTCAGGTTGAGGACGCAGATGGCAGCGCTGGAATGATAAGAGCTCGCTCTCCTAGAGGCTGTCCCTGGGCCAAAGCACTTTACATGGGTCCACTCATTTAGTCTTCCTAAAAACCCACGATGAGGCTATCATCACCACTCCTATTTTACAGGCAGAGAGGCCAAGATCCAGAGAAAGTACACGACTTGCTCAAGACCACACAGCTAGGAGCGGCGGAGCCTGGCTTTCACCAGGCGTTCTAGTTAGAAGCCACGTTTTCAGCTCCTGTGCTGTAGCGCCAGATACTTGATCAGAAACCAGATGGGAAGAGGGGAAAGAGAGCTATGATGAATGTTCTTGGTGAATCAGTCCCAGGTGTCTTCCAGTGTAGAGTAAGGATTCAACACTTCGGGCACTCTCTCTGCCCTCGGCTGTGAGGGGCTCGGTCTAAGCCTGTGCTCTGCGCCCCAGGGCCTCCCGCTGGCGAGATGGACGTCTCAGCACAGCTCTGGGGATCTGGGAGCACTGGTCTGTGAGTTCCAGCTGTTAATATTTAGGAATAATTTCAAAAGAAACTTTTTCCATTGTCGACCAGTTTTAGATTTACAGAAAAATTACAACGTGCAGAGTTTTATACACGCTGCACCGTTTCTCCCATTACCAACATCTCATATTAGTGCGGTACATTTGTTACAATTGATGAAGCAATATTGCTACATTACTATTGAAGTTCATACTTCATTTGATTTTGTTAGTTTTTACCTAAAGTCCTTTTTGTGTTCCAGGATCCCATCCAGGATACCGTGTTACATTTACCTGTCATTTCTCCTCAGGCTCCTCTTGGCTATGGCAGTTTCTTACACTTTACTTGGTTTTGATCATCTTGACAATTTTGAAGAGTGCTGGTTAGGTATTTTGTAGTCTGGCCCTCAGTTGAGATTTATAGGATATTTTTCTCATGATTAGATTAGGGTTTTATGATTTTGGGAAGAAGACCACAGAGTTAAAATGCTATTTTCATCACATGAAGGGTACATGCAGTCAACATGGTTTATCACTGTTGGTGTTGACCTTGACCACCTGGCTGAGATAGTCTGTCAGGTTTCCCCACTGTAAAGTCCCTGCCCCCCCCCCTTTCCACACTGCACCCCTTGTATATGTGCTGCTGAAGCGAGCACCACACTGCACTCTTTGGAAGGAAGTCATTATGCACAGCCCAACTTACTTTTGTTAGCCAGTTGTTAAAACTTTGGTAGCTTGACACCAGCCAATGTAGGCGTATTTACACCGTGGAAATCAGTAAACTATAAATCTGGGCTCTTTTTGGAGAGCTGGGCGGCCAGGACACCATTGGATGTACAGCTTGGGTTGAGTCTCAGGAGATGATGGGTGAGCCGGTGGAAAGGCACTTGAATGAAGGGGCTCACTGGGTGGAAGTGAAGAAGATGCAGAGACAGGATGGGGTGCTATGCTTGTAAGACAGGGATTGGGGTTAAAGAAGCTTGGTACAGGCATACAACCAGCTGGGAACCTGACAGAAGCTGTTATCTTTGTTTAATATAAACAAGGCTGGGACCTGATGGACCTACCTTTGTGTTTTCCTTTTCTTATACATGGTTGTAATAGTTACCATTTATTAAGCACCTCCTTCATATAAGGCATATTTTTGTGTATAAGGTGTATATATATATATATATATATATATATATATATATATATAAATTCAATTCTTACAAATTTACAAGGTGGGTATTGTCATCTTCATCTATATATTCACTGAGTGGCCAGATTATTATGACCGGCCAGATTATTATGACCACCCCATCATTGACACTTCCAAAAATACTGAATATTGAAAACTTCCTAAGCAAATACTCTCAAGGTTTTATTATTATTATTATTTGCATAACTAATTCACTTCATTGTACTGATGGGGTGGTCATAATAATCTGGCCACTCAGTGTACAAAAGCCTAAGCAACCGAATGACCGTTCACTATGACACGCACTGACCACCAGGGGACAGACGCTCAAAGCACAGGATCGGGCTCCCTCCTGTCTGGATTAGGCCTGCGGGGATCGGGCCGAAACCAGCTCTCCAAAATCCCCTGAGGAGTCCCAGATTGTGAGAGGGCGCAGGCCAGGCCGAGGGACCCCAGTTTACAGATAAGAAAACTTAGGGGTTCAGTGGCCTATCCAAAAAATACAACCAGCAAGTAGCAAAACGGTTTAAACCTCCTGTGTAACTCCAAAGCGTGTTCCCACCAGCCATGCTCTCCTCTCTGTGTTCTCCCTCCTTCCCCTGGTATTGGTTACTCATGGGACCTGTTTCAGGAGGGTGGTATAATGATTGGCGGGGAGTTTCCATAGTTGATTCTTGATGAGCGTGCTGCCATTTGAGTTCAGGACCCTCCCTCGTGGTTCCTGTTCATGGCAATGAGTGAGCACTGGGACATGCACCTCGCTGTGGACTCTCAAGGTTTTGTTTTGAGCCAGGTGAAGCACGCTCACATTTTACTATGTAGTCTTCCAAACCAAAGTCCTCCTTCTTGATAATTTTCTTTACTTTTCCTGTGAATGTATCACTAGGGAGCAGAGATTATGACACCCTTCCACTTTGTATCTCCACCGAACTCTGTGTCTGCGGTGTCTTTCTGGTTTAACTCTGGTGTGATTTCATTCTTTTCAAAGGCAATTTTTAAGAAACAGACATAAAAAAACACTCAGCACCAGAATTAATCATTAGAGGGTGGGTTATCTCTACAAAACTGTACAATCTATATGCATCCTGAACAAATACATATACAAATGCAAACTATTCCATTAAAAATTCAGACATTAAAGTCACTTAGAGTTCATGTCATATTTAAGGCAAATGGAATGTTATTTGACCTGTTTCCATTTGAGTGATCCAGGGAGTTTAAAGATATTTTAGAATAAATAATCTCAACGAAGCTTTAAAAGGCTGGAGGGACCTGCTTGAATCATAAAGAATATTATATTGCTTTACTAAATTTGAGTTACTATTTTAAACTAAGACTTCATTGGACGTATTAAATCTGGGCCATATTTAGGAACTATTCTTAAATGATGGTAATGCTATTTTTACTTTCTTCTTCTGGCATCACTGAGACCGGATTTAACAGAACAACTACAGGTGGGATGGTAAAAGAGTTACATTCAAGAGAACTTTGTTTTATTTGGCCCACTTCCCTCTCTGCCCTCACTCCTACTCCCCAGCCCCAGCCCCAGCCGCCTCTTTTATTCAGAGATCTGGCCTGAGCTGATTGGACTAAGGACAGATGCCTGACCCAATGGGGAGTCAATTTAAGGACCAGGAGAGCCAATCCTTCTCCCAAGAGACAGACTGAGTAGCCATTTACATTTAGAGACAAACTGAGTGGGCTTATTGAGGGACCCAAAGTCATATGCAGTCAGAGAGCTGGAGTCAGTCATATACCAGTTGAAGTCATGAGGGGTCAACCACAGGAAACAGCAGAAGCTGCTCTATGGAGAGCAGTGGGAGAACAGAGCCAAGGCACAGAGACCCAGGGCCAGAGAGGAGGAGGGAGGAGCCCCGGTTCTTTGTTTCCTGGTCCAGAGCCCAATGGCCAGATGACACCGGTGTTCTAGTTCTGAATGCCTGTGAGATTGTGTGTTATTCATTTTATTTCATTTTCTAGCTAGGCTTCTCTCACTTACAGTCCAACTGATTCCAGTCAAAGATAACTCCATATATCAAATTCAAACTACAAAATAGTTCCCCATCACTTTAGCATCACACTAAGTCACTCAGACTCTAAAAGTCCATGGGGCAACACAGGGATGAATTCGGGTGATAAGCAGGATATAGGAAATGGGTATAGAAGGAGCTTTACCCTGGGTGTAGCTTAGAAATATCCAACTTGACATTTTCTGATAGCATTTCCCCTTAGTCTTTTTCACCTGTAACTTCTGTGGGTCAGTGAGTATGTTCTGCTAAGATCAGGGCTCAAGGTGGTCTCTGCCAAGTCATGAGTGGCATCATTCCAAAAAGGCAGTTTCCCCACTCTGCTCTTGACAGGTAATGCCAGAACTTTCCAGGGATACCTGCCTGAGACAGAGGTTCATTCATTCAACAAATACTTATTAACTACCTGCTATGGTGAGGCACTGTGCAGGGGACACAGCAAGGACTAAACGGCAAATCTCTTACCTGCATGGAATTACATCCTGTGGGGTGAGCAAGGGCACTTGTACCAAACACTGTGAAGAGCACACAATTGGGCAGTCTTAGAGAAGACTCGTGATGGTAGGGCTGGATGAGGAAACTAACTAGATGGGCTTGTCAATGAAGACCTCTCCAAGGATAGAGAAGGAGCCAGCGATGAAAAAAAATTAAAAATAGGGGGAAAGGTATGCCAAAGGCCCTATCATGGGACAAATCTGGGAGAGATCAAGGAACTAAAAGAATGTAGGGTGGCTGAAGCACAATAAGAGAGAGTGAGCACAACCTGTGATGAGGTAGGCAGGGGCCAGATCTCATAGGCCATGGTGTGGCATTTGGGTTTTAGATTAAGTACTCATCAATTTTTTTATTATAGGAATAAAAATTACCCTTTCATTATATTTTATTATCTTTTTCAAGGGCCTCATGTTTTTATAATCTTTTGTCCATCCTAATTCATCTGGCATTATGCTAATTATTCCTTATGCTTATAAACATTGTGGAATATAATTTAGATTATAACTTAGGTAGGAAAATCCCAGCTTTTAAAGGAAAAGAAATGATGTTTTAATTTATGTGCTGATTAAACATGGTTACAAATTCTTTGATAATCTTTCTATTTCCCTTCCCTTTGAATCTGGGCTGGCCTGAGACCACTTTGACCAATAGAATGCAGCATGAGTGACGTGATGCAAGTTCTGGGCCGAAATGTGAAGAAAACTGGCAGCTCTGCCTGGAGAAAGAGAGGGCCCAGTTGAGCCCAGCCTCCAGCTGTCCCCATCAAGGTGCCAGGTATGTGAATGAAGCCATCTTGGAGCCTCCTAACCAGCCTGACTGACAGCTGAATACTTCCCCATGACCCCAGTTAATGCCACCATGGGGTAAAAGAATTGCCCCTCACGGCCTGCTTAAGTTCCATGCAATGTGAGATACAATAAAACTGTTATTTAAGTCAATAGTTGCTGAGGTCCTGCCCCAGCAGGTCCAGGGGTTCCCAAAGGTGTAGACAGAGTTGGCGAAGAAGGAATGACACAGAGACAGTGTTCAGTTGATCAGCAGCCTAGCCAGGATCTCTAGCCAGGATCTCCAGCCAAGTTCTGTTCAGGATCTCCAGCGAAGTTCTGGTTAGGTTCTCTAGCCAGGTTCGGTCACCAGATTCTGTAGCCAGGTTCTTCAGCCAGGTTCTGGCTAGGTTCTCCAGCCAGGTTCAGTCACCAGGTTCTAGTCAGGTTCTCTTGCCATGTTCTATCCAGGTTCTGTAGCCAGATTCTGTCTCTAGGTTCTTCAGCCAGGTTCTCTCGTTAGGTTCTGTCTCTAGGTTCTGTTTCCAGTTTCTGTCCAGGATCTTTTGCCATGTTCTGTCTCTAGGTTCTGTGTCTAGGTTCTGTGTCTAGGTTCTGTGTCCTGTTGTCTTGTTACATCTGTATTTATACCAGTTGATTCCAATCCTATCAATCTCTATTCCAAAGGTTAGGGCGTTTCTAATCTCCATTCCAGGGAGTAAAGATTATGTAGCTTAAGTGTGATTGTTCGTAGTTAAAGTGATTAACTACCCGCCTGGCACTTAGTTAAGGGGTTTTATTCCCTCCCTAACTTCAGGGGAAATCCCTACCTGGGGAAACAACCTTTCTCAGAGAGGTGACCTTGGTTAAAACACATAGTGCCAAGAAGGTGAGCAAACATATTAAGAACAGTATGCCATATATGCCAGGTCCCTTGAAACAGCAAGGATGGACTGGCTCCCGGCAAATAGTTGTCTAAAGTGTGGAGTAGTTTGTTACACAGCAACAGATTGAATAGTTAGCATCTGCATTCTTAACATGAATGGCTAAATGCATAATTTACTTTCAGCTTTTGAAAAACTGAAAATAAGCCCATGTACTTTCCTTATCAGTGGGAAACTCAGAGTGGGAGGTGGGCTGGCATTGCTGACAGCACCTTACAAATACACCTTTCTAAAACTGTCCACTGAGAGTGCTTAACATCAAAACTCAGTATTTTGGCACTACACGGAGTGGCAAAGCATATAATGTAGTGAGACTCTTCTCATTGCCTTGATTTCTTTAGATGTGGATTTATGAAATGCCCATTGTAAGGCAGCCATTGGGCCTGTCCCTGCCCATAAAGAACTCCCTCTGTTCCCGTCCAATAGTCTCCCATCTTACCAGTGAGTCTTGGCCAGCTCATTCCTGAGCTATTTCGTGATCCTCCTTTTGACCAATTGCATTTTATGCTTCCTAATAGTTGCACTTACTGACCTTTCCCAAGATTCAGAAGGAAATGCCTGCTCTTTCACACGCAATGGATACAGTTTGACTCCTGCAACCAAAGAAAATCTCTCCTTTGCTGCTTTCTTCTCTTTCCCCCTAAGCAAAATCCTGAATCTTTTTGTGGCCAAATGTTCCAGTTCTAGAATTTGCTCTGCCAGAATAATCTTCCTAATGGGAAATCTAATGGGGCCTCCCACTGACAGCGGAGACCACCCCATCTGCAGCAAGGGACAAGAGACACTCCCAGCCCAGATGTAGAGATGCAGCTGATCAGGGCTTGATGCATATTCATTGCTTCTTTAATATTCAAGCATCTTTTCCTAAAGATATTTCTATTGAACTCACTTGTGGTGTCACCATCTGGAAAATATCAAGCCTCACCCCACTGAGGTAAACCCCTAGTGCGTATTTTTCTCTTTAATGTGAGCCCAGTGGGCACAGAGTGTGTATCTCTATGTTTAGCACAGCTCCTCACCAAAGCAGCTCTCAAACACATGACGCTCTAAATGAATCAATGTTGTATAGACCCATTAACGATCCATCCTCATTGATGCTAACGGAACGGAACGTTTAAGTGGGGCTCTGCAGAGGCTCTGTGACTTCTCTATGTGAGGTCCTCTTTACATTTCAAAGTGATGAATTCGGGTTTAAGAGAGAGTAAGCTGTCCCAAAACTCATTTATTTCATTACATCCAGTTTTTTAAACTGGGCCAAATCGTCTTACAAGATCCAGAATCAGACCTGTGTCTAAACCTACAAATAAAGAGTTTATATTTAGTTCACTCTCATGGATACAGGCCAACAAGGCAAGCAATGTGCCACAGACAAGCCAACCAATGGAAGTTAGAGAACCATCCATGTTAGACAAGAGGGACATTTACGGTTACATTTCTATTTGGGTGGGGAGAGTACTCATATCTTGCTCAGCAGATTTATTGTCTTTGTATTTTAAAGAGTGTTAATAAGATTAATTTCTGTCTCTGGATGTTCATACACTGCACGTGTGGGGAAGTTTCTCAGATATGGTCTAGTTCGCAGATGAAAAATGAGTCTTGATTTTTAAATTTGTTGCAGATAAAGCAAAAGTGGATAAAATTTATTCATTCAAAAATGTATGAAACACTTGCTATATGGAAAGTAACTTGGTTACTAGACATACTAAGAGAACCCCGCCTTCCTCAAAGGGCCTATTGAGTTCATCGCAGGTAGAGATGATATGGGGCGAGGTATTTTGTCTTACAATAACATGTTCCAGGCTACTGCACCAAAATATCATCCATTCATTTGGCGGTAAACTCATTTTCTTCTATGCCTAATAGTATTGCAGAGAGGTGTTGAAAGGTGATTCTAGGTTAAAAAGGACAAAAGCAAGATTGAGTTAGAAAGGAGGAAAGGAGATAACCCTGTTCTACTTTTGACCTGAAATCACCAGGAGAGGAACTGGTGAAGCTGTTACCAAGTAGCTGACTCACAAAGGAATGATCGCCTTGCAGGCCTTCTCTTCCCTCTCCACCAACCTTGCTTTGAATTTCAAAGGTAAACCAGTGAGTACACCAACAGGTTTGCCTACGCAGTGCATGAAGTTGTTACCTCACATCCATTCTTCTCGTACCACTTGTGCCCACAGATTTCATGGCTGAACCTCTCACGCTCCCCTTGAGAGGCCCTCCACACCATCCCATGCTCCTATTTCTGTCACTTGCATCAGCATGGTGCTCTTCTTCAGGCCCTTTGGCGGTTCATCTGGTAGGGCACTTGGCAAACATTTACCAAACAGCATGAAATCATATCGAAAACCATTGTGTTGGCACATTAGAATCCAAATGTGATATTATGTCACCTATTTTTCATATATAAATCTGGTGGCTGAATTCTGATGGTTTGCCTGCTGTCCCTAAGATAGACATATCAAATCAAAAAGTATTGTCCTAGCACAGATTTTGGACATTTCCTAATATTGACATAAAATAATGTTTCTCAAAAGGGAAGTGACCCAAGTGAAAGTATTATATGTGTTTCTCCTTTCCTTTAGCACTCATGGACCTGGAAGATGAGAGAGAGAGAGAGAGAGAGAGAGAGAGAGAGAGAGAGAGAGAGAGAGAGAGAGGACTGACAAGTCAGCAGGTCATGACCCCACAGTGTGGAAAACCCTGGAACAGAGGTCTGTACATGTACTTTGGAGGGTCTGAAGAGGAGTTACTGAGGATCCCCAAGAGAGATCAGTAAAGAATCAAAGATGAGGTTTTAATATATTAACCTTGCCATACACACTTAATAATTTCAGGAATATTTTATAAATTCTTTGGGGTTTTCTACATAGATGATTATGGCATCTGCAAACAAAGACAATTTTATTACTTCCTTCCCAATCTGTATACCATTTCTTTCTTTTTCTTGTCTTTTTCCATTAGCTAGGACTCACAGTACCATGTTGAAAAGGAGAGGCGGGAGGGAACATCTTTGGCTTGTTCCTGACCTGAGTGGCAAAGCTTTGAATTGCTTACCATTATAAATTATGCCAGCTGTAGGTTTTTTGTAGACTTTTAAAAATCAAGTTTAGAAAAGTTCCCCCCCCCCCCATTCCTAGCTTGCTGGAAGATTTCATCATTAAATGGGTGTTGGATTTTGTCAAATGTTGTAGAGTTTGTTTGTTTTTTTATCTGTTGATATGATCATCTGAATTTTCTTCTTTAGCTTGTTGATGTGGTGAAATATATTGACTGATGTTTATATGTTGAATAAGCCTGGCATACCTGGAATAAATCCCACTTGATCATGGTGTATACTTCTTTTTATACATTGTTGGATTTGATTTGCTGACGTTTTGTTGAGGATTTTTTGCATCTATGTTCATGACAGATGTTAGTCTGTCGTTTTCCTTTCCTGTTATGTCTTTGTCTGGTTTTGGTATTAGGATAATGCTGACCTCACAGAAGGAGTTAGGAAGTATTTTCTCTGCTTCTATCTTCTGGAAGAGACTATAGAGAATCAGTATCATTTCTTCCTTAAATGTTTGGTAGAATTCACCAGGGAAGCATCTGAGTCTGGTGCTTTCTTTGTTGGAATGCTCTTATTTAGTCAATTTCTTTAATGGAGGCAGGCTTATTTAGATTATCTGCTTCTCCTCGTGTAAGTTTTGGTAGTTTGTACCTTCCAAGGAATTGGCTCATTTCATTTAAGTCATCAAATTTGTGGGCATGGAATTGCTTCAGTATTCCTTGATTATTCTTTAAATGTGCATGGGACCAGCCATAACCCTGCCTCTTTCATTCTTGACATTAATATTTCTTGTCTTCTCTCTTCTTAGTTAGTAGCAGCTTATCAATATTACTGACCCTCCCTCTCCCACCCAAAGAACCAGCCTTTTGTTTTGTGGATTTTCTGTATTGTTTCAGATTTAATTTATATCTTCTCTAATTTTTATTATTATTTTTTCCTTCTCCTTGCCTTAGGCTTAGATTGCTCTTATCTAGTTTCCTCAAAAAATTAGGCTTTGGGACAGTGAAGCTGGGTATGCTAGTCAGAATCCTCTGAGAAACAGACACTAAGATGGAATTAAATATGTTTGAGCAAACATCTGTGAGGAGATGGGTGGGGGCAGAAAGTCTGAGAAGGCTGGGAGAAGCCACCAGACCACTGTGCAAGTCTGACCTGGGGTGAAGAAGAGGGAGAGGTTGGGTTCAGTCTAGGGAGGTTCAGCAAGGCTGTCAGAGAGTCTTCAAGCCAACTTTGGCTGTCAGAAAGGTCTGTGTCTCCTAGAAAAGGACCTTCCCTAACTTTCTGCCAGGATCTTTCACTAGGAACAAGCATCCTATGGGAAGCACAGCCTCAGTGCCATGCAGCAGCGGGTTCTAGAGCACACCGTTGGCCAGTAATGTATCCTGCAGTGGGAGGTCTGAGACATGCATTTTCATGGCAACCTCCCTAGGTTTGGAAACGGGGAGAGAAGGCAGAGGCCCCCAAAGCATAAAAGAATTCAGTACATTTCAAAGACGTGATCCTGTTGGCTGGAGATTAGGTTAAATGGTAGGAGGGACAAGAGATTAGTGTAAAGTAGGCTTTAGAGGACAGCCAGGGCTGGGACCCAGTGATGGGCTTTGTGGGCCATGGTGAAATTTTGGATTGTATCCTGAAAGCAAAGAAGAGCTATTGAGAGATTTTAAGAGTGACACGACTAGATGAGACCAGTTATGGAAATAGGATTCTGGTGGCTGCGTAGAAGACTGTTCAGGGGGGCAGAGTGGAGCTTGGGGAGACTGCTGAGGACAGGAGACCTTGGTGTAATGAGAGATGATGAACCAGGCAAGAGGTGATGCAGAGGGCCCAGGCCTAGGAGTTCTTTAGGACTGAGGTGGATTGACATGACTCAGCATGGGGCAGACAAAGTGTAACATGAGCCCCAGGGGACTTAGGGGACTCAGAGGTGTGGGAGAATTCACAGGGAAAGGGAATTTCAAGAGGGAAAGCAGGTATGGAGGGGGAAATCAAGGGTTTGGTCAGTGTGGGACAGGTGGCTTCTGAGGTTTGTCTGTCTAGCTGTCATTTGTTTATATGGGTCTGGGACTCAGCATTGTTGCCTGGACTAAAGACAGATGTTTGAGAGTCAGAGATGTTTAGGTGCATTTTGAGACTATGAGTATGACTGAGATTTCCCGGTCATAGAATGTAGTTTTATAAGAAATATGTGGAGCCAAGTACTGAAATCCAGGAAATTCAACAGTAGAGATGCGTGGAAGAAGAGAAGTCAGGAGGAATGCGGAACCTGAATCTTTTATAATGCACTGCAAGCAAAGCTGCCTGCTATACAAACATCCTTGAAAGAATAATCCAGAATGAGGGGCAGTCCGTACCTCATTCACAACCATATAGAAAAGTGAAACTCACCGGGATTGTCTCCCAGCAACAGCCACAATCCAAATCAGGCCATCGAGTGGCTCCCAAAACCTACAGAACAAAGTTAAGTCTCATAGATGGACACTGTCCACCTCTGTCAGCCTCATTCCTCACACTCCCTGCCTCACAACATGAGCCGGAAATAACTCTCAGCCCCTCAAATAGTCTGTGTGAATTCATTTATGCTCTTCTAAAGCTTAGAGGCATTCTGGGTGTTGTTGAGTTAATGTTTGTCTATAGGTGCAGGGGGCCCTCAATCCTTACTCGTTATTGAACTTCTATGCATGGTCAGGTACACACTTAATGTCTATTCTCACTCCTGGTTCGAGTCTGCCTCTTGGCTGTGCCGTCTCCCCAGCAGCGCTGGAGCAGGTTCTGTGTCTGGTTGTTCTCACGATATCAATGCCCTAACCAAATGCATATTTTCACTTATAAAATAGCCCTTCGTACCACAATCTCTAAATCTCTGACCAGAGTCCTACTGTGTGCCTGGAGAAAGGTTTGGAATGGTGGCCAAGCGCCATCCACTTCCACCTCTCCTCCTGGTGTTGAACAGAACGTGTCACAAGAATACATTAGCTTTGGATAAGATAGCTTTGAGAAATGCTGTGAGGAAACTACTAATTCCCTCCAGAAGTGAACTCTCGTGGTCATATAACCATATTTTGAGAATCATTAGTTTCTAAAGAATTCTTAGGAATGGTGGCCAAGCAACACTGACTTCATCTAACTCCTTTCTTTTATTGCCCCAGTTGTTATTTTATTTTATTTGGTTTGTTTGTTTGGGTTTTTGTTGTGTGTGTTTTTTTGGCTTTTTGTTTTTCTGTGAAATGAAGTTAATAGGATGAGTCACCAAACTGGTTCCGAGTAAAGAGAATTAATGAGGAATGATAACACGAGGCTTGTAATGCTCTGATGAAACGTAAATGAAAAAATGCTGGATGAGATCATGTCCATGTGTGTGAACTAAAAAGGTACAGTTTTTCCACTTGGCCTTTTCTTTTCAGCTGTGTGAGCACCACCTTCTGGGGTATCTGCCCAGCTAACAAAGGCCCTTTTACTGAGGCCCTTGGTGAGATTTATAGGGTTGGGCTCCTGGCAAGCATGTTTATGGGACATAATTCTGACTCTCATTTCCCACTCCACAGGGATCTTCTTTATTTCCTCATGTACCCCCCAAGCACCTACCACAGTGCCTGGGACATAGGAAGTGTTCAGTAAATATTTGCTGAACTGATGATCCTGGGGTGGAGACTAATGGAGGGAATCCTCCTGTGCTTGAGGCTGGAGCTGGACCTTGTGGGCTCCGGAGCTGTGGGCAGCCTCACTCCATCAGGGAGACTGAGGAACCAGGGCAGTGAAGACGGAGACTTGGAGAGATTTGGAAAGCGAGGACTTGGGCTGCCTCCCAGGGAATCTCTACTTCCTGCTCTCAGGCCTTTCCAAGCTGCAAACTACTGTCTTTGAATAAATTCCTTTGTCTGTGCTTCAACTAGTTCCAGGGTGTTAGCACAGGCAATATAGAAAACTTGGAAGTTGACAAGGCAAAAGTCTGGGTGTGCTTAACAGAAAAGTGGGCCATTCATTACCACAGGCTCTGGAGCTGAATGGGTTGTGAGTTCTGGGGAATTCTCAGTGGGCTAGGGACGACCTGCTCCTTTCTCTGCCCCTGTCCAACCTCACGGGTGTGTTCTGACAGTGACCAGTGACATAAGGACACTGGCTTAACACAGTTGGGAGCATGAGATGGTTAAACAATTAAACCCAAGTTCCCACAGAGATATTTGATAATGTCATATAGGAAATATTACAGAGCCCATATTGGCATTCTGAAAGCTTGGTTTCAAGTGGAAACATTTTTTTTTCTCTCATCACAAAGTAGAGGCAAATAAACACCATTTTTCAGCGCCATAGCTCCATGGAGACACTAAGATCCGCTTGGGACGGAAAGCAGGACAAGAAGCTACAATACTACACATACAGATTAGGGTCCTGCTACTTGGTAATGGGTGGCCAGCCACTCTGCAGACTTTATCAGAGTGGAGAGAATTTCCTAAGTTCTGTGTAGCTGATAATTAAATTATAGAGGGGTAACTGATGAAGTTTTGGTTATTTCAACTCTGAACTTTGAGCCTTTACAAGACAATGCATAGTTTTCTGCAGTTACTATTAAATATGCCACTAAGAGGAAGCACACACTGGTGTGGAACACAAAGAATTCAGATGACAAAAGAACATTTCAGACAGAATAAGGAGCAAGACGTTTCCCTTAGCCCCCAGCTTAGACTATCACCAGTACTAATGGGGAGCCCCACTAGCGGCAGGCTTTGCTAGGTTCTGCACAGTAAGCATCCGTCCAGGGCTTCCACAGCAGGGTTCAGCTCTCTCCCTGGAGCCTGTCTGGTGAGGTTGTCTGTGGCTGTCAGGCCTGTCTACCCCACACGGGTCCAAACTACTAGAGGGAAGAGAGAATTGCAGAACCACATCCTGGCTTTTAAAGCTTCTGCTCACTGTGGCACCACCAACTTCCCACCACATTTCATTGGTCAAAAGTCACGTGGCCAAGACTGCCTGCAAGGGCCGGAAGTTCAGTCTCCCAGGGACAACCACCAGGGCAGGCCTGTCAGGAGGGGCAGTGAATCATCATTTGACAATCATAAGGTAGAGTGGGGATTAGGTGTATTTCCAGAACTACACTATTAATGGCGGTCCGACCTATATAATTATACTTAAGTTAATTGTATAGGTAAACAGTGTATGGTCTCAATCCATAATGTGGGTTTGGTCATTTCTAACTACTTTTTTTGTGCTCCCCAAAACACGGACATGAAAGACTCCTTCAGGTATGAATAAAAACCACTGCATGGACCAGATGAACCCCAATTGGCCCCTGCAGGCAGGATTGTGACAGCAGGAAGATGGCTCAGTGGGGTCCCTCAGAGGCGTTGTTTTCAAAGTGTGGTTCACGTTCCCAAATGGCCTGTAATGCATGTTTAACATGAACATTTCTGGGCTCCATTCTAGATATATTAAATCTGAGCAGCCAGCGTGGGGCCTGGGAACCCAGAATTCCAGGTGATTCTGTTGCGAACCAACTATTGAGAATTGCCACCTTAGAGAATCTGCCCCCACCCCCGGCTGATTTCTGTCGGGAGCGTTACTCTGGCCACCAGGCCATCAGTCGCTGTCCTGGTGCGCAGCGGCCCAGGTCCGAGTGCAGCCAGGACTTGGAATTTCCTGGGAAGTCAGGGAGAAGGAGGTGCTTCTTATGGAGCGGTTTCTGGTGAGGGCCTCTACCCTTCCTTCAAATACGTTTCAGTTTATATAGTTCACTATTTTCCTCATAAATCAACATCTGTGAATCATTTCATTTTTTGTCTATTTTTAGAAATGAAATGAGACTACATCGAACAATGTTTCTCATAAAAAATTCTCTTATAATAGTCGCAATTGTTCTAAAACATATATTTTAACTGCTTTTTTTTTTTGGCAATGTACATTTGGGACAAAATCTGTGATGAAAGCTTAACTGTAAGTTTCCAAACCTTATTTTTGGGAGGTTTGCATGTTGTTAAATATTTCGGTTATTAATCCCAAAAGTAAAAGATAGAACTTAATTTTTTTTAAATCCTCATCCAAGGATATTTTTCCATTGCTTTTTAGAGAGAGCAGAAGATGGGGGGTGGGGGGGGAGAGAAACATCGATGTGAGAGAGACCCATGGATTGGTTGCCTCCTGCATGACCCCCGACTGGGGTCTTCGATCTAACCTGAAACCCAGGTAAGTGCCCTTGACCAGGAATTGAACCTGCAACCCTTTGGTGTGAGGGCCAAGGCTCTGACAGCTGAACCACACTGGCCAGGGTTAAAATAAAGAATTTAGAAGTTTCTATTCTAACAGGGCTGCTTTAAAGAGAAGGAGGGCAGTGCTCCATGTGGGATGGCTCCTTTGGGTGCTGTTGCAATGACCTCTGCTGCCGCCTGGGTTGTCCATTCAATACTTATGTCTCCAGCTGGAAGAGGCGCCTTCACTGGTATAGCACCTGGTGACATAGCTGCCCGGGGGCTGCCTGCTCACTTTAGGGCAGTTTGGCTGCAAGGAGCTCTGTCCGGCTGCTTGCCTCCCCGTGGGCTCTAAGGCTGTCACTGTTCAGGAAGAGAAGACATTTAGCTATGAGCCCTTCCAAAGTCTGTTCTGTTGTCCAGTCCATAGCTCGGATAGCAATTACTTCCTAGACGTGGTTGAGCAAGAGAGTTCCGGACGTTAAGGTCTCAAGTGTCATTTAGAGTTATTTCTGTCTTTTTGAAGAGATGTCTGTAGTCAATGAGGAGGAGACAATTTGCTACAAAAGACAGTAGAAAGGAAGGAGGGGAGAGAGGGAAAGAAAGAAGGAAAAGAGGTGGCGGAAGAAAGACTTTTCTTGTATTCATTGAATACTTCATTGAATACACCCAACACCAAACAAATGCATTCCAATGATTTCTAAACATTCTATTTTTAAAAAATATATTTTATTGATTTTTTACAGAGAGGAAGGGAGAGGGATAGAGAGTTAGAAACATCGATGAGAGAGAAACATTGATCAGCTGCCTCCTGAACACCTCCTACTAGGGATGTGCCCGCAACCAAGGTACATGCCCTTGACCGGAATCAAACCCAGGATCTTCAGTCCGCAGGCTGTCGCTCTATCCACTGTGCCAAACCAGTCAGGGCTAAAAATTCCATTTTAAAGGCCTTTCTATTCAGGCTAATGACAGGAATAAAGGCAGAAGTGCCACTCTAGCATTAGTGGCTGGTTTTATACACACATCTTTTAGTCCATGAGTATATTATTAAATGATAGAGAACATCTAATACGCCCATTTCTATAAAACAAGGAAATAAATTTCTAAGACAGGAAGATTTTATAGACCCGTCTTTTATACCCAATCCCAAGGATGGGAAGAGGAGGAGGGAGGGAAGGAAGGAGGGGAGAATTTCTGCTTTGTCCATTTTGCCTCCATGTTGCTTCCTCTTTTGCTGACTTGGCCTCAGAGCTCCTCTCAGCTGAATCCAAACATTCACCTTTCTGCCTCTCCAGATGGGCTCTCTTTCCTGTGGTTCCTGAATTCTTCAAGTTGAGCACAGCCAGATACACGTCGTCAGATGAAAACCAGCAGCCTAAGGAACTTCGGGATCTGCAGGAGGTTGGCACGGAAAAGGAGAGGGGGCGGCTCGCAGTCTGAACTCAAACATCGCTGTCAGGAGACTGTGGGAGGCTCGCTCACTGCGCAGAAGCTGCGCCTTTTACACTGACCAGGAAGCAATAGCTCGTTAACCGGGCAGCACGGCAGCCGTGCGAGTGGCAGACACCGTGCCAACTCGGGCCACTGTTCTATATTCAGCTAATGTAGACTTCATGCAGTGCCTTGGGATTAGAACGCTTCAATACTGCCTTATAAAAATATCCCACTCTGGTTCGCGGGCCGAGCTTCAGTTCAGAAAAGCTGCAAGGGTTTAGCTGCCAGCCTCTCTCGCATTCCTGTTTTTGTCTGTAATTTCTAAAGACTAGTAAGTAGACATGGCACTTTACAAATACACAAAGACAAGGGTCTGGCCTTCGGTCAGGAAAACACAACCCAAATGAAAATAATCCAAGCAGAAGCAGTAACAGACAGCTTGGGGAAGGCGGGGGGCGGGGAGCAGGCACTGGCTTTGGAAAGTGAAGTCTAAAGTATTTCTGTTTTTGTTTTTGTTTTGAAATGGGAGTTATTTGAAGGGAGAAGGACAGCCAAGTCCCTCTGTGTTTAATCTACAGTCTCTGGTCTCCAGAGGTCACTCAATTCAAAAGCAAAGTTATTCAAACTTACCCCCCGCCCCCCAAAAAAACTGGCAGACAGCTCTTTTTTTCCAATGGCTTTGTGGCTGACCTCAGCTCCCCAGACAAGTGTAGGCTTAAATAAGATAATTGCTTCCCAAGGCATCAAGCCCTGCTTGTAGGAAATCTTGAACACAGAGCACACCTCTTTCGGGAGGAGGCCACACCGGAAGTCACATCCCTAATTGTTTGTTTTATTTGCCTTCATCAGAAAGCACTACTGACTGCACCAAGAAAAAGCCAGGCATCTAACGTCCTAGAAACAAACCAGCTACCCGGTACTGTGGCATAGTCAGTTAATCCAAGACACATTTTTATGCAAACCTCAAGTTATAACCCACATATGGTGGCAGATCATTATCCCAAGACTAAACTGAACCAGTTACATAGTTGGAGGTGGATCTATCATAAGCTGGAAAACTTTTCTTTTTACTGGCCTCTTTTAACAAGTGTAGGAAGGAAATAAAGCTCAAAAAGCATAAACTATTTTACATCTTGAATTGAACTTTGATAAAAATGGAAATACTCCAAAATAAAGAAATATTGGCAAAGAAAGAGGGAAAGATGCAAACAGAAATAGAGAAGAAAATGTGGAAATTAAATGGGTCTGGTACTGCTTTGACATTTCCTGATTTAGTTAATGAAAAAGGCAGGATACACAATTATGTAGTGACATAATCCCTAAGGGGAGGAGAGACAGAGACAGAGAGAGACAGAAGTCAAAAACTAAAATAAAATGGATCAAAATAGACTCATGATTATCCCTGGAAATTGAGATTATAAATAAATTTGGTTTTGTTTTTGGGCCTTTTGTGTTGTCTAACTGTCTACAATGAGTCTGTTTTTCTTTAGCATAAAAACAAGCAATACAATTAAAAAAAATTTTCTGATTCAAAATGCAATGATCTTTAACTCTGAGTCTGACCGCATGAGCCCATAGACTTCAGGGTTGTTAAAGGTGGAGTTTCTGTGTGTGCTAGTGCAGCCCGGCCCAGGGGACCAGGGAGCACGCACTCTCCCACACATTTTGTACCTGCGCACAGATAGGCGTAAAGACTTTCCCAGCCTAAACGTATTTTAACAGTCCCAATGCCCAGGCTGCAGTAACAGATGACAACATAAAGTGTTCTCCAGTGCTGACCTACTGTACATTGTTACCATTACCAGCAGTGAACACTGTTTGCAAGGTCAATTCCAGTTGTCAGTGAGGTTTGCTTTACACCTTATGTGTGCGACCTAGTGTGAGCCTAACACAGTGGAAGCTGGGGCGCCATGTAGAGGTCAGGCGCACCCTAGCTGTCGACTTTAACCACAGAGGTTGTTTCAGGAGCCATGGTCTCTCCGTTCTGGGCCATTCCAGTGCCAGGGAGAGCTGGAGCTGGGAGAGCCTGCAGGAATTTGCTCGGGGCATGTGGTTCACCCACACCGTTGTGCAGAAGTTGGCTGCACAGTGTCTCCTCTGCAGACCTTTCTGCTTCCTTGGCATTTGTCCTTTGGATCACTTTGTGGATAAAGGGTACCCTTGAAGGCAGACCCCAGATAGTTATTCCAGCCCACAGCTTAAAACTGTTCACTCCCATTTGTTTTTTGTTTGTTTGTTTGTTTGTTTGTTTGTTTTGAGGTTTTTAAAATATATTTTATTGATTTTTACAGGGAGGAAGGGAGAGGGATAGAGAATCAGAAACATCAATGAGAGAGAAACATCGATCAACTGCCTCCTGCACACCCCCCACTGGGGATGTGCCCGCAACCAAGGTACATGCCCTTGCCCGGAATCGAACCCGGGACCCTTCAGTCCGCAGGCCGACACTGAGCCAAACCGGTTAGGGCTGTTCACTCCCATTTGTTCCTCTCCTTGAAAATCCTTGCATTAGAGGTTTTAGGTGAATAAGATCCTTTCCACAGAAATGCAAATGCCTCAAACAGAGTTATGAGCCATCAGTCCTTCGGACCTGAGCATAAACCCACTGCTCAGATGGCTTCCCTTCTAATACCTAGTCAGCTAGCATGAGAAATGGACATTTTGATGACCTATAAAGGGAGCTAAGGGGCAAGGTGGGATAGAAGGATGCAGCTTGAAGATTAAAGCAGCAGGTGGCACCACCACTTCCCAGCAACCTCACTTTAGCTTCTTCCCTCTCTCTCCAGCATCTTCAGCCTCTCTCGCTGGATCCTTTAATCGGTTTTGTCATCTAAACAAACATAAAACACTCTCCCTAAACCACACCCCACTCCAGCTTTGCCCTTTCTCAACCTAGACTTCCAGGAAGAGCTGCCTGCACTCCTTACCTCCCATGTCCTCACCTTCCACTCCCTTCTCAACCCTTCCTTTGTCTTTTGCTCACCTCCTTTCTATGAAACTGATCTTGCCCAAATTACCAGTGACGTTCTGGCAAAATGCAATGGAAACTTCAGTTCTTGCCTTGTGTGACCTCCCCAAAGCCCATGACTCTGGTGACCTCTCTCTGCTTCTCAACTCTTTTCCGTGGCTTCTTTCGTCCTAGTCTCCCTGGGTGACTTGGTCCCCTCTCACTATCCACATGCAGATGACTCCCATATTCAGACCACCCTCCTGAGCTGCATGCCCCACATCCAACTGTCTACAGGACAAATTATATCTCACAAGCACATCAATCAACACCTCCAAAATGGAACCCAGCACATTCTCCTCTCCTCCCTCCCCGCCTCCGCCAACCCGATGTCTTGTGTCCTGGGGACTTTGTCCATGTAGAGTCCTCTGCTTGGAGAGTGTTCCTCTTCCCCTCCACCCTCTGACACCTTCACTGAGCTGTTATTCAATCTCTAGGTCTCAGGTTAGATGTCACTCCTTCTGGGAAGCCTTCCTTGAACACTCATGTCTGAGTTAGGTACTCCTAAGATTTTTGGAAGCTCTCACTTGTAATTTTTTGTTAAATCATCTATCCTTCCCACTCTAATATTTACTCCCTGAGGGCAGGGATCTTTCAGTCTTGTTCATTATATCCTTTGGCCCAGCATAATGTCTGGCACATAAAATGCTCAATAAAAACATTCATTTGAAAAAATAAAACAGCTCATTTACAACACTCAGGCAGCCAAGAAGGAAGGTGGGGAGGGTTTCCTTCCTCTGTCCAGCCCCCCTTTCCCCATAGTCCCTGTGCATAAGGTCAGGTGCCACCACCCAGTCCAGCATCCTTTACCCCACATTCAACCTCATCGGATGCTGTGCAGCCTGGTGTCACCCATCCTGGCACACTTTCCACCGTGAATAACAATTTTTTCTCTGAGAAAAATATATTCTTAGTTCTTAACACTGACTTTAAAATAAGCTTCTGTAATATCTTTTTAACATTGAACACTACTATCTCTACCACATGTAAATGTGGATCACTCAGCACAATTACATTCACGGTTGGTTCTTCCAAGTAAAATAAATAACCTTGCCACAGGATAATTCTTAAAAGCAATTTGGTTTATGTCTTAGTTTTTGTTTTTCTTTCTGGAATCTAACTTTGCTAAAGAAAAATGCTCAATTCCAATGTAGTCATTTAAAAAAAATGCATTTTTAAAGTTCCAAATGCTTAATAGCTTTTCCTTTTGCTTTGGCTGGTTATGAAGATTTATACATATTCTTTGGTGCTTTAATTAATGCTTGTGGCTAAATTATGAAAGAAAAACATTTAAATAAGTTTATATAACTGAGTCATATGATTTTCCCAAATGAAGCCACAACACACAACACCTCAAACTGGAGACATCGCTTGTCTCCATCAAAAGGTTTAGTGTGGGGTCTGAACAGCAAATTTGAAAATAGAGCTACAGTCACCACCATGTTTGCAAAGGTTAGTCGTGGACCCTGACTTCTGTGGCCACTACATCAAAGTATGGCAGCTGTTTATGAGGCCCTGCTGAGTTGTAGCATACCTTTCTAATCCAATGATGGGGACAAGGGGACATCATGGCATCTTTGGCCAAAGAAAGGTGTTCACTGTGGGAAGAAGAAGAGACATGTAAAGAAAATGGAGAGTCAGAGGCCAGTGAATAGATACATTATTCTAGCTCTGTTTGCAATTTGGCATCACGTGAACACTCTTCCTCCCAGCGGAACTTTCAAGAAAGTGCCTCATCACGCTGCAGGATAACCACGGCCTGTTAGCCCCAACTTCGGGAACGCTGTCTGAGCACTTTCTGTTTCTCCTTCACTTTTCACGCTCACTGCACAAGGGCTTGCTCTTGACCTGGCTTTGCTTTTCATCTTCATTATGTCTCTGGTGTAGATGATTGTATAGAATATAGGTCAGAGGCTGGGACCTGCCCTGTTTCTGTGTCCTGGGATTTCTCGCCTCCATCTATGGATCCTAACCGGAAGTTTCTCTATCCACTGATCGTGAAGGCATCCTCTTCCCCTTATTCTATCAAGGAGTTTCTCTTCTTGTCTTCGGTGCCCGCTGCATGGTGCTGAGGATGTACGACGTGTCCCATCAATATCTAAGTCAGTGCTTCCCAGTGTTGTTTGGGGACCAGCAGTCTCACTTGGAAACTTACAAAAAATGAAAATTCTCAGGCCTTACGGTAAACCTACTGAATCGGGGCCCCAGGAATCTGTGTTAAAAAGCTCTCCAGGTGATGCCTACACAGTATGAGAACCACTGCTTCAATGGACAGCTGTTTGAAGGGGCAGCGATGGGAGCTTATTCCCTCTCCTTCCGGTTCCTGGTGGAAGGGACTCAAACGCCCTGGCAGCAGGTGACAAGGCTCTCTGCCCGTGGTCCTAGAGCAGTGATGGCGAACCTTTTGAGCTCGGCGTGTCAGCATTTTGAAAAACCCTAACTTAACTCTGGTGCCGTGTCACATATAGAAATTTTTTTATATTTGCAACCATAGTAAAACAAAGATGTATATTTTTGATATTTATTTTATATATTTAAGTGCCATTTAACAAAGAAAAATCAACCAAGAAAATGAGCTCGTGTGTCAGAGGTTCGCCATCACTGTCCTAGACAGACAGCTTTCTGAAATCATCAGCAAGGATCGCGGACCAGCCTTTATCGGCTGGGAGATTTCTCTTGAAAGTCCCAAAGTTTATGTTCTTTTCTCCCACTGGGCCCCCTGCCATAACCACTTTGCAGCAACCAGTCTGAGGTGCTCGTTATCTGGCAATGCCATGTCTTTGTCTTTGCCTAAATGTGGGTTCCTGAATCTCCAGCAGTCGAGAATTGACCCCCACCCCTTCCAAGGCTCGGCTCTGATAGGCGCCAGGTTTCATTAACTGTCCATCTCCATCCAACTCCTCTGCCCACTGGTGCCCGTTCCCTGTGGAATCCTGTCTTGCTGGCTGCCTGACCCACAGTAGGACACTCAGTCACCAAAACTTCAAAAGCAATAGCTGAAGCTCTTTGGCAGGTTCTGCACTAACAATTTCCAAACTGTTCAGTAAAATAACCACATTAGAACACCTACCTAGAAAATGAGGCCAAGCAGTATCTTACCAGTGTGAAACATGCATTTTGAAGTTAAATGAAGTTAAATTGCAGGTTAAGCAATGAGTATAATAAGGCTATTTTGATCCCCCAAACTGAAGTCACTGGATAAAAGCAGTCAGGTCTGTCTCTATGTCCAATTTATTTCTGAAATGGTTGGTTGCAAAATATTGAGAAAAAAATCGTCATTCTGGTAAGCAGTTGCACATGGGAACAGTGTGCATTTTTTCAGGATAACTTTCCTTGCAACCTGGGGACATGCTTTATCCGAGGTTCACTCACAGAGAGGTGTTTATATGGCATTATAATGAACACTCTGGCAGTCTCTGGTGTGTTAAAATTCGGCATACGTAATATTTGATTGTGTCTATTTTTTATAGAGTTGGGGAAATGTTTTAATGCAATTTAAATCAAATATCTGTGGAAACTCTAAAACTCTTTGCAGCCCTCAGGGCTCTGCAGAGCACAGCAGTCACGTACAGAGGAACCAGGACAAGAGAGTGAAGTCACTTACTCAGGTTCCGCGGCTTTTTGGGGGTCAACGTGGCTGCATCTCATGTCGCCTGGCTCGGGGATTTTCTTCTGTTTCACATGGACATCTGAGCTCCCAGCCTAGATTCCAAGTGCCTTTCGCTCAGGGCCGAACCTTCCAGAGCGGGAGCTCTGTTTATCCTGCTTAAATGAATTACAGAGTGGAATTTCCCCAGAGCCATCTCTCATCTTCAGCAGGAGGGGGCCAGGCAGGAATGAAGATCCTGCTAAGTGGCTCTGCCTCTTCCTGGTGCCTGACCACGGCTGGCACACGGTCCTCTTAAAATAACACGGCTTTCCTTCCAGCAGCCAGGGGCTGGCAGGCTCCCGGGCTCCACTCAGCTCTTCTCTCATCAGCCGGATCCCAGAAAGCACTTGCTCACTTAGATGAACTGCATCTGGCATGTGCTCCAGTTAGCAGCAAAGAGATTATTCTGCCAGGTGGATGGGAACGGGGCAGAGGAACAGCCAGGGCTTGAAGGAAAAGCAAACCCATCCAGGCATCTCAGATCACTTCAGACACCGCGGGCTGCCTCTCGCAGACCCTTTCTCCTAGCAGCACGCTGTCTGAGACCAGCTCCCCGGAGAGAAAGCCATAACAGAGCGAGGGCAGCAGATTCTTGGAGAAAATGGAACTGCTCCAGCAGGGTTACTGCTCAGTGCAGAAAGGTTGTAAAACCTTCCAGTTTGGCTCCTCTCTCTCTCTCTCTCTCTAATATATATATATATATATATATATATATATATATATATATATATATTATTTCAGAGAGGAAGGGAAAGGGAGAGAGATAGAAACATCAAGGATGTGCCTTTGACTAGAAACCAAACCATGACAGATGCTCAACCACCGAGCCACACCAGTCAGGCCAGATTGGCTTTTCTCTGCGCCTCTGAGAACTGGCAGCAGCTCCTCCTACAGAACGTGATGATGGGCGTCCCCCTCTGCTTGAGCCGAAGCTCTGCCCACCTCCACACAACCTCAGATTAGGTTTCCTGTGTGCCTGTCGTTAGGGGAGAGAAATTCAGTCCCGCAGGCCCCAAAATGCTCACCCAATAAAGCCCCTCAGGTCTCCTAGCAACTTGCTGTGCTTTGATTTTTCCAACTATTTTTGCAAGGTGGAATTTAATTTAAAAAAATATGAGGGCCCTGTCAGTAAAACCGAGAGAGCTGCAACACAGAGCTTTAGTTGACACTGATCCTTTTAACTGGCCCACTTTATGGGGAAAACGGGCCCAGGACTTACTTCCTGTTGGAATTAGAATCAAATGGATTGCTTTAATATTTTTGTCTTTCAAAAAGAAAATAAATCTAAGAAGGCTGCAAGCTATTGTGTTCAGGCCTAACCTTTCTCACATGGAAGGCACTGCTGGTTGCTTCTCCAATATCCATCCTCTTACTCGTGGGAAGAAATGGCTGGCAATGTGCTCAGGTGAAAATACGCGTATCCTCAGACTCTCCTATACATGGGAGTGGCCCAGTTCTGGCCAATGACATTTAAATGAAGCATATAGGGTGGGGCTTCTGATGAAAATGGATAGATTCGGATAATATGGGAATCTGCACGCCCTTTCTTCTGTCTTATTCTTCGTTGGTATGAGAACATGATGGCTGGAGGCAGAGCAGTCACCTTGCAACCATGAGGATAAACTTCTCACATAAAGAATGTGTGGGGGTCCTTGATGACTTCCTTAAACAGCTGTCACAGCCCTTGATTTCCCACCTCAAAACTTCTCAGCTGAGCAAAATATAACCATTTGGTCAAGACTTTGTGTCTGGGGTCCTGTTAAAAGCAGCTAAATGCAATTCTAATCAATTCCCTTTCAAAACACAAACTTTTTACACTATCACTTTAGGCCAAGGAATGGTCAGACCAGCTGGTAGGCAGAACAAGGCTCTCTTTTCTCATTTTGTAACATGAGGAAACGGGGGTAGTGAAAAGTATAAAGTGAGTAACTCCCCTCTTGCTGAGCCAAATTCTAGCTCTCAGTCCTCGACTTCCTGAACCTCTCAGCAGCATTTGAACCACTGGCTACTTCCTCCTCCTTAACATTTTCTCCTCCCTTTCTTCTGTCTTTTGACTTCTCCATGTTTTCCCCTCACCAGTTTGGCTTACTTTCCAGTCTCGCCTGGTCTCTCTTCTGCCTGCCCCTTAGGTGCAGATGTCTCCCAGGGTCTCTCTCCCCTTCTCTCAG
This sequence comes from Myotis myotis, assembly GCF_014108235.1. NCBI lineage: Eukaryota > Metazoa > Chordata > Mammalia > Chiroptera > Vespertilionidae > Myotis > Myotis myotis. The sequence continues at coordinate 38,782,302 of NW_023416357.1, forward strand.
CATCCCACACTCCCTTGCGTGGCAATCTTATGTCTACCCATGTCATCCACGATCACCGCCTAGAATTGGACTAAAATGGCAACTACTGACATTGGGAAAATACGTCTATCAGGCATTGCTAAGAGAGAAAAAAGCAGCTCACAGGGTAAGATGTGCTGCTTGATTCCATTCCTGTAAAGTAGAAGGAAGAAAGGAATGTATGCACACAAAAGATATCTGAAAGGCTATATAAACAAAACGTTAACAGTGGATGGGTGGTAGGACTTAACTCAAATGTAAAATTAACGCCTTAATCCCTAAGGGTTGAGAGGACATATAATTTGCTTCAATGGATTTCCAGTCATTTCCTAACTATTTTCCCATTTACACCCTATAGGTACTTTCTTGTCCTGTAGACAGTTGTTTATTTATTCATTCAATGAGTCTTTGTTGTGGGACTGCTCTGTGCCAGGAGCATTGTAAAAACAAACCCCAAGTGCAGGAGACTCTCATCTGAAATCAACTGGGTGTGTACTATCTTTTACATCGACGGAGAAAGGGCATCTTCGCATAGTCACATTGAAGGGGTTTTTCACAATATGTGCTATGCAGCAGCTCCCCCTGGCATCTTTCCTGACTGAGCACCAGGCATCCTGCCCAGGCTGAAGCTGGTTGCTCCTCCATGGGCCCTAGAGACTTTCCTGGGCTGGGGGCTGGGTCCCCAGAACCTGCCGGCCTGTTTTCTCTGGGCGCTCTATGAGATGACATCCCCAAGAGGCCTGCCAGCTTTTCTGATGAACCCTAAGCACTCCAAAGCAAAAATTTCAGGAAAACAACAAAACTATGCCATATGCATGTAGGGGATTCCTGTTGTACAACCTTGCTGCTTTGAGAACCCTGACCTCTGACCATTATTCCCTTTCCCCTTGTCCAGCTCCAATTCCATAATGCTTTACTCTTGCAAAAATCCTCAGGTGATATAAGACAACCCTTGTCTAAGGTGCAGAATAGGATATGATGGTGAACAGGCTCAACCTCCTTTGCTTCCACCACGAAACCTGCTCACCCAGTTGCGGCTGGGCCTGTGCTTTCCTCTCCCCTCCCTAGATGGTGAGAGGAGCAGCCCTTCCCTTCATTTATGACCAATCCTGGGCTTGTTCTCTGGATTCCGGCTTCTTGCCTCTTCAGGAGTCTCTCTCCCCTGACCATCTCTTTCTCTCCTTCAGCTGCTCTTCCTCTAAACTAGTTCTGCCTCATCAGCACTAAACACACTTAAAGTCTCTTCCAACGCGGACACACGCTGAATGGATCGATTGTGTTATAAATTTTAGATGAGGATGAAGCTCCATGCTGTTCAGGCTGCATCTTGCCCACAGGAACAAGTGCTGGGCCTTGGGGGTTGTAGGCCATTGGCGGGTTGCTTTTGTACTGAACGTCTGGCAACATTTTATTCAATTCTGAGGTCTTCCTTGGTTCCTGGCAGCAGACCACCCCCTGGTGGGGAAGCATTCTGGCTTCTCTGGAGAGGCCCCCGACCCCTCACGGGTGCAGTGCTCTCCCCTCCGGCTCCTGAGCAGTTGCGGGATGGGCAGAATGGATGGTGATGGGCGCTGCTGGCAGGCACCTGTACAGCACTGTTACTCCATCCTTGAACACGGGTCGTCGGGGCATGTTGGCTCCATACGCCACAGATCCTTCAGCTGGGTTGATGTATCTAGTTTACTTTAAATTAACTAGTGTGCTCAGTGGTTAGAGCGCTGGCCAGAAGATTGAAGAGTCTCGGGTTCGATTCCCGTGAAGGGTACATACCTCGGTTGCAGGCTCAATCCCTGGCCTAGGTGGGGGCATGTTCAGGAGGCAACCAATTGATGTTTCTCTCTCACATCGATGTTTATCTCTCTCTGTCTCTCCCCCTCCCTTCCACTCTCTCTAAAAATCAATGGCAAAAATATCCTTAGGTGAGGATTACCAAAAAAATAAATATATAAATGAGGGCCACTGAAATGTGTTTTATGTCAAAAGAACTAGAACACATCCTGGGTGCCTAAGTGGGAAGTATTTGAAAAGCTGGCTGAAATTTTCATAAAAGGTACATGTTTCCATTTTCTGAATAGATAGATAGATAGATAGATATAGATATATATAGATAGATAGATATATCTCCCACGTTCAAAGGCTGTTAAATCGCGTTGTTTACCCATATCTTCAGAAAAAAATCACTTCTACTGTCATGGTAAACAACCTGCTTCCCTATTTATAATGGTCTGGCCCTCTAGCAACTTCAGCGCGAAATTATAGCTAATTTGCCTGCAGCCGTCAGGTGGTCATAATAATCTGGCCACTCAGTGTAAATGTCCATTAGCATTTTTAAAAATATATTTCTTTATTGATTTCAGAGAGGAAGGGAGAAGGAGAGAGAGAGAGATAGAAACATCAATGATGAGAGAGAATCATTGATCAGCTGCCTCCTCCACATCCCCCACTGGGGACTGAGCCTGCAACCCGGGCATGTGCCCTTGGCCAGAATCGAACCTGGGACCCTTCAGTTCACAGGCTGATGCTCTATCCACTGATCCAAGCCGGCTAGGGCCATTAGCATTTTTTTAACTCATCCTTCATACCGAAAGGACTAGTTTTTCACTTGAATCAGTAAGAGGGAATTCTGATACATTTCCCCCAAAATCTCCTTCACTTACCGGGAAGGGGAGTTGCAGGAGGGCTGGAATTCACCAGTGATTGGTCAGTGTAAGGGCTGCATTCAGGTGACTCTCTGGGGGCTGTCAGGTGGGCAGGAGTAAGAATTGGGTTAGAAGTTGGCCAAGCTGTTTTTGAAGAATCAACTCTTATATGTAACACTAGAAACTTATAACTCAGATATGAGATATGATCCACCATCATCACCACGTGTTCCATAGTGTCTGAGGCTGCGGTAGCCACCGCACGAGGTGCCGGCTTCCATGGGACTTTTTGTGAAATTGGTTCCTGGGGTTGGCCTTACACTGGTTGGAGCACAGAGCTGTTCAAAGGTGTTAGTGCTCATCCCTAGCTTCCCCCAAGCCTGCAGTCCCCTCCCCTCCTCACTGTACCAGGTCTCCTGGGCATCACACCCCTCCCCCCGCCTGAAGGATGCCAACCCTTCAAATGCCGCCTGAGCCGGTCTGCTAATGTGTTCAGTTGTGTTGAAAGTCAAAGCAGAGGCCTGAGAAAACAATTCACTTTGAAAGACACCAGGAGGGGCCCGAGAGAAGACCCCTGCCGTCTGTTACCGATAGAGGTGACGGCTTTGGACAGCGTGCTTGTTTATCCATGTCTCAGGTGAGTGTGTGCGTGTGTGTCTGGGTGTGATCTTTCTGCCTTGCCCAGATGGGAGTGAGGGCTTTGTGGATAACAAGTGATTTTGACTTTGAGGGTATGGTGTGTGCATAACCTCTGGTGTGTTTGCCCAGGTTGAAAGGACACACGTTGGTGTCTGGTGGCACACATTATCTTGACCCTCTCCTGCGGCAGCTCTATTCCTCAGGGAGGGGAACAGCTCCTTCGATGTGTTTCCTGTCTTTCCCCTGTGCTGTCCCCGGCACTGCCCTGGGGACCATCCCGCTCCCTGTGGGAGTCCTTCCTTCTGGATCCAACTGCCAAAGTCCACTTGTGTTGCAACTCCAGCCACCGGACTGGCTTGCTTTAAGTTGTAACAGTAAGAATAGTAAGGAAGTTGTAATAGTGAGAAAGTCTGTTGGTTCTACTCCCCACCGCCTGTTTCCCAGAGGCATCTTTCTTGGGGCAGGAGAAAAAAAAGAGCCAGACTTCTTTGACTACATAAATAGATGTGACATTCAAACCCAGAGCTAAATGGAATTTCTTGAACATTTGTAGGCTTGTGCAATGACCTATGAAGTCAACGTTTTCTAATTAATTACTTGCATGCAGTAACTTTAATACTTTTTTTTTTTAATGAAAGAAACAAAGAAAGTGAAATATTTCGCAGTCCTGGCTGCCTACTGAGATTTACTAAGATCCTGATGAGGGTTGCTTTTCTCTAGGACACCGAGGCCTTTTCTTTGTAAGGAACTGCTGGCAGCTGAGGATTTTGCAAACAGAATTCAGAGGGAGGAAAATATTTTGTGATGGCATGACTCTGAGCCACCCATGGCAATCACTGACCGGCTGCCCCACCGGGTCAGCACCCAGACAGAGGGGCAGCTGTTATCAGACTCAAAAGCAGAGGGTGAGGGGGTTCCAGAGCAGGGGAGACTGACACCATCACCAGTTTGTGTGAGTGACAGCCGCCCTGCAATATGAGGTGGTAAGTGGGACGCCTTAGAGCGGAAGTAGGGAGAATGTGAGAAAACATAAGGGTAGCTGAGAGTCAGACATTCCAGGAGAGGGTTAGGGAGGGAAGGGTTTTGGCAGAACCTCAGCTCCTAACCCGGTCCTGCTGGTTTGGATGAGAAGTGCTGTTTTCTATACAAGCTGGCCATCGAGGGCTGGGAGAAAGGAGAGAGAACAGAAACATGAGCAAAAAAGAGTTTTTGACCCAGGAGGAACAGTGGAGCTCGAGTGAGGGTCTTTGAAATGAAAAACTGCCCAGTGGTCACAGCCTGGGTGGAACCCCACAAGCCAGCTGGCCCGGGAGTCGGGTCTTCTTCCTGCCTGCTGCGCTGCGGGGGTTCTCTTCCCGTAGAGCAGAGTCCCCTGTGCTCTTGAAGCGCAGGTAACAGCTGGGCCCGGTGAGAAATAGCGGGCTTCATGTTTCCCCAGTACGATTTCCTGTACATCCAGCCAGGGGCCCTGCCCACTCCCTGCAGCGCTCGGGAGCCGGGCTGAGAAGGAAGAAACAAGGCTGATTCATGTTTGTGATTAACTTCTCACCTAATGCTGAAATCCCACACGCTGAGCTGGGCCAGCTGTTGGGCTTGGCTGGGAACTCGGCTCTCGGAGCAAGGGCGGGTGGCCACAGGTCCTGCACCACCCTGGGCTCCAGCCACCCTGCCGGCGCCACCCTCTGCGGGCTGCCTCTCAGATCTCATCTCCTTCGGGGTCCCCTTTTCTGCCTCTGCTGTCGGAGCTTTCCCTCCAGAAAGCCTAGGCCATTTTATTTGTATCTCCTTCATGGTAATGGCCTTCTTCACTCGAAGGCGGCGTTCTCCACATGTTCCTTTCAAAATTTCTCAGGGCCAAGCCCAATGCCAGGGCAGGGTTAGGGCTCAGGAAGTCAAAATGAAATGAAATGAAATGAAATGCACAGGATGACCACACCTGAAAGACTGTACTGGGTGGAAAAGGAGCCCAAAGCAAATTCTCCCCTCCATCTGCCACTCCGCTGGCCTGGATGGGTAGGGCTGATGGGCCCTCCCTCCGCTTTCCTCAGCAATAATCCCAGCCCCTTGTTATGATAAACTACTTGCTCCTTGCTCAGCAGTACATTCAGGAACTGGACTGCTGCCAAGGAAAACTCAGGAGCCATGGTAGGTCTATTGAAATAAATTAATGGCCTATGATAAACACAGGAAAAACGGTGCTAGTTAATAAGCTTTTACGCCAACAAAATCACAAGGTTATTTAAGAGGAGGCCTGCTTACATACATATATTTTAAGTAATAAAGCTGATTTAAAAAAAAAAAAGCCCCAAGTAATTCACAGCCTATTTAGCTAGGTCTGTGGTCGGCAAACTGCGGCTCACGAGCCACATGTGGCTCTTTGGCTCCTTGAGTGTGGCTCTTCCTAAGCCTTAGGAGTACCCTAATTAAGTTAATAACAATGTACCTACCTATATAGTTTAAGTTTAAAAAATTTGGCTCTCAAAAGGAATTTCAATCGCTGTACTGTTGATATTTGGCTCTGTTGACTAATGAGTTTGCTGACCACTGGGCTAGGTGAATGCTGTCCCTTCAAAGTTGATAGCAACACCTTGGAAAACTCCGGCTGCCCCAAAGCAGCTCTGTTCCTTCAGGCGAGTCCAGGAGGAGCATTAGCCACCACACTTAACAATTAAGCTTCTTGGTTTCAAGTCCCAAAGAGTATCACCCAACTTGGTTACCAGCCTGATTCACCAGATGTGGCCCTGAATTATTTGTGACAGTTTCCAAAAATTAAATCCACCTTCAAAAACCCCAAATCTGTGTGATGCTTCAGGCGTGCAAAAGAAGGTACTGTGAGTTCTAGAGTCCCAGAGCTCCCAGAACTGTTCCGAGCAAGAAAAATACCAGTGTCGACCTCACAGGTGACCACTGCAAACAGCAAGTTCTGATTCTTTGTTTGAAGACCTGTCATGTCATTTTAGAATCAGAGTTCAAACTTACTCATTCTCTGCAGACTGTCATCAGGTTCGGTTTGCACAAAATAGTTGACCCGAATCAAGGAATTTAAACTCGGAATACCAGACCAGCTATGACATTTGCATCAGTGGGAGTCTTTGCAAATCAATATGAAAACCTGAGCAGCCCACACGGTGTTTCACCAGCTGGCTGCACTGCAGGAGGCACATGGAGTGAAATAACTAAAAGCAGCCTTTTTCCTTCTGACCTGGCATAAATCACTCAGCTTCCATTTCTCGGGGGTGGGGTGTGCAGAAGTGGCGGCCAGCCCCAGCAGTAAATGCCTAATTGAGAACCTCGGTGTCTCCTGTCTCCGTGTGGTATTTGGGGCTGGGCTTTGCCTTCATGGCAACAGATTGCCAGGACCCACTTCCAGATGAGAGTCAAAACACTCTCAGCACTAACTCTGTGCTTAATGCAAATCAACCCCCTAGGCCTGGCCCTGAGAGGAAAAGCTCAGCTATGCTACACCTTGGGGGAGCGGGGGTGGGCACAGAAATTCCTGTTACCCAGGCCTTAATTCATGTGGCCCCAGGAGGTCCATCTTCTCTCTCTCTCTCTCTCTCTCTCTCTCTCTCTCTCTCCCCTTCTCTCTCTCTCTTCCCCACCCTCTCTCCCTCCCACCTAAAAACTGTGAGTGGAAGGGTAATGATCTCCACTGTAAATTCCCATTTGTTTGTGAAGCTAAAGATGTTTCCCCCACCCCCACCTAAGGCAGTGAGAACAGGGACTCCCACCTCTCCAGCGACCCCAGGACAGACACTCCAACCCCTAAAACCGGCCTGCTCTGTCACCCTCAGTTTCTGATGTCCACTTTCTAGACTGAAGGTGACATGGGAAAGCCTGACTTGAGGGCTTTATGGTTAGTGAAACTCCAGCTGGTACAGCTTTGACCGTGTCATTAAGGGGAGAACACGCACACGGGCTAACACCCTGGGAAAGAGAGCCTGCTGGCTGTCCTCCCTCGCAGCAAGGCATAATGTGCCCAGAGCAGTAGACAGCGGAAGACAGTGAGGAGAAAGTGGTGGTTTACACCCCAAAGCAGCCTTGGCCATGAAACCCGTAGGGGACATACTCAGAGCTGACACCTTTGAAGCCCAGGCGGCCCCTAACCTGAACTGTGACACAGCCAGGCACCTGGCAGGTCTGAGGCAGCCTTCCTATTGCCCACTGTTCTTCACGGGAAGTTACTGGAACTCTTACCACTACGTTGGGGTCCATGGGTGAATGGGGAGCGGGTGGGAATGTGGGCTTTAAGGGGCTTCCATTCCAATAGGATGGTCAAGAGCATAGTCTGTGAAACAAACTGTCTGGTTTGACTCTGAGCCCTACCACTTACTATGTGACTTTGGGCAACTTACTTAACCTTTCTGTGCCTCAACTGCCTCTTCTATAGAAAAGGCATACAATTAGTACCTTCTGTGTAAGGTTAAATGACTGTGCTATATGAGGGTTGGCTACTGTCACCTGGAGACGTAAGACATGTCAAGAGTCATATCCTGGAAGAATGAGGCCATGGATGAGGATGTGCTGGGCGCTTACTTTGGATGTGGAGGCAAACGAGGCATCTGTGGGGTTGAAGAGGGCAGGATGGATGCCTCAGGAGAGGTGAGGCCTGAGTCAGGATCTGGAGGGATGGTCTTCTCTGATCCTTTCCTCTTAGCTAGACTAACCTCCCATGAATATGGGCCACCACCCCTCAGAAGGGTAAAAGTTGTGGCTCCCCACACTGCTGTCACCAGCCCACTTGTCTTTTGGCTTCATTGTTGATTCCTGTGCTTGTCCGAGTGCTGTTGGATCAGGTGAGCGATTTCAGTTCAGGACAGGCAGAGTGAGGAGCTGGAGCTACAAAGGTGAGGGCCAAACAATACCAACTATCTCCCTCCAGGAGCTCCCCAGTCTGTTGACAAACAAGGGAACAGCTTTAAGCTATTGTGCTGAGGGTGGTTGCTATGGGAGTACAGAGGAGGGCCTTGCCCAGGGCACAGAGAGATGGTTACCCTTCAAGGGTGACAGGGAGGAACCAGGGCTGGGGGCTGAGGTGGAGGGTGTGGGGGAATGGCAGGAGAGAGAAGGAAGTGCTTGATGTTTAGTTTGGACACCCAACACTCTCTGTGAACACTGGGTGGGATTTTCCTTTTTTCTCCCTCTTCCTGCAGCTGCTCCAGATGCTCCACAGGGTTTGTGTGAGACAGAAGCAGAGGGCAGGGAGTTGGCCTGAGCTGACCAGCATCTCTGCTGGGCTGGTCGCAAGCCTCCTGATAGTCCTGTTCAAACTGGGTGGGGTGGGTGGAAGATGGAGGCACTCAGGGCACATAAGCAAAGGCTGCAACAGGAAGGCATGTGGAGCTGTGGGTACAGCATCAACTTAATATATATATATACTAGAGGCCCGGTGCATGAAATTCATGCATGGGGGGTTGGGGTCCCTCAGCCTGGCCCTCTCCAATCTGGGACCCCTCAGGGGATGTCCGACTGCCTCTTGCAATCCAGGGTTGCTGGCTCCTAACTGCTTGCTTGCCTGCCTGCCTGCCTGCCTGCCTGATTGCCCCTAACCACCTCTGCCTGTCTGCCTGATTGCCCCTAACTGCTCCCCTGCTGGCCTGATTGCCCCTAACTACCTCTGCCTTGTCCCACACCCAGGACCCAGGATTCCCTCCTCCAGATGGTTGCAGGCACCCAGGACCCAGGCTTCCCTCCCTCTGGCCAGCCACAGGCACCCAGGACCTGGGCCAGCTTTGCCCGGGCTGGCCGCAGCCACAGGGGACCGTGGATGGGCGGCTTCACCCAGGCTGCAGCTGCAGGCGCCTGGGACCGTGGGGTGGGTGGCTTGTCCCTCTCCTGGGCCGCAGGCGCAGGTGCAGCCGCTGGCACCGGGGACCACGGGGACTATGGGGCGTGTGGATTGTCCCTCTCCCAGGCTATAGCCTGGCTGGTCCCCATTCCTCTCTCCCCAGTGTTGAGTGTCTGAGCTGTTACGGTGTGGCAGTGTGAGGGCATGATGACCATTTGCATATTAGCTCTTTATTAGGTAGGATAATAAAAGTGTAATATGCTAATTAGGCCAGACAGCCAAACGACCTTCTGGACATCCTTCCGGACAACCTTCCAGACAAAGCTGGGGCTGGCAGGGCCAAGGCAAGCCGCCGCGGCTGTGAGGGACAAGCCCCTTGCACAAATTTCATGCATCAGGCCTCTAGTATATAAATATATATATATATATATATATATATATATATATATATATATATATCTTACAATTTTATTTGTCACTATAAATCAATAAAGCTACTCTGCCATCTCAGCACCAACTTTAAAATCGGACCCCTCCCATCAGTTAGCTCTGCCATCTAGATTAAGTTGGTTTGCCCCTCTTGAGTTTTTATGACAAAATGGGCAGAATAATACCTGGTAGAGTGGTTATGTGGATTGAGTGAGATACATGAGGAATACCTACTAAGCTCCTACTATGTGCACAGTTGGAAGGGATTGTCAGGGTCCCAGCCCCACTCTCTCATTCTGCTGTCCGGATTTATGACAGTACTGAATTGCACTTAGATGTTTGCTGTCAAAGCAAATCAGGAAATTCAAAACACCTCTCTTTGAAATGCTCTTAAAAAGAAGCCAGTGTTTGTCAACGATTAGGCAGCAAGGATGTTGGTCTTTACCCCAGCAAGAGCACACTGGGGTGTCACCTTGTAGACTTTCCCAGAGGGTCCTACTGTGATGGGAGGACTGGCCCCTGGCCTCAAGGAAGGGTCTGTAGGCAGGGGGAGTTCCACTTCCTGCTTAGATTAAGGAAGTGGCCAATTAAGACTGATCATGGACACCGGCTCAGGTCTGCTATATGCAGACCACTGAGTCATTTCACAGATGTCATGGGACAGCCATTGGACAAGAGCATTCACTCACCACCAACCTGCCTCTTGATGTCTCAAGTGAAATGTTCCTGATCCCAGTACCAACCCTAAGACATCCATGTTCCCTATCACTGCAACTTGCATCAGCCTAGCCAGAGATGTTGAGCCTGAAAGTTGCCCAAGTAGAAGAGGAACGAGAATAATAATGTTTTTACTGGGTTTATCACATAAATCATAACATTTCTAAAGTTAGAGCTACATAGATTAAAAAATAATAAAATGGAGCGATTTCACATATAAGCAAAGGTTGGGAGTAGAAACGGATGCAACCCCTGTGAGGAGAGGCACTTTGGCTATGTCTATCACAATCTCACATTTTGACAAATGAACATTAGATGAAGCAGTTCCATTTCTAAAGACTTACCCTGTACAAAATGGCAAATGTTACTTATTCATTGCAAAATTATTAAAATATTTTAAACAACCTAAATGTATATCAATAAAGGACTTAATGAAATTATGGAATAGAATATTATGCAGATGTATAGGTGCATGGTTATGCACATGTGTGTATACTTTCTATGTATGTAAACGTCTACATGAAATGTCAAAAAAGCAAGTTGCAGAAAAGCGTGTATTGTGTGCTACCATTTGTGCATACATGTACAAACAACTCTGGAAGGATCTGCAAGAAATGAATTATACTGGTGGCTTTTGGAGAAAGGAACTAGGTAGCTGGGGGACAAAAGCAGAAGTGAGATTCTCACTATTTATTCATTTTCTTATGCAATTTGAACTTTGTTGGTTTGTGTTTGTGTGTGTTTTTAAGTTTGAAGAGCTTTATTTTATTTTTTAAAATGTATTTTTATTGATTTCAGAGAGGAAGAGAGAGGGAGAGAGAGAACGAAACATCAATGATGAGAGAGAATCAGTGATCGGCTGCCCCTTGCATGCTCCACACTGGGGATCGAGCCCGCAACCTGAGCATGTGCCCTTCACCGGAATCAAACCTGGGACCCTGCAGTCCACAGGCTGATGTTCTATCCACTGAGCCAAACCGTCTAGGGTTGCAATTTGAATTTTGAACCATGTGATTGTAACCTATACACAACATTAAATTAAAAAATAGTTGCCTTAAAAATAAATGAACACTTATCCATTGGTGAATGAAAGGATAAACAAAATGTGATATAAACATACAATGGAATATTATTCAGTCTTAAAAAGGGAGGAAATTCTGACATATAGATGAACCTTAAGGACCCTAAGTGAAATATGTCAGACACAAAAACACAGATACTGTATGATTCCACTTATATGAGGTACCTAGAGTAGTCAGATTTGTAGAGACAGAAAGTAGAATGGTGGTTGCCAGGGACTAAGGAGAAGAGGAATGGGGAGTTATCATTTAATGGGTATAAAGTTTCAGTTTTACAAGATCAAAAAAATCTTGTAGATTGCATGCACTTAATGTGCTGAACTGTACACCTAAAAATGACTGAGATGATAAATTTCATGTTATATACACTTTATCACCAGTGACTAGGCTGATGTTATCACCCCACCTAGGACTGTTCTGAGTGCATGCAGCCAGGTAGTCGAAAGATTTCAGGGATCTACTTCTCTGTCTCGCCTTTCCCTTGGCCAGATTTTGATGATCTGATTGCAAAGCCAGATTATCTGGTTGCTCCCTGCTTTCATTTTTTTAAAATCTGAAAAGTAGGAACATGATTTCCCAACCCTGATATCTTAATTGGATTATTACATATGGATGCCTCACTCAGGTTCCCAGCTATGAGGATAAAATCAACCCTCTGGGATCATCTAACCTCATTTTGTGACCTTCCCCTCACCCAGGCTTTGAAGAAGACTGTGAGTTAGTATTTGTGAAATGCTTTGAGTCCTCTAGATTTAAATAAGGATAAATAAAGAGGATCCTTTTGACTATATTGGGCAAGCCTGGTTGCATGTCTTCTGAACCCTGATTATGATGGTCATTTGTACACAAAGCAGGGAGCAGAAAGCAGAGGTGATAGAACCCTGTGGCCAAACTGTGAAGTTGGCCCTAAAGTGTAGACACAGTTATCAATGTCCTGAGCCCCAGGTCACCATCAGCTCTGTGAGAAAGGTGGCAGAGAGGTGGGAAAGACACAAAGGGCTCCTGCTCCTTCTCTCAACACCCCTGCCAAATACTTATAACATCTTGCACCAGACTGGCAAGCCAAATAGGCCAAGCTATCCTCATGGGCTAAAATAACGCTTGTAGGTTACATGATACTCTAAAATTAACATCTGAAACCAAACTGCTTATTTTTGAAGTGCTTTTCACAAGCAGCCAACTTAATCCCTGATTAGTGTGGTGGGGAGTTGTCAGAGTCTTACATCTTCCAGCACCAGCCCTAATTAAGAGCCTCCCATTACCCCCACCCCAGCCTTTCCTCCTCACTGCCAGGACCCAGAATGAAGGAGAGGAGTATTCTCTCCTCCCTTGACCCAGGTTGACCTGAGTGGGAGTGTTAAGGCTGGTGCCTGTTCTCTCTTTACATACTGAGTCTAAATTCCATTGGCCGGCTTTCCACGCCCATTATGACTAGATGCTACCTTTCCATCCAGCTAACTTCTCACTTACTCCAGCCTTGTCCCTACCCCAGGGCCTGAAGGGGCCCTCTGAATTCTCCCTCATACCTCTCCTACAAACCCAGGCACCAGTCCAACCCTCCACCAGCTCAAATCCATCTTTTCCTCCTCTGAATTCCTATGGCATTTATTGTTAACACCCTACAATTTACTGAACCACTTAATTATATCCTCTCGGGTGTGGTGATTATTTCTTGCATTTTAGTCTGGCCTTCTGAGTAGATATTGAACCCCAGTGGGGCAGAAAACATACTTTATACATTTTTTATTATGTCCATAAAGCACATAATAATAATGGTGGCTGTTTATTAAGCACTTATGGTATACCAGACATAGTACTTTATATATGCTACCTAGTTTTTTTAAATTGCATTAGAGAGAGAGAGAGAGAGAGAGAGAGAGAGAGAGAGAGAGAGAGAGATATCAATTAGATGCTTCAAATAGGAGACTGACCGGAGATCGAACCTGCAACCTAGGTATGTGACCTGATTGGGAATCAAACTCATACCCTTTTGGTGTACGGGATGACACTCCAACCAACTGAGCCACCAGTGAGGGCTGTGCTACCTATTTAATACTTACAACACCTCTAGTGAGTCATTCTCGTATCTATTTCTCAGATGGTGAAACCAATGCTCAGGAAGAGTAGCAGGCCCTGTGGCGAATAAGGAATTGAATTAGCGGTCTCCAAAGGTTTTAATCAAGCTTTTTGACAGATACAAGAAAACTGAAGTGAAGACAATACTTTCCTAGGATCATCTATGAAGGGAGTGAACTATAACTACTCCCAATGTTTCTAACAAATGTACACTCCACGATAAAGGAAGTTCCCGAAACAGGGTCTTTCATCTGTTCTGTTTACTGGTGTATCCTCAGCCCTTTGAGCAGTGTCTGGTTCACAGTTGGTGCTCCATAAAATATTTGCTGAATGAACAAATAAAATCTAATCAACAAACCTCTGTTGAGTGCCCACCAAGTATAAAGAATTGCTAAAGACAATTACTCTAAGGAAAACAATGTAAAAAAACACTCTAATTTGCTTGACTCCACTTCACTCACTACAAAATACTTGTAGAGGATCATTTGAAAAGAAAAATGTGATGCAAACCCAGGTCCTCAATTTGATGCCAAATTTGTCCTTTCAGACTCGGGAGGGCCGGGGGTTTCCAATTCCCTGCCCTTCAATCCTCCCTCTATTAAAACAATCAGCTACCAAACAGAACATAAAGTTCCAAAATGATTTTTTTGAAATTATTTAGATTTTTTTTGGCCTAGGTCATAACCATGTAAAAGTAATGAAAACAAAACTAAGACTTTTGGGCCTAATTACTGTCAAATTGTCATTCTCTCCAATTGCTTTGATGGTTTATTTCTTTTTGCAATTCAGCGTAGCCTACAGGAGGATGAAGCAGTGAGGGCTGGCATCCAGTGGTGGCAGTGGAAAGAGGAAAGGACGGATGGCAGAGAGTTTGGGGTTGGCTGGATGTGGTGCCGAGAGGGAGGGAGAAGACACAGGGGGCTGTGAGGGCTCCGAATGGGGCTTCCAGACTCATACCGTCATTGAGCGGGTCCGAGAAACGTGAGGGTCAAGCTCAGTGGGGAGGAAAGATGATGAATTTCACTGTCCTACATGCTCATTATGCTCCAACCACACCGACCACCTTCAGTTTGTTTCTAACCCACATCATCCTCCTCTCATCTATTCAAATGAAAGAATATCCACCCCCCACCCCCACCCCAGATTTCCCCGGGGCTGGCTGAGTTTCAGTGTCATCTCTTCAGAAAGGCCCTCCTGACCACCCCGCCTGCAGTAGCCATGCAGGCTGTTCCTTCGCATGTTTGTTTTCGTCACAGCACTCAGCACTACCTGAAGTGTTTTTGTGTGTTCATTTCCTTCTCCACTGCAGTGGGAGTTCCAGGAGGGTAGAAACTTCCTTTGTCAGAGTCAGGTACAGAGAAAGCACAGGGGAAACCTCAGGTGGTGACGTTGGGGTCACAGTGCAAAATGTAGGCCTTTAGCTCAGGGAAGGGTTGGTGGTTTGAAGATGTGAGCCTAGAGTATGACCAGTGAAGCCCAAAACAGGCACAAACTCTCTTTTTGTGACCAATTTTGGATAATAAACCCAAGCCCGTGTAAGAAAATCTCCCCCAAAACATTTTTCTAGATCAAGTGAGAAGAGCTGAAGTGATCCATTTCCCTTTCTTTGAGAAAGGTTGGCCCAGCTTCTGTTGTTTCCAGCAAGATTGTGTACATATGTGAAACTGGAATAACATTAATAAAGGGGGAAACTGGCCTGGCCGGGTTGGCTCAGTGGATAGAGCGTCGGCCTACGGACTCAAGGGTCCCAAGTTCGATTCCAATCAAGGGCATGTACCTTGGTTGCGGGCACATACCCAGTGGGGAGTGTGCAGGAGGCAGCTGATCAATGTTTCTCTCTCATCAATGTTTCTAACTCTCTATCCCTCCCCCTTCCTCTCTGTAAAAAATCAATAAAATATATTTTAAAAATAAAAAACAAAAATAAAGGGGAAACTGAAAAGTAGAGGGAGTTCTCAAATATTTTAAAGTTTTGCCCAGCTGGTGTGTCTCAATGGTTGAGCATCAACCCATGAACCAGGAGGTCACAGTCCTACTGCCAATCAGGGCACATACCTGGGTTTTGGGCTTGATCCCCATCAGGGTGTGTGCAGGAGGCAGCCAATCAGTGATTCTCTCTAATCATTGATGTTTCTGTCTCCCTCTCCCTTCTTCTCTCTAAAATCAATAAAGACATATTTTTTTTAAAAAAAAAAATCTTTAAGTTCTCCAACTGAAAGTCACCTAAGCTACGCAAACTTGGGTAGGCCTGAGCCCTAATTTAAACAGGGAGAGAGTAGTTTATCTCTCAACCTCCCAATGATTTCATCCCTTTGTTGTTTCTAATAGAAACCATTGGAAAGAAAGTAAATGCCCATCAGTAGGAGTCTGATTAAATAAAGAGGTAAATGTGGGGCATGAATACAATGGAACCCCATGTAGCCTGGCCATTAGAAATGGCCATTCATCTACTAAAGCTAAACATACACTTAGCCTAAGACCCAGCAGTTCTACTCCTGTATAGGCCCAACAGAAATGTGTATATATACCCACCAAAAATATGCAAAAGAATGTTCACATCAACCCTATTCAAAATAGCCCTTAACTGAGAACTACCCAAATGTCCATCCGTAATTGACTGGATAAGTAAAATGTGGGTACAGTCATGTGACAGAATGCCACACAGCCATTATGGGGGAGAGGAGAAAACAATATAGAGGAGTATACAGATGCGTCTCACAAACAGAAAGTTGGGGAACAGAGGAAATAAAGAAATCATACTGTAAGATTCCATTTATATGAAGTTCAAAAGCAGGCAAGGCTAATCCCAGGCTGGTGGAAGTCAGGAGAGTAGTTATCTTGGAAAGGGGTGGTGGTTGAGAAGGATTCTGGGATGCTGAAATGTCCTGTTTCTTAATCTGGCCACCGGTTACATGGGTGTGTTCACTCTGTGAAAATTTGTGACACTGTACATGTATGATTTGTGCCCTTTTCTGTGTGTATTTTATACAGCAAAAGCGGGGGCAATGATGTAGATCTACATTTGTTGACATGGGACATGGAAATATGTTCAGGCCTTGTCACAGAGGCATATTCCACTTACTCAAATTGTTAAGTCGTAGATATCAAACCTACATGCATAGAAAGTTACCCACAGAATTGGTTCTTGTAAATCAGGGATGGGGAACATCCAGCCCATGGGCCGTAAAAAGCCCAAGAAATCATTTGGTCTAGCCCTGCCAAGGCATTAGGGGTGAGTTAACTAAATTTTTGACTAAATATAGCAGGCTAATTTTTAAGTTGATAATTGTGTATGGCCTGCGAATGATGTTATAAATATCCAAATGGCCCTTCGCAGAACCTTTGGGTCAGATTTTGAGATTTTTTTTTTTACTTTCTTCTTTACACTTTTCTGTATTTGTTTGCTTTTTTTTTTAATATATTTTTTATTGATTAAGATATTACATATGTGTCCTTGTCCCCACGTTACCCTCTACCCCCCACCCCCCAACCCCCCACCCCGCTCATGCCCTCACCCCCCCGTTGTCCAGGTCCATTGATTAGGCCTATATGCTTGCATATAAGTCCTTTGGTTGATCTTTCCCCCTTACCCCCCCCCGCCCCTACCGTCCCTCCAAGGCCCGACAGTCCAATCAATGCCTCTCCGTCTCTGGATCAGTCCTTGTTCATCAGTTTATGTTGTTCATTATATTCCACAAATGAGTGAGATCATGTGGTATTTATCCGCTCTCCAGTTCCATCCATGCTGTGGCAAATGGTAAGAGTTCCTTTTTCTTCTTCCTCTTCTTAAAGAATACCTTTCAGCATTTCATATAATGCTGGTTTGGTGGTGATGAACTCCTTTAGCTTTTTCTTATCCGTGAAGCTCTTTATCTGACCTTCTATTCTGAATGATAGCTTTGCTGGATAAAGTAATCTTGGTTGCAGGTTCTTGCTATTCATCACTTTGAATATTTCTTGCCACTCTCTTCTGGCCTGCATGGTTTCTGTTGAGAAATCAGCTGACAGTCGTATGGGTACTCCCTTGTAGGTAACTGACTGTCTTTCTCTTGCTGCTTTTAAGATTCTCTCTTTATCTTTTGCTCTTGGCATTTTAATTATGATGTGTCTTGGTGTGGTCCTCTTTGGATTCCTTTTGTTTGGGGTTCTCTGCGCTTCCTGGACTTGTAAGTCCATTTCTTTCACCAGGTAGGGGAAGTTTTCTGTCATTATTTCTTCAAAAAGGTTTTCAATATCTTGCCCTCTCTCTCCTTCTGGTACCCCTATAATTCTGATGTTGGTACGCTTGAAGTTGTCCCAGAGGTTCCTTACACTATCTTCATATTTTTGGAATCTCTTTTCTTTTTTCTTTTTCGGTTGGGTATTTTTTGTTTCTTTGTATTTCAAATCTTTGACTTGATTCTTGGGATCCTCTTGTCTGCTGCTGGATCTCTGTAAATTATTCTTTATTTCAGTCAGTGTATGCTTAATTTCTAGTTGGTCCTTTTTCATGTCCTCCATGGTCTCACTATACTTATTGAGGGATTCATTAAATTTATTGGCGGTTTCCATAAAATTCTTGAAAAACCTTATAAACGTGGCCTTGAACTCTATATCCAGTCATTTGCTTTCCTCCATTTCTGCCATTTGTGACCTGTTTCTTTGTCTCCACATTTTGGCTGCTTCCCTGTGTTGATAGGGTGGCCCTGCGCGCCAGGTGTCCTGTAGGGCCCAGTGGCTCAGCCTCCCCAGTTACCTGGGGTGGACACTCTTGGTGCACTCTTGGTGCCTTGGTTGTTGTAGGATCACTGGGAGGAATTGAACTCCAGGCCAACTGGCTGTGAGAATCAGCTGTGTCTGAAGTGGGAGAACTTCTGTGCTGAAGACACCCATCTGGGGCAAGACTTGCTTCAGTGGGGCTTTGGTGCTCACTGAGTCTGCTCCCTGAGTGTGTCCCTTATGGATCTGAGGAGTTGCAATCTGGATGGTCCCGCTCTGACCACTGGGTACAGTGGCTCCTGGATCTAAGGAGGTGCTAATTCAGCCTCTGCCTGAGGCCACACAGCAGGAGCCACGAAGAGGCTCAGCTGTGAAGCAATGCAAGCCGCTGCGGGGCCTTGGGCCTTCTCTTGGAAGTTCTGGGTCTGCCTGGCTCAGCTGCAGTTAGGTTCATTCACATGCAAAAGCCTCTGCCGCAGCCTGGGTGGGGCGGGGTCTCAGGGAATCAAAGGGCGGATCAAGGAGCTATGGCTGATTCTCTGCCCGGAGTTGCGGGCCTCAGTGACCCGCTAATTGCTGCAAGCACCTCTGAGGGAAAGCCGCCTTCAAGTTCGCCCGCTGCCGGACAGACCAGCTTCTCCCCATATAAGTCCTGGGTCCCCAGAGACTTCCCGGAACCGGAGTTCAGAGCAGTCAGGAGCTTGTGATTCAAAAAGACAGCCGCGTCCTCAGGTGCCACCCCCTTTCCTCGCGCGCGCGAGCCGCCGTACCTCTGCACTTGTACCTCTGCACTTCACCTCCGCAGCGCCTCTGGCTCTCAGTGTGCTTTTCTTTCCTTCTAGTTGTAGAATTTACACTCAGCCAGCCTTCCTGTTGTTCTAGATGATGTCTGCTCTGTCCTTTGCGGTAATTTTCAATTGTTATGGGAGGCGGCAATTTCCCGGTGTTTACCTATGCCGCCATATTAGTTTCTCCCTTGTTTGCATTTTTACACAGCAGAAGTATCATTTTACACTCAGAAAATTATTTTTATTTTGAAAAAACTCCTCCTTGACTAAAAAGAAAATAAAAACCTGCTTTTTATATTCTCTCGACGCAAACCAGTAAATAAAATACCACAGCCTATCAACCAAGGGCATAATGTACGCTGTGTGCATCTTATACACTCTGCAATTGTCTTAGTTTGTAAGTGTTTCCAAAGCTGGTTCTGAACAGAGTAGCCACCATCCTTCATGTCAGTGGACAGTACACCCTTGTGGTAAAATCTGAGGGTGGATGAAGGGGTGAGGTCAGAGTATCTGAGAGCTCAGGGTAAATGCTGTAGAGATTTTAGGCGATCTGTTTCTCCTCCCTCTGAAGCAGAGAGCAGACGGATCCATTTGTTAAAGAAAAATCATCTCCCTACCATTAATCTTCCCTCTGCCTCGAATCCACAAGCTTTCCACATGGTACCTCTCTTTTGTCCTCTCTTCTGCTCAGGTCCAGGGGACTGCACTAGTTCCCCCAGCCCTGCACTATCTAGCTTAGTAGAGAGTTTCCTATTTCTCTCCCAACACTATTTTCCACCAGGAGCCTCCTCCACATGTTCGCATGCTCAAAACTCTTTAAATGGGGATAAACGACTTTCTTCTGCAATCAAAGTCCAAGCTTAAAATGTAAATAACCCTGGGTAAATTAACACCTGGCCTTAATAGCCACACTAAGGTGCAAACGTCTAATATCATTTCTAAGGAGTAAAATTAGGTTGGGGGATGGAGATGGGCAAAGTGAGGCCCGAATCCTTCACAGAACTGGCCAGGTTACCCATGGTAACTGCTTTTCCTGCACTGCAGCCCCCAGGCCTCCACCCAGGCCTGCTCAGAAGATCCCAAGCCACCCAGAAGCAGAAGGCAGCACTGTGACCCTGGCCAGATCTATATCCATTCCAGACTCCAGATTACGATAATTTGGGAGAGGGTCAACCAAGTCAGAGCCCCAGATGGCAGAAGAGCTGCTTTAGCTTAAGACTCTTAACTCCTTTTCCTCGGGGCAGGAAAGGTTTGAGACAATGAAGGATGAGGCTTTCCAGGCTCAGGACACAACCTTGATCCAAAGCCTAGTCATGGCTTTAATTTTTGTAAATCAAAGCCTCAAGTGTTTCTTTACGTTCTTCGCTGAAGATACGTTTCCCAGGATGCATAAGAAGGTACCAAGTTGAAGACTGTGTGACATCGTGTGCCACTTAACCCCTTTGCAGGCAGGCAGAAATCACTGCTTTACTAAGCTCGCCCTTCCCTCCCCTCCCCCTAACCATTGTCTTCACAGGATCTTCCCATACTTGGAAAACATTTGTCTAATTATCATCACACACGATGGGCCCATTGCCAGCTGCTTTTTATTTTAACTTCAGATTCTTTCCAGGGTGTTTGTTTCTTTTTTCATTGGGGGTGGAGAACAGGAGAGAGAAGTGTGTCTGTTTTTACTATTACACAGAACTGATCAGATTTCCTTTATAATCACAATTAAACTTCCAGGCCCAATCATATGAATACTTCACATTTAGAGGATTTGAGTGCTCAGTGATTTGCTCAGTCTCCCCAAACCTTCCAAGTCTGGAAGTGAGAAACTGATCCATGAGGATGAGCAAATCATTCTAGAGACATAAGGAGCACAGATGGACTCGAAGAGCCCAAGCCAGAGTCCAGCTCAGTGTTCTCTCCATCAGCGGAGACGGGGTAGCATGGGGCTAAGCCCCCAATATATTTGCTGTCATTCCTCTAATAGAAAAAGTAACCCCAGAGCAGAATCTTGGTCTCTTGTTCACCACTGTAGCCCCAGCACCTGCTTGGTTGGCATAATAAGTGGAGGGGAGGCCGAAACCGGTTTGGCTCAGTGGATAGAGCGTCGGCCTGCGGACTAAAGGGTCCCAGGTTCGATTCCGGTCAAGGGCATGTACCTGGGTTGCGGGCACATCCCCAGTGGGAGATGTGCAGGAGGCAGCTGATCGATGTTTCTCTCTCATCGATGTTTCTGACTCTCTATCTCTCTCCCTTCCTCTCTATAAAAAATCAATAAAATATATTTTAAAAAAAATATTAAAAAAAATATTTAAAAAAAATAATAATAAGTGGAGGGGAGAAAATACTTGTTGAAAATTGAATTACCCTTTGCCATGCCCCTACTGTTGGGGATGGGGTAGAGGAAGGGCACACTTCATAAAATCTCTATAGGAAGCAGGGCCATAAGGTATTAAAAATGATCATAGCAGTGACAGCTATAGAAGAGGCTTAGGGACAACAATTTGGTTTGCAAAGGAAGGTGTTTGTGCTTAAGGATGTATGGACATAGCCAATACAATTTTACTTCTTTTGCATTTTATTTCAGGGTTCCTCATGGAGTCTATGGGGAGGAAAAATGAAAGGCTCAAACTGCTTACCCCACTTGCTGGCACCTCACTGGCCCAGACCATATGAGAGGTATGAAGCTATGCTAACAGGAATCTGGGGTCAAGTGACCAAAAAAAATGCAGGGGACTTGGAAGATATTTTCCTTCTGCTCCCAGGGGTCTGCTCTCCTGCCCCGTAAGCGCAGAGATCAGCAGGGGGAATGTCTGTGCAATTTAACCTGGCTGGTCATCTTAACCCAGAACTTCAATTATAATATCTATACATTCTTCTTTTTAAGTATATTTTTATTGATTTTAGAGAGGAAGGAAGGAGAGAGATAGAAACATCAATGAGAGATACACATTGATCAGCTGCCTCCTGCATACCCCCTACTGGGGATCGAGCCCACAATCCAGGCATGTGCCCTAACCAGGAATCGAACCCAGGAGCTCTTGGTCCATGGGATGATGCTCAATCCACTGAGCTATACCAGCCAGGCGTATAATATCTATATATTCTTAAGTGAGAGCATCTTCGCCAGGCTTCCAAAACCTTTCAGAAATGGAGCCCTAAGTTATAATTCACTGATCTGCTGTGGCAAACAATGGCGCAGTGTGGCCCATCCCACCTCTCTAAGATTCACTGGAATAACCAGTTCTCTTTAATAAATGCATATGTGTTCTACAGGGATTAATCCTGTAAATTAGTCAAACTTCAGTTAATAAGTTAACAGCTCATATAATAAAAAGAAAGTTATTTTACTATTTATTGGCGTTTTCTTTCTTCTTTGCGGGAGGAGGGAGGAGGAATAGTGAGAGAGTACTATTAACTGGGAAAAAATACTGCTTGCTTTGTATGTGCTAGGAATTAACAGTCTATAATCTAGAAGGGGAAATAGGACAAAGACCCAAATGACTATTAAACACATCTATATAAGTAGTAGCAAAACAAATTACCATGAGCGTCAGGGGAAGGAATGATTTCAAACAGCTGGAGAGTGAGTAGGGTTTGTGTAAGGCTTTGAACGATTTTGAGCAGTGGAGATGGGATAGGGAAGGGTCTGCCATATATCAGAAGGTTTGATAAAAGGTGTGGGGACAGGAGAGCTGATGGGATCAGGATGGTGGAGAAGAAGGTCAGACAAATGCTCACAGGAGAGGGCTGGCAGGAGGGCAGGGAGGGGAGCTGAGGACATCCAAAGGAAGTCTCAGCAACAAGGCTGCGACATGACCATCTATCTGCAGTGGGTCTGATGGCTTCTGGCTCTAGCAGCCTTGTGACTTGGTGGCAGTAGGAAGCCATGGAGGCTTTGGGTCAGATAAGGGACATCAAAGTTGGCTTCTTGGATGACTGACGTGGTGGCAAGTGCCAGGTAGGCTGGAGGGAAGAAGATGGGAGAAAAGGAGGTGGGCCGGCACACTGTCCCAATGGTGCAAATGAGGAATATGGGGCTGACCTGGAGTATTGGCAGAGGAAATGGAAAGAAAAGGCGAAAGTCATTCTGCAGAAGAGGAAAAGTATGGACTTGGAAAAAAAGGGAGAGAGATGACTGGGGTTCTTTGTGTGAAGGAAAGAGGACAAGTAAATCCTGAGTTTGACAGCCTAGTGGAGCTCAAGATGGATGGGCTGGGCAAGACTTGGGGTAAACGCTGAGACAAGCAACCTTCTAAGCTGGGGATGACTCTCTTAGAGGCTTTGATCAGCCAGCAAGCGCACCGGAGTGCCAGAGGATAGAAGCAGAGCAAGAACAAGAGTGGGTGGGTAGGCCTTTCGCAAAAGCTTGCCTTTTCTCCAGAACAATTCACAAGATTCTACTCACAGTAGCTGCCTCTAAGGAGGTGCACTGGGAGGCTGAGAGAGAGGAGACATTTCCTGCTGCGCCCATTTGCATTTTTTTGAATGTTGAACTTCCTGTATGCACTTCCTATCATCATTAAATTTGAAAATGTTGGGACCCAGGGCACTGGTGACTGAGTGCTGTAGTAAAGAAAACCGCTTTTCACCTATCCTTCACCTGCCTGGGACAGTTAGGGCAGCGGCTCTCAACCTGTGGGTCGCGACCCCTTTGGCGGTCAAACGACCCTTTCACAGGGGTCGCCAGACCATCCTGCATATCAGATATTTCCATTGCGATTCATAACAGTAGCAACATTACAGTTATGAAGTAGCAACGAAAATAATTTTATGGTTGGGTCACAACATGAGGAACTGTATTTAAAGGGCCAGAAGGTTGAGAGCCACTGAGTTAGGGAATCTCCATGTCTCATTCCCCCTCCCCCCACCCCCCAGCACCCTTCACCCCTTCTCCCCCAGATAGCTGAAGGTTTGATCAGTGTTTGGGCTTCCACTTCATTGCCTCCACCCAAGAAACAACAAAGGTCTCAGTTTTGTCTAAGACGCCTAGGGGCCAAGGACATTTTGGTTGGGCCACCTCTAAGGTGGGCATCACTATGCCAAAATCTGGCAGAGGCTGAGAGAGGGTGTGACAAGCTGGGAAAAGAAGCTGTGGAGAGAAGTCCCTGCCATTGCTCCAGTTCCCACCTACCCGGGAAGCAGTGCCGGGATCCCCCTCATCATTCCTGCTCACTTAGCCAGGCGGCATGGGATGGCATGGTGCCGTCCAAGCGGTGTTTTACAGAGACTAGGCACCCCCCCCCCTCCCGCCAGCGTGTCCAACTCCCTGGGCTCCCCCAGGTCTTCTTGAGCTTGGGCCCAAGCTTCCACAGTCTCGGGGTGGGCTGGGGCGCACCCTGGCCTGCTCCCCGCCCACTTCGCACGGTTGCCCACTCATCCCCAATGTGTCCTGTACAAATTCAACCCGAGGGCGAGAACCTGGAGAAAGCGCCCCAGAGGCCCCGCGGGGCGGCCCACGCGCAGCCCAGTCTCGGGGCGCCTCATTCCTGGGCTCCGAGTCCTGCGTGCACTGGCGGTTCTGGCGGGGTCCGGGGCGGCCCGGATTTGGAGCGGTGCGGCCACTCGGACCCGCTCCCGGGAGGCTGGGCCTGAACATCGCCCCTGACCAGCCGCGCACCGTTCGCGCTACTGAAGCCCCAACCCCGGGGGTTCGCGAGCTGCCGGCCCAATGGGTACGAACCCGGACTGCCCTGAATTCTTTCTCCCCTCCCTTATAGTCTGTTAAATTGACTAATAAACTCAACACAGCGTTCTCTGTGCGGCTTCAAAAAACTCGGTAATTTCGTTAGAAAACGTTGAAATTCAACCCCGAAGTATTCAGCCCAAATGTTTAGTTAAAGTAACCCCGTGGGTTAATAAACTAAACAAAGGCAACCCATGCAAAACTGGAGCAATGAAAACCAGGCTAAATAAACGAAGGGAAGTTTATAAGAACCCTTTCGGAGGGAAAAAAAGAGAAAAGGCATCGGGCACGGAGGTTTAATGTGAAGCATGTGAGCGGGGCTCAGCTTACAGGTACGCGGGCCGGCGGCGAAGAGCGCTGTCAAGCGGCCTCGAGGGTTCGGGTGGGTTTGCGCCTCCCGGGAAACCCTACCCGGCGCCGGCGCTGGTGGCTGCGAGCTTCCCGCTCCGCCGCTAGGCGCCCCCGCGGCCCGCGGCGCTCCGCGCAAACCCCGGCAGCAGCCGAGCGCCCGGGGACGGTGAGCGCCCGGGGACGGTGAGCGCCCGGGGACGGTGAGCGCCCGGGGACGGTGAGCGCCCGGGGACCGTGAGCGCCCGGGGACGGTGAGCGCCCGGGGACCGTGAGCGCCCCAGCGAGGGCGCGCGAGCCACCCAGCGGAAGCGCTCTTCCTCCCGGGAAGGGCAGCGTTCTCTTGCTTCACAATCGCCCCAAGTGGAGAGCCCTTCGCCTTGTGAAGATGCAGAACTAGGGGGTCCCGCACCCACACAAGTTCCTCTCTCGCCCCACCCCACCCCCTCGCTCCCGGAGCGGGCAGTGCAGCAACAAAGACGCTGCCGCGCCATTGACCCCGAAGCAGCTCTGATGAAAAGAAGGGCAGGCCGCGGGATAGAAGTTTCTACAATTATTTTCTTTTGCCTTTACGTTCCCGAAAAGAAGCAGAGGAGGTGAAAAGAAAGAGAGATCTGGGAAAGGCAAGACCCAGAAATCAGGAGCCATTGTATTTCTCATTTGGGAGAAAAGCTGCAAAACAGCTTGGCCTCTTGTCCACTTGGTGCCCAAACCAGGTCTGACTGTGAAAAGAAAAAGGCGGGCGAGGCGGAGGTTGGTTTTTTAGGCCACTATAATTTCCCTCCCCCCGGGCTCCGTCACCCTCGGCCCCTCTCTGATTCTAGAAGGGGCCGCCCCCCAGCCCTGGGAGCCGATTAGGGGCGCTCCGCTAGGAGATCAGAGGCGATCCAGGTTCGATGCTAAAAGAACCTCCAGGCCGCGGGACAATGGCGCGGACCTCACACGGGGGCCCCCGCGCCTTCCCCCATCTGCTTCGGCTCCCGCCGCTTCTTTATTCCACGTGGTGAATCTGCCGCCTCTCCTACGGCCGCCCCACCACTGGGCCGACGGGGGAGAGCGGGACGCGCTGCAGAGGGTTTGAAAGGAGGAGTGGGTTTTAATTTTTAAAGAGCATAATTGGGCTGCGGAGGGTGATTTTTTTCCTTGACCAAGGGGAGGAGAAAAAAAAAAAAGAGGAAGAAGGGGAAAAAAAAGTCAGGCGAAATACAACACATTTATCTATCAACCGCTAGACAAGACAAAGAGGTTTTAACAACAGTTTGAAAAGAGCGGCCTGTGAATGGTTACTATTCAATTTGTATTTTATTCCCCGCTGGTCATGGAATTGAGATCAGAAGAAAAAGTGAAAACACATGGCTGAGGTCAGGGGATCAGAGAACCACCACACACAGCAAAGGGAAGGGGAGGCAATGGGAACTCGTGTGAAGAAATGGATTATATAAACAGAGCTTACCATCGCCTGCGCCCCATTATCCTATAATTTACCCTGCATGGGAGCATAGAAATATATTAAACTAGTGATAGGTTTTACCATTTCTTTACAGCCCAGCCTCGTGCCAATCAAGCCTTACTATATACTTTCAGACATGTTTAGAATTCTTGAACTAATGTGTTTATTTTAAATATCACAGGGAAATTATTACATCACCAGAAAATAATGCCAGAGCGGGGGTCTGCCGCCCTTTTGAAGTCCTGCTGCAACGAAACATGATTTTAATTACATAATCACTTTGAAACTATAATTATACAATAAACGATGAGGATTAAGCGGGAAGTATAGAGTACATTAAAAATTGCTTAGGTCTTGAGAAAACAAACTGAACATACAGGGGGAAAAGAAAGAGATGAAATCCGAGGTCTTGGGGAGGGGTTGATAAATCCTGCCTCTGCCTTCCTCTGAGCTGCCGCTGGGAACCGGACCGGGTTCCTGGGAGGGCGGGCGGGTGGCCCGGCCCGTGCAGCTGAATAAAAAACAGTAAATCTGAGACACAATCAAAGAGAAGCAAGAGGGCCGGCTTCGGGGCGTTTGCTAACCTTTCTACACCAAAACAAATAAACAGAGTCGTTGTTTTGGCTTTTTCGAAATACATTTACATTGAAAACCATCCTGCAACGGAATGCCACCGGGAGGTGGAGCGTTGCCAAATGTTGGTTTGTTTGCCCTTCCCTTGCAGGAGGAAAGGCATCCGACACGAGCCTCGTGGTCCTGGTGCTCAAAACGAGTTTATAAACAACAGCGCGTCTGTGGCGCGGACAAGCCCGCGCGCCTGTGAACACAGCCCCGGCGCGCCTGCTTCTCGGGGCGCACACTCCGCCTCCTACCCGCTTTCTCGTCTGAGTCCCCCTTTCCTGAAAGTTGCCCCGTCGCTTAACTTGGTCTTTGCGTTTCCTTTTCTGGGGAGGCCGAGGGCAGGCGCACGGCTCTTTCTGTAAAAGTTAGAAACGTGGCTACGTCCAGAGCCCATTCGCGCGTCTCTGCTTGACTTCCCCGGTCTCCAGAGCTTCTCCACAGCCCCGGGCGCGGGAACCCAGCCCTGAACGCGGTCTTTCTCCTCCTCACATCCCGGTGGGGGGACGCTGCACTGGAGCCCGGAGAAGAGGGTTATGGACCTAGGCACCGAGTCCCGAATGCATTTGGAAACACCCTGGGGACGCACATGCCCGATTGAACTGCAGAGGCAGAGGCTGGGATTACCTTTTTTTCAGGGACACCTACTTTACCGCCAGTGTGTTGCCAGGCCAGCAGCGGCCCGGGGAGGGAGAAGTGCAATCCCTGATTTGAGCCTCACCGGGCACCAAGGCCTCTTTTAAGTGAGATTGCCATCACCAACATCCAGGCCAACGACAGCCCATGTTGCCTTTAATACTTCACAGCAGGTGCCCTGAGTGAGGGTGGTTTGGAATGCGGGTGCCTGGCTCAGCCAAGTTTCACATATAAAGGGTTCAATGCTCCCAACCGCGGCAAACAGGGGCAACCCGGCGCGGGAGGGCACCCCTGCTTTTTGCTCAAGCAGAAAATGATGATGGCAAAAGCAGCGATGTTTAAATTCACTCGCATCCAGAAGATGGTTCCCCCGGAACTCAGACGTGAGTACCGAGCTAGAGAGAGAGAAAGTGACATAAAGAATCGTTTGATGCCCTCGCTTGAGCCTCCTGGTGGCGTCCAACCTTGTGAGGGAGGCCCGGGCCGCAAAAGGCGTGAGGCGAGTGGCTGTCTTCAGCTCCAAATCATTAATATTAAGATACATCAGTATCGCATTAGTCTGCAGCGGACCATCAACGACCAAGAACAAAAGCAAAAGAGAAATAAAACAGTTCAACCGAAGAGTCCTACTGTGAACGTGTTTATTTCTTGCTTTGCTCAACCCAGGATATAATTTACTCGTTGCCCTCTTGCAAACAAAAGCGCAGCGCTAGCCTGGCAGCGTGGAAGAGCCCCTTTCAAAACCCTCAAGGAAATGACACCCGGGCATGAATTCAGGGGCCATTTTATATTGAGCCTGCGACGCCAATCCGCCCAGTTTTTCCCCCCATGAACACCAGGGGAAGACAAGATTTGAAAAGAAAAAGGAAGAGAAGTCCAATTCCCCGGGAGTAATAGTAACACTAATAAATATTATGTATCTGCCACTTACTTAATACAGGCAATTAATCTATGTTATCTCATTTATTATGGCAACTCTGCAGGATGAATGTTATAATTCCCACTTTATTAATAATATCAGACACTTATACAGTGTTTATTACGTGCCCAGCACTGTAGTGTTTGACATTCGTTTATTCTTCACCACAACCGCACTGCGAGTAGGAATGCTATCATTCCCGATTTGCAGGTGAGAAATTGAGGCACTCAGAGATCGCCTGATCTGTCCATGGTCACAGGGCCGTGAATGGCAAAGCGGAGATCGGAACCCAGACTTTGAAATCTTGGCCCGGACTCTATACCGCTGGGAGAAACTGAGGTCTATTTGAAGTTCCAGCGAAGGCTGGAGGAGCCCAGAATGGAGCCCAAGTCCTAGAGAGCAGAGAATAGGGTGCATTATCCCCCCACCCCCACCCCCTGAGAGCCCTCCCCCTCCAGAGATGCACCAAGAAGAGCCCACCGAGAGGGCGGGCAAAGAGCCGTAGGCGTGGACTGTGTGCTGCAAAGGGGGTCGGGGCCAAGAGCGGTGTGGCCCACGAGCATTGAGCTATTTCCTCTGCTGCCTGATCCCCCGCCGTCAGGGCAGCAGTTTGTTTTCTGAGACACATCCCAGGAACCTCAAGGAGGGGCCTTCTGCCTGGGACTGGGGCGCGATCCTACGAGATGCGAGATGCGTGGGGGCTCAGAGAGCCAGCCAGATTGAGAGAAGAGTGCAGGGGGCCTGGCCGGGCGCGCCCTGCACGCGAGGAGCCGCCCCTTCCCTTGGGGACGAGAACCTCGATCCCCCCACAGGACGCGTCCTGGCCGGCTTGGGAGTGCGCCTCTTGTGGAAACCCGCGCACAGCTCAGGACGGCGCACAGCCGTCTGCGCGGGCCAGCGCCGGCTACTGCTCACTGAAGTCTGCATATCCACGCTGCGGATTGGAACTCAAGTCAGAGTGCCGCTGCGAGGTGGGCTGGGGTGGAGAAAGGTCCGAGAAATTGGCCAGGAGGGGGCGGTTTCGAGATTGTGTCTGCGACAGGTTACCCGCCAGCCTAAGGAGTCGCCTCCGCCTTCCGGAACTCGCCCATCTCTGCAAGGTGTTACCAGCGGTGACCTGCAAATCTGCACCAAGGAGGCAAGGAACCACTCCTCCCATTTATTGGCCTACCCTGAGGGCCAGGCCTGTCTGGAGGCTCTTTGCGGGGAGACTTTGTCTTTTCCTCCTAGCAGCTAATAATTCTCAGGCAGGAGTTATCATCCCACTTGGAGAAGGCCCTCTGTCCTTCTGCTTAGCACAATGCCCCGCCCCTCTGGGGGCAGAAACACGACAATTCCCTCCCATTTTATAGGAGGAAGGCGGAGAGGTTAAACGATCTTTCTTGGTAGACACAGCCAGGAGGTGCCTGGAATGGAGGTGTGGGCAGTCACCTGATGTCAGGCTGCCTTTCACATCCCCACTGACCTCTCACTCGGGATGAAATTTCTGGTCAGAACTCGGAATGGGGGGAGGGAGGAAGATCCTTGCTAGCAAATCCAAAAGAAAGAAGGTCCTCAGGAGGGCTGTGAAGTTCTAGCAAGAAAGGAGCTTTGAATCATCATCATTTTTCTACTCCTGTGAGAAGCTGATTATTTGAGTGCTGCTCATTTGTCTGTTGCGATGCTGGGCCCTTTCCCAGCCATGTTTTCCATCTTGGCTGCACAGTTGGAATCGCTTGGGGGGAATTTTTGAAATCCAGATGCCTAAAGCAATTAAATCACAATTTCCAGGGGTAGGACCCAGCCTTCCTTGTGTGTGTGTGTGTGTGTGTGTGTGTGTGTGTGTGTGAGAGAGAGAGAGAGAGAGAGAGAGAGAGAGAGAGAGAGAGAGAGATCCCCAGGTAATTTCAATGTGCAATCATATTTGAGAAACACTGCTTTAGGGAAAATTTATGATTTAATTCTCAGCAACCGCACAAAGTAGATACCATTATGATGCCCATTTCATAGGTAAGAAAGCTGAGGCTTAAAGAGGATCTATATTCAGTTTAAAGTCAGCTCAGAGTCAAAAACAAGTTTCTCTGTTGCCAGAGAACAGGTATCCAACCTCTCTGAGCTGAGTTCCTTCTCATTTTAATACCTCTCCCTACACACCCCAAATTTTACCCCACTGCAGAGGCACCCTAAGGTTATAGCACGCAGAGTCACCCTAAGGTTACAGCAGGCAGAGGCAGGAAGGCCAAGGACATATCCCGACCTCAGGCAGAGAACCTCTGACCGCCTATGTTCAGGGTCTTGAGTAGAGAGGGAAGCAGAATGGGGACAAGAATAGCATTGGTTTCCTTAGAAAAAGAAAGGACACCAACTGACCCTGGGTCCCAGGTGATGTGTGAGGGTCAAGCCCAGCCACATGGGTATGTCATGGATGCTGGGGGAGTCTGGAGTGAAATGAGCACTGAACTAGGAAACCTGACACTGGATTTGAACTCAAAGTCAGAGTGCACTGGCAATGTCACCCTGGGCAAGGCTCTCAACCCCTGGGCCTCACTTTTTTTTTTAATGTGTTTTTATTGATTTTAGATTGAGAGGGGGAGAGATAGAAATGTTGTCACATTGTTCGGCTGCCTCCTGCACGCCACCTACTGGGGATGGAGCCCAAAACCTGGGCATGTGCCCTGACCAGAATGGAGCCAGCAACCTCTGTGCATGGAACAACACTCAAACCACTTGGCCACACTGGCCAGGCCTCACTTTCCTCTCTGATAAAGTGGTTGGACAGGATTCTTTCTAAATTTGCTTCCCGTGCACACACTTATGGTTATTTAAGGCTCCCATATGAATAAACTCAATTCTGGATTAAATTATAATACAAATAACAATATTTTAGCATTTTCATTATCTCCCACTTGCTTTTCTTGCCTTCTCTGAAAGTAGGAAATGTTACCTGCTTTGATGGTTAGGGAACCTGAGTGAGGCTCAGGGTTATTCTGACTCCTCTGCTGGATTCTAGCACTACACATAGAAACACATCTCCTATCAGCCCCTCTGTTCATGGCTGTTGGTCAGCCTATAGTTGGAGGATCCCAGGGCATTGGGAGAAGTCAGAATCACTGACAGGATGGAAAACAGCGCTTGAGGTTTTAAAAGCATCCTAAAGCCGCTGCAGAATTCAAGCAGGGTCAGGGCAGGTTTTGTGTTTGGGAAGAGTGGACAGGTAAAGAACTAGCCTTCTAAATGTCTTGTCTCTCAGCCTCAGTGTTTTCATCTTTAGCCCAAGGATTACTTCTGATTCCCAGTGGGGCTACAGAGTCATCAATGAATGCCTATAAGTAGGTTTGAAAAGGCTGAGGGTCAGCATTGTGGTTTATTTTCCTGGAGGAGGGCCTCGTGTGGGGATGCAGAGGGAGTCCTCTCCAAAGCACTTCAGCTCTCTACATATATGGGCCTTGTACCTGTGTCCTAATTTCTGACTGCTCATTAGAATTACTTGGTGACATTTAAAAATAATCATGTTCAGGACTCATTCGGATCAATTAAATCAATAGCTCGAATGGTAAAGCTCAGACATGGATATTTTTTAAGAAGCGGCCATGATTCTAATGTGCAGCCAAAGTTGAAAGCAGTTGCTATCGACGCTTTTAGAGCATGCATAGATGCCTGGCGCTTTAAGAAAACAAGTACAGTTGGAGATCCAGACGTAAGATTGAAGCCATGTGGCTGCCCAGGAAAAGGGTGCAGAGTCTGAGAGAGCTGAGGACAGAACTCTAGGGAAGCAAACCCCAGAGAAGTGGAAGGAAAGGCTGAACTGGAGGAACTGGAGTTGCAGGAGAAAAACCTGAAGGCATGCCCTCCTGGCAGCCGAGGGAGAAGAGAAGGATGTGGCGGACAGAGAGGTCAACAATGCCAGCGCCGCCACAGGCTAACTGAAGATTAGGGCTGAAAAGTCTCCATTGGATTTGACACCTGAGAAGTCTTGGGTGGCCTTAGCAGAAGAGAAACATGGTGAGGCCAGGCAGCTGAACTGCATGAGTTAGGAAGTGAATGGAAGTGAGCCCAGAGAGACAAGGCCACTTCTTTCCGCAAGCCAAGGACAATCATGACTGGGACAGATCTCCGCCCCAGAAAATATAAGCACCTCTTACCACTCCACTGAAAATATAAAAATAATCTGGCTGCTATTTTTTTTAAAAAAAATATGTTCTTCTTGATTTGAGAGAGAGTCAGGGAGAGATAGAAACATCACTGAGAGAGAATCGATTGGCTGCTGCCTGCACGTCCCCTACTGGGGATTGAGGCTGCAACCCGGGAATCAAACCATGACCTCCTGGTTCATGGGTGGGCACTCAACCACTGAGCCTCAAGAGCCAGGCCCCACTGCTATTTTCGATGCAAGTCGAATGGGCTCTCCCTCACAGGTACAAACATGAACTCGAGCACTGAGAGTATTATATGCCAGAGGGAAGCCAAGCCAAAACTCGGAACCAGACCATAAAACCTAGTCCACTGGAGCCAGGTGGCAAGCTAAGCAAAAGCAGCCATGACTCCAGGCCACAAGAATCAGTGTAGAGGCTGCCAAGCCATGGAGGCCTGCCTACTGCCTGACAAGAAGCCGGTGGAGCAAAAAAGCCCACGCTCCTCTCCCAGAATGGTTGACCACTATAAGGCAAGTCGGAGAGCCTACAATGAGAGAAAACCCACAAAAACACCAAAAAAAGAAACAGAAGGAGCCCTATGTGGACAGCCTGATGCTGTCAAGTATGACCAAGAACCTGAGCAGCCGGGAGGAGGCTGGTGTCTTACCTTCACCCGCCTTGAGCAGGGCAGAGACCAGCTGTGCAGCCAGGAGGGAGGGGCCGCAAGCAGGTGGGTGGTCTTGTCTCCTTTGCTATGCCTTGCTGTCTTTAGCCTCCTCTCCTGGAGGCCCTGCCCACTCCTCCTCTTCTATCTGACCCTGACGTGATCCAAGGCGCTGCTGGGCACACTAGGACCCAGCAGGCTTCCAGGCTGGGCCTGCAGCTACAGAGTTGTGGGAAAATCTGGACAAACTCCATCACACTGTCTCCTCCAGTGGCCGCTTGGCTTACTTTAAAAAGACAAGGCGAAATCAGAATAGAAGTTCCCTTGGGGGCTGGGATGGCTAGAAGGGGACAGAAAGGGGTGTCCTCTTTCTTGATTTGGGTGCAGGTTAGCGATTAGGGTTATAAAAATTCATTGCGCTTCATGACTTGTGCATTTTTTCTGTTTGTATGTGGACTGAGTGATTGTACTTCCATAAAAAAAAGTTGTTGTGTGTGCATTTTAAGGCAATGAGGAGCATGCTCAGTAGCCCACTGTCTCCAGGCCCCAAAATACCACCCTGCTATTTCTCTCTCTCTCCAGGCAATGGCCTACAATTTTCCTCTTGCCCTGCAACCACCACCATGCAATTTGCACCTCACTAATTTCCTGGCTAAGCCTTAATGTTGTCTGGTCACTGCTCCACCCTCCCTGAAAGCAGCGATCTGATGTCAGTCCTGCCCAGCTGTTTGCTGTTTGGGGCTTCAGGGGTCCATCTGATTGGGCACCTGTGACCAGGGTGATCTTTTTAGAAATTCAGCTTTAAGGAATCACACAAAGGGGTTGACGCTCTGGTGACACAAAATAACTGTGTCACAGCTTTCGCAAAACCTATGGTGTGAATGGAACTGAGGTCGCTTTGGAGTTGTTCTGAGCAAGCAAAATATTACATTTCCTTTAGGTTTGAGGGGGTGTCACTTGGCAGGATTGAGTGATTGATGCTTTTACTCTCTAATTTTCTGCTTGCTGAAGCGTTAAAGCGACAACCCTAAAGTTAGGAGAAAGCCAACAGCATGGGCACAGAGCACTTAATTCCAATCTACAAAAAAAGAGCTTTTATTAGGCCTTCTTTCCTTCCCATTTTGCCTCAGATCTCAAATTGTCTTTTGTAGGGACTTGCCAAAAAACAACTGTAGCTGATTGTGAAGTCCTTTCACAGGTGGCAATTAAAACAGCTGAGTTCTCCTCCGTAATTAAGGGTTAGGAAAACTATATATAAGTGGTGAGTAAACACCAAAGGTACTTTATTTATGCTTCCTGATTCTTAAGGCAGGGTGGGTTAGTGGAAAAATTCACTTGGGTTAGATGTCAGAAAGGCTAGGTTCTGGTACAGATTAGCTATGTGACCTCAGATAACTTAGCCTCTTTGAGCCTCAGTTTTCTAATCTATAAAATGAGAGGAGTGGACTAGACAAGGGTTTTTATGCTGTTCAAAGTTCTACTAATCAATGATATTTTTACATAGCTTAAATATACATTCATCTACCTTCGTTAAATGTGTTTCTTTTTGTAAGAAAAAATCCCGATCACCTGGAGATGAATGTTTATTAAGCAAATATTTATTTAACACATTCTATGCTAGCACAACAGACTAAGTTCTTATCCTGAGGTGTTTGTGAATACTCAAATAGTGCATGTGGCACGTATCTCCTTTGAAAGACAATGACAGTAATGAACATGTCACTCCCTCTGGTCTGAGCATGGACAAGGCATAAACTCCTAACAGTTCTGACCCAAGTTCATGTCCTGATTCCTTCACAGTATTTTGTTTAAAAGTCACCCCTGTAAAGTTTCAGTCTAAAATGTCTTACGAGGGTTTTCGAATGAGTTTAGAAAATTTGCTCAGTGCAAAATATATGCAAATTGACATTTGATTTGCTATTTTTTATTAAATTTATTGGGGTGACATTGGTCAAAATGAACATATAGTTTCAGGTGTGGGTTTCTATGTTACAAGATCTGTATATTGATTGCACCATGTGTTCACTTCCCAAAGTCAAATCTTCTCTTGGCGCCATGTATTTGGAGCCTCTTCTCCCCCCACCCCCTTGCTTCACTATTGACCTTAAATTGCTCAAGATCCATTTGGCCATTTGAAGGTTTTCTGTACACACACACACACACACACACACACACACATTTGTATTCATTCACATTGGATACATACATTTGTTTGTGTTTTTATTAAAAAAAATAATAAAGCTCCCTACCTAAGAATTGCAAGCATATTTTCACTGTTAGGTGCTTGCACCCCTGAATATATAGCCATATCTATACACTCTGTGGATCCCTCAGACTGTGGAGCTGCCCCTATGGCAGGGTCCCCTACCAGATCTGTCTCCACCAGCTCCTCCTCCAGGAAGCAGCACACAGGCAAGTTCCCCTGCCAGAATTGGCTACATAATTTGTGGGGCTCAGTGCAAAATTGAAATGCAGGACCCTTTGTTTAAAAATTATTTAAAATTTCAAGATGTCAACAGCAGAGCATTAAATCAAGTGTGGGGAACCTTCTAATACTGCACATCCATAAAAGCAGCCCCACCCTCTGCTTTGCCTGTCAGTGCTGCTGGGAAAGGGCATGCATCAGGGCAAAGGACTGTGTGTCCAGGCAGCTCCAAGGGCACTGCCTCACTCTCACTGCCATGAGCTCAGGTTCCCACCAGTCCTGCCTCTACAGGCCAACAAGGACGGAAAACTAGAGAGGATGGCAGAGCAGGGTGCACTAAAGTGGCTCATCTTCAGTATCAGGGAATGTCAGCAAGGACTGTCAGATACCACATCACCCAGGCCCTCACTTAAACAAAATAGAGGTTGCGGGGATGGGTGGCAGGGAGTGGGGAGTGATAAGCATTCAGGTTGCAGGCATCTGACCTTCCTCTCTATCCTCCTGGGCCTGGATTCTGAGCTCCTCATTGAGGCACTCCTTGGCTTGCAGGCAGAAGGGGCCAACCACAGATTTGTCACTTGGAGAAGAACTATTTATCTCCTCAGGGTCCAGCTTATAGACATTGACAGCCCTTTGCTTTACAGGTGAGGAAACTGAGGCCCAGAGAGGTGCGATGCTTCTACCAAAACTGCAGAACCAGTTAAAGCCAAAGCTGAGGCCAAACCCAGACTTGAATGCTAGTGCAGGCACTTCCTGCTAACACATAGATAATCACAGCTCGATTGAACAGTCCTCTGGGAATGTACCTCATTTATCATGAGGGACATGCTTTAAAAGGTTCTTGAGTTCCGGCAATAACCTCTATTTCAATTCTTCCCGTTGAAGATGAGGAAGGAGGACCTAGGGCAGTGATGGCGAACTTATGACACGCCTGTCAGAGGTGACATGCGAACTCATTTTTTTGGTTGATTTTTCTTTGTTAAATGGCATTTATATAAAATAAATATCAAAAATATAAGTCTTTGTTTCACTATGGTTGCAAATATCAAAAAATTTCTATATGTGACACGGCACCAGAGTTAAGTTAGGGTTTTTCAAAATGCTGACATGCCGAGCTCAAAAGGTTTGCCATCACTGACCTAGGGTCCTCAGCCTGTCTTCAATGTGCCCAGACTCCTCTTCTTGGGCCCTGTCGCCATGGGGACAGCATCTTCTCTCCCCAACACTCACAACCCTTAAGCTCTCCAAGCTGCACTCCTCCCTCTTCATCCAGTTTGAGCGGTTGAGGCTCCTGATGTGAATGGGTTCCAGTCCCTGAACAGGGTGGTTTCCCAGCTGGGGGAGGTGGGGACCTTGGAGCTCTCTAGAGAGTAGTCCCGAGAATGGGATGAGAAGAGGGAAGGAGAAAATAGGAAAGAAAACCCCCTTCTTTGGACCCAGGAGGCACATGCTCAGAGAATCAAGAATCCCAGATTGAGAAGGGATGGCAGATGCAGGGCCTACCTCACTCTCACTGACATTCAACCCAGACCAGGCAGGTGATTTGCCCAGGTCACAGACTGAAAGTCATGGCTTCCAATTTCCATCCCAGCCTCTTCCCACTTTGCCATTCTGTCAATGGTCCATCCACTCTTTTACTTTAAAATCTTTATCTTGGAGCTTTTTATCCTTCCAATGTATCTTTATTAAGCAAGTGCCCCCCAACCCCCGCAAAAAAAAAAAAACACCAAAAAAAACAAACAAACATAAAACTGCCATAACGTATGCCCCAAGGGTGAGCTGCTGCCAGCGCTCTGGCTGGTGGAGATCCTTCCCGGCGGGCGGGCTCTGAAGACCACTAGCATCTCCTAAGACCGGGGCTGCCTCCTGCAGGCAGGCCCTGCACCCGCGGCTCCAGCTGAGCTGGGACAGCTCTGCTTGCGCAGCTTCCTTGTTCTCAGCCTCCCCTTGCTCTCCTCCCATCATTCCTGTATTCCGGCAGGTTTGAGGTTAGCGCCATTGGTGTTTAATGGTTTTCCATGTCACACCCCCACCCCGTTACCCACACCTCGATGCCTCCAGTGTGATTTCTCCTCCAACTGCCGAGTCTCCTCTCCGATGAGGGCTGCCTGCCTCTGGAATGCACTCTGTCAGGCAGGAGAAGTGTCAGCGCGCAGAGCAAGCCGACTGAGGCGGAGCGTGTGCCTGCGAGCCAGCCTCGGCTCGGACAATGGGACTTTTATTTCTGGCCTGGCTCAGCTGGCAGTCTCTCTCCCACTCTCTGTCTTGGTTGGGCTTTGGTTTAAAGTTACCCTTTCAGGATTAGGTTGGTGTTTTCTTTCCCATGCCACCAGGGAAGTTTCTGTTTCCGAAGTGGACTGTACACAGACAGGTCAGTTAGTCACAGACCTCTGCTGGATCACAAGCATCGCTGTTCAAAGGCCTCGCTAAATCACCCAGGCACACGGAGGCCAACCTAACTTGCTTCTTGCCATGTGGAAAGGCACGCTGCAGCACAGGCTAATCTTGAAATTTTTGTTTTCTATTTGGTATATATTATTATAACCAAGCCCCCCCCCCCCCCCCCCCCGCCAAGGTTTTCACAGAAAATCCTGGAAAAAGAACTGCTGGGGATGGGAGGGGTGTCTGTGTAAGCAGCCTTGGCTCTTTGCTCCTCATTTTTATACCTTCAGTCACCATAAAGTCTGGCCATCCAGGACACCCACATCTCCCTTTTTCTGAAACTCGATGAAAAAACAAATGAAACAACAACAAGAAGTTTTTGGTTCCTTTTAACCCCACTGAGATAGGCTAGCATTTTAAAAAAAGAAATACTGGAAACCCTGGGGAGTGGAGGCTGGGAACACAGACTTTCTGTGAAATCAGTGAGGCTCTGTAGGAAGTCCCAAGGCCTCCGAGACCCTGTCCCTCTGGGGCTGGCACAACCTTGCCCCAGGCATTTCCGTGGCAACGTGGCTGGCCCTTTTTATTTTCCCATTGGGGAGTCTGTGCCCCATAAACACCCCCAACCCAGATATGAGACCTCAGCTTCCACACAGGGGTGTCTTGTAGAAGCTTGCCCCCTTGCAAGCGTGCAGTCTGGCGTTAATTTAACCACACGCATAGCTCCACCCACACCGTAAGAGTAGGCACATTAAGAACAAGGGGAGGCTTCTCTCAGCGTACCATTATTTTATATGACACTTCATCTTTTTTTTTTCTTTCTTCTTCTCTTTAGTACAAAGGTAATACCTACTTATAGGAAGGGCACAAAGTCAACAAAACACAAGAAAATGCATTCCTCTCCTCCCTTTTCCCCAAACCATCCTCCCGGGAATAGCCAGGACTAACAGTTTGGTGTTTATCTGTCAGATCACAGACACTGTCAGTGACCCAAAGAAATACTCCAGGGACAAGCTTTTGCTTTTAATGTCTTTTTTTCAGCTTTTGTTTTAAAACTTTATTAAGAGAATTTTTCATACAATAAAATACGCCCATTTTAAGTGTACGGTTTGATGGGTTTTGGGTGAATGTGTACACACCCTCATTACCACCACCATGCTCGTGACATGGAACATTTCCAGTAAGTCTGCTGTGCTCTAATGGCAATCTCCCACCCAGTCCCGGCACCCGCTGCTCTGCCCTCTGTCATTACAGATTAATTCTGCTTTTTCTAGAATTTCACATACTCTTTTGTATCTGTTTCTTTCTTTTTTTGCAGTAGAGTGTTTTAGGGACTCATGTTGTTATGTGTATATCAATAGTTTGTACTTTTCTTTTTAAAAATTTTTTAAAATTGATTTCAGAGAGAGGAAGGGAAAGGGAGAGAGATAGAAACATCAATGATGAGAGAAAACTATTGATCAGCTGCCTCCTGCACGCCCCCTACTAGGGATTGAGCCAGCAACCCAAACATGTGCCCTGACCTGGAATTGAATCATGACCTCCTAGTTCATGGGTCGATGCTCAACCACTGAGCCACACCAGCAGGGTAGCAGCCTGTCCTTTTCTATTGCTGAGTAATATTCCATTACATGCATGTAACAATTTCTTCATCCTCTCATCTGTTGCTGGACATGTGAGTTGTTTACAGTTTTTGGACTATTACAAATGGCCACAAAAGCTGTTATGTTATTGTTTCCAATCATGAAAAGAGAGAGAGAGAGAGAACACACATCTAAATTTAGCTCAGGCCTATATATTTCAGAATTTAGTAATCACCAGGCATATTTCCAAGGCAAATATCTCTATGTGAGCAAAAGTACAGATGAGCTATTTTAATCATGATTATAATGATGAAAATTGTTAGCATTACACTTTCAATTTGCTAGACACAATTTTCAATGTGATCACCGGCAGTGACTTGACACTGTTTAGAAATTCTATAAATGCCAGGCTCTTAATATGTTCTTTCTCAATTTCCAAATAATTTAGGGACATGTACTAGTATATCTCAAGGATAAAGTATCACTGTTTCACAATACTGTAGCAATTGAGTCCTTTTTCTAAAAGAAATGGCTTTCACAAAATTTTGTGCTACTGTGGTCTGAAGTTGAGAAACAGCAGACTCAGAAGGTCACCTGCCCTTGCTTTTGCCTATCACAGGCAACTCAGTACCTGCTTTTCAACTGTACGTTTTGTAAGACACCTGCAAATACATTTTGTTTCTTTTTTTAAATTTTATTTTATTGATATTTTACAGAGAGGAAGGGAAAGGGATAGAGAGTTAGAAACATCTATGAGAGAGAAACACCAATCAGCTGCCTCCTGCACACCTCCCACTAGGGATGTGCCCGCAACCAAGGTACATGCCCTTGACCGGAATCGAACCTGGGACCTTTCCGTCCGCAGGCCGATGCTCTATCCACTGAGCCAAACCAGTTAGGGCTACATTTTGTTTCTTGACTGCATATGTTAACCCTTCAAGCAGCATAGAAGTAGGAGCCCTAAGGACTCCCTTATTGAAGGAGAGCTCACTGAATAGCAGCACCCATAGGTCCCCTTCATGTGTTCGTGAGCAGCACCGTCCCAGTCAAACCCCATGGTCAAAGTCTGTTTCCTAATGGCTGCTTCAATCATAGTAAAGATTTATTGATTACTCCCCTCAACATCAATCTTTTTTTTTTTTTTAGTGTTTTTGTTTTTTGTTTTTTAATATGTTTTATTGATTTTTTACAGAGAGGAAGGGAGAGAGATAGAGAGTCAGAAACATCGATGCGAGAGAAACATCGATCAGACGCCTCCTGCACATCCCCTACTGGAGATGTGCTCGCAACCAAGGTACATGCCCTTGACCGGAATCGAACCTGGGACCTTTCAGTCCGCAGGCTGACGCTCTATCCACTGAGCCAAACCGGTTTTGGCTCAACATCAATCTTGATTGGCTAGAAATAAAAGGAATTATTCATTCCATTAAATTATTAAAATATGTCAAGGCTTTTTATACGCTAAAGGAGAGAAAAAGGAAGCAAAGAGCTGTGAAAGGACTACGATGCAGGCATTTGCAAGATAGTGACAAGGGACACAGAGCCTAAGGAACTGGCTGCCTTGGGAAGCTATTTAATTCTCTTTGGTTTCTATGTGAGCTGCCTGATCAAAGCCACATGGGTTACTGACATTCAGCACAGAGTTAACATAGACAATGTCCTATTGGTCCTGCAGCCAAAGTATGTCTGTCCTCTGACTCTGCTCTACTTGCAGAGATCTGGCCTCCCTGGATGAGTCCTGTGGCACCTAAGTCAGCCCCATGAAGAAACTGCCTGGGGTGACTTCCTGAGCATGACTTCCCAGCCTCACTTCCTCCTCCATGGTCTACAAGGAGGGACAGGCTGGCTCCACTGGTACCCACAACATATGAGGGACCCTGCTAATAGTTCTGCCCATGAAACATTGACCTGTGTGTCTGCTCACACAGATCATTGGATGACTGATTTAGATCAAGTTTTAGGAAATTTAATAAGAACTATTCCCAGGGACCTCTCAAAGACAGGTCTGCTGTATATACATCTATTAATTCAAAAGAGCCCATTAAAAAAGGACCTTGAAAAATATATAAAGTAGATAGCACCAAAACATGGTTTGTGTTACTCTGCTGACTTCATGAGGTAATTTGGATGATGGAAGACATGCCACCCAAAAACCAAAATCATCTAGTGAAGTGGTAGAATAAACCTACACATTCAAGCCATGACGTCCATGCCTCTAGCCAGGAATGCAATTTTCCCCTCTTTCAAATTATTCATTTCCTTTTTAATAGGTCACGTCTCATTTACCTTGATTTAGCATCAGACCAAGTACATTTATATATTTGGTGTGGGGGAGAAAAAAGGAGAAGGAAAAAGAACAGGAATATGGTGAAATATGGTGACCCCGTCCTTAAACTCCACATCCACGCAGGTCAAGACTTGGACCATGTCTTTGATTCTTTTTCTATTGTGGAAAGAGTATAGGCCTCCCTTATGTTTATATACCTGAAAGAATAATGAGAAGCATGCTTGAAAATACTGTTTGATGAATAACGCTTTAGTATGTGTCACTATGAGGAAGTATCATAATGTGTATTTCACCACAAAACCAAGGAGAATATTTAAAAAGAAAACCCCACTGTAATGTGAAAAATAGACCAACCCCTACATCTGTCTACAGGATGAATAAATCACTAAACAAATATCTTAATGGCCTTAAAATATAACGAAAAGGGACAATTCCCTAAGGTGGTTG
Source organism: Myotis myotis (assembly GCF_014108235.1). Lineage (NCBI taxonomy): Eukaryota > Metazoa > Chordata > Mammalia > Chiroptera > Vespertilionidae > Myotis > Myotis myotis. The sequence goes on from NW_023416357.1 coordinate 38,824,718, forward strand.
GTTTGCGTCTTCATTAGAAGGTTTATTTTCTTTGAGTGTATAGAATGTTATATGTCTACAATTGCAATTATGACAAATTTACAGGGAAAACATCACATGACTACATCATGTTAAATGGGCATTCTACACATGATAAGGAATAGAAATAAAGCACTGAGATGAGGAATAGGCTGTAATGACCAACCTTGATGAAGGAAATGCCACAATCTGAGGTTCCAATTCTGACAGGAACTTTAGGTAACTTTTAAAAATCCATCTAGAACCCTAACTGCTTTCCCCTACACTACCCTTTGTATTATATTGCTTCCTATTGTACTTACAAGCTTGTAAAGTGAGCGGAGCTTACTATACCTGTTGAATAAACAAATATTGGACCCAATGTAGTTCTTAAGACTCTACTAACTTTTATATAGCACTCCTTTTTTTTCTTCTTTTAAATTACCACTGGCCTGGTTAGAGATCATTTAATGAAAATTAAGGAAATCATTATGATCTGCAGACATGATGAACTTTTTTAAATTAAAAAGAACATTTTTCTGATTAAATTACTTATTAGAATGCTTTGGACATTTTATGCCAAGTCTAAAAAATTATTTTTAACCAAAAAAAGCAATACAAACTTGCCTCACCAAGCTAAACACAGAAATGCATAAATTATGCCAAATGTGGTAGTATTCTTATTGAAGTCAGTCTCCCTCCTCAGAGGTAACCATCATAAACAGGGCAATGTGTAAGCTTTCAGCACCTTTTTAAAAATGTGTTCTTCTAAGTGCATAGAAAGAAATTTTTTAATATAAGCAAAAAAAAAAAAATGTTTCATGCTGTACACATTGCTTTTCAGTTTGCTTTTCTCTTAGGTTCATGTGATGGACCAGGTTCCAGACTAGCCTTCAAAGAAAGGGAAGTTTCATTCATTAATCCATTGGACAAACACGGTGTGCCTGGCCTGTTCTGGGCACGGGGCATACAGCAAGGAGTCCCTGCCTGTGGCTGACCTCCCTGGACTAGGACTCAGCCTCTCACTGTGAATGTTTGTCACCTACTTCTTCAAACTTGGGGAACACACACTTTAGTTACTAGAAGAAGCATCTGATTGCAACCTTTCTTGGGGTACTATGCACTAAGTTATAAAATTACCTGAATTAAATGTATTAGCTAATAGGACTTTATTACATACTAGAGGCCCAGTGCATGAATTTGTGCACGGGTGCGGTCCCTCTGGGTGGCCTGCAGGGATTGGTCCAAACCCTGCAGTCCAATGCCGCCTGCAGCTCCTACCTGCTGCTCCCGCTCATCCTGGCCCCACTGCGCCTGCCGAGGGCTTGAGCCCAATCAGTCCCCGGAGAGGCTCGCGATGCCGCAGCAGTGCTCACCAGCCATGAGCCCTGTGTCTGGCGCCCTCCCAAGGGGAGTGGCCTGCTGGATCAGGCTGAAACCTGCTCTCCAACATCTCCTGAGGGGTCCTAGATTGTGAGAGGGTGCAGGCCAGGCTGAGGGACCCCACTGGTGCACTCAGGCCAGGGAGGGACTGTGGGAGGGCTCCAGGGCATGTCTGGCCCGTCTCGCTCAATCCCGATGGGCAGGACCCCAGCAGCAAGCTAACCTACTGGTTGGAGCATCTGCCCCCTAGTGGCCAGTGTACGTCATAGCGAGTGGTTGAGCAGACTTAGCATTCATTAACATATTACGCTTTAATTGGTTGTTCAGTTGTTCTGCCGTTCGGTCTATTTGCATATTACCCTCTTATTATATAGGATATTTTATATAATTTCATTGAAACCAGAATACATTTATCTTTGAGTTTAGATTATATTTTGTCTTCCTGTTTTTTTGTTTGGGGATCCCTGACATGCAATACAGTGTAGCACTAGTTCTTTAATGTTTCTTTAATGTCTAGCATGTCTAGCAAGGGGGTTAGGAATCCCCCTCATTACCACCAAGTTATGCCTAAATCATAACAACAATCCCAAGAGAGAACATTTCTGGGGAGGAAGCAAGCCTGTTCTCATACACTGAGGGAAACTGCTATTGTGGCTTAGATAAGATTCTGGAATGGAAATATGTAAGCATAGTGTTTTAGAGAGAAAAGATACATGCATTCTAGATTTTCTTTTCATGTGTTTCCATGACTGGGGGGAATAGCATGTATACCTGTGTGCATGTACACACATACACACACACACACACACACACACACACACACACACAGTTAAATCCTTGATTGTCAAGAGTCTAGCTGGTATGGTACAGTGGTTAGAGAGCCAGCCCACACACTGAGAGCTACAGGTTCTATTCCAGTCAAGGGCACATACCTGGGTTGCAGTTTCAATCCCTGGCCCTGGTCAGAGTGCCTGCAAGAAGCAGCCAATACATGGGTCTCTTGCATAATATCAATGTTTCTCACCCCCCACCTCCACCCCCCACCTTTTGCTCCCTTCTACTCTCTCTAAAAAGCAATGGAAAAATATCCATCCTCAGGTGAGGATTAACAAGAACAAAAAAGAGTCTAACCTCCTGGAACCCTGGAATCAGCATCAGTTGTTCACTGCCTCAGACTCCAATAACTTCCTCTGAGGGGTAAATGCAAACCACTTCTTAGTGCTCTCCCTCCCACACACCTCATTGGTTATGAGAAGAGGCCGAGCCTCAGGCCCTCTCTGGAGGCTGTTGGCTGGTTAATCTGTCCTCTAGGTCTCTCACGGGCACCCAGAGTCAACCAGCCCTACACAGAGGTGCCATTGAGGCTCAGCTCTGGCTAGCTTGCTGGCCTTGTTAGGGTGACATTTAAAACTGCCTGCTGACCTTGTTTGGCCCACTGTAGACTGTGTGGGCATTTGTGTGGGCCCCGTGGGAACACCTCTGCCCAATTCTCCACCTTGGACAAGAACTTTCTGGGCCCTGGCAGTGGAAATGAACTGCCTGGAGGACAAAGAGGCATTTGCTGGGGCCAGTAAAGGAACACCTCCTAGAAGACAAGGCAGTTTCTCAGCCCTGCGGGGCTGGGCTGAGGTCGGGAGAGCAGCCTGGGGGACTGGGCAGGGACTCTGTGTTGGGAAGAGGCAGTCAGTGTGGGCCCGTGTGTCCCTGCATGTCCTTGCTGAGCCTGCCACACTGCAAAGCTAACAGTCCCCTGACCCTGAGCTGTTTCTGTAGCTATAACTAGTCATGAAACATTTAGCAGGTCAAGGTGACCATAGCGGACCACTCTACTGTCCACTGCTCACCGGTGGAGGGGAGTGGCTTGTTTCCTACTTCATGTAAAGGGTGGTGATCTCCTGCCTGGGTTCCTTAGCTGCAGCACAACCCACAGTGTGCACAGCTGCCACCTGGGCCCCTCACAGCTCCCATAGGACTTAGGGATGGGCATCTGCTCCAAGAGGGCAGCTCCGTGTGGGAGTTCCTGGCTGTTTGCTGTGTTATGAATAACAGCTGACTTGAGTCTCCCTGTCTACTTGCAGTGCTTATGCAGCTGTGGCGAGCCAACCTACTTGCTTGCTGTATTTGCTTCTGATTACTGCTGAAACAAGTGAGCACAAACACAGTGGCTTGCACAACACACAAGTATTATCTTACAGTACAGGAGACCAGAAGTCCCAAATAAATCTTATGGGGCTAAAATTCAGGGGTCAGCCAGCCTGCATTCTTCCTGAGGGCTCTAGGGGCAAAAGTGTTCCCTTGTATTTTCCATTCCTGCTTTCCCTGGCTTGTGGCCCCTTCCTCCAGTCTCTGCTGCTATCATCCCTCCTCTGTCTCTAGGCCTTCCTTCTATAGGTTCCTAGTGATTGCATCAGGCCCACGCAGATAATATGGGATAATATCACCATCTTAAGATCCTTAATCACATCTGCAAAGTTCCTTTTACCATGTATGAAGACATAGTCACAAGTTCTGGGGACTAGACGTGGACACCTTTGTGGGGCCACTATTCAGCCTCCCACACATGCTTAGGAGTCTTCTTGATATTCTCACCCTTCTCTGTGATGTTACTCCCTGTCTATTACTCCAAAACCCAGAGCTGACAGCAGCACACCTTCAGGGGAATTTGTCCCCCTGCTTTTACCTGATGCTCTGGTAAGAGGGTGCAGCTTGCTATTCCTGAGCCACACTCAGAGGTCTGGTACCTGTAGGATGAAGCACCATGAAGACAGAGAACCTTGCTTGATGTATTTACCACTGAGCCCCATGCTGAGAATGGCACCTCCTGAAACGTGGTAGGCACCTAATATAGACTTGTTGGATGGGTACGTTTATTCAGCCTCCTTGGTGCCAGTTGCCCACTTCTACTCAGACATGAATTTTTAAAATTACTCAAGACAGAAAAGCTCTTATCTATGTGATATGCTTGCTTCCCCTGCTGCAGATCTCAAGGCTGGATGCCTGGTGGTGCCTTTATCAGAATAGGCAGCAAGGAAGAAGGAGCAGATTTGGGAGAAAAGTGAGTTCTGTCTGGTAGGTACTGAGTCTGAAGTGCTGAGCAGCCAGTCAGGCTGAGACATCAAGCAGGAGGCTGGAAAGGTGGTAAAGAGAAACAGCAAGGTTGGAAACAGAGACCTAGGAGCCTTGTTAAAGAAGTAGAGTAAGGTGTAAGATGGATGAAACTGCCAAAGGAATGGATGTGGAGAGGAAAGAGGAGAGCTAATTCAGTTAATTTTCCAGCACCTAAAATTAGCATTGATGTCAGCAACATTTGGGGTAATACTCATACACTTTCATGATCACACCCACGGACAAAGATATCTTCAGATTCGAAAGTCCTTGTAAGGTTATATCCTTACCCATAATATCTTATTTCCTGTGTTCTCTAGCCCCAACTATCTCTTCAAGAATGAGGTTCCTGTGTGTTACTCACCCACTCCCATTTTACAAATCTGTCCTGTGATTCCCATCATACCTGTGGGCCATGCTCAGTGGCCCAGCTGCTTCGTTCCCAGCACACCCTCCACCTCTGCCACCAAACTCAGACAGCTTTAGTAGTGGTTCAATGTTTCTGAAAGGTATTAAGAATGTTAAAATTTTCCCATACTCTTTGGTGCAGAATTGATTACACTCCTAGGAATAGATCCTCTGAAAGCAATCAGAGATGCAGATAGAAATGTACAGTTAAAGAATTTCAGGTAGCATTTAGTAGCAAAACACTGGAGACAAGCTTTGCCCTATAATAGAGGATTTGTTTTGCAAGGAACTGTGGTACATCCATTGTATTTGAAATTGTATTGAAAACTAAGGTTATAAAGTTTTTTATTATGTGGGCAAATCACTAAGTAGAAAATGCAAGATAGACAATTATAAATGCAGTAGAATTTTAACTCTAAAAATATAAATATACATGAATCAAAGACTGGAGAGAAATGTGCTGAAATATTAGGATCACTTATTGTTTGAATATTTCTCCCAGGCAAGGCTTTGGGATAATTATTTTCTTCTTTTTGCTTCTCAGTTTTCACTCTGACAGGTATTAGTTTCGTAATCAGAAAACAAAATGTTTAAAAAGTTGAAATGTGTGGAAAATACCATTTCTTAAAGTATCTAGTATTTGCATTGCTCTTTAACCATGAACCACAATATTTTGGGTGATTTGTGAATGACTGACATCCATGCCCTGGCCACATAAGCCCACACTTCTTTCAGGCAGAGAGCACTGATGGACAGTCCCTTCTACAGCTGTGGATACGTTCGGTGCCCGGGAAGTGCTCCAAAAGAAGTCCTGGGAACTCGGGACTCTGTTTCCTTTCCTTGGAGATGGAAGTGGGAAGAGAGAATGTAATTACAAAAAGTTGGTCACTGACTCTAAAAAAGACTCAAATTACTGACAGCTTAAAGTAATCAACCCTATGAAAGCCATAATTATCCCAATACTGTAAAGGTTTGGGGTTAAAAAAAAAAGTTCTTCCAATCTGTGTTTCTGTCTGGATCTCTCTGGTTACATAACTAGGAAAGGGAATGAATCACAGATGGCTCTGCGAAGTGTTTGCTTTGAAGTTAGTTCAACTTGATTTATCTGGTCCGTGGTTTGAGGATGGGGTGGAAGAATCCAGCGACACAACCGTGTCCGGGCCCCAAATGAGCGACAGAGCATCTGATCCCTGGACACAGTGCGTGAGAAGAAGAGCATTTGCCCTTCTGGGGTGTTGACTCTGGTCCTGGCTCCTTGGTGGAGAGGGCGGAGAGTGTGGCTTCCTGGACTGCTGGCTGTGGGGCTGGGGGCCGGCTGAGGCTGCTACTCATGCCCAGAGGTGTGACTCTGTGGCTCTAAGTCCGAAGTGGGTTTGTCCTGACTGGTCCTTTCCAACCAGGGAGGCATCAGACCACTCTTAGCTGAGCCAAGTCAAGTAGGGCCTCTGGTTCCAGCCTCCATTGTGGGTCTCCGTATTTACAGATTGTTGTTCGGTTCATTTTCTTTCAGGTGGTTCATTATATCATGTCTTTCTCCACTTTTCTGAAAGAAATACTGGTAATTGACTCAAGAAGTTGAAGTATCAAATATTTGTGAATGGTGGAATAAGGTGACCGTGGGAGGCAGAGAAAGTGAAAAGATGTCATTGAACATTGAAGAACAATGAAGACCAGCACCAGAAAGGCATCAGAAGTCATCTAGTTCAGGGGCTGCAGTCCCAGCAGGTTGCCTAAAGGCATGGAGCAGAGGGGCTGTGGATTGCACAATGCACAGCCTTCCTGATGGCAGGCTAAATAACAAACCATAGTCATAATTTATAGGCGAGAGAAAACACAATTGCAGGTTGGATTTGGCAGGTCAGCGATTTGGCATTCTTGTGTGATCCTGCCCCTTCAATGTACAGATGATAGATAGGTCCAGGGAGATGACCCATGCAGTTAGTGACCAGCTGAGCCAAGAACCCAGGTCTTCTGGTTCCCTGGCCAGGGATCCTCTGATCTGGGTCTCTGCTGAGAAACTGACTTGATAGCAGCCCCTACTCCCCCACAGGGGCCATGATAACAGTTTGACCACAAAAAAAGCACTTCATCAACCCCGCAACTTGTTTCAGGAAATGGCTAGACTCAAAAAAACCTCCATCTAACATGAAAAAATCTTCATTTGAAATGTCCCCACACTGCTCATTGGCCTCTAGCAGCCAATAAAGGACTGCCATCTGTGCCCAAAGACCAATTAGAAAGTCTCCCTGCTTCCAAACTCCCACCTTGACAGAATGCTTGCTCCTCAGTGTCTCAGTATTTACTCTTTTTGCACTGTACTTTCTTTTTTTAAAAAAATATATTTCTTTATTAATTTCAGAGAGAAAGGGAGGAGAGAGAGATAGAAACATCAATGATGAGAGAGAATCATTGATCGGCTGCCTTCTGCTTGTCCCCCACTGGGAATCGAGCCCCCAACCCAGGCATATGTGCCCTTGGCCGGAATCGAACCCGGGACCCTTCCGTCCGCAGGCTGACGCTTTATCCACTGAGCCAAGCCAGCTAGAGCACCACTGTACTTTCTAATACCATGAAGCACAAGTGACCTGCAAAAGTCACTAAGTCTGGGACCAAACTGTCTATGCTCATTTGGTCCCAGACTTAGTTTTGCTTCTGTCACTGTCATGATCGGTGCTCCACCACTGGCAAACTTTAACTTCCCAAAGCAGTCCGCATTCCTAGGATGCCAACTAGCAATGTCTGCTCTACACCCCCACCCCTAACCTACCCTCCCACCCTCCACCCCCACACTGGAGCTGCAGAAGAGGTGCCTGAGCCCACAGGATCCTGGGGACCCGCCTGTCTGCCCCTAAGGTCTTGCACAAGGTGTTCTCCTGGAGCCCTGCCCACCCAGGCTCCCCACCCCTGCCCCTGCCTGCCTCCTTGCCACCCAGTCATCCCTAGGGACCTGCCATCCTGTGGGTCACATAATCTCTCTGCACTGCTGTTTTCTCTCAACTGTGAGAACAAACACATCCAGTCAATACCCACTTACTGAATATTTCCTCCGTGGCTCATGTTTGGGCAAAAGCCTAGTGACCAGGACCCCTCCTTTTCCCGGGCCCCTGTAAGAATCTGCTGAAGGCCACCATCAGTACAATCACTAGCATTTATCAAGCACTTACAATTCCGCAGGCACAGAGCTAAGCACCTTACCTTCTTCCTCTCTTCAGTTCTCACAGAAATCTCAGGCCTTCTTATCTCCATTGTGCCAGCAATGAAACAAGCTGCCTGAGGTCACACGGGTAGAATTCAGATTCAAACCCAGGTTCAAGCTGGACTCTTGACCACCTTCCTCTATGACATGTCTGCCTTTCAGTGGGCATGTCAGCCTCTCCCTCACCCCCATCCCACATTACAAACCTGTCCCTAGGCTACTGGTATCTCCTAAACCCAGATGGGCCTGGGGGTGGAGAGAGAGCAGCACCAATTTAAGACTTCGTTGGTCCGACTTACTTTTACAGGCACCACTCCTGTGATAGTGATAGGGGGAACCTGTAATCTGATAGATAGAACACCTGAATGAATCTGAAAAATAATCATGTTTATTTTAAACCTTAGAACACATATACTTATGTGACTAGGGAGTTAAGTTTCTCATATGTGAATAGGGGTTAAGTTTCTTATATGTGAATAGGGGGTTAAGTTTTTCTTAAAGTTTCCCTTAAAAAACTGTGAATCCAGCAAGCAGAACCAATAAGCAGGGTCAGACCGACCCACCAGGAGTCAAAACATCATCTCAACAACATCCTCTCATCACCTGAGGACTAAAGGACAATAGCTGATGCCTACAGACCTCCAGGGCTGCCTCACCCTAGCCCCTTCCCCTTTATAATCCTGACCCCTGTTCCTTGCTGTGAAGACAGGATTTGATGCTTGTAAGCATCTTCTTGGTTGGCTAGCCTTCTCAATAAACGCCTAATATGATTCAACCCTGCCTTAGTTGCTGGACACAGCGACAAGCAGTCTGAGCCCAATTGGGAGTTTCCCAGTAACAATAACAACAATATTAAAATGCTCTAGCATCCTAACTTAAATGTAATGCCACTGAAGACATTTTGAAAAGCATTTTATAACTCTGCTTTGAAAATAATATTTTATTTTTACTTGACCACCTTATGTTCTTTGAAACCAATTTAATTTTTCATTCTGAAACATTTTGTAGGATTTTGAAAAGTCCTAGGTGCTGGGCTTCTATAGTGCTTAAATGATTTTTAAAAAATATATCTTTATCAATTTCAGAGAGGAAGGGGGGAGGGGGGGGAGAGAGAGAGAGAGAGAGAGGGAGAGAAACATCAATGATGAGAGAGAATCATTGATTGGCAGCCTCCGGCATGCCCCACACTGGGGATCAAGCCTGCAACCTGGGCATGTGCCCCAATCGGCAATCCAACCATTACCTCCTGGTTCATAGTTCGATGCTCAACCACTGAGCCACACCAGCTGGGCTAAATGATTTTTGTTTAAATCATTGGGATAGGGAAGAACACATCTCCACATAAATTCCACACCTTCCCCAATATGTAAACCTTTCACTCAGTCTCCATAAGCATTATTTTACCTCCCGAGGTCAGCAGCACTAATTCCTAGATGTTAGTGCCTTCTGGAGATTTCTGACCCTGAGTCTGCTGTTTTGGTGTCCTTAACATTTCCAACTGCTTGGTGCTGTGGGAGGTGAATGATTGAAAAAAGAAGTATGGTTTACACTGCTATGCATCACAAATTCTCCATTCCAAGGGCAGCCTCCTCCCTGAGGAGGGTCAGAGCCTGGGAATGAAGCATGTTAGAGACATCGACAGTCCTTCATCCCTGGGAAGGTGTATGAGACTGCCAGGGCTGCCCCACAAAATTCCACAGGCTATGTGACTTAAGACGTTTATTTTGAGTTTGCTTACCGTGTGTGTGTGTGTGTGTGTGTGTGTGTGTGTGTGTGTGTGTGATGGAAGGAAGTGATAAACAACTTCTTGCTTTGTGTTTTGTTTTGCTTGTTTTGTTTTGTTTTGTTTTGTTTTGTTTTGTTTTGTGTAGAGTGGTTTAGAGAACTGCCCTGGGCGGTCACCCATAGTTAGGCCTTTGGTTTCAAAGACCTAGGCCCAGGAAGGGAATTTGGCTGATGGCCTAGCAGTAGGGAGGGAAGAGAGGTTGTGAGCTTGAGGGTAAAAGAAGAGCCCCCCACTTGGTCTTCCAAGATGTGGAAGGAGTCTATACAAATGACATTCCAGGAGTGACGGAGGCCTGAGTCCATCCCCACACAGGGACCCGGGGCAGCAGAGTCGGGGTGCCCAGAGCCTGAGGAGAGGGACACTGGCCCCTGCGGCTCTGGGACCCTCCGTGATGGTGTCCAAGGCCATGCCTGGTGAGGAGTGAAAGCCATGCTGGGAGCCACCCACCTTTAGGAGCCACCATCCTTTAGACCAGTGGTTCTCAACCTTCCTAATGCCGCGACCCTTTAATACAGTTCCTCATGTTGTGGTGACCCCCAATTTCATTGTTACAAATTGAACATAATTAAAGCATAGTGATTAATCACAAAAACAATATGTAATTATATATGTGTTTTCCGATGGTCTTAGGCGACCCCTGTGAAAGGGTCGTTCGAGCCCTAAAGGGGTCGCGACCCACAGGTTGAGAACTGCTGCTTTAGACAGAGCGGTGACTGCTGGATGAGAACAGAGCCTGCTGCCCTGCGAGCCAAGGCTCCTTACATGAGGGGAGGTGGAGTCTCAAGAACTGGTCCTGAGGTTCTCACCATCTGGGAGTGGGTGTGTCCCAGATTCATTTTGATTTAGAAAAATAAATGTGACATTTCTTAACATTTGAATGTCACGGAGCAATTGATATTGTACACTTATTTTAGCTCTTTTCCAATTTTTCCCATCGTGTTCAAGCTGCGGGATCCCAACTGGGTCCGACAGACTAGTCAAGAGTATATAGAAAGGGGCTTGGAATCCACACTGACCAACCCAGCCATTTCCCATTCCCTGTTCCCCTCACAAGAAGTAGCTCATGTATACCAGTAAGTGCCACGCGTGGACTTAGCTGCCACATCCGCATGGGGCCCATTTTCTACACCAGGCTCCTCCTAAGTAGGAACCAGACCTTTTCCGGTTCTCTTGCCCCTGTCCTATAATGGTCAGCCCAGAGCCCAACACCTGGAGGATGACAGCTCACCCCTACAGGGGCACTGATCCCAGCAGCTGGGATTGGAGCAGGGCTTTTATGTTAGAGCAACACAGTCAGAAATTGCCTGGAACCTCTCAACAGGTGCCAGACAAGGAGTGCCCTGGAAGTTGGCAGCTTTCTACCTATTCTTGGCATGTTGACCCTCAGCTGGCTCAGCAAGAGAGGACTGCTTTAGAGTCCAAGAGACTTGGATTTTGAATTATTTAACCTTGGACGAATTCCTTGGGTAGATTACTTAGCCTCCCTTAACATCATTTTCTGGCTTTTAAAATGGGAAAATGAGCAATTACATTAAAGAATTTCTAAGAGAATTAAATGATATAATTTATGTAAAGCCCTTCGCTCAATCATCGCTGGCCTCTGTACCCTCCACCCCCACTCCTGGCCTCCTTCCTTTCATTCCTCAGGGATAAGACCAGCATCCATGTAGAAACACTTCTGGGCAGAGGAAAATAAGCACTAGAAATCATTATTAAAGGAAAGAAAACAGCCTGGACACTGATCCAGGCTGACTTGCAGGTTTATGAAACACACACACACACACACACCACACACACACAGAAATGCACAAATGACTTAGGACAAGAAATGCAGTCTATTGGGGACTATAATTTGTGTCCCTTTGGACCTGCCACTGAGAGCCGTGGCCCCAGCTTTTCCCACCCGAGGCCACCTAGTTGAAAAATCAGCTGAACATGCAGGCTCACAGGCTCACTCGGGGCAGGGGGGCAGGATGGTTACGATCACAGATCTAGTTTAAATCCTCACCCACCATTTACTAGCTTTAGAGATATGCATGGACATGTCCCATCCCCTATCTGAGTGTATTCTGTCCCTTGTAAAATAAACTGTGTGACTCCAAAGGGTTGGGGCCTCACTACCAACTGGTTGGGATAAAAGTTCTGGCTCCCTATTTGGCTTTCTCTGACTCCATCACAGTCAGGGTGTGGGGTGCTGCATCACAATCTTGGGAAGGTGGTGTCTAGACCTTTGTTGGCATGAGTGGGTTTTGCCTGGAGTAGATTGATTATTATCTAAGTTTTCTGTTTTGCTAGGATGCATCTTTCCTGGCCCTCTGGCTAGAAAGAGCAGGCTCTTGTTGTTTTTTGTTTGTTTGTTTGTTTGTTTTTTATGTCTATATCCACTGGCGTTTCTTATGTGCCAGCTTCTTCAACTCCAAGTCTAAGATTTATGAGATAACAAGAAAGCCAGGAAACTCTCCTTGATGTCATTCCTTGGGTCCTCTTGCCCCTAGATGGTCTGCCACCTTTCCTCCATCTTTCAGTCTTCTTATGATTGTTTTGTACATAATGTCCAGGGTTTTTTGTTGTATTTAGTGACAGGAATAGGGAATAATATGTCTATTTTACCTTCCCTGTGGTTGAAGTCACTCACTCTTCATTTTAAAGTAACCAGTATTACTAAAAATTTCATTGCAAGGATTGGAAAATCCTACTGCTAAGAAATAGTCATGATTTTATAGGAACCCATAAAAGCTGATGTTTGGGGGCCAAAACTAACTTTTCTAATAAAGAGAGACTTTATGTAAGTTTTCACTCAATGTTATTGTTTTCTTTGGGGGACCCCTTTGGACCTGTGATAGCTATGACATGTCATAAAAAGAATATTAAAAGTGCCAGGCTGTCACTATGCTTTAAAGAATCTGATGATAAGTGTAAGGGGTTTTATTAAATTTAGTAGCACTTGGAGGTTTTAGGAGGATCCGATTGCCTGGTTGCTTTGAGTGAGAAGGTACATTATTCTAGGCCAAGAACTCCATTACATCTGAGTGGTCTGCTTAGAATCCCCAGTCAATTACATCACTGATACGTGTGCGTGTCAGGAACACAGGCGGCCAGTCTCAAAAGGTGGGAGAAAATTCCCTAGGTTACCTCCACATGGAACTGCTTGCACTGGTTTCAGGGCAGAAATGAGCAGGCTGACTGGATAACTTAATGAGCCCCCAAGTAAAGTATACGTTCTGTTAAGGGAAAGTGATGGTCAGGAGAGTCAGTTAACATTCTGGGATTCCAAAAGAAATTTCAGAAAGGGTCCTATTACTTCTAGTAAGCTACAAATTAAATCATCTTTTAGAAAGGCCCGCTCTCCATCTTAAAAAAGCACACGCCTTGACTGGCCGGGGTGGGACTCAGACTTGGGTGATGAAGACAAAGGAGCCACACTGGAGCAGTCCACATGTTGCCAGCGTTGAAATTTTTAGCTAGTGGTGTGTTAGGCCAAGTGCACTGCTGTCTGGAGCAATGGGTGGGAGTCTTGGAATGGCGGAAGGGAAGGACAATGAAAACGCAACCCATGTGTTCCCTGCAAGAGTGGAAAGCAACTCTCTTTGACACACTTCAATTTTCTTTCCCAAACAGTCCTGGCAGAGCCTTCTAGTATCAACTAGATATTCCCAGAGAGTGCCCACAGCCCCTTAGAGATCATTGTTTTCTTATGTATATTACCAGCAAAGATTTCACTATTCAGACAGAAAAGAATTGAATGCTGTTCAGTCTCAGAGTACTTGACTCTGATTTTATTCCATAAAGCTCTATTTTCCACACCTTATGTAATGTTACATCTTGGAAATTCATGAAACTTAAGTTCTAAATTCCCACAGACAGCTCTACCATGGCATACAGAATGGACTTAAAGATATGCATGTTAAGCGGGTAGTCTTGATAATACAAAACCCTTCCTTCCAAATCTAATGATTAGCTCCCTGCCTAGGACCATGCAGTCAAACCAAATGAGAACACTGACAGTCCAAGATTCAAAAAGCAGGACCACATCTAGAAGTAACATTTGTAAAACTGGACTTTATTTTTCCTTTATCTTCTTTAGAGGGAATCCAGTGTTCTTCACGTTTTAGAAGAGAATGTGAAAACACTGCAGTACTTACAATACTGCCCACTCTCAAAGAGTCAGACCCAATGTGACCAACGATATGAGGAGGAAGCATCTACTAAGACCAAGAGGAAGGGAACAGTCAATCAGCAAACAATAGTTATGTGCTGTTTTCATAGCAAAGTACTAGGAACTGTAGGAAGAGACAAAAATGAACTGGTTGGCACTCTGTGCACAGTAGGTCAGCTTTTCTAAGCCACCACACCCAGGAAGACAGACTAGTCCCTCCATACCTTAAAGCATGGGCACAGTTTACCAAAGGTTGAAGGCTGAAGTGATGGGGAAAGCACAGCCCTAGAGCCAGGAACACTGGGTTTGAATCCAGTTCTATGACTTACTAGCTGCCTTCTCACAACCTCCATTTCCTTATCTATAAAAAGGGCACTTATTTAGCATTTTCAATGCATAAGTAAAGCATAGTATCAAGACTAGTACATGGGAAATGCTTAATAACTATTATTTCCATTTCTCTCTCTCTTCTCTCTCTCTCTCTCTCTCTCTCTCTCTCTCTCTCTCTCTCTCTCTCTCTCTCCCTTTCTCCCTCCCTCCCTCCTTCCCACCCTTCCTCCCTCCCTCCCTCCCTGTTTTATATCTTTTGGGGAGTGCAGAAGTAGTTTAATCCCAAACAACCACTTGTTCATGAAAGATAAATTATATCATCTCATCTCTATCTCCAATACACTGAGAGCTTCACTCCATGGACTCCTCTTAGGGGAATCTGGCATCTTAAATGTTAGGACCTTTCACTAGGGCTTGAGATGAAGAGGTGGAAGTTCCAAAGGCTTCCCATCATCCACCTGCCCTCACCAATCCCCCAATCTGAATCAATTCTTGGTGAGCTTGATGTCATATAGGAAGCAGAGTACTGAAGTAGAATTATGACAGTCATATAATATGGTAGAATGTCACTATGCCAGCTTTTCAAAGGTCATGTTTCATGGTGACTGTAAACAACATGGGAAGATGGTTACAAACAAATTAAACCATTCTAAAAATAATTAGAATCTTAACTTTGTAATAAATAAATAAGCATATAGAAGCAAGAAAAAAAAAACACCAAAAGGAGAAAAGCCCAATAAGTTAACAGTAACACATTATAAATAATTATAATAACTATAAGTAATCTTGTCTTATTTATACCTGCATATCTACACTAATAATAGACAAATATGTAAATTGGCCACACCTCCACACCACCCCACAGCCAATCAGGAGGGAATATGCAAATTAGTGGGACAAAGATGGTGGCGGCCAGGAGCCAGCTGGAGCAGGTGGGAGGCTTGGGTCACCCCCGGCGAAGGAGGAAGCCAAGCTTCCCGCCTGCCTGGGCCGGCTGCCAAAGGAGGGGTCTGTGGGCAGCGGCCATGGAGCAGGCCGGAGTGAGCAGGCGACCCAAGCTTCCCGCCTACCCTGGCTGGCTGCTGAAGGAGGGGCCTGTGGGCAGCAGCCACGGAGCCGGCCTGAGTGCACGGGAGGCTTGGGTCACCCGGGCCGGCCGCCAAGGGAGGGGCCTGCAAACGGCCCTCAGCCCCTCACCCAGGCTGGATATGCCACCATTGGGGTGAGGGTCCCTGCTGGGGGGCGTGGCCAGCCTGAAAATGGCTCTCAGCCCCTCACCCAGGCTGGCCAGGCACCCTGAAAACGGCCCTCAGCCACTTACCCAGTCTCTGCTGGGGGGGCATGGCCAGCCTGCAAACAGCCATCAGCCCCTCACCCAGGCTGGCCAGGCACCCCAGTGGGGACCCCCATCCTG
Organism: Myotis myotis; assembly: GCF_014108235.1. Lineage (NCBI taxonomy): Eukaryota > Metazoa > Chordata > Mammalia > Chiroptera > Vespertilionidae > Myotis > Myotis myotis. Next base: position 38,840,493 of record NW_023416357.1, read on the forward strand.
ACCAGGGACACCCTTCAGGGCAAACCAGCTGGCCCCCACCCATGCACCAGGTCTCTATCTATACTAATAAAAGGGTAACATGCTAATTAGACTAGGAGACCTTCCAGATGTTCTTCTGGACAAAGCCATGGTGGTGGGGCCGAGGTAGAGGCAGTTAGGGACCAAGAGGGGAGGGCAGTTGTGCGTGATCAGGCCAGGATGGGATGGCAGTTGTGGGTGATCAGGCCAGTGGGGGGGTGGCAGTTGAGAGTGATCAGGCTGGCAGGAGGAGCCAGTTGGGGGCAATCAGGCTGGCGGGGGGGGAGGGGGAACAGTTGGGGGTGAGCAGGCTGGCAGGGAGGGCAGGTGGGGGTGAGCAGGCCGGCAGGGGGACAGTTGGGGGCAAGAAGGCTGGCAGGCAAAGTGGTTAGGGGCAATTAGGCAGGCAGGCAGGTGAGCAGTTAGGAGCCAGCAGTCCTGGATTGCGAGAGGGATATCTGACTGCCAGTTTAGGCCCAATCCCATCCCCCGAGGGGTCCCAGATTGAAGAGGGTGCAGGCCGGGCTGAGGGACACCCTCCCCCCACCCAGTGCATGAATTTCGTGCACCAGGCCACTAATATTTTATATAATCTTCAATGAGTAAGTATGACTTTTACAATTGGAACTATATCTGTGTGCGGTAAACAGACATTCTCTTGCTGGTTCTTGCATCCCTTCTGGGAGCTGATTCAGATCCAAATCAATTGTTCCAGGAACCAAATCAATTGTTCTATCCAAGTCCCAATAGGCAAAAATGAGACCCATAACTCCACATTTTGATTTTGTCATCTTAAGGCTAGATCAAACTCTTTCCATTTTTATCCCAGAAGTTGGACTCCTGGGTTCCAGTCACAGCTCTAATAGCTGTGTGTCCTCAGACACATTGCTGTCCCTTTCTGGGCCACCCTCCTCCTCTGTAGAATGAGGGAGTGTAACTGAGGATCTGGGGCCACCTGGGCAATTTTTACACCACTCACCACCTTTCCTGGCTCTTCTCTGTGTGTATTTGTTTCATTTCACCCCCACCCCCCACCCCCCCCGACAATTCATCCCCAGGAAGAGAAGTGAAGCACAAATGAGCCTTTTGAGTTTTTGTTGACACTTCTAATTGCAGGTTGAAGACCTGGCTGTCTGGAGGGAAGGGTTCTGCTTGTTGGGGAAGTCACTAGGCCTGACCCAGCCTTGTTTTCTCTCCTGAATCAGGGTTGGCATCAGAACAGCAACCAACATTTGGTTGACATGGGACATAATTTTTAATCAGGGAAGACGGAAATGAATACAAAGGCCTCCTTTCTCCAAGCAAGTTTGAGTATCTGCTGTTGGGTTTGTGTCTGTCTGTATCTGGCAGAACTGGTCTTGGGGAAGATCTGGCATTTGTGACCAAAGGGTCAGTCTCCTTCCTTCCTCAGGATAAAAGCAGCACAAATTATTCAGATCAGGGAGCCATAACATGCCAAGACCCCCAGACCTCCCCGACAGCTTAAGGGGGGCACCCAATCCCCCTGTGCCCCAGTCACAGCAGCTCATGGCCACTGGGCCCCGGAGAGCCACATGCCTCACATCTCCCCAGCTCCAGCCTCCTTTCAAAGGCCCTTTATTAAACCACCAACTATTTGCTGTCGAGACATTTAGGATGAAATCATTGTGTTAAACAAATAAACGCAGCTTCGTCCAGATTTCTGCTCTGGGAGCAGAGTAAGAAAATAATTTCTGTCTGCTCGCCACAAAAGCGGCTGGAAAGGCCCAAAGAAAAATATTATTTTTACTCCATTGTGTGAAATATTGTCCTAGAGGATCTGACGCACTGAGCGTTTGAAGAGTTTGTGCTGGCCAGTTTCGGGGGTCCCCTGGGCCGGCCCCCTGGGGTTGTTTTCTGCATTAATAAACTTAGCATGATGTGTGTTAAAAGGAACATTCTGTTTGCTTTGTAAATAAGGGATGTCAAACAAGAAGCAGAAGCCTTACAGACACTAGGTGATGTGTTCCCAGAGCCCAGAGAGGGAGGTCGGGAGGGACAGGCACCCTGGAAAAATGGGCATTGCTGGGGCTCCCTTAACGGAGCTGAGGTCTTGCTGGGAAAACAAACCAGTCTGCTCAAGTCTAAACCAGGCCATTTCCTCACTGATCCTGGTGGGAAAGCTGCACACTTTGCCCTGAACCAGCAGGACGCAGGCTTGGGAAGGAAAGTTCTCAAGTGTCCGTCAGCTGTGTGTGTGTGTGTGTGTGTGTGTGTGTGTGTGTGTGTGTGTTGGGGGGGGGGTGCACAGGGGGGACAGGAGGGGGAGAGGATGGCGCCTAGCAGAGGCCCTCCCCCTCCACACTCCCCACTCATCCCTTGTAGAGAAGTTTTTTGGTTTGTCAGGATCTCCCAAAGCTGGTGGGCAGGAGGGGACAGAGGTTAAAGCCATATCTTTAGGAATGATGACCTAGCCCTCCTGCTGTATCGTTCATATGCCTTTCTCAGATGTCACTGCAGCCCCTGAGCTAGTCTCCTGTCAAATTCCTGATAGGCCCTGGGGAACACTGACATACTGATATCGTGGGAGACACATCGCCCTCAGCCTGTGATCCCTGCCTCTGTGGGGAACCTGGAAGAGCCAGGGCAGGATGTGTACTGTCTCTGGCTCAAGTATTTGCTATTTTCACAGGTGCCTCCCCCTGGCCCTGCAGCCCCCTCCGTTGTCCAATCCAATGTTATTGAAGGCTCCCCAGACCTCCCAGGCATTTTCATTTCCACCCGCTGCCCTATTGGCCTCTCCCCTTTCTCCCTAAACTCCCTATTCCCCTCTGTGGTCCTGGGAGGACTCCTTTGACATCTATTTCTATTCTGGAAAGTCTTGGTTCTCTCCTGCTCAGAAGGTCACACTGTGTCTTGAGGCTTCGGAGGAAGGTGGAGACAGTGAATGCTGAGTGCAGTTCTGTGAGAATCAGACTCTTAAGGGAACAGACATGGAAACCAGGAGGCCTGCACCTTGGGCCTCATTCAACTCCCCGGAGAGTGTTCACAGTTCCTGTTTTCTGAGCCCACACCCAAGTGGCTCTGCTTCAGTTACTTTGGGGCGATGCTCAAACCTCAGAGTGTTGTTAACTTCTGGTGACTCCAGGGGTGGGTGATTCCAGAGCAGCAGCCAATTAAACTGTGGCCCCAGTCCACATGCTCATTTTGTGGAGGAGTAAACTCATGTGTCGGAGGTCCCTATAACAGTTTCCTGTGGATGTTGTAACAAATTACCACAAACTGGGTGGCTTAACCAACAGACATTTATCTCTCACAGTTCCAGGGGCCAGAAGTCCAAGATTAAGGTGATGGCAGGGCTGTGTTCTTTCTGGAGGTTCTCAGAAAAGATCCTTCCATGTCCCTTCTGGCTTCCGCAGGCTGCTGGCATTCCTTGGCTTGTGGCTGCATCTCTCTCTGCTCTGTCTTCACATTGCCTGCCTCTGTGAGGACCTCTGCGTTCTCCCTTCCGTCTGTGCTATCTCCCTTGTCTACTTCTAATAAGCACATATGTGATGACATGTGGTTCCAACTAGATAAGCCAGGATCAGCTCCTCCTCTTAGAATCACTGATCACATCTTTTGCTTTATATTCTTCTATCATATAAGGTAATATTCACAGATTACAAGGATTAGGACATAGACGTATTGTTTGTGGGGCCACCATTTAGCCCACTACAGTCCCTCGGTTAGTGCAGATTCAGACTAGAACCTGGGTTCTTTTATTTGCCAAAGTATATGCCTGCTCCTACATCCGGTCCCTGGACCACACCCGTCCCTTTGAAGCTGTCTAGTGTAGAACTTCTGTGTAGGGTTTTACAGTCAGCAGATCCAAGTTCAAATCCGATCATTTTTTATTTACCACTGGTTACTCTTCTGTAAACAGAAGGTAATCACATAGCCTTGTTTGAAGGATTAAATGAGATAATGTATGTAAAGCACTTAGTAGAACCAGACACACAGTAAAGGCTCAGTGATAGTTAGCAATAGTATTATTGGTCTGGCAGGGTTAAATATGTTATTAAAAATTATATTTCAAATCACATTTCTGATAAAGGATTAATGTGCAGAAAATATAGAAAACTCCTAAACTTAACAAGAAAAAATAAGTAATCTGGTTCAAAAATGTCTTAAATAGACATTTCTCCAAAGAATATATATACAATTGGCCAGTAAGCACATTAAAAGATGTTCAACTTCAATAATATTATGGAAATGCAAATCAAAACTATAATGAGATGCCACCTCATACCCATCAGGATGAATACTATCAAAATAACACTTACATTTCTAAAAACAGTGCACAAGGGGTATGATTCTCTACATCTTTGCCAACACTTAACAAGTTTCCTGATGTGGAAAACAGCCTGGCAGTTCCTCAAAAAATTAAAAATATAGCTACCATATGATCTAGCAATCCACTTTGGGGTATATATACAAAAGAATTTAAAGCAGGGTCTCAACGAGATATTGGTACACCCATATTCACAGCAGCATTATTCACAATATCCCAAACATTAAAACCAAATGTTCATCAACAGATGAACTGATCAGCAAAATATTATATATACACACAATGGAATATTAGTCAACTTTAAAAAGGAAGGAAATTCTGACAGATGAAGTTCTACAACATGAATGAACCTTGAGGGCATTATGCTAAGTGAAACAAGCCAGTCACAACAAAGACAAACACTGCATGATTTCACGTATATGAGGTACCTAAGGCAGTCAAGTCTGTAGAAACAGAAAGTAGAATGTGGTTGCCAGGGGCTGGTGTAGTGGGAAAGAGGAGATATTTAAGTTTCAATTTTTCAAGATGAAAGAGTTCTGGAGATGGACGGTAGTGATGGTGGCAATAGATGGTAGCGATGGTTGCACAACAATATGAAAAAAGACAAAACCATAATATGCAACAAGTATATTGCTAGTGCAGCATTAGCAACCTACAACTAGACTGAAATTGAACAAAGAAAGTAAAGGTACTGAAAGTCCCTACTTGGAGGAAGGGGAGAAGGGGGGCACACTGGGAAAGGGGCCCAGAGCGCAGGAGGTGGCAGATCACATGTGGGACAATCTCAGGAAGCTGCACAGAGGTCCTCTCCCTGGCCTCAGAGCTAAGTGGACCTCAAGGAACTGGGGCTGCCACTGCACAGCCTGGTGACACTCAGCATAGCTAACCCCAGCCCACTATTCTCTCCAGCAAGTCTGTTTCACTATCCTTCACCTGCCTGAGTAGGTGAGTCAAAGAAAGGCAGGGAGATTAAAAAGTTACCTTGACAAGTGTCAGAGACAGAGGCTGTGTCATCTAGTAGCCTTTGAAAGATTCCATCTTGCTTTTGTAAAATCTCTCTCTCCCCCAGCCAGTACTGAAGGGAGATTTTCTCATGGCCAGAGTTCAGAGCAAATCTTCCAGCTTCATGGAGTTGCTGACCCTCCCCATCACGCTTTAGCAGGCAGCACAGTCTCACTCTTTGAAAAGGTGACTCTGCAGGGCCTGGTCTCTCCTCTGACATTCCCCCTGTGCAGCCACCACTCCTGAGTGCACACAAACTGCTGATGGCTCTCCCACCCAAGCCCCAGCTATTCATGTGAACATGCGTACAGCTGTTTGCTTCTGTTGCACCTCTCACTACAGACCTCACCCTGGTCACAGACTCGCCAATGGCGCAGAGGGAATGAAAGAACTGCAGAATACCACCAAACACCGGGTTCAAAATGCAGCTGCCCTGGGCTGGAGAGGTGTGAGCAGGCTCCCCAGTACCTCCCATCAAGAGGCCAGCCCCTTCCCTGGAGGCCCTGTCTGCCTGACAGAATACACCAAGCAAGGAGGGAAAGCAGCTTTAGAAGGTTCAGGAACCTTCCCATGACTTCTCCATCCCTCACTGCCTCCCAGGGATTTATTTTCCTAATCTTGGTTCATGAGCAGTAGGTTACCAGAAATCCTAGTCTGGCTCTGGAGAAAGTTCAAGATAGGAGCTGGGCAGAGCCTGAGTCTTCAGAGCACTCTATCTACCTTCACAGCAGGGCACGCTGGCTGGCTGAGCATCTTCCCAGAGCTTCACACTGGAGGGCAGCCCAGACCCAAACCCAGGCCTGGGAAAGCGTGTCCTGTGCACACAGTATATAATCAGAACGAAGTGAAAACACGCTCCCTCTGGTATGTTTAATGTGTCCACTGTCCTCTGCTGGTTAGTGTCACTTGTTGCTTTTTTCCTGACTTCCCTTTAACTGGTTGTCTTTTCATATAAATTTCAAAGTTGTAGTCAAATAAACATTAACATCATACCAGAAAGGGCTCTTTAAGATATTGCAGGAAAAAAGAAAGATGAAGACAATAGTTTCTATGCTATACCCTACACACCTCCACGCAGCTAGTTTTCCTGGCACATGTGGCCGGTCGTCTTTGCATTGTGCTCTCTGCCAAGGGAGTGAGAAGAGGGTAAAGTAGCTCCAGCCATGGACATAATCCGAATCATGATGTGGTCACAAGACTTCCGTGGAGGTGAAAAATAACACTAGAGCATCGCTCAGCAGCTTGCAACCGCTGCACTCTCCCCTGCGGTTCTGGCCCCCAGCACACACTGGAGGGTGGGATTCTTACTCACCAAATGTTCTCGGGAGAGTGTGAGCACAGCACAGAGCCATGGAGTAAACAGGACCAGTCTAAGACCCATTTCAACTCAGATACCTGAGGGTCTACAGGTCTTCAGTTTCAATGGTGGGAAAGTTAGGGGTCAGACCCAAGCAGCCTCCTGTAGGGAAGGAGGTACCCAAGAACTGAGCAGACTCAGGGTTCAAGATTTTCTGTTTCAGAGAGAACTTCTTTTTAAAAAATACCTATCTACCTTTATTTTTTTATAATTAGGCTTATAAATTACAGATAATAAAATGTACCCTTCTTCGCCCGACTGGCGTGGCTCAGTGGTTGAGCGTCAACCTATGAACCAGGAGGTCATGGTTCAATTCCCAGTTAGGGCACAGGCCTCGGTTGCAAGCTTGATCCCCAGTGAGGGGCATGCAGGAGGCAGCCAGTTTATGTTTCTCTCTCATACTGATGTTTCTATCTCTCTCTCCCTCTCCCATTCTCTCTGAATAAATAAAAATATATTTTTTTAAATGTACCCTTTTTACTTTACAGTTTTGCATGTTTCTACAAACATACCAATCAGATAACCACTACAATCAAGATCTTAAGCCTGTTTAATAGAACATCAGCCTATGGACCAAAGTCCCAGGTTCAATTCCAGTTAAGGGCACATACTTTGGTTGTAGGCTCCTCCCGGGCTGGGCCCTGTTCCGGGCTTGTGCAGGAGGCAACCAATCGATGTGTTTCTCTCACATCAATGTTTCTCTCTGTCTTTCCCTCTCTCCACTACTCTCCCTAAAAATCAATGGAAAATATCCCCAGGTGAGGATTAACAAACAAACAAAAAGATATTACACAATGACATCACCCCCTCAGATTTTCTATACCACTTTGTAGTTGTCTTAGTCCACTTGGGCTGCTATAACAAAATATCGCAGACTGTTAGGAGGCTTAGGAGCAACAGACATTTATTTGTCACCTGTTTTGGAGCCTGGAAAGTCCCAAATCATGGCACTAGCAGATTTAGTATCCTGGTTCATAAACAGCTAGCTGTCTTTTCTCTGTGTTCTCACATGGTGAAAGGGGCGAGGGAGTTTTCTTTGCCCCTTTGTTTTTCCAATTACAGTTTACATTCAATATTATTCTGTATTAGTTTCAGATATACAGCATAGTCTTTGCCCTTTTTTATAAGGGCACAAATCCCATTCATGAGGGCTCCACCCCCAAAAGCCCCACCTGCTAATACCACAGCCTTAGAAGTTAGATTTCAACAATATGAATTTGGGGGAACACTAGCAGTAATCAATCCCTTTTCCACCCCCAGCCCCTGGCAGCCACTACTTTTCCCAGAACATCATATAAATAAAACTGTTCACTGAGACTGGCTCCTTTCACTTAGTGTAATGCGTTGAGATTCATCCATGTTATTGGGAATACGGTAACTTGTTTCTTTTTATTTTTTAATATAATTCTATTTATGGAATTAATATGTATGCTTACCTTTTCACCAGTTGAAGTACATTTTTCTCCCTAGGTTTCAGTGATCATAAATAAATCCACTATAAAAATTCATATACAGGTTCTGACATGGACATAAATTTTTCATTCACTTGGTAAGTATCTGGGACTGAGATTGCTGCACCATATGATAAGTGTATGTTGAATTTTATTCAAAACTGTCAACTGTTTTCCAAAGCAGCTATGTCATTTTGCATTCCCACCAGCAATGGATTCAAGTTCCAACTACTCTACACCTTGCCAGCATTTGGACTGTCAGTTACAGTTTCTTCTGAAACACACAACAGACCTGTTATTTAGAAAAGGAAGCTGAGCCAGCAACAGCGTATGACTTATTCAACTGACAAAATAGCTGGGCCAGAATTTGAATTCAGACCCTAGATAATCCTATATTAGGTTTAGCCCAGTGTTTTAACTTGCTCTAATCCCATCTCCTCCTACATAGCTCCACAGTAGTCAAATAACACAATAAGAAAATAATAAATTTTAACAGGCACAGAATTTGAATAGACATTTCTTCAAAGAAGGTATGCAAATGACTGATAAGCACATGGAAGGATGTTCAACATTGTTAGTCATCAGAGAAATGCAAATCAAAACACAATGAGATATCACTTAATCACTAGGATGGCTATAATAAAAATTTAAAAAAAAAACAAACAGAAAATAAGTGTTGGTAAGGATGTCAAGAAACTGCAACCCTCATACATTGCTGGTGGGAATTTAAAATGGTATAGTCACTTTGGAAAACAGTATGGAAGTTCCTCAAAATGTTAAACAGAGTTACCATATGATTCAACAATTCCCATTCAGAGCTCTATACTCAAGAGAATTGAAAACATAGCTTCACACAAAAACCTGTATACAAATGTTCATGGCAGCACTATTCACAATAGCCAAAAAGTGAAAACAACCCAAATATCCATCAACTAATGAATGAATAAACAAAACGTAGCATATCCATACAATGGAATATTGTTCCGCCATGAAAAGGAACAAAGTACTGTCACATATTACCCCATGGATGAGAACATTTTGCTCAGTGAAATAAGCCAGACACAAAAGGCCACATATTGCAGGATCCCATTGATATCAAATGTTCAGAATAGGCACATCACGGATACAGAAAGTAAAGAAGTGGTTGCAAGAGGCTGGGTGGAGGAGGGATGGAGTGTGACTGCTAATGATATGGGGTTTCTTTCGGGAGCGATGAAAATGTTCTGGAATTACATAGAGATGAAGAACACTCAACTTTGCAAATATACTAAAAACCAATGAATTATACCTTTCCAAGGGTGAACTTTATGATATAGGAATTAAAATATCAATAAAGCTGTTATTAAAGAAAAAATATGTCCTGACTTGGGGAACAGTGTGAGAAGAGGAAGGTATAAGGGGCAAGAATCAAACTGGGGGATGGAGAACGAAAGTTCACCCCTTATTTGCTTTATGGCCTTGTAAAAATCCACCTTTATTCCCTTTGATGCCATTTCCTCATTTGAAATATAGGGAAAATGGCATCCCCCTCAGAGTGTTTTTGTATGGGCCAGATAAGATAGTATCTATAAAAGCATCTTATAACCTATTAATTGCTATTTAAATGTTAGTTATAACCCTAAGGTCTTAAATTTTTCTCTGAAGTGATAATTCTCTTTCCATAAGATTTGAGCTACTTAAAGGTAATCTAGTCACTTTTGTAGATTCTGCTCGCCCACCCACCACCCACCCCCCAAATGCCCTCTGGTCCTCAGTGCTTAACAGTGTTCAGCATAATAAATATTTCATAAACTTATTCAACAGTTGAGCAGCAGCATAGGTCTGGGGCTATAAACATAAATAAGATTTAATTGCGCCCTCAGGAAGGCCAGTGGAGTGAGGTGGAAGTAGGAGACTAAATATATAAGTAAAATACACGAGCACATAATTGTAGTGAGATGAGCAGGTGATCATGTGTCTACAGCCACGCCTTTCAATGTGTGTCTCCTGGAGATAAAAGATGAGGACTTGATGGGTGGGGAATTTGTGTCTCCCGCCATTGGGTCCTGCATGCTTTCAATAAAAGGAGAGGCTTGAACACGATTCAAATTTTTTCTAAAATTTATGATGTTGGCTATTTAAGGAAATAAAAACATCACTGACGTACGATAGCTAATAGAAAGGGAACTTGAAAAATAGAGTTCTGCAGAGAGCCATGCTTAGCTCACACTCTTTCTTGGTAACCTCTCAATTATTTTGTCTTAAAAACCCTATTAAAAACATCATGTAATTCCCTCCAAGACCGTGTGCAAAGTAAAGCAACAGAGAAAGGAACAGCCCACGTATTTTCTAAGTTGTTCACAGGGCTCCAGCCCCGTGAGGGAGGCATTAGATGCTCCCACTTCTATTAGGTCATATGTTGTTCATAATGAGTTCCTGGAAATCCAGTTGTCTTTTCCTAGGACCCCAGGATGTCATGACCAAAAGGATACATTTCAATACCTCCCCACCTCTAAAGACTTGCTTAACGGGGTTTTTGCTGCTGCCTTTCATTCTTAATATTGAAATATTTCCATTGATGATTTCTTGGCACAGTAAGTTTCAAAACCTTGGTATTTGGAATAGCTTGCTAATGTTTTCTTAAATTACACCCTCTTGTGGGTCCATAAAATCCCGAAGTTATTACAAATAAATAAATGGAGTTTCTCTTCATGATGTAAACCAGCTTTCAATGAAGTCATTGAGGGGAAGTTTAGTTTGGATGGAAGCAGCGCCTCCCGGGGCAGGGTCTGCTTTCCACTCGCCGGGCTGGAGACGCTGGTCAGCAGCTGCTCTCGGCAGCCGGCAGCCGGGGCAGCTAACCCCTGCTGCTTCATTTCTTGTTTTAACTTCCAGTGGGAAACTCGACATTTTAAAATGCCCCCTTTCCTAGCATCCCCTGTGTGTGGTGACCAGCCCTTGGAGCTAGATGAAGAGAGAGGCTTTGTCGATGCTCACTGCCCACACCCCAAACTTGAGGATATGGGGCAACCCGACAGTGTGCTGGCACCATCGAATCTTAGCATGAGCCAGGGTTCCCTGTCCTCAGTCCCCTTTTCATCTCCCTCACTTCTGAGCCTTTAAATGCAGGTGTGCATGGATAACCTGCAGATTTCTATCTTCAGCCAGACTCTCACCCAGACACAGACTTTTATTCCAACTGACTTCCAGGCAGCTTCCCTTGGAAGTCTCAAAGGCACCTCAAATGGAGTAGTCCCAAACCAAACTCTTGATCTCTCCTAAAACCAGCTCTTCTAATGATAGACAATGGCAACTTCATACTTCAAGGCTCACAGTAAAAGCCTTGGAGTCATTCTTGACCCCCCCTCTTACACTCACATGCAGTCCACCAGCAAATCCTATTGTGCCTTCTTTCAAAAAGTATTCACAATCCAACTACGTCTCACTATCTCCACTGGCACCATTTCTTGCTCAAATTATGGCAATAGTCTCCTCATTGGTGTCGCCACCCAGTTAATGATCCTTTCCACCATGCTAGAACACTGTGATTTTTACACCCTTCTGCTAAAGTTTAAGGAATAGTAAGAATTATGTATTAACAGATACGTGAAAGTATTTCCCCATGCATATGCCTCACAGAAATAAATATAGTAGGTCAGAGGCATAATATTGACTCAATTTCAATGTTGAACTTTACAAAGACTCCTTCTGAGGCTGTGTCTAGAGATATACAATTATAGACTAAATTGTCTAGGAATGAGAAATGCTACTTCCACATTTCTTTTTTCTTTTAAGAAGCTAAATTATACATGAAAATAACAGTTTGGTCACTGACATTTTATTCCTGTTTATATTGACACAGACCTTAAGTATCTTATAAGCTTGAGTTAAAATACATGATGCTTATATTAAGAAGCCGAAAAATATTAGGGAAAACTGCATAGCTGGAATCTATTCAATGTGCACATTCCTGGAAGGCAAAATTTCGGAGGTGGGGCTACATAACCATAATAACTAATTTTGTATTTTAGTTTTTCATTACTAATAGTATTTCTCACAAACTGATTTCTAAGTTTTCCAAGCATATCATTAATTTTAGCATTGCATCATGGTCTTTATTTGCCTTTCTTAAAAAAAGAAGAAAAAAAAAGAAGCAATCCTAATTCTTTTACAAGAATTCCTTAAAAACTAACATGACAATTGTTTCATTGCCCCAACAAAGAAATATGTTTCTAATTATCTTTCTCCAGAAGCTCTCCAACAACACAAGCATTATTATTCATAATTCTCAATAATCAATAAAATATTGGGCAAGCACTTTATTACTAGGATTACATGCAAAGAGGCATAGAGAATGTTATCTGGGGTTTATCCAAGAATCCTAATGGAATACCTACTGCAACCACAAAACCATGCTGAAATCTATAGAGTCAAACAGACTTCCCTCCTCCTAAAACCTTGCTAACTTGCTCTGCAAACGTGAAAAGCTGAGTGGATTCTCAGAGAAGCCAGTGGGGAAAGAGCAGCGCCTTGAGGCAGGCAGTGTCTGTGTGCAGGCACCCTTCCGGAGTGAGGCAGCACTTCCGGGAGAGGGAGCCCTGCCTGGTCTCCCCCTCTGGAGACGGAGCAGACCGTGCCTTGGCAATCACACTCCTTTTCCTTCCAATGCCCTGAAGTCACGAACTGGGTACAGTTCCTCCAGCTCCCATTCATGTAATTGCTGCTAAGCCCTCCAAGGCTACTGTGATATTTGTGATTGCCCCCACAGTGCCCAAGGACTCCCACCAACCCCTAACTGCCTACTAGCTTTACCCTGTGTTTACACAACCATACCTTTAAGGAGGCATGAGCTGCCGTACAACTTACAATTGTGGTCCAGCATGCTCTCGCCTTTGTTTCTCTGGAGCAGGCCCAGCACAGTTACTGTAGACCTTTATCAGCCATCAGGACTCAACACTGTTTGCAAGAATAAAACGCAAATGGCAGGAGAGGCCACAGCAAAGCAAACAGCCCACTTAACAAATGTTGCCTAACACACTCTACCCAGAATAACTGGCAGGGCCCTCATCGCCAACTGTGTGTGTTGCGGGGCGGGGGGGGGGGGGGGGGGGGGGGGACTACTGCTCATCAGGGCTATGCTGCTCTCATTGGCTAATAGCATATGTGAATGGGAAATATTATCTGTGAACGCTAATGAGTTATTCCGAGGTTCTATGTGCCTTGTGAGTCTCCTCGCCCCATCCCCTCAATACCTAAAGTGCTAAGCCCTTATTAAATCTTTTGACAGGAAAAAACGGCTGAAGACCCCCACAGAGGGGGTTGATTCAGCTTATCTTACCTAATGTGACTCAGATTAACGGTATAAATGCTCCAAGCTCTAGCTCACTGTGTCCCCACTGTAACAGTCAAGCTGAGCAGTAGTAGTAACAGTTTCAGATATTCCTTTAGCTCATATCCAGACTGCATTACCTTTGCCAGAATTCCCACAAAATTCAGGTTCATTGTAAAACACATAATCATTTCACTACAGATAACTAGACACCCTAATCTAGTTAGAAGCTGTCATTCAATTTAGTGATTTTCTGTACTTCGGATGAAATAAACAATGGTTGGCTTTTGTCCACCCAGCATCTGTTCCCTTTTCCTAATTAGCACACTAATTACTCGTGGGGGAATTACCTTCCCCCCTCCTGTGTAGTGTTGGTGGGACTACACTCACTTCCCATCACAGAAGCTGAGGGGCTAGGTCCTTTCTTCTCCCATCATGTTAGGATAGCCACTGGCATAAGTGGAATAAGCATTCAACCAATTGGATGCCTCCTGGACTTTGAATCTTGAGTGACGCAAGGGTGGCCACTTTGCTTTATCCAGACTGTGCCAGCCCTGGCCTCATTCTCATACTACAGGCTTCCTCCCTCTGGCTTTCTGTCTATCCCAAGCTCAGTTCTCCAGGTTGCCTGCCAATCTGTGAACACCAGAGAGCTGCTAATAAACTCCCCTTTATCTGGGTCATCCAGAATCTTCGTCTGTTCCTTATCCCACAGACCTCTGATGAACCCACTAACAAAATTAAGGAAAACATACTTCAAAATCCACAAGTATCTTCTCTTTGGCCTACAGGAGATAGTTCAGAAAGTTCCTAATTATTAGGGCTGTGGACAAAAATGGGGGCTTCTATGGAAAGGAACCCCACAGGGTGATCTGATCATAAAGTCCTAGCTGTGCAGGTCATGGGGGGGTGGGGGGGTGATGCCTCAGGCATATAACTTTTTAGTGCAAGGTTTATCTTTGCCTTAAGCAAGTCCTGTCAACTCTTTCTGTGCATGTAGGTTAACTTATCTTTGAAATAAACTGTAATGATCCTCAAGAGAGCTTAGAGTCTGGTTCACTATCCTGTAATCTAATCCCCACCTTGCTTTCTCCCACCTCCATGTAATCTTCCTGATGTTCCCTCCTTAATTTCAAATGCATAAAAAAAGGTGCAACACTGTTATTCTCTGGATCATTTGAGGTCTTGCTCCCCAGCATGGATCTTCAGTTTGGCTCAAATAAACTCTTATAAAAATTCTCTACAGGTTTGGGTGTTTTCTTACATTGACAGGGCTGTGTTTTCATTAAATCTGCAGATATATGATCCGGCTTGCTCCATGGGCACTCCTGGTGGACTACACAATGTCCAGTGATCTGATGTGAATCATTTGAATACTTTTCAACCCACTGGACTATTCTTGGATTTATTCTTCAGTTTAGAAAGTCAGTCCAGAGTCTTCGTTTTTATTAACCGGCTTAAACTATTATGGTCCAATGAGACAGCCTGCATTGTTGGTTGCATCATAGCTCAGCATTCCTGCTTGCAAGTCTTTGGTGGGTGTGATGCCCTTTTTTCCCCAGAACCAGTATGATGAGAAGCTTCCCATTTCACGTGTCTTTCAGAGTCATCTGTGGGGATATCAAATACTCATGGGTGTGCTCCTCTGAAGTGGGTGAGAGGTAAGCAGGGTTCCAAAGTGCCTGGGCTGAGGCACCTGTGATAGGGAGGAAAGCACATCATCACCCAGAGAGCAGAGCAGAGGGGGCCATGAGACTGGCAGCCAGGTGAGTGGGCGCAGCAAGTGGCCAGGCTGCCACTGTGATGAGGTTTGCACCTGAGAACCCTCACACTTATGTCTAAAAGATGTGTGGGCTCCACCCAAGGGCCTCAGGGAGGTGCTCATGGTGGTGCCTGCTGAGCAGGCTGAGGGGTCGGGGGACAGCAGGAGAAGAGCAGGCAGAGGTGTCCTCAGGATCCCCATGAGAGAGGCATCTCTATACCCCAAGGCTTTGTCTTAGGACAGCAGAAACGACAGCAGTAAAAAAAAGAAGACTGCCGAGTTGGCAGTTTGCCAAGCCTTGTTTATCAGTCAGTCTCTTAAAACAGCCCCCCTGCTGCTTTCCAACATTTGAGAAATCTGGCTTCCACAGGAACAGCTCACAGGAGCAGGGTTCCCAGGGACAGAGTGCTGACTGGAGAGCTCTATCTAGATCAACCGGCCCCGAAGACCAAGGCAGAGTGCAGATGCAAGGAATGGCATCTGAGTCTCGGATGATGGCCACTGAGGGGCAGAGATGTGGCTGGAAGGTAGGAGAGAAGATGGAAGAGCCAATCGATGAGTCCAAAACACAAAAGGTCTGGGGTATGCAAATGTTTGAACAAGGTTCCCCATTGGCTCAGAAGGGAGAAAGAAGGAAAGGGGGCTGCTGCTTCTTGGCAACTTGGGTTTTTGTTTTGTTTTTGCATTTTTAAATTGTGATGTAATGCACCATTTTAAAGTGTATGATTTGGTGAGTTTTAGTATATTCATAATGTAGAGCAACCATCACCACCATCTAATTCCAGAATATTTCCATCAACTCAAACAGAAACCCTATACCATTAGCAGTCACTTCCCATTCTCTCTTCCCCCGACCCCTTTCTGTCTATGGGTTTGCCTATTCTGGACATTTCATCTGAGTGGAATCATCCCATATGTGGCCTTTTGTGCCTGGCCTCTTTTACTTGGCATAATGTTGCCCAGGCTCATCCATGTTATGAGAGATGTAAAAAAGCATAAGGCCTGGCCAGTTCGGCTCAGCTGGTTGGGCGGTGTCCCATGTACTGAAAGGTTGCCAGTTCGATTCCCAGTCAGGGCACATGCCCGGGTTACTAGCTGGAATCTCAGTGGGGGCATGCAGGAGGCAGCTGATTGATGTTGCACTCTCACATTGATGTTTCTCTCTCTCTCTCCCTCCTGTTCCTCTCTCTCTAAAAATCAACAAAAATATTTTTTAAAATGAATAAGACACAGTTCTTGTCCTCAAGGAATTTATAATAGTCATAGAAATATGATGGAATATGAGGTGTTGGACAAAAGAGAAAAGTTGACGGTTACGAGGAAGAGGGAGAGGCAGAGCCAGTACAGACAAACTGCTCTGACACTTGAAAGTCAGCAAACCATATGTGGATACTCTTTCTGCCTAGACCCCCACAGTGGGAGGAGACAGGGGAGTGGGGACAGTGGTTCTTTGGCTCTAATGAGCCTGTTTCCTTGGGGCCTTAAACTTAGCAGAGCCCCCTTTCTAGACAGTTCTGAGATCACAAACCCTAGGCAATCCTCATGGTGGAATTACTTGCTTAGAAAAGCAAAAAGATGCTGGTGGCCTCTTTCAGAAATGTGTTATGTCTGTGTAATTAATTAAATCAAGTGGATCCTTCTAATTCTAAGGGCACTGATGACCCAAATACTTCTAGTAATACATTTAGCCAGGAGATGCTGGAGGTGGGGTCCCTGTAGCAGGAAGAGGGTGGGACCAGCCTGGAAGGGCCACACATAGCACACTTCAGTCTGGAGGGGTTGCTTCCCCCAGGAACTGGAATTTTAGCACATTTTTCAAGATCCCTGTCAAGTGCTCTGAAGAATTTTGGTCACATAACTGTGTCTGGAATCAGCATTTGGCAGGTCTGCTGTTGTTCTGGGAGATACTATGATAATGACAGCTATCGTGGAAATGGCACTTTCTGAGGGACCTGTCATTTTGTCAGTGACTGTCTCTTTGGAGTAATGTTTTGTATCCTTTCATCTGAAACCACTTTGTAAATATGGACCTTCTCGCCGCTGCCCTGAGGTGAGCATCCCCCTTTGAGGAAGCTGAGGAACTCTCTCGGAGCCTGGGGGAGAACTTGGAAAGCAGACCTGGAAATCCGCCCCTTGCCCGGACTCTCAGAACAACGGTCCCTTGCCTCACCCCTCCTCTGCCCCTTGGAAGGCAGGGAGGCAAAGGCAGGACCAACAGGAGGCTTTCAATGCTTAAACTGTTAACTAGCATTTTCCAAAATGTGTTTCTGGTTAGTTTAAAGAAGGGTAAACAAGATTTAATAGCTGGCAATGAATCACATTTTTTTTTCCTCCCAAAATGCTATTTGGATCTACTCAAACGCCTGTCGTTCTACTTTTGTACAAATAAATAAATCTCCTTTTCTTTTGTGCATTTTTCTCTGTCCTGCATTTCCTAAAATACAATTTGTTTGACGGATGAGTTAAGCGGTTCTGAGGTTTGTTTTTGGCTCTGTAGGCAACGGGGTTGTTTTCTCATCATAATTCAGTGGGACAAGGTTATCACCCCACAAACACCAACACTTCATTTAGAATCAGAGGTACCCCCACCCGCCACAGAAGAAAGCAATCGCTAATGTTCTCAATATAAGTTTCAGTTGCTACATATGAAGTTTCCTTGTATTAACATCTCTGCCCTGCCCTTTCCCTTGCCTCTCATTTCAGTTTTCCGGGTGTGCTTGGTGCACACACACATTCTAAAGTGGAATTACAGTCAGACGGAAAGTAAACTTGGAGAGGAAGCCCGTCATCTGCTTAGGCTTGAGGCTCTGGAACCAAGAATCGGACAAACAGGGACAAATCTAACTGCAATCTGAAAGCAAAACTAACCCAGAGAGTGTTTTTGTTTTTCTGAAATACAAACCACAGCGTCATGGATTTTTTTTAAAGACTCAGACCTAAGAAATAGTTGCACTGAAATTAAATCTATGTATTTTCAAAAGTCACTGTACTAGAATGAAACTGAAATGTTCTCCAAATAGACTTTGAACGAAGCTGACATTTCGTTTGGTTTCCGTGCCTGGTTAAACAGAGAAGGGCCTTTTAGGTAATTGCCCATTATAATAAAAGATGAGACAAGTCTATAAAAACATGTTGAAGGTCTTATTTTCAAGTTCTCCTCACCAGTGCAGCGCCTCCGTGGGCCTGTTTCAAATGCTCTAAGTCTGGGGTAAGGCTGATGCTGCTGGTCCAGGGATTACACTTTGAGGACGAGCAGGGGAGGAGGCGGATGAGCTTGTAGTTCTTGTGCTGACTAAGATGCATGACTTCTGAAGGACCCTTCATCCATCTCTTGGTGGCCCATGGGGAGGGGGCCTGGCCATGGCACCTTATACCCACAAAGTGCCTCAAAATACAAGCTCTGGATCACTCACATGATCACACCTTTCATCTTCTTCACGGTGATGTAAACTAAAAGTGAGGAAAGAAATCAATCTGAGGGTACTTTGGAAAATCAGAAGCACTACAGAAATGTACTGTTTCACTATCACAAAGATCCTAACTTTGAATTGGGCCTTTCCCACTGGATTTCCTGAGTTGGACCTCTTAGCATAAAAATACAGATGTTAATTTAACGGAACAAACTTCCTGTGTTAGGAAACATGAAAAATGGCTGAAAACTTGTATGTGTTGGGGGTGTGTATCCTGGAAGAGTCCACAATTGTCTGGGCATTCTATAAGTCAGTACAGCAGGACTGGCATCTATCTGCTCATACATATTTGTGCGAATGTCTCTACCCACTGATGCCACAACCACCAGGCTGTTTCCTGGGAATCTGTGCACTCACACGGCCTGGCTGCTGGCAGTGCTCACTCCAACATTAATCAACTTGACATCTGGAACCAACCTGAGGCACCCCATCTGATTGCCACAGATGCCTTTACTTTTCAGCTGTCAGCAAAGAGATTATTCAGTGTAGGGTGCCAGGTCTACACCACACCCTCCGCATGGAGAGGGGCTGAGCGGTGTTTTAAAAAGCTGAATAATCTGGGAGTGTGGGCGAGACAAAAATTTCCTTCAGTCATCTGTCAGCTCAAACCTATACCAGAAAGGCATTTTGCCTGCAGCAGCAAAATTATTGTGGTTGGACAGACCTGGCTAGATGGGGCTCTGCATATTCTTGGAGTACATATTTGCCCATTTTACAAACTACAGTCCTACTGAGTTAACTATATAGCCGCAGCAGCAGCCACTTTTGCACCTCTTTAGCATCCATTGGTCTGTGGCAGCCAGGGCTGCATCCCTGAGCGGTGCTGGGAAAGGTGGGGCATTTTCGTATCCTTAGGTGAGTTCCAGAGAAGCTGGGCACTGCTTAGTGAATGGCAACCTCCGCGCTGTCATCGCTGTGGCAGCAGTATGGGACTGAGCTGGAGGGCGCAATGTCAATTACATCCCTGTTTATTTTAGCATCCTGGGCATTCTAATGCGGAAGAAAAAGGCCGGGGACATTATCTAGAAGAGTCGCTTGTTGGAAATTGCTCTGTGATGGGTTAGGATAAAGCAGGCAATTAGAAATCAAACTTTACCTCATCAAGGGGGGGAAAGACGGTAGATAACATTGTAAATCAACCGGGAGACAAATGTCTGCCTGGATGGTCACCCACCCTTTCACACATTGACTTCTCAAAGCCTACAACCATGAAGAACCCAAACCAGAGCAGAAGGGCATCCTGGCCTCCCATGTTCACTGATTTAATTTTCCTCTCTGAACACATGCAGCCCCATAATTAGAACATCTACCAACCATAAATACAATTTAAACTCTGTACATGTGTGCCTACATGTCAGAGAGGCTTAGGCTGAGATACGGTTTCAATAAAAACACTCCTGCGCTGATTAGAATGTGTAAAGAGGAAATCTGTTTACACCGCAATCTACTCAAAACTTGTGTTGGCAGCAACACTCTCAGCTAATAAATGTCAATAGCAAAGCTACACGGAGGGTATGAATTAAACTACTCACAATCTGGAGGTGCAGGGCTCTAAAATGCCATGTCCAGCTCATTCTGCTATGTCCATCATAACGGAATACTACGACTGCTTGTCTGAATCTCAGACAGCTAACCAAGAAGGCATGCTTGGTGCGGCCCCTCCCACTGCTAAATTCAAGTCCACCCCTACAAGGAGAGGAGTTTTTAGCAAAAACTGCAGAGTCCTGCAAGTTTGGGGAAGGCATTAATATTTATCCTCTCCCTCTTAAAATAAGGGAGGTATCATTCTGGATTTATAGTAGCATGATGAATAAGGTTATTGAACTAATTAAAAACTAACCGGGCATTTAATCTTTGAGATGCTCCATTTCTCATTTTCTGCTGGTTTTATAAAAATCAGAAACCAAGCACTGTCCTTTAAGTCCACCCACCACGTACTCATCCAGACCCAATAGCTGCCTGGTCTGATTACTGCAAGATCCTCTGAGAGTTTACAGGACACAGGAGAACCCTTGGCAACACTCAAGAACCAGAAGGTAGAAGAAGAACACAGTAGAAGAGCTGACAATGGTGAACGATCACAGTGAAAGATGGAGACTGTATCTAGAGGTGGAATGAGGGTGTGGCTGGGATAACTTGCTGGGAAGGGTAAGGTGTCTCTTCCTAGAGAACTGTTCAAGAGTGATCTTAGGATGATGTAGGCACGGCCAGTGGTGCTGGTGAGAGCCACAGAAAGATCCCTGGGTGATGCAGTCTTCTCCTTCAGGTTGGCTGTGGGGTCATCTACATTTATCGAGCTGGAGGTTTCAAAAGGGGAGGGGCCAGCTCGCTGGCAATAACAATAACAACAATATCAGCAAATATGTGCTGTCTGCCAGACACTGTGCTAAGTATTTGACATTTATTAACTCATTCAATCATAACAACAACCCTAGGAAGTAGGTATTATTGCCATCCCCATGTTATGGATGAAGAAACTGAGACACAGAGGTACAGGAACTTCACAAGGTCTTCTAGTAAGTGGTGAAAGCAGACTCATGTTCTAAGCAGAGACTTTTATAACCATCACTCCATACGACCTCCAACATGGCTGGCAGTCAACACGACCTACACATGTGCCCTCTATCTTTGTCTTCTGCCCTATTACATTTTCTCTAACTCCAGGCTCTGCCAGAACTGCCCATCCCCTGCCTTATACTCTAAGTTTGTATTTGTGTATCCCTGTGCTGTCATTTGGGGTACAAGATGGGGCCCCACCCTCGGACCAGGCCAACCTTCCCTTTTCTGGGTACTTCAGGCATTCACTCAGATCCAATTCACAGTTGGAGAGGCTGTGCACACCCAAATAAATACAGGGAAAGAGTCCAGGAAATTTTTTTTCTGATGATTCAGACTCAAGAAAAAGTCCAGATAGCCATACAGTCATTAATAGAGCACTTTCAATATATGAAATCAGTGCCTTCACATGTGTTATTTCATTTAATTCTCATAGCACCTAAGTGAAGTGGCTACTGAGGTCTCTGACTTCAATAGGAAAGATACTTAAGATTCAAGAAAAGCTATGTGACTTGCCCAAGACCACACATCTAGTAAAAATCAACAGCTGGGATTCGAAATCAATGGCTACATCGATCGAGATGCTGCAACACAAAACACCAATCTTTCCTTCAGCCTTTTACAAATAACAATAACTTTAAGTATATATATCTGCCCTCAGCTTGTGGGACAAGAGTGGTTTTCAGCTCAAATGGACCACCACATGTGTCTATTCATCCACGCAGCCCCAAATGAGGTGGGACAGGCTCTATGTTGCTTCATTCCTTCGACCTCCCTTCTTGAATAAGCTCAGTCTCCACATCCCACCCTGGAGTGCATTTCTAGGGGCTGGAAGCAGAGGGTCTTCCATAAGGGGCCTCCTCTGTGAAATACCATTCCTTTTGTTCTCCTGAGAGCCCAGTGAGCTGACCTTCCAGGCACGATGAAAGATAGCTCTTTTCGGTTTATTTTCCCTAGATAGTTGGAGGAATGTTGTTCTGGGCTTGTGTTCAGTGGGTTTGTGTTTTTTGTTGCTGTAATGGTGTTTTGCTATAGTGGTATTACCATATTTTGAAAGTTTTCTAAGCCATTGCCCATGCACCCAGGGGTGACTATTAAAATGATGAGGACATTTTTATAAATCACAAAAATAAATAAATGTATAAAAGCACAGTTAGAAAAATGGGCAAAGCTCACTCAGCTAAAGAAACAACTGAAAGTGTTTTTTTGGAATCTAAAATGAGTTTCATGCCTAAAAAGGTCTATAGAATAAATATTCTGTACATTTTAAGGAAAAAATAATTTCCATGAATATTATAAATGGTAAATGCTGACTTTGATTTCACATTCTATCTATGTATCTAGATGGAAGAAGTGCAGACAGAAAAAAATTAAGCATATATGCATTAGGAATAACTGTAGTGTTATATCTTATTTATGTATAACCATTGTTTTGCTAGAATTAAACATGCATGACAATTTTTTCTTTTTAAGTGCTTTTCTTTAAAAATTGGTCCTTTTGTTTTTTCTCATCTAATATCTAGATTACTTACCATATCTGAAAGCGTACCATTATAAGATCATGGCCAGAACCTGCTAGGAAATGTTAGAAACTAGACTTTCCGGATCATCTACTCTCCCTCCCTCTCCTTACCCACCGCCACTCTGACCCCATCCACTCTGCCAGGAGCGTGGCCTCAACTAGTTGGAGGCTTTGCTGACTGCATATAAACTTAACCCTGGTCTCCGTGGCTACCCCTGAAAACTCACACAGTTAGCTCTCCAAAAGAGATGAAAATGACTGTCAAACACTCTGTGTGCTGGGCAACATTTCACTGAACAAATGAATACATGCATGGGGGGGGGAATTAAATGCTTAATAATTTCATTAATAGAAAAAAATCAACTGTTCACAGGTTGACAAAAGTTTTAAAGTAAGTATTTTGTTTCCGATATTTAGGGGCAGGCAGGGCTTTTGGTCTACAGATGGGGAGTGGGAAGGTGAATGTGGAGATGCCAACCTGCATCTCAGCACCAGGCTCCTCTGGCTGCCCCAACAGAGGGCTGAGCCCTGTTTATGGCACAGGAGCTGGGTAGATTCAATAACAGGGGCTCATCATGAATGATTAGGGTTACAGGTCTTGGGCAAATCTGAGGAAAGCAGATTTCAGAACAACTGGACTTAAACTAGCTGTGTTTTAAATGACAAAGCAGATGGGCCATTAGAATCACCCTACCACATCCCACACTAGGAAAGTAGGGAACCTCTTCCCACAGTGCAATACTGTGAAGAGGCAGGTGGTCAAAAAGCAGGTCTTCAACTATAGAATTGATAAGACTATGATCACTTAGGGAACATTCAGATCGCTCTGTGTGTGGTCTGAAAAATCAAACCAGAGTGTGTGTTCAGGGGGTGGTGGGAGTAGAAGGAGACGACCGTTAGAATCAAAACAGCAACTGTATCTGGATTTGTTTTTAACTCTGCCAAAAGTATGTGGAGTAAGAGAATCAAACAATTTTCTCAAGCAGAAAGAATTATTTTGCTTTCAAACACCAACCAGGTAAAAATGGCCTCAAAGATGATTAGAAATGCAGCGACTGTTCCACCATGATTATTCTTTCTAATCACATACAAAATTTCAAATACTTCAGTAAATTACTCACAGGCAATTAAGTCCTTTAGATTCATCCTGTGATGGTGGCAGTCTTGTTGGCAATGTTTGTCCTAGAGCAGCAGTTGAGAGCCTAGCAGGAAATTAAAAAGCCACATGATTCTTTAGCTTATAATAGTTAGTTGGTTTTCCCAAGATTACATGTAGGTACATCATGCTGATGCAAATAGCAAGGCAAGTAGCTCTGGGTCAACAGCCAGAAAATGGAGCTCCTCAACCCTACAACAGGTAGAGAATGATCAGACAATGGAGCTGGCCTTTCCCTCACCCACCGCACCCCTACACATAGACATATAACATGAATTCCAGATTTGCCCTTCAGTCTTTTTGGTGCGCTACAGGAGCAGAAGGGGCAGAAAAAGAAACACAAGGCTGAGCCAGGCCCCATCTGGCTGCTGACTTCCCCATCTCCTCTTCTAGTGTTCTCTCCCATGTGACCTGAAGACCACTTGGGTGACCCAGAAAAGATGCCTGGAAGCTGTGCCATTCCTTGTGCTCTAATGGTGCTGCAGACCCTGGTGTCTCCCTCACTCATTCCCTCAGCAGTACCCTACAGTCCCTTCCTATTCCTTAATGGATATGAATATCCCAGGTTTTCTAAGTCTTTTCTCCCCAAGTAAATTAGGAGCTCCCGATGGGCAGGAAACACATATGTTCCTTTTGTGCCCTTTCGTTATTGCCAGTACAGCACTAAGCAAAGAGCAGTCTTTCTAAAACAAATTGTGTAAGGAGTCTCTTTGGTGTAAGTTTAGTCAGTAGTACTAAATGGGTAGGAAGGACAAAAGAAAACAAATATCAGGAATGACAATTAGTAAGGCGAAGTCAGCCTCTACGAAGAAACCCGGTTAAATTAAAACCCTCTGTTTATGATTGCCCTGGATATGTGAGCCCTGTCTCTCAGATCTTTCTATTGCCTTTCCTCATGCTTTGTGGCTTTGCTGACCACGAATAACAAGTAGAACCATGACCTTAGCATCATTGCTTTTCAGGACAAACCTTCTAGTTCATCTTCACTAACTGACTAAACCTAGCTTCCAGAGGTCTTCTCACATCCTCTGTGGAATTGTTTTTCATAGAAAGTACTGGAAAAGCCACAGAATAAAATGTTCAAGGATCTGAAAAGAGAGATTGTCCCTACTCAAACCTATAGTCAAGTAGTTATGTGAATCAAAATTCTCTTCCTTTGGGGGGGCATTAATTGCTTTGGGGACTTTAAGGGGTTGGGGGTAGGTTGGAATTTTCACTCCTTTTTCTCTACAGACTCTAAGTCAAGTGAAATAGGTACTGTGGGATGGTGAAGGGAATGCAAGGCTGCTCAGCATGGGGGGAGGGGGCTTATTTCCGCCACCTTTGGAAAAGATGGACACTCTATCTGTGGGCACACTTTATCTTTGTTTCCCTGCATTCCCGCAGGAGTAGGCTTCCACCCTAATGGAGTTAACAAAGGTCACTTCTCTAACCCATAGGACTAAAACTTGGGGCTCCCTTTGTAATGGAGTCCTTGGCTGACCTTATGGCCTTCCACGGACAGTTTTGGCTGTTTCTAGTATTGAGGTTTAAAACAACCACCGACTACTGCTCCCTTTGCACCTTCACCAAGACAATCTTGGTCACACTGGGTACTGTGTGTAACTCAGGGTTTTCGCTCCCAACTTTTCCTCCCCGTGAAAGAGTAAGCTAGCCTGGGATGAACAGGAAATGGCTCGTTTCTGCCAGGACACTGGGACAATCGCCCAAGCTAAGGCCACAGACATGGCTGTCAACAGCTTCATTTTCACCTTTTTTTTCTTCTGTCCCCAATCTTTAGGCCAAAGATGCCCCCACATCAGCCATACCCTGACCCATCAGCCCACCCTGTCCTGGCGCTGGGTCTGCAGAGCAGACCAGGAAAAAGCCTGACGGTGGGAGGCCAGCCTGCACCAACCCCAGGCTTTTCACTGCCGGCGGGGATTAAGTAACACCCGCAAAATCAGCATTTGCACACATGCCAGGGGCTGATGACGGGCCTCTCAGCCAGGGCAGCCGACGCGATTTCAGAGCAATTTCTCCGATTACTCAGCCCCAGGACAGCGGGGCGCGGCTCCAGCGCACATCCTGGGCGCGAGGAGGCCCGGCGGCTCCGCGCTCCTCACCCGGGTGGGCCTGGCTCACCGAGGGCCAAACGAGACTGCCACCCACCAGCACCGCGTCCGCCCGGAGCTTCCGGCCCCCTGATCCGGCCCCGCTCCGAGCCCCCAGCGCTGGGAGGAGACCTGTCCCTCCTGAAGCACCTCCACCTCCATCCATCCTCAATCGGCTGCACACCGCGGGCCTAAGACCCATTGGTCCCAGGCTCCCGCCACCTCTCCACCGCGGCGCCCTCGGGGGTCTGGGCCCAAGGCTGCCTAACAAGCGAGAAAAGAGCCGCCAAATGCGTCTGCGGGACGGAAGAGGGAACAGCTGTCTGTATCTCCGCGGCAGCCTAACTCATCCCCAACCCCCACCCCGAACACAGAACGCACCCCGACTGTACCCCTGCGACCCGCCGGCTCCCCGCCGCTCGGCCACCTCCCCCAGCCCCGCGCCTGCGCCCCTGGCCATCGCCAGAGACCAAGCGGTTTTCCAATAGTTAAGATAAGCCTGGGATCTTAATTTCCTTGATGGGACCGACCGCGAGGCCGTGTCAATGTCCCCTGACAGACGTAATGGAGGGTTATTAGCAGTACAAAGCCTGTCGGACCCGCAGCACCAGTTCAAGGGAATATTTCGGTGTCGCACCGAAATTGCTGCGCATGTAAACCAATTTCCCCGACAGAAGGGTAAACACAGACTCGTTTGAACCACGAGATGAAAACAGATGGGATATCGCAAACAGTTCCCCCAAATACAACAGACTTCTAGGCCAATTACACGTGGTTAGCGCTGACTGGCAGAGGAAATAGTTTTCCTTGCTGCTAAATGTCACAAAAGTCACCGAAAGGCACAGAGGGAGGCCGCTTTGTTTTCGCGAAACTTGCTAAAATTAATCTGTGCTGGAGCCCCTTGTACAAAGCAGAGCGGCCCCCTCCCCTTCCCGCCGCGGGGGCCAGGCCTTTGTGGAGGAGCCGAAGGGTGGGGGGGGGCCCGCGCCGGGACCTCCAAGTCCGAATCTGCCGGAGGAGAAAACGGGGCAAGAGACAGAAACCGCAGCAGGCGCTCTCGGCCTCGGGGGTGCGGGTGCGGGCGCGCGCGGGGGGTCCGGTCGCGCGCAGGGGCTCCGGGCCCCCATCTCGCGCCCAGCCCGGGCGGACACGGCCCCTCTTCCCGCCCCAGCTGCTCGCCCCTTCGGCACGCCCGCCCCGGCCCGGGAAGCAGGAGAACCAGGCTCACAGGCCCAGGAGGTCGGGGCTGCCCACGTGCAGGCAGAGGAGCCCGGGGCCGGCCACGCGGGCGCCAGCGCCAAACGCTCAAGGAACTGCTCCTGCGCCCCCGGGACCAGGCCCTGCGCAGGGCCGGCGGGCAGAGGCCTGGCTCCCGGCGGGTCTGGGCCGGGAGGGCCGCGCGCCGCAGCCCCGCGGGTTTGGCGCGCCTTCTGGTGAGGGAGCCGGGACAACGCGGGGGGTAGAGGGGGGAGGCGTGGGCAGGGCCGGGCCTGCACCCCCAGGACTGACCCTCGAAGACGGGAGGCGTCAGAGAGCGTCGGCCCAGCAGTAGACCCACCGGCTCAGGCAGGGCGGCGCGGGGCGGGGAGGAAGGGCCGGGCGCGCTGCGCCTGCTCCCCAGCGCCCGTCAGTCGCCGCGAGGGGCCGTTCCCCGCGCTCCCGGGCTCCCGAGGCCGCCCGGCTGGGCCGCGGGCGGGAAGACGGTGCTGGCGGTGCGGCCGGAGGAAGCGGCTCGGGCAGCCGCCCCGCGCCCGGGAGCGCGTGCAGGGTTCAGCCGTGTTTCGGTTGCCCCCTGACCTGACCCCGGGCGCACAAAGGCCTCCTGGGTGCACCGCCATGGCGCGGCCTTTCCGTCGCTGCCAAATTAATGAGCCCCCGTCAGGTTGGGTTTACAGCTCGGCCGGGAAGCAGCCGAGTGGAAAAGGAGCGCGGGCCGCGCCGGAGGTACCTGCACGCAGGCAGAGGCGGCCTGTCCCGGAGGCCCGGGAAGGCGAGGCCCGCGCGGCGCCGCCCTCGACGCTGCACTCCGGTCCTTCCGCTGACTCCCGGGGGAACGGGCCTGCCCCAGGGAAGCGCCGGGCGGTGAGAAATGTGTGTCCTGCTTTAGAAAAGCAGCAGACCCCGCACCTCACACCCCGGCAGCACGGGCCAGGCGTGCTGGGTGTCTGCGGCGCCCTGGGCTGCGGGCCCTTGGAGGCTGGAGTTCGCGTCCCCAGGAATCCGGTCCTCCTGCCTCCAGAGGGCAGGGGTGTGCCCCAGCGAATGAGTGTGAGCCGGAGGGAGAGGAGCGAGGGTCTGAGGCCAACTCGAGAGGAGGCATGTTCAGTCTGCGGCCGAGGGCCGGTTTTGAAAGCCAAACATAAGTGGGAAAGGGATTTGTTGTTTGTTTTGAATAAAAGTCGATCTACCAGCTCATCCTGAAGTCTAGAAGACTGGCTCCCCATGCTGACAGCTCTGCTTTCTTATTGCTCTTTAAACACTGTGGGGAATTCGGTGCAAGAAAAATGACTAAACTTGAAGCTGGTAGAGCTTAAGGCATTGATTTATCTTATTCCTTCCAGATTTTTCAAATATATTAAGAGAAAGCGCTTCCATTTAAAAACACTTAAAAGGTCAGAAGAGCAATGCCCTCTTTCCCTGCAGCTTTGTTTGCTGTTGAGAACCAAGAAGGTTACAAAGTGGGAGGAACTGGTGTGACTGTTGACTCCTGCATTTCCTCATCCTGGCTTTAAAGAGGCTGCCTTTCAGAAGAGGAGGGCCCTGCTGCACACCCCTGTTCTTCTGGTGACCTCAGCAAGGGCAGCACTGGGTCACCTCTCAGAACCCTCCCTGCGCGCTCGCTCTCTCTCTCTCTCTCTCTCTCTCTCTCTCACATCAGTTTCCCTTGTCTAGATTACACACACACTGTCTGGCATCTTTTTTTAAAAAAGCAAACACTTTTCTTCTTAATTGATTTTAGAGATGAAGGGAGACGGAAAGAGAGATAGAAACATCAATGATGAGGGAGAATCATTGATCGGCTGCCTCCTGCACGCCCCCTACTGGGGATGGAGCCCGAAATCCAGGCTTGTGCCTTTGACCTGAATCAGACCTGGACCCTTCAGTCTGCAGGCTGATGCTCTATCCACTGAACCAAACCAGCTAGGACTTCTGGCATCTTATGGGCACTTCTGACACTTGCAGACCTGGCTGCCCTGTCTGAGCCCACACCTTCCTCTGAAATCTCAGTGTACTTAGAAGGTCAAGTTGTCTTTATGAGGTCAAGTAGTCATTGCCTTAAAGATGTTAACTACCTCGCCCTAGCCGGTTTGGCTCAGTGGATAGAGCGCCGGCCTGCGGACTCAAGGGTCCCAGGTTCAATTCCGGCCAAGGGCAAGTACCTTGGTTGTGGACACATACCCAGTAGGGAGTGTGCAGGAGGCAGCTGATCAATGTTTCTCGCTCATCGATGTTCCTAACTCTCTATCTCTCTCCCTTCCTCTCTGTAAAAAATCAATAAAATATATTTTTAAAAAATAAAATAAAATAAAAAGATGTTAACTACTTCAAAGAGTGCACACAAGTAAACTATGATGTACTCCAGTTCTTTTTTTAGGTAAACTATCTCCTCAACTAAAAATTTTAACCCCTGGAGACAATGACTAAGACCAGTTGTCTGTGTTATCTCACAGCATAGTGCCAAATCAAGAAATGTTATCTATGCTGATTCTACAACTAATTAGAATTGATACAGTCCTTTCTAAAGTGCTCATAACTAGAGTGGTGGTGGTGGGGTACCAACAGCTCCCTTTCATTCCTACTTCATTCTAAATTATGTATTCCAGATATTGAAACCTCCTGCCAATATCCATGTGTGTGAGCCATCTTGGAAGTGGATTCCCCAGCCCCATTCAACCCTTCAGATAACAGCAACCCTCACCAACTCTTGACTACATCCTCATGAAACACCTTGAGCCCAAACTATCCAGCTAAGTAACTCCTGCGTTTTTTACTTACAGAGACTTTGAAATAATAAACGATTATTGTTTTAAGCTGATCAGCTTTGGGGGTGATTTGGCACATAGCAATAGATAAATTAATACAGAAATTGAGTAAAGCTCCTCTTAACTTTAAAAGCAAAAAAAGGGACCTTACATGTGTAATCCCTTTATGTTTTCCATAGAAGATATATCTGGTCCTCGCTGCAACTCTAAGAAGAATAGAGAGTGCCATTTAGAAAACTGACCGTCAGGCAGATTCGCTCAAGGTACTCAGGGACAAAATTAATAGGAAAGCATTCAGGGTCTCTTTCACCAAGCCTTTACAGCAAGCATGTCAAACTCGCAGCCCACGGGCCACATGCCTCATTGATTTATTTGGCCCGTGTTTGCCTTTGAGTTTGACATGCTTGCTTTACAGTATCACTGTTTAGAAGTTGGCTTAGGCAGAAAGACCCTAAACGCAATACAAAATAAAACAAAAATGGAAAATAAAAAATCCCAAAGAGTCCCTAACTTTAAAAAGATTTCCTAAGAGACACTTGGCTTTATGTAACACTCCTGCTATTCCCAGCCCCACTGCCTCTCTGGTTCTTAAAGCACACAAGAGTCTGTGGTCGTGGACCTTGCCCAAAATTGTAGCTCGTCATCAGTTTTGAGAACATTCATATATTCTGAACCGTGAAACTATTCATGGTTATGGTGTTTATAGCTTGGGTTTAAATAGGAAACTAATCAAGATAAAATCTCTGTGTGATAAGGGCTCAAACCCCAGTCAATGGAAAGAAAGCGTCCTGCTGCACAGTGAGTTGTCTGGGCACCTCCCTAGGCACTGGGTCCTAACTCAGAAACACAATAGGAGGGAGATAAAACTAACAGAGCTAATGCATTTTTCCTAGAACGAATATTGAGGTGGTAAGTGCTAGTTTGGGACAATAATGAATGAGTGAGTGACTGGCTGAGTCTGCTGCTTTTTAGGCGTAAGCCCTACAGAGTTTGTTTTGGTTTCCTGTTCACTTTGAAAGAGCAAGCAGAATCTCTGGGGCCAAAACTGCTCTGACAGAAAGCTCAGCTGATGACCCTGCCTTGAGTTGGGACAAACACTTGCAAATGAAGTCTTCTCTGCTCCAGAGGCAATAAAGGTGTAATATGTGTGGCCTTTCAGGAGTAATCATCAACAGCAGGGGACTTGGCAGAAAGACAGCCCGAGTTTGTTTTTTAGAAGCAGTATGCGTTCCAGTCTAAAATGGACTGCAAAGTACATACACATCTGCAGTAGATGTTGCCACAGGTGTAGGATGTTGTGGTTTCTAACATCTTACATGTGTTCTCTAAACAATACCTCGAGTGTCTTTTTGTTTCTGGCCTGTGTGGTTTCCTGCATTTCCGGAAGCTGATCCTATGTAGAAAGGCAGCTGCCTGCAAAGCATTACTGAAAATTATGTATAAAGACATGCATGCAGAAGATGGTGTTGGCTCTGAAAGAAGCTCACCCTGACCTCAGAGTAGGATGGAGCCAGCAGCACTTGTTGGTGAAGCTGAAATAAGTACATTGTTATTGACGGCCAGGCCTGAGCAGCTTCCAAGCGCCCCCCGGAATTCGTTCTGTTTCTGAGCCCTTAAGGGACAGAAATCTGAATTCCAAACGTGGGAATGACCTGGAGAGGGAAGGGAAAGAAGGCCCCTGTTAGGTGAGAGCTTTTGCCAGCACTCCACAACACATCAGGGAATGTCAAGAATTTGTTGTGTAAAAAAAAAAATTAATAATTTAAATACATAATAGAAAGATTTTGTTGTGTAAATCATCCAAAAAAAATATTCATCCAAGCAAGCTTTGTCTCTCGAGCCATAATCCTGGGAGGCAGAGATATCTGTGGGACACAGCTAGTCAACAAACATCCAGAATGTAGAGCTTAAGATACTGGGCAGCCAGGTGCTTTGAAAAGCAAACACATCGACAATCCTGAGGCCTGTCTACACATAGCCAGTTCATTCAGACTTCCTCCCAGGCCTGCAAAGCTAAGAGTCCTCCCTTCCCCCCTCCCATAAATACCCTCTTGAGACTATGCAATTCCCATTTTGTGGATTCTTTCCCATTTCAGGTTTGCCTGATACTCATTCAGGTCTCATTTCCCTACATAAAAGCATTGAAGGGAGTGTGTGTGTGTGTGTGTGTGTGTGTGTGTGTGTGTGTGTGTGTGTAAGTAGGTAGTTGGTAGCTCCCCATGTAAACTCCCGTACTAAGAGTTGACCCTGTTGGGGGCTCTTATTTTTAAAAACATTAACATCTTCTCTTTTTTCCTTTTCCAAAAAAGTGATGGAAATGAGAGGCAGATTAAACTATCTCCTGGCAGGGATATGGTCATCTACTTAGCGTCTGAGAATAGTAACCTGGCAAAATTCTAGCCCCTGATCTCATAGGCTAGGGGCAGTACTTAGTGGAGTACTTGCACCTTCTGTCATGGAGTTGTATAGGAGACCAGGGAAAGGAGAGGTCAAAAAGGCAGCCTGCCCTGGCTGTTTGGCTCAGTTGGATGGAGCATAGTCCCATGCACCAAAAGGTCATGAGTTCAGTTCCTCATAGGGAGCATACCTAGGCTGAGGTTTCAGTCCCAGTTGGGGCGTATACAGGAGGCAATCGATCAATGTTTCTCTCTCACATCAGTGTTTTTCCCTCTCTCCCTTCCTCTCTTTCTAAAATCAATGAAAACATAACCTCGGGTATGGATTTTAAAAGGGGGGAGAGGGGCAGCCAGAGGAACAATCCCATGGCTATGCCACTGGGTAGGGAAGGGAATGGATTTCTGGGAGTATCAAGGCCTCTTCTTCCATCTCCAATTAGTGTCTCTCCTCCCATTTATAGCCTCTCCTCCCATTTGTAGCCTCTCCCTTATTACCCAGCAAACGCCACAGGGGAGTAGGGTAGAGTGGTAAAGTAAGAGTCTGAAACCCTCCCTCCCTCCTTCGGACCCCTAGCCAACATGGCAGTGATATGAATCAAGGATTCAACCTATAGATCTGATATTGCAAAGAACTGACAAAGGTACTATTTTCCTTTTACATTAGCAACTTACAGTAGTTCGTAGACTGCATGTGTGTCAGGCACACAGAGGAAGCTTACTGTGTAGAACATTAATTCTATTTTTTCTTTAAAAAGCATATCAGATTACTTAGTGGACTTCCAGTTAAAAATAGCTGGTTACATACACACATTTGCCTCCACTCCCTCCAAAACTTCACTACAGTGACAAGTAAGGGATTAAACAAACATACAAAAAACAAAGGTAAACAAAGAGAAGGAGAGAAACACTGACAACATGCTAGAAGCTGAAAAGCGTTTGGAGGGATGGTAATGACTAAGCAGACCCACAAAGTAGAAAAGCTAACAGGCAATCTGCCTGACACCACAGAATCCTCGAAAGGGCTAAGCACTGGCAGGACCAGCTGTCTCTGGAAGTGGGGGTAATGGTGGGGCTAAAATCCAGAGGATTGGTTGAGGCCCTATCTCCTTGAAGAGGATAAGAAAAGGATCTGTTGGACCGGGGAAAAACAAGAATAGTCAAGGTGGAAAAAGCGTCCTGAAAACAGGCTGAATAAGTGCAAGCTGACACAATGATGGAAATTAACCCCATTGCCTTCTGCCCCCCTAATTAAAGAGACTTCTTTGGCGGGGGACCTAGCCAGTTTAAGAGAAAAGACCCAGAGTCTGACATGGGGATTCGAGTATGAAATGGCCTACCCAGATCACCCCACTGTGAAGCGCAGAGGTGGACAAGCCCTGCTTGCATACAGAGCTTCCTGGCAGCTTTGTAGCACCCTACTCTTACATATGAATGGTAGCCAAGATCACCAACATTTGAAGGAGACTTCTAATAGGAAAGAAAGAGGCCAAATCAACAAACAAATGTACAACAACTTGGAATAAAATAACATACAGAGATGAAACCTTTCAAAAATGACTATCACATACATGAAACAAGAACAAGATGTTATATAAAAAAAAATAAGAACCTTCAGAGGCTTAAAAGTAGGAAGTAGAAATGAAAATCTCAATAAAAGTTTCAAAAAAGAAGTTGAAACAATATCCCTGAAGATAAAACAGAGATATAAAATAGGAGACAAATAATAAAAAACTTAGAGGACCAACCTAGGAGATCCTTCAACTGACAAGTAGGAGTCCCAGAAAAAGACTAAGACAACAGATGGGACGAGATCTTCCAGTAATTCATTAAAATCAACAGAGCTAAAGTCCTACCAGGTGCTGGCCACAATGGATAAAAATAGATCCTCACGCAGGCTCATCATTGTGACATTTTAACACTTTAGGACAGTGGTTCTCAACCTCATTCCGGAGGATGAGGCCCAGAAATCAGGATTTTAAAGAGATTCCCAGGTGATTCTAATGTGCAGCCAAGGTTGAGAACCACTGCTTTAGGACAAAGAGAAGAGCCTAAAAGCAATCTGTTGCCTTCCACGTGTGTCCCAACCAGTGACAAAACCACAACCTAAGTATGTACCCTGACAGGGAGTCAAACCCACAACCTGTTGGTATAATGGATGACACTCCAACCAACTGAGCCACCTGGCCAGGGCTATTCTCCCTTTTATAAAAAATGAATGTTCTCATCCTTATTTTTTAATCAGGAGGCTATATAAAGATAACAACATATGAAGTATAAGCCAGAGATGCACAATCCAAACTCATCCTTTATGAGGACATGACACAGGATGCACTATCTCAGGGTCTAGTTTAAAAAGGCAAAGCCTATGACCTTGAGGGCCCAGATTCTTCTGTGTGTTTATCTTCCCAAGACATCTTGGACTTGGTGCCTGATGGGCAGGCCGTGCTGAGTGAAAGCATCTAGGCTCAATTGTCTATAAATGGCAAGTGACATCAAAAGCAGAAACTCTGGCTCCTAGTGAGACACTCTAGTAGACGCCCGCTGTCCGCTTCCATGAGTTCTCCGGGAGGACTGCTCATCACCAACTCTGTCAGCACAGACTAGATGCCACCTTGGTGTCTATGTTATAAATGAAATGTTACCGTACCAGTGGGGTTTGGAGCTTCAGCTTCCAGGCCATGGTCAACACTGCTGCTTTAAATTACAAGAGACCAGAAAAATTCTTTGTCCTGCCCTCTCTTTGTGTTAGAAAAAAACATAGGTGTTTGTCTGTTTGTTTCTTGAACCCAGACAAGTATTAGCCTGGATTTGTTAAAGTTTGTCAAGTTATTTACATTTTTAATTCATAAGTTAAAGATTTGGGCTACAAATTATCAGAGCTAGGAAAATGTAAGAAAATAGTATGCATGTCTTATGAGTAATTCAGCATTTCTAATTTTAAACTGTTTCTTTAAGTCTCAAGTCTCTGACTTCATCTTGTTCCTCTGTCTGAGAGATATTTTAATGTTTGCATCTGCCAGGGCTGTTTCTGAAGGACCAGAAATGCTGTTTTAGCAGAGTTTCCCTCCAGGTGGCTGTGAAAGTGAGCGAGTTTTGTATTCTCCCCAATGCTGATGAGTGAGGGGGACTAACATTCTGCTTATGGGATGATTCTGCTGATGGGAGTATAATCCGACATTAAAGTTTAACAGCTACCAAAAAAAAAAAAAGTTTTATTGAGTGTTAACAGCAGTTCTGTGGGGCTGTACTCTCAGAAAGGAATTTTTTAAACACACAGTAGGAAGCTCACGGGAAGTTATTCAACTGGACAGCATGGCCTTGTTCAGGAAACTGGCTACAGGCACCAGCAGAGGCATCCAGAGCGAGGCTGCTGACAGTGCCCAGGCACCGCAGGCTGCACAAAGCAGCCAGTTTTGCTTAGGAGGCTCCTGAGCAATGGTAGTTAATATTTAAACCAACTCATATTATTTGACGATGGAGCCTTTGCAGAGGTGTTATTTCGCTTAGTGCACTCAACCTGAGACCTCCCAGACAAGCAGAGACCAGAAACCTTCTCATTCCATTTCAAACGCAGAACACACTTACCCAAATTGGAGGACGAGATCTCTGACATGTTCCCCCTCTCCCTTTCTACATGGGGCTGCTTCATTTCCATGCACTCAACACGTATAAAGCACCTACTCTGTTCTGACACTGTTCTGGAACTGCGCTTTCAGTCGTGATCAAAGAGGCTCAAACTGCTGCCCTTTGGCACTTATACTTCAGTCCCATGAACTCAGACAATGTTAGAGGCGGAGCCTATCATCTTCAGAAGTTATAAACCCAAATGGCTCCAAGGGTCAGACCAGGAATAAAAATGCACAAAGGTGATAGGAAGGGGTGGTAGCTACTGGTATAGCAAACCAGAGAGTGTGTCCCAAAAGTCTTCCAAACACAGTTTTTTACAACACTGTGCAGTCTAAGAAAAACACCTTTGAGTATCAGAAGCCTCTAATGGCTGCTATTCAACTCAAAAATGTCCTCAGGCCAGAAATCAAGGCCCTGAAATGGTGCCTTGCTCAAGGTCAGGGAACCAGGCAGTGACAAAACTGAAGCTAGAACTCAGCTGTCCTGGCCCCGGCCCACTGCTGTTTCACTAGGCTATGTTCCTTCTGGTCCCATAGTTGGGGTATCTCAGAAAGTTACTAGTGTTTGGCATGATCTTGGTGAACAACTCATTCATTCTCTCAACAATTATTTATAAAGGTCTATCATGTGCCAAACACCAACGAAAGCATGAGAGGTTTGAACAAGATCAATGTCAGAAATGGGCCATCACCTCCCAGAGCTTAAGAGCACATTGCTGCAGCAATCTAGATGTATAATTAGTAGGAAACAATAAAATCCCTTTTTCTCCTTTGAGCACTTCTGAGGCAGTAGTTATGATTCCAGGCCCAGAAACACACATGGGCTTAACCTGAACAAAAATTAAATGGAATGTTAAATAATTGATGTCATGTGTCCTTAAAATTAACAATTGGCATAAAAATTTACTATGGAATATAACTGGGTACATATTAGGTGGTCAAATCAGACTTTTGGCTGTAAGTTTTCAAGTGTAACGCAATTTCAGCTGCCAAGCTGATGCCAAACTTTGGCTGCTTTCTAACAGGCTCCGCAGTAGCATGGTCAAGTGCCAGGACTATCTATTCATTGCACAAACATTGATGGAGTGTCTGCCTACCAGGGCTTTGTGTTAGAGCACATGTGTAAGTGATATGGTATTCAAAGACCAGTGTTTATGAGCCAAAGATAAGTTGAAAACTATTTTTTGCTAAGAATTTCTCAGAAGTACAGTTGAATCCTTTGAAAATATCCAATTAGGTGTCCTAGGCCAGCAATTAAGTTGTACCACCTGCTAGAGCAGGAAGGAGAAATGACCAGAGGTATGATCTGTGGTGATTTATGGACTATGGCTAATGGTTTGACTGGATGGTCAGGGACTTGGAAGAAATATGATTGGAAAATTGGTGACAAGGAGATCTCACTATTAGCCCTAGCGATTCACAAGAAACATTTTTTATAACTATCCCTGAAATTGGGCTCTGCTAGTTCAGGAGTTTTAATTTCAAAAGGAACACAGCAATGATTCCAGTGAACTGGAAGCTGAGACTGCCACCTGAACACTTTGATTCACTGGCTCCTTATGCCAGTGAGTCAAAAAGCAAAGAAGAGGGTTATTATATTGGCTCAGGTGATTGATTCTGATAACGATGGGAAAATGGGGATTACTACAGCATAGGGTTAAGGAACCATATTTTGGAATGCAGAAATAGTCACCTCTTACTGTTTCTGTTTCATACGATTAAAGTTGATGGAAAACCAAAACATCCCAATTCAAACAGAACTGCTAAGGCACTTCAGAATGAAGGTTTGAGTCACCTCACCAGGCACAGAACCATGACCAGCTGAAGTGCTTGCTTAGGGGAAATGGAGTGGGTAGTGGAAGAAGGCAATGATATATACCAGCAACAGCCATGTGACCATTGCATAAATGAGGACTGTAATAGTTTGGGTGTTTCTTCCTTATTTTGATATTTATATATTTGTATATATATTAACCAAACATGTTTGTTTTCTTCCCCTTCCTCATCCTCATATCACCTAACCTGAAATGTGTTAGATAGTAGTTAACTTTATATTCCAATACTTAAGTTACAGGGATTTTGAATCAGCTAGAAGAAGAATTAACATCACCCAAAACATAAAAGGGGGGACTCTGAATCCTCTTCTGAGGAATTACTGTGTTTTTACTGTATGTGTGATGGTTGTATCATGTCAGGCTGAAGCACGACTTAGTTATGGTTCTCATTTGGAGATAAAATATGGTTTAAGGAGCTGTGTACAGTGCAAGTTGACAAGAGGTTGACTGTTGTGGCTTCATAATGTGTGGACTGAATTCTGTTTCCCAGAGTTTCCCTCCCTGTATGTTTGCAGTTAGATGTGTCACGAGAGATTGTTGTGTGAGATCTGAAAGCAGAAAAGAAGCAGCCGCCATTGCTGTTGATCTCCTGGTTCACCCTACTGGGTTGACTCAGCAGCCAAGCCTGCAACAGCACCACTCTCTCCTGGATATTCCTTCAGCTTCTCAGACTCCTGGGCCAGGTGTGTGTTATAAGTCCATGATGAAGGACATCAACTTCTTCTGCAGACACTGATACCATCAAGGTCAGAAGCAGCTAAGACTGTCAGTTTATGTATGTAGATTCCACCTTATCCTTGCTCTACCCTGCTTTGCACTCACCTTCCCTTTCCAGCTGCCTACCCTGAGGACTTAGATTTCTAGCATCTGACACAAGACAACCTATAGAAACTGCTTAACCACCTCCCACACATTGCTTAAGATGAAATCTCTGTAACAAATCCCTTACCACATATATATCTCCCTGTGTGTTTGCTTCTCTGATTGAACCCTGCCTGATATAGTGGCTTAAAGAATAGGGGGATTTGTTTCCATCACATGTAACAGTCCAAAGGTGAGCAATTCAGGTGAGCAGCACAGCTCTGTTCCACGTGAACATTCAGGAACCGGAGTTCCTTTCATTGTATTGTACTATTGTCTGAAGGCATTGTCTTCACCCACCTGGTCAAAGCTGAAGGTCTACTTCCAAATTCCAGCAACAGGAAGACCTAGAGGAGGGTACAGAGGAGGCTTATTCAACATACTAGAGGCCCAATGCACGAAGATTCATGCAAGAATGGACCTTCCTTCCCCTGGCTGCTGGCACCGCCTTCACTCCGCCAGAGCTGCCTTTCTGCCTTCCCACTCTGCCCAGAGGCCCTAGAACAGGGGTGGGCAAACTTTTTGACTCGAGGGCCACAATGGGTTCTTAAACTGGACCCAGGGCCGGAACAAAAGCATGGATGGAGTGTTTGTGTGAACTAATATAAATTCAAAGTAAATCATTACATAAAAGGGTACGGTCTTTTTTTTCAATAGTTTTATTCATTTCAAATGGGCTGGATCCGGCCCATGGGCCGTAGTTTGCCCACGGCTGCCCTAGAAGCTGAGGCAGTGCAGAACGCCTGCATCGTAGCCATGGCGAGGATGCAAGCACCTCGCCCCCGGTCGCTAGGCACCTGTGTATGCAAATTAACCTGCCATCTTTGTTGGGTTAATTTGCA
Organism: Myotis myotis; assembly: GCF_014108235.1. Lineage (NCBI taxonomy): Eukaryota > Metazoa > Chordata > Mammalia > Chiroptera > Vespertilionidae > Myotis > Myotis myotis. The sequence continues at coordinate 38,880,022 of NW_023416357.1, forward strand.
TACTCACTCCTGATTGGCTGGTGTGCGTGGTAAGGGTACGGTCAATTTGCATCTTTCTCTTTTATTAGCGTAGATAAGGCCCTCCAAGTGACAAACATCACTTCTGTCCACATATTGTAGGTGAGAACTTCATCACATGTCCTTACACAACTTCTAGGAAGACTAGGAAATCTAATCTAATGAGGTAGTCATGTGCCAAAAAAGAAAGAGTAAAGGTATTTTGGTGAACAACTAGCTGCTTCTACCACACATATATAGAAGAGTGTGACTATTACTATATATAATAGGTAATATTAATATATAATAGTGCTATATTATATATTATAATAATGTATTATAATAAACTGTAATATACCATAATATACTATATGTACTAAAATATATAATTTATTTTATACTATATATTATATATTATAAAATATATAACTTATACTATATATAATATAGGTAGTAACAGATAATAGATAATGTTATATACTATGATGCAGACCTCAAAGTCCTAAAAACAGCATAAAAGAACCATTAAAAATGAGCTGAGTTACCCTGCAAAATAAAGTCAGGAGCAGCCTAGTACAATAAAAAATTGAATTGAATGCTTCCAGATTTAAGATTTTTTTGTGTGCCAATAAATAAATAAATGAACTACTACTGTAACAACAAACGCCAGGAACTTTCCCAACTAAAAATCATAATTGATTACAAGCTGTTGCCTACAGTATTGAGTTACATTTTGCCTTACCAACAAAATGCCTCAGTAGTTAAAATGATTTTGTTTGAGATTCACATGGATTAAATAGCCTAGAACACATCCATCCTAGACTTCATCTAAGAGAGAGGAGATTTGGTTCAAATATTGCTTCTCAGCATGTCAGGAAATGTTTTCTTCAATTAAGTAATCTTATTTTAGAGTTAACTCTGTGCCAAGAAAATAAACAATATATCTTTCATGAACACATCCACTCTGTTGTATAAAAACTTTTATTTTCTGGGAGGCTGCTCTTGGAATTTGTACATATAATGAGATCAGAGCTGGAAAAATCCTGTTTTCTTTAGCATTTAATGGCTTTGGAAACTGTAAGGGAGCCATGTGACATGGTTTAATGACAAAGTTCTGTGAACAAGTGAATATCAAAGATCAACAGATAGTCTTTCCCCCCAAAAAACTGCAGTTTTACAGGAACACTGCATTAAGCACAGTGGGATGTTTCCACTCAATCTTGAGCTGCGTAAAAATTAGTTGCAAGAGAATCTGTTGCTGATCACAGACCAAATGCTGTTATGCTTTCAACACATTTAAAGGGATTAGGCATTATAGCTATGCATTTCTAAGATCAAGTTGCATTAATGGGAAGTCGGGCAAAACCCTTGAGGTCCAAGTGTCTGGCTATCTAAAGAATGGCACCGTAGCAAGTAAAATGCTAGAGGACTTCTTCCTGGAGCTCTGTGCTCCCCACGTCCAGGGGAAGGCTCCGGATGGAGGCTGGAGCGGGAGTTGTGTTTGCTCCACCTCCCACTGCTCCCAACACCCCTGTCACGCTCCAGCAGTACCAAATGGCTCCCACTTCCCCTGACGTGCAGTGCTGCTTCTCTCCTCCGGGATTTTGTATATTGTCTTCCACCATTAAAGTTCCTTGCTGTCCTACAAGACTCCGCCCCAGCAGCACCTTTTCTATGAAGCCCACTCTCCTAATTTCTTTTTTTCTGACTCTTCCATGCCCGTGAGCTTCTTAAAAGCAAGAAGCCCCCTTGATATTATGAATCTTACATTCCTGTTGCCTAACAAATCCAGACTCATGGTGGGTATATGATAAATGTTTGTGAAATAACAAGTGAATGTTAAATCTAACAAGGTGGGAAAAGGGAACTTCCCAATTAGCCAACCGGGGCTCCCTTTCTGACACAGTAAAGGGCAAGTCCCAGAGTTCATTGGTAAAGAAGGTAAGAGAAATTCCTCTGATCTTTCTCATTCTCCTCTCAATCTGTACCTGGGTCAACCAAGGCCAGTTAGTTAGCTTCCAGTTGCCAAAAGAGTTGAATCCCTCCTATTTGCTTGATGACCTGTGAAATGCACTAATAAACATTTGCTGGTAGGAACTACATGGCAGACCCTCCACACTTCGAACTGCAGTGGGATAGCCCCTGTAGGGACATATACCAGGGTAAGCGCTAGGGTAAAATAGCAACACAGAAGAAAACTTTCCCAGACCTATATGGAAGAGCTTCAGTTATTCAGAAGTAAAAGTGGCTTCGCTCTGCCTAGCTTTTGTGAGCTTTTTAGTGGGGACTAGATCTACCCAATCACCTTTCAAGCCAAGCTTTGAAAAAGTCCGTTTCTACAAAACCTTTTAAAAGCTTACAAGTGCCACATCTGCCGAAACCGGTTTGGCTCAGTGGATAGAGCGTTGGCTTGCGGACTGAAAAGTCCCAGGTTCGATTCCAGTCAAGGGCATGACCCTGGGTTGCGGGCACATCCCCAGTAGGAGATGTGCAGGAGGCAGCTGATCGATGTTTCTCTCTCATCGATGTTTCTAACTCTCTATCTCTCTCCCTTCCTCTCTGTAAAAAATCAATAAAATATATATTTTTTTAAAAAAAGCGCCACATCAACACTGGCCTTATCTCCCACTACTCCTTTGCAAATGCTCGACCTGCCAGCCCACCTGGACTTTTCTCTGGTCCAAAAACACACTGTGCACAGGGCCTTCCACCTGCGAAGCTATCTCCCCATTAAAATCCTTCTTCTTGTCTAACCTCACCCGTGATGTCATGCAGATGTCAGGTGCCCCTGACATGGTCTGATAAACAGGGGACTGCTCCTCTCGTTCTTCACCTAATACTATAACTCTGATCCAGGGATTAGAAAAACATCCGACAAATCCAGACTAGGGGACATAATACAGGATCCAGACATGGGTTTGCATGTAGGTGGTTTGTTTTTGGAAGTGAGCCCAAGTAACAGGAGTGGAGTGCTGGTGAGTATGGGCCTGGCTGGCTCAAGGTCTCACTGTGGAGTCAATTAAATTCCTAATATAACCTGCAGTAATTTGGAATGTACATGATTATGATAAGTTGCTATTATATTCATGCAAATGTAACAGTTAATGGAGGTTTAGCTAAATTTTGTATGTTTTAAGGAACATTTCAAAAGCAACTTGCACAGGTTTGAAAATCCTGACAGTAGATGGTAAACTGCCCCATGCAGTGAATTCTTCCTGAGAACCAGGCGCTGTTTTAAAAGTCTGTATATCTGCCAGGTCCAGAGGCTGTAGTACTTTCATCACTGGCACCATTATTTTCATTTCTAAACCAACCCTTGGATAAACAGCAATTGCTCCTATTATTGTAACACTGTGTTAGTGGGAGGGCATTCATTGGTCCTCCCAGACTCATTTCACTGCGACCTGCTCTGTGACAGCCGCCTTGGAGAAGCTGATCCACACATACGTGATTATATCAGTTGCTTGATTATGTATTTCTTACATGGAAGAATAGATAATACAAGAACAAATAATAATACAAAAATAAACTCTGTTTCATTTTTTTTATGTGCCTCAGGCATGAAACAGCTCTGGCCACCGACACAGGCATGAAGCTAGGATGAACAAAGGACTGTACATCTGCTTTGCCCCTGATTGCTATAAGAGCAACACCACCAATCAGGTGTCTCCTTGCCCATTGCCAGGGGGTAAACTCAGTTTTATGTACTCACAACTGTATACCTACATTGCCCACCCCTGTATATTGTAAAACACCTTTCATTCTAGACTTTTAAAGTGATTTAGAAACCATGACTTATTAATAATCACACCCCCTGAGCTGTTGATCTAAACATGGTCAGATTAAGGGGCTGGGGGTTTCTGAGGTCTAGAACTCCAGCTGTCAGAAACAGAACTCTTCAGAGAAAGCGGATGTGGACCTCCTTTAGCACCACTGCGGCTGCCATTGTTTCTCTGGTATGGCGACTCAGGGCCATCACCCCTCTCTCTTTCTTTCCCCGTTGTTGTGTGCCATTGTGGTCATGGTGTGGATCGAGATGAGAAAGGTGTTTTGAGTGGGTTCTCTGTAGCTGTGTAGCATTCAAAATCCAAGCAAACTCAAAAATGCAGCCCCAGAGATGCCTTTGGGCCACCAAGGCACCAGGAGCTAATGCTGCTGCGCCTCAGTGTTGAACCGAGACCCCGGCCTCTCCCCCGCACCTCTGCACACTCAGAGCTCCCCGGGCTGCGTGCTTTGGGAAAGAAGCCTGCATCTCGAGGTTAGTGATCTGGTTCTGTTTCCAACTGGCCAAGTGACCTCAGATAATTCAGTCTCCCGAGACCTCAGTTTCCTCAGCTATAAAATGTGAGTGGAGGAATAGAGGGTCTTTCAGTTCCAAGATGTTATGGTGTAAAAATCTTGCCAAGACAAACATCTTAAGTTTGTTTTCTTGCATTTCCACACCTCCCTCCTCTGTACTTGACCTGCACATGGAAAATATCTGATGCCTCACCCTTCCATACCCTCATCAGACACTTGAGCAAATCCGAATGTTTCTTTTATAAAAGCTTGTGCCATATTTTCTGCACATTTGTCTCTACTTTTCCAGTAAAATCCCTGCCACCTCCTCAAATCACAGTGGGTAAGCATTGTATCAGACAGATAGCTGATTCTCATCAGTTTCATTCAGTCTGGTATCCAATTTGGTTACTTCAGACATCTTCTTTTCTGTGGATCAGGTGACAGCTTCTGGTCTACCTATTCACCTCTAATTTACCCTGAGGGGTTTTGAGGTAGGATGTTTCTCATTGTGGGGGGAAATGTGTTCGGGGAATTCCTTTGCCTATTCTGGCATGACGGAATTCCAGTTGACCACCTCTAGGAAGAGTCACAGCTGACATTTTTATTTCCATAGATATTGTTTGTCAACAGAAAGTTGTGAGGAGTTGGTTGGGGCACCATGGCTAAAAGCAGCTCTTTTGTTCCAATCTTAAAAGAAAGTTTCAGATACCTCACTTCATCCAACATCCACTGAAAATACAGTTGCTGACAGCCATGTCAGCGTGAAGATACAGAGCATGGGAGTTAGGGAGGACTTTCCACTTTAATGAGAATGTCCCTGCGCTACTTTCCTCTGGGTCCGGTGCCCTTTTGGAAGCCGTAGGCAGTGGCCCACTGCTGATAGACTTACTAACATTTAACTTGCAATCTCCTACTTCCCCAAGAGGTGCTACATTAGGGTGTAACATGATAGAAAAGGGCAAAGAACTTGGGTTGCTGTGCACCCAGTACCAAACTTCTCTGATATCAAGGCCTTTTTTCATCTCCTCATGCAAAGTCCTCATGCAAAAATCAAACCAAAAAAAAAAAAAAGAGCAAAAACAAAGCACTTGAGTTGCATTTTTTTGCTTGAAGTCTCTCTCACTTTTACTTTTCATGTTCCTTTGAACATAGTTGTACCTCAGCCCTTCCTGATTTTGTTTTATTCTCCAAGACAGATTTTACTCTTTCCTTTCTAAAACATCCAGATGACCTTTGCTTTGGGCTTTTTCTAAATCACCATATGTTAGATAATTGTGCCCAGAGGAATTACTTTCAGAGTGGCCTAAACACAAAAGAAAAACACACAGCCAACTTTTTCTCTAGAGTAGTGCAAACATTTCCTTAAACCTAAGTGTCTCAAGAGGGAAATTGACAGAATAAACCTTTCACCCAGCGAGTCCACTCTGTGTAGTGCTTGTCCTGAATCCTTCTTCTTGAATTTTTATATCCCTGATTTATCTACTGTTTTGCCAATAAAAGCAGTCATGCTCTTTGATTTAAGTTTTTTTTACAATGGAAAAGTGACCAGAGAAAATGACTCAACTGAGTGTTTTATTAACGGAAAGAACTCATATGCCAGCAGCAACCCAAGCTCTTTGCCCTTCTCTATCATGTTACGCCATAATGTAGCACCTCTCTGGGAAGTAGGAGATTGCAAGTTAAATGCTAGCAACTCAATGTCTTTTCAGATGTTAGGTGCACTAAAGTGCCAACCACAAAACATAAGAACCTTCAATATTGAGAATTGACATCTATTCATATAATTATCCATTACAAAGCAACTACCAAAAAAGGGGGCTTTCCCTTAACTGTTAGGCTTAACATGTTCTACAGGGTGTTGGCTGGGCTGTGCTTCCTCTGAAGGCTCTGCTGGAGGCCTCCCTGGCCTCTTCCCAGCTTCTGGTAGTTGCTGGCAAGCCTTGCCACTCCTTGGCTTGTAAATACATCACTCCAATCTCCGCCTCCATTGCCACATGGCCTCCTTCCTGCCTCTTCTCTTCTTAAAAGGACCAGTTATATTAATCTGCCTGGCTGTGAAAACAAAACATAATAAACTGGGTGGCTTAAACAGCAGACATTTTTTCTCACAGTTCTGGTTCTGGAGGCTAGAAGTCCAAGATCCAAGTGCTAGCCTATTTGGAAGGACATGGATTTTCGGAGGACACTATTCAACCTACTATATCCCCCTAAACAAATGATAATCTCTTCTGTATTTAAATGAAATAAAAATTTTAAATGTCTTTAGAAAGTGAAAGGAAAGCTCAGTGGATCACCTAAGAATCTTTTCCATTTGGTCATCTACCCCATTGGTTCTCAAAGTGTGATCTAAGGACCACTTTGTCCCAATTCAGCTTCAGGGGGGACTGATTAAAAATGCAGACTCTTAGCCATGGCCAGGTGGCTCAGTTGGTTGGAGCGTTGTTCCGTACAACAAAAAGGTTGAGGGTTCGATCCCCCTCCATTGGGGCAAGAACAGGAGACAACCAATTGATGTTTCTCTTTCTTCCCCTCTGTCCCCCTTCCTCTCTCTCTCTCTAAAAAAAAAACAACAACCCAATAACATATCCTCAGGTGCGGATTTTTTAAAAATATATTATAGTGATTTTTTATAGAGAGGAAGGGAGAGGGATAGAGGGTTAGAAACATCAATCGGCTGCCTCCTGCATACCCCCTACTGGGGATGTGCCCGCAACCAAGGTACATGCCCTTGACTGGAATCGAACCTGGGACCCTTCAGTCCACAGGCTGACGCTCTATCCACTGAGCCAAACCAGGTAGGGCAGGTGCGGATTTTTTTAAACGCAGTTTCTTAGCCTTCACCCCAGATCTACTAAGTCAGAACTGCTAAGTGTAGAGGCCAGCAACCTGCATTTTAAACAAGCTCCTGGGGTTTTGTACACACTAAAATTTGAGAACCACAGATCCACAGTGTCAGAAAATGCCTTATATTCCCCATGCTGCTACTTAAATTCAATTCTTTTTTTTTCTTTTCAGATGAAATTGAGAACAGCTGGTCAACAATTTTTTCTTATATTTGAATACCATTTTAAAGGTATTCCTTTTCCCCCTCCAGATCAAATAATATAAATTCAAATAATATTAACTCCTTAGTCTTGATAGGATGTATTTTCTAATCATTAAATCATTTATAAATTCTGGTCAAATTCTTGTCATCTCCAGAATCATAGGCAATACTTTTGACTATCATAGGTTTTATATTTCAGATTAGAAAAATCTAAATCCTACAGAAGTCACACTGAATCATCCTAATCAAAGTTATTTACAGCCATGGGGGTGGGGGGGAGGGAGGACATATTAATAGTCTATGAGATAGAGTCTGCCTCTAATTCCTTCTTCCTCCCTTTGTGTCAACTTTGATGAGTGAGGAACCTACCAGCTTATGGGCTGTTTGTGTTCAGAGCCCTGTGGGGAGGCAACAGGGGAATGTGGAGGTGATGAGACTGGGAAAGAGGGTGTCATGGAGGTAAGACAAGAAACTGAACTGAAGCTTTTGCAAGAGAAATGACTTGAGAACCAGTCATTTCTTTTTGAGCCACACAAAAATGACACTTGGTGAGGTCCATACATAGCATTCTGATTCTGTTAGAGCCTAAAGGTTTGAAAAACCTTGAACCAATAGCTGCTAATTCTCAACCATGAATTTTGCTCTCACCCGAAACAGAACTCCATGCTGATCCATCATTCACATATGCGTTCAGCAAACATCCCGAGTGCTCCCAGTTTAGACATGGAAAAGCAGAGTTATAGCATGTACCAAATTGTGCTCCAATCCCTGGAATTTTGAACCATTCAATGGGTCAGGAAGGCATCAAAGAGTTGTGTAGGCAGAATTGTTATTGAATCTTAAAACTGAAAGGTGTCTTGTAAAAGTATCACATTATTTTAGTAAACCTAGTGTGAACTAAGAAATTTTCTGGAAAACTTCTCCAGGTTAAAGAAATGACTGTCCAGCCCAGCCAGCTTGGCTCAGTGGTTGAGCGTCGACCTGTGCACCCAGAGGTCACGGTTTGATTCCTGGTCGGGGCACATGCCCGGGTTGCGGGCTTGATCCCCAGTGTGGGGCATGCAGGAGGCAGCCAATTGGTGGTTCTCTCTCATCAATGATGTTTCTATCTCTCTTTCCCTCTCCCTTCCTCTCTGAAGTCAATAAAAATATATATTAAGGAAAAAAAAAAGAAATGACTGTCCAAGTGAATCTTCATTTCCATCTCTATCACCAAACCTGGGATATTTCCAGAGTTGCATCTTCTCCTGAAACTATCATGCTTTGATTCCAACTGACTCCTTGGAGTACCCAGTTCCTCCTTTAAAATTCTGCCTGGGCACAAGGAAACTCCCTTTCTTTAGTTTTCCTTCACGCGGCTAAGACAGGCTGGCGTTTAAAATTGACTTAGCTGAGTAGAATGGGAGAACCAAAAGAAAATATAGACAACATAATCATAGGTTTTCAAGGTATAGAGAGTTCTGAGTCAATGTTGACAACAGCAGAAGGACTAGTACAATGTCAGAGGCGGATCTCTGCTAGGTGGCCTGAGGCAACAGCTTGTTTTCTGACCTCCAGAAGCCTGGCCCTTTCTACCAGACTGGAGCTTCTAAAGACCAACCAAAAGACACTGGTCTCCTAAGTCAGGTGCTGGGGGTTCCATGAGCACTCACTATTAGCAGAGGGAAGAGTCTTTTCTTCCTTATTTCCCCGTTGCCCAACACAGTGCTTGGACATATTGGGGTTCGATGTAATGTCTCTCGGAAGAAAATTCAAAACTTTTCCTTATATAAATGACCAGAGCAAACCGAAGTCTTCCCACTTACTTCTAGTGTTAGATGTGAGGGCCACACTTTCCTCAAATTGTTGGGATTGCAACGATGGGCTTCATGACTTCGGTGATCTGCCCCACCCAATCTGGAGCAATTTAGGGCCTTTCTCTCAGGAGAAGTTCCTTCTTCATACATGGGACAACTCAACTTCAACACGTGGACATAAGACGGGAGTCCTCATACATCCAGAAACAGGAGCTGCCTTGCAGACCTGACCTGAGATCAGCCGACCGACCTCTTCATTTTGAAAGAGAGGCTGGGGCCTAGAGAGTGATTCGTAGCTCTCCCAGCTCCCACGGCCATCAGTGGCGGAGCTGCACCCAGGTCACTGAACACCCAGGCCTGTGTTCAGGCCTCAGCTCTCTTCATTGCTCTGCTCCTCTGCTTGGTGACTTCAGAAAAGCTGTGGGGAAGCTGCTCTCACCTGGGGCCCACAGGCGGTCCCAAGTCTCCCTCTCCTGTCCTCAGTGTCTGATGGGCCTCTTGCTAGTACCCTACTATTGTATCACTTGAAATGCATGATGTCTAAACTACTGCATTATCTAAACTATTGCAAAGTAATAGTTAAAAAAATAATCGAAGTCTCAGGTCACAAGAACAGTCAGGGAAAGAGGCCTTGACACATGTATAAAGATAAGAAAGGAGAAAACTCCATTTTCAAACTTGGAAAGAGAACACTGTATGTGGTATTCATGTTATCATTGACACGTTTCAACGAAAAACGTGATATTGATTAATTTGTTGGCCAGGATGAGGACAAGTGTTTGCTGGGCTCTGACTACAGTCAGTGTCTGTTCTTGTGCTGAAGAGGAATGTACCCGCTTTATGAATCGACGTGCTTTATGTACCGGCTGTGGCAGAGGCGGTGGCCGAGACAGACTGAACACGGGAAATCACATTCGAAGGGGAAGCTCTGGGCTGGCAGAAGCGTGTTAACCTTTCATCCATGTCATTTGGGTTTAATATGTTAACTTTGTAGTAAAAGCTTCTTCTTTGAGCTCAGGGTTCATAAAAAGTGTTACTGGTCCTTGATGTTCCCAGTTGAGGATAGTAAGGAAAACAGAACCCTGAAAGCTCACATTGATTGAAGCAATGACGGAGCTGGGGGGGTCAGCCCAGTGCCCCAGCTCCTCCCCAGCCTGACAGAACTGAACGGCTATTCACAGCGGCTGGAGCCCTTCCAAGCGGCGAGTGTAAATGTACTTGTATCATCTTTGCAGAGAGGAACTGTGTAGTCCCCAGTGCTTCCTGGTTGATTCGGATCGACTGTTTATTTGTTTAGTCCTGTAATGATATTATCCACAGGGCTAGCGCCACACAGGGAGGATGAGGAATTCCTGGAGCAGGGCGGCTGTGTGTGTTTATTGCCCTGTCAGCTCTTCACGACAAAAGACAAAAGTTGCTGTAATTTGCGTGTTCCCACACACACATGATCCATATGGACAATATCGAGTATAGGTGCTGATGAAGAAAAAAATAAAGGATTAGCAGAAATCAAGATGCCAGCTGCCTTGTGAGAAAGGCAGAGAAATGCTCTCACAGTGAGCCTCTGATTAAACACCGCAGTTCCAGAGCTGGAAGGAATTCTGAGATGTTATCCATCACCAGAGGAAAAAAGAACCACCAGCTCTTGCCTGACTTGGGCCTTGTGTTGCCTTGGACATTGAGCCTTTTTATTTTTTTATTTTTATTTTTTTTATGCTCAGCAATTTCTGTTGCCTTAGCAGGTTTCTCACAGCATTGTGGATTTGGAGGGACCATGGTTTCTCTTTTCCTCAGCACATTTGTTGATCGTTCAGTTTCAATGCTCTTCTTAGTTGTGGGCATATAATCAACGCCAACTCTAGTTCATCTTCTCGGTGTCAGACTGAAACCCCTAAAATGTGCTGCCAGTTAGTTCCTGATTGTTTTTCTGGGAGCCTGCAGTTCTGAAAGCATTTTACCTCAAGAACGTGCCTTTCATCCAAGAAACACACTACTTGAAAGAAAGGGCGAAATGAATCAACAGAGGCCGCCGATCACTCAGTGGCTGGCAAGCAAGAATGTGCTGAGGGACAGTTGTGCCCAACCTTCTCGCTGATTGTGGGTCCACCATGGCCCTGCCACACAGAGGCTGCTATCATGCTGCTTGATCCGTGCCCCCTGACTGTCTCACGCGGTTCACCGATGCCAAGACAGTGAAAGACACTGCAGGGAGGGCTGACTGGGAAATAAATGCGAGTGGGATGGATGGCTGCCACAGGCCTTGAGAAACAACACTCACCGACAGGCTCGAACCACCCCAGCAAAGCGATACAACACTGCCAGCTGCCAGTGAGAAATGGTGGCACTTCAGACAGCCTGGCTCGATTTGACTAATGGGGTAAGGCAGCCATCGATGGATCATGAGTAGCATAGGTCCCAGAAAATCTCCATTTGTGGTTCCCAAACAACGGAGACATTTCATGACCAACAACATGGGATCTTCCTGGCAGCATGCACTAAAGCACCGGTCCACTGAGGCAGACGCCTCCAATGTGTATCTAGTGAAAGCCATGCGTACATAAGTGTAATCTGAATAACAGGATAAAGGGGAATCATGCTTAACAAGTGACCCAGAGATGGTTAGTGACCCTCAGAGCCCCTGAGCTGATGAAGAGACTGCAGTTGAGAAGCAGATGCTGCTGCGATTTGGATGTAGCCTCAGGCTGGTACCCACCAGCCTCAGAGTTCGCCTGTGCAGCTCCTCTAAGTAAGAAAGAAAACCTAGACGAACCCCCTCGCTTTGCTGACTGGGTGTGAATGGGAGGCAAGATGGGAGGTGAGGGAATAAACTTGCCCTAGAACAACTCAATCAACTATGTTAAACAGAGGGGCTGTTATAAAAGCGAAATATAGACGGTGCATGTATTTTTAATGACCAGGACGAGGGTGTCCTGTGCAAACATCAGCAGCTCCCGCCTGCCGAGGGCTAGAAACGCGCCAGGCGCGAAGCTTGGGTTCCCTGCCACCCGCTCCTAAGGGCGCCCGCCTGGCCCTGCCAAAAATCATTGACAAATAAAGAGCTCTCAGAAACGGGCCCTACCTCTGGCCAAAGAGGAGAACCTCTTTTCCGATAAATATTTGGCCGGGAAGGGGGGAGGGGAGCCAAGAGTAACAAAGGGGGCCGGCGGCCTGGGTTTGTTTGCATTGCCGGCCGGCGCAGGGGCGGCCGGGCGCAGCTGACCACGGGCACAGATAGGTTAATTTCCACATGGAGCTGCAGAAACCCTATCCGCGGGTTGCGAAGCGTGGGTCAGCCCAGGCATGTTAATCTGTTTAGCATGTGCGCCGCGCCGCGGAGCCAGACCACCGGGGCGCAGGAGGCGCGGCCGCAGTCGCGCTGCTCCGGGAGTTAATAAAGAGCTGAAGGCAAGTAAGTGTAGCGGGTGGCGGCGTCTCCGCGCCGGCCGCGCCCGCGGGGCCCCCGAGCCCCGCCGGCCCTGGGCTCAGCGCGCCCTGGAGGCTGAGCGCGCCCGGTGCCCGGCCGAGGCCGGGCGCACAGCGGCTGGGGGACCCGCGGGCCCGGAGCGCCCGCCCCCCGCCCCGCCCTCGGGATGGGGGAGGGGAGCGCCTTCTCTCCGCGCTCGCACCGTGGGGGGGCAGGGGAGCGAGGGGTTAGCCATTGAGAACATTTTTAACTAATCAAAATATTTGCTGATGAGTATTTATTTTTACAAGAACTCGGTTTGGCTGGAGACTTCCCGAGCAACAATATGGGCTGCCGTACTGGGTTTGTGACGGAGCCAAGTGCGGTTAGGCTTATTGAATCTGCGCGCCGACATCACTCGCTCCGGAGATGTTTCTCTGTTCTGGGGAAGAAGGTTTCCCAAGACCATCTTTCTGCAGATGGCGCTTAGAGCACAACCACATGTCCCCCAGAGCACGAGAGGCTGCGTGTATTATGTTTGGGCTGAATGGAAAGAGGAACGCACGCCCTTTCCTATCCGAGCAACAGAAGGGAAAAGAGCAGACAGTGTCCCCGTCTTGAGAAATGAAAGCCACAGCCTGGAGGTTGGAGGGTAAATACAAACAACAGCAGAACGGGATTAACACCCACATCTATCTCAATGCACCCCTCCAGCGTGCTCACCTTCCTTCCTCCCAACACTCAGGAAAGAATCACGTTTAACTTCACTGAAATAAAGTTGTTGAGTCTAGTTCAATGTGATTAAACAACTAGTTCATTCAAGTCATTGCAAGGCGGCTGACCACTATCTAGGAAAACCCACGAAAGATTAGGTCAGTGTGAAAATGGACAAAGGAGGGTTCGTAATAAAGTACTTTCGATTGTAAAGATATCTGCAAAAATACTGGACTCTAATTTTTTTAAATGCTGTTGACTAAAAACTGGATTAAAATCTCTTCATGCCCTAACCGGTTTGGCTCAGTGGATAGAGCGTCGGCCTGTGGACTGAAGGGTCCCAGGTTCGATTCCGGTCAGGGGCTTGTACCTTGGTTGTGGGCATATCCCCAGTGGGAGGTGTGCAGGAGGCAGCTGATCGATGTTTCTCTCTCATCGATGTTTCTGACTCTCTATCCCTCTCTCTTCCTCTCTGTGAAAAAGCAATAATATACATATATATTTTAAAAATCTCTTCATAACAGTAACAGTCATTAAGAAAATGGATTGCTGTGGCATGAGCTCCTAATTATTAACCTCAGATCATGTAACAGTTAAGAAATACTCCCTAAAGAGGACTTCTCCGGGGCTCTGTCCTGAGGAAAGGGAACTGGGGCCTGGTTCCCCTGAAGGGGGCATGGCTTGCAGGGCATCCCTGCTGAGAAGTGCCTGCAGGAAGTGTAAATGAGCATATATGCTCAAAATCGGAAGTTGGATCAGAGAAGCAGAACATAAATTTACCCATCATGAAAAAGACGACTTCCCAAGTGCAAGATGAGACAGAACTGGTTCCTATATATAGAAAAGAAAATATCTAAAGAGTTCTAGAGACTCTCAGCTCAGTACCACTTGGCAGTGGCATCTGGTAACTTTCAAAGGCCAACATTAATACTAAGATAAAGTCAAGCCAACTGTTAGGCATAGTGAACCCACATCTCCCTTTATTCTATATTAGAGCTTTTTATTCCATTTGGGAGCCACAACTAAAGATATTTGGAGAATTAAAACAGTCTTCCTTCTTTCCTATACTTCCTTCACTTATTTGGTTTATATTGGTCATTACGTGTCCTGATCTTACTGACTTAATGACAGTTGCCACCTATCTAATTTTGGCCCCAATGCTCCTCCAACTCAAAATTAAATGATCCGTGTCTCCATGAAGTGTGAAAAGAGCTTGTGGCTTCTTTTGATCAAAGAGACCCATGGCTCTGAATAACACAGAAAAGAAAAGACAGCACTAATAAAAATTGCCTGCACTTTATATTATTTTGAAACTGGTTGGCAAAGATGAAGAAACTAAGGAAAGTAAACATTTCGAAAAAACAACCAAAAAAATCATAGCTGAAGAACTTAAATCCTTTGGAATCAAAGAAGAGAACGTTTTTCAGTATTTCCAACCCGAACTTTCTTTACTCAGTGACTCCAGCCAAAGAAAGCACACTTTGCTCCTGCCAGTCAAGAGAAAGACATCAGTAAAGTACCTGGGTGTCCAGTAAATCAAGAAACCTGCCTGTCAGGAAGGTGGCGTATTCCCATGCCTAACCTAGGCTTCTGATGACCTCTCACCTCCATGTGAGAGTGTCTCCGTCGGCTCAGGATACCATAGACTGTGTGACTTAAACAAATAACAAACATTTATTTGTCATAGTTCTAAATTTTGGGAAGTCCAAGATCAAGGTGCTGGCAGATTCAGTTCTTAGGGAGGGCCTCCTTCCTGGCTTGCAGACATTTCCCAGTTTTCACATGGACACAGAGAAGTGAGCTTTGGTCTCTTCCTCTTATAAGGACACTAACCTATTGTGGGAGAGGGGACAGCCTCATGAACTCATCTGAAGCTAATTATCTCCCAAAGGCCCCACCTCCCAATACCATGGGGGTTAGGGCTTCAACATATGGATTGGGGGGAGGGGCACAAACACTCCGTATACAACAGGGGGGCACATTTCATGGCATGCAGCTATTGAGCTGATATGAAGGGAACACTGTGGGGCAAATCCCACCCCACGTCAAGGCACAAACCAAGACCCTGCAAAGGGCCCACCTCCCCCTTTAAACCTTTCTCTATCTTCCTTTTCTGAAACTCTCATCCCTCTATTAGAATTTTTGCCATCCTCATTTAGTTCTGAGCCTAAGCTACTTTGGTTTAGTTATATTCCAAGGCCCCAAATGTATCAATGACAGTGGTGATATGATGATTACAGAGCTAATGTTGATTTGACCTGTCTCATATGCCAGTGCTTTGTATTTATAATTTTCATAACAAATCTGTGAGATAGGTATTACTAGTGCCCCTTGACCAATGAGAAAACTGAGGCTCAGAGAGGTTAGGTAGCTTTTCACCAGGTTAATTAGTGGTGGAACTGGGTCTCAAACCATTGGCCTACTGAGCCTGAGCTCTAACCAGTTCACTGTCACATAATCCCCTCCTTATGCACAGTGGGTCCCCCAAATTCTGTAGAGAATAATAATGTTAAAGTCTATTTCAATGTTCCTGGGATCAAAGAATGCCTAAAATTTTGAGTATCAACCCTTTTCTTACTGGGTAGAAAAATTATATTTCCAGTTTCTATGCTGTATTAATTCTTACTCTCTCCTCCTTCTTAAACTGGGGTCTTTTTCCATCACTTATAACTAGATTCTGCTTTGTACCTCACTTGAGCCTGTGTGTTTCCATTGGTTGTAATGAGTGACAGCTTTAATTTTTAGATGCATTAAACATCAAAGTCTGGAAAATTTTATTTATCCCATTTGTTATTCTAAAAAATCAAAGACTAATAAGATATAGGAAAAAAGTCAGACTTGCATGGAACTGAGTTTCCCAGGGCTCCCAGTAGGTACATGGAATCAGGGCCAGAAATGAACCCCAAACTTGCTGAAGAGCTCCAAGAGGAGAGAGTACAGAAGCCCAGTTAAAATGTACAATGGGCCTAGGAATGGCCTCTGATTATGACAATCTTTGGACTAAGAGTTGGATATCCATCAATCAGAGAAAAAATAACAGGGCCAGGAGTCCTGGTTAGCTCATGGGTCTCAAGTGTACAAAGCTGGTAATGCTGGTGGTTTCCCTTCTGAGTAAGTATACTCGCAAATTGAGGGGCAAATCTTGTCAAGCACCTTGAGTGCCTCTGAGGAAAGCATCATGGAGAAGTTACTGTATTTTCTACAATGATGTTGCCTCATTCCATCACCAGAAAGTATTTTTTCCCAAATAATGTGATTGATGAACTAAATAGCTTTTAAATCTCAACGGATGCATGTTGTTTAGATAAGCCATTTGTCTGAGGTTCCAAATGAAAAAGAGGATCCATCCCCCAGAATTCCTCAAACACCAGGTGCCCTTATAAGGGCCAGACTTGCCTGGAAAGGAGAACAGAATGACTCTGCCTAGTGAATCCCCCAGGCTTCACATTCCAAAAGTGTCCCATTAAATGAGTCCAAGCAGTTGCTTCTGAAATCATAAATTCCAAAAGACAATGAAAGTTACAATCACGAGGGGTAACAGAAGCCAAACACATTAGGAACATGTTCCTTGAGCAAATAGCCTAATTCCGGACACGCGGGAACACATGGTTTGCCTCAAACATGTTTCATTTTGTCATCGCACTGAGTGCACAGTATTTCTCTTTGGGTGCAAGAGTGATTGATTTCGTTGGGAGAATTGTTTGTAAGAACATGAAAGTTGCCAAAGCAAACACGTTGGAGGGAAGTGTGGAGAAGGGGAGTAAGAGTATTTGGAGTAGAACTGGGTATGGGAAGTTCATGCAGAGGTGAGACAGTGAGATGTAGAACAAATAAAAACATTCTGCACACTTCATCTACATAAATTATGTTCAGAAATTCACTCTGTGTAGACATTCGCTGTGCAGCTACAACGCTCCCTAGTGTGCCTCTAGAATGTGGGCACTCAGCCAGTTTTTAAGTGAATGATTTGTAACTTTTCCTCCACATAAATTAATCTATTAACATTTAGATCATCCCGATTTTAATCCACAAAAGTCATGTAGTCATTGAAAAAATTCCTCTAATCTATTTGTCTTGTATGATAGAGTTCTATTATTGACTTGTATTAAAATAGATTGTCTTGACCTATGTTGACAAAGTAGAAAACATTAAGAATATGTCCTTTGATCTGTTTCTCTCCCATGAAAAAAAGAAAAACTAAAAAGCTACCTAATGTCCTGGCTGCTGCGGCTCAGTTGGTTGTGCATCATTCCATGCATGGAAAAGTTGCTGGTTCGATTCATGGTCAGGGTACATGCTCGGATTGTGGGCTCAACCTCCAGTAGGGGGCGTGCAAGAGGCAGCCAATCGATGTTTTGCTCTCACACCAATGTTTCTCTCTCCCTTTCCCTTTCTTTCTCTCTAAAGATCAATTTAAAAAAAATATTTTAAGCTACCTAAATAATACATAGTAGCATTTAAAATTATGTGAGTTTGAAATGTTCCTTCTGGTCATTTACTTTAAATGGTCATTTACTTTAAGTTACACTAGAGATGATAATTTTTTTTAGTTCTTATCTCTCTGTAGATATTAGCTTCTAAGAGATGTAAAGGTGTTATAAAATACTCATGATGCTGCCCAGCCAGCATGGCTCAGTGGTTGAGCGTTGACCTATGAACCAGGAGGTCACAGTTCGATTCTGGGTCAGGGCACATGCCTGGGTTGCAGGGTTGATCCCCAGTGGGGGGCATGCAGAAGTCAGCCAACCAATGATTCTCCCTCATCATTGATATTTCTATCTCTCCCTTCCTCTCTTAAATCAATAAAAATATTTTTTTTAAAAATAAAATAAAATACTCAGATACTTAGATGCGTAAGTGAGCAGTTATGTCACAAACTAACACATGGAATTTTTTGTTTACTCCATTAGCATTATGTTTTCCATATAGCTATTCTTGGAGTACAAAAGGAGAACTTGTGAAAATTAGCAATAGACTATCCATATAAACATTCTCACTTTAAAATGACACTCAAAGTACAAAATAAGTAATTTAAACCCAGAGACTAGAGACGTTTTAAAATCATCATCCAAGGATATGTTTTTTATTTTAGAGACGGAAGGAAGGAAGAGAGGAAGGAAGAGAGGGGAAGGAAGGGGAGGGGAGGGGAGGGGAGGAGAGGAGATGGAGCTGTTGTCTAAAGGTCTCCCCGGATTCCTTCCCACATGGGTTTCTCCAATGAGCATCTGACCATGTCAGCAGGCTGCATCATAATGAGTAAGCAAGTGAGCAGAGAGAGGACCACCTAAAGAGAGAGAGTGTGTATCAGCAAAATGGAAGACACAATCTCTCATATCCTGAGTATGGAAGTGACATCCCATGGTTTTTGCTGGATTTTCTTTGATGGGAGCAAATCACTATGTCCAGCTCACACTCAAGGGGAGGGGATTAATCACTGGGAGTTATGTCAGAAACTCCCTACATGTCCATGATAACTACTGGGGGTATGAACCGTATTCAGAGCCAGGGGTGAACCTGAGGAGGGGCAGTGAAGGATTAAAGAAGACAGACAGTAGAATACAGTTCGGACCAGGTGGATCACCTGGATGAGGAAACAGTGACACAGCCTGTAAGCCAAGGCTTTATGTTATAGTCAGATCACACAAAGCAAAACAAGGGGAGTGGTCAACACATTTTACAATGTTCTTGAGAGTTTCAAATCTATTTCATTACTCAAGCCTTGTTTTGGCAGGACTTGTTGCACCTCCCACAGCCCATTAGCTACCTAGGAACAAGGTACCCTAGGAACAAGGTATCCTATAAGGTCTAGCTTAATTGTGCTAAGAGGGCTCTTACCCCAAACTGGGACTTGTATGTGGCTCTGCCACAGGTCTGTCTGAGGCTTGACCCTATGGCCGCTCCCTCCAGCAGTACACTTCCCTTGCATCCTAGACCCATCCTAGGTTCTCACAATGTGATTCCTGAACCAGCAGCAGCACCCAGGAACTAGTTTAAGTGCAATTCTCAGGCCCAATCAAGCCCTCCTGCATCAGAAACTTTGGGAATGGGACTCAGCATGCTAACAAGCCCGCCAGGTTGTTCTGAGCATGCTAACGTTTGAGAAATATTGCCTTAAAAGCAAAGGGAGTAGAGCTGGTTGGACCTACCAATTTCTCTCCTACAAGACCAGGAACTCAGACATGGGAAGGTCTACCCATATTGTCAGCATACTCATGACCACTAATGGTTTTTTACTAATAAGGACAACGGTTTTAAATAATGAGGACAGAAATGGTTTTTTATAATAATCATAAACCAGGAGACATCTTACAGTGGTACTTCATATGGCATAGCCAGATTTTTTTTTAATATATATATATATTTTTTATTTTTAGAGAGGAAAGGAGAGGGAGCGAGAGATAGAAACATCAATGATGAGAGAGAATCGTTGACTGGCTGCCTCCTGCACACCCCCTTCTGGGAATTGAGCCCACAACCTGGGCATGCGCCCCTGATCGGAATCAAACCCAGGACCCTTCAGTCCACAGGCAGACGCTCTATCCACTGAGCCAAACCAGTTAGGGCTAGCCAGATTTTTTACTTGGACTTAAATTTTTCAACCTAATGGACCTCATTCACATAACTCCAAAGGCTGGTATTTGGTAGGTTTGGAGACCAAAGATCACCTGAATGAACAGCTAACCAGTAAAGTTTCATTTGGTTCTCTAAATGCCAAATTTGTTCAAATACCTTGATTCTGTAAGTGGGCTCTTCTTAAACACTGTATTTGCTCTAAAAAAAAAATGACCACAGGTGTAAGGTATGAGGTGGCTAAGAAAACTAATTATATGCACTAAGTTCTTCTATGAAATGCTGTAGCAAAATGTCTATTCTGCTCCAATAGTGTCCTTTTGTCTCTTTATCATCCTCTCAAACTCATCATCTTTGGGAAGGCTCCATGGTATTGTAGAAAGTTAATCTGCAGCATGCATTGGGCAAGGGGGAAACACAAGGTAAGGAGACCAGATGGGAAAAAAATATTTCAGTGGTACAGGCACATGCTAATAGGGCCCTGACCTCTGATTTTTAACAGAGCAGAAGGGAGAAAAGGCAAATCTTTGCAGAGGAAGAATTGACCGGACTTAGTGTCGGGCTGAATGTGAGAACATAATGAAAGAATAAAAAAGATGATTCTAAAAATGTTAAGCCTGATTTAATAGGAAAATGGATAATTGTAGATAGAAGTAAAGCAGTCAAAAAGGAAGCTAATTATGGAAAGATGCTTCTCTTAAAAAAAATAGTGGATATGTTTAGCAGGTGTTGGAAATGTACTACTAGAGTTTGGGGAAGATGTTGGAGATGAAATCTGCAATCTCTTATCACTTAAATAAGAGAAGGCTTGATGAAACGTCTATAGGTGGCATCACCATGATCATCAGAATTTGCTTTCCCTATGCCTCGCTCACTATCTTCTTCACTTTGCCCAGCCGGCTCCAACTAGGAGTGTTGCCCTCTATCCCTTAATCCCCTTCCACCCTTTATCAGTAGGGAAATTAAGAACAGGCTATAGATGACTGAGACCTGTCTCTAAAATCACTCCTCCTCCTCCTTTTCCCAAAATTACATATTCCCATTGTGGCATCAATATAATAGAAATATGCTGGAAGGGTTAAACATACTTCAACAGTTAATCACTTAACTGACCCTTTTCCTGACCTTTACATCCAAAATCATTCTAGGCACTGCCGAAGAAACTCAGACTGTGGTGATCAGAATAGGAGGGTCTGTTGGTTGCTTTATATGCTTTGGTCTCTCAGTTTGATGAAGTTCCCGTATTCATTTCCTGCTCACTGAAAACATTCTCTTTCTTACTATTTTTTTTAATTTTTATTGATTTCAGAGAGGAAGGGAAAGGGAGAGGGAGATAGAAAGATCAATGATGACAGAGAATCATTGATCGGCTGCCTCCTACACGCCCCACACTGGGGATCGAGCCTGCGACCTGGGCATATGCCCTGACCCGGAATCCAACTGAGACCTCCTGGTTCATAGGTTGACCGCTCAACCGCTGAGCCACACCGGCTGGGCCACGCTATTTTTTATATATTCTGTTCTCAGATATGATTTACCTTCTTCAAGGCTCACTTTAAACATTACCTCCTCTGCAAAGTCTTCCCTGACCCTACCAGACACAGTGATTTCTTTCTCTGGGATCTTATATTATTAGTTCATACTTCTAATGAAGCACATTATATAACATTTTAAGTAGTATCTATGTCTTCTTCATCACAATCAGGTGTCTTATTTTTCTTTTTACCTACAGCATATCACACCATGCCTGAGATATAGTAGATGCTCACTAAGTGCAAGATGAATTCATGAATAAATGGTCAAGTGTAGGTCTTTGGTTTCCCTTGATTATTTGTTTTAATGACAGTATCAGTATTTTAATGTGATCTTTGTTTGTATTTTCTTCTACCGTTATGCTATTTTATGCCTATAGTGCTATACAGACCCAATAACCTGGTAACAAATTCCCAAGTGTTGACACTTTTTATAGTATTTCATAAGAAGTGGTTTTTTAGTGTTAATTTTCATGTATTTTACTGAATTTTAAAATGAAAATGTTTAGAATTTTTTTTCAAGAATTTCGTTGAAATTAAACAAAGTAATAGGTCTTAAGTTGCTTTATTTTTAAAATAATTAATGTTTTCAGGCAAATCAAGAAGTGAACAAAAAAAATTAAGCTAATTACCGTGGATTTTTAAAATAACAAAACCAGATTTTTGTCAGACACCCACGAACTGGTTCTTCTACTCAAGTCTCAGATTCTGTGTGGTCCCTTCTGGCTTCTTTAAACAGGTGGGAGCCCATCCAAGTGAACAGGTAAATGAATGGGTGGAATAAAAGTTAATCTCTCTCCACATATAAATTTCCAAAAATAATAGGATAGTACATGTGTGTCAAAGTAGTAAACCACTAATAATATTTAGAACTCCAAATTCCTAGTGGAAATAAAATAATAAAGACACTCAAGGAAGAGAACAAGTACCATGGTTAAAACACGGGCACCAGGACTCAAAACTTGTCTGAAATCCAGTCAGTCATGATTTGGTCTGCTTACAGTAGGAATTCAGATTGTTTTTATGTCATGGTCCACGTACAGATTGTCAGGCCAGATCTCATGGACAGATCTGCATTAAGCCCCTGGTGTAATTGTGCCAGTTGTTGATCACGAAGGCTGAACACATTCATTGCTAATGGAGATTTTTAACAACTTAACTAATGGTAGTACTGGTTAAGTTACCCTATGCTTTAGTGGAGGGGATAAGAGAGTTACAACCATGTTTAAAACATTTCACTTATAATAGTTCAAAATTGCTAACCAGGTAAGGTAAAGTAAATTGCTTTGCTTAGAAAGAGATTATTAAGTACTACCCTTTAAATACTCAATACCTTATTTATCATTCTATTTCCAAAATAAGACACATTTCCAAGAACCAAATTAAAGTCTGGCTCTAATAATGAGGCAAATTTTTAAATCTTCAACAGAGCCTATGCATGCAAACGGTGCTTCCTTCTAAGCAATCACCCTGGGAGGCCATAACAATACCAGAGATGCTGTCACTCCCAAGAATAGTTTGAGAACTCTCCTTTTGTGGCCAGTTCACACAAGATGATAAATCTTCAGGGACACTTTGGCTTTGCCAAAAAACTGTTTTACCTAACTTGATCATCTGCTTTATTCACAATATCTGAGTCTCAAGCACATTTGGCTCTTTGTAAAAAATCAATTCCACCCTCAAATGATAAAGTTTTTCAAATAAATGGACAAATATTTTTATGTTCCAAAAAGTCTTCAGCACTGGGCCTATTAATAGAAAATACAAATAAAAATGATCAGTCTTTTTTGTTGTTGTTGTCCATGTTAAACATTGTTTATATATAGCCCTAACCCGTTTGGCTCAGTGGATAGAACATCAGCCTGCAGACTGAAAGGTTCCAGGTTCGATTCCTGTCAAGGGCATGTACCTTGGTTGTGGGCACATCCCCAGTGGGGGGTGTGCAGGAGGCAGCTGATTGATGTTTCTAACTCTCTATCCCTCTCCCTTCCTCTCTGTAAAAAATCAATAAAATATATTTTTAAAAATAAAAATATATATTTTTTAAAAAACATTGTTTATATATACCTGTTGCAAGGACAAGGCTAAATTCACTGCTGTTATTAATTATGAGGAATCAACCAATGAAAGATCTTCTCATCAGCAGAGTTCTATTAATGAGACTCTGGCTGAAGAATCTTTTACATATTTCTTTAACTTTTTATTTTGAAATAATTATAGGCTCACAGGAAGTTGCAAAATTAGTACATAGAGTTTCGTGCACCCTTCAACCAGCTTCTGCCAATGGTAACATCTTATACAACTGCAGTACAATATCAAAACCAGGAAACTGGCATTGTATAACTCCGTTATGTAAGGCATTGGTTATAAGAAGACTTGTCCATGCTCACCGTTTGTACATGAATTCACGCGCGCGTGTGTGTAGTTCTATGCAATTTTATCCCATTTATAAATGTGTGTAACCACAGTTAGCAAGGCACAGAACTCTTCCACAACAAGGAACCTCCTCCTGCTACCCTTTTATATATGAACCCCTCCTCCCTTTACCTGGCAACCACCAATCTGTTTCCATTCTATAGTTTTATTATTTCAAGAATGTCATTTAAAGAGAATCACCCAGTATGTAACTGTTTGAGGTTGACTTTTCACTAAGCATAAAGCCTTTGAAATCCAGTTCGTTGCATGCTCCCATCATTTACTCCTCCTTATTGCTGAGTAATATTTCACTGTATGAATATGCCAGAGTTTCGCACATTGAAGGACATGGATGTTGTTTTCTTTTGTTTTTATTTTGCTATTATTACAAATAAAGCTGCTATGGACATTTATGTACAGTTTTTTCTATAGATATACATTTTCATTTTTCTGGGATAAATGTCTTAGAGTATGGTTACTGGCCTGTATGGTAAGTGCATATTTTGTTTTGAAAGTACCTGACAAACCTTTTCAGAGTTACTATACCATTTTACGTTCACACCATGAGAGATCCAGTTTCACTGCATCCTTGCCAGCAGAGAAACTGGATATTGCCATTTTAAGTTTGGATATTCTGTTAGGTATGCAGTATTTTTAACTTATTTTCAGAAATTACTGATTCAATTTATATGACTAGTACTATGATAATTCAGTAGGAATGATTTTGTCTTCACAATGTATTTCTGAGTATGAACTCTAAGACATATAATTTTTAGATTTAAGATTATAAAAAGATGTATGCTCTACTTCAAATTTACCAATGTCCAGTAGCAAGCAATCAAAACCTAGCTTTAGTCTCTTCCACCTGGTCTCATAAATTTGTAAATTTTCCCAGGGCATGAACATGCCCTTGCCTAAAAATGCTCTCCTTGGGGGGGGGGGGGGGCATGTAAAAGTCCTACTGGATGCATTCTCTCATTTAATTGGGGTAGGAGGAGACTAATGATGGACTATACTTGTTGTCTCTGGTTGGTCACTCACAGCATGAATTCATGAGAGAGCTGGCTTTGTGGCTGATTGCTAGGGATGCTGGGAGAAAGCCAAACTGTCATAATTCTGCACTTTTCCAGTGCTGCTTCTTTTCTAGAAAACAGCTTTTCTATTTTCAAAGTTAACTGGCCTGTATGATGACCCATAGATGGGACAAAGTACAGACTGCCAGGTTAGCCGCAGACACTTTCCTTTCAAGCAGAATTCAAAGCACGCTTGGCAGGCTGTTGCATCACGCACTTGCACATCTGAGAGAGAACAAACTGGATGCAATTCACTTTCTTCTCAAGTTCATGCCATTCTTGGTGAAGAGGCCCAAAGTACTTACTACTAGTGTGAGGGGCTAAAATGGCAAGTAGGAGATAGAATCCAATTACAAAAGTAGCTGTGGCTTCTGCTCTCCTTACATTCACCCACAATTACATCTTGAAAATGATGTGACTAATAGTTGCTATGGTAAAATGTTACATCATATGTATTTACCTACTTGGAATCATTAAATTACCTCTGCTGTTTGATAATGACATGGTTTTGGGGGGGGGGCTGGAGTTTTGAGGGGTGGGGGTGTTTGTTTTTAATTTAGTTCTGTTTGTTTTTAATTTCCAAGTAAGGTAAACCTTTCCAGTGTCTGCCTGCCCTTCTTGACCTATATAAATTGACCTGCCATTTATATTGTCTTATAAATAGGAGTTTGAGCAAGTGAATTTCAAAAAACCTACTGATGAGTAAAAGAAACCAAAGACTATATATATATATATATATATACTGCATGATTCCATATATTTGAAGTTCAAGAGCATTTAAAACTGACCTAAGGTGAAAGCAATAAGAGTAGTGGTTGGCAGTGGGGTGGTGTTGACTAGAAAGGGGCATGGAGAAGTTTTCTGGGGCATTTAAAATGTTCAATAACTTGATCTAAGATATGGTTACACAGTCGTATGTATATATGTGTGTAATCCATCAGGTTGTGTGCTTAAGAGCTGAGCAGTTTATTGTGTTATTCTTTAATTAAAATTTAAATTAGCAACTGAAATGGAAAAAAAAGAGGTTTGATGGTAAAATCAGAGACAGAATAGATTTTTGGTTTTTCATTTCAAAGTTTCCAGGATTTTTAAAACTTTGAAAATTATTATTTCCCCCCCAATGGAAATGAGTCACTCTTCTCATTTCTTCTCTGTTCTGCCCCTTCCAACTTCTTAACTAGTTAGATTTATGTTGCAATGTCATGCATATTGTAACTGTTAAATTAAAATATTGTGAAGCAGGGTGTGGAAGCAGTAAAATTCTATTAAGATTAGTTTAGGCCTTTAAAAATTCCATAATTCTTTTCACTCACATGATAGCTTTCATTCCATTTTTGAAGTTTGGATCCAAGGAATTTTGCATGCTGTGGGTTGACATTTGGTTAATAGCATATTTTGCTGAGGTTCCATTTTCTAAATTAACAATATCAAGAACAATGACCTGATGATATTTCTTTGTTCATGTGATTCTTTTCCAAAAAAAAAAAAAAAAAAAAGGATTGGGGCAACAGAAAATGAGAGAGGAAATCAAACCCTCTTGGCCACCTTTATTCTAGAGCAAAGTGTGTTTCAAATTTTTGTAAAAATATCAGCTACCACGCTGTTACCAAGAAAATGAACAAACAACCCCACACATACACAAAATATGTAGTTGTAATATGTCTCCTATTTCTCATTTTTAGCTCGTTTCCCTAATATCTTGTGTCTTGGCCATGAAAAAGATAAAATCTGCATATATCAACATATACACCGTGCGGATTAAATTAACAGCTTTCTTGAGGTATTGAACCAAATCAGGTTTAACTTCTTAAGACATGTTTGGGAACGGGCTAACCGAGAAGGAGGAAGGCTGAGGAGTATAGTCACAATCTGTCTGGATAGTAAGAGGTGCTCAATATACATTTCCTTTTTATTGTTGATAGTATTACAGACGTCCCCCAATACCCCCCTCCCAGCCCCTGCCCCACCCCAAACCCCAGGCCTTCACCACACTATTGTCTGTGTCCACTGGTTATGCATATATGTATAGAAGTTCTTTTTCCTTATTACAAATTATTTATGCAAGCGAAGAAATCCTAAAACAGAGTGTGCGACCAAGGCAGTGGAACAGAGGGGCATCTGAGATTGCCATTCCCAAATGCCAGAGTTGGATATTCCACGTTTAAGAAAAGGGTGGATGGGTGGAGGGTTTAAGACCAAGCTCTAATAGACAATAGGGGAAATACCTAGGAAGACAGATGGGGAGAGAAATACGCAGCCTACCGAATGCAAAGGTGTGCTTTCCAAGATGGGAACAGGAAACTGGGGGGCCCTTTCCCACTCGGCTGTCCCCACCTCTCTGCTGCGCTGGCTGTCCTAACGCAGTTGGCTCGGCCTTCAGCTGGGGACGAGGGTGAAGGGGCTGTGGTTGGATGGGAAAGGGGCGCCTGGCAACAGGTGGGAAGGTGGCGGACTTTTGTCTCCGGAAAGGAAATCGGCTGCGCTGGAAGGGTGGAAAGCAGTAGCGCTCAGGACTTGAGTCCTGGGGGTCCTGGCGTTCTCGCCAGCGCCCGGGGCTCCCCTAATTAGAGGAGGGATGCAGGGTGGCATTAGTTCCCAAGCGGTTTAATCGAGCCTCTCTTCAATGGCCAGAGATAAATGTAGCCACTGTTACTCTGTGCTGAATGGGTCGCAAAGACTCCCGCCCGCCCCCCAGCGTGGCCATTCAAGGTTCTTTTCACAACCTCTAAGCGTTTCAGTTCCCGGGCCTAGCGACACTCCAGAGCGCTCCTAATTAGTCTAATTAGAAAGGTGGATTGATAGATGGAAAGAAGACAGCGTGGGTTAGGAAGATGCTCAATGCTGCCAATCTCGGCTGGATTGCCGCTTATTCTTTCCGGAAAGAAAAGGCCGCAAAGAAGGAGGTCGGAGCCGGAGCCCGCCCGCGCGGAGGCTCTGGTCCGGCCGGATTTGCGGGCCAGGCGGTCGCTGACCCCGCGCTTCCCGCAGCCAGGGCCTGGCCGCAGGCTCCCGCTTCTCCAGGGGAAGTCTCCGGGCCGCGGGCTGCGGAGCCCGGCGGGAAGGCCCGTGGATGAGAGGCGCACGGGCTCTCGCCCCTGAATGGCGTCTCTCCGCCTCTCCGGGCACCGCGGCCACCGGTTTCTCATCCGAAAAATCGTGCGGAGGCGTGGCCCAGAGGCCCAAAGGCCGGTGCGGGGCCGCGCGTCCGGCCGCGCCACGTGGCCGTTCCCGGCGCCCTCCCTCCACGGCCTGGCTTTCAGTCGGCGCAGTGCCTCCTCCCCATAAAGCCGAAACCCCAAGAAAGGAAAAATTGGTTTGGGGACGAGGCTTAATTGCGCGCGGCTTCGGGTGGGGTGCGTGCGAGGTTTCTGTGCCCTGGTCCCGGGGCAGGCCCTCCTCCCGCGCCGCCGCTCCCCGGGGTCCGGGCGCGCTCGCGGCCCCGCGCAGGGCCCTCGGGCGCAGGGGGGCCGCCTGGCGAATTCCAGCTCCGGCCGCGGCCGGCGGGGGGCGGGGAGGGCGCTGCGCGGGTGGCTTCGAGAACACTGAACCTTTAATTGGGCTATAAATCAGACAGGGGAGTGCGGTGGAGTTTGTGCAGGTGTAAAAACAGAGGGGAAAGCCCTGGCCGAGCAGCCGAAGCGCCGGGGCAGGTCAGAACCCCCGGCAACTCACATCTAGATAAGTCCGCTGACAACAAAATAAACAGTGGCGAGGGCCGGGCGGCGGGGGCGCGGTGGCCCCAGCCCGCGCGCAGCGGCACGGCGGCCGTCGAGTGGCAGGCGGCCTCTCTTGGCTTTTTGTTTGGGGCTTTTTAGGGTGCGGGGGTAGATAAGGAGAGGCAATATTATCTCCCCTTTCGCCCTCTTGCTCTCCGCATCGCATCCTGGTGGGCAGAGGACTGTCAGGCAGTGAAGGTTTGGGGAGTGCGTGCTGCCTCACCCGCCCCTGCGAGGTCTGGGTGCCCGAGCTGTCGGTGTCCACGTCCACGATCGGCGTTGAGCACCGGACGGACTGGCGAAGACGAGCCACGACGGGTCGCTGCGCCCCCTCCCAGACTGGGCATTACCGAGACACAAACCCTCGGCTCCCGCTTCATTTTAGGGCGGCCGTGGGGGAAACACTGCTGCTCCCCAGGCCCAGGAGGTAACAAACCGAGTAGAAAGGTTATCAAATACTCAGTCGGTGCACCGCTCGGGAGCAAAACTCTGTCAAAGCCCCATCGAGACGTTGGCACAAGCGGCGAACGGATTCACAGACGAAGGAAAACAATACAAGTCTCGTTAGATCATTTTTCTGGACATTGTTTAAGGTCTGAAAGGGACCAAATCGTTTCAAAATGTTGCCAGTAAAAATTATCCTACGTGGAATGCAACTAATCCTTTTAGGTTCCTGTCAACTGTTTCCACAAATGGAATCCGATTTTTCAAATCAAAGATCCAAAAGTCCTTAGGGAGAGATTTATTACATGCCAGAGCTTAGTTACAGAATAGAGTTACAATAACAACTTGCACCCACCAACTCCCTAAAATAAGGGATCCCATCCCACACATTCTAAAGACCTGTATGTGTGTGGGAGGGTGGCAGGGGGTAGTTTGCTGGATTCCTACTATGTATAAAGATGGACGGAAGGAGGGGGGGGGGAGAGGAGGCAGGCAAAGAAATATTAAATTCCTTAAATACAAAAACAACACAGAGCTCCTCAGCATGTTATTTTTGTCCTCTCTACCCCTAATTACTTTTGAATAAGAAAACAAGACCCAAACCTGATGACTTATCCACAATCTCTTGCCCGATAACTTAAAGGTGAGGTTAACACTTGAATAGTTTACAGACTATTGAGGTTTTTTAAATGGTTCTGTTAAATGGATAAATGAAAAAAATTACCTTGTTAGCCTTCCCTCCACCCCATTGTTCCCTGCTGAAAGGCTTGCCCCTGTTGTCCCATGAGTGTAGGCTTATGTTATTAGAGGCAACTTGGTGGCGGGAATTCTTTCATTTGTTTCTTATATTTAAAGTGGGAATAAGAAGATTTGCAATGTAGCAGGTGCTCAATAAATACTGCAGACTAATCCCACTTTTCAAAGCTTAGTGGTTAAAGAGATGACTGGTAGGTAAGTAACTAAAGAAACAGAGCAAGAGACTAGGAGAGTGGATTTAAAACACCACTGGTTTGTTTATTTTAGAAGGGAGGAGAAAGTTATCTGTCCAAATACACATCTGGCTGAAGTAAGAGAAAACTCAATGCCATGTCTTTCCCTCTCACTGTTTCTAGAAAGGGCTGCATAACCATTTATTTCATAGATGGGATGGGTATTGGGGGGGGGGGGAAGATGAGTTTTTACATAGAGCCAAAATTTTTTCTTAACTAATTTAAGGATGTTGGTATACTACAGTTTCCTGGAAGGATAAGGATATGGGAAAGAAGTCACAAAGGAACCATGATTCAATACATGTGTATAGGTTTTATGTTTTCCAAAACACTTTCACATCAATCGTCCTATTTGATTCTCACAACACATGTCCACACTCCAAAAACTATAAATGCGTGTGCAAACTGACCTAACATTTAATTTCAACCTAGTCTTATTGCTCCTGTTGTGGGCTTTGGAGGTGTGTGTGTGTGATTCCCTCCTCCTCTCCATAGTCTGTGAGTCATTTTCATATATATGAAACTCTCTACATAAAAATAATAATAAAAAATAATCAAGTTACTTTTCATTCACGATAACCCTTCATTGTTGACTTTTCAAAAAACGTGTCATGTCCTTTATTGCTGAAAATAACTGCCTTTTAGTGATATTAACGGGAATTCCTAGGCAAGTATGCAAAGAAGCTTCTGTTTTCTGCCACAATTAACATCCGCCACTGCCTCTTTTTCTTGGCCGGTCTGTTATTGACCAGTATTTGCAAATAAGAGAGACTCCTCAGTTTGTGCCTGCCTGGGTGCCTCTGGGACCGAGAGGCAGGGCATGGCCTCCGACCCCTCTCTACCACTGGGCCTTCCTGATCCTCTCCTGCTGCTCAGCGGACTAGCACTTCGGGACCTAGAGGTGCATTTCATGATGCTTGCATTCTGCTTCACAGACCACATAGATTCTCCTTAATTCTAGCGTCCTATGCACAAGGAAGCACCCTATCTTGAACAACAGAGTCACTCTCACTTTAAGAGTAGGAACATATCTTTCCAAACCTCAGAATTAGAATTTTCCAGGTTTTCTAAACAAAGCATCTGATGTTGACTGTTTTTCTTTGGGTGATGAGTTTTTATTGTCTTTTGCAGTCTAGAATTTAAAAGAAAAAATGTTTCTAAGAAAACCACTCTTTCTCTAGAAAAATCACTGTTATCTTGCATTAAGCACTGTCCTTTGGGGGGAAATCACCATGTACATTTTTGTAGGCAGCCTGCAGCTCACAATTAGTCAGGTGCAATCCCAGCACTGCCACCAGCCTGGATGTCCTGGTGAGGGACAAAGCACTGGCCCCAGCACCTGCATGAGGAAGCTGGGCTTCAGTGAGGCTTCTGTGGCAATGGGCAAGGATGGGCTCTTCACACCGAGGGAAAGAGGTGATTCTAGCAGGTGGTCTGGAATTCCCTTCCCCCAAAAGCATTTTTAGGGAGACCTCTGGCCAGGCAGGTCAAGCTCCAGGTGGCATTGCCCCTGGGGGCGCCAATGCAGTGGATTAATTGTGCAGGGGCTATTGGGACCCGCACAAGCCACATCGTACCCAGCTGTTCAAGGACAGTAAAATGTTTGAGATGGTGGCTGGAGTGAGGGTGAGCACATTCACAGAAAAATGATTTGCCTTCTCATTAAATGTGAAGTTAGCTGACCTGACTCTTACATATTCTATCCTTTTCCACATAGGAAGGATGTGGCCCTAGGTCTGGTTATAAAGACCTACTTAGCAGTTTAGCAAAAAGTTCTGCCAGTTTGGCAGATTTTGACCTCTAAAAATCAGTGAAAAAATGCAGGGGAAATGGACAAATAGAACAAAGGTGAAAAGGTAAACTGTGGTGTGTGTGTGTGTGTGTGTGTGTGTGTGTGTGATGTTTTAAAGAAGAGTGCTACTGCAAAAATTTTTTTTGGGGGGGGAAAGCGATGCTAGAAGAGGGCCATATAGAACTAGTTGGAAAAGACTGACACATTCAAAATAATTAGGTATAGATTCCAAATGCATTTAAAACAAGGAGCTGGGGGACCTCTGGGAAAACCTGTGTAGAGATGGCAGGGAGGAAGGTCTAGCAAGAATCCAAAAAAAGCATATAATAAATAAATGACTCTTCTATATAGTGATCTCTAAGGCAACTGCCCCATCGTGGGGGTGGGGGAGGGCAGGTAACCAAGTGGCAGTGTAATGTACTGGAAATGGAATTAAATGCTGAAGTCCCAGTAGCTGTGACATTGGGCAAGTGACTTCATATCTTTTGAGCCTTGTTATCTTTATTTCTAAAACGGGCTCAATAACAAATCTTATCCTCTCTATTTCATAATGTAGTTGAGAGAAATATTAATGAAAGTCCTTTTTAACAATTAAAGGAATACCCAGAGAAGGGGTTTTCTGTGGTGCTGGTAACATCTGCTTCTTGGTCTGATGCTGGTTACACGGGTGTTTACTTTGTGGAAAAAAAAAATGGGTGAAATTTGTGCATTTTTATGTATGTGTAATACACTTTGCTACAACATTTACTTTTAAAAGATAGAGTAGCTCAAAACAGTTTTTAAAGTTGGGATGATGATGATAAAGGCAAGGAAAATTATAAATGTGGTTCTGAGCTCACAATCTACCCTCATGTCTCTTCCTAGCCATCTTATCACAACTGAAGACTCAGGACTCAAAAAGGGGTTGGTGATAATGATCAGTTGTTTCCTCTCTGTGTGTTTGCTTGTTACTGAATAGTATTTTCCTGGTAAAGAGGCAGGAGGAGTGAACCAGGAAGTTTCCTGCATGCCAGAGGGTCAACAATAAAAAGCAAAGAGCCTAAGCTGTTCACATCAAGGGAAAGATGTGATTAGAGAGATGTAACATGCAAAGAAATGATCTGAAAAGTGAATTCAGTTGGGAAAGTACAAGCCCCAAAGAGCCCTGAGCAGCTGGTCACGATCAGATTCTTCATCTTTCTGTCAAATGTAATCGTATCTGAGTTGGCAGGGTATTTATTGCTAAAGTCGAAGGGCCAGATTTTACACTAAACATATTTACACATTTACATTTGTGGCCCTATAAACACTCCACGTTTCACTGGCCATGACATCAAACACATTTACCAACAAAAAGCATATGCCTAATTACAAAATCATAGGGGAGAGGGGAGGCAAGTGGCAGCTGATGGGCAATGAGCGTGCACGCCTGTGTGTGCAGGAGTGTAAACCCAGCTGCAACACCAGGAAACCGGTAGAGACAAGAATGGATGCTGACAATGCCCGGGACTCTCCACTTGTCTTCTGCTCCCCAGGCCTGTCCTTGCTGGTTCAGTTCTAAAGGCGGGAGGGGACCCCTGGCATTCCAATTAGACCCAAGGTGACCCCCTGGAGGAGCCCAAAGACAACAGGGTTGTTCCCAGGCAGATTTCTGATTTGGATTGAGTTTGATGCTGTTATGACCTGTAAGTTGCCCCCAAATGACGTTTTTGCAGTCAGTAGTAAAAACAGGTGTGAGCAAAATGTGTAGCCGACAGAGAGTTTTAAAACTAAAACCGGAGTCCTTAATTCCTGGCTTTGCGCAGCAAGATCACATCCCTACCCATCAATAGCAGTTGTAATAACACTGTTAGTTGCTCCAAGCTTGGTCTTCAGTCAAGCAAGGAAATCAGAGCCACCAGGGCCATAGAGAGGAAAACAAAACCGGTACAACCGCTGGCCTCAAACAGCCTTTAACAAATGACACAGGCTGGTAGTCCATCAAAATAATCACCTTCCATCAGAATAACCACCGCCCCCAGGTCCTCAGAGGACAGGCTGCAGGAAGAAATGGTGTGTTAAAAAGAAGAAAAAAAATGCTGGGAAGGGCAGAAGCCTTCCTCCCAAATGGATGCTTACTACATGTACTGTAAGAATTTTATAATAAATACACCCCGAATTTTAGTTCCATCAGCAGAAAGTTTGGGCAGGAAAGGACCTTTGAGCAGGGAATGGAGAAGTAGAGATGTGCAAACAGACACATCTCAGTGAGTCAAAAATAGGGAGAAAATAGGTCCTCATCTTTTTTCCTTCCTCTCCCTAGTTTCTTTTTTCCTTTTCTTTCTTTACTTTTCTTTCTCTCTCTCTCTTTCTTTCTTCTTCTTTTTTTTTTTTTTTAGAGGAAGTGGCTCTTAAATAAATGCAGGGAATGGGGATGGGGAATAAACGCGTTGTTGAGCAGAAGCGCTAGCTTATTTTAAAGAAATAAAACAATTACCCAATAGAGAAAAAAGAAACCAACCAAGAAACAATCTCAGGTCATGACACCATGTGTGGTACAAGGAGCAATTCAATCCATAAGGGCTTCATTACCTCCGCAATAGATAACATTTGGCTAAATCCAGCCGCAGATTAAACCTCCGCGGCACCATAGAGCCCTGAATGGAGAGGCTCCTTTTTGTGTGGTCCGTCTCCGGGATCTGCCCGAACCATTAGCCCCAATAGGTCCCTCTCCCTATTAACTGCAATTCCCTCCCGACTGCGCCTCGGTCATTTGTCTCCAGGCTCTACGGGGGCGTTTGATGAGCGGAGAAACGAGGAGAAGGGGAGAAAAGCGTCGGGTTAATGAGTTGTAGCAAATCCACACTTTGTAGTTGGGAGGAGGAGAGCTGGTGGCCAATGTTTGTCCAACTGGTTTATTTTTCGAGACCCAGCCTATTGAGGAAGGCTTGTTCCAGCGGGCTCCGTCCTTACCAACACACAAACATCCTTCAAAGGGGACCCGAGCTGCATTTGCATGCGAATGAGGAGCCCCAGGAGGAGACGTCCTTGCCCGGCAAAGGCCGTGGTAGTCGGGCGGCCTTTGTTCCAGCACCTGCTCGCCTTCGCGGCCTGACCGGGCTCGCCCCGCGCTCCCGGCTCGCGGGGTCCACGTCCACGGTCCACCGCCCGACCCTCGCCTGCCCCCGGCCCTCGCCCCGCAGCCCAGATTCCACTGCTGTCCCAGCCCACAGGTCACCCGGCCCGCGGCCCTCGCTGCTCCCAGCTCCCCAGCTGCAGGCCAGGCCGGGCTTATTTTTCTTTTGGCTCAGAGCTCACTAGACGCCGGTGGTCTCTCTAAAGCGCACGGACGAAGCGGGACCCGGACCCGGGGACCCGGAGCGAGGCCAGCGCTGGGTCGCCCAGTGCTTACCTGCCATTGCCTTAAGGGCACTGACAAACTGGGAGGTGGGGCCTGTCCCGGCACTTTCTTTTAAAAATGCGGGAATCTGAACTTACAGAGGGATTGGCTGGGATTCCCTGCGTTCAGGACTTCCAAGCCTCATGCAAATAATGACACCCAAGTGTTTGTGTTTCGCTCTCTTCCTCATGACTTTCGTATCAAAACGTCACAGCTACACGTTATAGAGGGCTTCGAGGTGCCAGGAGTGCCTATGCCCTTTGGGTTCCGCCTGCTAACGCCTCCCCACCCGGGGGGGCAGTGGCATCGGATGCCCTCGGTTCCAATGTCCCCTCTCCCTTAGCCGCGCTAGAATAAAAGTAACTTGCATATAGGACTTTTTGCCTAACAATACTTTGATTTTATCTATATAAGTTTGAGGGTGAATTTGTTTATTTTAAACTCATTTAATTTCTCCCAAGCATTTGGTTGGGGAGGGGGGGATGAGTGAACTTAATTTTGAGGCAGTGAGTCAGGTTCTCTCTCTCTCTCTCTAAAAATAAATGAGAGGACAGAGCATCCAGAATGCATGTCACTGCAAAATACTGGCCTAGCCTATAATTCAGTCTTCGATAACTTGCTAGGTTAAATTTGCAGATCTTCTGATATATACCTGTTCAGGCATTTGAAAAACTGAATAAAGAGATTTTACTTACTCTGCAACTCACTGATATTAAGCATTTAAATTATGTTTTACACATGCCCTGGTTTTATTTGAAGCCCTCAGTAACATTCAGTCATCAAAAGTAGTTTCACATATCTTCAAGATCTAAAAATTGCCTGCAATAAGTTTAAAGAAAACATATAGAATTTGAAAAGGTATTATAAGTTATCTAAATTGTACAAATATAGTTAGTTCAATAAACACCTGATGCATTTTCATTTTTATTATTATTCATTTAAACCAGAATTTTGATGTTTGCACTTTAGGATAAAAACTTCTTTATGCAATTACTGGAATCTCTTCTGTTGAGAAAATAGTAGCTTTACTAGTAAATACCAGGACTTTCAAATACAACTTATTTTGAATATGTAAATACATAAAATATATTTGTATATATTTTCTTATTCGGGACTTTAAAGCTATTTAACTGATGATCATGTCTATTACATTTTTAAAACTAAAAACTGTCTATTTACTTGTAGTGTTTCTGTTACTATATAATACTATGTTGCAGAGTTTTTATAGACACATACAATATTGCGCTCAAACGTGAATGGGAACTGCTTGAAATGGGGAGCTCAAAAATAAAATGAAAAGTTCTATAAAATTATATCCTAGGGTAACAGTGGCTTTAATTTTCAATCTCCTTAATAATCATCAAAATGGAACAGAATGAGATTTGACAATGTTTACCAAAGTGACTTCTTTTATTTGTAGTCTTTTAAAAATAATTTCTGATCTCCTGCAATGAAGTTTTTGTTAAATTCTCTTTGAAAATAGCATTTGCCTTTTCTATAATGGGTTCGTTCCGACTTCTCTCACATAGAAATTTTTTAAAAAATAAAAAATAAAGCAAACTGAGAAGGGGACGACTGAAGCCAATTCTTTTGGTGGGTTTTCTTTGAAAAGTAAGCATTTTATTTCTGAAAAAGTGTAAAAATCTTACATTAGAATAGTACAATTGCCAGTAAAATTTACAATACTCCTTGTAAAGAATATGAAGTACAAAATAAAAGTTCCGCGTGTCTATTATGATACAAAACACAGGTTAAAATAAGAAAATTTTGACTTTTTTCCTTGTGTAAACATGTTTGTGTGTGTTTTTTTCCTTTTCATGAAAAAGTACACCAGACAAGTGTCCTCAAATAAAAACTATTGCTTTGCTGGCATTCTTCAGGACCTTTACTATTTCTGTATTCGTATTTTGAACATTATGGATTAATGCCTGGACCTGAGAATCTCTAGACCTCAAAAAGGCTTTAGAATGTTTAAGATTTCCCCAAAGTCAAGGAAGCCCCTGGTGCCTAGACCGGGCGGGCCCCCCAGCACCCTCTTCCTCCCCACCCGGGCCGGAGGCTGCAGCACCGGGCGACTTCGCATAAATACCAGGACCCGCGGAGCCAAAGGGCGCGCCGAGCTGCGGCCAAACAGTCTCCTCCGAGAATCCGCAGCGGCGAGGACGGGGTGCGAGGCCGGGAGGAGCGGACCGGACACCAGAGCCACCGAGGGGAGAAAAGGAGCGAGCCTACCTTCTTCCTCAAGCGCGCTAAGAGCGTTACTAACAATTGGAAATCCTAGCAGTAAAGTTCTCCACACTGGACAGGGCGGTCCCTTGGTGCAGAGTCCCCAGGGCGGCCGACGAGGAGACGGAGGAGGCGGCGGCGGCCGCGGCGGCCACAAGGGAGCGAGTGAGCGCGGCAGCGGGACCCACGGCCGCCTGAGCCGCGCAGCCGCCGCCGGGTCCGGGTCCGGGTCCGGGTCCGGGTCCGGGTCCGGGTCCGGGTCCGGGTCCGGGCGCGGGCGGCGTCACCACGGGCGAGGGCGAGGGCGAGGCCTGCGCGGCGGCGGCGGCCTGCGCGGCGGCGGCGGCGGCCGGGCCCAAGCTGCCCCCGATGATGCTCTCGATGGAGAAGGGCGAGCGCGCCAGGGCCGAGGCGCCGGGGCCGCCCGCCTTGGTCGCGGAGGTCGGCAGGGGCCCGGGCAAGGCGGCGCCGAGCGGGGGCGGCCGGTAGCCGAAGGCGGTCCGGGCCAGCTCGGCGGCCGCGCCGTGCGGGGGCGGCGGGGGCGGGGGCGAGTGCGGGTGGAAGGCGGCGGCGGCGGCGGCCGCGGCGGCCGCGAAGAGGGCGGAGGGCGGCGCGTAGGGCGGCAGCTGCAGGCCGTAGCCGCAGCCGTAGGGGCCGTAGCCGTAGGCGTGCGGGGGCGGGGGCGGCGCCGGCGGGAAGAGCGCTGCGGCGGCGACCGCCGGGTCGCCCGCGCCTCCCGCGCCCCCGGCGCCGCGGAGCAGCAGCGACTCGGCGGCGGCAGCGGCGTTGGGCGGGAGCAGCGGCTGCCGCTTGAAGCGCTTCCTCCGGCGCAGGAAGCTGCCGTTGTCGAACATGTCGGCGGACTCCGGGTCCAGCGTCCAGTAGTTGCCCTTGCCCGGGTTGCCGGGCTCGCGGGGGATCTTGACGAAGCAGTCGTTGAGCGAGAGGTTGTGGCGGATGCTGTTCTGCCAGGCGGGGAACTTCTCCCGGTAGTAGGGGAAGCGGCCGCTGATGAACTCGCAGATCTCGCTCAGCGTCAGCCGCTTCTTGGGGCTCTGCAGGATGGCCATGGTGATGAGCGCGATGTACGAGTAGGGCGGCTTCACCAGCGGGTTCTTGGGGCCGCCCGCGCCTCCGCCGCCCCCGCCGCCGCCCGCGCCGCCGCCCCCGCCGGCCCCGGGCCCCGCGGCCGGGGCTGGGCCCGGGGGCCCCGGGGAGCCTCCCGCCCGCGGGGCCAGTAGGATGTCCTCGTCGTCGTCCTCTTCCTCCAGGTCCTCCAGCTCGTCCTCGGCGTAGGAGCGGCGCCGCCGCGCGGGGACCGCCAGCCGGGGCCCCCCGCCGCCGCCGCCGCCGCCCTCGTCGTCCTCTTCCTCGTCGTCCTCGTCCTCGCCCTCCCCCACCACGTCGATGTCTGTCTCCTCGGCGAGGCCGGAGGCATCGGACATCTCCGCGCTCAGGGTCATCGCTGGCGCGCGGCGGCGGCGAGGTGGCGCATCGGGGCGCCGGGCTCCGGGCTCCCGCCGCGCCCCAGCCCTGGTCCCGGGCGGCGGGCCCGGCCCCGGGGCGCCACGCTGGGGGCGCTGCCGGCGCTCCGGCTGCGTGCGCTCCGGCGGCGGGGCCGGCGCGGCCGAGGCTGGCGCGGCGACTTTGTAACTCCTGCGCCGCCGCGGTCTCCCCGCGGCTCTGCGCTCCCTCGCTCTGCGCTCACCCGGCCGGGGAGGGGCACTTGACCTTCCCCTCCGAGCGCCCCTGGCCGGGTCCCTGGAGGAGGGGGTGGCGGGGCCCTGGGAGAGCTAGTCGGACGCCCGGGAGGGTGCGGAACCGAGAGTCTAGGGACAGAGCTCCGCGAGCCGAGGGCTGAGACCAGGAGAGGGCGGACCTTTGCTCCGCTTATAGCTGAAGGGAACCTGTCACATGGTGTGTACGTCAGAGCGCGGCCGAGGGAGCGCAGCAAAGCCTAGGAAAC
Source organism: Myotis myotis (assembly GCF_014108235.1). Classification (NCBI taxonomy): domain Eukaryota; kingdom Metazoa; phylum Chordata; class Mammalia; order Chiroptera; family Vespertilionidae; genus Myotis; species Myotis myotis. Next base: position 38,919,340 of record NW_023416357.1, read on the forward strand.
CGGCTCTGCTCAGAGAGAAAGTTCACCCGCAGGCGGGAGCGAGGGCTGGGAAGAGGGAGCAGGAGGCCCCCAGGTTCCTTGCCGCCAGGGCTGAGCCCTGGTTGACGGGCTGGCCCGCGGGGGTCTGGGCCCGCGGCGGGAGTCGGAGTTCCCCGCCTCCTCCTCTTCCGTGAGCGCTCAGCCCCACCTCCAGATGCGCTCTCTGGACTCGACCGTGCGACCGCTCCACGGCCTGCAGGAGCCGTGCAGCCCGGCACCGCGACACCCCCTCGTCTGCGGTGGTCCCTGGGGAATGGCTCTAAGGTCTGCTGGGTTGTCCCATCTCTCCTAGATTGGGCGAGCGCCCCCATCGAACCTGATGAGATCCCCCCCCACACCTCGTTTAAGCACAATAATTGTTTATTGACCTTTTAACCTGACTCCTTCAGTTCTTCTCCAAAGACGTTTGTTTCCCCCCATCTGTTAATAAAAATGCTGTTAGGGCGGCGTTTTAGTCACTGATCTGCAATTGAATGCTCTAGAAATGTGACAGCTAAACTAAACCACTCTAATGAGAGGACCTGAAAATTTTAGTGGGAATAAAGAAAGCAATGATTGAATGCAGAGAAGAAATAGAAACACTTAATGAAAAACCGAATACACACACAAAAAAAATTCAAAAAAAGTTTTTGTACCTAGAAACTGAAAGTCTTTTCATAATGGGGGAAGGGACTCTCTAGTTATAGGTAAGAGGAACTTCCTACTCAACACTTCACAGTAATCTCCAAATACTTAAATTACTGTAATGTATACAAACATCTCTACTCAGGTGGGCTTCATAATAGAAACTATCATGATAGATAAAAATTTTCAGACATTTTTAAATGTGTTTTTTTAATCCACTAAGTATTTCCAATAGCTACTGGTGAAAAGAATTGAAATTAAAAAAAAAAAAAGACTCGAGTTCTAGTCAACTCAATTTTTCTTTTCAGGTGACAGTAAGCAAATATTCAAATATGATTCTATTTTAAGTATACCTATGTTTGTCACCAACTCCAATCATTTTGGCTAGTGAAAAATTATAATAGCTGTGAATTCACACTCCCATAGCAATACTTTTTGGATTTGGGCATTTCCTGAAACACTTCTATTTCAAAGTGGGGAACTTGCCTCAAATTTCTGGCTTTCTAATTAAAATGACAACTTGACAAGAACTGAGAATCAAAACTCAATGGCTTTCTGTAAGAACAATCATCATCTACCCTTGTGTACATCGTTTTATCGACCAAGTACTTTGCACATTTTGAAACGTTTCACTATTCCCCTTATCAATCACAGAGCCTCAAAAATAAACTATTCCCCCATTTAAGACTTCTTTTTAAATCGAGTTTTTGTTGCTGAGAACAGCTACCAACCAGTTACACTTACAAATGACCCATGAAGTTCATCATAGATTTGAAAGATCTATGAGAATGTCTCAAAGTTCTAAATAAATTATTTTTCACTTGATATATGGCTGAACCATTTAATTATTGTAATGGGGTTTAGGATTAACCTGAGCCAACATTAATCAGCACTATTAATCAGGCATTACATTGCTTTGTTGTTGTAGCCAGGAGTCCTTACCAAGGAGTTCACTTTTACGTTTGAAAGTTTCAGTTGTGTAAGTACTGCTCAGCCCATTTCTAAATAAACACCATGATTTTCGTTGGACTGGGGGTTGGTGTGTGGCAAAGTAAAGATGAAACGGAGAGGAAGAATTTGTTCGCCGACCATTAGTTACTTTAGAATCTAAAGTTACAGCCCTCCTTCTGCTGTTACCGCTGCCCTGAACTTGTCGGGCCAAGAAGTTCTGTTTATAACTGTCTGAAGGTCCCTCCCCAAAGGGTTAAGGGGCTCTTCCCTGAAAACTTTTTTTTTAGAAAGTGGCAAATTATCTTCTGACTATTCAGGAGAAAGTGTTGGGATTTACTGAAGGTCAGAGCGAAAGATCAACCCAGGAAGACCGCTGCAGGGACAGAGTGTTACCCGAGATTTGGGTGAGCTTTTCTAAAGCCCCGCATTTGGGCAGTCCACTTGCTTTGTTTGTTTTAGTTAAGCTACACATTTGTATGTGATTTTTAGCTCTGCGCTCGTAAAAGTCCCCCAGCGCGGAGACCCAAGCGTTTCGTTTCCCCCCGCGCCCCCCCCCCCCGTCCCCCACCCCCCGCTCTGCCCCGTTCGCCCCCCCCCCCCTTGTCCCCTACCTCATTGCCCTCCCTCCCTACGAGCACCCAGCTCTCAACCGAGGCTGGGAACGCCACCCCGCCCTCAAGCAAGTACGAGGCACGAGAAACATTTCCGTGAAGCGGGCCGGGGACCACACGTTGACCCCGGTCCTGCGCGTCCTGCCGGCGTGGACGCAGGAATTGGCGGGGCGCCTACGGGGCCGGAGGAGACCGCGTGGGGGAGGGCTGCCCCCTGGCGGTGGCAAGGCGCTGCTCTGGTCCAGGCTCTAGCCGGGATCCTGAGCTCGCCAAGATTCATTCCCACCGAGCTGTTTCGTTTTGTTTTGTTTTTTTTCCTTTCTTTTATTTGCCTGCCTGCCTGCCTGCCCTCCCCCACCCCCACCCCCACCCCTTTTTTTTTCTTTTTTGCGTTTCTTGCGCTACCAGGCTTCGGTCGGTTTGGGCGCTCCAGGAGCCCCTGAGGTTTTACCAGAATTGTGCGCGGGAGGAGTGGCCACTCAGCCAGTTACCCTGGCCCCTGACCGAGGCTCCGTGAGATCCAGGGACCTCCTCAGATGGGCGGAGGCTGGTGGAGACCTGGGGTGTAAGCTCCCGGGACGGAAACCCACGTGACTCCTCTCTGGGCTGTCCCCGTTTTATGTCATATAGCGCAGCCCAGGACTGACCCATGAACATGAACCTGAATGTGTTTCCAAATGGCAGATACTTTGGGCGGCGTCCCTCCCCAAAGAGTCATTCCACAAGCCTGTACTGAGATGCTACTTTGTGGCTGGCATTAGGCTCTGGAGAGAGAAAGCAGAAAACAGCAGTCCCTGGTGTGAGGGTACTCACCGTCTCAGGGGGGAGCCGGGGAGATAGATCATTGTTATGTCCAATAGTGCTTTCTGCTAGTAAGTCCCCTGGCTGAAAGTGAGCGGTGCCCCAGGACCCCTGCCCAGTTGTCTGTTCCATTCTTTCCTCTGCGCTGCCCTCTATTGTGGCTGTACCTTCTCTTTTTAAATTCAAACATCTGAAGACCAAAAAGAGCTCCTTGCTTTTGTTTGTTTGTTTGTGGTGTGCTAAAATATACGTAGAATAAAATTTACCAATTTAAGTGTACAGTTCAGTCATGAAGTACATTCACATAGGTGCAACCATCAGCACTATGTCTAGAATTTTTCCATCATCCCAAACTGAGACTCTGCACCCATTAAAGAATAACTCCCATTGCCCCCACCCCACTCCACCCCCCAGCTCCTTGGCAACCATGATTCTGCTTCTCCTCTCTGTAACTCTGACTACTCTGGATATCTCATATGAGTGGAATCATTACAATATTTGTCCTTTGTGTCTGGCTTATTTAATTTAGCATCATGTCTTCAAGGTTCAACCACGTTGTAGCATGTGGCAGAATTTCATTCCTTTTAGGCTGAAAAACATCCCACTGTGTGTATGTTCCACATTTTGTTTACCTGCTCACCCATTGATGGACATTTGGATTGTTTCCTCCTTTTTTGTTTGTCTTGGACCTCCACTCACCCAGCTCTTTGTAACACTGCAATGCAGTAGGCTCTCAGTAGAAGTCTGCTCATGTTCCTATACCCTTTCACCTCAGCACCCTCGAAGGGACCCCATTACCCTAACAGAGCACGCACACCAGTGAAGTCACAGCAACGGTTTCTGCCGTGCCTGTCTGAATTTGTAACCTCCACTTGCTTATAGTTCTGAGACCTTCAGACTCAGACTCTGGACATTATGTTTCATTTTAAAAAGTACAACTTAAAACTTCACCAAAATTAGCTCCAGGTGGCCTTGTGGCCATCCCCCAAGCACATGCTTTTCACATCATTTTTATGCCGCATTATCTGTCTTGATTCTTGCGGGCCCAAGATGGCCTTAACCGTTGTCTCTGGCCGCCCAGGGCCCTCCACTGGCATTCTCCTGTGCTGTAATACTACCTGCCATGAGCGTTGCTCCACACATGCCACTAAACTAATTTCGAGGTCACAATAACTGGTGAAGCGGGTGCCTCCAAATGACGGCTGAGGAAACAGGAGTGGGGAGCTGCTGCTAGCTGTCGTGGAGGTCTCAGCAGCGGAGAGAGCCTTCCTTCATCGTGTTCCAGTTCCAGAAGCCTCTCCCAGTGCAGTCCACCAACACCATGGGCCACGCTCCTCCCCCGCCCCCCCCCCCGCCCCCCAACCTGTGCTTCATGGCTAGTTAGGTGGTCTGAAAATAAGTTTAAAACATGGTATTACTGGCTGATAGTGCAAGATGGTACCTCTCCCAGAAGTATGTACATTTTAACCTGGGGATTCTGTAAATAAAATGCCTTTAATCTAGTTTCAAATGGTGGGTCTTTAGGCAGTGTAGTTGGGAGGTGAGATTCCTCCGTGAAGAAGCTATTTTAGTGGCCTCCTGGGTCTCACTAGGCAGCCTGTGCTTGCACAACAGCTCCTTAAACAAGCATTTCATGGCCTGGGCAGGATTCAGAAATCCTCAAGAATTCAGAATGTCAGCAAAGGTCTAAATCTGTGTTTTATAACAGCACAATTATTTACATGGACTCAGGCATTTCCATTACCACAATCAACTTGGACTAGCCCTCTCACCCCAACACATACCAACACAGGGACTTATTTAGCTCTGATCTCACTGGTTTGCAGTGGCACACATTTATATTTTGTACTCCAAAATCAAAAGCTCAAAAGGTTTCTTTTAAAAAAAATTTTCTGTCTTTTAAAAAATGCAATATTATTTTGTATTAGTTCAATAATTCCAGTACCCACCTGGCACCATACATAGTTATTACAATATTATTGACTATATTCCCTATGTTATACTTTACATCCCCATGACTATTTTGCAACTATCAATTTGTATTTCTCCCCCTCCCCCCCGCCTCCACCCCCCATTGATTTCAGAGAGGAAGGGAGATAGAGAGAAACATCAATGATGAGAGAGAATTATTGATTAGCTGCCTCTTGCACCCCCCCTACTGGGGGGGTGTCGGGCCCTCAACTAGGCATGTGCCCTTGCCTGGAATGGAACCTGGGACCCATTAGTCCGCAGGCCAACACTCTATCCACTGAGCCAAACCGGCTAGCGCCCAATTTGTATTTCTTAATCCCTTCACCTTTTCATCCAGCCTCCCTACCTCTCCCCTATGGCAACCATTGGTTCGTTCTATGTGTCTATGAGTCTGTTTCAGTTTTGTAGTTCATGTATATTTGTTTTTTAGATTCCACATACAAGTGAAACCACATGGTGTTTGTCTTTCTGACTGACTTATTATACTTAGCATAATATCCTCTAGGTTCATCTATGCTGTTGCAAATGTTAAAATTTCATTCTTTTTTATGGCTGAGCAATATTCCATTGTATATGTGTACCACTGCTTTTTACCCACATGTCTGTTGATAGGCACTTGGCTTGCTTCTATAGCTTGACTATAGAAGCAATGAACATAGGGGTGCATATATTCTTTAGAATTACTGTTTTTGGTTGTTTCTTTTTTTGTTTGGATATGTATGCAGTTCCATTTCTAAGGTTTGATGACCCTCCATACTGTTTTACATAGTGGCTGACCAATCTGCATTCCCACCAACAATGCATTAGGGCTCTCTTTACTCCACATCCTCACCAACATTTATTGTTTTTTTATTTATTGATGATAGCCAGTAGGTGAGGTGATAGCTCATTGTGGTTTTAATTTGCATCTCTCTGATAGTGACATTGAGCAACTCTTCATATGTCTACTGGCCATCTCCAGAAGTGTCTCTTCTCCAAAGTGTCAGATCCTCTCCCTGTTTTAAGTTGGGTTGTTTTTGGGGGGTGTTGGTGTTGAGTTATATGAATTCTTTATAAATTTTGGATATGAGTTCCTTATCTGATGTATATTGGCGAATATGTTATTCCATTCAGTAGGTTGTCTTTTCATTTTGTTGATGGTTTCCTTTGCTGTACAAAAATGTTTTTGTTTGATGTAGTCCCATTTTTTGTTGTTGTTGTTAACCCTCACCCACGGATTTTTTCCATTGATTTTTAGGGAGAGTAGAAGAGAGAGCGAAAGACATAGAGAAACATTGATGCGAGAGAAACACATCGATTGGTTGCCTCCTGCACGGCCCCACCAGGGCCCAGGCCAGGGAGGAGCCTGCAACCTAGGTACATGCTCTTGACCAGAATGGAACTATGTTATTGATATTTTATTGATATTTTACAGAGAGGAAGAGAGAGGGATAGAGCGTTAGAAACATCGATGAGAGAGAAACACCAATCAGCTGCCTCCTGCACACCTCCCACTAGGGATGTGCCCGCAACCAAGGTACATGCCCTTGACCGGAATCAAACCTGGGACCTTTCAGTCCAGAGGCCAACGCTCTATCCACTGAGCCAAACCAGTCAGGGCTCCATTGGTATTTTGATAGAAATTTTATTGAATCTATAGGTTACTTTGGGAAGTATGGGCATTATTTTATATTGGTTTTTAGAGAGAGAGGAGGGAAGAAGGAGAAACATTGATGTGAGAGTGAAACATCAATTGGCTGCCTCATACCAGTACATGCCCTCTACTGAGGATCGAGCCTGCAACTGGGTATGTGCCCTGACAGGGAATCAAACCAGCAAACTTTTAGTGCACAGGACAACACCCAATCAACTGAGCCACCCTGGCCATGGAATGGACATTTTAATGATGTTTTCTTCCTATCCATGAGCATGGTATATGCTTTTACTTATTTGTACCTTCTTCAGTGTCTTATAATTTTCTGAGCATAGGTCTTTTACCTCCTTGGTAATATGTATTCCTAGGTATTTTATTTTTTATGCCATTGTAAATGGCATTGTTTTCTTTGTTTCCTATTGGTAGTTCATTATTGGTGTATAAAAATGCAACCAATTTTTGAATATTTATTTTGTATCTTGCTACTTTACTGAATTCACTTATTATTCCAGTAGTTTTTTGGTGGAATCTTTAGAGTTTTCTATACACAATATCCTGTCATCTGTAAATAAGGACAGTTTTACTTCTTCCTTTCCAATTTGGATGTTTCTTATTTTTTCTCCTTTACTTCAGTTATTTTTATATTTTTGTTTTTTATATATGTGTGTGTGTACTGGGTTACTGTGTAAAATGAATCACTTAATGTGGGTCACAATAAAAACGTTTGAAAGCTACTGTTTTAAAAGAACACATTTGTCACACTTTTGCTATTATTTTCTAACTTCTCTGGGACTTTGCTCACTAATGATGATCTTTCTCGCTTAACTCATCTCAGCTTACAAACATGTTCCAACCCCTTGTAGCTAAAAATAAAAAACAAGCAAAGATGCTCCTCTCTTCTGTGCCAATGCGAACTAGTGCCCTCTCTCCCCTTCCTTTCACCACCTAATTTTTCAGAAGTCTGGTTTGTCCCCGTTGCTCCCATGTCATCTCAGGCTTACATACACATTCCTTCTGTTTGACACCTAGGGTCTGAGGAACACGGTTCCTCAGTGCAGGTGGGTCATGTCTTCTTTCCTGACTGTGCTCAGGAGGCATCAGACACAGCTTGTGAGGGAGTCAGGTTGGCAGTGCTGCCTGATTTGGTTGAGATTTCAGAATCTGGTTCTCAGTCTCCTCTTCTGGAATAGCCAATGCTTCTCACCCCATGACAGGTTTAGCATTTTTGTTTTTCTTTCCTAGACCCTGTGCCCCAAATGAGGAAAGTACTGCTCTATGGGCCCTGTGATTCCTCCTCTGCCGCAGGCATACTGCACTAACCTTACTAATGAACTCTCAGCCATTTCAGTTGTTCTGAAAATCCTGTTCTCACTCCTGAGTCACTGCTCTGTGTTCTGTACAGTTTATGTGAAGCTCGTTCATTAGGGGTCTATTAAATTGACTCAGGGCAGGATCACCTATTTTTCCTGATTGACATCTGGACCTAATGTCACGGAAGGCCATGAAAGGTGAGGGCCATCGTCTAGGAGCTAAGGTCCCCAGTGGTTCCAACAAAAGCATCAGCTGTATCAGATAAAATTTTGTGAACAAGGATAATTTTAAAGACAGTGCCCAATACTATGTAACAAGTTATCCAAAATTTAGTGGCTTGAAACAAACATTTTATTATGTGCACAATCCCTGTGAGTCAGGAATTCACAAGGGGGATAAAGGGATTGATACATCTATGTACCACAATATTTGGGGATTCAACGAAGTGGGGTAGAAAAAATAGTGGGGTAGAGAGTTACCTAGTTACCCCACAAACCATGAGGCTAACCTCCACATTGCCTTTTCAGTACTGCTCATTCTTGACACGTGGCTTTACCTAACCACGTTTCTCCTGGTCAGCCTTTCCCTTCCTGCTCACCTGGGGAGCACACAGCACAGGGCCTACCCACACCTACAGAATTAGAGTGCCTGGAGATGAGGCCCAGGAATTTGTTTTGGAAGTTCCCCCATGTAATTAGGCTGATCCAGTAGGTTTGTCAAATATAGGGCTGTGTGATCAAATTCAGATTCCTTAAACTTAGCCTAAAAAGGCCCTCACCTCTCCCCAACTCTGCAGTCACATCCCCTGTCACTTCCCACTTCATGATTCCCCATTAATAATCCTGAACTACCAGTAGCTCATAATACCCGACATGCTGCTTCACTCCACTTGCTGGGCCCTTGTCCAGGCCGCAACCCTCCTCCCACCTCAACTGCCAACCTATTTTCCCTCCAAAATCCAGCTCCCATGTCTGCTTCCCTAACTACTTCACTTCCACCCCCGTCCAGAATTCGTCCTTCTCTGTCCTGTATTCCGATGGTACCTCATTCACACAGCATATTAGCACACAGTGGGGAGATAGCTACCTCTTCCCTGCGAGAGTGTGATCCACCTGAAGGCGGTTGCCATCTTCACTTTAGCATTCTCAGCATCTAACCCCAGGCTGAATTAAATTAGAAGAAGCTGCTTCTGTGGGTTAAATGGAATCCTTTGTCAAGGAGGGCTCCATATTCCTCTATTCAGTCAGGCTGCTGTGTGTTTTGTTAACCTACCTGACCCTGACATAATCAGGGAGGTTTCCTTTCAGCGTTTAGCATAGTACACACTAGCTCTTTCCCTCAGCAAGAAAGCAGATCTAAGTAAGAAAATAGATTTCACCCGCTGGTGCAACAGACTCAAAGGGCATTAGCATCCAATAAAAAAGCATCCAAACCAACGCCCTGCTGCCTCTCCTGGCATGGACACTTGTGTTCCCTCCTTCATCCCTCTAATATTCATGCTCTGGTTTCACATCCTGGACAACAGGGGCCAACATTTGCTTCGTATTTCCTGCCTTCTCCCGGTTACCTCTCCTTTGCTTGGAACTTTGACCAAGACTGCAGCTGCAGCCCATAACTGACTCTCCCAATGTAATGCCTCCAGTTTCCAGCCAATAAAAGCGTCACAGATTATATAAAAACTCAGTCCCACCAAGAGCTTTGGTAGCATTCATCTGGAGACCCAGGATGTGGTATTGTCCAACATTCCCATGGCTGAAGTCCTTGCTTCTTGCTCTGGCTGGTCTCTGGGGGATGGCAAGATGACACCGCATTGGTTCTCTGACTTAGGGTGCATCCACATCACCGAAGGACTGTTATGTGTTGCTGCGCCCCAACCCTAGAAGTGCTGATTCAGTGGCTGTGAAGTGCAGTCCGAGAATTTCAAAAAAGCTCCCAGGTGATGCTCCAAGGACCAGACTTTGAGAACCACTGTGGTAGAGAGTGTCTGGAGGGTGGACCAAGTTATTACTGGCTTGTTAAGTCTAAATAGTGGTTCTCAAACTTGGCTACATATTAGAGTCCCACTGCACGGATTCGTACACAGGTGGGGTCCCTCAGCCTGGTTGGAGGTCAGGGCCTATCGGGGCGTCTCGCCCAGTCACAATCAGGGCTGATCGGGAATGTGTCGGGAAGAATCAGTATGTTTAAAAGCTTCCCAAGTGCTTCCAGTGTGCAGGCAAATGTGAGAACCAGCAGGGGGGTGGGTGGGGGAGGGTGGGGAGGGGTAATGGAGGTGGGGGAGGGGTAGGAGGGCCGCAGGAGAGGAGGTTGGCTGGGGGAGGGGCTGCAGGGGGAGGGGCTGCAGGAGGTTGGCCAGCCAGTGGGAGGGGAGGGGCTGCGGGCAGTTAGCCAGCTCAGGGGAGGGGCTGCAGGAAGTTGGCTGGCTCGGGGGAGGTACCATGGGAGGTTGGCCAGACACGGGAGGTTGGCTGTGGAAGCACACTGACCACCAGGGGGCAGCTCCTGCATTGAGCATCTGCCCCATTGTGGTCAGTGCACGTTATAGCGACTGGTCAACCTGTCATTCGGTCATAATGGTCGCTTAGGCTTTTATATATATAGATACAAGAATCAGCTGGTGAGATTTATTTTTTTATTGTTTTAAATATTTTAAATACTTTTATTGATTTCAGAGAGGAAGGGTGAGGGAGATAAAAACATCAATGATGAGAGAGAATGATTGATCAGCTGCCTCCTGCATGCCCCCTACTGGGGATTGAGCTCAAAACCTGGGCATGTGCCCTTGACTGGAATCTAACCCGGGACCCTTCAGTCTGCAGGCCAACGTTCTATCCACCAAGCCAAACTGGCCAGGGCACCTGGGGAGATTTAAAAATTTCGGCTGCCCAGATGTGCAGAGGGCCCAGCAGCATCCAGAATGCAAGAACCTGAGTCTCCCATGGGCTCCTCACTGTTCCCCAAACCCACAGAGGAGGCGGTGGCCCATTGTGTACAGCGCACAACAGCTGCAGGAGCTGAAGGAATTCTTTAAGAGCAACCATTACCCGACCCGCCAGGAATGGGAAATCCTGGCGGCCAGGCTGAACGTAAAGGAGCACCAAGTGCATGCGTGGTTCAAGAACCGCAGGGCCAAACATGCTAAGCTGCTGGGACTGCATAGTCGGCAGGGCTCGGGAGCCGGTGCTGAGCACCAGGGCCCTGGAGTCTGCGCCCCGCGCCTGCACCTGTGGGCCCGTGTTCCAGAAGGACCCTGTGTTCCCCGGGGGCCCAGGTTTCTGCAGCCCCCCTCTGCACAGCCCCTTTAAAGTCTTCTCAGTAGCAGATCCCAGTGTCTCCAGCCACAGCCATGTCTGGTGGATCCCTGAGCAGGGTGCCCAGAGCATGGTTCCTGTTGCTCCAGCTCCAGCCCCAGCCGGGGCCACAGTCTGGCCTCAGGGCCCCTATGCTGTTGTGACCCCTGGATTCACGAGCTGAGCTCACCCCAAGACCCCTTGGAGGGACCCTCCTCCTCCTCCACCTGGGTACAAAGAAGGAGATGACTGTGGATTAGGAGGACTGGACGTTACTGGCTCTATAAGCGATTGTGTCCCTGCAAAGTCCTGTAGATTCTGTGGTGCCAGAGGGGACTAGGGCGTCTTTGGCCAGTGTGGTGCACCCACGTGGGTGTGGGAAGCAGTGCCCGCAGGTTAGGCTATTGCAGCGTGAACACACCTCCATTATTCAACTTGGGGAAGTGGCCTTGCTGTGTTCACTGTACGGCCACCGCGTGTCCTGCTGCGCGAATGCCCCCGTCGTGTTAATTAGGGCGCGCGCGACATTGCTGCGGGTTCTCAGGTCTCGGAGCTCAATAGCGGCTCGCGGTGGATGTTCTGCTTTGGTGGTGCTGCCGGAGAACTTCCCCAAGAACCCAGCCCAGCCTCGTAGGCCATTTAATTTGAATTGCACTAAATCCACAAATGTTTTTGGCGGTAACTGACATCTTTCTACAGCACTGAGCTTTACAAACTAAGTATATTATTCCTTCATTTGGTTGTTTGCAGAGTCTTCATGAAGTGTTATTTTAATCATTGAGGTCTGTGGTACATGCTTTTATAGATTTATTTCTAGTACTTTTCTTGTCTGACATTTTGGATGGTATTTTAAAGTCTGTCATGCTTATAGGATGCGGTTCACATATTTTATGTTGGTTCTATATTTTGAGCCAGGGACCCTGACTCAGATTGTTAAAATTCTATAACTTTTTGGGGCATTATCTGGGGCTTGATAATTTGAAATTTAATAGAGTGCATTGTTACCTTGTAAAAGAAGAGAAAAACTTCAGCTGCCCAGGCTGCATTCCATTGTAAATCAGCGTTTTTGAATGTGTCGGGAAGAATCAGTATGTTTAAAAGCTTCCCAAGTGCTTCCAGTGTGCAGGCAAATGTGAGAACCAGTGATCTAGACCAGCAGTTCTCCACCCTGGTTGCAAATTAGAGTCACATGGGGAGCTCTGAAAGCTTATTCCTGCCAGGAGCCCCACCCCAAGCCAATTAAATCAGAATACAGTGGGGCCTTGACTTATGAGTGTCCCGAGTGTCCCGACTAACGAGTTTTTCGAGGTACGAGCCGTCTCTTGGCCGATTTTTTGCTTTGAGTTGTGAGCTAAAATTTGGGTTATGAGCCAGCTTCAGATACCCCACCGCTAGTTGGCTCAGTGAACGCCACAACATCAGCCCAGCATCACGTGTCTCACTCGTTCACTTTAAGATTTGACATACGAGTAATGTGAGTTATGAGCTCCGTCACGTAACGAATTAAACTCGTAAGTCAAGGCCCCACTGTATCTGGGTGTGAGACCTGGCTGCCTTCCTTCCTTCCTAGTTTTCCATTTTTTTCTAAAGTTTAGCCAGTGTTGGGAATTACTAATCCAGACTTCAGTGCACCCCTATTATATAGTCACTAGAGGCCCAGTGCACAAAATTTGTGCATTGGGGGAGGGGGGGGAGTCCATCAGCCCAGCCTGGGCCCTCTTGCGGTCTGGGAGCCCCATGATCGATCACCCCAAAGAGGTAGGCCCGCCCACCAGCCACCCCACAGAGGGAGGCCCTGCCCACCTGCCACAGTGCCGCAGGTTGGTGGCCTGGGCCTCCCTCTTTGGGGTGATTATGGGGCGATGGCAGGGCCCCCAACCAATTGCATCACACCCACCTTGGCTGGCCTGGCACCAGTGTGTGTCATAGTGTGGTCTTCTGGATGGTCGTTCGCTGTTTGGCCGTTCGGTCAATTTGCATATTATACTTTTATTATTATAGATTTCTGTTCAAAGTCACAAATACTTTCTCATTTTGAAAAGAACAAATTGGGATAATTACTTTTGGAAAACTAGAGGCGACTGGCCTGAATAATCTGGGTGGGGGTGAGGACAGGGAACAAACCTTCTCTAAAATCACCCTGAGCAGCACTTCTCAGAGCCGCCTGGCCCTGCAGCATCTGCGTCAGTAGAAATGCACACGCTCAGGTTCTACTCCGGAAGTTTGGAGGGGGGCTTTGGAATCTGTGTTTCAAGTCTCCAGGTGATTGATGCATGTTAAAGTTTGAGAACCACTTGCCAGGGAGATAGCAGTGGGGGAATTAAGATCTTGCTCTTCCATTTCTAATGATCATTCACCTCTTTATTATTATTTTTTAACATACCTTTCCACCAGACCTCTCAAAAGGAAGACTATGGCAACAGCAGTAGCAATGCCAGAGCCACCTGGTTTGATGCCAAGCGAGTCAGTGTGAGATGGCACAGTCAAACCTCTAGCACCCTCTGCTGGGTATGGGCTTCCTCCCTGACCTTTCACTTAGCCTTAACTCGTGGTTTTTGTGTACTTACCAGGATGGCCACAGGTAATCCCCAAATTCTAACAGCCCTGAGCATTTAGTAGATGCTCCAAGACGGCACAGCCACCCGGATATGATTAAAGCATCCGGGGAGGCTCTGGGGCTCCGGTTTGTCCATCTTCTGTTTTCCATTTCCTCACCAGATGGGGTCACATACTCTCATTTTTATGCAAGTCACACACAGGAGCCTGTGCAACCAGTGCTTTGGAGGGAGGCCCTGATGGACTCAGTCCATCAGTATTTTACCAGAACAGAGCCTTCCTCTCAGCCTGGAGACCAACACAGTAGGAAGCAGCTCAGTTTTTTCCCAAGAAGCTTTTATCAAGGATTCGCCCTCACGGCCTATTTGAACGGAACTAGGGCACTTAGGAAATGTGAAGGGACACCTGTAAAATGAACAATCCCTTTGCTGGTGTTCTTGGCAGGAAGGGAACCATTTTATTGAGCACGTACTAATTCTCATGATTTTACATACACAATTTCACATAATCCCCATAACATTGTGAAGTTAGTATTATTCCTACTTACAGAAATACAAACATACAGGAAACAAATTCAGAGAGACTGAACGATCCTGAAACCCCTCAGCTACTGAAGTGAGATCCACCCTCTCACTGTTAAGCCCTCAGTCCCTCTGGGTGTGGCTTTGCCATCCACACCACACACAAATGCCAGCTAGCCCTGGCTTGTTCCAACCACTGCTTTACACTTCCTGATATAAATGGTGAAAATGGATACAATGCTCAAAAGAAACCAGTATAAATGTGTGCTAGGTTTTAAGAGTTGATTCTTGGGATGCTCTATAAAAATCAAGTGTGAGCAAAAAATACTTTATGAAGGAAATCCTAGAAGTAATGGCATCAAAAAGCACCCTATTTCTAGTACTCACCTGAATTTGTTTTCCCATTGTTCTGTTGTCCAACTTCTGACCCTATCAAGGACCTTCATGGATTCTCCAGCTGAGCTGACCAGGACTAATACCACAACCAACCTCTTTTAGCCCCAGGTGCTCTACCCCTGACTGCTCTACCCCTTTCTCCCACACTCCATCCTAGTTCCCACCTGTGGGTGAACAATCCACCTGGGAAGGGAGAGTACCTTCTTCCCCACAGCCTCCCAGCATTGAGCACTGTATTCTTTTAAAATCTTTACCATTTAAATAGTAGCAATAAAAATCTCATTATTTTCACTGGCATGTTAATTGCTGTTGAAGTTTAAGACATGTATATTTGAGAGTTTGTTGTTGTTTTTTTCCTTTGTTAATTGCCCTTTCATGTTCTTTACCCACTTCTTGTTGGAAGTGGTTCTTATTGATATACTAGAGGCCTGGTGCACAAAAATTTGTGCACTGGGGGAGGGGGGGAAGGCCCCTCAGCCCGGCCTGTGCCCTCTTGCAGTCTGGGACCCCTCAGGGGATGACCACTTGCTGGCTTAGGCCTGCTCCCCGGGGGATTGGGCCTAAGATGGCAAGCAGACATCACTCTGGCAGCCCGGCAGCTGTCGGGGGATGTCCACTTGCCAGCGGGGAGCAGGCCTAAATTGCAGTCAGACATCCTTAGCGCTGCTGAGGAGGCAGGAGAGGCTCCCACCACCACTGCTGTACTGGCAGCAATCAGCTTGGCTTGTGGTTGAGCAGAGTTCCTCCCATGTGAGAGTGCCCTGACACCAGAGGGCAGCTCCTGCATTGAGCGTCTGCCCCCTGGTGGTCAGTGTGTGTCATAGTGACCAGTCATTCCCAGTCTTTCTGCTGTTAGAGTCAGTTTGCATATTACCCTTTTACTATATAGGATAGAGGCTTGGTGTATGGATGGGGGCCGGCTGGTTTGCCCTGAAGGGTGTCCTGGATCAGGGTGAGGATCCCGCTTGGGTGCCTGGCCAGCCTGGATGAGGGGATGATGGCTGTTTGCAGCTGGTCACACCCCCTTCAGGGTGGGGGTCCCCACTGGGGTGCCTGGCCAGTCTGGGTGAGGGGGCTGAGGGCTGTTTTCAGGCTGGTGGGCAACTGAAGCTCCCAACCTCTCCTTTTTGTTCTTTTTCTTTTTTTATTCTGGGATTTATCTACCTTCTATGGCTGTCAATGGAGCTGAGAGCAGGCTCCAGCTTGAGGCCTTGGCTGCTGAAAGCAGGTATCTGAGGTTTGTTTAGCTTCTATAATTGAAACACTGTTGCAGCTCCAGCTCTGAGACCCAGCTGGCTGAATGCGGGTATCTGGGGTTTATTTAGCTTCTATAATTGCAACATAGTTGCTTAGAGTGCAGCTCAGAGCCCGGCACGGCAGGTGGGGAATCTTGGCTTCCTCCATCGCCGGGGCAACCAAGCCTCCTGTTCGCTTCAGCTGCCTGGCTGCCGGCCGCCATCTTGGTTGGCAGTTAATTTGCATATCGCCCTGATTAGCCAATGGGAAGCGTGTCAGAGGTACGGTTAATTACCCTATTTGTCTTTTATTAGATTAGATTAGAACTCTTTATTTACTAAGGATATTAATCTTCTGTCACATATCAGCAAATACTTTGTCCCAATTGTCTTTTGACTTTGGTTATTTTCGCAGCACAGGAGTTTTCAGTGGTCAAAGCTATGGTTTCTTCCTTCAGGGTCTAAGAAAGACCTCCCCCACATTGAACTTTTAAATTTATTTACCTACTAGAGGCCCAGTGCACAGATTCGTGCACTGGTGGGGGGCGTGGCCTGCAGGGATTGGCCCGCTGTGGGAGTACCACTCATCCCAGTCAGCTGAGAAGCTGTGGACCCACCCTCTGAGCGGCTGTTGAATGAGAAAATTAGTCTGAGCTGATATTTTGGGGTAATGTCTTGGGTAAAGGCATGTTCTATGTCCTGGAGGAACCTGGCAGAGCTTTGCACCCCAAAGCCACTTGGTGAATGTCCTTGATGTGTGATCCAGGATCAGTGACACCATCCGGGATGTAGAGCCACCCATTCTCATGATCCTCAGCCATCAGGACAGCTTCCCCAGGAGGTCCATAGTCACATCACCTCTTGCCATCTGCCTATGCCAGCTCCTCACACTCTTTCTAGAACATGCCTTAGAGGGCCTGCCTCAGCTGATGGGGTCAGGCCAGAGTCTGGATTGTCTCAGGTATTTGATAGGTACAGAGACTCAGCCTCACCCTGGGCCTTGTAGTGGCTGTTCCCACTGTGGGAGCACACTGACCGCCAGGGACAGCTCCTGCATTGAGCATCTGCCCCCTGGTGGTCAGTGCGCGTCATAGTGACTGGTCCACCAGTCGTTCTAGTCATTCCGCTGTTCGGTCACTGGGCTTTTATATATATAGATATATACCTTGTATAATTTTTATGTCTCCCTTTTTACATTTCAACCATCTGACATTTATTTTGGTGTAAGGTATGGGAAAGGACTCTAGAGTTAACTTCCCCTCAGATGGATAGCCAGTTGTTCTAACACCATCAATTGAATGATAACACTTTCCTCCCTGATATAAAGTACCACGTTTATTATATATATAATTTTTTGCATGTACTCTTGCTTTCTTTCTAGACTCTCTATTCTTTCCACTGATCTATCTATTCTTGTGCCAGTACCACACTGGTTTAATTTCTGCAACTTTTATGTTTTAATATCTAGTTCATGCCTTCTTTAATAACATTTTCCCAAATATTTCTTGGCTACTATTGAACATTTATTCTTCCAAGTGAATTTTGGAATTATTTTGTCAAAGCTTGGCTTTTCCACTTACTGTTCTAGAAATACCTGGGTCCACCTCTCCTTGGCTCTTCTTTCCAGTATTCAATAACCATTACCTGTGCTTCCCGTTCACCTGGCACTGTGCTAGGCACTAGAGATATAAAACTAATTTGACCCAGTCCCTGTCCTCAAGAGGCTCATCACATGTAGGAAAATAACACCAACAAATGGGGGCATTAAATCATGATGTCTGCTGTGAGGAGGACTGAAAGGGTAGAGTACCAAAGAAGGTTTGATGTATCTCCTGAGAGAAGAAGTAGAAAAGAAAATTGCAAGAGGTCACCTGTGCTTCACCACTGGGCCTGGTAAGGGGACTCAAGAAGTCTGTGATGACTATGCAACACTGGAACCCTAAGATTCCAAAGTTCTTAGGGGCTTGACACAAAAGTTTGCATCCCATCGTAGCACTGCCCAGTGGAGCAGCCTTTCTGGTTGCTCTCACCCCATGCTAAAGATTCCTTCTACATCATATCTTGCATGCTGGTAAAAGTACGGTGCCGTCCCCTACTCTACAGCTCTTCATGTCTTTCAAAGCATTATTTGCCTGTTTTATGTCACCTAAAATTCCCAACAGCCTTGTGAATATATATCATGATTTTCATTTGAAAGATGTATAAATGGATGCTTTGCAAAGCTAACACATAAAGTAAACAATGTTATGTAAATGGATGTTCAGAAAGACTAACACCTGAATTAAGTGATCTGTCCAAAGTGCTAAGAGACAGAGCCAAGCCTAGAAGGGAAGTATCGGTTTCCCGGGTCAGGTCTCTTTCTATCACAGCCTGTGGCCTACAAAGTATTCAACCTGTAAGAAGGTATGTCTAGAACTCCAGGATATCACTCTTCTACCCTTCACTCCCCACCTCTTAATGAAATGGGGAATCCTCTTTCTTTCTACTTCTCCATCCAAAAAGAGAGGAGGAAAAAAGGCTTGGACAAGACTGGGATGAGAATCTAGATCAGTGGTTCTCAACTTGTGGGTCGCAACCCTTTTGGGGGTCAAATGACCCTTTCACAGGGGTCGCCTAAGACCATCGGAAAACACATATATAATTACATATTGTTTTTGTGGTTAATCACTATGCTTTAATTATGTTCAATTTGTAACAATTAGCCAAAACCGGTTTGGCTCAGTGGATAGAGCGTCGGCCTGCGGACTGAAGGGTCCCAGGTTCGATTCCGGTCAAGGGCATGTACCTGGGTTGCGGGCATATCCCCAGTGGGAGATGTGCAGGAGGCAGCTGATCGATGTTTCTCTCTCATCGATGTTGCTAACTCTCTATCTCTCTCCCTTCCTCTCTGTGAAAAATCAATAAAATATATTTTAAAAAAAAAACAAAACAATTTGTAACAATTAAATTGGGGTCACTATAACATGAGGAACTGTATTAAAGGGTCGTGGCATTAGGAAGGTTGAGAACCACTGCTCTAGATGGAGGCCAAAGTGGAGCTGAGGGGAAATGGGCCTCTCTGGGACAAGGTTCAAGGAATTATGGCTGTCAGGGTTTCTGGCTGAAGCATCTCCAAAGGCTCCCTGGCTGAATCCCCAGTCACTACCACTCACCTACTTCTGACACTGCCACCATTAGCAGCTTCTGAACAGAATTTATCTCTTCCTCTAGCAACTGATGGACAGAATTCAGACTCAACTTTTCATCTCTTCAGATGTAGCTTTACATACGCACACACACAGAGAGCAAAAGAAAAACAAAACAACAAAAAAGTAGAACACACACACAAAAATCAAAACACACGTCTTTAAAGGATTTTTGTTTTGTGTTGCATTAGTAGTAGTAGTAGTAGTAGTAGTAGTAGTAGTAGTATTTTAAGGGTGTGTATTCTTACTAGCAGTGGAAAAGTGGTAGAGAATGGTGTTATTTCAGGTAAAGAAAGGAAGACATTTTCCCTATCCCAGTTTTTCTTTGGGAATATCTGGGACAGGAGATTAATCTGCAACTCTTGCTCACCTGGGTACTTCATTGCTGGAGCTGCGAGTTAAAGAGAGTGAATTTGGGGTCAACGTTGGGAAATGGGCTGGAAGCTGCCAAGACTAATATTAAGGATGGATGGGGGCTCAGAAGAGCTATTGGGGAGTGTTCTTCCCTACCTCAGCCTCCAGACCTTGGCCTGGACCAGCTGGAGAGAGTGAAAAAAAGTGGAGGTGGGGATATGGGCCAAACAAGGGACAGGAAAGAAGGGAAATCTTAAGTCAAGAAATTGGGAGGGAATCCCTACAGCTGACTCTGAGGCAGAAGGTGGGAGGGTTTGGCTGCTCATGCACGTGCATGGGGGAAGGGGGAAGAGAGTGCGGAGGGAGGGAGATGAAGTTAAGTGACCTAGGTAGCTGAGCAAAGTCAGGCTTGTAAAGCCAACTGCAAAGCTTGCTTCTGTACCTAATGTGTATTCCATCTGCCAGTAGAAGCACTAATAAATGTTACATGTTGAAACTGTTGCACTAGCTTGTACACAAAAATTCCATATGCCAACTGACTGGACTACATGAACACATCTGTCAAAAACAGGTCTCTTAGGCATAATTTAGGATGTTCCAAAGCAGCTTTATAATTGTTTCAGCTTCCAGCTGGTATGAATTAACTCTCATAAGCCAGGTCTATTCTCACGGAGTAAAGAATTGGGCCAAATGTCCAAATAATTCAAGTCAGAAACACTCTTTGCCTTCATTATAGAAAGTATCAGTAGCAAGGCCCTTTTCCCCTCAAAATTATGCTGCTGATTGACTCCGTGTTAGATGTCACATTACTAACGTGTTAATCTAGCCATTTTTACAAGATTCTGCTACTCCAATAACATTTGCAATTTAGAATGTACGTTAACATGCATTAGGTGATTAGATCTCAGGTGCCAAGTGCATTTCAGTTGAAAAGTCAGTATGTGAGAACTCCTGAGATGGCCCTGTCAGATCTGTTCTCTTGCTACAACAGGGGATGCAGGGAGGAGGAATGCAATCAGTGAAGGAAATATCCTTGGGTGAGGATTAAATAAATAAATAAATAATTTAAAAAGATCAATGGAAAAATATCCTCAGGGGAATGAAAAAAAAAAAAAAAGAATGAATGAAATAACAGAATCAGGATCTCCAAATGTCTCAGCACGATGGAACAATGGGAAGTCTAACACAATGAAATGAGCCAGGTCTCAATGAGAAATTCATCAGGAGGAGGCCTGAAAAAAGGCTTGGGGATTTCAGTTCACTGCAAGTCATTGAGGCTGCCCTGGTGATGTCTGAGACTATGCTAGTATATGAATACTATCCAAAACAGGGCAAGAAATCCTTCCTCAACTCTGATTCAGATACTATGCTCAGATACAGATTCCTCATCCTATCTAATAAAAGAGAAACATGGTAATTAGCCATACCTCCGCTACCCTTCCCATTGGCTAATCAGGGCGATATGCAAATTAACTGCCAGCCAAGATGACAGCCGGCAGCCAGGCAGCTTGAAGCGAACATGAGGCTTGCTTGCTTCAGTGACGGAGGACTCCAACGTTCCCCACCTGTCGCTGCCGGCCTCTGAGCTTGCAGTTTGAAACATTGTTACAAATATAGAAGCTAAACAAAACCCCAGAAACCTGCTTTCAGCCAGCCGGGATCTCAGAGCTGGAGTTGAAACAGTGTTTCGATTATAGAACCCAAACAAACCAGATACCTGCTTTCAGCAGCGGAGGCCTAAGAGCTGGAGCCAAACCTCAGAGCTAAAGCTGGTCCAGAATAAAAAAAAAAAAAAGAAAAAAAGGAGCGGTTGGGAGCTTCAGTCACCTGCCAGCCTGAACAAAGCCCTCAGCCCCTCACCCAGACTGGCCAGGCACCCCAGTGGGGACCCCCACCCTGAAGGGTGTGTGACCAGCTGCAAACAGCCATCATCCCCTCATCCAGGCTGGCCAGGCACCCCAGTGGGGACCCCCATCTTGATCCAGGACACCCTTCAGGGCAAACCAGCCGGCCCCCACCCATATATAGGCCTCTATCCTATATAGTAAAAGGGTAATATGCCTCCCGGCACTGGGATCAGCGTGACACGGGGCAGTGCCCAACCCCCCTGATCGCCCTGCGGCTCTGTGTGTGACAGGGTGCGGCGCCCCAACCCCACCCCCCCGCACGGGCCCTGCTCTGTGTGTGACGGGGTAGAGCCATAACCTCCCCATCGGCCCTGACCTGAGTTTGACAGTGGCGGCGCCCCAACCCCCTGATCGGCCCTGCTCTGTGGGTGATAGAGGGAGGCGCCCCAACCGCCCTCTGGTCCCTGCTGTGTGTGTGACGGGATAGAGCCATAACCTCCCCATCGGCCCTGCCCTGAGTGTGATGGGGGCGGTGCCCCAACTCCTCTATTGGCCCTACTCTGTGAGTGACGGGGGGGAGCTCCTCAACCCCCTGATGGGCCCTGCTCTGTGAGTGACAGGGGGCAGCACCCCAACCCCCTGATTGGCTCTGCTCTGTGCGTGATAGGGGGTGGCGCCACAACCTCCCCATTGACCCTGCCTTGAGTGTGACAGGGGGTGGTGCCCCAACCCCCTAATCAGCCCTACCCTGAGCGTGACTGAAGGTGGCATCGCAACCTCCCAATCCGCCCTGCTCTGTGCATGACAGGGGGCGGCACCCCAACTTCCCAATCAGCCCTGCTCTGAGCCCGACCAGGGGCTGCACCTAGGGATTGGGCCTGCCCTCTGCCACCCAGGAGCGGGCCTAAGCCAGCAGGTCGTTATCTCCCAAGGGGTCCCAGACTGTGAGAGGGCACAGGCCGGGCTGAGGGGACGCCCCTTCCCCCCTGAGTGCACAAATTTTTGTGCACCGGGCCTCTAGTCTATATATATATATATAAAGCCTAAGCGACCACTGACCCGGACAGTAGCTATGACATGCAATGACCACCAGGGGGCAGACACTCCAATCAGTAATTATGATGCACACTGACCACCAGAGGGCAGACGCTCAATGCAGGAGCTGTCGAGCTGCAGTGACTTGGCAGCTGCAGTTCTTGGGTGATGCACCCGGAACCAGAGAGGAGGGAACCCAATTCTAGGGTGTATCATCTGAGAACCACCCTCTCGCAATCTGGGACCCCTCGGGGGATGTCGGAGAGCCGGTTTGGCCAGCTCTCCACAGGCCAGGCTGAAGGACCCCACTGGTGCATAAATCCATGCACCGGGCCTCTAGTTGTAATAATAAATTGGAGTGGATCCAAACAGGGCACCCAGCCTGGTAAACAAGACACAGTGCCTGTCCCTAAAGGACACCTAATGGAATGGGGGAAACTGAGTCAAACTTGAGTTCAAGGAACCTGTGAATAAGTTTAGCCTCAGAAAGAATGCTTAGAAGGAGCCATTCAGTATGGAGGGAATATAATTTTGGTTACCAAATATTTGAGCATGTCATATTAAAGAGATTAAATCTGTTTGGCATGGAAAAATTAGAAGCAATAAGCAAACTTTACTGGAAGGCAGAGTTCTGCTCAATGTAAGGGGAAAAGATGCTCTTTAAGCTACCTATGGATATTAGTATATCCATTTTCATTGGGAGTAACAGTGCCCTCAGTGGGGCAAAAATGATATTACAAGAGTGTCTAGCCCTCCAAAGTTCAACCTCACCCAACAAAGTCTTATTCCTTAGTATTTAATTCCTCATGTTGAGCTTTCTTAGGTATTACATGAGCATCACCGATACTGACCTGGAAGATTCACAAGGTATGCAAGATCACTACTACAAAACTATGGTGAATAGATGGCTGTGATTGGAGGATTCTCTTTCAATTGATTGCTTCATCTCAGTTATATTGTTACAAGTGGCCTGCATGTGCTATTATTGTCTACCACTGGCTGCCTGAGGATGTTGTCTGTGTTTGATCTGCCTTTGTGCATTGCTTGAGCTTTGAGAATTAAATAAAGATGGCTTATGTTTTAATATTTCAATCCACAGAAGTTACTCAACCCATCATTAGCTATGTCAAGTGCTGAAAAGAAAGTGTCAACAATATTTGAATATCTAGTATCCAGTTAAAAGCCATTTTTTCCAAATCAATGTAAAGTTAAAAGTTAATGTTTAAGAAATTAACATTTTTTCAGTTGTTCTACTTTTGTTGAAAAAATTAAGTTTTGAATAATTTTAAAACATTGATCACATTGCTATTATGTAGTTCTAAAATTGCTAATATGCATATATAGAAACATTACAATTCACAAGTAAGTTATATTGAAAGTTACTCAACAAATGCAGTTACAAAGATAAATGTTAATAGCTTTGACTTTCAATTTAACTAAAATTTTAACTTAAAATTTTATTTTGTTGTTCTTAACCTGTATGATAAAGAGTAAGCTTTATACTTATTCTTCCTATATATAAAGCACAGATATACATACAGTATACAAACAGATACACAGTATATCTGTGGAATTAAAATTTCATGAGGGGTGATTAGAAGAAAATAAAAAGGCTTTGTAGGAGAGCAATAATTTATTTTGTTATTCCTCACCCAAGGATATTTTTTTCATTGATTTTTTTTTTTTTAAGAGAGAGTGGAAGGGAGCAGGGGAGAGTAAGAGAGAGAAACATCAATGAGAGAGAGACACATTGATTGGTTGCCTACTGCATGCCCCCCAACTGGGGCTGAGGATAGAATCTGCAACCCAGGTACATGCCCTTGACCAGGAATCTGACCTGTGACCCTTCAGTATGCAAGCTGAGGCTCTAACCCAGCGGTTCTCAACCTGTGGGTCGCGACCCCTTTGGGGGTCGAACGACCCTTTCACAGGGATCGCCTAAGACCATCAGAAAACACATATATAATTACATATTGTTTTTGTGATTAATCACTATGCTTTAATTATGTTCAACTTGTGACAATGAAATTGGGGGTCACCACAACATGAGGAACTGTATTAAAGGGTCGCGCATTAGAAAGGTTGAAAACCACTGCTCTAATCACTGGTTGGTGCAGGAGAACAATAATTTTTTAGAAGTTGAGAAACTTAAAGCCATCTAAGTATTTCAGGATAAAACCATTTGGCTATTTGCTTGCCAGAATGAATCAAAGCCAAAATTTGAAAATAATAATGGGTTTATTCACATTTTCTTCTTGTCCTTATGTCCTCTTTCTTGCTTTTTTCACCCCAAGTTGCTGTACAACTGCTAGTAACAGAATCACTTTTTCCCTTTGGGGGCACAATCCATTCCCTAGCTGCAGTGGTGGTAGGTGACCCAGGCCTGGCTAGCAGTGGACGTGTTACTTGAACCAGGACAATCAGAGTTAATCCTGGGACTTTTCCTGGAGCTAAGAGGCGGCTATCTTTTCCTGTAGGGGTTACATTTGTCAGGCTGTGAGCTGGAAGTTGTGGAGTGTCTCTTTGCCATAAGCTGGGGAAAGCCTATCAGAGAATAAAGCCAACCCGGCAGAGAGACAGCATTCAGTGATAGCCTTGAGGACCTAGGTCTAGGCATGCTTGAAGCTTTCTGAACCCTTGGAGCTCCTGGTGTGCTTTGAGGCTTAACCCAACTGGAGATGTGTCTCTGTCACTAGCAACCAGGAATAACTAACCAGTTCATAGCTATGGGCCAACTAAGAAAAGACTGCTCACATTCCTGGAAGTATGTTGGAGCTTTGAATCAACCTCCAGACATCTATTGGCTGACCACTAAACACCACTGCATCTTGTATATGCAAGAGCTTTCAGCATGTCTGTGACCAATCAAAAGCAGTAAATATTTCTTATAAACTGTGTACCCATCATAGAACCACCCCCACTTTCATCTTTCCCTGCTCCCTTATCTGTAGCCAATGTAAATTCTTTCAAACATCTTATATCTTTCTTCCCCAAAACATAAAAAAAAGAAGTGCCTGTCAACTCCAGAACGGCAGACATGCCTGTCTTTTCCACCTCGCCATCCATGCCACCGGTGGTTTAGACTTCATGCTCCAGGACCTGGTCCTCTTCTGGCTAGCACTGGCTCAATAAAACCTTTCTTTAGAAAATATTTCAGCTGTGAAAGCTTTTTGTCTAACATATTTGTGTGACATCCTATCATTATTACTTCACTTATCAAGTATGTATCATTATCCTGGCCAGTTGGATAGAGTGTTTCCTGATATGGCAAGCTTATAGGTTCGATACCCGGTCAAGGCATATAAATGCATAAATACGTGGAACAAATCGATGATCCCTCTCTCTCCCTCCCCCTCTTCTCTCAAATTAATAAAAAAAACCACCAAATATGTATTATTAAGATACTACATATTGAAAGGCAATAGACATGAATCTATACTTATGAAATTCTACTCTGACCTCCATGAAAAATGCCTATTGCTAATTTATGACAAATAGAAGATGAAACTGATTTAGATAATTGTATTACAAAGTATGTCTTTCACAAATATTTTTAAAATTAAACTACAGTATATTGCCTAATATATTATAGAATTTGTTTGTAAGGTTCTAATCAGCACATTCATTAGCAACTAAAGCTGTTCAGTATTCCCCATGAGTTTCTCCATTTAATAGTCCTGTACTCAATAATCTGAAATTCAGTGATTCTAGATTTTTCAATCTACTGCCAAATGCCTTGTCGAAGAGAAGAAGAAGGAGGAGAGGAGGAGGAGGAGGAGGAGGAGGAGGAGGAGGAGGAGGAGGAGGAGGAGGAGGAGGGGAGGAGGAGAAGAAGAAGAAGAAGAGAAATTGAAATTCATAAAGCAAAGATACTAGCAACAAAAGATGGTTTACAATCAGTTAACACTGTCCATTTCTCTGTGGACACAAAGCAGACCAACTAATGGGAAGTGAAGTCCCAGTCTGCAGAATTTAATTTATCAGCAGCAGCAACTGGGAGTCAAAATGGGATGGTTAAGGAGTTTTAACTCACTAGGAATATTTAGGTTGGGATACACTACACTTGAGGACATCCAAGGATAGAGATCAGAGACATCAGAAGACACAGGCTTGGGAACAAGGGGCCAGGGTTTGTAATACAAATTCAGAAGTCAACAGAAATTCAATTGTGGAGGCTCAAACAATGGCTGGATTCTCTGGAGGAGATAAAAGCAAAAGGTCCTGTAGCAAGTCTAGGTCAAGCAGAGAGGGAGGGCCTAAAAAGGCTTTTGAAAAAAATAAGCCAGTTTAGCATCAAAGAGTAAAAAACAAAGAAAAGAACAAAAGGCCACATTGCAAGCGCCTGTATCTTCACAGCTGTTGAGAAGGTGGGAAAGGAAGTCTTATAATTGAGGCAATCTTTGTTTAGGTTATATGTTATATGTTAAGTCATCTAGTGGGCAGGGCTTCATTTTGATCCTAGTTGATAGAAGACAGATGTCTGGCATCTGGATCTATGACCAAGTATGGTCACTGTGTTATAGCAGCTGGCAGTCATGCCTGGCCCAGTCTCTGTGGAGGAACAATGACCACTAACAGTTGTGCATCCAGATTTGGGGGGACTGGGGAGTAGTATGACGTATTTCACATAAATTACATGGAAGGAAGGGGTTTGAGTTCGTCTTTTAATTTTTGGTACCAATGATCATAAAGCAGTTATAAATTTGTTATATTCCACACTTACGAAATTTTAGCATGGAATATTACCTCTGTAACTAATAATCTGTAGAGCTGTCATGATTTATATTACTAAACTGGCCACGTATCCTGTTCATACCTAAACTACAGCTATCAGCTAAACAGGGCTGAAGGCTCTTAAAATGATCAACTTCACCCCCTTCAGAAGTCTCCATTGATTTAATGAATAGACCAAGTCCGTAGAGAAGAACAGCTTTGGATTGTTTATAGCCAAAGCTCTGAGAATTCCCTCTACCCACCCTATCCTTCTCCACTATCATTTGTGACTGTTTCCAAGTTTAATTCTCTTGTTTAACACTCTTCTGGACTCCCCATTCACTTCACAGTAAAACTCAGCCTTGCTTCCAGGATCCAAACCCTGTTGAGGAGTTTTTATGGAGGTTTCACTACATGGGCATGATTGATTAAATTTTTGGCCACTGGTTACTGAACTCAACCTCTAGGTCCTCCTCTCCATGGAGGTTTGGTGATGGGGGTAGGGCATGAGACTGAAAAGTCCAACCCTCAACTTTCTAATCATGCCTTGGTCTTTTTTGGCAACCTGCCCTATCCTGAAGCTACCTTCAGGGGTTCCTAGCACACTAGTCATCTCATTAGCATACAAAAGACACTCTTATTTAAAATTATATATATATATATATATATTGATTTCAGAGAGGAAGGAAGAGGGAGAGATAGAAACATCAATGATGAGTGAGTATCATTGATTGGTTGCCTCCTGCACTTCCCCTACTGGGGATTGAGCCCGCAACCCAAGCATGTGCCCTTGACTGGAATCAAACTTGGGACCCTCCAGTGTGCAGTCCAATGCTCTATCCACTGAGCCAAACCAGCTAGGGCCAAAAGACACTCTTAACAGTCAAGGGTTTTAGGAGCTGTGGGCTAGAAACCTGGGACAAAGAGCAAATATGTATTTCCCCTCAAACCACACAACTCTAATGTTGAAAAGTGACCTTCAATATGTATATGTCTTTGTATCATATACTAGGGGCCCAGTGCACGAATTCATGCACCTTGAAAGGAATTGTGGGTGGCGAGGCTGCAGTGAGCACGGGGCGGGTCTCGGCCCATCCTCTGCGCCCCGCCTTGCCCCTTCTGCCGCAGCCCCCGGTCCCCTGTCTGCTGGCAGCCATGCTCCCACCGCTGCTGCTCCCATGCACTGATGTGCTGACAGCGCCGGCCCTGCTTGCACCTGCTGACAGCGTGGAGCAATTGGGGCCGGCACCAGCAGCAGGTGTGAGTGGGGCTGGTGCCGTCAGCTGGTGCACATGGTGGCTGCTGCCCCGATCGCCCCTCAGGAGCTGGGGGAGAGAAGCCCTCAGGGGCGATTGGGGCCAGTAGCCGCAGGCAGTGGGCACAGGTGGGGCCAGTGCTGGCAGCAGGTGCGAGTGCAGGGTGGGACCGCAGCGCATGGGAGCAAAGAATTTTCAGTAACCACCAGAGGCTCGCCCCGTGACAGCAACCAGTGTCCCACCTTGGTCTGGCACGCCCCCTCACCTGCTCCACCATCCAGTCGCAGCCAATGCCCACCATGTTCCGCACTCTACCATCTGCTACCCACACCCACCATGTTCCGCGCATGGCCCCTGATGGTCAGCGCACATCATAGCGACCGGTTGTTCGGTTGTTCCACCGTTCGGTCTATTTGCATATTAGGGTTTTATATATACATAGATGGTGCATGCCTTTAAAAAAACCTTTCATTGTTACGAATAGCAAATATGGAAAACCGCATACCACTATACAGGTGAGAAGAGAAATCCTTGCTCACCATGCTAGCAACCTTCCATTTGTCAGGTGTCTCCTCCCAATTATAATCCCCTTTCTCCTCCCAAGAACAATTACTATCCTGATATTTATGATAATCACTTCTTTTTCAACTGTATTACCTAAACCTGCAACCTTATGATTGTTTTACGTTTCCCTTTGCCTCTTACGTATCTTTTTATCTAAAGAATCCCCTTTCTCCTCTTCCTTTGTTGAAATAGCAGATTAACTGTCCTGTCACTTTCTATAACCTGAATTTTATTGATTGCATTCTGTGGAGTAATTTAACGTATTTTTCTGTCCTTTTTATTTTCTTTAAATTTATGGCTGCCTGGCCGGTGTGACTCAGTGGTTGAGTGTGGACCTAGGAACCAGGTCACAGTTCAATTCCTGCTTAGGGCACATAGGTTTTGGGATCGATCCCCAGTAGGAGGCATGCAGGAGGCAGCTGATCAATGATTCTCTTTCATCATTTATGTTTCCCTCTCTCCTTCCCTTCCTCTCTCTGAAATTAATAAAAACGTATTTTAAAAAATTGATGGCTGGATCACCTTGTGGTCAAAAATCAATGTATTTCTTTTTCTTTTTCCTATATATTTTTTATTTCAGAGAGGAAGGGAGAGGGAGAATCATTGATCAGCTGCCTCCTGCATGCCCCACACTGGGGATCAAGCCACCAGCCAGGTCATGTGCCCTGACCAGGAACCTGTTACCTATTGGGATGACACTCAACAAACTGAGCCATACTAGCAGGGCTATCGTAGTGTATTCTTGGCATCAGTAACACCTGTTATGGGGTCTTGATTCTACCTTGTCCTACTGGATGGGGGCAATGGTAGCAGCTCCCTTAGCCCAGTTCTGCATTATTATCCAGAGAGAGCAAATATCCTGAGATAATAGTGCACTCCTACAGCCCTTTAAACAAGTTTCTAAGCACCAATTCCCTATTTTAAATCCCTATATTTAAAATAGCCAGATGCATTTCCTGCAACTGAATGCAAACTCATACATTAGTAAAGATATAAAAGCCTTCCAAATTAATCTGCACAATCAATCCCAATCAAAATTTTAAAATAATTGAAAAAAACCTAAAATGTATATGGAATATGTCAACCTAAAAAATTGGAGGGGAAAGGTACTCACCCTACCATATATTAAAAATATTGAGTTTATGTATTAATTTAATAATAGATGATGCTGGGTAATGGGCTTATGTAGGTTCATTATATTACTTTTACTTTTGTGTGCTTGAAGTTTTCCATAATAACGTAAAAAGAATATTCAGTCTGGTGTTCAAAAAGTTAGGATTGGAGTTATACATTTGGGGCTCATCAAAATAAAGATAACATTTAAAGCCATGGGATTGGATAAAACCATTTAGGGAAAGTATAGATACGAAAGAAAATGGGACTAAAATGTGAGCAACTCTAATATTTATAAGACAGTGAAAAAAGATAAAGTAGACTGAGAAGATGCCATGGGGCAAGAGGAAACCAGGAAGTGAGATGCTCTGGAAGCCTAGGGAAGAAAATGTTTCAAAAATGTGGAAGTGGTCAAGTGTGTCAAATGCTACCTAAAGGCTAAAATGAGAACTAAATTTATCTTTTGGATTTGTCAAGATGGAGGTTTAGACAGTTTGGAGAAATTTTTCTATAAAAGGGAACAACAACAAAAAATTAAGTAGAAGCTGGAGAAAAGAGGTTAAGTATTTTGTTCCCTTTTCAGGTACCTGATACTAAGGCATATTAGTGTACTAGTAGAATGATCTAGTTGAAAGGGGGAAAACAGAGATACTGGTTAATAATGCGGATTTCATAATCAAAGAAAACAGGATAATTTCAAGAGAAACATCAAAAGTGCTTTATTCAAAGTAATGTCCATTGCTAGCTACACATTTCCCCCATCTTTCAGGTAATTTGTGGATACCGTCCCAATAGAACTTTTGTTTTGAGGCAAACCATACAGATACAATTTTCCACTTTTTCGTATGTTTTGAAGTGCTGCTCAGAAAGGGCATGGGCCATCAATCGGAACAAGTGGTCATCTGAAGGAGCAAGGTCTAGTGCAGTGATGGCGAAACTATGACATGCGTGTCAGAGGTGACACGCAAATTCATTTTTTTGGTTGATATTTGTTAAATGGCATTTAAATATATAAAATAAATATCAAAAAAATGAGTCTTTGTTTTACTATAGTTGCAAATATCAAAAAATTTCTATATGTGACACGGCACCAGGGTTAAGTTAGGGTTTTTCAAAATGCTGACATGCCGAGCTCAAAAGGTTCGCCATCACTGGTCTAGTGAATACGGCGGGTGGGTTAATTGTTGGTCTTCAAACTTTTTCCATTGACCTGGACGTTCTTTGTCTTTCACATAGAAATCATCACTTTTAAAGCATTTAAACCAACGTTCACAAGTATGTTGAGATGGAGCATGTTCACCATAAGCTTCCCGAGGTGTACGATAACTTTCAGCAGCACTTTTCTTCAAAATAAAGTAATGAATTAAAAGTTCCCACAAATGCTCTCTTTTTGGCACGAAATTCAACATTTTTAAGTGTAAAAATATCTATAATGTTAACACCTTCAGAAAATTTGACATATGAAGTTTTGATGCTTGTTGTCAATACAACAAAATAGCATACATATAAAAATCGCATATATATCAACATATGTGTAACTCCATGTATTGAAAAAAATTTGCATTATTAACCAGTACACTTGTAGGAAGAAAATAATAACAGAAGAATCAAGGTGCTGAATGAAATAAAGTACAAGCAGAGGAAATATTTTTCCCATTTTTAACAAAACATGGAGTGAAGGCAATATTTATAGGTTCAGATACATACAGATGGATAGATTTGGTTGGGGGGAAAGATGAGGTTGTTTGTGCCTATTTTCAAACCTTTAACTCTCTAAGCCTCAGTTCCCTCACCGGTAATATGGTGGGTACCTACTTCATAAGATTTCTGAGGCTCGAACTACCATACCAAAGAGCCAACTCTGAATATTGAATTGTTATTAATATTCCTAGTTCAAGTCTCCATGAATTCTACAAAATAATCAATCTCTCATTTTGCATTTAACAAAATACCACAACTAAAAACAACTATAATGAAAGTAACTTAATGGGATTGAGGGTGTCAGGGTAAGCTTTCCTGAGACATTTAAACTGAAAGCTAAATGAGGTGTAGACATTAACTTGACAAAGGTGGAGTGTTAGAAGAGTTTAAGGAGGTTTAGAAACAAGCAAACAAAAGTCCATTGTGGCTATCAATCATGAGCCACTATATGAAGCAACTTCAGGCAACTAAATCACATTTCTCCTCAGTGATTTCCAATACCTCTTGCGGGTCAAAATAGGGCTCTTAAGAAATGAACATAATATAAACATTTTGGCTCTTGCTGAAAGACTCAAGTCCAACTGAGACATGAAAACAATTTATGGACTTTGATTAAACCATAAACTACAAACCGAGCAGGGAAAAAGGTTTCTGGTTTCTTGCCTACTCTATTGACACAGGCTATGTTGAGTGCTGAGTAAACGATTCTTAGGCTTATTCAAGCTCAGCAGTAAAGTGTGGGGCCAGTTACCCCTATTTGCCATAAACACTGGGAGAGCACAGGAAATTGTAACATCTAAACTACTACTTTTGCCATCCCTGAGCTAAGATAGCAACTTAGTAACTAATTTTTAGAGTTAAAAAAAACCCTTTATATAAAAAATGTTTTATATAATTAATATTATATTTAACATTTATAATATATACTTGATATTTAATATTAGCAGAAGTATAATTCTGCTAAAAAAAAATTAGCACTCACAAAATAAGCAGAAGCAGCTGAAGGAACCAGGAATCAAAGTATTTTCTTACTATTAGGGAACCTTTCTTGATTTTCAACATGGTGCAAGTCTTAAAAGTTACAAAAGAACGCCTGGCTGGTGTGGCTGTGGACCCATGAACCAAGAGGTCACGGGTTCCGTTCCCGGTGGGGGCACATGCACGGGTTTCCGGCTTGATCCTCAGTAGGGGGCGTGCGGGAGGCAGCCCATGGATGCTTCTCACCGACGTTTCTATTTCTCTAGCGGCTCTCCCTTTCTTTCTTTCTTTCTTTCTCTCTCTCTCTCTCTCTCTCTCTCTCTCTCTCTCTCTCTCGTCTAAAAAAAAATCAATAAAAGCATTTTTTTAAAGTTACAATAGACAAAAGTGGAAACCAAAGGAAAATAAAAAATAACCTGGAATATTTCCTGAAAACAGGTGTATAAAAGGTCAATCAGAATCTTGTGTTTATGTAAATATCCAGAAAACATCACATGACTAGGACGCTTAGAATGCAGTATAACATGAAGGGGGGAAAAACTGCTCCTGGACAAAGGTAAAAGTTTCAAAAAGGGGAGTATTTCTGTGTATTTTGTAACATTTCTATAGTACTGAACAATGTTGGCAGTCATTTTGACCTTTTTTGTTAGGACAGTGACCCACACAGCTTCACAGTACAAACACACACCCTTTTCTGTGCTACACTTGACTCATATTCAATAACAGAAGCAACACTGTTTTTTGAGAAAATACCAACTGTTACAATTACCTTTAAAATGTACTCACAGTTTAAACAGATTTAAATAAACTTTTCCAAAACGAAAAGCACCTACACGTTTTCTTGTTGCATCAATTGCATTTTCTCTAGCGAAGGGTTTGAATATGCCAAGGCTTTTCATAGCTAAGACCACAAAAAGGCTGGTCAGAGAGCATGTTTATTTAAATTTCCATCTCCAATACCGGTCGTTTTATTTTAAGGTCGTCTGAAAGCTTGTCCTAGAGTTTAAAAAATTGCAACTCACACCAGTTTAGCCTCTCCAAACACACGGGGCATAAGTTCTTGATTGACGTACTAGTTAAGACAGGTAAAGTGTGTTCAACTGGGGCTCGCTAGCTGTCAAGTCCCTGCCAACAGATACCGAGTAAACTTTCCGTCGGTTGCAGAGAAGGGAACCCCTCACGCACCCGGTCCCAGGCGACGAGCCACCTGCTCTGGGGCGGGCGCGCGCATTGCCCGGTCCCATCCCAGCCCGACCCAAGGACTTCCGGAACACGCTCCTCAGATTTTTCGAGCCCTGGTCCTGCAGCAGACCAAACCACCTGGCCTCAGGAAGCAAAGTCAGCTTCATTGTTTTTGACAACACGTTTTGGTGAAGCCTCATTCGGGCCGACGGGTAATTTCTAAAACTTCCGGGGTCACCCAGCGAGCCGAGCGCGGCTAAAGAGGTGGGCACACGCTGGGCGTCCCAGGCGTTTCCGCAAACCTGAACTCAGGACTCCAGCCCAGCCTTCGGCGTGGTAGCCGCCCGGCCGGCGCCGGACGCGAAGGAAAGAACGTCCAAGCGCGTCGGTCACACACCCCGCGTCCCGGAGCCGCGCGTGCGCAGCACAGCCCAGAGCTCGGGCCAAGTCCGTTTCCTGACTTTTCAAGGAAGTGGCCTTGCGTCACTTCCGGCCTCCCTCTAGCTGCCATCTTGCGTCCCCGCGTGTGTGCGCTTATTCTCAGCTGGTCTGCCCTAGACCCCCTGAGCGTCAGCCCTAGTCCCCCGCGCGGCCCCGTTTCCTCTCCAACAAGGTACAAAAAGGCTGTGGACGCCGGCGTGGGAGGAGGACGGGATCGGGGGCGGGCAGTGCCCGGAAGGAGCGAGACAGGGAGGGACAGGGCTGAGGAGAGGAAGGCGATGCGACGGACAGGCGCACCCACTCAGGCTGACTCTCGGGGTCGAGGTCGAGCCAGGGGCGGCTGCCCTGGGGGCGAGGCGACGCCGTCTCTTCCTCCACCTCGCGGCGGAACCAGAGGACAGGAGCCTCAGGTACCGCGAGGCTTGCGGAGAGTGGCCGGTCGGGCAGGCCCTGGCTAGGCCGAGGCCGGGCCGGGGCCGGGGTGGGGGGTGCTGGCCGGGCGTGGTTTAGACCCGGTTTCCCGGGTCTGTAAAAGCGGGGGCGTGGAGTGGGGAGGAAGGTGGGTGCTCTTTCGGCCCTCTGGACACTGAAATTGGGAGCCTGCGGGCGGATTTGGGACTCAGGCCTCGGCCCGTGTGGGACATTTGTTCTGCCGGGCGGGGGGGCGGGGGGGTGGGGGGGCGGGTCGGGAGGTAACGAGCGTGGAATGCCAGGGCCAACTACACCTTTCCTCGCTGAGGGTTTCCTGTTTTTCTAGATGAAAGAGACTATCATGAACCAAGAGAAACTCGCCAAACTGCAGGCTCAAGTGCGCATTGGTGGGAAAGTAAGTCTTAATGTGTGTGTGTGTGTGTGTGTGTGTGTGTAAGGTTTAGGATTTTTTTCTTTCGCATTTCTAATGTCGATGGCGTGTGACTTTGCCTACAGAGGGCATTTCACGGAACCAGCAAACTGGGGGAGGGAGCGGCGGGTTAAAGGCGATGTACAATGTAATGTCTCCGGGAACCGGAGGGGAAAAAAGCGAGTGAGTCGAGATGAAAAGCTGCTTAGGCTGCAAACATTGTTTGTATGTAAACATACTCTCCAGTGTTACAGTGTTTTAAGTGGGGGAAAAGTGTTTCCTAACGGGCTCGGTAGGGAAATGTGTCGTTTCAGGTGCGTAGCATTGTGGCCGCCCTTCCTCCGACTTGCTTTGGCTTCGGCTGCATGTAGACTTACTAGCGAGGTGGTTTCTTTGGCGATGAAGGCCTTTTCTGTAACGCTTCCTTGGCTCAGGCACTCCGGGGCGGCAGGAGTTGTCTGTTTCTAGGGCGTGAGTGCATTTTGGAGTTTAAGAGCAGTGGACTGTGGATTCGAAAATATTGCGTACAGTGGATGTCTTTCTATTTTTACTTTGCGATTTCGCTAAAACTCAGGGAAGGGGAGTGTTTGGTGGGTTTTTTAATGATCCGTTTTTGGTTCATTGGTTTTCCCTGGTGGATGCTGAGTCCGAGGGGATTCCTTTTTGAACTCTGAGTGTTTAGACTTTAGAGGGTTCTCTAAGTAATTTACATAAAGCAGAAGTCCACGCTAGACCGAGGTCTACCTGGTTGTATTTTGCATTGTTAGCACATTCCTCGTATTTAACAAGGTGTGGTACAGCCTGTTGGAACAGAGCATGTCTTCACTTGGTAAAACTTGTATTCACTTGTATGGTTAAAACTTCTATACTACGGATTTATTATCTATTAGTATTTTGTTTTATTTTTTTCCAACTTTGCCCATTTACCTTCAAGTAGAGTCTACTGTGAAATAGCCATATTTGCACTTAGACTTAAATAGTAAGATGCACATTGTTAGTTACTGGACTTTGCCAGCAGTGTCTCTTCATCCACCCCCACCCCCCAAGCTAGTAGTATTCAAGATCCCACGCCTACCTGTTAACAACAGTAGGTATTTCTTGTTCTTTTTAGCAATCGTTGTAAGCTAGGTGTGGTGGAAAAACTCATAATCTTTGTGGGTCAGTGTTTGGATGCTCTTACGGTGTTTTTAACTTTAGTTAATGTGCCTTTTTTCTTTTTGGTTACTTTGATCATTAGTCCCTTCAACTTGTGAGAGAAACCATTAATATAAAGGAAAGTCAGGGTTATCTAGGATTCTTAAGGCTGATGTAAGATTAAACTTTGTTAACTAGTTAATAGAGGAAGTATTTCTGTCATTGTAATACAGAAACATTTTCTTCACCTTTTAAGAAACCTGCTTATTATGGGATGTGAAATCAGGTGAGTGAGTTTTGCCTTAGAGAAAATTGCAAGTGTTAGATACTTCTAGGTAAGTGTTACAAGAGCTCTTTATTTCAGTATCTGATCAGAGCATTGATAATAACTTAATTATTTCACTGAAAAGTAAACCCTATTT
The DNA here is from genome assembly GCF_014108235.1 of Myotis myotis. Lineage (NCBI taxonomy): Eukaryota > Metazoa > Chordata > Mammalia > Chiroptera > Vespertilionidae > Myotis > Myotis myotis. The sequence goes on from NW_023416357.1 coordinate 38,956,045, forward strand.
GTGTAAAGTATATGAAAACTATAGAAGGTGGGCTGATTTTGTTTTTAGAATCTTATAGTAGTTTCTTAGAATGTCTTTTAGAGAGCGTTCTCTGGAAACCAGGTTTCTACATAACCACTTCAAGGTAATAGTTATTTTGAAGGTTTTTTGAGGGGGTTGGTCACCAGTATTCTATGTAATTATTGATATTTTCTTCAGTTACACTATGATTTATTTAAGCCTTTACTATGCTGGATCCTGAGAATACAAAATTTAGGTAAAGTATCTAGGGGGCTTTAAGGCTAGTAGGGAGATGGACGTTTTTTTAAGATTTTTTTTTCACATACATGGTGGAAGAGAAGCATTTTCAAGATACAGAGATGAGAGAGATTTGTCTGGGTGAGGATATTAACTGTAGTGTTTTGGGAAAACACAGAAGAGATACTGGCTTGTGCGGGATTTTAAAGGATCAGAATAGGTATGGAGGCTGGGGACAGTGAGGTAGGTGGGTGGTGGTGGTCTTTCCATGAAGAGCCTGTGTACAGTGTGAGTGTCTTCGCCTATATGGGAGTCTGTGAGTGTTATTAAAGAGTTTGAAAGCAGAATATGGATGGTCACATGTGCCTGGTTTGGGAAGTTTATAGGATATTTTAGAGAAAGGGGAGATTGGAGACTTGGCATGTACAAGAGACCACGCGTTTTCCTGAAGCCTATATTCATTCATTCAAGTTATTGACTACCTTCAGTGAGCCAGGTACTGTTATAGATACTGAGTTTTATGGCAATAAATAGAATAGAAGCCTTCAAGGGGTTTATATTCTAGTAAGGGGAGACAGGCAATAAAATATACTTATCTTTATTAGTAATAAGTGTTATAAAGAGAAATAAACCTGGATAGATGGGAAATGGTGAGTGTGGGTTGTTGGGAAAGGCCACTCTGAATATGGTGACATAAGAGCAAGGATCTTGAGTGAGGGAGGGAGCCATGCAGATGCCAGGGAATAACAATGTGTCCAAAAACTCCTGTTTGGCCTATTTTAGTAACAATGAGGAGGGTTATTTGGCTGAAGATGAATTGGTGTGTGTGATAGGAGATGTGTGTGGTCAAGAATGGCATAGTAGGGGCAGGACAGATCAAGGTTAAAATAAGAATTTCAGATTTTACTCTTGCGCACAATGGAAGTCTGTACAGACCTTTGTGTCATACACTGTCTTGCCTATGAATATTAATGGATGTTAATTTTTCTTTAATTAATGTAAAACAAAAGGTTAGTAATTTAGCTTGACACATGCCACCTCTTTGATCACTTTAGAGCAGTTAATGTAAAAAGTAGAACTTGGAAAAGATCATTTATATCTGACAAGACTAGAATTTTAGAAATTATTAATGATTTGTAGCAAGTCCTTTCCCTCTTTTGACTTCCCTCATTGCTTTCACCTGCCTGGTCACTGCATAAAAGTTTGTGGTTATGGTAGTTTTCTTACACATATCCAAAGGTCAGAAAGGAATTTGAACCTTTCCATTTGAAAATGTCTGTTACAGTATAAATGTGTGCTGTGTTCTTTCCTTTCTCTCCACTTTAGGGAACTGCTCGTAGAAAGAAGAAGGTGGTTCACAGAACAGCTACAGCAGATGATAAAAAACTGCAGTTCTCCTTAAAGAAGTTGGGGGTAAACAATATCTCTGGTATTGAAGAGGTAAGCGTCAAGTTTTATTTCTTTAGAAAAACAAGATTTGTCTGCAAAAAGCTTTTAATGGTCATACATTTGGTCGGCACTGCTAATTAAAAATATTTTTTTTCCTTTATAGGTAAATATGTTTACAAACCAAGGAACAGTGATCCACTTTAACAACCCTAAAGTTCAGGCATCTCTGGCAGCGAACACTTTCACCATTACAGGCCATGCTGAGACAAAGCAGCTGACAGAAATGCTACCCAGCATCTTAAACCAGCTTGGTGCAGACAGTCTGACTAGTTTAAGGAGACTGGCTGAAGCTCTGCCCAAACAATGTGAGTTTTGCACAGGTTATTGATTTAGTCAATAGATTTCTAAAATGTCAGGTGCGATGTGAATGTGAATATCTTTAAATTGGAAGTGGATGTGAATATCTTTAAATTTGGAAATGCTACCTTTTCTCTTAAAAATATCCATTTTTACACAGATTTTAAGCAGGTATTCATAGTATATGCAATAATTTAGTATGCTGTGATTTATTATACTTGTTTGTTTCCTACTAGCTTTCTTGCATTGGATAAGAGACTTTAAAATGTTATCCTTTATTAGCTGGAAAGTATGAAAATGTTAATTTGGTGCTTTTTTGATAACTGGCACTTTAAAATTAATTAAAGATGTATTGTAAATTATCAGAATTCTTCAGTTGTGTCTATACAACTGATATTACCAATAATCTTTAAGAACTGGCTTGCCACTATTCTGGTGTTTTTAATTATAGTATGATAAGGATTTTGTTCAGGGCAGAAAATCATGAAGTTGAATAATTGTACCTCAGGGGTATGGATACTTTATGCTGAAGCTCTCTGACTAAAAGTTTGAAGAATGGGAATGGAGAAGCAAGTCAGGCTTATTATATGGTTTTTTAATTAGTCATCCATGTTTTTCTAGGCATTCACTCACTCTGTTCACTTTATATGTTGTTTTGTCACCTGGAAAGGCATAAGAGGTTTTCTTTTGTGTTTGTTTTTTTTTATTATTGATTTCAGAGAGAAATGAAGAGGGAGAGAAACATCAGTGATGAGAGAGAATCAATTGGCTGCCTCCTGCACGCCCCCTACTGGGGATCGAGCCCACAACCCGGGCATGTGCCCTTTACCAGAATTGAACCCGGGACCCTTCAGTTTGCAGGCCAACGCTCTAACTACTGAGCAGACCGGCTAGGGCAAGGCATAAGAGTTTGTAGAAAGTCGTCTTAGGTTTTCAAAGCTGAAATAGGCATTTGAAGCAGTCCACTGAACATCATGGGGCCAGTACTGTGAGGTCCCTACTCTCAAGGTAGTTCACTTTCTGTGTAATAAAAGGAAGCTGGATGCTTACCACTCAAAGAATCTTAAATATTTTTGATCATTTTATTTTCATTTCAGTAAAGGTTTGTGAGCATCTCCCTTATGCCATGCACAACACAACAGAGTATTTGAGAAAACAGCCTCTTAATTTGCCTCCCCAAGTAAAGCTTACCATAATTTGGTACGTGGGTTTACTTGTACCCTGGGGGCTCCCCATTATTCCCATTCTCAATGTTTGTGGTGGGCCAGAGGATTGAAAACCTAGGTATAGAATTTGGTTTGTTGGCTGTTGCTAGTGTTCTAGCTCATTTGTAGACTATTATGTTATTGCTAGTACTATCGATGAGATCCCAAATGTCACATCATGAATGTAAACCTTTCATCTGTACTTCTTTTGGTTAATATTTATTGAAGACAAACACATGTGTGAATAATGTTTACATTTCCCTTTCACAGCTGTGGATGGAAAAGCGCCACTTGCTACTGGAGAGGATGATGATGATGAAGTTCCAGGTAGGAACCTTCACTTGTGGTTAAACTGGGGAATCTGAGCAAAGGAGGATAAAGAATCTTTATTCTATAGGAAAGACTACCTTGAGGGAGGTGGTATAGAGTAAAGAGGGGGAAAGGGAGACACGAACCTTACTCACTTAGAATGAGAAAAGTAGTGTACTGTTATTTCACTGGGAGTTGTGTTTGTAGATTTGGTTTTTTTCTATTTGGGATCCCAAGAAGTTGGAGGTATATAACAAGTATTGAATAAAAAGTTTACATTTTGTTACCTAAATGTAATGACTGCTTACCACAAATGGCTCTTGTTTCCTACTGTGAGATCCATAAATTTAAAAGAAGGCATGGAGAAGTTATTCAGATATCTTGGGATATAACCATTTTAAAATCAGCAAAAAAAGCTCTTTTGGCAATCTTGAGGCATTTTTCTATTTCAGCTGTTACTGGATATATTTTTGTGTGGTAAAACGAATATTTATTGGGGAGTAGAGTCACTAGACCATAAATAATTCCACTTTGCACAGACAGGTGTCCTCAGGAATCCAGGAAAATTTTGGAATTGTGTGTCACAGTACTCTTTAGTTCTCCCAAACTGACTAATGTGTTATATTGCTTAAGTTTAATTCTTGGAGTGCGATGAGAATAGGGAGAGTTTATACATATTCTTTAAGCACAGCCATGGGCAAATTAATGACTTTCCCTTGTTTTAATTATATGCCAAAACATATACTTCAAAATGTGCCAAATGAGTAGTGGTTATTGAAAATAAAAACTTTTAAATTTATATACTGATTTAACTAGTATGTATTTTGAGAACATTTCCTTATTTCCTCTTAAGATCTGTATTTGTAGATTTGGCTTTTTCTGAGTTTCTGCCTTTTTTAATTTTTTTTTTTAGATCTTGTGGAGAATTTTGATGAGGCTTCCAAGAATGAAGCAAACTGAATTGAGTCAACTTCTGAAGAAGATAAACTTGAAGAAGTTTCTGGGAGCTGCTATTTTGTATTATGACTGCTTTTTCAAATTTTGTTTATGGATCTGATAAAATCTAGATCTCTAATATTTTTTAGCCCAATGCCCCTGGACATTGCAGCTCTTTTCAGTTTTTGCTTATACATAAATCATTCTTTGCAGCTAATTAAGCTGAAGAAGCTTGGGAATAAAGTTTGAAACAGGTTAATAAAGATCTTTGCCTAGTATAGTTTTATTTTTTATTTCATTGACACTGATTTGTACACAGAAAGCAAAGTTGTTTGTAGAAAGCTAACCATGGCATGTAATATGACATAATCTTTGATGAAATTTTATTAAAGATTTAACATGGTAGAATCATGTAACAAAGGTGGTATAAAGTTTCATGTTTGAAAACTTCCCTGCAGTAGCCCTCAGGGCTTCCATGGTTTATATGATGGGTATAATTGTAAGATGGGAATAGAATACTCCTTCATGGTAGAGCAAGTTTTTTTTCTCTTAGTGTTGTCTGTATACTGAGAGCCTTATATGTACTTTTCTCTAAAAATTTTTATTGATTTCAGAGAGAGAAACATCAATGATAAGACTCATTGATCGGCTGCCTCCTGCACGCCCCCTGCTGGAGACCAAGCCAGCAACCTGGGCATGTGCTCTTGATTGGAATTGAACCCAGGACTCTTCAGTCCACAGGCTGATGCTCTATCCACTGAGAAAAACCAGCTAGGGCCTTATATGTACTTTCACACTTACTTTTCTCTCATTTAATCCTCATTCTATGAAGTTGCTCCATTTGGTAGATGTAACCGAAAGTTACTTTAAAAAAGTGAAAGTAGTTAATCTCTTCTTTGTAGGCTATAAGATAACTGGAAAAAAGGTAGTAGGAATGTCACCCTTTTCCCTTAAGAGAGAACACAAAATGAGTAGGGCTACTTTTTTCTTTTTTAAATTAACATACCGTAAAATTGACCTGTGTATGCAGTTGCAACGTGTAATTGCCACCATAACTAGAGTACTGAACAATTTCACACTAGAAAGGCCCCTCGATAATAGAGCTACTTTTAAAAATTTGTATTAGTAATTATAATGTTGAAGCAATTTAAGTTTTACAAATGGTAATTAAAACAATTATGTACATTCTGCATTGATGCCAACTGAAAATTGTCTTAGTTCCTACTTCAACAATAAGAATTCATTTTAAATTTTCATAGCTTACAAGTACCTTTTGAAGGTACTGTATAGCTATATCTAAAATTATTAACTATCAAAAATGAAATGTGTAAACAGTATTTGCATATCTTAACATTGTATTATTTTCTTTAAAGTATGCATATCACTTAAAGTACACTGCTACAGTAACAAGAATTCCAAAGTCTCACTGATTTACAAAATTACGTTTCCAGAGTATTATAGGTTAGGTTGTACTCTGCTATATTGCTATATGTTCACTTCAGGTCCCAAACTAATGGGGCAACCTCCGGGGCACTCAGCTTTCTGGCAGAGTGAAAAGTAGGTCATGTGCTGGTTCTTTTTTAAAATATATTTTTATTGATTTTAGAGAGGAAGGGACAGAGAGAGAAGCATCAATAAAGAGATTCATTGATCAGCTGCCTCCTGTACAACCCACCCTTGACCGGACTCGAACCCGGGACCCTTCAGTCCACAGGCTGATGCTCTATCCAGTGAGCCAAACCTGCAAGGGCCATGTGCTGGTTCTTAAAACTGCTACAAATGTCAAAGATATATAACTGACTAAAGCATGTGCAGTGGGTAAAGGAGGACAGGGTTGGGATGGTCTGGAGTGGGGCCTAAAGATTTGCATTTCTGATTAGCTTCCAGGCGATGCTGATGCTGTAGTCCACTGGCCATGCTTTGAGTAGCACAACTGAAGATTGTCTTAACTCATCCCCAGAGATTGGGGTGACTGAGGCTGACAAGCATGTGAAGAGTGCCACTATCTGAATATCCAGTTGTTTACCCTGAATCTGTATAGGCAAGGGACAAAATTAAAAAGTGCACTAGGTTTCCAGGCTAGGCCTATTCCAAGGCAACTTGCTTCCTGTGGCAGATGCAGGCTAAGGTTAATCCTGTTTTGCCTGTATTCAGACTTTGTTCCAATAACCTCTAACGATGTTAATGCTTTGGTCTATTTAAGTAATCTGGTATATGTTAGTTGTGGCTATGGATTAATAAAGGGTTTTCTTGTAACGTTTTCAGTATTGAGATAGGGTTATGTTACGGTTACAAATGACTAAAAATTTTAGTTGTTACAAAGGTTTGTCACACTTAATGGTTTGTCTGGCTGGGCTCCACTACCCCCATCAACCACCCCCCGGGAGGAGCCTCTAACTTGAATGTTGGCAGTATCAGGACAAGGAAAAGAAATAGCTGGCTCTTCAAACTTAGGTTGGGAAGAGATGCACATCACTAATAACCACATTTCATTAGCCAGAGCAAGTCATGTACATAGTTAAGTCAGATGGCCAAAAGGATTGGGGAAGCATAATCCCTCCCCAGAGCAGGACAGCAGTTGTTTCTAAACAGCACAATCTACCGCATTCTTTCTTCAAAAATTGATTTGAGAAACATCTATTTTATTGTTCCACTTACTTATGCATTCCTTGGTTGATTCTTGTATGTGCCCTGACTGGGGATTGAACCTGCAACCTTGGTGTATCAGGCTGGCGCTCTAACCAACTGAGCTACCCAGTCAAGCCAATCTACCATATTCTTAACAATTTTTCTTCGCCCACAATTGCTATAACTGTTATATGTTAAACACTATCACTTGCGTTATATCTCATTGCTCAGCATAACAATCCCTTGAAAAGAGCCACCTTGTACAGACAAGGAAACCATCTTCAAGAGGTGAAATTGCTCCTGTGAGGTCACACAGCCCCTTAAGTGGTAGAATGAGATTCAAACCCGGGTCTGCTCTTAACCTCAGGACCTATTGGGAAGGACTTTAGGCCCTGGGAGGCTAGAGAAGCAGATGATTCTGATCTGAACTTTTGGCTGTTGTGACTACTTGCTGGCTGTTGTCCGATATTAAGACTAACCCTGGGCCAAAGTAGCTTTCAGATGGATCTGAACCAGGGATACACTAATAAAGAGATAGACAATTTTTCTGAGAACTCAGGATTTATACCCTCTATTTTTTGAAATAATCGAACTAGAGTACACTTGTGACAGTTGCATAATAACCATGTGTGCACAGGGCAGAAAGCTACATTCTAAATTTTGGAAACAAGTTTAGAAATGGGCTCAAGATCACTAACGTTTGGACATGATTTCTGCTAATTATTTTTCTCCATTACATAACACTGGATTCTTTAGTAAATTACCTCCTCTACCCCCCAAAAATAAATATGTCGATGGGGGGGGGGCGGGGGGGGGGGGAGAAGGAGTCTTAAGGAAACTAATAGCAGTTTTTAGCTTTTCCAAGATAATAATTAGAAAAGTCTTCTATTCACATAAATTTTCATCACTCCAATCAGCACAGTCTTGAATGCCATTTTTGCAGCGAGTTCTGGGAATGCAGGCACAGTCAGCAAAGAAAACAGTATCACATCTCCAGCCTAAACACTTTGGCACTGAACACTAGACAATTTTATTTATTTTTAAAAGCACAACTGTTAAAACATCAAGATGGACTGGAAAATGGGCTATTGGAAATGAAATGGCCCTTTGGATCTTGACAATATTAGAGAAAACTGTCCAAAGGGGAAATTGAGGATGTTTATTAAAGATTCTACACACTTAGGTGAAAGAATTTGTACTTTGAAAGCAAAGAAGAGTACTACCTCTCCATCGGCCCGCAAACAAACACACTGACATGCTACATAAGCAAGGAGGGGTCCGTGTGAGTTTGCATGTTCAGTAAGCCGGGAAGAGAATCAGTATTTGCTCATTGGCAACCAGCAAGAAGAAAAGGACCTGTTTATACTTTTAGCTTTTTGTTGCCAGCACATTGTTAGGTTAACATGCAACTCCTCAGCAGCACTTCTTTTTCTGCCTTCCGTGGGGACCAGGCAAAAGGCAAGACACGATCTCTATAGTGTGCTATATTCTGATACCTTTTTTACATACTGATTACGGTCATGAGCTATTGGAACTACCATGGTTTTACTAACCCAGCTTTGCCAGATTGCAAGGCAATCAGGGGTGCAGTGCCACGTGAAACCACCATGGAGAACACTGGGAAGCGAAAAGGAGAGTGGGAGGCGCAAGGAAGTACCAAAGGTTAAATACATAAAAAATGTCTTTGAGAGCTAAAGCATCCAACAGACTTTTCTTTGATCTTTACCAAAATTTCCAAAGAAATCCAAAAGGAATTCCATCGCAGACAAGAGTTGTCCATCAAGATTAGTATTTCCTTTGTTAATCTTTGCGAATCTGGCTTTATTTGCTTTTTTAGCCAGAGAATTCATATGTAAGCTACTGGAAATGATGGGATTGCTTCATTGTGAATGTAAATATCCTTAGGACAGTTTCTAAGTATGGGTTGATGTATGTAATTGAACCCATTAGAATATCAATCACATATTTTCATCTTTACCTGATTCATCCGAACAATCATTGTTTCTTGTGTCACACACCTTGTCCACATATGTCCAAGTCTTCTGGTTGGGATACTTGAATATCAAGTTTTGAGGGGGATGGCTGGGCATATGGCCCATATTAAACAAAGGCATGATTTCTAATAGAAATCACTCATGCATGGTAATGTTTTAATTATAATTCTAAATTTTAGTGATTAATTGCTGGTGCCTATTCTTCCATTTTGATTATTTGTCCACCTCACCACAGTGGGCAGCAGATTCCTCTTCGCCATGGCTGCAGTCCAGCTTCCTGTTACAAAGCAGGGAGGGGGGCAAGCAATTCCTGAGGTCCGCACACGAGAAGCCATGGTGCTGCGAAGCTGTTTCGCACTGTCGACATGGCCAGTCTGGAAGATGTATAAGACAAGTACTGGATGTTAACATATGCATCTACGACCTTGAACGCCAAGCTTTTAATAATATAACAATCTGCTTCCTCCTCCCCGCTCCTGCTTCTTTCCATTGTTCTTTCCCCTGTTATTTCTTCTCCTTTTCTTTCTTTTTCTCCTCATTTTCCAAAACTCTCTAGGCCTACTTAGCTTGTATGTCTTGCAACACTACTGGCATTTTGGGCAAACAAGTGTGAACTCCCTCCTGCCCAAGAAGGAATTGAAGGTGCCTGGGAGGGGTAGTCAACATGCCCGGCCCTGGTGTGTGCTTTGCTGTGGATTGATTGGTTCCATGATTTTCTTAGCTAGAAATAGGAACAAAGGTAACTTGGTACACCAACCTCTAGAGAACACTGTGGGTTAAATAGAGACTACTGTTTAAACATGTAATGAATCTGTGCACTCAAAAATGAGTGGGAGTTTGTCTAAATAATGTGATGCTGTTTCTTAAAATGTTTAAGTACTATAAAATTTTGATGGAAGTTAAGATGTAAATAGCAGATTGATGACACTTATATCTCAGACATACTTACACCTAAAATAGCATATCTCCAGAAAATTCTGATTTGGTGTGTGGAGTGGTAAACAGGCTGGAAATATTTTAGAGAACTGGTTTAGCATAGGTGAGGGCTTGGTGGAGGTGCATTTTACAACTTGAAATTTTATAGTTGGGACCAGGTTGATAATTAAGAGGCAGATGACCCCACATGTATCACTTAATTCATGAGGTGCTTAACATTGCAATTGTGACTGATTTTTCTCCAGTTACTAACAATATTTAACACCCACCCAACCTAATTTAACACTGAAATACATGCTCTTCTGTCTGGTCCACCACTGTTTTGGTAATCTCCTGAGTCCAGCAGAAACTCTGAAGGTAGAAACCATGTCCTGGGTAGGCTTTGGAGTTGGGCAGACCTGGATGGGAACCCTGGCTTGTCCATTTACCAGCTACATGATCTTGGACATGTCACCTACCTTCCCATTATGAGTCTCTGTTCATAATGGTGATAACAGCAGCCACCTCATAACGTTGAATAAAATAGAGATGTGTGAAGTGTCTAGAGCAGTGGTGGCACCTAACTATGAGCCAACCATCCACTATCAGAAGAGTCACCCATCTTGGAAATAACATGGAGGATAAATACACTCTCATTGGTGTTGTGAACTACTAACACACCAGTCACCTAGGGGGGACATTTTGCAAGGTTCCCAGGCATCCCAAAGGTAATCCCAAGACCGATCACAGCAGCCAGAACTCTGAGCACAAGGACGGCCACACAGGAAATCCAGGCGCACTGCTTGTTGGGAGGCCAGCATCGCTCTGTCACAACAAAACACACAACTCGAAGGAGAACACATCTTCATCTCAGGGCAGAGGCTCGTGTTGGGAGTTAACTCACCAGGTGCCCATGGTTATCTCAGTGTGAAAGGCAGGAGCCAAAATGACAGGCTCTTATTGGTAAACATGTGCTGTGAGTTACAGTGGTGCTTTTCCTGCCTAAGCTTTTAATTCGATTTTCTGGGCAACTAGCCTCGTGATAAATGAGTGTTGCTCCCCCTCAACCCCATTATGAAATGAAATTTCAAAATGAAAATACAGGGCCAGGGAGGTGACAAGACTTCTGAGGCTTATGCTGATTAAGTGGAATATCTCACCTCAAACCCAGGGCTTGCAGTTCCCTGTCCAGGGCTGTCTACCATGCCAGGGTTCCCTCACACCTGGTTTTCAGGTCGCCTACATCAGAATCATGAAGGAAATGCAGGTTCTTGGGCTCCACCCCAGACCTACAAAATCAGGATCTCTAGGGTGGAGGCAGGGTGTCTGCATGTTTTTTGAGCACTTCTACACACCCAAGTTTGAGGACTCCAGCCCTATGCCAACGATGAAATGCAGGCTTTGGTCTGGGGTTCCAGCCAAGCTTTCCAAAGGACACTGCTTGGCAGAGCCTGGAGCCAGCCGTCTTTGAAGAGCAGGGAGGGAGCTGCTTCTCTTGAGAGAGGCTGGCACGTGGGGACTTGCCTGACGGGTTTGTTGGCAGGCCACGCAGAGAAAAACAGAGTGCGCAGTCTGCTGCTGGTCACGTGGTCAGCACCTTTAGCAAACAGTGAGACTCACCCTTGATATTTCTGAGGCGACCCATTGACCAGAGCTCCGAAATATCTCTGAACCTTCTCCAAGAGCTGAAGTCTGCAGATGTGGGATTTCCTGGGCCCCCACCAAAGGAATTAGCGTTCACACCCACTTGTGGGTGAACTACATTTTTAAAGAAGAGAGATGGGATGGCCTCCTTTCATAGGAACCCCTCCTAGACTCTAAGGCAGCGGTTCTAAACCTGTGGGTCGCGACCCCTTTGGGGGTCGAAAGACCCTTTTGCAGGGGTCGCCTAAGACCATCAGAAAACACATATATAATTACATATTGCTTTTGTGATTAATCATTATGCTTTAATTATGTTCAATTTGTAACAATGAAAATACATCCTGCATATCAGATATTTACATTATGATTCATAACAGTAGCAAAATTGCAGTTATGAAGTACCCACGAAAATAATTTTATGGTTGGGGGTCACCACAACATGAGGAACTGTATTAAAGGGTCACAACATTAGGAAGGTTGAGAACCACTGCTCTAAGGCATTTATGCCTTTGGAACTATTTTAAATACAAAAATTAATTCTTTTACCTCTAGCACTAATAAAGCTTCAGAATCAGCAGGCCTGTCATGTAACTGAATATTCATATTATAGGAGACGAAACTTAGGCTTAAAAGTTTAAGTGTCATAGCCTGTAGGTGGGGAAAACAGGGATCAGAACTCAATCAGACACTCCAAGTCTTCCTGCCACACCCAAGCTTCCCCAAGGAATCTCATTCTGCCAGATCACAAACCCTTTGTAAGCCTTCACTCCTTAAACCAGAATCTCCTGCTCCTGGGTCAATATTAATTTGTCCAAACCCACATCTGGAACTCTCTTCCATGCATATAATTAGATGTGTAGAAGAAAACTTTATGCAGAACGATTTTTTATAATGCAATTTATAATAGGAAATGTTAAATGCTAACAGTGCTAAAACACTTCAGTCACTTTAAATAGTAAACACCTGTTTATTAAAAGTGACAAAAATTTACTCAGTTTTATATATGATGATTACTCGAACATATAAAACAACTGTATAAAAACATTAAGCATGAAAACAAAGGTTGGGGAGTTAGCAGTGGATGTCTCTGGATTATGGATCATGTATTCATTCATTGTTTTTAGCAAGTATTTGTGGAACATCTGTGTCAGACAGTGTACTAGGCTCTGTAGATACAATGGTGAACAAGATAGACAGACATAGTCTGCCCTCAGTGAGCTTACAGTCCAGAGAACAATGTGATTTTTTTTTTTAAATATATTTTATTGATTTTTCACAGAGAGGAAGGGAGAGAGATAGAGAGTTAGAAACATCGATGAGAGAGGAACATCGATCAGCTGCCTCCTGCACATCTCCCACTGGGGGATGTGCCCGCAACCCAGGTACATGCCCTTGACCGGAATCGAACCTGGGACCTTTCAGTCCGCAAGCCGACGCTCTATCCACTGAGCCAAACTGGTTTCGGCAACAATGTGATTATTTTGCCAGCAGTGGGGATTTGCATCAGAATCACAATAAGTTTGGGGTTTTTTTGTGTTTTGTTTTGTTTTGTTTTTTAAATAAGCTCTCTTAGTGATTCTGAAACAGAGCTAGGATGATACTCTTCTAGAAAAAAGGTCTTAAGATTTTATCATTGTATATCCCTTCAGTAACAAAATACATAAATGAAATAAAAATAAGCATTCCCCCCAATATATGATTATTTACTTATAAATATATGCATGTACTAGCCCACTAATAAATATATTATGTATATTGTACATTGTCCAAAATTGAAATTTAAGAAGAATGAAGTTAAATATACTATATATATTTAAAAAAAGGTTCTCTGTTTTCTACCCTGAGCCCCCTGGATCCTCCTGTGCACCCTGTGTGGTTCATTTGAACATCACTTCTCTAGTCTAAAGGATAATAAGGATAATGAGGCTATGATCAGAAAACAACAAAAGAACCTATTTTAGGGAGTCATTGTTTATTTCATATGACAGCCCTTCAAGGTGTTCAAAAGGCTAATGCAAACACTAATGGTTGAAATAGCATTGGACATTAAAATAGACCTGATATTAAAATGGAATTAGAACAACAAAACCTGTCTTTATTACCTCAGTGGCGCGTGTGTAATTGGAAACCATGCCACTGCATGAGAAAACTTCATGGGCTCTCTGGGCCCTAAAATCCTTCTTAACTAAGCCATAACAGCAAGAGGGAGGGAGAAGGAATTGTGCAGGTGCAAGATAAACTGGGGCTTCCCCAGGCCTGGGGGCCTGAGGGTGTGCAGTGGCTCAACGCCCGCCCGGGGCGTTGGGATTCTGAGGAGGGGCTTGGGGCTGGAATGGTGAGCTGAGGTGCCCAGAAGGCTTGGGCCTGCACAATATCATTTCCCAACTTCCTGTGAGACCTGACTAGATGCCAATTTCTGCACTGAAGAGGGCAGCAGAGAGCAATAAATGGGCTCCAGAGTCCTCTTAGGATCCTCTCAGCCCCACTAACCATTGACTACCATCCTCACTGGCTCAGGAGTGGCATGGACAGAGGAACTGAAAGGGGCAGGAGAGACCCCCTGTCTGTCCAATGCTATTTGGGGGTGACTGGCCAGACATTTTATTTTTTTAAAGAGTGAAAATTTATATATATATATATATATATATATATATATATATATATATATATATATATATATACATGATCCAAATTTTGGTTTTCATTGTGATGATAGCCTATAACAGTCAGTCTTAGAACATTCTGAATCATCTGGATGACCACAATTGAGTAGTGGTATATGTATCATCAGAATCATCATGTTTATCCTTTGATGCGTGTTTATGAGATTCAGGTGACTTCATGGTGTACTCTATCACTGAGAGATTTTGCAGGAGGTTGAACACGGGAATGTGGTGGGAGAACTGAGTCATCTCAGAGCACACAAAATACAGGCATGTCAGGCTGAAAAGGAACTTGCCCCATAACCATGTACACATTTCCAGTAGATGTGCACTACATACGGTCGCAGTCATCAAAAATATCAACTTTCAACCATTCCATTCACAATAATTTTAGTAGTAAGTATGCGTTGAGGAATGGCTCTATTCTGAGTGAACAATAATTAGATGAGTTGCCCGCTGAATGTAGATTAGTATCTTCAAATACAAGAGAGATACTAGTTATCAAGTGACACCTGCTTTGCTCACGTACAGCGTGTTGGTTAAGTGAAAGGCTTGCTTCTCCTGAACTACAAACCAAGGCTGGAATGTACTGACTCTCCTGTTTCGTATGCAGACAGACGTTCTCAGGAGATATATTTATAAACTTACAATGTAGAAACAGACTAAATATATGACCAGACCTGAGCTAAAGTTGTCTACCATTAACCTCAAATTGGCCATTTAGTTTCTGAAAGATAATACCATCCACTTACCAACTACATTAAATTAATATCATAAATTTGAACTTTATTATCTTTATGGTATTTGATTGTAATTTTGTTCTGCATTTATACTGTACTCTAAAATGTACAGTTTATCCATTGTTTTTATGCTTTACATATTGAAATAACGTTATAATAAAAGTTAAAGGGATAGGAACATGCTGAGGAGGCCTGCAGCAATTCTCAGAGAATGTGAAGGGGTTCATGAAGTATTTGGGTTGGAGGAGCCTACCCCAGAGGACGCTGTCCTCTCTCCTCCTGGCAATCTCACTGCATCCACTTCCCAATCCAGGATAGCTCACCTCTGAGAGCTGCTCTACATTCCTTTCTGCCTCCTTCTTCTTCAGCATAGGCCCCCACACTGAGCGGCTGTGCCCCTCAGCGGACTCTCCTTGGGACAAGTTTTGAGATGTTAATCTGGTCCAATAGCCTTGTTTTACACTTGGAGAAACTGGGGCCTAGATGTGTGGCCTTGCTGTGTTGATGCCTTGGGGTCATTGACTCCCCTTTGCCAGCTTCTGACTAAAGGCCACTGGTCAAGGCGGTGAAAGGAGAGAGGGCTCTTGGCTTCCACGTGGGGAAGCTTCGTTCCTCAGCCTGCCGCCTGTGGTGAGAGAGCTGTTCCCAGAAATGCACCATTGATTTGAATACTCAAGGGGCTAGAAATATTAAGAGCTAATCCAAACCTTCAGAATTGTTGGCTCCAACTCTAGCAAAGAAGGATAAACAAAATCATTCTGAACTGGAAAATGGCTCAGGATTAGTTTTCTTTGCTTTTCCAGCTCATCAAAAATAAGCTTTCAACACCAGAATGCTTTATTAACATGTTTCTAATAGGCCTCATTGTTTTGTTAACCAAGCTTATCACCAGCATAGCATCGTTATATCTGTGTTGCTAATTGACTTCTTTCAAACCAGGTTGACATTTTAGTTGCTTTTGAACCACCTTCTTTTTTCTTTTCATGAAATAGGTCATGTATTATTAGCTTCTTTGAAGATTGGCTGCCTTTTAAGGGACATTTTTATCATACTGACTTATGTGCTTATAAAATATGCAGTGAGGACAGATGGGCAGAAGGCTGGAGTGGAGAAGAAGGAAATAATTATCTGCCTAGTGCAAAGCGTGTACTTGCAATATTCCATGTATGCCGCAAACTATAAAAGGTCACAAAATAATGGTGTGAGCCATTTCAGTTAACACAGTTGTTTTGTGTCTGCTCTCAGCCTAGCACAGTGATGCTATCAGGTAGGAATGCTGGGGAGCATCCAAGTGGGGTGGTACTGCTTGTGGAGCCCCCACAGATATTTCCCCGATCAACGTGCTGTCTGGATCTACTCTTGCAGCTCTTATGATTGCAATAACCACCAGGGAACTTTGATAAAACAAGGTTTGTTACCCACAAGTAAACAAATCCAGGCCATGAAGAGAGTGAGGGGGGGAGAGAGAGAGAGAGAGAGAGAGAGAGAGAGAGAGAGAGAGAGAGAACGAGCGAGCGCCCTGAGAGTCTCTGGGGACCTAGGGCTCTGTCTTTATTGAGGTTGAGGTTGGGGTGTCTAGGGTTTTATGGGTTCATTACCGGCGAATTCTAAATCTAGGATTAAAATATAACCTAGGTTCTAATATTATTATCTGATCCCCATTTAAAATAAACTCTTGTATTGTATCTTGCTTCAAGCAAGCCATTATGTATTTCATCAAATCTCAAGTGCTTTTGAGGTTGAGGATTTTTTATTCTAACCCTAGGTGTGACTGGGAGATTTCACATTACTTCATCATGACTGTCCCCTGGTGGGCAGTTATAGTATGGCATATCAGCAGCAGCTTGCTTACGGAGATGCATGCTGATTTAAAAGAGGTTAAGATGGGAAAATAAAGAGAGCACTTTAGAATTGTTGGAACAGGGTACCTTTGCATAAAAGAAAAATTAGGGACGAATCCTTCATTTTGCATACATTTTCCATAGTAGGCCCTTACGGCCTCTGGTTCTTTAAAACATAACCCGGTTTGCTAAATCCTAGCTGACACACCATGTTGATGGATTATCGCTGCTCCACAAAGTGGGTGGCATTTGTGCAGGCAAGCTGTGCTTGTGCCTGCCTGTCACCT
This sequence comes from Myotis myotis, assembly GCF_014108235.1. Lineage (NCBI taxonomy): Eukaryota > Metazoa > Chordata > Mammalia > Chiroptera > Vespertilionidae > Myotis > Myotis myotis. The sequence continues at coordinate 38,973,190 of NW_023416357.1, forward strand.
GCGGAGAGAAAATTGCTCTTATGTTGGTATATCGCCCTCATAATCTTTCTTTTTCTCTTTCTCTTCCCTTTTGCAAAATGTAGATAACAGAAAACTACTTACAGTCTTCATCTTCTCTTTTAAATACAAAAATCAATAGCAGGCCTCATCAGATAGGTTTAATGGTTTGTGTTCCTCTGTATTTCAGCCTGGAAAATGCTGAGGTTTAGTCCTCTGTTTGGTCCTGTTTTAAGCATGTTCAGAACACAAGCGTGGGAGGTCTGGCTCCTTCACTGTTTACTGGCTGAGCAAGTCTCATGCCTCCTTGGATCTTGGTTTCCTTGGATCTCAAGTGGAAGGGACTTGGTTGTCAACTCCAAGGGACTCCTGGGTGAACCAAACGAGGTAACTATTTGGGTACCTATTAAAAGCTTTATACCAATGTCTGATGAGAATCACTGATAAAAATACTTGGAGGGTGTTTTGACAAGTGCTGCAGTAGTGGAAACAAATCTTTTCATTTTTGTTTTTAATTTTAAAATAATTGGGAACAAAATCAAATAATTGGATCTAAGTCTGTGTAGTACAAAGAGTTTAGCCTATTTTTAGGGTTCAAAAGTGATGACAAATTGCTATCATATGGGACTGCCATTAAGCCACTGGTGATGATGCTGAAGTCCTGTTCAGTGAGTAGACACAAGTTTGGTGCACAGGTTGCTGGGAAGTCAACCCCAATAGCAGCCTCAACTTTCTCCAAGCAGCACATTTACCTGGCAAGTGGGTGGGGACCTTCTGAGCTGGAGCATGAACCCCTCTCAGACCTTTTGCAGCCAAACCCTTAGGACCCAGATTGTCTCCAACATGAGCCTCCTTGAGATTGAGGGGAAGCCTGTATGTTGGGGACTCCGTGGGGAGTGGGCCCGTCTCCCCAGAGCTAGTGAAACCAGAGGCTTTCCGGAACTCTTCTGTGGGTTGGTCACCTGGGAATCCCTGTCTCCTTGTCCTCTCAAAGGACATGATATGAAATAATCCCTGCCAGGGATTATAAGCATGCGTGACCCTGGACCTTGAGGTCCTGTGGCTTGTGGGAAATCTGTTGAGGTCACCATCATGGAAAGTCAACTTCAGCAGGAATGAAGATTACTGCTGGCTCCTATTACTATGTGAGTGGTTTAGTCTATTTATAACTTACAAGGCAACATTTTAAAACAGTTCAACTATGTATTTACTTTAATTGGAGACTATTTTTATGTATAGCAATAATTTTATTTAAATGTTTTATAATGAAACCACTTTATATATGTATATATGTGTGTTATATGTATATATCAATATAAGTGTATTGACATTTATGAAAAGTTGATTATTGAAAATGATTGTCAGTGAATGTAACAGGGCAATTCTTGTGCACAGTCTTTGGCCTCTGGAAACTTTGAAGGTCTAAGGATGACATAGGCAGCCATGTTTACCCCCACCAGCTCAGTCACTTGGAATTTACCTCCACCTGCCCTCCACCTAAAGCTGCCCAGGAGTCGGAGTCTGGGAAACCCTCTTGGTACTTTAGGTGCCTTGAAGCCATCAGCTGGCGACAGGGAAGGTATTTTTGGGTGGCTCCTGGGATAGGACTGCTCCTTTTTATTTAAAATTTTTTTCTTTTTATCTTTTTCAAAAAAAGTAGAAATGTCACCTTTTTATGATCCAGACCTAAAGGCATTTTCTTCCCACCAGAAAGAGAAGAGACTTGGGTGATCTACAAGAGAAGGAGCAGCCTTGACTACACGGACTTGCTGTGAGTTACAGAGAATCCGGGCAGAAGTGAGACCTCCCTGAGGGAGGGCTGAGCTGAGCTCTCTCATTTTGTCTCGCCCTTAGGAAGTGCTCAGTGAATGCTGGTGGGAGAGAGACAGGGAGGGGACAAGGAGATTGGCAGGTTCAGGCCTTTAGGAAGCAGGTGTCGGGCTCAACAGGAGTAATTTGGTCCAGCTATAAACAATCCAGAAGGATCTTTTTAGAAAGAGGACAATTTATTTCTCCAAGTAACTAATTTGTCACCATGCAGGGGGTTCTAACATAGGCACAAAGTGGTGTGCTGGACAGACAAGTAAGACTCATCTATTTGTAGGAGCTGAGTTGTGTGGGGTGAAGGCTCTTCGCAGGGAAGGTTTGTGGCGAAGGTTGAGGCCGTGAGGGGTGGAGTGTGTGGTAAATGCCTCTGATGCTGGCAGCCGGGCTGTCCTCTGGAATCACACCTGAGCCCTGGAGAGAGCAGGGAAGGGAAGAAAGATAAAGGGAGGGGAAGAGAAGGGCGGAGAAGGGAAGCAGGACCTGTTTTCATGGATTCCTTGTGCTCAGGTGGCAACGTGGGACACAGAGTCTGGAAGAGGGCTGTCCTCCTTCTTTCTTTGTAACTACCAAAATTCTTAACTTCAGAGGCCAACTCTGCTAAACAGAAAAGGAATGGACTGAAAAGCTGGCCTGTGGTTCAGGAACACCAGGGGCCTTGAGAAGCAGGCTGGACGAAGGCCAGGAACGAGGAAGGCCAGGCAGCTGCGGGGCCACGGCCCCATCTTGCCGTGAGATGGCCGTCACATGGAGTACAGCATCTACTGCTCCCGGGAACCGAATATGCTGTGGTTGCCGCTGTCACTGCTGTGGACTCTACCGTTCTCACTGCTGTGGGTCAGTAGCTGCCAATTCAAAAAGCTGGGCTGGGAGCATCCGATCGGTTAAACCTCCATCACACACTTGCACTTTAACTGCAAAGGAGGCTGGAAGGGGGCTGGGTAAAGGGGAAACTAGGAAATAAAGCACCTGGATAACCTCTTTGATGGGCAAATACATTAACTTGCTTGTTAATAAGTAGATTTTATTTTATAGCTGAAAACACCCTAACAGGCACAAGAGTATACATTACTTTTATATTCAGAAAAGTGATAATTTTTTTTAAATGCCAAGTTATTGGGGATTCTGACCTTGGCTTCCTGAAGCCACAAAAATAATTTTCTTCCTCAAATCCATTCCTTTGATATTTACTTTTGTTATCTATTCATTGACATTCACTTGGTTATCTATTGCCTCATATTACTTGTGGTTACGTAATTTGTACTGTCTTCTCTCCCCGACAAGACCATGTGGCACAGTGGCCATGACTCCAGCATTTGCACAAACCTTGACATTTGCGCTAGGCTTTCTCCTAAGACCACAGTGGTTGATACATTTAATTTCTTCCCAAGCAGGAGGCTGTGCAAACTGACCAAGTACACAAGGCTCTCTTGGGAGGGCCCTCTGACGTCTCATCAAATAGGCAAGGCAACATCATCTTCTAAAGAAAAGTCTACAATGTCTAAGAGACTGGTTTACTCTTGGGAAAGGCAGTGAGTCCAAACCCTGGCACAGTTGGGTGAGTGGGCTCTTCCTTCAAATTGGACAGCCTGAAGCGCTGAGGGACCTGAGACAGGGACACACACAAGTGACCTCGCTCTGGTTGACAGTGTCCTTGGTAGCAGGGCAAACACCAGGACAGCCAAGTAAGAGGAGAGAGGGAAGTTTCCCTAACAGACATGCATTATGGGTGGGTTACCTGGCTCTGTGGGTGAACTCTGGGAGCTGGCATGAGTTCTGCCCAGTCAACACCTGGCCCCCAAAGGAAATCCTAGAGCAAAAGAATAACAAGAAACCTCTTTGGCATTGCTCGGATTGGCTTATAGAATAGTTTATATGACTCAAATGTTCCCACAAACCCCAGAAAATAAAGAAACTGAACCTCTAATGTTTTGAGTGTGCTAGACATTTAAGAAAAAAAAACTATTCTTATTGAACTTGTTAGCTCAAAAACATTTTAAGAATCAAAGTTTACATAATGAAGGTGAGTCCTCGATCAAATTATCTTGGTTTAATAATTTTGATTTCAAGAAATAATATTTATATGTCTTTACCTTGAGTTTATCAATATGGAGTATGATACAAGCATAGCTTTAACTTTACAAAATAAGGTTTGGGTTTGAATCTTAGGAAAAGACTAGTTAATCTGAATTTCCTAACCTTTTTATATTAGTTTACTGATCAAATAAGATAAAATACCACTAACTAATGTTTAAGATTATAAAAGTATAAACTTGTATCCAACCAAATTGAGTCATAAATTTGACAAACTTATATCACCAGTACTTGTGTTAGCTTAAACATAATTTCCAAGATCCTTAAGCAACTTAAAATTTGGATTAATAAATTGTTATTAATGCATAATTATTGGATACCTACAAGTAATTTCCAAGTAATATGGAATATTGAAACATTGGTTATTAAGCATTTTTAGGTTTATATACTTTTGCTTCTTATTTTTATTCACTATAGATTGGCTATATCTTTGGGACATTAATAAATGTGTTCATTTTTACCACTTTAAGAAAGTATAAAAAGCTTTCATGTAGCTGTAGAAAGTTGTATATTCATGAGCTTTCCTACCCTGCTAAAATGCTTGTATATGACAGATAATGCTCAATTATCTACTAATTTGGTTAAAAGTTGTAATTAACACAGCTGATTGAAACTGTACTAGAATCAGTAGTGGCAGAGAAATGCAACTGTGGATGTTCTTTTTCAAGAAAAAAGGCAATAGTTTTTACCTAAATTAGTGCCAATTTGTTCCAGAATATGAAAGAGTAAAGGAAAGATAAAACTTGGGTGTAGATAACAAATTGAAAAGGACATGAAGGAAGAGAACTTTATTTTTCTTGGCTTATCACACCTCAGTCTGAAAGAAGCTATATAAATATTTTATATACAATTTTTATATACAAGATGATTTAAAGGAAAATAAAGGAGACCACAAAATCTTTACTAACAAATTTTACAATAATGCAAAGCTGCAATTTTTGTTTTTTTGCTGTTAAATGATAAATTGGCCTTAGGCAGTGGTTCTCAACCTTCTGGCCCTTTAAAATACAGTTCCTCATGTTGTGACCCAACCATAAAATTATTTTCGTTGCTACTTCATAACTGTAATGTTGCTACTGTTATGAATCGTAATGTAAATATCTGATATGCAGGATAGTCTTAGGCGACCCCTGTGAAAGGGTCGTTCGACCGCTAAAGGGGTCTCGACCCACAGGTTGAGAACCTCGTCCTTAGAGCATTTAACTAGTGGCAGTAAAGGTTATTCTTTACCATTCGTGTAATCTGCCTAGATAGTAGAAATTCCAGGTCTCAACAGAATAACTTCTCTGCATTGTGTGAGTTTCTCTCTTTCTGGAATAACAATTCTGGTTTTAAAAAATAATAATAATATGTCTTTACCTTGAATGTGGGATAAAACATTTCGGTTAACGTGGGACCACGTATACAATGGTGGTCCTATAAGATTATAATGGAGCTGAGAAATTCCTACTGCCCAGTGACCTCACAGCACAGCCATGGTAATGTCAGGACATCGCAGTGCAAAGCATTCCTCACCTATTGTGGTCATGCTGGTGTAAATAAACCTGTCGCACCGCCAGTCATATAAAAATATAGTTTATACAATTATGTACCACTTGATAATGATAAACAACTATGTTACTGGTTTACATATTTATACTACTACTAGAGGCCTGATGCACAAATTCGTGCATGGTGGGGGTCCGTTGGCCTGGTAGGAAATCGAGGCCTATTGGGGGCTGGCAGGCCAGGGGAAGGGACCCCGGGAGTTGGCTGGACGGTTGGGGGGAAGGGGGGTAGCTGGCTGGGGGGAGGGGCTGAGGGAGGTTGGCTGTGGGAGTGCACTGACCACCAGGGGGCAGCTCCTGCGTTGAGCATCTGCCCCCTGGTGGTCAGTGTGCATCATAGCGGCTGGTTGACTGGTCATTCCTGTCGTTCCAGTCGTTCGGTCATAATGGTCATACAGATCCTCTCTCTTGGTAAGCTATCTCTAACCTTCAATTTAATAGGCTATGCATCAGTAAACTAAAATGAAGTTTTTGAAAATGGTGTCTGATTCTTTCTGATGGCCTCAGAATTCAGAAACATACTTTTCAGTGACTCTCCTCACTTTTCATGACAAAATACTTATTAGCATAGATTCAATAAGAATCTGTCCTTTTTACCAAGATATAATTAGACAAATAGATTGTTCAAAAAAAGCCATACCCAGAGGGCTATATTTGAGAACAATGCTCTTAGTCAGGTATAAGAAGTCCATACTGCCAAAACCGGTTTGGCTCAGTGGATAGAGCGTAGGCCTGCTGACTGAAAGGTCCCAGGTTCGATTCCGGTCAAGGGCATGTACCTGGGTTGCCGGCACATCCCCAGTAGGATATGTGCAGAAGGCGGCTGATGGATGTTTCTCTCTCATCGATGTTTCTAACTCTCTATCTCTCTCCCTTCCTCTCTGTAAAAAATCAATAAAAAAAAATATATTAAAAAAAAAAAAAGAAGTCCATACTAAGGAACAAGGGTTCACTTTATCTGTGGAGTTATACCAACAAAACCCTTCCCCCAAGACTGGCCTGGTGCCAGCCTCTAGGTCCTGATCTAACTGGTGGTGAGGAAGGTCACTTCCTGGAAAGCCAAGGATCTTAGCAAATTTTGCAGACCTCAGGAAGGGAGGAATTTACCCCAATTAACTGATACTGTAGGTGAAATCTGGTGGAAAGATTTCTTGGGCTTAGTCCCCTGGCCTTGGAACAGGGGAGCAAATAATTAAGGCTGTTAAAAGTCTGAGACCCCTTATGAAAGTTTCTGAAGAGAGGGTAATTTTTTAGCCTAATTAATTTCTCAGTAATCTAAGGCTCTAGTTTTGCAGAGAAAACGTGAGGCCTACCTATATGATTAAAATGCTGTGTGTGTGCATAAATAATCAAACCTAACAAGATCAGCCTTTTTGTGATCAAGAGGAAAATATTCTAAATATCCTTCTAGAAATGACAATCAATAAATCTTTGTTGACTTATATTCAATTTATTTTAATTATATTGTTTGACCTAATGGAGTGCCCTGGAAGGACAGATGGGTTAGACTAAAAATCCTAAAGGAATCCCTTAATAACCTTATATAATAATAATAAAAAAAACTAGCATGCAAACTAACACAAAATGTACTTTATTTACTTATAACATCTTGTAAACAATCACACTGTGCACTTTTAATTCAATAATAACATTTTTCCCCCCATGAATTTATAGCAAACCCTATATAAAGTCAATGAGTTAATACAAGAGTACAGATGAATAGGGTAGAATAATTTCTGAAAATGTTAAATTACAGCACTTGATACAAAGACAGATAACTATCTGTACCATAAAAATTTACATGCCACAAAACATTAATTTATAATTTTAAATATGCCATAAAACACATTTATAAAAGAGCATCAACATTAATTTTATTATAAACCAGTGAATTACTCAGAAGAATATTTATTAAAACTTAGTAGAAATCAGTAAATATTGCAACTGAGGTAAAAACTTATAAGTAAACAAAACTATCATTTATAAGAGCCAAAAAGTAAACGGAAGGGCAGACAATACTTTCTGACGACTCTGCCTACTCCTTGATATTCTGAAGCAGCTTCAATAGATGTGACTCAATAACCTGTTGAACTAGAACAGATAGGTGATCAAGACCACAGCATGCTGATTTAAAATTTTTTAAAAATAATTATCAAATTCAACTTAACATCCCCAACTTTTTCCTAAAACAAAGTTATTTCTAAGTAGATACTTAAATACACTTAACATTTAGTTTCACTGACTTAGTAATTGCCCAAGTCACTGAATTTTCAGTTCTTGGTTGTTAAATTTTGAAACTGAAGGAGAATTCAGAATACAAGGTTTTAAGGAACAAAAAAGGGCAACTATAAGAGCAGTGTATAGTTTGCTATAAAAATGTGAAACACATCTTGTAAATAGGTGTGTACTTATCTTCCAGCAGCTAATTATTTGGGTTGGTAAAAAGTAATAGTAACAGCCCTAACTGGTTTGGCTCAGTGGATGGAGCGTCGGCCTGCGGACTGAAGGGTCCCGGGTTCGATTCTGGTCAGGGGCATGTGCCTTGGTTGCGGGCGCATCCCCAGTGGGGTGTGCAGGAGGCAGCTGATTGATGTTTCTCTCTCATCGGTGTTTCTAACTTTCTATCCCTCTCCCTTCCTCTCTGTAAAAAAATCAATAAAATATATTTTTTAAAAAAAAGTAATAGTAACAAATTCATTTCTAGACTGTAGGAATTTGTTGATTTCGCCCACAGTTAAAAGTACATGTCAGCAGTTGGGGTAACATGCAATGTTCTACTACTACAGCGATGAAAATGGTTTGTAGTATTTACAAAGCTTTACTAAAATGAAAGCTGAGCATTCTAAACTACTTACCACTTCTATAGCCCAGGGCTACAGCCAAGTCCATAGAATTATATCCAGAGTCGGTTTCTATTGTTGGGTCAGCTCCATTTTCTACACCAAAACAGAAAAATCTACTTAAATAAATGAAAATGCGGATATGGTTGTCTATTACTGACTCATGTGCAAATAGCAAGACAGATTTTCAGCCAATTTAGAGAGCATCTTCAGGATGGCCTGACAAAGACCAGAGCACATGGACTGCACAGGATTCATTTTGGTGAGCCGAAGGGAAGACCCTTCAAACCAACCAGCATCCTCTAGAGCAGCTGAAACTCACAAACAACCAGAGACAGAACTTATGCACAAAGATTCTGCAAACAGAGAAAACAAGCACGCATGATTCCAGAGGAAAGCAACCAGGACAGATGCTCCGTTTGCAGGCCTGCTGTGATGGAGCTGCCACTCACATGGGCAGCACTCTGGTAGCAGGTGCAGCACAGGGAACGGCAGCAGGATTGCTGCATTTAACAGTAATTAATGGTTCTGCTAAGTAAGACCACAGGAGGCCCAGTCAGCCCTGGCTGAGGAGCTCAGTTGATTAGAGCATTGTCGCACTACACCTAGGCTGCAGGTTCAATCTTTGGTCAGGACACATACAAGAGTCAATCAATGAATGCCTCAATAACTGGAACAACAAATCAAGGTCGGTCTGTCTGTCTGTCTGTCTCTCTCTCTCCCCCCTTCCCCTCACCCTCTAAAAATCAATAAAGAAGTAAATAAAGTCCTCATGGCAGTTTCTAAATATTTTCATTTTTATCTGCTTACCTAAGAGCATTTTTACACATTTCACATGATTTCCATGTACAGCATAAAGCAAAGGTGTGCCTCCATTCTACAAAAGAAAAAGGTAATTTCATTTTCTAAGGTGAGCAAGATTTGAAGAATTTAATGCTGCTGTGAGAAGTTTTACAAAGAATTGGGTATGTAAATGTAGTTTAAGGTAATTTTATTATTTTGTGAAAAATACTTAAATCAGAATTAGTAACAGAGTTTATGTTATTAACTTTTTCTTCCAGGTGTTTAATTAAGTTAGTGAATTATTCTTCCAAGTATTTAATAAACTTTATTATGTCTTCCCAAACCAAATAAATCGTAGAGTTTGTTATACTAATTTAAAAATCAGTGTCACAGACTCACCCAATCGTATTCATTTACATCAACTCCACAATCAAGCAGCATTTTGACAATATCTGTGTAGCCTTTACTGCACGCCAGAGACAGTGCGCTTTCGCGACCTTTTCCTAAAAGCTGGGGATCAGCACCCTGGAGATACAAGAGTCTTCAATTCATTTAAACAAGAATACTGTTGTTTCTGTCAATCATAATTACAGTTCAACACTTAGGTCAGGTAATGTCCTGGGGTTAATAAAGAAATAACGCAAACTTCTATCCATGGATGCTCTTGTTATCAAGGTTGTCTGGATGCTTCTATCTCAACCCTAACTATCCTTTCAGTCTGGAGTCAAATTATATCTCTATGAAGCTTCTCCTACAGGCTGACAGTACTTTAGTTCCCCTTGCACTTAGAGGGGCTGGGCTTTACATGATCTTTCACTGTTTCATGTATGACTAAGTCTTGCCTGCCCAACTAGATCCAAGTTCCACAAGAATGTGATAAGCATTTAAAAATCGTTTGGATCCTCTACCATTACATCTAGTTGGCTGGAGATACCAAAACTTTACTAAAGCCTTAACTGAATTTAAGTAACTGTACATATACATTTTCTGAGGCATTTTCCTTACATTCTGAAGTAGAAACTCTACCACAGCTATTTGCCCGTGTGCTGCAGCCCACATCAGAGGAGTAAATCCTTCTTCATCCGTGTGATTGATAACATTTTCTATTTAAAAGAAAAGCAATTTTTGTGATCTAATTTAACAACCACATATTAATATCACTATGAAAGTACTGGCATTCTAAAAAGTTGGTTATGTTACTCAATGAGGATCACTTTGTGCTGACTTTTTTTCACTGAAGTCCTGTTATGTGTTGCTGTAATTTGCACTGACTGTATTAAAATGTGCCTCCATGTATACAACTAAGTTCAAATAGCATGTTATTTAAAGTATAAATTACCAGACATGACATATATAATGTTAGGTACAAGGTAATCCACAGAACACTGGGCTGGTAATTAGGAGACCAGAGTTTGAATCCTGCCTGTGTCACTTTCTAAAAGTGTTATTCTGGGCATGTCACTTAATTTCTCCAATACACAGAATAATACCTTACTTATCTCATGTGTAGCTTATATAATAGCCCTTAGCATTACATAAGTATATACTATTATAAAAACTCTAAAATCTTATTAAAACTATCTTCTAGTCTATAACTAACATTGCTGCCTCTGAATTTCATTCATTCTTGGTGGTTTGCTAAAATAATATAATGTGAAGACTGAATACTTTGAAAGACAGTACATGTAATTCTGCCGTGAATCCCATTTTTCCCCTTAGATTCAGTCTACTAGTTATAAAGGCCACTGTTTTCCCCCTAAATTTATTTAGTAGCTTGAGGATGAAACCTTCAAATATTTATAAACAAACAGAAACATAATGATGAAGTAAGTCTTTCTTATAAAAAGATTGATGATTAAAAAATAAACATCTTTTATCATGCATACTGTGTTCAATCAATAAAGTTGGGACCACTGTCTAACTTCTTGGAAAATGAAAATAAATGTAAAGCTTGATCTTTATCTCATTACACCAAAACATATTTCACATGTATCAAAAATTGATATGTAAACAGGAAACCACAGAAGTTCTAGATAAGACATGAATGAATTTATTTATAATTTTAGAGTATGAAATCCTTTCTAAGCAGGACATAAAACTGAGAAGTTACAAGGAAAAAAGTAAATTTACTGCTTAAAAATGTTAAGCGTTTGAAAAATATCATAAAGTCAAAGAAAAAATGACAAACTGGAAAAAATATGCAACATAAACAACAAAAAAGCAAATATCTTTAATTTTTATAAGGGTTCACAGAAATAAACATAAAAGGAAATTCAAATATGCCATAATTTAAAAAATGTAAGCAAAACCAGTATGAGATGCTATTTTTTAGATTAGTCTGATAATATCTTGTGTCAGTGAGGGTATGGGGAAATAGAAATTCTACCTCTGGTGTTACGATAAGACAAACATCTGGCAACAAATAGAAAAATTCATATACCCTTTAACCTAGCAAATATTCTTGAAGAAATTTGCCCGTGGAGATACTTAAAAAGAATGCCAACAACATTGTTACTTAATAGCAACAAATAGAATCAACCACCACCAGGGGGACTAGTCAAAAAACAAAAAACAAGGTATATGTATGTGCAATGCAAAATCGGGACCTACAAAAAGAATAAAATAGATCTTATATGCTTAAATGGAAAGATTTCCAAAATTTTAAGTGACAAATAAAGGGCAGTATTTTTCCTCTAGTGTAAATAAGGAAAAGCACATACACATTCTCACATACAACTCCAAATATAAATGGAAATGTTTTCTAGAAGAGTTTTCTGAAAATATAAGAAAACTGTATTTGCTTTTGGGGAAAAGGCTAGGCTGGTAAGAGAAGCTATAACTTTTATACATTACAGTACTTAAAAAATCTTATATGCCTGGTTAAGATTACACACCATTTTTTAAATCTTTATACTTTCCTGTCTAAAAAGAAAAAAAATAACAACTCTAATAAATCCTATTGAATGTTTTTAATATATTGTAACAAATAGGCTATTACCTTGTTCAATACGAGTAGCCAGGTAGAGCATCTCTCCCTGAGCAGCTAACTGATGAACAGATAGAGCTGAAACACCATAGAAAGCTTCATGTATATATGTAGGGTACACTTTCATAATCGCATTGCTCATGTTTGTGCAGAAATTTTCTTTTCCACAACAAAATCTATCATTTTATTGATTTAAAAAGTCTAACTAAAATATACCCTAACCTAGCTGGTTTGGCTCAGTGGAGAGAGAGTCCACCTGCAGACCAAAGGGTCCCAGGTTTGATTCCAGTCAAGGGCATGTACCTTGGTTGCAGGCTCCTCCCCCGCACAGGCCCTGGTCAGGGCTTGTGCAGGAGGCAACCAATCGATATGTTTCTCTTATATCGATGTTTCTCTCTGCCTTTCCCTTTCTCTTCCACCTTCCCTAAAAATCAATGGAAAAATATCCTCAGGTAAGGATTAATAAAATATACCTTAACACTGCAAGTAGTCATTCTGTATCTGAGAATTGACTCTTTTAAGGTAATTCTGACACCTGCAAAGTGTTATTAATTATCAATGAATATGCATATTGTTATCATTAATTACTAACAGTACAGATTGTTATTGACTTTATCAATCAAAGAAATGGCTAAGGCACTTAATTTTTAAAATAGCATCTCTCTTCCAAACTTGTAAGAAAGTTGGATCTAACAGACAAAGACACACCTTTTGTCTTTTCATTGATTCAATCCACTGAAGTCCAAAATATCATTATTTCAAGACTCCATGGGTTTTTCTTAACTTTAGGAGGAGTGAGGTGGTAAGTGACAGCTGAGCTTGAGAGAAAATTCTTGAATGCAGACCTAGTTGTGGCGAATTTGGTATGTGTCCTTAGATAACTGATAAAACAGTTTTGTCTGTAACATGAGGCACATGAATCACATGATCTCTAGATATTTTGAGATCAATAATTCTATGGTTGGAATATTTTAAGACAATCTCTTTATTTTAAACAAAACCAAATAGGCACTGTTCTATGAAGAGTTCACATTAAAAATTAGTATCACTGCACTGGTATGATTGGGTGGCCTTAATACAGAAAAGAAAGCAATTGGGAGGCACATGCAAGTAAAACAGAAATGGCCAATAGGTGGAGTAAGTCACATGCTACAGCATGCAATTAAAAATCAGGAGGAATCTACTATCTCCATACATTAGGATATAGATGCATTTACATTATATTCTCACATATAGTTCCTAACATCAAATTGCTAACTGGTTGTCTCTCATTAACTTACCCATACTATACAGAATACAGTTTATATAGAAAAGCTTCATTTTATTTCTTCTAGAATGAATATACAGTTTTTTTAAAAAAAATGTGGACTCAAAGTATTTTTTAAAAGGTAGTTTCATATTTACATTATTATATTCAAATGAAAAATTACAGTAGCAATCAGTCAGCTTTTACTACAAATAACTCGTGGTTCAGTTGATCTAGTTTACAAGCACAGTGTGAAGCCTGGCACTCCACAAACACAAAAACACTCACAATGTCTTACTTCGCACAAAGTTTAGACTAACTCGTTGTTTTTATAGTAGATTATAAAGGTTTTAAGAATTAATATTTCAATCTGTATTTGTTTTAAACATAGAAACATAAATTATGAACTATTTTTTGATTATGCAGTAATATGTAAAAAAGTTTTAAATTACTAAAACTATGAACACATCACTTCAGCTTTCTAAAATGAAATATGCAGTTAATGAAAATATGTTTCAAAACCAAACTGTTGAAACCATGATATTAGTAACAAGAAGAGTTGAATACATCAGTGGGAACTACTTACAATTTGCTAACAGAGGTGTGGTTGAGACCTCATTTCCTCTGTGCTTGTTGGTTAAGGTAGTTGACTGTTTTATGGGTGAGAAGTGCTTTGTTGTAGAGGGAGTGTAGACATGCCTTACTTGGATTCCCGGAGAAGGAGATGTATGGATATTGCATTCAGCTAAGTAAAATAAATTTAAACACATTAAAACAATATGGTAATGACAAAGCATTTCAAAGTTCTATGTCAATGCTTACATTAAAAAGGAAATACATGAGGTAAATCTTCAACTGTTTCTCAAGTGATATTAAATTATTTTTGCTATAAAGTCTGGACTATGAGAGTGAATGTTCCAGAAAAAAATTTGTATTAATGTTGAGCAATTTATTTTTGGAATAGTATTTTTATTCAATAGAGTGTTGTAAAGTAAATCTACAATATGATGACAGATTTCACTGAGTTAAAGCACAGAATGCTAATGCTAATCAAATATTCATGGAATAAGGAATATTAAGGTAATTCACTTGTAAAAGACAATAATATTTTTCTCCTATGGTTTAGAAAGGATTAATAGAAACTTTATTAGAGAATTTCTAAATAAACAAAGGTTAAACAAGAAATTTAAAAAACTCAACATGTACTTATGGACATTATGTAACATGAAGTCATTTAATTTTGGTTTCTGTGAGATTCTAGAAAATCATATTAAAAGATGACTTCCAAATTTTCTTCCTAAATTCAAAATCTCATGATCAGAAAGGAATGAAAAAAAGCACACACTCTAAATAAACAAAAACAAAACAAATGCAGATATTTATACCATAACTTTCAACCTTTAAATAGGACAGATGCCACCTCCAGGTCCGAGTTAACCTGATCTTGAATATTTTTACTATCCTCTTCATTTAAGGACTTCACAAATCGAGAACACACGTTCATGTCAAATCGGTTAGGCAATATGAATTTCATCCCCATGGCAACACCCTGCGCCGATCCCTCTTGTGCATTTGAGTCCAGCTGATGTTCTATTTTAATGTCTGGCATGCCAGTTAGACTATAACTGCTGGGACACTCTTCCACTATCAGCTGGGCTCCAAGATCCAGATTTGCTGATGTGGCCATGATTTCAACTATAGTTTCAATAATTAAAACATTTCTTCATAATTTCTCTTGGTTTTTTAAGAGTGGCATCCAGTGTATTCTTGAAATCTGGGTATAAAAAAAATCGGAAAGAAATTAAAAGTATTATATCAACTTAGGTAAAAGTGCATAAAATAATCATTTTCAATCAAGTATGCAAACAATATTCTTATAAACACCTATTAATAAGAGAAAGCATACAATGTTCATAGGTAGAGAACCCTGGATATAAATCCAAGCTCAGTCATTTATTAGCTGAGTGAACCTTACAAGTTATTCAGCCTCTCTAAGTCTCAGCCTCACTTGTAAAATGGAGATACCACCACTAACCTCACAGGATCCTGGTAGACCAAATGAAATACAGTAACATTATCACCTTCATCACTAAGTTCCAACAAATTTCAATTACTCTTTTCTCCCCTTTCCTATTTTTGAATATTGCCAAATGGATGAAAGATCAGGCTAACAAGAAAAAATAAACTTTCATGTGAAAACTTTAACCTCTCATCTTAGGTTCATTTTTTAGCATGCTATGTTTGTAAGTGCCTCTCAGTGTGAATTTAAGACAGCATTCATGTTTGTACTCAAGTCTACTGGCATGTACAACACCCGTGATTCCTAGATAGTGAGAGACTGTACAAAGCTTTGGTTATGATGAACTGGAGATGTATTTCTTTATCAGTTTTTGTTCAAATCACATGTTACCAAATTAATATAGATTTTTATGAAAATAAAGTGTGGAGATTATAGATTGGCTTCCTTTGCTTTAGCATCTCTAGGACATTGGGATCAAAGTAGAATTTTTGGATCTCAATCTTTGCAATAAGTATTAAGAATACTTTTTTTCAAATACAGGTTATCAAGACATGAACTAAAAAAATGCTGACTCTCAAAGCATAGATTATAAGCACACCATTTACTATTATTTTAAAGTTAGTTTTCAGTAATCATTGACACTTCCCTATGGACCTTAATATAATTTTAAGAGAAATTTCACTATTTTACCTAAAATTGGTTCTAAAAAAAAAGAACTCCAAGACATATAATTGTCGCAGATTATAATCACTGAGACATGAAAACAACATCCAATTAATTGTTTCATGTTAGAGTTTCCTGCCTCTTAGAATTTTGAGAGGGTGCAGGGTGTTTAAAAATGGAAGAATGTCTTAGGATCACAGTGAAGCAGAGGTTGGTAAACCATACATTTACTGATAAACATTCTCCAAGATTGATCCTTATAGCAATCCATTGAGTAGTCAGGGCAGGCAGTCACTATGTCCACCATAGAGAAGAGGAAATGGGAGCTCATGAGTAGGAGGGACCCACCCCGCTCTCCTGACTCCATAACACTGTCCACTAAAATAAAGCAGCACTGCCCTAGCCGGTTTGGCTCAGTGGATAGAGCCTCGGCTTGCGAACCGAAAGGTCCCAGGTTCAATTCCAATCAAGGGCACATGCCCGGGTTTTGGGCTCCAACCCCAGTGGGGGACTTGCAGGAGGCAGCTGATCCATGATTCTCACTCATCATGGATGTTTCTATCTCTCTCTCCCTCTTCCTTCCTCTCTGGCATCAATAAAAATATATTAAAAAAAAAAATAAAGCAGCACTAAATTAATCCCAAACTTCCAAGACAGAAAGAGTTGAAGAAATAACACATTGTAATAGTAGTTACAAAAAAGAAAGTAACAGATAATGAAGTCAGTACCCATCAGCAGAAGGAAAGAAGGAAACCAGAGCAGAACATAAGAATGAATGGTGTTTTTTCCGGTGAGAGCCAGCCAGCCCTACAGGCTCTTACTCTGCGGGGGCCTAAGTGCAACTCCCCCGAGCTCTCTCTGCACCCTGCATATATTTCTAGTTCAGCACTTATCATTCTCTTGAAAATTCCCACTTCAACTCCCCCAGATGGAAAACCCCTCTAGGATGGGGACTACTCTTTCTAGACTTTGCAACACAAAACAGCGCCTGGCCCTAACAGGTACTCCATAAATGTTTTCTGACCTAAACTTTAACATCTTCATATTCTTTTCTACCCTGAAAAGACCCTGCGTTATGCTCAACAAACATCTGCTGATTACATCTGGCGTTCCATTCCCACCATCACGACTAGCTAGCCGTACAGCCCTGGACAGACAACGCATGTAAAGTCTTCTGAGACTCATTTTATTCACCTAGAAAACAAAAATGGTTGAAATAAACACGTCTAATAGTCTTTCCAGCTCGAAACACCTTCCATGTAATAAATCAGGGTTTACAGGAGCAACTCCGGGCCTTTGAAGGGAGGAGTGCAAACGTCCTTGGGGGAGGAAGGGGCAGAAATACATAGGACGCTATTCTGGCCCTGCTCTGGAGAGGAGCAGCGAAGTTGACTGGTTAGGCCAAAAATTGGAATTGCAGGGGGGGGGGGGGGGGGGAAGGTGATCGGTAAGAGAAGGCGGCGAGAAAAACAGGTAAGGCCAGGGAGAGCTGAGACCCCTCCATCTACCAGCGCGCAGCGAGGGAGGGCGTGAGGGGGGCCCCCCCACCGAGAGCAAGTGGGCACCGCGCTAGTCTCCGGGACGCCGACCACGGGCGCCCGCTCTCCCCAGCCCCGAGCTGTCCCCCAAGGAAAGGCGAGCGCCAGGAACATGAACGATGCCTCACGGGCGACAGGTGCCCCGCGTCCAGGACCGGAGCCCGCTACAGGCAGCCTGTGCCGGGGAGGGACGCCCGCTCCGCCGCCAGCTCCGCCCGGGAGGTCCCGGCGCGGCTCCGGGGGCAGGCGGACACTCTGGCTCACCCGCGGCGGGCGGGTCCGGGGGACGGGGGCCTGAGGCCGGCCGCGGGGGAGCGCAGGGCCTCGCGGCCACCTTCGACAGCCAACCGCGAGGGGGGCCTTCCCATCTGCGGCCACAGGTTCACTACAGGCCCTCGAGCCCCGGCTTGTTTTGACCGCGACGTCACTTCCGAGTTCTTCTTTCGCTTTCGGGGCGAACACCGCGCCGCGTCCAGGCAGCCGGGAGGCTGGCCAGGTCCTCTCCCGCCGCCGCGCCGCGCGGGGCTCGGCGCCCGAGCTCTACAGGGACGGGGTCATTTCAGTGGGTCACTCTGAGCGACTGGAGCAGAGCCCAGTCTCGCCCGTGGGCCCCGCCCCTCCCGATAAGCCCCGCCCACTCCCCCTGCCCCGCCCCCGCGACACCCGAGCTGCGAGCTCCGCGGAGCCTGAGCCGTTACGTCATCAGCGGGCGACGGGCCTGGCCTTTCCATTCGCCGGGTGTCTGGGCGACTCCTGAGGGTCCATGTGACCGGCTCCTAGTGATTCTGGGCTGCCCCGGGAGGGGTCTAGCGGGGTCCAAGAAATTCTCCCGAAGTCCGGGTGTCTCGGCGCACCCTCGGGGCCCATCGGAGGTAGGTGAAGGCGGCTCCCGAGGAGGGTAGCTCAGACCCACGCCCGGTCTGCCTTGGTGGGTGGCATGCTCCTCTGGGCTCCCCAGTCTCCGCTGGTTACCTCTTAGTCAGCCCATGGGGATCCCCTCAATTCCTCTTCCACCCAGATTTCCCTTCTTTACGATCGCAGCCCCGTTACACTGTCCGCTGTTATTCGCCCCCGGAATAATCCGCATCTTCGCAAGGCAGTGGGCAAATTTCCATCTCTGTGCCGAGGAGTTTCCCTCGGTTTCAAATACTCCCTCCTCCGCCGTCTGTTTTAATATTATCCAGAACTTCACAGCCCAGCGGAAACGCACACTGAAGCTTCCTGGGAGCCACCCAGATGTCACATCACTTCTCGCCTCCATGCCTCTGCACTGTGTCGTGCCCGGCCCCCCCTCCCCCCGGCCAATGCTGTTCCTCACGCATCTGGCCAACCACTGCTGCTGCTCCTCAGTTTTCCTTCTTAATGTTAAGCTGTTTCTCTCAGGACACAGTGATGTGCTCTTCTGCTCATGCTCTACTATGGGGCAAAGTCCTGCAGGCGGATCGGGCCTGGTGCTTGTTTTTGGGTAGTCAGTGAGCCAAGAATGGTTTTTACAGATGAACATTTGCAGTCTGTTTGATGATAGGAAACACTCACTTTGAACCTGAAGTGAGTGAAATATTCTCCTCCCTCCCCCAAATCCCATTTTCATTCATAAATAAAAAATTGTAATCATAACTGTTTTGGGGGTTTCATTGGAAATTTTCTTTCTTACTATATAAGTAACTACATTAATACCCCCTGTTTTCCTGTTGGCCCACAAAGCCTAAAATATTTAACACCTGGTCCTTTACAGAAAAAGTTTGTCAACTCCTCTTCTTATGTTCATCTTATAGATCCCACTTGTGATTTTAATTTTGTGTTTTCCCATAGAATCCAGCACAATGCGTCCTTTCCTTCATTCTACAGACATTCTTTGTCGTTAGATATCTCTGCTGGCCATTTGGAAGATGGATGAGGGAGTTAGGAGGACCTTATGTCACACTCTTCGTAGATGAGAAGATCTGAGTTAGGGCAGTGGAACTAGGTGGAGTGAACGTGATGAAGTTTAATTCGGGAGGTAAAATCAGCAGATCTTTTTGGATGTTAGAAGTGAGAAGGAAGGGACAAGTCAAGGCTGATTCCAGATTCCTAGCTGATGCCAATCACAGCTGAAATGGAGAATATTCAGGTGTGAGGGTACAGACCATGTCTTTCAGTCATCCTTGTATCCCTAGTGCCTAGAACAGTGTCCTATACATTGTAAGTACTTGAATGAACAGAAAAGTTTCCCCCCCTTTTAATCGTTGATGACCATGTTTCATCAAAACAGCCTTTAAAATATGTTGCACTTACAGATTTTGGTGTTACCTCTGCACTATTTTCAGGCTTTCTGGGATAGATGATGAATTGTACCATCAGAATTATTCATCTGATAAAATGGAATCTTTTGCAGATTGAATAGTTCTGGAAAGAGAATTTGGGCTTAATTACATGTCAGTTATAAGTTTCATTCTGTTCTCTCACTTTAATTAAGATTTAATTCCAGAATTGCTTTATTCTTGTTTTCTTATTGTTTAAACCATCTTAAAAATTAATTTAATTTTGAGCTTCTACATCAGAATATTATCTTCTTGTTTTATTTTCTTTTAAGCTTTTAAATTTAATTTTAAGCTTCCACATTAGAATATTAGTTTTGTTTTCCATTCTTTTTGGCATTTTAGGCTTTCAGGATGTCAATCCCTGTCTTCTTAAAGATTAAATGTCATTTTAATTTAGTTTCAGGAAACTTTTATATTTTCAGTTTCACCTTCAATAAATGAACATTCTAAGCCATCATGCTTCTCTCTGCTTTGGCTACTGGACGGCTAAGCTAGATTTATTCCCAAGTGTTATAAATTGGTCAGTTAGGTGTGAGGACATTTATATGTAGCCTCTGTGTATAGCTGAGTTGGATGGTGCAGTATGATAGCCCTATTTGTATTCTTCCTGCTTTCTTTAGATTATTTCTTCTGTGTTATAACTAAATGGTTTACTGATCACTAAGCTGCTATACAGCCTTTTGACAGGATGCAGAGTGAACAATCACAACTGTATATATACAGGTTTATGAGTAATACTAGAGTCCTGGTGCACGCAATTCGTGCACTTGGGGTGGGGGTGGGGGTGTCCCTCAGCCAGGCCTGCACCCTCTTGCAGTCCGAGAGCCCTTGGGGGATGTCTGACTGCCTTCAGTCGGACATCCTTAGCACTGCCATGGAGGCAGGAGAGGCTCCTGCCACTGCCGCTGCACTCACTTCTGGCTGAGCGGTGTTCCCTCTGTGGGAGCACACTGACCACTAGGGGGCAGCTCCTGCATTGAGTGCTCCCTGGTGGTCTGTACGCATCATAGTGACAGGTTGTTCCACCATTCGGTCGATTTGCATATTAGCCTTTTATTATATAGGATGTATTAAAATATTTTCTTTTTCAGACATAAGGCAGAATCACTAAAATTATTTCTAACATCAGTTTCAGACTACTTACTTTTGGATAACAGTCTAATTGTATAAAACTATGGCTGGTTATAAGCCTGTAGCTATTCAGACATACCCTATACTTGGTGAAAAAATCACCCAGGATACACTGTACTGGAACAACTATAAGGTAAGTATTTATGCCAATTTCTCCAGCATGTGTTATACTTTGGATACACTAGTAGAGAACTAATAACTAAAAACAATCTATCAGCAGCTTATAGTTTGGGCAGAAAATTTGATACTAGATATTTTCTTGGAATTTTATATAAATTGCTGCTTAATCATACAAGTGTCTAGTACAAAATAGATGATTAATCAGTGACAAATGAATTAAATTTTAGAATTTGAATCTCATGCAAGAAGTTTTGTGTGTTTTTTTTTTGCTTTTCTTAATCTAAGGAGGAAGTGATGTAAAATTAATTCTTCTAGATTATAAAGACAAATAGATATTCTCAGTTGTAACTCTGTGAATACTGCAATTGTTAATACTCTGTATTATTTTTTTATTAAGACCCCTGTTCAGATCAAGGAGTTTGGCGCAGTGTCAAAAGTAGACTTTTCTCCACAGCCTCCATATAATTATGCTGTCACAGCTTCTTCAAGGGTAAATATAACATTACATTTATTTTTCTTTTTATAGTTTGTATTTACTACTAATTGTGAGCCATCTGGTAAAACACCATGTTTTTTTTCTTGTAGATTCACATTTATGGCCGATACTCCCAGGAACCTATAAAAACATTTTCCCGATTTAAAGACACAGCTTACTGTGCTACTTATCGACAGGATGGTAGATTGCTTGTGGCTGGTAGTGAAGATGGTGGAGTTCAGCTTTTTGATATAACTGGGAGGGCTCCCCTCAGACAGTTTGAAGGCCATACCAAGTAAGAGACAGTTAAAAAAATCTTTTTTAATTGAGGTATAATTTACATACGACATTATATTTGATATTTGTATATATTGCAAAATTGTCACAAGGCTAATTCATTTTTTCCACCATACAGTTTTAGATACATGCTTTTTATGTGTTCTTTATGTTTAGCTTTGTAAACTCTGTTTTCTGGGCTTTGCGTAAAAACATAGAGAAGATTATGTATCTTTAAATACGTTATTTCTTGGTTGTTGTAAGACAGTCTGTTTCCTGGTTCAGTCCTAAGGTCCAGTTTGATGGGGCTTATGAATTCCCTAGCATTTTATATAACATTTTAGGAAATGGATATTTATCTAGGGAGACATTCTATAGTGTTCATTAACTTCTCAGTGAGATCCGTGACCCAATTGCGATTATAAAGCACTGATCTAAAGGCAGCCTCACAACTGTTAATGAGAACTTTATAAGCCTGAACTGTATTAGTTCTCATTTTGAAGTTAAGTTGGAAGGTGGATTTTCTTTCTTCTTGGATTTAGTATTTTGCCCCTTGATAAATTGAACTGTCAAGGCAATTTTATATTATAACTTTATTTCAGGATTACCAATGTCATTTCTATAATTTGCTATCAATTTAAAATCTCAAGAGTGTTTTCTTTTTATATTGTACTACGGCCCAATGCATGGATTCGTGCACCGGTGGAGTCCCTTGGCCTGGCCTGCAGGGACCAGGCTGGAACCGGCTCTCTGACATCCCCTGAGGGGTCCCGGATTGTGAGAGGGCGCAGGCCAGGCTGAAGGACACCACTGGTGCACCGGGCCTCTAGTATGCATATAACTTCTTTGGTTAATCTCTTCCCACCCTCCCTCCTTCCCTTTTCCCTCTGAGATTCATCAGTCTGTTCCATGTGTCCATGCTGTGGTTTCCGCTCCTGCTCCAGCATTGAGCGTCTGCCCCCTGGTGGTCAGTGCGTCACAGCTACCAGTCAGATGGTCGGCTGGCCACTTAGGCTTTTATATATATAGATTATCAGGATCGTCTTATCCCATCAATGGAACATTTAAAATGTAACAGAAATTTACTTAACATGATCCTATTTAGTGGCAGATCTTAGAATTTTTTAAGAAACTACCCATTTTGAAATTTTTTAAATTAAAGAAAAGTACCTATGTACCAACATTTAGAATATTTTACTTTCAAATTGTTAACATATTATAAAATATAATTTCAAGGCTATTGTTTAATATTCTTATTAACTTCATAGTGCATGGGTATTTAAAATTTTAAGTTAGCTTGAGGACAGACACCTGTTTTAAATATTTTTTCCCCCCTCTTTATGATTTCACCCTGCAATTACACCCTGAAACATTTGGGGGAAAGAAGTGTTTTATGTTAGAAGGTGTCAGACATACAATTTTTTCTTGCTTTTTAATAAACTGATCCTTTATCTTTCAGAGCAGTCCATACAGTAGATTTTACAGCTGACAAATATCATGTGGTCTCTGGGGCTGATGATTATACAGTTAAATTATGGGATATTCCAAACTCCAAAGAAATTCTGACATTCAAAGAACATTCTGATTATGTGAGGTGTGGATGTGCTAGCAAGCTGAACCCAGATCTCTTTGTAACAGGTTGGTAAACTCACTCTCCCCTCTTCCCCTTCCCTCCCCCCCAAAGTTGATAACTTTACTGTGCTAGATTTTAATATGCTTTGGGATTGTTTTTGGATAGAGGAGTTTAAATATTTTTGAATAAACATATGTTTTTGTTTATCCAGTTTTCTTTTTCTTTTTTTGGTGATTGTTCTTACTGTCCTCTAAATGTACTTGGAAACATCAGGCTGCCTTGAAAACATAAGACAGTCAGAACTGTAATGGGTTTAGTATTCTGATTTCAGAGTCTCCAGCAGCTAGGAAACTAGACAATGCAGTCAGTCTTTGGGTGCCTGTGCAGAGATTCCCAGATGACTCAGTAGTGACAGAGCCTGGAGATAGGAATAGTTTAAGATTCTGTGTAATATAATATCGTGCTTCTTCAGAAACAGATAATGGTACCAAAGAGTTTGGAGGTACTATATCTTTATGAATTTACATATGACTCTTTAAAAATTTCATCTAAGCTTTTTTCTATTTATTTTGTTTATTTATTTGTTTTTATTGATTTTTTAGAGAGAGAGGAAGGTAGAGGGAGAGAGATACTGTAGAAACATCAATGAGAGAGAAACAATCAACATTGAGTGGCTGTCTCCTGCACAACTCCCACTGCAGATCAAGCCTGAAACCCGGGCATGTGCCCTGACTAGGAATCGAACTGGTGACCTCTTGGTGCATGGGTCGATTCTCAACCACTGAGTAACACCAGCCGGGCTAAGCTTTTCTCCTTTAAAATTTTATGTTTGAATATATGTACATGCGCACACACACACACACATACTAGTAGTTTTTGTTGTTTTGACTAGTGAAACTCAATAATAAAAATTGACATTCTAGGGTCATATGATCATACTGTGAAGATGTTTGATACACGAACAAACAAGAGTGTTATCTCGGTAGAGCATGGTCAGCCAGTGGAAAGTGTCCTGCTTTATCCCTCTGGAGGTCTTCTGGTATCAGCAGGTATTTCTTTTAAAAATTGCTTTCACCAGTATGTTGGTCTTGAATCAGATAACTTCTTTATCAGTTACTTTTTACAATTTATCAGTGTGCACTTGAATTGCCTATCTATATGTGTTTGCTCAAACAATTGATAAGTGGGACCTGCAAGCAGTTACCATTTATTGAGTGCCTAATGTGAGCCGGACACTGCTATTCTCTCTGAGGCCCTAGATGAGCCCACAAGGGAGGTAGTTTGCTTCCTGTTTTGCAACTGAGGAAATAAATAAAAGTTTTAACTAATTTGTCCAAGGCAAAGTGGTAAATAGATCTGAAATCCCAGAACTTGAGAGACTGCTTATGTCCTTAACCCAGAAATCCAGGTTGTACACCTGCTGTTATTCTTACGTAAGAGATCTACGGCAGTTTTTGAAAACACAGTTTCTTTCAGATCTAGAATCAGGCTTGTCTTTTTCATGTGACTCTTGATGAAATGGCCTTACCCAGGAAATAGCTGCTAGTGCAGGAGGAGGAGGTAATGTGAGGTCAAAGAGGCCTTGATACATTTTTCATCTAGGGTGGAGCTGAAGTGTGCTTATGTTGATCATAGTGCATTTTCAAAATTATAATGGAAGAAGTGAAGTGGCTATTTTCATTTGTCAAATCAAAATTAATGTGCTGCCCTTGGAAGCATACATAGATAGTATGTGTACTTTATAGCCTACTAGAAAGAGGCTGTGTGTAGCCTTTTAAAAAAAATTCTAAAAGTATCCTGTTTTATACTCTTCCCCCAGTACCTATTGGATTAAAAAAAAAAAAAGTTGATGACATTGTTAAACGTAGCTATTTGTCTTGCTGTTGTTTAGAGAAATGAAAAGCTCAAGATGAGAAGTATGATAGGGACCTGTATGCTGATTACTGTGTCTCTAGTCATGTGACCTTGAGCAATCCCTTAGCTGTTATCGATCTTGAAAAGGAGAGGTTAGGCTAGATCAGTGTTTCAAACTGTAATCTCTCATGAGCTGCCACATGTGGGGAGACAGGGACCGTGAATTGGGTTCCAGGCCCTCTTGCACAGCCAGTTAGTAAGAAATTTGTTCCCCCTTCCACAACCCTTTTTCTATTTTACCTCTTAGACTTCTGCTTAAGATTTCATTAAGAAGCCGTTAATATTTCATTAAGATGCTGAATTAAAAAATTCTTTTTTAACCATTGGGTTAAATTGTGTTTTAGGATCCTTCCAACTCTTAAAGTAAGAAAAAGTTATAGGGAAGTTTTTCAGTTAGATTGGGATTCGCAAAATTTTTTGGAAATAAAATCTGCATTATTTCTATGGTATTACAACATTTCTTTTGAAGAATGTTTTATTATAATTTTGTTGAAATCTTTTGGTTTTACTTTTTATTTTACCATGTAGTTTTGTGTATTTTAAAAATAAGAAATTACTTAATTGTCCTAACAGCTCTGCAAGGTAGGAGCTGTTATTGTTATCAGGTACACACCCAGCAAAAGGTAGTCTGCTTTGAAACCAGGCAGTCTGACTCTGGAATCCCTCACTTTAGCCTCTGTGCTGTGGAGTGTCCAGTGAAGAATGCTCTTCAGGTCTTAAATTTTTGAATCTATAGTTGGAATATCAAACTAATAATTAATTCTTTTTATAGGAGGCCGTTATGTTAAAGTCTGGGACATGCTAAAAGGAGGACAGTTGCTAGTGTCTTTGAAAAATCATCATAAAACTGTGACATGTTTATGTCTGAGCAGCTCTGGACAGAGGTTACTCTCTGGTTCACTGGACAGGTTAGCATTTTCATTTTCTTTCTTCATTGTTATTAGTATACTAGAGGCCCGGTACACGAAAATCATGCTTTTGGGGAGGGAAGTGGTCCCCTCAGCCCGGCCTGCTCTCTCTCGCAGTCTGGGAGCCCTCTGGGGATGTCCAACTGATGGCTTAGGCCCACTCCCTGTCAGTCGGACAGTCATTCGGACATCCTTAGTGCTGCTATGGAGGTGGGAGAGGCTCCCACCACTGCTGCTGTGCTCACCAGCCGTGACCCTCGCTTCTGGACTGAACGGTGCTCCCCCTTTGGGAGCACACTGACCACCAGGGGGCAGCTCCTGTGTTGAGTGTCTGCCCCCTCGTGGTCAGTGTGTGTCATAGCAACCGGTCATTCCACTGTTTTTTCAATTAGCATATTAGCCTTTTATTATATAGGATAAGTATTTATTGCTGGAAATGAGTTGTTTCTGCAGTTTTTGTGATAAAATAAATATTCTGCCAAATGAGTTCCATGAAAAAAATTCTGTTGAGTTGAAAATAGTTTTGATCTTTTATTTACATACTAGAGGCCCATTGCAGGAATATTCCTGCAAGAATAGGGCTTCCTGTGGCTGGAGCAAAGCAGAGAAGGGAGCGAAACTCTCTGAGGCGGGCTTCGCTCCCGCTTCAAGCCCCTGCAGCTGGTCTTGCCCTCCTGCTCCAAGCCGCTGCCCCTTATGCTCCCAATCCTCAGTGGTTGGGCTGGCCCTCCCGCACCCATCCCCTGTGGCTGGGCTTGCCCTTCTGATCCCAGTGGCTGGGGCTTGGCTGGCCCTCCCGCTCCTAGTTGCTGGGGCTGGGCTTGCCCTTCTGATCCCAGTGCCTGGGGCTGGGCTTTCCCTCCTGCTCCCAGCTGCTGGGTCTGGGCTTGCCCTTCTGATCCCAGTGCCTGGGGCTGGTCTTGCCCTCCTGCACCCATCCCCTGGGGCTGGGCTTGCCCTCCTGCACCCATTCCCTGGGGCTGGGCTTGCCCTCCTGCTCCCAGCCGCTGCCCCTCCCCTCCAAGCCTCTGCCCCTTCCGCCCCCAGCCGCTGCCCCCTATGCTCCCAGCCAAAGTGGTTGGGCTTGCCCTCCCACTCGCAGCCGCTGCCCCTTTCCTCTCCAAGCCGCTGCCCCTTTCCTCTCCAAGCCGCTGCCCCTCCTGCTCCTAGTCGCTGACCCTCCCGCTCCCAGCCGCTGTGGCTGGGATTTCCCTCCCGCTCCCAGCTGCTGTCCCTTCCCCTCCAAGCCACTGCCCCTCCCGCTCACAGCGGCTGCAGCTCTGTTTCTGGCTCCGCTTCTGTCATCGCGGCCTCTACTTGGCTCCCTTTTGTACCGCTTGGCGTCCATGCTGTCGTCAGTCTTTGCTCGCAGCTAGTATATGTAAATTAACCGCCATCTTTTAGCTTCTATAATTGAAACATTGTATCTTTTGGAGCTGTTGCTTCAGGAGCTCAGAGGCCGGCAGCGGCAGGCAGGGAACGTTGGAGTCCTTCGTCACTGAAGCAAGCAAGCCTCCTGTTCGCTTTAAGCTGCCTGGCTGCCGGCCGCCACCTTGGCTGGCAGTTAATTTGCATATCGCCCTGATTAGCCAATGGGAAGGGTAGCAGTTGTACGCTAATTACCATGTTTCTCTTTTATTAGATAGGATAGAAAACTTAGATGTAGTTTATTGCTTTAACTTATATATTTAAGGAATTTTTATTCTCATCTGAGGATACATTTTTTTAATTAACTTTAGAGAAAGGGGACGGGAAAGGGAGGGAGAGGAGGGGAGAGAGAGATATGAGAGAGAAACATTGATCAGTTGACTCCTGTACTTGCCCTGACCAGGAATGGAACCTGAGACCCTTCAGTGCACTGGATGACGCTCCAACCGAGCCACAACAGCCAGGGCATACTTAAGGAATTTTACTGAACCATTCAAACATTGATCTTTTAAAACAATCTATATTCTGTAGTTTCTTTTTAAAATCATTTTGGTATATTTGTATATTTTCAAACAGTTATAATGAGTATATGTATATATTCTAGTTTATAATATTTAAAATTTAAAACTTCATGTAAAAATTTATATATATTAATGTAGTCCAATTTCACTATTTTAAATAGGTATTAGTATTCTATTAGTTAATGTTCTAGAACAGTGCTGTCTAGTAGAAATGTAATGTGAGCTTATATATGCCATTTAAAATGTCATAGTAGCCACATTAAAAAGGTAAAAACTAGGTAAAATTAATTTAACTAGGTAAACATCATTTATTTCACTGTATCTAAAATATTATTTCAATATGTAATCACTATAAAAATTGAGATACTAGAAACAATTTTAGATGTAATACATGCCCTCCAATAACAATATTTTATAGTGATTAAAGTGAAACATACTGGTGTTTAACAGAAAAATATTTTTATACTGCTTCAGCTTTAAAATTAAATTTAAATTAATTAAAATTAAGTAAAATAAAAAATTCAGTTCTTCATTTTCACTAGCCACATTTCAAGTGCTCAGTAGCCACATGTGGCTAGAACTACAGCACAGTTCTAGAATTATATTCCTCTGTTGTTGGTCATTTTTATTTATTTTTTTAAAAAAATATATGTTTTATTGATTTTTTACAGAGAGGAAGGGAGAGGGATAGAGAGTTAGAAACATCGATGAGAGAAAAACATTGATCACACCTCCTGCACACCCCCTACTGGGGATGTGCCCACAACCAAGGTACATGCCCTTGACCAGAATCGAACCTGGGACCCCTCCGTCCGCAGGCCGACACTCTATCCACTGAAGCCAAACTGGTCAGGGCATGTTGGTCATTTTTAGTTCCTCCCCCATTATGTAAAGCCTTCCCCCCCTCAGTCTTTATTAAAAAGCATTCATTTTAAAGCTAGAAAATAAATACTTCTAATACAAAGGAATTTATTGTGTAAACATGTAGCAAATTCTCTCTAATGTGTTACTAGGCAACTTGGGACTAAAACAGGGGTCCTCAAACTACGGCCCGCGGGCCACATGCAAGTACAAATATTGTATTTGTTCCGTTTTGTTTTTTTTACTTCAAAATAAGATATGTGCAGTGTGCATAGGAATTTGTTTATAGTTTTTTTTTAAACTATAGTCCGGCCCTCCAACGGTCTGAGGGACAGTGAACTGGCCCCGTTTAAAAAGTTTGAGGACCCCTGGACTAAAAGCTAGATAACTTGGCTCTGTCTGCAGTAGTTCTTGACCCATAAGAGAGGATTCAGTGATGAATTAGTTTGTAATTAATATTACTAATTATTGTTTATCTTTATTGTGTAAATTTTAATATTTTTGTATTAAATTTTCAAAAAATGGGAAATTTTATACTCATTTTCAAGATATTTTGTGACAAAGTTTTCTTTTTTATTAGGAAGGTGAAAGTATATAGCACAACTTCCTACAAAGTAGTCCACAGTTTTGATTATGCAGCTTCAATTTTGAGTCTTGCACTTGCAGTAAGTACTTTTGGTTTCTTTTAAGCTCCCCCTAACCTCGCCTGTTAAATGAAACTAAAATGGAATGGTAGGGTTTATCTTTGTATTCAAATAAATCTTATTTTCTTTTTGCCACATTAGAGTATTGAATTAAGATAATTACTAGAATATATGACTTGTCCCAGTAACTTAGCATGCGTTCAGATTTAGGTCCTGCACACTGCATAGCTTCAAACCAAGTGCAGTGCTGTAGGCCTTGTTAGCACTAAGGTCAGGACGTGGGAAGTTGGTAAAACTCTTCAAAACATTTAACTCAAGGGTTAAGTACTTAGAAAGTCAAATTGGCTCTCTGAGGTGGGTGGGGACCTGGAGGACAGGAGACTACAGAGTATCTCCTTTCCTCTGTTGACTGCTCTTTCTGGAATGTCCACTGTCCAGTTTCACGAGCCATTGAGGAGGAGGATATTTGGATACATTCTAGAGAAATCCAAATTGGGAGAGGAAGATCAAATATTTTCTTGGCAAGAGTAGAAAATCATGTCACCACATAATCCTTTTTTCCTAGTAATAGGATGCAGAAAAAAATATTTTGGAGTTTTCCAAGATGTCATTAACTGCATATTATTATACAAACTGCCAATGATGATTTATAACAGGTATAAATTCTGTCCATATAATAGTATCCTAGAGGAGAAAATGATTTTGCTCTAAATTTTTGCATAGATCATTGTTAGGCAGAATATCTGTATCTGAATGGAACTCTTGGTGAAAGTATGGATAAGCAGCAAACACATTATAAGTGGTATTTTGAAGAAAAAGTATGATAAATTATGAGTTAGGAATAGACTAACCTTTTTTTTCTAACCTCTGTTAGCATGAAGATGAGACAATAGTTGTAGGAATGACCAATGGAATACTGAGTGTTAAACATCGGAAATCGGAAGCGAAGAAGGATTCTTTTCCCAGAAGAAGAAGGCCTGCATATCGAACTTTTATTAAAGGGAAAAATTATATGAAGCAAAAGGTATTTTTTAAAAAGTATATATTTTTTTTATTGATTTTAGAGAGGAAGGGTGAGGGGGAGAGAGAGAGAGAAACATCAATGATGAGAGAGAATTATTGATCGGCTGCCTCCTGCACCCCCCTCCTTACTGGGGATTGAGCCTGCAACCTGGGTATGTGCCCTTGACCAGAATCGAACCCAGGACTCTTCAGTCCTCAGGCTGACGCTCTATCTACTGAGCCAAACCGGCTAGGGCAAAAGGCATATATATATATATATATATATATAGTTTTTTTGTTTGTTTTTTTTTTAAGGAGAAATTTGTTAGAGTAGCCAATTCCCTGCACATTACTGGAAAGTATAGTTTACATGGCATTTAACTTTATTTTGATTTTTTCTATATCAGATTTATCTCTAGATTGCTAGATTGGGAACCCTCCTAATAAGGAATGGGGAATAAGGACTTTATTTAATAACCTTCATCATAACAAAGCTGTAGTGCTTCACCATATTCAAAGCGATGTCTTTCCCATGCCATCTGATGTGATCTTCTAAACAACCCTGAAAAGTTGTAGAGTCAATAATGTTCCCGTTTGGCATCTGAGAGGATGGGGAAGTTGTAAATTGGTCCAGAATTTCATTCCTGGTAACAGAATTGTTGACTAGATCGTAATTTCTCTGAATCTTTTTTTTTCTTTCTACTAAATCACATTGCTTGACATGTAAAGAGAATTGAAATCAGTAATGTTTTCCCAGAATGGAGGTATTGTGTATGCATTGTAAGTTAAAATCATAAGAGAGTAAGAGCACATTGATATGACAAATTATCCCATTTTCATTTTACCTATATTATGGGCATGGGATCATTATTCATGAATAGTTCAGGAGTGCCCTGGTATGAAAAATGCCACTATGAAAAAGTTTATTTTGAATGAAACTCTATACAGGTGTTGATTTTTCTCTATAAATTTACTTTTCAATGCAGGATGACATTTTGATTAACAGGCCATCAAAAAAACACCTAGAATTGTATGACAGGGATCTGAAAAATTTCCGGATCTCCAAAGCACTTGACAGAGTCCTTGAGGTGAGTGAGGAGTGAGTGAGTGTGTGTGTGTGTGTAAAATTCTTTTTATTAAGACTTTCTTTTTTTAGAGAAGATTTAGGTTCAGAGCCAAACTGAAGGGAAGGTACAGAGATTTCCCATGTAGCCCTTGCCTCCACACTTGCCCAGCTTCCTCCATTAACAACATTCCCTACCAGAACGGTGCATTTATTACAATTGAACCTACAGGGAGCATATTGTTAAAGGAATCATTTTATTACTTGTGTAGTACCATCACTCAAAACTGTGAAGATGAAATTTATTTAAGTTTGGCAATTGTTAGTAAGTTTCAAGACTGTAATTTCTCTTGTGCTGTCTTGTCTGCTCATGTTGACTCTGAAAATTTTTCTAGCCCAGTTGTACAATCAAGACACCTGAGATTACAGTTTCCATCATAAAGGAACTCAATCGAAGAGGAGTTCTTGCAAATGCCCTTGCAGGTCGGGATGAAAAGGAAATCAGTCGTGTTCTTAATTTTTTGATAAGGTATGTTTCATGTCTATGACACACAATGTATTTTTACATCTAAAATCCTTTATGCCCAAATGAGAGACATTTACTTTTAATGTGATCTTTGTAGAGAACTGATAGAACAACTCAAAACAATTTTAAGATTTTTTTTTCAAGTTGGCAAGTTTCAGTAAACAATTTTTGCTTTGTAGGAATCTGTCTCAGCCGAGATTTGCTTCTGTTTTGATCAATGCTGCTGAAATAGTTATTGGTAAGTAATTGTTAAAACTCAAAAAATCCTAGCATGCTTGCAAAAGTCAGATGTCAAAATATGAAATAAAATTTGGAACTCAAATCAAAATACCTTGTTTTTAGCAATTCTTGATTGAAGATTTTTATGGAGAAAACAAACAACAGTAAATCAATGCATTTTAAAATGGAGTAAAATGTTTACAGTGCTTCAACTTTGAATTGCTGTTATTAGGGTTATGATAAAAAAAAACCTTTTTTCTTTAAACATCTATAGTGACAGTGACTATTTTTTAATGGGGAAATGAAAATAAGTCAGAACGTCCATGCTCTACTTTTTGGTTGTTGGTAATCCTCACATGAGGATATTTTTCCATTGATTTTTAGAGAGAGTGGAAGGGAGGGGGAGAGACACAGAGAGAGAAACATTGATGTGAGAGAGACACATCAATTGGTTGCCTCTCACATAAGTCCCGATCAAGGCCGGGGATCAAGCCTGCAACTGAGGTTTGTGCTTTTGACTAGAATCTTACCCTTCAGTTTGCAGGCCGACGTTCTTTCCACTGAGCCAAACCGGCTAGGGCTTCATGCTCTGCTTTTTATAACTACTTCTTTTTTGAAATATATTTACTCAGATAACTTGTTTACTTTCTGTAAACCATAAATATAAAATAAGTATAGATCTTCCAGTATCTTTGTATATAATATTTTTATGCTTTTTCTAAATATTATTGTTCATTTATTGTTTAGAAAGATATTTCTAGTTATTGTGTTTTCTCTCTCTATTTCTAGATATATATCTGCCGGTAATTGGTCAGTCGCCTGTAGTTGATAAAAAGTTTTTGTTACTTCAAGGACTTGTAGAAAAAGAGATTGATTACCAAAAAGAACTGCTAGAAACCCTGGGGATGATGGATATGCTTTTTGCTACAATGACAAGGAAAGAAAGCACTCCTGCATCTGATGGACTTCTAGAAAACAGGATAGAGTCCTAGTGGCTGCTTAATAAGACACAGGACTGCTAACTTGGGATAGAATTGATTCTATTAACTATTGGAAAGAAAATCTCTCTGACGCGATAAAAAAACTATTTACAGAAGCAATTTTATGGAAAAGACTGGAATAACTATGATTGGAAAATAAGTTTCTGGTTTGTGACATGGTTTTCCATGTAATAGTTTGAATTATTTCGTGGCATCTTTGGCTAGAAGATCTCAACTGTCTTGATTATAATGCACGTCCACCTTGGACAAGTTGATACTAGTTTTAATGCAGCAAAGTTCTGTACCAGCATTTGGATAGGCATTCAGAACTGTGGATATAGTTTCCATTGGAATCATGCCAGAGACACGGATTTATTTATTTTTTACCCATTCCTGGAAAAAAATAAAACAAATGGCAGCAACAAATAAATTACTTCTTTAATCAGTCCCCTTGGTTTTTCCAGGCCCTGCCGAGCTTGCCGCCTTCTTGACATCACTTATCGCAGGTCAGATGCTCTCCTGTAGCTGGTAATAGGCCTGGAGCTGTTCCACGTGGGCAAATCAATGGCCAGCTCTGAATAATGACAGTTAGACATGCATTCAGAGGGAGTGATGAGGCAGATTCGATACCTAGAAATTGTGCTCTTCACCCCAGGTTTTCTTTTTATTTTTTTAATCTTGACTGCCCTCATCAGAGCAAGGTCTACAGAGAGGCCTTATTAGGACCATGTTTTTATTAATTCCCCTTAGTAAACAGCCTTTCTACCAAGTTTTCAACTTGCTTCAGGTCAGTGGGACGAGAAAATTTGCCATTTCTCTTACAATAAATAGCCTTTCAGCCTTTTATATGTTTGGAATTTATATTGTAGCTACCTAAGTCTCTGGAAACAATTTTCTCTCATCTGTATTTGGATTTTTTTTTTAATCATTCTTTATTGTTGAAAGTATTACACATGTCTCCTTTTTTACCCCAATGACCCCCTCCAGCCTACCCCTGCCCCCACCCTAGGCCTTCATCACCCTATTGTCTGTGTCCATGGATTATTGGATTTTTTCTTTACACAGTCATGTTTCAGAACTCCCAAGCCAGAGTAGCTTGCTTTGGAAAATAGCTGTATTTTTTTAAAGTTCAGTATAAATCACATTTTAAAATAAAGAGATTCTTATTTTTCTCCTTGGCTTTCTGAGATGTATCAATTCCTGATGGATAGTCACTGGTTGTTTTCACACTTGCTACCTCTCCCACCTTCCACCAATTCCTGTTCCACCTCAAGTAGTTAATTATCTGTAAGGAAATATGCCTTGGGCTAGAAGAACCTTTAGTTAAAGGAAGATTTTGTAATGGGAGTCTCCTCTTAAAATTTCAGGTCTGTGAATTCAGGTTTTTATTTTATTTAAAGCAGAAGAAAGTATTTCTGTGTTTTGGTAAGGGAATATGCTCAAAAAAGGATCTAGTTTCCCTTTAAGCAGTCATATAGCACGATGGCCTATAAGAAACCAGGAATTTGCTTCCCCGAGTAATTATGAGATCAGTCAAGGTCAGAAACTGTTTATGTTGAGAAGCGTTCATTTTTATAAATAAATTTGTATTTAAAAGGTTTTTTTTAAAAATTGAACTTCATAAGTATATATACTAATAAAAATTACAAGTTGAAATTCTGTCTAAAACTAGTTGCCATTAAGTGTCGAACATGTGACCAGGGTTTCCCATGCATCATTTGATTCTCACGACACCCATCCAAGCTTGATGTTCTCATTGGACATTGAGTTCTCCAAGCTTGAGGTCCTCATCCTCCCAGCACTGAACTGGTCTGCCTGCTGGGGCTGAGCGTCCTTCCCCTGAACAGAACTCCCCTGAGAGTTGCAGTTAGATGCTCTTC
Source organism: Myotis myotis (assembly GCF_014108235.1). Classification (NCBI taxonomy): domain Eukaryota; kingdom Metazoa; phylum Chordata; class Mammalia; order Chiroptera; family Vespertilionidae; genus Myotis; species Myotis myotis. The sequence continues at coordinate 39,008,549 of NW_023416357.1, forward strand.
TGCAGTTCGTTCTTTCTTTCTTTCTTTCTTTCTTTCTTTCTTTCTTTCTTTCTTTCTTTCTTTCTTTCTTTCTTCCTTCCTTCCTTCCTTCCTTCCTTCCTTCCTTCCTTCCTTCCTTCCTTCCTTCCTTCCTTCCTTCCTTCCTTCCTTCCTTCCATATATATTTTATTGATTTTTCACAGCGAGGAAGGGAGAGGGACAGAGAGCCAGAAACATAGATGAGAGAGAAACATCGATCAGCTGCCTCCTGCACACCCCCCACTGGGGATGTGCCCTCAACCAAGGTACTTGCCCCTGACCGGAATCGAACCTGGGACCCTCCAGTCCACAGGCCGACACTCTATCCAGTGAGCCAAACCAGCCAGAGCTGTTCTGCATTTCAATTGCTCCATGTTAGTACATATAGCTCAGCTTCATTCCTTTTAATGTTGGCCTCCTATATCACTGTATAGATGTGCCATAATCAGTTTAACCAGTTTCCTATCAATAGGCAATTGGATAGTTTCTATTGGTTCTCAACCTTCCTAATGCCTGACCCTTTAATACAGTTCCTCATGTTGTGGTGACCCCCCGACCATAAAATTATTTTCGTTGCTACATAACTGTAATTTTGCTACTGTTATGAATCATAATGTAAATATCTGATATGCAGGATGTACTTTCAGGGGTCGCGACCCACAGGTTGAGAACCACTGTGAGCAATTATGCACTGAGCAAGCGTTTATATACATTTTTTTGTGCATTTTGAGGAGTGTTTACTGGGATAAATCAATATGAATTCTGATCCTAGAGAGTGTGTCTTTGTTTCCACCCCAAAGCCTGTTTGGTAATGTCTCATCCCTGCTGCTCATCACTTAAGTAAAGGCCATTTGCCTTTTATGCAAGACTCCACGCACCCGTGTCACTTCCCAGATGTATTCCTTGAAGACCTTCTCAGACAGGGTACTTCATATTCCACAAGATACTTAATCATGGGGCAAGAGGCACTATTTTTCCCACTCTGCATGTTGTGACACCAAAGTGCAAAGTTTAGGTGACTTGTCTATAGTCATGCAGGTTAGTGGCAGATCTGGGGTTTGAACTCAGGCAGCCTGAGTACATATCCTCAACCACTCCAGGAATAGTGTCTCATATTATAGGACCATGGAATATGTCCTTATTCATCTTTGTATTGACTTTTCACAATTCAAAACTGGTGCTTAGTAAATGTGCTGAATGAACAAATAAAATGAACAAATGCTTATTGAATCCAGCTTGGCAGTTCACATGAAAACAGTAGTTTGGTGTATGAGCTGAAATTATATTATCATTTTTTTTCTGAGAGCTATAACTCAATATTTCTGGACACATTCCTCTACACCCATTGAAAATTTTAATCAAATGAAACTGAAACCATGCATTAGGGCAACTTACCTTAGCTCACCACGAGGTGGCAGTATTATTTTGAAAATCAAGATAAACCTCTTCTACAGCCCTTTCTCTAAATCAAGCTGGTCTTCCTAAAGATTAAGGTGAGTTCTCCTAAAAACAATCAAGATATTTGGTTATTGCTATGTTGATAAAGTAGGTTCAAAAACAATTTATAATTATTAGATGCTAACCAGAAACATGGGCATAAATCTCACCAAGGCTCTCTTAAAATTAAAGATTAGACTTTTCAACAATGTAGAATAATGGAAAGAACATGTGATTTATGATCCAGGGCAAGACAGATGCTCTGGGTCTCAGCTTTCATATCTGTCACATGGGCTAATATCACCTCCCTTGCAGGATTATTGTGAGAATAAATGCAATAATATATAAAAAGTGTCTTACCTGCCTTACTGTGTTTTTCACATGTCTGTGATTATGGAAAGTCTACTTGTCCTACACCAGTTGGGAGATTTTTCTTAGCTTCCCTGATTATTAACATCATTTGGATCATTTAGATAAGAGTTGAGTTAAAGTTTTCTTTTATATAAATGATGTTTTTTAAATAAATCAGATAAGCCATAACATGAGGGGTGTAACTGACTTGAGACAGACTGTTTACAAACATTTTGAAAGTAAATGGTATGATTTGCGATATACTGTACACATATAAGACGTTAACCACTTACTCATCAAAGTAAGATGTCAAATCCCGTGGAATCATTAGTGCTGTAGTAGAAATTGCAAATAGCATTGTTTGTCTTTAAGCATATTTATTAACGCAGACTTCCCTTTATTCGAGTTAACTATATTAACTCAGACTGTGTGATGATTTACTTTATTGACCAGAAGTTTAAAAATATGAACTGTGCTAATTTAATGAGAGTTGCTAATTCTCTATAGACATGACTATAAGAGCATTGGATTCATAAGAAGTATTTTCTCAAGGTTGTTAAAAAATTGAGATATAATTGATAGAAAACATTATATTAGTAAAGTGCTCCCCGTGCAAAGAAATAATGATTCCTGCATCAGAAGCAGTTTCCTCAGAGGAAACAAGTAAAAAGCTGCGGTCAGATTTTTTTTCTTTTATCATTGTTCACTTTAGAATAAAAGATTTTGAAGCTTGCCTGCCTAACCCATTCTTATCTTCCAGTGGGTAGAGATCTCGGTAGAAACAAAGAATTGAACAAGAAGAAAGTAGGCAATTGCAGTAAGTTTATTGACAGTAGCATATATTAATTTCCTTATTCGATAGTTTCTAAGAGAACACTAAGAGTTTATACACATGGTTTTCTAACATGAGATCATTAGTCATAAACTCAAACATAATCTAGCAGTTTTATTTACTTGGAAGGAAATGACAAGTTATGTAAGATAGTGTAAGTCAGTACTACATTATTAATGATGGTCAACTTGTAAAGAGGATTCTGTAGAATTCTGCCTAGCAAATAAGGATGATCAAAACTGGAAAACATGGACAATAATAATAATGATGGCCAAATCCAATAATATGATTACTAAAACACTAGTCTCACCAGTGTACATATTTTAACTTATTTAATCTTCACAACAACTTGGGTAGGTACTATCTCCATCAAAATTACTTTTTTTTGCAAATACATATTTCTATATTGTGTAAAGTTAGTACAAATTAAACAATTAGAAGCAAGGTGGTAACTGAAGCGCTGGATGCGTTAACTAATTTGGCTGTGATCATTTTATTGTATATGTACATCAAATCATCTTGTTGTCCACTTAAAATGTATACAGTTTTTACTTGTCAATTATACCTCAGTGAAGCTGCAAAGAAAAGATGGGCCACTTAAAAAATAACCAAGAGTATTTGACAAAACTTTATACAAATATATTTAACAAGCTGGGTTACATGGGTGTTTTTCTTGAAAATCTAAATGAACAAAATTGGTCCCAAAGAGGCAGAAAATTGAAACAGAACACTGACCAGGGAAGAAATGGAGAAGGTAATCCAAGAAGCGCTGGATGCAAATGTTTTATTAGTGAATGCTTTCAAACTTTCAAGGAATAGAAAATTCTAATGTATTCAAACGGATCTAAACTTAGAGAAGAAAAATTTCAACGTTATTTCCTGAAGCCAGCCTAACATAAATAGCAGCTTGACACCCCTCTCTTCGGTAGTCTGTACTATTCTTCAAAGTACCTGCTGTCCCTCCAGGGTAGTAGCTTACAGTTAGTTCTTCACGCCAGGGACACGCGGCTCTTCCCAGGGGTAGGATGCTATATCCCCACCCCGTGGAAGTCCTGTGGTGTCTCCTAATTGGCCTTGGCCTATAAAATAAGGGCAGCATTGACGTGTGCCACTTCTAAACAGAAGTTTTAAAACCCTGTTCATGGTTCACCAGTTCTCTCTTCTCTCTTGCCATGATGACCAGCACTGTGCCCGATCAGCTGCTTTATTCAACCCATCCCAGAGGAGGATGACTTGGAGGAGGACTTGGACCTACACTGGACATATAATAGGAGTAAGACTTAAACCTTCGATACAGTATACTGCTGAGATTTGGAGATTTCTTGTTTTCATAGCCTACCCTGATTGGTACATTCCTGTTCCTCACAAAAGAAAATGATAAACTATATTTACTTATGACTGCCGATGTTAAAATCTTCAATTAATAAGAAAAGGATTTCAGGCATTGTAGGAATAAAATACCCCCAAGTAAGACCTCTAAATAGGTATGCTCCCCACTGAAGACTTGGAGATTCTCCCACCTAAGAAAAAGGTAACATGGATTAATTTGTAAAATGTCTTAAGCATTTTTGTCCCCTTCCTCCCCCAATTTTTTTGTGTCAGTAGCAATAAAGAATTAAGGAGTTGAAAGCTTTATGGCATCAAAAACACCTGTAAGTGGGAAAATGTGTCTTAGAGGTGAGCTATGGATGAAGAGTATATGAAATGAAAGTTCCCAGGGTGCAATGCTCTTTATGAAGGCATAGGAAATGGTTATTATTCCCTTTCTGCAAGTGGAGAAATTGAAGTAGTTAGCCGGGAAACTCTGATTTGGACTCAGATCACCAAGCCCCTGATTCAGTTTGACTTGCTGATGTTTTGTTTCGTTAAAAATAAATCTCCCATTGTGTAAGTCAGTAAATTTCTTGTGAAGATTCTCTAATGTTAGCCATGGGTTTTTTTCTTTTTCCTTTAAGTAATGATGGGCCCGATGACATCTAAGCCATTAAAAGATGACCATATCAAGCTCTTACAAAGAACCCCAGATAACTGGTTGTTTTTGTAAATAAAACATTGTCCCAGATATTGCTATAAGCAGGCCATGTGATCAGTGATAATTTTTTTTTTTTTAGAAAAAAAGGACATGAAATCATTTGATGTTCAGCTAACTTAATGTTCAGCTCAACTAACATAAACTGTTATATCAATAGTGCAAATAGTAACATGGGTCAGTTCATCTCTGGGTTTGTTTTTTAACAGTATAGGAGATAAGAATATTAATCTCCTGGATCTATCCTGTAAAAACAGGAGTGAGGACAACATTTGAGTGGTGACTCACTTAAATAGTAGCTGACATAAGGTTGATGAGATAAGAGGAGTAAGCTGTGAGGGGGCAGGAACCATATCTGCCTTATGTATAAGGCCCAGCATTCAGGAGGTGCTAAATAAATGTCTGCAGCTTGAAGGCTGAATTCTGAGCAGGTAAATGTCAGACTTGAGATGGGGTGAGCAGGGCTACCAGTGAGGGAGGTGGCTCGCCTTCTTGGGACTAATCAGGAAGTGAGTCTTTGATCTCTTGAGAACTAGAGAAAAATGGAAGCTTTGAGGGCAGATGGCTCTAAAACCCTAAGGATTTATTTTATTTAGGAATCATTTTAGACTTACAGGAAAGTTTCAAAACTAGTGCAGCTTCTCCCAACTTCCCCTATTGGCAACAGCTTATGTTAACCACAGTCAAAGTATCACAACCAGGGAATGAACATCCATGCAGTGCTTTTAACTCATGCATACCTGTTTCTTCAGTTTTCTCCCTGATGTCTTTTTTTCTGTTCTAGGAGTCAATCCAGGTTCCTACGCTGCATTTACTTTTGTCTCCTTAGTCTCTTCCCACTCATGATGGTCCGTCAGCCTTCCTATGTCCTTCATGACCTTGAAACTTTGATGAATACTGGTCAGTTATTTTGTAGAATGTGTATTAATTTGGAATTGTCTGATGTTTTTTTAAAAATATATTTTATTGACTTACAGAGAGGAAGGGAGAGGGATAGAGAGTTAGAAACGTCGATGAGAGAGAAACATCGATCAGCTGCCTCCTGCACACTCCCCACTGAGGATGTGCCTGCAACCAACGTACATGCCCTTGACTGGAATCGAACCTGGGACCCTTGAGTCTGCAGGCTGATGCTCCATCCATTGAGCCAAACCGGTCAGGGCTGTCTGATGTTTTTTCATGATTACATTTAGGTTACATGTTTTGGGCAAGAATACCACAGAAGTGATATTGTGTCTTTCCAAGAGTATCCTATCAGGTTAATATTCTCAATAATATGCCTTATTACTGTGGATATTAACTTTGAACCCTTAGTTAAGGCATTATATGTCAGGTTTCTCCACCATTTTATTATTTTTCCCTTTATATATATTTTATTGATTTTTTACAGAGAGGAAGGGAGAGAGATAGAGAGAAACATCGATGAGAGAGAAACATCGATCAGCTGCCTCCTGCACATCTCCTACTGGGGATATGCCCGCAACCCGGGTACATGCCCTTGACCGGAATCAAACCTGGGACCTTTCAGTCTGCAGGCCGATGCTCTATCCACTGAGCCAAACCAGTTTCGGCTATTTTTCCCTTTTTGATTGAGAAATATTTAGGGGAGATAGTTTGAGGTGATGCAAATATTCTGTTTTGGCTTAAAGTTTCCACCCGCTAATTGTGGTTTTGCTTTGCATTTCCCTGATGATTAGTGATATTGAGCACCTTTTCATATACCTGTTGCCTATTTGTATATCTTCTTTGGAAAAACATTTGTTCAGGTTGGCTGCACATTTGAAAATCACATATGTATTTATTTTGCTGTTGACTTGTATGAGTTCCTATTTTAAACCAACCCCTTATCAGATAGATGGTTTGCAAATATTCATAGATAAGCTGTTTGTGAGGGACTAGTAGGGAAAAGATCTGCAAAACGTTCTAAAAACAAATTGATTATTAACTCTTACTTCAAAATAGTATTTTAAATCTTAGGTAATATGATGCTAATTTAACAAAGAAGATACATTATCCTATCTAATAAAAGAGAAAGATGGTAATTGGCGTACGACCGCTACCCTTCCCATTGGCTAATCAGGGAGATATGCAAATTAACTGCCAGCCAAGATGGCGGCCGGCAGCCAGGCAGCTGATTCGAACAGGGAGGCTTGCTTGCTTCAGTGACGGAGGATTCCAACGTTCCCCGCCTGACTTGCCAGCCTCTCAGCTGCAACTCTAAGCAACTATGTTGCAAATATAGAAGCTAAAAAAACCCCAGAAACCTGCTTTACTCAGCCGGGCTTCAGCCAGCTGGACCGCAACATTGTATCAAATACAGATGGTAAACAAAGGCCAGAAACCTGTTTTCAGTAGCCGAGGCCTCAGAGCTAAAGCTGGCCCAGAATAAAAAAAAAAAGAAAAAGAAAAAAAGGAGCTGTTGGGAGCTTCAGTCCCAGCCTGAAAACAGCCCTCAGCCCCTCACCCAGACTGGCCAGGCACCCCAGTGGGGACTCCCACCCTGATCCAGGACACCCTTCAGGACAAACCAGCCAGCCCCACCTGTGCACCAGGCCTCTATTCTATATAGTAAAAGGGTAATATGCCTCCCGGCACAGGGATCAGCGTGACAGGGGGCAGCACCCAAACCCCCTGATCACCCTGCGGCTCTGTGTGTGACAGGGTGCAGCGCCCCAACCCCCTGATCAGCCCTGCTCTGTGGGTGATAGAGGGCGGCGTCCCAACCCCCCAATCGGCCGTACCCTGAGCGTGACTAGGGGTGGCATTGCAACCTCCAGATCCACCCTGCTCTGTGCATGACAGGGGGCGGCGCCCCAACTCCCCAATCGCCCCTGCTCTGAGCCCAACCAGGGGCTGCACCTAGGGATTGGGCCTGCCCTCTGCCACCAGGGAGCAGGCCTAAGCCAGCAGGTCGTTATCTCCCTAGGGGTCCCAGACTGCGAGAGGGCACAGGCTGGGCTGAGGGACCCCCTCTCCCCCCACCCCAGTGCACAAATTTTTGTGCACCGGGCCTCTAGTTTCATTAATAATGAGAATTAAGCGGCCATTCAACTTATACATGCTATTGCTATCAAGAAATGCAAGTGATTTATTTCTGTATCCTATGAAGTTTTCTGTTCAAATGTGTACGTTCTTAACCTATGGACCACGAATGGACTTTGGGGTGGCTAAGAATCCCCTGAAAAGCAAATTCACAATTTGGTGAATATGAGTAAATGTATATCATATTGGGGTGAATAGCTGAACTTTTTTCAGACTCTCAAATGTGTTTGTGACCACACTCTTCCCCACCAAAGCCTTATGCTTTTAATCAACCTAGTGGACAAACACAGATCATTCTTTTTCACTTACTCAGACATTAAGTGCTGGGTTTGACAACATTTATTGAGGAGGACAGAATAAACTTTAATTCAAATTGATCATTTTGGTTGGAGAATAACATGTCCATACAATGGATGAAAGATAAGTTTTCCTTTTATGCTGCCAAGTACACAGATTTGGATCAGCATTGTACCATGAAAAACAATTTCAAATTACAGAGAAACAGATTTTGATGCCAACAGAAAAGCAAATATATGTTTGGTATGATTAATGATACTTTCGCACTTGAGGCTTTAATCTTGCAGTATGATGTTTACTTATTATGGTTTATACAATTTGTCATGCACGCAGTATCAAAGGTGAAAGTCAAACTGCGGTATGTTCAAGGTTTTATGGAGTACCATTTACATTCTTCTCTTCAACGCTTCGACCAGCTTCTTAATACCGCTTATATTAAATGAAAGAAAGCAGCGCTTTATACTGAGGAACATTCGAAGACCTTTATTTTGTATTTGTCATCAAAGTCTTTTTAGTGGCACATTTTAACAGTGCTGAAATGATTGCCAAACAGGTACTAAGCTACACAAGTGTGGTTGGGGCAGGGGAGCTGTGTGAGAGTGATGGCCAGGAAGGTTGGGTGATAATGTATTTTGTAATCTTGGAGTATATCATGAGTGTTCTTGGCAAGTAATAGAAATTATTTATAAAATTCCTAATAGAAATTTTAAGAGAGTATTTGTTACCTATAAAGCCAAATACAGAGTCTTACAGAGAAATTGTAAAAAGTAAATGCCATTCTGTGTTTCTCCTCACTTGGCTTATGTATGTCCTTGACCACGGAGTGATTCCATTGGCTGTGCCGGCTTATCTTTTTTTTCCTGTATCTCCTTGAATTTAAGGTACAACTAATTCTGAAGACCTCACATTTTAAAATTTAAAGATAAAGGAGTTTGCATCTACAACCTTTATGTTGTAGACAACTATGAAGTGTTTCAATATGTCATGCATCTATTTTTTGCAGCCTCCATCCAGGAGTCCCAAGACCCTATTTCACCTGTTGCAGTAGGCCCCCCACTAATAAGTCTAGGGGCAAAACAGAGGATTTAAGGTTGACAAGAGGACTTTTCCTTTAGAAGAGCTGAGTTTAAATGGGGACAGATCTTTTGCAGATTAGCAAGACTGCTGTGTCTCTGGCTCCTTGGCTGTAGGGAAAGCAGACTGGGGTGGGGTTCAGAAGGGAAAGTAGGAAAGAATGTAAGGAATATGAGTCTGTAGTTTCTAGAGATTAAGTCTTGATAGGAGCCAGTTGGAAGATGTCCCTTCTTGCCCCAGACTCCAGAGTTGAATTAGTAAGTCCTTCCTGTAAGGGGAGGGGTGAAGGTATCATTGATGCAGATATTGTTTATTCAACCAACAGTCATGTGTTCCTTCTGCCAGAGCTTGTACTAGGCATCAGAGAACCAAAGATGATTGAAACTTACGTCTGACCTTAGCAAACTCTCATCTCAAGGAGATGGAAGCAGACATAGGCCATCAAGATACTACACAGTCAGTTTGGTGACCAAGAAATGCACCAAGAATAAGGGAAGTGCAGGTAAGGCACCTAACCCAGCTTGGCATGGAGGGTGCAGGTGTTGGGGAATATTTTCTGGTAGGAGACACTGAGCTAAGGCTTAGAAGATCAATAAAAAACACTGAGATCAGCAACACTGTATTCAGAATTTGTGTGGCTGAGCAAATGGGGGGTGGGTGGGTGGGATTGGTGGTAGAGCCAAATGGACCAGAATAGGAGTGGTCAGCATGGTGATTGAGATTAGTTTGACCATCTATATATATAAAAGGCTAATATGCTAAGTGTCTCTCTGACCATCTGACCAGTCGCTAGGACATGCATTGACCACCAGGGGGCAGATGCTCAACGCAGAAGCTGCTGTGATGTGCATTGGCCATTTACAAAGAAACGGCACCATGGACCTAGTACCAACAATGCAACATTTGGCTTCCCCCAAGTGGGATACAGGCACTGCCAGCGCCCGGGAGTGACACCCCACCAAATCGCAGCCAACGCTGCTGAGACCCTATGGCACAAAATGCGGCCCACAGACCAGCCCAGCCCAGAAATGGTCACTGTGGGCACTGTGTAATGACGTCACATAGCAACTCCTGGCTTCTCCCTAGCGACTAGCCTCCTTGGAGTTTATTCAGCCCAGGAACATGACTTGCTTTATAGCCAGGTGCAAACATTTTACACTTTAACCAAATGTCTGTAAAGCATTTTTCCATGCCTCATCTCATCTGATCCTCACAGAAGTCCTGGAGTAGGTAGATAGGAGACTCAGTAGAATCCCATTTTCTTTTCATTAGCTGGAAAACAGAGATTTAGAAAGTTTAGAAACTTGACCCAACTGAAAACAAGTAAGAAATGGTGGACCTTGAAAATGACTTCAGATTTTTTCATTGTGCAGAATATAGTCAAACACTGCTGCAGTTAAATATGTTACCCTTTGTTCTCCCTGCATGATCTATAATAATAATCTGCTTCATGTTGATATTTACTGCTGTGTTACTGACAATTACCTGAAAGAGAAGTTAGGGTGCTTCACTGGGCTGGGAAAAGTTTAGCTAAATCAGAAAGCAGGCCTAATTAAGCAAGTTTATTCTATATATATAAAAGGGTAAGTTGTCTCATGCATGCGTGATACATATAAAGCTCTTGCTGGTGCCAATCGCACACATGTGTTTTGATCTGTCATTGTTGATCATGCATTTGGTTGGCACTTCTATTATAGAGAAAGGGCAAATAGCGATATTAAAGTATTTCTTCTAATTAATTTCCTTTCAATGTGCACGAATCTGTGCACCGGGCCTCTAGTAAAGAGCTATGTGGCTCCCGAGGGCTTCTGAAACTCACTGCATGAGACCAGATAGGGTATTGGTTATGAGTATGAATTAGGTTTAAGTCTGGGCTTTGTCACTTATTAGTTTCTTTCTTGGTAAAAAGAAGATACCACTATTATCTCATAGTATCTCATGGTGTTGTAGTGAGGAGTAAATGAGTTAATATAAGTAAAGAGCTCGATACACTGCCTGGAATATGTTAAGAATAAGTGTTAGCTGTCATTCTCATGATTCTGAGGCTGCGATCCACAGTGCAATTCTCTGCAGCACTGGTGACCGAGACCAGTGGCTAATGAGAAAGTGGCTTTCCAGAAACCATTGCCAAGAGTAGCTCTTCAGAAGGGAGAGCAGTTTACATTGGTGTTTCCCAAGGGCAGAGTCAGGGAGGAACTTAACAGAGTTACCTGGGGAGCATTTTGAAAACACACAGGCCCAGGATGCATTCCAGAATGGCTGAATCAGAAACTCCAGGGTTGAGGCCTGGGCATGAATCAAGGAAAAAGGTTTCCAGGTGATATGTCTGCTCAGGCTCCCGGCTTGAGGAACATGGATGGCTCTGCTTAACCTTGGGATAACCACTCAACAAGAGAATGCATTTAGAGTAGATACTTGCCAGGTACAATATGCTGCAGGGTAGTTTTCCTGAAAGCACAGAAGAAATCAAATCGTTTCTCTTTCCATCTTGCAATTTGATGCTCCAATGTTGCAAATGTCACGAGACAGGGAGAGGCAAAAGATAAAAGGATAGGAGCAACTGAAGAGCTTTGCAACCAAAGGCGTTAAGGCAGAGTGCCCTATGCTTTAGAAATCGGACTCAGGCAAAACAAGAGATGGTCCGAGGAGCTTTTGTAGAGCCTCTGTGCTTCTTTCATCACAACCACCCATGGAAGCACTGATGCAGGTGGACTCCCTGGAGGAGGGGACACAGATGGGACTGGCCAGGACTAAAAGCATCTCCACATCTGGTATTGAAAAGGACGGTCCCATGTGGGTGTTTGTCAGGACACACCCTGAAACAGACACACTGACTACAGTACACCCAAGGGAAGCTTCGTTAATGTAAAATATACTTATTAAACGGTGAGACATGAAAAAGGAGAAGAAACCATTATTAGGTTTTCTAGAATGTCAGAATTTCAAATGTCCCCCACACAAGAAGCTTTCTACAATATTACTTATCATCCCTGGGGTGATTTTAGTTCCTATAGCTTTCCTCCTAGCTCCGGGGTACTACCTTGGGCGAGTGACATTAACTCCACTGGCACAGGCTGGCCTGCATGCTGCCGTCTTAGCCATTTCCTGAATGTCTGACTGGTGACCTATTGCTGAAATGACTCATAGGGATAGCCAATGAGATGTAAGTAGAAGTGGTAGGGTAGGGATTCCAGGGAAAATCTTTGAAGAGGCTAATTGAACTGGGAGATATGCCTCTTTTCCCTTGATCCTTCCTCCTTCCTGTTGTGTGGAGCATAGATATGATGGCTGGTGCTGTAGCAAACATACTGCCATTATGAAGATGGAAGCCAGTGCTAAAGATGGTGAAGCAGGAAGGGAGAAGGCATCTTAGGGCCTGATGGTGATGACGTGATTGAATAGCCTAGGACTGTATGCCTCTACAGTCCTTTGACATGAAAGAAAAGTAAACCTCTATCTTATTTAAGCCACTGATATTTGAGTTTTCTGTTACATGCAGCCAAACCTAATCCTAATTCACATGATCCCTCTGTGTAGGTGGGCCACTCACTTCACCTTTGCATGAATGCTGCATGATCATTAGAATCCATGTCTTCACTTTTACTGGTTGTCATGGCTTATACTGTTCTCCCTTCTGCCTTTGCCATCTTCAAGGTTCACTTCCTCCATAAGGCATCTTTGGCTACCTAGCCTTCACTGGTCTCTGTCCTTTTTTTCTTCCCATAGATACTGTAAAGGGCAAAATTTCCCCCCTCTCCATAAGATTGTAAATAATTTACTTTTTGTTTTTGATTATTAAAAATTACATAAGAAAGCCATGCATATTGTAAAAAAAATGTAAATGTAAAGTCAAAAAGGCTGTTCCTTAACTCCCAACCCCCTTCTTTCCCGAGAAATAGCCACTATTAACAGCTTCTTGACTGGGGATCAAACCTGAAACCTGGGTATGTACCCTGACAAGGAATCAAACCCACCATCTTCTGGTGTGTGGGACAGCGCTCCAACCAACTAGCCACACTGGCCAGGGTGCTAGGCATGTGTTCCCCATGTTATTCCAGTGGTCTAGAGCACTGGGTAGGCAAACTATAACCTGTTGGTCAAATCCAGCCCACTACCTATTTTTTGTAAATGAAATTTTTTTTGGAACATAGATAAGCTCATTTGTTTACATATTGTCAATCACTGCTTTTGTACTACAATGGCATAGTTGAGTGCTTGTGACAGAGAGCATATAGCCCACAAAGCTTTAAAAAATTACTATCTGGCCCTTTACAGAGAAAGGTTGCTGATCCCTGGGCTAGAGGGAGAAGGTAGGGGCTGTGTTGTAACCTCTGAGCTTGTCCACCAGTCCGTCCACCACTTCTGTCAAGGCTGCTTTCCATGGTCACCCATCTGGCTGAAATGATTTTTCAAAATGAAAAGCAACTAATTGTTTGTGCTATGAAATAATATCAGAGGGTGATAATTAAATGACATTTTTGGGGAGAGGGCTGTGGGTAGAACAATTTAAAAAATCACCAATAATAATAATTATAGACATTATTTTTAGATTCTCCATTTTTTCCAACCCTTTCAATTTTCTTCTGTACTTAGTGGATGAGTCTTAAGTCTCCTCATGTGAGTTGGAGAATGAAGGCCCCTGTAAGTTTCCCTGCCCTACTTGCCTCCTTAGAGTGCTAAGGAAGAAAAAGCTCTCCAAGATGTCCAACTTCAGGGCAGAGTAGGAGTGGGGTCTTTTAGAATTGAAATGAACAAAACAACAACAAAACAGTTCCTATGCACTGAAGTTGGCATTGACTACCTAGGTCTTTTGAGTTGAATTTAGAAATTGCAGGATATTTAAGTTAGGCAATTAAAAAAGAAATCCTTTAGTAGCAAGATTCCAAACTTACTTCTTGAGTTATATGTTATGAGAAATCAAATGGGTCTGAATGAATTTTTTTTAATTTATTTTTATTTTTTTAAATATATTTTTATTGATTTCAGAGAAGAAAGGGGAGGGAGAGAGAGATAGAAACATCAATGATTAAAGAGAATCATTGATCAGCTGCTTCCTGCATGCCCCACACTGGGGATCAAGCCTGCAACCCGGGTATGTGCCCTTGGCCGGAACCGAACCTGGGACCCTTCAGTCCTCAGGCCGATGCTCTATTCACTGAGCCAAATTGGCTAGGGAGGGTCTGGATGAATTTTAAAAGGCTGAGTTAAAATATTTGTATGTAGGGGTGTGTGTGTGTGTGTGTGTGAACTGATTCATACCAACTTAACTTAGAGATTTTCCTGTCTTTTCCTTTCCTCTGCCTGCCCTTTGTAAATAGAAAAACAGGATCTCGAGCCTCTTGAGTGAGTAGTAGCTGCCCAAAGCTATATGTGCATTTTGAGGCTTCCAAATGATGTCAGGTGCAAGGCACTGAAGCTTCATTCTCACTACCTGTGTGCCACCAGAAGTCTTAAAGATAATTACAGCCCACGTGACAGTTGCACACACATTATTTCCCACCTGTATTATCAGTGACTAGTAGTTGCATCTCCCTAATTAAAATGGTGTTAGTATCTCTATTATCAACTCTGCTTTTTTAAGGGCTTTTATTACGTAACTAAAAACTTCTCCAGGCTGGGATTTAATATGTTCATCTGAGTGTTCAGCAGGTGGCAGGGGATTGGAGAAATGCTAGATATTGGGATGTTATGCTCCATACCCCAGACCTGTACACTCTAGTGGTGCTTTTGAAACCAAAATTGCTGACTTATGGAGATTTACAGATAGATGCATTTGGGGCATTCTCCAGTTGGCCTGCCTGGTACAGTTATGCCCTGGAGAGCAAAAATGGACCTTTGAGTTGGTTTAAAATTTAAGACATCAACTACAACTTGAGGACAGCTGGAGCCATTATGACAAGGAAAAAACCCAAACCAGTGATGCAAATAAACAATCACTTTCTGAGATGAAGGCTGTTCTAGATCTTAGGGAAAACCTCTGCCGTTCCTTGGGTGGATCAAGAATAGAATTTACTGGCTCTTCACAAGTCAAAAAGGTCAAGTGCAGTGATGGGCTGCCTCCTGCATGCGCCCCCCCTCCCCCCAAGGCATCGAGCCCACACCCCAGGCATATGCCCTGATCGGAAATCAAACTGTGACCTTCTGGTTCATGGGTCAATGCTCAACTACTGAGCAACACTGGCGGGAGAAATTAGAACATTTTCATTGGATCCTAAAAGTACTATGGTCCCTGGGCACTGAACCTGCTGTGCCTAGTGAAGTTGGCCCTGGTTGAGAGTCTGTACTGTCCCTTTAGGGAAGATCTCACACTTAAAACTGGCTAGAAATTGTCTAGTCTTTTCTTAAAAGATTGCAAAATATATTTTGTGTGTGGTTGGTGCACAATAAATATCAATTTATTAAAAATATTCAGAAATGTCAAGACCTCTTAAACAATGTGAATAGTTCTCTCCTTTTTGTCCTAATGCCAAACATGAGATTTACAATTATTTAATCACAGAATTATTGGCAAAGGAAACAGAATGAAGAGCAGGAAAGAATTAAGTAGGTAATAGAATTTGGAGTGCTTATAATCTATTAAAAAAAAAGTTAAAAAATTGTGATATACATTATCCTTCCTGCATAACTGATGTGATAGTTCACTTAAAAAAACACAAATGTACATGGGTGGACCTTGAGAATATTATGCTAAGTGAAGTTAAGTCAGAAAAAGCTAGGAACCATATGATTTCACTCATATGTGGGATATAAAACTGAAACTCGTGAACACAAACAGCAGTGTGGTGGTTGTCAGACAGAAGAGGGTGGGGAGGAAGGGGGTCCTAATAAAAGGTGACAGGAGAAGATCTGACTTTGGGTGGTGGGCACACGGTGCACTATGGTAACCCCCACCAGAAACCTATATGTTCATGTTGACCAATGTCACCCCAATAAATTCAATAAAAAAGTGAGGAAACTGAGGCTCAGAGAAGTCATATAACTGGTCCAATATCACCCCATTTCCAAACAGTAGGTAGACTCAACTCCAGGCTGTCTGATAGTGTAGCCCACAGTGCATCCCACAGGCTTTTTGCTCTGCCAGGCAGCTGCCCCCGGTTAGTGGTGTTGCCCGGCTTTTTCTCTAATAGTGAATAGGTCCTACACATTCATTGCCTCGGGATACCATTGTGATTTACTCTATTTTCTTAAATCTTTAAACCACGTCTATTATTCCATAAAAAAGTAATCCTTCAACTGCGCTTGGTCAGACCGAAAGGTAGGCCCACTTTGAGCATGGGGCACCAGATCTGGTTTAATCACAGTGCCTGTCTATTTCACTTCAGCAAAGCTATCTGGGTGGATTCTGCCTTTAATTTTGTTTTATTTATTTGTATTTTCTGATTCTTTTTTATAGTAAGTACTTATTGGCTATGTTTTTAAAATAAATGAATAAATATGTACACTTAAAAAAAACCCCAAAACCCCTCCTCCTCCCCCCCCCCCGCCAATGTGTCAGGGGAGTATCTTTTTATAAATATGTAACTGGCAAAACAAAATAAAAAACAAACAAACAAACAAAAATAGATGTTAAATACTCCAGAGCTAGGGTCTCTATACAAATAGTCAGTACTCCAGAGGTGCTCTGTGTTAGGACCGTGGAGATCACTGGGATAAGAAAGAGTCTTTGTCCTTGAAATGAGAAGTTGAAGAGAGGATAGGAACCTGTAATGTCCAACATATGACAGTGAATATAATCAGGTGCTAAAATGTGTGATAAGGTCATTAAGCTCTGCCAGCGTTCAGAGGCTGTCAGGAACCAGAACAGCGAAGAAAGGATTTAGCAGGAGGCCTGTCTGAAGTCTGGAAGGATGAGTGGAGAATGAATAAGACAGAGCTCAGCTGGGACGCTGGCATGAGACTCCCTAAGAAGTTAGCTTCTCAACTGAATTGACAACCTGGGTTCTTGTTGGCTGAATGTCCCTATGTCTGGGGACTGAGAGAATATGGAGTCTTTGAATTAAACAATCACTGTCCCAGCCAAGCGTAGCACTATCTCAGTGTCCTGAGTGACTTATATGCAGCAAAATCAATCAGATGCAAAGGGTTATTTACACAACTGATAGCTTCCTGACTCCTACTTTCTCTGCTTTTAAGGTTGCTAGAGTACACTTTGCTTAATATTTGAACCTAGAGAAGTTGAAAGCCAAGTACTTATTTAAATATTGATCAAGCTCAGTGCTTGAGAGAAGGCAAGAAAACTGCAGATAGCATGATTGTGTGTCTTCAGCTGGTGAGGGTTTCACAGTGACTAGTTTTGCCTGTTTCTTTTTTGTGGGTATGGAGTTTTGGGGCAACTTCTTAGAATAGATGTTCCTCCTCCCACATTTTTCTATTTACATATCTGACAATTCATGAAGTGGGGGGGGGGGGGGGGTTGGGAATGGTGGTGGGGAGAAGAAAGAAACGAAAATACAGTGATTCCATACTAGTGATGTAAAAAGGAGAACAACAACAAAGGCCACTAACGCATCCATGTTTTTGCTTACCACAGTCTGGAAACCATTTTTGTCTGGTGTGTGGATTCAGTTCATCTTCATCTTCAGTAGATGTTTTAGGATTGGAAAATTTTAAAAAATTGTATTTCTTGGGGGAAAATATTTTTTTTAAAGATATATTTTATTAATTTTTTACAGAGAGGAAGGGAGAGGGATAGAGAGTCAGAAATATCGATGAGAGAGAAACATCAATCAGCTGCCTCCTGCACACTCCCTACCGGGGATGTGCCCACAACCAAGGTACATGCCCTTGACCGGAATCGAACCTGGGACCCTTCAGTCCATAGGCCGACGCTCTATCCACTGAGCCACACTGGTTAGGGCATCTTGGGGGAAAATATTTTTGACAAGGATATTATTGTTTTTATTTTTGTCTTGAGTATCTTGACGTTCTGGCAATGGGAAGGAACTTCTTTTTTCTTTAAAAGGCAGTACATGAGGCCAAGCCTTGGGTTCATGGATTTGGTGAAACAGAATCAACTGGGATTGCAGCTTAAAGTCAGGCACGCAATGCCAATTTGGGTTCTCTGTATTAAGCAGAATGCACCACCTTTGCCTTGGAGCAGAGCTAAGGACTTCGGACGCAGGGCAGATCTTCTGCCTCACTCTTGTCCCCAAGGTAGGCTGGACAAGGTGAGGAGGTGAAGGGGGGCTGAGGTGGCCAGGAGAGGTGTTGGTGACAACTGGGGCATGTGCTCCCTTCAGGCTTGGTGCCTCTGTGGCCAGTCTTCCTCAGGCCATACCCCTGTCCTGGTCCTGTGGGCAGCAGGGCTTTGCAGGAAAAACAAATGAGAGATTCATGTTAATGACAAGAAAAGTCAAATTGGGATTTTTGCCTTTCGTGCTGCTGTCATTGTCTGAAGTCTGTTTTATGAAGGCCTGGTGGATGGAGAGGGTTCTCCGCTTGGGGCTGTGATGGTTTTAACTGAGAAAGCACGCTGCATGGTAAGGGAGTCCCTCTCACATTGTAAAAGCAGGTTGCAGTTTTCATGGGAATGTTTGCATTAGGGAAGACTTCTCTTGGAGCCACCTGGGTGTATGAACACCAAGGAGTCTCAGCTTGCCCAGCTCTGGCCCAGAGGAACATGAGCCTCAAGATTTTAAAGTCATACTTGGGCCACGCTGTGTCACAGGCGCGGTGGCTTTGGGCAGAGGGCAGCCGAAGCCTCGCCGGGGCCTGGCACAAGTTCTTTGGGAGCGGGCAGGCCAGCTCCTCAGGCAGCGCCAAGCGAGGCCCACGGGAGCCCGGGGCGCGCGGGCGCCGCCACCAGGGCGCAACCTCGCCCTCCTCTGGCCGGGCAGGGCCGCGCCAGCCTCCGCCCACCGGGGCGCTCCGTGCCCGGGTGGGAAGCCGAGGCCAGCGGGCCACCGCCCCGCGGCGGGAGGGGCTGGCGGAGGCAGCTCAGGCGGGGTTTCAGGTTTCCTCCTGGAGCCGGTGTCGGGCGCGGCGGCGGGCGGGCCGGGCCATGTGATGCCGGGCGGGCGGCGGGCAGGCCGGGATCCTGTGGCAGCCGGCAGGCGCGCGGGGAGCGGGGAGCGGGGAGCGGGGAGCGGGGAGCGGGGAGCGGGGAGCGGGGAGCGGGGAGCGGGGAGCGGGGAGCGGGGAGCGGGGAGCGGGGAGCGGGGGCGGCACCAGCGCCGGCGCCGCCACCCCGGCCTGGGCGCGCGGCCGCGGCTCCGCCCCTCCGCGCTGGCCGCCGGGTCGCCGCCGGGCGTTGGCAGCTTCGGAGAGCCTTCCCGGCTCCGGGCGCCCGCGGGCAGGGCGCGGGGGCAGCGCCTCGCTCGGCTGCGGAGGCTGCGGGGCCACCGCTCCAGGTAGGTGATCTCGGGGCTCCATCCCCGGCGCCTCTCTGCAGCCCTGGGCGCAGAACTTGTGCCGCCTCACCTGAGTTCGCGGCGCGGAGCTACTTTCTCCCGGATCCCGGGGGCGGCGAGGGTCAGCCGAGGTGGAGAGGGGGTGTTGCTGCGGACTCGGCGGCGCGAGGGATGGCCGCCGCCTCCCGGCCCTTCGGGAGCGGCAACAAGTGCAAAGGGCTGCACCGCTCGGCGCGGCGGCAGCTGCGGAGCGCGAGGTCGCCGGGGCGGCACAGCCGCTGCGCACCCAGGAGGCGGTGGCGGCCCCTCTCGACCCCACCTCCGGGGACCGGGATGGGTGGGTGGAAGCCCGGCCAGTGCCCTTCGGACGCTGGGGAAAGAAATGGCACTCCTGCGGCGGGCAAGGGAGATGCTCGAAAGCTGGGGGGTCTCCTCTCCCCATCGGTGCCTCGGCTCCGGCTCCGGGTGGAGGGTGCCCGGCGGGGCCGGGTCCCCCAGAAAGCAGACCAAGCACAAGCCCGGACAGAGGCCATAACCTTTCTTTCGTGTAGTAACATCTGCTGAGTCTTAAAAGGTATCTACAGTTAGGAGAGGCGGTCAGAATTCTGTTGGGTTTCTTGATGCTTATTTTATAGATTGGTTTGTCCCTTGAACACCCGGGGTGTGGGTGGTGGTACCCTCACCCTCCCGTGCTTGGAGCTTCCGCAGGGGTCATAATGATGGGCCTGTGCGTGGCACCCTGGCCTGTCCAGGGCTGCGTGGGAGCTGGTGCTCAGGCCGCCTTGGAAACCCAGCTCTGGTTTCCCAGACACCAATTAGATTTCCAGGAGAGAAGGCATCTGCTCCCTCGGAGCGCACAGCCTGCCCCCATTGGCTGCACCTGGGTGGGTCAAGCAAAGGCAGCAACATCTGTGTTTGCGCACATCTTCCTCCGTGACCCCTGCCTGGGCTTCGACAAATATCCGCAGACCCAGAGTTATGGAGGTGAGCCACCAGACCAGTGCCAACTGGGTAAGAAACACGGAAAAGTACGACGTTCAGAAAGAACTAATCATTGGGGTCCCACGGGGTCTCCGGTTTTCTGAAACTTTGTCATCAAGTGTTCCTAGGCCCGGAAGCTGTCAGGGGAAGTAAAATCCCGTTTTCACAACAAAAGCAAAAATAAAAGACCTGTCCTTGTTGCGTTCTGTGGGTTGCTCTTTTGCACTGGATTATCCAAGCAGAGTGGTAACTTTACCCAGGAAGGTTTCTATATACCGGTTCTGGGTTTTTGTGTACAGGTTCTTAAAGCACATTGGTGTTTGCCTGATCTTGATGAATGGTCAAGCTAACCCCTTTGGAGTCTTTGGAGGAAAAGAAATGAATACTGCAAAAGCCTTTGGAACTTATACAACACAGTGTTTCAATGTCATGCTCTGATGTGGACTTTCTGTGTGAGTGTGCTCGCTAACTTTGGTCAAGTAAGAATGTGCGTCGCATCAGACCTCCTGTGTAGTGGTTAGGGAAACCAAGGCACCGCTGGCTACTGGGTGTGTGACTCAGAAGCATGTCCTGGCTAATGGGAGAATGGAGAACAGAGAATCAGTGTTTGTCCTGCTTCTGACTGTATTTTCTTCCTTATCAAAACCTGGCTAACCAAGAATGAGTTATGCAACAGGTGTGCCAGTAGCCTTTCCTTTGAAGCACCTGTCCTGTCCTTTAAGCAGTTTAGAAACAAGGAGGACAACAGTACCTGAGTAGCTCCTAAGTATTTTGGGTTTGATTCCATACCTCCACAATAAAGAGAGTATTGCAACAAAGAGAGTTGCAATCTCTCTCTCTCTCTCTCTCTCTCTCTCTCTCTCTCTCTCTCTCTCTCTCTCTCGCTGGTGGAAGGTCTTGCCTTCATTTGTTAAAAACAACAACAAAAAGCAACATGTGTGAGATGCAATAAAGTGAAGCATAATAAAACGAGCTATGCCTGCAGTTGGTAACCGAGGCTCTATGAAATTTCATCAGGGGCCTCACTTGGGTTTCACAAAACCTTTTTAAAAGTTATGTGAACGCTGCAGAGGAGTTTGGAATATTTTCCCATTGTGCTTATAAGAAATTACTGCTGTGGCTAAGACTTACACTGGGCAGGAATTTCAGGTGAGCTCTGATATATGACCTCCTTTCGTATATGCCACGTGAGAAAAGGAAATGTGTTCTAAATAGGTATTAAAGTAAATGGTGGAATATAAGATTACTTTCATATTAAACATTCTGTACAAAACTGGTAACCACTATACTGGTACTTAAGCTCCAACCTTAAGTCCTGCCAGGATCCTAACCAACACTGACTCCCCAGAAAAGATTTATTACATAAATGTTGGAAAATACTTTATGATTGGGGCATGGCTAGGATGGTACTGCACAGATTCCAAATTATCCTGGAACTCCCCGCCTGACTGTAATTTTATCATGCTTTAATTTACTGATTCGATATGACAGATCTGGCTTATGTAGGTTTTGTCAAATTGCATTTGTACTTAGTGGAGCTGAGAAGCTATAGGATCTCTTCCCCCGCCCCCCACCCCGTAACCTTAAATAAGATTTGTTATGAAGAGATGGGTCAAACTGGGCAACTACTATTGAGAGTTCTAAATTTAAAACACACACACACCAGTGCTGTATTTGAAACGCACCCAATCCAGGGAATTTTGCCATGTTAGAGCTGTCCTGTAAATGTGGTTCCACTCTGTAGGGCTGGAGTCCAGAGCCCTTACTTAGGCAAAGCTAGGCTTGGTGATATTTTTCTTAAGACGTGCAGGTCAGGTCCTCTACCACCCAACATTTTGCCCTGATTGGATATAGCAGTCTGTCATTTTGTCCAGTATCTATATTCCTTAGTCCTTCTGTTACTTTCCTGGTATTAAAAAGTTCTCAAAAGCTCAAAGCAGTGTCACGCTGCCTTAGCCATTTTCACAGTTTCTTTCATGCTCCTCTTTCTGTCACCATTTTCTTCATGTACATTCATTCAACAAATACTTGAAGGTCCACTATGCTCCCAACGCTGTTCTTTGCTTTAATTCTCTGGACTGTGGATTTCATGTTTAAGGCAATACTTTTCCGGTTTCAGAGTTTTTGGGATCTGTTGCATTTTGAGTGGACTTTTGCACACTTGATACTAAGATAATTTGGCTGGTAAAATGTCATGTAACTTTTTAATGTGATAATACATCTTCTTAATTGACTGCAGTTTTCCCCTTGAAATTTGATCTTAGGCACAATTGTAATTTGTTTATTTCTACCATTACTGCTCCTGGATTTCTTCTCCTGGATAACCAAGATAATGAGATTTGACATCATTTTAAATATCAGGGCAAGTATAAAAGTAATATAAGTGAATATAGGGTTTTTGTTTCAGTGATCTTGGTTTTGAACACTTATATCAGATATATTTTTATTTGTCTTCAGAGGTGTCTTCTCTTATTTTAGTTTAATCTTTTCCTTAACTGTCAATTTGAGGCTGGATGACTGTAGAAATAATGAAGGGGTAATATTCTTTTAACAGCAGAGGGGACATCTTGTGTCCAATAGTGAAGGCCAGCACAGGTGAGGTCGGCAACACCTTCACTTTCCAGGGCATGTCCAGAAGAGACCCCTCTAAAACCAGCGCTCAAATACATTCTGCCTATCTCAGGTAGATCATTCCGCCTTTCAAAAAATGCTTAAAATGTTAATATGCTTTGTATATTTTCTTTTGGTATGCATAGACTTTCCCTCAACTTAATAAATAGGTGATCAAGAGATCTATTACGTATATTAATGGAACTTATGGTTTAGCTCGGAAATTCATTTTCAAACACGAGTGATCATGCCCTTTGTGCTTACGGCTTGCTCCTTTTCTTCCATCATTTTATGATTTAAAGAAATTATCCTTCATGAACTATAGCAAAGTGGTTAAGAGTGGGGACTCTGGAGCCAGGCTGTCTCGTTAGACAGCCCGCCTCTGCCCGGCTGTGTGACCTCTCTCCACTTCAGGGTTCCATTTGTGAAGTGGGGATACTCATTGTAACCTGTCCCCTTGGGTGGTTGTGAGAATACAGTGAGTAAATTTACAGAGAGCTCTTCTACTAGTACTTGGCAGAGAGGAAGAGCCAGAAAATGTTGGTGGTTATATTTGTAACAGAGGGAAATAGACATATTTTTAAAAAAGTCGCTCTACCAGGTTTCCCAGGTTTCAGAAGGCAGTGAGATGTCAGCATGACCGCAGGGGAAAGCACCCGCGGCTTTGAGTTTGAGGCAGGGATAGAGACAGTTGTGTAACCTTGTGTGAGTATGAGCCCTCTCTGGGTCTCAATGTTCTCATCTGCTGCGGTGGAATGGAGTAGACTTGATGGTCTCTACGAACCTGCCAGTTCCAACATCATGAAATTTCAACTTGAGGAGGGCATTGGCCAAGTCAGCCTTGCTGTTTTGGGCAACACGGCCAGGAATTCACTGTTCACCGGCCACCTCTCAGTGGGTAGTCAATAAACATTTGCAGGGGTTATCAGCTGTTGCTACCGTTAACGTACCTCACCTTGGTCACCAGACAGTCATCAGGTTGAAATGATAGAGTTATCTTTCTGGATTTAGTCCAGGGAGATTTCAGATATGAAAGTCTGGATCCCAGGGACGCAGGTCATAGACTACCCTGCTCCCTCTCTCTTCTGAGGAGGCCCCCATGGGGAAGAGGGGCGAGGTAGCTCTGGGAAGATGAAAGGTGAGGGGGCAGATTGTTTCTGAATTTCATGATAAAATTTCCACACCAGACACACAGGGAAACATCGCCATTGGCCTTTGCAGGGACACTGTAAACCAGGACTCAAAGCAAAGGAGGTCTTAGACATTGAGCATTGGTGAAGATCAAGAGGTTTTTACTGGGGTGGATGGTTCTTTCTGAGGCAATTTTCCTTCTTCCCTAATGACCCTTGTTTATTGTCTGCGCATTGCCACCTGGTTCTTTGTCAATAGTCTTCCTCCTTTTCTTTCTTTTTAAAAAAATATTTGTATTGATTTTTAGAGAGACAGGAAGGGAGCGGGATGGGGAAGAGAGAGAGAGAGATTCAAATGGTAGGGGTGATTATGGGTTATTTGAGCTCATAACCCAGGATTCCAAGCCTGGTTGTTCATTGAAATCACTTGGGTTCAGAATCTCTCAGGTATATAATTGGAAAATATAATTGTACATCAAATCATCACATGTATGTAAAATATGTACATGTACATGTAGATTAATGATCAAAACCAAGATAATTAACACATCCATCACCTTATATAGTTAACTCTTTTCTTGTGCATATGGTGAGTACACTTAAGATCTACTCTGAGCAACTTTCAAGTATGTAGTAACACTTTAACTATAGTCACCATGCTGTACATTAGATCCTCAGAATTTGTAACTAGAAGTTTATACCTTTTGACCTATATCTCCCCATTTCCTCATACCCCAGCCCCTGGCCACTATCATTCTATTATCTGTTTCTATGAAATTGGCTTTTTTTTTTGTTGTTGTTGTTATTGTTAATCCTCACCTGAGGATATTTTTCCATCAGTTTTTAGAGAGAGTGGAAGGGAGGGAGAGAGACACACAGAGAGAAACACTGATGTGGGAGAGACACATTGATTGGTTGCCTCCCGCATGGGCTCTGACCAGGACCAGGGATCAAGCCTGCAACCGAGGTACATGCCCTTGACCAGAATCAAACCTGAGACCTTCAGTCTGCAGACCAACACTCTATCCACTGAGCCAAACCGGCTAGGGCTGAAATTGGCTTTTTAAAAGATTCCACATATTACTGATACTGTATTTAATAGCAGACAGTATTTGTCTTTTAAAGTTTGACATTTTACTTAGTGTAGTGCCCTCCAGGTTCATCCATATTGTTGCAAAAGGCAAGACTTCCTTTTTTTATGGCTGAATAATATTCCATCATGTTTATATACCACATTTTCTTTATCCACCCATCTGTTGATGGCATTTAGGTTGTTTCCATGTCTTGGCTATTGTATATAATGTTACAATGAACATGGGGGGGTACATATAATCCAACCAACTGAGCAACCTGGCCAGGGCAAGAGCAGTTTTTTTTTAGTGGGAACTGAACATGATTGGTGTTTTATGACATGCATTTAAAAATGGTAGTAGGTTGTGTGCAATAAGGTTTTTAAAAGATAGTCTGGCCTTAACCGGTTTTGCTCAGTGGATAGAGCATTGGCCTGCGGACTGAAGGGTCCCGGGTTCAATTCATGTACTTTGGTTTCGGGCTCGATCCCCAGTAGGGGTTGTGCAGGAGGCAGCTGATCGATGTTTCTCTATCATCGATGTTTCTAACTCTCTATCCCTCTCCCTTCCTCTCTGTAAAAATCAATAAAATATATGTTAAAAAAAAAGATAGTCTGAGTACAGTGGCTTTTTAATATCTAGTATTGTGATATCTGGTATTGCCAACTTTATTCTTTTTTAAGATTGCTGCAGCTATTCAGGTCTTTTTAGGTTCCATATAAACTTTTGCAGTGTTTGTTCTAGATCTGTGAAATATGCCATTGCCATTTTAATAGGGATTGCCTTGAATCTATTGATTGCTTTGGGTAGTATGGACATTTTAATGATGTTTATTCTACCAATCTCTTTTTTCAATGTCCTGTAGTTTCTGAGTACAGGTCTTTTACCTCCTTGGTTAGTTTTATTCTTAAGTATCAGGGTTTTTTTTTGTTGCAATGGTAAAGCCTGGTACTGGCATAAGAATAGGCATATAGGTCAATGGAACATAACAGAGCACCCGGAAATTGACCCACACCATTATGCTCAATTAATATTTGACAAAGGAGGCAAGAGCATACAAGAAGTAAAAACAGTCTCTTCAATAAATGGTGTTGGAAAAATTGGACAGGTACATGCAAAAATGAAACTAGGCCATCAACTTACACCATACACAAGAATAAATTCAAAATGGATAAAATACTTAAATGTAAATTGTGGAACCATAACAACCTTAGAAGAAGCCATAGGCAGCAAAATCTCAGACATCTCTTATAGCAATATGTTTACCGATACATCTCCTAGGGCAGTGGTTCTCAACCTTCTGGCCCTTTAAATACAGTTCCTCATGTTGTGACCCAACCATAAAATTATTTTCGTTGCTACTTCATAACTGTAATGTTGCTACTGTTATGAATCGTAATGTAAATATCTGATATGCAGGATGGTCTTAGGCGACCCCTATGAAAGGGTCATTTGACCACCAAAGGGGTCACAACCCACAGTTTGAGAACCGCTGTCCTAGGGCAAGGAAACTAAGGAGAAAATAAATGTGACTGCATTGAAATAAAAAGCTTCTGTACAGCCAAAAGAAAACATCAACAAAATGAAAAGAGAGCCCACTGCATGGGAGAACATATTTGCTAATGATACATCTGATAAGGGGTTAGTTTCCAAAATATGTAAGGAACTCATGCAACTTAACAAAAGGAAGACAAACAATCCAATTTAAAAATGGGCAAAGGATACTAAATAACACATCTCCAAAGTGGACATTCAGAAGGTCAAGAGACATATGGAAAAAATGCTCAAAGTCACTAATCATCTGAGAGATGCAAATTGAAATGACAATGACATGTCAGCTCACATCTGTCAGAATGGCTATCATCAACAAATCAACAAATGACAAGTGCTGGCAAGGATGTGGAGAAAAGGGAACCCTAGTACATAGCTGGTGGGAGTGCATACTGGTGCAGCCACTGTGGAAAAACAGTATGGCGTTTCCTCAGAAAAATTAAGAATGAAACTGCCATTTGACCCAGTGATCCCACTTCTAGGAATATATCCTAAGAAAATAGAAACACCAATCAGAAAGAGTATATGTATCCCTATGTTCATAGCAGTGCAATTTACAATAGCTAAGATTTGGAAATAGCCCATCAGCAGATGCATGGACAAAAAAACTGTGTTACATTTACGCAATGGAACACTATGCAGCTGTAAAAATGAAAGCGCTCTTACCATTTGTGATAGCATGGATGGGCCTGGAGAGCATTTTGCTAAGTGAAATAAGCAAGTCATAGAAAGATAAGTATCACATGATCTCACTCATATGTGGAAGCGAATGAACAAAATAAACTGATGCACAAAATAGATCCAGAGACTGTCGAATTTCAAAGGGAAGGCGGGGGTGAGGGAGTGAGTGGGGAGTGATTAAAGGGGAACTTATATGCATTTATGGATACAGACAATAGAGTGATGAAGGCCTGGGAGAGGTGGGTGCAGGGTGGAAGGGGTCAGTAGGAAAAACAAACAAACACAGGGGACATCTGTAATACTTTGAACAAGAAAGAAAGAAAGGAAGGAAGGAAGGAAGGAAGGAAGGAAGGAAGGAAGGAAAAAATGAAAAAAAAAGAAAGGAAGAAGGGAGGGCGGGCAAAGGGAAGGAAGGGAAGGAATGGAGGAAGAGAGGAAGGAAGAAAGGAAGGAAGGAAGGAAGGAAGAGAGAAAGAGAAAGAAAGAAAGAAAGAGAGAGAGAGAGAGAGAGAGAGAGAGAGAGAGAGAGAGAGAGAGAGAGAAAGAGAGAAAGAAAGAAAGAAAGAAAAGAAAAGAAAGAAAGACCGACCCAGTATGGGTGTAGCAAAAGCTGAACCAGAAGCAGAATTTGGCTTGAAATCTTAGTACTGTGACTGACACATACCAGGTGAGCCATGTCACCTCTCTGGGCCCTGGTGACCTCATTGGAAACCCGAGGGGTTGGGCTAAGCCCTTCTCCATGGTGTGTCCCATCTCTCAAGTTCTGTGTTTGTGTGGAGTATGGATGGTGTCTTACCTCTTTCTTGGACGACTAGCATAATGCTTGGTTCCAGGAGTGCTTTCAGACACTTTACTGGCAGCATCTCAACTGTTCAGGAATCTAGGCTTGAAGATGCTGTTTTAGTGCTGCATCTTTACAGGGAGAAATGATTGCTCAGACCCTGAGATTTCCCTGTGCTGGCAGCTCATGCTATTGTTGTCTGAATACTTCATGAGCAGTGAGGTGGAATCAGCCAGGAATAATCTAGTAATTTTTTTTAATTGAATTCAAAAATGACTGAAAATGGGTATTCATTTCATTTTAGCCAATGGGGCTTCATGTACCTAACTCCATTTAGGGTGGGTGGAGAATGTGTCCTGAAATTTATGGCATTTTTGATAGATGTCTAATTTTAGCTAAAATAACATTTATAATGGTTCTCTCTCTTTTCTTCCTCTCCCTCTTCTCCTCTTCTTTACTCCCCCTTAGGCTCCACCCCCCTTTTCTCTTTGGAAACTTGGTGATTTCTCTTCTATTTGATTTCACAACCTATTTTCAAAAGGTGTAGCAAATTTCTAAAACCTATAGTATTTCATGTAGCTCCTAACTAGTAATACGAAAGAAAACAAACTTGTGCTCATAAAAAGATGTCATTTTAAGGCATAACATCCCCCCATTTCTTACAGAACCTCAAGATAAAGACATCCTATTATACTGGTGATTTGGACTTTGGGCATTATTCTGTTTGCGCTTTTACTTGCTGGGTGTAGGGGCTCTAAACCCTCTTATCCAGGTGTTCTTTCCAATGCTTTTCCATCCCAGGGAGATTGAGCGTTCTATTTGAGTTGAGTTTGGATAGTAGTTACTATGAGGCAGGCATATTCTGGGTGCTGGAGGCTTGGGACTAACTTTTAAGGAGCTCTCAGTGCTGCCAAATCAGCAGCCGTGAAAGCAAATAAATATATTTTGATGTGGAGATGGTGTGGGGCAGGGCGTTCTCGGCAGCTTGAGTGAAGGCATTTTCTTGGGAGCCATACCTAGGATAATGGGAATCAAAGTACGGTGTTGTCCAGTATTTTTTTGTTGTTGTTCTAATGTCCTAAATATAAGCTATATTGTAAATAGGTCTCTGCTTCAGTGATGTTATAAAAACAAGTGAATTTAAGAAATAGAAATTTTAATGAAAATCTGTAGACTTCATCTTAGCTCATAAATATAATTGGAGTGGATATCTTCCAGATGTCAAATTCCATCACAAACTCTTGCACTTGCTTTAAATCTTTCATTTACTGAAATTATGTAATCCCTTGTCATTGATGAGTTAAAAACTCCTTTTACATTTGGGCTTATAAGTACATTAAACATTTACAGTAACTATTTGGTAGGGGAGAGAAACTCGAAAGAAAATTCTATTCTTTTGTATTTGAATTTGTTTTGGCAAATATGCTTGTAACGAGTTTACGCCTTAAATTTGTATAGAAAAACCTAGCTTTGTATATAGTATCCTTTTTCTAACTATAGACACGTGAGAGTGATAACAGCCTTACAGAATTCTGGAGGTGTTTGATCAAGGTTTTGGTGTTCTGCTCGACTTGCCAAGAGTGAACTGATTTTGATGTTTCTGTTGTCGGGACAGCGCTCCAGTCCAGGGCCAAGCCTCCACAGCTCGGACTTGCATTGATGGCCACAGCTTTAGCCAAAGCTAAACTGGGGAAGCGGGGGGCGGGGGGAGGCCGGCAGCTGAGAGTGGCCCCCCCGCCCCATCTTAGTGACCTTAGAGAGGCCTGCTGTGAATACGGTGATTACGTGCTAGGTATTTATTGTTGGGCATAGGATTATTTGAACAGCTCAGTACTTAAATGTTTTTAAAAATTCTTCTGTACCCAATGAAATATTGATACACTTATGGAGCGTTTAGAGTAACAAAGCATTTAGATGATACTAATCGAATGAATCACCACTTCAAGCGCTGTTTTGACAGGATATGTATCACATCTCAATAATTTTCTTAACATTTTTTCCTGCCAGGTGCCTGCTCTCTTTTTGTTAACTTATTCCCATAGAATTCCAAATATGTGGTTGATTTCCATACCGGGACACTTTCACAGTTCCTTTTCCTTCTTGCTCCTTACTTTTGTTTGTGTTGAATTCAAGGTTTATTACAGGGCAGGGAGAATGAGTAGCTATTTTGGAGACTG
Organism: Myotis myotis; assembly: GCF_014108235.1. NCBI lineage: Eukaryota > Metazoa > Chordata > Mammalia > Chiroptera > Vespertilionidae > Myotis > Myotis myotis. The sequence continues at coordinate 39,038,959 of NW_023416357.1, forward strand.
ATGACATCCAGCCAGGATGCCTCTGTCTGGTGAGCAGATCTACTTGGCTCCAGCATGCAGGATTTTACCAAGTAGGTGCTGAGACGTGCCTGCTGACAGATCCACTCAGAGGCCAGATGTACGTGAAGTATTGTTCTATGGAGAGATTAGAGGGAATTTCCATTTTCTGTTTCGCATATATATACAATTTAACGCACATTTTTAAATAAGCCTACGCTATCTTGAAATAAATCAAATTAGAAAAATAAAATGTTGGTCTCTGTTATAAGGGAGGTGCTAAATAGGACAATCTGAAGGATGTGAAAACTTTGCTGCAGCCCCTGACTGAGAGGTGGGGACACAGATCCCCCTCCCCGGGAGCCTGTGTGGTGGCTGCTAGGCCAGGTGCTGGTGCAGAGCTCTGAGGTGCTGGTGGGTGGGGGACAGACCCCCCGGAAGGGAAGAAGAGCCAGCACACGAAGTGGCCTTTCTTGGCCTGTAGCATCTTGCGGTGGAAGTAGGTGCAAGAAATCTCCTTTTTGTAAATTAAGAAATTATATAAATATGTGCAAAGAAGAACTTTTAATTAGTTCAGTAACTTGTACAGCTGTTGGGAGCGTTCATGTGATTGCCTTTGGATATTGGGTCAGCATATTTCTGACTAGTAAACATGCATATACATTTAGTTATGATTTTATATATACCTCATTACATAATAAAAACACTTTTGTAAGTTGTGTTGATTTTTATCTGTGAGTTGTCAGCCACAGGATTTTTCGTAGTCTGCCTTATATTTTTATGTGTGACTTAAATCTAATGGTTAACTCACTGCTTGTTTTCTCTGATAGGGTAAGTTTATGGTTCATTTTCCCTATTGAATATAGAATTATTGTAGTTGAAGTACAAGTATGCAGTAGGCAATTTTTTAAAAATAAAAATGGCAGTGGTTTCTTCCACCAGAAGTCTTCCCTGTCTTATAATGGGGGTTACACAGTGTAGATAGCGAGACTTACATCACTAGGCATTTAAAGGCCTATAACTTTGTAGTGTATCCCATGTAAAACTGAGGACTACAAACAGACTACAAGAAGACATGCTTGTAGGGGTTGACATTTATGCAGTTACAGGCAGTCCTTTCTATGCACATCAGTATAAACTTGTCATTATGCTTAGGAAACTAGTTTTCTACATTGTTTTTTTCTTTTCCTATTTAGGAATAACAAGTTGTGTGGGAATATACCATTTATTGGCAAACCAATCAATTGTTTAATAAATGTTAACAATAATGTCAATGTTCCATTTTTATATTGTATCTTATTAGCAGGGCTGAATGTCAAAACCATATATGGTTAAGGTGAGATGCACATATAGGAAATAGCACTTCTGAGAATGGCCAGCCAAGGACACTAGCACTACGCTGTGCAACAGGGGGTGTGTGAGCTGGTGGTCAGGTGTGTGAGCTGGGCCTGGGTGGACACTCCCTGCCGGCCTCTTGCCCCTCATCCCAGCTCTCTTTTTTAGATTCTTCTCTGTGTTTCTGTTGCAGGGAACTGGCAGGTACTAGCCCCAAGCCCATAAGCGATACTCATACCCCAGTTCTCAGTTTCCTCATCTGTCCCCTTCCGTGATGCTATGAGCAATAATGTAAATAGTTGCATATATGATAAAAACACACACCTAAGAAAGTTAAACAGCCTTATGAAGTCCATTTTGTGTGCCTTGCATGAGGATGCCACTTAACTGTCTGCTAGTTTGGCAGAGCTTTGATGGGTAGAGTGCCAAAGAAAATTTCAGCCAGGAGAGGTCAAATGATCATGTACTCTGTTTAAGCAGCCCTTTCTTCTTTATTATTAACATTCACAAAAAATGAGTGAGTTAAAAATTTATTAACAGGTCACATTTGCTTAAAATGTTGTTATTTCTCGGCCTTCTGTATGTCCACTCTCAGAAGTGTCTATTTAGGTCCTTTGCCCATTTTTTTATTGTATTGTTTATCTTCCTTTTGTTAAGGTGTATGAGTTCCCTATACATTTTGGAGATTAAACTCTTACCTGATATAGCATTGGCAAATATGTTCTCCCATGCAGTGGGATTTCTTGTTGTTTTGTTGATGGTTTCTTTTGCTGTGCAGAAGCTTTGTATTTTGATGTAGTCCCATTTGTTTATTTTCTCCTTAGTTTCCATTGTCCTAGGAGATGTGTCAGTAAACATATTGCTACGAGATATGTCTGATATTTTGCTGCCTGTGGATTCCTCTAAGATTTTTATGGTTTCCCTTCTTACATTTAAGTCTTTTATCCATTTGAGTTTATTTTTGTATATGGTGTAAGTTGGTGGTCTAGTTTCATTTTTTTGCATGTATCTGTCCAATTTTCCTAACACCGTTTATTGAAGAGACTGTCTTGACTCCACTATATGCTCAGAAGGCCAAGAGAAATGAAAAAATGCTCAAAGTCACTAATCATCCGAGAAATGCAAATTAAAATGACAATGAGGTATGATCTCACACCTGTCAGAGTGGCTATCATCAACAAATCAATAAATGACAAGTGCTGGCAAGGATGTGGAGAAAAAGGAACCCTCATACACTGCTGGTGGGAATGCAAACTGGTGCAGCCACTGTGGAAAACAGTATGGAGTTTCCTCAAAAAATTAAAAATGGAACTCCCATTTGACCCAGTGATCCCACTTTTAGGAATATATTCCAAGAAATCAGAAACACCCACCAGAAAGGACTTATGCACCCCTATATTCATAGCAGCACAATTTACAATAGCTAAGATTTGGAAACAACCTACGTGCCCATCAGCAGATGAGTGGATTAGCAAACTGTGGTACATCTACACAATGGAATACTATGCTGATGTAAAAAAGAAAGAACTCTTACCATTCGAAACAGCATGGATGAACCTGGAGAGCATTATGCTAAGTGAAATAAGCCAGTCAGAGAAGGGTAAATATCACATGACCTCACTCATTTGTGGAATATAATGAACAATGTAAACTGAATAACAAAATTAGATCCAGAGACAGAGAAGCTTCGACCGTCAAACCTCAGAGGGAAGGCAGGGGAGAGGAGGGGGGGACACAAGAGATTAAAGGACTTATATGCATGCATATAAGCATAACCAATGGACACAGACAGTAGGGGGGTGAGGGCATGTGCTGGGGGGTGGGAGCGGCGGGGAAGAGGTCAATGGGGGAAAAAGGAGACATGTAATACTTTCAACAATAAAGAATTTAAATTAAAAAAAATGCAGTTGTTCTCTCTTAGAGTCTTAAAATCAAACTTGAGATCGGGGTGCAAACCTAGTTTTTTTTTTTAGATGAGTGTTTTCCACTCCTGGCTTCCTCATCTATGAAATGGAAACGATATCAACTTTCTAGATAAAATTGGGTGGTTTGCCAATCAAATGAAGTTATCGATGGTGATACTTTGGAAGGCTTAAAACCAAAACCTCAAAACTGATAGCTCCCTTGTGAAAGTTATTTATGGCATCCTTTGCTATCGCTGCAAACATACGTGTGGGAAAGCGGTGAATGTGATCAGTTGGTGCCATGCCAGCTCCCACGGCTTGTTGTTAATTTAGCACTTCTGCATTTAATAATGTGGAAGAAAAATGTGGAGCCACTTCACACGAAGGAGGAAAGCCTCAGGCCTGCTGTGTAAGAAAAAACTCATGAGTGGCCGTGTTCTGGTAGGAGTTTTGGTTCTGTACTTGACGTTATAAAAAATAAAACACACACACACACACACACACACACACACACACACACACAAACACTCTCAAAAAACCACTGTTTTTCTTTCCTTCTGTTGTTTAGTTAGAGTATAAAGACACTTGAAAAAAAAGCATGAGTGAGGCATTTTATTAGACCTCGAATCCCCCTTTCAGGAAAAATATCACCAAAACAGGCTTTTGTGAGTACTTTGCTCATCTTGGGAATACATACATTTAAACGGTTTGTAAATGTTTGTCTCCCTCTTTCATTAAGAAATTAAGTTCCTCTTCTAATCCTTCAAAGCCAGTGACAAAAGACCCTCCTCTCGCTGGCTGGTGGTCCAAAGATGATGGCAGGGTAGTGAACTGGTTTTGCTCATTTAATCGGTACTTGGAGCCATGCGCAATTGTGACAATAACACAATATTTTATTAGTTGATTCTTCATACTAGAAATGTTTTGGGTGAAGTATAGATGGACTATCCTGGAGTCTTGAGTTGTGGTGCTTCTTTGGGAGGGATCTGGCTCTTTCACACTAAAAAAAATTCTCACTTCTACATCTTGTGGAGGGAGAGCCCACAGCATTCCTACTGCAGAAGAGGGGACTTCCCTTAATTAGCACGTGGTTGCCACAGGGCGGAGTAGGTAGAGCCACTGTGGAAATGTCTTTTAGCAGTTGGAAAAACGAAGCTTACCAACTACCTGAGCAGTCCCTGTAGCATCTGAGGCCCTTTTACAGAGAGGGCCTGGTGGAGTTTTCATCAACTGTCCGAAGACCTCTTTGTGTAATTTGGTTTGGAGTTCTGGAGTCTGACAATAATGAAGATGATAGCCGTTTGTTGGTTGCTTTCCCTTTGTTCAGCACTCGGCCTGTTATCCTGAGTCCCTCCCACCACCTCATCATCTCTGTTTTCTAGATGAGGAAGGTAAGAAGATCTGAGAGGTTAACAACCTGCTCTAGGCCCAGCAGGTTATTGATCCCTGGCCTGTGGAACTTCTTTCTCTCTTCACTTTCCACTGGCGTTACCCAGAAGGCTGAGAGGGGAAAAATCTGGCCTGTTCGCCTATAAAAGACACCAGAAGAGCTTATGCTCAAATCAATGGATCTGAACAGTTTCACTGCCTCTGCATTTCCAGATGTGACTGTATAGCGAAATGAAATGCCTCCCCTTTTACACTTGTCACAAACTATGTAAGACAGTTCTCTGTGTTTGAGGGCCTGATTGACATAGCTCAGTGGTCGGCAAACTGCAGCTCGCGAGCCACATGCGGCTCTTTGGCCCCTTGAGTGTGGCTCTTCCACAAAATACCACGTGCGGGCGCGCATGTACGGGCGATTGAAACTTCGTGGCCAATGCACAGAAGTCGGTATTTTGTGGAAGAGCCACACTCAAGGGGCCAAAGAGCAGCATGTGGCTCGCGAGCTGCAGTTTGCCGGCCACTGACATAGCTTGTCATCCTAAATCTTTCCAGGATAACAAAAGCAAAACAAAACACCCCCTCCCCCTTTCTTTTCCTTTACATGGAGTCTAATATGCTATTAGGACTTCCAAGTTCATGGCTATTTCTTAGAGGAAAAGCTTCAGAGTAGGCACAGTATTCTGGACCCAGAGTTCTGACCTCTCAATACCTGCGCTCCGTTCCCAGCTTGCTTATGCTTTCCAGCAGCCTGTTTGCATTTCAAACGTGTTGTATTTTAAACTTGAAGGTGACTTCTCATTTAGTCACTCCCAAGGATTTATCTGTTTGCTTTTGTTCTTTTTTCTCCCACTGTGCACTTGTGCTTTACTGACCTTGATTCTGTCCCCTTGGGCTTTCTCAATTTCCAGTGGCATCCCAGGGATGGGCAGTGGCCATGCCCCACCCCCCTCCCCGGCCTGGCCTGCACTCCCAGGGTGCAGGCAATGACAGGGTACATTTTCTGCAGAAAAAAACTTAAAATCAATTTTAGTCAGTCCGGTCTTGATATCACTGTGCATTAGAAATTCTAAACCAAATCCGTTGGTGTTACTTCTGCCCCCAAAATATTCTCTTGTCTAAGTTCTAAACAATTGGTTGCATTTTAATTTCTATGTAAGCTTCAAATTAGTGCATTTTAATGACGTGTCCTTGTATTCAACATGGAATTTAATTCATACAGCTCCAAGGTTTATTTACTTATTTCTATTTTTATTGTCACCCGAGGATATGTTTATTGATTTTAGTTTATATTTTTTGTTGATTTCAGAGAGGAAGGGAGAGGGAGAGAGAGATAGAAACATCAATGATGAGAGAGAATCATTGATCAGCTGCCTCCTGCATGCCCCCACTGGGGATCAAGCTTACAACCTGAGCATGTGCCTTGACCTGGAATTGAACCATGATCTCCTGGTCCTACCTAGGTCAGTGCTCAACCACTGAGCCACACTGGTGGGGCACATTTACTGATTTTAGATAGGGAGGGAGGGAGGGAGGGAGAGAGAGAGAGAGAGAGAGAGAGAGAGAGAGAGAGAGAGAGAGAGAGAGAGAGAGAGAGAAAGAGAGAGAGAGAGATCCTTTAGGAAATTTCTTAAACCCTTTTGTATTAGTTAGAGTATAGTTGAGATACTTCAAAGAGACGTAAAGAGAGGGTTAAATAAGACAAGAATGTCTCTTATGTGGAAGTCTAAGCTGGAGAGGAGGGTGGCTCAGCCTGAGGTTATCCAGGGACCACATTCCTTCTGTCTTGTTCTTCCGTCCATGGGGCACTATCCTTATTGGCATAATCGCAGCCAGCTCAGCACCATTCGTCTGCATCCAGCCAGTAAGAACAGGAAGAAATCGTGGAGAGCACCTTCCTTCCTTTGAAAAGCCCGACTCAGGCATGGTGTACATTACTTCTGTTCACATTTCCTTAGCCAAAGCGTCATCATATGTCCACACCTAATTCCAGGGGAGGCTGGGTCATAGTCTGTAGCTCAGCACTAGTGTAATATGAGCCACATATGTAATTAGAAATTTTAATAACCATGCTAAAAAAAATGAAAGAAACAGGTGAAAATAACCTAGTATACTTAACCCAGCATATTTAACCCAATATATCTAAAATAGTATCACTTCAACATGTAGGACTAGACATGGGTAACTAATGGCTACCATATTGGGCAGTGGAGCCGTAGCTGGTTGGCCATGTGCCCAACTAAAGTGGAAGGATCCTACCACTGAAATGAAGGGGAGAATGGATATCTGGGGTCAGCTGGTGGTCAGTCTCTGTCAAATCTCTTCTTAACCATTCCAATTGGAGGCTAGTACTTGGTATTGCCCATGACATAACGTGTGTATAATCATCTGTTTTAGTCTGTTGTTCTCATTGGATTGGGCTTTTTAAGGGTGAAGGGTGAGTTTTCTTCTCTCCAGATCTTAGTCTAGTATTTGGCAAATTATAATTACCTGATCTGTTAAGTGAATGAATAAAGTGAGTGAGGATTTCATTTAATTCCTCAACTGTTCTCATTATTCCTTGATGAATGCTTATGCTTTTCCTCACTGATGTGGATCACCCCCTTTCTGGTGCATCACAAGAATTTACTTTGATTTGGGGGGGACATTTGCTGTGAACTCACATCCAGAGATGTTTCTGGTTGGCATCCACTTCCTGAGATAATGGCAGGTTCTCTGCTTCCATGAATGATGCTTTGGAAAATATGTCCAGTGTCCAGGAAATTCATTTTCCTTGAAACAGTGAATCTTCTCTCAGGGGTGCCTCTGCGCTGAGATTGGGAGAGTTTTCATTGTGAACCTCTGTGATGACGGAGCTGTTTGCATGGCACCCAGTGCACCAAGAGTTCCTGTTCAGCGCTTGGGAGATATGCCATTTCCAGGAACTATTAGCAATAATATTTGCTCCTAGCAGACAGAGGCTGAAGATAATACTTCACATGTGAAAAAGCCAGCAAGTGAGCGAAACTTATTAATGCTTCCTAGAATTAAATGAAACATGAATGCAGCTTCTCATTAAGTGAGATGGTGGACTGAATGTTCCGTAAACAAGTTAAATTCTAGATGTCACAGGAGGTTCCCCTTGCACACAAGCCTGTCTCGCGTCCTTCAGAGTCAGGTGGCTGCGGCAATGCCTTTTCTGGGCTGGCCCTGGAGATGTCATGGCCCTTCGCCCCGGAGAATGGAGGGCGGTGAGGGGAAGGGTGAGTGCACGGGACTGTGTCTCCTCCACTTTTCTTTAAGAGTATCCCTCAGCCTTTCCCCCATCTCTCAGCCCCTTGCCCCCTGCAAACAGAAGCCTCACCTCCTCATCCTAGGAGCGGCCCTTGGGATGAGTTTTCTAGGCTAGTCATTCTTTTGGGGAGAGTCTCATTCCAACCTGGCAGTGGCATCCTTCACGAAAATAACATCGAGAGCAGCAGTGTATCTCTGATGTCGTCATAATGACATCACAGTGCACGCGTGTGCCAGGCTCTCGCTCAGCGCTTTGTGTGTTACTCATTTATCCTTGTAACCATCTGATGAAATAGCATTATTATGATCTTCATTTTATAGGTGAAGAAACAGGCTTAGACTAAGCGACTTGCCTTGAGTGAGAAGCTTGTAAGTTGCTAAGCTGGGTTGACTGACACCCATATCTGAATGTAAATCCCGGGCCTTTAACCACTATATGGTCCTGCCTCCTAAATATCATGTCTGTGGCTTTATTTCTATTTGATATGTTTTTTGGTGGTGGTGGGGTTGGGCAGAGAGGATGGGGGTGAGAGCCAGGAACACCTGATCCAGAATAGAAAGAACTGAGGGGTGTTTGGATGAGGTTTTAGAACCAGGATGGTTTGTTGGTAGAGCAAGGAGGAGCCAGACTCACATTCTGAGACTGCAAGAGTTTTCATTAGGGACCTCTGTGATGAAGGAGCTGTAGCCATAAGGTAGTTCAGCTCTCGTGTTTTATCGATCAGGAAACTGGACCTCAGAGACTTGAAATTACTTGCAGAGGGCGTGCTTCTAATGAATAAAATAAAGCAAGAACCACATACTTGAACCTGCTCTTCTGATTCCAAGTGAATTTTATTTAGTTACACTGCTTTAGTGCTACCTTTTAGAAGTTTGTAACCTCCCCTTAGGTGTTATTTCTGTTACGTGTTCCTATTTGTTACTAGTAGGAAAAGTGCCTGGAAAATATAAGAAGGGAACATGTGCTTGCTTGAGGAATAAAAGCAGGGTGATGGAGAAGCTTGCATCGTCAAGGGTCTCAGGCTCTGCCAGCCAAAGTCCATGGCCAGGGCTCAAACCAAACCCCAGGCTGTGGCTGCAGCTCCAGTTCTGGCTCCGGCTCCAGCTCAGGCCCCCAAAGGTGCCCAGGCCCCCACGAAGGCTCCAGAGAGGAGGCCTCTGCCTGCCGATGTGAGGACAGAAGGGCTGGTGTGTCCCCCGGGCTGCTGTCTGCATGGGGCTGGGGTCCTCCTGTGCTATTTGTACAAATACACAGAGACAGGATTTGTCAATAAACAAATGAACAAACAAAAAGACCACAGTGTGAGTTGAAATCAGATGTTTCAACCATTCCCAGGCCCAGCTTCCTATACTCCTTTGTCACTGAGCGGCTTGCTCTCAAGCCTGTAGGAACAGGGAACTTGCTGTACTCATATTGGTTCCTTCGACATCCAGCACAGAACAGGTGCTTGTGAAAGGTTTACAGAAATGAACTAAGGATACACGTTTTGGTGCACAAAGAGGTTTGAGAACCTCCAGTGCACGCTTCTCTTCTGTTACACTAACTATTCTCAAGTTTTAGGGAGTGGGGAGCGGGTTTAAAAAAGTATGATCTTTTCTCTCAAGAAGCTAATTGCCTAGTTGAAGAGAGAACACTAGCAGAAGGGGAAAGTTAGAATTGAGTAAAAATCATATGAATTGGAAGTGGGTTCGGAGTTCAGTGGGAATGGAGTAATCGGAGGTGCAATGGAGCAGGTAAAATGAATTGGGTTTTAGTATTTACTCATTATCTACCATTTAGGTAGACAGAGGGGGCAGAAGAGCCAGTATAGGAGTGGGACTGAGTGTGGACCATAAGAGGGACAGTGTGCAAATGTGGGGGAGCAGAAGGAAATAGGATTAGCAGGGTAGGGTGGAGCCCTAATAAAGACGGTCGTAAACCAAACAATTCAAAAGAGGCATAATAAGCCATAAAGAGCCTGTAGGTTCGTGAGTGACATGAGAAAAGTGGTTGAACTGGAAATTCAAAGGTGGTGTCAGAAATCTCTCTGAGAAGGTCACTCATAAGAACACAAATACTGGGTAATAATACTACTTTACATATCTGGTATCCTTTAACGTTTCCACAAATCTCATTGCATCCCTACATGTCCAGGGGTGGGCAATGATTATTGTCCCCATTTTCCAGACAGGAAAACGGAGCTTCAAAGTAGGTGAGTGACCTGAGAGTCACACAGTTAGGAGACAGCAGATGAAGGAGCCCAGATCTCCTCACTTTTGGCCTGCTGGTTTTTCAGTGGTGTGTCCAGGTGCAAGGGATATGTCTTCCAGAAACTTAGACCGTAATTAGGGGAACCGTTTCTTGAAAAGGAAAGGATGGTGGCAGTGTGTAGCTGATGTGTACCAGGTGCTCCATGTACACTTGGTTCTATCACCTTAACAGTCTTGTAGCCACATTTTACAGGTGAGGAAATCCAGGTTCGGAGAGGTTAAGTAACTTGCCTGTGTTTGTCCATCTTGTTGGCTGCGATTGGGAGCCCTCATCAGGTGTGCATACCCCTTTACTGCTTTGGTTCTTTCCATATCTTGACACTTGGGTACGTTGCAGCTGCTTCTGTGTCCTGCTTTGCTCAGGAATGCAATAGGGCTGATTTTTCAGGTGCTTATTTATATACAAATTATTTTGCAATAAGTTTAACGAAAGCAGGTGTCTTGGCTTAATATTATGCTGTATTTTATGAAGGTGAGTGTGTATATTAAGAGTAAATATTAAGAATGTCAAAAAAGCTAATTAGGAAAAATGTAGAATTTTGATCTCTTTTTATACTTGTACTCCTTCTAAGCCCTCCTTTAACCTTCAGGATAGAGACTCAAGCCAAGTGAGTGGAACTCTGCTTATGTCTCTAGGTCCCCTTGTTGTCTTGCACACAGCTCTAGAGGAGGAACTTCACATCCTGCACATAGTTTGACACGTTCTCTGTCTTCAGTGCTTGTGCCGGAATGAGTCTCTCTGTCCTTCCCTTTAGTCTCGTTAATTTGTATTCATACCTTCAAGACTCCGCATGCCCAGCTCCTGGACGGGTGTGGTGTTCCTGCCCTGTGCCTACTTTGAGGAAGACGGCATAGGGTGAAGGTGTATATGCAGTATTCAGGGTGGGGAGCTGTGTGGGGGCATACTGAATAGACCACTCGGTAGAATGGTTGGTTTGTAAAGGGAAGTTGTATGAAATAAGTGGGAGTGTCTCGGCCCTAGTTCTTGAGTGCCAATAACAGAAGTAGACTTTGATGCCTAAATATGACCCTAACCGCACCAAGTCATTAATTGCTTAAGAATGGACCCCTGCATAAGCACCCTAGCCGTGTGCCCACCCTGACTGCACTGGGACAGGGAGAGGGATGATGAATTCCCATTGGCTTCTGTAAGGTAGTGGGATTGCACTTCCTATGAAAGGGGCAAGGGCTGGGGAGGGTGGAGTTTGTGTGTGTGGGGGGAAGCTGGTTCCCCAGAGGAGGAGATCCAGGTACAAAAGGGAAAAAAAGGAGGGACGCCAGAATCTACAAATGGCTGCTCCAGAGGAGAGAGGAAATGTATGAGGCACCGAGAGAGGCTCTCGCAGAGCAGACTTGAAGGGCAGAAACGTGGCCTTTCCTCTCTAGTCAGTGGGGAGCCACTGAGGAGTTTAGAGTAGGTACAGGGGACAGCACCCCAGAACAGTGTTTTAACAAGTTGAATCTTTTGGTCATGGGCACCCTGGACTGGAGAGAGCTGGGGCTGAAAGTAGAGAGACCAGTTGGGAGATTAGTGTCAGTGTGCAGTAAACACAGAACTGAAAATCCGGAATTTACATGAGTCATTCCGGATTAAACTCTCTGACCTTGGGCAAGTCAGACTTTCCTTGCCTCAGGTGTCCACAGCCGGGTGGTTACATTGGCTTAGTTGGGAACAGGGTGGGGATGAACTCATGAAGCTCTTTGGTCCGGATTCAGGTTGATCATGGGATCATTTTTAGCTTGTAGCTTATTCCCATTCTTTGTGTCTGATAGTTTTCTAGGCACCATTCACTTTTCTTTTTCTGAAATGAAAAGTTGAGGTGTGTGAAAACCTTATGCTCACAGTAATCAGAGCACATCCTTGCTTTTTGTCGGAGAGAGATGTCACCTCCAGATTGTGTGTGCCTCTGGTCTTTGGCACGCTCGGAGCCAGGAATGGGACAAAGTGAAAGGCTGTTTGAATACTGATGTAAAATCACAGTGGGCAGGGAAAACCATCTATTTGGATTATGAACAGAATCTATACAGTGGCCCATTCACTTCATGTTAATTGTGACCATTTGAGTGGAGTTGGACAGCATTTAGAATGAAGGGAAAAGGCCTTCCACAAAGCTCTTTTCATAAATAGCTCTTGATTCTGTGGCTCTTCGACAAAAGTCTGTATCTTCCCCTGGAGTCTTGTCATGCTTCTAGCAACAACTAGGAGTTTGGCCTCACTGTAGTTCACAGGTCAACACATTTAATCCCCAAGTGGAGCTTTACCAGAGCTACTGTTTTTCATTGGTTTTTAATGATTTTTTTAAAACATGTTCAGTGTTGCATTTTTATCTTGAGAGATCGTTTCTAGATATCCTCACGATGGAATTGTACTTTACAATGAGCCTTCACACATGATCTCATTTTGTTTCTTTGGGCCCATATGGGATAACTTCTGCTATCATAGTCTAATTTTCAGTGGGGTTTGTCAGAAAGAGATTGCTCTGTCTGGACCTCAAAAACTCACAAATAGAGTTTCATTGTCCCTTTATTTGAGTAGCTCATAGTGTTTTATACACATTAATTCATTAATCCTCACAAAAGCCCTGTGTGTAGGCAGTGGAAAATATTTTTTCCCTGCTGCAGTATTTACACACCGAGAAACCAAGTCATAAGGCAAAGGCGGGGCAGGGCCTGTGGATGGGAGCCAGGGGTAACTTGGCTGCCCAGTCCTTAGTCTAGTCCTCTCCCTTGACCATTAGAAAACTCAAACTCATTTTCCTTTGGAAAATAATTATGATTTCCAAGGAAAATAGCCCTGTGGACCAAATTCTACCTGGAGAACAGAAATGAAAGAGGGGAGAGTTTGGGGCGGTTTTATCATCAAATTGTTGATGTGGTTTCATTTTCTTGTGTTGTTGCCATGCATTTGACTGTAGCCAGAACCCACACATTCAACATGGTAGCACGTGTTGTATCTAAAACCACATCTTAGACGTACCCAGCTCATTTCTTTGTTGATGATGTTAGAGTAAGGTGGCCTCTGTTGTTCCAGCCTAGGCTGTGCCGTAGGAGGCAGGAACGTCTTATGCTTTCATTTCTTATAGTTCCACTTCCTCAAGAGCAGGGAACCATCTCTACTCTTCTTTCCTTTAGCCTTTCATCTTCCCACTAGTGCTTTGAGAAGAGTAAATCAGTAAAAGGAGTGGGCAGAAAAAAACCATAGACTTGGTATCTCAGTGCCTACATGACAGTTCTTCCTGTGTGGGCATCTGCAACGTATTGTGTCCAAAACCAAAATCCTGGTTTTCTTTCCCAAATCTGCACTCCCTACACCACCCCCCATCTCTGTAATGGCAATGCCATCCTTAGCTCAGGCTTCAAACTTGGGAGACATCCTCTTTCTCTCACATCCTATGTCCAACTTGTCAGGAAATCCTTTTGGCTCTACCTTAAGAATTTGTCCAGAACCCAGTAACTGCTCACAGCCTCTCTTGCTACCACCTGTTCTGCCCACCATCATCTCTTGCCTGGAATATTGCAGTGGCTCCAAACAAGCCCCCTGCGCTGCCCTTGGTCCCCTCTCAGTCAGCCTGAAGGATAGTAGTTGGAATGATACTATGAATATACACCGAGTGGCCATATTATTATGACCACCCCATCAGTACAATGATTAGTTATGTAAATAATAATAATAATAATAATAAAACCTTGAGAGTATTTGCTTAGAAAGTTTTCAGTATTCAGTATTTTTGGAAGTGTCAATGAAGTACTGATGGGGTGGTCATACTCTGTCTGGTCATAATAATCTGGCCACTCAGTGTATATGTCAGATCATGTTATTCCTTAGCTTGGAGCCCTCAAATGAACCCTTGTCATACTGAGAAGAGAAACCAAGGCCACATGGTGACCTAGCAGGCATTATATGATCGGCCCCCCCCCCCCCCCCGCCTTTCTTCTCTGTCCTCATCTTTTATTTCTCTCCTTTTCACTCATTCTGTGTCCTTTCCGCTCCTCGATCACACTCACAAATGTTCTCGCCTTGCTTCAGGACTTTCACTCTCTGCTTCTGCCGCCTGAGACTCAGCCCAGACATCAGCCTGACTCTCCTGAATCTTTTGTCTTTGCTCAGATGTTACAATGAGATCTTCCCTGACTACTGTACTTAGAATTGGACTCCACCTCTTACTTCTGCCACTATTACCTCCTTTGTTTCATTTTCTAAATAAGACATATCACTTTTAAATATACTATAAAATTTTCTCTTTCGTTGTCTAAAGAAATTGTACTCTTAGTTTCAGAGGGACTGCGATTTTGGTTTCTTTTATTTAATTATACAGATACTCCTCCATTTACAATGGGATTATATCCCAATAAACCCATAATTGGGTGGAAATACCGTGCCGGGGTCCAACCCCAGCAGGTCCAGGGATCCCCAAAGGTGTGGATGGAGTCGGCGAAGAAGGAATGACACAGAGACAGCGTTCAGTTGATCAGCAGCCTAGCCAGGATCTCTAGCCAGGATCTCCAGCCAAGTTCTGGTCTGGATCTCCAGCGAAGTTCTGCTTAGGATCTCCAGCCAGGTTCTGTGTCCATCTTCTCTTGCTAGGTTCTCCAGGTTCTCCAGCCAGGTTCTGTAGCCATGTTCCCTCGCTAGGTTCTCCAGCCAGGTTCTGCCCAGGTTCTCCAGCCAGGTTCAGTCACCAGGTTCTAGTCAGGTTCTCTTGCCAATTTCTGTAGTCAGGCTCAGCCCAGGATCTTTTGCCATGTTCTCTCCAGCGAAGTTCTTCTGTCTCTAGGCTCTGTGTAGGTTCTGTCTTCTAAGTTCTGTGTGTAGGTTCTGTGTTCTAAGTTCTGTCTTGTTACATCTGTATTTATACCAGTTGATTCCAATCCTATCAATCTCTATTCCAAAGGTTAGGGCGTTTCTTATCTCCATTCCAGGGAGTAAAGATTATGTAGCTTAAGCATGATTGTTCATAGTTAAAGTGATTAATTACCCACCTGGCACTTAGTTAAGAGGTTTTATTCCCTCCCTAACTTCAGGGGAAAATCCCTACCTGGGGAAACAACCTTTCTCAGAGACCTTGGTTAAAACACATAGTGCTAAGAAGGTGAGCAAACATATTAAGAACAGTATGCCATATATGCCAGGTCCCTTGAAACAGCAAGCATGGACCGGCTCCCGGTAATACCGTAAGTCAAAAATACATTTAATACACCTAACCTGCTGAATATCATAGCTTAGTCCAGCCTACCTTAATTTTGTGCCCAGAACACATGCACTAGCCTACAGTTGGGCAAAATCATCTTGCTGCCACTGTCCAGCATCACAAGAGAGTATCATATTGCATATCCCTAGCCCAGGAAAAGGTCAAAATTCAAAATTAGAAGTATGGTTTATGCTAAATGTGTATACCTTTGCACCATTGTTAGGTTAAAAAATTGTTAAAAAGTCGAATGGACCATAATAAGTCGGGGACCATATGTATCTCCTTAGCATATAATATCCTGGTGCCCAGTAGGTGCTCAAATATTGTTGAATGAATATGTAGTGTTTTCAAAACAGTCACTTTTGCCCCTCCCCCTCAGTCATAGTTGAAAAAAATATACTGATTAGACTTAGTTTCTTAATTAAATTTTGGGGTGTATGGAGCACAGCAAAGGATGCAAGAGAAATTATTTCACTGGGGAGATAAGATAACCACATGAAACAATGGGCAAAAAGTGTTAGATTATAGAATAAATAAAAGATGTAGGACAGGTCATTGGGACCATGGCGGGAGGGAGGGTCTTATAATTTGATACCGAGTGTCAGTACTACTTTAGGTGTTGTGCCTACTGAATTCCATTTGGTCCTCACAACAGATATTGTGAGACAAATGAGGCAGCCCAAGGTCATAGTATAAGGAGGTGTTTGAGCCAAGATTCACAGATTATCTCTATATTTTCTTTCTTTGCTACTTAACCTGTCCAATGAAGTTTGAAGCACTATACGTTTTATCTTCAGAGGTTCCATTTTGTCAAGTTGGCCTGGTCTTTTGAGATAGTATCCTGATCCTTTCTTATGTTTTCAGTTATTTTTTTAATATCTTTACTTAAACATACTTGTATGACAGAATGTTTGGTGAGTCTATTATTTGAAGTTCTGAGGGTCTAATTTTGCTGTGTGTACTGTTTTCTCTCGATGAGTAGTTTTGTTGAGTGTTTTTTAATTTTGACTTGTGAGCCCATGATCAATGAGACTGAAATTGGGAGGCTTGCAATACTGAGTTAACCCCAAAAGCATCATTACAAGTCTGGGACTATTTTGTGTATTAATTTTTCAGTTGAAGATTTCTAGGGAACATTCCACCCCCTCTCCCCCATTAAAGGCTTAGGTCGAGATAAAAACTCCCTTGTCTTTTCCTAGTGGTTATATTTTTCTATTATTTGACTAGCCCTTTGGGATATTGCCTTATACAGGAATTTTTGTGCTAATTCCTGACCACACATGGATCCTTGACTCTGTTTCTTGCCCTCAGTGGCCATTAAACCAAATTTTCTGGACTGAGCTCAGAAAAATTCTTCAGGGCAAAGATTCTCAATAGATCACTGCTATGTCTTTTGATGAGTCTTAATTTTATGACTCTTGGAAAGCTCCCTTATTCTCTTGGGAGAGTTCAACTATACATTTAAAGTAATTCTTAAATTACTTAATAGTCTAGCTAATACTTTGAGCAATAGGATCCTCAAGTTGCTTAATCCAACATATAGACAGAAAGGAAGTTCATTTAAAAAATTTAAGTTAAATTGTCCTTGTCAGCACATCCTACAAGTGTACCCTGCCTATTCCCAATGGATAGTGCCTTTCCTATGTTCTCTGCTAGTACTCAGAGTTTCTCTTTACTCCAATGTTTGTTATGTGGTATTGACTGTTTAATGGGCTGTTCAATAAAATACTGATATAATTGAGTTTTCTAGGCACAGTTCACACCTGGGAAGTATGGGAAGTATTGGCATTTTATTATGCTCTTATCTAAAATGAGGATTTTCTCACAAACATTTAATCTAAATTTATAGGCCACACACCTAGACAGGTCTGTAATTTATTCATGCACACACACACACATTTGTTTGCACCCACAGGGAATTTCGTATTTTCTGTAATTTGGCTAATAGACCTGCTTGCCCCAAACTGTGTGTCCTCCTGTCTTCCTGTGTTCCCATCAGTTAGTGTGTTGAATCAAGGCATGGTCTGTGGCTAGCGAAGACTGAGACTTTACACCCATCATTACCCATTATCACTTCAACCTGGATTACTGGTATACCACTCATGTTAGTTAATCTTGCCCAGTAGAGAATAGGAATGTAAAGAGGTAGGAGACAAGAGAGGTAAAAGTGTGTTATGCATTTGTGTGTGCATGTAGGGTGTGAGGTTGAGATGAGCTAAAGTTAGTCCTGTTGATAACTCCTTATGTGATAAGTATTGATTAAGCACCAACCATGTTTTTGGCATTGTCTAAGTCTGTTCGGGCTGCTATCACAAAACACCACAGACTGGGTGGCTTATAAACAACAGAAATTTACTTTTCATTGTTCTGGAGGCTGTAAGCCCAAGATTAGGGTGCCAGCCCTCCTCCGGGTTGCAACCTTGCATCCTCACATGGTGGAAGGAGCCAGGGAGCTCTGGGGGGTGTTTTTTATAAAGACACTAATGCTGTTCATGGCAAGTCTACCCTAATGACCAAAGCACCTCCCAAAGGCCGTACCTCCAAATGCCATCAGCTTGAGGGTTAGCATTTAACATATGAACTTCGGAGGGTGGACACAAACACTCAGAGCATAGCAGGCATGCATACACCTGCCTATTCGGTTGCTGCTAATGCTAGTTTTTCAGATGGCATTTCTTTTCCAGAGCAGGTAGAGAGCAGTACAGTTTATAGCATGTGAAGATTGGCCTTGATTTGGCATTTATGACTTAGGTTCTGCAAAGTGCAGCATTTAGTTCCTAGTTCCTTTGTTAATGGTGCATTTTTCAAATGGTTGAGCTAAGTTTTGCTTTAGAAAATACTGTTATACAAGAGTCATAGAAAACATGATCCAAGGAGGGGACTTTTTGTTTTCCTGAGGACTTGAGTAAATACTGCAAAGATGGAAAAGACCCAAGTCCTACCTGCCTCACAACAGGCATTGCATTTTTTGGAGCACATCCAATTTTAAGAGTCACCCACTTGTCCAAGTTCAGATTGTCTAGAAAGACAGAGCCTTATTCTTTGGTTTCTCTTGTTGAGGAATATCAACAAGGAGCTTACACACCATAAAATGAAACCATTCACTCCAATGGAATCTGTGCAGATTTAGATATTAAAATATTTTTATAATATTTTTGAAATGTTGCATTAAGACTAGTATCCTATTTTAATTTTTTTATTGAAAATGAATAGTAATATATATTGTGAAGTATCAGTTTGGTTATCAAATTCTAACTTAATTAAAATATTTAGGAGTTCTAATGATATAAGAAAATTTATATGCTAATGTCCTGGGGGAATTACACCAAAGACAGTATTTTGTAGTTACTTGGTATGACTTTCTGGAATGTAGAAACTATCCTGTGAGGAGTCCCCTTTCTGGAGGGGACTTTTCGAGTCCAGCTAGCTTTTCTTTTTCTTTCTTTCTTTCTTTTTTATTTATTTATTTATTTATTTATTTATTTATTTATTTTTATTGTTTCAATGTTTTCTTTTTTTTTTTTTTTAGTAAATCTTTATTGTTCAGATTATTACATTTGTTCCTCTTTTTTCCCCCCCCATAGCTACCCTCCACCCAGTTCCCACCCCACCCTCTGCCCTTACCCCCCCCACTGTCCTCATCCCTAGGTGCACAATTTTTGTCCAGTCTCTTCCCGCATCTCCCACACCCCTTTCCCCACCAAGAATAGTGAGTCCATTCCTTTTCTATATCCCTGATTCTATTATAATCACCAGTTCATTCTGTTCATCAGATTATTTATTCACTTGATTCTTAGATTCACTTGTTGATAGATGCATATTTGTTGTTCATAATTAGTATCTTTACCTTTTTCTTCTTCTTCCTCTTCTTAAAGGATACCTTTCAGCATTTCATATAATACTGGTTTGGTGGTGATGAACTCCTTTAGCTTTTCCTTATCTGTGAAGCTCTTTATCTGACCTTCAATTCTGAATGATAGCTTTGCTGGATAAAGTAATCTTGGTTGTAGGTTATTGGCATTCATCACTTTGAATATTTCTTGCCACTCCCTTCTGGCCTGCAAAGTTTCTGTTGAGAAATCAGCTGACAGTCGTATGGATATTCCCTTGTAGGTAACTGAGTTTCTTTCTCTTGCTGCTTTTAAGATTCTCTCTTTGTCTTTTGCTCTTGGCATTTTAATTATGATGTGTCTTGGTGTGGTCCTCTTTGGATTCCTTTTGTTTGGGGTTCTCTGCGCTTCCTGGACTTGTAGGTCTATTTCTTTCACCAGGTAGGGGAAGTTTTCTGTCATTATTTCTTCAAATAGGTTTTCAATATCTTGGTCTCTCTCATCTTCTGGCACCCCTATAATTCGGATGTTGGTACGCTTGAAGCTGTCCCAGAGGCTCCTTACACTATCTTCGTATTTTCGGATTCTTTTTTCATTTTGCTTTTCTGGTTGGGTGTTTTTTGCTTCTTCACATTTCAAATCTTTGCCTTGATTCTTGCGCTCCTCTGGTCTGCTGTTGGGAGTCTGTATAATATTCGTTATTTCAGTCCGTGTATGCTTAATTTCTAGTTGGTTCTTTATCACAACATCGAGGGTCTCATTAGATTTCTTGAGGATCTTAATAACTTTATTGGCGGCTTCTAGACAGTTCTTGAGAGACCTTAAAAGTGTGGTTCTGAACTCAATATCCTCCATTGACAGTTTTGTCCTGTTTCTTTGTCTCCGCATTTTTTATGCTTTCTTGGTGCACCCCCTAGTGGTCTTTGTGCGCAGTCTTGTTGTAGTTAAGCCTTGGTTGTTGTAGTTAATACTGGGGGGATTTGACCTCCAGGCCAACTGGCTGTGAGAATCAGCTGTGTCTGCAGTGGGAAAACTTCTGTCCTCTAGGGAGGTGCTAATCTAGCCTTTGCCTGAGGCTATCTGGCAAATGGCTCTGCGCAGGGCTTGGGTGGGGCGGGTCGCACGGGATCAACAGAGCGGGTGGAGGGAGAAGTTATGGCTGCTCTCAGTCCCGTCCCCAGAGGCTCTGCCTCTCAGAGTCCCAGCAACCGCTGCAAACCTCGGAGAGAAAGCTGCCCTCGAGTTCCGACCGATGCCAGACAGTCCCGCTTCTCCCGTTTGAGTCTGGGTCCCTAGAGACTCACCTGGAACTGGAGCTCAGAATCTGAGACTCCCTCCCAATTGAAAACGACAACCGCGCCCTCAGCTACCAGCCCGCTCCGCGCATACCTCCACACCTTTGTATTTTCCGCACTGCGCCTCCTCTGAGTCTCATATGCTGTTCTCTTTCCTTCTAGTTGAAGAATTTCCCCTCAGCCAGTCTTCCTGTGGTTCTGGGCGATGTCCGTTCCGTCTTTTAGTTGTATTTGTGAAGTGGTTGTTCGAGGCAGCTAACTCCGGTGTTTACCTATGCCACCATCTTGGTTTTCTCCCCTAGCTTTTCTTTTTAATGAAAAGACACACTTAAGCCATCAGAAGCAAAATTAAGTCTGCCCAAACTTAAAGAAGGACATGGGACAGTTCTTCAGTGTTCAGGACTATATCCATTATAGTGCACTGAGCATTCCTGGGTGCTAAGCACCAAGGGTCTGTGCTCCCCAGCATCTGACACCTCATTTCTGTCTCCATCCTTGTGAGCATACTCAAGTTCCTTGAAAACAGACAAAAGCCCTTTATTTTTTTTAAGAAATATTATTCGCTTTGTTTATTTTTTGACATTCAACATTATTTTATATTAGTTTCAGCATAGTGGTTAGACAACTATGTAATTTACAAAGTGATTCCCCCAATCATTCAGGTGCCCAACTGCACCATAGATAGTTATGGCAATATTATTGGCTATATTCTCTGTGCCAGCGCTCAATTTGTATTTCTTAATCCCTTCACCCCTTTCAATCAGACTCCCAAACCCACTCCCATCGGGCAACTATTAGTTTGTTCTCTGCATCTATGAGTCTCTTTCTGTTTTGTTTGTTTATTTTTAATATTTTTTAAATCCTCATCTGAGGATATGTTTTTATTGATTTTTCTAGAGAGAGAGGTAGGGGGAGAGAGAAATATCGAGCAATTGCTTCCTGCACACACCCTGACCGAACCTGCAACCTAGGTATGTGCTCTGACAGAATCAAACCCAAAACCTTTTGGGTATGGGACGGCACTCCAACAAACTGGGCGACCCAGCCAGGGCTGTTTTGTTTATTTTGTTCTTTAGATTCCACATATAAGTGAAATCATATGGTATGTGTCTTTCTCTGTCTGACTTATTTTACTTAGCATAATACCCTCTAGGTCCATCCATGCTGTTGCAAATGGTAATACTTTCTTAAAAAACAAAACAAAACACCCATCCCCTTTATTTTTCTCTCCTCTGCACTTAAAATGCTAACCAGTAACTTCCTAATTTCCAAAGACCATGCCCCTTCTGAGTCCTTATTTATGTGTTTCACATCTATATGCCCTTTCTTTTTAAATAGAGTGATAAATATTTGAAGGGAGATACTTAAACTTTAAAAGCAAACACAAAAACCAGTACTAAGCATATAGAAAGTTCAGAGTGAATGTGCTGAACTACATTAAACATTTAGAGACTAGTCATATTTCTAAGGTTAAAACATTTTTTCTAAGCTTTGCTTTAAGGTCATATTTCTAAATATTAAAGCATCAACTCTAGAATTTCTCTAGGTTTTACACATTAGTATTTAGTAGAGTAATCTGGCTATTCTACTTAAAGAATGTCTTAATTTTGATGAGGGGGAGAGTACTTTTCTTTCCTACAAAGACTGTATGAAGCCTAGTTGGGTGTGGGCACAGGGCAGCGGGTGGCCCATAGCCACAGCTGTTGCCTGAAATACAGATGGAAGCATGAAGGAGGTGGTGCTGTCTGCTCTGGTTAGATTTGTCACCTTCTGAGGACCCCTCTCTGGCTAGCAACGCTTCCAGGTATCTGGATCATTTTCCTCATACCTGTTCTGCCAGCTACTCTCTCTGCCTCCACCTTCTTCTCTCTCCGTGTGTCTGTTCAGCAGTCTTCGGGTCAGTCTCAGGAAAAGGCAACCTTAGGTAAGTTACGGCCTCACTCGAAACCCTTCAGTGCTTCGCATTGTCTTTAGGAGGAGTTTTTCAACCCGGAAAATGTGATTTTTCTTTTGGATCTCAAAACCTTAAATTAAGCCCCAAAGAAAATGAGTCTTGTGATTTAGCAGTTACTTTGTTTTCACTCATAAATGGTATTTCCTACCTTTTCTCCCTGGGGTAGGAAAAATTCATATTTCTTCCCTAGGGTGGTTCTGAATTTCTTGATATTTTAAAATTTTAAATTCCCTTCTAGGGATAAAACCTTGCTACCAGACAGAATAATTAAAACATGCCACAATCTGGGAAAGAAATT
Source organism: Myotis myotis (assembly GCF_014108235.1). Classification (NCBI taxonomy): domain Eukaryota; kingdom Metazoa; phylum Chordata; class Mammalia; order Chiroptera; family Vespertilionidae; genus Myotis; species Myotis myotis. The sequence goes on from NW_023416357.1 coordinate 39,061,667, forward strand.
CTAAAAATGTTATAAGCAATGATAATATCATTGGAAAAATGGAGAGAGAGAGAAGAGATTAAGAGAGAGAAACCATCTATCATCTATGGTAGCCACTACAAAAAAGAGAAAATTGTTTAGGAGACATTAATTCTAGCATGCATGATATTTGTAGTTGACAATATTGAGATAATTATAGATTCACATTTAGTTATAAGAAATAATGCTGAAATACTTTGTATTCTTTGCCAGTTTCCCCAGTGGTAACCTTTTATAAAACTATAGTATACTACCTCAATCAGTGTTGACATTGATACAATGCACCCATCTTATTCAGGTTTCCCAGTTCTACCTACATTCATTAGTACGTATGACTAATTTTCAATACAATTTTGTCACCTGTGTATCCACCACCACTGTCAAGATACTGAACAGTTCTAAAATCACAAGGACCCCTCATGTTGCCCATTTTCTCCTCCCCCTCCCAATACTCTTTTTGAAAAAAAATCCTCACCTGAGACATGCTTAGAGAGAAGAAGAGAGAGAGAGACAGAGAAACAAAGGAGGAGGGAGGGAGGGAGGGAGGGAGGGAGAGAGAGAGAGAGAGAGAGAGAGAGAGAGAGAGAGAGAGAGAGAGAGAGACATTGTGATTAGTTGCCTTCTATACGTGCCCTGACTAGGAATGGAACCCCCAACCTAGGCCTGACCCGGAATCGAACTGGTAACCTTTTGGTGCACGGGATGACGTTCAACTAACTGAGCCACTCCGGTTGGGCCCAATATTCTTTTTAACCCTTAGCAACTACTAATCTACAATTTTTTAAAAATATTGTATAAATGGGGTCTGTGATCTTTTGGAATTGGCTTTTATCACTCAGCATAATTTTCTGAAGATTGAGCCATGTCACGTGTACCAAGTTTGCTCTATTTATCACCAAGCAGCGTGCATTGCTGTGCTATGCATGTGTGTATAGATGTACTCGTGCACAGCATTTAACCATTCCCCTGTTGAAGGACAGCTGGGCTGATTCTAGTTTTTCACTACTATATATAAGGCTGCTATGGACAATGATGTACAGGTATTTGTGTAAACATAAAACGTTATTTCTCTGGGGTGGGGGGTACCCACTAGTGGCATTGCTGGTGGCAGTTGCATGTTTAGTTAAGAAACTGCCAGACTCTTTTCCAGCCTGGCTGTATCAGTTTGCATCCCCATCAGCAACATGAGTGATTGCTTCCGCACATCCTCTCCCGCAATTGGCAGCGCCATTGTTTTTTATTTTAGCCGTTTGAATGGTATGTATTGATAGTTCCTTGTGGTTTCAGTTTGCATTTCCCTAATGGCTAATGATGCTGAACATCTTCCCATGGGCTTGCTATCTGTATATCCTCTTCAGTGAAATGTCTGCTCATGTCTTTTGCCCATTTTTCTAATTGGATTGTTTGAGAGTTATTTATGTATAGTAAATACTAGTTATTTGTTAGATATTTTCCCCCGGTCTGTAGCATTCTTTTCATCCCCCTCTCATGGGCTTTCACAGAGCAAGCTTTAAACTTTGATGTCTAGCATGATTAAAAAAAGTAGTTCTTGGCCTTTTGCTTGTTCAGTGGTCCATTGAGAATCTGATGAAAGCTATAAAACTCTTGTCAGAAAAATGCACACGCGCATAAAACTTCGCATCTAATTTCATGGAGTTCAGGGACTGTTTAAAGTGATGGACCATATGTTATCAACTCATGGTTTAATCACTGTTGCATTAACTTAGAGCAATGCGACTCCAGGGAGAGTTGCTCGTATCAAAGTTAAAAGCGGGAAACCCCGTAGCTTACAAAATCAGAGCAATTTCAGAGCCAGACTTTACCGAGAACTTAACTGAAATGCCCCTTTCCCAGCAATCCATTGCTTGACTACTCTGGGAAATAGTGCCGGATTACTCCTTTAATTTTGTAGCTTGACCAGGTACACCGTAAAAAAAAAAAAAAAAAAAAAAAAAAAAAAAATATATATATATATATATATATATATATATATATATATATATATATATATATTCTTGTATTGAATTCAGACTTTTAGGTATTAACAATGAATGCACGTGTGGGCTTTCAACTGCCAGTTCAGTTTTAGCAGCATGACTCTCTTTGTATGACTTACTATTTTTCTTGCCCTATCTCCTTGATAAAAATGAATGGAAAAGAAATGAGATTCTGGTAAAGAAACAGGGGTCTGATAAATTTTGATATCATTATTTGTGCCCGGGCAGAGAATTGTCAGTATCATTGAACTTGATTTGTTTCCCCCATGAATGAAATGCATAAAGGAAAAGCACACAGTAGGAAAAGCTGAAAGATAATTTTGTTGAAAATTCTAACTGAAGGGTAACATGTACATTTGACCCTTGAAAAGCATGGGTTTGAATTACGTGGATCTACTTATATGTGGATTTTTTCCAACAAATACTATAAATGTATTTTCTCTTCCTTATTATTTTCTGAATAACGTTTTGTTTAGTTTACTTTATTGTAAGAATACAGCCTATAATACAGGTATAACATATAAGATATGTGTTAATTGACTGCTATTGGTAAGGCTTCTGGTCAACAGTAGGCTTTTAGTGAAGTTTTTGGGGAGTCAAAATTTATGCATGGATTTTCAACTGTGCGGGGGTCAGTGCTGTTATCCCCATGGTGTTTGAGGGTCAACTGCCATTAGAAATGTTATTGCCAGATCTCTGGCAAAGGACCCTGGCCCCCTATAAGTCTGTGGCCCACTTTTGTCGCAGGTTTACTGTGTGTGTTTTAGGATGGATTACGTATAAAAGTAGGAGGTCGATGACCTTTGCTTCCTCTGGCTACCAAACCTGTTACTCCAAACTATCAGACTCCTTAGCGTTTCCTAAAAATAGTATGGGTGTGTGGTTTTCTTCATGGTTAGCTCTTAATTCCCATCATGTAACTCATTTACCACTTCATGCTTGCCCGACACTATCATGTTCTGCCAGGTATTATTACTCCCTACAACCTTTAGCTTTTCATAGATATTCCGTTATCCCACCCAGACTGGGAGGTCCCCAACGCCAGGGGCAGTGTTTCAAACACCGTCCTTCCCAGGTCAGCTGCACGGCGTGCTGCGCACAGAGTGATAGTGAACTGACTTTTGGACACACAGGACTTTAGAGATCTGTTGCTACTGAGGAAATTGGTGCTTTGATAGGTTGTATCTTGCGAGAGTGGGTGAGATTTGTATTGGCTACAAATGGATTAATTGCATAAATGAGGTTATAAAAGGGGATGTGCAATTGACTTAGAAAAAGCTTCTTAAGGGCTTAATCACGTTGTATGCAAATAAATTCTGGGAAAAAGCGAGTGTGACAGCTCCGGCGGAACATTTTGTTCGAAGTTAGCTCACGCTCCTCTTTGTACTTTAGAAGCATTCTCTACTTTAGGCTGCACCAATGCAGACTGCCTGGCTCCCCTTCTTCCTCCCTACCACTCCCATTAGTTTGAATTAATGAGATCCTATTGAATAGCTCCTGTTGTTTCCTTTCTAATCTTTAGACATCTCCCCACACTCTGAGGTCACCAAATAATGCTTCTTAGACCTGCATAACTCAGGTAGGTAGCTCTAGTCTGAGGCAGGCCCGTTGATACAGTTGTGTATTCAACAGCAGGTTTACTTCGAAAATGCTCTCTTCTTACCCATTTCCATTGTGTTAGTTTTGAAGGTTTTTACTTAGACTTGGCCTTACCTCCCGGTTGTTTAACTGTTCCTTCCTTCTTCTCCAGCTAGGATAACAGTGGTGAAATACAGTTATAATTCTATACTCCCAGGTTCGTATAAGGAGCTGTGGGTCAGCATCTTCTCTAACTGTAGAGGTTTCCAGCTGAGGCGTTAATATAGTTGCCCCCATGATAATTTCTCTGCTCTTTGCATCTTCAAACTGTAGTGGGGATATTCAGCTCTATAAAACCAAATAAAACTCTGTAGAGCTTTACACTATTGTATTTATCTGGCCCCGTGCTCTTCAGTATTCCTGATGCCTCGAGTGTCCTCTGGGCTGTCAGGGTGAGGCTGAGCAGGTTCATTGAGTGGGTAGGTTCATTGTAGACCTGCGTGGCCCCAATTTCTGCTGAATCATTTTAATCAATCTAATGTTTAGCAGGGGTCCTCAAACTACGGCCCGCAGTCCACATGCGGCCCGCCGAAAACATTTACCTGGCCCGCCGGGTGTTTTTGCCGCCGCTGTGTGCATAGGAATTTGTTTATAGTTTTTTTTTTTAAACTATAGTCTGGCCCTCTAACGGTCTGAGGGACAGTGAACTGGCCCCCTGTTTAAAAAGTTTGAGGACCCCTGGTAGAGGCTCTGAGTGATATTATTTGAAATAGACTCAAATGCTTTCTAAAACCATCCCTTTGTGTATGTTTCATGTACAATAATAATAAATATGTAATAATTACAGCTAGTGTTAATTGAATGCATATGATAGGCACTGTGTGTGTGTGTTTTTTTAAGACTCTATCAAATCTTTTAATCCTCCCAACAATCAGATTAGGTAGGTACTGTTACTAGTTCTAAATTGGCCTAGGGAGGTGAAATAACAGGCCCAAAGTCACATAGAACCGGGCAGAGCTGGTGTTCAAATGCAGCCTGTTCCCGAGCCTGTACTGTCAGGCATTTGCTTCCTTCTAAATGAAATTATTATCTTTAAGCCTTTTTCTCATTATTTTTCTTTTTCACTTGTTAATGGGTCTCTGAAACAATCTCACTGATCCAGTAGTTTCATGATTTGAGAAGTTCTCCAGTACTCAACAGTACTTTTTTCAACTCCATTTAACCGTATTTTATGCTTTAAAAAATATTTCTAATTTTATTTTAAATTGATTTATATTTTATTTACAACATTTGAAAACCACCCGAAGGTCAAAACAAGTAACTACAAAGACATCTGTTGATGTACAAGAAGAAATGGCTGGGAGAATAAGATGCTAGCATTAAGGGTGGGTGGAATGGGTGGGTAGAGAATGAATGGGGGAGGCAGTTGCTTGTTATCTTGTAAATGATCAATTTATTTCTTTAAAAATTTATGTTTAGGTAACTTTTGCTTCTCAGCTTAACTTCCTACACTTTTCTCTCAGGGCTGTTGTGTGAATCTCTGAGATGAAATTTGTAAAATACTTAGCATGGTGCCTGACATATCATTATCCTTTCTAATGTAGTTACTAATAGTCTTGATAAATATTCTTTGAGCATTACCTGTTAATAGGTTTTGTAAAATACAAAAAAGCCAATGATTATTTTGTGTTCACAGACAAAATATAAGTCATGGGCTTTATATTGAATTAATCTTAGAATACTTCATTTAGATGCAAAATCCAGAATTTCATAAAGTCAAGAACTGATTTTTTCTGTATAAGTTGAATGTTATATTTTCTTTCCTCATTAACTTAACATATTTTTACCTATTGAAAATTGTCTTTTTTTCTTTTGAGTTAATTAACAATCAAAGATATTGGAATATTTATTCCTCATAATGTCTAAAACATTGTATCTTGATGTTCTTTTCATAAGACCTTTCCCCCCTTTTGTGAGCAAACTTGAAAATTAAGTTTGGTCCCCAAACCATCCCCTGGCATCTGCCAGCAAAACTGGAACTATTTTGGCTTTTATCTCCGTAAGACACATTTTCAAAAATGCAGTACAATTAAAGGGAAAAAAAGTACTTGAATCTGAAATTTTAAAATTACAGGTGGAGAACTCAAGCATTAGAAAGTAAAATGAAGTGGAGAGCATGGCATTTATACAGGGAAAAGCTACTGTGTGAAGAATTCTGACAGTTGTAACTTGCCTCGCAAATACAACTTGCTTAATTATTAAAGGTGATGTGAAAGGAGGCCCAGAGTGGGTTAGCCGTGCGGCCTGCAGGCGAGCACAGAGCCTGCTGCTCTTTACTGTAACAGAGCAATTGATTTTAGGAAAATCCAAGTGAAGATATATCTTTCAGCTTGAAGTTTATTTTATCAAGTGTATAATTTGTTCCAAATTATTTTTCTCCACGACTCAACTAGGAAGTTTTGACAGGAGTTTCACTCTTCAGAATATGTCTTCACATTCTCCTCAAAAGTGGTTTCTTTTTGATGTACTTTATTATCAGACAAAATCTAACAAATATCACATGTTGAGTTGTGAGAAACATGTGTACTTTCATATAGTAAATACGTGTATGGTAAGCCTCCCACACAGCTTAACTTGTTATAATATACTTCTTAAAAATTTTAAGTCTTCAAAGATTTGCTCACAAAGGAATGCATGTTAGTTTGTTGCTTTATTATTGTCTGTATATTATTTCAGTCTTTTTATAGTCAGTGCATTTTTAAAATTTTACTCCTTTTTAAAACCATTTTAATTTTTTAAAATACCTTATTGATTTTTAGAGAGAGAGAAAGGGAGGAGAGAGAGAGAAACATCAGCGTGCAAACGTAACATTGATCAGATGCCTCCTGCACATCCCCAGCCAGGGATCAAGCGAACAACCTGGGCATGTGTCCTGATTGGGAATCTAACCAACAGCCTTTTGGTGCATGGGTGATGCCCAACCAACTGAGCCACACTGGCCAGGGCTAGAATGCATTTCTTATGCTATCAAGTAGAAATGTTCAGTGTTCTTATAAGTTTATCAAGTTGAGTGAAAGGTGAAGAATTGGAATTATGTATGGTGTGACTCTAAACGTAAGTGAAAATATTGTTAATCTCTTGAGGCCTAGTGTATATTTACGGTAAAGGGTCATGGTATGTGGTAGCAGGTATACATTCATATTATAAGTGCCTTCTTTATAATTTTTAATTTTGGGGAGATCTACTTAGATCTACTTAGATTAGTCATCATTTTTATTTTATAGTGATAAACAATTCATATTAGAAATGAGAGTCTCAGTTTTGTCATATTCTTGTTAGTATTGTATTTAATTTGAAGTTTCTTTCTTGAACTTCCTAAGCCATTCATCCAATATGTGAGGTTAGTTTCATTAAAAATCGATGATTATCATCCATAATCCCGTTTAAGTGGGTATGCACAGGGTACAGCATGTTGAAAATGAGGGCCAAGGAAGGGTTCCATTGTCAACCCCTTGGGCTTATGGGACCCTCGGTCTTCTCTCGGGATGACTCGTGAAATGTAACTTGTGACCTAGGAGGATGCCAGTATTAAGTTAAAGGATCTTATAAAAAATAATACAGGACTTTTTATATTTTCCTCCTGGCCAAGTTTGTTCTCTGGGAATTGCTATACCAAATGTCACAATTTGGATTTCTGTGTGCCTGCCTTCTTAAGAGAAGGCCCCGAAGTACCGTAGCTGGGCTGTGGCCCAGGAACCAGAGCCAGGCTTGGCCTAGTGAACAGAACCCTGTCCCACTTCTGTTCTCTGTGGGGCGGAGGCGAGAGGGTGGTGGTGAGTCTCCCTGTCTGCCCCATTCAGAATTCTCCTGCAGCCCACGCTTCACCTTCTCCCAATCTTTAGGTCTCTTTTGTTCAGCTGTGAGCTCCTTGAGGGCTGGGTCTTATAGTAGTGTTCAATGAACCCTCCTCCCCTACTTTTTAAAAAAACATGTTTTTATTGATTTCAGAGAGGAAAGGCAAGGAAGGGAGAGATAGAAACATCAATGATGAGAAAGAATCATTGATTGGCTATCTCCTGCACACTCCCTACTGGGGTCAAACCTGCAATCTGGGCATGTGCCCTGACTGGGAATCAAACCGTGACCTCCTGGTTCATAGATTGATGCTCAATCACTGAACAACACTGGTTGGATTCCCTTATTTTTTAAGTGATCTATAATTGACACACAACATCTTATTAGTTTCAGGTGTACAATATGATAATTTGATATTTGTATATATTGCAAAGTGTTCACCACAATAAGGCTAGTTAACATTTGTCAGAATAGATAGTGACAGAATTTTTCTTTGTAATGAGAACTTTTACAATCTATTTTCTTAGCAACTTTTGAATATGCAATACAGTATTATTAACTACTAGAGGCCTGGTGCACGAAATTCGTGCATGGGGCAGGTGTTGTCCCTTAGCTCAGCCTACGCCCTCTTGCAAGCTGGGACCCCTCGGGTAGGGTCCCGAGGCCTGCTGGCGATCAGGGTCTATCAGGGCTTTCCTTCCCCCAGCTGCCAGCAGTTGGCCCCACCCCTGCCGCTGCCGCTGCCACTGCTTACCATCTGTGTGGTGCTGTCCCTCTGCAGGCGACAGACAGGTGTGGGGTGCGATCGCTTGGCTGGTCTGGGCCTCCCTCTGCAGGGTGATTGCTGGCTGGCTCCACACATCCGCCACAGCATTGCTGGCTGGTGGCCTGGCTTCCCTCTGTGGGGCAATTGATTGCTGGGTCTCTAGATTGATAGCCCCGCAGAAGGCGGCCCCGCCCACCTGCTGCAGTGCTGCCAGTCAGGTAGCCTGGACCTCCCTCTTTGGGGTGATCAATTGCGCAGCAGAGGGAGGTCTCACCCACCCGCCGCAGCGCCATTGGCTGGGTAGCCTGGGCCTCCCTCTTTGAGGCCATCAATTGCAGGGCTCCGTGATTGATTGCTGTGCAGAGGGTGGCCTGGGCCTCCCTTTGCGGGGCGATTGTGGGGCGATGTCGGCCCCCCTGACCAATCTCATCACACCCGCCTTGGCTGGCCTGGCGTTAGTGTGTGTCATAGCGTGGTCAGCCAGTAGGTCGTCCAGATGGTGGTTCTGCTGTTCGGTTGTTCGGTTGATTTGCATATTATGCCTTTATTATTATAGATAGTCTCTATGCTGTACATCGCATCCCCATAACTTATTTTTTAACTGGAAGTTTGTACCTATTTGACTCCCTTCAATTAACCCCGTTTGAATGATGCTGGCTCCTTTTTTCCTAAGCTGGAAGCTGGTTTCTGGGTGTGGGTGTCAAGGGGCAGGCACACCCAAAGGCAAATGAGATGCATGCAGCTGGGGAAGAGGTGGGTTTGCATGACAGCGGCCTGCATTCCCCCAGACTGAAATGTCTGGCCCTCTCTAAGATCTGCCTTGTTCCACCAAAAGTGGATTCTGATCTCAGAGAAGCCTGTCATCCAAGCGATTAATTAAGGTGAAACTTTCAACCTGCTTATTTTGACCTTTCTTGTCTCTCTGAAATATAATTTCCATTTTGGGAGCAGTCAGTGGGATAATGTCGGGGTGATGGATTTCCTTATGTGTGGATATTAATACAAAATAAGAAAGGGGTTCTGTTTTATACAGGTAGCATCTTATTTCTGTATTTTTATAATTTTGTCTCTGCAATTTTCCTATCTAATGAGTTACTCCTCCTTTGACAATATTGATACCTGAAGGTCAGGACACAATTCTGTTGGTTGGTTATATGATGACTCCAGTAATAAATGCTCTTTTTATTGTTTGCAGATGCAGAAGCCATGGAGTTGAGCTGCAGCGAAGTACCTCTTTACGTAAGTTCCTAAGCATTGGGCTTCAGGTTGAAGTGGCCCTTTCTTAGACTTGAAACCCATGTGACTGAAGTGGGGAGAAAGGCTTTGCTCATTATTGAGCTGAGGCTTTTGAAAAACAACACACAGTGCTACTGTCTCGTTTATTTGCATGAAGCCTTTTAAAACTAGTTGGCGCCTCGTTTCCAAGTCTGGGTTTTAATTGTATTTCCCCAAGTAACTTTTTAAAAACTGTATTAGCTCTGGACTAAAAATACTCAGTTCATCCATATAGATGATTTTTGAATATGTTGTTTTATGATAACGTCCTGATAATAGCCAAGAACGTGTTCTGTGTGTGTCCTTTTGGGGGAAATGTTCAGTGATAATTGTGTCAGTTAAAAGCATGAAATAGAAATTCAAAGGAAAGTGCTGGGCTACATACATAGATTACGTGGGAGATCGGGTGACAGAGTTGCCCAATGAGATTCCCGGTCAAGGTGCCTTCTGGGTTGAGGGAGGATTCTGTTGTTGAGAACAGATACTGGGTATAACAGGGAAGCGATGTGATTGTCTCATCTTACAAAATGGCAGATGGGTTCCTCTTCCCATCTTCCTTTTTCAGACAAAACCTTTTTTCTTGGAGCCCATGTTGATGGGGGTGTGAGTATGGATATGTGTAGGAGGGCTGCTTTTTCAGGTGGCCTTTGAGTTATCCTCTCATGGCATACAGCAAGAGTACAGGATCTAGCATAAAAGATCTGACCTCATTTCAGATTAATCCTTAATAGAACAATATCAAGGAATTGGAACAAGTTTAATCAGAATCCTCAGTCAATTAAAATATATTAATCCACTTCCTCTTAACACATTACTACCCAAGTAACCCTCTCTCTCATCCCCTCCCCACTCTTCTTACCTGCATCCCACTGTGTTCTCTGAAGAAACACTAAATGATCAAGTAAATGGATGCAAAATAATACCCCCCTCTCCTGGGTTACCCAGTAGTCTATAGTACTCTCTTTAGGTTGTGATTTGCAGGTCATAAAATGTGTCTATAGACAGGCTTGGATCAGCCATAATTAAAGATTAAAAAAAGACTGCTCCAATGCTAAATTGTAAAGTATCCCAAGTTTTATTCAATTATTTATTTTGTACTTACTTCCTCCTCAGTTGTATTCATTCCACCCTGCTTCCCTGCCTCAAACCAAATAAACAAATCCACAAACCTAATCCTGGTAGAAAACCTTGTGGTTGGTCAACATACTGGTGTTGCTATATTGAACTTAGACCTACTGGCTATGCCCAGACTAGGGAAGAGTCAGTTAACATTGCCTAAAGGAGAGAAGAGAGTTAAACAGACCAAACAAACATTTTTTTCCTGTCATATAATATATACTAATTAGAATAAAATGAAAATACCAAAGTGTTAAGAAAATAAGTCACTCATAATCTTACCCCCTATAAATAGTGTTATGTTAAAACATTAATACACTTTATTGCCCTAGCTGGTTTGGCTCAGTGGATAGAGCATTGGCCTATGGACTGTAGGGTCCCAGGTTCAATTCTGATCAAGGGCACATGCCTGGGTTGTGGGCTTGATCCCCAGGAATGATATAGGCAGTGAGTAAACTGGCTTATAGCTAACTAGTGGCCTGGTGCACGGATTCGTGCACATTGAAAGGAAATTAATTAGACATACTTTAATATCATTATTCGCCCTTTCTCTATAATAGAAGTGTCAACCAAATTCATGATCAACAATGACAGATCAAAACATGTGCATGCGATTGATGCCAGCAAAAGCTTTATATGTATTGCCCATACGCAAGTCAACGTTTATTTTTAAATTGCCAGTGTGTGTCATATGTACTGGCCGGTCGGTTGGTTGGACGGTAGGATGGACAGTTTGGATGGTCACTTAGCCTTTTAAATATATAGAGGATTACTATATATCTAAAATGCTGGCACAACATGAATTAATTGCTTTCAAAATCCCTTCACCATGGTTTGTTATTAAAAGGCAAAGTTTACTGTGTGCATGTGAGTGCATACCAGTGCCTGACTGTCCACAGCCTGTGTAGACCCAGGTTTCCAGAATGCTGGGTGGTGTTCCCATGATGGCTGCTCTTTGTGATGGTTAACTTAGGTAGATAAGAACCTATTAACCCCAGAATGCTTATGCAGAAAGAAGGTCCAGTAGCCATCAAAACTCTAAATGGGACTCAGGCAGCAAGGACTCTCGTCAGAAGGGCTCCTTGGTCAGAGCAACAGAAATAGCCTGGAGAGGAAGCCGATGAAATCTTGTTGTCCTTAGCCTTTAAGGTAGACTATTCAAACGAAAGCCATTAAAATTCAACCAACCAGTCCGGCCAGTCTTGCTCAGTGGTTAAGCATTGACCTATGAACCAGGAGGTCTGGGTTCCATCCTGATCAGGGCACATGCCCAGGTTTCAGACTCGATCCCTAGTAAGGGGCATGCAGGAGGCAGTCTATCAATGATTCTCTCTCATCATTGATGTTTCTGTCTTTCTCTCTCCCTCTCCCTTTCTGAAATTAATAAAAATATATTTAAAAAACAAACAAACAAAAACACAAATGTTAATACATTTTGTTAATTCTAAGGCACATTTTTTTTTCTTATTTTCATATCTGTGCTCCTACACCGTGCATCCTGGCAGAAGTCATGAGGTAGCTGTCATTACCTAAGCATGTGTGACCTTGGTCACATGGCTTATATTGTTGTCACTTCAGAATAGGTATGAACTTTGCTGGCACAACATGAATTAATTGCTTTCAAAATCACTTCACCATGGTTTGGTATTAAAAGGCAAAGTTACTGAGTATATACAAAGACATGGAACCAGCAGCATGATACATGATGAAATCTGTATAAGTTAAAACAAAATTCTAACATAAAAAAGTGGGCAGTTTTTCTTTTAGTGGCATAAAAAATGCATATTTTATATGGTTTTCTGTTGCTCTGACCAACTGATGGCATCTTATATTAATTATGTAAATTTTATATGTACATAACTGTATGTACATATATATGTTGTAACCTGATTTTTTTTCACTTAACATTTTATGTCAATATTATTACAGATTGACCTAAGCCAATCTGACCATTTGGCCTCATCAGTAAGGAGGTCAGTGAGGGTTATACTATAATGAAAACAAGTCTTAAGCCAAATTCTTTTGAATAAGTAATATGTAAACAGAGCAGACACAAAGGCTGTGCAGCAACTGGTTCCTGTATCTTGGTGCAAGTCTCCTGTCTGCCCACGGCCTTCAGAGGTTGGATAAATATGCACGTCTAGTTTCTCCCAGCTTACTACAATCTGGTTTATAAATCCTTACTATTTGAAAATTCATAGTATATTTTATTTTAAAAAAGCAAAAAGAAGAACTTAAAACTATGTTTAACCCTATCATCGATGATAAGCATTATTGACTTTTTTTTCTTCTTCCAGAATTTTATCTATATTTGTGTGGAATTTTATTGAAGGTTCTTTTGCATTTGTTTAGATGATGTGTTTTCTTATTTGACTAATTGTGATATATTACATTGGATCTCTTAATTTTGATGCTTTCAAGTACTTCTACCAATCCTATTTCGTTGTTTTAACAGGTTCTTTTGGGAAAACAAATTAAGATAACACTGTTAAGAACATAATTTAGGTAGAACCAAAAAAAACCCTAGAAATTGTAAAGAGTTATAACATTGAGATAATATCTTAAAATTATAAAACTACTAAGCATAATAATTGTATGCTAATGAATTGGAAAAGCCTCAGTAAGATAGACTTTAAAAATATAAACTACAAGATTTATCACAGAGGATGAGATCACATAAATAGAACAGTGGTCATGAAGTAAGAAAATGTTAGAAATTATTCCCCAACTTCTTTTTGCCCTTTAAAAAGAGCACCTCATTCAGGTGGGTCCTATCGGTGATAATTTGTTTAATTTTTTGGCTTTTTATGGCAAATGTTTTTTCCCCTCACATTTTTTGGCAAATATTTTTGTTTGCTTGTCTTCAGGAAGGAGACTCTATCTTAGTATTGGGGATGCAAGGATATTCCTGAACTCAGCCACAGACACACTCTGACTTTGAAAATGAACTATGAGCCCTAACTGGTTTGGCTCAGTGGATAGAGCGTCGGCCTGCGGACTGAAAGGTCCCAGGTTCAATTCCGGTCAAGGGCATGTACCTTGGTTGCGGGCACATCCCCAGTAGGAGGTGTGCAGGAGGCAGCTGATCCATGTTTCTCTCTCATTGATATTTCTGACTCTCTATCCCTCTCTCTTCCTCTCTGTAAAAAATCAATAAAATATATTTAAAAAAAATAAAAAAAGAAAGAAAATGAACTATGATGATCCACTTGCTATTGCCAGAAAAGAGAAACACTGCACTCTGATAAGTTAGAGAAGCAGCAGGGATTGACAAGACTGGTAGCTAGGAGTTTTGTAGTATTGATTTGCAAACCTTAGGGATGTGAACACTGCAAATCCAATTTTCAGCCTCTGAGCAGCTTCCTGCATCTGTATTTAAAAGGGCAAAAAGGAGTAGTTCTGGAGGGCCAACCTATTTTTTCCCAATAGAAAAGATACAGTTTTTGCCTGACTGGCATAGCTCAGTGGTTGAGTGTCTACCTATGAACCAAGAGTTCACTGTTCAATTCCTAGTAAGGGCACACCCCCGGGTTGTGGGCTCGATCCCCAGTAGGGATGTGCAGGAGGCAGCCTATCAGTTATTCTCTCTCATCATTTATGTTTCTATCTCTCTCTCCCTTTCCCTTTTTTCTCTCTGAAATCAATAAAAACATATTTAAAAACAGGTACAGTCTGGGTTGAGATCTAGGCTTAATCTTTAGATTGAATGGTGGCTTAAGCTAGGGAAGAGTTGTAGTGATGAAGCTGATGAGAAGAGTGAAAGTCTGGGGATGGGTACATTAGTATAATTGACCTACGATGTTTATAGCGTAAAACTCGTGGACATTACTTGCGAGTTTGAAAGTCCTATTTGTTATTTTTATTTCGTTTGTTTTAGTTTGTTGCTTTTAGTCTTATAGTTGTCATTTTCTAGTTTGTACATAAAAAGAGATAGGAAATGATGCAAGTAGAGCTTGAAAGAAGAGATTTTCGCTGACTGGGTATTTGATTGAATTTTGAAAGAGGAAGAGATTTTGCATTCACAAGCTAAATTGTGTGTTTTTGCTGGTGAATATTTTTTGGTTACTTTTAAAATTGACTTTTCCTTAAATTTTTGTTAAGGAAGGTTTTAAAACAAATAAATATATTTATTTACTCCTTTTCACATTATATTTCTATATAAAGTGTAATTAGCAATAATCTTCCCAAAAGATCAGTTCAGAACTGCTGTGACTAACACAGAAGAGCTCTTTCTTGGGAAATTGTTGATTTCAAAGGCTTTCCCACCCTTTTTTGTCAATTGGAATAGTTTTATGTTAAATGATTATTTAAATAATACTCATTATTAAAAATAAATGAAATTATTAAGAAGAAAGTAAAGATCACCTGAAATTCTACGTTTGAAAGAACTTTCCTTATGTGTGTGCATTTTTATTATCCTGGGCAGATCTCATTAATGCTTCCCCACCCCCACACTTACCTTTACTACCTCACTTTCTGTCCTCCAGCCTCGTGCCCTTGTTCTCAGGAGCAGTAGTCACCCCTGGGAACTTGTTGGAAATACACATTCTCAGACCTTCCCCCAGACCCACAGAATCAGCCACTCCTGATGTTTATCTCAGCAATATGTAAAGTCACGCTGCTTGCATCCCAGCAATATGTGTTTTAGCAGAACCTTCGGGTAATTCTGATGGAGTACACTAGAGTTTGAGAACCAATGACAGTGTACATATTTCCACCCTTTTCTGTGCTCATACAACATATACACACATAATACAGATACAATCTTTAATACAATCATTAAAAAAAAATCTGGGTCAGATTATGTAGACTTCTCTATTTTTTCCAACTCAGCAGTACTTTGTAGAAATTTCTCCATCATCAGGTGTAGTTCAGATTTACTCTTTTAATCAGGGGTGGGGAACACCTAGCCCACCATTTGGTCTGGCCCTGCCAAGGCATTAGGGTTAAGTTAATTAAATGTTTGACTAAATATAGCAGGCTAATTTTTAAGTTGATAATTTTGTATGGCCCGAGAATGATGTTATAAATATCCAAATGGCCTCTGACACAAAAAAGATTCCCCACCCTTGTTTTAAATGAATGGGTGTGGATTTAGCCAATTCCCTGTGGATAGGTAGTCACTGTGTTTCGGTCCTTGGCAACCATGATGTTATTCACTAGACACCCTTGTGCATGTCCTTGTCCATGTGTCCTTATATATTAATACTTTTGTCTTGATGAAGTAGATTCCCAGGAATGGGATTGCTGGATGAAGGGTGTACACATTTCAAATTTTAATGGGTTGCTTTGCAAATTAGATGTCACAGTTCACATTTTATTCAGGGCTATTAGAAATATTTAATACCTAGTGCCTCAGCTTTAATAACTGGTAATTATGGCCCTGGCCAGGTGGCTCAGTTGGTTGGAGCGTCATCATGTAAACCAAAAGGTTGGGGGTTTGATTCCTGGTCAGGGCACATACCTAGGTTTCCGGTTCTATCCTTGGTCGGGGCTTGTGCAGGAGGTAGTGGGAAGCAGCCGATAACTGTTTCTCTCTCACATCAATGTTTCTCTCTCTCCCCCCCCCCCCCCTTCTCTAAAATCAGTGAACATGTCCTCAGGTAAAGATAAAAGAACAAAACAAAACATAAACCCCCTGGTAATTATGAAATTGGGAGTTGTGTTCTCATTTTCATTGTGCACAGAAAGGCAGCTTTTTAAATTTTGTGTTATTAGCTTCATAAAAGTTCCAAAAAAAATTATCTTGCTTTATTTAACCTCTCCCCACCCTCCATGGTGCTTCATTTCTGCTATTTCCCAAATTCTGGTTAATATAAGCACTTAATCCATGGAGATTTTATAACATCTGCAGAGGGTGTGTCTGTGAACCCTTGCGTGTGGGCCCTCGCTCTCTTCCACCCTTCAGGAGTGTTAATGGTAGCAACTGCCTGAGAAGAGTATGATCATTTCTTTCTCTGGAAACTGCAAATTGTATAACCATTTGGGCAGAGGAGTTTTCACTTCAGTAGCTTGTTGCCAGCTGGATCTGAGCTGCTTCCCGATTCCCTGAACATTTTATGTTTATATTATTCTTTTATTCTGAGTCACAGTCTCCTGCTGTTTGATCCCAAGAATATTGGTTGCTGCTGTGCTCATTGCATATATGAATTGAAGGGTCAATCTGATGTGTAGGGATCCGATTAGCACTTCAAGTAGCTGCGCTAAACCTCTCCCATTCGACCTCTTCTATTTCTGGGGCTCGGTGTGGTTTTCTTGAATCCTTGGCCAAGTGCACTCCCCTTGGTCCCAGCCTTCTGGGGGAGGACCCAAGGACAGGTTCCTGGGCCGGTTTCCTAGCCCAGAGAGGCAGCTTCCTATTGAGGCGGTAAGTGACTTGGTGGCTTTGTTCTGCGTTCACCTGGCAGACGCCTCCTTCCTGATTCCTGCAAATCTCTCCGGCTTCTGGTTCCTGTTGAAGGAAATCCTGTCCTCCAGCTGCTGCCCTTCTCTGCTGTGGCTGTGCGTCCTTGATGGGCCCCTGTGACGGCCACTCTTGACCATCAGTTCAGAGTATTAGTACATGATCACACCTTCAGACCTTTGCAGATGCCGAAATGAAGGTTTCTAGAAGCAGTGACTTATTTGATCAAATTAACTCAGATGGTTTGACATGCAGGATTTTTAAATGCTGTGTTAGAAGCCATACGTTTATTTACTAGTGGCCCAGTGCACGGATTTGTGCCCATTGAAAGAAAATTAATTAAAAAAATATTTTAATATCACTATCTGCTATAATAGAAGTGTCAACCAAATTCATGATTGACAATGACAGATCGAAACACATGCATGCGATTGGCACCAGCGAGAGCTTTATATGTATCACGCATGCGTGAATCGACGTTTATTTTTAAATTGCCAGTGTGCATCATACGTACCGGCTGGTCAGTTGGTCAGATGGTCAGATGGACATACGGTCGGTCATATATATATATATATATGGCTATGTATATATATGTATAATTCTTTTGTGCAGAAAGTGAGTAGTAGATCCCATAATGAGCCTGGGGTTTTCCCACCTTCACTGGTTAATGAAAATGACTTTCCCCATTGTGCTGGCACCACAACACCCTTGACACCTGGCCAATTTCCCCATTGGCCAGGTACTCCAGGGTGTCATTTTGTCCTTTCCTGCCCTGCACTGTCCCTTGAGCTTTACAACATGAGGAATGCTGCCATCTGTACCTTAAAGTCTCTCATTTGTCTCACATTATTTGTCCTTTTAGAGAGTGCTGCCTGTAACTAAGTCTGGGCAAGGCCTGACCCTCTAAAGCTCATTTGCTCACCAAATTCTGGGCCCAATGACTTGATGGCCATTTGCCCCATCAAGTTCTCCAGCTCAAGTTAGTAGATATTTCATTAACTCAGGTGTCAGAGGGTGTGAGTGAAGGTTTTTGTTGTTGTTTAAATACATGTCAGTGTAGATAATTCTGGTTTTCAGAATGGAATCAGGAGGGGCTTTTACCTGAAATAAACTTGTAGAGCATGAGTTTACTTTGTGCAAATTTGTTTTTAGCAAATTATGTTAACATTACCAGTGTCTTAACTTAAAAACAGCAGCTTGTGCATCTCAACTAATTGCCACCTGTTGGGTGGTTTCCATTGTTCAAGCTGGGCTGGCTGAAGTTGGCTCTCCTTGGTGGCTGTTGCTTTCTGCTCACTTAACTTGACCCTTTTCTACCGTCTCTGCCTGGTTTTGCTTTTACCTTTTTGCCTTTTCTCCTATTTTTCCGTTGAGGGGCAAATGAAGCCCAAAGCATGGCGTGTTCTAGCCATAAAGCAGGAGAGCCGTGGGAGCTCCGTCACGCTGCTTGGTCAGCAGCCACCAGATGTCAGCTCCTGGGAAGTCCGAGCTCCTTCGCTGCTGCAAGAGATTGCTTGATGGTTCTGGCAGGAACTGAGGGGAAAAACCACTTCTCAGACTTGAACAAAACCTCTGACTTGGAGATGTTATATAAATCCTCCATTGACTTCAACCCTGTCCAGATTCTTAAAGAAACTGTATCTTTTCCTCTCAACACAATGGCACTTTATAGTGTCCCCTTCTACAGTTACCAATGAGACCATAGACTTCTGACAAAAGGCCTGAAGGGAAAATGTCCAACTCCAGGAAACCGCAGGCCGCATGAGCCCAGCACCCATCTTTGAACGAATTCCTTTGTGCCTGGGGGCTGTGGGTATATAAGTACCAAGTGTTCTTAACGTCTTATTGTCTCACGTCCCAGATTTCAGTGACAGTCCCACAGTTTTGGGTAATATGTAGCCCTGTATTATTATTATTTTTTTAACACAGAACTTGAAATAACTGACATTTGTTCTATTTGAGTTTAAAAAAAATTATTACCATCTTAAGCAAGAATTTTAGGCATGGTGGGTATAGGTCAGATTTTTGTCTGGGAGAGTTGTAGAAGAAATAAGATGTGATCCAGTGAAATGTTTTATTTACACACTAGAGCCGGGTGCACGAGATTTGTGCACTTGGGCGGGTTTGGGGGGTGGGGGAGGGGTCCCTCAACCCAGCCTGTGCCCTCTCGCAGTCGCAGTCCAGGACCCCTTGGGGGATGTCCGCCTGTCCACTTAGGCCCAATCTGTCTGGGGATCAGGCCTAAGCTGGCAGTCAGACATCCCTCTCGTAGTCCAGGGCTCTTGTAGTCTGGGACCCCTTGCCCCTTACTGCCTGCCTGCAGCGGAGGTGGGAGAGGCTCCTGCCACCGCTGCTATGCTTGCCAGCTGTGAGCCTGGCTTCTGGCTGAACTGCTTTCCCCTGTGGGAGCACACTGGCTACCAGGGGGCAGCTCCTGCATTGAGCATTTGCCCCCTAGTGGTCAGTGCACGTCATAGTGACCGGTTGTTCTGCCGTTCGATTGAGTTGCATATTAGGGTTTTATTATATAGGATTCTGCAAAGGCAGCTTTCATGAAAGGTGTGATATATAGAGATGCATTATCAACAATTTCTTCTGCTCACCCCCAAGGCTCTGTGTGTGTGTGTGTTGAATAATTTGTTTCTAATTCCTGACTCCTTTTCTTTTCCATAATTTAATGCAGTCTGGCTTTACCTTGTTCTATTTATCAAAACTGATTTCATGAAGATTGTGTCACTTATTTTGCTCTTGCTCAAATCTAGGTGTCTTTTTCTTAAGTCCTTTAGTTGCAATGCACTATTCCAAGCACTAAGGATATAGCCAAGATGGAAACAGACAAGGTCCTAGGACCCCATTCTCCCAGAACCCACTTGAGAGTGGAGAGATGGACAATAAAGTAGGTACACAAATAAAAGCAGAAGGACTTCAGATAATGGTATGCTTTAGGACAGTACAACAGTGTGATATGGTAGAGAATGTGTGGGAGAGACTAATTTGATAGGGTGGGAGTCAGGATCCATGGAGAGCCTTCTAGAAGAAGGATAAGAAACAAAGGCCCTAAAGTAGGAATAAACTTAATGTATTTGAGGGGCAGCAAAGGCCAATGTGGCCAGTGCATCATGAGAGAGGAGACAGGTCCCAGAGGTGGGCAAAGCTAGATCATGGAAAGCTTTGGTGGCCACGGTAATGAATGGAGAAATTGGTGGGAGTCTAGTGGGGAAGCTGTCTGATCTGATTTATTATTTTAAAATGTACTTTTGGTGTCCTCCAACTCTGCTGGTTCTCTTCGAGTTCTTTCTTTGTCTATTGAGCTTTCTTCTCTGCATACGTGGGTGTTCCCCAGGGCCCACTTCTTTTTCCTCTTCTAGGCGAGCTCATCTCTCCTTGTTTCAACCGTGGCTCCTCCTTGAAAGCTCTCCTCCTGACCTCTGCCCATGCCGCATCTTCGGTTTCCAGATGGCTGTTTGCTTTCTATTCAGTTATCCAACCTTAGCTTCAAGCCCAGACTGTTAAATTTAAAAAAAAGTTCTCTTCTAAAGCAACCCCTTTTCCAACTTCCTGATGCTGGTTACCATACCACCATTCTCCCAGGCAACCCAGCTTTGGATATGTGTTTTCATAATTGCTCCATTTCTGTATTCTCTGTAGTTGATCAGTCATCAAAATGTGTTGATGGACATGGCTGTCTCTTTTTTCTCCTCTGCCAGTATCCTAATTTATCTTTGGATTTCTGCCTTTAGCCTCCTCAGAGTTGCCCTATTCTCAGACTTTGTGAACACTTTATTCTCCTCGTTCAATATTGGTTGTCCCCCTACATTTAGCTCTTGTTTTGTAGCCATGTCATCTCTCTACATTGGTAGACTTTCTCTTATCTCCAGGACTTTCCTCAAAATGCTCTAGTTCCATAACCAGGACTGTTGCTAAAGTAGGAATGGGATACCAGGTTGTATCCAGTTTATGATACTGGAAAGCTGTGCATTTGGTATTTTCTTGGCAATTTTCTAAGGCTTGATTTCACTTTATGGGCTAGGTTATCATTTTGGAATCTACTTAGCAACGATTAGGATATATTTATACCCCATTGTGTCTTGGGAATAGCCTGTGGGCTGAAGGGCTGGGCTTTCCAAAGCCAAGGGTAATTCAAAGAGAGTAACAGCTTCCTGCTTTAAAAATTGGATTATAATTTAAAAATTAAAATGCCATTTAGTAATACCAACATTCACATTTTAGTAGGACAAACCATTTGGAGCAAAATAAACACCTGGGTCCAATGAAATAGCTTGAACATGAAACATTTCTAATAAATCTGTCATATGCTAAACACTGTACAGTACAGTATACACTTTAATGAGTTCTCATTTAACGTTTTACAAAAACCCTGTGAGGTAGGAATTAGCCTCCATTTATAGATAATAAAATTGAGGTTTGAAGAATTGGGTTGGTATTCCTTCATCAGCATTCATCTATTTGGGCCAGGAACTGTGATTGGCACAGTGAGGTTGGCCATTCAGCTGAATTATGATGGAACTTGGATTTGAACCACATATCAGTCTAGGTTGCTCTCATTTATACTATAATAGTCCCACGGACACAGAGTGTTACCCTTTGTTATATCAAAATTCCTCGTGTAGCCAGCTGGTGTGTCTCAGCGGTTGAGTATCAACCTATGAACCAGGAGATCATGGTTGGATTCCTGGTCACGGCACATACCTGTGTTGTGGGCCTCATCCTCAGTAGGGGGCATGCAGGAGGCAGCCAATCAATGATTCTCTCTCATCATTGATGTTTCTATCTCTCTTTCCCTCTTCCTTCCTCTTTAAAGTCACTAAAAATATACTAAAAAAATACCTAGTGTAATGTTCAGTGCACTGTAGACTTCCAGTAAATGTTTGCTGATTGCATTTCTGCAGAATCATTGACTGGGAGGCAAGCTTGCTCTCTGACCCTTTATAAGAGCACTCCAGATAATGGCTGTGGTCATTGTGGGGGAGGGCCCCAGTGACAAAATGTTTGATGATAAAGATGGTGCTTGGGCACACCTGTGACGCTGTATAAACTCCTTCCATCATAAGCTCTAACCGTACCCTCCTCCTCTCACTTCTTTATAAATGTCATACTTATTTCCTCTCAAAGTCCTCTAGTCTCTCTACTTTTATTTGAGGGGCTTTTGTTTCATGTCTCATCCGTTAAGCTTGTAAATACCAGACAGCAGGGATTTATTTTTTTTCTGTCCATTGACTTTTCAGTGCCAGTTGAGCACCATGCTCAGTGAATACTTGTTGAATGAATACACGGTTCTATTTAGTTCCATTCAATAAACTGTTCCAGGTTCAACCTGCAGCGCAGTTTAGTTTTATTGTTTGCTCATTTCTCTCCTATTGTTTATGTTTCCCCAGCAGGTATGTAACCATCGTTAATTTTGGGATGGGCACAGTCATGTTGGTTTTTGGTGCACTAAGGGTGCACAGAGTCCGGGGGATGGTCAAGCAGGAGGTGGCTATCATCTCAAAGGTCAGGAAATTGGGAGGTTTCGGGGGAATATGTTCTAGAATTTGAATCAACTAAACTTTGAAGGTACTATATGGAAGATGTCAAAATTATGCAATAGAAATTAAGGAATTTTTTGTGGGGTAGACAGTTCCTACCTGAGAATTAGAATTCAACAATGAAAAAGTTCTGATAAATAGTAGGAAGTGAAAAGCTTACCTTCTCTAATAGAAGATACGTGAAGAGTCCCTTAACTTGGGAAAGATTATCTAAGACCCATATCACATGAACTCCCCTTTGGCATTATTTACTAGTATCTCCCAGTTCTTATAGTTGCTATGCTCCATGTCTTTGGGGGGAAAATATTTTTGCTACCTGTTTAGAGCACCTTGTTGTGCTCTACAGAATGTTCTTAGACTTTGACTATTTCATTAGAATCACACTACTAGTTTGCAGAGGAAGTGAACTTAGAGATGTTAGGTGACTTTGCATGAGTGCATTTGTGCACGCATTCATTCACATGACAAATTTTATGTGCCAAGTACTAAGTGAGATGTATAGGCAGGGACAGATGGAGGTTTTGTGGGGCCTGCAACTTATGCAATTTGAAGGATTCCTTTCCTGAAAAGGAATACAAAACTATAAATACAAACTTAGATCAAAAGTGAGTATAATGAGAAATTACAAAATTTGAAAAAGCTGACAAATTCCATAAACATAACAAGTATTCTCAATTCAGCTTCCTCTTAGCCAGATCCTGAAAATTCCTTCAGACACACAAACAGGAAGGGAAGTGGATCCAGTAGAGAGAGAGAGAGATTTAGGGAGAAAACTCAAAGTAATTTAGAAACAGTTGTTGGTGTAGACCATGTTAAAGAGTAAGTTTATCTTCTGTAAAATTCCCAAAGACTTTTGTGCCAACTTGGAATTTGAAATGACCAGGATGTGGAGCAGCATATAGATAAAAGCTGGTTTCTGCGGGAGATCCAGGGGTGTGGGAAGTGGTGAGTATGATAGAGAATTTGAAAATGTAGGTCACTAAAATGGAATAATGCATTTAAACATCAACATAATTGTTTATTGTTTAGAACATGGCCTAGTGGCCCAGGCTGGATAGCTCAGTCGTTTAGAATGTCATCCTGACACCCTAAGGTTGCAAATTTGATCCCCAGTTAGAGCACATACAAGAAGCAACCAATGAATGCATAAATACATGGAACAACAAATTGATGTCTTTCTTCCTGTCCCTTCCCCCCCTCCCTTCCTCTATCTCTCTCAAATCAATTAAAAAAGCTTAGAATATGGTCTTAGTTATTGAAAGTGGCTTTCTAGAAAGAAGAAACATAGCTTTTTGTATTCCTTTGAGAACAGATTACAGATCCACAGAAAAAAAATAAAATGATCACTGAAGCAACTCTTTTTAGCAGATTATTTAATAAAGTTGCACCATTAAAGCATTAATCCATTTAAATGTCCTTGGCTACCCATAAATTAGATTAAGAATATTTGTAGGTTAAACAAGAATCACACATTTTGCCATTTAAACTCATAAAATGTTGTATAAATGAGGTACTGCATGTTTTAGTAAGGCACTGAAAACATTTTGTGTGAATCATAATATAAAAATATCCCAAGGATTAGTGAATCAAGTATGAGCTGAATGACTTTTTGGGGGTCTGAGATTAGCTTTCGTAATAATGCAGTTTATTATGCTTTTATTTTGAATTGTGACTTTTATGGCTCTTTACACCTATTTTTCATTAATGTTTTGAAAAAGTTACATATGAATGAAATTATAGTTTAGCAGGAGAGTGCCCTCTTTAATAAAACTCACTGGCAAACACTTTTGCTATTCACACTAAAATGTTTGCATTCAGATTTTCATATACTAGATTCATTTGAATTGGGAGCAATCTATACATCCTTGCGTATTCTTGAATTTTAAAAAGGTATTTATACATGGGTGGGAGAGAATTAAATATGAAAATAGATGATACTGTGTCAAAACCACTAACTGAATTTAATTGTGAGCTTCCCCCCAGGCAAAACGGGGAAGAAAATAGGCCAAATTGTGGTGAGTATAAGTTGATAGATGACAAGTTGTCAGTGGAATTTCTGTGGGTAACTGCCATTGTGCTTTCAGTGGAAGCTGGGTTAACTGGGAAGGATAATCAGCCATCAAATGGTGTGTAGGCTTTGATTAAAGAATGGGTACTCAGAATAATTTTTGAAGCATTTTTGATGGCAGAGACAATGGCATATTCATATGTGCAACTTCCTCTCTGCCATCCCTAACCCCTGGCAATCACTAGTCTCTTCTCCACCTCTATCATTTGGTCACTTAAAAATGTTTTGTAATGAAGTCACCAAGCATGTGATCTTTTGAGGATGGCTTTTTTCACTCAGGATAATGTCCTGAAGATCTGTCCAACTTGTGTGCAGCAGCAGCTTGTTCATCCCTGTTGAGGAGTAGTATCCCATAGTATGGATCTACCACAGTTTAGCCATTCACCTATGCCGCAGTCTTTTGCAGCAAGGGTTCAGGAACCTAGAGAAGGGGCTGCAACATACATGAAGAGACTAGACAAGAAATATAAATTTGGAAGGCATTGTGGAAAGCCAGGCGTAAACCCTCCTCTAGTAGAAAGGCTCTCTGACTTTTCCATCCCCTTTGCTTTTATTTACTGGAATATACATATGCCCTTTAGCAAAGCAAACACACATCAATGGCAAGGTTTGGTAAACAATAAAGGATTATCAGGTTAGGGAAATTGCCTTCAGCTGTTCAGCCAGAACCATGGTCGGCAAACTCATTAGTCAACAGAGCCAAATATCAACAGTACAATGATTGAAACTTCTTTTGAGAGCCAAATTTTTTTTTAAACTTAAACTGTATAGGTAGGTACATTGTTATTAACTTAATTAGGATATTCCTGAGGCTTAGGAAGAGCCACACTCAAGGGGCCAAAAAGCCACATGTGGCTTGAGAGGCGCAGTTTGCTGACCACGGAGCCAGAATTATATGCAGATTTTCAGCCCTGCTGAATATCAAAGTCCATCAGCCTTCTGATGGACTTCTTGCATTTATTATGCTAACTACTGTTGGTCTTTGCCTCCAGCACACCTATTGTAGGACATTTTGGTTGCTTCCAGGTGCTGGCTATTATAAATAAAGCTGCTGTTAACAGGTCTATAGGTTTTTGTGTGGACATAATTTTCATTTTTTTATGGGATAAATGTCCAGGGATGCAATTGTTAGGTTGTATGGAAAGTGTATGTTTAGTTTTTAAAGGAACTGACAAACTAATTTCCAGAGTGGCTGTACCATATTGTGTTTGCACCGACAATGTATGAAAGATCTAAATTTTTTGCATCCTTGTCAACATTTTGCATTATCAGTATTTTTAAAGAATTTTAACTTATTGATTTGCCAGGATTTTTGGCCTGAATTAGATAGGAGACTGATTGCATGAGGTACTTTGATTACTTTTTTTTTTCTGTGAGTTTTTCTTTGTTTCTGTCTGACATGCTCAATAAGTGTAATATTAGGCTTTGATACCCCAAAGTGAAAACTGCTCATCAGTGTCCTCAGGAAGACCACCTTTCAATCCACCACAAGCTGTTTAATTGCTTGGGTTGGGATTTGTGACTGGTCAGCAGGTTTAATGATCACCACAGTGTCACCACATCTTGCAGAAGAAAAATGACACTTACATAAACTTTCAGATTAGCCCAGTCAGCATAGTATGGTTCACTGGGACCTCATTCTGTTGTATTGTGGTTTCTTGAGGTTTCTGCTCCACCATTTGCTAATATTTGATAGAGGCAGGGCAGAGGGGATAGGAGGTTCACAGACACAATTTGGGTAGAATAGGTAAAACACTTTCATAGGTGTGTTGAAGGATTTCATGTTTGGGGACTGGACACTTAGACATTTTAGAACTGAATGCTTCTACTTGTGGCTTGTGACCTCTGCTTAGGTGGCATTTAACACTATGAATTGCTTTGCCTTCATAAACCATGTAAAATAGAAGTGGAGTATCTTCTATCTATTGAAAGTCATTGACAGATGGGGACAGAAGCAACCAAGATAAGCAACCATTGAGTCAGGCTTATTAAAACAAACAAACAAAAAATTTTTAAAGATACACTACTCCTCAGTCTGTTTTGGTTCAGTTATCAACCTTCACTCAATGAGTGCTCCCACCTTCTCCGTTAACCAACTTCACATTTCCTGCCTAATATCTCTCTCCTTCCACTTCTGGGTTAAATGTATGACATTTGAGCTGAGCATCGAGCAGCATCTGGCACAGAATAAGCACTCAGGAAATGTTTACTGATTAGACTAACAGTCACAAACACTGTGATCAGCATCACCCTTCCCAATTTTTCTATGAATGAAAACCACCTAGTGGCCACTGTTCTAGCCAGAAACGCGTGCCTTTGAAAGAAGAGTTGGCCATTTGATTTTGTGTTGATTTTTGGGAAGAGAAAGGAAGAAGGATGCAGGGCAGCCCATGAAAGGAAACCAAGTTTTAGTGTGCCTGGTGTGTGCTCGGGGAAATCCAATTTCTGGCCAGAGTTTCCTGGGATTGTGATTTCCTGGACACTTTTAGATGTTTGAAGAATATGTTTTTATAGACCATGTTGTCATCTCAGATGTTGACCTCTGATAACAGGAATGACATTGGCAGTGAGTAAACTAGCTCAGTGGTCGTCAAACTCATTAGTCAACAGAGCCAAATATCAACAGTACAACAATGATTGAAATTTCTTTTGAGAGCCAAATTTTTTAAACTTAAACTGTATAGGTAGGTACATTGTTATTAACTTAATTAGAGTACTCCTAAGGCTTGGGAAGAGCCACACTCAAGGGGCCAAAGAGCCTCATGTGGCTTGCGAGCCGCAGTTTGCCGACCACGGAACTAGTTTATTGCTAATTGCTGAGTTGTGTGAGTGCATACTAGTGCTTGACTGTCCACAGCCTACGTAGACTCAGGTTTCAGGAATGCTGGGTGGTGTTCCCATGATGGCTGCTCTTTGTGATGGTTAACTTAGGTAGATAAAAACCTATTAACCCCAGAATGCTTATGCAGAAAGAAGGTCCAGCAGCCATCAAAACTCTAAGTGGGACTCAGGCAGCAAGGACTCTCTTCAGAAGGGCTCCTTGGTCAGAGCAACAGAAATAGCCTGGAGAGGAAGCCGATGAAATCTTGTTGTCCTTAGCCTTTAAGGTAGACTATTCAAATGAAAGCCATTAAAAATCAACCAACTAGCCGGGCCAGTCTTGCTCAGTGGTTGAGTGCTGACCTATGAACCAGAAGGTCACAGTTTGATTCCCATTCAGGGCACATGCCAGGGTTATGGGCTCTATCCTCAGTAAGGGGCAGCCAATGAATGATTCTCTCTTATTATTGATGTTTCTATCTTTCTTCCTCTCCCTTTCTCTCTGAAATCAACAAAAACATATTTTTTAAAAAATCAACAAAACAACATTGACAGTCATTTTAATTTCTCTGTGTCAAAGTTAAATGTATCAAGGGGAAACATACAACATTTAAAACAGATTCTACTGAAGTTCCTATGTCACACTTAGTCTGTCTTCTCACTGGAATGTGAGCTGTGAGGGCAGAGACTTTGCCTCTGCTTTTCGCTGCTCTGTCTCAGGTACTGGGCTCAGTAGATACTGAAAAAAATGACACTTACATAAAGGAAAATGATATTTAGTCTTAAATTTATAAATCATGACTTGTAAGGAAGTTCTAGGTCAACTTAGAAGTTTGGAGAAAAAACTCTGGTGTGAGACTTTTACTCAGAGGAGGAGACATTTGTATAAAGGCCCCAGATAAGACAAAACATAGTTACAGAAAGTCAAGGTGGTGCCTAGGGGACAAACAGCTTCCCAGACAATTTCCTTGGTAGGTGTCCTCTTCGCATGTTCTCCCTCTCCTTTCTCCTCTCTTTCTGTTCCTGCTTTACGTTCAGCAAATATGATTATCTGCAATGTATGAATAATGTGTGATTTTAATCCTTAACTCGAAGGACCATTAATAGGGATGTTTTCAGATTGGCAGCCCTGACGCTGCAATGCTTGATTTTTGTAGAGCTGGGAGTGCTGGAGTTAGGATCCTGACCTGGTCATCTGAAACCTGCTGCCGTCTCTTCTACCTGAGTCTGACACCTACATAGACTCTCGGTCCTCTCCCCTGGGAATATGTGGCTGCCTACCTCATTCCCCAGAGGTATAGTATCACATGCCTTACCCTACATGGGCACCTGACCAGAGCTGGACCTAATAGTTAGTGTCCCTCTAGGTCCTAGCCCTTCTTGACTGATCTCATCTTGTAGTTGCCCATGATAAGAGCAGAGGCAAATTCAGAAGGTTATATGTCTAGAGGGTAACTTATCTTTGAGGTAAGGGTGATAGTGTAAATGTGTAAAGCGTGTAAGGAAGCAGTAGTTGGTAATAAGAGGGTGATTATGCTTAGTCTATCCTGAGTTGGCGGGGATATTAGTTCTGTCTTTCATCTGACTGAGACATTCCTATCTCAGTCCAAGGATAAGAAGAAGAGCTTGACAGAGTAGGCTGGCTTGGGAGTTCCAAAGAGCAGACTTACAAATTATCTTTGAGTACTGAATCTAAGAAGAAATTGAGGAATGCCCAAATATGTAGATATAAATTACTATCATATATGTTTTAAATAGAGCCATATGTTCCGTTTAATGGAACCATCCCTCATCTTTGAGCAGTATGCAGAGACAAGCTCATAGATTTCTATGAATTTTCTTCATAAAGTTGTAAAAAACTTATGTAAATTTTTTTATTGTCTCCTGGTAGTGACTTTCCATTAACCAAAAAAAAAAAAGGGATTAATTCTCTATAATTAAACAAAATACAAACAAAACACACATGGTATTAAATGCATACATTTTTATATAAACAGGTATGTGTGTTTCTGGAAGATAGAAGTTGATGAGTAATCCTGTACAGGCTGGGAGTAAACTAAAACCCTAGAATAATGGGCTTGGGAGAAGAATCGAGAGACTGCCAAATCTACCTTCTGCACTCAGAAAGTATGAAGAGCCAGTTTCACTTGTGGGAACAGCTGCCCTAATCCTCTGCAGATGAAAATCCTGCCTGATTGGTTGAGTAGCGAGGCGTTTCTATTGCAACTTTCATTGTCTGATTGGTTAATTAATGTTTAAAATTTGTTTTTCTTTTGGTCTCAAGATAGTTTTATTTACTTGTAGCAAATAAAGGAGACAGGGGATTAATATCCGAAGCTCTGCCTCCCCAAGGGAAGCTTAACCATTGTTTATATACAGGGGTGGGCAAAAGTAGGTTTACAGTTGTTCATATGGAAAAGGACATGCAAGTTATGATTATTACGACAGCTTTATTAACTCAAAAGAATGTTACGATAGCACAGTAAGCCTACTTTTGCCCACCCTTGTACACTGTTTGGTCAATTACATATTGATTTCTTCTTTGCAGTTGGCTACTTTCATCTGGTTGAGTTCCTGTCAGCTCATCCTATTTACAGCTGCATCTACAAAAATATTATGCTACATCTTAACATTTAGCAAGAAATAACATTCAGGACTGTCCAGACCTTGAAAACGTTGTCCTATTTAACATTACTATAGTCTCTTAAACTTTCTGATCTCAGTCTCACCACTTGTAAATGAGAGGTTCATACTAGATAACTTCTAGGATTTTCCAACTCTGATGTTCTATGATTTTACTGTCATTTCCCTCCTCCAGCCATTCCCTTACTTGACTTCCTTTTTGTTCAACTTGCTGATTTTATAAGGGACATGATGGGGCCTCACCTTTTCCTTGTGCCATTTTGTGTCATTATTTCATCTATCTATCCTGCTTCTTTCTTAAAAAATATATTGTTTTATTTTTTATTTCAAAGAACAATAATGCTGGTTCATGCTTTGCTTATGATCATCAGTGACAATAGGTATAAGCATTGTCTTTGTAGATCTATATGAAATCCTGCTAGTTCTAAAGTTCTAACAGACATATAGCCTAGCCACCTTATGTAGGTAGTGCTTATTCATTTCCTGGCACAGAATGAATTTATCTGGGTCATGGAGTAAGGGACCATGCTAGAGCACTCTGATTCTATGTCCTGTGTTTTCCCTTGGCTCTGGGGCCTATTTGGTTTCTTCTTTCACCTATCAAAATATTCTAATATTTATTTCTGAGTATCATAGACCTCTACTATTTATTTATTTTCCAGCTTTATTATGATATAATAATCTCAATAAATTAAGATCTCAAATAATATCTTATATAATGTTATGTAATTATATAAATACTAGAGGCCCGGTGCATGAAATTCGTGCACTGGAGGGGGGTTGTCCCTCAGCCTGGCCTGCACCCTCTCGCAGTCCGGGAGCCCTCAAGAATGTCCGCTTGCCAGATGTGAGGCTTTTATTATATAGATATTTAAAAATCTCAATAAATTGTTTAATTGACTTAAAATAACACTGTAAGTTTACATTGTACAGTGTACTAATTTGACAAATGTATGAATTACAAAATGATTACCATCACAGTGTTAGCTAATATCTCTATCATCTTATACAATTACCATGTCTTCTTTTATGATGAGAACATTAAAAATCTACTCTCTTAGCAACTTTTATATATAACTAGAGGCCCGGTGCACAAAAATTTGTGTACTGGGGGTGGGGGGAGTGTCCCTTAGCCCGGCCTGTGCCCTCTTGCAGTCTGGGACCCCTCAGGGGATGACCACCTGCTGGCTTAGGCCCACTCCCCGGGAGATTGGGCCTAAGCTGGCTATCAGACATCTCTCTAGCAGCCCGGGAGCCCTCGGGGGATGTCCACTTGCCAGCGGGGAGCAGGCCTAAGCTGCATTCAGACATCCTTAGCGCTGCTGAGGAGGCAGGAGAGGCTCCCACTGCAGTACCACCACTGCTGTACTGGCAGCCATCAGCCTGGCTTGTGGCTGAGTAGCGCTCCCCCTGTGGGAGCACACTGTCCACCAGGGGATAGCTCCTGCATTGAGCATCTGCCCCCTGGTGGTCAGTGTGTGTCATAGCGACCAGTCATTCCCAGTTGTTCTGCTGTTAGGGTCAGTTTGCATATTACCCTTTTATTATATAGAATAGAGGCCTGGTGCACGGGTGGGGGCTGGCTGGTTTGCCCTGAAGGGTATCCCGGATCAGGGTGGGGGTCCCGCTGGGGTGCCTGGCCAGCCTGGGTGAGGGGCTAATGGCTGTTTGCAGGCTGGTCAAGCCCCCACCCCATGGAAGTTTGGCCAGCCTGGATGAGGGGCTGATGGCTGTTTTCAGGCTGGCCACACCCCCTTTAGGGTGGGGGGTGCCTGGCCAATTTGGGTGAGGGGCTGAGGGCCATTTTCAGGCTGGCCAAGCCCCCCTGGTGACAGAAGCTCCCAGCCTCTCCTTTTTTTCTTTTTTTCTTTTTTTATTCTGGGATTTATTTACCTTCTATAATTGAAACTTTGTAGCCTTGAGAGGAGCTCAGAGCTGGCCAGGGCAGGTGTGGGGGAAGCTTGGCTTCCTCTATCACGAGGGGCAACCCAAGCCTCCTGCTCGCTCCAGCTCCGTGGCCACGGCTGACTGAAAGCAGGTATCTGGGGTTTATTTATCTTCTATAATTGAAACTTTGTTGCTTTGAGTGGAGCTCAGAGCCGGCTGCGGCAGGCGGGAAGCTTGGCTTCCTCCATCATTGGGGCAACCAAGCCTCCTGCTTGCTCCAGCTCCGTGGCTGTCGGCTGCCATCTTGGTTGGGTTAATTTGCATATAGTCGCTCTGATTAGCTGGTGGGCGTGGCTTAAGGCATAGCAAAGGTATGGTCAATTTGCATGTTTGTCTTTTATTAGTGTAGATATTAACTATAATCACCATGCTTTCATTAGATTCCTCAAATTTATTCATCTTATAGCTGAAACTTGGTCCTTTGACCCAAATCTCCCTATTTCCGCCATCCCCCAGCCCATAGTAACCACCATTCTACTCTCTGTTTCTAAGAGTTTGGCTTTGTTAGATTTCACAGGTTAAGTGAGATTCGTACAGTATTTGTCTGTCTCTGTCTAACTTCTTTCCCTTACATAATGCCCTCAAAGTCCATCCTAGTTTTTGCAAATGGTGGGATTTCCTTCTTTCTCCTGGCTGAGTGATGGGAGTAGTAATTCTTGGCCATGTAAAGTACCTGCACCAGTGACTGGCACATAGCTGAGCATCATCTCTGGGACCAGAGAGTGATTAGGGTCATATGATAAGAAAACAATACATAGGCCAGGACTCAAAGAAGAAAGCGGTGGGTCTCTAGATTTGGGAATTGAGATACAGTAAGGTAGGACATGCAGGACTTAACCTCTCTGGGCTGGAATCCTGCTGAGATTTAAAAGGTTGAGAGTGTGAAGAGAAGTGAAACTAGAACTGGATGTGTCCATCTTTAGGAGACACTGAAGAATACAATGGACATTGACATGTGTCCAGTGTCATTTCTTCTTTCATCAGAATAGGATGCCCAGGAAAGTCCAAAGTCAAAGGAGATAGTGTGTACAGATGAAGTTTATTTTGGGGATATTCTTTGTGTTTTTTAACTCATCAATATAATGATATGCAATTTCTGGGCCATATGTCTATATGTCTCTATGTATATGTTATTTATTTAGATAAACTTACATGCAATCATGTACACAAATCTTAAGAGTTCATGTGGTAAATATTTACAAAATATACTTAGGTCATCATCAGCCAAATTAAGACAAAGAACATTTCTAACACACCCCTGAGCCCCCTCCTCATTCTTGCCCTCCCCCAAAGGTAAACACTGTACTTCTTTTGTCACAGATTAGTTTCATGCCGTAAGAGATTTGGACTGAACATTTATCTTTGTAACATGTTAGTATTGAGAAATACAACTTCAGCAAGACACAAAATGTTTAGCTTAGATAGAAAAAAATATAAAATGAGATTTCTGATTTTATTATTTTTACCAGTAATTCTGTGATCACTCCTTATAAAAAGTGAATGCTAAATTATGAGGTTAACTCTTGCAAGCTGCATTATTCTGATTTGGGCAAAACATAAAGTAATTAGAAGGCCTGCGTTTGTTTCAGTGTGCTGTGTTGCGGAAACACCACTTCTCTCCTAACTGGCCAAACCCAGGTTCTTAGTTACCTTCTTTAGACTTTCTCAGAGTATATGTTTTCCAACATTATCTCTAGTCACATCATGATAAAGGTAATTTGAAGGACTCTGATGGCGGGGAAAATGTTTGTTTCAACTGAATAAATGTGGCTTAAAATATTTAATTAATATTTTCTAAAGTTAGGAAAATATCTGTGACTTCTAAGGCTTTTTTAAGATTATAAAATTCATGTTGAGGTTATTAATCTCATTACTTAAATATGCTCTATGTTTCCTGTGCTTGGAATTTTCAAAGAAAAAGCACACTGCTGCTTGTTAGCAGTGGCCTGTTTACACAATTGGAATAAAGTATATTCTTTATTTGAATAGTTGGTGAACCTAGAGCTTTTATTGAGACAGAGGATCCAGAATGAAGTACAAAAAAATCCAGAAAAAACCCTCATCTGGACAAATTGCTCAGTTAGTTCCTATTAATAAATTAATGGGACCTCATACTACCATGGCTATAGTGTGGTTATACTCAGCTTTGTAAATGCAGGCCTGTTGTTACATTAACATGACAAATTTTTGAGTATGTTGGACTTGCCCTCATGTAGACTCCAGCTTGAGGCAGTTTGTCCCTCCTTCTCCCCTCCTTTCTTGGTCACATAAATGGTTTCCTGGAAATCTGCCTATTAAATGGCTCATGTCATTTGATTGTCAAACTACATCATATCTCTTGTTTTTAATCGTGTCTTCTTTGCACTGTGGTCAGTCTCCCTGTAGCTGCCGTTCTCTATCCTTTCTGGGAAATCTCTTTATAGAATATCAACATGATGTTTGGGAAAACTGGAATGACGACAGTAACTTAGGTTGCATGCAATATAAACACGGCACCAATAATAATGTAGAAAGTGGTTGTGTTGTTATTTATTACTGACTGTTCATTCACTCATTACTACTTTCATTTATCCAGTAAAAGTTTGAATGCCAACTACATGTCAGGTATCACCCTAGGTGCTGGAAATACATAAAGAAGACAGCTCATAGTTTTCTGGCCATAGATGGATAGAAGAACAATAAACTATAATTATAGTGAAGGAGTCTTATTTGTAAGTTTATTGTTGTGTCAATTGAAGCAGCAAAGAACTGTTGCTATTGGTTATGGGAATGATGTTGTTATACTGAAAATAGTATTTATTAAATGGAATTCTTCTGTATACTAGTTAAGAAGAGTTTAGATCTCCTCAAACTATACTCAGGTATGAAGAAGAAATGTGTTTTTTTTTATTTCTTTGTAAGAAGGGCTTGTCCTCCTGACTCCCAGTCCACTAGGCAGCAGGAGAAAATGATTTCACTCCAGTATATGTCATCTGATACAGTGATATAAGTAGTCCCTTTAGATTTTACATGATCATTATTTAGATAAAATACTGTCTCTAGATATTTGGCTTCCTCTTCTGTTCCTTTCCAGGGTGGTTTCTGCATGTTTGGGGAGGGGAGTGAGATTGGGGGTCCCCTGACTTTCATGGACTTTTCCATCCTTGGGTGTCCAGCTGGGATCTGCTGATGGAGTTCGCAACTATGTAGTTCATGGTTTGGTCTATTTCAGCTGTCAAGACCCAGTGGTGCTTCTTTTTCTTCTTCTTTTTTTAAAAAATATATTTTTATTGATTTCAGAGAGGAAGGGAGATAGATAGATAGATAGAAACATCAATGATGAGAGAGAATCGCTGCCTCCTGCACACCCCCCTCTGGGGATTGAGCCTGCAACCCAGGCATATACCTTGACTGGGAATCGAACCGTGACCTCCTGGTTTATGGGTGGATGCTCAACCACTGAACTACTCCAGCTGGGCCCAGTGATGATTCTGAACTGACCTTGACCTCATCTCTTCTTAGCTTTGCTGACACTCTTCTTGGACCCTTTCATGTCTCAGTCACATCCTCCAGCCCATGGCCCTATAATCCCTGCATTGGGGACATCTAGTCAGGCTTGCTGACTCTCAACTCACTTCTGCCTACATCCTCCTCAGAGGTGCACAGGAACTTCTGGCCCCATCCATCTCACAACAGAACTCAAATTAGCTGGGGAAAGCCAGACGCTGTCCCTCCCTCTGTCTGGCCACTTCACATGGCTATGTTTACTCTGCTCTAACCATCTCCTAAGCTCTTGGAAGAACAGCCTCCTCAAGTTACAGTGGGTCAAATGCCACTCATGCTTGGAGTGCCCCGAAACTTATCTGACACCCTTTTCCATTGCCAGGGCCAGAACCCAGAGAAGGCGAATCAGGGCATTTTTGCTGACCACCTTAAGCCATGAAGAACTTTTGGGGGAATTTGAAAGGCCTTTGCTGGTTAAAAATAGCAGCTTTATACAAAATGAGCTGATTCTCATATTTCCTCATAACAAATTCAAACGCATAGCATTAATAATTAGTTTTAAAATAGAGATTAGAGTATTTAAATTGTCGCTAAGGTCTTTGTTTTTGAGAGCCTGGAGAGCAGGAAACTTGAACCTGGAATTCTTTCTTTTCTTTTTTTTGTTTTCTCCCCTGGCTGTGAAAGGCAAGGGAGGCCATGGAGGCTGTTCTCCCCAGTGTGTGGAGTGCGAGAAGCTGGGGGCCCTAGAGTAGGAAGGTAAGGCTCTTTCTCTTGCCCTGGTATCCACGGGCCTCTCTGAGGTATGAATTTCTACTTCAGGGCTTTGTGGATGCCCATTGGTCAAAGACTTCCTTCTCGCTTTTATTGTCTTCTGGAGTCACTGCTTATACTAACTCATCCTGTAAAAGATAGCAAAACAACTAGTTGAAATCTTTGAGATGTAGAGTAAAAGCAATAGATGGCTACCAAGGGAAAAATTTCAAAGTTTTCTGTAGGACTCACAGTTTGGTCTGTGGGTCAATGACTTTAAGTGTATCCTGCCCCCCCCAAAAAACTGCCTCTGCTGGAAGCTGTGGGGGCATTTGTCTAAAATGCGCCTGAATTTGGCTTATCAGGCTAGTGGTTTTTGATTTAACATTGCCATACTTAAAGGTTTTATTTGTTAATTGATGAGTGTCTGTGTTTTTTGACCTTGGAGTTGGTAGTTGTGCCTTTTGCCTGGAAACCATGGAGGAATCTTGCTCTCCCGGACTGCATTCCCTTTGTCTGAGGTGCCCTTAGTGTGAAGGGCTTAGCAGTAGTTGTGACATGAGCCTGGTGCTGGTCCCACCCTAACCTGCAAAATTCTCTGCAGACCTGGGCACACAGTGTCTAATGACCATATCTGGGAGCTGGTCAGTTACAGGCTATTGCTGCTATTCACGACTCATTGAAAAAAAATGAAGCAGTAGCATAAATATAGCTGACATATGTGGGCTTAGAGATAGAGAAGCTTGTTTCTATGCTAAACTGTTCATAGACTAAGCAAAAAGATTTATTGTGAATATGTAACAACAGCTTTTCAGAAGGAAAGGAGAGAGAGATCATTGATATTCTTGAACATCCACTACATAGCAGACACTGCTGCCTTAAAAAAAAAATCTAATTCCAATCAGTTACTCAGTGTACTAAGTCTGGTGTTCCCCTTTCTAAGACTCAGAGATTATGGATCTGTCCAAGATTGTGCAGCTATTTAATGGACACCGTGAGATGGTCAGACTGGAAAAACTCCCTAAGTGTTTGTGGAGCGGAGGAGTAGAGCAGAATGGCCCAGCTCTCTTGACCTGCAGCCGCAGCAAGTTTCCACATAAACATTTTGTCTTTCATTTCACCGAGTATTTTTCAAAATATATAATGCTTTGTTTATCTTTTAGGAAGATCCTGTTTGCTTTGAGTAGGACATGGAATTAATGGGTGTGAATTGTCGTACTCGAATTTCTTGTTGGGTGTTTGGATGCTCGTCTAAACCTCACAGTGCTGCTCCTGCTGTGAGTTCATTGTCCAGAAAAACCCTGGTGAGAAAGAGCCAGACACAGCCTATCTATTTTATGATAAATCCTTATTAACTCAGAATTTCAGAGACAGTAAAGACAAAGGTGTGTGTGTGTGTGTGTGTGTGTGTGTATGAAAACAAGGCTAATCAAGTTTTAAAGTAGTAATTCTTTGATGACCTGGTTTAATGAACAAATTAGGATAATGTCTCTCTCTCTTTTTTTGATGTAGACAGTCAGTCCTTTTAAGACCTTAAAGTAATTTAATCTCTTAATTAATCATAGCATTCTCTTTTAAGAACATCAATGTGCTAGTCACCTTTTCTTATATAATATGAAAACTTATTTCAGTCCACATTTTAATTTAAGAAAAATTTTACATTTTTAAACTGTCTAAGAAAGAGATTAATGTGTTGTCCAGTAATTTTCCTTTACCTGCCCTAAGCCAGTTTCCACTCTTCATAGACAAAAAAAAAAGAGTATCACTCTCTTCCTTTTGGAGAAAAAGAACGTTTCATAGCAATAACAATTTCCTACTTCATAAAAACTAGTTTTTACATCTTTTGTTTAATTATACCCTTTTACGCTCATGACAAGGATCAGTTAAGGCTTATTTGTACGCTCTTCTAAATGAAAAAAAGACAAAACAAAACAAAAATCCAGTTTCCTCATTAAGCTCAAGCGAAAGTTCCTTGTTCCCAAATCCGTTTAGGAGGCTGAGCCGTTCCAAATCTCCTCCACCTCTCAGGAGCACTTTCCTAATATCACCGGGTTGTGGAGGGCATTTTAAGCCCTAAATTGAGCAAAGAAATTGGCCCGGCGACGGTTTAGTCATGCATTAACTGGTCTAGAAATGGTTCTAGTGTACACATTAGGGAAATTAAAAGTGCTCAACCACAACCAGAGCCCTGGCTCTCTGGAGTGGATTCCAGACTTTGCATTTGGGCCGCCTTCCTGAAAGTGTTAGGCTGGGAAACAACCTTCTCTTCCACTTCCTTTTCATCCTCTTATCTCTAGTGCTGTGTTGCCTAGTGGCTCACAAAGGTGCCCCTGGCAGGGACTGCAGGGGCATTACATTAGGATAGGTCTGAGCCTATGTAATCCATGCACGCGTATTAAGCATTCTCGTTCAGTTGCACATTCCTTCAGAATTTTGTGCCTTCTAGGTGATGATCATGCAATCCTAAAAAAAAAATCACTTAAAAAAACATACATACATTTTAGAAAAAGAATTGTACAGAACATGGTATATTCTGGCCATGAATAGACTTTCAGTTCCAAGGAGTTTTCTTTTTAAAAGGCAAGTTTGTTAAGGTATAAAGTGCACATAATAAAATTTACACTTTTTGGTGTACTGTTCTGAGTTTTGACCAAACGCATATAGTCCTGTAACCAATACCACAATCTAGATACAGTACATTTCCATTGCCCCAAAACTACCCCGTGTGGCCTCTTTTTGTAGCCAATACCTCCTCTAACCCCAGTCTCTAGCAGCTGCTGATCAGCTCTCGTCTCTATACTTTTACCTGTTCCAGGATGTCACGTAAGTGGAATCACATATTATGTAGCCACTCGAGTCTGGTTTTTACCATTGAGTATAGTGTAGCTGAGATTCATTCATTTGTTGCATGTCTCCATAGTTTATCCCTTTGTATTGCTGAGTAGTATTCCATTGTGGGGAAGTCCTACAGTCCATTTATTCATCCTCTGAAGGATATCTGAGGTGTTCCCACTTTTTAGTGATTTGGAATAGAACTGCTATAACCATTTGGACACAGGTTTTGTATACATACAAATACAATTGTTTGTATGGAAAATAATACAATAATTAATAAATAATTATATAAGAATGAACTCTGTGTTTCACATACTCATAACTGCAAACCTACTTTTGCCCCACCCTGTATAAGTTCATGCAATCCCTAGATAAATATCTACAGGTGGGCTTGCTGGGGGATAGGGTAAGTTTATGTTTTTCAAAGGGTAATTGTTAAATTTATTTTAAATTTTGTTATTATTTTCTAATTATAAAAGTGATACATGTTTATTATAAAAAAATTGAAAAATATGGAAAATTTGCCTACAAGGAAAAAAAACCCCTTCATCTCATATATCTTTCATTTTCATCTGGGTATGTGCAAATTTACTTTAACAAAAGTGTTAATATTTAACTACTGGTTTATGACCTATTTTTTTCCTTCACAAATATTTTTCTGTATCATTAAATATTATTTAACATAAATTAGAATGACTTTATAATAGCCAAGAAGTAAATTTGATGGTAGGAGTATCATGAGTCATGCCAGACTAATATAGGAGATATTTTGGGATAAAGGAACTTAGAATTTCTCTAGTTGAAGCTGTTTGCACATGCCTAGTCATATTTGCACAGCCCTATGTTATGAGAATTCATTTAGGAACAGTTAGAACTGATATGGCCAATTGCCTTTGTGTGGATATGCCCTTTATTTTTGAGGCTTATGGGTAGGAATAGAATTTCGGTCTACTCCATATTTTTTTCTCTTGGGTAAATGCAATAGCTATTAACAATGCTTTAAATGGTGACTGTAAGAATATTATTGTTCTTCACATTCATAAAATAATTTGCATGATTTTTCTTAAGTGAAATTGGGATTAGAGATTATCATATATTAAATAACTAGCTAATAACTAACGATCTTTTTTTATATGCTACCTGCATTACTGATTCAAAAGACGTCTCTGCACTCAGATAGTCAGTGAATTTGCTATTTTTGTTGACATTTGGGGAAACTCGGGATGTTCTTAGGGGGAGAAGTACATTCATTCATGTACCTGGCTTGCAAAGCCCTAGGCATGTCAGGTCTATTTTCCTGGTTCTCTGAAGAATAGGCTAACAACAGTTGGCTGGGCAGTGAAGAAGAAGATCTGAAAAGACCTTTGTTTAGATGTCTGGCAATACTTTCTATACCTAAGTATTAACCCTTTTTATTTCCAGGCCTCAACTTCAAGATACATATTTCTTAAGAAAGCATTAACAATAAAATACCCTTCAGCATCAATGACTAGTATGCCTCTATAATCAAAGAGACTGACCAGGGCAATGTGGGCTGCTTTCCCCATTGGACTGGTCTTGGTTGCAAAGACCAAATCCTTTAAAGTTTAAGAGAGAGAGAGAGAGAGAGAGAGAGAGAGAGAGAGAGAGAGAGAGAGAGAGAGAAAGAAAGAAGAAGAAGAAGAAGGAGGAGGAGGAGGAGGAGGAGGAGGAGGAGGAGGAGGAGGAGGAGGAGGAGGAGGAGGAGGAGGGAGGGGGAGGGGGAGGGGGAGGGGGAGGGGGAAGGAGGGGGAGGGGAGAAAGACAGTGCCAGTGCACCTCTCCATAGAGTAAAAAACTCACTGCTAGCCCATAACAGAGGAGCCCAGGGGTCAGTCTTGAGCATGAAAAGAAGTTCTGTGGAACGTCTGGGCTCTGAACTCCTTGCCTGCTAGGCATGACTGGCCAACCTGTAAACAGAATGTAGATACCAGTTTGTTGTCTTGCTGATAGACATATCTAAGACCCAGCTATAGCAGCAACAGATAATAATTGCTTTTAAAAGAGTTGATTTGGAGCTTAGTTTTCTTTCATTTCTGTCAGGGAAGCATTTAAAAAGAATCTAGAATATACTTTTGAGTTAGTTGGGAAGTCAGGAGTTTTAATGGGAAATTGGTTGGTTCACAAGCAGGCAATTAGTTTGGTGCAGGAGTGTATCAACCGGGTATGCGATCAATTTACTGAGCACAGTGTAAGTTGCTAGGAATACGGCCAGCCCGAATTCTATGCTAAGCAGTATTTCAAGGTGGCTTTGTATTCGGGCAACTTATCTAGTTCCTAAGGAAACGAGAGAACACCATGTTTTATTTAATTTGTATTTTGGTACCTGCTAAGCAAACTAGGCATTTTTAAGTACGTCATATTGTCACTAGCCCTTTAAAGCTCTCCCGTATCCCTGCTGTCCAACAGTAGTTCCCCCTCAGTTTTGAGTGATGTTAATCTAAACACATTAAATTTCAGTCTTGTTCTTTCTGCACACACAGAGAAAGCTGGGTCTGAAGAGAAGAGCAGAGCTTACACACAAGAAGGCCAGTGTTTGCACTCAGAGAAGAAAGTGTGTAAACTAGTCTTGTAATGGTTTTTAGCACTGTTCTGAGTGGCATTTGGCATTTAGAGGTTGGAAACATTTTAAAATTCAGTGCTTAATATTTTTTCCTTTGCAAATGTTTTTCTTTAGTATATGTTATTATGTCAGTTGTTCTCTCGTCATGATCATTACAGAGCCCATTTGGTATCCATGTGAATTGGTTTAATGGGAGCAAGAGAAATTCTGGTTATATACCAGGAAGAACTTCCTGAAAAGCCAGGACAATGGTAATACTAAGAAGATGGGGAAATAGCGTCTTGGACATACATAAAGAGAACATTTTACAGTGTTCTTCGTGGGGGAGTTTGGCTGTTTCTCTGCTCAGAATTAGGGGGAGGACATGAAATGATCTTTTGTGACCATTTCTACATTGTGCCTTTGTGATTCTCTAAGTGTAAGCAAAGGGGGAGAGCCCTGTGTGTCCAGCGTGTGTTTGAATCATTTTCATCCTGGAACCTTATGTGTAGGAATGACCTGTGACAGCACTTCTGTTGGTGGAGAGAAGTCTCTTTACCCAATAAGGAAGAGCATCCATATTTGGACAGTTTTA
Source organism: Myotis myotis (assembly GCF_014108235.1). Lineage (NCBI taxonomy): Eukaryota > Metazoa > Chordata > Mammalia > Chiroptera > Vespertilionidae > Myotis > Myotis myotis. The sequence goes on from NW_023416357.1 coordinate 39,103,922, forward strand.
TTTATTACGAATAATTTTGAATTGTGGTATAAAATCTGCTTGTGGTAATTCTCTCGACTGGGTTTTGCCCCCGAGACATTGTATAGGAAAACTGCTTTTTCTTGTACATAGCCCCTCAAAAGTTGGAGAACAGCTTTCATGGCTCCCTAATAAGTGTTCTCTTTGCCAGAGTAAACCCCTGATTTCAACAGTCTTTCTTCACACGATGTGAGTTTGAGAGCTGTTATTACCCTGGTGACACTCCCCAGCCAGTTGAAATGTGGTGCCTAATAAAACAAAACCCTGGCAGGTTCTGGTCCATGCAGAGGGCAGTGGGCCTCTTCCCTTCCTTGTTCTGGACACTGCCCGACAGTCTCAGTCGGCCTCAGCTTGTTTTGGACAGCTGCGCTATACCATCGACCAGCCCGAGGTTACTGCCATTTGAAATCTCTAGATCCTCCCCACATCAGTGATGATTCCTTGGTCCTCTTCCATCTTTGTGGAGCTGCTGAGCTTTCCTTAAGTACAATACTTTCATTGATAGTTGGGAAGTTCATCTTGTTAGTGTTGGCCCGTTCTTTTTGAATCTTGATTTGCAATAACTGCCCCTCCCAGTTTTGCTCCTGGCATTTGTAAATTTGATAAGGACACCTATTGAAACCATTAGTAAACATGTAGAACAGGATAGCCCTGCCTTGTTTTTATTTTTGGAAAAGCTTCTTGTTGTTAAAACAATTTTTTTTTTATCCCCACATAGTAAAGAAATGGTTGGGCCAGTGGCTGATTGAATCACAGGTCACAGTGGTGCCTCTACATATCTTGGATCAACTCCTTTGCTTTGCAAGTCTGAAAATTCAATTTTTTAAAAGTGAGACATGATATACAAATCTATTACTGAAACCTGCTTTTAAAGAAGTTTTTAAATTATAAAATATTAGAAATATAGAGAAGAGTGCAGAGAATAATTCAACAAAACCCTCTTTAAACTTATCACATAGGGTTAAGACAAATGGAAAGGTTAATATTTTTTCCTCTTGTTCAGAACGCTGAAGAATATTCTCAGCCACGGAGAACTAGTATGCACCCTCCACCAGACACAGGGTACCCAATGCTCTGGCCAAGAGAAGGTTCCCACTGGGAATCCTGATGAGATCAGTCAGTGAGTGAGCTGCCAAGTGGCCCTGGGTTAAGTGTGTTCTGCAAATCAGGTTGTTTTCTGTGGCTGCTCTTTCCACCTTTTACCTTGTGTTCTAAAGGAGCAGTTTTGATGCAGAATGGTTGACCAAAGGTTTGTAAATTTGCCTTAAGAAAGAAAAGAATATGGTGCTGGGCATTACAATGTGAGTTATACAGCTCAAAGTGCAGTCAAGGAAACAGGTAATAAAGATGAGCAGAACATTAGGAAGTGGTAGAAAGCCCTGGGCATTATGAAGGGCCTTGTAAGTATCACTGGAACCTGAAAATATTGACTCACCATTAGGTATATATAGCTAGAGGCATATCTTGGCGTCACGGGTTTTGAAGAGCCTGTCGGGATTGCCAGTGTGCATAACTGTAACTCTGTAAGGACTTGACTGTGAGAGGTTAGGAGGCTGCCTGGCTCAGCCTCCTAACTAGCTGTGTGACCTTGGGTACATTATTTAAGCACTCCCTGCCTCAGTTTCCCCATTTGTTAAATAGGTGTTATAATTGAACCCCTACCTCAAAGGATTGTTGTGGGATTAAATAAGTTAGTATATTGGAAACAGTTAGAGCTGGGCTTGGCACATTGGTAAATGGTGATAAATAATATCGCCTGTGTTCGAATGCTGCCCTAATAATGAGGGTGGCTAGGACATGTCCCGTGGGCTGTAAAGGAAGACTGTCGCAAATGCTGCTTTAGGGAGCTGCAGTATCCACTGTGGGCCTCGTCAAACTGTTTGAAATATTCAGATTAGTTGCTTGCGTCTTCTTGTCTCCAGGACAATAAGAAGGGTAGAAAAATTCTCACTCTCCAGGTTTTCTATTTCTAAAAATCATTTAATTTGTATTCTTCATAATTGTACCACCTTTTATTTCAATGCACAGTCAAAACATTAAAGTTCTCATTTGGTTACTGATCACATTATGCTTTTTTATATTATGTAGTCAAGTACCTTCCTTTCCTCAATAGGTATCCAAATTATACTATGGAGACAGTTCCATGAAAATTCTGTGGACTGTATGTTTATTTAGAGAGAGTGGAACTTCATAAGTTGAGGCTTGTGTTTGGGGGCCTGTAAATACCTATGGCCCACACTAACAATTTTTTTGATCTTGAAATAATAGCAAGCAGTAGATAGACCTGAACTCAAACCCCAGTCATGACATGCTAACTTGTACTGAGTCCCACTTTCTTACATTATAAATGGGAATTATAAAACTCACCTTGCAGTGTCATTGTAAGGGTTAAACATATTTGCTAACAGTGGTATGCAGTGGAATTCAATGAAAAGTAGCTTTAAAAAACATCACTATAATCCTGGATAAAAGTCAGTTTTACTGAGGTTTAAGTGAGAACATTAACATACATATGATTTATAGTTTATGGCTATTTATAGTTTTAAAAATGTAAACCTGTAGGTTATAATTCTGTTTATAAGTTTGTAAAATAAAAATTTAATGAAACCTACCCAATGTATCCTTAAACCCAGAGTTTAAAACAGTAAGCTGCCCAGGCAGACATGTTGTATGTTCTCACAGAAGAGGAGCTGGGATAAAAATGCTTCTCACCCTGTTAACAAGGTGAGCCAGCATGGCGGGAGGGAGGTGGTCCCTGGATGCACCTGTAGTCAATACAGGTTAAAACTGCGGTGAAGAAGAATTGCTATAAAGATGGATGTCTTTAGTGGTTTCCAACTTTAGAGTTGAAAAAGAAAAGAGTTATTCTTGAGGTTACCCTACACCAGTGATGGCAAACCTATGACACGTGTGTCAGAGGTGACACGCGAACTCATTTTTTTTGGTTGTTTTTTCTTTGTTAAATGGCATCTAAATATATAAAATAAATATCAAAAATATAAATCTTTGTTTTACTATGGTTGCAAATATCAAAAAATTTCTATATGTGACACGGCACCAGAATTAAGTTAGGGTTTTTCAAAATGCTGACACGCCGAGCTCAAAAGGTTCTCCAGCACTGCCCTAAAAAGTACCCACCTGTTTAGACTCTTTGGGTCTTTTACTTACTTTGTGTTGTGTCTTTAATCAAATAGTTGAAGACCAGCCTCGAATGTGTTTGGGACAGTTTGAATCTTTGAACTGGATTATTTTTACTGTAATAATCAGTTGAAATTCTTTTATTTTTTCCCTTTCTCTGCCTTTAAGCTTTAAAACAAAAAACAACTAAAATCTCTTATCCAGAAATGTAGAAGGCTTTTGATGTTCTCTGTGATAAGGATAATCCATTTTTAGCAATTGCGTGCTCCGTGTGTTCAAGATTTAGCATATTGGGTTTCAGCGGGAATGCTGTAATTTCTGTAATTATTGGTAACAGGTTTACATAGACTCAGAGGATTACATGTGCTTTCATTATATGGTCAAAAGGTTTTGGAGGTATGTAGCCTGGAAGGGGAATATAACTAGTTAAAAAGGAAATATGAGTCCATTTCTACCCTGGAATGAGGTAACTTCAGGGCTTACTGTAATTTGAGGATTTCTTCAGTTAAACATCTTTAAAAACACAGATTATTGTAAATCTTGGGGCTGTGCTTTTGCTTGGCTATTACAGATTTTTTTCAGAGAGAAGGGGTCTCGTGTAATATTAAGGCTCATTTGGGTTTAAGGAAATAGCCGGGACACTGGCACAGTCAGCAGAGTGGCTGACAGGGTTCTGTGTTGTCGTGCGCTTCAGAAGATCCATACTTACCATGTGGCCAGCAAACTCCTCTTTGAGCTGTTGGTTCTGGTAGGGTAGTTATGGAACAACAATGAATGTGCCTCTCTGATCAGTAAGTTATAAAAGTCACATGCCTGTGGAAAACTCTAACGACTCATTAGTTGTGCTGTACTTTTGAGTAACCTCAAGAGGCCCAGGGTAAATGGCATAATCTAATCTACAGTGTCAGAAATATCCTTTATTATTAGGAATGACGTTTAAAATAATGAAACTTTTCTTTATTATGTAAATAATTCTTTATTGATGAAGCTGTTCTTTTCCAGCTCCTCTCTTTTCTGAATTAAGGGACACTTGCAGGAGTACAACTTCTGGCACTATGTTGGGGTAAAATTGTTGAGAGAGAGAGAGAGAGAGAGAGAGAGAGAGAGAGAGAGAGAGAGAGAGAGAGAGAGAGAATATGAGAATGGTAGAATTATTCAGTTTTCATTAAACCAAATTTGAGATTTAGTGACATATTTAGCTTTTAGGTGTTTTCTGTAATTGTGCCTGAGCCTGTGGTGGAAATTGAGCCATAACCAAACCATCCCTGCCTTCTGTTGCATGGAAAGCTATGAAATGTTTCCCATTTACTCTCTATAGGTGAGTTCTTGCCAGTGGAATGGGAGTGAAGAGAAGAGTGCCATGCTTAGGCATGGACAGCTCTCCGTATTCTGTTTTCCTTTTGACTGGAATAGAGCAGAATAACTTGGGATTCAAGTGTTGTAGGTGACAGAGCTACAAGGTAGCAGGAACCTGGGTCCCTGGAAGGCTCCTTGGAAGAGAGTCACCCAAGCAACAATTGCTACATTGAGGTTATTACATGAGCAAAAAATGAGCTTTTATTGTATTACACCAACCAGCTTTCAGTGTTTCTCTATTACAGTAGCCAGCTTACCTCTCTACCTCCTCTCACTCTATCACTCAGTTTAAGGCACTGGAGCAGCTCTCTTCATTTCACATCCATGTCTAGGCAGGGGGCTATAGCCCTCATTGGTTGTTTCTAACATACTTGCTGTATTCTTCACTGATCTATCATTTTTGGTTGCTTTCCCATTCACTTCATTTTCATTTCTTTCTCTTCTCTGAGGTTATACACCTGAAACTAATGTAATATTGTATGTCAACTGTAATTGAAAAATAACTAAATATTTAAAAAACAAATAAATGTACAAACTTGCAAGCCTTATTTTCACATACATTTAATTAATCAGAAAACCAGCCAAAGATCTGCCTGACCACTCAATCTAAATAACTCCCTAGGCATATCTGAAACTAATATAATATTGTACATCTACTAATTAAAAAATAAAAAAATTAAAAAATAATAAGACAGTTCTCTGGGGACTTGGTTTCATTCTACTGTTTTAAATTCTCTGTATAGCAATCATCATTATCTGATATTTTCTTGTTTATTGTGTTTTCTTAGCAGAAAACTCTAAACTTGATAGTAGGGATTTGCTCATTTCACTGCTGCATTTTTCATTCTCAGAACACTGTATAGAAGTGCTCTAATAGGGACTTAATAAATGATGAATAGGAAGCAATTTTTTTGTTTCTTCACAAAAAGTTCTTTTCTTTTCATTTAACTTAACTTTTTTAGTCCTTTCTGTGCATAAGATGCTGTCGAGGTCCCATGGGACCTAGAGATTGCCAGATATTTGAGAGACATTTGGGATGAAATAATTCATTAACACCTTGACTATGATAAAAAGGATAGTTTACAAATAAAAAAATAAAAAGAATTACTAACACTTACTGAACTCTTACTTTATACCAGGTACAGGTATTTATTATCTCATTTGACCCTCACTGAAATATAAGAAAGAGTATTAATTCTTAATCCCATTTTACAGACGAGGAAAGGAAATTAAGTCACAGAGAAATGAAGGTCTTTCTGGAGTGAATGAATGAATGGGGAGACTTAAGGGCTGGGTCTGGCCATCTGGGGCACTGTGGGCCACTCCCTCACTTGTTTGTGTCTCTGAGGGTTGGGAGACTCAGATAGGATATCAGAAGCGCCTTGCAAACAGTGAAATGTTAAGGAAATGGATGGTATTATTCCTTCTTTAAATTTTATTTTTATTACAGTTAGCATTCAGCACTTTTTTTGTATTAGTTTCAGGTGTACAGCACAGTGGATAGACATTCATATAGGTTACAAAGTGTTTCCTCCGATAATTCAAGTGTCCACCTGGCACCATAGAGTGTTAATATAGTATTGTTAACTCTATTCTTTATGCTTATTTTGTAGTTACAATGGGAGGTATTATTATTCTTAACAAGATTAATGGCATGCTCAGGCTTTGGGGATTGTTCCCTGTGTTTGTTGTGACCAATGTTGTTCTTGTACTTTGGGCTTTGTGTTGAATTAGGACAAGGGGAGTGACTCCAATCGACTTTTGGTTAAATGTACCGCCGGAGAAGCCAGCATTGGCAGCTCTGTATAAAGGTCCTGTTTTTTGCTGTCTGAGAGCCCCATCCAATTGACTTGAAGATTCAGAGTCCTAAGTAAGGGGCAGAAAAGGACAAGGTCAGAAAGTTGGGATCCTGCATTCTAAAGCCATTGCCGACTCTGAAGTTGGAGTGAGAATGAGAAAGGAATTGAGGGTGCCCTCCCCTCATCCCTACATTGTTATATATAACATAGGAGAGACGGACTTACCAGATGGGGGTGTGACGATTAGTTGGATGTGAGTAGTTTGAAAAAGAAAACAAAACACACCTTCTTCCCTTTATGATGTGTCCCAAAGAGACACATTCCATAGTGCTTCTTTTGCCTTTAGTTCTTGATTTTGATCAGATGAAATGTTCTTTGTCAGCTTCAATGTTCAGCTCATTTTCCTCCCCATGCTCCTCCTTTTTATAAAAGTGTTTCCAGATTGAGGTTCCTGGTAGCGTGAATATCTCTCTTCTGCTTATTTTCACTTATTTATTTATTTTCCATCATTTTTCCCTTTTCCTGATTCAATTAAATTCCACATTGCTTTGTGTTTTTTTGCAGCTCTTTCTCCTCTTGTCATTGTCATCACTCCCTGGCCCACTGCTGCTTCTTTCTCTTTCCCTCCCCACCGAGTCCTCATCCTCCTGTCTTTGTCTTTCTTTCCATGCCCTCTTTGGAGCTGGGCTGCACTGAGCTCTCCGTGCCCTTTCTTCATGGCCCTGCCTCTCTTGTTTCTTTGGCTTCATTGGTGACCATGCTGTGACTGAGCTGGCTGTTACCTGCTTGTGCAGATTCGAGAAGGAAACGAGTGCAGGGAAGAGTAGCAGGCCCTGAGATGCTCTGTAGTTTGACAAAGGTGATGGGAGTCGAGGTAGAGAAGAGACAAGAGAGTGGAGGACTATGGGTGTTGTGGGGGTGGGTGTTGGGGAACTATATGATTTGTTTCTATAAAGGTTCTTTCTAGTCCCTGCAGGAGGAGCAGTGGCTCACTGCAGTGGGGGTGGGGTATGTGTGGGTGGGAGGGACTCAGAGGCTACTGGATGGAGGGTAAAGACCCAGTTCTGGCCCTAGGTCTGCTGTGTGATGGGACCCAGAACAGGTTACCTTCAGTTTCTACGTTGTCAGGGAAATATTTTGTAAAGGTTTTGATCTAGATGTGCTCTATGCCTTCTTTTAGCTCTATATTTTATAAATTTCTGAATCTATGCTTCTCTTAGTGAGGATTCCATGATTCTTTTATTTTGCATGGGGCATTGCTTGGCAAAATCTTCAGTGCTCTTACGAGTGCCTGCTGTGTGTGTGCACATGTGAATGAGTGTGTGTGTGTATGTGCCTCTGTGTGATGGGGATAGAGGGTGAAGGGGGTGGTTCTGGCACAGATGCTGGTCAGATAGATGGGTGGGTCAAAGGGCCAATACTCTTCCCACTGCTCAAAGTTGTTTGTCAGAAGAGCTGCAACCTCTGACCCCCCACGGGGCCCTTCCTCCTCCAGGGACTCCCTTCTTTTGTACCTTTATAAGAGAGACAGCCTGTGCAATACAGTGTGGTCTACCCTGAAGTAAGAATGCAGACAGTTGTGTCACTGTTCTTTACCCAGGAGAGGTCAATTCACAGAAACCTAGGGCTCTTGTATTCCTGGCAGAGTCTTGGTGTTGGTTTGGCACGTTCAGTGCTGTGCCGCTGATCCGCACTGATCTTCAGATAACTAACTCTTGGTTTGACATACATCCTAGACTTCAGGTGTTAAGTAATAATCTTGTACAATTACTATCTGCGTAGGTTCAACCTGAGTTTGAAATTATGTCTTTACTATGTTGCAAATGTAAAGCTTGTTTGAAATACGAAATGCAAATATAAAACTTGTTTGAAATCTGAAATATAAAATGAGCTAATAGAATTTTATCTTCCAATATAAACTAGCATTGGGGCCTTAGATACCCTAAGCAGATAGTGCTTCAACTTTTTTTTTTGAAGTACATACAAATCTTTTTTCCAAACAAAGTATTATGGAGAGCTTTAATATATAAACTTGATAAAAACTTTATTATAAATATATTCCCCAAGTTTAACTTTATTATATTATATTATATTAATTAATTAATGTGCTGCGAGCAATGAGTTAGCCTGGCAGTTCAGGTCTTCTCCAGTGTATAAAATATTTAAAAAATTTTTAAAATATATTTTTATTGAGAGAGAGGAAGGGAGAGGGATAGAGAGAAACATCGATGCGAGAGGAACATCATCAATCAGCCTCCGTCTGCACACCCCGTACTGGGGATGAAGCCCACAACCCGGGCATGTGCCCTGACCTGGATTCGAACCGGTGACCTCTTGGTTCCTGAGTCGATGCTCAACCACCGAGCCACATCCGCTGGCCGGTCAGTGTATAAAAATTTGGTAAATAGTAAATTTAAGTAAATGCACTATTTTTAGGTTAAAAGTAATCGAAAACATATTTTTCGAAATGAAATTTAAATGGGATATTAGAATGCCTAACATTCTTCCTTTAGGACCTAGGGTTTCCCTGATCTCAGTTTGAAAACCACTAATGCTGATAATTGAAATAAACTGAACATTAATCCAAGGAGCTAGGAAGTAAACCAAAGCAAAAGAATGAGGGAGAAATTAATTTAAAAACAAAACACAAAACACTTATCTAGAGCCACCCATTTATTTATTTTTTCACATGGAAGCTACTGATGTAGAATTATAAACCAGGTATCATAGGTTCTAGCCTTTCAAGGCTAGAGATTTAGTCCTATTCTTTCTTAGAACAAACAAACAAGCAGAGCAAAAACAAACCACCATTTCCTGGTAGTGCTTATTCCTCCTGAGCTGCAGCAATTCTTGTCATCCTTGGACATCTCTGATCCGTACAAGGCTCTCGCTGTGGACCTGAACTGTGTCCTGTCCTTCCCCCCATTGTTTTGGGCTTTCCCCTTGGGACCTGCAGGGCATGTCTAATCCCTTGTCCGCATGACAGACCCTCACATATTTGCAACCGTGACCGTTTATGCAGGAGTCTTTTCTTCGTTGGCAAAACAGCCCCAGTTCCTTCAATTGTTCCTCATGTGACAGCATGGTTTTTGAGTCCCTACGGCATCCTTGTCATTTTCCTCTGAACGTGTTGTCAGTTTAGTCTGTATTTACATTAAAGTACTCCATGGCTGAGATATGTCTGATAGGCATGGAAGAGAGCCGTCCATACTCATTCTTCATGGAGTCACTAGATTTTCATCAGTGTATGTTTGGGCAGAATTAGCATTTTAGTCCCAGTGATGACTCATGCTTAGCTGATTTTTGACTAAAATCCCAACTGGTGTCCAACTATTAACTGCAGTTTGCTTCCTTCTTTTATTTTTGCATTTGATTATTTTGAAACCAAGTGCAGGACCTTTATTCCTCAAGAAATATTGGGATACTGTAAGGGTAGAGATTGCAATTTAAGTATTCTTATACCCAAACCAATATATTTCCTCTTATGATCTGCTTAAAATGTCAGATACTTGTTTTTAATTTCTAGGAGTCCTATGTTTTTATGGAATCTGTGAGTGAGTGATTTGAAAAGGAAGCAAGCTAAGGAGCTCTTCAAAGCCTGCGTCTGGTCTCGTGAGGAATCTGGAGTCATTTACTGACCTCTGCCATGAATTGTGTTTTGCTCAAGTTAGCTGTGTTACAGAACAAAGGCTATTTCAGTTCTGTGTGGTGAATCATTGCATCAAGTGTGAAAGTCATCGAGAATATTTGTGTTTGTTTAACTGAGTTTGATGTAGAGTTTTGAATGATGGATACCTTTTAAAATTAATATTACTGTGCACGTTTAATTTATGGTAATTATTCCTTTTTATTAGCAATCGTGTTGATTGTGTGTCCTTGACAGTTTTTGTCTGTCTGTTCTATCAGCTATTGCGAGAGGCAAGCTAAAGTCTCCCATTGTGATCATGGATTTGTCTATTTCCTCTTTTGGATTTGTTCATATTTCTTTTCTATTTTGAAGCATTCAGATTTAATACTATGATAGAATCCTGTTCAATTGACACTTCTTATGATGAAAAGTTCCTCTAGCTTTCATAATATGTCTTGCTTTAAAAACTACTCTGGCTGATATTATTTTGGCCATACTAGCTTTGTTTTGGTTAGTGTAGCTTAGTATATGTTTTTACTTTTAAGCTTTCTGTGTTATTTTTTTAAGTGTCTCTCTTGTAAGCAGCATATAGGTATTGTTACTGTTTTCTAGTTTTAAAAAAATGACATAATGACTGTCTTGTTGTTGTATTGGAATCAGTTCATTTACATTTACTATAATTGCTAATATAGTTGGACTTAATAGAACTCTCTATTTGTATCTATTATTGTTCAAAAGTTTATAATGGTCTCTATTATCCATGAATGAGTGAGATCATGTGGTATTTTTCCTTCATTGACTGGCTTATTTCACTTAGCATAATGCTCTCCAGTTCCATCCATGACGTTGCAAATGGTAAGAAGAACTCTCTATTTGACATACGTTTTCTGTTATTTATTTCTTCTGTCTTGTATTTTTGATTAAATATTTTCTATTTAATTTTTTCTCTCTGTAACCTTTTTTTTAAAATTTTTTAATATATTTTATTGATTTTTTACAGAGAGGAAGGGAGAGAGATAGAGAGTTAGAAACATGAATGATAGAGAAACATCGATCAGCTGCCTCCTGCACATCTCCTACTGGGGATATGCCCGCAACCCAGGTACATGCCCTTGACCGGAATCGAACCTGGGACCTTTCAGTCCTCAGGCCGACGCTCTATCCACTGAGCCAAACCGGTTTTGGCTCTCTCTGTAACCTTTAATTATACATTCATTTTACTATTCTATCAGTGGTTACTCTCAGCTTAAAATATGTATATTTGATATAAATAGAAAACACTTTTTCAAAACTGTTAGATACTTTAATTCCATCTCCCTTTTATATCATTATTGTCCGACATTGTAGTTCTACAAATATTTTTAACTCCTGACATTACAATTATCATTTGTACATTAGATATTAATTATATTCACATATTTATCCATTTTACTGTTCCTCATTTCCTCTTGCATTTCCATGTTTCTGTTGGAGATAATTTTACTTGTGCTTAAGTAAATGCCCTTTAGTATTTTAGTGCTGGCCTGCTGATAATGAATTCCCTCAGCATTTGTCTTAAATATTTTAATTTCATCTTCATTTTTAAGAATATTTTTGTTAATAATGGAAATTTAGGTCATCAATTATTTTCTTTTTGGCTTCTATAACTTCTCTTGTTCTCCACTTTCTGGAGTTTTATTATATTTATCCTCATTTCCATAGTTCTCTTTAAGAATGACTTTTTAATTTTTCTGTCTTTATTTTCTAGTTGTTATCAGCAAACATATTGACCTAATGTGCTTTATTTCATCTAGTTAGGAAGTGGAAGCCATTCCTACCCCAAGGGCTATTTCTAAAGAAATGTCTTAAGTCTTCTAGGTCATTTTAGTTTACCTTCCTTTAAAAAAAAAAAAAAAGACATTCTGTTATTTCTTCCTGGATCTAAACAATTCCAGATCCTGAGCGGGGACTGTTATCGATGGATGGAAAAAACACTGAGAATGCACACCTCAGTGTCAAGGACCACTTTCATCTTAAGTGCCATTGGAGAGGAGCAGGAGAGTTGGATGAAATAGTGTCAGGTGGCAAAAACATTTAATATCTTTTTGGTTCTTTTGAGAAGAAATTCGCAGATGTTGTAGCACTTCATGCAGAAAGCTTGGTCTTTGAGAATTACTGATAAGTTTTGCAAGCAGCGTTTCTTAGGGGCTGCTTGATGGTAAAACAAGGCTGGTGTAATTTACTGGATGTTCTTTGTTTGAGTTTATATTGAGGTATATTTAGTATGATTATACTCAGTTCAGCTTTTCTTGTTTACATTTGTCATTCCTGTTTCCATGCTACCTGGCCTTCAGAGGTTTTGTAGGAGTATCTGAGTGCTTCTTAGTTGGGCATGAGAAGGGAGGTAGGTGGTACACCTTCACTCTTCAGAGGGGAAAGGGAATAACCCTGATGCTGATCTCACTTGGTTCACTTGGGAAAGTGGAAATTTTGATCTGCCTAAGGCAAAGGTGAATAAAAGAGGGAAGACCAGAATCCTGTAAGTAGAAATTTAATCAGGCCACTAACAACGATGGCACCATTTAGTAATAGACTTTTATAAAAGTGGGCAATAAATTTCAGTGGCAATGGAAAATGTGAATTAAATCAATGAGGATTGTTTATTATCTGTTAATTTAGGAAATTAGACAGTTTTGGCAAAACTGGGATGAAAATGATATGCTTGCCCAATACAGGTAGTGATGAAAGTTGATGTAACATTTTTGGAAATCAGTTTTGCAATTTGTGACAATTTTTCACATTCTTGGACCATTTCTAGAATTTTATTCTAAAAAGTGATTTAAAGCATAGAAACAATGTACATGAAAATGTTTATTATAGTATTTTTTGTAATGTTAGGCTACAAATACCCTTAATGTACAATAGGGTACATTATTAAATCACAGAGCTTCAAGTACTCGATGGAATGCAATTAAAAATAGTGCCAAAGATTGTAACAACATGGAAAAATATTTTTTCACAGAAGAGAGCAAAGCACAACCATATGTGATGTGTATTTATGCTATGAGTATAGCTATGTAATTTTTAGCTGTGCATTGAACAAAGACTGGAAGGAAAGAGGAAAAATGAAAAACTGTTGATACATTAGGGTGGTGTCCATATAGATGAAATGTAGATATCTTTAATTGCTATCATTTTGTGCAATAATGAAAAATGTTAATAGTCTTCTAATTTTATGTGCTTATGAATTATGTGCAATATTGCATTAATTGGGAATTTAACTCCTTGATATGAAGAATGTTTTTTTCCTAATGGAGAGCTATTGTTTCAAAACTATTTATTAAGTAGAACATTCTTTCCCCACTGATTTGAAATGCCACCTTTATTATATAATTTCCATGCATCTGTTTCTGGACTCTGTACCTAGTGGTCTCTCTGTGTGCCACCATTGCACTGTTTAAATTTCCATGGTTTCACTGTATGTTTTGAGAGGTAAGTTCTGATCTCCAGGCTCCCCCTGCCCACTCCCCCAGCTCAAACATCATGCTTTCTTAAAACATTTGTTTCAAGCCTTGTCTATTTATTTTTCCAGATGAACTTTAGAATAAACTTGTTGAGTTTCATTTGAAAAATTCACTTTGGGTTTAGATTAGAGTACATTAAATTTATAGATAAATTTGGGGAGATAATTTTGCCTCTTATTGTTTCCAGAAGTTTCAGTGAAATAGCTGAGTGTTTTTGTATTTGGGATACAGTGAATTGACAGAGAGGTGATAACACATCTCTGTTATTTCTGGGCAGAAGCAGAGTGATTCTGGTATTGATGCCAACAAATTCACTTAGCAAAGTTTACAGTTTTCAATTGCTTAAAACAAAGCATGTGATTGAATCCAGATGGAGACATGATGGAGGCACACTGGAATTCTGTACACTCCAATTTATCTTTGCCAGTAATAAAATTAGTGGCCCTTTAAGTAAAGTGGCATATTTTCAGTGGCCACAGTGATGAGAAAGACCCCAATCGTAGTGAAAAATTGTCACCTGTGGCTGATTATGTTGTATGTTGGTCCTCAGCACAATTTGAGAAGCCCATTCCTCCTGCTGAACTCCGTTAGAGCGATATTTAAACCTTTGAACTTTATCTAACTTTTCTGAATGAAAATGTTCTTTCATAGTCACATTTTTAAAAAATTTAAATTCTTTATTGTTGAAAAAGTATTACATAGATCTCCTTTTTCCCTCATTGACCTCTCCCCGGCCATGCCCACCCCCCAGCACATGCTCTCATGCCCCTACTGTCTGTGTCCATTGGCTTTGCTTATATGCATGTGTACAAGTCTTTTGGTTAATCTCTTACCCCCATCCTCCCACCCCTCCCTGCCTTCCCTCTGAGGTTTGGCAGTCTGTTTGATGCTTCTGTGTATCTAGATCTATTTTTGTTCATTATATTCCACAAGTGAGTGAGGTCATGTGATATTTATCTTTCTCTGACTGGCTTATTTCGCTTAGCATAATGCTCTCCAGGTCCATCCATGCTGTTGTGAATGGTAAGAGTTCTTTCTTTTTTACAGCAGCGTAGTGTTCCATTGTGTAGATATACCACAGTTTTTTAATCCACTCATCTGCTGATGGGCACTTAGGCTGTTTCCAAATCTTAGCTATGGTAAACTGTGCTGCTATGTACATAGGGGTGCATATATCCTTTTTGATTGGTGTTTCTGATTTCTTGGGATATATTCCTAGAAGTGGGATTACTGGGTCAAATGGGAGTTTCATTTTTAGTTTTTTGAGGAAACTCCACACTGTTTTCCACAGTGGTTGCACCAGTCTGCATTCCCACCAGCAGTGCACGAGGGTTCCTTTTTCTCTGCATCCTCGCTAGCACTTGTCATTTGTTGATTTGTTGATGATAGCCATTCCTACAGGTGTGAGATGGTACTGCATTGCTGGTTTGATTTGCATCTCTTGGATGATTAGTGACTTTGAGCATTTTTTCATATGTCTCTTGGTCTTCTGTACGTCCTTTTCGAAAAGTGTCTATTTAGTTACTTTGTCCATTTTTTGATTGGGTTATCTTCCTTTTCTTAAGTTGTATGAATTCACATTTTCTTTCCTGACTTCCTCTTTCTCTCTTGCCATCTCCACGCCCCCCTCCCCTCCCTTTCTTCTCTCTCATTGTATCTCTCTCTGTTGGTTTTTTTTAATCACCCCCTTTCCTCCTTCTCTTGTAATTAGACTGTGTCTTTCTGATCTCTTTATGATTAGCAAATCATAAACTCCTTTTATGCTGAATATTATTCTTAATGCCAGGACTTCTGGACATCTCTCTTTAATGGACAGGTGTAGTTTCTGAGCTGACTGTTGTTTATCTTCTTTTATCAATGTAAATCATGGTATGGTCTTGAAAGGGAGGCATAACTGAATTGTAAAACTACTGTCTTGGATCACATTGAAAAGTGTTGTAGTTAAGCTCTTTCATGAGTTGCAGTTCTTGTTCACCCAATCAGATAAAGTAGTAATGTGATCATTGTTTTGAATAGATATAGACTAGATATCCTGTGATCTGTGAAAAACTTTGATCTATTTACACAATATGTTTTCTATTAAAAAAAAAATCAACAGGTTGGGCCAGATTCTGTCTGTGAGTAATTAACAGCCCCTTTAGCAACCAGGAGCATGACTAAAGCAAGCTGTTCTTCCTTTTTTAGGAAATGGAATTTCATCTAAGTTTCCTCTCTCAGTCATGTCAGACTGTTGTTATTGTTTTTCTTGCTTTTCAGAACCTCTTCCTGAACTTTTTTTGAAGCTATTGTATGGTAGATTTTTCTTGGCATGTTACTTTCTATTGATTATGTTTGTGCGCGTGTGTGCGAGCTCACACGCAGAGACAGGACCATTCAAAATTGGGAACCGGTGACTTTTTTTAGAACTTCACAATTTATACCAATTCAAAATTTAAGATAATGTTTCATGTGTGGCATGGATTTCAAAATCCTAGAAAAACATAGCCTTTTTATTTTTAACATTTTAGAAGAGCTGGCCATGTGGTTACTGGAAAGAGGAGCTCCAGTCTGATTTTGGTATTGATACTGATCGGCCTGACTCTTGAGAGCCTAGGGAATAACATGCTAATATCCATCAAAGGCAAACAGCTGTGAAAGAGACTGCGTAGCCTTTCTCTGTTCCCTGTCCTCGCATCCCAGGGTGAGGCGTGCTCAGAGGAGGGTTTGTTTTTGTTGGGCCAGCTCACAGAAGCCCAGATGCTGCTCCACGCTGGCCGAGCTCTGGAGGCCGCCAAAGAGGGCAACCCTTCCCACCTCCTGGTCTCCATTTCCCGGCCACTCCCACAGGCTGGGCGGAATGCACCCTCTCCCTGGAGGTCCCCTTTGTATTACCCATTTTATGTTTGAGGGGGAGGGAGTGTCCGGAATCCTCCAAGTCCCAAGATCAACTGGCAGGCTCCTCCATCGCTGGTGCTTTCTTGACAGCACTGCTGATGTAGCCCCTCCTCACAGCCCCGCACCCCCACCCCCTGCACCCCCTATGGTCCTGTTGGAGAGCACCAGCTTGCTGTGCCCGCTCCCTCCTCACTCCTTCCTTCCTCAGAGTGTGCCCTGGTGGCTCAGGGGGGCAGCACCTGTCCTTGGGACCAGGGCTCTGTTCCAAACAGAAGCTCTCAAGAGAAAGCTGGAGGCCAGGTGAGATGAGAGAGAGGACTTGGAAATCCCTCAGAGAGGACAACAATCTACTGGAAAAGGCACACAAGTGTGGGAGCATGTGGCTCTCTTTATTTGGCAACGTGTGCGAAATATTTAAGGTTGTCACAACAGACGCTGAGGTATGTAGTCCAGGGTAAGGCCATAGCTAAAGATTAGTCACTTTGAATCTTTATGCCAGGGTGGTGTCTCAGGTAGAGGGAAAAATGAATACAAGCAATGATGCTCATCAGGTAGGAATTCAAACAGAGTAAAAGACAAAGTACCGCGTTTTCACCTCCCCTAAGTGAAAAGAAAAAAACCCTTCACTGCACTCTAAACTTCTTCAACTTTCAAAACAGAACAAACCAGCTCTGACGCTCATATTTCAGCAAATCAGCAAGCACCCAAACGTTGCTGTTGGAAAGACGGATTCGTACTAGTTGAGCGCTCTCACGAGAAGTGAAGGTGACAGACCGCCCCGGTGGACGCGGGTGCTTTTTGTGGGGTTTCTGAGAGCCAGGATGAGGCAGTGTGGTGATGCCCCACCTTGTTCGTTTTTCAGGGGCAGATGACGGTGTGTGCGAAGTTCGACAAAAATGTCTATCTTCCTAAAGATGCCGAGTTTTACTTTATTTATAACGGATCTCATCAGAGACACGTGGTGATTGCCGAGCGCACGGAGGACAACGTTCTCCAGTCCAGCATTCCAGGTGAGGTGTCTTCTTTACTGAGCAGTCGGGAAATCTGTCTGTGAGCATCTTCCCACCGGGGACAGAGGCTGGGAAGAAAGCCAAGAAGAGAAAGTCAACGGTGCTTCCCTGGGATGAGTGGGTGAGAGTGCGTGTGTCTGTGGGTGATAGGAGGAGGGCTCACGCTGGGTTAGCTCACGTCCCAGGTTCTTCCAGCTGTGTCTGCAGCTCTCTGAGCAGCCTAGCCTTCCATCAACTCTCAAGGCTGGGTGTGCTTTGGATGCAGTCCAGTGGAGGTGACCCTGTGTCTCAGGATCACCTCCTGTAGTCCCAGGTCCCATTGCCAAGGATGGCTCAGGCAGACGGACATTGAATCTGTCTTCATTTTCCCTCCTCATTCCTTGTGGCCAGTCTGCCAGTCCAGGGTCTGCCTCCCCCTGCTTGCTCCATTTGGTGGCTGGGGTTCCTCACCTGGCACCCTGTCCATCCAGACACTTCCTTGCTGGATCTCAGGCTCCAGAACTTTCTCTTCCCACCACCCAACGGGTCATATTCTAAAACCTGTAATTCTCCCAGATTTCTTCTTCAATCACCATGGTGACAGATGACAAATTTCTGTGTCGTGTTAATGTGTTGTCATGAGCTAATAGCCCCTTTCAAATACAATTGTTTTGTGTTTTCACTGGGTGTGGGTTGTACATTAAGATGTCAAGCTCTAGCCTAAAGGTGGAATTGGACATTGCCTGAAGGAAGGGAGGGTTTTGTTGTTTCAGTTTGTCATCGATTGGTAAGTTTTATTTAACTGTGGGTCTTTGAGTTACTCTTAAATCGTATCATATAGGGAACCGTGAAACATCAAATTTTCTTATAGGTAAGATTAGCCTCATTTTAGAGAACATACTGTTTCTGCAGTATGTCTATTACTTGCCAAAAGAAGGTAGACAGTAAACATGTGAATGCAGGCGTAGTAAGAACTGTAGAGATGTACAAAGACCTTTCAGCTACATGGGCTTGAATCCACCTGTTGTTCGGTGGCCACTTTTAAGTACTTCTCTCTCTGGTTCAACAACTCCCATCTTTACAATAAAAACAAAAAGCCAAACCTCATTAATGATAGTCACTCTGACTGCGCATCTCTCTTGCCTTTGTCCTTTTGCTATGTCTTTCTTGCCTTGAGCTTCCCCCTCTTTTCTTGGTTTACTTTTGAATGAAGACTTTTATAGAGAAAGAATAAAAATAACTAAAGTGCCACTTCTAATCTCAACACTTTTGTTTTATCTTTTCCTTTACTTGCATTTAAGGGCGAACCTCCTTCCCACTCCTTGTGTGATAAAGAAAATCCTTTGTATTATATTGTGGCCTGCTTAGAAGTGAGGGTTTTTACCTTCATTAGGTGACAGTGCCTGTTTCTGAACCTTACATTTCCCTGGTTACAGCTTTACCAGGGTAACCGTTCAGAAGTATGTAGGACAGATTTCTGTGTGACATATTGGGCATGTGTGGGCTGCATTCTGTGCCGGCACATTAGACCATTTAAAAAAGTCAGTGTGAAAATGGCAGAAGTTCTTGCTTACTAACCTGGGACGCTGTTGTTCCTTGAGGCCTGGGCGCATTGCATTTGGGGAAAGGCTTTGGAGAGTAAGGCAGAGCAGGAATGACTTGGGTTCATTAGCCTTATGCTTGGGGACCAGTGGTGACTGAAGCTCACCTTCTGTCCAGCTATGACTACCATAATTACAGAGATTTGGTGTTACTAATTCCTGGAAAGTCTGCCAAATTTAGCATAAAAACAGAAGTTCACCAACCTTGGCAAGATGAAAGAAGAGATGTGTAAGGAGGAGGAACAGACAGCAGGATTAGGTGACCACCCACAACAGGAGTGTTAAGAACACCCGCAAGACAGAGAGGCCATTGTCAGAAGTGGGGGCGGGGGGCACTGAAAAATATATATAAATGTTTCTCTTGAGTCGTCATCACCCACCCCGACTCATATTCAGTGAGCTCTGTGGAATGAGGGTGAACTTGGGTCACCATGTTGTGCTATTTCATAAAACTGTCATCTAAATAAGTACATAAAAATGTGTGACTCAGGAGGAAAAACAGGAGAGCAGAAAAGGGCAGAGACCTTTAAGATGACAAACCTTGAATTCAGGGGGTGGGGTAGATGGAAAAGGCGAAGGTAGGGCCAAGTAACAGTGTCTGGTAATCTTCAGAGAATAGATACTGAAATGCTCAGAGTTCATAAAGGTTGGCTTTAAATCAGGCATCCCTGGAAGAAGATGGAGTTGGCTTTAAATTGGCCCCACAGGCTCAGCAACATTTAAAGATAACTGGCTGCGTTTCCTTTCTGCCTTGGTCTCCTGGAGCATGTGGTCTGTGTAGGCAGCACGGTGAGGCAGGTGACAGCGTCTCGCATAGACTCTGGGTGAACTGTTCACTGTCTTGTTGTCCAGGCCACGGGCTTCAGGAGATGGTGACGGTGTCTGTGTGCCTCTGCTCAGAAGGTTACTCCCCGGTGACCATGGGCTCCGGATCCGTGACCTACGTGGACAACATGGCCTGCAGGCTGGCCCGTCTGCTGGTCACCCAGGCCGATCGCCTCACTGCCAGTAGCCATCAGACCTTGCTGACCCCGTTTGCCCTGACGGTGGGAGCGCTGCCTGCTTTGGACGAGGAACTCGTGCAGGCGCTGACCCATCTGGAGTTGCCTCTTGGGTGGACCGTCTTAGGACATTCTTCACTTAAAGGTGAGTCTTCACCAGAAAATGTGCATGTCTCCTCTCTGTGTCAAGTTCAGAATATGTCTTTCAAATTATTGTCTGTTTTCCTGGGTGGGTTTTCCTACCCACTTGTGACCCAAGCCTCGACCGGATGTGGCTGGTTTTCCTGAGGTCCTGAGCCCCTCATCTCTGGACTGGTTGATGCTACTCTGTTCCAGGAGGTGGAAAGTTTTGCCTCAGGAGGAAAGGGCTCTTCTTTGTGGAAGGCTTGTGAATCAGCTGCTCTGGGTTGTGACTCCCCTTCCCTCAGCACGTTTGCTGGGAGAAGGGGATATTACTGCCTGTGTCCAAGTAGGTGGAGTCATGGACAATGAAGAGCATGCAGCCAACTCTGTGGGACATTTAGGCCAAATGTGGCCATGAAGGAAATGTAACCGTTGTGTTGACATCTTTAAAAATGTCAGTGTCACTGCAAGCATTCATACTGTATTTGTACTAACTTCTGGAGTTACCTCTGGATGCCTCCTGTTTACGAAAAGACTGAATAGACTGTAAATACCAACCATTTGGAATGTGTGTGAACAGAGATGATGTTGTATATCAGCCCATACTAGGCATGAGGCTAAATTGTTCAATAGATGCTTCTTATGTGATACAAATGACATATTTTTGTTGGAACTACAGGGATGTTGCTCTGTATTTTTTTGAACATGACATATACTATTGCTGCTTTTCTGTATTCTTCCCATGACTTTAGTTTTGTGGTTGGATAAGGCTATTTTCAAGAGTTTCTGCTTCCTGATAAAATCTGGAAATGTATTGAAAATGGCAGACTGTTACAGGTTGATTTAAATTTGATCATGAATAACATGAAATGCGCTACTGTAGGTAAAGAGGTATGATTTTTGTAAGCAGAATTATACAGCCATTGCTACAATCAAAGAGAATCTCTGTTTCTCTTTGTTAATCAGGGTTTTACTAAAACTCTCCTGGACACTTAAGAATGTTTCTTATTTCTTAAGACCTCAAATGAGAGAAGTCACAAGCCCAGTTCAGCGTGAAGCATGTCTGACTCTTGTGTGCTGCACTGTATGGTAGCTGATTGATAGGTGCGCAGGAGTGGGCTCCCTGAGGGAGTGTGTGGTGTCTGTTCTTTTCGTTAACCCCAAGGACCTTGCAAAGGGCTTGGAAGATAGCAGGTGCTCAAGAAGTATATGTTGGATGAATGAAGGTTGTATCCTTAGACCTTCAAGGAATTGCACAACCTATATATCACTGTTTTAATTCTCCTATAGACATATATAGGAGGAAAAAATGTTTTCTGGATAAGAAACCTTATTCATATTTATACATACATATGTATATTCATATATGAATCCATTATATATACAGGGTATCCCAAAAAATGTATACACACTTTGAATGAATATAAAGTCAGTGTTTATTAATATACAGTTCATTTTCAAAATTTAAAAGAATCTACAGAAATGAATAATGTCTTCAAACTGATGACTGGTCCAGGCACTGCTGATAAACGCAAAGCAGGGGAATCGCTAACATCAAGAATCATTTGTTGAGAAACTAAGATGGCGGCATAGATAAACACCGGGAAATTGCTGCTTCCCACAACAATTGATAAATGCATCAAAAACACAAGGTGGACATCATCCAGAACTACAGGAGGGCTGCCTGAGTGTAAATTCTACAACTAGAAGGAAAGAAAAGCACACTGAGAGCCAGAGGAGCTGCGGAGGTGGAGTGCAGAGGTACGGGGGCTCGCGCGCACGGAAAGGGTCTGGCACCTGAGGACACGGCTGTCTTTTTGAATCCGGAGGGAGACACAAGCTCCCGACGGCTCTGAAATCCGGTTCCGGGAAGTCTCTGGGGACCCAGGACTCATACGGGGAGAAACTGGACTGTCTGGCAGCGGGCGAGCTTGAGAGCAGCTTTCCCTCAGAGGTGCTTGCAGCCATTGCTGGGACACTGGGACTCGCGACTCCTTAGGGCGGGGCTGAGGCTCCGCCATAGCTGCTTTCTCCGCCCTTTGATTCCTTGAGACCCCGCCCCGTCCAGGCTGCAGCAGAGGCTTTTGCATATGAATGCCCCGGCCATTTGCAACCTGTAATTACCTAACCTCAGCCGGGCCAGATAGACCCAGAGCTTCCAAGAGAAGGCCCAAGGCCCCACAGCGGCTTGCATTGCTACACAGCTGAGCATCATCAGGGCACTTCCAAACTCCAAAAAAAGGAAGGGGAATCTGCAGTTCTCTTCATAGTTCCTGCTGTGTAACCTCAGGCAGAGGCTAAATTAGCACCTCCTTAGATCCAAGAGCCACTGTACCCAGTGGTCAGAGGGGGACCATCCAGATCACAACTCCTCAGATCCATAAGGGACACACTCAGGGTGCAGTCTCAGTGAGCACCAAAGCCCCACGGAAGCAAGTCTTGCCCCAGAAGGGTGTCTCCAGCACAGAAGTTCTCCCACTGCAGACACAGCTGATTCTCACTGCCAATTGGCCTGGAGGTCAATTCCTCCCAGTGATCCTACAACAACCAAGGCATAGCTACAACAAGACTGTGCACAAAGCCCACAAAGGGGTGCACCAAGAGTGTCCACCTCAGGTAACTGGGGAGGCTGAGCCACTGGGCCCTACAGGACACCTAGCACACAAAGCCACTCTATCAACACAGGGAAGCAGCCAAAATGCGGAGACAAAGAAACAGGTCACAAATGGCAGAAATGGAGGAAAGCAAACGACTGGATATAGAGTTCAAGGCCACGTTTATAAGGTTTTTCAAGAATTTTATGGAAACCGCCAATAAATTTAATGAGTCCCTCAATAAGTATAGTGAGACCATGGAGGACATGAAAAAGGACCAACTAGAAATTAAGCATACACTGACTGAAATAAAGAATAATCTACAGAGATCCAACAGCAGACCAGAGGATCCCAAGAATCAAGTCAAAGATTTGAAATACAAAGAAACAAAAAATACCCAACTGAAAAAGAAAAAAGAAAAGAGATTCCAAAAATATGACGATAGTGTAAGGAGCCTCTGGGACAACTTCAAGCGTACCAACATCAGAATTATAGGGATACCAGAAGAAGAGAGAGGGCAAGATATTGAAAACCTATTTGAAGAAATAATGACAGAAAACTTCCCCTACCTGGTGAAAGAAATAGACTTACAAGTCCAGGAAGCGCAGAGAACCCCAAACAAAAGGAATCCAAAGAGGACCACACCAAGACACATCATAATTAAAATGCCAAGAGCAAAAGATAAAGAGAGAATCTTAAAAGCAGCAAGAGAAAGACAGTCAGTTACCTACAAGGGAGTACCCATACGACTGTCAGCTGATTTCTCAACAGAAACCATGCAGGTCAGAAGAGAGTGGCAAGAAATATTCAAAGTGATGAATAGCAAGAACCTGCAACCAAGATTACTTTATCCAGCAAAGCTATCATTCAGAATAGAAGGTCAGATAAAGAGCTTCACGGATAAGAAAAAGCTAAAGGAGTTCATCACCACCAAACCAGCATTATATGAAATGCTGAAAGGTATTCTTTAAGAAGAGGAAGAAGAAAAAGGAACTCTTACCATTTGCCACAGTATGGATGGAACTGGAGAGCGGATAAATACCACATGATCTCACTCATTTGTAGAATTTAATGAACAATATAAACTGATGAACAAGGACTGATCCAGAGACGGAGAGGCATTGATTGGACTGTCGGGCTTTGGAGGGAGGGTAGGGGTGGGTGGGGGTAAGGGGGAAAGATCAACCAAAGGACTTACATGCAGGCATATAGGCCTAACCAATGGACACGGACAATGGGGGGGTGAGGGCATGAGCGGGGGGGGGGGGTAGAGGGTAACGTGGGGACAAGGACACATATGTAATATCTTAATCAATAAAAATATATTAAAAAAAAGAATCATTTGTTTGGTATTTGTGTGCCCTCAATTTGTCCACTATTGCCAGTTTTGTGCTTTAAACTTTATCTTTCATGTATCCCCATAAAAAAAAAAAGTCTAGTGGCACTTTAGGATAAATTTTCTTTGTTCAAAACTTAGTCTGGCTTCACCCATTATTTCAAATCAGTTAAACCTGAAAAGGAGTGAAAATTAAGTGAGTTATCAGCTGTTAAAGTGTGTATACATTTTTGGAAACTGTGTGTGTGTGTGTGCGTGTGTGTGTGTGTGTGTGTTTGTGTATAAATTCACTATATATATATATATATGTTTTCTGGCTAAGGATCTTCATTTTCTTAAGTTTTGTGGCTTTTAAAGAAATCCTAACAATAACATTTGAGGGTGTTATATTATTTGGAAGGCAGATGCATTTTGACAGAGAATTAATGCTTTCATAATTTCTTGCTGGTTGCTATATGCAAGGCCATAGTAAAGATCCTCAAAACTCACAGAGGCAGATGCGGGGCAGTCCCAAGGCTCCTTCCCTTGCCAGCAACTCCCTCAGCATAGCAGCGTGGAGCCTGCATTGGTTCAATATGCACCTCCAGCAGACTGTTGAAAGTAAGGAACATATAAATGTGCATGAATAGCTTAAACTAAGAGTCTCCAAAATGGGATTTATGTTACTCACATGCTATGTTTATTTTTCATCCCCATATCTATATATATAAAAGCCTAAGCAACCGAACAACCAGTCGACTGGTTGCTATGACATGCACTGACCACCAAGGGCAGATGCTCAATGCAGGAGCTGCCCCCTGGTGGTCAGAGCGCTCCCCCAGTGGGAGTGCCCTTCAGCTGACCAAACCATCCCGGAGGCCCACCAGCCTGGAAGCAGCCACTCACTCCTTCAGTAGTCCTGCAAGTCCAATCTCTGGAGAATGGGCCAGGCTCCGATGGACTGGTGGGTGCTGCCGGCATAATCCTGACAGCGTCGCTGGCCTCCTGGAAGTTGGCCTCGGGCACTGTGGCTGCTTCCCCTTCCTAGATGCTCCACAAGGAAGAAACGATATAAAAGTGGCTGCCAGGTGGCTCTCGACAACCAGCACGAACGTCAGCGGGGACAGATCCGGATCCTGGGCTGGCAAGGGCGCCCTCCCGGAGGGCCGATCGCATCCTGCCCCCCCCCCCCCCCCCCCAGGAAGGGCGCCAGAAGCAGGGCTCATGGCTGGCGAATGCTGCTATGGCGGTGTGAGCCTCTCCCAATCAAGACTGACAGGGTGTGAGCCTGCAAGGGGTGCGCAGCAGGGCCAGGATGAGCAGGAGTGGCAGGCAGCATTGAACTGCCAGTTTTGGGCCAATCCCCCAGGCCACGCTGAGGGACCCCACCCGTGCACAAATTTGTGCACCAGGCCTCTAGTTTAGAAATAAATTAAGATTTCCTAATCTTTAATTTGTGAATTGGCACTAGCACATGCATGCAATTTTCTGAGCAGGGTTGTTGAAGGCAGGACACAGTGAACATCACTCATTCATAGAGTTGCCAGGAGTTGGAGCCAGCTCAATAGCATGTTTTGTGCACAGCCTGTGTTAGAAGTGCATGTTTGGTCGTTTTTGCTGACAGAGACACTGGGCTACTCCCAGGTAGCTAAGGGTCATCTTATTACAATTTTCATTGCTGTTAGGATATGTATTCTTGTTTTCCAAGCCTCCATCTATCATGCCCTTTAGATTATCCATATCTTTATAATAGGCTGACTTATGCCACCAAGAGGCCCTTCCTGACACCCATACTTATATAGAAATACGTATTTTTATGAGAGGAAAACTGGAGCAGTTCCTTTTTGTGGTGAGACATTGTATTCTATGGGAGAACAACTCTGGTGTCACAGCCATTAGAAAGCTGCTTTGGGGCCAGGTTCAAATCCTGACCCTGCTGCTTCCTGGCTGTGAGACCTCCTGGACAAGTTATTTTAGTTCCGATGCCACCAAGTTACACTTTCTAAAAAATGAGGCACAGTAGTACCCACT
This sequence comes from Myotis myotis, assembly GCF_014108235.1. Taxonomy (NCBI): domain Eukaryota; kingdom Metazoa; phylum Chordata; class Mammalia; order Chiroptera; family Vespertilionidae; genus Myotis; species Myotis myotis. Next base: position 39,129,892 of record NW_023416357.1, read on the forward strand.
TCATTGGTTTGTTGTTATGGTTGAATTAGATAATTCTAATTAATGGTATAGCTATATGGTGAAGCCTTTAGAACAGTGGTCGGCAAACTGCGGCTTGCGAGCCACATGCGGCTCTGTGGCCCCTTGAGTGTGGCTCTTCCACAAAATACCACGTGCAGGCACGCACATACAGTGCGATTGAAACTTCGTGGCCCATTCGCAGAAGTCGGTATTTTGTGGAAGAGCCACACTCAAGGGGCCAAAGAGCCGCATGTGGTTCGTGAGCCGCAGTTTGCCAACCACTGCTCTAGAACTGTGTCTGAATATACTAAGTTCTCAGTCTAAGTTGACTTTTGTGAGTGTATATGAATGGATTTCCATATATAGAGAATATATTGTATGCACATAGGTGGAAAGAAAATTGCATTTGGTCTAGACAAATGAAGCTACTGGCACAGGGGCAAAATCCTGGTCTTGTAAACAATTCCTTGAAGATTTCTAGGAACGCTTTTAGACTACTAGAACAGTTTATAGTACAGGTAACGTTGCCTGCAGCCTAGACTTGTAATGGAACTTCTCTACACCATCAGTGTTAAGGGACAGGTTTAATATTTCTTTTTCTTTTTGCTCCTCTGAATGGATGAATTCCACTATCCTATCTTCAATTTCACTGATTCCTTCTTCCATTAAGCTAGTCTGCTGTTGAACCCTTCTATTGTATTTTTCATTCCAGTGATTACATTCTCCAGCTCTGTGATTTGTTTGGTACTTTTTAATATTTTCTGTCTCTTTGTTGAAATACTTTGTTTATATATTGCTCTCCTGACCTTGGTGAGCATCTTTATGACCATGATTTTGAACTCTCTATCAGATAAATTACTTATCTTTATTTCATTAAAATCAGTTTCTGAAGATTTACCTTTTTATTTGCAACATAGTCTCCTGTTTCTTCCTTTTTTTCATAGTCTTCTGTTGGTTTCTGTGCATTACATAAAAGAGACACCTCTCCCAGTCTGACAGACTAGTCTTGTGTGGGAGATGAACTTCATTAATCAGCCCGGCCCAAGCTTCTGGTTGCTCTTAAACATTTGACATTGTTCAAATTGCTGTCTTTGTCCTTAGTGGCCCCAGTACTTGAGGCTGTACCAGACCCATCAGTTCCCTGAAAGGGGGCGGGGATGATCTCAGTTGACACCTAGATTTGGGCTGATAGAAGGCAGAAGCTGGGGAAGCATGCAGTCAAATCTTTTCCAGGGAACAACTAGGAGCTAGGCTTTTATTTGCTTGCTCCTTCTGTGCTGAACTTCAGTGGGATAGTTATAGTGAATGATCATGTGCACACCCATCAGCTGCTGCTTTATTCACTACAGTCCTTGAGAAGGCAAGCCCCATTGGCTGTCAGAGCTGGGTGATCCAGGAACCTGTCCCTTGGGTGGCACCAGACATGTGTTCAAGATCCTTCCAGAGAGAGGCTGGTGATTTGGTTTTATGTTGGAGGGAATTGGAGTGAGAAGGGGGAAGCTTACTGGCTCCCAGGTCCAACCAGCCCCTAGATGCATGCTAATTAGAAACTGAACCCTCTGGTAATAGGTTGTATGCAGTCAAATCCTTTCCAGGGAAGGACTGGGAGATGAGTCTCTGCCTGCATCCTCTACACTGAGCCCTGGGGAGGTGGCCATAGTGCATGCTTGTGCGACCATTAAGAAGTGCTTTGTTTGCTATAGTCCTGTGGGACTCATAGACACAAGACCCTTTGGCTTTCAGAGCTAGGTGTTTAGGGAGCCTTAAAAGTTGGGGTACTAGATGTGTGATCCAATCCCTTTGCTACTTTGGGAGAAGCTGGGAGTTGGGGGTTCTCTCCAGATTGTATGGCTCTGTGCTGAGGAAGGGGTTTGTGGATGAGAGTGTGTCTCAGCCTTTCCCATTTTCATGTGGTATCTTCTCATTCAGGTAGTGTCAGGATTTGTCTCAGGGAATTGCTATAGGTGACATCATTTGGTGCTTCGATGAGATGGGGGGATGTTCAGGAGACTCCTATGTCACCATCTTGGTCTCTCTTCTCAAATTTAGTAGAGTTTTACCCTAAGCAGTTCAGACTCTCTTATGTGCTCAATGCATCTTTTTCTAGTGTACATATTTAGCTAATGTTGCTTGTCTTCAAGGTAAATGAGTTATAGTAACAAAAAAGGAAAGAGTCATGGGGCCCACTGGAGTTTATCATATGTTAGTGGGAGGGGCATCGTAAGTAGAAATAGTTTTTTTTGCTAGTAATTATATCTTTTAATACTTATTCAAAAACTATTTAAAACTTTATTATTCACACTTATTAAACTTTTTGTGTTTATTTATTTATGCTTTTTGGGGACTATATACATGGATGTTGCTGAATGAGTTGATTTATGTCATGCCTTTGTCATGGAATAGTCTGATTGAAGCATCAGTATTTCCTTTTCCTTTTCAATCACTGAGAGTTATGAGGCGGGCCTGCGGGCCTGGAGAAAGCCCAGAGTTGGAACGGACTGTGAATCCTATAAAGAGAAGCAGAGCCTTTTCTTGGCCCTGCATTTTACCCGTCATTACTCAGTATGCAACTTCGTTATGTGTTCTAGGGAAGGAAATATCCCGGGTTTTATTTAATTTAGTGTAATAAATGAAATTGGATTCCTATTTTGTAAAGTCAAAAACCCATTCTTTCTGTGAAGAAGCTTTCATGATAAAAAGTTTTGCAGGGTCTCAGTAAAAATTTGCAGTAAAGCTTTCAATACTTATATAATAATTATTCAATATAATTTCATAATTTATCTTTTTCTGTTTTTGGATTTTTGCTTGTTTGTTTTTTAGACAGAAATATTTTCCAAGAGATTGACGCACTTTTGAAAATTAGATTAACTAGGACAAAATATTCTGTTTTATTTAGTTGGTACTCGGGTTATTTTTGAGTTAAAGTCTTCCCTTTCTGCTCAACCAAATTGCTCCCCTTCACTTGTGTTGCCAGATGCTTGACGTGGCCGGCAAGCACCAAGCTTTCACCTGCATGAGGAGGCTGCCGTTTGAGTAAGAGCCCAGAGGACTGATAGCATTGCCCCTGGGAACACAGCAGCTCCTCTCCCAATGGAAGAGGTAGAGCTGGTCCTGTTTGTTTATTAACTTATTTATTGATTTTAGAGAAAGGGAGGGAGGGAGGGAGAGGAAAAGAGGGAGGGATAAGGAGAGAGGGGGGGGAAGAGAGAGAGAGAGAGAGAGAGAGAGAGAGAGAGAGAGAGAGAGAGATATCGATGTGAGAGGTACACATCGACTGGTTACCTCCTACATGCACCCGACCAGGGTCCAGGGATCAAACTTGCAATTGAGGTATGTGCCCCTGACCAGGAATTGAACCCAAGACCCTTTGGTCCACAGGCCAACGCTCTAACTGCTGAACAACTGGCCAGTGCACCTTATCCTCCTTTTATAAAAGAAGTTTTTTAGGGTAAGTCAATTGAGCTTTTGCAACTTTTCTGCAGGGCTGTCTTGGGCATAAAGTTAAACACATCTGATGTATTTAGAGAGCCAGCTTTTCATTCTGCCGATGGATGGTTGGTTGGAAAGCTGTCCCCAAGGAAAATTAACTGTTGGAACTGGTAGGACCTACTGAGGTTGGCTTAGAGAATTAATTATTTTAATTATTGATCCCAAAGACCACATTAAGAGTATACTTCTTATTGTGCAAATAGTATCAATGGAGTTATTAACCAAAACAGATTTAAACTTGAATACAGAAATTAGAGAAATGGTTTATTAGTTGTAGAACCCATGTTATAAAAGCAAGTCCAAGTAGAGCATCTGTGCAAAAACAAGACAGCACAATAAATAGTGAACTCACAGGAAATGTAGAAACTTTGTCACAGACCCGCGTTTAATGGACCTGAGCTGTGTAATGTGATGCTGTTACTAAGAAGAAGGGTAGTTAGCATGGTGCTTTTTTCATTATTAATAGAGTCTTCATAAATTAGTTTTCTTTGAAGGAGAATGTTTGTTTTTCTACACTTTAGAACTATTAAGGAAAAAGGAAAGCAACGCAGAGGGCCAAAAGGACTTCAGAAGAGAGTTTATAAGCGTAGGGGTTATTCAGCAACTGTTAAAATGTGTCTTGATGGTTTTGTGTTCTCTTGAGGAGTTTAAAGAGCAGTCATAATATTTCTTCTTATCTGCAGGAAAGCCATTAAGCGAGAATCAACAGTTCATTACGAAAGACTCAGTGGGAACTGCCAGATTTCTGTGACATCTACATTTTGTTTCAAGCCACATACCCGAGACCATCACCTTCTGTCTAGGCAACAGGAGAAGGGAATGTGTGGGCCAGCAATGTTTGACAGGGGAAAATATCTGTTTGTCTTTCTTTGAATAGAGGAAAGAGATCTGTAACTAGTAAGAAGCAAGATTTGTTTAACACTTGAAATGAGCTTGGCTGGTGCTTTTATCCTTGAATACCGTTTGCTGGCTGTAGAAGTTGGAAGAAAATAGAGCAAGGCTCTAGAGCTTGGCTCTGTTGGTCGGCCCCGACTTTGTGTGTCCAGGTCTAATTAGGCAGGGGATGGCACACTGAATTATAAGACTTGGCCCACAGACTATGTGAAATGTCGTCTTTGTTTTTTTGCCCCTAAACTTTGTACTGGACAGCAAGTTTGAAATAGCATCAGCTGAAATACCAGTGGGTAGGAAACTCATAAAGGACAGATTTATTACAAAATACAGATGTCCAGGTTTTAAAAAACGTTTTCTGAAGCGTTTTGAAATTAATGCATTATGGGTATTGACTGATTCTGGGGTTTTATGTTTTTCTTGGGAAACTTGACATTTTTTCAAGCAGTTGTATATACACTCAGTATTTCTAGCATTCTATCACGTTGGATAGTATTGAAAGGGACAAATACCTCCGCAGTTGCTTTTCTGACATTTAAAACTGGTATTCTATTCCTTCAGTTGCTAAGGTAACCCGCAGCAGAAGTGCTGGTGGTGGACAGAATGTACTTCAAAATAGGCCCACGGCAAATTGGTGAGATTGCTTCAGAGCACTTAGCCACGCACATGCACACAGATCTACATCATTTGTGAGGTTTAACTCCTTAATTTAAACATGTTTTCTCTCTCTTCCATCCCCTTTTTTTTAGCTTTTCATGTTTAAGGAATGGCTTTCTTTTTTTTTTTTTTTTAGCAGTAAAGAATTTAATATAACTCTTAAGGAAAAGGATACTCTTTCCTCTGTCAATTGAAGTTGTAGCTCATCTCCACCATTTAATAGTTCTCAGTCTGGGCCGTTGGACGCGCAGCTCCAGCTTTCAGTGCAAAGGCAGTGAGAGACCCCGCCTGGCCGCAGCGGAGTGACCAGTTTTCTGGTTGTGTTCGATATCAGACTCACATTGCAGACTTTCAAAGCCCGTTTTATTTCTGCTCGTCAGTAATAAAACTGGATTGCATTGTATTTTCATTTGTCTCTGAAACAAAACAGAGTTCCTGGTGGGTGGGTTGGAGGGTGCCTGTGGTGTGAGAGAGATCAGAGAATGCCTGGTGCGTTTAGGCTGACAGCAAATATCTAATGAATGCATGAATGGGGATGCAATCATAGCCTTGAAGAAATATTAACAGATGAAAAAAAAATCACTGCGCAGTCTGGAAAGGACGCATGACATGATTGCTGCTGATGGCACCGGACGAGCGCCTGTGCCTGAGGCCTGGGCTGAAGCACATTTGCCTAATGGCACAGCTGGTGTCTGACACTGATGCAATTACAGTGCCTCCTAAGCAGACAGCTAGTTCCCTTAAATTATGCTTTTAAATTATAACCTGAAGAAAACTGTTTTCAAATGTACCACATATCAATTTAGTGACTGTTTATTATATTTTTTGGTATTAAAAGATCAGACAAATATGTGGGACTGATAAGTCCCCCAGTACTGGCTTTCCTCATTCTCAAGAACTCTGTCCCATGTGGTATTTTCCTGGCAGACTCCTCACAATCCCAGTAGGAGGTCGGGAAAATTTCACTTTCCTTCTACAGATCCTGCAGCTTTTAAAGCTTGAGGACTAAGTGGTCTGCTCAAAGCTACATCTCGGCATGCATTCAGATCCAGACATGTCACCCTTTTAGCCTGTTCCCCTTTGCACTCAATGGTGTTGTGTCTGGATTCGTAATATCTTGTATCGATGTCCGTATTTTAGAATTCAGCCTGAACGTGTGAAGGCCAGACGTTAGATTGCCATCTTTGAATTCTGATAAAGACGTTTTCATGTTTCCATTGAGTTAGTACTAGTTCCACGAGGTAAAGTAAAGTAGAACCCGCCTCGGTGAGATGTGAGCACCATGAAGTACACTCCAGGGTCGTGTATCGCAATGCACGTTTTCCGGAATAACTGTGCGTGTGCGATTGGTGTCTTCCCAGGTTATTTTCAGTCAGGGGTGGCTGTCAGCTGAGTGTACCAAGTGCATCCGTTGCAGAAAAGAAGATTCAGGAAACGAAAACCTGCCATTATGCTTGTTCACTTCCCTTCTACCTGTTGGCTTTACGCGCCATCCACGCCCACCATGCCTGTGTTGTGCTCCCTGGAGGCACGTCCCGTTTCCATCTCTTTCCCCTGAGCGTATTTATATTTGTAATTCCTATCCTGGAGTGACCAACCTCCGATCTTGGGTGGAAGGCTGATTTGTTTACGCACACACCGAAGCCCTGGTTAGACCATCTAAATCAGTGGTTCTCAACCTTCTGGCCCTTTAAATACAGTTCCTCATGTGACCCAACCATCAAATTATTTTTGTTGCTACTTCATAACTGTAACGTTGCTACTGTTATGAATCATAATGTAAATATCTGATATGCAGGATGGTCTTAGGCGACCCCTGTGAAAGGGTCGTTCGACCGCCAAAGGGGTCGCAACCCACAGGTTGAGAACCGCTGGTCTAAATGGAAGCTGCCGTAGACATGACCTCTCCTTCCATTCTCATTGAGAGTCCTAAAAAAATGTGAGATGCCGGGTTCTCTCTTCAACTTTCCATGTACGTTCTGGTACTTTTTATTTTCATTCTCTTTATGTTTTATTCATCATTTTGGCATTTTATCAACATCTTTACATTTTCAAGTCATGAAAGGTGAGTAGGTTGGATTAACCGGCAGAGCAGTGTTCTTGGAGGTAGGGCACATTGTTTCTTTATTTCTATTCACCCTCTTTATGTCAAGCCTAGAACGGTCATCATCAGACAGTGATTTCACAGATATTTATTTTACTCTGAACAAAAGTGGGCTGACTGTGTGCTTCTCAAAGACAAGGACCGTGTTCATCTGTGTCCACAGGGCCTGGCATATAGTGTTACCAGAGTAAAAGAGGCCGTTTACCCGTACCCATTAAAGCCCAATTAAATTTGAACAGGAATTATAGCAAAGAAAGTAGAGGTTGATTAGTTGAGGGAATGGTGCTAAGCCTGGAATCACAGGTGAGCTAGTGCTAACCACTGTTCTCCCAGGGGATGAGTTATATAGGGGAAAACCATTAATCATGGTGGCTAACAGGGTTGGGGTCATGGGCTCTACTGCTTGGTTGGGGCCAGGGTAGGGCATCAGATCCTGACATCAAACATGGCATTGTTCTGTCTGTTTTCCTGAGGGAGTGGTTCACAAGGTCATGGGCCTGGGGCTGATGTTATCTTTATTTTGACCAAACTCTTGTTTCTGTGGTCAAAAGACCTGAGGCTTTGTTCTTGCCACAGTTTGATGCTGACCAGAATCTGATGTCCTAAGGACTTAGTGATTAAGGAAGGGAGTGGTCGGAAAGAAAGGAGAAAGGCTCATGTTAAAAAATGGAGTTTCCTCACGGTTACCATCGTAGTAGTTTCATTCAGTGTGTATCTACTGAATGACTTAGATGCTCAAATTGAGACTTCCGTGAAGTACATGTGTGTGACTTTGGAAACCAGAATTATTTATTTTAATGAATTAGATTTATGTGAATTAAAAAATTATTCTTTATAAACTTACAGTGTTGAATATATTTTAGTGGCTCCACTCAGGAGTTACAAAACATTACTAAACCCTACAATGTAGAACTACTTCTGAATTAATTTGTGTTTAAAAATATCATTTACTTCTAGATTATTCTGCCCATCACATTTTAGCTTTAATATGTTAAAATATTTTAGTAGTTTTTAATATTTTGCTCAATGTTTAAGGCTATATCCTGGCTTAGCAGTAAGTAATATGAATTTAAAATAACTTGCCAAAGTCACAAACATTGTTTTTTGTTCTTATTTATTGGTGAAACTTTTTACCTAAAAGCTGATTGGGAAGACAGAGGTATAAATAGAAAACATATATTTTGTTAACCACTTATTTATTTAAGGTGAGAGATACCAACCCTGACTTTGCATAAGAATCTTGGGAATCTTCAGAAAAGATGGATGCTTGGACTCTGATCTAGAAATTCTGTTTTAATTGTTCTGGGGAGGACCTTTAACACAACTGTGTATTTTATTGTGTACGTGTGTGTGTTCAGTCTGACCAACAGTGGGAGGGTTTTTTTGGGGGGTTGGGGTGGGTGGCAGGGGGAGCTGTTTCCTCCACCAAGAGAGCTTTCCAGGTCTGTCCTGTTAGTCCAGCTCCCTGTCCTCTCCTTTCTGGCTCCATCCTCACATCGTGTTCAATGGGAGAGGACAGAAGGCACTCTCCTCCCTCCTCCCCCCACCCCTCCCTCTTCCAGAACCTGCCCACTTCCTGGGAGATGGGAAGGCAGCAGGAGAGAGGTCTTCTAATGTTGGAAGAAAAAAAAAGAAAAGAAAAAAGGAAGAAACTGAGCGAAATGTTTTAAGAGAGCGCTTTCTCATTCAGTATAAAAGTTCTGAGCACAGAATCAGGCAAACAGCTTGCAATAGGAAACATTATGACATATATAAATTATCCTGCTTGTTAGAGAGTTTCAGATTCTTAACAGCAGCCAGGAAGACAAGCTTGGAAAAGGGGTTATGCAATTTGGCAGAGGTGGAGGTGTTCAATTAAAATGAAACACCCCTTCCTCACCACCCCCCCCCCCCCCCCCCCCCCCCCCCCGCCCCCTAATAAATAGGTCTCTTCCTGTTTGGCTGGTGCCAGGAGTTATTTGAACTAAAGGGTAACCACAACAGAATGACTAAGGATTGCTCTAATGGCAAACATTAAAAGGTGTGACGTATAACATCCTGGGCGCAAGATCGCCCAGGCACAGAAAGGAACTGAGCAGGCTGTGTCGTTCAGTCCGAATTCCCATCAGGGCATAGGGGCTCATCTGCCCCAGGCAGGGGAGGCGGCTCAAAGCCCAGGCCCCTCACTCGGACACTCCTCAGTTTCTCTGCCTGGAAAACCGGGCTGGCGCCTCAAAGATATCAAGGTCCTAGGAGTGTTCATCCCTGCCCTGGGTTTTTCAGGAAAAGGCTGTATGGAATGCGGCACACACCAGGAGGCCTTCCAGAGGGCCTGAGGCCATGTGCAGGGTTGGCCAGTTTGGTTATTACTTAACGACAGTGATTTATATCTACTGCCCAGTCCAAATTTAAGGTTATTGTCATACCTACATAAGTTTTGACTATGCCTTTCAGTTAGCAAAAATTCAGGTTGGAAGATTGAAAAATAAATTACTAAGCCCTCATGAATTTACATTCATTACTAGATAAAATATGAATTAGTACAACCATTTTAGAAAACACAGAGCCATAATCTAATAAATTACTGCATGTTTATTCCAACAGATCTTGAATGTTAGAATTTTCATGTTCAGTTTGTTAAGATTAGGCTTGTTTTAAGGTGTGTCTTGATGTCTACGGAGTTCACAGCCCTAGGTTTTTTAAAAATGTAGGCAAATTAGTTCTTTTGCATATTTCCAACATAATGTTTATCATGGACGACTTGGGTTCCAGACACTGGGTCATTGCCATAGAAATACAGGTGCATAAGCTCTATATAAATCAGGCATTTTAAACATACACAAATAACTGAGATTTTGCCATTCGACTCTGCAAATACCAAATGACTTCAGTTTGCCAGATAGGATGCTGGATGTTAGGAATAAAAAACTTCAAGGACCCCCTTAACCTGTAAGATGATACAGCTAGGAAACAATCATGGTATATAGAGCAGCAAACACCACAAGTAAACCAAGACACTCAGCTACACCAGGAGCTGGGTGGCTTTGGCAACACTGAAATAATCCCTCAGATCTAATAGATGGGTGAAGTTTCGGGGGGACCATGGTCTCCAGTTTCCTGGACATGTGAAGCCCCTTTCTGCCCAGTTTCTCACCAGAGGACAGGGTGGAAACGGAGGCTGCTTTCCAGCACTGGCCTCTGGGAGCCTGCCCTGCGGCAGTGGCACCATCTCCTCAGAGGGTGCCTGTTTCCAAAGTGTGGTCTGTTCCCAGCCCTTGTTTTCCCTGGAAGACTTGGCTGCATGTGAGTGAAAGGGGATGTGGACATGCCCCCTAGTGGTGGAAAGAACCCTGTATCAGCAACGAGGGGACCTGGCTCCAGCAGCTACCAGCTACCCGACCTTGGGCAGGTCACTGAGCTCTCCACGTCTGTAAATGAGGGGTTGGATTCGATGCTTATGGTGGTTCCTCCAGCTCTGTCGTTCTTACTGTGTCTAATGCGTGGTCTCTGATAACATGTGTGAGACCGAGTTTGGAAACAGGGACTAACATGGGTTTGTCTTCTTTTCAGTTACTCTTCCCAGAGAGTCCCTCCTCCACCTGGCTGTGCGCTGGGGCCTGCCGAAGCTGTCCACGTTCCTCGTGTGTCTCCCGGGGGGCGTTCAGGCCTTGGCTTTACCCAATGAAGAGGGTGCCACGCCAGTAGACTTAGCTTTAAGTGGTGGGCACTCCACGCTGGCTGACAGCATCACAAAGTGAGTCTGCCTACTTGGTAGTTTCTCTCGCAATCTGTTTCTCTAAGGTCTGCAAAGCATTATGGAAAAAATTGAAATAACCAAGCCACAAGCTAATATTGGTTTATGTTTTACCTTTAGTTCTCATGTATAAAGTACATACACAGATATACAGGTATATTTGGCATTAACACTTTATGGGGGAGGAAGAGGCAGGGAAAAAAGTCTCAAAATCTCTATAGGTAGCTATACTTAATAATAATTAATAACCCCTACTTATTTTTGGGGTTTCAGCTTACATATCACTTCTTCCGAGATGCCTTTTGTTTTATGGTCTTTTATGATTATTAATTCACAATAGTAATTGTGACTAAAATTATTTACAATATTCACTGTAATTTAGAATTTTATATATATAGTGATCACCTGTTTCATATGTCTCCCTCCTAAATCTGAGGGCTGAAACCATTTATGTTTTACCCACCCCCGTGTTCAGCACATAACATTCACTGAAAAAATATAAGTTTTTGTTGAATCAATGACTGACAGACAAACCCTAAAACACTATAAAGTCAATGGGTGGTTATCAGGATCTAGTGAAGTAATTTATCAACTGTAATGTTGTCTATGTTGATGATGATATCCACACTTTCAATGAATTATGAGTATATTGTTACATGGTTCAGATTGGTCATTATTCTTAAGCTATGAAAAGAGGATTCATATATGGTAATTTTCTTCACTTAACATGTGGAAAAAAAAATCCTTCAAGCAAATGGGAAAGTATATTAAAAATTCCAAAGGGCTACATAAATATTAAGTGTTGTCAGCATTATTATAGTATTAATGGACTTGTTTTTCTTGTTTGGCTCATAGAACTCAATGTAATTAATTTATGGTTTTATGATCCATTCATGGATCTTTATAAAAAATATATTTTTATTGATCTCAGGAAAAGAGAGAGAGAGAGAGAGAGAGAGAGAGAGAGAGAGAGAGAGAGAGAGAGAGAGAGAGAGAGAAACATCAATGATGAGAGAGAAGCATTGATTAGCTGCCTCCTGCACCCCCTCACTGGGGATCAAGCCCGCAACCTGGGCACATGTCCTGACTGGGAATCGAACCATGACCTCCTGGTTCATAGGTCCATACTCAATCACCGAGCCACACTGGGTGGGCCATATATGGATCTTGGAGTAGAAGTCAGAGCTTTCTTTTTTTGTGTGTTTTCTCCCCCCTCATTTGGTCAAATGATCACCAACCAAGGAAAGAACCCATCCACAGAGAATTGCCCTTTTCTTTGCTCTGCCATGACCCAGCAGGACTGCTTCTTTCGACTTAGTGACTGTTCCATTGAGATCCTGGAGGCTGACTTCTTCATCTTGTAGCTTTTATCTTTCTTCTGGGTCCAAGACCAGAAGATATTATGTGTTTTAAAAGTTTACACCTCTAATAAATCCATTCATGGGTGGGATTAGAAGTAGACTGACTGTCAGCTAAATTTAGAGCTTCTATTTTCTAAATTAATAGCAGTGACCTGATTGCTCAGGCTCCGAGCCCATTGTCCATTTGTCTCAGCGGCTTGTCATTGGAATAGGAAGTTGTTTCCTGGATGATTCTGGAGTCCCTGCCAGTTATTAGTGCCAAGAGGTTAGGAAGATGCCCCAAACCATAGAGCATAAGTGCTCTTTCTGGATCTCTTCTTGTCACTCCCTATGATGGAGGTAACACTTACTGGATTGGAAGTACACTGTGTTTCTGAAGGACACACGTTTGTGAACAGAATGAGGCCATGGAGAGGAAAGAGGCAGAGCACTAGTTCTGTGACACAGGGAACCTGGGAGCGAGCTGCTGGGGTGTGACATGCTGAGGGCTGTCACCTGGGAGCCACTCACATTTTCCTCCTGAGGTTTCTTTATTCTTTTTATCGCATGAGCTGATAAGCCATCCCGAATACTATGATACTACCCATGAAGCCTACATATAGCCAATAAATGTGGAACTGTTCTTAGCCAAAACAGAACAGAAAATAAATGGATATTCAGGAACTTAGTTTGGGAATATTGTGCCTTTGTTTATGGGAGTGTATTCAAGAATGAAATAGGATCAAATTTATGCATGTTTTCATTTGCATGAGAAAATGACTTACAGCAGCAGGCCAGTGTGTTTTGAATATCTCACTGTTTGTAACATCCAAACCTTACCATGTTCCCTGGAGAGCCTGTCTGTTTTCCACTGTAATCATCTAATAAACTGGTGGCTGCCTGCTAATTTGTTCTACTTGTGGCCCCATTAAAGGGAGAGGCATCTTTTCAGATTGAAAGGAGAATGAAATATTGAGGTAAAGTCAATACTGTTTCGTTATTTATATAAATCTTTAAGGTATATGATATATGTAAATGGCTTTTCAATTGATATCTCCTCTCGGTAGAAAAAGAAAGATGGCTTTATTAGAGCCTGTTTTCATGACTTTATGTACTTACTGGTACTGTCAGCAGGTGGCTTTCGAGGACCTGTTTGCCAGTTGGATTTGTGATATCAGGGGCAGTGGGATTTGGAGGCGGGTGCTTCCTAAGCTGTGCGTGGGTTTTGATTTGTGACGTTCAGTTTCCAGGGCAGACGTTCCCCAGGCTTCTCCCGAGTGCAGCTCAGCGAAGATGCCTTCCTGCAGTATATCCACGCGTCAGGAACGCTGACCCTGACGCTCCACCACACGGCCGAGCATTTGTTGGAGGCAGACATTAAACTCTTCAGGAAATACTTTTGGGATAGAGCCTTTCTCATCAAGGTTTGTGCCCCGTGATTCTAGTGTACAATAACCCGCGCCCGGCGAGTGCAGGCAGCACTCATTGTTTGGGGAACAGCATTTTCCTAATAGAAGCTTGGGGGGCAGGGAATTGGAAACTGTTACACAGTAGAATGAAGATTATTATGTAATATTTGGGTAGTAGAAAATAGGAATTTATATAGTGTTCTTGTTTCTTTTGCTTTTTATGAGCTTGCTTTGTCATTGGTGGACTTTAAAAATTCTAACATTGGATATTTTTTATTAATGTATTGGTTATGCTATAATTCTTATCTAAAGCAGTGTATTTAGGGTAATGTTACTTGCGTAATATCTACTGTGGGTTTCTTATGGCTTAGGTGTAGTTAAGCATTTGTCCCAGGGTACAGATTCTTCCTGAGAGGGGTCTCATCACTTGAAACCAGTTCTTTTTCAGAGAAGTTCCCCGCCCCCCCCCCCCCCCCACCGGGCCCCACACACAGCATTGAGTGCCATCATAGCACACCCTTCTCAGGGTTTAAGATGTTTCATCTTCACTATTTTTATTTTTTGGGTGGGATCTGGAAGAATATAAAGAATATTTACATCTCTTAATTATTATTAAGCAAAATGTTTTTTGAGTAAAAGGGCTGAGTCAGTTTAGTTGAGAGTGCTCAGGGGTGTCAGGGTTCACCCACAGATCCCGTGACCCTGTGCTCTCAAGCATGTCCATTCATATGGCACGGCTTTATGGAGTACAGACTTCACAGAGCACACAGTTCAGGAGACTCGTCTTGTTACTTACCACAGTTCTTGCCAAATGAAAGATTTAGCTCAAAACATTATCTCTAAAATGCAGATTATTGTTGGCTTTTATTTAAACCAACCATATAGGGTTTTATTTAAACAACTAGAATGAAACATGCTCTTCAGAGTATGAACTACTTCCTTTTGTTGGATTTTAGGACATTTCGTGTGTAATTTTCTGGCATATGGTGTTTCCTGTTTTGCTTACGGGCACTTGTCATGTAAAGATACGAAGCCTTCAGCCATCCCTGCGCTTCTCCCCTGGCACCTGGTGTGGCTGTCCCGGCCGGGCACAGGCGTGGCCTGGGAAGCAGCACTGCTCGAGCTGCACTCTGCTCCGTGCAGGCCCTTCAGGGCGGAGCTCAGCAACATGTGTGTCCTCAGATGGCAGCACGGCACCTGGTGACACACTCCTGAGAAGGATGGAGCAAGCTCTGTGTACAGCAAACATTATTGAACTTTCTTTCCATTATAAAATCCTCCAACTTCTTAGTTTGGATTTGTGATTTCGCATAACACATCTGAGATAGCGCTGATCAACCTTGGGGAAGATTTAGGAGGAGTAACTGTAGATGCTTTAATATTCTTTCATAGTGGACTTTACAATAACAAAGACCAAATGGAAATTGCTTTCCAGTTCCTTGGAGATTTTCACTTCATGAAAAACACTGAGAAAGTTTGTTTATGCCATAACGTTGATAAAAGAATCAGTTACAATGGCATGGCCTTTTGTTCCAGGTCTTAGCACCCCTCTTTTTCTTCCTACCCCGAGGGTTGTGGCTGGGTAGTGAATGGGGAGATGGGGAGGGAGCAAGGCTGAGATTCTTTAGAACATCCAAAGGCATTAATTCTTACCTGCCCACCAAATGTTTTTATGGGATTATTGAATCTAAATTTTTTGGTGGCACGTACTTCTTACTTGGTTAGATGTTATTTTAAATGTGAACAGGTGGTAATTGTTATATAGGTTATCCACGCCAAAGCTTTACAGTTTTGGGTAACAAATATGAGATTATGCATTATTATAAGTATTCATGCTTTTCTTAAGTCTTAGATTTCTAAAAGTCTATTTTTAATACGTTTTTATTGCTCTTAGAGAGAGAGGAAAGGAGAGGAATAGAGAGATAGAGACATGGATGAGAGAGACACATGGATCAGCTGCCTCCTGTATGCCCCCCACCAGGGATCTAGCCTGAACCCAGGCATGTGCCCTGACTGGGAATCAAACTGGGGACTTCTTGGTTCATGTGCTGATGCTCAACCATTGGGCCACACCAGCCAGGATAATAGTCTATTTTTATATCTGACTTGATCTGAGGGCCTAATTCATCCTTGGTGAACCACAGTGTCGCTAAGGAGGCAACTTCAGTCTCAGGGTTTCAGTATTGCACAGTTATCTGCAGCTTCCAGAACAATGGCAAAACCTTGCTGCAGAACCTAAGTGTGCTGTGCCATGCTCAAGAGCCCTTCGGCCGACCCCACTCAGAGCCACACTTGTTCAGACTTGTAAAAGATTCGTGTCCTCACATCCTCTTACAGCAGCACTGGCGGACTGGAAATTTGTAATGGCTATTAAACGTTAGATAATGACAGGCTGGTGCTACATATCCAAACTGTGAAGGGAGATATTAGAAGATTAAATACTAGGCAAAAACCTTAGCTCTGTCTTTTAATCCAGTTTTAGCTCTCTCCCTGTAGCAGCATTTTGTCCATCAGAATGCTGAGAAATGATACACGTCATGTCATGCTAAGGGGTTGCAGACATCTGTGTCTGTTGTAGGGTTGTCTAGGTTTGCCCATGTGTTCAATTTGGAACAAGTGTTGCTGCAGTCTTGGGTGGTTTTACCATGTGTCTCATTAACACATAATTCTGTTTTTCTTCACATCTTCACTGGCTGTGGGAAATCCATTTCAATAGAAAATACAGAGGGTTCCAAAGAGGACAGCTTCTCTTTAAGGTTCACAAGCTTAGTCTCGGCCAGGGACAGCCTGCACCTGTGTGTGTCAGCTTGCAGCCCAAGGCCCATGCTCAGCCTTGTTATCATGAGGGCTGTGGTCCTTCTCCATCATCTGGGCCCCGGAGATCCCTGTATCTTAGGGTGCAGATGGGGGTTGGGCTAGGTGGGCAGATGCATAAAACAGTGGCCATTCTTTCTGGTTTCAAGACTTTGTTCTCTGTCCCCCTTTTTGGTTCACGTGTCACGTTCTGAGAACCTTGTCGTGACCCGGGAAGCAGGAGAGGATTAGTTTCAGGGACGGTTTTGGGCCATGCCTCCAGGTTCCCCCTACATCTCTCACCGTCTTCCTGGGGTGCTGCCGATCTTCCCCCACCTCCCCAGACCACGCCTCTGGGCTGTCCCTGCTCTGAGGTCCTTGAATGTGATTTTATCTCTTTGTTGCAGATTTGAGGCCTCATTTGGTAATCAGTGATTTTTTTCTCTTGCTTCCTTAGACTCTTGAAGAGCAAGAAACCAGGCCAGAGGAAAAATCAGATATGCCTTCCAGTACTGCAGAAACCGAAGAAGGTATGCATGCTCCTTCTCCCCCCGGGAGCTCAGAAAGTGCACAAGACTAGCCGGCTCCCTGGGCTTGACGTGCACAGTGAAGAAGAGCCAGGATGAGGGGGATCAGAGGCAAGGTCAGGGTTGTGGGCTACCACGTGGCCCCTGGGTCCTCTGACAGCGTCACATGAAATATACTGTGCACTTTTGTTTAACAATTGGCATCCACTGAGTGCTGTTTGCCAGGTCCTGGGCCAGGTCCTCCCACACTCCTGATCTTCAGGGCACTCTCCTGACACACCGATTACCCACCTCATTTTCAAGTTCGGTTTGTTCATCCCATTCAGTCCTTCATCACTTGCTTGTTCCTTAGCTTGTTTCACATTGTGGAGCCTCTACTCTGTGCTGGGTAATGGGTCTTGAAGAAGATGGAGGACGTGAAGGTATCTCTGTTGTCACGAGGGCTGCGGGCAGCACCCCTGGCATGTAGAGGCAAGGGGCGGGGCTGCGGGATGTTCTGCAGGGTACGGACAGCCCTGCCCAGCCTGGTTGTCCTGCCCCGTGGTTCACCGTCCTGAGGGAGCTTCAGAGACTGAAGCTACAAATCTACTCGAGGTGGGAGTCCTGGCAGGAGGTATAATTTTTGCAACACATCGTCACTCCTCTTTTCCATGTCACAACACATGGAGTCATGTTGATGCTGCACTTGTGCATAGCACCCAGCTCATTTGCCAGGATGTGGTACTTTCTTATTTTCTCCAACTAAGAAGTTTACCTGGGCAAGCAATCTCTACCTCAATTCAGGTTCTTTCCTCTTTACATACACACAAAGGTCTGATCTGTTAGGGAGTCCTGGTAATAAACACAAGTTGTGATTCTAGGGAGCATTCTCACCTCTATCGTTGCACATTCCCATACTTGTTGTATGGAATGGATTCGGACTTATTTTTTATTGTTCTTTTTGTTTTATTTTCTAAAACAGTAGTTCCAAGAATCTGACTACATCACTATGTCTTCTAGGATAGTTAGGGCAAAGGTTTTGTAGATTGAAATACATATTATCTTTTATCAGTTTCCTTTTGCTTTATATGTTAGAGTATTGTTTTCATTTTTTGAAATTATATGTGAGGATAGGATTATTATTTGGGTATATTATCTTGTAAATCCAGGATAGTGGAGGGGGCATTACAAACTATCTGTTCATGTAAAGGGGCAACACATTGTCACTCCTCTTTTCCACATCGTAACACATGGAATCCTACTGATGCCTCAGTCTGAGAGGGCTGAGAGCCACCATACTAGATGCTGGGGTTAGGGAGAGAAAATAGGACGAGATCCTTGTCCCTAAGCCACCAGTTGTTGACTGCTGGTTTATACCTTTAATTCTTCTTGTAATAAGCAACACAGATTAGTTGCATTCCAGGTATTTGTCAGGTAGTATAATCTTAAACTCTTTGATCTCATGTTCGGTAAAACTTTATCTTGGAGAAGGAAAGTGTGTGGCATGTTGTCGGATGCCTGCGTGGCCCACCCACATGGCACACACTCCTGGGTTAAGCTCACCAGCTGAGCTCCCTCCCCAGTGGCACCCGTGTGGGCCCCGCGGAAGTGCCCTCACTGTTCTCTCCTGTGGGTGATGTGCTGGCCCCGTTGAGGGAGCTGCCGCTTGCCCGGCCTGCCCTAGGCGGCGGTGGGTAACTTCACACTTTCTTTGGAAGACCTGCAGGGGAAGCCTCTTCTGGTCTCATGTCAGGAATGCTGGCTTCTTCTGAGCATTTGGCTGGCTTTACTGCTCTAACTGGAACGGATCAGATTTCTTGCTTCTAGTTGGCTGATAAAAAGTTGGAGCTAAGTTTCTGGCCAGCCAGTTGCAAATGTGTAGGGTACTGCTAGATGCGTTTTTGCATTACCGTTATTTCTTAAGCCCTCGCCCTTGTTTTTCCTTTTTTTTTTTTTTTAAGTCAACTTCCAATTTTTCATTATGTCTTTTGTCTTTTTATTCCCCTGTATTACACCATTGAACGAATTGAGGACAAAAATAAGGTCTAAATATGTACTTAAATTCTAAGTTCTTGTCCTTACAGGGTGAACAATTTGAGATTGGGGCAGGAAAACAAGCTGTCCCAGCACATTATGATAAGTGCTACGGGAGTAATGTGGCTCTAGCACGATGAGAACTCTGTGGAGTGTGATGGAAGGCTTCCTGGAGGAGGTGACCCTGGAGCTGTGATCTAATAGAGGGATGGGAATCTAGACAGGGGAAATATATGCAATACAGAGTCCTGAACCAGTTTATGCATGATGCATTGGGGAGTCGGGGGGTGGGAAATGCAGGTTGTTTTGCAGCCCTGGAGTATGGTGTGTGTGTGTGTGTGTGTGTGTGTGTGTGTGTGTGTGTGTGTGTGTGTGTGTGTGTGAGATATGCCAGGAACACAGGCTTGGGACAGAGGCAGGTCAGCAGGACTTGTACAGGCAAGGAACTGGAAATCTACCCTGACAGGGAAGCTGTTTGAAGGAACTGAGATTAGATTATTATTTTAGAAAGGTCACTGTGAGAGTGTAGAGAATAGACTGGAGGGGCCAGGGAGCTGCTGAAAGTAATGCAGAAGAAGGTCAGCATCATAGCAGTGTAATGAGTGTGAAGAGGTGGGGACAGGTGGGTTCTGTCCTGAAGGTGTAGTATGTCACATGGGTGTCATGGTGAGGGAAAAAGGCAGTTCCTGGTGTGTCCCTGGGTGGATGGGCCTTACAGGAAGCAGGATCATGACAAAAATGTACTCAGTTTTAGGTTGAGTTCGATGGGCCTAGGGCAGTGGTCAGCAAACTGCAGTTTGTGAGCCACATGCGGCTCTTTGGCCCCTTGAGTATGGCTCTTCCACAAAATACCACATGCGGGCGTGCATTTACAGTGCGATTGAAACTTCGTGACCCATGCGCAGAAGTCGGTTTTTAGCCCGGGCGAGTCTATTTTGAAGAAGTGGCGTTAGAAGAAGTGGGGGGTGGACAAATAGAGAGGGTGAATGAAAGGAGATAGACGAAACAAGTAGACAAGACTAGTGTGGATGGGAGAGTTGGAAGGGGGCGACCTCAGCGAACGTACCTCAATCAGATTGAGGATGTTTTTAGCAAAGGCCAGCTTAGGAGTACCCTAATTAAGTTAATAACAATGTACCTACCTATATAGTTTAAGTTTAAAAAATTTGGCTCTCAAAAGAAATTTCAGTCGTTGTACTGTTGATATTTGGCTCTGTTGACTAATGAGTTTGCCGACCACTGGCCTACGGGACGGACAAGTTAATACATACCTTGCTGTCAGTTGGACTGCAGTCACTCAACCGATAAGAAAAATAATTTGGACAGAAACTCAAGTCCTCTAACTTCAAACAATGTGTATATTTTATAGAGCCTCTAGACCAGTGGTTCTCAACCTGTGGGTCGTGACCCCTTTGGGGGTCGAATGACCCTTTCACAGGGGTCGCCTAAGACCATCAGAAAACACATATGTAATTACATATTGTTTTTGTGATTAATCACTATGCTTTAATTATGTTCAATTTGTAACAATGAAATTGGGGATCATCACAATATGAGGCATTAGGAAGGTTGAGAACCACTGCTCTAGACACTGCTTTAATGTCTATATGCTTGTTGGACATTAGAAACTGTGCACATCCCAGCAGAGGGCAGTATTCAATTAAAGTGAAAATATTCAATTAGTTTTTTGTCCATTCATAACCCTGGAAGTGACTCAACTGGAAGAACAAAGCATTCTGAGCATAAGAGCTTGCTTTTTACCACCTTTAAACTCCAAAAGCAAACGTTCCCTTTGACATCTACTAAAATATTCTTAATAGCTCATGTTTTTCTGTTCCTCCTGCAGCAGTGAATAGAGGGGGATGCTCCAAGCTTGTAGCTGCCATTAATTAAAAGACTATCATAACTCTAGCCTAGAAATTTACTGTGCTGTTCCTGTTAGTGTGATACATGGTTTTATTATTGTCTCTGAACCAATTATGTTCCATAATTTCATGATTGTAACTGTACTTCCAGAATGATGGGAAGTTATTCCAAATGAATTAAATGGCCCAAAGGTCATCTCATTTTTAATATGCTGGGATGAATAAGCTAATTATTAATTAATATTAGTACTAAGTTTATTAGTGTTTATTAACCTCTCAACTGACTCTGTTTTGTCCCTTGCATTTTTTTTTTTTTGCTCCTTATTTTGTGCCTTACTATCCTACACTAGGATTTCCAAAGAGCATTATTCAGAACACCAATCTTGGAAGATGTTCTGAAAAATAAGGATTCTTTGACCAGATAAGTAAAAAATTCTTTATATGAATCCTGTGTTGGAGATTGAGAATACATTTAATGTTTTGTAGGTTCTAGTAAGTCTTGCAGTCAAGAAGCCATTGTAATCCTGTTTAACCTAACAGTTCTCTAAATTGGTCATGAAAGAATCTCTTTTCACAGTTCTCAGCATCTCGTGGAAGTGGTCTGGGGAGGGTAGTTTAGGAATGTTGCTTCCTCATCTTTACTGATCCTGTCCTTTCTAGACCTTATTTCTTCCTTTTTCACTGTCGCTTGGGTTCTCTCCATCCATTTGTATAGTGATGCTCACACTGGGACTGGGGCAAGGGGCTGACTGCTCACGGTCATGCTGAGTTTCCAGATCACCCATGCCTCGCCACACACTGTGTTGTTTGGGAAGCTATCGTGCCTAGAGTCTATGAGGCCATAAAACAAAGAGAACCATTGCAATACCATTGACCATTCTGTAAATCCATTTCCTTTTTTATTCTTTTGTAGTTTTTAAAACTCCTTGTGTGATTTGCTGTCTTAGCCTTTGTGTCACTAGTTTCTTACTTTGTTGGCTTCTCTCCATTAATTATCTTCCACATTCTCATTAACAACAACAACCACCACCACCACCACCACCACCACCACCACCAGGGGTTTAGGGTTGGAACATGAGTTCCAGGCACAAAGGAGAGAAGGTGAGGTCCTTTCCTTCAGGGCTGAGGCAGCAGCTGCAGGCAGGCTCAGAGGGATTTCCTCCTCGTGACCCCCTGTGGAAGGTGGGAGAGGCCATGGATCCAAATGTAGGGCTCAGCCTAGCAGACAGGTGGGAGTCCTGTAGGCTCGATTACTTGTCCAGTCAATAGACATTTACTGAGTGCCCACTTTGTGCCAGGCACTGGTGATGTAACAGTAACCAAAAAGCCAAAGAGGGAAAACCCTGACCTCAAGGAGTTGACTGCCATTTAATGTCACTCAAGCATCTGTTGCGTGTCAGGCACTGTTCTACGTGCTGGGGCTTCAGCTGCGAGCTGAACATGGAACACACATTCCAGTGGCTATAGAGAGGGATATCTCTGGGGGCCAGGAACCAGTTTCCCCCATTTTATACATGAGGAGGTGTGGCACAGAGAGGTCACATAACTTGTCCGAGGTCACACAGCTTGCCCAGGCAGTCAGAACTCACTGCACTGTAGAATACCCCACCACCCTTCTAGAAGAGAACATTGACCTATTTAGCCTTTGGACTGCTGGTCTAGGGTTCTCGCCAGCATTTGTGTGATGGAAAGTGCAGAATTAAAACCATTGCCTTAAATGAACTGTCTTCCAGAGGGCTGGCCTGTCTCACAAAGCTCTTAGGATGGGAGATTTGGGACCCACAGGCATAGACACAGACACGTCTTGATGACACACACGAGTAGCAGGCGGACTGCTAACACCCTCAGCTCTGCCACAGACTGCCTTCAGAACTTATGCAAGTGACTTCGCTGTGGTTTCTTTTGTGGAAAATGGTGGCGTGGGAGTGTCAGTTAATACTTCCTTCATAGCAAGACTTAAATGAGAAAATAAAGATGGAGCACCTTGACCCGTCTCTGACAACTGGTCAACTCTCGGTCATTATGAGTTCCAGCTAGACCACGTGGCTAGGGTGGACTCAGTGGTGTATCCATAAAACAGAATAGTATTCAGTGATAAAAAGGAATGAAGTGAAAGACAAGTGTCACATGATCTCACTCATATGTAGACTCTAATGAACAAAATAAACTGATGAACAAAATAGATCCAGAGACTTAGAAGTGTGGAACAGACTGATGAATTTCACAGGGAAGGCAAGGAGTGGGTGGTGGGTGGGGAGACTAACTGGGAAACATATGTGCATATATGCATAGCCCATGGACACAGACATGGTGAAGGCCTGGGAGAGGTGGGTGCCGGGTAGAGAGGTCAATGGGGAAAAAAGGGAGACATCTGTAATTCTTTCAATAATAAAGATAAACTTAAGAAAAAGGAATGAAGTACTGATACATCGCAACATGAATGGACCTTGAAAACATGATGCTATGTGAAAGAGGCCAGTTACAAAAGGCCGCATATTGTGTGATTCCATTTATATTAAATATCCAGAATAGGCAAACCCTTCAGTATGGAACATAGACTACTGGTTGCCCAGGATTGGGTGAGAGTGGGGAGGTTGAGGATAAATGGGTAGTGAGTGATAATAGGTACCAGGTTTCAAGTTGGGGTGATGAAAATGTTCCAGAATTGATTGTGGTGGTGATTGCACAACTTTGAATATATTAAATATCACTGAATTATAGCCTTTATGTGGGTGAATAATGTGGTATTGAATTATATCTCAATAAAGCTGTGACAAAATATATGTCTGGAGAGGAGTATACACTAAAACATTAACAGTGATTTCATTGATTACTTTTTCGTAGTCCCTTTCAAAATTTCTTAAGTTTTTTTTTTTGGCTCAAAAGTGTCACAAATTGTTTTTAAAAACTGTACTTCAAAGAAAGATGGCTTAAATTCTTTCTGAAAGAAAGCAGAGTACAATATAAAAATGATATTGTAAAGGAACATGTTTTTGAGTTGTTGAGGGGCAAGAATTTCTTCTCTCACCTAGACATGCTCTCCCCGGCTGCAGATGCTGCAGTCAGTGGGGGCCTGGTTCGCTTGTTGAACTAAATGAAACATTGAGGGTTGAGGACTGACAGGGCTCACAGAGATATTTCTATAGATACATGCCTCAGTGTTTTTCCCAGTCCATGCTTATTCTTATCAGTATTCCCACTTTTAGGGGCTAAAACCCCCACGTAATTGGGATACTAAAACAGAAGGTCAAGGTGATGTAGTAGCCTCTGAAATAATAGTGGCGGATAGTTTCTCACATTTGTCCCCTCAACCATTTTGAATCTCTGGCAGTTGTGAATAGGACATGCATTTAGGCTAAGACATTAAAGTGACACGTGGGCGTGAAGTCCTTATAAGTGAAACACAAGTGCGTAACTGGAGAGGCAAGGGTAGACTGGGTCTGACAGAGGTGGAGGGGTGGGAGGAGGCAAGGGGAAAAGCATTCATCGGTCTGATCCAGTTTGGAGTTGTGTCAAAATAGTGCTAGTATTGGAAGTGTTTGAAGGAATAACTCAAAAAATAAGCAGCCTTCTTTTCCCTGGCTCACCCCCAGGTTGCCTAACGACCCACCACATCTCATTGGCTGCTTTGGGCCACCAGATCCAGGTGGAGGAGAGAAGCCTTTATTCAGTGTCTGTAGTGTGCCCTGCAATCTGCTTGGCCCTGGGGATACAGGTATTGGACCCAAATCGATTTGGACCCAGTCTTTCTGGGACTCATGGTCTGTTGGGAGAAACAGATTCAGTGAGAGACTGTGAACCACCCTAAGGGTTCCTGTGGGCATTTGTGGGGCTAGTGGAGCAAGCTGAGAGCAAGGCCCTTGTTTCCAGTTGTGCTTTGATGCTGCCCTGCAAACCTAACCCAGCTGTGCACTTGACCGTGGACAGTTGAACCCGAGGGTAGGGATGAAACAACAGTAGTTGTCTGGCTGGCTCTGATTATGATTCTTCTTGCCTCCTCCTGGGGGAGGAGTCAGATGGCACAGCAAATGGTAGTTAAAGGAGAATACTGTGCATTCTAAATTTTCAATGTAAGCTTTTTCATTGCTTAAGTCTAGCCTGGTTGGCCCCATTTTTCAAAAGGAGACAGGCTTGTGCACAGAGTTCAAATCTATTAGGCTAATCTGTTTCTTAAGACACTGATATAAATCTTACAGCTACTTAGCCCTGTTTTGAAAACCCTGTTTGCTGCTGCAGTGTCACTGGTAAACATGATTATTAGAAATTATTTCTTGTTCTATTGCAGCTTGGCAATAAAAAGGTATGTTTATGAAGTTGGTAAGTCTGATTTACTAGTAGAGGGGGTAATTCTTACTTCTGGGTGGGCCTGGAAAGCAAGATTAATAGGTCTTTAAAACAGAATAGCTTGGAGTTACTGATATCATTATCTGCTGAAGGTTGCTATAGCAATGAGTGGTTTGATTGCACAGTGCAGTTGGTGGTACAGTGGGTGAGTGTAAAAGGATCTGAGTAATTTAGCAGAAACTCTCCTGGAGCAATTTAATTAAACCCCAGTAGAATGAGTGCCAAATTCTTTGAAAGCTCTAAGATGCAGTTCTGTATAGACCTAAATTAATTAATGATACATTGTTATCCTGAATTTACGCTGTCACAAATATCTTTTTTAAAAAAATATATCTTATTGATTTTTTTACAGAGAGGAAGGGAGAGGGATAGAGAGTTAGAAACATCGATGAGAGAGAAACATCGATCAGCTGCCTCCTGCACACTCCCTACTGGGGATGTGCCCACAACCAAGGTACATGCCCTTGACCAGACTCGAACCTGGGACCCTTGAGTCCGCAGGCTGACGCTCTATCCACTGAGCCAAACCGGTTAGGGCTGTCACAAATATCTTAATGATTTTATAACTTTGCAAATTATCTTTTAAATGATGGAATACAAATTTTATGAAGACTTGTCTATTTTAATATAGTTTTAAAAAAATTAAACAAAATTACATTAGACTATAAGGAAAAAATGTAAGCTGGCCATGAACAAAACCTAGCTTTTTGAGAGGGGCGGGGAGCTGGGGTGAGAACATACTACCAGGGTGAACACATTCTTTATTGTTGCATGCTGGACTGCCAGATGACATAGCCTTCTTCATTAGCAACCTTGAATAAAATGTGCACTGTTCTTCTGAATCATCAGTGTTGGTGTAGAATTCTTTAGGAATGCAGAATCATCCCAATTTAAGAGCATATGGTCTGACATGGCTTTAAAGGAATATTCTATCAAGGACAAAATAAACACGTGTGTGACTCTCGATATCTGTGCAGACGTGTCTGTTGAAACGTTGGTTCTGGTTACCCTTCCCTTCATTTTTAATGCATTGCTGATATCTTTCCCACTTACCTAATTTTTAGGGTTTGTGTATACATGTTTCAAAACAAACAAACAAACAAACAAACAAGCCCTACTGTGTTACTACAATGTGGTAAAGAACATAGTGGGCGCTCCACATCAGCTTTCTGCATCTGTGCAGTGGGATGAAAAGCTCTGGACATAGGCCCTGACACAGCAGGCTTTTGCAGTGTGAAGTTGGCCTAGCTGACACACACATTGCTGTCCATGCTGCCCTGCCGACGTTACTCTGCTGCCACCTAGAGGCCTGTGTGGAGTGTGCATGTCAAGGTAGGCAGGATGCCGGGGAACTACAGCTGCCTGGGCTGTGCGTGTGTCTGCTGCCGCTCTGTCCTTATTCCCTGTTGAGGTCCGTTGACATGACCACACACAATTGAGGCTCTTGCTTTTTCATTTCTCCTTGTAGAGCTAATGTGACTGTGAGTTCAAGAACCGTACACTATTGTGGAGTGTTAATATCTTATTACTTGTTTGATGAAAAGCAAATTCAAAGTTTTTGTGATGTAGATTGTTAAAAACCCCTCATGCCAGTGAGAAAGTTGACTGCTCTGCTTCATCCTTGCCTCAAGGTGTAAATGAATCCCTTGTACGTTTCTAAGCAGACACACGGAAGGAAACTCCCAACATGTTGCCAGGCAGTGAGAAGAGCTTGAAAAAGCCCACTTGAAGGTCTGAGGCCCGCGGTGACTTAAATGAATAAGTGTGGCAGAGCCTACTAATGGACCTGTTGGGAAAAGCCAATGGGGTTTCCCCAGAATGAGCTCCAAGCAGGGCCAGGGGGGCAGGGGAGCTGAGGGGCCCAGAGTAGGGCCTTGGGGCCCACAATGTTGGATATTAATACAAATTCAGAGCAAAGGTTCTTAGCCATCTGCCCTTTTATTTTCTTTGGACCCAAACTGGCTGTTGGTGGTTATTGAACAACAGTGGCACCTTGTTTACCGGCAACTGAGTGTTTGGGAAGAGAACCAATCAGTCAAGGCACAGAGAAAAATACCCCCTAAGTGAACCTTCCTGAACACCCCAGAACATCCTGACCACCGATATTTCCAGGAAAGCCTTTATTCAGAGAGGGCACCGGCATGCCTGCGGCTTGTCAGTGCTGAGCCTGCCACCGTCCGAGGCTGAGCGAAGGGCTGTGCTGGCGTTCTGGACTTTCCCCGGTGCCCCAGGAAAGGCCAGACTGCATCTAGAATGAAGGGTGCTCGTTTGAAACATGAAATCTCTGGTATTTGAGGAAATAGATGTGCGGGATTTCTTCAGGTGGGTACAAGTCATGGCCTTAGAATCTGTGCTATTTTGAAGAGCCTTCCGTTAGTGAGCAGCCTTCCTCCTGTATCAAGGGCCTTTATTTACTTAATGACCATTTTTTCCCCCTTCAGGATTTCCTGTGAGAGCTCCTGGGCTTGTTTACATCTTGGTCCACACAAATAATCGCAGAGTGTGGCCAGTAAGGTTCTGAGATACGCTGCTCTGCAGACAGTTGATTTTTAAGAAGCTTAATCTAAATACCTGGTTTTATGCAGACAGTTTCTGGACAGTTCATTTTTATTCTTCATCTAGTTTCTTCCTTCCTTTCTTTTTTTATTTAAAAAGAAAACCGAAAGCTTTCATCAGCAGATCCTGATGAGAATTATTCCTTTTGCAGAGGTTAAGAATTTGGTGTCCAGTAGATCTTCACCTGAACAGGAGGATGGAAAGGTAATGACTCCCTGGCCCCCTTTTTTTTCCTCTGTGCTGTTCCCCAAAGTTAAAGTGGAAGTGAAGATCTGGTGGTAGTAATTTTTTTACAACCCCCCCAGAAAAAAAACCAACACACACACACACACACACACACACACACACACACACACACTCTCAAGGATGTGCCCCATGCCACCTTCAGAATAACTTGAAATTCAGTTTTCTTTATCGAATTTTCCATCTCTAATGTTTATGACCATACCTAGCTATCTCTCTAGTAGTATATGCAAGATGACATAATACATTTTCCGAAAAAAACTTGCACTTCAGGACTGATCAGGAGCTGTGCTTGCTAGAGTGAACCTGGGAGAGGGCCTTGGAGCAAAAGAAACGCTGGAGAGCTCCAGGCAGGTTTCAGCTTGGGACAGGTCCGTCTCGTATTTTTGGCTCTTACATACTATCAGTTGAGGACAAGACTAGTTTTCTGTTTATGTGTGGTGCACATGTAACATGTCTTTACTGGTGTTCTCTGAGGTTGTTTTTCTAGTTTACAAAAATAAGGAAGCATTAATATGGCATTAAAAACACACACCTGACTTTATCTCTTCCAGGGCGTGAAAAGCCTGGTGGTTCAACGGAATGAGCATGAAGACCAGGACAGTCTAGATTTGGGTAGGTTCCAAGATATGGCTTCCCCTTGCACTCCTAGGGGCAGCGCCGTCCCAGGTGCATGGAGGACAAGAAGGAAATATATTTAAAAAAGAAAGCCTTCCTTCCCGGGGGCCTTGTCTGTTTCTTGACACTCACTCAGATACATTTTCTTTGCAGCATTAGTTATGCAATGACCTCCGAGGTTGAGTATTTATAATGTAAAAAGCAAAACAATCAAAACAGAGCGATGGAGGCTTTTCCCGAGCTGTTTTGTTCTGAGCCAGCTGGGGCTGGCGACTTGTCCTATGTTACCTTGGTGGGCACAGCCCCCAGGTGAAGCGACTCCCCTCGTGGAGAGCGCCTCGTGGAATTGGGACTGATAACGCCCTTCCTCCTGGCCCTGGAATCCCCAAGCTGACCACTATTTCATTTTGATACCCAGTGTGGCCCCTTGGAGCTGAGCTGATAGGATCTTACCCCTGGCCTCCTTCAAAGGCTCCTGGAGGCCCCTGGGCAAGGTGAAGGCCGTCCTTCCTGTGGGCCTGGAAATTCCCATCTGCTCACATGCATGCTAGTTCACAGCGCCCTGAGGGCTCCTCCACAAAGCTCTTCCCTAGACATTTTCTAATTCTTCAGGACTAATCCAGGCCCAGAGTCCTCTTTTGAGTTACTGCCTGATGAGGCTGTTGGGTTGGAGGACGTACATAGGCTGGGCGGAGGCCTCGTCTGGCCACCTGGATGGTCTTTGAAGGCCTCTGTGCTAAGTGGAAAGCAGATAAGCACCAACTTTCCTAGGTGGTGTCTTCAGGCTCAGCACAGCTGAGGCAGGTCACATACCTGGAAAGCACAAGGGCCAAGCAGTCGTAGGAGTTGTAGAAGTGAGGTGGCAGCGGTGGTGGTGGTGGTGGTGCAATGCTCAGGCTGGTGTGAAATCAGGAAAACCAAGACGATGCCCAGGGTGGTCCCGCAGAGCCTAGTGGTCGGGGTGCTCCCTGGAGGCCCATGGAGTGTTATGGGCACATTTGGCAGCTATTCGACAAAGCAGTTACAACAGTTGGGAAATCATGAAGAATGAGGCCAGTCGAGGAGGAAGCACCCTCAGGGGTGGTTGGCTGAGCTGCTGGTAGCTTGGCCATGAGCCAGCAGTGATTTGCTGGATCTCTTTGCGTGTGGAGCTCCTGAAATTGGAACAGACACGGAGACCATCCCCAGCAACCCACACGCCTTTACTATTCCTGCTATATAAGGTAAGAGGAAGAATTGACTTCTGGAAGTGGGGAGATGAGAGGTGCAGGCCAGCATGTCCATCTGGATGGCTGCTGTGGCCACTAAAGCCGGGAGTGTGGCCCTAGCTCATGCATACAGGATATCACATCCACCCAGTGCATCACACACCCAGGAATGCTAGCTCCGAAGAATGTTTACCAAGACAAATTGCTGGTGGGGGGGAGTGTTGGCTGGTAAATGTATGAAATACCAGGATTATTTTATTTTTTAAAAAATATATTTTATTGATTTTTTACAGAGAGGAAGGGAGAGGGATAGAGAGTTAGAAACATTGATGAGAGAGAAACATCTATCTGCTGCCTCCTGCACATCCCCTCCTGGGGATGTGCCCACAA
This sequence comes from Myotis myotis, assembly GCF_014108235.1. Taxonomy (NCBI): domain Eukaryota; kingdom Metazoa; phylum Chordata; class Mammalia; order Chiroptera; family Vespertilionidae; genus Myotis; species Myotis myotis. Next base: position 39,160,072 of record NW_023416357.1, read on the forward strand.
CCAAGGTACATGCCCTTGACCGGAATTGAACCTGGGACCCTTCAGTCCGCAGGCCGACACTCTATCCACTGAGACAAACTGGATAGGGCATACCAGGATTATTTTAATTTTAGGTTTTGAAAACTCACTTCATTCTCAAACTGGTATACTTGCTGGTAAAGAAGACACGTGTGAAGGAAATTGTGGTAGCCTGACCTAATCCGGGTGTTTTGTCAGTAACATCATTGTGTCTGAGGAGGATTGTAGGGAAGGGTTTGAGACAGAACCGTGTGTGACGTTAACCCGGTGATTTATGAAAGGGTTGTGAATGATTGTGCTTCGTGCTTACATTTGCTTTTTGTTAAACGTTTTTTGGATTAAAAAATGTTGCCTGACTTTATGCAAAGAAAATGATAATAGATTTTAAAAGAACCTTCTGACTCAGAGAAGGGGGCAGCCAGCAGTGAGCAATAGTCAGATGCCAAGCTGGAGTCTGCAGCTGAAAACCGCTTTTCCGCAAGGCCATTTTCAGCCTGTTTTGCTGTTTTATACGTGTGTACGTTCTGTTCAGTCTCTAGGGAAGGGCTGATACATGTGGGGTTGAGGTATGTCTTTGCTGACTTGTATTATTGAAAATGTTTGATGTGAGTTTAGTGTGATCTCATAGACTACATCAGTGCTGTTGCAATAGAACTCTGTGACGATGGACATGTTCTGAATCTGCACTATTCATCATGGTCGCCAACAGCCACATCTGTTTCTAGAATGTGTGATGTGTAACTAGTGTGACTGAGGAGTTGACTTTTACATTTTATTTAATTTATTATGCTGGGAATTGACGTTGTATTGTTGTTGTTAACCCATCAGAGCATCAGGAATCATACTGGCCATTAGTTATCCACCGAGAATGTTGATTGGAGGGTTAATGTCTCCAGGGGACAGCAGTTAGTAAGCTCTTCCGAGCCAGTGCCCCTGCCACCTCATCGAGAAGTGATAGTAGGATTCCATTTATGGTGAGTCAGTAGTAATGGGCCCACTCTCTGTGGATGCTGCAAGGGCCTGGTGTTTTGCTCAAAAGGGAGGGCTGGGACCTGATTCCATTGCAGTGGAGAGTAGGACGCCCCAGTGGTTCTTTCACATTCTCGGCAGGTAGAATGGGAGGAGAAGGCAAAGCGTTTGGAGGAAATGGAAAAAGAGAAGGTAGATGAAATGGATCGATACAGAAATTAAGAAGGGAGGGTCCAGTTAGTCCCTGATAGAAGTGTAGAAGTATTGAGGGCTAAAAATGATTAAAAACTAGAGGCTCAGTAGCGGGCAGTGGCAAATGCTGTGCCCAGGAGAAGGGAAATGAGCATCTGGCAGGAACAAGTAGACCAGGGGTCCTCAAACATTTTAAACAGGGGCCAGTTCACTGTCCCTCAGACCACTGGAGGGCCGGACTATAGTTTAAAAAAAAACTATGAACAAATTCCTATGCGCACTGCACATATCTTATTTTGAAGTAAAAAAACAAAATGGGAACAAATACAATATTTGTATTTGCATGTGGCCCACGGGCCGTAGTTTGAGGACCCCTGAAGTAGACTGCCTGTGGGAAGATGGCCGAGCTTTGCCTGCCCTATTGGATTCCCAGCTGCAAACAGAGATACATTAGCTGTAAACAGCTTGATTAGCTGCTCTTTGCAAACTTTACTTTTAAAAGGTTGAATCTGAAAAATTAAAACCATGGTTAGAATTAAGATGTCCAGCTCACAGTTGAGTTCGTGCTGAGGACTGTGACATAAGAGCGCCGGTATCTCAGCTGAATTGCGGAAGCTCCTGGAAGGTGACACCCCTGCTCTCTCAGCAAGTGATATTCCAGAATGTGAGTAGGTTGTGTGTGACAGCCAGATTTGGTGACACGCATACCGAAGCTGATTTTCTTGCAATAATTTATCAGCCATGGCTGCATTGGACTAAAGAGTATTTGAAACTTACTTGGCTAAAATTGTATATTGTATGACTATTGGATGGGGGGAAAAAGGGATTTGGTGAAACTGACTTACTCAAACAAGAACTATGTGAGCATCGTGTAACTTTCCTCGTGGGGGACGATGGAAGGCAGGTAGGGAGAGACTAGGGGAGGTGGCGGCGGCATTGTCTGGCATCACCTGTTTTGCTCGGGCAGTCACAGTACCTTGATTGAGGCTCTGGGCATAAAGCAGTGCCATGTCTGCTGTTCCAGGTTTGGCTGGCACACAGTGGACTTGGCATAAGTATCAGAGGAGATTTTAAACATAACATCTTGCTAAATAGCTTTTGCTGAAAAATTATTGTTTTTTAAAATCATGTAGAAAATCAGAAATTTTAGAATGAGTAGAAAAAAACCAAAAAACATCCCTATAATTTTCCCACTCTCAAGGAGCTACTCTTAAATTTCAGTATATTTCCTACCAGTATTTTTTCCTATGCATCTATTGTTTGTATCGTTATGATCATGTAAACAGTAGAATTTTGTGTCCTGCTTTATTCATTAAACAGCATATACCATAAGTATGCTCCATTTCAGAAGGTAGCTAATACCGATTCTGACCATTTCCTACAAAAAATATGGATTATTTTTCCAAGAAGAAAGGGAAAATGTCACAGAGTCTCCCGAGAAGTATATTATTTGATTTTAAGGAGTGGTTTGGTTGTCAGTAGGTGCTGAGGCTTGAATAACAATTATTCTTTAACACTTTGGGTCACTTCATTGCTCTTGCTGTTTGTTACTTATACTTGGTCTGAGAAAAAGCAAGCCTCTCAGTGGGTGTTGAGCCTGGGAGGGTGGGCATGAGGGAGACAGATGAACAAAAGTGGGATGTGGAAGGAGACCGGACTTGATGCCCCAAAGCAGAAACAGATAGAAGCAAACGTTAGGATGTGAGGTGCTTCAGATTGCTCAGCCTAAATGACGCAGACTTCTGTAACTGTGGACCAGACCAAGAAGGAGAAACAAAGGCCCCACACAGAAAGCTCAGGGAGACGCCAGCAAAGGGAATCTGGAAGGAAATGATTGGAAGATCCAAAGAAACAGTGCCTCTAGTGCTGGTTAGGCAAACCATCAATTAAGTAGGACTAATTAGATTAATATTTCTTTTCTTATGTTCACTAAAAGTTTGGAAATGAAAGTAATGCTGTTAAGCTGTAAAAACTTGTAAAACTGTATTTTTAAATTGTTTGTGAACATACAGCTTTGCAAATGTTCCCAACAACATTTTGGGAACATTAAGGTCCTAGATCTTTTTTTTTTTTAAATATATTTTATTGATTTTTTACAGAGAGGAAGGGAGAGAGATAGAGAGTCAGAAACATCGATGAGAGAGAAACATCAATCAGCTGCCTCCTGCACATCCCCCACTGGGGATGTGCCCACAACCCAGGTACATGCCCTTGACCGGAATCGAACCTGGGACCTTTCAGTCCGCAGGCCGACACTCTATCCACTGAGCCAAACCGGTTTCGGCAAAGGTCCTAGATCTTAAGTGTGAAATCTTAAGATCTAGGACCCATGTCAGTGGAAGTTGGTCCTCTATTGCCTATTACTATTTTTTATTTTTATTTTTTAGGTGAAAAGTACAGAAACTTTATTGCAACCAGACACTACCTCTAAAACCTAATTCTAAATTCTAAGCCTAAGACTGTCCCTCCTGGACAGACAGACAGAGAAGGGTGGCCGCTGCTTTCTTTGTCTTGAGGCATTAAATAGGCTGCAGCTCTTTGTCTGAACCTGACCCCTTCTTATTGGTCATTCTGCTGCACAGAATTAGTTTCCGAAGCTCAAAGCCCACGTGGTGTCCCCCACCTTCTCTCCCCCTTACCTTGTTGGTTGGAGTCACTTTTGATTTATCTTATTCCTCTCCCAGTTGTGTTGAGAAAGAAAGCCTTATCTTATGGGCCTCCCAGCTACTCAGGTCAGGGCTCCTTTTGGCCTAACTTATGGTCACTTTAATTGCTCAGGCCCGAGATACCCCTGTCTGTCCTTGGTTTATGGCTGTCTTATTTGCACAGGCCAGATATATTTCTATTTTATTGGCTATTATTTGAAAACACAACTCTATGTTGAGATCTCAGGAATGTTGCATGAAACATAAAAAAAAAATGTAAGAAAAAGGAGAGAAAACCTTAGCAAAGCTCCTACCCTTTGGAGAATAAGTTTTCAAGCCAAATGTTTGGCTAATGTCTCTCTCTTTTTTTTTCCTTTTGTAATTTGACAATACTCTTTATTGTAAATTCCATATAGCCAGTTGATTCTTACAGTACACTTTTCTTTTTTTTTCTTTATTGGTTAAGGTGTTACATATGTGTCCTTATTGCCCCATTGCTTCGCCCCACCCCCCACTCATGCCCTAACCCCCCTGGTGTCTGTACCCATTGGTTAGGCTTATATGCATACATACAAGTCCTTTGGTTGATCTCTCCCCCTTACCCCCACCCTCCCCTACCTTCCCTCTGAGGTTTGACGGTCAGATCAATGCTTCTCTATCTCTGGATCTGTTTTTGTTCATCAGTTTATGTCATTCATTATATTCCATAAATGAGTGATATCATGTGATATTTATCTTTCTCTGACTGGCTTATTTCACTTAGCATAATGCTCTCCAGTTCCATCCATGCTGTTGCAAACGGTAAGAATCCCTTCTTTTTTACCACAGCGTAGTATTCCATTGTGTAGATGCACCACAGTTTTTTAATCCATTCATCTGCTGATGGGCACTTAGGCTGTTTCCACATCTTAGTTATTGTAAATTGTGCTGCTGTGAACATAGGGGTGCATATATCCTTTCTGATTGGCGTTTTTAGTTTCTTGGGATATATTCCTAGTAGTGGGATCATTGGGTCAAATGGGAGTTCAACTTTTAGTTTTTTGAGGAAACTCCACTGTTCTCCACAGTGGCTGCACCAGTCTGCATTCCCACCAGCAGTGCACAAAGGTTCCTTTTTCTCTGCATCCTCGCCAGCACTTGTCGTTTGTTGACTTGTTGATGAAAGCCATTCTGACAGGTGTGAGATAGTACCACATTGTCATTTTGATTTGTATCTCTCAGATGATTAGTGACTTTGAGCATGTTTTCATATGTCTTTTGGCCTTCCTTATGTCTTCTTTCGAAAAGTATCTATTTAGCTCTGTTGCCCATTTTTTGATTGGGTTGTTTATCTTCCTTTTGTTAAGTTGTATGAGTTGGCTAATGTCTCTTTATGCTCCAGGCTACAGAAGTTTTACACCCCCACCCTGTTTTTTTTTCTTTTTTTGGGGGGGGGGGGTGGGGGTGGTCATTTCTCTACTATAAGCCAAAGCTTACCAGTGATATGGTTTTGAAATCAAGGAGCTGGGATGGAAAAATATCCCAAGAAGACCTTTGGGAATGCAAAGTTATTTGTAAAAATTGACTCAAATTTTATGCCTTTTGTTAAATTTTCTTATTGCAGTTGTTGAGGTTTTAAAAATTGTTTTTGGTAGAGGAAATTGCTGACTTACTGGAATTGTGCTCAGTATTATAAGCTCAATTTGGTTTTCTTATCACAAATGTCTTGCCTTTTATATTTGCGGCTTCATTGTTTGGATAAAATTCCCCCTGTGGAATGCAGGTAAAATATTGTTTCATTAAATTAGACAATTAGGGTATTTATCGGAAAACTTTTATCCCATAAATTAGAAGAAAGAATTTTTTTAGGTTAATATATACTAGACTAGGAAACATGAAGAAACTAAAGCCTTACTAGAGGTTTATAGTTTATCATATTGTGTTTTCTTCTGATTAAAAACAAAAACAAAAACAACCACATCTGCCCAGCCAGAGTGGCTCAGTTGGTTGAGCATTGTCCTGTGCACTGAAAGGCTGGCAGTTTGATTTCCAGCCAGGGCACATTTTGGTTGTGGGTTTGATCCCCCAGTTGGGGCATATACAGAGGGTACCTGATCCGTATTTATCTCTCATCTCTCCTCCTCCTCCTCCTCCTCCTCCTCCTCCTCCTCCTCCTCCCCTTCCTCCTCCTCCCCTTCCTCCTCCTCCCCTTCCTCCTCCTCCTCCTCTTCCTCCTCCCCTTCCTCCTCCTCCTCCTCCTCCTCCTCCTCCTCCTCCTCCTCCTCCTCCTCCTCCTCCTCCTCCTCTTCCTCCTCCTCCTTTCTCTCAGCATGTCCTCAGTGAGGATTAAAAAAATATAAAAAGCCTATCTTAAATTATAATTTCCAAGTCTAGGAAGCAGTGATGAGTCTGATGTCCTGCTTAATGTTTGCTCACCAAGGTTTTCAGGGGAAAAAAGAAAATAGAGAGTGAGTTAAAGTTAGGAGTTGCTGATCTAAGCATTCAGTTATCCTATGATTCTAAACTCTTCCAGGTTTTAATTTCAGTGGAATTACCGTGGAGCTGTAACAATCCTGGAGCCTGGACCCACCCTTAGAGAGGTTGAATTTAATTGGTCTGGAGTGTAGCCTGTGCTTCAAGAGTTCTAAGAGCGCCCCGGGTGATTCTCAGGTGTGGCAGAGCTTGAGACCCAGGGACACAGTTCCTTACTTTAAGGTGCTCTGCTCTGCTGAAATCACCCCGGACTTACTGGGTTTCCATATTTTTGGAATTTAGATTATAAAAGCAATTAATGGAAGCCAACTTGTATTAGGTTTGCAGACTTTTAATGATTATCACCATCAATATCTTCGTAGATGTGGGAAATGTGAAAACTTTGGGAAAAAATTATTGAAAAAAATTCCTAACTACTTAAACCTTAATGAGGTTATTGATTTAGAGATGCACAGATTGGGATGAAGGGAGTTGGGTTTACATGAATGTTATAAGGGCATTATGACGATGCTTGATGTTTTTTGGCATTAGTACCTGTAGTATAATCTAAATCACCTTTTTCATCTCACAAACCACCTTAATTTCTGAAATGTAATCGAGGGAAGGGATATGGCAGTTTTTTTTCCCTCTGAACTCTAAGTTCTTCATTCTCCAAAATAGTATCTTCAACTCCAAATAAACCAGTTTCGTGAATAAGTTAATTCCATAGGATCCTTCCCTAAAGATTCTATCTTGATATGTAAATCAAATGATTAGCTTATAAATTTCAAACAAGTATAACATTTAAGGAAACTACAACTAATTATGAAAAAAATGAACTATATTCTGAAAATAGCATTTATAAAATTTTTATATGGAAAGTTAAAATTCCACTCAGAAATTTACCTTTTTCTTATGATGAAACACTTCAGGAAACCTGTGTGCACAGACACTTAATGAAAGAACTGCCTTCACAGAGGACTCACTGGGCTGTGGCTTGATTGCAGCGTAAATGTGTTTATGTGCGTTTAGGCCTGTTTTTTACTGAGTACCAGTGGTTAATCCCTTGGAAGGGACTTTAGAGCAATTAACATTCTGGTTAGCTTTCATGCCAGGCAGTACAAGCTCTAACAATTTATTGGGACAATTTGCTTTAACTGTTTGAGTGGCTGATTAAGAAGACATTTTTATGAAACATGGCCCCTTACTCCAGACATGGGCAAGAAAGCCAACAGAATTTATTCTCTATATGAGGTTCTGCTGAAAAGTATGTGTAATAAAAATATAGAGTAGTCATGCAATTCGAGGCCAAATAGGAGATCCAGCAGTAAATAATCTGTTGTTGCTTCATAATATTTAAAATCGCAAACAAAAAAATCAGAATAAAGAGTGAAGTTGAAGGTATCTAGATCTAGAACTTGAGAAGAAAACTTTGAGTAAGCTAGCTGGGTTTCATCAGGGTTCTTGAGATTTGTCTGCCAAGAGGGTTTCTGTTGATCTGACTGAGGTAGACTCACCTGTGCACAGGCGGCACATGGGAGCTTCTCATTGGGGTTAACTCTCGGGAACTATTAAAATTATTTTCAGCATATAATTTTCAATGTCTAATTAATCCTCTTAGAGTTACACAGCAACTTTACATAATAAGAAGTTAAGCAAAAAGAAATTTTATGCTTGACTTGAATACTATACATCTGAATAAGTGATGCAAACATTCTTTTAACATGAATTGCAAACATTTAATCAACACAGATTCTGTACTTTTTGTCTCCATCTTTTAACATTTTTAAACTTTATTTTTCAGAACAGTATTAGATTTACAGAAAAGTTGTAAAGATAATACAAAGAGTTGCCATATGCCCATTCCCCACTTCCCTAGTTTCTCCTATTATTAACATCATATATCACTATGCTACATTTGTTGACAATAGACGAGTATTGATACTTTATTATTGACTAATGTTCTTACTTTATGTAGGTTTTATAGTTTTTATCTAATTTTCTTTTCCATCCCAAGATGCCATATTATGTGTAGTTGTCATGTCTCCTTAGCTTCTCTTGGCTGTGAGAATTTCTCAGACTTTCCTTGTTTTTGATTACTTTGACAGTATTAGGAGTCCTGGTCAGGTATTTTGTAGAATGTCTCTCAATTGGTATTTTTCTCATATTTTTCCATCATTAAACTGAGGTTCTGGGTTCTGGCAGGAAGTTCACAGAGGTAAAGTACCATTTTCATTATGTCATATCAATGATATATACCATCAACACTACTTTATCACTGTGAATGATGACCTTGGTCACCTGGCACAGGTAGAGTTTGTCAGGTTTCTCCATGGTAAAATTACTCTTTCCCACCACTCTTTCCATACTGTATGCTTTGGAAGGAAGTGATGACATGCAACTCATATTTCATGAATAGGAAGTTATCTCTATACGTCCTTGCGGATAAAATATCTACATAGAATTATTCTATATGGGAGACTTGCATTCCCCCACGTATTCATTTATTCAGTTATTTATGTCAGTATGGATTCATGGGTATTTATTTTATACTAGTTAAGAAGGCACTTTTATGAAAATATAGAGTAGTGATGCAATTAGAGGCCAAATAGGAGATCCATCAGTAAATAATCTATTGTTGCTTCATAATATTTAAAATCGCAAACAAAAAATCAGAATAACGTGTGATTTATTTGTTTTTCAGAGTGTTCTAGCTTTGGCCATGGGAACTCTTTTAGTTGGCCTCTGTGTCTTATCTACATAGCCCTGTCACTGTGGGCTTTTTGTTTAGGGCGATGAAAGTATTCTCTATGATACTGTGATGGCGGACACACGACGTGCATTTTTCAAAACCCATAGAACATATGGACACAGAGTAAACTCCAATGTGTGCAAATAAAAATAATTAAGAACACAGACAATGGGATGATGAGGGCTGGGTGGGGGTGGGGCACGGGAATGGGCTTGAAGAGGTTAATGGGGGGAAAAGGAGGACCTATGTAATACTTTCAACAATGAAGATTTTTAAAAAAATTAAGAAGTCGGAGGACCCTCTGGTGGAATGCAGAATGTGACAAAAGAATCTAACTAGTAAACATGTGTGAAATACCTTACTGTAGGGGGTGGGAATACAGCCTTGGAAATGAGTAGGCACTGTCTTCTAGGTGATAAACTTGTTTCCCACGGGGTACAGGTTAACAGTTTGGGTACCACTATAAATGTGTACTGGAAACGAGCGAGCAAGTGAGTGGAGTATGGTAGTAGGTGCCAGGTGTCTCACTCTTGGAGCGGGCGTTTATAGATAAGCGAGGGGTGGAGGCCAGGATGATTCACGTGCTAATAAATTAGAGTTGTAGACATCAGTATGCACTTATGATTAGTTACTATGGATAGACATGGCTGTATAGAGAAATATTTGTAGATATGTGTATGTGCATAGGCTAGGACACACACGTACATGTATTTCCTTGCCCTGTTAGTTGCCCTAGAAGCAGCAACATTCCATCCAGTAGTATATACAAGATGAGCCATCCGTTACATTTTGTGTGAATTTTAGCTTAAAACTGTGGCACTGATAGTTTAGAGTTTATGTTAAAACTAATTATTTACATTCTTTGTTCATTTTATACCTCCTGGTTAACTTATTTACATGTGAATAACCATGTGAAAGTCTATAGAACAGAAAGTTGAACATGAATGTTAAAACTAATAAAAATAAGTGTGTGATTAAGTGTGTGGCATGTAAAAAACATTTTTGGTGCGTTTGGGAAAATTGGAATTGGAACATTAGGAAGGTTGAGAACCACTGCCTTAGACTATAATGAGATACATTTCTACCCCCTCAATCCTTTCTCTGTCTAGGCTCATGGCTCATGTCCTTGCTTTTCCCACTGTCAGGGCCCCTCACATCCATTATCCATAACTGCCTCTCCAAGATAAATGCGAAATTCCTCATAATTTATTGTTCAGAAAAATTTAGCCAACTTGTCCAAATTCTTTCCTTTCAAGTTATGCCCAGGCACTTCAGTGTTTAAAAAAAAAATGATGTTCACCATGGGTCTTTTACCTTAAGAGAATCCTCGAAGTAGAACTGATATCTGTAGCAATACAAAATGCTGGTGGAAGCTTTGACAATATAATTCTTTAATATGTTGCTTCAGTCAGAAAGTCTATTCTTTTCCTGTCCTAGAGTGTTTTAGGTATTTCCTTCTTATACTACATGTGAATATATCATAATACAAGTAATGTTCTTTTGTTGGATTTTTAGATCTTACTCATTTTTGTCTTAGACAATAGAGTGATATAAAGGGGCATATCAGAACCTCTGAAGCAGGATGCAGGTTTTTTGTTGAGATAAATAAAAGTAATAAAGGTAGGTGAGAAATTTTTTAAAATCTGATTTTTAAAAGTAAGATAAGTTAGAGTTCCATTTTCCCACAATCTCTCCAACTTTTTGCTTGTTGATAATAGTCATTCTAACATGTATCTCATTGTAGTTGTGATTTGCATTTCCCTAATAGTTAGTGAAGTTGAACATCTTTTCATATGTCTATTGGCTCTTTGCATTTCATCTTGGGGTAAGTGTCTGTTCAGGTCCTCCACCCATTTTTTAGTTTGGATTGTTTGTCAGACAGAAAAAGTGAAGAACCATATGATTTCACTCATATGTGGGATATAAAACTGAAAGCAACCAATGAACAAACAAGAAAAACAGCCCCAAACTCATAGACTTAGACAACAGTATGGTGGTTACCAGAGGGAAGTAGGGGGGTTAGTAAAGGGTAAAAGGGGTCAAATATATGATGAAGGAAGATGGTCTGACTTTGGGTGGAGGGCACATAATGCAATATACAGATCATGTAGCATATAAATGTGCACTTGAAACCTAAATAATCTTATTAACCAATGTCCCCCAATGAAATTAATTTAAAAAATTGAACTCATACAAAAATAAAAATAAGGTGATATTATGAATGGTAGAATCCTAGAATTCCAATTTATGACAACAGTGGTTATACTGTGCTCCCAATTCACGTAATATATGTGAATTCAATTTTACGGGCTTGTCCTATCTAATAAAAGAGAAACATGGTAATTAGTGTACGACCGCTACCCTTCCCATTGGCTAATCAGGGCGATATGCAATTAACTGCCAACAAAGATGGTGGCTAATTTGCATACATAGGCGCAATGATGGGAGGCCATAGGGGAAGGATGGTGATTGGAAACACAGGTGGCAGGCAAGAGCTGGGAGGCACTGCCCCTGGCCCTGAATCCGAGAACCAGCCGTCTTTGCCTGCCCCCCTGCCGGCCCCCCTGCCGGTGATCGGAGAAGCCAGAGCAGGCAGGAAGAGGCTGGCGCCGGCCTCTTCCCTGGCCGCTCCTGCCAGGGATGAGCAACCGGAGATCCCACAGCAGGAAAGGGGGGCCTGCAGCCAGCCTCCCTGTGCCTGCCCTTGGGATCGCTGCAGCGATCAGGGAGCAGGAAAGAGCGGCCTCTAGCCAGCCCCCAGTGCGCCTGCCCCTGGGTCGTGGCGGCAATCATGGAGCAGGAAAGGGGGGCCTCTAGCCAGCCCCCGTGTGCGCCTGCGTGTGATCGCACCTGCGATCACGGAGCAGGAAAGGGGGGTCTGCAGCCAGCCCCCGTGTGCCCCTGCCCCTGGGTCGCTGCAGCGATCATGGAGCAGGAAAGAGCGGCCTCTAGCCAGCCCCCATGTGCGCCTGCCCTTGGGTCGTCCCTGGGATCATGGAGCAGGAAAGAGGGGTCTGCAGCCAGCCCCTGTGTGCCCCTGCCCCTGGGTCGCCAGGGCGATCCCACAGCAGGAAAGGGGGGCCTGCAGCCAGCCTCCGTGTGCGCCTGTCCGTGGGATCGCTGTGGCGATCACAGAGCAGGAAAGGGCGGCCTGCAGCCAGCTCCTGTGTGCGCCTGCCCTTGGGTCGCTGCTGCCATCCCCGAGTAGGAAAGGGGAGTAAGAAAGGGTGGCCTGCAGCCAGGCCCTATGTGCACCTGCCCCTGGGTCGCTGCTGTGATCCGAGAGCAGGAAAGGGCGCCCCATCCTGGCCACAGCTCAAGGGAGAGTACAACATGCAGTGGAGGCCAGGGCCTGAGAGATCAACAGAGAGGGGCGCCTCCCAGGTGTGGCTGGGGGCAGGCCCCCAGCAGACACACAGACACACAAACACAAACACACACACAGGATGCCTGCACTGAGCCTCTGCTGCCAGACTGTGGCCATCAGTAGGACATCTACTGAGGGCTCCCGGACTGAGGGGCTGGCTTGGCTGAGGGAACCCCATCCCCCAGTGCACGAATTTCATGCACCGGGCCTCTAGTTAAAATATAAAGCAGGATGGGGAGTTGGGGAGAAAAATAATAATTTAAATCTCAGGTGGCTCCACCCATGATTGCACTCTGTGAGCATAATGCCCCTGAGTGAGTGTGACACTGGAGATGTGATTGTGCTGTTCCCACTGTACATCTCATAAGTGAGCACCTCTTACCACATGGAGATGAGCTGTGCCTTTAAAGATCCTCATTTTCTATATAACATGGCTTCTTAATGCAAGCCAACCATATCACCCAGTGCCAACCCAACGTAATGCTGTTCTCCAATGAAAAACTGCTTGGGTTGAACTTAGATGACCTGGTGTCCTTCTAAGAGATTTTGCAGGAAGATTTTAACCATCTCTGATCTTCACCTACTGCTAGAACCGGCAGCTGCATGTAATTGTCACGTACTGGCTGAAGTTATCCAGAATAGGCTTGTCCTGGCGTTAGGGGTCTTGTCTCCTCTGGTCTGTACTTTTTATGACTTTTCAAGAATGGTGTCTAGCAGTGTTCAACGCTGGTCCCCGTGGTCAAACAAGGGAGCAGAAAATAATACATTCTCCTCCTCTGCTTTCTGCCTTGTATGATTTTCTAGAATGTCTTTGCACATTGCCATGTCTTAGTCTTGAAAATCAAGCTATTACTTCTGAGGTAGTATCTATAATGTAGAAGAAAAGGATAATGAAAGGGCAACTTTATTTTTTTTCCTTAAATCTTTATTGTTGAAAGTATTACATACATCCCCCTTTCTCTCTCATTGGTCCCTTATGCCCGCCCCTGCCCCCCATCCCAGGCCTCCAGCATGAAAGGGAAACTTTAGATTTAATATTTATGCTAGAAGTTATTGAAAACTTACTTATGTTAAGTTCTTTATTATTATCTCATTTGATCCTCACAAATCTTTGAAGTGTAGAGGTTATGGTCTTATTTTGAATGAAACAACTGAGGGTCAGAAAGTACGAGTGACTTCATTGGGGCCACTAAGCAAGTAAGTGACAGAGCCCGTGCGCCCAGATGTGTATGGCTCCAAGAATGCATGATTTTTCTCTTTGGCTTGTGGCTCCTTAAAAATATAAGTTATGACACAGTTCTTGCCCTCCAGGAATGTGAGGCCCCGTTGAAGGATAAGAAGACTTACAAATACTATAATTCAAATCAAAATATAAATACCCCTCTAAGGAGATTTGATTTTATCAAGGTTGAAAGGTAGGTGACCTGTTCTCTGATGAGGAGAATTGAGGAAAGTTTCCCTTCGATGCTGAAACTTCAAGGCAGCAGCATCTGTCCTGGATGATTGTAACCGTATGGAGGTCATTTTCTAAGTAAAGGATTTTTGAATTGAAGGAGGCACAGTAAGGCTGATGAAATCATTCGCACTTGCATTGTAATGGTTGTATGCTCTCTGGTGAGAAGTGGCCTTGGGGATATATCACTGAATTCTGCCAACTGCAATTGCAATCAGTCAGAGAAAGCAAAGCAATTAACTGATTGAATATGAATGAGATGTAAATAACATCTTGAAATAATTTAAATATTGGCACAATGGAAAAAAATAGTCTATTACTATAGAAAATGAGGATAAATGACCTACAGTTGGGAAGTTTTGGGGTGAGCAAGAAAAATAAGAAGGGCTGTATGAACACAATGTTTTTACATGTTAACTGAACTGTATATGACTGGTTAGTGGAAATCATTTCATTCATTAAAATATATTGATTAAAAAAAGAAAAAAAACTATAGAACAAAAAAAAATAAAAGATATTGATAAGTAATAAAGCAAATGAGATTAGAAAAATTTTTGTCAGGCTTCTCACATGAATTGGTTGGGTAGTTTTAGAGTTTTTATTGTCAGAATAATTTTCACATCAATAATCAATTGATATGCAATTGATCCCTCTGGGCTTTGGGGAAAATTATATTAATATGGATCTATCTACCTAGAATCTCAACAAATAGAAATGTGTTTTACGGAGTTCTTTCATATCTCTCTTTGTCTGCATTGTCCTGAAGTTCTTACCTATTACTGATGGTCAAGCTAGGAGCAGCCTGCTTCAGTAGTTTGCTGACCTGGGATTTATCCTAGTGAGATGGCTCTAAAACTTCATCTTGCATGAGAATGAAAGACAATAGTATCTCCTGGTTCAGCACTTTCATTTCAGTTTGGTGATGTACTGGTTGGTGGACATTCCCTTCCTTTGGTCTGTGGATATTTCTGAGGCAGCCCAAGGGTGCATGGACCTATGTACACCCCAAGCATTGCCTGGAGCCCTAGAGAAAAATGGTTTTTTGCCACCCATAAGTACTGTTCTGTTTTCAAATAGAGATACTGTTGTAATGAATAAAATATAAACACACTTAAACACTTTACAAGAGTTCATGTAGCTTTTTGTCAATGTACATGTTTACAATAAAGAGGATATAAAAATACTACAGCTGTTATGTAAAGATTCTACACCCACAAGTTAAGACTAATAAGTGTAAATCATTCATTTATTCAGCATATGCCTACAATGTTTCTGGCACTGTTCTGAGCCCTAAAACTGAGAATGAATGGAAACACCCATCCACAAGATTTTATCTCTTTTCTTATTAAAGATATATATGGACTAAAACTCTTACCTAATGTAAGGGTTGAGAGTACTTTATCCTTACAGTTGCACCTAGTTGATGAATAAGAATACACAATTATTCAAATAAAAAGGCACAAAATAGCAATGTACTAATGTTTATTTTCACTTAGTTATAATGCTTACATTTAAGCATTATAATGCTTACATTTACAACTAGAAGTAGTTGTATTTTGTCCTAGTTGCGTTATATAAAAACACAGTAGTGATTTATGTAATTCTGATTCTGATTTGAATTTGAAATTAAGTGGCTTTTCTCCTTTTTCCACTTCTTTCTGTGCTCCTCACCCAACACTTCCCAACAGATAGGATTAGCTGTTACAGAGCAAGTTATGCATCTGTTTCCTTACACAGCATTGCACGATAGTGCCAACCATTTGGGAAATAATTTTCATGAAGAGATGAATGTTAATTAAGACACATATTGTCATGTTCCAAGCCTGCAGGATCGAACAGATCCTCATATTGTTTGGGTGTCAGACGACCTCACAAAACAAAACACAATACTTCTTGCTATCATTGCTACCTAAAGAAATGCTTAAAAGAGACTCCCCTCTGACACTTGGGGTACATTTTCCCACCACAGGTCTTGGTTGCTATGTCTGAGCTTATTTGGGGCACGTGCATCCATGTGCTTCTAGGGAGTTGTGGAAGTAAGTTTGAGCAGTGTCACGCTTTATGGGGAGGCGGTAATGAGCTCCCACTGAATGCTAATTAGGGGAGAGTTGTTCAGGGAGACCGCCTGAGAACTGTTGGTTTGTGGTAAATTAGTCACTAGCGCTACTGAGGCCCGCTGCAGGTTTAGATCAGAGCGATGATGGCGCCCAGATCCTTATGATCCACAGCCAAGCTTGGTGACAGTTTAAGAAAACAGCTCAATTGTGCTAAATAGTAGTAGATGACTTTGCCTGAATTTAATGAGAGGAGTATAATTCTGTATAAAATGTGAAGCTCTCAACCACTTCAGGATTAAAAAGGTGGGGAGACTGGATGTTAAATGAATTATCAGAGCTGTTTTGGCTCTTAGAACTGAAAAGCTGCCAAACCAGTCAGTGAAAAGACAGATTGCTCTGGAAAAATCCTTGCCCTGAGTGTGGTGGCCTTCATTTGCGTGTGCAAGGCACTTTCTGGCTGTCCACACACATAAATCTCAGCCTTTATCTAACACGGCACAGGGTGGCTTTTCTGAGAAATGATACTCCAGCTCCAGATCGAAACAATTGCCTGCATTTGGAAGCTTTTCTTGAATCACAAGCAGTTCTTTCAATTCCCAGTTACCTTTCGTCTTCATTTCCATTTCCAGCCACGAGAAGAGGGGAGTTAATGATTCATTGGCTCCCAATGACCTTTTGAATAACTGGACTGTGATGTGCCAGTGCGACTCAGCTCCCTCTCTCTCTCCCTTTTACTTCCCTAGTTTGGCTTTAATATTTACAGCCTCCTTCTCGGTCTACATGCCTGAACGCCTGAAGGAAGCAGAACATTTATTGCCTCTCCCTCCCCGTGTTCGCCAGCTTTTCACTCAGCCCCGTTCCTTCCTTTTACATCACATGGGAGACTCGCCTCCTGGCTGGGACGCCCGGGTTCTTCCTGAGTCTCTACTGTTGGATCTGTCGGTCTCACCGACACAGAACGATGGATTCTGATTCAGACTCACCTTTTAACTACTCGTGGCCTGCCTTCCCCAAAATGAAGATCCGACGGAGGGCGTCCAGACAAGGTAGATCACGGGGTCTTTTATTTTCCCCAGAGCCAAGCCAGGCATCTTCGTATTCTTAACTTTTTTTCTCCTTTGTTCCTTTGCCAGGCTGTTTTCTGATGAGGTACGCGTTTATACCTGTCTTTATAAAACTCTATGTAAATACTTTACATACAGACTCCCAAGATAACCCTACTCCTTCCCGTGTTCCTTTCACTTTGAGTCTACCTTTCTACCTTGTGCATGTGTAACTCACAATTTAAAAAGAAGAGCGAAGGGAGTTTAGTACAAGGTGAATGTTTTGAGTTCACTTAATCAGAGTTACCTCGACAATAAAGAGTCCTGTTGATTTAAACGTGCCCGGCTATTGTGGGGTATGAAGAGAGCGACACATGCCCTCGATACCTAGTTTCTGATTCGTGTGTGTTTTGGGTTTTCAAGTGTGTATTAATTTTTTAAAAAATATTTTGTACTTTAAAAATTGTTCTTTCTTTTTTTATACTATTTTATTGATTTTATAGATGCTCTAAGGAAGGGACTTTGTGAAGATAATTTCAACAAGAAAGCCTGCATATCTCCAGGGGATATAGTCATATAGTAAAAAGTTTAACAATCATTAGCAAGTATGCAAAATCATTTACTGCCAAAGGAAGAAGAGCCATTTATCTGCAGCGTGATTAACAATGGAGTGGGTTTACGCCACCTATTTTCCCTCACCTGCACCCCACTCTTGTGGTGGAGGCTTTAGAAACCAAGGGGCAAGTCAGTGTTGGGCAGCGAAGGTGCCCAGAGAATCGGCCGATGGTCCTCGCGGGGCTCAGCAGGTGGCGACTGCTGCTTTCTGAGATTTGCCAGAACAAGAAAGATAGTCAGTTTCCCCTTCCCATCTCCTGTCTGGTGCAGGGGCTTATGCGGTTGTTTTTAATTTAAGGAGAAAGGAACATTTTCATGAGCTTACAAGCAGAGGAGGTGCTTCTGAAAGTGCGACTTCTTTATTCTCTGGAGCAGAATGCCCTACAGCACCACCCCGTACTGTTCCCCGAGAAAAATGGAGGCTGGCAGTTATTAACACACCTGGTTCTCTTCAAGGATCTTGTTTCCTTCTTCTGAAACAGAGGGGTGTGTGTGTTTGTTTGCTCTTTGGCTGGGATCAAGGCCAGCCACAGGAATAAGATGGCGTGAACATCTGGGGGAGGAGGGTAGAGAGCCTCAGCCTGAAAAATCTCCCGTGCTGCCCAGCTGCCATCCTTGAAACTCTGTCATGAGGAACTTAAAGAACTTCTACAGTGTTCTATTTTCCGGTTACTCTGTTTTAAAATTTAATGTCTTCTTTGTAGGGGTAAAGGACTATGATGTATGCACCTTGCCATTAAATGGTTCGGGGGGGGGGGGGGGATATACCTATGAGAGAGCATGAATGTGTGCATGTAAAAGCATGTTTGAATACAAGTAGAAAATAGAGTGAAATGTTAACAATAGGTGACTCTGGGAAAAGGTGATATATTGGTGTTCTCTTCGAATTCTTTCAGCCTTTCTGCAAGCTTGGAATTATTTCTAAATTAGGAAACCTTAAAAAACATTTAAATCACTTCTGAGAAGGAAGCTATACGAGGGCGCTGATACTTTAGAGTGAATACTATTAGTTTGGGTTCATTGAGAATAACTCGAGGGCAGGTACCAGTTCTGTAAGACTGCTATCTCTTTTTGCAGCCCAGTTAAGTTTGGGGGAATAATCTGCTTAACATATTTTTGTATTTCTACTGCCTGGCTGGCCGACTGGATGCCTATGGTTTTGGGGGCCTGGGTAGCCTAACAACCCGGAGAGACATGGGGTTAATAATTAGGCAGCCAGTGGAGAACCTGGAGAGTCCAGTGGAGGTGGAGGGAATGCATTAATCACGCTCTCCTTTGAAATCCAAAGTTGGAGCCCAGCCACTTTGAGCTACAACAGAAAGTCATAACATAGCTATGTGTAAATTAAACTCAATTCAAGTGAAAGCAGGTACCCAGAATGTGAGAATGATTAACTGTTTGCTGCTAATAAACAAAAGATAAGAGCAAATAGGTTGGTAGCAGAGAGTTGAGGATCGCCAGACAATGTTCTATGCTTCCTTTCTTCATTCAGTGGTCACGACCTAGTTGTGAAGATGGGTTTGGTCATCCCATAATGTTGGCTGGACAGGGTCCCAGAACCATAGGTCACAGAGATGACCTGGTCCAGCCACCACAATTTACAGACAAGGGTGATAGGGCCCAATTAAGTGAAGTGATGGGGAAATGTTCACATGTTCCACGGGCATCTCCAGAGTGCCGGGTACTGGCATAGAGGGCAGGGCAACGTGGGAACCAGACAGACACCGTCCTTGTTATGCAGGGGTCTTAGTTTTGGGAAGGGTCCCTCATCTCCCAGGACCCAGACATGCCACCTTCCTATGGCAGAAGAAACACCATGAAAGCTGATTTTTCCTTCAGTGCAATGATTGGTTTGTGAAGAGCTATCGTCTCTTGTCTCTTAGAGGATGATCCACTTAATTTTAGCTTTTAAAACTAAGGTGAGTTGAGTTCTGTCTCATTCTTTCTTTCCTTTTAATCATCACCATCATTCTCAGAATGTAGGTTCCAGTCACCTGGGAAATCACGAAGGAGGTTTTTGTGGGCTTGAAATGTCTACCTTATTAACAAATCTCTCTCATATTCAGTAAGAAATATTCTCTTTCATTTTATATTATGCTTTTAATTCCTGATCCTCCTTGTTATATTTCTTTTAATACCCTTTCTGTTCTTATTATCACTGTTCTTTGATAGACACATATATACGTACACAAAACTGGCTTATTTAGAGAAATGTGAAAATGTAGAGGGTTTGGTAATAAAAGGAAAACTAGGTTAGCAGAAACCCACCAATACTTATATATCAACTGAAAAGCATTTAGTACTTACTTATTCTTATGCCTTCAGGAGAAAAAAGGGATATACCTCAGAAGCAGTGCTTTTGGTCACGACCAGCAACGTAAGCGAGGATGAAAGCAGTTAAGCCAAGCTGCCTCCAGTACAGCCCGGGGGTCCTTACAAGTTGCCCTTTGTCGTTTCATGGGCAGCCCTGGAACAGGCTGTGCTGGGAGTCTAGTGGTTAATGACTGGAGTGGGCCAGAATCCACGACGGTTCTGCTTCAAGGACTCCAGGAATGCCTGGATTTTTGTTTTGTTGGAGATTTTGTTTTCAGTAGGAGATTCAACCAAGAAATGTAATGTGTATTAAGCAAATATTTAAAAATATCAGGATTGGACCTTACCCGAGTTTCCCATGATTATCATTCAATTTTTAAAATGCATTCTTTAATATAAATCATCAGAACCCGGGGGATGTTGAACTTTGTGACTTTCATCTTCTTGTGTAGCTTCTCTAATTGTCTCCTACTCCAGCTCATATCATATGCCTCTTAATGACACACAGTGTGAAAAAGAGTGTGTGTGTGTGTGTTTAAAGTTTTGTTGGTGCAGCACCAGTGTAGGGCTGCCAAAGGAAGGGTTGCCTATAGAAAACTTAACCACCTTGAAGAGCTTATACAGTGCCATTTTTTTTGTAGTCACAGCAAAATAACTAATAGTTATGTGATACTTCGTTCATCATAATAAGCACTGTTTACTAAGCTGTGGCAGTTACTTTACGTACATGATGTATGATTCTCAAAATAACTCTATAAGATTGATATTATCTCGGCTTTACAGGTGAGGAAACTGAGGCTTAGAGGGTTTTAAAGTTATACCTAAAGCCATACCAGGAAGTGCAGGGAATGGTAATCATGGTAGACTATGGAAGAAAATGAATGAATGAGTGACATATATATAAGGACTTATTCACATGTTATCTTGTAAAAGCCCTGTATGTTAGATGTGGGTGTCATCTTCATTTCTTATTGGGGGGCTCTGAGGCTCAGAGTGGAGAAATGAGTTGTCCAAGATCAGAGCTAATAAATGGTAGAGCCAGGCCTACAACCAGGACTTTGAATTCAGAAGTTTTATTCTTCCTTTATGTTTCACCACTTCTTAGTAGAGGGAAGGAGGGGAGGGGTAGACTTCAGTGGGTAGCTACCACCTTATATTCAAAAGGTGCCACTGTGTCTCACCATCTTAGTTTTCCCTCTCTTGTGAATCTTTGTCTGGGATTAGAGTTGGCAGTGGAAACTCTGGGGGAGGAAAATGGGAGTGCCGTTTCTACATCTTGATACACCCAAGCACATGCGTATCAAGTACTGACTCAGTCATTGGTTTGGGTGGGAAAAGATGGACAGCACTGAATAGCTGGCTGAGGACAAGCTGAGGAAAGGATGGGGTGGGAGTGCTCCCAGTGTGTCCTGGAAAGTTCACAGCTTTGTCCCAGACAAAGAGAGAGTTAGAGGATTGATGTGCTGGGAAAGGAGATGAACATCATGGGGTCACTGTTTCATGAGTTCATTGAGTGTTTGGAGGGCAGGTACGTAGTCCGAAAAATAATCCCTGACATGGTGGGTATTAAAGGTATGATGACATTTCAAAAGGTTTAATGATAATTTTTAAAGGTGAGTTACTTTTATCTCATGAATTTATTTGTTTTCTTCCTCTCTCCTGCCCTCTCTTCTTTCCTTTCATGAAGTTTCATTGAATACACTCATGTGCTTCCATGTGCTTATGTGTATTCAATTCAGAAATTCCCCAAAGGATAACTGAGTACCATAGGAGGAATAAGTCGCTACAGAAATCCTTATTAAGGAAGAGAAACATTTTCATAAAGGTGACATAACCTGCTAAGATTGCATTGGCTCACAATGAAGATAGTGTCCAACCTCACATAGAGAGGTTTCAATTTCACTCTCTGCCCGGCGGCCTACCTTTGTCGGCAGAGGGAAGGAGGCCCATTATAAGCCCGTTGCCAAACCACATAGCTAGGTATTCCTCATGGCTCACTTTAGTTAAACAAATACTTTGCCAAATATTTGAAACTGTTTTTTTTCTTTTCTTTATTTCGGGCTAGTTCAAATTCTTAGGCAAGGTATATTTCTACATCAATCCCTGTAAGTGGAAGAAAGGGAGGCACTATTCCTATTTAATACCTCATGTTTGGGAGATTCCTCCCTACCACTCTGGATTCGGGGAAGGATCAATGGTTGTGTGTTCAGATATATTTTGGCAGGAAGTCCCAGAGGTCAGGACAAATTACTGTTGAAGTTCAGAGTGAAGAGACCATTTCAACCTAAGGGCATCATGAAAGGGATGTCATTTCAATAGCTTGTGGTGACTAGGGAGGTGGTCCCTGCAAGCAGAAGGGGAGACCATGCATAGAGTATATCAAAGTCATGGAAAATAGCCTAGGTTTGTGTACTGTGGATTCAGGTGGTACAGAAATGTAGAATGGTGTCAAATGTTGCATTGGTCTGGATGGTTAGTTTTGTCTGCCTAGCATCCTCCTTCCCTTCATGAACAGCACTCACATTCTTAAGTGAGTGGAGTGGTCCTTCCACTGCTCTGGCCATGGGTTCACATGCTGCTGTCACTTTCTCATGTGACTTTGCCTTCTGGAGGCAGTGGGCTGAGCATTCCACCCTGGTGAGCCAATCACAGCACCCGTGCCGCCTGGCCACAGCTATTGGTCCAGGGTAAGCACATGACTCAAATTTGGCCAATCAGAGTCCTTCCTTGGGATTCTTCCAACTGGAGTTTGGAGGGAGATACCTTCCTTCTTGGGTGGCAGTGCTGGAAGAGGGGGAGGTTGGAGTTGAAGCCATTAGCTGGGAGAAACCAATGTATAGTAGGAGGAAATACTGCAATCATGGAAAGAGGACACTATGAGATAGGGTCCTGCTAGATGCCAGGCCCTTGTTCTAGTCTCTGGGGCTCTCTTGCTGCCTCTCAAGGTTTGGATGTTAAGTTCCTTCCATTTTGTGGGCTGCCCTAATTTTCCCTCCCCATTTCACTTTTGTTTTAGCAAGTTCAGGTGAATATTTCTCCCAGCTAGAAATCTCCAATTTGTCCTTTAAGATGTGGTTTGAAAGTCCATGGTCTGGAAGTCTTCCCTGAATTCCCTCAGAGTTCATTATTGTATCCTTGGTGCCATGCTGGCTTGTGTATAATTTTGTAATAGCCCCCTCATTACTGTATTGCAGCTATTATCTAATGTCTCTCACTCGAAGACACTGAACTATTTGAAGATGGAGACTGGCTGGCCCTTTTTCACACCTCCGGTGCCTGGATCGTAGGAAGCAGGCAGTAAATATCGAAAGTGTATTGTGATACAGATTTACTCACACTACACTCAGATATTGCTTATTTTGTCTTTATTTCTTTATTTTGTCTATAATGGATCTAATTTTCCTTATGAAATCCTACCCTTTAGGCAGCAGGAAGGGAAAAAGGGTTTATTTTAGTCTAAGAAATTTTGTTCCTATGCCGCAATGAAAATAGTCATTTTCTGTAGCTGCTCAGTCTCTTTAAGTAAAATATTCAGCCTCTCAGATTTATTTTTCCTCCTCCACTTCCTTGCCACTCTGGTACTGAATGTGACTTCCTGGAAAGGGGGGCAGTTGGTGGGGGAAGGAGGTAACACGTCTTCAGATGCTCTCTGGGTCCTCCTGGTCTCTGCTGCAGATCTGCTGGCCTGGGCTGTTCCCTCAGCCACGACTGCTGTATTACTGGGTCTTCCGGCGCCTGTGACCAAGGTCCTGCAGCTGTATCCTCTCCTTGGTGTTGGTCAGAACCCGATGGTTTTTCTTCACTACAGAAATCTTAGAATCACTGCCCCTGGCCATTGGCTCAGGTGCTTCCCTATAAACATCTTTTCAAGGATCCTTCCTTGGCACCAGTGGGCCTTGTGTAGGCGGCAAGTACCTGACTCAGCCACTTCTTCCTCCTCTCAGAGGCCTGAGGGGTCTTAGGGACCCATTCTCACCACTTAAGCAGCTATGAGCAGCCCAGGAAAGCTGGCCCTGGCTGACCTTGCTGCCTGACCTTGCTCTGCTACCAAGTGTGCTTGGCAGTGGTTGCCCTCATGCTGGTGTGGGGCAGCCTGCAAGGCGTTCTCCTTTGGAGGAGCCCCAAATGGAAGCGAGAAAAGCCCACCCACCCTGAGAGTAGCCCCTGGCCTATCTCTTACTGTTCCCCACAGGCAGGGGAACCGCCTGTCTTATTCCTTTGATCTCATTATCCCTACCAGTGGAAAAGTCTGATTATGAATTGTAATGAGTCTCTTATCCAGCTCTCATTCATACTGACCTACTTTGAGGTGCCCAGAGTTGCTCAGGAGAATGGAACAAGATTTAGGGACCAAGTAGTTTCCAACCAGGAGAAACCCAGAACAATTTAGAGAATGCCTGCATTCCTTGGCTTTCATTATTCGAATGAAATAATGAAATTATTCATTCATTCATTCATTCATTCATTCATTCAAAATGTTCTTGTTGAGGACACAAAAAGTAAGTGATAGTTATTTGAAAGTGGCTAAGAGAATAGATCTTAAAAGTTCTCAACACAGGAAAAAAATGTAACTATGTATAGTGACAGATGTTAGCTAGACTTCTTGTGATCATTTTGCAATATATACAAATATTAAATCATTATCTTGTGTACCTGAAACTAATATGCTCTGTCATTTATAACTCAATTAAAAAGAAAACAAGTGAGATAACTTACATTTCAATGGAGAGTTCTTTATTGTGCTAGCATGATTTCTTGTCTGTAGTAGAACTCAGTTCTGTTTAGGATATTAAGGGGAATTAAAAACACATACATTTCTAGAGATAGGTGCTGGAGAATTGGAGGGCTTCTGACTTTTCAAGTGGACAAGATCATGTGTATGTGCCTAAGTCTTTTCATAAGATTATGCAGAATTTGAATTATTTGTAGGATTTCCTGTAATGAGGACATGCAGTTTGTTTGTTTTTGGTTTTGTTTTGTCTAATGTCACCTGAAGTGGTCTTGTCAGAGTCCTGCCACTTTATTTGGGGTCTTTTACTTCTGTCCTGTGTTTGTACCTATGGGTTAGTTTTCTTACCCTCCATTTGCTCATTTTCCCTTTCTCTAGATTACTTTGCGTTTGGCCTTAGAGAACTGCATCCAGAAGGAAAGGAATTGCTGATTAAACGTAATCACGCCAAAGTCTACACCCCGCACATGACTGAACATCTTGATAGTTTGGGGGGAAGCAAGGGCAGGCAAAGGTTGTTATTTGCTTATTTAAGATCCTTCTCTTCCAAACATAAACATATGTCCTCTTGAAGGCTGCTTTGTGCTACTATAATTAGGAAGGAGAATGTGGAAGGATTTGGGAGAAAACCATCGTTATTTGAGGACTGTATTTTCTTCCTCCCTTCCTTTCTTCCCACTGCCCACCTCTTTTTCTTCTCCATGCATTTTAAGGGGAGAGGCTTGTTTCCTTTTTCAATAATTTTGATGATTAGGTGTTTGGAAACAGCAGAATAGGACTTCCTTTAGAATCGGATTTTAGAGTACCACGTTGTAACTTGCTATGGAGAATGGGGTTAAACTGCTGTTCCAAGCGAGAGGGCTGGAGGAAGCTCTCATCCCAGCACCTGGGGTCCCTTCACTCTGTCCTTGGCTGTGATGGCTGTTACCAGGAGACCAGCCGGACCTCATCCCAGGTGCACTCTTCCTTTTACAGGATCCCAGGAGGGTGAGGTAAGGTCTGAGGCTGAATTGCACATTGGATTGATGTTAGAGACTATCTAGCTTGGTAGACAAAGGCTCCCTGGGTTCTCCCAGATTCATCGCGTTGTGGACTAACATCCTCAGAGTAACTTTAGCTCATACGTGACCCACAGGAAATTCCTGGGCTAGGATGGTTTTGGAATTTGGAAGGATCCTCTCTGTAACCTCAACTCTAACTCAGAGTAGGGAGGCCTAGAGATTTTCCAGGCCATGACTAATATCAGGAAAATCCTAAGAGAGCCTTCCAGAAGAATAGGCAGGGATAAATGGCACTTTATCCCTGAAAATGTTTCCTCTCACCTGTGAGGGTGGGTTTTTTCTTTCTTCTGGGGCACACTCAGACCATTGGTAAAGAGGACACTCTGTGACCTGCAGAATATGGCAGTTTCCTTTGACTCGTGGGATTTGGAGAGGGTGTGCTGTTGCGAGAGAGGGTGTCTGTCAGTGCTGTTTGCATTCTGGTCCTATCACCTAACGGCGTGGGCAGGTTAATCCCTCTGCTTGGGCTTCAGCTTTCCTGTCTACAAAATGAACGTGATAACACACAATGTGGTTATGAGGAGCAGGGTTGGCAAATGGGTAAAAATAATACTATGTACTCTTGGGTAGAACATTTCCAGCGAATACATTTACATATATCTTATCTGATATGGTGGATTTACCGATAACCTATTTTGCATGGAATGCTGCAGCTGTTCTTTTACATAGGAGACACATTTTAAACACATGACTTGTTTTTTTCCTCTTATTTTAGATGTAAAAATGGTTATTGTTGGGAATCTAGAAGTTACAGAGAGTGAAGAGTTGAAAGTAAAAACCACCTGTGATCCATCATCTAGAGATAGCAGTTAACATCTTGGTTTAACTTTCCAGTCCTTTCTCTTGATTGTTTTGTATATTGTGTGGTTAAATAAAATGAAATCACGCACTTACCATTCTATGAATGTTTTCTCAGCAAGATTTGCACCGTCATATTCCGGCAGGAAATCTCTGGCGGCCCAGGAAGTGAACAAACACACTTAGGCACAAGTCAAACTATAACACATTAATGAAACTTCCCAGTGGGAAAATACCAGACATTGCTCACATACCATTTTCTTTGGCTCAAAATAGGATACTGAGTAACCCCAATTATTAAATAAAATACTTTGAACTACCTAGCAGAGTGCGTACCTAGAGCTGCCAGTTACTAGTTGTGTGACCTTGAGAAGTTACTTAAATAGCACCACAGTTCCGCAAAACAGAAATAGTAAATAGTATAGCTACACAGGGTTGTTTTGGAGATCAAATGAGTTAGTGTATGTAAATCAGGCAGTATCTGGTTCATAGTGAGTGCTGGATTCATCTGAGCTGTAAGAGTAGGATTACCCAGGATAATTACCCAGCATGGAGCAGGTGTTCAATAGATGCTTACTCTTGGAGTACTTAATATTTTGTTTCTTCCCTCTCTCCCCCTTTTTTTTAGTGGTAAAAATCAAACGGTTTTTTTTTGACATATGTAAAACTTTAGACAATAAAAAAAATACCCTCTCCCTTTTAATCTCAATCTCTCTCTCTCTCTCTCTCTCTCTCTCTCTCTATCATCTTCCCAGTACCTTTACTTTGCAAACCTACCTGATCATCCTATTATTCCTTTAGTAAAAGAGTAGCCTCACTGATATTTTAAAGAGATTAAAGAGTACATTCTTGGGCTGCTACCAGAAGGCATTGCGATGGTGCCATAGGAAGTGCTCAGCATCTGTGGTGTTCTGCACAATGGGAGAATGTGTTTCTAGCTTGGACTCCATCTAAGAAGTTACTTGTACTACCAGGAGGGGCAGAGTAGAAGATGCAGGACAAAACACAGAGGTAACAGGCAGGCAGGAAGAACTCTGAGGAAGAAGACAGCCTCATGGCTGTGTAGGGACTTCTGAGGGGATCTGCTGAGGAATAGTCCATAATGACTGTGTTTTGAGGAGATTTTAAAGAGTCATTGATGGAGGCTGAGGGCCCTAGCCAGGGCCCAACAGGTAGCACGGTACCTGGCAGTTAGTAGATACTCAGTACATGTTGATAAAAAGAATGAATGGATGAATGGATGAAAGAAATAAGAAATTGACACTCCCATGGCATCCTGGGGTAAAACAAGAATCGCTGGGCAATCCACAAGACTACCCCCAGAATTTGAGGAAATTTTACCAGACCAGAGGTAATTGTACCTGGCACAAGGGGATTCTTTTCTTTTTATTTTATTTACTTTAATTTTTTGTGGCAAATGTTGCTGCTCTTTTTAAAAATTATTGATTAAATTATTACATATATGTCCTTATCCCCCCATTGCCCCCCTCCCCCACTCATGCCCTCACCCCACTGGTGTCTGTGTCCATTGGTTAGGCTTATATGCATGCATGCAAGACCTTTGGTTGATCTCTCCCACTTACCCCCACCCTCCCCTACCTTCCCTCTGAGGTTTGACAGTCTGATCAATACTTCTCTGTCTCTGGATCTGTTTTTGTTCATCAGTTTATGTCGTTCATTATATTCCATAAATGAGTAATATCATGTGATATTTATCTTTTTCTGAATGGCTTATTTCCTTAGCATAATACTCTCCACTTCCATTCATGCTGTTGCAAATGGTAAGAATGCCTTCTTTTTTACCACAGCGTAGTATTCCATTGTGTAGATGCACCACAGTTTTTTAATCCACTCATCTGCTGATGGGCACTTAGGCTGTTTCTAGATCTTAGCTATGGTGAATTGTGCTGCTATGAACATAGGGGTGCATATATCCTTTCTGATTGGTGTTTTTAGTTTCTTGGGATATATTCCTAGAAGTGGGATCACTGGGTCAAATGGGAGGAGATTCTTTTCTTAATGAGAAAGAATTAACTCCTTCAGAAAATATATGTTGAGTATCTACTACGTGACATGGCCCTAGGGGGGATACAGTGAACGAAGCATTGTAAGTCACTGTTCTCATGGAGCTTACATTCTAATGGAAGGGAACAAATAATATACGATAGATACAATGTACAAGGTGATGATATATGTTATAAGGGAAAATAAAGCAGGGCTTAGGGGATATATATATATATATATATATATATATATATACATATATATATATATATATATATATATATATATATATATATATATAATGGTCGGGCAGAGACTCTTTGATAAGATAACATTTGAGTAGAGCGCTAAAGAAAGTGAAGAAGGAAGACATCTGGGTATAAAGGAGAAGAGCAATCCTGGAAGCGAGAACAGCAAGTGCAAATGGCCTGAGACATAGAACAGCAAGGCCAGAGTGGCTAGAGTAATCGGCAGCTTCAGAGAGGTTGGATGAGGGTGTGTTTAGTGTGATATTGTAATTTATAATGAGAAATACGTATTTTGTCTTTGTCCCCATTTCTGGCACAGAGCTCCTAAAACCCTTGAAATGTCCTAAGTCAGTGGTCGGCAAACTTATTAGTTAACAGAGCCAAATATCAACAGTACAACGATTGAATTTCTTTTGAGAGCCCAATTTTTTAAACTTAAACTATATAGGTAGGTACATTGTTATTAACTTAATTAGGGTACTCCTAAACTGGCCTTTGCTAAAAACATCTTCAGTCTGATTGAGGTACGTTCGCTGAGGTCGCCCCCTTCCAACTCTCCCATCCACACTGGTCTTGTATACTTGTTTCAGATAGATGAGTGTGGATGGGAGAGTTGGAAGGGGGCGACCTTAGTGAATGTACCTCAGAACAATGTACCTCCCCCGCGCTGCATGTCCCACGGCCGCCGACACCCCCCACTTCTTCTAACGCCACTTCTTCAAAATAGACTTGCCCAGGCCAAAAACCGACTTCTGTGCATGGGCCATGAAGTTTCAGTCGCACTGTATGTGCGCGCCTGCACGTGGTATTTTGTGGAAGAGCCACACTCAAGGGGCCAAAGAGCCGCATGTGGCTCCTGAACCACTGTCCTAAGTGATGAGCGTGATAAAGATGTCTTTTGTTATGTTAATGAGGTGCCTTTTGGACCTAAGGATGGGGGTTAGTTGCCAGGAAAACCAACCTTAGGTTTAGAGGATTGGAACTTTCTGTCCCACCCCATAACCCCCCAGAGAAGGGATAAGGGCTGAAGATTGAGTTCAGTCTCCAGGGGGCAAAAATTTAACCAATCATGCCTATGTCATAAAACTCCATTAGAAAACCAAGCTGATAGGATTCAGGGAGCTTCTGATTGATGAACACATGGAGGTACTGGGAGTTTGGTGTGCTCAGAGCACAGAAACTATGTGCCCCTTCCCACATACCTTGCCCTACTCGTCTCTTCTGCCTGGCAGTTCTGAGTTATATAGTAGTATATCTTCGCATAATAAACTGTTTCTCTGAGGTCTGTGAGCTCCTCTAGCAAGTTAATCGAACCCAAGGAGGAGGTTGTGGGAACCTCTGATTTATATAGTTGGTCAGAAGTACAGATAGCAACCTGGACTGTGATTGGCATCTTGAAGTCCAAGAGGGGGTTATGGGAACCTCCAGTCTGTAGCCATTCAGAAGCACAAGTAAGAACATGGACTTGTAATTGGCAACACCTATCTGGTGTCCAACAATTGCTTAGATTTGTGGGCTCCTCCCCTCCCCACCCCCCCCCACCCCCACACAGGAATTAGTCCCAGAACCATTTGAGTAAGGTGCTGTAGGTTGTGGTAAAATTTGGCTTTTACTCTGAATGAGATGGGAAGCCATTGGAGACTTTTAGAGGCATGCTATGATTTGATTTCCTTTGTAACAGAATTGCCTTGTCTACATTGTGGTGAATAGGCCATGGAGGGCAGAAGAGTAGAAGCCGGGAGACCATTAGGAGAGAGTAGTCTTGCAATATTCTAGGCAAGAGATGGTGGTGGCATGCGTTGGGGTTGTCAGTGGAGATGATCAGAAAAGGTCAGATTCTGGATCTATTTGATTGTGAAAGATCAGTCAAGACAACTTAAGGAAGGATAGAGCTGGCATTTACTGGGAGGAACAAGTCAGTGTAGGAGGGAAAGTGAAGAGTTCTGTTTTGCATCTGTCATACTTGATGTGGCTGCGGGACCACTCAGTGGAGATTTTGAGGAGATTGTTATAATTCAGGGGACAGGTCTGGGTTGGAGATGAAGAGTCATTCTGTAATGTTGTATGATCCCATGTTGTTAGATGAGCCACGGGATGAGTGGAGAGAGAAAGAGAAAAAGAGGATTGGCCCTAGAGAGCTATCTGCCCAAATCTAGA
The DNA here is from genome assembly GCF_014108235.1 of Myotis myotis. NCBI lineage: Eukaryota > Metazoa > Chordata > Mammalia > Chiroptera > Vespertilionidae > Myotis > Myotis myotis. The sequence continues at coordinate 39,190,944 of NW_023416357.1, forward strand.
AGATGAAGAAGACTGAGAAGGAAAGGCCAGGAAGACAGAGAGTGGTGTCCCGCAGGCAAAGGGGGGAAAGGGAGCAATCAAGTGTATCAAATGCTGCTGTAGGTCACACCAGGCGAGACCGGACCACTGCATTCTGTGATAGCAAGGTCACTGGTGACTGTGATGTAGAGTGCTGGGAACCGAACTCTAAAATAAGTCTTACTCACAAATACCATAAGATTTCACTTGCAGGTAGAATCCAAAGAACAATATAAATGAACAAACAAAACAGAAACAGACTCAAAGATACAGAGAACAGACTGATGGTGCCAGAGGGGAAGGGAGTTGCGGGACTGGGTGAAAAAGGTGAAGGGATGAAGTACAGATTGGTAGTTACAAAATAGCCATGCAGATGTAAAGTACAGCACAGGGAATATAGTCAATATTGTAATAACGATGTATGGTATCAGGTGGGTACTGGTAATATCAGGGGGAATACTTTGTAAAGTATATGATTATCTAACCACTGTGCTGTACACCTGAAACTAATACACAATAATACTGAATGTAAATTGCAACTGAAAAAAATTAGGAAATAAATAAAAAAACAATAAAGACTTAGTCAAAAAAGAAAAAGTCTTACCTATTTTGTGGTGGGTAAGACTAAATCCTGCTGTGTTCATAAACTTCTAGGTTTAAAGCAAAACTGAATGAATGAATGAAAGAATGAATGAATGAAACTAACCGCCCAGCCATTGTTAAGAGATACCTGGACTGAGAGGCCCTCTCTTGAGTTTCACAGGCAAGAGCTTGGCACCCAGAGTGGGCCAAACCAGGTCAGCAGCAGGTTTGCAGAAGCTGCCTTAGCCGGGTTTGTTTATGTCTGGGTGTGGGTCTCTTACATAACCACGCAAGTAGGCCACATTTTCCCTTAGCTACAAGGCTTTTAGCTTCTTGAGGGAGAGTTTGATTTCATTATAAATCAGGTGGCAGAGGCCGTAGGCTGGTCTGTGCCCTTAACTGTTTCCTGCCAGATTTGGGGTAGTTGTAAATGTCAGAGAAAAGGGAGGCGCCCGGAGCTGCCTCTCTCTCTCTCTCCCCGCTCACTAGCACCAGTTACCCTTCATTCTGTGGGTGAAACATACCTACTTTCAGTTGTCACCTCCCTGGAGCCTCTGTACAGCCAGCCAGCGCTGATGAAAACGCTGTTGCAGGGAGTCCTGGTACAGTTTCACAGATCACGTTACAAAGCCCTGAGAATAGCGGGGAGAGGGGCGAGCTGGGGATCCCCTCAGAGTTACTGTTTACCCTCTAGGCGCTTTGCAGCGAGAACCTGGCCCAAGTCCACTTCGTCATGTTAGAACACGGCAGTTTCTGAAATCCTCCCTTTATTCTTGAGAAATGCTGTCTCTGATGGTTTGACTTTATATTTTGTTTGTCCTGCTATTGGACTCTCTCCTGTTTCATGAGCTCTCACCCTTGAGTCGTTGCAAGGTAACTCTGACTGGGTAGCTTGACTTTGTTTATCAGTTACCATGTTCAGGATGAACTTTTCTTAACACGATCTAAGCCATTTACAACATTATTTTAGCTCTTTGTGTAGCAAATGGAATATTCTGTGAATTCCAGTTGTCTTGGGTTCGTTCTAAACATGTAAAGTTATAACCATGGTTAAAATAATTTTTTAAAGCATTAAAATTACATAAAGTGTTAAAACTACACAACCTCATTTTCTTATATGGTAATAGCAAGCATTTGCCTAGTGCTTCCTTTGTGTCAGATTATGTTCTAATCATTTAAAGTATAAATCATTTAATCCTTATGACAATGATAATAAATAGACATTATCATTGCTATTTTACAAATAGGAAATGGAGGTACAGAAAGGTTAAATAATTTGCCCAAGGTCACACAGCTAATAGGTGATTGAGCTGGGGTTGAATCTGGGCAGGCCAGGGCCCATGCCCTTAACTACTGCAGTGCATTGCTCTTCACCAATTTAAAAGTTGCAGCTATGTGGATGGGAGTTGAGTTAAATGTTTACAAAATATCATTCATTCATTAATTATTTTTTATTTTTATTGAACTTATTGGGGTGACATTGGTTAATAGAATAAGATTTCAGGTGCATGAGTCAGTAATATATCATTTATATATTGTATCGGGTGTTCCTCACCACCAGGAAAAAAATAGCATTAATTCAAGATAGAGAGCCGATTCTTACTGCAAATTACATCTATAGGCTCATTGAAAAAGAACCTGAAGGACTTTTTTTGGCAATAATTTTTCATTTAATTTGCTACTAAAGTGGTTACATATGGAAGCAATAAAATCATATCTCTTGAAAATCTTACAAAGATCAGGTTTCTTAAGAAAACAAAACCATTGTAGCTTTTTCTTTGTAATGGGCCGAAATAGTGCAGTAATGAGCCACTTTAATATAGGTAGCTGATGTTTATTTGAAAGTACCTTTAAATACTTTTTTCACAATAAATCTTATTCTGCTGGCTGGAAGCCTATTATTTGCAGTGATTATGCTGCAGTTAATAAAAGAGTAGAGGTCTTATAAGCCTGTCATCTTCTGATTTGTCAGTGTCTGTTCACTTCTAGATCCTATTACCCGTTGGTGTCCTTTGACAAGCATGAGCCACGGCTGCCCCAGACAGTTACAATGCAAAGGTCTTCTGGGACAATTTTATAAATAGTTGCAATGAGTAACTCAGCAAATCTACATGGCAGGTTGTGGGCGACAGATCTAGAGAGGAGACAGATTTCCCCTCCTTACTGTTATATAGTCATGCGCCCCCTTCCCTTAAGCCCCCACAAGACTCAGTGCAATCCTTACCTAATGGACAGGATGATGCCACTATCCTGGCAGATTTCCCAAAGTGTAAGGTAAATTCTTCTGGGCTCCATCAGACTTGGAGATGGTATCTTAACCTAACATTAGATGACAGTGAATCACATTGTAAGGGAGATATTTCTTTTTCACGTTTTTTTGACCTTCCTGCTCATTCAAGGAGAAAGTGGGTTTGTTGCCACTGCATCTTTAACACTGCTGATCCTGCAGAATCTCCCTTATGACAAAAAGCAGGCACTGTAGATGCTCAGATGTTTAGTCACAATGCAGTTTCATTGTTTTGTTTTTATTATTTTATTATTATACACTGGCACCAGACCATTTGGGGTAATATTTCACTTGGTTCTATGGTTTAAAATTAAATGTCAATTATTTGCAGATGTTTTATTAAATATCTTGCACAGTTCCCATTTATAGTAAGGCCAGGAATTTCTTGGAAAATTGGTTTTATTTAAAGAGTAACAGGAGAGTTAATCTAAAGACAAGTTGTAGGGCATAGAAAAATACAGGATGAGATGTAGATATGGAAAATTGTGAACTTGGTAGAGCAAGGATAAAATCTTGGTCTAATACCTGCTATGGTTGATTTTGTGGAGATCCACAGTTTCTTCTTTGAAACTCTTGGGACCAGACTTGTTTTTGATTAGGAATGTTCATGTTTTTTGGTATAGTGTGTATAGTATGTATGCTGTGAGTCCCATTGGGAACACTGGGGCAATGCTATCATCAAGCACAATAATAATTCTGCAGCAGGAGGTATGACCGTTCACACCGAAGTGGGGTAAATAGAGACTTTACATGACCTCGTGTGGATTCAGGTTAGATTTTGCCACCACATTTGTTTTTAAACCAAACTTAGGGGGAAAAAGTTTTGATTTTTCAGAGATTTTTGGATTTCAGAATTACAGATAAGAGGTTATGGGCCTGTCTTGTAAATAAATCACATCATTTTCCAAAACATTGATTAAATAAATCATGCAGAAAACAAAATTAGATTCCAACTTGGTCAAAGTAACCAAAGTAACTCTTCCACCTTTGAGTTTATTTTTACTGCCTGGGTATGATTTCCTTATAGACTAGAGGCCCAATGCATGAAATTCATGCAAGAGTAGGCCTTCCATCCCCCGGCTGCCGGCACTGGCTTCCCTCTGGTACCCGGGACCTGGGCTTCCCTCTGGCCACTGGCAGGCACCCAGAACCCGGGCTTCCCTTGCAGCCCTGGCTTCATCCCTTCATCCGGGTGGATGCCTGGTCTAATTAGCATATTACGCTCTTATTATTATAGATTCTGACCTGCCACACAGAGCCAGGTAGATTTGTTTGTGGAAGAAAAGTTGAATCCAAATGACTCTTACCTGTGTGTGTGAAAATAGAAGTGGTTCCTGGTCCTGCTCATCCTTGAAGTGAGGGTCGGTTGTGAGCACAGAGCTGACTATTTTGGTAGTTCCGAACATGGCTGTTGGATGAGTGGGCAGTGCATACACTGACACCAGACCATTTGGGGTAATATTTCATTTGGTTCTCTGTTTTAAAATTAAATCTGTCAATTACTTGCAGATGTTTTATTAAATATCTTGCTAGTTCCTTAGTCTAATAATCAATGAAGTTTTGATTTGGCAGTGATGGAAACGGTTAAAAGGGGCATAACCAGCCTCTCAAGTGTGATGGCAGACATGCCAGGTGTGTTACAGTCCGTGAACTTAGGACACGAGAGCAGTTAAGCTGGATTAATGACCCTTCAGAGGACCATGTTGAGTTATTTATGATTGTTTTTCTAACATGCTGTAAAATGACAAATGAGCAAGTATTTTCTTACCTCAGAACACAGTGAAAGGGTTTTGTCAGGTTCTTGATTTATAACCTTTGGAACATGCTTTTATTTTGTGTAATTAGAATAAAAATGTATAGTAATTGATCATAAAGGTTATTCTTGTGAAGTGTTTGTGGGCTTTGTGTGTTATATTGCTAGCTATTTAAATAAATTGATAAGAGAAGACATGATAGATATGAGGAGATAATGTTTTACATTTCCATTTGTATATTTCCTCAAGGAGCTTAATAAAAATCTCAGTTGGGTGTTCTGTGGGGAAGAGAGAGATTTAGGTGGAGAATCTGAAGCCAAGGCCACTTGGCTCATACAATCCATATCTCTTTATAACTTCTGTAATTTCATCTGGGACCTTCTATGAAAGAATAGATTTTTTTTATTCCTAGTACATCAGCCCAACAGTTATTAATATTTTAAAAAATTTTCTGATTCAGTTCCATGGGTTTACTTGGGTTTTATGCTATGACATAGGCAAGACATGTCATATACTATGACATGGAATAAGTGCCATTTCTGACGGAATACAGGCAACATGATTCCTTCTGTATTCATGCAAAAAAACAATGGAATGTCAGTGAGGACGTCATTTGCTATGGATATAACTTTGAATCTATCCTATTAAATTAATGTACAGCTATTGATAATTTATTATAACACACCATGATTAGTATTATGGCCTTGTACCTCACTAATGGCCTTGTACCTCACATTGAACATGGTTAAAACCACTACTAACAAAGTCTAATGATAGTGACAATGTTTATCGAGCACTTACTAAGTACGTAGGCATGTGTTAAGTGCTTTACATGTCTGAACTAATTTAATCCTCATAACTATACAATGAGGAAGAATAATAATAATCCACTTTACAGATGAGGAAGCCCTATAAAGGTATCTGGAGATTAGGCAATTTAGCCAAAGACACAAGAAATGACGCATTCTGGCTTCTCTATGGTTTATTGCCTTCAACTTTTGTTCCCTACAAATACAGTAACACCTCAACTCTCTGGGAAACCTCTTTGAGCAACCTCATCTATTTGGAACAAATCTGAGGACATAGAAGCAAGCAAAAACACTTCTGTAACTGAAATGGAAGCAAAGCTGTGTCTGAGAGAGTATGCATATTCAACAGGGAGTCCAGAGCCAGAACTGCGAGGCTGCATGCTATCGCGGGTCCTTCAGTAAAGGGTCTGGAGCCTGAACACCTCAGTGGTACCTGAGGGTCACAGTGCAATCACTGATGCTTCCAAGTGATTCATAAAGTGAATTTTAGTTTAATCTGTTAGAAATTGAAAGCAAAAGTCTCATTGACTTTATGAAAATCTCTCATGATTAGAAAACTAGTGCTTGAAATGGGCACATACTTATCTAGAACGATGCATTCTTTAGGATGGTTTTAGATACTGAGAAGGTTTGGATGTAGAAAATAACATACTTGCAGGTAGTTCTGAATAAGTGGAGGTAGCAAAGTGCCATCTTTAAAAATATAATCTTGATTGTTTTTTCTTATAGTTGAATTAAGAAGGCAAAGGTTGACTGTAAAATAAATTCCTCCACTTTACTTCTCCTGTTTTCGCTTCTCTAGATCGCTCCTGTGATGTCCTCAGAAAATCCAAGCAGCCCCCCACGTTCCACGCTGCCGGTGGGCTTTCTGACATGCTGAACGGTGGCGATGAAGTCTATGCTAACTGTATGGCGATAGATCAGGTAAGGTGGGACTGATGTTCCGAGGTGGATCGGCCCTCTTTCTAAGCCCGAGCATGTGAGAAATAGATTCAGCATCGCTGTGTTCCTCTGGGAGCTTTAGCCTAAGTGCAGCCCTGGTGATGCTACAGTGGAGTCCCATCACGTGAGCATTTAACTGAGGTCCTTCCTTCAGCACAGCACATCTTACCCAAGGCGCACCACGAGGGAGGGGCCTTGACACTGCCCAAAGAGAGGAGTGTGAGAGCTCTTCTATTGGGGCTAAAATAGGAAATGACAATTGCGAGGCCAATTTCTTCTCTACAGCTTGTCAGAAAACAAGGTGTGTGTGATTTGCTCTTGCAGTATTTGTATTCAAAGCCAGCAGGAGCTGGGTGAGCAAGAGCTTGACGCCAGCCCCATAGGATGCTGTCATATAAATTACTTTTTTAATCCTTACGACACACCTATTAACATGTAATAAGGTTGTAGAGCTTTAATATTAAAGCAGAATGGTGTCATGTTACAGGGAAGCTGGAACCCTTCAGAGCTCCCCGCCCATTCCCTGATAGAGATTTATGAGTTAAATCTCGTGAAGGCAAGTGGTTTGTGCATCTACATATGGATTTATCCTTCATTCTTTTCTGAAGCTCAGTCACCCTTGATTTAAAAAAATTTAATTTTAAAAATTTATCTTTATTGTTAAAAGTATTATGGATGTCCCCCTTCCCTTCATTTAATCTCCCTTCCCCCACCCCCATCCCCCAGTATAGTTATCGATCAGAAGATTTCTGCACACTCTAATTCAGTGGTTCTCAACCTTCCTAATGCTGCAACTCTTTAATACAGTTCCTCATGTTGTGGTGACCCCCAATTTCATTGTTACAAATTGAACATAATTAAAGCATAGTGATTAATCACAAAAACAATGTGTAATTATATATGTGGTCTTAGGTGATCCCTGTGAAAGGGCCGTTCGACCCCCAAAGGGGTCGCGACCCACAGGTTGAGAACCGATGCTCTAATTTATGGTAGATTTAAGGGATTCAAGGGTAATTTTGACAACATAATTTCTCTTTTATTCACTAACTTTAAAGCCTAATTCCCATATAAATGCACCATATATATGCTCCTTGAGCAATATGGTATTTTACCCTTTTTGTTGTTAGTATGCATATATTATACCTTATTACTTATAGATATTTTCTGTGATATAAACATTTTTTTTCTGTCTACTAGATCTCAATTTCATCTCCTAGTCATATATCTCTGCTTTTTTCTTTTTGTGTTATAAAACACTATTACCTCAAATGCATTGTATAAATGCATAGGGCGGGATGATATTCAAATTGACTAAGATATGAACATCAGGACATGGACATCAGGCTATGAAAACTGGTATACATTTTGGTATAAAGCAGCTGAATGTGTTCCTATTTATGAAATCTAGAATGAAGCACAGAGTTTAGGACAAAGTGGGAGTTCTGGGGACATTCTTTGAAGATACAGGCTAACTGGACTTGGTGTGCTCTAGCCACATTCTGATTTTACTGCTTTTATTCTGTTGCCTTATTTCCTAAGCATTTGCATGAAATGCTTCTTGAGTTCTTAATTTTTTTGTTTGTTCTAAGCCTCAGTGAACACTGTAACATTTTCACTTACTTCAAGTAACTAAAATTGTATGACTCGCTATTAGGAGGAGAGAACTGTGTCTTTATTTGTTCTAAGATACATTAAAAATACACTAAACATGAAGTTAGGATGTGATTGTTTGGGATTGTTTTGAGTGAGAGAAGTATTGCTCTAGTAATGTGAAGCATACACTTGAAGAGAACTCAAGCAGGCTAATTGGTAAACTGAAACCTAGCAGAGGATTGCCAAATGCATGCAGTGAAAACAGAAATGAAACTAAAAACCTGTATACAAATCACAAAGTTCTCTGTCAGTGTAGCATAGTAAACATATCATTTATCTCACTGTCCCTATGCCCATTTGAATAACAAGAACAGAGAGTCCAAATTCTGCATTTTTAAAACAATTTCTAGCAATATCTAGAAAAAAAATCTTAATCTATTTCCTTCATCCCCTCAACTATGGCACAGAAACCTAAAAAGATTGCTAGCTTGTTTGCAATGCTGTTTCCTGTAAATTCTCAAGGTAACCAACCTATCTGATGAGGCAATTCACATGATAAAGCTACTTTGAAAATTACTCTGTCATATAGACTACTTTGAAAACAACAGCCTTGTATTTGGACATCATTTCAAGCCTGCTTAATTTAGTATAAAGAATCCCTGTATCCTCTTTATCAAAACTCCTCAAATGTTAATATTTTACTTTATTATCCTCTGAGTATGTGCTGTGTGTATGCAAATGCTTAAGACATATAAATATTTTTTAACTAGTTGAGAGCAAATTGAAAATATGGTATCTCTCAATCTTTTGTGGTGCATTTTCTTAAAAATGTGGGCATTCTCTTACATATGCATGTGCAGTTATCAAAACCAGGGAACCATCATCTCTACAGTACTGTTAGCAGTGTACCAATCTTATTCAATTTTAGCCAGTTGTCTCAAAGTTCTCTGTAGCAAAAGTAAAGTCAACTGCATGAGTTGTCATGTGTTTGTAGTCTCCTTTAATCTGGGACAATTCCTTAGTAAACTTTTATGACATTGATAATTTTACTGATGTTATTTTTGGTTTACCAAATTTATTTTCAATAAAGTCATTATTTAAAAAAAATTAAGTATCTTGTGGGAGACAGTTTGAGTCATTGCAAATATCCTGTTATTCATTTGACTTGCACCCATCAGCTTGAGCATTGCGCGATTGTTTTTGCCTTAGTAAATTATCATTATGATGGTTGGTTTAGGACCCTAAATTTCCCCCTTTTGCTTCATTTCCCCCTCACCACTCTATATGTAAATAGTGTCATTCTCTTTCTTTTTACTGTTTTCTCCCCCAGAAGTGATGCCTTTTGATGAGTGACGCCTCAGATCGCCTGTGTCTTTAAGCCCCTTTCTTAGCAGGTGCTTTGATCAGCTGGGACTCTTTTTCACCTGTAGACTTTCTCGTCCCATGATAATTGTAAGGGGCCACCTCCCTGGTCTCTCTGCCATGCAGATTTTTGCAGACGTTCCTTTCTGCAAAGGTTTATGGTAAGGGTACGACAGGTTGCTTGCTGAGATTCTGTACTTATTTCACTATTTCCATGTAATTTGAACTTCAGGGCATTTTCTATCTTCTAGCTATGCTAAGTCCACGCACCTTCTGTAGTTTTACTTGTATTTCTGTTTGGTAGTGTTTTATGTGACCCCCTCTACCTTGTTTACTCAAATTCCTATAAACTGCTTTTCAAATCAAGCTGCCTGCTCCTCAGCTGTTTTTCTTGAGTATTTAAAGCATTTCCTCTCAGTTTGAGTGGTTCACAAAATCTTAAAATGCCCAGTTGGTATTTTTCCTTTTGTGAATTATGGGATAGCAACCAGGTGAACAAAAACATCATGAAAGAATTCTCTGCTTGTATGAAACAAAACAAGAACAAGTAAGACAAGATAAGTAAAGTGGAAGGTTTTTAAATTGGGAGAAATTTATTCTTAGCTAAGCCTATCTGTCCTGCTTTTGCTTAGGGAATACTTTTCTTTTGTCTACTAGGTTGGTGATTTGGATATTAACTATATAAACCTAGAGGGAGTCACTACACACACCTGCCCTGAGTCCATGGATTCTACTCTGACACCTCAGAGCGGCAAGCATATCCTTTCTACCGAAACCAGCCCTGGCAGGCACCCGCTCCATGAGAACAAGGAAGTGACATCAAATACTGAAGCCCAACAGTCCTTCACATCGCCATCTAGTTCATGTGCTTCCAACTTAAATCTTTCTTTTGGTCTTCATGGATTTGAAAAGGAACAAAGTCATCTAAAGAAAAGAAGGTAAGGTACTCTATTTTAGAGGAAAATGTAGAAAATCAAAGAACCTTATAGCGGAAATTGGAAAATTCTATTTTATTTTTTATTGTCCCTACCATTTTTGTCTCTACATAAAAATGTTGTCCCTTTTCGGTTTCTATATTCCTTGATTTGAAAGTAAGACAGTTAAGGAAACTGGCAAAAAAACAAAATAGAAGAAACCCATAACTTTGGCAATATTTTCATATTTTAATGAAAATGCATATAATGGAAACTCCCATTTATGTTGATAGAAGTAAAAATTGTCTAAAAACTTTGGAAACTAATTTGGATATGCGTTTTATGACCCAGCAGTTTTACTTCTGTGTTTTAAGAGACATATGAATGAGTACTTATAGAGCAGAAAATAACCCAAATGGGGAATGAGTAGGTAAATTACAGTATAGTTACACAAAGGAGTGCTATCCAGTAGGGAAAATGAACTACAGCTACATACATGACATGCATCACAGAAACACAAAGTTCAACAAAAAGTAAGGGACAAAGTACTTTAGTTAGATGTCGTTTTTATAAAATGCAAGCCAAACAAAATCAAACAATTTATTATTATAGGGCCAATACATAGTGCTTAAGCTATTAAAAAACAGACAAACACAATAACAAAGAGGGAAAAAATACCCAAATTCAAGATAGTTATTACATCCAGTGGGGAAAGTAGGGAATGAGAATGGAAAGGAATAAAAAGGGTTCAATGGTATGGCCAATGTTCACGTTTCAAGTTGGGTGGGATCATAGGTGTTTTATTTTTATGCTCTGTAACTTAGTTACCTTGCACATATTTTCAAAATATTTATTTGAAATACAAAAGTGTTACTTATGCAAAAGTATTATTAAAACAATAGTTTTGATATGATAGTATATATTTACATGTCTGTGTACACATGTATGTTTGTATTTTTGCATCTGTTTCTTGTCCACCCGTTCATTGTCTATTTTCTTTAGGAAATAGACCAATGTCTGCTAATTTCATTTTATTCTGCTGTTCACTTTCCTTAGGAAATAGCTTATTTCTCTTCCCCAGGCCCAAGGCCTCTGATTGTATGCTCATTTTCACACAAAATCTGAATATAGAATACACACACGTGAGTGTGTTTGTAATTATTTATCTACCCATGAGCATCCACATAGGTAGATACGTGTTCAGCAGAGACGTAACTGGCCAGAAAGAAGAGCGAGGGAGGAGAAGCAGCAATCTCCAGGTGCCAGCCCCTGTGCTGTACTTTACACGGACATACGAGCACTTGCGGTTGGAACTCTTTATAAACAGGTGTTGGTACCAAGGGTAACGTCTGATACATAAATAATGAAAGATTTTCCTTAGATTCGTATTTTTTTGGAATTATAGTTTAAAAGATGCCGAGTGGTCATGGCTATGAATTAAGTTGATGGGACATTTTGGGTTCTCCACATGTCTGTTTGCGACAAGAGGCGGCCAGTCTAAGCGAGAGTCTGTACAGTTCTGCAAGCACAGATTGAGCTGTGTGTTACCAGTGCGTTCTCGTGGGACCCTCGGGATCTGTCCAGCTTGTGATCCAGTCTCTAGAAGTGAATGAGCTCTTTAGGAACAGAGGCAGGAAAGGGGGCACGTGGTCTCTTGTTCTGCTTATGCAAACATTTTCTGATGATGGACCTGTTCTGGGACGTTCAAACATCTCGCTGCTGCAGCTAGAATTTTGCCATCTTAAAATATAAGAAAAAATTACCCAGTTTGAATAAAGGCAGTTAGAAACCTCGGTAAAAATGTCACAGGTGATGGGGGGTGGTGGGAGAGGGTGGCAGACAAGGAGAGGAAGATGTACTGAGAGAAAAGCCTTCCAGCTAGTGTTGCGGCCAATGTCTCCTGCACATTCTGTCTCCTCTGGAAAATGTAGGAATGAGAAGAAAGGACTTGTGATCCCTAGCAAGCCCCACTTTGACCCTGGGATGGCCATAGGACCCCCCTCACTGGGTGTCATGGTGGGAGTGTGTAATACAAATGATAATGAACTTGAAGTGAACTATACCCCTTTTTAAAAATAAGCGAATCATAGGATGAGAGGCAAGGAGGAGAAATTTGGGGGCATACAATAAAAACTGAGGTTAACACAGGGACAAAGCTGGCTGGGACCCAAGTTTTCTAAAGTTTAAAACAATATTTTGGTGAAAGTAAAATTGTATGCATAATATGTAACCATTATGTTATTTAAAATTAATAGGTATTTTAAGAAGTTACAAGGGGGAAATAAGCAGTGTAACACTTATTTTAACAAACTTCACAGCAAAAAATTAGTTGATAGAAGACAAATTTTGTTCTGTTCTAAAGTATATCTTTAAAACCATTTTTGTGTCTTGTTTTCCACAGTAAGAAATGCTTGTCACAACATGAGACCCCCCTCCCATTCACATAAAGTTTAAATGTTTTATGAAATAACATGTGGAATGTATTCTGATATTTTTTACTCTATACTATTTTAAAAGAAAATTCTGGTCACAACCTACTGAATCAATTTCATAGCCCACTAATGGGATTTTGAAAAATGGTATAAAATGAGAACCTAGAGTAATTCTGAAAAATAATGTCTATAATATTGAATATCTTAGATTAATAACTTAACAAAGAAAAACTGTAGCCCAATTTAGATGAAGAGGAAACGAACAGTTTTCAAGTATAGTATGCAAAATAAAATATACTCACTAATCCGTCTAAGATTTATTCATAGTGATGGAGAAATGCTGTATATACGTACCTGGAAAGGCTTGTACTAAAATAGGATGTTCTTGCAGGCAACTGACTATTTGAACTAATTTTCATTAGTATAGAGATCACAGGTTGGAAGACAAACTCAGAGGCACAAGATATCAGCAAACCTTTGACCTCCTACCCCACCCCAGATCTCTTTCTACCCTCAGGTGATCATTGAATTAAGAAAACTACACACCACAGCACCGTAATTACATCACTATAACATTCAGAGCACTGACATTTACTGGGAAGTTTTTCTTAACACTAAGCTTTAGTTTTTTATGAGAAATACATATTTTTGTTGTTGTTGTTAATCCTCACCCGAGGGATATGTTTTTTCCATTGCTTTTCACAGAATGGAAGGGAGGGAGAGAGAGAAACATTGATGTGAGAGAGATACATTGATTGATTGCCTCCTGCACATGCCTGATCAGGGGTGGGAGCAAACCACAACCCAGGTACGTGTCCTTGATCCAGAATCAAACCTGAGACCCTTTGATGTATGGGCCACTGCTCTAACCACTGTGCAGCACTGGCCAGAGCGATAAATAATTTTATGTACTCCAACATATTTTAGTGTTGAATTAAAAGTGTGAAGTCCACCTCCAAGTTATCTTTCCTTTCTCAGTGCCAAGGTGAAGGGTCTCAATGTGTTCTTTACGGAGAAAATTCCATTTTAGAAGCCTCAGTGGTGCCAGGCCTGGCCTTTAGTTACTTGCAGGTTTGCCGGTGCCCAGTAAGGTCCATGAAAAAGTTCAAGGACCAGAGACTGATCTTAGTGTTTGGACTAGAGACACATATAGGACCATGCGTCATGTAATTTATTAAGTTGATATTCAGTGGCTATTAAATAGCCTATGTTTTTTTTTTTAAGAAAAGTAACCCAAAAGAGTTATTCAAAGTTTTATTTTCTAGTTATATTTCATAATCAAGATGGATTCATTATATTGTTTTTAAATTTTATCTTCAGAACTGTAACAACCAAAGAAAAATACATTAAAAAATGCACTGTTTGTTTTTTCATTTGTTGCTTTTTGTTTTATATACAGACAACAGAATAGTAGTTACCAGAGGGGATGGGGGTCAAGGGAGGAAGGACAAAGAGGGTAAAGGGGATCAAATATATGGTGGCGGAAGGAGATGAGGCTTTGGGTGTGAGCAAACAATGGAGTTTACAGATGTTGTTTTATAAATTGTACACCTGAAATTTATATAATGTTATTAACCAATGTTACCCTGATAAATTTAATTTTAAAAATTCACCGTACAGTGAACATGCCAGTAAAAGCTGTTGACCTCAGAGTTTGGTTTAAAATGTGAATGTTAAGGAGTGAGCCAGGAATGTGGAAGGTCACATTCTTTCCTTTAAATTCCATGGTTATCACAGTTACACGAGGAGAGAAAAGCTTTATAGTTGAGCGGAGTTACTGTCTGCTTCTGGGATGGATTTTCATGGGATGATTTTTAAACGTTTCATGATAATTTAATATGACACATTTGGGACCTCACTGGGTTCCTGCCTGACCCGGGTCGTGACAGCAACTCTGGGTGAGACCTTTGCACATCTCTCCTTCCCGGTGCCTCCGCCCCCTGAGCTCTCCGGCCCGGGGACACAGAGAGAACGCCACTCAGCATATGCTCACATGCAGATCCCCAGAGCCGCCCCCCAAACAGCCCAGTGGCTCTGTTTTGTCTGCATTTTTAATATGTGAAGGGTAACTGTTTGGGGCTTGCCATAATCACATTTACAAAACAGAAATTGGATAACACTAACTTGAACCAGCTTTTGTTTCTTAGAGTCCTGACATGGCTTTAGCTAGGTAGAAATGTTCACGTGGGGAAGCAACGTGTTGTTGAAAATGAGGATATTTGGGGGAATAAAAACAATAAAAACTACTTAAATATAAATTTTATTAGAAATTGGCCCTAGTCGGGTAGCTCAGTTGGTTGGAGCATTGTCCCAATACGCCAAGGTTGTGGATTGCGGCCCTGGTCAGGACAGATATAAGAATCAGCCAAGAATGCATAACTAAGTGGAACAACAAATCAGTGTTTCTCATTCTCTTTCTTTCTCTCAAATCAATAAATAAAAGTAAGAAAAAAAAAGAAGAAATTAAATGCATAACCATTATACTTTATACCAGTGAAGAATTTGAATTTAGAGAAATAGAAACCAACTCTGTTGGCTTCCTTGGTTTTTTACTTATTTGCTTCCCTTGTGCTCCAGTTCCAGCCTCGATGCCCTGGATGCGGACAGTGAGGGGGAAGGGCCTGCGGAGCAGGCACACCTGTGCTACATGCCCGTGTCGCAGACTTCCTCCAGAACCGGGATTCCCAGTGGGGATGAATTAGACTCTTTTGAGACCAACACTGAACCAGATTTTAACATCTCCAGGACTGAGTCACTTTCTCTATCAAGTAACCTTCAGTCAAAGGTAGTCTGATTGGTATTAATGTGGCTTATTCTAAGCGGGGAAAATGTGTTGTCTGAATCTATCCATCTCTGAGAGACAAATGATGTTTTATTCACATGTATAAACTTTTTTTTTTGGAGGCCTCATGCGCTGGCTGATTGAGCCTGTCTTTTTCATCCTCCCCACTCTAATCTGTATGGTCCTTACTTACAAGGGACTATTTGTTTTCATCAGTTCAACACTAGTACATACAACCTGTCACATACTTGGAATATTTTACCATTGTGCATAATAATTCCTACTATCATCTCTTAAGCAAAGGGAGAAAAACTGGTAGTATTCAGTGGGTTTCTGATCAAACTTGTTTTGCTCACATAAAACTTTGCTTGGCCCAGGGGATGAGGTAAATCATGTTGCTAAGTCAGATGATGTTTGCTTAGCATTCCTGCCGCACGAGCGAATCTGGAATCCCATAAACTTTGTCAGTTTTCCCATAGGAGACAGATCTTCTCTCATTGGCACTTTCACATGGGATTTCATTTTGTTGTGGTTGTTTTTTATTTCTTTTTCTTTTCTTTAATTGAGTTTATTGAGATGGCATTAATTAAATTATACAGGTGTCAGGAATACAATTCTACAACACGTCATCTGTATTGTATACCCTTCCCGTCTTGCAGCGAAAGCCCTTTTGTATTTGGATATGCTTTCTTCCTGTTTGATTGTATTATTATCCACTTTTTTCTTCTTAAATTGAGTTTTCTACTATAAAATAGTGTGTGCTCTGCCCCAACAGCTCTTTACCATGAACGCATGGCTGTTATGATAACACGTTATGTTTGTAGTAGAGTGTACAATATTCAAACATGTTTTATGTATGCACAACATCTAGTTTTATCACAACTCCCCTTGGACATAAGAGGTTTATTGTAATTGTTGAGCAGACGAGGTTCTGCAGCGGTGAGACGTCTTGTCTTGGTTACCCACGATGGTGAATAGTCAGAACTCAAATCCAGGCCTGAGTCCTCTCCTTCAGCTCTGAAGCCTGTAGAACTGTCAGAATCTTTTGAATCCAAAGATCATGTGATATTTCTGGATAGTCAGAAATGAGTATGCTTGTCGATGTAGATCCTTCTTAGTTTTGCATTTTGGATGGAATTGTGAAACACTCATCATTATTTGGGATGAAAAGTAACGTCATCTTTGTGAAACAGTTCAGTGTTGTCCACTTTGAAGAAGAATATGTCCTTTAAAGCAGCGGTCGCCAACTGGTGGTCCGTGGACCACTGGTGGTCCGTGAGGTCCGAAAGGTTGGTGACTGCTGCTTTAAAGTATAGCTAGCCTTGCCTCTGAAATTACCTTACGTTACCTTTTACCTGAGGCGTCTGGGTAATTCTCCAAGTCCCATTATTATAAAAAATGACAACCATCTATGACTTTGGGCGTTGGGCGAGGGCCCTCTGTGGCGAGCTCACTGTTAGGGTTATAGAAAAGCTTGGACTGGCCTTCCTGACATTCAACCCCAGAAGGCTCTCCCTAATAAGTCAGCCAGGGGGCCCACAGCTCAAGCCCCTGGAAGCAGGATCAGACATCTATTTTCAACTTTGCCCCAGGCTCTTTATATCGAAGAACTTAGAGAAACCATGCGCTTTCACTTAGGAAGAACAGAAGAGACCAGTGCTTGGGAAGGACAGTTGCTGATGGCTCAGTTTTAGTAGTAAATTGTGCATTACTTTATTCAGCCCTAATTTCAAGTGCCATCTTACAAATGGATGGGTGGGATGGATCCTAAGGCTACTAGGCCTCTCTCTGGTGGATGGGAGTTGGGTTCCATAGATGGCTTTAGTGGTGTTCTATTGCATATTCATTTAAATTTTCTAGAATATGTAAGAAACCATGTTTTATCATCTTGCAATCTTGCATTTTCCATACATTAATGTTGTAACAGAAATTGTATGTAATTGGGATAACAAAATGACAGGTCATTTAAAAGGAATAAAGATACACAAATAAGTGAAATTCAAACATCATCCCAGGAAGTGCTGGGTGGAAATCTATTACAAGGTAAGCATAGCCTAGGAAGATTTTTATAGTAACGTTATAAACTTAAACAGCTATTTGGAAGTTTTTTAAACCCCTCCAATTATAAGTGGCTATCCCTCTACCTTCTAATGCTTCTAATTTTATGCTGTGCTACCTTCTTATCTCTTGTGAAGCATAGAGATAAATATTAATATAGAATTTTGATTAAATGCTACAGTGTAAAAGAAAAATAACTGACAATTCAGGTGAACAAAAGTCAAACTCGTTAAATATACAGAGAAAAGTCCTTTGACTTAATTTTTCACTTTTAACTAATTTGATTGGAATGTCATAATTGCATCCTAAAGTATATATAGGAACTATTCCCCAAAGCTTCAAAAAGACAATAAAAATTTAAAAGTTATGAGAGTCAAACAGAAACAATAAGATTATAAAAACAGATCCAGAGACAGAGAAGCATCAATCAGATTGTCAAACCTCAGAGGGAAGGTAGGGGAGGGTGGGGGCAAGGGGGAGAGATCAACCAAAGGACTTGTATGCATGCATATAAGCCTAACCAATGGTCACAAACACCAGGGGGGTGAGGGCATGAGTGGGAGGGTGGTGGGGGGGAATGAGGCGATAAGGTCACATATATAATACTTTAATCAATAAAGAAATATATATATATATATATATATATATATATAATTTAAATTGGAAAAAAAAGATTACAACAGAAATATTCAGGTTGAAACCTTTACAAAGATGCTGATTTAGTAACACTCATGGTGAACATATACTTTCAAGACTTGTGTAGCATTTTTAAAAAACTTTATTATGATCTCTTTTAGGAATCACTACTTTCTGGAGTCCGCTCACGTTCTTATTCCTGCTCATCACCCAAAATTTCTTTAGGAAAATCTCGGTTGGTGCGTGATTTTACAGTGTGCAATGCAAGTGAAGGTGAGCATTATTTACCACGCGTCTTCGAAAGCATTCTATTCCAGGGCAGAGTTTTAGTAAAAGTACATAAAATATATAAGGGCAGCAGGCAAGAGTTTATTTTTACAATTGATTTTTCTAAGTTTAGCAAAGTCTTTTTTTCATTAGATAGCAGAGAAGTTAAAGATCCGATTTTGATGAAATTAAAAATTTGTACACATATCTCTGTTGATTCTTTGAATAAAATGTAGTCCTCAAATGTGTAAACTATAATTTATTCTAGGTTCATTATTGTGAGAGCTTTAGAGGATTTTATTTAAGTAAAGTATAAAAATTACTCTTCCTCTATATATAAATTGCTGAAATAATCTAACTCCTCAGAGGCAAACCATTACAAAATAGATTTTCTTTCATTATTTAGCAAGGGATTTTAGGGAGATGAAATAAGAGAATATATTTGAAACATGAGTAAATGTATCTTAAGGTTTTGTGTGGAAATGTAAGCATTCAGAAATGTAACTTTTATGCAATGACATTTTAATTTAAATATAGTATACCTATAGAAAAGGGTGTAAACTATAAGCATATACAGTGGGGCCTTGACTTACGAGTGTTCCAACTAACGAGTTTTTTGAGATAGCAGCTGTCTCTCACCCGGTTTTTTGCATTGAGTGTGACAGAATAATTTGAGTTAATGAGCTCCTTAACGAACTCCTTAACGAGCTCAGTCTCAGAACGAATTAAACTCATAAGTCAAGGCCCCACTGTAGTTTGATGAACTTTTAAAAGTGAATTCAGATAAAGAAATAGAGCAATTACAGGTAACTCAGAGCTGCCCTGGTAGCCCCTCTCAGTGACTGTCCCCATTTTCAACTTGATTTTGAAATGTAATTATTTCATACTTCTGTACATGATATATTATGTAAAAATTGCATTTCAAGACATATTTGGAAGTGTTCACGCTACTCTGTAATATATAGCATTATAATAAAATTTTTGTCAATGTATTAGATAATGCTTTTTTTTGGTTATCCTTAAGAATCTTAAAAGATTCCGAAAACAAGAGATGTGCTTAAGTACTCTCAACTTCTCAGTGTAGAATATTTAAAATAGGATTTGTTTTACACCTTTTCTTTCCTTTTAAAATTCTTTATTACATTGCTATTTTGCATTTTATGCTATGTAGAATAGTATTGTAAGCATAATCTTTGTGCTTGGAGCTCCCATCCTAAACACAACCTTAGGTATGGAAGATATTCAATAAATATTTGTTGAACAAATATGGTAGTAAAGATATTTCAAATACAAAACAAGTGTTACTAGGTGTGCCCCCTGCACGCTCCCCCCCCCCACTCCCCCTCCCCCCCCAACCGCTGTCGCCCTTTCTGGGAAGTCTTTTGGAAGAGGAGAAAGCAAGACTACTCATATGTTGTCCATGTTAATTTTTGGAATGGGAAGATAGAGAAAAGAACTAAGAGAAGAAAGGGTACAATTCTTTAGAGGACAGGAAAAGATGGATTGAATTTGCCCTGGATTTTTTTTATTTTATTTTAATAACATGAGTATTTCTAAGATCTCCAGCTTTACCTAATTTTAGTTTAGGTTGGGAGTCCTCTTAATGGCAGCTTGATAACTTTCCACTCAGAGTCCTAGGTAACGAATTCACTTTATACCATAGCTATTTGGAAAACACCTTTAAGTCTTCTATGAAATGTGCAAAATGGCGGCCTTGTCTTTATATCTGAAATATCCCTGATTTTCCAAGTCAGACCCTTTCAAGTTTGAAATTATTGAGCAGATGACTAAGAGGAAATTTATTGTTTATAAGGGGAAAGAGCTCTCCCTCGTGAATTCTTTAATGAATAAGGAAGGGTATCTCTGCCTAACATACAATCTTTAACTCTTGGCATTTGAATTAGAAAGAATAAAAACTCACATCCTTTGGTTTTTCTGTGAATAAAAGCTTATCTTTAGACAGTATATTTTAAAACAAGGCTATTTGAATGAAGTTTGATATTCTCTAAAAGTTGAGAATTACAAACAGGTAATTTAGATTAAGGCTACACACTAAATGTATAGATTCCAACAGATACTCCTGTATGGTGGCAAATGCTTGGATTGACACCATTTATCTTAGTCACAACTATTGGATTATGAAGAAAAAATTAACTCTTAAGGAAGAAGGAGTGCTTTTAACTGTGATCAAAGCACAGGTGTGAAAATGTGACCAGTTCAAAGATGTATTCTAATTTTCAGTGTTTAGTTTGCTTAATCAAGGGTAAATTGATATTTGTGGGTGTTAGAAATCTTCTCTCAGTGAGTTTTGAGTAGTCCTAAACATTTTCCCTATTTCAATAGACTCCGATTCTCCTTTTGCCCCAGTGAAAACTCCCATATATGAGCTATAATACAGTTATATAAAGATAGGATGGCCTTTTTGCCCTTTCTGTTTTTATTTGTGATCTCTCTTCCTTGTCACTTCCAAAGGGCTACTATTGTCATGTCTCATCGTTGTTGTTTTTTTGAGCCAAGAGTACAATGGCCGGAACCGGTTTGGCTCGATGGATAGAGCGTCGGCCTGCGGACTGAAAGGTCCCAGGTTCGATTCCGGTCAAGGGCATGTACCTGGGTTGCGGGCACATCCCCAGTGGGAGATGTGCAGGAGGCAGCTGATCGATGTTTCTTTCTCATCGATGTTTCTAGCTCTCTATCTCTCTCCCTTCCTCTCTGTAAAAAATCAATAAAATATATTAAAAAAAAAAAAGAGTACAATGGCAGCAACTTCATCACTTAATGCTTGTAGACATAAAATCCAACCCTATACGTAATTCCCTTTGGTACATCATAGGTTTAGATAGAAAGGGACATTGTCAATATTGTGATGATAATTATAACCTTACCAAGATGGACAAAAGTGTTCTACACTTAGGCATCCGAGGAGTGAGCTAAATGTACTTTTGGAAATGACTGTGCACTGATGGATGGAATCTTTTTAGACTTTGTCCAGTTGGCTGAGTCTGGTTCTGTTACTGTATTAGCTCGATTATTTTGGATAAGAAGCTTTATTCTCTTGGTACCTCTTGAACCTCAGCCTATTTATAATAAAGATACTGATTTGTACCCAGGAATTAATTTCTGGAACATTTAATAGCGTTAAAATAAAGTCTTCAAATTCTTCAAAGAAGATTTTATGTTACCTACAAGATAGAATAAGGTTCAACATCGATATTTACACATTTCAGGGATATGTATTTATTAGTGTTCCTTCTTACATACCTGGCCCATCTTCTTTGCAATTTAGTTTTGCCTCTTCAAGCTTCTGGATTGTAATGGTAAAGGATTTGTCCCTGCTCTGTAGATGGTGTGCTCCACAGTGGCCGCTCCCTCCATCAGTCTCTCTCACTGTCTAAATCAGTGGCTCTGCTCCATCCCTGTAGTAAGTACTCCACTTCCTTCCGAAAACCAGATGGCGCTGAGCTGCTTGCATGAGCCTGTCCTTCTACCCCCCAGAAGTCCAATGGGACAGGTGGCCTTCCCTTTCCCATGAGCCACAAGGCGCATCTCTGAACTGGCTGCTGCTAGGATTTTGTAAAGGCATTGCAGATCTATTCAAATGGGCTCTTCCTTAGACTGGCCTTCAAGACTTTCTTTTTAGCTTTGCTTAAAAAAATAGCTAAGGCATCTATTGATCCTGTATGTTGGGAAATTAGCATTACAAATAAGGGATGAAGCTCTGGTGAGAAATATAAAAAAAAGATAGAACTGGTTTTCTGCACTTCTGAAAACATTTGCTGCCCTTGCTGATGCTAACTTTGTTCATAGAATTGTTAACTGTTGCCATGTTTTGGCCTCTTCCCCATTCCCTCCAAACTAGGAGAGTGGTAAAGATACCTGGAGCAATGACCTCTTATATAGTGATGTATTTTCTCATAACTGGTGGTGTACATAATGACAGAATAGGGTGGGGTGTGTGCATTTCAGACTAACATGTGACTGCTAGCTTGTCTGCCTTGGTTTTCATTTTATTTTCTGTGTCTTTTAGAGCAAAGAGCGTACAGTTTACCAGAGCCGCCAGAAGAAAAAAGGTATTTTAACTGTTCCAAATTTCTGGAGGCACTGCTCGGTCCACCTTGGGAAATGTGTGCACATCATTTTGGATACTTGTTTAATGGTTTGTGAAGTTTCTGTGCAATGGGCCTGCCTGAATCCTTGGATTCCTTTGTGATCTGTATAGCTGACTAGCTGCTCCTTTCAGTCCCCGGATGTGCAGGCCTCCAGACTGGGGACAGAGTATTCTATTGGGTTATTGTCAAAGCCAAACACTCATAGCATACAGGACCACGGGGAGCAGTGTGAGGACCATCTGCTTTAGAAAGGCATCGGGCCCTGGTCTGCTAACTTACTTGGTTAGAGCATCATCCTGAACGCCAAGGTTGCAGGTTCAATCCTTGGTCAGGGCATATACAAAAAGCAACCAATGAATGCATAAATGAGTGGAACAACAAATCTATGTTTCTTTCTCCCTCCTTGCCTCTCTCTCTCTCTAAAATTATTATTATTTTTTTTGAAGGAAAGAAAATAGAAAGGCATCAGGATTTGGCTAGGTAGGCCCGCTATGACAAGAAGCTTTATTTACTATGACAACAGGTTCTGGGCGGTCAGTTATAGAAAGTGCCGAAACATCTGTTACCTGTCTGTAGGGAGTAGTGTGTAGGAGTGTTAAGTTTGAAACAAAGAACACATAATGTTGAAAGTGCTTTAAACATCATTAGTTTTCTAATTGATATGCAGATTTGAAAGCTTTGTGCCTAAGCACCTCTCCTCCTCCTCCCCCAAATAACTGTCAATTGGAGTTTTGGAAGTTGACTAGAGAGCAGGCAAGACTTTGAGTTCTGTTGGCCTCAAGTAACTAACCATGCGTGAGCCCCACTGTGAAATAGCCTGGGGTTATGTCAGAAATGGCAGAAATGTTTGGTATTAAGAGAACATATGAAAAAGAGAAAATGGTTTTAATTTTGGTGATATTAATGCCGAAACTCTGAAACCTTTTAATATATAGATCAAGGTAGACTGTTGTGATTGAAGTCTTGGAATAAAAGTATTAATAAGGAAAAGCCTCCTTTTGTTTATTCTTATATTTTGAGACCAAAATAGAAACTTTGAGCTGAGAAAACCAGAGGAAGACTAAGAATGTCCTTTAAGAACAGGAAGTGAGGAAGGCCGTATGGCAATGATGGTGGTGATGGCAGGAGCAAGATAACTGACCATTACTGGGTGTGTGTTTTTTGTGGTTTGTGCCGTTTGGAGCTGCTTACTTTATTACTCCTTTTGAGCAATTTACTAATTCTGGAATTTGTTCATCATCTTTGTTGTCATTTTGATTAGCAGTCTTCCCCCTGCCATCTTTCTCATAATTGAAGAAGTACTGGACTGATTGTCAAGATTTTTTAAATAAAACATTTATTTTTCATTAGGAGAGGAAGGGATCTAAGGCTAGAAAAACCAATGTTTTTCCACATTTTCTGTCATTCTGTTTTTTATTCTTTCTATTCTTTATTGCCCCCTAATCCACATCCTGAAAGCATCTGACTTTCTCAGTCATATTCCTTAGTGTAGTGATTTTCAACCTTTTCCAACTCCTGGTACACAAACCGATTCCTTAAATTCTGTGGCACATGAAAAACATATATTTTTTGCCAATCTGGTAAAATTTTGATTCATTCACACTGGATGGCTATATTGTTGGCTATTGTCATTTTTTTTTTTTTTTAATTTGGTAGTCCAAGGGAAAAGAGGTCAGTGTCTCTGACTAAATAGTCAAGCATTGCATGTTTTAGAAATTTCGGTGGCACATTGGTTGAAAATCGCTGCCCTGGTGTATCTAGTAGAGTAGATATTTTATCTCACCTGTTCTGTTCCTGATATTTTGTTGGATATGCCAGGAAGAGCCCTGGCCATACCTGTGATTGGCTTTGCTCATGATGTACATATTTACTTGAGGCTCCTCCTACACTGGCATTTCTATGTATATTAATCACTTCATTTCTGAATGCAGCCAGGTAAATGGGGAGCTCACTCCAGACCTTGCAGGCTCATTTCTGCAGAGCTGACACACTACCTATCCTAACAGCTTAAACGCTGTATGGCATGACTCACTTACTTTATTGCCACCATCTGTCTTAAATTTACTGCATCTGTTACTTTCTATTAAGAAAATTTTTGAGAAGTTGAGTGTTCAAAGAAGTCACATTGTGTCAACTTTCAATTTGGATAGTGAGAACTTTTTAACATTTAGATGCCCAGTTTTAATTTCAAAAATAGGTTATAAATATAATAAATTAGGATTAAGATGTTCTTTAGATATTTTAAATATCTACTTACCAATTAAAAAGGCAATACCAAGAGACTCTGAAGAATCGTGCTTGTAGAACTTTACTGTGGGTGATCCCACTGGGCATCAGATTGATAATAGAGCTTAGGCATTCTTGTTCTGGGATGTTGAAGGAGTTTAAATGATTTCCCCCAAGATTCTTATAAATTGAAAGCTATTTAAATTCTGTTGTGAATTCAGTTGAGGATCTTGCCCTTCTCAGTTCTTCACTACAGTACTTACTTGTTATATAGATTATTATTGTTTACATGATCATGTCTGAGGCCTTATCAGCCTTTGAGCTTAAAAGTTAAGTGGTATAATTTTACGTAATTTTGTAGAAGTATGTAGAATACATGGTAAATTGTGGTGCATGTATACTTTTTAAATCAAAACTGAAATGTTGTTCTTGATATTCTCTTCTGTAGCATGGTGATTTGGAATATAGTTGGGTACATATTTTCTTTTATTTGAGAGAGTTTAGTTGTGTAAGTTGGGAAGTAGAAGAGAGGACTTCTTGAGTTCAAAATCCACATTGACCTCACCATCTCACCATCCTTTAATTCTGAGATTTAGTCTACTCAGCTTACTACTGTTCTCTTAGGTATTGGGTGGCACCTTTTGTGACTCAAATGTGTTTTTCTCCCACTCCCAAAGTGAGCCTGTTGAATATTATACCACGAGTTTTGAAAATTAGGATGCTTAAGACATAAGAGGTATGGAATTTTACAGGTTATATTCATCAGTCAGTTATCTAAAGAAGTGGCTGTGAAGTAGAAAGGAAATAATAGGATCTGAGTTCCTTTTTGTTACTCTGAGTAGTTGTAGGATACATTCACTTCTACTCACCCTCTTTCCCTTCTGGCTTTTTCAACTATTCTCTCTAAGTAGCAAATCCAGTTTCACTTACTGTGCAGGATTTGAAAAGCAGGACACTGTCCTGACTATGCCTTTGGATCTGCATGAACAAGAGGCAGCTCCGAAGCCATTTGTTTATTTTAAAAAAACACACATTCATAACTTTGAACTCTCCATTATCTAGTATAGAGGTTAAATAACTTAAAGTTTTGTTTAATATGTACCAGGTAAATACATTTTATATGTAAGTGTGAGAAGGGCCCTTAGAAATAATTTAGTTTAAGCCTGTCATTGATCAGATGAGAAAACTCAAGTCCTAGAAAGTTGTCATTGAATTTATTTTCACGAAAGTAATCATGTATATTTTGGTGCATATCAATAATATGATTGCTTTTGAAAGTATTTCCCAAAGTTGAATGTGTTAGCCATTAATCTTCACAAATGAGAAGGTTTTTTGTGGGTTTTTGTTGTTGTTGTTGTTTGACACGGGGGGACGGGGGGGGGGTGGTAGGAAAGACTTTGGATATGAAATCTTTATTTTGGAAATACTCGGTCTACAAAAGTGTTATCTGGTTTGACAAGATATATACTTAGGTTGATATTTAACATATTCTCTCTTTCTCTGTTATATATTAGAAATATAAGACTATCAGAGAAAATGATTCCAGGGGAAATATCATTTTTCATAGCTGGGACTTATTTTTTTCATAAAGAATGGTTATATGGATTAGAGGTAAATAAATGATGTTCAGTGTGTTCATGGATTGGGTACAGTTGCCTCTAGCTTGCCTCTTATTTGGGGGAGTATCCACAGTTTTCTCTCCTTTGTAACCTAGAGAGTTTCAGGTTGCAAATAGCCTGACTGAGTAGGAGAGACGGAATCAGGAGGCAGACAGCCTGTTTCTCAGGCTGTATTGACAAAGGAAATATCTGTCTGCTGAGTATTATCTCTATGTTCCCAAAATACAGAAAATACAGTTTTTTATTGTTGGATTTTTGGCTTCTCTGTGTTGGAGGAAAATTCTGTTAGTATAATAAACAGAGAGATGATTTTCAGAGTAAAATTACAAGTCTGAGTTATCCTTTATTTCTCCAGTATTTTATTATGAAAAAGTGTATACAGAAAAATTGAAAGAATTATATACTGAATACCTACCTCTACCACTTATATTCTGTAATTGTTAGTTGTTAGTCTGTGAGCTAGTTGCTTTATCTATCTACCTACCCATCTATTAGATATATTTTTAATAGTTTCTATCTTTATCTTTAGAATAACAATTAAAACTGAACAAATCTATATGTGTAAATATATGTATAAAACATGTATAAATATATATGTGTAAAAGTATATGCTGTATTTTACCCTCTTTAAATCCTATAAGCCATGAACGAATACAGATTATTTTTTGTAGAATTCCGGAAGAAGAATGGGATAAATACATCATACCTGCCAAATCGGATTCTGAAAAGTACAAAGTGAGCCGAACTTTCAGCTTCATCATGAATCGGATGACTAGCCCTCGGAATAAATCTAAGGTAGTTAAGGTTTGGTGCCTATCATGCAGAAACATAGATGGCTCAGTTTCTCAGCAATTAGTATAGTTTCCCCTCCCCCTTTAAAATCATTTACCTCAGATTTTACACATACTTGAAGACCGGTATGTCTTATATGGAGTATTGCCTAAGTCAGTGGTCGGCAAACCCATTAGTCAACAGAGCCAAATATCAACAGTACAACGATTGAAATTTCTTTTGAGAGCCAAATTTTTTAAACTTAAACTATATAGGTAGGTACACTGTTATTAACTTAATTAGGGTTCTCCTAAGGCTTAGGAAGAGCCACACTCAAGGGGCCAAAGAGCCTCATGTGGCTCGCGAGCCGCAGTTTGCCGACCACTGGCCTGAGTCATCAGAAATGCTAAGACAACTACATTCTGGGTAATAATACATGTTGGCATCATTGTACCTGTTGATTACAGTCCTTATATTCTGATAGAAATGTAGGGACTTTGTATGACTTCTCTAAGATGTTGGCTCTCAGCATTTCTCTTTTCTCATTTCCCCCCATTTTTCTGCTGCTGCTGCTGCTCTATCTGAAGACAAAAAGCAAGGATGCCAAAGACAAAGAGAAGCTGAGTCGACATCAATTTGTCCCTGGAACTTCCTCTGGAGTTCTACAGTGTTTGGTTTGTGATAAAACGCTCCTGGGGAAGGAGTCGTTTCAGTGTTCCAGTAAGTTCTCGGGCCTTGTACCCAGTGTCTTTATGCTTTGCTTCCCCAGACAGTAAGATCCCTGAGGCCAGGGTCATTGCTAAGCATATTCACATGGACGTTTGCTTTAGTGCTGCACATACGATTTAACAACTTAACAAGAATGACCCACGATGGTTCGAGTCAGTACTTTTTATCCATAACCTTCCAGAACCCAGACTACATATATTACTGCCAACTTAATGTCTCCACTTGGGTGTCTAGAAACTTCTCAAATGTTACACGTCCAAAACAGAGCTCTGTTCTGCCTCCCCCGTGCCCACCTTCAAGCTGACCCTCTTCGTTCATGGCACCCACAGTGCCCAGAGCCAATGCCTTGTGAACAGCGGCTTAGTAAATATTTGTGGAGTGAAAGAATTATTCAGAGCCACAGGATTCAGGCCCAGGCAGGTGAAATGCATTTTATGATATTTGTTGGTGGCCAGAGTTAGGGGGCCGCATGGGGGTGGGATGGGAGCATAAGGGAGAGAGAAGAGCAGGGGAACGTTTCCCTGTACGTTTCTCTTTAAATTCCTAGGAAGTGATTCCATTAAGAATCAAACCGCATTGATAGTTGTACATCTCAGGAAAAGACCACCCACACGCCATGAAAGGCAGCTTGCATTTCCTCTGCGCAGTTGACAGTGTTTGATGACACCAGCTCTACACGGGCGTGAGCTTTGCTTTCCTTGGCAAATACTTGATTTCTTTCTTTTATGGGATCTGAAATAGCATCAAGCAGTGCAGGTGTGATTGAAGTTGCTAATTTTTTTAGAAATTTGCTGTAAGTATTGCTGCGGATTGTTTCTGGCTTGCCTGCCTGTCAGCGGTCGGTTATAAGTGGGTGTGACGGCACCCATTTCCTAGGGTGTCAGTCCACGCTGTTCATAGGCCGATCCCAACGGTGGATCCACCATCCACATCACCATCTTTCTCTCCCCTCATTTTAAGGTAAACTCCGCCAGGGGGTGATCTGCACTCACCACTCTGATGTCTTTCCCTGGCACTTCTTCCTTAGCCACCTGCATTTTGGCCTCTGTCTTTAGTATTTAACGGAAGTCCTGCTTTTGACGGAAACTTGGCATCGCTTTCTAGTCAGGTCTGAGAGTCTGTGCTCCTGTTGATGGTCCCTCCATTTAGGTAAACATTCTCTTTTCCATGGCACGCTTCCCTCCTGTTTACCACGGGTGTCGTCTCCTTTGTCCTGAGGCCCTCCAAACTCAGTTCTTGCGCATTTGTTCATCACCCCCTCCCCCCCCAATTGTTTCTGTGTTAATAGTCGTGCAATCATTTGTTCTAAAATATGATAGTTAGGCCTAATCTTCCCAGATTAATGTCTTTATCCCTCACTTTCTACTTCCATATTTACAGCTGCCGAGAGAGACTGAGCAATCAGGTAGTTTGTGGCCACTTTTGAGAGTGTGGAAGAGCTACAGGGATAATAAACCAAGACTGTCCCAGTCACACTGGCTCAGGGTGACCCTCGCTGTGGCCATCACCACCCAGAGGTTTCATGTGAAAGGTCGTCCTTCTTGCTGCACTAATGGTACAAGCTCAGACCTTGGGCACCTTGACTCC
Source organism: Myotis myotis (assembly GCF_014108235.1). Taxonomy (NCBI): domain Eukaryota; kingdom Metazoa; phylum Chordata; class Mammalia; order Chiroptera; family Vespertilionidae; genus Myotis; species Myotis myotis. The sequence continues at coordinate 39,220,421 of NW_023416357.1, forward strand.
TCTTCCCCTTTGTCTCCCTGCCTCACCCCAGTCCCCGCAAACCCCCATCACTCTTTCCTTTCCTGTCTCCCTGGGACCACTCAGGTACGTCCTCATCACCCTCTTTGGGACTGCTGAGAGCAAATTGCACTCGTTTCCCTCTCCAGGTATTTTCACGTACAATTTATTCTGAATACACTTACCACATCAGTCTTTGTACAACACCACTTCCATCAGCCCACATACACAAAAGAACTTCTCTCGTTTTTGTTTGCTGGACTAAGCCCAACCTCTTCCGATGCCTGTGGTTCCTGGTCTGCCTCCTGCTGGCCAGTCCAAGGTTAGTTCCCCTTTCAGCCGTACAGCCAGGGGCCGAGCCAGGCCTGCTGTCCTCTTCTCCCTTCCCGTGGGTTTTCCTGCCTCTGTTCCTTCACTTATGGTTATAATCTCCCTTCTCTCAGTTTCCCCTTCTCTATGTCAGTCCACATTTCCCACCTCGTTTTGGAAATCTTCCCTGACTTCTGTGGCCTAAATTCTTACACATCACGTTTATGACCTATTTTCTCTATTCTTTTTAATACTGGGTTATGGACAACCTCTTTTGGCTTTTAACTACTAAAATGGACTTTACGTTATTTAAGGACTATAATCACACAATTCTTTTGTATCCCCTACAACAGCCATCACTAAGCTGGGCCCTTAGACGCTCATATGTAGTTAATATATAATTAATAATATCTAGTTAGATACTCAGAAGTAATTAACGCAGGTTGGGGAGCCAGGACTTGGTGAAAAGTAAACTTTTGTAGTATAGAATATGTAGGTTCACACTGAGTTGCCATGGAAGTCTTAGTGGAAGATGGAAATTGCTGAAAGGACATAATAGGATATGTTCAGCTTTTAAAGTAGTCAATTTTTTTAATGTAATAAAATTCATAGAAGATATAAGGTTTAAGGAAAAGCTTGGAGTTATCCAAATTTACCACCTTGAGAACATTGCTACCTAATATTTTGATGGAGTCCCTTCTAATAAAAAGAGTCAACTTGTTATGCTCATCTTTTATTTGAGGATGCTATCACATGTACTAAGTTATTCCTTACTTAGTGTACATTTAAGTTTTTCCCAGCATAATGTTGCACATATTACTGTACACATCTTTGATTATTGCCTTAGATTAAATTCTAGAATCAGTATGAATATACACTTGATTTCCTTTTTAACCCACAGTTTTTTAGAAGTTTTAAGATTTACAGTTTTGGGGGTAGGGGAGTGTTAGAGTTTTAAACTTCATATTAACATTAAGGTTTTCTTTTTACATTGGATAAGAGACTATGACATGTCCAATCTCTGCTGTTTTTGATAAATAATCCTATTGCATTGGTGTATTTTTGTTTTTAATCGTGACAGTTAGTATTTCTAATCTTAAAAATATGATGTGAAACAAAATATGATGTAAATATTGAAAATCCTGGTGGCCCTAGCTGATTTGGCTCAGTGGATAGAGCGTCAGCCTGCAGACTGAAGGGACTCAGGTTCGATTCTGGTCAAGTGCATATGCTTGGGTTGCAGGCTCCATCCCCATAGGGGATGTGCAGGAGGCAGCCGATCAATGATTCTCTCTCATCATTGATGTTTCTATCTCTCTCCCCCTCTCCCTTCTTCTCTAAAATCATTAAAAATATATTTTAAAAAATCCTGGTGTCCGCAATTTTTTTTTTTTGGTTAAAGCCTGAGTTGTTAGTTTTTCATGAAAATTGTATTTTTATAAGATTTTCCTTGTTTATAAATAGATTGCACTACTTACATTTTGATGTTACCTTCATTGCGGATTTCACTTTCATCAACATAAAATTAATTTCTAATGCCATTAAATGCCTTTTGCATCAAATTTTACTTTGTTTAAAGTTAACATTCTTCTTGCTTTCCTTTTCTTTGTATTTCCCTTACCTAACTCTGTGGTCTTGATTTGGGGTGTGCGTCTTCATTTTGGGTATAGGTGCTCTGTAATGTAACGGAGAGGCCTTGTTTTATAGCATTTTTTTTCCAATTTGCGTTTACAGCTATCAGCTATCTTTTATAGTTCTATGCTATTTTCCTTGACGTCTGGTTTAGCCATTTGCTTTTATCTTTTTCATAGATTTGGCAAGCAGATATGCTCTTTTATTATCTATTAATACTAACGTTGGGCTATGAAAGTCTTATAATTACATACTCTTTTATTTCCCTTCTATTTACCCTTTTTACCCCTAGCCTCTGTTAGTATACTAATTCATCATTAAATTATTGTTTTTATATTATGTGTATAATCTTTCAGAAATAGTTTTCTATTTCAAGACTAATTTGGTATTTGTATTCAGCTCTGTGTCTCTACTTACAACAATTTTTTAGCTGCGGTTCTTTGTTTAGACGGTTCCAGTGCTCATTTTGCTCCTTTAAAAAAATCTGATTTATTTCTGAACTCTTAGTTTTGATTCTGCTCTTAATACCTTTCTTAAGAAGGTTATTGGAGTGGTCTGTTTCCTGAAATCTTGTATATCTAAGGGTGTATCTTTGCTTCTTTCACACACAAAAAGCAATTTATCTGGCCAAGTTCTTAGGCCAAACATTTCCACCCCAATACTCTGTCAACACTGGTCCACTCTATCTGAGCATTTAAAATTGTAGCAGCAAAATCTGAGGCCTGCTTGACCTTATTCCTTTGTGGGTGACCTCCTTTGTCTACTTGAGGACTTTGCAATTTTTAATCATACAGATGTCGTCAGAATGTTTCTATGCAATAGGTGTCATTTAATTATTTTTTTTCTAGGAAACAGTGAGAGCTTTTGATCTGTCTTTTTTTGTGAGGAGCGGGTTGTTAGCTTTAAAAGAAGTTTTTGTCAGTTGTCGCTTTGACTATTGCTTCTGATCTAGTTTTTCAGATTTTTTCCTTGGAGAAGTGTGATCTCTGTTATCTGTCTTTTTTGTATGACACCTTCTATTTTATAATTATACCCTGCTTTTTCTCCACATTCTGGAGGAAACCTTTCAAGTTTAATTTCAAGGTGCTGCTTTGATGTTTCTGTCGCATTGATTCTTCACACCCGGTTCACATTCTGCTCTCGACCTTCTCCCTCCTCGCAGTCCTGTCTCATCTCACAAAGCTCGTCTTCCTCTCCTGCTGCCAGCGATCCTCACAGCTTCCTCCTTCATGGCCGTTTGGTTCTATTTCATGTCTCTTTGGGAGAATACATTCAAAATACCTTTCTCTCTTTCTGGATTTAATAATACTCTGGCTCACTCTGCCTGTTTGTTTTCAGTATAATTTTGTGCTGGGGTAGCTCACCGCTTCTTTTTTTCTTTAACTTTTTTTATTTGCTTATTCTGGAATGAGGAGAGAGCCTCCGGTTTCCATGTTTGCCAGCAGGACCAGCTTGCGGGTCAGCCTGGGCCCTGCTTACTGCCCACTGAGGTGTTGGCTGAAATGCCTCTGTAGACCCACAGGTGGGAGGGTGGTTGGGTTCAACCTCCTGCACAGTGTGGCTTTGATGGACCTGAATGGATGGGATAATTCTTTCTCATGAAGCTTCTGATAAGCCACAGGTTCCTGCATCTACACAGGGCATGGGGGTGGGTGGGACAGGGTGGCCCTGGCGAGTGGGAGGGGAGAGAGGGCAGGGAGACAGCAGCCTGGCAGGAAGCAGTCCCCACACAGGGGCAGTTTTCTGTGAGGACGACTTGGGTCTCTGAGCCCGTTGGCAGAAAGGGGCAGGCAAGGTGTTCCCTTACTTCTTTCAGGGAGATGAGGCCGCCTTGTTTCTTGGAGGAAAACACAGGCAGGCCACTCACTTTTCTCTTTTAGTTTGGCTACCTCTGGTTAGTCAGCATTCCTGTCGGAGCCGATGACATATTTTTTTCTCAGTGATGGTGTGACTTTTTCTTTCCTTTTCCATAGGCATTCTACCTGGTGTGGGAGAGGGCAGTTGCTACCAGCCAGATATCAGAAATTGCTTACAATATAGGCAGATAATAGCAAACGGGTTCTCAGGCAGGCACAGAAGTGTATGTCATGCGTTAACTCCAGGTGTCATAATGGATGAGTTCCTCTGCAAAAGGAGAACAGTATCTCCAAGGAAATGAAACAACTAGCAGTGTGCCTGTGCTTGAGTGGTGGGGCTCCACATCATTTAGTATTTTTTCCCTTATGATTCCTAAATATTTTTAATGTGAATGTGCTATTTCATAATGACCAGTAAAACCACGATGTCGTCCTGTTCATTTCTGATTACCTTAAATAAGACAGACACCTTTCTATCTCCTCCCTTTGTTACAGGCTGTACTGCAAATGTACATAAAGGTTGTAAAGATGCTGCACCTCCATGTCCCAAGGTAACCACTGTCATCTGTGCGTGTGCGTGTTTCTATCTGGCTCGGTTGCTTCATATTATCTGTTGAGGTTGTGACTCTTATCTTATTGTCCAGATTTATTTCTAGAATGATCACTGCAACGATAAAGTCACACATGCTCCAAGTGTAGGGTTATTCCCTTCGCTGTGTGCTCTCAGAGCGAGAGGGAAAGCGCGGTGTGGCCACCAGTATTAGGCAGTGCGAGTGGGTCTGCCTTTCTCCTGGAACCTGCTTGGTTTACCAGAGTGAACGCTGATTATATGTAAATGAAGCCTAGAGCAGTAATCCTCACACATTAAACATCATCAGAGTCACCTGTAGGACCTGTTAAAACACAGATTTCTGGGCGCCACTTCCAGAATTTCTGACCCAGTAAGTCTGGGTTGGGCCTGAGAATGTGCATTTCTAACAAGTTCCCCAGAGATGCTGCTGGTCCCGGGACTATGCTGAGAGGCTCGCGGGACTAGAAGAGTGTTCTCTGTGTTTGGGGGTGGGCTTGAGTAGATGGGCACCTGTCATTCTATGCCTTTCCTTCCCACTTTGAAGACATGTCAGGAATGCATGTAAGAAAGTACGATGATCTTTTAGAGGGAAACTTGGAGTCACAACCTCCATGTTAACTGCATCACACGCTGTGTCAGGCCACAGAGTTGAGGGCAACGTTTCATTGTGCAAAGTTATGTTATGTCCTGTAGGCAGGAGGAGTAGCCAGGATAGAAAGAAACAAGTGGGAGAAAGGCATAGCTGATAGAAACTCCCCTTTCAGCCCAAGTCTGGACACGCGAGCTAGCGGTTTCTGGTTCCTCTAGGCCAGTGGTTCTCAACCTGTGGGTCGCGACCCCTTTGGGGGTCAAACGACCTTTTCACAGGGGTCGCCTAAGACCATCGGAAAACACATATATATTTACATATTGTTTTTGTGATTAATCACTATGCTTTAATTATGTTCAATTTGTAACAATGAAAATACATCCTGCAGATCAGATATTTACATTACGATTCATAACAGTAGCAAAATTACAGTTATGAAGTAGCAACGAAAATAACTTTATGGTTGGGGGTCACCACAACATGAGGAACTGTATTAAAGGGTGGCGGCATTAGGAAGGTTGAGAACCACTGCTCTAGGCTTTTAATAAAGCTGGGATATTCATGAGACTCATGTTCATGAAGCACACATTCATTATAACTTAGCATCTCATTATCATAACATTTTTCTTTGTTGCCTTTAATGTCTTTTGCTTTGAATTCCTCTTTGAAATAATGAAAATGATGTGAGAAGAATCCTATCCTGTGTACTGTGTGGACATTCTTGTAGTTCATTGGTGCTTTGATCTTATTTTATGTGTTTCTGATGTTCTTTACCAGAAATTCCAAGAGAAATATAACAAGAACAAACCACAGACCATCCTTGGAAGTAAGTGATGTGGAAAACTAGAACTTTTCCAATTTCATACATTCCCCACATTTTTCCAATGTAAAATACCCCCAACTTTTGCTTTCTCATTTGCCCAATTATTTCTTCTTTCAGAACAAATGCTTGGCATAATTTTTAGTTACTAGTATACAAAGAGATCAAGAATGGTGTAAACTTCTATGGCAACCTAAAAGCCTTTGTACTACATTACTGTATGATTAAAAAAAAATTTTCAGTTACAGTTTACATTCGATGTTATTCTGTATTAGTTTCAGGTGTATAGCATGGAGTCATGATCTTTTATATTATGGAGGACTAAATGGAGGAGGTATTATGATTTTGCCTCAATTCTAAGATGCGATCTAGCATAACATGCACTACTGATTTAATAACCTTTTAGGGCAGCGGTTCTCAACCTGTGGGTCACGACCCTTTCACAGGGGTCACCTAAGACCATCGGAAAACACATATATAATCACATATTGTTTTTGTGATTAATCACTATGCTTTAATTATGTTCAATTTGTAACAATGAAATTGGGGGTCACCACAACATGAGGAACTGTATTAAAGGGTCGCGGCATTAGGAAGGTTGAGAACCACTGTTTTAGGGGAAAAAGAAACACTATATTAAATGTACATAATTTTATGTTTTCCTAGCAGTAGCACATATTTATCTACACCAGTACACACCACACACTTCTTAAGAATCACAAGATAAGGGGGGGGGGGGGATCTTCAAGTTTGGAATTTATAGATTCTTATCATTCTCTGTTTTCTATTACCATAACAACCTGGTGTTTTTCTTAATTGTACTTGAGGCTGGAATCTCCTTAGCTCCTCTAGGATGGCTGTGAAATGTCAAGGTCTATCCAAGTTTTGTTTGCATATTGTTAGATTTGGTGGTTCTATTTTTTCTTGAATTATATATGAAATTTAAACAATTTCTCCTGAACATAATTGCAGGCTTTGACAGTTCCTTGCATTGCATGCAAGAACCAGCCATACCATCATCTCTTACGTTTGAAATCCTTTGATTTGTTGTGAGAGATTAGTAATTTTTTCTGCCTCAAATGGCATTGTTTGCCATGTGATTGGCATTTTAAGTTTGTGGTCCCTTTTCATTTCAAGGCTGTAACAAAGTGTGACCTGTGTTTTTAAAACCCCTTGAATTAGGGGATAAGGAGGTATGCATCTTCATGGTGACATGCGATTGGGAGTGATGTTACACAAGGTTGAGCTAATGTAGTCAGTACAACTGTGACATAAATAACTGGCTGTTCTGACACCAGGAGTCCCTTTGACCTGAGCTTAAGGTACTTCTCGTTTTCATAAGGTTAAGCGTGAAAATAAAAAGCATCTTAAATTTAATAAAATACCATCTATTCCCTCTCTTTACTTGGGAGTCACAAGACTAACATTGAATCATGCATGTGTCAAATTCCTTGTAATATCCCCCTTTTGCTTGAGAAGGTGCATGTGACAGCTATATTATAGGACTAAATATTTTCTCGGAGTTACAGATAGTATCCAGCAAATGTAAACGCACCTATGGCCACAGCATTTTAGAACTGACTCGAAAGGCACTGAAGCATTATTTAGTTTTCAGTATGTGAGACCCGGAGAAACAGGTCTCATTCTGATGAGCTTTTACGGTCCATGGGCTCAGCTTGGCTTTTATTTGTCTGAAATTCTTAGACCATAAAGACACAGGCTCCCCAGCGTCATTCCAATCCATTGACAGGCTCTGTGTGCGCGTGTGCTTGCTTATACACACACTATGCACTCTAGTCACAGTGCTAATGACACGTTGGCTTCTTCGAAGCTGGCTCCGGGGAGTGCAAGCAGTGGTTTATGAGAAAGCTGCCCCGGTGTGTTTCCCTGTTCCATTTTCTTGTTTGTTTGTGTTATCCCAGCCGCCCACAGTCTCCCAGTGGATGTGCTGGAGCAGGCCTGCAGCCCTGCTGTCAGGAGGGTGTGACATGGAAGGGACATTCGAAGCAGGTGTCGGGATGTGGAGGGAACTGGTTTCCAGGCTGAGCATGAGAAATGCTAGAAGCGGCCATTGAGTGTTCAGCTTTCTGGCTTTTAAGCGACTACCTGTACTTCTCGTAATTACTGCCCTCTATGAAAACACATGAAGCATCCATTCTGATTTCCAGATTCTTCATTTAGAGACGTCCCCCTGGCTGGTCTCTCCTTGCACCCTTCTTCCTCCATGCCCATCGGATTGCCGGCCGGGAGGAAAGACACCACGGGGCAGGCCCATCCGTTGTCCAGAAGTGTTCCCGGCACCACCTTGGACAGGTAAGTCAGTGTGGTTTTACATCTTCTCACCCCAGAGCCGCTGTTGGGCTAACTCTTCTCCCTCCCTCCACTGCAGGAGGCCAGGCACATCCTTGGAGTCCGAGGGTGACGGGAACGCCTGGAGAAGCAGGTCTCATTCCGATGAGCTCTTACAGTCCATGGGCTCATCCCCCTCCACGGATTCTTTCTTAATGGAAGGTGAGAAAAAGATGTTTGCATGTACTGGTGTTTCTGTGAGCATTTGCCCAAAGGAATATTTTCTGAAGGATATAAGATTGACAAAATATTCTTTGTTCTTTTTAAAAGACTTCTGTTTCATGGTGTCTCTTTGCTATAGGTTTTTCTAAAAAAAAGAAAAAGAAAGTAAGAAAGAAAGAGAGAAAGAAAGGAAAAAAAGAAAATTTAGACCCAAAGAAGATTTTCATAGAGTGACCAAGGAAATATGATGTATTTTTTAGTGGACATATGTCATAAATATAATGATGAGAATGGCATACATTGTGTTTGTTATTCTTTTAAAAAGTTTTACAGCTATTAATGGAATTGAAATAGGATTATAGATTAAAAAGATATATTTCAATTAGTTAAGAAAGGACTTGCTTGGAACTCTGGGATATTTATTGCCATCTGTTGCCTCCCACTTCTTGGGAAATAAAAACATTTTTTTAAAGAGCATATTTTGTAGTATAGGACTTAATGTGGGGAATTACTTATCATATCCAAGTTCTGTCAATAAGTGAAAGAAAACCGAATGAAAGGAGAGTCGTGACAAGAGAAAGGTGTGGACTCTGCCCCAGGAATCTGTTTCTTTTATTTTAAACTTAAGACTTTAAATTCATTGTCATGTCATGTTTATTGCTCTGAGCTGGAATCATTTTTAGGTGTGTTATTTGGACAAACAGCACTTTGTTTTCTGGAAGGGTGTGTGTGTGTGTGTTGTCAAATTCTGTCAGAAAACTCTTGTGCTCACATGACTTGAGTCCTGACACCATGTGTCATGTTTATATTAAGGACAGCAAGCCAAGTAAAGAGAAAATAAAGTGGACAAGAACAAGATTCAAATTTGAGTAAATAGTGCAAAACAGCCCAGGGCAAAAGATTCTGTGTTCAAGATTCTGTAAGCACGCATGGACTCTGAAGGTTACCAAAAGTAAAACTAAAACTAAAACAGAACGAGCCAAAACTGCCGGGGTCCAACCCCAGCGGGTCCAGGGGTTCCCCATAGGTGAGGACGGAGTCGGCGAAGAAGGAAGAGCACGGAGACGGTGTTCAGTCGATCAGCAGCCTAGCCAGGATCTCTAGCCAGGATCTCCAGCCAAGTTCTGGTCTGGATCTCCAGCGAGGTTCTGCTTAGGATCTCCAGCCAGGTTCTGTAGCCATGTTCCCTCGCTAGGTTCTCCAGCCAGGTTCTGTCCAGGTTCTCCAGCCAGGTTCAGTCACCAGGTTCTAGTCAGGTTCTCTTGCCAATTTCTGTAGTCAGGTTCAGTCCAGGATCTTTTGCCATGTTCTCTTGCTAGGTTCTGTCTCTAGGTTCTGAGGCCAGTTTCTGTCCAGGATCTTTTGCCATGTTCTCTCCAGCGAAGTTCTTCTGTCTCTAGAGAACGTTCTGTGTAGGTTCTGTGCCTAGGTTCTGTCTCTCCTGGTTCTGTATTCTAAGTTCTGTGTTCTAAGTTCTGTATTCTAAGTTCTGTGTCTTGCTGTCTTGTTACATCTGTATTTATACCAGTTGATTCAATCCTATCAATCTCTATTACAAAGGTTAGGGCGTTTCTTATCTCCATTCCAGGGAGTAAAGATTATGTAGCTTAAGCATGATTGTTCGTAGTTAAAGGGATTAATTACCCACCTGGCACTAGTTAAGAGGTTTTATTCCCTCCCTAACTTCAGGGGAAAATCCCTACCTGGGGAAACAACCTTTCTCAGAGACCTTGGTTAAAACACATAGTGCCAAGAAGGTGAGCAAACATATTAAGAACGGTATGCCATATATGCCGGGTCCTTTGAAACAGCAAGGATGGACCGGCTCCCGGCACAAAACAAACAAACAAAAGAATCTTCAAATGCCCTTTTTTTAGTATATACACAACCATTGTGTTAATATATGATTCTTTGCTTTCATGAGCGCAGTTTTGGTTTTCAGATGTCTCAACTCCATATCAACAGTATTTTGGCTTAGTTGTTTCTCTGTTGATAGCACAGTATTTCGTGTGATGAATCCATAAACGTGGGTACTGGTGAAGGTCTGTTTGTGTTTCACATGTTACTCCACGTTTGACTTCTCCAAAACCACATTAGATGTCGTGGATTCTTCTCTGTGGAGTGACCTCAGCAGTGATGCCCAGGAGTTTGAAGCCGAGTCGTGGAGTCTTGTGGTGGACCCCTCGTTTTGCAGCAGGCAGGAGAAGGATGTCATCAAAAGACAGGATGTCATTTTTGGTAAGCTTTTCAGATATGCTCCTTGGATGAAGCAATGTCATACAGAGGGAAAAACCTGGACTTTGAAACCATTCAGACCTGAGTTCAAATCCAAATTCTACCATTTTCTTTTTTTTTTAAAGCAACTTTCTCAATGTGATTTTTATCTCTCTATATATTTTTAAATATATTTTTATTGATTTCAGAGAGGAAGGGAGAGGGGGAGAGAGACAGAAACATCAATGATGAGAGAGTATCATTGATCAGCTGCCTCCTGCTCGCCCCCTACTGGGGATTGAGCCTGCAACCCGAGCATGTGCCCTTGACCAGGATCGAACCCAGGACCTTCCAGTCTGCAGTCCAATGCTCTGTCCACTGAGCCAAACCAGCTAGGGCCAAATGCTACCATTTTCTAGTTACTTAATTTCTGACAAATTGTTTAATTCACCCGGACCTCAGGTCTCCATCTGTAAAATGGGAATAATGATACTCAGGTTTAAAATGTTGTGAAGATTAAATGAGGCATTGAGTGTACCTGATACAAAGCAGATTTTATTTCTTATACCCTTTTCAAGTTTACTTAAGCATGGCCTATGTACATTTACCCCTGCTATTATAAGAATCATGGGAAAATTTCACATATGTTGATGTAGGGTGGACAGGGCTATTATATATATGACACTGTAATTTTCCCGCACGCACCAGAGGTTGCCAATCAGGTAAGATGCAATGGGAGGGGCAGCACCTGGATTAGGGCAGTGTGTGACGGTGTGATGCGGTCCTGCCTATGGAGTTACACTCTGCTGACATTTACTATTTCATGCCATGTGAGGTGGAGGCAGTCTGAGTCAGGGGAAGTTCAATTTTGCACTAGTTAGGAAAAAATGAGGTTTAAAAAATTTTCAAGTACAAAGTAGATGCTAAATAGTAGTTCCAAGAAGACACCCTATTTGAAAGATAAAGACTAGCTCTTAGTTTTCACTGATCCCATGTATATAGGCAGACCTCGGAGATATTTCAGGTTCAGTGCCAGACCACCACAATAAAGCAAATATCGCAATAAAGTGAGTCATAATTGTTTTGCTGGTGGAGGATCTTGCCTTCAATCTGTAATAAATGCACAATAAAGCAAAGCACAATAAAACAAGGTATGCCTGTATGCAAGTGTGGCCCAAAGAGTCCATTGGCAAATGAGGACCCCTTCTCTCCTGGGTGGTTATGCAGGCCAGGTGAGATGCTATGTAAGTGTGCTTGAAGTCTGTCCAGAGCTGCATTGGTGGGAGTTACTATGGAAAGGAAGATGCTGCCAGTATTTCTCATGCAATTTGTATTATACTATAATTTTTCTTCACTTTCCTCTTGATTTCATATATTATTAAAAAGAACCTAACCCATTTTGGATGAATTTATCATGTAGGGTAGTTCACAGCAAGGCCTTTGTGTCAGAAAGGCTTGGATTCTGGGAAAATTCCTTCGCCTTTCTTCTTTATTGTCTTTTAAAGATGAGGGAAATCATTTCTACTTTGGGATCATGATAGATAGACTAAAGGATTAAATGAAATGATATGGTTATGTGTTTAGCACTGAAACATGGTAGGAAATAATGTAAAGTTAGTGGGTTCCCAATTAAAGAGATTTTTTGTTGCTGATAAAATAATAAAGCTACATTTAGATTTGTTTACCCTCCATGGCTAATATTTAATTAATTTATTTTTATTGTTGACATTTTAGATTCTTTCTTAAAACATGTGAGTTTGGAGAAACTAATCTAGGACTTCTGGTGCTTCTACAAATTGTGAATTACTATTTTCTCTCATGTTGCATTTTTAAAGTTGAGATTTAATTTACATACCATAAAGTTCACCCCTTTACAGTGAACCTAATGGTTTTTAGTATATTCACAAAGTTGTGCAACCATCAACTGCTATCTAATTCCATGGGATTTTCACGGCTCCAAAAGGAAAACTTGTACCCATTAGTAGTCATTCTCCATTTTCCCCTCCTACTTAGCCACATCCTCACCTCACCAACACTTCTTTATTGTCCATCTTTTTTTTACAATTATCCTAGTATGTGTGTAGTTGTATCTCATTTTGGTTTTGATTTGCATTTCCTTGATAGCTAATGATGTAATTATTGGCCACTTGTATATATTTGAAGAAATATCTATTTAAATATTTTGCCTATTTTTGAAGTGTGTTTATTGTTGTTGTTGTGAGAGTTATTTATATATTCTGGACACAAGTCCCTTACCAGGTATATGATTTGTAAATATTTTCTCCCATTTTATGGGTTATCTTTTTACTTCCTTGATGATGTTCCTTGATCATGATACATTGTTTTCCCCTAAAGAAAGTGGAATTTTAGAGACTAATCTAGTAATAGAAAGGGTCTATTATTGTCTGCTTTCAGGAACTTTATTATATTTAATTCAATTTAATTCACCAAATTAATTGCACTCCTACTCAATGCAAAAAACAACCATCCTCTCCCCCAAACAACAACAACAACAACAACACACACAACAAAACCAAACAAAACAGAAAAACTGAGACATTCTAAGTTATATTTCAGAGAGCACTCAGGGAAGAGTAAGACCAGCTCCTAGCTAAAGGTACCTAAAGACGCTAGCTGGTTATGTTATGAGAGTTTCAGATACATTGGATTCTTAAGTATTGGACTTGAATTTATCTTCTTATATCTGGAAAAACAGAAAATGTTGATTAATTTAAGCTTGCATTAATGTTTAATTGATGCTGACTTTTATAGTGGAAAAAGGTTATTTTTAAATATTTCCTCTTTTTAATTTGTGTGACGTATAGTGTTTAGCTACTAATTTAGGTCCGTAGGGATTCTTGTTTTATTTTTTTTTCATTTTTTTTTTTTCAGTTCATAATTTAGTTATTTTAATAAACATTCATTTTAGAGCAAATGTCACCACAAAATTGGATTCTTGTTTTAAAAGCCTGTTTCTGCTCCCATGTTTCAGAGCTAATGCAAACGGAAATGCATCACATCCAGACCCTCTTCATCATGTCTGAGATCTTCAGGAAAGGGATGAAGGAGGAGCTGCAGCTGGACCACAGCACTGTGGATAAAATCTTCCCCTGCTTGGATGAGTTACTTGAAATTCATAGGCATTTCTTCTATAGCATGAAGGAGCGGAGGCAGGAATCCTGTGCTGACAATGACAGGAATTTCATCATTAACCGAATTGGAGATATTCTAGTCCAACAGGTAAGAGAGGTTTAAAGGTCCTAATCTCAAAAACAGAAAGGTTTGCAGATTCTCTACAGTATTAAACACCGATGGAGAACTGGAATTAATTTCATTTTGACTGACAGATGATTTTGATTGCTTTTCTTTTATTTGATGTTAGTTTATATGACTGATGCCTGAAAGTTTCATAAAGCCAGGGACTGGCCCTATCACTACCTCCACCAGGAGTCACAGCCACAAGTAAATCCCTTTATGAAAATTCTATTTAAACTTCTTATTGTGATGGCTTTCCAATAATGTGGCTCCCCAGTGGGCCTCTGATAGTCTTACCAACATCTTCAAGGCAAGCACTGGCTCGTTTTGGAGGAGGCAGATCTGCTACCATGAAAGCCTCAGAGTTCATGCCTGGGAAACAGAGGTTGTTCTATATGTCAAGCTTATTGAAACACGTATCCCACATCTCTGCTTCTCTCCATCAGTTAATTAATTGGCACCCTAGTTATCCATCTTCTTTATCTTGGCCAATGATTAATTACCTGCCTCTTGATCTATTTGTGATGTGCTGACAGAAATCAAATTCCCGACTGAGGGCTGAGTTCCATGGACATGGTCCCTTAGCCAGTGTACATGCCAGCCAGTGAGAGGTCCCCAAATGTTGCCACATAATCCTTTCTTCAATCTACAAAAATATTCAAACTATAAGTTGAAATCACGAAGACTACAAAAAGAATAAATTATATCAAATGTTTTTTATTTGGCTATTTGGTAATTGAATTAGTTTAGTATAATATAATCCCATTAGATTACTGTCTTCCCTTTACCTCTTGACTACTTTCTTTTATTTTAATTGAAAAAGAGAAGTGATTGTGTTCAGAAGTTCCATGATTTTATACTTTTTTTAATAGTGAAATAGTTTATTTGTTCATATGCCATGAAAAGGCCAATAAAATATCATGAGCTGCTTTTATAAAACATTTATAATATTGCTAAGAAGCAGGCCCATTAATAAACAAACAGAATATTCCAAAATTATTGTCTATTTATAGATTAATAAATAGGCAATTATTTTAAGACTAGAGGCCCGGTGCACAAAAATCGTGCACTGGAGAGTGTGTGTGTGTGTGTGTGTGTGTGTGTGTGTGTGTGTCTCCCTCAGCCCAGCCTGCACCCTCTCCAATCTGGGACCCCTTGGGGGATGTCCCAACTGCCGGTTTAGGCCCGATCCCTGTGGGATCGGACATCCCTCTCACAACCGGGACTGCTGGCTCCCAACCGCTCTCCTGCCTGCCTGATTGACACCTAACTGCTCCCCTGCTGGTCCAATCACCCCCAACTGCCCTCCCCCGTCGGCCCAGTTGCCCCCAACTGCCTTCCCCTGCAGACCTGATCACCCACAACTGCCCTCCCCTGCCAGCCATCTTTTGGCTGTGGGTGCTGCCATCTTTGAGGGCATGGCAGTCAATTAGCATATTCACTCCTTATTAGATAGGATATGCTCATCAGCATTGAGCTCTAGAGATCATGATCTTTATTCTTTATTTGCAAAGAATGTATTGAAATATATGAAAATTGCATTTTTCCTTTTGTGTTCAGAACTGACTCAATTTATAAACCATTTACTGAACTGTTATTCTCAGTTTTCAGAAGAAAATGCAAATACAATGAAGAAAATATATGGAGAATTCTGTAGCCATCACAAAGAAGCTGTCAGCCTATTTAAAGAACTCCAGCAAAATAAAAAGTTTCAGAATTTTATTAAGGCAAGTATTTTAAAACTCTATCATACAGTGGTAATCCAGTTTGGGAAAGTAGTTCATGTTTATTTCTTACGTAACCTAACTAAGTTTCACATCTAGATGCTGTTTTAGAAGGAAGTACTAATAAGTTTGTGGCCAAGATGGCAAGTCGTTTTTTCTATGTTAGTAAAATATTTCTTCTAAATCATTTTCTTTTGTAGCTTGTTATTTGTGAAGTCATGTCCTCCAAGCTTATGAGCACCTTTGCAATATCCTGTGAAGCTCTTTCATGCCCTGACAAGTTAAACATCAGAAGAATCATAGTATAAATAAGGACAGAATCCTTCCACTCCCACTGAATTAGCTTGAAGCAAATCCATGACTCATCATCACTTCATATGTATCTCTAAACAATATAATCTTTTAAAAAATTACAGAGACATTATCGTGCTTAGATAAATGAACAATAATTCTTTAATATTTTTCAACAGCTGACTAATATTTGGATTTCCTGATTATTTCATAAAATTGAATTGCTTAAATCAGGATCTATCCAAGGTTCACAATTATATATGAGGGTTACATCTTTTTAATCTTTTTAAAATTTGAACATTCCCCTTTCCTTTTTTTTGCATCTAATTTATTTGTTAAAGAAATTTGTCCTTTAGCATTTCATGGATCCCAAATTTTTATCTAACATTTAAAAAATTCTATCAGATTCTCTTCCTTTTGTTTTCTTCCCACATGCATGTATTTGAGAATTTGAAAACTTAAAGAATACTCTGAAATTTTTAGAAAAAGTTGCCCTGATTAGAGGGAACTTTAAAGTTCCATGGTGAATAACAACACATAAAGAGGACGCCCTGTTGGAAAAATGTAGTTAATGTCAAACTCATACTCAAACTCTAACTTTGATTTCTGAGTATTTTTCAAAACTTTTGCTGTTCATGAATCTTAACACTTATATGTATTGGAATTTACTCACATTTGGAATTAATTACAAATACATCAGAGCAACTTAAAACTTCTTGAAATCTTGGAGAGCTGGATTATTGAAATTAATGACAAAGTATACAAGTTAATGACAATGCATCAATTTTCAATTAATGTGTATTGTATTGTGTCTGAGTAGAAGTATGCTGTTGCAGATTCTCTGTATTATTAAATTCACATCTATTTAGAAAATATGGATAGAGTTTGTGAATATAAAAATATATCTGTCTTTTTATAAGCTCCGAAATAGTAATCTTTTGGCTCGACGCCGAGGAATTCCAGAATGCATCCTGCTAGTCACTCAGCGCATCACCAAGTACCCCGTGTTAGTGGAGAGGATATTGCAGTACACAAAGGGTGAGTGATGACTTATGGGACAAACATTTGCCTCTTTCATTACTTTGAAACATGCCTGAGGTGTTGTAAAGACCTATGAATGCTTGTGGCCTCTGATTCATAAAGATTTCCATTATGGAAAAACTGTTAAAGCCTTAGGATTTGGATCTATTTTGAAAAGTTACCTTTTATAATGTGGCTTGGCCAATAGTCTAAAGTCCTCCAAGCAGCCCAAACTTTGACCCTGCCTTTCTCTTCTGCAGTCTTTCCGTATCCAGATCTTCTTACTACCTCTTCATCCGCATCTTCCTGCTACCTTCCTGCTGTTTGTTGAAACATATGCGATTGATCCTAGCAACAAATGTCAACTCTCCTAAACAATGAATTATTAGATTGAGGATGATTTATGAAGGAGCTATTTTTGACCTTGTTAATTCATTAAGTTCCAGAGAGTAACATCTGGGTATCCCTTAAGGAGCTATTAATGCACATGGCTCGACTGTAAGCTCCTGCAGGGATCTAGAAGGCCTGTGTCTGTGTGGTTCACAGTTGGATCTTCAATGCCTCGTGCAGTGGTTGGTCAAGAGTAGCCTATCAATAAACAAACACATAGCAGTGCAATGAATGAATCAATAAAATTGCCAGCTCCAAATGTTAGCTTGTCAATTTTGAGTGTATTATTATTGGGGGTTAGTGTGTTGTATTAACATGGGCTGGGTTTGTAGTTATGTAAACTTGCATTGCTATTGCATATACTTGGTTCTGCTGCTCATTAGTTGGGCAAGTTAATTAAATGGGCTTCCGTTTTCTGCACTGCCAAGTGAGAATAATAATCCTCATCTTATGGAATTGTGAGGATCAAGTGAGATTGTCTCAGAAAGTGCCCAGTGCAGAGCCAATAAGTGGGAGCTGTTTTTATTCTCTTTGTTATGATCAGTTGACTTAGAGATATGAAAATGGTGTCCTAAGATGCTGTGTAAGACCAATGAGATTTTGTATGCCAACTCGAAAAAAGTCAACTCTGACATTCTTTTTTGGGAAGGAGTCTAGGTGAGTAGGGGTCTAGGTGAGTAGCATCTATTCCTTGTGTCCCGTTTTTATGGATCCTTATAATATAAAAGAAAATAGAAGCACAATATACAGAGAAAAACCTTATAAATTTTGTTTTCAGCAAAAGATTGAAGACAAAATCAAGACTTTTAGTTTGTATGATGTTCATATATACAATACCTCACAGACTCACATTTGTCAGATTGCATTAAGTCAGCTCCAACAATCATCCCATGCCACATTCCTGGGAGAATGAATAATAGTGATTCCCTAGTGTGTGTCAACCATGATAATTATGACATATGGCTCCTCACACACGCCTTGGGTCAGACCTTCCCAATGGTCAGTCTCTCTCTTTCTCTGGCTGCTGAGAACATGGTTCACATGACTCTATTATGGCAATGCTTCTCAAACTTCATTAGGAGTTACCCTGCACCTGGGGATTGCTTACATGTCGATTCTGATTCAGTTAACCTGAGATAGAACCCAAGGTATGCATTTCTAACAATACTCCCAGGTGAGTCTGATGCTGCTAGACTTTGAGTAGCAAGCTATTGTAAGATAGTAATTTGTCCCTGAAGGTCAAGATTTTGAGCCTTTTCTTGGCCTTACCTCTTGTAACTCAAGATTGACTTTCTTTACTCAACTTTCCTACAATGAAATATGCTCTTTAGAAAGAACTTTGGTGGGGGGCAGGGTGTATGCTGCTTATTGGGCAGTAGGCGTAGTAAAATAGTGAGGTGTGTCCTTTTACAGGCAATGAGAAAGACTCTTTGTTGAAGATGAATGTCTGCATCGCTTCCTTGAGCTTTTCTGACAGATCCTCATGTATCTAACACATTTAGAACTCAAAACATTTAGGCCCTTTGGAGTCCTTGTTCTCATCCCACTTGACTGCTGTTTCTTCGTGTTTATTTCTGCTGCTCTAGGCTCTAGAGAATCTTTGATTTTTCTCTGCCAATTTTTTCTCTCATCTTTTAGAAACTTCTAACCTCCTGAAACTTTCCCCTTCAGTTCATTTTGCCTCAATAAACATCAACTAGGTGGTTTTTTAAATCCTCAAATATAGAAAATAGCTACATTCGGTTTTATCTGGAGTTTCAGGAAGCTGATCCAGAAACTCCTACAGAGTCTTTGCTTAAGATAATCCAGAGATAAGATCAGGTGGCCAATGTTTTAAAGAATAACAACTAGACTCGGTGATCATCTACTCTGTTGGCATGAGCCACTAGGCACAGTGCCATGGTCCAGTTTTTTTTAGTTCAAAAAATGTTTAATATATATTATTGACATATTTAAATATCTTCCTGCTAATGCACTTGTAAAATGTAGTTTTGAGTATTATTTTTATGGAGAAAGGGATCCAAGGAAGCAATTGAGTCTAAGGCCCATTCAAGGCACCTTGAAGCTCTAAGTTATGAAAGGATTTCAGCGTAGGCCTGTGGCTTGGTTAAGTTCTGAGAAGCTTGGTGTGGGGATAACTTGATTACCTGTGTGTGGGAAGGTAAAAGGAAGGCCTAACTTAGTATACACAGTGGGGCAAAAATAGGTTTACAGTTATTCTGATGGAAAATAATGAATAAATAACAATCCAAGAATAAATGCTGTGTTTTGCATACTCACAACTGTAGATGCTTTTGCCCCACCTTGTTCATATAGAAAATAATAAGTCATAATCCAGAAATAAACACTGTGTTTTGCATTCTCACAACTGTGGCTACGTTTGTCCCACCTTGTATATAAGACATTCCCTGCTCTAGGAGGAAGGTCAAACCAGTCTCTAGAAACCAGACATCCTATTTTCACAGTGTTTCAGCTGAAGCACATCTGATACGCAAATCTTTTATAGTTAAATATTTTAACGGTTCTTTTGGGAGGAGGGTGCACAGTGATAATGTGGTATTTGAATTTAATCCAACATTTTTGTTCAGAGACTTTTGCTGCTTGGATGATACATTTAACTGTATTTAAAAGTAAAGGAAAACACTGTCTCCCTTAGCTCTCTGGCTTATTGTATCGCGTTTCTTTCTTTTTCCCACGCAGAAAACACAGAAGAACATAAAGACTTATGCAAAGCTCTTTGCCTAATAAGAGACATGATTGCAGCAGTGGATTTAAAAGTCAGCGAATATGAGAAAAACCAAAAATGGCTCGAGATCCTAAGTAAGATCGAAAACAAAACATATACCAAGCTCAAAAACGGCGATGTGTTTAGGAAGCAGGCACTGATAAGCAAAGAGAGGACTTTATTACATGACGGCCTTGTTTTTTGGAAAACTGCTACGGGCCGTTTCAAAGGTACTGTGGCACTCCCAGACCGATTTCCCCCTTTTTCCACACGTGATATTCATGTAACAGAGGGCAGATTTTCAAAAGATAAATCGTTCAGAAATGTAGGCACAAACCCTGGGTCAGTGGGAAAATTCCTGTAGGATCAAGTTGTGAACATGCATAGGCAATGTGGCCAATCTACGAACCTTTAGTGGCAGTTTGCAGCTCTAAGCAAAAGCCCTTATGTATGTCTTATGATTGTCCAAGTTTGTGATGTTTGAATCAAAGGAACTGAGAATTCTGCTAATTGTTGGCACAGTAATGTTAATCTGGCAAATGTGATTTAAAGTGGGGTGGTACACCTGCACAACCAGCTCAGGACTGGGTGGGGAGGGGTGAACTCTGAATGTCACGTTCGGTACTGACTAACATATTGCAAAAAATAGACACGTTTACATTGCTGTAGATGCTTCCTCAGTACGAACAGCATTAACGTGACTCCACTAATCTGGTCTGAGTCTAAAACAGTTTATTCATATTCTTAGGGGCTGATTCTGTAGCTAGCATCTTGCCTGATCTAGGCTTTCTCAACCCTGGCCACACGATAGAATCGCCTCTGGAGCTTAAAAACTTTACTACTGCTTATCTCCCCCCAGAAATTCTGAGCTTATTGGTCTGGGGGTGAAGCTCAAGTATAGAGGTGTTTAAAAGCTTGCAGGTGAGTCTGCTGCGCAGCCTGGCTAAGAACCTCTGGTCTGCTCTCCTTGTTTTTAATGCACTCAGGTAAACACCGAGAGGTTGTTAATCCTATTGGAGGACTGTCAAGTTTCGCTGGTGGTTGCCACTAATGACCAGAATGGGATTTGTTGATCAGCAACTTGCCATGTGGCACCTAAACATTAACCACAATTAGAACATTAACCAAACTAAGATATTAAGCACTGTCTATAGATCCTGTGTGTCCAATCATTTGCTCTTGATCCATTTTGCAGAATCATTAGTTTGGTAGCTCTGTCAGAACTATCAGTGGTATAGAGAAGATGGGTTCTTGTGAACAATTTGTAAGGGAAGTATAGGATTTAGGTGGAACGAAATAGCAGATTTTAATAT
Organism: Myotis myotis; assembly: GCF_014108235.1. Taxonomy (NCBI): domain Eukaryota; kingdom Metazoa; phylum Chordata; class Mammalia; order Chiroptera; family Vespertilionidae; genus Myotis; species Myotis myotis. The sequence continues at coordinate 39,241,638 of NW_023416357.1, forward strand.
ATAATTTGAGGCAGAAGCTGCCCTCTAACATTTTTAATTAGCACTTCCTTTTTCCCATAAAGGAAAGAGCTTGCTCCATTCTATTAAAACTTTTTGTTTAATTGGATATTTTTCTTCCTTTGTAAAAGTTACAACATTAAATTTGCTGGAGATTTAGCAATACTTACAGTGACACACATAAACATGCATACCTAAATACAGCTTGTCTGTTAAGTTATCTATAAAATATCGTTGGCTATCATAATGCAGGCATTTTTATCAAAGTTTCATAACTAGACAAAGTCTTTTTATTTTTTTAAATATTTAATGTGGGCATTTGAACTGTGGTTTGCTTCATTGTTACTAACAAAGCTTTTTTCTTTGAAGATATCCTAGCGCTACTTCTAACTGATGTGCTGCTCTTTTTACAAGAAAAAGACCAGAAATACATCTTTGCAGCTGTTGTAAGTATATGACCACGTGATGCATGTTTAATCCCACATCTCCTTGAAAAATTCCTGACATTCCTGGTGACATTATATAGTCATGGGTGAGAATATGCCCCTGTTATATTCCCATTGTAATTAATGACTACAGTGTTTAGTAACAAACATCTAATTGGATTTAAGTAACATGATGAATGTTGAGTTATCACAGCTAGGATAGGTAGTTAGCTGGCTCAGCAGTTTAACCAATTATGAATATATATATAATTTAATCTTTATTGTTGAAATTATGACATAGGTTTCTCCCCCATTAACCTCTTCAATTATGAAAAGATTGCAGTAGTTTGGTACTGGCTGGTGAACAGGCACTGCCATAACTCCCTCCCCCCTGCCGTGACCCTCTGCCATCTGGTTCTCTAGGTCTTTCCTCCAAATACCCATCCTCTTGGCTTCCCAGAAACTCACATGTTAATGTTGGTCACTTCTGGTACCTTGCTGCCTGTCTTCTGTACCTGTTGCTAACCCCGTTCATAACTGTCATGACTTTCCTTCTTTCCAACAAGAGAACACCATCCTGGTATCTCCAGTTTAAAGATTACTGTTATTTCTACTATAATGGTTACTAATGATGGAGGCTGTTCCTATAATAGTTATCTCTGTAGTATGCTATGTTAACCTCATTGCCAGCAGAGTAGATTAGCAATAAAGACATAGTTTTATATCATTTCTTATGCAGCATCTTGTGGTCCAAAATGACTCACTTAGAGGAGGAAGATGTCATCAGTTAACTCCTTGTCAGCATCATGGAGCACCAGGCCCTGGTAGAGGAAAGAATCTGAGGTGCAGGACCAAGGTGGACAGCATGATGGTGTCTCTAAAACGCTAGTGATTATCATCCATTGACTGATAGGATGTTCAGGTATCATCAGCGGATACCATCATTTCCACCTGTTTTTGGCACATTCAAAGCTTATGCTTCTCAGAGTAAACAAGAAGCATGCCTGCCCAGTGGGGGGTCCTGGGGAGGAAGAGGCTGGAACAGTGCCTCACCTGCCTGTCGGGGCTTGTCAGGTTGGGGCAATCAATCGGCTTCTGCACCGTTCAGCACATTGCCTCTGATCACAGAGTGTGCAAGTTGTATAAAGTCCAGAGATGCTCTCCCAAAGCGACACCAGCAGAAAGCCAGAGGCTTTAACCACGTCCCCAATTTCCTGATCTGTTTGAATTATATGTATTGCAAATGTCATGACCCCCTACTGATGTGTCCAGCAACCCCTCTCGGCTGTTACGGGGTTCTCTGAAAGAAAGCAGAGTAAATGAGTGGGCCGTTTGACCTGTGGTTGGCGAGAAAACACATTTACACCCCTGCTTTATAGAAACGAGGGTTCCTCAGAACCAAAGACCGAAAGGAGAAGCAAATCCTGCCTCCTCGGGTGGTACTATCGGCCAGACAACCAGATGGTGGATCAAAGAATTAGGCACAGCATATGGACAACGGTTTTGTTTCTAGAACAACAGAGTGTATGGATTGAGAACTAGCTGTGATGCTTAGCTTTTAGTATAACTTGAAGTATGGATTTGCCCCTCTTGTCGGACCTCTTGACGAGTTATCTGTGCCACCCATAGGCCACATTTACCATGAAATTGGACTTTAGGGATGCAACCCACCAAATGCCAGGTTGAAGGCAGCCCCAACTCAGCTCTTCTGGGTAAAATGTGTTTGGCAACAGACAACAGTGAGATGGTGCGGATATCGTTTCCTGAAGATGTTAGCCTAACATGTAGCTGCCAGCTAAGCCCTTGCTGATGTCAGGAAGCAAAAGAGGAAGCATTATCCTTAAAGAGTCAAGTGCACCCTACTGTCAATCAGATGCTTTTTAGTTGCTTCATATACATTTAGTTGGCACAGCCTATGTGTCATAAATATCTTATGGTTAATATCTTGAGGGAGTTGATGCATTGGCTAAGAGTATGCAAATATCTGTATTTCCTGGTTCTCACATGAGTATTTTATAAAGTTATCTTCATGCTAATACCCACAGGTGAGATTCTCTGTCTCTTGTACTATTAGACAGACTTCTTTAGTAAATGCTTGCCACATGTTACAGAAGACATGATGAATTTGGAAATGGCCAGAAGATAAACAGCTGAAAAATAGGAAGAGGATGGAATAGCTCCCCTAAAAGATAATTGTTTTCAAAGAGGACTCAGCTGGAAATGGCAGTAGGACTCAGATATATAAAATGAATAGGAAAAAAGCAGATGTGTTCACTAAATCCTGGAATGCTGAGTGTAGGAGGTTGTCTTGCCATGTAGATGTGCAAGTTGAAACGAGGAGGTGACCTTCAGGTCTTGTTATCACAGTGGGATCACAAATAGAATTGCTCACCCATAGACTCAGCCACCTTGTGGAATCACAGTGGATATATTGTAACCATGGGGCTACCGGTGGCAGCTCCGGTTCCTCCTCTTCTGTGGCAGAGGCCTTCCATGCCTACAGGGATGTGTGCCTGCAGACCTCCTCAGATGTGGTGGGGCTGTGGATGCTGGGAGAGCAAAGCCAGCACTAGAGTCAGCAGTGAGGCAATGAGCAGCATGTTCTGGTAAAGGCGTCGCTCAGTCCATGAGGGAGAAGCAAAACCACTTACTGCGACCTACACTATAAACAGGGATGGAAGCCACAAACCAAGGAAGAGTCTTCATATTTACCCCCAAAACATCAGCAGCATTCCTTTGGCTATTCTTCCAGCTACGGCTGCCTCACTACATTACTATATTCAGTGTCTCATTCATCTCTGAATTCCTGAGTCTTAGAGGGAACAGTGTTCACAGGAAATATTGGGAGAAGAGGTGACTTCATCATGGATTGGATGCCAAGTTGTATACTTTCTTCCTATTCCCCTCCAATAGAATTAAGCTAAATCTCGTTCTACAGACATTTAGTGAGTGCCTGCTCATGCAAAGCACTGTGTCAGACATGAAGATGAATTAGACCTATTCCTGCCCACCAAAGGGTCCCCTGGTTAGTGGAAATAAGAGACATTTGCAGGTAGAACTGTGGAAGCTGTGTTGCTGCTCCTATTGATAGCAGGAGACACTGGTTATGCCAGGGGGGTCTAAAGCTTGGCTGCCTCATTCTTGCCTGTCATGTTTGCATTCCACTCCTTGGTATCTGGGATTCTGTATCTGTCCCCTTATTGAAACAGTGTTGTTGTTAACTGTCAAATCCAAGGGACTCTTTAGGCCTTCCATCTCTCTCAATCTCTTCACAATATTTGATATACTATTTCCTCTCCCATGCCTTTCTAGAAAAATTCATCCACCCCTGACTATGGCATTTTGATGTTTTTTCTTAGTGCTCTGATGGGCCTCTCTTTTTAAAAGTGGTCCTTTTATTTTATTTTATTTTTTGTTGCAAGGTAATTTTATTTACTTGCAGCAATTAAAGGAGTTGGGATTTATATCCGAAGCTCTGCCTCCCCACAGGGAGGCTTAGCGATTGCTTATGCACACTCTTTGGTCAATGACGTGTTAGTTTCTTTAAAAGGTGTCCTTTTAAGCCACCAATTCTTGAGGACAAACACTTCCCTGTATCTTTTCTTCCCACCCTGTCTTCACCATAACTGTTCCATGGAGCTCTTGCCAACTTCCTCAGCTCTTGGGAAAAGAGTGAAGTGATATTAAGACTTACCTAACACGGTTGCTTTTCTTCGCTAACGTGCTCTGCGAGACCTCACTTTGGATGGGATGCTGTTTCATCTGCACGTCCTCCTGTTTTGCGCAGGATCAGAAGCCATCCGTTATTTCCCTTCAGAAGCTTATCGCCCGAGAAGTTGCTAATGAGGAGAGAGGAATGTTTCTGATCAGCGCTTCTTCTGCTGGCCCTGAGATGTATGAGATTCACACCAACTCCAAGGAGGAGCGAAATAACTGGATGAGACGGATCCAGCAGGCAGTCGAGAGGTAACGTTTCCTTCTGTCCATCCGCTAGGAAGTGGCTGGTTCAATGGGGAGCATGCTCTAACTGTGTCTCCCTTGCATGAAAACTGCCTCAGCCCGGGCGGTCTGCTCCCCTGCACCTGCCTGCGATAGGCCCTCACCTGCAGCTCTGTCCTCCGAGCCTCCCCGCATGCAGCCCCCATCCTCCCCTCTCCCTGCGGCAACCCTACCCATCTTGGTGCGGCCCCTGTCCATCTCCTTCTCGAACACCTCTTTGCTTCCATTGGCTCTTTCTTACCTGAAATTCTTTAACATGCTCTCTGAAGCATTTATTTGGTGCTTGTCATAAACTGCCTTGTAGCTATAATCACTTTCTATGTATATATGTTATTTATTAGCTTGGAAGCTCCTGGAGGGCAGGGACCATAGCTTATGTTTCTCTGTGGACTGGATTCTGAAGAATCATTCAATAAACGTTTTTAGATTAGTGGATCTAAGTGCTCTAAGTCAATTTACTCCTCCTTATTGTGCACAAGCAGTTTTTATAAATGGGGGTGGGAGAGTGGGGGTGGTCATTTTTCATGGTAATTTGATTCATTAGATCTTGAATGATGTTACATAAAATTCCTTCATTGCCACTGTACCCCACCCAACCTGGCACCCTACTCCCATTCCCTATGCTGCTGGCTTTGAGGGCTGTTACATTACGCAAGGTCCTTTACATGCTCAAGAAAACCAAATCTCTTGGCCAGGGGGCATGTTGAATTCTCTTTATGTTGACTTTTTCTTTGAATGATTCTACTGCCTCTCCTGTGTCTTTCTAATGACCCTAAAGGTACTTGGACTTGGTTTGAGTTGTCTCTCTTGACTGTTGTCTTTTAAAGTTGCCCAGAAGAAGAAGAAGGCAGGACAAGTGAGTCTGATGAAGAGAAGCGGAAAGCTGAAGCAAGAGTGGCCAAAATTCAGCAATGTCAAGGTACAGTGCACCTACGGTTCCCTGGTTGTTGTGTGTGTCCGTGGATGGTGAGAAAGCCCAGGGGTCATGAATGGGAAGCTATGACTGACTGATTAATCTAATTCTGTTCATGCAAGGCCCACTCTACTCTCAAACAAACAAACAAACAAACAAACAAACAAACAAACAAAAAAACTGGCTCTGGGAGTGCTTAAATAAGGTGTATCTCTCCCTACTTCCTCCTTTGTGATGAAGAACACATATTTTTAAAAGCTGTGGTACATATATACAATGGAATATAACTTGGCCATGAAAAATAATGAAATCGTACCATTTACAACAGCCTGGCTGTACCGAGGGGCATTGCACTAAGTGAAATAAGTCAGAAAAAGGCAAATACCATATGCTTTCACTTATATGTGTGATCTAAAGAAAAATATAAATGAATAAGCAAAATGGAAACAGATTTATACATACAGAGAACATTTTGATGGCTGTCAGAGGTGAGGAAGGTGGGGGACTGGGTGAAAAAGGTGAAGAGATTATAAAGTACAGATTGGTAGTTATAGAATAGTCACCGGGATGTAAAGTACAACATAGGGAATGTAGTCAGTAATGTTGTAATAACTCTGGATGGTGCCAGGTGGTACTGGAATTATCAGGGAAACACTTTGTAAAGTATATGATTGTCTAACCACTATGTTGTACACATGAAACTAATACAAAATAATATTGAATGTAAAAAATAATATATTTTTTAAATTTTTGCACGTGACACATATGGAACAGTAACTGTGAGTGGTGTGGCACCAGTGGTTCTAAGAACTGCTGTCCAGTGGTTTAGTTTTAAGGCCCAGCACTGTCAGGTCACAGTTGTATGACTGTAATTAAGGAACACAAGAGCTCTGGTCCTCAGTTTCCAAGTCCATGAAATTTGGAAATTAAGTCAACTCAGTGATTCTCATCTTTGGCTGGACCTTAGAATCACTGCGGGTAGGTTGTTCAAAGTCCTGGCGCCTGGGCCCACCCTCAACCAATTCAGGGAGAATCTGTCAGGGGGTGGGGTGCAGACATTAGTATTTTAAACTCTCCCAGGTGATTCTGAGGCAAAGAGATGGAGAACCCCTGGATTAGATCCTGGTTTGGTCCCTTTAAGCTTGAAGAATCCTGTGACATGTTGAGATCAGAGGAAAATGATGCATGAAAGTTGGTCAAAGAAATTGGAGGTTTAGGAATAGAAACATGAGCCGCTGTGTTTGGTTTTGACCAAGGCTGCCTGGAGCCTTTGCATTGCTTTCCCTTGTGGGTTTCACTCAGTATGGATGAGCCGCCTCAGTGTCATTCCCCAGCTTAATGTTTCGTCGTAATAGAAAACAGCCCCAGCCAAGAATAGCTTTGCAAGCTTTTCTGGAATTAGGGGACTGGGAGAAGAAATGGACATTTATTGAGTACCCCGTTTGTAGGAAATGCATTGGCAGCTCAGAGAAGTAGGTCATTTGCTGGAGGCCGCAGTCACTGAATGGAACAGTTAGGGTTTGAACTTGGATCTGTCCCACCCACAAGCTTATCTCACCTATTAGGTCACACTGCTAGCTAATCCGCAACTTCTTTGTCTTGTCACGTGGATTTTCATAGCTGCGAGGTTCCTGTGATAACCTTCTCCGGTAAATGCTATTTCACAGAACTACTCTGTAATCAAGACCAGCAAATCTGTACGTATCTGGAGGAGAAGCTGCATATCTACGCTGAGTTGGGAGAACTGAGTGGATTTGAGGATGTCCACCTGGAGCCCCACCTCCTCATCAAACCGGACCCCGGCGAGCCTCCCCAGGCGGCCTCCTTGCTGGCAGCAGCACTGAAAGAAGGTAAGTTGCTTCCGAAAGGACGTGGTTTGACCACTTCAGAAAACATGTACTGAGTACCTACCATCGCTGTGGTCTTGGTGCTGAGGATATAGCACAATAAGACAAAGTCCTGACTCTCCTGAAACAGCGAAATGTAAGGAAATAAATACGTCAAGTTATGTCAAGTGCTCTGAAGAACAATGAGCAGGATGTGGGGGTTAGGGAGTAATAAGGTTGGGGAGGTTTTATTTTGGAGAAGGCGGACAGTGGAGGCCTCCTTTGATATAGTGCTATATGAGCAGACACAGGGAATTGAGAAATCCAAACAGAATCTGGGAAAAGAATGTTCCAGACATAGAAACAGCAGGTGCAAAGGCCCTGAGGCAGGTGAGTGCCAGATTTGTCTGAGGAACAGCACAGAGGACAGTGCAGGTACAGTGATGTGAGTGCTGGGAAGTGGCAGGAGATGAGTCAGCGTTAACTAGGCCCAGGTTACCTGGATGGAGGTAGGGAGACTGAATTTCATCCTAAGTGTGAGGGAAGCATTGCAGAGTTTTGAGTTGAAGAGTGATTTCCTTTGTGTTTTAAAATAAACCCTCTGACTGCCGAGTGGAGAATGACAGTGTCTAGGGTGTAAACGTGGGAGTTGGTGGCTGAGGCAGGGTAGACGACAAGGCCATGGAACACCAGGGTATTGGAAGGTCTGTGTTCATGGAATTGGACTCACTGAGAGTTTTGATAGTAGATTGTGGGGAGGCGGTCAATTGCACCAGGTGCTTAAATTGTTCAAGGCGTCTGTTGGTGACTGGCAACAAGGAGCAGTAGTGAGTGGTGTAAGGGAAATTTTAAGGTAAAAAGGGACTTAAGGGGTGAGAAATGGGGCTGGAAGTGACAATAGGGCCAAAGAGCTTGGGAGATAAAACAGCCACCACCTGAGAGAGTGCTATTGTGCAGACCCAGGGTTGGTAAAGTACAGGCCACAGACGAAATGCGCCCCACCGCCTGTCTTTGTAAATAGAGTTTAGTCGGGACACAGCCACACCCACTGTGCACATAACATCGACAGCTGCTTTCTTGCTGCCGTGGCAAGGACGAATAGTTGCAACAGAGATGGTATGGGCCACGAAGACTGAAATATTTACAATCTGGTTCTTTGCAGAAAATGTTTGCCAAGCTCTGCCTTAGCATCTCAACATTAGCTGGAGGAGAACTTAGGGATCATGGAATCTAAGACCGGTTGAGGGCACAGGTCTTCAGAACGGCACAGAGGTGGTCTGACATGAGGTCTGCCGATGGACTTACGCATTCATTCATCAAATGTGTATTGAGCATCTACAGTGTGCACTGTGGTTGGTGCTCAGGAAACAGTGATGCTTTCATCAAAACTCCAAGTGATTATATTCCCCCTGTTGTACTTACATCCACGTGGCTGTTTTTGTAACTGGCGATTTGTACTTCCTAATTCCTTCCCCCTTTCCACCCAGCTCCCCAGGCCCCCTCCTATCTGGCGGTCATCAAAATGTTCTCTGTATCCATGAGTTTGTATCATTTTGTAATGCTCTAATACCTGGGTGATAGAACTTAGGATTGAACACGTGCTACCTTGTAGAGCAGTTAGTTATCTGTCTCTCTCTTCTCCAACCTGCAAACTCCCCTTACTAGTTATCAGATGCCCAGTAGCCCATAGAACAGAGAAGGTCATCAATTTGATAAATTAAATCATTGGACACACTGTTTTGGAAATATTTATAGGGTCCTCAAAATAATACTGTTCCACATGCTAGTTGAAAACCTTTCATTGTAAATAGAAAAACTTCACTTAAAAATTTAGGTGCTTGTTTAAAGTGCAAATCCCCTTTTTTCTTCCCTGAGAATGTGATCCAGTAGGTCTACCATGAAGAATGGGAATTTTTTTAAAGGCATGTTTGGAGAAATACTCTTTAAAAAAAAATGATTTGAGGGAGAGAGAGGAAGGGAGAAAGGGGGAGGGGGGGGGGTGAGAGAGAGAGAGAGAGAGAGAAGCATGGATGTGAGAGAGAACATTGAACCTGTAATGTGGTATGTGCTCTAACCAGGAATTGGACTGGCAAACCTTTGGTGCACAGGATGACACCCAACCAACAAGCCACACCAGCCAGGGCTGGAGAAATACTCTTTTTGAAGAATAACTAACATTTCAGAGTAGAAAGTCTTAAAATCCTAATGCCCAATATCATATTTAAATTAATTAAATTTTTTCAGCACAGTCATTTACCGAAAGTGATATATTTTTATACAAGTTTGGTTTTTTATTAAATACTCTATCATAAAATGATGCTTAAAGCATTGCTTTAGATTGCAGGTGGGCAAACTTTTTCTGTGAAGGGCTCAATAGTAAATAGTTTAGGCTTTTCAGGCTACATAAACTTTCTGGAACACATTATTCTGTGTCTGTGCATGTGTATGTATTTTAACTCTTTAAAAATGTAAAAACCATTTTTTTTTTTTTTTTTTTTTGCTCCTGGGCCATATAAAAACAGACATAGGCCAAGTATAGTTTGCCAACTTCTGGTCTAAATGTTAAAATACACACACACAGAGGGTGGGTTTGTGGTTGTGAGTATGCAAAGCACAGAGTGTATTCTCGCATTATTATTTATGAATTATTGTATTACCTTCCACATGAGCAACTATAAGTGTACCCGAGAGGTACGTATACTTATTTTTAAACTTACTTTCGTTTTCCTGCTTCTTAGCTGAGAGCCTGCAGGTCGCAGTGAAGGCCTCCCAGACGGGCGATGCCTGTCAGTCCCCTGAGGAAGGGTGTGCAGAAGCTGCCTTGCCCGATGTGCCCAGTTGTGACGCGCCAGGACCGCCTACTGCTTGTAAGTGAAACGCGGGCCTTTGCTATGAGCCGACACACAATCCCGTGTGTGTAGTGGTTGCATAACATGAAGGCAACGACTGTATTCCTATTTGAAGGGGTCGTAATGCATTTCTTAAAATTAGAAAAAACCCTGAAAATAAATACACTAGCTTTTACGTGTAATAATGACTCTGTTGTTACAAGGATAAGGACTGAAAGAATAGTTAGCTGGTGCATTGTATTGCTGTTGCCCAGGCAAACTTTGTACCTCCCCCTAAACTTACTAATTTTTGATATAACTTATTGAATACAGTTTTAAAAGATATTTTCAGCCTTTTTTTTTTTTTTTTTTTTTTTAGAAAACAAGACCTTTAACTTAATTTCTGCATCAGTGGAGAAAACAGGACTGAGCAGAGTAGGAACACACACACACACACACACACACGTATGTGGTGGCGGGGCTAAAAGCAGTGGATGGACCTGGAGAGTCTTATGCTCAGTGAATAAGCCAGTCAGAGAAGGACAAAGACCATATGATTTCACATATATGTGGAATCTAATGAACAAAATAAACTAACAAACAAAACAGAAACAGACTCATAGATACAGGGAACAGACAGCTGTCAGAGGTGAGGGCAGGGGGCGCGGTGAGAAAGGTGAAGGGATTAAAAAAACAAACAAAAATGTCATAGACACAGACAACAGCATGGTGATTACCGGAGGAAAGGGGGCTGAGAGGAGGTAGAAGAGGGTAAAGGAAGGATGAATGGTGGTGGGAGGAGATTGACTTGGGGTGGTGAACACACAATACAGGTCATAGATGATGTATTATAGAATTGTACACCTGGAGCCTATATAGTTTTATTAACCAATGTCACGCCAATAAATCCAATTAAAAATATTTAAAAGAAAACTGAGAAAACAACAACAAACAAACATAGCAGAAGTGCCAAAAGATTTTTGATTAATGTTGTCATACACTTCAGGTTAGAATTTATTTATGAAAATACTGTTTCAATATTTTTTAAATACAGAAAAATAAAATGTAGAGAATTGATTTAGGTAATTTCTCTAAACCTAATTATACTGTTATATGTATAGTGGTAATCTAAAGATTTAATTTTCCAAAGGTTACTGATATAAGAGCATGAAAAGATATTTACAACTATAATTTTTATTATGTTCAGGTGATAAAAAACTTTACTCCCACCAGGTCTTATATGTCTTTTAGTAGCTAGAAATTGGAGGATTAAATTGTCTTAGAATTTCTCTACAAACAACCATTGGTTAAATAAGATGAATGGAAGTGGTACAGTTTTAAAATTCTATACATTTTTTTACTAGCATCAGTAATTATTTTCCCCTCTTCAGTTCTGCTTTATCTAATCCTGGGTTTCTATTTTCAGAATGCGCACATATGTTTTTCATTTCGACACAGCCCAGATTCATCAGGGGAGTTGTACTGCCCTGGGTGATTTCCTCTGTAAAGAAGAACCTCATTATGCCATTAAGGAAGTTCTAGCTAAAAATACACGTAGGGATCTGCTGCTCTCAGACTCACCCTGGGACAGCTGGGAGGGGCCGTGTTCGGCTGCACAGCTGCTCAGAGCACAGGGCCACGCCTTCCCTCCCCGCAGAGCAGGCAGCGAGCGTTCTCCCCTTCGGTATCCACATCTCCCAGGACATCTGCCACCACCACCAAGAGGCTGGTTCTGATATCAGGCTTCCTGTAGAGGAGGGGCAGGGCACATGGGCGGGGTCCTGTACCCCAAAGACCTCTTCAGCTCTGGGCTGGACTGGAACGTGGTGCTGCAGAGTTTGATTCTCTTTGTAACGTTGATGAGGACAAAATACCATCCCTGCGTGAGGGTCTACACCTCAAGGCTCAGCCCTGGGTTTGACTGTGAGGACTGTGTCCTTCTAAGTCAGGCCCTGGCCCATCTGAGGTTAGAGGCCAAGCAAGGCCCTCTGTTTCAGGCCTCAGTAGAGCTCAGGGGTGGGCAAACTTTTTGACTCGAGGGCCACAATGGGTTCTTAAACTGGACCGGAGGGCCGGAACAAAAGCATGGATGGAGTGTTTGTGTGAACTAATATCAATTCAAAGTAAACATCATTACATAAAAGGGTACAGTCTTTTTTTTTTTTAGTTTTATTCATTTCAAACGGGCCGGATCCGGCCCGCGGGCCGTAGTTTGCCCACGGCTGGGCTACTCAGGTGGGGGAGTACAGTCTGCTCCCTGTAAAGTTCTGCAGACCCTCTCGTCCCCTCTGAGCTGACCGCAGGAACAGAGGGACCTGGCCTAGCTTCCCTCCTCCTGCCTTCATGGACCACCATCAGCTGCCTTCCCCATCGGGGGGTCCTTGTTCCTATGAAGGGAAGAGAGAGAATGGCCAATTCTTTTGTTTATGCTCTTGGCATCTCGCTAAGAGTTAAGAACAGTACCCAATAGTGGAACCACATTTTAGTGACAGAAAAGTCTTTATAAAATGTCCCTTCACTGTATACATGAACAAGTGTTAACTGGCTTGGGCGAAATGAACTTACTTTTTAGCTGCTATAATTTGAAGTCATTTCTGCTTAAACAAAAACTTCTTTGTATTAGAGGACTCTCGTTTAAACAAGGAGAAAACAGTATTTCCTTTATCAGAAATGAAGTTTCAAGATGGCACTGAGGAAAAAATATATAAACAGAGTCACAACGTATCTGTTTCATCAGGGTCCTGATTGGGCCGGGTCCAATGAAATTCTACGTGTGAAAGGGCTTTAGAAGGTTTTGTTTAATCAGTATAAGGTGAGCCTATAGTCCCAACAACAGAGATTTAATGAATGGAGTGACATCTGTGGGTGGTACGTAAAAAATATTTCTGGAGTAGAAATATTTCTGTTTTTATAGGTTAAACATACAGTAGTAACAGTATTATAAATTCAGAGCATAAACAAGAGTTGTGAGAAAAAAACCCACTTGGAAATTGTTTTTTAACACCAGTTCCCCTCCTGCTGTGGGCGAGTCCCTCCCGCTAAGCCTTGTGTATGGCCTGCTGCTCTCGTGCGGCCACCAGGGAGCCTGGCGCAGACCCGTGCCCCTGGCTCTGGGCCGGCCAGCCTTGCTCTGCCCCACGATGCCTGTTTTCAACTTCACCCTCCCCGGGCGGCTTTTTCCTATTCAGTGAAAGTGAGATGGAGAGTCTACCTTCTCGGTGTCACCACCGTCACACGAACACCTCTCTGCAAGAAAAGAAGAAAAACAAAACGATGGATGATAACGGATGCCCTTTGTCAGTTTGGTACCCGTTAGCCTGTAAGCTCCCTGAGGGCAGGGTCTCTGCGTTGCTCTGCGCTATTTTAGCTATTTTAGCACCTCATACGAGCATGTTCAATACATGTGATCTCACGGTGTCTGTTAATTGGAAATATGTGTCAGCTGTGTACAAAAGAGCCGGGTCCGCTGGCTGATGTGTGACGATGTCCTTTTTGTTTCTGTCTCAACGGCACGCTTCCAGCACTAGTCACAGAAGGGACAGGAGGAAGAGGCTGTTGGGATGTGGACCCCGGGACCCAGGGTGTGGGAGCCGACTTGGCGGCCTCCGATGCAGGGGAGAAGGTATTGTGAACCGATTTGTTAGTAAATGGTACCGGTTACTTTGTGTAATAGAATCACCCCAGGTCCCGGTCTGTCCACGGCCCCGAGTGGTATGAACATGTTCTCCTGAATTGTTCTCAAGTTCAGTATTTATATTTAAACTTTCTAACGTACTTCTCCCTAAAATGTTCTTGCTCTTTCTATATCATGTAGGTGTAAACATGAAACACTCGAAAAGTTATTAAAAAGATTGAAAACGCCAGTGTTTACTTGTGTGTCTTCTGGTCTCACTTTCACTTTCCGCGCTGAAGCCTCTCGCTTTTCACCCACTACATTCCCCAGTTCTTGGCCAAGGGATGTTCCCAGGCATCGGGGCTTTTACGCCACCAGGTGGCACTAAAGTGGCAGAAATAATTTTGATTTTGGAATATTCCCTCCCTCCCTCCCTCCCTCCCTCCCTCCCTCCCTCCCTCCCTCCCTCCCTCCCTCCCTTCCTTCCTTCCTTCCTTCCTTCCTTCCTTCCTTCCTTCCCCCCTTTTTCTTTTTCTGCCTGGGGCCTCTTCTTTTTTGACATCCTATCCACGTAAGTTATACACTCTTTTAAAAATTAAATGTGGGAAACTTCCTATTAACCCCAAATGAAACTGAGATGTCAGAAATAGAGAGGGACTAAGAATCCTAGTGGGCCTCCCCAGGATTGTCTGGGCTCAAGAGTTTAGCTTTATCTAAAATCGAATTAGGTACATTGCCAAATATCAATATGTGTTAATGTGGGAAAATGACATGTCAGATCTTTATATATGTAACATTTTATAGAGCATATATATTTTGTACAAATATACAAATGACTGAGAAATCAAACCCAAAGGTATTGTTAAAGATGGCTGTGGTGGTTTAAAACTTCACAGGCCAAAATGAAACTAGGAATGCAGTATTTTACTCCTCTTGTTCTGACTGTATTCTTTCTCACACTTCTTTTTAAAGTGTTCTGCTTTCCATCCTTTTCAGTGAGGCCTTCCCTTTAAAGTCTGTATCTCCCAACTGCTTTTATGTTGTTAGAGAAAGGAAGGGGAGGGCTTGAACCCTAATAGTTTTCTCTTGATGGAAAGCTGAGGTGGCTGGATCCCACCCCTAAAAGTCTTTTCCTTCCATGATGCAGTAGCAGGTAAGTGAGATGAAGTGTCTAGGTTCCTCTTTGCATAAGCTTATCTGGAAAATTTGCCATTAATAAGGTATTTTGATAAACTAAATGAACTGACAGGGATGGATCACTTAAAATTAAATTTTTTGAAAACATACAATGTTTATTTTATAATAGAGACCTTAGTAAGGTAAGGTTTTAAAAATTTTTTTTTCTGAAAGAATTTTTAAATATTACAAAATATCCTGTAAATCACCACCTGCAGCTCTGCACATTGACCACAAGGTGGCGGGCCAACTCCATTAAAAAGATGATGTGAAACATTCCAGTCCTGCATCAAACCTCGGGTGGTTCTTGGAAATAAGTAACGGCCTGTTGCATAATTCATTTCTATGTTTGTAATTTTTATAGAATATAAAAACTGTATATCGAGCTATCATTTCATTACAAAAACCATGGGGTGTGGAGCAAGGACAGAACCAGGGATGCAGAGAGAATTCCAAACTCACTACAGAAGGGCGGTTCTTAGCCCATTACCTTCCAGAGGGTTGGGAACCGATCTCATGACTAAACTTCATCCCCTTCTCCATCCTTTGGTCTTCCCCTACGAGAGGTGCTGGTGAATGACGACATCTTTAACTGGCTGTGGGGGAAGAGGTCTGGCTAGGTCGTCAAGGCATCACCGGTCTGAACTATTGAGTTTAACAAGCCCAACGTTACCTGAGCACCAACAGCTGACTGTTTCTTGTAGTTTCAGTTTAAAGCTGCTCAGACAAGAGCAATGGGAGACTAGAGGCTCTTGGAGAGAAGGAATCTGATGACCTTTCATAACATAAAGTGTGGGTGTCCATATCTATTTATAGAATGGAGTGAGTGTCCATTTCATACCAGGCAGGTATGTGGATATAGCATTGGATACACAGGTGAAATCTTGCTATTCATTGCCTGACCTTCTAGTGAGAAAAGACAGACAGTAAATGAATAGACAATTGTTTCATTCAACTCTGGAAGCCAGAAACCCTCATTATCCACATGTACCCTTACTGTGTGGGTAGAGAGACCCCATCCCAGGGGCAGGTGGTGCCTCCTCGTATCATTTATGGCCTCTGCTGTAATGGTTCTATGAGCATGGAGGGCCCAGGGAACTCGGAGAGGCAGGATCTGGAGCAGGTCAGCTAAGTGCTCCCCTTTGGGCCGCCTCTGGGTCTGGTTCCTTCTGCCCACTCCTGGCTGTTGGGCTCTGTGAATCTCAAACATTAAGACAGGGAGCTAGAGACCAGGCATGATGCTCTCTCACTTCCAAATCTGGATCCAGAATGCTAGCGGCCAGTTTGGTCTGGGAGACAACTTCACTCGGCACAAGAGAGCTCGATTTACAGTGGTTTGTGATGGCAAATCTTGTCTCTTACCGAGAGTGTGCAGTGTTTCCTTGCCATCATCCTTTGTAGTTTTAGGGAATGGTTGGGCGGAAGGATGGCTTGCATCTCAAATACCAAGCTTGCACAGAGAGGGCTTCCATTACGTGATTGTTAGCTCTCTAGGCTTTGATTTCTGGGGGGAGACGGAGTCACCCACCATAGAAGATCCCAGAGAGAGTGAAGAGATTTACCCGAGGCCATACATTTGGGAACACTACAGAGCAGCTTTTCAGAAGTGGAGTGATTATTCATTTTCTTATGCTTTTGTGTATTTTAGGAGGAATATAGAAGTTTTCCAGGTTCCTCTCAGTCAGAGGTGAGTTATGCATACCTTAAACACACCACCATCCTCTCTTCTTTTGTGGATATAAATGCTTTTTCCAGAATTTGACACTTAGGATCTTATTTTTCAGATTATACAAGCGATACAGAATTTAACCCGTCTCTTATACAGCCTTCAGGTAACTACGCTCCTCTAATGTTTGACCCTGTGAATGTTTCTCGCAATGCACTTCACTTTATTTGATGATTCCCAGACTTTAAAAACTAGAACATTTGTGAGGCTCTGTGGTCCTCACAAATGATCTTACAAGAGTGCCAGCCCCCACTGTAACGCAGCGAGGTGTGTTGGACTTCACCTGGTTTTGTAATCACAGGGCAACACCACTACTGCATTTTATACCGTTCTCTTCTGAAACCATAAAACAGTTCATATCTTTAAAAAATACTGATGACTATGACCTGGCTTGAAGTCTACAGTGAAACTCTTAGGTGAGTGTAGCAGACTTCACATTTTCTGCTGAAAACTTAAATTCACACCTAAACATTTTTCACTTCCACATGTTGGCCTTGGGCCTTTAGAGCAGTTAAATAATTCATATGCTGCTTCGTTCTTTGGTTTGTTCATCCACCCAACATGTACTGAGTGCTCTCGCTGTGCTGGCACACGAAGGCAGAAGGACCACAGAGCCTGCTGTCAGGTGACGTGCCGTCTGTCCGGGAAGGACAGACATAGCATCGTCCTTGCGTTGAGAATTATAGGTTTGGATGGTCTCTTAGGGCACACACAAGAAAGGCTGAATGCATCTAATTGCTTAATTTGTGAATTAAAAAAATATTTTAAAATGATAGAAAAGCAATGGTTGTATTGTACATAAATTTGTAGGATAATTTGTAGGGTACAAATAAAATAACTTGTGATTCTACGGGCAGAATTACTAATGTCATGTTGGTGTGTATCCCTCCTGTTTCTTAGAATCATTTCACATAGAGTCTTGCAACATGTACCTTTCTGTGTCATCAGCGGTTATTCTATAGCACAGTTTTTATGGTTACATAATGTTCCAGTCTATTAAAGCTATTTACCCAGTTCCTCATAATTAATACATTTATATAAACAACACTCTAGTATTATCCTTATACACTAATTTCTTTGAAGATATCTGAGTGTTTCCTTAGATTACTGGGACATTTTCTTTAGTTTTTTAATAGACCTTGTCAAAATAATTAATCAATACCCCTCTCTACTTTTCAGTTTGAAAATTGGTCAAGATATCAGATTATCTTAATTTAAATTGTTTGGGTGACTGTTAAGATCAAACATTTTTCCTACTGGTTTATTACCAGTCATACTTCCTATCTCATAGCTGTTGAATATGAAAATAAAATAAAATTGTCTGTTTTTAAGTTTTCACCAGAAAACAAAAATAAAGTCATGCTACATTTGACTTTTTCTTATTTGTACTTCAACTGCATCAAGACTTCTTTCTCTCATGTTCCATTGATCATCTACCGATTCTTGCTCTGTGCCACTGTCTTAATTATTCAAGTTTTGGGTTACATTTACATATATGACAGTGCCAGTTTCCTGTTATTACTTTCTATGCTTATCTGTATGTTTTTTCATAAAGAGTTTTTGAGTGACTAACAAGTTTTTTTCCTTTCTACTGAGATTGTTTAATTAAAATCTCATTATACAGGGCGGGGCAAAAGTACGTTTACTGTTCTGAGTACTCAAAACAGTTTATTCTTGTATTATTACTTATTCTTGTATTATTTTCCATACAAACCTACTTTTGCCCCACCCTGTATTTATGAATTCAATTATGGAGAATTGGCAGTTTTGCAATGATTAATACTCATGTCTTTGAACATGTTAGTCATCTCTTATTTCATGCTCTGCTGGGAAGCTTTGTGATTATCTTCAAGTAGGTACTGTTTGTTTGTTTTTCTGCTAAGTTTATTTCTAGATGTTTGTCTCGTTGTTCCTATTGTGAAAGGAATATTTTTTTTATGCTTCCCCAGTGGTGGTTGCTGATAAGAAGGGTCTTGATTTTTATATGTTTATTTTGTAACCGGCCACTCATTGAATTTTATATTTTAACTAGAGGCCCGGCGCACGAAATTCGTGCAGGAGGAGGGGAAGTCCCCTCAGCCCAACCTGCACCCTCTCCAATCCGGGACCCCTCGGGGGATGTCTGACTGTGAGTTTAGGCCTGATTCCGGGGATTAGGCCTAAACCAGCAGTTGGACATCCCTTTCACAATCTGGGACCACTGGTCCTAACTGCTCATCTGCCTGCCTGTCTGATTGCCCCTAAGTGCCCCCCCCCCCGCCAGTCTGGTCACCCCTCACTGCCCTCCCTTCCGGCCTGGTCACCCCTAACTGCCCCTTCCTGCTGGCCTGGTTGCCCCCAACTGCCCCCTGCTGCTGGCCTGGTCATCCCTCACTGCCCCCCCTGCCAACCTGGTTGCCCCCAACTACCCCCCCAACCCCGTGTTGGCCTGGTTGCTCCTCACTGTCCCCCCTCCTCCCCCCCCTCCCACCAGCCTGATCACCCCACGCTGCCTGCTGTTTGGTTGTTGCATGAGGGCATCCTGGCCAATTTGCATATTCCTCTGTTGTTAGTATAGATAGTTTTTCTGTTGATTCTTTGGAATATTCCAGATAGAAAGTAAAAATTTGAAAGTAGTGTTATTATGGCTATTTTTTAATAATTATATCAGTTTTACTTTCTTGGCTTGCTGCTTTGGCTAGATTGAACTTCTGAAAATGTATTAAGTGATAGTGGTAATATTAACATCCTGGTCTTGTTCCAGATTTAGTGGGACTGCCTTTACTGTCTTACATTAGACATGTTGGTTTGGGGTAGATGGTCTTAGAGATTGCATTTGTCATGTAAAACAAATATTCTTCTCCATTTTAACGAGAGGGGATATAGTCAGATATATATATATATATCCTCATTACCTTTGGGGAGATAAGAACATTGAGTATCCTGGCGTGTGCTGCCTGATGAAAACACAAAGTCATATCTCTTCTTTTCAACTTTGAATGCATTCCTCTGTGGGTTCAAGGTTCAGAAGAGCCAGGTGACCTAAATGGTCTAATCTTTGCAACTCATTAGGCTGAAGCAGCATGGATTCTCTTAACCAAAGATTTTGAGCTGGTCTCAGGATACGGGCTCTGAGAGATTTCTGTTCGTGGAACAGACATCTCTTGTGAAGCTGAGTTTCTTATGCATGCTTGAAGCTTTTACAGAAACATTTTTGGATTACATGAAAATGAAGTTTGGTGCTTGTGTTAGGAGAGCGGAGTTAGATGAGGTATTGGCAAAGCAGGAAGGAACGGCCACAGAATTACTCCAGCAAAGAGAAATTAGGAGAAGTGAACTGGGCATTTCCCTAAAGTTGAAAAGCAAGTGCTGTTTTCTGTCCTAATTATCAATGTCACCTTTAAGTGTGAAAATGAATACAATCCAATCTTCAAATTCTACCTCTCTGCTAAGAAGAAAATGGTCTTATCCGAAATGTAAGTAGAGGTGAGGAATACTTCATGGTAGCACTTAGTCTAATTGCAACCCTTACATGAGCGTTACCATTGCTGATGGTGGTTTTGACATGCGAAATATTGGATTTTTGTTTGTTTTACTGGACTGATGGCTGAGCTTTTGTTAGAATTAAATGGTGATGTGCAGGTTACAGTTTACCCACTAGGGCCTCACAGTCTTGAATGGCTTATGATCTCATACTTAAAGATCAAAGTAACCAGTACCTATTCTCAGTGATCATTGTTCTCTTTGCAATAACTTCTTACATACATGAATCAAAGGTTTGTGTGGCTCTGAAATTTTAAGAATTCTTTTCAAATTTAAAAACATGAATTTTATTTCAAAAGGCCCCAGTGAATACATTTTTGACTCTTATTCCAAGATAAGTACCAATTTCAAATATACCTTACTCCTTTAACCTTCAAAAGTATGCTGATCTAACAAAGAACTAATGGTCAAATCCCCATCCTCCCAGCATCTGTTACATGGACAGTTTTAAAAATTCTTAGGAAAGAAAAATGTGAACTTACCCCTCAAAGAGTAATAATTTCTCATAATGAGTCAAAACACACACACATACCCAGTATGTGGCCATTTCCAATTAGTCCCCTCTGTGCTTCTTTGCACTTTAAGTGGGAACTTTTAAAATTAAAAGCTTCCAAGGGTATTCACAGATATATTTTTTTCCTGTGGAATCCTTCCAAATCTTGGCAGTTACTTCCTGTGATGTGGCCAAAGTTTTCACAGGCAGATACCGTAACTCAAAATGTTTTTTTAATCTAGTTGGTAATCCTCTGGGCTTTAGAGTATCTATGTTTCCTTAACCATTCCAGCTTCCTGTTAGCAACTATTAAACACATGAATTTCAGCTTAATGCATGGCCTTCCTGCTATCATACAAAGAAATAACAGTAACGAGACTAACTTTACCACCTACATACTCTAAATATATTAACTGCTATTCCTGGGCATCATACTATAAAAAGGTTATTTACCAAAAGTCTACAAGTGGTCGAGTTTTATTCTTATGTCTTCATATATGTAATGTAGCTTAAGTAATTTCTGGCTTGAGACTCAAGTAAAAGATACTACCGGGTTTATATAGATTCTTAACTTCTCATGAATTCTGAGAGAGCGTGAGATTCAGCACAGGAATGCAGAGTCTTGTGAATTTATGCACTGAATTCTTATTCAGAAATGCTATCTAAAACCCAGCAACAAACCCCATTTCCAAAAGCAGGGGGTGCCTGTTGCTTCTGTGCTTTATTCTTTTGTGTATAAATTCCCAGGCCCTACCACTGGGAAGTGTAGACAAGCCTAGCTGATGTGCCAAGGCTGGCCTTTAGAGGTCGCGGAGAAAAAGGACAGCGATAGCAAGAGGGTAGAATTCGGTCAAGCCTTTTGTGTTGAGAGGTAGTTCCAACCAAAGTGCAGACAACATGGAGGCCTTCCCTCTCCCTCTCTGCCCCACAGGCCGCCTTGACCATCCAGGACAGCCACATCGAGATCCACAGGCTGCTTCTCCAGCCGCAGGACAGCTCGTCCCCGGGCCCCTCCTTCCGAGGCAGCCCCTTCCAGGACCCGGACAAGCACCGCAGCCTGGAGAAGCGGCGAGAGGAGCTGGCCGACATCCCCAAGCTGCAGCGCCAGTTCCAGCAGGACCAGCGGCGCTGGCAGCGCAGGTGCGACCAGCAGCGGCGGGAGCAGGAGGCCCGGGAGAGCTGGCTGCAGGAGCGCGAGCGGGAGTGCCAGTCGCAGGAGGAGCAGCTGCGCAGGAGCCGCGGGGAGCTGGACCTGCAGCTGCAGGAGTACCTGCAGAACCTGGAGCAGCTGAGGGCGGGCCAGCGCCTGGTGGAGAGGGAGAGGGGCAGGATGCGCGCCCAGCAGAGCCTGCTGGGCGGCTGGAAGCACAGCCGGCAGAGCAGCCTTCCCGCGGCCTTCTCTCCAGGAAGCCAGGAGGTACGGATGGGTCTTCAGAGCTTGCCCAGGCGGTGTGGAGGGCAGCCGCGCAGGGACAGGCTCACTCACCGTCCTGTCTCTTTGCTTCTTGTGTAAGCGCTCACGAGAGTTATTTAATATGCAGAAGCTTGGAACTTTCCCAGACGGTGCACATGCGTCTTGATTTGAAATATGGAAATGCGAAAGGCCTTGGTCCTGTGGGATCCTGGGCCCGTTGTAGGTTGAGCTCTTACCCAAGGGAATGAACACAGAATCGCGCTGTCCCAGCAAGAGGAGGATTGTCCTGGAGGCACCCCACCTGAGCATGCTGATTTCCGTAGGGGAGGCCGCTCTTCATATGGTCTGGTCTTAGCCTTGTATACAGGCTTACCTGTTAGTAGGTCAGCTAGCTGTTAATGTGTAGTATAGGCCCTGAATTTAGCAAGTATAACACTGTTCTGCTATTCCGTGCTTATGCTCCTTTTGTCATGTTGACAGAGTAAATTCAAAATCCCTTTCACTAGTAATGGTTCACAGGAGTCTACTAGCTAATGACTGGGCAGAATAAAACCTTTCCGAGGATTCTGTGTTCCACTTGCACCCTCTCTAACCGTGCTTGGCAATTCATTTGTCCCAAGAGTTTGCTTTTCTGCGCTATGTGCAAATCCATGCTTTTTTTTTTTATTGATAGTATGTAATGCTGTAAAAGTTGATATGCTTAGAAGAGAATTCTGCTGCATCTGAATTTCCTTTCAAGTAGGCTAAATTACATTTATTGCAAATACATGTGTGCATGAATATGTTTTCAGCTTTTTTATTTAACAAAAGTTAAAATGCTGCTCTCTCTTAAGATAAAGTGGAACATTTGAATGGCAGAGAGCACAACTGCTTGTGTGTGTTTTTAAGCCTCATCTTATTGATTTGAGGGAGAGAGAGAAACATTGATGTGAGAGAGAAACATCAATGCATTGTCCCCAATGTGCAGCCCGATTGGAGATGGAACCCACAACCTAGGTATGTGCCCTGACCTGGAATCAAATCTGGCAACCTTTTGTACAGAATGATGCTCCAACCAACGAAGCCACCGGCCAGGGCTGGGTTTTTTTTTGTTTGTTTTGTTTTTTTAAAGATATGCTGTGCATAGTGAATTAAAGTTTTTGGTACTAGCTCATTAAAGAAGGCCTAGAAGGAAGGAGTCAAGGGTAATGTTCTTGATTCACTCTTATTAAAATGTTGCCTGCTAAATTCTACCAGGAATAAATACTTGATAAAACTTGTTCAAATGCCTGGAGAAATTATTGGTTGTTTTTCTTTTTATTTTCTTACACAGGTAATGGAACTTAATCGATCTGAGAGTTTACATTATGAAAATTCAGTCTTCATCAACGATGCTTTAGTACAAATGTCATTTAACACTTTCGACAAACCAACTCCACCAGCCATCCACCAGGACGCCACTTGTCCCCCCAGTATATCTAACTCTGACTCGGAAAGGACTAGTGAAAATCAAGTAGACCTCAAGACAGGTGTTTCTCAGCCCACAGGTGAAAACCATGAACTATGGACAGCCGCTGAGTCCTGTCAGCAGACAGCCCCCCTCCACCAAAGCAGCGAGGATTCTTGTCAAAATGGTAATTAACACTTTAAGCATCATCTGTATAGTTTCAACAAGAAGCTGTGCCTCTCAATGGTTGGCTCTTCTTTAAAGCAAATCAAAGTGGGGGGGGGCCTAGAATGGGAATAAATTGGTGCAGATGAGCTGGAGTTTGTGGCATAAACTTTTCTTTGGGGAAGTCTGGGGACTGCCACCACTTGTGAGTAACAAGACAAGCTAGACCAGTGGTCGGCAAACTGTGGCTCGTGAGCCACATGCGGCTCTTTGGCCCCTTACGTGTGGCTCTTCCACAAAATACCACGTCCGGGCGCGCATGTACAGTGCAATTGAAACTTTGTGGCCCATACACAGAAGTCGGTATTTTGTGGGAGAGCCACACTCAAGGGCCCAAAGAGCCGCATGTGGCTTGCGAGCTGCAGTTTGCCAACCACTGAGCTAGACCATGTTTGGAGGGCTTACAGGATGCCAGCAAGATGCTAGGACCAGACAGGGTTTTCAGGGCTGTGGGTTAAATGATAACTTTCTCTTTCTCTTAAAAGTGAAGCAACTTGCTATCTATTCCTCACTGTAGATCCTGTCACATCCAGATACACATACTTGTTGACTCTCAGAAATAAAAGATATGGACAGGGTTTGTGGTAGGACTTTATTGTCTATCAGGGCAATTTCCTGTAACGTTAGTGAAACCTGTATTGCTATTAAACGTCCAACATGAAACTGGTAACATCATTTGTCATTGTAAAAAAAAAAAAAAATGGTGTTGTGTCTCCATAAGTACCTCATAATAACACAATTTGCTAATCCCATTAAAGCATTTGCCAAATATCAGTGAAAGGCAGCTCGAGTTACCAACTCTACATGAATCTAAAAGATTTAAATCTAAGTGTGTTATAAATTGTTTTCCGTGGGATATGAGGTAGGGAATGAGAAGAACTTGAAACCTCTCTACCAAAAAACAGATGGCATGCAATAGAATAAACAAATGGTTGGCCACGTGGATGTGAACTAAATCACTGACAGCAAAATGTTTCAGAAACATAAAACAAGCAGCCGTATAGAACTTCAGAACTGGGCACAGGCTTGTTTCCATGCTTGTTACAGATTCTAAGTTTGTCAGTAGGATAACTTTTTAGCCCTGGAAAGTTTTAAATCTTCTTTGAATTATTATTAATTTGAATTATTAATCCAAAAGATGTTGATTTGTAGCAGTGGATCATTCTTTATAGTCACTGCTATAACATTCTTATTTCTTGCCAGCATATAGGAGAGAGTTAAATATTGCTTTAAAATATCATTTCAAATATTTTTTAAATAAAATATATACAACGGAATACTCATTAGGATTGAATAAAATGAAGAGTCAGGAAGCATTTATGAAATGTAGCCACTTTAATATATTACTTTGCACCTTGAGGATGATGGTGACCACACTGCAGAATACCTTTTTTAGGTACATGTTGCCTTGCTGCTCTGACGCATTACCTTGCCGTGTCCAGTGCCTCAGATGTCCTCGTTGGTGGGGTTTTGCATACTGGCTGTGGCCTAATTCAGAAACTCAATTTGAGTTAAACCACATTCAGCTTTTGTTTAAAAAGAAGAATTTCTCTCCTGCTTTTTGTGTATCTCCCATCTTTCTCTATGGCTTGTGCTTCAAACTAGAAAGCTTTAAACATTTGGCAGCACACTTGCAGGAGATAGAAAATGTACTAAGGAAATAAACAGTGATTATATACAAAACCAGGCCTCCACATGCTCGGAATTAGACGCAGCCAAGGAAAATGCTAAGAAAAAGTACTTCTGCTTCAGATATTGTGTGCCATGTAGGCCAAGGACACTCAGGCCATTGACAGAGGAGAAGAAAATCAACTTTGGCCTAAATCTCTTGGAACATCCTGGTGTGTAAGCAGGGATTAGGTCAGAAATGCAGTGTGTGCTGTTAAGCATGGAGTTTTGCAACTAGTTGAAAAACCCCTATTTATATTTGTTTACTTAAGCGTGATAAGCAGTTCCTGGAGCAGAGAAAAGAAAGTCAGAGATAAGGGGGTGATAGGGAAGTGGAATGAAAATTGGATATATGTTCTTCAGAGGCTTGTCAGGGCCAGATAAAATTGTTCGAACCTCGCCAGAGCCTTCACAGCTCATGTAATTGAAAGTAGCACAAAATAATCCCCCGATGTTGGTCTTCGGGACCCTGCAGTGCTCTCCCTGCATCATCGTAGGGGCGGCGCTGGGTTGGGAGGAGCAGGCTCAGGGTGTGCCGGCGGAGGGGACAGTCCCTGTGCTGGCATCAAGGACAGCGCAGTGCCACTGTCCCTACTTTCACACCTGGCCGCTGAGTCTTTGGGTGAGTGGTCCCCACTCCTGAGACCCAGAGCTCACCAAGTTCAGGGTAACAAAATCTGTCTGTCATGTTCCTGTCGGTGTTTTTGTTAAACGTGCATTTAAGCACGATCCAATTAACGCTGCACCGAAGGTATCTGTAGGCCGGCCCTACGGTCAGCTGTCTTCAGGCAACGCCTTAAGGACTGGCTTGCTCTACTGTCTGGTCCAGCACTCGGTGCGCATGACCAGCTCAGATCAGTGGAGATGTGAATTTCTGGAACAGGATAAGCCGAATGGAAAAGTTTGTCTGTGAATAAAATTCTCAGATGTGTTTAGCTGTCACCTAGACTGGAGTTTTCATTGGTTTGCTCAACCCAGCCTCGCCAGACGTCTCACTGTGCTCCGTGTGCTCTGGTGGTGATTGGCTTCTGAATTGCTCTGTCACCACCGCCACCAACAGGTGACACCAACTTCCAAGCTCCTCGCTAAGGTTTCGCCTGGAGAGACTTATTTACCACGCAGTCCGCTGAGATGGTTCTGTGATCATCTCCATTTGAGAGGGGAAACTGAGGTACAGGGAGGGTCAGTGACTTGTCCAAGGTCACACAGCTAGTAAGTAGCAGAGCCAGAGATGAACCTGGGGAAGACGGGCTCTGGAGCCCATGCTCTTAATCATTCCCCTGTACACTATTGATTTCTAGAAGGCGGTTTGGAATCAGACGTTTTAGAGAAGTTGGAGTAGAAATAGAAGAAATCAGGTTGTAATGCCTAGCAGGATGGCCAAGATTAAGAGCTGGGGTGGTTGGTTTCTTTCTCTCCCTCCCTTTAATACTAGCATTTGGAAAATCTTTCTAAGTCTTTGCGATTGCCGTGGGCAATGCTTGCATGGGTTCTGAGCACCTTCAGACACCATAAATCCTGTTATCTTCACTCTGCCCGAAGACACCTTTTCGTAAGGATGGTTTCTCTAATGATGCCTTATGATGCCCCATGTTACTTGTATATTTTTTTAATTAAGTCTTTATTGTTCAGATTATTACAGTTGTTCCTCTTCCCCCCCCCCCCCCCCATAGCTCCCCTTGTATATATTTTTTTGAGGTAGCACTTGAGAAAACTTTACTTTGCAGTTTTGGAAGCTGTTTCATGAACAAAATTCTTGGATGTTTGAATATGATATCCAAATTGGAATTTGGCTTTATTTATAGAGGAAGGGACGGTTAGTCTAAGAACTTAATCTGCACTCCTCTGAGGGACACTAGCCACGAGTACAGAAAATGTGAAATTTTTAAACAACGTAGTCCCTGTGGGACAATTGCTAGGTAATTGGCCCCATGAAATGCTCAACTGCATTACTCTTCTTAAAGGCAAAACAAACAAAGAAACACTTTATTCCTATGAGGTTTTCTTTTTTCTTCTCGCTTTAGAATTCTAGAACTATTTACTCAGTGCATCTGTTCGTTTATGATGTTTGCCTTTTTCATTGATCAACATAGAAAACACATCATGGTATGAAAATTAATCTGAAATCTTCTTATTCCCCATTTTCAGTTATATTTTTATCTTACCTCAATTTTTGCAGGCTACCTGAAATGTTTCTCTTCAATGTAAAGCATGATGGTTTTGCCATGCATATGAAACAATTTAAATCAAGAGCCAAAGTTTATGAGTTAGTCATGTAGATATTGGGAAAAGATAATAACTTCATGTTTGAATTCCAAAAGAGTGTTTCCCTTTGCTTCATATTAGAATTTGGTGCCCATCAAAATATTTTCAAAATTCAAAGCATTGTATTCAGAATATTTCATCTTGGCAATGCTTTTTAAAAAAATACAGACAGCTGTGTTGAACTCTAAAGGACTTTTTTTTTAACATATGGAAAGAAAATAGAAAATTTCCCAATAAAAAGCCATGTTGTAGTTAGCATTTAAGTAAGTCTTTAAGAAGTGAGTATATGATAATTTCTGATGTTTTGCAACTATTCCATAATTCAGAAATGGCACCGTATTTATGTGGAAAGGAGCTTTGCCAAAGACCTTTAGGCAATTTCCCATAAAACTGAAACTGGCATTCGGTACTGTCAGCTTCAGTGACAAAGGTGTATTTGACAAGAAGGCGGTATGAGTTTGCTGGAGCTGCCATAATAATGTACCACAGACTGGGAGGCTAAAACAGCAGAAATGTATTTCTGCACAGTCCTGGAGGCTGGAAGTCTGAGACTGAGGTTTCTTCTCTTTGACTTCAATGGTCTTTCCCATGCATGTCTGTGTCCTAATTGCATCTTCTCTAAGAATACCAGGCATGTTGGATTCGGGCCTTCTCTAATGAGGTCATGGGGGTTAGGATTTCCATATATGAATTGGGGAGTGGGGGCACACTTTAACCCTTAACATAGGATAAAATGATGATACATTTTTTTCATTGCAATATTTTTAGTTGTCATGAAGGCTTTGATTATTTATAAATATACCAAAGTTGAACTATAATTTACCTACCTTGTGAGCTTTTTTTACTTGGTTAGAAAAGTGAGTTGAACTTTATTTTTCAAAAATGCATAACAGTGAAATTGTGATAAACATATGTCTATATGTTTATAGACATTGGTGTCTGTTATCAAGCCTGTGTCAACTCATAGGAATTAGGGCAGCAAGTATGGAATCTGTAGATTCATTCGGCCGCATTTCCAAACCAAGGCCTTCATTAGGAGCTTTGGGAATTTTGAGCTCTCTTTATGATCAGGAAGGATATTAGATGCCTTTATATTGGATTGCTTAAATGAAACCAGAGCTGAAGGGTTGGAAACGTTTGTTATGACAACAAATTATTATTTAGATATATTTATGGGAGTTTGTAGAAGTCAAAATTGGGAAATCATTGGGCAACTCTTTATCTTCTACGATCTTGACTAAAACTTTGGGTAACATTTTAAAGGAAACCATAATATTGCTAGCTCTCAGTAATCTACATCTTGACAAGAGTATAATGGATTGGGCTCAAAGGCTTACTTTTAATCTTTCTCACTGATAGTGTAGATGACTGACTTTCTCCTTTTGCAGATTTTGTACCAGGAAAGGGAAACATGCCATTTGCTTGTAGAGCCTGGTGAGCCACTGGTGCTGCCTGCCAACTTCCTGATTGCATAGTTCTCTGGGGGCAGATTGACTGTGTGAGCCAACTGGGCCAGGGCCATCCCGCCTAGCGCACAGAGCCCAGGACACAGCGGGAGAGCAAACCAGCAGGTGGGTGGATTCAGAGGCAGCCAGCCAGCCATGTGGCTGCCTGTTCCTCCCCACCCTGGGCTCCAGTTTGGTTTGAACAAGCTGCTGAAGTGGGAGTCCACTGAGTACAAAAGATTCCAGAGATTAGGCCTGGCCTTGGATTATCCTTAGCTTAAAACACACACACTTACACACTTGTACATATACACACATACATGCCATCTGTGGGCCACATATTAGACTGCTCTACTACAGTGTGGCTTTTATTCTCAAAGTGATTTAAGGGTTGGGTCTGGAAGGGAGGTTTGTAACTATTTACATACCAAACATACCTAAAGGATAAGGCATGCTCCTGTCAGCCTCAATGACTCGTGGGATAGTGATCCAAAACTGGTAAAGGAAGCATCACCCTGTCCATGGATCAAAATCTGGGGACTGTCTCCTTCCTCACCCTTTGTCCACCCAACCATGGAGATTCTATTTTTAGGGCTTGATTAAAATGTGGAGTGTTCAGCTGAGGACTGTTAGTTTATATTTCCCTATGAAGAATGTGACCATGTGGTTCAGAGAGTGGCAAACTTTTTCTTAAAGGACCGCATGGTGAATATTTTAGTCTTTTTGGGCCATAAAGTCTTTCCTGCATATAGTCAACTCTGCCATGTAGCTCGAAAGCAACCATGGACAATGCGTAAAGAATGCGATTATCTGTGTTCCGGTAAAACTTTATTGATTGAAACAGGTGGTCTAACTTTGTTTTTCTCCACTTAAATTGAGGAGGGTATAGCCCTCCTGGTTTGGGCAGCACCTCTTATTAGCACTTACTGTAATTGGAATTAATTGCATGTGTAATAATTTACGTAATGTCTGTCTGCCCCACAATACAATCAGCTATGAGGGTAGAAAACTCCGTGTGTCTTCTTAATTGCTCCATCACAAGCACCAAGCACAGTGTTTGGCATGTAGTGAACATTTGATAAATATTTAGGACATGAGTGGAGGATAAGGTTTGCACACTTTGCAGAAATGAAAGCAACTCTGAGCTTGTGCCACACAGCTTGACTTGACTGAGGCATTGAAAGAGGTCAAGAAAAGCTAGTAGAGCTATGCGGTGTGATGGTGGTTCATATGGGGCAGCTAGACAAGTGCCTCAAGCTAGCTCACTGAATCAAGGGAGTTTCAAACTTTTGTAAGATGAGTATATGTTTATTTTTGACATGCTGTATTATTTTATATTAGTTTCAGCAGAACAGAATAGGGGTCAGAGCAGTTATATAATTTATGAAGTGATCCCCCTGATAATTCTAATACACCCCTGACACCATATATAGTATTCCCTATGCTGTGCTTTACATCCCATGACTATTCTACAACTGCCAGTTTGTACTTCTTAATCCCTTCACCTTTTTCACCCAGTCCTCCAATGCCCTCCCATCTGGAATCCCTCAGTTTGTTCTCTCTCTCTCTCTCTCTCTCTCTCTCTCTCTCTCTCTCTCTCGTTTGTTTCTGTTTTGTTTCTTTATTTTGTTCTTTAGGTTCCACATATCAGTGAAATCATATGGTATTTGTCTTTCTCTGTGTGACTTATTTCACTTAGCCTAATACTAGATGGCATTCTTAAAATGTCTGGGTAACTGCAAGATTTCTTGCCTTTAATATCTTAGTGGATCCTAGGTAGCAGACTTTAACAATTACCAACTCTTCCTCATTACTGTGGAAATAACTTTGTTTACTGAGGTCCAGTCCTGTTGATCACTTTGGGATTGGCACTCTGTACCACTCTAGAGAGGATCTTTTTATATGAGTTATTTTTTTATTTAGATCATCATGTGTATAGTCCCATAAGGCTATGCGTATCAAATAAAAATGTAGTGTTCTCCACAAAATGCTTTAATTTGTTCTAAGCCAGTAGAAATGCATCCATTGCTGTCATTTTAGGAGGATAGCACATAAAAAATTTAGCATTTAATTCTTGTATTAATAACTACTAGTCAAATTATCTGTTCACTGTGGTATTTCTTTTTTAACCATAAAGTAGCTCCAGCACCAGTAAATTAAACATGCGTCGCTAGCTCAGCATCAATGAAACACTTTTGTAAACCCTTTTTCTCTTGCTAAATCCTATTTAACAGTCCAGTGTATCTCCCCAGGCAAAACAGTTAGTATTTGTTTAGGTAAATACACTTCTATATAGTGGGAACCAGTTTCCCTGGTAGACCTACTTGTCAGCTTTCAAATATGGCCTGAAATATCACACTTTTTAAAAATAGTAATCTTAAAATTAAGTCTAGTGGCATCTTAAGAAATATATCCCTTTGCTTCACCCCAGACGAACTGAAAGGCACTTATGTGCTCTTGGCTGGTCAATTCCCAGACACAGCTGGCTGAGGGGAGAAGTCTCGGCTGTTCTGCTCAGACCTCGAGCCAGATAATAAATAAGCTTGGGCCTGCGTTTTGATCTGCAGAGATGTTAAGTTGCCATGATCAATCACTGCTGAGTTTCCTTGGATAGGGGGCCGGGTATCCATTCTCTTTCTGGATGAGATATTAATTCAATTTAATTTGATATGTTAATGCTTGGTTTGAAAGTTTACCTAAGGAAAAATGTAGTCTTATGAGGTTTCCAGTTATGCCGATAGGATTCTTAGCCTTTTGCTGAACAATTTCACAGTGAGGCTGTGCAAAGTTATTTTCATGGGGACGCCCTTCCACAGTTCTCTCTGTGCAGCTTTCATTACACTACAGCCCTTTCTTCCTGCAGCAAAACATGCAGAATGTTTGGGTTAAATATGGAGTTTTTGGATCCTCCACCAGAAACACAGGAGATGCTGTCTCCGGGGAGGTGAGGCCATTTTGGAAGGAATGGTGCTCTAAGGCTTTGGAAGCAACATTTACAAGCAAAACATTGGCAGAGTTCGTTTTTATTTAATGACCTGCTTCCTACCAGTGAGCTTGGCATCCTGTGCAGTGATTTGCAATCAATTAATCATACAGAATGTTGTAACACCGCAAGAAGGGCATTGCCCTCTGAGACTCATAAATCCACCAGCAACGAAAAGAGGAATTGCATGCTCAAAGCCCTCTTCATGTGAAACCTAGAAGAAGAAGGTGGTTTTAACACTAAGGTATCTTCGGGAGCCTTGGTCCGTTCTTGTAGATTCTGAATTTTGAAGCTCCTGTTTCTCAAGGATGGTGTGGCCTTCTCAAGGGACCTCAGAATAGGAGTCTGTACATGTTTGCCTCATTCACATTAGACCCTGGTCATGTAGATGAGAGAATCCTGGATTCTTCTGGATTACTGAGAGAAGGCTATAGTTTTGGTTCCCCACTCCTCCAAATTCAGGGCAGTCATGCTCAATAGAGGTAGGCCGTGTTTTTGGATGTCTTTGTAGGAATGATTCAGGAAGGCAGCATGTTCCCCTCTGGGGAATACACTTACATTTGCTAGAGGCAGATGGCAGAAGAGGGGCTGGTGTGATATTAGCAGTCAAGGAGGTTTCGCATACTTGGCTTTGCCAAAAGCTTCTGGAATCTGTGTGTTTAGGATCTCAGGCTTGTATTCTTGTCATTTCAGATGTGCCCTTAAAGTTAACTGTTAAGCTATGCTGAATTTTTTTCTCTTATTTTAGCATAGTAAATATGGGGCTATTGCATATTCTTAAAATTATATAAGCTTAAGTATATGTATATTGTGTTGCCTTTACTCGCTTCCATATGGTTCTATTTGGAGGATGTTCTTATAACAAGGATATGGAAGCTTGATGTATATTCCATTTGATTACAATGGAACCTTCTTTTAAGAAACTAAAGGTTTTCAAAGCTAGTATTACTTCCAATGAATAGGTTAAACGTCTGACTCTTGATGAATTTATTCCTACCAAAGTTGTGCTATTTTTGATTACTTGTTCATTTAGCCAGATTTGCATGACATTATACACAAGTAGAACTCATCCTATATTTTTAGATGCTTGATGCTTCTGTTCAGCATGAGCTCTAAAATACATTCACCAAGTTTTGCATATGCAGACCACTTTTCATGGGCACATCGGTGGGTGGGAGAAAGCACAAGGAACAATTTTGGCCAAAATGTGGTGGTCTGTTGTCTGTGTGTAGTCATGAGATCGTATTTTGCATTCAGGCTCAAGTGTGAAGAAGTGCAGTTGCACACGATATCTCCCTGGGAACCATGCACTGGATCACACCCCCCCTTGGAAGGAGACCGCAGCAACACTACAAGGGGTCAGGTGTTTAGTTTTCTCTTAAGGTACTCAACTACCTACATAGATTTTAAAAAATTTAAAGTTATTTTATGCTGAACAAGCAGCCTGAGGTAAAGTATTGTGAAGGATCAAATACTAAATGCGTCTTTTATGAGCTCCCTCTGCTCTGAGAGGCCTTAACGAACATGGGGGATAGGGTGGGAGAGGCTGGATCTGAACTGTGTAAGCCTAGAAGCAAAGGAAGTACTGGGGAAAATCACATTCAAATTATCCTACTCAAAGAAGTTGTCATTGCTCCTGGTAAGAATATGGAAGATATTTGCAAATGCTGCTGCCAGTAAATTAAAATATTTCCTCTTCGTATTCATCAGATAAGAGACGTAGATATATTGATAGGCAGAGATATAGCAGATGTGTTTGTCAGATTCAATCTCTTGCCTACTGCAGTACTTAAGATATTCAGTTACTCACCCACACATACCTGGACACACCCACCTATCCACATAGAGACAGAAGTAAATGTTTATTTTTATAAATCAAAGTGGGCTTAAAGGCAAAATATTTATTTTTTGAAAAAAATGTATAGTATTTCTATAAATATATAGTTCTGCAAATTTATAGCACCATGGTAACGGTTATTGGTGATGATTTTCATTTTTTTAAAAAGATGATTATTTTCAGGGTGTTTTTTTTTTTTTTTAAGAGACCATTGGCTAACTTTGAGAACATGATTCAAGAAAATTCAGAAAATGTATTTCATGAAAGGCTTGATTAAATAACTGAATCAAGACTATCCCAGAAAATCCACTAGGGTTGAAACCTGGTTGGCAAATATTATTTTTGACCAAAATGACCAAGACTAGACATGTTTCTGTGAGGAAAGTAGGTGATGTGATATTTCCCTGTCATTCAAAGGTGAGAAGATAAAGAATCCACCTTCTCTCACCTCTTCAACCAAGTTTCATAAAAAATAGACTAAAAACATACTTTTCCAGTATAATGACCTTTACATGAATTGTCAGTACTTCACTTTTCAGTGAGGGATGTGAATGAGTGAATATGTGAATGGATGAACAAATGAATGCATGAAAGAATGCAGTTGATTAATAGAACAATGAAGATGGTTGACTGGCATAATGATTAATACAGAGGGCTTGGAGATTATGTCTAGGTTCATATTCCAGCTCTGCCATTTGCTACCTGTGAAATTTCAAACAAGGGTTTACACTTACTTAGTGTGTCTGTTTTCTTATCTACAAAATTGGATTTCTGGTAGTGCCTGCTCTGTAGGTGGTAGGAAAATTACATAATACAAAACATAAAATACTTAGAATTTTGGGAGTACTCAATAGACATAGTTGTTATCAATGTTACTTCCATACTTTGTATTAAGAAAAGGGGTAATTCAGTAGGCGGTGCACTGGGTCACTTGAGCCACTGGACTGCCAGATGGTTGCCGTGGTGAGCTGAAAGGCTCTGTCTCATTTGGATATTTTCCAAGAAGGCATGTCTCAAAAAATGTTCCATAACTCTGCTGGCGCTTACTAGGTTTTACATGATAAAAGGTTCTCATAGTCAGGTAATATTGAGAAATGCTGGTTTGGGGACTACACAACTTTTTTAGAACTTTTATTGAGCTCGTGTGTACTGTGAATCTCCAGAAGTGGCACTTCCCAATCCCATTTAGCCACAGCAGCTTCCTCTCCAGCTTAGCATCTTGCAGGGTGACTATTTCTTGAAATACACTGGGAAAAACATTGACATAAATAGATGTTGAAATAAATTCATTGCCTGTGGCACATCCTTCAAATACATTTGTTTTCTCCCTTGGGAACAGTTGAAATCTAAATGACATATCCCAACATAATTTACCACATGGGTTGTCTTTTGAAAACTAAATTCAACATGATGAGTTTAAGATAGAGCTCTGTTTGCCTGGCCAGTGTTGCTCAGTGGTTGAGTGTTGACCCATGAACCAAGAGGTTTGATTTCCAGCCAGGGCACATGCCCAGGTTGTGGGCTCGATCCCCAATGGGGAGTGTGCAGGAGGCAACAGGTTGATATTTCTATCTCATCAATGTTTCTATTTCTCTATCCCTCTCCTTTTCTCTCTCTCTAAAATCAATAAAAACATTTTAAAAAGATAGAAAAAAAAAGATAGAGCTTTGTTTGGCCCCCAGGTTAGCATTTGGGTCTATGGATAAGGGTTCATGGACAGTCTCCTTAGGGCTTGCCTGGGTCAGCTTTCTTGGTATTATCCAACGTGCCAAGTGCTAAAGTTTTTTGTCCCTAATGCAGCATAGGGAGTTATGTGTTTGGGCCTAGAGCAGTGGTCAGCAAACTGCGGCTCGCAAGCCACATGCGGCTCTTTGGCCCCCTGAGTGTGGCTCTTCCACAAAATACCAACTTCTGCCCATGGCCATGAAGTTTCAATTGCACTGTACGTGCACGCCCGCACATGGTATTTTGTGGAAGAGCCACACTCAAGGGACCAAAGAGCCATATATGGCTCGCGAGCCGCAGTTTGCTGACCAGGGGCCTAGAGGACTGATCTGGCCTCCAATCTCTCAGCCTTAGTCTCACACTATTCTGTCCAGTCTTATCCTGTGGTCCAGCCATCTGAAGTTCTCTCACTCATGCAAAAGGGCAGCCCCCCTACATATATTTCCTCTGTTGGGAATATCCTCTCCTCCATTCTTTATTCCAAAGCTGGTTAACTCTTACTCATCTTTCAAGACTTAGCTCCAGGTCACTTTGTTCCGGACTCTCTCCAGAGCCTCTCAGTCTGGGACAGGAGCTTCTCCTGTGTGATCCTGAAGTGCCGAAGACCCTTTATTACTTTCCACCATATTTTGTCACTTTTCCCCTTTAGACTCCAAGATGTTTTTTATAATTTGATTGAGATGAAATTTGCATACAGTGAAATGCTCAGCTATTAACTCTATTCAGTTTTTTGGAAAGAATATCAGGGCACAGAGTGTTTTCATCACTCCCGAAAGCCCCCTTACACCTCCCTCCAACCAGTCCCCATCCAGAAGCAAATACCATCTGCTTTCCATCACCACAGGTTAATTTTGCTTATTCTTGAGTGGCATGGAATCCGCACTATGTACTTTTTTGTGTCTAGTCCCCCTGCCCCCCCCCCCCAGCATATTATTTTTGCGACTCAACCATGCTATTGCATAAATCCATAGTTGGTTCCCTTTTACCGCTGCATAATCTTGCATTAGTAAGTTTACCATTTACTAATATATTCTTCTTTTGATGGACACCTGACTTATTCCTAGTTTTTTGCTATTGTAGATAAAGCTACTGTGATCATTTTGCACAAGGCTTTTTGTGTATTATGTTTTCATTTCTCTTAGATAAATACCTAGGAATAAAATAGCTCCTAGAATAGGTGCCTGTTTAACCTTTAAGAAACTGAAACAGTTCTTGAAGTGATTATACAGACTATACACATCCTGGGTGCTGGGACGAGATTGTGTTCAACTCGGTCCTCTGGTGTTCGGCCCAGTGCAGGGCACGCACTGGGCTCTCAATGCTTATTGAAGAATGAATGGATGAGAGGCTCGAACCAGTTTTTATTTTGACATGTTCTCAACTAACCAACAAAGAATGAATGCTTTATCATCAAAGGGATGAAAACGTGGCTAAATGTGGACTCATCTAGGCAGGCAAAAGTCAGGGGCAGTATGGCTCCCTGCTCCCGGGGCTGAATTTCTTGTTTCAGGGCAGCAATACGTGCAGACGAAGCCAAGTATGTAGACTTACAGGGGACCCAAGGAGGGCCCTGATCACCAGTAGCTGCCAAGCTTACCCCTAGAGTTAAAACTCCCAACACTGCCATTCAAGATCCTTCATAGCCTACCTTCCCAACACCCATCCCTTTATTCATCTTTGTAAACTCATAGCAGCCAAACTTGACAAATCTTTTTTTTTTTTTTCCCTACAGCATCAAACTCCACCTGGAATACCTCCACAGGAGGCATCTCCTCCTTAAATATCCTGGTCAGCCTTTAAGGCTCAGGCCAGATGCTGTCTCTCTGAAGTCTGTCCTGGTCACCACATCTGGAAACTCTCCCTCTGGAGGGCCTCTGACGTGGTGCCCAGCAGTGGGCAGTACTCATTAGCCAGTGAGCGGGATGTCCTGTTTTCATTGTAATGGCCTGGGTTTGCATCTTCCTCCTCTATGAGGGAATGGGCTTTTTCAGGGCAGCGTGCTTTGTGGCCCTCAGCAGTCTGGAAGGAACGGGGGCCGCTGGTCACTAAGGAAGTAGCTGAGACTACTCTTCGTGATCCTTTCTTTTGCTGGCTGACTCCACCGAGGCAGGGGTGGGGAACTTTTTTACTGCCAAGGGCCATTTGGATATTTAGAACATCATTCGCAGGCCATACCAAATTATTTTGGGTCAAACATTTAAGTAGCTCACTTCTAATGCCTCGGCAGGCACAGAGCCTTATCTGGCCTTCGAACTGAACGTTCCCCACCCCTGCACTAAAGAAAGGTTAAGTTATATGGTAATGCTATGGCTCCTTGAGAGGAAGAGGAGGATAGTGTGCCAACTGGGGATTTGTGTCTGCTGGTAGATAATTAAAGGGAAATTAGCAAGTTGCTTTAGGCTCAAGTGTTAGTCACAGGTCACATGTCAGAAAGCACAGATATTAACAAGTAGAGGAGCTTCATGTGACATTTGTATGCATAAGACAATTTAAAATTGGGAGAGATGGCTCTAAGGAGTAGAGCAGTTTAGTGTGTGATGCATATGTTCTTTTTTAATTGCTCTTTTGGTAAAGTCCCAATTTTGCCTCTGCTCTGCAAACTGCCTACTTCTTTAATTGTATTATTTATAAAAATACTTATTTTAAATGTAACTTTCAGAAATATACTCTGATAACAAACATTAATGTGAAAAGAAGGGTGTGAAAACCTGCATTGAAGAAAACATTTTCTATATATGTTGTACTTTAAAAATTACCATCATTTTTGAATGGCATAAACTCAAGGCTTTAGTTGGAAATGATATTTCAGGGTTTGGCATCTTGGCAAATGTTATTTCACAAATAAGAATTATAAGCCCTAACCAGATTGGCTCAGTGGATAGAGTGCTGGCCCTTGGACTAAAGGGTCTTGGATTTGATTCCGGTTAAGGGCATGTACCTAGGTTGCAGGCTGGATCCTAGGCCCTGGTCAAGGCATGTGCAGGAGGCAACCAATCTATGTGTCTCTCTCACATCGATGTTTTTTCTCTCTGTCTCTTCCCCTCCCTTCCACTCTCTCTCTAAAAAAAAAAAAAAAAAAGAAAAAATCAATGAAAAATAATGTTCTCGAGTGAGGATTAACAACAAAAAAAGAATTATGAAAATGTTTCACATTTTTTTAAAAAAGAATTTTATGTTGCTCTGGGAACAAAGTTCTTTGACATCTCATAGTTCTATAGTTGATCAAGAGAAAAATACCCTCATTTGTAGACCTTTCAAATATTGGATGCCTTCTTTTTTTGGTCGAGTAATAACATAATTATTAAAAAGTACGTAGAACTAATTAACTTGGGTGTGTTTGGTATAATTGCTTGCCTTCTTCTGATTTAGGAAAACACTGGATTTTGTGTGCTTAAGAATTTGAACAGCTGCTTTTCCCTCTACTGAACCAGTAAGAAGTAAATGCATCATTAAAATTCCTTGGTTGATTTCCTGCATTATTCAGCTGGCAGAGAAGTGAATTCATTTTTTCTTCTCTCCGAGAAATGAGAGGCATAACTCTGTCAGTGTGGGTAGGTCGGGTCCTGCGGGAGGCAGTTTCCAGGTGTCCACTCCACCGGCATGGCACTAGACGGTCCTGGTCTCCACATCCCGCAGAGGAATTCGGTGCCATGAAAACACTGCCCTGTCCTTGTAGCTGGAGACCTGCATGTCGTTTCATTTGGCGCACTTTTAAAAGCTTGTCCTTGCTTTTTAGCCAAGACTCCAGGATTTGAACATCTTAATTTGTTTTGATTTAAAAATTGAACTTGACATATTTTTTGTCTACCTGAATGTATTATGGACAATTTCAGACATGTTTAAAACTAAACAGAGAAGTCAAACAACCACTCACCTTCAAACATTTAGGTACTTTTGGCCAGTCATGTTTAATAAGCTAGACTCCTCCCCCCACCCCCCGCAAAACACACACCCCCTGTATTATTTTGTAGCAATACCTAAAAATCATGTGTAAATGCTTATCGATCCATAACATTTCAGTATATATTTCTAGAAGATAAGGCTCTATTTTTTAAGCTATTATCACACCAAGAAAAAATTAACAAATATTCCATAATAATAACACATAGGCAGTATTTAAATTTCCCTTTCTCTCTTCATATATATGTATGTATATATGCATATGTGTATATCTTGTTTTTTTTACTCAATGTCCATATTCATAAACGTAGCACCATTTTAAACTGTTGTATACTATCCCATTATATGAATAAATAATTGCATCTTCATTACCCTACAAATGAGCAATAAAGATGTTTTCTGTTTTTTCCTATTACAAACTATTCTCAGTAAACATCCTTTCATACACATGTCTTTGGGCACATGAATGAGAGTTTGTTTAGATTCTAATGCCTAGAAGTGGTAAGGATGTCTTTGGTTTTTGCCGGATATTACTGATTTCTCTCTGAGGTTGTGTAATATCACTTTTAGCAGCTGTATAGGAGAGTTCCAGTTTCCTCAGCTACTCCCCAGCACTTAGGACTGTTAGGCTTCTAAATTTTTGCCAATATCATGAGTATGAACTAGTAGCTCATTCGTGCAATTCATACTTCCCTAATTACTAGTGAGACTTGGTACCTTCTTTCCTACCTCTCCATAACTGATCAACAGTATTTACATACACTGAGCACATCGAATATCTATCAGCTTCATTTTCCTTCTTGGAAATTTCCCTTTCACGATCCTCTGTCCTCCTGTTCCATATGCCCTTGTTGCTCCCTTGGCCTGCTATGTGGCTGTTTGTACCCCCTCCCCCGGGCTTCCCTTCACATCTCTCCTGTGTTGGATCCTATGTCCTCAGTCCCACTCTCTCTGTGTAATGGCATATTTCTTTATTTGGTGGAGGATATCTCCAAATTCCCTAAGAAAAGGTGTAATGAAAGCAATTTTTTCCCCAAATTAGTTGAAATGTCTTTTGCATTTCATTTGTTTATTTTTCGCTACTTTTACCCTTGGTTTTTATAATATATCTGGGCTTAGAATTCTAGATGAAAATTATTTTCCTTCAGAATTTTGAAAGAGTTGATTCTTCACTTGCCATGGTTGCTGTTGAGAAGTCTGATGCCATTCTGATTGTTAACCCTTTGTTTGTAATTTGTCCTCACTTTTTGGAAGCCTTTAGAATTACAGTTTTATCCCTTTCTGGATGAATTTTGTAGTATGCCTTAGTGTGGTCTTTTGTTAAAATCATTTTTGCTGGTTATGCATTAGGCTTTTTCAAGACTCTAGACATATTTGTCTTGATTCTGGGAAATTTTTTTCTTAAAAAATTGCTTCTCTTCAGTTTTATCTTACTGGAACTGTTTCTGGTTATAAGTTTGGCCTCTTGGATCCTCTGATTGTTCTGTTATTGTTTTTCTTCTATTTCCATTTCTTTATGTTTTTGTTCTACTTTCTGGAAGATTTTCTTATCTCCTAATATTGCATTAATTTTTAAAAAATCAGCCAGAATATTTTTAATTTCCAAGAGATATTTCTTGCTCTCTTATAGTTCCTATTTTATGGACTCTTGTTTTGTGGCTAAAATATCTTTTAAATAACTCTTTAAATATATTAATTGTTTTTTTGGAAGTTTCCTTCAGCTTCTTGTGTTTTGGGGTTAGGTCTGTCTCTGTGCTGGTTCTAGGCTCTCTTCCATAGTTACCTACCACTGTGGATTGTTGTGAGGATTGAATTGAATGTTTGACTCAAGGGCAACTAATGTTAGTGTCTTAAAGAGAGAAGCCCTATAAAGCAAAACTGTCTTGATTTTCCATTTAATTCTCAGAAGACAGGGATTAGACTAAATAAAATTTTAAGGTACTTTCTAAACATGAGAATTTCAAATTGGCAATTCCAACGACTCTAATTAAATTAGGTAGAAATTTTGAATCAGGTATCCACTATTTCGTTCATCATTTTTGGCAATGCATATTAACACCTACTATTATAAACTGAAATTTACTTTGATATTATTGGACTAGACATACTACTTTTACTTCCTGTTTCTTTAATATTATATTTTCATTTTAAGTAAATTCAAAAAACTAAATAATAGGCATCCAAATTCTAAGAGAACCTTATTAATTTTCTGCCATTGTCAAATGCACCAGGGTACGAGATCTCTTCTGAATTATATTTCACATAGGAGAGATTAGATTATTTAGGCAAGAGCAAAGACCATACCTGAATTTGTATCATTTTTTATATATGTAGCTATAAACTCAAATGAACCGCATCTATTTTATGTATCTTTAAACATAGATATAAATCCTTACATGGCACTTGCCAATGCCTTGTCATATAGTTGCATTAAAATTGATCTAAGAACACTCAGCATCCAGAGGAGGCTTCAAATTTATTGCTACAGTTTTCTGTTTATGTCAGATATGTAGAAGCTATACTGTTTAATAACAGAGAACCCTTATAATTTTATAGTCCAACTATGGACTTTAAAAAATGTATCATGGAACATTTCACACATTGGGTTATCTTAAAGCAAATCTAGGGTGTTCTGTCATTTCATCCAAAAACTAGAGGCCCAGTGCATGAAATTCGTGCACGACGGGGGGGGGGGGGGGCGGGGGGCGGGGAAGGAAGGGGTCCCTCAGCCTGGCCTCCACCCTCTCCAATCGGGACCCCTGCCTGCCTGATCACCCCTAACCACCTCTGCCTGCTGGTCTGGTCCCCTAAATGCTCTCCCCTACTGGCATTATCCCCTTAACTCAGTGGTTCTCAACCTTCTGGCCCTTTAAATACAGTTCCTCATGTTGTGACCCAACCATAAAATTATTTTCGTTGCTACTTCATAACTGTAATATTGCTACTGTTATGAATCGTAATGTAAATATCTTATATGCAGGATGGTCTTAGACGACCCCTGTGAAAGGGTGGTTCGACCGCCAAAGGGGTCGCGACCCACAGGTTGAGAACCGCTGCCCTAACTGCTCTCCCCTGCTGGACTGATCCCCGTAACTGCTCTCCCCTGCCGGCCTCATCCTCTTAACTGCTTTCCCCTGCTGATCTGATCGCCCCTAACCGCCTCTACCACTGTCCTTGCCACTATGGCTTTGTCTGGAAGGATGTCTGGAAGATGTCTGGTCTAATTAGCATATTACCCTTTTATTAGAATAGACACTCTAGTATCTTTCTCTAAAAGACATGGACTCTTTTTCTTTTTCATCAGCACAATATCATTGTTACACCTAAAAAAATTAGTAATTTTACTTAAAATCATACTGTCA
Organism: Myotis myotis; assembly: GCF_014108235.1. Lineage (NCBI taxonomy): Eukaryota > Metazoa > Chordata > Mammalia > Chiroptera > Vespertilionidae > Myotis > Myotis myotis. Next base: position 39,284,406 of record NW_023416357.1, read on the forward strand.
GTACTTGAATTTCTCTGATTGTCTCAATTTTTCCTTTGGTTTGTTTGAATTGGCTTCCAAATAATTTCATATATTGTATTTGGTTTGTTTATTTCTTAAGTCTCTTTTAAGGTCCTCCTGTCCTTTTTTAAAAAAAATCTTACAATTTGTTGAAAAGACTGGGTTGTTTATTTAAAAGACTTTATTTAGGTGAAAACTATTTTCTGAAAAATTTCTTATATTCTGGATTTTGTTGTATCCCTGTGGTGTCATTTAACATAACATATTCCTTTGCCCCTATATTCGCTGTCAACTGGTAGTTTGGACTATGTTTGATGTTTGACTAGATACATGGTTTATTTTTTGGCATGAAAAAATCTTCATAAATAGTGTTGTATATTTATTGTGTTATATATGTTGTCTATTTCCTATTTGCATTCATTAGGAGGCTTACCATGTCTGTTTCTCTTTTTGTGGTATTAAGGTTGTTCTGTGGGTTCAGATGTTCTTAGCTTGATCCATTCCATTATAAAGTTTTCCATCAGCTTTTCTCCTAATCATTTTAGCAGCCATCGCTGATTACTACCAGGATCCCCTATAGACATTATAAACAGAGTTAAGAGTTTCTGAATTTGGGGACCCTCGACTATTTTCAGTTTCTCACCCCTGATTTATTCTTGCATCTTGGTCATTGATTGTCTCTTTTTTAGTCTATAATAGGTTTATCATTCTCTAATGCAGTATTCCCCAAAGTGTGCTACATGAAACACAACACTGCAAAGTACATTATGAGAACATCCTGCTGAGTTTGGGGAATATCACATTCTGTTTTTTAAAATATATTTTTATTGATTTCAGAGAGGAAGGGAAAGAGAGATAGAAGCATCAACGATGAGAGAGATTCTTTGATTGGCTGCCTCTTGCATGCCCCATATTGGGGATCGAGCCCACAACCCAGGCATGTGCCCTGACCGGGAATCAAACCGTGACCTGGTTCATAGGTTGACACTCCACCACTGAGTCACGCCAGCCAGGCCCATGTTCTGTTTTTCCCTCAGATTTATAATACAGGTGAACCTGTTAAAATTCTGAGGACTCTGTCAATAACCTTGATTTATCCAGCATTTCATCAACTTACTGGACCACTCTATTCTTTTATTATTAATTAATCCCTATTAAGAATCCTGTTTAGAAAAACATACTTTTTTGAAATAAAAAGAAACAGTGTTTGAAATGTATCTCAAAGAAGAGGGGGAAGGTAGAAGCAATTGCCCCATCCTCCCATGGAGCTTGCTGATGTGAAGGTCCTGATTCCTTAGCCCTGGCACCCTCTGGGGAGAAAGAAGAGTCTGAGAATGAATCAGAGTTCAGACAGCAGAGAGAACTGGCACATCGTAACATGACTTGTGTTAATATAACCACTTCTTCACTGTACTGGTTGCTTCAGTTGCTGTGTTTCTTGTCAGCAATTACCTTTATAACCAACATAGGTTATTCAAAATATGTTAATTACTGATAAGGAACTAAAGCCCAATTCTAATAGTCACAAAAACAAAAAATTTGGTTGCTTTCTTACATTACAAACTTATACGTGCACACCACACACACGTGTGCACGCACACACATACACACACGCTCCCCAGAGCACACTTTGGTTATTTTATTTCAGGAGCAGTATTGGTACATGAGGAATAATAGAGGGAATCATAACACCCATGGAGAGCGTTGGTTTCAGATAGCAGTTCCAGAGTGGTTTTCATGCCAGAGGCTCACATCCTGTCTGTGGTTCGCTACGGAAAATGGAGTTGAGCAAAATGAGGGACAGAGACCAATTTTCCTTTGCTCTAAAGACACCTCACGCTTTGTACAATAAGTGTTTTCCATTAGAAGGAAAATGCTGCGCATTAGTGCTCCTGAGAAAAAATAGTGATTGCCAGTAATGCCATCAGGAAACGATTTTTAAAATGTTTCACAGTATAAGCACGAATCAATCATTAAGTAGGGGAAACAACTTACTTTGCAGACTTGGAACATTAATGACAGCATTTTTTGAAGGTAGAGTTATTTTAGGAGAGTGTGAATTTTGATTTTAGGAACATGCACAAGGGATAGAGTATGAAGTGCAAGTCAGAATGCTTCATTAAAATAAACAAGAACAGAGCCCAGACCCAGAATACACGAACCTCTGTCCTGTGAGTTTCGTTGGGGAGAGTGGAACAGGATGAGACATGGCTAAACGAGGCATCACCACTAATCTCAAGAGTAGACTCGGCATCCTTTCTGTCGTGCTGGGCTGCTGGTGCCTGGTCAGGTGCTACACTGTGGAGCTACACTCAGACCTTGGGAGTTGATTTTTGTAATGAAAAGTATCTGGTGCTTTCAATAAGCTTCTGTTTAAAAATTATGATTTAAGATGCTTTTCAGGAAATGCGGACAATGGCAAAGACTACATTAATTAAATATTTTTAAATGATAAACAGCCCTTTCTGACTTGTCACAGACCTGTTCTTTATGACAAGTTACCCTTATGTTGGCTGATCATAGAGGGAAAGGCCAGGTACAGGTCTCCACTGTGGGCGTTATCGTCCACTTACTAGGTGGCTTCCCAAATCCTGCCCTGGGGACTGTACGAGGGCTCAGCTCAACTATGTGATGTTGGGAAGATTGAAGCTAGAGGATGGGACACATGTCTGGAAATTACCCTAAGGACATTATTTTAAAATGCAACTTAGGGTAATAAATGTGCATTCCTTGAGCATAAAGCAGTTGAAAACTGCATGCATTTGTTGCACCTCTAGAAGATTATTTGGTGAGTCACCAGGCCAGGAAACAGATGTAAAAATTCTGACGTAAGACGCTTAAGAGGCCTGAATGATGATCCCTGTTCTTTATGAACTGAAGCCCAGAGGAAGGGAAATGACTAGCCCAAGGTTACATTTTGCCTTGTGGTTTAAAAGATTTCATTCCGTTCTCAGCTTAGAAGGCACTTTGTTCATTTTTAATATGGCACATGGGTGCATTTTACACCTTGAGTTTATAGTCTGGTCTTGAAAATAACCAATGATTCAGTTGGCGCAAAAGAAGGATGACGGTGAGCCAATGAAGGGAAGGCCAATATTACTTCCGACTGGTGTCAGCTTTTCAGGAGCTGAGTGCCATGGCTGTATGTCGTCTCAGACTCCAGATTCACTCCCCTGATGTTCCAATAGCTGGTGAGCAAAGTGTGAAAATGATAAACGCAAATGTCAACCAGCAGGTTGCAACTAAGGGCTAAAGACAGGGAGGTTGAGGGAACTGTCGCTGGGTGTCAGTGCAGAAAGTTTCCGAAAACTCCATAATGGGTCTAAGGAAATTTCCCATGAAGGATGAAGTTTTAGGATCAGAATAAAAGTTCAGTGTTAACTAGAAAAAACCCTGCACCAAGATTCTACTGCTCCACTTGGTTTAACGGGGCATTTGGACTTTTATGTCTTTCATCTTATGTGCTCTTATTTTAAGGACAACAATGCTCACCCTGTTTAATTTCCAGAGGGATGGGAAGGTAGTTCTTTTATGTCAACTAAGGGAGAAAGTTGTGTTGAGACACTAGATTGAAAAGTTCTTTGTAGTTTAAAGTTTGTTTTATTATAGTAGCGTTTGGCTTTTTATCGCCCAAATTATGACTGTATTACTATTTCTTTACTTATTTAAAAAATGAGATATTCTATTTTTATGTCCAGCAATGTGCTGGCATTTTGGTCACGAATCAAATAGGATGATTAACTTTACTCCCCAAGAATTCTGCTTTCTGAATCAGTGAGGTTTTATTTAACGAATGTTTTTTGAGTTGGAAGTTCTATATGATGATTACACTCTCTAAGGTAAAATGTGTGGAAAAAGGTGACTGACCTTGAGAAATATACAACTGCTATGTTGGAGTTCTCTCAGGGTTGAAGTGGAGTAATAAAACCAGAAATCACAGAACGGTTTTCAATTTCAAAGACAGGCTGTCTGACCTTGCCTAAATAGTCTAGGTAGAAACCAAGAAGGAACACGGAGAAGGAAATTGAGTTCCCCTACAGGTGACACACACCACAACCACCTCCATTAATACATCTGGGATTACAACGTGTGCCATTCACTTTAGGGTCCAGCAACCTCTTGCCTAGAAATGTATTTCTATTCTTACTTGAAAAAATTCTGATCAAACTTCTATACCCCCTTACACCCATATGCGCACGTTAATTCTCCACCCTTCCCCCAATCATTCTTGTTTTTCTGTCTCCCTGAACTAGGGATATGGCACATAAAAGAATTCTTTCTGATATATATTTGGCTCTTTTTGAACAAGTTTTCTCTTGAAACCATTAAGGGGACTTACCAGATACCTAGACTCACCAGTATTTTAGATTCCTTGCTAAAGTGTTCACACTCAGAGGAAGGAAACTACATGGATTACTGGCTTCTATCATGCCTGGCATTGTCCCATTTGTCAGTAATCACCTCCTCACCGCCGCATTCAATGGGTGATTGTTCGTTCTCCATGTCCTATTCTTGTGCCCTGGCTGCCCGTCTGCTGGCTAGGAGGTCGCACTGCAGTGTCTCAGGTGAGCTGGATGGAAGTGTTGAGGTTTGTGTGGGTTTCTCTTTTTTTAGATTGTGTAATATTAAACATCAGGAGTTCAACTGGGAATATTTGTTTAGAGGGGGAATGGCCTTCTTCATTCAACGGCTGGGAAAAACAGTTGAAATCATGAAAGTGTGTTGTGACCACACAGACATACTTTGTCTCCTATTGCGGTGAGATAGGACATAGAACATCCTAGGCTGATTTATATTGCTCTGACAATGAGGGGGCGGGGGGAGGGCATTTGTGTTTACCTGGTTAAATGAGGAGGTAAGACCAGGGACCGTCCCAGAGGAGGCACTCTAGACGCGGTGGAAGTCAGAGGCATCCTCAGTGGGCGTGTTTTCAGTAGTTAGTGAGTTCCAGTGTTCGAGGCCCAGGATCTGGATTTGAGTTCAGAAAATCAAGTCACTCCCATGGAAATGGATTGCTTTTTCTTTGTGCCCCAGTGGCATCTAGAGTCATGGATGACCTAAACCTTTGAGCGGAGTGTGGAGTGCAGACTCTCCTCCCCACCTCCTCTTCCCCCCCTCTCCCAGGAGCCTGTAAGGACATTTGCTCTTCATTCCTGCCAGGCCTTGCTTCCGCATTCTCTAACCACCAAAGATCCTTGTCAAGAGGGCAAAAGTCACAAGCATTTTTGTCGTCAGAATGCCAGCGGTTATGTGTATCCATCTAAATAATAGAGGCTTTGAATAAATGTGGCAAGGATTATAATGGCTTCTTGTTAATGACTGGGAAAAAGGCAGGAGGGCCCCCGGGCTACACATCTTCCCCACCTGTGTTTCCACGCACCCTCTGCTGTCTGCTCCAACTGGAGCTGGTTACTTGTCATTTTGCCACATGGCTGAGCCCCAGGGAGGATGGTCAGTGGAACAAGTGCAAAGAAAATGGTTTGCAGCAAGAGTCTTTCTTTTCTTCTAATCAAAATCCCCCTTTGCCTCCCCTTTAAAACCCCGTATTAGAGGGCTTTACCAGAAAAAAAGGAGGATAGACTATGCCCTGCTGTTGCTAGGTAACAGGAAAAAACCATAGTGATATTGGAACGATTTTCCCTAGGATCCTGGCTACTCTTGCTAAGTGATTTGTGTGGTGTTAACAGATTTGCATAATGGCGAGGCTAAAGGGTTTTCATCCTTCAACTCCTTTCTCCCCATCCCTTACCCACATCAACAAAATCCCAGATACATTATTTGTCTTGAGGTCAATTCTTGATTTTGAGATACTTGAGGGAAGGTGCTATGCAGATAAAAATACTATAGTTAATTGCATGTAGCTAGAGTATGCACTGTATTTCTAAGATCTTGAACTCATTTTTAAAAATAAATGGGGCCCTAACCGGTTTGGCTCAGTGGATAGAGCATCGGCCTGCGGACTCAAGGGTCCCAGGTTCGATTCCGGTCAAGGGCATGTACCTTGGTTGCAGGCAAATCCCCAGTAGGGGGTACGCAGGAGGCAGCTGATCGATGTTTCTCTCTCATTGATGTTTCTAACTCTCTATCCCTCTCCCTTCCTCTCTGTAAAAAATCAATAAAATATATTTTAAAAAAATAAAAATAAAAATAAATGGGTACCAACATGACTGGTGTGGCTCAGTTGGTTGAGTATCGTCCCGTGCACCAAAAGGTCACGAGTTTGATTCCCAGTCAGGGCACATGCCCAGGTTGGGGGTTCTGTCTCTGGTTGGGGTTGGTACAGTAGGCAACTTCTCTCTCTCTCTCTCTCTCTCTCTCTCTCTCTCTCTCTCTCTCTCCCTCTCTTTTTCTCTCTCTCCCCCCTTCCTCTCGCTCTAAAATAAAAACATATTTTAAAAAATAACTAAATAAATAATAAATAGGTATTACCCTTTCTCAGCAATAGCAGTGTTTTCACAGCCCACAAATAGTGACAAGTCTGTTTATTTGACATGTCCCTAGGAGTATTTTATGAAGGTTATGTTTAGCCACAGGAGACATTTGTACACACAACCAAGTATATCTTAATCACACTAATTAGATCATTAGATGCCTGTTTTGTTTCTTTCTCACTGGATTCTACCATTCTCCTTGTGGCTGGCTGAGTCATAGTTCATCTGCCTTGTGGGTCTCATGCTGACTCCCCTGTGACCTGTGCTGTCTGTTTGTTGCAGATTTGGACATCTCTGAGGCTGAGTTCCCAACCCCCCCTGACTCAAACCCACCTGGCCCTGAGCTGCAGACATTTATAGCAGAAGCAAAGCTAAATCTACAGACACTGACCAGGCAAGATGGGGAAACTGGAGATGGAGCCGAAGAAAATATTGTTTACCTCTAATTGTGTTGTCATTATTTTTCCCAACAAAACAGAACACTGGCATTTTGGGGAGAATTTTTATTTTACTTTCCTGATATGTGTGTGACTGTGTCCAAATTGCTTTAAGAGTAATAGTTAATATTTCATGCAAGTTCCTTTTGGGGGGCATGAGTCTAATAATTAAATTATTGAAAGCAGCTCTGTGTGTGTAATGGTTAACTTACCATACCTAATTTCAGATTTCTGGAGGAGAAATTAACTTGAATAAGCAGAAATATCTTCAAAGTTCTGACTCTGGACTGAAATTGCACATTGCATTTTCTACTGAATCATCTGGTTTTTGAAATGCCTTTTAAGACCCAGATGAAGCAATTTGAACAGAAAGAATGATATTCATGATGGGCGAACTTTCACAATCACAGCAGTTGATTACAGTAAGTGGCCTCCCTGCCCCAGAGACAGAGGAGGCAGTGGGAAAGGCCTTTTCTTGCTTAGTTTTTCCATGCTAACTGCTCTTTGGGACATCAAAGGGTTGCTCCTGGTGGTGACCTGTCACAGTCCCGGTGCAGCCAACGTGTGCTATTTGGACACTGTTCTGAGCAGGAGGCCACTCTGCCATGGACACAATCTGGACTCTTATGACCTGCGCCACATGCTTTGCAGATGCACTTCCTCAGCCCAGTGCTGGTTGTTTTTCAAGCCACATCTTTCAAGAGAGCCCAGAGGCAAAGCTCCAGCGCGGTCAGTGTTGCTGTAAATAGTGAAACTCCAGTAGTGCCCTCACTTCTCTCATCTGGCCCTGTCCTGCCAGGCCTGGGAGCACCAACTACCACTCGCTAGAAGCATCTCTCCCTGCAGTTCTTTAAGGACAGGAACTGCTCTCTCGGCAAAGCTTACTGCCTGTTTGTGATTTTCCACAAAGGAAAGCTGTTACGTTCTGTCCTCAGAGTAAGATGGGTCTCTGTGTGAGAAAATAAACCAGAAAATGTTTTCAGCTTGTTCTTCAGAAGTACTTGTACATGTTTCGGTCAGTGTCAATAAATGTCCTTTACCTGTCTATTTTACTTTGAAATTTTAATATCGTGTAGGACCATAGTAAAATACACATATCACACACAAATACAATCTCCCCTTATGAAAATGAGGTAAAGGAGGAGTATCAATTCACCTAGAATTGTAGCACTTCCCAGGAGGGAGCTATGATAAAAAGGGGAAAAATTCACTGAGATTCCATTGTTTGCTTGTTTTTTTCCTAAAGTTGCCAGTTGAATATCTAGTTGATATTTTCCACCTAGGCAAGTTAATTCTTAGTGTTTTTTTAAAGGAGCCTTTTGGGGGGCACTCTTTTTCTGACTCTTTTTGCTTTTGGCCATTTTGGTCTCAATTCTATATAATAAAAGGGTAATATGCAAATTGACCCTAACAGCAGAGCAACTGGGAATGACTGGTCACTATGACACACAGTGATCACCAGGGGGCAGACGCTCAATGCAGGAGCTGCCCTCTGGTGGTCAGTGCGCTCCCACAGGGAGGGCTCTGCTCAGCCACAAGCCAGGCTGACGGCTGCCAGCACAGCGGTGGTGGCAGGGGCCTCTCCCGCCTCCTCAGCAGCGCTAAGGATGTCCGACTGCAGCTTAGGCCTGCTCCCTGCTGGCAAGTGGACATCCCCCAAGGGCTCCCAGGCTGCGAGAGGGCACAGGCTGGTCTGAGGGACCCCCCCCCCCGAGTGCACAAATTTTTGTGCACCAGGCCTCTAGTCATATTATATTAAATTCAGAGACTAATTTCACAGAATGCATACAGCGTATTAAAATTTTAGTCAATTACTTCACCTCCAAGCTGAACTCCTACTAAATTATAAGATGCAGCTTCCATTCCTAAAGACATTTAGAGAAAAACAAACCTGTCTTTCCTCTCTTGCCAGCAAAATCTATTCCAGAATCTGTGTCCCTGGAATAAAAACCATATAGATATTTCAGTCTATATCCTTGCTCCAATAACTATAAATAACTTCTTTTTTTTCCCTAACAGTGGATATGGAAATTACCACATGTGAAAATATATAAAAATGTTCCAAATCTCCATGGCACTCTTTAAAAATACGTGTGCTCCGTTGGTTTTTAAGCTCTGCAAAATCTGGGTATTCATGTCATCACCCTGGGAAGCCCTAGAACCTTTTGAGATACCTCTACTGTATTCATAGTTTCTTCTTTAATTTTATGATTTTTCAACTAAATATAACTGAGTTTCAAAGCTTGCTTGATAAGTTCTTCCTTTTCGCTTTGGCCTCACTATGTAATGAGCTCAGATCTCAACAGAGGTCACTGTGTGGCTCCAACAGAAATTCCAGCTAACCTTCAGAGTAGAATAGAACACCCTATTTCCCAGCATAATGCATTTCCCCTCAAAGGATCTACTTTTCCTATGAACCAAAGAGCTTCAAGGAGACAGCTCTTGAGAGATTTGTTGTGGGGGGAAATAGCAATGTTTTTGCTCTGTCCCAGGCTGCATGAGTAAAGTGCCATCTCATTTACAGCCTAAGCTCCTCTGCATTTCCTCAGGACTGCATAATGACTGCACTCATGCAGCACCTTCCAGCCCACCTACAATGGGAACCCTGCTCATTCAGAAAAGGGTGAAATAAAAATACTTGTTGCAGCGGTGTGGTGGCTGGGTGTATGCAGTAAGAGTTATGTAAGGTAAAGAAGGTAAGAGTTATGTAAGGTAAAGGCGAGCCTAATTAAATCATGGGATGACAGATAAAGAAGAAGAAAGGAGTAGGTACTCCTTCCTGTGACCTAGGTCCACCTTTCAAAGTCAGAATCGACCTGAGGTTATTAAGGTTCAACCCTCTCTGTCCGCATAGCAGTTGAGAGTTGTTCTAGGTATGCCACTTCACCTCCCTAGGCTCAGTTTCCCCATCTGTAAAACACGGATGACTACCCTATAGAATTGTTGTGAGAATTAAATGATTAATATATGCAGTGTTATTAGGACAGAGCCTGGGACTTAGAAATCATTAATATATGCTAGCTTTTATTATCATATCATTAAAAATCTCTTAATAATTGCCCAGTCTCATCCCAGCCCTTAGGCAATGGTACCTGCACAGCCAGAAACAGTGAATAGAGAAGTCAGATGCCTGGAGGAGGCTTGTCATAAGACCTGGACTAGGGTTTCACAAGATTAGTTTCAACTTATTTGCATCCCTAAATCTCCACTCAACTTATTTATTCAATAAATATTTATTGACTGTCTGCTAAAGGCCAACCAATCTGTTAGGAATGAAGTTGAGATGAATAAGCCTGCAAGTTGTTGGAAAAGACAAACATGTGAACAGGTATGAAGAAGTACAGTTGCTATGGGAGCTCATACGGAGAGCATGTTGGGGCCAGAAATACACAGAAAAACACAGGGAGTTGTCCTAAAGCAGCAGATGTCTGAGGCTTGAAGGAGAAGTAGAGAGTCGGAGAGAGAGCGGGAAAGACATTCTGAGCAAGGAGAGCAACCCAGACAAAAGTCTAAAGGCACAAAACAAAAGTCGTGAGAGAGATGGGAACACACATTTGGAGGTACTGTAGGGCGAGTTCCTCCCCTGGATTAAGGTGTCCAGTGAGAACTGCCTTCGGTCTTGGCCTCTCTCCTGCACTCTTGGACTAGTGAGGAACACAGAAGTTTCTCTCAACTTGGTAACTGATCCGGTTCCAAGGCGAGCCAGGCTATCAGGAATGTGTCCTCTCCTTCTTCCCTCACCCTTCCACACCCACCTCCACCATAAAGGGTTGTGGTCAGATGGCCAACTGGATAGCTGCTTACTGGGCCCCAAGCCACAAGAAACCAAGAATAAAGGAAACCCTGGAACTACATGAAGATGCTATTAGAACAGAGGGGTCCAGAGGGTGCCTTGGGGTGCTTCTGAGACAAACTGATGACTTATATGAATCCAAGCACAGGTTTAAGTGAAGGGGGAAAAAGAGAAAGAAAAAAAAGTACATACTTGGCTCTTCTGATTTATTTTCTTATCTCTGTTTTATTAAGGTGTTTTGGGGGGTACGTGTGTAGAGGAACATATTCCTTTATTTCTTCATCTTGCTTGACTCTGTGTTGGTTTCTGTGTATTAGATGACACAGCCACCTCTCCCAGACATGAAGGAGTGGCCTCATCTAGGAGGTGGACCTTCCTGTCACCCCTGCCCTGGCCCTTGGTAGTCCCTGGAGCCTTTTGGCTGTCCAAGCAGCCTGTTCTCTTTTGTGGTGGCTCCAGTCGTAAGTGTGTGCAAGACCTGCCCTGCTGTCCCCGTGGGACTGACCTCAGGCAGCCTCTAGATTTAGGCTGGGAAGCCTGACCCTCAGGCAGCAGCTGTCAACACAAGCCTAAGTCCTGTTGGCCACCAGACCAGGAGATCTGGAGGTGTCTCTTGGGCGACAATCACAAAAATAGGGGCTCCAGATGAGTCTGTAAGTTCCTTTCCGGCCACACCTAGGTGGAGAGGGGGGTCAAGAGGGGGTCCTGGTTTATTCCGCCAGGACCCTTCACGGGTCCCTAGGGTGCCCACACCAGGAGCCGGCCCCGCAGGCCAAAGCTCCCGGACAAGCAAACAGGCCAATTTTTCAAAAGAGACTGGGGTGTATTTCAGCCTCTCTGTGCAGTGCCCTGGGGTGGTGGCCTGCCCGGAACTGTCTCTCTGACAGTTCCAGACCCATGGGACCGAGAGAGAGAGAGAGAGAGAGAGAGAGAGAGAGAGAGAGAGAGAGAGAGAAGATGGTACCCTCTGAGGGGGGAATGTTGCCTGGGGTTTCAAAAAGGAAGAGAGCACGAAACTGTGGCCCCTGAGTACTGGGGGTACAGAGGACATGCCCCAGTGCCCCTGAAGAGTTTCCCTACACGCCCTGGCCCTCTGGCAGGCCAGCGCTTTAGCAGCGAATTTTGTGGGACAGGAGTCTGGTGCTTTGCAGGCCGCCGGCTCTGCGCTGGGCCGGGCAGTGGGCCGCGGGCCCTTTAAGTGCCTCAGTGCCTCCCAGCCTTGGGGGCTCCTGGATGCGCCCTGCCCACGGCTTTCAACGCCAGGTGTTTGGGGGCGCCTCTCTCGGGTGCAGGTGGGAAGAGTTGAGTGCCTGGTGGGAAGAACTTGGAACTTCTCACTCCTCCAGGAGGAACTGCATGTTTGGTTTGTGAAGCCCCTCCCCCATCTGTGAGTCTGTCCGCGCCAGGGCTGGGGTTTCAGCCTCTCCCACCGCCTAGAGGTGAGGAGCTGCCCAGCTGGTCCCAGGTCTTTTTCAAGGAAACGGTGTGTGGCTGTAGATGCAGCGCTGCCACCTTGGTCGCCTCTGCTTTATTTCCTGACTCACCATGGCTCCCGCCTCCTCTCAGCCTGCACGCTGGGCTCCATGAAACACAAACACATCCATGAGAAAGGAGTGGAGGAGACACATTAAGGGAGATCCCAGCATCATCTTAGGGTGATTACCAGAGCTCTCCACATTCTTAACTACCTACCTCCCATAAACCAAGTGTGAGAGAGGCAGTGAAAAGATATTTAAAAAGGCCAAACAGACTTGAGCTGTGCTTGCTAACCCCTCGGCCAGGGCCACAAGGGTGTGCAGGCGGGTGGGCGTGGGGTGGAGGAGACACAGGCACTGCGTGGGGTTGTGCTCCACGGGGCTCCCAGGTTGGTGGAATCCAATGAGAATAGAATGGCCTGGAGTTATAGATCCTGCAACCTTGCTTCGGACCTAAGTTTACTTATCTGTGAAACGGGGTAATAATAATGGCCATGCCTGGCGGCATGAGAACTCAATGCATTAAGCCCCGTACAGTAAATGCCACAGGTAACCCCTCTAGAAATGACAGCAGCTGTTATGTGCTGGTGTAGGGGTAGGAAGCAGGTGAGCTTGGGCATGCTCAAGAACTAAAACAGCTGGGGCATGACTTTAGTTTTTCACAGCTGGTCGTCCTTGCCCTGAGAGAGACGTCCGCGATCAAAGCCTGCTCTGCTGCTGTGCTCGGGGCACCAGTCTGGAAGTCTGAGATCAAAGAGGCGGCAGAACTAGACCTAGAACCCTGATCCCGTTTCCATTGCATTCTCGGCCTCTGGCTTGTGAACTCAAAGCAATCACTTCAAGTTGATGATTGAATATCATTTTGGGTGAAGTGACTTGAAGGGGGACCACAGTCCAGTAGTTTTGTAGATGCTTCATGGCTGAGAAACTTCAACATGCCGTTAATTGAATCCTACTTGTGTGCCTACCATAAAACTCGTTGAAAAGCAGAAAGTCAGGAGTTTTAGACACGGCCAGCAGCCAAGAGTCTCACACAGACAACTGCCTGGGACAAAGCATGAACTTGGTGAGAAAATAGGATTCTACTTCCTTTGCTAATTTCACTAGATACTATAGTTCATGAGAGAACTGGCCCTCATTTCTGCAAGAACTCCCAGCCCCGCCGCTTCTAGTGACCCCTCCTTTATTCATAAGCCTGGGGTCCCCTACAGGTTCCTGGTCTACTTGGCTCCTCCCTAGGCAATCTGGGGAGAAATTGTCCCAAGGCCAGTGTGCCCAGGCTCCACAGAAGTCCAGTCACCGAGGAAGGTTAGGGAAAATCCTCTCATTCAGAGACACATTGAGTGTCCTATTTTACATCATAAAAGGGATCTAATTTTTCTATTAAAATACTAGGTGTACCGGTTAATAATAGCAGATTTTGTAATCAAAGAAAACACGGTAATTTCAAGGGAAACATCAAAAGTGCTTTATTCAAAGTAATGTCCATTGCTAGCTACACATTTCCCCCATCTTTCAGGTAATTTGTGGATATCGTCCCACTAGAACTTTTCTTGTTTTGAGGCAAACCATTCAGAGACCCAATTTTCCACTTCTTCGTACGTTTTGAAGTGCTGGTTCGTACGTTTGAAAGTGCGTGTGCCATCGATCGGAAGGAGTGGGAATCTGAAGGAGCAAGTTCTGGTGAATATGGTGGGTGTGTTAATACTTCCCAGGCAAGATCTTTCAACGTGTCTTAACTGGTTTTGAAGTGTGTGATGGTGAGTCATCATGAAGCAAAATTACTTTGCCGTGTCTTCTGGCCCATTCTGGTCATTTCACGATCAAAGCGTGGTTCAAATTGATTATTTGTTGTTGGTAGTGATCAGTATTAATGGTTTCACCTGGTTTTAGAAGCTCATAATACACCACACCTTCCTGATCCCACCAAACGCAGAGCATTGTCTTCTTTCCAAAGCCATTTGGCCTTGCAGTCGATGTTGATGGTTGACCTGGATCAACCCATGATTTTGTGCGTTTGGGATTCTCAAAATAAATCCACTTTTCATTGCCAGTCACAATTCAATGCAAAAAAAGACTTTCTTTAGTGCCATTGAAGCAACATTGTATTGATGACTTTTCAGTTTTCCATTTGTCTTTCATTGAGTTGATGTGGCACCCATTTTCCTTCCTTTAAAATCTTTCCCATTGCTTGTGATCAGAATTGTTTGCTGAGCAACGTTTAATCTTTCTGCAAGTTGTTTTTGAGTTTGACATGCATCTTCATCCAATAATGCTTGTAACTGTTGGTCTTCAAACTTTTTCGGTTGACCTGGACATCTTTGTCTTTCACATTGAAATCATCACTTTTAAAGTGTTTGAACCAGCGTTCACAAGTATCTTGAGCTGGAGCATGTTCACCATAAGCTTCCCGAAGTATTCAGCTGCACTTTCCTTCAAAATAAAGTAATGAGTTAAAACTTCCCGCAAATGCTCTTTTTGGGCACGAAATTCGACATTTTTAAGTGTAAAAATATTTATGATGTTAACACCTTCAGAAAATTTGACATATGAAGTTTTGAAGCTTGTTGTCAATACAACAAAATAGCATACATATCAAATTGCATATATATCAACGTGTGTGTAACTCCATCTATTGAAAAAAAAATCCGCATTATTAACCGGTACACCTAGTATGTTTTTACTTACCCAAGAGTTTGTCTAAGTTCTTTTCCTCTCCCTTCTCAGCTGGCCTTGGGTTGTTTGCCTATTCAGAAAGAAAGACGCAGTGAAGGGAAAAGGAGCTAGAACTCTGATGAATAGTTTACTTCTTGTTAGCAACCTAAGTTAAACATTTAATGACAGAAGCCAGTATGGACTGAATTGCCATTTAGGAGTAAATGCCTGGCTTCATTTTTCTATGCTTTCTTGACCACTACTCCCCCCAACTACCCCGATGCCATGTATAATGTCTGAGCAGGTTTTCTGGATAGTCGTCAGTGGTTATTTTTATAACTTCTTGCATAACAGCTTCAGATATAAACACAAACATAGCTCGCATCAAGGAGAGCATCTATGTAGACCACGGAGCTAAAACAGACCCTCAGAAATGTGCTTGACATTTCCTTTGGCAGCATTCATGGGCTCCTTGGAAAGCCGTGGTCCTCCTCTCTGCTGCTGGCAAGGTCTGAGTTGGGTAAGACGGTGGCAGGTGCCAGCAAAGGACAATAAGCCTTTAATTAAGGGCTGGATAGCCAAAAGTCAGGAGAACGGCCTCCTAATGAGTTTCTTTTTCACACTGGCATTTCTCCTAACTTTCCTACAAACAATAACTGCATGCTCCATCAAGGTAACTGTGGTCATTAATCTTCTGTAGCACAGGAATTTCTTGTAACATAAATGTAGTAATAGAATTTTTTTGTGTGTGTAATACCTTGAAAAATTAGTGTTAACCTGTATTCCTGGTTTGAGGCAGTTGATTTTACTACGGTGATGTGATCCCACAACTTGTTCTCTCCATGCAGATACCCTCTGTGCAAAGTTCTCGTTATATCTGACATTAGAATTAATGTAAACATATTTTGGTAATGGCCGTAGTTTCAGTCACTCGCTTTGAGGGAGATTTCAAATGCAGAGACTGAGCCTGCTAAGCATCGTTGCTATGGAGGCTGCATGAGAGTTGGATTAATTAAGGCCTTAACAGATGTTGTGAAGTGTGCAGAATGCACTGTTTTCTGCTAGTAATGAAAGAGAGTACGTGTATATGTGAGAGAGAAAAAAAATTGAGACAATCAGAGACAAAGAAGTCAGACAGATGTGCTTTGCACTGGACATGCAGTATTTCCCCCAGTAAGAATAACTGCTGATAACTCTCTAACACTTCTCCATTTTCTCCTCCTCCCATGGCCGACAGAATGATTGCTAGATATGGCCAAGCAATCCATTCATTCTGCCCTTTTTGTCTGATTTATAAGAGGCATAGGGATATGCAAAAGCATGTGCTTGATCAGTGGGTTGTCTGAACTCTCAAAAACCAAACTGAACTGTGTGAGTGTTTTTTAAACTACCTGGCAAGTTTGCAGACTGGAGCTGTATTCGTTATCTAACCTGCCGGGGTTATTGTCATCACTGAATTGGCAGCCAAGCTAGAAACGGGCTGTCCAATGCCCTGGAGAAATTATCATAGGAATGCTTTCAGGATTAGAAAACAAATGACAGCAATCTAGATCAGATTTTACTTGGAGGACATGTCATTGTTTTAGTTAGAAATAAACTTGTTGGTTTTTAAAACACTATTTCTCTTTTCACCTGAATGATATTAACATTAGGTTTAGGTCTAAGTTCAGCAACTTAGTTTCTGTTTGGCTCCTGCTTAGTGGCCCCAGTGAGGAGTGTCCCCATGTTGCCTCTTCCTGATAGACAGGAAGGAGTTAATGGGTTGAAATCATCCTAAGACTTTTCTGCTGGACTGGCAGCAGTTTGACACTTAGAACTGAAAGCTTTTGAAGCATGATCCTTTTTTTCTTTGTCTCACATCTGGGAAGCAGTGTTGTCTGAAAATAGGGAATCAGAAAGCATCACAGAGGCACTTTGTTTCCTGGGGGACAGAGTCCGTGTGGCCTAAGTCAGCCTCTTCCCACCCTTAGACCGTGGAGGTGAGTCAGAATAGAATGATGTAATGAGGAATTGCATAGCCTGAGAGGGAGAGAGATGAGATAGATAGAGATAGAGATAGAGATAGAGATAGAGATAGAGATAGAGATAGAGATAGAGATAGAGATAGAGATAGAGATAGAGATAGAGACACAGACAGACAGACAGAGCTATCAACCAAAGCTTGTTATTTGATTGTACACGTATGCCCCTAAAGAGTAAGACATCTGTCCCCATGCCCAAAAAATGTTTGCCCAGTCTTGCCATGCCACTGATTACAGCCTGGTTCAGTCTACGAAGGGGGCATTTTTTTTCTACTTTTTCTAATGAGGTGAAGGCTGTAGGTGGCACTCTTATATCTTGGAGGTCAGACACCTTGCACTTGTGTGCTATTGGGAGCTATAGAGATAGGGGAAGAGGGACAAATTGGATCAGTGTGCATTTATCACCGTCTGGGGGAAAAACCTCAAATATGCATCTTCATTTCTGCATTGATTTCCCCAGATGTGACCTGTATTCCACGCAACCTCAAGCTTGATTGTTAAATCTGTTGTATTTTCCACCTTTCTTTTAATTTGAGATAATCTCTATTTATCTCATGGGAGAAAGCCCTTATGACGGAGGCCACAGAAATAGAAAGAATTAGTATTTGCCCTTTGAATCAATGGTTTACTTCTATCTCTCTGGTCACTAATAAGAAAAATGAACTTTTAAAAAATATTTTTTCTTTTCCCCAAGACATATAGATAAAGGGTAAATTATGTTCTGGGTCATTTGTTTACTGAAGAAGATATTGGGATGGGAGAAAAAAACAACAGTGGTTTGATGCCATTCGAGGGACATCTGTTAAGTGTCTTAGTAAAAGAGCAACAGTGGAAACCAGGAAACAAATGAATAAAAATAGAACCAGGTTAGGGAATGAATTCAAGAGGAAAATCTACTTTCCCCCTAAATTGTCAAATTTTGAGAAAGGATTTTATTCTTTTTAAATGTTAGTATGTCTTCTTTCTCTGTGTGTGTCTGCATATGTATGTGCACATACACACTACTTGTGCTCATTTTAATACAGGGTGGGGCAAAAGTAGGTATATAGTTGTTCATATGGAAAATAATGCAATACTTAATAAGAATTCAAGAATAAACACTCTGTTTCATGTATTGTAAACCTACTTTTGCCCCACCCGATATACTTGCTGCTCTAGCAACAAACTTTACTACTTCCCTTCTATTGTGTCCTTCCAGGTGTTAGTTTGAAGCCAAAAGAACCCAATAGTCACCATGCTGTACACACCACCCCAGTAAGCCATGAAGACAAGTAGGAAGCATAGAGACAGAGTGTACTGGTTTTCCTAATAAGCCATTGGCCAATGGCCCGGAATTTAGGTCCTCTCTATTCATCCAACCATGAACCATGCATCACTATAAAGTCAATGAATATTTGCTGTGTCCAGGACTCTGTTTGATGTGGGGGCACAAGATATCTATCCTAAGATACCTACCTCCAGAAAGTCACCATTTTTGGAGTCAGTCAAGACCTCTATCAGCAGTGAAAGAGCTGTGTAGTTCAAGCAGCATCACCAAGTAGTAAAGTCCAACTATGAAATGAGGAGGCAAGCATACAGTTTTAGGAGTTGAAATTAGTGGGAGGACTCTGAGAGTGAGGACAGACTTTGTGGCTGGCAAGTAATTTGGTGGTTTTTTTTCATCCAGTTTGAAGATTTTAAAATTTTTGTTTTAATCTTGTCTCAACAGGGGCAGACCAGGCCTCAGGAGATGTTTGGAAATGTGTGTAGGATTTTTGTTGTTGTCATGCTAACTGAGAAGAATTGCTGGCATTTAGTGGAGAGGAGGAGCAGGGAAGCTAAAGGTCCTGCAATGGATGGGATAGTCCCATCCAAAACAGTTGTCACACTCCAAAGCCCACTGAGAAACACTGATCAAATTCCAGCTTTTAGAGTATGTTATTTATTCACTACATGAGTTCAGAGGTGGGAAAGCATTTACAAACCTTTTGTACATTCTGAAAAGTGACTATTTATAGATACTAGTAATTTGGTGTCTTGGTTTTTAACTATAGTTCAGATTTCTAAGAAGACTTTCATAAAAATTCAAAGAGGAGTCTTAGTGCATGCATTCTTAGAGAAACAATTTCCATAACATTGTCAACCAAAAAAATAATAGACCAACACAAAACCGCAGTTAATGAGGCTCTGACATTTTTATAAAACACATTCTAACTTTAGCTGATTTAAATTAAAAAGCCCAGCAGTGTAGCAGAGAGCTGATTGATTTGGAAGGCATGGATATGAGATAATGAGGGCTCTGCTGTGCTCTTCATGGTGAGGGGTAATAAATGATCTATTCCTGGCCCAAAGCAAAGAAGATGAGGCACTTTCTGTATTTGAACTACAAAAATTTGCATTGCATTGAGACTAAAAGGTATTCAAATATTGCCTTTCTTCTGCTCACAGTAGCATATTTTCATATTAGTCTTGATAACGAACAGGAAAAGGACCCTGGTAGGCATCTCATGTGTCAAAGCCACGAATGGCTGCTTTTTTAAATTTCCCAATATGCTTTAGACATACCAGCCTTATAGACAGACGAGCAAAAATTGGTTCTATAAGTGGGTTGGTCCTGCCGTGACCTGTCAAATGTGGGAGGTTTGAAAAGCTCAGGTCAGAAAGTTAAACCAATCTGCCTTTATTTTGAAATGTGCCATCTGTTTTGGGAAGAGTGTTGACTTTGCATTTTCACGAGGGGCAACATAATCAGGAAACTGTGAGTAGGAAGACACAATGACTGATAACAGGGCTTGAGCCCTTCTTCATTGAACAAAACTCTCATTCTTCAGTGTTCCCCATCCATAAAATGGTCTAATAGTACAGTTCACCCTCTCGCCAAAGATTAATGAAGTGAGATGTAATGGACTTTAACCCAAGGATCAACCCCAAGATACCTTTAAATACTTTGGAATGAAACTCCTCCAGGGGACATTTATCTGGAAGCTGGTTTGACAGAAGCCTTCTGGTAGCCCAATAAAAATTAACTGGGCAAGAGAACCCTTAATTTTCTTTCAGAAAAACTAGATGCTCATATCCTTTGTTAAATGGAGATAAAAGCACAAGACGGCTGTTCTAAGAGTCACATCAATAGACACAAAATTTGGTCACAATGAGGTTTGTCCTTTTTACCAGGTTCCATTCATTGGTCCAAAATAACTTTAGTTTTGACTCTTGATTAGAAGTCATTGCCTCTCAGAATCAGAGTGGGAACAAGTTATTGGGCCCCAAATATAGTTCCCGGTACTTCTCTTGAGCGGATATGTTGCTCCTGAACATGTAAAAAATCATCTTCCCATCAGAAACCTGGAATATTGATAATGGCAAAAAATGGTTGAAGCAAAACAGTCCCTTTGGTCCTTTGAAATGTGATGCATATTATCCTAATTAGACATTTTTTATTTTTATTTTACTAAAATATATTTTTATTGATTTCAGAGAGGAAGGGAGAGGGAGAGAGAGATAGAATCTCTCTGAGAGAGATTCATGGCTTGGCTGCCTCTTGCTTGCCCCAGGATCGAGTCCACAACCAGGCATGTGCCCTGACTGGGAATAAAAACCATGACCTCCTGGTTCATAGGTCGATGCTCTACTATTGAGCCACGCTGGCCAGACCTAATTAGACATTTTTAAACAGTTTAATGTGGAATAACTCTTGGAGTATTTATATTAATTTGTTCCATGGAGAAATACTTAATTATCATTTTTTAGGTATTTCTTAAGTTGGTTACTGTTAAGCTGTGTCTGAAAATAAACTCTCCTTGATTTTCCCTGTGGGATTCATCCAGAGGTAGACTTTCAGGCAGCTTAATGAGAGACAAGGGCCCATCAACATTGTTTAAGGAACTGTAGGAACTGTGCTAATTGCCAGAGGCTCTGCATGCTGGTTGGCAGCCTTGTGTAGCCCACTGGGGCACAACTGTCCCACCCTTTGCTCCAACCCTGCTTACAAAGGGAGAAAGGGCTTCGAGGGGGTGAGGGGTGAGGCTATGGAATTCTAACAACTGTGAGGCACAAGCCTACTAATGGAATCATCTGGGCAACATCAGGTTACATATTAGCATCTAGGAATAATTCCAGTGAGCAAAGTGCTTCATTGCTGACCCTAGTCATACAGAGTGTTAGGGTTTATGCTACCAGCGGAGGCATTTCGCCTCCAATACCTTCAGCTGAGTTTATATTGAAGTTCCAGGGGGAGAAATCTGAAGTTACAACTAAGCATTGGGAGTGCAGAGAAGTAATTTATGGTTAACTCATCCCAAAGTCATTAGATCAGTGGGAATGTGCCAGAGAGAGTCCTAGCCTTGTAGAAAGAAATTTAACTACATCATTTTCTCTACCTCATAGATAGCTTAAATAGGATACAATGACAGCATGGGCCTTAACAGATCTCAGGTGAATTTGCAAAGTGCAATATGGAGTAGTGGTTATGAGCCTGGGCTACTGATTACTACTGATATGACCTTAAGTGATTTACTAATCTTTCTGTGCCTCCATTTTTCATTTGTTAGTTGGGGATAATAATATTGCCTACCTCATAAGGTTATTTTGTGGCATATATAAAGCTTTTAGAGAACTTTACCTGGTACACAGGAAACCCTCAGTAAACCCCATGACTATATTAATAGCTATTATTAGAACTTACTTTCAGATACTTCATTTGTATGATAGCATTCACTAATCACACCACTCCTTTGAAATAAATATCTGATTCACAGAGATCCGTTTAGCTGAGAAGTTAGAAGAGGATTGCAGACCCCTAATTAATTCTCACAATATCATTAAGAAATAGATAAGAGAATACAATATTTCAAAGAAACTACCAGCATTCCGCACAAGTATAAGCCACTTTCCACAAGTATAAGTGGAAAACAAAAGAGGTTCTTCTAAAAGCATCACTGTTAGAGATGGGGAAACAGTGCCAGATCATCATTAGCTGGCTAGTTCTCTGGGCTTTCATGGTTCTTTTTCAGCTTGTTTCATGAACTTAGTGACTTCATCTGGGAAGTGCTGATGACTAATTTACCACCCCTAATAAGGGAGGATAAAGTAATGACAGTAATGAGAGTTACTTAAATACAGTAGTCCCACCTTATCCACAGGGCATACATTCCAAGATCCCCAGTGGGTGCCTGATACTGAACACACACACACACACACACACACACACATTATGTTTTCTCCTATACATAGGTCTCTTGATAAAGCTTATTTATAAATTAGGCACAGTAAGAGATTAACAATGACAACAATAAAATAGAACAATTATAACAATATACTGTAAAAATTATGTGAATGTGGCTTCTCCCTCTAAAAATATCTTATTGTGATATACACACCTTTTTATTTAAATGAAGCACTTTATGGATTCTCTTTGGCATCCAAATTGTCAGCATCACTACTCTTGCACTTTGGGGTCATTATTAAGTAAAATAAAGGTTACTAGAACACAAACACTGCAATATCAAGACGGTTGATCTGATAACCAAGATGGCTACTTGTTCCCACAGAATCCATAAAGAAGACCATTTTGAATTCATAGGTTATATATGAATTGCTGATGGGTGGGAAGCGTATATACGGTGTAGATACACTGAACAAAGGGATGATTCACATCCCAGGTGGGATGGAGCAGAATGGCATGAGATTTCATCATGCTATTCAGAACATTATGAAATTTAAAACTTATGAATTATTTATTACTTTAATTCTCCATTTAATATTTTTTGATCCAGGCTAACCACAGGTAACTGAAACGGCAGAGAGGGAAACCACGGATAAGGGGCACTACTGAATGACTTTTTTGATCTTCTACTCGGGAACTTCGGCTAGAGTTAACACAAAAAACCCATAGAGCAAAAGGGAATGGCATTTGCCATTGCTTTGGTAAAAGCTATCTCTCAGGCAAGATGCTAATTTTAGTAGGAATATGACCTTTTTGTCCCAGTTTATTACATGTAATCAATAGGAGTGGGACACTGGTTACTCATTTAATACACAACATTCCCAAGACTATTTCGGTTTCACTCTACTTCCCTGAGCCAAGATTAATATATCCCAGAATAGACTTAGAGAGGAAGGAGTCACTTCCTAAGAGTGGAGACTTCTGTATGTCTCATATTTGGATGTCATAAGAATTCCCATTGGTTCTGTCTTCTGACCCAGAGGATTCTCAAGCACAATTTGTTAGGCCCAATGCGATGTGTTGCTGAATGAGGCATAAAATCCCCTGAATCTGGAATAGAGGCTAACTGTCTAGTTTTAAATTTTTTCCCTTGGGCTTAAACTTGTTCCCACAGAATCCATAAAGAAGACCATTTTGAATTCATAGTTTATATATATTGTCAAAAGAAAAAAAAGACACAAGATGCTTGATTGACTCATTAATTGAGGCCAGTACCTTTTCCTGAGCTGATAATCCCAACAGAACCATTCCTTTTTGTCATAGATCTCATTCTCTTGAACCAAAATGAACTTGTCCCATGGCCCGTCTTACTTCTGCCCACTGTGTCCGTGTTATAATAGTGTATACGGAGGTACGTTAGCTGCTTCCATGTGGTTTGTTTATACAGCATGGGTTACTCACTCTACTTGAGCTGAGCTGATAAACTCTGCTGATCCTAATGCAAACGGTGAGCCACACGTAGCAACTTGGAAGCCTGGGAGGTGTACAGTCGGGAAGATGAAAGAGAGGAGTGGGCCTTTGATTTTACCGAAGAAAGTTGGCATGTTTGTGCAGATTTTTTCTATGAGATGACATAACATGATTCCCAGTAGCAACATGTAATCTGGCTGCAGTGCTATTGGTATCGCTCAGTTCCCACTGGGAAAAGCAGCAGGCAGACCAGGCGCAGCCAAATGCCTGCAGACATTTCGGCCTCAACTGCACCCAATGTGTCCTTGCTGGCTCTTTGTACCAAGTTCTGAAATCCATCTGCATGTGGAAGGAAATGTTCTCTCTCTGCTTCTGAAAGACCCTCTGCTGAAACAAATTGATATTCTCCTTCATAAAAGCTATTTGATGTCTCAGAAATCTAACCAGTCTTTTTAAAAAAATAATCAAGCTGTTTTATTTTTAATGAGAAAGTCTCCACCTGCCAAGAATTCTTTTTCAACCTGAAAATTCAGAAACCACAAGCAAAGGAAGAGTTGTTCCAAGACTAAGCCAAACCACCTCCCTGATTCGCCTGAGATAAAACCACCGGCCATCTAACGACACTGGTCAGTGGCAGACAGCACGCTAAATCCAGGACCTCCAGGCAAGACAAGTCCAAGAGCTGGGGGGGAAATGGGTAAATAGACAAAGGATAGGAGGGCATGCTGGGAGCTGAATTTAGTGACCAAGCCAGGGTCAGAATTGAGGCCTGGTCAGCATGTAAGGACTACCATCCCCTGAGTGCTCACAACATGCCAGACATTGTGTTGCCACAGCACAGGCAGTCTTTCTGCAGGTACTATTATTACCCTCAGATTACTCAGGAAGAGGCTGAGGCTCAGAAAGGTTGAGTGATTGGCTCAAGGTCATTCTGGGGCGGAGGAGGTTTCATTCACCCATTGTCTGGCCAACTCCAAAACCCAAGTACGGTTTTAAGCGTATGCTCCACCGCCACTTGAGTTATATGTACACAAAACAGCTCACTGCAGGCCTTGTATGCAGGGTACCCAGAGCGTTTTATGTCTGTTTAAGGATCCCTACTGGGGGGCATTCTTAGTGTTTTGCTGTGAAATTCAATTCCAAAATGTTTATTATCCCTGAAAACTAGGGATAATAATAGCTAATATTTATTGAGCACCTACTAGCTGTGAGACATTATTCTAAGTGCTTAAAATGTGTGACTTCATCTAATTACTACAGCATGGTTGGTGTTATTTACTCCATTTTACAGAAAATAAAACTGAGTCTCAGAGAAGTAGTGTAACCTGTCCAAGCTCAAGTGATATTAGGTCAAATTATATGCAATTGCTATTTAGTGGGTCAAAAACAATCAAATGTAGGTCAACTTCATTTTAACTAGTGAAATTGGGACTTGAGTCCAGATCTGCCACCAAACTAATTAGCAAAGGAATCGTCTGTGTGCTGAGGTTGGATGCACTTGTCTTTGTTATCCATTAGAAAACAATACCTCAGATCAGAAGCACTAAACCTTTAGAGACCGCTTGTGGTGGCTTTGCAGTGCAGGTACCCACATATGCTTTCTGAATGAACAGACACAAAAAGATGGTTGGTGTCTAAGTGGTGGAGTTGAAGCTCAGCCCTTGTACCCCACCTCTCTCCCCCAGCTTCTTGTTTTACACTTGATTCCTTCTGCTTCTTTTCAGCTCTGCCCTGTTTCTGCCCCTTGATTCCTGTCCTTGGATTCACCTCAGACTCAGGCTTGTACTATCATGACTTGTTTTGACCTGGCTCCTCCTCTGGATTGGCCCTGGGCATTAGGTTGCTCCATGTGACTCATCCCCTCTCTTGGTTCCCATCTCTTATCAAACTCTAAACCTATGTACTTTTGCTCTTGATTTAACCCTCTGTGGCTTCTGGCTTCTGCTCTCAGCCTATCCCTGCCTGGGCAGCTGTTCACCCTCGGGCTGACCTTGATGTTCTCTTGTTCCCAGTTTTCCACACCAGCCACTTTTTACTCCCGATGATCCAACTTCCCTCCTTTTCCCCTAACTCACTGTGTGTGGGCTGGTACAGGGCAGACTTTGAAGGTGTTGATGATAAGTTTGGAGAAGGTAGGAAAGCTCTTTTTAGTTCCCATAAGTTGAAAATTCTTTAGAGAGTGGGCAACTCTTGTAAAATCCATGAGAAATTGGTGGCAGCTCTGGTAAGGAGTATGGTGGTGGGTGGGGAAAGAAGGGGGAAATGTAGGAATTAGGTTCTATTGGCTACCTGAGTAGGCAAATCACTTAAAAACTTAGTTCTTAGAAGAAACCATCAACTGGGCAAAAGAAACAAAGAGGTGATGCCCCTAAGGAGAGAGGTGGAAGGAGGAAGAAGCTGATTCCCACTGTTTAACTAACTACAAAGGAAAATGTAGTAAGTCTTCCTTTTTCTCTAAGCAAAAATAGGACTGGGGCGGGACAGTAGTAGTGACTGGCATGCAGAAGGGCTGTTGAGAGTTTTGCCTCTTTCCTTCCTTGTGGAACATTTCTTCCTCCTGGCTAACCTTAGCATTTGGCTTCATCTCCATGGCCAGCTATAAAGGGATGGAAAATTTTAAAGATCTGGGAACAAGGAACCAGAGGAAAGTAATTCTGAAAGATTTTAGCAGAGAGAAGCCAATCAACCTTATGGAAGAATGAAAAGGATCAAAGTAGACATATTTAGGATGACTGGGAGGTGGCTAACAGAAACCACAAAGTGGTGTGTAAACTTACCTGGGGCTTTTTAATACCTGGCAGCTCTAAGACAAGGCAATTGATCTTATATATATTTATTTCCCTTCCTACAGGTCAATCATTCTTGCCCCCTCTGGGGTATAACTACATGAATGGGTTGTAGTCACACAAACTTGGGCAGGGCAGTGAAAGGAGATTTAGAGGATAATGGCAGCTAGAAATTTTAATTGTGAGGTGTAGGGGGTCAAAGAGCAACAAAGGCCAGAATCTGAGCCTATCCATGTGAGGCCCAGAGAGTTTGAACACCTCCCTTTCTATACTGATACCCTTCTTGGACTGAGCCCTTCCTCCAAGCAGGACTGGGAGAGTTCCCTTGAGCCTGACTCTGTAGAGGAAGTTGTAGGATGGTGTAGTTACTTCAGTGAGCATAACATTGATCAGTGACTTAAGGAATGGGGTGTGGAGTCAGATGCCTGGCTTTAAATCCTAATTCTACCTCTTTCTACTATCTAAGCAAGTATCTTTATCTACTCTTCTGTTTCCGTAGGGGAAGTATAACTACTTCATTATATTCAATAATTGTATGTATGTACATAAAATGCATAAAGCTTCATTCATACAAAATCTGAAAAAAGTGGTAGATGATGTAATAAGCATGGTGATGATGGTGATGATGCTGGTTCCTAATTTGGGTGTCAGGTTGATAGCAAAAAGAGATGCTTTAGTCTTCAACCTCAGAAGCATTCTTTTCCTATCTGTATTTAACATTGTGATCTCCAGGTGCTCTCCAAAAACCATGGTTTTCCTGCTGGTGATGGGGATTACAATAGACTCATAGATGCAGACAAGATGCGCATTTCCTCTTTTTCACACGGACTCCAGAGCAGTGTTCTTTCCCTTCCTGTTCATCCCATTCCTGGGGCCAATAGCGCTGCCTGACCTGACCAGGAACACCTGAAAGAGGCCACTGAGTATAGTCCAACCCCTTCCTCCATTCGAGTTGGAGGGGAAAGCACACTCTGACTATCAAAGTGATATGAGGAGGACCAACTGCATAATGAGCTCTATATTATTTCCTGCTGAGTGCTATGTTATTTCCATTTAATGTATACCCTTTTAGGCAGTGGGCTTAGTGAGCAGAAGAGTAATTTAGAAGGGTCTGATTTTGAGACTGTTTCTCGACATGCCTCTAATGGAAAATATTTAGTGTGCACTTACTGGAAGTGATGCGTCTCAGTACTGTGGTTCAGTTGAATCACACTCATTAAAACGTGCTTGAGAGTTCCATATGCTTGTGGTTAATGAACACTATATTCCTTTAGTTGTTCTGTTTTCTGTCTTGTAATGTCCAGTCCTACCTGTGTTATATGTGAGAGAGGAGGGGTTGAGAGTGCTTTGGAGGCAATTTGTATATGAATCATATTGACTGAGGAGTTAGTATGAGTCCATAAATATCCTTGAGCATGTTTATTTCATTCTGTATTCAAGGATGGCAATATTTATAGCTTGACTCAAAATGGATTACAATAAAGGGTGATTATCTACGGAACATTGATTATTTTCTTATGTTTTTACAAATTGAACATATACACAACTTCACCAGTATAGATACAACAGTCACATCTCTCCAGGATTATTAGGGATTTAAGTTCTCCACAGCAAGAATTTTCCAGATGACTGAAACTTACTCCCTTTAAGAGTGAGAGCATATTTATTTTAACCATTTAAATGAAATATTTTGAGTCCTGAAACATATTACTCTGACTTCCCAAACAGCGATTATCAGCACAAGTTTTCTTGATAAGTCAGAATGAGGATTAAAAACCATAATCATTCTACTGATCCAAGATTCACCTAAGTGTTCTGATGGCCGTGGGTGACCATGTAATTGGAATTCTGATTTTTAGCGTATTTTTTGCATTTTTCTTTGCTGTAATTCTGTTGGTGTAACTTTGTGCTTATATCAGTAGGTCTACTTCTATGCTTTCTCCTTAATTCAGCCATGTCTACTTAATTTTGGACTAAGGAGACCAGCTCACCAATCTTAGTGGACTTTTAAATGAAGCAAGAGTAAATAGTCTCTGTGTGAGGATTTCTTTAGGAATAAAACACTTACATTTCAGCATATAGACTTTGTGAGGTCTCTTTTAGCTATTTTAATAGCCTTTGTGCTTGTTTTGGTGTTCTGGATAAGGGAAGTTATAGGATGTCTGAATTCTAGGTGACTGAGATGTTACTGCAATCTTGAAAAAATAATCTATCACTTTAGCTTAGTCTGCCTGTGTGTCTGTTAGCTCCTCCAGTAAATGGTCCAAATCTTTCTCATTAGGCCAGCCCACATTAATTCCTCCCCTTCCCTAAGGGCATCTACCACTTTGATCTCTACCACCCAGTTAGTAGTTTATTGCACATAGTAGACCCCTGGAATTCACTGGAGATATATTTTAAATCCTTAGTGAATCCCCAAAATTGCAAATGTTATTATAACAATAATATCCCACACACAATGCAATAAAATGTGGTAGAAAAATTTAAGTGTTCCTTTAGACCCTTAATGACTCTATAAATATAGGACTTAAGTTACTTATAAAGTCAGTTGGATTTCATTTTAGGGCCATTTCTTACAAAGAAATAAAATTTTATTATTTTACCAACATTACTTACTGCATGGGCCCTGACAGAGGGAAGCAAAGCCCCATTTTGAGGGGGGATGCTTTGAGTTACACTGGGTTTCTATATTCAGCTAAGTGATTCTTTGTATATACTGGACTCTCACCTTGAATGATTCAAGTTTGCATTCACAATAATTACAATAGTCATAGACCAAGGATTGCCACCTCAGATGCCTACAAGGCCACATGAATGAGTGAAGAGGGACAGGTTCATTAATGTATTCTATTGACATTTCAGTTCTTATCTATTCCAAATGTAGCTTTCTATATACTGATTGTGGCAATAACATCAAAGGGCATGTTCAAATGTCATTTAAACCCCCTTCTCCTTGGTCTTTTGCATGTCTAGAGTCTGGAACTTGAGTTCCCAATTTCCTTGCAACTAGGAATAGACGCATGAGTGCTGGCCAGTGGAACACAGGCAGAGATCATGGGGAGGGCTGCCTTTTGTCCATTTTCATTCTTTCTGCCTGAAACATGCAAAATGTGTTTCAATCATGAACATGAAAACCCCACAAAAGATGGTAAAACAGGAAGCTGGAAGGAGGCTGTGTTTCTGACAACTCTGTGGAACCTGCGTCCTTATTTAAGCCAAAGTTTTTGAGTTCTCTATTACTTGCAGCTGAATATATTCCTGACCAGTTCACTGACTGTAGTTTTTATCATATTCTCTATCGTAATGAAACATTAAGCTGTGTTCTTTTATTCAAACATACTTTATCCTGTTAAGCATGTGGTCATAGTCTTCCTTTCCCCAGAACTGTCGCCACCCCCACCCTCCCATTTTTGGAAAAGACAAAACAAAACCCTGTCGTTCTCTCAATCTATTTCTTTTTCCTGTTTTTCTGAAGAGAAAAACTCCAGGTGAAAAGATGAATAGATGTTAGCTGACCTCTGACTCTGCTGGAGAAAGAGTAGGAAATAATGAGCACTTTGGTAAAATAGAAGATTCATACCCCATCCAAAGGGCTCTTAGAATGGGAATATGGACCCAGCATTGCCTGTTTTCCAAAAGGAAAACATATTTTATTTTTCAAGAGAAGCTAGAAACATAGATATTTGTGACATATCCTATTTTTTTTTAAATTTGGCAGCCAATTTATGAGTTTGTAAATATTCTTTAAGTCAAAAATGTTTAGGACAAGATATACATGAATGCCTGGACAATTTGGCTGGTTGCCAGTTTGTATCTTCTGTCGAAGGGAAGCTCATTAAAATTGCATATTGGAGAACATCAAGAATCTACATGCTACATTACATTCTTTACTGTTCCATCTATAAAATGTCATCTCTCCCACTCAATGTGAGCAATGTAAAAGGAAGGAGCAGGCTATATTTTTCCATATTCCTTAGGACATCCTCCCTGTGGCTGTCTGGTGGGTCTTTGTATGATATTTTTAAAGAAATGTGATACCCTGGTGCTCAACATTGACACACATTTATAGAGTGTTAACAGAGGGTACAACACCGTGAGAAACACAAAAGAGTGTGTGAGAAACAAAAGAGAAATAGAAGGAACTGTGACATATCCCTACAGTCTAATGGAAGGTACCACACTCATGTGACCTAGTAAACCCAAAGACTATCAACTCAGGACAGGGAGTGTTGCACAAACTGCATACGTATATCCTGAGGGAATGAGAAGTAGATGTGTCATTACTTAGGGAAACCTTCTTGCAGGGTATAAATCTTAAACTGGATCTTGAATGGAAGGAGGACCCACCTTGCTGAAGTATAGCTACTCAGAGTCAAAACACAGAGCTCGTTGAGAAATGAGAAACCTCTCTCTTAAAAGAATTTGAAACAAACATCTTTTTTTTCTTAGAGTGAAAAATCATTTCTGGATGAATTGTTTATTTTTATACACGTAGCATGTTTCATGACAGGTGAAAATGGAAAACGTGAATGCTGAGAGTATGCCAGATATGTTTGTTAAACATTAAATGATTTCTATGGTAATGAATGCATGCTTACCGAGCTGTGAAAATTTCAAGTAAGATGAATTACCAAGTACCTTGTGCAGTTAACAATGCTGGGATGTTATCAGGGCTGGGAAGTTAAATTTAATGCTCTACATTGAACATTCAGCCAAACACCTAAAGAATGTGGAACGAAAGCTAAGGGAGCCACACATCTTTAGAAAAATCCCCAAACTTGACCAACAACATGTGCTTGCTTGATTCCTCAAGTTTCAGTAGGCCGAGAGCCAAATTTTCTGAATTCATGTCATACCTGCTAAGGCTTCCAAAACTAATAGTTCTTGCTTTTGTTTGGTACACAGTAGTTATGGATGATATTATGACAAGATGAGGAGGAGGTCAGAAATGGACAAGACAGCTGTTAGAAGTCCAAAGTGGAGCTTAGCTGACCTTAATAAATAGAGAAGGCAAATCAAAGAGGTTTGTGAGGTTCTAGTTGGTACACAGCACTGTGTTGGGTCTTGTGAAGGGGCCGAGAAATGTAAATGATCTGTGTTCAGGTAGCCTGCAACACAGGCATTTAAAAAATTAAGAAAATTCTCTATGGGAGCAGCCTCGCCTCCTGTATACCATGTATTAGCTGTATGACCTTGGGCATGTTACTTAGCCTCTTCGAGCCCAACTCAGTGTCCTCATAAGTAATATGGGCTAGTACATCTTACCTCAGAGGGTACTGAGAGAGTTCAATGAAGACAACGAGCTTGGTTGCTCCGTATAGAATCCCCACACATTAAAACTTGGCTGGTATCTTTGTGGCAATGACAGCTTGGCATCATGCAAAAGGCTAAATGAATTAAAGGTGATTCGTACACAATGATCTTATTATCCAAACAAATAGTTATAAACCACAATTTTGCTCAAATGGTACCCTTGATTGTGTTGTGAAGGTACTCCTGATGGAGCCTCTGCTTGGTGGGTGCAAAGCAGGCTATGGCCTGCTATGGTCTTGTATTTTTGGAGCCTAGCACTCTGTCTACCCCTGGGTAAAATGTGTTAACAGATGATGCCCCTGGGAATTTAGCTAGAACTGATTAGAAGGCATGTCACCAGAGTCTTCACACCCCGGAGTTCTAGAAGCTTGTAGCTGAGCATGATGAAAGGTCATGCAGTCTAAACACCTTATTTTAAGGAAGAAGACATCTCTCTCCTCTGCTCATGCTCCAACATGCACAGCAAAGGTGGCAGGAGCAGCAGCCTGTGGAGTGGTTGGCTGTGTTGCTCATCTTTTGGGATAATTCTTCCTCTGCTCAAACCCTCCATCCCTCCTCCCATCACCCAACATTCCTCTTGCCTTTACTCTGTCAGGGCAGCCCTAGTTCCCACTGAGGACAGAGCAGAGGAAATGGGAGAGGATGGGCTTCGTGCAGGGGTTGAGCTGTCCCCCCAGGGAGTGTGGCTGCCCATTTAGCCTGGGATGGTTTTATAAAATTCTGGGTAGAGGTAGAAGTATAAACCAAGATGATTTTCAAGGATGCTACTGATAATACAAAGGCCCAGGATTTAAAAACAAACAAACAAACAAACAAACAAACAAACAAACAAACCTTTAGGAGAATGGGGAAGAATGAGCAAGTTGGCATTTTCCTTAGGATTGAGAAGCATATGAAACGAGTCGTCTTATTTGAGTCTGTGCCTCTCTAGCCACTCTGTGCTTTCTAGAAAAACAATTATGTCAGAAAATTTCATTAATTTTATGTCTTTGGGTAATTCACTGACTCTAATTGGCTTTGAGAGTGTGGTGATTGCAGAGCCGCTGTGGGTAAGCACACAAATGAAAACAACCTTCTCTCAGTGTGATGAAATGTAATCGAATGATAACTCCAATTTTTAATAACCTCCAGAACATTAGTGCTCTGGGAGTGCAGCTATTGCTATTGGTTACAAAACAGCACATTACCCAAGTATGCATGAAGCACCATGGTGATGGCAATGGGGGCCATTGCATTTGCCTAGAAATAACAACAAGACAACAACAATAATAATAGCTTATAATCTGCTGAGGGTTGGGTACTATCCTAAAATTTTTGTGTATTAACTCACTGCAACTTCACAAAAACCCTTTGAGGTAGGTGCTATTATAATCTACATTTTGTAAATGTGGAAGCCAAAGCACAGAGATATTTAAAAGTTTACTTACTTCACATAACTAAGACACAGTAAAGCCAGTCAGAAATATTACCAACATCCCTTGCAATGATCATACATTAAATATATGGGTTTCCTACTCACTTTCTTAACTGCTTAGATTTTCATTTGGCTTCATCCTTTTCCATACACATCCATGTGTTAGGTTGAACAATATGAAATTACCCTTTTTTACAAGTCAAATATCATTGACTATTAGCAGTTTCAGATGGTTCAAGTTAACACTCCATGGCCCAGGGTCATTCCTAGTTAATCAAGTTAAGGAAGACAATAAACACATTCTATTTTCCGATCATGGTCATCTATTCAGGAGGAAGGCATGTGACCAACATAATCCAATTAGGGTGAATCTTACAACTCTTGCCTGGAATGTTAGGATAGTAGTTGTTATTCATAGACATAAGGTCCAGAACTCCCACAGCTTAAAAATGAAAATTATCCATGGAACTTTCATACTTATCATAGCCATGAAAACTATAAAGCATAGAGCTAGGACCTTGTAGGAACCACACTTGATCACTGATCTCCCTACTTTTTCACTTAGATGAGACAATCTTTTTATTTAAGGCATCTGAATTGGCAATTGATTTGAGTTCTTACAATCACAGTTTCATCATTCTTGAGTAGAAAGAGACAATAGAGGATTGCCACTTTGTAACTGACATAAGTGTTGGAGAAGCCAGAAGTTTGTGTGACCCTTTATATCTGAGTCTTCTGGCCCTTCAGCCAATAAGACACACAATGCTGAGATAAGCCTGTCTTCATTACACAACCTGCTTTCCCTTTTCCCCTGCAAGCCTTTGAACTTCATCTCTGCCGTTGCTAAAGGAACATCTGCTTGACAAAGATGCACAGTGAACTGAAATGTGCTTTTTTTACTGACATCGAGTCCCTCCTAAACCAAGATAGAGGAGCCTTAGACAGACGAGGCCCCTCAGGGTTATGAAAGACAGTGTATAGTATGAAGTTTTACATCTAGTAAGAGCTTATTTAGGAAAAGTAGGAAATGGGGAGTAGAAGCAGTGTACTTTGTCTTTTGTTATGAACTTACTTTGACATGTATCATGTCATTACTGAAAGGGTTAAAGAGAATAAAATGGGGCAAAGAAAAACTTATTGTGCTTTGCAGACATCTTGCAGCCTTGAGCACAGCATAGCTCAGATAACCAAAAGACACCTGGCATGGGAGGAACCAAGGACAGACCAGACCCTTACATTAGCAGAGCAGCTTGCAGCCAGCAAGGATTAACAAAAACCTATCTCTCCCTGCTCTCTTCGCTGATGCCTTTCTCAGTCTCAGCCCACCTGCACCCAGGTGGTTGGAATAAAATCCTTTTTGATACATTATGGCCTCATGTCATAGGTGCGTGATCCTGGCCCACTCTGAACCTTTCAATTACCATGTAGTATTTTTCCATCTAGAATTAGCTGCCACCCATATTTTTCTCCACTTTATGGGAATTTGATGAGGATTAAGTAAGGACGACATCAGTGCTCTGGTTGCCCCATAAAAGGTAGACACTGTTGGTTGCCTACTGAAAATCTATCCCACCCTTCTATGTCCTCCGAACAGAATCATAACTCTGTGCAGAAATCCATGAGTAAGAATGTTTCATGGTATAATGTGTAGCCTGGGGAGAGCCTTTATATGAACTAAAGGAAGCCAAAGCCAATTTTGAAGATGGAAATGATTGTCCCAATTGCTTACAGGCATTGTTTTCCTGGTAATTGATGACTGCTCTGTCTAGGAATATAGAAATTATGTATTCCTTTTTAAAAATATGTTTTTATTGATTTCAGAGAGAGGAAGGGAAAGGGAGAGATAGAAACATCAATTATGAGAGAGAATCATTGATCAGCTACTTACTGCATGCCCCTTACTAGGGATCGAGCCCACAACCTGGATGTGTGCCCTGACCAGGAATCAAACTGTGACCTCCTGGTTCATGGGTCGATGCTCAACCACTGAGCAACACTGTCTGGGGAGAAATTGTGTATTTCAGTGGTAATATGAGTAATACTCTTTGATCATAAGTGGTTTAAAATATGAAGGAGAGCTTTCAACCTTATTCCACTGAGTGTTAGAAAACACATGCCATTCAAAATGGGACTGGGTCCCAGAGAGAGATCTTATTTCTGGTCATGGGTAGAGATGGGAAATTAGGACAAGATCTCCTGGAATTTAATGACTTATATTCACTACAAGAAGTCAGGGTCCTGTAGGCTGAGGGTCTCAGTTGTGGAACAAAAGGGCTGAGCCTGCTGAGCTGCTGGTTTCCAGTCTCACTTCCCAACAGGCGACCCCCTCAGTACCCAAGACAGTTTTATTCTTGTGAGGCAGGCAGTGCCAATACTTGATTTCAGGTTGCTAAACTCACAGTTTTTCTGTTCACCCATTAGAACATCTGCAGTGAGGCTGAGGACACTGTCACCAGCTGTGGAGGGAGCACATGCAAGACCTGGGAATGAATGAAGTAAGGCCAGATTAGGTCAAGGATAGTCTGTAGGTTGCAAGCACTGGCCATGGTGCCTGGTGGCCAAGGCAATTGGCACTAGAGAATGTTCTAGATGCCTTAAGTTGCATGGAGAAGAATGAGGCACTGGTCTTTCTGGTGAGGTGGGACGATCTGTGTCAGTAGGGAAGGAATATAATGTTCAAATCCTTCTTGGGGAATGTAGCCCCCTCCTGCAGCACACACATGGAAGCTTTTGTAGGCAGTCAGGTAGAAAGGAACTACAAGGTTACAGGGGGAATTCAGCTTTCTGTCTAAGAAGATGTGGAATGGGGCCTCAGAAGCCCTCTCTGATTGGCCTTGGAGACAGTGGGGAGCAGTTATAAGTCTCAGAAATTTTGAAAGCACTGTCTGACTTTCATCATTTTTTGAAATATCTCCAGAATCAGAAAAGTAGTCACTGCAAACACTGATTTTATGTCCTGAACTAGGAAAATGAGGAAATAAAATGGAAACTGCAGTTTTATTGTGTGAAAGTCGGGCCAATTACAGTCATGTGCGTGAACGGCTCATCTCTTATCCCTCATGACTAGGATACACAATGAGGGTGACTCATGTAGAGCGCTTGATAGGGTGAGACTAACCAAGCGTTACTTGATTCCAGTAAAAAGGCTGTTATTTATGTGCTCTATGTGTGTTACTTGTATGTCAGAGACATTTTGTCTGTGATGTAAATACTTTTAAGAGAGCTTTGCTGAGGAGACTTTAGTGCTTTATAGATCAGAATGGACTAAATTTCCGGACAACAGGGCTCTTGGCCCACCTTTGGGTCTGGATTAGGCACACCAGAAGCAGGCTCTGCTGTAAGCACAGACTCTCAGCCTGTGAAAAGATTGAAATTGCCAACAGCCCAGAGTCACTGGGAAATCATCACAAAGTCACCATCACACCAATAGCATGATAACTGGCTTTTCATTAGGGCTTACTCCATGCTTGGTGCCGTGTAAAAGATTATATACATTGCCCTATTTAATTCACACAATTGCCTTATAAGGTAAACTAGAGGCCCAGTGCATGAAATTCGTGCACTGGGGGGGGGGGGGAGGGACACGTCCCTCAGCCTGGCCTGCACCCTCTTGCAGTCTGGGACCCCTCGCTCCTTACTGCCCACCTACTCGTTGCTCCTTAACACTCGGCTTGCTGCTTCTTAGCACTGGGAGAGGCACCACCACCGCTGTGCTCGCTAGCCGTGAGCCTGCCTTCTGGCTGAGCAGCACTCCCCCTGTGGGGAGTGCACTGACCACCAGGGGGCAGCTCCTGAGTTGAGCATCTGACCCCGGGTGGTCAGTGTACATCATAGCGACTGGTCGTTCTGTTTGTTCCACCGTAAGGGTCACTTAGGCTTTTATTATATAGATTATTATTTCTATTTTACAGATGAAAAAAAAAGGACACCAGCATCACACAACTGATAAGAGGTAGAGCCAGGAGGCAAAGGCGGGTATACGTGATCCCACAAGAAGCACCAGGCTGCCTGAGAAGCCTTAAGGGCACCCCAAACTCTTGAAGCCACTCTGATGGTAAGTCCTGACTGAGTGCTGTGGGGGAAGATCAAACTTTCCTTCACCCCAAGGTTCTTCTGGCTGGTCTACCAAGTAGACACGGGACAGATTAGCAAGAGAAAATAACCAAATTTAATACATACATATGTGTGGGAACCCCCCATTCATGAGAAAATCAGAGGCCCCACATGCAGGAGAGGTTCATAGATAGAAGGGGAACATGGGTGTATGAGACATCCTAAGCTAGAGATGAGGTAATGCACTTGGGGGCTTCAAACAGTCATTGTGGATGATAAGAAGAGCAAATGTTTAGTAAATAGACATCTGTCCTGTCTACAGATAGGACAAAAGAGGTTATCTTTGATGATCTCCATTACAGGCAAGGCCCCTAATTCAAGTTCATCCAGGCAGTCAGAGGAGGGCAGAAGTTTCTCCTGAGCCTGCAGCTAAAGTTGCTGTTAGCTCTGTCTACATATTACAGAAGCTCATCTTGGGGTGACTAGCTCCGAACGCCCACTGTGCCATACTGGATTCTTTCCCCTACATGACATTCAGTACCTGGTGTGGGTCTGGGGGGAGGGAGTCTCCTAGAATTCACATGCCTGGCAAAGGAGGCCTTTTCACTTTTTGCCTCAGCATTTTGGAGAGGGTGACCTTTCCTGCCAGGCTTGCATGCACATCAGCCTGCAGAGCAAGGTGTCACTCTCTCTCAAAGAGAGAACAGGGTGTCACTCTCTGAGGAAGGCTGGTGTCTTTGAGCACCTCCAGCTCAGGCGTGGAACCTCTCTGCAGGAGCCATGATTCCCAGTCAGTGTCAGTCACCCCTGCCAAACGAAGTGGCTCCTGTAGACTCAGAGGGTTGCCAATCAGATAAGAAATTGCTATCAGATTTCACCCTTGAAAGGTCTTCCTCCCTTTTCTCACTCTAGGATTGATTCATCTTGAGTTTCAAGATAGGGGAAGGTGAGGGTCAGGAAGAAATTTATAGGCCTACTTTCCAGGGCAATTTCCAATGTTTGGCTATAAACATTTTCAGGAGGGATAAAAGCAGTTACTTTATCACTACCCGCAGCACACAAATGGTCCCTGGGAGGGAGCAAAGCTGCCAGCAAGGGAGTGTGGGAAGGCAACCTAACACCTCTCTTTCCTATTTGCCCCCAGGGAGGGCGGGAGGCGGCCTGTTGAAAGTGTGAAGCACAAACCCAGCCTCCAAATTTGTACTTAATCTGGTATGCTCTTTCATTGCCAGCCCGAATCCATGACAATAGCTTCCATTTTCTCCCCATCTCCCAAGCAGTGAGCAACAAAGGAAAGATAATCTAAGAGCCCATGAAATGTTTTTATTGAAATCCTGTTCTCCAGAGAGAGATTGAGGAAGCGATTTAAGCAACCTTATTGCAAAATTAAAATGTATTCCCCTACTCCATGACAGGAAATGGGAGAGAGACAAGCCTATTAAAAAAAGCACCTCCCCCACCCACCCAAAAAATAAACCAGTTTGCAGGACTGGAACAATAAAGAGATGTTAAGTAATTATGCATCTCCCTAGCTGGTTTGGCTCAGTGGATAGAGCTAAAGCCTGTGGACTGAAGGGTCTCAGGTTCAATTCTGGTCAAGGGCACATGCCTGGGTTGCGGGCTCGATCCCCATGGAGGGGTGTGCAGGAGGTGCAATGATTCTCTCTCATCATTGATGTTTCTATCTCTCTGAAATCAATAAAAATAATATTTAAAAAATAATTATGCATAAAACAGCAAAAAACAGAATGAGGCTCAAAAAGGATCTTTAAAAAAAAAGTCTACATAATATTAACTCAGAAGGGACCTTCTTTGGAACATTCTGCATTATATTTCAAATTTTCTAATTAAAAAGATTCATCAAGCTGTGTGTAAAAGCCAGGAGGGGAAGTCCTTATCTCCAACACTGTACCTATGAGAGCACTTCCGATGCTGTACTGTTGACAGTGTTATGAAAGCATTTGGCAGTGCTACCAGGAAGATTTCAGGTGCTTCATGTTTTGTTTGCATAACACTTCTTGTGTTATACCATAATTTAGTGGCATCTAAGTAAACCTGCTTATTAATGAAGCTGATTAAAAAACAGACACAACATATCACCATAACACAGCTACGTTTCCTCTGCTCATCCACATTCTCCAGCCCCATACTCCTGTGGCTGAATATTCAGCTGAGACTAAAGTCAACAGGAAGTGTGCCCTGCTGAGCTCTTTTATAGGGCCAGTCTTCCTTCCTTCCTTCCTTCCTTCCTTCCTTCCTCCCTTCCTTCCTTCCTTCCTCCCTCCCTCCCTCCCTCCCTCCCTCCCTCCCTCGCTCCTCCCTCCCTCCCTCCCTCCCTCCCTCCCTCCCTCCCTCCCTCCCTCCCTCCTTCCTTCCTTCCTTCCTTCCTTCCTTCCTTCCTTCCTTCCTTTCTTCCTTTCTCTCTCTCTCTCTCTCTCTCTCTCTCTCTCTCTCTCTCTCTCTCTCTTTCTCCTCCCTTCCTCCCTCTCTTTTTTCTGTTTTGCTTGGTTTGGATGGCTTATTGATGGCTAATCTTTCACTAGATCCTCCAGGCATTTCAGAACCCATGGATTTAGTGAAATTTCCACCGGAAAACCTCCTCCTGTGTTTTAATGCACAGCAGCATGGGGATTGCACCCTAGAGTGGGCTGGGGTGGGCAGAAATACTTGGAATATGTAGGTGCTGTATAGCAAGGCTTTCCTCAGAAGGGCTTGTTTACTTTCCAAGACACACTTCTCTTCTCTGGCTCTGTGAGTACTGCTAAGTGCCTCTGTTGCTGCAAGGATGAGGGATAGAGTGGATTGGGGAGAGGAGCCCTCCTTCTGTCCCCATGTGTGCCGACCTGCTGGAAATGGAGCTTGTGGCCGCTAGTATCAAAGTGTTGTCCATGAACGGTGGTCATGGGAAGGCAGAGTACAAAGCCCCGGGCATTCCCTGACTGACCCCCTTGATGGAGATTGGTGAGGGGAGGGAAGAGGGATAAACAGATGGGGATTGGGGTGGGGGGGTGGGAAGGGGTGGTGGAGTGGAAGGAGGCCAACAAGGTGATGGCATGTAGAGAGGGCGATAGATCTCATCTACAAAGCCCTTGTCTCATCTCCCAGTCCTGACCTCTGGTGGTGGGGATGGGGCCTTCCCTCATCCAAACTTCCCCAAATCATGCCTGCAGATGTGGCAGCTCACCAGTGGCATCCACACTAATCAGATAGAGCCCACGTGGCATGTGAACTCCCCAAATCTCAAAGCACACTGTAGAATAGATGCAGAATCAGAGCAATACCTGATCTAACTGTCCCGCTTTCTCTCTTAAGAAGCTTTTAAGCCTTCAGGCAGAACGAGGTTACATAAAATCAAGGTAGTAAGCAGAATTATTCCTCCAGGCATGTTTGAGTCAGAAAGAGCCTGAATTTTAAAAATAAAAACTGCTGCCTGGCTTAATATATTCACTCCTCTAACGAGCCACCAAACAGCTATTGTACTCTCCCAGGCCGACGGACATATATCTTGCTGAGACACTTGCATCCAAAGTCAGGATATTGTCTGGGAAACCTGAGCCCACAGCTTGTGCAGAAGCCACCATCACCACATAATTCCTGCCAGAAGAATAGAAACCCAGGCACAAGGCAGCAGTGCAGAGTCCCCAAAGGACACGCTGCCATTTATTTCCAGCGTGCTTATTTTCCATTACACATTGTGCAAGGGGCGATTTTGAATGCTATCTTACTTTCTTTTCATGTCCCTT
This sequence comes from Myotis myotis, assembly GCF_014108235.1. Lineage (NCBI taxonomy): Eukaryota > Metazoa > Chordata > Mammalia > Chiroptera > Vespertilionidae > Myotis > Myotis myotis. The sequence continues at coordinate 39,325,140 of NW_023416357.1, forward strand.
CATTTACTGCACCCCGGGAGACAGTCAAAGTCTCCAGGCCACACTCTGCAATAAAAGCCCAGCAGGTCTGAAGGATATAGCATGAAGCTTCCCAGATGGCCAGGAAGTTCTGCTGACGGTACTAAAATTCAGGAGCTTCATCTAGCATCCCAGGCAGGTGTGTTTATTTAGCAAAGGGAAAGCTGGAAATGTTTCCTTTGAGGATGGCTTCTCTCCTTCCTGTGCACGGAGAGCTGGTGTATTTTCCTCCCAACTGCCTTGATCCCTGGCTTTGCCACTTCTGGGTCTCAGACCAGCTTAGGAGCTTTGTTTGGATTTGGAGGTCACTTTTCTCAGGATCTTTGTACCATCAAGAGTAAGGAGGGGCCATTTATGAACTGTGATCTGAGGGCAGAATCCTGTTCCACTCAGATAGAGCCTTTCCTGGACTGCCCCTGAGTGCACGATGACCCGAAACAGTCACACATTGGTTCCTGATGCTTAAGTGCAGGCACCCTCGCAATATATTCATAGCAAATAATATGTTTCCTCCCCAAAATAAACTCACAGCCCCACTTCCAAGTGAAGTGTCTCACTCTGCATGTCACTGAAGATACCCTTTTGTTCCTATGAATTTCTGAGTTCTGAGTTAAGGTTGCTTTGGTGCATTTTGGAAAATGCCTCAGCTGTATCAAAATCAGTGGTTCTCAAAATTTGTAAGTATCAGAGTCACCTGGAGGGCTTGTTAAAATAGCTTGCTGGACCCCTCCCTCAGATTTTCTGATTGAGTAGGTCTTGGGTGGGGCCCAAGAATTTGCATTTATAACTAGTTCCTGGGTACAGTGGGTTGCATAGTGTTCCCCCCAAATGCATGCTCTTCCCAGGGCCTCATAGTGGATATCATTTGGAAATAGGGTCATTGCAGATGTCATTGCTGAGGATGAGACTATTCTGGAGTAGGGTGGACCTTTCACCCAATTTGACTGGTTCATACAAAAAGGAGAAGAGACCCAGAGACGGAGACACAGGGGAGAAGGTTATGTGACAACAGAGACGCAGACTGGAGTGATGTGTCCACAAGACACGGTGCCTAGAAGCAGCACCACAAACTAAGAGAAAGGATGGAACAGGTCTTTCCCTAGAGCCCTCAGCGGGAGCATGGTCCTGCCTACACCTCAGTTTTGGACTTGCCTTCAAAACTGTCAGAGAATAAATTCTGTTGTTTGAAGCCCCTGGTTTGTGATAATTCATGTTGCCAGCCCCAGGAAACTAATATTCCAGAGATGCTGATGTTGCTGGCCCTTGAATTTCACTTTGAGAACCACTGATCAAAATTAACCAGATCATCTCCTCTTTCTTCAACTCCTAGTCTTTCAATATTCGTGTTAAATTTTCTCTCCAGAATAATTCCTACCTGCATCTGGCAGCATGTGCTTAATTCCCTAAGAAGCATTTTCACCTTCTCCTGATTCCTTAATACTTCCCTGTTTCTTGTTCCTGACCCTTTTGCCCCCATATAATCCATGGGGCTCTCTTCAGCTACACTGTGGTCAAGTCGGATCTCGGATCCCCCCCAACCTGATAGAGAACTGTGACTTGTATGGTTGGGTTTTCATACACTCTAATAAGAGAGAGACACAGGTAGCAGGAAGCCTTTGCAAGAGACATCAGGGAGCTGGAGGGATGGGGTGGGAGCGAGGGGATTTTGGCCTCAGGAAGACAAGCATTAAGAGGGATTTATCTGCCTTCAAATATATGAAGTGTTACCGTGTGTACAATGCAGACAGCATGCTTCCCACCCCTCCCTCCAGGAAGCAGCCAACGCCAAGCAGGCTTAGGAAGGAGATCTTCCAGTGGGCAGAAGGCATTTTCTGAGGTTGGAGGTTTTAAGTCACTGGAATGTCAAGGGAGAAGTTTAAGAGCAGACACCTCTGCATTAAATTTGCTTTAAGTCGGGCCCTTCCTGGAGCCAGGAGCATGAACAAGAGAGACTTCTGAGGCGCTCTGCTCTTTGAGTCTACAGCCTTGCACAAGAAGGAAAATGCCCAGTTGGGAAAAAAGTAACTCAAAGGGAAGAAACATCTTTTTATTGGTATATATATATTTTTTATCCTAGATAGGGAATCTGCCTGTATTTTTTTTTCTCCTTCTTCTTTTAACTTCAGCTTTATGGAGGTATAACTGACACATAAAATTGTAAGATATTTAAAGTGTACATTGTGGTGATTTGATATATGTATACAATGTGAAAGGAACCCCCTCCTCGTAGCTAACGAACAAATCCATCACCTCACATGTTTCTCTTTTTGTTCTTCCTTGGTGAGAACATTTAAGTTCTACTCTCTTTGTATTTCTCCTTTTATATTTTTAATTTAATGCCCAGAAAATATCCTTTTGTGCTAAATTAAGGACTTAGGTTAGTTAGAAGGTTTGCATTCTAATCCTCCGGTATTATCTATTCTTGTCAAGTCCAATTTTTCAACCTGTATGATGACACAGGCAGTGCATGTTCATTTTCTATTGCTACATAACAAATGACCACAAATTCAGTGGCTTAGAACAACACATACTTGTTATCTCCGAGTTTCTGTGGGTCAGGCGGCTGGGCACAGCTAACTGGGCCCTGTCCTTAGGGTCTCACAAGGCTGTAATCAGGGCGGCAGGGGGCTGAATTTCTTTCTGGATCTCTGGGTCCTACTCCAAGCTTACATGGTTGTCAGTTGAATTCAGTTCCTTGTAGTTGTGGGACTGAGAGCCCTGCTTTCTTTTTGGCTATCAGCTGGGGGCTACTTCTTAGGTCCTTGTATGTGACCTCCTCTCGGGTCCTATCTCAACACATGGCTTCCTTCTTCAAGGCCAGCAGGAGACTCTCTTTAAGAGTGACAGGCATCACCTTGACCATGCTCTACTGAATGGAAGACAGTAATGGGTTCCACCTGCACTCAAGGGGAGAGGATTATATAAGGGGGTGACCCTTCGGGGTCATCTTAGATTTCTGCCTACCACGTGGAGATTGGGAAGGGGCTCTTCTGCTCTTGCTTTTCCCAAAGGACCCACTGCCAAGGGGGACTGCAACCCAAAGGCTCATACTGCATTTGGGATTTATCTGATTAAATAAATAATCAAATGGAATTCCAATGGAATGCCGAAAGCTTGAAAATCTGTTTGACACACCAATTGTGCACTAATGCTCAATTAGTCAACTGTTGGACTAATAGTTCTTTAATCAAGAAACTATTAAAATCAGTGGTTTTCTTTAATAAAGAAAATTTTTTTTTGGCAGTATATCATAGCCAGACTGCCTGCGTTAAAATCCCAACTCTGATTTTCATAGTCATTTAGCCTCTCTGTGCCCAGTTTCCCTCATTTATAAAATGGTGATAATAATAATACTTCATAAAATGCTGTTGAGAATGAAATGAATTAATACATATAAAGTGTTTAGGACAATGCCCGGCACATCATAAACACTGTATATGTGTTGTTAACTGTTATTTGAGTCAGGACACCAGACATGCCATTCACATGCATGACACTCCCTTAAATTCTTAGGACTCTGAACATTTCTTGGCTGTAACTATGACTCTGCTTCTTTCTCTTCTGCCCAGACTGAAAGAAAAGTGACATTAGTACAGGGCTAAGTTGTTATTACCTCCTTTTAGTAGATAAAGAAATTGAGGTTCAGAAGTTGCCAATGAGAAGTTAAACTGAGAGTCAAACCCAAAGTCCTTCAGGCCCCAAAGCCTGTACTGTTCCGCTGCACAGTGCTATCTGAGTGCTGAGCAACAGGAGAGGGGGAGGCACTGACGTGGCCCACGGTGCCCTCTGTGTGGGGAGAGGGGAGCCCAGCAGGCAGCACGGGGCCCCATCAACCGTGACTAACTAGGTTGCATTTCTGATGGATTTGACACCAAAGTGCTTTGCTGAGTATTAATTCTGCCAAGTACCACCGCTTTAACACAAGCCAAATACTGTCAGCATGAGTTCCTCAGTTTTTTTTTTCTCAAATAAAATTTACGTTGTTTGTAAGACAAAGTGAGATAATTTTTGATAGCCTTGGGTAGATGTTTTAGCACTTCTCAGATAATTAGGTAGATGCTATAACACTTTACTCTTCTCATATAAAAAGTGTGGAGGCAGAGAGTAGGAGAGATTAGAAAGGAGACAAGCTGCAGGCCGAGAGGGAGACAGCACTGATGAAGAGCATGCGTCATCTGTGAGATGCTGTGATGACCCTTTGGATAAGAAACCCGCTCAACCCTGGAGCCTCAGATGTCACTCCAGGATGCTCTTCCAACTTTTTCTCAGTTCACTTTCAGAAATTAGACAAAAAGTGAGTAAACAGAAAGCTTCCTGATAAACAGAAGCCTACTGAACACCTGGTGGAGAAAACAGAAGCACGGCCCAGTGATTGGCACTGGGTGGAAGCTCAAAAGCCTTCTGAACATCATCAATTTCAAAAGGTAGAAGCTGACAAAATGGACTTGGAATCACACACACTGTTTCAGTTCTCAGCTCAGTAACTTAGCTATTAAACAGAGTCTTGTGTTGTCATTCCTAAGATGGAAATAGTAACATCAACCTTGCAGGTTAGATTAAGTTAGACAATGATTCAATTAACACAGCGCGTGGCTCATAGAAAGTGCGCATTAATGGGGCCTGCTGTTTCTGTACTCCTGCTATATCATAACTATTAAGACAAGAATGACATATGAACAAATGTGGTCATTTCAGTGTAAGTACTGTTTAGAAAAGTCCTACTTAGGCAGAGTCCCATGCTTGGATTCCAGCATGTGGGAGACCAAGGAATGGTGGGACTGGGCAGGAGGGGACATAGCCCAGATGTTATTGTCCATATGTTATGTCTGGCACTGGGCACAGGTGGCATACAAAGAATTCTGAGTTTCAGGAATAACTGGGTGATGACATTAGAAGACAAGCCAGGAGTTGTCTCTTGGGTGCAATAGATGTGACAATGACACCTGCATGAGAATGAGGCGGGGATGGAAGGGAATCCCTGTCTATACATGTGTCGACAGGCCTAGGAAATGGTTGAAAGTGTAGTTAGGGCAAGGCTGTAAGAGGCAGTGAGTCGAGGACACAGACTCATAGGTTTGGTACCTATGGCCTCAGACAAGTTAGTAAGCCTCTCTTTGCCTCAACTTTGTCATCTATAAAATCAGAGGCTAGTCCTTCCCATGCAGACTTCTGTAGTGATTAAATGTGACAGCACACATCTGAAAGCCTTAGCAATGCTAGGTACACAAAAATATTAACTCTCATTATTACTACCCCTATTATTCAGCAGAGAGTGGGATTCAGCAAAACCAAAACAACCAAACAAACAAAGAATTAGAAGGCAGAAAGGTGGAATTTGCATCCAGATTTGAGATTCCACCTCCTGGGTATCACTGCCCCTCCTGTCCTTTTCAGAGTCAAGAATTCCCTTTATGTTCTGTCCCCTGTATGTCTGTCCACGCTCTTACTGAGACACATATTCTTGTAGAAGTGTGTCTAGAAAAGGTATTTTTAAGGTGCCTGCATCTTTTGTCCCTGGCAGTGGAGGGGGGGCTTTGAATGACTTTTGAAGGAGTTCAGAACTAGTCCGAAAGATCAATTGTTCTTTTAGGACCATGATATCATTACAAAAAGGCCACATTTGACCAACCAAGAATACAGTTTATTATTTCCCCCAGAAGTGAAAATTATTAGTTTCTGATTCCTTGTGGTCTTCCAAATGTTCCAAGTACAATGTATGGCTGAAAGCTAAGTTCAAAAGTCAATTTCAAAAGAAACCATTAGGCATATCCTGAAAGAAATCAATTGACTTCATTTGCTTGGGAAAGGCATTTCAGCACAAAAAGGCCAGAAAAAGGATGGTCGGCCTTTTGAAACAGACCAGTTTTTGCAGGGGTCAGGAGGAAAAGCGGAAAGGCGCTTTGCTGATGGCTAGAGATAAGTGTGAGGGGGACTGTGCAGGCAGCCTGAGCATGAGCCTTGTGTCTTACCCTGGAAGCTTACCATCTAGGGAGAAAAATGGAAATGATTGTCCCTGGCTTTCAACTGAGTGCAACTGTAAAGGAGAAAACCTCACTTCTGTGTGTCTCTTTACTGTTCACACAGAATGCTTCACTTCTGACATTTCGGTTACCAAATGTATGGGGTCTTCTCCTCCCACTCCCCCCCCCCCCCGCCCCCACACACCCCAAGCAATTCTCAGAGACACCAGTTAGGTGTCCTATAATTCATTTCAATTCAATCTGACACTGTCTACCTGGAGATTCCTCACTCTTATTACCCCTGAGACTCAGAGTTAGTAGATCTGAGTGCAGCCCAGGAACCAGGACTTTTATAAAGCACTCTGGTTGTTCTGATAGTCACCCAGATCAGGAAGCCATTGATTTGCATTGCAAGCTCCATTTCTCTAAGGAACTAAATGGAAATTAATCCTGTAAACAATGAATAGCTGAACATTACTGTCATCTAGACCATCTGACCCCCTCAACTTCTCTGGGATAAAGGAGACTAAAATGAAATGAGCTAGTGGTGTGCACACACTGTTTGGCAAGATGACAACATCTGGATTTGGAAGAAAAAAACTACCTTTTTTTAGGAGGACATCAGACAGTAGAAACCCAATTTGTTTACCTGTGAATAGGTGAGAACCCTTGGGACAAAGGCCTCATATTCTGTAAAATCTGAGTAATGGGCAGATGAGATTAACTCAGAACCCCTCCAATGCGCAGAATTGCAGAGTGAGTGAGGACTCAGGGTGAGAATGGCTGGATCATAGGCCCTTACTTCCCTCTTTCTGGCTACTCCTATATGCCATGTGCAAGCAGTTCTCTTAGAACAGTGGTTCTCAACCTTCTGAATGCCGCGACCCTTTAATACAGTTCCTCATGTTGTGGTGACCCCCAATTTCATTGTTACAAATGGAACATAATTAAAGCATAGCATTTTTTTTTTTTTTACTGTATCACTACAAATTTTATTCAGAAACCCATCTTTGTTTTTTTAAATTGTTTTTTAAAAAAATTCCCATTATGAACTGGTTTGGTCAATCAACTACAACACTTTCTAGCAGACATACGGTAAAAATGGCCTGGCTCAGAATCGCCCAGATCTCTCACGATCTCTTGACCGCCTCCTGTCACGCTCCCGTCCCCCACCGCCTCCGCCACCACCTCCGCCACCGCCACGACCACGGTCTCTAGACCGAGAGCGACGCTCCCGGGACCGGGACCTCGATCGATGCCTGAAACAAAGGAAAAGAAACAAAACTTCTTGCGCCGGCGCCCATACAGCTCCCGCCGCAGCTCTCTGGAAATGGGCTTCAGATGCATGAAGTTGCAGAAGCCGCCTCGTGTACACTCTCCCATTTCATATTGGCGGCAACAGGCTTCCCGGAAGTCGGTCACGGGGGAAAGCTCAGCGTGGATGGGCTGCCCATTGAACCAGCGGTTGTTCAAATCAATCACAGCTTTCTCCGCATCTTCTTCACGGCGAAACTTCACATACACGTTTCCAACGAGGTGATCTCCAAGGCTATCACAGACATTCATCTCCTCCACCTCGCCGTACTTCTCCTCCATTTCTGTGAAAACCTCCTCAAAAAACTCATCATAGTGTTCCTGCATCTCGACATCGTTCACAGCACAGCGCAAACCGTCAGCAGACTGGGAAGAGTTTTGAGGGTTACGGTAAATGTTCAAGAGGGCAATGGTCTGGCTAAAGGTTGGTTTATTGTGCAACCGAGAGCATCTGTCTCCATGATTACAATATGTAATTATATATGTGTTTTCCGATGGTCTTAGGCGACCCCTGTGAAAGGGTCGTTCGACCCCCAGGTTGAGAACCGCTGTCTTAAAAGATTTAATCTGCTCCCAGAGGCTCCTCACTGTCTCCTCTCCATCTCTCTGGACCAGACTGAGTTAAACTCTGAGCCAATTCTCTGCCAAGATCACATGCTCCTTTGCTTCTTGTCTCTGCTGGTGAATGGGGCTTTATTCCCAATGACCCAAGATCCTAAGCCCATATCAAGAACAACAGCTCAGAAAGGCACTGACCAAAGTCTGTGGCTCAAATTGTAATACAGTATCTTCCTGAAAACTGGGAAGAGCTGTGTGGACATGGGCTGGGAAGGATTTCAATTATCTGTTGTTCTGGATGAAGGAGTCTGTTGGTTCAGAAAAGGGACCCTCAGTTAGTTTCAAGACTATTTTTTTTTTTTCACAGATATCGGTTTTCCCACACAATCAGCAATCATTTATCAGGTAGGCACACACTTACTTCATTTCCTCTGTAGATGGGTGAAGATACTCCCACTGGTTGAGTGCCCACCAGGTGCCAGGCACTGGGTAGAACTCAACATATTAATTCTGTTATTTTACCTTTCACTGAGGTCCTGGGAGGTGAAGTGACTTGACCTTCCCATAGGGAGTACCAGTAAATGGCAGAGAAAGATTCAGACCCTGGTCTGTGCGCTTCAGTGCCCATGCTTCTTGTGTCTTTCATGACTTGAAGCACAAATGATGGATCAGGTTAAGAGAAATGTTTTAAGAGCTATGAAGATTGCTAACATTGTCAATGATAAGAGCGTTTCAGTAATATCCAAGTCCAATTCATTTTGTTCTTCTTGAAGCTTATTTGATTGTAAAACTATAAATATCAATTATTTTTCAAAATGCTTAGAGATAACGCGTGCCTACACATCAGCGTCTACTGGTGGGCCTTGTTTTTTAAAGACATTGGGAGAAAAATAGAAAATTATCCAATTATTTAGTGTGAGATTATTCTTGTCATGAGGATTTTGGTTTGCCAAAGGATTTCCTTTAATAGGAATGGGCTTTAGCAGCCCATCCTTTCCTGACCAGTTGTTAATTTGGTGCCTACTTGGAGCAGTGATTCTAAATCCCCATATACTGTACCCAGAGCTTGTGATGCAATGGCTCTGAGGTGAGGCCTGGGCTTTGGGAGTTTCCAAAGCTCCCAAGATGGATCTAATCTGTAGATCCATCTAATGTGTAGCCCAGCTGGAGAACTACTGATTTAGATTGGTCGGGGGAGAAGAAAACTAGGGGAGGAGAATGCCAAAGCTAAAGAATGAGGAATCACTGTGGGGTAAACCAACTCATTCCAGTTTGCTATGGACTGTCCTGGTTTTAACACTGAAAATCCTGTGTCCCAGCAGATGACTCAGATCCAGGCAAAGTGGGACTGTTGGTCACCCTCACATACCACAGTGTATGTGGTATGTAAAGACAACGGTTCTCAAAAGACAGTCTCTGTCCATGGGAAAGGATGTTTGCAGAACTTTTCTCTATACAACACTCAAACCACATGGCTCTCACGTGGACGCACACATCCCATTCCATTTGAATTCTAGCAGAACAAAAGTGCATGTCTGCCTTCACCACAGGCACTCCCTTCACTTTGACCTTTGGTGCAGAGCCTGACTGTTGTCCACAAAGAGTCAAGCCCCAGTCTGGCCCTGTGGAGTCATTCAAGGCCCTGTTATTTGAGAAAAGATTTGCTGATAGGTCTGTTGTTTCCTGTTGCCTTTTGGTAAATAATTCCCAACACCTGAAGATTATCAGAGCTCTTTGAAGTGCCCTCTGGCTCTGATTCCCATCAATTTACAAGCGATGTGAGATAACTCTGAATTTACCCAAATTAATGTATAACTTTTAGAGGTACTCCACCCACTGTGAGCATCCTGACTGGCTTTCAAGGCATCTCACTTGCTTCTGACTTCCCACGGGCTCCGGAATCTGGCCCTGGAGAGGGAGGCAGTCATTCCTGCTCACTGAGCATGTTTGGCAGCTTTCGCAGTAAACACCAAGGAGACCGGTCTCTGCTCTGACATGTTTCAAGTGTTGAATCAAACTTCAGCTTCTGGTGGGCCCTGCCTGCCCAGCCTGGGGCTGGTCTCCTGAAGGCCCAGCTATTAGCAAGTGACCTGTAGTCACAGACCCGAATGGCCAACATGGTCAACAGTATGCCCTGTGAAAAATCCCACATTTGGGAACACATGACAGGAGTTGCAGGGTGCTCCTTTGCGGTCTGTCTCATGTGTGAAGGGCTCGCTCCGTGCTAGCCAGCATGCCAGGGCAACACAGACAGGGCCATTCTTCATACTCGCAATAAACATGAGAGGGAGATATTACTACCAGTGATTTATAGAGGAGAGAGGAGGCTTGATGAGAATAAGTTCCACAGCTGGTAAGTGACAGAGGTGAGAGATGACAGGGCTTGATCCCAGAGCACACATTCTAAAAAGGGCAAAGAGAAGATGTTAGAAACACAGCACATAAAACAGATGAACTTAGACAGAAAAAGAAATTTAAAGTATTAAGAGTGTAGCATAATGGTTCCATGCCTGGACATGGAGCCAAACTGCCTACTTTCAAATCTTGGCTCCGCTTATCTATAAAATGGGTTTAAATAAGTTAATCTAGTTAGAATAGCTCTGAGATCTGGTCTTATTATTAACTTTATTGTTGTTGTTGCTATTATAGTATTATTACTTTCTTATATATCTTTGTTGAGGGCATACCTGAGTTCCTTGGTCCTGGGAAAAGAAGCCATTCAGAGCAGAGCATATTTTATTTCCTGTCAGATCATGGCACAATTGTTTTCTTAAAGGTTTTTTGAAAAAGGGAGTAAAGATCTTCAAACCCCAAACTCTGCTAATTTTCATTAAGAAATGTTGAAACCAGGGCTGTGTTCAGTGCTTAACAGTTGATGCTGAATAGTTTGCAGCTGGAGAACATTTTGCAAAGGGAACTTTTAATTGGCCTCCACCCCATTCTTGGGTCCAGATTCATTTTATACTCATCAGAGCCACCTTGGATATGAAGAAACACCTCATCATAGGCTTAGACAGGCAGCTATAAATCATCTAGTTCAGCTTTCCCTGTTTTGGGAATCCCTTCTTTCGTCTCTCTTGGCATTTGAATGCCTCCAGTGTTGGGGCAGTCACCACCTCAAGATAAAGCCTGTATCAGTCTCCACTAGCTGTAAGTGTTACAAATTCCTTTCTGAGTAAATCTGAAATCTGCCTCCCTCTACCCACAACTGCAAATTGACTGCAGTCCGACCACTAGGCGACTGTTAGCATTGCCACATCCTCTTCCCCAAGAGGGAGATATCTTTTAAATTCGTTGTTTAGATAGTTGGCAATTTTGTTGTCTTCAAAATTTGTTTCATAGAAAATGCTCCAATCTTGGAAGACAGGTCTTAGTATTATGCGTGGAACAATGTGCTTACTGTGTGGACTATTTTTTGGACATAAACAACAAGCATTGCTTAACAGTTTTGTGCAAACATGTTCTAATGGGCTTAAGTATGAGATTTGGTGATTTTAGCCCAGGGCCAGACTGGCCACGGTTCAGGCTTCCAATTGAATCACTAGTTCATAATCACCTTTATTACCTGGCTGTTTAAGTTGTTTCCTATATGTGTGTCTTTTACCCATTCAGGTACTAGTGGGGCCTGATCATTTCTGACTATTTCCATTTTCAAGGTGGAATTGCTATTTTCAGCTTAATGTCTTTTTCTGAAACCCAGAAGTAGAGAAGGTTTTCTGTGCAGGAATCTGCAAAGCCACTGCTTTCTAGGACTAAAATTAATTAGGAGAGGAGAATTGCTCTGGTTTAAAAAAAAAGGGGGGGGGGAGGAGGGCTATCCCTCATTCACACTAATAACAACGTTCCTCTTTATAGTCACTTCCCTTCTGCAACGGACTTCAAAGCATGGCCCAATTAGATCATTTTTATGATTTTTGTTAAGTATGAGTGATGTGCTGTATTATGACCCCTGCTTTATAGAGAGGGAAGTGAGGAGGAGGGAAGCCTAGAGCACAGGGAAGGAGGAGGAGCTGGAATCTGGACCTATAACCTCATTCTAGCTATTTCTCGCCTTGTCAGTGTCCTCCTACCTGCCTATTCTTCAAAGGACATTCATGTGACTTCAACTTGGTGGAGAAGTTTCTTCCCAACCACTTTTATGCCATGCAACTCTTGATTTGATTCGGGTCTTTTTTTTCCCTAGGTGTTATGGGCATTGTGATTCAAAACATTTTGTTACAGCTGCCTATGCTTTATTCTTAAAATATGGAATGGAAGTTCCTTAAGCCAAGGGACTATGTAATCTATTTCTTGCAAAGCCCAAATAGCTCTTGCATAAGTGGTGGCTACATAGTGTTTACTCAACAAAATCTTAGCTGTCTTTCTAGGACTTAGATGACAGGACACGCCACAGTAGGAATGACTGATTATTCACGCCTGGAAGGTGGGCTTGGAGAGGAAGAGACTCCACCAATCAACACAATAATTTAGTGCCCTCCCTGTGCAGGGCATTGTGTTATGTTGTGAAAACCATTCAAAGAAAGGCGGGATTCTGCCTCTGCCTTCAGGAACTTCTGGTTTCCTTGAAGGGGAACGGACCCTACTGCAGAGGGCCTGGTCTACGCAACATGGAGATGTGGCTTTGAATCTCTGTTCTGTCACTTATGTGTGGTCTTGAGCAGGTTGTTTAAGCTGCTTGAGCCTCTGGATTTTGTTTTGTAAAATTAAAATAATAACAATATAGTGATAATAAATGAGATAATGTCTACAAAACCGTTTGACACAGGGGCTCATACAGAGTTAAGAATCAATAAATAGCTGCCATTTAAACATTATTATTAAACTAGCGGCCCAGTGCATGAAAATTTGTGCAAAAGTAGGCCTTCCTTTCCCAGGCTTCTGGCACACAGGCTTCCCTCTGGCACTTGGGACCTGGGCTGGCTTCCCTTGGGCCCGGGCTTTGTCAGGAAGGATGTCCGGAATGATGTCTGGAAGATGTCCAGTCTAATTAGCATATTACCCTTTTATTATTATAGATGAGTAAGAATGGCAGCCAGTCACTGTATTCTAAGGTGGGCACACAATAAGTAACCAGAAGCCCTTTTTGTACTGTTTTGTAAATCTCAAATGAAACAATGAAGTAAGTGTATACTATCAAGTCTTCTGGCTTCATAATGGTCATTATCTCTAGGCACATAGCCATGACAACAATGTATTGTTTCGGAAGGTTTCTTCTGACTCTTTCCATGTCTGACTGAGCAAAAAACAACAAATTACAGTGAGGAGAGATACCTATAAACCCCAAAGGTCACCTACGCTGCTCTCCTTGCCACCACACCAGCCCACAAGGAGGGTTCCACTTTTGGACAATGTGCTTGGAACAGAAATCGCCCCTTCTCGCCCCTAATTGCCTTCTGCCTCCCCCAGGCTAAACTTCTGGTTCAAATTCTGTGGTTGAGTTCCCCTGTGAGAGGCCACTAGAGCCTTTCAGGTGTGCAATAAATCTTCCACGGGTGCACACATTTCAAATCCCTACAGGGCAGGCATTAACCCCATCTGTGGGGTGTTGGTGTCTGTGAGTGTGCATGTACATGTGTGACAGAAAAGTTTTCATGATGCAAATATTTATGGACTTTTAACCTTCCTCTCTAATCTCAGTAGTTCCGTGGCCAAATCATCTTTTAACTGCTTTAATCTTTCTTTATAAATCACTCAGTGCCTCTTCCTGTTCCACTCCAATCTGTCAACCTCTTTCTTGTTTCTCAGGTGCCCTGAGTGGAGGGCAGAACTGTCCAGATTTGCTCCCAGGTTGTGTCTGGGTCCCACACAGTGTGGTCTGTCTCAGAGATGGGCCTGAGAGCTCTAGGAGCAGAGGGCTTCCTCTCTAGATACACTCAAAAGAGACAACATTTCAACTCAAAAGAGACAACATTTCAACTCAAAAGAGACAACATTTCCATTTGGAGCCATCAGGCAGCAAAGAAAAGACCCTTCAGGCTTTTTCACACAGAGGCTTCTCTAGGTTTTAATGTCTGAGAAACCTGTCTCAGACAGCTGGGCCGTGAGGGGCTCTGGGACTGAGATTGGTGGGGAAAGAGCACCTGATAAAGGCACCACACTTTTCAGTTTCTCTCTCCCAAGATCCAGCCACCGGTGATTTAATCACACATTTCAGGATGCTTTGCATCTTATTAGCTACAGACCTATACCTTACCTTGAAGTGTTTAGGAAAGGTTACTAATTTTGGAAATGTGATTGGTTGGGACAGAAATCATCCATCCACTCTTCCCCCACCTCATCTCTACCCTCCTAACCTAAGCTTCTCATTCAAATTCTGTAGTTCAGTTCCCTTGAGAGTAGCCACCGAACCCTTTCAGATGTGCAAGCTGTGCTTACCCCTGTACTGGGATGCGGCAGTATAAGCCATACTCTAGGTGTGTTTCTCCGAGGCAGGGACGAGGTCCCCCGAAACTTTCATTGCTCCATTTTTGATCATGCTCAGTTCTGAGTAAGTATCCCTTCCAGAATTGATCAAAACAGTCACACAGAGCAGAGGCAGCCATGGGCTGCAATACCTCATGGCTAGCTTGATGGGAACCCATTGGGCACCTTGTAGAGTGGAAAGTGATTATGCTGAAAAGCATGAATGAGCCAGACCTCATCCAATGCTTCTTAGTAAACAGAGAGAGCCAAAATGCTTTCTGGAATCTTAAAAAAGAGTTGAGGGATAAAGTCTAGGAAAGCCAATATGTGTAGCAAGTATGTTTTTAACTGAGATGTGTCACCTAAGAAAAAGTCCGCTGAATCTCTGCTAATGGAAGACATCATTTGGGGGGTTTCAACTTCTGTTCCATGATAGCTAACACCAATGAAGTTATCCAGTTATTTATGTTTTAGTTAAAGCTGAAGGAAGATTCTTTTTTTTTTTAATTAAATCTTTATTGTTAAGATTATTACATTTGTCCCTCTTTTTTTCCCATATAACTCCCCTCCTCCCAGTTCCTGCCCCACCCTCCGCCCTCACTCCCCACCCACTGTCCTCATCCATAGGTGCACGATTTTTGTCCAGTCTCTTCCTGCGTCTCCCACACCCCTTTCCCCCCCAAGAATAGTCAGTCCATTCCCTTTCTATGTCCCTGATTCTATTATAATCACCAGTTCATTCTGTTCATCAGATTATTTATTCACTTGATTCTTAGATTCACTTGTTGATAGATGCATATTTGTTGTTCATAATTTGTATCTTTACCTTTTTCTTCCTCTTCCTCTTCTTTTTCTTTTTAAGTATTTCTTTTTTTTTTATTATTAGTTAAGGTATTACAAATGTGTCCTCATCCCCCCCATTAACCCCCAACCTCCCCCCCACACACACTCATGCTACCATCCCCCTGTTGTCCATGTCCATTGGTATGGCTTATATACATGTATACAAGTCCTTTGGTTGATCTCTTCCCCTTACCCCCGCCCTCCCCTACTTTCCTTCTGGGGATTGATAGCCTGATTGCTGTTTCTCAGTCTTTGAGTCTGTCCCTTTTCATCAGTCTATGTTGTTCTCTATAATCCACAAATGAGTGAGATCATGTGGTATTTATCTTTCTCTGACTGGCTTATTTCACTTAGCATAATGCTCTCCAGTTCCATCCATGCTGTTGCAAAAGGCAAGAGTTCCTTTTTTTTTTTTTTACCACAGCATAGTATTCCATTGTGTATATGTACCACAGTTTTCTAATCCACTCATCTGCTGATGGGCACTTAGGCTGTTTCCAAATCTTAGCTATGGTGAATTGTGCTGCTATGAACATAGGGGTGCATATATCCTTTCTGATTGGCGTTTCTGGTTTCTTGGGATATATTCCTAGTAGTGGGATCACTGGGTCAAATGGGAGTTCCATTTTTAGTCTTCTGAGGTAGCTCCATACTGTTCTCCACAGTGGCTGCACCAGTCTGCATTCCCACCAGCAGTGCAGAAGGGTTCCTTTTTCTCCACATCCTCTCCAACACTTGTTGTTTGTTGATTTGTTGATGATAGCCATTCTGACAGGTGTGAGATGATAACGCATTGTCGTTTTGATTTGCATCTCTCGTATAATTAGTGACTTTGAGCAGGTTTTCATATGTCTTTCGGCCTTCTGTATGTCCTCTTTCGAAAAGTGTCTATCTAGGTCCGTTGCCCATTTTTTTATTGGATTGTTTATCTTCCTTTTGTTAAGTTTCATGAGATCCCTGAAAATGTTGGAAATTAAACCCTTATCGGTGGTATCATTGGCAAATATGTTCTCCCATGTAGTGGGTCTTCTTGTTGTTTTGTTGATGGTTTCCTTTGCTGTGCAAAAGCTTTTTATTTTGATGTAGTCCCATTTGTTTATTTTCTCTTTAGTTTCCATTGCCCTAGGAGCATTATCAGAGAAGAAATTTCTTCGGCATATGTTTGTGATTTCGCTGCCTGTGGATTCCTCTAGTATTTTTATGGTTTCCCGTCTTACGTTTAAGTCTTTTATCCATTTTGAGTTTATTTTTGTGTATGGTGTGAGTTGGTGATCTAGTTTCATCCTTTTGCATGTATCTGTCCAATTTTCCCAACACCATTTATTGAAAAGACTGTCTTGACTCCATTGTATGCTCTTGCCTCCTTTGTCGAATATTAATTGGGCATAGTGGTTTGGGTTGATTTCTGGGGTCTCTAGTCTATTCCATTGATCTATATGTCTGTTCTTGTGCCAGTACCAAGCTGTTTTAAGAACAGTGGCTTTGTAATACAGTTTGATATCTGGTATTGAGATCCCACCTACTTTGTTCTTTCTCAGGATTGCTGCAGCTATTCGGGGTCTTTTTTTATTCCAGATGAATTTTTGGAACGTTCGTTCTAGATCCATGAAATATGCTGTTGGTAATTTAATGGGGATTGCATTGAATTTATAAATTGCTTTGGGTAGTATGGACATTTTGATGATGTTGATTCTACCAATCCATGAACACGGTATATTCTTCCATCTGTTTATGTCTTCCTCTATCTCTTTTTTCAGTGTCCTGTAGTTTTCAGCATATAAGTCTTTTACCTCCTTAGTTAAGTTTATTCCTAGGTATTTTAATTTTTTTGGTGCAATGGTAAATGGGATTGCTTCTGTAGTTTCACTTTCTGTAAGTTCACTATTGGTGTAAAGAAATGCCATGGATTTCTTAGCATTAATTTTGTATCCTGCTACATTGCCGAATTCATTTATTAAGTCTAATAATTTTTTGATGGAGTCTTTAGGGTTCTGTATGTACAGTATCATGTCATCTGCAAATAAGGACAGTTTTACTTCTTCTTTTCCAATCTGGATGCCTTTTATTTCTTCATCGTGTCTGATCGCAATGGCTAGTACTTCCAGTACTATGTTGAACAGGAGTGGTGAGAGGGGGCATCCCTGTCTTGTTCCTGTTTTTAGGGGGAATGGTTTTAGTTTTTGCCCATTGATTATGATGTTGGCTGTGGGTTTGTCATATATGGCTTTTATTATGTTGAGGTATGATCCCTCAATTCCTATCTTGCTGAGAGTTTTTATCAAGAAAGGGTGTTGGATTTTGTCAAATGCTTTTTCCGCATCAATTGATATGACTATGTGGTTTTTCTCTCTCAATTTGTTTATGTGATGTATCATATTTATTGATTTGCGGATATTGTACCATCCTTGCATCCCTGGGATAAATCCTACTTGGTCATGGTGTATGATCTTTTTGATGTACTGCTGGATCCGATTTGCTAGGATTTTGTTGAGGATTTTGGCATCTATGTTCATGAGGGATATTGGCCTGTAATTCTCTTTCATTGTATTGTCTTTATCTGGTTTTGGGATTAGGGTGATGTTGGCTTCATAGAATGAGCTGGGAAGTGCTCCTTCCTCTTGGATCTTTTGACACAGTCTGAGGAGGATAGGTTTTAGGTCTTCCTTGAATGTTTGGTAAAACTCCCCTGTGAAGCCATCTGGCCCCGGGCTTTTGTTTGCTGGAAGCTTTTTGATTACTGCTTCGATTTCCTCCATAGTTATTGGCCTATTGAGATTTTTAGATCCTTCCTGGTTAAGTTTTGGAAGGTTGTATTTATCTAGGAATATGTCCATTTCCTCCAGGTTGTCTAGTGAGTTGGAGTAGAGTTGTTCATAGTATTTTCTAACAATCCTTTGTATTTCTATGGGGTCTGTTGTTATTTCTCCTCTTTCATTTCTGATTTTGTTTATTTGGGTCCTCTCTCTTTGTTTCTTGGTGAGCCTGGCTAGAGGTGTATCAATCTTGTTTATCCTTTCAAAGAACCAGCTCTTGGTTTTGTTGATCTTTTGTATTGTTTTTTTGGTCTCTATGTCGTTTATCTCCGCTCTGATCTTTGTTATTTCCTTCCTTCTGCTTACAGTGGGCTTTTTTTGTTGCTCTCTTTCTAATTCTTCGAGTTGTAGAGTTAGGTCATTTATTCTCATTGTTTCTTGTTTCTTGCAGTAGGCTTGTAGAGCTATGAACTTCCCTCTCAAGACTGCTTTTGCTGTGTCCCATAGGTTTTGGATTGTTGTGTTTTCATTGTCATTTGTTGCCATGATGTTTTTTATTTCTTCTTTGATCTCACTGGTGACCCAGTCGTTGTTTAATAGCATGCTATTTAGTCTCCATGTGTTTGATTTTTTTGGATTGTTTTTGTTGTAGTTGATTTCCAGTTTTATGCCTTTGTGGTCTGAGAAGATACTTGATATGATTTCAATTTTCTTGAATTTGAAGAGACTTTGTCTGTGACCCAATATATGGTCTATCTTTGAAGATGACAAATGTGCACCCGAGGAGAATGTATATTCTGTGACTTTGGGGTGAAATGTTCTGAAGATGTCAATTAATTCCATCTGATCTAGTGAGTCATTTAGGATTGATGTTTCTTTGCTGAGTTTCTGTTTAGAGGATTTGTCCAGTGGAGATAATGGGGTGTTAAGATCCCCTACTATGATTGTATTGCTGTCAATCTCTCCCTTGATCTTCTCCAGAAGATTTCTTACGTATTTGGGTGCTCCTATATTGGGTGCATATATATTTACCAGAGTTATTTCTTCTTGTTGGACTGCTCCCTTTAGTATTATGAAGTGGCCTTCTTGATCTCTTTTTATGTCCTTCACTTTGAGATCTAATTTGTCAGATATAAGTATTGCTACCCCGGCTTTTTTTTCACTTCCATTGGCCTGAAAAACCTTTTTCCATCCCTTCACCATCAGTCTGTGTGCGTCTTTTTTTGTGAGGTGGGTTTCCTGTAGACAGCAGATATATGGGTCATGTTTTCTTATCCACTCATTTACCCTATGCCTTTTGACTGGGGAATTTAATCCATTTACATTTAAAGTTATTATTGATAGAAACTTGTTAGTCGCCATTTTTGTTCTTTACCACTGCGTTCCTTCTTTGTTTCCTGTTTTTTCTATTTACAGCAGACCCTGTAGCATTTCTTGCATTGCTGGTTTGGTTGTAATAAACTCCCGTAGACCGTTTTTGTCTGTGAAGCTCCTGATTTGACCCTCAATTTTGATTGATAGCCTCGCTGGGTATAGTATTCTTGGATTCAAACCCTTCCTTTGCATGACTTTGTATATTTCATTCCATTCCCTTCTTGCCTGATGTGTTTCTGTTGAGAAATCGGTCGCTAGTCTGATGGGGGATCCTTTGTAGGTAACTTTCTGTCTCTCTCTGGCTGCTTTTAAGAGTCTTGCTTTGTCGTTGGTGTTTGCCAATTTAATTATTATGTGCCTTGGTGTCGGTCTTTTCGGGTTCATTTTGTTTGGGACTCTGTGAGCTTCTTGGATTTGTGTGAGTTTTTTCCTCCCTATATCAGGGAAATTTTCTGTTACTATTTTTTCAAACAGGTTTTCTATTCCTTGCTCAGTTTCCTCTCCTTCTGGCACCCCTATTATTCGGATGTTGTTTCGTTTAGCATTGTCCCAGAGTTCTCTTAGGCTCTCCTCCTGCTTTTTAATTTTTTTTTCTAGAAGCTGTTCTGTTTGGGTATTTTTTTCTACCTTGTCTTCTAGCTCGCTGATGCGGTCCTCTGCTTCTTCTAGTCTACTGTTGATGCTTTCTATTGAGTTCTTTATGGCAGTGATGTCGTTTTTCATTTCTTCTTGGTTTCTCTTCATTTCCTCTTGGTTCTTCTTCATTTCCTCTTGGTTCCTACACATATTGTTGAATTGGTCTTCCATTTTTTTCATCCACCTTATGGCCATTACTCTGAATTCTTTCTCTGACAGGTTGCTTGCCTCCATTGCCTCCATTTCGTTTACTTCCTTTTCTGATGATGCCTGTTTTTCTTTCATATTTGGGTTGGTTCTTTGTTTCACCATGATTTCTCTTCTCAAGGTGTTTGGTTATGTAGTTCTCTCTCTGCTGCGCTGATTCAAAGGCACAAAATACAACAC
Source organism: Myotis myotis (assembly GCF_014108235.1). Classification (NCBI taxonomy): domain Eukaryota; kingdom Metazoa; phylum Chordata; class Mammalia; order Chiroptera; family Vespertilionidae; genus Myotis; species Myotis myotis. The sequence continues at coordinate 39,345,385 of NW_023416357.1, forward strand.
AACAAGGCACAATGTACAAGGCAACAAACTAAATGCATTCACGATATTAATAACCCCAAATAAAGGTGACCCCCCGAGCGAAGAGAATTAGGGGATATAGAAGAAAAAAGAGAAAAAGATTAAAGAGAAAAATAAAAAACAAAAAGGAGTGCCGAAATGAGATTGGGAAAAGGGAGAGAAGAAAAAAAACAAAAATACAAAAAAAAAAAAAAAAAGTAAGAGAATGAAATAGAGGTGGGGAAGAGGCTATTTGTATGGGGAGAGCGAGGAATTGGAAATTAGACATATAAGTAGGGTGAAATTTAGACAGTGGGTAGAAAGAAGGAATAGGTAAAATCCAAAGCAGGAATAGGGTAAGAGAAACAGGACAATAAAAGGGGAAAAGTGAGGAAGAGAGTTTTGGCTTAAGGGTAAATGTGAGCTAGAGAGAAATGATGCTAAAGGAACGATGAAAATAGTGTGTATAACACTAATCCCAAAATAAAATAAAGAAAAATTTAAAAAAAGAATAAAAAATAAAATGACACTTGAAAAAATGGTAAAAGGATAGCAATAATACTGGTTAAAAAAATGTAGTAATTAAAAAGGTAAAATCAAGTGATGAAAAAAATAAAATAAAAAAAATAAAATAGGTTCTTAATGAAATGGTGAAAAAAGAATTTAAAAAATATATATATATATATATAAAAATATTCGGAAGTGAAGGTGCTTCAGATCTTCCACTCTTCTTTTTGGCACGCCTCAGTCCTGCCAGGCATTCAGGGGAGTGTTGAACTTCCCTGCGATACACTGTCCCTCCGTGCAGTAAACCACAGACCTGATTTTAAGGCAGCTTGTATTTGTTTACCAGACTGCCTTTATTTGTGATCGCAGAAGAGACAGTTCGTGGCTCTGCCTCTGGGTGGCAGTGTGTCTGGATTGACCTCCGAGGCTATAAGTCCTCTCTATCAGTAGGGTTTTTTTTGTTTTTTTTTTGTTTTTTTTTTTTCCCTCTATGGTATTGGGAACTGATTCAGGAAAGACCACTGCCCAGAGCTGGTTCCTTGCCACTGCCCGGTGTTCCCAGGCTCCCCAAAAAGAACTTTCCCCTACAGGCTCTGTGAATGACCCCAACTGGGGAATCCCATGCACTGGGTTTAATAATCAAATGCACGGATCTAAGGGGAACTGTAACAAGAGCCTGATAGTTGTGCGAATTCGCAAGCCTCCACCTTCCAGGTCTGCGCACAGTCTCCGCGTGCAGTCTCCGCGCGCCCACTCGCCCCTGGCACCAAGCAGCCAGCAGATTGGCAAAGTCCAAGGCTGCTCCCTTACATCCAGTCCAGCTATGGGCTCATTTTTCGCGTTCCCTTCTGCCAGCAGCCCTGTGGGGCCCCTTCCCCACTAGCGGGTCACGCTGGTCCCAACGGCTGCAGACTCTGTGGGGCGCAGATTCCGCCCCGCGCACGCGCGAGCTCGGTCCTCCCTCCAACCCGAACTTCAAACCGCACCTTTAGGGGATGACCAACCTTTCCGTGAGAAGAAGCAGTGCTCGTCTGAGTTCAGGCAGTGACGCTGCTTGAGATCCCTTGTTTCCAGGTTAGTAGCTGGTCTCTGGATGCCGGCAACAACCACCCAAGATGGCGCAGTCTCCGCTGCTTAGCTGGCGCACCATGAGAGGCTTCAGCCGCAGTCTCCAACCGTCCTTTTTTTCCTGGGGGTTCTCGGTCTTTCCTAGCTGCAGACAGTCTCTCAGCTGAAAATCCTCTGCCTATTCGGGCTGCATGTTACCCGTTTCAGCTGCTCACCCTTATCTGCTCCAGGACAAGGCACAGGACACGTCCGTTTATACCGCCGCCATTTTTCCCTCTTCCTCTTCTTAAAGGATACCTTTCAGCATTTCATATAATCCTGGTTTGGTGGTGATGAACTCCTTTAGCTTTTCCTTATCTGTGAAGCTCTTTATCTGACCTTCTATTCTGAATGATAGCTTTGCTGGATAAAGTAATCTTGGTTGTAGGTTCTTGGTATTCATCACTTTGAATATTTCTTGCCACTCCCTTCTGGCCTGCAAAGTTTCTGTTGAGAAATCAGCTGACAGTCGTATGGGTATTCCCTTGTAGGTAACTGAGTTTCTTTCTCTTGCTGCTTTTAAGATTCTCTCTTTGTCTTTTGCTCTTGGCATTTTAATTATGATGTGTCTTGGTGTAGTCCTCTTTGGATTCCTTTTGTTTGGGGTTCTCCGTGCTTCTTGGACCTGTAAAACCATTTCTTTCACCAGGTGGGGGAAGTTTTCTGTCATTATTTCTTCAAATAGGTTTTCAATATCTTGTTCTCTCTCATCTTCTGGCACCCCTATAATTCTGATGTTGGTACGCTTGAAGCTGTCCCAGAGGCTCCTTACACTATCCTCGCATTTTTGGATTCTTTTTTCATTTTGCTTTTCCGGTTGGGTGTTTTTTGCTTCCTCGCATTTCAAATCATTGACTTGATTCTTGCGCTCCTCTGGTCTGCTGTCGGGAGTCTGTATAATATTCGTTATTTCAGTCCGTGTATGTTTAATTTCTAGTTGGTTCCCCATCATAACATCGAGGGTCTCATTAGTTTTCTGGTAGATCTCATTAAGTTTATCGGCGGCTTCTAAACAGTTCTTGAGAGATCTTAAAAGTGTGGTTCTGAACTCTATATCTTCCATTGACAATTTTGTCCTGTTTCTTTGTCTCCGCATTTTGTTATGCTTCCTTGGTGCACCCCCTAGTGGTCTTTGTGCGAAGTCTTGTAGTTAAGCCTTGATTGTTGTAGCTAATGCCAGGGAGGGTTTGACCTCCAGGCCAAGTGGCTGTGAGAATCAGCTGTGTCTTCAGTGAGAGAACTTCTGTCCTCTAGGGAGGTGCTAATCTAGCCTTTGCCTGAGGCTATCCGGCAAATGCCTCTGTGCAGGGCTTGGACGGGGCGGGTCGCACAGGATCAACAGGGTGGGCCGGAGAGAGCAGTTATGTCGGCTCTCAGTCCTGTCCCCAGGGGCTCTGCCTCTCTGAGTCCCAGCGACCGCTGCAAACCTCGGAGAGAAAGCTGCACTCGCTCTGACCGAAGCCAGACAGTCCCGCTTCTCCCGTTTGAGTCAGGGTCCCTAAAGACTCGCCCGTATCTGGAGCTCAGAGTCTGCGACTCCCTCCCGATTGAAAACGCCAACCGCGCCCTCCGCCACCAGCCCGCTCCGCGCACTCCGCACCTCAGAATTTGACTTCAGCACTGCGCCTCCTCTGAGTGTCCGTATGCGTTTCTCTTTCCTCCTAGTTGTAGGACTTCCACTCAGCCAGCGTTCCTGTGATTCTGGGTGATGTCTGTTCCGTCTTTTAGTTTCACTTTTGAAGTAGTTGTTCAAGGCAGCAAACTCCGGCGTTAACCTATGCCGCCATCTTGGTTCAAGTCTGAAGGAAGATTCTATGATACAGAAAATGCAAACACTTGTTCTGATTATTTGAAGAGGAAGCATTCTTAAAAATATTTTTTTATTGATTTCAGAGAGGAAGGGAGAGGGAGAGAAAGACAGAAACATCAATGATGAGAGAGAATCATTGATCGTCTGCCTCCTGCATGTCCCCTACTGGGGATTGAGCCTGAAACCTGGGCATATGCCCTTGGCCAGAATCAAACCCAGGACCCTTCAGTCTGCAGGCTGACACTCTATCCACTGAGCCAAGCCAGTTAGGGCTGGAAGCATCTTTTATAGCAACTAAGTACTGTAGTAACTTACTGAGAAGAACCACCTTTCTGAGCAGGGATTGTGGAGTAGATACAACACCTGTACTGCTCTCCCCAGGCTGGGCGTAAAGCGCATCAGGTATCACTGGAGATGGAATAACTACAGTGCTGGTAAACTTTAGATTTTAGGCAACAAATGGACAGAGTTCACAGTATCCCTGAAGGATGAAGGGTTTGAGAATAAAAGCAGAGGGGAAGACCTGTTAGCTCCTCCAGTGTTCTAGGCCAGGAGGGTTCCTGGGGGAGCAATAGACATTTATATCTGAGGTTCCATCTTTGGCCTGGCAGCCATTTTCATCACCTGTTTGAGGTTGGTTTCAGGCGAGGAAAGACTTGGGAAGTTACAGTGCAGCATTTCTGAAAATGTGCTCTGAGGGCTACAAATTCTATAGACTTGTTACTAAATGTAATAGAAATCTGATCATACAGACTTGGAAACACTGATTTAGACAGCTCTAAAAGCATTCCTTGGTGCATGTCTTCTCAGGGCCTTTTAAATACTGAGGTGCCCTGTGAACCTCCAGATGGAAGTGGGGAGGGGAGGAGCTTGGGTAGATACAGTCTAGTGCAGTGGTTCTCAACCTTCCTAATGCCGCGACCCTTTAATACAGTTGCTCATGTTGTGGTGACCCCCAATTTCATTGTTACAAATTGAACATAATTAAAGCATAGTGATTAATCACAAAAACAATATGTAATTATATATGTGTTTTCCGATGGTCTTAGGCGACCCCTGTGAAAGGGTCATTCGACTCCCAAAGGGGTCGCGGCCCACAGGTTGAGAACCACTGGTCTAGTGCATATATACTGCTCCAAAACGTATCTCACCATAAAACCCCCTACTGCCCAGAAAATGTCCTGGGAAATCTTTTAGAACTGGCGCTCCACAAAATATTCTGTGACCCACACGGTCTAGGTGACAAAAACCCAGGATTGGGAATTAGTTTCTCAGGACTCCAATTCTGGCTGTTTAATTTTGAGCATTTATTTACTCTCTCTGAGCCTCAGTTTTCTCCTCTGTAAGAATGAGCTCGTTTTAATGGTCCTAGAATCCTGTGCTTCCTGTGTGAGCATTTCATCACATTCATCTCTTTCTGACCCTAAGTGTGTCTTGAGGACTCCTTCTGGAGAGAGTCAACCCCCCTACCAGTGAAAGACCCCCCAAAATGAACAAATAGTGGTAACCTACTACCACTTCTGTGGCTCACCCGTGTATTTATAGAACCAAATGGGTTTGCGTTAAACCAACACACCACTAGCCAAGCCTTCCTGCAAAGAACATTTTATACTGTTGAAAGCTCTCTTGACAGATTGCTCTCAAAGAACATGAATCACACTTTGAACTTCAGATCCATTGCAAAACTCATCACATTTTCCACCAGGGCCAAGGAGAATTTTCAAGGTGGAGAGAGACAAAGTCATTTACCCTGGGCTGTTTGTCAGAATGATTAAGAAACTATTCTAGAGCAGATAGGACCTCACAAAATAGGTACCGTCATCATCACCACCACCACCATCATCATCAAGAGAGGGTTCCTTTTATAACCTTCTTGCCAGACTGACTATTATAATTTAAAATGTTGCTAATTTTGGAAGTGAAAAAATGCTATTTCACTGTGGTTTTCATTTGAATTTTTGATGGTTGCATTTTTATAATTTTTAACTGAATTGTATTTTTAAAAATAACATTTCCATTTACATGTTAGGATCTTAGTATGTTTGAAATGAATAAATAAATGCCAGGAGAGCGCCTCGTAGTCCATGAGCATAGGGATGATGTTAAAACTATGGGGCAGATAACAGGGCAATAGGGTACACGATGTGTGTGAGCAACACTGGAATACCCCCAGATGCCAGGCACAGCCCCAGGTCTTTGCACTGCCCAGGCATTGTGCTAGCTGTGACGTCTCCCACCCAGCACCGCTGCCCTCCTGCCTTCCTGAGCCCATCATGACTTCTTGGAGTGGTCTTTCTTCTGGTCTGGGTGGGGGTGCAGGAGTCTTGAGCGCAAAATGTATTCTGTTTCTGCAGAGGTGGGATACACCTAATACTCAACCACTTTATTTAGCTTTCAGAATCCTCCCCCACCCCCCGCCCCTTATTTATCTTCTCTTCCTCATGTCTTCATGTGAATTTAGAATCCTCACAGGAGAGGAACAACATAAACAGCCATCTGTTTGACAGAGCAGAAGCTCATGCATGAATGACTTCCCTGAGGAGACCCAAATCCTCAGCAAACTTTGAAGTCAGCCTCTTTGCCTCATTTTATCCTTTTCACATCTTTTATGTCCCACATGATACATACTCCAGGGAGGGGACACAGGGTATGTAACAGCAGGCTCATGGGGAGTATTTTAGCGGTTCTGTGGCCCAGAAGCTGTGTGTGGACAGCCATTTTCCTAATGGTGATGTTCTCCTTACCACTGGACACTCTCCTACCAACCTAATTTTTCTCCTGCTTAAAAAAAGATTTGAGGTCTCAGTGAACCCCCTGTCTGCCCTCAAGATAAAGGAGACTCTAGGTTTCCTCCTTCCTCTGCTCTCTGCATTAATCAGTAAGTTTAGCATTTGGTTGAAAATTTGGTTCAAGGCTGATCTTTTATTTACAGGTTTTATTTTCCAATGTGAGGTCACAGAGTGATGTTTTCTACCTCAAGAGACTTAAAGGAGTGCTTCTCAAAGGGGCCTTCTTTCACAAATGTTTGTCAGGCGTTGAGATTTCATAGAGTCGTGATTTTAATCACCCCCAGCCTGTGACCGTCAATGAAATAGAGCCATTCTCTCTCCCTGCTTTTACCTTGGCAAAAACTGTCTACGGTTGACCTCATCCTAGTGATGGAACACCATTTCTGCACAGCTCTTAGATCTCCAACATGCCCATGTGATGATGAGGACCAAGGACATTCCCAGGCTGGACATGGTATGAGAGTCTAGTGGGATACAGATGGTGATACAGATGGTATTCCAGGTGCAGTTTGCACTGGATTGAGTAGTCTCCCAAATGTTTCTTTTATTATTCAAATTGACCATAGCATTATTCATGCTCCCTCTTTCTCTGAATCATCCATCACTAAGGATAAGAAATAATAGAAGTGTGCCCTGGCCGGTGTGGCTCAGTTGGTTGGGCACCATCCCATGCACCAAGAGGTTGCTGGTTCAGTTCCGGTTAGGGCACATGCTGTGGGCTTGATGCCCGGTAGGAGGCATTCAGGAAGCAGCCCAGCACTGTTTCGCTCTCACGTGAATGTTTCTCTCTTTCCCTCTCCCTTCCATTCTCTCTAAAAACATTTTAAATTAAAAAAAGAAATGGTAGAAGTTTGAAAAAGAAACTGAGGTTTGGGCCAATGTCCAAAACTTTCTTGTATTATTTTTAAGTTTTTCATGAAACATTTTTATCCTTAAATTACAGTTTACATTCAATATTAGTTTGTATTAGTTTCAGGTATACAGCATTGTGGTTAGACAATCATATACTTTACAAAGTGTTCCCCGTCCCCCAATATGTCCAGTACCCACCTGGCACCATATAGAGTTATTACAGTATTATTGACTATATTCCCTATGCTGTACTTTACATCCCAGACTATTTTGTAACTAACAAGTTGTACTTAATCCCTTCACTTTTTTACCCAATCCCTCAACCTCCCACCCCTCTCCAACCATCAGTCTGTTCTCTTTATCTATGAGTCTGTTTCTGTTTTGTTTGTTTATTTTGTGCTTAGATTCCACATAAAAGTGAAATCATATGGCATTTGTCTTTCTCTGACTGACTTATTTTACCTACCATAATACCCTCTATGTCTATCCATGCTGTTGCAGATGGTAAGATTTCATCCAACATTTTCTTTATATTTCTCTCACTTAAAAAAGCATCAGTCACCTCATGGACCCTGACTTGGATGACTTTGGAAGAGTGCCATACTTGTAGTTCACACTAGCAGAGGAGCAGGGATGGAAAGATGTGAAAAAGAGAAGCAGCAGGTCCAGAGAACTGCTCATCAAGGTTAACTTGGCCAACCCCAGGCTCTTGACCAGGATGCTATATACTACATACCAGTGTGTGGCCTCCGAAAAGTACTACATTTTCCCCGTTGCTAGTAATAGGAGCCATTATTGTACTTATCTCATAGGGTGGTTGAAGGACTGAGTGAACACATGTAAAAAACAGCATCAGATATGTAGTGAGGGTGCAATAATGTCAGCCATTCTTGTTATTGTTATGATGATGATGACCATCAGAGTAGCTCCAGGAAGCTGCAAGTGGAAGCCGCTGGTCTCCTCAAAGGAGAGGAGGATATTAAATGAGAAGGTGATTCATGGTACCATGAACCACTGGTTTCAGAATTACTGACCAACTGCAGCAGGAAACATGTTGCTTAACCTCCTTTTGGCCTTCACCTCGTAGCTGATAAAAACAAGTTGAAAATATCATACCTCTGCCCATCTCCTTGGTTTTCTACAAAAATAAAATAAATTTTACAGAACACTTTGGCAAGGAGAATGCAAGCTATCATCATTGTGTTTTTCTTTTCAGCTGTAAGGCGCTACGATTTTTTCCCCTGTCACTAACACAAGTAAAATAAACTATTTTTTTCCTTTTACTCTCTCTCCCTTTCATTTTTAATGGCTTCAAAATGTTTGGAAGTGAGAGTTGCTTATAAGGCTCATTGTGTTAAGCCAGATCATTTAGTCATTAGCTCACCAGCACAACTTGTACCAGAAAGGTATCAACATAGAGAAGCACTCAGCAGGTAGTCAGAACACAACACAAAGGAACGCATGAGGTCTTTGTACAAACAATAGCAGAAAACACCATCGGGAACAAAAATGGTCTGCCTAGGAAAAGGGAAATTCAGGGGACACAAAATACTGGAATGGCTGCCTGGTGGAGTCAGATTGCCTCTCTGGAACAGGTAAAAGAAGACTGTAATTCACTGTGAACCTGTGCAATAGCCCTTGGTCTTCATCTTCTCAATCATATTTGCTAAAATTTACTGAATATTACCTGTGCTCTCAGTGCCTTCCCAAGGGGCCTACAATGTCTTATCTCTTTTAATTCTTATCAATAACCCAATGGGGTGGGTATTATTATTATTTCCATTTTACAGTTAGCAAAGAGAAGCCCTGACAGGTTTAGTAACTTTCTGAAGATGATAGCTAATAAGTAGCAGAGCCAGGATTGCATGCAGATCCATGTGACTCTGAACCTCAGACTTGTAACTCTAATGCCATTTGCTTCCAACATTAACAAGTGGTATGTCCCAATAGCCGCTAGGGTACCTGTATTAAAAAGGTAATAAAAATATGCATCTCCCTCTCCGCACACCCCGTCCCTCTCCCCCCCAAAGGAGGTCATCAGCTGTAATAGGGTAGGGAAACATCACATCTTATATTAGAGTTGCTTCATATCTTCCTTTCAATTTTGAGTTGGTGAACTGATGCCTTTCAGGATGAGACACTAGTTGAGGGGAAAAATATATCCTGGGCCCAGTATTTCCATGGTAAGTGAGCTAACATGTGAGCCCACAAAGAGCTATGCATCACTGCACCGCAGCAAACCATAAATAACAATGGCAACTAATAAAATCAAATTCATGTGCACCAATGTGATTACTTGAGCGTTGGCCTTTCCAGGGGGAGTCCCGCACATCTGCTGCTGTAACTCAAAAGAAATCAGTCTCCTGGTATTTCTAGTGGGCAGTTTGGAGAGCTACTTTCTAAGAAGTCTGGAATAATCTTACATACTTTGGTGAATATGCAATTGACAGATAATTTATTTCCCATTCATCAACATCCTCAATGAAGGAAAATATTGGAGTGATTAATATGATGATTTAATGGGGGAGGGAAAGAAAAAAAATCAATCTAGAAACTTGGTATTTGGATAATTTATGGGCAGTATGGCACAAAAAAAGGCTGCATCAGTTTTTGCACAAGTACAAGTCATGTGCCTCAGTAAGGAGCTTATAAATAAATATGAGGGCCTAGCAACCTTGAACTTCAAAATTAATCTCATCTGAAGCAATAAGGGACTCAGTTTCAAAGAAGAAAATCTAGGGCAGAATGCCCAGCTCAGAAGACAATCTGAAATTAAAAGCCTTTCCTCTTAGTTATTTTTATTTTTAAGCTTAAACATAAGAATACCAAAATTCTTCACATTTAATCTCTAAAAATTTAAAATAGATTAACTTTTATAGTGAAAAGGGCTTTAAAAATCCATCTAGTCAAACCTCCTCATTTAAAATATAAGAGAGATCCCAGATAGCTGAATAGATTTATACAGTATATGTCCGGTCAGCCTTCCTTTCTAGTCACAAGACTTTAAAAATAATCATAATTATAAAAGTGATAAGTGCTTATTGCAGCAAATGAGAAAAAACAAGACAGAAAAGCAAAATGAAAAAAGAAACACACACCTCACAATTCTTACACTTAAAACCTGTTCTGTTAATACTTGGACGTATTGCCTCTTTTTGCTATTTTCTATACATTTATATTGAGTTTGTATTTCACTAAATGGGATTATACTATCCTTTTTAAATTCTGATTTTGTTTTGGAGATTTTAAAGAAATTAAAAATAGCTTTATCGCTTCCTTATGACTATAAAAGTAATACGTGTTTATTGTAAGACATTCAGACAATACAGAAGTTATAATGAAGAAAATAAGAATCACCTAGAACTCCACCATCCAAAGATAATTGATAATATTGATTGACTTTCTTCCAGAGCTTTTTCTGTGGCACCCTTGTCACCCAAAATCCCCCTGCCTCACCAGCTTATGGGCTCATATGAAGTCTCCTAAAAATGAGCACATGTTCTGGCTCCATGCGGGATCTCCAGTGCTGCCTCAGTCTCTCCCACAGTCATTTCTGGGTGCACCTGAGGTAGCCCAGGGTCCCGCATGCAAAATATTCATGGTTTCTTTTTTTTTTTAAATCCTCACTGAGGATGTCTATTGATTTTAGAGAGAGAAACATTGGTAAGTTGCCAGGAGGAAGGGAGAGAGGGGAGAGAGAGAGAGACAGAAAGAGAGAGAGAGAAAAGAAACATTGATTGGTTGCTTCCCGTATATGCCTTGAGACCAGGAATCAAACCCTCACCCATTTTTGGTGTATGGGAGAACAGTCTAGCCAACTAAGCCACCTGGCTAGGGCAAAATATTCGTGGTTTCAAGAGACTCTGGTGCTTCCTGGGCCTCCTTGGCTCTCTATATGGCCTGTTCAGAGTGTGATGCCTCTTTCTCCACCCCATGCTTTTGTAGGTTCTACATTCCTCTTTTGGGGAGGTCAGTGTGCTAAAAACAGCTTCTCCCAGCTCTCCAGTCTTAATGTAGATCATACAAACTAATGACTAAGGACATCTTGGCCTTAACTAACTTTAGCTCCCCGTGTAATTATTTTGGGTTAATTTTTGTATATTTTGAGTAAATTTTTGGCTGTGATGTACGGTATGGGTCAAAGTTATTATTTTGCATATGGATATCCAATGGTTCCATCAGATTTATTGAAAATACTATACATTCTCTATTGAATTGCCTTCACACCTTTGTCAAAAGTCAGTTGTCTTGTTATGTGGGTGTCTATTTCCAGACTCTGTATTCTGCCACCTTGATGATTGGTTTAGTTTGATGCCAACCCCACATTGTCATGATCAGTGTATTTTTTTTTTTATCAGTGTATCTTTATAATCAGTCTTGAAATCAATTAGGGTTAGTTTGCCAACGTTATCCTTTTCCCCCACAAAATTGTTTAGACTATTCTAGGTCCTGTATATTTTTATGTAAATTTGAGAATCAGTTTTTTAATTTTTATAAGAAATAGTGCTGGGATTTTCATTGGGATTGTATTGAGTCTGTAGATCAATCTGAAGAGTGTTAGCATGCTAATAATATTGAATCTTATGACTCACTAGAGGCCCAGTGCATGAAAATTCATGCACTGGAGGGGGGCTCCCTCAGCCTGGCCTGCCCCCTCTCACAGTCCAGGAGCCCTTAGGGGTGGGAGGCAACCCAGCAATCAGGGGAAGGCAATGCCCCATCACACCTCTGCTGCTGCCACTGCCTGCAGCGCAAGCCTTAGCAGGCCCTGGTTATCTGAGCCTTGGTGGCCCTGAACAGCTTGGGGGCTGAGGGGACTGGGGACTCCAGAGGCAAGCGCGTGGAGCTGCCAGGCCCGCCTGGGGGCAGGCCCAGCCTTGCCGCGCACCTGCTGCCCTGGCAGGGCTGAGGGGACTGGGCGCCGCCATCTTGTGGCTGTGGGCGTCACCATCTTTGAGGGCATGGCAGTCAATTAGCATATTCCCTCCTTATTGGCTGAGGGCACTGCCATCTTTGCGATGGCATGAGGGTCAATTAGCATATTCCCTCTTTATTAGACAGGATGAGCATAATGTAGCTCTTCATTTATTTGGATCTTTAATTCTTCTCAGCAGTGTTTTGTATTGGTCTCATTTGTTCTTGGTTCCTTTTTCATGTCTTGTTTTGGAGTAATTGAATATTTTTAATGATTCTATTTTATCTCCTCTGTCTTAGTAATTATTACTTTTTGTTTTGTTATTTAAGTGATTGCTTTAGAGTATATGGTATTCATCTTTAACTTACCACACTCTGCCGTCAGGTGATATCATAGGACTTCACATGTAGTGTAAGAATCTTACAATAGTATATATTTTCATGTCTGCTCTCTTTAGCTTTGTGGTATTATTGCCATACAATTTACTTGTCCATCTGTTGTAACCCCACACTTCAGTGATATTAGTTTTGTTTAAACAGTGAATGATCATTTTATTGATAAGAAATAATCACATATTTATCCAAAGTAGTTACCACTCTGGTCCTCTTGTTTCCCTTGTGTAGATCCATATCTGATATTATTTTCCTTTTCCCTGATTGATATACTTTAATATTCTCCCAGTGGGGATTTGATGGTGATAAATCCTTTCAGCTTTGTACATCTGAAGAAGCATTTATCTTAACTTGGCTTCTCAATGATATTTTCCCCAGATATAGAAATCTAGTTTGACAGCTTTTTCCCTTTCAGTGCCTAAAAGATGTTGCTCTACTGCTTTGTTTTCCTGTAAGGAATTGGATATCATCCTTATTCTTGTTATAATGTGTCCTTTTTCTCTTGCTTCTTTGAAGATTTTTCTCTATCACTGGTTTTCTTAAGTTGTACTTATTTGATTCTTGTGATTGGGGTTTGCCAAGATTGGAATTTGGGGTTCATAGTATTTATTGGTAAAGTTTGGGCCATTATTTCTTCCAACATTTTTTTTTCTGCACGTGCTTCCCCTCCCCCCGTCCTGATCCTCTGGGGACTGATTACATGGATGTCAGGCTTTTTGAAGTTGCCCCACAGCTCACGGGTGCTCATTTTTTAAAAAAATTATTTTCCCTTAATAGTTTCTAGTGCCTCAAATTCACTAATTTTTCTTCTGCAATGTCCTATCTGTCATTAATACCATTAAGTATATTTTTCATTTTGTATATTGTAGGTTTTATCTTTAAAAGTTTGATTTAGGTTTTTAAAATTGTTTCTAGTCCCTCAATAAAGATGAAGGAAAAAATATTCCATGTCTCTGCTTAACTTCTGAACATATGGAATATAGTTCTATTAACAGTTTTCATGTCCTTGCCTGATAAATCTAAAGTTTGTGTCAGTTCTAGTTCAGTTTTTTTGATTATCCTCCTCATTATGGGTCATATTTTCCTGCTTCTTTGCATGACAGTTAATTTTGTTGTTGTTGTTGTTGTTGTATTCCAGACACTGTAAATTTTACCTGGTTGGATACTAAATAGTATTTTTGGGTTCCTATTAATATTCATGAGCTTGTTCTGCGATGCTTTTAAGTTGGTCAGAGATAGTTTGATCCTTTTTAGGCTGCTTTTAAGATATTTTGGGCAAGACTGGAGTAGAGCTCAGTCCAGGGCGTACTCCCCGCACTGCGTATCTAAGGAACTGTTTGTGGGACAGGCCCTACATGCAGCCCTTGGAGTGCCGGCACTGTTGCTTCTAATCCTGTTGACGGGTCTTTCCTCTCCGTGGTAGTTTCCATCCATGCCTGTGCTGATCACTAATCAGCTGAGCACTCAAGGGAGGCCCTCTGCAGATGCTGTGGGGAGCTCTGACCGCTCCAGTGCTTCGTTCTGAGAACACTAGTTGCCTTGGTTTCCCCAGAATCTCAGCTCCCTGCCCTCAACTCAGGAACCTCCTGGGCTCCCTCTCCCTGCACCATGGTCTGGGAACTCTCCCGGCAGTCAGCTGAAGCAATTTTGTAGGGCTCACTTCATTTGTTTCCTGTCTTTCAGAAAGTATCTTGAAAACCATTATTTAATATATATTTTGTTTAGTTTTCTTCCCTACTTCTTTTTGGTAAATTCAGGCAGGGGAGTAAACCTGATACCTTTTATTACATCTTGGCTGCAAGCAGAAGGTGCATTAGCATTTTAGAGGTGTTTTTATACAGATTGCCAAATTGCTCTCCAGTAACTTCAGGCAACAAAAGGCAGAGCGGCTGAATCAAGTTTATGTCTCTTCAATGACCGTTCTTTTATTAAAGCTGTGTCAGTTTGACAAATGGCAAATATTGTGTTTTAACTGCCATTCTTTGAATCACCATTGAAACGCAATGCACTTTTATCTCTTTATCCGCCATTCCCATTTCTTCTTTGGTGGGCTTTCCTGCTCACGGTCTTTATCATATCTTCTTTAGTTTCAAGGAGCACTCACGGGATCTGAGTCAGCACCAAGGGCAGAGAGGTCAGTCAAACACTTTAGATTTCTGTTCCAGAAAGGTGCTCTGTGTGCGGAGAGGCTGTGGAACAAGAGGAGGGTGGAAGGGGATGGAGAAGCTTAGCCAAGATGTTTTGAAAGCCAGAGAGCCTTTCCCTAACCCAGAACATTAACTAGATCTTTGTTAGCAGCAAACAGAGGTGTAATTACACTCCAAGAACCAAACTCTGTTCACAGTTCCTCCCAACAGTGAGTTGCCTGTGTGTTTGCAGGTGGTAGCCAGCATCTGGATTTACTCCAACCTTGTGGAAGTGGCTGTGGGGTTTTGGCAAGTAGAGCTGTGTTGGTCAGGTCTGCGATTAGTCAGGCCCTGGTCTGTTATGTCTACTTGTGCCAAATAATACTCCCTATTTATAATAAAGTTTCATTTATTTTTTGGCCCATTTCATTAAAAGAAAAGACTTTAAATTCGGTTGATTTCCCCCATCATCCTGCTTCAGAAGCAGATAGATCAAAGTAGACCCAGGGTTATCTGAAACTCCAAGTTTACTTCAACAAACTTTGAAGTTTTTTTTTTTTTTTTTTAATAGCCTGCATGTCTTTGATTATGCTGAGTCTATACAAGTATGTGCAAGAATGCTTTCTATTAATCATGGCAATTTCCAAAATGAATAAATATTTTTGAATGAAACTGACAGTTATATTTGATTTGGCAGATCAACTCTAATAATCTGCAGATTGTCCAATATGAACCTTCTCAATAATCTTTAAGTATCTTGTGCACCAAATTAAAAGTCAGAGTAATATATACACGTATGCATACAAACATATTCACACCTATCCCAGGGCCCTTTATCATGAAGAACTAGGAGATGTTCAAGGCTATTTCAGTGCATTAGACTGCCAGGGCTGCTGTAACAAAATGCCACAGAGTGGGTGGCTTAAACAACAGACCTTTATTTATTTATTTTTTTACAGTTCTGGAGGCTGGAAGTGCAAGATCAAGGTGCCAGCAGAATTGGTTTCTGGTGTGGCCTTTCTTCCTAGCTTGCAGACATCCCTCTTGCTGTGTCCTCACATGGCCTTCTCTGTGTGTGTGTGTGCCTCCCTGGTTTCTCTTCCTGTTCTCATAAAGGCATTAGTCATATTGGATTAAGGCCCCGCACTTATGGCCTGATTTAACCTTAGTCACCTCTCTAAAGACCCAATCTCCAAATACAATGACATTGGGGCTTAGGGCTTTAACACATGATTTGGGGGAGGGGCAAAATTCCGTCCATAATATTTTGAAAGGGGGTTCCTGTGCTTTTGAGGGAGGTGGAAGAAATACAGAAGAATTGTGACTTAGTTTCAGGTCTCACGATGTTTCTAGGCAGAACATAATTAACAAGATACAAAGGGCTCGTTATTTCAACCCCTGGATAGAGACGTGGTGGTGGGTTTGGGAGAAGTGTTATCTTTGGGAACAAGAGAACTCACCAAGACACAGGGAGGCGATAGTGAATCCAGTGTCTGCTCTAGAGATAATATGGAATACTAAGGCTTTATTTACTTTCTTAAGGCAACTCTAGGGAGCTTTAAATAATGAAATGGGATTCCTAATTATTGCATTCTATAGGTTACAAGGTTTACAAGGAAAACAAAAGTCATCGTAGAACAGAAATATTCATTAAAAACTAACCAATTTAAAATCAGTGGCCACTCAGAGATCACTTCCTGCTTAACACTGGTCTCTATCCAGTGATGCATTGAGCTGGCTCATACAGGCTCTCAGAGTGTACACATCTCTCCCCAGCTCTGCATCCAATGACATATCATGGGTGTCATGGGGTTGGTCATGGTAGAGTATTTACACTAGACAATTGGAAAACACTATAAATTAGAGCTCTTTGTTTTTCTGAAAACTGTTTTTTAAAGATTTATCAGCAAATCACTGGATTGATTCATGCCTATTTAACAATATCTTTACTGGGACCACTTCTTACCTATTGTCTAAAATATCTGAAAGAAAATAAAAATTCAGTGTATATGAAAGGTAGAATGAAACTCTGTATATGAAAAGTAGAATAAAACCAGTTTTATGACATTGATGAAAGTGATTATTTTGCTACCCCAAAACATACACATAGCTATTGACAAGTAAAGATGTGAGAAACTTTGGTCAGTTATCAACCAAGGGAAATGAACAAAATGCATACTTAAATATAATAAATTATATATCAAAATATCAGGGAGTCCCTGGTGAAAAATAATAAAATCTAGAATTTTTTCTTACATATTCCTTTTACTTACAGCACAGTGGTCCAACCTGAAATTACAATGTCTTCCTAGATGCTGTCAGTTTTCTGAAAATATTCACCCCCCCCCATTACTAGTACCTACTTAAACATAGCATCTAAATTTTTATTATAAAATTTATTTTCACAATTTAAATATTATTTTAACAAAGTTCAAATTAATCTTTTCTTTGTCATTTATATTTTAAGTGAATTTAATTAAAGGGTTCTTTCTGATGTATCAATTATGCTCAGATAATAAAGTCACTGAATACTTGAAAATGTTTATTGAGCATCCATATATGCATTCATCCATTCATCCATTTATTCATCAACTAGTAATTGCATATCTACAATGTATTAGACACTCTAAAAGTTTCTGGGAATAGTGAGATGAATAAGACAATGTTCTCCTTAAGTGTTCATTCTAGAGAGGAGACAGATGTGTAATTAAATTATAGTCCAACTAGAGAGGAAGTGACAATAAAATTGTGTACAAAGTCACAGCAGTTTTATAGTAAAGAGAGTGATTAACTCTGTGGTATGAGGCTGGGAACAACCTAAGATGAGGAAGGCTGAACTCAAGTGTCACCCCTATGGAGAGCTTTCCAAACCCCTGGTCTAGTTTAAATGTCCCTCATCTGTATTCTGACAGCACCCCATGCAAGTTCTGTTGGAATTGTCAACTTATTTGTCTGTCTCTCCATCTAGACTAAATGTATGTTGAGGGCAAAGATGGTTTTGTATCCCTAAGATGTGGCAAAAGCTCTGCTAAATGCTTGGTGCTCAGCTGAGGTACAATGAATGAATGAATGAATGAATGATGAATGGCACTAAAACGATGTTGCATAAGAGGAGTATCTTATCAGTTTGAGCTGCTATAATAAAACACTATAGACTGGGTGGCTTAAATAACATGCATTTCTCTGGGCCCTATGGCTGGGAAGTCCAACATCTTGGCTCTATGGCTGGGAAGTCCATACCGGCAGATTTAATGTCTGGTGAGAGCCCCCTTCCTGGTTCCTGGTTTGCAGATGTCTGCCTTCTTGCTGTATCATCACATGGCAGAGAGAGTGTGTGTGGTGGTGGGGAAGACCTTTGTCTCTTCTTGTAAGGGCACTAATATTATCATGGAGGCTCCACTCCCATGACCTCATTTAAACCTGATTACCTCTCAAAGGCCCCACCTCCAAATACCATGACATTAGGGATTAGGGACTCAACATATGAATTTTGGAAGGACACAAACATTCAGTACATAGTAAAGAGCTGAAGAATTAATAAGATTTTCCCAGGAGATTTGGGAATGCAGTGTGGAGAGTGAAGGCATTCAAACACAAGGAACCATAAAACAGCTGAGAGCATGACAAGTTTAGGAACTTCAGGCTGTTTTTGTTGTTAATGATATTTAGGACATAGAGTAGTCAGAGAGAAGGCAGGAGCCATGTTCAGTAGCTCATATATTTTACACAATTTTTCTCTTTGCAAGAAATGGAAATTATTCAAGAATTTAAAGCAGAGACCATATCTATATTTTAGAAACATAACTCTCCTGGTAAAATGGAGATTCTGCCTCATTTGTAGCAAGTCAAAAATTCTCTACCTACTGCATGAATAGACAGGCTTTTAAAATATAGCCTCCTGGTGAAGGTCAAGCCTTGATTTGCCACCTCTTCCACCTCACAGGCCTGCAGTTACATCTCTCCTGTTGTCTCCCATCTGAAAATGCCCAGGGGCTACTGTATTTCCCAGCAAGATGGGGTTATCCTAGTGTCCCCAAATTTTCTCATTCTTTCCATCTCACTGGATATATATTTTTTAAATACAGGAGTACTTTTTAAGAGGAATTTTGAAGTCTAATTTAAAACTAAATATGAATACATTGGGAAGTGCACTGTTGTGAAATGAATGGTCTTGCAGACCCAGGGGGAAATATTGTGCATGATTCAGTGGGGCCCCAGGGCCTGTATCAGTGGGTTTCCTGGGCTTCTCACAATACAGGGTGTCTGAGAAGGGAAGGGTCTGCCCAAGTGATAATTGCATAGACTGGGAGCTTTGGTGAAAACTGGCTCCAGAGCAGCCTCACAGGATGGTCTGTTTAGAACAGCTACAATTTTGTCCCCCTTCTCTCTGACCCTGGGTCTTTCAACTGGATTGGTCACAGGTGTTCCCTGTGGTTTGCAGGGTTTGAGGGGCCTCATCATCACCACCCCAGTTCCACCACCCCAGCCCCTCCCCTGTCCCCTCTGCTTCCACTGCTGCAGTTGTGCTGGGCCTCCTGGACTCAGCAAGCCCCACAAGATCCTAATCACCCTGAGACTCTGAAAACGAGTTTGAAAAAAGAGCAGGCAAGCACATGTGTTTGATACCAGGTCCTTGTGTCCAGAAATAGCCAGATATCTAAGCAGGAGGGGCATGGTTTGCAGCTAGGGGATTAGGTTTGAATCTTGCTCTCCAGTGATGAGCTGTGGACTTACAACCCCTTCCTGGGTCATGATTACAGCTTTACTATAAAGTGAGGAAATTTTACTAGGAACTCTAAGATCTCTTCTAGCTCTTAAAACGTGTAATATTTTCAATTCTGGTTGCACATTAAACTCACCTGGGCAGCTTTGAAAGCCAACTGATGCCCAGATCACATTCCAGCGTCTGACTGAATTGGGTTGGGAGGTGTCTAAGTATAGGGGTGGATCCAGGTTGTGGGTCCTGAAGAGCATACAGTTTGAGAGCCCTTGTTAAGAAGAACAAAACAATATCTTACCTTTGTAAATTTTGCAAAAATATGACCTTGTGAACACATTGCTGGATCCCTCCCATCCCAGGACCTTGGGAGGGGGTCTTGTGCAAGTGATTGACCCTGAAAGTTAACTTTATTGCTTCAGAATAAATCTTAGGGTGCCCAGGCATCAGTAAGTTACAGAAACTCCCCAAGTGATTCCAGCGTGCACAATTCCAGTGTGAGAATCCTGGGGCAGATTCTGAATCCTAAGGTGAGGATGAGTGTGAAAGCCCATGGGGATCTGTACAGCTCTGCCTGGAGTATCCTTACTTAGAAATTTCCCCTCCATATACCTCTCTCCTAACTAATTCCTACTCCTGGGTAAGGTTGAGACTTGAGGTCACCTCCTCCAGGAAGTCTTCCCTCATTCTCTGGCTAGGTGTTCTAGTCTGTATTTCTCTCAGATTAGTGTATGTTTCTGACATAATCTTTAGCATGCTCCACCACCACCACCACCACCACCCTCATCATCATCATTGGCAGAGAATGCATCTTAGACATCGCATCTTAGACATCTTTGCTTCATTGCATTGCAGGACCTTGCATAGTCCCCAGCAAATAAAGCCATAAAGGGGGGGAAGAAGAAGGAGGAGGAGGAGGAGGAGGAGGAGGAGGAGGAGGAGGAGGAGGAGGAGGAGGAGGAGAAGGAGAAGAAGGAGAAGAAGGAGAAGAAGGAGAAGGAGAAGAAGGAGAAGAAGGAGAAGAAGGAGAAGAAGGAGAAGGAGAAGGAGAAGGAGAAGGAGAAGGAGAAGGAGAAGGAGAAGAAGGAGAAGAAGAAGAAGAAGAAGGAGAAGAAGGAGAAGAAACCAGAGGAAGAGAGTTATTACTACTTTTTACACAGATCTTTGCCCCCCGCCCCCAACCACATTGTATTTTCTAGTCTCTTCTCTCAGGAGCCAACACAAATACCACATTTAAGATCTAGTCAGATTCTCCTTCTTTACAAATGTAAGCTCTCAAAACCCCTAGCAAATACCTAATTAAAAAACTAGATTGGATATTGGATGGCACTATTGTTGGGCCAGAAACACGTCTGCATAAAATATGGGCATAACAGACAGGGTCCTGGCAGGGACCAAGAGGCGCCCCCCCCCACCCCCCCGGGGCTGAAATTGGGACTATTTATAGAGGTGTATGCAGAAGGGAACCAATAAGGAAACCTGATCCACACCCAGGGACCCATTATTCTCCAGGCCTTAGAAAGTAGAGGGAGGAAACCGTGCTCCACAACCATGTTGAAGGCTAGAGCCCAGCAGAGAGGCTGCTCAATAGGAGCTCTAGTTCTGGAAGGAGTAGGCAACACCATAATGATGGTGCTGAAGAAGATAGGAGCACAGGAAGAAATACTTTGATCTCACTCCTCTGCCCTCCAGTCTCCTCTGGGTGCCTCCCATTGACACACCAACTGGAAGCCAGAGGCAATGGGACTTCAGTGAGGTTTAGATTCCTACAGAACATAGGCATTGCTCCCTGGGCCCCAGTTCAGAGGCAGGGGAAAAGGTGGAGATGGATCTGGGGAGAGAAAATTAAATAGAAAAACCAGCACAATGAACTGGATGCTACTGTGTTACAAGGAGGAAAGGAAATTGGATGTCGTCTATATCTGTAATGAGTTGACGTAGTTTAAAGTAGTCCTGCTGTACTTATTTGAAGTGAAAGACTCACTAAATTCTGGGCAGACTAGAAGAAGGAGAGATAGCAGAAATGCTATTTTCTAGGAAAGAGAAGCAGCAATCTGTTTCCATTGAAATCTTATTTGTTCATCAGGCCCCACAGTGGTCAGCACCCCACTTCTTTGCCTACCATCTCTGAATGTCACCTCAAATATTTCTAAGGGTTTTTCCTTTCCAGTGTAAGGATCTGAACTTGCTTAGCTCTCTGATTGCATGCACGGCTAATTACCTCATGTGTTACCAGGCTAAAGAGGGTGCATTCACTTGTATACATTACAGTCATATTAAACATGAACAGCAGTTTGCAGCAAAGAAAGTAGAGGTTTATTAGTTGAGGAAATGGCACCAAGCCCTGAGTCACAGGTAAGCTAGTGCTAAAAGATCTGGCTCCCTGATGGCTTCCAGGGATAGGTTATAGAAGTGGGGAGGGGGATAATTAATCATGGTACCTAAAGGAATTGGGGTTGTGGACTCTACTGATTGGTTGGGTGGAGCCAGGGTAGGGAATCGTAGATCTTGGTCTCAGGTGCTTATGTCAGCCATGGCATTGTTCTGTCTGGTTTCGTGAGGGTGTGGTCTATGGGGTCACAGGCCTGAAACTGATGTTATCTTTAGCTTGACCAAACTCAGTTTCTGTGGTCAACAGACCTGAAGCTTTGTTTTTAAGACAGTTTGATGCTGACCAGAATCTATGTCCTAAGGACTTAGTGATTAAGGAAGACAGTGGATGGAAAGAAAGGAGAAAGGGTCATGTTAAAGAAATGGAGTTTCTGCACAGTTGCATGTGGACCATAACATTTGGAGTTTACTGGTTCCCTCCTCAGCCTGAAACCTCACTCCTACCTTGAAGGGGAACAGGAACAGCAGTGCAGCTTGTGTGTGCACAGGGGAGCCTCTCACGGGGTCCCTGATGCTAAGGGACACCCTACTGTGCTCACAGGTCCCTTCCTTCTGGCGCTCACCTTACTGACCTGTTCCCTTACAGAGTCACTGTAAGCAGAGAAAGAGCACACCCTCGGGGGATTTCCCGGGGGCTATATTTTTGCCTGGGGTCCACCATTTCCCCTCAATCTGGCCGTCCTTTACCATTCCTTCTCTGCTTTGCTCACTCTTGTTTTTCCACAACTGGGAGATGACAATGCAGGGGGATGTAGACAGCAGTCTTTTGTTTCTCAGGTTCTTAAAGTACCTGTAGGGGAGAGTTTCAGAATAAGGATGTGGCTGACCCCAATGACTTTTGAACTTTCTAGTCTCTTAAGCTTATGGTTAAGACTGAAATCTGGGGTGAGCAACCACATTTGTCAAGGAAAGATTTTTTTCCTCAGCTTTCTAGAAAGAATGAGGGGATTCTATGGAGTTAGACCAGGGATCTCAGCAAGGCTTGGGAAGAACAAAGAATTCTCTTGGCTGAGGCAGAAGGGGGTTTCAGGAGTTGTCAAGCAGGTGATTGAGACTGTGGTTGCCTAGAGAGGGCAGAGGGGCTCACGAGGGGTGAGTCAGAGGAGGCCAGGTGCAGAGAAGCCTAGGGGTCTGGAGTCTGCCAAGCCTCCCTGTGTGTTTTGGGGGTGGGGAAAATTGGGCCTGAAGCTAGGAAGATTTTTCCTTTCTACTTCTGGGGATTGTGAGTCACAGGGTTGCCTGCAGGGGATGGCCCCAAGAGAGTAAGGAGTCATAATATGGGTACCCTGTTAAGTTGGAAATTGCTTGAAGGAAGGGGCTGTGGTGTCTTTGCAAATCAGCCCCAGCTCATTTACAATACCCGATGCTCAGTAGGTGCTGATTGGGTAGTTTTAAGTGAATGAATGAATGAATGAATGAATGAAGGCCCTTGGTATTTTTCTGTTAATTTTCTCTTAAACACTATGGTAAAAACGCTCACATGCTGGCTTGCCAAGCAAGTAGAGCCTTTCTTTCTGGATACTGAAAGGGAGTATGTGCCAAAATAGAGTAATTTCCCTTCTTCCTCCCCCACTCTGTCTCCCCCTCCCCATCTCCCATAATAAAAGGTAACGTGGGACTCATGCAGGGTCCAAGCCAGCTTGCTGAGCAAGTTCCAAACACATGTGTCTGCCCTGGTCCTCTGGTAAACCTGTGCCTGAGAAAAGCCCACAAGGGGACTGAAAGTCTGACCTGTCCTTTTCTCAGCTCTCAAGTCCAAGGCTGTAAAACCAGACCCAGAGCTCTAGACAGGGCATGCCCTCGGTGTGTTGAGCATATGCTCCAGCAGACAGAGCCGTCCAGACCACAAACTTTGTCCAAAATCAACCCCTCTATCTAGGGGACCACTGTGAATAACCATTCCCATGCCAAAACTTAAGATTTCCAGGGCCTTCAACGGCTAATTAACATGCCCTGAGAGTACCAAGTACACTGCCATAAAACCCGATGGCCCTGTGGCCTACACTGACTCAGAGGGCTCCATGACTCACAGGACCTGTGACTCAGAGCACTCCAAGGCAGGTTTTAATGGGTTTCAGGAGCAGCTCCACTCACTACTTTGTCTGAAGACAGGAGGGAGGCTCTGCCCAGGTGATAGTGGCCTTGATCTGGAGTCTACTAGAAACTGGCAAGAAAAATGCCATTGTAGCCTTGGAGTTTTCAGTGCTCGAGAAGAGCAGAAGCAAAGCCAGGGCACAGTAAAACCTGGTTTCATAACGAGGTGGAGAAATTGAATGAGCTCATGAAACCCAGTAGAGAATCTCTGGCTTTTACAGAAAGCCCAAACCTAGTTAGTAAGCATAATACTATAAAGGGGATTTATTGTGATGGCGCAGAGCGGGACCTGCAGCCTCAAACCTCCTAGCTGAGCTCCTTCTAGCTGAGGGTTGATTCCTTGCTGATATGCAACAAATTCTTTACAGAGTCATTATACTTAAGCAGGTCACCAAGATACAACCAGTGGCTCCTCAACATGCTTGCATTAAGCTGCCATATGGCAAGCCCTGTCCTCAGGAAGTTCCTAGTCTAGGTGGGGAGACACAATCACACACATTACGTTGACACTAGGGCAAGGGCCCTAAAGGCAGATGTGCTTGAACTTGCCTGTCTCAGAATCATCTGGCAAGCCTTTAAAACAGATCTTGGCCTCCACCCCCCAATGATTCTGATTCAATAGGCCAGGGATCATGCCCATGCAGTTACATTTCAACAAATTCCCACTTTTGAATAGCACTGTTATAACAGAAGTCAAAAGTGATGGGGTTATTTACTAACATAGATGAGGGAGAGAATAATGAATTATTTTGTGGGTGGGATGGGGTAGGAAAGGGCACTATTTGGATGACTATCTGGGTAGGACTTGAGCAAGCTGCAATTAGTGAAGTGTTTTCGCCTAGAGAAAATATGTAACAGTCAGAAAAAAATGCAATGTATATTCAGCAAGCAGGTGAATGTGTGGGGGAAGGAAGGGTAATAGGAGGAAACGTTGGACATCGGTTTCTGGAAGACCTGGGTGTTCAGGCTGAGGAGGTCAGATTAGTCTGTAAATAACAGGGAGCCACCAGATGTTTTGAGGGTAATGTCATTAATTTAGTTACCTGATGCTCTGTGTTTGTGGATGAGAAAGATTAGAGGGAATGATGAGAAACAGGAAGAGCAGTTGGCAAGCTAACTTTTTAGAAATTGTTTAAGTGCTAAGGAGGCAGTCCGAAAGCCTAAACAAGGCCAGGTGGAGCAGAAAAGGGGATTTGGATATGAAGACAAAGTGGAGGGAATATCATCAGTATTTTAAAATTAAGTTGCATATGGTAGACAAGGGAGAGGAACAAGATAAGATGGTCCTAAGGGATGCAGCCTGAGTACGGATGCAGTAGAAGAGTTAGGGGTTTTAGGAGGAAGAGGGATTTAATGAGGAAGATAATGACTTTGGTTTTGTACCTGCTGTATTTGAGGTGCCTGCAAGTTATCTAATAGCTTGCAATGCGAGCCTGGGTTTGGAAGAGAGGCTGGGTGTGGGCATTTATATTTGTGTAGAACACATAGAAGATTGTGGACACTAGGAAAACAGATGACCTCAGTGAGGCTGAACTCACCGAGTGAGGAGATGATGTAGGCAACAGCACCTTAGGGAATATCTACATGAGTGTCAGCAAAGAAGACTCAGATCATGGTCTGGAGAGGCCGTTGAATGTTGTCAATAAAAGCATTGAAAGATAATGAAGACAAATCTAGGAAGGGAGTGAGTCATAGTGAAAACTGCTAGGCAAGCTGAGAGGAGAGACTATTGCTGTGTCTACTGGGGCCTTCGAGCTTATACTCTCCAAGGTGGTGCAGGAGCCAGGCTGCAGAGAGTCAAGGAAAGAATAGGAGGTAAGGAAGCAGAGGAAGCGGGTGATGAGTGGTGACAGGAAGAAAATGGGACAGAAACTTGAGAGGGAAACATGTTCATGGGAGAGTTTGGTTGTTGTTTTAGGATCTGGGGGACCAGAGCGAGTATGTAGGCTGAGGGGAAAGAGCCAGTGGAAGAGAAAGATTAGAGGTAAAAAAGAGAGGAGATGATTGATGCCACAGGGTCTGAGAGGACACGAGAGGGTGGGACAGAAAAGTCTGCGACAAATGGCCACTTTATAACAAGGTCCTCTGGGTGTTCGGGCGATTAGATCTCTTGGATGGGCTCCAGGCAAGGCTCTCCAAGCAAGCACCGGGGCCGCCCTGAAGATCCCAAATACAGAGGTGTCTGCTCCTTCCCAAGACCCACCTCTCCACTTTCAAGCATTCACAGAGGACCAGAAGTTAAATTAGAGTTTCAGTATTCTAATTTTCCAACAAATTTATTTCCTTCCTGGGTTAGCCAAATCATGGAGTCTTTATCCTCACCTGGGTTCCCCAATTTAATTAGCCAACTTCCTCCTTCCCCTCTGAGGGCCAGAAAATAGACCTTGTTTCTCTCCTTCCCTTCCCAGCTTTTGCTTATCTAAGCTAAGGGCCCCACAGGAGCTTACAGCTGATTTATTTCAGCTGGTCCCTCATAGCCACAGTGACTCTGGGTTAACCTTCTTGGGCCCTCTGGGACCATTTTTAGGAAGGTTTGCTAGGTATTCTGACCTACTAATAGGTCCCAGAGGGGAAGTCCACACTGTCACAGTAGATCTTACTACCTAACACCTAGTGAAATCCTAGGCTTTGCTGAGCTCAGCCAAGATACTGCAGGAAACACAGGGGCTGGGGTTCCCAGAGAGAGTTTCTAGATCTCACAGAATAATGCTAAACAGACACAGTACAAAGTTGTCTGCAACAGGAGGCTTTAGGGTTTTATTGTAAAACGCTCTCTTTTTTCCTAACGTTTTGGGGAGCATTCTCACTAAGCACGAGAAACACAGGAAATGTGTCTGTTTCTTAGAGTTTGTATTATTTTCAGATGGCATTATTAATTATGAAGCAAGCAAGGAGCTGTTTGGAGAAATATTACCAAAGGTGTTTTCCCCTTTGGTTTGCCTGGAGGGAGTGGCCAACTCACCTTGGCCTTGCTCCACGTGCTAATGATTTTTTTAGGGGCATGTCATTAGTTTGAACGACAGAAACATGTTCTGCACCCTTCATAGAAGTACATTAATTTGTGTTCTTAAAACGTCTTCTTGAACATCAAGTTCTGTTCCATGCCATTTACACAACCAGAGCACTGGAAATTGTAACTGTCTCATCTTTCATGTTAAATTGAAGATGTCAGGGGGAAAAAATGACCAAACGTGATTTTAAGTGTGACAAGTGGGACATGAACTTCTACTCTAAGACATTTAAAAGATGTTGTTATATAACATATATGAGTTTATTTTCTACTGCCTTTAATTTTCTTTTTAGTCTTTGAAACTAAGATTTTGATTAAAGTTATGAGAAATACAAATTTAGTAAAATAATAATGAACTGTGCTGTGAAGAGCAAGTGCCATGGCAGGTAGGTTCAGGGGTTAGAGCATCCGCCCACGCACCAAAGGCTCTCAGGTTGGAATCCCCATCAAGGGCACATAGCTGGGTTGCAGGTTTGATCCCTGGCCCCAGTCTGGGTGTGTGTGGGAGGCAACCAATCAATGTGTCCCTCTCACATCAATATTTCTCTCTCTGTCTCTCTCTCTCTCTCCCTCCCTCTACTCTCTCAGAAAATCAATGGAAAAATATTCTTGAATGAGGATTAACAACAACAACAACAAAAATGGAGCAAGCAATACATATTATTTCATGTGAGATGCGTGCTTTTGGTACAGTGGCATTGGTAATAAGTCTTTTATTTTTGGAAGTGTTGCTCTTAGCCAATCTTTATGTTGCAGTAATGAAAAATATTGTCTCTTCATGAAATATTGTAGTCATTTTGCCTGAGTGGGTGTGATTGTTAACCTAAGTGACTCTCCTTTCTGGGCAGGTTATAAGGCCAAGAAGCTGGACATATTTCTGCACTTCTTCCTCTTGCCCTTACACACATTGTACTGGGAAACAAAGCTGAGACGTGCAGTGCTCTCTGATCTGTCTTAGAGAAACAGAAAATACACAGACAAAGTCAGAAAGACCTGAGTTTTCATCTTAGCTCAGTCACTTTCTGCCTGTGTTATCTTGGATGATGTTTTTATCATCTCTGGGCCTCAATTCCTTTAGCTGGGAAAGAGAGAAAACAATGGAACCCATCAAAAGCAGTTGTAGTGCGGGTTAGAGATAATGTTGCGAAGCTCACCAAATTCTCATTAAATGATTACTATTATTTTGTAGAATTACTTTAAAATCTATGCTTATAAATAAACTAGAGAACCTGTGCATGAATTTGTGCATGGGTGGGGTCCAGCTGGCCTGTCCCGATGGGGCCAGTCAGGCCGGGTGTGGGGAGGGGACATGAGAGGTTGGATGGCTGGCCCTGCCCCCTTGTCAAACTCCTGATCGAACTCCTGGTTGAGGGGACAATTTGCATATTAGCCTTTTATTATATAGATCCTTTATATCTTTGGCATTGAGGGCCCAGCAGTGGCCTCTACCTGCCATCCAGATTAATGACTCATAACCTCAGCTACAAAACCATCTCATTATTGATGGTTTGACTCTCTGTAAGCAGTTTATGCCACTTCTCATTGATGTAGTATTCCTCATGATATAGCCACATTAAGCTCCAACCACACTCTCATAAGATCAAAGGACCCTGGCTCATTAATTAGTTAGAAAGCAATTTTTCCCTATTCAGTCAGCACCTAAGCTGGCCCTGAGAAAGCACCAAGGTTTATCTAAGGTCAAATGAGTTTGAAAATCCTACAAATAAGGCCACCCACAGGCTCATAGTCTAATGACAGGTGTCTGGACTCACAAGAAGCAAAGACCCATGGAATACAGAGCAGACATTCTCAGGGCTGATCTGAGAGCTGCTGCTTCCAATTCTCTGCTTTTATCTTTTTCATATATCTTGACACCCAAATCAGCACACACAAGTCTGTGTCCTCTGGGTGAAGGAAATGAACCCTCTCTGAATCACAGACAACTCTGCTGATGGCAGTAATGCAATGATGGATTACACTTACGTTTCTTCATGCTCTGAATCCATTAAAAGAGAGGAGTTGAATTCTATCTAGTCAGGACCCTCATTCCTTTCCTTAATTGTTTTTTAAACTACTGAAATGAAAAGCTGCAAACAAGGCACATACTAGCTATTCTTCCCCACATCAGCCCATTCTTGCCACAGTCCCATTTTCTGTCCTACAAAGTAGCCCAGCAAAACGGCGAGCCACACATAGATTGTTCAGACAACTGAAGAAAAATCTGTTAATAGGATTGATTCACAGTTCTTACAACAAAAAAGAGTGAAGTATGGAACAGCCAGCATGTAAAAGGATTCTTCCATGTCATTCTGAGTAATGAGATTCCAGTGTAGCTTCTTCCTGAATTGAAATCACTGACAGTGTATTTGCATATTCATTTTTGGATAGTTTGATCTAAAAACCAGTTCATGGAGGAAGTCAGCCTAACACCAGAGAACTGTAGGCACTTGAAAATAAAGGAAAAATTCTCTCCTAGCCTTATCTCTCTTCAACATGTTTATGGTCTTGAAGAAGAGGTTGAAAACCAAGTATCTTAGATGATATGCTTGCTGCCTATTAAAAAAAATCTGATAAAGACTTGTGGCAGGAATATTGATCTCTATTTGCAATTTTTGACTTTTATTCAACAAAGATTAGTTGAAGCCTTTTATATCATTGTAGAGATTTGAGTGGAAACCTTTTTATATCTGTTTAATATGGTCGTCAATAGCCACATGTACTATATGAACTTAAGCTAATTAAAGTTAAATATAATTAAAGTTTTATGTGCTCAGTAGCACGATCTACATTTCTAGTGCTCAGTACCCACGTGTGCAGCTCCAGGGTGTGAAAGTGGTAAGCACTGGTATGAGCGGACATTAATCTCCCAGACTGAGCGTGATGGAGAGCTCTGCAATGGTTAGTCAACTAATTATCAGCCAGTTGTAAAAACCTTTTCTCCATATTAGTGTGGGACTTTACTCAGCCTGCATAAGATCCCTAAACAAGGCTAGCTATGGAGAGATAGGCTTGCAAATTAAAGTTCATGCATTCATAGTTCAAGACCTAGTTAAGCATAACTGTGTTGTGTGTAGTAGTCAACCCTTCTGAATCACCAAGTTTATCTAAATTTCTTGATTTAAAAATGAAAATTAAGTCAGGATTATCAATGGACCTGTCTTGGGAAACAATGTTCCCCCTAGAAAAGACATGCATCTGTTTCATATATTGATGTTATTCAATTTATAAGCAAATGCAGATTTCCCATCATTTGAAATAACACAAGAGTTGGGTCAGATCTATGCAAAAATGAGTAAACAAAACCTCCAAAACTTAATAGTCTGCATTTTCTTATGATGAGTTTACTCTCAAGCCTAATGACTAAGTCTACCTTGCTTCGATGTAAAAAAGGATATGTGTATTTTATGAGTAAAATCTACTCATTGCTTATTATCCATGTGTTCATTCAGAGATACCTCATAAGGAGTTAATGGATGTCATGTTTCCCTCCTTTACTACCTGCTTTCCTTACCCCATCTATCACCAGCATGATTATTCTAGTAGATACCACTACAATCAACACTACAAAAGGAAGTTTGAAAGGAAAACAAAAATTCAAAGGATTAAATATAAACATCAATATTGATTATTCTATGAGCTTCATCTAAAGAGACGGTGGGCTTATTTGATGTGTATAAAGTAGCCAACTTTTAGAGGGCTTATCCTGTGGTTTCCTACACTCTGTATTTACTCATTATCACGGCAGCCCCATTTCTCTGATGAGGAGACGTGGAGAGGTTAAGCAGTCTACTCGGTTCACATCCAGGCTACAAAACCAGGCAGCCCTGGGCCGTGGTCTGTGTTCTTAACCATGAGGCTAACTGCTTCTCATTTGTGTCTTATGTCTACCTAAGCATCTGCTGGGCTGTGTCCTTTGCCCCAAGTACAGCCTGGTAGGGTAGGCTGGTTCCTAGAGCTGTGGCAAAGCTCAGAATGTAGGATGTGAGCCCTGGGGCATGTGCCATGTCTTACCCAGAAGGTGGGAGGTGAGCTGAGTATGCTCACTTCCATTCTTCCCTCACCTGGGCTGTTTGTGTTGCCCAGGTATAGAGAGATGAGGAGCCTCTATATCCACCACACTCCTCCTACCCCCCGTGCCACCCCAACAACCTCTCCTTGGTCCTGGCTTAGGCTTACTCAGGGAAAGCCAAGAGTGGTGTGGTCCTAGTCCTGGTAGCATACTATTTTGTGTGTGTGTGTGTGTGTGTGTGTGTGTGTGTGTGTGTGGGTGGCTTTTGTGTAGGCTGAAGGGCATGCAATATCTCTTAGGAATAGAAGTTGCCTTTGATAGGGTCCAGTTTGGGTCCATAGTCCTTTTGGGTAAGACAGGCTCTCAGTTCCAAAATACTTATGCTTTAAAACCCCATATTAACAATTAAAACCCAAGATGGAGTTTTAAAAGAAAAGTAGAAAAAAAAAGACTTTCCTTTGTAGAAGCACCAAATTAACCTATCACTGATAGTTGCTTGAACATATAAACGAAAGCACAATGTTATTAAAAGCAGTCTGGCACACTATTTGTCCAGTTAGCGGACACTCAGTTGGCTAGAGGCTGACTCCTCTATTGGGGGAAGCCAGCATGGATGGCACAATGCAGGTGCCCTCAGCAGTCCTGGTGTGTCTGTATGGCTGGGCTAGGAATTGACTCTCCCATCCCTTATCTGCAGCAGGGTGACTGACAGAAGGTAGGGTTACAGGGCCAGACAGAAGGAGAGAATGCTTTTCCTTTTCTGCCTGGGTGGTCTCTTTGTTCCTATCTTCCTAGAAAAGATGATTAGATACAGTTCTGGGGTGGGAAAGAACCCTAGAGATCATATAGACCCACCCGCTTGTTGCTTTGTCAAAAAGAAAACTAAAGCTTGGAATGATAAGATGACATGCCCAAGGTCAGTTAAAGGTCAGAGATTAGGATCATGGGTGTCATCCAAAGAAAATTCCAGTTCTGTCCCAAGCTACTAAGTGGAACCAATTTGTAATAGAGCTTTCTTTAAGGTTTTCAGTGCTGTATCTTGGTAAAAGCCTTAGTATATGTTGTTCATGCATGGAGCCCTCCGGGCAAAGGGAGTGAGGCAAAGGAAGGTGTGTTTTTTTCTATTACTTATTATGGGCACTCTGCTACCTGTCTAAAGGGATTTGCAGTGGCTTGTAGTGAAATAGAGGCAGATTATAAAGTTACTGTATAAAAAAAAAATATGTAAAAGAACAGGGGATAATTTTATCAAACTTTTCAGTTAAAAGCAGCTAAGGGGAACAATATGAATAATTCATTTCTCATTATCTGTTGAGACATACTAATTCTTCAGGGGCCACATCCTTGGAGAAAGTTAGTTGGTTAGCTCACAATCATTCTCCACCGATTCTAGAGTTTTTTTGCTTGTTTTTGTTTGTTTGATTTTTTTTTAATCCAGCAATGTAGGGCTCAGGGTCCAGCAATGATGCTCTGACTCTTAATGACATGGTGTTGTTATGGCTGGTGGGAAGCGACAAACCGTACGCACTCGGAGAATCAGAAAAGAACTGTTTTATTCGCACCGGTGCTGGCTCAGTCCCCTCCAGAGGCTGAGCCCCACGCCTGGGTTCTGACCTTCTTTTATGCATGATAAGCTTCTGGGTATTCAGGGGTCTTTCTACACACGTGGCAGCCTGGGCGGTTGGCTGCTGCAAGAAGCAAGGGAGATTACAGAAGCCAAGGGCGCGGTTATGGTGGAGCAAGTAAGGGGAGGATTACTGGTTTACCTTCTTAGTGGGGGTGCCCACAGGCATTACTGTCTCAGCTTCTCCATTGCTCTGAGACACTGTCTTCGTGGTGTATTACTTTGTCCCCATATTGAGGATCACAGCTTTTACCTGGGTGCATACATTGTCACCTGATAATTTAGTTGTCTTTAGAGACTGTCAGGGTCTTCTAAATACAGGACATGTCTTGGCACACCCAAGGTAGAACTGCAAGCCAGGGAGACCTCATTAGAATTCATTTATCGGCATTCAACAGCATATATTGAGTACCTGCTGCATGTTCCAGCTTTGCTGAGGAACAAGAGATAAGATGTGAGTTGAGCCTGAGAGGCACATGTGGGCCCACTGACTTATAATACAATATAATGACAAAATAAGATATGATAGAGCAGTGATCAGAGCAGTGTGCTTTGCAACGTAATAGAAGAACAGATTCTGCCCAGAGGCATGGGAGGAGGCCTCCCAGGAAAGCCAGCTTTTTATTTATTTTTTCAACGAATAGTTAATAAATGTCTATTTTTTCCAGGCATTGGGTTGGGTGCTGGGATGATTAAAACAATCTTGGTCCTTATTCTCATGGAACCCGAAGTAAGAGGCTATGTGTAGAGGGAGAAGGAGACTCTTAGAGTGTATTCTAGAAAAAAATGAACTCTGTAAGCAAAGATGAAAGGGGCATAGAAGCTAAAGAATGACCAGATAATGTGAGAAGCATGAAGAAACTTGAAGTTGAGTTTAATCCTGTAGGCAATGGAGAGATGGGGAAGGATTTAAGGAGGGGTGCAGCATGATCAGATTTGTACTTTCAAAGTTAATTAGCCACAAAGATTTAATTATATATATTAAAAAGAAAAAACCATATAAGTACTAGAAAAAAAGCATAAGCAAATATTTATATAATTTCCACTTGGAGGAAACAAAACTTCCATATTAACGTGAAAAAATTGCATCCATATAGAAAAAACTAATACATTAAAAAATGTAAAATTTTTAAAATTGTATATCACCAAACAACTATTAAAAGTTAAAAAGACAAGTCTTTTTTTAATCCTCACCAAGGACATGCTTAGAGAGAGGAAGGGAGAGAGAGAGAGAAAGAGAAACATCAATGCCCTGACCAAGGATAGGCATATGCCCGGACTGGGAATTGAACCAGCAACCTTTCAGGGCACAGGATGACGCTCAACCAACTGAGCCACTCCAGCCAGGCAAGACAAAAGTTTTTTAAAAGCTTTAAAAATATTTAAAAACACAAGTTGGGGAAAATTTAATAGGCTTGATATAAAAATGGCCCATACACATAAATTAAAAAAACAAACACCTCTAGAAAATGGGCAAAAGAAGAAATTCAAATGTCCAACTAAACAGATGAAAAATGTTCACTTGCACAAATAACCTAAACAAATTATAACAGGTATATGCCATTTCTCAATTACTAGATTGCACAAAGATTTTTTTTAATGCTAATGCCCAGGACTAGAAACAGAAGCTTTCAAGCACCAGTGTTGTAAATGTGGTTTAGAAGAGCAACTTGTAATATGTATCAGAATGAATAGCTACACTGACTCAACAAATTTACTTTTAGAAATATACCCTAAGAAAAGAGGTCAGTTCACAAAAATCTTTGGTCCAAATGGTTCATTCCAATGCTGTTTATAATAGCACATCAAAATTAAAACTAAACAAAAGCCCCAAATAGCAACAACAACAACAATCCCACAAGGACACAATGTAAACGCTCCACCATTAAATAAAGGATCAGTTAAAAACACGATGGCATAGCCACATACTCAGTTGCTATGCAGCCAAGAGAAAGGATGTGGCTCTATATTTACTGATATGAAAATTTGCCCACAATTGTTAAAGGAGACTAGAAGATTCTAGAGAACAATTGTAGCAGGATATTATTTTTGTAAATACATATTTTATGTACATACACATAAGAAAAAATCTGGGGAGGAAAGGTAAAATATTCAATGTTGTTATTTCTGATACATTTTTAAATTCTGCCCATATTTATTTTCTCATTTTTTTCCTCAAACATGGATTAATAGAGGAAGTAAATCATTATTGCAATATACTAAGATGACTACCTCAAGTGCAGAGGACCAAGGACATTAGGAGGCCTTTGCCACAATCCAGGTAAAAAATGAGAAAGGCTTGTATTGTGCTTTAGAATCACCTAGGGACGTATTAAAAATACTAATCCCAAACCAATACAAACTAATTAATTTAGAGTCTCTAGGGTGGGGCCTTTGACACTGGTATGTTTTAACCTCTGTGCTCCCACCTTCGCCACTCCACCTCCCCAGGTGACTCTAATGTGCAGCAAAGTTAAGACCACCGCGCTCTAGGGCCGTGGCGGTTGGAAAGGAGAAGAGGATTTGATGTTTCATGGGCGGGATCTCTGAGAAGGATATTATTCTTAAGGCACCCACGAAGCTGGCTTTACTGGGCTTCCTTTCATTCCATACGGCGTTCAAGGCCCAGTGTAGAGCTGAGGAGTGCAAAAGGCGCTGGAAAATGCCTCTGTTGGTCTCTCTGGGCTAAGGTGCTCTGGTGTGTGGCACTGGAGGCCGCGTGTATTCACCGCACATGTTGCAGGAACAAATGACCCAGGCCCTGCGTGTGAGCCGTGGGCACTCAGTCATGCTGGCGAAGAGGAGAACTAGAACAGTGCTGAGAAAGGGCGACATTTCATGTACATGTGTGAACGGGACTGTTACATGATGATTTTTCTTAGGAGAGGTTTTGTTTGAAAGCTCACTGGAGCTTGCCATTTCATTACTAATTGCTGTGTAGGTAGGTGTTAGCTCACATTCCAATAACTGAATGTTTCCAGCAACACTGCAATAGCTTCCCTGAAGGTTTAAAAATTATGATTTGCTTTTAATTACTACCCTTCTTAATAGGTGTTACTCAGACAGGAAGGAAAGCTCCACAAATTCTCACCAGTCTTTGATGGGAGAGGCTACTGAGGCAATCTGGAGAGATATCTTAAAAGGTGTCAAGTAAATACAGGTGAATGTTAATACACGATGTGCACTGATATTTTTATCCTGTACAGCAACAGAGAGACTTTTGTATAACGGGGGAGGAATTATATCAGATCCTGGCTATGGCGACAGGATCTCTTGCTTCTTATTGGCTGAAAAAAATAAATGAACGCCATTATAAACAGTATTAAAATATCAGCCATGCCTTCCATAATTAAACACCCCCTTTAAAAATAGAAGTCACACAATCTGTCTTTTATTCAACTTTGACTTTTATCCCAACACGAGTGGTTGGAAATGAGCTCTGGTAGGAATCAACTTTTAGAAGCGATTTGACTGCAGAGCGAGAGCAGCCGAGTAGAGGAGGGGAACACGGCTGTACCTTCTCTCCCGCTTGGGGTCAGTGTTTCAGTAGATGCAAGAGCAGCTGGGGAAACAGGACAGGAAATGTCAGCACTCCTACCAGAGGTCAAGGGAGTATTAAGATAATGGGCTGCATCCCCGACCCAATGCTGACAGCCCTCTTCAAAGGAGATCAGGGGTGTAAATAGGGACTCAGAAGGGCTCCCAAATGGCACCATGAGGTCAGGAGCTTTCAGGAGAGAGAATTCGAGGAGGGAAAGGTTCAGTGAATGGCTCTGAAGTTATCCTTCCAGCCAGTCTTTAACATCAAAGTGCATTTGTCTGCCCTAATTGGCAGGTAAAAGTGCTGTGCAGGTGACAACAGGCCTCTGGGAAGATAACAGAAATGGCTGAGCTTCAGATCACTGATCTATGTGCTTCACTGAAACTGGTCCTCTCTACATGGGGTGTTAGTCCCAGCGTGCCTGACCCAAAACCCCGAGGGCAGGGGCTGTGGGATTCCCTGTGTCGTCCCCAGACCCTGATGTGCCCATGCAGTGACTTAATCAACTTTATTGACACCGTCTCCTTTTTAATGTCTAAGGATATATAATGTGCTTGGTAAGGAAAAGTCAAACAACTCCAAAAGGTATAGAATGAGGAGCAAGCCTTTTTCTCTTCCCCTCTCTGTCTCCTGGACCCCCATTTTCCATTTCTCTCCCTGGAAACAACCACCATTGATCATATTTTAGACATTGAACTAGAGATCTCCCCCTCCTTCTCCTTCTTTTCCCTCTCTGCTAATTCCTGTATATAAAACACACATATGTGTATATAGCATTGATGGCGAACCTTTTGAGCTTGGCGTGTCAGCATTTTGAAAAACCCTAACTTAACTCCGGTGCCGTGTCACATATAGAAATTTTTTGATATTTGCAACCATAGTAAAACAAAGACTTATATTTTTGATATTTATTTTATATATTTAAATGCCATTTAACAAAGAAAAATCAACCAAAAAAATGAGTTCGCGTGTCACCTCTGACACGTGTGTCATAGGTTTGCCATCACTGGTATATATAAATATGTAAACATATACACATAATATACATGCACACTTTTTTACACAGGTGAAAGTCAGTTTACTTACTGTTCTCTATTCACTAAGTTCTCTTATGATCATTTATCAATAGATTCTGGAGATCATTCCACACCAGTATGTACAGAACCTGACTCACCCTGTGAGTGACTGTACAACACTCCCCTGTAGGGTGAACCCTAACGTGTCCAACCAGGCCCTAACTGATAGGCTTTAGATTTTTTTTAACCTTTGTCGATGCTGCCATGAATGTCTTTGTACAACTATTTTTATGTGGGAATACTTTTAAGGGATTAATTCGTGGACATAATATTTCTGAATCAGAGTATATGCATTTTTAAATTTAATTGATTTTACTCCTAATTTTGGGTCAATTTACGTCCTATCAAGAATGTATGAGACCATGAAAATATTATGATAAGTGAAAGAAGCAAGTCACTAAAAGGCCACATGTTATATAATTCCATTTATAATAAAATATCCAGAATAGGGAAATTCAAAAAGATAGAAAGTAGATTAGTGATTGCCAGGGGCTAAAGGAAAGGTATAATAGGGCATAGGGCAGGGGTGGGCAACCTTTTTGTGAGTGCGTGCCAAAACCAGCAAAATCTCTGACTCAAAATTCTTCTGGGTGCCAACCCTAATTTTTTGAGAACATGTTACACCTACTTGATATCTCTTAAGGTGTACGTATGTGAAGAACCTTGAAGAAATAATAAAATTCATTCGAGCGACAAAAACACAGTATATGATGATGAAAAATACATTTATTTTTTAATCTATACATGTTATGTAAAATTATTTATTTATCTAAGATGTACCTACACTGAATTTATCTGAGAAATAAAAAAGTTGATATTAAGAAAAAATTGTAAATGGAAGATTATAAGAGAGGGTTTTGTGTGCCAGCAAAAGTTACTGGCATGCCATGTTTGGCACGCGTGCCAGGGGTTGCCCACCCCTGGCATAGGGTTTCTTTTTTGGAGTGATGAAACATTTTGAACTTAGTGGTGATGGTTGTACAACTTTGAATATATTAAAACCCACTGAGTTGTACACTTTAAAAGGGTGAATTTTATGATAGGTGAATTATAACTCAATAAAGCTGTTCTTTTTTAAAAAGTACAAGGGTACCTGTTTCCCCCTCACTCTTGACAGTTTATGTTCATATTTCTTCATCATCATTCATTCTAATTATAAAAGTCTTTTTCCGAAAGTCTTCTTCCTAGAGCTAAAGAGTCAGCCAGGGATGTAAGGATTTGGGATGTCAAGTTTACATTCTAAAAACAATGAAAATGACTAAGATAGCAACAATCAAAATAATCAAGTTGTCAACAATTGCCAATGAATTCAGCAGCCACTTAGGAATGGGACCTAAAAAATTCCAAAAGGGTATAAGAAACCCATTTGTCTCAGCTGAAAGGATTTAGAAATCTCCCTTTGCTCACTTATGTCAGGACATTAATGCCAGGTTTTCTGAAGCAGAACCTAATCAAGCTCCAGAAGAAAATATATTGAAACCCTATGGAGGTAAAAAAAAAAAAAAAAAGGTATGGAAGCCAAAGAAAAAGTGCTGATTGTGAACACAATTCCATAGCTACTGATAAGCAGAAAAACTACCCATGCCTGTCTCTCTTACAGTTAACTGGTATTTTCATCAAGATGGGTTTACTTTGGATTCCATTTCACCCCTTTTCACCTCTCACCTCTAGACTAACCCTGCCCAATTCTTCTTTTTCTAGGATGTCTTATATTTCAACCTGCTTGTGCCCTGGGGGATTAAAAGCTAAATACACTTTAACAAGAGTAATCCCCTGAGTGGACATGTTTCTGAGATTGTTCGGCATTTGATCACAAAGGAAAGAAGAGAAAGGAGAGGGAGGTATGAAAGCTAAGAAAATAGAGAGGTTGGAGATTTTCACCTTAGTAATAATTGATTGCTAAAGGCTTTCTGAACCAGTATTTGCATGAAAATAGGCCATTCTTAATTCCCAAGGATAAGCTCATTTTCTCTTTTCCTTTGAGAGACATTATGCCCAGAGGAACTGAGCTCTAGCTAGGAGGGCCTTGATGCATTAGACATTTCCCAGTTTTTGTGACTTTAATAATAAGCCAGCACTTACTAAACAGAACATTTAATATGTGGCAGTCACTGGTCTGGGCATGCTACGTAATTTAATATTCACAACGATCCTATGAGGAAATCATTATTTGGACTGCTGTTATGGACTGAATTATGTGCCCCCCAAATTCATATGCTGAAACCCAAACCCCCAATGTGATAGTATTTGGAAATGGGAGCTTTGGGAGGTAATTAGGTTTAGAGGTCACAGGAGGGGTGTCTTCATGATGCGGTTAGTTTCCTTGTAAGAAGGGATACCAGAGAGCTTGCTCCCCCTACTCTCCACCACGTGAGGGCACAGCAGGTAGGTGACCATCTGCAGGCCAGAAAGAGAGCCCTTGCCAGCATCTTGACCTTGGACTTCCCAGTCTCCAGAACTGTAAGAAATAAATTCCTGTTGTTTAAGCCACACAATCTTAAGTATTTTGTTAAGGCTGCCCGTGCTGACTCATACAACCACCATTTTATAGGGGAGTTTAAGTAATTTACCTAAAAGAACTAGAAAGACGATGATAGGATTCAAACCCACATGGTCTGACTCCAGGGTCTGCATTTTCCACTACGATGGTTGGTTGTCCATGATAAAGGCAATAGTGTTCTAGCCGCTCCTCTTTCTGCCATTTTGAGACTCCAATCATACCCTCATCTGAACTGGAAAAAGACTGTGCTTGTGCCTCCACTGTGTTTGTAGCCCTCTTTGAGTTACTTCAGAAAATGTGACCTCTCCTCACCTGTAATGGCTGGGACTTCGTATCATTTTTGCACCCTCAGTCCTACCTGGTACAGTGCCTGGGTAGGTATTTAATAATTCTTGATTTGAGTGACTATGTGTATAGCAGAGAAGAAACTGTTTATCCTTACAATGCTTTATGAATGAATCATTGTGAGTTTTTTGGAAAAAAATATTGCAATATGGGAGGCTGTTTGGGTGCTAATTCAGCTAACCAACACACCTGCTTAAGCAGTTACCCAGGCCTCACCATGAAATTTGTGTTGTTTTGTGATACTCTGAATGGACTTGGAGTATGACAAAAGGAACACCAATTTTCTGTTTCACTTTTGGCTCCTTGCTCATAAAAGTCATATTGCAGGTTGGATTGCTGCAGAAGCAGACTCTGAGATTATACCTAGTGTGCGGGATATTTATTAAGGAGTGTCCTTGGGATCCAACACCTGTGAAAAGGAGGAGACTGTAGTAGGACTGGATGGAGAAAGAAGTGGAGACCTGATTCAGAGCCGGTGAAAGCCTTGGCTAATCGCATGGGGAGCTCTTGAGCTAGGATGGTCTTTTGGGTTGCCCCAAGTTGAGCCAGATGGTCAGGTCTTTATACTCCATCATAACGTGGCCACTAGATATGAGTTGCCCAGGAAGGGACAGGACCTTGGGCAAGATGGCTCATTGCAACTGAAGCATTCCCTGAAGGAGCTAACAGCTGAAGGCTGCCCGTGACAGACTCCCAGAAGCCAGGGCAACGGTCTTTTATCTCAGGGAGATCAGGGTGGGGTATCACAGTGTCCTCACATGAACATTACTTCAGAATGAGTGTTTTGGCAGCACAGGAGCCCAGCATGCAGAGCATTCTCATTATTACAGAATGTTGCTTTCATCTCTCGAGCCAGATTTCCTTTTATGACTATTGGCAGATGCCCAAAGATCTGATGTCTGCGGAGGATCTTTTTGAAAGGTTTCCACATATGTTACCTCTTGTATGAGATTCCCTTCTAAGAACATTCCACCTCCCAAAGTCTAGCTTTAAACTCATTTTCTTATCTTTCCTTCACATCTCAGAGGAAGAGAGTTTCCTTCTCCCTTCTCAGGTTAATTTCCTTTCTGTATCTTTGGCCTGATCTTCTTGACAGAGCCTTGCACTCCCAATGATTCTCTCCCAAGCCTCCTCAATCTCTTTCCTCTCGAATGCGGGTAGGGCCCTAGAATATTATCATAGGTGATAGGGCCTTTGTAGGGAAGTAACACAGCACCAGTGGCACTTTGGGAGGAATATTTTGGCAACTGTGTACAAGATGGGTTTTTGAAGCAGAATGATCTGCATCTCAGCTAGTGAAATACAGTTTAACACATCGTAAGCAGGTTCTTCTAGGAAGCCCTAATTAATAGCTCTTGGTTGCTTGTTACTCTGTGCAGCCCATCAGGCAGGGTTGCATTGGTAGCAGTCTCATGATGAAGTAAAAGGGATGTGGTTTTTGGAGTTCAGGATTGATTTTGACTCTTAGCTATGTCACATCCTAGGTGAGCTGCTCTCAGCAGATTATTCTTCACCTTTTCAACTTCAGTTTCCTCATCTGGAACATGTGTCTTAGTAAGGCTTCCTCAAAGGATGGCCGAGAGGCGGACTTCCAATGAGATGACACAGCTAAAGACCTTTGCATGGCATCTGGCACACAGGAAGCTCCAGTACACATTAGCTCTCTCCTCACTTTAGCGTGATTCTATTAAAGCAGTTGGTTCAGAGAGAGCCCAGGGTCAGGAGCCACCTGATTCT
Source organism: Myotis myotis (assembly GCF_014108235.1). Lineage (NCBI taxonomy): Eukaryota > Metazoa > Chordata > Mammalia > Chiroptera > Vespertilionidae > Myotis > Myotis myotis. The sequence continues at coordinate 39,386,924 of NW_023416357.1, forward strand.
TTATAACAGATGGGCCCAATCGCTTTCTAATTTTATACCTAAACCCAATGTCTGAATCTCCATCTTGCCTTTATTAGTGAGACATCACTTTCTCAAATGCAGTTGAGCTGATATACTCTGAGTTGGGTGAATGCAAGACTGAGCAAAACAAAACAAACAAAACAAAACAATGTGTAAGTAAATTTCAGAAATGCTTTCAGAGTTCCTTGAACTCAGATGGTCTGTGCTTATTCCATTCAAGGATGGAATGTTATTTCTCCAGTGGCTACTGGTAGACTATGACAAGATGGTTTCTTAGCACTGAAAAGGGCCTAACAGGACCTACTGGTCATGTCAACCTCTCACAGTGTACCAATGATAATAACTAATATAAGATTTGTTCCTGCCTTTGGGATTTATCTTTGAAGAGTTAAAATTCTTATTCTATGAGCCCCTGAGAATTCATTTTAAGTCAACAAGCAAAGAATTAGCTAAAAGGAAGAACAAAGCAAAAATAAACTTTATCTTGGGCAAAGAATTGGCCAGATCTCTTCTTTGTTTAAGTAGAAACTTCAATACCTGAGACAGAGAGTTTGGAGACAGCTGGATTAATGCTTGTACAGGCAAAAGGAAATAGAGTAAATGTGTCTAATGAGACATGTATCTTTTAGTGAATTTTGAAAAATGACTTTGCTTTAAGGAAGTTGACTCTTATTATAGTTTGTTTTGTGATTGACTGAATTATTCTCTACCTACCACATCCCCTTATCTGTTTTGACACTAACTTGGCAGAGGGATGGAGAGGAAAGGCCACAGGCCCAGGTGTCAGGCTTGGGTCAGGATTCAACTTTGCCACCTTCCAGTTGTGAGACTTTGGGTAAGTTACACGATATTCTGAGTTCCTTCCTTCAACTGTAAAATGAGGTTTTAATACTTACTTCTTTGGATTATAGTGTATGTAAAATACCATAGGTACACAACGTGCCTGGAATGAAGTAGGTGTCAAAATTGCTATAGTTCCTCTCTCCTTGCCTTCTACTTCCCAAAATATCCAATGGTTGTTAGTCATGTGATTAGTATCAGTTGTTACCATTTACCTATTTGTTACAATTCCTAATGTGGAATATTCTATGCTCAGCCCTGCCATCAGCAAGTCTAGATACAAAGATATGAAATTGCTCAGGCAGTTTAGTTCAATGGGTTTGGATCCAGGCTGTACCACTTATCAAATGTGTGACCTTGGACAATTTATTCAAGCTCTCTGTGCCTCCCTCCTTTTTCTTCATCGATAAAATGCAGATGTCAATACCTACCTGTTAACATTACATTGAGGATTAAATGAGTGAATATATTTGAAACAATTAGCATGGTCATGGCAATGGTAAGAACTATGAAAGTGTTAGTTGTAATTATTGCTGACTAGATGATGTGTTTGTGGCTGCCTGCCTACTCACACACAGCCCTTCCCTCCAAACCCATTTTGTCCTCAAAATGATGTTTGTATTACATAAATGGAGCATCCATCCATGTCACCATTGTTTGTATCAGGAGTGGACATCTTATCTGAGCTAATAAATCAGAGCCCTCCCCTTGGTTTAGGAACAGTGAGCAATGGGTTTCTGACATGAAAGGTTGTGTAGACTCAGGTCTGAGAGCATTATCTGAGCCCTGGTGGGTGATTAGAGAAATTTTTCTGTTGAGAGAAGCAGAAAAGTGAGGCAGATATGAAAAAAAAAAAAAAAAAAAAAGGAGCAATTGTATCACCCGTGAAAAATGGAGAGTCCTGGGAAAATGACTTGGCATTCCTGAGATCAGCCTGTGCTGAGTGCTCTGTGCTTGAATTCCTGAGAGCTCCAGATTCCTGCACTATCACCCGCCAATGCTCCACCCCTTCCTTGAAGAGCTTACACAATCCTCTCCTCTCCTCTCCTCTCCTCTCCTCTCCTCCCCTCTCCGTGCACATAGAGAAGCTGTGATAAAACACTGCACTTCAGTAGGAAGTGGTCTACATCAGGGGCCTACAAATGTTTTTGCTCCCATATTGCAGACTTCTGAAAACCTACTATCCCCACACATTTTCTAGTTGATAACTTACAAGTTTTATTTTCATTTTGTGGGAGAGGAAGAAACCTTCCTTTATTCCCCAGGTTCCTTCAGCTGGTCCAACAACCACATAGACGTGGGACAGGTTAGCATGAGAAAGTAACCAAATTCAATACACATCTATGTATGGGAACTCTGCATACATGAGAAAGTCAGAGCCCATAGGCACTGTGCATGGGAAGTTCAGAGACAGAAAGGAAAAACGAGGATATAAGACATTCTGAGCTAGGGATGAGGTAAGGCAGCTGGGGGCTTCAGAAGGTAATTGTGGGGAGAGCATGTGTTCAGTAATTATTACTTTGCCCTACCATACACATAGGTAAAAAGTCATTTCTGGTTTTAACTCATATCATGGGCCAAGCTCCTAATTTAAATTCTTCTAGATAGTTAAGGGGGGAGCAGAAGTTTCTCTTGAGCCTGCAGGGTCCCAGTTGCCTTTACTTCAAAATAATCCTCATATTATAGAGGCGCACCTTGGGGTGCCTTGTTCTGAACCCCCATAATATCATCTACCCTAGAATATAAGAGTATGTTGATTGTAAGAAATTATGCATCATACTTATTGTTTTATGTTATATACAGCTAAGGAGGTAAAAATACTGTCAAATTGTGACCCAACATCATTGTAAGATGCACTCCAATTTCAGAGATATGAAAAAAGTAGTCTTCAGAATCATTGAAATGCAGTTAGTACCAAGGATATAATACCTTATATATTGTAAATATTGACATTTAAGAATAAAAGTGCTACATTCTTCTTATAAATGAATTCAAATAATTGAAGCACTATAAGGATATGATATTGATCATGGTCCAGTTAAAAAATATAGATGAGCTGAAACCGGTTTGGCTCAGTGGATAGAGCGTCGGCCTGCGGACTGAAAGGTCCCAGGTTCGATTCCGGTCAAGGGCATGTACCTGGGTTGCGGGCACATCCCCAGTAGGAGGTGTGCAAGAGGCAGCTAATCGATGTTTCTCTCTCATCCATGTTTCTAACTCTCTATCTCTCTCCCTTCCTCTCTGTAAAATATCAATAAAATATATTTAAAAAAATATATAGATGAGCAAGATCTACTTTAGCATTTGAACATTTTATCTCCCCCGCCCCACCACTTGATTCTATATTTCCATTCTATTACCCACACAGAATTTTATTCAAATGTAATATGTTATTATATAAAAATATATTAAAATATTTTTTTGATTATTCCATCATACTCTTCCGCAAGAAAAATATGTATGTGAATGGAAAATTTGTCTCATTCCCTGTATCTATAAAGCCTTAAAATCTGTGCTATGGAAGATGGTAGCCACTAGCCACCAGTGGCTATTTAAATTTAAATTAATTATAAACTAAATAAAATTTAAAATTCATTTCCCCATCATATTAGCCACAAATGCTCATAGCCACATGTGGCTCATTAGTGGCTACCCTATTAGTGCAGATAGAGAACACTATCTGATTTGTGTTTTGCTTTTTTTTGTGTTGTTATCTTTTTGATGTAATATTGGATAATATTCCAGGTAGTACCCAGAGCACATGCAAACCACTCACCACCAATGGTCAGCCCAAATGTCTATGCCAGCGAGACTCTATATTAGTTTTGTTTTACTGCTGTAACAAATTATCACGAAATTCATGGCTTAGAAAACTTTTCATTATCTTACAGTTTTGGAGGACAGGAGCCCTAAAACCATGGTGTTGGCAGGACTGCATTCCTTCTCTTCCCCAGGCCTTTTGTGGCTTCCACAGGCTACCTGCATTCTTTGACTCATGGCCCCTTCCTTCATCTTCAAAACCAGCAATGTGCCATCTTCAAATCTCTGACTCTGATTCTTCTATCCCTGCCCACCATCCTTTCCATTTATTTGGAAATGAAAATATAACCCCTCCTTGTGATTACATTGGGTCCACCTGGCTAAACTGGGATCATTTCCATTTCAAGGCCGGCTGATGAGCAACCTTAATTCCATCTGCAGCCTTAATTCCCCTTATTCCCTTTACAGGTCCCAGGGATTAGGACACTAGCATTTGAGAGGCCATTATTCTGCCTACCTCAAACCTAAAATCATTTTGTCACCAAATTCCGGCCCCCCCCACACACACTTTTTTTTTTTCCTGGATAAAAGCAAAAGGACCATTTGGTGTTATTATCATCCCATGTTGTTTGCCTGCCAACAATTCACTGAGCTCTACACCGAAACATATTTAGGAACAGTCTTGCTCAATGTGCTTACAAATATGATTATTGTTAACATTTTCAATTATTTTACATTTATTGAGCACCAACCATGCACTAAGTACTCTTCAAAACATACAATTAGTCATGGTTGATGCCTAAAGGGCTTACTATTTAAAAATTAGACAAGACTAAAATTAGACAGATGCAAACAGCTATATATAGCAATGCTCTGTGAAAGAACTGACTCTCCCAGACAAGTCAGATGCAGTGCTGTATGTATTCTATTCTCCAAACTCATCTTTACTCCCATGAGACCTAGAAATGTGTACTCTTCCAGGAAATTCACATTGGAACTTTATGTCGACAGGAAATAAATATTGTATAAGCACCACTTACAAGCAATTTTTTTAAAGTTTGGAACAACTGCCTTGCATTATTTCAGATCTTATGGCAAATAAGATCCTTTTGGGTTCTGTGGTTAGTAGGATTCATCTATGAAAAGAAAATACCTCGTAAAAGATGCAGCATAAAATTTAATTGCTAACTAGAGGAAGGAATTTTCAAAAGCTAGTATTGTGGGCCTGTCTGAATAGCTCAGTTGGTTAGAGCATGGTCCCAATACACCAAGGTTATGGGTTCAATCCCCGGTCAGGGCACATATAAGAATTGACCAAGGAATGCATAAATAAGTGAAATAACAAGTTGATGTCTCTCTCTCTCTCTCTCTCTCTCTCTCTCTCTCTCTCTCTCTCTTAAATCAATAAATATAAAAATAAAAACAATTATAAATACTAGTGTTGTGAAGGACAAGCCAAGCTCTCAGAGCCCCAGAATCATTTAGGAGACTGTTTCACACTGTAACTCAAGAGCAGCCAGGAAACCATTTCTCCAGTTGAGAAGATTGAACTAGCCATTGTGTTAGTGTCTCATGACAGTGATGGGAGTATAAACATGTACAGACTATTTGTTCCAAACCTCCAATTAGTTTCCCTGGCAATAACTTGCTCTGTGTACTATTTCCAGTACTGGCAGAGGTGAATTTATTTTATGCATGTGCCCTTTTAAAAACTATAGAAATGTGTTTATAATACCATTTAATATGCCAATATGTTTTGTTGGATAAACACTAGGGACAAAATCATTTTAATGATGAACAAACTGAGTCCCTAAGGTAAGATGAATTGTTTAAGGTCGTAAAACTAGTAGTATCAGAGACAGAGCTAGAATCAGTCACCTGGGACACCAGCTAGGTGTTTTTCTATTTCACCTGATGCTCCTTTCCTGCCTCTCATCCTGACTCTTTCTCAGTCTGCTCCACCTTCCACCACTACCCAGCTTTTGCCTAAAACTCTTTAAAATAAGGAAGAAGTAATTTTTTTATAATGCCAGGTATCTGTTATCCAAATATTCTTCCAAGGTGCCAGGTGGATTGTGAAGGCATCAACCTATAGCTGCAAAGAAACGCCTACATCATAATGCGCCCTGCAGAACAATGGCTCCATGCTCTCCTGTCAGGATGATTGATGAGGGTTTGAACACCCTCAACTGACCCCCAACAGTTAGCACTTTGGGCACAAGCCTGGGCGGAGCCTCTGCCTGTTCTCACCTCAGAGTATGAGGTTCCACTACAATGTGCCAACAACTACTGTGGGATGTGGATGTCTGGGACAGATTGATATCTGAATCAGAATAACTTAGCGCTCATCAGGCCATTTTCCCAGAATTAGAGTAGTGGGTGGAGAGGCGGGAACATGACTTTTTGCTAGGCTCTAGTGCTCTTATTGTAAGGAGACTCCATAGCCAGTGTCGCCCTTTCTACACTGTCACTTCAGGCTGAGCATTGTATCTTCAGCCTCACTGAGCCAGTTCTTAAACTGCTTGCTGCCATCTCCCTCTCTGATTGTTCAATGACTGCCTGGATTTAAATCTCCATCATTACCACCTGTGTAAGAACTGGTTAGTTGTTAGGCCCTTCTATGTCTAGATTTCCCTATCTATAAATTATAGGTAATTTTGGTATTTATCTCATAGGATTGCTGAGAGGGTTCAGTGAGAGAATACAGAAAAAGCACTTAGAAAAAAATCAGGCAAATGATCAGTGTTCAATAAACGATGCAGTTTGATGGTTATTATTCATTTGATACATATTGATGATAGCAACTACTGTGTGCCTAGTGCTGAGAACAGTATGAGGCACGGCAATTAATAAGATTAGCCTGGATCTCAAGCAGCTTCAGAGACTCTTTTTAAAAAAAAAAAAAAAAGATAAAGATAATTTCAAAAAACCTGAGAAGCAGCTGTCAAAGTGGATGGTGAATAACTGTTGGGGGTGGAATTTCCAAGCAGACCTCACAGAGGAAGAAAGGATCAAGCAGGGACAGGAACAAATTGACTACAAGGCAAAGATGGTATCTTATGTGTCTATTCCTAGTGCCTAAGACAGGGAGTTCCTGGTCCTTGGTAAGAGGTTAGTGACAGGAGATTCCTGGTTACATGTAAAATGCACATTGCTTGTGAGCAAAGTAGAGCAGCAAGGCCTAAGTAGATTAATTTATTATAAATTTATCTGAAAGACAGATCTAAAATATACTTGATGAGAAGGCAGGCTCAGCCAGTCATTGAACATATTTTTCTGGGTTCTGTAAGGCAGCAAATTATAAATTTTCTACTGGCTACATTAAAAGAGGAAAAAGCAGGAGAAATAAAATTTAGTAATATATTTTATTTAACTCAGTAATTAAAAATATCATTTCAACATGTAATCAATATAAAAATTACCAATGAGATCTTTTACATTTTGGGGAGGGGACTAAGTCTCTGGAACCCAGTGTGTAAGTTTTGCACTTATTACACATCTGAGTTCATACTGGCCACATTTCAAATGCTCAATAACGACAAGTAACCAGTGGTTACTATATTGGTATTGCAAATCTAAAAGTTTTAGTGATATTAGATATTAAAAGAAAATTATATTCTTGGAAATATTTTATCTCAAAAAATAAACTCAAACAGTTTGGAGAATGCAGTATGTGGCACACAGTTCTCTGATGACAGGATGTACTAAGACTGCTTCAGTAATACCCTCTTCGCAATTTTTAAATAAAGGCAAGTGCAAATCTGGTCTGAGGACTTGCTGGCCCTGGTGATTAATTGAGACATATGGGTGAGCATAAAGCAGGATTTCCTCCTATAATCAGTCTTCTTCGACCTTCATTAAGGACAGAGAGCATTTTAATGGATGAAGCCTTCACCTTTAATAAGCCTTTACTCTGTTATTTCCTATGGAACCATTCATTAGATTAACAAAACAATGGTAGCTGGCTAATGACAGGGCTGTGGTCAGAACCCCAGGGACAGCCCATGTCACCATTAGTGCCTCAAGGCAAAATGTCACTAGGGCCACCACGGCCAATCCAGTCAAGAAGACATTGACCTATAATTGGATTCAGAGAGTTCAAGAGCTCAAGAGGTTACAGATGGGGTGAGTGGGTCCATGCTTTGCATCATCATGTCAGCTTAAGAAAAGGATGTTTGCGAGCATAAGCAGAGTGATACGGGCAAGGGTAAAGTCCAAATGATATCCTTGTTAGTCATTGACTACTTTAGGGAGGCATATTTGTTTGTTTATTGTTTACATATATTTTTATTTTGGGATTATTTTAGAGTTATAGAAGAGTTGTGTGAACGAAAAGGGGGCCACATACTAAACCTGACACGCTCAGGGAGGTCTGCCTGGCAAGCTTTACAAACCCAGAGAGCTACAGTAACCACATAGGATGGTCTGAAATTAAAACTGCCTAACTAAAAGTGAGTCATGGTAGGTAGTCATATTCTAGGCCAGTAGGTCAATCTTTACCTTAACTGAGCCTGTCTATTGTCTTTTCTCACCCACAATAACATACCTTTGGAATGTCAAAGTAATCCTCTTTTCCCAGACCCCTCAAGGCACAATCTCTCACCAGAATGGAGACCTCAGAACCTTTCATTGCTATCTTGTTTCCAGAATACCATCTCTATGTGCTGTAAATGTTAATTGTTAACTATCCCATACTCACCAATTATTCAATCTCAGAGATTTCCCCACTGTGCTTTTCCCACCTCCCTAATCTACCACCAATGGATTTCATATAACCCCCTTATGTCTTCCCCTTTGATTCTGATTATAAAGTAAGTAATAACTGCCATTTTCCAGAGCAATTTCTTAATCTGTTGAGATTTTGCACCCAGGCAATTATCGTCAGTTTGGCTCAATAAATTCATAAAAATTCTCTACAGGTTTGGATGTGTCTAAGGTTGACAGTTGCAAACATAGTACACAGGATTCTCATATATCCTCACCCAGTTTTCCCTTACATAATCAAGGTACATTTGTCAAAACTAAGACGTCCACATTGGTACATTATTATTAACCCCAGATTTTACATTGACTTTTAAAAAAACCTCAGCAGGAAGAATTGTGTAAAAAACAAAGTATCAAAATACCTTTTGGCCGAAACCGGTTTGGCTCAGTGGATAGAGCGTCGGCCTGCGGACTGAAAGGTCCCAGGTTCGATTCCGGTCAAGGGCATGTACCTGGGTTGCGGGCACATCCCCAGTAGGAGATGTGCAGGAGGCAGCTGATCGATGTTTCTCTTTCATCGATGTTTCTAACTCTCTATCTCTCTCCCTTCCTCTCTGTAAAAAATCAATAAAATATATTTAAAAAAAAATACCTTTTGATCTTTATTTGAAAAATAAGATAACTCCTATCTTAGAGGGAAGAATGATAGGAATGAAGGATGCAAGAGACAAAGTGATGACATCAACCTAGGAACTCACCTTCCCAACATAGACACACAGATGAACTTTTATTATTCAAGTCAGATCAAAGCCCACTTCCTTATGAGGCCTTCCCCATCGTACACCCGTAGTTAATGTTCTAACACTGGGGAACAGACCTCTCTAAAACTTTCCACATTGCATTGTCTGGCACTGAGATACTCAAATGCTGAAAGAAGGACAGGGACCTAAGTGTTTTGGAGCAATTATTACAGCTTTCCCTCCCTCGCTTCTTGCCACTGCCCAATCTGTGTTAGCCCATGTGCTTTCAGAAAGGCCCTATGAAAGTTTTATGCATGAAGAGTTTGCATTGGATCCTTTTCCTTTTGAATTCTTAGAAGGGAGCTATATATCTTTAAAAAATGTAGTTTAAGAATCATCATGGATAATATATCTTAGCATATTTAGGTAAAGTTATTCTTGCTCTCAAATGCACTCAGTGGGAATTGGGTTTACTCACTTAACTACTGACTTTCAACGAATATAATTTGAGCAACTGTCATGTATTTGGCACTGTGCTAGGCGTGCTCTGAGGGTCACTCCTATGGGAACACTGTTCCTCTGTCTCTACTAGACTCTAAGTTCCTTGATTATAGAGACTATGACAACTGTGTCTTCTTTAATCTCTCTCATTCTGATATTTTCAATGCCTGAAGCAGTCAGTCACCCAATATCTAGTAGATGCTCAATAGTGTTATTGAATCATTAATGACAAATAATTATTGAATAGATAGTTGAATGAATGAATAAATGAGTTAATAGATGAGTAATTCCTAATCACTACTCTTAAGGCTATTACACTCTTAGAGCAGCACAGAGAAGCACACAAATGAATCTAATGCATAGTGAAATGAAGTAAGTACCATTAGAGGTGAACAATCTTAAAAAAAAAAAAAGTGCTGTTTAGTTTTAGGTGAGAATGCAACTCCTGGGAAAATAATCAGGGGCAAGTGTCCCTTGAGACTGTCCAGGAAGGATGGATAGGATGTCATATTCAGGAAGGGGATGAAAAAAGTGAAGACATCCTAGCCTGAGGGAGCAGAACGAAGGAACACAGCAAGGTGGGAGGGAAATTACGAATACTTTATGAAGAACTTAGTTTAGATAGCTTACATGGCATGTGTAGGTGAGGAAGGGAAAATAAACAAGTTCCACCCCCCAGGTCTGCGTTATGGACATCCTTGAATGCCTGGATTTGCTCATTTGGAGGTGATAACAGACACAGATAAATCCTGAGGAGAGCTGGCTTGGGGTGGAAGCAGGAAGATCCGTTTGTGTCAGCACATCTTCCAAAAACAAAATTGGTCTCAGGAAAAGATTCAAACTGCAGGGAAGAAAAAAGAATTTGTGATAATACAATGATACAATTTAACATTAAGTTCTTTGATGAGAAGTCAGAATGATCTTATGTTTGTCATCCAGCAGTCTATACCACAATTAAATTACTATATCTATCCTGTCACTAAAATGCAAAGAAAGCCATCAAAGCATTTTTGTGAAATAGGCAATTTAACAAAATTGAACTTGTGGCTTTTGAACTTGTGCTTTTTCTTTGTATGTTACACTAAAAGTTATGTGATGAAAGTGACTTGAGGTTTTTTAGCAGGAGCTGAACAGTCTACTTCATACTGTTAGAAGTGAGCAATTTGTGCTGAATTGCATTATAACTACTCAAGGGGTTCAAAGGGTAAAATATGAGCATCTCGTGGGGGCAAAGCATTCTTAGTTACAGTGACAAAATCACCCATGAACGTCACATTAATGCCCTTTATTTCAAGACTTTCCATTGCAGTGGAATAACTCTATGCTTCTGTGAACATCTTCCTCGGAAAGGACACTGAACCACTTCACTGGGTGCTTCCTGTTTATTTCCGTTTGCAGGGACCTTCTGCTGCCCTGGCTGGGTGTCTTGGTGCCTAACTCTGCGAGCAGGAAAGCCTCTCAGTTTCCAGCTCCGGGCTTATTGGGTGTAGAGATAGGGGCTATCATGGCAATAATTGCTGGAGTTGCTGTGTTTGCACATCTGCGGTGGCTTTCTAGATTGAGTTTCAGGCCAGAGTCAGGCAACCCTCCTCCTCCTTTATGTTCACTGTCACACCATTAAAGGAAATGAGATTATGGCACAAATCATCATTCACATGACTCCAGGATAGAAGGTTATCGAGATATTACAGAAATAATTCCATAGCCGCCATGGCCCCTGACAGTAATTACAATGTGACCACAGGGGATCAGCTTCTAATAGGCTTTTGTTCAGTCAATTCAGAGTCTGTTGTGTGCTCTGAGTTTGGGTAATTAAAGTTGTGTCTCAGAAGCCACATGTGGTAGCTCATAATTATGCAGGAGAGCCTGGGAGGAAACTGAGGTGACTGACACCCGTGTGGAGTGAGGACCAGGGGCCCTGGTGACGAGGAAGAAAGAAACCAGTCCCTCATTTGGGAACAGGGGGGTGGTGTTCACTCCAGAGCCTCCACTGCTTTATTTATTTTAAAACAAAAATGAGTAATTACATCCCTTCCTGGTCCAACCCCCCATCCTCCAGAGGGACTTTTCCTAACCCTTTCCTATTGCCTCCAACAACAGAATGGTAGCTGACCTGGGCAAGGAAGAAAATATAAATGGCTTATTTAAATGCCATAATGGTTCAATTATTTAATCATTTGCATGCTGAGTGATTTGCATAAAAGCAGGAAAAGGCCTATGTTGGAATTTGGCCTGTATTTCCCCACTCTTGCCTCCCTTCCCCCCTCACCCCCCTCCATTCTCACTGGAGAAAAGATCTCCAAACTTGGCCTCATTTAGGTTCTTGAATTTTAAAGAAATGTGAACTTTGGAAAGCTTAGATTTGTTATTTCAAGGACACAATATTGCAAAGGAAAACAAACCCAAAGACCGTATCCCATTGGGCCATATTTCCTAAGTCAGCCAACACTGGGTCCCAGAGTCTTTGGATTCGGATTCAGCATGTAAGAGATGGCTATTTTACCGTTCTGTTTGCAATGTGAAATGTTAGTACAGGACATCTTTTATCTTAAACCTTTAGACCGTTTAGACGAGATTCTAGGAATATACTTCTAAAAGGCATTCACTTTCTGAGGCTTAAAAGTAGAATTCTGCTTTATTCTAACATAAGACATCTTTTCCTCCAAGTTTTGCCAGGTAGAGAACAAACCCCTTCATTCTCTCCAACACTGGCGTCACTTTTGAAGCACAGTAAATTTATTCTTCACCCAACGTGGGAACAACAATTGATATTCACAGTGCTGCCCTTTCCGAAGGCTTTGCCTTCATCAAAATGAAACATATTTTGTACTGAACACCATATGGTGTTTGTGAAGAGTGGACACGCAGATGCTTCCTAATTAAAGCATTAAAGTTTGTCATGAGAAATGGCAGCCACAGATGATTTTGGCTGGGCGTGCGTATGGGAGGGGCTCGGTGGGAAGGGATCCCAGAGAGTGGGTGAAGTGGTAGGCTGACTCCCAGCTTTTTCAAACACAATCTCTGATTGGTCCTTGGGGAACAGATAATGGCAAGAGGCAGTTAATTTGAAGATAATTGAGAGATTTCTTTCCTGTCTTCACACAATAAAATAAGGTGTCGGGGCCTCAGCTGGCACTTGCATTCTGGCAGGAAGAAAAGGGCCCAGAATCAGTCTGCTAAAGCTGCCACCTCATTTTCACTTCTCACACAAAGCTGGGAAACCCCGTTCCTGGCCTCCACACCCTGCCCCCCAACCCACAATTCCAGCCACACACCCATGTTTATTGTTTCAACACATCAGACCATAAATAAGAGTTTCCAAAGAAAAAGGATATTAGAGGACTAGGGATGGTTTATTCTTCTGGAGAGCAAGCACTGTGCCTCTAAAAACACAAGCTCAATAACCAGCCAGGAAAGGAGCAGGTTTTCTTCCAGAAGGTGAAATTGTTCATGGAATCATTTTTTCTCTCTCTCTTTCTCGGCATCCTTGGTACTATGTGCAAATCTTTCCAAACCACTGAAGTCCAGGAATACAGAGGGATTTCTCAGGTTAATTTACACACTCATCTGCACACCTTTGTGCAGAGAGGAGCTATAGAAGTATCTATCAGACATGAGGAATGGTCTTAAACCAGCCTCCACAATTGCCACATTAAAGGGGAAGAGATGAATCGTAACAAGTAAGGGGCCTTTTCTCCCCTGAGGGATCCTTCTCTCTGACCTGCCTACCTTCCCAACTCCTTTCAATTCTCTTTTAGAGCAGCTCGCTTATAAATTCTAGGAAAGCCTTAAAGCCAAGTAGGTGGAAAAATAATCTAATTTCCTCTTTTAACACATACACGTGAAGAATGACTGGAAATTAGGATTACATAAGTGTGAAAAAGAATGTTGCCCTTTTCCTTAGTGCTGGAAAACTTAACGGTGACAAGCTTATGGGTGTAACAATGATAAAGAACTTCAAAAAGTGAAAAGAGCCAGATTTATTCCTCATCAGTAAAGCCCTAAGAAAAAGATTTGAGGGAGTGAGCACACAGGCAGAGAGAGGCAGGGGGCAATCTGAATGAGAAAACCAGTCTGAGGAAGCCAAATTAGATGATAAACACAGGATGACTTGGGGGTCATTAAAGATAGCTACACAGCTGGCTTTGCTAATCTGATTTAACATATGTTTAAAGTGAAATATATTTTTCGGTTGTTCTGGTAAATTGGGGCAAAGTAAGTTTTTCTTCCCTCTGAGCAGAGACTGTGATGGTCTCCCCCGCAGAGGACTGTCTATAAGTTTGTTCCCAGGGAGCCATAGTGGTGGGAATGTTGGTCTGTGTTGTCATTTCTGTGTTGTAATTACACAGAAAAGGCAGAATGAGAATAAGGTGCTGGGACCATGGAAATAAAGAATAATAATGAACAATTTCTGTTTAACAAATGAGATCATAAAGAAAGCAAAGAGAGCCCTGGCCGGTGTGGCTCAGTTGGTTGAATGGCATCTGTGCACACAAAGGATGCTGGTTTGATTCCTGGTCAGGGCACATGCCCAGGTTTCGGGTTCAATCCCCAGTGACTGGTGCATGTGGGAGGCAACTGATCGATGTTTCTCTCTCACATCTATGTTTCCCTCTCACTCTACCCTCTCTCCCTTCCTCTATCTAAAATCATCAAAAACACATTGGGGGAAAAAAAGAAAGCAAAGAGATAAGATCCAAACGTACAGAAGATTTTGCCAACATATAAACCAACACATATTTAGTATTGAGAATAGATAAAAAAATAAAAAATAAAAATGGAGTCTCAAAAGAAAAATAAATAACCCAATGTAAAAACCAGGTCAATGACAGAAATAGACATCTTATGGTAAAGGAAACACAAATGATGGATACACACAGGAAAAAATGCTCAATTTCACAAGTAGGTAGGAAATGGAAATTAAACCCAAAGGAGAACTTATTTTATACCCATCAGATTGGCAAATGGTTAAGTCTGACATCAAGTGCTGATGCAGATACTGATGGAGGAATTCCTTATACCCTCTGGAATGAGTGTACGTTGGTCCCACAACACTGGGAAATGATTTGTCTTTATTGACTCACCTAGTAACTCTGTTGAGGAGGAAACTGGTCCTGCAAGGAGTGTCAGGCCATAAAAACTGTGAACAATGTAATGCCCTGGGGCGGGGGTCATTATCGCTGGCCCCAGGACAGATCAACGGATATGGCAGGGGACCCTCAATACCTGGGGGCCTTCCTGTAAGGCCATGAAAGGGGGTGGGGGGTGAGGGGAGACCATATCTGCAAGACAAAGACCCCAGCAGGTTATAAAAAATGAAGCCCTCTGTATGTTACCCTGATTTGAAAATTATTCCCGGAGCCCCTCCCTTTCTCTAGGAAGTGTGCTTGGTATTTCTTTGGTCTTCTGCAACACTATTCCTGGACATGCCCCCTAAGTAACTTCTGGCATATCTACAAGAATGGTCATAACATACTATTTGTAAGAGATAAAAACATCCAAACAACCCAAAAGTTCATCAATAGGCAAATTTAAGGCTAGATAGTGATAGAGTACTTTAAAGCAGTGAAAATGAATGTATCAGAACTATACACATTACGCAGAATCTCACCAACAATATTGAAAGAAACAGAAGAAAAAAAGTTTTACAAGATTGCATACGTATGATGTCATTTGTTAAAAATATATATTTTATTGGTTTTTTACAAAGAGGAAGGGAGAGGGATAGAGTGTTAGAAAACATCAATGAGAGAGAAACATCCATCAGCTGCCTCCTGCACGCCCCCTACTGGGGATATGTCCTCAACCAAGGTACATGCCCTTGACCGGAATCGAACCTGGGACCCTTCAGTCCGCAGGCAGGCGCTCTATCCATTGAGCCAAACCGGTTAGGGCTGATGTCATTTTTTTAAAAGCCCAAATCAAACAAATTGAACAATACATTATTTTAAAATAGTTGATTCTAGTTATTTTCAGTGGTTATGTTTTTTCTAAAGTTATAGTGAACATAGAGGTGGTATTTGGGCAACAAGACAACAATGAGAGGTTCTGTGGTCTCATGCTTTGGTGGGAAATTATGCCTTGAGGGGGTCTAGAAAAAGGGGATTACTCTGACATTCCAAAGTTATGCTACCCTAGATGCAAAAAGACAATAGACAGGCTCAATTAAGGTAAAGATTGACCTTTGTTAAGGAAGATACCAGCCTGGGATATGACTACCCACCATGACTCACTTTTAGTTAGGAAGTTTTATTTTCTGACCATCCTATGTGGTTACCTTTGGTCTGAGTTTGTAAGGCTTACCATGCAGGCCTCCCCTGAGCTTGTCATGTTTTGTATGTGGCCCCTTTTTCATCCATACTATATATTCACGGGGCATGTCGAAGGGACTCTGGAGCCAACTGGAAGAGCTCCCCATGGACAATGTGGGAACAATTTGAGCAACAAAATGAAGAAGTATTGGATTATAACTCAAAGTGTAAAATAAAAGAAATATCCATGAATTCATACCAATATAAATAAATGATTATATACACAAATGGGGAGAAAAAACAAAGCTTTATTGCAAAAGAAATCCAAGTCATTTATTGCTATTGTCTATTGATGAGACATGGTTATCAGACCTTCCTTTACTTTAAAGTGCAGTTTCCTTTCTTGTGTTGAAGCCTTTGTCTGTGAAATCCTGTGTCTGTGCCCTCTCGCAGGCTCTTTCTGTTTCATACTTTGTTCCCTGTGTATGAGTAAATTTTCATGCTTCCTTCCTTGTCTCCTAATTTTTTGTTGAAAACTGGACATTTTTAGGAAACATGTTGGTAGCAGCTCTGGATATGATCTTCCCCTCTGGGGCTTGCTTTTGATGTTGTGTACTTGTGCATTTGGCTGGCCCATTATAATGCTGTCTATTTCCCCTGTGGAATGAACCTTATGATGTTGCTTCTCAGCGGACAGAGCCTTGGTCAGCACACTTTCACCCTGGGATGACAGTGCTGAAAGCAGGACTCTCTGTGACTGTTTAATTTTTCCCCTTTGGTTTATCTGCTAAGGTGTGTGTCTCACTTGATATCCCACCCAGATGATAGTTTCCTCTAATTGCTGACTATTTGCACTACTGTTTCTGACACTACCTGGTGCAGGAGTTGCTCCTCACTCTCATCCTCTTAAATCCATCCCCTTCGCAGGGCCAGTCTTTGAGGTTTGTTCTGACCTCAGGTGGGCTTTTTATGGCTACTTCTTCCCCTTGTTCTCTCTGGCAAACTAGCTGGCCTACTGTTTGGTATGTTGTTCCCATAGAGGTCTCTCCCTCACTCTCTCCAAATTAACCTAAATTCACATACCATTTTACAAATTGTAGAACATGGGATGATTTTATATAGTACATGACTAACATTTTTTTGGTTGATTATTTATAGGTTTCTATAAAAATTGATATAAAAAGATGAATAGATATGAATATAGGTATAGATTTATAAAGAGGGTGCTTTGTAACACACAGTAGCGTAGATTCATGGCAGGTGACAAATATTGCAATATTTCCCTTTCAAAAACAAATAAACAAACCAGTTTAGACCCGCATGCATTTCCCAGGATGACGGTCTCTGCTGCTGTTTTTCCTTCCGCTGTATTGTCTCAGTGTTCTAATTAAAGAACGTCACATCCATCTTCATCCTTTGTTTTTCCCCAGACAATTTGGATGAGATGAGATTGTGCATTTAAAAATGATATATGCACAAACACATACACATACAGAGCACATCAAAACTGGAATTTCACAATATTGTCACTTAGATAAGGATAAAACAGCTCTTTACGTTCTTCAAAGTAAACCAATTTAAAAATGATCCAGAGACATAGCAAAAATTGTAAAGGTGGTATGAAAATGACTAAATTTGGAATCAAGGTGCAGACATCAGGTAAAAATTTTACATGGTACCAAGTCTATTTAAACAAAAATATAATTAAATTGGTTGTTTGGCGATAAGCATGGCAGGAAGGTGCATTCAGAATTCTCCCTTGTAATTAGTTACACTGGACAGCTTAAAAGTAGGGGCCTCAAGCAGGCAACAGGGAAAACAATAGTTCCTCTTCTTCCACCCACACAGCCTTCTCAATTGTAGCTTCAGGTACAGCTAATCTTTCCCTTTTCATGCTTTGCAGAGCGCTGTGAGGATTAGCTTAAGTCAGCAGACAGCCTGGTTGAAGGAGGAGCATCTGGAGGCCCCTGCTGACTTACACAGTGAGCAGGACAGAGGCCGGTTAGGGGGCACAGCAGAGCCACAGCTCAGATGGACCCAGATCCTCCGGTCAATAGCTGATGTTATCATCATTCTCAACTTTAGCTTCCAGAGAAGGCTCCTGATAGTTTTCAGGAGCTGGTTGTCACCTAGACCCTGGGTGGGCAACCTCTGGCACGCGTGCCAAACATGGCACGCCAGTAACTTTTGCTGGCACATGAAACCCTCTCTTATAATCTTCCATTTACAATTGTTCGCAGTGATGAATTTTGTTAAGTCTCGTAATAGGAATAGCCTGATGGATGAAAGTCGTAGCTCGTGCATATCTCTGAAGGTCGCGAATTATAAACCTGATGTAAAATCTCTGTCATCAGTGATGCAGTAGCAAAAGTCCCACTGATAATATCAAATGGAGTTATAAAGTTTTCTGTCTGACTACCAGTGTACATGTATACATTGAAAAATAAATGTATTTTTCATCATCGTATACTGTGTTTTTGTTGCTCGAATGAATTTTATTATTTCTTCAAGGTTCTTCACATATGTGCACCTTAAGAGATATCAAGTAGGCGTAACATGTTCTCAAAAAGTTAGGGTTGGCACGCAGAAGAATTTTGAGTCAGAGATTTTTCTGGTTTTGGCACGCACTCACAAAAAGGTTGCCCACAACTGACCTAGACCGTTTATGTATGTGAATTCAAAGCATTGATTTTTTTGGTCGTCATCTCTTTTGTTTTGAAGTGCTTCTTCAAAAGTAGTTTTCAAGTTTATGAATAAGTCAGATGGAACTGCGAGGGCAAAGATTGCTAACATTCCAGTTCTACACGGAATGGCAGCCTCACTCAAGGTCTCCCCGTGACATTGACAGCAAACATTTGTGTTTCACGTGCCCATGGGCCTCTTCATCCCGGTCTGTCTGACCTTCCCTGCTCATCCCCTAAGAACAGGATCAGGTATCAAGGAAATGGACACATTCAAACCCCCATCTCCCACCAATTTAAAATAAGGAAGAAATTTGTTGAAATTGGTTGTTTGGCTATAAGCATGACATAAAACAATCTTAAGCAAACTTGTTCAGAAACTCCCCTTCATCCCTCAATTTAATGCCATCGGTCCTTATTCCTCTCTCTCTTGCTTAACCAGTTTTGCCAGTGAGCTTCTAACACGGGTTTGACTCCTCCCTTCCGCATGCTACCCTTACAGAATATCTAAATAATTGGGCACAGTGAGGATACAGCATGGAGAAATGGAACAGGCAATGGATCTAGGAATTTCTCGGTATAAAGGAAGGACGGTTCACTGTTATAATGAGGTATATTTGTGGTAATAATGCCTGGATTAGGATGCATCCTATAGGCCCCATCAGGTTCTCCTGGCCTCACTGTCCCCTGGCCCCTTACCTCCTAGACTGACTGCTGAGGGAAAAAACTCCATGCAGGGCCTCAGGTCTCCCCCACGTTGTCAGCTCTCCCCCCACTTCTGATGGCATAAAATGCTGCACCCTTACAAGATCTGCTTCTCCAATAGAGGCCAGGTGACCCAACCCAGAAATATAGGCGTGACCTCCCATGGGGTCATTGTGATAAATGGAAACCAGGAGAGGCAGCAGGCAGGCAGCAGCAGGGCCTTCCCTCCGTTCCTCCCTCTGATGTGTGATCTGAGGTTGGTGTTTCACACAGCTTATCCAGAGAGAGTCTGCACCTGTCAAGCCACTAGTTGCGTCACTTCTTGGCTTATTGTGACTCAGCAGCCGATGCAGTAGTGCATGCCCTGGCATTTGCTTCCCATCGTTCCCTCCCATCCTCTCCCTCACTCTTGCTTCCTGTGATTGTACTTCCCAAAGGAGCATGAGCACCTACACCTTAACCTCTTTATCTGAAAATGGTTTGGTGTTTGCCAAAGTATGTGATCCCTTCTTTTTTTTTCCTTCAGAAAATCTCAGAGATGGGATGTATGAGACTAAAGAAGATGGCGGCAGCTCTTTAATCCAATTTTAAATTTCTATCTCAGATTTGATCTCTGAGCTCAAATTAATTAATTTTGATCCTCTGCCTTTTTGTTTTCTTTCTTCTCTGCCTGAAAAAAATCTGACCTGTTCTTACAAGCCCAGGTAAATGTCATCTGGGGGAAGCTTTTCTTGCCACTTCTGCCCACATCTGCCATGCCAGTCTATGCTACCTCAAGCTAGATGTGATAGAGCTACATCTATGTTTCCTTGAGTACTGACATTGTGTTCTTGTTAGTTGGATACTGTGAGTTTCCCCTTCCTCTGCCAAGTCTTCCTGATTTCTTTTTATCCCCAGGACTGGCCCATACAAGGTATTCAACAATGTTTTTTGTTGTTGTTGTTGTTGTTTTTAATGAAGGTGGTTCGAGTTCTCCTTTTTGCATCCATCATTGTTGCATCTATCTCAGTCCAGGCAGGACCACCTCACCCCTGGACCAGACAGTGGCCTCTTAGCCTCCCTGCTGCAGTCTCCTTCTGACATTGCAATCTGCATAAACCACAGGCTGCTCCTTTCAGAATCACATGCTCTCACCCAGATCCCCAGCATGTATAGAAGAGAGATAGTATAGTATAGAAATAATATAAATGCATGAAACACAGACAGGTAGTAATAGCACCAAATAAATGTTAGATACATCCTATCTGATGTAAATGCCTTTGTCTGGTAGCTAAGGTCCAGGTGAGCCAAACTCCTGCATCTTTATTCACCATACACCCTCTCCCATCTGGTCAGGCCTGGCTCCCTTCTCCTGCCCAAGCCTGTGCCACTGTCCTCTGCATTGGAGTAACTCAGGACACCCCTGCACCTATCCAAAACCTATCCATCCTTTAATTTCCTGCCTTCATAGATACTATGGAGTTGATATAACCAGACAGATTCCCCCTTATCTCAACTTTTATAAGCATGAGAGATGTGCCATCCAATTTCTCAGGCTTGAGATCTGAACGTCTTAGGTTTTCCCCATCTCTTTCTTCAATAACACTACAAGCTTTCCAAGGGCAGGAACCACATTCAATACTTCTTCAGTAATCCTATGACCAGACCAGCAAAGACTCAACAAATATTAGCAGATTGATTCATTGCTACAGAAATTAGCCTAACCAAACCTGGCAGAAAAAGTTCACGATAAGCTATAGCCTGTTGGTTAGAAGGTGTCATTAGATTTTAAATTAAGAAAAGGAATTTTCTGTTATTTTTACTGACATCAGCATCTAAGGAGAAAAACATGGCACAGATTTTTCTATATGTCTAGAGAGAAATGCCACTATTTGTTATAGTAGTTCATTAAAGCATTCTTCTGTTGCCTTTCCTAATATATGCCATGAATCTTCACAGCAGCCAGGGTACACTTTTTTCCAATTAATTTTTCTTTTTTGTTTTACTGGCAGTTTTTCTAATAGCCATTTCCATTTTTCTAAGTCAAACACTTTAATTAAAGTCGGAATGAAAAATCTGATTAAAATCTAAATTGCCTCAAGGAGCTGTGATCTTCTGGTCTGCCTTGCACTTACATAATTTATGCCCCAAATCGCTACATTAGGACTTCAGTCCATTTTCCTGACCTCAGAGGTTTAAAAAAGGTCTGGAGCTTTGAACCAAATGATTCTAATTTGGGAGCAATTGCATACCTAATATCAAGAATCTCAAGACCAGCAGTAGGTTAGGGGGTGATTTTCCAAAATGATTCCATTTTGGAGCAATTCCAAAAGACAGGCACACAATTTCTTTGCTGTTGGTTGCCTTTTCTATCCTAACCTGTATTTAAATAAAGGCAGTGCTCTTCCTAAAACTAATTCCAGTCAATAGATGCTCTGCCACAATCCAGAAGAACTGATTAATTTTGAATAGATAAGTGAGTATTCAGGAAGAAAAAAGGTGATGTGGCCTATCTGGGATTACCTTTTTCCATTTTCCAAAAATCTTTCTGATGATACATTTTTAAAGGTAGTTTTTGAAAACCCAGAAAGATTAATATTGGATTGCAAACCACCCCCCCACACCCCCAAACGACAACAACAAACAAAAAGAAAACCCAAGGAAAAAAAGAAAAAATAACCTGAACCACAGAGGAAATTGATAGAGCTGAGTCTCACGGAGTGTCTCAGGTGGATGAACTAATGATTTCATAAAAAATGTATACGGCCATCAGGGATATTTGAATTAGAACAAAGGCGGAGAGAATAAAGCTAACAGAACTGGGGAGCATTTATGTGAAAGAAATTGAAGTTACTCTGGTGTCTTGTTTTTCAAGCTCAGCTTGTGGGGGTCAAACAGGGTGGCTGGGCCTATTGCTGTTCTCTGCAGATTGAAATTGGCTGCCGCGGGCAAAGGTCACCCCACGGTATCAATTACTTGCTGCTACCTGGAAAATTTAATTTCATGCCCTGCAATAGGTCTGCTTTCTTCTCTAGCATGAATGGCAACTGTCCTCAATTGATAACAAGAATAACTCATTTCCTCTGAGTCATTAGACTCTAGAAGTTTCTCCATTCATAAAGGCCTCTGCAGATTGCTGGCCTAGTCAAAAGATCTGCTACACTAATAGGCTCAGAGATTGGAATAAAAACTATGTGCTTTCCCTATTCTTAACCTTTTAAGATGTTTTTTATATTTGTTTCTTATTTAGGTTAGTCTAAACTCTTGTGTACAATTCTTTTTTTTTTTTGAAAGAATTGTTGTGAGTTTATTTGAGCCAAACTATTGACAATTGCTGGGAAACAGAATCTCAATGGATTGGGATAATGCTCCATAAACTCTTGTGTACTATTGATATTTAGATTAACATAGGTTTCTCCATGGAATTTCTCAAAGAAAGGAATGTTAGCAAACAAAAAAGTCTATATTTCCAAACAACTGGGAATCTGGTTGAGGGAAAATTTGTATTTGGCTTATTTTTGCCTGGAAATATTGTTCAAGGTCTATAAGTAATTGCTCCTTCTTTCCTCTTCCAAATCATAGTCTTTGGAGAGATGAGGCAACAGCCATTTTGATAATGAGATGGATATTGCACTAAGAAGCTGATAGGAATATTAAAATAAGGAAGAAACAAAGAAAAAGCATTTGGTCTGCTTCACTAATGACCTGGTGCAAGCCAGAAGAGGATAGTGCAAAACTGCCAGAAATCCTTGGTAGTAAATGACCAAAGGAAACATTTTTAGAAGGATCATATAGATGCTCCTCATTTTTTTGTTTTACCTTTTGTTCCCTTGGCCTTAATTCTAATTAAAAAATGTTCCTGATAGTTTCATCAGCATTACAAAGAAAGAACAAAATTGTAACTCAATTAAATATACGTTCCACAAAATCTAAGAATTTTGTGAAGCAGAAATAAAAAATTAGTTATGAATTGATGTTTCTTGCAGATGTGTATATGAGCATGTTTGTACCACATGCAACTACACGAAACCTTAACCATGCAGCTGTGAACAGAGCCTGAGGCCTGCTCGCCTATACCAGAATCATAGGCGAACACAGAATGGACCTCACAGGCACCTCTTCCTCTCCAGATCACCCTGCCAATTCTCACCAATAAAACCAAACCCACCCTGGTCATAAAAGCTTGTAAGGGAAAGAGAAACATAGGGCTTTAGGTGTTAGGCATCTCAGTGGGTGGGAAATGGTGAGGAAATAAAGGAAGATGAAGAGGTGGGTGAGAAAGCTTCTCCTCTGGCCATTAGTTCCAAGAACAATGACTCCTCTGAGAAGAGCTGCCATTGTCAGAGGAAGCAGCACATGTTTCCTGCTGAGGGTCAGAGGTCTTCAATTTATTCCATCCTTTTTGATACAAAAGGCCATACTCTCCTCCTCCTTCTCCCCATGCTAAGAAATAAATGAGTTAACTAATCCTGTGTTGCTTTTGACTGATTAACCACTATTATGGCTATATAAATGATTTTTAAATGCAGTTGAGTAAAAAATACTCTTAAAACAAAAACAACAATGGAAACAAAAGGCCTTTAAAAAGGAACAGAAGGAAAATTAGGGTTTTTGGTTCTTTAGACCTAAACAAAGAAAAATAAATTATAGATTTTCTAATGTGGTTCCCTTGTTATACAAAATGAGAAATTGAAACTCAGAAGCAAAATGACTTGCCCCAGTTCACATAACTTCTTAGAGTCAGAAGTGTTATTAAAATACATGTTTTTAAAATCTGGGGTAATTTGAATATCAAAATACATGTTTTTAAAATCTGGGGTAATTTGAATATCAGATCATACTACCTGATAACCTATTGAATAAAATAAAAATCCTGTTTCTATACTGATGTGTATAAATAAACAAATAAATGGGAAGGTGAAGTTTTTCTTTAACTAGAATGACAACTAATAAATATAGACAAAATGATTGATTTATGAAATTATCAATGGATGCTAAAATTAAAGAATGAAAGTCTTGATGAGAAACATGTTGTCTACATAGTCTAAAAAATAGTCTAAGAAAATTTCACCACAAATTACTTAATACAAATGAGGAAAAGTTGTTATAATGAAGAAACCTAGTGAACACCAATAACTATATAACCAAAGTTGGGATAAATATCAAATATAAATATCACCAATATTGGGATGAACTGACATCATGTCCCACCTGTTATGATGCACTGAGAAGAACACAATGTCACTTTTGTGGTGTTCCTGCCAAGAATGCACAACTAGAACCTGATTATAAGGATGACATAGGCAAAATGTTCAGCGTAGTAGCTGCCCCTTAACAGCACATTAAATATTAATATCCAGTTAATAGTAGTTGAAGCATGGAACACAGTTACTCAAAAAAATGTGTACTGAGCCAATAAATGAATGAATGAGTGAATGAGTAATAAGAGGTGTGGCCAAGCCTGTGAACTGAAGTCACAAATAGAGCTCTAAACCCACAAAATGGGCCCGACTGACACACAGAGCCATTTACTAAATGTGACTGAAGTAGGAGTTCTGGTGACGGCATCAGATAAGTGCATAAATCTCTGAGCTTCCTGAGATTTTTCAGCATCTCCTTTGCCCAAAGGAACCTTTCCTTAGAAATCCCCTGGTTAATGACAGAATTAATGTGTGAGGAAGGGCATTCGAGTTAGAAGTGGAAATTTAGACCCAGAGGGTTCAAGAGGCTTCTGAGGGTTAAAGGATAATATTCCTCTGGGGCTCTGTGCCATCCCCATTAAAAAGTCAGGGCGACAGAGGTTGGTGGCAGGGCTAGAGGCACACAGTGAAGAGTGTCTTCATCTGTAAGGGCAGAGGTTAACTACAAAGTTTTCAGGCCCCCTTTTTGGGGGGTGGAGAGGAGGGAGAGGTTCTTGAAAGCACTGCTTCAGCACATATTCACTGGCATATGTCACTGTGACAGGTAGACACATCTTAAAACAAACCTCACAAATACAATTCAAAACAAACGGAGTCTGCAAGAACTAGTTCCTTACATTAGCTCATCAAGTCTCTCCCCTTGTCAAGAAGAATCGGATCTCCAGGTAGAAGAAAAAATACTTGATCCTTTCCAGAAGGCCACATGAATTCCACTTCTTCCCCTTCCAGAACTGATAAGATCTC
This sequence comes from Myotis myotis, assembly GCF_014108235.1. NCBI lineage: Eukaryota > Metazoa > Chordata > Mammalia > Chiroptera > Vespertilionidae > Myotis > Myotis myotis. Next base: position 39,412,270 of record NW_023416357.1, read on the forward strand.
AAATAACTGCACCAGCCGGCTAGACCTTGCTTTGTTAAGAAGCTGGAAGATACTAGTGGGAGGCTAAGATGGCTGAATGGAGATTTTCAACTACATGGAGATACTTATGTTTGGTTTTACATCACACTCTCTTGCTCAGTGCTTACCTCACCAGCTTGTTATGTAGACCAAATGAGACGTGTATAATGGAGTTTAAAACCACTGCGAAGCTCTGTCCCATTCTTCAGGGCATTGTTAATTCATAATCCTTAGCCTCAAAGAGCTCTCCATCTGAATGAATTTATGGTCTGTATATTCAGAAGCTTTTGTGTGTGTGATTCTGATAAATAAAATCAGCTTGAGCACTAGCTCTTGGATATGGGAGAGAAAAGAATGAAAATAGGGCCCTAGGCACAGGAGCTTGGAGTTCGGTTTAGCAGTTACCTGTGACTCCAGCCTCCCAAGCTTAAGGCACATTAGCAAAATTGCCCAAGTTCACCTCCTCTTGATCCTACTTGTCCATGCAGAGCTAGTTCCTGTTAAATGCCCCTCCAGTGTTTTGGTTTGTGCCAATGGTGTGGCTACTCTTCTGCCATCTCCCACGGGTGCTACCTTCTTCCTCTGCCAGGCTATGCCCTGGGTACCACATGCACAGCACAGTTGCACACCATGCTTTCTCTTGCTTCCTATCTGTACCACACTCTGTTGGAGCACTCATAGCAAGATAGTCCTATATTTTCCAGGGTTTTAGAGAAAGTCGTTGTTTTTATTTCCTGCCCATACTGAGTCCCTCCTTGAGCCCAATAGTGCTACACCAGGAGCAAAACTAAGCGTTGGTCCCAATGTGCACAGAATTACTCTCCCCTCCTCACAGTCGAGGCTTTACTTTAGGTCCCACGGGCTGTACCTGGCTTCTTTCCTCAATGCTTCTCTCTCAGGAGACTCAGCCTCCCATGGTCTGTGCTGTAAACTAAATGGCTGTGTCTCCCCCAAGTTCATATGTTGAAATATGAACCCCCAACATGATGCTATTAGGAGGTGGGGCCTTGAGGAGGTGGTTAGGTCATGAGGGTGGAGCCCCCATGAGTGGGATTAGTGTCCTTATAAGTTCCTGCCATGTGAAGGTACAATGAGAAGATGGCCATCTGCAAACCAGGACCAGGACTCTCACCAGACACTGGATCTGCTGGCACAAGCCTCCAAAACAGTGAGAAATAAATGTCTGTTGTTTAAGCCACAACATCTATGGTACTCTGTTCCAGCAGCCCAAATGGACTAAGGCTGTCTGTCCCACCAGCTTCCCCCTCTCCCCCAGATATCACAAGAAATGTCTGCTTAGACTTTACCTCCCTCTTTGCCTGCCCCGCCACACCTCCCTTATAAAACTGTCCTTGATTTTCTAACATTCATTCATCCCATAGATTTATTTGAAGACTATTTATTATATGAAATGTTTCCCAAGCTGTAAAATGAAATTGTGTTCCAACTCCAAGCAGTGCTGAAATTGTCCTGTAACTTAAAATCCTGTAACTAGAAGCATTTGGCTTATGAAAAGTTGAAGGACTTGTGACTATAATTTATCACATATATTCAGTTTTAAGAGATGATTTAAATCCAAACACTGAAATAGACTTAAAGAGCTTTATTAAAAATATTTACTCAAAATTACACCTTAATGAAACTGCAGTATATCATTTTACGTCTCTGAATCACAAAGTAAACAATTACAATTTGTAGTCACTTACCTAGTTCTCCCGGAGGTAAGCCCTGGGAGGAACTGGAGGTCTGCAGAAGCTGGATGGAGAGTGGTTCTGGGATTTGCTAAGAGTGACTGGGTAGGGGCAGAGGGCGGGATAATGGGCCCCCTACTCCTCTCTTTTAACTTTCTCTATCCTCCACCCCCTTAGCTCTCTAGTTTTCTACAATGGCCCTAATCTATCTTCATCTGCCTACAAAATACCTCCACTTGTGTGTGCGGGGTGGGATGGGGTGCTGGGAGGTAGAACGGGATTCAGAGAAGAAAGAAGGCATTTACTATAACACAAATTCCGTTTATTTTGAAAGTCTTTCAACACATTCTTCTCCCATCAGAGAGTCTGATGTGGGAAGGAGAGAAGAAAGGGGGGCACTCCCCCCGGTCTCACCCTTCAGGATTCTCTCTTCTCCCTACTGCTGCCTACCCTCCATTTTAACATTTAGAGATTCAGGCAGCAGGTCAGCCTCACTTAGGCAAACACCAAGTCTTTGTGATTTACTGGAATCAGGTCACTGGACTTCCTGTGCATGTGTTAAAAATCAGTGGGGATGTGACTACGTTGGGGGAGTGAAGAGGTCAGTTGGGGCTGTGGTGTTTGGGAAAGAGATCTGGAGGAGTGGCTGTGCCTTACGGTCACCGGAGGTCAGCATGAGAGCTCTCCCAAAGCAGGTGTTGGGAAACCTGTTTTGACTCTGCCGGTTCAGGGCTAGGTGTCCATCCTACACACCCCCAGAGGGCCCCCTTGGCCCTCGCACTCATCTCACTGCCTGTTTCTTGCATGACCGCCCTATGATACGGTAGGCCTCTCGACATTGCAGACTGCACCCTGTGTGGCACAGTGTCCCCAGCCCTTAGCCCCAGCTCCCAGGAAGAGCCCAGTAAGGTTGCTTGTCTATGGATGAAGTGGCTGCCATATCGGAAAGGTCACTGGGCTGAGACTGAAAAGCGATGGGAATTCCTGCACTATACTTATCAACGGCTGGACACTCAGTCTCTCTAAATCTGTTTTTTTAAAAGCAAAATGATTTTGATTTATCCATTTTACTAATGAAGTAATGGAGCAAAATGAGATAATGGATGTAAAGGGGTTCCATAGGCAGCATCGTGCCAGTCAGTATAGGATTTTATTATCCAGATAAAGCTTGAACAAAGGAAAGTATCATCTGGTTATACTATGGGGAGCAAGTCTCTGTACTCATGTGCAGACTTTTGTAATACTAGCTCACTAGCCTCAGAGTAAAAGCATAAAATGAATAAAATTACAATAATAAACAATGACGAAATAATAATACGTGAACGTTTTGTGAATATTGTATTTACAATGTGTCAGGAAATTATGCTGAACACTTGGCATGCTTCAACTTATTTAAAACTCTTTGCAATCATATAAAGTAGATACTATTACCCTCATTTCTGTGGGGCGTAGATGGTCATGTGGGCCAGAATTTAATCAAGATCTATCTGACTCTGGAGTCCAGCTCCAAACCAGGCCACTAACCTGTCAAATAACCATTAGGACTAGTTCGATCCTCCTTAGAAAGGAGGTCTTAACTGAAGACAGGGGACCCTGTGTTTGAGCCTTGCTACTTGTAAAATTGCAATACAGTTGGTTTTCTTAAAGAACTACAAGGAATAATTATTTCTCAAGCATTAAGGGCATCCTAGGAGGATGTGTGGTGTGTGGAAAGGTGAGGCTGGCTCATAGACCAGGCCAAACGGCATTTGTGTCCTTTGCTTTCACTAGCATTAATCATGTTAATTTTTGGTTTTGTAAGACTCTTCTAAGGCCTAGGGGAGGTTCCATGCTCCAGAAAGATTTGCATCGGTTCCAACCCAATGTTCGAGAGAGCTCCTCATGTGGAAAGTCTTTGAGTTAACTTCTCTATTTAGGGTGTTCTCAACCATACAGGTGGTGTAAGTTGAAACCCCGAACCCACAGAATGACAAGCGTAAGCTGCAGATTTTCCTGGAAACTCTTTTTCACCACTCACAACCCAAATCAAGTCCTGCATAGTTCCTTGTCATCCCCTTTGCCAATACACCGTTTCCCCCTTTAATCTACACTTGGACTTTAGAAGCCCCAGATTTGGACAGGAATCTCAGCTCCACCTCTCTTCCTGACATAGACCCTGTCCCTTGCATTGTTGTTAAAACCCAAGGGCACCAAAACTTACAACAATCCTCAGCACCACCGGCATTGACTCCTGCTCTCACTCTGGGCTCTAGCTCCCTATGGGATTCCCTTGACTTCCTGTTTGTTATATATTCCCCAGCATTTCTAGGTATTTTGTAGTAGGAGGTGGTTTTAGACTATGTGGTCTGCTACATTGGAAGAAATAGAACCCCTGCCAATATTCTTACCCAAAATCTGGTTAACAAATAACATGAAAAAAGGAAAAGAAAAAAGACCTGCCACCTGAATGTGTCAGCAGCCCTACTCCTCAAATCAGAAGTCAGGACGGAGAACTACAAGTTTCTTATGAGTTCAAGGGATGGAGCATTAAACATAAGAACTGGTCTAGGAGGTCCATGGATATCGGGGAGTCAGGCATCACCGCCAGCAGGGCTGGCTCATCAAGGCAGATATGTGTCTGGAGACCAGCATGAGAGTGAAACTCCCACCGCCTTCCCAGCCAGCCTCTTAGTCACCATCAGTCATCCAGTCTCCAAAGAGGAGGGCAGAGCAGGGCAGGGGCAGATGAGAATCCCCATCTCCTTGTCCTGGGGAAGGTCCCTGACATGGCTTTGAGTGCCTCCAAGGACAGCGTCTGCAGAAACACACTCTGCATTCAAATGCTAAGTTTTTCTGCCACTCTCTGTCTTATAACAGGCTGGTAAAGAACTCGAAGAAATCGGCTCTTATCATAGGGTACAGACATTGCACACTTGAGTCAAACAGCCAGCTTTTGGTCACATGGCTAAACATAAGGTGGCAGTGAATGTTCTCGACTGAACCATATCCATTCAGTCAATCCCAGGTGTCTTCCTAAACAAGCAGGTGGATTGGCTCTGGGAGGCTTGATGGTAGTCGGGAGAGGAGTGGGTGGTGAGGAAGGAGAGCTGCCTTGTTCACTGTGTGCTGCCCTCAGGCTGACCACCGGCTGTGCTTCCTTTACCTTCTGCTTACACAGAGTCACACGTGAAGCTCACTTGTCTCAATGAACTCTTCTTTTTACCCCCCCCCCCCCCCCCCGCCCCGGGTTTTCATCTTTATTATTAAATCAGAGCCATACTGAGCAAGCTGTCTACGAACCGTCTTACCTCATGTGAATTCTTCGGCTGCAGGAGAAATGCCCCACAAAATTAATTAGCTCCAAATGAGCGCCACTGGGGGCACTGGCCACGTCAGACACACTCCAGCAACTGAGAACAAATGCGTACTTATCCTGGGAATGGAGACTTTGGCCTCCATAGCGCCATGCTCTTAGAATTTACATTTTCCCCCTCTGAGGCTACCAGAGATTTTTAGCCATTGCAGAATCTATGCTGTATTTAAAGCTCGGACCTCTGGTTAATTTTAAGACTGGAAGGGTTTTTCTCTGCTCTCACCCCTCAAACCAAGGCCCAGAAAGGTCTGGTGATATACCCAGGATCACACTGCTCACCTGAGGAAGAGTCTCCAATTCCTAGAGCAGTTTTCTTCCCCACAGATCCTCAGTGCTTCCCAGAAGATGGTAACAGAGGAAGCAGACCAACAGCTGGAAAACATTCCCCCCCCGCCCCCCGCCTCCCTAGGAATAGTGGAGGGAGCGGTTATGGGGTCTGTCTTGCCTGCCATTGGTTCGGTATAAATCCTTGAGCAGAGATGCCAAGCAGACTTCACTCTGGGCTCTGTTTTTCAGTCTTCAGCCTAACACATGCTGTGTCTGGTGAGCAGCTCAAAGAAACAAACACTAGCTTTTGATTTTCTTTGTAGGATTAGGTCACTTGGGCTACTTGTAAAGAGGGGACCAACATTTTATAGGCATGTAGCTTCTCCAACTCTTGTTCCCTTCTCTGTTTCTAAGGACGTCATAGCAATAAGACCCATACCTACAGGTGCCCAAAGACCTTCATGTTAACTTTCCTGGACAAACAACCTCAAAACTAATTATCTTTGAACCCAGGTCAAGGAAATGTAAAGCTTCTGGAAAGTACAAGTATAAACCATCCATACCAGTCTCCCGGCTCATTGAGACACTGCAAACTCCTCATTGTTTATCCCTCTCTGGGAAGAGGGAAGTCTCAATTTTGGAGAAGTCCCTGTTGTAAATATCTGGCAATTTTGCCTCCCCAGCTCCTGAATTCCCCAAGATATGTTGGAAGCAGGGCTTGTCTCTCACCTCACAGCAGAAGCAGGCCAGAGAGTGCCTCTCTCAGCAGCCTGGTTGCTGGCATGTAGAGTTGGATGCAATTGTCCTGGCCTTAAATCTGAAGTGAGTGATGTAGAGAAGTAGGGGGAAAAGATGAATTCTGGCCATACCAGAAACAGTAAGAGCTGCTTAACACTGGGGACTTCAGGGGCAGCTGCTGTGTCAAGACTTTGATTGTGTTTTATCACCTGTGCATAGCCCAAGCCTAGTTCTCATGAGGACTTCTCATCAATTCTGCAAGTTATCCAATCTCCTTCCAATAAATTCCTATTCTGTTTGAATTAGCTAGAAATAGTTTCTGTGGTTTACAACCACAAATCTTGACTAGCCCAGTCTCCTTCAGGTTGTTTGAATGGGTGGGTTTGAGGAGTGAGCTACGCTTATGGTATCTTGTTAAAAGGGAGTGAGAGAGCATGAGGACTTCATGGCTGAGGCATGAAGGACTTCTACTTTTCCAGCTTCTAGCAGTGGGGACAGAAGGAGGTCACTGAAAGCCAGCAGGAGGTGGTGGTCTATGCTAAATCACCCATGTGATTGCTCCGGCTCCCACAACCTCAACTTAAAAACAGGTACTGACAGGCATCCTGTAGATTTATTTTTCCAGCTCTGCCCTCTTTTCCAGCCAAAAGTCAGGCCCCACAGCTGGATGGAATAAAATGGTTATATTGGGAGACCTTAAAATTAGCCTGGTTCTGGATGTTTTAAAGTTGGGGCCATTCTGTGAGTAGAGAATGGATGCTTTTCTCTAACACAGCTGCTGGGGATAAAGTCAGAAGCTGTCAGCTCTGAGGGCTCCCCAGTCCCAGTCCTAACACTCCACTCACCCAAACCTCCAAACCCAGGCACTATACTCCACCTTGTACCACAGTGAAAGACAACCCCACTCCGTCAATGGCACATTATCATGTGGCTTTCCTTTTTTTCCTCCATCACCTTATTCCTTCACTCTTCTAAAGCTGAGGATAAATTATTTAACAAGTCTCCAGGGGTTAACTTTATGAGAACTTAAAGCCAGTGCCCATCTGCTATAGGTTAGGGTGAGCCAAATGCTGAAAGTTAATCCTTCTTGTTCCACTCTGAAAAACACCCAGCCACGCACACACACGTGCAATCACACACGTGAACAATCACAAACCCACACACCTACCATAGCACCTCCAAACCACATGGCCCAAGCAGTAAAACATCAAGGCTTGACTCACCCTACCCAGGCCAATAAAAACTTAACTTTTCGCTCTCCTATGGTTGAGCCTGTGCATGCAGGTATCCCTCACGTGCCTGGGTAGAGGGACTTTTCTGTTATCGAAACACTGTCAAGCCTTTCGGATGAGGGACTAGGTTCTATTTAAACATTCATATGCACCTATACCTTGGTAACACGTGCATTGGAGTGTAGAATATCAGAGATGAAAGGGGACATACATGAAATACATGCACATTATATTGTATAATTTTATAATTCCTCCACATTCTACTTAATTTTAATTTAAGGGGCAGAGGTCAGTTAATGCCATAGTTGTAGAGCTTTTATAGAAGAGGTGGGTTTGAAACTTGGTTCTGCCACATTCTTACTGGACCTCTTTAAGCCAGAGTTTAGTGTCTTTGTCTGTGAAATGAGGATTAAACATGGTATCTACCTCATAGTAACATGTGACAACTAAATGAAATACCAAATCAAGTCTTAGCACAGGGTCTGGCAAACACAAAACACTATTGTTAGCTAGGAAAAGGAAAGCAATTATTATTCTTCACCCCTGAATGGAGTCTATTTTGAAGGAGTTTGCTAATGCAACTCATTTATAAATTAATAATGTGGTAGCTTCTCATCTGAGATCTGCTTGGGGCCATTTCCTTCAGTTGCTATAACTCTGGTAAAAGGTAAATTAATTCTAATTAATTCTAATTAAGTTTAAGCCAAGCAGCCTTATTATTAATGGACAATAAACATGAAAGTTTTAAAAATATTTTTGATGTAACTAACTGTTTATGTAGAATCGGCCTAATATAATTTAGAAGAAACTGATTTCAAAGCAAGGGAACTTTCCTTAGGCCACAGAGCAGAAACAAAACCCAGGTCTCCAACCGTGAGGCCAACTTCAGTTTACTTCATCCTGTATCCAACTAAAAACCTGTGGCCCAATTTCAAACTACAAATTGGTACATGTATAGGCAGTGTCCTAAATCAGGAAACCTATTGGATTATATGTCCGGCAAGTCACCCCTATTCCACCCCAGCCTTTTTGGGGGAAACTCTTCCCTTTTCCCTCTATTCTCATCAATCCCCCCATCCTGGTTGTTGGTGACTAAATTCATAGTATATGAATCAATCTTGGGCCACAGGTCCAAGGGTAGGCACCAGGCCCAGGTTGGCCAATAGGAATAGCTGTTTTTAGGAATGAAGTGGTTAATCTTTTTCAATGGTGCTGCCCATTGAAGCAGAGAAAGCCAAAGTATAAAAAGAGAAAAGAAAATGGACTCACCATGAGGAAGAGATAGAAGAGCCAGTTCTTTATGGCTTTTGTACCTCAGATTCTAGTTTATTTTGAGATCCGCTGCATGCTTTCCCTTGAGTCTTTGGAAACACTGTTGGATAAGTCCTTTCCTGGTTTAAGCTAGCTTACATCATTTATCAACTCCCTGCACACCCATGGCAGTTACATTCCAAGAAGTGGGAGCACTCGGGAATTCACACCATACTGCCCGTTAGAGCATCCTCCCTCTGGAGAGATAGTTTCTCATCCTTAGTATTGGCTCTTCCATGCTTCAAGTCTCTTCAAGACATGGATGGCATGCCTCTGGCCATGGCCTCGGAAGCTACCAGTTCTGCAGTGGCCTATCAGACCTCCCATCTACTGCTATTTCCCTTGCAAATGTCTAAGGATTTCTCCCAGGCCAGACAGCTTTCTGCTCTTTCTTTTCACTTCTACTACCATTGCCTTGAAGGCACGTTGGGCTTCCATAAAACGTGCATTTTACTACCAGTTGCATTCTCTCTTCTGCCATTTCTCCACAATGGCTCCAGCACTTGTGCCTCTTCTGTCAGCCATCTGGGACCAAAACTGTTCCTCCAGAACACAAGCAGCATGGCTGAAAGGGATAGCACAGTGGAGCCAACAGCCAGCATTACGGACACTTTCAACTAGGGAGCCTGGGCGAGCACAGGCTCGTCTCAGAGAGGAGGAGGTCTGTGCTGTGGGGTCTGCCGAATTGCCAAGCTTGCTCTGGTCCTCGGAGCACAGGAAAAATGTATGTTAACGATTACTAAACTGGAGTGTTCTGTGTGAATATGTAAATAAGTGTATGTGTATATAAATGTTTCAAGGAAAATATTTCAGAGGCAAATACATTTTAATGAATCAGCCCTTTGCTGCCTATGGGGAAATATATGTATTTGCAATTCAAACCATGTTTACTGGAGCAGGAGCTAAGAAAGATTGTTAAAAGCTATGAGAAATATTGGGACTTAGCAAATATTTAGCAAGTATTTCTTGGTTGCCTACTATGTGCTATTTAGCAACACACAAAATAAAATACTTGGCCATGATGGAGTTTCTGTCCGTGGGCATGAAAGCCCTAATGGAAATACTAGCAATGGAAACTACAGATAAAAGTGTCTATTCAGTATCTTTTATTCCGAAATATTGTGTTAATGTGGTTTTTATACATTGCTTTCTACGTTCTAACAGATGATAAGCTCTGTAAGTCAAGGAACTGTGTCTTTTTATTCATCATTATATCTCCAGTACCTGATCCATAATTGGTCTCAGTAAATATTTGTTGATTAAATACATAAATGGCTCCCTCTTAAATCCTATGAGTTTAGTATTATTATGCGAATTTAACAGATGGTAAATTAGGGATTAGATAAGTTAAGTAATTTGGCCCAAATCACAAAGCAAGAAGAGCCAGGATTCAAACCCAGTTGGGTTTCCATTACACCAAAATATTACCTCTGCCTGCATCCATTGGACTCAAGTTTTCCCAGAGCTCAGGCCACTCTTTAATCTAAGCTGGGCCTGTAGGGATGAACCTTAGCACTTTCAGTGCCTAAGATACTATTCCATGCCAACAGGAGAACCTGATCCCTAATAAAAGTGTTAATTTTGTGTAACTTACATGTTCCAGGCTTCCCCAGCCCAACCAGAGATGACCAATAAGCTGTGGTGAATATTAAGTACCCAAAGTCCCTGTTTTTGCCCCAGTCTATAGCCTCTCCAGCATCTCTTTCCTTAATGAAGCCAACCACCATTCCATTTACCCACCTCCACTGTGCACACACCAATACTTTACATTTTCAAAGATGCGTTTACAGAGATCTCAGACCCATCTGCAAGCCAGTGGACAACTACCACAAGTCATCCACAGTTCCTATCTTCTGTTACAGCTTTTCATTGCCAACCTCTACTGTGCAAGTAACTGTTAGGGGCGATTGCACCATTCCTGCTGAAAATGGTGCCTTTTGGGAAAATAAAAATGATGACTCTTAGTTCTCCCAAAGCTTCCAGCCCTGAGGGCCCCAAGACAGACATGCTTTTTGTGAAAAGATCGGGAGAATAACCCATAGCCCCCATGCTCATATGTAATCTGACCCTGAAGCAACTCTCATGTGCCCTGAATCTCAGTGTCTTTCCATCATGTCCAGCCAGACTCTCTCCTGAGGAGCCCACAGCAGGCAGAGGAAACCTGCAGGGAAGAGGACCTCACACATGTTCAGGTGGAAACCCATGTGTCATTGACCTCTTAAATTTAGAATAAATAAGTTTATCACTAGGTTTTGCTATATGATGTATCACCTTGGATTCTCATACTGACAAGAATTAGCAGACACCAAAATGTAAGCATATACCCTCAAGCACACACACACAAACTCCTTACAATGGAGGAAATTCAATTATCTAAGTATGTGTAGGAGAGAGAGAGAGAGAGAGAGAGAGAGAGAGAGAGAGAGAGAGAGAGAGAGAGAGAGAGAGAGAGAGAGAGAGATTGGGAAATTTCCTTGTTATGGACATGCCCATGTGTGGTGTTGTGAAGGAGCGGAGTCTGAAAGCACTAGAAAATGGCTGAGTCCGAGGGTCATTCAGGTGACCTCTTGAGTGTTATTTGCAGAGCCAAGTCCATGCAGTGTCATTCCTCAGAACCTCAGTTCTTCCTCTGTAGCTCTGGGTGGTTAGACTTGAAGCTCTGTTTGTCCCCACCCACTTTAGCCTTCTGAGATTCACATTGAGGTTGGTAGGCCAGGGCAGAGAAGGCTTTGGGGTAAAAGCAAATGCATTAGGGAGGAAAATGCCAAGAGGGGAGGTTTATGAGGTGGGAATAAGTTTATGACACAGCTCAGGACCTCACAGTGGCCTGTGTCTATAAGGGTAGCACTGTAATTATAAGGTATTTTAAAGGGAACAGTTCCAGCCAGAAATAATATAATTTCAGTCTTTTCTCCAGCTTCTCAGTGGCTGTGCACATGAACTTATTAAGCCCTATGGACCCAGAATGGGTTGTAAGTAGCATTGTATCTTTTAGGCAATAAAAGGAGCTGTGGCCACAGAGAGTGCTGCCTTTGTGCTCCCAGCATTACCCACGGCTCAGTGGGCCTCCAGGGGTGGTCCAGGCCTCCCTGGTTGTCTGCAGTGGGTTTCCAGGGCCTGTGGGTTGGTCTCCCGGTGTGGTCATGCTTCGTCAAGAGCTTTGTCTCTGCTTATGTCCAGAAGGGATTTATAATGTACTTATGCGCCATCTTCTCATAGCTTGCCAGATTCGAATGCCATTCCAGTTGTTTCCCCCGTGACATTGTCCATGCCCACGCTGTGCCTCACTTTGATGATGCTAAGTTATTGATAGTGTTAGGTAGCCTGGGTGTTCTCTGGTTCTGACAGAGTAGCCCGTTACAGTGTTAGCATCTCGGGTTCACCCAGATGGTTCATTACCATGGTATCCTGTGATGCTGAATTTCAGCCCTGCAACTGGGCCTGGCCCTATTCAGAAGTTATGTCTTCTTTTAATAATAGTTGTTTTTCTCCTCTAAAGGCAAGTGTTGTTGTTAAGATATCATCCAGGCTGTGCTACTTTCTTGTCTAGTAAAAGGCCAAGAAAGGAAACCATGTAAAATAGAAACACTAGGTGTAGGTCAAGGTTTATTATTCAACATCAAGGTTTCGTTTTAGTGGAGAGACGGGAAAAGAACACACACATGCCCACCCAAATGGTTTATTAATAAGCACATTTGTTTTCGTTTGTTATTGGCTGTTATTTCAAAGGCTCTTGAAAAGCATACACAGAGTCATATATTTTTAATGTAGTAACTCTGTAAAATTTTACGCTCCAATGGAAGTTCCTATCTACTGACTCAATTTTCCAATGAAAGAACCCCTAAACCACAACAACCTGAGATCCCTGGAACCTTTATTGTCAAACTTCTGGTCTGTTTGTTTGACAGTAAAATTTCACATCTTGGCTGACAAGCCTAGTACCCAGTTTTAACCCAGCACAACTTCAAATGCATGTGCTGTTCTGATTTGAGCAAGCCAGAAGACTCCGGCTCCTAATGGAAGGGCTGAGAGCCCTTCACCCACAACTTGCTGCAATGATGCCAGTGTAGCTCTGCTTAGTGACCAATGAACTCAGATTCCTGCTACAGACCGTTTTCCTAGAGAAAACAGAATGCTTTTTAATTCACTCTTCATCAGTTAGGGCCCAAACATCCAGCCTCGTCCATTTATATCACCTGTGCCAATAAATGCTCCCATAAGCCTATGTGAGGCTCCAGGCAACAGCAATTCAGTTCATTCCAACAAGTCCTCCTTCAGAGGGCTACTGCTCCCATATTAATTCCTTCCTGCTTCTTTTTCCTCTGCACACCACTAGTACTTCATTCAAAATGAACCGTAAAGATTCTGTAACGAACCAACTCCAGATCACATAATGGCTCCAATGTGACCAAGCTTACTATTTCTTGCTTCTATAAAGTCCAAATTTGTAGCCTGTGCTCCTTCACTATGTGACACACAGGCCCAGGGTGGCTCTGTCATCTCTCTCACAGGGCCCCTCTGTGTGAACCCAGGACAAGAAGAAGGAGCATGGCCAATCACATCTGGGAGGTATTTGAGGGTCAGGCCTGGAGCACCACCTACCACTTCTGCTCACATTGCTTTAGTCACAAGGACAAGGTGAACCATGGAGAACCACAAGGGAGAAAGAGGAAATGGAACTGTGAACCATTAGCTGGTCTCTGCCCCACCTCAGCTGTAGCCCTAACACTTAGCTTTGTAGCACTCCCTCCATCCCCATCCCCTAGAGATTAGGAAGGCCTCCAGTACAGGCACTGTAATAAAATCATGTCTCCTCCCCATACTAATCCTGGGCCTGGAGGGATGAATGGGTGACTATGGTCAGAAGGGACATAGTGCAGACACATTTTATGAATTTGGATGTCCTTCTTGTGAGGACAGACTGTGAGGCTGATCAGAGGTATCTGTTAAGGTCATCTTCTGCACAACTGAAAAAGGATTCTTGTCTTTTCTAATTATAAAAGTAATATGCGCTACTTATAAAAATTCAGAAAATATTTTAGTGAAGAACATAAAAACCACCCATGATCTCTCTTCCCAAGAGATGCTAATTTTTTTTGTTTATGTACTCTTATCGATTTCTTATGTACATGTAATTTAAATTAATTTGTGTCTGCAAAACTGAAATCATACTGTACAGTGTGTACTATTTTGCAATTTGCTTTTTTTTTTTTACTTAACAAGATACATTATGCATATCAATTCATGTAAATAAATACAGATTGGCATCATAATTTTTGGCTATATCTTATTTGATTGTATAGACATGCCAGAATTATCATGAGGTTGAGTAAGATGTAAAGGGTAAAGAACATGCAGTGATTTCATTTCCTCACCTTCTTCTGCCACATTTAAATGACCTGATGCTCATGGGATGGTCCAAGCTGGCAGTGCCTGATGGCAGTTTACCAAGGCTGCATGCTCACAGAAGAACTCAGGACCTAGCAGGACTGTTGTAGGGCTCCTGACACGAGGCCAGACACATTACTGCTCCACAGTAACTCTGATGTGTGGGTAGCGTTGAGAACTGCTGACGAAAGGTCTTTGGATGCGCAGGATGGTCCCATTCCAACAGGAGCTGTGTTCTCGTTTGACCAAGTGCCTCGCCAGTCTCTGTCCGATGAATATTCTGTCTCTTTTAAGAAACTGTGATCTCCATGGAGCCAGATGGTCCTGTTCCTCTGCTCTCCAGGTGTCTGATATTTACCCTGGAGCAGAGCTGGAGTTCCCACAGTTACATAAGCCAGGGGCACTCACAAACATGACATTAGCCAGGGAATATTTGCTAAGCAAATTAACAGTGTAAATAAGATTAGAGGGAGGCAGGGAGTGGGTTTAAATGTTAAAATGCCTGAGGACAAACTGTGTTCAAGCATCTTAGAAGCATCCATTGATACTTCAGTAATTTAAATTAATTGCAAAGGCATCATACCGATTGTACCAGGCCGTGCTTTGTTGATATATATATATATATATATATATATATATATATATATATATTTGTATATGTAGCTGTAATACAGAAGCAGCTGCTTTTGATGATATACACATTTCACTTATATCTCAACCACCCTCAGCAAACCATGAAATGATATGACTGCTACAGCTAATGTCTTAAAAACTCCAAGCCACCAATTGTTCAGAGTACCTTGCATGACCCCCCCCCCCCCAACACACACACATACACACACATGTATATGGAACTTCCCAAAGGAGAATTTCATACATCTGTGAATCAGCTTAGGGACGTTGCCTCTTGCTGTCCCTGCTTTCTGAGTTCAGCCTTCGAAGGCACCCGCTGCCCACTGTCATGACCTCTACCACCTGCCTTGGCCTGTGCTGCTTACAGCTGCACTTGCCTCCAGACCTGCCTCTCAGAGTCACATTCTTGCCTTTGACCTGCACCCTTCCCAGCAGACCTCTACCCGGCAAGGTTCAGCTAGTTCACCTTGGCCACCACCAGCGCTGTCAGTCACGACAGGGCCATGACAGTTCACAGTCTCCTGTAAATCGAAAGGAAAATAGTCACTTCCTCTCTGTCACCTTCAGATGAGGGGGTCCCACAGCAGGGGTCCTTGGGCTTGATCATTACAAGGTTTATTGCAACACCTGTTTACACACCCAGCTCCTGTTCTTCAAGGAATGGACAGATGCCACCAGGGTGGCAGGGACAGGAGGATTCCATCCGAGACACCACGCTGCATGTTCTAGACCCCACACCCTGTTGCCAGGTCTGGCTGCCAGGTCATATTTATCTTTTTATCCCACATAGTAAATTCTCCCTTCACGAGTCTGCTTTATCTCCCCCCTCCCCACACATCCCCCTAGCACCTCCCCTGCAAATGTGTCCACATATATTTGAATCCCTTGTAAGATATGGTTCAGACAGCAACTCACCCCACCCCCACATGTTAATCAGTTGTTACAAATAGATTTGGGGGATGGGGGATAGGATGGGATGGGATGGGGTAAAAAAAGATGGGGTGATATCAACACATCCCACAATCAAATACATGTTTAATAATCTCAGATTTTAGCCAGACAAGGCTCTTTGTGTGAAAATTCATTTTAGCATTTTCTTCAGTTGGTCTGCATCAGTGAAGTCATGCATTTCACAAGTCCAAGTACTTAGAAATGTCTAATCTAGGAGCACAAAGAGAGAAAACCCAAGTGTATTGGCATAATATTTGGAAATATTAAGGTGCATATTTTCCATTAAGATAATGAGGACATTTATTTAAATTGAAAATGATGAGAAATGACAAACACTTCCATGTGAGATTACTGTTTAGTACAAATAGTTCCAAAGGCCAGAAAGTGAATAATATATGTAAAATAATGCAATAATATAATTTGCTTCTCTGTATTTATCTAAAGGCACTTAATTCCAAGTTTGCTCCAATTTCCCAAATCTTTATTTAATATAATCAGTATTCCAAGAGAGCTATAGAAATGTATATTATGTTATAATAATACTAGAGGTCCAGTGCATGAAATTCATGCACTGGCGGGGGATGGGGGGGCCTCAGCCCGGTCTGCACCCTTTTGCAGTCCAGGACATCCCTCTGGCAGTCCAGGATCCCTCTTATAGTCTGGGACCCCTCACTCCTTACTGCCCGCCTGCTCGCTGCCCCTTATCGCTGGGCTCGCTGCTCCTTAGTGCTGCCGTGGAGGTGGGAGAGGCTCCCGCCACCGCCACTGTGCTTGCCAGCCATTGCACTCACCAGCCACTGCACTCACCAGCCACTGCACTCACCAGCCATGAGCCTGGCTTCTGGCTGAGCAGCACTCCCCCTGTGGGAGCACACTGACCACTAGGGGGCAGATCCTGCATTGAGCATCTGCCCCCTGGTGGTCAGTGTGCATCATAACGACTGGTCGTTCCACCGTTCAGTTGATTTGCATATTAGGGTTTTATTATATAGGATTGTAACAAATATTATATCACTAATTATAGAAAAATAACTAGGGAAAGACTAGAATATTTTAGGTTGAGGTCTTTGAACATCTCTGCTGCCTTCTCTCTTCCCCCAAGGAAAGCTTTTCTAGAATGCTTAGAAAGTTAGGAAAAGAGTTACCTAAACTTTATCTTTGATTTTTTGGTTTTGCCAGCTACAATCTTGCCCTATGTTTTCAACTGTTGCCCAGACTTGTTCATTTCAGTCTGTCATTCTATTGTGTAATTGTAGAGACTATATGAAAAAATTTTTAAAGGACTGGAAGACGTTTCTAAGAAACGTTTCCGCTATCACTGAGGTAGAAGTGTTTCCATTAATCTTGGTGCTTTTCTGAGCGAGGGAACAAAGCTGAACAACAAGCAGAGGAACACGGTGGCTGTAGGCAGAAGTGTGAAGGAGGGACGCTACCCTCTCTGTTGGATGAGCTGATGTGTGGGCAAGGACTCCAGCACCAGATGCCATTTCAGAATGAGGTCAGCCATCCAAAGCCTCTGTGCCCACATTCCCAGCATCCCAGGGGAGAAGGATGTGGGTGTGGTACCTCGCCTGGATGTATGCCATGTTTCCAGCCAGTATGGCCACATGCCGATGGGCACTAAGAATGCAGGTAATGTCACCACGTACAGCTGCTGCAATGTCCATCTGGGGGTTTTGCTCACGGCCTGGCTTAGGCCTGATAGTGTAGTGGGCTGGCCCTGAGCACATTCTGTTGAAGTCTGAGCATGCTCTGTGCTTCCTGGTCTTCTCTATGCTTTGCTTCTCCCACCCATGTTCCCCAAGTGGGAGGCTGCAGCTGCTGTTGCTCACAGCCTGTTTCCATGGTCTCTTTCCATGCGAATGTCAACAGCGGGAATGTGGAGTGACAGCTGACACTGACTGGCTCATTCTCTTCTTGTTGAATGGAACGTATCAGGGGGCAGCTGAACTATCCCAACTTTTAAAAAAAAACATTATCCTTCCAACTTCCAGATTTCTCTTAGAGGCTGAGAGCACAGACTCTGTCAGCAGGCTATGTGAGTTCAAATCTTACCGCCACCATTGTGTACGCTATGTGAAAATTAGGTAAATTATATAACCTCTCTATGTCTTAGTTTTCTTATCTATTAAAATGGAATAATAATATTAATTCGCAGGAGGATTATGAGAATTAAATGAATTAATATAGGTAAAGAATTTAGAATAAAACTTGACCTATAATGTTACCTATTATAATTTTATTCCTGGAAAGCTATTCACTCCATAGCAGTGTTCTATGCCACAATTTAAATTCTATCATTTCTAAGAGAGGTGTTTATTAAGAATAGCTAACATTTGTTAAACACTACAATTTTAAGGCAGTACATTCACAAATTTCACTAAATCCTGTGAAATAGACAAAGCAGAGGTTTTTGTTATACCTCATCGAGGATGCTCAGAGAAATTTAATAACTTGTCTAAGATCACAGAGTTTATAAGTACAGAGTCAAAACTTAAATTTAAGGCCTTTTGCCTCCACATTTCATATACTTTCTATTATATCTAGCTGCCTCAATTTTTATCGATCTGTTCAATCATTATTTGTTGAGTACTGACTTGGCACTGAAATAGGTGAAATGAAATTGGGTGTGATGAAGAAATAGCCACCAACAAAAAGATTCAAGGGGAAAAACTAATTTACAACCATTTACCCAAGTGTCGTACTCCTCATTTGTCTAAACTGTAATTGTTATAAGTTGAATAATGCATTGGAACACCTTAATATTTAAAGAAACATTTTTTAAAAGGTGACCTAAATCAGTCAGGGTTTAGTCAGAAAATCAGAAGATTATTCTAAGTATATTAGCAGAGAGGGATTTAATGAAGGAATCATGTGAATACAAAACTATTATAAGCGTTGAGGGAGCGAAAGTTTCCGAGATCCTGTGCTGCTCTCAGGAAAGCACAAAAGGCCTCTAGCAGTTCTAAAACTGGCAAATCACAGGCATTCACCTGGAAGTCACTGCCAGCCTCAGCCATGTCTTTCCACAAGTCTTCCAGAGGGGCAGCAATGATGGCTGATTCTCTTCTGCCATGGAAATCTCACACCAGTGTCTTTTGTTGGCTGCATCTGAACAAGACTCTGCTGGCAGAAGAATCTGGGAAATGTAGTTTCTGGGCCTCTAGCTTGCTGTGACACAGGGAATACACTTACCAGAGCAAGGATACTGCTGAGTATCAATAACATGACATAGTATTCCTCCCCTTTATTTGAAAATGCCTAGTGATGAGGCTGACTCTTTTCTTCAGATCTAGGAAACTAAATGTGTTTCATGGGGATGGATGTCACCATTGTCTAGTCCCACCCAAGTGAAAGAGCTGAGCCTTTCTCCTTTGTCCCCATCTTAATGGCATTAAAACTCCCACAGCTGCTGTTTGAGGATATTGCTGTTACACAGTTGGGCCCGTATAGTGGCGGATGTCCATTAGTTTCAGAAGACCTTGGGGTTTGGGATGTTGCTATGTGTTAGGTGAAAAATATGTGGGTGAGTCAGGGGAGAGTCCTCACACTGTGCACTGCTCATGTGGCTTCAGCCTGGTGGTGGTTGTAGCCCTGGGAATGGCCATCTAGAAACAAACACCCAATCCCCAAGCAATTTGTGCTGATCTCTCTTCATGCCAATTCTTTCCTCCCTGTGAGGTGTTCTGGTCCAGTCCCCCAGTCTTCATGAGCATGCGCACCACCCCACTCTCCTCCCTCCTTTTTCCTCCTACCCCCAGTCCAATGTAAGATTCTAGGGATAGGGGCATTAGCCAGGGCCTCTCTCTTTCTTTTTTCCAATTGCAAACTAACACAATGCCCAATTTTCTTTCCATTCTCAGGGCTTTCCCTCTCTTGACCAAACATGGCTCTGACAAATAAAAATTGTTGGCTTTTAAAATAATTGTTTTTGGTATGGGCTGCAAGAGCTTCCTTTGGAAGTCAAAAACTGCACGTCAAATATGTCTATCTAAAAGTATTTCTAGAAACAGACCCACAATTT
This sequence comes from Myotis myotis, assembly GCF_014108235.1. Lineage (NCBI taxonomy): Eukaryota > Metazoa > Chordata > Mammalia > Chiroptera > Vespertilionidae > Myotis > Myotis myotis. Next base: position 39,431,875 of record NW_023416357.1, read on the forward strand.
ATAGTTACTTGATTTATGACAGTGACACAATTCAATGAGGAAAGAATTATCTTTTTCATAAGTCATGTTGGAACAATTACATACCTATATGAAAAAGTTAACCTTGACCCCTAAATCACACTAAAATATTAATTCAGGATGACTAATAGCCTTAAGTGTGAACTGAATTAATAAATATCATAAAAGAAACATAGAATATCTTCATGGCCTTGGCACAGGCAACAATTTTTAAAAATCTAAAAATCAGGACACAAAAAGATTAATCACACAAAAAAGCTGCAAAACTGGACTTCATTAAATTACGAACCTACATCTGTAATATACTAGTAAAAAGAATTTCCATGAATCAATAAGGAAAAGAAATAACAGACTTTAAAAATATATAGAGAGAGACTTGAGCAGGCACTACAGAAAAGAGAATAGACAAAGGGCAAATAACCACATGGAAAAGTGTTCAACATTATTAGTCATCAGGATAATACAAATTAAAACCACAATAAAATACTATGGCACACCTATCTGAATACTAAGATTTTTAGAAGATGAACAAAACCAAGTGTTGGCAAGGCTGTGAGCAAGTGGAACTCTCATAGATTGCTACTGGGAGTATAAATGGTGCAATCACTTCAGAAAATACTTGGCAATATCTACTTATGCTACCATACATTGTTTTCCTAGACATATGTCCAAGGGATATAAGTATTTACATCCAGCAAAAACATTCACAAGACTGTCTATAGAATCTTTATTCATAATAGTCAGAAATTGGAAATAACTCAAATATAATCAATAATCAATAATAGAATGCATAATATATATATATTAGAGGCCTGGTGCATAAAATTGTGCACTGGGCCAGGGGGGTGTTCCCCTCAGCCCAGCCTGCACCCTCTCGTAGTCTGGGACCCCTTGCTACTTACCACCCACCTGCAATGGAGGCAGGAGAGGCTCCTGCCACTGCTGCTGCGCTCACCATCTTTGAGCCCGGCTTTTGGCTGAGAGGCGCACCCCTGTGAGAACACACTGACCACCAGGGGGAAGCTCCAGCATTGACTGCCCCATGGTGGTCAGTGCGCATCATAGTGACTGGTTGTTCTAGTCGTTCCACCATAACAGTCGTTTAGGCTTTTATTATATCGACTAGAGGTCCAGTGCATGAAATTTGTGCACAGGAGGGGGGTCCCTCAGCCTGGCCTGCACCCTCTCCAATCCGGGACCCCTTGGGGGATGTCTGACTTCCAGTTTAGGTCCAATTCCGCAGGAAGTCGGACATCCCTCCCACAATCCGGGACCACTGGCTCCTAACCGCTTGCCTGTCTGCCTGCCTGCCTGATCGCTCCTAACCACCTCTGCCTGCTGGCCTGATGCCCCTAACTGCCCTCCCCTGCTGACTTGATTGCCCCTAACAGCCTCTGCCTCGACCCCCGCCACCATGGCTTTGTCCAGAAAGATGTCCGGTCTAATTAGCATATTACCCTTTTATTAGTATAGATAGATAAATAGATATCACAAGACATCAATTGTGCAAATAAAACAACATTTCAATGACAAGGTAAATGATCTAGAAATGGAATATATATATATATATATATATATATATATATATATATCACAACAATAAAAAAAGAATGAACTACTGCTCTACCAAACAACACAGATAAATTTCAAAGATATTATGCTGACTAAAAGAAGCCAACAGAAAAGAGTATATTCTCTAAGATTGCATCTATGTTAAATTCAGGAACAAGCAAACAAGTCTATGGTGCTAGAAGTTAATCTAGAAGTTACTTCTTGAGAGTTGGTGAGGGTGGGTGTTGGTTGGGAAGGGGCCAGGGGAGCTTCTGGAGTTTGTGGGAATAGTTATGTTTTGATCTGGGTGGTGATTACATGCTTATATATATATACATACCTTTGTAAAAATCTGCCGAGTCATGTACTTGAGATGAGTGTACTTACTATAGGCATGTTATACTTCAACTTAATAAGAAGGGAAAAAGAACCCATTGGAGAAATTTAAAAGATAAACATCAAATATTTCTGTCTTCTTTTTTTATTGTAATACTTTTAATTCTTTTCCAAGAAATGTGTACACCTCTGACTGACTGGGAGAAGGGCCACAAATAAGAGAGCCTATAAAAGAAGCGTCCACATTTGCTCCTTTTTTTTTTTTGCTATGTATGGAGAGACATGTACCAGGTGAGGTGGTGGAAGGAAATAACACCGTCAGGCTGCCCTGCAGAGCCCCAGTGCCCTGCACAGTGCTTTACACACACAATAGCAAACAAACATTTGCTAATTAAAAAACAACAACATATATTTTTATTGAATTCTGAGAGGAAGAGAGAGAGGGAGAGAGAGAGATAGAAATATCAATGATGAGAGAGAATCCTTGACCGGCTGCCTCCTACACAACCCACACAGGGGATCGAGCCTGCAACCAGGCATATCCCTGACCAGAATCGAACTGTGACCTCCTGGTTTATAGGTCAACACTCAACTTTTGAGCCACACCTGCCAGGCACATTTGCTAATTTTTGACTGAGACTTCATAAGCAGACTGGCCCCATTAAAGCCAAAGGAATCAAGTACAATTGCATGAAGGTGCACATGCTGGTTTCACAAGGCCCCCTAGAGTGGCCCAGCAGAGCAGTGTATTGGGCTCAGATTCACTCCTCTCTCCTAGTTAGTGCTCAGCTCCATGTGGGCAGAGCCCATCAGTTTGCCAGATGGTTGCCTCTCCACTCTGGGAAAGTCCCTTCCACTTAAAACTTCCTGGCATGCCTCTCACTTCCCCTCCTCTTCTGCGTGGTGGCCTCTGGGTAAACTAGACATGCTACATTTGAACAATCCTGTCATCCACAGACAAGCTTATCTCAGTCTAGCCACAGCCTTGGAAGTACCTGCACTTTTTGTTTTGGAAAATCCATCCTGTGTCTACAGAATGAACATCCCCTCCCATGGACTCCTAATAAATATCTGGAACATCTCAAGGAATGAACTTTGGCTGACCCATTTGTGCACATCTTTGAAATCCCTCCCTTCTGCACTTTCTGCGGAGCTGGGCGAGTGGTCTGAAACCCTTGGACACTTTTGTGAACCATAAATTCAGGAAACTGTTAGTTTGGGGATTTGAGGAACAGATTTCAGGAAGTAGCAAGGGATAATCATGTTTTGGGTCATTTCATCATTGTCCATCCCCAAGAGTTTACATATGTTCTCTGCCTGTATCCCTACAGATCTGCATTTCCTGTTGGAAGGAAAGGAACCGAGTCAGTGCTCTATTTGCAAATGATATTAATCAAAATTGTATTTTAAGTGACAGCTCTTAGTAATATGGGGTTAGCTCCATCTCTCACAGAAGATCTATTCTGTCTGCCTAAATGTGAATGCAAAGCAATGCATGTCCTCTCTGCATAAAGAATCATCTCATAAATATATATTCCTCTCCCATATGACACATCTTTCCAGCCCGTGTTGTGTGTGCATTCAGAGGAACTGCAAGCAGTAGCTTTGAGCTGCGTGACCAAGTTCATGTTATTTTAAGAATCTAAGGGTTTGACCTCAGCTCAGAGTCATATTTAAAACGGATAGACTCTATGTCTAGCAATTGTAAATGAGAATTCTTTGCTTGATGAGTTTTTTATTTAATCATTTCTATGGGGTGGAGTAAATAGAGATAGTGGTAATTAGGAAAAGAATCATTCATTTTTCTCTGTGTAGAATTTACAAAAAAGTTTTTGGGTTCTAAGCTAGAAGTAGAATCAATCTGGTGTTTGAACTTATTTTGGTCAAAAATGTGACTATAGGGGAAAAAGGATGAGAACATTTTTTGAGTGACTTCCAAAAGCATCTAGACATCAAAAGGGTTATATAAAACAACATTTTAATGATTTAATGCAAATGAACCAGAAATGGATATATTCTGTTTCCTTTAGAAGTACATAGGGTTTAAAATTAAAGGGAAAATGCTTTCAGAGTTTCTGACTTTGAATCAAAATGTTTCAAAGTCTATGCTGGATAAGATGAAAACAGAATAGCTTGCTTTAAAAAAAATCAATTATATATATATACTTTTTTAACTCATAGAATTCCATATTAGCTAACAGTGTTTAAATACAGATCATCTCTCCTCATTATTTAAAATGCTAAGGCTACCATGGTAACAATAGATTTCATTCTATTCACACTAAAAGCAACATTACAGTAACTTTAAAAAGCAAAAAAAGTGTGAAATGTGGGTGTCAGCAGAAATTAGAAGGACATATTAAGGAGGAGGTTGTGAACTCATGGCCCATGGCTGAATCTGTTCAACACTTGTGTTTTATTTGGCCCAGAGAACATTCAAAATGTTTTTTGAATTATTTGCCAGCATTTAAATATTAGTTGATGTGACCAACAAGTTAAGATTTCTAGTTTCTCTTGATAAGTAGGAGATCTGGCTACAGCAACTCCAACTGCTGCCTGGCAGACATCAGCAGGAGCTGGGGCCTGTCTGCTTCTTTAGAAAGTGATGTCTTCAGTAGGCCAGCCCCTCCTGAGGCCACTTCAACAGCCACATGTCTTGGCCCCTCTAGGCTTTGAGTCTGTGATCCACCCTGGGGAACAGAAGTAGAATGCAGCACCCCCTGAGATCTGCATCCTTTTTAAGAAAGATATAGAACAATCTCTGCTCAGAGTTCTTCAAATGAAAAATCAACTCTGGATTATTTAAGGTTTGAATAATTCTCAGATGTAAGTTCTTTGCTTTATCAACACTCTACCCCAGGTTGCTGCTCATGGACCCTTCATCAAAGAGGCAGGAAAACCAGAGAGTGCCACTACTCTGCTCAGTACTTTAGCTCTTGATTCCGCTGATGAAAGAGATGACCCTTGAAACTAAAATCAAATTATAGAATTAACAGTGACAATTATTTCTCCTATCTTCAGCCACTGAGAATTGGGAGCTATATAACTCATGGGACTATTTATTACCTAGAATCTTTGTTAGACACAAGGTAGCAATTGGTTCTGTTGGCCCAAGATTTTGGTTGGTTTGACGTTGTTCTAAGAAGGACAAGATATGGAGAGCAAATATGGAAAATATGGCACCAACCAGTTACATATTCTGACCAAGGTGGTTGACCCTTAAATCAAGCCAACCATCTTGCTTATGTAAACTGGTATTATAAGAAGAGGTTAGAAAGTGTACCTGAATCACTATGCAGACCCATCGCCATGAATAAATAACTAGCACTTGTAAACAGAAAGGCGTCATCTCATAATAGGCTTAGCTTATTCACATTTGCCTCCTAACCTTGATTTGAGTAAAATGGCTAAGGCTATGCAATGTATCCAGTTATGACTCACAAGACAGCCACTAATCACATCTTAGAATGGGTCCACATAACAGAAGAATGCCACAGCCACAGGGTTTGGACTGGTGGCCCTTAGGTCAAGCTGATATGTGATTTCAGTAGAATTCAAAACTGAAAAACAAAAGTTGATGCCTAAAGTTTGCCAAGATTCACCTTTCTGGCATAACAAGGCATAACAAGGGTCAGTGTTTGTTCACAAACTGATAGAACTCTATCCTTTCCATTGAATTTAAAAAATCTTAAAACATACATTCTTGTTAAATTTATAAAATCAAAAAGGATGAGATGCCAGCAGCTAATTCCAGCATGTCATAAATGCAAGAATTTCATCAAAAGGTTGATGGAACTTGGGGACTCAACAAGGGCTGAATCACATATGTTATTGCCTGTTGGAAATGGCTGAGGGCATTTCCCTAAACCTGAAAAGGATGCATAAATGATTGCTTGCTGCCAGGCAGCTGAGGGCATCTCAATCTACATGTTACTGCCTCCTACTGGCCAAACACCTGAACAGCCGTAGGCAGTTTTTCCTCTAATCTGACAATGGATTCTGTATACCAAACCTTACCCTTTGATGTATAAATCTACCTTGCCTTAGGTCAATTTGTGTAAAAAAAAAAAAAAAAAAAAAAAAAAAAAAAAAAAAAAAAAGCAAGGGGTCCAGAGATTCAAGAGAGTCCTCTTGAATAACATGTAGATTGAGATGCCCTCAGCTGCTGTCTGGCAGCAAGCAATCTTTTATGCATCCTTCTCAGGTTTGGGGAAATGCCCTTAGCCATTTCCAACAGACAACAACATATGTGATTCATCCCTTGCTGAGTCTCCAAGTTCCATCAACCTTTTGATGAAATTCTTGCATTTATGACATGCTGGAATTAGCTTCCAGCAACAAACTCCTTTTTCTATACCTGAAAGAGATGCACACAAGACTTGCCATTGGCGCCACCCTGAAATGCTACACTTGTCTGCTCTAGTTGTGCAGATAACTGCTCTAGTTATGAGGAAAGATCTCCTTGCTCTTTCTTGTGTTCAAATCTTACCACTGTTGCTCCTCAGTAAACCTCTTTGGCATTACCTCTTCTCTCCATTGTGTGAAGCTCAGTGAGAAGGCCGTCCTTGCTGTCCCTTCTCAGTGAGAATCCTGGGGGAGGCCAAAAAGTTTGGTGAAGAAGTTCGTTCCTGCGGAGACCAGTAGTTATAATTTGTTACCATAATTGATGACATCTGTTTGTTTCCCTATTCTGGATTTATTTAACAGATAGTTATTGATGATATACTCCAGGCCGGATGTAGTTCCTGAGGCCTGACATTTAAATTAGTTAGCAGCTATTTCTCAATATCTCCAACGGTGGAAAATGAAACCCTCACTCTGCAACTCTTGCTAGTATATGATCGTCCACGAAAGTAATGATACTTTCTCATAACTAGTCAAAATTTTTCATACTTACTCACTACATATCTATTGACTTAATACTGCTCATTAATTATTTTCTGTTCCAGAAAACACGTTACAAGAACATAACATGTATAGCAATCAAATCACCATTTGGATGTGCTTTTATTTTTCTTTCAAATGAGTTAAACCCATTTAATAGGGAAATTTTTGGTGGGTTACTTGTGCTCAAATGGAGGAATAAGCTAATTCCTTTGTTATTGTTACCACTTTGTTCCACTCAGATATGCCAATTTGTTTTGTTGTTATTATTACCAATTTATGACAGGTGGGCGGGGCATATCTCAGGGATGGTGTTTTCATTGTCACCTCTCCTCTTTGTCTCAGTAGTCACCATAGTTGTCCAGAGTTGCAGAAGGATCACTATAAGGCAAGAGGTTCCAACCAGCTAAAGATTCAGGTAAGGAATCACAGGGCTGCTATACAATGTCCCCACAAGACAGGGACATCATAACATCATGCTGGTATATGTGGCTCTGCTTCTCCATAATTTAGATCTACAGAGCAAGACTTTAAGAAGTATCTTTGGGCACCCAGAGGACTTTCCAAAAAAAAAAAAAGACATCTTGCAGGGTCTTCCTATGACTCAAGTGCATATGGAGAGAGAAGAATATGGTAGGAGATGTTGGACACCAGAAACCTGGACACAAGAAAGGCTAGGAGAAGCATGAGAGAAGAAAATTCCGCCACCCTCTCTCAGGAGGGGATGCTTGATTATCTGGAGATTCACTGTGTTGTCATGGATCTGATGTACTGTGAGGTTATAGCGAAAGCTAACTACTGGCGAGTTTGGTTGAAGATGAACCTTACAGAGAAATGTGATACACGGTATACTGACACATGTAATTGAGTGGAGAAATAAGTATCTATTAATTTGGACCTCAAGCGCCATAGTCACTTATACTTGTTTACATGATCAGGCTTTTTGCTAAAAGGTCACATGATAAGGGCAATTGAGACAAATGTGCAGGTGAGAGGTCCTGAAAACAATTTCCATACCACACAGCATGGAGAGGAAGAACACATTAAGCATATTTCAGCTTTGCAATCTGCATCCACAGAATTAACCCTGTGCAATAGTCTGGCCAGCTACCAAGAACTAGACTTAATTTCCCCCCTTGGGTATAAATTAGACCAGCACACGGGCGGCGGACTCCAGAGCTCAGCTCAAGCGCAGCTTGCCTGCGCCCCACCGTGCGCTGCAGCCAGGCCTCCTAAGCCCACCAGCTAATTACGCTAACTTTCTGAAGAGAAAATTTCAAATGCATGGGGTTTGTAATAAATACAAGTGCAATGCTACTGAGATGGCAGGCAAGAGGAAGCATCGTACCTTTTCTAGAAGTCCGATATAATTTACAATTTTATATACGTAACATTTTCAAAATTATATCTACAGGGTATAACTCATGTCTTAAACTCTGAAATTACGTTGCATATTTACCTTGTATTGGAAAAGGCTGTTAAAGGAAAGAATTATGTTTATCTGACCCAGCCTAAAAATATGTTCAACCCCAAACCATTTTAGAAGCATTAGGTCAGTTCATATGAAGTTTAATTAGGTTAACTGTTCATTTTATTGAGGGGAACTAAGTCACCATCCTGATAGTGTTACCTTTTTTTTGGCATAGTGGGAAATGCAAGAGTAGAACATATAGTGGGAACAGAAAAAATTATATGGAAAAGAACCTCAGTAACCAGCGAGACACCCTAAACATAATCTAAAACATTGCTGTTGGTAAATGGTGTAGAAAAAGAGGGATTAACAAAATAGGGGTCAGAGATTTGGGGGCAACATCAACCACTTTCCATTGGTGCAGTTTCACACTAGCTATCATGTATATTATGATGGCAGCTCTTTGTTCTTGTGGCAACCTGACAAGGACATAAGAGGGACTGGATGTGGAAACTGAGCGGGAGACAGCAGTGACGTGTTGGAGGGGAGAGCTGGAGGGGAGAGCTCCGTGGCAGCCTACAGAAGCACAGCCAGTCAGTCCAAATAACAAGAAATCTACCTGCGAAGAGAACCCGGCAAGCCTTTCTGAAGATAGCTGGAAAGAGAGAGGCTTGTACAGTGAAAGAAAAGGTTAAATAACGCTTAAGTTTGATGAATTAGAGCAGGAGGCTGAAGCCAGTCAATTGAGGTGACAAAGAGCCAAACTGTAAAACGTTAGTGCAGAAGAGAGCAATCAGATGCCCAGCAGTGCAGCGGCGGGAGGGGCTCTGAGAGGAGACCTGGGAGTGTGGTGAGCACAGTGAACCATGTTGCCAGCCCTGGCCGCTCAGTGTGAAAGGGACAGTGGGTGAATCTAGCTGGGCTGTTCAGGTCTAACCAGGGGGCGACCTGATGAAAGCAACGGACACTATAAAACATTAAGGCATGGATGTTCAGGGAAAGTTGAAACTACATGGGTGTACCTGGGCCAGAGGAAAAAAGGTTAAGTGGGTTTTTGCAACTCCATAGATACCCTTCCCCCCTCAATCTTATCTATAGATTGAATAAGAAGCATTATTTTTCCTATGCATGCCCACGGAAGCATATGATGTCAAGTACTGTGGAAAGTCTGAGATTTTACCCTATTTATAAGCTATCACATTAGCTTGCCAGTTTCATGGATGCTGGTCAAGGACATGGATCAGAGACAAAGGCGTTACTTACAGAAATAGCTGTAACTAGCAGTGGTTCTCAACCTTCCTAATGCCGCGACCCTTTAATACAGTTCCTCATGGTGTGGTGACCCCTAACCATAAAATTATTTTCGTTGCTACTTCATAATTGTAATTTTGCTACTGTTATGAATCGTAATGTAAATATCTGATATGCAGGATGTATTTTCATTGTTACAAATTGAACATAATTAAAGCATAGTGATTGATCACAAAAACAATATGTAATTATATATGTGTTTTCCGATGGTCTTAGGCGACCCCTGTGAAAGGGTCGTCTGACTCCCAAAGGGGTCGCGACCCACAGGTTGAGAACCGCTGAGCTAGAGGGTCAGCATTTTCTTGTGTCAGTTCCCCGATCTCCAACTTCCACGGGGTGACAGGAGGAGGCCAGGTTACCTGAGTGGGCAGTGGGCTGTTCTGCAGGGGAGGAATCTTGAACCAAGAAACCTGGACCACGATAGTGGGCTGCAAACAAATATGCCCCCCACTCCAAATGAAGACATGATCTCTATCTTCCAAGACTGACCGCTATTCCAACGTTATGTTTGTGAGATCCATCCACATTGTTGCAGGAAGCTCTAGATTAGATATTCTTCTTGCTGGTGGTATTCCATTTATGAATGTTCCACAACGCCATTTGGGTAATCTTCAGTTTCAGGTTATGATGGGTAGTGTTGCTATGAACACTGTAGTGCATGTCTTCTGGTACACAAACAGGACTGACTTTCTGTTGGGGAGAACGGTTGGGTCCTATGGTATGCTTATATTTAGCTTTCCCAGGTGCTGCCAAACGTTTTTCCAAAGTGGTTGCAGCAATTTACACTCCTCAGAAGCTTATGAGAGGTCTGATGGCTCCACATCCTTGCCAACACTTGATATTTTCCATCTTTTCCATATTTGCCATCCTAGTGGCTATAAATGGCTATAAATGAGTGTTAAGCTCGGTGTGGTTTAAACATAAAACAATTTTATGTTTCTAGCCTCTGCTTTCAATCATGCTGTCAAACCCAACTTTCTCATCACTTAATGGTATCTTGGGAAAATCCCATAATGTTTAGGTCCTTTTCAGTTCTTAAAATTTAGTTTGGCTCATTTTAAATTTCAGGCTCTATCTGATTCTGAGCTGTTTCCCTTCAGTCCCGAGGAGTCTTGTGGCTTTAGAGGCTTGGAGAGGAGAGGCGTGAGGCCTTCTCTACAGACCACCAGCTCCTCTCTGTTACAGGGTCTGGTTTGAGGGCAGAAAAGAGGGATAGAGCTTTTAAATACCTTGTTAATTAGTTATGTGGGCTCACAACCATCTCCTGCTGGTTGGTTGTATCTCTGGCCATCACTGGTGAGGTATAATGGGGAATACATTTGAAATTTGCCCCTAGTGCCTGGCCCAGAGCTTCAGAAACCCTAACAATTTCCTGAGCAATAGGAGTATCTTTGATATGCTAATGAGGTCTCTCTGGTGGGTTCCTAGATAGATCAGGATGGAGGCTGGTCACCAGAAAGACCAATCACATGATTAGAAAATTGGAACTTATGTCCAGCCTGACTTCTGGAGAGGGGAGAGGGCCTGGAGAGGGAGCTACATCTTGTGGCAATGATCTAATCAATCGTGGCTGTTCAGCGAAAGGCCAGGAAAAACTGTAGGCACCAGTGCTCAGGGGAGCTTCATGGTTGGTGAATACACGATGTGTTGGAAGGGTGGTGTGTCCTGGTGCCACACAGAGAGGACAGGAAGCTCCCCATTCCCTCCCAGACCTCACCCTGTGTGTGCCCTTTATAATCAACCTATAGTCATAATTACAGTGCTTTTTTCGAGTTCTGTGAATCATTCTAGAGAGTTATTGAACCTGAGAGGGTTGTGGGAACCACTGAATTTGCAGCCAATCAAAATTATAGGTGGCTTGGGGACCCCACATACAGCTGGTATCTAAAGTGAGAGCAGTCTTGTTGGAGACCATGCCCTTTAACTTGTGGAGTCTGGTGCTAACTCAGGGTGGTTAGCATCAGAATTTGATTGCAATACATCCCAGTTGGGGTGGAAATAGAGCCCCTGGTTTGTCATCTCTCTATGGCCAGTGTCCAGAGGCTGGCTCTACCATAGAGTTCACAGTGAGCTCAATAGAAGCCTGCAAGGCCTCTCTAGGAAATGAAAGATCTCGCTCCAGGTTGACCTCTTCCATCTCCTCCAGCTCCCAACACCAGCAGCCTACCCCTCAGCCTTTTGCTGCTAGAATATCTAGAGAGCAGACAGTCCTGTAGATGAGAAATTGACAATGCAGGTTAAGTCCAGGTGCCCCAGGAACTACACAGGTGGGAGTGCAGAGAGCTCCAGCAGTGCCCCTTCTGCCCGCTTTGCCATCCCTCTCATGATGGTATAGGGACAGGGCATTCAGCCCATTGACTAAGTCAATGTCCAGTCTGAGACGTGAAATGCCAGTCACCCTTTGTTGTAGGTGCTCCAAAGTCTTTGAAAATAGTGCTCTTGGGGCTTCCATACACCCCACTGGAGTTAAGGAAGGGAAGTAATGCCCCTGTCAGACATCCATGCCCCTCCCCCAGTCCCTTTATATGGGCTATGGTGGGATGCTGGACTGGTGACCATAGGGCTCGCTCTGCCAGCTATTAGTAAAACCTGCAGGGAGCTGCCTCAGCCATTATTCCTGGGCAAACAGAGTCCTCTTGTGAATTAACAAACAACAAGCAAATAAACAAAGGTCAGGTCAGTCAACCAATATATTTTGAGCACCTATTTCACACAGTCGACTATGGAATAAAGATGGAAAAAAAATCACAGGGTTAGTTGCGAGGGACCTTACTGGGGAGGATAAATATCTAATAAGAGATAGAATTCGGAAGTTGAAAATAGAAAGCGACTCAGTCCTCGCTGGGGACTAGATGCAGTTCTGTATCGGAAGTTTATCAGGTTTGCCCCCGCACCCCTCGCTGTAGCAGCACTAATTACAGGCAGGGGAAGGTGAACCCTGCATAACGAAATTGGATTATTTTTATTGTTTCCGCAGGAACCACACCATGTGGGGAATGTTTGTTCAGGGAATAGGCTGTGTTTTCTGTTCATTTCATCCAATTGTCCACAAGAGTGATTGAATTTTATGTCCTGCAACTTTAATACCACAAACTATGCTTGAAATACATTGACTTTAAACAGGACATAAATTTCAAAACTCCTGAGTTATCCCTTTGCACTGTCTTTCCATGTCCTTTGTTCTGTTATTATTTTTCGAATTGATCTTCTTTTTTGACCTCCCATTTAGCTTTTTGAAAACATAAAAGCTCCAAGGCCACTTGCAAACCACTGCCATTGTACTTGGGCCTCAACCTTCCGGCCTGGAGGCCACCCCAATGATGAGGAGTAGAACGCGATGGGGCTGGGAACAGGACAGCAGGAAGTGCAGAGTTGGGGATGGGAGGTCAGGCCTAACCTGGGCTCACTTTCAGGTGCCACCTTAGCAGCTCAGTGACCTGGGGAATTTGCTTATGCTTCCTGACCCTCCATTGCATTATTTGTACATAGCCATAAAAACACTACCTCCCTAACAGGACTGTCGGGAGGATTAGATGAGATAATGTATGTAAATCCCTCAGGGCAGGGCCTGACACATAATAGTGCTTAATAAATATGACAGGCTGTTCTGAACAGGGGGGTGGGCGGGGGTGGAGAAGGCATGTTCTTGGTAAATGTGTACAGAGTCATTACAAATTTTATAAGTGCTATAGCATTTTTGTGGACTGCGCTGTCTCCAAGAGGGATATATAGCTTTTCATTAGGTTGGAGGGCCTTCTCGGTGAAGAAGGAAATTATCTCATCAGGGTTCATGTTCTGCGGTTGCAGTGCCTGCTGATGTTGATTTAGCTCACTTACAAAGCCACACACCACGCAGCAGCGTTCATCGCCCTCCGCATTAGCTTATTAATCCTCCAGTTATTCCTCTATGGTTCAAGGGCATATTTGCTTTCCAGTGGAGGCACCAAGAGGTGAAATAACATGCCCCAACTGGGACCGAGAGGGAGTGGCCGAGCCAGCTCTGTTTCTCCTACAGCCCACCACACTCAGAGGTTTCACTTGCACTGAAGACGTTTGCTCCCTAAAATCAATGTCTTAATTGTAGGCATTTTATTTGCTAAGTGAGAAAGAAGCAGTGGGGGATACTAGAGTATAAACTGGCCCGGTAATCAAGGCTTTGAGTCCCTTCCATGCCCTCCCTGTGACTGGGTACCAAGAACCACACAACTTTCCAGCCCTCGTCCCTCCCCATGGCTGTACAATACAGGACAAGGCTGAAACAACCTCAAAGTTCCTTCCCAATGTGAACACTCCATGGTTTAAGCTTTTGGATAGAAGGCCCCTTCTAAGGACCCTAAGATCATATTAAATTAGAAGAGATTTTGGTTTCATAGTTTTCTTCTTTGTAATTAAATAATAGGATGCAAGCTTTGAACCATCCCCAAGTGACAGTAGAGTACTGTTCTGGGCATCTTTAGACCCAAAGGAAGCACAAGGCAAACAATAAGAGGGGATCTCAACTGCAAGGTTGAGCATCCCTGCTGGGCCCACCCTCACCCTCCTGGCTTTACCCAGATGCTGTGAGTGATGCCTCCTGCAGAGCTCCCCGGCAGCTGCTGCTCTGGGGGTGCCAAGGACAGTGAGCTCATGTCATGGCTGCCTGGCCCAGCATTCATCTCCAAGGGTTCTTCTCAGCAAAGGCCTCTCTCCATCCCCCTGCTCAGGCAGATAGATGTACAGCTGGCTTACTCACGTAGCGCCCAGCTGTATGGAGCATCATCTCTCAACTGTTCTGGGAAAATGTGGGGGCTCAGATCTGTCCTCTTAACACCCTGACAATGCCCGTGGTTGTCTCTTGGAGCTGCTCGTGGTACTGTGCACTGTTCCCCATGAATGCACCCATGAGGGAGATGCTCCAGGAAGCTACTGGCAGGTCTGAGTCCTTTCCCCGTGCTTGGAGATTCTGAGGGAGGAGTCCCTGGACAATTCTGCAGAGGTTTTAGAGGCTGGGTCATCCAACTCCCCTGACCGCCCAACAGCCTGCTCTCCAAATACCTGACTGTTCAAATATCAATTTCTGATGGAAAAAGGGAATGGGGATGGTCATAGCAGTAAAAATACTATTGTATGAGCATCTTGGGCTTGAGCATCTTATGTGTCAAACACACCTATTATTATCACCATCTTAGGAATCAGGAAACTAGAGACCTGGAGGAATGCCTTTCTCAAGACCACAAAGCTCATAAGTGGCGAAACTGGAATTTAAATTAGGGAGAAGGAAGGTACCCATGGCGGGGGTTGGTGCTTACTCAGCAGACAACCCCACAGCCCCAGAGGGAGCACAGCGAGCCTTGTTTCAGGGACAGCGCTGGCCTCCCGCAGGGTGTATGGGGGCGCCCTGCACTGTTAGCTCTCTCCCTTGGGCACACCCTCTGGAAGTGCTCATCCAGCTCCCATTTGAGGGAATGAGGGAACTTGCAGGCTGCTAAACCCTGCCCACTGCTGGGAAGGAAAGGGGCCTGCCAGGAAGCTGCTGCTTTTCTGCGGAAAGGGCCCCCCATTATCCAGAATCCCCCCAACAAGGAGCTGCAGATGCCAAGTGCCCCGTGGAGGAATTAAGCAGTGTCTGTTGCACCTACTCTGTTCTAGCCTCTGCTTTCTCAATATTAAATGTTTCCATTGGTCTTCATATTTTTTAAAGTAACTTTTAAATAAAGTATGCAGAAGTGCACACATCCAAATATGCTGCTTGTTGACTTTGTTAACAAACTGAATGCGCTTGTCCTAATCAGCCCCCAGCCTGAGAAACAACATTAGTCACACCTCAGAAACCCCTCTCTGCTCCCCGTCCTCAAAGATAACCACCTTCCTGACTGCTGCCACCATAGAGCAGTGTTGATTGTTTTTGCACTTTGTAATTATGCTATGAACTAATACATTAGTGCTCCTTTGTGTCTGATTCTCCTGCTCACCATCATGTTTGTGGGATTCACCCATCGTACTGCATGAAATTGCACTTTGTAAGTACTGCATTCATTCTCATTGCTACGAAGTATTCCATCATGTGAATATAACAATTCATGTATCCATTCTTTAGTTGATGCATATTCGAGTTTCCATCTGGGGACTGTTGTGAGTAGTTATATGCCTTAATTTTTAAAAAAGATTTGGTAAAGCCTTACCTGCTGAGTAATTAGGATTCTAGAATGATCTCCCCTGTCCTCAATTTAGTGTCCTGGATGCTTGGGGTTAGCAGGTGAAGTCAGTGAGCCCGGGGAAGCCTACAGTGCCAAGTTTATTTCAAACAGTTACTGCATGAACAAGCCTGGGTAGGAAGGCATATGGGCCAGTTCATGTCCTGAGGTGCTACCAGATACACTGTGGGAGCCCACTGTCTTCTGGTGGCCAAGACTCTTGCCAATCTCTTCTCTGTAACACAGAAAAGACCGTGTTACAACCAAAAGTCTTTGAGACAACTGGGGACATTGTAATTAATGGCCTAGGTCACTCAAATTTCATGACACAGTTGGAGGATGGGGATCGTGGCGTCTGTAGATTACATTTTGAGGTAAAACTCCGTGACCACAAATTCAGTGTTGTTCTCTGCAGTAAACATTTCAGGGAAGGCAGCACTGCAGGCAACCTTGAATGGCCAGCATTTTAAACTACATTTTTTTAAAGTTATGGCATAGCTTGCAAGTAAGAACTACATAAACAAAGGATGTTCTAAAGGTTGTTGGTCTTTGGAAAATATCCAGTTACATACTCAACTGTATTCAGAAAAGCGAGATGACACCAACGGAGCCAGAGAATCTGATAACAGCAATGGAGTGAGGGGAAGAGCGCCATAGAGGGAGGCTCCGGGACGCCTGCTCACTCTGCATCGTGCACACGCCATCTGAAACAGGACGCCACGTTCTGCGTTATCAAACTTGCATAAATTAATTATTCTTTCCTTGTTCCCACACCACTTTTCACTAAAGAGGTAATAGAAAATTCCTCTGGCCTAATGGCGTTAAAAACTTGTTTTCTGACTCTTAAGGAACACATGATCATTTTAGCAAAATTGGAGCTTAAGCAATGTATCAAGAGGAAAACAAAAACACCATAATCCCATACTCCACAGTCAGCCTCTGTCAACACGTGGTAACTCGCTCACAGTCATCTCGGTTTTCCTCCCTCTCTCTCTCTCTGTCTTTCTGTCTCTCTCTCTCACTGAGTCTATACATATGATCTCTGACTTGGTGGTGTGACTTAGGATTTTTTGACTTTTCAATGCTGTGAAAGTCATAGGCATTCAGTAGAAACCATATTTTGAATCTTAAATTTTGATTTTTTTCCCCCCCCAGGCTAGCAATATGCTCTATAATACTCTCTAGTGATGCTGGGCAGTGGCAGTGAGGTGATTTAGCCCAACTATGGGCTAATGTAAGAGTTCTGAGCATGCTTAATTTAAGGTAGGCAGACTAAGCTTTGATGTTTGCTAGGTTAGGTGTATTAAATGCATTTTCAACTTACGAGATTTTCCATTTACAGTGGGCTTACTGGGACGTAATCCCATCATAAATTTCGGAGAATCTGTAATTGGATTCATATTGTATAATAGCCATTTAAATCCTCTTTGTAACTTACTTTTAGATTGTGAATATCTTCATATGTCATTTAAATAGACTTGAAGAGCAGGATTTTTGTTTATCATATGGATGTGTCCAATTTATTTAGCTTCTTCCCACCCCATATTATGGATGATAAAATGACCTACCTTGCTGCTTTCTGGGTTCCACTTTATCGGTACGTTCTCCCAAATTATGATTTAAACATATGAAAATTACTCTGATTAGTTCGTATGGAATGTGACTGTATACCCTCTTCCCTGGTTTCTCTGAGGGATGCAAAATTGTGATTTGTGGCTTTTCCTGTAGCAAACACATCTGTTCAATTATGGTGAGATCTATTTACTAGAATTCTTGGGTAAAAAGCCCATGAACTTGCTACCCAGAGTCCAGCTGTCACCTAGGAGGGGGTCAGGGATTGGTATCCTGTGGGGCCGGATGCAGGGCCACTCTGCTCATCACTCTGCAGCCAGAGCATCTCTCACAGGAGAAACGGAACGCCACCACATCCTCCGTACACCTGACAGCCAGATAGCATGCGGTGGCTAATGCATTACCTACACGGATACCAGGAGATTATCATCTGAGCCCCCCCCACCCCTTCCACCTCCCCAAGCCCATTGCTCCTCTCATCTCTCTTCCAGGAGGTCCACTTCCTCCCCACAGTCCACAGCCCAAACATGGGAAACTGATACCCACATTCGAGTTCGTTCCAGGGAGTCACTGGCAGGTTAGCAGCTCAGCAGCTGCCCCTGAGAGAGGAAGGAAGTTGACTTGCCAGGGAATTGGTGTGGGTCTCCATCTAGGATGAGAAGAGGACACAGCTCAGCCAAAGCAATTGCTCAGAGGGTGCAGGCTAGTCCTGGTGAGGTCTGAATGACCCCCAGGAGTTCCTCCAATATTGTAGAGGCTTTCAGGCCCCTCAGAGGCACAGTGGCCGCTGGGGAGGGCGAGCAGCAGAATCAGAAGTCACTCATTCTGCACAGAGGCCACCACACACTCCAGCCCTAACTTCAACCGGACACATAATGGTGCTGCAGGGACCTTTCTGACATTCCTGACCACACTGAATTTTCTTCAGTATCATTATAAAGGGCTATATTTTTAACTTACTAGGCTTGCTCTCTAGTGTGACAAATACAATACACAGAATATAGAACACCTTTACAAGTCAAATATTTTAAAATATCAAAACGCACAAAAATCAGTGCATCCATTGTATTTATTGTTGTCAGAATAAAAGTCATATAATAGAATTATCCTAACTTCCTGCAACCTCTAAATCAGGAGTATAATATGCATCAAGTACTTTTTAGTAGTTGCTCTAGTGTGTTGCATGTGCTTATGTTAACCTTGGCAGCACTCGCATAAACTTTACATTAATAGAGTTACATGAATTTGATTTTAGAAACAATAATCTATCCTTGGAAGGAGTGTCATCACCTCTATGTACACAGTGTTCCTCTATAAACAATGCCCTTTATTTTGGCAACGTATCTTTCCTGCCATCTGCCTCCCAAAGCACTTGCCAGAGTTGCAATAATAATTGAGTTACAGAGGGAATTAGGTGTAATGGAGGGGAAGGAAATTGATTGCTTAATTTTTATTAACAGAAAGGGAGAAAATTGTGGTGCCTGCTGTGACCCACAATGAAACAAAGGAAAGATACAGAGAGGTGACTCCAGGTGGCAGAGATGTTCCTGCAAACATTAGCCATCCTGTGGGGAGGCTGAGAGAGGCCAGCAATTCCGGTTGGGCGGAGAAGCCGGAGGGGAGTGCAAGGACACCAGGAGCCCGCGGCTGCAGAAAGGATGCGGACACCTGGGGCACCTTCTGCTGCAAGAAGTAGTTTAACTGACTACATTCTGCCTTTGGGACTAGCCAGTGATGGCGAACCTTTTGAGCTCGGCATGTCAGCATTTTGAAAAACCCTAACTTAACTCTGGTGCCGTGTCACATATAGAAATTTTTTGATATTTGCAACCTTAGTAAAACAAAGACTTATATATATATATTTAAATATATTTTATTGATTTTTTACAGAGAGGAAGGGAGAGGGATAGAGAGTTAGAAACATCGATGAGAGAGAAGCATCGATCAGCTGCCTCCTGCACACCTCCCACTGAGGATGTGCCCGCAACCAAGGTACATGCCCTTGGCCGGAATCGAACCTGGGACCCTCCAGTCTCCAGGCCGACGCTCTATCCAGTGAGCCAAACCAGCCAGGGCAAGACATATTTTTGATATTTATTTTATATATTTAAATGCCATTTAACAAAGAAAAATCAACCAAAAAAATGAGTTCGCGTGCCACCTCTGACATGCGTGTCATAGGTTTGCCATCACTGAAGGCTCTGCTCTTCTGGACTGGGCTTGGCCCTTCAGGACTAGCTCTTTGGGGCTGGCTCTGCCCTTTGGAAGGTCAGCCCTTCAGGACTAGGTTTGCTCTTTGAGGGTAGGCGTGGCTCTTTGAAGGTAGGCGTGGCTCTTTGAGGGTAGGCGTGGCTCTTTGAGGGTAGGCGTGGCTCTTTGGGAGTAGGCGTGGCTCTTTGAGGGTAGGTGTGGCTCTTTGAGGGTAGGTGTGGCTCTTTGAGGGTAGGTGTGGCTCTTTGAGGGTAGGTGTGGCTCTTTGGGAGTAGGCGTGGCTCTTTGAGGGTAGGTGTGGCTCTTTGAGGGTAGGTGTGGCTCTTTGAGGGTAGGTGTGGCTCTTTGAGGGTAGGTGTGGCTCTTTGGGAGTAGGCGTGGCTCTTTGAGGGTAGGCGTGGCTCTTTGAGGGTAGGCATGGCTCTTTGAGGGTAGGCGTGGCTCTTTGAGGGTAGGCGTGGCTCTTTGAGGGTAGGTGTGGCTCTTTGGGAGTAGGCTTTGCTCTTTGGGGCTAGTCTCCGTTGTTAGGATTAGGCTCTAATCTTCGTAATTAGGGTCAGCTTGGCAGGGAGAAATGGAGGTGTTTCCAGGGCAGAGAACAATATAAATATAGTGTGATTATAAAATAAGAAAACTGGTGTTATAGCTGGCTTGTAGAAAACAGCCTCTCTATTTTATAGTCGCACCTAATAAGGTACAGAAAGAGCTGACTGAAACCCTGGCGGGCCTCACCTTGGGGCAGGAAGGCGACCTGAGAACTATCTCCCTTCCTCTCGCTGTAGGCACCCCCAGGAGCCTGGAAAATGACAGAGGATGGCTGTCCGCTTCCGTCACGGCCCTTGCACCTCAGCACAGGTGGTCACTGACATCGGTCAGTCACCTGGAGTTTGCACTAGAGCTGGGACCCTGCAGGGTTTCAGCCGACTCTTTCTGTACCATATGAGGTGTGACTATAAAATACAGAGGCTGTTTTCTACAAGCCAGCTATAAACCCAGTTTTCCTATTTTATAATCGCACTATGTTTATATCGTTCCCTGCCCTGTTTGTGGAAACACCTCCATTTCTCCCTGGCCCTGACTTCCCGAGTCACTGCTTCTAGCAACTCGGTTCCCCCAGAAAACGGGCAAGTCCCTGAACTGCAGCTCTCAGAGCCAAGCCTGGGCAGCGCCTGCGCCTGCGAGGGAACCTGCACATCTGCGTCCCATTAATTCCCGGTGTGGATGTGAGCCTATCAGGACACATGAGGCCGGGGCGTCTGGCTAGACTTCTCCTTCTCCATCTAAAATAACTGGGGTAAGAATTACATAAGTGATTAATGGACAGAAATGTAAAAAGAGTTCATTTTCTTTGTTTTAGTACATCAGGAGAACATACTCGTTGTTGAAAAGCCAGAAAATAGAAGTAAGCATAATAAAGATAATATAAGTGCCTATAATTCTACTGCATGGAGATAACAACCATCAATATTTTATTATATCTCAACAGCTTTTTAATGTATATAAGCTCTTAGAAATGGAATTAGCCCATACATATTCCTTTGTAACCCCTTTTTTTCCTTCAGCGGTATATTCTTGTTTCCATTTGATCAAATATACTTCCAGAGTGACGACGGCCTAGGCACTGGTGTTCTTCAGGGGCACGCGGAATCAGCCCTTTTGCAGTGCCCCAGGTTTAGAAGTTCACCAGTTATTTTGAAAAGTGTTCCTCATTTAGACAACTATGATTACACGTAGCATTACAAATCAGTGGCCCTAGGCTTGCAATGGGATTCAGATGTCTGCTCGCTTAGCCATTTTCATAATTTATTTGAAGAACTTTGCTCAATATTCATAAAGCCAATGTTCAGATGCTGTATTCGCCAGGCTATTCTGGCCCTATCATTGTATGGAGGCCCTTGTGTCTGAGGCAGGGCTGGCGGCCGCGCCCCAGCTCTGGGAGGCACAATACAGGTAACGTTTCTTTGGCTCCACTCCCGAAACCTCAGCACACAGATGGTGGAGAACAAAAGGCCTGCGCGGCCCACCACGTTTCAGCTGTTCCTCCAGCCTTCTCCCCAGCCCTCCAGGGTCCGCTCCCGCTCCCCCTTCTCTCCTCCTCCTCTCCCCAGAGCAGCTCACCACTTTCAGGCTGACAAAAGGCCATGCTCAAAACACCCCCAAATATGGTCAAGCTGAGAGGGGAGCCATTTAATGTCACTCAGTCCTCTCATTAGACTTTGTCTTCACTCTCCTCTTCAAATGTCAGAGAAATAAAGTCCATCTAGGTGCCAACAAATCCTTCGGGTAGAACGGTTGCTATAGCAACTGTAGAGAGAAGCATTAACCCGCAAACCAGTCAGAAGGTGTTGGCTCAGAAACTGCTCTGCGTGGTGCACCCCCTTCTTTTGAAAGTAGATTGTTCTCTGTGACCCGGCATCTATTTCGTGTTCCTGTGTTTCGGGCACAATCCTTTGTTAAGGTATTTGATTTACTATAGAATTAAGACTCCGGGGGCTGGGGAAGAGGTGGGGTGGAGAACAGCTAAAAGACTGGAAAAATATAACAAATATAGGAAGATGATTTTTGAAAAGGGAGGAGGGGGAAGCTTAAATAGAATCAATTCATTCAAAACCAGGTGCAGAAGAATAATGTCAATTCTGTGCTCTGTGAGACAGTAACAGAAAATCAGCTCTATCTAATGTATGGGCTGGTTTAAAACAAACCTCATGTTATTATGAATATAATCCCTGCCTTGTAAGCCATGACATTTAACTGGGTAATTAAATAATAATTGAATAAGTCTTCGAGGCATAAAACCAGGCAGAAAGGCACATTCCCCTGAGGCAATTTTTATCAAATATTGACTTACTCTTCAATATTAATGATGGGAGTTTAATGTTATATTTTATATTTACATACTAACATTGTTTGAAAGACATTTTGTAATTTATAGGTTCTCAAGTTACACATGTGACTTGAATTAAAAGCACAAAGGAAAAATCTGGGGGATGGGGGATATGCAAAGGTGGGGTGTGGGGTTAGGAGGCAAGCCTTTGCTGCAATTAGTCCTGCATTTGCTGGGGTCTCTCACCTGTCCCGTCTTCTATATGCATTGCAAATACCTTAATATTCTTATTCTACAAAGACACTCGCTCTGTGCTGGGCAGACTTGGAGCTTCCTTTGTGAGCAGCCTGCTCTCCTTTCATGGGATTTCTGGAGGGCCAGCTAGAGAAGGGTGTGATGTCCCAACCCCAGTGTGTGCTGGTCAATGGTTAACAACCAGGTCTCCAGAAAAAATGCGTGTGTAAACCTACTTAAGTTTATCCTAAATTTTACTGGTATAAAGGATATGTAGCATACAATTTAAGAATAAAATCTTCTTATTCTCTAAGTCTCATAAAGCCAGTTTATTTTCACAGAGCTTTTTGGTTTTGCTGAACTTTTATTAAATCTGTTATCAAGGTATGGTGATAACCAATTTGTCAATTGCTTGCAATGAACAAATAATAATAAGTTCTTCATGAATGTTGGGCCATATACTCATGTATGTTGAGTATGATGAAAGTAAAACATGAAAGCCTGGCCTATGTGGTTCAGTGGTTGAGCATTGACCTATGAACCAGGAGGTCGTGGTTTGATTCCCAGTCAGTGCAGATGCTGGGCAGGGGGGGGGAGGGCATGCAGGAGGCAGCCTATCAATGATTCTGTCTCATCATTGATGTTTCTATCTCCTCCTCTCTCAGAAATCAATAAAAATAAATAAGTAAGTAAGTAAGTAAATAAATAAATAAATAAATAAATGTAAGTAAAACATGAAAGATGTGTTGGAACTCCACTCTGGTCAGTGATATGAGTGAGTTTTTTTGCTGAATTAGGTGGTGGCTTTTTAATATTTTGCTTTGAGCTATTCACAATGCAATAGCTACTGACACAACACACTTCAAAGTTTAATTTGTATTATTAACATTTCTATCGCAGTCTTAAGTCTAAATAATGGACAAAACAATAAGGTAAGCCCTAATTTGTAGCATTTTCAATTTCTATTCTTATTCTAACAGATTTGAAGATGCCAACATAATGCCATTAAGAAAAGAGTTAAGAAGAGATTAGCTATTTAGGAAATTTTTAATACTGTTTTTTTCCTCACTTTCCCCATAACTCTATGAGACACCAAACTCCAAGAGAGAGTGACACCAGGGAGACTTTTTTTTAAACAGAGGACAATACACGTACATGTGGTGTTTGCCTTTTTGTGTTCTATGAAGGATCCTGGTTTTTCTTGGTTTTCAATTTCCATTTACTCTTCCCAGAAGTTCAAAGTCATTCATAGATTTTTTTTTTAACATTAAAAAATGTACCTCAAAATTCCTTTCAAATGTCTCAGCATTTCTCAGAGAAAGCAAAATATCTCAGCATTTTTCAGCAAGCAAAGCCCAAAGCAATCATAAAACCAGCCAAACCTGTGGTTTAACTTGGGGTAGATTCTCCCATTTCTAAGGCTCTGGCCTTTGAAACCACATGATTTCCCGCTCTGGTTAAAAAAAAAATTCAGGAAGTTTCTCTATACATGCAAAGTTCAGAGAACTCTTCAGTCCCATGTGGGACACAATGCTGTTCACCTTCCTCAGAGGTCAGCCATATTATGTTGAGCTCTATCAACATATTATAAATATGGATTATAAAATGCAGGGTGTGTGGATGTCAGAAGATGTGATCCTTTTAGCTGTGCAAGCAGATGATACCAGAGTAAGAGATATACTGTGTGCCTTTGTCATAAAATAACTTTTCTATTAACTTTGTT
The DNA here is from genome assembly GCF_014108235.1 of Myotis myotis. Classification (NCBI taxonomy): domain Eukaryota; kingdom Metazoa; phylum Chordata; class Mammalia; order Chiroptera; family Vespertilionidae; genus Myotis; species Myotis myotis. The sequence goes on from NW_023416357.1 coordinate 39,456,123, forward strand.
AATCTTCTATCATTGGGGTAAATTATATTCTACATTTGTGAATATAGAAATTTAGAAAAATTGAAAACAATTCCAATTGTATTTTTGAAAAAATATTTTTCAGATGTGTTGAATTTTTTCCTGTGTATTTTAATTTCTATTTATTTTGATGTCTTAATGATTTAGGCTTATCATGATAAACAGCCATCATATCATCATCATCATCATCAAAGCTATAAGACAATGATGTTCTCAAGAACAAACAATCTAAGTATTGTTTGATGCTGCCTTAAACTGATCTTAGACCAGTGAGTGTACTTTGTGAAGTCCCCTTCCTCTAATCCCTTCCTCCCTCCTCTGCTCCCTCCTGCCTTCCCTCCCTCCATCTCTCTTCTTACTCCTCCTCCTTTTGCTTCTTTTTCCCCTTCACCTTCCCCTTCTTCTTTCTGTTATTCCCTAAAAGCTGATGCTTTCCATTGTTGTCATTAATTAATTAAGCAAATAGTTATTATGCCCAGAACTATTCTAGGTTCTGAAACTTTGACAGTGAACAAAACAGACCAAGGCTTTGTCCCCATGGAGTGCATATTCTGACAGATAATGCCTACCTGTCTTTTTTTTTTTTTTTTTTTTGTCTTCTCTCCTTTCCTTGTCCTTGTTTTGTCTTCCAAACCAATTAAACTTATAACAAAACAAAATGATGCTTGCAACGAAAGTAAAATACGCTCTGACCAAGGGTGCATGGGTCTAGCCCACGACTCATGAAGTTTAGAGCATGTACTACATAATATGAGTTTTTAGATACTGAAAACTCTGACTTCTGGTTTCTCAGTGGTGTGCCAGATGGTTCAACTTATGAGACAATGACCTCTGGATGAATGCCATTGTATTTGATTCAGATGACTATGCCTCTGAGAGAACCATTTCCCCTCCCTTGCCCTATGGAAAAGGACAGTGATATGCTACATAAACTCTTATGAACTTTTGCTTAATATTCAAAGAACTCTTGGAATGTCTACTACAAAGAGGTGTATCCTGGAGCCTGCTCTGCTGGTGCTTTCTGAGTTGGTTTGGTGTTGAGCGTTAATTCCAAGTGGAATCATAATGTACACACATTACAGAGCCACACGGCACCCTGCAGTCCCACTCCAACGTTGCCTGCACTCCAGCTCAGAGAGGAGTCTGATCCCAAGGCCAAAACCCTACTCTTTAAGTTGCCCCATGTTGGGGAACAGCCTGCCAGCTGCCAGCTGGTCAGTCAGTCCCTATGGACACGGAGCCTGGAACAGGGCAGCCTGCCAATCTGCCACCTGAAGGCTGTCTTTCTTTGCTGACATGGTCACTGATTTTTTTTTTTTTCATGTGTTTGGTTTTCTCATGTGATCAAGTATGGCCAAAGGGAAAAAATAGTCTTCAGTTAATCCAAGTGATCATGCACAGGAGAGAGAAAACAGAATCTTTCCCTGGCTGCCTTACCGACTGCCATAAATTGTCCTCCAACATGTGTAGAGAGAGGAGCCAGAGTTTCCACAGAAGGACTCCAACCAGGAAACCCTGGATGGGCCTCCCTTTTTCAAGAACTACTCTCTGGGTTGGTTGGGGTCCTCTTGCCAACCCACACCCTTGGCAGAAACTGGACTTGTTGTTGCTTTTAAGATGTTGACTGCAGACAGAAGCTAAAATGCAATCCTAGGACTCAGAAGGGAGCAGAGCTTCTAAAAAGTGAGTCAAAAGTAAAGGGGCTCACACACGCTCAGTTACAAAGGGAAAAAATTGAAAGCCTCTTAAAAATACCTTCAAAACCAGACATGACAGTCTATTTCTCTAAGCCGTTTACCTGTAAGTAATTAAAAATGACCAGCTCCCCTCTCCCAGAAAGTACATGGTGTAATCCTACAATCTGAGAAGGTGAGGTTTTAATTATGGAAAGGCAAGGGGAGGAGAAGGGAATCATGGGATCCTATTTTCTTTCCCCAGCACCTAAGTTGCTGAACAGCACGTACTGCTTCAGTCAGGAGGGATGCAAAGACTGCCACCCACCCCTAGCTTAAGACTTGGTGGTACAAGATATGAGCCTTTTTTTTTCTATGAGGGCTTAGGAAGAGAAAGGTTCACAACTTCTCTGCAAATACAATTAAGGTGTCAAAGACAAATACCAGTTCTGAATGTGGGCAATAAATCTTTCATCTGGGCCAACCTTTTATCAAATGGCACGAAAGGGGCCTCTAATCCCACTGATTTTGAGTGAGGCCTAGTGGTCTCAGAGTTTGAGGAGGCTGATGCTAACTCACCTGGAACTCTTCTCAGCCCAGAGCAAGTCAGCAAGATGAATGGAATCCTGCGGAGGTTATGGCAGATCGAGGTGAGATGGGAAAAGCTTTGCTCCCGTATTTGAACCCTGAAGTCATCAGTAAACTTGAAGGCTCAAGTTGAAAGTTTCAATTTGCACATTTTCTCATCTCCACCCCCTAGCTCCCACCTTTGCACTCTTTAAGTACAGGTAAGAGGGAAACACTATTGAAAGGTGATACCGAATTTTCACTGAAGAGAGGATACGCTGCTATAAGGGAGGAAGAACACACTTGAATGAAAAGATAGCTTAGCTCTCAGAGCCTATTGCATTTGCCCACCTACACAGATGAGAGGCGTTTGTGAAGGAGAATGGAGGCAGTTAGGGGACTCACTATACCTGGGGAGGAGCCAAACTCGGCTCTGGTTGGCTGGGAGAGTGACGGGAGCAGTCGCAGAAAAGAAGGAACCTGAGTATTTAACTTTTGCAGGGATGAAGTGAGCATTTGACATCCCTGGGCTCCCCAGGACAACCAGCAAAGAGGTCCTGGGAGAAAGGCTGAGAACAACGATAATGATTCTACACATTCCACTCAGTGGAAACACAAGGTTGAACTCCACATTCCCAGCCTGTTTGCTGAGGGCTTTACCTCACCACAAACTCAGCCTCCAGTCCTGCACAGACTATAGGTTGTGCCTCTAGCATCAACAAATACACATTGGATGAAGAAATGAATACGAAGGTAGCACGGAAGTAGCAGAAAGAACATGGACTTTGGAGTCTAAGAGACTGGGGTGCAAATCCTGTGGATCTACTTGTTAGTTGTATGAGTCTGCAAGTCTCAAACTCCAAATATCACCTAAAAATAAGAATCACAACACCCACTTCTACTGCTTGTGGTGAAAGCTAAGTGAAATAATGCCTGTAGAGCATCTACTAAGGTACTCACTTTGCATGAAATTGGACCAATGCTAGTGTTTCATCCACTGCTTTGCATTTCACTAGGGGCATCCACCCACTGTCTCACTATTTCCTTGAGCATCTCCATAGGGAGGGACACGCGGCATTATTCAGAGCTTCTGGCTAGCTTACCCAAATCTTCAGATCATCTACTACTATGAGCATGACAAAGACACATTTACAAATTATTCATTGTATTTAGCAAGAGCTTTTAAAATGCAGTTTACTCTTTCTACAGATGTCTGAGCCATTCCTGCCTATGGGACATGGTTGTTTATACTTTTTGTCTTTCTTTCTTTTTTTCGTGTTGCCAGTTGTTAAAAAGCTAGTAATGCTTTTCTTGTCAGGGGAATTATCATCTTTTGCGATTGGATACCAATCCTCTTCAAAGAAGCAGAACAGTGGTCTGCAACCCCAAAGTGGGTCCTCCCCAAGAGCCTGACCCCCTGGCACTCTGACCTTGGGCTTCCAGCCTGCAGAACTGTGAGAAATAAATTTCTTTTCTTTACAAGCCCCCTAGTCGATAGTACTTTGTTATAGCTGCCTAAACTAAGACACAGAGTTAGGGGCCTCCAGTTTCAAGGAAACCTATAATTAGTTCAGTGACCAGTGCATTGGCAGATGTAATCATTGTTCGTAAGATGTGTGTATTACATGGGCGTTGCAGACCAGGGGCAGATCAAAGTGATCAGAAATGAACTTGCCCTAATTATCTGAAAACTTGTGACTTCTTAAAACATCTCCTCATGGCTCCCTCCAACCACCACCTAAGAGAAAATATTAGTCCCTGAACACAGCATACAAAGCTCTCCGTGACCTGATCTGGCTGACATTCCAAACTCAACTGTGCCTACTCGCTTTCACTGTCTGCTCAATGCAGTAGGAGGATGAAGCAGAGGAGGGTGACAGCTCTAGTGGCCGGGCAGAGAGAGACAGGTCACATTTCCCCAGCACAGACACTCTACCCTCTGTAAGGGCTGCAGGAAGGCAGTGAGGACAGGGTGGTTTATCTGGTCCTCTGTTCCCCCAGCTGTGAGGCAATTGAAGACAAGCCAGTTGCCTTACTGTGGGCTTTTTATTGCTTATAATTTACCTACAGTGAAATGTGCAGATCTTAAATGTATAATTTGATCCGCTTTGACAATTACATACTCCCATGTAATACACACATCCCTACCAAAATATAGACCATTTTCATTACTCCAGAAAGTTTCCTCATACCCAGAGTAGTCAACTTCACAGAAAGCAGAAGGGTGGCTGCCAGGGGCTGGGGGGAGGAGGAAATGAGGATTTAGGTATTTGATGGTACGGAGTTTCAGTTTGGGAAGATGAAAAAGTTCTGGGGATGGATGGTGGTAGGTTGCAGAACAACATGAAAGCACTTAATGCCCCAAAATTGTACACTTAAAAATGGTCAAAATGGTAATTTTTAGGTTATGTGTATTTTACCACAATTAAAAAAAAAGAATTTTAAAAGTGTCCTCATGCCTCTTCCCAGTCAATTCCTCCTCCTTCACCTGCAGGGACAACCACTATTTTTATTTCTCTCACAAATATTCATTTTATCTATTATGAAACTTCATACAAATGAGATCACACAGGATTTACCTTTTTGTATCTGGCACCTTCAGTGGAATGTCTTTGAAATTGATCTGTGTTGTTGTATGTATCAGTAGTTTGTTCCTTTTTATTGCTGAGTAGTATTCCATTGTATGACTATACAAAGTTTATTTATTTACGCTTCTGCTGATAAGCACTTGAGTTTTTATCCAATTTGGGGCTTTCATGAATAAAATAGCTATGAACATTCTTATACAAGACTGCTTATGAGTATATATTCATTTCTCCTGGATAAATACTTATCAGTGGAATTGCCAGGTCATAGTTTTCCAAAGTGGTTGAGTGATTTTACACCCCCACCGTCAATGTAGAGGAGTCCTCATTGTTCCAATTCCTGGCTAACACTTGGTGTTAGTATTTTTTAATTTATTTTATTTATTTTTTATTGATTTCAGAGAGGAAGGAGAAGAAAGAGAGATAGAAACACCAGTGAGAGAGAATCATTGATCGGCTGCTTCCTGCATACCCGCTACTAGGGATAGAGCCCAAAAGCTGGGCATATGCCCTTGGCTGGAATTCAACCCAGGACCCATCAATCCACAGGCCAATGCTCTATCCACTGAGCCAAACTGGCTAGGGCATCTTTTTAATGTCAGCCCTTCATGGGAGTATGTAGTGGTATCCCACTATAATTTTAATTTATATTTTCCTGATTAATGATGTTGATAACGTTCCATGTGCTGATTAGTTATCTGTCTTCATTAGTGATGTGTCGAAGTCACTTGCTCATTTTATATTGGATTGTTTGTCTTCTTATTATTGATTTGTAGTTTTATATACATTCCGGGTACAAGGTCTTTGTCAGAGATATGTATTGCTAATATCTTCTCCCAGTCTATGGATTATCTTTTCATTTTATAAATGCTGTGTGTTCAACGAACAGGGGTGTTACTTGTGATGAAATCTAATTTATCAATATTTAGTACTTTTTTCAGTTCCTGTAATAAATCTTTTCTCACCTACTATAGTTTTAATTTTATAGTTTAATCTGTGACTCAGCTTGTATTAATTTGGGCAATAGTATGAAGTATGAGTAAATGTTCATTTCCCAGCACTATTTGTTGAAAAAAACTTAACTTTCCCCATAGACTTGCTTTGGCAACTTTGTAAAATCAATTGTAAAATCAATTCATTACATACATGACGGTCTAATTCTAAATCCTTTATTCTGTTCTATTAATCTTTGAATTGTCCTTATGTACTAGAATATCTTTTGGGGGGGGGGAGGGGAGAGAGTGGAGGGATGGAGAGAAAGGATGAGAGAGAGAGAGAGATAAAGGGATTGGTTGCTTCCTGCATGAGCCCCACCCTGGGCCAGTGACCCAACCTGCAAGCAAGTCAGCTATATGCTTTTGACTGGGAATTCAACCCTTCAGTGCTCAAGCCAATGCTCTAACCACTGAGAAACATGGGTCAGGGCCAGAATATTTTGATTATTGTAGCTACAGTAAGTTTGGAAATCAGTCAATGTGAGTCCTTTAATTTTGTTTTTCTTCTTCATGATTGTCTTAGCTATTCTAGGTCCTTTTCTCTTTCAGATAGATTTTAGAAATAACATTTCCATTTTAACAAAAATCTTATGGGATTTTGATTTTGATTGCATTGAATTATAGCATAATATGAGAAAAATTATCTTACATTATTTAGTCTCCCACTCCAGGAAAACATTAACTCTCTCCATTAATTTAGGTCTTTTTACTTTCTTTTGTTGTTTTTTTTTATATATATATATAAAGGTATTATATGTCTTTTGTTAAATTTTTACTAGTATTTAATTTTTTTGAGCTATTTTAAATGTGATTTCTTTAGATTTAATTTCCATTTGTTTGTTGTGGTTATTACACAGAAATGTAATTGATTCTTTCATTCTGATCTTATATTCTACAATTTGCTAAATTCACTTATTAGTTCTAGTAGATGTTTCATAGATACCTTAGGCTTTTCTATGTAAACAATTATGTCATCTGCAAAGACAGGGAGCTTTACTTTTTCTCTTCTGATCTATGTGCCTTTTATTTCTTACGTATTGGCTAGGGTCTCTAGTACAGTTTTGAATAGAAGTTATGAAAATGGACATTGCTGCCTTGGTCTGAATCTTAGAAGAAAACATTCAATACATGTTATTCTAAGTGTGATGTTAATTCTAAATTGTTTTGTAGATTCCTTTATCAGATTGAGGAAGTTTCCTCCTATTCTTAACCTCCTATTCTTGCTAAGAGGTTTGGTTATAAATAGATGTTGAATATTGCTAAATGCTTATAAACAGAAGCCCATATAAACATAACCATGTTTATAAAGCAAAGCATGCTGAATTTATCCTTTCTGAGGGAACCCAGTGTACCCATTAACTTAGTTTTAGCCAATCTCACAAAATCTCCCCCAAAGCAACCTCATCTTCTTGCCATGAAACAGCACAGACCAAGCAAGTCCTCTGCCTCTTATCCTTCCTTCAACCCCCCACTTTTCCAATGAAGGCTGCAGAAATCCACACACCCAGACTACAGGGATTCCTGCCTCCATCAGCAGCCATCCAGAATTCATGAATCCACAGTTAGAGCTCAAATTTTTATGCTGCCCATGTATTTCACTAAGTTGAAAAATGGGCATAGATAAAGGATAAATGAAGGCAGGGGTGAGTAAGAAAAGCTGGCCATTCATTGCTGCAAATTCTCATTCTTGTGCTCAAATCATAAAATCTCCTTTTCTTCATTACTCCACACCCTGCCTCCCCTAAACATACACATTCACTCGATTTTTTTTGCCATCTGTTCAGAAATGTAAAATCTTAATGCTTTAAATAGATTAGAAAAATCTCTAAAAGGCTTAATAAAAGTGCTTAGCTATTTAACGGATGAATAGGACACTTTGTGAGGAAAAGAGGGCTGGCACAGTACTGTCATTATGTCCCTCACCATCACGATTTTGCACCTGCCCATCTGCTCAGGCAGTGCTGCTGGCAGTTGGCAATGCGCTCGGGTGCCATTTGAAAGACCCACAACTTCCAAGCAGCTTTCTCTCTTGCTTTCATGATGATGCCTTTTTGATTATTCCCCCATCTATTCCCATTGCTTAGATGCAGTCTTATTTCTTTTCCCACCTTGCCAAATGCTCACTTCGATCAATCTCCATTTGCAAGTGATACCTGAGTAGATTTTATGTTGTGTATAAGTTAGAAGACACTTCAAGCCGTGGGAAGAATCAGGGTTAAGACAACTGAGGGGCCCATGTACAACCTGATGAGCCATGACTTGAAAGCAGTGCAGCAGACTTGTCAACAGCAGGTTCTTAGTGGTTTTATGAGGGTTTGACTACCACCTCCGTCACTGGTGGCTTTGTGACCACAAGTCTCATTCAATTAAAAGGAGCAGGAATGGCTACACAATTTGCAGGGCTCAATGCAAAATGAAAATGCAGGACTCTTATTCAAAAAGCAGGAAAAAAAGTGCCCCTACTGAAATATCAACATTTATTCTTTCTTCTGTGGTTCTGAGTACAGGATAGTTGCTGGGTGACCGATGATATGCTCTCACAGATGCCCGAGGGCCTCTTCCTGTGACTTGGCACCTGTCCATGGCCCACTGGCTGTCAGGTTGCCCCTCCTGCAAGCTGTCAGCTGGAGGCAGTGAAATCAAATTAGGTATCTCCCTTCCTCATGGGCCTGCAGTCCTACCCACAGCAGACAGGTTGTAACCTCTTCAAAGGGACTCACTTGGTACCGGCATCAGGAGTGGGCAGGAACCTCTCCCCAGCACATGAATGCCCATGGGGCTGCCTGCCAGGTTGGGGACAATTACTGCCATGCTATGTCCTACCCCAAGACAATGCACTTGACCCCTCTCCTCCTCCAGCCTGGAGCTGGAGGGCCTCAGTGGTTGTCATGCGGGGGCAGAGAGGCTGAGCATTGTCTTGGGTACCAGAGCGCGGGGCAGTGAGTGGCTGAGAACCTGTGGGTGGGGAAGCAGGGAGGAGGTGGGAGGGAGAAAGACAGTTCAGCTGAGTCCCTGAGACCTTGGCACATGCTCCTTTGTTCATTTGACTTCACAAGATGCAAATTTCAAAGATAAAATTATTAAGAATTTCAGAGAAATGCATATTATTAAACCCCAAGAACAGGGCTCTTCTAAGCGAGGGACCCTGTATAACTGTGCTGGTGGCACACCATGAAGCCAGCCCTTGGTATAATGCCTGAAGCAGTCAGAGCCAATAAATATAAGTTGTTGTTGTTAATATCATTAACTAGGTGGTCTGTATGGGGTAGAATATTCATTACATATTTCAGGCATGTTTATGGATGTGGATATATTGGTGTCCGAAAAAGTACTAATAAAAAGAATGCTCAGTGCTAGGAGGGTGTGACTCAGCTTCCCAGAGAGCTGTTGACCAATCCCAGCACTGGGCCTATGGCCTCAGACTGACCCAACAAGCAGGCAGTGAGGTACTTTAATTATATTAGTGTGATTCAGAAATGCCAAAGAAGCCACACAGGTTTTTGGTAGAAAAAAAATGAGTTTTCCAAAGTCAGCTGCTAAATCCAGCTCAATCTCAGCTCACTCTTTAAAAACAGTGATATGATGAAAGTCTAGTCATCATGAATTGAAAAGTCTTTTGTGTGTCTTCTTGACCTTTTTGTAGTTTCATTTGACATTGCTGGGTAAGGTGACTTTGAACAGCTAATCTAAGGAAACAAACCTATGCCTGGGTAATAACCATCTTGGCAGCAACTGTCAATCAAACTTTTGCTAAAAGCAAAGTGAGCTAAAAGCAAGGTGAGATGCCAGCCGCCACACACCATCAACGACCCCAGACTTTGAGGGCCTGCTGCAATGGAGTCAGGCTTTCCCTGCATCTGTAAAGGTGAGTTCACACGCTTTCTAAACACATCTCAGAAGATGTGGGTCGTCTGGGCAGCAGTGCTCATACCTCCTTTCTGTGCACATAAATGTGTACACACACTGTCTGAGTGTGCTGAGTATGTTTGCACAGGCTTTTGGAATGTTTGGGCCAGGATATAAAGTGACTGCCTATCACTCAGACAGAAGGATGGTTTTCCACATCCAGAAATCAGGGAGGCATAAATGGAGCCGTCAAAGAAGAAAATCTGTGAATATCAGGAGACATTTGAAAATACATAGGAAAGGGCATCAGGTAGGAGGGCAGACCTTTCGTTTCCCCACCCAAATAACTCATTCACAAATAATTTTCTGTCCCTGTAAACCCACTCTGTTGAGCTGACATTTTTCATGCTGAAGTTCATGACCAAAAAATTTCTGGTCTGCAGAACTGTGAGTATAAACAATGCACAAGTCATTCTGCAGTATCCTGACCTGATCAATAGCCAACCATCACAACTATAATTGAGCAACACCTGCTATGTGCCAGCTACTATCTAAGTCTTTTACATGAATTAACCTACAAACAGATGAGAAAACTCGTTGAGAATAATATGCCCAAGGTAATGGCAGAGCAGGGACTAGTAGTCTTCACCGTGCACACTCTCACCTACTAGGTCCAAGTTCAAATTCTGATAGTGAAGAAGTCTCATTTAAAGACTATGCCCAACTACAGTGACATAGGAATTATGCTTTGATGGTGTTTTTACAGTTGAGCTTGTTACTTCTAGGTACTTAGTACATTATTCATGTAATGGTCACTTGTTTTGTTTTTGTTTTTAAACACAACAAAAACAAAACAAAACACTGTATACAAATGGAATTGCAGCAAAAGCTAAAGCCAGGACATAATGTTTCCAGCTGTGGTGGCACCAGCAGGTACCTCCCCTCATCTCAGGAGCACCCTTGGATGATATTGTAAAAGGACTTGAGGCCACCGGAATCACTCCAACTGCTTTATTAAGAATGGGTGTAGAGAATGTAGAAGTGAGACCAGTTAAGAAATGGTTATTATAATGCTGGCTTGGACCAAGGTGGCAGCATTGGAGATGATGAGAAGTGGTTGAATTCCAGATAGACGGTATTTTGATGTTCAAGTCAATAGGATTATTTGGAGGGTTGAAGTGGGCTGTTAAAAATAAAAGAGAAATTCTGAATGACTCCCAGGGTTTTGACCTGAGCAATCAGAAGGTTGAAGTTGCCTGTAATTGAGAAGAGAAAACTGCTGAATGAACAGGCTTTGGGAGGGACTCTCAGGAGCTCAGGGTTGAATATGTTAGCACTGAGTTGTCCATTAGCCATCCAAACAAGGAGGTAAATTAGGCAGTTAGATACATAACTCTGGAAATGAGGGCAGAGGCCCTGCTTGGAGATGTAATTTGGTAGTTTTCAGTATGTAAAGATATCTGAAACTGAACGTGCATAATGTCATCACTGAAGTGCATAATGACAGGAAAGTTTAGGCAGTGCTGCTCAAAATATGATCCACTGATCCACAGCTGCATCACCTGGGAACTTGTTAGATATGCAACTGCTTAGGCCCACCTACACCTTCACCTATTGAATCAGAAACTCCTGGGGTGGGACCTTTACTGCGGTTTTAACAAGTCCTTCAGGTGATCCTTTGCCTACTTAAATACTGAGAACCACCGGTTTAGAAATTAGGAAGATAAGAGGAGTCTAATAAGGACCCACCAAAAAGGAGAAGCAGAACCAGAGGGTGCATTGTGTTGAAAGCCAATCCAGTGTCACATGCAAAAGAGAGTGACTCATGGAGTCATAGGCTCCTGAACATGGTCCAGTGGATCAAACAACAGGAGCCCATTGGTGTCACCTGCAGGGGAAATTTAGGTGGAGTCCCCTGTGGGCACAAACCTGGTTGGATGTCTCTATGATGTTAAAGGAAGAGGAGAGGAGGGGGATTGGAAACCATAAAAATAGATCTTCGGAGGAGTTTTGCCTCAAAGATAAGGGGAAAAAATTGGCAGTATCTGGAGAGGGGAAATAGAGTTAAGAAAGAGCTGTTTTTGTGGTTGTTGTTTGTAAAGAAGGGAGCTATAATAGCATATTTTCATGATGTTGGAACAGATCCAGTGCAGAGGAGGAAAGTGAGAACTCAGGAGAGAAAAGCAGTTTCAGGAGCAATGCCTCTGAGTAGGTGGGGAAGATGGGATGAATGCCCAGAGGAGAGGTCTGCTCAGTGAGATGGGAAGGAGGCTTACAATGGGCCAGACATAGGTGGTGGGTGGATCTGGGGGTGACGATTTTGGAGGTTCTATTCTGCTTGCTTCCCTTTGCCAAGTCATTTAAGAAGCAAGGTCATGATCTGAGGATGAGGATGATAAAGGAGTTTATTGGTTTTGGAAAATGAAAGAACCAGGAGAAAGAATATAATAGCAAGACAATGTGAAAGGCCCACAGAAGTCATTCAGTTTTAGTAGACTTAGCCAGAATCAAGGTGATGAATTTTTTCAAAGAAGGCTTCTGAAAAAAATAAAACTGGTGAATTGTATCACACACACACACACACACACACACACACACAATGATACACAGAGGGGGGACCTGAGCTCTGGAAGCAGATACTTCCATCTGAGCTCTGGCTTTCTCATTCCTAGCTATGTGTCTTTGGGCAAGTTATTCATTTTCCTCTTCTAAATATATTTCCTTGATTCAAGTGCTTTGCTGAGAACATGGCATATACTAGTACTGAGTAGATGCTATCTGCTGTTACTATGGAGCATTGGGATTAAGGATGGACAAAAAGTGAAGGAGAAAATATACCTTTAAGCATAAGAATTATAGGGGGAAGTTAAGAGAAAGAGAAGAGACTGAGGAAGAAGAGAATATGAAGAGGAAAAGTAACAGAAAAAGAAGAGAAAATGAGAAAGGAATAATGGAATTAAATAAGGAGGAGAGGAAAAGAAAGAATTATGTAGACAGTGAAAATGAAAAACATACAAATAAGAAAACAGAAGAGGAAAAGAAGGCAATGCAAAGATAATACACAACTTTAAAATCATCTCATCAAACTATTACCCAACCATATTTTTGATAAGTACATGATGAGTTTTAGAGCATTCATGTGTGGTTGGATGGTGTTTGGACAATGTACATATTTAGATCTTGGAGTCAATGTATTATAATCAAAATCTTGAATTGCAATACAGAATCCTAGGCTTTCATTGGTGAATGCTCTGGAATCCTAAGATGACCACATCACACTTCAGTAAGTCACTTGATAGCATATATTTTCTATTTTTAAAGGCCCTTTCTGCCATTTTTCAGGCAGTAAGCAAAACACCCTTGGTATAGAATGAGGCCATTCCATATTCACCTTAGCAAGGTTCTGTGAGCGCCTTTCTGATGGGGAGAAGTTGTGGAACTCAACTCATCCCAAGTTCTTCAGCAAATCAGTCCTGGCCCCACATGCCACACTCTCAGGAATCTGGGAGGGATGTGTAGTAAATATGTAATTACTTGTGCTGTTTTCCACAGCACAGTTTCTCTGGACTCTTCTAATAACCGAAAGGGCAGGTTAGGGCTCTGAACTGGAAGGGTTTCCAATCTCAGCACTTTGGCCCTAAATACTTCTTAGCATGACCTGTGTGCCATTTAGTAACTTTTTACAGGTAGTAAAACATATACCAGAACTGTAGATATGCAGGAAAAGTGAGTTTCTTCAGCCTTTTTGAACCTACCTGAGCTTCATTTCCATTTTGAGCTCCTCTTCTATTGAGTAGAAAAACCCCAAACTCAGTCAATTCAGGTTTTCTGGCCCCCTTTCCTAGGATTGTGTCCAAGTCCCAGGTGATTGCATAGTACTAAGGCCTGGAGGTGGGGGAGGGGAAGGGGAAGAGTGGGAGGAGAGTGAGTCTGAGTCATCTTTTCAGGTTAACATTCTCTGTTGCCCCATCCAAACATGTTACATCCATCCAAACAGTACTTTTTAGCCATTTCCTGCTCCTGGAAATATTTGGCTGTTCTCCCACAATATTGGGAGCCTGAGGAGATTGTGGGGCTGCTCAAGGCTCCTTCATTATCTCCTTTGCTTATCCTTGGACCATATGAGGGCACAGGTCCCACCTCCACTAAGAATCCTCGGACTCAGCTGGGACTCCACCAGGGGTTGTGGAGGGACCCCTTGCAGTGACCACTGGATTGGCACCTCCCTTCCCTCAGTCTGGGTGACCTTCTCTAGTCCAGGGCTAAGGGCTGGTGCTGAAAGGAATGGAAAACAGCACAACTAATTACATATTTACCCAAATCTTTTGTTTATGTCCTGGGCCCAGGCTTCAGGAGAGAAGCCAAGAGTTGGATGCCTTTGCCCTCCCTGCTTGGGCAACTACATCCCTTCCCAGAGGCAACAGAGACAGATGCCCAGGTGCTCAAGCTGGTGCGAAGGCGGGTTAATGTGGGAGAGCTTAGAGCAACAACTGTTGCCTCAGATTTACCCTGCCACGTGGGCATGTACACCTCACTCTGAGAATTACTCCTCAAGTGTTTCACCCCGAGTGCCGAGACAAGCGCAATGCCCAGTGCGCCATGGTGCATGCACTTGGGTGAGCACGTGTCAATGGTGAGGAGCCCTCGCCCTGGAGGGGCGGTGGTCCTGATGGCAGGAGTCGGAGGCAAGAGACCCCAAGCAGGGAGTGCAACACTCTTACAAGTTCTGGAATCTTGCTCAGAGCACATGTTCCAGTCCTGGGGAAATTTGCTCGTACATTTCCACGTGATGGAGTCTACCTGGGAGGCCCCATCCCACTTGGCATCTTCCCACAGCAAAGGGGCCCTGCTTGAAAACCTCATTTTTCTTACAGCAGATGCTGGGTTTCAGTCCAGATGCCTCAGACATGTTTGCAGTGTGTGCGCGGTGCTCTGGCTGGAATGCAAACAGAGCCAAAAAGTGCTGGGAGAGAGAGCGAAAGCCCCCGCTCTGCACCGGACCCTTTGAACACATTTGTTTTCTCCTGGAAACTTGGCTGGAGGCAGCATGGTTACCAAGTGGAGCGGGTAAGGAGGTAAGACCTGCGTCTGGCTCCCTGATAGCTTTTCCTGGGAAAATGCACTTGAGTGTCTTAGTGGAACTCTCCCGTATCTGGGATAGCAACTTCCAGCTTTCATCAGCATAAGAATCAGCTGGGGCGCCTATCAACAATGCAGATTCCAAGCCTCACCCCTAGATGTGGGGTGCAGCCCAAGAATCAGCATGTTTCTGATCCACATGTTCCCACACAACACATTGAAAAACAGTGGGGAGCGGGGAGGGTCTTTGGTGGCCCCATGAGCCCAGTGATAAGGACCTTGGGTTTCTCTCCAGCCACCTGACCGTTTCCCTCCTGTAGTTAGTCCTAAGCCCCAGAACTCGCCTACTCTCGCCTACTCATCTGCCCAACCCTTCCCTGTGAACAGGAAACAGCACGTGGGCAGCAGTGAACAGCGGTGTCCTCAAGACCTCTCAGAACAGGTGACATAAATAAACTGGAAAAGGTAACCCATTGGTTTGCTTTTGCAACTCGGAGGCACTTACTGGTCCGTCTTACGCAAGTTCGGACTGACGTGTAGGCTGCCTCACCTGCTGGCTGTTTCTTGAGTATTTCTGTCTCCCAAATAAACTATAACTTCTTAGGAAGAGGCCACCATCTTATTTTTACTTCTGTTTACCCCACAGTGTCTATTATGTCATTGGTGTTCAATATAGGATGAGAGTTTCTAAATTGTAATCAGGTGGCTTTCAAAAGTTCATTTTTAAGTCAGTTGTTTGGATCTCGTTTCTCATTAGGACAATGTTATAAAAGATAATTATGTTCCAGGGCAGCCCCTAAATGTCTATTTAACCAGCAATGCAACCAAACTATAGCTCTAATAGTACTTCAGAACATAAAATCATCTATAGCAATTGTTTTTATAGGAAAATCTGTTCCAGATTCCAACAGAAGATGCCAGCAACTCATTTTCCTGGCCACCGTTCCAGGACAGGACTGACCGTTTGCAGTTGACTCCCTGTGTGTGCACACAAACACGGGCCTGGCTTTCAGGATAGGGCTCTGAAGGTGGGGAAGGGATGGCACGGGTTCCTGTTGGGAGATGGAATGAGCAGAAAGGGCCAGGGTGCTCCTGTCAGAAAGCTTTCCAGTGCGCCTGCCCGAGCCAGGAGGAGGGATGTGGAGAAGATGAACTTCAGAGCTGTGGGTGAGGGAGTGATCCAGAGGGCACTGCCTCCCTTGGCTGTGGACGCAGAGGCCAGTCGGGCTGTGGCGGCAGCCATGGCAGTAGCAGCACAAGCTGTGGCAGCCCCGTTGGCCAGGCTCCTAGCTCAAGCCTGTAGATATGTTTGGGGAGGTGGTGGTGTTTTGGTAATTTATTGTTAGGTACAAACCACCCAAAACAGGGTGGCTTAAGGCAATAACCATTTTATTTGCTCAATATGGGCTTGCCAGTGGTCAGAGTGTGTCTGCATTCAGCTGGCAGAGAGGCTGGGGTCTGGACTTGGCTGAGCGCTAGCACTCAGGACTCTCTCTCTCTCTCTCTCTCTCTCTCTCTCTCTCTCTCTCTCTCTCTCTCTCTTCTCGTAGTCTCAGGGCTTCTCCTCTATGCGGCAGCTCCACTGAACCTTTCCACATGGTTTCCCCAGCAGAGTAGCCATATTTCTTACATGGCAGTGCAGGATCATCAAGAAGCAAAAATAGAAACTGCCAGTTCTTCTTACAGCTAGTTTGGCCACTGGCACAGCCTCACTTCTGGTTCACGTGGTCACAGGACAGCCCAGATCCAAGGGAGGGGACTGCACAAAGGCATGACTTGCAGGAGGCTACTACAGTCACCCGCTTCTGTGGCTGGGGCCGTTCCATATGTGTGAGCTGCTCCAAAACCAAGAGTATTTAGCTGAAGCTTCTCCATTACAACCACCACTACCATCGTGCTGACATTCCTAGAAGAAGCCTCTCAATAACTTCTTATTCGTCATTTTTTTTTCCTGTCTAAAAGATAGATATTTGCCTGCAAAATCTATCTTGTCACTTCTTCCTTCATGTCTTCTAGCCCATTCTTGCTTTTCCTAGACAGGTATCTACTTTACACAGGTAGTGTTCTCAGTCTTAAGGCCATGACATGTTGATGAATTACAATGGGCTTTGAGGCATGCCCAGATAATAGTACATTTAAGCCCCAAAGTTTGCAAATAGTTTATTATATTTAAGCAGTCAGGTAAAGTAGATTCAAAGCTGGTCCTATAATAATGCTCCTCTCAGATGCATGTACTTACCTGAGGGGGAGAGAAAGAGATGGAGTTGGTGTTAGTGCTCTGGGAATTGTATATAACCCTGGCAGAAACAAACCTAGCTGCTTCCCCAATCGCCTCTTTCCTTCAGGCACAACTTCTTTTTACTTGGTGTGGCAGTATGCCCAGCCTCTCCTCCAGCTAAGTATGGCCATATGACTAAGTTTTGGCTAATGAAACAGAAGGGGAAATAGTGTCTGGAACTTCCAGAAAGGTTGGTTGAGCCTTACTTTGGATTCCTTCTTCCTGTGGCCTGCACTATGGATGCAATGGTTGGATTTCCAACAGCCATTTGGTGTCACGAGGTGTCTTTAAAGTAGAAGCCACACTCCAGGATGGTAGAGTGTAAAGGTAGATGGACTCTGGGTTAGTGATGACCATGGGGTTTCATTCTAGCCCTGAACTCTAGAAATAGACATAGAGTTCTAGATCAAGATGGAGTTAGAGAGGTCCTTCTAAGCTATTGTTACTTTGGGTTTCCTGTTACAATTAATCCTGTCTTATGTACCTGGTCATAGCCCATTATAAATGCCACCTGTTATGTGTATTGCATCAGAAAAATGATTAAGAACCATTTGTCAAGGTCATAGAGAATGTTCACCCATGTTCATCAGCTCTTTTGTCTAATCAATCCTTAATAGGTTAATGAAAGTGTTGCCTCTGCTTGGTCTATAATGACCCTGGGTAACCACTGACCTTCTTCCTGTCTCCATAGTTTTGTCTTTGCCACAACGTCATCAAATTGGAATCATACAGTATGTAACCTTTTCCAGATTGGCTTCTTTCCCTGAGTAAATTGCATTTAATATGCATGTCTTTTCATTGATTTATAGCTCATTTCCTTTTAGTGTTAAATAATATTCCATTGCCTGGATGTACCACAGCTTGATTATCCTACTGAAGGACATCTTGGTATCTTATGTTTTAGCAATTATTAATAATGCTGCTATAAACATCCATGTGTAGGGTTTTTTTGAATATGTTTTTATCTTCTTAAGGTAAATATCAAATAGAACAGTTGCTGGATTGTGGGTAAGAGTGTGCTTAGTTTTATAAGAAGCTGCCAAACTGTCTTCCAAAGGTGTTCTTGTTGCTCCCCATCTTCTCTAGCATTTAGTGTTGTCAGTGCTCCAGATTGTGGCCATTCTAATAGGTGTCTAGTTATATCTCCTTGTTTTAATTTCCCTGATGACATATGATGTGGAGCATCTTTTCATCTGCTTATTTGACATCTATATCTCTTCTTTGGTGAGAGATCATTTAAGTTATTTGGTCCACCTTTTAATTGGGTTGTTTGCTCTCTCATTGCTGAGTTTTAAGAGTTCTTTGTATGTTTTGGATAACAGTCCTTTGCAAATATTTCCTGCCAGTCTGTAGCTTGTCCTTTCATTCTCTTGATATTGTCTTTCACAGAGCAGACATTTTAAATTTAATGAGATCCAGCTTATTTTTTTTTTTCATGGTTTATGCTTTGGTGTATCTAAAACATCATTGCCATGCTCAAGGTCACCTACATTTTCTTCAGTGCTACCTTGGAGTTTTATAGTTTTACATTTTATAGTTAGGTCTATGATTTACTTGTTTTTGTGAAAGGTGTAAGGACTGGGTCTAGATCCACTCTTTTACATGTGGATGTTCAGTTGTTCCAGCAAAGTTCCTTGAAGAGACACTATTTTTTTCATGGTATTTTTTCCATATGTATCTCCATTGACTAGCATGGTGCCTGACACAGAGTATAAACTTAATATTTGTTGAATGAACAACAAACCTCCAAATCTTCCCCGAGGCACATAGCTTCGTTATAGTAGTCATGTGCCTCATACACCTTGATATCTCTTTAAATTTTCCTAAAGGTTTTCCTTATTTTTTTTTTGGTTTATGATTAAGACATTTTTTCAATTTTCTTTTTTTAAATTATGAAGGTGGATATTCACCACAACAATTTAAATAGTAGAACTGATCCCTCATTTCTGTTTTACTTATTTTTTCACTTGGGACTTTCTGAAGATGATAAAAGGATTTGATGAGAGTGATCAGACAGACACTCTGAAATACAAGCCAATATAATTTAGATATTAATTGTATGTAATTAATAAGAAGGTATACCTTGAAGTCCATATCAGCCCCCAACCCCTTCTCACTGAAACCAGAGACAACCTTGGTGCCATCTCTGGGTTGGTCTGGCCTGGAGTCTCTTGGATGCCCAGGGGTGATCTTGGCTCAAGCAGCCTCACCTGTATGGAATGTCTGCTTCTTGCTTCAGGGTCCTCATTATTAAATTTTACTTTTGGCTTATAATTTGTCCGAATGCAGGTTTAGAAGATTATATCTTTATGAATCAATGTCTACAGATTTCGTTTTCTTCTAATATGTTCCACAAAATACTGGCCATTGCTCAATGATATAGTAGCTATCTGTTTCTCTAGTTTGAGGGCTCATGCTAGTTTTGCAAAAATTAACACCCTTTGCTCTGGTACCAGTCTGAAGCTCTGCCCATGGGAGGAGCCCTTTACCCACTGGTTGGAAAGAAGCTCTTTCTGCTTGAACTTTGAACTAAAAAGGGAACAGTGTATCCCTGAGGACCTGCCTGGCGGGGAATGGAGTACACATGGGCAGCCTTCTCTCTCTATAAGGAGGGTCTTCAGGTAGTGCTAAGACCAGGAAGAATATGTGTGTGTGTGTGTGTGTGTGTGTGTGTGTGTGTGTGTGTGTGTTAAAGAGGTTGTGCCTTGCCCAGCTGGTGTTGCTCAGTAGTTGAGCACCGACCTATGAACCAGGAGGTCATGGTTCAATTCCCAGTCAGGGCACATGTCCGGGTTGCAGGCTCAATCCCCAGTGTGGGGCATGCAGGAGGCAGCCGGTAAAGGATTCTCTCTCATCATTGATGTTTCTATCTCATTCTCACTCTCCCTTCCTCTCTGAAATCAATAAAAATATATTTTCAAAAAAGAATTTGTGCCTTTGAAGCTTGTGATACCTACATCCTTATACCACACTAGAGGCCCGGTGCACAAAAATTTGTGCACTCGGGGGGAAGGGGGGGGTCCCTCAGCCCGGCCTGTGCCCTCTCGCAGTCTGGGACCCCTCGGGAGATAACGACCTGCTGGCTTAGGCCTGCTCCCGGGTAGCAGAGGGCAGGCCCAATCCCTAGGTGCAGCCCCTGGTCGGGCTCAGAGCAGGGCCGATTGGGGAGTTGGGGCGCTGCCCCTGTCATGCACAGAGCAGGGCGGATCGGGAGGTTGCGATGCCACCCTCAGTCACGCTCAGGGTAGGGTCGATTGGGGGGTTGGGGCACCGCCCCCTGTCACACACAAGGCAGGGTCGACGGGCAGGTTGTGGCGCCACCCCCTGTCACGCACAGAGCAGGGCCAATCAGGGGGTTGGGGTGCTGCCCCCTGTCACTCACAGAGCAGGGCCCATCAGGGGGGTTGGGGCTCCGTACCCTGTCACGCACAGAGCAGGGCCCATCAGGGGGTTGGGGAGCTCCTCCCTGTCACACAAAGAGCAGGGCGGGTCAGGGGGTTGGGGCACCGCACCCTGTAACACTCAGGGCAGGGCCGATGGGGAGGTTATGGCTCTACCCCATCACACACAGAGCAGAGCCCGTGGGGGGGGGGGGAGTTGGGGTGCCACACCCTGTCACACACAGAGCAGGGCCGATCAGGGGGTTGGGGCACCACAGCCTGTCACACACAGAGCCGCAGGGCAATCAGGGGGTTGGGGAGCTCCCCCCTATCAGGCACAGAGCAGGGCTGTTGAAGGGGTTGGGGCGCCTTCCCCTGTCACGAACAGAGCAGGGCCGATAGGGAGGTTGTGGCCCCGCCCCCTGTCACACACAGAGCCGCAGGGCGATCAGGGCGTTTGGGCGCTACCCCCTGTCACGTTGATCCCGGTGCTGGGAGGCATATTACCATTTTACTATATAGGATAGAGGCCTGGTGCACGGGTGGGGGCCGGCTGGTTTGCCCTGAAGGGTGTCCTGGATCAGGGTGGGGGTTCCCACTGGGGTGCCTGGCCAGCCTGGATGAGGGGATGATGGCTGTTTGCAGCTGGCCACATACCCTTCAGGTTGGGGGTCCCAACTGGGGTGCCTGGCCAGTCTGGGTGAGGGGCTGAGGGCTGTTTTCAGGCTGGTGGGTGACTGAAGCTCCCAACTGCTCCTTTTTTTCTTTTATTCTGGGCCGGCTTTAGCTCTCAGGCTTGGCTCCAGCTCTGAGGCCTCTGCTGCTGAAAGCAGGTTTCTGGCCTTTTTTTACCTTCTGTATTTGAAACAATGTTGCGATCCTGCTGGCTGAAGCCCAGGACTAAAGCAGGTTTCTGGGGTTTTGTTTAGCTTCTATATTTGTAACATAGTTGCTTAGAGTTGCAGCTCAGAGGCCGGCAGCGACAGGCGGGGAACATTGGAGTCCTCCGTCACTGAAGCAAGCAAGCCTCATGTTCGCTTCCAGCTGCCTGGCTGCCAGCTGCCATCTTGGCTGGCAGTTAATTTGCATATCGCCCTGATTAGCCAATGGGAAGGGTAGCGGTCATATGCTAATTACCATGTTTCTCTTTTATTAGATAGGATAATGTACATAATATTAATACTTCTTAGAAATGCTTGTTTTGTTTATGTTCATGTCCAAATATGGTTCAACTAATCTACATATATAAAAGTCTAAGTGACCAAATGGCCGGTCGACCGGTCTCTATGACATGCACTGACCACCAGGGGACAGCCACTCAGTGTACAGGATCGGGCCCCCTCCTGTCTGGATTGGGCCTGCGGGGATCAGGCCGAAACTGGCTATCCGCCATCCCCAGAGGGGTCCCAGAATTGCGAGAGGGTGCAGGCCAGGCGAAGGGACCCCACCGGTGCATGAATCCATGCACCAGGCCTCTAGTAGTATATATTTCTTTAGTGCCCAACCTTCTGAGTGCTATCTCAAGTTTTAAGATTTTGGAAATATAATTGTGCCTGCTAATTTAGTTGTCCATCATATTGCACAGAGCTTCATGTAAATGGGGTGTTTAAAAAACAAATTTTATGATGAAGATAACTTAGTAGCAACTTCATTGACAGACACGGAGCTGCCTTTGAAGGAGGGTGGAGGTTTCAGTGCGGCTCCACTGCTGGAGTTTCTGACTTCAGGACGTGTAGGCACTTTGGAAACAGACAGAAGCACAATGTACAAATGTACGTTTGGTCACACTTTCCAAGGGATCAACTGAACTAGCAAAGAGTATAAACATCTCAACTGATTGGCAATGATGCTGCTGACGACAATGATTTCAGTCTTGTACTTGGAGGAATCTGAACATTTCTTGGAGATAAACACATCTGGACAGGCTAGAAGCTAATTATGTATATAAGAACTAGCATCATGCGCCTGTCCCAAAAGAAATCTAAAGGGCTGGTTGAGATTTCTGAGCAGGTCTTCAAGAAGTTGAATATCATCTGCCTTTCCTTTTGCTTACCTTTATTGTTTATTTGATTTCTTTTCATAGAAATCTGTATCGTCACTCCAACATGTGCAAACACACACACACACCAGCCCTCAGGTCTAAACATATTTACTTCTCAGCTCTTGTCATACAGTTAGAGCTGGGAAAGGAGTGCCAAACACGTGCTAAACCCTGCATGCTGATTCTGCACCATCAACAACGGCTTGGCAGTGACAGTGTCTGGGACTAAGGGTGGTGGGGCTTGTTTGGGGCTGTACCCTCCAAGGAAAGGCACTGGCTACCCTTTGAACCTTAGTCGTGACCCACAAAAGGACACAGCAAAATTTGCTTTGGGCCTTGCTGAGTTTTAGAATCTTTCAAAATGATAATCAAACATTAAAATACAAATGGAAAACTCTCAACTATTGCCACATGTGTGAGAATGGATGTGAAATCGTTTTCTCCATTTTGATGCTGTCAATTTTTTCGCGTATTTTAAAATGTTTGCTTTTAGTTTCTTTTCAGCTTGCTTCCAAAGATTAGCTAACTTTCACATGCCACTTTCCCCAGGCTTCCAATTTTGCAAGAGCTCCGAATAAACTCTCTGCACAGTAACGAAGGCTGTGAGAGAACAATTTTATTTGTAGCATCTCCTCTTTACCAAGTTGTCACCTTCCCTCGTAAGAAAACTAGCAAAGGCAGCCCGTTTCCTTTTTTACTATGTTGACCTTTTGAAGGGACCAAGATATTCATCATGGAATTATCATCCCCTGGGACCACTGTTTGACAGAACAATTTAAAAAGGAAAATCAGTGTTTGAGGGGTCAGTTCTGCAACCTTAAACATCATTTTTTATTTAGCCTCAGATCTCCTTTAGAGATGGAAAGTGACTTCATCAGCATACTGAGATTTAAGTTCAGCATTTTGTTCCAGAAAACGTTCATCTTGTTCTTGGCTTTCTAACAGTGATCTAATGCTGATGGCTATATTAAAACACACATACACACACACAATTTAAAGAGTCTTGTTTCATGTTTGGAAAACACTGCAGTTTTTGATCATGTACTTAACTGAAATGCTCTATCTTAGTACAAGGGATTGTAAGCTTCATACTGAAGAGATTCTAAAGATCTCCACTGCATGAAAAGGCCAGGATTGCCCTAGCTGGTTTGGCTTTGTGTATAGAATGTCAGCCTGCAGACTGAAGGGTCCCAGGTTCGATTCCAAGCAAGGGCACATGCCTGGGTTGTGGGCATGATCCCCAGAAGGGGGAGTGCAGGAGGCAGCCAATCAATGATTCTCTCTCATCATTGATGTTTCTCTCTCTTTCGCTCTCCCTTCCTCTCTGAAATCAATAAAGTTATATTTAAAAAAAGGCCAGGATTATCCAGGTAAGTTCCAGACCTGTTCTCCTGCTGGTAAAAACACAACAGTGCAGCCTGTTAAATAAAATAACACTGGTCTTGATGGACAGGACTGAGGGCTCTGCCTCAGTGGGTTAGATTCTAGAGCAGAGGTGGGCAAACTTTTTGACTCGAGGGCCACAATGTGTTCTTAAACTGGACCGGAGGGCCGGAACAAAAGCATGGATGGAGTGTTTGTGTGAACTAATATATATTCAAAGTAAACATCATTACATAAAAGGGTACGGTCTTTTTTTTTCAATAGTTTTATTCATTTCAAACGGGCTGGATCTGGCCCGTGGGCCGTAGTTTGCCCACAGCTGTTCTAGAGCTTACTAAAACATGGATTGTGAGCCCCATCTCTGTAGTAGGTCTGGGATAGGGCCCGAGAATTTGGATTTCTGCCAAGGTCTGTTGTGATGCTGATGCTGACCACACTTTTGAGAACCACTGGCCTAGAGCTTGGACAAGTAAGTGCCTATCAGTGGTCAAAGGAAGCAGACTAGGAAATGTCAGGGCCTGGAATTAGATGCACCAAGGAAGGGAGGGGACACACGTTAATGAGGAGGTCAGGTTTATAGGTGGTGTGAGAGCGGAGAAGCTGCAAAGAAAGTGAACAAGCACTGAGATAGCACGTCTGCCAAGGAGCTCAGTCCAGGGATGGGGAACTCCAAAGAAGGCGTTTAGGCAGCCAGGTGGGGGTAGAGCATGGACATAGGAGATATCAAGGCGTCAGTCACTCAGCTGGGAGTCAGGGAAGGGTTCTAAGCCCAAGGGGACAGCTGCAGTGCAGGACCCTGATCCTCAGGGTCTTGCAGAAACCCAGCCGATTGCCAAAAAGGAATTCAATGTAATATTAGGGTAATTCTTGCTGCTGTGATAGAAAACTCCCAAGTTATAGTGTCTCAACTTGTGAGAATTTCTCTCTTGCTCCAATAAATTTTAAACCAAGCATTCTTGTATGTTAGGCAGCTCTCCTCCAAGTAGTGACTCAGTGACCCAGGCACCATCCAACCTGTGACTCTTCCATCGTCAAATGTGACTTTTAAGGTCACTGACAGTAGGGAAAAGCATAGAGAATCACACATGAGAGGTTTGTAATAGGCAAGGTCTGGAGGGGGCACTTATCACTTCTGCCTAAAATCCACTGGTTAGGAACTGACCTCATGGCTACAGTCACTCAGCACATCTGTGCATCTAGGTTTGTTGGTCAATCTCTGCAGGACTCGGATGAAGGGGAGCAAGGCAGAATTCGGGTTATGAGAATTCAGAACAAGAGGAATGTTCTCCCACCTACCAGTGTTCTAGCTGGGGCGTTAGCTCATTCCGTCTCCTCACTGCACTGAGCTTGCAGGTGGGGAGCAAAGAGGGACAAAGAGGCTGTGGACCTGGCAGGGCCTAGAGACCAGCTTTTACTAAATACGCTCTAGGGAGGTTGTCTTCTCTGAACAAACCCTCTCATCTAAAAATACCCCACCAAGGAACTCCATCTTTTCCTACAGCGACAAAAGAAGACGAATGTGTTCCCCATCTTCCATCTTGTGAATGAACCCATCCAGAATTTCCTGGCTAGATCAGTTTTATGTTTCTAATGTGGGTATCCATTTCTTGCTTTGGGTGTTCTTTTAGAATTTGGTTGTGTTATTTGGAAATGTTCACTTAAAAAGCCAACCACTGAGCTTTCTCTATTGAGCAATTTAGGGCAGATCTTCAAGGATGACACAATGGCACATAAGAGGCTTCAAATGGACTAAAACACCGAGGACTATTTGTTTTGGGGAAATGAAGACACAGTGGGAATATAACCACACAAAAGGAATTGGAAGTGTCTTAGTCAGTGTTCCTTTCTCACCACAGCTCAGAAGTGGCCTCCTCCCCGCTTCCTTCACGAGCCTTGAAAAGCAATGTAAGTTCCGAGAACCTAAATCTCCAAAACACGCAAATCACAGAATTATTCTAGAAGGATTTCTTAAATGTTCAACCCCTCAAAAAAGAATCACACCAGTGAAGTGACTGAGGGATGATTTGATGCTAGGCAGGGTGTGGGATGAAGGTGTGATCTGTGGGCTTGTCAGTGGGGTGTGGCCACAGCAGTCTCACTGATGCCTTGTGAGTTTTTACTGCTTGGGTTTTTGTTTTGTTTTCTTTTTTTTAAGTTTTGAGCTCTTATTATTTGCTGCTGTTTATGTTTGGGGAGGAGAGTAATAACTTGGTTAAAGCATTAATGTACAAGTGTAAACATATCAGACAAAAATATTATTGCAAAATAACAGTGTTCTTGCGAAGTTATGCTATCTAAACCTCAGACAAATCCTTAATAGCAATTCAGCCAGACCTCAGTCATTCTGGATAAGCAATCTTCTGCAATACTTAGAACAGGGAAAGTGAGAACATAACCCTTGAGGTTTCTCACAGGAGGGAAAGAAGAGAGTTCACATGCACAAACATTTTTCACATAAAGATATGCTGGAGGAGAGCGAGGGTTTAATGTTTGACCAGGATGGTTCTCAACCCCAGCTGCACTTTAAAATAACCTGGAGAGCCCTAGCTGTGTGGCTCAGTTGGTTAGATGTCGTCCCATGCACCAAAAGTTTGCTGGTTTGATTCCCTGTCAGGGCACGTGCCCGGTTCTGGGTTCAATCCCCAGTAGGGGGCGGCAGGAGGCAGCCAGTTGATGTTCTGCTCTCACATGTTCTGCATTCACATCGATGTTTCTCTTTCTCTCTAAAAATCAATAAAAATATTTTTAAAAATAACCTGGAGCCTAGCCAGTTTTGCTCAGCGGATAGAGCGTCAGCCCATGGACCGAAGGGTCCTGGGTTCAATTCTGGTCAAGGGCACGTACCTCCGTTGCAGGCTCGATTCCCAGCCTGGACCCAGTCAGGGCTCGTGCGGGAGGCAACTAATCAATGTTTCTCCCTCTGTGTCTCTCCCCCTCCCTTCCACTCTCTCTAAAAAATCAGTGGAGAAATATCATCCGGTGAGGGTTAACAAAAACTAAAAATACCGCAGAGAGCTTTAAAAAACAAAACAAAACAAAAAAAACAATGCCTGGGGTCCCCCCAGACCAATGAACTCTGAATCTCTGGGCAGAATATGGGCAGTGGTGATTTCCTAAAGCTCTGAGAACCACTGGCCTGGGAGATTCTCTCCCTTGCTTCCCCTTGGTTCACTTAACCTATGGATGAGAGAGGAAGGGGGAAATGCTCTAACCAGGACAACGAGGGCACCCTGGCAGCCTCACTGGGAAGGGAAGGTGGAGTGGGCTAAGTGCCATTGACTTCCTCTGGTCCCACAACCAGGAGAACCTTCACCTCCTCTGACCTGTGCATGGGTCCTACTAGTGGTCCTCTCATCTTCTTTCATTCTGTCCTGAGGATCTCAAGGTTTCAGGCTGCAGGGAACCCAGCATCCAGTTTCATTACGCCTTTCCTGACCGCTGTCGTTCTGGTCACACCCTGTCTCCTCTCAGCAAGGTTATCAAGCTGGGATCGCTGGCTTTATCCTTAGAGTTTCATGCTGACTTTATGCCATTGGCATTCATCTGTTTATTTATTTAATTATTTACCCCACAAATATTCACTTTCCTAGGCAAGGCACTGAAGCACTGGCACCTTAATTGGCACCTGGCCTCGGCTGGGTAGAGAAGTAACCAGATTCAAGGTCCTACACCAGAGCCCTGAGGCTACGGTGCCACCTCTCTCCTGAACCTTAGTGATGCTGTTGTCAGAGGCTGGCTCCTAGGGTGCGGTCTGCTGATGGACCATGACAAGCTCGCCTAGCACATCCCTGCTCAAGAAGTGCAGGCTGCACGATGCTACCAGCGACCAGTACCCTGCATCAGGCTTACACCAGCCAGTGCTTCTCAGACATTGGAATAGTTTTGAGCTGAAAAAGTAGCTAGACAGCCCCTCTTTGACATTACCTTTTCTTCTGGCCATGATTCCAAAGGAAAGACATTATTTAGTATAATTGCTTGTCATTAAGCCTCCCTGTTGTACCATTCAGATTGTCTTTTTTCTGCCATTTTCTATTGCTGGAAAGGTCATCGTCCAAAGTACACATAAATAAATGAGGGTACATTTTGTAGCCTATCAGAGGAAGAACAGCTCAAAATGCTAGCTGAGTGTGCTGTGGGTCAATTGTTTTAGAAGCCACAGATACATGCCGTTAAAAGTTTATAGACCAAAGTTGTCCCAACCATATTTTATGTGGGAAATTTTGAGCTTCATTGGGATAATTATTCAGATATTTATTTGCCCAAGGTAAATTTTGGCCCTAACTATATAAGTAGGTCGGATTCTTAGCCTAAAACCATGGGAAGGTAGAATAGGCCTACCTTCAAGATGAGGAAATGTTTATTTCATGATAAAACTTAAGCATTGACACCTGCACATCAGAGCATTGGCTAACTTTGCTCTCCAGCCTATGGACCAGTCTCTAGGTTCTGCCTAAGATTCAGCAGAAACCATGAGTTCTTTTGAATGAATCAGAAACATGTGGATAAAATTTTCTTGAAGTACATATATATTTTTAAAGAATTAAAAATAGAGCCCAGCCGGCGTGGCTTAGTGGTTGAGCATTGGCCTATAAACCAGGAGATCACGGTTCAAGTCCCAGTCAGGGCACATGCCCGGGTTGCGGGCTCGATCCCCAGTGTGGGTTGTGCAGGAGGCAGCCGGTCCAGGATTCTCTGTCATCAATGATGTTTCTCTTTCTCCCTTTCCCTCCCCCTCTGAACTCAATAAAAATATATGTTTTTTAAAAAGAATAGAAAGTGTTGACCTAATGGAGATCTGATGCAGGAATGTGATGGAAGGTAGAGTTTGAGAAGTTCTGCTCAACCCAAACCACTACATGGGATCTTATAACCCTACTTAGTCATTTTCATGGTAGAATTTTTATCCTCTCTCAGTGCCCATGTTTTGTTAACTGTTCTTCTCTGAATGACTCTCACTCTAACATCAGCCTGAAAAGTTTCTAAAAATTTCTTTGTAGGTGTCTTCTGAAAATACTATTTCTTAATTTGAGGTTAGGTCCGGGATATTGCCTTAACCTATGATACCTAGCTTTCCTTGTATCTCTTGGGAATGGCACCTATCAGGAGCTGCCCTGGTCTCATCCTTCTGTAACATAGTAATCGTGTGAATGGCTTTTAGTCATGCCTCTGGTGGCAGATACAGACGGCCCAGTGTCAAGAGCCCCAAATCTCAGCCAGCTGCCTACTGCTGTCTCTCTAGGGAAGAATGCTGAGGCATGAACAGTGTAGAGTTCTGTCTGTCCCCAAATGTGAAATCCATGGTTCTGGTGATTTGGGCAGAACTATGGATGTATGAACACTAAGCATTCTTTTTGCCTCTATACACAAAAGCCTGAAGGGAAAATGACCATCTTCCCCCCAGTTTCCTAGACCAGCACCATCTAATAGAAATGTAATATGAGTAAAAAATGTGAACCACATATGTAACTTTGTTTACTAGCAGGTGAAATTAATTTTAGAAATATATTTTCTTAACTTGACATATCTAAAATATTGCCCTTTCGCCTGACCAGAGTGGCTTAGTGGTTAAGCATCGATTCCCGGGCAGGGCACATGCCCAGGTTTCGAGCTCGACCTCCAGTAGGGGGCATGCAAAAAGCAGCAGATCAATGATTCTCTCTCATCACTGATGTTTCTATCTCTTTGTCACTCTGCCTTCCTCTCTAAAATTAATAAATATATATTTTTAAAAATATTGCCCTTTCAACATTTAATATTAAGCATTTATTAAGATGTTTCACATTTTAAAATATGTACTAAATCTTTGAAATCCTGTGTGTATATTATACTTAGAGCCCCACATTTCAACTGCTCACTGGCCACATGGCTACCAAATTAGACAGCACAGTCCTGGACCTATATGCTAATATTGACCTTGAAGTTGTCTCACTGATGATGAAAGAACAAAAGTATTAAAGGAAGTAAAGAAGCTAAGGAAAAAGGAATGAGAGTCCTTAAAGGAATTTGTCTCAGCATGGAATCTATTAACCTCCTGTGTCAGACTCACCTGGAATACTTTTCTTTTTAATAAAAATGCAGAATCCTGGGTTAGACCCTAAATCTATCTAATTAGAACCTCTAATTTGGGTCCCTGGGAACCTGCATTCTAAAGCTCTTGCCATCATTCTATCACACAGTTATTGCTCTGGCACCCAGTAGAGAAGACACAGGCACGGGCCAGCTCTACTCATAGAGCAGCTATATGTTCTTTGTCCCTAACTTGTTTTTAAGTTGTTGAGCCATTGCTTTAAAAGTGGGCTATCACACACACTCTTGCACACATGCACAGATTCTTGGATACTCTCAAAAAGTCAGAACATCTATACAGCTGGAACCTGCATATCCACACGGCAACAACTGGCTGAAGTGAGCACTGGACATTCTCTAGACAGGACAAGGGCTAACCAGTTTGTGATTGTCCCAAACTAGCCCATTTCATTCCTTGATGTTACATGCTAGGCCCCACCCCCACCCCACCCCCAGATTTTTACTAGTAAAGTGTAGACAGGCATACCGCAGAGATAGTGCGAGTTCAGTTCCAGACCACCACAATAAAGCAAGTATTACAATAAAACGAGTCACAATCATTTTGCTGGTGGAGAGTCTTGCCTTCAATTTGTAATAAAAAAAAAAAGCAACATCTGTGGAACACAATAAAATGAGGTCTGCCTGTATATTTTTTTATTTTGCAGTAATTTTAGCTTGCTGCAATAATAGTTCAGAGACTTTCCATGTTATGGGAGTTAACATCTTCCATAACCATGGTGCATTCATCCAAACTAAGAAGGCAACGTTGGTGTAAGACTATTACTGAGACTGCAGATTGCATGAAGAGGTCACCATTTCTCCCACAGCCTCTGTTGCAGGATCCAACCTGAGATTCTGCATTGCAGTTAGCCCCAGAGCTGTGTGAGTTTACCATCCCCAGTCTAGCACGGGAGACCTCAGCTGTCTACTGCCAGCCTCCTTTCTTCCGGACCTCACCCATGTCCTGTCCGACTGGCAGGGCCGGAAGACTCCTCCCAAGTGGTAGGCAACCTGTACTCATAGAGGACACACTTTAATTCCACCAGCTGCACTGGCCGTACAATCACAGCTGCAACTGAAAATTGGAGAACAATCTTCACACATCCAGTGTGGAAAGAGCTCTTCATTACAGGTGCCTTTGAGGCACCCCTGCACTCACTCACGGCAATGCCCGTGGCATCATCTTCTAGTGAGACAGCATATGGCTTATCTATGAAGATGATGTGACTACCGTGTTCCAGTGGGACATGAGGTGCTGGATTTGTGACCACCCAACTGTGTATGCATGTACTTTTCTCAAAGACCTATCTAACCCAATGCCTTTTGGGGTATGTGGAAATGCTTAAATACATCCTATCTGAATCCCCCATCCTAAGCAGTGACATTTAGACATACAGAACTTTCACTTTCCTTTCTGGCTCTGCTTAACATGTAAATTTTCTTTCAGTCCAGTAGGACTAGCTCTCTTGAGAAAGTGCTTTTATTTCTTGGCCAACCTTTCCTCGAGCAGAATTCCAAGTTTGCAATGCCTGAAACCACTAACTAGCATATATGCTGATTTGCTTTAACTGCAAGAACAAATCCAATTAAAAAATCCACAAGGACTAGGGCTGGAACGGAGCCATTCTTCCAGGTGGAAACATCTTCTGTTACACATGCTTCTTGTACTCTTCACCCTTAGTCTTCCGATTGTCCAGATAACCCATGGCCTGACTGAGAGAATTTGGAATCTAATAAATCCATCTTCACAAACTCTGGGGATCAATGGTCAACATGTTCAAAGATTTTTCTTTCTAACCTTTATCATCTCCCTTTGATTCTGACACCTGAAATCATTTAATAAACACTTTAAAGCAGTGGTTCTCAACCTTGGCCGCACATTAGAATCACCTGGGAATCTTTTTAAAATCCTGATTTCTGGGCCTCATTCCGGAGGATTTTAAAAAGAAATCAGGATTTTAAAAAGATTCCCAGGTGATTCTAATGTGCAGCCAAGGTTGAGAACCACTGCTTTAAAGCAAAAGTGTTTTGCCCACAGTGTGTTTCTGGAAAGGAAGCTATACGACTGCATAAGAGCCAGGTCCAAACTCGAGGTCAGTGGGTTGGTCTGGGCTCAGGTGATTGTGCCATGAGTGTTTTCCAGCTTCAGCACCTGTTCCTGCAAACACAGTACTTGGTTCTTGGATTACAGTCTAGCAGTTTCACCACTGTGTTTTGTTGTCTGAAAGGAGATAAGACTTCCCAAGAATGCATGCACTGTTTACATACAACACACTTTCTTTTAAAAGCCTCAGTTCACTTCCAGTTTACTGGTTAGTACTTGATCTTCCTAGAAAAGTTAGATCTACCCTGCACATGACAAGGAAATTACCTTGGAAAATAAGAGCTTGGATGTGTAAGTTTTAGCTTTTCAAAATATTTTCAAACCTACTATTTCATTCCATTGTCTCAGTGGCCTTGGGAAAGAATAATATGCTGAGGAAGTACTACTGTGATTTGTCAGATGGGGAAACTTCATTCCTAAGAGGCATTAAATAATCTTCCTAAGGTTGGGCACCTTCCTAGCAACAGTCTGAGATAGAAAATGATGTTTGTCTCAAGACTTCTATTCCTTTATCATGGGGCCCTATGGGCCCTTTGGGCCTTTGTGATTTCTCCCTTCTTCTTGGAAAAATGCTTCACAGTTTGGGACATTTAAAGGTGTTTCCCATTATAAGACTATTTGTATCTTAATGGGATTCAGAGCTTTCAACGGAAGCTCCAATAGTAGAATTCACTGCAAGCCAGTGAATGGAAGGGGAGCCAGGGGCAGCAGCCTTTCCCACTCTTCTGTGTCTGCTTGTTTCCTTGTTTATTTGTTTTGTATTTGGAATCTGGAGACAACAGAAAGGGCCTCTCTCTTCAGTACAAGGTGGCAGGATAATGCTAGTCTGGTGCAGACATGCTCCTTGTTAATCTTTTAAAAAAATATATATTTTATTGATTTTTTACAAAGAGGAAGGGAGAGGGCTAGAGAGTTAGAAACATCAATGAGAAGAAGCATCAATCAGCTGCCTCATGCACACCCTTACTGGGGATGTGCCTGCAACCAAGGCACATGCCCTTGACCGGAATCAAACCTGGGACCCTTGAGTCCGCAGGCCGACACTCTATCCACTGAGCCAAGTGGGTTAGGGCTCCTTGTTAATCTTATAGAAATGAATTCTCAGTTCTTAGGCTCAGTCTCCAAAGTCAGAGGCAGTGACGAATCCTGATTAATGAGCTTCTTAGAGTTGTGGAATCAATTAGATTAAAAAAATTAATTATCCAAAGAGCCTGTTGATTCCAAGTTTACATTTGCCTTTGTTTTATTTTTACTAGCTAGACAAAGTCACCATACCATTGCAAAATAAATAAATAAAATCATTGTTCTAATTCTCTGTTGAATGAAAAGTTAATGGTTGTACCCTAATTCCAAAAATATGCTTCTTCAATTAAACAAACAGTGTTGAAATTAGGAGAAAGAGAGAGAAAATGCCACAACTTGAATATGTTCTGCTCTCATTATTACATTTCCCCATGTCTGCCTGGCTCCCTCTTCCTACGAGTTTTCCAAGGGTCCTCATTGTCCCACGACCTCCCAACACCTGAGGTCTCTCTTACCTCTCTTCCTCACAGTGGTGTCTTGGGGACCTGGGTGATGGGGTGGTGCCATGCATTCAGTCTCCAGAAACAAGTTGTCTTCATGTGGTTTGCATGTGTTCATAATGACATGCTTGGAGTATGTCAGCCAGTACCATCTGGGGCTCCTGGAGGAGTGTCTAGCAGCCCAGGACAACTTAATCTGAGGCCAGAGGATGGGGTAATATATTGGACAATTGCAATTCCCCTTTAGGCAGGGAGACTCTCTGGCATGAGGATATCTACATCTGCTAAACCCATTACAGTCCCTACTCCTCACGTGTATTACAATGAGAATAGCCATCAATTTGGCTACGTCATAGCCCCTTTCTCACCACTGTTCTCTGGTCTGATCCAGGCTGTATCCAACAACATATAAGGATGTGTCAGTCTCTAGGTGGGCCTCTTGGTCAACCTTCTACCTGCTTATGTTGGAAAAGTCAGACCAGATCACTTGGTACTAAATTGACAGTCCCTGAAATGTCTGAGCCCTAATATCACCCTAGAGGCTAATTGCTGGGGAAAGGGCATGTGTCCTAAATTCAGCATATCTGGCCCCTAACACTTAATGTCTGCACCAGTGCCTCTCAATCTTTAAAATATACAAGAATTACCTGGAGAGTCTGTTCAAACAACATTCTTGAGTCCCATTTCCATTAATTCAGTTTCAGTAAGTCTGAGGTGGCCCCTGGGAATTTGAGTAGTGCTTTTCTAACCCTTGCAACAAAGAGTATGGTCCCCATACCACCAGCGCTGTTATCACCCGGGAGCCTGTAAAAATCCAAGTTCTTGTATCCCATCTGGACCCACTGAATTGGAATTTGTGGCCTTGAAATTTGACATGCTCTAGTCTATCTCATGCATTTAGCGCTGAACACAGAGTGGGCATATCATGGACTTGGAAAGATCTTTAGGAGTTCAGATGCTCTAGGTTAAGCATGTCACACTCGCCGCCCACTGGCCACATGCCTCATTTATTTGGCCCGTGTTAGCCTTTGAGTTTGACATGCTTGCTCTAGGTTCTTGCTTTTAAAATGATGTTGTTAATTCTATAATGCTTTGCTTGTTGACTTTCTATGAATATTCATGTCTTTCACCTAAATTTTAGTAACCTCGAAGGGAAGTGGCCAGGTCTTAAAATCATTTCATAAAATACCCTGCATATAGTAGGCATGTGGCAAGCATTCGTGGGCCAATTGGTTGACTGTGACAATATTGTGAAGACACCCCATAAAGTGAAGGTGTGGCGTGTTTTATTCATAATGAAGCTGTATTGCCAGCTGTGGCCTGTGTTTAGTTCTTCACATAAATTTACGCAAGCTGAAGCACAGGCTCAACTTTGCAGTGTCTGAACTCTCACTGGCATAACACCCCTGTTCTGAGAGTGTGTTGCTTATTGTGATTATGGGCAAGGCATCCACAGTAAAGAAAGAGCTGGCTGGGAAGCCCTTGGTCCTCTCAATTCCATGTGGTGCTGGATTTGAAAAGTTTTACTTCAAGGAATGCCATAAACTCTAAATCAGGAGAACTTTGAAAACAAAGTACTCAAAAACAGTAACTGGTGTTGTCATGTCTTTACAAATAGACTTTATTATCATTTTTTGAACATTTTGTTGAAGGACAACGATCTCATAAAAGCATCATGAAACCTTAATGCTTGAATCAAAAATACCTTCCAATACTAGCTGGCTTGCTCTCCCCCAAAGCTAGAGACTTGGCTCTTTCATACTCCTGAGGGCTGAACAAGCAGAAAACATAGTCAACAACAAATATTCGTTGATTGCGTACTAGAAGCAGAGAGGCCCACGGACCAGCAGCATCAGCAGCACCTGGCAGCTTGCTAGAGAATTGAAATCTCGGGCCCCAGCCCAGACCTCCCAGAGTCAGAATCTGCATCCCAGTGAAATCACTTTATGAACTTGAAAGTATGAGAAGGACTGGCGAGAAGGCCTTTCTAAGAACAGGATGTAACATTAAAGTTAAGACCTCAGTGATAATAAGGAGCCAGCTGTTTGGCTGGTGGGGAGCAGAGCAATCAAGCACAGGAAATACACAGTATTGGCCCAAGACGTGGGTGGGGAAGAACAGAAAGAAGGCCAGTGTGGGTGGAACAGGGCAGGAGAGGGGCAGGAGGGTAAGAGAGGAAATAAAAACCATAAACAGGAGATTGGCCCTCTCATGCCCTGAAGCCACTGTTGGGAGTTTGGATTTTTCTCTAAGAGCCAAACAAGGCACCAACGGACTTCAAGCAGGGAAGATTCAGTATCTAATTCAGATTTGAGATACGCTTTTGAAAAAAACAAATTCCCAGGCTTAGTTGATGCATTGGATGCAGGGAAGGATTTGAGGGAGTGGGGTATAAGGGAAAGAGAGAGCTTGAGAATAACTCTTTGATTTGGGGAAGTTTATCGAACTATTTGCCATGATGGGGAAGACTAGAGGAAGAGAGTATAGGGTGAAGGCAGTGGTGAGGGTAGAATCAAAAATTAAATCTCAGATGCCATGAAACATGTAGAGAGGGGAGGCTTGGCAGCTAGATACTCAAATCTGGAGATGAAGGCAAACCAGGTCCAGGGATGCAAATTTGCAATCTCTAGACTCCGGATACCATGCTGTCCTCAATGTTAAGTTACAGGCAAAGGACTGTTTGGCAGAATATTCAAAACCTAGTTCTGGTGACACTGAGTCATTTTCGATGTTATGCTCAGTGTTCCGTGGGAATACAGAAGCTTCACATTTTCAGAGAGCCATGAAGCCAACAATCTCATTGCTTGCTAATTACTCAGAGGTAAACAGAAATGGACTCTGAGCATGCAATGTTCTTGGATCCTACTTATCCTTAATTTATGGATAACTCTCCTAAGTGTGTTTACTCATTCTTCCAGACCAAAGCAAATTAGAATTACCTTGTTTAATTGTGGCCTTGTTTATTGGTTGCGTCTCCCCCAGCAGGTCTGCTCAGGCAGGCAGCCCCTTGCCTGGGTTGATCTCTGTTGAACTGTACTCCCTGCCCATGGAAGCAAGCCTGGCACAAAATGAATGCTCAGAAATAGTTCTTCCGAGTTCTGGCTGGTGTGGCTCTATTGGTTGAACAGCGTCCTGTGCACCAAAAGGTTGCCGGTTTGATTCCCCATAGGGGCACATGCCTGGGTTGTAGGCTCGGTCCCCAGTAGGGGGCATGCAGGAGGCAGCCGTTCACGCTCACACAGATGCGTCTCTCCCTCCCCATTCCTCTCCCTCTAGATTCAATTTTAAAAATCTTAAAAAAGTAATAATTCTTTGAATAGAAGATGAGAGTGGAGGGAGGTTTCTCAAGACATATGTAGAAAAACAGTAACAAGTAAAGGCCTGACATCCAGGGAAGAGTTAGAAAAATTGTTAGAGCTCAATAACTCTAAGACCCTGAGACATCTACCCAGGAATTTTCCCAGCACAGCTCGTAACTCAACAGCCCTGACGTCATTGCTTACCCATGGCACAGTAAAATTCTCCACGCTCACGGCGATGACCCTGAGTCATAACGAAGAGGTTGAAATATGTTCTGTCACTAGATTTAAAATGTCAAGAAATATGAAATACATCTTTAAAACCATTTTCACCAAATGGTTAACATGCATATTTCTGACCTGAAGTCTTAGGATAACCCAGCAACACATATAAATGGAAAATCTTATCACCCATTGATACTATCTGTCCAAATGAGGCAAAACTACATTATTCTTTATAAACAATTACCTTTTGCAAACCACAGTCATCTTGGTTTAGCGATGCCCCTAATTACCTATGACGTCATTTGAAAATTAACAGAATTTTTCTCCTGGAAAAATTACAGACTCTCATTTCATGCGAACAAGGACATGCTCCTTCTAAACATAGTGAGCACTGCACACAGGACTTTGGACGTGTCTGCTAGAGAGTAAGCAAGCACAAAGCCCACCTGAGGACAGAGCAACAAAGGGACTGAAACCACATGTGCAATTGGAAAAACCACGTGGAGAGCCTGTTGGTAATGGATGGAGGCTCAGACCGCTTGGGAACACAGCTATATTCTTGTAAGTGCTCCAACACGGGTGCTCAATAAGCAGAGGAAAGAACAGATAAAGAGATAGTTCTTCTTTATATGGAAGGGTAAGGATTAGAGTTCAAGTCTCAGGCAGCTCCATTTCTGTGAGCTTTTTCCTATTTAAGGGGTCAGAGTGGGTGTTTTTAGGTGGCCATCTCTGAAGAAACAATGGAAAACTTGTCCTGACATCATGGAGATGCTGGTGGTGAGTCTTGGATGGGAGTCTAATGCCAGGTTAGCACAACCAAACTGAAGGTCCTCTTGAAATATAAAATTTGTTGTCTAAGTCATTTTCCTCCATAGTCTCTCTCTCTCTCTCTCTCTCTCTCTCTCTCTCTCTCTCTCTCTCTCACACACACACACACACACACACACACACACACACACACACTCCTTGAGGGCTGAGACCGTATCTACTACAAAATATCTAGGCTGCACTTGGGGGTTGAAGGTGACATAAGGGTTTGAAAAACAGTTGTTTATTTCTGTTGATCTGACTCCTGACAGTATTTTAAGACGATTTGAAAATAAAGATGTTTTCAATTCAGAAACAGCGAAAGCTGTGTTTGTGTATTACAGGGCAATTGCCCAACATTGGGATGTATTTCCACAACAGCCCTGCCAGACTGGCATTAGGTACCAGCACCAGCTAAAAACATGCATGACATGCAGTTTAGCATGACTTCCTCCCCAGCCAAAGTGACTCACTTAAATGAAAAACAGCATCTAGCAAAGAACTACATCGAGGGGGAAAAGATCTGTCAACTCCCAATAAAAGAGGCCCACTGTAGCATGAGCTGTAATCATCATAAAAGGTAATGATAATAATCTCCAGCAAAACTTCACAGACAGCTTCTGTGCTAGCACCACAGTAAAGCACCTTAATGGATCATCTCACCTAATCTTCACAACCCCGTGGGAAGATACTGCCAGGTCTCCAGGTAGGAGACTCCTGCAACAGTTTAGGTGAGAGAGAGGGGTAGCAGAGTGGGTGGTGAGGTGTAGAGACTGGAAAACTTGCCTAAGGTCCCAGGACAGGTGGATGGGGGAGGCAGTGGCTGCTATTCCTGGACTCCCTGGGATTGGCACGGGATGGGGCTCCGTGGTTTGTATATTGAATGGTTTGGTTCCCCCATCGAGCCCATTTATAGCTCACCAAAGTAAATAAAGTGTAATGTGGAAAGCAGACAGTTAGAAGGGCAAAAAAGCCTTTTGTAAAAGCTGGGCCAAAATATCTATTTTGTACACATCAGAAATAGTTCTTTAAATATTAAAACACCACCAGATATACTGGCATATCTTAACAGCTACTCAGAAAATAGAAGTTTGATAAGAGAGAGCCACCACAACCAGGAGGGAAAAAAGTCTGAAACCCTAAACTTTTGTGAAATTGGCTAAAGGCCACATGTCAGCATTTTCACCTCTGTTCCCATATGGCAGGAGGCATTTCACACTGCTTTCCATAATTTCAATAAATCTGGTAAGTGATATGAGTGCTCTGCATGCCAAGAGACATATAATATGCGTATCAAAATAGATGTCTAGGTTGGTCTGTGACAAGAACCAGATTTCAGCAGAAAAGAACAAGTCTGGCCTGGCTTTGGTTCAGCGAATGGGTGAGCACTATCCAGGATCACTTTCTGCTTATTTTCTTTTTTCCTTAGTTTTTAAATAATGTTTCTCCTACATTTGCTTATTCTCTACAAACCCTTGACCATCTTGATAATTTCTTCTTATTAACATCCCCTCCACCACTTACAGCCTGACTGGGCATTGTTGCCAGCCGATGGTACAGAGAGAGCACGAGGACTTGGGAACTCATTCATCCGCTCAATAAATATTTAGTGAACTCCAGCTCGGTGCCAGGAATTGTTTCAGGCACTGAAGATACCATCGTGAACAAAAGAAAGTCCCTGCTCACATAAAGAAGCCTACAGTAACCAAATGAACAAATTCATAGGCAATATGTCAAGTGATGATAAATAATATAAAGAAAAATAAGGCAGGGTAGGATGGATAGGGAGTGATTGGGGGTGTCAAAGGCCTTGATGACACATTGTATTGTGTCAGAGACTATAAGGAAATAAGGCAACAAGTTTAAGGGAAGAGCATTCTAGTGAGAGAGCATGACAAGTGCAAAGGCCCTGCGGTACAGACTTGTTTATATTCAAGGATGAGTAAGGAAGTCTGTGAGGCCGGAGCAGAGTGAAAGATGGGAGAGTAGTAAGAAAGAAGGTCAGAGAGTTAGCTGGGCCTCAGGGGCCTACCTGAAGACTTTGAATTTATTCTGAGTGTGATGGGAAGCTACTGGTGGGTTTTGAACAGAAGAATGAGGTGGTCTGACTTCTATTTTCAAAGTGTATTCTGGCTCCTGGTAGGAATTAACTGAGTAGATGGGATTTGGGCAAGGGTGGAGGCAGGAAGGCTCTTAAAAAAAGTTATCCTAGGATGACAGTGACTGGGATGTTTTCAAGGCAAAGACTAGAGTCTGCTGATAGATAGATGTTGAGTATGAAAGAAGTTAAGATAATTTCAAATTTTTGGAACATCAGTTACGACTATAAACTTGCAAATAAAATAGATTGCCTGCAACAACCAAAAATAGTCATATCCCAGCTGACGACCCATCTTGTGTCATAATTTGTGCAAACACATTTCATAACAACAGCCAAGGTTCAGAACCCGGAGTGTGATGCAGCTGGGGCTGATCTCTCATCAGCCCCAGGTTGTATGGGGCCTTCCTAGGAGGCATGTTCCTTTTACATTTCTATCAAGTCATTATTAAAAATGAACACGGGCAGCTCTTCTCTGGAGTCATTTTAAAGGGGGCAGCTCTACATTGAACGGTCCTGTTGTAACATGATCTCTACAGAAAATTCAGGAAAGATAAAGATATTTTCAAGTAAATTTTTTAAATTGCCCATTTGGCCCTAG
Source organism: Myotis myotis (assembly GCF_014108235.1). NCBI lineage: Eukaryota > Metazoa > Chordata > Mammalia > Chiroptera > Vespertilionidae > Myotis > Myotis myotis. The sequence goes on from NW_023416357.1 coordinate 39,496,691, forward strand.
GAGGGATAGAGCATAGACCTGCGGACACCAGGGCCCCGGGTTTGATTCCGGTCAAGAGCATGTACCTCGGTTTCAGGCTCAATCCCCTGGTTGTGGCTCCTACAGGAAGAAACCAATCAGTGTGTCTCTCTCACATTGATGTTTCTCTCTCTGTGTTCCCCCACCCACCCACACACACACTCCTTTCCACTCTGTCTGAAAATCAATGGAAAAATAACCTTGGGTGAGGATTAACAGCAGCAACAACAAAAAAACCCATTTGAGTGTCAGCCAGGCACACCAAGCTCTGTGGATACACTGCTTTTGTTTCTCCAGGGAACAGCACTGCGTGTGTGTGTGTGTGTGTGTGTGTGTGTGTGTTTTCAAGCAGAGGAAGTAGAGGTGAAGACCTTTGCCAATGCTTGTCTACACCTTAACTGAGCCTGCAGCTTATAGGCTTGTTCATTTTAACGTCTACAAATCGCCTAGAGCTCCTTAGGGTGGGTCCTGTACACTGATTATTCAGATTTGACTGAACTTGGTTGTCTCGGCTGGCCTGGATTTTCCCTCCTGCTGACTGTGCATGCCTGGAAGTGAGCAGGTCCCGGAACCACCTAACCCAGCCGTGGGCAAACTACGGCCCGGGGGCTGCATCCGGCCCGTTTGAAATGAATAAAACTAAAAAAAAAATAAGACCATACCCTTTTATGTAATGATGTTTACTTTGAATTTATATTAGTTCACATAAACACTCCATCCATGCTTTTGTTCCGGCCCTCCAGTCCAGTTTAAGAACCCATTGTGGTCCTCAAGTCAAAAAGTTTGCCCACCCCTGGTCTAGCCTCTTCTCACCACTGTGACTTCCGCTGCTGAGGACCAGATGACAAGGGTGCAGAAGGTGCGTTACCTTTCTAACCATCCTTACTTCCCCAGGGGGAGGACTGTGAAGGGAAGCTGAGGAGCACCCCGAGTTCCCAGGAGCTGGTTTTTCCTTCTCTCCCCAAGTGAAGAGGTCAGCGTAACACTTGCAGTGTGGCCGAGGCAAGCTCTCCCTAAGGGAGCTTCTCATGTGGCCTCATATACCTGTCCCTTGACCCGTTTTTGTGCTTTGTCTCAGAAAGTGCAGACATAGGGTAGGAAATGGTTGGGCAACCTCGGGAGCTGGACCCCAGGTGGAAACGGAGGCTCTCTCAGGAGCAGCATGTGCTGCTGAGACTGACTAGGGCTGGTTCCACTTAACGAGTTCTGAAACCACAGCGGCCTGAGAGAGAGACGATGGTGATCCAGTCGTTGAGAAAGCCAGAAAGGAGGTGGCTGGGGTGGCTCACAATGGGCTCCGACAATGTGACTGTTCCTGGGGACGTTGACAAGGCAACATGTATCTCAGGAGCCCTCTGCCCATCATCTGAGGGGGAAGCTCTTAAGGACACCTGGTCACCAGGTTATATGCCAATAATGTAACCCAAGGGTCTGCCTTCTGGGTAACTTTCAAGTCTTCTGGTCTTCTGAAGTCACAACCTTTACACACCTTTATAATGGCTTGATCTCATTCCATCTGACATCCTACGGGCAGCCCAGATTCACCCCACCCCCCACCCCTCTTTTCTCTAGTATTTTTTCTACCAGGGGGTTGGCATCCCATTGAGTCCTGAAACAGTTCACCCAGTGACTCGTTCTCCGCTCACTCCTGGCTCATAAGCACCACTCTTAGATCCTATAGCTGCTGTCTTGCTTGGTGCCAACTCTGGATACTGTTATTTTCCCTTCATCCCTCTAGAACCCCTCTGGAAAGTACCCTGAACTGCAGACATATACGGAAATTCAGGAGGTGAAGAAGAGAATTACAGCATAGTAGAAAGTCCAAGTAAGCTTAGCTTCACTTCCCCGTCCTAAAGCTCCTCTCTCCTGGGAGCCTTCTCCGTTCTACTTTGTGGCCTGTCCTGGACCTCCTGGAAAAGCCAAAGTTCTGTTTGTCTAGTAAGAAAAACAATTAAATTCTCTTGTTCAACTTGAATCTAGACTCCAGCCCAGAAGTGCTCACTGCCTGTGACTGCAAACGCTCATTAAGCCACAGTGGACGTGGGATAAAGCGCTCGTCTTTCCAGACTCACAGTGTGAGCTCTGAATCACGACCCCATACTGCTTTCTGACTTTCTCCACTCTCCAGGCTCAGCAGGGAGACAGACAAAAAAGGAAAGCTGGGGAGGAAAGTCCCTTCCTCCACCTCTCTCCATGGGGCAGAAGTCACCAATGAGGACCAAACATTCCATCCAAGGCAGCACATCCCATGCCTGTACACACTCATTAGGTCTCTGCCCAGGCCTTTATTCATCAGGACTCTGGTCACGGCCAAACTGGGGATGTAGACCGGGTCTGACTCTGCTGTCTCTTATACGAACTGCTCAGAGCCCAGGCAACTCCCGGTGAACTGCTGGAGTTGTCCTGTTGGCGCTGCTCAGTGTCCTGCTACTTTGTCCCCTGGACTCCCTGCTCAGTTCCCCGTGCTCAGCTCTACAAGTGTGTGAATGCTTACATACACAAACTGAGCAAGTGTTTACAGCGAACCTTTCATAGAACCAGAAAAGCTCCCTAACCCATAAAAGTGTCCTGGTGAAAACCAGCCCCCTGAGGCCCAGGGATGCCCAGGCTGCGGCCTGCGTGCTGAATGGCTGCTGTCAAAGGCCGGGAGGCCCGGATCAGCAGACAGGCGTCCTTGTTTGTGGTCTTTGTGAGGTTCTCACAGTGAGGACCTTCATTCAGGTGGAGTACAATAATCTTTCACGATTCCCATAAATCAGAAAACTGCAGATGTCAAAGAGGGTTACGTCGCTCTGGGAGCTCCTGTCTGGAGTTTAAGAAACAGAAAAAAAGACACATTATATGCAGCAAAGGAAGCAGGGGTGGGGGGGAGGAATGTTATGAATTGTGTCCTGAAAAATTCAGCTCAACAGTTCTAATAGGGCCAATATTTAGGCTACAGTGTTTGGCTGGATCTATTATGCAATTCATCTTCCCACTAGCAGACACAAATGATCTGACCCAGAGCCAATTTCTTTTTATGGAATTAAATTAGTCACTATTTATAAGCTGAAGAGGTTTCAAAAAGGCTATTTCAGGAGGGTGCCATTACTTTTTCCACTAGTATGTTTGCCTTTCGATCATTCTGGATTGCTTTTGTTCGATTGTGGTTTCTGGGTAAAATAGTGGGCACTATTGGTAAGTTTGGGCAAGATAATTTTAGCTGTCTGAGGACTTGGATCATTCATCTTAAAACGGGGGTGGCAGATTGGGAAACTTTACTCTGGGCAAGGATATGTGGCTTGGAGGCCTGAGTCATCTGTGCAAATTTAGCGACATGTTACCTGGATGTCAATTTTAATTCATGGCAAAAAAAAAAAAGGAAGGGAAGAGGACTTTGTTTCCCACCATGGCTTGGATCCCTTTCCTGTATTTCTTTCCCCAGTGAAATTAGATCTAAAGAGAGAGGTGCCGAATCAATTACCTAATTAAGTACCTGATGTGACAGAGAGATGCCAAAGTTACGTAAAGACCCAATCTTCAGCCTCCTACCCCGCTTTTCTGAAATCACCCATCTTTTCTCACTCCCCTTCATTCAACTTCATCGTCAGCAAACAAATTCTGGCAGCCTAAGGGAAGAACGTCATAGAATTGTAGAGTGATCAGCTGAATGATCTTAGCCATCATTTAATTATGCAACCAATTTCTACAAAATGGGAAATAAGAAAAATAGAAAGCTTGCCCAGGACCATGAAAAGAGTATGAGAATTCGGGATAGAAGTTGGCTCTACAGACTGTGACCTCTCTTACTTCTATCCAAAAGGCTACAGTCAAAGGTTCGGATTGGTTTGAGAGGGTGGGAGCTGGACATGGAAGGATGGGTTTAAACCTTCCACTCTTCCTCTTCACCATTCCTCACAGAGGAAGAAGCCATGCCAAGAGAATGCCCCAGCCCTTCTTCCGTTAAGCACCAGGCTGCGGAGCTGCTCTGCCAGCTCCAAGAGCAAGAGTTTCTGGGACATTTCTCCCTGCTCATCTCTCCTCCTGGCTCCTAACTGGACAGTATTGTGTTCTCCTGGTACTCAGAAACCAGATGCCACTTATGCCTCTGCCAAAATGCTTTATTTGTATCCAGATTGCATCTAAATACTTGTAAGTTATAAGACTCAGGAAAGAAGTGGCAACTCTTTTAACCACAGAAAAAATAGCAAGTGTCTCCATCACTCTCATCCTCCCAGTATTTTCTTTAACTGCCATTACTGTCTCTGAAGCACCAGCTCTGATCCGGGTCCTCCCTCTTGCTCTCTGCTCAGGATTCCCACATCTTTCCGCTTCCACCAGACAGAGACCCAAGAAGCTGCCCCATTTATCCCCTCAGAGTTATGTGATAAATTTCCAATGTGCAAAATAAAGAGCTATGTTACGTAGATACAATGTTTTATTTCCAATAATGCATTCCAAAATGCTAATTGCTAACAATAAATCTGCAAACAGTGACTCAAACCAATTTTGCCAGAAAGAAATGGGTTCTAGTGTGAAATCTGCCACTAATTATGTGTATGGTCATGAGCAAATGACAACCTCAAATTAGTACTTTCTCTTCTGTAAAATGGGATGACAAGAATTGAGTGCCATTTATTGAACCTTTCCTTGGTCTCTGGACAATGGTGAACCTTAGATGAACAAGGTGAGATGCCAACCTTCAGGAAAATCACCAAGAGAAATATTGCCCACTCTTGCACTAAGAGTCAATATCCCCAAACATTAGAATATTATATCTTTACTAGAAGCCTGGTGCATGAAATTCATGCAAAGGGAGGGGGTCCCCCTCAGCCCAGCCTGTACCCTCTCCAATCTGGGACCCCTTGGGCCTAAACTGGCAGTCGGACATCCCTCTCACAATCCTGGACCACTGGCTCCTAATCGCTCATGTGCCTGCCTGCCTGATCACCCCCAGCTGCCCTCTCCTGCTGACCTGGTCACCCCCAACTGCCCTCCCCTGCAGGCCAGTTCGCCCCCAACTGCCCTCCCCTGCTAGCCTGATCTCACCTCCAACTGCCCTCCCCTGCTGACCTGATCGCCCACAACTGCCTCTGTCTCAGTCCCCACCACCATGGCTTTGTACAGAAGGAAGTCAGACATCCGGAAGATGGCCAGTTGACCCAGTCTAATTAGCATATTACCCTGTTATTAGTATAGATAAAAAAGCTACTTTTAGGGTAAAAAAAAATCTATATTGTACTTTAAGCAGAGAAAATTGAGAATTACTTAAAAAATCTTGCATAATTTTCCAATTATAACTAAATAAAGTAGGGCACATGCAGCAAACTTTGGAACTGTAATATTAGAGGGCTCTTGCTATCAGGAGGGGACTTTGGCAGTGGCTTCTGCCAGAGAAGTTAGCAATGGCCTAAAGGAAGAGCTGGGCCTCTAGGCTGGGCGGTACAGATGTTTGTGTCAAGGGAAGGGGCCGTAGCAGAGAGATACTTTGAAGAAGGGAAAGGAAAGCAGGTGGTGGCTGGCCCTACACAACCTGGTGTCTGGCTGCCTCTGACCTCTTCCCCATCAATCCCCCTGTGGCTCACCACACTCTGGCCCCACTGGTCTTTACACTGTTTCTCAGCTACCACAGACTCTGTCTCGGGGCCTTTGCACTTGCTGCTATATTTTCCTAGATTATTCACCTCAGTATCCACAGGGCTCACTCCCTCCTCCCTTCCTTCTGGTCTTCCTTTGAATGTCACCTTTTCAGAGAAGCCTTCCCTGTCCATGTCCACCTCCACCTCAGCTGTCCTTCTCCTCCTTTACTGCTTTTGTTTTTCCAGTTATCATCATTTGACATGCTCTATATTTTACCACTTTTTAATTGCCTGTCTCCCCCTCCCAGAATGTGTGCTCTGAAAGAGAGATATTTGTCTTTTTTGCCCACTGCCAGACACCTTGCTCCTCGAACACCGTCGGACACATAGCAGTCTTTTCATTAGTATCTGTGGAATGGATGAATGTTGCTCTCTATGGAATTGGAAATAACCATCAGCCTTCTTCCCAAATGTTTTCAACTCAGCATACTGATGGATTTTTTTTCCATGGCAACAGAGCTTTGATTATCATAAAAGTCAACTGGAAAATCTCATCTGCTTTACCAACATTTGCTCTCTTTCCAAGCCTGTTAGCATCCATTTCATAAACCAAGAAATATACTTATTTGCAAAATTTCTGCAGAATAATCATTAAGATTGTCACAGCCATGTAAAAGCTCCTTATTCTGCAAGGATTCTAAAAAGAATGTTTTGTCATTGTATAAGTGGCCTGCATTCCTAGGCAATTTTATAAATAATGCACTTTTTTGAGCCAAGTTAGAAACTACTACCCCCTTGAAGAAAGTTCAATGACTTTGCAATGTCATGGGCAAGTATTTAGCTTTCACCAAGTTGGTCCTACATTTCTGCAGTGAATGCTTTTCCTCAGGGACATGAATTTTTTTCAGGGCTTCCCAGCAAGCTTAGTAGGGCTCTCTGGGGACAAGCATCTGCCTACAGGGTCACAGGTGCAGGCACTGAGAAGATGACAGGCCAGCTGGGGAGAGGTAGGTCCACTGACTTCATGGCACACGCCACCAGAACCAGACTGTGTTGGGGCAAAAACCACCTCTTAGCCTCTCTACTTGGAAACATGAAGATTCCCTGGGTCCTTAAAGTTAAAAAGATGGGGGGGGGGGAGTGGGGGTGGAGACCGGTTATGCTAGAGAGCATAGAGTTTATTTTAGAATTCTAGAATCAAAGGTACCACGAAGTTTCCTCTTGCCCTGAGTCCTGTCCCACCCCTTCCTTGGCCATCCACAACTAGGAGAGACTCACAGGGTTAGGAGAGCTCCATGCTCTCCCATAGGGTGAAACAATTCCAGTACAAAGGCCTACCTCCTCCCTGGGAATTAATTCTCTCCTAGCTTTAGTATAAATCTCTAGTCCAGGGAACAGTTTCCAAGGCAGTGTAAACCTTTCTAAGGGATTTATGTAAACCAGCTAGTGACCCAAAGTTTCTTGACAAAAAACTCCCATCCCCGGGAGGGAGGAGGGCTCTGCTGGGCTCACAGAGCTTTCCAATCGCATCTGCTCAGCAACAGCAAAGGCAAGGAGCCCTGAAGGGGCTTTCTCAGCCAAGGAGAGCCGCTGGCCTCTTGTTGCTCTCTCTGGATCCTGCCAAGAATGACATCATCTGGATTATTAGCTGGCCTATCAGCAAACACTACCCCATCCGTCACATCAAAGCTGCCCCACATGTGTTCGTGCTGGTCAGGGAGCCAGTTTCCATCAGCCTCATGCCCTGCTTTGAAAATGTTTGAGATGGTCTCCTGGACTGAAAAAGTCACTGCTGGCGATATTTCTTAAACATGGAAGAAGGACTCAGCAGGCCCCCGTGATAACAGAGCATATCACTACAGAGCTCTGGATATACCTCCGGTCAAGCTATTCCTCCTGAAGCTAAAACACAGAACAAAACAAAAGCAGTATTTGTGGTAAGCACCTGGATTAGCACAACCAACCTGTAAGATGAGAGTCACGAAGCTTATAAAGAAGTGGGTATTCCTTCTCCTCTCTGTTACATACATACACCAGCCTGTGGACAGGGTTGTGAGGATTAATTAATTAATTAATCAAGGTAAAGTACTTGGAGCAATGCTAAATTTGGAGCGTAACGCTCAATAAATGTTAGCTTTTATTATTAGACTCTATTATGGGTTGAATTGTGTCTTCTCCTCCCCAAAAACGTTATGTTGTAGACTTCAACCCCAGTACCTGAGAAGATGGCCCTACCAGAGATAGTCTTTAGAGAGGTAATTAGGTTAAAATGAGATTACAAGGGTTGGCCCTCATCCAATACAACTGCTGTCCTTATAAAGGGAGGAAATGTGGACACAGGGACAGACAGCCATAGAGGAAAGACCATGTGAAGATCAGCTATCCACAGGCCACAGAGGAGGCCTGAGACACATCCTGCCCTTGCAGCCCTCAGAGGGAGCCCACCTGCTGGTCGACTGTGGCCCCCAGAACTGGGAGACAGTGCGTTTCTGTTGTTTAAGCCACCGGCGCAGTGGTACTTTGCTATGGCAGCTAACGAACCTGAGCCCTATTCTTAAATTCTGAAGCTGGTCCTTTCTGAAAAAGTTGAGGTGAGAGCACTTATCAGAAATAGGCGCATCGGCCTCCGGCCCAAAGGAGCTGCAGGCAGCGCTTCCAGCCCTGTGGCCGGCAGGCGCTTCCAGCTTGGAGCCCGTCTCCCTGCGGCACAGGCCCCCACGGCGGGTCCTCACCCCGAGGGCAGAGCCGGCACCTTGCTGTTAGTTTAGACTGTGTATATTTTACCCCACGGTGGCACATTTGGAAAGTGACATTTGCCCATAATAGCTGTGACCTGGCACCAGCACCACCAGGGAATGAAAATGCCCAGCTCTCCCAGAAGCAGATGCTCCACAGAATGAGCAGATGACAGAATTCAAGGTGACATTTGCTGGGATGTTACGTGAGCTCATCCTGAAAACATGTGGCCAAATAAATTGGGTTTGTTCGGGAGATTTGTTTAAACCCCAACTGGAATCTAATCTCTTGATCTGAAATACAATATGGTCTTATGGGAACAAATGTCTCAGCAAAGAGGTTGGGGTTGGGAGGGGGAACAAAAAGGAATAAAGAAGAAAAAAGCCACCATTTCTCTGATGTCATCTATGGTTGCCTAAGAGTTAGAGTAAGTTTGAGTCCCACCAATTGGGTTCTTTCCATTATCTAAATAGATGGATTTCTCACGGTGCCTCTCATACTATTTAAAACAAGGATCCACTACTACCTGGTTAGCAAGAGACACTCTCAGAGACGTCCCAGCAGAGGTAAAGGCAAGAACCTCCAGTGACAGTCCCTGCCTCTCCCTTCGCCTGGACTACACATTTCTTGGGAGGGGCTGTTAGGTCCAAGTAGCATGTGAGCAAAGGGGTAAGTTGCCTGGGGTTGAAGAAGCCTGATGTCATCTCACTCAGGGCAGATCAGGCCCCATGACTTGAACTGATAAGCACCTGCCATGGTCATGGGTAAGAAGCTAGTCCAAGTGAGGTAACCTTTTTTTTTTTTAAAGAAGCTTGGTTTTCAAAGGTTTTGCAGGAAGAACTGCATGCATGAAGTTGGAAAGCATCCCAAAACGCTGGTTATTTCCAGGATAAAAGAAAATGCCTCTAGGAGCAGCATCTCTCAGTTAAGGAGGTCTGGCCAAGTGGGGGGTGGCAAAGCTTGTGGGAGCATAACTCCTTCTCCCCTCCCACCACTCTGTCTCTCCTGGCTGGGGTTCACGTTGGTAAATTTATTGCTTATGTTGTCATGTGAAGCCAGAGAGTAGATGAGCAGGATCAATCCCTGTGTCCTAACAGATTTAGGGAAGAGGGTGTGGACTAGGGAGAGTAAATCATTGGTTCTCAACGCTGGCTGCACATGAGGATCACCTGGAGAGCATTTAAAACTCTCTTTCCCAGTTTTAGCTCCAGATACCCTGATTCAAAAGGGCTGGGCTGGGCTGAGCATATCATTATGGTAGTTTTTAAAAGCTCCCCAGGCAACTCTACTTCATTGCAGTCTGGGTTGACAAGCAATGAAGTAGATCCGCACCTCAGGCAGTGAAGTAGCAATCCAGAGAGACCATTTCCCTGCTCCTGGATGCAGCCCTAGCCCAGCTGCCCTCACTGATGGAGAACTGATGGAGAAGCTTCGAGAAATGAAGGAACCCAGCCCAGCTGAGGGGGAATCTGAGGGCCTGAAGCTTCCAGGGGAGTGTCCCTTAGTCAAGTCAGGGTCCCACTGGAATCAGGAAGCCTGCAGAGACTGCCTTCAGGGCAAGGGTTGAGGGGAAAGGAGAGTGTGGAACTTGTTATGCAAGAAAAGGGACACCCAAGGGTTTTGCCAAAAAGGGGTGTGGGGGCTCAAAAACTATGATTCCTTCCCCCCCCCCCCTTCTAAGTTGTCCTGGGCTGGGCTAACAAACAGACACAGTTTAACAGGGGAAAATCAGAGTTTAATACATGCGCATGGAGAATTCACATAGGCATGCGAATCCCATGAGAACTCCAACATTGGGAATAGAAGACATTTTTGGACAAAGGAGAAAGGGAGGAAGGAATAAGGTGTTAGAAGTGAGAATTGGCCATATGCAGGGAGTTGAGGAAGAGTGGAACACACATAAGAGGCACATTTTATGACTCAGAAACAATAGGACACGGGGTATCTAGCTAACAGGGTCCTGGCCTGAAGCCTTCTTTCTTACCATGCTTCAATCAATTGGGCCAGGGCAACATCCTAGATTAGCTTTCTCTGTCTGAATCTCTTGGGCAGGAAAGAAGGGAGGATCAAAGTTTCTTTCTGAGTCTTGTTACTTAATAAACAGCTTAAAAGCAATATCCCCAAATGGCATCTTCAGGTGGCAAAACATTGGTCCTTTCATCAGAAGGTAGAAGTGGGTGTTAGAGAGCTGGGTCTTAAGCCAGGTGGTGAGAAGGTGCTCAGTCCTCTGGGGGAGCCTGAGAGGAGACACTGCCCTCAGCGGGCAGCGCTATGGGCCCTCCCTTCTATCCCTGCACCACAGCCTGTCTGACCGGGGGCGGGTCACAGATCACAAAGGCACAGTGATGGTGGCTGTCCTCCCCATCTTGAGAATAAATAGGACCCTATTTCACCGTTGATGGTGATGTTTTTGCATATGGTTCTATCATGACATCAGTTGCAAGTTATTTTTCTGTTTGTTTCATTTTTCCCTTCTGGAAATTGAGGGATGTGGCATGTCTTTGTCGTCTCCCAAGCCCCTTCTGGAGGCTGCCCAGCCGTGGGGTTTAAGCTCTCCACACTTCGGTGTCACAAGAGCTGGCTGTGCTTGAAGTGTGGTCACTCCAGCTAACAGAGAACAAGGACAAAGATGACCAGCTTGGGCAGGCTTGGTAGTTCCACACGGGGCTGAGTCTTGCCTTGGAGATGCCCTTCCTTCTGAGGTAGGATGTAGGTGTACATAAGCCATTAATGTCTCAGATGGAAAAGGAGTCTGAAGGCTGTGGGTTGCAGCCTTTACTTCTAAATTGTGTTTAAGCCCCTTCTCAGGGAAACAAAACCAGATTGGCTGTTAAATGCTCAGAAAGGATTCTTGAGGAAGCGCCTAATCCAGTTGCCTTTGTCAGCCAGGCCGTTAATCCTTGAGCTTCTCTAACCTTGTGAATTCGGAGAGGGCTGGATTGAAAATTTCTTGAAGAGAGAAATGCTTTTGCCAGCTGCCAAGTCAAGGCGGTCTGTCTCCTGGAGGTGCCACAGGGGTTGTATGAGTGCCTCTGGTGGCCCTCTCTGTCACAGGAAGAGAGCTGCCGCTGCCCCAGACCCTCCCCGAAGCCCTCCTGTTCTCCTGGAGGGTGTCAGTGGTGTGTGCCCTGTCTGTAGGGGCTGAGGCTGGTATGGCTGGCAAGGGAAAACTGGGGCCTGGCTACTCCTGCATCAGCAGTTTCTCCAACCAGATCGTGGCTTTAAAAAGGAAGCACTTCCTATAACTGGTTGGAAGAGACATTCAGGAATAATTAAAAACTACATAAGAACAGGGGTGCAGGATTGACTCTTCCAGTAGCTAATTCTGAAGGAGACAAAATTGGCTTTGCTCAATTATTGAGCTCCTGATGGCTGCTCTTAACTACCAGTGGCCACAACTTCAGAGGGGAGAGAAAACCCACATAAATGACAGCTCTGGAGAGGGTGTGGGCCAGGAGGGTGCTACTAGGGACAGACAGCCTCCTCCTGCTCTACTCCACTTCCCTGTAGTCAGAGAGGTTTGTGCCACATTCTGCCCGCCACGTGGCCGTGGTCGGCTTTGGAGTCTGGCCCAGAAACACGTCCTTCTCCTTTATCTGGTTCATGTCTTCTCCTCCTTCAGATCGCAGTTCAAAAGCCTCAAGCTCTCAAGAAACCTGCGCTGACCTCCGTAATTTACCCCCTTACCACCCTGGGCATCTCTCCTTCAGAGCACAGACCACGGTTTACTGTTTTCCTTCTCTGTTTCTGTGCCTTAGTAAACTGGAAACACCAAGAAGCCAGGACCTGTGTCTGTTCTGCTTATGGTCTGATCCCCATCAGTTTACTATCTGGCCCAGAGCAGGTGCTCAATATTTAACCGACTTACGCTCACAATATGAATGTGTGTGTGCCTACACTTTATGAATTCTTCGGTGCACATAGATGCTACCCCCTCCCACCCAAACATCTGCACACACATTGTAGGCTTTCAAGCACTGATCTCTCCCTTATGAGTGAGTATGGGTCATAAATAGAGCCCCAGCCAATGCCCTGGGACATCGTGCCAGGAAATAAGCCGGCCCTTGCCCATCTGGCCTTCCACTACTATCCCAAGCCCCAGTGTCAGTTAATAACCCTTTGGGGCCACAAACAGAGTAGAAGAGGAATGACCTCTGGGGATATGGAGAGAGATATGAAACCACAGGACTGTGCTTTGGGAATGCAAAGTATTAGAATAAATCCTTAAGGATCTAATCTCATCCTTGGAAATACTATTCCAAAACCATATGGGCCTCTGACAAGTGTTGGCTCCACCCCCACTTATTAAAGCCGGCTGCTGGCCACTGAAGGAGGGACAAGTCTATTCGCACATTCTGTGTCAATAGGCAAACAAATGCACTGGAGAATAGGCCACAGACTATTTCCAGAGAGTGGGACCTCATGGAATTGGCTCCATCCCATCCTCCTGGGAGGGAGGGGGCTGCAGAAGTGTCATTAGCAGCTCAATGCAATTATCTTGTATCACAGGGGAGAGTGGTGGGCTGAATGGGGTTTGTTGAGACTCAAGCAGCTGGGTATTTAATATAGATTGGGATATGGACTGGGTCCACAATGCACATAGTAGAATAACTTGGGCAAATCAATTAACCTTACTACCCCTTTTTTTTCTCAGGTAAAATAGCAATGAAAATGATCTCTATCTCAGAACTACCAGAAGAATTAGTGAAGTAATCCATGTAAAGCACTTTGTCTTGCATATAGAAAGTGCTCAATAAATATTAGATATTAATATGATTAAGAATGAGGCACAGGTCAGAAAAGAAAATCTATCCAGTTCTAAACACCCAATTAGCCCTTCCCAAGTGATTGCATAAATGAAATACTGTACTATTATGCATGTCCTTTTATTAAAACATCTCCCTTAAAATATGCTTACCACCCCTGTGCCCCCTGGGCCCCATTTGCTTTCTTTCAGGCTCCATGGTAACTGAGGTCTGGTTGCATCTTTTCAAAGCTAATGGTTGCTTTAAAATTATGCATTTGAGAAAATTATTGGGAAAGAACATTTTGGGTAGTTTGGATACTATGAGTCAGGAGAAATATGAGTTCATAGGATTATTGTCTTTTGTGCTATTGAAAATTCTGGCAATTCATGAGAAATCTCTCTAAAGGTATATTCAGGTTTGGAGGAACTAAAGGCTAGTTCCTCTCAATGATTTGTCTTTTAAGACATTCCTTAAATGGTTTGCTTTGTTTGAGGCTCTTTTAAGAAACCACATGTAATTACACTCAAGTATTCAGAAGATTAAGCCTCAAACTAGCGAATGCCAAGAAATTCAAGGTTCTGATTGCCACCCCATCTCTAATTCAGTGCGGGCCTTTGTTCCTCCCCTAGAGCATGATGCCTTCAGAAAGGAATGCAGCCGCAGTGTCCATGGCTTCTGGCTTTGCTCTGTAGCATTCCTTTCAATTATTTGGGCAGGTCTTTTGATATTAATCTATTCTAGTATTATTTATAAACAGTCCTGTCTAGGGGAGAAAGCACAAACATATTTTAAGACAGCCACTACTTGCTAATGACAGGGTGTCATGAGATTTTTCAAAGTCTAATGATGAGTCAGGTCTAAAAAAGTTTCTAAAACCCAGTTTTCAAAGGTTTATTATTCCTTATTTTGACTTACTCTCTTCTAACATGTGTATTCTTGCCTCCTGCATGCAGAAATATTGCTCTTATTAATCATAGACTAGATCGAATTGGATTTAATATTCTCCCAATCCTTGCAGACTGTTGGGACCCCAGAGCCTTTTCTTCTCTACAGGTGCTTAGCATATAAGGCAAAAGATGAAACAAATAAGGTCATGCCTACAGGAAAGCAGACTTGACACAAGCGTAATTTTCAATTAAAGACAGAATGTGTAATTATTTCCCATGACCAGTCTGTATGCTGGCTTCCCCTGAGTTTTTGGTGCTTGGGGGTGGTCAGATGAATCCTGGTAATGTGGCTAGTAAAGCAAAGGAAGGCTAGTGAGAAAGGTTTCATCCACTCATCTAGCAACTAATTAGCAATGTCTGGTCAGAACCAAGTACTGATTTAGGCACCAAGAATACAAAAAATGCCTTCCTTCCTGGAGTTCATACTGCAGAGTTGGGAAACAGACAACAAATGAATGGCGAGTATGGCGTTCAAGTGTATGCTGTGGAAGTGATATGGAGAAAAACACAATGATAGAGAGTTCCGGGAGCAAGAGACAGGTGATTACAATTTATAATAAGTTCGTCAAGGAAGCCCAATAATATTTGAGCAAAGAACTGAATGAATGATCCATGTGGTTATCTGAAGGAAAAAGCATTCGCATTCGCAGCTGCCATAAACCAGCAAAGAAGAGGCCAGCAGGACTGGAGGGAGGGAGAGGCCAGAGTGACAGCAATACAGGATAGGTGAGTGTGGAAGGAACAGAGGGTTAAATCAGGCTTCATGGGCCCTTTGTGAGAACTTGGGTATTTAATCCAAGCGAGATAGAGCCATTGCAGCCTTGTGAGCAGAGGTGATGGGACCTGACTTTTGCTTTAATATGATCCCCTGGATGCTGTGCTAAGAATGGGCTTTATGGAGGCAAAGGCAGAAGCAGGGAGACCAGTTAGGAAGGATGTTAAAGACTTGGACCAGTGGTCTGAGAGGCAGCCAGATCCTGAATTATTTTAAAGGAAGAATTAATGGTATGTGCTAATAGATTAGGTGTAGGTTGTGAAAGAAAGGCAGGAGTCAAGAATACCTCCAAGATTTTTTGGCTTGACCACCAGAAGAAAATGTAACCGTTATTTTTTTAAGATAGGAAAGAGGGTGGGAAGGGGGTGAGGATTGGAAGACGGATGTGTTAGGTTTCCAATCCTGTTAGACATCCAAATGGAGATGCTGAGTAGGCAGCTGGAGAGACAAAATTCGAGGGAAAAGCCCAGACTTGAGACATATTTTTAGGTTTTTATCAGCATTGGATGATAATTTAGACCCATGAGACTGGCTGAGATCACTCAGGTAGTGAGTGTAGGTAGAAAAGAGAAGATATCCAAGGACTAAACGCTGTGGCATTCCAGCATCTGGAAGCCTATACATGCTGCTCTCCAGACAATTGTGCTATTCATAAATGTCTTAGACCTGTGTGGCTCAGAAAACTCCTATTTGTCAGGTCAAGCAATCTAACATTGCCTGTCCCTAAATATTCTCAACTGGAGTGCTTCTGTAATAAATTAATGCTTAACACTAAAATTACAGATAATGCTAAAGTTTTCCATCTTCTTTGTACTGAAGGAATCTTTAGTCATTGACTTTCAGAAGCAACTTTCAAAAGCTTCTTTATCAGTGACTAGGTTAGTGCTACAAATCCAAGCAAAGACTTTTTCATTATGTGCATGAATGTAAGAAGACCCTGTCTCAAAGCCAAGAGTACTAGTTATCTATTGCTACATGATAAGTTGCCCTCAAACTTAGTTGCTTAAAACAACCAGTCATTGTTATCTCTATTCCAGTAGGCCAGGACTCTAGGCAAGGTTGAGCTGGACTCTCTGGCTCAGGGTCTCACTTAAAATTATAACTGAGGTATTTCTTAGGACTATGGTCTCATGTGTTGGCTCAACTAGGGAATGACCTGCAATGGGTCAGAAGCTACCGCTGTTCCTTGCCAAATGGGCTTCTCCAGTTTAACTGCTTAGAGCAGCCATGGGCAAACTACGGCCCGCGGGCCGGATCGGCCCGCTTGGCTGTTCTATCCGGCACGTGGAGCCGAAAGAGTGGAGGGTTCTCTTGCTCTCCCCTCCGCTCCTTCACCAGCAGCAGTGTTAACATGGCAACGTCGGGAAACACGGCCTCAGCTCCTTCTTCTGAGTCCAGTTTAAGAACCCACTGTGGCCCTTGAGTCAAAAAGTTTGCCCACCCCTGGCTTAGAGAAAGCTATGAGAAGATCCAGAAACAGTGGCAGCCAGAGAGCGCATGTCACCGTCTTCTAAACCAATCACAAAAATGACGTCCCATCATGTTTCCTGTATTCTGTAATTAGTAACAAGTCAGTGGGCACAATCTATATTCAAGAGGAAGGGACCAGCCAAGGGTGTGAAAACCAGGACGGAGGAATAATTGGGGGCCATCTTAGAGGTCTATCTATCACAAATAGCATGGGTAATTTTTAACGCCAATGAATTTAGTTCTACACCATTGCTTTCTGTAGTATAAAAGCATCTTCTAATTCAAAATTATGATTTCTCTTTAACATTAGTTAGGCTATCTCAATGTTTTTTAAACTGCAAGTTGCAACTCCTTAGTGAGTCATGAAATAAATTTAGTGGTCATGACCACCTTTTCAGAAATAAGACAGAGTAAAGCAGAAACTATTGTAGTGCAGTGCATGTAAAAGGTTCTGAAGATGTACAGGGTTATGATATTAATTATATTTCTTTTTAAGGGTCATGGTCAAAATTTGTGATTTCCATAATATCATTAAATAGGAGTGGGCCACCAAATATATTTGGGAAAAACAGCCATCCCTACACTATGCAAAGGAAAAAATGTCAGGAGAAAAGAAGCCCAGTGCACTCAGGTAAACTAAATAAAACATGAGCTTGCAGTTCATGCTTATAGACGCCGGTTCCCTCATGGGTCTGTAAAGAGTAATCAATAAGAGACTGTAAAACCCTGAACAGACATGACAGATATGACATCTTGTCTCTGCAGAGGCAAAGCAGACACACCACAAACTGATGAAAATACTCTGCACAATGCTACCCATCTTGAAAGGTCAAAAGCAAGGATTTCTTTTTTGGACAAAAAGCATCTGTGAATGCCTAAAAACAGTAGGCCTGCTCAAGACAGATAAGGCCATTTTTCAGCTGAGCAGCCCCTTCCCTCTCCAGGGAGACAGCCACCACAGACATATTTCCCTGCCACAGACAGAATGCAGCCAGGACTCTTCCCGAGGCCTTGACCTGCTGGGAGCCTGACATCTGGTCACGCTGCGCCTGCCTCCTCTCCTTATCCAGCTCCTGGTCCATCTAGATGTCCAGGCAGCTCCAACATTAGCAAAGATTGCAAATAGGCAGGACACAAAAGACTGTCCAGTTTCATCACCCCTTTCATTTGCCACGTCCCTTTTAAGATCAATGCTCAGATTCTGCTGGACAGACAGCAAAGCAAAGTCTTCCATCCCTCATCCATCCTTATCAGCCAGACAGCAAACAAGCCAAGTTTCGGTTACAGAGTCCAGATTTGAAAAATACATCGTATGCCTGATGTTTCACATTTTCCACAGTGCCGCGCTGCAGCCCTCCCGGTTCCATGCGAGAGTGCTTCAGATCACATGAAACCCAAGCCAGGAACTGGGGAGACACGCCGAAAGGCAGGGCGTCTTGGCTGTGTTGACTTTGGGGAGGAACGGAGGTTCAGTTAACAGCATGTGCAACCCATTAACATTGGGCTCTGCGGGAAAAGGCAAAGAGAAAGAAGAGAGACAGAGGTGGAAGGGCTCACTTCATGGTTTTAGTCAAAGCTTTAGGCTCCCCTGATTCCTAGAGATGAAAAGAGCTAAGCATTTTGAAGGCTTTGCTTGAAGTGAATTTGGAAGTATTTCTGCATTTTCACTTAGCATTTAATAGTCATAGTCTAAACAATTTCATTTAAAGTTGGATGATGGTCCAAAAGACTTATTATTCTATCCATCTCATTTGTTATAGATACATAATCACAGTATAGGAGCCTGAACGTTTAATGTTGTTTGCTGATAGGGTATGTTATTAATTAGTTAACTCCAAAATAGCTTTGACATTAACTGGGGGACAGAGTCTAGGTCTTCGGCCAATTAAAAGTTGGGAAAGGGGATAATTCTACTTTGCTAAAATATGAGTCACATTTGTAAAAGCTTCTAAGGTGATAAAATCTGAGAAACATAACATGGGTTTGTTTGTTTGCCATGATGTAAAATGGAAGAGCCGAGTCACCCTTAGATTTATAAATATCTGAAGTAGTGTCTTCATAAATTGCTATTTGTGGTCTCATCACAAAAACAAGATGTGCAAACAGGGAAAGGCTGTTCCTTCTTAAGTTTGGGTCCCTTCTTAAAGTACTTATATTAATATTAGATTCATATTTAGATTAATATTAGATTTAGATTAAGAAGCAGACTGAAAATTTTAGCTTTATCAGAGAGGGATGCATTGGCCTACAGTCAATAGGAAGCCCAGCGAATGAGAATGTAAGCCAGCAGGGTTTACTTTGCTCACACAACAAGTAATCCCGAAGTAAGCAATGTCCAGAGCTGGTCACTGTGTTAACAAGAACGTAGGCTCCTTTTATCGCAGATCATCAGCTTGTTGCTCCACTATTGCAAGATGGTGGCTACGCACCCACCCATCACATCCACATTCAAGGCATGAAAAATAGCAGATGATGACATTAGCAACCTCTGGTCCTTTTAGCACTTGAATGCTAACAGCTGAACAGAAAGTCTTCTGTTTGTATCTCATCCTCTCCAACTCTGTCTCATGACCAACCCTAGCTTTGAGGGAGGCTGAGAAAGCAAGTACTTAGCTTTTTCCATTCTTTAGCGTGGAGGCAGGTAGGAGAGAAGGGCCTTGGGAATGGATGTGGAGTCAGCAGGGAATTCATCAGCAGAAATGCCGTTGATCCAGGGAAGAGAGCATTGTCAGCTCTGGAGCCTAATCCGGGACCACGGCTACCAGCCGTATGGAGAGCAGAGATGTGCACCCAGGTAGGTAGGAATATAAATAGAAATCTGGACTTTTCAAGGCCAATGGGGAAGTTTAGTACTATTTCTGTATTATTGTATAGGACTTAAACAGCTATTCAGTCAAACGATGAAGACTCCGTGTCAAAGTTACAAACTGAAAGTCATGTAAGTTATAAACCAAAAATGTTATATATAAAAAAAATCAAGTTCATGATAATGCTTGTGTGCAGCAAATAAGATAGACATGTTTTAATGAGAAGTGCTTTACACCATGACATTTCTTACAATTATTTCTTACATCCTTCTCATTTATGCATTCATTCATTCAAATAGCAGCTCAACCATTAAATTATTCAACTCAATCACTCAAGAAATATTTATTTGTGCCTTTTGCCAAGCATTTATCTAGGTGATCAATTAGTGAGATACTTCCTGTTAACAACTCAGAGATTTTTCATTTGTAACCTGTTAACAAGTTGGGAACTTTTCATTTGTAATCTAGGCAGAGTTGTGGCCATAATGTAGCTTTAAATGCCTTTCTTCACATATTATTATTCCTCTGGTTCTCACAGTCTTTCACAAATTCTGATAAATCAACACCAATGTGAATTATGTCAAGGAAAGTGAGAAATGGGGCCTAACCTATGTTATTTGCACCGTCCATAGGGACCCTTGATGAGATAGCAGAATCACAACATTGAAACCACTACCCATTATTGAACAGCCTAGATCAGGGGTGGGCAACCCCTGGCATGCGTGCCAAACATGGCACGCAAGTAACTTTTGCTGGCACACGAAACCCTCTCTTGTAATCTTCCATTTACAATTTTTTTCTTAATATCGACTTTTTATTTTTCAGATAAATTCAGTGTAGGTGCATCTTAAATAAATAATTTTACATAACAAGTTATCTTAAAGACCATAGACATGGATTGACGAGAGAGGGGAAAAGCAATTTCTATGCCTCTGCCTTAACTCTCCCTGCCTTCCTAGATCTGACCAGTGTTTTGGTTTCATCCACATATGCTTGTGAATCTTTGTTCTCAGTGATGAATTTTGTTAAGTCTCGTAATAGGAATAGCCTGACAGATGAAAGTAGTAGCTCATGCATATCTCTGAAGGTCACAAAATATAAACCTGATGTAAAATCCCTGTCATCAGTGATGCAGCAGCAAAAGTCCCACTGATAATGTCAAACGAAGTCATAAAGTTTTCTGTCGGACTATCATGTACATGTATACATTAAAAAATAAATGTATTTTTCATCATCACATACTGTGTTTTTGCCACTCGAGTGAATTTTATTATTTCTTCAAGGTTCTTCACATACGTACACCTTAAGAGATATCAAGTAGGTGTAACATGTTCTCAAAAAATTAGCGTTGGCACCAGAAAAATTTTGAGTCAGAGATTTTGCTGGTTTTGGCACGCACTCACAAAAACTTTGCCCACCCCCGGCCTAGATCCTCAGCAAAGGGAGTAGTCACCTTCAGTGGCGTTGGAAAAGACACACTTTGTGGAGGAGCAGCTGGCTATTACAGGACAATTTGGGAACTAATAGAGATAACCTTCCTTTCCCAAGCATACCAGAGGGAGGCGATCCTCAAGGAGAAGGGGAAATTGATCCTTGGGGTGGCTTTTATAAGACAAGGCCATAAATTCTGTCACATTCCTCCCACGGAGAAGTGAGGTTTATGTCCCCTCCCCATGAATCTGGGTGGGCTGTTGCCTGCTTTGTCCAATGGAGTCTGGTGGAAGTGACATTATATGACCTCCAAGGTTAGGTCATAAAAGGTCATGAGCCTTCCGCTTGGCTCACTGGCTTGCTCTTGGAATCTGAGCTCTGCAGAAAGGCCGTGTGTAGGTGCTCTGGTTGACAGTCCCAGCTGAGCTCATCCTTCCAGTCACCCCAGCCCAGGCACCAGTCATTTACCTGAAGAAATTTCCAAATGATTTCTGTCCCCAGCTGTTCTAGTCAGTCCCAGATGAGGCTCCAGATACTGTAGAATAGACACAAGCCATCCACCATGTCCTATCCAAATTCCTGTCCTGCATAATCTTGAGTAATATAAAATGGTTGTCACTTGATGCTACTGAGTTTTGAGATGATTTTCTCGGTAGCAATAGATAACCAGAACAGCTGGGTTACATATCTGATAGCCACCTGCTCTTCTCTAGTATCCCATGTTTCACATTTTCTGCTCTATTAATGTATTCAAGTCCCAGTAAATGATGCCTATCTTCACCATTGTCTCCATGTAACAATCCTTGCTAAGGGCAATTTGATTGCATCAGTTTCCAGTGAAGTGTGTACTATATGGAAAGCATGTTAATAAAGTTCCAAGTCAGCCTGCCGAAGGGAGGAATTAGTATATTGGTCACTAGAAAGACTGCCATTCCCATAACACCCTTCTAAGGGGTTAGTTCAGCAAAAATCACCCCAAATGAGCCCCACTATTTGGACCAATTGAGGTTAAATCAGGAACTAGTACCTGAACTAAGAAAAGCTAACAGCAAACCTTAAATTGGCTGACAGTCTGTACACTAAAGGTGGCCACGAGGAATGATGATGGCTAACTGGTCCAATGAGACTCTCTCTGGGAGCATCTGGTAAAGAGAGAGGGAGAAAGGGAGGGAGGGAGGGAGGGAGGGAGGGAGAAAACATTTGGGAGTTGATAGTAGAAGGTAAATATGTAAAGATACACAGAGAAAGCAATAAGCAGAAGTACTGAGATAGTAAGAACCATCTAAAAGAGACACTAAATTCACAAGTAAGCAGTATCTATCGGATAAAGAAAAGGGAGGCAGGCCTGTTGCTGGTGGAGCAAAGTAGGAACCTGGTACTAGGGATTAGTGAGTGCCGATGCAGACCCACAGTCACTAGAGTTACTGGAGTTGCATGTTATCCAAGTCTTTCTTTAGGGACATACCTTTCAAATATAAAATTGTTCTGAATTTCCATTTGATCAGTTGGTGACAGGATGTTTTTTTATTCCATTTCTAGGAGTCAATGTAAGTATAAAGCACACACTGACACACTGTTCCTGCTCCCTGCACACCCCCTCCCCCTTTTTCCGCTCAGTGAAATTAAGCTGTCGAGGACTTTAGTGTGGGTTTGATAAGATGCTGTAGGTGTCCCCGTGCCCCACCTCTTGCTGACACCATTGCCAAAGCTGAATTCCACAAGCTGCAAGCTCCCAGCAAGCAGCAGCTGTGGCCCTGGCCTGGGAAGCTGACTGGGTCTCCTATCTCTGTCTGGTTTCTATAAACCAAGCGTAGGCCTGGCACAAGGTGGCCCAGGAAGGGCCACGGAGGCCTCTGGACGACTTCTCAAACCCCCTCACAGCAGTAGTCAGCAGTTAGCAGACGGGGTGGGGGAAATGCCACAACCTGCCAATCTGATACAGCGGTGGAGACAGCGTTACTGGGAGAGTCTGCTATGGGGAGGCTTTGAGAGGGAGGCCAAGTAGTTTTGAGACAGTATTTGCCCCGAATTGAGTTCAAGCTGACACCTCAGAGTACAGGCCAGTTAGTTCATCTCCAAAGATTTCCCCAAAGCAGCACCCCAAGTAATCCATAAAAGAGCCTCGGCCCTGTACCGGCAGCTTCAGAATGAGCGCTCCTGGCGCTGAGCTGAGCAGAGCAGAGCAGTCTGTTGCCAGCCCCAGGCCCACAGCAGCAGAGCTGGAGGGAATCCGGGCGTTCTCCCGAGGTCCCCACAGGAGCAAACTCCACCATCACTCCTCCACCCACAGTGACCAACGGCAACACCGATTTCACAGAAGTGTCTGCGCCAGCCTCCTGCTCCCTGTGGGCCAGGGCGGAAAATGAACAGCGGGGCCTCGCTTCCAGACCCTGCTGCTTGGCAGCCGCAGACCCTCCGGAAAGTGACAGTGCCTGGCTAAGGACAGCACCTGTGCGTCTGCAAGTGCTCAGTTAACGGATGAAAACTATTTGCCTAGATGTGCTGGTAACCAGGCTGGCGGCTTCACAGGAACAAGAAAAAGAAGCTCAGAGAAGAGCCAGGGCAGCTGGCGGCTGCATGGATGTCCGGGAAGCGGGGAGTGCCCCCTGGCTGCCTACAGGCCACATTTCCATGTAATAATAACCACGAGGTGGCCCTGGAAACAAAGGAGGGCAGAGCCTACAATATGGGTCCAGGGCACGGGATCAGGGGTGATTAGGAGGAACCAAGGAAGGGGCAGTGGATGTTTTGGGCAAAAGGGCGACCTGACAGGTGTGGGAGTGCCGCATGTGCACAGCGGTGGGGGGGCTCCGATGGCTCCCGTCAGCGGGTTTAGTAACGTGAGATGTGCTTCCAGGACTAATGGGCATGGTTGTTAGATCCTTTGGCAACAGTGCTCCCTTTACAAATGTCCTTGGAGGAAACAGAAACCCTCTCCTGAGTTTGCTTATGCTTTTATTGACTCTGTGCCCCGGTCAGTCGCGGCAAGGTGGTGTGGATCTCAGGTGCACTTTCGCAGTTGTGACCTGAAACTAAATGCTGAGTCCTCGTGGAGCAGAGAAAGGAGAGTCGGGTTTGCAATCTGGCTCCGATGCATGAGCCTCGATGGCAAGGGCTGGGGTGGGTGGAGGCAGGAGGTGCTGCTCTCGAAAGAAAGGGGCCCCTGGGTGAGTTTGTTCTCAACGCCTCCTACTCTGCAGCTTCCCTCTACACATGGCCTATCTGGCACGCCCTTCCTCAGAGGATAGAGACCCACCTTACTTAGGTGAGAGCAACTCACACTACAGAGGCTACAATCCCTGAGAGAGCAGTTTCTAAAACAAGAATGCTAGATGGGAGGACTCCCTGTACCCATCTGCCCCAACTCCCGTTTTCCTAGAGATGTCCTCCCAGGAGATTTCTGCTGGTGAAACACGGAGCTTTGTTGCAGAGGGAGACCATCGATGGACTGCATATGAGCACCAGTTCATGGTGACAGTCTCAGAGCCATACACTATGTCCCTCTACTTTTTCTTCTTGCTGCTCACTAGCAAGGGCTGTTTTTCTTAGCCTTTGCACTAACGGCAATGAAGTGTGTGGTGTGTTCTACAGGCTCTGCCACCAAACCAAGCCAAACAGTTGTTGAGAGCGCTGTCTAGACTCACACACACTGCCTTGCTGTGCTCACTTATGCCCAGAGAACCTCTCCCACCACCTGCCCAGCCCAGCCTCTCTCCTGAGCATCATCTTGTCTGCCCAATGCATATGATTTTACCAGGCCATCTCTGACTCATTTTTAATTGTTATTTATACTATCTGCATTTACAATGAATAGTAAAGAGGAATTCTTTGGGAGTTGAGGTAGCAACCCAAAGCAGATGTTTAAGACCTCACAGAAGAGATGCTTAGGGCAGTTGACCTAGAAAATTATATTCTATGTCTGTGAAGAATGAAGCAAGTAAAATGAAGAAGTCAGAGAAAATGAAACAGCTAGGGACAGAGCCCGAGAGTGGGTCTAACAGTATTAGATCCCTGTAACTCTCTGGGTGGAGAAAGAGGAAATGAATCACTTGGACTTGCCTACATGGTATTGCACATAACATGAGAAATTCTGAGAGTTTCCTGGACATAGAGCCATTTGATTCTCATGGGAATCCTGGCCCCGACAGCTTGTCACCAATTCACAGGCCCCAAAGAGGCTCTAAAACACAATGATAGACCTGAATGGGCCTCTCTTGTCAGAGTAAACCTTGTAAAAAAAAATGTAGGCAAGATTTTCCTGGTTAGGATACAACCCTGAAAGTAAGATAAAATTCTGAATCCTCTCCTGGCACCCACACCCTAATAATATTCTTATATCCCAATTTGTGCTAAGGATTTTAAAAAGCTCACAGCTGAATGACTCAGACCCACTTAAGTTGAAAGGGCCATGGGCTCAACCCCAGGGCAATAAACAACTGGGCTTGGGTGCTCCATCCCAGCTCTTCCAGTCCCTGCTTGCTCCAGCTCTAGAGAAGGTTGTCCATGGCAGGGATGAGTGAGCCTGAGGTCTTAGGTAAACAGCTGACAACAACTGACATCTACTGCAACGGACTCTGCCAGGTGTTTTGTACTCATGACCTCTAATGCTTCCAATGGCCCTACAAGGTTGGCATGTCTATCTCAAGTTTTCAGATAAAGGCACAGGTTCAAATAGGATCAGTGCCTTGTCCAAAGTCCCACAGTAAGTAGCAGGGCTAAGCTCCTGTCCTAGGTTGAGGTGCCCCAGAAGCAGACAGTGAGACAAAGATGCACATGAAGATGCTTTATTGGGAGGGGTTCCTGGGAAAACTGGTTAGGGAGTGAGGAGGTGGGACTAGGCAGGTAAAGTAGGTCAAGTAAAGATGCAACATCCATGACAGTCTCGAAAGTCAGCTCTGAGGACAATATCAGTCTCAGAGCAGATCCAACCGGGGGCAAGAGAGCTGGAGTGTTTATACCCCTAAAACAGTCAGTGCTTGGCTAAGGACAGTCCCCAGGGGATGTAAACTGGTAGGCAGTTCCCTGTCCTGCCGGCAGATTGTTCCAACAGTCTGAGAGAAAGCAAAGAGAAATAGCATTGGCTGCTGGGAAGAAAGCAGACTGAGAGCCAAGTGCTTGCAAATGGTAAAGGGACCAGGGATGCTTCTCCATGGGGACATACCCCTGCCACAGACACAGTGGTAAAGCTGTGGGCCTTCTGCCTGTAGGGGCTGCCATGTGGGGCCCTGGCCACAGCACTGCAGCTGGGCAGAGGCTGGCAGGGCCTGTCATAATGCTGTCATAGGGGAGGGTCAGGAGACCCATTTATTCCATGCCACATGGTCACAAAGAGTCTCAATTTTAATTTTTTGCTTCTAGCAAAGATAAAATGAGAGAATGGAAAGATGTCATCATTCAATTTTACATTCCCAGATCCAGACTGTCTCTAATGCACTATAAATGAACATCTTCTATACTTCCTATATTTATCCTGTAATTAGCACATTT
This sequence comes from Myotis myotis, assembly GCF_014108235.1. Classification (NCBI taxonomy): domain Eukaryota; kingdom Metazoa; phylum Chordata; class Mammalia; order Chiroptera; family Vespertilionidae; genus Myotis; species Myotis myotis. The sequence continues at coordinate 39,522,668 of NW_023416357.1, forward strand.
GTATTGTGTGACACTTTCTTCTGGAAGGGGACATTTTGGGCCTATTTTTAAAATTTAATCAATAGATTATAAATAGAATGTAGCAATTATTTAAATCATAATAGTCATGGTATTCTCATTATAGTCATGATCATCAAATATTTAAAGTTACATCATTTTTTCTATAAATTTTTGATATTTCACATCTGTCAAAAGTTTTTCAATCATATGTTTGTTGTGTAAAAAACAACAACTATGACATTCCTTATTAAAAGCACCATTTTCTTAAACATAAATACTATGAAATATGCCACGATTTTTGTTAGTCTGTTTTGGCATCTTTATTTATTGACAAATTGGAAACCTTGACATAAGAGGGAAGCTGAGCCTCTCTCGAACCCTGAGAGAGCTGCAGAGAAAGCCACTGCGGTGACACACAGTGGTGGGACCGCTCCGGGCCTTCTCCCGGGAAGAAACACCACCAAGATGTCTGTTTCCCAGGCAGGAGGTCTCCCATTCGTGCAAATGGCCACTAGCCATAGGCTCTTCAGGAGCTGGTTGGGAAGTGCAGGAAGGTGACATGCTCAGCAAATGTAGGGTGACTGAATGAGAGCATGGAGCATCCAGAAGCACTGTGGACTGTGGGGAACTGTTCCAGAGCAGTCAGAATTTGCAGAGGCTGAGCCTGAGCTGCTGTAGGTCAGAAGGCAGCCCTCAGCCTGTCCTGCAGCAGCCTGGAGGGCCTCCAGCTGAGACCTCCCCAGCGGCCTGGCCTGGCTCCAGAGCTGTGCGCTGACCCTTCACACCATCCTCAGGGGGGTGCCTTGGACATTCAGGCTCTTCATCCGACCTCAGAGGCTAGAGGGGCCGCCCGACTGAGGGGAGTGTAAGAGTACATTAGACATTATTTATGGCAATGGTCTCCAAACTTTTACTCCATATCTGTATTGTTTTTAAAAACTACTTAAAATATCTCCCCAATATTTGCAGAACAGAATTTTGACCCAGATCTTTCAGCTGTTGGCTGACAAGGTGATGTATGTATTACTTTACCCAGATGGTTATATCAGATTCACTGACCCCTGACTGAGTGCCAAGAACTGTGCTAGGCACTGGGATCCAAATGTGATAGAACCTACTCCCTGCCTTCCACAAGCTTATGGCCCAGTGGGGAAGTAGTCCATACAGCTAAGGCAAGGGTGGGGGTAAGGGGCAGAGGAGTCAACCCAGGAATGGACAGTAGGTCACAGAGGACCCTCAAGTTAGAGTGAAGTTAAATTCAGCCAGCTTTAAAGAGACTGAATATGTCTGGCCAGTGTGGTTGAGTTGGTTGAGCATTGACCCATGTACCAAGAGGTCACTGGTTCTATTCCCAGTCAGGGCACAAGCCCAGATTCCAGGAGGGGGCATACAGGAGGTAGCCAATTGATGTTTCTCTATCTCTCTCTCTCTCCCTTTCTCTGTCTCTAAAATAAATAAAAAACATTTTTTTTGAAAAGAGACTAAATACAATTATCATCCTAATCACCTAATGTACTAAGCAGTGGTCAGCAAACTCATTAGTCAACAGAGCCAAATATCAACAGTACTTCTTCAAAATAAACTCACCCAGCCCGAAAACCGACTTCTGCGCATGGGCCATGAAGTTTCAATCACATTGTACACACGCCCACACGTGGTATTTTGTGGAAGAGCCACACTCAAGGGGCCAAAGAGCCTCATGTGGCTCTCGAGCCACAGTTTGCTGACCATGGTACTAAGGGGAGGGGAAATTTGCAAGTCAAAAGGCAAAACTTTCTAAGATGTAATAGGAAGGTATATTTAGACTTCAGGCAAGGAGCTTGGTTGGGGTAGGAGTCCTTGCTGAATGAAAGCAGAACTTTCTACCAGTCTGCATAGACCCAGTGAAAGCAACTCCCAAGCTATATCATCTCTGATGGCTGAAGCCTGATGTGAAGCTTGAGGGCTGGGAGGCAGGAACAGGGGCCAGTGTGCCTCCTTGTCCCTTGTATGTGAGCTCTGTCCTCAGCCCTCCGAAGAGAACCTTCAGAGCAGAGTAAGTCAGCATTGCTTTCCCCTCTAGATCAACTGATGCGCTATAAGGCTTTCCTTTGTGTTTCTGATCTAGTAGGCAGTTTAGACAGATATGAGCAGAGTAAGAATGATAGGCCAGGTACAGAAGGTCACAAGGCCAAAAGCCCCGGGTGCCTATCAATGACCAAAACTGGAAATACAAGTATTATAGGGTGGGACCTCATCCCCAGGGTGGCCTTTCCTCTCTGACATTTTGTATCACTGGTCATGTGGTTCAGATCCTCCCCTGACCTTTCCTCCCCTAGCATGTAGATGCCCTTAGAGGAGTAACAAGGAGGGGCCAGAGAATAGCCTCATAGAACCCACACACAAGCCCTTGCATGACTATTCTTTTAAGCATTAAGCCCTCAAGACAATGAGGTTCTGACCCACATCAAATAACCTTAGGGACAAAGCCTCAGATTTGTTGACCATAGAGACAGTTTTTGTCAAACTAGAGATAACACCAGGCCCAGAAAAATCAGCAACCAGACAAGGGATGCCTTGGCAAGACCAGCTGCAATAACAAATGACCTCCTGCCCTGGCCCCGACCAATCAGTAGAGACCAGCACCCTGAAAGGATACCTGGTAAAGATGCTGAGTATTCCATTGAGATCTTTCCCTGCGACCTCCCTAAAATTCCCACCTTTAGAAACAGATAAAACTTTTGAGGTGAAGGACCCAGTGCAGCTCTCTCTCTGGAGCACACCCATACCTTTCTCCTCTCCTTCCCCCAACACTCATTTTCTTTGCCTTTTTCCCTCCTGAGCTCTAAGGGCCCTTCTTTTGCCTCTGTAACTTGCTCCCTGAGCCCACGCACCCTAGCTGGCTCACTTCTTCCACAGCTCACTTCTTCTACCTCTGTGACTTTCTAAAAAAATTTTGCTTATATTTGAGTTCTTTGGCTCTGAATTCTTTTCTTAGCTGAACTCAAGAACCATGGTCTGACATCTGGTGCCATTTGTGGTTAACACTTTCACCCCTCTCCCTTTGCTCTCTTGTTTCCTTTACCCAAAGCTTGCAGTCCCCTGGCTTCCTGGGTCTTCTGCTGTGTCCTGTGAGCTTCTAGCTGTACCCTTTACCATTCGGTCTCGGCCTCCTCCCCATGCCCTGCCCTACAAAGAAACCTTATTCAAAAGCATTAGAAACAGCAGATTTGAAAATGGCAGAAACCTCACTACAAGACAGGGGGAATCTTCCCATTTGTTCGAGCGGCCACTTTATAAGTCTCATCACTTCTCCAGTGGGAGCTCAGGTCTTGGAATGTTAGTGACTTGATTTGGGCAGACTTTGTGTTGCTCAGCTATGAAGAGCTGGTGAGCAGTTCCAGGTTAAAGTGACTAAAAAATGAAGCCCTTCCTTTATTCATAATTATTTTTCAAAATTCTCTGTCATTTAAATTGTCTTCTCAAGTCATCTGAAATAATGACATTTTACTGTACTGTTAACATATTTGCCTCAGAAAGGTAGAAACCATGGAGCAAAGAAATGCTGATTCCTGCCCTTTTCTGACTGTGGCAAGAGCTGTGTTTCCAGGTAGCCCCATGGATGAACGGTTCTCGAAGTGGAGTCTCCCCAGTCATATAGTCAGAATGATTTGGGGTATGGACTGTTCAAATTCCTGCCTTTCCCTGTCCCCACCATGGATGAGTGGGAGGATGAGGGCCATTCTGATTCCGGGAATGGCACTTAGGAATTTACATTTCCATAAATGTTCCTGGCCATTCTGATATATAGTCAAATTTGGGAGTCATTCCTCCAGAGAATATAATTAGCTTTTCTTCCCAATTCAGAAATTAGCTATTTTTTGTAAAACTTGTGGACTCTCAGACTCTCCGGAAGCCTGTGTTTTCCCTCCAAAGGGAGCTACCTGCTGGCTCCAGCATGTCTCCCCAGCTCGGCTGCATGCACCCTCCACCTCCCTGTCCCTGTTCACAGCCAAGCACGTGGCTCCCTGCCCAGCTGCTGGGCAGGTTCTGACTGCCCAACAGCTCCACAGCCACCTCTTTAAAATTCATTATCCGAATGTGCAGAAATGACCATTTGGAGTCACTATCATGTTTCTTGGCTATGTGACACTCATCCGAAGGGATCATGTGTGGAGAAAACGTGCCCCTTTGACAGAGATGTTATTTCACTGGGTTTCCTCTTTCAAAGGGTTCCCCTTTTATCTGAACTATCAAATTGTTCCTAGTCCCATAAAAGCAGGACAGCTATTGTAATGGAAATTTATATACACAGTGTAAATGCTGAACTTGTTTGTTGTTTGAAAGAAGCTGCCAGAGACTAACCAGATCAGGTGTGTCCTGGTCCTTCATTCAGGCGGAGAATTCAAAGGCTGGTCTTGAAGCGAATCTCTCCTCCCTCTTCCTTATTCAGGTTACAAAGGCCACCGAGGAGGAAGCGTGTGCGTCAGACCAGCTGAGCACAGAGCAGACCCGGTCTCCTCACCTTGTCTGAGTCCAGAGCTCCTCTTTGGCTCTGAGTGCCTGGCTTGCCAATGCTTTGAGGTAATAATCACATTCTTTATCTCCTGGGAGAGCTCACTGATCATTTTTCAAATAGGACACTTCTTTTGTATTTATTTTTCCTAGGTGAATTTCTGCCCCCATCTACCATATTTCATACGAGATTAAGAACTACCTCTGGGACACTCTAGATTGAACACCTAAAGTGCAGGCTGTGGGCAGCAAATCATGAGTCATTCCTAATTGAGAAAGTTTCTGAGTGGCCACCACAGAAGATAAAGGAGAGCAGTTCTGAATTTGGCAAAAACTTAAAGTCACAGTAGAAATAGAAGTGGTGATACATGAAGCACTAGTGTTTAAAACATATTAAAGATAATCATAAATACAATCATAGCTTAAAAGGACTTTTAATTCACGTGTCCCTCTTGCTAAAACTTACAATTGCATATATTAGCCACACTGCCCAATATCTGTAAGCAAGGTGGAGACATCCATGTTTCTCATAAAATACAATGGAAAAAAAGAAATGGGATGCCATAGGGTATAATGAACAATAGGCTACAAACTGCGAGATCAGAGTTCACACCCCTACTCCATCATCACTGTGTCTTTGCACATGTACCTCAACCCCAGATGTATTTTTAAATGAAAATAGTGAAAGAAGGCAGACTGGAAGGGATGTAAGGATAACTTCGCCTAGTCTCATCTTTAAAAGAAAAAGAAGCTGACTACTAGAGAAGTTAACTGACGTGACCAAGAGGACTCAGCAATTATTAACAAAACATGAATAAAATCCCATGTTTTCAGACTGTTAATCAATGCTCTTTCTCCTTGTGCCCTCAGTTTTATCACCCATCACATGGGAACATTAATGCTTATCCTACCAACCTCATAAAAGCCTTAGAAAAAATCAATTGAGGTAATATGTGGGCTGGGTTGAATTATCTCTAAGGTAATGTGACACTCAAAGACCATGCATTGGTTCTTTTCCAATCTTCCTTATCACAATGAATGGCCCCACCATCCATTCTGTTACACAAAATAAAAGCCTTGATACTTTCCCTTCTTGCACCCCCAAATCCAATTTATCACTAAATCCTATTGAGTTTCCCCCTAAAAGGCATCTGGAGTCTGTCTACTTTTCACCATGTCTGACTCACTACCCTTGTCTCAGTACCACCACCTTTCACTAGGACCCCTACAGCAGCCTGCTGATTGGTCTTTCTTCATCTACTCTTACCCCCTTAAATGAATTCTCAGCATAGAAGACAAAGGGATCTTTAAAAATCCAATCATGGTCATGACCATCCCTACTTAAACAATGACTTCCATTGCTTTTTAAACAAATCAAACCTCTTAATCTACTTACAGTGTATCAAAAGTATAAAATATTAGCAATGAATTTAGCAAAAGAAGTACAAAATTTATATTCTTAAAACTACAAAATGTTGCTGAAAATAATAAAGAAGACCTTACTAAATGGAAAGACATTTCATATTCAGGAACCTGAAGATTTAATATCATTAAAACAGCACTACCCAAATTGATCTGCAAATCCAGTGCTATCCCTCTCAAAATCCCAGCTCTTTTCTTTTCAGAAATTGGCAAGCTGACCTCAAAATTTATATGGAAATCCAAAGGACCCAGAACAGCTAAAACAATTTTGAAAAGGAAGAGCAAAGTAGGGGAACTCACACTTTCTGATTTCAAAAGTTACTACAAAGTTATAGTGATCCAAACAATGTGTTAATGGTATAAGGATAAATAAATACATAAATGGAATAGAATTGAGAGTTAAGAGATAACACCCTCACAAATATGACCAATTGGTACTTGACAAGAGTGCCAAGACAACTTAGTGGAAAAATAATCGTCTTTTCAACAAATAGTGCTGGGAAAACTGGAAATTCATATGTAAAATAATGTTAGTTCCCTTTCTCATAGCATACACAGAAAATGAGTCATAGACTAAAATTTAAAACAATAGAACTCTCAGAAGATAATATTGGAGAAAATCATTGTGACCTTGGGTGAGGCAAAACCTTCTTAGATATGACATCAAAAGCACAAGTGATAAAAGAAAAAATAGATAAATTGAACGACATCAAAATTAAAAACTTTTGTGCATCAATGGATACCATCATGAAAATTAAGAGAACTCAATCGAATGGGAGAAAATATTTATAAATCATATATTTGATAATGGGCTTATATCTAAAATATATAAAGAACTCTTCTAATTCAGTAATAAAAAATACAAATAACCCAATTTAAAAATGGGTTATGAGTAAGGATCAGTCCAAGCAGACTATAAGTCAGTAATTAAATTATAGGGTTCTTAAAATAATAGTGCTCTGGAAATCCAGAGAAAGAAACATGTGCAGGCCAGAGGAACAGAGTTTGCCACTGTCCTTTTGAGGATCATTAAAAACACCATCTCAGCCCAGCCAGCATGGCTCAGTGGTTGAGCATCTACCTATGAACCAGGAGGTCACGGTTCTATTCCCTGCCAGGGCACATGCCCGGGTTGAGGGCTCGATTCCACGAAGGGGGCATGCAGAAGGCAGCTGATCAGCGATTCTCTCATCATTTATGTTTCTATCTCTCCCTCTTCCTTGCTCTCTGAAATCAATAAAATATATATCTCCCCTAAATTAAGGACACTTAAGAGTAAATGGTTTGCACTTCTCCTCCCCAACCAGAGGGTAAATAGCTTAAATCATCCTACTCAGAAATCCAATTAGTGCCATTTGCCAACCACAGCCAAGAACAGATGAAGTTAAGGGAATAAATCTCATTTTGGCACATCAGCATAAAACCAATGAATATTCTATTCAGATCCTCCCCTAAGACCTCTCTTAAACTCCCAGCCTTTCAAAACCCTCATAACTAAGGTCCCAGTGTGTGCTCTCCCTCTCACCTTTTTCTTCCCTCTCTTCTTTCCCTACAGGCATGCATCTCCTAAACTCTATGGGACCCCATGAGGCTTTCAACCAGGGGAGCAGTGGGCATCAGCAGCCCGTCCCAGGCTAACTGCCTGAACCTGTTTCAAAGTTGCCCTTTTCTCTGACTTCCCAGGGAGCTAAAGCAGCCATGCCTAGGCTCACCTTTGCTTCTCCCATCCTAAGACCTCCTTGTTTCACTGTCTCCCTGAGTGACTGTGCAGGATTATTCCCAATGTTTTTATGAATGACAAATAGCAGGTGCTTCCCCATAGACTTACTGTGAAGGAGACCTATGTTAACCACTTCAGCCTTCACAGCAGCCCTGTGAGGTGGCACGAGTATCATCATCCCCCTTTTACAAGGGAAGAGACTGAGGCACAGCGATATTTTTTTTTTTCCTTTTTTTTTTTTTATTATTAGTTAAGGTATTACAAATGTGTCCTCATCCCCCCCATTAACCCCCAACCTCCCCCACACACACACTCATGCTCCCATCCCCCTGTTGTCCATGTCCATTGGTATGGCTTATATACATGTATACAAGTCCTTCGGTTGATCTCTTCCCCTTACCCCCGCCCTCCCCTACTTTCCTTCTGGGGATTGATAGCCTGATTGCTGTTTCTCAGTCTTTGAGTCTGTCCCTTTTCATCAGTCTATGTTGTTCTCTATAATCCACAAATGAGTGAGATCATGTGGTATTTATCTTTCTCTGACTGGCTTATTTCACTTAGCATAATGCTCTCCAGTTCCATCCATGCTGTTGCAAAAGGCAAGAGGCACAGCGATATTAAGTGACATTTCAAGGTCACAGAGCTGTGGGAGGCAGGCTCAGGATTCACATCACACAACCCGAGTCCACAATCCATATGGCAGTCACCACTCAGTAATGACCCTTTTCTGACACTCCCAGTGGTGCTAGGTTTGGATAAGATCATCTGGCCCTGGTCCTGTGCTCCCCAAATGTCTCTTTTGGCCAATGCAAAGCCCAAGTTTCAGCCCAAGGGTAGTACATGATGAGGAGGAAGGATGCTGGCTGGATGCAGGCTGCAACAGGTGCACAGGCCTCCAATGAGGTAGAACTGGCCCCAGCCCTGATGACTCTGTGGACAACTAATGAGTTACACAAATGCAGACCCAGCGGAGTGAAGCCTGGGAGATATCCTTCCTCTCTCTCTCTCTCTCTCTCTCTCTCTCTCTCTCTCTCTCTCTCTCTCTCTCACACACACACACACACACACACACACACACATTCACACACACACACACTCACTCGCACTCACCTGTGGCATATTAGAACTTCCTCTATCAGCCACATTTACAAATGAAGGGGAAAAAACAAAGATTTCTGATTGGTTTGCAGCTGCCAAAGGGTGAGGTTTGTTGGCAAGCAGTGAATAGAGGACACACTGAGATCCTGGCTTTGTCAAAAGTCAAGCAACATGGTGTTTTCTCCCGAGGGGTGTGAGTGTGAATGTGTGTGTGCATGTGCAGGGGTCGAAGCAGGGATTGCGGTACCAGAGGAGTATGTAGCACAGAGGAAATGGATCCACACATATCAAGGCAAGAAATGTGGGCACAGTGATTAGGAAAACACAGCCATTCTGAAGTGGAGGCAGAGATCATGTTTCTCTTTCATGTGGAGCCAAAAAGAACTTCAGCCCGTGTTGCTTGTGCCTGAGAAAGCCCCAGTCCCAGGGGACACAGGTAAGTGTGGCCACAACAGCAGAAAGGGCTGTGCTTTTAGCCTCAGAGCCACACCCACACCCACACCCACACCCAGATGAAAACTGGAGGACCTCAGCTGGGCCCGGCCTCACCTTGGGGGCTATCTCCTTCAGGGGTCCCCCATATCCACACAAAGCCTAATAAATGCTATTTTTTAAAAAAATATGTTTTTATTGATTTGAGAGAGAGAGGAAGGGAGAGGGAGAGGGAGAGAGAAAGAGAAATATCTATCAATTGCCTCCCATAGCACCCCAACTGGGGATCAAACCCATAACCTGGGCATGTGCCCTGCTCGGGAATCAATCTGGGGACCTTTCAGTGCATGAGATGATGCTCCAACCAACTGAGCCACATCGGTCAGGGCTGATGAATCCTATTGGAAGACCCCAGGGCTTCCTTAAAGAGCCCCATTAGCCTCAAGAGAATCAGGTAGACCCTCTGCTCTTGACTCATCTGCCATGACACAGAATTGCGGGGGCCATGGGAAGTGGTCTAGGAATGGCTAGTGATGAGGAAAGAGGGAAAAAATGAGAGAGACACACAATGAAGAGGACATGAGCATAAAAACACCTCCCCAAAATGGGTATCGTGCATAGCACTCCTGACCTAGGGTCTGGTCATAATCTGTTTCTAATGGCGTGAGTTAAAGCAGGGGGCAGAGAGGGGGTTCTAGGGACATTCGGGTCACCGGTGAGGAGAGAGGTCGTAAAGAGGATATTCAGCTATAAGTGTCTGAGACTGCCTCCCAAGCCTCCTCACTGCCCACTCTGAAAAGAAATCATGCGTCTTCCACTCAGCCTTTGTTTCCTGCCTGGGACTGTTACAGAGACAAGAGGGTTGAAATGGGCAAAATGAAAGAAAAGTGGGGTAGAATGAAAAGCTGGCAGATTCCCATTGGAAAGGAGAGAGGATAGATGTGATAAGAGGGTTAAAGGGGAGCAGAGGAGGGAACCACAGCCCTGCCAGCTGAGCTGAGGCTGCTGCAGGGAGAGGGAGGGAGCGAGGGAAGGGCGCTGGAGGCAGCTGCCTCCTGGTGAGCTCATGTGAAGGCAGAGGAGACTGAAAGAAGTTACACTCTGGTCATGAATTTAATATCCTTTTTGTAGATTTGGGGGTGGGGCATGAGTGTTTGATTTGTTTCACGTTTCATTGTCTCATTTAAAAAAAAAACACCCACAAACCTCAGTAAACATTTAAATTGCTTTTCAATGAATTTGTGTGTTGGATTGGACTCTTCAAAGGAGACACAAGGCCATTTTATTAGCATTTCATTTCATGGCCTTAGAGATGGAGGAACGTGAGCCAAGGCCGAGTCCAGTTCACACTACGAGCCCTAAGGCTGGGCTTCCTTGGGGCGTCCAGGAGAGGGAGCCCGGGAGGCTGCCAGTCGCAGCCAGAGTCCCTCCTCTATCGCTCCCAGAATCGCTCCATTTAAAAAATAATGGGGGCGATAAGGACACATATGTAATATCTTAATCAATAAAGAAATTTTTAAAAAATAATCCGTTTTTATCAATAAAACAAGATTAAGTAAAATGGTGTGTTTTTTTTTTTAAGAAAAAGAAGACTCTTTGGCCGAAATAGAGTTTGAAAATCAATGATTTAGTCCATGTCCCTTCTCTCATTGAAAAGTAAACTAGTGACTTGCCCAAGGCCCAGTGGCTTAGTTCACCGTCCAGCGGTCTCTCCACACCTTCCTGCCTTTAGACATACAGATATTCCAACTCATTCCTGTGCTCCACACCCTGTGTGGGAGCAGGAAATTGAGGCTTTCTTAGGGATATGGAAAAAAAAAAATTGAAAACCTTCTAGATCTAATATATACAGATGCCACTACACTGACTAGAGCCCAGCTAACCGGAAAGAAACAGCGCACATCTCTCCAGGCCCTCGTCTCCACTCCTAGAGCAACAACCTTTGGTTCTATGTGTTGGCTTCCTTTGCTCCCTGGCTGAGTGCCCACCTTCGCCACCAGCTCCCCCAGCTGCTCGAAGGCGCTGCACTGTCCCTCGAGCATCTCAGGTCCAGCAGCTGGGATCAGCCAAACTTCACAGTTAAATAAGAAACAGAGGGTTAGACTCGGAGAGGTGACCTGCCCAGCCCAAGGCCACTCATCCCCCACCTGACTCCTTTTGTCACCTGCTCTCTGCACTTTCTGGAAAGCGGTGTGCTGAGGCCACCCCTGCCCCAGCTGCTGCTAATTATCCTCAAAGATGCTCTCGGCAAAGGATTCAGCACAACTCAGGAACCTGGTTTTGTAAAAAGGTGAGACTGTTTTGAAACACAACCAACATGTGCTAAACAAAACTGCACCATTTAACACACCCATTATGAGGAAAAGAGCAGCAACAGTCAAAACAGCTTTCTTCACACTAAAAAATCCAAAATATGCAGGCAGCACAAACCAAATTTGAAATGTATTGATTTCATTTCAGCCAACATCAATCAGTGAGTGAAGTGATTATGTCCAATTTTAATATTCACATATGACCAATCCAAAAATATCACTTTGGACCCTCATTTTGGGGTACCTTGTTCCTTACCTTCCTTACCAGTACTATGGCCAGGGTAGCTTTTTTTCTCTTTAGATTCTCTGTGTGCCAATCTAACCCTCCAGCTGACGCCCGGTGCTGGGGACTCGCCTGCCCTGAGTTCACAGTCCAGTGCGGGAAACAGAGCCTGACCAAGCAGAACGTAGCGACGGTCACAGCGTGTTGAGATGTGCTGAGCTGCGGCAAAGAAGAGAGTGGTTGATTCTGCCTCAGGTGTCCTGAAGATTCTCTGCTCTTCCCCGCTTCCCCCCACCTGCCCTTCCCCTGGCCCAGAGGGCTGAGTTTTCCATGAGTGGTGGGTTCTCTGGGGGGTTAGGGCAGAAGAAATAACATGTATAAAGGCATTGACTTATGAGAACATAGGGTCCAGTTTAGAGAAGGCCAAGAGAGTCCGTGTTGCTGGAGCAACATTGGGCATGTGATGAGTAATCGAGGGAGGTAAAAATGAAAAGATAGGTGGAAGTAGATGCTATTTGTCATGTTTAAAAGATTCAGCTTTATTATGTGAATAATTTTTAAATATATGCATTTAATTTTCTTCTTTCCAAATTACAAAAGTTATACAAGTCATACATACTCATGAAAATTTAAAATGTTTAAATGGCAGGAAGAATCACCCATAATCCTACCTCCAGTGAGGATCACTGTTAACATTTTCACTCATCTTTCACACACACACTTAGGACCAGATGTGCAGATGATCTTATAACTTGCTATTTTTATTTAACCACATGTTGCGAATATTTCCCATCTTTGATTATAGCATATTAGATCATTTGTAATATTTCCATGTCTTTATAAAACTATAAATAGCATACATGTACAACTCTATCTGTATAGTTGCTCATCTATTGCCATAATTTAAAAATCACAATTTCTGAATCCAAGTGAATACACATTATAAGACCTTTCATACTTATTAGCTCTCGAGAAAGGCAGCACCATTAACTTAACATGAGGAATTAACTCACAAGAGGAAATTTTCTCATTTCCTTGCCGTTATTAGGTCTTGCAATTTTTATAATGTTTGCCAGTTTGTTGACCAAAACTGATATCTCATCAATATTTAATTTTTTTATTGCCACAAGGGTAATTTTTTAATGTTTATTGACCTTCTGGTATGTCTTCTTTTATGAAATGCATGTCCCTGTCCTTGGACCATTTTTCTTTTTCTGGTTTATAAAAGCTCTTTATACATTAATGATATTATTTTTTTGTCTGTTGCAAATGCTTTTTCCAATATGTCAATTCTTTATAACTTAGTTTAGATCTAAAGAAGTTTTTAAATTTCTACATAAGCAAAACCATCCATCTTTTATGCTTGGAAGGGCATTGCCCTCTCTGAGATCAGATAACTACCTTTATATTCTTCAGTTTAACTATTTAACACATGATGAATGTATTTGATGTATGGGGTGAGTCGAGAATTTAATTTACCCCGGAATCGGCTGAATAATGGCCACCCAAACATATCAGGTCCTAATCCCTGGCACCTGGCAATCCCAAGATCTTGACATGGGGAGACTATTTTGAATCATCTGGGTGGTCTCTAAGTCCAATTCCAGGTGTCCTTATAAGAGAGAGACAGGGGAGACTTAACACGGAGACGAGAAAGAATTTAAAAATGCAGCAAGGGTTGGAGTGATACAGCCACAAACCAGGGGAGGCCTACGGAGGAAGCTGGTCCTGCCCACATCTTAGTTTTAACATTGAAACTGATTTCTGACTTCTGCCCTCCAAATCTGTGAGAGAATAAATCTGTTGTTTTCAATCCCCAAGTTTGTGGTCATTTGTTACAGCAGCCACGGGAAACTATAAGACAACATCCCACCAAATAGTTTTCTTGAAACAATATATATCCATCATTTTCTTACTTGTCCGAAATACCATCTCTAGCACATATGAAATATTTATGTGTTTCTGAGTTTTTCTTTTTTATTCATCAGCCTCTTCTTGTGTAAGTAAACACTATTTTAGTTATGTCTTTTTTAAAAAATATATATTTCATTGATTTCTTACAGAGAGGAAGGGAGAGGGGTAGAGAGAAATATCGATGAGAGAGAAACATCCATCAGCTGCCTCCTGCACACTCCCTACTGGGGATGTGCCCACAACCAAGGTACATGCCCTTGACCGGAATCGAACCTGGGGCCCTTCAGTCCACAGGTTGATGCTCTATCCACTGAGCCAAACTGGTTAGGGCTAGTTATGGCTTTTTAATTTCATGCCTGATAAGTAGCCCTTTATTGAATTTTTAAAGAAATGCATTTATTATTCTTAACTACTTAACCTTCTAGATAACAGAAAATTTAGAATGACCTTTTCAAATTCTCTAAAATTTTTTATTTAGGATTAAAAACATGAAATTTACAAGTTAATTTGAACAGAATTTACCTTTTTAAAATATTACTTTGTTCCCATCCTATTCTATATTATTAAAATTCTTGTTTTATGTCCCACAGTAACTTCCAAAATTTTCCTCATATAGTTCCTATGCATTTCTTAACTTTCTACCTAGTTTATCTGCCCTTCCTTCCTTCCCCTCCTCTCTCTCTCTCTCTCTCTCTCTCTCTCTCTCTCCCTTCCAACCTCGCTCCTTTTTTCTTTTTTTCTGTTGCTACTTATATAATTTGTTTTGAGCAGAGGGGTGACATATGATTTCTTCTTTGGCAGTTAATTTAAATTTCAAGCTTTGTTTTGTTATTTTCTTAGGCTAATACTGAAACTCATGTTTAGGTTCTAACAGATGCCATGTGGGTGGTGGCAAGAGGCAGTGCAGTTATGGTGTGTGTGGGGGTGGGGGGGGGGGCAGCAACGCCTGTAATTTTTAATTAGCTCTTCATAATCAAGAGATTATTATTTACATATTTTAAAATTGGGTACAACAGGGCCTTGTGACTTTTAAAAAGAGAAAAATAAGTCTCTAAGAGCCACAGTTAGAAGCGCTCCTATAAAGACCTTCTTGAGTTCTAATCCATTGTCGTCAGCCCTTGGCTTTAGATTCAGGAAGAAAACTCGCCTGTGTCAGTGTGGGTTCTGAGCGTCAGCCCAGCCTCAGCGATGTCCTATGTGTGCCCGGTGCTTTGGCTCCCAAGCCCAGGCATGAGGAAAGCTTTAAAAAGAGAGCTAGCCTACCAGTCCGGTCTGAGAAATAGCCCTCTCGTCTCATCTTCCAGGCCAAGAATTTGGTGAAGACCTGCCCTGCAAAAAGATAGACGGAAGGAAGGTAACATTCCATTTTGGTCTGTAAGATAAAAGGGAAAACACAACAACAACCATCTCTACTTCATTTTCACCATCCTAAACAAATAGAAAATGCTGAATCCGATGGCTTCCAGCCCCGGGAATACAATGAAGCAATACTTAATGGCACCTCAAGTTGAGCATCACATTAATAATACTGATAATTAATTAATGATTCTGATAATGACTGGTATATCATTTTTATTAAAATGCAAGCGCAATCTGTAAAAAAAAAGATGTTATCTTCTTAGCTAGGCAGACTTTTTATTTTCTTTAACTAATTAACACGCTGCCAAGGAAAGGAGAGCATTCTGCCAGAATCTAGACTGGAAAAAAAGTCCTCAGGCGAGTTTATAAAAACTCAAGAAAAGTGATACATAATAAATTAAATATACTGAAATAAGCAAAGTGTGACTATTTAACCACTTGACTATTTTAATTTAAAAGGGAGCTATGAGATCAAGGCTCGCTCACACAGGATGGAAAGTTTAAGCCGTGATTGGCAGCCCCAGAAGCTGTCCTAAATTGCTCTTTTATTCAGGGGACTGGCAAACAGAACATGGCGCCCACACGGCATCAAGCTGGAGGCCAAGCCAAACGTTCCTCGAGGGCTGTCCCAGAATCTATGTGGCTGGGGAACTTGGACAATGAACATAGCTTCTTGCACCACTTCACAGCAGCACCTAAGAAGCCTGCCGGCACCAGATGACAAGCCTGAATCATTTTGTTTGGGTCCTGGGATAGGCCAGGCCCCTCTATGGAGACCAGTTCCCCTGAGTCAAACCCCAAAGAGATGAGTGTAAATACATCTAAACACTAACCATTCGGTGGACTGAATGGGTGAAGATGAGCAGCAGATCCAGAGGCAGCAGCTAAGGAAAAGGCCCAGAGAGGCAAAAGCAGGCGGGGGGGGGGGGGGGGGGTGGGGAGGGGTGCGCACTGCCACACAGAGAGACGCCTTCAGCAAAAAGAGCCTCTTGTGTCCTTGGGAAGGTCGTTCTTCCTCTTGGGCCTCAGTTTCTATCTCTGTTTGAAACCTGCTCCTTGAAATTTATGTAAAATTGATTCTATACCCCCAATTCTGTGTCCTATCAGAAGTCCAAGGCATTCTCCCCAATAAATCTGCATGAGTGGAACAGCACAGCTCACACCGTGTTGTTCAAGGGTCAACTGTATGATAGTCTGGCAGGTGGTGCTAGAAAATATTGGGTAAAGCAGCAGATTCAAGTACCTAATAGTATAAGCAAGAATATGGGGGGGTGGGGAGGGGGAGGCACTTTGTAAAGTATATGACTGTCTAACCAGTATGCTGTACACCTGAATCTAATACAAAATAGACTTTTCTCTCATAGTAGCAGAACACAAACATGCTTAATAGTTCTATAGCTCTTTCTACCTAATAGCTTACTATTTGCCAAAATTCTTATAAACCCTCTATGTTTTCGTTCTTTTGAACTGCCCCAATGTCTCTTAGTAATGTAATAGAAACATGCAGAACAACTTTTTCTCAATAGGTTTTTAAATAGGTTTTAGAATATTTCATCTCTGATATTAATTTCATATGAAGCAGAAGGAAGCACAAAAAAATTCAATGTGTCCTTGATGTGCACCAAGGGACCAGGGGCAGTAACAGGGTGAGGACTCTAATGACCAAACCTGCATCTTCTTTGCCATCAGGGAGAAAATTTTCAAGTTTCCTGGCAGCAATTATCTGCACAAGCAGATTCATATCAGAGAACCTAAAATGCTTTCACAGGCAAGAATGCAAACTCTCAGGGGACATTCATGAAGGCAGGCTTTTTTTCCTGGTAAGCTCTGTAAATTCGGTGGTGGGATGTGGGGAGAAGTATAAATGGGAGGGAAGAAAAGCTTTCTTAAAAGCATTATTTACCGATGGAAAAAGCACTGATTTCATCAGAGCCTTGTAAAAACAGTTCGGGTCTAATGTCACAGGAAATGTAATTGAGTCTTGCACACGTGAGTCTTAGGAGAGCAGGTTTTCGGTCCTGAGGCTTTCCTGTAAGCAGTGCCCTGTGGTGTGGCCTTCAGAACCTTTGACACTGGGATGGAGCCTGGGGTTGGCGTGCTCTGTGCCTCACATTATCTTCCTTCCCATCTGTGCACAGTGTGCTAAGCTGGGAGGAACTGCAGGGCTCAGGGTTAAAGTGTGATCAGCCATGCTCCTAGGTGCAACTCTCGCTGGTCAGAATGTGCCAGGCCCGCCTTCTTTGGTTGCTCTGTGGTTTCCTGATTTGTATTTGGACTCATTAAACTGAGATAATAGGCACTTATTAAGCTGTTCAGACACTGGGGCCATTGGTGCACCTGCTTAACCATATCTAGATGCCAGGAAACTTTATGAAGGGTGACAGCAGAAATCTTGCCTAATTTCTTTTTCTTTGGAAAATAATTTAATGGTAAAGGGAGATTTTACTTTATGGTATATATTAGACATATTACATATATTATACATTTCTATTTATACTATTGACTTATATTTCCTACATTACTTTACTTTTTACAATTAGAAGATATCCATGAATTCTGCTGTAATTTAAAATGCATTTTTAAAAGGTTGAATGTCACATTTATAATAGACTTTTTAAAAATAGTATGAATATGTTCATTTAAAAGAAATCTCAGAATACACTGATATAAAACCTCTATTTTAGACCATCCATAATCATACTTTTTGGAGGTAACATCTGATAATATTTGGATGTGTAGAATTTCATCTTTTTCCCCCTATAGATACACACATATATAAAATAATATTATATATACTCTTTTGAACTGCCTTATGCCTTTTCACTTAAAAAGAGATTGTGAATATCTGTTTTGCGTATGATTTTTAAGGTGACAGAGCATACTGTTACTAGCCACCACTGTCAATTCCAAATTTTTCTAACGTATATACTGGAGATAATAATGCCAGTCCATGCTCTTTCATAGGAGAAACCCCCAGATAAGGAATTACTGGGTCAAAGGCATGTCTTTTCAAAGGTGCTCTATGCCTATTGCCAAGTTGCCCCCCAGAAAAATTGTGCCCATTTATCCTTCCTCCAGGAGGGTCTGAGAGCCCATTTTCCCATGCTCTAGATCAGTGATGGTGAACCTATGACATGCGTGTCAGAGGAGACACGCGAACTCATTTTTTTTGTTGATTTTTCTTTGTTAAATGGCATTTAAATATCTAAAATAGATATGAAAAAATATAAGTCTTTCTTTTACTATGGTTGCAAATATCAAAAAATTTCTATATGTGACACGGCACCAGAGTTAAGTTAGGGTTTTTCAAAATGCTGACATGCCGAGCTCAACAGGTTCGCCATCACTGCTCTAAATGGTTCTCAACCTTCCTAATGCCGCGACCCTTTAATACAGTTCCTCATGTTGTGGTGACCCCCAATTTCATTGTTACAAATTGAACATAATTAAAGCATAGTGATTAATCACAAAACAGTATGTAAATATATATGTTTTCCAATGGTCTTAGGCGACCCCTGTGAAAGTGTCGTTTGACCCCCAAAGGGGTCGTGACCCACAGGTTGAGAACCGCTGCTCTAGACTAACGCTGGTATTGTAATTTTAAAAAATCTTCAATTTTATATTAGAAATAAAATGACATCTTGCTTTTATTTAATAGGCAAATATAACATGGTGACCATTATTTCTATTAAAGAAGTTATTATAGAAACTAAACATGTTTCATTTATTTTTGAAAATTTGTGTTTCTTCTTTGGGGATAAGCTATTTATATTCCCATTTATTTTCTTGTTGGACTGTTTAGCCTTTCTGATGCAGTTGTAAAGGTTCTTCATGCATTAAGAAGACCGCTTACTTGTCTTCTCATAATGTTGCAAAAACTTCTCAGTTTTAAATTTCTCAACTTGGTTTACAGTATTTTTTACTTGCCTAAGTTTTAATGTTACTTTAGTCAAGCCTGTCATTCTATTCTTTATGGTTTTTACCACTGGTGACATTTGCAGCACTGTTGATTGAGGTTGCTTATTTTATGGTATATCTCCTGGCTGTATAAGCTAAAGCTAAGTCCGTTCAGATGCCCAGCTGAGCTCTGAGTATGCTAAATAACTTTGGTAGAAGAAGAAACAAGGTTTCTTCTAGAATTAGAACAAAAATCCTGAGTGTTAAGAGCCCCAGGAATATTCAAAGATATCCAGAGACATGTGTAGTTTTATGTGTATAGTTTTACTGAAGAAAAACTTTATAATGTGCCTCTTAAATGTTGCTGAGACATCGGTGTGGCAGAATGTATTTTCTAGAGATAGCCACAATAATCTCTCCCCTCCCTTACATCCTTCTTAGCATGTGACTTTGACCCTCCGGCCATGAAGAAGGGGGGTCTGTGTCCCCCTCCCCTTGAACCTGGACACTGCAGGGCTGAAGCCACCTTAAGAGGAAGCCCAAACAAGTCCAGATAAGGAGACCACACACAGAGACCCAAAGTAAAACCCATGAAGGGAGAGATGCAAGCCTCCAACTGCTTCAGCTTCACCCTCCCACCCCAGCTGGCCTAGCCTCATCTCCTTCCAAATCCAAGAGTCCAATAAGAGATATGAACAATGTAACTATTGGTGCCCCTCCCATAGTTCCTGGCCCTTCTCACCTCTGAGCACACCAACCTTGCTTCCAACCACCAGTACCTGTGTTTCCCAGCTGAAGGGCTTTCTCTGACACCCTAAAGTCCCTTCCACATGTTTCATCAGGAGGCCAAAGTGCTATCCCTTCCCCCTCAGCCAAGGGGGAAGCCCTGAGCCAATGGGGACTATAGCACATGGCATGTAAATACCACCTTCCTTTTGTTGCCTTGCTTCCTTACTCTCCTGACATTTTGTGGTTTTGTTTTATCTAAGATTAGAGGCCTGGTACATGAAAATTCATGCACTTGGGGGGGGGTGTCCCTCAGCCCAGCCTGCACCCTCTCGCAGTCCGGGAGCCTTTGGGGGATGCCTGACTGTGCTTGTGGCCATCAACCGGGCTTGTGGCTGAGCAGAGCTCACCCTGTGGGAGCAGCTCCTGCATTGAGTGTCTGTCCCCTGGTGGTCAGTGCATGTCATAGTGACCTGTCCTTCCAGTCATTCTGCTGTTAGGGTCAATTTGCATATTACCCTTTTGTTCTATAAGATTAGTTCCCAACCAAGCTACATGCACTTAAAATCCTTGTCTCAGGGTCTGCATCTTAGGGCACCCAAACTAATTTTTTTAAAATGGACAGAAAATTATCATGCAGTATGATAAGAAAAATATTGAGATATTGAGATAATATATAAGAATGGACTCTGACTCAGCCCAGGGTGGGCAGAGCAGGCTTCCTGGGTAAGGTGATGCAGGGACGGGGGACAGGGTCTGAGGGGCACCCGGAAATAGGAGGAGTGAGGCAGGCTCAGCATAGAGGAAATTCCACCCATGTGACAAAGGCCTGGAAGTGAGGACCAGTGGGGTATATTAAAGGAAATGGAAAAGGTTTAGTGTGGCTGAGACATGGGCCACAAATGCTACAGAGATGAGTGATGAAACTGTAGAGGTAAGAAATGAATTGATAATGATGGACCTTGTTTTCCAGGCTGAGAAGTATAGAAAAATGTGCCTACCTTGAGCAGAAATTTTAATCATTAGCATTTTTAGGCTTTCTAGTATTTAGATATGAAATGTGGGACTTGGATAATCTAAGCATTTTCTTATATATTTTTCTTTAAAACGAATTCCATGCATCTTGCTCTGCCCTTCCTTCTGGTACTTTTTCTCCTTGTACCAAAACCTGGGCCCTTGTCTTTAAGCCTCTGGTTTAAAGCTAAGCTTTTAAGTGTGGGGATTATGTCCCTTCGCCTTTGTATCCCTCATAGAGCCTTGTATGAAGCACTGGTCATGGTAAATGCTTACTGCATCTTGGTGTCTTACTAGTAACTTGCCCATCCCTTTCCTCCCTCTCTCTCTTTTCCCTCCTCCCCTCTCTCCACTCAGAATTTCTTTGCAATCAACCCACATATATGAATCACAGTAGCATCCCCAAAGGGGAAACCCCCTCCAGCAACCAGCTGGCCCAGCCTCATTCCATTACCATTGCCGAGTGGGAAGATCCCCATTACACAACCGAAACACAGCCCAGTGCATCTGAGCACTCCTCTCTCATCTCTCCACACTCCTCCAAGTCCTCATCTTTCCCATCATCTTCCATCTTGTTTTCCTTCTGCTTGAGGATTTGATTCTTTGCCTTCAAGTCCCTCTTACTGTCAAGTGCATGTACCTTGGCTTTCAGAGTGAAGATAAGTAGTTTTCCCATTAATGAGATCCTAAGGACATGAAAACTCCTTTTGTGCTTAGAGAAAAAGCTTAGTTCAAGATATAGAGGAATACAGAGTTTAGTGTGAATAATACAGATCCTTTAGACCAGGATTGGACTAACTTTCTCAGTAAAGGATAAGATAGTAAATATTTTTTTAAAATCAAATTCTAGCTTTATTGCCAGATATAAAATATCGAGAGTGAAAAACACAGAATAATTTTCTGTTTTTAATTGAGATAATTGATTTGTAATATAGTGTTAGTTTCAGATATACAACAGGATTACTTGATATTTGTACACCTTGCAAAATGAGCACCGCAATAAGTCTACTTAATATCTGCACCAAATATAGTTATAATTATTTCCTGTAGTTAGAACTTTTAAGATTAAATGTTTTGGGTTTTGCAGGCCATAAGGTCTTTGTTGCAGCTACTCAACTCTGCCTCCGTAGTAGAAAAACAGTGATAGCCAATACCCAAATCAGTGGCCATGGCTGTGTGCCAGCACAGCTTGACCTACAATAGCAGGGTGGGCTTATCTGGCCCACAGACCGTAATTGGCCAACCCCCAATCAGACCAAGTCTCTCACAGAAATGAGAACACTGACCCCAGAGGTGATGAGTTCCAGATTACTCTGACATTAATGGCAGTGCTGGGCTGAGGACTCTGGACTCCTAACCCTCTAGTCCTTAAGACTTCAGTCTTGCTTCTTCTACTTTGACTTGTATATCTAACCAACACTTACCCTCAGCCAGTTTGTCCCATCTGATAGTTTGATAGATCCTAACACTCAGGAACTAAAGACAGATATAAAAGCTTTGAAGGTTGTAGACACTTTCCCAGGAATCCTGTAATTTCTAATACAATCTATGTCTGCTTTTGGAGTGGTCAAGCTTCAGCTTCAGTGGATGGTGTATGTGTGTGTGTGTGTGTGTGTCCTAATCTATAGCAACATATCCCTTATAGATAGGGAAGAATATTGACAAATAGTCAGATGGCTCTTGCCCCAATTAAGAAAGTTCCCACTCCCACCTATCTCCCTATATCAATTTTTCTCAAATATTCTCAAAACTTAATGGGCAGTCTATATAAGTTTGGTGAAAAAAATGAATAAAAGTGTTAATAGAGGAATACAGAGAGAAAAAGAAATCACTCCATTCATTATGCATGAACCAAGAAAGCAGCAATCTTTCATAGGTTCTTAAAACATCTCCATGAAACAGGAGGGAGGGATTATTTTTCTCCAAACCATCAGAAACTGTTGATTATAACATCTTACATAGCATAGTAGGGGAGGAAAACTATTTCCTGAAAGCCTGTTATGTTGGGAATTTTGATTGGATGATTTTATTTAGTTCTCATCACTTCCCTGGGAGATCATTGTTATCTAATTTACAGATAATGAAACTGAAGCTCAAAGAGGCTAAATGTTTTGACCAAGGTCATAAACTAGTGCGCTCTCGATTTCAAACCAGCTCTCTCGGACCCCACACTCCCTGTGCTCTCTGTAGCATGACCGGCCTTTCTACTCTGACAAAGTCAAGGAAGAAACACCTCCTGCACACTGAGATGACCACAATGCTTGTGCTGAGAGGGAAGGAAAAGATCAAATTCATTATTTTGAAAACAAGAGTTAGTCCCATTTCAAAGTTGTGGACACCACAAGCCAGAGGATTAAGGCTCCACTAGAAGTCCCAGGTGACACCAATAAATTACTTTTGAACACTCAAGTGTTTTAAAAGTCTTTATCACTCTTCAAAACTCTCAGCTTACATTTTTGGCCAGTACATCACATTGATTTAGACATTTTGGAGAGATCCAATGTGGACAATAGACTTTGAAGATTTAAATATAAGGTGTGTGTGCTGCTCAATGCAAGTGTTCCTAGCTGAACTCTCATAAGGAGAATGTTGTGAATGCCATTGTAAATATTAACAAAATATAAAATATTTACCAGAGCACAGTGGTCAATAGTGCAGTTTTTATTAGTTGCAATCATAAGTAACATTTTTAGAGGTAGTGAGAAATTTCTTTTCCTTTATGATTTAAATCCAGTAAAGAATAACTAGAACATTTTGGAATGCAAGTCTTTAAGATCTGTGTTACAGTGTGTGGGGAATAAAATGGCCTCACTATTATTGTTTTTATGCAACTTGTTGGAACTCACACATTAATTTTTATGTATAACTAGCTAGAGTCTTATTTTTTCCTTTATGGGACACTGATCCTGCCTGTGGTTTAATGGACTACACATGATGCATTGTTTTGAGTTAACTGGTAGCATAGATAGCCTAAAACAAGTCTTGTCTTGAAGTCTCTATTTTACTTTGTGCAGAGGTAAAAAGATGCTAACTTATGAATAGTGATAGTGAGAAATAACCACTGGATTATTTAAGCAAAGACACTCTAACACAAATAAAAACTGCTTTGCAAATGTAAGATTTCCAAATTGCCTTGATCTGACTAGGTGTTGGGCATTGTAAGACATAACCTAAGTCTATTGTATTGTTATATAAAAGAACAAAGACAATCAAATTATCTGTGTTTTTCTCTATGTAATAGGATAATGTCATATTCACAGTTTAAATATTATAATGGATATAAAATGCTAGGGAGTTCTGATAAGTAGCCACTGAAATGGCTGTGGTTGCTGTGGTTACTATGACTTCTATTAGTATGACTGTCACCTCACAGCGTCATTCAGTCAGTTCATCAATCAGTCACTATGGTGCATACAGTGATGCAGGTTATTCGGGGGGACATCATAGGGCAAGACAGAGTTTCTGCTCTAAAAGGGACCACAGTTCAGATAACCCTTCAGGAAAACACAAACACTGCAATTCTTCCTTTCTTACATTGGCAGTGGTCAAAACTTTCCAATTCCATTGTCCAGTTACCAGTCCCTAAAAAATAGAGAGAATAGTTGTAAACCTCCAAGAAATATGTTTTGGGAACTCAGAAACACAAACTGTTTCTTAAGCCTAAATTGAATAAGAAACTGTAATTCAAAACATTTCCAAATGGTGGCTCTGTAAATCATGCACAGAAATAAACTGCTTCCTTTGAAGGCAAAGACTTTTGATATAGTGACCATCTAATGATAGACTACTAATAGGTTTATTCCAAAGACATTGTCCTTCTCAGTCTCGTTCAGTTGTTCATCACTGAATACAGAAACTTACCTGAAAAGTGGACTCCTGGGCCAGTTAGGATCACTGAAAGGCTAGTCATATTGTGTTGGAATGGAAGCATGACTTTGATATATATCCAAACTGGTCCAGAGTGCTCACTGACCTTGCATCTTTCCATCTATACTCAAATCTATCTCCCATCCCCATCTCTTTAAAGGGATTGTCCAGCCCACATACACCTCAGAAATTTCTCCTCCTTCTCTTATCTTTCTAGCTCCCATCCCTCGCCACAGTATTAGACTGGATAACCACTTGATCCAAGCAAGTTCAATTATGTTTACTCTTCCAGTGACTTGGAGATGCAGAGATTGAGTCAATTAACTATGGGGAGTAGAAACAGAAGATCATTTAGATTCAGGGAATGGGACAGCTATTGGCAGGTGGCCATGGCAACTACCTAGAAGTAGATGAGTGAATCAGAAAGAGGGTCTGCAGATAAAAACGAGAGGAGCATATAGAGACAAGGAAAAGAGATGCAATCTCCCAGTGGTTTTCCAGTTCCTAGGAGACCTGCTGTCTTTCCTGAAAGTGTGTTTCCACAGGATTTCTTTGCATTCTTTGATCAACTCCCTACTCACTTACGCTTCCTTGAAAGGATTTCAGTTCCCAGAAACCAAAAGCTCCCTGGCTAAAACATTCTCTAGCCACTCTGGCAGATTATCTTGAACTAACCATCGCCTGCCTGGTCTTCCAGAGGCGTCAATCATTCTCTAGCTTAGGGAGTGCCTGACTGGTGGAAGTTGTTTGTTGTCGATGAGACCTGGGAAAGAGGCAGACACAGAAACTCGTGAGAAGTAAACAGTGAGTAACACTAAGGAGAAGATCAAAGTCCAGTCCTGCTAAACAAGAAGGTGGGGCACCATGACTGGCTTTGAAACACAGGTTGTCTTTTCTCGGCTGCATTAGATAGGCCTTTGGTTGTCTCAGTAACATTTGCAACAAGAATTAAGGAGTCTCTGTGGCCCAGCCCCATTCCTTAATTCCAAGAGGAAGATTGACATATGCTGACCCCAACACACACACACACACACACACACACACACACACACACACACACACACACACTTTTATCTGTTTTAACATATAACAAATCTTTATGGAGTTTAAATTAGCTGTTGTAGGTAAGTCATAAGAAAGTCTTCTGTGAAATGGAAACAGAATCATTCATGAATAAACAGTGTTCCGTATTCCAAAAGAGACCTATGGACCAAAAGAGAAGGAAGAAAATGATTTCAATGTTGTTTTTATGTGTGGTTTTTTTATATCTCTATCGAGTGTATAACTTGAAAGTTAGAGTATGGTTCAGTGGCTTTCCTTTTCCTTGGACTTGGGATCAAGGAGCTTAATATTAGGAAGAGAGATGAGACAGGTGCATAAAGAGACCCATACTACAAGAAAGTGACAAATGCCGTAAGAGAAGCATAGATAGAGGTGTGGGACTTTGGGAGAAGGAAAATATCCTTTCCACGTGGGACAGAAATAAGGAGGACATTGTGATGAAGGGCAAGACCAAAGGAATAGTTTTGACAAACTAGTGGGATTGTGGAATAGACATTGTGTGGGCCTCAAGCCTTGACAGGAATATTGGGAGCACAGTACCTCTGATGACTGCCACAGAGAAAGCTGGGCTGGGTCATCCCAAGGTATGTTGCTGTAGCCATATCTACTCTGGGAACTAAGGACTGAATACAGTTGTTAACACTTCTAAGTAAGAGAATAGGAACTGGTTGCTATCAGGAAAAAGAGGGATAGCTTGTGGGCTGTGGTCATTTCCTGGGGGTGGTGGGGGGGAGTGCAGAGGGCGGGGTGGTGAAGGCCGGTGGGTAGTTATCCAAGCCCTCAGAGCTGGAAATTACAAGCAGATGCTGCACATCCCCATAGACCCTGCAGGCTTCCCCACAAGCACCTGCACATTTAGGAGGCTGCAGGAGCAGGGCTGCGCGGGGGTGCGCTCCCACTGCTCAGTGAGCTCATCAGGAGATTATTTAGGAGTGTCCCTGCGGCTGCCTCTGCCCGGAGCCCACAGGGTTCGCCAATCCAGGGCAGGTGTCTAGGTTGGCCTCTGGGATCCCACACTAAGAGATTTCCACATTCCGTGCCACAAAACAGGGGTCTGACTCTCTCTAGTTAACGCTGTTTCCACCCATGGTCCAGGGAAAGGAGGCCACATCTGTGCCATTCTTGGGATGGGGCGGGGACTTCCTTGTCCCCATTCATGAGAACCGGAAAGGTTTTTTCCTGAGAAGCCAGTCCTGCCTCCCTCCCTCTGACTCATGGGGCCAGACACCTGCCATTCCCACATCGGCTATAAAACCTTTTCCTCCACGCCACGGCTGCCCCGTGTGTCACCAGGAGCCACGCAGCCTCAGCTCTCTTTCCCCACTCTGCTCCCTCCTTATCTCTGGGCCTTGAAGGTCCCCCCTCCCCATTTTCCTTTTTTTTTTTTTGCTTTTGAATTCAACCTGGTACTTTAAATTCTTTCATTTTTAAAGCGTTTTTATGCATTAAGACTGGAGTCGAGGGTTTCCCAAGCAACTCAGGGCACCATCTTGGCTGAAAGTCCTCCTCAGCTAATAAGCGACAGAGCTGGGTTTCAAATCCAGGTATTCGTTTTCAAAAACATGTTTCTTGCAGAGCTTCTCAATAAAGTTGAAAGACTTAGCCAACATGAGTTTTTACAAAGGAAGGATGGAGGTAAACTCATGGAATTATTACCCCCCCGAAGTTGGTTATAGGTTAAAACCATCCATTTGAAGAGGGTTTAGAAAACTGCACAAAATGAAACTTCGCAGTGGGTTAAGGTATTCTAGAAACTGATCCTGACTTTATGAACTTGGCGTTGAAGGCAGCTTGCCTCTCACAGTGCTCCCATGTGTGAACAGGGGTCTACCCAGCCTGGTAATACTGCGCCCTTCTGACTGTAGCAGGAAGGAATCACTGCTTACAGGTGCTGTTTCTCATATACAGATCCTCTCGTCTAAACACGCACACATTCATCTGCCTGTGAACTTCATACACACACTCCAGTGTAAAGACAGTAAGACAATGTTAAGAGCACGGGTTTTGCTTTGGGAAGAAGTGAAGTTTGTTATGCAACCTGGAATGTCTAGGGGACAGACTACAGAAAAAATGTGAGCCATGTTCCTAGAAAAAGGGGGATTTGCTCCCACCCTCCTACAGCCTGCCATATTTTTGACGGCAAATTTTCATGTACTAGGCAGCTGAGTCTCATCGCAAACACAGCTGTATTGACTATCCATCGTTTCCATTTCCACTAATGCTGTAATTGAGTAGTGATTGAGTATTGATTACACTACAACTATTCATTTAACTGACTTGGCTAGAAAATGGAGTGCTTGGTTGAGTGCACTTCCTGTTCCTACATAATTTAGGAGGTTAGAACCTGCCTTTGAAATTCTTCCTTATACACATGTAGACATATTGATTGACCTAAATTAATAAATAGTTGTCAAGTACAAAATATAAAAGCATGGGCGTTGGCAACAACTTGGGTTTCCATCAAGGCTCTACCTCTTGTTGGCTTCATGACCTTGGGAAAGTTATTTAACTCCTGAATCTCAATTTCTTCACCTGTAAATTGGGGATGATATAAACTCCATTTCCTAGGATTATTGTGGGGATTATTTTAGATCAAGGACGAAGAATGCTTGGCATGGGTCCTGAGGCAGAGTTTGTGCTCACCAAGCAGCACCTATTATTGCTATTATTGTTATGAAACTGAAACTGCCTCATTGCAGAGGAGGCTTTCAGTGTGACAGGTCCATGATAGACTCAGAGCAACCCACAGCAGAAGTCACTTGGAAAAGGAGGGGTCAGAAAACAAAGCCAGTGATTGGCCTATGGATTTGCACAAGAGAAGTGGGCAAGTAGCGACTGGATGCAGGCACCCTGGCGGGTGGCTGAGCTTACACTGCTTGAGTCAGTGCCCTGAAGCCCATGTGGTTAGTTGTTGAAAGAGAATTCCTTGTCCCTGTAAGATGCAAATCCCCAAGAGGTTCATTTTAAGAGCCATATTTTTGGACTGGCTGCTATAACCCTGTGGTTGGAGCTAGGATTGTTTTTCTGTGTGATTATAGCCTGGTAAGAAGAATCATGGCCTGGAGTCTAGTTAGGATTTAGACTGCTATCATTGATGGAACTCCAGCTAATGAGCTCTCACATGCAGGACGTGGTTTCAGGCAGATCAGGAGACATTTACTCTTAAGAAAAGTCAGTCGCTCTTTGTCCTCTCCAGTCCACCCTCCAAAGCCCCTCTCTGGTTTCCCATACACAGTGTTTGTCCCTCTGGGCATGGCTTCTCAGGAGGCTGGGAACAAAGAGATTGGGTCTTCCAAGGTCACCAAACTTATCTCTTCTCCCTCCCTGCACAAACAGCTTGTGTGAAGGCCACCCAGACTTTTGCAATCAAAGAGAAGCTTGCAGGAAAGGATATGGCCAAGGCTGCTTATATTCTGCCAAGATGAAGCTCAAGTTGCCTCTGTGGGAGAACTTCCCTGCCATTGCTAACTAAGCACCCTGCCTGCCCAGGGGGCCAGGGGTGTGCAGGATTAGGAGCTACAGTCCCAAACCACTTTCTTGCCTCTGTGCAATGTTCTGAGATCAGTCAATCTATTCATGGATCACAAGTTGAAAACAAATTTGCTTTAGCAACAGAGCAGCAAACAGGAAAAAAAACCCACAAAAAAATAAAACTTGATGACCTATAGCTGTGATTCTCAGAGTCTGACCTGGACTAGTAGCATCAGCATTACCTGGGAAATGGTTAGACATACAAATCCTTGGGCCCCGCCCCATTCCTGCCCACTGATGCAGAAACTCCGAGGATTCTGATGCATGCTTAAGTTCAAGAACTTCTGGCTCTGAGAAACCCTGGCAGTGGGATTAAAGGAAATCATCCTAGAGTCTCATGGAAACCAAAGTGTGGCTAAACAGGTATGCCTGTTTCATTTCCCACCTACCACTCCCCCATAATGACCTAAGGAGGAGCCTGTGGAGGTAGGCAATGGTTTGGACAGAGCAAATAGATGAGACGGGCATACTTGAGGCTATCTGAGTGGTGGTTAGCATCTGTTTCCACTTGCTCATTTATTAATTAATGTTCTCCATGCCATATACATGGTTTCTGTTTATCCTTCAGAAATAGCCATCATTATGTACAGGGTTCTCAAACTGGCAAGGTGGAGAAATGATTCAGAACAGGCCGAGAAAGAGAAAGAGAAACAGCAACGCTACAAGTCCTGAAGGTCAATGCCAGAAGCCAGCAAATCCCATCGATATGGCTCCGAGGAGAGAAGGTTGGTTGGAAAGGGAAGAGAAGCTGAAAAAGAGAAAATAGCTGGAGAAGTGAACACAGACAAACCCACTCCAGCATTTACAGGGCCAGGGGCAAAAAGGACCAATGAAGATCCACATACTATGTGTCTAAATGCTTCAAAGTTATAAATCAAATGAACAGACTATTAAGTAAAAGATGTACTATCTTTCTCCTTTGACAAACATACCTTTACAGTACCCTGAAAGTCCAGGGTTGGTAAATTTAACTCGCCAGAATTTCAGAATGCATTGATGCAAGGAGAGTGGTCACCAGACCCACACCCTTTCTCTTCCCATCCTGGTTAGTCCCCACATCCCTGGGGGGGTTCATTCACATGCACAGATATGCTGCCTGTGGGTGCAAGCCCCCTTTATACCCTCTGCAAACAGCCTCCTGTGGCTGCCACTTAGACCTAAGAGGAGCGCCTTAGCACCAGAGGCTGGACCCAGGGAAGATGCCCATAAAGGCTGAGCATCTTTGGGTCAGGAGACCCTGCCTGCTCTCTTGGAGCAGGTCTTGAAAAGGAGCAGGCTCTAGGTGGGCATGACTCCATAGCCTGTGTATTCTTCAGCTCATGGGCAGAGGAAGATAAACAAGAGCAGTTTCCCTGAAGTGTGGGTCCAGGACAGGGGCCATCTTGCTCAGGTCTAGCAATGGTACTGGGTAGAAAAGAAAGTGTCAAATAAGTAAGAGAGGGGAGGAAATAGCAGGCGATAAAGACCTCAGAAGAACAGCTTTAAAAAGTGGCTTTTACTGTTACCTATACCATAAGGGACCTGATATTTTTCCGGGCATCAAGCTAGGATTCTTCCTCTAGGTTGGCTGAACACCCACACCACAGAGAACAGTGAATGCCCATGCCTGATTCATGTTTTATTTCACCACCTAATTACTACTCAGAGACTAGCAACACCTTATTTTCCTGTGATAATAACTCTTGATCTGTCATACCTTCCTATGCTGCACATGGACAATGAAGGACAAAAGGAGGGAGGGAGGGAAGAAGGGAGAGAGAGAGGGAGGAAATTGGTTAGTTAGTTAGTTAGTTAGTTAGTTCATTCGTTAGTTATGATGACAGACCAAAAGTTTCTCTGGGTGAAATAAAAGAGTATTTTATCAGATAAACAACTGAAAAGCAAGTTTACACAGAAAATTGGTAACTTTGTGCAGCATTTTGGGCTTTATGATGTGGGTTGGTTGTTACTTGGCTTAGCTTCTGATGTTGCATAAACTTCATTTGAAGGTTTCTCTGGCCAACTGTTTTGATGTAGGTTATTTGAGTTTTGTTGTTTGCTGTTTAGCACACATGAAATACGATGCATCTTCTCTGAGAATGTTTCATTCCCTGGGGCTGGAAATGCATGCGATTAGGTGACCCACTCCATTTCAAACCATGTGTTCATAGTACTGAGGGCAATCTAGATCACAACATTCTCATGCTTTCAACCTCTAACGTATCGTTTCTTGGAAGAAAAAATTACTTTCTAAGGACAAAATCAACAGAAGATAAATCACAAAGGAATCACAAAGGAAAAAATGGATAGAAAAGCATCATGCAAAAAAAAAAAATTAAAAGGCAAACAGCAAACTGGGAAATGGATATGTCATAAATATAACTAAGGGAATAATTATGAACATATAAAAACTTGATGCACATATTTTAATAATCATCAATTATTTAAAAATGTACAAAGGGCAATGGCAGAACATTCACAAAAGAAAATTTATAATGACTAAAACATATTTTAAAATATCCAAAAAGAGGTAAGATAAAAATGAGATGTGTTGATTGATAAAACTTTCCTGAATGCAGCTTTACAAATGTGTCAAGAGCCCTAAAAAACGTCCATGCAATTTTTTCCTAAGAACGTATTATAAATGTGGGATGATGTTGATATAAACAGGTGCTCTGTGCAGCAGTATCTGCAGTAGAAGGTAAGAAACAAAACTGTCTTGTCCCCATCAGAGCCCAGCTGTGCTCTGGAACTTCCACTCTGGAGCCCAACTCTGGTGATTTCATTCTTTCCATTTTTCTCTCTGTCTCACTTAGCATCAATCTACTGGATACATCTTATCAGTATACAAATATGTTGTGTTCCCCAAAATTTTAAATCCTTTTTTGACACCACGTCTCTGGCTACAGCTCCATTCCTCTGGTTCCCTTTATAGGAAAACTCAAAAAAAAATTTATTTCCACACGCACCCTCACTTTCTCACCTCCCATTCACTCACTGACTTGCTCTCTCTTGATGACATCCGAGATGACCTCCATCTTGCCAAGTCCAATGGGTACGTTACTTTCCTGTCCTTAAACTCTCAACAGTATTGCACATGTTTGGCCATGACCTTCTGTGTCTTTCTTTGGCTACCAGGACACCATATTCCTGTTTTTCCTTTTTTTCTCAGTGGCCACTCCATACCAAGCTATTTCCTGAATCTTTCTTCTCCGTCCACCTTCTAAGGCTAGAGCTCCTTAGGTCTTAGTTCAGAACATCTTCTCCATCCATACTTATTTCCTTAGGTGTTCTCATCTAATCCCATGCCTCAGCTGCTGCCTTACAGCAATAATTCCAAAATTTATGTCTTCTGGTGTGAATCTCTCACATGAAGTCTAGACTCATATAGCCAGCTACTTAGTCAATACCAACATGTGTACCTCAGGCATCTCACACAGACCTCTTAATTCCACCCCCGCTCCCCAAAACAGCCAGGTCTCCCTCTGCCATCCCTACCCCTGGCACTGGAAGTCTTGCAGCATCATTTCCACCTCATTGCATTCATAAAGGCCAGGTTATTTTCAAGAGGAAGGGAACTACTTGTCTTTTTGTGGCAGGAAGGGTTGCAAAGTTCTGGAAGAGGATGGCATGTGGCCATTTGGAGAATACAATCTGCCAAATATGTGACAGAAAAACACAACTAAGAGGAAGTGGCTGTGATCACTAATAAAGCCAACATACACCTTCAGTGTTAATGGGATGGGGCGGGATCTTGCTATAATGTCACCTGTGATCTGCAGACCCAGGTAAACTGGGCACTGATTTAGCCATCTGTTCAAGAAATAAAAGCAATAACTTCAGTGTCTCAAAACATGTAT
Source organism: Myotis myotis (assembly GCF_014108235.1). Classification (NCBI taxonomy): domain Eukaryota; kingdom Metazoa; phylum Chordata; class Mammalia; order Chiroptera; family Vespertilionidae; genus Myotis; species Myotis myotis. The sequence goes on from NW_023416357.1 coordinate 39,555,578, forward strand.
GCACTGGAGATGCTTCCTAGAGTGTAACTCACCTGCCCACGGCTGCCTCCAATCTTGTTTCCTCCCTGTGCTTCACAGACAGTCAGAACCTCAATTTCATTAAATTAGAGAAAATATAAACTTCCAGTCTTTCCCTTTAATCTGAGACTAAAATATTTGGACAAGTACCTACAAAAACTCTGATAAAATCTATTGTAACATCTAATATTAGACATGCATAGACTTCCCTCTGTGGTTGAAAAGGAAGGGAGAGGGAAGAAGGAAGGAAGATCACTGGACATACAAAAAGTAAGTTGTTGAAAACAAAGGACTATTCTTAAGATGAGGAACAAATACCAGCCCCACCCATCAAGAAACAATATGAGCAGTTACAAAAAAATATAAGACGCATGGGTAATCAGAGGTCTGAGGAGACGTAAGTGGAGGCTATTAAGGATTGCTTTCAGAATTTAAAAAATTAGCAAACTCAAGATGCACTGGAGGCAATAGAAGTAATAAGCAGTAAGCTTGATACTGAAGTAATAAATGAAAGTTGTAAGATGAGAAATTTTTCCATTATTTACAGGGAAAGGATAACAAAATTTATATAATGAGTCCATATATAAAAGCCCTAGAGGACGAATGCAGGGAGACATTTTTTCTCAGGAGAGAACAGCAACAATGTCCCTGCAGAAAGATTTCACACTTCTGTCAAAAGCATCCAAATTATTTGGGAAAAAGAGACCCCTACCTAGGCATTCTCTGGTGACCTTATAAACACTCACTTAGACTTTGCACTTAAAGACTACAGGTAGTGTCAGATGGGTACTAGACTCACAGGGGTGATCACTTTGTAAGGTATATAAGTGTTGGATCACTACATTGTACACCTGAAACTAATATAACATTTTATATAGACTGTTATTGAAAAATAAATTTAAAAAAATAAATAAGGACTATGGAAACCCACAAATATTTGCTACATAAAATGAATTGCATTCAAAATGGAAATAAATTAGATTATGAGAGTTTCCTGTAATACTAAATCACACAGGTAAAAGGGTCAAATAATGGCTCTGAATCCTGACAACTATTTAGAACAAATAAGGTAACTTGATAAAGTGGCTGGTTACAAAATAAATAATCCAGAGTAAAAATCGTTCCCTGTTCTGGACAATATGGCAAAGTAAACTCGATTCTGAAAACTGCTGGGAAGTCGGAGGGAAATCAGGGCCCCCAGGGCCTAACATAAAACCACTGAGAAATCCTTGGGGAGATACGAGGTTCTTGGGTCATGACTGTGGATTGGGCAGAAGGGGGCTGGCAGCCACCCACAGGGGGCAGGATTGGTGACTGCTTTCTAGTGTTCGCCTTTTATTTGGGATCCTGCCTTGCTTTGTGCAGGTCAATGCTTGCTTTATTACCCCAATGGGGCAAGAAGAGTCAGGCTCAGCCCAGTGCCAGCTATGCCAGGAGGAGGTGGTGGGACAGCTCCATGGCAACGTCACAGGCTAGCTGAGGAGAAACTGAGAGGGGCAAGTACATATATGCTGGCCAACCCTGAAAATATTCTCCCCACCCAGATCCTTGTGAAACACTGCATGTTCCTGTCTTCACAGAAGACCAGTCATGTTTCCAGGGGAACAAAGATGAGCACACTCATCATTTTCTGACAGATAAATCCCGAGAACCTGTGTCATCTAGGATTTTCTCTCCTCAACTCAAGATGGCTGCTTGACTTCATCTGTAGTGGAGAATGGGTACCAGAAGCATATTGGGATGTTTGCTGTCCATACACAATGTGCTGTTCCACTTAATTCAGTGGAAGCAAGAAGTCTTCTCATCAGGGTGCTCATAATACCTATCACCACACCACATACACACACACACCACACCACCACCACCGTGCACCATCACCACCATCATGCTATACCTGCGCCACCAACATACCACACCATACACACTACACACCCCTTCCCCACACCATACTACACACATGCATATCCCACACTGCCCCCCCCCCACACACACACATGCTTCTCATTTGAAGATTCCATTTGTCTGCAACATAAACCAATGACTTACAACATTTTTAGGCTAGAGTATAATCCTGAGACCTGTGAACATTCACTCATACTTGTTAACTAGAATGAAAAAGAGTTTTAGCCCTAGCCGGTTTGGCTCAGTGGATAGAGCATCGGCCTGTGGACTGAAGGGTCCCAGGTTCGATTCCAGTCAAGGGCATGTACCTTGGTTGTGGGCACATCCCCAGTAGGGGTTGTGCAGGAGGAAGCTGATCGATGTTTCTCTCTCATCAATGTTTCTAACTCTATCCCTCTCCCTTCTTCTCTGTAAAAAATAAATAAAATATATTTAAAAAGAAAAAGAGTTTTAGCTGAATATAATAGAGAATGTGGGTGGGTGCAGAAAGTCACTGTTACCTCTGCTTATGTTGTTTAGGAAGCAGAATGATGCCCTTCGGACTGTGGAATGGCTCAGTGCCTTCCTGAATCACTACTCCCCCACAACAGATCCACACTTTCAGATTCACTCCCTCTCACATCCTGCCGTAAGATATTTCTGAAGGCTGAGCCATCCTCTCCCTTGTCAAGTCAGCTTTCTTAATAGCAATGCTTTGTCAGTGGTTTCTCTAGGATATCTTCCTCCCACTGGCCCAGAGGAGATGAGGAAGGTGCATGTGTTTGACCTGGAGTGAAATGGAGCTAAGTGGACAATCTTCTCACTCTGGCATTTGACCATGAACTTTTCTCATGTCCACAAAATCATAGAGGGTTCTGTCCATGTCCCAAGTCTCTGTTGAAAGGTCTCAGGCAACTGTGTAGGCTGGATCCAGTGCCTCTGTGAGGAATCGGATTCTCACAAGAAGTGTCTAAGAGGCCAACTGGAGGAAGCTCAGCTCCAAAGTTGGCTGGATCATTCTGGAAACAGCATAGATGCCCAGGCTGGCAGGGGAGCAGTCCCCCTTTGACCTCTGACCCACTGCACCCAGGTCTTAACCAAAATGAAGCTGATCTCTGAGTTGCCCCTAAAACTATCTCAAGGAGAGAGAAAAGTGGGGAATGGAGGGCAGATGTTCTAAGCACCGGCACAGTAATTAGTCAAAGCTGCCTTTAGGCTTCATTTCTTGGGAATGTCATCCAAGAGGGTAGCATTTAGGAATACTGAGAACCCTGATTGTGCTTTAGCCTACATTCACTTGACGAGGCTCCAGTAGGATTTTCTTAAGCCCTGTGTTTGGGGGATATGTTTCCGTAGGGATAGTGTCATACACTGGGGTCAGGCACTAAGGACATTCACAAAAGCCTATGTGATTTGTGACATTTATTAGCTTAAGGGGCTGCCTCTTGGAGCAAAACCTGCCAGTCACATGGGTCATGACAGAGTCAGAGCAGATCAACAAGGAGGAAGCCCAGGGTATGACCTGAGTTCTAATCCCAACTTTTCTCTTCCTCACAGTGAGACTTTGGGGGAAATTACCTGAGCTCAGTCTGCCTCAGCACCCACCCAATCCCAAAAGGGAATAGTAATAGTATCTATTTCCAGAGTTGTTGTGCAAATCAAATGAGATAATACAATTAAAATGGTTAGCATAGTTCTTAAATCACTGTAAATACGTAAATAAATCCTAGCTTTTAATATTCAACAAGTACTGGCCAGGCTCCTGCTGGATGCTGGGATGTGGAGCAAGTGAGAATGAAACATGTAAACTCCCTTCCCTGCTCCGCTGCCTCCCAAGCCTTGTCTTCAGGGACATCTGGTAGGTCTGGGTCCAGCAGAGTGGACCAGAACATTTAAGGCGTGAGGACCTCCTACCAGGCAAGCTCCTGAACACCTCCCCTTCCCAAATGTACTCCCCATCACTGTTCCTTCTCAGGCTTCAGGAGGTATCTGCCCATCTCCCTGGGCCCACCTCTCCCTTGCAGGTGATTGTCAAGTTGAACAGAGTTTCCTGCCTCCCCTCACCTCCCTATCTCTGGCAGACAGTTTTCAAATGATGTTTGGCTGCTTGGTAACAGTGAAAAGGGCACACTCCAGGCTCATAAAGCCTTCTCCTCACTCCCCTCACCCTTGCCAAATGGCAGAGAGAAAGACACGGATGCATGTCAGTGACAGTGGTCTTGTTGGTGGCAAAATGGTGCTGAAACAGTGTTGGGTATTAGATGGATGGAGTCAGACCACACCTTCGTTCAACATCCTCGGTACTTGAGTTCTGGCTAAGAAAGAATTCAGAACTAAGACTCAAACTGTAAGAGCAAGTTCATTAAGAAGGTCACAGAGGTAGAAGAAGTGAGCGGTAGAAGAAATGGGCTGGAGAAACAAGTTATAGAAGCAAAAGAAAGGCCCTTGAAACTTAGGAGAAAGAGAAGCAAGGAAAAAGCTCCTGGGGGAAGGGGGAAGGGAAAGTGGGCGTGCTCCATGGAGAGACTGGGTCTTCTGTCTTGAGAGTATTGATCTGGAGGTTTCCAGGAGGATTTCAACCGAATACTCATCAGCTTTCCAGGTGTGTCCTTTAGGGTCATGTTCTCCACTGATTGGCCGGCGCTAGGGCAGGGGGTCATTAGTCAATGCAGCTGGTCCTAAGGTCAGCCATAGTGTCACTTATCTGGTTTTGCTGCTTTTCTGGGCCTAGAGCTGAAACCCAACTGAGGCCTAGATGTATTTGATTCTAGTCAGAACCTCATTGTCCTGGGGGCTTAATGCTTGGGGCCGTTTTCCAGCCTCCTTATTGATTCACCCTCTAAGGCATCTAACTCCCATGACTAACAACACGTCAGGGGAGGAAAGGTCAGGGGAAGGTCTAAACTGCATGACCATCAACATACTAGGGGAGGAAAGGTTACCCTGGGGGCGAGGTCTTGTTTTTCCCAGTTCTGTCCTGGCGACCTTCTGCACCTGACCACTGTCCTTGCTCTGCTCATGTCTATCTAACTGTCTCCCACAGTCTTGCTTTATGTGAAGCACCAAACACAAGTTCCTGAGGATCGGTATTGCCCATCACTGAATGAGTCAAGGTCATTTCACCTGAGAAATTTCAATGCAGTGGGTTTGAGGCCCAGATAGGAGTATTTTTCAAAAGTTTCCTGCTGATTCTCATGAACAAACAGATTCCAGTAGAATCAAAGAGACACACAGCTCCCTGGGACTGCTGGTCGCTGCAGTCCAAGATCACCACTAAACATCTAGGCATGAAGGATGGTTCCCTCCCATTCATTCCTTCAGTCATTGACACCAGAGAGAAGGGACAGAAGAGAGGTTAGCAGGACACCCTTCAGAAAGAAGTAGGGTAGGTGAGGGATACAAAAGAGGAGGATCTCCCACAGCTAATGGGGAGGGTGTAGATTTCCTTTGGTCACAGGGCTGACCCCACCATTCTCAATATCCCTCGTGACCTCGGGCCTCTCAGGAGTGCCCATAAAGCAATTTACATAAGCCAGAGATGGCCTGTGTATTGGAAACTGCCTTAACATATTCTTTTAGTCAAAAGCTCTGGCCTTTGTTTGAAGTCACAGGACCCCAGCCCTCCTGGCAGATCCCAAGGGAGACAAGTGATTGTTGAAGAATGCGCTCTGTGCCCTGGCCTCTCTGCCTGAGCTGCAGCTGGCCCTCTGTGGGACTGGAGGCTGCCATTGCCCGGGGGACGGCCGTGGGGCTGCGTCTCCCAGCAGGTGTGCCAGACAGGCAGCAGGAGTCTGCAAAAGACAGGGCTTTGTACAGGGCCTCTTCTTGGACCTCGAAGCTGATCCAAGCTACATTATTATGAAAAGTTATTAACTGATATTCAGTTACAGGATCATGGGCTGAACAAAGAACAAGGCCCAGTGCAGCCGAAAACCATATGGCCTTGGAGGATGCACGCACCTGCAAGAACAGGCAGGCCTGGTTAGAAACCGTCATCAATTCTAGGAAAGCCATAAAGTTTGGACTTGCTTCATGGCACTTTCTAATTAGCTGCACGGTGAGTTTTCTCCACTTCCTTATAAAGGCCTGTGCACCCTCTCCCACCCCTGCGGTCTCCCAGGGCAGCTGGGAGAAGGTTCCCACCTGACTCCCAGCCCTGAGGCAGACCACAGAAGACATCATAAACAGGAAAACAATGTTTACCTCTGGATCCAAAACAAAAATAGAGAAGAGACTCTTCGGAAGTCTATTATCATGAAGAAATAATCCCAAAGGGGGGAAAGCATAGTGCTTTCAGATAACAAACAGCAAGAAGCTAGGAGCCATTCCTATTGATTCAATGTAGAAAAATGGTTAAATCAATTATAGAATATCCACCCAATTGAATAGGTAAGCAAAGAATAGAAAGATAAATGCAAATGCTATGTGATGCATGGAAAAAGACTTACCATGTAACATTCAGTAAAAAAAAAAAACAAAAAAAGTAGATGCAAATGTAGCTCTGCTATACTTGTGCCGGTAAAGTTATGTATTCACAAGGCTGCGTAGCATAAGGTAATGCGACACGGAACACAGCTTGGCTGACCATGGTGGTGGAATTGTGGATGGTTTTCCCTGCCTTTTGCTTAGAATTTTGGTACTGCTTAGGTAATGTTTGTGTAATGCACGCTTACAAATAAAATAAAAAGGGAAATAAGAGTAATGAATATTGTTTTAAAAAGCAGGGAGGGGGCAGAGGAGAGCAGACATTGTGGCATGAGCCAAGCCTAGGCCCAGGTTTCCCAGAATGCAGCCACATAAAGTGACTTTTGTGAAAAATTCATTTCCACCAGGGCTGGTCCCCACAAGAAAGAAGACAGATGAATAGCGCCCTGGAAGGGAGCAGAGGTTTCCACTGGCTTCTCCGACAGTGAGATGCTGAAGTCATTGGTTGGCACTTAGCAGGCTGTGAGCTTGTCAGGAAGATAAACGTCACTTGGGGGGCAAACAAGGCCCCCAGTGCCTGGGTGGATGAATGTGCCCCAACAGCTGCACGCAGAATGGCAGGGGGAGATGTGCAAAGAAATCCCAGGAAGCGGCCCTCAGCTTTCTCCAGTCTGGGCGCCCCCTTCTCGGGGGTGGGCTCCCCAATGCTTTATCAGAAGGCTTGGCCACCAGCCACCTGGCTACCGGAATGGCAAAGGGGCCATGCGTGGGCCCCAGCCCACACCGTCCTTTGCAAAAGGAATTACCTTATAGGAACTCAGAATTCGACTCATGGTCAATTAAAATATGTATTTCTACTGTCTTTGGATTCATAGACATCCGGAGTCCGGGTGGAGGAGGGAGGGAGTCATTCTCCTGAACTTGAGGATTGGGTAAATATGTCTTCTGTTTAAAATTCTAGAGGCTCACCGCAGCGGGAAACGCATCTCGGCTGGGTTTTCATTCTCCATCGCCGGGGTGGGAGCAGGGCTGGGAGGAAGTGATTGTGCATTCAGAGGAGGACGGAGTGTGTGGGAAGGGTCAGGGGGAAGCACCCGCTGTGTGCTGCAGACGATGAGACAAGCTTACAAAATATCTCCTCTTCCAGGCCCGGGAGGGAGGCGGCCACATGATATTTCCAGTTAAGAGAAACACATCAATGTTGCAGCCACAGCCTGGGACAATCAGGGCTGTCATTCCTGGCGGCGGCCAACGGAAGGGAGGGCGCAGGAGGGTAATGAGGCGGCCGAGAACGAGGCTCAGAGCCTGGAGTCAGGAGTCGCTGATAAACACGGCATAAATGTTTGAGGGGCCAGGCCGCATGGCACTCAGCTTTGATACCTGAGAAGCATCCAGACTTGCCCTTCGTAGGAATCCACTCAGGGCTTGTGAAATACACCTGTGATTCCCACACGGATTTTTTTTTTTTTTTCAGGCTAATGTGCTTGCTGCCTCCGGGCTTCCCTGCACATTGTAACTGCCGCCTGCATGTCTTCTTTGGAGGAATGGGTGCTTCGGGATGCCTGAGAGGTGGGGAAAGTAGTTTTACCCGTGGCAGCAATCTGGTCACTCAAGGGGATATTGAATCTGGGGGGCAGTTACCACTTCCTGGACAAAGGAATCGAGAGATAAAATGTCTTTCTTAAGCCCTACAAGATTCTCTGCTCCCAAGCATCTTCGATCTTGTAAAGTAACCTCTCCCTTGCTCTCTTGGGGTGGCATCTGTGTGCATCAGACAGATGGAAGATGCAATCTGCACGGGGATTTCCACTGGAAGTGGGTCCGAAGGAAGAAATCCCACATTCCCAGAACACACTGCTTGTTCGCTCCTGCCCTTTGGTCCAGTTTCCCCAAACTCTTGCATCTAGCAGCTGAGCACATGAAGAAAAAAAGAAACTAGGGAAATCAAATGTGAAACACAACAGATTTTATTTATCCTTATTATTTATCCTTTCCGAAATGGAGATTGTGTCCTACACTTGGCAACATTAAGCCATACAAAGGAAACGGGTGACCTCAAGACAGGCCCAGATGAGAGGGCATTCTTTCAGATAGTACTCCTGGCCTTAGCTGAAGTGCCCTGACCCTATTTGCAAATACCCAACTCCCACCCCTTCCTCCAAGGTCAACTTCTAGTGCCCTGTCCTCCAAGCTTTCCCTGATAATCCAGTCCTGTGAGGACAACAGGTGTCATAGTACCCTGGGTAAGAGCACGGACACCAAGGCCAGATGTGCTGTATCTGCCTCTCAACAACTCCACCAGGCGTCTGTGCAGCCATGGGCACGTGGCTCACCCACTCTGTGTCCTAGTCTCCTCACAGATAGGGATACAGATTGCATCTACTGCTTAGTTTGTTGGGGGCTTTTTTAATTAAATGTGTCAATACATGTGAAGCTCTTACAAGAATGCCTTGCATATAGTAACCACTCAGTAAGCATTAACTACTATTATTATTCTCTCATTACCTTTTTTAAAATTTTCACAGGGTTATCCTGATGTTCTTTAGTGGCACACTCATTTCTATGGGGATTCCCCTCCTCCCCTTTGAATTCTTCTTATTTGAGCCATATCCTACCTTCTGTTCTGTAAGGGAAGATTGGGACCTTATTCTCTTTCTTTCTTTCTTTCTTTCTTTCTTTCTTTTTTCTTTCTTTCTTTCTTTCTTTCTTTCTTTCTTTTTTCTTTCTTTCTTTCTTTCTTTCTTTCTTTCTTTCTTTCTTTCTTTCTTTCTTTCTTTCAACTCACCTAGTAGAAAAGAGGGATTGACTACTATGTGAATGAAGCATGAAAGACAGAAACATGAAAACAAATCACAACCTTGTCCCTGCCTGTTGGGGTCACGGTGTAGAGACGGAAACTAAAAGAAATATCACAGAGGGGATGAGTAATGAGCAGATTATGTGAGGAGAGAAGGGCATGAAGTAAAGAGAGGAGAAAAGATCCATGTGTGTCGCAGGTTGGGGAAAGACGTGAGGAAAGGAGGGTGCCAGAGTCAGGTGTGTGTGTGCGTGTGTGTGTGATATGTACTTTTTCAAATAGGCATATAACACATATGTACTGAGCTCTTGCCATGTGCTAAACCCCATGACAAAGTTCGACTCTTGCCAAGGAGAAAGGAGAACTTCCCACTAGTACCCTCTCAACCTCCACTCCCTCCCACCTCTGCTCTGGGGGAGCAGCGCCCTAGCCCAGAGTCCTTATCGCATTCTCCCGCACAGGCAGTCTGACATTGCCCCCGAGCTACAGCAAGAATGAGCACTCCCAAGAGGGGCCTCGTGCTTGCTCTCCCTCTGTGCCCAGTGGGGGAGGTTCCACTCTTGAAGATACGATTTGAAGATGTGGGTGTGCACATCTGCCATAACACCTCAGGAATGGAGTGGATACCCAGAGTGTCAGAACTAATGAGAACACACAAGATCATCTTGCTGAGCCTGATGGGGTTCAAAGCATGTTACCCCAAAATATGCCACTCTGGTTTAAGAATTATCTTGATCTGAAGGCAACTGAGAAGAAGCAGACACAATGAAAATTCTCGCCTTCCCCTCTCTATCAGAAAGAACAGGAGAATTGTTAATCATCAGAGACAACTCTAGACACATTAGCCCAGAGATGGACCATCCACAAAACATTCATCTTCCACAAGAGGCCTGATGCATGAAAATTCATGCAAGAATAGGCCTTCCTTCCCCCAGCTGCCAGCACTTGTTTCCCTCCAGCATCCGCGACCTGGGCTGCTTCCCTCCTCCGGCTGCCCACAGGCACCTGGGACCCAGGCTAGCTTCCCTTTGGCCCTGGTTTCATCCGGAAAGATGTCCGGTCTAATTAGCATATTACCTTTTCATTATTATAGATTAGTTCCCCCATACATTTACCTTCCCATAGTTTGCTTCAGCTAAAAGCCTACAGCTCCCCTCCTTTGTCTTGTCACTTCTCTACAAAGATGCTATAAAAACCCAACTTCTAACCATCACTTGAGTTATCACCACATTCTGTTGTGTAGATGCTCACTTGCTCACATTAATTAACTTCTGATTGTTTTTTTCTTTGTCAGTCTAATATGCAGAGTCCCAACCGCTGAACCTAAAGTGGAATGAGGGGGGAAAAGAACCTCCCTCCTCCTGACTCCCTATTTTAGAAACATGAAAAAGGATGGGGACACAGGACGTGCCTCACATCACACAGTGAGCCTGATGCAGAGCTAAGGCCGGCAGCCAGGCTCTGTGCATGGCTTTATCCTATGGGAAGCACCACTTCCAAGTTCACATGCTGTTGTGTTTGTCTCTCTGATCTCATTTCCTATATTGAAATTATATTGGCTATTACCAAGTAGACTGTCAAAAGCACTTAGGAACTCTTTTGACCATGACCCACAAGAAGAAATAAATCTGTATCGTGACCCAGTATACATTCATACACGCAGCTGAGTCTGTTCAGGAGACAGTGCCGCCTGAGATGCACAATGGCATTTTCCATTGTTTGGTTGTGTTCTCTAAGTTGAAGTCATGCCAGACAATTTGAGAAACATTGACTTGGGAAGTGTCTTTGTGTGGGAATCATGCAAAAGCCAACATTGAGGTGAGGACTTATGAGCAGGAAACTACTCAGGAGGTGAGTCCTGAAAACACACCTGAGGGGACAAGAGAATGAAAGGGAAGAGAGAAAAGCCACAGTCACTTCCCTAGGCAAACTGAGGCTCAATCCCACTAGGTTGCTCTGAGAAATGTCTATAATGAATCCCAGAATTATCCCAGCAGAGTGGGGGGCCTGGGATATTTATCCTCAGGCTCTTTTGGCTCCTTGTTGAGGACCTCCTCCAGGGAATATTAAATCCACAGAACTTCTACACTGTTCTGTGCAGGCTAAAAAGGACCCCGGTGCTGTAGGTGAGCTCAAAGGTAATGGAGGGGACATGGAGTGGGGCGCCATGCAGCTGCTCCAGAAAGTGGCATGCGGTCTGAGGCTGTTGTGCCCGCCCCATAAATCATCCTGACCCCATTTCAAAATGAAAAAGCCAAACAAATGCCAAGTTAGTAGGAAAGAAAGGGTTAAGCAAGAGAGTTGCTGTTAGATTCAGACCCAGAGAAAATGCAAAGCACTTCCCTCTCATTTTTTCACTTAATTGTAATATTGCTGACATAAAGAAAAGGTGAGGAGAAAATTAACTGCAATCTGTAATCAAACTGTGTAGAATATTGTTGCTTGAAATGTAATGATCTGAAATGTCTCTGACAATAAATCCAGACAGTTAGTGGTATGAGATTTCACCTACGGATTTTTCTTTCTCTATTTTGGATTTTCGACTCACATCCCAGCCATGGGTGTATACAGTTGGCCACCTCCATGAGGCTTGGGCCTGCACAATGGCTCAAGAAGCCAAACAGAAGGCACTATTATATTTACAATCCAAAAGGAGTTTGAGGTCTTTGAAGTTGAACGACTTCATGTAATTATTAATTGTCATCATAATATAACTATGCCTGGAGAGACAAGCCTGAAGGAAAAGTGGGCTTTCACCAAGGGCTGAGCCCTCACCTTCATTGATCAAACACACATTTCAGAGTTCCCATCCTGACATGTTCACAGCCCGGCATGTGCAGTCCATCTGGAGTATGTGGTCAGTGTAGGCAGACAAGCTGCCGGGAAAAGTAGCCTGGATATTACCCATGCTTCTGCCCATAGCCATTTGACCTTAGACAAGTTGCTTAATTCTCGGAATTTCTTTTCTGTATATTGTGAAAGCAGTTTGAAGACTCAGAAAGGACTGTGTCATAGACCTGATAAGGGATCAAAAACAGAGAATCACATCTTCTCTAGTGATGTAACTTGGGATGTCCCACTTTGGTCACTGCCTTGACCCTTTCAGTCCATCTTCAGATGGAGACACTATACAAATAAAAGCAAACATTTGGAAAATACCTGAGTTTTGCAAAGGGATTTCTCTTTAATCCAGCTTGCCTTAAGCTCCCTAGCAGATCTGAACAAATGGATGTGTTCCTTTATCCTTATTCCCATCATCATTGCCATCATCTGCTACCTTCGCACACTATGGAACACCTGAAGTGTACCAAGCATTCTGCTAGGAAATCAGTGGGGATTCAAAGGCTCATAGTCACAGTTCCCAAGAGGATATAACTGAAAGATAAAAATCATATGTATAAATAGAGACATGGCAACATGAAATATCATGGGCTAAGGACCAGATCGGTGGTCTGAATAGTTGGTGTGATCACAAGTTAGAAATGTCCTCCTCGTATATAAGGCCCATACCCTGTGCTTTGAACCCCATTTCCTTCCACGTTCTTGGGAACTATACCCTATCCACCACCCTTTACCTTTCCAATACATACAATCAGTTCCTCTGGCTGGATACTTCCCATCAGATCTTTAAGAGGCTTTATTTTCCATTTAGAACAAAATCCGCACTGAGTTCCTCTGTGTCTCTCCAACTACACCATTTTCAGGCTAATATCTCAAAAGAGTCACCCCACACACTCCATTCCTTTCCTTATCACTCACTTCTTAGCCCCGTCCCCTCTGCAGCAGCTGTATCGGGGCTACCAGCGGCCTCCATGCTACAAAATCCAAGGGGCATTTTACTGTCCTCATCCTCACTGCTCAGCAGCTTTTGGCACTTTGGCTCACTCCATCCCAACATTCTTAAGCTTTTCCACTGACAGAGAACATCCTATACAATAAAGAGCTAATATGGTAATTAGACTGGACGGCGGAACAACTTTCCGGAATGACCAGTGGGCGGGTGGGGCGGGGCCACAAGGCAGCTGGCGCTGCGAGGGCCCAGCCCCTTGCACAAATTTGGTGCATCTGGCCTCTAGTAATATATAAATGTGAAAGAATCATGACTATAAATGTTTATAAAGTGAATATGTCCTTATAATCACCATTTGGATAAACAGAACATCACCAGTACCTAGAAGCCCCCAACCTTAGTGCCCCCTTCCTGTCTCCCGAGAGGTAACCACTAGTAGAGGATGCTGGGGGAGTCACCCAGAACCTCTCCAGGCCTGAAACATTCAGTCCCCCAGGTACTGGGAGTGTTAGTAGCTGACAACTCTAAGCCTAGTCCCCCTCCAAACCTCCTCGGGATGAAGGGTGCCTTACTCTAGTTGACACACCCACCTGAGGGCACTCCACATCCAATGACTGGTTGATGTGGGAATATAAAGGCCTAGCCCAGTGATGGCGAACCTATGACACGCGTGTCAGAGGTGACACGCGAACTCATTTTATTGGTTGATTTTTCTTTGTTAAGTGGCGTTTAAATATATAAAATAAATATCAAAAATATAAGTCTTTGTTTTACTATGGTTGCAAATATCAAAAAATTTCTATATGTGACACGGCACCAGAGTTAAGTTAGGGTTTTTCAAAATGCTGACATGCCGAGCTCAAAAGGTTCGCCATCACTGGCCTAGCCCCTACATCCCAATTCAATTAAACTCTAAGGGCCATAGCAGTCCCGGAGCTCCCATTAGTTAGCCCAGTGATTTCCAACCTTTTTCATCTCACAGCACACATAAACTAATTACTAAAATTCTGCAGTGCACCCAAAAATATATTATATACTTTGCCAATCTGACATAATAAAATAGGTATAATTTTGACTCATTCACACAGGAGGGTTATTGTGTGGGCTGTTGTCATTTTATTATTTGACAAACAAAGGAAAGAGAAGTCAGTGTCCCTGACGAAATAGTCAGGTATTGGATGTTTTAAAAATTCTTGCGGCACACGGGTGAAAATCGCTGGATTAACTGAAGCCTTTGCTGGAGCTTCATCACAGTTCACCTCCTTCCGCCCTGTGCAGCTGCCTCCATTTTTTCACAGGTGTTGACACCCAGAGCACACTCCCCAATAAACTTTCTACACAAATCTCTGCTTCCTGGGGATTCCAAGCTGTGGTACCGCCAGCGGCTAAACTCCTAACATCATGGATTGTTCTATGTAATGTTGAACTTTATAATAAGGAATCATAATAAGGTGTACACTTTTGTGTCTGGTTTTTGTGCAATATTGTGGAGACAGGTTTATATATGTATTGTGTACAACAGTAATTTGCTTTTTTAAAATTGGGATACAGTGGTCTTTAAATAAGTGCTCCACAGTGTATTTACATGTCTACTGTGGATGGCATTTTAGGTCTCTTTTAATGTTTGGTTATTATGAATAACTAGAGGCCCAGTGCATGATTTCATGCACCAGTGGGGTGCCTCGACCTGGCCTGCAGGATCAGGCTGAAACTGGCTCTTTGAGATCCCCTGAGGGGTCCCAGATTGTGAGAGGGTGCAGGCCAGGCTGAGGGACCCCACCAATGCACAATGAGGGGCCAGGGAGGGACACGGAGGTTGGCCAGCTGGGGAGGGACCATGGGTGGACTCCAGGGCATGTCCGGCCCGTCTCGCTCAGTCCTGATTGGTGAGATCCCAGCAGCAAGCTAACCTACTGGTCGACTGTCTGCCCCCGCTGGTCAGTGCATGTCATAGCGAGCAGTTGGGCGGCCTTAGCATATCATTAGCATATTACACTTTGATTGGTTGACCAAACGACCGGACGACCAGACACTTAGCATATTAGATTTTTATTATATAGGATGCTGCAATGGACATTTGTGGATAGATCTTTTGGTTCACCCATGTAAAACTTTCTGTTGGGTATATATCTAGGTGTGTAATTTCTGTTGCAAAGGTAGAGTTATATTCAGTTGTAGGAGGTATTGCTAAGGAGTGTTCAAAGCATTTGAGCCAGTTTATACTCCAATTAACAGAGTATGAGTCTCCCAGTTGGATTTGCCATCTGGGACTTTACAGAAAAATGCTGCTGATTCCTGATCTAAGCCAAAGAATGAGAGAAGCAAAAAAGATAAGTCCTAAGACCGAAAAGCACCTGCTATGTCTTTAAGGACAGATAACAGCAGCAGTTTGTCTAGACAGAGGAGATTGGGTAGAAAAGTATGGTTTATATGAGAGGCCAAACAAACTTTTCAAGAAGGTGACCTGAGGCTTCACAGGCTCTCTGGTCTCTGCTGAAGCTGATCCTCTTATAGCTCAAAAGCAGCCACAGGTGATGAGTCAAGCACGAGAGGGAATATGTGCCAATAAAACTTTATTTTAGGACACTGAAATTTGAATTTTACATCATTTTTGCATTGTCACGAAATATTACTCTTCTTTTGATTTTTCAACCATTAAAAATTATAAAAACCATTCTTATTTCATACAATAAACAAAACCAGGAGATGAGCCAGAGATGGCCCACAGGCCACAGTTTGTTGATGCTCTTTGTAGATTGTGGAGACCTAAATAAAAAATATGAACATTACTGATAAACAAAGTACTTAGGATTTTTGAGGAAGGGCATGATGTGTGCAAATCAGTGTTTTAGGAAAATTGAGGTGGTAACAGTATTTGGGATGGATGGAAGAGGGAGAGATTAGAATGGGGTAACCAGTTTCAAGGTGGCCTAGGTAGACTTAGTATGGACTAGAGAGATGTTACCTCATGGGGACAGTGAGAGTATAATGAAGAGGATGGGAATGAGTGCAGGAAGAAGTAGAAGAAGGATCTTATGACTGATGAGAGAGAAAGAAGGAAGCATCAGTGTCTGACACCAGGGTTTTGAGCATGAGGGAATGGATGAGTAAGAGTCTGATGTTAAATGGTAGAGAGACAGTAACGGCTCAGCATTTAGGGCATGGGCACTGATGCCCAATGCTTGAGTCTAAAACCTGGCTTTTTAATTCACTAGCTGCAATGTCTTAGATTCCTTCTCTAAAACAGGATTAATAACAGCCCCTACTTCTTGAGGCTGTTATGAGGATTAAATAAGTCAATACATATAAAGGGCTTAGAACAGTGCCTGGTACATAGGATGCACTAACAAGTGCTAGTTCTTATTGTTAATCGTATAATCTCATTTTTAAAATCACAAAATAAAAATTTTAAAGAGAGGAAGCAAGTTTAAGAGGGAAAGTAATATCTGGTTTTAGACAAGTGCATTTCACCTCACCCCAGGCAGCAGACAAAACAGCACTGAGAATGGAAGCTCAGAAAGGCCAAGATGTGTGTTCGCATAGATATAAACGTATGTTCATATAGACAGCAACTTGATTCCATGGGAGCTGAAGATCAAAGATATAAATATAAAAACGCATATGTGTCAAGGTCTTAAGCTCTGGTTGAATTTCTTTTCTGTCTCAGTAGCTATGGACCCTTGGTTGGTTTACTTAACATCACTATACCTAATTTTCCCATCTTTAAAATGGGTGTATAACCATAGTACTTACTATATGGAGTGATTGTAAAGGTTTTAAAAAGTAAACGTGAAGCTCAGACAGAATCTACCACAAAATGAGTCTTCAATAAATGTTAGCTTTATTATTAAGACTACATTTACAAAAACTAGAAAACAGGGAAGCACCAGGAAAGGGAGGCCCAAAAGGCGCAAAGAAATCCACCCAGGGAGATAGTCCTTGCAGGACTTCCCTATCTCCTTCTTCAGTGCATTGCATCAGGATGAAGAATGATTTTATGAGAAGAACTTGTTCGACTCCTGTAAGGTCAATGGCAAAATCCCAAACTTCCCAATTAAATGCAGTTGACCTAAATCTGCTGGATGACAATGTCTTTAGGAACAGCCCCCGATGTTCTTTAAGTGGCATGGATGGGGCTGCCTGGAAAATCCTCTGACTCACACAACCCTCCTCCTTAGTGGGACTCGAATAAAACCCCGCAGTTGCTCCTTTTTAGTTCAGGTGGAGGGGCTGCCGTCATTTCAGAGAGCACTGGCTCTGCCTGCAGCGCTTCCATTTAGCTCTGCATCACATCAATCAGGATCTTACATACAAAGTTGCTCATCCACTAATCCACAGTGACTGAAGGTTACTTCTCATCAAGCTTCTTAATTTGCTGCTTAGAAAATTACTTTGGGTGGAGGCAATTAGTGTTGCACACTTTTGAGGAGAAAATTGCAGCCGAGCCCATTCTGCCTGCATGGGTCAGGGATTTCCCCAGCACCCCATTCAATCCTTCCCTTTTCCCTTTTTCTTGGCCCCTATTCAAACAGTCTGGCTCCTTAAAAGTTCCGAGTGCCACATTTAAAATTCATCCCAGCCACACTTGGCAAAGGAGAAGAACTTGGGTAGGAGAACATAGATGATGATCTTCCCAAACAGGATTGGCTTCAAGAAGGTTTTCCCTGTCCTTACTGATTGGCAACCTCCACGTATGGGTTTTTCAGATCTGTGAGTGTTGGAGTGGGGTAGGTGTGGGGGTGTCTAGGCAGGGAGTGGAGATCGACTTAGAAGTTTTTCTCAGTAATCACAGCCTCTCTGGTATCCTCTTAGTCCTTTCTGGAAAAGACAAGGCAGAAATCTCTGCTGGGCCAGCCAAATAAAAATCACTGACAGGGAAGCCAAAGGGACACAGTCAGTCTTAGCTGGAGGCCACCATGAAGGGACTCTAGACCCTATAGGAGCCAGTACCTTTGCCTTCTTCACTTGTAGAGGTAACAGTACCAGCCAGAGGCTGCCTAATGCCTCTATTACTTGACCACAGGTACACCATGAAAATATTGCTGACTATCCCCTTGGACTCTGAGTAACTGCTTGGCCCAAAGACTATCCTCCTGAATACCCTAGTGGTGGGGACTAGAGTTGCAGCTGGTGTGTTCAGGGTACTCCTCTGGTGTTGTTAGCCCCAGATTCCATGGTTCCTGGCTCTCATGGTTCCTAGGACACAGTTCTTTACCTGAGACATGTTCTTCACCCCAGACACTCAATGAACACTTTGGTGGCCCCTTTACCTTCACCCAACATGGAAGATCGGTCTTTTGGTGTCAAAACCATCCTGTCCTTTCTTAGGAGGAAGGCCCAGGACCCACTGGGATTATAGAAGTAAGCAGGGTCCAGAATGCACAATGAGTAGGTTTTATGACAATTCTGGTAAAACCCAGCAGGAATGTCCTTCAAGTGACCCTAATGTGTGATGTCAGTGGGGTATATTCTCTCTTACTGCCCACAACTCCTTTCCCTTGTCCCTGCAGCTTGTTTCCATGTCCTTGATTTTTTTGTACCTGGCTCCTGGGCTGTGAAATATGCCTCTTACAGCCCTAGTATCTTTACCAGAATAGAAAGAGGATCTGGGCTAAAAGTAGACTCCCCAAGATTTAGTCCCTGGAGGTTTCCTCTCTTAAGAGTATAGTATTTATTAAAGGAAAGAGACTAAAAGTCCATCCATCTCCAGCTATGTGGGGATGCCACTGAACTGTAATCAATAAGAAGTACAGCCTTAGTGAGTGGAACAGCCTTTTCTCCCCTGATGGATTATTATGTCTCTAGAAACCAGTGGGACCATTATGCTAACAGGGCTGGGTCTGGATTCTATAATGCTTGGAGTGGTTTACTCAGTGGAGTCTTTCAGTCCTACAATTAAGTCTTCCCCACAGACCTACCTCCTTCCCCCCATCAACTCATAAATCTGACGCTGTTTTGTCTGAAATACAGCAGATTTGCTTTCGTTTTCATTTGAGTTTGAAGTGGGAGGCTGCAAGGGTGAGGTCTGGACGCTAAGAGTAAGTATAAGCTATAATTATATTTCTTCACATTATGCCTTTGATTATGTTTTGATTTGATGGATTGCATACCCCCTACTGCACACACCAGGATTCTTTTGACAAAACTAAATACACATATTTTCATTAACCTTCCCAGTGACTTCCCACAAATACCTTTTGAGAAGTCTCCCAGTGTTCTATGAGAGCCTCTCTTGATAAAATCTTACCTCAAAGCCACAAAAGTACTAGTAAGAAATAATCTCCAGAGACCTTGTGAAATTTCTTGACCGTTTGGATTGAGACAATCCTTTGCTTTGTTCAAATACCAGAATGGACTGACAATTGCCTCCCTAAGATAATTTCTCCTTTGACTAAATGTGTAAACATGGAATCAGCAATTTATTGGAGCTTGTACAGTGATGACCTCAGGGTCACCATATCTGAGTCCAGCAACCACTTCCTTGTTACGACCACAGATCAAATCACTTTCTGTCTCAGTTCTTATTACTATAAAAATGATAAGCAGAGAATTCCATTTGTGCTCAAAGTGGCCAATCAGTATTCAGAACTGGTAGGCTAGGGGCCAATCAGTATTCAGAACTGGTAGGCTAGGATAACTATTAAGAAACACTCCAGCCTGGCTGGTGTGGCTCAGTGGTTAAACATTGACCTATGAATTAGGAGGTCACAGTGCAATTCCCTGTCAGGGCATATGCCCGGGTTGCAGACTCGATCCCTAGTTGGGGATGTGCAGGAGGCAGTCCATTATGATTCTATCTCATAATTGATGTTTCTATCTCTCTCTCCATCTCCCTCTCTGAAATCAATAAAAATATATTTAAAAAAACAAAAAACAAATACTCTGATCTGTTAAGTACAATAATTATTATTTCTAGCATTCACTTGCCTTGAGTTGATAGGCACGGACTATGTTGTTTTAGAGACTGAAAGCAGAGGAAGAAAGTTGAGAGCAGTTGTACATTTATTTGAGTTCTTCAGTGCCCTCATCTCTGAGAGAGCATGGAGAGACAGGTGACATGGAAGCGATACTGTTCCTCATTCTCCTCTTGGGCTGGTGTTGGGATCACTGGAGAGTGGAGTTAGCACAGTGCTTGAAGAAGCTGGATGTCTGAGAGACTTTGTGAAGACTCTGGGCAATGACAGTGCTGCATTAGGCCTAGCAGTCCTGGAATTGAGAGGAAAGCCAGTCTCTCCATTGTCACATGGCATGTGGTCCCCTCCATCCCTCAACACCTTGAAAATTGACAGCAATATTGGAAATAAGAAGACAGCATGCCAAATGAACATGGGCATTTATACATGCACCAGTGGGGCAAATGGTAGGACAGTGGGCTGAAGATACAATTCGTAGCACATACTGAGGGACGGACTATGGCTCACATGCTGTTCCCAAGAAATGGGAGATTCTCCTTTGGAGTACCAAGAAATACCCAGAAAGAAGACATTTGAAGGAGACTGAGCAAAGTGGGAAAACTGCAGACTCTTCATTAGCAAGTGGGGATAAGAAACTCAGGATTATTGATGTCATTGTGATTTCATTTTTAGAAAATAATAAATCAAAATTGCTTTAAATATTTACTCATAAGTATATGGGTTCCAGTCTTTTCCATTTTTCTGTATGTCTGTATTTATGCCAATACCTCACTGTCTGGTTTACTATACCTTTATAGTAAGTCTTAAAATCTGGTAAAATAAGATACCAAAAATTTTGGGGGTTTTTCCAATAATTCTTTGGGTTATTCTAGGTCTCTTATATTTCCATATAAATTTTTGGATCATCTAGTCAATTTCTGTTAAAAAGCCTGCTGAGATTTGGGTGGAATTTGACAAAAATGCAAACAAATTTAATGAAGAAAGCATAGTCTTTTCAGCAAATGTTGCTGGAACAATAGTATATATATATATATATATATATATATATATATATATATATATGCACATACTAATAAAAGGGTAATATGCTAATTAGACCGGGTTGATCAGACATCTTCAGGTCATCTTGTCCTCTTTCCGGACAAAGCCATGGTGGCGGGGGCCAAGGCAGAGGTGGTTAGGGGTGATCAGGCTGGCAAGGGAGCAGTTAAAGGAGATCAGGCCAGCAGGCAAAGGGGTTAGGGCGATCAGGCAGGCATACAGGTGAGCAGTTAGGAGCCAGCAGTCCTGGAGTGTGAGAGGGATGTCCCGCATTGGAGAGGACCTCCCCCGCTGTGCATGAATTTTATGCACCGGGCCTCTAGAATATATATATATATATCTCAATCCTCTCATGATATACAAAAATTAATTTGAAATGGATCATGTAAGAGCTAACACAATGACACTTATAAAAGAAAATATAAGGGTGGGCAAAAATAGGTTTACAGTTGTGAGTATGTGAAAGAATTTATTCTTATCTTACTATTTATTAATTATTGTTTATTTCATATGAACAACTATAAACCTACTCTTGCCTACCCCTATATAGTAGAAAATCTTTGTGACCTTGGGTTAGGGAAAGATTTCTTAAACAAAGCATAAAAAACATAAAAGAGCAAAGTGATAAATGGTACTTCATCAAGATTTAAAACTTTTGCTCTTAACTAAGTTACTTAAGGAAATGAACAAGCAAGCTACAGACTGGCAGAAAATATTTACAAAACATATATCTGACAAAAGACTCTTGGAACTCAATAAGAAGAAGACAAATGATCCAATAAGATAAATGAACAATAAAGTAAATAAGTTCGGCAATTTTCCAATGAAGATTTAGGAACAGCAAATAAGTACATGCAAAGATGCTCAATACATTAGCCATTAAGGAAATGCAAATTAAAACTAACAGTAAGTTACCTCTATACATCCACTAGGAAGAATGAAACTAAAGACTAACAGTAACAAGTGCTGTGAGGGATGTGGAGCATCTGGAGTTCTCATAGATTGCTGTCGGGAATGCAAAAAGATAGTCACGTTGAAAAACAGTTTGGCAGTATCCTGTACACATACGTGTAACCCAGCAATTCCATTCCTAGATATTTAGCTACAGGAATTGAAAATACATGTCTACACAAAGGCTTATCATTTTCTAATGTAAGAAGGATATCTTAGTAATGTTTGTTGTGCTATTTTTAAAAAGCTAACATTTTTCTTTAAATAATTTTACTTTTAATATTTTGACTGACTGAATTTTTTTGTTCCCTTCACATATTTCTTGAAACTTAGCATACCTATTATCATAGACTGTTAGAGGATATTATGATTCTTGATGAATTAGAAAAGGGATTTCGGACTCCAAATTGATGCATATTTTTGCTAAGTAGCAACACATCCTGCCACCCAGACCCTGAGAAGGTCCTAGGTTTTTAGATGATGTATGTATCATGTTGATCTTAAACAAACAAACAGCCAGATATTTGTCCAGCAAAATGGGTTCATTCGGGAACAACAAAGAATTGCAATTCAGGACATGCCCTCTAATGGCGAACCACAGGCAACCCTAGAGAACAAAGAAGAAGAACATTCTTTTATAGCAGAAAGAGAGAGTTCAGAGGGACTGTTGTAAACAAAGAGTCCATTGGAGGAAACTGGGAGTTCAAAGTGTAGTGGTTTTCCATTGGCTGAGTTGTAACAGTGACTAAGTGGTTACTGGGTGAGGAGATTCTCCTTCAGTACTAGAGAAACATCTCCCTTTCGAGATGGAGCAGTAGGGTGTGAGAGTTCCCCATGAGGATCTCCCAACTCCAATTTAAATACAATTTCTGTTCATTAATTTTCATAGTTGTCATCTCTGGAACTCCTCAAAATCTTAACAGGCCAATTATGATTTTCACTTCCTTTGATTTTTCTTTCAGATTATGTTTACATGCTGCCTTTACATGTCTAAATATTTAACCATGTGAATAGAGCCTTCTTTTAGTTTTTTCTTGACCATTAGATTCTCCATAGCTACAAATCTTGACTCCTGACATCTCTATGTGCAGAGAACAATGCTCACATCAGCAGTCATTACTCTTTGGTTTCAGAAGAGGTCAGACAAGACAATGAGCTAAAAGTCAAGGTAACAAAAGAACAGCAGATCTGTAGTGGGCCCTCTTCACAAGCCAGTGAACTTGATTCTTACTTATTAGGAGGTGAGGAATCTGGGGCTATTTCAGGAATGCCAGCAATTTTGCCCTAAAGCAACTTTTATCTTCTTGCCCCTCCCCATGCTTGGTTATAAACTGGAAACATAGAGACCAATTCCATGGCTGCACCTTATCAGAGAGCCACTATACACTGCTTAAATAAACCTTCTATTGTTCTTTTTTCTGGAGGAAAAATACCCATCCTCCCAACTCCCCTAGAAGAGCCCCAACTTCTCATTTTCAAGACTGTTTGCTCCAGCTGATGCCCTCACTAAAGGGAATGTCTTTGAAATCGTAAACAAAGGCCAGAGGAGGAAAATGAGGGACTCCAGCCACAACTTCCTCAAGTAATAATTCTTTCTGTCTTCCCCAACTCATGCTCAAATCCCAGCAGAGATGGGGTTTCCTGTGGCTTTAAGAAGTTCCTTAAAAAGGTGGAGGGGAAAATTATATATAATTTCCATTGTATCTAGTCACAAAAAAGTAATTGTGCTTCCCACCCATCTTTCCTTTTAAGTTTTTAACTGTTAATAGTGGGAATTAATATGAATTTGCCACAACAATAAGTTTTATGCTTTATTCTTCTGGAAACAACTAGCTTATTAAGGGTTCAGCCTAGTTACCTCAGCCTGTGGGGGGTTTTCAAATAAAGAAACCCTCCAAAATCCTCATGTTTCCACATATGCAAAGATCAAAGAAAGAATCCCATTGTCTCCTTCTTAATTCTGTTTCTCAAACCATAGCCTGAGCAGAGCCATCTTTCATTCAAATTCTCTCCACATATGTCTGAGGTTTAGGGTCTGTCGTCTACGAAGTTTAGAGATTTGCATGTATTTTACTGTGTTTTCAAAAATTAAGAGGCCAAATTCCCTAAGAGCAATTACTGAGACTTGTTTAAGAGTCCCTCACCTTAGGAAAAGAAATCACTAGCACAGTTGTTCAAACAAAACGTGTGCCAGTTTTCTTTATTTTATAATCTTATAAAAATGTTTTACTTACACCATGGGATTCTGAACATGTTTATGAACATTTTCCAAATGTTTTGAAGTCCAGGCTTGGGAGCCCAGTAATTGTCAGTTGATGGATGTGGGGGAGCCATCATAGGACATGAGAGCACTACACCCGCTTTTCCCTTCTCTTCCCCCACTCATGAGGACTGGCTCTCCAAGACTCTCCGTGACCTTGGCGTGCTTGGCTAATTTTGAAGACCAGTTTTGATTTACGAAGTGCTCCCCGGGCAATGTTTTACAATGAGCTGTCTGCATGGCCATCGGCCCTGTGGTTTCCAGAGTGTTTTCCCACAATAATAAGAGGGTGAGCACTTGGCACAAAGTTTGGAAAACCTGGGATGTTCTATTAAGTCCAATTTTCTAGTTAATAGGAATTTATCTCACATACTATTCAATCAATAAACACAAATTTATTGAGGGCTTCCTAATTGTCTAAACACATAGTACTCATGAAAGTACCATTAAAATCAAATTTTTAAAAAGCATCCTGGGCAAGATTTACGTATCTTTCAATGATTCAAAAATGCATGGGAGTTCTGCAGCATCTCAGGCTCATTTTGTTGAAGCTGCATTATCCCGGTTCTTAGCACAGACTGTGGAAGCACCCGATGCTAGATTTTCCTAGACGTTAACTCATGTGTAACTCATTTATGGAGCTCAACATGGCATTCAGAATTGCAACAGGCTCCCAACAAATGATAATGTGTTTTTACAAAACAGATACACGTGGCTGTAATTATTCAATGTACCAAGCATTCACCTTTAAAATTCCTTTGCTTGGCATTTAAAGACTAAAGAAATTTACATAATTTCAAATTACACCTATAGATTTATGAACATACTTGTGGTGCAGCGTCCCCTTTCCCTCCTTCCAATATAGTCAGCCATCTACCCTCCCCCACACACCCATGCACATATACACAAACTTCCTCCCAAGAAAGCCGAGTCATAAGAATAAAATGAAGAAGGACCTGATTGCTCTCCTATGGTCATTCTGTCTTCCCTCTAGAATCAAAACGTGCTGCACATGGTCCTTCAGATCACCCAGTCCAATCTCATTTTATGGAGGAGAAACCAAGGCTGAGAGAAGTTCAGTGATTTGGCCGGGAGTCACAGAGTTCATTAACACCAGAGCTGAGACAAGAACCCAAGCTAGGAGCCTCACATCACAGACCCTACTCTTTTCTCTAATTTCTGCTCTCACACCTGGGAAGATAAGGGATTCTTTACTTAAAGACCTGCAGAGAAGACAATTTTACAGCCTGCCTAAGAAACTCATTTTTCAGATTCCATGAGGCACACTCTCACTAAAGCCTTCCTCTAGTTAACCTAATCAGAGCTATCCATGTTAGAGAAAAACATCAGGTCCAGATGGAGATGGGTCAAGGTAGTCACTGTGCTTCAGCGGTTCTTAACATGTGGGTCGCGAACAATGAAAATACATCCTGCATATCAGATATTTATATTACGATTCATAACAGTAGCAAAATTACAGTTATGAAGTAGCAGTGAAAATAATTTTATGGTTGGGGTTCACCACAACATGAAGAACTGTATTAAAGGGTCGCGGCATTAGGAAGGTTGAGAACCACTGGTTAATACAACATACTACTTCTTCTACTTAAAATGGTCAATAACCTAAACTTCTAGGTTGCTTTTTTAACAAGCTTGAATAGTCAAAATTCTTTCAACTTTGTCTCTAAATCCCTGTGTTTTATTCTTTAATTATCTTTATAGATTCCTCAGAACCCACCCTACATTCTTAACGTCTCTCTTGAATAGCCTACAGACTGAACTATAGGCTTGTACCCAGGCCCTGCCTAATGCTGCCCTTTGAAGGAAGATAGCGCAGACTAAGAATTACAGCTGGTTCATTTTACAAAATCTTAGCGCTTTCCTTTGATAAGAAGAAAATTCCCACAAGATTAAATTATTTCCTCTTCTAGGCCTGTGTGCTAAAGCAGCCATTGATTTGGGGCTGTGAGTGGAAGCATACCATTTCCATCATTACAATGATTGTAGCAACGAGCTTAATTTTTAAAATACTTAATATATGACCTTTTAGAGGCCTGATTTGTCTTTTCTTTGAGGTGGAAATATTTGTCACAATCTTGTTTTGCTGCCCAATAAATCAAAATGTGGAGCCTCTTGTAATAAAAATAGTTGCTTTGAAGTATAACCTTACATGTCTAATTTCCTACCAGCAATAATGAGGCTTTATCCAGCCATTTTGGGGGTCTGGGTTTTCTTCTTTTCTTTTTTTTTGTCCTTTTGTTTTTCTAACATGTGGGCTGCCTAATGACAGGATTTTGTATTCCAGATGTTTTGGCGAGAGAAAGCAGTAAGTGACGGGTACACATCTCAGACTTCCATACCACCCAAGTGGCTGTTACGTCACTGGCCGGCGTGAGCCTATCCAGACTGTCTCCACCATGCCTCCCTTTTATTTAATGTTGCTAACCCTTTAGTCATCAACACAAAATAACAGAAATTCTTTTATGCAGCTAATATTACAAAGACATCCGAAGAAGGGGGAAAGAATCTAAAACCACACAGAAGTTAAAACCCATGTGGTTTTAATAAGAAGAAAAGAAAGAGATGGTTTAATTAAGTAATAAGACTAGACTCCCTGGTGGTTAATAAGGTAATTTGCCACATGATTAAAGGTATATGCAAGTGGAATTTCTGTGGTAACGTTCTCGCTCAGATGGATGCTTTCTGGAAACTGGGATTGTTAGTCACTTGGCGGCTCTGGCTCTTGTGAAACAAGAGAAGCACGACAGCAGTCACTTTGTAAACCCCTTCACTGTTATCTCAATCTTTTCAAAAAGACAGAGGAAAAGGAGGACCCTGTGGGAGCCCACAGCCAGCAGCAGGGCAGTCGGATTTCAGAGTGCACGCCTCTCTGTTCTCAACACCAAATGCAACTACAGAAGCGCCCGGAGGCCCTCAAGGAAGCAGACCGGGCCCTGCTCTGACCATTCTCTGGAATGGATGCATAGATGCTGAAGGCTTGACAAACTGAAGCCTCCAGGACATGAGCTCAATTCAAAAATGCTTCCATCTATTTACTCACCATCTACCTTCCCAGGTCTGTCTCTCTTCCCTCTGCATCGCATTGGCGTGTCGCCATTGCTTCTTGAAGTCTCTTCCCTCCCTGGGGAATTCTCTCTTAGTTTTGCATATATATATATTCAGGTGAGGGCCTGGTGCAAACCACCTGAAGCCTCCGCTGCTGGGTAAACAGTGAAAACTGCATAGCTGCTGGCAACAATGGGGACACTTGTTCCAAATGCTCTGACTTCTGGGTTCCAGGCTCCTGCCTACTGTGGTCTGCGTGACCCTGAGGAAACTCACTGCTTCTTGTCTGCTGAATGGAAGCACAATAGTTCACAATGTGCTGTAGACTCCAGGTGCTGCACACACAGGTCAGATTACTGTCTCTATCTTCTCTCCTCAACATCCTCTAAGTGTCCCCAGAAGGCCTCTTGTCAGCAAGAAGGTCCCTGCCAGCTCTGATAATCTATAATTCTTCATTCATTCATTTATTCATTCACTTTTTCAACACATACTATTGAGTTAGGGCTTACAGTGAATAGCAAGGCAAAGTCCCTGTCCTCATGGAGTTTACTTTCTCAGAGGATGGCAATCAATAAACAAGAAGACAATCAGGATTATTAGAAAGTATCATCAATGCTATGAAGATAACTAGGCTGATGTAATGAGGAGTCAAGGAGGTGAGAGCTCCTTTAGACAGGGGTCAAAGAAGGTCACTTGGATGTGAGGCATTTCAACTGCAATGCAAAGAATAAGAACGGGCTGACCCCACAAAGAGCAGTAGCAAGAGGCCCATTCCAAGGAAAGGTGTGAGGTCTTCGGGCATGAAGTAGCTTGAGTGATCAAGGAACAGAAAAGCAACCAGTGGACCTAAGACAAAGTGAACTGCTGAGATGAGGTCAGACAAACAGGCAGGGGCCAGGTCATGCAGAACCCTGCAGATCGTGGTAACAATATGAATTTTATTCCAAGTGCAAGGGGAGCTATAAAAGGCTTTAAGCAGAGGTATAATGTGATCTGATTGTTAGAGTATCACTCATACTGATGTATGGAGAATGGATTTTAAGGGACAAGATGGAAGAAAGACCAAGAAAAGAATATTGAGGTAATTCGTATTGGCAATAATGATGACTTACACAGGAAGATTGCATGAAAAGAAAGGAGTAGAAAAATTTGAGATAAAGTTTGGAGGTAGAGTTGAGAGGGCTTACAGAGGGTCTTGGTGTAGATGGTATGCACACTATCAGGATAGATCAGACCACCATGGGCACAGAAGGTCAAACCAGAAAGAAGAGGAGGAAATGCAAAGGAGGCTTTCTCTTTTGTGACCTGCTCTTCCCCAGGAAAACTGGATTTGTGGGCCGCTCGATTAGCCCCCTTGATGTGTATTGCTACACAAGGGGAGGTGATATCTTCTAATAAGCCATGTCTTGACCACATATGGCTAGGTAAATGAGAATCAATATACCGATTCCCTTGAAAGGGAACAGGAAACCAACGTGTTCCAGACACAAAATCCTCTTGTTTCAGGCGGACCCACAGACGCCTCAGTTCAATTAGTGCAGTCTCCATCTAATCAGAACTTAACTCAGACATCTTAGAACCACTTGGACTTTTCCTAAAGTCAAACAACTACACCAGGAAAACCATGAGAATCCCAGCCCTTTATTCTCTCTCTCTCTCTCTCTCTCTCTCTCTCTCTCTCTCTCTCTCTCTCTCTCCTCTCTCCTCTCTCAACTTTTTAGTTTGAAATAATTACAGTAACAGGAAATCGCAAAGATAGGACAATGAGTGCCCATGTACCCTTTACCTAATTCCCCCAATGGTTACATCTTTCATAACTATAACAGGATATTAAACGCAAGAAACTGATATTGGTACAATGTGTGTGTGCAGTTCTATTCCATTTTATTACTGTGTAAATTTCTGTAACCACCACATTTCAGATACAGGTCACCACAAAGTTCTACCGTTGCCAATATTTTACCAGTTCAAATGAAGTATAGAAATCTTACCTCTCTCTAAGCCCCCTTGTCCCCAACACATTGCCACTATTCCCAATATAATTGTCTCTACATACTTCCTCTACATACATTAAAACCCACATCAGACCATGTTACCCTTTTTGTTTTGGCCGACAAATATAACTTAGAAAACCTAAGGGGAGAAGGAAAGTATATTGTGTTTATTCATATTTTACTCTTTTCATGGTTCTTTCTTCCTTCCAGATTTTTCAAGATTCCTTCTTTTATCATTTCCTTTCTGTTTCAAGAACTTCTATTAGTCATTTGTGTAGGATTGGTCTGTAGTGACAAATTCTTTTAGTTGCTTTTTTTTCCCCCTGCCTAAGAATGTTTTGATTATCCTGAAGGATAACTTCGCAGGATATAGAATTCAGAGCTGACAATTATATTCTTTCAGCTCTTAAAAATGTGCTACTTCATTCTGGCCTCCATGGTTTCTGAGGAGAACTCCACTGTCATTCACATCGTTTTTTTCTCTGTCAGTAAAGTGGGATTTCCCTCTCCTTTCTTTTAAGACATTTGGTTTTGTCTGTAGTTTTCTAAAGTTTGATTATAATGTGTCTTGGTATGAACTTCTTTAGATTCATTATGTTTGAGATTCTTGAATCTTTTTATTTCCCAATTTTTGCCAAATCTGGGGAGTTTTCAGTTCCTATTTCTGTGAGTACTTTTTCAGCCCCTCCCTCTTTCTCCACTCTGGGACTCTGATAACATGAAGGCCAGAACTTTGTTATGGTCCCACAGGCCCCTGAGAGTTTCTTTTCATTTTTTTCTGTGAAGTCTATATTTTCTCTGTTGCTCAGATTGGTCACTTCTATTGTTCTCGCTTCAAGTTCCACTGTCCTCTCCTTTCTGCTTATGAGCCCCATTACATTTTTTATTTTGTTACCCTATTTGTGGCTTCTAAAATTTTCACTTGGTTCTTCTTTAGTTGTTGTTGTTGTTGAGATGATTTTTTTTATTATTTCAAACATGTTCATAATTGCTTGCCAAAGCATTGTTATAATATCTGTTTTAAAATCCTTGTCAGATAATTCTAACAGATGAACATTTCAGTGTTGGTGTTTGCTAATTCCTTCATATATTTTATATATATATATATATTACTCATTACCCCATTGTCAGAGGGATCTTTACACCAAGGACAAGCCTATCTGTGCGTTTCCTGTGAGCCCCAGGAGATTTTGGTCTATCCTGGGTTTTTGCTGTATAACAGGCATTTTACAGTGGTTAGGAGCACAGACTTCAGGGTCTGATAGACTCAGATTCAAATTTGATGCTACCACTTATCAGCTCCGAGACCTTGGGCACATTTAACTTTTCAGCCTCAGTTGCCTCATCTGGAATGGGATATGAGTACATGTCTTACATTTGTGGGGGAGGGGAAGGAGAGGAAGGATCAGGGTAAATAAGATGATGTTTTGTGATGGGTACAAATTGTTCCACAATATTTGAGGAGTGAGAGCATTCAAACAAAAAGTTATTATTGTCAAAGATAACATATACACAGAGCATATAAAATATATATGTACATTCCTAAAAAAAAAAAAAATAAACACCCACCATCAAAACAGAATAGCCATGGGCAAGAAATAAAACATTGCTAGTACCTTGTTTAGCATTAGGCTAGTACCTTGCCTAATGCCAAACAAATGGCTAGATTTACCAAAAAACTATAGGAATCAAATTTCAGATAAATAATAATTTTTAAGTATAGGTTTGTCTCATGTAGCATTTGGAAAATACTTTTACTAAAATATTATTTATTATTTATCTGAAATTCAAATTTAACAGCTGCCCTATATTTTGTCTTGAAATTTTACTTGGATGGGTTACTTTCTATCACATTATGTCCCACGTGACTTTCCTCATAAATATTTCTGTGTTTTTCCTTATGGTTTTACTATCTGTGTATTGATTTTGAAATGTAGAGTTTAGTTTTGCCTGTTTTGGACTGCCATGTTTTTGTTGTTGATCTTGTTTTTTTATTTTTTTGTTTCCTAATTATGGCAAATCCAGATCCAATTCTCAAGTGTCATGAGCAGTCTAACATCTGTCAGGTTTTAGGGTTCCCAACCCCTTGACCTGGTGATCCAAGGACAATCGAGGAAATCTGGGGAGAGGCCTCCGGTTATCACTCTGCAGAACCCATTCCAAAGATGCTTCCTGCCAGACCTACAGAGCCTTGCCAACAGCAGGTGTCCCTGCTGGTGGCCTTAGTCCCTTCATGCCTAGCTGGCCTTGGGGACTCATTGCTTTTGGATTCCAGCACCCATATGCAACCTTGAGCCATTTCGTTCTAAGCTCCAGCACCTTGTGGAGTGCGGGGTGCATATGAACTCCAGTTTTAGACTTTGGGAAGGTACCAATGACCCCTCTTTCCTTACCCTGACCCCTGGAGAACTCCAGTCTCCTCTGCCTTGAGCCATTCTTTCTCAACCATTGTGGGTGGGAAGGTGGGGAGCATATCTTCTACTCACTGGTTTCATGAGAAGGTTTATGGCTCCAGGGAGAAGTGCTGGATGATTTATAAAGCCAATGGCCCATCACTACCAAAGAGCTGGTTTAATCCCTCCTCAGGGAAGAAGACTCAGCCTTTAGAAGAGCAGTAATGGCCTCCCATCCCCCAGGAATGAAGAGCTTGCTGCTTCGGAGCAGCAGAGATAAATAATGTGGTCATATTTGCATATGCTGCTACATTAGAGTCTCAAAAATGTACATATAAAGCACCCATCTCAATGCCTGGAAAGTAATGAGAGTCACTAAATATATAGCTTGTGTTATTTTTTTGTACAATCTTTTCTTGTGCACCAGGCTTTTCTACCTACTTTGCAAAAGGTCAGAGACTACCATGCAAGGCCCAACCGAGGCAAAATACAGTGTCCCCTCTGCCATAGAGACAGTTTCTTTTTTAATTCAGATGCAAACTAGCAAAAATTAACATGAAATACACACCAGAGGGAGAAAACAAATGGTGGCAGGGTAGCATGCAGCCTGAAGGGCAAGGATGTGGGGGGAAAGGCAAGGTTGTCTTGCCCTCCTCACCTTGATGGGTAGGGAGTTAATGGGCTTCTGTGTGCCAAAAAGGGTCTCTGGCCTCTTTCCCACCACCTGGCAAGTCCCACCTCCCCAGCTGCCTCTCTAAGTCTCTTCCCAGCTGAGCCCCATGAAACGGCTCCAGAGACAGCACAGCGTAGAGAGTCTGCCTGACCAGCCCCCAGGGAGAGCTGACCCAGTCAATATTTGCGGACTGCCACATTGACTGCTGTCTGTCAGCTGATGACACAAACAAGGGCAAACAGTCACAAATGGCCTCACTTGTATTTGACAAGGATCAAGGCCATTAAGAAATACGTCAGAGAACTGGACTACAGTTCTCTTAACAAAAGTCCTGACATCCCACATCTGCAAAGAAATCTTCCTAAAACTGGGAGGAAGAGCTGATCTTGTCCTAGAGATCCCCTCTGTCTGGCAAAAGTTACAAGTGTTATCAGTAAGGGCTTTGGTCTCACAAGGTTTCTTGTGTTGTTATCAGACACTGGGTGGCCAAGTGAAGGACCTATCTCCAGCCTCTATCTATGCCCTTCTGGTTGCCCCATCACCTCTGTCCTCACATTAGGAGAAAGCAAGGGACATGAGGGCTCTCTGACTAGCCTAGTGATTGTCCTGGATTGTAGTTCCCCAGATTGCAAGTCAAAAATGCTTCTGGACTCAGCAACCCTACATGACATATGCAGTGGACTTGCAGGACCAAGATAGCTTTAAGTATGAAGGCCTCTAGCAGAACACTTCAGTCTGTGTAGGAAGAAGATTCTTCCATTCATATTGAATCAGCCTTAGAGACTATTCTATTTATTTATTTGTTATATGTAGTATGAGTTCAGAGACCTATTCAAGATTTCAAAGGTATATCCTTTCTGGTTTTGTTGTTATTGTTGCTCTTGTCCAAAACTAAAATTATAAATTCTTCCTATCGAAACCCAAACAACTTGCCTAAAAAATGCCACTTTCATGGCAGGTGGTGAGGGCTCAATAGAAAACATCATGGCCCAATCCTAAAGTCATTAATGAGAGATCCTACTCTTGCCTAAGAGATGGCAGGAGGTGTTTGTTTGGGAATTCTAGCTCAGTCAGATTGACCAAAGGGGAAGAAGAACTTTGGGCCCCCGCCCACACATCCACTCATTTGTGGAGAGGAAGGTCCCTTGCTGAGGCTGGAGGCTTTCCCTGAAGTTAGAACTCGCCACTGACCTCCCACTGTGTGGGCCAAGGGAGGAACTGCAAGAGCTACAAGGAAAGACTCTGCATGGCCCCAGCTGGCCAGCCTTGGCACTGGCCATTTCACCAAGTCCTCCACACCCATTATGCTCACCGCCCCAAGGGCTGTGACAGCATCCCATTTACATATGAGCAGGAAGAGGTCGGACAGGCCATGAGACTGTAGAACACACAGCTACG
This sequence comes from Myotis myotis, assembly GCF_014108235.1. Classification (NCBI taxonomy): domain Eukaryota; kingdom Metazoa; phylum Chordata; class Mammalia; order Chiroptera; family Vespertilionidae; genus Myotis; species Myotis myotis. Next base: position 39,589,179 of record NW_023416357.1, read on the forward strand.
GGCAGGGCTCCATCTGGAACACAGGTCTTCTGATTCCACAGCTCATGTTTCTCCTTCATTTCCCTTCTCCTTACAAATGTATTTCCAGTTCGTGGAGAAACTTTGCAAAGTACAGAAAAACATGACATGGAGAGCCACAGCCACACTGTTACCACTCACAAGCAAGCACTATTTACATGTTACTGCATTTTTCTATTTATATTTACTTAAGATCATTGTAGAAAATTTGCAAAGCACAAAAGCATATAAAAGTAAAATCTGAAATCACAGAGATAAATCGAGGTACTTTTCCTTCCAATATTTTTTAAAGTACATTTAAAAACAATAGAATATTCCCTTTTCTATATACTTCACTTCTAGTGAAGATCATACTAGCTGCACATGCCACCAAGTCTTCCCACGGCCTTGCCACCATTGGCTACGGGTGGCCCTGGTGGCAGTACTAACGCAAAGAGGACTTTTGGGCAAAACAACATCCCCTCCTTTCTCCAGACCTCAACTTTATTTTTGAGACCTCCCAGCATATCTCATGTTTGTTCACTAATTATCATTGTATACTTTTCTCTTAGTCCTTTTAACTGGTTTCCATTGTGTGAAAAATCATTCGAGGTTGGTGCTCTAACTGCCCCTCCTTCCATGAAAATCCAAGACCCCAGTTGGTCCCCTTCTGTACTCTCTGTCCCAACCTGGGGCAGTGCTCTGAGCAGACCTGGAGGAGGCTGCTCTTTCTCACTCTCTGAGATGTACTTGGGTACCCCAGGTTCAAGGGCAGCACTTCCCAAACTTCAATGTGCACACAAATCACTTGGGTTCTTATTAAAAAGCAGATCTTGGTTCACAACGTCTTTAGTGGGTCTAAACATTCCCAGGCAAGGCTGCTGCTGCTGGCCCCAACACCATGCGTTAGGAGCAGTCAGGAGCAAGACCCTAGAACTCCTCTGTGACAATAACCTTTCTGCCTAAGCCTTTGAGTCTGACCAAGGGTCAGGTAGGAACCACTCTGTCTTCCCTATCCAACTTGTCTCCTTTTTCTTTTTCTTTCCCCCTCGCAAAAAAATTATACAGATATATGCCTGCAGGCTACCCACTCCAGTTTACCCATAATCCCAGATATTTCTATATAACTCCTCCGCCACCCCCTTCCACATGCTCTCTTCCTCATTCTCTCTCCCTCCCTCCCTCCCTCTGTTCTATTGTCAGCTTTCCCTAACCCCACATTCCCATAAACATCACTGGCAGAGAAGTTTAGTTATCTCTTTGTCTGCTCTTGTCCATCAACAAAGAGCCTCATCTCATAACCATAATGACACCAGAAATTGTGCTCCTCACCCAAGGCCATTTTCTCTTTTAAAGGAGTTATTTTCCAGCTCTTAGAATCATTATGTTCCCACCAAAACAGAAACAAACAAGCAAAACATCCCACTATTGCAATAAACATTTTTGACACATTTACTTTGTTTGCATTTCTGAATATTTCCTTTTCAACATAGACCCCTAGAGTTGCAACTACTAGATCAAAAGAGATGAAAACTGTGGGTCTCTTGATACATATCAGTTCCCATTCTTCATGCATGGGGCCACACTGCCTACCACTGGGTCTTTGTGGTTTAATTTGAGGGGCTCTGAAAAATGGAAAGATGCTCTCTGCTCCTAAATAGTTCTAAACTATGTCTTTCATGATGGCCGGAATCCACACCATCCTGCTTCAGCCATGAGTGCAGAAGATGTTGTGAAATACCAAAGTTACAATTAGGTGAGACAGGAGACCACACCATCAGGAGGCATTATGCTTTAACTCAGAGCTCTTCCTCCAATAGAGGAACCTCTCACTGAGTCCAGAGTGCTGGTAAGTGTGGGTGTATTGTTGGGGGAGGGACAGGCTGTATATAAAGATGAGAAACAGTGTAAAAGGGAAGAAATCTGAAACATGGATCTTGTTCCCTAACTCCCAACTCTCCACCCAACTTTGCATGAAGCAAGGGGCCAGGAGGACAAAGCAGTAAGGGCAGCTGTGGCTGTCATCCTATGATGGGAGAAAGTAGAAGAGTGAACACTAACCGAGGGTCAGAGAGGCCCACCACCCACCTCCTCTGCCACATAATTCTGCCTCTCCCAGTCAGGAGATGGTTGAAGATTCTCTGCCTTTCTTCACCTCTGAACTCCAGTTCTACTCTCCTGGCTCTACAGATTGCTATGCACTGAGAGGCTGTGCCCACGGGGTGACATGGGCACTTTTAGAACTTCCCAGAGCTTCGGGAATTATCCAACATAAATTGTCTTTTCCTTTATAACTTCAAAGAAAGCCCAGGGTCTCTGTGAGAAGCAGCCCTGTCCAGTCCTGATGAACACTCGTTGGTTCATCAAGAGCAAATTGTGCAAAGGAGAACACACAAAAAAGCAATTAATAAAATTTAGGGAATCAAAGTGGCATCAGGAGCTTTACATTTTATGGAGTCTCCTCATTAAAAGAGAAAAACAATGAGCCCTCTGACCGGGAGCCACTCCCTTGAGGCCGGCCACGGCCACGGTGGCTCCCACAGGCTATTATCTCAGAGCCTCATTTCCAATTCGAATGGATGCCACCTGTCTTGTTTCGGCCTGCAATGGATGGTGTATTCTGGTTTAAAAAGCAGAAAGAAAAAGACTCGTGTTGTGCTTTTTACTTAGCCAGGGTAGCATCTGTTTTCAGCCACAACAGGGCTGCTGGCTCAAGGACATATGCCAGGATTTTTTTTCCCAATGATGATTTTTTAAATTCCCAGAAAAGTTCCCATTACAGCTTTTTGAAGGCATCTCTGCCTTACATCCTCAGCCCCTTGGCTGATCAGATGGGCATTTTCAGGTCCAGTACCTACCCAGTCCCAGGCTGTGGGTTGGTGTCATCAACTAATCAGTCAATTGTTCACATGTGTGAAGTCTAGATACCTGGAACTTTTCAGAAGTGATTTCAGTTCCCATGCGTGAAAAGATGGCTGCCAGCAAAAGTCTTTCTAAGCACCCTTATTTTTGTAATTAATCTTGTTGGCCTCATTTTTAAAAGAAAACCACATAAGCCATTGATGGTTTAGTTGTTGTGCCATTGGTGGCTTAGTTGCTGTGCTATTGGTTCAAAAATCAATCTTTGAAGTGTTTGTTTTAATTCAACAAGATTAATTAATTAAGGCGAGACTAATGCAAAACACCTCCTTGGCCATGCACAGTGAGCTGCAGTGTATGACAGAAACAGAGAATTCTGGAACCACATGACATTAAAGGGTCACAGGGGGAAATTTCCCATCTCACATCTTTTGTTACCCAGCACCTTAGAAAGACATATCCCAAACATGAGTGAGGGGGGCCCTTTTCACTCCTTAGCTCCTCCATCACATTGCTGCGGCATCGAATGATTGAAAGCTTGCAGTTTCCTGTCTGAAGCACACCAGGGAGATAGATGTTGTCTGTTGATTCCCTTGGCAAGATGAGTCTTCTCAGTCTTATCTTGAGAAAGAGGTAATAGCTCATGCCCAAGGATAGAGCTCTTGGGGAAATGGGAACAAAATCGGTGCCAGACTTTTCACAGAGACATGAGAGTACCAGGGTGTCCAGCCCTGATGGAGACAGGCAAGGTGGGAAAGGAAATAGCACCACCAATAACAACCTCAACAGAAACCAGAGGGCAACAATTATAACTGCCATTAATGGAGCACCTGCTTTGTGTCATGCACAGATATGATTTCTATGTTATGGATGAAAAAACCAAGGCTCAGAGAGGTTAAGTAATTTGCTCAAGGTAACAAAGCCAGTTAATGTGAGAGTGAAGAGCATGCGTTTTGGCCAAAGACTGACTTGGGTTGAAAACCCAGCTCCAACACTTAGTAGCTAAGTGATGTAGGGCACACCACTGAACCTCTCTCTTTCTACTGGTTAATCTGCATTTGACACTTTATAGCAGCGGTTCTCAACCTGTGGGTCGCGACCCCTTTGGGGATCGAAGGACCCTTTCACAGGGGTCGCCTAAGACCATCGGAAAACACATATATAATTACATATTGTTTTTGTGATTAATCACTATGCTTTAATTATGTTCAATTTGTAACAATGAAAATACATCCTGCATATCAGATATTTACATTATGATTCATAACAGTAGCAAAATTACAGTTATGAAGTAGCAACGAAAATAATTTTATAGTTGGGGGTCACCACAACATGAGGAACTGTGTTAAAGGGTCACGGCATTAGGAAGGTTGGTAACCATTGCCTTATAGTAATAAAGGGTCTGAGCTTTTAAGACTCACCCCTCACTCTCCTTCTTCTGCTCCACATCTGGGCAAGCTTACTAGAAAGCCTGGGTGCTCCCTCCTTTGGTGCTGGCTGGAAATTTAAACCACGCATGGGAACCTCACTCTGGCCCCACCCTAATCACCACAAAAACGCCAAGCCAATCAGTCTCCTTCCCCTGCTCTTTCAAGCCAGTTCACACTTGCTTGGGAGCTGCCATGCTCTCCTAGAAAGCTTCATTGTGTGAGTTAAATCTTTTCATACTCTTAGGGGCTGTATGGTGTCATCAGTCTCAACATCCAAATAGAATTTTGTGTGGGCTCCATCCTGTTTCTTCAGTGTCCAGACCATTCTCTCCATCCCCTTATCTGCTTGTTTACTGGAGAGCTATTTGCAGAGCATCATCAGTGTCCCTTGCCCTCTGGCCCATGGGATTAGTTAGACAGGAGATCAGAGGGGAGAAGAGAACTAGATTGGGATGCTCTTCCCCACTCCCTCCCTGATGCCACCCTTCTGGCTGCTGTGGCACCCCCCTCTGACAGCAGCTCCCACCGGGCATGCCCTCTCCCCATGCCAGCACTCCCTTTCCTCCTCCTGTCCCTTCAGCACTGGGGGTGGTAGTAGTTTACCAAGGCTGCATCTCTGACTGATCAGTTCCTTTATTCCTGCCTCAACCTTATAAGGCATCTTTTCATTAAAGTTTCCTTATTGGAACTCTCTGAATTCAATCCTGCTTCTGACTCTCTAAGCCTCAATTCTCACACTTGTAAAACAGAGATAACTAATAATACCTCGTGATACGACATCACAGGATTGTTGTGGCGATTAAATAAGATAGTTCAGGCAAGCACCTAGCAGACTGCCTATACATGCTAGGTAAGCTATTTTTGTTATTGCTCACAACAGCAATAATAATAATGAACAGTGACACTGGAATTAAAAATCCAGGTCTTTCTGCTTGTAAAGTTCATGCTTTTCCCATCAAGGTACACTTCTTCCATCTGTAGAGAGGTCAGACATTGCCTTCCCAGCCCATCTTGGAAATATCATGTTTAGACTGTCACATGAATTAAATCATTCCTTATTCCTTACTTAAACAAAGCTCTCCAGCTCAACAGATTTGTCAGTTAAATGGGAGCTCGCCAAAAGAACAAAGTGTACTGTTTTCCTTATAACATCTCAATGCCAGACATGATTCTATGTTTTGAACCCAGCAGGGACTTTCTGGAACATCAACTTGTCAGGCAGCCAATGAGAATTCAATATACATCATGGTAATTAATATTCAAATGATAGGCGTTTGTCCCACATCCATTATCAGAAACCAAATATTCATTAGGCAATAGACATGACCTTTATAGCTGCTAAACATGTGTGACCATTGCTCACGATCCTTTCCATCTGCCAATGCTCGGAGACACAGCTTAGAGGAAAGAGAAAATGTAGAGTCCTTAAAAATAGTCAGGAAATGTGACTCTCACTTAGAAAGACTCCCAGGTCAATGTGACACAAATACTAGATTGTGCATGTAGACGAGGAAGGAGGTGGTACAGCTGTGGGAAAGTAAGGGGAGTTGGGTGACTATAGAAATCACCTGGGTTTAAGAAGTCATCCTGCTACTAAGGACCACCACCCACCTTCCCAGGCATTTTTCTTATACTTGTCTCCTGTCCTCCCTGGGGTTCAGAAAGCAGTGAATTAAAGAAGCAGTGCTTTTTATAACTTACCTACTTGGGTGAAGGGTTCCATCACTGAAATCACTTTAAATCACCTCTCCAGGGCACAATCTCTCAATAAATGAGTCATGTACAAAAACCTGGCACTGGATAGAATGGCAGCAAGATAGAACAAAGAACATGGCTTTGAAGCAGAAAAACCTTGGTTCAAATCCTGACTGCCACTCATTAGCTGTGAGCTTTTGAACAAGTTATGCAACCTCTTCCTACCCCTTTTTCTTTAGTGAATGAAGATAATGATACCTACTTAAAGGTTATTTTTAGAATCATATCAAATTTAGGAAAAGCACACAACACAGATATAGTATCCTATACAAAAAAGGCTAATATGCAAATTGTCCCCACAAGTAGGAGTTCGACCAACTGGGAATTAGATGTGCACTGACCACCGGGGGGTGGCTTGGGACATGGTGGGCCTCAGCAACATGGCGCTGGCAGCAGGCAGCAGCCCTGATGGGCCCCAACAAGAGCAGGACTGCAGCAGGATGGTGGAGCAGGTGAGCAGGTGGCGCCAGGCCAAGGCAGGTGCAAGCGGGGCGCCAGATCACCCTGCCGGTCAGCCCAAAGAGGGCGACCGGCAGTGGTGGCAGGGGTGGGGCTAGCAAGCTGGTGGTGCCAGACCAAGGTGGGGTGCCAGGTGGGGCTGTGGGGCTGCGAGGCTGGGGGCGCAAGCTCGGGCCTGATCTCCGCAGGCCACCCCGAGCAACCCCACCCATGAACAAATTTCGTGCACTGGGCCTCTAATATGTTTAATAAATTATAGCTGTTGTTACTATTGGCCTCTACATAAATAACTAGAGCACAACTCAAGTAGATTCCATGGGAAATTGTTCATATATGACCCCCCCAGAGCACCATCATGGGAGCCAAGATACCAGGAGTCCAGTCTAATATATTGCCAATAACTTCCTATGATGTGGCCAAGTCAAAGTATTTTAGATGCTAATGGGGCCCTTCAGCTATTTTCAAAATTTCAGGGAGTCCAATGGAAATCACCTAACTGCTAAAGCTGAGGCTGCATGCGCACTGCGTTTGCTTTCAGAAGGAACTATCTCAGAGTCACATACTTACCCTGTTTTCATTTTGATCTGATATTCTAATTGACACTACATATGACTTTAATTATCATAACTGAGAAAATCAATGAATTATTACTGAAAAATGATAAGGTTTTGGTAGGAAGCTCTGATGAAATACATGAAAGACATTTGAAAAGAGACCTTTGTTGATAAAAAGTCCAGATTCCATTTCCTAAGGTACTTTTAGCTCTACCATATTATATTTCTATTATTCTCCTTCCTGATTCTCCAGAAAATTTTCCCATAGGAGAAGAGTAAAGAGTATTTATTTTGATTCATTTTCCCTCACTTCTCCTCACCACACAAATGTTTCTGGTCATATGACACCAGCCTCGGGCAACCGTCTTTATACAATGGACTCTTTCAATCCTTTTATCATCCACAGACAAACAAGGATATAAACTACTGACTTATTCTTTCCAAAAAAAATATGGCACATACTCTGGGCCAGGTACTGTCTAGATAATGGGAACATAACAGTGAACAAAACAGAAAAAATTCCCTGCCCTTATGGAGTTTACATTCTGGTGGGAAAAACAGACAATAAAACAAATCATCTAGCAGACAGATAATATACTGTTAGTGACAAGTGTCTCAAAGATGAGAAACAGGCTTGGTAAGGTTGGAGAGATAAGGCAGTCAGGGAAAGGTAGGGCAAGGAGGTGAAGCCTGAATAAATACTTGAGGGTGAAGGACAGATGTGTTGATAGCCGAGAAAGAATGCCAGTAGAGAGTAGAGCCAGAGGGGGAGTGAACTTGGCTCCGCTGAGGGACCGTTGGCCACTGTGGCTGGAGAGGAGCCAACTGGAAGTGTGTGGCAAAGGGAGCTGAGAGGTGGCCATGAGCCAAACCCTGTGGGGCCTGTGGACCATGGTCAAGACTGGATTTTATTCCAAGTATGTCAAGGGAACCATTGGAGAGTTTTAAAAATGGAAGGGACATTTCCAAGGATCTCATCAACAGCAAGCCTGGGGCAGGGACACCAGTAGCATTCTGAGCCAAATAGTGAGAGCGTGGGACTGCCAGAGCAGCGGAGTCTGCTGTCCCCATGTCCCTGGATTTGAAAGGAGCTTTTCCTCGCACTAAACAGGGAGTCTCTGCCCTGCTTGGAACCCTAATGCTGCTCTTCAACACTGGCAGTGGCTCAAAGTAATTACATGTAAAGACCCATCTTTAATATGATAGTAACGAGTATTAGAGGCAAATGCAAAACGCGTAACTGAATCACATAGATTTTTTTTAAAAATATATTCCATTGATTCTCCTAGAGAAGAAGGGAGAGGGATAGAGTTAGAAACATCCATGAGAGAGAAACATCGATCAGCTGCCCCCTGCACACCCCCTTCTGGGGATGTGCCTGCAACCAAGGTACATGCCCTTTTGACCAGAATCGAACCTGGGACCCTCCAGTCCGCAGGCCGCACTCTATCCACTGAGCCACACCAGTCAGGGCGAATCACATAGATTTTAAACTAGAAGAGTTCCTATAACTCACAGCGCATCTATTTCTCCATCTAGGCATGTCTAGATGCACCAGCATGTGAGTGTTGGCTGGCACAAAGCTTCTTCGTAACGACAGGGGATATATCCACTTAGCAACACAATCTCATTTTTCTTGCCTGTCTGCTTGGAACAAGGGCCTGGACATCCTTTCTCAATCTACAATGTCTGCCCTTCAGATACTCACTGGGGACCCCAATTTTGAATGGTCAGCCATGGAGCTTCTATTACAATACCATATTTGAGAGGTTTTTCAGATTTCACCGTCAAATCATTCCCAGTGTCAGCAGAGAGTAAATATATGTCTCAGAATGTCTGGGGATATTGCCTGAGTGGTGTGCTAAGAAAAGAAATTTCTTCAGAGATCTCATCATAAAAATATTGTGATTTTCTTTGTTATATACCATACATCATAACATATCCATGTTTGCTTTAAAAGATAGTATTTCAAAATACCAATGAAACTGCTCAAATGTCTGTCCTCCGCCCAGCCCCACATTTGAATGAAGCATCCTTGACTGTGCTCTCTGTTTATCATGGGCTGTGATCCTCCCTGGCATCCAAGTTGATACCTGGGAAGACATGCCAAATAAAGGCAGTCATTCTTCAAGTCAGGCCGCCAAGACTTCTACAGCCAGATGAGGCCTGTAAGTTCCCTTTGGAATTCCTTCATATCAGTGGGACTTCAGATCATGTTGAGCATTTTCAACTAAAAATCAATGTAAAAAAACAAAACAAAATAAAAAAAAGCAGCCCTATTACTAGCTGGTTGTTTATAATAACCCATACAACAAATTCCTCCCAGCACTCAGGAAATTGTTCCTTATGAAATGTCATGCTTTTTAAAAATAAGAACTCATGAATCCCACCTTTTTTCCTTTTTTTGCTTTGACTGAAACTCAATTCAATATTAGTAGCATTCCTTTGTCTAAGTTTCTGGTATAATTATCACTCAAATGCCACCACCCCACCGCACCCTATATTAATCGGCTTTAGGGATTTTATTTAAATGTCTTTCAGATCTATTGAACCTTTACATTTCTTAATGTAAGCCATTCCAAAAATATTTGCTAAGCAGACAATTCCATGAGTGCAAGTCTGTGGAAGAGAGAGAGGGTCGTTTATTCATTCAGCAAACCCTCCCAGAGCTCCTCAGCCAGGCCCTGGGCTAGCCTGGAATGAGCCAGAGGGGCATGCAATTTGTTTCTTCTTCCTTTTCATTGGGGAGAGACTAAATGGCCTCTGTCTCCTCTAGTCCAATGTCCTTATTGTCTTTCCTTAAAAAAAAAAAAAATAGAACTTTACCTTTAAATTATTTATTCTATATCCATAACCAGCCTTGAAGGATCTTATTTTAGAGCATGTCTTCCCAGGCACCCCCATTCCCCACTCTGCCTCCCAGAGGAGCCACGCTGAATTTTCTTGAAATTCATGCTGTATAAATTGACATTTTAAAACCAATGCCAACTTTAAAATGCCAACACTGTGGGGAGAACTAAAGATTAGGGAAGAATGTTTGACTGCTGTCTCTGGAAGCCAAGGGTTTGGCTGTGAAGGCTTCCCTGCATACGTCATGGCCCAGGCTGGAACACCAGGCCCAGGAATGCTTGCACCCAGTTCCACAGCACTAACTTACTTTAAACACTTAAGAAGCCAGCTCTCAGATGCCCCCAAGGAGGCAAATACCAGTGAGGCAAATATCACCTGCTCGGCGTCCAGAGCCTTGCTCATTAGGTAATTTCCTCGTTCCAGTCTTGAGTAGGTGTGTGGCCCCCCTCTCTAGCTACCAATATTTAAAAAATCTTTCCATTTCATTCTAAAAATATTGCCAGCCTTTGGGAATGGTGAGAGCCTCGGCCACATGCCCTTGATTTCCAATGTGCTCCACATGGCTTTGCGGTGCATGTGCAAACCTTCCTCTACCTTCTACCATCTGAACGTCCACTCCATACTACATCTGGGCACCTAAGCCATGCTCTCCTCCCACCAACAGGAGACTCCCTGGGAAGTTCTCACTGCCCACAGAGCAAGCATCCGAACATGACAGGAATGGCACTTCAGTCACTGCTGATCGCTCTGATGGGAGCCTGAGAGAGGTTTATAGAACCTACTGAGTTCTTTGTCCTTCTCACTCCCACACTGTTGCGCACATTCATACCTGCATTTTCCCTAGACAATGCCTATCGCTTTGAAAAGCCCAATCCTCTGTTACATCACATGGATGATTGAAACGCAGTCTTATTAAATCACTTTCTAATTAATTGACTCTCATGCTGCCAAGCCAGATCGCTAAAGGCTGAGTCCCTTCACTGTCTGACTTGCTTATTACTCAGGCCAACTCTGGCAAACTGTAAACATCTATAAAGACAATGTTGAGAAGGCCAGAGACCAGTGTGGAACTATTCCTGATCCAGGTTCTACATTGGCTCTTGCATATGTGGAGGTTAACACTGGTATCGATTTACACACAGAGACAAGTTGGGAAACCTTTGTGAACCAGTCTCCCCCAAGTTTGTCATGCTTTGCACATGGAGTTCATTCTATACGTATTAGCCAATGGGAAATGTTTCTCAATGTGTGCATTTAAATCTGTATTGATCCTGGACAGTCCAATAATTTCTCCCATTAAAGCAATTGGGATTCCCTCAGGCTCAGCTTCACCCTCATTTCAGGACCAACCCAAGCCTTAGGCCGAGAAAAGAGAACCATCTCTGGGGTGGTATAGCCTGTGGTTCAGGGACTCATCATCCCTGCCGGTAACTTTCTTCAGAAACATCTATTCTATTTATTGTACTTTGACTCATTCCATGTCATCACCCATCTTTAATTAATCCCTCCTGTCTCAGAGGAAGAGGCCCTGCTCCTCCTTAAAGCCATTTGTAACCTGAGGTGCCCCCATGCCACCTGCTCAGCTTCCAGAGCCTTGCTCATTGGATAATTTCCTCTCTCCAGTCATGAGGAGGTGTGTGCCTCCCCCCCTACCCCCGCTAGCTACCAATATTTTAAAAATCTTTCCATCTCGTTCTAAAAATAAAACTCCCTTGGTTCTGCCCCCCCATCCACCGGAGCTCTTTCTCTCCTACTCTTTCCCAAGATGATGAGGTTTGCCACCTCCTCTTGTCACTTCCCGTTCTCTCCTCAGCACACTGCCATCTGTCATCTGCCTCCAACGCCCCAGAGAACCAATTCTCATGGACTTTAGCAGCGGCTCCCTACCCCCACCTCCTCAGCCCACTTTTCCTCCTCATCTTGCTGTCACACTTGACCTTGTTGGTTACGCCCCCACAACTACCTCTGGCTTCTAGCTCACCATTTCTCCCTGGGTTTTCTGTCTTCTGATCATCCTTTCTCTGTGTCCCTCTACTCTGTGCTCCCTCTTCAGCCTTTCCCCCCAAATATTGATTTAGCCCCTGACTTGCTTCTCTTTTTCATTCTAATTGCTCTCCCTAGAGACAATCAGACACAAATCTTTAAATTCAGACACATTCACGTTCCTATTCTGGGTTTGCTATTTATAAAGCTGTTAGACCTTAGGAAATCCCTTCACCTTTCCAGGCTTCAGTTTTCTCTTCTATAAAATGAGGGCAAATGATCACTTCATAAGTTATATAAACGTCTAATCACTGAGCTGTATATATGACACTAATGTAAAATTGAATGTCACCTGTAATTGAAAAATTAAATAAATAAAACTGTAAAAAATGAAAATAAATAAGGGTAAATGATAACAACAACAACAACAACAACAATAATCACTCTTTCATGGACTTGTTGTTCCAAGCATGCAAAGAGCCTGGGCAAGTGCCAACATACAGAAACGCGGTACATGGCAGCTATTTCCATTTTATTATCACCTTTATTGTCACGACCCCCAGAGTGAGCTCCTCTTCTCATCCTCTTCCCTGACCTTGGTTCATGCACTTGACTCATGTTATTCACCTGTACATCCCCAGCACGGGCCTCTCTTCTGAACGCCAGCCAAGGCTGCAAACCATCTACTAGAGACCTGCTCTGCGATGTCCAAAAGCGCCTCAGCATATCCTGTTATGGGCTGGATTATGTCCTCCTGATAGTCATATGTTTGAGCCCTGCCTCAGAATGTGATGGTATTGGAGGTGGGGCTTTTAAAGAGGTGATTAAGTTAAAATGAAGTCGATGGAGTGAGCCCTAATCCAATCTGACTGATGTCCTGCTAAGATGAGGAAATTTAGACACACACAGAGATACTGGGATGTGCTCCCAAAAGAAACACCGTGTGAGGACACAATGAGAAAGAAGCCCCCTGCAAACCAACAAGAGAGGCCTCAGGAGAAACCAAACCTGCCCAGCACCGTGACTTGGGCTCCTAGCTGCTGGACTGTGAGAAAACACCCTTCTGCTGCTCAAGCACCCAGTCTGTGGTGTTTTGTTATGGCAGCCCTGGCAAGCAGTCTGCGTCCCAAGATGAATCCCCTCTCTTGGTTGATCAATGACCACCCTTCCTTCTCCCACATGACCCACATCTAATCCATCTCAGAGGCCTGTGGACTTTAATTTCTGAACAGATCACAGTCTGTGCCTCACCTTTCTTAGCTCAGGCCCACATGATCTTTCATCTGATCTATTGCAACAGGCTCCCACTTAATTGGTCTCTCTCACCACATTACTTCTCCGTTGCAGTCTACCCAATATGCCAGTTAGATTAATCATTATATAGCATAGGCTTGTTTGTATCTGCCTTCAGAAAAAAAAAAAAAAAAAAAAAAAAAGTCTGTTGTTAACTCCCCACTGCCTGGTAAAAGTTCCTCAGCCTGACACCCGAAAGCATCCACAGTTTGGCTCCAGCTTACCCATCAGTCTTGTGTCCTGCTATTTCCTTCCTTAGACCTTTGCTCTAGTCGAACAGGAAAACCTACTGCTCTTGAAAAAGGGCTCCATCCTGTTTGGCCACTCCCCATTTCTCGCTGTCATATTTTTCCCTTTAAGTTTCAGCTCAGATTCCACACTACTGAGCCTTTCTTCCTTTGTTCTCTATTGGAGGAGTCTTGGCTTAGCCCCGGACAGCCCTCATCATGAAAGCCTATGTCTCCAGTGTGTCCTCCTGCTCAACCGTAAACCCACTGAGGGCCGGGCAGCTGACTCCCTTTCACCTGTATCCCCCGTGGTGCCCAGCGCAGCACCCGGCACATCTCTCCCCCACAGTGTGGATGGATGAGCAAATGAAGAATATCGGCAATAAGGTCATGAAGACACATAGGCCCTGATACCCTCCATAAGCCAATCTCCAAAAAAACAACCGCTCTTCCTGATTTCACTCTAGAAAATTGGGTGTTCGTTCAATTAGCCAAAGTGGATCACTAGTCTATACTATATTCTGGAATTTAAGCACCAAAGAGGAGACAAGTAACCAACAATGTTTAAAAAGGAAAATTGCGGTAGAAGGCAGGAGGTATCCTCAGGCTTTGCCCTGGCCCTGGGACACTGTTGTGTGACAGCTTGCCACGTCTATTCTAGGAGAGGGAGACTCTGCCAGATAGTTATTAACTTGCTTGTCTATTTTGGCAAACAGATATAGTCCTGCCTCTCTTAAAACAAGAAAATGAGCTTATCTAAACAAAGCCTTTAAATAAATTGCAGGAACACCTAAGACTCAGAGAATATAAGATCACATACTTATTAGTTAGAGATAGTCCTTGGCCCTCTGAGCCTCAGCTTTCTTGTCTAGAGAATGAGGTAATACCTGCTTCTCTCATGCCAGGTACTTGTGAATCCAACCAAATGAATACATCATTTGAAAATTATAAAACCCATATAAATATATTACTTATTTGACAAATATTTTCTATCTAATAACTGTGAGCTTCTTATCTAAATATAGTAGTTTCTTGTCATCAAATAACTCAGTACGTGTTCGGACCAATTAGTCTCCCACCACCACCAAATTTCTGTTACTAAGTGTGAGTGAGAATGTGATATAATTTACCATGGGCCTGCCACACAGTAGGTATGCAATAAATCCTCATTAGATTAGTTAATTGGTTAGTATTATATGTTTTTTTCTGATATGCTTCTAGTCACAGTGGCCAGATTCACTTCCCTTAGTTCTGTGGTCTTTCTACACATTTTATGGAAAATAATGGACAAACCAGGCCCAGCACAATGGACTGAAATGTTCTGTCAGCCCACATAGGGTTTCTCCTCTACTCCTTAAGAACTTCTTGGCTATTTTCTGAGAGTAAGTCTGGAGTGGAAGGTGGGGAACACCTGGAGCTGAGGAATAGCAGGGAGGAGAGGTAAACGTGTGCACAGGACTTGGAACAGAAGACCTGAGATGAGTCTCTAGACCATCCGGCCCGTTTGAAATGAATAAAACTAAAAAAAAAAAAAAAAAAAAAAAAAGACCGTACCCTTTTATGTAATGATGTTTACTTTGAATTTATATTAGTTCACACAAACACTCCATCCATGCTTTTGTTCCGGCCCTCCGGTCCAGTTTAAGAACCCATTGTGGCCCTCGAGTCAAAAAGTTTGCCCACCCCTGGTCTAGACCCTGATTCTTTCTACTCAGGTGTCAATTTCCTAACATAAAAAAAGGAGTGATAAGGTTTGTTATGTGGCGAATAAGATAATGCCAAGCATTCTAATTATTTTCACATTATAAAAGGTGTAAATAAGGAGCCCTGAAGTTAAGACATTTTTTTCCTTTGATCATCAGAGTATAAACATGACCCTGGTTCTTAAATGAGCATCATGTTCTTCAACATATTTTCTCAACAGGAATTTTTAGGGCACTGCCACATCTATTCTAGGAAAGGGAGACTTTCCTAACAAGCAAATTTTTCCCTTAAATAGAAGCACTCAGGGGAGTCAGGCACAGTGCTGGGTGCTGCAGAGCCTTCCTGCATGGAACATTCCAGTCTAGCTCTGTTCTGGCTTCAGTCAAAGCTCTGAGAGCCACCCTCTACCAAGCTGAGTGATGATGTACAGAGAGCTGAAGGCAGAATATATTCTGGGAAAATAAAACTGTGAAAAATAGATGCGTATCTCATCACACCATATGGCCCTGTGATCAGATGCCTCTCTCTGTGCTATTGATACAAAAATAGAGCATTACATATACTTATAATTGTGAGGACTTACATCATTAAAGAACTTAGAAATAGAAATGATCTCTTGTTTGGGTTAGAAAGAGCATTGAGGGAAAAGTAGATTCATCACCATATGGATAATCTTACTTCTAAATTGCATTTTAATGGAAATGAAACTTCAAACTTCATTCCCTTCAGTGCGACTTCGGTGGTTCTCTCTAGCTTGAGCAAACCAGATTTCTAGCTGCTGTCTGTTTTCTAGGGAGTTCACACCACCTAAAAGCCTTTAAGGTGAGAATATCACATATTGATATGTTACTCCATATACACAGAGAATCCTTAAACACTGGCACTAGGAGTACATGATTCTTTTTGTAAATAAAGTTAGTTTAAAATCAGGCTTCCCCTGATTTTAAAGGTAATCTAGATATTTTGAGAGATAAATAAAAAATATTAGATTGTCTGGAATCTCAACACCCAAATATAACCACCATATATTATTTTATATCCTTCTTATCTCTGCATAATAAAGGGTTATAGTCTTTTTCACTGGCCATCCACACAGTGAAGGGTTAGACATGCATGGTCACTGGGCCTTCACCTAAACGTCAACATCTAGGCTAAATTTCTCATCTGAGCCCAGAACTGTCTCCTCTCCATATTCCTCCATTATTTTAATCTCCCGGGACTAAAATCTCAAATTTATGTCTTCTCCCTTCTCTATGGAAACTATCTAATTAGTGACCACGGCTTGTTTTTATTCCACAATACTGACTATAGTTCCACTGCCAACTAATTAAATTAGGCGCTTTTACCTTTCTTAGAATTATTGAAAAAGGCCCCTTGATGATTTCCTCAACTCCAACCAATGACTGTTACCTCCTATCCCCTATGTCAAATTATTTTTCCCCAAAAACAGTCTGATCATATCACTCTGACATTCAGAAACCTTCCGTGTCTCCCCATTGCTTACTGGATTACATCTGAAACCTTCACCTTGGCCTCCATAATTGACCCCAATATATTTTTACAACCTCTGCTCTCCTCCACTCCTCTACACAAAATATCAACTACAGACAAATGTATTTATTTATTCTCTTCTAAATAAAGTTTGCTCCTTCCATCCCTCATACTTTTTCATGGGCCACTTCCCCACCAGAACTGCCTTCAAAACTCAATCCTAACTCCCAACACCAAGTCAGTTCCTACTTCCTTAATAATGAGGTTCTTCAATCTCCTTTCTAAAAGTATCCCATAATTATTATTCATAAAATTCATTTGGTAATTAACCACTTACTGCCTCCTGTCTCTTCAGTTATTGCTTTCTATTGTTAAGTGCTTTATTGTTATTTAATTTTTCATGTTTTAAATCTTGTGTCTTCAATTTGATTGTTTACCTTTTCTTTAGGGGCAAGCTTACCCTTTTTGTATCTCACAAAGCATTTAAAAGTAACTTGCACATTGTAGAAGCTCAGTAAATGTTTATTGACTCAATTTATTGTCTAGATGCATTAGGAAATGCTTACCTCTAATATTTAAGAGCCATTTAAAGTCATCACTTTATATACTTTCATTTAACATGCCTTCATGGTTATCCTCAGTTTTGGGAAAGCATACATCTCCAAAATGTGCATGTACCATAATTTGTACCCTGCATCACTCTTCCTGGCTTCATGTACCAATATATGCCAGATTTGATCTTTTACTTTACCATTATACTGATTGAATGTGATTTCTAAACATTGAGAGTAGAGAGCTAGATTAATTTCACTACGTATGTGAAATAAAATTTTTCTTCCTGTCCCAACTCTATATAGATCTTACTCAATAAAATTTTTTTTTCAAGTGAGCTAAGTGACCCATTGTTATTTTCATGAAGTATTATTAAAAACGTTTTACAAAGGAATGATGCCGGGAGCCGGTCCATGCTTGCTGTTTCAAGGGACCTGGCATATATGGCATACTGTTCTTAATATGTTTGCTCACCTTCTTGGCACTATGTGTTTTAACTAAGGTCTCTAAGAAAGGGTGTTTCCCCAGGTAGGGATTTTCCCCTGAAGTTAGGGAGGGAATAAAACCTCTTAACTAAGTGCCAGGCGGGTAATTAATCACTTTAACTATGAACAATCATGCTTAAGCTACATAATCTTTACTCCCTGGAATGAAGATAAGAAACGCCCTAACCTTTGTAATAGAGATTGATAGGATTGAGTCAACTGGTATAAATACAGATGCAACCAGACAGCAGAACTCAGAACTTAGAATACAGAGCTTAGAACACAGAACTAAGAAGACAGAACCTACACAGAACCTACAGACAGAAGAACTTCGCTGGAGAGAACATGGCAAAAGATCCTGGACTGAACCTGACTACAGAAATTGGCAAGAGAACCTGACTAGAACCTGGTGACTGAACCTGGCTGGAGAACCTGGACAGAACCTGGCTGGAGAACCTAGCGAGGGAACATGGCTACAGAACCTGGCTGGAGAACCTGGAGAACCTAGCAAGAGAACATGGACACAGACCCTGGCAGGAGATCCTAAGCAGAACCTCTCTGGAGATCCAGACCAGAACTTGGCTGGAGATCCTGGCTGGAGATCCTGGCTAGGCTGCTGATCAACTGAACACTGTCTTCATGTCATTCCTTCTTCGCCGACTCCGTCCACACCTTTGGGGACCCCTGGACCTGCTGGGGTTGGACCCCGGCAGAATGAGTGTGATATGTTCACTGACCTATTTGAAAGAAGCTAGATAGCTGCAAACCATGCAGTCACTAGCTGTTATCCTCATATGCCTTCAGTTTTTCAGACAATTAGTGACTAGTAGTCAACTGCTCTCCTCCAATCTTCTACAGCCAACTTCTACCTCCAACTCACACCCTGCCCTCTGTGAAACCACACTGAAAGTGCGAGTTCCTTTGGTCCAACTCACTAAATATCAATAAGTCAGGCTGAAAAGTAAGTATCTTCTTGAGCTGATGTCTGTTGATTTGCAGTGGCTGCCGGGAGTGCAGAAATAGGAAGAATCCTGAAGCCAAATCCCGGCTCAACAGGAAGGGCACATGAGCGATGTCTGCTGTGGGCACAAGAAGCATGTGTGTTGGCACCTGAACCATGAATTTGCTATCTCTGGCCTAAACAAAATTTAAGGCTCTGAGGTCCTCAATGGTCAAGATTCTTCTGTATTTGTCTTTATACCTATCTATCTCTCCTTTCCCTTTCACTCAGGCTTAGTCTAGTGTCTCCCATGAAGTTGGCACCATTTGAGAAGTTGCACCATAGCTGCTTAGATGTATCTGTCCCTAGAGTGGACATGTGTGCTCTTTGTCACTCTCAGTTTGCACTTACCCTTCTGAGAGCAACTGTCCCCATTTTTATTTGGAAACCCATTCGTCTCCTATTCTCAGTCCATGTGATTCCAGGGCAGACAATTCTACTCCAAGCTCAGTGTGTCATGTGATTCAGGCCACCCAAAGAGACGACTGCATTTCTCAATAATTGGCTTACAAAGGGCATATTGCAGTATGCCATTAGACAGGCATGAGCAGAGCAAGGACGATGGGCATGGTGAAGGTCACCAGGGTGTAAAGCCCCAGGTGCCTAACAAAGGACAATTGTTGGGTAGACCGCAACCTCAGGGTGACCTTTCCTCCCTTAGCATATAGCTGGTCATGCAGCTCGGACCCTTTGACCTTTCCTCCCTAGAGATAACATCTAGGCCTCAGTTGTATTCCAGCTCCAGGCCCAGAAAAGCAGCAAAACCAGACCAGCAACCCCAAGGCTGACCTCAGGACCAGCTTGCATTGACTAATGACCCCCTGCCCTGGTGCTGACCAATCAGTGGAGACCTAGACCCTGAAAGTACACACCAGGGAAAGCTATTGAATATTATAATGAGATCTTCTCCTGGGACCTCCCCTAAAAACTCCACCCTTAACGGAGGACCCAATGTACTCTCCTTTCCACTCCTGTACCTTTTCCTTCTCCCTCCCCGCAGGTACATTACCATTACCTTCCTCATTCCCAAACTCCAAAGGCCTTCCTTAACCTCCATTAACTTGTTTCCTAAGCCCATTTCTACAAACTACTTCTTCTATCTTTGTGATTTTCCAAATAAATGTTCTCTTATAGTTTGAGTCTTGACTCTGAATTCTTTCCTAGCCAGAACTCAAGTACCAAATTTGCTGAACCCAGGTCTGGTCTGACCCCACCAATCTAGTACCTGGTGCTGTTCTCACCACCCACAACAATATGACCCTATCAGGCCAATGAGATACCTTGAGATTTTTGCTCAGGTATTTGTCAGAGAGAGAGCCACTCTTCTTTCTTGCTGGATTTGAAGCTAACCCCATGCTCTGACTTAGAATTGGGAGTTTTAAGCTAACAAAAAGAAAGACCAAATCAAAATATGATTCAAACAAGTCATGATTACATCAACTCAGTAAATGTTTATCATTTCTGAAGTCCCAACTACCTCTCATCAATAAATTTCCTTTTCTGCTTAAACCTTTTTGAGTTTTCTGTTACTTGTAACTGACACAGCACCCCTAAGATAAACCTTTATAAAGGGCTTTCTTTGACTCCTACTGACTGTAAAAATGGTAATAATATCCACTGAAAAGCGTGAGAAAAGGCTGCTTGGGTGGTGTTTAAGCATACCCTGCCAATAGAAAACAATTCAAACGCAACAGTTTGGAGAACTGACTGCTGGTTGGGTGTGTCTTTTGTTTTCTGCCACTGCTTTCTTCTGTGAGTGCTGATAAATGAGAATGAGATACTTACCTTTTAAGTGTTTTAACAGTAGTTCCATTTGGGAGATTGGTGGCTGAGTCACAGTCAGAGCAGTGTTTGGGGGCAATCTCCAGAGCAAGAAGAGAGGCCTTCTCTAGAAGTAGGACTGGCCAGGCAGCTGTGGGAAAAGGTTCCACCTGAAGACAGTTCCAGGGCTCTGAGCAGAGCATCCCCATGCTCACACACCTTGACTGATTCCCATAGGGGATGAAGAGGGAGGGGGAAGGGGCCGTGGCCTACTAAGTCAAAGAGGCAGTTCTCAGGAGGAAGATTTCTCATGAAAGTGTCTACCCTCGCTGGATCTTGGCAGCGTGGTTTCATTTCTTGAGGACTGGATCCTGTCAGAACATTGCCCAGAGGGCTATGCCCATTGCTTAGCGAGTATCTTTGACATTATTAACCTTGAGTAACTTGAAGAAACAGTAGAGTCTTGGCCACGATCCGATTCTCTTCATCTTATGTTGATATTTTCCCCAACTAAAAATAGTAGCTTCCTACTTCCCTGAGATCAGATTCACAGAGTGCCTTAAACATCAATGTTGAAATGTTGCAGCTCCAGGAAAATGAGTCTGTTGTGTCTCAACAGAACTGCTGTCTGAGACAAAACTATCGCTGCAACGCCCCCACAAAAGCCTGCAGGAAAGGGTCACACAGCTTCCACAAAGGGGAAAATCCGTCAAGAGTTCCTGTCTTCTCTCTCTTTTTCCCCCTTCCCTTTGAGCTCCGAGCTATGAATATGTTTAAAAGTCCAAGTGATGATGCCAGTTCTGAATGGTCCTTGATCTTCGGGACAAGTTCAAAGATATTGAAAGTTGGTCTCTGAGGCTGATGAGAAAATGATGCTTTCTACTTTGCCGCTGAAAGCGTTTAAAGTCTGTGGCTTTATAGAAATTCAAAGGTGAGAACAAAGAGGGAAGTATAAGATTGTTCCCTGACCTTGGGAAGATATGGTTTTTTGTGGGGGGTTTTTCCTGTTGGCAAATCAATTTCACACAGCTGTACCTTACAAACAATTAGACACACCTAGAAGATCAGGCTGGAATGCCAAGAAAACGTCCCCAGGAGGGAAACAGTAAACAATTCTGACCTCATGTGCACTGATTGGATTTTTAAATTCTGACGTCTTTTCACATAGATTTTAGTAAGATAAAACTCCAGGCATCTGAACCATATGCCTAAGCGTTTTTTCGATGCTGCTGGTCTGGGCAGCTGGCAAAACATGATCTAGGACTGATAAACCATCTGACAAAAGCACTTCAGAGGGATCTGCGGGCCAGGGTCTGAAAGATGTCTGAATTTTAAAAAGGTACTAATTGCTCAGAGGATGAAACAATTCCTCTGAAATCTAACCCAGTACCTTAATAGAACCCAGAGCGACACAGAGGGTCTCAGGGAGAAACCTACTTGCTTTCTAGCTCCTCCTGGGAAAGAGGCAAGCACACCCTGTAAGCATGAGGGGACATAAAGGAATGCACTGACAGGGACCTCTCAGGCACTGATAAATCCTTCAAGAACTGGAGCAAAAACTGGATTTTAGCAACTGAGCAAAGAAACAAAAGAGCAAAAATCTGAGCTGTCTGTCAATCCAACCCTTCCAACAGCTGGCGCAGAGAACTGCCAGGAAGGCAGGGAAGGACTGTGCCCAAAGGATGTGGAGAGGCCATTTACACACTCAGTACCTCCAACCCTCCATGGAGAATGGAATCCCACAACTGGGGTCTGCCTCTTGGGCACATGCAGTTATGGGTTCCATGTCAGCAATCAACAACAGCCTAATAAGAATCTATCAAACATATAAAATCCTATATTACTTGGCAGTGAAACCAAGTAAAGACTTAAATGGCCAGATGCCATCTGAACTAATGAGGGCCTGGGGACTTGAATGCCCATTGCCACAGTGCTAGATAGGGGGCATTTCAAAGATTTCCAGCTCTCCTGTGATCATTTATCATTCCTATTGTGTATCTACAGAACTTGGAACTGGAAGATAACTAAACAACTCATTACCTAACTCACAAATATATGTCCAAATAGGATCCTCAGCTCTTGATCCCCAGTGCCAATGACATTTGTGATAAGAACAGATAAACTAAATCAAATAAAGAAGGATAGTTTCAAGATAGCTATTCTGTGTCCCAAATGGACAATTAATATATGACTGTTGTCTGCAAAGATAAGATCTAAACAAATAACAACATTGAAAACATCCCAAGCCTATTCAGTATGCATACATCCATCTCTGGTGATGTCTCTGGGAATTAATTGAGTATAAAATATTGTGCAGAAACGGGGGTTCTCAGATGGTAATGAAGAAGGATAATGGTTTTACAAAACACAGCAGTGAGCCCAGGGTCCCATTACCCTTCCCTCAGTCCCCTTCTTCTCTGCCTCTTCCTTCTGCAGAGACAGCAATGCACAACCCAGGGAGTTGCTGAGATTACTAAGCAGAAGATAAATTAGGGCTGTATCTGTATGGCCTGCAGCCCCACAGAGCTCAGGGGGAGCTTCTCTCAGAAGGTAATGACCTCATTACTGATGTGATGGTGGCAGCAGCATGTCTTCTATAAAAGATAAAGTGGTATTGTCCACTCTTCATAGGGTAAACTAAACTCCTTTGAGCATTTTTAACAACTTGAAGATGGCCGTATTCCCTGCAAGCAAAAGTTTCAGAATGAGATTATGCCAATGCCTCACCATCCTGTCTCAGTGGCACAAGAGAGGTGACCAGTCACGTGGTGTCTGTGTAGGTGTCTCTCCTGTCTCCAGAATAAGCTGGAACTCAACCTTCTGCTTGGCTGGGTTTTGGAGTTAGAGCATTTTTGTATGTTTGTTTTGGGAGGGAGAAAATGATATTATTACTTTTAAAGCTCCCTGCTATGGAGGTCTTGGCACTTCTGAGTGACCTATTGCTTGATGGGCACCTTCTATGTGCCAGGCTCTACCTGTGCTTACTCCATGTACATACCTGATCTCATTTAAAGACAATGATCTCTTGAGGTAGATATCATGCCATCTCATTATACAAACTGATACTCCATGAAGCCAAGTTTCTTGCCTAAGGTCAATGTCATAGAAATGACTGAAAACTTGGAAGCTCAATATGCATCCTTTCACTATCCCAGAGCCACCTTTCCAGAACTACAGCTTTGCTCAACACATCAGAACCCGAGGGAGCTGCCACTGTCACATGGCCTGTGGCAACTGAGACCCGTCTGCAAGGTCCTCATGGACGCAAGACGGGAATGTGTCTGCATTTGCCCAACTTGTCAATCAAGTGCCTATCACTCCTCCCAGTCACTGAGCAAGAAGGACAGCAGGGGCATCTTTTCTTCCTCTGCCTGTAAAACTCCACAACTGAACCTCAATGTGTAACTGGCTGGTAGGAGTGGCCAAAAGAAGTATCTAGAGCTTACTAAGAACATTCCAGTGGGCTTTGAGCCACTCATGATATCAGCTCCCTGGTACCCACTGATGACCTTCCTACTAGGCCTCTTGGGAAAGAGGTAAAGGTCAAAGTAATCAATTTTGTCACATGTTAGAAGGTTCTAGGGATCACATAGCTGCATTTAAATAGCATGTAATCATAAACTAACACACATTTCTGGATTATTTCTGAATTTATATGCTCTGGTGAGTGCAGAAAATTAAAGTCTGGAGAGAAACATGTTGAAGAACACTGGTTCTCAACATTACAACAAGCTGACCTCATCGCCATCTCTGTGCCACCTGTAATTCTCTCACTGCATCAAACCGATACTATGATTACATAACTAGGTAGCTGAAATTTAATCAGATTAGAATCTGTTCAGCTTTTCTCAAATCTCTGTTTCCTAATTTTGCTAGGTATGTGTTCCACAAGAAATCATTCTCTTCCAAAATAGCTGGAGAGGCAGGCAAGGTCAAGGGTCACCAAGTCACAAAGGGCCCTTCTCAAACTACCCCACCCAAATCTCCCCAGGACAGGCTGTCAGCACATCACCTGGAGGGCTAGCCTTCAGCAATGGCTCCTTCACAGTCTCCTGTTTTATATTAAAACTTGTGGCAATTTTCTATTTTTTACTATAAGTCCACATATTTGAATATAAAAATATTTGATATTGCTTATATACTGCGAGCTGCAGCTTCAAGAAGATGCATCCTGTGCATCCAGTGCTTCACGTGCCAGAATCTGACGTCCTTGGTTCTTAAAAATCAGGGCAAAGGGAAGGAACAGGGAGAAACAGAAAAGGGGAAGCTGTCTGGCTACCGAAGCTCAGAGTTCAATGTACTACAAATTGATAATGCAAACAAACCCCAGCCTGCCCTGTTTTAAACACGGCTGTGTAATGCATGTGAGCTTTGCTGTGCTGGCAACACAGCCACCGCTCCACCGAAAAGAACAATTGTCATAGGGCTACTGAAGGGCTCATTTCCCAGGCAGGGCTCCTGGGGTGCAACCAGAAAGCTGACTCATCAGAATGCTGCTGCCCTGACCCAGCCTGGAAATCCCCAGGGAACCTTCCAGTCTTCTCTCCTTCCTCAGCCTTGACTGGGAGGGTGAGTGGCCCACTTTGTTCTCCGCTACCATGTCTCATGTGCTCTCAGCTCAACAGAACAGGCCTAGCTCCTGTTGGGGTCCCTGTATGGAATGGGCATTAGGGTGTGGGAGGAGGGGCCTCCATGTGGTGAGGTCCTGTTACAGCACTTCAGCATGTTGTCACCAGGCCTTATCTGGCCATGTGTGTATATTTGTGAGGACGGTTGCCACATACCAGGTATGTGGGCAGTGAGTGAGGTAGTGCTGGCTGAGCAGGACTCCTCATAGGACAGATACTCATGTGGGGCCCATAGAGGGGTGGGACCTCAAAGAAATCCTGGAAGGTTCTAGAAGGGAAGTCAGAGCCTGAATGACCCTGTGTGGTGAGAGAGGGAAGGCAGTGCTGGGAGGGTCCAGGAACATTCTGGAGATTCTGAGAAGCTATGTCAGAGGTAGTGCTGGTCCTTAAAACCCCTTCAGAAAAGCTATCAATCTCCTTCTTTTGCCAGACCTCCATGGGCCACTATGGCTGACTTTGGCTCTCACATTAAGCATATTCTATATCACGATAATTGTAGAGCAGCAATTTTCCCTCTCCTTTTATATAGAGGGAAAAACCCCAGCAAATTTAACAAAAATAAAGCTGAAATAGTTTCTATAATTTTTAAGTAAAGGAAATTGTATACGTGGGAGCTAAACGTTGCTTCCACCAGAATCCTAGGAGATTGTAAATGTCTTCTGGTGTGAAGATGAAAATCAAAAAAGAAGGGAGGGACAAAGAAAAGGGGAAGAGATAATAAAAGGAAGAGGAGAATAACTCAAGGATGGGTGGAAGAGAAGCCATTTCATAGTCAGGCCTTTAAGAGCAAATAAACTTTAAGATTTCATTCACCCTATCAGAACCTGGAAAGATTAAATGTGAGAGTTAAGTATAGATCACAGAGTTGGATTTTGTACTTTCCCTGTGTGGGCTGGGAGAAAGTGGAACTTGGGCCTATGAGGGCAATGCTAACTCATCTTTCCAGGGTACACACTCTTCCCAGTGCTTCCATATTTGAGTGCTCACAACCCTAGGGGGAAAGGGGAGAATATCACTCTCCCTGCTTTATAGATGAGAAACCTGTGGCCCAGAGGAGTTGAGAGCTTGCCCAAGGACACACAGGTAGTAAGTAGGGGCCCAGGATTTGAGCAGAGGGGGTCTGACCCAGAGCCCACCCTCTTCATCCGCTCTGCCGCTTCTCCAGGGGAGTGATTCTTGAGTGTGTGTTCACTGTTTCTCTCAGGAATGGTTTCCCAAAAGCAAGGTTTCAAATTTGTAAAAAAAAAAAAAAAAGAAAGAAAGAAAGAAAGAAAAGGTAGAGAGAAAGTTCAAGCAGGTTTTGGAAAGCAAACTGAACAAGGAGCTGAGTATGGGAGGGCTGGTGAGGCAGCCCATCAATAGGAATGCACCCAACACTATGGAACCATACACTAGAAACCATTAACATGGGGCATTGTATGTTATGTATATCTTACCATAATTTTTTAAAGTTTCTACTATGGAACCATGGGAGTGCTTTGCACAGGAAAGATCATCCAGCCCATGTGCAAGGTAGGAAACCCACTTGAGCAGATGGAGTCCTGTATTGGGGAGCTGAGGGGGCTGCTCAGACCACTGGCTTCTCCTTACCTCTCCTTTTCTGTCATCACCTGCCACATAGTCTATGTACATGGTCGCCAAGCCTATTATTTGCAAAATCATGTGATTCACCGTTTCTTTTCTGCCCTTGTAGTCTCCATCCTCTTACACAATATGCCTTCTAACTCATCTCCCTGACGCTATTTTCCCTTCCCCTCCAATCTTTCCAGTATGCCTCTGCCATTCGGATATTTCTAAATGACCTCTTTTCCCATACCCAATAAATTACAATAGTCACCACTTAATTACTGCATTGTGTCTCACCTCAATACTCGTTAGCACTAGGCAGCCACCCTTAGCAGCAAACCTGGCTTCCTGTTGCTTTCGTGCACAAGCTTTTACCTGTAGCAGATCAGACTCTCCACAGTCTCCCCTCTGTGCTTCATGCTAAATCTTCCCATCTTGAAATAGAGGAGAACCTCGAGTTCGTCTATTCAAAAGCAACCTGGAAGGCCCATGGCCTGGCCTTTCCTGTCATCAGTCTGAGCCCTGGGTGGAGGCGTGAGTCACTCTGCTGGGAGGGAGGGAGCCTGCCATCGTCTGCAGCTCAGCGTGGCCTTGTGATCCCTGTTGCCATTGCAGAGGCAAAAACTCTCTGTGTGTTTCCCTGTGGTTTACGGGGGAGATGGAGCAGTATCGTGGTATTGGTGGAGTTGGCTTGTCAAAGTAAACAACCTATTGGACCTTTTCTCTCTTCTCCACAATTAAAGCCTCTCCTCCTTCGAGAAGCCTTCCCTGGGTACTCTGAGACTTTGTGTTCTCTGCCCTCTCTTTGTTCTGATAGCAATTCTAACCTGTAAACACTTAGCAGAGGTTTCTATACTATCTAATACTGTTCCTTAGTTCATTTGTGTGAACCTTACCTTTCCCATCAGGCTGTGGGTGTTTTAGAGATTAGGAGTCCTGTTTTCTATGTCTCTGACTTTCACCACATCCCCAAGCACAAAGCTGGACACATTACAAGTGCTCAATGATTACCATGGATTGTTGATCTGGAAACAGAATCCTAAGGTCTCAAAAGAGCACCGGATGGCTATGGAGACACAATGCCCTACATTGATCCTCCTGGAGAGACAGGTGTCTCCAAGGAGACGCAGCCCATCCCAGTGAGCCACCCCAGTTCTCTGTTAGTGCCTAGCACTTCCCTAGGCCTTCTCTTTTCAGCCTTGAGAAATGACTAGCATGGGCAGAATAATCAATCATTCTGGGATTTTATATCAACACTGAATCATGAGTGGGGAAATCCAAGAAATTTACTTTTCTTTTTCATATGAGATGTTTTCCTCATTTCAAAGTGGGACTATTGGAGGTTTCCTAGCAGCAACAGGCTCTGTAAAGATTAAATATCATATAAAATTCCAACAGCTTGCAAACACAAAATGGTACACAGATGCCCAGTTACTCTGACTTAGAGATGAAAGGAGACTATTAGGAAAGTTGGGTCTCCTGGTGCCTCTCACAATCCATGGAACTTGTGGCAACATTTAGCTACCTCTACCCAGGAAAAAAACCTCTGCAAAATAGACAACAGAGTCTCTATGAGCCTAAGAGAACTCTATTAAACATTGTCCGTAAGTCCTGACAGAAATAGATGACTAGTCAGGAACCTGTCCAGGTAAGCCCACAACCTGGCAGGGCTATATTTGATGGCTCCCAATTGCTTGAAGGCCTTACTGAACGTTGGGGTTGGCTTCTATTGAAAACACAGAAGGGAATGAGAAACAATCGAAAAACACTCCTTCCAGCCCTGGCACAATAGCCCTTTGTTTTGTATATTTTCTATGCAAGAACATGGCAATTATTTTCTGAGCCAACTAGCTTGAGCAATAAAGTGTTTCAGGGTGAAATGCAGAGATGCAATTAGAATATTAAAGCTAACAAAACTAATAGTTTCAAATTAAGCCCATATACAATGGTGACACCACAAAACTGCCTTCCCTTTTTTGCTATCTTGGGGAAACATCCCAGATGTAGCAGGAAAAATTAGCTGCCTTTTCCAGGAGTTGAAGTGGTAAAAAGCTTGGTGCACAGAATACACTTCACAATTTTTCAGTGCTCTGAATGAAGCTTTTATGGGTGGAGGGCAACCTTCCCCAGGCGGACCTTCCTCTCCAGTATGAAGCAATGAAATCTTGCTGGCACCCTACAGACAATGAATATCCAGGTCTCCTTTCCTTCTCATTCTTTGCCTCCTGCAACCACACTCTTCCCTTTGTGACACATGCATCACTAAGGAAACCATGGCAACATTAGGGCTTTTTTTGAGCACAGTAACAGCTCAAAAGAGAGAGGGATGCGTTCAGCTTATTGTTTGAAACCAGAAGTACGAGTTGGTGAATTATTCTTAAATATTCCATAATTTGAAGAAATTGCTAGGTAATTAGAATAATTTGCAAGATAGTAGTTACAAGTTACTAACTGCAGTGTTGGTTTGATAAAATTCTCACCAAGTCTCTGAAATTTAGGAGCAATACGGGGTCTAGTTGGTGAGTAAAATTCCCAGGTGAGAAGAATCTGGTCTGTAAGGTGTGGCTGCACTTTTGAGTCTGCCAGGTAACCTGTCTGGCTCTAGGAGCAGTACCTCCTGAAGTCCCAGGGCTCTTTGCTGACAACTTTCACTGTTTACCATTTTGTCCTCTTATTGAACCACCACGCACAGGCTGTCGAACTCAGCTGTCTGTGGGAAAACTGTACCAACCACATGCTTCAGCAGAAGGCATACAATATATTGCTTATTTTGCATCTACAAGGCTAAGCAATGTGGAAAACACCAAGCCCTGCTCAGTCACCTTCCATAGGACAAATGAAGATGTGTCAGTGTCACCTCAGACCAAACACATATCAATTTATAATCAGTTGACATCCTATATAATAAAAGGGTAATATGCAAATTGACCCTAACAGTGGAATGACTGGGAACAACCACCAGGACACTCAATGCAGGAGCTGACCCCTGGTGGTCAGTGTGCTCCCACAGGGGGAGCTCTGCTCAGCCACAAGCTGGGCTGATGGCTGTGAGCACAGTGGCAGTGGCAGGAGCCTCTCCCGCCTCCTCCGCAGAGCTAAGGATGTCCCATTGTGGCTTAGGCCTGCTCCTCCCTCTGGCAGCCTGAGGGCTCCCAGGCTGCCAGAGGGATGTCCAACTGGTTGACATCCCCCAACGGGTCCAGGACTGCGAGAGGGTGCAGGCTGGGCTGAGGGACCTTTCCCTCTTCCTCCCCCTCCCCCACCCCCCCCCAACGCCCTAAGTACATGAATTTTTGTGCACCAGGCCTCTAGTTCAAGAGAATGAGAGACATTGGCTTGAATCTTAGAGCTGAATGCAACTGAATGTGCCACCTTGGTTTTCAAAAAGAAGCCAGTTCTTTAACAGAGTGGTGTGGCTTGCCCATCTGAAGTCATGGTATGACAGACTAGCTTTCTTTCTGCAATTTAGTTACTTTATTTTTAAAAGTGGACTCCTTAGTAAGGAAACTTCTTTGTAGGAATATTTCTTTTGCTTCTTTGTATTCCCTTCTCTATATAATATAAGCACTTTCCTATAGTTAGTACCCAATACATATTTCCTGAAAGAACAAGCGGATGAATGAAGAAGGACAGTTTAGGATGCCATGTGTTTGCCCCCCAAATGAGAAAAATTATGTATAATCACTTTGAAAGTTAATATACAATAAGCATAAAAGTTGTATTCATGATAAGGTAATGCAATTATTTTATTAATGTCCCAGAAAAATAAATGTGTCCAAAGAACATTTATTTAGTGAATGCAATCAAACAACCAGAAATACATTGAGACAACAGCTTGCCCAGGTGTTTGGTGGCAGTGACTGGCTAGTTCAGTTGATCCAGTTGGCTGTTTTGTGGTCCACGTCCCACTGTCTCTTAGTGGTGACCCAGCATTCCTGCTGGGAATCAGAAAGAAAGGAAAAGGGAGGCCGGGCTCAGCTGTGCCATGGTGCAGGCAGGAGCATATTGGCCGAGAGCTAGGAGACCTGGATCATAATAACATCTCCTCTACAAACAAAGCTCCTTTTCATCAGGTTGGCCTTGGCATGAAATTGTTTGGGAAAGTTCTGTTCTCAGAGGGAGCAGAGGGATGTGGAGCAGGAAGCTGATGGCAGTGGAAGATCAGCCAAGTTCCAGAGTTGTACACGGCTCTGTGCATGGGTCCCATCCTCAGACCTGGGGAGGGGCTTCCTGGCCATTGCTCAGTGATGCTTCATGCCTGGCCATGGCCATTGGGGTCCTACCCCTCAAGCCCATCCACTGGCCAGAGCCACAGCAGAGGCTGGTCTGAGAGAGGTTGGACCATTGTCTGCTTCCCAGAGCCCTCGCCATCCTTCCGTTCCCTCCTGTCTATGACAAGAGGCTGGGAGCCAGTTTTCTTGCCTGAAGGGAAACCAAAAGATAGAAGAAGAGGGGTTTTTGTCTGCTACTGGTGGTGCCACCAATGGCAGCAGCACTGTGACCACAGCAACTGTGGGCTCTAGCAGCTCCCAGGTGACTGTGAGTTCTAGCAGAGTCAGCCCTGGTTTCCCCAGCATCAAAGTGTGGCGCCCTGAGTTCCTGTGCAGAGGGAACAGCATAGACCCAGCAGCAGCAGTGCCCACGGCAGCAGCTAAGCAGAGAGCGTGGGCTTACAGGGTCCAGCCCCGGGTCAAAGCCAGCATCCTGATCTCTGGGGAGCATCTGCCTCACCTGCTGCTCACCCCCTCCCCACCCAATCCACCACGTTTGTAGCCTTTTCTCTCTATTAGTCCTCTCTGTTTGAAGCACCCAGAATAGTTTCTCTCTTCCTGTCTGAATATTGACTGATACACCTCAAACAGCCCACCCCCTCCCAGAACAGGCTCAAAGGCAGGGCAGCCCCAACCTGCTTCACCAGAAGGTGGGCAAGGAAAGGTGAACTGAACAGAGGAGCACACTTTACAAATTTTTTAAATCATGAAATCTGACCAACCATTATTCAAACCAACCCATTATGACATGGATTTATGGTGGATGCTCTGATATGCCACCCAGATGCCACCTGAGGAATAAAGGACTTATGCCCCTAGCTGCTAGGATTGCCCCCCAAAAAACTGTCCCCAACTGTCAGCCTTCTTCAGAAATTGCCTTGGCTGAAGAAAACTGGCTCACCCAAGGCCATGCCTCCTTCCAGCGGCAGCCCACACCTGGTGACATGTAAAGGCCCAGACCCACGTTCAGCTACGAAGGGCCATCCCAGAGCCAGAGCTTCCCATGGAGTCAGCTGAGCCCTTCGCTAGGACTACATCGCAGCTCAGTGGCTCCCTCTGCCCAGTCTGCTTCTTTCCCTTCTATTCTATGAGAGTTTACCCCAAGAGTTGTCCCTTATAAATTTCCTTCATGCTACTCTGCCTCAGAGTCGCTGCCCAGGGACTTGTATTAGTTTGCTGCCATACAAAGTACCATAGACCCAGTGGCTTAGAAACAGAGGTGTGTTGTCTCACAGGTTTAGAGCTCAGAAGTCCAAAATCAAGGTGTCAGCAGGGTTTGTTCCTTCTGAGGCAGGAAGGGAAGGGAGGATCTCTCCCAGGCCTTTCTGTGGATTTCTGTCTTCATGTTCATATGGTGTTCTCCTTATGTGTGAGTCAGTCTCCAAATCCTCCCCACCCCAATTTTTTGTGGAATGGTTTGGTGTTTTTTTTTTTTATTGATTTTAGAGAGAGGAAGGGAGAGAAAGAGACATCAATGAGAGAAACATTTTTCCTTTGACTCCCACGTGCACCCCAACCAGGGATCAAACCTGCAACCTGGATATATGTCCCTCCTGGGAATGGAACCGGCCACCTTTTGGTATATGGGATGACACTCCAACCAACAGCCACACCAGCAGCGCAGATTTCCCCTTTTTATAAGGACACTGGTCATATGGACTAGGGCCCACCCTAACAACCTTATTTTAACTTGATTGCATCTGCTAAGACCCTCTCCAAATAAGGTGCTGGGGGTTAGAACTTTAACATATGAATTTGAGGAACCTCTGGCAACCACATTCAATTAGGTTTCAACAGGAGGACAATGGACATGGGCCCGGGGGCTTTCTGAGCCTCTCCAAGATCCCAGCCCAGTCACACCGGCTCCTCTCTGAAAGAGCTGCCCACTCAGCAAGCTGAGAGAAACAAAGATGCTCAGCAAGGTTGCATACAGGCTCCTCAGCACAGGTCGGCAAGATTGAAATCAGGAGGGACAGAGTCTGGTTCCCAGGCTGGAGGGGAACCTGAAATGGGGCGCCCATTGGGAAACCTGCATTTATAAGGAAGCTATTTATTACACATAGCTGGGTGATGAGACATGTGTCTGATAGATTAACCTCCGCAAGGGTGTCTGGGAATGTAATGTAATTAGCTTTTCATGTCCTTTGTTCTCAAAATTAATGACAGTATGACAATGAGTGGAGGTGGGAGGAGGGAGAGGCAGACAAAAAGATGATAAATGTTTCACTAGAGAAAGATGGAATTTGATGTTGTTGTTTATTTATGGGTAGACTATAATGGCATCATGGAGGCTTTTCTTGTTCTTATCACCTTAGTTTCAAGCTCAAAATGCAAAGACACATTGTCGTGAAAAGCATTGTTGTAGTAAGGAGCCGTAAGCATCAAATTCTGTGAGTAGGGGCAGGGCAGCAGGAAATGTGGGTTACAGAGAAATTCATATAGATGCGGAGCCAGCCTGCACTTTGGAACTCAGGGATATTCTTATACAAGTTAGCGCTGCCGTCCATATCGGCAGCCATCAAAACCATGTTTGGATGGGGCACTGGGAGAGGCACAAACAGGCAGGGTTACTACTTGGCTCCCCAGCCCCAACTCCCAAGCACACTTGCCACGAAAACATCAGAAAGCAGCGGAGGTCTGAGAATCAAGTGCAAATGTGCTCATGTGCCAAGAAAACCTAAGACGGCGATTTTCACAGCATATTGGGGCTTGGCCAGCTTCCAGAAACCATCAGCAAAGTAGCCTGCCCTGATACTTCAAAGGAAGAACTCGCACTGATAAATCCTGCCCCGCACTCTCCGCGGCACACACTTAATCTTGAGGCATATAATACCACAACAGTGAGTCACCGGGCTGGAGCCGTAGGCAGCTCCACGGGACAGGCAGAGAGGAAAAAGTCTCTCACATCTGTTGTCTCGGGCAATTCCCCTCACTCCTCACAACTGCACCAAAGCAGAGCAATAAAAACTGTCACAGGACAAGTGAATTACGGCCTGGTTTACCTGTAACAGAGCCCCTGACAGAACTCTAAGAACTCAGACCACCATTTGTCATTATCACATTTTGATAAAACCCACCAGACAGGGAGTACAGGAACCTGCTTTATTCCTCAGATTGAGCTCGGAGATCTCAGGGGGACCTTTCAGCCCCGAGACATGCTGAGAGCTTTTCTTTAACAAACACACGCACTCTCACACCTTTCTCAGGAGGTCTGAAATCTGGAGCCTCCATCTTCTGCATGTATTCAATATAAATTGAAATTCAGCAGATATTCAGGAGAATATCCAAGATAAATAATATCAAGCTTGGGGGTCATGGAAGAGAAGAAAGCACCAAGCGAATGCCAAGGTCAAGGATGAAGGCCTTTGCTTCTCCATGAGTGGGGAAAAGAAGAATAATTTATTTGCTACAAATCCTGCGCTGTCTGGACGCTCATGGGCGCTGGCGGTTTGGGCAAGCAGCAGACTTTTTCCCATCTGGTCATTTAGCAATGGTCTGCGGAAGGATAGTGGGAATTGTCTCAATCTTTTCTTGAAAAAGACAAGCAAGCCAACAAATTCAGTGATTGCATAAGAAGCTGGAGGCTATGTCTTAGGAGACTCATTCGTTTTAGGTGCTTACATGTGGCCGTGTTGCATTTGGGTGGGTTTCCGGGCACAATTACACTTCCCCTCCATCCCACTCCTGCTCTTTTCTTGAGGCAATTATTATGCATAACTCCTACGGGTCCACACGTTCCAGATGACCTGCACAAATGTCCTTTCCAACCACGCTTCCCGGTTTAACTGGATTCTAACTCTCTCAGTTCTCATTGCTCTCTCCTGGGGTACCGCATGCAGTCAGATTACATGGCACACATCTGAGAACAGGCTCCATGCCACCTCTGTTGGTGAAGAAGAAATTAGGAGCCACCAACCTGTCTATTTGTAGGTGCCAATAAAACCCGGCCAGCACCATTCCTTGGACTTTTCAGAACTTTATTCAGCAAGGCTGTTTCAGGAGGGGTGGCCAACAGTGTGGCCTTGTGCCGGAAAGGACCGCCTTTTCATCACCTAAGTAATAAAGCCTGTTATTATGGGGGGCCCTCAATAATATTATTGAGTAATTCCATCCACATTAACCACCCCAACTGGAATAGAGAGCGAAACTTTGAGAACATTCTGTTAATTTGTCAATGAAGGAGGCTTAATTCTGTGCAAGGAGTGCTTGAGCCCCTTGGGGAGTGGCAAGCAGTCCAAACCACAGGCGGGGGTGCAGGAGGAGCACAGCTCTCCACTATCACCTCTGCACCCAGGATCCTGCCGCCTGTCAGGGCAGACAGGGGTGGGCCTGGATGAGGCCCACAGATGCCTGGTAGGAAAGGGACCTTGAGGCAGAGACGGGTTCCTGACGCCTATGCAAGGAGACTCGGATCCAGAGTGTGCACTGGGGATCCGGGACTCATTGGGAAGAAGAGAAAAGCAGTAAGAAAGTTTCCAACACTGGAACCTTCTCCGAAACATTCTTTCAATGACAGGGGTTGTCCTGGGCAGCTCTGGTGGAGCCAAAGGACCACCTAATTGAAATCAGAAAATCAGTTCCCCATTCAAACTCCATTACTTACTATCTTCTAGAACATGAGCAAATTACTTGACTTCTCTGGAGATTCATTTCTTATAAAGTTCTCATAATGACTAAATTAAAAGGTATACAATGTTAATAGGTCATGTTTATTATGCATTTCCTCTAAGCCAGGCACAGTGCTCAGGAAATAAATACCAAAGGGTTCAGATGAGAAATAGAGTGAAGCACAGAGATGAAGTATTTTGTCCAAGGCCACACAAAGTTAAAGGACAGCAGATGCCCAAACATGTTTTGGTTATTATTTTAGAACAATGAGAATTTAGGCTACCACCATAATTTTAAAAATCCAGTGGTAATATTTTTTGGTTGTTTGTTGACCGAACAGGAAACTTATAGAAAGGTTCGCCTAACATAGCCATTGTTGTGTGATAGAGGTGGGAGAGCAGTAAACTAGCAGGGCATTTTGCCACTGTTTGCTTTGTTTTTGCTGTTAGTGGCCACAGCCCTCACAGGTACCTAAAACCCAGAGGGCTTCTTCTACTGGCCACCTGTGAGCAGCGCTGAGGCTGAGCAAACTGGAGGTGAGAATGGGACACAGAAAGATGGCATGCGGACACCCCAGGCCTGAAGACAAATCTTAGAAAATACACCAGCCCTTTACAGAAAAAGCAGGTTTCTGTTTCACAAAGGGAAGACGGGCAGGAATTCCAGGCCAGCTGCACAGACGGAAGGAGGAGCTCTTCAAGCCAGTGAGGTTTCCGTCTCCACAAGCGCCCGAGGGAAGGGGCAGAGTTCTGAGCAGGGAGTCTCCGCCTCTGTCCTGCAGCGCCAGAGCCAGGCCTCCTAAGCTCGCTCGAGAGCCTCGCTTCTGTCTCGAGAGCCTCGCTTCTGTCTCCGTGGTGAGGGAAGGGTGGGAAATGAAGAGGGAGTTACCTCAAGGCTTCCTTCTGTTCCAAAATTCTGAGATTCTTAATCATACAGAAGAAGCTATCTTGAACCTTCTCTAGGGAAAGTTATCAGAACCCAAAACAATGCTCTGTGTTGGCCAAGCATGATATTCCCGACACTTCAGAGTATGCACTTTCCGTCTCTCTCCAAAGAGGCTTGAGAAGGAGACATTCCCAAATTCCTACATTTTTCTTCCTTCTCTTCTCCTGCTCCTCCTTCATCTTCTCTGTCATCGTCATCGCCATCTGCGTGCTTAGGGAGGGTGTTTGTTTAGTTTGCTTGTTTCTACGGAAAGTGCCTTACATAAGCCTCTGCTCCCGGATCGCCTGGTGATGGGAAGCAAACCACGAGTCCCAGAACTCCAAGCACCTCACAGAAGAGCTGGAGCTGCGGAACACCTGCCCACAAACGGAGCCCTGCCCACGCCGCTCCAAAGGGGCCCAACGACAGCTCCACACTAAGGGGGTCTTGCAGCACAAATGGCCATGTTCTTATCATGTGACCCCACCTCAACTGGCCTAGCTCTAGGAGCCTGAGCGAAGAGCAGCCATTCTCTGAGTGCCAGACACGAAAGTCAGGTCCAGCAAAGACAATGGGGATAATGAAACCACTTGGGTTCTGTCTCCTGAAATCTAAGTGAGAATGAGAGAGGGAGAGGGGGAGAGAGAGAGAGGAGTTGGAAGGAAACAGAACTGAGAGACTTTCAGCAGAAACCGAGAGCAGCAAAAGCCACAAGCAGGAAAAATGAAGGATCAGCAGAGCTAGGAGAAGCCGGGAGTACTAGAAAGTAGGAACCAAGTAACATACGGAACAGAAGAGGAGCCACTTGGTTATGCAGTGGCATGAACAGCAGAAAATTAGAAAAGTCCTGTCCCTCTAGGGCAGCGGTTCTCAACCTGTGGGTCGCGACCCCTTTGGGGGTCGAACGACCCTTACAGAGAGGTCGCCTAAGACCATCGGAAAACACATATATAATTACGTATTGTTTTTGTGATTAATCACTATGCTTTAATTATGTTCAATTTGTAACAATGAAAATACATCCTGCATATCAGATATTTACATTACAATTCATAACAGTAGCAAAATGACAGTTATGAAGTAGCAACGAAAATAATTTTACGGTTGGGGGCCACCACAACATGAGGAACTGTATTAAAGGGTCGCGCCATTAGGAAGGTTGAGAACCACTGCTCTAGGGTGACAAGATAATCCGGTTCCTAGAGTTGCTTTTGATCCTACTTTGTCTCCCAGCCCCACCATCCATTCTCCATAAAGACTTGGTTCTGGGATTTCCCAGGAGGTGTGGGACAGATTCCTGGCAACATGTATCCATCAATGAATGAATCTCCATTTCTTCATTGTAACCTGAGTCAGTCTCTCTTTCTTATTATCAAAAATGCCTAATGAATATGAAATGCCACATGGACTTATTGACTGAACATTGAATTTCTAGCCTGTTCACAGCCCACTGACATTGATGCTTCTGTCTGGAAAAGTCCAGAGCTCCTCTTTCATTTTTATTGCATTGACTGCTTACCTGATTTTATAATGCTCTAAACCTTTTACTTCCACAAGGGCCTTATCCCCTCTTTAATATACGTCTCACACCATCTCTAGCCACCCATAACTCAAAGCTCTGATGCTGCTACTTCAGCTACCACCTTACACTGTACTTTTTCAACAGGTTTTTTCTAAGTACTTTCCCATGTGATTTCAAGTGTCCGATCTCTTTTGAACCTTGCAATGGCCTGAAGAGATAAAAGTAATAATACCTCATTGTCCAGTGCTATACAACTTCAAGACCAGTTTCCCATCCATAATCTTATTTGACTAGATCCATTTAACAGCCCTGCGAGTATAATATTCTCAGTTTAAAGGGGAGGAGACTGAGAATCGGGGATGACGAATAACCCATTTAAGTTCACTCAACACAGAATGGTTTCCGCTGGGATTTAGGGCCTCCATGCCCTTCTTAAAATGTGGTGTCGTCTGTTTTTTCCACATGGACACACAGGACACATAGATGTGTTCACATGGCATTGAAAGTGCCTCATTTCTTGTCTCTATATATCAAGTCAAAGGTCCCTTAAGTTTCTTATGTGATCTGCCTGCATGGCCGGGCTGCCACTGCTACAGCAACGAAGGGTGGCCTTTGACCAGGAGACTCACCTTTCTCTTCCACAGATGTGTGTAATCCATTGATCATATCCATTTGGCTCATAGAACTGTTTCTTCCCAGTCACATGATTTATGTATGTGTCTCATAACCCAGGTTACCTGCAGCAAAGGCCCAACATAAAGAAAGGGCCTTTTTTCTTTTTATATACCAGAACATCAATACTTTCAGAGTAAGGAATTGAAAAGCAGCCTGCTTTAAATACATTGTACCACTTCAGCTTGTGGGACAGAATGTGGAGATCATTTTGGTTTAAGAGGGAGAGACTCAAATTGTTATTCATTTTTATCATTTTTATCTATAATAAAGGTAGTTGCTCTAGTGATAGCACATGGAGCTCATTGTTTTATCATTTCTTAAATAAGAGCTGACATTCCCTTCTTCCTATTGTTTGAAGACCAAGGGAGTCTAAACATGGTTTGTCCCAGTCTGTGTTCTTCCCAGGCACACAGAAGGCTGGTACAGTTTCCAATGGCAAGTCTGGTGATGCGAGCAGCGTTGTACATGCAATAAAGTAAACAATATGTGAAACAGCATGAGCCGGGTTCTGGAAGGCTCCTCCACGGTGTCTGAACTGCTGCCGAGAGAGGCATCCAGATACAAGTCAGCAAATCCAGGGCACATGGGCTCCACATTATCCATCAAGGCTTTCTTGCTGGTGCCAGACAT
This sequence comes from Myotis myotis, assembly GCF_014108235.1. Lineage (NCBI taxonomy): Eukaryota > Metazoa > Chordata > Mammalia > Chiroptera > Vespertilionidae > Myotis > Myotis myotis. The sequence goes on from NW_023416357.1 coordinate 39,628,403, forward strand.
ATCCTCAGATTCTTCAAAACACTGTGTTCTAGGCACCTACTTGGCAGTAGATCAGACCTGATTACGAGATGAATCCCACTGGCTATTTGAAATTCAGATGACTCCTAACAAACAACACTGCCCAGGTTTGATCTTGGTCCCACAACAACTGAGTCCAACTATGTGGTTCCACCATAGCTGAATTCCATGGCCAGCACTGTGAAGGCAGTAACTCAAAATGTATCCATCACCCCATAAATTAAACAAATGTGCACTGTAACACTTAACTACCTGTTCAAATTGGGGGCCCTATTTAGAGCTATCCAAGGGCCACACTCCAATAATAGAGGATGTGACTTCCCCCAAAATATCATGTGGCTCACATCTCTGTGCCTTTGCACACTCTTGTTTCCTCTGCCTGGAATGTCCTTTCTCTTGCAGGTGACTTACAGACTGCTCCTGATCCTTCAAGACTTCAAGATCAAGCATTATCATCAAGCCAGGCCTCACCTCTAGATAAAAACCCTAGAGAACCATGTGCACCAGGAAACTTGGGCAAATGTTCACAGCAGTGGGTGAACAGCCAGTGGGAATGGCTGAATTGTGGTATATTCACACAGTGGGATACTGCATGAAAACAAATCAGAGATGAATGAACATTAATGCAGCTTATAAACACTGTAGAGTGTACCAAGCAAAGATGAAAAATAACATATACTCTATGATTTTCTACATATGAAGTTCCAAAACAGGCAAATTGAACCATAATGTTTAGGGACATATAGGTGGTTGAAGTATACAGAAAAGGACAGCTGTGATCACCATTCTAAAAGCCAGAATAGAGCAGTCTCCTGTGAGAGAGGAGAGGTTGTTGGGAGGAAAGTAACACGAGGGCTTTGGGGCACTAATGATGCTCCATTTATTGACATGGATTATGATGACTCGGTGTCTATTTACATTGTATGCACTTTCTATATGCATGCTATATTTAATGATTTTTTAAAGAGGCAAAAGAAAAAGCGAGTTTAGAAGTTGTCCAAACAGAGGCTCATGATTAAGAAATGTCATTGAAAATGCAGCCATCATTTTCCTGACTGGAGGGTCCATTTTAATGGAAGGAGGATCCCTCATGCAGCCACTCATTAGTAAGAGAATCCTCCTCCATGAATGTAAAACCGACCGCGTTAGTAGAAGGGTGAAAAAATATAAACCTTCCTGTAGTATACCGTCACTACTGGAGCATTAAATATGTTTATAGAAAAAAAATGACTTGGTATTTTTTGAGGGAGGACCCTAAGTTCTAGCCTGCCTGGAGCAGAGCCTTCAGAACTCTGGTTCAAAGCGTTTGCATTTTCCCTCCTGGGATCAGCTCTTCCGCGGAGGCACATTTTAAAGCCGTTTCTGGAAGCCAGCCTTGGCTGGCCTGACTGTATGTAATCCTTTATGTTTTCAAATAAGAAGGAGTTCATAAACCTCCTAGAAGTTGGGGGATAGAGAGGTGCACCAAAGGTAATTACATTCTGCCTCCTTTAGTACCCCGTGGCTGCAGCTGGACATGGTCCCCTTCCTTGTGTCCCATCCTGACGTGGTGTGCACCGCTGTCTGTGTGTTGAACAGCTGCCGGGCCCTCCGCAGCAGCTGCTTCCTGAGGCTGTGTGAACGACACTGACAGCCCTGGCACCCCAGGGTCTCCGACACGCTCCCAGGTACAGGTAGAAATTACATGCTTAGAGCTCGAGATTTGCTTCCGGCTGCTTCTTCCCCGTGAACCAGAGATCGGTATTTTATGGAGAAGCTCTTGTTCTCAGAGGTGGGTGGGAAGGAATATATCTATTCAGCGGAGGGGATTGAAATGTTGCCCATGAACTAAAGAATCTGAACCAAACCAGGTAGCAGGGGTGGGATAGAGCAGGGGGAGAGGGGGAATCTTGATGAAAAACCTAACCACATAGCCCACCCAGTGCACTGCTCTGGTTGGGCTGGTGGGATGCCTACAATAAAGCGAGGAGTGCTGAGAGTGGGGGCGGTGGGGTGAAGTTGTTTCGTTTTAATTTCTGGAAGAATTTACTGAAGTTATTAAATGTAATGTTATATTGAGGAGAAGGATTTTGTCAAAAGAGAAGGAAATCTACTGGAAAAACAGAGATACAGAGGGCTGTACAGAGACAAAGTGAGTAAAGAGGCACAGAACACAAAGGAAAACAGAGATGGAGGGAGATGCCGGAAGTGAGGAGAGACTGAACGAGACAGAGACAGTGGGCAGGACCCCTCCTGGCCTTTGTTCATTTTTTTAAGTGAGTGTGTGTGCTGCACTTAAACGCACTTAATCACCGGCATGAATTGCATACTTGCACCAATAGCCTTGTTCTCACTCCCCTTAACTGCTAATGGGCTATAAATATGGCCTTTAAAAAAGGAACCAGGTTTGATGTGGATTTGAGTTCACCCGCGTTAATATAATAATATATAATATAACATCATCATAATAAAGGGAGACAGGTTAGCTGCCTTCTGCCAGTGACTCACTAACTGCACCGGCCCGGCCCAGGCCCACGGACAGAGGCACGGCCCTGCTGTGGGCAAGCACAGGCTTTTCTCACCCAAGTAACCTCTCCAGCAACGGAGAGTGGTCACAGAGGGAGCTCCGTTACTGTTTGGTGAGCAGCTGGGTCCCAGGGGACTCTTCCAGGCAATAAGCAGCTTCGGCTGGAAAAACCTAAACAGCTTTAAAGGGAGGGGCTGAGGAGGAGGGGAACTAATGAGCTCGGAGCAGCAAGAGTGACAGCTTAATTAACTCCCAGCCCAGTTCATCCATGGTACCGCAGGGCTGCCCAACCCAACCCAGAGCTCCCTCCAGCTGGGGTTAAAGTTACACTCCGTGTCAAAGGCCATTGGAAAGAAAGCCCTGCCCAGGACAAGAGGGAGAATCAGTGAACTTCACAGAGAAAAGGTGGCCGCTCCTCCCGGCACAGTTCCCGGGGTGGGCGATGTGAAGGGACGCAGGTTGGATTGTCTGAACTAGACTGAAGGAAGTCTGAGTCTGGCCATGTGGCAAAGCAAAGGATGGAAACATCTGCCTGCGCCTGGAGAAGCCATTTGTTTTGACTACTGCATCTGCTATTGTCCTTAAGGTTAGAGCCCCCGGGGCTGTGAGAAGACAGTGTCCTGAACCTAGAAAAGTTTTCTCTTCTTCGACTGACTGGGAAGCCCTGTGTTCATGGCCCCTGTGCCACCTGGCCTTTCCCCACTCAGGACAGGGAGCCCGGGGATCAGTGGCCTCTCACACATTTCACATCCAGAGAAGATCCTTTGTAATATCGCCTCCTCTCTTTAGCAAGATTATTTTTATCCAAATCTAGAAATAAAATTTAAAGAATAACATGGCCAGGAAAGGCAATGAGAATTTTTCTGTATTATACTTTTTAGGTACAATCTTGCTGAACAGAAGGAAGGAAGGAAGGAAGAAGGAAAAGTTAAGTTTGTCTATATAAAAGAAAAAAGCACTATTTATTCAAGAGTCTTATATTCATTTTACAGTGTGAACTTTGATCCTTTTTTATAATATGATATAATATTATTTTATGTAAAGAATTGTCTGACAAAAAAAAGAATTGTCTGACAACTTCTAAGTAAATTTTAATAAAATCAAAATGTCTGCAAAAAGTACAAGTCAGATAACTGTGAAATGATACAGGCATGGTGATATTTTATATAACAGACTTATTCTTTAGTTTTGAACAAATAATAGTAATTTAAACATATTGTTCACATTCAGTAAAATGTTTCACGTATGAACTAAAATTTGCACAACAAAAATACTATACCCCACAGGTTTACAGTCTCAAATCATAAACGCTCAAATATTCACACAGAATGACAGAAATGAGGTCCTTCACATTTTGTTTCTTTATCTTTTGCAATCATCTTTTGCCTCAAATCTCATGTTTAAATGCGGGAATATGCAGAATGAGGGGGCTGGAGAAACAACCCACTTGTGATACCCACTCCAATGAATCCAAACCATCACAAGCTGATGCTTGGAACAAAAGCGTGTAACTTATTCCCACACAACCAGGAATTCTTTCAGTTTACTTTCATATCAAATATAACGCTTATTAAAGGGTAAATAATCAAAACAAGCTGATTTGAAGCATACTTCTATCCTTAAAACTCAACAATAAACCACACTATTGTTTAAAATTTAGATCATTAAAAAAAATTTTTTCAAGGAAGATATTTTATCAGGGCACATGGTGATGGTGAAAGTCAAATCCCATGTTAGTCCGTTTTGTAACTGTTTTTAAATTCTTTACAGACTTGCACTCCCTGTTGCTGGCATGGGGTGGACCTCCCCACTGCCCTGCACTCACTGTGCCTCTGCCTGTTATTCATGCCCACGACCACAGCCCCTGGGGTAAGCTGAGTGGGGCAGCTCGGGCGGCTCCAATTATGCCTGACCAGAGTGAGAGAGAGGAAAGGTACTTGGCAGAAGCCACATTAATTGAGGTGCTGCTCTGTGTCAAGCCCTCTACCAAGCATTTTCCCTTACAATGGTTCTTTCATTTTTCCCAACAACTCCTTGCGGGAAAGGTTATAACCCCAATTTTTGGAAATGAAGAAAAGCAGACTACAAGCCATTAAGTGGCTTATCCAATGGCCCACTGCTTATAAGTGGCAGAATCCGGATTAGAACTCAGATAAGGCTAGAAACAAGGCTCAGGTTACCTCTCAAAGGTGAGCATCGCAGATTCTGTGGCATCCACAGGAGATGGTCTAGGCCAGTGATGGCGAACCTATGGCATGTGTGTCAGAGGTGACACGCGAACTCATTTTTTTGGTTGATTTTTCTTTGTTAAATGGCATTTAAATCTATAAAATAAATATCAAAAATATAAGTCTTTGTTTTACTATGGTTGCAAATACCAAAAAATTTCTATATGTGACACGGCACCAGAGTTAAGTTAGGGTTTTTCAAAATGCTGACACGCCGAGCTCAAAAGGGTCACCATCACTGGTCTAGGCCCTAGATTCTAGACGAGTCTCAACTGGGCTGACTGGGCACTTCAAGTCTCTGCCACGTATCTGTTCCATGCCAGCAGGCTCCCTCAGGAATGTCCTCATGGAGATGACAGAAACACAAGAAAGAGCAAGGCCTCTCGAGTTGTGGACTTAGAAGCACCATACTTGCACTTCTGCTTCATTCTATTACCCAACGCCAGGCACATGGTCAAGTCCAGAGACAGAGGCAGAGGACACTTCAAAGTTAAATGCCCAAGGGGGTGGATGCAGAGAGGGTGAAAGATCATTAAACCCATCAGCAAGACCTATCAATTCTACCTTAGAAATACTTTCCACACCTGCCCAATACTCCTTCTATCTTATTGCTACCACCACTTCAGTTCACCATGATCTCTCTTACCTATCACCACCTGACAGCTCTGTCCAAATCGTTCTTGTCCATTCCTTCTCAGACCATTCTCAATGCAGCAACGAGAATAAACTTAAAAAGAAAACCAGCTCTGACCACTCATTTAATTAAGTCTGCCAAATGGTTTCCTATTGTTCTCAGGATAAAGGTGAAAATCCTGACTAAGGCCTGAATTGTTTTCAATTTTCAATTGAGGGGTTATTTTAAAGCAAATAGGTGAACCTGATGAAAGGGAGAAAGAGAGTGAAGAGGGAGTATGGGAAAGAGAGGCTTGGTAATGACTTCCATGTGAGGACAGCCTGGGACCCCTTTCTCCAACCTCATCTCCTTCCATCCTTTCTTTCACTTTATGGTTGGAACACATCATAATTCCCCAACTTGTACACTATTTCAAGCCTCTGGGGTCTAACTTGGACTGCTCTGTGTCCAAGTAGAGTTCTTTATCCCTCCTTTTGGTACGGATTCAAAACCCTCTGCCTTTCTCCTTTCCTTCTTCCAGGGAAAAAGAAGAGAGGATAAGAGGCCTGAAAAGTAGAGAGGAGAAGAGCCCTGATTGGTTTGGCTCACTGGATAGAGCGTCGGCCTGCGGACTGAAGGGTCTCAGGTTAAGAGAGAGAAAAAGAGAGAGAGAGAGAGAGAGAGAGAGAGAGAGAGAGAGAGAGAGAAGGATGAGGGAGAGAGGATGAGGGGGAGGAGAGCTGGCCTTTGCTTAAAATGTCCTCAATCTGATTGAGGTATGTTCGCTGAGGTCGACCCCTTCCAATTCTCCCATCCACACTCGTCTTGTATACTTGTTTCGTCTATCTCCTTTTGTTCATCCTCTCTATATGTCCAAACCATCTCAACATACCTTTCTCAATCCTCGACACTACATCTTCTTTCACTCCACAATGTTCCCTAAAATTAATTTAGTAAACTTTACTTAAAGTTTTAAGTCAACTTCACACTGTACGTGCACGCCCGCACGTGGTATTTTGTGGAAGAGCCACACTCAAGGGGCCAAAGAGCCGCATGTGGCTCTCGAACCGCGGTTTGCCGATCACTGGTCTAGGGTCCCCTGGCTGCATATAAATGCTCAGAAGACACACTGAGGGGCCCACTGCTCTAATGAGTACAAATTCACCTCTCTGGGTTCTTCCCTGAATTCAAGTCACCCCTTCAACATCATCGCAGAACTAATTCTTTATCAACAAAGGGCTTCCGTTTAACTCAAGGAGGTAGAGAAAGGTTGTCAAAGGGTTTTCTTCTTCTTCTCTCTCTCTCTTTCTTCTTCTTCCTCTCTCTCTCCCTCTCTCTCTCCCTCTCTCTTTCTCACACACACACACACAGACATATTACCTGCCAACATCTGTATCTTGGGCAAAACTGCAGGAGTATCACATTAAGTTCTAGAGACTTTCTCATGTGGGACCGTGCATATTACACATAGCTCCAAAGGGTTGGTGATTCCTTTTTATGTCCTCTTTACTAGTAAAGCTTAAGGGGAACATCTTGTGTCTGTCTTCTTCCTGCTACATTAAAACAAATGATAATCTAGCTCTCCGAATATCCAGAGTTTGGCTGAGGTCTTGCTTATTGGTTAGTATTGGTTACTATTCATTTATAACCGGTATATTTTCCCTACAGGGTACCTATGGCAATTTCCAGAATCAGGCCACAGAAAGCTTTGAATCACATAACTAGTGCAAGATTTGGCAAAAATGAACCTATAATCATGGTCTTTGTTCTCCTCTTTACTTCTGGGAAGAGCTATTTTGCTTCCATCTGTTGTCTTGCCCTTGAGTATGATAATATATAAGTTTATTTGCCCCCACAAGAAGTCCTAAAGTGGGCAGCCCAAGGCTATACTAGCAGTTCCATTGCCATCAGGGACCCAGACATTTTCATCTTTCTCCTCCATCACACTTAGCACATGGCTTGCATCCTCAAGGTCACCTCATAACTAAGATGGCTGTTGGAATGGCAGCCATCATCTTTACTTTTTGAGAGAGAAAAGGGAGGTAGAGGAAGAGCAAAATGGGACTTTTCCCAGCTGAGGCAGCATTCTTGAAGATTTCTAGAAACCTAACCAATAGCTCCTACCTATAGGGGACTAGACAATATCTCCCTGTATCTAATAGCACTCCCCAGAATGAAGACAGAACTCTGCCAGTGAGTAATAGGGGAGACTCAGTACTGAGTAGGCATCTAGAGTCTCTGCTACAAACTAGGTGCCAGCCCCTGGCCTAAGGACTTCTGAGCCCCAAGAAAGAAGATACCTACTAAGAACATCTCCCAGTTAGCCACGGGGCTAACATTTTAAAAAACAGAGCCTAGCAGTCACTTCTACCCAGGGGCCTGTCATGCAAACTGCACTTTGGGGAGAAGCCTGCACTGAACTACCTGCCTCTGCAGTGGATTGCTGGCTGCACTGGGTTTCTGCCATCTGAGCCAGTCCTTACAGAGGAATGTCTGGAATATTATTTCAACCAATAGGATTGAGGTTTTCCCCATCCAATTGGAGCTGCACAGCTATATCCCCATCAACATCTTCATGGACAAATCAAAGCAGTTCCATTCTGACCAATCATTAAAGTGCCCTTTGGACCAATCAAACTGTAAGGATTTGGAGTCCTCATTTGCATGAGGACAGACCAGTCAGGGACAGAGGTGGGAAATTCTGTCTCTATAAGCCAGCTCCTCTCTGGCTTTGAAAGCACACTCTCCCTTTCCACTGAAGACTGGAGACTGTTTCCTAGGCTGAGTTAAAACACCAAAGATGTCTCACTAGAGCAGACAAGCACTGCATCAGTGAGGAGGAGCGAAGCAGAGCCATCTAGTGTAAGAGGGGCCTGGCCCCAGGGCTGTTTCACAGCCGGGCTATATCACAATTGAGCTGTTTTGCACTGAATAAAGTTTCCTTCTTCACTGCACCTCAAATTGGGGATTCCTGTTGGCATTGAATTGTTACCAACACCATTGATTGACAGACTTGATATACGAGCCCCTGCTTCTTCCTCAAAACACCTCTTAGAACAAGAAAAGTCTTAGAGATTGTCAATCTAACAATCCAATTTTATTTTATCTAGCAATTTAATAGAGCTTATGCATTTATAGAACTTTTCCAAAATATCATCTAATTCTCAAAAAGACACCCTCCTTGAAGCAAATAGTGTTAATTTGATTTTCCAGAGAGGAAACTGAGATCTAGAAAGATTTAAGTGATTGGTTCAAAGTCACACAGCTATTAACAGTAAAATAGGTACTAGCGCACAGATCTCTGACACTTGGCCCCACATTTTTTTGTCTTTCTTAAAAGAATTTAAAGATACAGAATATTACAAATATCTAGACATGACTCAGAACTAACAAAGATTTTTTATTCATTTTGCTCCAGAATATTTTTTTCTTTCAGAGTAAAAAAAAAAAAATTGCCAATCACATTCCCCTTGCTCCCCAGAGATAATCAGTATCATTAATTTTGTGAGTGTCACCATTCTGGTAGATATTTATCTTTTAATTTCTCATGTGCATTCATAAGTATGTTGTTGTTTTCGCAGGTGTTTTTCACTCAACATATTTTTAAATTATATTAGGTTAATGCACATAGTTCATTTACTTTAATTGCAGTGTGATAGTCTATTACATAAATATGCAGTACATTTTTTGTTTATTTCTACTTTCCTACTATAGATTTAATAAGCATATGAGGATATATTCTAAGAGCTTTTTATATATTTACTCCCTTGATCTTCATAACAAATCTATGAGGTATGATTGCTATGATCCTGTTGTACATAATGAGGAAACTACAGCAAGAGCGAAGTTAGAATCTGTTTAAGTTGTTATAGCTGTTAAGCAACAGAGCTGTTCAACCCCAGAGGAGCTGAATCCAGAACCCCCACCCTTGACTTCTATCCAGTGCAAATTGTCCCCACCACTCCTTATCTCCAACCCCCATCTCTCCCATCTCTGTCATATAAAAGTTTTTAATTCAATAGAGTGAAATCTATGAATCTTTTTCTTTACAAGAAGCATGTTTTGCTACTTTAATAAAAGCCTTCTTATTCTTTAGGTAGTGAAGAAAATCTGTATTTTCTTCTAATTGCTTTATAATTTTGTTTCTTATGTTTATTATTGTTTGTGACATGAGGAAGGAAGCCAATTAAATTTTTATTTTCATTTGGAAATTGTTCCAGTACTATAAATGTAATAAGTTCTATTTTCCCTACTGGTTTTCTTAGTACCACTTCTAGCATATATGACGAAGTTCCATATACGTACTGATCTATTTCTTAGAGTTCTATGCTATTTCACTGATCTATTTTTCTAGTCTCAGTTTTCTTTCCATTTAATTCTCTGGCTTAAAAATAATGTATGTCTGAACCTGATACGCTCTATCTGCTCATATAATTCCGACTGTCCTGGAGCTAAACACAAACTTAAAAGTTTGATAAGTGCTTGACCATTCTTCAGGAAGATAGGCTAGAAGGCATATGGTCTCACGCTGGAGATTCCACTTGCACTGCTGAGGGATCCTCCGAAGTAGAAGGAAGAATCAATGCAGAGGTAGTGAGTGAGCAAGAAGGAATGAATTCTGGGTTCTGCATCCACAGAGGTACCCCACTGCTGACAGCCATTCTCTAACATCTGTGTAAATCTCAACAGCACATCATTCAAAATCATTGGTCTTTAGGTTGACCAAATAGTGCAGTTTTTGGTAACACAAGTTCATCAAGAAAACTGAAAAAAATATTCAGTTCCAGAGCTTAGAGAACAAGACAATTTTAAAATCACATTGCTTTTTATAATTGGCTACGTATATCCAAACTACATAATGATCTGCAGTTTATAGTATTTTGCAGGGTTCAGCTGTCTGTATATATTTATGGTCTAGGTCTGGCTCCAGAAAAGTTCCCTCTGGCACAGTTACACACCCTGCAGGCAGAGAATGTGAAGATAGATCATGTCCTGCACACACACCCGGAAGTAAAGAAAGATAGAAAAGAAATAGACACCTCACAGCAAGCCTGAATTTGGCTGTAGCAGTCTCTCTTCTCTGCCCAAGAAAGGAGACCCAGGCCAGGGACAGGGAAGTGAGGAGGATGAGGCCAGGCCAGGAACTGGTATCTCATGGAGCCAAGCTTTTGACCATTGTCCCAACCCAAACATAATGGTTAGGAACATGAACCATAGTCTTATTACTATTAAAAACATCATAGGCAGTCCTGACAAAAATGTTTTTTTAACTCAAACCACTAGCTGTATTTTTCATATTCTGTAAATCATAAAGTAACTGATGTGTAGAATTTTTAAGCTCCTGCAAAAAAAAAAAAAAAAAAAAAAAAAAAAAAAGACTCCTGCATGGCAGCTTTGAGAATATGCCATAGTCCAACAGATTTTTTCAATATTAAAATGTATTTTTCCACAGACAATTTGACTTTCCTGGACCAATAAAGAGTGAGGTTTGGGGAGTGAGGAGTAGTAATTCTAAGGTCATACAAACTGCCTGGCCCTGCTGGTGAGGTTGTTTAAGAAATGGCAGGATCCTGGCTGCACGGAGCCAGCATTCCGACTTCATAGTCGCTCTATTTTCTGGTCATTCTCCCTCCATCCCACCCCCACCTTGTCTTTTCCCAAATGAAATTTTATGGAAGTGAAGAGTGATTATTTTTAATCATTCCAGAAAACTTGAAGTTATTTCTGAACTGTAGCTTCTAATTCTTATAATGAAAATGACATGTTGCTCAGATTAAATATGAATAAAAATGCAATCAACTCTATACCCAAGGACATTTACCTCTTAAAAGTTTTTTTTTTCTCTCCTATGTTAGAGCTGACATGACTTTTCTGATCTTCACCAAACAAAAGAATTGTTTTCAAAAGAGCAAGTAATCCAGGCTACCCATTTGCTCAACGCAAGATGTTGAACAGAGAATGAAAGGAGAACTCCACCCCTACAACCAAATCGGAACCTCCCTGTAACAATCTCCTCCAGGCCCCTGTCTGGGATCATGTTTTAGGTGAAGCTGTGTTTTAACAAGATTCTCCTGCTTCACTCAGTAATAAGCCACCTTGGACAGGGTCCAAGACTAAAATACCATGTATTGTATTATGCATAATAGTGGGTCATGTTTATGCAAGGCCCCAGTGCAATTGTTCATAAATTTTTATTTCTTTTCATTCTATTTCTTAGCATGCAGACTTGACTGACATGCTTACATCCATTGCTCTGTTTTTCTTGCTTTGTTGTGGTTGTACATTTTAATGAAAACTCTTTTTCTGGAAAGACATCCAGCTCTAGGCCGGCTCTATGGAATCTATAGATTTTCCTCCTGGAATAGAAAACAAGAACTTGGAGTCAATTGGCCCACAAATACATTTGCTAAATGAGGCTTTCCTCGAATGTCACTCATTCATTCAACAAGTATTTACGGAGCACCTCCAAGCTGCAGGCATTGTGCTTGTCTGTGAATACAATCATGAATGAAACAGATGCACAGGGCCCCTGCCTGTGTGGTGGGTGCAGTCCAAAGGGGGAGAGCAGCAAATATCTAATTACCCATTGTGGTAAGTGGAGGTAGAAAGAACAGGAAACTCTGACACAGAACAGTGCAGTGCAGAGGGCTGCCGCTTGGGCAGAATAGCCAAGGAAGACCTCTTAGAAGTAGGCCATGCAAGCCATTCCTAAGAGATCGGAGAACCCCACCATTCAAAGGGGAAGGGGAGAGGAAGAGTGTATGCAGAAGACAGCAGATGGGAAGGTCCTGCAGGGTGCTCAGACCATCCCCTCTCACCCTCCTGCCCATCTACCCCAAAGCCATTCATAGGGCAAGTCCGGTCCCTTTCCCAACTAACATGCATGGTGCTGTCTCTTCAACGGCCTCCTCAACCACTTCATCTGTTTCCCACGACTTACTGCTTAAACATATGCTGGGTTGTTTTGTCCTCAGATGGTTCCTGTGGTTAAATTTGTCTGCCCAACAAGGTTTGTAAACCCACTGAGGACAGAGGGCGTGCGCCCCTCGCCCCCACACCATGCCTGCCGCAGCGCTGGAGCGGAACTGACGTGGGCTGCATTGAAAGGAACTGAAGATGTTAGGCCTGACAGGGCAGGTGAACAGCCGTGGCTAAGCTGCTTTTCTATCTGCATCTGCTCACATTAGACGAAATGCAAATAGATAGGCCCCATCTCTCTCTCTGTTCTATTTAGCATTTATATGACACCTTTCAGCACAGAAAAATGAATAAGTGGAACCAGAAGTGGTCATTCCATGTGCTCATCCCCCAGCCCGGCTGCAGCCAGGCATCTGGTCCCCACCTGCCCCTCACACGCCCCTCCTCCCAAAGGGGCAGGCTGCAGGCACCACCACGCTGCTTTCAGCAGAGTTCTTCCCACTGAGCCGCACACTGTTGAAAGAACGCATTGTCTGTGCTAAAGGGAGAACGCGGGTAGCACATTACAAATCTGAGCTGTTAAGTGATAAATGAGCAATGAAAAGCGTCCTGACATCATTAAGGTGTTCCTGAGCATGCTCTCTGCTCAGCCTCACCCTCATGCAACCTCAAGAATACCGGATGGCTTGTAAGGTGACCAAAGCCTGGCTCAGAGTCACCAAATTGGGCAATTTCAACCCCAGGGGGCTTTTTTAGATTCTGCCCATTGGGAACACAGGCATTTTATAGAAACTGTTAAACTTGCGTCTTTAAACTTTTTTAGAGGGTAGGACTCTCTTCAACCACATGAAAGTGAACTTGGCTTTTCACTGCTCAGAGTATTCCCAGACTTTGAAGCAGTCCCAGGGTACCACCTCCTGCCTCAGGTTCTGGAAGCCTACCCCTAACACTCCCACAAGGCACACACACCTGGCCAGCCCCCCTGTAGAACACACCACACCCTTCGCATCTTCCTGGCTCAACCAGGACCCAGCACTGATGGAGACTCCTGAACAGACCACCTGCTGGGCGACAGAGCCATTTATCTGACATGTATGAGATGAAATTTGTCAGGCCCACAAAGGGCATTCCTCTAAAATCCTTTAAAGTGCATCATACTGGAATGCTCTGATCTACTAATGCTGTAAAAGTCTACATATCAAAAGAAGAATTTGGATGTGGGTCAGCAAAAGCAGTTGGGGGAGTGGGGCTGGACTCATTTCCTCCTGGCTCAGTCATGACTAATTGGCTTATAAGGATCTCATGGTCATTGGGGTAAAAGAAAGTACATAATTCCACAAAAATATATTGTGACAATATGGAGTGGGGTGGGAGGGTGGAAGCGGGGGGTCTTCCTTCCACCTCTTACTATCTGTGTGACCTTGGGCAAGTCACTTAGCATTTTTATTTCCCTATCTGTAAACTAGGGGGAAATAATGACAGTGATGACATAAAATATGATTAGGATCCAATGATGGCAAAAGTACATGCTCAGCACAGTGTCTGGCACATACAAGTGGTGGAGTAAATATTCACTACTTATTGCAGACCTACTTAATATGTCATACACTGAACTATGTGCTTTTATTTAGTTCTGTATTTAATCCTACAACAACTCTCAAAGGTAAGATCTGTATTTATGATCACTATACTATCCTGCTCACCTTGTTTTCCTATGAGAAATATTTTCATGTCAGTGGCTAGTCCTGTCTGCAATTTCCCCTTGAAAAATTGCTCCAGGATGGGTACTTCCTAAGGGGAAGCTTTCTCCATTAGCTAGACAGGAGGGGAAATGTAAGGGCAAGCCTTGACCCACCATTACCAAGAAATCAACCGTGGAAGTGAGTCATCTTTCTCTCGCCACTGGGCTGGACTTGGTGATTAATGGGAGTCATTTAAGATTAATACCCTTTCTTGTTTAAGTTTTGAAAATTAAAGCTCTTGGAAACGTGAGCCCAGAGAATGAACAAAAAAGAAGGAAGTAGAACAATATTCTCTTTCTAGTTGCCTGCTTTCAAAAACTCAATCTCCTTCTGCCAAAATGTAGAGAATCGGAGGTCCCTTGTCTATGTCACGCTGCTTTCCTTGTTTTCCTCCTCATCTCCAGAAGGACATTAATTCCAGCCAAATGGTTATCATAGATCCTCAGCACAGTTTCCAAGTTACCAAATGAGACAGTGGAACAATTGATTGTACTGGCACAGGCCAACGGGGGGAGATAAAGGAGGAGCATGTGGGCCCCAACAGCTATTGTTGCTGTCTTTCTTTCAAAGCATGAGTGCACAAGTTTGCTGGCCCGAGCCCTTGAGAGTCTTGGGAAAGAAAAGATACCTCAGCCAGTGTCTTATCAAGGCCAAGCTTCTCAGGGCTCAGTCCTGTCCTTGCCACCTTAGCAGAGCTGACACCACCTCATCCTGAAATAAGCCCCAAGACCCAGCCACCAAGAGCACCCTCCTGCCCCACATGTCACCACCAGAGCCAGGCCACCGAAGTGATCGTGAATGATATTTCCTGAGCACGTTCCACTGTGGTAATAGTGCTCCTCAGTCTTCCATTTAGATACCAAAACAGGCATTTAACATGGAATTCCTGTTTTCTGGTTTATAAAGGAGAAAAACGCTGAAGCTGAGAGATGTGGAGAACCTCACCTGCAGCTGCACTGCGGAGAGTGGCCGGGCCAGCATCTGAGCCCCTGCTCTCTGTCTTAGACCCTAAACACATAGCTTGAGAATTAGGAGAGAGAAAAGAGGAGCACAGGAAGCGAGGGAGGGGGAGGCAAAAGAAGTAGGTTTGATACAAGACCTAAATTTAGGATTATGTGCTATCTAGCCCAGCTAGCATGGCTCAGTGGTTGAACACTGACCTATGAAGCAGGAGGTCACAGTTGGATTCCCAGTCCTATTCCCAGTCAGGGTACATGCCCAGGTCTTGGGCAAGATCCCCAGTGGAGGGTGTACAGAGGCAGCCAATCCATGATTCTCTCTCATCATTGATGTTTCTCTCTCTCTCTTTCTCTCTTTCTCTCTCTTCCTCTCTGAAATCAATAAAAATATATTTGGGGTGTTGGGGGTGAGATTATGTGCTGTCTTGACATCTGCTAAAATATGAAGGGCCTCAGTGGGCCAACCACAAGTCCCCTCTTCCATTTGCTCCTATGGGTAAGGTCCTCTGGCCAGACAATCCTCCTTATCAACTAGGAGGACTCCAAAACTCCCACAGCCTTGACATGGGAGGGACAATGGAGAAAGTTATTTTTAAAGTTTTCAAGCAAATAGAAATCAACATACTGTACAACTGGAGCCAAGTCTACTGGGTTATTCACCAACAAGAGCTCACATGTATTGAGTGTTTACTATGTGGCAGGCACTGTGACAAGCACTGCATGCATTCACTCATTGCAGTCTCACCACAACCCTTTGAAGTAGAGACAAGTATCACCCTAATCTTGCAGATGAGAAAATGGAAGCACAGATAAGCTAGCTTCATGCATTCACTCAAGGTTCAGAAATTCTGTGCAGCTGGTCTGGGGAAAGGGCCCAGGCAGTGGTCTATCTTCAAAGCACCCCAGCGGGGTCTCGCATGCTGCCAGGGTCAAGAACTACTTGACTACGACAGAGAAATGAGCCTGTGATCCTATAATCACATAATGCCTTGTACTGCAAACTGTCCCTTACAAGTGTCTTATGCCTCCAATTAGATTATAAACTCCCAGGAGTGATAAGGTTGAACAGGAACAAAGTCTTACAGTCCCTTGGAATCCAGTCCTTCAGTACCGGCAGCATCATAGGGTGTATGCACCCAGAGTAGACACTCCACACAATAGGCTTCAGGCTCAGATTGTGGACAGTGACTGCACGCTGCTAGCACTCAAGGCAGGCTTCCCGTCAGTTCTTTCACTCATTCTATGAGGTCGGGGTTGCTATTATGATCCTCAGTTTATAGATGAGGAAACACAGGCACAGAGAGGTTAGGGACGCACAACTGGGAGATGGCAGAACTTGAAGTCACAGCCTAGCTCCAGAGCATGGTCTAATCCAGCGGTTCTCAATCTGTGGGTCGTGACCCCTTTGGTGGTCGAACGACCCTTTCACAGGGGTCGCCTAAGACCATCCTGCATATCAGATATTTACATACGATTCATAACAGTAGCAACATTACAATTATGAAGTAGCAACAAAAATAATTTTATGGTTGGGTCACAACATGAGGAACTGTATTTAAAGGGTCAGAAGGTTGAGAACCACTGGATCCAATGTGATATAAAAGAAGATTGGGGAAGGGGCAGTGCAAGGGAGGGGAAAAAGGAGAAACCATACACAGGAAGATAGACAATATCAAGTGAAACCAAGTGTCCTTCTGACTTTCCTTATTGTTGTTAATCCTCACCCAAGGACATTTTTCTCCATTGATTTTTTAGAAAGAGAGGAAGGGAGGGAGGGAAGGTGACAGAGAAAATGAAAAACATCGCTGTGAGAGACACACCGATTGGTTGCCTCCTGAATGTGCCCCCACCAGGGTCAGGGATTGAAATTGCAACCTAGGTATGTGCCCTTGACCAGGAATCCAACCCCCAATCCTGTGGTGCTCAGGTCAACATTCTAACCATTTAGCAACACTGGCCAGGGCCAAACTGAGGGTCCTTATGATTTTGATTAAATTTAGCTTTAAATCATAATTCTAGAAATCATATTTCTCTCTCTCCCCCTTCCCCACACACACCCAAAGACCTAACTTTTCCCCCAGATAATCAGAAACCCCAGAGACAGGCTAAAGATAATACCTTGACCTAAGTTATTTTTCAGTTCTTGAGCCCAAGTTATGGTTCAGTTCTTGATTCCTAAGGTGGAACAACCCCCTAGCTACTTTCCCATGAGACTGGACAGAAGGGCATGGGAAAAGACACCAGAGCTGTCCCCAAGACCTGAAGAAATTAATTAGGACCCTCACCCCACCTCAGACAAATCAGCTCCCAGCACGTCCCAGAACCCCTGCCCACAGTGCCTTGCAATTTTGCCCCATATATTCTGTAACCTACACGCCATTGGAGAGGTTGGGCTTTTGTGCATTAGCTCCCTATTCTCCTGGATGGTGCCATTCATTTACAAAATGGATGAACTCCTTCTGTTGCATTAGTTTGCTAGGACCATCGTAGCAAAGTAGCATAAACTGAGGGCTTGGACAACAGAAACGTGTTGTTTAGAAGTCCAAGATCAAGGGTCAGTTCCATCTGAGGCTGTGAGAAGGACCCTGTTCCAGTGGGTTAATAAGCCGGAGCTCCACAGGCGTGGGCAGGAACGGCTCCCCTAGACTTGAGACTTGGAGTTCCCTGGAGAGCAGCTCTGGTGCCTTCAGGGGAGGCTGAGTCAAAGCTCGGTGGAGCCAGGGCAGGAAAGGCCAGGCTCAGGCTTTCTCTAGGCGAGAGATTGAGGTCCAGGCCTGCCCCCCGCCTTTTCCTGGCAATGCCCCACCCCTGATTGCACAGCCCTCTCATCAATAAAAACCCAAAAGCGTTAAAACACAAACAAAAAAACCCTAAACAACAAAAACCGCACACACGAAAAAGGGTAACCTTATGTTGTCTGTGAAAAGCCTCAAAAAATGTCAACAAGTGCTGAGTCAGGAAATTCTCCCCTAATAGCTTTTGTTGGAAATGTTTAACATTTCAACTTTATCTCTTCTTTTTTTTTTTTTTTTTTTTTGGACAGCTCCTCAGAGGTATTCAAACACAACAATACCATCATTCAGGCCTTTTGGCTCCCAGAGGACTTCCTTGGAGCCGAGGCCAACTGAGAGCCACTCACACACTCGGGGAGCTGGTTTCCTCCAGCCCCTCTGAGCAGGGGATAGGATGCTGCATCTGATATACCCCTGCCCTTGCCATCTGGCACCAAAAAGAGCATGCATACCCTAAGTGGGCATTGCTGAGCAGACATACCCCAAAAGCTGAGGTTTCATCTCTGGCAATAGCCAAAGAAATACCAAGGAACCTCAACAATGAACTTTCCAGAGACCTGTGGTCCCCCTCACCTAGCAGGACAGCAGTTCAGCTGAGGAGGGACCACAGCACTCCTTCAGCTCTCCTCACACTCCATCTCCGCCTGGGGCCCAGGCCCTGATTTCACTGCCTCCCTGTGCCAACTGCTATCCCATGGTTCTTAGCTCCCGAGCACCTGCACTGCTTCTTCATTGCAGTGTCTCCCGTGTGGGGCAGCCATGTGCTTCTGAACCAGACAGCACACGGGGAAGTGGGGAAGTAGAGTAGGCAGGGAGCGAGTACTCAACGGAAAAGGAAGTAATACAACTTGGCATGGCCTGAGCTGGTTGCTGGCCTAATTCATATGTGCCTTCCTTAATGAAACACTATCTTTCTGGTCAGACAAGTGAAGAGGCATCTTCCAACACAGAGCAATAAATAGCAAGGAAAGCAAGGCATATTCCCTTTTCATCACACTCAGCCCCAAAGGCACAGCCGGCTCCCCAAGGGGATTCACAAACTTCCAGGTTGGCATCCACTGTGCCTTAGTCCACAAAGTCCACCCTTCCCAATAGCTTGAGTGGAATCAATGAGCCCATTGTGCTCATATATACTGAACAAAAGAAGAGCCAGTGCCAGCAGTAATCTTTGGCCACCCAATCATCATGGTAGAATAAATAATGCATCAATATACATTGATTAGGAAATGACATATTAATTGTCCGAACAAGGTGAGGTCATCACCCCCAGAGGTGAGCATTAAAAGAAGAAGCTGAGCCAGCAACGTTTGCCCTTTCCAGCATGAGCATGAAACTTCAGTGAAGACACAGCAGAAAGGGCCGGGCTCAGGGTCCAGACACGGACTCGGAGCACAGTGCAAAACAGACAGGAGCCACTGCTGGAAAGGCTGGGGAGACTGAGGCGTGGGCATCAGTCATGCAACACTGAGCGTTTTCACATTTCTCATCTTGAAGCATGTTAACGCATGCATTGCCTGGTGGAGAGAGGGCAGGGAAATAAGCGTTTGTTGGGCACCTGCTCACGTGTGCATGCTCACTGACTATAATCCTCCTAACTCCACAAAGCAGGTACCATCATTCTCGTCTAACAGATGACATGACAAGAGGGGAAGTGACTCATACTCCAGGACCAGTTATGTAGTCAACATCCATTTTCCTTGCTAAAGGACGTTTGAGTCAGTCAAGGCCAAGGAACACTGGAGTGTTCCTTGTGAGTATGGAATCTTTGGCAGCATAACCAGGTCCATGAACTTGGGATGCAAAAGAAAAAGTTTATCTTTCCCCCATCACATGCTCTGTGGGACCCCTTTCCCCATCCTTACAACATCCTGGGTTCACCCCATAGCTTTCTGGGCTTCTTCCACCTATAAGAACAAGTCTCGTTTGGGCACTGAAGAACTTTTCAGGATATAAAAAGCCTTGCTCAAGTCAAAACTCCTCTCTCCTTCCATATTGAAGCTTTCCTCTGCTTGTAGCTGAGCACTGACTCTGCTAGCGTGAAAAGTGGTGAGGGCTGTGGGAATATTCTCACCTGTCACGCCCCCCGCCCCCTTCTGGGTCTTCCCGGTCAGAGCAGGGTTGCAGGACCTAGCAGGTGCTCAGAGCTTTTGCTTGGTAGTACTCTTAGCAGTACTCTTTTGAGCCAAGCATTCTGTGCCACAGCATTCAAATGCTGCCTGTCAGGACCCCTCAAGAGGCCTCCGCTCTCCACATTCCTGTGACATGGCTAAAGAACAACCCGGCAGACCGCTTGGGAACACCCACAGCTCTGCCCTTGCTCCTAGCTTCTCATCTTTTCCCCTTACTCTCCCAGGAAGTCCTCTTGCTCAGGGTCCTCTGAAGGCACTGAAGCATCTATTGGCTAATAGGAAGCTCACACATACTTGTCCCACCATGGTGCGGAAACAAGCTGCCCACAGCTGATCAATGTTTTTCTCTCTCTCTCCCTCTTTAAAAAACATAATTGAAACCATATTTAAAATAAAGTAAAAAATAAACCCAAGGGGGCTGTTCATCAGCTCCTTAACTGTTTCACTAGACTACGGATGCAATTTTTCCACTGTCCTCAGTTTTGGGACTTTAGCCACAATTTCAAGGCATTTAATTCCTTCAGGTTACAGAATGGATAGACACGTAGTACTAACGTGACATGGATTTGCAGTTAAGCAGGAGTGTTTTACAGGCCCACATTTTAACACTGTGTGAGGGAGGGAGGGGGAGAAAGTATGGTTCACATGTGGGCAGCTTTAAAACCAGGCGCTATTCTGTGATAGGAATACATTTCTGGAATCACATCTGTAGAGGAAGGAGACACCAAGTCCCTGCTAAGGGAAACTCTGCAGAGACTTTGAGAGAGAAATTTGCTGTTTCCTTCAACTCAAAGGGTGTGGTGCTGCCCCGAGGCCCCCAGTCAGGAGGACAATGCCCTCATGTACAGCATTAATACTGGGTTAGCAGCAGCTAACTTCCACCTGGAGGGGAAGCCCTCACTTCCTCTTAGGAGAAGCCAGGTGGGAAGAGGCACTGACATTCCTGTCCCAGCTTCTGTGGCCTCCACTCACCTGGCCTGCCACCATCTGCAGACTCCGCCCTGCTCTGGTCTCTGGTCAATAGGGGAGGTAAAGACTTCTATCTAATACCTGGGCACACAGAAGGGCATAGAGAAAACAGGACTCACCTGGAATCAGAGGACCTGGATTTAAGTTCTGATCTACTTAAATTTGTTGTAAGATTTTTAGATGTCAGTGAATTTTCTGGGCTTCCTCTGGAAATTGGAGGTATGAAGAATATCCGTTTACCTACCTCAGTGGGAAATTGAGTGATTTAATAGCATCACTTGGAAACTATAAATTCTGAATTGTTAGTGGTCCAAGATCAGGCTTAGAGTAGGAGAATCATGGTCTTTGTTTCTGGTTTAATATCAGAGCTCTTAGAACCATGGCTCTGCCTGTACTGACAGACCAAATAATATTAATAACAACAAACTTCTGAGGAAGGAGAAGTCAGTAACAACAACTATAACATAACAATCTAACATTTGTTGAGCCTTCCTATGTGCAAGGTACTACGCTGAGTGCTCAGACTCATGGCCTCATTCATCCTCACCATGCCCCAGGAGGATCATTATCACACCTAGGATTTTCTAGTTTTGCCTCCAGCCTGAAGCACAGGCTATAGGAGCCTGGATTTCTGAATGCTAATACATCCCATCTCCCATTGGGATGCCCTGCTCCACCTTGTGGGACCTCCTTGATGTCAACCAACTGCACTTTGAGTTTTCACCTACTCTCGACATGCCATGTTATTCATGCCAGTGGGGTTTTTCAAGCACAAGCACTAGGATCTGAGCCTGCGTCACCATCCCTATGCAGCCCAAGGGTCCACCACTGACCCCTGAGAGCTCAGCACACTTGGCCCTTGGCCCATGAAAACTGGGCTCCTGTGGTCTAGTCATTGCTACAAAAAAAAAAAAAAAAAAAAAAAAAATCCCTAAAGGTAGTGGCTTTAAGCCACACAATAATTTTATTATCTCTCTTGTTTTATCTGGAACTAGAACTTTGGAAGGGCTCGGCTGGATGGTTCTGGTTTGGGATCTCCATGCCACTGTAGTCAGATGGTGGTTAGTGCTGGAACAATGGGGGAGTTGACACAGCTGAGGACTGGCCAGACATCTTTCTCTTCATGCAAACTCAGGGCTTCTCCATGTGACTTTCCCACATGGAACAGTTGGGCTTCCTCCCAGCATGACAGCCTCAGGGCCATACTGCTTACATGGCAGCTCAGGGCTCTAGCAGCAGTGTTCTAGTGAGCTTGGCAGAAGCTGCAGCATCTCTTATGACCTAGACTTAGAAGTCATACAGCATCCCTTTGCCATAGTCCCGAGCCTCCAAAGAGAAGAAACATGGACCCCACCACTCTATGAGAGGAGTGTTCAAGTTATGTTGCAAAAAAAAAAAGCATGTGAGAAGGGAGATATAATTGCAGCCATCTTTGGAGAATACACTCTGCCTTATCTACTGAAAATGAGGATACCCTGGTAAATCAGGCAAACTCAGATCCCAGGGGCTGCAAGAGCACATGGTCCCGATGTCCCTACTCTGCGGCAAGGGGGGGACTGCGTTTGTTCACTCTCTTCTTATGAGGGCTTTGGTTTCCCATTCACTTCTCAGTTTCTCACTGAAACTCTGGCCCTAGCATTTTAAAATGCAGGCCTCCTCCCCTAGTACCTGGCAACCCCTCCTAGCCTGACCCTGGTCCTAATGTTTGAGACACTGACCACAGTGGACATGCCATCATTCTAATCCACACTTGGCAAACACCACTGAGAGGATCCACTGCCACTCCCCCTTTTTGCCCCCCCCCCCCCCATTCCCTCCTGCAATATCCACTCTAGCCCAGACTGAACTCAGGCTCCCTCCATGGCCTTGGAGTGGGCATGTGTGTCACCACTCCTCTGAGGGGAGCCAAGTCCTTCCAGCAGTGACTTCCTGAGAGTTCCAGCCTTGTACTGGTCTCGGCTCGCTGAGCCCTTCCAAGGCGGCATGGAGCTATTTATCTGACCTATTTGTGTCACTCTATTTATGACACCCAATGTGAGTCTCACCAAAGAAGCTAGGCCAACTTCAAGGCTGCTCAATACCATGACATTTAAGCAGGACACTTCCAAGCATGGGCCAGATGGGACTCAGCTCTGCCGTTTGCTAGGCAGTATAAACCCTGGGCCAGTCACTGCACCTGGATCCCCGTGTTATGGGGATACTAGTAAGAGAACTTGCTGCGCCTGTTTCACAGGCTTATCCTCAAAAAATGGTGTACTGTATGAGATGATTTGAAGACTGTGGCATGTAACATGTAGTAGTAATTACTATTATAACAGCTGTCCTAACTCTACATCTGTATTCTCTTCCCATGCCTACAGGGTCAGCCAAAATATGCCCATTCCCTCTTGGCCACCCTTTTCAAAGCCCAAGCAGTCATCCATTCATTTCCTCCTTTGTGCCCTGCACAGTGAGATGGGTTGGCGAACACCACGTTGCCCACTCTTTCTCTGCCCACACTCTCACAGGTGGGGTGTGGGCTGTTTCAGCCTCTGTTGAACACCCACTAACGCCAGCCAAGGATGGAGTGATCTAAGGGTGGGCCTTGTGACCAGTCCCACACATACGGTCACAACCACACTGTGCTACTTGGAACAGTGAGGCTCATAGCAGAGCCTTTCACCAGCCGTGCAGAGGGCCTGCCTGCACTCACCTCCCTCCTGCCTCCTGGGGTGAGACCTGAGCCCATGAAGACAGGCCAATGCCCCAGGCACCCACGACTATACACTATTGAGGGAGCAGAGCCCTAGACAAGCTCCTCCTTCCTCCCGCGAGGTTCCTGTGGGTCACACCTGGGACAGAGTCCCAAGGACACTGCTTTTCCGCCCGTGTGAACAACGCCTGGCAAGAAAGAACCCTTTCAAAGATTCCATCTTGATGCTTCTGGGCTCCAGGCTTTTTGCCTTATCCTCAGCTTTCCCACACAAGAAAAAAGGATGCTGGCCCAGCTCTGAAGATCTGGCCTAGTTGTGAAGCAAAGAGGCTTATTCCTCACTGCAGACTTGCCAACAGTGCTGGAGGGGGCTGAGGGAAAGGGTGATAGAACTGTTTATCTTCCAAGAAAACCCAGAGGGCACACACAGTCACAAGATTAGACTGGGCAGCTGGGCTACCAGCAAAGGGGTGGCAAGAGGAGAACCCGCCTCCCAGGCCACCGTGAATCAAGGTTTTAAAACTTTTATAGACATTTATCTTTACTCCTCAGAGTAGCTTCAGGGAGAGGAAGAGCGAGTGACAGTTTAATCTTTCTCTTTGCCAATCATTATTCCCTCCTCCCGCCCCACCCCCGCTCCCGCCCTCCCTGCCTGGAGAAGCCAGCTGGTGCGAGGGCCGGGCCGGGCTGAGCAGGGGTTCATGACAAGCAGCTGGAGGGCCTGACACACAGCCGGCACTCTGGGAATGAAAAGAAGGCAGGGAGGAGTTTTTTAACTGGAGCCATTTGGCTGACTGTTGGGCAGAGGTGGGTGGGCTGGGTGGAAGGAGCAAAGGGAGAGAGAAAAAACAAGTGAACAGGCCTGGAAGAGTGGGAAGGGAGTGAGACACACAGAAAACGGCCAAAGCACACAAGAGCCTGTCCTCAGAGGAAAGAGAGAGTAGAGTGGGAAAGGAGGAAAGAATGGAAGAGGTGACAGAAGAAGAAAGTCCAAACAATGGGGGAAGATTAAAAACAAGAAAGAGGCTTGGGATGAGAGGCATTCGAAAGAGATATGACATTAAGAGAAGCAGGCGGAGAGGAAGGGAGAAAGCCCCACATCAGAAATGGGTGGTGCCCTAGAAATGTTTTTACAATATGCACATTTGAAACTAAAAACTCATCTCCATCCAAAACACTGAATCACATGTTGACCAAGTTCCTCATGTGACCCCCACCGCAGAGCTGCTGGCAGGACCCTGAGAGAGAGCACCGCCTGCAACGCTGGCCCTGGGGTCTCCCTGGCCCACCCGTGCCCTGGCCCTGCTGCAAATGCCCAGGCTCCCAGCCCTGTCTGCACATTGAAACTTCCAGGAAACTTGTCAAAGCCCTTCAGCCTGGGCCCTGCTCAGACCAGTTGGATACGGCTCTCTGGTCGAGGAGACAAGCCAGGTTTGAAAGCACCCCAAGGTGATTCTCAGGTCTAACCAGTTTTAAATCTCAGATATAACTTCTACCATAATGTATAGTTCACCTCTGAACAATGTGGGGGGTAGGGGTGTCAACTCCCACATAGGCAAAATCTGACTATACATTTTGACTCCCCCCCAAATTTAGTTGTCCCTCAGTATCTACGGGAGATTTGTTCCAAGAACCCCCACAGATACCAAAATCCACAGATGCTTAAGTCCCTTCTATAAAACCCTATAAATCAATGCATACCGTCGGCACTCCGCATCCCTGGACTCCCAGCGGGGATTGGAAATAGTACAGGTATTTACTAAAAATATCCACACGTAAGTGGACCTGCACAGTTCAAATCCATGTTGTCGAAGGATCAGCTGTAGAGTTCCATGAGGGTGAAGTGGGCTTTCTGACCATCATGAATAATAGTGTTTCTACGGGAAAATGAATTTAGATTTTAACCCCAGGTGTCAGGCTTCAACCAGCCCCCGGAGCCTGCATCCCACCACCCACATACAGCCAGGCCCACTCGGCCAGGGAAGGTGGGGGCCCAAGAGGCTGGTGGGGCTTTCCCTGACCGGGTCCCCATAGGAAACATTCCATAACTTGAGCATTTACAAGCCAAAGGGAAGGGGGGGTGGAGGGGGCAGGGAAATGTGTCGACAATAAATAACAGAAGGATTGGAGCTCTACAAGAAACAGCAGAAACTTCACATTAATAAAGAAGACACACGCCTGGAAACGGCGTGGAGACGCAGCTTAGCAGTTCCACGCTAGGAACTCTGCCGAGCCAGGGTGTCAGGGAAACTGGTTTGTAAAGCTGTGTTAACTCGTGTCAGAGCCGACAGACGTAACGGGGTCATTCCGATCGCACAAAGGCAGCCAGTTCTCCTGGGAGCAGGATGAGGAGCACAGGGAAAGAGCCCTGAGTTCTGCGACCTGAAGAGGTTCCACGCGAACCTCCAGCACCCCACCCACCTGTGGGCAACTGAGGACTCGGTCCCTGTCCCCCTTCCTGCGGACCCTCGGAGATACGCAGATTCGCACGTGGGGAGCAGGATGCTGCTTGGGAAGAACAGCCGGAGAGACAGTTGGCAGCAGCACAGAGCTTCGTGAAATCCTTGAAGCCAACAAGACAGAACAGAACAGGCCAGAGGGTACAGCCAAGAACCTGTTATTTCTTCACCTCTTCCAGCATCGCACAATGTAAAGCTAATCAAATCATTGAATTACACAAGCAAGGGCCCAGCCGGGATTATGTAAATAGAGGCAGTGCCTGGTGACAAAGCGGGCTTCCCCCAACTCCCTTTCAAAGGGACTCCTCAGTCAGCAAACAGGGGACTGGGGCCCCGGTGCCCAGGCTGATGGACCCCTGGGCCTGCACAGAACAGAATCGCAGCCTGCCGTGGGGGAGGTTTCTCCCACCATGACGGTGGCTGTTTCACAGCAGACAACTGGTGTGGGAGAGGGATGCAGAGGCCTGCGCATCCGTCTCCCTCTCTCTTGCTCCTTTAGGAACAGAACAACTCGTTGCTGTGCCTAAATTATTTGAATTCCTTTGTGAGACAGGCTCTGCAGTTACCAGGATCTGAGACCTTCCCAAGCTCCCCCAGAATGGGGGGTTCATATGGGCATACAGGAGGGAGGAGGGGCAAGGAAAGAAGTAGCCCAGCAAGGGACACTTGGGACACGCCCCAGGGTACAAAGTGGCGCCAACAACCTCGGCAGACAGCAGCTCCGGGGTCTGGTCCTCTTGTCCCTCACAGTTAGGGCTGCTGCTCCCATCGTGACAATCAGTCTCCCTTCAGCTTCTACAGCTTCTGAAGGACCTTGTTCTCTGCCTCAGGGCATGCACCTACTCACAGCTTCTGTTCCTCATGCATTTGCTCACTTGTCCTCTCCCTGGCTTCTGTACAACTCTAGGGTCTTGCATTCAAACAGAGACTCTGAGACACCGGAGGGGCTGATTAGGTCAATTAATTACTTTCTTTCAGGGCAGAAATCTCACTGCAGTCAGGCACCTTCCTCTAGTCCAAGCTGCTAAGGCCAGGGTAGAAGGTGGCATTGTGCAAAGCTTTGTCAGATGGGAGCTAGGACAGGCAAAACACCTTGCTCAGGGAAATCCTCAGTCTGCCCTGCTACTCAACTTTCCTTTCACAAATGTCTGATGTCAATGCTCCTGGCAACACAGTAAGCTGGCATAAGCAAAGCAGACACAGGAGAGCAATGCAAAAAGGAAAGCCATCATCCAGCTGGTGTGGCTCAGTGGCTAAGCATCGGCCCATGAACCAGGAGGTCGTGGTTCAATTCTCTGTTGGGCACATGCCCAGGTTGTGGGCTCAATCCCCAGTAGAGAGGATAGGGGGACATGCAGGAGGCAGCAATCAATGTTTCTCTCTCATCTATGTTTCTCTCTCTATCTCTTTCCCTTCCTCTCTCTAAAATCAATAAAAATATATATTTTTTAAATAAAGCCATCAATCACTGTCTAATACCAAACAGCAATGATTCTGGATTCACCTATTATATAGAGTTGTGGTGAGGTTGAATCAGGTACAAAGGGAAGCAAAATAGGATTTTAAGAATAACAGCTAACAGTTAACAAGTTCTGGCTCTGGGTCAGGTTCTGTGCTAAGCGCTCAACTATCCCCAGTGACATCCTGGCATCACTATGGGGCAGGATGGCACACATATTTGCTGATGACCCCAAAGTATTCCAATCCCTTCTCCTTTAACCGCTAGTGCAGAAGCTGAAAAAAGACTGCCAACTTCCCTCACAGGCGAGGGAGCTGTGGCCTTGTTCTGGCCAATGAAACATAAGGGAAATTATCTGGGAGCTTTAGGGAAAGTTTTCCCTTTTGGGAGAAAAGGAAGCAATCCTAAAACATGGACCTTCCCCCTATGTATACTTTTTTTTTTTTTTTACCCCCTTTTTAAAAAAATCCTGCTCTCATCTCCCATTTCCATTCCCTGCTTCCTACTGTGAATGAAGACAATATAAGGAGAGGCTGCAGCTGACTTGTGAAATGAGGCAACAAATATGAAAATTAAATATGGTGAACTTGTTAGAAGGGACCTAGTAAGACTGTTGACCGCTGAATCAACACCAGCTGCATATCTCAAACTAATACAAGAAGGATTATTACTACTCCCATCTTACAGATAAGGAAACTGAGGTCCAGAGTGAGTAGTAGCCACTGTCTAAGATCTCAGCCACAGAAGGGCTTAGTCAAAATTCAAAACCAAGCCTGCGGATTCCAGAGACCTAACCATCCTGACATACTCCTCTCCAGTCAGAAGAAATCTTAGAATTGGAAAGTCCATATTTGGAAGGACCCTTCAGGACTCTGTGGCCAAATCCTTTTAATTAATTGATAAGTGGTTAAAGGCTGGGCCCAGGTCCGAATGGCTCCACCCTCCTAAAGCATTAGGGCTGAATCCTGATGGGCCACGCAGGGTTCTTCACGTTGCTTTATGCTTTTCCTTCCTCTCCTGAGAAAAACAGGAGCCACAACTCCCGAACGGTAAGGTGGTGGCCTGTGCATTGCCTTAGCTCAGGATTTATCATCCTGACTCATCCCAGACCACTGATGCCACAGAAACCAAGACAGAAGTGAAGACAATAGCATTGTATGTCGGAAAGTTATCATGGTGACCATATTACACTCCGATGTATTTAGACTATATTAAGCCAAGATATCTTACACCAGAAAATGTTACCTGAGAAGGACCGTTATTAGTGGCTTTTGCAATACTCACTCTGGAAGCCTGAGGCACAGCCCCTTAGGGAGAACAGTATTGCAAGGAAAAGCAATGGCAGACCCCATCCCCAAGGCAATTTATATTATTAAGCTGCTAAAAAAAAAAAAAAAGAAAAACTAAATAAAACAAAACAATTTCCGAAGGATCTCAAGAAAGCAAAGAGTTCTGTTTACACATAAATTTGCCATCTTTCCAAAGGGTGTTGGGCATATGGAGACTTTGGTTTTGAAAACCCGGGTCCAAGAATCATTTCATTCTGCACTCTGGCTTCTTTTCAAGCATCTCTTAACTTTCCCAAAAAACTGCCAGCATCTTATGATTGATGCACTTCTGGAGATTCAGCTGAACTTGTCTGTTCACATTATCCAGCTGTTCTGTGCCTGTGGTTTTTACTAATGGTCGTTATATTTGATCATTCCCGCCTTGCCCCTAAACTTTCTGGCAGTGCTCACGAGAAATGCAGACTGCAACTGGTGCTGAGAGCCTTGCAAATTTAGCAAAGTCCATGTCTTACACTTAAAATAATGTGGGACAAAGGTAGGAAATCAGAAGAATCATGTGTTCGTTTATCCCACCAATATTTATTGAGCACTTACTGTGTGTGGAGCTCTATTCTTAGCACTCTAGACTCATGATCCCATTTAACAAGGACTTGAATGTATGCGTTGAGCACTAGTATTTTACTCATTTTATTGACCTGGAAACTAAGGCTCAGCAAGATAGAAGAACTTATAATTTAGAAAAAAACAGCTGGTAATATGTGCACATTTCTGCACATGCAAATTCCAACATAAAGCAGAATATATTAATTAAATGATCCAGATGTCAGGGCTTAGCTAAAGAAGAGACTGCATTCAGGCCTCATAAGGAAGGCTGAATTTTAGTGGAAGGTCTAGAAGATAGATAAGATTGCAGGAAGAAAGGAAGAAAGGAAAATGCCAGGAGAAAAAAATGACTTAAGTAAAGGTGTAAAGGCAGGAATATATAGAACACATTTAGAAATGGTGAGTCATCCAGTTTAGCAGGAACAAAGGACATGGGTGTAAAGGTGTGAGGGCTGGTTGGGTAGGTTGGGCAAGGGTCCTGGAGGACCTAGAATGTCAAGGCAATGACACAGGCGAGAAAAGTGGCAAAATACACACACACAAACTGTCAATTGTTCAGGGGAGGAGTGAAGAGTCAAGAATGATTCTGATGCTGAGTGTCATCAACACACATTCAGGCAGGTGCAGTGTCTGGGAGGAAATGTTGAGCAAAATAATAATAATGTGAAGAACTTCTGGTTCAAAATGGTCTCAACCTCCCCAATTTCCCACTAAATATATATAAAACTACACATTAAAAAAAATAGCACAAAAACAAGAACTGGATTGCCAAAATATGGAAAGAATTTTCATCCACTGCAAGATGGTGAAAGCGATTCAGAGAAGCAGTGAGCGGCCAGGCTGCTTGCTGCCCTGAAGCG
This sequence comes from Myotis myotis, assembly GCF_014108235.1. Classification (NCBI taxonomy): domain Eukaryota; kingdom Metazoa; phylum Chordata; class Mammalia; order Chiroptera; family Vespertilionidae; genus Myotis; species Myotis myotis. The sequence continues at coordinate 39,658,639 of NW_023416357.1, forward strand.
GAGAAGCCCATCCAAGACATAGAAAGGAACAGGGCTCCTGGCCCTTCCCCACTGTCTGCCCTTTCTCAAAGCCCAGGTCAAGGCCAAATGAAAAAGTGGGTAACTGCCCCTCTATTGTACGAGTGTTTCTAAGGCGCCAAGTGAAATGACAATCACGTGTTCTCCATCTTGTCCTCTCCCCCTACTCCCATCCACCCAAATTGTCTATCCTGTCTCCTTCTCTGGTCTGAAAACAAAGAGCAGGAAACTGAATGAATCTATCATGATACGTTGGCATCCTAGGGGGTGTCAGCCCTCACATTGAAGCTATCTTAGCAAGAAAAAAAGACTAACAAATCTAACAGCCCTGTGTACTGGGGTTGTAAATTTCCAGGAAATCTCCTGGTTTCAGAGCGCCAGAGAATCAAGCAGTGGGGTGAATGATCGTCGTTCTGTACAACGGACTCACAAAATCTGTCTGCTGGCAAACCCTGAATCCAGAGGGAACCTGCCTAATCCACAGATTAGTGAACAATAAACTAAACAAGCGCCCTGTGCAAACGTGCCAAAGCTCAAAAGAAAGGGAACCATCTCCTAACGATCAAGAAGATGAATACACCTTCGAAAATGATTTACTATTGGAAAAAAGAGAAAATATTAGGGAACGTTTGGGCATCTTCAGCAGGATCTGGGGATATATAGTCTGTCTGAAACGGGAGCAGAAAACAAAAAAGCTGAACTGAAAGAACATGAGATGAAAAGACAACAGGAGGACAATAAGCCCAGATTAGAAGGTTACTAGGTGAGATAAGGAGGCTGAAATTACAGTCTGAGAAATGAAGTCGTCACTGAAGACAGTAAAGTAGACAATGGAAAATCGAATTAGTAACAAGTTGAGTAAACTTGAAAAGCTCTCCCAGAATATGGGGGGAGGGGGGGGCAAAACAAATGTTTTGTTTGTGTTGTTTTTAATAAACTTTTTCAGACAAAAATAGATGATGTGTGTAGAAGACAAAGAAAGAATATTCTATCTACAAATGATAGGTGCTACCAAAGACAAGACCAAAACACAGCAGAGCCACAGTGAGCACAAGTGTAATTTGATGCCATAGTATAACTTTCTCATATAGAAAATATGCATCATTTCTCTGTGTCTCAGGGTTTTGTCTCTAAAATGGGGTTTTAAACAATATGTAGAGAGTTTTTATAAGTAGTAAAGGAGATTTTATACGTAATGAGCTTGGCTTTAATACTGGAACATGGTAAATTCTAAGTAACATCATTATTGTTTTTTACTCTATTAATAGCTCATACAAATGACAGCAAATTAAATAAGTAAATAGATAAATAATGAAAAGCTTAACAATTTAATTCATAAAATAAGAACTATGAACAGGATATAAACATAAAAAACGTTCACTTTATTAAGGAATCAAAGAAACTCAAATTAGAACAATGAGCTGCAACTTTTCTAAGAACAGGTTATTGTAGATTTTTTTTTCTTTTTTTAATGATAATGCTCAACTGTGAGAAGAGTGTGGTGAAAAGGCTCTCTCTCTACCTTGCTCGTGGAACTCCAAATGGGTTCAACCTTTCAGTTGATATGTGTAGAGCAGGAGGATAAAAGGGTTCATATTCTTGCTATGGGCTGAAGGTTTGAAGCCCTAATCCCTAATGTAACTGTATTTTGAAATAGGGAGGGCCCATGAGGAGATAAGAGTTCAGTGAGGTCATAAAGAAGGAGATCTAATCCTATAGGGCTGGTGCCCTTATAAGAAAAGGAAGAGAAACCAGAGCCCTCTCTGCCTTTGTGAGGACACGGCCAGGAAGAGAGCGCTCACCAGGAAATGAATCAGCCAACTCCTTGATCTGGGACTCCCAGCCTCCAGAACTGTGAGAAAATGAATGTATGTTGTGCATGCCATCCCATCTATGGTATTTTATTATGGCAGCCCAAACAGACAAATATAATTCTTTAAGCAGAATTTCCACTTAGGGGATTCTATCCTGAGGGAATAATCAGTGAGATTGACAAGAATTTATGGATGAGTCCTACAGCATCAGTGAAGTTAAAAATAACCTCAATGTCTAACAAGAGAAGAATCTTTAGGAAAATGCAAAATGCACATGATAGAGTATTTTGCAACCATTAAAACCAAATTTTAAAGCTGATTTAATGTTGACAAATAATTATTATATAGTATTGATATAAAAGTAATAGCAAAAATGATATCAATCAATATGATCCTCATTTTGTCAAATTATGTATTTATTAAGTATATACGCATGGGAAAAGGGAATGAAAAGATATACAGTAGTCCCCATATCCATGGGGGACATTCCAAGACCCCTAGTGGATGCCTGAAACCACAGAGAGAACCAAAACCTATGTAATGCTATGTTTCTTCCTATACACACATACCTTTTTATTTAAAAGAAGCACTTTATGGCTTCTCTTTGGCATATCTGAATTGCCAGCATCACCATTCTTGCACTTTGGGGCCATTACTAACTGAAATAAGGGTTATTTGAAGACAAGCACTTTGAAACTGTGATGGTCAAGCTGATAATCAAGATGGCTACTAAGTGACTAAAGGGTGGGAAGTGTATCACCTGTGGAGACTCCGGACAAAGGGATGATTCACATTCCGAACAGGATGGAGCAGAACAGCTCGAGATTTTATCACATTACTCAGAATGTCACACAATTAAAACTTACAAATTGTTTCTGGAATTTTCGACTTGATATTTTTGGACCTCGGTTGACTGTGGGTAACTAAAACTACAGAAAACAAAACAGTGGATAAGGGGGGATTACTGTACACCAAATATATTAACAGAAATATTATCTCTGATTGTGGAATTACAAACAGGGATTTTTTTTTTGAGATGTTCTAAATATCCAGTAATCATTCTGTATTGTTTTTAAAATCATAAAAAGTTAAATTATTAAAAAAAAAGACATGTAAATACTACTTCTGCCATTAGCTTAGAACAGTCTTTAAAGAGAACCTCATTTCTTCATGTTAGCTCGTTTCCTTCCTGTAAAGTTCTAGAGATACTATAATTGACCTGCATTCATAAAATAATAAGTGTTATAAAGAAATTGACACTATGAACAACATAAACTGATGAACAAAAATAGATCCAGAGACATAGAAACATCCAACAGACCATCCAACCTTAGAGGGAAGGCGGGGGCGGGGGGTGGGGGGGAGAGTGGGGGTGGGGGGAGATCAACCAAAGGACTTGTATGCATGCATATAAGCATAACCATGGACACAGACACTAGTGGAGAGAGGGCATATGTTGGGGAGGTGGGAATGGCCGGGAGAGGTCAATGGGGGAAAAGGGAGAACTATGAAATAATTCAAATAATAAAGAATTTAAATTTTAAAAATAAAGAAATTGACACTAAGGATGCTGGCATTGTTACTCTGTTAGTGACTCCTAAATTATCTTTTTTAATATATTTTATTGATTTTTTTACAGAGAGGAAGGGAGAGGGATAGAGAGTTAGAAACATTGATGAGAGAGAAACATCGATCAGCTGCCTCCTGCACACTCCCCACTGGGTATGTGCCCGCGACCAAGGTACATGCCCTTGACCGGAATCGAACCTGGGACCCTTCAGTCCGCAAGCCGACGCTCCGTCCACTGAGTCAAACCAGTCAGGCTCCTAAATTATCTTTTACTGACAATCCCCAAACACATATGCATGGTTTCCACTTAAGGGTTCTGTGATAGAGCCTAGCAAAATTCTTGCTTTTCTCTTTAAGAAATGTCAGTCCAAAATTACATAAGGCTCTTTGAAATTTCAAATGTTGGAAAAAGTAATCTAAGTAAGCATGAGTATGTTCTTCAAAAATACACCATAAGGACACCAACATGGAAAACATTTTGTGAGAGAACAAACTTGTTCTGTATTATTTCAGAGGGTGGGACTAGAATCAGAGGAGGAGGCTAGGGGAAGGAAAATTTTAATACAGAACAAGGATTCCTTAGCAATTAGAGATTCCTTGCAAAGTAGAGATCCCTCCATCACCAATAATGTGAATAGCAAACATAAGGCCACTTGTTTAGAAAGCGGAAATAGCTGAAAAGTAATTTCTGTGTTAAATTTGAACCAAACTAAAAGATGGACTGGATAATCTTTAAGGCAAAATAACCCTATAACTTATGTTCCAAACGGAGCACTTTTGAGAGAAAAGAAGCAACATTAATAGCTACACAGGGACAATAGGGCCAACCTAGTTAAATTAAAATTTGTGGTCATCCTTCTCTAGGGTCTCTTCTAACTCTTAGGCACTAACGAAAATCCTACATGCATAAACCTTAAGTCTTTCATTCATGCTTCAAGGGCTAAACCCTTCCATGCCCACGTTTTATTGGTTTAGTGGATTAATGTAATAGTCAGACATTCTGAGGTGTAACAATCTTTCTCTGAATGGCTGGGGATGGGAATGTGGGTAGACATGCTGAATTTCCCCAATAATTGGCCCCTGGAGAAAAGAGAGGAGTGAGCTGAGTTAATTGGAAGCCTACAAGGCATATGGCACTGGCAACCCCAGAATTATTTTGAGCTGCAGTTAGCATACCTGGGTGATTACTACTTGGATATCTCAGTGCTTCCTAAGCATAGCTGGAATGTGTGGCTCTGATTGGTTTTCCAGCTGGAAATGTTACAGAAGCAGGAAGATTTCGGCTTTTGTGTGTCTTGTCGTATCCTGCCTCTGCTTGGCAGAGGATCTGGTCTGACAGTCATGTACATCACTTCCACTGTGCTCTGGGCTCAACAGACGTAATTTAGAATGAGCTCCAGCAACATTCACAGACTCTCCCCAGCAACAGACAAGCCCGTGAGCTGATTCCACATGATTTTGTGGTCTCTCATGACTACAGGGCCATCAGCTAGGACAGGGTGAGAGAGAAGATGTAAAAGATAGGCTTTTGTAAACATCCATTGATGTGATATGATGTTAAGGGTTCTTGCCTCTTCTGAACATCTTCCCATTGACCTATCAAAAGCACCATTGGGCTAAGGTCCCATATTCCCATAATTTCCCCATGGGAATGCATTTAAGGGTATTATTCTGGAAGACAGGAATCTATTAGTTATCAGTCCTAAAGTCAGACTATAACCTCTCCCAAGGCAGAATTTCTTTTTATCTTTTTGTGTGTCCTCGGGGGTTGGCGAAGAGTGGGTGTTTGATACATGGTAGGGGGAAATGGTGGTGATGTGGTAGTGATGATAGTAATGATTATAATGGTTACTTTTTAAAGAGAACTTACTGTTTACCCTACACAGAAAGGGAAGAAAAGCCAAGAGAAGGAGTCAGGTACATTTTGGGAGGGAAATAAGCCCCATAAGGACCCGGAGTTGCCATCACGGGCAGAGCAAGCTGCGGCTGCACAGCAGTTAACAGGGAGCAGCCAGAAGGAATGGAGCCTTGATGGGAGTGGAGCAGGATATAGAAAATGGAGAAGAGCCTCTGAAATGGAGACTGAGCAGAGCTTAAGGTAAATCACGCGTGATTAGGAATTCTTCCTGAAGCACAGAACCGGGGCATATTTCCAATAGCCACGAGGAAGAGCTCTTTCCAGAGAGGCTTGTGCATCAATTAATTAACGATCCACTTAACTTGCAAAGAAATTATACATATCCTTGGACATTCTTACCAAACTCTGGCAATTGGGAAGCAGGGAAAAAAGAAAACATGCAAGTTGCCTAAAAACTAATGACGGTATCTTCTACTCTTTGCACCTTTACGAAAGCTTGCACATCCTTTGGGTGTTTGTAGCATTAACCCAGCACAGGTGGGCAAAACTGAGCTGTTCCACGGTCGCCTTTGACCTGTTAAACCAGTTCACCTCTGTAGCTTCCAGAATGTCAGCCAGTAAGACAGCAACACCAGATGTTCCTAGAATGAAGCCTCAGAGGAGCAGTGCCCACCCCTGGAGCCTCCCCAGTAGCTGAGCTGAGCTGAGGCAGAGGGGACAGCAGTCACTGGGCAGGTTTGGAAAGCAGTGCAAGGGCAGGTGCATGCTGCGAAGCCAGAGATGCACTTCCCAGGCGCCTGGAAACACAGCTTCAAGCCACGCAAAGTAGCCAGCTACCACTGGAACCTGAGTGCCACTGGCAGACAAGTGAGGCTCCAGAAATAGGTCATGTGCAGGCTCCTTTTCAGCAAAAACTGAGGATTATCCAGAAAATCCAACAGGCCAAGTAGGAATGGCCTGTGATGACAAATGATGATGCAAACAGATGCTGTTCTGACAAACTGAAAGACAACCCACACCTGCGTGTCTACTTAGGAAAGCTCAGTGTGCCCCCTGTTTAACTGCAGATGGAACTTCATGAAAGACACCAACAGGTAATGGCCTTCATTAAATGTGCCTTCTCGGGCAGAAAGAGTTCTGCACTAGGGGTTAGGATCTAGTTCCCACCCAGCCACCAACTGGCCTTTTGACAAGTTCATTTACATGCCCACAACAACCAAGTAAATATGTCTTCCCCTCAGGCTCCAATTAAGTTTTGCTCACTGGAGTATTGAACTTCTATGAAAATTATGTGGAAACTAGAAAGTGGAATTCAAATGTAAGGTATTGTTATAACTTAATTGAAGATAATTTTGTAGGATAAGAACTAAACTAAATAATAGTGTCATAGGCTCAAAGAAGCAAAACCGAAAATCCTTGCTAATGTCTCCAGACAAAGAAAACAGTTTCAAATTCTTTGTCTTCTAAACAATGCCTATCACCATGAGCAGAGCCAGCCAATTGGTCTTCCTATAACCCTTCTGATGCTTGATCAGGCAACGCGGCTGGAACTGGGATTTCCACTCCCTTTACTCTGAGGTTCTCATCTCTCCTTCCCCTCCTGAATGCTGGACACAGAAGAGGGTGAGTGTAACCGCTGGCAAATGAACAATTAGGGGAATGCTAGATCCTGGAGGGCAGCTACCACCCTCTCACCGCTGATCAAGCCCAGAATCGGAGAAATTCCTGTAACTTGCATGGTAAACCTGTGTCAAGACATCAAACACAGGTTTTTGTTTTTTTTAATGCAGTATTGTTTTCCTGTAATCTTCAACATTTTTACTCACATATATTCCCTTTCCATAATTGAGTAGTGAAGAAAAAATTTATAAATATTCATGCCTCCATGGCTCAAAAAAAACAACAACAAGCAGTTCCATGAAGGCCTGTAGACAGCACACATTTAAGCACAAATGGGGTGGGGATAGAAAGCTGTGGGCCTTGGAAGGACTTGAGAATACATGGGCTCTGCCTGTACAAAGACCAGCTGCTCCAAGCTCTCCATTCGCTGGCATAATTTGCACTGAGTGCCTGGCACAGACAATTTAGCTCTAAAAATTTCCCTTGGTTATCTCTTTGGGATTTATCATCCATGTATAAGCTCGGGAATCATATCACATAAAACTGGACTTTGCAAATTTGAAACTAACCAATATAGTTTTTCCAAAGCTCTCAGAAAAATAAAATGGATTATGCAGGAAAATTTTGTAAATGGAAAATATTGCATATACAGAGTCTGAGGCAATCCAGGACATTTTAAACCAGAAAGCAGATGGAATGAGAGCAATATAAATTAGTGTAACTGTATTTTGCCAACTGCAAAGTGACTCTAACTCCAAACAGAGCTCTTCCCAACCTGTTGATTGCATGTGTATTTGTTTTTAATTACCACTGGGTAGAATTTGGTGAGATGTTTGGAGTTAGAATTATAGAATCTAAAGATCTAGAGAACACCAAATCTGGCCAAACCACCCATGGAATATCAAACTAAGGAAACAAACACAGAAAATACAAGCAAGCTATTTACATTGGAAAACAATATTCATGCATATGTTATATAAACCAATTAACAAAACTATGCATGTGGCAGTTTGTAAGAAATGCCTTACACTGAAAAAAGTATATTAAATACTAAATAGAAGGGCAAAATTTCATGAGCAGTCCTTCCTGGCCTGGCCCTCTCAACATGACCCGTCTCTTGGATGTCTTGGCAGCTTCTCTGGTTGTCAAAGTCCAACAAAGTCTTATCCTGGCCGGTCCACTCTAGGCCATCCAGGCTCTGGAGGATTTGTGCAAATTACACTGCCTGGAGTAAACCCACTCATATCAGAGCAAACTGGCCAACTCATTTATGAAAGAGGAGGGAGAGGTTGACACAGATTTTTTTTTTTTAATTTTTATTTTTTGGTAAATGTTGAAGTAATGCAACTTATCCAGCCACTGAGCAGGCTGGCTAGAACTGGCACAAACTCCAAATTACTCTTGCATACACTGTCCCCCTGCCTGGCCATGAACACAGTCAGGCAAGGTCTACGGGTATACCCAACACAGATTTTTTACTGCAGTGCAAACTACAGGAAAGAAACAGATAATCTGATTACTTCTTGGAGAATCTGTCCCTTTTCCATATTCCTGCCAAGATGCTCAGGCCTTGAGCCATTTTCTTGGGCTGGATATGAGCATGGATAGGATTTCACCAGCAGGCTGTTGTCAACCAAGGCAGCCTCAGGGGACTGTTGCTACAGTAAATTCACCAGATGGCTCCCCAGCCCACGGACCAGCTAGACTCCTGTTTGGACATGGGATCTTGCTCAGTGTCCTAAGTCTTGACTGGCTCTGATTGCCAAAGCCCAAGTTTTTAACAACGAGCCATCTTGAAGTATGGATGAGGAGAATGGAATGATGATTTCCCTGCATCTGCAGTCTCTCTTCCCAGCTGCATCATAGAGGGGCGCACAGAACTGCATATTCATGATAAAATGGAGAGGTGCGACAAGGTGTTTGCTGCATTCTTACTTTTTCTTTGACATACAAGACCTCTATACTCTTTTATCTCTACCACACAGACATTTTCATACCCCCTGCCCTGTGTCAGGTCTCACACCAGCTGCTACTAGCAGGTAGAAAGGCTCAGGGAGGAATCAGCATCTGGAAATATGTTAATTTTGCATGAAAGTAGAGGATGATAGCAGAAATTACAGAGATTGCAAACGGAGGACATCTGTTCATTATAGAATTTAATACACAGCAATAGCATAAAGTGACGAGGAACGTGCAAAGATCTCCACCCAGAATCAAAGAGGGCAGGCACCACCAGAAGACTCGAGAGAGACAAACCAGGGAAATGAAACTGGCTGCACTAACTCAAATGTGGAAGAGAAGGTGAGAGGGATCAGAATTCCCAGTCCCAGTAGAGCAAAGCTCCATCCCTCTTTTATCCCTGGAGAGCTCTGAGAAAGGATGTTAGGACTGATCCTTTGGAATCTCAGCATGAAGAATGGAAAGATAGCACTTCCAACACAATATCCGTGTGCAGACACTCAAGCAAATGCAAAGACGTGAACACACTTCCATTCATAAACTGAGATGGTGTGCTGGGACCATTTCTAAATCTCATTGAGGACTAGTACTAAACATAATGGTACTCAACATAGTTTGCCATGGGCCTCTGCCCTTCACAGCTCCGCTAACCTCTCTGCAGTTGTTTTTGTAGTCAGGGAGGTTCAGGCCACCATGGGAACGTCTAGGAAGCTGGCCAAGATTATTGCCACTGTGACAAACATATACACTTAATTAAAGGAGTGATGAGGGTAACTATTACCCTAGAAATAAGGAACCGCATAACATGAGTACTAACCCCAGTGCTGGAGATTTGTAAACTACACATCCTGCAAAGTTTCTGGCGGAGAAAAGTGTGTGGGATTGTAGACAGAAAACATAACAATATTCACTTACCTTGGAAGACAGTTGAGAGAAAGGACTAATAAAAATTATTACAAATCACTACACACACATAAAGTGCTTTATAATAAACACTAATACTTTAATCCCACATTGCTTGTTTGGTAGGCTTGAAGCTTAAGTAAAAGTTGAGCTGAAAGAGTAAGAGAAGCAAACTTCGTATTCTGTCATTTTCTAGGTTTAAGCAAGACAAAAGAAAAAAAAAGGAAAAGAGAAGAAAAGAAAACCCAAGAAGTCCATTTTTAAATTGCTGCTTATGTAACAGGAGCCTGAGAACTACACCAGAATTTAATTGAAGGAAAAGTAACTGTAGGGGAATTGCTTGGAAAACTGCCAGAAGGGTTTTAACAGCTGGAAGTTGAAAAGTGATTAATTTTGACAGCAATAAAAGCCTCATGTTCATACATAATTATGCTTAGATTTGTGGGCTGCTGGAATTTTTTTCTATGCACTATTAACCTTCTGCTGTCCAACCTGGAATTTAGATACTTTAAATGAATCCTTATTTTTAAGTTGAATAATAATTTCTTTCAATGGCTTTGACTCACCTCAAGACAAGGAAGACTTGGGGGAGAAAGAGTAGAATAACTGGGGTAGGTCCAAATACTCTTCTAAGTATTCTTAGAACTTAATGGAAATAAAGTCATTTCATTTATCCCTATACGGAAACAATCACACACACACACACACACACACACACACACACACACACACACACACAAAGAAGTTCTGGAAAAAGGCATGCTAAGCAAAGAAAAAAATGATATTTAATAATTCCTAGCAAAGGACATAGAGATGAATCTATAAGTGAATACGGTACTATGTTACTACATTCAAAATACTGCATAGATTAAGAAAGTAATGAATTAAACCAAGTTCAAGAGCTGGTAGTGGTACTAATTTGCTACAAAAGCTTAGACCAGTTTCAATTTCTCGATGACTTCTCTGTTCCTCAGATAGGAAGAGAGGGATGGAGTAGATAATTTAGAAGATCTAAAATCTAATTATATTAAATCACCTGCTCTAGGATTAGTCACATTCTAAAGTCTTTTTTCTCTTAGTCACCTTTACTATCCTTGTGCCAACCAGTTTGACCAGATAAAGTAAAACTTTGGTAATATGAAATATTTTCAAATTCATTAGAAATAACTAATATTTAATAATAATCATTAAATCAATTATAGCAGTTTCCAAGGCATGATTCTAAGAACTTTATAAATTATTATATGTTAATCTACTTAATGCCTCTATATGGTAGGTTGCTACTATTACCCTTTTTACAGAAACTGAGACAATAAAGAGGTTACATGATTTCCCAGAGTCAACAGTCACCTCATGAAAAAGCAAAGATTTGGGAGCTCTAAATATCCTATTGTTCCCAAGCAAATACATAATATTGTGGACATAGTCAATTCACAGCATTAATGTTGAAATAGAAAGAACAATGACCCTAACTCAAAAAAATTGAATTTAGTTTTAGCTCTTTGATTTTCTCAAATACCCTGGACAATCCACCAATTTCTCCATTTCAATTTCCTTAATTGTAAAGTACAGAAGTTGTCTAAATTCAAGATTCTCAAAGTGTGGTACCTGGATCAGTAGCATCAACCTCACCTGGTAACTTGAAAGCAATGCAAATGCTTTTCTTTTTTATTTTTATTTATTGAATTTATTGGGGTGACATTGTTTAACAAAATTATATAGGCTTCGGGTGTACAATTCTATAATGCATCGTCTGTATATTGTATTGTGTGTTCACCACCCAAGTCAAGTCTCCTTCCATCACCATTTATGCCCCCTTTATCCTCTTTCACCTCCCCTTACCCCCTTTCCCTCTGGTAATCACCATATTGTTGTCTTTACCTATAAGTTTTGAGGTGGGGTTACTTAATCCCTTCACCTTTATTCCCCAGCCCTCTCCTCTGACAGCTGTCAGCCTGTTCTCTGTTATCTGTGAGTCTGTTTTTACTTTGTTCGTTAGTTTATTTTGTTCATTAGATTCCACACTTAAGCAAAATCATATGGTCGTTGTCTTTCTCTGAGTATCACTTAGCATAATACTCTGCAGGTCCATCCATGTAGTCAAAAAGGGTAAGATTTTCTTCTTTTTTATGGCCGATTAGTATTCTACTGTGTAAATGTAGCACAGCTTTTTTATCCACTCAGCTTGAACCCCACCCCAGACCTAAGGAATCAGAAACTGGGCATTCATCTGTGTTCAACAAGCCCTCCAAGTGAATCTGGTAGATCCAAGGTTAGGGAACAACTGGCCAAAGTGATCACTAAATTACCTTCTGATTCTCACATACTGTAGTTCTATCTATTAATGTCACTGGATTCAAACTGAGGTGATTTTAGAATATTTAAATTCTTCTTCCCTGATTCATCAGACACTTGGGCCTCCATTGCCAATGGACAGGATACCTATTGTTGGCTGACAGGGATTATTGTTTCTTAGACCTCATCATAGCATTGTGGAATAGAAGGCAGAAGGGAGTCGTGATTCTAAATAGAACGATGTCATTATGAATGTTTTCTTTCTTTGAGCAGAAGTATAAGATTGAAGTCTAGAGTCAGAGCCTCACCATATCTGAGTTCTTAATCCAATGCCATGCACCACATGGGGCTTAGTGAACCCTTGTTGCTGCCTCAGGCAATGACATCCACGCTGATTAGCAATCTACATGGCCTATGGTTGCTCCCATATCCCCAACAGCACCAAAATCCAAACCAACCTTTCTCCTCTAAGTCAAGGGGAAGGCAACCCCAGAGAGAATGTTGGATTTACCTCTTAGTACTCCATTGCCATAGGGTTATTTGGCAGAAAAACACAACTCACTTGGAGTCGGAAGCCTGGATGCCCCACAAGAGACAATTCCAAGTGTACTCATGAGCATCAAATTTAAATGGGCCTTTGCCTTGTCCTCATTAAGTGACCATCCACTGGTCAGAAATAATAGAGGAAGACCCCCTGAGTTTTTTGGTCAGCCATGATATACACATGTCCAATGCATCATGCTTAATAAACTCGCCTCTAAAAGTAGAACATGGGGTGACCACATGCCCTGATCTAGAAGACTATTACCAGCAGGAGAGCAAAGACTGGTGTCTGTACTTCCTTTGTATTTCTCATGACAACTCATTAACATAAATTGCTGTTTGTTAATTAATCTCTTTTTAAAGATAAAACTATAAGAAACATACAGATAGAAATGCAAACTCTTTCAGAGTTAAAAAAATTTTCTGAAAAAAAAAAAATAAAAACTTTGAAAGGAACCATTTCTATATTGAGAGTAAATGTGACCACATAAAGAAGCATGAACTTGCTTGGAACTACAGTTACACTACAGGTTCCACTTTCTAGGGTGGAGTCAGCCTAAGACTTACATGTGGAATAACTCTGCTCCTTTGTTTTATGAGAATGAAAAATCCCAAACATTTATTCTAGACCATCCCAGAGACTAACAATTTTACATTTGTCCATAATAAATATGAGAAGGGTTGAAAAAATTTTACAAGCCACTTCCTTATCCAAGTCTAGTTAAAATGATGTGTTAGCAGAGATTTTACATTCTTTCATGAAAAGTAATCTAGGTACAATTTTACAATTCTGGACACCTGTGTATTGTTGTGACCTCATAAATAAGTCAGGCTGACATTTTGATATTTCTTCTGGACTACACAGTACAATCTATGAAGCAGGTGCTACTATCATCTCTATCTTACAGACAGAGAAACTGAGGCACAGAAAGATTAACCCAGCCAAAATTATAAAACTAGTACATGAAACAGCTGAGACTTGAATCCCTGGCTTCAGAGTTCATGCTCTTAGATAACGAAGTCACTCTTGTTTATTTACTCCCTGCACCACTTAGAAATGCTTTGGTGGTGTAACCAAAACACCAACTTAGAGTGGCCTTAAAAAATAGGAATTCCTTTTGCTCAGCAACAACTCTGGGAATAAGCAATTGCTGGAGGGGTTCAGTTGCTCACAATGTCCTCAGGACCAAGGCTGTTCTCTCCATGTTCCTGATCTTAGCATCCTCATGCTTATCTCATGGTCATTGCTCTTCCAGGCATCACCTCCCCACTACAGGGAGCTCAAAGTCTTGAGAGACTTTGTCTTTTCATTTGGGAAACTAAGCCTACTTCCATAGTGTTTCCCTTACATCTCGCCAGCCAAAGCAAGATCACATGCCATCCTTCAATCAACCAAAGGCCAAGCAGAAGGTTATTATGTCTGGTTCTGACTAATCATGATTTATATTTTGGGACTAGGAAAGGGCCTGAATCAGTAGGTCCTACCTAGCTCCTGAATAAATTGGACTTCTTTTAGTTGGGAAGAAGAGTGTGCTGAAAGGGGGATGACTTTGGGTGGCAATAAGCAGTGCCCACCATTCTCTCCTACTTTGGTGTTTAGGTTGCTCTTCCTTGTACATTACCCAGCTTCTGGGAAGGCATTGTGCTAGGAAGTGGGAAGAAAGATAAAAGACAATCTCTATATAATTGGTAGTCACTGAAGTCTTCATTTGAGAGAATCAATCTCATACCCGATTTTAGATAAAGACATGAAAGAATTTATATCATATATATGGCTAAGTTGGCAAGAGGCTGTCAAGAGAATCCAAGAGGCCTTACATTCACTATGAGTACACAGCAGGTAAGAGAGAACATGTCCCAACGTACCATCTTTAGACCATAAAATGACAGACAGGACAAGCTGATAGGTAGGTATGTGCTTAAAAATAGACTAGTGTGTGTATTCAGTATTTTGGAGGCATTCAGCACACAGAGTTGGTTTATACCCATACATAATTATGGTATTATCTGAATGTCTCCAAGTCTCACTTGGCACTGAATATGGATAGGATCAGGCAAGAGTAATGACTCAGATTTCACTGGCACCTGCCCCTAAAAGTCCCCTGAAAACACCCCTGCTCTGTGTTTGTGGGGGTTCCCATGGGGTTCACACATATGCATAGAGACAAATCCAATCCCTTGGGCTGTCCCCTGCTCAGATTACCAACTCTGGGACTTCCAAGTACTACATAATGGCCTGGAGCAAAGCAAAGGATGCAGCTCTCTTTCCTCTCCTCCCATTCCTTGCCTTCACTGTTAGAAGGGTCTGGAAGTAGTGCTGCTGTTAAGTTCTCTGTGTCTGAAACACAAACATGTGTTCATAGGGGTTGGCCGGGCACAGATTCAAGTGATAATGACTGATAAACTCACTATCTCTTCCCTTCCTCAAATATTACAGCTGGCTATTGCATCAGATCGTCTTGTCTGGCTCTTTCTTCCCTTAGGACAACTGACTAATCTGTTCTAGAAACTAATTCTTAGGAAATAACCAGACCCATAGCCAAAAATATGTGTAAGAAATGATTTACGGAGCTCTTTATAATGATAAAAATATCTTAAATTTTATCTGTATGAGACTGGGTAAATTAATTATAGCACATTCATTTGGAAGAGTAATATGCATCCATTTAAAACGATGAGGTAGATCTATATTTATTAAAATAGGGAGCTATTCATGAAGTGAGAAAAAGTATGATATCATTTTTGTAAAAATATAAACAGGTGCTTGTGTGAATGTATGTGCATTAATGTGTGTATACACACAAAGAAAATAGGAATTATCTTTGTGTGTCAAGATAAGGGTATTTTTACTGACTTCCTTACCTCTTTCTTGCACAGCATGAATGTTTTTACAAGAAACATGAATTATTTCCACAACCATAAAAAGATAAAGCCATATTCATTTTGCAAAATAATTATTTTAATGAAATAGCCTTTAGCAATGGATGCACTCATTAGGGTGAAAGTGTGGACGGGTATAAAACCTCCATTTAGTGAGATTATTTAATAAAAGAAAGCTCTGAACATTTGCTTAGTAATGTGGAAGAAGCTGCTGGGTAATGTGGAAGAAAATGAGTCTTGACAGAAAGATGATTAGAACCGGACATCTCCAGAAATGTACTGTGACCCTGACCGGCAGTGCAATACCCCCAACCTTGCTGCTCCTGGAAGCCTGAGAAACTGAGATTTCTGGAAGGCTCTAAAGGACACATGGAGCAAAGCAAGCACACGAGCTCTTTTCAGCTTTGCTTCATTTTTCCAAATGGTTGCTTCTCTTTTTCTAGTTGATTTGTAGGAGCTCAGAGCTTAAGAACACTTAGGCATTCGTGTTACATATTTTTTCTCTATTTGTTTGTCTTTCAGGCATCTGGTAGAATTGTATACCACACAGAGGTTCTCATGTTTATGTGATCTACTGTAACAACCCTTCTTTTATGATTCTTGGCTTTCGTATCACACTTAGAAATGCCTTTTCTAACACCAAAGACACCAAATTTTGTTTAACGTACACATTTTCATCTTTTACAATTAAATATGAAATGAATCAAGATTTATTTTTTTGTGTGGCCTGTATGAGGTAGTGATATAAATAGTTTGTCCCAATTCATTTAACTATCCAGCCTTTCCCTTATGATTAGAAATAAAATCTTTATCATATACCAAAACACAACAAATGCACAAGGGTATACACATATGAGTCCTTGGGTCTGGTTTGGACTCCTACTTTTCTGTGAGATCAGCTGCCTGCCTACCCCTGAACAATGCCATTCAGTTACAATGATTACAGCTTTAAGATGTGTTTTTATTTCCTGATAAGAGAGTCTCCCTCATTACTCTTCTTTTTCAAAAAATATATTAGCTGCTCTTAGTGATCATTCTTCTGAATAATTTCATTTTTGTCAAATTCCAAATACTCCAGTAAGATTTTATCAGAATTACATTAAATTTATAGATTAATCTGTAGAAAAAGAAGTAATATTTGCAATGGGAGCCTTCCTTTAGTCTCCATAAAGATTTCTTCATATTGTTCCTGGATATTTCTTGAGAAACTTATGAATAGTTGATTTTCTTTGTTCTCTCCTTCTTCTTCTTTCCCCTCCCACCTACTTCCCAAGTCTGGTCACAGGTATGGAATGTCCTTATCAGACTCACAGTTGTCCGACAGGTTTGTATCTGCAGCTCCCAGGCAAAGTTCCTCTTCCCACAGCCTTTACTCCTGTCTTCTTGAAGTGGCACCTTCCTCTGACCTCCACTATCTGGTTTCTGGTTTCAGAGAACGTATTCAGTCCTTCTGATTCCCAGCACACTGCTCCCAGGGCTCTTATTTATTTTCTACACAATGCTTACTTCATAGAGACTGTAACTAACATTACTTTTTTGTATTACTTTTCTTTTTCTGCACAACAAATTACCACCAACTTAAAACAACACACATTTGTTATCTCACAGTTCCCATGGGTCAGGAATCTGGGGATGACTTACCTGGGTCTCACAAGGCCGCCACAGGGAGTCAGTCGGTGGGTTGCATTTCTGTCTGGATCTTGGATCCTCTAACAAGCTCAGAGAGTTGTCAGCAGGATTTAGTTCCTTGTAGCTGTAGGATAGAGGGCCCCACTCTCTTGCTGTCACCTGGGTGCTGCTCCGCAGTTCCTTGCATGTGGCCCCTCTCAGGCCCTCTCACCACATGGGGACTTCCCACCTCAAGGCCAGCAAAGGACTCTCTCTCCCCCTGAAATATAATCACAGGGGTGACATCCATCACCTTTGCCATTCTCTGTTGGCTAGAAGCCAATCACGCTACCACCTGCACCTCAAAGGGGAGAGGATTATTCAAGGGTTTGACTCTTTGGGGTTGCTTTAGGATGTGTCTGCCACACTCACAGGTCTTTGAGCATTGCCAGCACCCCACTGCTTTCCAGGCACTTCTTTCCTGAGATTTGGGCTGTTGACCTAAATATAACAAGATGGAAATAAATAAATAAATAAATAAATAAATAAATAAATAAATAAATAAATAAATAAATAAATCTATAATAATAAAAGCATAATATGCAAATTGACCAAATGGCCAAACAGCAGAACAACCATCTGGACCACCACGCTATGACTCATACTGGCACCAGGCCAGCCAAGGCAGATGCGATGCGATTGGTCCCTCCCCACAGAGGGAGGCCCAGGCCAGTGGCCAGTGGGCTGATCAATGTGGGGGGGAAAGAGAGGGCTCAGGCCACCCTCTGTGGGGTGATCAATCGGGGGGCTCCATGAAACTGGGGAACCGAGGATGTGTGGCGGAGGACACAGGCAGCACCAGGCCAAGGCGGGTGCAGGTGGGGGACAGGTCCGCGAAGCTGGGGCCATGAAGCTGGCGGCCAGGGGAAGGAAGGCCTACCCTTGCACGAATTTCGTGCATCAGGCCTCTAGTAAATACATAAAATAAGATGGAAGCCTGAGTGGGGATAAGAGACAGAGGGACAGGGAGGAAGGAGAGGGGGAAATAGAAAGAGAGGCACTCCACTCCCCATACAGCACTAAAGTTTTCTGTTTGATACATGCTCCAGGTCTCCAAATCGTGAAGGCAAAGTAGAAGTATGACAGAAGCTAAAAGCTACATTGGTTATTCTTGGTCCTCTTCACCTGCTTTGCAATTGTCAGTTCCTTCATAATTCTGGAATTAGGTGGTTAGTTACTTTTCTTTTTTCTTTTTTTTTAATATATATGTGTATTGCTTTCAGGAGGAAGGGAGAGGGAGGGAGAAATAGAAACATCAGTGATAAGAGAGAATCACTGATTGGCTGCCTCTTGCATACCCCACAACAGGGATCCAGTCCACAACTCAGGCATGTACCCTGACTGGGAATCGAACCGTGACCTCCTGGTTCATGGGTCAATGCTCAACCACTGAGCCACACTGGCAGGGCATTGGTTAGTTACTCTTCAATGTCATAATTTTTTATGTTTTTGTATCTATGCTAGCAAGAAGGCAGGGGAAACTGCTAGTTTCATGATGCTTTGAACCAGAAATCTTAACCAAGCCAGTTCCCAGCAGGCTTCCACTCTGTGTTCTTGAGATGCTGCTGCTGCCTGATTTCTGGGTGTTTGGGGAGCAAGGTGAAGGGTGAATGCAACACATTGGATAGGAAGCTCCCTGGGTTTATTGTGAAACCTCAGGGAAATCAAAGAGACAGCTGGTCTGTGTCTCAGGAAGCTCTGGGTGTCAGAAACATATCTGGATGACTGACGGTCATTTCATCTTCAAATAACCCAGAGAAGGAGGTGTTGTTAACCCACTCTGCGGAAGAGGCTAGATGAATAACTTCCCCAAAGTCACAAATCTGTAAGCGACAGCGCCTGACTCCAGAGCTCTTTCTGGCATGCCATGCTCTCAGGGTATGGGGACATCTCAAACGGGGACTCTCTAGTCTGCCAAACTTGTCCCACATCTCCCTGAAGCAAGGCCACACTAAAGAGGACATAAGCAAGTCATAGTTAGACTTCCACCCTGGCTCCTGTCAGATAGGTCCTTAAGGGGCAGTACAGCTGGTAAGTTTTAAAGAGCAAATGGTAAACAAAGCAGTATGCCCCCATGCCCCTATGCCCTCATGCCCCCAGGTCTCCACAACAATGTACAGCTCCTACTGACCACAAACCCATTCCTGCTGACTGCCAGAGCTACATGCCTGACTGATAACTGAGTGCAAGTAATTACTGAAACTAACCCCGCACATACCTAAGTGTTTATCAATTATCAAAGGTCAATATCTCAGGCATAGTAGCCTTATTAGGCCCAAGATTTAGGCCTGCCTTGAGGCCATTTCCGCAGCAATCTTGGGCAAGTCACAAAATCTTGCCAATAATCCATTTCCTCTAGAACAGTAGTTCCCAAAGTGGTCCCCTGGCCAGCAGCATCAGTATCATCTAGGAATTTCTTAGGAATGCACATTTTTCAGCTTTACCCCAGGCCCACTGAATCAGAAACTCCGGGGATGGAGCCCAGCCATGTTTTACCAAGTCCTGGTCATTCTGATGCACACTAATGCGAAGGGCTCTGCTCCAGTACCTCCCAGAGCTGTGAGAACTAAATAGCATGCTAGGTTCTGTTCTGTCACCATGTGTGTTTCCGTAGCATGGATTACTCCATCACTGATGGGTACCAGAGGAATGATGTCAGTGTGATGTGAAAATGGCACATTAGACTGCACATAATTGCACATTAAAATTTCACATTGTGATGTGAAAATTGCACCTAGATTTTTATCATATCATGGGTGGGTTTTCCTAAGCAAGGGGAGCAAGAATGGCAGGACTGGAATCCTAACCTTCATTGGAAATGGAAAAGGCCTGAGGCTCAGCCGCTGCACCATCAGCAGGAAGCCTTTCGCTGTATAATCCAGAAAACGTTAAAATGAGCACCTGTATCCGCTGGCTCCCTCCGCCAATAGGTGCACTCCAGCCTCGTGAGCTCCCAGCTTGTGTAAGGTTGCCCTCCCTGCCTCCTGTGCCCACTGACTCAGAGCTCCATTTCCGCCCCTGCCAGCCTGGGGCTGATTAAACAGTTACCAGCTTCTCAGCTCTATTGCTTTTGTGCACACTAATACCCCCTATAGCAGCTTCAGCTGCTGCCAGCATCGTCTAAGTGACCTCCCCAGGTAACTGTGATTATTGTGGTTGATCAGAGTTGCATGACATTTGAATGCTCTATTTGGGCCGTATTTTCCCCTTATATCCTATTATTGTTTTATACCACGTTTTGCAGACAGCAAGATTTTCTGGGAAGTGTTGTTTTGTGTTACAGCAAAAAAAAAAAAAAAAAAAGCCTGTATATGTGAAGTCCCTGGCACACAGTAAAACCTTAATAATCCTTCGTACTAGTCCAGGTCTACCATACTTTGTCCTTGAAATGCTGACAACGGAGCCAAGAAAACCCGACAGTGACAATTCCAATGCAAAGGAGCCCGTGAGAATTCTGATAATGAAAGGGTGACATTCTACCCTCTCTGGCCAATAGTTTTAATGACATTCGTTTGGAGCAATGATTCATTGGAGCAATCCTTCTGATTTCTTTTTGTTTTTCTATTTCTAGTTTAAGCAGCTTTTTCGAAGAATGGGGCTATTTTATCCACTTCTGTGTACTTAAATCCTTAATTATTTTCAATCTTTTTCTTTGAGACTTTAGAAGATTGCGCACTAATTCTTAGAGAGAAACAGCCAAGTGGGGAGTAATTATCTTGGCCACAAATCTCTGATGTTTACAGAGTATGGCACTCAGACCTGAAATCTCCCATCACCCTTGCTGGCAGGGCCCAGTTCGGTCTCCTCCGCTGACAAGAATGGGAATTGAGGTCTGGCTCAAGGTCTAACAGCAAGATGCTCTGGCCATGAAAGCCAGCCAGGTGTCCTGGCTCCTCACCCAGCATTCTGTCTCTTAGTGTTTACTCGGTAGTCATGCCCTGCCTTATGAGGTCACTTCCAAATTGTTTCCTTAAACGTGGGGTCTGTAGGTCAAATTCAGGCCACAGCCATGTTTTGTTTGCCCATGTAGGACCTTAAAAATTGGAAATTTTCACATTAAAAATTATTTCTAGCTTCACTTGAAAATTCAGAACATCTGGCAACACAGAGCTAATATCCACATATGGCAACAGCTAAGCTGAAGAATACCTTCCCCTTTCAGCCAGGACAAGCTCATCCAAAACTGCCACAGGCTCTCTCCCTCCTCCACTCCCCGGCCTATCATCTTACACACACACACACACACACACACACACACACACACACACACCTGTCCACACAAGCACACACATTCCGTATTAGCTGCTAGGGCTGCCATAGCAAAGTATCACAGACTGGGTGGCTTAAACAACACAAATTTATTTTCTCACAATTCTGGGAGTCCAAGATCAAGGTATCAGCAGGGTTGGTTTCTTCTAATCCCTCTGTTTTTGGATTAGGTCCCACCCTAATGACCTCATATTAACTCAGTTTCCTCTTTAAAGACCCTGTCTCCAAATCCAGTCACATCCTGAGGTGCTAGGGGTTAGTATTTCAATATGAATTGGTGAGGGGGCCTCACCTCAACCCATAACATATTCTTCCCTCCTTTTAGATGACCTGCTTGGCCCCCAAGGCACTGGAATCTGCAGCTGTGACAAGCAGTGGCAAACTTTGGCTTGCTTTTTAACTTTGCACAGCTTTATGTCAATTACACAACCCCCATATAAAGTACATTAATAATAAAATCCATAAAGTACTTAAAATCCAGAAAGGGCCTCAGTGATGATTTACACCAGTTTTCAAACAAGTTACAGAACCTTCTAACAACCCTAGTGAACAAGGAGCCGATATATAAAATAGCTATGCTTTGTTCCTATTCTCCAAAATGGCTCCTGAGGGAGCTCCAGAGATACTAGGCCTCCCTGTGTGACACGTGACTTGAACACTGCTGATCTAATTCAAATTTCCAGTTTATGTATGAGAAACCCGAGGCCCATCCACATGCCCAAGACCACAGAGATCTGAGTACCAAGTAGGACCAGATGCCATGCCTCCTGACTTCCATGGTTCCTTCTCTCTGTGCAACTCAAGCAAGGTCATGGCATCAGACCATTGAATAATGTCTCTAAGAAAGAGAAATCCTGCTATTTTA
The DNA here is from genome assembly GCF_014108235.1 of Myotis myotis. NCBI lineage: Eukaryota > Metazoa > Chordata > Mammalia > Chiroptera > Vespertilionidae > Myotis > Myotis myotis. Next base: position 39,680,900 of record NW_023416357.1, read on the forward strand.
TTGGTGGAAGTTGTAGCCTGAAGCCTAGGTCTGGGAGTCAGGAAACCCAAAACTGTGCTTTGCCAGGACTGGCTGCACAACCCCAAGGACAAAGGCTTGACCCCTCTGCTCCTCTTCAGGAACAGCACACTAGGACTAGAGTCCATGGGCTTTCATGTCCCTTCCTATGTCAAAATGCTAGGACTCCAGAATGTTACACTGACAGTGATGCTGCTCCTCTTCACTTTTCATCTATTGGCACAAAAGGATTTCATGATAACTTCTTGCCCCAGAGGTAAAGGATCCAGTAATGGACAGGCTCACCCTTCCACACTGAGTCCTGTGTCTGCTGAGCACAAGTCCACCTCAAGAGCGCTACTCTAGCTTGCTATAATAGAAAGGAAAAAAACAAAGTTGAAAAAGACATTCTACAGAAGTAGCACCATGTGACCCACTCTCATCTCGGTGATGGGAACCAAGAATTCGGCACCACAGGGAAAGTGGAAGCAGGAGGGTGGGAAGGATTGCTGTGCTACTTGGGAACTGTAATTACAGAACTCCAAAGTTCTATAATTGCTCTCCAACCAACATTCCAGTGACAACAAACGTATTACTTCATGAGGTTGCCTGTCATGGACCATGCAAATTCTCATTTAGTTATTAGTATCTCATTTCGAGCCAAAACTTATGACCCCAAACATCCAAACTTTGGTAACCACCAACACCCATGTTCTCTTCCTGTTCTCAGACTTAGAGCAGGCTTACATTCCCCACCCCCCTGCAATTAACTGTAGCCAGAGACTGAGTTCTGGCCAATGGAATGTGGGCCAGGCGTCATGCATCTCTCCTAGGCCTGGTCTGTGAGACTCTTCCACATGTAGTTCTGGCTCCTTCCTCTGTCAGAAGGATGGAAAGGACTCTAGAGACACAGAAGAGAACAAGGTCTAGGTCCCTGAATGACCACATGGAACAGAGTTGCACTCCTACCCTCATCCTCACTGGTCTTCAATGTGAGCAAGAAATACATTTTCATTCTGATTAGTCATTGGGACTTGGGAGCTATGGGTTTTGGCATTATTTACTTTGATACATGCATCCTTTGAAGTACCAGACAAGGATACTCCTGTCTACTTGCCAGACCATGAAATATTTGAGGATCTCGAAAGGTGACAAGATGACAATTCTATCTTCTCCCTTAATATTTTCCTCTTTTTTACTTTCTCTGATCCATGCAACTCCTCCACATGCTATCCTGAACACATTGGATCAGGACAGGGGTTTGCATCAAAGAAGTCATTGGGAGTTTTTATCTGGCAAAAATTTCCAAAAACCTAAGCTCTTGGTAGATCAGAATGGGTTTCCAATATAATCAGTATATTTGGAAGAAATGTCATTGGGACAGAAGGATGTTTGAAGAGACTAGAGTTTCTCTACCCCCAAGCTGGAAAAATATTACCCAAGCCCAAACAGCCTTTCTCAACCAGAGTTCTATTCAGAGTTAAGCCTCACTGTCCTACGAGATCCATTGCATCTAATGCATTTACTTTTCTCCTACACATCTAGAATGACACGTGTTATTTAACATCCTTGGGAGAACTTTAAAGATCATTTCTGACTACTATGGTTTAGATGAGCAACTCCACTTAGGAAAGGCTGGTTGGAGGGAGGGAGAGGAGAGAGTGAGGAGAGTGAAGGCATCGAAGGATCCTAGAGAGCAAAGAGAAAGGCACCGGGGAGTCAGCAGAATGCCAGGGAGATGTGGCCAAGGAGCCTGGGCATGCTGAGCGGGTGAGGCTCAGGGTGGCAGCAAGAGCCAGCAAAGAAGAGGCAGCATGACAAGTCACAGGCACCTTCACAGAGATTCTGGCTACCCAGGCTCTTCCTGAGGCACCCTTCCGGGAGGACTGAGGCTGGCTGAAGGAGGGTTCTCCAACCTGGAACCTGCAGGAACCAATTCGCAATTAAGGATTCTTTGGGGCAATGAATGAATTGAATACCTTTGACTTCAACTCAAGGGCTTCCTAAAATTCCAACATCTTTTTCAATCACTTTAGGCAAGGTATTCAGAAGACCTCAAATGACTAAGTGAGGTACTGTTCGCCAATGCTACCTGCCAGCAAAGTCTTGAGAGTTAACAGCTCTTCCCCAGGCTGTTTTTTTCTTGGAGTTGACAGAGGACTCCTCCAAGGTACTAGTACAGCACTTCTTCAAGCGCAAACCCAGTCTTTGGACCTCCTGGAAGATCTTGCTGGACCGCCAGGGTACTGGGGACAGATTGTGGTTTTTCCCTCATTTTATGTTTTGTCAGCGGTATCTCCTTCCTGATGTAATCAGCCTCCGGAACTTTACCCAAACAGCAATTTTGCACTAATGGTCAGAACAAGAGGAGTCTTGCTATAGACTCCTGAAAGGGGCACCATTACCTGTGAGCAGGGCTGGCAAATCCATTGTTGGAAAGAAGTAAATATTTGGTGGGGAGATGAAAAAGAATGAAGTTAAATTTTCCAGGTTTTTGGTTGTGTTTGTTTGTTTGTTTGTTTGTTTTTCAGCAAAAGCAGATATTTAATAACTATAAAGTATTAAATGTGGGAATTACAGTCATCTTTAATAAAGTATGCACAGCACTCATAAAATATATAATTATATGTATAACTTGAAAAAGATTCGTATGTTGTCTTCATCCTGGGCTTTGCATTTTAAGTGGGATGTGGGAAAACAGAATCAACCCAAGTTATCTAAGGCCCTTGAGGGAAGATTAAAGAAGTTGATATGATTTTATTCTGTGATGAGAAAGCCAAGAAAGGGCTAATTTTCAAATATCTTAAACATTAGTCTCAGGACACAGGCCTGCTGAATGCACCTCTTCCCAGCTCAGAACACTTGAACTCAAATTCTGGCTGAGAGCTGTTATTTTAAGTGGGAAATAGAGTCATCTGTTCTCCCATCCACGGATCCCCACATTGGTTACCCACTTCACTATCTTCCCACCTACTTTCTCCTGGGATCCCCATATTGATTACTCACTGCACTATCTTCCCACCCTGTCCATTAAGTTAGCATTATGGCTAACTCCCCAAACCCCTCTACCCAACCAATCCCCTGGGTCCTGCCAAGTCTAATGCCCACTAACCTGCTCTGCTGACCTTCTCCCTCTGCCCCGTTTGGGATCCTCTTTACTTCTTGCCTGTAGCTTTGTAACAACTTTCTAACAGGACTCCTGTAGCTTCCCCATCCTCACCCTCCAGCCCACTTTTCATACTGCCCAAAGCTCCCACCCAAAATATAAATCCAAGGGTACCTATCGATCAACCAGCTTAAACACCTGCAATGGACTTTCTGCAGGTTTAGAGATTTTCAAAATACGTAGTATTTTTTTTTAAATCTGCCTTAGCTCCTTTTTGCATCCCATCTCCTTAGCATTGTTCTCAAAGCCCCTTTACAACCTGGCCATACCCACCTCTCCCTTCATCGGCCCTCACCTGCCCCCACTCCGCTCCAGCCATATCAGATGCTCACAATTCCTTGAACATCTGCATGCTGCCCTGCCTCTCTTCTTGCTAATTCCTAGGCCTGGAATGCATTCTTGTCTCCTCCATGTGGTGAAATCAGGGTCATCTCTTATGGCCCAGGTCAATCATCTCCTCTCTTTGGCCTTCCCAAACCTAGGCAGAACTCATCACTTCCTCCTGTGGTCCCCACATCGCTTGGCTCTGAAATGGTAAGTGTCACATATTATAATTTTTTGTGTACATTTTTGTCTTTCTTACTATATCGACAACTTCTTAAAAGGAAGAATCGTATCCTGTTCATTTGGTTTTTTCTCTAATACTTAGCACAGTGTCTGGTATATTGTAAAGGTTTGATAATTGTTGAATGAAAGGATAAGCTCCCAGTTCAAAGATTCTCTTTTTAGTTTACCTAACACATCCAGCCTGACAGTGTTCAGCTTGGATTGGAACAAGAGTCAGGACCCCAGGAGCAGGTTAACGGGAGGTGAGCTACAACTGCCCATAATGGCCCCTGCTGGGCATAGTTTTACATCCCATTGTCTGGATCAAAGTTAGCAGTTTCTGCCCTGTTTGTTCCTATGTGTCATAACTAGAGCAAAACTCCTTCATCAGCCAGTCTGGCCACACCACAAACAGATGAGTTGGGAAGAAGGGACTGCCTGGTTCTTTTCAGGTTCCTATGGATACAGTGCCACCATTGATCCGCTGGGATGCATCTGCGTGGGCAGCTGCCACTTCTGGACTGTAAACACACAATGAACAGCAGGCGGGGGAGGAGGGGATAGGATGGGAAAGTGGGGGAGGGCAAGAAAGAATTGAGAGAAGGCATATGGGCAGAAGAGCGGAGGGAGGAGGGTTTGGTATTTGCTCCTACAGAAGATAGAATGTATTTGATAGCTTCTCGAAACGCTAACGGTTTTTAAAGTTCCTTTTGCTAAATATAAAATGTGAAAATCATGAGTGGAAGCTTGCCTTCCTTTCTGCAGCCATGGCCAAAATTCCTGGGTATATTTTGATCAGACATTTCTAGACACATCCTCCACAAACATGATTAGACAGCCTGTCATCCTGACATGGGCTTAACGAAGAAGCAAAATCAGGCAGCCAATCTGCAAAAATATAACATGGTGTCTTTTTCTCCCTTTTGGTCATTTCTTTGAGAAACATGGACATTGATGCATGCAATAAAAACAATAGCACTTTATATGGCTAGTACTTTTTAGTTTATAAAGAAATGTTCCTGCCAGGCCGGTGTGGCTCAGTGGTTGAGCGTCAACCTATGAACCAGGAGGTCACAGTTCGATTCCTGGTCAGGGCACATGCCCAGGTTGCAGGCTCTATCCTCAGTGTGGGGCATGCAGGAGGCAGCCGATCAATGATTCTCTCATCACTGATGTTTCTCTCTCTCTCTCTCGCTCTCCCTTCCTCTTTGAAATCAATAAAAATATTTTTTTTTAAAAAAAGAAAGAAATGTCCCTTAGGGCGTCACAACAACCCAGTGAGATATGCAAACTGGATATTACCACCTTGTTTTCTGATGAGGACTCTGAGGCCATTGACGAGATAGTCTATTGTCCCAGAGCTACTTGGTGGAGGCAGAGTCAAGACTCATACCCAGGACTTCAGTTTCCAAGATTGGTGCTCTCGTCCCGTCCCTACACCCACCACCTCACGCCGTGCCTGACTGCCAGCTAAACCACAGGCTGCTTCTCCATTGGAGCACAAGTGATAAAGAAAGAGGAGATGGATGGTTTGGGCAGGGGTAGGCATGTTGACAATGTTTTTATAGTCTCCTGGTTTTTTAAAACCCCACATTAGAGTAAATAAATGCATGTCCAAAATAATCAAACCACTGGCTTACAACTTTTCTATCATCATTTCCTCTGAATGTATGACTCTGGCTCTGTTGCCAATACACTCAAGACTTTTGAATGTGGTTCCTTCACTGATTATTCTCTCAAATCCAGGTCATAGTTGCTGTCTCTTTGGGGACTGTGAGATCAGTTCTGTGAGGCAGTCCATGATTGCTCTCCATCCACAGGAGCCACGGGGAGCCTCTGAATGCAACTGGATGTCTCCTTTTTGACCAAGTTTTATCACTTTCTCAAATATCTGTGTCTGTGAGTATAGTGATGGCAATACATTATGTTTATGGGACTTTACAGTTTATGAAGAGCTTTACTGTTTCAGAGGCCCTACCCCCTACTCCCTCTCACCACAAGGTTCCCTCCCTGGCCGTGAGGATGAGGCAGATCTCACTATTTTAATTGTATAGATTAAAACAGGGAGCCTGGAAAGGCTAAGTACATGGTAATGTTCCCATTTAACACAACTAGTAAGTGTTGGACTAGGAAATACTAAATCCTAAACTTCTAAACCCAAATCCAGCCCTCTTGCCAGTGGGCCTGTGATTTTGTTGCCCTCTCCCACACCCACCACAAAAACTGATGAGACAGGGAAAGTCCATCACCACTGATGAACAGAACTCAGAGCACATGCTGGACTGTTCTTATCTGTACCTCCCATAAGAGAGTAGAAGTTCTTAAACCTATGTCCATGGGTTTAACTGATGATCCCTTCTAATTGAATGGTTTTTTTTCCTCAGAGAGAAATTATATAATTTTCATCAGATACTCAAAGAAATGTAAGAGATTAAAAATCACTGCTCTGCTCTGTAAACTCATCAAACTTGGTATCTACAAAGCCTACCACAGTGCCTTTCATATAAAAAGTGCTGACTGCCTGGATGGATGGATGGATGGATGGATGGATGGATGGATGGGTGGATGGATGGATGAATGGATGACTCTGTGTTTTTCTGTCAAGCTCTAATTCCACAATTGACTGAACTATTATGCAAACTGAATGATGCACTAGACAGGACCCAATTAGTGGGACAGAATTTTAGGGAGAAATATTTGAAATTGAGAGAAAAATCTTGACTCTCAATGTTATTAAGTGTGATGTGACTGACTCATACTCGTAATTGTTCTTCCAGTCTTCTCACCTATCTACCCTATCACCAAACAAAACAGGGGGCTCACATATCACCAAATTCAGCAGAGCATATAAAGAAATTATATAGCATGAGCTCCATCACTGGCTGACTACACATCTTACATTTAATAGCTATTTCCATGTCAGAATTTTAAGTCTACCAAAAAAAAAACAACAAAAAAAAAACACCCTAATTTTAAATGGAGCATATCAGAAAATCACAACTCAACAAAATACAATATTTTTTGACAAATACTGGGTAGCCAAGTTATATATGCACATTGTGGTTTTAGAGATTGTCCAAACTATGAGGTGGTTTGAGATGTCAGTCCCACATCCCTCAGTGCTGGACTGATTTCAAGAAGATAATTAAAGTCAATGGTACCTGGCACATGAAATAAAACACCCACCCTCTACTCTCTGGGTCTGGTAGATCAAAGATAATAAGCTTGTCATAAACCAAGATAAAGGGCCACCAGGGAGTGACACTCCCCTCTCAGATTAAAATGTTGTCAGAATGGTCAAGGTAGACACAGGAGGGATAAACATGCCAATCGCCCCTCCTACCTAGACTGCACAGCCTGGAAGGAATCCTGGCCAGGCCTTTCAACATGTTGGCAAGAGCCAACCCCTGACAGCCTGGAAAAGAGCAGAGAATGGAAGCAATGTGCTGGAGAACAGTGCTCATCTGTCCTGCCAGCACTCAGCCTCGCCATGGCCAGAATCTGTCACTGGACATGTCCATGCAGCTATCGATAAGCTGAGCATGAAAACTACCTGGAAGCAGACTCGACTCTAGGGTTTGGTGTTAAATACCAGAGGATATAGTGTCCTGCCAAGGACACACTTTTACAACCCTGCATTCCTCTACGAGCGATGTGTATTCTTTTCCTTGTCAGATTGGAAAGAGGCGACAGCCTACAATCAATGGATTGAATATCAAATCAAAAGTCCTAAGGTCTGGTATGTGTTTTTAACTGGTGAACAAAAGACAACAGAGGTTTCGGGACGTCAATTCAACTTATTTCTTACAGCATTATGATAAGAAGAAGAAGGAGAATTCTTTGTAGTTTATCTCATTTCTACATTATCTTATCTTCACAACTCTGAGAAGTAAGCAGAACAGGTATTATGGTTCCTAGTGTCTGATATGACATTAAAGATCAGAGACTCTGAGTAGCTTGCCCAGGTTCACATAGCAATTTCTGGAGCAAGGTCCCATGTTCTGTGACTCCAAGTCCAGGGTTCTCTCAGACATAGTCTTCCACTAGACAGCGGTTCTCAACCTGTGGGTCGCGACCCCTTTGGCGGTCGAACGACCCTTTCACAGGGGTCGCCTAAGACCGTTCTGCATATCAGATATTTACATTATGATTCATAACAGTAGCAACATTACAGTTATGAAGTAGCAACGAAAATAATTTTATGGCTGGGTCACAACATGAGGAACTGTATTAAAAGGCCAGAAGGTTGAGAACCACTGCACTAGCAGATTGTCAAGGCTCTGCCCTCTCTTTTACTGTTACTCAAATGGTCCCTTATTCTGGCCAGTTGTCTTATAAATGAAACCCCTTTATAAAGAGGACTTCTTAGCAATTTGATAGATAAATTCTTTAAGTGGATAATGATCTAGAGCAGTGGTTCTCAACCTTCCTAATGCCGTGACCCTTTAATACAGTTCTTCATGTTGTAGTGACCCCCAACCATAAAATTATTTTTGTTGCTACTTCATAACTGTAATTTTGCTACTGTAAACAATATGTAATTATATATGTGTTTTCCGATGGTCTTAGGCGACCCCTGTGAAAGGGTCATTCGACCCCCAAAGGGGTCGCAACCCACAGGTTGAGAACTGCTGATCTAGAGTAAGCTTTATTTTTAGTAATTTAATTACAAAATATATCCACATTTATTATTAATATGTTGCTTTATGCCTTTAGAACAATATTCCAGTCTAGTCTAATAGCCTATTAAAAAAAAAACTTAAACATTTGAAAGAAATTATTTAAGGAAAAGTTTTCATTATTCATTCAGTTCAAGAAATATTTATTGAGTGCCTACCAAGCACGCACTGTCCAGGGCATTAAAAAGACAAAAGTGGTCAAGACAATGTCCCTTCTGTAAAGAGTGTAAAAATGAAAGAGGAAGTCGAATAAGAACAGGTAAATGCATATGTTGCATGAAGAACTTCACTGGGATAAGGGCAGAGGGTCCCAAAAGCACAGAGAAAGGACACTCCACCTAGGACTGGAGGTCAGAGAAGGCTTTCCAGAAGGAATAACTTCAATGCCAATTATTTGGGAGAATAGAATTTTGCAAAACGTTTCTAGCCTCATCTGTAACTCTAGGGCCACTGGGGAACCCTGACCAACATCCAAGCACACCATGCCCTTTCCCACTTCTTTGCTTTACCCACATTATTTCTTTAGCCAGAATACCTGCTCATGAATTAATTCCAATATCCTCTTTCTCATCCTTCAAGGCTCAGTCTTTGCCTTTTCTAGAGAGTCTTCTTTGATCTTATTTTAAGAAACGGAACTAAAACTAACTTGAAAAGATTATAAACACAAGATTCAAGTTCTATTATATTTCCCTGATCTTTCATAAACCCTAAGCCCCTCAGCGATATTTAGTCATTAAAAGAGCACTATGTCCACACTGTACAATACAAGTGTTACTGGGGCAGCCGGGGGTGGGGAGGCGGGGTGGGGGAGGAAATCATAGCCATTTCTAAATCCTTCCAAGACTTGTATTATTACAATATCTTGATCTTCAGCCAAAGCCAGAAGAGGAAGAGATCAAGTTTCCCTTTCTCTCTGTTCCACTGGATCATTGGGGTTTGTGAGGTAGTCTGAAGGGTAACCACCATCTGGATCCTTGGTCAACTGGTAGCAAATTTGGGTGAAAATATGTCAACAGTACATTGTAGAAGATCTCAATGTTTTCACTCTAAAATTACATACTGGCTCTTTTGGTCATCAGCAAATCTTTACAAATGGGACCAAAACAACTTTCTTTGGGAATACCAAGAGAGAGACAATATTCATATTATAGAGTTTTGCAAACTCTCCGGATATCCTAACAATAAGTTACAGATGTGTAATCCTAAATCAAGAAGCTAAATATAACATAGATTCTACAAATGGTAATTTTCTATAATTTGAGGAAAATATTTGGTAGCTCAATTCCCCCTAGAAATGGCTGGCCATGCTTCTGCTTTGTTAAACATCTGTCAGCCTTTCTTATGGACAGGAGCATCCAGAGAAGAACAACAGATTTATTTTAAAAATGGAATCAATTTTAAAACTATAACTTGAATTGTACTCTGGACATGTGGGTATTATTTTATAACTGAGAAGTATTAGGAAATTAAGAAACCTATATTCATATTTGCATTAATTCTATTACAGTAATTCTATTTCCTGATTTTCATATCTTGTGTTATTACCTTCCTCTCCTTTATTTTGAAAAGAAACTTTATCAGTTTTCCTGTGGCATACCATTTTATCTCTTCGTTTTGCTTGCAATAAGATATCAGCCTAATATTGGCAGAGCAACTTACTACAATGATTCTTTGTTCCAGAAGAAAAAAATGCATGACTGGTACATTATTAAAATAGACAAGGAAGTGTGTTTCACATTGGTTATTTACTTAGTGAATATTGTCATGGTACCAGGTACTTTACAAAAGACAAAGTGAGGTAATCATGCAGCACACTTGGATCTTGCATTTGATATGAGGATCTTGGGTACTTACCCAACACTGACTCATAAATCAGCTCACCTCAGATAGGATGCAAATGTTATTCTAAATATATAGTCAGTTTTATGGAACCTCCATGCCAACAAGCACTATGCAGACTGCCTTGTTGAATCTCTGAGGGCTCTGAGGAAGGGTGAAACCAAAATGGGGATGGGTTTATGAAAGATGGTAGGTACGTTTTAAAGAAAAGCAGTACAAAGAGGCGGGGGGGGCTAACAAATAGAAGAGAAACTGGAAAACTGAAAACTACCACAGTGAACTTCATAGACAACTGACAAATAACTTGGGTTCTAAATCAAATGCATACTTCATGAGTCAGAGTAAAATGTTTACTTATCTCAAACTTGGCTCTTAGCTATGTCTGAAACTAGGGTTTTTTCCTGCACAAGAGATCATTTCTCTAAATTTTTTTCAAGATATTAATAGTCTGAATTGTATTTTTATATTCACAAAGTTGAAATCGGCTCCATCCTAAACAATAATCACATAGAATTTGCCACACGTCATCTTGATATGAGATATAAAATCAGGAAAGCATCAATTCAGACCTTTCTAAATTGTGAATTTGTGGAAAGATAGGAAGAAATCAGTAGATTATGTTTGCGAGGCTTATCAGGTAATGCCCCAAGCGGAGCATGCCTGTGATGGGGCAGAGCACAAAGGCAATGGGCAGCAACCATTCAGGGGTCCCTGACATTGGAGACACACACTGCCTCTCTAGACCTTCATGGAGAAGATCCTCACATCTTTCTCCTGGGAAAAATTTGATGAGGCCTATGTTCAGAAATAAAATGGAGGACAGAGACCCCATAGGTAAGTCTTCCAATTACTGTTTCAGAACCAGGACCCAGGGACCATGCATGTGCAGGGGGTGGCGGGGTGGGTGTCTCAGCTGCTGTTCACTCCCAGGGTTCAGAGCTCTCTGTGCCTGGGCTGGTGGCTTGGGCCTGAGGGAAGTCTGTGGGTACAAGCCCACATTGTACCCACTGCTGAAAGGTACACAGTCTGGGCACTGCACAACCTGGTAGAGTACCAGGCAAGATTCCACTCTCAGGGAGGACTGAGGAGCTCCAGAAGGCAACTCATTCTAAATGGGAAAGAGGCCAGGAATAGGGCTGAAGAAAGGAACAAAGCCTTGGCATTCAAACAGGGCAGTGGGAGGAGTCAGCGTGCAGTAATCGCACCTTTACTCCACCCCAGCCCAATGCCATGCCACAAATTTAGCTCCTGGTGAGAGAGGACATCATGACCAAGCCATAAAACAGCTGTTTCAATAAATGCTTTAGCTCAGTGGGGCCCAGGCCTCATGCTGAGCACAGTGTAACACAAAAGAGACTTAGCCTTCTCCCCGATTCTGCCATATAGATCATTGCCCAGCTTTGTGCCCTAAGATGTAGTACCAGAGAACAGAGCAGAGGAGCTGTAGCCGTAGGGATCAACCTCTCTCTAAGGACCCCCAGAATTACCTGGAGGGGGAAAGGGAAGACTTTTGGAGTGCTCAGAAGAGATGTTTCAGAAAATAGGGTATTTTGGGTGGTGATTCAAATAACTTCATACTTCTGAACATTTATAATTTCCCCGCATTTGCAAGTTTTATTATCTGTTTCAGAACCAATAAATGCAAAGAGATTAGTCACTTGTCTGCAGAGCACATGAGGAGCAGAACAAAGGAATGGGGGGGGGGGTGCGGAGAACACTTGTTGGGAAAAAGGGTAACAGGCTAAGGTTTTAGGTCCTGCATTAAGAAAGAAAGCAGAGTTGTAGACCCTGAAAATCCCCAGTAGGGTTTGCTAAGAAAAATAATAGAAATATTTTAAACATTGAGGTAGGAGAGGGATTTTCAAATTTCATGTAGAAACAACCATTTAATGAGATCTATTCTCCCATTCAACCAATGTGCTTTTTTACAAATAAATAATTCTTATCTATGTAGAATTTGGCCATGCAGATTTTTTTTTTTTAAATTTCCTACATACAGATGCCCAGTGATGCTTTTTGACAAAATGATCATTCCAAGTCCCTATAGGTCCTTAGTTGACACTTCATAGCCATTAGTTGAGTTGCTAGGTAGGCTTGCTTTAAAGTAATGGGATCATAATTCTTCTGCTATTGAGACCCTTTGTGGGGATTCAAACAGCTCTTTCTAACCATCAAGACCAATTAGGGAGGTGATACTGTGTTCCAAATGGAAATGGCAGAGGTTTCTCTGGCAAATCACACAAAAAGGAACCCACTAAAAGCAAAAAGGACCTGTAGTTGTGTCTACCTAGCAAAAGTACTCAGTGGAAAGCGAAAACATAGAGGCTCTTGTCTTGTTTGGTTTCCCTCTAAGAACAGTAATGTTCATGATGAGGATGCTGTTTATGCACCTTACTCTTTCTGTTGCCTGCATCTCTACGGTGTAGCCAGGGCTCTTCTGGTTGAGCTCTTTGCAGCATCTATGCAGCGTCTGTGGATGGCTGCCGGTCTCTCTTTGGGAATCGGGACCCCTACATGGCAGGAACCACAGCAGGGTTACTTGAATTAAATGCACACACTTCAATATTAAAGAAACAAATCTACTATGTTACAGTTGTTGTTGTTGTTGTTTTGCCAAAGAAGATGTCTCTTTTCTTTCTACCCTGTTTCCTTCTATTTCCTAGTTCACTGTTTGGGCCTCACTTATCTTTTATGATTGTTCTCCTTTTAACTGGGCTGCCAGGACCCACAGCAGGCTGCCTGCACACGGCCATGCAGAGACTAGGAGGAAATGATGAGAGCCCTCAGCCTGCATTTTCACTCCTTGGCTGAATCTCTCTTTCCCCCTTTGCCAAGTCTCTTGACTTCCTCCCAGGAAACAGTGTTTTATGCTTTCAAAGCACTCCCATATTCCTCTCTCTGTCCAGAGGGTTAGCCTTCAGTGAATTAATATGTTCAGATGGCAAAGATTCCATTTTGATTATGTTGCCTGTTTCTAAACAGAAAATAAGGTATGTTCAGAAATGCACAAGGACATTATGGGTAGCATGGCATCTTTTAAAAACATTTTTTAAAATTCCAGTTCTTCCACAGTTGTGTGAAATATAACCTGTCTTGACTTCTGTCTGTCCGAATAACTTTGCTGGCCTTCATACAGAATTAGAGCAAGAAGTAGAACATGAGACAAATGGTACAAACTTCCAGTTATAAAATAATATAATAATAAAATAATATAATTTATAATAATAATATATATAAATAAATAATATCATGGGGATATAATATACAGCATGGTGGCTATAGTTAATACAGTATAGTTAATACAGTACTGTGTTATATATTTGAAAGTTGCTAAGAGACTAGATCTTTCCTACAAGTTCTCATTATAAGAAAAGAAATTTGTGACTATGTATGGTGATGGAGGTTAGCTAGACTTATTGTGGTAATCACTTCACAACATAAATATCAAATCATTATGCTGTACACCTGAAACTAACATGGTATAGTTCAATTTTATCTCAATTTATTTTTAATGTAGAACATGAGAGAGATCTACGATGAGCAAAAGGGAATCTGGTTAGGATTCAACAGGGACCCCTAAGGATGTGATCTATAGAATCTTTTTTTAAAAAAATTGTTTTTATTGTTAAGAATATTAAAATGTCCCCCATCTTTCTCCCATTGACCCTTCCACCCAGTTCCCACCCCACCCCACCCTTCATTACATTTGATCTATAGATTTTATCTATCCATTGACCCATCTCTCTGTCTACCTATCTACCTATCTTTTTATATTTTTTTACACATATAGTGGGAATCATGTTATCAAGCATTGCATTGCTCTGCCTGATGGACACAGGTTAAATTTCTTGCCCCTCACTCCCACCCTGGGTCATACTGAATTTCTCTTCTCCATGCTGTCATTGCAACCTATGTGGATCATAATAATTACTAGCACTTTGTATTGTAATCGCTGCCCAGGAAGACCTTAAAATCCTTTATTTATTGATTGATGTATGGATGAGAGAGAGAGAGAGAGAGAGAGAGAGAGAGAGAGAGAGAGAGATCTGCGGTCCCACTTATTCATGCATTCGTTGGTTCCTTCCAGTATATGCCCTGAAGGGAGATCAAACCTGCAACCTTGTTGTATCAGGATGATGCTCTAACCAACTGAGCTACCCAGCCAGGGCCTGAAATTCTTAAAGACAAACTCTTGCTCTTTCCCCCACACCCCTATACTCCAGCCTCTGCTCCCACCTTTGTAACCTGGAAGAACACAATGAGTAGAGGCCGACAGATACCCCGCCACAACAAGGGGGGAGCCTGTTCGAGAATGCAGGCAACTGATGATGTGAAATAAGGGATGAAGGTGAAGAAAGACTTCCGGAGGGCAGAGACAGTCTGATGCACTGGGGTTTTTCTTATCAATATTAAGATGACTTCCAGAAAAAAATCTTACCATCTACTTTACTCATCTAGTTTTCTCTTTACATTTTTAAGAAAAAATAATGTAAATAATCATTAAAAAAAAAACATCCTAGTTAAAAAAAAAAATAAAAATAAAAATAAATAAAAAACATAGGATACCTGACAATTTGTACCTGTTTCTACATGGCTCTTCTCTGTTTACTTCTTTCTTCTCTTTGGTTGATGTCAAGGGTAAACCTAAATAGGTACACTGTTCAGATTAATGATCTAGGCTGTCTGGCTCTTTAATACAGCCTTGAGGTCTCAGGCACATCTTGGTCTCTCGTATATGAAATACACTCTTCTAAAAAACAAAGGCAACTCAATTTTCCTGGCAACCTCAGAGACATGCCCATCAAATTTATTCCTGTTTAGTACGTGTTTCTTAATTATTCATCTGCAAGACATTAAAATAGTTCATTATGATAAGAGGTTTCATTTGGATGTTAATTTGCAAATAAAAGTCAGGAAAAAGTTTGTATAAATTATTTTTGTAAATATATGTACATAAAATATCTTTTAAAATTTTAACCAACCAGTTAATAAAATCTTCTTGGGAAGAATATCCAAAGATAACCACTCTTCCTTGGAATAATTTTATCACAGTCCATCTTCTGTGAGCCTCTTTAGTAATCTAAAGGGTGAGATTAGACCCTCATTATGAACTACTTATATACATCATTTGAGATGATGGGAAAGTAATTTGAAGAATTCGGAGCCTGGTAATGAGTTTCCTTTGAAGTTGGGGAGGGGTGGCAGTGGGAACCAAATTTAAGATAATTGCTGGTTGTCTCCAAGGAGTCCAAATGTTGATGAAGCTTCTGTATTTAATAATTAAAGATGCTAACCTCAGAGAAAGACAGAGGGACATTGTTGGTAACCCCTTGACATTTCAGAAGCCTGCATCTTGGTCTGATAATCTACTGTCTAACTTCATCCTCCTCTTTACTCATTACTCCTCATTGCTCTGTGTTTGCTGGGCCTTCCACCATAAGCAGTCAGAACAATTGAAAGCCTGAAGAATGAAAGAAAACCTGCTTAGGAAACTTGACTCTGGCAGCATCCCACACTGTGGTTATAAAACATCCACCTTTCTGCCCGAGGTGCGCTTCTGGAGAGCCAGGGTAACGAGGACACCTCTCCCACCCTGTTCAGGAAATCAACAAATGTTTGCCCAACTCTTTGAAGTTTATAAGCTCTACATCTGGGTTAAGTCTAGTTACTACACTCATAGGTAACCTTTTTCTAGGAGAAAGGTGCAACTCTGGGTGTGGCTTTCTCTCCCCCTTCATTCAAATCTCTGTTGTTAGACTCATGAGAACTTTACTCCAGTCAATCATGGCACGCCTGAAATGTTCTCCCAGGATCTACTACCAAGAGACCTCAAAGTCCATTTCCACATTTGGCCTTTCTAGCCTTTCATCTAATCAAAAGTGCCTCTTGGCACAGCTGTGTGGGTTAGGGGAATTATAATGGAAAGTAGAAATGTGCTCATTCCTCATGCTAATTCCCAGAGTATCCCTCTGTCCTAGAGGCGTTTTACAGCTGTGCCTACAGAGCAGCTAGAAGTAATTGAGAATGAAGAGCAGCATGCCCACAGATTATCCAGAAAACAAGGTCATGATCGCATCTCAACAAATTACACTTGCAATGACTATTTCCAAATAAAGTCACATGCTAAGGTGCCTTGGGTGAGGACTTCAACATATAACATTTAGGGGGATGCAATTCAACCCCTAAGAATAAGTAAGTCAGTGATTCCCAAATCCTGCTCCAGGGCTGAGGCAGATGGAAAGTGCAATGGCCATGTCAGATCAATTTCTCCCAGATCAAGTTTCTTCTGTTGTGTTGTAGACCTCACCATGTGACCCTGCCTCTTATAGAGAGTTCCCTGCATCCCTTCACATACTTTGCACTGGCCAGACACCTGGTCTACCACTGCCTGCTCTTCTCCAACCCAAAGAGAGGACAGAAGAAGAAGCTGGTGGGGATGGGGGGGGGGGGGTAGCTATTCCTATTATACCATAGGAGCTCTTAAAATCACTGAAAATGAAATAATATAAAGGAAACAGTATTTACCAGGATGGGTGAGATTGTGCAGCCCTCTGAGGGCATGTTGAAGTAGCAGATATTGCCCTGATTGTCTTCATAGGAGAACAGATCTCACTAAAGGATTGTGGTTTTGCTGAGTATAGTTTTCAAGGTGGGGGAAGCATTTTATTGGTCAGATCAATCAAATCAAGGCTGAGTTCTGCCACCAGTGGTCATTCTCTGTCCTTCCTCTACTCAATGACAACCACCATCACCCTTAACAAAGGTGGGTATACATATTACCAGTGTGAATGTAGATACAAAGTATGTCATAGCCTCAGGCACCCACGAGTACACCCTGCCCAGGGTATTCAAAAGTCAATGAAATGACACCAGGAATGATGTTTCCCTTTGCATTGACACAGTCAGGGAATACTGGATTTTTAGCACTGAATATGATTTTTAAATGTACCTTCTAGAAGATGGACATCTGGGCTCCATTTCATATTATTGAACATAAACCCTCCAGTCAACAAACTTGCAACAGCTAAGCAAGCATCTGACAGATGAGAGATTTACTCTAATTTTACTTTATCATTCCACATTCAAAAAATTTAACTATCTTTCTAAATACATATTTGATTTGAAAGCTATTGACCATGTTTCTCAGGAAGGATGGTGCTACTTCCTGTCCTTTTATGTCTGAAATAATGATGAGAGGAGATGATAATCTGTTTTCAATGTCCTTACTTGACAAAAATAAAAACTGGCAATCCTAAAGTGATTCACCCCCTTCCTCTGCACACACATGTATTTCCTTTTACTTATTTATTTTTTGTTTATTAGACTGTGATATCCAGCAATCTGTAAGCACTAGTTAAAACTGGGAGAGGGAGGGGTAACCTTCAGAGATGGTTCAGATGACACAACCTATTGTAAAAGACTCTTAATTAATATCTGAATAGACCTAATCAAAAAACTCCTCTTGAATATCCAGCCCTGGCTCACTCCAAAGAACATTATTTTTTAATCCCACCCAAAACCAGTCCCTTTGTGATGCCAGGGTCTTTATTCTGCTCATCATCTCTGCCTGCTACCCACAGGCTTTATGCAAACTACAATATTTATTTCTCTCTGTCCGTGATTGTGGGCTGGTGAGTAGGCTGTCTCGGACTGTCTAGAGAGCAGGAAGCAGATGGAAAATAAATACAGTTGAGGAGTTCTGGGGGCAAAGCTACAGACAGGAAAAGAAAGCCAAGAAATAAACAAACAGGAAGGAGACTGATTTTTCTGCCTTTCATCCCCGGCTCTGCTAGATAAGACTTAAACAGAGGACATCAGCTGGGCTCAGTTTCAAATTCTACTCGGCTTCTATTCCAAGGTAGTTTTTCCCTTTGAAAAGTCAATTTCTACATTTTTAAAAAAGGATATTAAAATAAGCTCTTAATAATTGTTCCAACTCATTTCAAATGCTATAATCATTATCACACCAGAGCTGTATAGTATGTGAGAATTTGAAATCAATTCAACACAAGTATTGCACATGCATGCATAGTGCACATATATTGAAGGTAGAAACACTGACCTAGGTGGATCTTAAGTATATTCAAGCAGAGCATCAGGCCCAGGTTCAAGAAAAACTTCTAAGTGTTTGGAAACCATGACTGCATTACCTTCATCATTCTACCAGTGCCCACTGTTCCTCCCTCTTCCCTTTCCCCTCCTCAAACCCAGCTTGAATGACAGAATCTAAAACCAATCATTCACACTTCATAATAAACATAAATCAAAGCATTATCTCCGACTGCAAGTCACTATTCTTTTTTTTTAATATATCTTATTGATTTTTCACAGAGAGGAAGGGAGAAGGATAGAGAGTTAGAAACATTGATGAGAGAGAAACATCAATCAGCTGCCTCCTGCACACTCCTCACGGGGTATGTGCCTGCAACCAAGGTACATGCCCTTAACTGGAATCGAACCTGGGACCTTTCAGTCCGCAGGCCGACGCTCTATCCATTAAGCCAAACCAGTTAGGGCTGCAAGTCATTATGTTTATTGTAAATACTCAAAGACAATTCCATTTGATTTTCCTCAGAGAATTTCTTCCTTAAAACTTCCTATTACTATGACATGTCTGCAATACTCCCCTCTGCCCCGCTGAACCAAATGCCTTCTTCTTGGGGTTCGCATAGGTCATTGGTGTAAGCAGCGGTAACACTCTGGCGCTGGATTGCCCAGGTTCAAATTCTGACTTCCCCACTTGCTAGTTGTATATGACCTTGTCATTGCCTCAGTTTGCTCATTTGCAAAGTGAGAATAATAACAACACTACCTTCTTCATAGGATTATTGTGAAGATTAACTGTGGTAAATGGTAGTTATTGGGACAATGGCTGACACTTGAAGATTGGTTTGTATTATTACTTTCATTGTACAGTCATAAATTATTGTGAACATATTTTTCTTGAAATTAAAGAAATAACATTTTGAAAGCAACTAGCTCAGCAAAAAATAATAATTTAAGAAATCTTTTATTTCTGAAGGTCAGCATCTTTTGACAGAATTCTGTCTCCATGATCATTTTATATTATATAAGACTATCTTGGTAATGTTAAAAATGTATAGTATTTTAAAGAATTTTCGGGTAGAAATACATGTAGGACAAGAAAGTGTCTTAAATGTTCATCTTTTTCCAATAGAGGCAATAATCATCTGTTGCTACTGATCTAAAACCTTAATACATTCAGTTTATCTTCATTCAATATATGCCTTACTTTCTACAAAATCTGTTTCAATCTCTCTCGATTATCAATTTTAAAATGCTTTGAATAGGAAGTTTCTTGAGAAGAAGAAATGCCGTTTAATAACTTAGAAAAGGGTAAAATAATTGAGTTCACCTTAAAATAATTTTTACAGCATGGCACATTGGCCACCAAAGAAGGAAAACATGTCTATTAAACAATGTTTTTTGGCTTTGGCAAGCCACGTCCTATATTTTCAAGATCATATTGTCACCTTAGAAAATTTAACAAGATGCACTCAAACAAATGCATTTGGATGTTAAAGGAATCATAAGGATTTGTAAGGGGAATAGGCAGGTTGTGCCTCTAATGTCATCCAGTAGGAGTGCATCCTGCATGGTCTTTGCAAATAAGGCTGGCTGTGGGCAAGGATTAATTCAGATGTCAATTAACTGCATTTGTACTTTGCAGTAAATATAAACTTGTGAAAGTTTTTAAAAAGTTGTCTTCTTTCTTATGTTTTTATTTGTAACTGTGAAGGAGAGTCTAGTGGAGCAGCACAATAGCTCAGGTCAGAACATTTAATTATCTACGTAAGATGTTTTATGGATTAACTGTTAAGTGTTTTGATAGTGTTAACTACTTGATACGTGCTCATGAGACATGTCAAGGAAGCTGGTATTATTTATTCACTTTAAAAAATATTATTCTATCTGCTCTGTAGAACCACCTTAGCTCTCATGATTTAGAGGGACCAGTTTTTAAGTTGTATTACAACTCAACAATGTCCTCCATATACAGTAATCATCATGTTTTAATTATAAAGTCTTGAATTTTCAACCATAACTGCTGAGTCAATCTTTAGGGTCTGCATTATGATCAGAGAGAAGGTAATCTGCTTAAAGCCTTGGGTTTGGCTGGGAATCACCAAGGCATCATAAGCCTGTGAGTTGTAACAGAGACATTTTAATAGTTACTTTAGGAAAGAAGATCAGCTGGGGAACTAGGAAGAAAAGCCAGGCTGAGAGGGAAACGTAGGCATGATGACTATATTTTAAGCTGCAAATTAAATCCAGCAGTTGGACCGAAGACCTTTAAGTACTTTAGAAAAGACTTAAGAAATTATGGACTTTGCAATTACTTTGATTTCTAGCTTCCTGACTCTAAACGTATTTGGAGTAAGCTAGAAAAAAAGCATTTCAAATATCTCTGTCCTAAGGAGAAAAAAAGGCCTGCTACATGTACCCAACTTTTCATTGAGAACAAGAAATTAAAGACTACTTTCATATTGGGCTACAGAGGCCAGCTTTATTCCCACCATGGCCTTGACTGATTCAGGGTTTCTGCACAGAGCCTTGAACCTATATCTCCATCACATTCTTGGCCTCTACCTATAAAAATGAAACTAAAACAACTCTTTTATACCTTACAAGGAAGTCGTAAAGATTAGAGTTAGAACATTAAACTTCAAAGATGAAAGGTTCAATATAAATTCCAGCATTATTGTCAAGAGGGCAGTGTGAACTGATAGAAATGTGCTGCTTAAGCAACTCTTACCTGCCGGCTGATCTGAACTAGGATGACCTTGATATGCGGAGGGAAGGGCAGGAGTGCCTTGGACTGGGAAGCACATTATCTCAGGGCCAATTCTTTTTGTAATACCACTTAATTGTCCATACTGGGTAGCTCACCATAAAGACTGAATTCTGCAATTTAATGCATACCTGCTACTCTACTCCCTCCCCCCAAAAGATGAACATTTGTGCACCTACAATGTGCAAGGCTGTGCGAAGGGCTGGAAATATAGGAATAATAATGCATGGTTCTTACCTCTTCAGAGCTCAGAGTCAAAATAAGAGAACTGTGCATTCCCTATATAGTATAGAGAAAGGTAAGTCTGCCCAGAACTTAGATCATCCCAAAGCAAGACCCACCCCAAAATAACTACCCAATAACTGTGTAGCTGACTTCCATCAGCAATGATTGTATTAGGTCATGACATTTACTGTGACAAATCTGAGTTTCACACATTTTTTATGTTCCCAAATCAAAAAGCTATTAGTGATACTTGAATCCAAATTATTACTGAAGGTATGTTTAAAAGGGCCTAACATTATAGTCCCATCACTCTGTGCTCTGAATCAGTAAGATCAGTAAGCTCGAGGGGTCCTTCATCCCAGATGACATACTTAGACCAAATTTTTGACAGCTGGCTAGGCTCAAGTTGATGTTCAGTATTGCCAGGGTATGGAGAAAAGAATACTTCTCTTTCTCTCTCTCTCTCTCTCTCTCTCTCTCTCTCTCTCTCTCTCTCTTTCTCTCATCCTCTCTCTCTCTCTCTCTCTCTCTCTCTCTCTCTCTCTCTCTATATATATATATATATATATATATATATATATATATATGTATATATATATATACACACACACACACCAGGGACAGCAGGCTTAATTGCCCTACTTTTGCCTTGGTCCCTGTATTTCTCCTATTTGGTGAAGAATAAATGAATGACAAGTTCAGGTGCTGCCTCAGGAAGCTCATTAATCCCAGCCTAAGTCATTTGAAGCAGTTAGTTACCCCCCTACTCTGTCGTAAAAATCACTGGGCCCTGACCTCCCTTGGAAACCTAGTCCCAACAATCTGACCCATTGAAGTTGGGAGCACCTTTCCTATATGGAAATAGAGTAATTGGTCAACATGTTTTCTAACAACCTAAAGAGAACTGTTGACATGCCTTTAACTTTCCAACCTCTATCATCGGAGCTTGGCTTTCCTCAAAAGAAATCTAAAAACGAGTGCTTTTCTTTCAAAATTTCTTCCAGTTTTTCTGAGCACCTTTTTAAGAATACAGATTTAAGTGAGCTAGGAGAAAATGAATATCCATTTCTTCATCTGTAAAATGAGACAAGATGATTCCTGAGGTTCCTTTTGCTCAAGGATCTTAATCCCTGAGAAGCTCTGCACAAAAGTCTAAAGCAGGGATTGGCAAACTTTCTGTATATAGTCAGATAGTAAAGGTTTTAGGCATTGTGTTCATAGGGTCTCTGTGGTTACAACTCACAATGCCATCGTAGGGCAAAAGCAGCCATCTTATATAATAAAAGGGCAATGTGCAAATCGACAGAACAGCAGAATGACTGGTCGCTATGATGCTCACTGACCACCAGGGGACACACTCTCAACACAGGAGCTAGTCCCTGGTGGTCAGTGTGCTCTCCCATAGGGGGAGTGCCGCTCAACCTGAAGCCCTGAGCCAGGCTCATGGCTGGTGAGCACAGTGGCGGGAGCCTCTCCCATCTCCACAGGCAGCGCTAAGGATGTCCGACTGATGGCTTAGGCCCACTCCCCACGGGCCCAAGCCGTCAGTCAGACATCCCCTAAGGACTCCCAGACTGCGAGAGGGTACAGGCCAGGCTAATGGACGCACCCCCCCAACCCCCCACGCCGCCATGCATGAATTTCGTGCACCGGGCTTCTAGTAGACAATAACTATATACGTTTTATTTACAACTACAAGTATACATCTGGATTTGGCCTGACTCTGATCTAAGGAAAAAAACAAGCTCTTATTTTATACCTCAATGCCACCCTTCCCATGACTATATCCAGGCTCAGATTTTCTGAAATGGCCCACAACCATTCAGCAATTGGTAGACCTGGGATTCCTAGATATATAGCACACATCCAAGCACACACAAGGATGTGCATGGGCATGGAGAGCCAAACTTGAAAAGCAGAATGTCTTTTGTTTTGTTTTTACATCAACTCACTCTTGGTTTTCAGGATGAGTGGAGGCCTACATTTTTGCTTTCTATGCTTTTCAATGAGACTCACTTTTGTAATTTTTGGGCCATGAACATAGAGTTAATGAATGAAGTGCTATAGTTTCTTACACTCAAACCATGGCCCATGGACCTTGAGCTTCAACACCACCAGGGACCTTGTTAGAGAAGCCAGATCTTGGCCCTACCCCAAACCTACTGGATCAGAATCTGAATTTGAACCAGATCTTCAGATGGCTTGTATGAACATTCTATTTGAGAAGCATTGCTGTTTGCAAATATAAGCCAAGGTCCTAGCAAGAAACAGATGTCAACCACAGGTGGAGCAAAAGGAGAGTTGTGATGAAGGGACTTCTTAAGAGGGTGTGGCCAGAGTAACATAAACACACACAGGAATGGAAAGAAACCTTTGGATTAAGCAACACCTATAGCCATTACAACCCCTGGGGCTGAGGGGACAGGAAGGAGAAAAAGTGATAGCTGAGCCCATTTTTAAAAAGTGATAGTTTTCCCAGCCAGTGTGGCTCAGTAGATTGAGTGTCATCCATAGACCAAGAGGTTACTGGTTCAATTCCTGGTCAGGGCACATGCCCAGGTTGTGGGCTCAATCCCAAGTAGGGGGTATGCAGGAGGTAGCTAATTGATGTTTCTCTCTCACATTGAGTTTCTATCTCTCTCTCCCTTTTCTTCCCTCTCTCTCTCTAAAAGAAAAATAAAAACATATTTATTTTAAAAAGTGATAGCTGAGCACTGGGACCATCGAGGAGAGGCTGCCTGGTGGAGCTGTTATCAAAGAGGAAATAGCAACTTCTGGAGACACATCACCAAAGCAGGGATCAAACAGAGTAAAAATACCCCGGCCTCTTTCCTCCTACACCCACATTTCTGATGGTGCCTCCCATTGTCCAAACCCAACCAGAAGACAGTGCAAGGGAGCTGTGGGGGGCACCCTCAAGAGCCAGGCTCCCAGGGCACAGAGCTGAGAATGAGGGAAGGCTTCAGAGAATGGCCAGCACAGCTAGAGAGTGCTTCCAGCTGGGTTCAGTTCTCCTGCGGCTCTAATTTGGTGTCCCACCAGCTGGTGGCTACCATCTGCCATTTCTCCTCACTGGTAGCTCAATGTCCTTGGTTAACACTGTGATGTTGGCTTTCTCTTTTATTCAGAATTCAAAATTCCTCAACTTCTATCATTGCCCAAACTAAAACACCACTAAAAAAAAAACATATGTATCTCCATGCCACCTCAAGAAAAGCACACCTCAAATTGTTTCTTTCTTACTGTCATCTCCACATCCCAACAACATTATAACACACCTTTTTTATACCATTAAACAACCCAGACTGTGGGGAGGACGTTAGCTGGCAATAAGTGTGGCTCAGAAAAGCTGGCCTCCTTCTTTCTTCTACCTGCAGCAAATTCTCAGAGATAGTTTTCAAACCAGACTTCACATTGTTTCCTAATGTACACAGTGGACCAAGTTATTTATTTATTTATTTATTTATTTATTTATTTATTTATTTATTTATTTTTTGGACCAAGTTATTTCTTAGCAAAATATAAGAATCAATAGTGTTGAAAAGAGTAAAAGAAGGAAGGAACAAATAGACATGTAATGAAGAGTCCTCATCATCGTCACCTGTCCTAGGCAAATCACTTATTTCAGCTTCAATACATAAAAGGGAGATACTATGATGCAGTATCTCATAGAGTTCAAATGAGATGAGGCAGAGAAAGCATTTGAATGGCCTATTAGCTGTAATTATTATTACTGTGGCAGATACTGAGCAACATTTCAGATGCTACTAGAGAGGTTTTCATCATTCAAACCCAACTTCCACCTCTGGGTCATTGGGAAAGGGCCAGTCAGACATGCAATCTTTACTGGGGGACAGAGTGTCTGCCCTTTTCCTATCAGGCCAGTCTGAGTCACGTGGGCAACCTAGAAAAAACAAAAGGCCCTCTTCCTCTCCCTTGTGGGTCTGACAACAACAAGCCTGGGGAGGGAGCTCCTTCTCCTAGCCTTCTGGCCTCATCGGATCCGCGGCTCTTCAGAGGCAAGGTGTCTTCCGAGTAGAACCACAGCACCCCAGTCCTCACCTAGGCTGCCCAGGTAGAACCACACCACCCCAGTCCTCACCTAGGCTGCCCAGGTAGAACCACAGCACCCCAGTCCTCACCTAGGCTGCTCAGGTAGAACCACAGCACCCCAGTCCTCACCTAGGCTGCCCAGGTAGAACCACAGCACCCCAGTCCTCACCTAGGCTGCCCAGGTAGAACCACAGCACCCCAGTCCTCACCTAGGCTGCCTAACAATCTCAAGTAGAAAGAGTAAGCACTGTATCACTTCCCATTATCTTTTGAGTTATTGTCCATTTTCTCCTAGGAGAGGCTTTTGTGAGGGGTGTTGAGGAGGGGCACTGACAGGAAAGAAAATGCTAGGGGTGGAAGTTCCCTCCACATGGTCCCTGTCTTTTTTGTTTTCAAATAATGCTTACCAACTATTTATTTGCCAACTCCTTATACCTCTCTCTACATCTCCCATTATTTACTCTTATAGCCACCAATAATCCCAGCCTGAAGACAGACAGCAAAGTCGAGTTTCATTGGGCACTTTGTTTTAACAGCAATGGGTACACAAGGGCACACAAAGCAGTACTCTGAGAGCCTGCAATGCAAGGCAAAGCAACAGGAACAAGGAAAGAGAAAAAGGAAGAAATGGAGGAAGGAAAAAAGGAAGAATAGTATGGCAAAGTTGCAGTTTGATATTTCTAAACAGTGCTGAAGTAGTCATCAGGACAAAATACTGAAAATCATTGTATTTCTTATACATATTTTATGAGTTAAAATTATTTTTATTCTAACATATATCAGAGAAGACGCTTCCATTCTCATTGTGCTTGTACCCCAAATTATAAAAAGAACTGTGACCTAGGTTGCCATGCGAAGGCTGGGCAGGTCTGATGTAGACCACAACAAACCCTGATGGCCCTATGGCATGCCGAACACAATGGCAAAATGACTCAGTAGAAATCACCCTCCAAGCCCGCCAAGTGCTCAGGGCATCCGGCCATCATATCTGTGTTTATTCCACCCAAACAACAAACTCTCGTTCCCAGGTAGGCAGGTGGTATTTCTTTTTCAAAAGTTCAACACTTATCAGCCACAAAAATTACCTGAACCCAGAGGAATCATACTGCTTGCTTTGTTTCAATCAAAGCTCTCTTTCAGAGTGTGCCATACCAGGTCACATACTTCCTATGTGAAGTAAGGAAAACCTGGACGAAAAGTGTTATTCCATGTGTGTGCAGAAATTGCAAAATCCGGGTTTCTCAGCACAGCTCCAAGGAGTTGCCACAGGCACCAAGTTTATTTGGGAACTTTTGCAAACACATTTGACTCATTAAGCATGTTTTCTTTCCTACATTAGTGTGCAAAAGTCACAGGAAAAAATTACTTAGTGGGAGGGTGCACTTGAGTGCTGCTTAAAGAAGGTTTTCTCACAATTACTCCAGAAAGAGGAAGGAAGGTACACAAAATGGGAACCACACTGATAGGTTGTTTCCTTCAACAGTTTTTTGTTTTGTTTTGTTTTTTACATCTTTTGATTTTTTTTGTGTGTAGCCTTAACCAAAACATTAAGGTGAATTGTAGGGAAATCACCAGACCACGAGTTTCATGGTATTCTTTATTGTGGTAAATATAAGTGAGTCAATTTTACTATTTTAATCATGTTTAAGTGCATGGTTCACTGGCATTAAGTAAATTCACATTGTTGTGCAATCATCACCACCCTTCATCTCCAGAATTTTTCATTTTCCCAAACGGAAACTCTGCACATATAAAACAATAACTCCCCATTTCCCTCTACCCCCAGCCCTGGTAACCACCATTGTACTTTCTATATATGAATTAGATCTTCTGGTTATCTCATATAAATGGAATCATATAACAGGTATCCTTTTGTGGCTGGCTTATTTCACTTAGCATGTCTTCAAGGTTGAACCACATTTGTAGCATGTATCAGAATTTCATTGATTTTTAAGACTGAATTATATTCCATTGCATGTATATTCCACATTTAGTTGACCTAGTCATCTGCCTGATTGACATTTGGTTTGTTTTCATGTTTTGGCTATTGTGAATAATGCTGCTATGAACTTGGAGGTACAAATATCTGTTCAAGTCCTTATCTTACATTCTTTTGGATATATGCCTTCTGTGTGATTTAATTATCTTGACCAAAAGCTTTCCCCTATCAGAGAAGACCATTTTTTGAACCTAGTGTATGTCTTTGAAAGAGCTGTCATGAGCCTGGTGAGAGAGGAAGTAGAAAGCTCCTCTTCACCCCAGCTAACTTTAACCCTGACAACCAGTAAAGTGACACAAGTTGCAGCCAAGACACTGCCATGTTCTTACTTTGATACTTTTAATGTTACAATTTTTTTTTAATTCCTAGAGACTCTTTTGAAAAAGTGTTTTCACCATTAACATGCAGGGTGTGACTTCCCGAACAGCAATCCGGTAGCAGGAGAAAAGATGGCTGGACTGGGTAGTGAAGCAAGTCTCAGGGGGCCACCTGGGTGGTTGATGCTCAAAGTAAAACTGAATGATGTTTCTTTGATAAACAAAGTCACCCAGAATAGAGAGTTCAAGATCAGAGAGGAGCAAAGATAGTGGCTCCTGGATGGAGGAGAAACAGGATTAGTGTGGCTCCTAAGAGTTGCAGATATAAAATAGCCAAAAGTATGGTGTTTATAGTGCAGCTTCAAGAGAAGAGCTGTCTGAGTCCGGCAAGAGAAGTCAGGAAGCATAATCCTTAGAGAGAACCCCACAGTGGAAATGACAATTCTCACAGGAGCTCAGCCAAAAAAGCTCAGGAGGAGTGCAACTGGTGTCCAAGCAGAAAAGACTTCTTGTTCCAAGTCAAAGGTCTCCAGGCTGTGTCAAGGCTGCAGGCTAGAGAACAGAAGTCAGGTGGCGTCTCAGGAAGGCCTGCAGTCCCAAGAGATCCATCCAGCACAGGCATGAAAGAGGAATGAGAACATGTGGGGATTTATGCACTGCTTCCAACAGCTAGCCATGCTGTGCGAGTTGAACAAGACTTGGCAATCATCCTTCTTGGATGGGTCACCTCAGGCCTCACAGCTCACTCAGGTTCAACCATCCACATGAGCCAACTGTTTATGTGAGGCCTCTGCAGATCACAGTGTCAGGGAAGAAGGGGTGGGAGGAGAAAGTGGCTGGACCCAAGGAGATTGTGGATAAAAGGACACTTTCTCACATTCCCTCAAAACCCAGTTTCACCTTCAGATGGTATCATCAGAGGATGACACCAGATCTTCCCAAGACAGAAATGGCAGACACAGTTCCTTCTGATCCATCTGAAAATCCCCATCTGGCATTGATTTCATTAGTTCACTCAACCAGTAGTGATGCTCTCACTACATGTGAGGCAGGGCACCACAGCTGAGATGCAAATGAGAATAAGACAATTCCCTGCCTTCAGGAGTTCACATTTAACAAGGAGACAAATAACTTTAGAGGGAATTATAGAAGAAAGTGACCAGGGCTATGAAAGAAAGAAATTTGGAGTGAATTAAGGGCACATAGGAAAATTTATAACCAAGAGGAATGTATAACCCAAAGCAAAATCACTCAACAAGTTTGTATTAGTTTGCTTTTGCTGCTGTAACAAGTTACCACAAATTTAGTGGCTTAAAACAACACAGCTTTATCATCTTAGAGTTCTGGAGATCAGAAATCCAAAAATGGGTCTTAGGCGACTAAAATCAAGGTGTCGGGCAGGGCTGCAATCCTTCTGGAGGCTCCAGCAGAGAATCCATTCCTGCCTTTTTCAATCTGCTTCTCTGGCCATGGTCCCCTTTCAACAATAACATCACTCTAACCTCTGCTTCCTTAGTCACATCTCTCAACTCTGATGCTCCTGCCTTCCTCTTATAAGCACCTTGTGATTACATTGAGTCTACATGGATAATCCAGGATCATCTCTGATCCTAAGACCCTTAATTTAATCACACCTGCAAAATCCCTTTGCCATGTAAAGTAACATATTCATAGGATCCAGATATGGATATGGATATGGATATGTGGGGGGTAGGGAGGGGGAGAGGCATTATTCTACTATGAAATTGACTCCTAAAAACTAAAAATATTTTACATGAGTAGATCATGTCATTATTATCCTTGTGAATGAAAAAAAAAAATCCTCATTTTTTTCTTCATCTTTTTTTCTGGGAGAAAGGAAGAAGTCACACAAGTTTTCTTCTATTTGAAAACTTGCCACAAGTCATCTAAATCGTATGTTAAAATCATTGTGGATAAAATCAGCAAACATCAGGCAACTTCTGCAAAGCCTATACTCTTTCATCATTTACAGTTTCTCCAAAGTGTTCCTACAAGTCACAGTGAGGATCCCCATGCTGACTTCCTCGTATTCTGGCCTCATCGCTCCGTTTCCCTGTTGGTAGAAACTAGTGGTAGAAGCTGCTCCCCTGAGCAGACTTGACTTTTCATGAACTATTAAAACATACATTAATCAACTTGATCTTATAAACTAGGCATCAAAATAGAATTTAGAACTATTACCTGAAATTATTTATTTCTCTATGTATAAAAGCACAAATTGAAAGTCATACGTTTTCTAATACATTTATTATTGTATTTCCATAATTGTGACATGAGAAGGGGAAAACAGAAAAATTGTAATCCAACCGGAACCAAGAATAAACTTGGAATAATGGTATAACCTGAGCAAAAACCTCAGCTCTGGACTCCAGATCCAGTGCTCTTTGCACTAGCCAAGCAATATTTTCCATGTCATTCTTCTCTTTGAGAAAAAAAATGGGGTGGGGGGAAGAAATTCACTTTTAGACAGACACTGAGTTTAAATACTTGTCCTGATTTTTCTTTTCCTTAAAAATCCTCCCACCGATAGCAATAATTGGGTTCCATAAAAAGTCCATCCTGTTGGTTGATGTTTGACTCTGTGAAATATAAACAAGTTTCAACAAGAGGACAGAGAATATGTAATCAATATACCTTGGCTCCCGTTCAGAACGGCCAGACCTCTGGCACTTGATCTCTTTGCAGAAAATGGATATTGGAAAGAAAGATCACACTTCATTTAAAAGCAGAACAACAGATGTAGGGGCAATGGTGTCAGGGAGAGTCAGTTACATATCTGATGAAAGTCTTTGTGAATCTCAAATAATGACAATATGGCAATCCTTTTATTTCTCTCTGGAATTCCCCAGAGCAGCTCCTCCAGACACCCTCCCCCTCCCCACCTCTCCCTCCCAGCCAGATGGCCTCAGCAACTACTGTACAGAGGAAATCCAGGCCAGACCCACCAGCTCCCTTCATGTTCCCCCTCACCACCTCGAAATCATTCACTTACCTTCCCTCAGCTTCTCTTCCTTCCCCCTCAGTTCTCATCCCTTCATCTCTGTTCAACTGGCTGCCTCCCCTTGATCTTCTGACAAAGATCCAGATCTCGGCATGGATGCAACTCATAAACTGTCTCCTGCCTCAGTGCTGTTTGCATAGTGCTCTCTATCGCAGCCACTGTTTTCTCTGCCTTCAAGCCCAGCTCAGCATTGACCCCTGAAATGGTGCTCCAACCACTGCCCTTCCCAGGAAAGGTTAATATAATACTCCTTGCCTTGTGGGGAAAGAGCCCCAGGCTCTCCTCCCACGGAGCTCTTACACCCAACAGTAGCATCTTCTGTCCACCTCTCTGTCTCCCTCAGAAAGTCCCCCGATGGAGAGCTCTTCAAGGGCAGAGACTGCAACGTTCTCTCTAAATCCCCAGCAGATACCACAATCCTTGGCACTTGTAGACACCCAATAAATGTTTGTTGAATGATTAGAAGAATATTCATGGTTTTCCAGTAAAAAAAAGAAGAAGAAGAAGAAGAAGAAGAAGAAGAAGAAGAAGAAGAAGAAGAAGAAGAAGAAGAAGAAAGGAAAACAACCTGCAGCTCTGCTACCTTCTGGAACTGCTACCTCATTCTGTATCACTGCTTCCCTTTCTCACTAGACTTGCCATAACCCAGTCCTCACCCCTTTGCAAGCTGATTTCTGTTGCCAACTCGCCCTTGGGTCTGCTTTACTGATGCTGGATTATGTCCTACTCACCTCCTCTAGGGCTGTTTCTCATTCCCATTGTTCTTGTCCCTCTGCGGGGCGTCTGATGACTTTTACATTCCTATATTTTGGGTCACTGCCTTCTTCTAGCTGAAGTCTTTAGTTGGCTTCTCTGCCTTCCCAGCTTCCCATTCACTCTCTTTGTCTCAGCCACATCCTCCTACCCCAACTCTCCCACTGCCGATTTCATAAAGGCTCTAGCCTCCTGGGTCTCTCCAGAACCTCAGAGTACATGGCCTGTGAGCATTTGTGAATTGAAACAAGCCTCCTCAACACCAGACCCTAGAAACAAGACAGTATCTAAATGAGGAGATGTGTGTCTGCTCTTAGCACAAGGCTTTAGACGCTTAATGAATGTTAGGATTAGAGTTGGGGTTAAGGTTAGGGTGAGGGTTAAGGATATTGGAAATTATATTATTTAGCCTGTTATTTTGGATTTCTACCAAGTAGCCTCTACATTCTTATCACATTGGATGAAGACTTTACTACCACTTATAGCTTTTTAAAAGTAAAATATAGGCAGAGACCAAAAAAAATTTATTTTTGTTATAGTAAAGACCTAGTTAAGATTTTGACAGCCTTCAGTTTCTCTTTAAGAAGGTATGTTCCACCCTAATATTAAATACTCATGTTAGATATATGCTCTGTCATGAATTGTCTCCTGTTTTATATTTGGGAATAATGCATTCAGCTGGAAAGGAGATACCTTTGATTCTCATGTCTATGAAGAGGGCACACATGTCTAGATGATTCTAGGGCCCTTTTTGTTTATGCACACCACCAATTTCTTAGTGATGGTTTGCCTTTAGTTTTGTAGATACACAAATAGCGACTGTCGCTGAACACAGAGACCCTTTTTAAAGCAGGAAAATAATCATTTTCTCCCCCAAAACCATATTTTACCGTCAGAAGACAATTGTGAGCACACATGCTCTTAAATAAACTGACACACATCCCAGCTAATAGATTAGTTCGCATGGAGAAGGCGTCGTGGGAAGAAAACCTGTGTTCCCAGATTTCTCAAGCAGGTGCTCTGCCTGTTAATATAAAGATCAGCCCTGGCTCCAACCTCTTGGGCACACTGCCCACAAACACTTCCCATCTCTAACACGGTTGATTCTAAGATAGTTTTGCAAAATGGGAGCCTGGTTTACACGAGGAAACCTAAGAACAGTCAGCTCAGGAGGAGCCAGAAGGAGCTCTCTGCGGGGAGGGGTATTATTTTTTGTTTGTTTGTTTTCTTACATCTGACTTTTCTAGTAGAAGATAATCATGCAGTAACACTTCATGCTTTCAAATTTCCATGTCACAGTCATCCATTGTTCTTCATATTCCCTCTGTAAGTGAGTACTGTTAAGGAGCCTGAGGAAACAGAGACCTACAGGAATTAATTGGCTCAGAAGGGAGAAGGTTTGCACACGAGTGTATAGGTGGTATAGATTCACATGTGCACATACTCCTCATTCCTTGGCACCTTCCTTAGCATTCAGAGCCTCACTATGATTCCTTCCCCTCTCCTTTCCTGTATCTCCTAAGCTGGTCTTTAAGCCCATACAGCCTGCCCTTCTGAATACCAAGTTCAGCTTCTCTAGAAATCACTTTACTGAGAAAAGGGGCCATGGGAAAGTTTGCTCAGAGCTCCAGAAAAGGGAAACTCATGGTCTGTTTTTCTATTTCACCAAATCACCCTCCTCAGAGCAATAATATAAAGGATAATATTGGGGGCGGGGGGGACATTTACATGACAAAACACTAGACATCTCACATTCTTGTGGAAGAACCTACCAGTGGAGCTTCCGGGTTGGTGAGCACATGGAGGTCCTGGGAGAGCGGGCGCTCAGAGAGGGCTTGGAAGGTCCGCGCCCTTCCCCATGCCTGGCCTGTGCATCTCTGCCCTCTGGCTGTTCCTGCATTAGAGCCTTTACAGTGAACCTCCATAGTATTCTATCTTTATGGATAGCATTTCTAGACAAGGGTAATCCATACTCTTTTCCAAATAGGATTCACAAAAATATCCAATGTGGCTCCTGCAAACCTGCCCTGTGTTTCCCCTTCTGGATTCTCAGTGAAGACAGGTTCAGAGACAGCTAAAGCAGCTCCTTGGAATGGGCTGGAGGAACAGGATGCTCCCCTGGGGATCAGGTCCCCAGAGGTCCAGCACCACGGCTTCCTCCCAGCAGGGCGCTGACCCTTGGTTTTACCGATTCCCTTTGTAATCCTTCAGTAATCCCACCTGCTTTCAAAAACACCATCCTCATTGTTCTCAAGTCCCACAAAAAAGAAAGGATTAGGCTCCCACTAACCCAGCAACTCTCTTGTTCTGGCACCTTAGTAAGTAAAGGGTTTCCCTTCCCTTCCGTAAGAGGAGCGAAGCAAGAGGAGCGAAGCCTTCCCTCCCTGCAGGGGAGATGGTCGCGTTCTGTAGCACCTTTCCCCCAGAGAGACGGCTTCTCTGAACAAAGACCCAACTGTGTCCGGTATGGGAAACCACCTCTCGCTGGAGTGTGGAGCACACCCTCCTACAAACCCAGACATGCACAGAGTTCCGCATCTCACCACAGGAAGCAAGACTGGTGGCTTCAGGCATCATTAATCATTTTGAAGTGATTATTCTTAAAAGGAAAAAGAGGGATGCAGGTTGAGTTAAGTCATGCCCATTAAAAATTAGCCTTCTTCTCCTCAGAACAGCATTTCCCTGGTTCCATGTGGAATGTGAAGAGCCGGTTGGGCTGACAAGGGCTGAGGGATCTGTTGCCTCCTTAATTAGGACTCACATACTTGGGATATGACATGGTCAGAGGGAATACCTTAGAAGGAGTGCCGAATGGTGGGATGGTGGGGGGAGGGGTGCTTTACTTCCTTTATCTTCCTGCCCAGGGGCACACACACTTAGGGGGAGGACATAGCAAGAACAATTTGACTGTTTTGCTTCTTCCAGGAATCTTCTTTTTCCTCCATTGACATGTCATTAAAGGAAGCTTGGGACAACCCAGTTCTGTGCTCTCATTCAGGTAGGTTAGCATGAAGTGCTCTCTCCCTCCCCCATCACAAGGCCTTCCAGCCA
Organism: Myotis myotis; assembly: GCF_014108235.1. NCBI lineage: Eukaryota > Metazoa > Chordata > Mammalia > Chiroptera > Vespertilionidae > Myotis > Myotis myotis. Next base: position 39,715,360 of record NW_023416357.1, read on the forward strand.
GGCATGGGCCCAGGGACCACTTCCCTCCCTGGAAGGGCTGCCCCTGAGGGGGTGCCTCCCGAAGAGGCCAGAGCACCAGCCAGTCCTTCAATTTTCATTCTCACAGGAAACACCCCCAGACTTATGTCTTTGAAGTAGAATTGTTTCTCTAACAAAGGAAAAGTGATAACTAGAAAATGAAATCTTCAACTCTCTTTCCTGGGAGATTACATTTTCTGCTGTACTGAGAGGAAATTCACTTACATAAAATTGGATTAATATTTTTTTCTCTGAAGCCTCCTGGTCTACCAGAAGCATCTTCTCTCTTTCTGAACCCTTGGCTATTTCCCAATCTTCATTTATTCCTTAATCAGGACATCTGGCTCTGGAGTCAGGATGGGAAATCATAAAAAGAAGGCAGAAAAGAGTCTTCCCTTTCGCCCTTGTCTACGTTGCCTCCTTACCCCCTAGGCCTGCATATGATTTACACCGTACAAACCTAGACAGGCCTTCATTTCCATCTCAGCTCACAGCCAAGTCCCATCATTTGCTTTAATTTAAAGCTAAAAATGGAAGCGATCAGGAGACTTGACAAATTTCATCTTAGTACTCTAAGCTACATATTTTAAAATGTAATATGTGTTAGTAAATTAGATTTGTTTGTTTTTCTGGGTTTGGCTTCTTAAGCTCAATTTTGTATATACTGAAGAGGAACCTTTTAAATTTGCTCTGAGTTACAGTGAAAAGACTCACAGCCTGGGCAGGTGAGGAAGATACTCACATGGGAGGGGAAGCCTGGCAAGGGATGTTGGACCCCAGACCAGGTAAGGTTGATGTCCACACGGAGCATGGAAGGGACAGCCAGGCATTGGGAAGTAAGAACCCACATAAGGCTAGAAAGGCATCCTCTTCTGGATGTTTGGGGTGTCAGAGCCCAAGTAGTCTGGGGAGGGGCTTCATGTGGTGAGTAGAAGTGACCCCAGAATGGGGGACAGAGCCTGTGAATCTAGAGGAGGGAGCCTGCCAAGAGGACAGGACAGCACAGAGATGGGAGATTGGTTACATACTGGAGGCATTTTAGCCTAGCAGAAAGGGAGAAACTAGAAGGAACCCTGGGTGTTGCTGAATTGGAATTGAATATATTGATGTGAATAAGTGGTTTTCAATATACATAGAAATAACCAAAAATAAATATAGCTCTGTCCACAGCAAGGGCCTGGGAGCAATGACAATGAGCATATCTAGTGCCTAGATATTCACTTCTAAATACCATCTTCCACTAAAAGAAACCAGGGATCTTTGTAGAAACAGCTGATTCCAAAGCTGGAACAAGGAAAGTACAAGGTAAGTGGGATATCTTGCCATGCCAGAAAGCAAGGAAGAGTTCAATGAGCAAGGTAGAACTATCAAAAGGACAGAGAAGCCAACTTGAATAGGCTCCCATTGGCCAAATCAGGGACAATCTGAGCATCAAAAAATTATAATAGCAACAGATTATAACCCACTGAATAAAATGGGAAACTAGAAGTCCATTCTGAAATAAACAAATAAGTTGAAAACTTGATGAGGGACAAAATATTTATATTGTTTCAAAGTACCTTCCCACAAAAAGCTTAAGAATTACAGAGGAGCAAAGGATAAGTTTACACTGGGGAAGCCTAGCAGACTCCATCATAATCAAGTGATCACAATGGACATTATCAGTATGGAATAATTTAAAATTCTGTACTACCTGGGAAGACCCAATGGAAAGAACACAGAATCGTTTCTATATCATTGCTCTCAGAAGGCACAGCCTAAATCTAATCATAAAGTAACATCAGACAAATCCAAAGTTAAGGAAATTCTACATTGTTACTGGTCAATAATGTTCAGAGGTGTCAAGGTTATTAAAGATAAGGAAAGACTGAGGACACGTTTGAGACTAAAGGAGCCCAAAGAAATGTGACAACATAATTCAATATGTCATTTCAACCTACGTGGAACCTTTTGTTATAGAGAATATGACTAGAACAAGTGGTGGTCTGAGGATTAGATGGTAGTAATGAGTCACTGTTACTTCCCTGGTGTGGGTGGTTGTGTTGTGGTTAAGGAGGAGAATGTCTTAATTTGTAGGAAAGACCTGTAAAGTGATCAGGGTGATGGGCATTATGTGACAACTCATTCTCACATAAGTCAGAGGTAAAGATTATTTATATTGCACTTCCAACTTTTTTGTAAGTTTATCATTGTTTCAAAGTACTTTTAAAATTTAATTTTTAAAAGTGCTCACTCCTAAGCACCTGAAAGGGCAGAGACCACAGAAATTTATTCTTACCCAGCACCTGGCATATGCCCAGTCTAAGTGAGTGCTCAGTAAATATTTGCTGAATTTAAATGTTTGAAAACTCTCTGAGATACAGAAGGAACACAATAAAAGCGTTTCCATTCAGGCTTATGTATTTACTTTTAAAACACTGACAGGGTTTATTATGTGCCAGACATTATTGTAAATAATTTACAAATAGCCCTATAAAATAGTACTAAGAATATCCACATTTTACAGAGAAAAGAACTGAAGGACAGAGAAGTTACATGGCCTGCGCAAAGGCACACAGCCCATGAACAGTAGAACTATGCGTTGAGCCCAAGCAGTGGGGCTCAAAAGTCCATGCTCTTAGACACATTTTGATGATGCCTCGTTAAGATCCCACCAGCAGAAAATTTAAGATCTTTGCCATTCAAAATATTCCATTCTCAACTCTCCAAGTGTATTTTTTTGTATATTCTAAATTTACAAAATAATGCCATAGCCTTTATTTTATAATGTATAGAATCAGCCCAAGAGAAACTCATTCCAGAGCTTTGCAGGCATGTCTTGTCCACCAGCTTTGGTCTTCACATAAGTCTTAATCACTCAAGAAAATCTTTGGTTCTTAATTATACCAACCACTGTTTATGTGGCTCCAATTTTTTAGATTTTTACCTGCTATGCACTTCCCGTTCTTCTATTGGCACTAGGATTTTAACCGGGAGTAGATATATCCTTGGCATATCATGGTACAGCTAGTTTTCCATACGACAAAGAAAGTCCCATGAGCCACTGGTCAAGGTCTTACATTATGACACCTCACTGTCATATTGCCCTTTAGGCATTGAATCAAATGTGCCTCCTAATGGAATGGATGTATCTATAGTCCTTACCAAAAAAAAAAAAAATTGAAGATACTCTGCCTTATATAGCCTCCTCCGCCTTACTTTCTCCCTCCCATGAAAATAGGTCTTCTGTCCATTTATGTTCTTCTTGGGGAGGGAGCTCTGTCAACACTAAGGATGCTTCTCCATTAGACTCCTCTTTATAGCAAATGGTTAAAAAGTAAATCCAATAAATAAATACCTTTCTTTATAATTCAGCATAGCAAGTTACTTCATAAAACTATAATAGGCATGACACAATGAGTTCTATTTCATGTGAATGGCTTGACAATTCTTGTCGCCTATGATATTATCACAGGAATGTATCACAAGTTTCAGGTAGGCTTAGAGAAAGTTCCGTGTTGCCAAATTGTGTTTTTATCTTCAAATAATGTTTAGTTATTGGAACAAGATATTCCATTTGCTGTGCCCATTTCTAGAGGGGTGCAAGCACCAGGGATAACACAGGAAGGAGGAAAGCTTTCATTCCATCATAGGTGCTATTTCCTTTTATGAAATAGAACTGTAATCTTTTCCTGTACTTCTCTGTGCCTATTTCCAAACATCAACAGGCACAGTTTACTCAACGAATAAAATCTATATGTGAGTGTGAGTGTATGTGTCCCTCCTCTATCTTATCCCCATTGCAAAACCACAGTTGCAATGGTATCAGTGCACCACCCACATACCTTCATCATTATCACTCAGTGCACACCTGCCCAGCTTCCAACTGCAACATTAGCCTTTCTCTGACTAAAGGTGTATTCTTATTGCCTGAAGCCACTGTGCTGCTTGGAGACAGGTAAAGTTTTGTGAAATGAATGTCCCCAGGAAGAGTCCTCAACCCATGACTGAAACAAGTTGGAGCAAAGTACAATGAGTCCTCAGGTAGGAGGACTTTGAGAAAGTGTTTTCCATATGATGCCAGAGCTTCCCCAGAGGGACTGAATTCCAATCACTCATAGTGGTATCTGGCTTGATAACACACCCTTTTTTGGTGGTCTTCTCACTTCCCCATCCCCATGGTGTTCCCTCAATTAACTAGTGCACTTTCATCCGTGCCTTGGCATCTACTCCTGGGGAAACCCAAACCAAGGCAGTCACTCACCAAAGAATATGGACGTTGATCAAAAGCCACTGGACAACAGCTGTCCTGCTGTCTCTGTTGCTGACAATTCCCCCACAGTAGAACTTCAAAGCACAATTCGTATCCAGACCTTAATGTTTCTCCACTTCCTCTTAAATCACTCCCCTTTCCCCTGCCTTCTACCAGCGTGCAGCATGTCAGTGATAGGTTTCTTCTTCCCTAGTTCTCAATAGCCCTTACCCAAAAGATTTACTTTCCTGGCAATCTGTTGTCAGAGATGCCCACTGTTGTGGCATCGGCCCTTTTGTTCAATTGGCTCTTATAACGGTGTCCTTACTCTTCTTCTGTGCACAGCAGACCTAACCTACCATATGTTTATTTCCACCAGGGTCACCCTGCCATCTGGACGATGGAAGCTGATGCCCCAGGGAAGACATAACCATAAGCCAATTTACATTAAGACACAGATTCTAGACATGCAGTCAATGTGTGGACACAGAGCTGACTCCACTGGACAATGCCACCAGACTCTGATTTATTTCACCCACAATACGTGGAGGCTCCCGTGTCTCATAGATAGAGGCAAAGACCTTATTTAGGCTGCATGACTAATCCGATTGTTTATTCCCTCGCTGTACTCATCTTGATTTGTCTGAGTGCACAAGTCCAGGATAACAGTTACAAGTGCCCCTTCCTCGACCCTATCCAATTCCCTCAAGACTTGGTTTGAAAGGAACCCAAAGATATGTACCTATTGATCAGCTTTTTTTTTTTTTTATGGTTGTTCTTGGCATTTCTGTGACCATTAAAATTTGTTTAAAGATTAAAGGGCTGATCACAGTCATAAAGATTAAAATCACTTAGTGCCAGTTTTTCACCATCTCTCTTGTCCTCCAGAACACCATGGGGGACGGGGTGCAGACTAGCTTTTAGTGACCTACTTTCTGCCCGCTGTCTTAAGTTTTTGCTCTTGCTTTTTCTTTTCCTTTTTCTTTCGTTTTTTTTTTTTTATTTTTGACATTGGGTATGGAAAGAACCTGTCAGTATTTTCAGCAATCATCTCCCTTCACCACCCTAGTGCTTCATACACTATTACCCAAATATTCCTCTAGAGCCCCAGCAGCGGGGGGTAGAGTGCCCTCTCAGCAGTCACCATTTGCTAACTCCATGAATCCTCTCTGCTTCGTGAGGATTTGAAGTCCTGCTGGGAGGAACACTGGTATTCCCTGTGCCTTGGTGCTGATAAGATACAGACTCTTGCCAGTACATCGTTCTCACCGCCCACAGCCCTCTGCAGGAGAAGCACTCCCGTGCATCAAAAGCAGCTTTACTGATAGGTTTACACACACACACACACACACACACACACACACACACACACTTCATTTCTTTCATTCAGCCTGAGAAGTTTTCACAAGCTTTGTCCAAATCTAACTTTAATAAAAACCCTCCAGGTGGTCTCCTGGGGGCTTAATTACATTCCTAGTATCTAGCATAGTACCTGACATAATAAGGGCTCATTAAGTATCTATGTCTTTATCTACCTATGTGTATGTTTAAATAACACACCAGGACAATTAAGAGGCATCCAGCAGAAAAAATGCCATTTGTAAAAAAAAAAAAAAATTGAAAAGAGAACATTCCTTTAGGAGAACTGGTGCACTGAATGAATAGAGTTAATGTCTTCTTCTTCCCCCACAGGTTGATTTTCTGGAGAACTTCAAGTCTGGGGCTAATTCACTAGTAAGAATATTACAAAAGCTATAAAGATACAATAGGTTGTGAAAAGGGTGTAAGAAAGAGACATTCTCTGACAGTTCTGTGTGGTAATTTGACCAAGGGGCACCAACAGCCATTACTGCTATAATAAGATGGGCATCGTCCTCTGACAGTCCGTTATTATAACAATTGATGAATTCTCTGTCTCCTCAACTGCTTAGAAAACAGGACTATGTTGGGTTGTTTTGCATCCCCAGTGCCTGGCCCAATTCTCCTGCATGGTAGGCATTCGATGATCGTTTGGATTGCTGTATCCTGGGAAATAACCATGTAACGTGGGTCAACATTTTTGGAGGCCTAAACACTTACTTGTACAGGGTGGTCTTTTCATACACAGGCTAAAAGGACTCTGTAATTCCAGGACTAAATTAAAAACCAGCTAGAATCCCATGGGGCTCAGAGGCCTTAGGCAATGACAGAGGGGCTTAGGAGTGGGGAGGTTCAAATTTCCTGCCTTGAGTGGAGACACACTCTGAGGACAGAACTTACCTCCAGAGCTCCTTGCTGGATCAGGCTAAAGCTATTGTCTGAGGGACTTTCTGGAAATCACACCCTTCCTGTCTGCCTCTTCTCCATTATGCTTCTCTCACTCCCACACCAGGTTCTCCTGGGAACACTCCCTTAATAAATCAGTAACTCATGGGGCGAAGCAAGTTAGGATAGAAGGATGGATTCAAGTTAGGCGCCCCATGCACACGCTGTCCCATTCCCCAGCTCCCTCTTCCCCTTTCCCTCATCAGTGAACACCAGTCCTGCTAACCGCTCTCTACCAGATCTCCCAAGACCCACCCAGTTTCCATTTCTACTCATTCCCCCCTAAACCCACCACTTGCTGCTTCCTACATACATATCGCCACCCTTGAACTTTGACTTCTCCTGCTGCCCGTAATATTCTTTCCTGCCACCATCAAACCTCTGTGGCTCATTTGATGGACCCAGCCACTCAGATGGGCTGAGCATTTACCCGATTCTGTCTCTAGAGCAACATGGGAGAATCCACTGTACCTCGTGGATGGCACACCTGCCCACATGAGCAGACATCAGACAAATAGGGCACCTGTTAAGGAGAGGCAGATTCTAAACAGGGGAAAGGTAAAAATAGGAAAGAAAAGGTACAAATGGAGAGGCTAATGTTATAGAAGGAGAATGTGTAATGAGGCCATTTCAACTCTTACTGAGAGAAGCATCTCCACTCAGACAGATTCTAAATTACAAAATGACTTTCTTTGTCTGCCCCCATCCTCTTTCTCTACAAGGAACCTCTCCTATTGAGTCCATGCTATGGTGAAGGCAACACCATGGCTGCCTTTTAGTCACCTGAACTTGGATAATAATAATTTCACCTAATCGGTATAAGTCCTGATCTCCAGAAAGATGGTGGCCCCACTACACTGGCTTAAAAGGTTACTTGATTAATTCAGCTTTGTAGGTCACTGCAAAGTCAACAAGAATAGAAACAGGCTAGAGGATCCATTCTTTCTGGGGTCACCTGATACAGTCATGCAGATCTTTCCTAATCCTCTCAGTCTGTTTTGGTTCCAAAGTTAGAAAGCCAAGTGGTGTTGGAATCTATGTTTCTTTCTGAACAGTGTTCAATGTTCATCATTTAGAACTTCCTTCACTTTATATTTCTAATGGTAATATTTACAGGGAAGTGCAGCCAGTTGGCCTTTTGGTCAATTTCCCATCCCTGCCATGTCAATTTTTAGAGAGTATGACCCCCTCTACCCCCCATTACACACACACACACCTCTGACTAGATAGCAGGTCCCAGGACTCTGGCTCGAGGCTGTGTTGATTAAATCAGAAGTGAGCACCCAAATCAAGACAGGCTTAGACCAGGAAACAGGACTTGGAAATACCGGGGGATTCAGGGGGTCTCAGGAGTCTAGTCCAGTGGTCGGCAAACTCATTAGTCAACAGAGCCAAATATCAACAGTACAACTGAAATTTCTTTTGAGAGCCAAATTTTTTAAACTTAAACTATATAGGTAGGTACATTGTTATTAACTTAATTAGGGTACTCCTAAGGCTTAGGAAGAGCCACACTCAAGGGGCCAAAGAGTCGCATGTGGCTCGCGAGCCGCAGTTTGACGACCATGGGTCTAGCCAATCTCTGTTGGGTACTTGAACTAAGAAATGATATAAAGCTGAGGCGGGGGCAACCATGCTAGTTCAAAAGAAAATGAAAGGGAACATGCTAGTGAGAGAGATGGGCAACAGTCATGCAGAGAGAGAAAGCGACGGGCAAGTACGCAGCCCCAATAAGACAAAGCAATTAGCCAGCTATACCGGTACCTCCAGATGCCTGGCTAAAATACCTGACCTTGGGTTCCATGACATATTCCAGATTTTTCTAACAAATTCCCCTCTTTGTTTAAGTGAATTTGAATAGATTGAATTCCAGAAAGGAAGTTGGGGGGGAATCCCTGTCTAAGATAGGAACAGGAAGGTATGGGACCTTGGTTTTAGTTTGTTTAAATACCACCACAGAGACAGGGGACTATTCAATTAACCAGTGATTTCTGACTTCTCAGCATTATACTATTCTCCTTTCTGTGTTGATCAGGACAAAGTGCATCTACATTTAAAATAGATAATGTAGCCCCTTGTCATTCTGGGAAATATTTTTGAATTAGATAATAGAATTCCTGATTTTCCAGAGAATTCAACAGGGTCATCTAGACTTTCAAATTATCATATCTAGTAACTGTTACTGAATTATGAATTGATAAATTCATACCGTCTCATAAAACATTGCAGATGAGAGAAGGCGTGGAGAAATAGGCTCATATCCCTTCTAAGTCGGGATCAATTTCAGAAGAAACTCAGTAGTGCCAAGAATAACGGATTGTTCTCCCTGTGATGAAATGCACTTTCCAGCAATAGTGAGCCCTTCCCACCAGTACTGGGTTACGATGTCAACATGACTGGGTTATTCTCGTGCCAACATGAGGATTGGCCTCGTTACTCAAGTGCCAACATGAGAGCTCAGTCCTCAGTTTCTCTTCCAGGAGTGAGAGCATGACCACCCTGATGAACACGATAGCTCCTGCTGCCAAACACCCTCCGCAGGAGGCTGCTAACCAGTGCCACCTGCGCCGAGCTGCAGGGCTTTCTCCTCTGAATTTGGATGTAGCGTTTTACACGTACATTTGAATTGTTCGCCAGCCTTTGGCAATTTCCAAGTTTCCCACAGATTAATGAAAAATCCAGCTGTTTCCAACTCTTTGGAACAGAGCAATATGTGATAAAATGAAGATAGAGGAAACCTTTATCCAATTTCTCCAGCAGTCAGAGAGATTTGGAACACATTGGGAAGAAAAATTGCAAGCTCAGTTGTTCAAAGATTTTTCAAAAGGAGAAGAAAGAAAGCTTTGTATTAAATTTCTGAGAATGCCTTTTATTTACCAAACAGAGAGGGCTAAAAAGCTATTCTTTGATTAATCAGGTATGAGCTCATGCTGCCTTCCTAATTCAGCCTGGAAGTAATTTTAGTGAAAGGTGAGCAGCGATGGCTAACACAAAGGGCAGGGCGTTGGGACAGTTTAACAATGATATGAGAACAGGTCTCAGGGCAGCTGCTAAATGAAGCTGCTTTGTCAGCCAAAGCTCCTCCAACTATCCTTGCTGAAGGGCCATTCTTTTTGTTTGTTTGCTAATTTAAAATCTTTCACAGAATCTTTTCAACAAGTAGTGCTCAATTGGATCCCCATAGGCAAAAAGAGAGAGAGAGAGAGAGAGAGAGAGAGAGAGAGAGAGAGAGAGAGAGAGAGAGAGAGAGAGAAAGAGAGAGAGAGAGAGAAAGAGAGAGAGAGAGAGTTCCACACTTCCCACCCTTCACAAAAATTAACTCAAAATGAATTATAGACCTAAATGCAAAATCTACAACTAAACAATTTCTAGAAGATTCACTATGACACCAAAAGCATGACGCATAAAGAAAAAATTGACAAATTGAAACATATCAAAATTAAGAACTTCTCTGCTCTTCAAAAGACACTGAACTATCAAGAGAATAAAAAGGCAAAACCGTCTGAGAGAAAATGTTTGCAAAGCACATATCTGATAAAGGACTTGTATCCAGAATACATAAAGAACTTTCATAACTCACTAAGAGGAAAACAAATCTATTTTTTTTTAATTTGGCAGAGGATTTGAACAGACACTTTACCAACGAAGATATAAACATGGCAAATAAAAAGATATTCAACATCATTAGTCAATACAAATTAAAACCATGAGATCCTAAGACAAAGGCTGGAATTTGAAAAACTGACAATACCTAGTGCTTGCAGGGATATGGGGCCACTGGAACTCTGACACCTTGCTGATTGGGCTGTAAGATGGCACAGCCCCCTTGACAAACAGGTTTGCAGTTTTTTATAAACTTAAACATGAACTTTTCATATGACCCAGCAATCCCCTCCTAGGTATTTACTCAAGTGGAATAAAAACCTGTGTACATGCAAAAATCTATGCACAAATGTTTATAGTGGCCTTATTTGAAATTGCCAAAAACTAGAAACAACCTGAATATATCTTAACTGGAGAACAGATAAATTGTGGGATATCCATGGAATACTACTCCGCAATAAAAAGAAACAAACTGGTAATATGCACAACATGGATGAATCTCAAATGCATTATGCCAAGTAAGAGAAGCCAGACTCAACGGCTACATAAGGTATACAAATATTGAATCATTATATTGTACACCAGAAAATAATATAACGTTACATTATCAATTGTGGCTCAACTTTTTAAAAATAAATAAATTTTAATAAAATAATTTTTAAAGGCTGCATAATGGATAACTCCATCTATGTGCTATTTTTGCAAAGGCAAACTATACGAAGAAAATAACAAACCAATGGTTGCCAGGGGCTGGAAATGGTGGGAGAGATTGATTGACTACAAAGGGGCAGGAGGAAATGTTAGGGGTGATAGAACTTTCTATAACTTCACTGTGGTTTGGCTACAAAACTGAACATAAGTGCCAAAACTCACACTAAAAGGGGTGACTTTTATTGTGTATAGATTTTACCTTAATTGTTAAAATGGGAAACAATCCTTCACAGACTGATACTATTGCAAAATAAATAAAATTAATTTCTAGGGGAAAAAATGATACAATAAAGGCCTACATAATAAAAGTCCAAATTTTTTATCATTAGATTCAATAAACATAAAAATTTTTTGTCAAAAGTTGGTAGGAAGGAGGCAGGCAGGCACAGATGGGACACAGACCTGTGCCCACAAGCGTGTAAATGTCCTCAGAAGAGCCGGGGAAGCCAAGGAGGCACAGAGGGAGGGCTGGTGGGGAATGGGAGAGAAGTTGAAGGAGGATGGTGAGACAAAAGGGGGAGTGGCCGTGAGAACGGGGAGATTCTTGGCAGAAGAGGTCATCTGAGTCATTTTAATGACCCAGGTGAAGGCTGGCCGGACTACTCAGTTGCACAAGCACACTCAGGCCATGAGGAGATGCCTTCAGACATCATCCTTTTGTAAGATTAACAAGGCTGTTCAAATAGTAACTATCAGTCACATATGCCTATTAAAATGCCTTGTTCATTAAAATTAAATTAAATTAAATTAAATTCAGTCTCAAAAAATATCACTTTCCCATTGTACTAGCCACATTCTGAATGCTCAGTAGCTACATGCAGTGAGTGGCTACATGATGAACAGCGTAGTAGAATTCCATCATCACAGAAAGTTCTGTTGGCCAGTGCTACTCCAGAGAGCTGTGCTAGTCCTCCCATCACAGAACTTCTTATGCATGTCTCTGTGAACACAGTCCATGAGAAAACATGTAGCTATACGCCCAACCAATTTCCCCAGCCAAGGCCTTTCTTGCCCAGTGCAGATCGGTGGGGACCTGGCCCTCTTGTGCCCGCTCTTTCCTCACAGAGGCAGAGGAACTGCTTGCTTTCCGTAGACTAAGGGTGCCATTGACATTTGGCTCCCTTCAAACTATAAACATCTAACAAGATCCAGATGCACAAGTAGTGGATTTAAAGTGCTGTCAATATGGACACTAGGGCCTGAAATGAAACACTTGGCATTTGATTTAACTAAAATGTTCAACTCACATTTTATTGGTTGAATAAAATGTGAACAGCAAATTTTTAGGTTGGAGCCTTCACAAATGTGTATGTGTTTGTATGAATGTATGCATAATGTTTTTCAAGACAGAGTCAAAAACTGGTCTTCCAAATAAAGCTTCAGTGATAATGATCATTTCTAATGGGCCCAAAATGTTATATTCGTGATAAAATGTGTTGTCACACAAAATCCTTTCCTGAGTTGAGTGATAAAATAGAATTGCTGATAAACCACCACCATGTCTGAGAAGAGTGAAGCCACGGACAGCAGAAGAGATTGGAATTGTCAGAAAATAGGAACCTTCCCAAAGATGTGACATCATCTCCCAGTGTTTTCCTCAGGAAGGGCTGGCGGAAACGTGCCAAGACGCAAATGACTGACTTAATGAAAAGTGAAACATGGCAAGCTTTGGAGCTGAGGAGGGGGGTTAGAAAGCAATAATGGTTATATTAAATGTTTGACTCAAGATAAGCTCGACAGTTTAAAACACACACACACACACACACACACAAAACTTGCTTTTCCCAATCAACAAGATCATACAATACACTTTCACTCTCTGACACCAATTTTATCTCTTCCCTTCCTGTTTAAAATGTAAACATGGGAAAGTGGAGACTTACTTTTCCCTATTCCTCCCACTAACTACAAACAACAACAGAGCCTAGACATTTTATAGAACAAATGTGGGAGACTCTGAAAGGTGGAGATAAAACAAAACTGTCAGGGAGCTCAAGACCCCAGGAATAAAATGGTGGGAATTTCCTGGGTTGTCTTTTTACCTCATGTGTCTCAGACTGGGAGCTGAAAGAGCTGCTGAAAACGCCAGCGAATGTAGGCCGACAACAGTAACAACAAAGGCCTGCTCTCTTTGGCCAAAGGACCAGGAAAGCAAGACAAAACTTTTAGACAATGAAAGTTTAATTGCCTTAAACCAATCAACACCATGGAAAGTAGTATGGCTCAACCTCAAACCTGTGCTAATGGGAGCCTGGACTTTCACCCTCTGGAGGGTGTAATGTGGCGCCAAACCCTCACTCCCAGACAGAGAGACCATGTGGAAAGCCTGGACTTCCACCCCGACCCAGCAGTAAGTAGTGAGGCGTCTCTCCCTCCCCTGCTGGAGTTGTGGCAGGGGAGACTAGTAGACAGCCAGGATGTTCATCGTTACCCTTGGCACTAGCAGTGCTGTCCATGGGGACCATGTGGGGAGCAGTAACAAGGCATTCCTGCTAGCCCTCCCAGCCAGGGAGGTATCAGCAAAGGCCTGGTGGGGTGTCAGCGCCCCCACACAGTACAGGGAACGTGCTGGAGTGCCAACAGAGGCATGTGGAGACATGGGATTCTACCTGCTGATAATGAGGTGCTTCCTCACCTCTCCTTGATAGAGGGGTGACAGAGGAAGCTGGCTGAAACAGAAGGTTTAAATAAGATTTAGAACATTACAACACAATACCCAAAATGTCCACGTTTTAATCAAAAATATTCAAAATACCAAGAACCAGGAAGATCTCAAACTGAATGAAAAAAGACAATCAACAGAGACCAGTACTAAGTGACAAAGGTGTTTGAACTATCTGACAAGATTTGGGCAGCTATCATAAAGTACTTCGGCAAGCAATTATGAACATGCCTGAAAAAAGAAGAGTAGAAAGTCTCAGCAAAGAAATAGAAAGACTCATTAAAGAAATTTTTTAAAAAATTAAGAAAAACCAAATGAAAATTTTAGAGTCCTGGATGTCCTTCAAATTTTGTTATATCCACAATGTGGAATATTACTTAGCAATAAAAAGGAGTATGTTTTTGATACATGCAGCAACCTGGATGAATATCCAGAGAATAATGCTGAATGAAAAAAGACAATCCCAAAAAGTTACATACACTAGAATTCCATGTATATAACATTCTGGAAATGAGAATGCAGACAGATCAGTAGTTGCCAAGAGTTAAGGACGGGGTGAGAATGAGAGGGACGTGGATGTGGCTATAAAAGGGCAAGTTGAGGGATCCTTGCGGGGATACAAATGTTCCATATCTTTAAACTAGACTACTATCTTATACTATATGCAAAAATTAATTCCAAATAAATTAAGACCTGAGAACATAAAACTCATAGAAGAAAACATGGGTGATAAGTTCTTTGACATCAGTCTTGGCAATGGTTTTTTGGATCTGACTATAAGCAAAATAAGCCAGTCAGAGAAAGGTAAGTATCACTTGATCTCACTCATATATGGGATCTAATGAACAAAATAAACTGATGAAGAAAATAGATCCAGAGGCATAAAAACATGGAACAGACTATTGAATCTCAGAGGGAAGACGGGGAAGGGTGGGTGGGTGGGAAGAGAGCAACTGGGGAGCTTGTCTACATGTATGCATATAATGGACACAGACAATAGGGTGGTGAAGGCCTGGGGTGGGAAGTGGGGGTGGATCAGAATAGGTCATTGAGGGGAAAACAAGGACATGTGCAATACTTTCAACAATAAAGATTTAAAAAAATTAAAAAAATAGAAGCAAAGGCGAAAATAAACAAGCAGGACTACACCAAACTAAAAAGCTTCTGCACAGTAAAGGAAACAATCAACAAAATAAAAAGGCAACCGACTGAATGAAAGAAAATATTTGTAAATGATATATCTTATAAGGGGTTAATATCCAAAATATATAATGAACTAATACAGCTCAACAGCAAAAAAAAAAATCTAATTTTAAAATGGTCAGAGGATCTGAATAGACATTTTTCCAAAGAAGATATACAGATGGCCAACAGGTATGTGAAAAGATGTTCAACATCACTAATCATCAGGGAAATTCAAATCAAAACCACAATGACATACCACCCAAATATGTTAGAATGGTAATTATCAAAAACAAGAAATAATAAGTGCTGGTGAAGATGTGGAGAAAACGGAATGCTTGTATACTGTTAGTAAAAATGTAAATTGGTGTAGCCACTATGGAAAACAATATGGAGGTTCCTCCAAAAAATTAGAAATAATACTGCCATATGATTCAGCAATTCCACTTCTGGATATTTATGCAAAGAAAATTAAATTACTAATTCAAAAAGATATATCCACCCCCATATTCATTGCAGCATGTTTACAATAGTTAAGATATGAAAACAACTTACGTGTCCATCAATAAATGAATCAAGAAGGTATTATATATACACATGTGTATATATATATATACACATACACACAAAAAAATACATACCTGGTAATACTATCCAATCATTAAAAAGAATGAAATCTTGCCATTTGCAACCATATCATGAACTTTGAGGGTATTTGCTAAGTAAAATAAGTCAGACAAATATCATATGATCTCACTTATATATGGAATCTAAAAAAATATATATATAAACAAAAAATCAAGCTCATAGATACAGAGAACAGACTGGTGGTTGCCAGAAGTGGAGTGTCAGGGGTGGGTGCAATAAAGTAAATACGTCATGGGGATGTCATGTACAGCATGGCGACTATATTTAATAATATCATATTGCATATTTGAAAGTTCCTAAGAGAGTAAATCTTAGATGTTCTCGTCAGAAGGGAAAAATTTTGTAACTATGTATAGCTACAAATGTTAATTAGAATTATTGTGGTGATCATTTCACAATGTATACAAATAATGTACACCTGAAACTAATATAATGTTACATGCCAATTATACCTCAATTTTTTAAAAATGTTGTATAGGTTGATGGTATTAATGCCAATTTCCTAGTTTTGATGTTGTACCTTGGTGTTGCAAGCTGTAACCATTAGGGGAAACTGGGTAAGGAGTACATGGGATATCTCTATGTTATTTCTTACAACTGCATATAAATGTATAATTATCTGAAAAGAAAAAAGGTTAATTTTTAAAAGCAGAAACAGCACAGCTTCTAAGATAGACAATTTCATTAATTATGATCAAATATCTAGTGATTTAGGATTCATTTCCCACCCTCCAATCTAATACTCATTAAAGTACAATACCCACTGATATGAAATTGCTTTACTGACAATTGAGTACAAAATTCATTCTCCATCCAAGGAAACACAGCTCTGTTTTGCAGACAAAGGACAGAAGGAGACCTAAGAATAATGAACTGCACTTCTTTTCTGGGCACCCAATAATACTTATAATTCCTTAGGCACAAAAAGATTTATTAAGTAATGCATTAATTCAAAAGCATTTATTATATGTCCTACCATTTGCCTAGGTTTATATTTGCTTCATTTAATATTTCAACTCTTTAATAACAAGACAGTTTGACTGGACAATCACTAACTCTCCCCTCCTCCCACCCTCAGCTCTAACATTTATAACTCCAGATCCCACTCCCACAGTCATCTTAGAACAAACTGTTATTAATAGAATAGTACCTTGTGACCAGAGAAAAATAACACCATTATTTTGTCATTAGCAGGTAATGTCTGTCCCTTTAAATCAATATTACTGAGGTGGTTAGTGCTGCACAAAGCCTGAGTAACACAGATGGGTTACTGGGCAATGAGAAGGTCAGAATTGTTTGGAAATTACCATTCCTCTTTTTACTCATTTCCTACTGCCCAGAACCAATCTGTGTGTCGTTCTTGGAAGAAAAAAAAAAAATGATGGGCCACGGAAATTGTTTTTCCATGGCTCTGGCAACTGTACGCAAGACCTTAGAGGTGGAAAATTGTGTTTTCTAAAAGGGCATGGGCTTTCTCAAAAAATGCACTTGGGGATTTTAGCAGAACAACTGCCTCCAAGTCAACTGCAATGAAGACAGTGAGAACTTGGTGAAGGCCTGTGGGATGGGGCTGGGTGGAGGGGGCAAAGTGGGGGAAATGGGAGACATCTGTAATACTGTCAACAATTTTTTTTATTTAAAAAAAAACAGTGAGAACTCACTTTGTGTTGTTCAAACCCTATCATAAGCATCACAACTTTGGAATTGGGATCCTATCCTAACCATACTCGAATCCAAATTTCTTTGTGGGTGAGAAGAGATGAAATTCGCTGTTACATCTTATAACAAGAAATGTTTATAAACTATCTTCAAAGACTCCTTACAAGATATAACAGCCCTTACTCAACACAACATTTGGATGAATTAAGTGTAAATAAATATTAAAATGGCTATTAAATTTCCATTCAAATGCATACACATGGATTTAATACTAATAATTAAAAAAGAAAAGATGGCAAAACACATGCAGAGCTTAGCCAAACACAAAACGCTTGAAAAATAAGTCAGATTCTCTGAAAACATAGAGCACTACTAGGCATGCTCATCCCTGGTGACAAGAAACTGAGAAATTGAAACTCAGTCCATTTAAATAAACTCTCTGCTCTCACCCGATGCTACAGTTCATTCCTGCCAAGGGGCCCGGTGGGCTGGCCCCTTAGTGCCAAGAACAAAGCATGGGTCTCCACATGCCTCCCATTCTGTCAGGGCCCCGTGTTCAGATGCTACCAGGGCAGAATTTTATCTCCTCCACCTCCAACCAGGGGACATGTTCAAGCAGAAGTCTCACTTGCTTTTAATCCTTATCTTCTTACCACTAGTTCTTGAAGGGCATTTCAACCCCACCCCCCGCCCCTTTGAGATTGAAATGACTCATCAAGCCTAGAACTTTAGGCTTGTACCTATCCTGACCTGGAGTCCCTTCAGTGACAAAACTGAATATAATGATGTGATAAGACCGAAGCCCCAGCACTGCTATCCAATCAACAGGCCAGGGCAGACAAGGACGGGGGCTGCAGACCTGCCACGCACAGCGTCAGGCGAACATGTAGAGGACAGGCACGCGTGTAGTTGGCCCTACCGACCCTTAACCCCACTCGCTTCTCACAGGGTCAGCACAACTGCAGATACTCGATATTTGTAGAGAGCTCCACAAGTTATAAAAGATTTGTCTCCACATTATGTCTTCAAATCTTCACAATAACCCTCACATGAAGTATGGCCACTCTCAGATGAGGCCATACCAGTAACTCAGAGAAAAAACCTGCTCAGGTCAGTGGGTAGTGAGGCGCTCAGGACTTGAGTCCAGGGATTCCCGGCGCACGGTTAGTGCCCTGTCCACCATCCGCCGCTGAGGCAGAGCGGAGCCATTCAGAAAAACCCAGAGCTGCTAGGTCACCCTCACGCATGCCCAATGCCTTACACACAGAACTTACATCAGCTTTGGAAGACCTCATGCTCTCCTGAGCTCTGCTGCTCAGATTCAAACAGCTAAGCCAGCATCTCCCCACCATCATGACTTCTTTAGTGTTTTAATTCTTAAACTATATGGACCTCAGTGTTTTTATGTGAAAAACAGAATATTCTGAACATTTAAGTCTATTTTCCACTGTAGAAGATCCCAAATACCCCCATAGATATCAAAGCCATCTCTGACAAAATATCTGCCGAGATGTTTTAAAGAATCATGTTACCCGATTAACTGACACTTTTTTGTGTTCTTTTTAAAGATGAGCAAAAAGAAGTAACTATATGAAGTTTTAGAGAATTCATATAGTATTCTCTTTCACTAGTAAGAAGATATTATCTCATCCTTGAATTCAAACCTGGGCCAATAAATTACATTGAGATGCCCCTATTCATCCACTGCATCTCATATTTCATGATCATTAGAATCCAAGACTATAACTCATTAAAGCAAAGTTTTTTGTTTCATATTAACTGATAAAATAGTTCCCTACAAGTCATTTGAATGTGGAACACTCTAACCTAATCTTTGTCAAAAAGCCAAACCAGCTGATTTAGTGGGTATCAAAAACAGGTTTATTTGTATAATTTATAAAAGTATTTTAATTGCCCATCACTCTTGCATACTTTGGAAATAGCTTATTGAAACTAGAAAGCCAAATATTGAAAAACAACCAGACCTATAGTTACTGTAAATCCTGGCCCAAATAAAAGCAGTCAGATCAGCAAAACTCAAGCGAAAACAAACTCAGGAGAAATTTTCAGCCCACTAATTTATTTTTATGACAGAGTAATAGATCCAGTAAACTGAAGAGAAGCAAACAGCATACTATGTCTTAATTTAAGAAAGGCTTTTTTATTTAGTCTCATACAGCAGAGATTAACTAATTAGAAAAATATTCAGAACACAAAACTACTTGGTAGGTTTTTTACCTATATAGCTAGCTGGAGGATTGGTGTATTAGAGCCAAGAAGTAGCTATGAATAGGCAACTCAGCAAAACAAAGAGCTTTTACATTGTAATCTGTGGCATGAGTATTTTGTGTGATAGCGCTCTCACTAGGTTTGAGAACGCCACTCCATTCAATAGAAAAACCCGTCCCTTGGACAGGGGTCCCCGGAGTGATGACACACACAGCCCTTCTGCCCTTGAGAGATTACCTGGACACTGGATTATAGGAGAGGAGCAGGAGGAAGAGGATGTGGGAGTGTTGGGGTCGGGAGGTTCGGGGGGGAGGGGGGGGGCAGGGTTGGGTAAAGGGAGGATAATGCCAGCAAGGAGAGTTACTGAGGAAGAAAAAAATGAGTAGGATGAAAAGGATCTTTGGGTCATAGTGAGGTATAAGTTGAAAACAAATCAATGTTATATACCTAGAAGGGACTCTGAAAGGCCCCTTGCATCAATCTTTGGTGCAATGAAAAATAAAATAAGGATACTATATATAGTGTTTTTTTTTAATAGAATGCAAAGGCTATCCTTTATTGTGAACTCTCTCTTCCTCTCTCTCTCTCTTCCTCTCATTTATGTGGTGGTCAGAGTGGGTGATGCGCTGATACTTTTTCAGGGCCCTTACTTACCAAAAAGAATTGTTAGTAATTCTGCCCGTCTTCAAAATCATTTTAGAAATTGTATTGGTCAGTAAAATCCGAAAGTCTAGAAGTCACTGGCCTAGCCCATCCTTTTGTCCTTTTCACTAAGTAAGTGGGTCTCAGCATCCAGGTCCATTGCATTTGGAAGTTCCCTGACAACTCAGACAAAAATTCAGCCTCAATATGCTGTGGCTGGTCCGGGGCTTGCTCAGTGCCATGCGGCCCACTTGCCTGATATTTTAACTGACTGGAAAAGGAAGGTGGCATGATGCAGGCGTATTCTGGGAATATCAGAAGACCGAGTTCTCACACAAAGTTGAGAAGGGAGGACGTTAACTCACATCCCTGTGTCAGACACCAACAAATTACAATAAGGAGAGGCCTGGCCCGCAGAGGACACAGCAGGAACTGATTAGTTAGGATTAAGGTTCTTGTTCCTAGACATGTGCGGTAAAATATTGCTTGGATCAATTTTATTTGGCTCCTTTGAGGAAGCCAAATTAACTTAAACCAATTGTTAGAAGAACTGCCAGTTGTGGATACTGGTCTAAAATGTCCACCCTGAAGGCTTCTTGGTGAAAACATTTAAGAGCCCCTTTGATAATTAAGAATTCCTCCAACAATTGAATTCATTTGGAATCACACCTTGGTCGGTCCTAAACTAATTATTATAGAAACTTCAAACAGGAAAGTCCTACTCAAGTTCTCCACCCTCTCCCCGCTCCCAACTTCCAGATCCTCAGTTCAAACCAGACGATGAAGAAAGCGCTAAGCAGCGGTTGGGGCCTCACTCAGGTAGTGCCTTCCAAGGAGTTTAGACCTCTTAGCACCAAACTACTGTATTCTCCCGGCACTGCAGGAGCAAAGAGCGTGCCCTCATGGGCAAAAGGACAAAAATAATCCTTGAACCCAAGCTGACCGAGTCACATTCAGGCAGAATCACCTGCTAGCCCTCTACACACACACACACACACACGTGTGTGTAGACACACGAATACGTGCTTTTCATTACATGATTTTTGTACCCTCATTTCCCTTAGAAAAGCCTCTGCCCCCGAAATACACACTGAGCTGCATGACACATGCATAGCTGTCAGTCACCCGCACGGACTCTGGTGGTCAGCAGGCGTGTGCAACACGTTGCTACACGAGATCACCCAGTGACAAGGTGCCATTAAGAAGCAAAGAGCACTGCCTGGAAACGGGGGCCCTGCCACTCAGCACTGCCACTCAGGAGCTGGGTGACCTCAAGCCAGTCATTTACCTCTCCAGGCCTCTGTTTTCTCGTCTATAAAAAGACGGAAGCGGGAGACTGGCGCTGGTCACTTCCCTCGCCGCCTTGCCGTTCAAGGTTCTGGGCTGCTACAAATGACTTAATAACCACCGGCAGCTAAACAGGGAACACGCACCCAGCCAGAGGGTTAGCAGAATCTGTGGCTGACCGTAGCCAAACTTAGACTTTAATGTGAGGTTCTTTTTACAGTGAGTTTTGGAACGCACTCAAAAACCAAAAGGAAATTGGATTCCAATCCCTAAGTCAGTCCAGCAATCGTTTTCCAAGGGCAAAAGACAAAACCTGCAGCCTGGAGAGAGCAGGGAAGGGCGCGGCTGCTGCGTGCCTGCAGTCAACTGCACAGGAGTCCCTGTCCCGGGCCCTGGCCACAGGCTCCGAGGGGCCAGTCCATTTCCCAGCACAGTCCCTGAGAGTGGCCCGGACCCGGCGCCCAGCTTCCCTCGGGGCACCGGAGGCTCCCTGCCATTCCAGTCTGGAGCTGCCACCCTCACCCCATGCTACAAATATCAAGTTGCCCCCCAGACCCAGTAAAACATCAGCATTTATCAGAATACTGCTGGGTCTTCAGAAACAGAGAGACGTGCTCACCAAAAGGAAGAAAGCCAGTCTTTGAACAATGTGGCACAGCTTCGGGGCCCGCCTGGGGTGAATGGGAATTAAAATAATCAAAACCACTGGTAATAGCGTGCTCCAGGAGCAGTTCTGAAATGCAGATTACCCACTCAGTAGTCAGCTCACTAATGGCATTAGATAATATGAAACACAAACAGCAGAAAAAACCATCTAAGCCAATTACCCTGATTATGCTTCTGACATCAAAAGATATGGCAGATGAAGCTAAATTTCCATATATTAATATTTAAGCCAGTATAGAATAGAAAGTAATGCACATAATGAAGACCCACTAGACATGAGTACACAGAGCTAAACTCTCTAATCAAGCAAAAAAAAAAAAACAATTTTCTAAATGATAATTAGCAGTAATCATGTTCTTTAAATGAAGGATATTATAAAGAACAAACTGCAGTATTTTTTAAAAATAAAAATTGTTAGAATTCCCTGTCCTAGCTACAGTGCATTAGATATAATCAACAGAGCAACAGCAGAGGAGCTCTCAGCAGATCTTATCAATAAATGGGCCAGCAGAGAAACAGTTATGTGTGTGACTGGTGTGACCCAAAGTAAGGCATTTACCAAAGAAAGACAAAGCTGACTAGGTAGCATGTTCTAAGCAAGAGAAAGAAAGGAGGGAAGAAGGAAGAGGGAATGTAACAGGAATAGGAAGATGAAACTGGAAATCTGCTCCCAGCCCTAGCTGGTTTGGCTCAGTGGATAGTGTCAGCATATGTACTGAGGGGTCCTGGGTTCAATACTGGCCAAGGGCATATGCCTGGGTTGTTGGCTCGATCCCCAGTGGGGGGTATTCAGGAAGCAGCCAATCAATGACTCTATCTCATTGTTGATGTTTCTGTCTCTCTCTCCCTCTACCTTCCTCTCAGGAATCAATAAAAATATATTTCAGAAAAAAAGAAATCTACTGCTGCTAAAATATTTCATTGAAACAATATACAACTCTGTCCAGGCCTTTAGCTGGCTCTTTGCTTTATTTCTCGATTTGCAAATGATCATTCACAGGGGGCAGGCAGAATTCTCGCCCAGAGAGCAGTGAAGAATGTGAGTGGCATTTGTCTTACTACCTGTGTTGGTATTATGAGTTGAGTAAATAGGGGGGGAAATGGCTAATTAAAGCAACAGCATAGATTCACAATGACACAGACACACACACACACACACACACACACACACACACACACACCATCCACAAAGTACTGACAACTCCTGGTACACATAGTATTTATAAGAACAAAGCAGGGTTCGCTCATAGGACAGTACCACTGAAGACAGCATGATTCCATTGTGCCCCTCACACGGACCTCATCTCTCCTCTCTGCTCTGCAATGGAATGCAGAGCTGAGAGGAATGATGTGCAGAAGACTGCCATTACCTGCAGAATGAACCACGCACAGAACACTGAAGCGACTTCCCTAACATCCCATGGCTGGTCCCTAGGACCACCTGGAAGGTGCTCAGAAACAATGTGTTTTAGTCATTGCCTCTAGGAGACACTTCACATGAGCTGCAATTTGAACCTTGCACAGGAACGAATGCCAGTCTGGGAAACCAGCTCTGGTGTGTGATGGATATTTGATTCCTGAGGTTCCAAAGAAATTTCTATCTGAATTATCACACCAGTGAAGTTCCCGTAATGTCAATTTGACAACAAAGCCAGGTTTTATTATGGTTTCACATTTAACCACCACCACTAACAACAAAAATAGTACCCGTTAAAAATAAAACCCATATTAAGTCAGTCTGAATTTTTAAAGCACAAATAAAAATTTCAGGCTAATTCATACAATGCCAAGTGCCCATGTATTTGCCTTCCAGTTGCCTCATAGGCCTGAGGCAGGAAATCTTGAGGAGAAAACTTTAGCATCAAAAATGCAGAGAAACGTGCTGGCCAGTGTGCCAAGTGGTTAGAGAATCAGCTCACTCACCAAAGGATCACGGGTTCAATTTCTCGTCAAGGGCCCAGGCCTGGGTTGCGGTTCACTCCATCCCCTTCCCCTCTGTCTGGGCATGTGTAGGAGGCAACCAGTTGATGTGTCTCTCTCACATCAATGTTTCTCTCTCTCTCTCTCTCTCCCCCTCTCCTTCCCTCCCTCCCACTCCTTAAAAACAATGGAAAAAATATCCTCAGGTAAGAATAAAAGAAAATTAAATTTTAAACAAATCCAGGGAAACCATGAGTGAATGCACTTAATACACACTTAAAAATGCTAAGGATTGCCAACCTGTGCAGCTCAGTGGTTAAGCATTGTCCTATAAATCAGAAGGTCATGGTTCGATTCCCTGTCAGGGCACATGCCTGCGTTGCAGGTTCTATCCCCAGGGTGGGGCGTGCAGGAGGCAGCCGATCAATGATTCTCTCCCATCAATGATGTTTCTATCTCTCTCTCCCTCTCCCTTCCTCTCTGAAATCAATAAAAATATATTTTTTAAAAAATGGTAAGGGTGGTAAATTTCATGTGAGGTGTATTTTACCACAATAAAAAAAAAAAAGGGAAAACCATTCCAGCAAAACTGAGGCTGAAAAAAGAAAAGATCAACAACAGGGGGGGGCGGGAAGGATAAAAGGTAAAGGGGTGACGAGAAGGATTTCACTCTTGGTGCTGGGCACGCAGTGCAATGTACAGGTGATGTATCCTAGAGTTGTACGCTTGACACCTATATAATCTCATTAACCAATGTCACCCCAGTACATTTAATTTTTAAATAAAAAAGCAACAGAGGTGAGAAGTAAATTGCTGCCTAGGGCGTGAAACAGTACTATCGCAGAGGTCCCCACGGGACCTAGGGTTCTAGCCTATTACTTTCTGCCTTTCTTTATTCACATAAGCAGCCCACATAGGCAGTGGTTGACTTCCCAGTAAAAGCTGCTTTTCAAACAATTACCTTGTGCTGACCGGAACTTCTGACCCAGGTAACTCAGACCTTGTACTGAGGGTGACCACCGTCAGACCCCAGAACTTCCCTTTGAAAGTTACTTCTCTTTACCAAATTGCCTTCCTCACTCTGGGATGTCCAGTTTTTTCTAGTCTGCTGTAGATGTTCTACCATCTGCCCCCAGCCTTGAGCAGAAAGATAAGGAGACGCATACTTCCCAGCGAGTTGCGTTACAGATTGGAGGGAGAAACAGGGCTGCGTTTTGATGAGCGGAGGATCTTCTGGATAACTCCTGCCTGAAAGTGGCACAAAGTAACAAGGTCACCGGGAGCTGGAACAAGAACCCCAACGGAGGCTTTGAAAAATAGCCTGTGTATCCTATTGAGATTTAACATTGTATTTAGAATATTTATTCTCAGCCCTAAATATGGAAGAGCATTTTGTTAAAAATTAAAAAACCTGGAAGACTAAAATGATAAATAAATAAGGTCCTCCTGTTGGACCTAAAATTGCTCAGACGAGCAATCTGCAAAGAAAAGGAAATTATAATCGCTTCTCGGCCTTTTGGCTAAGATCAAGTGTAGAAAAGGAAATTATAGCCCCTCGGTACTCACTGAGCACCTACTATACGATCAGCAATTTCTCAGTGCTGTGGGAAATAGGTGTAGGTAAATGACCAGGTCCCATAAGAAGTCTGCTTTCTTTGTAGAAAAGCAGACTAATCCCACAGCCTTTACTGATGCAAGATACTATGCCACGCCATACAGTTTAGCTCCTGTCCTTCAGTGCTGTAGGAGCTTGGTGATGGGAGTGTCTGCCACAGTACGCCCCTTCCTTAGTATTGGCCTGGCTGTGCAACATCGCTGAGGAAGGTGTACCTTCTATTTAAACCTTGAGAAAGAGCTGTGCTGATGGGGGGTAGGGGCGGGGCAGGGAGGATTGACATGTATCCACAGTGGCTCTGACTGAGTCTAAGTCTATTCCATGAAATCTGTGGCAGGTCATGTCTACTGAGAGCTTCCGATTGTGAAGGCATCCTTCCCACAGCCTCAGGCTGAGGAGGCAGCCACCCTTCAGGTTGCAACCTCACATACTAGTATCCCTCTCAGGGCCCTCTATTCAATAAACATTTAATGAGTCCTAACAGATATTGTGGACTCAGAGATTCAAGGTTTTAGTTCACAGTCTAGAAGGAAGATAGACAAGTCAACAGTTGCAGCACTCTGCGTAAACCACCCCAGGGGGAAGATGTGAATCCTGCCTGCAATAGTGCTAGGAAAAGTGGGAGGGTTTTCTAGGTATACATAAAATGGAAAAATCCCTAATGAGCAGATATGGCTTTAAATTTGTTTTATCTATGAATCATTTTAAACTAGAAAAAAATTATATAATAAACACCCACGCATCTACCACTCATATTTTATAGTCTGTTTGTCCACATACAATAATTTAAATATCTTTCCACCATAAAATGGTATAAACAAAATTAAAAGCAAGTGATAAATAGAAAGATCTATTTGCAAGCAATATAATAAAGGTTTAATAATTTCAATATGTGAAGAGTTGCTATAAATTACTAAGCAAAATAGTAACATCTAACATAAAGATACACATGTAGCCTGGCCGGCATGGCTCAGTGGTTGAACATTGACCCATGAACCAGGAGGTCACAGTTTGATACCCAGTCAGGGCACATGCCCGGGTTATGGGCTTAATCCTCAGTGGGGGACATGCAGGAGGCAGCCTATCAATGATTCTCTCTCATCATTGATGTTTCTACCTCTTTCTCCCTCTTCCTTCCACTCTGAAATCAATAAAAATATCTTTTAAATAAAGATACTCGTGCAATTAGACAAATTCTCAGGAAATTGGAACCATTAAAAACACATTAGAAAATGTTTATCCTTATTAACTAGTAATAACCACAAATATGCAAATTCAGATTGCAATGAGATACCACTATTAAGTACTGGTAAGAGTGTGGAGAGATGGCTGCTCTCATAAACGCCTAGTTAGGAAGGTACATTGGGTTATCTTTCAGAAAAGCAACTTTGAAATATATGTATAAAATATTTAAGTACATACACTTTGACCCAGTAATTCTATTTCTGGTAATCTTCTCAAATTAAAAGATCAGGTTTGGGAAGATTTATATACAAAAAAGTTTATTGTAACATTATGTATAATTGCAAAAACTGGAAACAATTTAAACACCCAAAAGAAAGGAATAGCTAAATGAAGTTCAGAATAGCAGTAAGGTGTGTGTGTGTGTGTGTGTGTGTGTGTGTGTGTGTGTCTGTGTGTGTCTGTGTGTGTGTGTTTGCATGCATGCCTGCTTAGGTTTGGGTGCTCACGATTTTTGATTCAATCAATATGTCAATTAACGGTCCATTAATACTACATTCTTAAAGAAAACTCCCCCTTTTTTCAGCTCCCTGGAGTGGGTTTATTATCCTTGTAACCACATGAATTGCCTCCCCCCAAAACACAGCCTCATTTTACAGATTTTAAAAGTGAGACCCCTCCAGGGTCAGACAGCTAATAAGCAGTGTCTATGATTCCAGAGGCCATGTTTCCACTCACAACCCTGCCTCCCAAGAATGTGGCTCCTGAAACAACCACCAAATGATAATGAAGCTTCTCATTTGTTAAATAATGAGCTTGACACAGAGAAAATTATATGCTTAATATTATCTAGCAGTGAATCACAAACTTTATTAATAATAATTCCTTACGAATGGGAAATCACAGCAATTTGCCTTTTAACATGGCATTAAAAAACAATGTAATAAAGTTTTATTTTAAGCGAACTGATTAAAAATGTCAAGAAAGGTAGTGTTTATGAATAAAGAAAAGTCGTGGGGAAATGAAAATCTGAAGGCTTTATTTATACATTGAAGAGAAGAAGAAGAAATAAGCAATTACAGAAAGTTCAAAGGGGATGATGGTAGATGGTTTGCCTGGCTATTTAATTAGAAAAATCTGCAGACGAGGACGCTTATTTTGAAGCTCTCCATGAATACAAATGAGCTCGTCACATCACAGCAATGTCAACCCAAGAGCAGAGTATTTTAGTATTTCCATGCTTTTCAGGGAGAGAGAGAACTGCTCTCTAAATACATGCCACTTATTAAGATTCAGATGCTGTACAGCCTCGGCTTTACAGGGAAAGTACGACAGGGTATCTGAGCACGAGCAGCAACCAACATAGCTGATATGTCAGAAGGTACACTGTCAACAACAAGCTCACTGTGGCAAAGAAAGGGGCCAGCTCACTGGCCCGGTTGAAGGAGTTTATAAAACCAGCATCGAAACCAGTAAGAGACGGTGAGAACAAACTAGAATATTTCATAGAAAAGCCAACAGCCCTGCCCACCTCAGCTTTTCTCTGAGTATACACCAATGAACATACAAGATTGGCACAATAGCTGATTTTGAGTAGCTCTTCCCAAGTTCTTAGTAAGTGATCTCTAAAAAATTAAAATAGAATATCACAGAGAAATATGTATTGGAAACACTAATATATGTCCTCTTATAGGGTCTCCTTGAGATAATAAAGTCTGATACCAAAGAAAAATAGTTAACTTTGTTTTATACTCAATTCTTATGGACTGAATTGTGTCCCTAACCCCCGGCTTGACTGTATTTGGAAACAGAGACTTTAAGGAGGTAGTTAAGGTTAAATGAGGTCATAAGGGTGAGGTCCTAATCCAATAGGATTGGTGTCCTTATCAGAAGAAGTGATACTAAGAGGACCCTCACAGAGGAAACATCATGTGAGGACATACAAGAAACACCTCTACAAACCAGGAGGATTGAGGCCTCACCAGAAACCATCGCTGCCAGCACTTTGATCTTGAACTGCCATCCTCCAGAACGGTGGGAAGATAAATTTCTGTCATTTGCATCACCCAGTCTGTGTATTCTCTTATGGCAGCCTGAGCAGACGAATAGGCCAATATTTCTAGAACTTCGCTGCACACAGAATATTCAGGTCCCAGAGCCCATGGTAACATCTCTGAAACCACTTGAGACTGTGTCCAGGATAATTCAAAGAGCTGAGTTATAGCTATCCGCCCCCCACACTTGATTGACAACACTTAACAACTGATTGTATTGTCCTCTCAATATTCACTGTATTTATTAAAAAGATAATTACTAGTAAGAAACATATCTATCAAAACTCTTTATAATGATGCTTTTTGTAACAATGCTTAAAAAATAATCTTCACTTATCTGAAAATCTCTATTATGCAGCACTGCTCATTAATAATAATATTTATTAGCACTACCTCTCAGCACTTACTTAGTCACTGTACTAAATGTCACAGGCATTAGCTCATGTGGTCTTTCCAACAGCCCCTAGTGACAGGTACACACTTGACAAAGGGAATTGGGAAAAAAGAGTATGTTGACCAAGGACACACAGCAGTTATGAGGCGTCAGAGTGGTGGTCCCCGGTGTGTGGGCACTGGGCTGCACAGTGCTCATCCTGGCCCTCCACTTCACTGCTAAACTCTCAGAGCCTCTGTTTCCTCGTGTAAAGATGGGCATAACACCTGCATTGCCTGTTATTGTGGGCTGTCCAGGCAGCCCCACTGCAGCACTAATGAATCTGTCCCTAGCTGCCAGGAGAATGGACAGCTGATGGCTTTGCCCAGGGTCACACCCTTCCTGGGGGCATCGGACACCCACTGACCACTGAGGGGCATAGGAAGATGTAAAAGCCCCCCTGAATCAAGATGGGACACCTCTGAAGGGCCTTCCCAGCCCCCAGCTCACTGCAGAGACTGCTGCTGCAGCCACATGGCAGCACCACCCTCCCTCTGCCTCTGCCCTCCCAGTCCTGCTGCCCACACCGCCCTTGACCCCAGGTGTTGACCTCAAAAGCATTCCCCCATAAACCTCCTGCACACACAGCTCCTTCCCAGAGTCGGACTCCTGGAGAACCCGACTAAGGCTTGTGGGGATTCAAGGAGGTGAGCCTTGGGAAGCCCGCAGAATAGAGCATGGCACGCAGTAAGCAAGTCCATGCGCATTTGTTGAGTTGGATGATGCTTTGTCCATTTTGTAAATAAAAATATAAAAGAAGAGAAGTTAGGAGAACATCCATAACTGCATAAACTTATTTTTCTAAATTATATTGAAAACAAAATTCAAAAGAAAGCAAACTTAGGTATTTAATGCCATTTCTTCTTATAACAAGAAAAATCCTATTGTGTGTGCTTCTAACTGCCAACTGTGCAAGAGGAAAAACTATGAAATCAAAGACTATACATAGTGAAATCTTTTATTTTGTCCTTATTTTATATCAATTATGTTATTCCTTCAGATCAGTGTGACACATATTGAGATAAGAGAGACAAGCGATTTTATCACCCTACTAGTGGCTCAGTACATGAAATTCGTGCAGGGGGCAGAGGGGTGTCCCTCAGTCTGGCCTGCACCCTCTCCAATCTGGGACCCCTTGGGGGATGTCTGACTGCCAGCAGTCGAACATCCCTCTCGCAATCCGGGACCGCTGGCTCCTAACCACTCACCTGCCTGCCTGCCTGATCGCCCCTAAACACCTGTGCCTCGGCCCCGCCACCATGGCTTTGTCCGGAAGGATGTCTGGAAGGTCTCCGGAAGGTCTCCTGGTCTAATTTGCATATTACTCTTTTATTAGTATAGACGTCTTTCAGGAAACCTAAGGGCTGTCTGATTTCTCACATTGCCTCAGTTCTGACTCTTACTGCAAACGTAGCTGGCACAAAATCTCTTACATCTCTGCAACCTCACCAGCACCGATGTGACAGACACGCAGATATCTGGGATAGTGCCTTGTCCCGCCTCTCAGGCCATTCGCACAACCATTCAACCCAGGTGGCTTCTTCCTGAGTGCACTACCTTCACCTTCAACCCTGCTCACCTTGAGGTTTTAGTCTCACAATAGAACCATACTCTAAATATGAAGGAGACAATAAAGTCAGTGTCTAAACCCCACCCATAATTTTTAAATAATTTACTCCTCAGATCACTTTAAAAAGCAATTTTAAAAAACAACAATCTAAAGGAGGTCAGCTGTCAGCGCCAGGTGCGGAGGGCACTCTTGCAGAGGCCTCGCATTCATTTCCCTCCTGTGCAGATACGCGTACAGATCCCCTGGAAAGAGGCGCAATTACCAGCCTCTGCCAGATCAATCTCCTTAAATTGAATGTCAAAGAAACGTCCTGGGAAGTCATTTACATGTAGCCCACTCATCGCCCCTTTCGGATGAACTATATCAATTCGCCGGGGAGCATAACCTTCTCAGAGACACATTTACATTTATATAAGGTGGAGTGGAAAATAATCGTGCTTCTCTGAGAGAAAAATGACAATTGCATCAAGGCGTCTTCTACCTTTTTATGGGTCACTCATAACCCTGCTTACATCTGTGGAGAGGATGCCTGGAAAGGCAACGCTGTTTATTGCCAGCGCTGTTTGAGCCATTCACAAGGGCTTTCACCTTTTCCCTTCTTACAAGTACACCTTGCTTAAGTTTGGTATATGTTGCCCCCCAAAA
This sequence comes from Myotis myotis, assembly GCF_014108235.1. NCBI lineage: Eukaryota > Metazoa > Chordata > Mammalia > Chiroptera > Vespertilionidae > Myotis > Myotis myotis. The sequence goes on from NW_023416357.1 coordinate 39,746,621, forward strand.
AGAAAAAAAGTATCATGTGGCAAAACTTTCATCTTAAAAGGTTTCCTCAGAACATTTCCCCTCTGAAAGTCTTAAGTAAAGATTGAACATTTAGCCCTAGCTGGTTTGGCTCAGTGGATGGAGCATCGGCCTGCAGACTGAAGGGTCCCAGGTTTGATTCCCGTCAAGAGCACATGCCCAGGTTGTGGGCTTGATTCCCAGTAGGGGGCATGCAGGAGGCAGCCTATCAGTAATTTTCTCTCATCATTGATATTTCTATCTCTCTCTCCCTCTCCCTTCCTCTCTGAAATCAATAAAAATATAATTTTAAAAAAGATTGTACACTCAATGGTTTTATAAAAAACACTGAATAAATACTATTATCTACATGTGACATTCATTTGCACTATATCTTATGATCTATTGACATAAAGCAGTTTATTGGTCAATATCAGTGGCCAAAGGCAGAGACAGAGGTCAGGTTCCAGCCATCTGGAAATCTATTATCACTGGACTAATGCACAAACCTTTCATCTCTACAGATCTGGTTTCAGCTTCATCAGTTAAAACTGAGTTGGGTGGCCTTGTCTTACCCACATTAAAGACCCATTATGCAGTTTTGCCTCACAAAGCACCATTGGTCATGGGCATCCATTAGTATAAGCCAACCTTAGGGAAAAGTCCAGTTTCCGAGACATGCCTCCTTCTCTGATCACTTATTCCCTGCTCTGGATGACCCTGGGCAGAATTATAAAGTAGGCAGTTAGTATGGGGTTACTCTCAGTCTATTAGTCAATGGTGTAGAACGGAAACAGACCGAGGAATGGAGCAAGAGACAAAAGACCTGGGTCCTCATCCCAGTTAGCCTTAAGCAAGTCACTAAGTCTCTGCGGCTCAGGATCATCATCTGTAAAATGGGGCTAAAAACCACCCTTACATCTTGAGGGTTCTTAGAAGGATCAAAAGGGCTCTCATGGCTATGAAAGCTATAAATCATTTGTAAATGACAACCACTATTTTTGGGGGGCCCTCCGTTCTACATTCTACATTTTCCATATGTGTCTCCCCATTTACAGAGACCCAGTGTCCTCTGATTACCTCTGCTCTTACCCAAGTCCAGGCTGTTATTAATCGTACACCACGGGCCTTTCCTGCCTGCTGCATCCCAGTGATATTTCCCTGTTGAGTTCCCCTTCCCACAAGATGCTAGGTGTCAAGCTGAGAACCTGCTCCCCCTGTGCTTCAGAGCAAGCGCTGCCGTGCCAAGCACTTATTGGAGACCCTACATTTTCCAAAGCAACTTCAGTATTGGCACAGAAGGACTAGGAACTCACAGAAATGAAGGGACAACCTTTGGCAATTTTCAAAACCAGAAGTGGGCCTGATGACTTCATACCACTCTGGGCCCAGGCCTAGAAATCCAGGGCCAGCCCAGTCCTGGGAGAAATAAAGATGACTTCCATACATCCATATCCCAAACTCCTGTGAGTTGTCTACATCCCCAAACCACAGGAAACTCTGTAGACGATATGTCTCACCTGTGATCATAAGAGATTGGCCTCAACTTGGAACTTTCTACCATTGCCAAGTGGATTGCTATTCCCTTTACTCCTCTCATATTACTGCAGATACATCGATCGGTTAAATTGGAACCAAAGACTCTTTTAAGCTAGCTCAAAATTATCCCCTTGTGGCTTCTTGATAAATATAATTCAAAAAAAAAAAAACAACAAAGAGATTTCTTCACATATCCCTCAATGCTTTTGAGGCACTTTTCTTCAGCCACAATTTGGCTTATTCTCAGGAAATTCAAACGAGAATTAATATGGTCCTGAACCAAACTTTTAGAGAAGCACTCATGCTGCCCCCAAATCATATTAAGGTAAGTGTCTATCTCACTGAACGGAAATGTTTTTATATAAGGCCCTGCATGGAATGCCCCAGCTGCTGCACTTCCCACCCCCTCCTTTGCCCCCAGAAAGAACAATGCACTCAAGGTCATCCTATGGGGGCAAAGCTCTTGGGACAAAAGTAAAAAACTCTCCAACTCCCTCACCTCAGCCCTACCCACCCCAAACATATACCCACTGCTAATCCAGGTTTCACAAATGAGATCATTTCTCAGAAGACATTAAGGGAAAAAAATCACAAGGAGCAACCCAAATAATGGTTTAAAGCCTGGTGAGGAAGCCAAGGGCAGGTTCAGGTTCAGGGCTGGGGAGGGGTGGTGCAGGGGTCAAGAAGAGAAGAGGAGGCGTTAGGGCTCCTCTTGCATATAAGGACCTGAAGGCTTTTTTAGCAGCAGACACAGCTCCCTACCCTCAATCTTCCTTAGCCAAGGGGTTTTGTTTTTGTTTTTTGCTTATTTTTAAATAATAGTTGACATACAATATCCTATTATTTTCAGGTATACATAGTGATTAGACATTTATATACCTTACCAAGTGATCACCACAGGAAGTTGAGTACCCATCTGGCACCATACGTAGTTAGTGCAATGTTATTGCTCATATTCCCTGTGCTATACTTTACATCTTGTGACTATTTTATAACCATTATTTTGTACTTCTTAACCCAGCTGAGGGCTTTACTGAGCATTAAAAAAATAAAGTGGCTGGAAGCATATTAAAATTTTAGAATTTTATATCTCCAGTCCCGAGGAATGGATCAATAGGTCTGGATTTGGGACTTTGCATTTTTAACGGGTACCACAGGTTTTTCTGAAGCAGGTGACCAGAGAAGCTCACCTTACGATTTTCTGGCCATTGACTTCAGGACATTGAGCAAAACCTGCAGTGAGTGGCTTGGAAGTGAAGATGCTGGGCTTTAAGAATGGGACTCTCATGCCGGCATGATCCCAGGGGAAGGTGTGTGTGAAGATGCTCAAAGAGAAGGGTGTGACTTGAGAAAATCAGCTGACGTGATAGCTACACTTCGTGTCTGCATAAAAGGAGATGCTACGATGCTCAACCATTATTTTCAGAAGGTCTTAAAGATGTATTCTTTGATCCCTGCCTACTTAAAAATTTGGACTTAGGACAAAAAAATTGTCTAAGACCAATGCCCATAAGTAATAGCAATGAACAGCTGTAAAGAATGACTTTATCTTGCCTCAAAGTGAGTTGATATAGGCATTTCCACCCTTGCAGAAACACCATTTCTGTATTTTTATTTAGTCCCATAGATATACTAGTAAGCAGAGTTGACACTGTGCTTTGTGTTATACAAGGAAGGGACACTTAAAGCAGCCCTACAATTTTTTTAATAAAATATAGTAAATATCTATGTTGCCTACTCTATTCTGTTGACCATCTCAAAACAGAGTGCTTTAGCATGGATTTCTTTTCTGGGAACTCTGTTTTGAAAGCTATTTTTCAATATTCCAAAAAGACATTTCTAGTATTCAAAAAAGGAAATCGTACTTTTCTCTGAGTTAAGACTATATGGACCAATATTGAATACTTGCAGTTACTTGAGTATGTTAACAATCTTTTTAAAAGATACAGAGGTCCTTGATAGCAAGCCGTGGGGGAAGCCTCCCTGCAGAGGAGCAGCTCACTCTTCAGCTGTATCCTGGCAACTAAAGGTGGCTTAATCAGAGTTAAATTCATTTCCCAATTAAAAGCCTTTAAAAATGTTCTGCTCAAGAGCTATCTCTGGAAGCACAAATCACTACATCTGTCATTGAATCACATGCAATGTCAGGTTGAATTTTTGTTTTTTAATGATTTTATTTTGGTCCCCCCAAAAAATTAAGGCAAGAACGAACACAAGAAAGGGAAGCTGTCAGAAAAATGAGCACATTCCAAAAACCAAATAAGCTGTCTCCCAAAAAAGCATCACTTTCTTGGTTGTTTATCATATGCTCAAGTGATTTGCATATTGTTATTTCAGGTGGAACTTTCCATTGCATTTCCATTCTCTCAAGAGACTGTTGGTACCACCTCCGCATCCTTGTTGCTATGGAAACCATGTAGGACAAGGAGCAAAGGCAACAAAGCTTTAAACAAAAATATTAACGAAGGAATCATCTGGAGAGAACATGAAAATTGCTTTCCATCAGGCAAAATATATTGAGAAAAATTACCAACATTTATAATCTGCCCTAAACAAATAATTACCTAGCAATAAAGATACTTTCACCATCTTTGTTGAACTGATCTTATTTTTTAAACCTGAATAGCAATCATGTTATACAGCTTGAATTTTATTTACTTGCCCTCTCAAGTGTTAAAGCCTTTAGCTTATCTCATATAAAAAGAGATCGGTTTAAAATTTGCCATGCTAAATTGGTAAAAATCATTTTAGATTCTTCACATTCATGGAGAAGTTTCCCTGGCTCAAGTAATCAAAAGTAGTAGTGAACCTAGAAGTCATTATACACAGCTTTGAAATGTGTGTGACCTTTGAAAACCATCTTAAACTCTACATTTTTGTTCCCTCCTCTGGAAAATAAGATGACACCACTTATGATCTAATAAAAAGTTTGGCACATGATTGGCATTGAATAAACGCCAACTAGCACGGTGGCATTGCAGCTGATTCCCTCAGCACACACCAAGTGAATGGCGGAGACCGATTAGAGGATCGTAGTGGGTGGCAAGACAGTTGAGAGAACAGGATCCAAGTCTGGTCTAAAAACTGCTGTGAATAATCCATAAAGTGGGTTATCCATATGATCAAATACTGACTATCCATGGAAAAGAGCTTCCCCCACCCATCCAAGATAAAGGCCCTGGTGGACACAATAATTCCAGGTTGTGGTTTGACACTGAGCACTGGCAATGCTCATGCCCACAAGCTCAACTATCCAGAGCACAGAAATATCACATTATAACATCTGCCCTGTGGCAAAGGCGTTTTGAGAGTCGTGCACACTCCTCCCTCCTCTCCACCAGCATCCAGACTGCTAAATATTTGGTGCCAGTGGTTACAGTTGATTCCATTTCCAGAAATGCAAGGCAGCTGGAAAATATTTCTCCTCCGGGGGAAAAACCTACACTGTTACTATCTCTTCAGTAACCACAGGAAACCATGATGATACGTATAGAAATCGATTGTAATGCAATGTAAAGCACACAATTCACCAAACCCCAAACAGGAAAAACATCCATGTTGGAGCTATGGCATGAATTTACCCACAATTCGCATTGTCATTTGTGATTACTGGCTATAGTGAAAACTGCTCCCTTTTCTACAAGTGTAGCTGGGTGAATTTAGACATTTTTTTGGATATGTAAACTTAAGTTTGTTAATGTAATTCCTTCCTACTCAACTTCTTTAATTATTTTACCAAAAATGAGAAAATAAGCTGACTCTGACCCTCACACTTCTGCTGCCCTTATTTTTATCATGTTAAATGAGTTGAAGAATTCATTTAAAAGGTTTAAATAAATCACACTTAGCTCCATTTTTTTTAATCTTTCGATTTAAATTAACAGTATTTGCAAGAAAAACCTCTGTTTATAGGAATCTACAACGTGTCCTAAAATGTGGTAAGCATTTTATTACATTTTCTTGTTAAATCCTCACAACAATACCGTGAAGTACATACGTTGCTATTTTACAATGAAAGAAACCAAGGCTAGGAGAGCTAGTAAGTTACTTGCCTAAGGGCATAAAACTAGAATTGATTGAGCCAGGATAGATCTTTTGATTTCAATTCCAGTGCTCATTCTTCCACCAGGACATCTAATTGAACTTATCCAAAAGTCAGAAGCCAAGTTTTCCAGTAAACTTGATTAAGAGTCACCGTTATTGCCCTAGCCAGTTTGGCTCAGTGGATAGAGTGTTGGCCTGTGGACTGAAGGGTCCCAGATTCAATTCTGGTCAAGGGCACATACCCAGGTTGTGGGCTTGGTCCTCAGTAGCGGGTGTGCAGGAGGCAGCCAATCAATGATTCTCTCTCATAGATGTTTCTCTCTCTCTCTCCCTCTCCCTTCCTCTCTGAAATCAATAAATATATATATATTTTTCAAAGAGTCACCCTTACTTATCTTTGATTGCCATGATGATACATTATTTTTTCTTCCACAAAAGTCTATGTCAATGGTTCCAACTCTGAGAAGCTTTTTTTAAATTGATTTAAGAGAGAGAGAGATTTGTTGTTCTTCTTATTTATGCATTCATTGGTTGATTCTTGTATGTGCCCTGACCAGGGATCGAGCCCACAACCTTAGCGGATTGGGAAGACTGCTCTAACAAACTGAGCTACCCGGCCAGGGTAGGGGAGCTTTTTTAACACAGATGCATAGGCTCCCACCCTCTGGGGTGAGAACGGGCATCCTATATATAGTTTTAAAGTACACCACATAGTTGAAATGTGTAGCTAGGACTGAAAACCACAGCTTTAAAATACTATATTTTTTTTGAATCTAAGAAGTCATTGATTGCAAGTCACAACCTGATTTCAGAGACATTAAAATGGGAACAACAGTTAAAAATAATATGAAGTCAGAGATTGTAAGTCCCATCCTAGTTTCAGGGATGTTAAAATATGAACAAATGTACATTTCAGAATTGTTTAAAAAGAGAGAGAATTTGCCATATAAGGTGAAGAAAAGTGAGACATGATATTGGGCTCCTCGATTACATAAAACAGAGAAGTTAGAATAAAATGATCTCTAAGGCACCTTTTGTACATAAGGCTTTGTGATTTGATGATTTTATATTCAGGGGGAACCCCCCCCTCCACCCCACTCCTCAGAGCTCAACATCCCCCATTACCTGTTCCACCATCCCTGTCCCACTGAGATTAATAACAGACTATTCAGTTTTCTATCTCATGTTAACAAGTGTGGACAGGAAGTACGAGAGAAAGATGAGTTAAATGAGCATTTGCATTTCTTAATCCATATATGATAGGATAATATGGAGCCATTTAAAATCATGTCTTAGAATAAGAGTATTGTGGGGAAATTCTCATGATACATTAGTAAATAAAACAAAGATTCAGAACAGGCATGACTGGAGAGATACACATAAAACATTGCATCAAAGTGCTGCAATGACAATTTCCATCATCTTTATACTTCTCCAAAGTTTAATAGCAAACATATATTATGTTAAAAATCAGAAAAAGTGTTATTCATATATGGAGTAAATATGAATGAGTTATTATAAAAATTAGAATAACTACATGAAAATTTCCTAAGAACCAATATTAAATTAAAAGTAAAAGAATATAAAATTGTAAATATCATATAATTAAAAGTATTTTTCCCATTCATAGAAAAGAAGACTACAAGAGAAAAAAAAATACAATAATATTATCAAGTAATTATCTTCATGTGGTGGAATTATGGATCACTGTTAATATTAAAATTTGAATTATTGAATATTATTCCTTATACTCTTAACTTTTTATGAGAAAATATGGCTTTAACTTTGCAAGAACATAAAAACTACTCACCACTCATATTTAATAGGATTTACATGTGTCAAATTTAACTCAGGTTTCTCTATTTTTAAGGAATAAAACCTAAGTACAGTTAAAATCCTACCCCTCCTTCCGTCTCCTCCCCTTTTTTAGAGTTAACTCTTATTCTGTAATTACTATTATTATGTATATGCATGTTTTAGAATTTATGCTACTTACATGTTTTATAAACCACATATCTTATTTTTAATATGCAGAGTAATATACTATACATATTCTTTTGTCATTTTTTTCACTTTAAGATGTTAATATGTGTAGATCTAATTCATAGATTTTCACTGCTATATACTATTCTATTGTCTGAATATCTGGTACTCTACCCATTACTCTGTTCCACTGTTCCTCAAACTTCAGCATGCATCAGAATCACCTGGAGGGCCCCACTGTATAATCTATATACAGACGTCCTCGGGCTACATCGGACTCAATGTACGTCATTTTGTAGTTACATCGCCATCCCCCATTTATTTATTAAAAAAAAAAGTTCCATCATTTCGACATATGTACATATGTGCTTTATGTTTTTTATTATTTATTTACCACAAGTAAAGTTCAGGAATTGTTATTTTTCTTTTAAATTTTCTTTACTGTTTCATTTCATTACTGCTGTGTATGTGCTCCATGTGAGTGACTTAGGTGCTTATGTAGGTGGGTTCTGACTTACAGTGAAAATCGCATTACATCGCACTGTAGGGAAGGATCTCCGACGTAACCTGAGGACCTATTATATATAAAAGCCCAGTGACCAAACAGCGGAATGACCAGAATGACAGGTCGCTATGACGCTCACTGCAGTGGTCAACTGGCCCAATCCAAACCCTGATTGGCACCCCCAAACCATCCATGGTCCCTCCCCCCGGTCAGCCCTGCCCCCGATCACCCACCCCCACCCCAATCGGGGGCAGGGCCAGCTGGCCAACCACCCGCGGGCCCTCCTCCTGGACAGCCCTGCCCCTGATCGGCCCCCATCAGGGCAGGCCAGCTGGACCCCACCTGTGCACAAATTCGTGCACCAGGCATCTAGTACTTAAATAAATGAGCATGGCTGTATTCCAATAAAACCTTACTATGACATCAACATTTGAATTCCATATAATTTTTACATGATATAAACATTATTTGTCTTTATTATTTTTAAGCATTTAAAAAAGTAACAACTATTTACAAGCTACTCAGAAACAGACAGCTGGTTTGACCTGGGACTACAATTGGTCAAGCCCCTCCCCTAGTCAATTGAGGGTGAATCTACTTTTTGCAATTACAAGCAGCACTCCCGGAACATCTGATGGAGAGTCTTAGAGTAAATGTTAGAAGTAAAATAACTAAATCATAGAAGAGATACTGTACATCTCCAAATTTACTGAGACTTGCTCTACAAAGTAATGGTACAAAAGCTGTCTTCCACCAATGAATGTGAATTGCTGTTTTCGTAGGTCCTTGGGAACACTTGGTATTAGCAGGCCTTTTGATGTTTGCCCATCTGCTGGATGTGAAATGGTACCTGCTGTTTTAATTTGCATTCCCCTGATCATTCCTGAGGTTGACATCTCTTCAGTTGACCATTTGCCTTTTCCCTCCTCTGAAATGCCTCTTCATACCTTCGCCCATTTTCAACATTATTGATGTGGTGTCATTTTATAAATTCTGGATACATATTCTTTGTTGAATTTTAGAAATTGGAAAAAAAACAATCTGACATTTATTTTTTAGCTCAATTATAGTGTTTTGTCACACTCAAGTTTAGTAATTTTAATGTAGTCAAATGTATAGATCTTTTACTTTATATATTTTAAGAAATCCCTTTCTATTCCAATGTGTTAAAAGTTTAATCTCCCTTTCTTTTCCCCTAAATTTTCTAAGTTTTGACTTTCATATTGAGCTCTTTAATCCACTTGGGCTTTATTTTTATACTAGTGAAAGATATACATCTTTTTTTCTTTTTTATCCTAGAGGCAAAGATGTGGAAACAAAGTTAATGGACTACAGGGTAGTGAGTAAATAATGAGTTGCTGCGATAGGATACCCAAAATACGTTCTAAAGGGCCAGAAAATATCTGCTGGGAAGCAAAATCTTCAGCCACATTCGTTTCTTAAATGTAACTTTTTGATAAAATATGAGCAAAAGCTTTGTAAAAGAAATTTCTTGCCCTCCCCACCCCCCAAAAAAAGAGATAAAACCAGAGTGATTACTTCAAAAACAGCGCCTAGTGTCTGGACAGTTTTCCATGTCAACAACAGTGGACAGTTTTCCATGTCAACAACAGTGGACATGTTAACAAGTCCATGATTTCTGAACCTGAGGTCGTCTACCTACACAGAGGAGCAGAAAATCAAGCGAGGAAGCCTGGGCCGTGGCAGACAGGGAGGCGGGCAGTGCTATCTGAGTGAAATCAAGAGGGAGTGAGCATGGTCAGCTTCACTACTGGCTTCGTTCAGAGAGCGCCACGGGAAGTAAAATTAATAGGCAATATAAAGTCTCACTGAGAATAAAGCACTCATACACCTCAATTGCTGTGTTTTGCTGAAATATTAGATTGAACCATGTGAAGTTGCCATTCTTGTAATTTATAAAAAAGGTTGACTATCTTTACTTTCATATAGCTCAATTTATTAGAAGAGGAGAGTGCCAAGTTAATAATTATTCAGGAGTTGTGTGCTCCCAAACTCGTCAGTAGAATGGAATTTCCAACTCGGGTTCAAAGAAGAAACTCACTGGTGCTGGAATCACTCCCTCTTCCCACCCAATGTGATAGCAAGCGGCAAAACAGGAAATTAGCTACCTCTCAGACGAAAGGAGAAATCCCCGGGGAGACTTGATGACTTCTTTCTCCAACTGATAAAGATTATGGTCTCAGGACTGTGGTTCCAGGTGTTCCTTTCCCTAAAGCTCACCTCTCCGATGACATGAATAATGCTTTTCGCAGAAATGGCATCCTGTTCTGCTTACTCACACTCCGCTGTTCAGTTTGGTCACCCAGGATATGAGATCATTAAACTACTGAAATTAATCTGTTTTACAAAACAATTAAAGCTGCTTGGGTCTTTCAGAAAGAAGCAGCAGAGCAATTTGTTTTCTCCCATAACATCTAGTGAGGCTGCCTTCCGAAACCATGTTCTTCAATCTGGCTCTTCCAACTCTTTCATAGCAAACCCGTGGCTCAACACTCACATCAGTTCATCGTCCCAGCTGTCAGCTGGGCAGCCAGCTTATACTCTGACACATTCCCTCTTCTCCAAACACACAGTATGTGTTTCTGATACTTCACTGGGTTTGCCATTCTGAAACTAGGAAAGTAGATTGTATTAGTGTACCAAGGAAATGTGAGGGAACCCAATGAGCTGTGAATCTTTTGACGAGAATCCCAAAGTACATGCATTAGGTTAACTACCGTCAGTCTCAGATTTTCTTGTTTTCTTTTGTTCCCCCATATTTTCAACACTGTCTCAGACTGCTCCGTTACGGTCATGGCTAATTAAATGAGAATATTCTAAATGAAGGAAATTGAACTGGAAGCTTTTAAAATTCCCTTCTCATCATCTAATTATATGAATAGCATTTATGGGCAGCCTAACTCCAGCTAATTCACTCTCTGAATCTTTAGCTATCATACAATTTGAACATCAAACCCTAAAACCACAGGGTGGGTATTTTCCACTGCTCTGGTGATATATTCTTTTCCCTAAACCATGTTCTGCCAGCAGACTGCTTTAAGGCTAACCCCGGGTAGCCAGAAAGTCTTCAAAAACCGCATTCAAATGACTACTGTTGTCCTGCCTACTTTGAGCATTCCAAGATTTTCATCTTCAATGGCTCCAGATAGAGCCACTCAAATTAAACATGGTTGAGAAGAGAAAACTTGACAGGAAATTATAGGGTTTCTGTAGTCTCCCCAAAATGCTGGCTCCCTGACATCCCATCACACTAGACATTAGCTCTGTATCCAGCAACTATACAAGAGAGCCTTACAGTGACAGAAGATTCATCCTTCAATCTATCCATCAAATTTCCCCACTTCTTGTACTCCTCAACATCTTGCCAACCATCCTTGCCCATTTCTACATCTACAGTTTTAATAGGGATCCTGCTGATTTACCACAATGTCCTTTCAATAAGCACACAAAAAAGACTAGGAAGAGCCACTGTCAAAGCAGCCATATCTCCTTAATTGCACGAGGGAAGATTCTTGGGTAGCATGTCATAACTCAAACTGGATGAAGCAAAAATCCATGGGTAGAAGTGAGTTCAGAGGTCAAATGATGTCATCAGCATTTCAACTCTCCATTGTGTGGGTTTCATTCTTACCTTCATCTTCGGGATCCGCAAGATACAGGTCATTTGCATAATAAACTAAGGGATTCCTCATTTTCCCCCAACAGACAAAGAGGTCTGAGCAAAATGGTCTAGAAGGAGTCAGAGCTCAGGGGCAGAGAGCTTGGTTATAATCTCAGCTCCCTTACTCTTCTGTTGTGTGTCTTGAACAATTTATTTCACCTCATCTGTAGAATGTCACTTCCTCTATGAAACTTTCCCCAACTACCTTCTCCTTCTTCATCAAACTAGTCACTTCCTCCCAAATACTCACAACATGCTGTATGGCACTTACCCTGACCAGATACTAGAGTGGTAGCTCTTGGAGAATAAGGATTCTCTATTTCTTTGTGTAGGACACAATGGGTACAGAATATTCCATTCACTGGTAGGATTAGAAGATCTCCATTAATCTTTGAAGTCACGTGATTTATATTATCATTCTACCCAGATTTATCCTTGCCTGGCTGGACCAACCCCTTCTGTATCCTTCTCTTCTCTGGAGCAGCTCCCCAAACCCAGTCTCCACCTTTGAGATTTTCTGGACTAACTTCTACCCATCTCCACATCCAATTCCCATTCCTCTGTGTTACTATGTTCCATATGATCCTAAGTACTCCTTCTATTGCTCATGTGTGTTAAAAATGCCTGACGTGAGGCCTGATCTTGCCAGTCTTTCAGGGTTTTCTTTATGTTTGTTCGTTTATATTTTTATTGATTTCAAAGAGGGAGGAAGAGAGATATAGAAACACCGATGATGACAGAGAATCATTGATTGGCTGCCTCTTGCACGCCCTACAGTGGAGTTCGAGCCTGCAATCCAGGCATGTCCTCTGACCGGGAATCGAACGGTGACCTTCTGGTTCATAGGTCAACACTCAACCACTGAGTCATGCAAGCCTGGCTTAAGTCTTTCCATTTTTAAGGCTTCATGCCTGACTACTGCAAAACCATCTTGGCTTGCAAAGTGCTAAAAATCAAAGGCTATGGTTCCATCTACACATTGCCCCAAGCATATAGCTGTCTCATAAATGTTTTTAAGGATAATGAATGGTAATGACATTCAGACTGATTATGTTATTCTGCAGTATATGCTCCAAATCCAGATGAGCACAAAGTTCAATTTAAAATGTATAATTCGGTGAGTCTCAATAGGAGAAGGCAGCCAACAAATGTATAGGAGGTGGCAGGGCTAGTAGTTTGAAAGAACATAGTCAATATAATCATATAATGTTATACATTTGGAAAATGTCAAACAAAATTAACTTATTTAAAACAAACTATACTTCCATTCATGGATACTTCCTATAGTGTGGATCTTTTCTTACCTTCACGACACCCTTTGATTTCAGATACGGCTACTAAAGTTCAAAGAAGTTAAGTTACTTCCCCAGGGCCAAACAGCTAGGACACAGCAGGGAAGACTTGAACTCAGGGCTGCTCTTCATTCCACCACACTGCTTCGCAAAGAAAGAGGCAGCCGTGTGGCAGGCCCAGCCTTCCGGGATTTGCACTCCGTCATTCTCCCTCCCTCCTTGATCTCAATGGGGAAGGACCTTGCAATTTCAGAAAAAAAACTTTTTTTGTCTCATAAAATGGGGTGAGAAAGACTCTTTCTCTAATAGTAAAAAAATAATAATAAATTCTCTAGGGGCTAGGGTGCGACTAACACCCAGTCTCACAGAACAAATCCCAACACCCACCTCCTTCCTTATGCTGAAGAGCCTACATGCCTCCTGGCTCCTGCCCAGAAAACAAAGCGGTTGGGTGCCCTGGCAGCTCTCCTGGTCTCTCGGCTCTGCTCACTGGCCTCTGAGAAGCTGGACAGTCTATGCAGTCGGTCCTCACCTAATGTCCTCTCCGTTTTTGGAAACTGTGACTTTAAGCGAAATGACATAACGAAACCAATTTATACCTAATTGATATAAACAAGAGTTAAGTTCCTATGGCACATTTCTGGTCATAAAACATCCCCAAACTCCTAGAGACCCAAAACACTTTTAACATTAAACATTGAAATAAATGTGTTAATAAAAACAAGTAAGATTGCCGAAACCGGTTTGGCTCAGTGGATAGAGCGTCGGCTTGCGGACTGAAAGGTCCCAGGTTCGATTCCGGTCAAGGGCATGTACCTGGGTTATGGGCACATCCCCAGTAGGAGATGTGCAGGAGGCAGCTGATCAATGTTTCTCTCTCATTGATGTTTCTAACTCTCTATCTCTCTCCCTTCCTCTCTGTAAAAAAATCAATAAAATATATTTTTAAAAAAACAAGTAAGATCATTCTTTTCTAACCTGCTTATTCCAGTTCAGGGTCCTGGGTGGCCTAGCCTCTCCCGGCAGCTCAGGGCACAAAGGCAGGCACCCACCCCAGACAGGGTGCTGTCCCACTAGCGCCACTCACACCCACGCTCACTCAGACTGGGACAATGTAGACACGCCAGCTCACCTCACAAGCACGTCTTTGGGATGTGGGAGGAAACCAGAGTCCCCGGAGAAAACCCACGCAGACCTGGGAAAACCTGCAAACTCCACACAGACGGTGGCCCGCAATGCATGTTTTTTTCTCATCAATGTTATTACAAAACAAGATTGAAGGCAGCGAGGTTATCCGAAGACCTGCTGTACTTTTGAGCAGCCCCTACATGGCAGGCCTACTCCAGACAATGTTGCTAGTTTCTCATTACAGTGAGGTCATCAGAGAGCTGAGTGGAGCTTGTTGAAATAGAGTGGTAATTAACAGGTTATCTGAGTCCCATCTGGTAATGGCAATTCCACTGAATCAATAAAATCTCATTTTTACAAATATATCCTGGCACCGTGTGCTCCCCTTCGTGACTTGCAATTCAACGTCTCGTTTCACACTCCATTTTGTGCAATGATTTTTGAAGAGCGGCTTACATCATCCACTCCTCGATGTTCAGAATCGCTTTCAAGAAAAAGCTTTGGGGTGAGATTTCACACTTGGCAAATTTAAACACCACCGTGGAGGCATAGAAAGCAGAAACAAAAATAGTTTTCAGGGCAAATTAGGTCATGAATTTTGTTCAGATGTGGAACTGGCCTCAGAGAGCCCTTGCTACGGACGTTGGAAACAAAAGAAAGTGCACATCACAGAGGTCCCCCAGAGTATGCCGAGCCCGGAATGACGACAGCCCGAGGCTCCATCAGGTAGCAGCAGTCCCAACTGGGGCAGGAGGACATTTTTGAAACATTCCCCGACAGGTTTTGTTCTTAAAAAATTCTTCTAATCATTACCCCCTTTCACTTTCCTTCTCTTTCCACCTTCCCTACCCAACCCCATTTTTCCTCTTTTAAAACTGAATTTGAGGCTGAGATTTATGGCCTAAACCTAAACTCAGCAGTGGTTCTCAACCTTCTGGCCCTTTAAATACAGTTCCTCATGTTGTGACCCAACCATAAAATTATTTTTTTTGCTACTTCATAACTGTAATGTTGCTACTGTTATGAATCATAATGTAAATATCTGATATGCAGGATGGTCTTAGGCGACCCCTGTGGAAGGGTCGCTTGACCGCCAAAGGGGTCACAACCCACTGGCTAAAGAGTGGGCAAAATACAGTCAGAACAAGTAAAGCACCTGCATTTCTAAATCACAATTTTTAAAACTCCTAATGGAGACAATAGTCTTGACAACCAAGACTCTTCTGATTTGCAAAGGGCAGGCTCTTTTTTTCTTTTCTTTTCTTTTTTTTTTTTTTTTTTTTTTAGAGCAGTGAAATGGGAGAAAGGGAGGGGCGAGGGGAAAGAGAAAAGAGGGAGAAGGGAGGGAAAGAGAGGAGCCAGATGGGAACCGGGCAGGCTCTTTAGCAGATAAAAGATTTTGCTGAGGTTCAAGTGCCAAAGTCCTAAGTAATCAACATATAAATGTATTCATAAATAATGGTCTGGGGGGAAAAATTTTCTCCGCTGGGAAGAGAGGAGATTAAAAATCTTTCTGGATGGGAGTGGAGTGCTGAGAAATGAGAGAGGAGAGCAATAGTGTTTATTATCAGACTCCTCAGCCCTGCCCTACAACAGCCCCAGCTGCCCCTGACTCTGCCCCCACCGCCTCACCCCATGCCTTATATGCATGCTCTCTCCCAACCCTCCGCCCCACACCCTGCCTCAGTTACATTCTATGAAGCGATCCCTGAGCAGAGGGGCCTGTGCTTGAAAGCCCATGCAGCAAGTGTTCCTAGAGACCGTTCACCGGCCAATGCTCTAGGAGTTAACGTGAAAGAGCCTGTGACAGTCCCACCCCCACAGCCTGGTGTAGAAGGGCAAAGAGAGGGCCAACTGACCTGAAGGCGTCTCTTGGTTGGAGCAAGAAGGACACAGTATGTGGAGTGAGACTAGGGGTGGAGAGCTGGTGGAGAGAGGCCATGTGAACACAGCAGCAGAATTTAGGAAGGATTGAAGCCAATAGCCTTTAAAGACCAGAGTGCCAAGGACATCTCATTAAGTGCTCACCCACCCCAGCCAGAGGATTCCCCCAACCCATCCTGTAAATGCTGCCAGACCTTTCCTGTCGGTGAACTTAGATGTCACCTGCAGGATGAGGAGGGGGCAGAACTCTGTCGATGACTGGATTTGGCAGGAAATGACTGGGTCCTTGCTAACTAGACTGTTTCCCTTGAATCAACAAGAATAAATTTTCAATGACCAAGGAGAGTAAGTTCCAACTGCTTGTGAATCCTTACCCATTATCCTATGTAATAAAAGGCTAAAATGCAAATCGACCGAACAGCAAAACAACCGGTCACTATGACACGCACTGACCACCAGGGGGCAGAAGCTCAATGCAGGAGCTCCCCCCTGGTGGTCAGTGCGCTCACACAGGGGGAGCACCGCTCAGCCAGAAGCCCTGAGCCAGGCTTACAGCTGGCAAGTGCAACAGTGGTGGTGGGAGCCTCTCCCACCTCTGCGGCATTGTTAAGGATGTCCGAGGGCTCATGGATTGCGAGAGGGTGCAGGCCGGGCGGAGGGACCCCCACCCACTCCGAGTGCACAAATTTCATGCACTGGGCCTCTAGTATCCATCATAAAGAACTATTATTAATTAAGCCAGCAAAAATGTTAGCTTTCACCAGAACAGTAAATAAATCCAGAAAAGGAGTGAAGGGGGAAATCTGTGATATCACTGCTTTTTAATTTCTACAACACAAAATAATATAAACTGTAGTAGCATTAGAACACTTGGAAATTTAAGCAATAATCCCGTCTCTGAATACATGTCATTTTTTTCATTTTGCTGGTATTAAAAGGTTCTATTCCAAGAGCTGACTTGAATATTAGAATTATCTTTAAATCTTCAAAATAAATGAGGTGAAGCATTTCAAAATGCAAATCTGATTGTGTCAATTCTCTCCAACATGCAACTCATGAGAGAGGGAGCTGACCTGCTTTTGCTCACCAGAGTAATCCCAGCACCCATCAGGGAAGCTGGCTCACCCCTCTTTTGTTGAATGAAAATGAAAGTAAATGAATTGATGTGATGATGATACTATTATAATAACCTGGTTATTGCCTAACAGGAAAGGAGTAAAGGGGAGACTAGATGACATAGGCCTGCCATTTGTACAACTTTGCCAGGAAGCTGCAGTTCACATTCTCCAAGTCTGTTCCCTGCAGATCACTGGTAGAATGGACTGGACAATAGACACATGCCCAGTAAGGTCCGGGTGATGTGAGAAGATGCTGACCTGTCAGTCACACCTGGGAGTGGTTTATTTGGCCAGAATAGGTGTGGCCACTGCAAGGACATGAAATCTGAGATACTTAACTCCTGAGCAAAGAGAATTCCCTGTCTTGCTCTCTCTTGTGCTCCTGGCCCTCTTGCTCTCTTGGGATTCCTGTTGCAGGGGGCGTGCTCCCCTGGGTTTTCCCATGTAGCTCACAGCCATGTGGGACCCATACATGGACGGTGATTAGCGTGATGCTAGATTGGACCCAGCTCCACCATAGAACACATGCTCTGGACACTGGCTTTGCTTTTGGCTCTACTGAACCCCCAGCTGCCCATTTTCTAGTACAGTGGGGCCTTGACTTACGAGTGTCCCGACTAACGAGTTTTTTGAGATACGAGCCATCTCTCGGCCGATTTTCTGCTTTGAGTTGCGAGCTAAAATTCGGGTTACGAGCCAGCTTCAGATACCCCACTGCTAGTTGGCGCAGCGAACCAGCGAACATCACAGTGAACGCCACAACATCAGCCCAGCATCACGTGTCTCACTCGTTCACTTTTTGATTTGACATACGAGTAATTTGAGTTACAAGCTCCGTCATGGAACGAATTAAACTCGTAAGTCAAGGCCCCACTGTACTGGTTTAAAGACAATGGGGCTTTGCAAACAAGGGGTGTAAGTTTACACACAAACACACACACACACACACATACACACAAACTTAGTCTCCCATGTGAGCCTTAGAAAATTCCTTGTCTGAAGATATTGCAAGAACCCCACTCCCACTAATGGCAGAGGAATTCCACCCGCCCAATCCTCCAGCAACAATGACATTGGTGAACTAACTCTCTCATTCTGGCTTTGAACCTCTGTAACCAAAGGAGTCACATTTACTTTCCCAGATGAAGGATGACAAAGAACCCCTTGAGTTTCAGTGTTTAAACTGATGAATCTTTGCAGTAACTAAGAAATGATTTAATGTTTCTGTTCTATTAATTGCAGTTATACTCTCACAAATATATATATATATATATATATACCGAGGTTATTTAATACAGTTCTTGATCTCTGGAATCTAATTAATAGGCTTGAAAGTTTGAACTTAGAACTGAGGTAAATGCTAGAGTAGGAACAGGTATAATTCCTTCATGTTGCAATTAAAATTTATAGAACTGGCTGTGTTTTGTTCCTAAGGAAAAATACATATGGAAAGAACATCCCACTAAAATAGTTGAATGCAAATGAACACACTTCCTTTTTTTTCCCCCCCAGATTGATCTGCAGAGGAATTAATTTATGTCCATGACAAAACCTTTTCCCTGAAAAGAGTAGCAAAAGCATATGCTTTGGGTTTTTATCGCCTGACCATTTGGTCATCTCCATATATTTTGTTGCACAGAAACATTTTGATAGATTTATGACTATCTATGTAAACACCTTTTACTCCAGCAGTTCTCACATTATCAGCAATTGGAGGAATTTAAGATTCTCAATTCTCTACAAAATATGAGCAAAAATACTGCAAATTCTGCTTCCTCGCCTGCCAAAATCTCCCATGTGGTAATTTTAAAGTCTTTATCAGTATCACCATGAACTACATAACAACCTAGTATTCCTAAAAATAAATGCACAGGGGGAAATTCCTCTCAATGATAAGCAAACAGCAATTATTATTCCCTGTTATTAAAATGCTCTCGGTTAATTGCACAGATACCAGCAGAGAGATTACCTTAAAAGGCTAGATACCAAAGGGGAGTTAGAGTTTTGAACCTTCTGGTCCAATTTAGAGGACAGTTTACAGAGCGATTCAGTAAATATTTGTGAGGAACCATTAACATTGAGTAAACAATTCAATGCCTGCAAAGAAAAATGCATTTAAATAATTGTGAAAGAATCTTCTTTGATAAATGCTGAAAAGGAATTATTTTGAAATGAAAAGAGCCTAAATACATTCACCGAAGAATACTACCAACCACATTTTCTAAGCTTTCTTTGTTGTATACACAGTTTATCATTCTGGACTGTATTTATAAGAAGCACATGTTCCAAAAAAATAAAAGAAAAAAAAAAGCTGCTGTTTTCACTCAGGGATTATTTTACAGGGAATTCAGTGAGTTCAGCCCTTTCTTAGCATTTTTCCTGTTTCAGTCCCAAGAGACATGGGATTTTACCTTTGTCCTGTGTGCTGATAACACACCACTTGCCAAGGTTTGATACTGTACTTGCATTGACAGGGTGGAGGAGGAAAGAGCCAGGAAATGAGGACATTCTGAGGTTCCTCTTCGCCTCCAAAGGACAGAGAAAGCTACCCAGTGAACATGAAATAACTTGGAAGGCTTCCTGGCTCAATTAAAATCCGACTTTGATGAAATATTTTGTTTCAAGAGAAAAATGGTGTCCCTCTGGTGAAAACCGTTTAGGACAGCTGCTACAGGGGAAGCAGGTGCTTGAGTCTACCCTGAGGGTTTCAGAAATATTAATATTTAAACCTTTCACATTTCACTCAAGGTCAGGGCCACTTCCTAACGCCTGGAGGAAGACAGAACAGGAAAATCACAAGCCACAAAGAGGGGGGATACCTTCTAATCTGATGTGGAGGGGGTCTATTGTCTGCATCCCAGCTCCGCCTCTGTTTGCTGCGCCGTTCACAAAGGCACTGCGTTACAGTTTCAAAGCTGGCTTCCTCCTCTCCCCATGGCGAAGACACAACATGTCATCAGAAGGCAGGGTTTGCCAGGACCATGATTTGTTTGTCTAGACTGGTCATTGAACTCTGTTTATTACTAAACATCATGTGGAAGTGGCAGCGAATCAAAGGGGTTTCTGGGAACCTGCACGGCCTGTCTTCCCGAGCACAGCCAGGATGGCTTGGGGACAGTCTTCCTCCTCCAAGTCCATAGCCTGGAGGGGCCTGCCTTTCCAGGACCTGGAGGCTGACCATTAGACTAACCTTTCCTCTTTTTTGACCCAAGACCTGACCCCAGGTCATTTGTAACCCTCAACGCCCCTCCCCACCATTGTTCCAGTGGGCAGCCCTTAAGAACTCTGTTCTGGGCTACTGCATGGAGAGGTCAGAAGGAATGACTAATGATTAACATCTGAAAATGGAACAAGAGAGAGAGGAAAATGCTACCCATCATAGTAAAATAGTCTCCCAAAAATGCATATAAATAATAGCTTCTTTTCAAAATGCAAATGTGGCAGTTAAAAGTACTCTTCCGGTTCGGTGGTAGAAGGACGTGTAATTAGCAGATGCACAGGATCATTTTAATGGATAATTGTTAGCTTAATGTTTAATGAATATATAAGTTCTCTAAAAGATCTGATCTGGAAGATAAACGGAGTGGAGATTGACAGCTTTCTTTAGAAAATAATGCCTGACTTGATTCTTTAAAAAGCAACTCTGCTGCCTATAAAATTAAAACTGCTTTGGACAAATATGGTCTCCCCTGCAACATTTCTGAAATGCATCGATTGTGTTAAGGAAGACTTAGGAGCTAAGACAGCTACTAAGCTCCATGGCCTAAGGATAAAGGTCTCTAGCAAGAAAGGCCGAGGCAACTAAGCCATATGAACTTTACACAGCTACCTGGGGGCAGGTTATCTAATCTGTATTTCACTCCGGCCTGGAATTGAACGCTATTACGCCAAAGGGATGTTCAGCAACATAAAGTAGCACTTCCAAAGGAGGTCTAGCTTCTGCATTACGACAAGTTAGTGGTCATTCATCAGACACAGAAGCCTACAGGGTCCAAACCCCCAGAAACCTAGACCCTGGCCAGGGCCTCCGGGCCCTTCCTCGCGGACGTCTCGGGAGCCCAGCAGGAGACTTGGCCCTAGTCCACTCTGTCCACTCTACCTGCATCCACAGGATAGAACTAGAGACCCATCAGTCCCAGAGGGTCCCCACAACCACGGCCTGCAAGTTCCTGACAGCCCAGAGAAATTCCCGGGGAAGGAAGGAAACCAAGGCTCCTGGGCCCCATCCTGACCAAGGCCCTTGGGATGGCTTCTGAAACCTCAGGAGGACAAAGAGGACTTAATGGTGCTGCCCTGACGAGCCGGGGGTGATGCTGTCATACACCGAAGCCAATGAACAGGGGCCTCTGTCTCGGCTTTGGAGAAAACTGCCAGTGAAGTCAGCTGCCCCAATATTACCAGCATCCCTGTCGTGGAGATTAAAAGGGTTTTGTGATTACAGTAATGAGTGCTCCGTGTGTGTCTAGGAATGTGAGTCCTCTTACACAGCTAGTTGGGGTACACTCCGAGGTACACCCCAAGGCCCTCTGCTTTTCTTTTTACTCCTCTCCCACCCCTATTTGGAAGGTGCCTATCATGCTGAAACGCTGGTTGAATTAAATGGAATACATTCGGTGGAACTTTTAAAGCTTCAACACAAAAACAAAAAAAGCAAATAGTGATTGTACCCAAGTTCACACAACAAATCATTTTCTTTAAAGGTTGAAAGGGATATCGGATGACAGTAGAAAGAGCAGATGTATGAGAAAGGGGCTCCGCCACCCAATGTAGACATTGATTTTCTCTCTTTTTTTAAAAAGAAGTCTTTGCAGAGGGGTACCAAGTTATAATTTAACTCTCAAGTTAACTATAGGTCCCCTTGTCTTTCAAGTCCCACAAACACAAAGGGCTTTAATGATCTTTTAACGAAAGCGAGAAGAAACAAGCCATGTGACAATTGCTTCTCCGGCTGACACCGCTACCCTGGCCACTCCAAGATGGGCCTGCGGGACCTGGAGCCACAGGCCCATTCACAAGAGGAGCACAGGAAACTCTCAGCAGCCCAGACAAATTTAAGTTTGACAAACACAGGAAGGGTACTAGCTTGAGAGGTTCCGATTACACAATTCAAACCTGATACATTTGAATAATAAATAATTTCAATCCTAAAAAGAGAATAGTGGATGTTTAGTTAAGTCAGTTCTCCGTTTCAATTAGACCAAACCTAATGCATAAGCATCTTCTTCCACCACAATGAAGAAAATGAAAAAGAAAATCCATGAGTACTCATAATAATCTAGTGGGAAGAGACACCAAGTAGATTTTAAAAGGTGCCCCTCAGGAAGGCGCTCATCTCTTAAAGGAGACTAATGGACACATGTAATTTGTATATAAACTCATCCTTTAAATGCAACAGAGGACTTACTCCTTTATAAGGAAAAAAAATCCTTTTAATAAAGAGGACAGTGAGCTATAGGATTGTGAATACTTTTTCTTTATTCTTTTTCATGTTTTCCAAGTTTTTACACAAAGCCCGGTTTTTACCTTTAAAATTAGAAAAAAAAAAAATGATTTTCTAAATTTAAGAAAGCCTGTGGTAGACTCTAAGGCAGTGGTTCTCAACCTGTGGGTCGCGACCCCTTTGGGGGTCGAATGACCCTTTCACAGGGGTCGCCTAAGACCATCGGAAAACACATATATAATTACATATTGTTTTTGTGACTAATCACTATGCTTTAATTATGTTCAATTTGTAACAATGAAATTGGGGGTCACCACAACATGAGGAACTGTAAAGGGTCGTGGCATTAGGAAGGTTGAGAACCACTGCTCTAAGGTGAAGAATGACCTGAAGACTCTGAGCTGGCCCATTCCCTGCCGTTGGGTGAATTAGAAACAGGCAACAGGGCAGACACGGGCCCCACGGATGCCGCCCACCTCACCCTCGGCGACAAGCACCACACACTGGGCAATCCTGCACTCGGTCCTGCTTGCTGATTCTGTGATCCAGATTCCTAGTACATCACGTTTTGCTTGTGTCCGTTGGCCCCTGTGACCAGGGTGCTCAGTCTTCACACACTGACCAGGAATGTGGTTCCTGACCCTGACATTTCACTCCAAAATCCTGTCTAAAGAAGGCACCCAGGCAGCTAGGTCTTAAGAAGCAGAGCAATTCCCTTTACATTTCAGCATAAAGGAATACCAGGAGGGGCTTCACCAAGTGAACAGAGGGCATGCCAATGCGGACAAATAGCAGAAAACACCTGTTTCCATGTCCTCTTTCTGCACGTGTCACTTAGTAAAGACAGATCTTTACTCTTTACTCGCTGCAGCTTTGGGTCTTCATCACCTCAGCATCCAGTTGTATTTCTTTTTATTTTTGACACAATGCCTCTCACCAACTCACCCCAGGTCAGCACTGACACCTCCTGAGTGGCCATACAGAAGCTCATGGCTGTAGGTGACGCTGGCACTGTTAGTGCTCGGCACATGGGTCCTCCTCAGGGGTTTCCTGGGTCCTGAGCCTGAGCACCAGAGCATGTGGCGCCTGGTCGGATCTGGATTGTACAGGCACAGCTCTCAATCTTCCCACGTTGGCCAAACCTTCAGGGTCAGGCTGTGAGGGGTGGAGCTGCCATCCAGGTCATCAGAGCGGCGCCAGATTGACGTGTATGGAAAAGGAGGGAGGAAAGGAAGAAAGGCCTGTTACCCAGCCAGGCATATGAACAGGATTACGTCTGGCCTGTAGGACTGGCTACATAATTTGCAGAGCCCAATACAAAATGAAAATATAGGTCCCTTTTCCCAAAAGTATGAAAAATTTCAAGACAGTCACAGCAGCGCATAAGCCAAGCATGGGGCCCTTCTAGAGGCAGTGCCCTAGCTGGTCCTGCCAGCTATCGGTGGTAAAGTCACTGGCCTCTGTGTCCAAATAAGCAGCAAATGGGCCAGAGAGAGGAAAGTAATGAAATAAATAAACTCACAAGCAAACTATCAAGAAGTCAAAAGCTCTACATCCCAGGTCAGCCTCTTATTTGCAGATAGCTCAAGGCATGGTTCAAAATATTTTTCCTATTTGTTCATTTGGGGTTTTAATAGTGACCAACAGCACAGTGATCTGACTTGAATTTGGCAGCTCCTGATTCTAGAAGTGGAGAGCATGTTAAATATACCCCCCATCAAATTAAAGAGAATAGTCTTCATTATAACAGAACTGGATGGAATTCAAATAGCTTTGAAAAACAAACAAAAAAATACCATAGAGCCATAATTTTCTCTCCTGGTGTATTCATGTTCAGATAGAAGTTAGTTATGAAATTTATCTTTTTCTGGGCAGCCAAACACAGAAATAAGAGCCTTCACTTCCTGGAACTCTTGAGCCAACCAGGGCCCAAGCTCCCAGCTGGACCAGTCCTCCCTGAAGAGTTTCAGGACCTCCTCTTGCCAGCCTTCCTGGGAATTCTCCAGGCTCCTGTATTCCCGCAATTACTTCCAGGTCTCGGCAGAGATCCCAACAAATAAATGTATGTACATATTTTAAAACCAACTATTTTCTTTTTTTTTTTTGCTCAAAATGTAGTTGGAGCTGAGCTTTTAAATAAAATTTGTAGGATTCAGGATTTCACCAAGCTGGATCCTCCATCTTTAATAAACTATCTTTAAAAATGTCCAGGCACCAACCCTGCAGCTTACTGAGCCCAGAAACTACTTTGCAATGTAAGTCACTCTTTTAGGAGAAAAGAGAAATTCTAACGCTGGCACTAAAAACGTCCTGCTGAGGTGGGTAAATGGTTTGAGGAGCTATAAAAACATACCGGGGCCCTGTATGAACATACCTTTGGCTTTCAAACATTTGAGCCACATGGCTATGAATGGTCTGGTGTGCACACTGCAGGGTCCTACCCACTCACACATCTAACCCACATTCACCCACGGTTCCTCCTTGGGGAACTAAGCAAACACATGAAATCCCTAGGGCTCTGGCTGAAAGAGGCACTTCTTTATTCTGAGCATTTTATGTGGAAACAGGAGGGAGAGAGAACAGATTGGTTGACAGCCTACTGTGTGCTCAGTTCTATGCGAAGTGCTTTCACAAGGGTTGGTTCATCTTGTCTTCCCAAAGTAAGTCCCAGCTTAAAGATGACTGGCTTCCCACAGGTCACACAGCTGACCTGCGGTAGAGACGGGGTTCACTACCACCTCGGCAGGCCCCAGAGCCTCCTCTTTCCACTCCATCACAGTGGGGTTCTGACGCTTCATGAGCCAGAAGCAGGCTCAGAAGCTGAGCAGCCGACACAGCTAACTGTAAGGGAAGGGCTGATGTGGAGCACGGGAGCTCATAACTTGTCTTCTCCGCCCCCTGGGAGGAGTCCAGCCCCCAAAACGGAATACAGGACTGGAGGCTGTGGCATTCAGAACATTCCAGGAAAGCAGCTAGACAGAGCAACAGGGTGTCCTCACTGGCAAGCAGGGCCCAGGCTGGAGGCCTGGAGCAGGCACTGGCAGAAATCCACGTAGTCAGGCCAGAGGCAGCGGCGCCATCTCTTCGAAGAAGACACTATGGATTGTGAACCATGAGAAGTGGTGCATCCCCAGGTGACAAGACCACTGTGTGCTCAGTTCAAAGGCTAATTCTACTCTTCATTGACTGGTTGGCCTTGACCAAATGACTTAAACTCTCTGCTTCAGTGTCCAATACCAAACTAAGAGCTTTCAAGGGTTGAAATTATTTAATTTTTGACAAGCACTTGGAACAATACCTAGGACATAGGGAGTGGGAGAAAATGGTTAGACATCAGGCATCAAGTATTTTCTGTAGCAGATCTGAGACCCCAGAAAGGTCTCTTAACTCCAAAGAGGCAGAGACTTCTGGGGAGGCCTTGGAGTCCCCCCTCCAAGTATAACAACAGCCCCATATTCAGCAGCCCCTCCCGCAGACTATTCAGTGGTCTTCGTTCTGAGGTGCGGGGAGGGGGTAACATCTGCTTTACAACCCAGGCAGACCGGGATCCATGAGCAGCAGCTTGAAGACTGTGTGCCATCCAACATTTCCCGTGACAGGACCCCGTCCCTTCCCTGGGGTTCAGCACTAAGAACACTCTCCTGGTGCAAGTGGGTCCCTTCTCATCTGCTGCTTCTAAGAAAAAACTATCAAGTCGCTGAGGCTGAAATTTACAAATCCCAGGGAACCATCCACTCCCCTATGTGATCATAATAAAATGTTCGGGTGCTGCTGGGGGATTTGCCCTCCTCCACACCAGTCCCTGGACCTCCCCCAAGGGAGCGCCACCCTTCCAAGAGGAAAAGCTTCCCCAGCAGGGAGCCTATCAGCATTTCCATCAGCTGGAGAACTGCTTTGCCGCTAAGACTATCAGGAGATTAATGGTTCCATTTGCAGCTGCTGAGTGGTGTTCCAGGGAGCCGTCCCTCCTGCTGTTTGCCCCTGGGTTGGCCCCGGGATTTCGGGTTAATGGGGCAGGTAGAGAAGCCCTTTGTTTCCCCTTGACTGGGTGTGTTAACACTGATCTGTTACTCTACCAGTCTCTAGGCTTTCATCTCAGTCCTGTTCTGATGGAATGTTCCTCTCCCACCTGCTCCTATCAGGCCAGGTATTGAATATCTAGAAACTGATAGCTTCAATGAATGCCCAGTTTGTGTCTTCCAAGGACCCAGTCCTCAAGGAGGCAGATATCTGCAGCAAGCCTCAAACAATACGAACATGCAGCAACACCCGGCTTACCAGAAGGGCTGCTATCTTTTGCAGCACTGATAGTTCCGTCGGCACCTTTGCTGGGGACGTGAGAATTCATAAGATTAGACAAGGGTTGTGTCTTGCTTGTTAGTTTCTTGGCAACCTCCTTCTCCCACCTACTCCACCCGCTTGTGTTCATTCCCTGTACACTACAGTTCTAAGACCCCTTTCATACCTATGACTTAATCTTTTTTTTCCTTCTTTAATCTAAAAGTAACACTCTTGCCTGGCCAGTGTAGGTCAGTGGTTGAGCGTCGACCTATGAACCAGGAGGTCATGGTTCAATTCCGGGTCAGGGTACATGCCTGGGTTGTGGGCTCAAGCCCCAGTGTGGGGCATGCAGGAGGCAGCCAATCAATGATTCAAACATCAACAGCATTGATGTTTCTCTCTCTCTCCCTCTCCCTTCCTCTCTAAAACCAATTTTAAAATATATTAAAAAATAAAAGTGACACTCTTACTCCATTATGTATTCTGTTGCATTTTTAACTTGTTTATAGCAGGTAAGTAATTTACTTTCTGCCCATATTTAACATAGCTTTTGAATTCTGCCTATGTTGCTTGTTTCCTCACTGTCCTCATGCCTAACACATATGTGGGTGTTGCCTGTATCTCATAAGCTACTAGCTTGCTTGCATAGTAATGTATGTTTAACATATAAGTTTCAAACATTCCATTTGTCTTTCCTGTATTATTTGAATATTCTCAAATAACTTCATCAACATCCATTATGGATATCCTAAATATAAATGTAGATTATAAAATGGTATACATAAAATGATTGTAAGTAGATAAGAATATGAATTTACATGGATAGCAATTGGAAATAATATGTAAAAATGAAAAAAAAACAGGCTAGGATAGTGATATCATGAGTAATTTTTGTTTTAAAACTTTAATATGTTTACATATTTTCAATAGCATCATTTTTAAATAGGCAAACATTCCATATATATTATAAAGTACTTCTTTTTTTACTAAGAATTCAGATAATAAGTATCTAGCTGCAAAACCTACCTAGGTTTAAGGAATCTGTGAAGTGAACTGAACACTTAGACAAATGTATGGTCCCTACCTCATTTATTTCCCTAAGAAAAGGCTTTAACCACAGGTAATTTACATATTTTATAACACAATTTTTAAGCAATACATTTCGCTATGTTGTTTGCACTTACTTGAAAGTAGCTACTGAATATCACCTGGTTAGTAATGCATTAATTTTCTTCCTACTTATAAAATCTCATTTGAAATCTCAAGATAATATTTAAAAATTGAAATAACTTGTGTGTGTCTTTAGTAGAATTTTTCTATTTATACAACCTACTAAGCCAAGAACTAATACTTTGGCAGTGTGTGTGTGTGTGTGTGTGTGTGTGTGTGTGTGTATTTATTACGTACTGAACAGTTTTCCAGAATGCCAATAACTCTCAGCAATGATCCCCTTTAATCTCTCACATTTCTATTTATACTATGAATCAGTTTTGCAAAAGAGACAGAGCTTTAAAGTGGGACTTGGAACTTCCCAACTCTTAGAACTTAAAAAAAAAAAAATATCTGCATTGTAAGTGGAAGAAACAGTTAACTGGTCTTCAAGACGCAATGCTCAGAAATGCACCGCCTTGGTTTCCAGCTCAGGACCCGCCCAGCCCCTTGCAGGCTGGTGAGAGCTGAGCTCTCCTCTCAGCAGAAGGCTCCACAATTTCGCTTCTCTGTGTGATGACATGAATAGATAGAACCGTTCAAATCTTATCTTTTGGATTTTGCTGAACGGCGCAAGTTGAAAAGTGTGCAACTTGAGCAAGGACAGACATCTTGAGCTTGAAATTTTCAAATGCCACGGCAAAAAATTGAGAATGTTCTTGATATGAGTAAGGGCTATCTTTGTAAACTACTCATATGCTTAGGCAACTCAAAGTACCATTTAAACACAAGAATAATTTTTCCAGTTAAGTTTGGGCCAGTTCAAACAGAAAGTTAGTGCCCCGGCTAATGTAGATTGTTTGCTTTAAATCTTCTCACTATGTCTGCATGTAGTGAGGAAGAGAGGTGAGTCCATCTAACTAGTGCTGAATCATTAATTCTGGTAAAATCATAATGCAATTTTGTTTGCTCAAAGCCACTCTTTCAATCACCATATGTGTGTGTAAAGAACATTACAGAGGGAGAGAGACTTGTTTTAGACAAACAACAACTCTCACTGGAACTAAATTTAGTACTAATTGGTTAATGATAGTGAACACGAATTTTATATATGTGAAAAATAGTGGTGAGACTTATCTATTTTGTAAACCAATGGATCTCATGCATAGAGTACAGCATTGTCATGAAAGTGCTTCCCTTGGACAATGGTCCTAATGGGTCTGCCATTGCTTGGTACTATATTGGAATTCCTGTCATAATTGCTTTTAGGGCCACTTTACACCAAGAAAAGAACATCAGGATATTATAATGGAGTCTTGTTTAATCACCTACTTTATTCACTGAGTCTGATTGCTAAGGATTTTGCAAGAATCATTTTACCGTCTAAGTACAGACATTCACCACCACTGAGTATACACAGAGAAAATGCCAGCGTGGCAAGAGGACGTACGCTATGCTTCGCAGCTACTTTGAAAAGAGGACTATGTCCAGTGTGCTGGGCGTGTTGGCCAGTAAATGAGGTCCCTCATCTCCATGCCGAGAATGTGGGCCCTCTCCCCGCAGAGTGGAGTCATCTACGGTCCCTTTCTCAGGAGGGTGGGACCACAGAACTACTGGGAGCAGAGGGCTTCCTGCCAGAGACCCTGCCTCTGTGGAGCTAAGATGCAGCTTCCTGGGGCCTGCACCTGCTTCAGTAGAGTCTGTGGGGTGTTCCCTGCAAAGTCCCAGGATTTTTCTGCCTGTTTACTCATTATGCATAGAGCCCCCGCATAATGGAGCCCAGTATCCCCTCTCCACATGCTGGGGGCCCAAAGGGAACCCAGGTCCAATGAAAGAATGAGGTGACCCAGTGCCCAGTGCCCAGTGCCCGGCAGATGGAGTTTTCATAGGCTGGAGACCATGTTTCTCAACCTCCCATTACGGCAACAAAAAAAAACACCTAGAGGAGCTACTGAATAGGAACAACTTGTTTAAGCTTGAGCCAAAGTGTCACATCAGGGGTCAGGAAAGTGGCAAAATTCGTTTCTATTGTTTCCAAGCCCCGGTAGCACTTAATTTACAACTGTCCCAAAGGCTGGATAAGCAGGCTCCGTTCACAGCACAAACCCTGCCTCCACACAAAACTGTTCTTCATCTCAGGGTAAAGGAATCCTAAAGGCAGAATCCCAAAGACCAAGCCTGCACCAAAGTCTTCCCCCACCAGGTCCTCACTGCTGAGGCCTCCGCTCCTCACCCATCACTACCTGGAGAATCAGAAAAGGGTTTCTTCCAAAGACGTCCACCCCAGTCTATCACTCCCCCATTTAAGGACTCTGTCTCCCCCATCCCATATGTCATGTAAAATGTATCCCTTTTGGGTGCAGCGGGAAAGCAGCTCAAGGCTAAGCTAATCACACTGTCTTCCACCATTCAGTTAACTGGACCCCGGCATCCAACACACACCAGTTTCCTTCCACTTGTTCCCTTTTCTACCTCCACCCAGAGGATGGCACTCCTTTCCAGCAAGTTCTACTCGAGGCCTGAGCTGAACTCTCTGTGGTTTCCATGTTACAGGAAGCAAGGCACAGGCCCACTCCTAGGTTTTTCCTCCTGCAGCTCCTGCTCAGCCTCTGAGCCCAGACTGGACAGCAAGGCCCGGCTCTGCCCCAGGAACTCCCCCAGAGAGAGTGCTGGGAACAGAGCAACTGCTGAGCCTCCCTGAACTCCCACCTCCTCCCAACCATGCATCCTTCCTTCCATCCCTCTGTAAGTTACCCTTTCCAACTTTCTGACTTTCTCAGTTTCTTCCCCTGGGAATAAGCATTCAACATCCCCAACAGGAGCACTTCAAAGCAACCCAGAGTCACTATCTATTCTATCCAGTAAATATCCAATCTACCAACCCACCCACACAAAGACAGACATGTGTAACGTAAGCCTATTTCCTTGTAGTATGTTTAAATTCCAAAAATATCCATTGATAAATATCGGTGGAGAAGCAAAGCTCTGGATTTCCCCCCCTGACCTGACAGCATGCTAAAAAGCATTAAGACTAAGCCCTGATGATGGATAGATCAGTAACTCAACAGGGCATTCCATAAACACTGGGATTATGTTCATTATTCCTCTGGTTACCACTAAGGTCATGATACCCCTTACCCCGCAATGCTTATTCCTCCACTTTTCAAACACACCTGCCATGTACTTCTCGTCTCCAGGCCTATAGGCTGCACACTTGTTTCAATGCCCTTGACAACCCTACGACATATGGCTGCACTGGTGTGTAGACACAGATATGACGTCTTTATCCCCCAGGCTTAGAGTCTACATTTACTCCAGACCAATGCTACTCACACCTCCGTGTACATCAGAATCATCTGGGGGACTTTTCTTGAATGTAGATTCCTGGGTCCCATGTGCTTTGGATTCTAGGAATCTTCGTTTGTAACAGACCTGTGATTCTGAGAAGGGCTCTTTGAGAAACACTCCTACATGTGTCTTAGGTTGTTTTACTACATTGTAACTCTCTTGAGGCCAAGGATCACTCCTGGTTCTTCTTTGCCTCTCCCATAGGCTTTAGTACTGTTTCCATCATACAATGGGCCCTCGATAGACTGAACAACACTGAAAACTGTCATTACATCGAGGTTTAGTACTTCATATCACATAGAGTATGTTGCATTGACCCTCCAATATTCTTGTGCCTGTTGTAAGACTGACAAACAAGAAGCTGTTTAAAAAACAAAAACAAAAACAAAAAAAAACTACTGGTGTGTATGGAGGAGTTACATGTGCGGTGATGATAAATGCATCTTTCCCCAGTTGCCGGTGACTCTTCACCTAAGAAAAACTGTGTGTGTAGCCTGGTCATTAGCTTCTCTGCTGGAGTTAGTGACACGTTAACTTTTAGCAAGCCATTAGTTGAGAGATCGCAGATCACGTACCTACTTTCCCATTGTTTAATCTCTGTCCCCAAAAATGCACTTCTCACATTCCTTTAGGATGACCTGGCTCTTTAAAGCACAGTGGCCCAGCCCCAAACCTAGCTCTCCAGCTGAGGGATTGTAAGTACCATTCCCCAACGCCCTAAAGGAGTGAACAAACTCATGGGAATTCTCACTGCAGAGTTTCCCGGCTACTCCTGGCCATGGGATGTGAAGTGATGCAGGTGGGTTACCCCAGAAACACCAGTGTCCATCCCAGGCTCCAGATGACAAGAGGGGAACAGACAGCCCAGACCAGAGGCACCACTAAAATCTGGAGAAAGCCTTATATCTGCTTTTTATTTTACTTGGTTGTAACTCTTTAACTTCTACTGGAATTCTTATTCTCCAGTAACAGGTGTATATTTTAAGGCTATCAAAATACTTTGTTCTGATTTGTGTTTACTTTAAATTTAGGTGAACAATAGGACCATGGGATGTTTCAAAGTTTTAGTCCACATCATTGAGCATTTTACAAAAATATCCTAATGCTTCCACATAATGCATCACATTATACTCAGAATTAAAGCTAACACCTGTTGAATTAACTGTGCCAGACACTGTTGGGAGCAAAAGTAGGTTTACAGTAGTGAGCACATGAACAGTTTATTCTTGTATTATTATTTATTATTATTGTATTCTTTTCCATCCGAACAACTGTAAACCTACGTTTGCCCTCCCCTATACTGACTTACGAAAACAAAACTACATCCCTATATGGTAGGTGCTACAATTATCTTCATTTCACACATAGAGAAAATGAAGCTTAGAAAAAGTAGTAACAGAGTATATTTATGCAGGGCAAGACTTCTATGTGGATTATTCAGTCACCGCCAGGCCAAAAGTCATTCTCCTGAGGACTTTTATTCAAAATTTCTAACACAAAAATCAGTCTTCAGGAAGGTACGTGTGTTTTAAGTAAGCACAATTTTTTCAAAGAGGATGCCACTGATATTCTGATAGGACATTTCTTCATTGTTCAGGACTATCAGACTATTCAAAGATGTTCAGCATCCTTAGTCCCAGGACATGAATTGCCAAGTCTACCACATAGTCATTGAACAGCCAAAAATATTGACAAATATCCCCCTGGGAATGCAGGACACCCCTGCTTAGAATACCTGGGAGGGACAAGGCAAGATTTTAGCTCTGATCCTGTGTAAACCACATTTGGTTAAAACCCATGGCCTCCCAAGAATGGGGCATAGATCAGCAACGCTCTGATGGAAGGAGCCAGGGAGAGACTGGAGGTTGGTTTGATTCGCCCGTGGCATGAGGAATGGTCATGTTTGACAGCTGTATTGCAAGGTAGAGAGGAACAAACATGAGTGTGAAGGTCCAGGGGACCTGGCTTGGAATCTGACTGAAAAAAGCTCACAATGATCAGCACAAATTAATTAACTTCTCCAACATCTCAACTCCCTCATCTGTAAAGTGAGGTAATACCTACCTCAAAGAATAAAATCTAATAAAATAGCTGGTGTACCTGGAATTAGAGCACCATGTTGAGAACAGAGAAGTTCTAAACAAATTTGAATTCCCTTCACCCTTCCCTCCCTTTGCCACTGAGCCAGAGGTCAAAGATGTGGTTTCTAGTCTTTACCCTGCTGTGTGACCTTGGCCATCTCTTCATATCTCTGAACCTCAGGTTCCTTGCCCATAAGAAGAGATGAAATCAAACTGTTTCTAAAAACAACTTAGAATCTAACACTCTGACCTGATTGTTGGGGGGAGGGAGCACGTACCGAGAGCCAGGAGCTGGGTCAGGAAGGCAGAGTGTGAACGAGCAAGAACAGTCACATGAGCGAACCCACTCCAGGCCACCTGCTCTCTAAGGACAAGACTGGCACCTATTACTCCAACGTGAAAACCGGCGCCTTAATAAAATGCCCACCTCGCTTGCCCTTGAATCCACTCCTTGAGCACCCTGAGGACACTAGAGAACGACTGAGCTCAGTGGACCCTGTCACTCCACGGTGGGACTAACTGAAAACAGCCCAGGTCTGACCCATGGTCTCGGGCACTGCTCCAGGAGCTAGCCCTGAGCCACAGGGGGCCTGTTTGTGGTTTTTGGAGTCAATCACAAGGGGTAAGGCCAGTGAGGACTCCTCCTAAAGGCCTGCCCGCCCCCAGCATGATAAAATCATGAGCCTGCTGAAAAGAGAGCTAATGACCACCTCCCTCAGCAACCCCTCCCACAGCCATCCCTGGGAGGCCTGGGACGGAACCCAAATTTTGCCACCAGGAAGCTGCCTCCTGGGATATTGATTTTAAGCTGTTTATTTAGAAACTAGACTCAGAAAGAACCTTTGACCTTTCCCCTTTCCTGTCCTAGAGATTCAATAGAAAAACCTGCTTCAGGAAGGAATGTTCACTTTAGCCTAATTTCAATTAAGTGTGGTAAATCAGAGCACTTCGGACATGAGCCTGTTAGCCGGGAACCCTGTGGGTCCCCCGTTTCTGAGTTGCCTAGCAAGGATTTTCCTGCCCCGTGTCTTCCCCTCTTCCTCAACTACCTGTAAGTCACCCATTCTCACTTCTGAAATCTAAGACCCCATCCTCCCCTTACTTCATTGTCCAAAAGTGTTATATATACCCAATGTTGCCTCACCTGCTTACATGAACTTCTCATGCTCGTATATTGAAATTTTTATTTTCTCCTGTTAATTCTCTTCGTTGATTTGATCATTAGCCCAGTAAGAAGAACTTAAAAGGTGGAAGAGAAAATATTCTTCTTTTTTTTTTCAGCCCCATATCCACCAAGCAGAGGCAGCCACACACAACCATGTGGGGCTTCGCAGCCCTGCTCACAGCTCCTTTCTCTGCACGTTTCTTACTTTGCTCATACGGGAAAAGTCCTAAGAAGCCGGGGTGGGGAGGGGAGAGAGTGGAGTCGTCCACCGTCCCTGCAAATCCCCAGTGGTGAGTGAGGGCCACAGCCCTGGGGCAGACAAGCGCCCACCCTACACACAGGCATTAATGCTGCTGACAGCCAGATCTCTAGGCGGGCACTGAGAGGGTGGCTCCCTGCCCTGCCCACCCCGAGCCAGGAGGAAGTTTCCAGGCAGAAGTTATTTAATTATACAAGCAATTCCCAGGTTCTCAGGCAGTTTGAACCCAGAGGCCACCTGGGCTGCCAGGAGGCCTAAGGTTCAATTAGTGCAAACCTCTCATTTACAGGGAAAAAAAAACAAGTCCCAGGGAGGAGGGATGACTTGCCCAGGACTGCAGTTAGGGCAGAGCCCCAGCCCAGTGCTCCTGCTCCCAGGGCCAGCGTAACCTCATTTGCAGAAGCAAGGAAAGCTAGCGGTACCCCTTAGGCTCACTGGATTGCACCAAGGGCTGAGAAAAGCAGGCAACAAGCCTAAAGACCAATGTTACATGTCAAGTTTTTCTGTCTTCTTTTGGTGATCGGTTTTCAAGGGAATTTTACTTCTTTGGGAAAGTATGAGAATATTGAGGCTGGCAGGTCACTGGTGTTTTCAAAGGTCTGGCAACAAGAATTGCCTAGAGTGGGGAGAGGGGAGAGCAGATAAATAGGGAGAAGGAGGAAGAGAGGGGAAGGAGGGGGTGAGGGCAGTGGGAGGAGGAGAAAGAGAAAGGGGAGGAAGAACGAGGGAACGGAGGAGAAAGGCTAGCACTGTGTTTGCTGTGTATCTTCTATGTGCCATACACTTCAGAGCCACTAACTCATTGAGCCCTCACAGCTCCGGGAAGCAGACACTATTAGTACCTCCATTTTACAAATAAGGGGGGTAGGAAGAAGTATAGGTTGCTTGGCCAAGTCAGACAACTAGGTAGGTTTCATTACAAATGAGAAATTGGTGAACTGCTCAGCACATCAGCAATTACTTATTTAAACCCATTTCAGGGAGCTTCAATATTCCTATACCTTCAGTTCTAAAAAAAAAACAAAAAACAAACACCTACCATCTACAAAAAAAGGTGATAGGTCTGTAGTCTCTTCTAAAAGGTTGGTAAATTGGTAAATTTACCTCTTAAAAACCACAGACCACGGAGAGAAAGTCACATTTTCACACTGGACCTCAAACCACAGTATTAAGTGACATTTAGTAATTATTATCCAACAAATGTGCTAATGCTTTTCAACGGTGCTGAGGGGGAGCCTCCCCGTTCGCCACCCCTCCCGCTCCCTCCTTCCCCATCAGCATCACCCCCACAATGGGAGCCTTGTTTCTGATAAGAGTATCTGTCACTGACAAAGAGGAGGCGATGTGCTTTTTATTGAGTCGACCCCCTTAATGAGCAATACACAAAAGATCATTAATTATAAGCCCTCCTCTGTTCCAGGCCCATAGACACATTTGCATCTCCAAAAGCTCCACTCAGCCCTTATGAAAAGGTTTGCGCTGGCTTTTGTGGGGCTGGGTAGGAAATGGCTGCACCCAAAGACACCTGCCAGCCCCAGCTCTCTTTTTATTTATTTGTTTGTTTGTTTGTTTGTTTAGGAGGCTGATGGGAGGTTCCCAGGGAGGTTTTTGCCTTTTTTGTTTTAATATATTTTATTGATTTTTACAGAGAGGAAGGGAGAGGGATAGAGAGTTAGAAACATCCATCAGCTGCCTCCTGCACACCCCCACTGGGGATCGAGCCCGCAACCAAGGTACATGGCCTTGACCGGAATCGAACCCAGGACCCTTCAGTCTGCGGGCGGACACACTACCCACAGGACGCATATTGACTAGCAAATAGCACAAGCTCCCCAGCCCAGGCCGCAGGGGAGGATGTCCACAGGTAAAGTGGCAGCGCCGTCCTGAAACAACAAAGGCCAGTGGGGGGAGGGGGGAGTTTCCTGCCTCTCCTGCGTTTTTTTGTCACAGCACAAACATCACCCAAACCGAGAATTTTGCTGAGTTTGGGGACCATGTATGAATGAAAAGAAAAAGAAAACGTCCCGTTTGGCGTAGCTGTGCTCTCCCTGGGAAATGTGGATTAACTTGTGGAACTGAAACAACTTACTGAAGCCGCTTCCTCAGATGTGCTTTGAGGGCTCAACACACTGGGGCAATCCTCATGTTTACATTTCGCATGACACAAAGTCTCATAAGATTACTTGTTTCAAAAGAACGATGTGGGCAGGCCTGTTCTCCACCGTGCGAGGGATGTGCTGTATGTTCTGAAAGAGGACACGCTGTATAGGACTCCTAATCCCACTTTTATGATTTGGAAATGGATGGGGAGGAGGGTTGGGGGAGGGATCCTACCTGGTGAGCACCTTCTTGGCCTGAAAAAGTGAATGAACACATCAAATGTCATCAGGGAAGTACAAATTAAAATGATGGTGAGCCCGGCTGGTGTGGCTCAGGGGTGGAGTATTGACCCAGGAACCAAGAGGTCACCGGTTCGATTCCTAATCAGGGCACACGCCTGCTGGGTTGCTGGCTTGATCCAGGGTAGAGGGCATGCAGGAGGCAATCGATGGATGATGTTTCTCTTTACTTGATGTTTCTATCACTCTCTCCTTTCCCTTCCTCTCTCTCTAAAAATCAATAAAAACGTATTTTTAAATGACAATAAGATACCACTACACAAATAGTAGAATAGCTAAAATCCAGAACACTAACAACCCCAGATACTAGCAAGGATGCGGAGCTACAGGAACTCTCATTCATTGCTCATGGTGATGCAAATGGTGCAGCCACTTTAGAAGATAGTTTGGCAATTACACAATTAAATACACTCTTGCCATATGGTTCAGCAATAGTGTTCCTTGGTATTTACCCAAAGGTTATGCTACGCAAAAACCTGCATGTGGTGCTTATAACACCTTTATTTATAATTTCCACAACTTGGAAGCAAGATGCCCTTAAGTAGGTAAGGAATGGATAAACTGTGCTATAGCCAGACAATGGAATATTATTCAGCAATAGAAAGAAATGAGATACCAAGCCATGAAAGGACAAGAGGTAACCTTAAATGCATGCATCTAAGTGAAAGGAGCCAATCTGAAAAGGCTATGTGCTACATGATTCCAACTATATGACATTCTGGAAAAGGCAAAACTATGGAGACCATGAAAAGAGCAGCTTCCGGGTGCTGGTGGGGGGTGAATAGGTGGAGAACAGAGGGTTTTTGCCACAGTGAAAACACTCTATATGATACTATAATGATCAATACATGTCATATACATGTGTCCAGACCCATAGACTGTTCAACACCAAGAATGAACCCTAACGTTAATTATGACTTTGGTGATAAAGGTATGTCAATGTAGGTTCATCAGTTGTAACAAATGTACCACTCTGGTGGGGGATGTTGTTGATCAGGGTGGCTATGCATGTGTAAGGGCAGGAGGTGTATGGGATATCTCTGTACATTCCTCTCAATTTTGTTGTGAACTTAAAACTTCCCTTAAGAAATAAAGTCTTATTTAAAAAAAAATGTTTAAATCTTTGAAGTTATGTCAGTTGACCATCTTTCTTAGGTTTAGCAAGAGCACTCCCAATAGACTTAGACAGAATAAGCAATTGAACAAAATCCATGCGAAAGTGTGTATATATATATATATATATATATATATATCCAAAAAGAACATGAGGCTCACAGAAATGCATGCTGTACAGGTAAACTGGGGGCCACCTTAAGCTGCCTGGATAATTGAGATGTATACGGAAATCTCACCCTCAAACACAACAGAATACAAAGCACGTGGAGGTACTGAGCAGAGGAATTAAGAACACAGGCTGGGCAAATGCTTAAACCTTGCTAAGTCTTAGCTTCCCCATCTACAAAATGAAAATAATACAGTTACCTCCTAAGGTTGTTGGCAGGATTAAGTGCAATCGTGTGCTAACAAATTTTCAATACATCTAAACTATTAATCATAATAATCTTGATGAAACAAAATAATCCAAGCGATAAAAAAAATGAGCTCACAAAGGAATTGATTCAGGTTGGACAGCATAAGGACATCACCCTCAGTTTGCCCCTCCTGCCAAGGCAGGCATTCTGATCTTGGGATCTATGTAGCCTTCAAACTCCCTGAAACTAATGCAAAATCTTGTGTATAGGTACGTTCTTCTAAGAAAGGAGTCCATAGTTTTCATAAGATTCTCAAGGGAGTCTGGCACCTTCCCAAAATCAGGAATCCCTGCCCTGAGGTATAGCAAACTCTTACTTTAAGTCTTGTTTTCAAATCTAAATGTACACAAAACTCCCTTTCTTCTTCCTCTTTTAGTTCAGCCGACACATGCTGCACGTTTCAAAAGAATTTCACTAAGAATCTAGGGAGAAATTAGAGAGGGAAATAAAGCACATACAAAAAAAAAAAGGAACATCAAAGTGCAGTGCACTTCACGGATGCTAAGACCAAGACAGTAGAGCTGCACATTGGCTGGGCCTGCTTGCAGGTGTGTGGGCCCATTCCTTCCCTCGCAGCTCCTCTCTTTTGTCCCTTGGAAGATTCACTTCTTTCTTCTACTAAAACATGGAATTCTTTTCCAGAACATCCCATCTGCTTGGATTTTTTCTTATAGATACAGACCACTGCTTCTCCCTTAACAGAACTGCTAAAGGAGAGTTTACTAATAACCAAAGGGGGCTGGGACTCATTCAATCTCTTGGTGACTAGATGACTAGGAAGAGATGCAAGGGAGATTAGAGAGAATTCAGGGAGAACAAGAGAAGGAAAAGAAAAATCATGTTAGAGCCCTATACTATCAA
Source organism: Myotis myotis (assembly GCF_014108235.1). Lineage (NCBI taxonomy): Eukaryota > Metazoa > Chordata > Mammalia > Chiroptera > Vespertilionidae > Myotis > Myotis myotis. The sequence continues at coordinate 39,786,308 of NW_023416357.1, forward strand.
CAACAAAAATTTATTTCAATAAGCAAGCGCGCTGTGATCAGTTATTGAGTCCTTAACGTTAGTGAGTTTTAGAGGCTTTCCTGAATAAGATTCTTTCTCTGGGGGAAGGATCAGAGGTAGGTAAGGAATGCAAAGGTATTAGACCTATGAGATCCCTGAATATGCTCTCCCTCCCTTCTTCTGTCATTCAGTCTGAAAGGGAAGGGTGGGGAAGGAACATGGAGAATAGGGAAGTTTCTGAAAAACGCTGGGCTCTGGACTAGGCTCTAGAAAACTGAAAATGGAGAGAGTTGAGGTCATATCTTCAAGCAGCTCTTCTCTAGGGAAAGATATAAATGATAAACAAACATTATTCAAAGTGATAAGCATGTTGTTAACTGTGCGAGGGGGAGCCAGAAGAGGAATAAGGTTGGGAAAAACACATCACCTATTGAAGACCAGATTCGCCTCATTTAAAGTTATTTCTGGGGCCTGCCCTTTCCTATCTACAACTACCCTGTGTTCCTCCTGCACCCAGGCCAACGTTGACATGAAAAACTTTTCTGGGATCAAAGCATTTCATGGTAAAATGAGAAAGATGAAAAGGAGAGGTTTTTTTTTCTCCCCCTCCCCCACCCATCCAATAGTCTGAGCTCATGCAACTGTGGTCTTTCCTTTGCTTCCAGAATGCTTTCTTCTGCAAAATTCAGAAATCTGTGATACAGAAACTACTTTGCCAGAGTGTAAAGAAATCTCAGGGTGTGAGCTTTATAAAAGCCGGAAAACTATGGGCACGCAGTCTGATTTCTTAGACCAACTTGGCACTAATCGATCTATTACTAACAGGATGTTACTTCTCAGCTCTACTTCCTAGCCCAACTTCTGTCACCAAGGAAGACAAACCTTTGTGCATGGGCCCCTGTCCAATTCTACACCGAAACTGTCCTCTCCACCATCACAGGACCCTCTTGGAGTGAGTCACTGAGAGATAAAACCCTTGGGTGACAACAGTTGTGGGTAAGGGAAAGGTAATAAGACAGTTACCAAGTCCAAGGTCCCCCAGAGGGTAAAGGAGAGGGATGTGGAAAACCCTATTTACACTGGCAGGAGGTCCAACTTCCCACACCTTACTGAAGAATATCGATGAGTTTCAAACAACTTACTTAAAAATACTGACCTGCCAAAAATGATTTTTTTGGACTGCTTTACTAACCCATTTTTAAGGAAGGAAATGGAGGCTTCTCTGGGAATCTGTGCTGCTGCATGATTTCCATGCTGTACCTCTGAGGGGACTCCAGAACCAAATCTAGTCTCACCCCTGGTTCCTCACTGATGAAATTCAGAGCTATAGCATGCCTATTCTCTCCAAGCTAAAGCAAATACGCTCACTAAAATCTTGGTGGGACTTCTTAATTTGTAGGAATGTTTTGTTTATTTAATTATCTTCAAAGATCTTAGTGTAATCTCTAGAAAGATAAAAACATGTTCCTATATTTCTATAGCCATCTTGTGTGGTTTTAAGAATGGGTCATTCATTTTTAAGCCACGTTCCCTCCTAAATTAGTCTGGCTCTCCTCCAGATCCATTTTGCAAGCAAAAGTGCTTGCTAGATGAACCATTGGTGGGTTTAATAAAGTCATGTAAGCGAGTATTCAACTACTTTGAGGGGGCTTCGTCAGGCACTGAGCCATAGTAGGTGAGTAGCACATGTTTTATGGAAAACAAAGGACAGTGTCCATCGAGCAGCAGCAGTCACGGTAGCTGACTCAAAGTCAGTATCATGGGAACAGTTGCTGTTGTCATCCCCAGAGCCAGAGTCTGAGGATCAAGATGACATTGTGAGCTCAAGCTTTGAAGTCACTCCCTCCACTTTAGACAATAATAAGTGGCCTAAAGAAATCTGTAGGGAAAGACGTGGGTTGCAAAGATAGCAGCTCACTGAAGGCTGCCCGTGGCCTAAGAAAAGAAAAGTTTCCACATTTCTTCTTTGTTACTAAAGAGAAACATAAGCACTGCAAGAATGAAACTGCTTCTTCCGTAACTAAAGGATTTGAAATAGGAACTTAGTATAGCCTCAACTCAGCATTGTTATTGATTATAAAACAACATTCATTTAAAAACCATTTTGCCTATATTAATCATTGATTATAAGAGGCCACACCTGATTTCAGAAACACTAAGCAAGCATTTATTTATATTTTTATTGAGATATGTTTTACACACATTGTGTAAATTTAAAGTATACATATATTGATTGGAGAGATTTAAATTGCAGTATGGTTGCCATCATAGCATTAGCTGTGGTCACAGAATTATTATTTCTTGCAGTATTGGAAACAATTAAGATCTAGTCTCTCAGCAAGTTTAATGTTTATAATACAGTTTTGTTGTCTAAAATCATCACACTGTGTATTTGATTACAAAGGGTTATTCATCTACTAGTTACAAGTGTGTAGCCTTATTAAACAGCATCTCTCCTATTCCCCCACCCTCCAACTCTGGGCAACCACCATTTTGTTTCCTGCTTTTGTGAGGTGTTTTATAATTTCATATATAAGAGATACCATGCAGTCTGATTTATCTCACTTAAGATCCAATCATGCAGTTACCAATGGCAAATTTCCTTTATATATATATATATATATATATATATATATATATATATATATATATAAATCTTGGTGGGACTTCTTAATTTATATCTGGCTAATATGCTAAGTGTCCATCCAGGTAATGATGTCACATAGCAAGGCCCAGCTTTCTCCCCCTAGTGACTAGCCTCCTTGCAGTTTCTTCAGCCCAGGAACATGACTTGCTTTATAGCCAGGTGCAAACATTTCACACTTTAACCAAATGTCTGTGAAGCATTTTCCTGTGCCTCATCTCATTTGATCCTCACAGAAGTCCTGGAGTAGGTAGATAGGAGACTCGATGGAATCCAATTTTCTTTTCATTAGCTGGAAAATGGAGATTTAGAAAGCTTAGCAACTTGACCCAACTGAAAAGAAGAAATGGTGGATCTTGAAAATGACTTCAGGTTTTCTTACTGCACAGAATATAATCAAACACTGCTGCAGTTAAATATTTTAGCCTTTGTTCTCCCTGCATGATCTACAATAATAATTTGCTTCATATTGATATTTACTGCTGTGTTGCTGACAATTACCTGAAAGAGAAGCTGGGGTGCTTCACTGGGCTGCAAAAAGTTTAGCTAGATCAGAAAGCAGATCTAATTAAGCAAGTTATATATATATATATATATACACACACATATATGGCTAAGTTGACTCGCACGTGCATGATTCATATAAAGCTCTCGCTGGCACCAATCACATGCGTGTGTTTTGATCTGTCATTGTCAATCATGAATTTGGTTGACACTTCTATTATAGAGAAAGAATGAATAGCAATATTAAAATATTCCTTCTAATTAATTTCCTTTCAATGTGCACAAATTTGTGCACAAGGCCACTAGTAGTTGAATAATATTCCATTGTATATATGTACCACATCTTCTTTATCCATCTATTGATGTTTCCATTTCTTGGCTACTGTGAATAATCCCGTAGTAAACATGGGAGTGCATAGATCTCTTCAATAACCTGTTTTCATTTCCTGTGTATATATACCCAGAGTGGATAGCTAGATCATATGGCAGTTATATTTTCTTATTTTTTGAGGAACCTCAAGACTATTCTCCATAATGACTGAGCCATTTTAAAATCTTACCAACAGTGCACAAGGGTTCTCTTTTCTCCACATCTTCACCAACACTTGTCACCTCTTGTCTTCTTGATGATAGCCATTCTAACCCATGTGCGGTGATAGCTCATCGTGGTTTTGATGTGCATTTCCCTCATGATTAGTGATGTTGAGCATTTTTTTCTTAGGCCTATTGACTACTTGGATGTCTTCTTTGGGAAAATGCCTATTTTAGGTTGCCTTTTCGTTTTGTTGATTGGTTTTCTTTTTGTTTTGGGGTTGTTTGTTTTGTTTCTGTGCAGAAGCTTTTAAGTTTGATATAGTCCCACCTATTGATTTTTTTCTTTTGTTGTTTAAGTAAGCTTTAGAAAAAAAAAACCATAAAAATGGAGCCACCCATTCTGGGAGAGATCTAGGATGAAGCTATGACGATTCTAATTAATGAGTTAACTACTAGTCCAGGAATCAAAAGGTGTGGTTTCTGTCCCAATTCTACTGGTAACTAATTTTAAGACCATGGAGGTGAGGAGTGTGTGTGTGGCGGGGAATTATTTTTTCTTTCTAGGCCTCGGTTTTCTCATCTATAAAATAAGATTGGATTAATCCCTGATCTTTGAGTTCAAGGAATGGGAGTGTGGACCTGCAACTAATTTCATCTTCAGGCATTCTATGAAAGAAGAGCTCCCATTATCACCCTGTGTAAGGCAGTGGGAAAGTGCGGAAAACACCCAGGGCAGTTTCTGCTCTGGGCTAGTTCATTAGCACTAGGGCTGCAAAGAAACAGGCGCTGGACGCTGCACCAGACTGCCCCTCAGAACCAGAGCTCCACCCTCCCCGTTGCTAAAGTTATTCCCTAGTAAGGAACTTACCAAACGAATACAGCAAAGGGCGAGTGAGAAAATGCAGCAGCGCTCCTCTAATTGGAAATTACCTTGGCAACTATGCAAAGCAATTTCAAGTAAAAATGGTGGCAACCAAGAACAACAACAACGATTTGATTCCCAAGCCTAAATCTCTCAGATTCAGCCCAAAGCCAATTGGCACAGACAAGCCACCCATCCTGGGAGATGCAGGCCCCTGGAAGAACTGTATGGATGGTGGCGACAGGGGCCCTAACAAAACAACCTTTGGAGGACAAACAGACTGTTAACTAGTTCTAAGAAAAAGAGTTTTTCCTTTAAAAGCTGTCTTTTGTGAGTCTTGGATTCTTCCAGCAATAAATGTAGTGCCAAGCTGTTAACCCAAAGATTGGAGCCCTCCGCACCTCCTCCAGCGTCCCCCATAGAAATCTTGTTCCTGCTGGAAGCCCTTTTATCAACACGTCAGCTGCTCCTGCCGTGTGGGCTCCAAACACCACTGTCTAAGGAACTACCTGCAAACACCAGAACGGCTAATCCCCAAAACAAGGTGTTAATTGGTCTCTGGGTGATTCCGACTTCATGCACAATAACGCTTTTTAGTGTTTCTTTACAACTGTAGAGGTTCTGCCCTCACTGCTGGTCCAAAGTGCTGGGCCTCTTACCTGGGTTTCTTTTTTCTTTTCCTTCCTTTCAGCTCATGTTTTAGGTAAGGAAAAAGGGAAATGAACATAGTGAGAAATATAATGGGTCTTGTTCTCTTCATCTGACAGTAATTATAGGGTGTTAAACCCAAAGTAAACCGGGCTGCACAATGTCCTCTGGAAGAACCGAATTAGGAGGGAAGTGTGTCATTCCTGAAGTCTTCATCAAGAGCTCAGGAATCCTGCCGCTAAATAATAAGCACCTCTCAGTGCCTCTGGCCCAGGTGCCCAGTTCATTGCACTTGGGCCAGTTTCCCTGGCTGTTGGCTGTTTACCTGAGGCGCAGATCCAATCATCAACTTGCTGACATTAATCCTTTGTATCATCTTCATTTTCATCTCCATCCTCTGACCTGCAACTACTTCTCCGTGTCAGCTCAGAATCTGGGCCGTGTGAGCCCTCCCTGAGCCACTAAAAATGAAGCCGTGTGGCTGTGGGGCCACCAAAGGGTAGGAGGCCCTCGCAGCACCACCAGCAGGGATGGCTGCCTCTCGGTCCCGCTCCCACCCTCCCCTCCCCTCCGTTCCACCACCCATTGCCACTACTTCTATGTAAGGCCTTTGCTGTAGCACGAACAGAAACAACCTGGGCTTTTTATTAATTTTCAGTTGAGTAGATGGCCCTGGAACAACGAAGTTTCTAGAAAGTGCAGTTCCTGTCCTTTGCTTGCGAGCTGGGCCAGAGCAGAGTCAGAGGAAAGGACTGGTGATGGCGATGGTGCTTCCCCCAAACGCTCCAGCAGACAGTGTTGGCCTGTTCTTGTAAGACCCTCCTGGGACCGTGTGTACTTCCTGATGGGTCTGGCGGCCGAGCTGCCTCCGGTGGGACTGGCTGGGAGCCTGCGGAGCGAGGGTCAGGAGACAGGATGCAGGGTCCATGTGGGAGCAGAGACTGGGCCGGCCCCGCGCTGGGAACCGAGGCCTCAGACATTACTTCACATCTCAGCGGAATGATGCAACGGTGGCTCTGCGGCGGGTTCTGGTAAACAGCTCAGTGTTTGGTTCTCGGTCCTCAGTGATATTCTTGTCACCAGGCCAACGGCTTCATCAGAGGAATGAAGCAAGGATCCTTACCTAAAACCGTATTTTGTTACTGGTAGTAAACAGTAATAATTATAGGCTCCTTAAACCGATCACTGAGCAAAAGCCAGAAAGAGGGGGGGAAAGTGGCACCACCTTTCTAACAACTCATCTCCCTAAAGATTATTTTTAAGTCCTTGTCTATGATTCAGTCAACAAATATTCACTGAGCAGTTTTATGGGCACGGCAGTATGCTGGGTGTTAGATTTGCTGCTCAATGATGAATTTGACACCATCCTACCCTCAAGGGATGTGCAAGACATTATAGAGGCCAGGCGTGCACATAAAAACCAGACCGCCCTAAATACCATCACAGGGACTGGAGCTGGTGGAAGCAGAGGCAAGTTCTCGCTGAGGGAGGGCAGTCGGGATTGGGCTGTGTTGAGTTATCCTTGTGTGTTACACTCAGGGGTGAGTAATTCAACTCTGCTATTATAAGTCAACTCTATCCCATCCCCATGCCCGGATATAGTAGGCTGTGTATTTTACATAAAAATCTCACCTGGTCTAGTCTTTATGTTGCTTCCCACTATGATAGATGAAAAAGAGAGGGGGAGGAGGGAAAGCTCTAAAATCATTTAGAATGATATCCAATAATAAACCCCATGGTACCCACAGAAAATCTGAAAAACATTCCTCCGGTGGGACTGGCTGGGAGCCTGCGGAGCGAGGGTCAGGAGACAGGATGCAGGGTCCATCCGGGAGCAGAGACTGGGAACTGAGTGCTCAGACATTGCTTCACATCTCAGCGGAATGATGCAACGGTGGCTCTGTTGGATAGCTCAGTTGGTGAGAGCATCATCCCAATGCACCAAGGTTGTGGGTTCAATCCCCAGTCAGGGAATATACAAGAATCAATGAATGCATAAATAAATGGAACAACAAATCAATGTTTCTCTCTCTCTCTCCCTTTCTCTCTCTATAATCAATGAATAATTTTTTAAATGAACTACAGCTGTCTTCACTTATTTACCATAACTCTCCTTCTGCCCTCTTTCAGCAATGCATCCCAGACACACCCCAATTCCCTCTCCCCAGTGCCTAAAACATCTCCCAGAGGCATTCCCTGAAGACCCTACCCAAGAGAGCTTCCCCCTCTCCCCTGAACCCTTTAACTCATTAAATACACCACTCTTTGTAATGTTTATTTTCTTATTATCTATCTTCCCAACCAGACTGCAAGCTCCTCAAGGATGATGGTGTACCCAGTGCTTAGCAAAGTGCCCAACACAGGAGATGTGCACAAATTATTTAACACGTGAATGAGTGAGTAAACAAATGACCAGTAGTCCTCCTTCCTCTGTAGACTGTGGTTGCCGCACCAATAAAATGGAAGAATTCTATGCAAGGACCCATGATTATCTATAATTCTATGACTTGGCACACTCAAACCTAGCTCCTCACCAGAAAATGCTGAGCATCTCTGATTTAAACAGAGTTTTCCTAAAAGAGACATATAATAGGCAAATTGACGGAAAAACATTGGGTGTTTTGGTCCCATTTTTTAAGAGTCAAAAATGCTTAAATACATTTTGTGCTTGCTAAAAAGCCAGGGAACTAGAAGTTTCTCCTCACACACAGGCAGACCGATTCAAACAGTGTGGGCAATCAGAGGCCCTGGCCTAGCCCCTTCTGCTGGAGGCCACTAGCAAGAAGATACTCGAAAAATACTTTCTGACAGAGTCAAAATTGCCTCTGTTCAAACCCACAAGCTTGCATGAAGTGCCTCATCCACCCTAACCCTAGCAACGCCTTATGGATCCAAAAAGTGGGTGGTCTCAACCTCTGCCTCCAAGCCTACCTCAGGCTCAAACAAACCCCGCGTTAGTCCAGAACACAGAGGCCAGAGGGGCGGGATGGATCAGAGATGTTGGGAAATGCAGTGGCTTTCTTTCTTTAATCAGCAGGAAACATGAGCTTCTGTTCAGGCCGGGCGGTGGGAGGGAAGCACTGCAAGTAATTTCGATCTGAGGCTGTTTAGTAGCCCATGTGAAATGCATTGGTGCTGTCATTCTAATTCACAGCAGACCCGGTTCCAAATTTTGTTTTTTAAGTCAATCTTTTTCTGTTTCCTGTTAACAAAGAACATGGGGTTATTTAAACACGATTCCGCTGGGTTCTCCCAAGTGTTGATAAGGCTTGGAATCCTGCTCATCTCCTGAGAAAAAAATCTGAAGTCCTAATTAAAAGTTTTGTTCTCACAATCAAATCTTGAACCTGTGCCCTCTGGCTCCACTTCTCATATAGTAACTCGTTTCGATCTTCCTTTAAAAGAGAAGTTGACGGTGTGTGGGAGGAAGCATTATGAGAAGATTACGGACTATTATTTCTGATTTGAAAGGAAATGTAATTTGCTTCAGAGACTGTCTGAGGCATACCTGTCTGCCCAGCCCCTAACATGGGATCCGGGACATACCTGGCAGTCAATGCACACATGTTATATTACATTTTTTCTGAATTAATCAAAATTGTCCATCTCTAGGGCTAGCTAAATAAACAGAGGTGGCTTATTAAATAGATTAGGTTTAGGCTCAGGTTGAATCCAATGACAAGCAACTGGAACTGGATCTGACTCTGGGTGACTTGGTATTGTTTTTATCATTTTAAACAGATAATTCGTATCCTGTTGTTTTGGAAGGCTGCCCAAAGCTGCTCTACATATATGGAAACTATAAAATGCAAATTAGGGCTTTGACGAACCACCTGCTTATGTCCCTGAGCAGACTTTATGTTTTCTAAACTAAAATACCAGGACTACATGCCCTAACTGGTTGGACTCAGTGGATAGAGCGTCGGCCTGTGGAATCAAGGGTCCCAGGTTCGATTCCAGTCAAGGGCATGTACCTTGGTTGCGGGCACATCCCCAGTAGGGGGTGTGCAGGAGGCAGCTGATCGATGTTTCTCTCTCATCGATGTTTCTAACTCTCTATCCCTCTACCTTCCTCTCTGTAAAAAAATCAATAAAATATATATATATTTTTTTTTTTTTTTTATTTTCAATACTGCATTATGCTTCAATTTTTCACTACTTTTATAGCATTTAAAAAAGTTTTATTTTTTCTTATTAACAAACAAAAGCAATGCATGTTCAATAAAAAAACAGATTTTTTTTTAATTAAATCTTTATTGTTCAGATTATTACATTTGTTCCTCTTTTTTTTCCCCCCATAACTCCCCTCCTCCCAGTTCCCGCCCCACCCTCCGCCCTCACTCCCCACCCACTGTCCTCATCCATAGGTGCACGATTTTTGTCCAGTCTCTTCCCGCATCTCCCACACCCCTTTCCCCCCCAGGAATAGTCAGTCCATTCCCTTTCTATGTCCCTGATTCTATTATAATCAACAGTTCATTCTGTTCATCAGATTATTTATTCACTTGATTCTTAGATTCACTTGTTGATAGATGCATATTTGTTGTTCATAATTTGTATCTTTACCTTTTTCTTCCTCTTCCTCTTCTTAAAGGATACCTTTCAGCATTTCATATAATCCTGGTTTGGTGGTGATGAACTCCTTTAGCTTTTCCTTATCTGTGAAGCTCTTTATCTGACCTTCAATTCTGAATGATAGCTTTGCTGGATAAAGTAATCTTGGTTGTAGGTTGTTGGTATTCATCACTTTGAATATTTCTTGCCACTCCCTTCTGGCCTGCAAAGTTTCTGTTGAGAAATCAGCTGACAGTCGTATGGGTATTCCCTTGTAGGTAACTGACTTTCTTTCTCTTGCTGTTTTTAAGATCCTCTCTTTATCTTTTGCTCTTGGCATTTTAATTATGATGTGTCTTGGTGTGGTCCTCTTTGGATTCCTTTTGTTTGGGGTTCTCCGCGCTTCTTGGACCTGTAAGTCCATTTCTTTCACCAGGTGGGGGAAGTTTTCTGTCATTATTTCTTCAAATAGGTTTTCAATATCTTGCTCTCTCTCATCTTCTGGCACCCCTATAATTCTGATGTTGGTACGCTTGAAGCTGTCCCAGAGGCTCCTTACACTATCCTCACATTTTTGGATTCTTTTTTCATTTTGCTTTTCCGGTAGGGTGTTTTTTGCTTCCTCGCATTTCAAATCATTGACTTGATTCTTGCGCTCCTCTGGTCTGCTGTCGGGAGTCTGTACAATATTCGTTATTTCAGTCCGTGTATGCTTAATTTCTAGTTGGTTCCCCAATATAAGATCGAGGGTCTTATTACTTTTCTTGTAGATCTCATTAAGTTTATCGGCGGCTTCTAAACAGTTCTTGAGAGACCTTAAAAGTGTGGTTCTGAACTCTATATCTTCCATTGACAATTTTGTCCTGTTTCTTTGTCTCCGCATTTTGTTATGCTTCCTTGGTGCACCCCCTAGTGGTCTTTGTTCGCAGTCTTATAGTTAAATCTTGATTGTTGTAGCTAATTCCAGGGAGGGTTTGACCTCCAGGCCAAGTGGCTATGAGAATCAGCTGTGTCAGCAGTGAGAGAACTTCTGTCCTCTAGGGAGGTGCTAATGTAGCCTTTGCCTGAGGCTATCCGGCAAATGCCTCTATGCAGGGTTTGGGCGGGGCGGGTCGCACAGGATCAACAGGGTGGGCCGGAGAGAGCAGTTATGGCGGCTCTCAGTCCTGTCCCCAGGGGCTCTGCCTCTCTGAGTCCCAGCACCCGCTGCAAAGCTCAGAGAGAAAGCTGCGCTCGCTCTGACCGAAGCCAGACAGTCCCGCTTCTCCCGTTTGAGTCTGGGTCCCTAAAGACTCGCCTGTATCTGGAGCTCAGAGTCTGCGACTCCCTCCTGATTGAAAACGCCAACCGCGCCTTCCGCCGCCAGCCCGCTCCGTGCACTCCGCACCTCAAAATTTGAATTCAGCACTGTGCCTCCTCTGAGTGTCCGTATGCGTTTCTCTTTCCTCCTAGTTGTAGGACTTCCACTCAGCCAGCGTTCCTGTGGTTCTGGGTGATGTCCCTTCCGTTTTTTGGCTTCACTTTTGAAGTAGTTGTTCAAAGCAGCAAACTCCAGCGTTAACCTATGCCGCCATCTTGGTTCTCCCAATAAAATATATATTTTTAAAATAATAAAATACCAGGACTACAGACCTGGATTTTCAGAATTGGAACAGCCCCAGAAATCTGAAGCCAGGACCCGAAGCCTGCAGTTAACTTACAGCTTTCTTAGCTACACCCGAACCCTTTATTCATGTTCCCCTGCCCCAACACACACACACACACACACACACACACACACACGCCATTCCAAAATTTCACATTACTGGGAAGAACAAACATATTTTATAAAACTTAAATATAAAAAATTTAAGCCACTATAAAATTTTAGAGACAGTTGGTATTTGAATGCTTTCAAATCTAGTCCACTTATAATTTAGAAAAAGACACACTCAAAATTTAAACATTAACGCAGTGGTGGACTCATCCAGGCAAACTCCTTTTATTAGCAAAAATGAGAGTCTTACTTCTGAATCCTTTGGAGACCACAGAGAAATTTCTGGAAGGGTAACAGTGTGAGCACCCTTTTTTGCTACCAATACTGTCAGGAGTTACAGCAAATTGTATTATAAAAGTGTCCATTGCAAATAATACATCCGTGTTTGGAAAGCTTTGGGTGGAGGGAGAAGTAGATGGAAAGGCGACCTCTGTGGCCATAGCCAACGAGGGGAACCAAACTGAAGTTTCCCCAGCCACTCTCCGGGCTTCTAGAAGGCTCTCCGCCTTGGACAGGTGGTTATGTGAAACAAGGAGGAAAGGCAGGGCTGAAGGAAGTCCTTGTTCATCAGGAGAAGAACCTTCCCTAAGGCGTATCCATCTCTTGATTACTCACCCGTGGGTTCCGCGGGTGCCTGGCACCTCTCCCAATGTTAGGGTGCTCTTAGGCTACTTATGGTTGGAGGGAGACAACAGGTGAAATTCTAGTAGCCTGGCTTCCCAATCTTTACAACTAAAAGATTTTTGTAGAAGGAATCTTAAAGTCAAGCCAGATTCAAGGCCTTTAGGATAATACGTTGATCTAAATCGTGCCTGACATATCTGTTCCCTTTGCCTTTGCATGATGAAACAGAGCCAAACTAATTGGATCTTGTTATTCTATTTTGCCATTTAATATTTTTCAAAGATTCATATTTTGAATGGATGTAGGAACATTTTTTGGCCCAAGAGCAGCACCCTCTTGTAGGTATTCTCCCAGTGGCTCAACTCATATCCCCTGGGTGTTCCATGAAGGAGCCTTGGGCTCTAAGCAAGACCGGAGAGCTCGCCAGCCCCCCCGTGTAATAGAGAGGTCATCTCACTCCAAGAAGAGGCAGCAGGATGGGGAGCAGCAGGGAGGGGAAAGGGGATTTTAGTGGGTGACAGAAAACACCTCCAGCTAAAGCACTGCGGCCTGCCCCTCCTCCTCGCCCCCTCACCCCTTCCTCCTCTGCCTACTCCTCCTCCTTTCCCTCCTCCTACTCATCAGCATCTGTGTGAAGACAGAGGAGCTAATTTATCAGACCCCTTCCAGCACAGGATTGGGGCGAGTTTTCCCCTCCAGTGCACCTCCTTTCCTCTTCAGATTCACCCATGAGGCTCTGTGGGGCCTGCAGGCAGGCACATTCCAAAAAGGATCTTGAATATTTCATTGTCAGGAGAATCCTCATTAGCTGCTTTCTGAACTCACTCTTTTCTCCAGCTCTCACGTGAAGGCAGGACTAGCTAGCCTTTGTCCCCTTCTAATTTGCCTTCTCCAGCCCTCACACCCCAAACCCACTGCCTCTGGCACCCCTGCTGAGAACAATAGATGGGGGAGAAAATATTTCCGGGATTAGTCTCATAATTCTTTCATTGGCTTCCCTGGAAATTCTCTCTCCTTGAGCATGTCAGGCATGGGGGAGCCTTAGAAGATCATTCCTGACTCAGCAGCACGTTTCTGCAACGTGCCAGCTGGATCATCGAAAAGCTATTCAGCTACCCAGGAGGAAAGGCTCCTGGCCAAACGACAGGTTAACTGGAAGAATATAGTGCAATCCTCAATCTTAGCACCAGGTACAAAGCAAAAAAGGCCACTTCCTGACTCCCAGAGCTGTCAGTGTCCTGAGTGGATTTTTTACAGAGAGATTCTGTCCTTGCCTGCAAAGCTTCCTAAGGAAAGGCTGAGGGGCGGGGAGATAACCCATTGTGTGCTCCTTTGTGCATGTCCGGGAAGAGGGAAGTCACACGCCTTCCTGTTCCTGAGGGAGCAGGTCCTGGCAAATATGGTTACTTTTCTCTTGTCAGATCCCCGTGCATTCAGTCGGGCTGATAACGTGAGCCTTTAGATTTTCGTGTGAACACTCACCATTCATTGTCTTTTCTGCTTTGGCCTCCTCCGTATCTAAAAGATCTTATCATTACTTTCCCATTGTATTTGTGTCTGTTTTTCCTTCCCGTGTAAAGCTTTACCTGGTGTCAATTTATCAATAATAACAGAAGCCACTGTGCTGAGGGCTTTCTATACATTAGCTCATTTATGTCTTGACAACACTACAAAGTAGGTGATTTACACGCTATTTACAAATGAGAAACTAAGGTTTGGGTAAATTAGGACTGTCACTCAAATAACACAACTAGAAAGTGGCAGTCAGGATTCAAACCCTGCTCTGACTCACAAGCATTGCTCAAAGCCACGCAATAAAACACAGAGAGCCCAGGGAATGTGCACTTTCTCTGATTAACACCCATATCTGAGCACATGCTACAGAATCTGAACAGTGTCTACTGTTATCTCCCCAACTCTCTGAAGATGATGACAAAGACTAAGATGGCCATGGCACTTTCTGCAAAAAGGCACAATACAAAAGGAATTTAAGAATTGTTAGAAACCTTGAGGCCAGAAACATGCTTAGTTCCTAATACAAAGCAGGGTGCTAAACAGGTGCCTGATTAAATGCTTTTGATGATGAAAGAGAATTCCTCCGGCAATGGAGGCAGATCAGTGAGGTGAGGAGTATTAAATGAGCCACCCCCAGGGGGCAGAAACAGGGGTGCCATCAAAGACAAGGAGACAAGCCAGACAAACATAAAACCAGCACAATTATGAATAGAAAACGGGAGCCTTTGCAAGTCTGAGGGATGGTAGAAGGTCAGAGATTATACCAGAAGTCCCTCTTCTGTTGGATTCTAGTCTTCAAATCTCTACGTCTCCCCCTCCCCAATACTAACCTCCAGCAGCATGGACTAGTAGACAGAAACCAGATTGCCTGGGTTTATGGGTAGGAAAATAAAAAGCCCCAGGTGCACAGAATTGATTCAAGAAGAACTGCAGTACCTGATACAGTTTTAGTGTTCCATAGGGCAGTGGATGAAGTCGCTGGCTGAGAGGGGAGAAATGGAAGTGGAGGTCGGAGAAACAGAAGCGTTGACATAGGTGCTATGGAGGCGGTGTAGAGAATAACTTTTTGGGTGTGGTGGTTATTTGAGAAGTGGAAAATGCTAAACAGTCATTTGTTCCTTCAGTAAATACTTTTAAGCAAAAAGTGTTTTTTGGCTTAGGCAAAGAGATCTGGCCATGAACAGGCCCATACCCTCATGCAGCTTCAGGGGTGGGTGGTCATAGTGGCCGGGATGACACTCGCCATTACTCTTTATAACACTGTATAATTGGACAAGCACTTTCACATTCCATTATTTCATCCAACCTGACAATGTTTCTTTGGAGGCCAATGTTGGGAAACTCATTTTACAAAAAGAGAAAACTGAAATTGAGGGATTAGAAGATGTGCCAAAGGCTCCACAGCTAGATAATGAGAGACTAAAAATGAGAACTCAGGGTAGATGTTTCTCACAATGAGCAAAGGGCTGGATGGGCAGAAGGCAGCTATTTTGGGCACTAAATGTCTCTTTGCTCCCTCCTTCTATCCCTTCCCTCCCCTGTCCCTGCCTTTCTTTAAATTAAACAAAGGCCTCTCTTCATATCTAATTTCGTGATCTGGACTCAGCTCCAGCATTGAAATGCCAGTTCAAGCAACTTTGGGCTCGGGGGCAACCAAAGACAGCAGCCATCAATATTTAGATGAACACTATATGGTACATTAACTCAAATCCTCATGCACCCAGATTTCCTTGTCCCTTGAGCTTTAGTAAATTTGGTTTAAACCACCCATTTCTAAAAACAGTGAAAGTTCAAAGCCCTCCCCTCAATTTCTATGAATTCCTGGAGCTTTAGAGTCTTATTTCCTTGTATCTGGTTTCTGCATTAGCACCTGCTGTCTTCTTTGGCCCCAAACTGAAATCCAGACCCCTTCACTTGCTTCCGCACCAATCCGATGGTTTAAACAAATGTACAGATTTGCTAGGGGCTGAGGAAAGGAGTTTGAGGATATATCTAATTAAACAACACAGAGCCCTCGGCCATCTCACTATCTCCACTCTCTCCTCCCCATTTCCTCTCCCAGTCCTCCCCTTGTAAGCTAAGTGAAGTCCTCTTCTTATTTCACACAATTCAGTGTATCAATCGCATTAAGTATCCTGAGCTTGCCCCTGGGAGGGGTCTTATCCTCTACTCAGAGTGGCTTACCCAAGCATTTCTTCCAAATAAGTATAGTATTCCCTATTAAGAGACATTAAGGAAAGCAAACTGTTCTACATTTGTGACATAATAACTCTCTGAAGTAGACATTATTATTCCCACTTTGTAGATGACAAACCTGAGGCACAAAAACAAACTAAGCCAGCGGTCGCCAACCAGTGGTCCGTGAGGTCTGAAAGGCTGGAGACTGCTGAAAGCCACCTGCCCACATTTTTATAGCTGATTGCAGCTCTAAAGTCTAAGCCCCGATTGCAACAAAGATCTGTCTGACTCTAAAGTCCAAGTTTTTTGTAAGACACCATAATCTTGAAGTTGTCCCAGAAAAGTCTAGATCAGCGGTTCTCAACCTGTAGGTCGCAACCCCTTTGGGGGTCAAACGACCCTTTCACAGGGGTCGCCTAAGACCATCAGAAAACACATATATAATTACATATTGTTTTTGTGATTAATCACTATGCTTTAATTATGTTCAATTTGTAACAATGAAATTGGGGGTTACCACAACATGAGGAACTGTATTAAAGGGTCACGGCATTAGGAAGGTTGAGAACCATTGGTCTAGATGAAGGACCAACCTTGGAAGAAAAAAATTTGAAAAGGGCCACTTCCTTCTATATTCAGGAAGGAGTTGCCAAGCAGGAAGTTATGCCTATAGAGGTAATTCCCTGTGCACAGCCTGGTGAGAGTAAAGCCTAGAACCCAAATTGCTTTTTTGAAATGGTCTAATACAGGTACGTCTGTGACTTTCTGATCTGAGGAGTTTATCTTGAAGTGATATTTATTCCAAGTATCAGAAGTACTTAGACCTTAACATTGTTCACTTTAGAAAAGTGCAGTAAGACAGCATCGATAGATCTTGAGAACATTATGCTAAGTGAGATACATCAGGTGGAGAAAGACAAATACTGTATAGCACTTATACATGGAATCTAAAAAGGCCAAACTCATAAAAGCAGAGAGTAAAGTGTTGGTTACCGGGGTGGAGAGGGAGGGGGGATAGGACAGATGTGGTTAAGGGTAGAAACTTGCAATCAGTAGTAAAGAAGTCCTAGGGATCTACTGCACCGTATGGTGAGTGTAGACAGCAGCACTGTATTATAATCAGCAAACTTGCTAAGATACTAGATCTTAATTATTTCAAACATTAAAAAGAAATTATAATTACATGAAGCGATAGGGGTGCTGGTTATTGCTACAATGGCAATCACATATAACATATAAATGTATTAAATCAACATGCTGCACACCTTAAACTTACACAAAGCTATATATGTCAAATATATTTCAATTTAAAAAGAAAGGAAAAAATTACTGTGGAGACGGACACCAAGGAAAATGAAGTCGTGATTGAGGAAGCATCATTCAAAAATCCGACACTGGCTGTAAGGATGGTAATGGAGGGCTGCATTTAGCTCCGGAAATGAACCAGCCAGCCTCAGGACGCTCTCTTCCTGCTGACACTGCGAATCTAATCGCCTGCGGGAAGCTGCCTAACCCAGCCGATGTCTTTGCAACACCTTGCATGGCAGAGTAGAACCCAGAAATGAGGTCTATACAAAAGGGTGAATATTGCATTTGACTCTGGGGTTTAACAAAAATTGTAGAGGGAAATCCTAAAGGGATTTTTTCCCATCTTATCACCCCATATGTTTGACAAGAACACATCATCATCATCATCAACAACAACAACATCAGCATAAGCCAGGCACTGTGCTAGGCACGGTAGGTATATAGACAAGTTAAAACAGAGTTGTTGCCCTCACAGAAGTTCTAGTCTAGAGGGGAGGGAGATTTTAATATTAAAAAATCACAAATATGAGCATTAATTGCATTAGTAAATTCTAAATATTTTACTCATTGACTTGTTTGACTCCATAACCCTGGGAGGTAGATAGAATTATCCTTAGTATTATCCTCATTTTATGGATTAGTACATTGGGATTCAGAGCAGTTAAACACCTAGCCTAAGGTTCCATGGAACTGGGATTTGACCTACTAGTTGATCTAAATTCAGAGCCACCCCACTGCATTCTAGCTCCACTGAAAAGAAGGACCTAAGATGAGCCTTTTAAAGTTGGATTATGCGATGTTAAGGCATGTTAGTGATCGTGGGAGACAGGGGAGTGATTGCTTATCCACTGAGCCTCATAGAGCCTTTTTGGGGACCCCTTACAGTTTCTGCCATCACATTCCACCAGGTTGTGAATATGAGCAACTTTTGGATTTTCTTATCCTGAGTTCTCCCTTTTTTTTTTTTTTTCTTTCTTTTAAGGAAGGGTCTTTATTTCACATAGAGGAAGAAGGAAAAAACAAACGAACACCAACACAATTTGCAGGGCTCTGTATAGCAGAGCTCCCCGAACTTTTTCTGTGAACAATCAGATAACAAATTTTTTAGGGTCCTCTATCTCTGCTGCAATTATTCTGCCTCTATTGCAACTATGAATTTGTATCATGAAAGCAGTCATTGGCAGTAAGGGAATGGAGGGCATCACATCATTCAAGTAAAATTTTATTTATGGCTACTAAAATCCGAATTTTATTTCACTTTATTTTTAGTTACAAAGTAGTATCCTAAGTTCTCCTTCAAAAAGGGATGCTTTTACAACCACTTTGATTATTCCCTTGTTTATTTGATTTTTATCCTTCTTTACTTGATTTTTTTCTTGATTATTGTCAACCAGGAAATGACCAAGAGTCTTAACATGACAAGTCCCATATGACCTGACCACTAGCATCCTCTCCAGCTCCCAAGATGAGCACACCATCCTTTCAAGACCATATCCTTACATTTAACTGCCTGGGGAATTTTTTTTTTAAGCTTAAAAGCTTTCCCTGCCTACTTCAGGCATTTCCTTTGTGTTCTGGCCTTTATTAAAACTCTTATCACCAGGTGAATCCTGAGTTTCTCCAGGTAAGAACTGAGTCACAGCCACCTGCAATTCTAGCACCTAAGAACAGGCACACAGTAGGCACTGGATAAATGCTCTGTGGATGAATATATGAATGAGTGAAGGAATGATTGAATACCCTGTGAGTCAGGGCTCTGGCATTCCTGGCAGGCACAATTTCTAAATTCCTCCTAAGCCATTTCACTTAAGCGGCTCAATAAGTAGCACCACAGAATATCAGCTCTGCCATGTTTCTGAAATACACTCTTCCAACACTTATATTTTACAGATCAGGAATGGAGGTTTATTGCCTATGGTCACTTCTACATTACTCTCCACTTACTCCTGAGTCACTCTTGGTTCAGATGGTTCATTCTTCTAACTGCGAGCTCAATGCAATCCCAAGACATTTTTCAAATTAAAATTAATGACTGATCTACAAAGAAGCCTATTAGTGTCACAATTACCCGGGGGGCACTTGAGAGACACTCTGGCGGGTGGAGGGAGGCAGAGGCAATGAGGTCATCGTGGTGTCTGTGTTTATCAATGGGGATCTCAGTTCCTTCCCTCCATGAAGACTCTCTGCACTTAATGGGGGATTTTTAAAGCCTGTGGTTTGCAACAAGATCCATCACTGTTGCTTCAGTTGAGTCTATTATTCCTTGCTGCTCATTGCAAGAACAAAGTGGAACTTGAATAAATGTAGGATGATACTGAATAAATATACATATGGTGTAGGTAACACAATTAACCCAAGCATAGATGATGCAACTAATACTCAACCATGTGTTGTAGTCAAGAATTTGGCAAAGCCTCGCCCCAAAAAGTTCTTATATTGTTGAATTCTTTACAAAGAGGTTTTACCTAAAAATAATAATGTGAAAGGTGTAAGTCTGCTTACCAATCAACAAGCAGACAGATCTCACTGGCTGTCCACGGCTGTTTGGCTGTTTTTCTTCCCTTTAGAAAGAAAGGGTTTTCAAAACAGGATTCATCTCTTTACATCTTGTATCCCCAGTGCCTCAAACATAGTAGGAGCTCCATAGATGTTTGGTGAAATAATAAGTCAACAAATAAAAGAATGAGCGTTTGCCTACTGTAGTCATTAAGATTAGGTTCAGTTGTACATGAGTGAAAACAAAATGAGAGGTTCGAACAAGATTAGGGTCTCTATCTCTTTTACACAAAAGAAAGGTAAGAAAGCCTGATTAACATGAGAGTTCCACAGCCAGCAGAGACCCAGGCTCATTTTATCTTTTTGCCTCCTCCTTCTACGCTCGAGGTTGCCTCAAGATCAAAGGTGGATGCCATAGCATTAATCAAGTCAGTGATGAAGGCAGCCAGAAGAGGGGGAAATGCACCCCACCTAGTCAAGAAGATTTTTTTTTAAGCTTAAGTAATTTTTAAATATTTTTTCTCTTTTTAAATTGTGGTAAGATATAAATAAATAGATTAGATGTAGACATAAATACCTCATAAAGTTTGCCATCTTAACCATTTTTTTTTAATATATTTTATTGATTTTCCACAGAGAGGAAGGGAAAGAGATAGAGAGTTAGAAACATCGATGAGAGAGAAACATCGATCAGCTGCCTCCTGCACATCCCCCACTGGGGACGTGCCCGCAACCCAGGTACATGCCCTTGACCGGAATCGAACCTGGGACCTTTCAGTCCGCAGGCCGACGCTCTATCCACTGAGCCAAACCGGTTTTGGCATTAACCATTTTTATGTGTATAGTTTAATGGTACTAAATACAATTATAATGTACAACCATCATCTCATCCGTCTCCAGAACACGCTTGATCTTATAAAACTGAAACTCCGTGCTCATTAAACCCTGACTCTCCATTCCCCTTCCCCCTTGTCCCTGGCAACCACCATCCTAACTTCTCTGTAAACTTGACTACTCCAGGTACCTCATGTAAGTGGAATCATACAGTATTTGTCCTTTTGTGACTGGTTTATTTCACTTAGCATAATGTCTTCAAGATTCATCCATGCTGAAACCGGTTTGGCTCAGTGGATAGAGCGTCGGCCTGCGGACCGAGGGGTCCCAGGTTCAATTCCGGTCAAGGGCATGTGCCTGGGTTGCGGGCATATCCCCAGTGGGGGATGTGCAGGAGGCAAATGATCAATGTTTCTCTCTCATCGATGTTTCTAGCTCTCTATCTCTCTCCCTTCCTCTCTGTAAAAAATCAATAAAATATATTTTTTTAAAAAAAGATTCATCCATGTTGTAGCATGTGTCGGTATTGCCTTCCTTTAATTTTTTTATTTTCACTGTTGACGCTATTACAGATGTGCCCTACTTCCCCCCTCTTTGCACAGCTCCTCCTCCTTTCTTTTTTATATTCCATTGTATGTATATGCCATATTTTGTTTAGCCATTCATATCAATGAACATTTGGGTTGTTTTTATTTTGGGCTATCAAGAATAATGCTGCGATGAACACAGGTATATCAACTAGATCTCTTTTAAAG
Organism: Myotis myotis; assembly: GCF_014108235.1. Lineage (NCBI taxonomy): Eukaryota > Metazoa > Chordata > Mammalia > Chiroptera > Vespertilionidae > Myotis > Myotis myotis. Next base: position 39,807,520 of record NW_023416357.1, read on the forward strand.
AGCTTGACTGGCCATCCTTAACTATAAGAGAGTTTAAGGAAAGTGGCCTTTATGTGGACACATTTGCCATCCAAATAATGTATTTCCCTAGTAAAAAGAGAGAGAGGATATTGGGTGGGCAGCTAGCAGACCATGCCACTCTGCTGCAAAGTGACTGCTTTTCTCAGAATAATCCCATCTGCTCCCATGTCTGAACAGTTTGTCTGTGGGTTAAAGGAAAGCTCCAGAAATCCTCTCCCTGGGAAAGAGTGGCATGTTCAGCTCGAATAATAATTCTGCTGAACCATTTTCCGAGCATTTTCAATATCTATGCTCTCATCTCCAGACCCACACACAGTTGCAAAGACCTATTTAAGCTGGAAATTCACTGGCATTTCACTCAACAGATCAGGAAGGGTAATTATCCTCCCATTGCCCACCAGCCAAGCAGCTCTCCCTTCTCACTTCTCTTTTCAACTCAAACAGGTGTTCTTCCTGTAACCATTAAGAATTTTTAACGTGATCATTTGTATTGTGGCGCTCCAAAGGAGAGGTATAGACCAGAGCACTTGCAAATGTGTTTGTCCTTGGAACTCTTTCCGTCTTTTACGGAACAACTCCAGATAAGGGTACTGAGCAACATATAATGGGAAAGAGCCGGGAAGCCTGGACACTTATAAACACCTTCAGGTCCCTCTTACCTTTGCCGCTCTCCAAGTCATCTCAGTTCTGCCTCACGAAGTCTCTCATCTCTCCTTTCCTTCCCTTCTCGCCTGTTAAATTAATTAAACAAGGACGTCATTAGACTGAGGTGGTTCTAGTAAGTTTGTTAGCAGCTATGACATAAGCAATCCAAAACCTAAGCCTGTAAATGCCTCAAGGTTAGGAAACAGAAAACTATGGCCAACCAATCACAGTCAAGTAGGCCTTCCCCAATAGGCAAACGCCTAAGCTATAGCCAATCAAATGAGTTTCTTGCTTTGCCTCCTTCCCTTTTTACTTTATAAAAGCCTCTCTCCCCCAGCTCCTGTCCTTGGACTGCTCCTAACCACTTTTGGTTCCTCATACCTAACTGCAGACCTTGCATTTAGTAGAAGATGTCCATTAAGTTTGCTGAATTGATTTGCATTAGATGACAGTGGCTATGCCTAAAAATTGTAAAAAAATAAACAAATGAACCCACAAATAATGGTCTAAAGAACTTTTTGACTAATTGCTATAGTTCAGAACACTCCATATGGACCATCAAACAACAGTCATAGTGATCAACATCTCTTGTAAAGACTGGAAGTGAAAAATTATTTCATCCCACTCATCTTCTGTCAGAGATGCTGAAGAAAGTTCTAGACTCAGGGGTCAATCGTTGCCTTATTTTTTTCATTGCTGAAGCAATTCTATGCCAGACACAAAAGCCTCCTTGTCTTAACTTGTTGCCCCTTCACTCTAAGAAACACTAGTGTTCTTTTCACGTCTTAGCCACTGACCCCACACCATACTTAAAACCCAATCTGAAATTTTCCCAGAGTTCAATGACTCTCACCTAAGTGATAGACTTAGATATATAAAAATATTTCCTTTAAAACACAACAATGCCATCAATATCTGTGAGGGTTTGATGAGAGAGCAGGGGAACAGAGATGGTTTGGGAGAATTACAAAATAGTAACTGATCACGGAGATAACAAAAGGAAAAGAGGATGCCTGAGGGAAATTGCTAAATCAGGGCTTTTTCTTTTTTGCTTTTTCTCTTGCTCTGCATTTTCATTAATTGCTGTCTGGATTAGAAAAGGTCATAGGCCTAATTATACCTGTGGACACCACATAATAGAGGCATTAACATGGTGCCCAATGACCCGCCAAGAGCACCTCCCCGCCAGCCTGAAAGTTCCCTAACCAGTCAAATTAAAAAGTCCATGAAATGTAGATGACATTTGAGATGTTTTAGGTATGAGGATGATATGTTTTAAAAAGACAAAAAGAGAGAAAGCCCATAGCTCTCAGAGATACACATTGAAATATTTACAAATAAAAATATGATGTCAGACCTTCATCAAGCTACTTCTGTGGGGGGGAGGGGGGCAGTAGGGGAGAAGGAATAAATGAAGCACAATTGCCCCTTTACTAATAATAGCTGGCTCCGGGTGATGGGAGAATGGGGTCCGTATACAATGCTCTCCTTGTGCATGTGTGTTTGAAATTTTCTATAATAAGAAGTTTCTAAAATACCATGGGTGTCTTCTTTTTTAGAGACCCCCTAAGAAAGCCAGACTTTTGATACCCAGAAACCTCCTCCTTGAGGCCAGGAAACCAATATAAGTATGTTGGTATTATCACACGCTCTTTGTTTCTAAAACATTAAATGTTGAACTCTTTATCTCCAGAGAAAGAGAAGCTAGGAGTGAGGTGGAGAACCTCTTTCACACCATAAAAACATTAATCACATCAATGTTTTTTCCTCACTTCTAATCATGTACCCCATGGCCTGCCAGATGTTAGCCAACTGATTAGTTTCAGAAGAATTTGTAAAAGTTTACTACTGTTATCATCAGCACAAGGCCCTGTGGGCAATGCATTCTAAATAGGAACAGACTGAGATCTGGTTATAATTCTATGTTCAAAATAGCTTCTTCTCAGTCACATCCACAGGCTTCCTAGGAAACGTCCCTGTTTGGGGTTTAAGGATTTCCTTGTCCAGGAATCTGGCTCTTGAGGTTCCCTTAGTTGGCTCACTTCTCAGCCCTTTTTGTCTTCTTTCACAGCAAGCAGGGGAAATTACTCTTCTGGAAATTTCCTCCAACCCTTCTGGTTTCTCCTTCCTTTCTAGAGCAGCACAAGACACTGTCCTTAGAGTCTCCTGCTATGCCCACTAGTCAAGTAGGGCACTCATCCCCTGTCAATCAGGAGTTCTTGCCAATCAAATCGAGTAAGATTAAAAGGTATCGGTGTGGCACTTTCTGTGCACCCAGAACTTTCCTATGTCCTGGAAAAAAAGGAGAGAGAAGAATGAGCTATAGACAAAGGGGTCGTGGTGGGGAGTGAAGGGAAGAGAAAGGAAGGAAAAGGAAGAGAAGAGGATAAGGAGAGAACAGAGGGAGAGGAAGGAAGGAAGAAAGAGAAAAAGGAAAAAATGACCTCCTAATTAACTATGTTCCATAACTTTTAGACATGAGAACATGTTTTTTCCAGAAACTACTTCCTCAGATTCACTAACACAGAACTTCAAGAGAGAAAGAACTAAGCATAGTTTTCAAACTATGCTTTGTGGGGTTTTGGTTTTTTTTTCTTTTCACCTTCAGTCACCTTGAGTTCAGAAGGCTGCTGCTGTAAGTTGGACTGTTGGTGGAGGCAGCATCCACATTTGATGATTCAATTGACTCAGTGGGTGACTAGATAGTTTTAAAAGCCCTTTGTGTCAGCACAGGTCATTTGTATATATCAGATGCAGAAGGAAACTCTGCAGCCTCCTCAGACCAGCCTCGAATGCTCTCCCAAATGGACAGAATGCTGTGATTTGTTAAGAAAATTTGAACATTACCTGGTAAAGTTCTTCCTGAATAATGGGTCTGGATGTCGGTTTGAAAAATGTCCCATGTGCTTGTTTCATTTTAAAGTGTGTGGTTAAGAGACTTTGGCATGATTTATTTGTTGGTTGGGCGTGTGGTGGAGTAGAGGGAAGGGGGCAGAAATTATATGACAATTTAAAACATAACAGATTTTGTTTGGCACTCCTTGGTGGGAACTTGAAATTGAATACAGTAGCAAAGTCATCTGTCAAGGGCAGCTTGCTCTGATGTCCAAGAGAACCTCCTTAAAAACTTATACGTCATCAATGTAAGAAATAAATGACATTTTCATTCCTTCCATTCTTCATGTCTTGGGGATATGAGATGCAAGGAATGAGATCTTGGATTGTAAATCATGGTGACTGGCTGTTAAATCTGAGACCAGGCCCATCGGTTAGTCTGCATGTTCAGCATTGTTCATTTCCAGCTCCCTCTTCCCACCCTCTCTCAGCTCCCAGCCTACCTCCACCCGAGGCTTGTTATTCACCTTCATTTATCTTGGTAAGAATGACATAATGGGAAATTGTTAAAGCTTGAAGGAATTGCAAAGAAATGGTCAACCCAAAGAGCCAACATGGTCCTGCCCCCTTTTGGGGACTTGTGATAAAACCAAATGATAAATGAGGGAGAGGAGGAGGAATTGAATTAAACCAGCAAGTTTCTTGCACATACTGGGAAAAAATAGATATTTTTTCACAAATCTGACTGTACACTGGCAACTACTTGAAAGATCTTAAATAACCTGCTGCTCAACTAAGATGAATTCCAGCCTATGTCTGTCCGTTCCCCACCCGTAAAAGAAGTCAAGATTATAAAGGCATACCTAGGTTATGGAAGAAAAATAAAGTTGCTTTATTTTACATAACACCAGCATAAATGTGGTCTTGAGTCCTATTTAGAGAAGTGTGTGTATGTGTGTGTGGGAGAATGTAAGGAGAGGAATAAGTTGGGTCACCCTGGCCTTTTCCAATATGTGCAGCTGGAGCCCTTTTCCAGCTGCCGGGGTCTCTGCTCCACTCAGTCCTGGACACGGTCAAGCTCAGAACCCAGGAAGGGCAGTGGTAGGAGGAGGAGCCATTATCTCTTTCTACAGTGTCAGAGGGCACATTGCTAGTACACCTCCCCAGGGCACAAGCAGGGTGGGGCTGACTCCTCTGAAACCTCTTTGCAGACAGAAAACAAAGTTATTTCAGTGAAGAAACTGACACTGACTTACATTGGTTCCGGCAGGAAACTGACAGGAGAGTCAGTTTTTACAAATGAACAGTGGGTGCTGTGGCCCTTGAAATGGCCTGGAGCCATCAGTCATTCACAACCTCCGCATCTGAATGTGACATCTCCGTGAGCAGGAGCTTTGCAGAAGTTTTATTTTTACATGTGATTTTTCAGCTACTCTGAGAATAGCAAGAGGTCAAAGGAACTCAAAATAATGGGTGGAAAGAAATGACAATAAATTAAAATACACATGAAACTGAAGCACAGCTGGTAGATGATTGTGGAGTCACTCTCCAAGTCCAGTCCACAGAATCAGAGTCCTCAAAAGTCCCCAAGAAGCTGAGCAGCCCCCAGACCCACCAACAGCCTGTTCTCAAGACCAGGAAGACTCCAGCTACAGGAGTCTTCACGCCAAAGAAAAAGCACATTTCTCTACAACCCATTATTCCATCTCTCCTTGTTCTGGATGCTCACCTTGTCATGTCACCAAAATCATAAGAGATTGTCCAACCATCCAAAATTCTAGTTTATTCCTTTAGGGATAAACATAATGGCCAAGATAACTGGACTTCTCATGTCAACCTCTTAGAACCTTCTGTTCTCAGCAGGAAAATCAAAATAACAGCAAAAAAGCCTATTGGTGAGTATAATCATCACCAAGAGAGTTGAACTTAAGGAATATTTTTATCAAGATATTACAACTTCCAGCATCACCTTTTTCCTTTAAAGGAATTTATCTGATACTTGGACTAGAATTGGTCTTCCTTCCTTTGAGTTAACAGCCAAGAGAATTGTGGTTAGTATACCCCAGATCATCAAGCTGAGAAGAGTCAGGGATTTGGAACAGACAATCAATCTATATAGCCAAAAAATTTCTCTCAGAAGACCAAGTGAGAACAATGTACAATGTGAGTGTAATCACGATTATCATTAAGAGTTCACTCTCTGGATGCAAATCCAGGCTCCACCACTTACCCAGCTGTTCATAAGTTTCTTTACCTATAAAATGGGATATTAAGGTTGCTGGGGAGGTTCAATGAGCTATAAAACAGCAGCACACAATGCCTGGCCCACTGTAAGTGTTCAATACATGTGAGCTAATATAACCATCATCATTTGCCATCTTGATTTTGCCATTTTCACCTTATACACTCTCCAGCTTGCTTTGGCTTTCTCTCTTTTATGAAACTATTCCCTCGATTTAAAAATATAGGTCCTACTGACTCATTACACTACCTAAAATTTTCTTATAAAATATAAAAATAATTAAAATAATCAATTGGAAAGGAGAGGAGAAGAGACATTTTCCAGCACCGTTGGCTGGTGCCATGAGGCGTGGGTGTTTCACCCAGTGGCGTGGAGGAAATCAAAAACCATCCTCTGAGTAAGGTCTCCATGCTTCCCGGGAGCCAGGGAGTGCAACCTGCCTGCCATCACGTAGGCCTGATTAGCTCCTAAGATTATACCTGACTTGGTCTTATCATGGCTTCATCCTCAGTCGCCTCTGCAACTCAAAGCGGAGAGAAACATTCTCTGGCTTTCTCCAAGTCGGGGGTAATTTTATTCAAAGGATCTTTGTTTCCATAGGAACCACTCTTGGGTGTCCCTGTATGTTGCTTGGTGTCTTTACTCTTGAGTGTCCAAGACCCTGTAACCCATATGCTCCTGGGATAAAATTATTTTGAGTAGTGATGTGCTTCAGGTGCTGATGAGTACAAGAATAGCCCCGGGGGGGACTCGGGAAGGATTCTGAAAACAGAAATGGGAACCAGAATCTCTTTTACCGCAAACAAAATAGATAGTCATCGCCATAGCCATCAAGTACTTATTACTACCTTTACCTTTGCCTCTAAAATAAAAATCTCCATACCTGTCTATGCAAAATGTCCACTTACGAATTTGGCATGTATAAGGATATTCAGTGTGGTATTGTTTCTAATGAGAAAAAATTGGAAGAAGTCTGAGTAAATTATAATCAACTATTATACAACCATATTTTAGAATACCATCTAGCAGTTTAAAAGAATGACATAGAGCTTCACATAGTGACTTGGAAAGATGTTTAAAACATGTAAGAAGAAAAGCAAGTTACTGAGCAAATATAACCCCATTTGTGTTAAAATATGTATACACATACACCAAACAAAAACAAACATATTTTATGTGCGCATATCCTATATAATAAAAGGCTAATATGCAAATTGTCCCCTCGACCGGGCGTTCAACTGGGAGTTCTACCAGGGGCGAGGCAGGCCGGCCAACCACTACCCCCCCTCCCAGGTTGGCCCCGCCTGCAGCCCCTTCCCCCAGCTGGCCCAGGCCCACCTGATCAGGGCAGACCAGCTGGACCTCACCTGTGCACAAATTCGTGCACTGGGCCTCTAGTATACACATAAATATAAATGCATAGAGATAGGAGGGAAAGGGAGTCTGATTCATTGGAAAGAGAAGAATGGTACAATTTGGCAGGAGGGCTTTGATTTTCCTGTATTATTTGATTATTTTACATAAGAATGTATTTAAATATGGATTTATTCTCAAGTAGTTGTTAAGGAAATTTAATTAAATATATAATCTCAGTTGGATAAAAATACTATGTATAGTCTCAATGTCATTTACAGCAGGAGAATTCTCCTGGCATTTACCAGCCCTTTTACAACCAAGAGTCCATTGTGTTTGGCATAGGAGAAAAGCCTGAGGCAAAGATTTACAGGAAGGGAATCGGAGGATCACATATTTTAAGGAAATAAGGTTTAACCATCTGGTCAAATTATAGATAACCCATCACCTGTTGAGAGTCACAAATTATTTACTAAATATGAATCTACCTACCATGCAGGCAAAGATTAATTTGCCAATCCCAGAAGTGGTTCAACCCCCGTCACTGCTCTCCCACTAACAATGCCTTTATTGAGTAGCTTTCCTGTTCTCTTAATGTTTATCAAATGGAAGCGAGGAGCATAAGTCATATCTCACACAGCAGGGTAGCCAGCAGGCAGTAGGGAAGATGAACAATTCACATAAGGTTTTCATAAACTGAGAACGGTTCATTCAATATCCTGTTGTGGAATACAATAAAGAGATGATTGAGGCTGTAAACACAGAACTAACTGTTGTTAGATTGTAACATTTATATTGATTAGCTTATTTTTTAGGCCATTCAGCTGCAAAATCTCAAATATTTTCAAAGATAACTCTTCTTGATAAAGTGTTAAAGAGACATTCTGTATAGAGTTCACACTAACGTCTGAAGGATACAAATGTAAGCCTTTCCACCCCACACACCCCCAAACAAAGAAAGCAGGGAGTGAAGAAACATCACTTCCATGGTGAGTAGCAAGCTTCTGAAGCTCATTAACCCAGGATGCTGTCAAGAAAAGTCTGAATAAACCCTAAGGACACAATGGGCATAATTGCTTTCATTATTTCCAAAGTATTTTAACATTTTCTGTTGTTGATATAACAACCCTATGGGATAAGCAAGCAAATGATAGTGTTCCTATTGCACAGATGCAGAAATTGTGATAGATTGAAAGCCCAGTATCTTATGGCTAAACTGACAGGGCCAGAGTTAGAATCCAACTAAGTGCATTGACTCCCAAGCAAGGTCTTGAAAATTACTTAAGTAAAATATCAATTTCCTAATTGGAAAGGGATGCTTATCCTCCAAAAACAATGTGACTGGTCATTTAGTCAAGTCCTGTAAAAATGACCTCCTGCTTAGCGTGAGCCTTCAGACGCCCTTAAAGAGAAATGGACCCAAAGCCCCATTCTGGGCATGCGCTTGTTGGGCAGGTCCATGCTGCAGCTTCAAGTTGTTTCAATGAGTTCCAGCAAACAATGGTCACAGCCCATGATGTTTCCACGCAAGTCATTTCAAGGTCAGGACATGTGGGCACCAGAAGCACATCACACAGTGGGTACTGCCTGCTTTCTCATTGTAGGACCCCTGGGCTGCTCACAGGCTCTCCAATAAATCTCAGACTAAGAGCTACGGACTGTACTGATTAACCTTTCAAACTTTTCCACCAAGATGACACTCCACATCCTATTAGTCATGTTTATCTAACTCTCTAGACCTTAGAAATGCCCACTTCCTGGCTTTGGAGAGGACTAGGGTTATCTAGTGACATCACCCTTCCCCCTGTTCAGGAAAGCTTTCCTTCCTGGGAGAAATGACTGGAGGTTGTTATTGCAGGATCAATGACCTGAATATAGGGGAGCAAAACTCCCTGAGAGAATTAGATTCAAGAGACTTGAAGCTTCCCAGGAATCTGAAAGAAATGGCATTTAGGTTTTCATGGCCCACTAGAGCTGGCTAAAAGGTCAGAAATAAAAGGTTATTGACCTGGGAGATTTTTTTGAGAGGAGGAGGCCCCTGGGTCCCTCCAACTTGGGGATCATAAAGGAGCTTGCAGGTCACTGACCCTGGAGAAAATAAAATGAGAAAATGACAGGAAAATCTACTCTACATTTTATTTTTATTAAAGTAAGTTACTAGGTGATGCAGAATATACTAGCTTTAATTTTCATGTAACTATGGAGAAATGGAGACCTCACTATGCATATGCCACTGAATAATACAGCATCTTCATGCCCATTATTTTCTTTCATTCTCTGGGATTATTTCCTCAGGATAAATTCCCAGAAGTGGAATTTACTATGTCAAAAGTATTAACATTATTTTTTATTCTGGGTACAGAACATTCTATTGTTTTACTAAAGAGTTTATCAATGGTAAGTGCACACACACACACACACACACACACACACGTATGCACACACACATATATATGTACTAGCTTCAGAATAAGTTGTTGTATTGATTTGTCTTGGGTCTTATGTTCAATTTAATAACTTTTTCATTGGTACTTCCTGAGGTCCACACAATTCAGTTCCTGGTCTCCAAGTAAGTAAAGAATTGTATATTTGGCTGATTCTCTGTTAGCTCCTAACATTATCCCATTGTCTCACAACCAGGAAACAGCAAACATAAAATTCTCCTTAGCTTTGATCAAGACAAAGTGCCAGTCATCTGAAACTGCATTTGACAGAGTGGATGTACAATAGGAAGTGAACTAGTAAACTGGGTCATGAAATTGGAGAAAAGGAAAAAAGAAAAAGTTCACTGATCAAAAAGCCGTCACAGCAAGTAAGATTAAACGTCTCCAGACATGACACTGGACACCCTTTCCGAAAGATTAGTCTTGCGGAAAGTGTAGTTGTATATTCCCCTAGAACGTCTGAAAGTCCTCCAGCTCAGAATAATCAGGAGGCTGTGAAAATGCCACTTTCCCTCTGAATCCCCAACAACCTGGAAAAGCCCTGTTCTTGACAATTTATTACACCCAGCCTGGGCCATTAACATGCAGCTTCACACACTTCTTGGAGTTTGACACTGGTTGAACTTGTTTTTCTGGTCCCCTGGGGCAAAAACAAGCAATAGCCAACAGTAATTTCACATTGTAAAATGTCCTTTCCTCTCCCAACGTCTCCCCCAACCACCAGGCGATACCTGAGCTCATATTCCGAAGAGGAATGGGAAAGGGGATTTAACACAGCTCAGCAGCCAACACTTCCCAGTCAAACAATGGGGCCATTGGTCATGGACAGTTGACCACCAATAACCGGACAGAGACCAACAAATAACTTTGCACAGACCTCTGAGCAACTGTTCTGGGGAAATGACTTGGGGCTGAGTTAAGCTTCAATCAAGTGACTTGTTAAGGCATCTTGGTCAGCCACCATTCTCAAACCTGTGCCTTTTGATGGTTTCTGATCACTGCTGAGTCCAAATTCAAGTTCTCCCTTCAGCACGTTAGAAATGCCAAGGGGCAAAAGGTAAATATACTTCATGTAGCATTATACAAACAACCTATCCGCCATGCAGGTATCGTTTCTGCAGCAGCCCATCCAGGAAACTTGGTGAGACAAAGTCATTATGTGTTTGTTCACAGAATCCTTTTCTTTCCTAGGGGCTTAAAAAGAAGTGGTCTTTGCTCACCCAGCTCTGGTCTCTGTGCTTTTATGATGCAGAATGAGGGAAATCCATAGAGAACTAGAGGGAAGAAGGAATGGAAGAGACAGGAAACAAAAAGGATGTGGGAGTTTTTTTGTTTTGTTTTGTTTTTTTAAATATATTTTATTGATTTTTCACAGAGAGGAAGGGAGAGGGATAGAGAGTTAGAAACATCGATGAGAGAGAAACATCGATCAGCTGCCTCCTGCACACCTCCCACTGGGGATGTGCCCGCAACCAAGGTACATGCCCTTGACTGGAATCGAACCTGAGACCTTTCAGTTCGCAGGCCGGCGCTCCATCCACTGAGCCAAACCGGTTAGGGCAGGTGTGGGAGTTTTTGCTTGTTGGTGTTTGGGGGTATTTTGTGTTTGGGGAGTGTTTTGTTTGTTTTCTTGGCCTGGGAATTAAGACTCAGGGAGAGAGATGGGGAAGGACCACTCCTTTCTGCAAAGATTGCTGTAAGTGTGGATGAAAGGAAAAGACAAGACTTTGAAGATATTTAGCATAAATTAAGAGTATATTTCCCTGTGTACTTTTGCAGTTGCTCTAGATATAAGTTAAACATGAAGTTGCTATTGGTTATATTTTTCTGTTGAATGACTGTTTCTTTAAACCACCCTTGAGACTGGGCCACATGGGGCCCCTGTTATAATCAAGTTATCCTTGAAACCAGTAGTGGCAAAGCAAAGCTCAAATAGGATCCTACAGTCATGACTAATCAGAGCCCAATTCAGTACAGAGACCTATATTTTCCAACATTGCTCACTATTATCTATTCTTTTTTTAAAATATGTTTGTATTGATTTTTAGAGAGAGAAGAGGGGAGAGGAAGAGCGAAAAACATTGATTAGCTGCCTCCTTCACCTCCTGCATGCCCCCTAATGGGAATGGAGCCTGCAACCTGGGCATGTGCCCTGACCTGGAACTGAACCAGCGACCTCTCGGTGCACAGGACAATGCTCAACCAACGGAGACACACCAGCCAGGGCCATTCTACTGATAAGAAGGACACCTGCATTATTGCTATCCCTTGATGTACTTGGAAGATAAAATTATGCCAGCCTGACATTGACCATATCATTATGCTGATAAAAGTGTTCAATCAACCAGCTGTCTGCCTTGGAGTAAACAGAAGATCAAGATGATTAACTGGAATTTTCTTTTCATCTGGACATTTGCTGTGAGGGGTCACTGACCTTTCAAGTGTGAAAACCCTAGTAGGTTAGATATAAGGCATGCTGGTACCTCAGTAGGAAAATATGCTAAAACTAAAAGGACTAAGAAAGAGAGATGATGGGATGGGTCCCTTGGGGGAAAAGATGGCCTACTGTCCAAATCCGTGCTCCCGAAGCACTGTGAGCTCAGACTCAGTGTTGTATCTGGAGTATTTGACGTCCTGACTGAATCATTTTTAACACCTTCCCTCTTCTCCAAACAACAAAATTATATTTAGTAATAATTATTAAATAAATCAAATAACAATAGCCATAAGAGAGTAAGCATATGTCTGCAAACATAGAAAATAGTAAAATACATTAAAGTATATAAAAGGGAAAAATTAATGTGTTAATACTTTCTAGTGTATTTCTATTTCTAATTTCAATGTTGTTTTTTTTGAGAAAATAAAAAAAGTTCATATTGATCTGTTACAGTAATGAATCTTGCAGTTTGCACTATTTTATTGGTTAAAATTTTAAACACTAATTTAAAATTCCAAGTGATCATGTTCCTTCATGTTTACAATCACTATGCTATCATTTTTATTTTGAATCTACTGTTTAAATGTAGGAATATATGGTACCACAGGGGTTAACTTGTGCCCTAAGGGAGCTCAAATGACTCTGAATCATTGCAAATTTGGGAAACAAACATATGTCTGATTCCAACTGTGTTGTGGGCCAATTGTATAACTAGGAGTCCTCAGAATTAAATTCCATTTTCATGGAATGCATATTAAGGACAATAATAAGATGTGTATTACAATTGTATTGAATTACAGTGTGTATTAAAGGACAATGATGAAAATGTGCCCATTTGACACTTACATAAGATTATTAAATGTCTATTGTTTAGAATTTACTTTTTGCACCCTGGGGGAATTGCTCCCAGTGGCCTCCCCTTAAATTGCAGTGTGCAGGCTCAATTCGGTGCTAACATTGTCTGTTTTGATGACAGGAGCACAGCTACAGAAATCTCCAGATTGTTTCAAGGTGAGGGATGCAGAGTCTAAATCAGAAAGTGGACACACATGATGGGAGGGGGAAGGCTGCAGTTCACCAGGCACTCAGGACTGACTCCACTCCTTTCCTGCTCACAGGAATAGAACGTTTATATGAAAAGATGAGCATTGTCACTAATTATCCAAGAAATGCAAGTTAAAATCACAATGAGACACCAACTCACACCTGTCAGAATGGCAATCATCAATAAATGAGCAAACAATGTGTTGGCAAGGAGGTGGAGAATGCTGGTGCAACACTGGTGGGAATGGAGATTGCTGCAGCCTCTACAGAAAACAATATGGAGGTTTCTCAAAAAATTAAAAATGTAACTGCCTTATGACCCAGCGATTCCACTGCTGGGAATATATCTAAAGAAGCGCAAAACAGTAATTCGAAAGAATATATGCACCCCTGTGTTCATTGGAGGATTATTTACAATAGGCAAGAGGTGGAAGCAATTCAAGGACCCATCAATAGACGTGTGGATAAAAAAGTGATGGTGCATATATTCAGTGGAGTATTCTTACCATTAAAAAAATCTTACCATTTGCAACAGCATGGATGGATCTAAAGAGTATTATGCTATGTGAAATAAGTCAGAGAAAGACAAATATCATATGATTTCATTTATATGTGGAATCTAAAGGACAAGATAAATGAACAAACACAATTGAAACAAAGTCATAGATACAAAGTGCAGACTGATGGTTGCCAGAGGGGAGGGGGTTGGGGGATTGGGTGAGAAAAAGTGAAGGGATTGCCCTGGCCAGGGTGGCTCAGTTGGTTGGAGTGTCATCCTGTGCACAAAAAGGTGGTGGGTTCGATTCCCGATCAGGGCACATGCCCAGGTTGTGGGTTTGATCCCCAGTTTGGGTGCATGTGGGAGGCAACTGATCAATGTTTCTCTCTCTCTCTCTCTCTCTCTCTCTCTCTCTCTCTCTCTCTCATCTTCATCTAAAATCAATTTTCTTTAAATGAAGGGATTAAGAAATACAAATTGGTAGTTACAATAGTCATGGGGATATAAAGTACAGCATAGAAAATATAGTCAATAATATTCTAATAACTCTGCATGGTGCCAGGAGGTACTGGAAATACTGGGGAACACTCTGTAAAGTGCTTGTCTAACCACTATGCTGGACACTTGAAACTAACACAAAATAATATTGAATGTAAACTGTAATTGAAAAATAAAATTAAAAAAGAAAAAGAATTGGGTATTTAATTTTCTGCTAAGTTTGATCCAAACAGCTCAGGACCACGTGGGTGGGGCCTGCCTCTGGGGAAAGTCCTTTGACCTGATGTCCTTGGAATGTCCTTCAGGCGGGTCATTAATGCCTGGTGATCAGTGGAAGCCTGTGGAAGTCCTCCCAACCTTGCAAGGGTGTTCACATGGTCACTCTAAAGTTGGGTTATTTAGAAAGTGAATGTTAATTTGGGGAAGTCCTTATCTGCCTTTTTCAGGGAAGAATTGAAGAAGTGAAAAGATGCTGTGGCTCACCATTTCCTTGGCTGCTTTGCCTTGGGTTTCTGATGTGGCCACTTTTGAAAAGTTTGCACGCATTTCCCAAGTTATTATGTGACTGTAGTGCTTCAAAGATCACCTGCTCAGCAGGTTCCGGAGCAAACCTTGAATTTTAATTAGTATAACCACCATTTATTGGGCACTAACTATATTCTAGGCCCTATGTTAAGCTATAGCTATAAAAGTAATAGTAATAATTGTTCTTTTCGGTGCAGATTTACAAAGAGAGAGTTCCCCGTCACAAATAAGAACAGAAAATAGCTTAAAGGAATTAGTCATCATCCCAGCTGATAGATATAATCATACCAAACTATGTCGGAGTCAGGAAGTACCACAATGTTAAGAAGATTACAAAGGACAAAGATGACTATAATTACTAACATTAAGTATAATTGAATCGCATAATTCATTCTCATTACTTAAGTTCCTGGCTAGGAATGGGATGCTACTAGAATCAGGAATGGCCTATTGACTCCACTCTTTCCCAGTCAAAGATCATTTGGGAGCCAGGGGGCGTGACATTCAATGTGGCAAATAAGACTCTCCTGCATCCCCGCTCCCCCCACTTCCCCCGGCCCCACTCCCACCCACCCACCCCCACCCCCGCCAGAATTCTGGGACAAAGGAAGACTCTGACATTATAAACTACAATAGACTTCTCCTGGGTGAGAAGAATTGTAGGAAACAGCTAGAAAAGCAATCATCTGTATGAAGATGCACTTAAGCAAGGCTGTGTGTTAGGAAGAATGTAGGATCCAGCAATAGATCTGAATTTGAGTCTCCATTCAGACCTAACCGGTTTTGGCCCTTAGCAAGGTCACAGCCTCACAGATTCCTGTCTGTGGGATAGTGATAAGGACACTGTCCGGCTAGCTTGCAGTTCACATGTGAGGATTCTGAGATGATGCCTGTGAGCGGCAGGCCATGGAGTCGGTGCATTCTGCCTGCCACCCCAAGTGCAGGTTCATGACCACAGTTTTTTGAGCAATAGATAATATCAAATTCAAAATACACTTTATTATAACAATTATTTCAACCAATGCAATCTGCTTCATTTTTTAATTGTCTTTATGAGAACTGGTTTAGTCATTTCGCTGTCATGCAATCTGCTTTTAATCTTGCTAAGATATTCCACTGGGCCGAACACAGACGCTAGAAGGCAGGCAAGCAGTGGGAGGCTGGACAGACCCCGGTGCCGCTTCAGTCCCACAGGACTCTGAGAATGAGGCAGTAGGGTAGAGGGGGCGGGGGTGGAGGACAGTGAGGGGGAACAGGAAGGGATTTCCAGCTCTGAAAATACCCCTGGCCAGGACAGAAAGCCTCAGGGCCTTGGATACCAGCAGAAAGGCATCGATTCAGTGTCAGGTGGAGCCCACCACCAACTCAGCCCCCAGCTCTCTGCTCTTTCCCAGGAGGCCAGTGGGAAAACCCACCTTTTGGGCCATCGGACGTGGTGCATTTTGCTGCAGCCCAAGGCCTGGAGAGCAGTGTCAACACCAGAAGAGCATGTTTACTTAGGTCGTGGCAAAGCTGGCTTCACCACAGAGCTGATATTTGCTTAAGCCTCAAAGCTTATTAGATAGATTGGGAGGCAATTCGCTTGCCCTGTTTACCACTAGGCTGTCATTGTTTTGGTGTCTGTGTGCCTTGTTGTCTTCTCATTTGTTTGTGTGGCCAAAGGGAGATGTAGAGCATGTGTGTGGGAGGGGTTTCTCAATCAATTATTTAAGAATGGATCATTTCAGCCCTCACTGGTTGCCCAGTGGTTAGAGCATCAGCCCACACACAAGGGCATGTACCTGGTTGCAGGTTCCATCCCTAACTCTGGTCAGGAGGCAACCAATCAATGTGTGTCTCTCACATTGGTGTTTCTCTCTCTCTCTCTCTCCCCTCCCTCCCTCCCTTCTACTCTCTCTAAAAATCAATGTGAAAATATATCCTTGGATGAGGATTTAAAGAAAAAAGAATTGATCATTTCAAATAATCTATCCTATATAATAAAAGGGTAATATGCAAATTGACCGAACAACCAGTCACTATGACACACACTGACCACCAGGAGCAGACACTCAACACAGGAGCTGTCCCCTGGTGGTCAGTGCACTCCCATAGGGGGAACACCGCTCAGCCAGAAGCTGGGCTCACAGCTGGCCGGGCACAGCAGCAGTGGCAGTCGGACACCCCCAAGGGCTCCCAGACTGCACCAGGCCTCTAGTTGTTAATATAAAAACAAACCTTTGTTTTGAAGGAATAGGCCATTAGCTAAATTGTATTTCTGGTTCTAGCACATCGCAGCTTCTGAGAATTTCAACCACATTCATATTTTCTGATTTCCATTTTGCTTTGATTCCGTTGAAAGGAAAAGTCAGCCAGGAGATCACTGGACTTTGATTATTCATCCAATACTATGTGCTCAACACAGGTATCCTAGGAGCTCAACAGAGGCATTGGATTTGGTGGCCCCCACGTTTTGGGGAAGCCCCACTGTGATCAGCTACCTGAGCATGGTCATCTCTAAGAGCCTTCTCGGGGGCTGGGACTGAGGAGAGAGCCTGGAGGGCTGAGGACACTCTCACTTTCATGCTATTAATCAAGCTCCAATGAAACACAGGCTCTGTCTGCAGCATGGAACCACGGTCATTTCCCAAAAATGTGTAAGGCACAGTCCCAATCTCAGGGAGACTGAAGTCTCCTTGTGGGCTACAAAAGAAATACCTATAATTGAGAGAGAGAGAGAGAGAGAGAGAGAGAGAGAGAGAGAGAGAGAGAGAGACCATGTGGTAGGAGGCTTATCACACTCTAAGTCAGAATGTTTTATAAAGGCCAGTTGCCATATGAGCCATAGAGCATAAAAAGCTTCCAGGAAAAGGTGGGGCTTGAGCTCGGATTGTTTTATGTGTCCCTGTAACTACTGTCCTCCTCAAAGTTCACTTTCTTCTACCCACCACCTTAATCCACTAGAATCCGCCTCTCAAATATTGTCTTAGCAACCGTTTACTGATTAACACCAAACAGGCTGACATGAATGCTGCCGCCAGAATGCACGCCTCTGGCTCTGGACTGCTCTTACACCATCACAGAGTTGTAAGGTCAGAAGAGTCTATAGAGGTCACCTCGTCGAAACTCTTCCATTGCTCGGGAAGGAGACATCTGGGGACAGGTTCTTCAACTCCTAGAAGCGTAGACCGGTGCCTGAGGAAGTCTGGCCAGCACATCAGCCCTGTGCCCGTGAACAGGCAGGGATGCTAGGACACAAAGCACACCTGAGCAGTCTCTCTGGTGCGAGCAGAACACAATCACCGCAAAGATTTAGGCTGTGCTAATGCCAAATTGTGTTACTACGGCCAGACATCGAATTATCCCTCCACCAGACCAGCCACACTATAGTCTGCAAGCCTAATGCTCAAATTCAGTGTGGAGGTTCGGTAGTTCTTACCCAAGCCAGTTCCAGCCCAACTCAGAACTCAGGGGCAAAGATTGAGCCTCATTCATGTGTGCATCTCTGGGCCTAAGACAACACCTGACACTCTATACACAGCTCCTGTGGCTCCGGTGAACTGAACTGAGTTGCATGAACTAAACTGAACTGAGTGATACAGAATGAGGTATCCTGAGTGAGAGTAACGTCAGCGACAGGAAATGTGACAATGGCTGGAGGAGAGAAAAAGATGAGTAAACCAATTCCCCTCCTCGGGATCTCTCCCTCCAGAGAGAAATATCCATTCAGAGATATGGTGAGATAAAGATATTGATTTCATCTGGAAATAATCATCTCAATATAAAATAATAATATTAGAACAATTAAGTTACAACCAGTAAGTTTAGAAATGAGATTTGATTTTTTTTTTTTTGGAAGAAGTAGAAATTGAGCTGGTTTCAAAGGATGGATAAGACTTTGCAATCAATACATGGGTAGAAAAAGCAGGGAGCAGTGTGAGGGGACACTGCCAGAGGGGGAGGAAGAGGGTCAGGCCAGGGCAATATCACCGCACTGAGAGGAGATGGGTTTCCAACACATAAATAGAAGAATGTTGATGGCAGCAGACTAAAAAAATTAAATAAGGGCTGACTTTTTATTAAATTTTCTTTTCTTTTTTTTAAATATAGTTTCTATTTATTTCAGAGAGGAAGGGAGATGGGGAGAGAGATAGAAACATCGATGATGAGAGAGAATGATTGATTGGCTGCCTCCTGCACGCCCCACACTGGGGATTGAGCCCCACAACCTGGGCATATGGCCCGACCAGGAATCAAACTGTGACCTCCTAGTTCGTAGGTCAACACTCAACCACAGAGCCACGCCGGCCGGGCCTCATTGAATTTTCAATAAGGAGGCCAGAGCTGACCATAGCAGGGGAAATATAAGTGGAGTAGTTGGATCGAGTCCAGACTGCAGTGGGTGGAACAGGAGCGGGGTCAGAGTTGCCCAGAGGAGACCTGCTTTTAGGTCACTTGGTGCAAGTAGCCTGAATCATCCTACGGAGGAGGAGGGGCGTGGAGCAGAATGAAGGAGGGTTCTCTCCCGTAAGAGAGCGTTGAGTTCCTTCACAGGTGGCACAGCAAGAGCCAGTTCAGTGGGAGAGGTTGGGGATGCAAGAGGAAGAGGGACGATTTGTCTTCGGAAAAAAAGAGGAACAAACCTATAGCAGCACATCCTGCACCTCAGCAATCATCCTCTAACCACATCCCACACATCGATTTTCAGGAAAAGAATTAGTTTTGTATTTTTGCCGTTCAAAGAATGTCAAGACAAGAAAACTCACACTTAGTGAGTGGGTATTGTGCGTCAGGCTTTGTACCAGGAACTTTAACACTTAGTGGATCATTTAAATGTCTCAGATGCTCCGCTGGCTACAGGGGGTGAGCTGCCAGCTGGGCGACATCTGGTCCCAGCTCTGTGAAGCTGGAGTTCAGGGCATCAGAAATGCTTGCACAGAAGGGTCCTGATGGAGCAGGCAGCACACTGCCATCTGCCCACTGAACTTTCTAAGATGGTAAAGAAAGAATAATCAAGTCCCTGGCATTCCCCCAGGAACTTCCTTCTCCAGTTGTCAACTTCTGTTAGACACCTTGACCACAAATAGTATCTTCCTTTCTTTCATGTTGTAGAAGAAAGTAAAATACCCTAGGTATTCACAACTTGCTTATTCATTGAACGCTTATTAAGCACCTATTATATGCCAGGCTGCATCCAGCTTGCTTTTGCTGCATCCCAGTTCACCCCAAAACAACAAGCACACATCATTTCTCACAACTCTGCACGCCCAGCTACAAATCACGGATTCTGATGAAGATGGTGGTGGCACAGAGCCAGGAGAGGCCTTCCACTTGGGGAGCTCAGGAGAGGGTCTGAAAAGAGAAGCACTTGGTGGAGGTCTCAAACCTCAAGGGGAAGATGTTCATCAGGCAAAGCGGGGGAGGGGGGGGGCACTTAAAGAAAGGGAAACAGCAATGTGAAACAATGGGGTGATTTAGGGGAACTGCCTAAAACTAGTGAGACAAAGTACAGGGTGAGGTGAGGCTGGAAAAGTCAGATCTTGAAGGATAATAAGCAAGGCAGGGCTGTCTTTGCAAACTAAGGGAAAGACAGTGGAGGAGAGAAAACATCTTTGAGAGCTATTCTGAAATAGGAGAGAGGGAGAGGGAGGGAGGGAGGGAGGAAGGGAGAGAGAGAGAACAAGAAAGAGAGAGAGAGAGAGAGAGAGAGAGAACAAGAAAGAGAGAGAGAGAGAGAGAGAGAGAGAGAGAGAGACCCAGGTTTTGGCCTGATACAGTACCACTAGTCGGGATGGGGGATGTAATCAGAGAACAGGAGTAACAGTGATGGATTTGTGGTGCATCCTGGAATGGCTGTTCAGTGGGTGGTTGCACACTTTGGTTTGGAGCACAAAGGGAAAGTTCTGGGCTGGAGAACTCAACTTGCAAGCTGTCGGCATAGGCAGTGCTTTAGGGATATTAAAAAGAATAGAGATCTTAAATCATGGATCATCCCAGCTGGTAAAAAAAAATTTAAGTCATTTATTTTTTAAAACAAACATCATTTTCAAATTCTTTTCTCTCCCAACAAAGGAATTAGCCAAGGGTTTGTTTCAAGACCAAACAAACGGGGAAGCCATTGGCTTTCTTCATGAATGCAATGGGCAATTCCTGGGGCTCTGAAAAATACAGCTGCCGTTTTGCCAATAATTTCCTGTGCCTGTGTAAACAGTGCCATATTCTCTGAAGCCCTTTCCCCTTTCAAAAAGGTAAACTTTGCTTTGCCAATAAGTGGGGGGCAGAACAATGTACTCAGCCTGCACATTCTTTCTGGGTAAGACCAGGGTCTTCTAGCAGCCTTCAGAGAGTAAATGAATTGGTTACTTATTCGCTGGAGAACTGGGTTAGAAACATGTTAAGTACAAGCGGCCAAACATAATTAGCTGTTATTACTGATGTAGCTAATGAAGACTGAGGAGGGGAAGGCAGATGGATCCTCGCCACCGAGTTCTCACTGTAGCATTTCCCTACGTTGGCGAGACTGTTCGCTACTACTGCTTCAGGCACATTCTGCGACTCCACGAAAAGGGAAAACAGAAGCAGTAGCTGGCCACTGAGCGGACGCTGAGTCTGCCACCCCACGAAGTGCCTTTTAGGGATTTTGATTATTTTAAGCTGGTTCTTTTTAAGAAACAAAAGACTCAAAAAGAAAAGTTTGACCTTCCCTGTTACCTGCCAAAAGGAATTTAGGTAGAAAACCCGCTCAAAGGAAGGGAGCTATCACCTCAGCATAACCTGAACCAGTGGTGCAGACAGGAAGGAACCCAGCAGCTGTTTGGTAGACTCCGCCTCTGTGCCCATTGTTTCCCAGTGGCCCCAGCAAGAGTTTGTTTACCAAACATCTGCTCTTTCTCTCTCTCCGTGAACGGTCTACTTCCCCTTTGAAGTCCCAGACTCCTGCCTCCCTCTCCTCAGTCCAGAACAGTGTATAAGCCTCAACTGCCCAGTTTGCCCGGGTCCTGTAATCTTATGGAACCCCTGCATGCACATGTGTAATAAGTTTGGTTATTTTCTTCTATTGATCTGTCTCGTATTCATTTGATTATTAGACCATGCAAAAGAAGTTAGAAGGGTAGATGGAAAATTATTTTTCCTTCGTGACACCAAAAAAGTTTGGAGAATACTGAAAATTAACCCCCTTTTAGGGAATCACAGTAGTAAAGAACCTTATTTAACTTTATTTAAATCAGTGTTTCCCCACATTTATTTGACCGAGGAAACTTCGCTTCATAGCGTTCTAATTATGATCTTATGGTCTTATGAAAAACCAAAATGCATTTGGGGAAACACCGTCTTCTGGGCTTTTGGATACCGCTCTGCGGAGTTACTAGAGCCTCCTTCTTGGCATTTCTCTCAGGGCTCCCTTGGGTTTGTAAAAAGAGGCAGTGCATTCTCCCATCCCCACAGACCTGGAGAGAAGATAGCAACTCCGGGCCGTCCTTCCCAATGTAAATTCTGAATGTGAGTGGTCAAAAGCAGCTGCCTCTCCTCCCCCCGGACTTGCCCTGCTCCGGGAGAGGTTCCTATTGAGGAGGAAATCCACCATTTCCTGCCCAAGCAGTGCTTTCGGTGAAGTGGGCCTTTGACCTACTGAATTGGGGGTCTGTCTTTGGAATTATTCCAGGACCCAAGAGAAACTCCTCTCAGAAAAGATTCTTTGTCTTTGAGTAGTATCCCTCCCGGGAAAAATAAAAAAACAAACGCAGTCAGATTTTTGTAGCCTTATTTTCTATTCTATTCTGTATATTAGATCAAGAGGAAACACTCTTTAAAAAAACACACACACACACACAAGCCAGTTCAGGAAAAGTAAAAATGTTTATGGCAGTTTTTTGCTCTTAGATATTACATCGCATTTTAATTCAGGAAATGCAACATCTGCGTCTGCTCTTAAGGATTCTCTTTTTATTTCCTCATCACCAAAGTTTTTGAGGCGGGGGGGGGCGGGGGGGGCGGGGGGGGGGGGCGGGGCGGGGGGGGCGGCTAAAATGTCAGGCATAAATTTGCTTGTACCTTGGAACTAACGTTGTGTAAGATGAGACCAGGTGCTAAGGGAAAGTGCTTAAGAAAAATGAAACTGTGAGGGGAACCGAGAAGGGAGTGTCAGTTAGATCAAAGTTCAGCCGTAACAAATAAACAAACAAGAAAATAAATCATCACAATGACTGAATCGGGAGCCCAGGTGCTGGAGAAGTAGGAAGAGGAGAGGGAAAGAGGGGTATCTGAGTGAATCGGAGATGGGCCTGTGATGCGGGGAGGTGACAAACACTATATGAAGAGCTGACCTTTCATTTTCACTCACCACATGTAAGATAGATGGCAACATTCTTATTGCATCACTTACCCATGTGTGTAGGGGAGGCTGGGAAGTCATCTTTACTCTTTCTTCTTGGGCCTTTGACTTGTTGCTTCAACTCACGCGATATCATCCTCCCTGTGCTCACTTTCCAGACCTGCTTGGATGTCCCGACCCACGGGAGACCCAGGTGCCACAGCGGAGGAAGGTTGATTGGGTTACTCAACTCAGGAAGGCCTTTCTCAAAGCACATACAAGTGTATAGGGTTTATAGTGAGTGGTTACAATTGCTCTCAGCTACAAGTAACCAATAAAGCAGTTTAAATAGACAGGAAGAAGTCTAGAGCAGCAGGTTCTCAACCTTGGCTGCACATTAGAATCATCTGGGAATCTTTTTAAAATCTTGATTTCTGGGCCTCATCCTCTGGAAATTCTGTTTCTTTGTTACTAATGTTGTGGCCCCACCCAAGAGGTTCTGGGTTGGCTGGAGGTGCTCACTCTTACACCCCTGTCCTTGGTAGCTTGCTTGCCTGCTGCTGCCATTGTGGCCCCACCCCATAACAAAGAAACAGAATTTCCGGAGGATGAGGCCCAGAAATCAGGATTTTAAAAAGATTCCCAGGTGATTCTAATGTGCAGCCAAGATTGAGAACCACTGGTCTAGAGAGAGGCAATTGTTGGTTTGGTTCAATACCTGACCCAAGTGAGCTTGATGCCTTCAATTGTTATAGGCTTTCCCAATGTAGACCTCATATCTACATTCAATCTTTCGTTTAGGGTCTAAGAAGAAGGAAAAGGACATAGGTGCAGAGGTGTCTTTCCCTTTGATCAGAAAAGAGAAGTGTTTTCCAGAAGCCGCCAGCAAGCTTTGACTTAGCATTCATTGGCCAAAACCACGGGACATAGACATGTCTACCTTGAAGGAAGGCTGGAAACAAGGGTGAAGTCTTTTCAGCTTAAAAAATGGAGGCAACAAGAAGATTGGGTAGGTCTATTGGTTGAGCCAATGATAAGCATCTGCCACAGAATTATTATCCATTAATTTTATTTTCACTGGAATCTCATTCCTGAAATTAGATAGAGGGCCCCCTCCCGAGGCTAGTAAAGCCACATTCTGCTCATCACTACACTTGACCACTTACAGTTTAGTGATGTGTTTGTGAGTCAGTGGTATACACTAACTTTGTTCCCACTTAAAATAAAAAACCTTTAAATTAGTTTAATTTTTTAGGCCCACTCATGTGCTCCAAAAACCCTCAAGTTTCTTTGGTTTACATCAAAGTCCCATCTAATTTGCTCCCAAGAGGAAACCTACCACAATAGTGAAGTTGTATATTTCCACAGGGATTTTCCCTAAACAGTTAATGAGTTGTGACTTCCTTATATGTACATGCAGGCGAGACTGGTGCACTCCACGCAGGTAGACAGAATTCGAACCAGATGGTTCAAGGAAAGGAAACTGGATTAGCAGATCATTTCAAACACCTCCACGTGTTGACTGAAACCCATAAGGGGAATGACAAAACATGTAGCTTATTTTCTCAACAAACTGTGCACCATATTGAATGTTGAACATTAAATTGAGGGAGGGGTAGAGCAAGCCCTGGTTTTTCTTTCCTTGAAAAGAAAAGAAACCATAAGCCTAGTTTTGCCTGATTCATGTATCCAGAGGGGGACAAAAAAGAAATAAAGAAACGCATGGCTGATTCATAAACTCATACCACTGAGGGACCCTGTGGTAATCCTATAGCAATGGCATTTGAATGAATCAGAGGTGGCAGGGGTGTGTCTAATTTCCATGAGTTCCTGTATGGAAAGCAAATCCTATTTTGCCTGATTTTCCAGTTTAAACAATAAACCATAGGAGTCTCTCATCCTCACCCTTAAGCCAACTTCATTGAAAGGGGTGGAGGGGGGTGATGCAAATTGAGGCACTTTTCAGTACTTCAGCCCCCCAACCCCAGTTTAATTAAAGCCCAATTTGGTTGAGGAGTAAACTAGTATTTAAAAATCAGGAGAAAATCTAGTTCCAGTAATTAAAGGGATTTTCTAAATCTTGTCCTCCATGTTAGAACACCCATTTTAATAGTTAATTAAAGACTCCTTAACCATCCTTTGAAGGAAATTTGAAAAAGAAAAGATTAGGGACCCGCCACAAAGACATCACTGACAACGGGGACTGAAATTCTTTGTTAGGCCCTGTAGGGAAAACCAGGTCTTCCTTCATTCACCTAAAATACTTTGGGCATGCAGACCTTTTTTTTCTTTTAACAAAAAGACGTACTTATTTGCCATTGTGTTGCTGTGGGTAGCCTCGAAAATGTCACTGCTGTTCCACAAATATAAGCCAGCTGGCAAGTCACCCGTCTACCCCTGCCATTGCAGTTAGGGTAGCACACTTGTTTCTTTGGTTTCCCAAGTGGTGGCTGGTGCCAAAATGTCAAACTCCTTATGCAGTCTCCCTGCTTCCCTCCCCGCCCCCTCACCCCCACCAAGTACGGAGAAGAGCAACAGTCCCCTTGCAGATTCCACATGCCTCTCATATACTAAATGGGTTTTAACTGGTTAGATCAGTGGTTCTCAACCTTGGCTGCACATTAGAATCACCTGGGAATCTTTTTTAAAATCCTGATTCCTGGGCCTCATCCTCCGGAAATTCTGTATCTTTGTTATGGCCCAATTTGTTATGGGGTGGGGCCACAAAATTAGTAACAAAGAAACAGAGGTCTTCAAACAGAGGTCCTCACACCCTGTGGATCCACCAAGACTTTCCAGAACGTAAATATGCTAAATGGGTCATTGGAGGGAATCAATTTCTGGATCCTCAGCTTCTTTCTATATGTGTGTCCTTTTTTCTAAAGCTGCCTGATAAACCAAATCACACTTGGAAAACAAAGCCATCCCTTCACCCTTGCCAAATCTTTCTATGGTGGGTTATTGATTCATCAAGCATCTTAGACATGTGGGTTTCGTCTTTGCTTGGTGTCTTGGTTCCTTCTGTTAAGAATGAAACTTGATCTTTGAGGGAGGTTCTGAATTCAGAATAATCAATGCAGTATAAATTATGACCCTTGGATGTTCCCTAGAATTGCCAACTTTCATAAGATAAAGCCCAGAATAAAGAATTCTATTTAAATTCTTTCTGATTCAAACAGCATTTCAGGAAGTCACTTAAAACCTATTTGAATCGGGCAAAAAGGAGACATATATAAAACCTTAGAAAATAAATAAATAAATAAACAAACAAATAAACAAATAAATAAAAAAAATATTTGAGCCAGGCCTGTGTGGCTCAGTGGTTGAGCATCGATCTAAGAACTAGAAGGTCACAGTTCAATTCCATTCAGGGCACAGGCCCGGGTTGTGGCTCAATCCCCAGTGCCGGGTGTGCAGGAGGCAGCTGAACAATGACTCTCATCATTGATGTTTCTCTCTCTCCCTTTCCCTCTCTCAAATCAATAAAAATGTATTTTTAAAATAAATCTATCATATTTATTTTAACTACAGCCAATTCTCATCTTATTTCAAACTATAACATGCATGATATTTCTACCTCCTATTAACAAAGAATAAACTACTTTAAATCCAGAATAAAATATTTTAGATGTCTGTTTCACTTGGTGTATCTTTCCAACATAATTCAGAATGCTTACAAGTTTTGTCTTTGCTCTTCTTGAATAAGATTCTAAAAGTATACTTTGTCTGTATAATGCCCTGAAACACCTCTAATTTAGTTAATTCTCTGAATAAAAAGATGTCTTTTCAATTCCAAAATTAATAAAATTTCTTGCTTGATATAATTTTAACAAGTAACCTATTGATTGACTGAATCTTTGACTTCTCAATTGCATAGTTTGCCTTTCTGCCTGATGATGCCATGTGTCATTGTGCAGAATGGAGAGGCCATCTGGCAAGAGCTGTCCGGGTAGATAAGGAAGAATGCCGGTATTCTTACAGCAGCGATGCTCGATATTGAGTTATGTTGAACGCTGTAAAAATGAAAGCTTCTCCAACAACAAAAACAGTCTCCTTCAGATGCAAGTTTCATATCTCCCTGTCACATCTGTGCCGTCTCTGCACGATGGCGAGTGATTCTGACATAGCCTTCCTTTGCCCTCGGAGTCCTCCCGGAGCTGAGTAAGGGACGTGGATAATTCTCTAATGCAGGGTAAGCAACATATAATTTCAGAAATGAACTGGAAGCCCCTTTTCAAACGACAGCACAATTGTCTATGAGCTTTCTTTTATTACAACACATCATTACATTATTTTGTAATTACATCTTTTCCAAGCCTTCTGTTTTGTCTGCTTGGCTAAGAGCTCCTCAAAGGCATGGGCCGTGTGGGCCTTATTTATCGTCATATCCCCAACAGCCAGCACAGAGACCGACACAAAGCGGGCGCTTAGTATACATTTGTTCAATGAATGAATGGAAAACTGACTGAATGAATAATGAAAGAAGGAAAGAATTCAAGATTTGAATCCCTATCTTCTTCTGGACAAGGGAGTCTGGTAAATCTAAGAACCATCCTAACATCATCTCTCGGTCCCACTGGTTATCATGACCTGTCTGCACCCCAGCGTGACAGGCAACGACTGGTATTTCTAGGTCTTAGACATTTGCTCTGCCCGGTATTTTCTGAAGAGTTGAACTAAACTTTATAGCACATTCAATATTGAGCTTAGTTTCACTTTTTATACTTTGATGTTTAACATCCCCTTCTTCCAAAGACTAAATATTTTCCTTCTGGTGTGATGACCTTCCTTAAATGTGCATTTTTTCCCCTACTTCTCTTTGCTGTCACTTTTAAAACACACCAATACTTCTGGTCTTTACTGCACACTATAGTTCTAATTAAATTTCACTTTTAAAAAGTACATATATTTATTTGTTTCTTTTTTTCTCTCTCTCTCCCTCTATAAATTTTTTCCAAGACTTCAGGTCTAAAAGCTGTCCTTGACCCCTAAATCTACACTGAGTCCCCATGCCACTTCCTCAGCTGGCCTGCCTTCCACTATCTTTAAAACATTCCTCGAATTGCTCCTTGCTGAGATAGATACCCACTCACACACCTTAATCTTGACTTATCTTGACAGTTGCAATTTTCCCATATATGGTCCACATACCTCCCTATTGTCTGAAGGTCTACAGATGTAAGTCCTGTCTGTTCCACATCCAAGACGTGCGCAGATCACTTCCTTGTTGTCCTTATCTCCTCTGACATTTGGGACTTCTCCAGCCCAGCTTCTTTCTTCAAATCTGAGGTGGCTCTTCCAGTGGTTTCATTCGAGCCAGTGACACGTGTGGAGACTTGTGTTTTGTTTTGTTTTTCCCCTGGCTCTGCTACTGACATGATAAAACGCTGGAGAGAAGGTATTGAAGTTGATTCTCTCCGTGAGTATAAAGCAAGGATTTAAAATACTTGGCATTCATCCACTTTGGAGCATAGCTCGAAGGATGAATGCGTCCGTCTATAACCATAGTAAAGAATTTATTATTATGGCTCTCTTTTAGCAGTACTATAATTTTACTGATGATGTTAATGAAGCTTATAATAATATAAAGAAATACATTAGCTCAGAAAGGCTCCATTATCATGGTCTTTAAGAACTATCTGCCTGGTACGCTCCCTACCTTCTCTAAATCCTACGGGACTTTTTTTTAAGCAAGTATCAAACTGCCCAGCAATTAAGTTTTCTCTTACTCCCTGTGAGTTCGCTCAGGCCAATGAGACTGTAAGACCCTTGGAAACAAGGCTCATGCTTGCTCCTCCTCCTGAACCTCCGCAGCACCAGCTCGGAGACACTCAGGTTGGTTCCCAGCAACACTTCTGCAGTATTTCATTCGCATGGTTCTCTTTATCGTTGTGAATAAAGGATGTCTTATGACTTTAATGAGATTGCACTGTCGAAAAATTATTAAGTTTAATCCCCTTTTTTGTGGATCTCTGGATATACAAAAGTTACCCCAAGCCCTCCGAAGACCTTGAGCTCAGTTCCCAACAATCCCTGTGTATCCCGTGGGATTTCCCGAGATTTCCCTGCACCTGCCCGGCTCCTGCTCTCAGGTGTGGGTGCCCCCGGAGCAGGTCTCTTTTCCACTCACCTACGTTTCCTGGCCACATTCCTCGCCACCCTTCTCACTTGTGTAGGTCAACCGTGAACGGGCCACATTTATCTGAGACGATAGGCACTAGGACACCCCCACCCACCGCCGCAGGCCGCAGGACCGCCGCGGGGTCGCACTCCTCTCGCTGCCTCCCACCCTCTTGCTCCTTCTCTCACACGAAGGTAGGCAGGTCGGGGAAGTAAATGTGTAGCCACCGGAGTGGCGGAGTGGCGGAGGGAGCCCTGATTAGTAGCGGTGGCTGATCTTCGCGGTGTCATCAGCACCACCAGGGCCCGGTTCAGGTTGGTCACTGAGCGGTGAAAAGAGGTGTGTGCAATCCGCTCCTGCGAGCAGGGTGAGGCTGGCCCCGGTTTGGGGTAAACATAGGCAACTCAGAACTCTCCCAACGCTTCTGTGAAAACAACTCATGCAAAATAAACATAGATTGGGCATTTTTTATTTACGTATTTATTTATTTTTGCATCTCACTTTAAAATTTTGACTTGGCTCCCTGGCTATATACATGAAGGACCAACTATCTCCCTCAAAGGGTAGCAGAAGGTCCCTTTCCGAAGACGGTCTGGCTCCGCTTGTGAGAGCATTTTTCTCCAGTTTCTTCCATGCAAAGCATGTGGGGTGGTTTTAATGAAAGGCGCTTCATAAAAAAATAAATAGTACCTTCAGACCATTCATGCAGGCGACTTCCTGGCAATCCCTGGAAGTGTGGACTGGCCCATAAGCTAATTATCCTGTAAATTTCCTTTTCTTCCCAGTGTGGAGGTGAGATCTAATTTGAAAGATTAAAATCTTTGCATGATTACAGTATATAGTAATTGTTAAGCTCTGTAGTTACATGCTCAATAGCTACTAAGTACAAAGAATTACAAGGTGATTTGTGCCTGTAAGATAAATTCCAAGAATTTTGCTTTTATAAAAGGCAAGGAAGTGGAGGTGGCAGACCTACAGATGTGCTAAGTGAAGCAACTGATCCTGAATTTCAGGAAAGAGGGACTTAGGGGGCGGGGGTCTCTCAATTCACAGACAGGCCAAGTGGCAGAATGCCTTCCGGTGCATTTCTTAGGTTGTGCTAAACGTTATTTACATAAAAGCACTGCTCAAGTGGGTGAAGTTATCTAAGGAGTTTTTAGCCTAAATTCCTGGAGGGTTTCCAGATGTCTGCTATTCTCAAAGCAGAGAACCAAACTATGAGTTCATCACTTTCAAACACACAAAAAAGCACAAAAAGCCAAGTCTGATAAACACGACAGCAGTAATATGAGATTATATATCTGTAAAAAAAAAAAAAAAAAAAAATTAAAGGACTGAAGAAATAATAAAGCTTCCAGTATCTATGTTTCCAACTCCACTACTATTTGGTTTTGTGCCAGCCATTCTTTCTCTACCTTAGTAGATCACACCGGAAAATCCACTCATTAAACAAATATTTATTCAGCACCCAGTGCATACCACGCTCCTGTTCTTGGCACTGGGGACATGACGATAAATAAAACGGATAAGGCCTTTGCTCTCATGGACTCAGAGTCCAGCAGGAAATAAAGATTACTAATACTTTCAAGTATGAATTATGATTACTAATACCAGCACTACTTACAAGTCCTGGGAAAGAGAGTGGCAGCACACCATGGAGTGTGTGAGCATGTGGGGTCTATCGTAGCTCAGGAGTCAGCATCTGTGAGGAAGTAACGCTCAATTGGAGACCTGAGACCTTAAGTATGAGTAGGCATTAATAGCTCAGAGACGGCGGGGGGGGGGGGGGGGGGGGGGGAGCAGTCTTTTCTCCAGGCAAACAATACAAAAGGAGTCTCCAAAGATATTGCCTTTTAATGCCTTTCTCCCTCCAAACCATGAAGATCCCCACATCAGTTAATTTGTTGTAGCTAAGATTTCTTTATTTTTCTGGTTATAATGTTACTGGTAGCTGCAGGTATAATTCTAAGAGAACAAGAAATATCAGACCTGATAAAACTGGGCCTAACTGAGTCACTAGAAGGAAAATGCAGAATGGCCTGGGAGTGGCTGTTCCAGCCTCCATTCTGTGGAGGCGTCCAGGAGCCTGGCTTCCCTGGTAAAGAGAAGGAGACACGTGGGCAGGCCAAAGAAGGCGGGCTGGTGGACTGAGGCAAACTGAGCTCACATTGCTTTAGACTCCTCAACTGAAATTGCCTTCAGAATTGGTTTCTGAGTCTCCTTCGTTTTTACTGCAAATGACCTTACCCAGGTTGATTAAGAATCTTATTCACCTATTTGAAGAGCGTTCCAATGATAAAGTTTCTCTCACCTCAAGGACTAAAGGATTGCCACATGCATCTGTCCATATCAGTCTGTATTCCCAAGACTTTAAGACTCAAAACCAAAGTAGAAAGGAGTTTTGGGGTAATAGAACATTCTTGGGAGAATTATAGGGCATTTAGGCCCGACCAGTGTGGCTCAGTGGTTGAGCGCCGACCTATGAGCCAGGAGGTCACAGTTCCATTCCCAGTCAGGGCACATGCCTAGGTTGCAGGCTTGATCTGCAGTGGAGAGCATGCAGGAGCCAGCCGGTCAATGATCCTCTTTCATCGTTGATGTTTCCATCTCTCTCTCCGTCTCCCTTCCTCTCTGAAACCAATAAAAACATCTTTTTAAAAAATAAGGCATTTCGAGGGGCCTGCTTTGACAGAGTCCAGGTGCATCTGCATACGTTGGTTCTGGTGGGGGTCCCTGTGAGCAGGTGTGCCCTCCACAACCAGGACCACCGAATTCGATGGCCCTGCTTCTCAAATGTGCATTTGAAAGTCCATTTGGAGCCCTTACTTGAAATTCAAATACCCAGAATTGCTTTTATTTTTTTAAACAACTAAGAAAAAGTTGCATAAAATCAAGGTTAAACTAAAATTACTGAGGCTGTGCCATATGAGCTTTAACAAAGTTTTGTCATAATTAACTATGTGCGCACAATTTTGAGCACTGCTTTTTCTGATAAAATGTGAACTAGTCAAATCTACAAAGATGTTCTACCACTATTTAGAAAATTACCACACTGTGATCCTTTGAGTATAGAATAGCGCTTATATCAACATACATTTGTTCAGAAATTCCTAAGGTGCTCATTTTCTGAGGTAGAATCATGATTAATAGTTCATTTAAAAAAAAAAACACTTGGGCATCTCAGCAACAATGAACTAATGTCTTTGGTAGATCAATAATTTTTCTAATCACAAGAAAGCCAGTGCATCAGAAAAGTCGTCAGCAAAAGCATGAAAAGATATATGCCAGCTGTTTCTGGCAGCCCCTTACAGAGGGGACAGAAGAAAACAATAAGAAATCTTTGCCATATGTTGGGAGATGAGTGGTAATGGAAAATATTCATAAACAAATGACTAACACTTGTCTGTATGTTATTCAGGTGCACAGCTAAAACACATCCATCTCCTTAGCATCGACTTTTCTGGATGCAAATTACTCTAAGGCGCAGGCAGCCATTTCTAGTCTTGTCATTCCTTATGCAGGCTGGACTGTCATTGATGTCAGCAGTTTTGCTGTATAAGCACTTTAAGATAAAATCTGAACATCTGAATTAGCATAAAACATTCTGTACAAAGTAATTTACATTAGAGGCTTTCCTTGTCGATTTCCAAAATGGCGTTGCTGTTGTCTTGTATTTGGAATCAGCTTAGAGCTCTTTCCCCTTCTCTCTAATCCCATTTCCTTGGTCCTTGGCCTGGCATTGATCACCATCCCCATCAGGCCGGCTATTTCTGCTGTGCTTTCAAAGGTCCAGTGTTAGGTCTGATCAAATAATTGAGTTGATATATCCTCCCCTGGGAACTGACCTTTAGACCACTTCCCAACCAACATTCCCTTTCGCTTAGTCCACATTCCACTTGCTGAGACCATTATCTTTCCCCTCCAGACTTTCCCAGGATCCTGACCTGCCCAGAGAGTTCCCTGCTGAAAAAGCCCGCCTGGAGTCCTTTAAAGCCTCTGGCTCCCCACCCCTGGGGGCCGGTGCCATTTTGAGGCTCAGCCCATCTGGTCTCCAGATGACCTAATAAACTTATACTCCCTAACCACCTTGACCTTGTGCATTCCTCCCTCGGCCATCCTAACACCCACTGTTTGATGCAGGAGGAAAGGGATCACAAAGTCTGACCCCCCCAAGGGTCAAATCAATCTCATGAAGAAATAACCATTTCTTTTGCTTGTATTTACACAGGTATGATAGATTTATTTCCCCCAGGAATTCACTGTCTTCTCCAGAAATTCAGTTTTACCAGAGCAAGAAGCAGCTGAGCAGACACAGTGGGCAATAAAAACCCTGGTAGGTAAAGAGAGCTCAAGATGCACACAGCCCTTCCTGGATGTGAGTCAGGGTGGAAGTTAGTCAGCCACAAACCACACTGTGGCTTTCACAATCTGGTCGGGGTTCAAACACCTGAGGGAGACATCCCAGGCCTTCTGGGTGAGCCAGGGGGGCCCACATTCGCGGTGGTGGGATCCCAGGTGTGACTCTGGGTTTTGCCCATGTGTGCAGGTAGCCATAGCTGTGCAGGCTCTTTAATTTGTGCTGCTTCGCTGAATAGGGACCTAACACAGCTTGCCACATCTCTTGCTTTTAAAAAAGTTTTTTTTTTTTTCTTTTTTTATTAAGCTAAATAACTGAAGCCCTCAACAATGTCTATAACTAGGTTTGTGGTTCACGAGGCCACAGCACTGTGATTGAGAGTTTGGCTGGCTTTTGTCTGTAGGCCAGCCTTAAAAACTTGTCACCCAGATGTTTCTTTTTTTTAAATTGAGTTTATTGGGGTGTTAACATTGGTTAACAAAACCATACAGGTTTTAAGTGTACAACTCAACAAAACATCATCAGCACACTACATCGCGTGCTCATTACCCCAAGCAAAGTCTCTTTCCGTCCCCATTACCCCATCTTTGCCTACCTCCAACCTCCAATCTTGAGGTGAGACAGCAGTTCTGTTTAGGTTAGCAGAGAATTGACAACTCAGTTCTCAGAGGAAGGGATATGACCCACTGGGGAAGTATGGAAATTTATGGGAGTATTTTTGATTGTTGCTCTGACTGGGAAGCACCATTAGCATTTAGAGGGGAAGCCCTCTGCAGAGTGTGGGGTATGGTCCCCCTGACAAAGGATTTTCCCACATCCTGCTCTGATTTTAAATGAATGCCCAACTGCATAAGTGAAAAACTTGATAAAATTATTTGAGCCTTATATCTAACTCCATTTAACTTATAAGCACAAATTATTTTTTGACAGCTTTAATATACATTGAATTTTTCAAGAATAAAATTACTGTGTGTAAATACTTGTTTTGTTTGGAATTTTACCAAGAATTAATCAACTTTCTGGTAGACCTCTGATGACAATGTATCAGTCTGCATATGTAACTGTCACATTCAAGTTTAGATAAATACACTTACCTAGCCCTTATTTCTTTTTTCTTAAAAATATTGGGGTTTTTTTTGTTGATTTCAGAGAGAGAA
The DNA here is from genome assembly GCF_014108235.1 of Myotis myotis. NCBI lineage: Eukaryota > Metazoa > Chordata > Mammalia > Chiroptera > Vespertilionidae > Myotis > Myotis myotis. The sequence continues at coordinate 39,841,988 of NW_023416357.1, forward strand.
AATGAGAGGAAGAGAAAGTTCAATGATGAGAGAGAATCATTGATCAGCTGCCTCCTGAACGCCCCCTACTGGGGATTGAGCCTGCAACCCTGGCATGTGCCCTGACCAGAATCAAACCACGACCTCCTGGTTCATCGGTCAACGCTCAACCACTGAGCCACACCAGCCGGGCCACACTCTTTTGTCATAAACTAGAGGCCCAGTGCACAAAATTCACACACGGGTGGGGTCCCTAGGCTTGGCCAGTGATCAGGACCGATCGGGGCCAGTCCAATCAGGGCCGGGCCGGAGAGGAGGCGACAGTCGCCGGGCCAGGTGCAGAAGGAATGGACACTGGATGCCGCCACCATCATCAGCACCCCACCACCACAGGGTTCCTTGCCTCCCCCACTCCTCCTTCCCTCGCTACCACCCCACTACCATCGCAGCTGGGCAGCGGGCCGATCGGGGCCTGCCAGCCAGGGGGAGGAACAGAGCACAGGGGCTGGCTGCTGGCCCCAAGGAGGGAGCCAGCCCTCGGCCCCCCTAGGAAAGGGGCTGCATCTGCGGCCACCCCCTCCCCCCCCCCCGGTTCCCCATCCCAGCCTGGGGGCTGGCCCCGATCAGGCAATGGGGGCCTGCTGGCTGGGGGAGGGACCGCGAGAGATTGGCCCCTCAGGGGAGGTTGCTGTGGGAGCACACTGACCACCAGGGGGCAGCTCCTGTGTTGAGCCACTGCCCCCAGGTGGCCAGTGCACATCATAGTGATCAGTCATTCGGGTCATTCTGGTCACTTAGGCTTTTATATAGAGAGATTATTTTCCTTTCTATTATAGTTTGTACTGGATCCCATGTGCCCCACCCAGATCCCCACTGCAGGGATCCCCAGATGCTAGAGTGTTGACAGCTGACAGCCCACAGCTGAGTGCCAGCAGCCGGTCCCAACACTCCCTCTGGTCCCACGTCATGGCCGTCCCTAGGAGCTGTCTGCATCCACTGACTGGTCACCGGGGGGTCCTAAGGCTCTGATTGGGCACGATTCTGCAGGATCACCCCAACTCCAGAGCGCCTGTGGGATCTTGGAGTCCTTTGTGGGACTGCTCAAAAGCACAGCCCAACCTCTTCTCTGCCCAGTCCTGCTTCCCTCCCACAGTGTGGATCCTGAAAGCAAGGTCAGTCTCCTTCTGCCCCCCTGATGCCACCATAGTGCTTTTTCCTAGGGTGGCTGGCCCAATTAGAGTTTTGAACATTGGGTGGTATATTATCTGGGGATTTTAATTTAGGATAGTAAAAAGGGAAAGTATAGAATATTTGTAATTAACAAAAGAGACAGTGTATCTGATGGGCATGAGAACCTGTGTGCTAGGTGATCCCTTCAAGGCCCCTCCACTTCAAGACCTTCCCCTTTAGGGCAGACACGCTGCTTGCCCCCAATGGGCTGCAAATAGCTCGAAATGACACTTGATGCAACTGTTTCTCATGCACTTGACTAAAAAAATAAAAAGAAAAAGCGGTCCTGTACAGTATCACTTCATATCAGCACTTTTTTCCGTATCACCCACCCACCGTGCCATGTACTCCTCATAAGTACTTGCTGTATGTGAAGCGACCAGCAAACCCAGCAGTGTGTGCCTGTTGTACATTCCTGAGGCCTTACTTGCAAACGGCCATGTGCATCCTTAGCTCTGAGAGACCATAATAAGCCGGCTCCACGGCACCAGGCGCTTTGTCCTTGGAGATTTTTTAGATGAAATACAGTTTTAATTTAATCCTTAATATCATAGAATTGCAGTTCTTCTTCAACTGAAAAAGATTCGCAAAGCTGGAGGGTATGTGCATGTGGGGGGTGTGTGTTTGTCTGTCTGTCTGTCTGCGGGTGCCCTGTGTGTCTGTGTAGGAGAGGGTGCTTGCTGGGACCATAGAGGGGGACAATCCAAAAGCAAGAGCAGTGAGTACTTCTGTCCCTCTGGTCTAACCTTCTACACAGGCCGCTGTAAAGCGATGATTCAAAATGCTCTGAAAGGACTTAATTTCCCCTCATGCCAAGAAAGTGTTTTTTATACTCAAAAAAGCAGAATGAGACTTGCAGTAGCCCCCCCTTCTCCATGATTTTGCTTTCCAAGGTTTCAATTAACCACGGTCATCCGTGGTCTAAAAATATTAAATGGAAAATTCCAGAAATAAACAATTCATCAGTTTTAAATTGCTTGCCGTTCTGAGTAGCATGATGAAATCGCAAGCTGTCCTGTTCTGTTCTGCCGGGGTGTGAATCAACCTTTTGTCCAGGTACCCACGCTGCATACGCTCCCACCCATTAGTCACTTAGTGGCCGTCTAGGTTATCAGATCAACGGCTGAGACGGGGCAGTGCTTGTGTTCAAGTAGCCCTTATTGCACTCAATAATGGCTCCCAAGAGTGCTGATGCTGGCAATTCGGATATCCCAAAGAGAAGCTGTAAAGCGCTTCCTTTAAGTGAAAAGGTAAGCACAGTACAATAAGGTAGATTTTTAAAAGAAGAGGGACCACATTTACATAATTTGCAGTATGTCATTATAACTTCCTATTTTATTACTAGTCATTATTGTTCATCTCTTACTGTGCTTAACTTACAAATTAAACTTTACCACCAGTATGAATGTGTAGGGAAAAAACATAGTGTATATAGGGTTTGGTACTATTTAGGATTTCAGCCACCCATCCACTGGAGTTCTTGGGGGCCAGGATAACAAGGGACTACTGTATTTAGCTGGTTCTGTGACTCCATTCAAATCAATTATTGATATACTTCAGTGTGCCGAAGTGTCATTAACTATCTTTTTTAAATATATTTTTAGTGATTTTTTAGAGAGAGAGGAAGGGAGAAGGATAGAGAGATAGAAACATCATCGATCAGCTGCCTCTGCACACCCCCCACAGGGGACCAAGCCCAAAACCCAGGCATGTGCCCTGACTGGGAATCAAACCAGTGACCTCTTGGTTCCTGGGTCGACGCTCAACCGCTGAGCTACACCGGCCAGGCGTCATCAACTATCTTAGTCACTGGACATTCAGCACAAAAATACAGATCAGTGTCTGGAAGTTTGAGCCCACTCCTTACTACTGGCATGCTGCCTCCAGGCTGCCCAAGTGGTAGAGGCCGCCGAGACACTCAGTGTCTCTTCTTTAACTTCTTCACCTGTAATACTGGGATACGGGCCAGAGTTTCCACCTCTGTTCCTCCTAGGGGTGTGGTGATAATTAAAGCAATAATGTTTTTCAACTACAGAGACATTCCAGATTAAAGACACTACATAATTGAACACATTCTGCTTCTAGTGACATAGCTTGATATAATTGCAAGCTAGGAAAATAAGATTAAGCCAGGTGTCCCTATTACAGGAGTACAGTAATGCCATATGCCTCACTCTCCCTGACTTAAGGCCTGCTGCCTCGGTGTAAAAAGCAGCCCCAGTGCTCAGGAAAGAAGGCATCAGGTTGAGAAAGAAATGCTTTCATCCATTCAATTTCCATTTTATCGACCAATGTGTATAATTCTATTCAAGATTTAAAGATAAATGACACAGCTATTTGCTCATCATGTCACTTGTACTTTGAGAGAGCATTTATAAAAATATTCATGTTGCTATTAAAGAAAGACAGGAAGACTATGTAAGGTCCACCAGTTAACCAGCTAAATGCTATCTGTGTTCATTTTCTTCCCTCCCATGTATTATTGACACATATATAATTGGTGACACTTCTGTTCTGCTGACCACCACATCAGCTCTTAACTGAACATCTTACATCTGACATGGATCCCAGCACATCGCTGCGAGAGGTTTAGCAGTGCCAAAGCTACAAACCGCAATGGTGGTATCAAATACATTGCAAAAGATATCGAGAAAAATAGTTTGGAGGTCTGAGCTCTTTGCGAGCAGAATGTACTTCTGTTAAAAAAAAAAAAATACTTATGAGAGATTATATTAAGATGTTCTATTCATTGCCAAGCCACTGAGAATATGTTTTCTGATTTCATCCATTCAAATGTGTTTGGAGTTCCAGGTCTAAACTGGCAAAGGAACCAAAAAAGGCAGTGAGAAGTGAAGTCAAGTGTCTATTAGGCAGCTTGGATTCAAGAGGCTAACAGAATGTGAAACAGGAAAGAACAAGGACTGGTCCTGGTTGGCTATATCTGCTGAGTGAGTGATACGTAAGCGTGGTCAGGGTGCCTACTCCATGCCTAACATCCAGCTCCCTTCCAGAGAAAAAGAGAACACAATTAGAAAAATATTCACATGGCGAGAACTCAATGACATAGGAAGAGAAAAATGCAAGTTTCAGATTAACAGGTGGAGTACGCTTAATCCTCCTTGCTTCAGCCTATGACCAAATTCATCAGAAACCAAGCAAGTATGGCATTGTGGATCAGCTACGTTTGGACCACAAAAATGTAGAGGCCATCACAGGAACGTCGCTCATCAAGAATAACACCCTCTCTGCGGAAGATGTCTCCCAAATTTCAAACAATTCTTGCTTAATAGCTCTTAAGCATAAGTCATTCTTAAAGGCTTTCAAAAATTTGGTCCATTATAAATGGCTTAACTGTGAAGCTACCTTGATCGTTACTTTCCAAAAGCTGGGTAGTTTAAAAAATTACCTTCCAGTAGGGAGTTAACATGTTCTCATCATTTTTCATTTGGGCCTTTGGCACATTTCTGGGGGACCTTCTACCCTAAGTCCCCCATGATGATCCAAACCTCATCTCCAAAAATGCTTCTTCAAATTCCCTACAAAATATTCTCATCCAGAACTGTGACTACTAGGTTAAATAACAAGTTGAATATTTATTACTATTTTAATCAATCTAGTTTTACCATCGCACTATAAAAGGAACAGCCCAGTTACTTAGATATTTTAATTTCAGTGAAAAGAAGTTTGAAATTATTTTTATCAAGCTGAAACATGAAAACTCTCCAGTCAACTTTTTCTGGATTTAAAAAAAAAACCTTTTTCTTCATCATCTGTCATTTCCCCTGCACTTAAATTCTAAGGATGAATTTGCAAGAGGCATGAGGCTGTCAGTGGTTCTATTTTAGCTCTTCAGTAACATTTCAAGTGGATGAAGGACAGCACAGTGATAAGGTTTTACTTCATCTCCTGCTGTTAACATTTCCACAGAAGGGGCTCTTCGTCATTTAATAACTCTCAATCACAAATAACTTTATGACATAAACAAGGAGGCTTCAAACTTTTTTTTTCCTGTGACTAATATGGTTTCTTCTCCTCCTTCCTTAAGACCTTTCAGTGAATCACAGAGACGAGCTAAAGGCTGAAAATAATGCGTCAGCTTTTTAATAAGCTTTTATTGTCACCACAGAAAATTAAGCATAGGTTGAGAGTCAGGATTCCAGGTCAGCTGTAAAGCCCTGACTGGTAATAGTTCTGATCCCATGATATTGTGAGAGCTTTGTGTTCAGGCTAGAGCAGTGGTTCTCAACCTTCCTAATGCCTCGACCCTTTAATACAGTTCCTCATGTTGTGGTGACCCCCAACCATAAAATTATTTTCGTTGCTACTTCATAACTGTAATTTTGCTACTGTTATGAATCGTAATGCAAATATCTGATATGCACGATGTATTTAGGCGACCCCTGTGAAAGGGTCATTCGACCCCCAAAGGGGTTGTGACCCACAGGTTGAGAACCGCTGGGCTAGAGGGAGAGTTCACAGAAAACCTGTGTCTAGCACTGACCGGGAACCTTCCACTTCTCGGTTGTCCCCCGTTGAGACTATTTTCAGTCATTTCCTGCCCTCTTCTAATTGGGTTGAGGGACCTGCAGGCAGGATGGAAGCTGTGTAGCCTGCAAAGCTGGTCCGACGGAAGGTATCAAGATATTGGCATCTATTAGTGGTCTTTTCCAAAGCAGTGTCCTGTGGTCGTCTTCCAAAAGTATATACCGGAAGCAGAAAGCTGGCCTTAAAGAAAGGCATCGCTAGGGAATCAGGATATTAATAAACCAAAAGTGACCCGTGTGGGTTTCCTGCTGCTTCCAAAGCAGGAAGTTGCTTGCAGATACATTCAATCAGCATACTTTCCCTGAGTAACATTATAGCAGATGGGGGGGGGGGGATCGGGGGGGGGGGAATTGGAGAAAAAATAACTGTAGAAATCAGGTGCTTCATATTTACTTCATAACAATGCTCAAAGCCCTCCTTTGGGCAGCCTTGAATAGATGCAACAGCCATGTTTGTTCAAATGATCAGAAAGGACGGGCCCTGGTGCTATTACGGAACCACGTTATTTTAAAATGCACGTTAAATGGCTCCCAAATCCTTTTATTGAAAATCCGCAGATAAAAGAACTAATTTCTTCTTAAAGAAACCAAGACTCCTTTCTCCTCAGAGAATAAGCTATTAGAGCTGGTAAAACATTAGCAAACAGCCCATTCGAGCTACAAAGAGAAGTAATGGTTTGGTGTTGTTAGCATGGAGAAGTGCCATTACCTTTAAGGCTTTGTTATGGAAAGCTGCAGGATGCGTGCTGTTGCTATTAACCGGAGGGTTCTAATTGGATATTGGCTCATTTATGAGGCAGAGTCAGGAAGAGCTGTTGCCCAGGTGACTTGTAACAAAATGAAATAAGCAGATGCAATGCGTCCTGAAATTACCACCAAGTTTTCCTGAGCTGTTCGAGGCTGAGATGCTCTGAAAATTCCGCCTAAAATTGCAGCTTTGTTGTGAACGGAGCAATCATATCCCTATGCTCCTGGAGATTGTTGCCAAATACTAAGGAGTTTTCAAAAACACATAGTCATCTCCCCAAATATAAAAAGGAAAGCGAAGAAACTAGCCATCTGAAACGGAGATGCTAAAAGCTGGGCCCTGGGGTGATCGCTTCCCTTCTAAACCCTTCCTGCCAGCTGTACCTACCTGCCTTGCCCACATGAAATCATAGGGCCATCCAGTGAGCTGATAAGCGGGGGTAATTTCCATCTTAGTCTTCAACTGTCATCCTAATGAGTTAGTTTGGATTCTCCAGGAACAGATATCAGTAGAGGATTAGACAAGCAAGAGGTGCTCGGGGAGAAGGGCCCTGAAGACTAAGTGGAGAGGGCCAGAGAAGGGGGCGAGCATTCAGCCCACAGTGCGGGTCTGAGCCTTATGCAGGAAGGGAGGAAGGATAGAACACACTTTTCTAAACACGTTTCCCATTGGTAGTGAGGCTCCTGCGTTGGGCATGAGCTGCTCCATCTACTCACCTGTCTCGCCTCACCTTTCCTGTAGGCTCTATCCAGGTTAGTGTCAGAGACCCTCTCATGCCTCTCTAGGCCCACCTGTAAACAAGGGTGTCTGTGTGTACGCCAAACCCAGAGAGAGGAGAGATGGGCAGATCTCCTCCTTTCTCTGGCTCTAATTTCCCTCTTTCTGCTCCCCACCTGGTCCCTACTTTCCAGGTGCAATTACAGCAGCCCCTCCCACCCTCCTTTCCTCTGGTTCCAAGAAAGCACCTACATCTCAGAGACGCAGAGGGAGGAGTCATTCGGAACTCACCCAATGTTGAACATCAGAGCATGAGCAGTGCCATGCTCTGCTTTTGAATGTGGTTTTGGGGGGATATTCAAAGATTGCACAGGTAGTCACTGCCCTAGACCCCTCCTCCTAACAGCCTTCGTTCTAGTTTGCTGGGTAGCACAGAGCAGCCAGCAACATGTACCCTCATGCCCACCCTCATTGTGCTTCTGTACCCCCGGCTTCTCCACCCTTAGGAGTCCCAAAGGTGAAAGGTGCCTCTTCACAGAAAATTCGAGGAGCGCCCTGACTGGTTTGGCTCAGTGGATAGAGCATTGGCCTGCGGACTCAAGGGTCCCGGGTTCAATTCTGGTCAAGGGCATGTACCTTGGTTGTGGGCACATCCCCAGTAGGGAATGTACAGGAGGCAGCTGATCGATGTTTCTCTCTCATCGATGTTTCTGGCTCTCTATCCCTCTCCCTTCCTCTCTGTAAAAAATCAATAAAATATATTAAAAAAAAAAGAAAAAGAAAATTCGAGGAGCCCTGCCTCAGCCCAGACAAGCAAGGCCATCCTTCTGTCACCTAAGAGGAATGTTCCTCCCCCCAGCTCCCTTTCATCGGCTCTAGGAGAACATTTTGAAAGACCCGTTGTTCTTCCCAGATTGTTGGGTTTATCTCTTTAAACATTTCCACTTTACACCTGGGATTATTACCCCTTCCCTAATTTTTTTTTTTCTAGCAAGTAAACCAATGAATGAAGAAATGAATTTCTAGCCACATATGGGCATTTCTACACCCACGCTGCCATTTATAAAGTAAGCTTTCTGCTCAGAGAAATCCCTGGAAAGGAAAATAAAAATATATTAAATTTTGAATGCTAAGTACTGTGGAGGAAAAAAATTTGCAGACATAAAAATCTCTGAGTCAGCACTTACACTGTGAGTGCAGATAATCATGGGTAGGTATTTGCCAAGATCCAGACTGTCATTAAGTTATGAATGATTTGTTTCTGACAGTGTGAGTAGTAAGTTGGTGGTTTGGAATGTGGGACATACATCCTCCTAGTGACGATGTTTTAATTGGTGGTTGGGTTCCCCTGTTAGCCATCATGACTCCACTACCCGAGCCTTCACTGGTGCTCGCCTGGTTCCAGGTCCTGGGACAATGAATGCAGGAGTGGGAGGAAGTCTCTCTTTCCAGCACACGTCCATCCATGATAACATTTAAAATATATATATACACACACACACACACACACACACACACACACTAGTGACCTGGTGCATGAAATTCATGCATGGGGGTGGTGTCCCTCAGCCCAGCCTGCACCCTCTACAATCTGGGACCACTTGGGGATGTCTGACTGCCGGTTTAGGCCCGATCCCTGTGGGATTAGGCCTAAACCGGCAGTCAGACATCCCTCTCACAATCCAGGACCACTGGCTCCTAACCGCTGGCTCCTAACCGCTCATCTGCCTGCCTGCCTGATCACCCCTAACCACTCTGCCTGCCATCCTGCTCACCCCCAAGTGCCCCCCCACCAGCCTTCTCACCCCCAACTGCACCCCCCACCAGCCTGATCACCCCTAACTGCCCCCCTGCCAGCCTGCTTGCCCCCAACTCCCCCCTACCCCCGCTGGCCTGCTCGCCTCCTACTGCTCCCCCCACTGGCCTGCTCAGCCCCAATTGCCCCCCCCCACCAGCCTGCTTGCCCCCAACTGCCCCCACCCTCCGCCAGCATGCTTGCCCCAAACTGCCCTCCCCTCCTGGCCTGATCACCCGTAGCTCCATTCCTTGGTCGCTGGGCTGACCCAGGAAGCCAAGTCTTCCCACCTCCTCTCCCGCTCTCTGGCCAGGCTTGGCTTCCCGGGTCACCCACTCTCCCGCTCTCCGGCTGGCTCTGCCATCTTTATCACATCAATTTTCATATTCCCTCCTTATTGGCTGTGGGCAAAGTGACGGTTAATTTGCACATTATTCTTTTATTAGCTAGGATATGTATTTATATATACACTGTATGCTTTATTAAAGAATTTATTTGAGCCCTGGCTGGTGTGGCTCCATTGGTTGGGCGTTGACCCATGCACTGAAAGGTTCCGGTTAAATTCCTGGTCAGGGCATATGCCCTGGTTGTGGGTTCAATCCCGGGTAGGGGGTGCAGGAGGCAGCCAATCAATGTTTTGCTCTCACATCAATATTTCTCTCTCTTCCTTTCTCTCTAAAAAAAAAAAAAATCAATTAAAAAATATTTTTAAAAAACGTATGTGATATCCCAAAGAAACTTATTTTTAATGTAATTGGGAGTTGGGGCATTTAATAGACATTTTTAAGGAGCAGTTTTAAGTCACAGCAAAAATGAGAACAAAGTACAGTTTCCCCTCATCCCCCACCCACCCCCTGCCACACACACACACACACACACACAGCCTCCCCATCTGCCAACACCCTGCACAGTGGTGAATTGACACATCACTATCACCCGAAGTCCCTAGTTTACATGAGGGTTCACAAATGTATGGGATTACAAATGTATGACATGTACCTTCCGTTACAGGGACACAGAGAACAGTTTCATGCCCTAAAAGTCTTCTGTTCTCTACATATTCATCATTCCCTCCTCAACCATAATATTTTGAAGTAAAATTTTGCCTTTCTCGTTCTTCTTCCACTTGCTACGACCCACCCACAGGCCCTCTAACCCCTGGGGTTCCCCTGAGTGTGCCTCAGCGTCCCTCAGTGTGCCTCAGGTTCCCCCAGGGTCCCTGATGAAGCTTATCAGCATTCCCAGCCCCACCCACCCTTCAGAGTGGCCCGATGATGTGGATGTGTGCATGACCAACAGCCCCCCAATGGGGCTCAGGTATTTCCATTTTGAAAAAGAGGTGGTTGAACCCCCAGCAACCCTTGCACAGGTGCACTCTCAGGAAGTCCCAGGAACGGATGTGAGGTGAGCCCCCCAAAATACCAGACACATCTCCCTGAGGGTATCTTCGGCCGGCCTTCCTTCCTTCCTTCCCTTCCGAGTATGCAAAGGATTTCAAAATTCCAAGATTTGTTCTCTCAGAATGGTCCTCCTCCTCGCAGCAATGCCTTGGCTAGAATGTATGTGGGTGGCTGAGTGGAACAGGGCTGTTTGCCACTTAGAGGTGATGTACATGTTGGACCCTCAGAGAGAGACATTTTAGTTCTCACTTTGCAGGTGCCTAGTGTATGACTACCAAGAGGCTGATTTCATCTGCCTTGTGGTTACAATGTCAGCGTATCTTGTGGGGGAAAGATCCTCTCAGCCTTGCTAGGGTGTCTGATACACACTCCCAGCACCGTCTAAAAAGTGGGTGCAAAATAACTTCCCATAACAAAACAAATCATCTGATAACACAAGAAGGATTAGAGACTTTGCTGAAATTCCAACTGCCTTTCCGCGATGCAGTCCCGCATCTTTGTGCAGATAAAGATTATGGTTGCCAAGGAAACAGACGAGAGAGAAAGGCAGAAACTTTGTCTCGTTTGGTTTCCCCCAGACTCACAAAGCAAGACCGGCTGTAAGCAGAGCTGCATGAGATTATGGTAGATTTATAATTTACTTAGTCAAATTGCTTTTAATTCATAGTCAGGCCTCCTTGTACATGTTTTTTTTCTCTGAAAGTTAGGTCCTGCGCATAGTTGTCCAATATCTGACAAATAACAGAGCTTTAGCATTCATTGTCTATGATTAAACTCAAATGCAGGACAGATGGCTTGTCTGAGTATGTGTCAGACAGGCAAAGCACCTAAGATTTGTGACAAGCAAGACCAGGAATTAACTGCTACGTTTTTGCATTTATTCATACAATCATGTGCGCCATGAATATGGCTGTAAAACTTATTTAAGTGTTCTCACTTTATTCAAAATATTCCCAAACAAAGCAACTGCTCTCCTTTTGGCAAACCAGATGCCCTAATCTCAACCCCATTAACTCAAAATCCATTTTTCTCATACTATATGTATTGTGTATATTTCATTTACTCTGACATTTGACATGAAAACAGTATCCTCTGAAAACCCAGCTTACCCAGAGCCCACAATGTTGGTCCCCGTTTCATTTTAATTAAAATAATTTAAAATAATTATTTTATTCAACAAACATTTGTGGAAGTAAAGACCAAACGAATGAGAACGGGCAAAGGCAATAGTAAGAGTCAGCCAATGTCACTTGTGTTTTGGCCAGAGACTCAGTGTCAAGCAGAGGGATGGGGAAGCTTTATGGTGGGGGGAAGAAGGGGCAAGCTCCAGGTGTGCCCTGATTGGAGGTGGGCTAAGGGGGGCTCCTATGATGGCCAGGGGTGCATATTTAGTTATTAATCAAGTCCTGGCTGTTTCGTGCTCATTGTTTGGGGGGTTATTGTGTGGCTTGCTGGACCAGTTGTTAGAGACAGTGGTCCGACTTTCTGCGCGTCTGGCTGGTAGATCGCAGGCTGACTTCCTGGGCTGGTTTCTGCATGTTGTGGGTCAGATTTCTATTTTTATTAGGGTCTGTCCAGTGTGCATTTGCATATTCAATCTCTTAGCCCATAGTCATTCTACATACAAAAAAATTACACGAAGCATCAGTGTACAGTTCAATGAACGATTGAGGGTAACAACCACTCAGGGGCCCGCATTCATTTTTAAATTCTGCACATTCTTTTCTTCAGAAACCCGTGGTCAGGGAGCATTTTGAGTTGCTGAATGGACTCTTCCCATGTGCTTCTTTAATCCTGGTGTCCGGGTGGGGCTCACCAGCTGCAGGCCTCCTTGGACCGTCTCAATGACGTCCAGTCTTCCCAGACACAGCGGACGGCAGCCCAGTTCCCACAGTCAGCCCCTGCCCCGTGAATCACCTTCCTCCACATTCCTGGACCGAGAGGGGCAAGTCAGAGGGCATGCCTGGAAATCCAGTTCCACCACTCTCTTTGGGCAACAATAATCTCCCAAAATCTGTTCCTTCATCTACAAAATGGGGCTAAGACTCATGCCAGCTCTCCGAGGGTTGCCGTGAGGATGAAGTAAGGCAATGGGCATACAAACTTTTAACACAATCCCTCTCACAGAATAAACACTCAGATTTAGCTATATTGGGGGTATTTCTCCCCATGTTTAAAAATGACAGCTGAAAATTATTGAAAGCCCATGATGTGCCAGGCACTGAGTTTGGTGCTTTCTCTTAAATTTATGATATTATTAAATCTTTCTATTAGAGAATATTAATCATCCTTATTTTACAGAAGCTGAGGCTCAGAGATGCTAAGAAACTTCTCTATCCTCACCTCCATTGGTTGTGAGAATTAAATGGGATTGTAAAGCATGTCCTTAGTATAGTCCAGAGCACTCCGTACTCACTCTGTCAACAGGGCTATTATTGAAAATGGCCCTTTGGTTATCCACCATCACAGACCCCATGCAGCAGTTGCCCATCCAACATCTGTTCTCCCTTTCATCCTTACAAAATCAGTTTCGTGTGAGTTGGCAATGGGCCCCATTTTCCTCAGTCTCCCTTATTTCTTTGGAAGTTCATGTGGCCTAGTTCTGGCCAATGAGAGATAATGGGAAGTCTCCTAAGTGGGCCTTTTGGGAAAACTATTATTGTCCCCCCAAAAATGGACTTCATCTGGCACATGCCTTTTCCCTTCTGTCTCCATCCTCGCTGCCTGGAAAGTATAAGGACACCACCAAGTAGAGCTGCCATCCTGCAGGCAATGAAGACCAAAGGCCCATGTCCAGGAGGGCAAAGTGGAAAGAAGATCCCAAGCCCCAAATGGCCCACTCGGGGTCCTGCCCCAGCCCTGGATCACCAGCCTCCAAACGGTTTCCCCACTGTGCTTAAGCCACCATGGCCAGCTTTCTACTACGTGCAGCTGAAGGCAATCCAAACTAATACAGGCACTGTTTGGGTGATCTGTCTGAATTAAATAAAATTTCCAAATGAATGGAAATTAAGAATTTGAAGTATCTTCTTTCCTTCAACCTGTGTACACGTTTCAATGGAGATGACAAAGAACTCCAGAGAATGAAAGGTTGGTTCCCAATGGTCTCTACATGAATCGTTCTCAGTCCTTCTGAGAAATAACATCAAAGCTTTTCCTGAACATCTGAGGGTCCGATTCCCATTTGCACTCTCCCTTCTTCCCCGTCACACGGTGTCATACATGGTGTCACCAACAGGGTTCCCATGGGTCCTCAGCATTATGCACTTGTGGTCTGAGGACACGTGTTCCCAAAGCTTGGCTCCAGGCCAGCCTTACCCAACACGGAACTCAGCAATGCTTCCGTAAAATCTGAGGCATCTGTCTGTCTGGCATCTTGGTCAAAGTTCAAAGGCCTTACTTGCACTTAGCCTACTTGTGAGCTCTCCCCAAGTTCTAATTAGGTAGTTTCTTTTCTACCCAAAAAAGATTATGCCCAGCATTACTCTGCATGTTAGAACAGCCAGGGATCTGACCCAAGTGATAAAGGAGCATCTCACTGTGACACAGTGATCACAAGGTGGGGGCTGAGGCTTCATCAGCTTTAGGCTGAGCCAACTGGGATGGCGGCTTTCAACTTGGAGGAAGCTAAGTGTACCAACGGGGTTAAACTGGTGGTTCTGTGCTGTTATGGGGAAATAATATGTCCACATTTCCACTTACTTTAAATGATTTCTAAGGCAAGGTCAGATGAAGAGGATTGAACTCCAGTCAAAATATAATCCACGAGGAAGACAAAAACTAAATTCCTTCTAACATAAAGTAGGCTGCCTTGATACTGCATGGTACATGACTTTTTATATTCTAAGCTATGAATAACCCATATTTTGCCCTGCTTAAAGAAATATCCTAAATGGCGAAAGTGTTTCATTATTTAACGTGTAAAATTGCTTTACTAAAAGTATGTGACTTGATGGTGAAATAAAGGACACTCAAAAATATTTGAAATAATCCTTCTTTCGATTAAACTAGAAAAGGTGCACATTTTCAATGGCTACAATTATATCATATTCAAATAACGATACACACACACAATGAAGAGAAAATCTCTAATAATTTATTTGACCTTCGGTTTCACATTGTGAAAAAAAAATAACAGTTTTACAAAACCTCAAAAATGTAGTAGCAAGAAACAAGTACATATGAACGTGAACACTTCACTTCTTCAACTTACACAGAGTTTTGTACGTGAACCACATACTCAATAGCCGCGAGAGGGATATTATTCAGCTCTAATCACTCTTATTCAGACAGGTGTCAGGCCCAGAGAAAAGGGGGCTACACAATTATACCAGAAGTGGAAGGCTGCCCTTTGTTATCTGTTTCCACAGCAACCCGTCCACAGAATGAGAAGAACCTTCTCTGTCTTATGCCAAGGTTTTTGTGTGCACTGTGCTGTGAATTGTATTTGCTTCAAAGTGTGGGACGTTTCACAGGGCGAGAATGGTCAAGTAGTGAGCCCAATGCGTACATCAATCCAAAGAGCAGGAGTCCAGAAAGTTCCCTGCGGGCTGGGGGCCCACCCCGACCACGGCTCCCTCTGGCTCACACACAGTAATTAATAGAGGATTCAAGGACAGACCACAACTCTGAAACAGCTGTAGAAAATTCATCCTGCTTTCAGAAGCCATGCAGCGCCACACATCTCAGCCTATTTGCATCATAAACTACAGAGCTGTAACTGCTACATGCATGCCGCCATTGTACAATTAGACATTTGCATTGCTTACAACACATCTAGGAGCGAAAGACCGCCTGCCGGAAAGTACTGTGATGCTTTTATTCCAACGGCTCATTTATTTTGGTCCAACGATAGCCCACGTACTCATGGCATGGACGGACATGTACAATTAGTCTAAAGTTTTCAGGTGCAGAGAAATGTTAAGGATTTATCTGTCATTAGACAATGCAAACACACAATGTAAAGGGTTGTTATCAGTCTTAAACCTTATTTTCTAAAGTACAGTAACGTGAGATACATCAGTGAAAGCAGTGCCAGAGTTACAAGCTCCGGCCTTCCCCAGACACCTGAGGAAGTGCCTCTTGGAGTCTAATACTAACACCTATCACAGCACATGTTTAGTTTAGTAAACAAGCCCACAAACTAGCAAAGAATGTATTCACAACCAATTCCCAACTATCCCGGAAAACCTCACCAGCGGCTACTGCTCACAATCGTGTGGTGTTTTGTGACCAAATGTGTCACTTTTGCGCACCAGAGTTCTTTCAGAGACTTACCTGCAGGTGAGCACTAGGGCATACATTGTACCAATGTTCACATTTGTCTTGGAGAACTTGTCACCCTTGCTGAATTGTTCAGCAAGAATAACAACGAATCCAGGTCCAGCAAATCGGGGGACTGAATTAACTTACGTCGGTGACAATGCAGTGTTTCCCCCGTTAACTGTGGTTATGGCAAGGCCTTCTCGCAGGGTAATAAATAAATAAATATATAAACTTTGGACTATGTCTTTACCTGTGCCCTATATACAGAACTATTCCATAGAATTTTCCAGGATTTCAGGATATTACACAAAGGAAAAAAAAAGAAAAAAAAAAAACCTGCGAAGCGATTTGGTCCTTTCCAAATTTCAGTAGCCGAGACTGAAAGAGGTGACGCAGGTGGGAAGAGAGGGGATGGAAAGAAGCCTTCCATCGCCCCAGGAGCCATCAGCATGCCCAGAGCCCATGAGACCCCATGAAAAGTTGGCGAGTCTAAGAAATGTGACCTCCATGCCTTCCCTACCTCTGGGGTGTAATTTAAGTTTCTGTTTTGTAATCCTTCCCTGTCTTGATATCTACAAAACCCCTCCCCTTCCCATCCCACCCTCCAGTTATATTGCAAACTGTAACTCCAAAGTTTTCCTTTTTGTGCAGCAGAGCACATCACAACAGCCACGAAAATTGTGCAAAACATACAACCATCACACACGTCCATACACGTGAACACAACTGTAAGCACTGTTTCAGCATGCAGGCATCACACAATAAATAGCTAAATCTAGAACACACTCCTTACCAGCCTGGGGAAGGTTTAAAGTCACTTATAAATAGAAGAGATCGTCTACCAACAGCTACCAACAACGCCCCCATTGTTCGGAACCTTCCCGGGGAGCACAACCCCTGGGAGACTGGCGGAGCCCAGGGCTCCTCTCTGCAGCCAGCGCCAGCTTCCCTCCCGGCCCTACAGCTGGCTTTCAATCTCCAACAGCAGCTGGCGAGGAGGCTTCAAGCTTGCTTCTCAGAGAGAGGTGACAACCATTTCAAATTTTACACATAAATGGTGGAGCCCATGGAAATCAAATGCTGAATATGGTACAGCACGGGAAAGGGCCCGGCTTTTCTCTCCCTTTGAGGGGTTGATTAATGCTGACATTAATCCACAATTACAAGACAAGGACTAGATCACAGGTTCATTCATTCATAGTTAAACCATGTGCTACTTGCACTGAAAATCCCACCCCTCCCCCAGCCCCTTCCTTCATGTCCAGTTAGAGCATTTACAAGGTGCAGCCAATCATACAATCCAGGTCTTGTAGCAACTTCTTTTCCTTTTTGTTTTCTTTTTCTTTCTCTTCATTAAATTTGGCCTCTCCAAAACAGAAATCATTTCTTGAGCTAAAACAGAGGGAAAAGATTTTTGTTAGTAACCTCAAAATCTAAAAAAAAAAAAAAAATTAATTAAATTAAAACTCAGGACAGAGCTGGCCAATATTGCTTCTAAAGGTCTTAATTACATGTTCAGTAGGAACTGTGCAAAGATATGTGAGGTGCTTGTCATAAATGCACACACACATGCATGCATGCATGCAGATGACTGGCCCAACAGACACAATGGTGTCAAAGAAGGGCCCCTACTTCTGTCCTAAACATGTATGTTCAAATTCAAACCTATACGTCCAGGTGCTGCTATCCGTTGCCATCTTCTGCTTCCAACACCTGCAATTCCTCTCCATGGCAAAAGAGAGCCACCGTGCAGCAATCGCCAGAGGGTCAAGATTCCTGTGCAAACCCTCCTTTGCCCATTTACCGTAAAGAATTCCAAATTCAATTTATTCACCATATAGACGGCAGACGTATTAATCCTCTCATTTAAATGCATCTCTGCTATTCATTATGGCAGAAATCAGTCTCGCTTCTTTTCGTATGACAACATCCCTGGCTTCAATAGCCCAAGGCTGGCGTTTATTCTCAAAATGCATCAGTCCACACTTGGGAGGCACCAGCTCTGGTATGCAGTGTTATTACCTATGGAATCTACCAACGTCAAGTGTGAATACAATCAAGGTGCCACAACCAGGAAGCCTGCACTTTCATGGGAGCTGGCGTTTCCTCGCACCACCCACCCTCCCCATTCGTTCATGTCTAATTTGATACAGGGGAATTTTACAGGTGGTGCGTCTTTCACAGGCTCACCCTCATGAAGCCCATTTCCAGCCCTGGCATGAATCTGCATCCCGACTGCTATCACTCTATTGACAAAGGGAACTCAGGAGGGGCCACTCATTACTTGCATTAAATTCTTCTTGCTTTTGTGTGTTTAGGGCTCTGATTCATCTCTTTAGCTGTTTCTTTAGGCAGTTTCATAACAGTGATTCAAGCTTTCAAGGCATTCTTTAGACTACGGTGTCATGCCCCTACCCCCACCTCCTTATAATCTATATATCAACATCAGGCCAAAAGAATGTATCTTGAAATAATATAAAATTTCAAGATGTTGCCTACGGGGGGGGGGGGGGGGACTTAGGGTGGGGGAGGAAATAACAAAAGAAAAGGAAAACTCTAAAAAGGGAAGAAACAAAACAAAGCAAAATCTAAATGCTCTCAGGTTGGGGCCACACAGCACCATGAAAATGCAGACTAATCAAAAGTAATTTCCTCTTTGTCCATCCCACCCGCTGTCAGAGCAGCAGGAGTCAGTTAAAATCTCCTTGATGGATGAGCTTTTAGACCAGGGCAAACTTTCTGTTAACACTGTATTAATTCCTTTAACACCCCCATTTGGAGAGCAAAGAAATGTCCGGAAGTTTTTGCGGCTTAGGACTGGTACCTACACAGCACCTCTTCTCACTCCGTGTACCCTAAGTGGTTTAACACTGCCTGCCTGCAGTAACCTTTAGCAATTTAAACCAACGCCCTCCCTGTGGGAAACTGCAAGGGTGGCTCTGATCAGGCCCAAAGGCGACCCCCTGGCCCTGTCACATTTCGTTGTTATATGCTGGACTCTGGCTGGTAGCACCAAGGGTGAAGAAGATATTATTTCGCCTAGAACCTAACACTCTATTTGCTCCGTTTCTCTGGGACCAGAAGTGTGTGACAGGGTTCGAATGTTCGGGACAGGAAGAATTCAAGCGTCTGCATACTCTGGGCTGAGAAAAACAAGGCACCAAAAATGAAGTCTAAAGAGAACAAGAATATAATAGTCAAAGACACCTCATCTTCCCACCACACACCAAGCTAATTCCATTGCCAGCTGAGGTCTAAATGGATGGGAGGAAAGAAACCTAAGACTATTGACTTGGACACTGAATATATGCCAGGCACTGGGCTAGGTATTTTCGGGTCCCCCACCCTGTTTAGCAATTTACCCAAGCCTGAACTGGGAACAGATCTTAGGGGAAGTATAATGCAAACCACTCATTTGACAAAGGAGCCCAATCCAGTAAGGTCCAGACTCCAGCGCAGAACCAGAACCAGAATGCACCTGTGATCTCTTTCTGCCTCAGCTTCCTTACCTTGCTCCAAGGGTGCCAACCATTCCACCAGTTACCATTTTTAAGTACCGCCACCGCTGGCAATTTTTATGGCTCCCCTGTGCAAACAGAATCGGTTCTGGACTAACACCCAACTTAGTGCGCTGTTAATTGATGCTTTACCCTCGGAGGTTCTTTAAAACCAGCTTTAGAGGTGAGTCATGCATTCGTATCACAAATGAAATAACCACTTTCAGAGCATTTGTTTATTCAGGATTACTGAGATGCCAGCACGGCTGCAAAAACCAGTTTGGTGTGGGACGCTGTTAGCCAAGTCGCTCCCCAGAGAGGCTCCTGACCGTCTCTGCGCCTCTGAAGGAGTTTCATTCCGAGGAAACATTACATTGCTAAGAACTCTACTAACTGGAATAGGCTGGAGGAGATAACTGCAGAAATGAAATAAATAGAAAGATTAAGTGTGAAAGCGAGGCCAGTTTTCACAGTGTTTTTAAATGAGCGGTGAGAGATGAGGAAAGGAAAGACAAATGAGTCAAAACCCCACTTTGCTTAGCTTGCCACGACCCCTAGCTTCTTCTTTTTTCCTTTTGAAAGTTCCCTTCAAAGGTGTGAAACCTGCTAGAGAAAACAGAGCCAAAAGTTTCCAAGTAAGGAGTTAGTTTTCTGTTGTAGTCCCGCCGAAGCAGAGTTTTAATTTTATTCTATTATTAGTAATTGTAATGAATGAGCCCATGAATCACCAAAACAAATCAACACAGTGTGTGCTCTGTGCTGCCCGTAGACCTGCCAAAGTCATTCCTGGGGCTGATCCTAAGGCTGCCTAACAGCAGCAACACGGCCATTAGCTTGCGAACACTGAACTGTGTAGGCCTATTAATTATTTGAGCCAAGAGTATTATATACTCTTAAGTACACAAGACAACCATTATGTACTCAGATATATGACACAGAAACACAACTTTTGTTGGCGCTGACAATAGGGTCAGCCTGTCTGATTAACTCTGAAAGGCTGCTGCAAGAGCAGTTTAGATGGCTCAGAGTGTCCACACATCAGACCAGCGCATACAATGCAGGTGCAGCCTTTTACAAGGGCAGACCTAAATTTCCCTCCAGAGTTAACAAATTTGAGAAAAAATTAAATAACCTAATAAATACTTTTGGAACTAAGAATAAATTTAAACATTGCATTTTTCTTAAACCATATTTCATTCCAGAAAGGGTTTGAGGAAGTAAAACTTACATCAACAAGTATCTCCTGGGGTGACACCGATATGGAGTCAAGTTTATGAAGTGGCAGATCAGCATGATGCTCGCGTACATACACTCTGGAGTCAGGCTGCCTGGGTGCGTTTCTGGACCAAGTCTTGCGCCTACTAAACTCTATGACCTTGGACTCTAATGACTTAACCTCTGTGCATGAGGTGTTTTCATCTATGAAGGGCTCTAGTAATATCTCACAAGGTTGCTTTGAGGATTAAATGAAACGATCCATGTGAACACAGCCCAGCTCCAGACACACAGCGAGGGCTCCCTAGATACTAGTTGGCATCATAAGCATAGGTCAGGGTTTCTCAAACTGGTGCACATTGGAATCACTGGAAACTTTCTAAAATGCTGATCCCTGGGCTCCACTCAGATCACATGAAACCAAGTCTCTAGGCTGGGCAGCTTTTGCAAAGCTCTTTGGGAGATGCTGAGGCGCAGTAAAGGCTGAGAACCACTGGCTTACGTATGTTAGAGTAGGAAGCTGGGTGCAGCTGTGGCCAATACAAGTGTTTAAGTTGTAGGATACAAGTTCTTCTATTTTTATAGTTTTTGGAGTACTTCTATAGGATAGGCTATATGGACCATGCTTCACTCCACATGCAAACTTGCCAGCTCGCTTAATTATACGCATACTTACAACTTAACTGGCTTACCTCGTGCTCACTTTCTGTAAGATGTACTGCGCTTAAGAAGGCAGGTGCTTCCAGGTGCTGACAAACGCGGTCGGTATCAGGGAGTATGGGACTGTGGTTATGCTGTTCCACACATCCAACGTTGGATCGTAGCAGTCCAAAGTTTTGCATCGCTGAATGCCAAAGTATCCTCCCACCACGTAGAGTTTGTTTCCGGAGGCCACAGCGTGACAGCTCATGCGCTTTGCTGTCACGTCTCCCACCTTGGTCCACTGGTAAGTCTCACTGTTGAATTTATAAGCAGAGCAGGCGGAGAACTCTGTATCTCCCCCCATAATAAAAATCTGGTTACCCAGCACAGCTGCTGCCGTGTAACGCCAGGGCTGGGGACAGGTGGCCGGCACCGTCCACCTGTTTTCACATTGATCATAACACTGGACCTTGGGGAGCTTGTCATGACTGACGCTGGTACCTCCGAAAGCAAACAGCTTGAGCTTAGCGCTCACTACTGCTGCATTGCTGACGCCTTCTCGGAGTGGGGCCACCATGGTCCATTTGTTGGTCGTGGGGTCGTAATGTTCCACTTGCTTCAGAGAGACTGAGGGGGAGGCTGGGAGGCAGCCGGTTGCGGCTGTGTGCCCCCCGACCACATATAAGCAGTGCTTCAGTTCAGCAGAGCCATGGCCAAACCTGGCTACCAGCATGGGGGCGGCTTTGGACCACTCCTCGTGCAGGGTGTCATAAACCCAGACATCTTTCGAGACTCCGTTTTCAGACCCCCGACCCCCAGTAATGTACACTTTGCAGCCAATGGCGCACGCACTGAACTCTTTTCTTGGGCTGGGGATGTCGGCCTTAGGGATGATCTCTTTGGCCTTCTGGTCTACTAGGTACAGCTTGTCACACATGAAAGTCTGCCCTCCCAAGAGGAAGAGGGCATGGCCGGTCTTCCGAGGCCGGGCACAGAGGCTGGTCACCACGCCGTCGTTCTGCAGGATCTTCAGCTTGCACCTGATGGCCTCCTCCACAATCTCCTTGCTCTTCCTCTGCTTGGTGATGAGTTCCTCCATGGCCACGTTCTCCATGAGATAGATGGCTGGCAGGAGAGCCAGCCTCACCGTCTGCAGCAGCTCCGGGAGGTAGCAGTAGCGCTTCTTCAGGTCGTAGCTGATCCAGTTGATTGCAGACTCGTACACGAGCCTTTCATCTTCCGTCTCCAGCTCTTCGCTGGACAAGAGCTGCACTACCATGTCCTGGGGCAGCTGGAGGAAGTCTTCATTCTTCCGGATGGTTTGGAAATTGCTGAGACACATTCTCCAGGAGAGCTCGTAGAGCTTGGTGCACTGGTGCGCGTCGGACAGCAGCAGCATGCCCAGGCAGTTGGTGGGATGCAGGTTCTTTTCCAGGAACTCGGCACAGGCATCCCGGATGTCTTGAAACTCCAGCATGTCGCCAGCTTCCAGGAGCGACTCTGCGTTTTCTTCATTGATGATGACCCGGGAGGAGTACGCATAGTCGAGAAGCAGCTCCAAGACTTCTGGGTGGATGGAGTTGTCGAAGTTGACTTCACTGTCCTGGCTCTCCTTCAGGCCGCCACTGAACATGGCTTCAAAGTAGCGGCTGCAGGCAGCCAGCACGGCCCGGTGACAGGGGAAGGTCCTATTTCCCGCATGGAGAAGGACATCGGTGAAGAGGCGCTGCTGCCGAAGAAGGTTCAGGTGAGTGAGGACGCTGTCGGCGTAGGAAGACTTGTGGAACAGGTAGATGTTGATGGAGCCGCTGCTGGCCCTGGACTTGCGGTTCTCATGCACACTGACTGACATTTTGTTTCCACTCCTGGAAAACAAAACAAAACCACTGAGGGGTGCTCCCCACGTGTAAAACAGCAGAACAAAGTAGCGATCCTTTTGGACAAAGAAAACAGAACTGTTTTGCTGTTAGCTCTGCTGCCTCCTGTTCTGAATCATGGATGGCCATTCCTGTACCAAGTCAGAGACAACTACCTATAAGGAGAGGCATTCACGGCCATACTGTTGAGCTATTTGAACTATACACTGTTTAAAAAAAAAAATCACTGCTTGAAAGCAGGTTCATCTTGGAAAACCTGACTGCCAACTTTCAGGATATTGAAGTCCTTGAGAACTGTGTGTCAGCATAAGCCAGGAGGAGCAAGGTCTCATTCTCCCAGCTCCCTGTCCCTGTCCAGCTGATTCACTGCGGGCCGCTTCAAATGCCAGGCCTCCAGCTCTCGTAATGCCAGGAGAGGCACCAGCTATAATGCCCTATGCAACATAAAGCCATGTGTAAAACAAATACCTGCTAATTAATTCCATTAAGAATTCCTTTGGTAAGATCCGGTCTCCCTGCAATATACAATAAGTAGGAAATGTAGTAACATTAAAGTCACAGGCTTAGGCAACTTCCCCAATGATAGGATCCCTATTTAAAGTTACAGATCATTTCCAACCAGACAGCTTTACCAAGACAGAATGCTAAAGGTGGCCTAGTAGACACATTACCATATATTGATCAGCAGGCTTTAGTGAAAACACAGCATAGATTCCGACCACAATCACCACCCATCTTTCTTGCTCTGGACAGCTTCCAAAATGAGGGTATAAAATGAAGAATATTTTTTAGCATACTCATGAGTGCTGTTTTTCTGTTCTTCCTGCTTTGTATCAATTCTTGGAAAACCAGTTGCAAGAACAAAGGAACTATCTGCCCCTCTCCTTTTCTGTTTGTTTGTTTTTGTTTTTTGATTTGGTAGTGCATCACCAGGACCATTCTTATGTATCTGCTAATGCGGCATCTGCAAATAGGGATTTCGAGATGCAAACATTGCCTTATCTAAATCAAAAATACACACATACACACACACACACACGTGTGCGTGTATGGACTATGCACGTGTATTTTGCCAACCATTGTTAATTTGGGCCACCCTAGAATTTATTTGCTGACTAAAGTGCTCTTTTCCTCAGTATCTAAATTGAAAAGATAGCAGAATCTAATGCTATCTTTGGCTTACCGCAGTAAGTAAATTGCAGGCTAAAGATATAGGAAATCCCTATCACCAATCTTCAAAAATTGAACCACATGCTTAAAACACACACACACACACACACACACACACACACACACACACCACTGTACCTCTCTTTCACTTCAAAGGAATAAAGGCTTTAAGCACCTGCCTGTCAAAGGATTCCTAAGGAAGCTGTTTATTCCAGGAGAGTAAACTGGGTGGTTACAGTATCTATTCCAAGCTCAGAACAGCCAGTCCTTATAGCACAGCTGAAACCCACGGCCTGCTTATTTCCTTCAACCATGCAGATATTTATGTTTAATTTATATCCCAGGAATTATGAATAAATGCAAATGAGTAACTTACCCAGACACTAAGCTGCCACTTCCCTGACCAGCTGTGTCACAGAAAACAAAAGCAGGTGCCTAACTTGCCCTTAACACACAGGCCACATACCACGAGGTGATGCAACTTGTTTTCCTTTATTTGCAGCATGTAACTTTTCATTATGAGAAACACGGGCTCGGTGGGAGAAAAGCAGCAACCAAGTCCCGGGCTCTGGTGTTACAAAGACTTTACAAACACCCATTAGTCTCCTATTAGTCTCCTAGATATAACAAATGGTAAGGAGCCAAGTTTCACCCCCACCTCAAGCCAAGCCTCTACAAGTCTAGTCCTTTTTCTCACCAGTGTTCAATGCTGCAGAGAACAACCGGTATGATCCTATGTGAATGCACCAGGTTTCCAAAGAGTTAAAACATCTACGAATTAGTATCACTGAAGCTCTACCACTGCAGCTTGTCATTTGAATTAGCACATTCCATCTGAAGCACGTTGAGGAAGATTTTAAGATCAAAAGATGCTATAAAAACTTACAAAAATTCCAAATGAGTAGCTATAGCTTTGGTGTTTTTAAGCAAGTGCTTCCAAAGCAACCTCAAAAGCTGTCTCCATTCAGGCTAAGAGCAAATGCAGAGAATGAGGGACCTATACACAAGGTGCATAAACACCAGAAGCACATGGGGCAGGAATCCCAGGAGCCCAGAACACGTTTCCCTGAGCATTAAATACCTGATCATGTCGAACACGACTCACAACCAGGCCCACACTTAAGAAAACTGAAGAAGACCTTAGGATCTGCATCTTTATGCATCCCGTGCTGATGCACCTGCATTGTACAGGTTGGCCCATAAAGCCAGAGGAAGATAACATCCAGATGGAGAAGCATGTCACAATCAAAACCTAATATCCTTGCAGCAATATTTGATTAAAATAAAAAGTATACCTGAAGACCCACGGGGAAAGTTGCTTTCTGGTTTAAAATTAGCAAAGACCCAAATATCATCAGGAATCATTTATATAGTCACTAAGCACACCTTCAACATAAAATGAATCATCCTTCCGGCATTTTCTAAGCCCCCAGAGAAATATTTGCATGCCAACTAAGTGTCCAAAAAATGCACACATATATTTAACCTGCACCTACAAAGACGATGAGAAAAGGGCTGCCATTACCCTGAACATCAAAAGGGCTTCTAGGTGCAGGAACTTCAGTTCACTTAAAGCTCCTGACCCGTGTTCTCTGCCTCCAATTCTGTGTCCGTCCTCCGCCGCCAACCCCGCCAGCACATCTCTTTTGGTTTTGAACCTGATCTCAACGCAATCAAAGGGGAAACTAAGCAGATTTTGGGGGCATTTACGTTATTGGAAACAACATTATGAAAAGATCTTGTTAACAAGAAAAGCATCTCACCATGCAGTCCCCTAAAACACTCGCAATGCTCTTTTTCACAGGCTGGCCGGGTTTCAGAGCGACAGCAAACTACAAGCGGAACAAGTTCAATGGTTCACCTCCACCCCGCCCACCAACTCCTGTCCTTTGGAACTAATAATGGTACACTAATGGCCAAATACTGTACTTGCATGAGAAGAAATTAATTTTTCAGGAAAAAAAAATCCAGTTTTCATTCATTTCCTAGACATTTCGCGAAAGTGAACGTGTCCTCACTTCATGTCTGCGCGTGGCCCCAATGTTCCCTCTGCCGGGGAGGGCGCAACGTGGGCCAACAATTCCGCACGCTCGGCCCTGGAGACTGTGAAGTGCGAGGCAGCGGGAAATCCACCCCCAGGGAAGCACCGCTTCCGAAGGCGGGGGGCGGGGGGCGGGGGGAGTTATCATTCCCAGGCCGCGCTCCTTGATCCCCCACCGGCTCTCCCGGGCGCTGTGCCGCCAAGAGCAGGCCCTTCCGGCGGTGCCTGGCTTCTGCTTGTTGTGGGAGGGCATCGGAAAACACGGAGGTCTCCACCCCAACAAGAGCGCCCCATCTCCGCCTGAGTCGGAGCTCCGAACTCGGGGAGTACGCACACCCCTCGCGAACACACCCCCACGGGCCAAGCGCGTCCTGAAACCCGCGGAGCCCGCAACAGGTCCGGGGCAGTGGGGGAAACTTACAGCAGTGGCGACCGGCCTCAGGGAACAACTAGCTGGGTTCTGGCCTCGGCCACCGGACGGGGAGGCGACGAAGCGGACGTCTCAGCCCCGGGGAGCGGGAGCGACTGCCCGGGCGAAAGGTCTGCGTACCGGGCGCCGGCCGTGGAGGGGAACGCGCCCGGGGCGCTGGCTCGGGCCGGCGACCGCTGGCGGTTCGCCTCGGCCTCGCGATCCCCACGCCGCGGACTCTGTGTCCGCGACCCGCGGAGCGTCTCCCGAGCGAGTCCCGGGAGGGGAGAGCAAGCCCGCGGCTGCAGGCGCCGCGGAAGGAGGCGGGCTGTGCGCGGGGGGAGGGAGCTAGAGAGCGCCGAGCGCGCCGGCAGCCGCCTGGCGTCTGGACTGGTCTCCGCACCGCACGGCCGCCCGCCTCCCCGGCTGCCCGAGCAGTGTGCGCCGGCCGCGGTGCGCCGGCTATAAGTGGGGCGGCGCGGAGGGGCGGGGAGGGGCGAGGGTGGGTGTGCTGTGAGTGACACCAGGAGAGGGAGGGAGGAAGCGCTGGGAGGCAGCCTTCGGAGGTGGAAGAGGAGGAGGAGGAGGAGGAGGAGGTGGAGGAGGTGGAGGAGAGAGCTGGAGAAGAGCGTGTCGGGGGAGTTAATCGAGAAAGGAAGCGGGGGTGGGGCACTGCGGAGAGTGGAGACAAAGCGGACGCCGTATCTCAGCCATTAGCGAGCAGCTGCAGCCCTCGGGGCCCGCGAGTGAAAAGTTTTCCCGGGTCGGAGTGTCTGAGCCACCTCGGCCCAGCCGGGTGAATGGAGAGACCCTCGCAGGGGAGCGCAGCCCCGGGCTGTGCGTTCCGCGCTGCTGGAGCCCCCGAGATGCTCTAGAAAGGGTGGCGAGGAGCGAGCGGGGGCCCGCGGCACGCGCCCTGGGCGCGCACAGCCCGCGCGCCGGAGGGGACACCCGGAGGGAGGGCAGTGGCGTGAGAAGGGGCACAAGTTTGGACTCTCCGGAGACCCTGTAGGTGGGCAAAGCCGGCGGTAGAGTTTCTCGCTGGCGGCAGGGCCAGACAGACCCGTGCCCCAGGCGTTTCCCCGGCTCCCCCCCCCCCCCTCCCCCGGCTCTACCCCTGACCCGTGGGGCAGCCACAGGCGGACTCTGCCCCACGCGGCCCGGGGCCCGGCGCGGTCCGGGGGGCGTGCCCACGCGCTTCGCAGCCAATCGCCGAGGCCGCTTGATTCAAAGCGAACGGCTCAAAGGAGCCGCGGCGCCGCCCCCTCTCACTAGCGAGGAAGCCGGCATCGCCCTCTCGGGCTGGACCCTTCCTGTCTCCTATGGCTCAGTTATGTTAGTTTGGAGTTCAGCAAACAAGTGACCCGGCACACACGTGTCTGAAGCGCCGCGGGCCAGGAGAAAAGAAGGCTTGTCTTTCCACTGGGAGCTTAAAAAATCCCTTTAAAAAATTAGGATTTGGAATTAAATCTCTAAGTGAATGGTAGAGGTGACCAGTCCAGCCCCCTTGTTTTACAGGTTAGGAAGCGGAGGCCCAGGTAAATGGAAATCGTCCAACCCGAGACAGCACAGCCACTCGGCGGGGGCCCAGCCCTGCAGCTCAGGCTCCCACACCCCCACCTCCCAGCTTCCTTTCCGATGCGAGGCGCAGAAATGAGCCCTACAGGCTACGGCGGCACCGCCCGGCTCGCCCAGAGCCCAGAAGCTGCTGAAACCCAAACTGTCGGTTCTTGATTCTAACCCCACTTTTCTTTCCCCGCGGTTTCTCCTGGTATTCGCGCTGAGAAATTTCGCTCCTTGCAAACAAAGAAAGACAGTGCCCTCTGAAGTCCTTTGTTAGCAATAAGTCAGCAGCCTCACCGTGAGCCTTTACAAATCTGTTTCGTATTTTAAATGTGTACGTAGAGTCGCAGCTCGAGGCTGCTTCACAAAGCCAGCGGCTGCTGGATCAGCTCGCTGTGAGAACCACGTGCGCAGACCCTGCTCCTGACGGAGCCGTGGATAAAATCCATGGAGACCAAAAGAATGGAAACGCTGTGGACTCCGGAGATAGGTGCTGGAAAGGCGGGAGGTGGAGATGAGCAGCTATTGCACAGGTCTTTTAGAAGCTTGCTTCTGTGGCCTGCGGCAAGGTGTGGGAGAAGCAGATCAGGGTGGCCTCAAGGCGCTCTATAGGAAAGTATTGTCTTCCTAGGACTCAGTGATGGCGAACCTATGACACGCGTGTCAGAGGTGACACGCGAACTCATTTTTTCGGTTGATTTTTCTTTGTTAAATGGCATTTAAATATATAAAATAAATATCAAAAATATAAATCTTTGTTTTACTATGGTTGCAAATATCAAAAAATTTCTATATGTGACACGGCACCAGAGTTAAGTTAGGGTTTTTCAAAATGCTGACACGCCGAGCTCAAAAGGTTCGCCATCACTGGAGGTGGTAGGTCAAAAGCAAGCCAAATGTTATCGTCTTCGTTTGGGAGGAAATATTCTGTTTAAATTAAGAGATTAACATTTTCTCTCTGTAAGAAATATTTCCTTCTACTGCAGTCTGGTACCATATCTACCTAGAACTTCATTCACCGTCCTAAGGTGACCCTGCCTAGAAATAAACGCAGCTCAGGCCTGGCTGGTGTGGGTCAGTGATTGAGTGTGGACCTATGAATGAGGAGGTCAGGGTTTCATTCCCCAGCAGGGCACATGGCCGGGTTCTGCCCCCTCCTCAGTAGGGGGCATGCAGGAGGCAGCCTATCAATGATTCTCTTTCATCTTGATGTCTCTCTCTCCCTCTCCCTCTCCCTCTCCCTCTCCCTCTCCCTCTCCCTCTCCCTCTCCCTCTCCCTCTCCCTCTCCCTTTCCCTCTTTTTTCCCTCTCCCTTCCTCTCTGAATCAATAAAGATATATTTAAAAAAAAAACAAAACAGCCCAGCCAGTGTGGCTCAGTGGTTGGGTGTTGACCTGTGAACCAGGAGGTCACAGGTTGATTCCTGGTCAGGGCACATACCAGGGTTGTGGGTTCTATTACCAGTTTGGGATGTACAGGAGGCAGCCAGTCAATGATTCTCTCTCATCATTGAAGTTTCTATCTCTCTTTCCCTCTCCCTTCCTCATCTCTGAAATAAATAAAAATATATTTAAAACACACACACACACACACACACACACACACACAGCACACAGCGCAGGTGGTGGAGTGGGGATTTTGTCAGAGGAGGCCACTGAGCTAGGAACAGGCCAATCTCTGTTGCATCTGCACCACCTGGGCACAAAGTGTCTTTAACCAAGGAGACCACAAAGTTTGCTTCTCTTTGAAAATAGCTATGCCTTGTGTCATCATCCACGGATGCCAGTTTCCTGTGTCTACTTCTACCTAATGTTGCTACCTCTCTGTGCTTCAAGGAAAGAGAAGGAAAAAAGTTGTAACCTGGAACATCTTGAAATGTACTCAGTGACCATATACATTTGCTTCATCTGCCTCGGGGAGATAAGCAACATGAGGCAGGGAAAAGAAATTAGTGTAAGTAGGTTTTAAAATGGGAAAACATTTTCCCGCTGAAACACACAGGAACTAAACTTGCATTTGGGGGAAAACGTGTTTGCTGCCAATGACCTCCGACAAAGGGCACACTGGTTGGCTTGAACCAACGTGTGAAAAGTTTTCAGCCAGGATGCGGGGGCTAATGTTTATTTCCCAGCTGAAAGTGATTTGCAATTTAGCATATTTATGACCACAGCAACAAAACCTGTGTGATTTCTCCAGCATTTCTCAGCCAATCCTAAAAGGTAATTTTTGTCACTTCAGCCACAAGGAAGAAAAAATGAGCACGTCTTATATCTGCGAGAGAAGACCTCTCTAGACAGGCCTGTGGTCAAACTGGATGGCGGTAGTCATAGCAGATAGCTGAGTCACAAACAACTCAGGAAATGCTACAGACATCCGTGCTATTCAATGGCCACCACCTCACGCAAGATGTTAGGCCAGTCCTGTACGCCCCTGGGAGCTGGTCTTCGGCTCTGCCTTGTGACACCAAACCAATGTCTCATTTTTAATGCTATTAAGAAGCTGTGCCCAAGGCTTTGGCCTTGTTATCTCCCCTAACAACGTTATTTTGTTAGGCTGCAAAATAAGCAGCATGGGGTTAAATGTATTAGCTGCCTTCAAACCTAATTTATCTTCATTCTTTCCTAATTTACACTCGGGCTGAATTAATGAGAATGATTTAATTAACATGGTGCGACCATGGTACCAGGGACAGACAGCCCGAAGAGTGGGCTGAGCAGCTGCCGTCCTGCCTCCCTGGGTCTCCTGAAGCCCCACCCGAATTTCCAACGTGCTCCCTGCCCGTCTTCCAAGCGCGTCCCTCTTTGTTCTCCGATCAGCTTCCGGCATCTGTGCGAGGAAGGTGGCACAGCTTTCCTTCCTTCCTTGTGTTATTGGTGAGATGGGCTTCAAGGCCGCGGCCCATGGAGTCGGTGTGGCCGAGGGGCCAACTGCCCGCACAGATCTGTGTTCTTCTCCCAATGAGGAGGCTAACCCCTATTTTGTAAAACTACTGTTTGGAATTCTCTGCTATTTTTTACACGGCCTCTTATTCTTAAAAAATAACTTTGCTTTCTAGCCTGCTTTAGCCTGCTTGAATAATGAGGAAGATAAACGTAGCTGTCTGACCTTGTAGGCCAGAGACTAGATACGCCCATACTCTCCATGCCATGCCAGGTGCATTTTTTAATTGGATAGAACTGTGTAGTTTTCAAGGCCACCAGCCAGATAACCACTAAGCACACAAAGGGCTGGATCTTTCATAAAAAGGGAAGTTCTGCTTGTAGCTCTGCTTAGAATTTGAATTCGTTTTCTCTAAGCCCACCGCGGTGAATAAAGTGTGACTCCAAACTCTCTGAGCATTGCTTGATTTATTCCGGTTCTCTGTAACACCTCGAGTCGGGTTCGTGCTGGGAAGTGGACACCCAGCCAGGGCCGACATCCCTCCGGCTGCACTTACGTCCTGGGATCCACACGTGTGGAAGGAGAGGGAGGGGAGGAGGACGGGCAGAAGGAGGAGCCGAGCCCGGGTCAGTCTCAGCCAGGTGGGACTGACCCTGCAGAGTGTCCCCAGAGCAGGCGAGGCCAGGTTCCTAGGGCAGTGGTCCCAGTTTCTGAATGCAGGCCGCCCAGGAGAGGGACAACCTTCAGAGGCGGTTCTAGAGAGGGCAGACAGCTGGGTGTCTCCCGCTGCCAGCACCCCCAGCAGCTGGGGGAAGAAGCCCTTCTTTCTCACAGGAATACAGGTCTGGGGGCCCAGCGGAGGACCCACTGCCACACCTCACCCTAGCACAGATGCACAAATGTGGGGAAATGAGACCTCCGTTCCTATCAGCAAACCCCTGACTTTCAAAAAGAGGGGATTTTTTTAAAGATAAGGATAAGGGGGAAAGTAAGATAATTGATACAAGAAGTCATGAGCAGTGTGTAAGTCAGTTACTTTTCTCTCTGGGGACAAACAGGGGAGCTTAACTGATAGTTTTCTAAATTTTAGTTTTCCACCTTCGGTATTTATGCCTTTTTAACTGTACTTGTGTGAAATATCTGTTATGATACACCTCGAGAGTATTCTTACACCTGTATCCAAATGGGCTTGGTCAGATTTAAATTTTTCAGTTGCTTCCTACATCCTTTACATGCATTGTGTTAATTAAATTGGATTATGGCATGACTTTTAAATTTCAAATTCCAGTTGTTCAGTGCTGATAGCGTATACAATGCACTTCTCTATCGTGACTTTTAATGGAAAGTTTTGTGTATTTGTGCCCTGTCTTTGCTAAGCTCCACCGTTGTATGGAACTCCTCTGTTCAGAGCTGTTGGGGCTGGAAAACCCACTCTTCCTTTGAGACTGTGTCACCTTTCACAGTCCCAGGTGGCCTGGCAAGGGGTGGGCAGGTTACTGGCTGCTCACAGGACTGCAGAGGGACACACTGAGTCGCTTTCCCTCAGTGACTATTTACTCTGTGAAGTCTGGCCATTAGTAAATCAGTCCAGGCTGCTTATGTCATTTCTACCCCAGGACCCTCAAGACAATGATCTTCACAGCCTGTCGTAAGTTTTAGACTTTAGGGTCAGGATTTTAAAGCACCACGTATTATTTTCTCTCTAATTACAAAAGCAATGTGTGGTGCAAATTTGGAGTAAACAGAAAAGTAAAGGGAAAAAAATGAACCATGAGCCCATCACTTGGAGAGAATGACACTTAACATTTAAACTCTAGTCTTTCTGTGTCCACGTAGTATTTTTATTTTTAGCATCTACGTGGTTAAGGGCAGAGTCTCTAAAACCAAGCCAGAAATCCTGCTTTTACAGTTACTAGCGGGGTGTTTGGGAGCAGGTATTGTTATCTCTTGGTGCCTCAGTTTGCCAGATTGTAATATGAGACAATGACAGTATCAGGCTCAGAGGATTGCTTTTCAGGTGAAATAAATTAGCATATGTACAGCACATAGAGCAGTGCCTGGCTTGTGCTAAGTGCTATATGATGCTTGCTTCTATGATTCCTTAGTAAGCTGTTTAAGGAGAAGGATCCTACAATCCCATAACTATTTCCTAGTAACTCCTAAATAAAAACGACTTGAGCCCTGGCCTGTGTGGCTCAGTTTAGTTGAGCATTATCCAATTCCTGGCAACCAATCGATATTTCTCTCTCTCTCTCTCTCTCTCTCTCTCTCTCTCTCTCTCTCCATATATATATATAACTGGAGTCCTTTTCAAAGTTCCCCTTCCCATATCTGCCCAGTAGCACTGAGTAAGGGGCACGTCCTGCCCTGAATGATTTTACACTCTGGGAGTGTGTATTTGAGAGGCTCTTCTTGCACACCCATGAGCCTGACAGCCTGTGCAGTAACTGTTCAGATTCATGCAATTAGCCTTTGTTTCCTTCCATCTCTCACGGATACCGTCTTCATGGTTTGTCCTGGGGCCTTGGGTCTTCAATTGATGATGGAGAAACGACTCTTCATTCTTCATTACCTTACAAAACCAAGCTGCTGCGGAGGGGAAAGCATTTCAGAAATCGTGCATTTACAAAGGAAGGCGCCACCAAGGCAGGGCCTGCCAAGACACAGACATGGGCCTGTTTCCTGCCCGATGTCTTGTAGGGCGCTCTTGGTAAAAGCTCACTCACATCCATCCGAATCGTACCAGGGGTGTGGCCTTTCACAGCCCTGGGGCATCTTAAACCATCTCCCCACTCCCCCATTTTCCATAATCTTTTGGGTGCCTGGAGGCTCCTGGATCTAAACTCTTAATTTGCTCTGAGTAATTACATTAAGAATTGACCCTTGTTCCGAGCAGTGAAAATGAAGGTTTTGTTTGGCCTATGTGCTTTGCTTCCAGGGCAAGATGCCAAGTCTCTGAGCATGTCTGGGCATGAAGAAGGGACCAGAAGAAGGGACCTTTGTGGTCCAAGAGCTGGTACCTTTGAATGAATATTAAAAGGATTTTATGGCACTCTGGGAGCACAGATTTGACTCGCTGCACACAGTTCAGCTCCGACGGGAGTCTGAAAAACAACCTTAGGAAGCTGCCCATTAACATTAGCAGAATGAAGAGAATGAGAAAGAGGGGTGCTGATGTGTGTGTGTTGCCTTAAAGTTCCCAGGACTGTTTCTCCTCATCATTTTGAAAATATAGCATGAGCAAGGATAGACTCACATACACAAGAGTTCACAAAATTCCCTCAGCCTCGTGAGTAATTTTAGAAAGCATTCACTATAAAATCCCAAATAAAGACTGGCTATTTCTGTATCCGAGGATATTTGGAAATATTAGGAGGAAATGGTAACATTTCTCAAAATTATGTATATTCAAATAGTTATAAATCAGTTTTTCTACCCATAATTATCTGAAAAGTTGTGGTTTTATTCATTCATTCGCTCAGCCAATCAATCAGTCATTCACCGAGCAAATATTTATTTATTGGTATCGTATTAATACTTGGTGCCGGGGTCTTCCCCAGTTCCTTTAGGTTTCTTGCAGCCTTTCGCTGTGATTTTACAATGTGCAGGCTTGGCGAGCCATCAGCACACATGTATTTGCATTTCAAATGTGTCTCCTTCCAACTCTGAAACCATGGAAAGAAGTCATATATAGGGAAACTTGAGAGGAATGAGGAGAAGAAAAAAACATAAACATAGGGGAGAAAAAGAGCTCCATGTCTGTCACCCTCCTTACACTGTTCGTCTAGAAGAGGACCAGGAGAATGAACGCAGACCGCCTGGGTGGTGAATTGGTCTTCAGTTGCCAGGTTTCACCCAAGGATTATAAATGAAGCCATTATTGCCTTATTAAAAACGTGCCTGTTAAAAATGGCACCGTGGCTCATAAGGACGTTGGCCAAGAAAGGAAAAGGTAAACCTCACGGGCAGGAGTAGGGGGTGAGTGTCAGCATTCCACCCTCCTTCTCCTTCACAAGCACTTAAGCTTTCACCACGGTCTGCACTTTGTGACTGTGGGGGAAGCATCCCAGGGTTCTCAACACTGTGGCAATTTCTTCGGTGTCTTTTTAACAGGAACACCAAGTTACACTCTAATCCAGCAGTTCTCAACCTATGGGTCGCGACCCCTTTGGCGGTCGAACGACCCTTTCACAGGGGTCGCCTAAGACCATCCTGCATATCAGATATTTACATTACGATTCATAACAGTAGCAACATTACAGTTATGAAGTAGCAACAAAAATAATTTTATGGTTGGGTCACAACATGAGGAACTGTATTTAAAGGGCCAGAAGGTTGAGAACCACTGCTCTAATCTTTCAGAAGGTGGCTTTCCAGGCAGGTCCTTGATCAATTTTGGCAGAATGCCTTTCAATTTCAGCAGAATGCCTTTTCTCTGTCTCAGCTGCATATTTCAGAATTCCGTGCACAATTTTGCATAACTTAAAAAAATATAAAACATTTCTCAAGTCTCAATATTTTTGTATATGTCCTGCCACAGACAAAAGGTTTTCTTGCTTGTTTTTTTTCTGTTTTTTCCCTTGCTGATTACTAAAAAGTGAAACCGCTGCCTTCAACAAAGCCAGAAATAGGACACTTGAGCATAGGACCCAGATACAGGGTTCTACAGGCCACAGTGCAGAATTTGGGTGAAGCAACAGTGCCCTCTTCTGGCTACAAGAACCAATTACAGAAGAATTTGACAAAATTCAACGTAAGTCCGAGATCTGTATATTGTGTGCTTAAAAATTTGCCACGAGGGTAGGTCGTATACTGTGTTCTTATCACAATAATAATAGTAAATAAAAATGTCAGGAGAAAACTTAGAGATGATGGATATGTTTATGGCATAGGTTGTGCTGATGGTCCCACAGATACATGCTTATCCCCACACTCATAAGTTGTATACATTAAATCTATACAGATTTTGAATGTCAATCATACCTCAATAAAGTGGTTTTTTTTTTAAAGTAAAAAGGTAAAAAATAAATGCAACCTATTGAAAACGAAAGAACATGGTGTATAAAGCCCTATGGAGTCTTTTGAGTCATTATACCGCCTAAAGGCTATGTTTCAGATGAGCAATGTCAAGTGTAATCTTGGGTCTAGCCCAGTGATGGCGAACCTTTTGAGCTCGGCGTGTCAGCATTTTGAAAAACCCTAACTTAACTCTGGTGCTGTGTCACATATAGAAATTTTTTTGATATTTGCAACGATAGTAAAACAAAGACATTTTTGATATTTATTTTATATATTTAAATGTCATTTAACAAAGAAAAATCAACCCAAAAAAAATGAGTTTGCGTGTCACCTCTGACACGCGTGCCATAGGGTCGCCATCACTGGTCTAGCCAGTCTGCAACAATGTGATGCCACTCCTTTGCTCCACAGACTGGCAAGCAGAGGGCACACCTGGACCATCTGTCTCAGCACAGATGGGTCCATCCCAACCGGCTGATCCAGTGCCAGGCCTCTTCTGCATACGATGCTAATACAAGTTGTCCTCCAGGGCTGCTGGACAAGACTCATTTGTCCACCAGGATAGTCTTGGAGCTATTAAAAATGACTAGAATCCCTAATATTTATGTAGTCTGATCATGTGCTGATTTCATTTAATCCCCACAGAACCCATAGTGGTTTTTATTTCACTAGAGTTGAGATTCTAACCACTGACATACACTGCCTCCTCTCTTTTCCTGATTAGCTATGGCCTCTGTCTCTCTGTCCCCTGGAATGCCCGCTTTGGACACCTGGCACCTATGTAGTGAATTTACAAGAGGAGAAGCTATGAATTGCTTGGTTTATTTTGCTTCACGCTGACAGGTCTGATAAAAGTGTGACAAATGAGAAGCTGGAATTAACTAACTAAAATTAGGAGAGTTTTTTTTGTTTTGTTTGTTTGCTGGCAATTAACTGTTTTGTTTTTAAGGTCAACAAGACTTTTTTTCTAAGCATTAGTGCTAACACTTACCTTCTAAATACTGCTTTAGCTGCATTCATACCAATGTATTGTCTTTATTTTCATTCAATTGAAAATACTTTCTAATTTCCTTTTTTAAAAATAGGTTTTGGTTGATTTGAGAGAAAGAGAGTAAGGGAGAGGGAGAGAGAAACATCGCTGAGAGAAGAAAACTATCGATCGGTTGCCTCCTAGGGATCGAGCCCAAAACCCAGGCATGTGCCCTGACCAGAGTCCAACAGGCGACCTCTCGGTGCATGGGCTGAAACTCAACTAACAGCCATGCCGGCTGGGGCTCTCGCAAAGCATTTTAAACAGATTTTCAACTTGAGTAAAGTCCAGATGATTTGGTTTACATAACCTGGAAATCCCCGTTTCCAGAATATTTTGCTTAATCAGAATTTCTCTGGATGCCTCACGAAGTAGAACCGCATTGAGAGCCATGGATTAGAAGAAAGTTTCCCCAAATCTCCACACAAGGAGAGCCATCAGAACATGATGAATGAAGCTTTTGCAAGCAGCTTGGGTCTCCTTGGAAGCAAGGACCATTCCATTTGTGAACGAACCAGCATCTCTGTGCTTTTCCTCTCGAGATAAGAAGTGTTAAGTTACCTCCAAACCAAGTCACCCAAAGGTGAGTTCATTTATTCCTGCTCCTTGGTGATTAATTGGTCTGTGTTGCTTGGTCCTGGAAATAATGAGACTTAGGTAACGGGAAACCAGAGGCTGTCTCCCAGTGGGAAGGGTCATGGTCGGCAGTGGGTTGCTCATTCTTACCGGCCGGCACAAGTCCTCCTGGCCTGTGATTGGGTTGGCAAGTCTGTTCCCCAGCTTATGTAAAACTACCCTTATGCCATAAAACTTAGGCACTTTCTAAAAAGTCTAACCTTAGCCCTAACCGGTTTGGCTCAGTGGGTAGAGTGTCAGCCTGTGGACTCAAGGGTCCCAGGTTCGATTCCAGTTAAAGGCATGTACCTTGGTTGCAGACACATGCCCAGTAGGGAGTGTGCAGGAGGCAGCTGATCAATGTTTCTCTCTCATCGATGTTTCTAGCTCTCCATCCCTCTCCCTTCCTCTCTGTGAGAAATCAATAAAATATATTAAATTAAAAAAATAAAAAAAAGACTAACCTTAAATTATTTTGCTTGGTCTAATACTTAAGTCTGGAGTAAGGAGTCTACACAGAAATTAAATGAATGCTCACTTTTATGTCCACAGTTAATACGTGTACATGAATCAGCTATAAATAATAATTAATGTCCATTTATAATCACTCTGTGGCTTCCGGAGTGTGTTGAATCCTCTTGATCATGCTGTGAGGTGGATTCTATCATTATCCTGTTTTCTTAATGAGGAAACAGGGGTAACAATGTACTGTCACTTGCCCGAGAGCCCACAGTGGGCGGCAAACTCCAAACCACAGGCTTTCTGATTCAGAACCTGCTTCCTTCCTCGTTTGTGGGCCTACTGATCAGGAAACCCACATGGGCACAAGCAAGCAGCTCCCGTGGGCAGAATGGCTGCTGGCCTCCATGTGTTTTCTCAGTCGAAGGATATTAACTTTAGAGCAGCTCAGGTTAGGGGAGAGCCTGCACACTGTTTTGCATTGAAGGGGGTCCTTCCACTTGGTAGTGATTATGAAGCTTAGGACACGAACTTAGAAATGTGAGAAAAGCAATTCTATTTTTCTAGAATAAGAACTTCATCCTATATAATAAAAGGGTAATATGCAAACTGACCCTAACAGCAGAACGACTGGGAATGACTGGTCACTATGGCATACACTGACCACCAGGGGGCAGACGCTCAATGCAGGAGCTTCCCCCTGGTGGTCAATGCGCTCCCACAGGGGGAGCTCTGCTCAGCCACAAGCCAGGCTGACGGCTGCCAGTACAGCGGTGGTGGCAGGAGCCTCTCCCGCCGCCTCAGCAGCGCTAAGGATGTCCGACTGCAGCTTAGGCCTGCTCCCTGCTGGCAAGTGGACATCCCCTGAGGGCTGCCGGGCTGCCAGAGGGATGTCTGACTGCCAGCTTGGGCCCAATCCCCCAGGGAGCAGGCCTAAGCCAGTAGGTGGACATCCTCCGAGGGGTCCCAGACTGCAAGAGGGCATAGGCCGGGCTGAGGGACCTTCTGAGTGCACAAATTTTTGTGCACCGGGCCTCTAGTTTTTATTATAAGCCCCTAATCCACTGGTTGGTGGAAACTTAATTTGCAACCTCCCTTTCTCCTCCCCCTACTTTTCCATGAGGTTGTGTGCAGATTCCAAAGTGCTCTGAGGAGCCAAAAGGTCAAGGACGGAGGCCAAAGTGGTCCTCTTCATCATATGATCCACGATGGCACCCCCACCACGACACCCGTCACCCCTTCTGACTTCACTGGATGGTTACTGAGCTGTCCCAACCTCCCTGCCCCTCGGTGTCACCGTGCTGTCCTGCTCCATGGCAGGGGGCTCTGCTGGGCTGTCTAAGGCCTTTCAGCCTGAGCACACCGCACAGCGCTCTCCCTCTGAGGTCTGGCCTCAGCGCCGGGCCCGTCCCGTTAGGAACAAGGGGGAAAGCCTCCTTCTCAGGAAACGACCCACCTCTACCCCAGGGACACAATGTCCCTTTTTCCGTCAATCATTTCTAATGCCCACTTTGCTTTCCTGAAGTGGAACTTATAGCTAACATAGTCTACTCTATTGAATATAACTTCACCACGCTCAATAAAATCTCTTAACTGGAATATAAAGGAGAAAAAAATGGAAAATTGTAATAGAATCCTATGCCCTTAAATGTGTAAATGTCCTAGCAGGGCTACACTAAAAAGCATTCCAAAGGAGCCAGGTGGTTGCACACGTATGAAGAGTCATTGTGAACGTGCATTCCCAACTGTAGACTGGAACTGGGTGATGCACTGGCCACTCAAGTACCGCGACTCACATTGCATCGGCATCATCATTTTACACCGTGATGAGAATTCTTGCTAAGGTCCCAACAAAACACAGAAGAGCTGTCCCTCAATTTTAATAGTAGCCCCACTCCTGGGTAATTCAGTGAGTACTGAGACACCATAAAAATACTGTGTGTTTATAGATAAAGTGGGAAACCTCCACTCCTGGCCAGGACAGAGTAAAAGGGGCCAGATTCACCTTCCCTCCTGAAATAGCTAAAACCAGACAAAGTATATGAAACAAGGGTCTTCAAGACATTGGGTCATTAGGCAACAGAAGCCAACCCAGCAGGCCAATATCCAACCTCCCAGCAGGACTATTCCTATAGGACTTCCATCTAAAACATTAGGTACATCCTTTCTCTTTGCTTGAAAGTCCAGGTATATATTTACAATGTACTGAGTGAAGCTTCCCAGGAGTTGTAGTAATGTTGATGTTGATCTTGTAGATACTTTTGGCTAAAACAGCGGTTCTCAACCTGTGGGTTGCGACCCCTTTGGCGGTCGAACAACCCTTTCACAGGGGTCGCCTAAGACCATCCTGCATATCAGATATTTACATTACGATTTATAACAGTAGCAACATTACAGTTATGAGGTAGCACCGAAAATATTTTTATGGTTGGGTCACATTATGAGGAACTGTATTTAAAGGGCCAGAAGGTTGAGAACCACTGGTCTAAAAGAAATAACTTTAAGTGCTGATAAAGTTCCTGGAATTCTGTCATGATTAAGTTGTCCTGTTAAAATTGGTGGGATTACACACTGTGCTGACCTGGGAGGCATGGGAAAGCACACTATACATCACCTAAGCCAAAGTCCGACCATAAACATTTATTGAGCACCTGCCATGTGTCTGGTTATGGACGGTCAACAGGACACACCTTCAGGGAGCTCAGAGAGTAGGAGGGGGTGCTCTAGTCTAAGGGTTCTTAATCAGCAATAAGACCACCCCAGCCGAAACCGGTTTGGCTCAGTGGATAGAGCGTCAGCCTGCGGACTGAGGGGTCCCAGGTTCGATTCCGGCCAAGGGCATGTACCTGGGTTGCGGGCACATCCCCAGTAGGAGATGTGCAGGAGGCAGCTGATCGATGCTTCTCTCTCATCGATATTTCTAACTCTCTATCCCTCTCCCTTCCTCTCTGTAAAAAATCAATAAAATATATTTTTTTAAAAAAACTTTTTTTTAAAAAAAAAAGACCATCCCGTGCCGAACATCTCAATTTCCTCTGAGACAAAAGATGGAGCCCTAACCAGTTTGGCTCAGTGGATACAGCGTTGGCCTGCAGACTGAAGGGTCGGTCCCAGGTTCAATTCCGGTCAAGGGCATGTACCTTGGTTGCGGGCACATTCCCAGTGGGGAGTGTGCAGGAGGCAGCTGATCGATGCTTCTCTCTCATCGATATTTCTAACTCTCTATCCCTCTCCCTTCCTCTCTGTAAAAAATCAATAAAATACATTTAAAAAAGAAAAGATAGAGATGTCACATCCTGTGGACACCCGCCTGGATGGCTCCAGGGAGTAGAGGGTGAGCTCCCCCTGGGTCCACACTCAGGCACATGCTTGTGGACCCAGGTGTCGCCAACTCACACTGGAGCCGGGAACTGAAGGTGAGGAGCCAAGACACCTCCGGAATCAGGCCCATTAAACACCTCTGTCCCCAGGAAGCAACAGGGTTTTATACTTTGTATTTTAACTCTTGATATCAATAACCCTTACACCAATGCTTCTTAAGCTTACATATGCACACAAACTATTTGGGGATCTTGTTAAAGTGCGGATTCTGACTCAGAGGTGTGGGGCGGGAACAGAGATTTGCATTTCTAACAAGCTCCCGGGTGTTGCCCTGCTGCTGAGCTGCAGGCCATACCTGAGTAGTGAGTGTGGCC
This sequence comes from Myotis myotis, assembly GCF_014108235.1. NCBI lineage: Eukaryota > Metazoa > Chordata > Mammalia > Chiroptera > Vespertilionidae > Myotis > Myotis myotis. The sequence continues at coordinate 39,883,778 of NW_023416357.1, forward strand.
TTTCAAGATACAGTATTAGCGAGGCCATTGGTAGCCACAGAATCACAAAGATGCTGCCATGAGTTACAGGAACAGCTCTTTCCTCTCCTGGGACTGTGGCTCCTTGGAGAGAAGGTTAGCTCTCCTTCCTTAGGTAAGGGGATCAAGGGGTAGATAAGTGCATTGCATAGACTGTAAGAGAATGATAGGCTCTCTAGGGAGGTCAGGGAAGGCTTGGGGGGGGGGGGGTGACTTCTGAGCTGGGGGTGTCAAGAGTTCAGAGGGTGGAGCGGAGGAAGACACAGGAGGTGAGTCGCTCACGCACAGCACGGCCCACGCTTAAAGGTGAACTGGAAAGACATGACTGAGCATATATTTTAGACGGAGTCCTCTGGCTGCTGCGTGGGGAATCAGCTAGAGGAGGAGGGCCAGGGAGACAGCTGAGTCCAAAGCAGTGGTTCTCAACCTTCTGGCCCTTTAAATACAGTTCCTCATGTTGTGACCCAACCATAACATTGTTTTCGTTGCTACTTCATAACTGTCATGTTGCTACTGTTATGAATCGTCATGTAAATATCTGATATGCAGGATGGTCTTAGGCGACCCCTGTGAAAGGGTCGTTCGACCGCCCAAGGGGTCGCGACCCACAGGTTGAGAACCGCTGCAGTGGAAGAGACAGTGAGGGTCTGGGCTAAGCAGAGAGCAGAAAGCAGGATACCCATGACCTGTGGATGCGGTGCCTCATGCCCTTGATGGACAGTCGCGGGAGGGGGAGATAAGAACATCGCCATGCAGGTGCGAGGCTGGGTGGGGTTGATGTCTTAGAGGTGGGCACCAGTGATCTGAAGCTGGAGTTTGACCTGGATGATGGATCTGGATCCCACATGTGAGTGCGGGGGAGGGGAGGAGGAAGTGGGGGGTCCTCCCAGGAAGGCTGGAGGTACAGTGGCACTGGATGCCCTTTTAAATCAGCACCAGCACCAAATATCTGTTAACGTAAGGACATAAAATCACAGTTGTTTATGCCAGGCACTAATAAGGGCTGTGATGAGAACATCAAGCTTTTAAGAAGGTTCTAACCAACATCCAGATAAGCGTTGGAGATACAACCGTTAAAGCGCTGGAATTTTTTAAACTTTGAATAGAGTGTTAGGTGATTGACCATTGATTTCTCTGAATCAATAAAAATCTGCATTCATTATTGTGTAGCAAAGCCAGCTAGAACTAGTCAGCAATCAGACTTTATGCTAATTCACACAATTAGGCACTGCACTGTTATTAAATGCAAGTGACTTGAAGCAATGAAAAACAAAATCAGAGTTTTAAAGGGGCCGAATTTCCTTTCCACAGCAAAGCCAGCTTGTACAATGATTACTCTTGTGGCTTTGTGTGTTATTTTCCAGAACTCCTACCTAATAGATTGTTTTTTTGTTTTGTTTTTTAAATATATTTTATTAATTTTTTACAGAGAGGAAGGGAGAGAAATAGAGAGTTAGAAACATCAATGGGAGAGAAACATCGATCAGCTGCCTCCTGCACACTCCCCACTGGGGATGTGCCCGCAACCCAGGTACATACCCTTGACCGGAATCGAACCCGGGACCCTTCAGTCCGCAGGCCGACGCTCTATCCACTGAGCCAAACCGGTTTCGGCAAATAATAGATTGTTTTTTCATGGAAGTACATATCACACTGATGGCTTTCTTGTTGTTGTTGTTGTTGTTGTTATAATTTCAATAACTACTCTGTAACTTGAGATATGCTATAGTTTGGAAGAATTTATTTTGAATATTAATAAGGGAAACGTCCTCAAGGCTGCATGCATACTCTGAAATAAGAAAGAGAAGCAACACTTCCTGTCTATCTTGACTCATGTAGGATAAGATATTCCAGCGATGTAATCACAGTTACTGCACTCTGATGTGTACATTCTGTCTCTTCTGGTCAAATGCATCATCTACTGAACTTATGAGCAGCTAAGTTGATGTTTTATGGAAGCATTCATTTTAATGATTTCTTAAATTCATTCCACATATATGTAGTGAGAACATGTTCATATCCAAATTGGTAACTAAAAGAAAAATGATCAGTTAAAATGATGACTGTCATTTGCATTATTTTTACATGCACAGTGTCATTTAATTCTCAAAATTCTGTGTAGAGCCCGGCCAGTGTGGCAGGAGGTCACAGTTCAATTCTGAGTCATATGCCCAGGTTGTGGGCTCAATATCCAGTAGAGGGCGTGCAAGAGGCAGCCAATCAATGATTCTCATCGATTTTTCTGTCTCTCCCTCTCCCTTAGTCTCTGAAATATATATATATTTTAAAAGAGCAAGTGAAACAGTTGCCACTTATAGATTTCAATCTTCTATTTGCTTTTAAAAAAATTATGTGTAGAAAAACAAATTTTTTTTTATCTCCATTTACATTCCTGCCCCTGTAAATGGGGTCACTGGTTCTATTCCCAGTCAGGGCACATGCCTGAGTTTTAGGCTCAATCCCCAGTAGGGGGCGTGCAGGAAGCAGCCCATCAATGTTTCTCACATTAATGTTCTTCTCTCTCTCTCTCTACCTCTCTCCCTTCCTCTCTCTCTCAAATCAATAAAACAAATTTTTTTAAATCAACACCCAAATCATTAACAAAATATCTCCATTTACAGATCAGACCACTGGAGCTTAGAAAGATCAAGTGACTTACCTGAGACAACGTAGCTGTCAACAGCAAATTTGAGACTCCAGCTGGTTGCCTGCTGCATGGTGACAATTGCATAAATATTCTAGGGTTAAACAGAGGGTTGTTTTTAACTGTTCAAAGAAAAACATATTTAGAGATAGATGACTAGAAAAAGCTACTCAATAGCTAGTTCATTAATCACTTCATGGATTCTGCAAATAGAAATGAAGCCTGAGTGAAGCTGGGCCACCTCCGGGCTGGTCTGGACAGAGTATTGTATGCAAAAGAAACAAGAAACCAACCAACTCCAAAAACGCCTCGCAACTTAACGCAGGAAGTCTCTCAGAGAAGCAGCCAGGGGGGCCACACTGATGACACACGGTGGAACATTCTAAAGTCTTTCCCAAAGTTGCCCTCACCTCAATAGCTGCTCCCTGACATTGCTCTTCCCCCAAAGACCCCTCAGCACCCCTCTCTCAGCCCCACTGCCCCTTTGCTGGCCACCCCACCTCCAGTGCCTTCCAGGGTTCACTTCTTGCCACGGTCACTGCACATCCCTCTACTCCGAGTCGCGTTAGCCTCGCTCCCTCTAAGGCTTTTCACAGTTACCCCTGGTCAGGACAGTGATGGGACCAGGGGCAACACAGACCTCAGGCTGATGTGGGGGGAGCGGATGCATGGACTTTTGTTGTCCTTGTCACATAAACTTATTTTATGTCCCCCAGTGGCTTCCGTCTCCTTTCCACATCCACATGCCCTGTTTATCCAGCCTCATCTCCGCTCTAGCCACTTAGCTGCCTTGTTCATCATCAGCCAATCCCCAGCCTCAGGCCCTTTGCACGCCCTCTCTTGCATACAATCCGTACTTTTCCATAGATAGCCACACTACCAGGCCTCTCCTTTTATTCAAATCTCAGGGTGAATGAGGCTCCTCTTCCTGAGCTCCTAGTCTAAGATAGCAGCTTCTCTCTCTCCATCCCTTCCCCCCCCCACTCACCACCTTACACTGTTGGTTGGATTATTTATTATTTATATCTCCCATTAGGAAGCAAATTTTGGGAGCAGAGGGACTTTGTTTGGCTCTCTGTGAATCCTCAGCGCCTAGAATGTTGCAGGGGACATGCTAAATTCTCAGTAAACATTTGTTAAATGGATGGGTAGCAATTATTCATCAAAAATGTTTTAGAAGGCTAATAAACCCTCCAGGTAATGAAGACTATATTGGCCTTTTCAAACTTGACTAATTATTTGTGTAGTCACCTGTTTCCTAAGGAATCTCGGTGCCTATGGGCACCTTCGGCTGCTCTGGCCACTGCCTGCGCCTCACCTGTGCTGTGGTGCCTTCGCCCCCAGCCTTCCTCTCCACGTGTTGCATCTGAAATCCAGCTCTTTCTGTCCAGTCTCCAGCGCAAGCTGCTCGGTCTCTTTGAACCTTTTCTCCCTGAAATCTTTAATTCAGATATTTACAGACTGTCTACTTAGCTGATGGCAGGTCCTTAGTTTCCAGAAATGTCAACTGTCTGTGAGCCTCCAGGGCCTGGTGCCCTGAAACACAGAGGACCCCAGGGCCCTGGCCAGCATCTCCAATATCTGTGAGCAGCGGGACCTGCTGCACTGGGGGCTTTGGTACAGGCGCCCCCAGTATCGTTAGGGCATTTTTGTGAGCGAGAAAATGGGCCCCCAAGGAACTGTGTTTAATGCCAGCATTCACAAGCGAATTGCTCCTCCAGAGTGTCCCTGATGCCTCTCCCACTTGTACTTTCCTGGGGGCAGCGCCACCTATATCAGTAATGTACGAGAAGCAAAGCATCCTGTGTGGTAGGGAATTTGGCCTTGCCCTTGCCCTTGTCCTGAGGTCATCTGTGTCACTCTGGAGAGAAGGGAGCCTTCCTGTTGCACTCCGTGTGCTTGGTCACACATCCATGTCAGGGTGGGAACGCCTCCCAAGGAAGACGGAGCTCTGTTTCCGGAGCCCTCCCAGGCTCGTCTCTTCCTCTGGCTGATTTTAATCCGAATCCTTGTCCTTGACATACCATAACCATGAGCGTGTCACAGCTGTCTGTGGGCTCTGGCAGTCCTTCCTTCTAGGGAATTATCAAAACAGAGGGCGGCTTCAGGAAACCCCTCCCACAAACTTGCAGTTAGTGTCAGAAGTGAGGGCAGTCCCGGGGACTGTGCCTTCCAGCCCTGCAGTGTGCCACCTCTGGGTACACTCGCGCCTGGCGAAGACTGGGATCTGCTCCATGCTGTTCCAAGTCAGTGCAACATGCATCCTTCTTTGTCCATTTAACTTTTAAAAAATACTTGTTTATTCTCTTAATTTTTCAATTATAGTTGACATATATTGTATTAGTTTCAGGTGTACAACATAGTGATTAGACAGTTGTATACCTTCTGAAGTGATCACCCTGATAAGTCTAGTACCCACCTGACACCACGCATAGTTATTACAATATTATTGTTTATATTCCCTGTGCTGTACACTACTGTTCTTATCATTGTAATCTTAATCCCTTCACCTTTTTTTACCCATCTCCCCCAACCCCACAACCATCAATTTGTTCTCTGAATCTTGTTTCTGTTTTGTTTGTTCCTTTATTTTGTTCTTTAGATTCCATATATAAATTATATTATCTGGTATTTGTCCTTCTCTGTCTGGCTTCATTTACTTAGCATAATACCTTCTAGGTCTATCCATATTGTCACAAATGGCAAGATTTCTTTTTTATGGCCAAGTAATATTCCATTGTATATTACACTTCTTCTTTATCCATTTGTCTACCAATGAACACTTAGGTTGCTTCCATATCATGGCTATTGTAAATAATTTTGCAATGAACATAGGGGTGCATATATATTGTGGATTTCTTTGGATAAATACCCAGAAGTGGAATTTCTGGATCATGTGGTAGTTCTATTTTTAATAGTTTTTAAAATATATTTTTATTTATTTCAGAGAGGAAGGGAGAGGGAGATATATATAGAAACAGCAATGATGAGAGAGAATCATTGCCTGCTGTCTCTTGCACACCCCCTACTGGGGATCGAGCCCGCAGCCCAGGCATGTGCCCTGATCGGGAATTGAACCATGACCTCCTGGTTCATAGGTTGACACTCAACCACTGAGCCACATTGGCTAGGCTATTTTTATTTTATTTTATTTTATTTTAATATATTTTATTGAATTTTTACAGAGAGGAAGGGAGAGAGATAGAAAGTTAGAAACATCCATGAGAGAGAAACATCGATCAGCTGCCTCCTGCACATCTCCTACTGGGGATGTGCCCGCAACCAAGGTACATGGCCCTGACCGGAATCGAACCTGGGACCTTTCAGTCCGCAAGCCGACGCTCTATCCACTGAGCCAAACCGGTTTCGGCTAGGCTATTTTTAATATTTTGAGGAACCTCCATATTGTTTTCCATAGTGACTGCACCAATTTACAATCCCACCAACAGTGTACAAGGGTTCCCTTTTTTCCAAATGCTTGCCAGCATTTGTTTGTTGATTTATTGATGATAGCCATTCTGACAGGTGTGAGGTGGTATCTCATTGTGGTTTTAATTTGCATTTCCCAGAGGATTAGTGATGCTGAGTATCTTTTTATATGTCTGTTGGCCATCTGTAGGTCCTCTTTGGAAAAATGACCATTCAGGTCCTCCACCCATTTTTTAGTCAATTGTTCTTTTAGTGTTAAGTTGTATGTTAATATTTCTTTATATCATATTTAAAAGCTTTCATGGATGAAAGCTACTTTTAGAACAGGAGGAAAGTATGTCTTTGGTACTTATGTAATATTTATGTAAATCCCAAGGTACTTGAGAAATATTGAATTTCAAAATGATTTCCTAGCACAGTATTAATTTTGTCAGCATAATTAAGTCACCTGCTAAGACCTCACAAAGTTCATAGCAAAAGTAGGAACAGAACATGCAATGCCTGATTTCTCCCTCTGCCCACTTAGCCATGGTCAGGGCTAGGGGCACATTAATCCTAGAACACACTGGAAAGCACATGGTCCCCAGAAGGAGCAGGTGGAGGGGCTGAGCCAGGAAGGAACAAAGGAACTTGTCTGTCTCAGGAAAATTACAGAAATGACAAAGGGGGTGCCCCAGGCAAGTCTGAACTCAAAGGGATCACAAGGTGCAATATGAGGTCCTGGCCAGCAGGAGATGAGAAGCACAAAGAAGAAAGCAAGGGTGAGGAAAGACACTGAGGCCCTTAGTAAATGTAAATACAGAGAAAAAGTGCGGGCGGGGATCCTAGCAGTGAGGTATAAGCGTCTGAGAACTGTGGAATAAGCCCAGCTCACTCCTGCTCTGGGAAAAACCAAGATTGGTACTAAATCCTTTTCTTCCTTATCTTTTCAATCAGCCAACACTTAACACTCAAGACCTTGACCAAAAGCCAGCATTGCCTCATTGTCATCTGAGCATGAACAGCTCTTCCTCAGCCCAGGAAATTGCATTTTGATGAGAATAAGTGAAATCTAAACCTTAAAAGCTTGATAAATATCTGGAATTTAGTATCATACCTCCAAAGTCAAAGAAGGCTCTTATCTTAGGAATAATGTTCTTTTGCCCCCTACGGTGAAGGGTGGGGTGGGGGGCAATGCCCAGTAATTTTCTGAGCATGATTGATGGAATGGAGAAAAAGGTGAGAGCCCAAAGGCAGAGAGGAAATTGCCACAATGCAGAAGCAAAGGGAGAGGAGAGGCTCTGATCTTTGTCAAAGAAACCAGGGTCATTTGAGACGGAAGCAAGAGGAAAGGGCACGTGTGGTACAGAGGCCTTCACCTAGCTGGGCCCACACTTCCCCAACAGCCATTAAGACTGGATTTTTGTCCTGGCCAGTGTGGCTCAGTTAGTTGAGTGTTGTCCCATGCACCAGAGGTCGACGACTCAACTCCCATTCAGGGCACATGCCCAGGTTTCAGGCTCAGTCTTTAGTAGGGAGCTATAAAGGAGGCAGTCATTGGTGTTTCTCTCTCATCAATGTTTTTCTCTCTCTCTCCCTCTCTCTATTTAAAAAAATCAATAAAAGTATATTTTTAAAAAGCCCTGGATTTTGCCCTAGCTGGTCTAGCACAGTGGCTAGAGCGTCGGCCTGCAGACTGAAGGGTCCTGGGTTTGATTCCTGGTCAGGACACATGCCCAGGTTGCGGGGCTCAATCCCCAGTGGAGGGCGCGATGTTTCTATCTCTCTCTTCCTCTCCCGTCCTCTCTAAAATCCATAAAAATATGTGTGTTTTTTTAAAAAAAGACCTGGATTTTATTCCAAATGGTGTGTACAGCCCCAAGTAATGAGTTGTGATCAGTCGAAGCCAATCATAGCTACTCTGTTCTTTTTACCAAGCAGTTGATTTCCCAGCCCCCTTCTTAAATAGGGTAGCTATGTGACTCAGTTGGTGCCAATGGAATGTAGAAGGAGGCCTGCTAAGAGGTTTCTGGGAAATGTTTTTCTTTTCTGTTCAAAGAGACCAATATGACTGATGCCAGCCCCCTCTTTCCCTCCTCTTCCTGCCTCCAGCACAGACCTTGATGCTGAAGCTGCTGCTCCGAGGGACAAGACCAGAGAGTCGCAGAGACACCAACTCTGACCTCATAAAGCCCTGAGTTGAGCCAGCAGCTGCCATCTCCAGGCTTCGTGCATGGTAGGTGAGAAAAAGTAGAACTTGTAGCTCAAGCTACCTAGGTTGTGTCTGCTCTCCCTAGCAGCCACTGAATGCAGCCTTAATGCAAAAGTCTTTTTCCAAGAACATGTCTTTTAATCTGAATTATTGCCTCTATCACTGGTAAAATCATATTTTACATTATCACTGAAAAAACACCACAAACAATTAGTTTCATTGTCTTAGAGCTTATGGATCCTATCAGAGAGGTCTCTGATCCCCCAGGCTCCATGAACTCCAGTGTGGGAACTGAACGAAGCTAGAGATGCAATCACAGCCAGGGCAAGCATGACGAGGCATTGCCTGGAAGAAAAGGGCCACCTCAAGAAAGCAAGACCATGGGAAGCGGAAAGGCAGCTGGGCAAAACCAACATCCCTTTAGCAGCGGGAAAATGGTGGCGAGAAATCCATTTCTGCTCGGCCTCCACCCTTCATGCCAGGCAGCGGCAGACTGAGCTCGGGTAGCCATGTCTGTTGGTGCTGATGGAGTAATCGGTCCCCTCTCTGGCTCTCAGCATGGCAAGCCCAGGGCTTTAGTAGAAGCCAATTGCACTTGTAATAATACCGTTAGGTTCCCATGGTCTCCTGGAAGCTGAAACTGAAGGCCAGTTCTTGACCCCAAGAGGTATCCTCTGAATGGGAATGAGAATGGGGGGACATGAGCAGGGGTGCACAGGGGTGGAGGAGCAAAGCCGGGAAGGGCCAGTGCTAGACACACCAGCTGAGGACTCGGGTCTCCCTCTACCTTAGCAAGTTTTTTCTCTTTGAGTTCTGAACCCCATGACATATTTTGAAACTGACCTCTAGTTAAAGGAAATTCAACACATAGAAATCCAAGCCTACAACACAAATGGGAAGATCATGCACATTGTAGATGGAGAGTTCATTTTACATACAGCAGGGTTTCTTCATAACATGAGCTGTCTTGGTACCTTTACTCCAAGATTTGAATTCAGCAGAATTTTTCAGCCACATGTCCGTGGGCAATCATAATACTTTGCATGCATGTAAATCACTTCATACCTTACAAAACATGTCCACACATGTTGGCCCTCAAGACAACGCTACTTAGTCCTTACAACAACCCTATGATCTAAAGGAATAGACATTCCTTTCATCATCATATATTTTTGTTGGAAGAATAAATACTCACTTCAAGAATAGTTTTACTCTTAGCTGAGTATAAAATTGATATATATTTATTGCAGAAAATTAGAAAATACAGAAAAATAGAAAGAAGTGGGAAAATTTTGAAGCCCCCCAAAAATATAATTTTAAGCTTCCCTTTTTAAAAAATAATTTTTAAGTTGAAATATAATTGACATAAAACATTATATTAGCTTCAGGTATACAACATGATTTGATACTTATATATATTGCAAAATGATCACCACAATGTCTAGTTAACATCCATCACCATACATAGTTACACATTTTTTCTTGTGTTAAAAAATTTTTTTTAAATATATTTTTATTTATTCAGAGAGGAATGGAGAATGAGAGAGAGACAGAAACATCAATGATGAGAGATAATCATAGATTAGCTTCCTCCTGCACACCCCACGCTGGGGATCGAGTCTGCAACCCCGGGCATGTGCCCAGACTGGTACATAGGTCAATGCTCAACCACTGAGCCATGCCAGCCAGGCTTGTGTTGAAAACTTTTAAGATCTACTCTCTTAACAACTTTAAAATATACAATATAATATTATTAACTTGCCGAAACCGGTTTGGCTCAGTGGATAGAGCGTCGGCCTGCGGACTGAAAGGTCCCAGGTTCGATTCCGGTCAAGGGCATGTACCTGGGTTGCGGGCACATCCCCAGTAGGAGATGTGCAGGAGGCAGCTGATTGATGTTTCTCTCTCATTGATGTTTCTAACTCTCTATCTCTCTCCCTTTCTCTCTGTAAAAAATTAATAAAATATATTAAAAAAATATATATTATTAACTATAGTCACCATGCTGTACATTACATATCCATAAACTTTTTTTCTAGTCTTTGTACTGTGCATGCTATTTTTACACTAGAAGCCCAGTGCACGAATTCGTGCATGGGTGGGGTCCAGCCGGCCTGCCCCTATTGGGGCCAATCGGGTCAGGCCGGCAGGAGGGGGAGGGCCACGGGCGATTGGTGGGCGGGCCCCATCCCTTATGGGGTGGAAAGGGTCGATCAGTAGCAGGGCTGGCCAGGGGGAGGGGCCATGGTTGGTTGGCTGGCCAGCCCCAACCCCTGGTTGAACTCCCTGTAGAACTCCTGGTTGAGGGGACAATTTACATATTAGCCTTTTATTATATAGGATATAGATGATAATACTGATTAGACAATTTATTTTCTGGGTTTTTTTCACTTAACATAAATATTTTCTCAGAATATTGTTGCTCTTACTAAATGTTATTTCCTGTTATTTCCTCTAGAGTCCTCACTTAGCCATTCTAGTCTCTCTGTAACTTTGGCTAGTTTTTCCCCCCTTGTGAGTAAAATGAGGCCTTTTCTGACATAGGACCAAATCATTCAGAAATAAATCTATGAGCGTAAACACATTTAAGGAAGACCTACGTAGAGAAATAACACACCTTTGCTTTTAAATGTAAAAGTTGGATTATTTAAAAATGCAATATTGAATAAATGGTGCTGACACAATCTGTTAACCATTTGGTAAAGAATAAGAGAGAATACCCATGTCAAGAAATAGGCCAAAATCAGTTCTGGATAGATTTGTGTTAAATAAAAAAATAAAACCATTAAAGAACTAGGAAAACACAAATGTAAGTAAAGCCAAAATCCAGAATCTGATTTCAAGCTGGGAAAACTTAAAAGCCGAAGAGGACTCCATAAACAAACAGACTGAGAGAAACGGATTTTAAAACTTCTTTTTAAAAAAATGGGGAGGGGAAAAGAAAACTTGGCAAAACAACTGAAATTTTCCAGCTCATCATCCAAGTTAAAAGGTAAACATCAAACTAGGGAACAATGCAACTTGGACGCAGGCAGAGGGTTCTTTGCTCTGGAACTGTTACTAATGAGAGAACCCAGCGTGCATGGAAGCCAAGACGCTTACATCTTCATGGTGGGAGTGTACGACATACACCATTACACCCTTTTTGAAGAACACTGGGGACAGTATGTATTAAAGTCTTAAAAATAGCCTGGCTGGCGTGGCTCAGTGGTTGAGTGTTGGCCTATGGACCAGGAGGACACGGTTCGATTCCTGAAGAGGGCACATGCCCGGGGTTGTGGGCTCAGTCCCCAGTGTCGGGCATGCAGAGGCAGCTGATCAATGGTTCTCTCTCATCATTGATGTTTCTGTCTCTCTCTCCCTCTCCCTTCCTCTATGAAACCAATAAAAATATTTTTTTAAAAAATATATATTTTATTGATTTCTTACAGAGCGGAAGGGAGAGGGAGAGAGAGTTAGAAACATCAATCAGCTGCCTCCTGCACCCCCGTACTGGGGATGTGCCCACAACCAAGGTACATGCCCCTGACCGGAATCGAACCTGGGACCCTTGAGTCTTCAGGCCGACGCTCTATCCACTGAGCCAAACCGGTCAGGGCAATAAAAATATTTTTTAAAAAATAAAATAAAATCTTAAAAACAAAAGCTCATGTGCTTTTATCCGGTAATTTTACTGCTAGAAAAGAATCAGAAACCTATAAAACGATTTTTACTTAAAATTTATCATATTTATAGTGGTAAACATTTCTGAAAGTTTTAAATGTCCCAAAGTAAACTAGTTCAGTAAACATGGTCTATCCATCAAGACATATTTTAAATAAATATTTAATAAAAGGGAAAATGTTTCTGGTATTTGAAGTGACAACAGTATATATATAGAGCAGGATTGTAATTTTATGCAATCAAAAGTACATACATAAACAGTGGTAATAACTGAATATAGTTACAGATGTTTTTAGGTTGCTGTTTTTTTGTACTTTTCTGTGCTTTCCAAACTTTATTTAAAAAATTGTGTGTGTGTGTGTTTGTGTGTGTGTGTGTCTGTGTCTTTGTGTGTGTTTGATGTGGTGTTTGGGAAGATTTGTAGAATAGTAGCCCAGTGGACTATGTTCTAGATCTCCATCAACCCCTCCCACCCCACTCCTCCCGACACACATGTTAAAAACATCGTGTGGGAACCCCACAAAGGACTATAAAATGGAGACTACACAGGTGGGTTACTAGCTAAGCTTTCTCAATGGAAATTGGGAAGAAGTGAATAGCCAGTCTGATGAAATCATTTCTTCAGAAAGCCATAAATATTACAGAAAGAGATAAGGACATAAATGACCACAAGATCAAAGGCCCCGTGGAACAAACCCACTAGCAAAGAAGGGGAAATTTATAGTCTGAATTCTGGTTCCTAAGCCAGTTCCCTGTGAGTGTCCAGTGTAATGGCTGTTTAAATTATATCTGCAATTTTCTGAGCGGTTCACTTACTTTTCAAGTTTGTAAACCAACACATCAACATTTCCCAGTCAATGGGATAGCGTTCTCCAGGGAGCTATGAAAATATACCTTGCATTTTAAATGCAATAAAAAGCATGACAAAACATGCCTCTGTTCTTCATAGCAGTGAAGTACCACATCTGCTCATAAAAAAAAATGCATTATACAGAGTTGTAAGGATGCCAGATACTTATTACAGAGGACTGTTTTATTCATTTAGCCCAATTTTCCAGATGTTTTATTACTTGGAGACAGGAGAATTGCTGAAACTGATGATTGAAGCCCATTTATTTCAAGGAGCTTGTCTGCAAGCCATAGGAAACATTTGAGGGACAAGTGATTTATGACAGGCCACGGGGCAATGCTGAAGGGAGCTGTCTTCTAATCAGGTCACAAATAATCCCAACAAAGGACAAAATGCCCAATTTCAGTAACACCCAGCTTTATTTACAAAAATTGCCTCTGAGGCAAGTGCTTAGTTGTCATTTCACATGCAAATGTTATGGTCGTAATTGGAGCAATTTCCATAATAGTGGGTCAAGTTGGCAGTGACAATGAACATGGCCCAGGTTGGCTGTGATTGGATGCCTAGTTCTCATTGTCTACAGGGAGGAAAATTCTCCCTTGGACCAGTTGGAATGCTTGTCCTCATAAAGACAAGATCAGGGTCAGCAGGAGCAGGTGTCGCTTCCCCTACCCTTTCCCCAACAATATCCTCCCTCCTCCACCACACACAATAGCCCTGGGGCATGAGGGTAGCTGGCCCTCACAGCCACAGTCATTGCAGCTAACTAGAAGGCACCTCACTGTGGCCAATTCTCTCCTCCTATCAATCAAAGTGGGGATCTGAGCGGGGAGTGGAATTTTTAGCTTCCCATCTCTGAAATCAGCATCTCTGTCTTTGCTTCACACATACATGTAGGAAAAAGCTCTCAGGGCATCCTGGAGATGGGCTCTCAGGCCAAATGGGCCACCTTGGCAACTGACCTAAGCCATGGGTCCACATGAGAGTGTCACATAATGTGTGGTTGCTGTTGTTCCTCCTAAATGACGGCACTCTGGGCAGTAGAGACAGTGGGGTCCGTACATCATCTCCATGACAACCTTGCTACCAGGTTTATTGCAGTAAAAGAGAGTCTGAGACCAAATTCTAGCAAATATGCCCGTGTGTGTGAAAAGGCAGATGTAAGCATGATCATACAGTTCATTCTTGTGAGTTGGGGAAAGGCCCCATCCCTTTCAGGCATTCCAGCCGGCTCTTGGCTCGAGAGTCCCTCCGAGGAGGAACAGTACTTTCAGGGCAGGACTAACCACCTTTCTAGTCGGGTCAGGAAGCAGAGGCCCTGGGGAGGAGGAAGAACCCAGGTCAAGTGGGCGTCTGGGGGTCCAGTGCGGCCCCAGAGGCTTCGGGCTGGGCTTGTCGGTTCTCACACTTGTGTGGGGAGGGCAGCAGGGCCCGGAAGGTCTGTCTAGTTCTAGCCAGCCACAGGGTTCAACTCTGCACTTCACCAGTGGGGAATCATGCTGGTCATTCCCTCTGCTAGTTAATAGCCCTCTGTTGTTAGATTGCAAAACCAGTATCGACATCCCTAGTTTTGGGGGGGTATCTTTTCGATGGGGGTACTTCAGAGGCTCACAGTCATCCCTGAAGGGGGGAGTCCTCCTTAGGAGTCCTCAAATACTAACTGCCCCCACACGTGTCACTCTGGTTAGTGGCCACAGGTTACAGGACATCCACTGTCCACAAGGGGTGGGCTGGGAAGGGACAAAGGCCCGCGGAGGACAGACAACCCTCCCGGTGCTCCACGAAGGGGTGGAGCCTGGCGTTTAGGTATCCAGCTGTAAATGCCTTGACGTGACCTGTTGGGAGGCTGGGGAAACAATCACCTGGAGGTGGTGTGTGTGTTTGGGCCCGGGGGTGGGGGTGAGGGTGGGGGTGGGGGGGTAGGGGGCCGGGGGGGGGGCAATCCCAAGAGCTGTAGGGATGTGCCTCTTCCAGCAGCTACTTTTGGTTTTCTCTGAACTTTGTCCTTTGGATTCTGCTTTTTCCTTCTGGGTCCTTATTCTGCTTTCTTATAGCTTCTTGCTCACCTTTCTTCTGGGTTGGGGGTTAGGGAGGGAGGGGAAGGGGAAGGGGAAGCAGCTCTCTCAGATTCAGGCCTACAGTAGTAGCCGTCTCCTTTGCCGGATGAGAGAATTTCACAGAGGCAGCCTGCCCTGGTGGGATGAGAACAGAATGTGTCGTTAGGCCAAGCGGAGTTTAAATCCTGGCTGTCGGACTTCCTGGCCGTGCCTTTCTGAGCCTCACTCTCCTCATCTGTGAAATAAGACCAACTCTATGTGCCTTGCAAGGCTGTCATAATGGTTGCAGAACCTGTGTGTAAGGCGGGGTGAGGTGGTATATAGCAGGGCTTTTAAAAGGATAGCTCCTCTCAGCCCTCAGGAGCCGCCTGCTGTAAGCAGAGTGCCTGCAGAGACACAATACACACAAGTCATGAGCAAGCATAGGCAACTATAGTGTCAGTCATTAGATGTTCAAATTGTTTTTAATCTTGAGTAATTTAATCAACAAAGGGTCATGTCTCATTTCTTTTTCATTGTACACATATTTGAGTGCAGAAAATAAGGTTGAGCTTTTGTCCATATGTTCATTAACCAACTGCATCTCCTTATTTGGACACATCCTCTGGCAATTTTTCTATAAAATGTTTATTGGTCTATATGAGCACTTTATATAGGAAATACCAGTATATTATGCCATTACTAACTGTATTTGCCAAAATATTGTTTTAAAGTTCAAAGAGTACATTTTAATTTGGGTTACTTTTTTGACGTGCAAAAGTATAATAGATTTTTTAAAACTACTGACTTTTTCTTTTTATGAGCATCACCCAAATCTAAGCTGAGAGGGAGACAGTGTCCTCTGCAGAAATTTAATAACATTCACTTTTGATTTCTTCTAGGTTTCTAAAACTTACCTCATTAATAAATCTGGAATTCATTTTGGAAGGGCTGAGATAATTATCTGAATTGATTTTTCCCAAAGGAGCTCATCTATTGTTCCTGTGTCATTTATTGACTATCCTTCTCTTCTGCCCCATCCTGTGGTGCCTCCTCCAGCGTGTATTAAATTCTTCTATCAACTAGGTCTGTATCAAGCTATCAATTCTATGGCATCGACCTGTTTGCCTCTTCCTGGACCAGCACCATGCTGACTGTCTAGTGTTGATAAGCAGAGTTGGGGGATGGAGAGTGCCAAGGGAGCTGGCAGAGAAGAGCGGGAAGGACTTTCAGGATAGGCAGTGGGGTCTGAACAAAAACAGGATAAAGGGGAAGTTCTAGGCCTCATACAAGGGTCACAAGTAACTAATTTGGAGTCTGGGGAAATGAGTAAGGGACTGAGGAAAAGAAGAATGAGCAGGTGGTGGGGGATGCAGAGTGTGATGGGCTGGAGGCCCAAGTAACAAGAACTTACCTCTGCAGTGCTGGGCGGGATCTACAGCTGTGGAGGTGTTTATTACTGTCCCCAAGGGCTCGGGCAGCACACGGACTCGCTGATGGTAAATGCCAACTGTAAGAAGGGATGACAGTGCCACGAGAGCTTCACCAACCGAGTGCGCCAGGGCCAGTCGGAATAATAAGTGTTTCCTCATTCATCCTGCCCAGATGGGACTTCACCTCTGTGACCCCCTGGAGGACTGGCAATAGCCCAAAGGTCCATCCAGTGGTAAATGAATAAACACATTGTGGTATATCCATACAATGGAGTACTAGTCAGCAATAAATAGGAATGAACTATTGATACATGCTGCAACACCATGAACCTCAAAATGATTATGCTAAGCAAAAGAGCAAGACCAACGTAGAGAATGTATGATTCCATTTCTATAAAATTCTTGAAAATGCAAACTAATCTTTGTTGATAGAAAGAAGTAGGCAGTTGGCTGACGAGGAGGTGAGGTGGGGTGAGATGGGGATGGGAAGGGCAGGGACAGGAGGAAGGGGCAGAAGAAACATTTAGAGATGAGGGAAATGTCCCTTTTCTTGCTTGTAGTGATTGTTCCACGGTTACTTAAAACTTACCAAACTGTACAATTTAAATATATGCAGTTTATTGTATGTCAATTGAGCTCAACAAAATTGTAGGAAAAAAAAAATCACCCTTCTCTTACACTTGCTGATTCTTATTGAATGATCTGGGTCAGCACACAACCATCGGTGTTTTCCCTAAGCTCCCAAGGTGAGCCTGATACAGAATGAGGTGAGAACCCCTGGACCTGGTCATATCAGAGCTGCTTCTTGGTTCTCAGAGTCCTTCAAGGGGTTGACCAGAGGGCTATCTAGAGAGCTAGTGTTTGTCCAGATGTGTATCCAGGCAACAACACAGGACTGGAAAGTTCAAAAAGTTTAAGTCCCAGGCTAGTTAGAGCAAGAACAGAATCTTTCCTCATGCCCCAACCTTCATAAGGTTGACTAAAGTGACTCCATTTTATATGGTCCCTAACTCCACTCACTCCACACAGCCTTACCTTAACTATGCACAAAAAGCAGTATCACCTGGAGTAAAGCATGCAACTCAAAAACAAACCAGTAAAAGGATTAGAATAAAAGGAGAATTTTTATTGTATTTGAATACTAATCAAGATAATTTTTGAAGCCATAAAAGGAAGATTGACAAGTTAGATCTCAAAAGAAGTTAAAATTACTGTAAGACAAAATATCTACACTAATAAAAGAGAAACATGCAAATTGGTGTCACTCCGCTACACCCACCAGCCAATCAGATGAGTATGCAAATTAACCCAACAAAGATGGTGGTTAATTTGCATATGCAGGCACGGAACGAAGACTGAAGACTCCAGCTGGAGTGAAGACTGAAGACTGAAGACTGAAGAGGTTTGGCTTCTCCGCTGCGGCCAGACCAAAGGCCTGGGTCCTGGGTGCTGGAGAAAAACCGGTGCTGGCAGTCAGGGGAAGGAAGGCCTATTGAGCGAATCTTCGTGCAATGGGCTTCTAGTCATATAAATAAAGATAAAAGAAAATTGATGGCCCAAGAGGAAATATTTTCAATATATAAGACAGATTAATATCTATAATTTTAAAATCACCCATACAAATTATTAGAGAAAGTAAACAACCCAAAAGATACAAAGAGGCTCTTACTGGAAGATACAAAGTAGTTATTTTATTCAAGCTGACAAGTAATTAAGTACAAATTAAAACAGCCTATAGGGGTAGTGAACACACAATACAATATACAGATGGTATATTAAAAAATTGTACACCTGAAAACCTATTTAATTTTATTAACCAATCTCATTTCAATAAATTTAATGACGAATATGTTAAAGTCACAAAAAAATAAATAAATAAATAAATAAATCCTATATAATGAAAGGCTAATATACAAATAGACCAAATGGTGGAACAACCAAACAACTGAACAACTGGTCACTATGATGTGCGCTGACCACCAGGGGGCGTGTGTGGAACATGGTGGGTCAGGGGAAGGAAGGCCTATTGCGCGAATTAGGCAAATCGGCCATGGAAGGTGGTGGAGCAGGTGAGCCAGGGTGCCAGACCAAGGCAGGGCACCGGTCACTGTCATCAGGGCAAGCCTCTGGTGGTTACTGAAAATTCTTTGCTGCTGCGTGCCACACTCCCACCTGGTGCTCGCACCTGCTGCCAGCGCTGGCCCCACTGGCACCTGCAGCCAGTGCCGGCGCCACTGCTCGCACCTGCTTCAGTGCCCAGCACTGGTCCCGATCACTCGGCACCATCAGTGGGTGTGAGTGGTGGCTGCTGGCCCTGATCACCCCTGAAGGTTTCTCCAGCTCCCCCTGCTCCTGAGGGGCGATCGGGGCAGCAGCCACTGCTCGCACCTGCTGCTGATGCTGGCCCCAATTGCTCTGCACCGGCCTGGCGCATTCAGCATGTGGAAGTGGTGGCAGCGGGAGCAGGGCTGCCAGCAGACAGGGGACAGGGGAGGGGGGGCCGTGGTGGGAGGGGCCAGGCAGGGGAGTGTGTGGAGGGGGGGCAGAGACATCCTCTCCATGCCTTGAGGCCCCAGTTCCTTTCCAGGTGCACGGATTCATGCACTGGGCCCCTAGTAAATAAATAAAGTACTTAAAAAGCAGCCTGCTAAATTGAAACAGAGTAATAATATTGTGAGATGAGGTTGTGGAAAATGGACAGTCTTACACTTTCACTTGTTTTGGAGGGAAATTTGGCACTAACTATCAAAATTTTAATTGTATACATCCTTTAAGTGTTTGTAATTTGTTGCACAGCAATAGATAATAAATACCAATTTTGATACCTGGAAGTGGGGTGCTGCCATAGCAAACACCTAAAATGTGATGACTTTGGAATTAGACAATAGAGGCTGGAGTGATTCTGAAGACAGGATTGGGGAAGCACAGAGTACCTTGAGAAATGCAGAAGCATGGACTCAAGGAAGCTCACCTAAAGAAGAAGAGTGAGGAAAGCCTTACTGGAAACTGGAGCACATGAGATCCTGTTCTTTCTGTCATGGAGGAAATATGAGCAACACAATGGCCTGCAGCAATGCGTAAAGTACAAGCTGTGCATTTGTGTCTAAGATTTCCAGCTAGAGTGTTCAAGGTGCCTCCTAACTTCATCTGTCTGCTCTACTAAAATGTGAAAGAAGCAAGGTAAGCAAACATAAAGGAGCCATGACTTGATTTTTTTTTTTTTTAATTTCCAGACTCTCTAGGCAGCCAATGAAATGAAGATGTAGTCTTCAGGCGAAGACCAAGTTCAGGTGCTCTCAGGAAAACCTGGTCTAAACTGAGGTTGTGATTGTAAAATCACTTAAGACCTCAGTGTGAGTGTGAGAACAAGAAAAAAAGGCCTTTCTTTTTCTTTGTTGCAGCCTTCCACAATTTATGGGAAGCATCTGGTAATTAAGCCCCAAGATTGTTACCTCCTCTGGTTCAAACAGCCCCTCTATTCAAACTGCAAAAGACAAGATAAACTACTTTCAGGCTACATTCTTGTATACATACCCCTCCTCCCTGCTGGTTTTACAACTCAGGGATAATTAGTAGAACGTTCCCTTCTCCCCACCCCTTCAAATAGGCCTCTTTCAAACTCTTTGTAACTTTCACTCCAAGAATGTTTTGGCTTGTGAAGATACTGATAAAGACACCTCCCTAGGACATCTGCCTGGACTGAAAAAGCAAATAAACTTTTCAAAGACAACCCCTCTGATGTCTGTTCAATATCAGCCCCCAACCCCCCTCCCTCCCTTGTCACCTAGCAACAGCAGCCAAGGTTTTAAAAGGGGGAGCAGCTTTTGTTCTTTGCTCTTGTATTGATTAGCAATGCACTGGCCCCTTCCCTTGGGGAAAGTAAAAATAAACTTCCTCTCTGCATCTATTTCTTCTCTCAGTTGTGAATTCTTTCACAGCCTGGCCAGGAGCCAAAACACCCTAACACTCCAGAAGCTCTATGGTGGTGCCTCAGAGAATCTGTCAATGAGACAAGTCATCTAAATATTTTAAGGGTATGCCTGACAGATTCTTTCATCTAAAGGGTTTCTAAGGATGCTATCCCTCAGCAGAAGCTCAAGGTAGAGAAGGGCATACCCTGAAGATATTGGTGGGTGTAGTTTTTGTCCAGAGGCCTGAACGTCAGTGAGATGCACAGGGAATCAACAGTTTTTAACAGAATGATATCAGCAGAAACACTGCTAGTTTGAACTGAAAGGGATAGGAATAGTACCAAATGAAAAAAGGTCTTTGCATCCCCAAAATTCACAAGTAGAAGACAGACTGAGAAATCTCAGCTGCAAACACATACTACTTTTCATGAAAAAGGAAAGATGAATCAGAAGGCAGAACCAAAAGCCCAGAGAATGGGGTCAAGAGCCATAGAGATTATTTCCAGGCTTTGTAACCTAATCAAGGAACTTCCAACATTTGCCTGGCTGGATTCTGGAATTGCTACAGACCCCTTGACGCCTCTGTTGAGCGGAACTGTCTGTCGTGGTTATCATCTGTCTGTCCCATGTCGTATTTTACATGCATGGGGGGCAAATAACTTGTCTCTTTAGTTCACAGGTCTTCAGATTAAGAGAACTTTACTGGAGGATAGTTGATACATCCAAGGAGACTTATCCATACCAAGAGCTAAGCTAGAAGCCAACATTCTGGACTTGAAGCCAAGGTTCTGCAGGGATGAGACGTTGGGGGTTCTTGAGAAGGGAATGTGGTTTGCATGTGGGGGGAATATAAATAATTTGTGGTCAAAGAATGGACTCCTCACTTGAAGGTGAAGCCTAATTTCCCTCCCCTGAATGCAGGCTGTGCTTAGTAACTCGTTTCTAAGAGATAGAAGGTGGAAGAAGTGCCACTAATGATATTAAGTCTTCCTCTATTCTTTCTCTCTCTCTCTCTCTCTCTCTCTCTCTCTCTCTCTCTCTCTCTCTCTCTCTCTCTCTCTCTCTCTCTCTCTCCCAGAAGCCAGTTGCATGTTCTGAGTATCCACAAGAAGCCCTATGGAGAGACACATGTGGCAAGTAACTGAGGCCTTCAGCCAACAACCAGGAAAATAAAAAAAATAAAAAAAACAGGTCTCTTGCCAACAGGCATGGAAGTTAGCCTAGAATCAGACCCTCCAGCACCAGCCAAGCTTTCAAAGAAAATCCTTCAGATGACTGCAACCTTTGGAGAGTTTCTGAGCCAGAGTCACCCAGCTAAGACTCCCGAATCCCTGATCCACAAAAACTGTGAGATATTGATCATCTTATAATTTATTATTTGTTATTGTTTTAAGCTCCTAAGTTTTGGAGTCATTTCTTCCACAGCAATAAGTAACTGATGCGCAGGGTAAAATAATTTAACATATGGTAATTTCATATGAATTGGAGATTGAATCTTGGAAATGTGGGAGGCAGTTAGACAGACATAAGCAGAGCAAGTGTTACCGGGAAACCCCCTGGTGGGCCCCGACTGCCTGTCGCAATGTCCAATAACGATCATATAAGGCGTTAATTGAGCAGGCCAGCCAACCAAGAAGACAGGGAGCTTACAAGCACCCAAAACCTGTTCTACAGTAAGGTGCAAGGGACAGGATATAGGAAAAATGGGGCTGGGAACAGAATGCAAATGCATGCAGTCCTGGACGTCAGCAGGCGTCGGCCATTGCTCTTGGTTGTCAGACAATGAGATGACAGCTTGGCTCCTGGTGGGGTCGGCCTGGTCATGCTTTACAGTTCTGCTTGCGTGTTGGGTACCGTATCCATTGTCCGCAGTTGAATCACCTCCTCCATCACATTGTTTAGGATCAAAGGGAGTACAGTGGGGCCTTGACTTACGAGTGTCCCAACTAATGAGTTTTTCGAGATACAAGCCGTCTCTCGGCCGATTTTTTGCTTTGAGTTGCGAGCTAAAATTCGGGTTACGAGCCAGCTTCAGATACCCCACCACTAGTTGGCGCAGTGAACGTCACAGTGAACGCCACAACATCAGCCCAGCATCGTGTGTCTCACTCGTTCACTTTTGACTTGACATACGAGTAATTTGAGTTACGAGCTCCGACACGGAACAAATTAAACTCGTAAGTCAAGGCCCCACTGTACGAAGGTGCACTGGCCTGAGAAATGAAACTTAGGGGGAAAAAACTTAACCCTCTGTTCCCACACAGATATGTATTCCAGAATTTCAAACTGATGTGATTATCCTTTAGATTAACTCAGAGGCTCTATCTATTAGATTATGAGTCCCCCCTATCACCCGGAGGATGGGTCAGGTACAGAAGGTCACCAGGGTGGAAAGTCCCAGGTGCCTAGCAAAGGACAATTGGACAGGGGACCTCACCCCCAGCGTGACTTTTCCTCCCCTAGCATATGGCTGGGCATTCCGCGTGGACCCCCTGACCTGTCCTCCCTGGAGATAACATCTAGGCCTCAGTTGTTTTCAGGTCCAGAAAAGCAACAAAACCAGACCAGTGACCCCATGGCTGACCTCCGGACCAGCTGTATTGAATAATGACCCCAGCCCTGATGCTGACCAATCAAATCAGTGGAGATCTAGACCCTGAAAGGACACATCTGGAAAACTGCTGAATATTCTATTGAGATCTTCCCCTGGGACCTCCCCTAAAATCTCCATCTTAAAACCCTTAGGATGGAGGACACCTGAGCCTTTTCCTCCCTCCCCTCCCCCAGGTGAATTACCATTACCTTTCTCACTCCCAAGTTCCTAGGGCCCCTCCTTTGGCTCTATAACTTGTTTTCTCAGCCCATCTCTTCCATGAACTACTTATTCTACCTCTGTAATTTATAAATAAACTAGAGGCCCAGTGCACAAATTCATGCACAGGAGGGGTCCCTCGGCCTGGCTGGCGATTGGGCTGATCAGGGCCATCTCGCCTAGTCCCGATAGGGGCTGGCCTGGGGGAGGGGCCACGGAGGTTGGCCAGCTGTGGGAGGTTGGCTGTGGGAGTGCACTGACCACCAGGGGGCAGCTCCTGCATTGAGCATCTGCCTCCTGGTGGTCAGTGTGCATCATAGCAACCAGTCAACCAGTCGTTTGGTTGACTGGTCGTAACGGTCACTTAGGCTTTTATATATATAGATGTTCTCTTATAGTTGGAGTCTTGGCTCTGAATTCTTTCCTAGCCAGAACTCAAGTACCAAGGTTGCTGAACCCAGGTCTAGTCCAACCCCATGGTCTAACACCTGGTGCTGTTTCTGCCACCTACTAAGAAACACTATGCTGGGTTAGCTTCCAGCTAACAGTAAAAATTGGCAGTAAATGGTTCTGCAAATAAAATATATGAAAAGGGAAACAGAGTGTGACATGAAGCCTTGCTTTTATAAAACTTTAAGCATGCCCCATAAAGTTTATTCGAAGTCTTTTCTTACAGTTTTTCCTCAACATTTCAAAATACGTGCTAACAGTAGTAGATCTGTTGTTTTGGCCTAAGATCAGTTTCTTTCTCTTGAGAAACAAAATACCTCTTCTCCTGTTGGGGAAGTTGGGATCTCTAGTTCATATTGGTCATGTGACTCCACTAGCTCTGCCTTGGGGTGGGAGTGAAATCAAGCTTGGCATTTGGGATCCTTTACCAGGACCAATATGGTTGAATGCGGGACATAAGCTTTCTGGAGGGGTTGTACTTGATACCCAAGGAAGAAAGAGCCTGTAGGAGAATTAAGCCAATGCAGGAAAACTGAGTTGAAAAGTAAAGGAATATAAGGAGAGGAAATGAAAGGAAAGGGGTTGGCTGGGGAATGAGGGTGAGGGAAGACTGGAATAGAGGAAAGAGGGAAAGAAATTTTTTATCCCTGCCACATTGGATTCAATTACATTGTTTCTGCGTGCTCTAAATATGCTGCTTTATCTCCAAATATTATATACTAGAGGCCCAGATCATGCAAGTTCATGCACTTGGACGGGGGGAGTGGTCCCTCAGCCTGACCTGCACCCCTCTTGCAGTCCAGGACCCCTCTGGGGATGTCCACCTGCTGTTCTTGGCCTGATCCCCCATGGAGTGGGCCTAAGCTGGCAGTCAGACATTCCAGCCCAGGAGCCCTCAGGGAATGTTCAACAGTCTGCATCCTTAGTGCTCCTTAGTGCTGCTGTGGAGGCTGGAGAGGCTCCCACCACCACTGCTGCGCCTGCAGCCCTCAGCCCAGTTTGTGGCTGAGCAGAGCTCCCTGGTGGGAGTGCACTGACCACCAGGGGGCAGCTCCTGTGTTGAGCATCTGCCCCCTGGTGGTCAGTGCGTGTCATAGTGACCAGTCGTTCCTGGTTAGGGTCAATTTGCATATTACCCTTTTATTATATAGGATAGAGACCTGTCTGAAATACATACTTACCTTGCTCTTGGGAATTTATTATAAACAATTTCTTTTTTTCTGGAGTGGGGATGGGAGTGCCCAGTTTCAGACACATAGGGCTGAGTCACTATGAAACTACCCAATTTTAAAACTATTTTGCTTTATTAAATCGCCTTTAAACCAGGCATCATTATAATAACTGACTAATTAATGAGTTGAATAAAATATTTGACACATTTTCATTCTGTTGTGTAATAGAGTCATGGTCATAACTTTTTTTGAAAATTATACTGACAATATGAGTCCCTCATTACAAATATATTCCCTCTTTGTATCATCTATTAACTTGGTCCACGGTGTCCTTCTGAAGTTTTAAAAAGTCTTCTACCCTCACCCCCAAGATACTCTCTCCCGGAATACCTTCGGCATCGTTTTCAGCCTCCCACCTGTTCAAAACGCTGCCCTGGGGAGTTCTGGTGGGAGGCTTTAATGAATGCGTATGGCAAAGCCTGGGCTTATGAACAAGTACATGAAAGCACCGCCGCAGGGACCTGCTGCTCGCGGTGGGGTACCCGGGGCGGGGGGTGATCGCGGCTTGGGCGCTGCAGGTTCAGGGAGGACCTGACCGCAGGCGCAGGGTCCGGGCTCCGGCTGCGAGGAGGTGGAGCGCGGGCGGCGGCCTCCCGGGTCCCACCCTCGGGGGCGGAGTCGGGGCGGGGCGCGCGGTCAGCTGACCCGGTGACGCCCGCGCCGCGCTTCCTCCTCGGGGCTGGGCCGGGCTTAAGGTGCGGCTGGGGCCGAGCCCGGCGGACCCCGGGGAGATCTGCCGAGCGCCATGGAGCTGTGCGGGCTGGCGCTTCCGAGGCTGCCCGGGCTGCTGGCGGCGCTGGCGCTGCTGGCGGCGCAGGTCCCCCGCGCCTTCGCCACGCGGGGTCCGGCGCTGTGGCCCCTGCCGCTGTCGGTGCAGATGGCCCCGCGCGTGCTGCACCTCTCCCCCGACGACTTCCACATCGCCAACGACCCCTCTTCCAAGGCCAGCTCCTCCTGCACCATCCTGCAGGAGGCCTTTCGGCGGTGAGTGCCCCTGCCCCGCGCCCAGCGGCCGGGGCGCCCGGGACCGTGCGCGCCACCTTGGGGCGCTGTGCTGGGCGCGGGCGGGGGCGACACGGGCGCCTCTCAGCACCTGCACAGGCGCCGAGCCCCGAAGGCGCTCTTGGCCCCATTTCACAGATGAAGAAACGGTCTCCGAGCCGGTGAGACTTGACCAAAGTCTACTCTAGCAGGTGCAGAGCCAGCTCGGAACCGGAACGACGCCCAAGCTCTTCCCCACCCCCCCCCCTGCCTTCGCCGGGTCAGCCTGGTGCCCGGGGACCCTGGTTCGCGTGTGGGACACTCAGTGGAGCAGGTTGCTCAGAGTCTGTGACCATGTTCCCCTCGGAGGGAAGGAAAGGGTGGATGGAGGCGGGGAGAGGGTGAGAGGAAGGGGAAACGGCAGCTTCGTATCTGAAGCGAGTTCAAGAGGAAGAGGAGTGCTTAAAGCCTGGGGACCCGGGTTCCTCAAAGTTGGTTGTTATTTATAGGCGGCTCCCCAGCCACCCCCAGTCTGGTAACAGTTGGGATGGCGGAAAGCGCTTAGGTCGGAGCGCACTGCCTAGTACACCCCTTCCCTTCCCTTCCCAAAGCCCTGTTCCAAGACGCTTGATGTTCGCACCTAATGACTTTGGTCAGCGCGCTGCGGCATCTGACTTTTTGTTTCCCAGCAGCTGTCACGTGCTCCCAGCTGCCGCGTCCTCCTTTAGCAGCTCCCAGGCCGGGTGAATGGTGTAAAGGGGAGGCCGCCCACAGCCTAGCTTTGCTAACAGCACACAAAGCAGATTGCATTTGGGGAGATGGTTCATGCCACATGCTGTCTCCTCACTGCGGGGGTGTGTGTAGGTGAGTTAGTGCCCTGAAGGGTTGTAACCACATCCTCTAGGTACTGTCCCCACCCCCCCTCACCCCCCACCCCCGCATTTTGTGTCTGTTTCCAGTGGGTATTGTAGCCGAATTGTACCTGCAGGACACCAAACAGTTGGTGGAAAAACGCAAAACTAGCTTAAGAACACCTGCTGGCCCCAGATGCTGATAGCAGAGGGGCCTCATTCTCTCCTTCAGTTTCGTACAACTGGATGGTATTGTTACCTTCATTCTAGGCACACCCTAATGAGCCTTTACGGTCATAGTGGCTAGAGACCAGGTGAAGAAGTAAAAACCAGGTGGTTGGTTGCCTTGGGGGGTATTGAGACGGAAAAGAACCTGAAGGTCATCTAAAGGAAGATCACGGCTGGGCACACATCCTCATACTGGCTTTGGGACTTGGTTTTTAAGGTTGGAGTTTCCTCTGGGCCATACCACTAGTCAAACAAGAACTTGGTGATAGGCTGAAGTGAGGTGAGCATGCAAGAAAGCATGGGTGACAAGTCAGCAATGGTGAGGTGACCCGGACTTGAATCAGCTGTGAGATGGTGTAAAAACAAGGCTTGGCATTCAGAGGCAGGGCAGGAGTTTGCCTAACTCGTCGTGCCCTGGGTGTGAAGCAGCTGTTAATTATACCCTGCCTTGTTAGGAAGCAGCTTGTAAAACAGCCCTGTGGCTAAGACTTGCAAGCATTCAGGTGAGCGTTCTAGGAACTCAGGAGGGGCAGTGTCTGTTTCAGAGGAAAAGCATGATGGGTTGGAAAGATTTAGAGGAAGTGATCCAGAGCTTCCAGCCGTCAGGAACACACACAGCCTGGCCCCAGATTGTTCAGAATCCCGTGGCTCCTGTCTCTGCAAGCCTGACTTCTGTAACAGACACTGCTTTGGAGCAGTCTGCCGGCAGAAAGCTTGGTGCTTGCTCAGCTTCTGGAACCAGGTCCGTCACATGCTAGTTGTTTTTTAAAGATATATTTTTTAATTGATTTCAGAGAGGAAGAGAGAGGGAGATATAGAAACATCAACAATGAGAGAGAATTATTGATTGGCTGCCTCCTGCATGCCCCCCACTGGGGATCGAGTTTGCAACCCCGGCATGTGCCCTGATTGTGAACTGAACCCTGACCAGGAATGGAACCCTTACTTCCTGCTTCATAGGTTGATGCAAAACCATTGAGAACCACTGGCCAGGCCTAGTCATTTTTTAAATGAACAAATAGCTTCACTCTCAGTTCCTAAAAGGCTGGATTAACCCACATACAGGCACACCTCAGAGATACTGCAGGTTCAGTTCCAGCCACAGAAATAAAGCCAGCCTTGCAATAAAATGAGTTGTAATCTGTATGCCTTCAATTTGTAAAAAACAAACAAAAATGAGGTATGCCTATACCTTGGATGCCACTGCTTCTGAGCCCTCTGAGTTTGCTGCTAGAGTTTTAATACCCAGGGCCAGTATTTTCCTTATCTGGGACAAGCCAACACCTAATTTGGTAAAATATACATAAGATTACCATTTTAACCATTTTTAAGTATAGATCAGTGATCTCAGTTTCCTTTTGAATCTGTCCAAGCCTTTCTATGAAAAGGGCCCTCAGCGCCTTCTCCATTCCCTTCGCACTGGTTACCTTCCATACACTTCCAAATTCATCGGAACTTTCCTGCCTCTCCTCACTTTTGAAAAACACAAGACGTTCTTACACATAGATAGCATACACAGCCTTCTGGCTTATCAGCACCTATACAATATTTAGCCCTGGCCAGTGTGGCTCAGTTGGTTGGGTGTCATCCCATTCACCAAAAGGTTGCTGGTTCGATCCCTGGTCAGGGCACATGCCCAGGTTTCATGCTCAATCCCCAGTCGGGGCCGTGCAGAAGGCAGTCCATGGATGATTCTCTCTCATCATTGCTGTTTCTATCTACTCCCTTCATCTCTCTGAAATCAACAGAAGCATTTTTTTAAAAGCGAGATGCCCTTAAAAAAAAAGCCACAACAAATACTTAAACAATCTAATCTTTTATCATAGTTAAGTGTTTATTTAATATCCTCTTTCTCTGATACTTAGTAATAGCATATGTTACATTTTCAAGGCCCTAGTGAGCATTCTGTGGTCTGGCGATGTTTCTTGGAGGTTTATGCATTTGCATACTTTTGTTGGATGATAACAGGACCCTGACTCAGTCTGGCTTAGCAAGAAGAAAGCCTATTATCTCACACATCAGGAAGTCCAGAGGCAGGGAGGATTTCAGGCACAGCTAACTGGCCCACCAGGATCCTTAGGAAATCAGTATTCTTTCCACCTGTGCTCTGCCGTCTTTAGTGTGGGTGCAACTGGTCCAGGTATCACATACAAAGTTTTCTTCTTGTGGCTCACAGAGGAGAGGAAACTTCCTACTATACCTCCTCCCCACCCCATTACTGGTCAGAACTGGCTTGTTCATGCCAGTTTGGATTACCATCACTGGTTTGATAATTGGCTCTTATTGGGGACTTCTCATGAGTCACCTGGGAGTGTGGGGAACTCTGCAAATTCCCATGCCTGGATCCTACTCTCCC
The DNA here is from genome assembly GCF_014108235.1 of Myotis myotis. Lineage (NCBI taxonomy): Eukaryota > Metazoa > Chordata > Mammalia > Chiroptera > Vespertilionidae > Myotis > Myotis myotis. The sequence goes on from NW_023416357.1 coordinate 39,912,863, forward strand.
AAGACCCTGATTCTGAAGGTCTGGACATCAGTATTTTCAAAAAGCTTCCTCGGTGATTCCAATGTGCAGTTTGGGATGAGGGCCTCTAGTTCAGGGGTGGGGAACATCTGGCCCGCTGGCCATCAAAGGCCCTCGAAGCTGTTTGGTCTGGCCCTGCCAAGGCATTATAGGTGAGTTAATTAAATGTTTGTCCAAATATAGCAGGCTAATTTTTAAGTTGGTAATTTTGTGTGGCCTGAGAATGGTGAAATAAATATCCAAATGGCCCTTGGCCGAAAAAAGTTTCCCCACCCCTGCTGTACTTGGACTAATAAGGAGTAGCGTGGATTTGAGGGGTCAATGACAATGTCTGCTACCACATATGTATTTAAAGCTTCAGTGGTTTACAGTTTGTTTGAATTTATTTCTCACACAGATATCATAACTATATTTTTGGAGACCACCTGTTGTATCACCTCCCTGCTAAATTTCACGTTAAAGCGGACATACAGCAACTTCTCGTCTCAGTTGTCCGTGACTCAGAATGTGAGATGTATCCCAGTGTTTCTTCAGATGAGTCCTGTGAGTACCTGTGTAATGTGAATGTGCATTTAAAGCTGTTACAGATTTAAGTGCCAAAAGCAGTCTTCATGCCATGAACTATTGTGAGTTATTGGTTAGTGCACTTATAATTCCTATTTTTAAAATTACCATTAAAATCTGATGATAAAAGTGCTGTAAATGGAGGAAATAAATCCCGCATAACTCCAGCACTCAGTTTACCACTGTTATTTCAAATTTTGTAAAAAAACAGTTAAACATTTTACAAATACATAAACATGTTAATGATATGAAAATGGATTTTGTACATGTGATTTTTGTATTTTGCTTTTTTTATATAACATTATAAACATGTATTTTACTAATGTTTTTCTATTTCTGAGACATCGTTTTTAATGGCTAAGTAATGTCCTGTTACTGGATGTGCCATAACTAACTTGGTTAATCCCTTATTTTTGGACATCTAATTTCTTAACTTTTATTTTGAAGACAGATCTATGCTTATATTCATGATCTCTATTTATAATATAATTTGACACAAAGATAATGCAGAACTCTGGGAGAGGGGAAGTATTTCCTTTGCTCAATAATATAATCAATATGTAGCTACATGATTTTTTAAAAATCATGTTGTTAATCCTCACCCAAGGATATTTTTCCATTGATTTTTAGAGAGAATGGAAGGGAAGGGAATAGAGAGAAAAAAGAAATCAACGAGAGAGAGACATATTGATTGGTTGCCTCCCACAGGAGCCCTGACCAGGGCCCGGGATCAAGTCTCAACTGAGGTACGTGCCCTGGACCAGAATCAGAACCTGAAATCCTTCAGTTCGCGGGCTGACACTATCCACTGAACCAAACCGGCTAGGGCTAGCTACGTTATTTTTTTGTTGCCTAAAATATTCTCTATGGCTTTTCCGTAATTGTTTTAGAAGCAATTGTGCAGACCTTTCCCGTAGGGTGTGCTGAATGGGAATAGTGTGGAATTATATCAAGGAATCAAAGAGGAGCAATATGAGGACGTGGGTGACACAGATTAGTGCAGAGAGAGCAGACTGGTGAGCTGGGTATAAAAATAGAAAGGATACTGTATATGAGAAAAGAGTGACTCCTCTGTCCTTAGACTGCCCCATCCTCATGGTATAGATTTCTTAATACATTTCTCTTCAATGCTGCAGCCGTTCTTGGAAGAGATAAAGGTAATTTGCCAACATTAGCCATGTGATTTCATTTAACAGACAGCACTCAGACACTATATATGAATTAGGTTTTGCAATCTGAAGAAGATAGAAATGGTCATTAAATTATCAAGGAATCTTTGCTGACTGTTAGTAATACAAGGACATACATTCCAGAAAATAGAGACTGGAGAGTTACAGCTTATCTTCCATTCAGTTTTGCAAACCCTTTTGATTCTGAAAAGGGAGTTTCTTGAGACAAGCTGGTTATGAAATTTCCTCATGGAAGGATAAACTAGTTTTAAGTTTAAACAAGGTGATGATGATGATAAAAGTAACACACACAAACGGAAATAAGTTATCAGTGGTTGTTCCAGTGTGAGGAAATGTCAAAGGAAGTGACAAGTGTTACGGCATTCTCTCCTAGTAAACACTGCACTCCCTCAGAAACAGAAGTGGACTAGTTTCTACTGTAGAGAAATATTTACATATATCAAGGGTGTTTGATACAATTTACTTGTGTGTTTATGTGTCAGTAGGAACACACATTAGAGCAGTCCTATATTTTCATGTTATAGGTATTAAAATGCCTATGAAAAGCCTGATGTTTCTTCTGAGGACAATAGAGGGAGTTGAGTGGGCATCTCAAAGGAGACCTATAACATTTCAGAGTTTTTAAAGGAGAATATATTGATGTTCTTTGTATGTACGCCCTTTAAAACCAAAGTGCAAAAGTACAGGAAAGGGCCCTGGCTGGTGTGGCTCTTTTGGTTGAGCGTCTTCCTGTGCACCAAAAGGTTACTGGTTTGATTCTGGTTAGAGCACATGGCCAGGTTTCAGATTCGGTCCCTAGTTGGGGTGTGTGGGGGAGGCAACTGATCAATATTTCTCCCTCTATCTCCCAAAAAAATTAATAAATACATATATTTTTAAAAAGTACAGGAAGGGATAACTGAAGAGTCAAAGATGCCCCTCCCATTTCAAATCAGGGAGGTAATCATTGTTAAAACTAAAAATTTGGTTTTGAAATAAATATTGAAATTCTGTAGCTTATGTGTTCATTTAGAAAACAGTTTCTCCTTCTGCTTTATAATTGTGGTTTTTGCATTGAGTTGAATCAAAATCCTTTTTAATATCAGCCAGTCCTCAATTTATTGGAAAATAATTGGCATCAAGTACATGCAACATGATAATGTTTTTAGATGACTGTGCTATTTCTGGGAGATCTCAAACTATACATAACATGGCAAAACATGTTTGTTTTTTAACACAGTGACCAATGGAACTGTGAGCTCTAGGTCAAGATTTGATATAGCTGGAGAGGAATCAAGATTAGATTGTAGTCATAATAGTGGTACTGTACTTAGCTTGGACTTTAGCTAACTCATCACTTGGTCTTCTGATAGAAAAGGCTACCTTGTCAGAAGACTGTCACCTGAAAGGGTCACATGATTATTGGCTGTTGATAAGCCTCTTTTGGTACCTGCAGCCAACTATCTCGTCTTTGTCTGGATGGTGGTGGTGGAGGAAGCGGAGGGTGAGGATGTAGCCCAGATACAATATTGAGTCATTAACCTGCAGCCCTGGAGTTCTTTACTGTTTGCATCAGTCACCCTTTAGTTTTTTGTGCTGTCTGGTGCTTTACTTTACCTGCGGGGGCTCCACCCCAAACTGTAAAAACTATGATGACCATTGGGGCCACCTTTGGCAAAGTATGATTTCAAGGACTGAAAGATTTAGGCCCCTCTTCCCCGCCCCCAGGCCTAGTAGCAGCCAATTGGAGCCCCTAGATGAGTGTGAGCTTTTTATTGTGTGGGACAAAGCTGAATTGAGCTAACCTTAGTTAGGAAGTGAGTCTTAAGGCAGATTTAGGGTGTTATTTGGGAAAGGTCAGTGCAGGGCAAGCAGAGAAGCAGAAGGAAAGGAGTAGAGATAAGTCTGGTCTTGTGGGGAGTGGAAGATTTGAGTGATACCAGAGGCTGCACAAAGGAATTATGGGTATTGAGGAACGTTTGCACTTTTGACAAAGTCTCAGCTTAACCATAAACCCTACTTGGTTGACGGGCAGTTGGAGGTAATAACTCTCCTGGAGGGAAAAATGAGGAATCATGGAGATAACACCCAAGATCCCAACCTGAACAACTCAGCTGGCAAGGGTGGGTGCTGTGGAGACAGGCTGGTGGAGTGTGTGGAGCAGGACCGAGGGAAGAATTCAGTTTGGGGCATGTGGCGTCAAAGGAATCTAGGAGACATCTAAGTGACAATGTATGCAAGGCAGCTGGAGAAACAGGTCTGGAGCTCAGGAGAAAAGATTGGTTAGAAATACCAGTTACTTGTTTAGAAAGTTACTTGTGTGTCTTTGAGGGATTAATAAACTTGTTTTTTAATTCCCAATACAGATTCTTTAGTTGTAAAAGAACCAGTGGCTTTGCTCAAGGCCAACAGAGTCTGGGGAGTATTACGAGGTAAGATCTATGTAGTTTCATTGTTACTTTCCAGTAAAGAAAGATTTTCAGTTGGTGCTTTGGGAAAGTAAGCACAGCAAAACTTTGCTTCCTTAGACACTTGAAGGAATGGCTTGTTGAATATTTCCAAAGTGATTTCAATTTGACCTTTTAAAAAAGCTTGAGGATTATTACATGCAGTGCTGTAATTCATTGATGCTATCAGAGCTGGAATGTTCCGGGGTTATACATGGCCCCAACCTGATCTGATTAGGGGACTTTGTTTCACTGTCACTTCTTGCTGCCTTTCCCCTCCAATTTTATTTTTGGTTGTTTACTAAAATAAAAGTTCTCCTATATTTATTACTGAACCAACCTACTAGTACAGTAGCATACAAAGAGAAAACCATATTCCCAATAAAAATATGTCCAACTGTCCATATAGTGGTGATGTTTTCAGCTTGATATGGTAAGATGCTAAAGATTCTGACACAGCATGAATACATGTGCCATCTCACGTGGGAGTCCTTATAGCTCAGCCGGGTTCTTCTCCAGTGTCTTCTCTTGGGAGTCATATCTGATCTTATTACCAATGTTTATCTGAATGCCCTGGGGAATGGGACAGTGCTGCTTCTCTCTCTTAGCCAGGAATCACTTGATTCTGAGGGTCTTGTGAGAAAACATGGTAAGGAAGAGTCACTGGCACACACCAGGAGCCACACAGGCTGGGCCCAAATAGTAAGTTTTAAAAAGGATCATTGTCTTTAACGTGAGCTAACCAACCAAAGTTACAGTACTTAAAAATAAAGGCAGCTTTGGGTTTGACTCAGGTTGAGCATTATCTCAAATACAATAATCACATATAAATAATCAAATAATCATCATGTTTTATAGTCATAATAAAAATGGCATGATCATCTTACTTCAAAATAGAACATAAATATATCAGTATATACTTACTATAAATGTAACTGCAATCATTACCATCTAGATCAGTGGTTCTCAACCTGTGGGTCGTGACCCTTTCACAGGGGTCGCCTAAGACCATCGGAAAACACATAATTACATGTTGTTTTTGTGATTAATCACTATGCTTTAATTATGTTCAATTTGTAACAGTGAAATTGGGGGTCACCACAACATGAGGAACTGTATTAAAGGGTCACGGCATTAGGAAGGTTGAGAACCACTGAAGATCATATATATATATATATACTAGAGGCCTGGTGCACAAAAATTTGTGCACTTGGGGGGGAAGGGGGGGCCCCTCAGCCTGGCCTGTGCCCTCTCGCAGTCTGGGACCCCTCGGGAGATAACGCCCTGCTGGCTTAGGCCTGCTCCCGGGTGGCAGAGGGCAGGCCCAATCCCTAGGTGCAGCCCCTGGTCAGGCTCAGAGCAGGGCTGATTGGGGAGTTGGGGCACCGCCCCCTGTCATGCACAGAGCAGGGCCGATTGGGGAGTTGGGGCGCCGCCCCCTGTCATGCACAGAGCAAGGCGGATCGGGAGGTTGCGATGCCACCCTCAGTCACGCTCAGGGTAGGGCCGATTGGGGGTTGGGGCACCGCCCCCTGTCACACTCAAGGCAGGGTCGATGGGGAGGTTGTGGCACCATCCCCTGTCACACACAGAGCAGGGCCCGTGGGAGGGGTGGGGGTTGTGGCGCCGCCCTCTATCACCCACAGAGCAGGGCCGATCAGGGGGTTGGGGCGCCGCCACTCTCACACTCAGGGCAGGGCCGATGGGGAGGTTATGTCTCTACCCTGTCACAGAGCAGGGCCCGTGGGGTTGGGGGGGTTGGGGCGCCGCACCCTGTCACACACACAGCCGCAGGGCAATCAGAGGTTGGGGAGCTCCCCTGTATCAGGCACAGAGCAGGGCTGATCAGGAGGTTGGGGCGCATTCCCGTCACGAACAGAGCAGGGCGGATAGGGAGGTTGTGGCCCCACCCCCTGTCACACACACAGCCGCAGGGCGATCAGGGGGTTTGGGTGTTGCCCCCTGTCACGCTGATCCCGGTGCCGGGAGGCCTCTCGGCTCTGCTGATCCCGGTGCCGGGAGGCATATTACCCTTTTACTATATAGGGTAGAGGCCTGGTGCATGGGTGGGGCTGGCTGGTTTGCCCTGAAGGGTGTTCTGGATCAGGGTGGGGGTCCCCACTGGGGTGCCTGGCCAGCCTGGGTGAGGGGATGATGGCTGTTTGCAGCTGGTCACACACCCTTCAGGGTTGGGGTCCCCACTGGGGTGCCTGGCCAGCCTGGGTGAGGGGCTGAGGGCTGTTTGCAGCTGGTCACACACCCTTCAGGGTTGGGGTCCCCACTGGGGTGCCTGGCCAGCCTGGGTGAGGGGCTGAGGGCTGTTTGCAGCTGGTCACACACCCTTCAGGGTTGGGGTCCCCACTGGGGTGCCTGGCCAGCCTGGGTGAGGGGCTGAGGGCCGTTTTCAGGCTGACGGGTGACGGAAGCTCCCAACCGCTCCTTTTTTTCTTTTCTTTTTTTAATTCTGGGCCAGCTTTAGCTCTGAGGCTCCAGCTCTTAGGCCTCTGCTGCTGAAAGTAGGTAATCGAAACAGTGTATAACTCCAGCTCTGACTCCAGCTCTGAGATCCCAGCTCGCTGAAAGCTGGTTTCTGGGTTTTTTTTTTCGCTTCTATATTTGTTAAAATGTTTCAAACTGCAGGCTCAGAGCTGGGCAACGCAGGCGGGGAATGTTGGAATCCTCCGTCACTGAAGCAAGCAAGCCTCATGTTAGTTTCAAACTGCCTGGCTGCCGGCCGCCATCTTGGCTGACAGTTAATTTGCATATTGCCCTGATTAGCCAATGGGAAGGGTAGCGGTCATATGCCAATTACCATGTTTCTCTTTTATTAGATTAGATATATGTAGTGGAACTTTGGTTCTTGAACTTAATTTGTTCCGGAAGGCTTTTGAGAAGCTATTTGTTTGAAAACTGAATCATTTTTTCCCATTACAAATAATGTAAATGGAATTAACAATGAAATAAAACTTTATTTATAGCAACAGGATTTTTTAAAAAAATTGAGCTTTGATTTTAGAAAATATGTAGAGGGTAAAGGTATAACACTATATACAGGGTGTCCCCAAAATGTACACACATGTTGAATGATTATAAAGTGTTTGTTAACATACAGTTCATTTTCAAAATTTAAAAGAATCTACAGAAAAGAATAATGTTTTTGGTCAACGCCTGTTTTCAAACTGATGACCGTTCTGGTCCAGGCACTGCTGATAATTCAAAGCAATGGAATCGCAAATAATCAAGAATTATTTCATTTGGTATTTGTGTGCCCTCAGTTCGTCCACTGTTGCTGTTTTTGTGCCATAAATGTTATCTTTTATGTATCCCCACAAAAAAGTCTAGTGGATAAATTTTCTTTGTTCAAAGTTTAGTCTGGCTTCGTCCATTATTTCAAATCAGTTAAACCTGAAAAGGAATGAAAATTCAGTGAGTTATCATCTGTTAAAGTGTGTGTATTGTGTCCCCCCCAAAATGTATACACACTTTGAATAACTATAAAGGCCTTATTTGCGCTTCAACTGGATTTTCAAACTTTCAGTAGCATTTTAGGATGAATTTCCTTTGTTCAAAGCTTAGCCTGGCTGAAAAGAAAGAAACATAAATTGAACTAGCAGCTGTAAAGTGTGTATACATGTTTTGGGACACCCTGTATTTAATTTTATTTGCTTTACCTGGTCATGGTTCTGTGTTTGGATAATACAACTTTTATTATTTCAATTTGTTATTTTGTAAATTATGCAATAAATTATAAATTTTACTTTCCCTAGGTTTAGAGACCTTTAGCCAGTTAATATATCAAGATGCATATGGGACTGTAAGTATGATTATCATATGTTAACATTTTTGGATAGACAGATTACTACAAGAAAAATGCAAGCTTTTTAGCTATTTATTACCTCTTGAAGATTTCTTCTCCCCAAATATTTATGTTAGCTGGTAAATGTAAATTTCACACTTTTTGGGGGGCTTTAAATTAATATATTTTATCCAATACTTGCATAGATAGATGTAGTCTTTTTTGAGCTCATGTCAAGAGAAATTTCTGAAAATAAGTCAAAATTTATTTTGTCTTACAGTTCACCGTCAATGAATCCACCATTAGTGATTCTCCAAGGTTTCCTCATAGAGGAATTTTAATTGATACAGCCAGACACTTTCTGTCAGTTAAGACCATTCTTAGAACTCTGGTAGGTAATTCTTTTAATCCATTGTGCATTCTGAAGATGTGTCCTTTTATGTTGTTACTTTATGTCGGTTATGCTATTATGTAGGCTGCAGTGGGGGATTCATTTTTTATGTACTAAGTGTAAGCACGGGGCTCTCCTCTCTCTCCCTTGTGAAGTATATTTCCTCAGCTGAAGTAGAGACTCCCCTAGGGAATCACCCTATTGTTTTTATGGGGGGAGAGTAGGAGGAGGAGAAAAACTCCCCAAGTTTAGCCAGGATTAAGAGAAAGACAGTTTTAATACTGCCCGTTGGCTCTCTTTGTGTACTCCCATTTGTCAAACCGTGGGTCCAGACTTCTGGTTAGGAATATGTAGTTACTACCATTTTGTGACCTCCACTGACTCTTTTTATAGTGACATAGAAGTCTGGGAACTGCATTGTACCCAGGGAAATGTTCCAAAGCAATACGGAACCTCGGGTGGTCAGAGCTGGGTGCCAGGCTGACAATAACTGTTTTCTCCTGTGGACTTTTTATTGGTTCATCCCTGTCATCACTGCCAATTTGTAGCAGTGGGAGGATTTCCTCCCACGTTTTTCTGCACCTTCTCTTGATCATTTACAAACACACCATATTATTATTATTTGTAAATATATTTTTATTGATTTCAGAGAGGAAGGGAGGGGGAGAGAGAGAAACATCAATGATGAGAGCGAATCATTGATTGGCTGCCTCCTGCACGCCCCCTACTGGGGATCAAGCCTGCAACCCCGGGCATGTGCCCTTGACTGGAATGGAACCTGAGACCCTCTAGTCTGCAGGCCGACGCTCCATCCACTAAGCCAAACCAGCTAGGGCCACATACATATTATTAAAAAGTTATTTTTACATTTATATTAATACCCTGATTTTTTTCCTCCAAAAGGCATTAGTCACTTTTTTAAAAAATATATATTTTACTGATTTTTTACAGAGAAGAAGGGAGAGGGATAGAGAGTTAGAAACATCGATGAGAGAGAAGCATCGATCAGCTGCCTCCTGCACACTCCCCACTGGGCATGTGCCCGCAACCCAGGTACAACATGCCTTTGACCGGAATCGAACCTGAGACCCTTGAGTCCGCAGGCGGACGCTCTATCCACTGAGCCAAACCGGTTAGGGCATTAGTCACTTTTATGGGAAAAAACAGTGCAGTATAAAAACTTCACCCAATATAGATATTAATAAGATAAGTAGTAATCCCATAATTTACCAAAGATCAACGTTAAGTTTTCATGTCTCATTTATCTCATTTTAGACTTAAAAAATATACTAACAAATAATGTGACTTTTTAAAAAACTTAAATGGGATTATACTTTGCTATCTTTAAAATACAGTTATGGACATCTTTCAATGAAAGAATATATAAGATCTATATCAGCGGTTCTCAACCTGTGGGTCGCGACCCCTTTGGGGGTCGAACGACCCTTTCACAGGAGTCGCCTAAGACCATCGGAAAACACATATGTAATTACATATTGTTTTTGTGATTAATCACTATGCTTTAATTATGTTCAATTTGTAACAGTGAAATTGGGGGGTCACCACAACATGAGGAACTGTATTAAAGGGTCGCGGTATTAGGAAGGTTGAGAACCACTGATCTATATCATCTTTTTAAACAGTTGAATGTTCCATTTTATATACTGTGATATGTGCATTTAGTCTCCTGATGGACATCTAGGTTAATTTATTATTATCACAAAGAGCACTGCAGAGTAAGTGTTCCTATATTTGTATACTCATCAGGATTATTTCTAAGAATGTGAATCTCTGGGCTTAAAGACTATACATTTTATATTTGGTACGTCAGACTGCCTTCTAGAGAGGTCGTACCACTGTATGCTTGGCCAACACTGGGACACACCTTTGCTACATTCTTTGCTAATCTGGTGATGAAGTCTATCTCCTTGTTTGAATTTGCACTTCTTTGATTTTTAGTTATTATAAGCCTCTTTTACTTACTAGCTATTTGTACTTTTTGCATTGCAAACAAGTCAATTTTCAATGCCTGTTTTGTCTTTTAGAACATTAATTCCTTGTTGATTTAAAAGCTCTTTAATGTTATATTTGTTTATAGATATGTCAATGGTACTTTTATATACTTGCTTATATTTTAATATTTTTATCCATCATATATTGTTAAGTTTTCTAAATTTGTTTTTTAAATTATGTTAATAGTATAGTGTCTTTTGCTTGTAAGAAGTTTTAATTTTTTATGAAGTATTACCTTTCAATCTTGTCTTTATGTTTTTGACCTTGGGAGGCATTCTAAAAAAAGCCTCCAAAACAAGGGTATAAATATAAAAAACAATTTCTTTTAATATTATATTTTTTCCTTATTAAGTTTTTGATTCAGTTAGAATCTAGTGTATTATGGGTGATTATTTTATTTTCATTCCCCCTCTCCCCCCAATGGTTACCCTGTAGTCCCAACATCATTTTTGAACAATCTACAGTTTCCCCACTGCCTTCAATATCATGACGAGCAAATACTAAATTTCATAAATGCACAAATCATTTTCTGAACTCTCAGTCTGTCCTACTTACCAGTTTATCTTCTTAGGCCAGTATAAATGGTTTTAATTTCTATAACTTTAGAAGTTTTTTTCTTTTTGACATAATTTTAAACTTACAGAAAAGTTGTGAGAAGAGCGCAAAGGACTCCCATATACTGTTTACCCGGACAACTCAATTTAAAAATTGTATCAGATTTGCCTTATTCCAAGTTGCATAGAAGATGCCCCAGTACCCTTTAATATTTGTTTGGATTCCCTAAAAAATAGCACTTATCTCAATAACAACAGTACAACCATCAAAAACCAGGAAACTGACATAGTACTACCATCTAATCCCCAGGCCCCATTCCCATTCCATCAGTTGTTCCAATAATCCTTTATCAGTTCAGCATCCAATGCAGGGTCAGGGATTGCATTTATTGGTCATGTCTCTTTAGCCACCTTTAATTTAGAACCATTTATCTATCCTTGTATTTCCAGACCATGACATTTTTTTAAGAGTATAGGACAATTACATTGTAGAATATACTTCAGTTTGTCTGTTTTCCACATATTAGATTCAGGCTGTGCAATTTTTAGCAGGAATAAGGCAGAAGTGATACTCTGTTCTTCTCCCTGCATGTCATTTATTCCATTACTGGTAATGTTAACTCTTATAACTTGACTAAGATGTCATCTGCCAGGTTTCTCCAGGGAAAGTTAATTAAAAGGTATTTTGTATTTATTAATAAGTAATTTAGTATCTTGTGGAACAGTATATATTTTTTAAAGCTTATAACTTTAAGAACAGAGAATATTTTTTTAAAAATATATTTTATTGATTTTTTGCAGAGAGGAAGGTAGAGGGATAGAGAGTTAGAAACATCGATGAGAGAGAAACATCGATCAGCTGCCTCCTGCACACTCCCTACTGGGGATGTGCCCGCAACCAAGGTACATGCCCTTGACTGGAATCGAACCTGGGACCCTTGAGTCCGCAGGCTGACGCTCTATCCACTGAGCCAAACCGGTTAGGGCTGTGGAACAATATTTTGAGAGTACAAAAAATTCCTGTTCTTCAACCAGCATTTACCCACTAGTTTTAGCACCCAGATGATTCTTGCCTAAATTAGTTATTACTAAGTTGGCTGCCAGGTGGAGATTTTCTAAATTCCATCATTCCTCTATGTTTATTAGTTGGCCTGGCATCTATATATATAAAAGCCTAAGCGACTGGCCGACTGGCCGTTGGCTATGACGCACACTGACCACGTGGGGCAGAGACTCAACGCAGGAGCTGCTGAGTGACAGCAACTTTGCAGAGTGCTCTCTTGCACTCCGGGACCCCCAGGGGTATGTCAGACTGCTGATGTTAAACTGCTGGTTTTGGCCCGATCTCCACAGACCAGGTCAAGGGACCCTACTGGTGCAGAATCTGTGCACTGGGCCTCTAGTTTTACTGTAAGATAGAGTTTCTCTAAAAGTATTCATTTTTAAGTCAATCTGTACTCAGGGATTACTGTGTTGTTGTTTTTTGAAGGGACTGGAGTCTGTTACTATCCCCATTTAATAGTCAAGTTGTCTCAGTGTTGGCCAGCAGGAATCCTAACTGGTTCCTGTAGCCTAATGGCATGTCTTCTTCAATCTTTGAGCAATTTCTTACTTTTTAGCACATAATATCCCAGGCTTACCTTTTCTCTTTCCCAGTTCTGGACTCAGACTTTTCTCTAAGCAATACTTTGTGAATGTATTTTGAAACCAAGACCTGAGCTGTAGGTGTATTCATTGCTTCTAGGCCCTCTCAGCAGACAGAGCTATAAAACATATGTGTGTATGTTTATGTTCATTTATGCGAACAAATACATCTTTACCTATTTATATACTATATCAGAGGCTGACAAACTATAGCCCAAGGACCAAATCCAGCTAGTCACCTATTTTTGCAAATGAAGTTGTACCGGAATAGAGCCATGTCCATTTGTTTATATATTGTCTTGCCTTACAACTGCAGGATAAGTGGCTCCAAAATAATATTTACTATCTGGCCCTTCATGTAAAATGTTTGCCATCTCCTGATCTTTATTAAAAACCACAAGGAACTCCCTTCTGACAATGCAAATCCTGCCATTACTCTCAACATATTCCTTTGTATAATTCCCTTGTACGTGAGCTATTTCCCAGATCCACCAGCAAATCCCTTCGGCCCTGATGAAGGAGAAGGCAATCTTTAAATTTGATTATCTGACAGGGCAAATATCCCACTTTATTGTTTTTTACCTTTTTAAAATAATCTATTTGCCCTGGCTGGTTTGGCTCACTGGATAGAGCAGTGATGGCGAACCTTTTGAGCTCGGCGTGCCAGCATTTTGAAAAACCCTAACTTAACTCTGGTCCTGTGTCACATAGAGAAATTTTTTGATATTTGCAACCATAGTAAAACAAAGATTTATATTTTTGATATTTATTTTATGAAATTAAATGCCATTTAACAAAGAAAAATCAACCAAAAAAATGAGTTTGCCTCTCACCTCTGACATACATGTCATAGGTTCGCCATCACTGGGATAGGGCGTTGGCCTGGGGACTGAAGGGTCCTAGGTCCAATTCCGGTCAAGGGCATGTACCTTGGTTGCGGGCACATCCCCAGTAGGGGGTGTGCAGGAGGCAGCTGATCGATGCTTCTCTCTCATTGATGTTGCTAACTCTCTATCCTTCTCCCTTCCTCTCTGTAAAAAATCAATATTAAAAAATAATAATAATCTACTTATATTTTATATAAACACTATAGACCTGGTGCACGAAATTCGGGGGTGGGGGGTGTCCCTCAGCCCGGCCTGCAATGACGCCAGCATCCCGCGCCCCGGCCGGCCACTGGCCAGAAGCCCGCCCAACCTCCCTCCCTCCATGGGCCGGGGTGCATGGGAGGCTGGGGCTCATCGCCGGGGTGATGCTGGCAGCGTCCAGCACCCCGGCCACTATGGACACGGCCATATTTGTGATGGAGTGATGGTTAATTTGCATATTACCCTTTTATTAGATAGGATTATTAATTCCTCCAGAGTAAATATGTCAGTTTCCCCTAAAACTTCTGAGATTTTGATTAGAAGTGTATTGCATTTGTACCATATTTCTCTTATTTCTAAGGAATGGTTTGGCACTCAAATCTTAGAATGGTGGGTATTACAAGCTTGGAACTTGAATGAATGCCTCCTTTTTCTTCATAGCAGTAGGAGCAGCCAAGAAGTATTTCCATTCTTGGCTGATCCCCAAATACTTATTGGGAATGTATAAGCTTGCTCCCTTCTCATAGAGCTCACTATTTAGAATGAATACAGATTCCATATTGGCTTTTCTATTTGAAATATGGCATGCCACATAAAGTATATAAGAAATAGGGTTTATACTGCTTCCACACTCTTTCTTCACTGAAAATTTTAAAAGGAAGCAGACACATTGGGAACAGTCCTGAGTGGAGATATATAAATTGGATTGTGTGTTATATCTGTGATATATAATTTTTTAACCTTTTTTTTTTGCAGGATGCCATGGCTTTTAATAAGTTTAATGTTCTCCACTGGCACATAGTCGATGACCAGTCTTTCCCTTATCAAAGCACCACTTTTCCAGAGTTAAGCAACAAAGTGAGTAATTTATGTTGTAGTCTGTTTACAAAAAGTTTTGGTAGCTTCATTAGAAATTTGTAGCTTTAATGTTTCTGATGGATAGAATTAAAGTGTAAAAGTTAGATATTTGTGGTTTTAAATGTTTTTTTACTAGGCTGTGACTTAGCATTTTATTTTTTAATTTTTATTTATTTTAAAAATATGTTTATTGAGTTCAGAGAAGAAGGGGAGGGAGAGAGAGAAACATCAATGATGAGAATCACTGATCAGCTGCCTCCTGAATGCCCCCTACCGGGGAGCAAGCCCACAACCTAGGTATCTGCCCTTGACTGGAATTGAACCCAGGACCCTTCAGTCTACAGGCCAATGCTCTATCCACTGAGCCAAACTGGCTAGGGCTGACTTAGCATTTTAGATCTATAAAACTGTTCCATTTTTATAATAGTTATTATAAATGTAAACAATCTGAAGGGGCTATATAAATAAAATTTTAAAACCTTAATGAATATAGGAAACCTTGACACATTTCATGATTCTCATACGGTTAAGAAATTATATTTATCAGGTAGTCCAACTGTTTATTTGTTTTAAACAATTATTTTGAATTCTCTAAATGACTTTCTTTTTCTCTCTGAAAAACTACCAGAAGTAGAAAATTGTAGAAATCAGAACGCCTTCTTAGAAAATAATGGTAGTCTCAGAGTGTTCAAACTGATTGTATTATAGACGAGTGGAGATGGGAATGAGCTTCAGTATCATCTACTTTAATCCCATATAATCCAAAAACAGTAACTGAGAAGCTATATGCCTTTGTCCCAAATTGTAGTTAGGAAAGGGCAGAACCAAGACTCAAAATTTCATTCTCTGTCCCTAATTCCAAAGCTTTCTCCAATGTTACAACACAGTATAGGCTGAAATGCTAGCAGCACTCCTGTTTGTGTTTGCTTTTGTCTTACGTTTTATTATGGAAATTTTTAAACATCCACAGAAGTAGAATTTAATGAATTTCCATGTCCTCATCACCCAGCTTCAATAGTCAGTACAAGCCAGTCTTCTATCACCTGTACTTCCCCCGCCAGTATTCTGAAGCAAATCTAAGACATCCTATCTCATTTGTGCAGGGGCTGTTTAAAAGCAACAACAAAAAACACCAAAACATTATTGCAGCTAAAAAAAATTAAAAATCTAGACAGCCATTTCCCAAAGCCCTTTTTCTTAAAAAGAAAAAAAAAAATTGCATTGAGGTACAAGTAAGGTCCATACATTGTGGTCAGTTCATATAGAAAGGAGAACAGGAGTGGGATTGGGGTGGGGTGGGAAAGAGAGAGAGAGGCTGGTTGCCTCCTGCATGAGCCCTGATGGGGAGCAGGGAGCAAACCACAACCCAGGTACAAACCCTTGACCAGAAATTGAATCCACGACCTTTTAGTAAGTTCAAGGGCTGATGTTCTAACTGCTGAGCAATACCAGCCAGAGTCTATCTCTCTCTCTTTTTTTAAATATATATTTATTTTTATTGATTTCAGAGCGGGAGAGAGATAGAAACATCAATGATGAGAGAGAATCATTGATTGGCTGCCTCCTGCATGACCCATACTGGGGATTAAGACTATAACCTGGGCATGTGCCTTGACCAGGAATAAACCATGACCCCCTGGTTCATAGGTCAGTACTCAACCACTGAGCCACCCCAGTTGGGCTTTTTTCCCTTAGAATTTATTTTTTGATGAAGAAATTAATTTGTCCAAATAGTTTCCCATAGTCTGGGTTTTGCTAATTGCATTCCCATATTGTCAGTTAACATGTTCTTCAGTATTTACTTTAAACTGGTGGACTAGATATTAGATCTAATCTTGATTAGACACAAATTTGATTTGGGGGACGGGGCAAGGCTAATTTTAGGAGTTGAGCATTTATATTTATATATTACATATACATTTATATATTACTAGAGGCCCGGTGCACGAATTCGTGCACCAGTGAGGTCCCTGGGCCTGGCCTGCAGGATTGGGCTGAAACCGGCTCTCCAACATCCCCGGAGGGGTCCCAGATTGCAAGAGGGTATAGGCCAGACTGAGGAACCCTAGTGGTGCACGGAGGGATGCGGGAGGTTGGCCAACCTGGGAGGGACCTTGGGAGAGCTCCAGGATGTGTCCAGCCCATCTC
This sequence comes from Myotis myotis, assembly GCF_014108235.1. NCBI lineage: Eukaryota > Metazoa > Chordata > Mammalia > Chiroptera > Vespertilionidae > Myotis > Myotis myotis. Next base: position 39,929,553 of record NW_023416357.1, read on the forward strand.
ACTCAGTCCCGATTGGCCGGACCCCAGCAGCAAGCTAACCTACCAATCAGAGCGTCTGCTCCCTGGTGGTCAGTGCATGTCATAGCGAGTGGTTGAGTGGCCTTAGTATATTATTGGCACATTACACTTTGATTGGTTGAACAGATGACTGGACACTTAGCATATTAGGCTTTTATTATATAGGAGGATATTTATACCTTGAGAAATGTGCTACAGTAATACCTTTAATGGACCTTTATCTTTAGTTACAACCAGTGTTGAGTTCTAGTTTTTCAAGTGACCTATAAAGAAACTGAGGGTAACCTTAAAGAAATAGCTGGTCACTTACCAGAGTGTTTCTGGGGGAATTTTTAAAGCTGATAGCAATTAAAGTGACTTTAAGAGAAATAGTTATGCTTTGTAGTAACCTGTAAACTTTTATTCTAAGTTGCCAAGGGCAGTGTATTTCATTTTCAGAGGTTTCACTTTGGAATCAAACATTTTATTTCTGTCTTGTATGGGTTACATGAGATTGACACAGAATAATGGAAGACATTCCTGAAACAAGAGGGGTTGTTTTAGATAGATCTATTAGTAAATGTGGAATTAATCTAAAGTATGCTGAAAGCTTATGGAGATAAGATATGGTAAGTAATTTAAATGAGTCATGCAAAGTCACATGGAACTATTTAATACATTGTGATACTGAAAAAAATCAGCTATGAGATATCAAATTGCAATCAGGACTGTTAACAGTTTTCAGGATGCATTTCATACATTTAAATTTTAATCAACGTGGTTTTTACAGGGAAGCTATTCTCTCTCTCATGTTTATACACCAAATGAAGTTCGTGAGGTGATTGAATATGCCCGATTACGGGGGATTCGAGTCATACCAGAATTTGATAGCCCCGGACATACACAGTCTTGGGGAAAAGGTACGTGTTTTATGAGTTGCAAAAAGTGAACATTTGAGGTCCTGCATCTCTTATTTTATGACTTGGTGTTGGCTCATTTTGTTCTTAGTTGTGATTTACACAAAAAGTAGCACTATTGACAAATAACAATTCAGTAACTATTATGTGTCTGTTGTGAGCAAGTTCCTGTTATCTAGGCATTGCCCACAGTATAAAAACAGGATAAAGGAAAACACATAAAGTGACTATGACAAGTAGAAGTAAGTGAATTCAAGAAATGGTTTATCACCCTAGCCAGTTTGCCTTAATGGATAGAGCGTCGGCCTGCAGACTGACGGGTCCTGGGTTTGATTCTGGTGAAGGGCACATGCCTGGGTTGCAGGCTCAATCCCCAGTAGAGGGCGTGCAGGAGGCAGCCAATCAATGATTCTCTCTCATCGTTGTTTCTCTCCCCCCCCCCCCCCCCCTCCCTTCCTCTCTGAAATCAATAAAATACACACACACACACATACACACACACACACAAAGAAATGGTTTTATGGATGAGCTAACACTTACAATGCTTCTGAGAGATTAAAGAATATATTTGTGTTTCTGGTGGAGGGAATCACATGAGAAAAGGCAGAGTAGGAGGAATTTTTATTACAGGGTGGTTAAGAACGGGCTCTGGAGCCAGACTGCCTGGGCTTGAATCCTGCTTCTGCTGCTTATAACTGAGTGACCTTGGACAAATTACAGAACATCTCATCCTCAGTTTCCCCATCTCTAGAATGGGAATGTTAGCAGTCCTTACCATGTAACTTTTTGAGGATTAAATAATGAATGTAAAGCACACAGTACAGCCACTAACATTTATAACTGTTCAATAAATACTATTAGGGTAGACATGGAGTAGACATGGAGAATAGTGGAAAATAAATCTGGAAAAGTGCAATGGAGAGGTCTTGCCTGAGGAATGTGGTCTCTTCAGGATACGTAGAAACCAGTGAAAGTAATAAAGCAGAAGAGTGACACGAGGGAGCCACACTTCAGGAAAACCGAAGTGAAAGTGACAGATTGGAAGGGGAAAGATACTGAAGTCCTAATGGAAAATAATGTACAGAACTGGGAGACATTTTGGAAAAATAATCCATAGAATTTGGCAACTTACTGACTTTAGGAGGAAGGGGAAGAGTTACAGACTGGGAGGATGGTGGTGCCCTTACCAGAATACAAAGATCAAGAGAAGCTCCTGAAGGAGCTTAGGGAACATAAATTTAGTTTTTGTTGGATTGTATTTGAAGTGCAGATAGGATAGTGAAGTTGAACTTTTAATTGTGTTGAGCAAGGAATCTGAAATATGGATGGAAGCCCAAGAAAGAGTTGGGGTAAGCTGAAGATTTGGGAATCATTAGTCAAGATAATATGTGAAGTGGGTAAAATCTCAGAGGCTGATGCAAAGGAAACAGAGGTACCGGGATAGGATTCGGGAAACAGTTCTCCAACAAAAGAAAGTATGGTCATGTGCTAAGCCATATCTTTGTAATCAAATTACTTTTTAAGGAAAGAATCTTCTTGTTTTTCCCCAGGCCAGGAAGGTCTCCTGACTCCATGTTATAGGTCCTATCAGCCTGAAGTTTCTGGACCTATAAACCCTACTTTGAATACAACTTACAGTTTCCTGTATAAGCTCTTCAAAGAAATCAGTTGGGTTTTTCCAGATCAGTTCATTCATTTGGGAGGAGATGAAGTGGAATATGATTGTTGGTATGACGATTCTTTAAAACCCTTATTTTCTTTAACCGTTGCATTTGAAGTAGGTTTAAAGGCCTCCACATGGAAAGGAAAGATTTGGGATATCATCTCTGCTTGCACGGTTTTCATTTGGCAACACAACTCCTGAGATGGTGAATTTGGGGTGGTATGAGAAAACAAAAGCTTTTAGGAAGGAGAATCAAAATGCAGAAGAGAATGGAGACTTAACAAAAAAAGACTATAGTGAATGAAAACAGCTTTAGTGAAAGAGGGCAGTAAGTGAGGGGGATTTTTCAAATAAAAAATCCTCTTTGCGAATAGCCATAAATGGAGGAGAGAGGCAGGAGGTAGGGAAAGCCATTTTTACAAGAAATCAGCTTCTGGAAAAAATTATTTGTTGTGGAAAACAAAGATAACTCATAACTAAGTTTTTAAGCTTATTTTTACTCTACAACTTTAACAGTTTTAAATTGGCACAAATGATGGTAAGATGTACGCTGCTTTAAATAGATTGGGCATATCAAACTAATGAAATTTTAATTGTTCTTTTTTTTTTTTTTTTTTTTTTAAGGGAGTCCAATCCAAATATCCAGACTTTCATGAAGCAGAAAGGCTTTGGCACTGATTTTAGTAAACTAGAATCTTTCTATATTCAAAAGTAAGTTACTTGAAAGCCTACTTCAATCAATGCCTTTTGTAAAAGTTTTAGCTATGACTAGTACTGCTTTATTTTCTCTCCACCCCTTGCTAAAGTGTAAATGTTGTATACTTTGCATGAAAAATCATAAAGAAGGAAGCATGATCCACTGCTTTCTTCAAATCAGTTAACATGGTAACTCTAAGCCTTTTGCAGTAACGATAGGACAGCAGTCATGTGTTCTAGGAACTCCACTGAAAGCCCTTGGCTACCCTATGAAGTCCTCACCACCATCCAGCCCCTGTAATTCATTTCCAGGACCATTTCTTTTTACTTTATATCTGTCCAGTACGGTAGCCATGGTCGCATGTGGCTATTTGCATTTAAAGAAATTAAAAATTCAGATCCTTAGTCACATTAGCCACATTTCAAGTGTCCGATAGCTGGATGGGGTTAGTTAGTGGCTCCCATATGGGAAGGTACACAGACAAGAACCCTTCCACCACTGCAGAAAGGTCTACTGGGCAGTGCTGTTCTATACGAGGGACCAGTACACTTTTCTGTAAAGGCCAGAAAGTAAATATGTTAGGCTTTGTGGGCCACATCTGGTTGCACTTTTTTTTAAAATTTTGAATACTTTACAAATGTAAAAACCATTCTTGGCTCATGAGCCACACAAAAACAGGCTGTAGTTTGCCTGCACTGGGCAAGCCCATATTCTAGTCTTTTCCTATTTAGCTTTTTGTATGATACATTCTATTTTTTTTTTTTATCCTGCAGAGTTCATGGCATTGTCTAAATATCAGGAAATACTTATGGACTGATTGTCAGCAACTGTTAAGTGTTATTTAGGTGACATTATAGTCTAGATCAGTGGTTCTCAACCTTCTGGCCCTTTAAATACAGTTCCTCATGTTGTGACCCAACCATAAAATTATTTTCGTTGCTACTGTTATGAATCGAAATGTAAATATCTGATATGCAGGATGGTCTTAGGCGACCCCTGTGAAAGGGTCGTTCAACCCCCAAAGGGGTCACGACCCATAGGTTGAGAACCGCTGGTCTAGATCATAGTTTCTAAGATACCCATGAAATTACTAAAGATTGTTGTTTGTACATTTCCCTGTTAGCTTCCCTGTCTTCCTGTTTTGGGCGCATACTTATTAGCTCATTTATTCAGCAAATGACTGTTAAACCCCTCTGCTGTGTCAGCTTCTGAGCCATGTTCTAGGAAGGAGGAGCCACATGGCTTACCACCAAATTTAGCAGGTTCTGCTATAAAGCTGTGCTATATTGAAAGGTACCTCTCAGTGTTTCAGTCCTTGGTAGAAAATATGCATGCTTTCAACATATTGTTAAGCTTGTGATCTGAAATAACTTTTTTCCCTCCCACAATGGCAGGCTTTTGAATATTATTTCAACTCTAAAGAAGGGATCCATAGTCTGGCAAGAGGTTTTTGATAATAACGCAAAGGTGAGAAGTATGAAAACTACATTTGACTCTGATACTATGACAGGCTTCATGTTCTAATATCTCCATTCCCCAACACTATAGGGAAATTAGCTTCCTGTTCCATTTAAACTTTTATTAGGCAGTAGCTGTGCACTGAGGCCAATATTAATGGTGTTTGTTTCTTTTCTTCCATTTACTTCACTCTTTCAGGCCTCCTCCTCCTCTTTTCCCTCATCCCCTGCCATCTCATTAATCACAAATGGGAGTACTTTGAAGCTCCTTTTTTTTTTCCCTCAGGAAAGGGCAGAACAAACAGATAAGAACAAATGAGTCTTCACTGCTATTAAGGTAGTTTTAGGTAAAATTGCCAACGTACACTTTTTATTTTACATGGCATCTCTCTAATTCTTAGTCAGAATTCTTTATTTTCCTTTGGGGCAACTGAGAATTTGCAACTCCAGCAATTAGTATGAACTTTCCCGAGGGCTGTTGGCAACCTCACAGTTTGACAGTAAGTAAAACAATAGTGTGGTAGGATGGGACTAAAGCCTTGGTTCATTACACCTGTATGGTGTCATAAATAGGCAAAAGTTAAGTATCCAACCTGAAGGTTAATGCAACTTCTAAATTTAAGTCTCTATAAGAAATAGCATTTGACACTAACTGAAGAGGAAGGGTAAAGATGACAATGTTTTAAGTTTTTCAAGGATCTTAAAGTTAGTTTTCTAGTTACAAGTCTTGGACTTTAAATATCACCTACTGAATTTGCTAGACCTAATAATATATATTGCAATTTTTAACTTTAATAGCTTCAGTCAGGCACTGTAGTTCAAGTATGGAAAGAGCAAAATTATGCTAAGGAACTGAGTTCAATCACAGCAGCTGGCTTCCCTGTGATCATCTCTGCTCCGTGGTACTTGGACAGGATCAGTTATGGACAAGACTGGAGACTATACTATGCAGTGGAACCTCTCAATTTTAGTGGTAAGTGAAGCAACATCATTACCCCTCTTCACTACCCTCCCCTCTAGGAAATCCTTACCTCGGTATTACCTACTAACTCTCCTCCCTTTTATGTTTGATCCTTGGTTTTGTGTTTACTTAAAAAGGAAGGCCTCAGTATTATTTGAAATGTGAAATAAACCAAATCCTTACCTAAATAAAAGAACTTCAAAAGTGGATTCCCTTAGATTTTATCTCAATTTTCACGGATGAGTCTTGTTACTCTCTACCCACATTTTTTCAGTCCTCACCTGAGGATATGTTATTACTGTTATTGTGAGGGAGGAAGAGAGAGAAACAGCGATCAGTTGCCTCCCGTACACACCCTGACTGGGGATCAAACCCACAAACTAGGTATGTGCCCTGATTGGGATTCGGTGTTAGGTAGTTGGTCTTGTTTTTACTACCAAGAGACAGATCCCAAAGACAGGAGTGGTGGTCACTAGTATTCCAATTTGTGCTCCCTGGTACACTATTCATAGGCAACCAGGGGAAAAAATGTTTCTGGTGCCCAAATCAGTTTGCAGAAAACCAGTATAAAATGGTATCTTTAATACTGGCCACCACATAGTTGGCACTTGCTAAAAAGCACTGTGTGAACCACAGGGTCGGGGGCAGGAATAAAGTTTGCCAAGTGCCACTACCATGAAATCTCCCAAGATTCTGCTGACACAGGAGAAAAATGCAGCCCCAGGATAAAGATAGAGGCAATACTGACTTATCCTTCTGTTTCTAAGCCTTAAGCTGCAACTGCTAACGTACATCAATCCAATGATTTTTAACGTAGGTACTCAGGAACAGAAACAACTTGTCATTGGTGGAGAAGCTTGTCTGTGGGGAGAATACGTGGATGCAACTAACCTCTCTCCGAGACTATGGTATGGAATTTAAGTGATCACATTTGAATTAAGGTGCCTTAGTTTTTCTTCTCCATCCAAGTCGGAAAGCATTAGGAATCCCCCCTCACCCCCCCCACCCCCCCGGCCACATAAGACTTAGATCAGGGGTCCTCAAACTACGGCCCACATGCAAATACAAATATTGTGTTTATTCCCGTTTTGTTTTTTTCAAAATAAGATATGTGCAGTGTGCATAGGAATTTCAGTTTTTTTTTTTTGAACTATAGTCCGGCCCTCCAACGGTCTGAGGGACAGTGAACTTGCCCCCTGTTTAAAAAGTCTGAGGACCCCTGACTTAGATACTCACTTCTTTAAGAATGAATGAATTTAAAATGCTTTGGGAGACATATGGTTTACATTTTAGGCCTCGGGCAAGTGCTATCGGCGAGAGACTCTGGAGTCGGCAAGATGTCAGAAGTTTAGATGATGCCTACAGAAGACTAACAGTTCACCGCTGCAGAATGGTCCGGTAAGTCTGCTTTTCAAGCTGGGATATTATTAAGTCCAGGGTGACTTTTAACCTTATACACTGTTAGTTTGTTTCTTGGGTATTTTTGCTATAAATAGAAATGTATATAATCTAAGAAGTAGTGACTTAATTAGGGAATAATACCTATAAGAAGAAGATATATTTGGACTTATATATATAGCTATGTTAAATTTGGACCTCCATCTTGAATCACTTTTAACAATCTTTTAAAAATAATGAATGCTGTGGTTGGTGATTCTGATTTAAACTACTAAGTTTTTAAGATGGAAATGAGTGATATCAATCTAAAACATCTTTTATTTATTCTCTATCTGTTCTACAGACGCGGAATAGCTGCAGAACCTCTTTTTACTGGATATTGTGACAATGTATTGAAATGATTTGAAACTAGGAGGGGAAAAGGCCCAGAGCTGTCTACTACAATCAACTTGGTTTGGAAATCATGTAAAATTAAGATCTGGTACACTGTGTATAAATAAAATATCTTTGTATTGATTGAAATGCTATCTTACACATTACATATACAAGGCTGGCATATTTTTGTGAGAGAAGCTTAAAAAAATAAAAATATAACTTGGTGATATTACTCAATATATTCCAAAGGGCTGTGTCTTTACTGACAGTAATGACCTCGGTGTAGTTCAGGTACATTAACTCTCAACATCAAAGCACATTTCTCATGACATAAAGTAGAATGGCAGCTATGATGCCACTGTCAATTTTAAGTAAGATTTTTTCAGTCACTTAAAGAATGTACTGAAACAATTTATTTGCCCAATAAAAAAAGCAATAAAAATTGTTCTTACTAAAAACGAATAGGTAGGTGCTCCTGAACTTCTCCCCAAGGACCTCGAAGCACTTAGGTCAAGCCACTTCTTCGGTTGAGCAGCGTGCTTTGGTCTTGAGGATTCATGGCTTGGTAATTAGAGAGTTCTAAGGTAAACGTAGCTGAGCCTGATGTTAGCGTTCGAAGCACAGTTGAATAACCCTAATCAAAACAATTTAAATCAGTTACTTCTTCTAATTTAAGCCTCAAATTTCTCTTCCTGCCACTTATCTTTTGACCATTACCAGAAAAGGTGATTAAGTAACTTAACCATATCATTTCTTCAAATGGTCATTGAATAATTTCTCAGGAAAAATTTGAAACATGGACAGAAAACACTGGTGTGTTTCAGGTGTCTTCCCTGGTTCCGGCATCTGGTAAGATGCCTGCCAGCACTCAGTTGCTTGTTCTGGAGCAGAGAGGCTGGTGGTGGGAGAATTGACACTTGCCTAAAAACTGGCAATTGAAGAAACAGGGTAAGAACTTGGAAGGGGCAAAATGGTAGGCTGGTGCCATGTTTTGGTTCAACACACATCTACTACCGTGGAGGACTGGAAAGGACCCCCATGCTGCTTGAATCTCCTACAATTTAAATTCAAAGTCCTAATAGTTCCCGATGGCTGAAACGGGACATGCAACCTCTACCTCAAAGCCCTGATGCTTCTTTCAGATGTCACTGATTCTCTTTTTGCTCAGCCTATCTGTTCCTTAATGAAGAACATGTACTTTTCAGTGACACGGTACCTACCATGGTCTCTGCTAAAGGAACAAACCCAACAACAACTCTGTTGTCCTGACGAGTCTGGATCTCCTGGATGCTCCCTCTTCTCTGTGCCAGATCTGCCAGGACAGCGCTGAGGTGGTCTCTAGTCACGGTGACCTCCAGGTTCATCAAGGGCTCCAAAATTTGCTTATCAGCGGTCTTCAGAGCCTAAAAATATTAAAGAATGCCAATCCATTTCTAAATTGGAAGTCAAATTTCTGTTTAAAAGTTTCCTTAGCTCAGCCTGGTGTGGCTCAGTGGTTGAGCGTAGACCCAGGAACTAAGGGGTCACCGGTTTGATTCCCAGTCCAGGCATATACCCAGATTGCAGACTTTGTCCCCAATAGGGGATGTGTAGGAGGCAGCTAATCCATAATTCTCTCTCACATTGATGTTTCTTTGTCTCTCTCCCTCCCTTCCATTCTCTCTGAAAATCAATGGAAAACTATCCTCACGTGGGGGTTAACAACAACAAAGTCTGAATTTTAACTTCTAGAGTAGAGATAATAAGTTCAGCCTTCTTAAGTCAGGAGCTTGGGGTTAATTTATAATTACGGATTCAAATAAGTTAATTTTATAATTATGGATTCAAATAAGACTATAGAAAACCAGGTCTCACAGTGTAAAATATTAGAAGATGGTTATAAAAGCAAGTATTTTAATGCAAAATCAGTCACCTACGAGGCTAAAGCATCCCCACACTGAGGAATGCATGGAGCCGTTTCTTGGCATATCAGGACCCTTGGGGTTCATCCGGCCCCGGTAGGTATTGGGTAACCATGCCAAGACGACCAGATTGCTTGATGCTTTGAGAAGGGAAGATGCTTATCCTGAATCTATTATGCAGCAATTCTTGATTAAAGTAATCTTACTTGAATAAATAGGAACTCCAATATTGGAACCAATATTAGATCCTCAATGTCCTTTAGATTATAGTTCACCTTTGGCCAAGCTGACCCTGGAAATGTCTTCCACTCAAACCTACCATGGCTGTTTCTACCGGCTATGTGTCTGAGGTAGGGAAAGCAGAGCTGCCACTTAAGGAAACTTGACTATTTGTCAAAACCAAGGGATATTTCATAGCTAACTATGTTAAACAGTGATTCCTTAGATCCTCTTGCAAATAAAACCCAGTGATTAAAAAAATCAAAAATTCTCCATGGTAAAAACTCTCACTGACTACAAGGCTCAGGAAGCAAAGACAAGGCTGGCACTACAAGTACAGCTGCCGCGGATCAGAGTCCACTACTGTCAGAAGAGTCACCTTAAAGCAAAAAGGATTAGGGTAGTTATATACCTTCTGTACACATCTTGAGACACAGGCAGAAATCATAGTTGAGGAGGTACCAGGATGAATCATCAGTGAATGTAAAGTAATTGCCACATCTTGAATTGGGGATCCAAGCAATGGTCCTAGGCAAGGGGGAACATTTGTATTAGGACTCAATATGCAGTGAGGAGTAACTGAGAAATGCAAAGAAACAGGGAGAGGCCCTAACCGGTTTGGCTCAGTAGATACAGAGCGTCGGCCTGCGGACTGAAGGGTCCCAGGTTCGGTTCCGGTCAAGGGCATGTACCTTGGTTGCGGGCACATCTCCAGTGGGGAGTGTGCAGGAGGCAGCTGATCAATGTTTCTCTCTCATCGATGTTTCTAACTATCCCTCTCCCTTCCTCTCTGTAAAAAAATCAATAAAATATATTAAAAAAAAAGAAAAAGAAAGAAACAGGGAGAGGACGTCCAGTTTAGCACATAAAGAGCTTCCTTGGAAGTCACCACTCTGTCCTAACAACAAGTAGAAGGAAACCAGCCTGACAAATCAACAGCTCTTCTTGGATCTACAAGGTGGGAGGACAAAGGACAAACTCCTGCTCCCAAGAATGGAGCGAGGGCAAATGCAGAGGGTCATGGCTTCCTGGAGCAAAGACTTACTAGAGAAAACGCCCCAGGAACCAGCACCAGGGTAAGAAAAACGGAGCTGTCATTGACAAGTGGCTGGAGGCTTGGTGTGGACAAGCCTGGGGGGAGCTGTCATGAAGGGGACACAATTCTGTGAGGTCTGCCTCTAGGAGCTCAAGCACGTTCTCACAGCAACTATCAGAGAAAAGCCTCCTGGTGCTTCGTGGGGGAAGAAGAAAAATAATTTTGAAATACAGTTGACCCTTGAAAATGCAAGGAATTTAGGGGAACCGACCCCCAATCAGACAAAAACCTGTGTGTAGTTCTTGACTCCTTCAAAACTTAGAGTTGGCCCCGTCCCCTTTGCATCCTTGGATTCCACCAACTACAAATCAGAACAGTGCTTCAGGCCCTGGCTGTGTGGCTCAGCTGGTTGGAGTGTTGTCCTATACACTGAAAGGTTGCAGGTTCAATTCCCGGTCAAGGCACATACTACGTTGCAGGTTCGATCCTCAGTTGGGGCATGTGTGGGAGGCATCCAATCAATGTTTCTCTCACATCGATGTTTCTCTCTCTAAAATCAATTTTAAAAAATCCTTGGGTGAGGATTGAAAAAATAACAGTACTTTAGACTTCAGAGCACTCTTTTCATTTCTAATTTATTGATTTTGAGAGAGAGGGAGAGAAAAGGAGAGAGGGAGAGAAGAAAGGAGGGAGGGAAAGAGAGAAACATCGAATTGTTGTTCCACTTAATGCATCAATAAGTTGACTCTCGTACTAGTATGTGCCCTGACTGGGGATCAAACCTGCCACCTTGGTGTAGCCAGACAATGCTCTAACGAACTGAGCTAACTGACAAGGGCCAGAGCGCTCTGTTCCTAACAAGGTCTGCACTCAGGGGGACCTGGTTAACCAAAGCCTAACCTGCAAGCGTATCATCATCATCAGAGCCTGATGGGCGAAGTGCCCTATTCCAGTGCACTCCAGCCATCCTGTCCCACTTGAGCGGAGTGAAAAAAACGAAAACACGTGTGCAGCTGACAGTCCAGAGGCACAGGATCACTAAAGGACGGAGACCTAATCCTAGGACTGTAGAAGGCTGCCCATCCCCATACCTCACTACATCACTACTAGTAAATGCCTGTTTACAGCAGTTCCTTTTACCCAGTATACCATGACTGGCTATCAAAAAATTACAAGGCATATTAAAAGGCAAAAAGCACAATTTAAATAAAATAAGCATCAGAACCAGACACAGCAGGGATATTGGAATGATCAGACCTGGAATGTAAGTCAACTATGACTAATGTGCTAAGAGCTCTGACAGATAAGGCTGACAGCATGTAAGAATGGATGGGCATGAGAGCAGAGATAGAGGGAAGTCCTGATTAAGACCCGAACAAATGCTGGAGCTCAAAAGCACCATCACAGAAATAGGGATACCTCTGATGGGCTTACAAGTAAGTAGACAGGATAGGCTGAGGAAACTAGTCTCCGAGTCAGCCCTAGCCAGGTGGCTCAGTTGGTTAGAGAATCGTCCTGTACACCAGTTTGATCCCCAGTCGGGACGCGTATGGGAGGCCACTGATCGATGCGTCTGTCTGTCTGTCTCTCTCAACCCCTATTTCTGAGTTATATATCAGCAGAAGCCTCCAAAACTGGAAAAGCATACTGAACATAAGACTAAAAAAACAACAACACAGAACAGAATATTCAAGGACGATGGGATAATTATAAAAGGCATAACATACACATGATGGGAAGAGAGACTGAAATAATCGGTAATATTGGGAGTGACTGATTGTGATATTCATGCTTACTCTTATCCAAGATACCTTACCTTGGAGGCATGCACTGTGAATTCCATTTTCAATGGCCTCTTGGGAGCCCTTCAAAATGTCTTCACTAATACTTGCAGCATACTCAATAACTGGCACAACAGATGATGTTTCAGTTGGCTTTGCTTCCAGTTCAACAGTCACAAGGTGCCGTTTATCTCCTAAAGTTCTATCTAAGGTATCTGTAAACGAATATACAGAGATTTGTTCTGAAAAGGTGTCAAGGTGCCACAACTGGGAAAACTGCAATCAACAAGTTCAAACTCTCATGGAAGACAAAGTGCGAGAAAATACTAACAATGGCACTAAATGCAGTATAAACATGTCAAAGTACTCGTAAGTAGTTCCACCAAGAAAATACCTGCTTTCACGTTTATCAATGCTATAAGCCTGCTCTGAATCACCAACTAATACTGTTTTAGTTAAGATGCTCTGAGGCAGATGATCACACAAATTTTGATATGCAGATTACTCAAACTTTTTGAAACATCTCTTATGTGACTGAAATTCTAATCACAAAAGTTTTATTTAAAAAGTCATCTAATGAAAATTAAAAGGGCATTAACCCTGATAAAACGTACAGTTAAATTTCATATATTCTTCTAATAATATAATATGTATTTGAAGTTTATGCTTCCCCCCCCCAAACTAGTGAAATGTCTTTTTGTAAAACTGAAAATTTCAGAGATACTAAAAATATTATCTCTCATTAGCTAACAACCAATAGCTGTCACTAATCTGCAGTATTTTATTAAACAAAACTGATATATTTATATGACTATGTAATGCAGTGATTCATGGTCCAAATTCAAAACAAGTAATTATAGTATACAATTCCTCTTCTTAATTCCTTTTTTTTAAAAAATTCTCACCCAAGGGTATTTTTCCATTTATTTTTAGAGAGAGTGGAAGAGAAAGAAATATTAATCTGAGAGAAGCACATGATTGATTGCCTCCTGCGTGAGCCCTGAACAGGGCCCCGGGCCAGGAAGAAGCCTGCAACCGAAGTACAGGCTCTTGACTGGAACCGAACCTGGGAACCTTTGGTCCGCAGGCCAATGCTCTATCCACTGAGCCAAATTGGCTAGGGCCATAATTCCTTTCTAAGCTAACTTTTATATTGTGAATTATTTTATACTTACAGATATGTGCATAAGCTAAAAATAAAATGAACATTCAAAAAACCTATAATTACTAAAGAGAACATTACCAGTAACCTAGAAACCTTCTGAAGCAACCACTATCATGACATCATATTTAATCATTACTATGATTTTTTTAGAGTTTATTTCTGCTTCATTCTGAACTTGTTTGTTATGTATACTGCAACTTGCTTTTTTTTGGCTTCACATTAGTGGGTCATACAGGCTGATATGTGTTGATAGAGCCCATTATTTTTTATTGATATATAATATTTCATTGTCTGATCATGGTACCATTTATTTATCTATTCTTCTGTCCACAAATAGTTGGGCTATTTTTTCACTTACCTTTTTTTTTAAAAAATATTATTATAGCGCTATTGTGAAGATTTTTATGTCTTTCCATGCACATGTATAAGCATTTCTCTAGGGTACATACCTAGGAGTAGAACTGCTGAATAGTATGGTATGAACAGGGTCAACTCACAAGAAGGTTGCCAAATTGTTTGCGTGGTGGTTATACAATTTAGACTCCCATAGGAATTTCCAAAGCACAACATCTCACCACTTTGCATTGTCAGATTTTAATTCCTCCCAATTTTGTTGATATAAAATGGTGTCTCATATTCTTGCATGATCCTAATCATTACTGAGATTGAGAATCTTTTATTTAATATGTTCATGGGCCTTTTGGGTATCATCTTTTGTGAAATATCTGTGCAATATTTTTTGCTCACTTTTCTACTTTGTTGTCAGGTTTTTCTGATCTTTAGAAATTCTTTATACATTTTGGAAACTAATCTTTTATTAATTTATATGACGCAAATATCTTCCCTTAGCTTTTGGTATATCTTTTTGCTTTATCATCTATTCTAATAAACAAATTATTAATTTTAATAACATCAAATTTAGTAAACTTTACTTCAACATTTCAATGTTTGGTATTATGTAAGTCCAACCCTATCTTGGTTAGTAAAGTTATTCCCCTATATTTTCTTCCCAAAATTTGAAGGTTTGCCTATAATAAAGTTTATGGCTTTTAATTTTATTTTGGTATATATTAGCACTTATTTCCTTTATATTTTGTGCTCTGAGGGATATTTTGCAGCTCTTCTTTCATATTTAGGTTTTTACACTCATTTGGAATTGACTTTTGTGAATGGTATTAAGTAGGAATCAAGTCTTTTTCCATATGGATAATTATCCCAGGACATTACTGAATAGTCAGTCCATCCTTTCCCATTGAGCTGCAATATTACTCTGACATAAACCCAATTCCCACATTATGTATGAGTCTGTTTCTAGGCTTTCTGGATTTGTTCTACTGGTCGATTTATAGCTTGATTAGTATCATGAACTATTGGCTTTATAATAAGTATTAATGTCGGATATATTTCTTTGGGTAGAATTGATAGCATCATGGTATTTAGTCTCCTTGTCTATGAACAGTATGATTTTCCATTTTCTGGATGTACACAATGCCCAACTGCCCTTCATTATCAATAGTAATTTGATCATCAGTCAAGGTGTGGTCCGATTGTGCAGCATCCAGTTACTTTTTTTTTAACCTTGTAACTAATAAGCAATCTGTGGGTATTTTAAAACCATGCAAATATGCTACTCAACCATGTACCCAACATTAAGCATTCACAATAGTCGCAAAATGACTATTTTCCTGCCTCCTTGACAACTAACAGCACTTGGCATTCCAGTATAAGGAAGAACCCTCTCTTCTTCCCCACGTATTTATGACTAGAGATTCCTGAATTCCTACTTTTCCTCAGTGGTCTATAATTACTGTATTTAATTATTCTGGTATTCAAATTAACCCAGATTTGGCCAATGGAGCCTCTACACGTTGGTTCCTGTGTCCTTATGACATGCCCTCATAATTTTTTGAGCATTTCCTTTCCTTCTTACACAAGATGATGTTCCATTGCCTGTTTATTTTTTATAATGTCTTGTTCCTTATCAATACTTTCCTTTCACTTTTATTTCTTCAAAAAACAATATACTTATTTTATATTCTGCATCTGATAATTCCAATTTTAGAGGCCTTTGCTGGTCTGACGAATGTTTGTTGCTTCAATTGCCTTTTTGCTCATTGTGCCTTTTCTCATGATTTTATGATTTTAAAACTGTGACTTCATATTTGTTTTTCTGTGGAATTTTCTTTGAGGCCTGGGCTGAAGATACATTTATGTAGAGAAGTCCTTTGTTTGTTGTCACCAGGTTCCTGGGAATATTGCCAACCCATGAGAGCACTATACACTAAATTCTTCTTGGTTTGGAGGTTTTCAGGTCATTTTGATTCTATAAATTTAGGCTGAAAGCCCCATCAGAAGCCTATGGTTACACATTCTTAGAAATTCTGTCCCTTGCCTCCAGAGCCAGTTAGACAAGTTTTCTTTTATGAAGGAGATTTTCCTTGTTAATTATTTCCATGAGGACGTGGCCCTCATATCTAGTGGCGTTGGTGCTAACTTATTTTCCAAGGTTCCTGCTTCAGTTTCCTTTCAACCTTGGAAATTTCCACTAAGTTCTAACCAGCTCAGACATTAATTTTAAAGGTGTTATTTATATTTCCCAGCATTTTTAGTTTTTCCAGGTATTAAGTTCAGAAACAGAAATACATGTGTCATTTGCTCCTTTATTCTATTCATTTAGTTTTTAAAGTTTTTGTGAAAAGTAATCATTTGCTCTTTTTAGAAATCACTGAGTGGCTAAAAGCACCTGGTATATTAAACATCTTTTCTGTATATATTTTTTAACAAACATGTCCATGTTTTCTCCTAGGAAGAACAGCAATAATGTCACGTTCTTTTGCTTAAGGGAAACCAAATTAAAACTATGAATCATGAATTCTTTCATTCTGGGACAGAAATATAAAAACTGCATTTTCGCCCTAACCGGTTCGGCTCAGTGGATAGAGCGTCAGCCTGTGGACTCAAGGGTCCCAGGTTTGATTCCGGACAAGGGCATGTACCTTGGTTGCGGACACATCCCCAGTAGGGAGTGTGCAGGAGGCAGCTGATCGATGTTTCTCTCTCATCGATGTTTCTAACTTTCTATCCCTCTCCCTTCCTCTCTGTAAAAAATCAATAAAATATATTTTTTTAAAAAAACCCTGCATTTTCATCAGTATAGGATTACCATATTTATTAAATAGTGAAAATTATTTTCCACTCACTTTATAGAGTAAAAATAACACATCAACTTCACTCTTCTATTTCCTCCTTTTTTAAGCTATGTGCTTCAGTTCTGGGTTTTGGGTGTGTGGTTACCATTAGGTTTATGCAAAAGAAAGCTTCATCTATACAGTAGTCCCTTTCCTTTGGAATGCATCTGATCCAACTACTCATTTTGGAAGTGAGGACTAGGATAAGCCACCAACTTCCATGGCTCATTCTATTCCATGACACTGAAAATCACATCTGCTTGATGAGTCACTTATCCAGTAGATGTAGTGAGTGATAATGGAATAGGGCTGTTTAAAAAAACCTGTCATACTAGTGACTGTGAATCCTGCTTACAACTAAACAAGAGATTCAGAAGACAGATCCTGGAGAGAAAGAGATAAACAAAAACAGAAGATGTTTTATTTTTTACCTGTAGCACGAACTGAATTTAGGATGGTCTCTCGGTATGCCACCTGAAGAGGTCCTAGATAGGTTTCCAGTCCATATTCCCTCTTGATTCGGTCATGAATAATATCAATATGTAACTCCCCCATTCCACATAAGACAGTCTTGTTTTAAAAAAAGAAAAACAAACATCAAGAAAAAATGTTTACCACAAAATACTATATAAAGGTATATCAGTCTAAGTTATTTTTTCATTAATTACAAACTGAGTTTCTTCTGCAATTTTTTTTTTTTTGCTCCTACATCAAAACACTGTTTTTAACTTTTCTGATTAGAACTATTAATTAAAAGTGAATTACTAGGCCATTCTCTTCCATTATATTACCATTCCATGACACTTATCAGCTGAGCAAGTGGCATCTAGCGAGGCCTACATTTCTCAACCATAGAGCTAAGCTCTGGCCCAGGGGTCCTCAAACTTTTTAAACAGGGGGCCAGTTCGCTGTCCCTCAGACCGTTGGAGGGCCGGACTGTAGTTTGAAAAAAAACTATGAACAAATTCCTATGCACACTGCACATATCTTGTTTTGAAGTGAAAAACCAAAACGGGAACAAATACAGTATCTGTATTTGCATGTGGCCCGCGGGCCGTAGTTTGAGGACCCCTGCTCTGGCCAATGGGATCTGAGTGTAACTGATGTTGGCAACTTCTGGGCTGTGCTTTTAAGGAAAGAAAAAATTCTCTTAAGAAAAAGGTAGGAAACTGTCTTGAATGTGGATGAGGGCAACATCTTATAAAATGGGGAAATACCCTTTCTCCCAAACATCCCCAACCATCCCGGCCATCTTACAGCTTATTGGGCAGTCCAAACTTCCAGACTAGTTTCGGCCTTTATGTGACAGAAATTGACTTTTATTTTCTATGAACCAATGTTATTTTGAGCCCTTGCTAGAACAGCCAAATTTGTATCAAAAGCAATCAAGACATGCATTTTTTTTTTTTTTTTTAGCAACAATGGCTATTCCTAAAGAAGGTTGCAAGAAGCCCATATTTGCTCCATTTTATTCATTTGCCATCTCTGTAGTGAAGAATTTACCCAAAGAGAGATCTGGCCGTTGCCCTCAGTGACTGAGAGATTATCTCTAGGTCAAGATACTACCTGATAGAAATATCTTTTCCTGTTAGGGGGCTCTGTCTACCAGCTAGTCAAACTGTGATTTACAGACAGTCCTCGGGTTACGTCAGACTCGACGTACATCGTTTCATGGTTACGTCGCCATCTCCCACTTATTTATTAAAAAAAAAAAAGTTCCTCATCTCGACATATGTACATATGTGCTTTATGTTTTTTATTATTTATTTACCATATGTAAAGGTCAGGAATTGTCTTTCTTTTAATTTTTTTTTTACTGTTTCACTTCATTACTGCTGTGTATGTGCTCCATGTGAGTGACGTAGGTGCTTATGTAGGTGGGTTCCGACTTACGGCGAAAATCGCATTACGTCAAGCCGTAGGAACGGATCTCCGAAGTAACCTGAGGACCTACTGTATAATGCAGGTTTTGTAATAGCCTATCAGTTTCAACCTGGAGAGTAAAGGTACCAACCCAAACCTACAGGAGGTGCTGTAGACTAAAGGTCAACACACAGGTAGTATGTGATTGAGCCAATCAGAAAGAATACATGCATCCCTATGTTCACAGCAACACAATTTACAATAGCTAAGATTTGGAAACAGCCCATCAGCAGACGAGTGGATTAAAAAACTGTGGTACATCCACAAAATAGAATATTAAAAAAGAAAGAACTCTTACTATTTGCAACATTATGGATGGACCTGAAGAACATTATGCTAGGTGAAATAAGCCAGTCAGAGAAAGCTAAGTATCACATGACCTCACTCATATGTGGAATCTAATGAACAACATAAACTGATGAAAAAAAATAGATCCAGAGACATAGAATCATCGAACAGACTATCAAACTTCAGAGGGAAGGCAGGGGAGGGTAGGTGGATGGGAAGAGATCAACCAGTGAACTTGTATGCATATATACATAACCCATGGACACAGACAATAAATAGAGTGAAGGCCTAGGGTAGGGGGTGGGGGAAGGCTGGGACAGGTCAATGGGGGGAAAAGGGGACTTTCAACAATAAAGACTTTAAATGAATGAATGAATGAATGAATGAATGAATGAATAAATAAATAAATAATAAAAGCTAATAGCTAATGTAAGAGAAGAAAAGAAAAAAAAAGAACTGTCCCAGACTTTGCATCTCTTCCTTTAGTTGATTCTAATTTGTATCCTTTTGCTGTAATAAAACTACAATGGTAAGGAACAACAACAAAAACGACAGTATGTGATTATTATACTTTAATGTAAAGTTAAAGAGGTAAATTATTTGGAAAAAAGCAAGTTGTAGAATAATACAAATAGAATGACTTGTTATATATATATGTACATATATATTTAGAAAAAATATACTGTGCTTTATAAAACAGAACCAAAGGATGTTTAAAAAAGTGTGAAAGGCTATACAGGTATTCATCAAGTTTTTAATGGTTACCTGTGCAGAACAGGATTGAGAGACAGGAAAACTTTAATTCTTTAACCTGTATACTTGTGTGTCATTTGATATTTTTAAAATATATGTATCGGCATTTTTTATCTTTTTAAGCAACTTTTTCTAAAATCTTATGTAAACTTTACCTTGCCCACCTAAAAAGATACGGAATAAACATCTGTTCTTCTCCAGATACAGCCCAATTCTGTACCTACTTTAGAACTCTATTTCCTCCCACATTGCTGGGTTGAAATATATCACTTCTCACCCATCTGTGTCATTATCATTAAGAGACCCTTTGTACCCTCCCTTTACTTTGCTGCTTCTATAAGCCTTAGTATATGAGATTCAAGGCTTTGTCTTGGGGTTGAACCTCATTTGAAAATTTCACAAAAGGCTCTCTTCTGGATGGTCTAAACGTTGCAAAGTAGTTTATACAAGTGAGGTATAATTATTTTAAGGAATTAAGGAGAACTTATCTATTTAGATTGGTAGTCAACATAATAATTACAAGTTTATTATTATGAAAACCAAAAAAGAAAGTTTCTTTTTCAGGGGCATAGACCTATCAATGTTTCAGATATACTTACTTCAACACGCATGCTACATTACTGACAGATATCGGGATTAAGCAACAATACACCTACCTGTCCAGAGTCAGGATCAAGCCTGACTTTTAAACTGGGATCTTCACGTTGAAGGCATTTCAATGCATGATCCAAATCTGGTGGATAAAAACAACATGGTTGTCTTTATGTTTCATTTTCTAGATAATGAAATATCTAGTGAGGAAACATTATAGTGAGGAAAACATATGAACAAGCAAACAAATTTTGAAAAAAGAAAATTTCCAACAGCCATACATGCTTTGTAGAGAGTAAAATAAGGTGGTAAGATAGAGATGGGAGGTTACTTGAGATTGGGTGATCTGGGAAGGCCTCTCCAGGATGATTTGGGTAAAGACATATAAAAAAAAAAGCAACCTTATTAAAAAATGGTGAAAAAGAATCCCAGACAGAGGAAATGGCTGTGCAAGGAATAACTGGCTTTTGGAAAAACAACAAGGAGGCCAGTGTGTAGTGTGACACTGGTGAGCAGCTGGAGGCCATGGTGAAGAGTTTGGATTTGCAATAAGAAGCCAGCCACTGAAGGGTGTAAGTGGACAGTAGCATCATCTGATTATACTCTGCAAAGATCAATCAAAGAGCTGACAAAAAAAGCAAAATACCTTCAGAAAAATAGGCAATAATGAGAATCAGATAAAAGGAAGCTAAATTAGATAATGAATAAAGACATGGTAATGTAATCACTCTATGATAATCACAGCCAAAGAGATGAAATAAGAACGTATTATTTTCATTAAATACACGATCAAAAGTGATACTTTAGTTCGGGCGCCATATGCTGGGGTCGAGCCCCAGCAGGTCCAGGGGTCCCCAAAGGTGTGGATGGAATTAGTGAAGAAGGAATGACACGGAGAGGGCGTTCAGATGATCATCATAGCGAGGTTCTCTAGCTAAGTTCTGGTTAGGATCTCCAGAGAGGTTCTTCTTAGGATCACCAGGTTCTAGTCTGGATCTCCAGCAAAGTTCTGCTTAGGATCTCCAGCCAGGTTCTGTGTCCATGTTCTCTTGCTAGGTTCTCCAGGTTCTCCAGCCAGGTTCTCCAGCCAAGTTCAGTCACCAGGTTCTAGTCAGGTTCTCTTGCCAATTTCTGTAGTCAGGTTCAGTCCAGGATCTTTTGCCTGTTCTCTCCAGCGAAGTTCTTCTGTCTCTAGAGAACGTTCTGTGTAGGTTCTGTGCCTAGGTTCTGTCTCTCTTGGTTCTGTATTCTAAGTTCTGTGTTCTAAGTTCTCTGTTCTTACATCTGTATTTATACCAGTTGATTCCAATCCTATCAATCTCTATTACAAAGGTTAGGGCGTTTCTTATCTCCACTCCAGGGAGTAAAGATTATGTAGCTTAAGCATGATTGTTCATAGTTAAAGTGATTAGTTACCTGCCTGGCACTTAGTTAAGAGGTTTTATTCCCTCCCTAACTTCAGGGGAAAATCCCTACCTGGTGAAACAACCTTTCTCAGAGACCTTGGTTAAAACACATAGTGCCAAGAAGGTGAGCAAACATATTAAGAACAGTATGCCATATATGCCAGGTCCCTTGAAACAGCAAGGATGGACCGGCTCCCGGCACTTTAATACAATCATTAAATGATGCATATATCCTACCTCTTTATAAAAGATGTTAGAAGTTCTACAAAGTGTAGCTGAAGTGAAGAGCTGAGCAATGGATTCATGAACTACCTTATTCCACACATTTAAACTGTTATTCTGTTTTTATTTTTGTTTGGGTGAAAGATGAGGGTTCAGAACAAAGGAGGAAGATCCAAGAAATGAGGCCAGGCAAGAAAGGTTCCAAGTAACCTCCACTCTATGCTGCTGCCAAGCTAAAAGATTGCGTTTACCAGACTCCTTTGCAACTGGGTAGCCATATATCTAAGTGATGGCCAATGACGTATAAATCTTAAAAGGGCCCTAGCCAGTTTGGCACAATAGATAGAGCATCGGTCTGTGGACTGAAGCTTCAGGTCCCGGTTCGATGCGGGTCAAGGACACATGCCCGGGTTGCGGGCTCGATCCCCAGTAGGGAGCACACAGGAGGCAGCTCATCCATGATTCTCTTATCATGGATGTTTCTTCCTCTCTGTGTGAAATCAATAAAATTATACTTTAAAAAAAAAGAAAGAAATCTTAAAAGAGAAAGGGGCACATCTTCTTCCTCCCTATTCCTCCTTTCTGCTGCCGGGAACTCCATGATGCCCAAGGCTCCAGCAGCCATCCTGAGATGACTAAGGACAGGAGTGATGCACTCAGAAGCCAAGACAAAAGACTGGAGGCTGGGTGCCCACTGTGGACTCTAAGCCTGAGGCAACCAACTCAAGGCATATTTCACTACAGAGAGAAACAAACTTTTGTCATTAAAGCAACTGTTATTTGGGGATTTTCTGCTATATTCAACCAAATCTAATTGAAAGTGACATAACTGGAATAATGAGCTAGATATATCATACCAAAGAGTTTAGGTTTCTGCTTTAAGTAATGAAAAGCCACTGAAGAATTCTGAGCAAATATGCTAAAAAACAAAGTATATAACGATCAGAAAGGTCAACTGACATTAACAAAGTTATAAATATCTTCACTGACTTTCAAAGGTTGATCAAGAAAAAGTAGCAATTTTATAAATGGAGTTGAGAAACTGAGCCAGTTATGAATTGGCTACTAACTAATTTAATACACTGGAAGGGCAGTCCTGAGGTCATAGAGTCCCATAGGTAGCACTATAAGAACAAGACTAAGGACTAAGAATATGATATGAAAAAAATGGCCAAGATATAAGAAAAGAAAAAATAGAAGGAGTTTGTAAAAATCAAAACATCTTAAATAAAAAGCTAGGCCAATCACAAGAAATACTTACCAATGAATGCTGATAAAATTAAACTATTTTATCTAAATTACCAGGGCATTCATTAATTAATACACCAACACTATTTGTACCTGGCTGCTTAGCTACCGAAGGGGGTTCTATGGTACAGAAGAAAACAGGTTCTGGAATCTCCACCCCAGCCAATAAAAGTCTCTCTGTTTCACTGTTGTGTCTCTGCTTCTTTTCTCCCTCCCTTTCAGCTCGACGAGTTGCAGCTAGTGCGCTGGACTTGGATGAGACAATGGTATCTCCAGTGGCCGTCTGCAAACAAAGAAGATGCCTTGGAATAAAACAGGCTGTAAGCAAGCACTCAGCTTCCACCAAGATTCACGAAATAAGAAAAAATTTAATGTGGCACTTTATTTTCATCAGTACTTAAAAGAGAGACAAATTCCTAAAACTCATTATAACTTTGCACAGGTAAATCTAATTTAACCTGTATAAGAATTCTATCCAAAACACTGCTGTAAAAAGTCTAACAATAACACAACACACCCACAATATATATCCAAAATTCATTTGACAAAACAAATGTACCTTCCTAAATTTTCAATCATATGTAGACAAGTGAGGTAGAAGTCCATTACTGTGTTTTACCACCAGTAAAAATGTTTCTATTTTACAAAATCCTTTAGTTAATTCTTTATTAACTAAAGTATGCAATTAAACAGAGTACCCTTGACCATGCAAAAGTGACAGTAGCTTCCTTATAGACTTCAGTTCTTTTTTTAAACTATAATTTTACTTTTAAACTTACCTATTTGGGAGTTCTGTGCCGGTTTTTGTCTCTGTAAAGATATTCCTACTGAACACTAGCCCAGATTTCTGTAACTCTCTCAAATACATACAAGTTCTGCCTTCAGATAGACAGAGAAGCCACTGTGATGCTAGAAGTCCAATTTCCGGACCATGGGAATTTTCTGTAAAGGATTTTACATCTTGCAATTTCATAAAGAGTTTAAAATGTTAAAAGTAGCAATGTTTATCCTAAGTGCCAAATATACCAAAGTTTCATGAGTAACTGCACTTGATTTAATACATATAAAAGTGAAATGTCCTTAGTTTTAACCCATATAGACAGCATATATAGACAGCATCACATATTTTCATCCTATAAAAGTCATGGAGTGCCTAAATTCACTGGTCTAAGGACTAAGAACAGAGAAAAAGACAAAAATCCTTGCCCTCATGGAGACTTCATTGTCAAAATATCCTAAGTTAATACCTCACCAGTTATAAGGTTAGATGAAATTGTGTGCAGTGATCAAAATAAGAAAAAAATCCAATAGCAATAACAATGTTTTATATAATCTTAAAATATATGTATGCATACATGGATAGTATATTATTTTACTTGGATTTGAACTTTATATGAATACAATCCATACCGTTAATAGTTTTCTACAATTTCCTTTCTTTCTATTAAATGTATAAGAGTCAACCATTTAATAACTATGCTACACAATATTTATTATTCCACTACTACTGATGGACATTTAGATTTATGGGGGTTTTGCTATTATAAAATGCCTACTTTCAAAAATCTTTATTGCTGAGAACATTACAGATGTCTGCCCCGCTTCCCCCTATAGTCCCCCTCCACCCAATTCCCAGAGAAAGCATTTCATCACTTACATGTTTAAGTCCAACAGTCAAAGCAATGTTACCAGCAGTCAGTGAAGGGATTTCTACATGTTGGTCAGCAAATGGCAAAAGCAGACGACTTATTCTCTCCCTGTAAAACCATGATTTATATTAGTAGAAGTATTTTTAAAGAAACAAGTACAGTTTTAGAAAATAATCTAAGCTTCTACTTACGTGCAGTTTCCATTAATATTATGGACGGCCAACTGGGGTTTTATCATGCCTGAGTAAATGCGCATGAACACCAGCGGTCCCCGCTGCTTGTCATGGAGAACTTTAAATGCCAGTGCACACAAGTCACCCTTATACCACTGCCTGTAAAAGTTAAGGAGACATTCCAAAAAGCCTTTAAAATACACTTCCAATATATTTATCCAGATCAGATCATAGTCGCTGCACAAACTTAATCTTGCTGTCCTCCAAAGAGCCTTCACATCTTCTAATTTAGCTGCCCAGACTGACTAAACAATGTCAGTTCCCCACTTCCTCCAATGAATTATTAATTCCTCAAAACTAAAAACAATGGGGTCTCTTCCAAATATTACCTCAATTTGCAAATAATTCCATAACCAAGAGTTCCCTCCTCAAAAAAATATTCCGAGGAACATCACAGCACTTTCTCAAAAAACCTGTACAGAGTAAATAGATAAGGACTTTCCAATTGCTGTTTGTACACTCTCCTCCCCCTTTCTCTCCAGTCACATAACCATATAAACATATACTGCAAATCTGAACTTGTTTATAAGCCAACATTCTTACAGAATAATGTCCTTAAGTTGGTGCTCATTGATAAGATTTTGTGTACATTTTTCTTAGGAAAAGCTCTCTATTTTCATTACTTTCAAAGGAGTCCGTGGCTCAAAGTAGGTTAGACATTTCTATTACAGAAATTCTCCAATACGATTCCTCCAGTTTGTAACTTTATTCAATAAATCCTTATATAGAAAGCTTACACTAGGCACTGTTCCATGTACTTTTTAAACATTGACTCATTTGATTCTTGTAACAATCCTCTGAGATAGGCCCTACTCTCTGCATTTCACAGATAAGAGGTTAAGCAACTTGGAAGAGGTGGAATTTAAATCCAGGTAGAACACAGTCCACGCTCACAATCTCTTCGTTGTAATGCCTCTCCAACGGAGAGATATGAAAAGTGGTTAATTTCCTAGTTAAACGTATTAAAGTCCAGTTTCACCTGCCATTTTACACAACACTCAGATTTTAGAGGATTTATTAGTAAGTACAAAGTTGTTAGTGGCAACAGGAGTCAAACAATGATCTTCTTTATAGCCACAAAGTATTTTGAGCTTTTGAAAAATCTTGAAATCTAGAATAGATATAAAATATATTTATCAGACGTTCCCAGTATACTACCTTTTTTTTAAAAACTCAGTTGGCAGGGCCAACATATGTTTACACAGCAATAACTCCACATTCTTAGCTCCACCTGTAAATGCAGCAGGTTACAAGAGATAACAAATGTCCCTTCCAAGTGAAAATTACTATGACACTATTATTATATGATTTACAATGATATTTTTCACCAATGTTATTAAAAAATGGTGATTCGAGGCTATACATTTTAACCTATATACCTGCATACTTACAGAAATTCATAGTTGCGCTCTTCAGGTGAAGGCAAGTACATAGTAATAGCATCTAACAAGGGCTGGACCCCTTTGTTTTTCAGGGCACTTCCACAAAGCACAGGTACTGCTGTCTGAGCAAGTGTTACTCTGTGTATTGCAGTCTGTAGCTAGAAAGCAAAGGTATAAATAAGTATTTTATGTGACCATAAGATGGTCACATATATGCAGTATACTTGTCTCAACCAAAATATCTCAGAATTAGATGTTTTTCCTAACCAACCACATAAAACATACTTCCATCATTCTTTATGGCCTTATTCTTTGTTTTTCTTTATAATATTAATTACTACCTGGTATATTAGATACATATTTATTAGTGTATTGTCCATCTCCCCTTCTATTAAGTGTAAAATTTATAAGAATTATAGTAAGGTTCAATGAAAAAACTGCTAAATCCCAGAAACTAGAAAAGTGCTTAAAACAAAGTAGGTATTTAAAAATATTTATTGAAGTGAAAGGAGAGAGGAGAACCAAGATGGCGGCATAGGTTAACGCCGGAGTTTGCTGCTTTGAACAACTACTTCAAAAGTGAAACCAAAAAACGGAAGGGACATCACCCAGAACCACAGGAATGCTGGCTGAGTGGAAGTCCTACAACTAGGAGGAAAGAGAAACGCATACGGACACTCAGAGGCGGCACAGTGCTGAAGTCAAATTCTGAGGTGCGGAGTGCGCGGAGCGGGCTGGCAGCGGAGGGCGCGGTTGGCGTTTTCAATCGGGAGGGAGTCGCAGAATCTGAGCTCCAGATCCCGGCGAGTCTTTAGGGACCCAGACTCAAACGGGAGAAGCGGGACTGTCTGGCTTCGGTCAGAGCGAGTGCAGCTTTCTCTCTGAGCTTTGCAGCGGGTGCTGGGACTCAGAGAGGCAGAGCCCCTGGGGACAGGACTGAGAGCCGCCATAACTGCTCTCTCCGGCCCACCCTGTTGATCCTGTGCGACCCGCCCCGCCCAAGCCCTGCACACAGGCATTTGCCGGATAGCCTCAGGCAAAGGCTAGATTAGCACCTCCCTAGAGGACAGAAGTTCTCTCACTGCAGACACAGCTGATTCTCATAGCCACTTGGCCTGGAGGTCAAACCCTCCCTGGAATTAGCTACAACAATCAAGATTTAACTATAAGACTTCGAACAAAGACCACTAGGGGGTGCACCAAGGAAGCATAACAAAATGCGGAGACAAAGAAACAGGACAAAATTGTCAATGGAAGATATAGAGTTCAGAACCACACTTTTAAGGTCTCTCAAGAACTGTTTAGAAGCCGCCGATAAACTTAATGAGATCTACAAGAAAACTAATGAGACCCTCGATCTTATATTGGGGAACCAACTAGAAATTAAGCATACACGGACTGAAATAACGAATATTATACAGACTCCCGACAGCAGACCAGAGGAGCGCAAGAATCAAGTCAATGATTTGAAATGCGAGGAAGCAAAAAACACCCAACCGGAAAAGCAAAATGAAAAAAGAATCCAAAAATGCGAGGATAGTGTAAGGAGCCTCTGGGACAGCTTCAAGTGTACCAACATCAGAATTATAGGGGTGCCAGAAGATGAGAGAGAGCAAGATATTGAAAACCTATTTGAAGAAATAATGACAGAAAACTTCCCCCACCTGGTGAAAGAAATGGACTTACAGGTCCAAGAAGCACGGAGAACCCCAAACAAAAGGAATCCAAAGAGGACCACACCAAGACACATCATAATTAAAATGCCAAGAGCAAAAGATAAAGAGAGAATCTTAAAAACAGCAAGAGAAAGAAACTCAGTTACCTACAAGGAAATACCCATACGACTGTCAGCTGATTTCTCAACAGAAACTTTGCAGGCCAGAAAGGAGTGGCAAGAAATATTCAAAGTGATGAATACCAAGAACCTACAACCAAGATTACTTTATCCAGCAAAGCTATCATTCAGAATTGAAGGTCAGATAAAGAGCTTCACAGATAAGGAAAAGCTAAAGGAGTTCATCACCACCAAACCAGGATTATATGAAATGCTGAAAGGTATCCTTTAAGAAGAGGAAGAGGAAGAAAAAGGTAAAGATACAAATTATGAACAACAAATATGCATCTATCAACAAGTGAATCTAAGAATCAAGTGAATAAATAATCTGATGAACAGAATGAACTGTTGATTATAATAGAATCAGGGACATAGAAAGGGAATGGACTGACTATTCCTGGGGGGGGAAAGGGGTGTGGGAGATTCGGGAAGAGACTGGACAAAAATCGTGCACCTATGGATGAGGACAGTGGGTGGGGAGTGAGGGCGGAGGGTGGGGCGGGAACTGGGAGGAGGGGAGTTATGGGGGGGAAAAAAAGAGGAACAAATGTAATAATCTGAACAATAAAGATTTAATTAAAAAAAAAGAAAAAAAAATAAAAATATTTATTGAATAGATGAGTTCATATATTTGTGATTTTACCTTGATAATCTAATAAGCTGGTAAGAAATTAAAAATATAAACATGAGTAACAATTTTTTCAAATGAAATAGATCCATATTAAATAAAATCCAAAAGAAAATGAGAAATCAAAGTAGAAAGAAAATTTTGAAAGACCTCAAAAACCAAGAAAAGCTTGGGTGTACCTGCAAGCTACTGATAAGAGAAATGGTGGGTCAATTCTACTTTAGACTGTAAACTCTTTGAAAACAGAAGTCATGTTATGTGACTGTAGGGCAAAATAACACACTTAAGCACTCAAATACTACACAATAAAATATGTCAAAATTATGCCATTTCATTCAAAAGAAAAATATTTTTTTCTACCTCAAGTAATTTCAAATGGCTCAAAATTAATCTATAGATCTTGTGTTTTTCTTTAATTCTTTTTGGGGGAAATAAGTGAATTTGCTGGGCTCATCTTGGATCCCACTATACATATTACCACTTAAAAACACTTTCTTTAGTAACTCTTATGTTTCATCAAGGAAAATAACGAGCAAGTTTGCCAAATTCATGGGGGAAGATTCCTGGCAGGAAAAAGAAACAAACACAAAAAAACAGGAATGCCTTAAAGAAATCTGTCATAATTCAATTATTATCTGTACTTTACTTGCCTAGTCTCTGGTTTAATGTTTTTCAAAACAAAACAAAAGACCTGCAATGAGTTTCCACTAAAAATTAAAAGAGATTCAGAAAAAAATATTCTGATTAAAATGATTATTGTAGATTGAAAAACCAGGAAATTTTAAATAAAAAATTTCAACCTCTGATTTCCCTAAAAATACTTATTAAATGGTTACAATGAAGAGAAAAGGTTGAGAATTAACAATTAACTTCTCCTGAATCAATACAAGTAAAAAAGATTCCACTTCTAATTTTGTAAAATATAACCAAAAATAGTTAATCATGCCATTATTAAGTAGCTGTGTTAGTGGCTTTATCTCCATGATCTTCTAATTTTTGTTTAAGTCAGCATAGTTTCCAATGCTATTCAAAGTTAGAAAAACAAAAACAACACAAACACAGAAAGCGAAGTGCATCCAATTAGTAAAACTTGGTCAAAGTAAATGAAAAATAAAATTTACCTTTTCAGCTGGGAGCAAATCAAAATTTTCACTAAATTCTCCTAAAACCAAGTCAGCAAATTCATCATCCAAATCTGCAACCTATAAAGAAAGGCTTTAGTTCTATGACTTGTATTTGTTGTCCAACTATTAACTTAAGCCAAATACTCTAAATATACATTATCCAAATATTTCAAGACAGTTCCATGGTCTAACTTATCCACGCCAAGGACGTCTTCCTATCTTCTAAAAGAGAGTTTTCTTTCAAAGGAAAGGAAACTGAAAATTGAAGACATGCTATTATGAATTTCCTAAATTCATGGGAAGCCTGAGCCAGATTAAGCATAACATTAAATTGCTATCTACTCAGAGTGTTCAAAAGAAAATGCACAATTTGTAGTCAATGATAACATATACAATGGGTTGCTATTTTTAGCTAAATTTGGGGGTCTTAGTTCATAACAAAGTTTTATTTGAAACTCCTCTAATATTCTGAATGCTCATAAGATCTGAGAAAGTCAAACAAAAAAGACTAATCTTATTATAACTAATCCTGTGCTGAGGAAATATATTTAAGTTGGGATAGTAGACATATTTCAATAATAAAAATGTATTTATCTAATTCATGTCCTTTTCATAATAATTTGCCATTATAAAACAGAATTCAGCTGACAATAAAATAAAACAGTTTCAAAAGATTATAATAGTATAAAGGAATAAAACTTGCAAATTTGAGAAAAGCAGCCTGTTAATAGCCAACTACTGTAAAAATGTACCAAACTACTAGAGCTATCTCATATAAATGGAATCATACAGTATTTGTCCTTCTGTGATTGGCTTATTTCAAATAGCAAGTTTAATGTCCTCAAGGTTCATTAATAATGTATCATGTCAGAATTTCCTTCCATTATAACACTGACTACTACCCTATTGTGTGTATATACCACATTTTATTTATCCATCCATCTGTTGATAAATACCTTCCACCTTTTGGCTGTTATAAATAATGCTGCTATGTACAAGGATG
Organism: Myotis myotis; assembly: GCF_014108235.1. Classification (NCBI taxonomy): domain Eukaryota; kingdom Metazoa; phylum Chordata; class Mammalia; order Chiroptera; family Vespertilionidae; genus Myotis; species Myotis myotis. Next base: position 39,960,592 of record NW_023416357.1, read on the forward strand.
TACAAATATCTCTTTGAAACCTTGCTTTCAATTCTTTCGGATATAAACCCAGAAGTGGAATTGCTAGATCATATGTTAATTCTATTTTCAATTTTCTGAGGAACCACTATACTGTTTTTCACAATGGCGGCACCATTTTCATTCCCACCAGCAATGCCTGGGGTTACAACTTCTCCACATCCTTACAACAGTTATTTTGTTTTTTGATAGAAGCCATCCTAACAGGTGTGATGTGGTGGTACTCTCTAATTCTACACACACGTATGTATTCCTTACAATTAGCTCTTCATTACCTATTGATAGAAAATTTGAGCCTTTAATGTCCTAGAGCATATGCAAGTTTATGTTGGTATCTCAATGAGATTATAAAATCCTCCTTAGGTTTATTCTGATAGCCCTTTTGTATAAAACAAAATAAAACCTCAAAGGAGAACCAATTATGTACCCAATTATTGATTAATAAATGTTAATTCCACTTTTATCCTTTTTATGTGCTCCCCCACCTCCCCCATTAGAGAAGCAGTATGAGCTCCAGCTCTAAACAGACAGATTTGGGTTCAGATCCCAGCTCTGCTATTTATTAGCTATATGACAACTTATTTTACCATTATAAGCCTGTTTCCTCATCTGTAAAATGGGGATAATATACACTGTTCGGAGGGTTAAATAATATATGTAAAGCACTTAAGTTAGATCATAAGTCTTCAATAAATATTATCCATTAATAAAATTAACAATGACCATTATCATGTTCATAATAAAGTTGAAAATTACTATATGATGGAAAAGAATTACTTCAAAAATAACTTCATACAAAAGATGAATGAAAATAATTAATTATAATTTTGACCAGTTTAATTTAGAAGTAAGGAAATCAAAGAGTTCAGACTCAAATGTTCGTCTTTACCATAAAATTCAGGGAGTTTATTTAAGATATGTTTTACTTACTGTTTTTTAAACTAACAATATCATATAAATATTACAAATAATAACATTACTATTTTCTTTTAAATTTTGAGGGTGACATGAGGTCTAAAATTATATATCAACTATAAAATGATGGTTTTAAAATTTTCTAAATAATTTGACATCTGGTCAAGTAAAAGACGGACATACACTTTGACCTGGCAATTCCACTCCTAGGTTTCACTCTAAACAAATTCTTACATATGTGCACAAGGACATACATACAAAAATGTTCACAGCAACACTGTTTGTAACAGCAAAAAAAAAAAAAAGAGGTAACCACCTCAAAGTTTATCCACAGGAAAACAGACAATAAATTATGGTATAATCATATATTGGCACACTACTAAAGACTGAAAACGAGTGAAGTATAATCACACGTAACTACATGGAAGTATCTCCAACACAATGTTGAACAATGTAATAAAATACAAAAAGTATCATTCTATTTATATAGAGTTCAAAACCATGAAAAACTATGTTCTTCTGTTTTATATTTTTTTTGATTTCAGAGAGGAAGGGAGAGGGATAGAGATAAAAGCATCAATGATGAGAGAAAATCATTGATTGGCTGCCTCCTGCACACCCCCTACTTGGGGATGGAGCCCACACCTGGGCATGTGCCCTGACTGGGAATCAAACTGTGACCTCCTGATCATAGTTCAACACTCAACCACTAAACTACACCAGCTGGGTGAAAAACTACGTTCTTTAAGGATATATACATTTGTGGTAAACTATTAAAAAAAGCAAATGAAAGATAAACTCTACAGTCAATACAGTGGTTGGGAAAATAGATAATTAGTGGAAGGGGGAGAGACGAACAGGAAGTGGCACATGGAGATTCAAGAGTATTGCTAATATTCTAATTCTTAAGCCAGGTGGTGTTCATCTCATTATTCTTGTATCTTATATTTTCCAAATGTAATTTTATATTACATTTCACAATAAATTATTTTTTAGAGTTTATAAATATTTATGCAACTTTAAACTCAAAGGATTATTTTACTTGTTCAATTAAGGCATTCCTTGCTTCAGTAGCCTCCTTCAGCAATTTAGGATCACTCTTTTCCAAGAGGGGTTTTCTCTCAAAGTCTTTTCCATCATCTGAATTGGGATTCCAGAGAAGTTTTTCTTTATTTACTACATCCACCACTCCTTTGAAAGTTTTGGCTTCACCAATTGGTAACTATAAATCAGAGTAAAATTAACATTATTAAATGATTACTCAATTAGAATGGCATTGGAGATAAATCTTATCTTTCCCCACTTCCCCCCAAATGTCCATTATTATTACCACAATCTTACCTATTTTTTAAATTTATATTCCAACTTCTTCCAAAAATGATTTGAAGTAGCTTCAGAAATGTGTATGTCACAATAAAACAAACTGATGAGGAAACTGAGGAGTTGTTACTATTGATTAACCAAATATTAATCAACCAACCTGTAAAAGCAAAGGTTTTGCCTTCAACTTCTCTCTGATGCTTTCAACTGCATAATTAAAACTGTAGAAAACAAAATAATTAAACAGTAGTTAAAAATGTTAAAGTTTTAAAAACAAGTTTAAGAATGTTCTCTAAAAGTATAACCCTTTCCATGGCTTTTAATGTTCATCACTTCAGTTTCCATAAGACATTTTGAAAAAAATTTTAATGTCAATTCCAGATAAATAGTAATTGAATATCTACCAGAATCCTGCCACATGGGTATTTAAGGTATTATTTTTGTTAACTTCACCTTAACTAAAATTTGAGGTTAAGGTTACCTGAATTGATCAAGTTCACAGATAATAAATTTCAGTTTGGATTCAAATGCAAGATTTGTTATTACAAGTCAAGGATTCTTCTAATAACTGCATTTGCTATTACACACGGCTACCAGCTTTCTTCCAAAAGCCAGCCTTTCTATACTTTTATCTCAGGTATTCTTAATGTTAGCTGCTATGCTGTTCATTTCTGTGCTAACAGTGGGTTGGCTACCTATGGCACATGTCATCTTTGGCACATGCGCTGACGTATTCTGGTCCCAATGTCTTTGACAACCAGCCTAGTATCCACTCACTTTCCTCCCTGTCATCACAGGTGCTATAAGTCAGGAAAGGCATCTACCTCAAGGACCTCCAAACAGAAAAGGGTCAGAGCTTAAGCCTCACACATTTTGAAGGTTGTACTTTTACTAATCGAGACAAAAGTTCTTTAAACCAACAGCCTTTAGAAATCCTTCAAGAGTTACATAAACAGAGCATACGGTGTGGTTTTAGGAAGAAATAGTTTGTTTTGTTTCTGCCACTCTCACACCACAGACCAGCATCTCCCTGTCAGATTTCCCTAGAATCCCTTATATTCTTGATTGTCTCCCTTTTACAATTTCTCCAAATCCTTCATATATTCTTGATTCTCTGAATTCTGAATTCTGTTCTCAGAATAATGTATCATTTTGGATTACCACCCTGTAAGTCTCCGAGCATTATCACAACATTTCAGCATTCACTCTTTGCACTATATGCAGGTCTTAAACATCTAATTCTCCTCTCCCAGTTCCCTTCAATGGAGAGCATTTTACCCAGTAGGAGCCAAAGAAAATCAGGGGACAAGGAAGAACGCTGTTCTCTGAGGCAACTACAAGAAACAATTTGCCAACCTCTACCTTTAGCAAAGACAGGGAACACCATAACTTTCAGCAGAGTACATACAGGGACTACACCATACAGCTCTAAATAGAACCAATGGAATCAGAAGACATCACTGTCAGGATCCTAGAAAGTACAGTCTCCCTACATTAGAATCAGGATGGTTCATCATCTATGAGCTCTGTATTAATCTCACAGTATTCCTTAACCTAGGAATTAGCGGCTTTCACTTCTTTTTAAGGGGACTGAATAGATTTCATGGAATATTTATACTCTATAAGGAATAGGTATTTCAAAATTTAAGTTACAGTCCATCAGAAGCTCAAATTGAATTCTTACTTTAATAAGCCAAAGAAATACACTTTAAACAAATTTTAAACAAATACCTTGCTCCAGTTTTGTCCATCTTGTTTAAAAAACAGATTCGAGGTATTTTGTGTTTATCAGCTTGCCTCCATACTGTGAGGGTTTGTGCCTAAAGCAAAGAGCACATGTGGGAAAAAATAACTGTTACTACACATGGAAGAAAGAGATCCAAGACTCTATTATAACATGGAAATGGGCCTTATTCTAGCATGGAATTACTGCCACTGCACTTATACTTCGAGACTCCTATCAGGTTAACATAGCTAAGAATGTAAGGAAGTGTGATGAAAAAAAGTAAGCTTCAAACTTAGAATAATGCTTTAGGTGACCTAGGTTACCACACAAAGAGAATTAATGCCTGGAAGTTAACGAGTGAGAGAGAGAGCGCGCAAGAGAGAATGGGAGCTGAACCATGAGAGCAAGTTGTAGATATCATGGCACTTAATTTCCAATACTTTAGCATACATTTCCTAAGGTAAGACATTCTCAGGAGAACCAAGATGGCGGCATAGGTAAACACAGGAAATTTCTGCCTCCCACAACAACTTCAAAAATACAACTAAAAGATAAAACAGACATCGTCCAGAACTACAGGAAGGCTGGCTGAGTGGAAATTCTACAACTAGAAGGAAAGAGAAAAGCACACTGAGACTCAGAGGAGGTGCGGTGCAGAAGTAAAGTGCAGAGGTACGGAGGCGCATGCAGCAAGGGCTGGCAACTGAGGACGCAGCTGTCTTTTTGAATCGGGAGGGAGTCACAAGCTCCCAACTGCTCTGAACTCCAGTTCCGGGAAGTCTCTGGGGACCCAGACTCATACGGGGATAAACTGGACTGTGTGGCAGTGGGCAGAACTCGGAACTCGAGGGCGGCTTTCTCTCAAAGGTGCTTGCAGCGATTACCGGGATGCTGAGACGCGGGATCAGCCATAGCTGCTTGCTCCGCCCTGTTGATTCCTTGAGATCCTGCCCCACTCAGGCTGCGGCAGAGGCTTTTGCATATGAATGCCCTGGCCCTTTGCAATCTGAAAATTACCTAACAAACTGCAGCTGGGCCAGACAGACCCAGAACTTCCAATAGAAGGCCCAAGGTCCCACAGCAGCTTGCATTGCTTCACAGTTGGGCCTCATCTGGGCACCTCCAAACCCCAAACAAGGAAGGGGAATCTGCAGATCTCTTTGTAGCTCCTTCTAGGTAACCTCAGGCAGAGATTAAATTAGCACCTCCTTAGATCCAAGAGCTAGTGTACCCAGTGGTCAGAGGGGGACCATCCAGACTACAACTCCTCAGATCCATAAGGGACACACTCAGGGGGCAGACTCAAGTGAGCACCAAAGCCCCACTGAAGCAAGTTTTGCCCCAGAAGGGTGTCTTTAGCACAGAAGTTCTCCCACTGTAGACACAGCTGATTCTCACAGCCAATTGGCCTGGAGGTCAATTCCTCCCAGTGATACCTACAACAATCAAGGCTTATCTACAACCAGACTGTGCACAAAGCCCACAAAGGGGTGCACCAAGAGTGTCCACCTCAGGTAATTGGGGAGGCTGAGCCACTGGGCCCTATAGGACACCTAGGACACAAAGCCACTCTACCAACACAGAGAAGCATAAAAAATGCAGAGACAAAGAAACAGGTCACAAATGACAGAAATGGAGGAAAGCAAACAACTGGATATAGAGTTCAAAACCATAGTTATAAGGTTTTTCAAGAATTTTCTAGAAGCTGCCGATAAATACAGTGAGACCCTGGAGGATATGAAAAAAGACCAACTAGAAATTAAGCATATACTGACTGAAATAAAGAATAATATACAGAGATCCAACAGCGGACAAGAGGATCGCAAGAATCAAGTCAAAGATTTGAAATACGAAGAAGCAAAAAAAAATACCCAACCAGAGAAGCAAAAAGAAAAAAGAATCCAAAAATATGAAGATAGTATAAGGAGCCTCTGGGACAACTTCAAGCGCACCAACATCCGAATTATAGGGGTGCCAGAAGAAGAGAGAGGGCAAGATATTGAAAACCTATTTGAAGAAATAATGACAGAAAACTTCCCCTACCTGGTGAAAGAAATAGACTTACAAGTCCAGGAAGCGCAGAGAACCCCAAACAAAAGGAATCCAAAGAAGACCATACCAAGACACATCATAATTAAAATGCAAGGGCAAAAGACAAAGAGAGAATCTTAAAAGCAGCAAGAGAAAAACAATCACCTACAAGGGAATACCCATACGACTGTCAGCTGATTTCTCAACAGAAACTATGCAGGCCAGAACGGAGTGGCAAGAAATATTCAAAGTGATGAATAGCAAGAACCTACAACCAAGATTACTTTACCCAGCAAAGCTATCATTCAGAATTGAAGGTCAGATAAAGAGCTTCACAGATAAGAAGTTCATCACCACGAAACCAGTATTATATGAAATGCTGAAAGGTATTCTTTATGAAGAGGAAGAAGAAAAACGTAAAGATAAAAATTATGAACAGCAAATACATATCTATCAACAAGTAAATCTAAAAATCAAGTGAAAAAATCTGATGAACAGAGTAAACTGGTGAATATAATAGAACCAGGGGCATAGAAAGGCAGTGGACTGACAATTCTTGGGGGGAAAGGGGTGTGGGGGTGCAGGAAGAGACTGGACAAAAATCGTACACCTATGGATGAGGACAGTGGGAGGAGTAAGGGCAGAGGGTGAGGTGGGATCTGAGTGGAGGAGAGCTATGGGGGGAAAAAAGAGGAACAACTGTAATAATCTGAACAATAAAGATTTAATTAAAAAAAAAAGACATTCTCTAACATAACCAATTATAATGATCACATTCAGAAGAATTTAAGTTGACACAATACATATACTCCATATTCAAATTTCTAAACGATATCCTTTGTAACTTTTTTGGGGGGTAGGGGGGCATCCAGGATCAAGCTGAAGATTAAGCTCTCTCCTTGGTGTCAATTTGTCCAATTTTTAAAAATATATATATTTTTTTTATTTCAGAGAGGTAGGGAGAGGGAGAGAGAGATAGAAATATCAATGATGTGAGAGGATCATTGATTGGCTGCCTCCTGTATGCCCCACACAGGGGAATGATCCTGCAACCCAGGTATGTGCCCTGACTGGGAATCGAACCCTGACCTCCTGGTTTATAGGTTGACACTCAGTCACTGAGCTATGCTGGCCGGGCAATTTGTCCGATTTTTAGGGATGTTAATTTTGATCACTTCATTGATACTATTTTTAGTAATTTTAAGATTAGAAAAAACAATGTGAGTTCTATATTCAACATATAACCGTTCTTGACATTACAAGACAAATGAGGTACCAGCTAAAGATAGCATAACTGATCCCAATAGCAGTAATTTAAGTCCATTTTCAAGGTTTATTCAAGAAGTTTTATATTAACTTTTGGGAGACAATTCTTCATGGGCCTCTCACATTTCTGCATGTTTTGTTCCGAACGGCACTGACGGTTTTTGTTCTAAACTAGATTTTCAAGGATGTTTGTATAACGAACATTAGAAAGATAGAAACAGTGTCTCCCACCAAAGCAAAAGGCAGGTTTGCTTACAACCCTGGAAGGAATGTCTCTCTTCAGCTAAGAGCAGGCGTGCTTACTGCCCACGGTAATATAGCTGCATTTTCTAAGCATGGGTTCCTCTGTGGTGCAGCTATCACCTTACTCCCTTTGGTCACTCGCTGGGACTAAGGGCTTGGGGTAACAGCACAAGAAAGTGCTGGAAGAAATAGCTGCAATGGCTATTACTATTTCTGTGACTAATAAAGTCTTTTGTCTCTAACTCAGGAGTCTTGTATATTCTGCCAAAATCCATAAAACTATGGCAAGCTAACTTGTTAGCATAAAAATAAGGTAGAATCTCAGACCTTTCACAATTCAACACTAGCTTTGATATTTCTTATGGAAAAGCAAACATACTTTCCTTTGTATAAAACAGCTGAGGTCACATCTCAATATTAAATTCCAACTTCCTTTAATTATAATTTGATTTACATCAGCTTACCAAATAAAGGGTTATACTAAACTAAATCTGACACCTTCTACTTTTTAAAAAAATCATGCTGTTCCATTTTTATTTTACTTTGGCATACTTTTTACCTCTACACCGGCTGAGGCATCAAACACAGCCACTGCACCATCGAGCACCCTCAGGCAGCGCTCAACCTCCAAGGTAAAGTCCACATGACCTAAGAAAGAGATGGAAAATATAACACTTAAAACCTTAAAACAAACAAACAAATGTGTTACTCAGCAATCCCACTTTGGGGATATATCTAAAAGAATTGAAAGGAGAGTATAACAAAGATATCTGCACACCTATGTTCATAGCAACACTATTCACGATAGCCAAGAGGTGGCAGCAATCTTTATGTCCACTGATGGATAAATGGTACAGATACAAAATTTTGTATATATATAAAATGTGTTATCTATATACAATGGAATACTATGCAGCCTTAAAAAGAAAGGAAATACTATCATATGCCACAGCATAAATGAACCTTGAAGGACTTTATGCTAAGTGACGTCAGCCAGTCACAAAACAACAAATATTGTATGATTCTACTAATATGAGGTATGTAGTCAATTCCATAGCTATAGAATTAGAATGGTGGTTACCAGGAGTGGTAGGAGACAAAAAGAATAATTGTTGAAAGGGTACAGAGTTTCAGGTCTACAAGATGAAAAAGTTGTGAAGATATGTTTCACAATAATACCAATACACTTAACACTACTTAATTGTACACTTAAAAATGGTTAAGATGATAAGTTTTATAGGTTTTTTATCACAATTTAAGAAAACACATACACAAACAAAACCCTGAAATGATACAGCATCACTGCTAGAACAGCACCTACCTGGTGTATCAATGAGATTGACTCTGTACCCCTTCCAATCAAATGTAACAGCAGCTGATTGAATAGTAATGCCTCTTTCTCGCTCTTGAGCCATGAAATCTGTCACTGTGTCTCCGTCATCAACATCTAACCAGGAAAAAGATGACATACTTAAGCTTAACCACAAGAGCATTTTCTTGGTATCTGATGTCTACCTAACAATTTAATTTTGCTTTAAAAAATTGTTCATAAAACATTTGGTTTAATATTTAGAGTCCTTAATCCTTCTCTAAACAAATCCTTATTTTAGAAAAAGCTCTTTCAGCATGATTAGCAATTTTCCCATAAAAATAATTTTTCTGTAACAATTGGGTTTAAAATATACTAAATATTTTAATTTTACTGAACCATATACTTCTTTCATTTTTTCCTAGTTTATTTTTTAACTTTTTATTTTTTAACATTATTTAACTTTTAACTTCTAGCTCAGTAAGTGTTAAATGGAACACTGTAGAGAAAAATTCCTCCCAAGTGATCCTTTTTAAACCCTTCTTATTACTAAATTTTCTAAAAAGGGGGGTGGGGTTGGGTAGGAGGAATTTATTTTTACAAATCCAAATAAAGTCTTGGTAGAACTTCTATAGCATAAAGTCATGAATAAAGTTCATCCTGATAATCGAAAAGTAATCTGCAGTATAATAAATTAATAAATTAAAAATAAATTATAATTTATTTTTTAAATTACAGTTATATTCAATATTATTTTTGTATTGGTTTCAGGTGTACAGCATAGTGATTAGACAATCATATACTTCACAAAGTGTGCCCCTCGTTATTTCCAGTACCACCTGGCACCACACACAGTCATTACAATATTACTGCTATATTCCCTGTGCTGTACTTTACATCCTGTGACTATTTTGTAAGTACCAATTTGTACTTCTTAATCCCCTCACCTTTTTCACCCAGCACCTCAAACCCCTCCCCTAAAATTCTTAACATAATGTATTTTATCCTCATTGAATTTATACAGTAAAATAAATGAAAAAAGGACTTCCAGTCAAGATGGCAGAGTAGGTAAATACTGTTTGCCTCTTTCCATGACGTCAAAATTACAATTAAATTCTAGAACAACCATCATTGAGAAGCACCTGAAGACTAGCTAAACAGAAGCCCTATAACTAAGGATATAAAGCCATGTTGAGACGAGTGGGTGGGGAAAGACACAGAATGGGCAGGTCCCACACCCGAAGTGGTTCCCCTGAGGAGCAAGGAGTCCCAGCTGAACACGACTCCCTAGCCCAGGGCTCCAGTGCCAGCAATAGGAGTCCCATCAGAACAGCTGTGAAAACCAGCAGGGACTGGGTCCGAGTGAGGAGGACAGCTGGAGACCTAGGCGTCCTCTTGAAGGGCCCACTTCCACTCACTCACTCAAACTCATCTGCCCTGGGCTCCAACACAGGGGCAGCAGCTGGAAAAGCATCAGGAACGCCTGGGAGGAACTGAATTGGCTAGCTTTAGGGTCAGGGCTGAAGGAGCTGGGGTCTGTCTGGAAAGCTCTTGGAGATGCAAGCGCTGGCAGGCGCACTGTTTCTTTGTTGAGCCCACCCCCAACCAGCAGGTATAGCGCAGGCAGGAACCGTATCTGTGCTCTCCATTAACCTGGCTAACACCGCTTGCCCTGCCCTGGTGATTACCTGAGACCTGCCTCACCCAACTGGTGCACCCAACCAAACCTCTTCCAGCGGCTTTTTTAAACGAGTGGTTCTGCCTTGGTTCGACCTGCAGACTTTCCTAAAATCTCTCGAAGGTCCAAAACCCCAAACAAGCAGCAGCTGGCCTTGGTGTGCCTTAAACCTCTGGCTAAGTGGCCCCAAGCCCGGCTTAAATGGTGCCTCTCAGCTTGCTCTGTAGCTCCCATCCGGTGACCACAGTCTGGCATAAACAGTGACCAGTCTTGCTTTGGAACACAGCTCCACTAAATGACCACAGCCCAGCACAAGGGGCAGCTGGCCTCAGCTCACAGCGTAGTGCCACCTAAGGGCCCCACGCCCAGACGTAAGCCCAGACTATGGCAGACAGCCTAGGTTCACAGCACAGCCTCTCCAAAATGCCTCTAAGCCCAGCACAAATGCCAACCAACCACAGATTAGTTTGTAGCTCCTACCAGGTAGATCCAACCTGGGCACAAACTGCAGCTGACCTTGTCCAGCACCAAAGTCTCTCCCAAGAGCTTCAAGAACCAGCACATCTGGTGGCCAGCTTCAGAACACACCAGAGCACTACTCACCCCGCTCCACAAACAACACACAAGAATGGTGGGCTCGGCCATCACCAGAGCCCCACTAACATTTCACCTAAAAGAACTAAAAAAGAACAACAAAGCCCAATGTAAAAAAAAAAAAAAAAAAAAAAAAAAAAAAAAAAGCCCAATGTCAGAAGGAAGAAATAATAAAAACTAGAGAAGTAAATGAAACAGAGAACAAAAAGATAATAGAAATACTAATGCAGTAGAGAGCTGGTTCTTTGAAAAGATGAATAAAATTAACAAGCCACCCTGACCAGTTTGGCTCAGTGGGAAAAGAACACTGAGGAGGACTGGAATCTTCCTTTGAAATGCACTCTGAGAGAAGATTACAAGAATCCAGAGAAATGGTTCTCAATACAGTGTACTTCAAAATCACTGCAGAGCTTTGGAAAAAGGTACTCATTTCCACTTCTGGTATTAGAGACCTGATGACCTCCATTGTAAATTTCAAAACAAACTGTTTTACCAGTAATAAAGAAAGGCACTTCATAATGATAACAGGGTTGATTCATCAGAGAAACGTAACAATCATAAATGTGTATGAGCCAAATACACCATCCAAGCATCGTACCTCAGACTTGCTGAACATCCAGGCCATACCAGACTTGTTGAAGCTTAATTTCCAGAGTGGGCATGGTTATTTAAAAACAAAAAAAGCTACATGGGGTTTGAAATGTGAATGCCTGATCAAGAACAACAGTTGTTTTTTTTTTGCCCAACCGGTTTGGCTTAGTGGATAGAGCATCGGCCTGCGGCCTGGAGGGTCCCAGGGTCCCAGGCTCGATTCCAGTCAAGGGCATGTACTTTGGTTGTGGGCACATCCCCAGTAGGAGGTGTGCAAGAGGCAGCTGATCGATGTTTCTCTCTCATCGATATTTCTAACTCTCTATCCCTCTCCCTTCCTCTCTGTAATAAATCAATAAAATATATTAAAAAAAAAAAAGAACAACAGTTTTCGACATGTTATAATTAAAAAATAAATCCAAAACTTAGGTAAAGACTACTACTACTGTGGAGGGAAAATTAACAAAACCCTTTATTTCTCGGCACGATCATTTGACCTCTGGTTAACTTTTTGGTTCTTTTCTTCTAGAAAACAGAAGTATGTCAACTACGTAGCTAGGCACACAACTTTTAGGAGAAATTTTGATTGGTAAGCTACACCTGAATTAGAGGAACTATAAATGGATTATATATACCTGATGGAGATACATAGCTTTAGGTTTCCCTGAGTAGGCCATGGCATGTCCCTTGTGGGAAACCCTGAAGGTAGTCCAGGGAGCTGTAAGAAGAGAGATTCATTTCTAGAGGGCATAAGTCTTCTAAGCCAGAGTGGCTCCTATAAATCTTGTTACCTTGCAATTAAGCAATCACTGTTGGCCAAAGACGACAGTTCCCAGATATCCATGTAGGCTGCTTTTAGAACTCCTACAAAAGAAACACCTTTTGCTGGTCTGCTGGTAAGTTATGGTTTCTGCCCTACAGCTTGAATAGACCAGTAGCCCACATTGTGGCCTAAGACAGTCTCATGAGTCTGAATATTTAGTTGAACCTAGAAAGACCCTTTTGTGGGTGTAGCAACTACCTTATTTGTATGTTGTGGTTTAGATAATAGTGCCTCCATGCCATACTCAAGATCTCTGGGTTGACTTCTTAATCAAAATATTTTCCAATAATGTTTTTGCTAATGGGGGATAGGGAGAGGAGGAATCCATTCTAACCTCCCAGTGATCTTGTGTATCCAGAATAGTACAATATTCTTTCTGTGGTGGTAGTTTTGCCTGCATCAATATGAGCCATAATTCCAATATTACGGATTCTGTTTAAAAGGGAGAAAAAAAAGACATGTGTTATCAGGTGGACATTACTAAAACTGTAAAACCCAAATATGCTGTGCAAATTTTGAAGCTGGTATAAATACTAGAAAAATAGAAAATATATCACGACCACAGTATTCTGACAAAATGAGTGTCAAAAGAACTAACTACAATCTTATAAATATCTTATATTTATTTCTATGAAAAGTGTGCTCTTCCTACATTAAAATTTTTTTCTTTCAATTGTGAAAATAGCTTCTAAGATACATAACATGTACTTATAATAAGGTAGGGCAAAAGTAACAGAAATGAGAGCATTTACTAACAATGCTGATTAATGATTAAACCCATGAGAGAAACCTGTAACTTTTCATGGTAGCCTATGTAAAAGACAATATCAACGAAAAGACAATACTTACTTAGCTATAGGAGGGCTGATGATGGAACGAAGAGATTTGATATCATTTCCTATTAAACCTAATGAAAAAAAGGTTTAAAATTAAACTGTTTAGGAAATTTTCCTTTAATTTACAGATGAAAGAAATTAAAGTAATTTTAAGCAAATACTGTAATTCTAATTAAAGTAAAATCTAAGCTAAATAGAAGTCTCATTTACCTAAAAATTATTTTCCTGAAATTTCTAAAGGCTATATATGCAATAAAACAACGTAAAGTTTTTAAACATCAATTTCTAAATCACATCCTTCGAAAAATATAGATTTACCCCAATCTCTGCCACACCTACAATTCCATAATAGAGCTTCAGATTAAGAATTAATGCTCATAAAAATTATCTTAAGGCAGTATATCTTGAACTAAAGAAAAATATAAAATGCAGTCCTATAAGCCTGCATTGTCAAGAGTTGAAAAGATAAGCACTCCTCATAACAGCTGATGATGAATTTCTATACAACTTGGAACTACCTTCCTTCAGCAATCCCAAGGACAAAATACCTTTAGAGTCAGGCTGGGAGGTGCTACTGAACAGAAGCTACTATAATAATCTAACACTTCTAAAAGGCCAAGTAGCATTTCTGGAATAAACAAGTCCATAATGACTTACTCTGTTTAACTCTATGTTAACCAGAAATGCACTAGAAAATCAATTTACAAAGTATTATATTTTATTGATAACATTAAAACAACAATGCACTTACATTTATAAATTTAATCTAGACCTTCCTGCTGTTTAAACCAGTTTTCCCAAATTTCTATAGTAAGAATTGTATTATATTTTGGAAACCCCATGGAGATTTGAAGCTGGAAAGATAATCTGTATTGCTACAGATAATTTTGCATGAGCAAAATACAGCAACTTAGATTCACATCAATAATGCAGGCCATTAAATTCACATGCCCTTAGAAGTAACAAAGACAGCCGAAACCGGTTTGGCTCAGTGGATAGAGCGTCGGCCTGCGGACTGAGGGGTCCCAGGTTCGATTCCGGTCGGGGGCATGTGCCTGGGTTGCGGGCACATCCCCAGTGGGGGATGTGCAGGAGGCAGCTGATCGATGTTTCTCTCTCATCGATGTTTCTAACTCTCTGTCTCTCTCCCTTCCTCTCTGTAAAAAATCAATAAAATATATTTAAAAAAAAAAAAAAAAAAAAAGAAGTAACAAAGACAATCAGTATTTTTACTCTATTTTTCTCACGTGACAAAGATGGGTAATGAGAAGAACAAAAGAATGAAACTAGTTTCATCAAGTCTCCCATATGCTTGCTTACTTCAAGCATAAGAAGAACTTTCAGAATTGGGAGCAGTCAGTTCCTCGGGCTCCCAGCTTTTATTTTTTCTATTTTTTATATTTTTCATAGAATTTTTATTTTATTTTCAATATACAAAATATATCTATTACCACATTGTAGATACAAAATAATTAGCCATTTACATGCAATAAACATTAATATTTCAAGAAAAATGATTTTAAATATTACTGAGACTATACACACAGTATAATATCACGAAAGTTGTAGGCAATATTAAAAATCTGCAAATAACAGGATTACTTCTATTATATTCTAAAATATTTTTTTCTCTGGCTCTATTTTTGTTCATCAGTTTATGTTGTTCATTATATTCCACAAATGAGTGAAATCATGTGATATTTATCTTTCTCTGACTGGCTTATTTCACTTAGCATAATGCTCTCCAGGTCCATCCATGCTACTGCAAATGGTAAGAGTTCCTTCTTTTTTTTACAGCAGCATAGTATTCCATTGTGATGTACCAGTTTTTAATCCACTCATCTGCTGATAGGCATTTAGGCTGTTTCCAAATCTTAGCTATTGTAAATTGTGCTGCTATGAACATAGGGGTGCATATATCCTTTCTGCTTGGTGTTTCTGATTTCTTGGGATATATTCTTAGAAGTGGGATTATTGGGTCAAATGGGAGTTCCATTTTTAACTTTTTGAGGAATCTCCATACTGTTTTCCACAGTAGCTGCACTAGTCTGCATTCCCACCAGCAGTGCACAAGTGTTCCTTTTTCTCTACATCCTTTCCAGCACTTGTCGTTTGTTGATTTGTTGATGATAGCCATTCTGACAGGGGTGAGATGTTGTTTTGATTTGCATTTCTCAGATGATTAGTGACTTTGAGCATGTTCTCATATGTTTCTTGGCCTCTTTCAAAAAGTGTCTTTTTAGGTCCTTTGCCCTTTTTTGAATGGATTGTTTAATCTTCCTTTTGTTAAGTTGTATCAGGCTCCCAGCTTTTAATAGCCTATTAGCTACCCTAAACTATCCCAGATAGAGAGTTAACCAAACTACTTCTCAAGAACCTTCAAAATAAATTATTCTGGTAAAGCTCTATTGACAGAAAACACTTTTGTATAAAAACTAGAAATGTACTAGAAAATCAATTTTCAGCAAGAGCACTCTACAAGTAGACTCACCTGCTAAACTTTTGAGCCAGCTACTAAAGCTGACTCAACCCTTCCCTTCATTCGGCTTATTAGGATGACCAGCAGATGAGGAGCATGAAGAAGTCTATTGGTGTTCCCTCCTGACATCTATCAGAATACTCCCTACTCCTGATAATCTCAAGGAAATAGCCAAGAAGTAAAAGGAGCCACTATTTCCAAAATGGTTGGAGCCCCTGAATAAGGGAGACGCTTACAAATGAGAGAGAGACTGAGGAAGGGGAGGAGAAAGGAGGAGAAGGGAGAGGAGGAAAGGGAGAGAGGACGAGGAGGGGTCAATGAGAGAAGGAGGGAGGAAAGGAGACGAAGAGGGAAGAGGTAGAGAGAAGCAAGCAATGTAAGTAAAATGAGAAGAATCTAACAGTATTACCTGGCAGGGAACTGTAACTTCTTCCAAGAGGCACAAGTGGCTTTATTCGTTTTAAACTTGCTCTCATTCTAGAGCAATACATATTCTAGTGAGGAGAAAAAGAAACGACATTAACTTTGTCAGCATGACTCATTACAGTAGTTTTAACATCGTAACTATGCTTTGTCAGAGGACAAAATACTTTAAATCTCCTTAAAGCAGTCCCAATTTATTAACTCCAATTCTTTTTAAAAGTGACAACCCAAATTATACTACAGGAAAGACAAAGAATAAAATTAAGACTAGTTTGCTATTTTAAGCTGACCTTAGATGCCAGTTCTCCTAGACCTGCAGCATTTATCATCACAGAGAACTTGATAGAAAGACAAGCTCTCAGGACCCACTCCAAACAACGGAACCAGATGCTGTGGAGATGGGGCAGAACAATCGGTGTTATAACAAGCTCTCCAGGTGATGCTGATAGCTACAGTTTGAGAACCAAGATCCTGAAGTTTCCAGAGACTCATTAATATTAAAAAGGTCTCTCACTGGCTACTCCTTCAACTGCAAAGAGATGGTGGGGGTCATGAACTCTAAAACTATTGGATGTTTTCAGGATTTAAAAGAGTGCCTACAGATTAGAATCACCTGGAAAGCTTTTAAAAAACATTTGGGCCCTAGGTTTCGTTCAGTGGATAGAGCGTCTGCCTGTGGACTGAAGGGTCCCAGGTTCGATTCCGGTCAAGGGCACATGCCCGGGTTGCAGGCTCCATCACTAGTTGTGGGGGAGTGTGCAGGATCCTCTCTCATCATTGAGATTTCTATCACTCCCTCTCCCTTCCTCTCTGAAATCAATTAAAAAACAAACAAACAAAAAAACATTGGGGTGGGGGAAGCAGGGGCTGGCATTTTAAAAAGTTGCCCAGGAATCTTCGAATGGTCCCACGTAGATACTGAATATTCTCCATCCCAATTTATACTTGGACCACTAGATACACATTTAATGGCTGACAATGTATTTGGAATTGTTACAGTTAAGAGTATGTAATGATTTGGGGCTGCCACAAACTGCCTTTTATATCATCATGGAATATAAAAGCTTGTGCCTTCTATATTATTTCTTCATTAGTTACCAAGTTTCTAGCAATAAAGCACTATTATCCTAGGAAAATATTTTAAAAGTAAAGAAGAAACTCAAAGCTATTAAAATTTTCACCAAGGTAATGATCAAGGTAAGACAGTGTGTGTAGTCTAAAAGCATTAGCAATGAAAACACTAGAGAAAAACTGTAATTGTTTGGGCCACTAATGACCTCAAAATGGAATACAGAAATAGATATTCTTCAAAATGCTGCAAAGGTGGTTTTAAAGCAGTAAAATGAATTTATAAACTAATGATAAGGCATGCTTCTTCTTGGTTACAGGTTCTCCCATACCTGTAAAAAAGATATATATATATCTATCTATCTATCTCCTTTGGGAAATAAAGTAAATGAAGTATATTTAATTTTACAAGAAAAACTTACACAAATGTGCAAGCTGGATATTTTCTTATGATTCACTGCAAATATCCTCAAGTTGGACAACATCTTGGCCCTCTAAACTGTTATCCTCTGAAAAAGAAATATACAAGATTATAAAACTAAGTTTACATATTCCATGTCAGTAATACATATGTAAGGCGTATGTAGATATGTGGTGAAAATGTATTACTTTTAAAAAGTAGGAACAATATTTTTAGCTATCAAAAACAATGCATTTTTCAGAAAATGGAAATTCTGACTAAACATGAGGAATACAGTTCCAAGCTTAAAGTGTTCCTTGTTCTTTTCAACATGCTTTTAATTCTTCAAAAAAATATACAAAGATAGTATAGAAAAAGATTTATTTAAATTATAAAAATATATCATACCAACCAAAATTTTTATGTAAAATGTATAGAATTAAGTATAGAAAGGTTAAACATCTACCTACATGTCGGTAATTTTTCATTGGTAATATAACTTTTTTAATTATCCGTATATTCTGATTTTTTCTACCATAAATATGTAAAAAAATATACAAAAGCAAGTCCTCTTCTATAATTATAGAAACTAAGCATCTTTAGTTTTAAAACATTTACTAAATATGTTAGTAAATGTTCTCTATGTTTCGAGTACACTAACAAAGCTATGAGAAATGCATGGAAGCATTTGATTGGATGGAGAGACAAAAACAGATAGGGTTAAACCAGTGTGCCCAATATTATGTAAGAAGCCATGTCAAAAGATTATTATTCCTCTTAAATTTGCTTTTTTCTGTATCTTAAGACAGAAATATTCACTATCCATATTCAGGAAGTCACCAAATCCTTTTGATTTTACTTCCTAAATATATCTTGAATCCACTCCCTCTTCATTTCTAACGCCAAAGTGCAGGATGTTTGCAAAATCATGCACGTTAGATCTCTTCTAAAATAGAACAATGGATTCTAACATAACAGAACAGAAAAAGTTCACTAGTATGATTTGCTTTCCCATGGCAACTAACCTTTAAGAAACTATCACTAGTCAAAGCCTACTACAGCGTCCACAATTTTCTGAAAAGATAATTAAAATAATCTTTCCTTTCCCAATCATAAATACATGTATGTATAAGGCTGAATCTTCTTACACTTCAACCAAAAAATTTTTAAAAAGATATATAGTAACAAATACAGAAGCAGGAATGAGATGCCAGCTGTTTTCTACTACATCAGACATTAAAGCAGTGGTTGTCAACCTTGGCTACACATTAGAATCACCTGGGAATCTTTTTAAAATCCTGATTTCTGGGCCTCATCCTTCAGAAATTCTGTTTCTTTGTTTTGGGGTGGAGCCACAACATTAGTAACAAAGAAACAGAATTTCTGGAGGATGGGGCCCAGAAATCAGGATTTTAAAAAGATTCCCAGGTGATTCTAATATGCAGCCAAGGTTCACAACCACTGCATTAAAGAGACTTACAAAATTGTAAACCAAAGTAAAACACTCTTCAAACTATTTTTGTTTTGGAAACTGGGCATTTTTCATAAAACTTATTACTTACATTAACATTTAATGGACGTATAACTTTTTAATGAGTGACTAAAATATTTTAACGTTTTGCTTTAATTTCTAATATTTGAATATCAATTATAACCCATATAAACAAACCTCTCTAGAGTTCTGAATCATTTTTAGGAGTGTGAAGGGTTCCAATAGACCAAAAATTTTGAGACACTTACTCCAACACCGTGTTTCCCAAAGAGAGTGCCCATCATTATTTTAGGTTATAGACCAAAAAAAAAAAAAAAATTGTTTACTAAATAATTAGAAAAAATAGCCAACAAATCCTGTGATTTTATACACAGTGTTGTTTAAGGTGATGTGATGAAGTTAAATTAGTTTACATAAGACAATGTATGGGGAAATGTTAAGTAAATAATATAACATAGTAAAATATGAAGTAAATAACACAGGTGACATTCATCTATGACCAGTCTTACAAGGTAGTCCTCAAATCACTCAAGTGGGAAATGCTGTTTTAATCCATTAACACATACCTTCAAATAAACCACATCTTGTCACTTCCTTCCTTAAGGTTTTTATCATAAATCTACCCCAGCTCCCTTCACAGCTCTGCACTCTCCTATTCCCTGCTCTACGCTGGGGAGCTGTACCAGAATTCCCCAGCACGCCGCGCTCTGCCACCTTTACACCTGTGCGGTCGCCGCCGCCTGAAAGCGTCCTGGAGTTCCCAAAGCCCCTCCCCGGCAAATTCCTACTCAACCTCCAAGCTCCTTGGAAGCCTTTCCTAATTCCCCACAAAGTTTTAATACTACCCTCTCGGTGTTTTTATAACACTTGGAGTTTATATTCACTCATGACAAATAGGGTATTTACACGTTCTCTCCACTACTGTGAGCTCCCCCAAAGCAGGGCTCTTCTACCAGCAGTGCCTGGCACAACGCCTCGTTTTTCTGACCTATAGCACTTACGGCACCTCGGTGGTTTTCTTCTTCCCCGTGGGCAGAAGAGTGGTATCTTACCAGGGTTAACCATTGAGTTATTCATCCTTAGACTGGAGAATGCTTCAGTGCTCACTAAAAGCTGTTTAACACCCGATGGCATAAGAAGGGCTGTTGCATCCTTGAAGGTCAGCGGTGCCCCAGGCGGGCAAGGTCTTAGGCACGCGGAGCCGCGCCAAGCGGTTCGGTACCCACCTGGCGTTCAGGCGCATCACGGAAGCCAGCGTTTTCCCTCCAGGCTGTTGTGAGCGGGAGTCCGGGCCGCGCAAAAGTCTGCACAGACAGCAAGCCGCAACGTCCGCCTACCTCGGGGAACGCCGTGGTGCCTCTAGAACCGATCCTATATCCTCTCGCTTCTGCCCCCACTGCCCCGACACTTGCAGCACACTACTTCCGGTGGTGCAACACTCAAACGCCTCCGACCAACAACTTCCGCTCTTCTCGCTAAAGGCGGAGAACAGAGCTCGGAACGAATGCGTCGAGCTTTCGCTGGAGTCGGTCGTTTGAGAAGTGCCCCTTTCCTGTCGCGAGTTGCGAAGAGGTGGTTCGCGTGTCTCTGAAACCCGAGAATTGAGAGCTTCTTCGCGCCCGGGGGACTGCACCCGGCGGCCCGGCGGCCGTCACCATGGTAAGGAGGTGGCCTCGGGCGCTCGCTACGTGGGGCGTCAGAGATGGTGGGGTCTAGGGTCCCTGGGGCGCTGGGGCTGGGGTCAGAGGTGGTAGGCGGAAGTGAGGTTCAGCTGGAGGGAATGAGAATAGACCTCGAGGGGTCGGCTCCGTGGGATGAAAAGAAACCTTAACACTGGGGACACAGAATGGGGTATTTGCCAGAGCACAAGCTTGAGAGCAAGACGGGATCACTCTTTTAAATTTCTGGTTTTACCATATGTTGCGGGGCCATCGGTGCCAGAACCTAGCGATAACCCTACGCTGTAGGCATTAAGCCCGCCGCCACCTCATTTCACTGCTGAGGAAGCTGAGGGCATGCCTTGGCACTGGCCGGCTCACAGCCACGCCTGGCTGCCAGGTCCTACTACAGCTGTACTCTGTTTCTGTGCAACATAAATTCCACGTACCTTGCACCTGGTTGCTGCAGTTTGTGTGCTAGCAGTTGAAAACACCACACCTGATGCATAGTACCCTGCTACTTAGCATTATTCTCCGTGGAGTTGGCTTTGTGTCATTATTTTATTTTTGCAGTATTAAAATCCAAATGGACTGGGGCTTCATATTGAAACAGAATTGGCATATAAAATAGGCAGTTAAAAAGCAAAGGGGATCTCAGACATTGCTGGTGAAATGCAAAATAGTACAGCCACTTCAGAACATTGGACATATGTCCAAAGAGGTATATGCATGTTTATTCGCTAAAAAGTAGGAGGAAACAGGTATCCATCACTGGTCCGTGGATAAACAAATGGTGGTCTGTCCATACAATGGATACTACTTGGCAGCGAAGTAAAGGAAGTGCTAATACATGCAACATGTGGGGAATCTCCAAAGCCTTATGCTAAGTGAAAGAAGCGAGATGCAACAGGTAGATATTGTAGATTCCATTTGCATTTCATTCTGGGAAAGGCAAAACTAGAGCAAAAGAAACCAGATTGGAGGCAGTAAAAGAGGAATGACTGCCAAGTGGCACAAGGCAACTTTCTGGGGGTTGGAAATATTTTCTATCTTGATTTTGGTGCTTAAACAACTGTATAGTTTGTCAAAACTGACAACTGTGTGAGCTCCTGAATCAGATCATCCCTTTGGTATAGTTAAGTGGATTTTGGGCAGTTCCCTTCAGTGAACAGTAACTTTCACTGAGATTATTAAATGTATATCCTGATGCCTAATATCATCCACGATCAAAATTTATTTAACATATATCATGATAATAGATAATACTGCAAGTGTTACTTAAGGAAGAGAACATTTGGGTGAGATAGAATCTTCTGTATCTCATATGTTGCTCAAAAGAAATTAAAGTTAACATTTCTTGTATCATGATAGCCACAAAACGAGTATATTGAGTTACACCGGAAGCGCTATGGATACCGTTTGGATTACCATGAGAAAAAGAGAAAGAAGGAAGGTCGAGAAGCTCACGAACGTTCAAAGAAGGCGAAAAAGATGATTGGTCTGAAGGCTAAGCTCTACCATAAACAGCGCCATGCTGAGAAAATACAGATGAAAAAGACGTAAGTGATCGTTTGTTGTAGCAAGTTAACATCTTTTGAGTAAGTTATTAAAAATGGTAATGTTGAATCTTTTCCCTTTTTGGTAGTATCAAGATGCATGAAAAACGAAACACCAAACAAAAGAATGATGAAAAGACTCCACAAGGAGCAGTACCTGCATATCTACTGGACAGAGAGGGACAGTCCCGGGCTAAAGTACTTTCCAATATGATTAAACAAAAACGAAAAGAAAAAGCGGTAAGCAATAAAAAATTAAGTCTTTACCTTTTTTTTGTTCAGGAGAATTAAAATCAAATTTGAGGGGCTTGATTTGTTTTTTCAGTTTAATTGTAACAGACTGTGTACAGTTGTTTGTGATAACTCACTACATTCGGACCAGTGCCCAGTTTAATTGTAAACATGAAGTCCAACTATTCTCACTTAGATGTAGAAGTCTTTGTAAATTTCATTTTGTGTAAAATGTTTAAGTAATATAATTGCTTTCTCATCAGCCAGCAAGCACATTTTAGTATTAGTTTTCTTGAAAATTTATTAGAAAACAACGAATCTTTAGTTTTTAAAAAATTATTTAAAAACAAAAAGTGAGTAAGCAGTGAATCTCAAATTTAGTATTTTAACAGCTTCCTAAACTTGACAGCTCCTAATACTGTGCTTTTGTGGAGAAGGAGACAACCGCTGCTTGTTTATGCTGCCGTGCAGTGTGTTAAAATTGGGTTAAAAGTTAGATAGTGGAGCCCTAGCCAGTTTGGCTCAATGGATAGAGCACTGGCCTGTGGACTGAAGGGTTCGATTCCAGTCAGGGGCACATGCCTGGTTGCGGGCTCGATCCCCAGTGAGGGGCGTGCAGGAGGCAGCTGATTAGTGATTCTCTCTCATCATTGATGTTTCTGTTTCTCCTCCCTTCCTCTCTGAAATCAATAAAAATATATTTATTAAAAAAGGAAAGGTTGGATAGTGAGAAACATCCCCAGGTGATTGAACACAAATAAAAATTCAGCAGTTCTTAAAAATTTTTTCTGGATTGTGCTTAGTGTTAAATTCTGCTAAAAATGGAGGAAAGGCATAGATGCTACTTACACATTTGGTGGTAGATCAGTAGAAATCCAGGAAGCAGTAGGATATGTGGTAACTATATTTAAAGAACTTTCACAGTCTCCAAATTTCATTTTTAAGATGTTACTGCGGGTTTTTTGTTACGTAATTATCCAAAATGAGAATGGTAGAACTTTAGCACCGAAAGAAACTTTAGAGACTATCTAGCTATCCCCTCCGTATTTTACAGATGAAGAGATTGGAGTCTGGGAGGTTGTAAATCATCTGCATGGTCACGTGTCTATGAATTGGTAGAATAACCTCTCAGACCTTTGCATTAGTAATAAGTCCAGAATTCTTCCTACTGTCTTTCACTTCTTCAGTTTTTTCACAGAATTTAATGTGCATTCTAGGGAAGTACAAAATATCTGGTGATGCATTTTGTCTAGTAATGCATTCTAAAAATCCATTTGAGGTAGAAATACAAAGATAGGTTAAAAGACAGTCTTCCAGTTTTACACTTTAGTAGTAAGCACATATACTGCCTAAGAAGTCATTGCCTTAGTACAGGTGGTATTTTTCATCCATAACAAAGCTTTAAGATTTTTAGCTTAAGCAAACCATTTTATTTAATAACGTACCTATGATATGTAAACTAGTTTCAATTATTCGGGGGTTTGTAAGGAAACAGTGCAGACCTCTAGAAAACATTGGAGCCATGATCTTGTTGGTTAAGGAAAAAAGTGAAGTACGGCTTTGTACAACTAAAACGTGCATGACTTCTTATTCCCATTGTCTTTTACTAACAATGTAAATTTTAACTGTGGTCTATTTTTAGGGAAAATGGGAAGTCCCTTTGCCCAAAGTTCGTGCCCAGGGAGAAACAGAGGTATTAAAAGTTATTCGAACAGGAAAGAGAAAGAAAAAAGCATGGAAGAGGATGGTTACTAAAGTCTGCTTTGTTGGAGATGGCTTTACTCGAAAACCACCTAAATATGAAAGGTTCATTAGGCCAATGGTAAGTCCCTTGCAAGAGTGCAGTGGCTTAAATATTAGTTCCTGTATTAAACTAGATAAAGTACATTCGTTTCCTGAAATTCCTAAATTGATATAAAATACTAGTATAGCTTGAAAGACATTTTAAGATTGTTTTTGTTATTTTAAATTTTAAAGGATTGCTTAGGACTTTTCCACTATCATCAAAATCTTGTCTTCAGTTTCATAAGAGATTTGAGATGAAAAAAAGAATTTCCATTACGTTGTCAGTGAATCTTCACTTTTAAAAATGGCTTATTAGGATCTTCATTTTCCACATGAAGTAATTTTATTCATTCAGTAAGTGATCTATATGCCTGACTCTTGTCTGAGAGCAGTTAAAAAACTTGAGTAGGGCTGTTTTCAAGAGTCAATTCTGGTTTACTAAGGTGAGTAGCTTAATGCTTGAAAACATTCAGTATGCAAACATTGCATTAAGCAAGTTTAATGTAAAAGTGGGACTTTACTTTCTTATTGACAGCAGTAATGGTCAAAACCAGTCGACCTATTTCTCCCCTTCCCCTCCAATCCCCTCCACCCCCCACCACAACCAAATATAATTGAAGATACATTTTTACAAAAGCCTTTAAACAGACTGAATTATTCTCCCAACTGGGTACCCAGCCTGCTTAGAGAAACAAAGAATCAGAGGAAAGTTGGCAGTGTCACTCTAGCTCTCAACCTGAATTTTTAATGGATTAAAATGTCAAACAGGCTGTTTCTATAAATAAAGTTCTATTGGAACACAGTCATGCCTGTTGATACTGTCCATGGCTATTTTTTTTCTGCAGAATTTGAGTAGTTTTCAACAGAGACCATATGGCCTGCAAAGCTTAAAATGCTCAATTTAGGTCATTTATGGAAATCATCCCATCCACCAATCTCTAGATTCCATCATGGACTCCCCTTAATTGATTTCATATTCATAATCTTCTAAATACAATTTGGTGATCTTATCTGTTCTACAGAGAGAGGACATGCCAGTCAGGTTGTTCTAGACTCAGTAGCTTGGCAGATACATATTTTGTGAATTAACCAGATGGCATTCTGAATGGTTCCTTGCCAGCTTGATTAATGAGTCCTTTACTAAGAACTTGATTTAGTATCATTTGCTGCCTACCTCTATTTAGTTAATTATCGCATTCAAGAGACTGCAAAGTGTTGTGGCTTTTTAACATGCCACATTCCTAAAGACCACATCGAGGTGACTGGGTGACTATGGTCTCTTCCAGTCCTTGACCAGTGTTACCATCAGTGCAAAGAAAGCTAACAACTTTCATCATGGAAGTTAGCTGAGGTACATAAAGACTTGGAATCAGAATGCTTAAATTTGATTGCATCCATACACCATTTAACCTGTGAACAAGTCATTTAGCCTGCTAATCTTTTTTTTATTGTTTTAAAAAAAGTAGGGTAATTGTATTTATCCTGTAACTGAGATTTTTAGTCTGTAGAATTAACTATAGGGAAATTTATTCTGTAACTGAGATTTTTAGTTTGTAGAATTGCATTTTTATTTGATGCCTTAAGATTTTACTTTCAATTCTTTTGTTTTTTGTTTTTGAGACTTGGAAAAGATAAGCAAAAAAAGACCATTACTCATTGTTAACCTTTTGGACTCAAACATCCTTGCATTTGACTTACTAGGGCTTACGTTTCAAGAAGGCCCATGTAACACATCCTGAACTGAAAGCTACCTTTTGCCTGCCAATACTTGGTGTAAAGAAGAATCCCTCCTCCCCACTTTATACAACCTTGGGTGTTATTACCAAAGGTACTGTCATCGAGGTGAACGTGAGTGAGTTGGGCCTTGTGACACAAGGAGGCAAGGTTATTTGGGGTAAGTAAATTTGTTAGTATGGGGATGCTGCTCTTGTAATCCTAAAAACAAATTTTCAAGTTGACATAAAGTACACAGCAAACTGTAATGTGGAAGACATAGATAAGTTCACACTTGATGTAAAGCAGATTTATATCTTTAGGAAGAATACTTTTTGTAGAAAAAGTAGTTATGAATATAATTTAACTTAGTTTCAGTTATATGAGATGTACTACATTGCTAGACTTTGATGCTATATTTAAAAAGAAATTAATTACCAGGGAAACAGATGCCAAGATATGGTTATAACTAAAAAATATTGGAATATAATAAATTAACCGTGAGTGGAAGAAGGAAAGCATATATCAAACAGCCACACTCTTTCAGTGGTAATGAAAAACTAAAATGTCATGTAATTATAAATTCCTTTTCCTCATTTTCTTGCTTTTCTGCTTTTAATGCCCAGATATTCCTAAACTTGAATGTTCTTTGAAAGGGAAGAATCCTATATAATAACAGGCTAATATGCAAATTGTCCCTTTGGCCAGGAGTTCAACCAGGGGGTGGGGCCGGTCAGCCAACCACCTGGATCGGGGGTGGGTCAGCCAGACCCCACCCATGCACGAATTCATGCACTGGGCCTCTAGTATCTTCTATAACTCTTAAAAGTAGTAAATTAGAAATATTGGGGCAAAGGTTATATTTTTTAAAGTTTTTATTAGCTAACATCCCTCTTTTTCTTCATTTTGTTTCCTTAGGAAAATATGCTCAGGTTACCAACAATCCTGAAAATGATGGGTGCATAAATGCAGTCTTACTGGTTTGACAGCAGTTTCATACAAGTAACTTTGTAATTGTTGAAGATTATGCACCAATCAGGAAAATTCCTTTACTATGATGTTTCTGAGTGCTATCAAACAGCTAACATGTCTGCAATCATCAAGAGAATTATTTATTCTATTGTAAAGAACATTAAAATGGCCCAGTTTTACAAATTGGTCTTTATTTTGGGGTCTGTTTATCACTTAGGTGCTCATGAAATTGAATGATTAAAAAAAGCAATTATAACAGTTTCCTACTTCATCAATAACTATCTGTTTTAATAAGTGGGTATTCAGCATGCAGATCTAACATTTCTGGAAAGCCAGTGTAGTTAACACCTTTTATCCTAAGAGTTAATGCACACTTAATATGGGGCCTACGCTATAAAACTGTCATATCTAAAACCTCACCTCATTATTTATTCATCATTAGTCCTAAAAATGTAGCATTAACACACCTGGTAATGTTAAGTTTATAAAGTATTCACATTGAAGGCATACGAGAAAAGGTACACTACAGTAAGTCGAATTCAGAAGAAATTTAGATAAATCTTTTCTCCCGTAATTCTTAATTTCTTCAGACAGTAAGTCAGTAGTTAGTATGTTAAACATTTTCTTCTCTTACCATATATAGTAACACCTACTTGGAACTGTGCTTTCTACTTGCAACATGAAAAACACCAAAATGTTTATACTTTTAGCATTTTCTGTATTCTGAACTCGGTAGTACAGTGGGGCCTTGACTTACGAGTGTCCTGACTAATGAGTTTTTTGAGATAGCAGCTGTCTCTCAGCCGATTTTTTGCATTGAGTTGACAGTAATTTGAGTTAACGAGCTCGGTCTCGGAACGAATTAAACTCCTAAGTCAAGGCCCCACTGTATATTTCTATTTTTAGAGTCTGAAATTTGTTTAAATCCAGAAAAAATGGTTTTAAAAAGAAAAAGACTGCACTGATGCCCTTAAAAGAGAAATATATTTGTAGTCACATAAAAAAGATCATGTTTTAGGGTAATTGTCAAAGCACCTTTGTGATATGAATTATGTTGGTGGCTTTGAGCTTTAGGGTGTCTATATATTAATCTATAGTTGTTTTAAATTGTTTATTTTTAAAAATCTGTTCTGAAGGTACAACCAGTATGAACACATTCTGTATCCAAATACATCATCAATGAAATTAGGGAAAAAAGGGAAAGAATTTCAAAACACAGACCAAGAACAATCACAAAATATATGTTTAATTACTACTTTTAAACTAAAAAAACAACTACCAAGAAAATTTCAGTAAGACCTGCTATTCTAAATATTGTAATATCTTTTCTAAGTTCTATAAACAATAAAAGGTTTAGAACACAGGAAAAGAAAGGCTGGCTAGTCCTTGGGAATGACTATCCAGTATAATACAATTACTTCACAATGACAGAAGCTTAACCTTTCTTACAATTAGTTTTAACATGATTTTGCCACTAATAGAAATGAACGACTTAGGTTTTGGAAGGTGAAAGAAAACACTGACTAAAGGTAAGCCCATGATGCTACAGAACTGAGATGTTTTTTAAAATAAGCAAATTAACTTATACAAAGCCTGATATTGACAGAAACGTAACTCATCGCATCCATGAAATACCGGATAACACCTTGAACAATACTGATGTTAGTGGACATACCAGGCAGAAATATATTTGTAAAATACTGTCACATGGATGAGTAATGTCAATATAAATTCTTTATTTACACTTTAAGATTCTGTTTCAGATTGCTGGTGTGACCAAATTTAGAAGGTAATCCCTAAGGGTAAAGCAGAACATAAGAGCAGATATCAGATGCTACGTAAACTCTCAATCTGATGCAATCACAACCCACCAAGATAATTTTCTAAAGTCACTAAAACCATTTTAGGTAGCATGGTGTTCTGGTGGTCAGCAAAAAGTGAACCATTAATCACTGTAGTTGTCTTTCCTGTGATAATTCTCTGTACTTAATGGAAAACACCATGAATAGAGACACAATTTAAGCAAGTGACTGATAGTCTGTCATGCTATTTGATTTTATAAAAAATCATAATAGACCCTCATCTTTAAAAGCTGTAGAAGAGCTTTATAATAAATTCTTAAATATACTTATTTCTGTGATGTCCAGCAATTGAATAAACTTAAAAGAACTAAAATTTTGTTAATAACTGCTCTATATTACACAAGGAAATACATATTTACACAAACTAAAGTGAACTTCCTTCTCCACGAATAAGACTTCTAAACAAAACAATCCACAAAGAATTACAGAATGTGACTGGATACTCAACAACTGGACTAGCTGTTTGAAATCAAATTTCTGTCCTCTAGTTCTGAAAGTTTTACTAACGATTTGCAAAAACAAGTATCTGATTAAGTTTTATTTAGTTTTCTAGTTGATATATTTTGTTATAAATTCTATACTCACTGAGTATAGAACTCATTTACTGAAAAAAAAAGCATGTTACTGAATGTGAATGTTAGGGTTTTTCATGTGACTCACTTTTCCTCCTTTACTATCTATAAGCGCCAAAATAACATTTTTCTGCCAGACAACATGTAACAAGTTTTCTTGTGTGCTGAACAAAAAGTTTTGAAATTGCCTAAAATGCACATCTTGTTTAAGAATAAACCAAACAAGTTCAACTGTTAGTCCCTGGCAATCACATGAATAACCATTTCTTTTTGTAGACTCAGTAACCATATTCACACATCAAGAGTTGTCAGTGATTTCAACCTTCTTAAATTCCACCTTTTTATAGAAAGTATTTTGAAGAGAAAATAATCCCAAGTAAAATAAGTGTTGGATTTTTATAAATTTAAAATGGAAAGGTTAAGAATAAGAACTCACTAAATCTTAATCTTTAATTCCCTATTTGTGGTTTTAACAAATGTTTTTCATACAACATGTAAGAACGTAAACATTTGATAGGGAATTAGTACTACTCATACTTTTTTCTTTCACTTATTTAGCATTTTTATTTTTTGAGAAAACAGCCAAAGTGCTGTAATTTTCATTTAGCCCTAAATCTGGCTTATCCCAACCAATAATTAAAGAAAATTTGGGGATACAAGTACTCAAAATTTTACAATGAATAGGAAGGTTTGCCATTTTGCCTGCTTAAAGAACTTGGATCTTTCTAAAATACCAACATCCCCCTGAAAAATGTAATGACATAACTTGACTGTGGACTAAAAAACATTTAACATCAATCCTTAGCATTATTTGTCAAATAATGACAAAAAGTTCTAACTCATTTTTTCATAATGAACCAAGCCTGTTTTAAAAACAATCTAAGTGGTCTCAAAGCATTCTTCAACTTAAGTACACATCTGAGTACACATAATACTTCCAAAGAGCGGTATTATTTCGAATTTCTCTTTGGATCCTAAGAATAAC
The DNA here is from genome assembly GCF_014108235.1 of Myotis myotis. NCBI lineage: Eukaryota > Metazoa > Chordata > Mammalia > Chiroptera > Vespertilionidae > Myotis > Myotis myotis. Next base: position 39,991,138 of record NW_023416357.1, read on the forward strand.
CATTTTGTTCATATCTAAATAAATTACTCTACAAAAATTAACAATTGAGGGTTTTGTTGTTTTTAAGTTTTCCTGGGCAAAGGCCTTTGCTATGGCAACACAATGAACAGGCTGGCTTGTAACCTGTCCTCAAAACAAATCAAGAGTAAAAGCAAGACCGAAGGGACAAAGCCTCAATTTGACTTAAGCTCTGGTAACAGTTCCTAGGGCAGCGTTACTGCTGTCATCCAGATCTAAGTGGGGCGTAGTTTCATACCTACCCAAAGTGATGCTGAGGGCATAAGCTGGCAGGCAGGCAGGCAGATTTTTTGACAGGATTCACTCTGTGAGGGAAGTGGATGAACGCTGAGAGGAATATAAATAAGATTCTAGAATAAGGGCAATAGCAGGATTAAGAAGAACTCTTAGGAAGGGGCCTCTTCTAATGTATATGTGTTAACTAGGTGAAGACAAAAGTATAGTTCCCAACTTCAAAAGAAAATTTAAATAATTATATTAGTACCTACATGCCAGAGTTAAATCCCTAGCACTACTGTTAATATTAGATGTTATAAGGAGTGAGTTGGAAAGTTTGTACCTATTCGGAAAAGTCAAATGAAGAAACTGCATCTAAACTACAATGAATTAAGAGGCCAAAATACCGCCCTCATAAACCTTTGACCAAAAATTTATGTATTTGTGCTCTCATTTAGTCGAAATTATTCTAATTTACTGCCATTTTTGTTTAGGCATGCCTACATTTTTTAAAATGGTGATTAGTTTTGATAGTTAAGCTAAAACTTCTAGAACACTCCCCAAGTTTACTATTTAAAACTCAAGTGTAAAAGATTTCTGTAATCCTCACAATGAAAAGCCTACTACTTTGTTTTTTAATTTATATATCCTGAAATATTAATAGTCAGATGGCCCCAACTACTAAAGAAAATACAGTATGATCTGGTTTCCCCAAATCAAAACATGGTTAATAAAAATTAAAAAACTGTATTTACTCAAAGTAACCTGAAAATTAAAAACAATGGTGAATCCTAAGTCCTAAGAAGGAGGGAAAAACAGCATCATAAATAAGCTCAGAGTGAAATTCTGGAATTTTTGTCCTGTGCCCCGTGCTATTTATTACCATATCTTAAAAACAGTTATGTTACAAAGAGGATTTGTGATCTGCGTTTCTTCATTCAGGTCAGCTTGGCTTTCTTCTTAGCGGGTCCTTTGTATCCTTTGGCCTTTCTTCTTAAATTCCGCCTGTCTACAACAGGCACTTCCACTTCTATTTCCTCTGAGCTGCTATCCACAGTTTTTTCTATTGATTGTGTAAACTGATCCAGTTGCTCAGAAGATGCTTCCGACTGCTCTTCTGACTGGTTCTTCTGTCCTGCATTCTGTGAAAACTGCACATCTTCAAGTTCAACTTCTATCAAAGAACTCTGAGGAACAGCTGGAGATGTTTCCTGGGGCTCGGACACCCCCTCTTCAACCTGGTCTTCCAATGAGGAAGTAGTATTGGGTGACAAATTTTCAGAGATCGGTTCCTCAGAAAATTCAGCTACCGCAGAGTTTGGAAAACCACTGTCAGATTGCTCTTCATGTGGGATAGTGGCAGCATTGTCTGAACTCCCAAAATGTGCCTTCTTTCTTGGAACTTGTGGCAGTTTCTCTTCTGTGTGCCCCTTTCCATCAGATGGGCCTTCGTTTAACAACACTTCTGAGTCAGTTACATTTGAGGTCTAAAAATAAAAACCTGGTGAGCAAACTTGTGCAATATAGACCTTATGTAAATTATTCTTAGAAACCATTATGTAATGATACTAAACTGCATTTTAAAGACTTCAGTATTCATTACTTTACTTAACCATGTGTACATATTCTGAGTACAAGTCAATTTCTTCAAAATTGTCTTTGATAATTTGCATACATTAAGTTCTTGCTTTAAAGATATCATAAAAAGAATAATTTTAACTCAAAAAGTACTTAAGATGTTTTAAACTTCATATCAAGATTTTTCAAAACTTTTAGCTCAAAAGTTTTTATTTTCTTGGTGTTACTGGAGCCAGAACCAAGAGTCCCTTGGAACTTGACACTGTGCCACCCCACTAAATTTGACTACGGTTTTGTTAGATGACACGTAAGGGGAATGGAAATTTTATTCATTTATTTATCCTAGACGCTAATAAAGTAATTCTATACAATAGTTTTTTAGCTTTACATTTAAATATTCAAAATAAAAAATTAAATTTCTTTTAAAATAGTCCAAGTTTTTCCCACTAATCTGATGCCTCCTTAATTAAAACAAATTAAAATGATCATGTAAGCAAATAGGTACTCAAATATTTGGCAAAAATTTTTTTAGCCATTTTTCTAAGCTTTTACCTACAAAGTAAAACTCATTTTGTAAACATAAATCTGGTAAGAATGAATAGGTTATAAAGATTTGAATTTATGAAATATTACTGATTGCATCTTTGTAAAATACTGAATCGAGTATAAAATTTAATTTTTCTAAAGAAACTGTACATGTTAAAGGAGGAAAATATACATACTACTCTGCCCTTGCCATGTCACCAACACTAGAATATGTTAACTATAAAATGTTAGGTTAGCCCAACCCAGTTTTCTCAGTGGTTAGAGCATCAGCCCACGGATTGAAAGGTCCAGGGTTCAATTCTGGTTAAGGGCACGGCCTCGGTTGCAGGCTTACTCCCAGGGGCTCATGTGAGAGGCAACCAATCGATTTGTCCCTCTCACATCGATATTTCTCTCTGTCTCACCCCCTTCCTTCTACTCTGTCTAAAAAATCAATGGAAAAAATATCCTTGGGTGAGAATTAACAAAGCAAACAAAATATTAGGTTATTTCCCTCTTACCTTATCCTGTGCAACAGCCTCGGGGGGTTTTGAAGATTCTACCACCAGCGGAACTAGATTTGTAGGGTCTTCACTGGAATTAAAAGGCTGCAATTTAAATTCTTCATCTAAAACTTCACTAGTGGAGTCCTCCTCTTCAATTATAAGAGAGGTCTTAATAGTATCATCCATTACTTCACCATTCATAGGCTCTACTTCAGATTCCTACAGGGGGCAGGGGAGGAATATGTCAGGACATAATTACAGACTCACTTATTTGTCATGTAATGTGGGTCCATTCTCAGTCCTATCTGTCAGGTACCAAGACTCAGGATAAATTCTACCACATTATAGGGCAGGGGTTAAAGAATAGTGTTATCGGGGAAAAGGGGAAATGTATGAGGCAGGGTCAATAAAGAAAAGAATCCACAAGTCCCCCAAACTCCTCCTGTTCTCATGGAGAGAGAGGACAGGAACTGGATACACTATGGACAGTGTGGGTCTGAGATTCAATCATGAAACCCTGCCCCTTCTTGCTCTTCCTTCTCAAGGGCAATCATGGGAGGAACCTTTTCAGTAAAAAGGCACCAGAGAGGGTCTAGATGTGGTGCCACCTCTTTACAGAACACCAGCTGCTCAGCACTTACCATCTTTGGAGCCTGTAGGAAGTGAGTTTACCCTGCCAGGGGGAAGGAACACTAGCAATCCTGTGGGAAGCTGAGTTTGGCTACAGGTTCCTGCAGGGATAAAACGAGCCCCCAATCTCAGTTCCCTGTCTAGTTAACTTAGCATCATTTCTGAACAATCCTCCTCCTTACCTCACATTAAAATATAGAAAAGTGATCTGATAACACAAACCCTGCAATTTCTAAAAATCTTCCAATGTTTATCAATATACAAGACTTCTATTTAATGTCTAATATTTCTAATCCTACTGATATTCTCGTAATTAGAAGGCATCTTATTACCATTTTAATAATAAGAAAACTGACGCACTCAAGTGTTCAGAAATAGATTTGGCTGAATTATATAGAACCCCTGAAATCATATAAAGAACATTTCCAAAAGGACTATTGAAATCAGGGCCTTAGATATACAAAATAACTTGCACAAAGAAAACAATTATAATAAAACTCATAAAAGAACCAATTAAGGCAGAAGACATATCAAAAGGAAGAAAATGAGAAAAATAGAGCAAAAGCTTTAAAAAATAGAATTCTGGTAACTAAAAGTGAGAAGCAACAGAAGAGAACAACTCAGTCCAGCCAGTTTTAGTTTTGGGAACTGAATGAAAGATAAGACATTTTTTACAAGGCTCAATACAGAAGTGATAAGAAAGAATAGCGATTGTGCTAAATTTGAGATGATAAAAGACATCTGTCTAAAGAGAAATATTCAGAAGGCAAGTAACATTATGAGACTACACTCTGGATCAATATTGAAAGTCTACAGTTATTGGTCATCCCCTCATTGAACCATTAGATTGGATGCATTTTCAAAAGAGAGAGGATGAACCAAAGAGCAGAAAGTCAAGAACTGAGTCTTTTAGATGAAAAAGCAGGACAGTCAAAAAATAAATAAAACAAAACAAAACTTAAGAGATAGGAAAACCAAGAAGTTAAAATATAGTAGTGTTAAAAAGCAAGGGAGCTAGAGAATCTTGAAGAGAGAGTAGTCAATCTAGGTCAGAAAATCCACTGGAATTCAATGGAAGTGGCACTGGTGACCTATAACAGTATGTGCTCAATGTATTGTTGGACAAATGAAACTGGTTAAATGAAGTATGTACAGTTAATATTAAGTTTTTAAAAGAGAAAAAAGCACAAATATATATATATGCCCATAAGCATCTAGGTCATGATGGCGAACCTATGACACACGTGTCAGAGGTGACACGCGAACTCATTTTTTTGGTTGATTTTTCTTTGTTAAATGGCATTTAAATATATAAAAAAATCAAAAATATAAATCTTTGTTTTACTACGGTTGCAAAGATCAAAAAATTTCTGTATGTGACACGGCACCAGAGTTAAGTTAGGGTTTTTCAAAATGTTGACACGCCGAGCTCAAAAGGTTCGCCATCACTGATAGGTGCACATAAACCTTTTTTATGTTTCAAATATAATTTACATTCAATATTATTCTATATTAGTTTCAGATGTACAGCAAAGTAGTTTTAAAAATCATGTACTTTACAGAGTGGTCCTCTGCTGTTTCAAGTACCCACCTGGCCCCACACATATTTATCACAATATTATTGACTATGTACCCTATGCTATAATCTACATCTCTGTGACTATCTTGTAACTGCCAATTTGTAGGGGTTTTTTGTTTGTTTTTTTGAGATAAACCCTTTTATTTATTTATTCTTCTCCATTTTGTTTAAAACAACCACCACCACCACCTTAATATTTACTGATAGCCCTTCCCCCTCACCCCTCCTTGGGCTGGGGATAATGGGGAAATGGCCGCCAGGGGCGGGGCTGACCATAGAGCCCCTTGGAGAGGTAATGGAACCCAAGTCCCCTCCCCAGGGGACGGGGCGCCTGTAGTGTATGAACTGGGGAGTTAACGGGACTCTTGAATCTCTTCTTTTTTTTTTTTTTTTAAATATATTTTATTGATATTTTTACAGAGAGGAAGGGAGAGAGATAGAGAGTTAGAAACATCGATGAGAGAGAAACATCGATCAGCTGCCTCCTGCACATCTCCCACTGGGGATATGCCCGCAACCCAGGTACATGCCCTTGATCGGAATCGAACCTGGGACCTTTCAGTCTGCAGGCCGACACTCTATCCACTGAGCCAAACCGGTTTCGGCTTGAATCTCTTCTTGTACCAACATATATGCCCTTGGCCATTAAGGGTAAGGAAGCATATGGGGAGGGGATTCCTACTGCTCCTCTATGTCCCTGCTCAGCCACCATCTCAGGAACTGAGGGCTAAGGAGCAAGAAAGTGGAGAAAGGGTGGGGGCAGGGTGTCACACAAAGGAGTACTGGTTATCAATGGCTCTGGGGTGGCCCCCTTCTTTTCCATCGCCTCCTAGTGGTCACTGCTGGAGCTGCACCATCGGTGTTGCTTTAGGGACCCCACTAGATCCAGGGCCTCCCTGGACCTCCATGCCTGGTGTCATGGCCTCTTCCAATTCAACCATGGGGACCAACTCAACCACGGGGACCAGCTCTTCCTGGATCCCTCCCCTGCCCACTTTCTCTTTCTCTTGCCTCTCTTTGGCTGCTGTGGCTGTTGCTGCTGCTACTTCTGACATCCCCGACGCCTCTTCTGCCCCAGGATGTGGGGGATCTGTCCATGAAGGGGGTTCAGGGGGTGGGGGTGGGTCGTGGGAGGTGTTCGGTTACACAGTCACTCGCTCCAAAGGGCATGAGGGTGCAGGAGGCATCAGGGTAGCGTCAATCTCCCTCGCACACCCCTGCATGGTTCCCGGCCTGCTCTCGGCCTCCTCACTTCTTGGGTGCACGGGCACCTCCTCCCCTGCAGACCTGCTCTGCTCACCCTGCTGCTGCTGGGAGGACACAACATAGCTGCCAAGGACAACATCACTGGGGCCTCCAGACTCCAGAGGGATGGGGTGCACCCGGAAATGCTTGAGCATATCAAAAATGGACTGGAACCACAGGTGCTGGACCCGGCACTGGCCCTCCTCATTCAGCGACAGACGCAGGTGCTTGGCCTTGCCCTGGGAGTTGAAAGTGAGGACATATTCGCCCGCCTCGTCTCACTCTGACGTACCAGGAAAACACCATGGGAGTCGGTGCCTCCGGCCAGTACTAACTGGGCAGCCTTGAGTCGAGAGAGCATCCCGTGGTACCAAAGATATCCTGAGAGGGGCTGCTCCCCCTCACCTCCCTCTATTCCCCCTGGAACAGGAATGACCCTGTGGCTGTTTCTGGAATGTCCAGTGGTGGGTAGTGGGTTGAGAGGGGATGAACTGTCCCAGCTGGGGGTTCCTCTTCAATGGGGATGCGGGGTGGCAACTCTGGGGGAAGCAGTTCCATTGAGTCAAAATGGGAGGCAGCAATGGAGGCGGAACTAGGGGAGATGGATGCTGAAGGGCGGTCTGAGAGGCCCCCATATGCCCCCTGGGACAGGCGGTGGTCGTTGCTCTCGCTGGGTCCCAGCAGTAGATCCTGGCTGGGCAGACTCTCTGAGTGATTCAGGCAGGGCAGTTCCAGGCTGTCTGTGTTCTCTCTTGTAAGAAATGAGGCCCCAGGGGCCAATGGGAGGGTCATGGTGTGGGGACTGGTAGCAGGGCAGGGCCCCGGACTCAGGCATTCTTGGATGTCAGACACCCAGGCCTTCACATGTAGAGCATCAGCTGTCTCCAGGATATACTCTGAGGAGCCTTCCACCTTAACCACAAATGTGTTCTCCGGATCAGGCATCTCCAGCACTGTGGTCGCCCGCACATCCGTGATGGTAGAGCAGGGAATGCTGAGCCAAGGCCGAGATGCCTTGGGTGGTACAAAGAATTCCAGGTGACTTCCTCCTCCTCCTCCTTCTCCTTCACTTTGAAGCAGTAAGCGACACTTCTGCCACCGAGGTTGCCCTCCTCCCCCTGAGGTAGGCCCAGCTGCCCCTCCTCCCCGGCCCACTCCAGCTGGGTCAGGGGCTGCCTCTTCAGCTCCCATGAAACTCAGCAGCTCTTCCCTCTGCACCATCCCTGCTCCATCCTTCAAGGTCCCTCCTCCCCGACTGAGTCTCAGCCTCTCAAAACGGTGAGTCCATCTGTCCCCCGGGGATGTTCCACCACTAACCAGCCCCCTGCCAACAGTCCCAGCCCCACCAGAGGAGTTGGAGGTGCTGTTTCCACCTAACACTGGGGGGCCTGATGAGGTCTCCAGGGGCCCGGCTGGGGAGGGAGGGTCCACGGTCCCCCGCCACTGCAGGACGCCACGGACTGAACCTCGGGCGGAGCGACCCACTGAACGGAGGGAGAAGCGTTTCTTTAGCTTCGGCTTCCAGGAGGAGGTTGTAGAAGAGGAAGAGACCGAGGAAGGGAGGAGGCCGGCCAGGTCCTCAGATGATGGAGAAGGGCTCGGCACAGCCAGAGGCCCGCCCGCCCTGCAGCTCTCAAGGGACAGGTCATGTGGCGGGATCTCCACACCAGGACTCAGAGGGGCCTGGACGGGTGGTGAGAGGGAGCCAGAGGCCCGGGCCACCTCAGCTTCAAATGCTGCAGGAAGAGCTCAGCGAAACGGCGGGAGAAGGCAGCCTCGGCCCCGGGCCCTGCATACTGGGGGTGGGAGGCCAGGTACAGGCGAAAACGGTGGGCAAAATCCAGGGCAACGGGACTCACAGAACTCCCGCCAACTAGGGGGAGGGGGTGGTGGCAAGGGAGGAGGAGAGGGGAAGGCCCCGTCCTCCAGGGAAGGGGCACCATTCATGACAGTCCCCAGGAGGTGCAGAGGGGGAGCCTGTGGGGAGGGGCAGCAAAGAGGGAAGCAGCCAGAAGACACGGGGTGAGCGGCAGCAGCTTTCCCCGTGGGAGTCTTAATAACCTCTGTAACAGATGCGGAAACTGAAGCTCAGAAAGGTTTCAGGGACTCGCTGGACCAACCTCAGCCACAGCCTCTCACTGCCTCAGCTCTAGGAGGAGCTAGGCCTACAGAGCTCAGAGACCCTGCCTCATGTATCCAACTCTTAGGGAGGTTGCTCCTTGAGGAGGGTGGATGGATGATGGATTGAAACAGCAACTGTCTTGGAAGCTGACCCCAGGGCCCAGCACCCAAGCCCTGTGTGAAGAAGGCCTGCAATGGTCACAGGCCACTTCTTTGCTGCCCCTTCAGTCTGGAGCTCAGAGGCAGCAGCACCAGGTGAGGAAAGGCTAGGAGGTCGGGTCAGGGCAAGTCTTTGCTGGCCACGAACTAAATAAAACCTAACAGGGAGCGGGGGGTCCTCGAACTTTTCACCTCCCTCTTCTCTCACTGGGGAGTGTGTCCTAAAGGCTGGCTAGCCTGCTGGTTAAGGCCATGGCTTATGGAGTCAGACTTGGGATGAAATCCAATCTCTGACACCTATTAGCTGTGTAATCTTGAACAAATTATATGCCCTCTCTGAGCTTCAGTTTTTGTATCTATTGGGAGAATTAAGTGGAACACATCAGTGCTTGACACAAAGTAAGCACAAAATAAAGGACCACCATTATTGCTATCTTTGTGGGTTCCAATCTTCTAAAAGAGAAATTAGAGAAGGAAGAGATTTCCCGAGGTCTTACAACTGGCAAACAGCAGAGCTGGACATAGAATTTAGCGCTCCTCCCCCCTATTACACTGGATAAATGACTGGCACCAGGACTGGGGTGAAGATAGCTCAGGAAGGTCTCCCCAAAACCTCAGACTCCTATTGCGACCCACAGTCAGCCCCCCTCCCCTTCCTCCTTGGCCTAGGCCCTGCACACTCAGGTGGCTCCAAGCACAGGAACCATCCCAAACCAACGCGAAGAAGCCAGGAGATGCCGGAGTCATGGAGCACAGGGGACCCGAGCCAAGAGGCACGGACACAGAAGAGAAACCGATCTCCAGACAGAGGCCACCTCCACGCACAGGCCCACCCCACCCTCCGCGCCACAGGCGGACCCAGCACCCTCGGGCCCGCTGACCCTGCGGCTCCTGAGCTGGTGACTCAGTTTCTCTTCTGTCAAACAGGACTCAGACCATCTGCCTGGTGCACCTGCCTCTTGGCTCAGTTCTGATAGTCCCCGAAGGGCGGGCAGCGGAAGGTGCAGGCTCTGCGCCAGGCTCGGACCTCCGGACCCGCCGCAGCCCACCGACCCGACCCGACCCTACCCCCCGGGCACCCTCCACCCACCCATTCCTCGGGGCCGCAGTCTCCGGGAGTCACCCCGCCTCCTGCACTCTCCGCACCGAGCGCCCCCCCTGCCACAGGGGCCCCCACGCCCGCTTCCACGCAGGGCTTCTCGGAGGACCCAGCCAGCCAATTTGTACAGTTTGACCCCATCACCTTTTTCACCCAGCCCCCTCACCACCCTCTCCTCTGACAACTGTCAGTCTGTTCTGTTTTATTTTTGTTTATTTTGTTCGTTAGGTTCTGCATATAAATGCAATTATACGGTATTTATCTTTCTCTGCCTGACTTATTTCACTTAGCACAATACCATCTAGGTCCATCCATGCTGTCACAAAAAGTACAATTTTGTTCTTTTTTACGGCTGAATAGTATTCTATTGTGTATATATATGTCCACAGCTTTTTTTATCCACTCATGTATTGATGGGCACTGGGGTGGCTAGACCACCTTCTTAACCACAGCCTATATAATAAAGAAGGAATATGCAAATTGACCGTCACTCCACCACAATGATTGCGGCACCCACAATGGAGGGGGCGGGGGAGAGAGGGGTCCCGTAACACAAGATGGCTGTGCCCACAGCAGAGGCTGAGTTCCCGTAATAAGCCTTAACGAGCAGTCAGCAGGGACCTGAGGCTCCGCCGCCCCCCCTGCCCCCGTGGGGCTTGACAGGGGACCTCAGGCCACACTCCCCACCCAGCAGGGCTTGACAGGGGACCTCAGACCGTGCCCCCTAACCTGGGACAGGGGACCTAAGGCGACGCCCCCCGCCAGCGGAGCTTGATGGAGGACCTCAAGGTACACCCCCCACCCCGGCACCAGGCCAGGGGACCCCAGGCTACACCCCCCACCCCAGCGCCAGGCCGGGGGACCTCAGGCCGCACCCTCCGCCCAGCGGGGCTTGACAGGGGATCGCAGGCCATGTCCCCCACCTGGTGGGGCTTGACAGAGGACCTCAAGGTGTGCCCCCCTCCCCGACCTGGGCTGGGGGACCTCAGGCAGCACCCCCCACCCCAGTGCTGGGCCAGGGGACCTCAGGCAGCACCCCCCACCCAGCAGGGCTTGACAAGGGTGGGACCGGCTGGGTCTGGATCTAGCCCAATGGGGGAGGGTGCCCGGCCGGGTCTTGGTCTCGCATGATTTTGAGGCGCATGTGGGTGGGCGGGGACTTGACTCTGGGTCCCATGGTGCGCCCCAGACTCTGAAAAGATTTTCATATACATTTTACTAATTTTCTTTCATCTCTGACTCTTCTATTATAGAGAAAGGGCAAATAGCATTATTGAAATACTTCCTCTAATTAATCCCCTTTTATTGTGCACGAATTTCCTGAACCAGGCCACTAGTATAAGAATACTCGAGCCCTAACCGGTTTGGCTCAGTGGATAGAGCATCGGCCTGTGGACTGAAGGGTCCAGGTTCGATTCCGGTCAAGGGCATATACCTTGGTTGCGGGCACTTCCCCACTGGGGGGTGTGCAGGAGGCAGCTGATAAATGTTTCTCTCTTATCGATGTTTCTAACTCTCTATCCTTCTCCCTTCCTTTCTGTAAAAAGTCAATAAAATATATTTTTTTAAAAATGTGACCGTTGCCTAAGTGAAAAAGAGTTAAAAAAAAAAAAAGAAGAAGAAACTCGAAATGGATTAAAAACTGAAATGTAAGACCCAAAACCATAAAACTGCTATAAGAAAACATAGACAGTAAAATATCGCACATTTCTCTTAGCAATATGTTTTCTGAAATATCTTTTTGGGTAAGGGAAACAAGAGAAAAAAATAAATGGGACTACATCGAATTAAAAAGGTTTTGCACAGTAAGGGAAACCATCAAGAAAACAAAAAGACAACCTACTAAATGGGAGAAGATATTTGACAATGATATATCTGATAAGTGGTTAATATCTAAAACTTATAAAGAACACAGATAACTCAACACCAGAAAAGCAAATAACCCAATTAAAAAGTGAGCAAAAGACCTGACTAGACACTTCTCCAAAGAGGACATACAGGCCAATAGATACATGAAAAAATGCTTAACATCACTAATCATCAGAGAAACACAAATCAAAACCACAATGAAACACCATCCCACACCTATCAAAAAAGTTATCAATAAATCAATAAACAACAAGTGTTAGAGAGGACGTGGAGAAAAAAGAACCTTCTGCACTGTTGGTGGGAATGCAAATTGGTGCAACCACTATGCAAAACAGTGGAGGTTCTTCAAAAAATTAAAAATGGGCCCTAGGCAGTTTGGCTCCATGGATAGAATGTTGGCCCACAGTCTGAAGGGTCATGGGTTCGATTCTGGTCAAGGCACGTACCTCAGTTGCAGGCTCGATCCCCAGCCCTGGTCAGGGCACTTGTGAGAGGCAACCAATCGACGTGTCTCTGTAACTTCAATGTTTCTCTTTCTCTGTCTCTCCCCCTTCCTTCCACTCTCTAAAAATCAATGGAAAAATATCCTCAGGTGAGGATTAATAAAACAAAAAATTAAAAATGGAATTGCCTTATGACCCAGCAATCCCACTTCTTGGAATGTATCTGAAGAAACCTGAAACATTGATTTGAAAGAATACATGCACCCCTATGCTCATTGCAGCATTATTTACAAGAGCCAATATATGGAAGCAACCCATTAGTCTCTTTTTAAAATATGTACTTTGTTTTCCAAATTTTCTACAAGAAAAAAAGTTATTTAAAAACAGAGTTTCAAGAAATAGAGGGAAGCTAAATTGGTGTAAATTAAGAAAATAAAATGGGTAATGTTGTTTCACTTGTTTAGCTGCTGGCTGGATTAAGCAAGCAGGTAAAAGATTTTTAAAGAAACTTCAGCACATATGAAAGAAGAAATAAGGAATCTGTAGAGAGAAGATTAAAGCTATTTAAGAAAAAGAAGAACAAGAAATTAATAGAGAAGAAAAAAGAAGGTACGGATAAATATTTGAGGAGCTGAAGAAAACAAGTGAGATAAAGAGTTTACTTAGTCACAGAGAATTTTCCTGTATGTTTTCTGGTGTTTAAAAAAATGAATTAGTTATTTTAGCAGGAATTTGCAGTCAAATATGTTTCTTTTTCTGGGAAACTCATTCATATCCTCCTAACCAAATTAGGATTGCAATTGAAGACCTGTTGGACCTTAAAGTATTCCAACTAGTTCCATAAGGTAGATTAAGAAAGTTAAAGTTTCGCTTACTTCCATTCATTTTATTTATGGAATAAATAGTGATCTCCTACCTTTTCACCATCTTGCTTCTCCAGATGTGACTGGATTTTAGGTGTTGAATGAGCATCTTTATCACTACTTCCGTCCTCAAATTCAACCACACTCTGTGAATGTTCTTCTTCTAGTAATTCTTCTGAGCTCTCTGATGTGTGTGAAGTAGACTCCAATCTAAAAGCAAAACAAAATTCTTACATGTTTTCTTAAGGATGAATATAAATTTCAGGAATCTGTTAATAAAGTAACACTTCAGAGAATCAACTAAGTGTTGTTCAGTCAACAATTTCAAATTTTACAGGTCCAAGACCAATCTCTTCATCCTATAAATTTGTTCTTTCCTACCTTGTTCTCCAGTTCAATTAATAACATCACTATATTTTCAGACATGTAAACAAGACCTTTCCTTTATCCATATCTGATAATATCTTATTCTATTAAAGTAAACCCACATCCTAGTATACCTGGGACCATACAGTTTAAAGCTTTTATCCCAGCATTGGCATATTATAAAGCCCCTTTTCTTTCTCAAAAAAAAATCAATTTGGACCATAAATGATACGGTTTAGTTCTACCTCCGAAATGCCTTTCAAACATATCCCTAACTTACTATTACCATTTTCAGGCCCCAATTCTCTCTGGAGAATTCTCACAGTAACTTCTCCCCAATTCATCTTTTCTAGATAGACAGATGATAGATGATAGATAGATGATAGATAGATAGATAGACAGACAGACAGACAAAGAGTTGGGGAAAATAGTGATGTGAAAGAAACATCTATCAGTTCCTCTCATTCACACCTCGACCAGGATTGAACTCACAACCTGGGCATGTGCCCTGACTGGGAATCGAGCCGGCAACTTTTCAGAGCTCAGGACAACACTCAACCAACGTAGCCACACCAACTAGGGCACCCAATTCATCTTAACACTTACTCTTTAGTTAAGTTTTTCAGAGCTGTGTTTCTCATATACATATCTGTACCTGTGACAGCCCCACTCAGAAAACTCTGATAGTTCTCTATGGCTTAGAGAATAAGGGATATCTCCCTTTAAAGCCTAACAAGACCAGACCCTTATGTTCTTACCTCCTACTAGATACTACTGAAAGAGTGAGAAACTGTAACCCACCCCACCGTTCTTTTTGACACTGTTCCTGTAAATGCTGATTCTGACTAATATGTAGCTTGCAGATGAAGAGCATGTTTGTATAAGAATCCTAGAAACTAACTGCAGACGAAGCAGACTCTGCCCTTCAGTCTTCCCAGTTCTGGGAAACTTGCTAATCTTTAACCAGAGAACCAGGATGATGCAGAACCAGAACGATGAACCAGGATGATGCACACCAGACCATCACTTCACCAGTTTCGAGATTCATATCGGAATGGACTGTGCTGGCCTGCATGTACAGAACTACTCAACTCCCTCACCGTGGTTTCTTTGTTCTACTTTCCCTGTTCCTCCTTATAAAAACCTCGGTCTGCATTGAGGTGTTGAGATGGGCTTTTGACAAAGAATCCCCTATCTTCTCAGATGACCAGCACTTGAATAAACCCTTTTCCTTTTCACCAGCATCTGTCTCACGAGTTTGGCTTCTGTGGCAGCAGGCAGTTGAAACTTGGTTTCAGTTACACTACCATTTACCTTATATATCCGTATCAACATTCCTCTTCGTTTTGTGCCTTTGTTCATGTTATTCCTGTAGTCTAGTTCTGCACATGCAATATGGTAGCCGTTAAGACATGTGTTCCTATTTGTTATTAAACGTAAATGAGATAACAAATTCAGTTCCTCAGCTGCACCAACCACACTTCAAGTGCTCGAATGGCACATGGGTAGTGGCTGCCACACTGGGCAGGCAGACACAGGACATTTCCTTCATTACAGGAAACTCTCTGGACATCCATGGCATAGAGCCAGGCTCAGCAAACTTTCCTTTATGTTTTGTGGGACATATGGTCCCTGAATAACTACTCAACTCTGCCACTTAACTCAAAAGCAATCATAATAAACCTGTAAACTAATGAGCATGGATGTTTTACAATAAAATTTTATTTATATTGGGTAGTGGGCCTGAATTGACCTATGGACCACAGTTTGTGAACCCTTGGACTAGAAATCTTCTCCCAACTCTGCTTATTTAGTTACCACTTATCTCTGAAGCCCTGGCCCAAATACCAAACGTCTCCATCCCCTCCATTAGAGGCACGCTCCCCTCTGCATCACAGCGTTTGCACTTCTATTATTACACCATCACAATCTACCCTGCAGTGCCCTTAACCTGAGCCACAGACAGATACATGCATTAGAAACCACTAGGCATTCTTCAAGGGCAAAGATAAAATTACGTTCTTCGTAGTATCTGAGTAAGCATTCAAGCATATAGCCTCACTGTTACTGTTCTGTTTATGAAAAGCAAACCGAATTCCACATCATTCTGAGATGTTCAATTTAAAATACATTGTTGCATTTCCTTCTAAAAAGGATATTACATCAAAATGTGGCTCCATGAGAAAACCATAATTATCTAAACTCTTATTATTCTTTTCACAAATTACTAGATTTAAATATCTATTTATATTGTCTTTAACATGAATTTTTTACAAAAATAAAATATTTACATGCTGATGCAATTACACAAATGAAAAATTATTTACATAAGGAAATTAATATAGACACAAAATTCTCTACCTGAGTAAAATAATTTCACAGCTAAAATGGCAAAACTATGAATGGCTGATTCAGGAACAGTTGGTAGGACTAGTAGGGCAGAAGAAGTGTACTTTAAATATAAAATTAAAAATCTTGTTTTCTTAAGCTTCAAAGGAAGATAGAGGAAAAGCTCTGACCCATGTGTTCTGTTGATTAGAGGAGTTGACTGCACCATTTATAGTTACCACTAACTTATGTTATATCCAATACCCCAGTGAAATGAATCCGTTATAATGTAAAACTGAGGGTTTCCAAAATTAACCACACCCAAGCATTACTAAAAATTACAGCTACTGTCAAATTCAAAGCTGGAGATAATGACACATTTGGGATAATCAATAGAATATTCTCCTGGATTTTCATGCCTATGAGATTAAATTATGAGTTTATTCCACTCTCTTATTAGCAAATTCTCCCTATAACATTGTCAAAGTGACACCACTGGTAAGTGTAACCAATTATCTTGTAGAAAAATTCAAATACAAACTCCTATACCAAGGTCATTTGCTACATGAACAATATAATAATACTAAATATTAATAATACACAAATAAAATAAACAAAATAATGAGGGTAAAATAAACAATACTTTACTTAATTACTGAAGCTGTAGGTGAAGTCTCAGCTATCTTTTCATCTTCCCCTTGAGAACCACTAAATTCAGAATCCTGAAACCGCTTTCCAATCTTTGGCCGCTTCAGATGACTACTTCGAGTCCGAGTGGAAACTGGTGTTTTATCATGACCTAAGAAAAAACAGCAGCCATGCAAGAACTATGCTAGTTTACATATATCCCCACCATTACACACTACCTTTCTCTCATATCAGACTTTGTTAATATTCGTTTCTCACATTTCCATGGTGTCTTGAGTTTTTGCATTTTCATTTATATTCTCTCCCAATAATCTCTGCCAACCTTATGACATAGTGTAATTTTAATATATTCTCCCTACATGATACATAGAAAATTACTTGGCTTAATATTAAAATAAAATATTAGTTGCATTGCATATGTGGGAAGATTAGATTTTTCTACTTTTCCTGGTTTCATGATATCTGACCACAACTAAATGAATCTGAGTATGACTGAGGAATTTGGACTGCAATATAGTAGAAATGGGGTTTGTTTAATCTTGGGAAATAAACAAGGCAGATGTTACTGTCTTGTATTTTATAGGTAAGAAAATGAGGAAGAGAGGTACTATAGCTCTCTCTGTTCACACAGCAAAATCAGTGGAAATGGTGGCATTAGATGCAGAAGTAGACTTTAGAGCTGGGTCAGTCTTCACTTGCTCTAAGGAACACACACACACACACACCTAATTCCAAGTGTCTCAAACACTTTCTAATAGATCGGCTGGATTTCTTACCTTCAGAAGTGCTTGCAAAGGCATCTTTTAGAGAATCAATCTAAAATAGAGATACAGATTAAAACCAAATGTTGTAGAGTATTTTTTCTCCCTGTGGATCTACTTTATTCAGTGTCAAAGAAAATCTTTAAAACATTTTCAAATAGCACTTTTTGTACTCACTATTCAATTAAACTTACGTAAGAAATAAAAAGGCTATGTTACAGCCCAGTTTATTATGAGCCTAAGAACTTATCAAGCCATCTCATGTCTTAGTGGTAAGCACTGGAGTTTCCAGTATTGTCTTCAGCTACCTTCTCTTTTCAATCCATGCTTTCCCTTTGTCATTTTATCTACTACCTTCACTTCAATATCTATACAAGTTAATTCCCCCAACTTCCAAAGCTCTATTTCTAAGAAGATATCTCCCCAGTGGATGTTCCATCTAATTTCACATCCAACCTGTCTCAAACTGAACAATATCATTTTAATCATCTTTTCCCAATAGTATTCCCTATCTTGGTTAAGTGACAGTAATAATTCAGTCTAACCAGAATGGCTGTGAGACAGTAATGACTTCTTCCTATCCCTCATTCAATCAACCACAAAGCCTGTCAATTCTGACTTTAAGAATCTCTCAAAACTGCCCCCTCCTTTGTATTTCCAATGCTTTAGTTCAGGCCTTTTACATCTTCACCATGAACTGTTCTAATAGCCTCCTTGCTGGCATCCCTCACTCGAGCCACACGCCCGTAATCCTCTCCACCCTGATGACAGTGGTGCTTCCCATCTGTAAATTGTGCTACTCCTTTGCATTACAAAAAATAAAATGTAATAGTTTATCGCTTCCTGAAATACAAACTCCCAACTTTTCCAATACCAAATGCTCTTCCATTCCAAACATGCCATTTTCTTTCACGCCTCTGTGTTTTCATCCATGCCATCCCTTGGAATGCCCTAGCAACGTTTGGCACAGAACTCCCACACACTTCTTAAAGGTCATCTCAACTCAGTTACTACTTCACCAATTCCAGTCCCTGCATAGAGTTAGTCATACATTCTCTTTTATGTACCTGCAATCACTTGCTGTATGTATGCTCTATTAAGGCCATTATTATCCTATAGTGTAATTGTTCACCTATCTGTTCTAATAATGGACCATCTGCTTTACCCAGGCTTAACAGACCCATAATTTATATGCCTAGCACGTGCCAAGGTACCCACTTTACTATATAAACTGCTATCCAGTCACACAGTTATCAAAACTCTACAATATTATAGGCACCTACACTTCAAGGTGTGTTTATAGGACACACACAAAGGAACAATTGTGATGGATAAGATAAAGATCCTGTGTTCGAGAAGCCTATAGTTCAACTAGACAAGGTTAAGACATAAAGATAAATAAATAAAAGGTACAAAAAGTGAAGTACATGTAATGTTTTCTGTCCAAAAATAGGAAAAAGCAAATAGAAATACCATCATCTAAAGAATAAATCATGTAGTGATAATCATTTCACAATGTATATGTATATCAAAACAAAGTTAGACACCCTATGCCGAAACCGGTTTGGCTCAGTGGATAGAGCGTCGGCCTGCGGACTGAAATGTCCTGGGTTCAATTCCAGTCAAGGGCATGTACCTGGGTTGCGGGCACATCCCCAGTAGGAGATGTGCAGGAGGCAGCTGATCGATGTTTCTCTCTCATTGATGTTTCTAACTCTCTATCTCTCCCCCTTCCTCTCTGTAAAAAATCAACAAAATATATTAAAAAAACAACAAAGTTGGACACCCTAAAGATATACAATTATTTGTCAATACCACCTCAATAAAGCTAAAAAATACATCATGTAGTAAAAATAAACAAATAAAACTACTTCCCCGTGTGGTTACTGATAAAAAGAGAGATGTAATAAGTAGCTTAATATGAGAAATATTTTCCTTGAATTATTAAACCAGTACTATAAAGAATATGAAGTTCTAAAATAAAAAAATCTAATTCATGCTGCCAACCTTGACCTAGTGTAATTTTAATATATTCTCACTAAATGACACATTTAAAATTGTTTAATATTAAAATAAATAATTAATATCACTGCATATATGGGAATATTAGATTTTTCTACTTACCTGGTTTCATGATATCTGACCAAAACTAAGTGAATCTGAGTATAACTGAGGAATTTAGACTGCAATATAATAGAATTGGGGCATATTCTAAAGTTTGAAGTTCCAAATGTAGAAAAAAATTTAAAAACTCTAATTCTTTATATATAGTTATTATTCATATTATCCTTAAAAACACTTTGAAATTCTTCACTTATGCTAATTAAAACAGGAAATAAGAGGAACAAATAATTCCCCTAAGCATGTGTCTCTGAAATGCACCTGACTTTACATAGGCAAACTCAACACTCACAAAAGATATATCAGATAGTGTGTACAAAACAAATATAGCTGTAATAAGCGCCACCACAAAAAACACTACATAAAAACAGACTTCTAGAATCCCATCGATAGACCCATATCTTAACTAATATCAAGGAAATTCTAGGAAAGTAGAAAGCCACAGTAATGGGAATTGCCCTTCTAATTTCAGGTTACCTAGTATTTGCAAAGTGCATTTCATTCTACAAAGGCCTAGCATACACTTATTGAAACTTAGCCTCACAGTTCCCACATAACTTCATAACCTTTGGCCTACTACTTATTCCACTTCTACAAACCTATCTGTGCAAGGAAATAATAACATATGCACAATGATGCATGTACAAATGTGTACATACTATATAATAAAACCCTAATATGTAAATCAACCAAACAGCCTAACAACCAGTTACTATGATGCACACTGGCCACCAGGGGGCAGATGCTCAACACAGGAACTGCCCCCTGTTGGTCAGTGCACTCCCACAGGGGGAGCGCTGCTCAACCATAAGCCAGGGTCATGGCTGGAGAACGCAGCAGCAGTGGCGGGAACCTCTCCTGCCTCCATGGCAGCACTAAGGACCCGTAGGGTGATGTCTGACTGCCCCTAAGCTGGCAGGCGGACATCTCCTGAGGGGTCCCGGACTGCGAAGAGGGCACAGGCCAGGCTGAGGGACCTCCCCCTGGCAGTGTGTGAATGTCATGCACCAGGCCTCTAGTGCCGGGAGCTGGTCCATGCTTGCTGTTTCAAGGGACCTGGCATATATGGCATACTGTTCTTAATATGTTTGCTCACCTTCTTGGCACTATGTGTTTTAACCAAGGTCTCTGAGAAAGGTTGTTTCCCCAGGTAGGGATTTTCCCCTGAAGTTAGGGAGGGAATAAAACCTCTTAACTAAGTGCCAGGAGGGTAATTAATCACTTTAACTACGAACAATCATGCTTAAGCTACATAATCTTTACTCCCTGGAATGGAGATAAGAAACGCCCTAACCTTTGTAATAGAGATTGATAGGATTGAATCAACTGGTATAAATACAGATGTAACAAGACAGCAAGACACAGAACTTAGAACACAGAACTTAGAAGACAGAACTTAGAAGACAGAACCTAGAGACAGAAGAACTTCGCTGGAGAGAACATGACAAAAGATCCTGGACAGAAACTGGCTACAGAACTTGGTTGGAGAACCTAGCCAGAACCTGGCTGAGGAACCTGGCTACGGAATCTGGTGACCGAACCTGGCTGGGGAACCTGGGGAACCTTGCTGGAGAACCTAGCAAGAGAACATGGACACAGAACCTGGCTGGAGATCCTAACCAGAACTTCACTGGAGATCCTGACCAGAACTTGGCTAGAGAACCTCGCTATGATGATCATCTGAACGCCCTCTCCGTGTCATTCCTTCTTCGCTGACTCCGTCCACACCTTTGGGGACCCCTGGACCTGCTGGGGTGGAACCCCAGCACTCTAGTTACATTATAAATGTAAAACTTAGTATGTAAGGAAATAAATGATGGCATCTATAATAATAAAAGCATAATATGCTAATTAGACCAGACAGCCAAACGACCTTCCAGACAAAACCAGGGCTGCGAGGGCCGAGGCAAGCTGCCTTGGCTGTGAGGGCTGAGCCCCTTGCACAAGTTTCGTGCATCTGGCCTTTAGTTTACATATAATAGGCTAGTGTGCTGCTGTTTAACAATCATATTTAAAAACAGTAGAAAAATAGTAATGCCATGAAAAATGCTTAACATGCTATGTTATGCACCCTTGCAGCCTCCAAAAAAATGTTGTGAGAAAAGCAGTTAGAATTAGCATAAAAGAAAACAAACATAAAATGTATGCAGATACATGTATATTATATGCAAGATATTAACATTTGCTATCTCTGGAGAAGTGGGATTACAGATTTTCATTCTCTTCTATATTATTTTATGTGAATTCCAAATTATTTTTCAAAGAAAATTAAGTCCTTAGTAACCAATTAAAAGATGCCAGAAAACATATACAGTAGAAATTACATGTCTGTTGAATGAACAATAACATTTAAAAATTTAAATATTCACTGAATCTATTTTAAAGAAACAAAAATTATTTCCTACAATAAATATACAGTGTACCTACAGTTAGCTGCATCTCACTAGACTGACTATCTTCAGTTCCTGCTTCATATTCTGGAACAGATGCAAGACCATATCCTCCAGACGTAGTTCTTTTAGCTTCATTTGGAGGAATTGCTGTGTGTAGAAGAATTTTACAAATTGTAACCCAATCAGTATTCGGTTTTAATAACATTGTTCTGACTTTCACAAAAACCCTCAGAGCAGCATGAATAGAAGGCTGTTGAAAATCTAGGTGTAGGATATCCCCTTCACCCCTACCTATCCTATCTAATAAAAGAGAAACATGGTAATTAGCCGTACCTCCGCTACCCTTCCCATTGGCTAATCAGGGCGGTATGCAAATTAACTGCCAGCCAAGATGGCGGCCGGCAGCCAGGCAGCTTGAAACTAACATGAGGCTTACTTGCTTCAGTGAAGGAGGACTCCAATGTTCCCCGCCTGCCGCTGCGGGCCTCTGAGCTTGCAGTGTGAAACATTGTTACAAATATAGAAGCTAAACAAAACCCCAGAAACCTGCTTTCAGCCAGCTGGGAATCTCAGAGCTAGAGTTGAAACAGTGTTTCAATTATAGAACCCAAACAAACCAGATACCTGCTTTCAGCAGCCGAGGACTAAGACCTGGAGCCAAGCCTCAGAGCTAAAGCTGGCCCAGAATAAAAAAAAAAAAAAAGAAAAAAAGGAGCGGTCGGGAGCTTCAGTCACCCGCCAGCCTGAAAACAGCCCTCAGCCCCTCACCCAGACTGGCCAGGCACCCCAGTGGGGACCCCCACCCTGATCCAGGACACCCTTCAGGGCAAACCAGCCGGCCCCCACCCATGCACCAGGCCTTTATCCTATATAGTAAAAGGGTAATATGCCTCCAAGCACCGGGATCAGCAGAGCCAAGAGGCCTCCCGGCACCGGGATCAGCGTGACAGGGGGCAGCGCCCAAACCCCCTGATCGCCCTGCGGCTCTGTGTGTGACAGGGGGCGGGGCCACAACCTCCCTATCCACCCTGCTCTGTTTGTGACAGGGGAAGGCGCCCCAACCCCCTGATCGGCCCTGCTCTGTGTGTGACAGGCGAAGGCGCCCCAACCCCCCTCCACGGGCCCTGCTCTGTGTGTGACGGGGTAGAGCCATAACCTCCCAATCGGACCTGCCCTGAGTGTGACACTGGCAGCACCCCAACCCCCTGATTGGCCCTGCTCTGTGGGTGATAGGGGGTGGCGCCCCAATCCCCCCCCCCCACGGGCCCTGCTCTGTGTTTGACGGGGTAGAGCCATAACCTTCCCATCGGCCCTGCCCTGAATGTGACAGGGTGTGGCGCCCCAACCCCCTGATCCGCCCTGCTCTGTTCGTGACAGGGGAAGGCACCCCAACCCCCTGATCAGCCCTGCTCTGTGCCTGATAGGGGGAGCTCCTCAACCCCCTGATGGGCCCTGCTCTGTGCGTGACAGGGGGGAACTCCCCAACCCCCTGATGGACCCTGCTCTGTGCGTGACAGGGTAAGGAGCCCCAACCACCCTGATGGGCCCTGTTCTGTGCGTGACAGGGGGTGGCGCCGCAACCTCCCCATTGACCCTGCCTTGAATATGACAGGGGGCAGTGCCCCAACCCCCCAATCGGCCCTACCCTGAGCGTGACTGAGGGTGGCATTGCAACCTCCCAATCTGCCCTGCTCTGTGAATGACAGGGGGCGGCGACCCAACTCCCCAATCGGCCCTGCTCTGAGCCCGACCAGGGGCTGCACCTAGGGATTGGGCCTGCCCTCTGCCACCCGGGAGCAGGCCTAAGGCAGCAGGGCGTTATCTCCCGAGGGGTCCCAGACTGCGAGAGGGCACAGGCCGGGCTGAGGGGCCCTCCTCCCCCCGAGTGCACACATTTTTGTGCACCGGGCCTCTAGTATATATATAAAAGCCCAGCAACTAAACAGTAGAACGACCAGAATGACTGGTCAACCAGTCGCTATGGTGCTCACTGACCACCAGAGGGCAGACACTCAATGCAGGAGCTGCCCCTTGGTGGTCAATGCACTCCCACAGTGGGAGTGCCGCTTGGCTGACCGGAATGAGTGGCGCTCCCACAGCGGGCTGATCCCTGCAGGCCGCACCACTCATCAGTGCACAAATCTGTGCACCAGACCTCTAGTCTTATAATAAAACCTTTCAATTATAAAGAGTCTTAAATAATCATCTGTATTTTGTGACTTTGAGGAGAGATACATGAGACTGTGGACTATCTTTGATCTCCTGATGCCTATTCTATACTGTTTCAGTATCTCTGTTTATTTCGTACACAGCAATTATTACATTCTGCTGGGCTATTCTTAGTGACTCAAATGTTAATATTAATACATAACAAAATATCATACTTTAGGAAAGAGGGTCTGTTACTAGAGAGATCACATCACAGCACACCACTGCTCTGGAGTATAAGGCACCATTACCATCAGGCACTGCTATTTTTAAGTGGGACATGTGTTCAAACTAAAACATTCTTACCTGTAATTTTAAGTGTTTCTCTCTGTAATGCTCTGGTGACAGGTATTCTCTGGTACCAATGCCCAACACCTTCAACTTCCCAAAGGAGTTCATGGTCTCCTGGATACTTTTCAAAGTACTGCTTGCAAGCTGAAAAACATATTTAGAATTTTCTAGAAATCCAAAATATCAATTATTTTAGAAAACAGAAAGATAGAAAGCTGCCAACTCACTTAATGGGCTAGCATAACTTTTTGATACCAAAACACCAAAGCAACTCAAGAAAATTATACAGTCATCTCATTTACATAAAAATTCTAAATGAAATTCCATATTAAAGTTTTAATGTGATCAAGCAATAAAAATCCAAATAAAAGATGTGTTTAACCTTTAAAAAGAAAATTATTAAATTTTATTGAGGGACATAAAAGAAGAACTAAATAAAAGGATTGTTAGATTCAATAGTGTAAAAACACCAATTCTCTCCAAATTATTTTGTAAACTTGATGCAATCCTAAACAAAATCCCAACAGTTTCTTTTGAATGGAACTTTACAAAACTTGGTCCTAAATTCAAAATGAAAGAACAAAGAGTGAAGTACTGAGGAGTTCTTCCTATAGTGGATGAATTTCCATTCCTCCCCAAAGTTAGTAAAGCAGTAATCTATGTTCAAATTATCAAAGGGGATACAAGGATTCATTCCATTCACATGTATGGGTCTAGAGAAAAACTGTAATTCAAAATGGGGATGCAACATTTGGTTCTTGTTTTCTAGATTTTTAATATTAAAAAGAGAGAGGAAACCTAGAAAATATATTTTTAGTGAAAATAAACATCTGATGGTAAATTATATTTTATTGAAGTTTTCAAATAAATTACTTTCCAGGATTAAATCTTACTACATGAAGAAAAAACAGTTGTTTGGCCTTTATACAAATGCAAATATAAATTTATAAAGATAAATATGAATAGTTTTTAAAATATCACCACATAGTATAGCCATACAATGGAATACTAAACAGCACTGAAAATGATAGAGCTATGTAAATCCACATTAATGAATCTAATAAACATAAAGATGAGTAAAGAAAGCAAACTAAAGAAGAATTCATACAGTACCTTTCATTTATATAAAGTTTTAAAATATTAAAAATAATATGACATATTATTGGAGGATGTACATATATATCTTAAAAGTCTAAGAAATGCATGAGGAAAAATGCCAAACTGAGGACAATGCTTATTTCAGGGAAGGGAGTAAGCTAATTAGGTAGGAGTGCAACTGTGTTGGCAAAGGATCCATTTCTCATAGATGGTACATGCTAGTGGTACATAAGTATTTACCTTTTTATACTTTCATATATGTCTGAGGTTTCTTTCTTTCTTTTTTAATTTAAAAGCTACCACAGACAAATAACCCCCCCCAAAAGTGGTCAAATAATATAAATAGACATTTCTCCAAAGAAGATATACAAATGGTCAATAAGCACATGAAAAAATGTTCAACATCAAATGCAATCCAAAACTATTGGCGGCCACTTCGCACCCACTCAGATAACTCTTACAAAAAAGGCAGATAAGCCCTAGCAGCTAGTGTTTTAGTGTTTACTAGGTAATGGAGAAATGGGGGAATGGACAGTGCCTGGGTCTGTTTACTGGTCAAGGGCACATGCCTGGGCTGGAGGTTCAATCCTCAGCCCCCATCAGGGCGCATGCAGGAAGCAACCAATCTATGTGTCTCTCTCTCATCAATGTTTCTCCTATCTCTCTCTCTCTTTCTCTCTTCCCCCTTCCCACCCTCCCTTCCACTCTCTCTAAAAATCAATGGAAAAAATATCCTTGGGTGAGGATTAACATTTTAAAAAGGTGAATTTTATGGTATATAAGTTAAAGCTCTACCTGACCAGTGTGGCTTAGTGGTTGAGTCTTGACCTATGAACCAGGAAGTCATGGTTCCATTCCCAGTGAGGGCACATGCCCGGGTTGTGGGCTGGATCCCCAGTGGGGGGTGTGCAGGAGGCAGCTGATCAATGATTCTCTCTCATCATTGATGTTTCTCTCTCTTCCCCTCTCCCTTCCTCTCAGAAATCAATAAAAAAAATATTTAAAAAACAAAACAGTTTAAAAAAAATTAAAGTTCATATCTTTTAAAAAGCTACCATACCCCCCAATATATATATAATATATATAAAAATTATATATATAATATATTTATTATATATATATAAAAATTATATATATAATATATAGTGAGATAAGGACACATTTGCAAAATTAAGCCATAGGGCAGTGATGGCGAACCTATGACACGCGTGTCAGAGTGACACGCAAACTCATTTTTTTGGTTGATTTTTCTTTGTTAAATGGCATTTAAATATATAAAATAAATATCAAAAATATAAATCTTTGTTTTACTATGGTTGCAAATATCAAAAAATTTCTATATGTGACACGGCACCAGAATTAAGTTAGGGTTTTTCAAAATGCTAACACGCCGAGCTCAAAAGGTTCGCCATCACTGGCCTAGGGTATCAAATAATCAAAATTTATTTAATATTGTTATATGCACATTTACAATATTCTACAGAAACTAGTCAGAGACAAGTTTAACATTTTTCACTTATTCCATTTACCTGTGTACATTATAGAGGACAGTGGATACCGCAAGCCAAGTGCATCTTCTGTAAAGGAATCAACGAAGTCCTCCAGCATATGAAGCCCAAAATCTTTGCCTCGATAGCTCTTTCTTATAAACATTGTATCAAGAACTGGCAGTTGGTAGCTTTGGGTAAGAAATGAGGCACATATGCTTCCTGCAATCATAAGAACAGAAAGCCAACAATTTTTCACACTGAAAGACCTATATATATATATACTTTTAGAAAACATGAGTTAACAGTCTTTCTAAAAATGGTTTTTCAGTGGATATAAATGGAGTGCTATCCCAAAAAGTTCCCTCCATCCCTTTTACGGCCAATCCATCCCTCCCGGGTCTCTGATTTCTGCCAGTACAAATTTGCTTTTACTTTTCTAGAATAACATAAATGGAATCATACAGTATGTTTTCTTCGTGTCTGGTTTCTTTCTCCCAACACAATGATTTTGAAATCGAGTACATGCTATGTCTATCAGTACTTAATAGTATGCATGATATGGGTTAACTGAAATCCATTTATTTACTATATTTAAAATTTATTTTTGTTGTTGAGGTTATTACAGATGCCCCCCATTTCCTCTCCCTTTGCCCACCTTGGCCTGGCTCCTGCCATTTGAGTTGTTTACAATTTGGGGGGCTATAAATAAAGCTGTTTCAATAATCTCTTTTTAAACACTTTTAAAGGGGGTGCTATAATAACACTAACAAAAAGTAACCTCACAGGGTGATCTGATCAAAAATTCCAAACTGGGCAGGTCATGGTGGGTAGTCACACCCCAGGCATATAACTTCTCTAGTGAGAGGTCTATCTTTGCCTTAAGCAAGCTCTGTCCATCGTTTTTTGCGCATCTATATTAACATACCTTTGAAATGCTCATTTTCAGAGCCCTTAGAAGCCTCGCTACCCTCAAAAGAACACATAGTCTTAACTAGCCTATAGCTCAATCCCCAACTTGTTTTTCATGTAATCTTCCTTACATTCCCTCCTTAATCCAAATGCATGAAAGAAGCTGCAAACTATCATACTGGGAAGCATTATTTTTTGTTGAGATCTTGCTTCCCAGCACTGTCATCAGTTTGGAAAATAATGCAATAATTAGTAAATTATAATACAAGAATAAACTGTTTCATGTACTCACAACTGTAAGCCTACTTTGGCTCCACCTGTACATATTCATTTCAACAAACCATGCTGATTCTCTTCCTTGCCTACACCTTAAATAGTTATACTTTGTATATGGGTTATACAAAGGCAATCAAATAAAGGGAAGAAAAACTTCACGTTACCAGAGATCGTCAGACACGTCAATAGCTGTAGACAATAGCACAATTACCTAGTACAGCAAAACCACAACTGCTACCTTAGGTGAAGTCTTCATTACATTAAATTTATTGCACATGGTAATTAAATATTTATATTCCTCTAAGTTTCCTCTTTGACTACCTTCTCTTTCTATATGCTCTCTCTGGATAATTTCACCTACTCCCAGGGCTTCTACCATTTATCCAAATACTGATGTCCACTAACCTTTAATTTCTGTAATTCCTGAGATTTACTCCAAAGGAAGACCTCATGTAAACGTACCAGTAAATAGTACAAAAACCACATGATCATTTCAATAAGTGGAGAAAAAGTATTTGATAAAATCCAATGCCTTTCATGATAAAAATACTCAACATCCTCAACCTGATAAAGCGATTTATGAAAAACCCACAGCTAACAACACACCTAATGGTGAAAAACTGGATGTTTCCCCTATAAGATTAGGAACAAGGCAAAAATGTTCACTCTCACCGCTTCTATTCAACATTGTACTAGAGGTTGGGTAATAAGTCAAGAAAATAAAATAGAAGGCACCAGGTTGAAAAGAAAAAAGTGAAATTATTTTTGCAGATGCCACAACCTTATATATAGAAAACCTTAAGGAATCCACTAAAAATTCATTAAAACCGACATGTAAGTTTAGTAAAGTTGCAGGATCAACATACAAAAATCAACTGTATTTCTATATACCAACAATGAACATTCTGAAAATGAAATTAAGATAACAGTTCCTGCCCACTGGTGTAGCTTAGTAGTTGAGTATTCACCCATGACCAGGAAGTAACGGTTATTCCAGGTCAGGGCACATGCCATGGTTTAGGGCTTGATCTCCAGTGGGGAGCATGCAGGAGGCAGCCGATCAATGATTCGCTCTCATCATTGATGTTTCTATCCCTCTCTCCCCTCTCTCTGACATCAATAAAAACATACTTAAAAAAAAAAGATAATTCCATTTACAATAGCATCAACAATAAAATTCTTACGAGTAAATTTAACAAAAGAAGTGCAAAACTTGTAAACTTAGAAGTATAGACATTGTTAAAAGAAATTAATGAGCACCTAAATAAATGGCAAAAACATCTCATGTTCATGAATCAGAATATATAACACTGTTAAGATGTCAATACTCCCCAAATTGATGTATAGACTCAAAATCCCAGCTGGATTTTTTTCCTGAAACTGAGAAGGTGATCCTAAAGTTGATATGGAAATGCAAAGTACCACCACAGGAACTCAGGTTCCTTCTATCTGTGGCTTCCCCACCCCCTAGGTCCTCGAATCCTTTACATTCAGCAGACAAATTATGAAGAGGAACGCATCTTAACCACTTTGACCTGATGTCATAAATATCATTTCCTTAATTACTTTGGGGAGAACTAATCACACAGCCCCACCCAACTGTGCAAGTGACTAGAAAATATCATCTCTAACTGGGCAGCTGCTGACCAATGACTAGAATACAGAAGAGGAAGCACAACTATTTGGTTAGCCAGCAGCCTCCGCTAACTTTCCTCTTCTTTTTATCTCCCAACAGACTAGCACTTCCTTTTGAACGTAGTGTATGTGCTGCAGAAGTGAACACACCTCCTTTTTAACTTTTAGGAGACCAATGATCACATCTGAGCAGGTAGCTGGCAGACTCCCTCCACAGTTATGTTTGTTTGGTTACCTCAGGCTGACTTCAGTAACTTACGTACATCCCCATGCCAATATTCACAAACACATATACTCACTTGATACGGTTTTGACAGATCTCATCCTTACTTTAAAAATGTGTTGACTTCTGTGGCCCACATAAACATCCACACCTCCCCCCATGTGACCCGACCTACATTTCTAACTGTGTACTATCCCTACTTATGTGTTCCACAGGCACAATGAAGTTCACATGTCAAACTGAACTCAAGTATTACCAAGTCCACTCTTCGGTATTCCCAATCTTAGTTCACAGTTTCCCACCTAAGCATCCAAGCCAAAACCCTCAAGTTTCATCACTGGTTACTCTTCTATCCCTTCCCACACAGGCAATGGAGTCACCACACAAAAAGCTCCCTCAAATCAGTTTCCTTCTCTATCACTACTGCCACTTCCCTACTAGAAGTACTTCTTTCAGCTGGAGTACTAAGCAGCTCTTTTAATTGACTTCAGAATACAATACACATATGCCAAAGATCACACAACAAACTAGTGTATAAAACTATTTTTTAATAATCTGACATCTACCTAATCCAAAAAATAAATAAGTCCCTCATAGCAATCTCTTACTTCAAGCAAAAAAGAATTTATATAGTTTCTTAAATTTCACTGTACTGTAATAAGATTTAACCTCATAAACAAAGCCTCCTTTTTTATTCCAAGACTATTTTTATATCCCAACTATTATCCCCATATACTGATTTGCTATTTAATTAAAATATCGTAAGTAATAGCATAAGGCTTTCACTCAACTAGACCTGTATTTAATAAAGATTTTATCACTTTGCTGGTACACTTCTTTTTCCTGATATGTAAAAAATATTTCTATCACAAAGTGTTTTAGTATATGTTATGGGATGTTTTTCCAAAATATTTTATGTTTGGGTTTTCTTTGTAGGAAAAAAAAAAAATAGTTGCCCTAACCGATTTGGCTCAGTGGATAGAGCGTTGGCCTGCGGATTGAAGGGTGCCAGGTTCGATTCCGGTCAAGGGCATGTGCCTTGGTTGCGGGCACATCCCCAGTGGGGGGTGTGCAGGAGGCAGCTGACTGATGTTTCTCTCTCATCGATGTTTCTAACTCTCTGTCCTTCTCCCTTCCTCTCTGTAAAGAGCCAATAAAATATATATTTTTTTAAAAATAGTTCCAGACTAAATTAACTGGTTACTGATTCAAAGGCAAGTATAGTATAAGCACAACTAATTCCATTATTATGGAATTAGCATAAAGCAAGAAAGAACAAAAATTAATAGTCAGGGTGGAAGGCAATCAGCAGAGAAGCACCAGAGGATCATGGGTTCAATTCCCAGTCAAGGGCATGTACCTGGGTTGCAGGTTCTACCTCCTCGGTCTCTCTCTCTCTGTCTCCCCCCTCCCTTCCACTCCCTCTAAAATTCAATGGCGCTCGGCCGGAGTGACTCAGTAGTTGAGCGTCACTCTATGAACCAAGAGGTCCGGTTGGATTTCCAGTCAGGGCACATATCCGGGTTGTGGGCTTGATCCCCACAGTGGGGCGTGCAGGAAGCAGCTCATCAATGGTTCTCTCTCATCACTGATGTTTCTATCTCTCTCTCTCCTTTTCCCTTCCTCTCTGAAATCAATAAAAAATAAAATTAAAGCCAATGGAAAAATAATCTTTGGATGAGGAATAACCAAAAGAAAAAAAACCCCAAAAACTTAACTAGCAGAACAAGCAAAAATAAAGGCCAGGTCTCAGAGGAGAGGAGGAACCCGAGATGCACATAAAATGAAGAGGAACACACTCCTGGAGTCAAATACTGACCAGAAACACTAAAAGGGGAATGCTACGCCCGTTAACTGTGTGTCTTTCATCTAAAGCAAACTGTAAACAAAAAAAGCATAAAGTAATATGTGATCAAAATATCTATGAGCTCATTTCAGACAGGAAAAAACCCTGGAGCCAGTGTGAAAAGGAAAAAGCCTCCAATTCCCACAGGAATGATCTCACATAAAATAAAGCATAACGAAATGAAAGCACACCTCAGCCATTTTAAAACATTTTAAAAACAACATGATGCCTTTTATGCAATGCAGCAGTAAGCTTCCATTTAACAGACATTATTATTCTGCCCCTATATAATGACATCTTTCTGGAGTTAAATGAATCACTGATTCTATTTCAAATTTATACAAGAATAAAATAGAATATTAAAGGAGAACCACAGTATTTACTAAATAACAAAACCGTTTTAAACTCTAGATCATAATATTTTATTCTTGAGAAAAAGTGACCTTCCTTTTATTGATGGTATGCATAATCTCATGATAAATATGTATTAACTATGTGATTAAGATAATGGTCATAACTGTTCTTCAAATCAGCAGTGAATTTCATATGATCGTTACACTGGATCTGACCAGATGAGCTAAGTCTGGAAGGGTTGAAATGCAAAAATGACAGAAAAATAATACGAGCGTTCTCAGTGAAAGGTCTTTTGGTTAAAGTACAGAACAAGACCAACTTTGTTATTTGGTTATTTATTTACATGGAGTAAGCAGGTTAGATCTTTCTGGCTCCAGTACAACTAGAGAGCAAATGAACAGGAAAACAGGTAAAACAAGATGAAGCTGCTCTAGTCACTTAGGAGGAGGGTATATTTGGGTCTTAGGATCAGAAATCCAAACTTTAGAAGATTTCACAATCTCAAAGCTGTTTGGATTCTCTAAATACTATATACTGAAGTACTTTGTTTTTCATGGTAATTAACAAAGCTGCCTTTAATATGTCAGGCTAAATCAGCAGCACTGAGCAAAAAGGGCTATGCATTTGGTCCACAGGTAAAGAAGAATTAAATATTCCCCCCAAAATACTAAGTAAAATCACCTCAATTTGCACTCGAGATTCATTTAAAAGGATTGTTGATACAGTTGGGGTTTGAAAAGGAGGTTTCCATTATAAACAGTTTAAATAACTTTTAAAGACTCACCTGTAGGCTTAACTGAATAAAACCCAATGGCCTCTCCTTTCTTCCACAGAATCTTAGCATAATCAGTACTGCTATGACACAGGAATGGGATCTCATTTCTCTCCATTTCCTGTTTTCTATAAATAATTCGATTCAGAACATACAGAACCACTCTCTCCCCAAGAGTTCTCACCTACAAAGAGAGTCAAACACCAGGCACAACAGTTATAATATGCATCAACTGAGAGATGCTGTTTACCTTGCTCCCTGCTTCGTACCAGCATTCGAAGCACTTTGAATATGTTCAAAATGATCTGTAAAACATTTTATTATCACAAAGGCAAGGCTAATCATTCATACCAATAACAATCCATTTCTACACACATATTATGCATGAATACTGCCTCTCAACAGAATTCTAAAACTGGCAAAATGAGTTTCCAGTGCACCAATCCCCAGCATCTCCTAGTTAGCAGTGTTTTCTTTCTGCTTCCAGCTGCCCATACCAGGGCTCTCAACCTCCCTAATTGCTGCCTCCACCGCTTCTACTGCTTCAACCCTTTTCACCCCTTTTCAGCTTCCACATTAAAAATAATAATGGGGGGTGGGGGGAAGAAGGCTTCATGTTATCCCCTGAAGATTTTAAGACCAATTACCTCATTTGATGAGCAAAGACATAATAATGCTCCTGGGAAAGGAATTTGTCTCACCCTTTCCAGGTAAAATGTTCATTTAACAGTTGTGTTTTTGTTGTCTAACTATAAGGAATACCCGCCTGCCCCTTCGGCCACACACACATATACAGACCAGATGAGGGATGATGATAGTGGCACCAGGGAAGTCTAGTGAAAACATACTTGGGGTAACCACAGAATGGAAACTGAGCCTCACTTCTTATAGGCAGGGCTACATGGTCACCAGGACCCCCCTTACCAACTTTCTGGCATCAAACAGTGGGGTTTTCCCAACAGACACCTTTCACTGCTAAAAACAAGAATTATATCCATAAAGACTCCTTAAAGAAAACAAGAGTACCTTTTAATTAAGTGGAGAGAGAAAACATTAACATACACTCTACTCTCAAAAACATCTCTAGTGGGAGATCTCCAATACCAAACACATGACATGACAAAGCTTGTTAGCTTGCAAAGTAGGGAACCTTTTTTCGGCCACAGGCCATTTGATATTTGTAACATCATTCGAGGGCCATACAAAATTATCAACTTAAAAATCAGCCTGCTATATTTGGTCAAACATTTAATTAACTCACTCCCAATGCCTTGGCAGGGCCAGACCCTATGATTTCACAGGCCTTTAAGGCAATCTTTTACTAGCTTGAACAGCTCTGATCAGCATAAAATTCTTCCTTAGACTGAGCTAAAATTTATTTCCCAAAGGTATTCTGGAGCCACACAGCCTACAAATATCTGAAGACAACCGTAAGATTCCCCTACATTCCATACCAACTCTAAACAATTGAAGGAAAAGACGAATGCAACTTTGGGTGCTTTTGCCATTCCTGTCCTCCTCCTTGAAATTGCTCCAGTCACCTGATACCTGTCTTCATGATGGGCATGCAGATACTACAGATATAAACATTAAAGATATTGCTAGGACAGTGGGGCTTTTCTGCATAAACTTAAGGTTTTTAAATTAGCTTTCTTGCCTACCTTCATTTGCTTCTAATTAACACCCACTCTTTTTCCTATGTGCTGCTGTTTCAGTTTGGGCCTCATGGTATACATGGTGCAGTTAATTTTTTGAACCTATGGGTACTACTCTACATTTATCCCTATTTATTTTCATCATGTTAGATCTTCCCCTTTTTTCTTAATTCTGCCTTTCACAGATTGGTTCTCCCATTCAGCACTGTGGCATGCTGAATGGACATGCATGCCATCTATGTCTTCCTCTAAGTATTTTTATGAAACTCAGTGATTAGGACAGAAAAAAAACAAAACCAAGTTTTGCGGTATGCTGCTGAGAACCTCCCAAAATGACCCTATTGATAAGCAAGTTTCCTTCCTGGTCAGTGTCTTCTAGAGACAGAGAACCTAAGCAACCTCACACAGAGAAGAACTAGCTTTATCTCTACCTAACAAGAAATCAGAAGCTGAAGTCGATATGGGTAGTCACTACAGTTCAACTAACCCATAAGCATTCAATCTTCCTCACCCAATTCTCACATACCTTTAGCACAATGAAACTCTAAGGGTTTAATAAAACCTGGTTACAATAAAATGGAGAAGAGCTCAATAACTTCAAAAACTATCACTGTTTATAGGAAACATAACTGTGAAGTGGCCTCAGAAAAAAACTTTTAAAATTACAAGATCGTATTACCTGCTTAAGCCCCTCTCTAGAAGGGACAGATGTTTTTACAATATCATCAACAGCCCACCACTGATCAGCCAGGTAAAGTGCCACAGCTAAAATAGAATAAATGATTAACATTTAAGTTTTAAGTCTTACAGTGTATAACATTACTATTTGGTAAGGTTATTATATAGATACCCTTAGGTATACCCATACTTTTATAATACAATATGGCCCCATTTACACTATTTTTATTTCACTCATTAAACATTTAATAGTAAGCAATTAAGAATTATATTTTCCTAAATTTAAGTTTGAAACACGTTTTCTTTCTTTTTTTCAATTCCTTCATGTAACTACCTTTTAATAAATTTCTAATTGTTTGGAGAAAAACTCCTCAATTTTAAAGATTAAGCAAAAAAGAGACCTGTGAGTGAGTCCTCGGGTGAAAAAAGAGCAAGAATTTTCTGGGTCTGATCTCCACCATAAAGAGGTACAAAGCCTACATTTGACAGGCTAATAGGAATCTGAAATGACAATTGATTAAACATTAGTGAAGAGTCTGTGAAGAAAATATCGCACAAAAACACCATGATTCTACCAAAATATTAACTCTTTCTACGTTAATGTTAACTATATACCTTCATTTCACATACAATAGTTCTAGTCTCAAAAAAAAAAAGTAGCCCTAGCTCAGTGATGGCGAACCTGTAACACGCGGGTCAGAGGTGACATGCGAACTCATTTTTTTGGCTGATTTTTTTTTGGTTAAATGGCATTTAAATATATAAAATAAATATCAAAAATGTAAGTCTTTGTTTTACTATGGTTGCAAATATCAAAAAATTTCTATATGTGACACGGCACCAGAATTAAGTTAGGGTTTTTCAAAATGCTAACACGCCGAGCTCAAAAGGTTCGCCATCACTGGCCTAGCTGGTTTGGCTCAGTGGATAGAGCATCAGCCTACGGACTGAAGGATCCCGGGTTCGAACCCAGTCAAGGGCACATGACTAGGTTACAGGCTCGATCCCCAGTAGGGGGCAAGCAGGAGGCAGCCAATCAATGATTTTCTCTCATTGATGTTTCTATCTCTCTCTCCTTCTCCCTTCCTCCCTAAAACAATAAAAATATATTAAAAAAAAGAAAAAAGAAAATCAGAATTCCCTTTTGTGAGAAGTTTATTATGTTGGGGGGGGCAGGAAATGAAAGTTTATTTCAATAAATATTACTGTGTTCTAGCCAAAAATCTAAATAAAAACAAAAGAAAGATATGGTCCATAAAGTCACTAAAAGACAACTATAGTTTACATCTGTTATTTAGACTATTGGAGGGGATGGGATTCTATTTTCTAGTAAAAGACACCAGATAGGTAATTTTTTTAGAGAGACATACAATACTTTAAATTTTTTCTGCCTTCATTAATCCAATGCTAATTCCTCATTTATAGAAAATATTACAATTCAGAGAATTATAAAATATTGGTACTACAGGAGACTTAAAGAATCCTTTAAATCAACATAATTTTCCAGAAGAAAAATCTGAGGCCTAGATGTTAGAGAATTTGCCTACCATCAAGTTCACAGTGGAATTCTAACAACATACACAGCTTGCCAATTTGAAAGTTTTATTTTAATATTTTAGAAAAGGGGAGGTTTGTGACACAAAAATGTATAATTTACTGGTTTGCTGATATTTTTATTTTAAAAAATTCTTATATCACAAACTATAAATCTAAAGAAAATTTGAGTTAGCTCAAATTTGGAAACCAGTCTTAGAAAAACTGATAAACTACTTAATTTTAAAGGCACAACACAAATATTAAACAACAACCTGTAGAGTTTCTTTTTAAAACCTGATCATGTTACTATACTAACCAATCATTATTTATGCATTTTACTGATGTCTTCTCATACAAATTTTAAAAATTTACTTAACACTTTAAAATGACAAAAAATAAAAGGATATTAATTCCATGTATGAACTCAACTGAAAAGACTCATAAGAAGCACCGCAGAACACCTTACCGTTACATTGAGAAGAGGAAAACACTCAGGATTTTCAGGGTCTCCACACCTTAGGTCTGACATATAATCTTCAGCAGAATTTTCCAGTTCCTCATGACTGCAATTATCCAGCACATCCACAGGGAATGCCATCCTCTTTAACAAACAACACGGGACAGAAATGTTTCAGAATATGAAATGCTAGCTTCCTTTTCTCCTAGAAAAACTTTATATTGTAATGTTTTATTAGAAAGAGTTCTTCACTATACCATGTCAGACTACAACTTGGCCTGCTGATTTAACAATGTACATCAAAAGAAAACTTTTAAACATTATTCATCTGAATTAAAAATAAAATAGGAATTAATAGTAATTCTTTTTTTTTAATATTTTATTGACTTTTTACCGAGAAGAAGGGAGAGGGAATAGAGAGTTAGAAACATCGATGAGAGAGAAACATCGATCAGCTGTCCTGCACACCCCCTACCGGGGATGTGCCCGCAACCAAGATACATGCCCTTGACTGGAATCGAACCTGGGACCCTTCAGTCCGCAGGCTGATGCTCTATCCACTGAACCAAACCAGTTAGGGCAATAGTAATTCTTTAAATGATATAAATGTATTTATACAGGCATAGGATATACGTATTTGCATATACGTACACCCACATAAATATATTCTCATACACCTGCCAACATTATAAGTCACTATAAAAGGGAAAAAGGGAACTTTTTGGAATAGAAATGTTCTATAACTGCATCATAGTGATGGTTGCTCCACTATATAAATTTACTAAAAAAAATAAAAAATTAATCACTGAATTATACAATAGCAATGGGTAAATGTTGCAATATGTAAATTCTACCTCTCATACATAGAGCTATTTAAAAAAAAAAAAAGCCAGCACTTTAGTGAGGAAACACTAAACACTTTCCCACTAAAGTCAGGAAAAATGACTCCACACTGTATAACATTATATAGGTACTTGCCAATGCAATTAGCCTAGAGGCATAACAAC
The DNA here is from genome assembly GCF_014108235.1 of Myotis myotis. Classification (NCBI taxonomy): domain Eukaryota; kingdom Metazoa; phylum Chordata; class Mammalia; order Chiroptera; family Vespertilionidae; genus Myotis; species Myotis myotis. The sequence continues at coordinate 40,029,041 of NW_023416357.1, forward strand.
TGGGTATGGGTGTATGTGGAAGGAACTATACCTCAATTTTCAAATAATATATTTAATTGAAAAACCCAAAAGAATCAATGGAAAAACTATTCCAAACAGTAAGAAAATATACTAAAACAGGATATAGATACACACAGAAATTAAGCCCTCATACATACAATAATAACTAGTGAAATCAGTAATGGAAAAAATGCAGTAAAAATAGGTAAAAGACCCCATTTACAGTGGATAGAGCATCAGCCTGGGGACCAAAGGGTCCAAGGTTCAATTCTGGTCAAGGGCATGTACCTCGTTTGCAGGCTCCTCCCTGGCCGGGCCCTGGTCAGGGCTCACACAGGAGGCAACCAATCTATGTGTTTCTCTCACATCAATGTTTCTTTGTCTTTCCCTCTCTCTTCCACTCTCTAAAAATCAATGGAAAAATGTCCTTGGGTGAGGATTAAAAAAAAAAGTAAGCTAAGCAGAAATATGCATCTTAATGAGATACAAAAAGAAAAATCAAACCCAAATCTAATGAAGCCATCAATCAAGTGAAATCACATCTTAAGTATAAAGCCAGTCAAATTTAGAATAACCCAGTTTCTTCAATACGTATACAGCATGGAGTTTAAAGAGTGGGAACTATTGTAAATTAAAAGACACTTAAGAGAAATACTAATCAGATGCATTGTAGAGAGGATTCTGATTTGTGTACTCTTGAAAATTTCCATGATAAAAAGTTAAATAAAAAATAAACATATGCTCTATATCAAAGTCTGAGCTACATAGGTCTTAAAGGAAATATAAAGTAAAATAAATTAACTTGTTATAAAAATTCCCTATTTCATATTTACCCAAAATAAAAACAGCAGAGCCCAACTGCTGTATTTGTCAATAATCTCTTCAATCTTTATTTAAAAAATAATGAAGGGAAAAGGCAGAAGAAAACTGAGAAAATAAAAATTACTTTTCTCTGAAGTAATTCTTCAGAGAAGCATTTTATCACATCAAATCTTTTTTATCACAACAAATATATTAGTAGGTAAAAAAGCTGAAAATCTAATGAAAATATGAGATAAACATGTAAAAGATAGGACATATAACAGCTACATATAATTAAAAATATATTAAAAAAAAATTTAATTTATTTTTTAAATCTTCAAACAAGGATATGTTTTTACTGATTAATTTTAGAGAGCGAGGAAAGGGAGGGGGGGAGAGAAACATCGATGTGTGAGACAAACATTGATCAGTTGCTTCCTGTACATGCCCCGACCAAGGATCGAATCCACAACTTTTTGGTATACAGGACAATGCTCCAAACAACTGAACTACCTGGCTAGGGTTAAATATATTTTTCTGAATTTTCAAGATATGATGATAATGAGAAACTTATTTTTTACCATAATCTGAAATCCTGGTCCTAAAGACTTTAAAACGTGGTGTATATGATTGGGAACCAAATTTTATACAAATATATATTTTAATCAAATTGATTTTTAAATTGTTTAAAATAAAAACCTGGAAATAGAACACACAAAAACAGCCCATCTATTAGTAAATATAAATGTCTAAATAAAAGGAGAAAGTAAGAAAAATTTGTGAAACATTTATAAAAGCAATACCACAGGATTTCCAGGCAACTTATAAAAAGAAAAAGAAAAAAACAGCAACTATGAATTTCAAGAGAGATCAACCAGGAGCTTATGTAAATCAGATGTTATAGTTAGAAAAGTATCAAAATGAAACAGCAGAGCTCTATTACGAAGCTTATTTGTTATTTTGGGCAAATTTTTATATCTCTATCAAAGTCAATATTCAAAAGCAAACTAAGGAAATAGAACATTACGTTCTAGTCAGATCCAACAATTCTAATGAAGATTAAAATTTTAGATGAAACCAAAAACAAATGGTCAACAGCAGATGAAAAAAGCATAATTAGGACACTAGTTAACTGTTTTCCTCTCTTATAGACAACAAGATCCCAGCTTTGTGTCTAAGTAAAAATTAAGAGCATTAAATATACCCTACTATTGACTAGATGAAGCTCAAGAAGGATTAATATCACAGTATTCTCCTTAAACCAACTCGAAAGACTCTCTTGAATATTAGCTACCAAAACAAGGTAGGAATGAAACACATTTAAACATTTCATTTGCTAAGAGTAATCATGAGTTAAAGCAGGGGTGGGGAACCTTTTTCTGCCAAGGGCCATTTGGATATTTATAACGTCATTCCTGAATCATACAAAATTATCAACTTAAAAATTAGCCTGCTATATTTGGTCAAACATTTAATTAACTCACCCCTAATGCCTTGGCAGGGCCAAACCAAATGATTTCAAGGGCCATATACCCCTGCCCTGAAGGATAAAATATAAATTAACATATGAGGGCTGCTGCTAAAAATTTGGTATACAAAAGCATTGTTGATTACAATCACATAAAGATAATACGGCATTCTAGACAAAGAATACAAAATGGACATATAAGGAAAAGGAGCCTGATAGAATAGCAAATTGATGGGTCATTTTCTTTTTCACCTATTACCACAACATGGTCCTTAAAAGATTTTAAATAATATCATGTTTAAATAGCATTTTTTTTAGTCTTATTTATTTTTTAGTTTTAGTTTTATTCATATTGAATAAAGAGCCTAGCAGTATAGCCCAGAATAAGAGAATGGTTGTGAATAGTCAGACGAAATGGACATATTCTTAGAAAAATACAAGCTCCCAAAACTCAATCAAGAAGAATAAAAAAACCTGAATAGGTCGATAACTACCGAAGAAATTGAAACAGTGATCAAAAATCTTCCAGCAAACAAAAGCTCTGGTCCGGATGGCTTTACAGGGGAGTTCCGCCAAGCATTCAAAGAAGAACTAAAACCTATCCTCCTCACACCATTCCAAAAAATTCAAGAGGAAGACACACTTCCAAGCTCTTTCTATGAAGCCAGCATTATCCTAATTCCAAAACTAGATAAAGATACCACAAAAAAAGAGAACTACAGACCAATATCCTTGACGAACATAGATGCTAAAATCCTCAACAAAATTCTAGCAGATCGGATTCAGCATTACATTAGAAAGATCATACACCATGACCAACTGGGATTTATTCCAGGGATGCAAGGATGGTACAATATCTGCAAATCAAAAATGTGATACATCACATAAGCAAACTGAGAGACAAAAATCACATAATCATATCAATTGATGCAGAAAAAGCATTGGACAAAATCCAACACCCTTTCTTGATAAAAGCCCATACCTCAACATAATAAAAGCCTTATATGACAAACCTACAGCCAACATCATACTCAATGGGCAAAAACTAAATTCATTTCCCCTAAGAATGGGAACAAGACAGGGATGCCCAGTTTCACCACTCCTGTTCGATATAGAACTGGAAGTGCTAGCCATAGCAACCAGACAAGAAGAAATAAAAGGCATTCAAACTGGAAAAGAAGTAAAGCTCTCCTTGTTTGCAGATGACACAATACTATACATAGAAAACCCCAAAGACTCCATCAAAAAACTACTAGACTTAATAAATGAATTTGGCAATGTAGCAGGATACAAAATTAACACCCAGAAATCTATAGCCTTTTTATGCACCAACTAGAGGCCCGGTACACGAAATTCGTGCGGGGGGGGGGGGTCCCCTCAGCCCAGCCTGCACCCTCTCCAATCCGGGACCCCTCAGGGGATGTCCGACTGCCGGTTTAGGCCTGATGCCAGGGATCAGAAGCCTAAACCGGCAGTTGGACATCCCTCTCACAATCTGGGACCACTGGCTCCTAACTGCTCACCTGTCTGCCTGCCTGATTGCCCCTCACTGCCCCCCTCTGCCGGCCTGGTCGCCCCTCACTGTTCACCCTTGCCAGCGTGGTCACCCCCAACTGCCCCCCCCCCCCCGCTGGCCTGGTCGTCCCATGCAGCCTGCTGTTCAGTGGTTTGGTTGCCTCTCACTGCCCCCCTGCCGACCTGGTCACCTCACGTAGTCTGCTGCTCAGTCATTTGGTCGGCCCTCACTAACCCCCCTGCTGGCCTGGTCGCCCCACGCAGCCTGCTGTTCAGTCGTTTGGTTGGCTCTCACTAACCCCCTGCTGACATGGTCGCCCCATGCAGCCTGTTCGGTCGTCCGTTTGGTTGTTTTGATTGCGACGGTTGCGTAGGCTTTTATATATATAGATAGAAGATAATGAACTCACAGAAAGAGAAATGAAAAAAACAATCCCATTTTACCACTGCACCAAAAAAACTTAGGAATAAACTTAACTAAGGATGTAAAAGACCTGTACTCAGAAAACTACAGGACATTGAAAAAAGATAAACAAATGCAAGAACATGCCATGTTCATGGATTGGTAGAATGAACATCGTTAAAATGTCCATACTACCCAAAGCAATATATAGATTCAATGTAATCCCCATTAAAACACCAATGGCATATTTCAAAGATCTAGAATAAACTCTCCAAAAATTCATCTGAAATAAAAAAAGACCCCAAATAGCCACAGCAATCCTGAGAAAGAAGAACAAAGTTGGAGGGACCACAATACCAGATATCAAGCTATATTACCAAGCCACAGTTCTCAAAACTGCCTCGTACTGGCACAAGAACAGACATATAGACCAATGGAACAGAACAGAGAACGCAGAAATCGACACAAGTCATTATACTCAATTAATATTTGACAAAGGAGGCAAGAGCATACTATGGAGCCAAGATAGTCTCTTCAATAAATGATGCTGGAAAATTTGGTCAGATACATGCAAAAAAATGAAACTAGATCACCAACTTATACCATACACAAAATAAACTCAAAATGGTAAAGGACTTGAATATAAGATGGGAAACCATAAAAATCCTACAAGATTCCATAGGCAGCAAAATAGCAGACACATGTCATAGCAATATCTTTACCAATAAAGCTCCTAGGGCAATGGAGACTAAGGAGAAAATAAACAAATGGGACTACATCAAAATAAAAAGCTTCTGCACAGCAAAAGAAACCATCAACAAAACAAGAAAGCCCACTGCATGGGAGAACATATTTGCCAATGATATTTCAGATAAGGGTTTAATCTCCAACAACTACAGAGAACTCATACAACTTAACAAAAGGAAGATAAACGATCCAATCAAAAAATGGGCAAAGGACCTAAATAGACACTTTTCAAAAGAGGACATACAGAAAGCCTAGAGACATATGAAAACATGCTCAAAGTCACTAAACATCTGAGAGATGCAAATCAAAACAACATTGAGATACAATCTCACACCTGTCAGAATGGCTATCATCAACAAATCAAATGACAAGTGCTGGCGAGGATGCGGAGAAAAAGGAACCCTCGTGCACTGCTGGTGGGAATGCAGACTGGTGTAGCCACTGTGGAAGACAGTATAGAGTTTCCTTAAAAAGTTAAAAATGGAACTCCCATTTGACCCAGCAGTATCACTTCTAGGAATATATCCGAAAAAATCAGAAACACCAGTCAGAAAGGATATATACACCCCTATGTTCATAGCAGCACAATTTACAATAGCTAAGATTTGGAAACAGCCTAAGTGCCCATCAGCAGATGAGTGGATTAGAAAACTGTGGTACATCTACACAATGGAATACTATGTCGCTATAAAAAAGGAACTTTTACCATTTGTAACAGCAGGATGAACTGGAGAGCATTATGCTAAGCGAAATAAGCCAGTTGGAGAAAGATAAATATCACATGATCTCGCTCATATGTGGGATATAATGACCAACATAATTTGATGAACAAGAACAGAGACAAATGACGGGGGGGGGGGGCAGTTAGAGAGCAACCACAGGACTTGTTTGCATGCATATTAGCATAACCAATGGACAAAGACACTGGGGTGGTGGGAGCTTGCCCGGGGTAGGAATGGCTGTCGGGGGGAGGGGGGTCTTTGGGGGAAAAAGGAGATATACTAGTATGTAAAACTTTAGACAATAAATAAATAAAATTAAATAAAATTAAATATTGGTTAACTTAAGAGTGCATAAATTACTAGCCCTATGGTGGTTCTGCTACAGTTTAGAGAGGCCAGAGAAGGGTGGTCAAGTTCTGGAGAAAATTATGTTGCTATGGTAAATCACGTGCTTCTCCTTTTTTGTTGTTGTTGTTAAGCTTGTATTCTATGTTACATAACTGTAAAGCTGTCAGGTCAAATTTTGTCAAGCACTTTATTCTCTGCCCATGAGATAAACCAAAAGGCCTAACTGGATTCTACATGAATGAGAAAGCTTAATGTTGCCTTCAGTGAACTCATCAAAAATGTATACAGAATGGACAATGAAGTGTAAAAAGTGTCCAAATTAATTAATTAAGTAAAGCGTATGCTCATTAATCCTGGATAACTTACATAAAAACATACTCAGACCGCTTCATTATGTAAGAGTTCTAAGATATCCATCAGCTATTTTACATCCATCTTTTAATAATTTCACTTTTCCTGAAAAATTATATAACTATTTGAAAGAATGACTATTTTTTTAAGTCCTCACCAGAGGGTATTTTTTCCACTGATTTCCAAAGAGAGTGGAAGAGGAGAAGGTGGAGAGAGAGAGAGAAACATGGATGAGAGAAAGATACAACAATTGGTTGCCTCCTGCATAAGGCCTCGCCAGGGCTGGGGAACCTGCCACCGAGGTACAAGGTATGTGCCCTTGACCAAGAATCGAACCCGAGACCCTTAGGTCCGCAGGACAACGCTCCAACTGAGCCAAATGGGCCAGGACAGGGCAGAATTACTACACTTAACAAGAAAATATGAAAACAAATTAGAAAAATAATTCCTATCATTGTGATTCATTCCCTATGTGATGTTAATTACTAGATGTCAACTAGACTCTTAAAAAGGGGGAACATATAAGTTCAATTACTAAATTATTTCAAGATTCTTATACATTATTGCTATTATTTAAGAGTTTTAGGGGAAAGGTTAGATTTAAAAAATCTGGCAATGTTAGAGCTGAAAAAGTTCTTAGAAAACAAATAATTATCTCAACCAATCCAAGTCATGATCTTACCTCTCCTGACTGCTTCCCCAACAAAGAAAATAGGTTAGGTATCCAGGCAACATAATCGTCAATGCTCTCAACCTTGTACACAAAAAGCCCATTTTTGAACCTTATTATGATTCTTCTGATTCTTCCCTTTTCTTTTCTCCCTAACATCATTTCCTCCTTAACTAACCTAGCTCCTGTACTGCATCAGGTCAACTGATCTCTATCTTACTTAGCTTCTTACTTCCTCTATCCCTATCCTACACAAGGCCCCAAATCCTAGATTAATCCTTCTCCCCATTCACAGCTCAGTTTTTTAGTACAACAAAAATGAAACCACTTCTGGAGCAGACTGCTCCAATGATCAAATCTCAGGTGGGCTCAACACTGCTCAAAAATCCTTTTGGTCTTCTGGGAAATGAAAAAGATTTGGTTACATATGGTTAAGGATTGCCTACAAGTTTATGGGTAATGGAGCAAAACGTTAAATGGGGTTCATACCTGCTGCCTGTTTTTATTTCAAGTAGAAGCCCAAATCATCTTTTGAAGTAACCATCACTGAGCCAACAGTGCTATATGTACTTTATGACCCAGATTACTGAACACTGTTCATAATCCTACAGTTTACAAACACAGGAAAGCCAAACTAAGAACTATTTAAATGAATACACCATAAAATTTTGTCCATTTCAAGATTAGACAATCTAAAATTCATTTTTTTTTTACTTGACTCATCATACAATAGAGCTGATTTTATAGTGTTTTATCAAAGTTAACATGGGTTTGATACAGTAAACTTCAAGGATACAGAAGTCTAAACAATACGCAATTATAGACTAGGGGCCCAGTGCACAAAATTCTGGCATTCAGCGGGGGCTCTCAGCCCGGCCTGTGCTCTCTCGCAGTCCAGGAGCCCTTGGCTTAGGCCCGCTCCCCATGGCTTCTGGCACACTGACCACCAGGGGCCCGCTCCCCATGGCTTCTGGCACACTGACCACCAGGGGGCAGCTCCTGTGTTGAGCATCTGCTTCCTGGTGGTCAGTGTATATCATAGCAACCGGTCATTCCGCCATTTGGTCAATTTGCATATTGGCCTTTTATTATATAGGATATAGGATAATTTTAACACAAAGTATCACAGAGGCTTGTCTCTTTTAGAACCCTGAAGAAAAACTGATTTTTCTTTTAAAAACTGTTTTTGTTTTAAAAGAAATACATCTAGCTCAAAACAAAGCAAAAACAAAACACAACTTGGTGCTTAATTTTCACATAATGTTTAGGAAATATTCCCTAATATTTTCACTACACAACTAAGACATGTAACCAAGGGCTGCCGGTATCATATCAACTGGAAAAACAGCAGCCTCTGAGCCACAGGCTAACCCAGTGGTCAGCAAACTGCAGCTCGCAAGCCACATGCGGCTCTTTGGCCCCTTGAGTGTGGTTCTTCCACAAAATACTGACTTCTGCGCATGGGCCACGAAGTATCAATCACATGGTACGTGCGCATCCGCACGTGGTATTTTGTGGAAGAGCCACACTCAAGGGGCCAAAGAGCCGCATGTGGCTCACAAGCCGCAGTTTGCCAACCACTGGGCTAGCCATTCTCTTTCCTTTCAGGTCCACTCCAACTCTGCACTTCCAGCTGTGGCCCCATACACTTGCCCTTGCAAACTTAGGTGGGTTTGCTTACCCAGATCAAGTAAAATTCTTTTCTTACCTCTCATTGGCAGCAGTAATATCCTTCTTATCTGACTTCAATACATATTTACTAAGCAAATGAATAAATAATGCATGACAGAACAAAAATTTGTATGGTGGGGGTTGGGGGTGGGTGGAGTGATTGAGCAGAAGAGAAAAAACGAGAAAGAACTCATGGACCTGGCAACAGTATGGTGATTGATGGGGTGAGGGTGGGGATTTGGTGGGTGAGTATAGGGGGGGATAAATGGTGACGGGAAATAAATAAAACCACACACTGTTGCTAGAAGGAAGCACTGCCACGTAAAGTTCTGCTGCTAGATGAAAAGCAATGGACTGTCTTTCAACAGGCAGAGATAGAGGAGAAGGCCCTCTAAAAAGAAAGAATATGCTAAACGAAAGCCAGAAAGCAGGCTGAGAATGGCAAGTAGTTGGATTTACCAAGAGAATTAAGAGCAGTATGTGAAGATAAGTAGTGGAAGGGATGCTAGGACAATAAACTGAGGACAGAACATTAAAGGCCAATAAAACAGTATAGTTTTACGAACCAATGTCACTCCAATAAATTCAATTAAAAAGATCAAGAATACAAACTAAGAGTTGGGACTTTATTTGATACTCAAGTAGGATTCAATTTAAGGAAAGAGACTTTCAAAGTTTTCAGACAATTTAACCAACAGTGTGTAGAATGTATTAATAGGAAGAACTGACAGGAGACAAGCTGAGAAGCTCTTAAGATAAATATCTTGTGCGTACTTCTTTTAATATACTTATCATGACAATACGACTTATTTTTCTTCATCTTTCTCCCCTACCAGGCTCAGACTCCAGGGAAGCATAATCCATTTTTTCCAAACATATAAAAAGTAGGGATGTGCCAAAAGATCTCTGATGTCTCTCCTCACTAATAACTTATGTGTCTACACTTGAAGAAGTAATTTACAAAGAGGTGGTATCATCAAAAATTAATTTATAATCGTTTTTTAAAACTCAGTATGTTTTATGACACCATTTATTCCTGGATTAACTTGCACCAGGTATTATGCTCAGCATCTACACAAATAAAAGAGAAACATGGTAATTGGCGTACGACCGCTACCCTTCCCATTGGCTAATCAGGGCGATATGCAAATTAACCGTCAGCCAAGATGGCGGCCGGCAGCCAGGCAGCTTGAAACTAACATGAGGCTTGCTTGCTTCAGTGACGGAGGACTCCAACGTTCCCCGCCTGCCGCTGCAGGCCTCTGAGCCTGCAGTTTCAAACATTGTAACAAATGTAGACGCTAAACAAAACCGCAGAAACCAGCTTTTAGCCAGCCAGCCGGGATCTCAGAGCTGGAGTTGATACAGAGTTTCGAGAACCGAAACAAACCAGATACCTGCTTTCAGGAGCGGAGGCCTAAGAGCTGGAGCCTCAGATCTAAAGCTGGCCCAGAAAAAAAGAAAAAAAAAGAAAAAAAGGAGCAGTTGGGAGCTTCAGTCCCAGCCTGAAAACAGCCCTCAGCCCCTCACCCAGACTGGCCAGGCAACCCAGTGGGGACCCCCACTCTGAAGGGTGTGTGACCAGCTGCAAACAGCCATCAGCCCCTCACCCAGGCTGGCCAGGCACCCCAGTGGGGACCCCCACCCTGATCCAGGACACCCTTCAGGGCAAACCAGCCAGCCCCCACCCGTGCACCAGGCCTCTATTCTATATAGTAAAAGGGTAATATGCCTCCCAGCACCGGGATCAGCGGAGCCATGAGGCCTCCCGGCACCGGGATCAGTGTGACAGGGGGCAACGCCCAAACCCCCTGATTGCCCTGTGGCTCTGTGTGTGACAGGGGGCAGGGCCACAACCTCCCTATTGGCCCTGCTCTGTTTGTGACAGGTGAAGGCGCCCCAACCCCCTGATCGGCCCTGCTCTGTGGGTGATAGAGGGCGGCGCCCCAATCCCCTGATGGGCCCTGCTCTGTGCGTGACAGGGGGGAGCTCCCCAACCCCCTGATGGGCCCTGCTCTGTGCGTGACAGGGGGGAGCTCCCCAACCCCCTGATGGGCCCTGCTCTGTGCGTGACAGGGGGGAGCTCCCCAACCCCCTGATGGGCCCTGCTCTGTGCGTTACGGGATGGGGGGGAGCTCCCCAACCCCCTGATCGACCCTGCTCTGTGCGTGACAGGGGGCAGCGCCCCAACCCCCTGATTGGCCCTACTCTGTGCGTGACAGGGGGTGGCGCCACAACCTCCCCATCGACCCTGCCTTGAGTGTGACAGGGGGCGGTGCCCCAACCCCCCAATCGGACCTACCCTGAGCGTGACTGAGGGTGGCATCGCAACCTCCCAATCGGCCCTGCTCTGTGCCCAACCAGGGGCTGCACCTAGGGATTGGGCCTGCCCTCTGCCACCCGGGAGCAGGCCTAAGCCAGCAGGTCGTTATCTCCCAAGGGGTCCCAGACTGCGAGAGGGCACAGGCTGGGCTGAGGGACCCGCCCTCCCCCCCGAGTGCACAAATTTTTGTGCACCGGGCCTCTAGTACTATATAATAAAACCCTAATATGCAAATTGGCTGAACAGTGGAATGACTGGTCACTATGACGTGCACTGATCACCAGGGGGCAGATGCTCAATACAGGAGCTTCCCCCTGGTGGTCAGTGTACTCCCACAGGGAGAGTGCCGCTCAGCCAGAAGCCAGGCTAACGGCTGGGGAGTACAGTGATAGTGGTGGGAGCCTCTCCCACCTCCACTGCAGATGGGGGTAAGGAGCGAGGGGTCCTGGACTACGAGAGGGCTGTCTGCCTGCTGGCTTAGGCCCAAGGGGATCGGGCCTAAGCAGGCAGGAGGACATCCCCCAAGGGGTCCCTGACTGCAAGAGGGCACAGGCTGGGCTGAAAGCCCCCCTCCACCCCCCCTCCCTCCCAGTGAACAAATCCGTGCACTGGGCCTCTAGTTCTACAATATTATCTCATTTAGTCTTCAAAATGACCCTATAAGGCAGGTATTCTTTTTTTCTTATATTTTTACTAGAGGCCCAGTGCACGGATTAGTTCACTGAGGGGTGGGGGGGACTTTCAGCCCAGCCTGTGCCCTCTTGTGCCGGGAGCCGGTCCATGCTTGCTGTTTCAAGGGACCTGGCATATATGGCATACTGTTCTTAATATGTTTGCTCACCTTCTTGGCACTATGTGTTTTAACCAAGGTCTCTGAGAAAGGTTGTTTCCCCAGGTAGGGATTTTCCCCTGAAGTTAGGGAGGGAATAAAACCTCTTAACTAAGTGCCAGGTGGGTAATTAATCACTTTAACTACGAACAATCATGCTTAAGCTACATAATCTTTACTCCCTGGAATGGAGATAAGAAACGCCCTAACCTTTGAAATAGAGATTGATAGGATTGGAATCAACTGGTATAAATACAGATGTAAGAAGACAGAACACACAGAACTAGAGACAGAAGAACTTCGCTGGAGAGAACATGGCAAAAGGTCCTGGACTGAACCTGACTACAGAAATGGGCAAGAGAACCTGACTAGAACCTGGTGACTGAACCTGGCTGGAGAACCTGGACTGAACCTGGCTGGAGAACCTAGCAAGAGAACATGGACACAGAACCTGGCTGGAGATCTGAAGCAGAACTTCGCTGGAGATCCAGACCAGAACTTGGCTGGAGATCCTGGCTGGAGATCCTGGCTAGGCTGCTGATCAACTGAACACTGTCTCCGTGTCCTTCCTTCTTCGCCGACTCCGTCTACACCTTTGGGGACCCCTGGACCCGCTGGGGCTGGACCCCGGCACTCTTGCAGTCAGGGACCCCTTGGGGGATGTCTGCCTGCCTGCTTAGGCCTGAACACCTTGGGCCTAAGCCAGCAGGCAGACATCCCTCTCGTAGTCCGGGGCTCTCACAGTCCAGGACCCCTCGCTCCTTACCCCCATCTGCAGTGGAGGTGGGAGAGGCTCCCGCCGCCACCACTGTACTTGCCAGCCATTAGCCCGGCTTCTGGCTGAGCGGCACTCTCCCCGTGGGAGCACACTGACCACCAGGGGGCAGCTCCTGCATTAAGCATCTGCCCCCTGGTGATCAGTGCACGTCATAGCGACCAGTCGTTCCACTGTTCAGTCGATTTGCATATTAGGGTTTTATTATATAGGATTGATTTTTAGAGAAAGAGAGAGAGAAACATCAATATGGGAGAAACATTGATTGGCTGCCTCCTGCACACTCTCTACTGGGGATTGGGCCTGCAACCTGGGCATGCACCCTGACCAGGAATTGAACTCGCAACCTTTCAGTGTACGGGACGATGCTCAACCAACTGAGCACAGCGGCAGAGCTGAGGCAGGCATTCCTAAACACGTTCTCACAATGAGGAGTCTTGGGTGTGGAGAGGTTAAATGAGTTACCCAAGTTCACCCAGCTAGTATGTGGCAGTCAGGCTCTAACCCTAACCAATCTGTCTAGCGAGGGATTTAACCTGCTGGTCAGTTTCCCAGGTCAGGAAATCCATGATGCATCTAATGATACAATTATCATAGAATATATCAACCTTAGGAGTTAGATTTTTAAGTCTTGCAATATCCATCCGGCCAGTGTGCTCAGTTGAGTGTCGTCCCATGCACCAAGAGGTCACCACTGGTTTGATTCCTGATCAGGATGTATGCCGGGTTGTGGGCTCAATCCCCAATAGGGGGCATGAAGGAAGCAGCTTGATTGATGTTTCTCTCTCATCAATGTTTCTATCTCTCTCCCACTCTCTTCCTCTCTCTCTAAAGTCAATAAAAACATATTTTAAATAATATTTTGCAATATCCTCTCTTTAGACTTTAGATGCCTGTTCTAATCACTATGATCCATTTTCTTCAGCATTGTTAAATGGTTACTACACAATAAATACAAAGACGATTGTTTTAAAGTTAAAAAATAAAAGAGAAACATAAAAACTGACAAAGTAAAATGCCTACCAAATATTTATTGGAGAGATTACTATAAAATACAGCTAAGGAAAAAAATGAATCCACTAAATTGCATTATAGTTTTTAAATTATCCATTACTGAAGGACAGAGACAAAGAAAACCTTGAAATTCAGATGATACTAAACTTGATATGAACCATGGGCAGTCTCCTATATAAAGTGGTGCAGACAATGTATACGGTCTTGATTTGCATCCTTGATTCCCAAAGGCCAATCAAAAACAGTACACGTATTTACAAAAAAAAAAAAAAAAGTAGATTCTCTTAGTTCAAACCTGTGTTGTTCAAGGATCAACTGTATTCTTTTACAAAGGAGGAAGGAAACTGAGGCCCAGAGAGATTAATTACCTTAGAAGTCAGGCAGCTACAAAAGCTAGGGTTCAAACCTATGTTATGCCTATTTGGCTTGAATTGTGGAACTACACTGACTTTGAACAACTACTGTTAATTTAAGAATCAAAATCAGTCCATCAGGAATATGAGGATCTGATCCAAACTTGAAAACACTGGCCCTATATGTGTAAAAGATTTTAGACTCTCAAATTCCTTATTAGTACCACTTACTACTTTATCAATCATAGTGTAACAAAGAGTCACATTTATTGACTTTTGCTCTGCTCCTATTCGTTTGTAAGTGGGATTCTTCCCCGACTACTATACCATTATCACTCCTCGTCAGGCCTCCAATAACCTCTCAATGGATTATTTTCATTCTCACCCCCGATCTTGACAGGTCAGCCCAAACTGACCACTTTCTGCTGCTTCCAAGTTCCTCTCCTTCCTTGGACAACACTCTCTCCCAATCCTACTTCTTAGTAGTTTCCCCCTCAGTTTATTTCAAGCAACTGAACCCTCTCCTCCGCACAAACCATAAATGTAGCCCCCAGGCCCCCAACAATGCAACCTGGCACTTTGTTAAAAAAAAGTAAAATTTGCTAAATGAATTTGTTCCCAATTCATATTTACAAAAACCTTTGTGCACTGATGTTTTATGGAATCTTTAACATTTTAATCCACGATACTTTAGTAAACTATAAACTCCATGAGGATGGGGTGTATTTGTTTTTGTGCCCCATACATACTACAGACACTCCATGCTTACTGAATAAACGAAAGCTACCTTTTGTGTAGCCTAAAACTAACATTTATTGGTGGGAGTAGTAACTAAAGTGACATTATTTTTTCAAAAACAAAGTATATGGTAAGTCACAAACTTTCTGGCCCAAAGAATGGGTTGGGCTAGACCCCTCCTACAGAGCAGATAAATCCTGTATAAAGTTTCACATAGCAGCTCTAAAATTCAACGAGTCTAATAATTATGGTATGATGTCTTTAGCAAATGATCAGCTTTTCCCTGATTCTTTTTAAATCATCACACCTTTTCCTTAATAAATTCAACCCTCAGTAATTTCATTGTTGTTGGAAAGAATTGTGAAATACCTTTACTACCAAAGAGCATACCAAATTTAGAACTTAATTTCAGGGCTAAATATACAAAGGATCAGAGCCTAATGACTTGTAAAAAAAAATCACCTTAAATACAATCGTGCAACTTTTTTCAATTTAGAATAAAAAAATCTTAGAAATGAATAGAAACATGAAGGTTTTGTTTACCTCCTTACCTAATCAACAGTCCTTTCTACAGAATCCTTGCTATTCTTCAAACATCTGCCCTAATACTCAATCCTCTTATGTTCTCACCTTTAAAAAGTAAATCTTTTTGCATTTTTAGGCAGATGACTGAACATAACACACATAAGGCTTAAAAGGGTTATGTAGGTAGGTGCTAATGGATAAAAATGTTAGAGATTTTTTTCTTTTCAATTTCTCAACCACTGGAAAAACAATGCTCAAAATCTCAAGCTATGGTAAAGATAAAAAACACAGCAAGATCACTTACAAACTTAATTAAATACAACAGTACCAATTCTATAAACCTCTCTGATGTGTGTATTAACAGAATCAACGTAAAATGTGTTTGACTCAGTGGTGAACTTGCCCAACAATCTCATTCCCCATCGACTTAGCATAGGTCCAATCAGGGCACCTTCAGTCTGTAGCAGACAATCTTCGCTTACTGAATTTCTCTAAAACATGACTCATCTCTCAATGTGCAAGGCCCCTTTCACCTCCATAATTCTTCCCACAGAACAAGCATGTCATTAATGAGAGGCATAACATTTCTTCGAAGGATGGTACATGACATGAATCACTTTGTTCGCAGAAGAAACATTGGAAGAGTTTTCAACTAATCAGAAAAGAAGTTTACAGTAATTTAACTAGGAGGGTAACATTAAAATTTTACTCTCAAAAGCATCTAATTATAAATATTTTGTTTTCTCCAAATCAGTTAAGCCCTTTGTTTGATGTATTTTGTACCTTTATTAAAGAAACGATACCATTTATAATGATTCGAATCCTATTTCAAAGGTCAAACTAATTCAGAACTTTTTAGAATCTAAAGTCCACAGGTAAAGCATTTTAGGTTATAATTACTCATGCAGCAGGATAATGTTGCTACGCCTAGAAGATATTTCTAAATTCCCTAAGCCAATCCTCAACATAAATTCAAAGAGAGTAATACAATGTATCAGCTACGAGCTTTCTGTGAAAGACTGTGATGTTTTATCTTTGTTTGCGCTGGAAATCTTCACAAATAGACTTCCCAGGTTCCTCTCACCATCTCATTTCCTGGTCCTCTCCCCCTTACCCTCCATTAAAACACACACACACACACACACACACACACACACACAAAAACACCTTAGTCTGGTACATATTAGTCACTAAAAATATTTCCTCTTGTAGGAGGAAAACAAAATATTGTTTGCAAAGATAACCTGCACATCTTACGTGCAATAAATAAAGATGTGCAAGCAGAGGATACACTCATCAAAGCCAGATCCGTTTCGGTGAACTCCTTCCAGGGCCCAGATACGAGTATTACGCAACAGCCACCATCCCAGCTTTTAATCCCTGTCTGTGATGCTGTGGCAAAATACAAATGGCACGACCATAATCCGCTAGAGGTACTTACGTACACGTACGACCTAAATTAAAACAGCAATTGCCAAATTCTCAGGAACCTTGAAAATGACCAATGGTGTCACAGTTCAGAATCATAACTACAACTTTTCCTTCCTGGTAGCCCAATGCCCTCCAAAACCCTCCCAGGTGAGCATTTCCATGGAGGTTTTGAAAGGATCCCCCTGAGAGGGGGGAGGGGCAGGCATCAGGTGGTTACCCTCAAATCTCCTCCTTGCGAGGCACCCATCCCACTTTCCAGAAGCTGAAAAGCGAATCCGACGCCTCATCATTTCTCCCAAAGGACGATCATGGGAGTGAGTGTAGGCAGACCCCCGGGCCCTAAACACTCCATCGGATCTCCCGGGGCACAGGCCTGGAAACACGGCCCAGGGGCAGCTAAGAATCAGACAACATTGCAGCGAGCTGCATTCTGGAGAAGCCACACGTAGCCAGCAGCTACGGGTCTGGGAGGGGTCAGAGCATCTCGGGAGGCCGCCTCCGCGCGGGCAGCGCCGAAAAGCCTCGGCTCCGCACCTGAGCAGGTCGGGTGCCCCCGAGCCCAGGATCCGCGCGAGCGGAGAGGCGCCGGTGGGGAGGCTGCAGGGGAGGGGGCTCCGCAGGCACCGCCGGGCCGGGAACGCCTCCGGGGCGAGCGGAGGAAGGAGAAGGAGGGATCCATCCCCCACAAAATGGTGGCGCCGACGCACCTGGGCGCCACACGCCCCCTCTTCTCCCTCCGCCCCTCGCCCCCGGGACCCGGCCGCCGCGGGCAGCAGGACGCGCGTCCCGGGCCCCGGAGGCCAGCGTGGGCCGGCGCCAGGCCGAGCCCGCCGATGGCGGTCGGCGTCGCTGTCCGCGGGGGCGCGGGGCCGGCGGGGGCCGGGGCCGGACGGGACAGCTCGGCCTCAGCCCGCGGCCCCGCCGGGCACGGGCGGCACACTCACCTCGGACGCGCCCGCGGAGCCGGGAGAGGAGGCGGAGCCGCGGGAATGAATGGAGCCGGAGCCGGCTCGCTGGCGACCCCGGCCGGGCGCTGGCCGCCAGGGAGGGTGCGGCCGCCTCCCCCTCGTCCGGGACGCCCGGCTGCTGGTCGGCGGGTCGGCCGCAGCCCACCGAGCCCTCCGCGGGCGTGACGCACTCGCGCCGCCGCGCCTCGAGCCTTCGCAGCCGCGCCCACCGCGGATCCCCCCGCCCGCGCGCCCGCGCCGCGCGGCCCCTCCTCGGCGCGGGGACGCCGCCGGCCTCCCTCCGGGCCTGGCCGCGGGCAGGTGCGGGCGCGGGCTGCCGGGAGGGGGGCGCACGCGGCCCGCCTCGCCCCCTCCCCGCCCCGGCCGCCGTCACCGCGCCGAGCGGACGCCCCCACCCGGGGCGATGGCTCGGTGGTGAAGAGTGACCTTGGCTTAGAGACCCAAATAGGTGCGGGGGAGCTGCGGGGCCGCGGCGGCGGACTTGCGTGTCCCTTTAACGTCCACCTTTGCAGAACCCGCTCGCACCCCCGGACGGGCGAGACCATCCCGGCCTCGGGTCAGGGACGCGGCCTTCGCCCGCCACCTCCTTCCTGAGCCCCTGCGCCCCGGGGGGAGGCACCCGGAGGGACGCGGAGCGCTCCATTCACCGTGGGGACGAGCCCGCGAGCCCCGATTCCATCTTGAGCAAACAAGGACCCACCAAATGCCGGTGTCCACCTTTCCTCTTCCACGATCTAGTCCACGCGCACGAGCCCAGAGCCAGGAGGACGCCGGCTCCACCTTCCTGCCCTCCCCTGTCTCTCCAAGGCTCCTGCCAGCCCAGCGCCGGAGGCCCTTTGCTAATGACACCCCCGCAGATGAAAAGATTCGCTCTCAAGTATTTAAAGCAGTGGTTCTCAACCTGTGGGTTGCGACCCCTTTGGGGGTCGCCTAAGACCATCGGAAACACATATATAATTACATATTGTTTTTGTGATTAATCACTATGCTTTAATTATGTTCAATTGGTAACAATGAAATTGGGGGTCACCACAACATGAGGAACTGTATTAAAGGGTCGGGGCATTAGGAAGGTTGAGAACCACTGAGTGGATTTCTTAGAAGTAATGCATGTCATGGGTTTAAATGTTTAATAAATGTATTGAGGAAGAGTATTGTATGTAAGGATTTTAAGACTTCCTTTCATAGTGCATAAACTCTGGAAAATAAACTCAGCTCATCCAGTAACTTGAAATTGTTCCTTTCATTCCTAAGAAATATTTAGCGATCACAATACCAACCTTTTACAAATTTACCTCAAACAATACTTGTTGATAGAGGTTTATTTGACTCAGATATTTTTTCTTTTTTTTTTTTAAAAAAAAGCCAATAGGCCTTTCTGCCCTGAGTTACTCAGAAGAATTAATCTCACATGTTACAGGATGCGGCTTTACATGTTTAAGAAAAACCATTTACTTCCCTCTTTGTCTGAGATACATTAAATCTTGCTTGTGTGTTTACCCATACTCAGAATCCATGAGCTCTTAGTGGACAAAGAACTAAAAAAAAAAAAAGTCTTTATCAGATTGATACATGCTGTAAATCACAACCAAAATATTTTGAAATAGGTTTTGAACCTTTTGTCTGAAAAGTTTTGCAGAAAGTTCTTAAACTTAAAAGTTAAAAAAAGAACAACAACAAACAAAAAAACTGAAGTGAGAGGCAACAAGCTTTTATTTGAAATCAAAGAATAGCTATTCCAGAAGCACTGATTCAGGCAGAAACCCAAATAGTGTTTCAATTACGGGGTGAAGAAGGCAAAGGGTTTTTGTGAGAAAAGGAAGAGAAATAATTACATGAATAGAAAGAAGGAATTTCTAGTTGTGCTAATAAGCTAAGTTATTCTTTAGCTATACATGGCTGTTTACTGATTCTGAAAAATGTCTTTATCAGTCCTCATAGTCAGGAGGTCTGTTTTCTTGGCAAACAGTTGTTTGGGATACAATGTTGCTTTAGGCCCAGTTCAAACATTCCAAAAGTGCAAGGAGTTAGAGGTGCAATGCAGTTCCTCCGGAATGGCTGCCCGGACTCCTTTTTGAAATGGCCCCATTAATGCCAATTTCTCACAGAGTAAAAGATTATGTTTCATATGCTTGCTTTATTTTAAGTTACAAGTAGAAGGAAACATGTTAAGAGTTCTCCTTGCATTTTTTAATATATGTTTTAAGGCGATTGGGACCATCTTAAGAGAAGCTTGCCACAACACTACGCTTTGGAGGTCGCTGGTACAAATGACCCAGAAGAGAGTCCTTAAATTGCAATGGAAAGAGGAATTCCTAATGGCTAAATAATGGCTGTTTTTGACTGCTAACACATTACCAAGCACTTTATTAACTTCTTTGTGGAAATTAATTCATTTAATCCTTACAACCATCCTTCGAGGTACTTACTAATGTTATCCCCAGTTTACCTAAGAGGAGATTGAGGCACACAGAGAAACTAAGCAATTTGCCCGTAGTCACGTAGCTAATAACCTGGCAGTTCGGCTCAAGCGCACACTCCCTTAATCAGTATACTATACCACCTTTCATGGGCACAAAATCACATGCCATATGATTGAATTTTACTTTCAAAGTCCTAAAACATACCAAATACCCAGTGTCTTCATGTTGAAAAGGTTTCCTATATTTAGTATTATTTTCCTGGACACGAAGAGAGAATTAAACCCTAAGAAAGAAAACTTGTAAGACTTCCTTTGATATATATTAAGCAAAATTGTATAATCTGTTTTTGAAAACCAAAAAAAAAAAAACACTTTTTTTTTTAATCCTCACCCGAGGATATTTTTTTCTATTGACTTTTAGAGAGAGTAGGAGGGAAGAAGGAGAAAGAGAGAAAGAAAAAAAACATCCAAGTGAGAGCGACACATTGGTTGCCTCCTGCATGTGCCCCGACCTGGGCAGGGATGAACCTGCAATGGAGCCCTTAACCAGGAATTGAACCCCTTTGATTTGTGGGCCAACACTCTGACCGCTGAGCAAAAGTGAGGGCACTTTTCACGTCATTTAAGGGTAATTGCTCTTTAAGTTTTTTGTGTGTGTTTTTTTTAGGTTCCGGAGCAGTTAGAAGTTTTATGAATATTTATTTAGTGAATGGAAGAAACACATTTCCTTAGAAAAGATTCATCACCACCTTTGACCCTCCATTAGACTTAAATGGGTAGAACTAGGATCCAATATATACAGCATATGTTTTAAATTTATAAAATCACAGTGAGAAGGTTTTAATGACGGAGGCAGCCCAGGTACTTCTAACTAGATCTGAACTAATAGTCAGTTAGTTAACTAATTAGCTAATGATGTCAGCCGTAGCAATGGAGAAATGAGAAGGCAATCTTTTTTACTTTCACTGAAGGAAGAAAAGGGACTCCATATCCTGGAATGCTTTATTTCTTCCTCTGATATATAAAAAGTCATAGAAATGCTTTGGGGATTAAAAGTAGTATTAACGGGGGTTTTCTTTGTCTGCAGATTTCAAATTCCTGGGTGATACTACGCACTAAAAAGTACCCAAAGAACAAGAGAAATAACAGGTTTGAGAAGACAGTTACATTTGTTTCCTCTGGTTTAGTTTGGTTTCCTACGAGGCAGAAGTTTAAGGACATAGTATTCAGTAAGTTTAGTTTGGGTTTAAGAGAAATAACATTGTATTTGTCATATTACTAATGAAAAATTACATACAGCCCTACCCGGCTTGGCTCAGTGGATAGAGCGTCAGCCTGCGGACTGAAGGGTCCCAGGTTCGATTCCGGCCAAGGGCACATGCCTGGGTTGTGGGCTCGTTCCCCAGCAGGGGGTGTGCAGGAGGCAGCCGATCAATGATTCTCTCTCATCATTGATGTTTCTCTCTCTCTCTCCTTCTCCATTCCTCTCTGAAATTAATAAAGAAATATATTTGAAAAGAAAAATTACATACATATTACATAGATGGCAGATACTGCAAGTTGCCTAGTCAATATCCACCCTACCCTGTGTGACAGACCCAAATTTGCTCAGGGTGGCGATGTGCCGAGTTAAAACTGTTTCCTCCCAGGCTCCTCTTGCAGATGGGGTAGCCAGCCATCAGATCATTGTGGCCAGTGAGATGGATGGCTTCGAAGAAAGCTGAAGGAGAAGCTTGGCTATCCCTTTGCCTTTTGCCATTTGTACTGTTTTCTTTCTTTCTGCCTGGAAGGAAGACTTAAGTTTGGGATCAGCCTTCTTGTAACCACGAGCTGACAATGAGAATGAAGTCCATGTGGTATGAAGTATGCCAGAGCCAAGATTAGGAACCTGGGACAACACTGACTTCATGGAGCTGCCACATCAGTCCCAGGCTGCCTACCTCTAGTCCTCTCTGTGACATGCTATCAAACGCAGCCCTAACTAAAGTTCAGAGTTAAACACTGTCTCCTTGAGATAGCTAGTATATATACTCTTGTAATATTGCTATACTATAAAAGTGGTATTCTTTGATTTTGCTGCCGTCTTAAGTAACGGCACTTTGCAGAAATCAGTGCTCTCTGTGACTTGCCTTCTAGTATTTGGTGAAGAAAACACACCAATTCCTGACTGTGAAAAGAATATCTTACATTTAGTCACACAGTACATTTGACTGTACACATTTCACATATCACCTCAGTGAGTCTCTAATATCACTGTGAGAAAGGAGGATAAGTAGCAGTAGCTGTCTAGGAACAAGTTACTGGCCAGAGCTATCACCATGCCAAGTACATAAAGATACACAGGAAAGTATAATTCTGTTTTTCATTTTTAATGAAAAACAAATAGAAGAATCAGGTTGCAGATAGGCATTCTAAAAATAAAATAAATAGTATGTAATGTATAGAAAGCAACCTGCCAAGACACATCAAAAGTGATGAAAATGTGAGTCTGTTACCCACAATACTACTACTGGGAATTTTCTGAAGGAAACTTTTAGGAAGAAGAAACAGGTTATGTGTGTGAAAATGGCACTGAAGCATTTTTTAAAAAGAAAGCCAAAATATATAAATCCCATGAATGTCTAATAATAGGTACATTACGAGTAACCAAAGAAATAACACATTTTTGCATATCTTATTGCAGGCAATCAGATGTGTTCTTTCTTCATTGCTAATGGCAACTGGCCAGACTGAGCAGCTACACACTCTCTCATAGGCTGGCGTGGGACACCCATCCTGAGGCAGTGTATCCTGGTCACTGTTGTCACTGCTGCTGGATTAGATTTATCCAACATTTATATGTCAGACATTGTACTAAATATTTTACGTTACCTTCTTTAATCCTCACAGTAGATACTATGAGGTCTCTACTATGTCCTCATTCCAAAGATGAGGAAACAAAGGTTTAAAGTGGTGGAGCAGGAATTTGACCATTGTTTTGAATTACTCTAGACTTTAGAAACTGGCCTACAGACTTAACTTTACTGCTTCTCAATTAATATGTAACCAGCTCCGCAGACATCTTCTGAAATGTTGGTTATGCCAGGCACTGTGCTAGATAGACCCTGTGGTGTGATCATGGGAAGAATGGGACAGGCAGAGATAACAAGAAACGTGGACAAGGACTCCAGAACAATGGCTTACCGGCAAAACTGAGAAGACAACTAGGGCTTTTCAGCAGTGTGTGGGGTGTCCAGAAATGAGGTTGGAGAACCTAGTGAAACAGGCAGGACCTGTTTCTAAAAGTTATTCTTTTAAAAAAGGACTGATCAGCCATGGTAAGGCGTATGGGCTCAATCCCACACGCAATGGAGAGCCATTTAAGGAGGTTAAGTTTCAGAGTGGCATGACCACATTTGCATATCCGCAAATTTTCTCAGGCTGCCATGTGGAAAATGAATTGAAGAAAAATAAGACTGGAGGCAGCAAGCCAATTATGGAACTGATGAATGAATCTAGGTGAGAGATGACAATCTGGTCTAGAAGTCACAGTGAGGATGAAGAGAAATAAATTTTAAAGCTCAAAGGTGGAAGTAGAATCAACAGGATTTGGCAAAATGTGCAATGTGATGGAGAAGGCAAGCAAGACTCGTTTCTGGTTTGAACCACTGGGTAGATGGTGGTGCTGCTTATTGAAATAGGAATCACTACAGAATGAGGACTTGGGAGGTAAAATCATGAATTCCATTTTCACTATTTTGAGCTGTATGTGCGGGAGACACCCACGTGGGGACATCTGAAATAGTGAGATGTTTGCAAATTGGAGTTCAAGGGAGCTATCTAGATTGAAGGTTTAGACCAGGGTCCTCAAACTTTTTAAACAGGGGGCCAGTTCACTGTCCCTCAGACCATTGGAGGGCCGGACTATAGTTAAAAAAAAACAACAACTATGAACAAATTCCTGTGCACACTGCACATATCTTATTTTGAAGTAAAAAAACAAAACGGGAACAAATACAATATTTGTATTTACATGTGGCCCACGGGCCATAGTTTGAGGACCCCTGGTTTAGACAGTCATCAGCATAAGATGGAAATTGAAGTCATGAATGAGTGAGCTTGTTTACAGAGAATGATAAAACACACACACACACACACACACACACACACACACACACACACACACAGCAAAATGTAAAAGGGACCTTAAGAAAGTCCTGTATGGGAAGCAGAGACATGGCCAGAGAGGAGAGGGGAGATATGGTGTCATAGAAGACAAGAGAAAGGGGAGTTGAGTCATCAGTGGAGTTAAAACACTACCTTCAGAATTTATCCAAAGGAGATAATTAAGGATGAGGACAAGGATTTGCCTACAGGAGTATTTCATTACTAGAGGTCCAGTGAACAGGATTCATTCACTGGTGAGGGGCATGGCCTGAGGGGATCAGCCCACCATGGGAGCACCACTCATCCTGGTCAGCCGAGCAGCACTCCCACTGTGAGAGCACACTGACCACCAGGGGGCAGCTCTGTGTTGAATGTCTGCCCCCTGGTGGTCAGTGTGCATCATAGCGACTGGTCGACTGGTCATTCTGGTTGTTCTGCCATTCGGTCGCCGGGCTTTTATTATATAGGATTGTTGGTAGTGGGTGTGGAAAGGACAGAGAAGCCTGACGAGATAGGTAAATAAATATTGGTACATCAATACAATAGAATGTTGTGTAGTCTTTAAGTCACATTTCTGAACAATATTTAATGACATGGGGAAATGTTAAGTAAAAAAGACATCTATTTAAAAAGTATGATCCCACTTTTGCTTTAAAAATTATGCTTAATTTTACAGGTACATTCAGAGAATATATAGACCATAAGGAATTATATTGAAATATTAACACTGAAAGTTGGAAAATGGATTAGAAAGAGGCCAGACTGGGTAGTAGGACAACTGGCTAGTAATTTTGTATTTTGTTTATAATATTTTTCTCATTTTCTATGATGAACATATAGTTCTTTCACAATAAAAAAAAAGTGGTGTTTGGTTTTGTTTTTTGGTTAAGAAATTTATGGCATATAACCCATAATATGTAGTGATTAAGGATTATATTATGGGAGCTAGGTAACAACATGGAATAATATATGTGCTAGAACATTAAGTTATAACACATTATATTACTTTTTAGGAAGAATCAGGTTAAGAACTGGAAAAAAGAACTCTCAAAGCTAAACAAAGCCACACACTAGTTAAAATGGGTAGAGACAGATATTAAGTAACTACCACAGTAGGGGAAAGAACTGAGCTCAATTCTGATCTGTGCAGTGGAGACTGGGTGTTTCAAAAGTAGATCAAGGGGGAGGGGGGACAAAGGAGGGGATTTGAGCAGAATTAGGAAAGCAGAAAGTTACAGAGAGCAGGTAAGAGGGTTGGTTTAATGCCTGCTAACTGCAATGTATCCAAGTGAGGTTTCCACCTTCCCACAGAGACTGGGAGACAGAGTCCCTATTCTTCAGAGGAATGGCTTCCAGATCTTTGAGGGACACTTCTGGGTTGTCAGCGATACATACACATTTTAAAGGGACAGAGGAAGAATGTACAATTGTAAGTTTTTTTAAATAAATGCTCTAAAAATGGGAGGTCGAGAGCCTTTGGTCTGGTGTTGCTGGACAAATGGCAATCATTTTGGCAGCCTTGAGCTTTTCCAGACAGAAACATAAGGAGGCTAGGTCATTTCAGGGCCTCAGGTTGCTAGAAGCCACGCTAGAGTTTTGCCAAGTCTCTCAGTGAAGGGGATTCTGCTGTTCTCAGGGTGAACATGTCCAAGTTCAAAAAGTGGAAACAGAAACAGGAGATGCTGAGCAGGTCCTCTTCCTGCACAACTGCGTCAAGGCCTCTGCCTCTTCAGTCTCATCGTAAATGAGCGCCTGCACTTTAGTCCTTGCCCACTGCCTGAAGAGTCAACTCACGGAGGAAGGGAGGGCGTGGTAACACGGGCCATGGTGTCCTTGCTGCTGGTCTCTACACCCAGCAGGACCTTGCACAAGGCCACCCACCCATGGGGACCATAAGAAAAGGCTGAGATCCTGCCTGGGCTGTGTGTGCAAGTCAAGCACCTTAACTCTAGGCTTCACCAGCCAGAGGGAGGGGCACCTTTTTCTAATGTGTCTCTTTGAAGGAGCACCTTTTTAACCAAACAAAGTGCCCTTCTACGCTAAGGTGTCCTAACCACATTAGGTAAGGGATCTTCAACACTGAAAAGTAGTGGAGCCAGGATAATTTGAGATCATTCTTTCTGGGGCCCTATAAGAAGACATAACCCATTTTAAATGAAAATTGTATACCATGTTTCCACTTGTGTTTACTCAGGATAGAGAGGCATGCCCCTCCTGTGGCTCAGTCGTTGACTATGAACCAGGAGGTCACAGTTTGATTCCTGGTCAGGGCACATGCCTGGGTTGTGGGCTTGGACCTCAGTAGGGGGCATGCAGGAGGCAACCAATCAATGATTGTCTCACATCGTTGACGTTTCTATCTCTCCCTCTCCCTTCCTGATATTAAAAAAAAAGATACATTTAAAAAATAGAAAGAGGCATTATAGTCACACACACATACCCCCATCCACCCTCCTATGCACCAATCCAATACCCCCAACCCTACCGCCAGCTTCATTTGCTGATTGAGAAAAATATCACAAAGCTGAAGGCAGCAACATTACCCATTGGCTTTCTTCATGTCCGCTTGGCTACCTGAACAAGGGATTTGATGAACAGCTAAATTCTCTCCTGCAGATAATGCTAGAATTAAAAATGCTTTCAAAGTAAAAATAAGCATATGGAAGCAATAGGCGTCCTAATGAAGAAAATAAACATAAAGCAAAGACTCCTTTACGTCACTTTCAAAACCAAAAATCAAACAAACAAAATTCTGTGAAACTCTAAATACTCCAGCTCCACTAGGATAACTAGACTTTAAAAAAAAAAAAAAAGATCAAGAAAAACACTTGATTTCTTTTATATTGAAAAATAACAGAAAAGAGATGAACTTTCAGTCCACATCCAGCTTTGAAAGGCGTGTCCTGCCAAGGCTTAGAAGAGGGACAGTCTTCTGCCTCCCCCACATCAGGCTGGAACAATGCACAATGTCTCTCAATTCTGCAGCCTGGCCTTGGTTTGAAAATGCTACAGTGGGCCCGATTAGAGATGGGGTGGGGGAGGGGGTGGGACCTGGGTGGAATGAGGTCTTCAGTGTGGTACAGGCTCCCTGAGCCCGTCCTACTGCAGTGCTTCTCCAGCTTCAGAGGTTTTTTTAAAAAGATTTCTTTCTTTTTTAATGCGGAGTCCTGACACTCTTCCCTCTGAAGATTCCAATCCAGATCTAGAATGGGACCAAAGAATCTGCGTTTTGAATCAGCACCAACGGTACTATCTTTATCAAAACTCTTGATAAAGTGAGATGATCAATGAACACAACTGAGAAACTAAGGCAGCGGTTCTCAACCTGTGGGTCGCGACCCCTTTGGGGGTCGAACGACCCTTTCACAGGGGTCGCCTAAGACCATCGGAAAACACATATATAATTACATATTGTTTTTGTGATTAATCACTATGCTTTAATTATCTTCAATTTGTAACAATGAAAATACATCCTGCATATCAGATATTTACATTAGATTCATAACAGTAGCAAAATTACAGTTATGAAGTAGCAACGAAAATAATTTTATGGTTGGGGTCACCACAACATGAGGAACTGTATGAAAGGGTCGCGGCATTAGGAAGGTTGAGAACCACTGAACTGTGAGACAACAAAGAGTGTCCTACAGCTATGGCAAAATAAAGGCACTTAAACTTCTGATTTTTAATTTTATAGTAAGGTTTAACATTTGCAGGAAAGTTCATAAGGTCTCTAATAGTCATCGCACAGTTCAATGAATTTTTAATGAGTAGACACCTAGGTAACCACCACCCAAATCAAGATATGGGCCACTTCCAAAACACCAGCAGGCTCCCTCATTTCTCCTCCCTGTCGATACCTCTTCCCAGAAGTAACCGTTATTCTGTCATCATTGATTTGCCTGTTTTTGAATTTCATGTAAATGGAATAATATAGTGTGAACTCTTTTGTGTCTGGCCTCCTTCGCTTAACATTATGTGTCTGAGACTTATCATGTTGTTGAGTACAGAAGTAGGTTCTTTTTTTTATTTCTGTGTAGTATCACATTGTATAAAAATGCCATGATTTTTTTGCCCCTTCTATTGATGGATGTCAATCATTTCAAGATTCTTTGGTATTTCCATATAATTTTAGCATCATCATGTCCATTTCTGCAAAAAAGGAAGTTAGCTGAATTCTTGATAGTGATGGCATTGACTCTGTAGATCAGTTTGGGAGGTATTGCCATCTTAACAATATTAAGTCTTCCAATACACATCATTAAATTGCCTATTTCTCCACTCATTTCTGTCAAGTTTTGCTACATTGTACTTTGGGACTCAGTTTTAGGGAAATATATGTGCATATTTATTATATCTAATTGATCCTTATATAGTTATAAAATGTCCTGTTTATCTCCAGTAACTTTCTTTGTGTCAAAGTCTACTTTGATATTAGTATAGCCACTCCCGTTCTCTTTTGCTGTTTGCATGGTATATCTTTTTTCATCCTTTTAATTTCAACCCACTTACGTGTTTGAGGAACAAAATCTTTTTATATGCTTATTGGCCACTTGAATATCTTTTTTTCTGTGCCTGTTCAAGTCTTTGCCTATTTTTAAACTTTTTGTCTTTTTCTTATTGATTTGTAGGAGTTTTTTATATGTTCTGGGTACAAGTTCTTTGTAGGATATATTATGACAAATGTCTTTTCCTAATCTTAGATTCTCTTTTTACATTTTTAATAGTGCTAGTGAATAGTAAATGAAGTTCAATTTATCAAAGCTTTCTTTCATTTATTTTCATTTTTCTTTTGTGTGCTGTTTAAGAAATCTTTGCTGCCCTGGCTGGTGTGGCTCATTTGGCTGGGCATTGTCCGGTGCACCGGAAGGTTCCTGGCTTGATTCCCCAGTATGGGGGCCTGCAGGAGGCAGCCAATCAATGCCTCACATCTATGATTTCTCTCTCCCTCTCCCTTCCTCTCTCTCTAAAAATCAATTTTAAAAATCTTTAAAAGAAAAAGAAATCTTTGCTTACTTGGAGTGTTTTGTTTTGTTACACAGCATTATTATGGCAACGGCTGATTAATACATTACACACTGCCAGCTTGTTCTCCAAAGTAGTTGTACTCATACTCAGATCAGCATTCCATTGCTCCTTATCCCGCCCCCCCATCACACTTTTAAGCTTTTTACAGGCTGATGAATACAAAACGTGTGTTACTGTGATTTGAATGTGCATTTTTCTAATTACATGAGATTAAGAATATTTTCATATTGATTGGTCTTTTGGATTTATGCTTCTATTTATTGATTATTCATTTCTTACAAATAATATTCTTCTGTATGTTTGAAAGACCCCAGAACAAGTTTAAAAAGAAAAGCAAGGTGCAAGCAATGGATATAGGGATAAGCACACGTGTGTGCTCACATATATGTAATACACCCACATCTATATGTTTTTATAGGCATAAGTTATTTTTTGAAAAAAACATGAAACAATAAAATTGGAAGAATTATTTAAAAGATAGTTATAGTGAACTATAAAGCCAAAATGACAAAATTCATTTTTAATTTGTCAAACATATGAGGGAAAATTTTTTTTACTGAAATAAGCATAAAGCTCTTGACTTTCGTGTGTGATGAGGGGGAGTGGAGGCGTGGTGGGTGGGGATGTTTAAAGATTGCTAGAGTTCTGGTGGAAATCAGGGGAACTCAGAGTCAGTCAGACGGCCAAATGAGATCACTCAGGCAGATTCATGTGAAGTCTTTGATCTCTGTCTGGTAAAGGGTTTCAAAGGAAATGCCCCTGGGGCATAAGTCAATGGACTAAATCAGTAAAACTTCTACCCTGAGTGCCAGCATCACCTGAGAAGCTTTAAAATAAGGGCCTAGGCTCTGTCTCAGACCAATTGAAACAAAGTGTCTGGAAGTGGCTCTGGGAACTGTAGTGCTTTTTTAATGAAAATATAATTGACATATAATAGTAGATTAGTTTCAGGTATACAACATAACGATTCAATATTTGTATATATTGGGAAGTAATCACCACAATAACTCTAGTTAACATCCATCACCACACATAGTTACACTTTTTTTTTCTTGTTACGAGAACTTTTAAGATCTACTCTCTTAGCAACTTTCAAATATATGATACATGGGAACTATATTTAATAAACAAAATTCCTCTGGTATTCTTACTGGCAGACAAGGATGAAATCCCATAAAGTAGCTGCGGATATGGAGAACATCCAGTTACACGGTTTAGAGAAATACTTTTTATTTTAGGGTGCACTGTTATTACAATCAGTTTTTAAAAATGTAAATGTGATGAAATTAGGAAAAAGGTGATTTATGATAAGTGACATCAATAGAGACAAAAGTATAGCTTTGAATGGTTTGTATCTCAAAATATGGTTATTTTAAACAATTTTCATTCCAAGAGCATTTATTGAGACTCTATGACATGCAAAACCTTATCCTAGAATTGTGAGATTTCTTTTTACTCGCTACAGAAATGGCTCTTACCCTCGAAGTTGTGACTGTCCAGTTGAGAGACATAAATAACAAATAATAGAACCAGGCAGAAATAACGCTAAGGGAACCCTGAGAAGGTAGCTGCAGAGACTGGGAATAGGAGGCTTTTACAGGGAAACCAGGGTTTGCACTCAGCTTTGGAGGATGAGCAGAATTTCAGTAGGTGGGGAAGTTGGGGTGAGGGCAGATTCCAGGTTTTGGAAGAGGAGCAAAGCCTAGCAGTGAAAGTGCATGTAATTTATTTTCTCCTGGGTCGCTGCAGTGATCGGTCGCCTGGCTGATCTCCCCCCTGCTGCAGCCCAGGCCTCTCGCCAGCACCTCCCACCACATACGTCTGCCACAGTTCTCTTATTTTCATAGAACATTGGGCATTTCAATGAGATTTTAATACTTATTAAGCTGTACCTACATAATATTCCCTAAAATTTTTATGAGATTTTTTTATTATGAAATCAATATATGCTTTTGTATCAAATTCAAAAAAGAGTATACAATAGGAAGTGAAAGACCCCCCTCCAATCCAAACCCTAAAGGTAAGCACTGTTAACAGTTGGTGTAGATATCCATCTCTGTCTGTCTGTCTGTCTGTCTATTTGCTTCTCTCTGCATCTAGTACATGTGTATAATACATATATACATACATGTATATTATAGTCTTCATATTTATACACATACCAGACTTTTTATATGTACATACATATATATTTATGTGCATACATATATATGTGTGCTCATACAAACCATATATGTGAGTATAGTAAACTAAGCAATTGCTTATATATATTTACATATGTACTTGACATATTTATAGCGAATTTAATGTCTCTAAAAAGAGTGCGTCTATTTCTCTACACATGTACATATAGGTTTGTATGTATGTGGGCATGTGTGTTTACTCTCAAATGTGTGTGGATTTTTTAATTCAAAAATTAAGTGCTCCTTTTGCTGATTGCCCATCACATACCAAGTTAAGTCCAAGCTCTTGGCATGTTGTCCCAGGTCCTTTGTGGCCAGTTCACTGCCTGTCTCCATCTCCAGTCTCCTCTTCAGTTTCTTTGGCCACTTTTCAGAAGGATCTACAGTGGGAGAGCAAAAGGAAGAGTGCTGGGGTCCTTTAGCAGTTATTTTCAAGATAAATATGTTGGCATGACTTGTTATGGTGATAATGATAAGACCAAAGGGGAAGCAGTGTGAAAGCAAGACAGTGAACATGCAGAGAGGAAGTCAATGCCTGTGTTATGTGCTCCCTAACCCACTCCCAAGAGACAAGACCCTGCTCATCCCAGACTAATACCCCCAGGCCAGGACTTGGCCCTGACACGGCTGCAGTCACACTGAAGGCTTTATAAAACCCTCATAGTTCCTCACTAAGCCCAGCTGTTTCACATCTCTGTGCTTTCACACATGTTCATTCTTCAAGCTGGAATGCCCTTTGCCACCACAGTTCACTAGGTCAACTCTAATCATCTTTCAAAACTCAGCATGTGTGAGGTTGTTTTTTTATATGCAACTAGAGGCCTGGTGCATGAAATTCATGCACGGGTAGGGTCCCTATTCCTGGTCAGTGATCAGGGCCAATTGGGGCCTTCCTTTGTTCTGCACCGCCCCCTGGTGATCAGCGCACATCATAGTGAGCGGTCAAACTCCCTGTCGGTTGAACTCCTGAGGGAACAATTTGCAAATTAGCCTTTTATTATATAGGGTGATTTAGAAATAAGGCTACCACGGGATAAAACAAGCGAACAGTGCCCACCATGGATGTGATTAACCTCCTGGAGGAGAAAAACAAGCAATTGTGTATAAATGTGTGACTGAAGAATTTGGGAACTCTCCAATTTCAAAAAAAGGAGAAAGTAATGTTGGGTAATTTCAGGGAGAAAACATGAAAATAACTGTAATTTAATAAATACAAACACAATTGTATTTGCCTTGTTCACAGTAAGCTCATGGGAAGAGAAGGATCTGGTAAACCCAGGAAGCTGTGGGGAGAAGGAGAGGAGGTGCTGGCCGATATATACCATAACTTTCACAGGTGACTATTAGTCTAGCATATGAACCAGTTACAACTTGTCTTCTATTGGTAGAAATTCAGATGGTTCCCAATAGCTAGCCATTGTAAACACTGCTCAATGGGCATCCTTGTCCATGTCTCCATAAGCTTGTATTTTCTAGGGTACATGTTTAGGAGTGGTTACTTATTTTTCAAATTCTGATAATTTACATATATTCCAGAATTATTCTTCCTTCACTCTCATGAAATGTACTAGGCCCCAACAAATACGTGAATGTTTAGCAAAAACATTGTCTGTGCAGTGAACTGAGCTGATCTGTTCTGTGAAATAAAACTTTACGCATCACATTAGTGAACTATTATCGTCATCTTGCAGGGTCATTCAAAGCGATTAAAATCACTTCCAGGCTCCTCTGTGGCCGGTTATTCCCTTCTGCTCTGCTGACGACATTATAATACTTGTTGGGAAATTTTTGTGGCTACAAAAGCAGTAGCAGTCGCTATTCAGGGAAGATGCTGGCAAACACAGAGCTGCACTGTCCCAAGTCTAGAGATCAAGATGGGCCATCAGCCACAGAACTGGACTTCACAGTACAGGGCCGCGTCGATTGCAAAGCAAATGCTGGAAAGGCTCCAAAGCTCCTTCCTGGGGAAGTCTGCGTTGCCTAGATGCCCCCGGACTCCCATCCATCTGGAGCGCCTCCGAAAATATGTACTGAATTTTCTGCCATTCAATTGGTGTCAGAAATCTGGCCCAAAGAAATGATACTCAGGGGAGATCACCTCTAGTTCTCCAATTTTTTTTATTTACTGGCCATGAAGGTCTTACTCTGAGACAATATTATTGATAAACTACTCTGGTTGGAGTGGGAGGAGGACGTTTAGAACTTTAGTTTCTTGAAGGAACTGATATCCTTATTTCTTCCCAATGGTGAGAGCCATGTAATAGAACATGTTTCCCTGCCAGGAAGCTCAATGCCCAATTTAAATTACAATCATGGCATCTGTGCTACAGATTACCATTAGCACATATGCATTCTATTTCTCCCTTGGCCCTGATTTATTCCTCTTTTCCTAATGTACTACTTACAACTCAGATGCCTGTCTCTAGCCCAGATCACTCTAAAGAGACTCAGAATTAATCATCTTATCAATATCTCAATTTAGATTCCCACAAGAATCTCAAGCTCAAAATGTCTAACACTGCACTTTATTGTTCAATAACAAAACAAACAAAAACCCAGCTCTTTTTTTCACCCTCTGTATCTGTCAGGATCTGCCAGGATATACTGCAACAGCTAACGATCCCCAACTCGCCGTGGCTTAATGTAACGAGCTTACTGCTCACTCTGTCTAATGAGTCAGGGCTGGGGTTCTGCTCCACTGGGTCACACTGACTCTAGGTCCCAGGCTGACAGAGCAGCCACTATCTGGAACATTCTTGGTCACCACAACCCAGGAAAAAGAGCCATGAAGGGTACCATCCTGGCAATTTGATGCACATCACCTTTGCTAGAGCTGAGAACTTAGCCCTATCACCCAACCATAGAGGGCAGGAAGCACAACCCTACCATGTGCTCAGAAGACAGAGAGTAGAAAAATGAATAAGCAGCATTAATAACCACCATGCTGTCCGTAGGATAGACTCCCCAGAAACAGATTCTGAGATGAGGATTTATGTGCAACTGGATGAGTTAGGAAAACACAGTAAGGTATGTGGAAGAGATACAGGAAGAGAAGGAAGCAAAGCAAGAATTTGACATCAAAGTCCCATGGAGGGCAATTTAGGCTCCACTCCATGGGGCTTCCTGAGACAGTCATACCTCAGAGCAGTCTGGACCAGGGCACGGAGGCTGGCATACTTCTACTTCCGCACCAGGAGTCCTTTGCTAGGACTCTCCCCGGGAGATGTAAATCCCGGGTACGTCTGGCTCTCCTTGCAGGTGTTGGCTGTTGGAAGTGAGCCTGGCCAGCATGGCTCAGTGGTTGGGCATGGACCTATGAACCAGGAGGTCAGGGTTCGATTCCCAGCCAGGGCACATGCCCAGGTTGCAGTCTCCATCCCCACTGGGGGGCGTGTAGGAGGCAGCTGAGCAATGATTCTCAGCATTGATGTTTCTATTTCTCTCTCTTTCTTCCTCTCTGAAATCAATAAAAATATATTAAAAAGAAAACACAGCTTGAGAATGGTAGAGGGATCCAGAAGCCTAAAGGTGGAGCATTAACATCTGCCCTCCTCCCCCTGCGAACTCGTAAATCAGAGCATCCTACAACTTCTATCTCCCAAGTATTCCCCAAATTGTCCTATTTCTCTCCACTCCTAGTTGCCCACTCCCTCAGGTAGCCCTTGATCCCATCACCCTTGATCTTCTCTGCAATCAGGATACTGAATTGCAGCCTTGACATCTCTAACCTCGTCTTCACACTCGAGCCAGATTGCCCTATCTGAGTCAAGTGGCCTTTGCCTGGAGACATCTCAAATTTGTCACGCCTCCTTTCTAATCAACGTGCAATCCCCACTTTGCAGATGAGAAAACTGAGCCTCAGAGAAATTAAGTAACTTGCAAATGGTCCTTCAGTTAGTAGCTGGTAGAGCCAGGTTATAAATCTAGTGCATATTAACTCTAAAACCTTTCCCATGTATTTCACTGTTTCTAGATGATGATTAATCTGTGTGCTTTACCCCGTTATTTCCCAATTCTATTAGCTTCAAACTCAATTTGTTTAAAGCCAAATTTATCATCTTTTTTACCGCCCTTACCAAATGTCCTGTTCTTGAGTTCCCAATATCAATAATGGCCTCAACATCTTTTGGCGTCACCTCGGACTCCTCTTTCTGTTTCTTGTTTCGTAATTTCCACAGTTATTTTACTTCAGACTTCTAATGCCCTTTGCTGCAGGTAGGGCTGGCTTTATGTGCTCCAAGCTGCAGGGTACAGAGTACCTGACAAGTACCCATACATGGGAGGTCCTGGATCCGGGCCCAACGAGGGCTCATTAGCAGTGGATATCATTCCAACGATATTCTGTGCCAAGAAATGAGATCAGAACCCAGGGAACGAAGCCAACGTTGGCCAGTCAGTGAGCAAGGCTGGAAGTTCTTGGACACAGTTACACGCAAAGGGAAAGAAGCCAGTGAAGAGGGAGAGATTGACTGATGATGGAGATGAAAGAAGCAGTAATAGATGGAGCAGGGTCCTGAGAGGCAATAAAAGGGACCACCAAATGGCTCTTTGGGGGGAGGGGGGGCTATGCTGATTGAGGTATTGTGGAGAAGGAGGCATATAGTAGGTGATAAAACAGTATTGAAAGCTCTTAAGGTCTTAATGAAACTTCTGTCCCCTATACCCTGGAGGAAACCACTTTGAACTAATTCAGCTTAAAAAAAAAACACACACACACACACAACAAAAAATAAACTGGCATTTATTTTCACATTTCTAAGCAATATACTTATACTTATACTTCTAATTCTTGATTTATCAACTTGAAACTATTAACTTCCTATCACGTTGATGATGATTTAGTCTGTTCTTTTTTTTAAATATGTTTTTTATTGATTAAGATATTACATATGTGTCCTTATCCCCACGTTACCCTCTATCCCCCCACCCCCCGCTCGTGCCCTCACCCCCCCCCCCTTGTCTGTGTCCATTGGTTAGGCCTATATGCTTGCATATAAGTCCTTTGGTTGATCTTTCCCCCTTACCCCCACCCTCCCCTACCTTCCCTCCAAGGCCCGACAGTCCAATCAATGCCTCTCCGTCTCTGGATCAGTCCTTGTTCATCAGTTTATGTTGTTCATTATATTCCACAAATGAGTGAGATCATGTGGTATTTATCCACTCTCCAGTTCCATCCATGCTGTGACAAATGGTAAGAGTTCCTTTTTCTTCTTCCTCTTCTTAAAGAATACCTTTCAGCATTTCATATAATGCTGGTTTGGTGGTGATGAACTCCTTTAGCGTTTTCTTATCTGTGAAGCTCTTTATCTGACCTTCTATTCTGAATGATAGCTTTGCTGGATAAAGTAATCTTGGTTGTAGATTCTTAGCATTCATCACTTTGAATATTTCTTGCCACTCTCTTCTGGCTTGCATGGTTTCTGTTGAGAAATCAGCTGACAGTCGTATGGGTACTCCCTTGTAGGTAACTGACTGTCTTTCTCTTGCTGCTTTTAAGATTCTCTCTTTGTCTTTTGCTCTTGGCATTTTAATTATGATGTGTCTTGGTGTGGTCCTCTTTGGGTTCCTTTTGTTTAGGGTTCTCTGCGCTTCCTGGACTTGTAAGTCTATTTCTTTGACCAGGTAGGGGAAGTTTTCTGTCATTATTTCTTCATATAGGTTTTCAATATCTTGCCCTCTCTCTTCTTCTGGTACCCCTATAATTCTGATGTTGGTACGCTTGAAGTTGTCCCAGAGGCTCCTTACACTATCTTCATATTTTTGGAATCTTTTTTCTTTTTTCTTTTTCGGTTGGGTCTTTTTTGTTTCTTCGTATTTCAAATCTTTGACTTGATTCTTGGGATCCTCTTGTCTGCTGTTGGATCTCTGTATATTATTCTTTATTTCAGTCAGTGTATGCTTAATTTCTAGTTGGTCCTTTTTCATATCCTTGAGAGTCTCACTAGATTTCTCGAGGGTCTCACTAAATTTATCGGCGGTTTCCATAAAATTCTTGAAAAACCTTATAAACGTGGCCTTGAACTCTATATCCAGTCATTTGCTTTCCTCCATTTCTGCCATTTGTGACCTGTTTCTTTGTCTCCGCATTTTGGCTGCTTCCCTGTGTTGGTAGAGTGGTTTCGTGTGCTAGGTGTCCTGTAGGGCCCAGTGGCTCAGCCTCCCCAGTTACCTGAGGTAGACACTCTTGGTGTACCCCCTTGTGGGCTTTTTGCACAGTCTTATTGTAGTTATGCCTTGATTGTTGTAGGATCACTGGGAGGAATTGACCTCCAGGCCAATTGGCAGTGAGAATCAGCTGTGTCTGCAGTGGGAGAACTTCTGTGCTGAAGACACCCTTCTGGGGCAAGACTTGCTTCAGTGGGGTTTTGGTGCTCACTGAGTCTGCACCCTGAGTTTGTCCCTTATGGATCTGAGGAGTTGTAATCCGGATGGTCCCCCTCTGACAACTGGGTACACTGGCTCTTGGATCTAAGGAGGTGCTAATTTAGCCTCTGCCTGAGGTTACCCAGCAGGAGCTACGAAGAGAACTGCAGATTCCCCTTCCTTTTTTGGAGTTTGGAGGTACCCTGATGAGGCCCAGCTGTGAAGCAATGCAAGCCGCTGTGGGGCCTTGGGCCTTCTCTTGGAAGTTCTGGGTCTGTCTGGCCCAGCGGCAGTTAGGTAATTTTTTAGGCTGCAAAGGGCCGGGGCATTCATATGCAAAAGCCTCTGCTGCAGCCTGGGTGGGGCGGGGTCTCAGGGAATCAAAGGGCGGAGAAAGTAGCTATGGCGGATTCTCAGCCCTGCCCTAAGGGGCCGTGTGTCTCAGTGTCCCGGTAATTGCTGCAAGCACCTCTGAGGGAAAGCCGACCTCAAGTTCCGAGTTCTGCCCGCTGCCAGACAGTCCAGTTTCTCCCCGTATGAGTCCTGGGTCCCCAGAGACTTCCCGGAACCGGAGTTCAGAGCAGTCGGGAGCTTGTGACTCCCTCCCGATTCAAAAAGACAGCCGCGTCCTCAGGTGCCAGCCCCTTTCCGTGTGCGCGAGCCTCCGTACCTCTGCACTTTACTTCCGCAGCTCCTCTGGCTCTCAGTGTGCTTTTCTTTCCTTCTAGTTGTAGAATTTCCACTCAGCCAGCCTTCCTGTAGTTCTGGATGATGTCCGTTTTGTCTTTATGTTGTTTTTTTTGAAGTTGTTGTGGGAGGCAGCAATTTCCCAGTGTTTATCTATGCCACCATCTTAGTTTCTCCGATTTAGTCTGTTCTTACCACCTCCTACTTTCCCTGTCCTCCAGGGTAAAAAAAAAAAAAAAATCCTACATAAATCAATAGTTAATGTATTATGATTGTATCGTGCACAAATTATTTATTTATTTATTTAGTGAGGAAGGTAAAGGTCATGTGCCTGGGGGGGGGGGAGGAGGAGGAAGGAGGAAAAAGGCTCTCAGGAGGGGGAGGAAGAGCAATGTATCTTGTGCAAATTTTTATTTTTCCTGGAATTAATAATTTTTAAAATTCTGTTTTTTACGTACCTATCTTTAATGTTTTCCCAAGTAGTCCATTCACTCTGGCAAATATTCTCAGGTTTTTTTCTTCCCCACAGGGCTCAAGCATATTAAGTAATTTTTCTTTTTTCTTGGAGATTTCCCTTCAGTAACACTCCACCCTCCACTGCAGTCTGGGTGGGTTACCCTAAAGCCTGCACACAGCTGTCACCCTGAGAATCCCCTTTGCTACCAAACGATTTCTCTTCTGTTGGGTTTCCTTTTCCTGGATCCAGTGATTGCTTTTTGAGTTTATGTAGTATCTTTTAAAAATTAAATTTATCGGAATGACATTGGTTAACAAGATTATGCAAGTTTCAATGTATACTTCTATCACATCATCTGTATAGTGCACTGTGGGCATGATATTGTTTCCCTTAGTTTGCTCTCTGCAAAGCTTTCAAGGGAGGAGAGACTCTTCACCTACCCCTACACTTGACTCATGGTTTGCCTGGGTAATTTCAAAGGCATTACTCCATTATCTTCTACTATCCAGTGGTGTTGACAAGTCTTATGGCACTCTGATTCTTACTATACTATATGTAACTCGTTTACCTTTCTGAAAGCTTTTAAGATTGCCTCTTTATTCCTGATGTTCTGAAATATCGGGGATGTACCTTCTGGTGGATAATTTGCTATGCATGACGCTAGACACTTAGAGGGCTCTTCTAATCTGGAGCTCTGTGTCCATCCGTTCTGAGAAATTTTCTTGCATTTCTCCTTGGGAAATTTTCTATCTTGCATTTAAAAAAAAAATTATTCCTGATCTTCTGAATTGATGCCCTATGCCCAGCCCCTTTCTGTTCTATTTTCTATCTTTTTAATTGTATCTTCCACTTGTTGGAAGATACCCTTGACTTGACTTTTCACCTCTTCCATAAAAATGTTTAATTTTAGCTTTCATATTTTATAATTTCCAAGTGTTCTTTGTGGGTCTCTGTTTACTTTTTCATAGTATTCTATACTTGTTTTATGGATACAAAATCTTCTATTGCTTTTCCAATGTTAGTTATTGGTTGGCTTTGTTTTCTTCTGTTCTTGTTCACTTCCACCAGGTTTCTTCTTTTCTGTTTGTTTTGGTCTATATTTTCATGATGGGGGCTTCTTTCGTTGTTGTTAATCCTCACCCGAGGATATTCCCTCCATAGAGAGAATGGAAGGGAGGAGGAGAGACACAGAGAGAGAAACATTGATGTGAGAGACACAAATCGATTGGTTGCCTCCTGTGAGCGCCCCCAACCCAGGATTGAGCCTGCAACTCAAGTACGTGCCCCTGACGGTAATTGAACCCAGGACCCTTCAGCTCGAGGGCCGACTCTCTCCCCACCAAGCCCAACCAGCGAGGGCATGATGAGAACATTCGCCAAATGTCCGTTGTTTCTGCTGTAGCCAAATGCCATTTGAATATCTATATGAGTCCTGACCTGAAAAACAAAAACAGAAAAAGAAAAGGTACTCAATGATGAAGTTGAAAGAGGATTAGTACGAATAATATATTTGTGGGAAGATTCCTATGCAAAGTCATTAAACCAACTTTTGAGCCATACAGAAAGATATTTCAGTATCTTAAGAAAGGTAGAGAAACACACCATCTAAATAAGGAACAAATAACAGGCTATAACTAACGAAGGGGTCAAGTGGAGTCACAGCTTCAAATCAGACAGAATAATATAGGAGACATTAGCCCAGGACCAGCCCCTTTAAGATGTAGAACTGAATTAAAAGGGCTCATAATGTT
The DNA here is from genome assembly GCF_014108235.1 of Myotis myotis. Taxonomy (NCBI): domain Eukaryota; kingdom Metazoa; phylum Chordata; class Mammalia; order Chiroptera; family Vespertilionidae; genus Myotis; species Myotis myotis. Next base: position 40,069,730 of record NW_023416357.1, read on the forward strand.
TCACTAGGAACTTATGAAAAAATCAAATCCTAAGTCCCAGTAAAAAAAAAAATCTCTCTGGTTGATATATACCCTTCAATGACTGAGATAAAATAAGAGCCCAGTTTGCTTAGACGGTAAAATTGTTTTATGGCTGTTCTTTGACCTAGAAAGATTGGAATTAAGGTGTGAGGTTTTTTTAAGTAAATCTGATCCATAATATTAATATTTTTTGTTCTAAGATTAAAATATATTAGTTTTCTAATGTTTTATAATGAATTACCACAAACATAATGGCTTAAAACACACATTTTTTATTTCACAGATTTTGAGGATCAGGAGCCAGGCTGGTTCTGCTCCAGCTTCCAAAAGGCTCCCATTAAAGTGCCAGCCGGCTGCAAGTTCAACTGGAGGCTCCACTGAGGAAAACCCACTTCCAGGCTCATTGCGGTTGTTTACAGAAGTCATTTCCTTGCTATGGGGCTTATTTGGGATGCTGTAACAAACTACAAGAGACTGGGTGGCTTATAAACACAGACATTGCTTCCTCACAGTTCCATAGGCTGGAAGTCAGAGCTCAGGTGCCAGCGTGGTCGAGTTGAGTGAGGGCCCTTCCCCAGGTTGCAGACTGCTTCCTTGTAGTCATGTCCTCACATTTCAGAAAAAGGGCAAGAGAGCTCTCTGGGGTCCCTTTAAAAGGTACTAATTCCATTCGTGAGGGCTCCACCCACTCATGACCTAATGAACTCCAAATGTCCCACCTTCTAATCCACGTGGGGGGTTTGGATTTCAACTTATGAATTTGGGTTCGAGGATACAAACATTCAGTCTATAGCAGGCTTCGCCAACAGCTGCTTATTTCATCAAGCCCGTTGCTCATGTTTTTTGTCACAGAACATCATCATGGGAGTAACATCCCATCATCTTTTCCATGTAACACAGCCTAACCAAGGGAATGACGTTACACCACCTTTGTCATATTTCTGCGGTGCATTGGTTTAGATTTGAAATTTGAGTTAAGAGGCATAAGAGAGTTTTAATAAGTTTGAAAACTACATTGAAACATTTAAAATAGCTTAACATTTATCATACATATATATTCAATGTGTTACAAATATTAGAATTATTAAAGTACTTGAAAGGGTGTCAGCCAGCCTCCAAAGGTAGCCATAATCAATTCATGCCCGCCCTGTAGGTGCATTTTGCACCTCATAACAAGAAGGGGAGCTTATTTCCTCTCCCTTTAAATCTGGTCTGGCCTTGTAACTACCTCTGACCACAAGCGTGTGGCAGAGTGACATTCTGGGACTTAGACCCAGGCTGGACAAGGACTGGCAACTTTCTACCTCTTAGAAGGCTCTTTATTGGAACCCAGCTGCCAAGCTGTAAGGAAGCACATCATATATGGAATTGCAGCATATATAAAGAGCCCTTAAAACTCAATAAGGAAAAGACAAAAATTAAAATGGGCATATTTTTGAATAGATATTTCACTAAAAAAGATATACAATAGCCAATGAGCACGTTAAAGGATGCTCAACATCATGTTATTAAATTAAGACCACAATGAGAAAGGCATTCCACACTTGCTAAAACAGCTATAATAAAAATGTCAGACAATAACCAGTGTTGGTGAAAATGTAGAAAATGAAACCTTTGTGCATTGCTGAAATACTAGTAAATGTAAAATGGTATTCGCCCCATTTTACAGGTTCTTAAAAAGTGAAATGTGCACTAAGCATGTTTTTTCCCCTGACATTTTGACACCCTCGGCTTATGGACCGAGGGAGTCTGCTCTTCCCAGGTCCAGCAATTCCTGAAGAGAGTAAACAACTTTTCCACATGAAAACCAACCAACCTGAAGCATTGCTACCTCCTTTATGGAGCCCTCACATGCAGCGCCGGTACCGTCCTGCTCTAATGACCCAACGCCAGCTGCCACACAACCAGAGACAGCCCCTCTGCCCCAGAGCCCACCAAAGTACTTCAACTAGCCAATCCCGAGCCTGCTTACCTGGCCTCTCCTGTTCCCGCCGCAGAAACCGCAGTGAAGGCTTTGTCCCCGTTCCCCTCTCTGCCTCCCGACCAGCACGGTGCTGGCCTGTGTGGCCCTGCATGGTGTGGCGTGACCTTTCCCCTGGGCACTGTACAGACCATCTTCCCAGTGGAAATCACCTCTTGATCATGAATTTAAAATATCCAGCTTTTCAAACAGTAAGCTCGCCACATGATCCAACCATTCCACTCCTCTGTATCTGCCCAAGTGAAGCGAAACTATTTCCCCACGAAGATTGGTACATGAGCCCAACCAGCGTGGCTCAGTGGTTGAGCATTGACCTATAAACCAGGAGATCACAGTTTGATTCCCGGTCAGGGCACATGTCCAGGTTGTGGACTCAATTCACAGTAGGGGGTGTGCAGGAGGCAGCCAATCAATGATTGTCTCTCATCATTGATGTTTCTATCTCTCTCTCCTTCTCCCTTCCTCTCTGAAATCAATAAAAAAATATTTTTGAAAAAGATTTGTATATGAATGTTCGTGGCAGCATTATTAATAATAGTCAAAAAGTGGAAACAACCCAAATGTTTATCAACTGATGAATGGAAGCACAAAATGTGTTATATATATATATAGCTAATATGTTAAGTGTCCCTCCTACCGTCCAACCGGTCGCTATGATGTGCACTGATCACCGTTGGGCAGACGCTCAATGCAGGAGCTGCTGAGCTGCAGTGACTTGGTAGTGGCGGTTCTCGGGTGACACACCCCAAAACCAGAGAGGAGGGAGCCTGATTCCTCACTGGGCTGCGCGATCCCACTTTTGGCCATGGGTTATGTTGTTGCTGGGGCACTAGCACCCTGAATCTGGTTTACTGCACACTTGCGTTTGCGTTTGACACCCTGTACGACAGCAACATTGCAGAGTGCCCTCTCGCACTCTGGGACACCTGGAGGGGTGTCGGAGAGCCAGTTTTGGCCCAACTGAGGGAACCCACCTGCCGGAGGGACCCCGCAGATGCCCTTCCAGCCACCATGCCACCCCAAATGTGGCTGGCCAGGGAGGAACCGCGGGAGGTTGGCTCCAGGGTGTGTTCAGCCCTTCTCGCCCAGTCCTGCCCTGCCAGCCGCCTTCTAATTAATTTCCTTTCAATGTGCATGAACCCGTGCACGGGGTCACTAGTAATCATATAATGGAATACGTATTCAGAAGAAAACAAGGTTTGAACCACTGATAGACGCTAAAACACGAACAAACTTAAACATAATTATGCTGAGTGAAAAAAGCCAGGCATGAAAGATCACATACAGTATGATTCCTTTTATAGAAATGCACAGAAAAGACATTGTATATATATTTTTTAAAAGGTAGTTCATGATTGTCTGGGGAAGAGACAAGAGCAGACTTTATTTTCTTTAAAAGAAGGAAGACCTGGAGGTAGATAAAGGGTGGGTCACTGGTAGGATCTGCCACCGCTGCCTGACTGGTTTTACTGTTGCTGATCCTGCCTTCTCCCCGTGACTGCCAGAGCCCTCATTCTAAACTCAGAGGGTGTTACTGTCTTGCTCAGTACCTCAGTGGTCACCCATGGTCATCCATGGCTTTCAGGACAGAAATCCAACACCTGACTCAGCACCAGGGCCCTTCAGGCACTGGGCCCACCTCTTTCTCATTGCATCTGCCTCCCCTCTCTGTCCTGTACCCCCCACTGCTCCTGCCACCCCTTCAGGTCCCTGAATCAGCGATGCTGCTACAAACCCACACACTCGATGTGTTGTCTTTCCCCTTTCCTTCCAAGCTTAATCTTAGTTTTCTTCAGACTCCAACGGGTTATAATTTCTTCCCAGAAGCCTTTCTGGGTCCTCTTTTCTCTCCCCTAGTTTCCTTCTAATAGACGTAAACTTCTCACTCTAAATTCTTGTCACTGATTTGCTGGGCCATGGGTCCTCAAAGGCAGAGGCCATGCTCACTCAACTCCCTCTTCTCAGCAGATGAACCATCAGTAAATGCGTCCTGAATGAACCAGCCCCACCTGGAATTGTTGCTCCTTTGTAGAGTAGATCAGTGTAGAGAGGGGTCCACGTATTAGGTATGAAGAGAGTAATAAATATGTGCTGAACGATCAAAATGAATGATAAAACAGCATCTCAGATTTAAGGTCATTATATGTACTTTTTGCAATTTAATGTACCGTATTCCATAACATATATCATTCCATATATTCTCCTTGTGAATATATCTAACAAGAAGAATCAAGTTATAGGAGATTTTTTCAAAAAAGTGAAGGAAGGTGGGGGGTGGAGTGCAGAGGAGTTCAACTCTTCAATGCCTAGCTTTCCGAATTACGGAGCTAACGTCGTTCTCTTCAATATTTTTTGTCAATTTCAGAAGCCTGTTCTTATGAGGCCAGTGAATGTTTGGAAGCCCTAAAATGAGAATTGATGAAAATCTGATTTGTTGGTACTTAAGCCCAATACTTTTCAGATTTTGGTGTAATTTATGTGTTAGCGACCTCTTGTGGTAAACTCTGTGTACTTGCTCCCTCAGCACCTAAAACACACCCACACTCACACACTCACACATGCTATTTGGGGAATAAGTACTAATGTTAAATGTTAAAAATGTAGAAATACGGATGGCCAATAATTATCTAATTTTAATGTTTAAGTAATTTTAAATACTAAAGGTAGTTTTTATTTTAAAAGACATTAATAATTTAAGACATTTAAAGGATATGTATGTGTTTGTGTGTGTGTGTGTGCGCGTATGTTTACTACAAAGTTTTAAAGAGAGTTATACCCAATTTCAGGATGAGAAAAATAGGTATTTCTGTAGGTTTGGTGAGAGTGGACATTGACACAACAATTAGTACAACCACTTTTTGGAGAGAACTTACACGTTAAAGTTGCTTTAAAATGTCCACATTTCCTGACTCAATAATTCTACGTCTAGAAAATCCAACAGAAATAGTTGAAGATAACAGACAAATTTTGCATATTAGGATTTTCATCAAGTTGTATAGCAGAAAAAGGAAATGTGCAAAAATAGGAAAGTTAAATAAATTATACTATTTCCATATAAAGGAATATTACTTAACACTTAAAATTGTGTTTTCAAGAACTATTTATTGACATGGAAGAATGATTATAATATAATGGTAAGAGTAAAGCAGAGTAATACATATCTATTTATTTATATTCACATAACTATGAAAGACAGATGAAAGTAGGAAAGGAAAAAAAGAAAGAAAAGAACAAGAAAAAGAGAGAAAGGCTGGAAGGAAATCTACCAATATAGTAACTATTTGAATTATTTCTCTGGAGAAGTGCTATGGTTCATTTTCAGTTTTTCTTCCTAAAGTTTTGTTTATTTACCATTAATGTAGACAATGAATGTTATTTTAAAAAATTAAACAAATAATATAGTTATATATTTACTATAAAACATTAGCTTGGACTTTAAATTTTTTACCTAGCCAGAACCCAATATTATATTATATATATATTGTTCTAAAACTAGCCTTCCCATTGTATGTTTGGATATATTTCTATGCTAGTACTTAGACTTATGCATAGGCAGTTTAGACAGATGAGCAGAGCAAGGACGATGGGCCAGGTACGAAGGTCATCAGGGTGGAAAGCCCCGGTGCCCAGCAATGGACAATCAATTGTAGGGTGGGACCTTGCTCCCAGAGTGACTTTTCCTCCCCTAGCATCCCCCTAACCTTTCCTCCCTAGAGACAACATCTAGGCCTCAGTTGTACTTCAGCTCCAGGCCCCATAAACAAAACCAGCCATGGTTGACTGTCAGGACCAGCTGCATTAAATAACGACCCCTGCCCTGATGTCGGCCAATCAATCCGTGGAGACCACAACCCTGAAGGACACACCTGGAAATCGACTGAATATTCTATTAAGATCTTCTCCTGGGACCGCCTCTGAAATCTCCGCCCTTAAAACCCTTAGGATGGAAGACCAGTGCGCTCTCCTTCCAGGGAGCACACTCTTGCCTTTCCCTTCCTCTTCTCCTTCCCCCTCCCCAGGCACATTAACCTTTAGCTTCCTCACTCCCGAGCTCCAAAGGGCCCTTCCTTTACCACCATAACTCATTTCCTAAGCCCATTTCTTCTAGGAATTACTTCTTCTACCTCCATAATTTACCCATTAACTGTTCTCTTACAGTTTGGGTCTTGCTTGAATTCTTTCCTAGCCAGAACCCAAGTACCGAGGTTGCTGAACTCAGGTTTAATCTGACTCCACCGGTCAGACACCTGGTGCTGCTCCCCACCGCCTATAACACTGACAGTTTAAACTCACTCAAACGAATATGCATTTTATTTGAAGAAAAAGATCACCATTTTAAATTGAAAATGTATTTGCTGTTATCAGTTCAGATACATCCTTTCAGGGAAATATCTAGTTCCACCGAGGAGGATATGAGATGTTTGATGAGTCAGCCATTTCCTCTGTAATGAGAATGTAAGATTACATCGTAGAAAGCTGTTAGAAAGAACAGCAGATAAAGGCCTGGAGAGCAGGTTGCTTCTGCCTGTAGCTGCTGTGGCTCCTTGTTTGGGCTCAACTCCTTGAAGCTTCAAGGTTGGAATTCAGCAGTTAAACAAGTTCCTTAAAGGAGAAGGTTGTATAAACCCAAAGCAGTATGGTTGCAACTGGTAAATATATATATATATATATACACACACACACACACACACACACACACACACACACACACACACACACACATATATATTATAAAATATATATAATTTAATGCATTTTCAGTGGAAAGGAGAAGTAGGAGCTCCTCAAAAATTTTAGGTAGATTTTAAAAATTAAAAACCACACACACACACACACACACACACACACACACACACAGAGTAAAATATTCAAGCAACACAAAAATGTTGCCCTCCTACCTCAGAACCTTAGTCCCATGCTCTCTCTCTCCAGGGGAAGTTAGCAGTTATGGATGCATTATTCAAGTAATGAACATGAACACGCACATATCTGTCCCTCTTTACTAAAACACAAGTGACAGTATACCACGTGTATGCATATTCTTTGGCACCATGTGACTTTCTTAAATCAAACAGTATATCTAGTATTGGTGTATATATATGTGTGTATGTATATATATATGTGTGTGTGTGTGTATATATATGTATGGTGGGGCAAAAGTAAATTTACAGTTTTTTGTATGGAAAATAATACAATCATTAATAAATAATAATACAAAATAAATTCTTTCCCATACCTCACAACTATAAACCTACTTTTGCCCTCACCCAGTATATGTATTTATATACATACTAGGGGCCCAGTGCACAAATTCGTGTGCCTCGAAAGGAATTGTGGGCTGTGAGGCTGCAGTGGGCACAGGGGTGGGTCTCTGCTCATCCTCCACACCCCCATCTGGCCCCTCCCGCTGCAGCACCGGGCCCATCTGCTGGCAGCCCTGCTCCTGCCATTGCTGCTCCCACGTGCTGACGGCACCAGCCCTGCTTGCAACCAGTGACAGCACAGAGCGAAAGGGGCCAGTGCGGTCAGTGGGTGTGAGCGGCAGCTGCTGCCCCGATTGCCCCTCAGGAGCAGGGGGAGGTGGAGAAGCCCTCAGGGGTGATCGGGGCTGGCAGCCACCACTTGCACTGGCTGACGGCATCGAGCGATCAGGACTGGCGCCGGGTCCAGCAGCGGGTGTGAGTGGGGCCGTTGCCGGCTGTAGGTGCAAGTGGCGGCTGCTGGCCCCGATGGCCCCTCAGGAGCAGGGGCAGGTGGAGAAACCCTGAGGGGCCATCGGGACCAGCAGCCACCGCTCGCACCCACTGACAGTGCAGAGTGATCGGGGCCAGCACTGGGCACTGGCAGCAGGTTGAGCAGCAGCTCTGGTGCCAGCAGTGGGTGCGAACAGGGCCAGTGCTGGCAGCAGGTGCGAGTGCCCAGTGGGACTGCGGTGCACGGGAGCAAAGAATTTTCAGTAACCACCAGAGGCTGGCCCCAATGACAGTGACCCGTTCCCTGCCTTGGTCTGTTGCCCCCGCTCACCTGCTCCACCATCCCACTGTGGCTGATGCCTGCCATGTTCTGCGCGCGCCCCCTCATGGTCAGTGCACATCATAGCGACTGGTTGTTGGGTTGTTTCACCGTTCGGTCTATTTGCACATTAGGGTTTTATATATATAGATATGTATACATCTGAACCTACAGTGTGTATATGTGTGCACATATTTTGAAAAAACATAATGGTACTTCAGTAGAATTTGAAAAGATAAGTTGGAAAATTTGACATTTCTGGCAAATTTATATATATATTAAAAAATACTTCTGCTATAGAATACTTATAAATGCTAAATAAAATACAAACAAATTCTTAATGCATGCTTAACAGGTAAAAGTGAGGGAAATAAAACAAGGGCAGGAATCCTGAGAAACAAGTGAATGCTGAAGATGGCGGCTCTCCTGAAGGCATCTGCTCATCCCTGTACCACAGGACACCTGTTTTGTTTGGTTTTGTTTTTAAATGTGGTAAAATATATATAACACAAAATGTACCATTTTACAATTTTTAGTTTACAACTCAATGGGATTAAGTACATTCACAATGTTATGTAACTATCACCACTATTTCCTAAACTGTAGCACCTAAAACACAAATTGCAACTATTAAGCAATAGGTCCCCGTTCCTCCTCCCTGACTCTATGAATTTCTCCATTGTGGCTACCTCATATAAGGGGAATCATACAATCTTTGTCCTTGTGTGTCTGGCTTTTTTCACTTATCAGAATATTAGCATGTATTAGCCATGTATTCATCCATGATGCAGCACGGTTCATTCATATTGTGGCATGTACAGAACATCAATCCTTTCTTATGGCGGAGTTACATTCCATTGTATGTGTGCACCACATTTTGTTTATCCGTTCATGTGTTGATAGACATTTTGGTTGTTTCTATGTTTTGGCTTTTGTGAATAATGCTGCTATAAACATTGGCATGCAAGTATCTGATTAAGTCCCTGTTTTCAAATCTTTGGGGTATGTACCTGGGAGTGGAACTGCGGAGTCATATGAAAAGTCTATGTTTAACTTTTGAGGAACTGCCAAATATTTTCACTGTCACAGATTACATTCTAACCAGCAGTACACAAGGGTTTCCATTTCTCCATATCTGCTGACATTTGTTACTTTCATTTTTGTGTTTTTTAAAATAATAGTCATTGCTTTTCGGCCTTTTAGCTAAGATCAAGTGTAAAAACAATAGCTATCCCAGAGGGTGTAAAGTGATACCTCATTGTGATTTTGATTTGCATTTCCCCCCATCATTAATGCTGTTAAGTATCTTATTGGGCATCTGTATATTTTCTTCAGAGAAATTCAAGTCCTTTGCCCATTTTAGATGTTTGTTTGTTTTTTGCTGTTGAATTACAGTTCTTTATGTATTCTATATATTAACCTCTTATAAGATATATGATTTGTATATATTCTTTCCTATTCTGTGGGTTGTCTTTTCACTCTCTGGATAGTATCCTTTGATATACAAAAGTTTTTCATTTTGATGAAGTCTAAATTATCTATTTTTGTTGTTGCCTGTGCTTTTGGCATCATATTCAATAAATCATTGCCAAATCCAATGTCTTGACGATCTTCTCATTTTCTTCTAAGATGTTTATAGTTTTATGTTTTACATTTATGTCTTTGATTCATTTTGAGTTAATTTTTGTATGTGGTAGAAGGGTCTACCTTCATTCTTTTGCAAGTGGGTATCCAGTTTTCCTAGCACCATTTGTTGAAAAGAGTGTCCTTTCTTTGTCAGATGGTCTAGGCACCCTTTCCCTTCTTCTCTGGAATCAATAAAAACATATTTACAAAAAAACTCCTCATATTTGTGGAGGAGGAAAGTCCCCCATGAAAATGTTTCATAACAATTTTTAAACAATCACTGTCATAAATAATGTTCTTGCCAATTTAAATGTGAAAGTCCCAGCCTCTCTTCACCGCATTCAGCCTTTCCAAGATAATAATCCCAAACTCATTTTATGAGGCCAGCATTATCCTAATTCCAAAACCAGATAAAGATACTACATAGAAAGAAAATTATAGACCAGTATCCCTGATTAACATAGATGCAAAAATCCTCAACAAAATATTAGCAAAATGAATTCAACAATGCATTAAAAAGATCAAATACCATGATCAAGTGGGACTTATTCCTGGGATGCAAGGGTGGTTCAATATCTGCAAATCAATTAATGTGATACAGCACATAAACAAAAAGAGGGATGAAAATCATATGATCATATCAATAGGTGCAGAAGAAAAACATTTGACAAAACCCAGCACCTATTTGTGATAAAAACTCTCAGCAAAGTGGAAGAGCAGAAAATACCTCAACATAATAAGGGCCTTATATGACAAACCCACAGCTAACATTATACTTAATAAGGAAAAACTAAAGCGTTTCCCTTAAGATCAGGAACAAGACAGGGATTTCCATTCTCGTCACTCTTAATCAACATAGCAATCAGACAAAAAGTCCTAGCCATAGCATCAGACAAAAAGAAATAAAAGGCATCCAAATTGGAAAGGAAGAAGTAAAACTGTCATTTGCAGGTGACATGATAATGTATATAGAGAACCCTAAAGATTCCAACAAAAAAAACTACTAAATGCATTCAGTAAAGTAGCAAAATATAAAATAAATATTAGAAATTGATTGCATCTTTATATACCAATAATGAACTATTAGAAAGAGAAACTAAGAAACTAATCCCAGGCCAGTGGGTGTGGCTCAGTGGTTGAGGGTGGACATATGAACCAGCATGATCCTAAGGTCATGGTTTGATTCCCAGTTGGGGCACATGCCCAGGTTTCTGCTCAATCCCCAGCAGGAGGCCTGCAGGAGGCAGACAATCAATGATTCTCTCTCATCATTGATGTTTCTATTTCTCTCTCCCTCTCTGAACTCAATAAAAAAATATTAAAAAAAAGAAAATCCCATTTATAATTGCATCAAAAACAACCTACAAATAAATTTATTTTATTTTTTATATATATATTTTGTTTTATTGCTTAAAGTATTACAAAGAGTATTACATATGTCTCCTTTTCTTTCCCCCTTAAATTTAACCAAGTAAGTAAAAATCTCAGAAAATTATAACACATGGATGAAAGAAAATGAAGATACTAATAAATGGAAGCACGTACCATGTTTATGGATAGGAAGAATTAACATTATTAAAATGTCCATACAACACAAAGCAATCTATAGATTCAATACAATTCCTATCAAAATACCAGTGAGTTTTCCAAAGAACTAGAAGAAATAAACCAAAAATTTGTATGAAAACATAATTGACCCCAAATAGCAACAGCAATTTTGAAAAAGAACAAAGAAGGAGGTATCACACTACCTGATATCAAATTATACTACAAGGAGGCCATATAATCAAAAAACACAAAATTGACATAAAAACAGACTCAAAGAGCAATAGAATAGAATAGAGAGCCCAGAAATAAGCCCACACCTATATGGTCAATTTATCTATAATAAAGAAAGCAAGAACCTACAATGGGGTAAAGACAGTCTAGTCAATGGGAAAATTGGACAGATATATGCAAATTACACTAGACCACCTTCTTACACCATATACAAGAATAAACTAAAAATGGATTAAAGACTCAAATGTTAGACTCAAAATCATAAAAGGCCTAGAAGAAAACATAGACAGTAAAGTTTCAAACATTTCTCATAGTAATATTTTTTCTGACACATCTCCTTGGGCATGGGAAATAAAAGAAAAAATAAACAAATGGGACTACATCGAACTAAAAAGGTTTTGCATAGCAAGGGAAACCATCAACAAAATGAAAAAAGAACCTACTGAATGGGAGAAGATATTTGACAATGATACATCTGAGAAGGGGTTAATATCAAAAATTTATAAAGACAATTCAACACCAAAAAAGCAAACAACCCAATAAAAAAAATGGGCAAAAGACCTGAATAGACACATTTCTAAAGAGGACCTACAGAAGGCCAATAGATACATAAAAAGATGCTCAACTTCACTAATCATCAGAGAAATGCAATTCAAAACCACAATGAGATACCACCTCGCACCTGTCAAAAAGGTTTTCAATAAATCAATAAACAAGTATTAGAGAGGATGTGGAGAAAAGTGAACTTTAGTACACTGTTGGTGGGAATGGAAATGGTGCAGTCATGATGGAAAACAGTGTGGAGATTCCTCAAAAAGTTAAAAATGAAATTACCTTATGCCCCAGTGATTCTAATTCTGGGGATTTATCCAAAGAAACCCAAAACACTAATTTGGAAGAATATATACACCCCCATGTTCATTGCAGTATTATTTACTGTAGCCAAGATATGGAAGCAACCCAAGTGTCTATCAATAGACAAATGGATAAAAAAGCAATGGTACATATATACAACGGAATATTACTCAGCCATAAAAAAAGAATGAAATCTTACCATTTGCAACAGGATAGATGGATCTAGGGCAGTGGTTCTCAACCTTGGCTGCACATTAGAATCACCTGGGAATCCTTTTAAGATCCTGATTTCTGGGCCTCATCCTCCGGAAATTCTGTTTCTTTGTTATGGGGTGGGGCCACAACATTAGTAACAAAGAAACAGAATTTCTGGAGGATGAGGCCTAGAAATCAGGATTTTAAAAAGATTCCCAGGTGATTCTAATGTGCAGCCAAGGTTGAGAACCACTGATCTAGAGGGTATTATGTGAAATAAAATAAACCAGACAGAGAAAGACAAATAGCATATGATATCACTAATATGTGGAATCTAAAGAACAAAATAAATGAACTAATAAAATAGAAACAGATTTATAGATACAGAGAACAAACTCATGGAGACCAGAGAGGAGGGGTAATGGGGGATGGGGTAAAAACAAGGTGATGGGATTAAGAAGTACTAATTGTAGTTACAAAATAGGCATGGGGATGTAAAGTACAGCATAGGAAATATAGTAAATAAATATAGTAAATAAATATAGTAAATAAATATTGGAATAGCTTTGATTGGTACCAGGTGGGCACTTGAATTATTGAAGGGAACACTTTGTAACCTATATGAATGCCCATCCACTGTGCTACACACTTGAAACTAAAACAAAAAAGTGCTGAATGCAAACTGTAATGGAAAGCTAAAAAAATAAAAAATAAAAATAAGAAATATGTCAAAACAACAACCTACCTTTATACACTAAGGAACTAGAAAAGAAAAACTAAACTCAATGCTAGCAACAGGAAGGACGTAAAAGATTAGAGACAAACAAAACAGAGAAGAGAAAAATCAATGAAACCAAAAGTTAATTCATTGAAAAGCTCAACGAAGTCAACAAACCTTTAGTAAGTGGACTAAGAAAAACAAAAGAAGACATATTACTAAAACCAGATACAAAAGACACATTACAGTCATTCTACGGAAATAAAGAGGATTATAAGAGAGTACCGTGAACAATTATATGCCAACAGATTAGATAACATAGATGAAATGGACAAATTCCTAGAAACACAAAATCTACCTAGACTAAATCATAAAGAAGTAGGAAATCTAAATAGCCTATAATTAGTAAGGAGATTGAATCAGTAATCAAAAATATCCCTACCAAAATTAATTAATTAATTAATTAGCTAATTAATTAATAAAATAAATGCCTGTGCCTGATGGCTTCACTGCTGAATTCTACCAAAAACTTAAAGAATACCAATTTTTCTCAAACTTTTCAAAAAAATTGAAGAGAGGGAACATTTCTAAACTCAATCTATGAGGTCAGCCTTACCCTGATACAAAGCCAGATAAAGACATTATGAGCAAAGAGGACTACAGACCAATATCTCATAATCATTGATACAAATATTCTGAAAAAAATGCCAGGAAGCAGAATTCAGCAGCATGTTAATAGGATTATACACATGTCTAAGACCTTTAGCAACTTCATGAGATAAAGAGAAAGATCTGAGAGATTTCTAAGATACTTGGGGAATTATTTGTTTCCACCTCTAGATGGTGCAAGCTGAAAGTAATTTCTCATTTTCAAGGTTTAGCTCTGTGAGATGATTTGTAATACCTTGGGACTTACTTTTTCTGCATAACCATATTTAAGAGATTTCTGAACTTATTATAATTTGCTTAGTTTAAAATTCTTAATACATTTATAGGAGTCCTAATAAATATGGAAGAGATATTTCACTAAATATTCCTAATAATCATTTTCTATCAGATTCAATTGATTAAACTTCTAATGAAAAACAATTATATTAAACAGTCTAATATATATTCTAGAAAATAAATCCCATTCACAATTCCAACAAAAAAATTAAGATACTTAGGAATAAACTTAACTAAGGAGGTTAAAAGACCTGTACTCGGAAAACTACAGAACGTTGAAAAAAGAGATAGAGGAAGATATAAACAAGTGGAAGAATATAGTGTGCTCATGGGTTGGTAGAATCAACATCATTAAAATGTCCATACTACCCAAAGAAATTTATAGATTCAATGAAATCCCTATTATAATACCAACTAGAGGCCCGGTGCACAAAAATTTGTGCACTAGCGGGGGGGAGGGGCGGGGGCGTCCCTCAGCCCCACTTCTGCCCTCTCACAGTCTGGGACCCCTCGGGAGATAATGACCTGCTGGCTTAGGCCCACTCCCGGGTGGCAGAGGGCAAGCCCAATTCCTAGGTGCCTGCCCCGCAGCCCCTGGTCGGGCTCAGAGCAGGGCCGATAGGGGAGTTGGGGCACCACCCCCTGTCACACACAGAGCCGCAGGGCGATCAGGGGTTTTGGGAGCTGCCCCCTGTCACGCTGCTCCAGGGGCCAGGAGGCCTCGCGGCTCCGCTGATCCCGGTGCTGGGAGGCATATTACCCTTTTACTATATAGGATAGAGGCCTGGTGCACGGGTGGGGGCCGGCTGGTTTGCCCTGAAGGGTGTCCTGGATCAGGGTGGGGGTCCCCACTGGGGTGCCTGGCCAGCCTGGATGAGGGGATGATGGCTGTTTGCATCTGGTCACACCCCCTTCAGGGTGGGGGTCCCCACTGGGGTGCCTGGCCAGTCTGGGTGAGGGGCTGAGGGCCGTTTTCAGGCTGGCGGATGACTGAAGCTCCCAACCGCTCCTTTTTTTCTTTTTTTTTCTTTTTTTATTCTTGGATTTATGGCTGTCACTGGAGCTGAGAGCTGGCTTTAGCTGTGAGACCTCGCTGCTGAAAGCAGGTTTCTGGCTTTGTTTACTTTCTGTATTTGAAACTTTGTTGCGACTCTAGCTCTGAGATCCCGGCTGACTGAAAACAGGTTTCTGGGGTTTTGTTTAGCTTCTATATTTGTAACAATGTTTCTTAGCAGCTCAGAGCTCAGCAGCGGCAGGCGGGGAACATTGGAGTCCTCTGAAGCAAGCAAGCCTCATGTTCATGTCAGTAGCCTGGCTGCCGGCCGCCATCTTGGCTGGCAGTTAATTTGCATATCGCCCTGATTAGCCAATGGGAAGGGTAGTGGACGTATGGCTAATTACCATGTTTCTCTTTTATTAGATAGGATGGCATATTTCACAGACCTAGAATAAACACTCCAAAAATTTATATGGAACCCAAAAATACCTCAAATAGCCATAGCAATCTTGAGAAAGAAGAGCAAAGTTGGAGGAATCACAATGCCAGATATCAAGTTACATCACTACTTGGTTTATAAATTAAGTGTCCAACTTTTCAGAAGTCTGAAGGTTTTACAAGGGTATGATAAAATGCCTTGAGATTTAATCAATGCCTTTAGAACCATCTGCCAATTCATACATTACCCATGTGAACTTGGTTTTGTTTTATAAAGATGTTAGGTTGCCTGATTTTTCCCTCTTGGTTTTTGAAGTTAAATAGATAGGGGGTATTTGTATATAGCTGTGGGTTCCTGGAGGGGCAATGTTTTCATTCAAGTGGAGTCTCTGTTAGAAGTATGGCCGATTGGAGGAACAGATATTTTTTGGAAATGGGGTGGCTCAAAAGTGGTAAGACTTTTCTGGTTGCAAGTTATGGAAACCCAGTTTGATTGCTTGATACAAGAAGAAATTCGTTGACGTGTATATGTAAATGGAGACTGGGGAAAATGAGCCTCAGTGACCCTCAGAACCAGGGACCTGGATGCAGCTGGGACTCTCCCTTGCTTCCCATCTCTGCTTCTCTTTTTGAACCATGATGCCTCACTGTGTCAAGTCAGCTTCTTCTGAGCAACTGAAAAGCTAGCTTCCAGCAGCTCCCATAACCCATAAAAGACTTTGAGGGGAACGCAAGTTTTGCCATCCCCAAATGTGCCTTTTGGGATATTGACTTTTTAAAAATATATTTTTTATTGATTTCATAGAGGAAGGGAGAGGGAGAGAGAAACATCAATGATGAGAGAGAATCCCAGATCGGCCACCTCCTGCATATCTGCCACTGGGGATCGAGCTTGCAACCTGCAACCCAGGCATGTGCCTTGAACAGGAATGGAACCGTGACCTTCTGGTTCATGGACTGATACTTAACCACTGAGCCACGCCAGGGCCCAGCCCAACCTTTTAATCAAAGTGCAGGTGTCTCTGACAACCAGCCCGCATCCTCCAAGACACACCATTAGCATAAACTCAGGTATGGTGAAGGGGGATTATCATGAATAACAAAATATGCTCCTCTTACCCTTGCCACTCAGGAAGTTATAAGGCTTTTAGAAGCTCTGTGCCAGGAACTGAGGATGAAATATGTATATATATATGAGAAAGAGAGAGAGAGAGAAGGAGGGAGAGAGAAGTGGAGAGATAAGGAGAGACAGAAAGAAATAGTGTAGAGACTAGCTATAGTTATAAGAAACATTAATCGTGCTCTGCTAACTGTTTTGTTCTGATTAAAGAAGACATATTCTGATCTGGCTGGGAGTTGAAAGCAGGACCTGAATTAACCTTGGAATGCAGCCCATTCTCATCCAAGGACTGCCTATCATCGTGGAAAGATTTGCCCACATTGCCTGTAATCTGTAACCATTATAATCATTTTAATTCCTTTTGCATACCCATTCTTATTCCTTTTGCCTACTTCCTCATGTAATCTTTGTCTTTCTACCAGCTGGCTTATGGGGGGCGGTGGGCAGAGCAGATTTTCGTGTATGACCTGCTGCTCTCCCATACTGCTGGCATTATTGGAATAAACAAACATATATGATTCAACCCTGTCCCTGATTAATTGGCTCAAGTAGTGACAGGCAGCTTGGACCCACTGGTTGTTTGGTTTCAGGGGAAGTGTGAACAAACAGGGCAACAGAGTAGACCCGATGAGCTCCTGGGGCTACATAGCAGGCCTGGCAAGTTACTGAAAGTAACCACACAGGTTGGTCTGGTCATAAATTCCTAACTGGGCAGGTCATGGCTGATAGTCACATCCCAGGTCTATTGCTTCCTTAGCAAAGGTCAATCTTTACCTTAAATGAACTCTGTCCATTGTCCTTATGCAGCAAGGATAGCATATCTTTGAATATCAGAGTAGTTTTCTTTTCCTGCCCCTCAAAAGGTACAACCATGGTCACGGGAGCACAAGACCATGAAACTCCTCATTGTTATCGCCTGCATACCATCTCCATGCACTATAAATGTTAAATGCTAGCTACCCTGTACCCACCAATGTAAGAAGTATGGTTCTCCACTTAGTATTTTATCCAATCCTAGACATTTCTTCACTTTCTCCTGTCTCCCACCACCAATAGAGTCCAGGTAACATTCATTACATCTTCTTCGATTCTAAGTGTATAAAATAGACTGCAAAACTGCCACTCTCAGGAGCGTATTCTCTATCGGTTGAGATCTTGCTTTCAGGCATGTCCTCAAAACTTTGGTTCATAAATTTTTATAAAGCTTTCTATAGGTTTGGCTTTTTTTTTTTTCCCCAACAGGAGGAACTTGTTCCCTTCCTTCTACTCTATCTGAAGAGGTGGCATGGAGTCTGTGTGAAAGGCAGGGCCCCCCGGAGGCCAGTCCCCTGCACTACCTGAGGGGCCAAGAGGACTGAAGAGCACCTCTCCTGAAGGGACTGCATGCACACCACCCAGGTGGGGCCAGCAGGAGGGTCGCCTCCTAGGGCGTGAAGCACTAGAACCCACTCTTGACATTAAAAGAGAGGCTCAGGGCTCTGGAGGGCTTGTCCGCCTCAGCGGGCTGCTGGGCTCTAACAGAGCCGGGTGGTTGAACCTTGTTTTAGTGAAGCCCCACCTGTGATCTGAGCTGCTCCGGGCGGCCGCAAACCCCAAGACTGAACATGAAACTGTCTTCTCTGTGTGAACCGGGACCACTAGGAAAAGCATCCACGGCTTTGTTTTTCCCTTTTGTGAAGGGAGAAATGGGTCAAGTTGTTGATAAGCACTGGCGCTGACTTGACACAGGAAATAGGAACTATAGGGAACCATCCGACTCACATTTACAAGACTGTATGAGGAAAGGCAGACACTGCGAATTCCCTTTCACTGATGTGGACTTGCAGGTGGGAAGCTCTAACTCGTGGAAATGCCACTCTGCTTGTCATTCCTACCGGTGAGGCCCGCAGGCTCTGTACACAAAACGTAACGGTGCCTCCCTGAACCCTACATCTGAGCGGCTTTCCTGTGTGTACTAATTCACGAGGGAGTAGATGAAACGCAGGATAGTGCTGTGAGAGTGTGCGACTATTTAAAGAAACAAAACTTTTCTGGGTTTCCTAAAAGTAGACTACAACATCCAGGACTGATTGTTATTATTGGTTCTGAAGGGTTTCAGAACAGGCCTCCCCAACATGTGCCACTTTTGCATGTGAATTATTTTGAGTTGAAGGCAGTGAAGACTCTGGTGGCGCATGAGAAACTTTCACCTCTCCCTTAAAGAACTTAAATTTGGAGGTTTGCTCTTAATAAGAGTTATTACCAGAAACAAATTTTAAGACCTATCTATAGGGCAGGGAAAACATCTAATTACTGAATATCTGTTCTTTTTATCGTTCTGCAAATGATCTTTCTCTCCCCTGAGGCCCGAAGAGACCTTACCTCATCCTTAGGGCAGAATGCCATATACACCTCATTTTAAATTTCTGTCTCTGAACCTCATTTATTTATGGGGTCTCTGATGCTCTCCTATTGATTTGATTATTAGTGGAAAGTTTATTTCTCCCCCACAGTTCCATAGCAATTGTCTTCTTTATATTATTTAATATTTTTATTTATTTCAGAGAGGAAGGGAGAGGGAAAGAGAGATAGAAACATCAATGATGAGAGAATCATTGATCAGCTGCCTCCTACATCATTCCTACTGGGGATCGAGCCCGCAACACGGGCATGTGCCCTTGACCAGAATCGAACCCAGGACTCTTCAGTCCCCAGGCCAACACTTTACCCACTGAGCCAAACCAACTAAGGCTACTGTCTTCTTCCCTTGGAGTAAAAGTGTGGACAATGAGAAGGTGCATTTTAAGCCATGATTTGATATTTTCTAGTCAAACCACAACTTTTTTGGCTTGATAACATTGTTGGTGATACATAAATTCCATCTATAGGTATCAAAGGTTTAGTACACTCCCTCCCACTTGAGCTAACCAATGACATTCCTGCTCAATAACAATGGTGCTTTGTGGCTGGTTCTCATAATCAGATTTTTCCCAAAAATGATTCCAAGAAAATTTATCTGGCATGTGTCATATAGTCAGGAGCTATTTCCTTACCCATCTTCTTCTATCATTGTTGTCTTTCTTTTCTGTGTATCCTGTTTTGCCTTTCACCATTTCTCTGTTTCACACAGAGTCCCTTCACTTATAATGTTAGGAGGCCTCCAGAGTGATGACATTTTCTCCATGTTGAGTTTTTTGTTATTGTTTGCTGTTTTTGTTTCCTTCCAGGTCTAGACATTCAACATTATGTGAATCTTAGCTACCAGTGTCTTGAGAATGATGGGTTCATTCCCTAAGAAACTGACACACATAAATTCAAGTCACAAGAAATAGCATAATTTATTATTATTAGTTTTTCTCTTTGAATTTTAATCTTTGAGACTTAAGGCACTGTAGTCCTGCAGGGGTCAGAGCTTATCCTAAATCCTCACATTCTTTGGTAAAAATGCAAGTAATGTAAAGATAAAGGTGAATTAGCATGCCCCGTTAATGGAGAGGAGAGCTATTTTACTAATTACATTTGTAAATTAATGAACATGATACATCACATCAAAAAAAGGATAAAAATTATATTATCATTTCAATAGATTCAGGAAGCATTTGGCAAAATTGAACATCCTTTTATGATAAAAACTCATACAGAAGGCACATGCCTCAACATAATAAAGGCCACATATGACAATCCCCCAGCTAATATACTCATGGTGAAAAGCTGAAACGTTTTGTCTAAAACCAGGAACAAGACAAGGACACCCACTATCACCACTTCTATTCAATTTACTATTGGAAGTCCCAGCCACAATAATAAGACAAGAAAATAAATAAAAGGTATCCAAGTCGAAAGACAGAAGTAAAACTCTCATTATTTGCAGATAACATGATGCTATATATAGAGAACCCTAACGATTCCACCCCAAACTACTCGAACTAATAAATGAATTTAGTAAAATTTCAGGATACAAAATCAATATACAGAAATTTGTTGCATCTTATTTTATTTATTTATTTTTTAATTTATTGATTTCAGAGAGAGAGAGAGAGGGAGAGAAACATCGATTTATTGTTCCACTTGTTGATGCATTCATTGGTGGCTTCTTGTATGTGCCCTGATCAGAGATCGAACCTGCAACCTTGGCATATCAGGAAGATGAGAAGTCTGTTGCATTTTATACATCAATTACAAAAAAAACAGAAGGAGAAATTAACAATCCCATTTGCAGTTGCATCAGAAGCATAAAATACCTAGAAATAATTTTAACCAAATAGGTGAAAACCTGTACTCTGAAAATTATAAGACCCTGAGGAAAGAAATTGAAGAGGATAAAAATAAATGAAAGGAAATACCATGCTAATAGATTGGAAGGATTAATACTGTTAAATATCCTTACCATGCAAAGCAATATACAGATTTAACGCAACCCCTATTCTCCTCAGAACTAGAAATAATCTTAAACTTTATATGGAACCATAAAAGACCCAAATAGCCAAAGCAATTGTGAGAAAGAACGAAGTGTGAGGTATCACTACCCCTGATTTCAACTGGACTACAAAACTATAATAACCAAAACAATATGGTACTGGCATAACAACAGATATATAAATCAATGGAATAAACAGAGAACCCAGAAACAAACCCTTGCTTATATGATCAATTAATCATGACAAAGGACGCAAGAATGTACAATGGGGTAAAAACAATCCCTTCAATAAGTGGTGTTGGGAAAATTGGATAGATACATGCAACAAAATGAAAATTAGTTGCTTGGGGTTTTTTAAAAAATGGGCAGAGGACTTGAATAGACATTGTGCCAAAGAGGACACTCAGGTAGCCAACAGACAGGAAAAGATGATCAACACTACTAATAATTAGGAAAAAGCAAATCAAAACCAAAATGAGATAACACTTTACACCTGTTGGAATGGCTGTTATAAAAAAGTCGACAAATAACAAGTGCAGGTGAGGATGTAGAGAAAAGGGAACCCAAATGCACTGCTGGTTGGATTGTAAATTGGTGCAGCCACTACAGAAAATAGTATGAAGATTTCTCAAAAAATTAAAAATGGAGCTACCATAAAACCCAGCAATTCCACTTCTGTGTATTTATCTGGAAAAAAGACACATCACTAAGATATGAAAGCAAATTAGGTGTCCATTGATATATGAATGGATTAAGAAGACAGGACATATAGATAATGGAATATAGATAATGGAATATTACTCAGCCATAAAAAAGAATGACATCTTGCCATTTGCTACAACATGGATGGACCGAGAGGGCATTATGCTAAGTGAAATAAGTCAGACAGAGAACGACAAATACTGTATGATTTTACTTATATGTGGAATCTTAAAAACACACACACGGAAATAAATAAACAAAATACTCATAGATGCAGAGAACAAGCCTATGGTTAACCATGGATGCAGAGAAAAGAAAAAGAAAAGCAAGCAAGCAAAGGAGATAGTGCACAGGGATTTTCCTATTTGAGATGGGCTAGTCAGGGGAAGCCTCTGAGATGGTGACATTTGGGGAGAAACTTGAGTGAAAGTGGGGGAGATAAAAGTTGAATTAGAATGCCATTAATAGAGAAAGGGGTGTTTTGACAAAAAACAGCTTTCTCCCACCCCATCTCCATTTGATGCTGATCAAAATATATCACTGGCCATTTAGTACAAAAAAACTAAAAAACAAAACACAAATGTAATATACTGGTACACAGACACATAAAGGAATGGAAAAGAGAAAATTAAAGACTAGAGAAAACAAAAACTCTGATTATTTGGATATGGTGGGAACAAATTCTCATTTTCTAACTGAGAATGTATCCTTGTCTGTGCATCTGAGTTCTGGGGTCAAGAAGAAAGTACTCTTTTTAGCAGACCCCTCGTTTTTGCTGCCCAACAGATCGATGTACCTTCTTCCTCCATTTTCAATAGTGTAGGTATCTGTTTCATTGATTGCCTCTCATCAAGTAGTATCTGATTTAACTGACAAACCCTGTCATTCGCTACAGGCTCCTGCATTTGAAGGCTTGACTGGGGGAAGGATCCACTTCCAAAGTGGCTCACACACAAGCCTGGCAAGTTAGTGCTGGTTGTTGGCAGGAGTCCTCAGTTCCCCACCGCAAGGCCCTCTCCCTCCGGCTCCATGGCTTCCCCCGGAGCAAGTGATCTGAGCCTCAGGTTTTGATGCAATGAAAGGAGTTCCTGCTACAGCAATTCTCCTGGCCTATTTCCCACTCACTCTTGCCCATGGGAGGAAAAGGAGTTTCCAGTTGGTGAATTTCGAGTCCGTTTCTTTGGACTTGTTTTATTTTGGAGCAATCATTTTCCCGGGTGCAGGCATTCTAATCTGCTTTTGGCCAAGAGTAGAGGGCCGGCTCTCTGGGAAGTCCTTGACTTGTCCAGCTATGCCAGTGACTGGGTGGGTAAGGCCATCTCATTGGGGCGAATTGGTAGTGAGCCCAAATGGCTGTGGATGTGAAGTCATGATCTCCCATCAGCACTTCCAGTGATATTGTGAGCGCCATCGACATGACTATCATAGTGCTTATTTCTGAGCGCTGGAGGGGAAGATAGGGCCTCTTTAAGCCTCAAAAATTGCTGGAAAAGAATAAAATTAGAGTATTTCAGCCAGTTATTTGATGCACTAAATTGCTTCTCTGCTGGCTAAATTTTAACACCCTCAAGGCTTAGGGTGTTACTGTGCTCAATTCTTTTCCTTAGAGCCTCAGGCTTCTTCCAGAGCAGGGTCTCAGTAGGGAGGGCCCAGGGAGTGGGAAAGAGTCATTTTTCTTCATTATTCTTACCCTCAAGTCCTCTCACTTGGTTTGGCAAATGCCTAGTGGTTGTAACAATGTGAGAAACACGAACTAATTAAAATTTTTCTTGCAGACTTGTGGACCTCAATCCCTACTTCCTCTAGTAGTAGTAGTAGTAGTAGTAGTAGTAGTAGTAACACTATTTTTTAAAACATATTTTTATGGGTTTCAGAGAGAGAAAGGGAGAAAGAGAGAGCGATAGAAACATCAATGATGAGAGAGAATCATTGACCAGCTATTTCCTACACTCTCCCTACTGGGGACGAGCCCACAACCTGGGCATGTGCCCTGACCAGGAATCGAACCATGACCTCCTGGTTCATGGGTCAACACTCAACCACCGAGCCACACTGACTGGGCAGCACTTGCTATTTTTGGGCCAACCATTGAACCATACGCGTTACATGCATTGTTTCTGATCTTTACATCAGTCCCATGATATAGATACTATTTTTGTTTTACAGTTGACAATAGTAAAGTTCAGAGAGATTAAGAAATGTGGTCCAAGTCACACAGAACAAGACTGGACCCCCATCTGTCTGACTCCAAAGCTCATGCTCCTCCTAGTTTGTTATATCTCTTTGAGGACCTGCCCTGTCTCAGCTTTTTGGGGGTGGGGAGGGCAGTTAAGGAGCAGGAGGTTCTTGTTTTCAAGGCTGACTGACTCCTCCAAGGACAGGATGGTTCGCAAATAACCTAGAAATTCAGGGCAATGTAGGCTGAGAATTCTACTTGGAGGTTTACCCTTCCACCACCGCCCCCCGCCCCCC
Organism: Myotis myotis; assembly: GCF_014108235.1. Lineage (NCBI taxonomy): Eukaryota > Metazoa > Chordata > Mammalia > Chiroptera > Vespertilionidae > Myotis > Myotis myotis. The sequence continues at coordinate 40,093,987 of NW_023416357.1, forward strand.
ACAAACACCCAACCAAGCTATGAAACTGTTACTGTACCTATCTCAGTGCCAAGCGGCCATCTGTTCAACCAGGAGATGCCACTATCTTTATGGTTCTTTAAAATGGCCATTGCCTGAGCAATAGAAATTGAATTTGATAATGGAAGATGGGATTCTGAGTCTCGGAGGGACCATATCTACGTTGCTATTTTGTCTTTCTATGGCAAAAGAAGTTGAAAACAAGTCTAACATTGAGAGGGGAAAGCAGCAATTCCCTTAATAGGTGTAGTAGGCAGAACAATGCTTCCCCAAAGACGTCCATGTTCTTCTTCCTGGAACCTGTGAATATGTTACCTTACTAGTGGTCAGCAAACTGCGGCTCGCGAGCTAAATGCGGCTCTTTGGCCCCTTGAGTGTGGCTCTTCCACAAAATACCAACTTGTGCGCATGGGCCACGAAGTGCGCCTGCACGTGGTATTTTGTGGAAGAGCCACACTCAAGGGGCCAAAGAGCTGCATGTGGCTCGCAAGCCGCAGTTTGCCGACCACGGACCTTACACAGCAAAGGGAGTTTTCAGATGGGATGAAATTAAGGATGTTGCAGTGCAGGAGATTATCCTGGATTATCTGGTGGTCCTATGTCATCACTGGGTCCTTCCCAGGGAAAGAGGGAGGCAGAGGGTCAGAGATTTGACAAGAGAAGCAGAGGCTGGAGTGATGGGACTGCTTGCTGGGGGCTAGGAGCCAAGGGCTGTGAGAAGCCTTCAGAAGGTGGAAATAACAAGGCAGCAGATGCTTCTTTAGAGCCCCTGGATGCAACAAAGCTCTGCCGGCACCTGCATGTTGGCCCAGTGAGACTCATTTCAGACTTCTGACCTGCAGAACTGTAAGAGAATACATTTGTGTTGCGTGAAGGCACTAAGTTCGCCATAATTTGCTGCAGGAGCAATAGGAAACGAATACAATGGGATACTCTCTACATTTCTCCGCTTAATCATTTATGCAGTTGGCCACTAAGCATCCTGTCAGAAACTCTGTGCCAACTGGTGACCCAGCCATTTAAACTTTTCTCACACGAGAGGCAGGATGGCATAGGATGTCTGGTGTGGCACTTTATTATTGTAACAGTGTCTTGGGAAAATGAGCTTTACAAATCCTGTTCCATATTTTTTCTTTCTTAATTACATTTTACTTCCAATATTATTTTGCATTGCTTTCAGGTGTACAGCATAGTGGTTAGACAATCATGTACTTCACAAAGTGCTTCCCCTGACATTTCCAGGACCCCCCTGGCACCCATAAAGTTATTGCAATATTATTGGCTAAAATCCCTGTGCTGTACTTTACATCCCAGAGACTACTCTGTAATAATCTTGTCCATACTGGTAAGACAAGAAGTCTTTATAGATGAAAACCATTTCGGGAGACCACCGAGACGCCTGCATATCCTCTTTCTTACTCTGAGGTATAATAAGTGCAAGCAGTGGCAATGTAACCAACAGATGTCACATGTCCATGCCCTGCTTGTGCTCTTGGAAAACAAAGCACGCCCTATCACCACTGGGACACCCTCTCCCCGCCCCGCTCCCCTCCCCATTTCCTGAGTCAGCTATTACTGATGGAACTCTTCCAATGCTACAGGAACCAAGGTGCAAAAAGTCAATGACTTCTCAGCAGGCTCGGAAGGAAACCGTGCAGCGAAGGCAAGCTCCTCAAAGCTGATGCCTCTGTAGGTGTGGCCGGTTCATGACCCTGGGTTGGGACACCAGTGGGGCAAAGAGCATCTGAACTCTGCTTTCAGCGGGACACTTTATTTTATTTATTTTTTAAATATATTTTTATTGATGTCAGAGAGGAAAGGAGAGGGAGAGAGAGATGGAAACATCAATGATGAGAGAGAATCATGGATCGGCTGCCTCCTGCACGCCCCCCACTGGGGATGGAGCCCATAACCCGGGCATGTGCCCTTGACCGGAATCGAACCCGGGACCCTTCAGTCCGCAGGCCGACGCTCTATCCACTGAGCCAAACCAGTTAAGGCATCAGCGGGACACTTTAGAAAGTGCCCTGTTGATTAAAGGCATCAACCAGCTAAATGCCAGCCAGCAAGATAACGATTTAATGAACCTTCCTACTGAAGCTGGTGGAACCCAAAGCAGTCATTTCCTGGTAGAAACCTAGACCACAAAACAAATCCAATTGATTTCTGCCCACTCCTCCGGAACACCCGCTGTGAAAGTCTGAAAGAGCCAACCGGTGCGAGCTGGTTAAACCGGGATCCTCAGGAGGGCTGCAATTTGCCAGCGCTTCTGGGGGCCGGGTCCCCCTCAATCCTTGTGGCTCTGGTGCAGGTGTCAGGCCACTTCCAGACACTTGCTCCCCTCTGTGCTCTGGGCTGCCTCCATGAACATCAGTGAGAGTGCTTCCATTCATTCATTAAAGGCTGCATTTCATTTCTCTTAATGGGTGTTTATGCAACGCCCCACATCACGGCTAAGTCCCAAAGGAGGCATTCCTGCTTCAAGCACTGAAAGTGATTTGCTAATGCTTGTCAGAATTTCAGAATTTCACATCAAATTAGTCAATCAAGTCACCAGAAGAAGATATTAGAGGGATTTTGGCGTTTCCATTTTACTGACAGGACTGGAATCTGCTTTCCTTTCCACATATTCTCTGAGCCCCTCCTATGTGCTGGCATGCTTTGAGAAAGCGAACTATCCTAGTGTGACTGTGTGCCATCGGGACCCCAGACCTGTACCTCCGTAGTTTCCCAGGTTGTGCACTGTTCAGGATTATTTGCATTTCCAATATTTCATCGGCAGAAAGGCTGCAAAATGAACTTTAATGAAAACTGAGCTCTGGGTAGGCATTCTGCCAGATGTCTTATTTAATCTACAGATTAACTGCGTTTGGGTCTTCTGATAACCGGATGCTGGTTTATCAGGGAGTAACATCTGTGAACCATAAAAAAATAAAAATAAAAAAAAAATAAAAAAGGAATGGACTGGCAGGGAGAGAGGCCCAGGCCACAGCGCAGGGCTAATAAATTCTAGGCCAACCCAGCGGGGGTGGGGGTGGGCAGGCTCAGGAGACTTTGGATAGACATGGCCAGGCTCTAGTGCTCTGCTGTGTTTGGTCACTGGCTGAGCTCGACACAGGAGGAGCCTGGCCTTATCTCAAATGATGTGGCAGGTCCCTGGAGCTGGAGGTCGTCATCTCTCTGTACCCTTCATGGCTGAGGAGCAAGTCCTTTCTTGAAGGGAGTCTGAGCGGCACCTCCTAAGTGGCACAACTCTCCGAGGGAGGCATTGCTGTTCCGAGTAGGGAGGCGAAATTTACCTCTAGCCTCTAGAGCAGTGGTTCTCAACCTTCTGGCCCTTTAAATATAGTTCCTCATGTTGTGACCCAACCATAAAATTATTTTCGTTGCTACTTCATAACTGTAATGTTGCTACTGTTATGAATCGTAATGTAAATATCTGATATGCAGGATGGTCTTAGGCGACCCCTGTGAAAGGGTGGTTCGGCCGCCAAACGGGTCGCGACCCACAGGTTGAGAACCGCTGCTCTAGAGTTTTACGTGACCGGGAGCCCCCAGAAGGAAATGAAGACCCAAGGAAAGGCTGAAACCTATATGTTTTCATATTAGGATGCACAAAGAGGGTAATTGTGGAGAAGTAACTATGTGGGGAGGCTAACATTATTAACAAGGCCCATTTGTATCCTCCTAGTCACCACTTGTCCTTGACGATAAGAATGCTGCTTTCCTTCCGTACAGGGAGGGCATTTTCTCGGGGGAGTTTTTATCTCCTGTTTTCAGGAACAAAGGGGGAGATTAGAATGCCCTTCTCGCATCTGCTGTTTTTCAGGTGCCTTTGGCTCAAAATAATCTTAATGACAAAGTGGCCTATTCTGGCTGGCATATCCTGCCAACCTTCATATGCCTATTTCACAGAAAACTAAAGCATGGAGACCTTAAGTAATTTGGCTGAGATTATATATCTAGTAAGCAGCTTTGTCCATAATGTTCCACAACCTCTCTAACCAGACTAATGGAGATTCGCTGCCTAGGGCTTCTAACCGAGGAGACAAACTAGGTGATAATCAGTACTGGGCACAGAATAGGTGTGTGAAAAACAATAACTAAATATGCTTAATTACATCAATTTAAGCATATGTGTTTTAGTAACGAGGGCAGTGAAGGTATAGATGCTCCAGTGCTGTGTTATTTATTCTAAAAGAAGTCTTCCACTGGTCTTTAGAGTTCTTTAAGGTTTACCACTCACTCTCCTTAAAGATCAGTCCATTATGTTGTCAAAACCTGAGTAGGGCACACAATAGGCTTTGCTTGGTCATTATTTTTTATTTATTTATTTTTTTATTGATTTTTTACAGAGAGGAAGGGAGAGAGATAGAGAGTTAGAAACATCGATGAGAGAGAAACATCGATCAGCTGCCTCCTGCACACTCCCTACTGGGGATGTGCCCGCAACCCAGGTACATGCCCTTGACCGGAATCGAACCCGGGACCTTTCAGTCCGCAAGCCGACGCTCTATCCACTGAGCCAAACCGGTTTCGGCATGCTTGGTCATTATTATCTCAGCTTAGTTTTCAAAACATTTTCTGTAAAATTCATTTACACTTGGCTTCCCTTTTGCGGAGGATTCATTTATTCATTCAACAGGCATCTATTGAGTACTCTTGTGACAGTAGAAACTAAAATTAACAGAAATTTCTGCCTTCCCGGATCTTACATTCCCGTGTGGAAGACAGACAATGAACACAACAAAAAAGTAAATTAGAATGAATTGTGCCAAAAAGGAAAAAGACAAAAATAAGAAAGGGGAATAGCAAATGTTATGTTATATAGCAGGGTCACAGGAGGTAAATTATATGACATTTTAGGTAGGAGGACCAAGGAGGTCTCGTTGATAAGGTGAGTTTTAAGTAAAGACCTTAAGGAAGTAAGGAGTGAGCCATGTAACTATTTGGGGGAAGGGAATAGGTAGAGAGAACCACATGTGCAAAGGCCCTGATGTAAGACAATGACTTATATGTTCAAGGAACAGAAAGGTGGCAAGTAGAGCTGAAATGGAGAGGAGGTGGAGAAGAAGAAGGAGTAGAGTAGGATATAAGTTCAGAGAGTTAACAGTCATGCTAAATATGGTCTTGTAGGTCATGGTCAGTACTTTGGCTCCTATTCTAAATGAGATGGGAGCCAATGGAAGATTCTGAGTGCAGGAGTGACATCATCTGATCTTTAGGTCAGTGGCTTTAATAGGATCTCTGGCTGTGGGGTGAAGAAGTAGCCCCTGAAAACTTGAGAACTAGAGGAGAGAAAAATACACTGAGATGAGGCACAGCAAAGAGCACTATGGTGCTGTGTGCCTAGCCACAGAGAGGAGCCGTGCCAAAGAGGGAGGGATTCTAATAAAAAAGTGGTGAACCCTATTTTAAAATTCTACATGGGGAGATCTTCATTCATATTCTACTTCCATTACCAAATTTAGTTTATTATTTAGTTTAATTAATATTTCAGTTGACAAATTCTGATGTTGGCAAAGATGGGTGTAAGATGGTTTTGGTTGGCTGGCTCTGAGCAGACTCCATGAACTGCCTTGGCAAACAAGAACTTCAAAGGGTTAGAAGGTAACATGTGTGCTCAACATGAAAGAGAGTGAATGAGAAAACACCTGGAAGATCATGCTTCCTCTGGCTGGTGTGCCTGCACCTTGCAGCCTGGACTAAAAACGGCCTTCCCTCTCTGAAAGGATTACTTGCCTTGCCCTATTCTTTTCCTTCCTATGTCGATATTCTTGCTTCCCGAGGAGGTCTCCAAGGCAGGGTCAGAAATTATAGAAAGCAGGTATGTTTTCAGGCTGGCAATTTAATCTGCTCTAAATAATACCCCAGAGGTTGTAGTTCATGCCTTTATTTTGACAGAGGCCCTGAGTAAATGCCACTTCCTCAAACTATAAAGAAATACACATATAATAATCAACTGTTATCTACGACTGAAATGAGTAAAGTCCACATAGCTTGGAACCAATTAAAAAACATTACTGCTAATCTCTAACCAAGAATCAGGAAATTAGATCAGACAAAGAATAAATGCAAACATAATATATTACCTTTGAAACTGAACAACTTTGCTGAATTATGAACCCCAGAGAAGACAGAAATGATGTTACTTAAATATAAAACTTACTAGAGGCCCGGTGCATGAAATTCATGCATGGGTGTGGTCCCTAGGCCTGGCTGGCGATTGAAGTGTGAGCATCTGGCGTGGAAGGGCAGGTCCCAGCTGACCTCTGGGTCCTGGGCAGCATGGTGCACCCACCTCTGCCTGAGTCATCGGCCCCTGCCCGGCTCCCTCAGCACTGCTGGTTGCCATCTGCAGGGCAATTGGCAGGGTGATTGGGCCCCACTGGCACATACCTTGCCCTGGTGCCACCTGCTCACCTGCTCTACCATCCTGCCACAGTCCCACTCTCATCAGGGCCCATTGGGGCTGGAAGCGCCTCCACTGCCACCCGCTGCTAGCGCCACATCACCAACACCTGCCATGTTTTGCGCCGCCCCTGGTGGTCAGCGCACATCATAGTGAGTGGTCGAACTCCTGGTCCAACTCCCAGTCGAGGGGACAATTTGCATATTAGGCTTTTATTATATAGGATGAGCTGTAGTTTCCTACCATTTTTGATGACTGACACTAGCAAACTGATAAAAAAACATATTTACATAAATATTCTAAGAGAATTGAAAGACAAGAGAGTAAATGAAAAGGACGGTAGAGGAAACAACTACTACAAACAGTGATATTATTCAAAGGCTGTTGATTGGGTTCTATTTGCAAAATTCACTCTGAATTAATAATAGTAAGTAAAAAATGAACAAGACTCTGAGAATTTACTAGCATTTTTAAAAGCTCCAGCAGCTTATCTGCTAGTTAAAGATAGCAATGATCATCTTAACTACTTGCACTATTTTTAAAAATATATATATTTTATTGATTTTTTACAAAGAGGAAGGGAGAGGCATAGAGAGTTAGAAACATGGATGAGAGAGAAACATCAATGAGTCGCCTCCTGAACACCTGCTACTGGGGATGTGCCCGCAACCAAGGTACATGCCCTTGACCGGAATCGAACCTGGGACCCTTCAGTCCACAGGCCGACGCTCTATCCCAGTGATGGCGAACTTATGACACGCGTGTCAGAGGTGACACACGAACTCATTTTTTTGGTTGATTTTTCTTTGTTAAAAGGCATTTAAATATATAAAATAAATATCAAAAATATAAGTCTTTGTTTTACTATGGTTGCAAATATCAAAAAATTTCTATATGTGACACAGCACCAGAGTTAAGTTAGGGTTTTTCAAAATGCTGACACGCCGAGCTCAAAAGGTTCGCCATCACTGCTCTATCCACTGAGCCAAACCGGTCAGGGCTACTTGCACTATTTTTATACAAATAACATACAGGTATTACAAAATAAAGTTTTTCAAAAAATTACTTTGTAATGTCACCGCCCAGGGAGAATCTGTGAGCATTTTGGGGTATTCTTTTCAGAGTGTTTCCTATATAGTCATAGCCTTTGGGACAGAGGGAAAAAAAATGAAACAGCAGAGATAAAAGAAAATATTGAGGTGGTTTGAGAATGGTTCAAGGATTTTTTTAGAGATATATATAAATAATTGACAAGCTAAATTGTTTTCAGATAATTGACAAATGTAAAAAACCTGCAGAAAAAATAGTACAACCTAGAGGACAATGAAAGCATCACAGAGAACAGGTGGGGGGTGAATGGTTTACGTGTGAACGTGACCAGTGCTTTTCATGACATGCGTGGCGATCCATTTGCAAGTCACAAAAGCAATTAAGTGGTCGTGGCCAGTATTAAAAAGGAGGAGGAAGAAAATAGAATAAAACTGGAGGCATCACAATGCAGCTTTGAAACGTTCATCTCATGTGTATGTGTGTATACATTCTGAGTGGCCATGAATGATGCACTTCCTATTCTGAGTTGAGGTAAAAAATGTTTACATGTCACAGTATTAGGCTGAAACCTTATAGAACAAAGAGCAAGTGGAGAAGGGATTCCACCTCCAGATGATAATCCTCTCCAGTCCAAAGGGGAATAAGAAAGGAGAAAATCATTGGATCCAATCAGAACCTTATGTTCTGACGCCAAACTGATGGGGCCCAGCTAATGGAGATGGATTGACCTGCTGACCTGCTGGATGCACCATTAATACTTTAGAGGCTCCTCACATGAAAGAACTGCACTCCTGGATGCGTCGGATGCTTCGCTCCCTGCTCCTGTAGCAGTTGAAAGATTATGCTTCCTCTGGCTGGTGTGCCTACACCTTGCAGCCTTGACTAAAAACTCTCTTGGGTTTAAGGGGTTGAATGCGCCACTCTGGAGTCTGTGGTTCTCAGTTAAATGAAATCATAGCAAGATCTGCAATGCGGGGGAGGGAGAAGACTGTCCCCAGTTGGAACATAACCCAGTGTGTTATCAAAATGCACAGGGAGCAAGTACAATGTGCTGTCTGGGTGAGTGGTAGAAGCACTGCCATCAAAGACAAAGAAGGGCAGGGGTCAGGGTATGAGTCATTGAGTCCTGGAGACCTTGGGCTATTAGCTGTAGTCAAATGTCAGCCCTGCTAATTGCTACTCATTGATGACCCAGGCCTCGGCCATGGGTCAGCCGTCCTTCTGCCTTAAGGATCGTTTGGTGGGCATGTTGAGAGGACTGAGTGCCTGGGTCCATGTGAGAGGAACAAATGGCAGAGTTCACACATACATTTCGAAATTCAGCACTGCATTAAGGGGAGCTCTATATCATTTTTTTTAAAGTTATACATTAAGAAAGAGAAAATACAAAGTCATTGTCTTTATAATTTTTCCTCTTCATGTGAGAGCACAGGAAGGAAAAATGAGCCTCACAAAGATGATGTGGTATATTTATATATACAATGAAATATTATTTAGCAATAAAAAAAATAATAAAATCTGGGATGGACCTAGAGCAGCTGTGGGCAAACTACGGCCCACGGGCCGGATCCGGCCCGTTTGAAATGAATAAAACTAAAAAAAAAAAAGGCCGTACCCTTTTATGTAATGATGTTTACTTTGAATTTATATTAGTTTACACAAACACTCCATCCATGCTTTTGTTCCGGCCCTCTGGTCCAGTTTAAGAACCCATTGTGGCCCTCGAGTCAAAAAGTTTGCCCACCCCTGACCTAGAGGGTACTATGCTAAGTGAAATAAATCAGACAGAAAAAGAGAAATACTGTATGATTTCACTTCTATGTTGGAATCTAAAAAAAAAAAATCAAAACAAATGAACAAACAAAGCAGAAACAGACTAATAGATACAGAGGAAAAACTGATGGTTGCCAGAGGGGGTGGAGTATGTGATGGGTAAAAAAGGTGAAGGATTAAGAAGTAAAAATATCCAGTTACAAAAATAAATAAGTCACAGAAATATAATGTACATCACAGAAAATATAATCAATAATATTGTAATAAATTTGTATGGTGACAGATGCTTACTAGACATATCATGGTGATCACATCATCTATAATAATAAAAGCATAATATACTAATTAGACCAGACAGCCAAATGACCTTCCGGACATCATTCTGGATGTCCTTCCGGATGAAGCTGCGGTGGCAGGGGCCAAGGCAGAGGTGGTTAGGGGTGATCAGGCAGGCAGGCAGGTGAGCAGTTAGGAGCCAGCAGTCCCGGATTTCGAGAGGGATGTCCAACTGCCAGTTTAGGCCCCACCTATGGGATCGGACCTAAACCAACAGTTGAACATCCCCCGAGGGGTCCCAGATTTCGAGAAGTTGCAGGCCAGGCTGAGGGGCCCTGCCCCCATGCGTGTATTTTGTGCACCAGGCCTCTAGTATGATATATATAAATGTAGAATCATGATGTTGTACACCTGAAACTAATATAACATTGTATGTCAACTATGTTTTAATAAAAAAAGTTTTTTAAGTGATTACATGAGCTATTAGCCCTACAGGGGATATGAAAGAATAGAAAGTGCATCTGACTGGAGAGATCACACATGGTTTCCAACATCTACAGAACAAATCATGGCAATATAGACCTTAGTTATGTGGCTCTTGTCCATGCACATCTTCTTTCTATTGGTTGATGGTTGCCACAAGGAAGCTAAGACAACTGCCTCTCCCTCCCCAGAGGCTCTGTTTCTCCTCAACTACCCGTGTAGGGACCCAGGTCTTAGTCCTCCACTGTACCTTCACATCTGGGAGTAATCTGGCTTTGCAGAAGCATCCTGTGCCTATATCAAAGGCACTCAAGAGAATCAGGGTATGCAGAGGTGAGGGAATCCTAAATGTAAATGATTCATTCAAGTCCTTTACAGATTGTCTTTCTTTCCCTTTCTCTCTCTCTCTCTCTCTCTCTCTCTCTCTCTCTCTCTCTCTCTCTCTCTCATTTACACTGCCTGAACTCCTTCCTTAGAAGCACTGCTGGAAAATGGACAGACATCTGCTGCATTCTAATTCTGGTTGGATCCCTACTTGGTACTTACTGGATTAGGTCAGGGTGGGGAACCTTTTTTCTGCCAAGGGCCATTTGGATATTTATAACATCATTCTCAGGCCATACAAAACCATCAACTTAAAAATTACTAGTAGCCTGCTATATATGGTCAAACATTTAATTAAATTGGCAGGGCGGAGACCAAATGATTTCATGGGCCTTATAGGGCCCGCAGGCCAGACATTCCCCACCCCTGGGTTAGAGCATTTGAAAGATCAGGGGAAAATCCTAAACAGACAGAACCGAGATGCTTATAAGCCCCTCTTGCTTGGTCTTAGAAGGACAGAAGCATTTATTAAGTCAATATTGGTTGAGTCCCTATGGTGTTGCAAGGCTTTGCATGTAGAGAACATAAACTTCTTCTGTTTCAATGATGATTTTTGTTGTATGATAATTAAACCCCACACTGTAAGGCAATATTTCTTCTCTCCCTCTTCTTGATGAAATGGTTTGTGCTTGGCTTCATGCGAGCTCCTTATCGAAAGCTGGGCTGACAGGCTTCAGGAGCATGTAAGTAACCACCCCATTGCTCCATCTCCCACTTATCACACTGATAGGAGAACTCAGATCCAGGAACCCTGGGGCTCTCAGCCCCTGTGAAGGTAATTGCTGGGTCCTCAGCGAGCAGTGCTGGCAGCTAAATTGCACACACAGCATGTCGCCTGCAAGAGCTCCTGAGTGCTCTGACAACACTCTAGTCTTATGATGCCTCTATTCTGCAAAAGGATCATTGCCAAGGTCAGATGACTGGCCTTGTTATCACTCAACAACTCAGCGGCTACCCCAGAAATAGACTTCTGCCCAGTACTCCCGACTGCCCTGCAGGAGCATAAAACACTGCAGACCCCTGGGGCAGGGAAAGAGGTCACCCATGGAGTCCTGCCCCTGATAAGATATGAAAGCTCACCTGGCCCCTGGGGTCATAATGGTCCTTGCAACTTGGGGTATGCCATCCTCCTCCTCAAACCCATCTCAGCTCCAAAAGTGACCCAAGAAGGCAGTGCCTGCTGAGCAACATTTGCTCTGTCCCAGAGCAGAGTGGTGTTCCAGGAGAGTAATCTAAACCGGGGGTGGGGCTGGGCCCCCACAGCACACACTCAGGCTGCAGGAAGAAGGTGACCCACTCGCTGGCCCACTCGCTGAATGAGCCACAGAGCAATAGCGCTGGCCTCAGAAGATGGCCGCCCAGGTGTTGGCTGGCGTGGAGGTACAAAGCAGGGGCGTGGGATAGAGGCTAAGATGCTGCAGTGAGACTCCCTGAGTTCAAATCCCAGCTCTCCAGCTTCTATCACTGATTACCTGTGGGACATTGGGAAATTTACTTCACTGCTTCTGCCCCATTTTCTTCATCTGCAAAATGTGGATGATAATAGCACCTACCTCATAGGGGCCATTGTTAGGATTAAATGAGCTGAGATGGGTGATGTACTTAGTACCTTGCATGTAATAAGTATCACTAACTGTTTACTATCAGGCATTTACTCAAAGGGCTATTAGAGGACCATTAAAAATCATGGTTGTAAACAGTGATTGCTGGTAAATGTTTAACAAACCACTCTATGGGGACAAACCTGGGATTTGTAATGTTTGCTGATTTCCATGGTTTAAATATTCCCTCCATGGCTGATTTTAAGAACAAAGAGTTAGGAAGAAGTGCTGATAGCTCTCAAGAACCTGCACATCTTGGGTTATGAAGCCCAGGTAATAACATGAAAGATGCTATGATATAGGTATTATGTGAAAAATAAGAATGAAATTAGAAATACAAATGAGTACTAACTATGTAAAAATCAAGTGTGTGCAAAGAAAAAGTTGCCATGAAATACAATAAATACTGACGGTGTTAAGAGTGGTGGGAATGTAATTTCTTTTACATATTTTTTGTTCTCCTTAAAGTGTTTATGTTATTTTTATAGTGGAAATTTTAAAGTAGAACTAATTAAACACACACACACACACACACACACACACACACACACAACCTTTCTGTTATGGAAAACACAAAACATACACAATAGTATAACTTACCAATAATTATCAATGGTTTGCCCATCTTTTTTCATTTTAATTGAATAAAATTTCTTTCACTCCATTTATCCCAAAGGTCATGCCATTTTACCCCAAATATGACAATATAATACATAGGACATTAAAAAAAAAACCCACAGAAACAACACACCATTATCATGTCTATTATGTTTAATATCATCTAATATTCAGTCCATATCAGATTTCCCCAGTTGGGAAAGATGTCTTTAATAGCTTCCTTGAATCAAGGTTCAAACACAGAATTGGATTGTTATTCTTTTAAATGTCTTTTATTCCATAACCACTATCCTATCTCTTTCGTGTCAGCAATTCATTGACGAAGCTGATAATCTGTCATGTAAAATGTCCTACATTCTAGATTTGGCTGACTGCTCCCTTATGGTTACCTGTAGTTCCCGTATATCCCGTAAACTGCTGGTTAGATCCAGAGTGATTCAGATAAGAACCGTCATGGGTGGTGCCTGGGTTTCCTATTGCATCAGGGTAGGACACACATAATGTCTACTCGTGCCACTCTTAGTGATGCTAAGATTGATCTGTTTAGAAGTGTAACATTTAAAAACAAAAATTAAATAGGAGAAAATAACTGGAAGAATGCACCTAGGCAGAGGATAAAGAAGTACAGGGTCTTTATTAGTCAAGAGAAGGTGCACTGCTGTTTATGTGTCAAAATTCGTGCACAGAAGGGAGCTACGGGCCCTTGACCCCATGGTTCTCAGCCAGCTACTCTTCTGCAGTGGCACAGCCCCTCTGACTGAGTTTGGTGGCTCCTGTATCATCGAAAGGAAATACGTTCTTACAAAACTTGGGAAGTTGTGACAATTTTAATCAGGCTTGGTGAATATTTTGCAAAAATAATTCTCTGGTTTGAGTCCAACCCAGAGTAAACTGATTTCAGCAAATCATTAGACAAGGTCTACCCTAAACTCCTTTAGCTCCATTGAGTGTTTCTTGCTCATAATAATAACCTAGAACGGCCTCCCTACCCAGGCTCCCACCTCCAATTCATCCTTCATGCCATGGCTACCAGACTTTTAAAGTGCAAATCAGACCAGTTCCCTGTCCTGGATAGACTTTTCCACGCCTTTCTGTGGCCTGCTGGAAAAACTTAAAACTCTTTAATTTGTTACCTAAGTTCCTTTATCATCTAGCCTGTGCCCACCTCCCTGCCTTCTTACTCATACTTGCTTTTCTTTTCTCCGTATGTCATGACTCCATCGAGTGCTCCGGTACACTCAACCCCATGTTATTCTTCGGATACTATGCTCCTTTGAAGCCCTGGGTCTTGGAGGTGATCACACCCTTTCCTTTTGTCTGCTTGGCAGTTTTCCACCATCCCTGAGACTCCTGTGCCTGGAAATTGCAGTAGTCCCTTGTAGATTTTCCATCTTTATTGTTTTCAAATTTTCTTCCGGGTTGTTTTCTTTCATGATAACTAAATAGAATAACCCTCTTGATGGAAGCACCTGTGCATGACTTCACGCCCATTCCTGCCACCAGCTCAAGCTGCTTCCGTCTCATGACTTCCTGTCTCTTTGGATGGAGTCACTACACAGGGGGCTTAAACACCAGAAGATCACATTTCCCTTCAATCTTGGTAGCAAGACTTTGACCAAATCTGAAATTACGGGTTATATGTGAATGTTGTTGGGATACACACTGCTGCCTAGAGTTCATATCAGTGCCCATGCACTAAGCTTGAGGACCTATGGTAGAGGCTAGGACTGTGGCTAGAGTCCAGCTCTGACCCTACTTCCAGGCATATTTCCACTCCCGGGAGTGTCCACCACCCCTTGGCCACTACCCCTCGAGGGCATCCACAGCAGAGGGCTGGAACTCATCAAGAAGGCTCTGCGGCCCAGGTGCCCATGTAGCAACATGGCAAAGTGGGCATCGCCATCGTCCTCCAGTCAAAGCATATTTATTACATAGAAGGAGAACACAGATAAGTGGCTGGAGTGATACACTTGAAGAGTTAAAAGTAATTCACTGATTTGAATAATTAATGCATTAATTGATAATGCAGAAAATGTGTTGATTATCCACTTGTTAGAATCATTTTCAGAATAGCAGAGAATCATTTAAGGAAATGAAACTAAGGCAGGAACATTTAAAGAAGAATTGTAATTATGCTAAGTGAAATAAGCCAGTCAATGAAGGAAAAATACCACATGATCTCACTCATTCATGGATAATAGAGACCATTATAAACTTTTGAACAATAATAGATACAGAGGCAGAGCTGCCTCAAACAGATTGTCAAACTGCAGCGGGAAGGCCGGGGAGGGTTGGGGGGCAGGAGGGAGGGGGGTAAGAGATCAACCGAAGGACTTGTATGCATGCATATAAGCATAACCAATGGACATAAGACACTGGGGGGTAGGGGAGGCTAGGGGACTGTCAAAGGCCGGGGGGAAAAAAAGGACACATATGTAATACCCTTTGTAATACTTTAAGCAATAAAATAAGTAAATAAAAAAAATTTAAAAAAAAGAATTGTAAGAGCCGTCCTGGGAGATTTAGCCCAGAGGAGGAAGGAAGACCTGCCTATTTGGGGACTAGCACAAAGGGAGCCTTTAGCAAAGGGAAATTTAGAAGAGGCGTTTATTTCCCCTTAGTTTCCCTTAGGCAGACCTGTAAAGTATTACAGTTTTGTGTGCAAAGTGGAGTGAGCCTTGAGAAGACACAACCAGATGCTTCCCATACTTGGCAGGTCAGAAAACGGCTGTGGATGTCAGCTGAAGGGCCAATGTGGCTGCTTCAGATGATAAAACGCTCACCGTCCCTGGCCCCTCTATGATTTGATCTCTGATTCCCTAGCCTCCCAGGATGGAGGGCTGTGAATCATTTGGCTGCACAGCTTCCTGTCTACCCTCTTCCCAGTTCATTGATTGGCCTGAGTGCTTAGCCTGACATTCCCACTGAGACAACTGTGTAAGGGCTGCTCTTTACTCTCCTGCTCTTTCAGACACAAGTAGCACTCGCTCAGTTCTAAAAGATAAGCTCCGTCCAACCGGCATGGCTCAGTGGTTGATCATCAACCTATGAACTAGGAGATCATGGTCTGATTCCCGGTCAGGGCACAGGCCCGGGTTGCGGACTCGATCCCCAGTAGGGGTGTGCAGGAGGCAGCCAGTCAATGATTCTCTCTCATCATTGATGTTTCTCTCTCTCTCTCCTTCTCCCTTCCTCTCTGAAATCAATAAAAAAATAAAATAAAAGATGAGCTCCAAGAGTCATAACATTAATCTACTCCAGCGATTTTTAACCTTTTTCATTTCATGGCACACATGAACTAATTACCAAAATTCTGTACCACACCAATAAATATATTTTTTGTTGATCTGACCAAAAAAAAGTATAATTTTGATTCATTTACACTGGACAGCTATTGTTGTGTTGCTGTTGTCATTTTTTTATTTGACAATCTAAGGGAAAAGAGGTCAGTGTCCCTGACTAAATAATCAGCTATTGCATGTTTTCAAAATTCTTGCAGCACACCCGTTGAAAATCACTGATCTAGTCTATTGATCGTGATTTTCTGATTACCTTTTCTGAGAAGACATGTTACTGTGTTGCAAGGTGTGGAAGCTTCTGATCATTGTAGGAAACAGAAATTGCAATAAGATATCTGCCCAGCCCTAGCCGGTTTGGCTCAGTGGATAGAGCGTCGGCCTGCGGACTGAGAGGTCCCAGGTTCGATTCCGGTCAAGGCTATGTACCTTGGTTGCGGGCACATCCCCAGGGGAGGTGTGCAGGAGGCAGCTGATCAATGTTTCTCTCTCATCAATGTTTCTAGCTCTCTATCCCTCTCCCTTCCTCTCTGTAAAAAATCAATAAAATATATTTTAAAAAAAAAGATATCCGCCCAGAGTGAGGTACCACGTTGTGGGGAGCAGTGTCTCCTAGGTGCCTGCCACCACTTCCCCAGCCTTCCTGCCCTTGGCGGCCTGCCCATTTCGGGTTTGGGCTACTACCAAATGTGCACTGCTTACTGCATCACGCCTGAAACACTTAGAGAAGTGACAAGGCAGGGGAGAGGAAGAGAGGTGGGATTGCTCACTCATGGTCTCCACCAGCATCCTCCAAATCTTCCTGGAACAAAAATTCAATTTCTATAAATACTTGTTTCTTGCTATGTAAATGTGGCTTCAAATAAATCCCTCAACACCTCTTCCAACCATAAGGCTGCCCCTAAATACTTTCTGGAACGAAATCCTGAATCAGGTGGCAAACTGACATAGCATTCTTCCCCAAGAGAAGTCTTATGAACCAGCATGGTATGTTGGCATCAATGTATATACCAATATCTGTTTTTTTTCCTATTGTAGGCATATACTAGTAAAAGACTGCATTTCCCAGTCTCCTTGCAGTTGGACAGGGCAGAGTTACTAGTTGTGCTGGCCAATGTAATGACTAACTTCATTTACAGGCTGAGACAGTGAAATGCCCAGACTCTTGTTCCAGTGAGGCAATTGTGGAGAACGCCTTATGCTGAGATGGAAGGCCCACAAAACTGAAGCAGCCTGGATAACTCAGTTACCACGCAGAGGACAACTGCCCTAGAGAGGTACCTGGGCCCACAAAGGACTTTGCATGAGAGAGAAATAAACTTTTGCTATGTTCAGCCTCTAAGAGGTTAGGGGTTGTTTGTTACTGCAGCATAACTTAGCCCACCCTTACTAATATAAGAAGTAATGTTCCACAGAGCAACTTAATTTTCTTCTGATCCCATCCTTCTTCTCTTTTAGTCAAATACTATCTTCCAAGCTACACCTCTCTCCTCCAGTTCTGTCCAGTCCAAGCCCAATGCCTCTCCCAGGCCTTTCTTCCACAGTCAAACCATGCTTAGACCCTGTTCAGTGTAGAGTTCATGCTTAACCACTCAAACCTGAGGACACTGCAGACCCAAGAACAGTGGTTCTCAACCTTGGCTGCACATTAGAATCACCTGGGAATCTTTTTAAAATCCTGATTTCTGGGCCTCATCCTCCGGAAATCCTGTTTCTTTGTTACTAATGTTGTGGCCCCACCCCATAACAAAGAAACAGGATTTCCAGAGGATGAGGTCCAGAAATCAGGATTTTAAAAAGATTCCCAGGTGATTCTAATGTGCAGCCAAGGTTGAGAACCACTCCCCAAGAAGCTTTCTCTGCCACATTAGCCTAAACAGGAAATTCTGATGAAGATTTACAAGAAACAAAAAATTTTAAGCCCCATGGAGAATTAGTTTTGTGGACAAAAGGGACCACATGCTGACCTGACAAGCTCAGAGGAGGCCTGCATAGCAGTCTTGCAAACTCAAAGACCTAAAGTAAACACAAAGGATGGTCTGAAATTAAACTTTAACCCAAAAGCAGTTATTGTGGGTAGTCACTTCTTAGGCTGGTATCTTCACTGACAGGTCAACCTTTACCTTAACTGAGCCTATCTGCCTTTTTGCATCTATGATAACATCCTTGAAATGTCTGGGTGTTCGCATAAAAACATTCAAACCTGTAAAGAATTTTTGTGAGTTTATTTGAGCCAAACTGTCAACATATGCCGGGAAGCAGAACCTCAACGGATTGAGATAATGCTATCACCAATGGATTTCATGTAACCCACCTACATCCCTTCCTTTGATTGCAATGTATAAAAATAGACGAGAAACCGCCTTTCTCAGGAGCACTATCCCAATCCGTTGAGATACTGCTTCCTGGCAACTGTCGACAGTTTGGCTCAAATAAACTCACAAAAATTCTTTACAGGTTTGAATGTTTTTACATTAACAGTTTTATTCCCAAGAGAAGAGGGAATATTTGACTCTCTTCACTGAATAGGTATCTGCACCTGGCTCAATTGTGAAGTAGGTCAAGCCTATTTTTAATAGGGGAAGAATTACTCTCCCCTTTTCCCTGACACCTAAATGTCAATCTTAGGGCTAAAAATGTTGGTGTAAAACTCATGGTTGCCTTTTCTTTTTTCTGCAAAGTTAACATCTAAGTGCCCAGAGGCTCTGCTACTGACCCAAACTTGAACTGCCAAGCATTTGCACAGAAATGGCCAAATAAAATGTCTCCTTGGCCTAGAAGCCAGGCCTGCGGTCTTGTGACCTGCTCTATCAGTCTGTCCGAAACTTCCACTCCCAGGCCACCACTGCTGGGAAGAATGCTAGGAACTAGCTGGATCTTCATTCTCTCTAATTACCTCTGAGCTGAGCCCAACACGATAAGCAAAACAATGGATCCTTAGATGTGCTTTCAGAAACCTAACAAGGTGACTTGAAGTTAGTGAAGTGGCTGTTACTTGGATGCTATGTCCACTTGTTATTTTAACTTAATTAGAAGGAAATAACAGAAAACCTCCTTGGCTAAATATGTTAGAGCTTCAAAGACCGCCCTGAGGTGTAAAGTAGCCCTTAGAAAGCACCAGAATGTTTTCCCCCTACCCTTGCTCTGGGCACACAAGAGTCTTTATCAGCTATAGAGAGGCTGGACAGCAGCTAATGTCAGAAAAGCCTCTGTGGACCGCATGCAGGCGAAGAGCTACCAGGGCAGACACAAAGCTGACCTTACCTTCTATAGGAAACGTGCCTGAGCGGCATACCCTATTAGTTACCTGTCCAGATCCTATGTCCATTCCCTTCTCTTCTTCAAACCTTTTGGGGTAGTAATGTTTGGTGCCAAATCCTACCTAAATATAAGCCAGTCATGAAATACTGTTTCCTGCTTTCTCAGACTCACTTGCAGAAAAGAATGGCCTCATTATGGCCAATGAGATATAGGGGGAAGTTTGCTAGGGGAACTTTAGGGAAAATATTTTGCACTTGTAATGAAATGGACAAACATGGCTGGGATTAAATTCTGCATTAAATGTAAAGATAACGTTTACTGACATAGTAGCCATTTTGTGATCATTAGGCCCCATGAGGGAAGGTTTCAAGAGAAAGGTTAAGATGCTAGGGACACCCTCCCTCACCCCCGGACTTCTGGCTATATGGAGTAACAGGGACCAGATTTATCCTTTAACTTGAAATGAACATCATAAATAAGAAAAAATATATGGAATGACAGATATCAAGACACTAGAACATCAGGTAATGAAAAATAGTGATATATAAGAGGCTTGAAAAAAAAAAAAGCGAGTCCTATGATGACTCCAGATTACTTCCTGGACAGAGTTCCCCGGCTGTGAAGCAGGGAGGGGAATCCAGGCAGAGCCCAGCACTCTCTGAGTTGAGGTGATAGAGCCAAGTGTCTGAGGAGAACACACAGCTAGAGTTTGTAGAACAGAGAACCACAGGAGAGAGAGCTACACACAGAGAGAAATTCAGAGATCTGCAGAGGTCCTCCTTGAGTTTCAGCCAAGTACCGGTCAGCACATGCATTTATGAAAATTACTTAGGGCCAAGAAAAGGACATTAGAAAGTAGGTAGTTTGAACTGAATTTTTTAAAAAATTACAACATATTAAATGTTATGGGATGCCACGAAGGCAATATGTAGGGGGAAAATCATAGCACTAAACATCTATATTAACAAAGATGAGAGACCTTTGGTATAAGCTTTCATCTTAAAAAACTAGAAAAAGAGCCAATGAAACCCAAAGTAAACAGAAGAAAGGAAATAATAATAAACATCTAAACAGAACTCAATGAAATAGAAAACAGAAAAAAAAGAGAGAAGATCAATGAAACCAAAAGCCAGCTCTTTGGGAAAAACAAGATAATTGGTAAGTCCTATTAGGGAGAAAAAGAAAGAAGACGCATTATTAAAACCAGGAATAATAGAAGTAATATCACTATGGATTCTAAGATAATAATGGAATATTATTAATACTTTTATACAATAAATTTGATAGCTTAGATGAAATAAAAAATTATTTCAAAGACACAAATTGCCAAAGCTCACTAAAAAAAAAAAAGTAGGTAACCTGAGTAGCTCTTTGTCTATTGAAGAAATTAATTTGAAGTTAAACATGCCCCAATAAATGAAACTTCAGTCCAGATAGCTTTACTCACAAATTCTACCCAATATTTAAGAAAGAAATAATTCCAATCCTACAGAAATGCTTCCCCCAAAATGTGAAGATGAGGAAAATCCTTCCTAACTCATTCTCTATGGCCATCATTATCCTGAGACAAAAGCCAGACCAAGACATTGCAAGGAAAGAGAGCTATAGCCCATGATCCCTCACAAATATAGGTGCTAAAATCTAAACAGATAATAGACATGAGATTGGCTTAATATTTGAAAAATCTATCAAGGTAATTCACTATATAAACAAACTAAAAACAAAACAACTCTATATAATCATCTCAATAAATGCAGAAAAAAACACTTAACAAAATTCACCATCTCGTCCTCATAAACTCCCAGCAAACTAGAAATAGAAGGACTTTTCCTTAACTTGATAAAAGTAATTTATAAGAATGTGCAGCTAACATCATAATGATGAAAGACTGAGTGCTTTCCTCATAAGATCAGGAACAAGACGAGGATGACCATTCTTAACACCTCTATTCAATATTGCTTCTAAAGTTCCAGCCAGTGCAATCAGGGAACAAACAAACAAACAAATATAAAAAGCATCCAGATTGGAAAGAAATAAATTAAAATGTCCATTCACTGACAATATGATCAGTAGAAAGTCCAGTGAAATCTATAAAAAAGCTATTTAAGTAATAAGTGAGTTTGGCAAGGTTGCAGAAGACATGCACAACATATAAAAAATCAATTGTATTTCTATATACTAGCAATGTGCAATCAGATATTTAACAATTTAAAAACAATACCAATTACAATAACATAAAATATATGAAATATTTAAGGATAAATCTAACAAAAATGTTCAACATCTATATACTGCAAACATTATTGAAAGAAAAATTGAGATGCGAAATAAATGGACAGAAACTGTGTTCATGGGTCTGAAGACTCAATTCAATATAGTTGCAACACCATTCCTCCCCAATCTATAGATTTGATGAATCTCAACTAAAACCCCAGAAGGCTCGTAATGCCACTCACCACCCCCAAATAGCCAACCATCTTTGAAAAAAAAAATTGTAAGACTTATATTACCCAATTTCAAATCTCATAAAGTTACAATAATCAAGACAGAGTGACACAAAGCTAGACAAATAGATAAATGGAACAGATGGGAAGACCAGAAATAAACCCATACATATATTGACAACTTATTTTTCACAAAATTACTAAAGGAATTTAGTAGAGATAGTCTTTTCAACAAATGATATTTGAACAACTGAATATCCATATACAAAAAAAAGTGGTTTATACTTGACACCATATACAAAATTTAACTCAAAATGGGTCATAGACCTAAATGTAAAATCTAAAACATTTTTTAAATCCTCACAGAGGATATATTTTTATTGATTTGAGAGAGAAGAAAGGGAAGAGCAAGAGAGAGGAACATCAATGTGAGAGAGAAACATCAATCAGTTGCCTCACACACGCACCCTGACTGGGGATCAAACCCCCAACCCTTCGGTTCACGGAACAATGTTCCAACCAGCTGAGCCACTGGCCAGGCTTTAACAATTTTTTTTAAAGCTTCTAGAAGAAAATGTAAGAAACCTTTGTGACTTTAGGCTACACCAGATTTCTTAGACACAATACTAAAAGCATAACCCATCAAATAACTGACAAGTTGAATTTTATCAAAATAAAAAACGTCTGCTGTTTGAAAGACACAGTCAAGAGAATGAGTAGACAAGCCACCTACCGGAAGAAAATATTTGCAAACCATGTATCTGATCAGGCATTTCCAGGATACATAAAGAATTGTCTAAACTTGATAATGGGGAAACAAACAACCCAGTAAAGCAATGGACAAAATTTTGAACAGACACTTCACCAAGAAAATGTATGTAAATAAGCACATAAAGAAAAATCATAGGAAGCACAAATTAAAATAATATGATACCACTATAGACCTATTGGAACAGTGATGGCGAACCTATGACACGCATGTCAGAGGTGACATGCGAACTCATTTTTTTGGCTGATTTTTCTTTGTTAAATGGCATTTAAATATATAAAATAAATATCAAAAATATAAGTCTTTGTTTTACTATGGTTGCAAATATCAAAAAATTTCTATATGTGACACGGCACCAGTGTTAAGTTGGGGTTTTTCAAAATGCTGACACGCCGAGCTCAAAAGGTTTGCCATCACTGTAAGGTAACTCCATCACTGTCTTAGAATGACTAAAGGGAAAAAATGACATACCAACTGTTGTCAGGAATGCAGAAAAACTGGAACGCTCCGATGCTGCTGGTGGGAAGGCAAAACGGTGCAACCATGTTGGAAATAGTTTGGCAGTTTCCTTAAAAAAAAACCCCAAAACACACCCTTTTATCTACCATATGCTCAAGCTATTCCATCCCCACGATATGTACCAAAGAGAAAAGGAAATATATGTCCATACAAATGTTTGGAAATATATGTCCAAACATTTTACACACAAATGTTTATAGCAACTTTAGTCATAATAGTAACAAAGTGGAAACAACCCAAATGCCCTTCAATATGTGGACGGGTAACCTGTGAGACAGCCATCCAGCGGAATACTACTTAGTAATAAAAGGGAATAAAACTATTGACACATGCCACGTCATGGGTGAATCTCAAAATAATTATACTGAGTGGAAAAAAAATGAGACAAAATGAGTATATACTACTGGTTCTATTTGTACAAAAACCTGGCAAACGCGAACTATAGTGACAGGAAGCAGGTCAGTGGCTGCCTGAGGAGCGTGGAGAGAGACGGAGGGAGGGATTGTAAAGGGGAATGAGAGCCTTTGAGGGTGATGGACATGTTCACTGTCTCGAGGGCTGTGATGGTTTCACGGGTATGTGCAAATGTCCAAACTCATCACGCTGTGCACTTTAGTTATGTGAAGTTTATCTGGTATCCATTATACCTCTATAAATCTGTAAAAAATAAAAAGCTCTCTCTCTCACACTGTTGAACCAGTTAACCAGTGGGCTAGCTTTCTATCGGGAAAAAAATCTAATAATTACACCAGAGGAAGTTATTTCCCCCCATATTTGCAGCTGGAAACAAAATTTCCTGCTACCTCTATCCGATGCCTTGGCTTACACAATAAAATCACAGAAAATTTAAGCCTGAGGGGATCTTGGGGATTAGCTGTTCAAAGGCTCCTCCACCGACCTACCACTTCCTTCTACTTCTTCCTAACAGAGAAGGAAGCAAACCGGGACAAGTGGAGGGACCCCCAGTCTGCGAGGAGACGCAGCACAGGACCCACAGTGAGTGACTCCAGAGCAAGGCTCCTCCCAGAGTGGCTGCTGCACTCTGCCATTTCCATGTTCAATGTCAAACATTTCCTTAAACCAACCTAGAGAAACCATGCAGAGTGGAATTTTATGCTTACAAGGGTAATTACCGAGAGGAGCAATTGCATGTTTTATAAATGAGGCAACAGAGCCTTGTAGTGCAGGAGAGAAAGTGATATTTTCCCCTGGAGTCACAAAGCAAACATTAAACACTGGTCTCTTGGGGCGAGCACAGGAAAGCGATACCTCCTGCCCTAAATAATTCTCCAACACGGACTCACTTCCAGGAGTCAGCCTCCGCCTCTGTCCACTGCTCCTGCCAGCGCACGTGCCTGGCATAGCATTAGCCATGTCAGTCCTTAAATTATGACTTAAAACTGAAGGGTAAAAATGCAGTCACTTGTGCTGACATTTTTTTAAATGGCATGTCTTTTTGTGTGTGGGACAAAACTACATTTATTTTAGTTGGGCTTAGTCATGAAGAGCTGGAAGTTTATTTTAGTCTGTAAAGGTTCATATCTTTGAGCAAAGGCCAAACAATAAAAATTCCACCTGTGGTAAAATGAGAAAATGAATACCTCACCAGGCCGTGGGTGACTGAAACCCTCGCTGGCCCCCGTGCCTACGTGTCAAACAACAGTTAGGATGCAGCTTCCATCTGGGTGGTGTTTAACTTTATTTTTCTAGAGCGTGGCACCAGCACGTATACCTCACGGAACTCTCAGATGAAGGAGGCCGATGTCTAGTATTCTTCCTTTGCAGGGGTCACGGGGGATGTGGGAAAGTCAAAGCAACTTAGGGAAAAGCTACGGATGTGACGAAATTTTGAGAAATGTGAATGAACTATGAGGGAAGATGAAAGGAACTGAAATCGCTCAGCCTCACTGACAAGTTAAAAGGATATTATTTTCGCCCTAACCAGTTTGGCTCAGTGGATGGAGCATCGGCCTGCAGACTCAAGGGTCCCAGGTTCGATTCCGGTCAAAGGCATGTACCTTGGTTGTGGGCACATCCCCAGTAGGGAGTGTGCAGGAGGCAGCTGATCGATGTTTCTCTCTCATCGATGTTTCTAACTCTCTATCCCTCTCCCTTCCTCTCTGTGAAAAATCAATAAAATATATTTAAAAAGAGAAAAAGAAAAAAATAAAAAGGATATTATTTTCCAGCCTTCCTGTCCAGATTCTGCTAGAATTGTTCATGACATTCAGTACCTCCCATGGCAGACAGTGGTATTTGCCTCTCCAATAGCCAGTCCAGTTTCTTCCCCACAAGCAGGATCACAGTTTTGTTTACAAGGGGCAGTGTGCCCAGCAAAACTCCTTCTCCTCATTCCCTGCGGCAAACGGTGGCCACTGGCACTCAGCTGATGGATGGGACATAAGCTAAGAGTTTCTGGGAAAGCTTTCCCCCCTGTCTTTCTGCACCCCTCCTCCACACCTTCTTCTTCTCTGTCATGTGGACAGGAGGCCTGGAGGTGCAACACCCACCTGGAACATAGGTAACAAGTACGAGGAAGACATACCAAGCAGCCACTCCCTTCCTGAAATGCTGCTGTGTCTCAGGCATCTCTGTCACACACGTCCAGAAGGGAACTCAGGATCTTTCCATTTCTACCTTCAGAATATTCTATTGTGGTAAATGGCATAAAAAACCTGGAAGCTATGCCCTCACTCCCAAGTTCCCAACCAAATATTTCCTTACAGACCCCTTGTATTCCCTTTTTTCCCCTTTTTTCTTATTGTAGCAAAATACACATGACAAAACTTACCATCTTAATGTGTAAATTTGGTGACAGAACACTCATAATGTGTATAAACATCTCCACTATCTTGTTCTAAAATACTTTTATCACCCTGAAAGAAAGCCTGATGCCTATTAAGCAGTATTTACTGTTCTTCCCTACTCCTGCCTCCCGGTAACCATTATTTGTTGTCTGGCTCTATGACTTCAACATAAACAAAATCATACAATATGTGGCTTTTTCTGTCCGGCTTCTTTCTCATAACATGATATTTTCAAGGTTTATCCGTGTTTAGCATGTACTAGTACTTCATTCCCTTTTGTGGCTGGGTAATATTCCATTATGTGGATAAATCATATTTAGTTTATCTATTGATCAGTTGAGAGATATTTGAGTTGTTTCTACCTTTTGGCTATTGGGAATAGTGCTGCTATGAACATTTGTGTACGAGTTTTTGTTTGAACCTTTTTTTAGTGTTGTTGTTTTTTGAGGGCGGGTATTTATGAGTGTGTGGAATTGCTGAGTCATATGGTAGTCTACATTTAACTTACTGAGGAACTGCCCAACATTTTCAACAGCAACTATACAATTTTATATCCCTACCAAAAACTAGAGGGTTTGAATTTCGCTACATCCTCATCACACTTGTGTTTTGTTTTGTTTTAATTACAGCCGTCTAATGAGTGTGAAGTGGTATCTCACTGGTTCTGACTTATATTTCCCTAGTGACTGATGACATTGAGCACGTTTTCAAGAGCTTGCTGTCCATTTTTATACCTTCTTTGGAGAAATATCTACTCACATACTTTGTCCATTGTTTAACTGATTGGTTTCTTGTTGCTGAGCTGGAATAGTTCTTTATGTGTTCTGGATATTAGACTCTTACATCAGATATATGATTTGCAAATATTTTCTCCCTTCTGTGGGTTATCTTTTTGCTCTCTTGGTAGTGTCCTTTGATGCACAAAATCTTTCATTTTGAGGAAATCCAATTTGTCTATTTTTTTCTTTTGCATATACTTTTGTCATCTTGCATTCATGTTTAATTAATTTGCAGAGCAGAATAATTTAAATACTTATACCTGATTATCACTCCCCTGCTTAACACCTTCAATACTTTCCCATTGCACTTAAAATAAAATCTAGAATCCTCTCCATGGACTACAAGGCTCTGCATAATGTGGCCCCTGTCTTTCTCTTTAGTCTCACTTCCCTCAGTTTCTTTGTTCTCAGTTTCTCAAGTATGGCTGGCTCTCATTAATCCCAGGACCTTCTTACACGTCATGATTCCTGCCTGGAAGGGCCGCCCTCACCTCCTCTGTGTTTAGATTCATCCTTTAGGTTAAGTGTCACCTCCTTAGGAGCCTTCCTTAACCCCTGGCCCCGAACTTGTTCCAGCTTGTGAGAGGTGGACTTTTACAAGCTGGATGTTCAACAGCCATTATTAGAAATTAAATTATAAAAACACAATTAAACGCAGTATACAAAAACAAATGTAATTAACACTGACACTCATTACATCCTAATTATTTTATTACATTGCACAATTACCCATGCTCCTGAGGCCATGTGGGAGTACAATGTACTGGTCTGCTCCTGTGCATCTGGGTGCAGCTCTTGCTCTGCTGACAGAGATGCAATCAGCCATGGTGGAGCGCTGAGCGAAGGCTGCATGGGTTTTTTTTGAGCAGGTGTTACCATTTACCAGCACACCACCATCCCGTCTCCCATTACCTGGCTCAGCACCCAGCACTTTTCGGTTTGTTTTTCCCATGCTTGTAATCTTTTACTATTTGAAATAGTGTTGAATGTCTGTGTTTCTCACAAGAAAGTGAAGTTTATGAGGGAGGCACTGGGGTACTTGTTGCTCCCTATTGATCTCTGTATTCCCAGCACCCAGCGTGGTTCTTAGCACATGATAAATTCCTAGTAATTTTGTTGCCAGATTGTCAACAAGGCCCAAGAAACAACCTCCAACATTTTAAGTATAGATGGATTGATGGCAGGGATTCTAGGAGAGTATGGAATTTTCCATTTCACTGACTGGGCTACCTTGAGGATTGAAATATTGATGATCATTTAATTATGTTCTAAAGTTTACCAGGCTTAAACCTTTCTTTGATGCCTTTTCAATCAAGGGATGGCCAAAGGCGATTTTCACCTTGGCTCTCTGTACAGGCAAACCCTGCGTACCGGTTTCCTAATGTGGGTTTGCAGTGCATAGCTCCGACCTCTGCCCCGTCTCCACACAGTGTTCGTTCTCCCCTAGTATTTTCTTACTGGTCTTTTTTAAAGGCCCTCAGTCATATTTGATTAAGGGCCCACCCTGCTCCAGTATGACCTCATCTAACTCATATCAACAATGACCCTATTTCCAAATAAGGCCACACTCTGGGGGTTAGGACCTTAACATGTCTTTTTTGGAGACACAATCCAACCCATAACATCCTGCACGCGTTTCCCGTTTCACACAGTGCATGTCCAGTGCGTTACAACCAACTGGACCCAGCAGGTTGCAGCTGGTCTATGCAGCTTCATGGGATCAGTCTATGGGGCAGGCTCTTTGCTTCCTCTTCCTCCAAAACTTGCCTTCGCTCTCAGAGGAGAGTCCCCGGGACCTCAACATGACCCCAAGCCCAAATACAATCATTATGCTTTTTTGTTTGAGGATTTAAAGAAAACAACCCCAGGACTTAACTGCCAGGGACTGGGAGCCGGCATCAAGGCCCACAGGCGCACTTTACAGCTCTTGGCTGGGATACCTGAGAAGAGGGAGTGATATGTGTACCAACCCTACGGAAGCATGGAAACGCCGACAGTGATCACAACCCTCAGGACACCACCAGTGAGTGACACAGGAGTCGGGGAGAGCCAGGCCCAGCTCTCCCGGAAGGCATTTCTCTACAGAAGCAGATTGTGTTTCTACATCCCTCCGGGGATATTTGCCTTCAGTAAGCATCGATATAGATTTAGTGATTGTAGAGCTAGAATATTTTATAAAACCAGGAATATGGGCTCCCTCCTGGTTGGGTGCTCAGGCCCTAGGGGGTTCAATCTCTGGTCACGGTGTATATGGGCGGCAACCAATCAATGTTTCTCTCTCACATTGATGTTTCTCTTTCTCCATCCCCCACCTTCCTCTCTCTCTTAAAATCAATAAAAACATCCTCTGGTGAGGATTTAATAAAAAAAAATCTAAGGGAGGACTATAGAGAGTGGACAAAGGGGCAGAGGACCTCATGATTTCCTTGTTATACTGTACTTCAAAGAGTGTCATTTAGCATGGTATTTAGAATTATGAAGGCAAATATAAAAAGTACAGTGAAAAGATTTGAAGATGATTGCTTCTGGGGAGTGGAAATTCTTCAATCAGGAAGGCGTTGGGGAGGTGACTGATATTTTTTGTTTTAACCCTGTACTTCTATTTGATTTTTTAAAACTTTCTTCATGTATTACATGGCCTACAAAGTTTACAAACACCAAACACATCCCTGGCCCATATTCTTCCCTGCTCCCACAAGGGGTGAGAGCGTGACTGCTGTAGGAGGTCAGAGGGGCAGCTCAGGTCCAGTGCATGGCCTGCCAGCCTTGCGGGTCTGGACCTGACATCAAGGGATGCCCACCCCCTGAAAACTAGAGCGCCCCGTGTAATATAGGAGAGAGACTGTGCCAGAGGTCAGTTATAGCTACCGTGAGAAAGATAACTGTCAAGGATGATTGGAAACTGTGTTAGCAAGCAGACACCTTGTCTTCTTAATAGAGAAACATACTCGAGAAGACTTATTACGTCGAGAAGTCTCATTACATTCCGAGGGTTGCTTGATAAAGAGGGGATCCAATGAAGGGCCTTATATAGGCCTCGGAAATATTTCAGTCAGACCACGATAGCCGGGTGACTCACCCTGCTCCTTTAATAGCTACCAGAGACCAGCAAGCTCTTTCTGTAAAAGGCAAGATACGCAATGTCCTCAGCTTTGCAGGCCACCTCTGCCGCAATGAGTCAACTCGGCTGTCACAGAGCTGCCTGGGTGGCATGTAAGTGAGCTGCAGAACTTTACCTGGATACCTGCAGACAAGGGCTAAGCCAGCACTGCCTGCCAGACAGGCTGGGAGGCTGACAAGTACCAACTCTCCTTTCTCTAACTTTCTCCATTTCAGTAATTTTTTATAATGTCTTTAAACTCTGAGAGAGAAAAACTGACCTGATGTTAGTCCTAGATGATAACACCGGCATTAGGCAAATGGAAACATCGTAAAGCCAACAGCTGATCAGCTCCCAAGTCAGCCTGCATGCGAATCATTCTGGGGGGTGGGAGGGGGGGCGGTATTTTTCATAGAGGCCGTGGGGCATACCAACGAGGCATGTATGTTCTTGGGCCTTTCAGAGAGAGCAGAAATTCCTTTCTTCCTCCCGAGCCTCTGTGGTTTTGGTCATTATTGTTACATCCTCTTTGTCTTGACTTAAATGGTATCCATTTGAGATACAGCATTATAAGCACCCTGTGGACATGCAGCTTTCCTCTGAAAAGCATTGGCTGTGTTTGTGATCGTTGGGAGAAAAAGGCTGCCTGCATCCAGTGTGAACTAGTGTTGAGCTGGAACATACAAAACGTACAACTGACGAACTGCATTCGCAGAGAGGAGCGACCTGGGCTCTGTCTGCGGGGAAAGAGCCCTGGGCACCCTGAAGGGTGTCGGGCCAACACTCGCTAAGATGCTTCCTACACTCAGCCTCGGCCTCAGGAGAGGGCGCGGTGCTATTACTGTATGATAAACAAAGCCATTTTCCTTATCCCCTCAGAGTCATAGAGTCCAAAACGTAATGTCAGAGAAATGGCACGGGGCCGGGTAATTCAGAAATGGGAATTGCTCACTTTTCCTAATCCCCAGTATTAATTGCAGAAACCTTTGCCTGGGATGTTATCCTGGGGTGACCCAGGCTGTGTTTTGAGCCAGTGACTCCCTTTTAGAAATTCATATTCTATTGGCCCAGAGGACTGGCTTCTCATGGCTCTCTGGGCCCAATGGGACTTGTAAATCTGAAGGGATTTAGACCATTCATGTACTCACTAACCAGCCAGGTGCTCTGCGAAAAGAAAATGTATTTATTTAAGAAAATCTATTCTGTACTCACTGTGTGCTAGGCATTGTTCTAAGTGGTAGGAAGTTTGTTGTTAAAACAAAATCCTTGCCTCACTCTAATGGAATGTAAACCATCTGGGACACAGTGAGGGAACACACAAAAGAAAGAAAGACAATGAGTCAGGAGGCGATAAGAGCTATTAAGAAAAATAATGTAGAACAAAGGGATAGAGACTTCCAGGTTTGGGAGGGATTGGTAGGTTAGTGAGGTGGGATAGCCAGGGAAGCCTTCTTGGCAGCAGTGATATTTGAGCAAAGACTTAAATGTGAGAGAGAAAGCCATGTGGATACAGAGGGAGGAGTGTTTCAGGCAAAGGGAACAGGGACTGCAAAGGCCTGGGTGGGGAAGGGGGGTGGGCAGGGTGGGGGGTGGTGGTCAGTCTCAACTGTAGCCATGGGATACAATGTACAAAGGCCACGGAGCGATGACGTGGAAATGCAGGTGCCACTGGAAGAAGTTACTGCTTACAGTTCCTGAGGACAGTGGGCCAGGTGGGGAAGAAACAGATTTGGTCAGGAAGCAGAAGTGGAGAGAAGGGGTGCCCAGTCCAGAGCCTTGACAGGTTTCCAAAGGAAAGGGAGGCAGGGCAGAAGAAACAGCTGACTGGCTAGTTTGAATAATATTGGTGGCTGTGGCTACAAAGGTGACCTCTAGTGGCTTGGTACCTGGCCCTGGGCTAGTTGAGGGCAGGGGACATACTGGCTGGGTATGTGAGTTAGATAAGGAGGTGGTTCAGACCATGGGCTGCAGTTCTCAGGGAGAGATGTAAGCAACTTTGAGTGTTAGTTTGGCTCTATGATGAGTAGATGCCAAACAGACAAATACAGACTCTAAAAAAACACAGAACATGATCATGTAGGGCCTTGCAGATCAGGTTAAAATTCCTAGAGCGCACAAGCTGGGTGTAGCCGGGAGTGGCAGGAATCCTTCCACTCACCACAGACGGGTCCACTATCCACAGTGGCTATGGTGACAGTCACCAAGGTGAGCACCAACTGCTCATACTCAGTTTTTCAGGTAAGATTCCCACCAATTCCTGATTTCTTTTAGGCTAATTTGTGCAGCTGGTTACAAGTCTTATCTGATCACTCCTGGTGTTACTTGGTATGTGTTGATTTTTCATTCAAGTCCAATTTTTTGTTTCTGTTCCAAGAAAATAACAGCAGAATTTGTACCGATGGGCTTCCTAGAGCAAGATGGATGATGGCCCAGATGCCAGGGGGTCTGTTCATCTTGATTTGTCATTAAGCATTCATTTCATGGAAGAATGCTTCCTGGGGTTATTGCTCACATACAAGGACAATCTAAGATCCATTCTGTGAACTTACAGATGCTTTTTTAAAAATTGAAGAGGTTATCTCACAACCTGACTCTCTGACCGGCTCTGTCTTTTGTGTTCATTTGTTTTCACTGCAATTAAAAACCACAGCAATTATCCAAATATGCAAAAAACCTGAACTGGCAAGACTAATGCTTGAATCTTGGAAAATAAACATTTTGCTTTCCACTTGCTGTATTCCAGCTTATTTAATCTGCTGAGAGCAATAAGGCAACATAAATTATGTTTTCCAAGAGCTGTCTCAGCTCAGGTGACCAAGAAAAGTCAGTTGTAGATTCAGTCACAGAAAGCTCAGAATTTCATTCATTTGGCAAATAATTACTGGGCCTTTGCTGTGTGCCTGGCACACAAAGAGAGCATAGCACTAAACGAAACAAACTTGGTCCCTGCTCTCATGGAATGTAAGTCTACTGGGGAGACAGACGTCTGAAAAAGGAAAACACTTGCCCCAGTCGGTTTGGCTCAGTGGATAGAGCATCAGCTGTGGATTGTAGAGTCCGGGTTCAATTCTGGTCAAGGACACATGTCTGGGTTGCAGGCTTGATACTCAGTAGGGGGGTGTGCAGGAGGCAGCCAATCAATGACTCTCTCTCATCATTGTGTTTCTATCTCTCTCTCCTTCTAAACTTGCTCTCTGAAATCATATATATATATATGTATATGTATATATATATGTATATGTATATATATAATAAATAAAAAGAAAAATGAAAAACACCTATTACATATATAATTATAAGTTGTGATACATGCCATAAAAGAAAAGTAAGGAGAGGGGAATATGATTTAGACTGTGGAGGAGATATCTAAGGAGGCCTCTTTGAGGACAGGTTATTTGACCAGGACTTAAAAGATAGACAGGAATGTCCAAGTCAGTGGCATAGAATTCCAGTTCATTATGCTAAAACATTCTGTAGGTCAAGATTTCAAACCAGGCCTGGTGGCAATGGCCTATGTCCGCTCCACAGTGTTTAGGGTCTCAGCTAAGAAAATGTGCATGCATATCTGGGAATAACTCAAACAGCTCGGCTGGAATCATTTCTGGATTCCTCACGCACATGGCTGGTGCTGCATGGGCTGAATAGTGGCTCCAAAGAGATCTGTCAAGTCCTAATCCCCAGCACCTGTGAATATGACCTTATTTGCAAAAAGGGTCTTTGTAGATGTGATCGAGTTAGAGATCCTGAGGTGAGAACATCCTGAATTTAGGGAGGGTCCTAACGCCAATAACCTGTGTCCTTGTAAGAGAGCGGAGAGTTAGGGAGAGGAGAAACACAGGGGCGGTGGTGTGAAGATGGAGGCAGAGACTGGGGTGTCTACACGCTGGGGAGCACCAAGGATTACTGGCTACCACCAGAAACTAGGAGAGAGGAGTGGAACGGATTCTCCCTCCAAGACCAGAAAAAAGCAGCACTGCCAACAGCTTGATTTCAGACTTCTGGCAGACTTCAGAGCTGCAAGAGGATGAATTTCTGTTGTTTTAAGCCATCAAGTTTGTGGTAATTTATGGTGGCAGCCACAGGACACTAATATAGGCATCTAGGCTGAGAGGACTCAAAGGATGAAGCAGCTCCCTGTGGCCTCCTGATGTGGTTTCAGCTTCTCACAGTGTGGTGACCAAGAGCATGACTGTCAAGAGACCAGCAGAAGCTGTAGAAGACACGTTAAAATCACCTCCATCACAATTAGATTCAAGGAGAAGGAGTATAGACCTCATGTCTCAGTCAGAGGTGGGTCAAAGAGTTTGTGACCAGGTTCTGAAACACCTCAAGGCATTGGCCACTTGCAGCAGGGAGTAGAGTGTTCACAACCTGTACTGTCCATGCTGGCAGCCACTAGTCCTGTGCTAATTAAATGTAAATGCATTTAAAATGAAATAAAATTAGAAATTCAGTTCCTCAGACACATGAGCTACATTTCAAGCACTCACGTGCTGAACTAGAGAAGAGTGGCATGAAATGAAACTGCTCACACAAAACCTTACTGAGTATTTAAAGGAGTTTGTATTTTTTCTGAGTGAGCTAGAACGTGCCTAATATGTTGTCTTGTATTTTGGATATTGATGAGAGGACTGAAAAGAAACAAATTTATTGTGGTTTGTTGGTATGTTTGTTAGTAAAAGGTTTGCTATAAGAGACAGAATCCAAAAATAACGCAGGACCAAATTAGAAATCTATTTCTCTTTGTTTACATGAATGCAGGCTGCTATGGTGACTCTACAATAATCAGGAACCCAGGATCTTGGTTGAGGTTTCTACCTTATTATCTAAGATGTCTGCTTTGGTCCAGCTATTATATCTGCTTTGCAGCTAGTAGAAGGGAGAAAGGGGGAGATGGAGAGCTGTTGCCCCTCACATCCGGATGACCTCACCTCCAGATCCTTTATTACATCTGCAAAAGCAATCTCCAAATAGATCACATTCACAGTTATGGGGTGAGGGCTTAGACATCCGCTCAATTTAAAGACATGCCTCAGAAAGTTACACATTAAACTTCCATTACATCTTATTGGCCATAACTTTGTCATATGGCCACATCTACCTTGCAAGGGAGGCTGGGAAATATAATCTTTATTCTGGAAGCATGTGCTCAGCTAAAAAGGAGGGTTCTATTACTATGGAGGAAGCCAAGATGAGCTATGAGGGGCAGCAACTATCAATCTCTGTCATTATCATGTGCACTTAAGCATTTCCCACTAGCTAGACCCTGAGTTCCTGCAGGAGAGGGGCTAGTCTTACACATCTTAGATACCCAGCACCTAGCATATAATAACTCATCACTGATGATGTGCTGACTTGCATGCTTGCTCAATTGTAAGGTTGTTTTTAATTCCAACACTTTTTTTTTCAGAAAGATTTATTTCCTAGAAGCCACACCCTCTCTTCCCCTCCACTTGCCGGGAGCATGAGGGGACTTTTCTCCAGTCTCCATCCCGAGAATCTGGTGGGGCGCCTAAAGTGAAGGAGCCCCGTAGACACTCCCCATGCCCACCCCTGGAACTTCTAATTCTCAAGCTCCTTTACCCTGAGCCTCCAGCAATGTGTCACTTACAGTGGAAGTGTTGCGACCGTACTGGCCCCAGCTGTGGACTCCTGCTCCTGGTAAGGTGATCCTCTGTACTTGCCCGTCTCTCCGATTCTCAGGGTAACGGTTGCCTTGTGACCTCAGTTCTCTGAGTTGTTGATTTTCAGTTTGTTCAACTTTTTTCTTATTGATACAGTGATGTAGGAATGAGATAAATTGGTAGCGGGAACACAAAAGAGAGAAAAGGTGAGGAACAGCCAGGAGAGGCAGGAAACACAAGGAGCTCCACCTTCCTACAGCCACCCACTTCTTCCATCCGGCCACCCAATTCCTGCTGCCCTTCAGCCTCCACAATGGCGGTTTCAACTCTAATTGTTCATTAGGATCTCCTGGGAGCTTTTGTAACTCCCTGCACCGTCTCCTTAATTAGAAGCACCTGAGGGGGCTCCAACGTGCAATTGCTGTTGAGAACCAGTGATCTGACGGTTGCTACTCAAAGGGTGGCACACGGACTAACAGCGCTGGCACCACCTGGGCTTATTAGAAAGGCAGCTCTCAGGCCCTCGCCCAGATCTACCAGAACGTATTTGCACGTTAATAAGATCCACGTGTGATTTCTATGAGACGATCTTCCTACACCCGCTGGTCCTCATGAAGAAGACAGCTCCCTGGACAGTGCGCTGTGAGCCAGGTTTCCTGTTGACCACATGATGACAATGGAGAAGTCCAAAGCAGCCAGCATAGCTGGTGTGCCTGCTGTGACTTCCCAAGGACAATATATTAGAAATGGAGAGAATCCCATCTTCCAACAGGGGTAGGGGCCCTTTAGTCTGAAACACCAATACTGGGTTCATTAACTTCAGGATTCACAAGCGTAAAACACTCTAATTGAATAAATTATCATCTAAGAGTTGGGGTTAACGTGGAGGCTGGGGTTGGAAGCTGGCAAAAGAGACTTAAAGTGGAAAAGCAGATGAAGTACAGGGCCAAGAGGAATGACCACTGCTGGTAAGCGAGTGAGGGGAGGAAGACCAGAGGTCAGCAGTTCAGGGGGGAGGGGGAGCCCACAGTGAAGCTGGTGGACTCACACAGGCATGCCAAAGTGGGCACTGGAGAGGAAATGCGATGAATAGTCCCAAACACTAACTCCCCCTGAACCACACGGATGCAGTCACTCAACCCTGGCTTACTGTTACATAAGCTCTGGCTGCCACCTTCCCTACAAGATCTCAGTACTTTGTGGAGTAAATAATAACAGGTTTGTGTCAGGCACTTGACTGCTCACCAGGTCAGATGCATAAAGCACAGGTGAAGTGCAGCGGCTAAGAATGTGGGCTGTGGAGCCACATAGCCTGAATTCCGATCTCAGCTCCGCCACTTACTAGCTAGTAACTTTGTGCAAGTCAGCTGACCTCCTGGAGTCCTTCCTCATCTACAAAATAAGAATGATACTGGCAACCACCTCATAATGTAAATGCAGAAAGGATGGGAAGCAAAGAGCACCAAGCCTGGCACAGTGAGATACAGGCACATACACACGTACGCACACATATACATGGTATATTATTGAGTATAATGTAAGTGTATGCTGGGCCTGATTCTCCTGACTCTTTCTGTTTGAGGGTTGTCCACCGTTCCATGTTACCTGTCTTGGTTCCTTCAAGAACACTCAATGAGAGTGAGAACACTTAGAAAGTGATTTTAACCAAATCATTGTGCAGACCTTGTTGGGTCCTGATTTCAAGAAATCGTGGATACAAAGACATATTAGGTGTGATAATGGCATGGTGGTATGTGAAAAGTATTTGACCATTTTGACCTGCAGAAACAGTAATTCCATGTGGCTCAAATATGAATAAAACAGGCACCTGTCCAGCACTTTCTTGCTCACCCAGACCAGAACATAAAGCACAGATGAGTGCAGGGACTAAGTGAAATAATGTGATGTCTAGGATTTTTAAAAATATATATATTTTTATTGATTTCAGAGAGGGAGGGGGAGAGAAACATCAATGATGAGAAAGAATCATTGGTCAGCTGCCCCCTGCACACCCCATACTGGGAATCAAGCTTGCAACCAGGACATGAGCCCTGACTGGGAATTGAACTGTGACCTTCTGGTTTATAGGTCAATGCTCAACCACTGAGCCAGGCTGGGATCTTCTTTTAAAACTAGAGTCCCAGTGCATGAAATTTGTGCACTGGTAGAGACCCTAATGGCTCCCGGTTGCCAGCCAGGTACTCTCTCCCTTCCCTCGGCTGGCCCCACCCACTGGTTGAACTCCCTGACACTGGTCAAGGGGACAATTTGCATACTATGCTTTTATTATATAGGATATTCCTGAGGAACAAAAGGGAGGAGGTATAGACAAATAAAACAAGATTGTCAAAATATTAATAATTGTGAGGCTGGGTGGTGAGAATGTGGGGTTTCATCATACCATTCTCTCTACTTTTGTGTTTGTTCGAAACTTTCCATAATAAAAAAAATTATTTTAAAGTTTTGTTTGATGCTTTTTGACTGTGTATTGGTATTTATGACTACGGCAGAAACCCAATTCAATCTTTCTTAAGCCAAAGGAGGGATTTAATTGGGCTGTGTGATTGACCAGAGGGCAGGGTGGAGCTGGTCTCGAGAAAGACTGGATTCACTGCCCGACTACCTTGACATCTTCTGTCCTTCTCTAGTTCTTGGTGCATTAACTTCCTCGGCTGATACAAACTTGTCCAGGTGGTGTGGTAGAGCTGCCCACAGCTAGTAGGCCCATATCCTTGGGCTTTGTAATAAGAGAGGAACAAGCAGTTCTTATCCCAACATGTGCCCACTCCATAGACCAGTCACTGTAGCTGTGGCTGTGAGGGTCTGTCATTGGCCCACCCCGGTCACCTGACCACCTCTGCAGCCAGAAAGGCTGTTTTCTGAAGACTCGGGAGAGGGAGAAGGGCTGAGCAGAAACAATAGCCACCCTTATAAGGTTTCCAGTTATTGGCTCTAGCTATTAGATTACAAGCGGTCTTTGATCACAGATCATGACTTTTTCCTTCCCAGTTGTTTGTTTTCTCTCGTTTTTACTTTAACGTTTTATAGACCTGGCCCCAAGGCTTGTGCAAAAAATAATTAGCAGTTTCCATCTCTTCCCCCATTTTCCTTCCTTGGAGGCAAATATTTTCAACTCTCTGAACTGGATCTTTTGGTCTTACTTCCACATATATAAATGGCATCCTTATATTGCTATACTTGGTTTTGCAATTGGAGGCATTATCCACTGATTCCCACCATGTGAGATGATCCTGAGGTCTTTCACCCACACCCACACTCCCCACCCCACTTATTTGTCCTTTCTATGCCCCCCAAGTTCCCAATATCATATTGAGAAGATCAATATTTAACATTCACATGCTAGATTTTACATGATTAACATTACAGGATTATGACTGTGCAAACACTATCTCCAGCTGAGCCACAGCTCTACAACTTTTTGTTCTCCTTTGAGTTCATAAGTTTTTCCCATTGACATTCAGTCCCTAATTGTCCAATGGTCCAATTTTCCTCTAAAAAGGTGCATTCAGATTTATGAGGTCTCTGAAGCTGTCTGACCCAATCTGAACTGGTCGCCACCCCTGCCAGTACCCAGGTCCCATCCTGGGGTGTCCCTTCACCACCACCCCAGGGTCCTCTTTCCTTATTTCCTGCAGAATTGGTATTACTAATGACAATTAGCGAAACTACCTATAAAGCTGGATTAATAATAACCCTGAATAAAAATAACTAGTAGTCATTAAGACGCTATTAAATCATGGGTGAAATTATTGCAATGAAACTCACCTGTTGCATGTAGCTATTTAAAACAAAGTAATTAAAAATACTATAAAAAAATGGGAACTAATACCCTTTAGGCAGATACATTTGTTAAATTTTCTTGGTCCAATTTTTTTTCAGTATCCACCCACGGTTGAAGTAAGAACTTGAAAGTATTTATGAGCTGACACATAATTCTGTATCTGTTTCACATTGGCATTCCTGTAATGGCTTGAAATAGTGAAGAGTTAGAATGATATGGCTCTCTGATTTATCTTTTTAAACATTTTTTTTAGGACTATCACATTGAAATGCTCATGAAATATTCCATCTGGGTAGAGTCTGTCTCACCAGCATACATTTTTGCTTAATAAAATTAACACATGGACCTCAACTTGAGACTTCACCACTGTAATTTCAGGTTAACTGCACCCCCAAAATACATTTGTTTTTATTACATTTTATAACATAGTTCCAAATAAGGCAGCGATTTGGTAAAAAATAAGTTTGGGGGACTTATAGTTATGGAAATGTATCAACTTTAGTAATATTTCAGAAAATAGAGTTAGCCAATAATGTAGAAAGGTATATAAGGCAAGGCATATACAATATTTCTGAACTTCTGATGACAGCATTACATTGTCT
Organism: Myotis myotis; assembly: GCF_014108235.1. Classification (NCBI taxonomy): domain Eukaryota; kingdom Metazoa; phylum Chordata; class Mammalia; order Chiroptera; family Vespertilionidae; genus Myotis; species Myotis myotis. The sequence continues at coordinate 40,133,605 of NW_023416357.1, forward strand.
GAAGGTATGTGTGCCTGTTGCAATATTTGGTGCTTTTTAAATGCTAACTTGACCTAATGTTTACAATGTTGAAGAAATGATTTTCAGGAAAGATATCCTAACAGTAGTTCTCAAAGTGTGTCCAGAACAGCATTAGCCTAATCTGGGAACTTATTAGAGATGCCAATTTTCCTCTCCCTTGACTCATCCCACTTCATGAGAAAGGGGGCAGGGGGTAATGGAGCAATTTCTGTGTTAACAAGCCCACTCAGGGATTTTGATGCAGACTAATGTTGGGAAACCATTGTCCTAGAAAAACATTGTATAAGTTAGGGATTATAGAGATCTGCTGTTAGTAATAGAGATCTGAGATAACAGTAATGTACATGTCAGTTTTTTTCTCCCATAAAAGAAGACTGGAAGAAGGTAGTTTGGGATGGTTCAAATGTCACATTTTTATTCTATTCTTATCCCTTGCATCCTCATGGTTTCAAAATGGCTGCTGAAATTCCAGCTATTACAAACACATTCCAGGCAGCAGGAAAAAAGTAAGGGAGATGGGTGGAAGACAAGCTAGGTAAGCCATTTAAGTGCATTATCAGATGCCCCACTCAGTGACTTTTTCTCTTTGCCACACCTAGTTAAAAGGAAGGCTGGAACTGAACAGCTGGTCATATTGTTCAGAATAAAACCACAGAAGCCAGGGAGAATAGGTACTAGAAGGAACTAGCAGCCTTTCGGTCCTTGAACGGAGTCAGTGATCCAAGTTACACCATTGAGAATATCATGCTGAAAGAGCTCTTCACTACCATACATTAAAACATACTGTTTGCCCTGGACGGTTTGCTCAGTGGGTAGAGCATCGACCTGCAGACTGAAGGGTCCCAAGTTCAATTCCTGTCAAGGGCACATGCCTGGATTGCAGGCTCGATCCCCAGTAGGGGGGCATGCTGGAGGCAGCCAATCAATGATTCTCATCATTGATGTTTCTATCTCTCTCCCCCCTCTCCCTTCCTCTCTGAAATCAATAAAAATGTTTAAAAACAAAAAAAATATATTGTTTGATCTGTTAGAGGAATGGCTATAACCTTGCTTTAGGCAAAGTCTTTGCTCACGTTGAGAATCAAAACAGCCATATATCAGAATAAATAAATACAATTTATTTCACATAGGTTGAGGCTGTCATTGATTTATACCAACCAAGCATCCTATGTAATTCTTTGGGTGATTTGCAACATATAGTAAAAACAATCAGTAAAAATAATAATAATGATAATAATAATAATAATAATAATAATAATATAGAAAACAATGCATTCTCTTCAGGATTGTAATCCATCCCACTCTTGAAAATGCCTCCTAAGGAATTGAATCAAGGAAATGAGAAGCTTTATGTATAAAGCTGTTCACAGCATCATTATTTATGACAGCCAAGAAGAAAAAGTTAAATAGCTTAAAATTCAAATGTTCTACAATAAAGGAAAGACTGAGTGAATTATAGCCATAAATATCATGTATTAATATGGGGAAGTGGTGCAACTATGTAGGCAGTGGAAGGGAGATAAGAAGATGCATGTGGATATGGAGAAGATTAGAAGAGCAGTCAGAGAATTACAGTGTTTTTGTCAGGCTGTTAGAATTGTGAATATGAAGGGTTTCTGTTTAAATTTCCTTTATTGTTCTCTGAGAAACAACAGCCACAACAATGAAAGTAAAATAAACTTACCCTGTGGGCTGACCATGGTTTTTCTGATGCCGTGTGTCCTCTGCATGATTCAGGGCGAGGTGCTTCCAGGAAGGAAGGCGCTGCGGCTCTGTGTGAAGAGCACCCCTGCCGTCCGGGGAATGGTCTTCCTGTGGGTTTTGCACATCTGTATCTTCCTGTGGGTTTTGCACATCTGTATAAGTTGACCCACTGATCACCTGTCTCTGAAGTGATGCTCCAGCTGTTTGTTATGCATCATCATAGGAATAGTTTTCCGGTGATAGGCATGAATTTGCAGTCACCTGTTCTCTTGCCAGGGCCATAATCAGTTTCATGAAACTAGAAGCCAGTAGTTCTAGTTTAGATGTAACTTGGTAGATACCAAAGGAAATTTAAAAAAGATGAAACTGATTATCTAGGAGTCAAGCCTATGGGTCTTTAATACAATGCTGGAGAGACTTACTCGCCCTCCCCACCACTACTAAAAACATCCAAATTCTTCTGTGAGATTACTATGATTTGTATGATTGTCCAGCTTGGCAAGAGCTAGAACCCCTGGTGAAGAGTAGGTGTAAATTTCTTTATGTTGAAGATTCCTACAATAGGCTTACTCCTTGAGATGGATAATTTATGAGTGTGATACGCATGCTCCTTGCCAGCTAGGAAGGCTGGTGGCTGTCACTGCTTTAGAAAAGGTGAAAAAGGAAAACAGATGAGGGGCTTTTCAGAGCGAGGGCAGGGGCGTGTGGATGAGCAATGCCAAATATCCCTCGGACCTAGTAGAGCTGGAGAAGGTCATGTTGGAAGGACAGAGGGAAGCTCATCAGGAATTACCTGCCAACCAGGCCTGAGGACACCCGTGGAGCCAGGGTCCTCGCGTCCACAGGGCTCACAACCTGGCAGGAGTCTTGATGCACAGGAGTCTGGCTTTTCCAGGGATAAAGGGCTCACGATGCCTTATTAAGAACTTCCACAAAGTAATCCAACATCCACGAATATTTATCTAGATAAGTAATCTTAGAGAAACCAACCTGAAAGAGGATGAAGACAGGGAAATCCTGGAAGATCTTTTGAGACTTTGCCAAATTAAACTATTCATGTTTGTGTGCCTATGTTCTGTATATAGTACACACACTGAGTTTCTTCTACTCCGCAGTGAAACTGACTGTGGTCTTCGCTTACTGGGCAAGTGTCAGAAACTGAAAGAATCTTTGTGGGGAAATAGCACAACCAGAGAAAGACAACACCATAAAATGTTTGGAGAACATTTTATTTTACAATCCTGGAGCATTATCATCTGGTAGCAGCATACACACAATGCAATGCCGATCTATTTAAAACTCGTGTCATGGGAAATACATGTTTTGAAAATGGTAACACTCGCACAGTAGGAGACTTAAAGGTCAGCTGATAAAAATGTTTAAAAAAATCAAAACTCTCATTCCATCATCATCAACAACCACAAAAACAGCTGTAACATTCATCGGGTACATTCATCCACTTTACCTTCGCAAAGATTGTCATTTCATCGAATATATATCAAATCATCACATTCTGGAAGGCAAGATAAATCTTCAGGCTTAACTCTACAAATTTAAATATTTATATAAATATTTCACTTAAAACAACCAAAACATTAAGAATAGCAGCAGCATGGGTCTTTATTATAATATTACAGTAGTTTGTTCTGTGATATATATATATATATATATATATATATATATATATATATATATTTTTTTTTTAGTAGATCTTTCATTATTAATATTATTTGATACACTTTACAAACCCCAAGGTCCTGGTCTCATCACCAAATAACTTAGAGTGTAGATTCAGTAAATATGATGCAAAGAATAATGATAAAACACGGACTGCAGGACATCCTCCAGACCAGAGGGGATCGTGCAGAAAGGCTGTAGGGAAGGTCAGGCTGGGAGGTGTGTAGGGATTCTGCAGGGTCCCTGAGGCCAGGGCATGTTCTGACCGGCTCCCTGAAGGTTAGATAGTGAATCCTGAGAAAAGTTTCTGTGGAACAAAAGGCACTGCCACCTTTTCATGGTTCTGTGTTTCATCTGAACATGGAATTAGGCTGATTAATAACTTGCCAATTCCCCAAGGAACATGAACTAGAATCATTCCTCCTGAGAATCAAGACACTGGGCCAGAAGGTCGACACTTGTTTTTCAGTATTTGCATTTATTCTGATGACCCAAGGCTTAAAAACCAAAACTGCATCAGGACCTTGTGTACTTTAAGCCTGGATGAAAGGAAAAGTACTTCAATTCATCGTCCCAGTCTAAGCCACGGGACCAACTTGCTAATCCTATTGGCTTAGAAGGAAGCCCCACATGGAGTGACTGAGTTTCTGCATACCTGGATTTGGCTCCAGGCACTGCCCCTGCAATTGTGGCTTCTTTTTATATCGCAAACGTTTTTTTTCTGAAAAGGCAAATGGTTAAGTCTAACAATGGTGTTGGATCTATGTCAGCTTTATTGTAGGCTGCTGTTCTCTGACACTTCAAAAATTTGTCCCTATATTCAAAACACTTCATAGCTATATTATTTACAATAGCCAAGATCTGGGAACAGCCCAAGTGCCCATCAGTAGATGAGGGGATAATAAAGCTGTGGTACATTTACACAATGGAATACTATGCAGCTATAAAAAAGGAACGCCTACCTTTTGTTACAGCATGGATGGCCCTGGAGATTATTATGCTAAGTGAAATAAGCCAGACAAAGACAAATACCATATGATCTCACTTATATGTTGACTCTAATAAATAAAATAAACCAATGAACAAAATAGAACCAGAGGCATGGATACATGAAACAGACTGACAAGAGTTCAGAGTGGAGGGGAATGAGGGGACTGGGTGAAAGAAGGTGAAGAGATTAGCCAAAGAACATTTATGGATAGCCCATGGACACGGACAGCAGTGTGGTGAGGGGCTGGGTGGAGGTAGGCAAAGCCAGGATAGGCAATCCAGTGCTCACTTCAAAGACCAAAGTGACAGCTTGTCACAGTCACTCACACTAACGACCTGATAAGGATGTTCTGCACAACTCAGCTCTGCCCAACAGTTACTTATCTTTAAGAACAAGAACTTGGTAATTGTTTTCTGAAGAAGAAAGTAATTTGAAGCAGGCAGGGGGAAGAAAGGAAGAAAAGTGAGTCCAAGGGAGACAATGGTGCCACATGGCAGTTAGTATCATAAACTTGAAAACAAGCAAAGTTCGTTTCACAGACGTTTTAAAAAGTACTTAAATACTTCAAACTTCCAAATAGTCTCACATGGGCATTGATTACTACATCTTTATATAGTCCCTGAGGCTGACACTGAAACATAAGATCACCCAGAAATTTTTTTTAAATATATTTTATTGATTTTTTTACAGAGAGGAAGGGAGAGGGACAGAGAGTTAGAAACATCAATGAGAGAGAAACATCGATCAGCTGCCTCCTGCATGCCCCCTACTGGGGGTGTGCCCGCAACCAAGGCACATGGCCTTGACCAGAATCGAACCTGGGACCCTTCAGTCTGCAGGCCGAAGCTCTATCCACTGAGCCAAACCAGTTAGGGCCACCCAGAAATTTTTACCAGTCCCTTGATTTTCCAAGACATAAAAACCCTGCTCCTATCCCATTTCACCTCCAGCACCACACAGTTACATTACAGTAGATGTATATTTGACTCATTTGGTAGTTGTTTAAGGTGTAGGTTTTACAAAATATCTTTAATCAATATTCTTGCTATGTCCTTAGGAAAATTAGCTTGCTCTCTCCGGATCTAAGCTAAGAAGACTGCAATGAACTTTCATAATTTTAAGTTTGGGTTCCACTTGGACAGTTGCTGGAGAAGAAATTTATTTTAATGGCCATAATAATTAATTTTGAAAGCTGTCATATTTCATATAGTCTTTTCAAGAAAATTCAGTGATTCTTGCCCTAACCGGTTTGGCTTAGTGGATAGAGCATCGGCCTGTGGACTGAAGGGTCCCGGGTTCGATTCCAGTCAAGGGCATGTACCTTGGTTGCGGGCACACCCCAGTAGGGGATGTGCAGGAGGCAGTTGATCAATGTCTCTCTCTCACTGATATTTCTAACTCTCTGTCCCTCTCCCTTCCTCTCTCTAAAAAATCAATAAAATATATTTTTAAAAAAAGAAAATTCAGCCGAAACCGGTTTGGCTCAGCGGATAGAGCGTCGGCCTGCGGACTGAAAGGTCCCAGGTTCGATTCCGGTCAAGGGCATGTACCTGGGTTGCGGGCACATCCCCAGTAGGAGATGTGCAGGAGGCAGCTAATCAATGTCTCTCTCTCACTGATATTTCTAACTCTCTGTCCCTCTCCCTTCCTCTCTCTAAAAAATCAATAAAATATATTTTTAAAAAAAGAAAATTCAGTGATTCTCAGTTTGGTAGTTCCATAAAACAAAAGCATACTAATTTCATTATAAAGAAACTTACATGTAATGATAATCTATGAACTTGAAGACTTACATTCAATGTTCTGGAATATAACACTTTGAGTATTAATCAGTTCTCATTTTTAATCAGGAAATGTGCTTTACAGAAACAGTTGAATTAAAAAGGAGGCCATCATGACACCACATGTGACACGATGCAAAAGTCATATAAATCCCTTTGTTCCTCTTCAGATACCACATGTCTCAATCCCCCTGATTAGCCTGAACACCTCCCCAACGTTCAGACACTACAAATGCCACACCCACAGAGTCTCCCGACCCTGATTTGAATGAGTGAGGCACCAAAAGGTAAATTATGCTTTGGCAAGTAGGAAATTGGACGATTTTTTGAGCTCTTCTGAGGTAGTGAAGTCACTCCTTCTAATATTCTAATGGTTAGAAAAAGTTGAATGACTTGAATTAAGAGACAAGTGGAATATTGGTCACTGTACTTAAATGCTATTCTGAAATGGGAGGTTAATATGGGTGGTCACCACACTCTAAAACTTACTCAGCGGGATCCAGGTTGTTATGTGGCGAACTTAAGATATTAAGGTTGCTGTGTGAGTAGGGAAAGATATATTCCCTTGAGAGCATTGTATAAGTCATTAAAACTTGGACTTAATTGCTACACATTTCTAAAAAACTGTCTGACATACAGTAGGAGATCAATAAATATCTGATGGCTGTTTAAGAACGCTGATTTATCTCAGTGAAATTACAGGCAGAAACAAACAGGCCCAGCTGGTGTGGCTCAGTAGTTGAGAGTTGACCTATGAACCTGGAGGTCGTGATTCCATTCCTGGTCAGAGCACATGCCCGGGTTGCAGGCTCGATCCCCAGTAGGGGGCATGCAGGAGGCAGCCAATTAATGATTCTCTCTCATCACTGATGTTTCTCTCCCTTTCCCTTCCTCTCTGAAATCAAGAAAAAAAAACTTTGTTTTTTTTAAAGAAACAAACAAAAGTACTCAACCAACTGCAGGCTAGTTGTCACCAAAGGCTAAGTCACTTTCCCTTGTGCATGGAATTTTAGATCCCTTTCAAACAATGAGAAAGTTAAGCTCATATGGTACTGGATTTGGGATAGTATACAACTCCATAATAACTCCATTTATCAGATGCCTTATTTCCATCATGATTTTATCATGATGAGATTGTGGGGTTTTTAATCCATAAATAACTTTTCTGAAGACAAATTGATCCACTCTCTCTGTTGTTCTTCAAGCTTTTCTGCCAAGCATTTAATCAAGACAGGGTCCACCTTAGAATCAAATTTATTAGCAAACCAATGCCCATCTTTGATAAGCCACCTCAATTCTGCTGCTCCATAGATACACACACTTCGGCGGTGAGAGCCAGTACAACTGGGATAGAAAAGGCCTTCGTGATAATTCCATTTGACAAGGCGGGTCTTGCTCTGTAGGTCAGACACATCCTTGGCTGACCGAGAAATCTCCCCAGGGATTCCTGGCACCCGAATTAAGGTAGCCCAAAAATGCTCATCAGGCGAGTAGGTGTCTTCAGACCAGGCAAAGAAGTCTTTAACGAGGGAGCTGTTGAAAACATATTTAACAAATGCTCGACTTAAAACAAAGTAAGCACTGCCAACAAATATCTCAATGTTATGAGGGGGTGCCTCTTTGGAGATGTTTGTCCTTACTGGTAGCTTCACATATTCATAAGGCATCTGTCTGAGCTCATGGTGATAAGTGAATCTTTCCGTTTTACTGTGAGGGGGTTTCACCGTCTCTAACATATTTGCTCCATTGAGTTTCTTCAACTCTGACACTAATTCAAAGTTTGACTTCAAAGGAAAGTCTTGCCCACACAGGTTGATAACATATTTCCATTGAACTGAAGACTTGAGAAGGTCTGACAAGCAATTTAAATCAGCTTGGAGTCTGGAAATGTGGGCATAATGCACAGTCTCTAATTTGGAAGCAATGAAAATATTGGAGAAGCACTTAGCTAAATTGTTCATGGCGACTTTGAAGGTGTCAGGTGACTTATGGTCATAATGGATGCAGTAAATATTGTGCTGGTTGTATATAGCATGGATTAGCCTTTCAACCATAATTGCATCTTTGTGAACCACCAAAGAATAGGCTATTGGGAAGCTTCTCTCTTCCCTTGAAACGAGCTTTTGATGGTACCTTCTTAGGATCTGGTAAACGTCACAATTGCTGGTCATTGCCACAACGTCATCATCATCCAAGTCGATGATGTCTCTTCTTCTAATTTCCAGAGTCTTGCCAATTTCCAGAGGCTCCTGTTCATAGACACCCGAACAGTTAACTTTATACCGGACTTCGTTGTTAACATGGGTGTATCTGTTCCTTACAAAAGGGGAGGTGCTGAGGAAGTGCTCCACCAAGTAAATGCCTCTCTGAGGGAAGAGGAGTCTTCCTACATTTAGAAGCTTCAACAAGGAGAACAGCCACAGGGTTAAAAACAGGATGAAGACTTTCTGCTGAAGGGGGTATTTAATACAACATCTGAGTATCTTCATTCTGTAAGAGGCAAAAGGAGTAATTCAGTGGAAACATTCAAATAAAATTACTCGAACAGACACAGACAATAGGGTGGTGAAGGCCTGGGGTGGAGGGCAGGGGGTAGGCTGGAAGAGGTGAAGAGGGGTACGGGGGAAGGGGACATATGTAATACTTTCAACAATAAAGATTAAAATAAGTTTCTTGCCTTGAGAGAATCCAGAAATAAGGACATGGAACTATGTAGAATGGTGGTATTTTGTGGGATTCTGTACTAACTATATCTAATTTTGAGAGATGTTGCTTACCAAATAGAATGCAAAATAATGTAAACTACTAAAATATAGGGACTATGTCATTTTACTGTATATTGTCTGCATTTCTGCTTGGCATATTTGGGGAGGGAGTATTCTGGGCAAAGGTCTAGAGAGATGAATGTCATTAAGAAATCTTTGGAGAGGCAAATGGCCCACCTGAGGCTAAAAGGAATATTTTTCTTGATTTTACCTTCAGATCCTGATTAGATGGACATCTGAAGTCGGATGGGGAGAATCCTGTGAATCCCACTACTATAGACTGAATGGGTCTCCTCCAAAATTCATATGTTGAAACCTAATCCATAACTGTGATGGTATTTGGGGGTGGGGCTTTTGGGTCATGAAGGTGATTGGGTCATGAGGGTGGAGCCCTCATGAACAGGATTAGTGGCCTTATGAGGAGAGACCCCAGTGAAGACATAGCAAGAAGTCAGCAGTGTGCACCTGGGAGAGGGCCTTCCTCAGAGCCCATCATGCTGATCTTGCACTTCCAGAAATTTCTATTGTTTACCAGCCACCCTATCCATGGTATTTATAGCAGCACGCATGGACTAAGACGACCTTAAAAAATAAGAGCAGTGGGAAGTCACCCAAAGGAGCGATAGTAGGTATTAGGACTGTAAAATTTTGTACAAATTATACAAATTTGGTAATCCTGCACATTTCTTTATTTTTTATTTTGTTAGCCTCCATTTCCTCACAGGGTTTAGTAATTTAGCCCTCCCTTATGGTGAAAAGAGCATGACTCTCATTGAGCGTGGGGGATAAAAACTACTTGGGGGGGCAGTTAGGCAATATCTCTCAATTTTAAATGTATCCACCGAGAAGAGCTCACGTGTGCAAGGAAGGTGTGCACACAAGCAGGTTCCCTGCAGTGTTACTTGTTCAGGCTGAAGACTGAAAAGTACTAAACTATCCCTCAACAGGGACTGATTAATTATATCCACACTCTGGGAAAAAGACAATCTGCATGTGCCCCTGTGGAACAATTTCCACCATGTAGTGTGAAACAGAAATAAGCAAAAGTCAGAACTGTGTGTAGTGTGCTCACATGTGTATTAAAAAAAGACCATACACACAGGTGTCTACACACAAAGAGCACATGTTGGCAAAACTTTCCTTCTCTGTCACCACTATTCGGCTCTGCCGCTGGAGTGAAAATGCAGCCTCCAGACAATGTGAGAGTGGGCATGGCTGTGTTCCAATAAAACTTTATTTACAAAAACAGAGAGCTGGCTGATTCTGGCCCATGGGCCAGTATTTCAGGAAGATGTATAGATACACTGCTGGGAACAGGAGTTGCTTTGCAGGGCAGGGTGGGCCAGGGTAGGAGGGGGATTTACTTATCACTGAGTAGCCTTTCGTACTACTTGAACTTAAAAGATGATTATATCGCTTTATTAGGTAAAAGCAGCCTAATGAAGGGGAGGGCACAGATATGCTATTTGGAGAGCAGCAGGATCCAGGGAATACTACCCAAGGTTTGAGGAGCCCAATGTAATCTCCTAATACATCTCAATAAATCTTAAATGAGAATGTAAACTTCTACCAATTTCCTTAGAATTAGCAAGAAATTTTTGAACCTGGTTTATTTTTGAAGATTGTATAGCTGAACTGAAAAAACTTTTGCTGAGAATAACATTTACTCATTTACACCCGCTTGACTCACTCTCCCTTGAAGAACATCTATGGACAGTGAGCTGCCCTGCAGAATCCGTGTCCTCTCCAGCCACATCTCAGTGTCTCTCTGTGGGTTTCCCTGGGGTCCTGTTCTCAGCTCACTGCTCTTCTCACCCATACTCTTCCTGGGTCTTTGGATTTCAACTTGCACATACACAATGTCAACTCTTTATCTCTAACCCCACCTCTTGCCCACGCCCCCAAAGTGAACAGCCGATTGTTTGAGAGACATGTCCACTAAGATGTCTAAGGCACTCAACCTCAAGGAGTCCAGAACTGAACCTGACATTTCATCTCTTCTGTGTTTTCTGTCTCAGTTTATAGTGAGGCCATCCACTCAATGAGCCAAGCTTGAAACTCAAGAGCCATCTGACTCTTCCAGTTTCCCATACCCACATTAACAAATCACCTCATTAACACCCCTCAAACCCAGTCCTCCTTCATCCTGTTACCACGTCCAGACAACACCTTTGCTGACTCAGAACCCAGGTCAAAGGAACCCCAATCAAGCACATGGCTCAGAGTCCCTTACCAGTCTCGGCCTCCTCCTCAACAGTGAACTGAGTAGGGTTCCATCCACTCAGTCTCAAGTTCCTGCCAGTTATTGGGAAGTGTGGGAAAACTGACTCCCAGTGAACAAGGCAACACAAACTACAGAAGCCCAAGCACACGTTCGGAATTAGGTGTTGTGCCTATGGATGCACTTGATCTGGGTGTTGTGATAAACTTAGAAGATTAATCAATCCCAAATCAATCAAACTGTCTCCTCATTGTCCTAATTCATGGTAATTAGGCATAAATAGCAACTTACATAAATGGCTAGAATTAGAATGAATCTTACCCAAATGAATTTTTTGCTTTTTCTTTTCTTACTTTATTGGTCCATGAAATCTCGAATTAGCATTAGTTAATAGTTCCCGCTGATAACCACAGTGACTACAATGAAAAGCCCTCACATTTCTAAAGAGGTTTACAAAGGCTTCCAGAGCTGTCATGTCATTTAACATATCATTTAATTACCAGCTTCACCCTTACGTAAAAAGGCAAAGGCCGGCTCCTGGTCCCCCCACCCTTTCCCGGGGCCCCCTCTGCACCACCTTCCCCTGCACCTTCCTGAGAACGAATGCCTGGAGCACACACTTCTGACTCCACCCTGCTGCCTGGGGAGGCTGAGTGGGGCGAGGAGGCCTGGCTGCCTGCCCAGAGAGGGAAGGTCACAGGGCACCCGGAAGGGAGAGGAGGCAGGCACTCTCTGGGTCCCATGTCTGAGCCTCAGCAGTGAGGGACCAGAGTCCATTTTAAAGGAAGAAGGAGTGGGAGTTGGACAGCCCAGGCTGTCCTTCCAACCGTCATGGCAACTAGTCGTTCTGGCCATTCCACTGTACCGGTCACTTAGGTTTTTATTACATAGATTACAAGTAATCTCCCACCCATGCGAGAAGGGTATTTCCCCTCCCACCCGCCCAGGCAGAGAAGGAAGCCTGACCCAGCATGGAGCCTATCCCCACATGGGTTCAGTTCCTGGTGATGACGGCAGAACTGAGAAGGAAATGATAGTGAGGTCTGATCACCAGAGCACAGATGAAATAGGGTCTATTTCAGTGGTTCTCAACCTTCTGGCCCTTTAAATACAGTCCCTCATGTTGTGACCCAACCATAAAATTATTTTCATTGCTACTTCATAACTGTAATGTTGCTACTGTTATGAATCGTAATGTAAATATCTGATATGCAGGATGGTCTTAGGCGACCCCTGTGCAAGGGTCGTTCGACCCACAGGTTGAGAACCGCTGGTCTATTTGGATAATTCAATAAAAACCCAACAGGATGTTGAATGAAGCTTTTCCCCCAAATCATCATTTTCCCCAGCCCTTCCAGGTGCTGTTTACAGCCTTAAGGGAAATAGCAGGCACAAAGGTACACCCAGCTAAGTAGTTATAATTGCACTCAGGGCTAAATGGCACAGCCATTAGCAGCTCCTCAATGCACTCTCCTTAAGTCAGCGATTTCAAAATCCAGACACATCACAGAAGTGCATGCTTCCTTTCCCAGGGAAGGAAAGGGGTGGTAAGTCATGAATGGGAGGAAGAGACTGGAAGAAAGGTAATGAATAAGGTTTAGCCTGGGCACCAGTTATGAGGGACCCACAGGCCATATTTGCAGATTAGGTGGCCTCAGCCCCCTCCAGGCCCCTCCCTTTCCTGCTGCCTCTGCACACCTGCAATTCCTTCCAGAAACTCCTACAGGTTGGAGGGGGCACATGGAAGAGAGGAAAGAAAGTGCCTGTGTGGGCTGCAGGATGCCACAGACCTGGGCTTGATCCCTGGAGAAACAATTAGCAGCTGCAAGACTGATCAAACCAACCGCAGAAGCCCAGTTTTCTGATCTCAAAGTGGGGATTAGCACCCCTCCCCCCAGCTGCTGTGAGGGTTCAGGAGACCCTGTGACAAGAGTCACCCCACAAGCACAGGTGATCAGGCCTCTTTTTTTTTTCCCATGCCCAGCTTGCCAGACTCTGAATCTGGGAGGCTGTGCTGACTTTGCGGGTTTTTTTTAATGAAAAGAATTCACTAGGTAATTTTATGTAGACGACGTTATGTATACGACGATAACTGACTTTTACTTTTCTGATCAAAGTGAGAGGTGGAAATGTTTTAGGGAAGGAGAAAGCTGAGGAGAGCTAAGAGCTCGCTTGGGGGCGGGGTGGGAGAAGAGGAATCCACATGGGATCCTGAAACCATTGGGTTCAGCTCAGGACAGGCCCCTGCACCCCTCAGGAACAGCCCATTGAGCACCTGGAGCCCGGACAAGTCCCTCAACCTCTGCATCTTCATTGGTGTAAGGCGTTAATAATAGCAGTAACACCTGAGGAGTTTGGGGCTGAACAAGGGGGTGCACGCGCAGTGCCTCAGCACAGTCTAGAATAGATCGTGACCGCCTGGTAAATGCCAGCCGTGGTTCCGTCCCCTCCTCCCCATCACCTCCACCCTCAAGCCCAGACACTGCTGTTTCTCAGTGGTAAGCACTTTTTTTTTTTTAGATTTCCCCCCCCAGACTTTTGGCATCTTTTCTTATTTTTCCACCTACTTTCTATTCCCCCTAAAAGTCTCAACATAAATTCAATATTTTGGAATGAATAATGCTGGAATGCCTCTATCTAATGCTCTTTATTAATTTAATAATATCACTATTATTAATGTAAACTCATTCAATAGAGTTGTTACTCAGGACACTGTTCTAAGTGCTCTGCATGTAAGAATTCAACCCTCTCAACAGATCAGTGAGGTAGGCACCACCTTTATGCTTCCTACAAGACAGTAAACTGAGGCACAAGGAGATTAAGAAGCTGCCCACAGCTACAGGGCTAGAAAGTACTTTAGCTGGAACTTGAACCCAGAGAGTCTTGTTCCAGAGATGCACTCTTAACCCTTTAGCTAATACTGTCTCTTGGCATCTAAAGAAAAACTCTATTTTCCACAACAGTTTTGGTCCCTGACTAAACTCTTTCATTACTATGTCTCATCTAACTGTCCAAAAGCTGGAACAGAAATGAATAGCAAACCATGTTTACCATGTTTGAAGTCCTGAGCCTTCCACCCGGTTAGGGCTTGTTTATTTACATGGTGCAGGAGGCTGGGCCAATCCCTGTGGGAAGGGAGAGATGAGTCCATCTCCCAGCCCAGGAAGCCACGGAAGGAAAAGAAAGCTAGCTCGTCCTAAGAAATTCCTGTCTCATGTCCTGTCTGTTTACCTACTGACTCACCTGTTTTCGCAGGGGCAGTGACACCATTTGGGCTCTGAGAATCACTAATTATTTCAGAAAACTTCTGGATGAACTCCCTCTGTGTGGAGACTGTATTCCCTTTGTGGGCCACGTTCAACTTCGTAAACTTTGTATCATTATGTCAGTGTGAAAATAGGATTTGAAGAGTTTATTGACTTAGAAGTGTTAAGATTTTGTTTCTTGCTGAAGTCTTACAAAGAAGAATCATCACTTAAGAACACTAATCTAAAGATGAGCTCACTAAACAAACAAACAAACAAAAACCAAACAAACAAAAGAAAAACCCCTCATCCAGTTGAATGAGCTAAGGTCCTTCTACTGAACGTAGCTCCTTGATTTCAACAAAGCCACTGGTTCTCTTTGATGACATGCACATCACTGAACTCAGAGAAAGTTTTAGAGCACGACCACTAGCGCCAGGATGGCCCAGCCAAGATGAATTTCCTCCACCAGCACCCCCCCCCCCCCCAGCAGCACCCGAAGAGTCTGCAAAGGAGCAGGAAGGCAGGTCTCTTGCCCAGAACCTTACGTTCTCATTGTTAGAGGAAAGATTGCAACAGCAAATAATTATCCGACTGTGAGCAGGAAACTATAAGGAGGCAAAACACAAGGTCATACAAATTGAGAACGAACAGCCCTAAATAATAAGAGAGGGTAGTTTCAGAAAGCAAAGGAAAAGGCTTTCCATTCTCTGTTTATGAAAGTCAACATTTTCGTTAAATAAATAGAAGTCAGAAAGTCAGGAAAGTCTCAGAGGAAAACACAACTCCTTAGTAATCCACCTCCCCTGCGTAAGGACACTCTGTGGGTGGTGTGTCCTTCCAGACTGTTTTCAATACACCTTGTTGGGTGGTTTTTTGTGTGTTTTTTTGGGGGGTGGGGTGGGGATCTTGCTTTTTAATAAGAAGTCTCGCTATATAGCACCGTTTTATGTTTCTTTCATTTCACGGTATACCATGAACGAGTCCTAACCTAAACTGGGACTTTAAATTGTTAGAAAGTGATTTCGAACAGAAGTCAACATACTTCTCATAGGAAGAAAACATTTAAAGAACAGCATTTCCTTTTCTGAGCCTCCTCCACCAAGGCTTAATTGATTAATCCACACTTCCCGATAAGCCTGGGAGCAAAATTTTCAAACTGACAAGGACTTTAATGGTGATCGAGTCCAAATTCCTCCTTCTCTAAATGAGGAAACAGGCCAAACCATCATGTAACACTGTTCCGTTCTTGGGATGCTGGGGACATGTTTTCCCCATTACATACATGGTTGTACATCCACCTGAGCCCCTCAAGGGATTGGACCGAGCAGGGACCTCTAGGCCCCATACCCAGGCCCCTCAGGGTAGCGTTCTGTCCAGCCGGGCTCCACAGCCCCCTCCACTTAGAGGGTTCTGGCCAAAGTCAACACAAGTCTCCATGCTGCCCGAGTCACTGGGCACATGCCTGTCCCCTCCTAATGGTCTATACTGATCACTAGAACTATCTACATTTTCTCGTTTATTCCACTCAATACACCTATGAGGTAGGTACTATCGTTATCTTCATTTTTCAGATCAGGAAATTGAGTCACAGAGGATATATGTGGAGGAGCCAGTATTCTCAACTATGGTCCAATTTTAGAGCCTACACTTTTTAAAAAAATATTTATCGATTTCAGAGAGGGAGAGAGAGATAGAAACATGAATGATGAGTGAGAATCATTGATTGGCTGCCTCCTGCACACCCCCTACTGGGGATCGAGCCCCTAACCCAGGCATGTGCCCCGACCAGGAATTGAACGGTGACCTCCTGGTTCGTAGGTCAATGCTCAACCACTGAGCCACACCAGCCAGGCATAGAGCCTATACTTTTAACCACAATGCGAGGCTGCCTCTCCAAGCTCTTGACAGTAGCAAAACCCATCCAGAAAGTATTTTGAATCCACTCACCCCTCTCCACTCCATCAGAACCTCTCTGATCCAAGGCAGCATCTGCCTACATATGCAATAACCTCCTCACTAGCTTCCTTTGCTTCCCTCTAATCCATTCTCTGTACAGTTGCCAAGAAGATCTTTTAAACACATAAGTCAGATCACTCCCTCTCCCTAGTCTCACTCCCTACACTTACAACCCTCCACTGGGGTTTCATTGCACTTAGAATAAAATCAGAAATTGTTCCCACGGCCACAAGGCCCAGGTTCCTGTCCCTGCCCTCCTCTCCGGCTTCATCTCATTCTGCTCATTACACTCTAAGCAACACCAGCCTCTACAATTCCCTAGGACACAGCTTCTTCCCTGCCTCAGGACCTTGTACCGCTGTCCCTATGTTCAGACGGCTTTCCCTCCGGCCCTGGCCTGACGGGCCCCTCCTATCCCTCCATGTAGGAGGAATGTCCTTTCCTGGGGTCCTCTCTGATCACCCTTCTCGAATCGCTCAAGTCCTTCTTTTCTTCTAAGCACTTATCACAGTGGCAGTTACTTTGTTAACCTGTTTATTTCTTGTCTCCTGGACAGGCCTTTGTCTGTTTTCTCAACATGCAGGTTTTATTTTAGGTTAATATAATAAAGAAGTGAAAAGACTGTTTAGTTAAAAACTAAACATCCTGCCCTGGCCGGTGGCTCAGTGGTTAGAGTGTTGGCCTACACACTGAAAGGTCACAGGTTCGATTCCAGGTCAAGGGCACATACCTGGGTTGCAGGTTCAATCCTCCCGGCCCAATCCAGCATGTGGGAGAGGCAACCAATCGATGTGTCTCTCTCACATTGATGTTTCTCTCTCTCTCCTTCTCCTCCCTCCCTCTCTCCCACTCTCTATAAAAATCAATGGAAAAATATCTTCCAGTGAGGATTAACAATCCACCACCAACAAAAATCTAAGCAAACTTAGCCAACTGCATAGAACAGTAAAAGCAGATGCTTCAGATTGTCACACAAATTATAATGTTACAATCATCAGAACCGTGTGGTGCTGTGCTAGAATAGAGAGATCAATGAGATGAAATTTGGAAGCAGACCTGGGAGGTAACGCTTTTATCTATGGCTGTGGAAGAGACGGCCAGTTACCTTGCAAGCCCATCCTTCCTTTCTTCTGTAATAAGAGACCCCTATATTGTTTTAGCAGAAACGTGCCCCTCTAAAAGCCTTTCCCCAAAAGGAGATATATGTACTACTATTTGTAATACTTTAAACAATAAAATAAACTTTTTTTAAAAAAAAGACTAAATAAAGTCCTAAATTCCTTCGGGGGGAGGGGAGGAAAGTCCAGTATAGAGGACCAGCCAGTGAAATATAATGCCAGTATCTGGGAAAGTTCTTTAAAAAACCTAATCTGGGGGCAAGTGTGCCATGTTGTTATCTAGTCACCTTCGTCCATTTTTCTGCAAAAACTCCAACATAACGGCTAGCATTGTAGCTGCCGTCTCGGGACCACAAAGCACCAGGTCCAGCGAATATCAGAGACCTCAGCCCCCAAACCTCAAACCACTGAGGCGGCAGCAGCAAAGGCCCACTCTGCATTCTTGTCGTATGAGAAAAACAGCACCCGTCTATGTTTAAGATGACCATATGGAAAGAGTAATGCTTAACACACACACACAAGCTTAAATTTAAACCAGGCTAACATGTCAGCTTATACAACAGTCCAATCCCATATATAGCCAAGCGCAAAATTATGTGTCTCGGATGATGCTGAGCGTGTCTCACCCATCTGTATGTGGAGGCAGATGGAGGCTTTGGGTAAACATTGGGAGGAAAGCAGACTCCAAGATTCACCGAACCAACTCTAATGTTGGCCTGAACGGTGCAGCCTGCTCACCGAACCTCAGGTAAGCACGACTCAGCTTATGGCAACCCTCCTTTGGTCTGGTTCTGGCCATAGGCAGGCGGCAGGCCACATGATCTCTGAAAGTCACCTTACAGGTGAGCAGCCCTCTGCAGAGCTTGCTGTAACAAGCTTGTTACAAAGAAAAGATATCCTTGTCGTGTAGGGTGAACCATATTGAGCAGCTGTGAGTCACTCTCTCATTCCTCCCCTACCTGCCCGACCCCATTCCTCGCCTCCCTGCCACACACTTGACCCGTCCCACGCCCCCCATCTGACCCTCCTGCTTACCTGTGTGTACAACATAATGGGTTTGGAATGTGAAGTGGACAGTTCTGAATTTCAGTCCTGACTGCCCTAACCAGCCGTCACTAATCTTGTTACTCCCCTGCTTCCTCATCTGAGAGAGGGCCCAGGGGCTGACTCACATGGACACTGTGGGGACAGAGCTCACACATGGGCACATTCCGGCAGGAGGGCAGACTGGCACACGGGCTGCGTGAGGGTAAGGGGTGGAAAGCATTTAAACAGCAGCTGGAGGAGGAGCACCAAGTGTCACAGAGCGGGGGCTGTTCCAACGGGGACTGGACTCCATCCTCAACATCCACCCCCGTGTCTGCACACAGAGACGGCCTCCCAGAGGCAGCCACGGGGGTCAGCCCCCCGCAGGATGGTGCAGACGCCCCACCAAAGCCTTCAGCATTCTCACCATCAAGGGGGATCAGCTGGCTGCCCACTGTGCTATTCTTACGACTTTTTTGTAGGTTTACAATTTTTCAAAATAAAACAGCTTTCTTTTTGTTTGCTTGTTATTTTGTGTGTGTGGCGGGGGGGTGTAACGGGGACTAAATGCCTTTGAACGTCCCCGCCTTGTATGAGGATTCAGATGTCCATTCTGACATTCTGAGCAGCACCGACTTACACATCTTTACAAGCCTGGTGCCACTGCTGGCCTCTCTACAATATAAACTTCCTGAGTATTACCTGCTTAATGTCTTTGTTATAAAATAACTTTCGTTGCTCCATATTTATGAATTAGTTGATCATATATGCATGTTTCTATTATTTTATTGTCATAAAATATATAACATCAAGTTTACAGTTTTGACCAGTTTTGTGCGTACAATTCTGTGGCATTAAGTACATTCACTGCTTTGCAGCCATTACCACCGTCCATCCAGAGCTTCCTCTTGCCCAACTGAAGCTCAGTACCCATTCCACTCAAACGCCCACGTCTCTCCTCCTCCCAGCCCCTGGCAACCACCATTCTACTTTCTCTTTCTATGAACGTGACTACCCTGGGAACCCCATAGAGGAGAAGTCAGACAATATTTGCCTTTTTGTGACTGGCTCATTTTACTTAACACAATGTCTTCAAGTTTCATCCATATTCTTCCATTTAAGGCTGGGTAATATTCCATTGTATGTATAGACCACATTTTGTTTATCCATTTGTCTGTCCATGGGCACGTGCAACGACTGCTCCCACCTTTTGGCTCTTGTGAATAATGCTGCTATGAACATGGATGTTCAAACATCTGCCATGTCCCTGCTTTTGCTTCTTTTGGATACATATCTGATATATATGCCTTTATGCTCATATAGCCTACTTCTATCCCTCTTCAATTGGTTGCCCATCCAGCAAACATCTCCTGTGGTCCCACCATGTGCTAGGCAGGCACTATGCTAGATGCTGGGGAGATACAACTAGAAACTGCGCTGCCCAGGAGAATACAGAAAGAAACAGTGAGGTCCTGGGTGACTTGAACACAATCTCAAGAAACCCCAGTCATTTTGTGACATTTAAATTTCATTGTAGCGATAGTTCCCCAGAAAAGGCCACTAGCTAGCAGTTGGAAATGCTTCTTTTATTCAGGGATTTTCCTGCCACGATGTTGACTTTATGTTCCTTCTATCTTAGGATCCCTCCCCTGGTCCCCATCCCTTTCTTCAGCTCCAGAATCTCCATATGATTCTTTTCAAAAATATTTTTTCATTGATTTTAGAGAGAGGAAAGTAGAGGGAGAGACAGAGAAAAACATTGATCGGCTGTCTCCTGCTCATCCCCTACTGGGGATCAAGCCCGCAACCTGGGCATGTGCCCCGACCGGGAATTGAACTGGTGACCTTTTGGTGCATGGGATGATGCTCAACCTACTGAGCCACACTGGCCAGGGCTCCATATCATTCTACTAGTATGTTTTCATGATCTAGTCTTCACACTTTAATTTGTGTCTACCTGTGTGTCATCCCACCTCTCTCTCCTGACCCATCGGATGCAACATCCATCTGCCTTTGCCTGCCTCAGAATAGGGCAGGGTGGGTGCCAGAAAGGCCAAAGGGAGAACCTGGTGGAAGATGATGACTAGCAGAGAGAGCCTCTCCTTGTCGCATCAAGGTGGGATGTGGGGGAGTGAGAGGGGGTGGAAAAAGGATGGAACAGTTTAAATACTCCAAATATGCTGCAGAGATGCAGAGGAGTAGAAGGAAGAGAAAAGAAACCTGGGCAAGGACCTGTGCTGAGACTGTTCTTCCTGGTCTGCGCACCAGTGCCCACCTCTGTTGCAATCTGAACGAGCAGCTTTGTCACAGGCTGTCCAGATCTGGCAGGTGACCGTGAGAAATGCCAGGGTTCACGGAGCCTCCGGAAACAACCCATCCAAAAGCAGGCAGGCCGCCTGTCCAGGCTGAGCACAGGCAGCCCTCCTCCCAAGGGACTACCTGGTCTATTGCTCCCTTAACTAGATCAGAACACAACAAAGGGGACAGACAGAGGAGGAATGAAAGCAAAGAGCTAGAAGTGAGTGTTCATGGACGTTTACCTGAGGTGACAAAGTGCTCCACTGGCACCAGACACGTTTTCTGTTTGCTGCGCAAGGGAGAGCCCATCGGAAGGGGCTGGGTAGCATCTTGGAAGAAGAGAGTCATCATGGATTTTTTGGGAGATTTTTGCTGTTTGGTTTAAGGCTCCTCTTTCCATGCAGGGGGAGGGAAGAGAGGGCTCCAGCAGGATTAGATGAGGGTCATGAATAACAGTGTAGAATTCCAGGCACTGCTTCATGCTCTAGCAACCATGGCTAAAAGCACTCTTGCCATAAAGTTGTTTTGTTTTGCCTTTTAAAGTATTTTTTGTGCAATTACATCATCTGGTTGTACTCCTTTAAGAATCATGTATGACAGATTGCTGACAGATATATTAAAAGATGCTCACCCTCACTCGCTATAAAGTAAATGCAAGCCAAAACCACAATGAGATACCACCTCACACCGGTTAGAATGGCTATTATCAACAAAACATGAAGCAACAAGTGTTGAGAGGATGTGGAGAAAATGGAACCTTCACACCTGCTGGTGGGAATGTAAATTGGAGCAATCTCCATGGAAAACAGTATGGAGGTTCCTCAAAAAATTAAGAGCTACCATATGACCCAGCAATCCCTCTTAGGATATCTACCCCCAAAATTTGAAAACACTTATTCATAAAGATATATGTGCCCTTATGTTCATTGCAGCACTGTTCACAATATGTAGGACATGGAAACAACCCAAGTGTCCTTCAATGGATGACTGGAAAAAGGGGACGTGGTTCATACATACAATGGAATACTACTCAGCCATAAAAATGATGAAATTTTCCATTTGTGACAGACAACATGGCTGTATCTTGAGAGTATCATGCTAAGTGAAGTAAGTCAGATGGAAAAAAGACGAGAACCATATGATTTCACTCATATGGGGTATACAAAACAGAAGTCAACAAACAAATGAACAAACTCATTGACACAGATAACAGTATGGTGGTTACCAGAGGGGCAGGGGGGTGGAGGGAGAAAGAAGAAGTAAAAAGTGAAGGGGGTCAAATATATGGTGATGGAAGGAGTCTAGACTCTGGGTGGTGAGCATACAATGCAACATACATATGTCTTTATTAACTCATCTCACTCTAATAAATTTAATTTTAAAAATCCTAAAAATAAAAAAGAATCATGTGTGAGCAAAACTGTACATTATAAAATAACTGAATCTCTTGGCTAAATGTGGACTTGAGTTCTAGAGCTTGGGAGAAGGGAGTGTGCAGTGAAGCAGAGAGGACAAATGAGGCGCAAGCTTTACTTCCTATTATTTTGAAATTTCTGAATTCAGCTTCATCTGACTGTACGTAAGTTGAAAAGTACTTCTGTGTCACCTACAAAAAACATCTCAGTTGGCGGTATAAACATGCGAGGGAGAAGGAAGCCTTCAGCACAAACAGCTCCTGAGGCAGTGCTCGGATGATGCCGCGAAAGGCCCGCCGGCCTGGGCTGGGGTGAGAGCAGCTCTCCCTGGTGAGACTGTGAGGGAGCACATGAGAACAGCAGTAATTTCAGTGCAAACCACCATGGGACTGATGACAACTACTCTGATGTGAGGCCCACAAGGACTTCCAAAGATGCCAAGTTTTCAAGCCTCATTAACTGTGGGGAAGGCCTCTAACAAAAATCCTCGTATTGTTAATTCCTCAGGCCAGGACATCAGCGGCCAAATTGGCAGAAGACATTGAAGGTTTCTATGAAAAAGGACAGAAATAGGACCCAAACAGATCTGGACAGACTTGGATCTAGTAAGAGCAAACCTAACAGAGATAAAGACTAACACTGAGGTCCAAGAAATTAACTGCACCCGTCCCAGGTGGAGAACTGTGGTGCAAAAGGAGCATCTATGGAGAACAGCTGTGTTTTGGCTGACTCCATTATTTGGAAGAATCTGTTTAGCATAAGACTGCCAGACGAGTTTTCCTTTTAAAGGCAGCAAAACCAAATCAAAACCAAATCAATGTGGTTCTCCCAGAGTGAGGATCACAGAGCTGCAGAACCCTAAAGGGATCTTAGAAAGAATCTTCCACCAGTTTAGACCTTGGGACAGAGGAAGGGATGGGTTTGTGTCTGGGCACAATCTTCTACCAGTTAAGCAGCACAGTGAGAAGCTAGTGACCAAAGAGGGAAATGAAAGGGTAAGACCAAACGAGTAAAAATTCAAGAGGAATGAAAGCTGGCTCTAAATATTTTTAAAAATATAGTTTTTATTGATTTCAGAGAGGAAGGGAGAGGGAGAGAGAGATGGAAACATCAATGATGAGAATCACTGATTGGCTGCCTCCTACATACTCCCTACTGGGGATCAAGCCCGCAACCAGACCTGTGGCCTGCCTGGGAATGGAACCGTGACCTCCTGGGTTCATAGGCTGATACTCAACCACTGAGCCACATCACTGGGCTTGGTTCTAAATATTAAAATGCAGGTTGTTGGGCCCAGAGGTCCCAATTCAGCAGTCTGTGCTCAGAATTTGTATTTTCCAGGTGCAAATTAATAAGTTCCCAGATGATGCTGATGCAGCTGGTCCAGGGACCATACTTTGAGAACCACTGCTCTAAGTAAATATATATATAACAGAAATGGGACCCAAACAGATATATATATAATTTTTTTTTTTTTTTTTTTTTTTTTTTTTACTAAGACGCAATGGCCTATTTCTTAGTAAGCCCAATTTAGGGAAACTTTATTGGTTTTAAAACTCCACACATTGGTATTTAAAATTATGCTTAAAAGTTCCACCTTTACTTTCTGGCCCTTAGCGTTTCTTATTAGTTCAGCTTCATAAAGCAGACTTCTGTTGCTGCTTCATTTTCTGGCATTTTATGTAACAGGCCATTTCTCTCTGGTCTTCTTCCACCTTTCCTTATTTTTCTAGTATGCTCAGCAGAACAAGCTTCAAGACACATGAAGATGTGACCTGCTTTTATCAAATGGTATCTGGCTGTCCCACATCTTCTAGAATAGTAAATATTGATCCACTCCTTTCCCCAAAGCCCACACCAAGCTCACCATTCCCAGGGGCCCATTAGGGTTTGAAGCAGCTGCATTTAATTCCTCATTAATTTTGTTTGATCTTATGTACTTGAAGCTTCAGCCTTTAGATCTCACAAGGAAAATTACCAGCAGATGGAAATGCATATAAAGTGACATGTAAAGCAATGCAAATTAATACAAACCATGTATCTCTACATTGCTTAGGAAAAGTCTGATATCTGCTTTGCTCCTCTGCACTGTGGTGAGCGTCACGGGACCCTTTTATTACAATTAACTTAACTTTGTCTTATTTATTTTGTTTGTTACAGCTAATGTTACAGAGCATCCGGCACCTGATACTTGTGGACATGCTAAGTGAAGATGCCCCTGCCTGTGAGTTAGGCAAATGGGATCCTGGCCTTAACTTTGCTACTGTTCGGCTCTGAAGGGCTTGGACAGGTTCTCAAAATTCTCTAGGTCTCAGATTCTACATCTGGAAATGATGGAAACGACATCATCATAATACATCCACCAGCACTAAGGCTTACTGAGCACTCACTATGTACCAGGCACAATGCGCGCGCGCGCACACACACACACACACACACTGTACATGCACCATACACACACACATTGGGCATTCATGATGCACATGTGCCTACCTTGTGCATACATCATACAAACATTCATACATTGTACAGACACTGCACATACATAATGCACACATGCAATCCTCACAATAGCCTGCAAGAAGTCACCGTAGAGCGTGTACCCCTTAGGTGTGGTGCCATTTCAGAGGCCAGGAGACCAGGCAGAAAAGTCAGGGAGCTTGTACAAGGTCATGAGGTAGTGGTGGGGTCACTCCAGAACCACTCTCAGCCACTCTGCAGCTCTGTTGTGAGAATTCCATCAGTGTTTCTCCTAATCATTAAATTTGCATATCTACGAAGTAAAACTTCAAACTTCATAGACATAAGTGCTTCAAAATTTGTCTTAGTAAGAAGTTGAAATTTGTTATATGAGTTTGATATCAAAATGCCAGCATGACCAGGCTGTTTTTACCAAACGCTCCCAGAGTGGAAGGGGCTGCAGACATCCTGTATGTTCACCCCTCCTTCCCACTCGTTCATTCCATTCACAGATCAATGTGTGCGGCTCTCTCATCTTAAAAAAGCCAGCACTTGCCCAGCTAGTGTGTCTCAGTGGTTCAGCACTGACCTATGAACAAGGAGGTCACAAGTTCAATTCCTGGTCAGGGCACATGCCCAGATTGTGGGCTCAATTACCATTAAGGGGTGTGCAGGAGGCAGCCAATAAATGATTCTCTCTCATTGATGTTTCTCTCCCTCTCCCTTCCTCTCTGAAATCACTAAATATATATATTTTAAAAAGCCAGGTCTCTGTCCCACCTCTCATTCAAAGGGCAATTTCTAGGGAGGTAAGTGTAGGCCCCCACTGCGCGCGCGCACACACACACACACACCCCGCGATGCTCACTCCCACTGCAGATGAGGTGGAGATCCAGCACCGCCTGGTTTTCCTCCACCTCTTCCCATGAAGGCAGGGGCTTTTTTCCAGGTCCACACCCCTCCCCCACCCACCACAGGCTTAAAACAACAAGTGACCCCCAGCTCTTTGGAAGGTAATCTGCAGCCTGCTCTATCCAGACATTTAAGTATTTCTACTCTCAAAGCCTAGAAAGCAGCTCAGACTTAACAAAACCTAACTTGTTTTTCTCCCCAAATCCGCCCCTCCTCCACTGTTCCCTCTTGTGTACATGGCAGCACCATATACCCAAGTGCTCAAGCTTAAACTCAGCGGCGTCACCCTGCACTCTCACACCCTACACAAAACTAGTCACCAGGTCTGCCTTCAATCCACCCACTTGTGTCATCCCTGCTGCCACAACCTCAGCCTAGGCCACCAGGCCTCTCACAGCCCGGAACCAGCCCTGTCTACTTGAAGGGCTGTCGAGTCCATTTTCCACACGGCCCCTGCAGCTTTGAATTTAACTCTCACCAGGATACTTTCAGATGTGAAACAGTCCTGAGGATCAATTCCGCAAGATGGCCCAAAGATCTGGCATCATCTAGCCCTGGTACCTGCTGACCTCAGCTGGTGCCATTCTCCCCCAGGTCACACTAGCCGGGTTCAGTCCCTGCTCTCCCCTCCTCAGTCTCAGGGCACACCCTTCCCTGGGCGAGCACACTTCCCCTTTAATCCTCTTCCTCCTTCCACTTGGTTTATGCAGCTCCTACTCACCCTTCAGGTTCTAACTTCAATCTCCCCAAGAAGGCCTCTTGCCTTCACCCCAGCACACCTGTGCTCCCCCAGCACCCAGGACGGCCGGGCACACAGTACGTGCTCCATACATTTGGGTTGATGAAGTGACTTTTCATCCTTGCAGTACATAATCCTGTCTCCCTGCTTTTGAGGCTGACATAGTTTTACTTCCAGTCCCTGGTGCTAATAGCCCCAGGTCCCCAACACCAGCGGCCCCACTGTCTGGTGATTCTCAAGGGAGAGGGAGCAGAAGCTGGGCACTGTCGGTATAGTCTTATGTCTCTACCTGCCCCTGCCTCCATGACCCAAGTTCATGCCGTTAGTTCCATAACGATTTACTGCCCTATCCTGAGGGTACTTAGCCTGGTGGACTCATTGCCCAATTACACCATTCACACACCACCACCCCCCCCCCCAAACCACCTCTCTGCAGACTGTGTGGCATTTAGCAAATAGCTGTAAACTTTACCCCTCAAAGGAATGGGTTCAAGTAATAACCAGGAGGGGACACTTCTCCCCACTCCCAACGGAACTCTTCAGTCTTTCCCAGAAACATTCAGTGCCACACAACCCGATTCTGTGATTCTTCAACTATGTGTTTCTCTGCAAATGCAAGTTAAACAATGATTCAATAGCATCTTAACTGGTCATTTCTCACAGCGAAATGGATCCTTAGAAAGTGCCATATAGAAACTGCTCTCGCAACGATTCGCTTGCCTTTAAGGACTTTACTTCCTCATGGCACTACCAACAAGATCGGTGCCAAGGACGGGCTCTAGAATATTTGATAGGCGGCTTCATATAAAGGGCATGTGTGTGCATGTAAGATAAGGTCAAACGGGTGGCTTTCATGCCTCCCAAACAACGTGGACTTATCTATCCCCAACTCCCTTAAGATTCTAGTTTGCTGCTTTTTCATTTTGAGGACGCGGAAAAGTCAAGTGCCTCAAGGCTAAAGCCAGCTCTCCACTGGCCCAGCCGGGCTACAATACCCAAGTTTCCTGGGCTACAACCCCGTGAAAAAACCTCCCGCAAGCGGGACAGTTGTACAAAACAACACCACCCGCGAGCACCGTTAGCCTAAGTGAAGACCGTAAAGCCGACTCGAATGCACACCTCTTGGCTCGGGTCCCCGGAGCTCCCAGCCCGCCGGGACGGCGCCGCCACTTCGCCGGGGGATGGAGGACTCCCGGCCAGCTCCGCCGCGCCGCGCCGACCTTAGAAGCGCAGAAGATCGTCCCTGCCCAGGGCGCCGCGGGAGGTCAGTCCCGCAGCCTCCGGTGCCCGAACTAGGAGGAGACATCCCCACCCCCAGCCCACACACCTTGTCCTATTGGGGAAGCCGGGGAAGCAGCCCGTTCCCGCGGGCGCCGCCTCCCTCTCCCTCCCATTCGCCTCCCGCCGCCTGGGGGCAGCGTGGCCGGGCCCCGCAGGTCCAGGTCGGAGGAGAGGCCAGCAGGCGGGTCCGCACACACGGGCGCGGGGACCCCGTCCTTGGGCTCCCCTCACCTGGGCGGGTCTAGGTGACCCTCAGGCAAAAGGACCAAACGGCGGGCTCCGGCCCCGGGAAGGGGCGCATCCCGGCAGCCGTGTCCGCAGCCGCGTCCGCACCCGGGGGGGGGGGGGGGAGCCCAGGGAAACCCTGGGACCCGCGCCGCTATTCGGCCATCCCGCTCCGCATGCCCGGGGGCCGGGGTGTGGACACGCGGACCCCATCTCCCAGGACGCCCTCGCCCTTCACGCGCCGGCCGCCCGCACCCTCCGCCCTGGTCCCCAGGGAACTTCCAGCGTCCGGCCTCCGCCCGGGGCCCTGAAGTTCCTGCGCCCGGCGGAGCCGCCCCCGGCCCCCGACTCGGTCTCCGCCGTCCGGTGCCCGCACGGGCCTGGGACACCCGCAGGCTCAGCTCAGGATCCGGGCGACTTCCCCGGCCGATCCCCGCCCCCGTCCCTCGAGAGGGACGGGCGCCCAGGTTTCCCCGGGAGGCAAAGTGAAAGTCGCGAGGAAGAAGGGTCCGGCCTCCCAGCGGCTGGGACAGGGGCCCCGCACCCGCCGCCGCGGGACAGCCCCACACCTCGCCGGCCGGCGAGACGAAGTCGACTTACGAAAGAGAGCGGGCCGCCCCGAAGCGGGGTCCCCTCGGCTGCAGAGGTCGTCCCGCAGGGGGCCTCGGCTGCGCTCCGGCTCCCGCCTCCTCCGCCACCTCGGCGGCGCGCCCTGCCAAGGACTTGCTCTCCCTCCGCCGGGGGTGGGAGAGCTCCGAGCGGCCCCCGTGACGTGGAGGGGAAAGGAGGAGCGCCGCCGCCGCGCTCCCGCAGAGGGAGCTCCCGGCCCGCGCTCCGGGGTCCCGGCCCCGCGCTCCGGGCAAAGTTCCCAGGCGCGCGCGGCGCGCTCCGTTCGGGTCGAGCCGCAGCTGTCCCGAGCGTCCTCCAGGTTGGGCTCCCTCCCCGCGTTAAACAGACCAGAAACCCGCGGCCCGAAGAGCTAAGCGACTTGCCCCAAGTTGCTCGGAGCGGTCAGAACGCAAACTCACGTCTGCGTTTTCTTGCTTCCCCCCCAAGGCTGGGCTCCGCGAGGCTCGGCTTTGCGGGACTCGCCCATTTCCATTGGTAAGATAACTGCCCCGGAGAAGCAGCGTGGGAAGGGGGAGCTTTATGCCCAATAAATAGACTACAAAGTTGTTTTTTTCAATCAGTGCCTACATGCCAAATAGACACCGCGGCTTCCTCTTGACCCGCAAGCGGGGTGAGGGTGGCGTGCCGCGCGGGCGCGGTATCCGGTACCAATCTGCTCACCCCAAAACTGCCTGAAAGCAAGCACACGCCTACTTAGCCGATTGGGCAATACCCATCACTGGGCCCGTGTAGCGGGTTCCTGTGCATAGGCTGGCTTTATTAAACGGGCGCTCTGCTCTGCGCTGTGCTCGGAATTCATTCCTGCACCCGCAGGCGCCCCCGCGGAGCTCCCCCACTTCGAGGGCCAGAGCTCCTAGGGTCTGTGGTCTGCCTGGTGGGGCAGGGAGCGCACCCGGAGAGCCATTCCCAACTGGTTTCTTTACTCCCTCCTCGGTCTAAGGTGACTGAGGGCCTGCTGTGTGCCTGGCTGGATGGTGGGGAGCTGGAAAGGACCTGGTAAATCGGCTAGGAGTCCCGAAAGGGATCCCATCGTCTTTACTCCCAGGATCGAGTCTGTCCACAGTAATAGAGACTCTGAGACTACCCTGCCCTTTAAAAAGTTCCCTGTTCTCAGGGGGAGCAAGTAATATCCATTTTACAGGCTTGTTTTCAAGCAAATCCTAATTTTGCACTCATCTTTTTTCCCAGTGGGAACTCCCCTCTCTGGAGTCATTAAAAGTCACCAATTCACCTCTCTGGTCTCCCTCATTTGCACATCAGGATCATGATGGCTACGGTGATCGCGATGGCGATGACAAAAACCACGGAGGCTTCTATTATCCATCAAAGGTGCTAATTCTAAGCAACTTATGCAGATTAACTCTTTCAATCCTTACAGCCTTAGGAGGGAGGTGCCATTTCTATTCTGATTTTATAGATGAGAAAGAGGGAGGCAAGTGAGGTGAAATAATTTGCCAGTAAGTGGCAGGCCAGAACCCAGAAGCAGGAGGTCTATCCTGGTGTCCGTGCTGTTAACATCTGAGGAAACTGAGGCCTCCAGGACTGGAATCCAAATGGTTCACCAGCCACCAGCAGCCCAGCTCACATGGGCCTCCAGTTACCTCAGGAAGGCCGCCATGAAATCTGCGCACACACTCCCAAACAGGTCCATGTTATTATTTTAATATATCATATCATAAAGTGGTTATCCATTTAACTCACTTGCTCTAGTATCTCCAACTCCCAGACCAACCTTTTTGTCATAAAGAGAACTGTTTCTAGGATGGGACTCTAAAAACACCACTAACATGAATTCTGTAAACTTTGTGTTAGATTATTCTACACTCAGACCATACCCAGCGCTCTCCCTGTCCTGTCCACCCACTGCCTTCACTTAGCCCCTTCCTTCCCTTGAAACCACCCTCCGTTCAGCGCCTGGGTCTTCAGAAAGCAGTTACCTGAGGCTGGATGGTGGCCCCAGAAGGCCTCTGCTAGTACCACAGCATGCTCAGCATTCCCAGGGGAGTCTCCCAGGGCTGCTGTAACAAACTCCCCAAATTGGGTGACTTACAACAGCAGAAATGTGTCTTTCATGGTTGTGGAGGCCAGAAGCCGAAACCAAGGTGTGGGCAGGGCTATGATCCTTCTGCAGGGAAGACTCCTCTGCCTCTGAGCTTGTGGTGGTTGCTGCCCGTCCTTGATGTTCCTTCTTGCAGCTGCGTCATTCCCATCTCTGCCTTCACCATTGCTTGGCCTTCTTTTCCTGTGTCTCCTCTGTGTCCAAACTTCTCTCTTCGATAAAGAATACCAGACATTGGATTTATGGCCACTCTAATCCAGTATGGCCTCATCTTAACTTGATTACATATGCATGTACATGAATTTTGGAGGGACCTTATTCAACCCAGTACAATGGCCAAAAGTCATTCACTGTTAATGAAAATGTGTTGCTTGAGTGGAGGATGCAAAGAGATATAAGCCACAGTCCCTGCCCTCAAAGAAAGACACTGTAGCTACAGAGGTAGTCCCTGCACCCAGAACGTAACTAACCAACAAGACAGGGGATGCTAAGGGCCAACTGACTGGGACAAAAGGCAATTCATGGGCCAGGTTTGAAAGCTCCTCGGGGAATTCTAATGTGAGCCCGGGCTGGAAGCCCGCTGAGACCCACAGCACTGCTTTGGAGTACTCTTGAGTGCTGCTAGGCGGTACTCCAGTGGCTTCCAGCTTCTCGTGTCCCACGGCTGGGATCCTTGATCCCCTAGTCTGAAAGGGACATGTGCAGTTATTGCGTTATATACAATAACTCAATTTGGGGAGAACTATAGTCACTTTCTCTATTGTGGAAAAAAAGTGTTATTTAAAGCAACTGAATGTAATCTCTTATACTTCATGGCTAGACCAGAAAACACTTCACGAATATTTTAATAATGAGAAAGCTGAGGCCCCCTGGGCAAAGCCTACATGGGCAGGGGGTGAGTCACAGAGAGTCAAATGCTATGCTTATAATAAAATAGGAGGAAACATAGGAGAATTTTGACTTCCTATGGCAGGCCTGGAGAAAGGTGATGGGTGGCCCAGGAGAGAGAAGGGGAAGATGTGGAAAGAATCTATAGAAGTGGTTTTCAGCCTGGCTGCACATTAGCATCGCCTGGGGAACTTAAGCAATTACTGATGCCCAAACTTACTCTCAAAGATTCTACTGTAATGGGTACAGGGATGTATGTGTGAGTGATGCAGCAGGGTTGTTAATCAGTGGTTTAGAGAGAACTAGGGAGACTGAGCAACTTCTCATAATAACAATATATATGATTTATTGAGTAACCACTGTGTGCCAGCCAGTGGGCTGCTCACTTTACACAGATTATCTTATTAAATCCTCACAAACAAGGTTAAATAACTAGTGAGTGGGGGAGCCAGGATGTGGGCCTAGAGCCTGCATTCATATCCATTGTCCTATACACCTCAACCAAGGCCGGGTCTGAAGGGAACATCATCAAGGACTGAGTCCCTGCGGGAGAGGCCGCGTTCAGTCATTTCTAAGTCGTGTGCTGTGCTGTAACCTCTTCCCCTTTACCACCAAGCCTTCGGGGAAGCCTACTCCTGCTCCACAGCAGCTGGGGTGCATGGTGCTTCGGGAAAGGCCCAGGTGGGGTGGGATCAGCATGAGGCAGGGGCATGTGGGAGGTGGTGACCGCACAGTGGCTGTGCTGAGAGCTGAGAGCAATGACCAGGGACCGAGTTGATCAACAGGCTGATGGATTTTTCTCAGAGAAAAGCAGCTACAGTGGGAGAACATAAGTCTATTCTTGGGAGAAAGAATAGAGCATAAGTCTATTCTATGTAGAGAAACCAGGGTACCTAAAGTGGGGGAGTGTGGTGAGCCGGCATGGCCTTGGCATACTCAGCCCCAGGGCGCCTTATGTGCCATGCCAGCTCAGCTTGGTTCAGTGACCCTGCGTGGGGGCGGGGAGGGGGGGGAGGTTGAAAGGATTGAGAAAAGACAGACAAGAGAGTGAAAGCTGGGTCTCGGTGGGACACTGCTCCCTGATGAGGAGACAGCGCCAGCGCCCACACCCCTGTCTTTATTTTATAGCAGATGCCACGAGGCAAAGTAGGGGCGTGATCAAGTTGTTTACAGCATTCTCGTGAGTTCCAACCCTACTCAACTACATGCACCTGAACTCTACCACAAGGCACGTGGGGCTACGTGTTCGGACCATAGGTTCAAGCTTAATTGTGCTGGGAGGGCCCTGCCTTCCAGCTGGGACTTGCACGTGGCAATGAGAGGACCCTGTCCTTTCATTAGTCCGAGGTTTGAACCTGGCCAAAACACTGTAGCCGCGCCCTATATATCCCCCTTTACTTTTGTTTTTAAACACGCCCATTTACATTATCAAAAAAACTCTAAATAAATTATTCAGCATCATCAAAACAGACTTCTGGCTATTAACAAAACCATAAACAGCAATGTTACCAAGAGAACAAAACTCTGGCTAAAAACTCTGGCTAATAACAAAGCAATACCAATGCAAAATCAAGCGACAAACATGTTAACATTTTCAGGATAAACAACATCAACCACAGCCGTCTTCTGCTTTACAGTGGCTTAAACAAAACCTAGGAGATTTCCACCTTACTTTATACCTCCTAATCACACCGCTTGCTTCTTGCCGCTTCTTTTCTACTGTTTATTTCTATAGCTTATTTCTCTATTCCTACAGCTCTTATTTCTACTTATTTTCGCTATTTCTACTACTTATTTTCTGACGTCTACCGCTTCCACAGCTTATTTCTCACCGCTTATTTTCTAAAGCTTATTTCCTACCGCTTAGGTCTCTATTTCTACCACTTATTTTCACCTATTTCTCTATTTCTACAACTTACTTATTTCTCTATTCCTACTGCCTACAGCTTATTTAAGAGATCTCTTACTTTCTACCACTTATTTCCTAACGTTTATTCACTTATTTCTATCGCTTATTTTCTACTTATTTCTTACTTCTACAGCTTATTTCTACCGCTTATGTTTTACAACTTATTTCCTACCGCTTATGTCTCTATTTCTACCACTTATTTCTACTTATTTCTCTATTTCTACAGCTTATTTCTCCTTACCTATCTTTAGCTTAACAACTTATTTTCTTATTTTTGTTTCTTTAAGCTTACTCTCTGCGCGCGCCTTGGAGCCTCCTTTCAGGGGAGGTTAGTGGCTTTTGCCCTGTATGTTGACGAAAGGGCTCAAGTCACCCCACTTGGCCTCTAAAAAAAAAAAAAAAAAAGGAGGGCCACAATCCCAGGGAGCTAGGGGCTCCCAGGCATGCATTACTGCACATAAAATCATTTGTGGCACAGAGCTGGGCTCTTCCAAATTTAACTGCCTACCCCTTAATACATCCTAAATATCTCTCTTTTGGGGTCGGAGCACTAAGAACCAACATTTTCTTAAACCTCTTCATTTCCATCACCAGCATATATTTTGGGGCCATTTTAACACAAAGAAACAGTTTTTGTTTTGTGCTGTTTAATCTCTTCATGACAGATAATGTGTAGGCTGTAATGAACAGAACAAAGAGGCTGTGCTGAGATGCAAGTGTTGGGCGATTGGTGAGGCTCAACCCCCAGCTAGGAAACTCGCCTTACCACTTCCTTGCCTCCGGCTTTGAAGGGACAGGACCCAACTTCCTATCTCATCCAGGTGTCTTGTGTACAGAAATGTCAACTGCCTTTACCTTTACAAGTACCACTATTCACATTACAGCTTAAAATGTCTGCACCCATTGTTTCTATTTTAAAGCCCCTGTCAAAGTAGCCAAAATGAAGGAATGTGAACTTAAAATTTGCCCCAGGAATTTAGAGGTGAACCATGCAGCAGCCTGTGCTGAACAGGCTGAGTTGATCTGACATGGCCTCAAGTTCTGTTGCTCTTATTTAGGTGGGAAAGGAAAAGGGGATGTGAGAAGATGATGATCGAGCTTAAGCAGAAACTTACCACATTTCTTGGCCTTTATGTATTTAAGAAAGATATATCCCTGGTTTCCTGTAAAATCGGCTTCAACAACAATGAGATGAGGAAAATAGAAGGAAAGGGAGTCCAGAGAAACAAATGTGGAGGTCACGTGCTGAGTACTAGTACTGAAAACCCAAAGAGACTTGAAACCCAGGTCCTACGGGCACATGCATTAACTTAAAAACAACAGGATTGCCCAAGCTGGTTTGGCTCAGTGGATAGAGCGTCAGCCTGCAGACCAAAGGATCCCGGGTTCAATTCTGGTCAAAGGGCACGTACCTTAGTTGCAGAGTCCTCCTGGGCTAGGCCCCAGGTCCTGGTCAGGGCTCAAGCAGGAGGCAACCAATCAATGTTTCTCTCACATCGATGTTTCTCTCTGTCTTTCCCTCTCTCTTCTACTCCCCTAAAAATCAATGGAAAAAAGTCCTCAGGTGAGGATTAACAAACAAACAAACAAACAACAAACAAACAGGATAGTCTCCAGGAAAAGTGAGTTTAGGCAGTATCTCGGAGGCATGAGCTTTACTCATTCTTTATACCTGGAACTCCCTAGATTGAAAAAGGGAGCCCACGAGCAGACACCAGTATGTTCGCCCTGAAACTTGCCCAGTAAGACGTCTGCACTCCATTACCCACCAATGAGCGTCGCCACCTTCCCTGATTGCCTGCCATTCACCAAAATGAGCAAACACTGACTCCCTCAGGATGTGGAGGTGGAAGGAGCCAATAGAGTCATCATCACTCAGAATGATGTTGACACTGTTTTCAACATTTAACATACGCTTTCAGGCAGATACATTGGTTGAGAGAAATATATGATGCATAACAGTGTGAGCCTGAAGCCAGATGACCAGGTGTAAGTCCTAGCTCTGCTACTTGGAAGCTGTGTGACTTGGGGCCAAGTGACTTCATCCTGTATCTCCATTTCCTCATCTATAAAATAGGAATACTATTTCTTACTTCATAGGGTGTGGTGAGAATTAAATGAGTTAAAACCCTGGAAGTGCCTAGACCAATGATTAGTATATATTAAGTGTTCAATAAGTATTAGTTCTCACCCCAACCCTTCCCCCTCACACACATGGCGTTTTGTTTTTTTGTGTTCTGGCAGCCTGGAGTCTGTACAGCTGACTACTCTCTTGCACATGGGGATGTACTTACTTCTCTCAGCCAATCAAGGTAAACCCGCTTCCCTGGTTAGTGACTGATTAAGGAGCACGCAGATGGTACAATTCTGAGACACTGGCTGATTTTCTCGGGTGGTGGTGATATTCAGGAAAGGTTTATTCCCAAAGGATGTGCATTGAAAGAAAATGTTTCCTTTCTTCTTATAATGATGCTATTCCTGCATGTACACCTGCCTGTAACAGCAGAGCCATCTTGGCACTGGGAAGGGAGCTGAAAGAAAGACAGAAATGTAATCACATTGTTGAGTGGAAGAATTGACCAATCCTGAAGTTCCTACCTCTGGACTTGTGTAAAATAACGTATTTACTTTATTGCTTAAGTCGTTTTGAGTAGGGTTTTGTTATTGTACTTGAAAACAGCCTAACTGATTGATATTTCTTGAGCATCTAGTTATGTGGGAGATATTTTACAGGAAACACACAATGTGTAACCCTAAACATGATCATAACAAGTTTTTCAGCTCCTTGCGGGAGATAGGCCATGAAGAGAAAACTAATAACTACCAAGCAGTAGATATTAAGTGCTTGGGTTTTGGTGGTCTGAGAAAGCAACACAAGAGTTCATACATGAAGAGAAGGCTCAAAGAATAAGGAAAACATCTATGAGCAGGAGGAGAAGGAACATTCTAGGTCAGTGGCTGGCAAACTGTGACTTGCGAGCCACATGCGGCTCTTCGGTCCCTTGAGTGTGGCTCTTCCACAAAATACCACGTGCGGGCGCACACATACAGTGTGATTGAAACTTCGTGGCCCATGCGCAGAAGTCGGTATTTTGTGGAAGAGCCACACTCAAGGGGCCAAAGAGCCGCATGTGGCTCGCAAGCTGCAGTTTGCCAACCACTGTTCTAGGTAGTATACACAAATGTAAGGGATACTTGGAGATTGTATTAGTTTGCTAGGGTTGGGGGCTTAAACAACAGGAAGTTATTCTCACAGTTCCCGAGGGTAGAAGTCCAAGGTCAAGGAGTCACAGCAGAGCTGATTTCATTCTAAGGCCTCTCTCCCTGGTTTGCAGATGGCTACCTTTTCACTGTGTCCTAACAGAGTCTTCTATCCTTGCAGGTGCATCCCTGAGGTCCTTTTGTGTAACTAAGTTTCTTCATATAAGGACAACAGTCATATTAAATTAGGCGCAGCCTTATTCTAACTTAATCACCCCTTTAAAGGCTCTATCTCTAAATACAGTCACATTTTGAGGAGCTGGGGATTAGAACTTCAATATATGAATTAAAATATTACATATATATATGTATGTATATATACACACACATATTTTCATTTCAGAGAGGAACGGAGAGGGAGAGATAGTAACATCAGTGATGAGAGAGAATCATTGACTGGCTGCCTCCTGTACGCCCCCTAATGGAGATTGAGCCTGTAACCTAGGCATGTGCCCTGACCAGGAATCGAATCTTGACCTCCTATTTCATAGGTCAGTGCTCAACCACTGAACCACACAGGCTGGGCTCAACATATGACTTTTGAGGGGAAACAATTCATCCCATAACAGGGATGAAAAAAGTTTACGAGCGAGTCAAAGTTAAAGATGATTGGGACATGAAGCTGGAAGGTTATATAGGATCACAGAGTAGGCGGCCTTGAATTGGACCTAGATTTTCCTCTTGAAGCAGCAGGGAAGTAAAATAGATCTTTAAGAAGAATTTGGCACAGTGTGCCACAGGTTTTCATAAGGAAAAATGGGGGTGGGTTAGGATTGCTGATGCACATTGTCTAAACATGCACTGGTAAAGGACTGAAGCCAGGAGGGGAAGTGGAAGGGACTGAATGAAAGAAACTGAGGAGAAAGGGACAAGACGTATGCTTGGACATCAGCCACCAGGCCAGTGGAAGCCTGTACTACAGTAATTCAAGCCTTTGAAGGAAGTTTTATTTTGTAATTTTTGTAACAGGATTGTAACATTGAGGCTCCAGCTTTCTAACACCGAGGACTACCTTACGAAGTGGTAGTAAGGAATAGGCTTCCTTAGGCAGAAGACTGGATTTTTAGATATTCCCGGAAGTCCCTTATAAGGCTCAGGGTCAGAAGCTTGAGGGCTTCATTTAGGGCCCAGAATAGGCAAAACATCTAGCAAATCCCCAAATTGCCCTGTCTTCTCTCCTGCATGATCTGGGTTCAGGTAGCTCTCGTACCTGAACCCTAATGGGAGTAGACCTTTTTGCTGTTCAGTTTGGGCAATACTCAGTGTGCCTCAGGGCACTGGGTGTTATGTCAGTTTCCAGTTGGTATATAAAATTTTAAAGGGGGCTTAGAAAATTAAGTGTAAGAATTTGATCACTAAAATGAAAACTTAGAATTGCAAGATTTCTTATAGTATAAATTTAGAATGTATGACTTATGTAAATTATAATCACTAAATAAAATACCTGCTTTTAAAGTTGTTCTTAAAAATATATTTTTAAATTACAAAAGAAATGTGGTGTGTGTTTTTTAAGTTGAAAGTAAACTGCAAAAGTATGCTTTCACCAGGGATTAAGAAGCACAAATTGGCAATTATAAAATAGTCGTGGGGATGTAAAATACAGCACAGGGAATACAGTCAATAATATTGTAATAATTATGTATGGTGCCAGTGGGTGCCAGACTTATGGGGTGATCACTTTGTAAGTTATATAAATGTCTAATCACTATGTTGTACACCTAAAACTAATATAATATTGAATGTCAAATGTAGTTGAAAAATAAAATTACAAAAATATCCTTAGGGACCATCATTGCATAGTTTTATTTGCAGCATTCCAGACCTTTTACTCAGCATACTCTACCCCCTACACACTTATACATACAAATACACATTTCATAGCTTATAAAGTACATATACCATACATAATATAAGTATATGTATACTAGAGTCCCCAATGCATGAAATTCGTGCAAAAGTAGGCCTTCCTTCCCCCGGCTGCTGGCACTGACTTCCCTCTGGCATCTGGGACCTGGGCTTCCCTCACAACCCCGGCTTTGTCCAGAAGGTGGTCTGGAAGGTCGTCTGGTCGGATGTCCAGTCTAATTAGTATATTACACTTTTATTATTATAGATTTATATGGTTATTTTTATACATGCATTCAAAGGCATATAATTTTTATTCATTTAAAACCAGTATTTGTTTTAAACATTTCCTAACAATTTGCATCTTTCATTTACTTATATGTACAAGTTCCATGTTAGTACATATATTCCCAAAGGACCCATGTTTTAAATATATCCTTAAGTAATAAAAGCCAAATAGACCACATCATGTAGACTATTCAAGAATTAGAAAAATAGAATATTCTAAGAAAACTATGTTGGAACTAGAGGCATGATGCACAACACTTATGCACTAGGGGTCGGAGGGGCAAGGGGAGGTCCCTCAGCCCGGCCAGTGCCCTCTTGCAGTCCAGGACCTCTCGGGGGATGTCCACCTGCTGGCTTAGGCCTGCTCTCCGCAGGCAGTCAGACATCCCCGAGGGGTCCTTAGTGCTGCCTCAGAGGTGGGAAAGGCTCCTGCCACCACCGCTGCGCTCGCCAGCCGTGAGCCCAGCTTCTGGCTGAGTGGCGCTCCCCCTGTGGGAGTTCACTGACCACCAGGGGGCAGCTCCTGTGTTGATCTGGTGGTTAGTGCGTGTCATAGCAACCAGTCATTCTGCCATTTGGTCAATTTGCATATTAGCCTTTTATTATATAGAATAATGAAACTCTTTTCAGTTCTCAAACATTATAACTTGAAGGGTTATTCTATCCTGAACATTTTCAGTGGACTCTCAAAGGAAGAAAAATAAAATGATCTATGTCTTTATACTTTTATTAATAGGTAAATCTTCCAGGTACTTTCTTTTCAAAAACTTAAAATTTGTATCTGAATAGAAAGAACACACATATAGAACCCATTCAAAATTTGCCAAAGGGTCCATGTAGTTAAAAACTCTTTCTTTCCCCTTAGATCCCCAGCCCCATAACTTTTCTCCTCACAGGTAACTGTTAATGATATTTAAAATTCTATACACTTAAAATAAGAAATATAAAAACAATACCATCATATCTCCTCTCCACCTCCCCTCAAAATTCTAGCACTGCTAGAGTAATTTTAATTGTAATTAAGAAGTTTATTTGGGAGTCTGGGATGATGATGAATAAATGAAGAAGAATATGGTTATCAAAGGATTAGACATACCCTTGAGAAAACTTATAATGCTCTTGAATATATCGATTTTAAAAAACCTTCATGAAAATGTAGCAAAAGTCAAAGATGAAATAATAAATAAAATAATCAGCCCCAGATCAACACTTGATTCATGTTTTTGTTCTCAGACTCAGCACAGTTACAATTCTATCTACGCTAAATTTTACAAAACTTAGAGTAAATCTCTTTAATAATTTCAAATTTTTATTTCGAGATAAATTTCAAAGTAAATGGGTAAAGGTATTGGGACTTGACTTCTTATTTGAAGTAGATTCACTTTAGCCAGGCCTTTTTTTTGACCAATGACCACTCTTGCTTGTATCCTTACTTCCCTTAAGGAATAACTGTTATTTATACAAAGGCAGAGGTGTTGATCAAAAGATTCGTTTTAAAGTTATGTTGGTAAAAAGAAAGCCAGAGAGTCAATATGGTTTACTTCAAAAATGCCTTTATTTGAATTGATGAACAAAAATAGACCCAGAGACATAGAAGCATGAACAGACTGTTGAACCTCAGAGGGAAGGCAGGGGAGGGTAGATGGGAAGAGATCAACCAATAAACTTGTACGCATATATGCATAACCTATGGGCACAGACAATGGGGTGGTGAGGGCCTGGGGGTCGGGGGGACAGGAGTGGGTTAGAAGAGGTTAATGGGGGATCAAGGGGACCTATGTAATACTTTCAACAATAAAGATTTTTTAAAATGCCTTTATTTGAATGGTAAAAATGTATTAATCTTACTTCAGTAGTTGAAATTATGTTTTTTCTTACAACAGTAAACACACATCTTAAGTGTGTATTAAAATAGGCCCACCAGACCACAAAGATGAAATATGAACGTTAGTTAATAATATGAACAAATACCTAATACATTATTAAGAAAACAAGGCTTTAGAATGTTAGCTCTTCACACTCCACATAGAACTTCCAATGCTGATCCATTATATGGCATGGGAGATATTCTTGGTCGCTGATTAATAGTATTTCATTTATTTGTAGATAATGTGGGATGCTTTGCATTGACTCACTGGAAGTTCCTGTTTAAATAAGTGTCAACAAATTAAAATCTGCCTTTTAAAAATAAGATTTAAATTTATTGCAAATCCTAGACCCTCGTCAAGTCTATGAGCACACATAATAGGCTTTCTGACCACATCACTCTTCACCCCATTTTCTATACCCAAGACAAGCTGTAAATCAGCATTGGCTGATCTTGGGGAAAGAAGCCTGTTTGCAGTCTGAGTCATTCATCCTAAAACTGGCTTCTTCATCCTCACTGACAGTCTCAGAAAGTCCTTTCTCAGAGGGCTATATGAGCTCTATATAATTCAGCAAATTGAATCTTAGTCCACAGACAGCACCAATATGGGTGTGACCTTTGCCAGGCAATTTCAGTTAGACAGACCATGTAGTCCAAGAGCTCTGTTTGTAATTCTAAGCAATGCCCAAGTGTTTTCATAATTACACACCTGTGTGGGCATTGGGTTCTTGTGATGCCCAGTAGCCATTAATCCATCTAATGCTGACCCCACTCTAATTTGCTTCTGAAGAATCATCC
Source organism: Myotis myotis (assembly GCF_014108235.1). Classification (NCBI taxonomy): domain Eukaryota; kingdom Metazoa; phylum Chordata; class Mammalia; order Chiroptera; family Vespertilionidae; genus Myotis; species Myotis myotis. Next base: position 40,174,988 of record NW_023416357.1, read on the forward strand.
CTTTCCCTTCACCTGACCATGTGCTTCTAGTGGAATTTATTTAGATCTAAGCAAACCAGTGAATAGGCATTGACTTAAGGATGAAAACATGACCCATTCAGAGTGAAGTGAGATGCAAGAGATCTTTGTTGGTTCTTCTGGGAAAGAGTTCCATATTCTTCCCCTCTGAACTTGAATCTGGAAGCATATAGCTCTGGGATAATGAGAGGAGAGACTGTTAGGATGGAGCTGAGAAACGAAAAGCAGAGAAACTGGTGCTAGTCATGCTGTTTGAAGCCCGGCTTAAGCTGAAGACCTCTTCCTGGACTTTCATATACATGAGTCCATAAAGTTCCTTTTTTCAGAGGAAGAGGGTTAAGTGAATTTAATTTGGGTTTTAAACTGTCACAACACAAAGAATTTTAACTTTTTTTACACATGGCCCATATCTAAAACATAATAATTCCCTTACAGCAGCCTTGTTTTGTAGACTTTCTGAAACAAGGCATTCCACAAAGGTTGGGGGTGAGGGGAATTCTTCTTTCAAAAAACCCCACAGCTTTAAATATTACTTAAATTCCTTAAGGTTAGCTTAGCTTCATCAGATGAAGAATAGGTCTTTTGCACACAAAAAACCTGTCTTTCCAGAGTGGCCTTTCCCCAAAAGCCATAGACCTAAATAAAGGGACTAGTGTGAGAGGGCCAGGAGCACCTGATGACCTTCACCTTATCTGTAACATGAAGTCATCACTCTGTGTTCACACAGAGATCCCAAACACTGAAGTTTTGCTTCCATTCTGGCCCTGACAGTCACAGTAAGGGTAGGAAGTTGAAAAAAGGAATAAAGCAGCATAATTCAAATATTACATATAAAATTTTTAAATTGAATATTTTTTAATAGGAGATGATTTTATTTGGGGTACATTAGTAATTGTCACCATTCCATGGAAAGACCCTAGAAAAACTAAGCTGTTGTGATCTGCAGAAACAGGAACTGACAGGTGAAACACTGTGATACCAGGAACATGCACACACGTATAGACTGAAGCAGCCTGACAATACCTGCTGTTTCTTTCTTCCAGTCCTCACTTTGGGGAGGATTAAGTGGAGCAGTGCTTGGATTCCTAGTTCTGCTTAAGGACCAGATTCGCCTGCCTCTAGAGCCTGAAGGAAGCTCTATCACTAAAAGAATTCTTGTGAATGAGAAATGAGAATCCTGAGAAATAGTAATTAAATCCCTTCATTGGTCAAGTAATTATCATCTTCTTTGCAATGATAACCATGATCATCTACTTGCAGATTTGCGACAAAGAATTTTTTCATCGGGAGCTGTGAAGACAACCAATCTACCACACTGAAGTGCAGAAGTTCTTCCCACGTTCATTTTCACTTGAGGTAGATTCCCTAGGCAAAATAAAATGCCTCTGAGATCTGCAAACAAAATTTCTAGACAGTCGCATATTCAGCAGCCCAACGACTAGGAAAATAGCCACTGATGTGGACATTTGGTTCTTTCTTGTCCCTCATCTCCAACAAGAACTGCAGAGCTAAGAAACCATTCTACTCCCTCTATTCATAGCAGCACAATTTACAATAGCTAAAATCTGGAAACAGCACAAGTGCCCATCAGTGGGTGAGTGGATAAAAAAGCTGTGGTACATTTACACCATGGAATACTATGCAGCAGTAAAGAAGAAGGATCTCTTGCCCTTTGAGACAGCATGGAGGGACCTGGAGAGTATTATGCTAAGCAAAATAAGCCAGTCAGAAAAAGACAAGTATCATATGATCTCACTCATATGTGGAATCTAAAGAACAAAATAAACTGATGAACAAAATAGATCCAGAAACATGGAAACATAGAACATACTGCCCAATCTCAGAGGGAAGGGCGTTGGGGGTGGGGGGAGGGGCATGGGTAGGAAGAGATTAACCAAAAAATGTATATGCATAACTCATGGACACAGACAATAGTGTGGTAAATGCCTGGGGGTAGGGGCAGGTGCAGGGTAGAAAAGAGGGGAACATCTGTAATACTTCCAACAATAAAGGTAAGTTTAAAAAATTAATTAATTAAAACAAACATAAAACCAGTATGAAAAACATGATGAAAATAATGAAAAAGAATTAAGAGTTGTAAATAGGAGCTGAACACTCTGCTGTTATCAAACACCCATCTTCCTCAGGTGTTTACAGTTTAAGAAGTTCTTAACCACATAAAACAGAAGCACCTGTGGATGTCTGTGCTCTATTACTTATACTTTTACAGAGAAATGAAGCACAATAACAGCACCGAAATGATGAAAACTCTTTAAAGTCACTTATTTACAACAGATTATCAGTAAGTCAAGGGCAATTTTTATGTTTTTAAGTGCCCCTGATGGAAAAATTCTTTGTCACAAAGCTAGAAGTAGATGTTCATGGTTATCATTGCAAAAAGAGTCCATTTTTTCCTGAAAAAGCATGTTCTATTTTCAAATGAACAAATGATGTTAAGCCCCCATGAAAGAGTTAGCACTTTTCTAACTTGCCATGTCTTTGGATTTTTGTAAGGTACCACAAAAATAAGTACAAAAGAATCCTAAATCAAGAAGGTTCAAACAAAACTCTAACAGCAGCCTACAGAATGTCAGCAGGGACCTGCCTGTAGATTCCTAGTCCCAGATCAAGGTAGTAAGAAGTGGGTTCTGGCACTTCCACCGTTCTCAAATTAGCATTAATATTTTAAAAAATATCTAAAGGAAAGATAGTTCAGAATTTAGTGACAAGAAACTGTTTACATTGCCAGCAACAGAAACAGCAGTTGAGAAACCATTTTTTTACTTCATGCTCACTTAGCAGGGAATTGTGGTCCCTCTGAGGAAGGAGAAGCATGGCTCAGGGTGGAAATGCATGCCTATTGTTAGGACGCACTACCCATGGCCTATCCTGTTTGGACATGTTTTCTGAAATATATTGTTATAAATTTTTTCCCATAGCTTGAAGCAAACGCCCTGCACCTGCAGAAGATAAGATACACTCCCCAGCTGACTCAGGCGCTCCCCTTTGCCTGAGTTGTGCTATCTCCCAAGGACATCCTGTTTTCAGGCAGCTACCCAGCTGGCTGGTGCAACCCTGACCCAGTCCATATATAAGAGAACATAAACACTCCCTTGGTGCTGATGATAGGGAATATAAGACATTTGGGGGGGCTAGCAATCTGAATCTGTGCCAGTAACCTAATGTACATTCTTGATAGCCTACATTAAGTCACTGTCCCTTTCTCCACAATCTGGTCTAGCAAGACCTGTTTTCCTAATTACTCACAATTTACAAAGGGGCCATAAACAAAGAATGTAACAGCTTAGCTCCAGGGGAGGTCACTGACACCACCCAGACCAGTCATTCAGATACAGTCTAAGTTCCCCATCTAACTGACCCAGGAGGGGCTGTGGAAGCCCACCACAAAAGCCTGGTAGTTAGGAAACAGAAAACAAACAAACCGAAGGGTATAAAGGGAAAGCTTCCTTCATATTCACTCACTCAGGATTTGGAGAACTGACCCCCTGAGTCACTATTCTAGTACATCTGAAAGTAAATGGGTTTATCCTGGATCTCCGAGTACTCCCAGTGTATTTTTCGGTCACCTGGTAAATTCTGTAACACTGACACTGACACAATAGTCTCAGCCCACTGTGAGAGAATATAATAAAATTTCTTAAACTCTCACACCTCTTGGCCTGGCTCCTGTTGGCATGTACCTATCACATATCACTAGAAAATCTGAAGAACAGATAACCTTTGTGTATAAAGAAGACCTACAGTTCTGCTTTGAGATTAGAATCTAGGAGAAGAAAGAGTTTACTTGGCTTTCCTGAGAGAGGGAGACGAGAGAGGGGGAGGGGGAGGGGGAGGGGGAGGGGGAGGGGGGAGGGGGAGGGGGAGGGGGAGGGGAGGGGGGGGAGGGGGAGGGGGAGGGGAGAAGTGCCTGTGAGCACTACAGTGGGTGTACTTTTGAATCAAAATAAAGGACTGAATGTATCAAGTTTTCCAATTATTATCTGCATAAGAAATTAGATACTACTGGTCATTTAAAGTAATAGGTTTAGAGTAATAGGTCAGGCTGACTGCATAAGAATCACTTTTTAAAATTCAGGTTCCTGGACCCTATGCCAGGAATCTGAACTAGATAGATCTGCAGTCAGGGTTAGGAATCAAATACCATAAATTACTACACAAACTCCTTTTCCTTTCTTAAGGCTTTTAATTTCACCACAATTGCTGTTTTACCAAATCTGTTTCTCCCAAATGATAAAAAGCACTTTTGAAGCTGTCTTCAGAAAATTAGGGGAAATGCATCCTATTCTGAAGCCAGTTTTGGAGACAAAGGAGGACCCTCAGAAGTTAGGGTGGATTAGGTATCAAGTTAGGAGAGGAAATTACTTTGAATTATTGGGGTTTGTTGTAAGGAAGGGAAAATCCCTACAGCACCCTGGTTAGGGGCGTGGTGATAGTAATCCCTGTTTGGTTCATGACTGGTTATCTCAGTATTATTATCTTCTGATTTTTACCTCTTCTCAGTCTACTCAGTGATGGTGAACCTTTTGAGCTCAGCGTGCCAGCATTTTGAAAAACCCTAACTTAACTCTGGTGCCGTGTCACATATAGAAATTTTTTGATATTTGCAACCATAGTAAAACAAAGACTTATATTTTTGATATTTATTTTATATATTTAAATGCCATTTAACAAAGAAAAATCAACCAAAAAAATGAGTTCGCATGTCACCTCTGACACGCATGTCATAGGTTCGCCATCACTGGTCTACATTGTCCCCAACTAGTCTGGGCAAGGACAGGGAGAAAAAAGAGGGAATACTACAGCAGAGAAGGGTAACTTAACATTAGTTAAGTTTTCCAAAAATGTGTGCTGCCACTTTAAGATCATTTCAAAATCTGCAGCTAACTGGCTAAGACTACATTCTTTTCAGTTTTCTCAGGCTAAGGTTTATTTCATCAGATAAATCGTATTTGTTTGCACTAATAAGCAAAGATTTATTTTAGTATATTTTTAGAAAATATGAAAAACTAACCAAATAATGACATTAAAAAAAATCTACCCAAAGTAGAGAGAAAGAAATTGTGAGCAGAGGGTATAATTTCCTTAATTATCCTAGAATCATCTGTGGTTAAAAATCAAGTGCTATAAACAAACAGAAGACAGCAAGTGTCGGGAGGGCATGGGGGAACTGGGAGCCCTGTACATTGCAGTTGGGAGTGTAAGTGGTTCTGCTGCTGTAGAAACCAGTGCGGCTGTTCCACAAAAAGACAGAGCGTGGCTCAGTAGCTAGAGTGTCGGCCCGCCCCTGTCAGGGGCGTGTGCCTGGGTTGCAGGTGCTATCTATCCCCACCCCAATCCAGGCGTGTGCAGGAGGCAACCAACTGATATATCTCTCACGTTGATGTTTCTCTCTCTCTCCTCTCCCTCTTTCTCTCTCTCTCCTCCCCCTACCCCTTCTACTCTCTCTGTGATACATTCAGAATAGGCAAATCCACATAGACAGAAAGCAGACTGGTAGACCCCAGGGATGGGGGACTGGAGAATGGGGAGTAACTGCTGCATGGTATGGGGTTTCTTTTTGAGGTGATGGAAGTGTTGGAACTACACAGAGGTGGTGACTGTACAACACTGTATGTACTAAATGCACTGTGTATGACTTGTTCATTTAAAAATGGTCATTTGAATGTTATGTGAATTTCACCCGAAAGAAAAAGATGACAAAAATAAAAAAGAGGAATGCTTTCCCAGTAGGTTGGTGTGTGTTGTTCCCATAACTAAGAAATGGGTGTCGGTCTGCACATACCTGGAAGACAAGGTTGATGTTGCTGAGGTACCAAGTTTGGTTCTGGAGGTATGGGTACTTCTTCAGAAACACACTTTAAAAGCTCCTTCCCCAGATATGTTACCTGTATATAATTAAGCACAGAATTTAAAAACTATATAATAAAAGGCTAATATGCAAATAGACCAAACGGTGGAACAACTGGAACCAAAACAACTGAACAACCAGTCACTATGATGTGTGCTGACCACCAGGGGGCACACATGGCGGAACATGGCAGGCGTTACCCGCGGCAGGATGGTGGAGCAGGTGAGCAGGGGAGCCAGACCAAGGTGGGGCGCCGGCTGCTGTCATTGGGGCAAGCCTCTGGCGGTTACTGAAAACTGCTCCCACGTGCCACGGTCCCGCCTGGCACTCACACCTACTGCCGATGCTGGCCCTGCTCACACCTGCAGCTGGCACCAGAGTTGCCACTTGCACCCGCTGCCGGTGTTCGGTGCCGGTCCCAATCACTTGGTGCCATCAGCGGGTGCAAGTGGCGGCTGATGGCCCTGATCGCCCCTGAGGACTTCTCCACCTCCCCCTGCTCCTGAGGGGTGGTCGGGGCAGCAGCCTCTGCTCGAACCCACTGACGGCGCTGGCCCCATTTGCACCCGCTGCTGGCACCGGTCCCAATCACTCCACGCCATCAGCGGGTGCAAGCAGGGCCAGCGCCGTCAGCACATGGGAGCAGCAGTGTCAGGAGCGGGGCTACCAGCAGACAGGGGACAAGGGGCCGTGGCAGGAGGAGCCGGGCAGGGGCATGGAGGATGGGCCGAGACCTGCCCCTGTGCCTGTGGCACCTCACGGCCCACAGTTCCTTTCAACGTGCATGAATTCATGCACTGGGCCCCTAGTACATTTTATAAGGAGCAAATTGTAACTTTGGTAAAGTATTGACTGTTATATATTATGAATCGGTAAACTGCAGCCCACAACCAAATTCAGGCTGCCACCTTATTTATGTAAATAAAGTTTTATTAGAGCACAGTGACACCCATTTGTTCACTTAACATCCATGGTTGCTTTTGTGCAACAACAAGATCAAGTAGTTGCAACAGAAACTATATGCTCATGAAGGATAAAACATTTATTATCTGGTCCTTCACAGAAAATATTTGTTGACCCCTGTTGTATATGATTATTTCTCTTATTCATTCACTTATCTAACAAGCATTTATTTGGCACTTGATACTTTAAAACTTTTTTAAAAATTATGTTGCATTAATAAAGTTTAGCCACAAAAGTAATGGTACTTTTTAAGAAATCAGATACTTAACTGATTAGATTAACAACATTTGGGTCTATACATACAAGTTTGTTTGTTTGTGAACTCAGCTATTGTTTATCACTCTGAAAGGTTACAGCTTAGAAATATCTACAATGAATGGGCTGAGCTAGGGCAAACTGGCAAACACCTACCAGAAATATTCTGGGCCTGTCTTTGGGTCTTCCACTCTTAGTTCTAGGGCAGTCTGATAATATACCCCAGAAGCTAGGTTCACTGTAGCTAAACTTACATCGTCTTAACTTGAACACGACTTCCTCCAAGATGCCTTCCTAAACCTTTAACTCAAGTAATGACCCTCCTCTAGGCTCCCATACCTTCTGTGCTCATATTTTTGTCAAGGCACCTATCACATTTAAATGAAATTATGGGTTAATGTATCTGTCTGCATTAAACTATAAGCTCCTTGAAGACAGAGTCTGTGTCATACTCTACTTCACATTGTTCCTGGCAAAACTGGGGGGAGGAGGAGACTCTGAAGTCCTAGATCTTAAGCAAGATTCTTAAATTCTAAGTCTGTTTGTACATTTATAAAATAAGCACCTTTGGCTTATTAAATTGTTGTGAGGATTACAAGAGATAACATATGAAAATCATTTGGCATACTGTCTACCACATCTTCAATAAATGCTTGTTACTGAACAGAGTGAGGAGGACCTAGGGAATCTGGCAGGGTTAGGCACCCTTTGGGCTCAGTCCCATGACCAAAAGAAGCCTGGTAATGGAAATGAAACAGACCTGGCTATTCAGTGTGCTAACCCCTCCTCACTTGCATTGGAGAAGGGCAAGGCACCAAATGCCATCTGTCAGTTCTCCAAACAACCAAAATTAGAAACTATGGATTTTGTTCATATTATGCCCTGACAATATACAATACACCTTATACACTCACCAATGTGGAGGCTCAGTATGTTTTCACCTATATCTCAGATTTAAAGTACATTTTTATCATTGGTGCTAGGTAATCTATATATATAAAAGGCTAATATGCTAAGTGTCCCTCCAACTGTCTGACCAATCGCTCCTGCTCCTGACTCACCAAGAAACAAGTCCGTCAGGAAGCTGAGCCACAGCCATGGCTTTTAAAGGTACCAGAAATACACCTGTGGAACCATGGAACCAGAGGTGGCAATTCACCGAATTATAATTACTCTAACCAGCCACAATGTAAAACGGTTGGAGAAGCTGTATGCTGACTTGACCAGAGGTACAAAAAAAAGAATCTCAAAGTGAAAGGACCAGTTCAGATGCCTACCAAAACCCAGAGAATCACTACAAAAAAACCCCAGTGGGGAGGGTTCTAACACTTGGGATCAGTTTCAAACAAGGATCTACAGTGACTTCATTGACCTGCACAGCTCTTCTGAGATTGTTAAACAGATTCCTTCCATCATACTGAGCCAGGAGTTGGAGGCTGCAGTCACCATTGCAGATGCTTAAATCAACTGTTTAAATAAATTGACTATCAGTTGTTAACAGCAACAACAAATCCATTGAGTTTAAAATATATTTTCCACAAGATAGAGTGATTTGTTGAACAAGGATAGTAATAAATAGATCTCTAAATGAGCAGGGACTAGGTCACTTCTGGAATCTGTCCAACTCACATTAGTACCTGTGCTCCAGTTGGCTAAAGCCACCCCATCCTAATGTCACAGTGCAACACACTGCTCATGTGTTTGTAGTGATGCTGGTGTAAACAAATCTACTGTCCTGCCAGCAGTGTAAAAGTACAGCACATACAATTATGTACAGTATATACTACTTGATAATGATAATAAATGACTATGCTACTGGTTTGTGTATTTACTGTACTATCTTATATAATAAAAGCCTAATATGCTAAGTGTCTGGTTGGCCATTCAACCAATCAAAGCGCAATATGCTAATGATATGCTAAGGCTGCTCAACTGCTCGCTATGACGTGCACTGACCACCATGGGGCAGACAGTCGACCAGTTGACCAGTCGCTATGATGTGAACTGATCACCATGGGGCAGAGAGTGGACTGGTCGACCAGTTGCAATGATGCGCACTGACCACCAGAGGGGAAGATGCTCTGACCGGTAAGTTAGCTTGCTGCTGGGGTCCAGCCAATTGGGACTGAGCGAGACAGGCCGGACACGCCCTGGAGCCCTCCTGCCATCCCTCCCCAGCTGGCTAACCCACCCCCCCCTGGTCCCCAAGTATGCACTAGTGGGGTCCCTCGGCCTGGCCTGTACCCTCTTGCAATCACCCCCCCGACCCCCCTCCCGTCCCCAAGTGCATGAATTTCGTGCACCGGGCTTCTAGTAGAAAAATAATAAAGTACATCTGTCTATGACAAACTAATTCCTGGACTAATCTCATTAGATGCAAATCTAGCTCATATGTCTGCCCTGACAGAGGCTGGGTTCATAGGGTCTTGGGCTACATAACCTCCAGCAATCTCAGCAACTTCACCATCCAAAGCCCATTTTGATGAAGGGTACCTGATGGGATGCAACCTTCCCCCAGATGAGGACAGGTAAGAGAGTTGTAGCTCAGGGCAAGGTATATTCTGTAAGTTGTTGTGTTCTTACTTTTCTAAAAGGTAGAGCTAAAAGGGTGCTTCACCCTGAGGCCACAGGTAGAGCAGAGATCCATTATTCCTCAGAAACCAGTCTATGCTGATGCCCTAATATCATATTTAAGAAAGAAGTGGGGTGTGGGAAGTGTGCATGTAGGTGTTTCGGGTGGATGGATAATTCAGGCAGCCACTATTCTGAAAATGTAGTGAATGAGCCAAGTGAAATGATCAATTAACTTTATTTTGGTTAGGTCTCTGAAAATAAAGTATGGTATCAACTGTCATTAATTGCAGTAACAAATGTTTCTCTATACCTTATGTATTAACATGCATCAAGAAAAGAATATAAAACATAACCTGCCTTTGAATATTAAAGAAGTGTTCAAGAACTTGTTTCCCTCCTGGGACTGCATTTTATTTCAAAGTACCAGTCCATTTTTCACAGATCTTCAGGAAAAACATTTATTAGTATTGAATAATGAGAATCTGTTCATGGATGATCAAATGACTATTGTAATTTCATTTCAAGTTTTAAGAAGCAAGTCTTAACAACTTTCACTACTCCAAGAGGATGAAAGAGAAAAGAAAAATTATTTTCCATCTTAGGGGGAGTAGAAAGGCAAAGTTCATTTCTTTAAGTTCGTTGCAAGATAAAAACACATTTGGGCTAAGAATATTAAAATATTTCTAAGGAATTCAAAAGACAATACAGAAAAGAGTATCAAAGTGTAATTATAGTAACTGCTTTGGAAGAGCTGATCCTGGGGAAATGACGACAGATACCTTCCTCACCTACTCGCCATCCTGAAGCCTCTCTTTCCACTTCCCCCAGATACCCTATGCAATTAGAGGCAAGAGAAGAGCAGCAGGACTTTCACATTATTTATGTCTTTAGGATTCATACCTCAGATGTTTGTATTTTAATCCTCACTGGAGGATGTTTATTTAGAGCAGTAGTTCTCAACCTTCCTAATGCTGCGACCCTTTAATACAGTTCCTCATGTTGTGGTGACCCCAACCATAAAATTATTTTAGTTGCTACTTCATAACTGTAATTTTGCTACTGTTATGAATCGTAATGTAAATATCTGATATGCAGGATGTATTTTCATTGTTACAAATTGAACATAATTAAAGCATAGTGATTAATCACAAAAACAATATGTAATTTTATGTGTTTTCCGATGGTCTTAGGTGACCCCTGTGAAAGGGTCGTTCAACCCCCAAAGGGGTCACGACCCACAGGTTGAGAACCACTGATTTAGAGAGAGGAAGGGAGAGAGGAAGAGAGCAAAATATCCATCGGTTGCGTGCAGTATGTGCCCAGACTGGGGATTGAACCTGCAATCTAGATATGTGCCCTGACTGGGAATCAAACCCGAGACTTTGGTGTATGTGACAATGCTTCAACCAATGGAGCCACACCCACCAGGGCTAGATATCTGTATTTTAAAGGGGCCCACAGCTCTAACCATCTTCTCCTGAGTAGAAGCTGGACTCACAGGAGGTTTAAGTTATGACACACTGGGAGTGTAATTAATGGACTGAATGAGACTGTCCAGATAAACAATCTCCATCACTTTCTGTATTCCTACCCCAACTTCTCCATATCTTGATATTCCTAATCATAGGGGTGAGAAATTTTTTTACAAAGTGTGTAGGGTGAGGGGGAAACCACAGAGAAAAGTCAATGCTATATCCAAAGGAGTACATTCATGAGGGTAGAATTCAGACAGGGAAGCGTCACGATGGGAAGTGTGTTTGCAAAAGAGATCTGTCAGTGCTCCTTGAGTCACTGCCCAAACGGCAGCTTACTTTTTATCTGCATAAGTCTCGTCCAGGGCTTGAACTGTCATTGCCATTCTTATGATGTTCATATTGCACCTGTATCACAGAAAGGCATTTTCCCTGTGGAAGTGGGCCATTTTTGCTGCACAAGAATACATCTTTGCAGAAATTCATAAAGGCAGCTGAATGATTCTGAGTTCAGGGCAAGCTATTTTCAGGAAAAGGAAGTGGGCCTCCCTTGTGTGTGATATTGTTGTAAATGTAGAAAACAGTGCATAGGGAATCAGATCAGGTTCTAGTCCAGTTCTGGCACTTACTGGCCTTGAGGCTAATCAGGTCACTAACCACAAGCAATACTGTTTTCACATCCACGAATAAAGATAATAGTTGATCTTCTGACTTCTTAGGAGTTTTGTGAAAGAATATACATAAAAGTGTTTTACACACAGTGCTATGCAAGTCCTAGCATCTCCATGTTGGAAAAATCTTTAGAGACCATTGGCATTATTATTTATTTTATACATAAGAAAACAGGTTCAGAAAGGTTAAATGATTTGACCTAGATCAGTGATTCTCACTCCAGGCTGCACATTAGAATCACCTGTAAACCTTTTAAAAAATATTACCACTTGGTCTTTAACTCAGACTATTAGGTCAGAAGCTAAGGGCCTGGAGTCCACTAGGCACTGGTAGATTTAAAAGCTCCCCAAGTGATTCTAGTGTGTAGGCAGGATTGAAAACTGTTGCCCACATCATATAACTCATCAAGGGTGGTATCAGGAACAAGCATGGTCTCCTGTCTCCCACAGAAAGAGAGATCACTCTGCCATATCAGGATGATAGCTAACAGCCAGGAGACTGTCAGTGGCAGCAAGTAGTGATGCCCAATGGGAGTAAGCAGGATTCCCGTGGCTAGTCCCAGCTGCTTGGGTAGGAAGTATGAGTCATCTCTTGGTCTTGTGGCTCTGTCATTCTGTCTGATGCAGGACAAGACCTAGTTTTATGGCATTTCTTGCCTGACAACTAACCATTCCTGGTCCCATAGCCTCACCAACATTCTTAAGACTAGTCAGTTGAAATGTTCATATTTACCAATGTAACAAAAGTTCCCTTCATCAAGAAGTGACTGTGAATTCAGGAGTTACTTCAAGACAAGCGGAGGTAGAGGCAATTTCTGTGGTAAATTTTAAAAGAGGCTTTTAAAATAAACTAAGTAAAGCAACCCACTGGAATAGAGTTTCTTAGTCTAGAGCAGTGGTCGGCAAACTGCGGCCCCTTGAGTGTGGCTTTTCCACAAAATACCACGCAAGGGCGCGCACATACAGTGTGATTGAAACTTCGTGGCCCATGTGCAGAAGTCGGTATTTTGTGGAAGAGCCACACTCAAGGGGCCAAAGAGCCGCATGTGGCTTGCGAGCCGCAGTTTGCCGACCACTGGCTTAGAGTATTTACTAGAAGTATATGCATGGCCTATAGAAATTTTAAAAACTGTTCCTGTTTTTAGAACAATTTTTTAAAAATATAATCCTGTTCAGGAGAAACTAAGATGGCGGCATAGGTAAACACCAGGAAATTGCTGCCTCCCACAACAACTTCAAAAATACAACTAAAAGACAAAACGGACATCATCCAGAACTACAGGAAAGCTGGCTGAGTGTAAATTCTACAACTAGAAGAAAAGAGAAAAGCACACTGAGACTCAGAGGAGCTGCGGAAGTAAAGCCGCGCGTGCGCGGAAAGGGGCTGGTACCTGAGGACACGGCTGTCTTTTTGAATCGGGAGGGAGTCACAAGCTCCCGACTGCTCTGAACTCTGGTTCCGGGAAGTTTCTGGGGACCCAGGACTCATACGGGGAGAAACTGGACTGTCTGGCAGCAGGCAGAACTCTGAACTTGAGGGCGGCTTTCCCTCAGAGGTGCTTGCAGCAATTACTGGGCCACTGAGACACGTGGCCCCTTAGGACCAGCCATAGCTGCTTGCTCCGCCCTTTGATTCCCTGAGACCCCGATCCACCCAGGCTGCGGCAGAGGCTTTTGCATATGAATGCCCCGGCCCTTTGCAACCTGAAAATTACCTAACAAATTGCAGCTGGGCCAGACAGACCCAGAAGTTCCAAGAGAAGGCCAAAGGCCCCACAGGAGCTTGCATTGCTTCACAGCTGGGCCTCATCAGGGCACCTCCAAACTCCAAAAAAGGAAGGGGAATCTGCAGTTCTCTTCGTAGCTCCTGCTGGGTAACCTCAGGCAGAGGCTAAATTAGCACCTCCTTAGATCCAAGAGCCAGTGTACCCAGTGGTCAGAGGGGGACCATCCAGATTACAACTCCTCAGCTCCATAAGGGATACACTCAGGGCGCAGACTCAGTGAGCACCAAAGCCCCACTGAAGCAAGTCTTGCCCCAGAAGGGTGTCTTCAGCAAAGAAGTTCTCCCACTGCAGACACAGCTGATTCTCACTGCCAATTGGCCTGGAGGTCAATTCCTCCCAGTGGTCCTACAACAATCAAGGCTTAACTACAACAAGACTGTGCACAAAGCCCACAAGTGGGTGCACCAAGAGTGTCCACCTCAGGTAACTGGGGAGGCTGAGCCCCTGGGCCCTACAGGACACCTAGCACACAAAACCACTCTACCAACACAGGGAAGCATAAAAAATGCGGAGACAAAGAAACAGGTCACAAATGACAGAAATGGAGGAAAGCAAACGACTGGATATAGAGTTCAAAACCACGTTTATAAGGTTTTTCAAGAATTTTTTGGAAACCGCTGATAAATTTAGTGAGACCCTGGAGGATATGAAAAAAGACCAACTAGAAATTAAGCATACACTAACTGAAATAAAGAATAATATACAGAGATCCAACAGCAGACAAGAGGATCCAAAGAATCAAGTCAAAGATTTGAAATACGAAGAAACAAAAAATACCCAACCGAAAAAGAAAAATGAAAAAAGAATCCAAAAATATGAAGATAGTGTAAGGAGCCTCTGGGACAAGTTCAAGCGTACCAACATCAGAATTATAGGGGTACCAGAAGAAGAGAGAGGGCAAGATATTGAAAACCTATTTGAAGAAGTAATGACAGAAAACTTCCCCTACCTGGTGAAAGAAATAGACTTACAAGTCCAGGAAGCAAAGAGAACCCCAAACAAAAGGAATCCAAAGAGGACCAAACCAAGACACATCATCATTAAAATGCCAAGAGCAAAAGACAAAGAGAGAATCTTAAAAGCAGCAAGGGAAAGACTGTCAGTTACCTACAAGGGAGTACCCATACGACTGTCAGCTGATTTCTCAACAGAAACCATGCAGGCCAGAAGAGAGTGGCAAGAAATATTCAAAGTGATGAATAGCAAGAACCTACAACCAAGATTACTTTATCCAGCAAAGCTATCATTCAGAATTAAAGGTCAGATAAAGAGCTTCACAGATAAGGAAAAGCTAAAGGAGTTCATCACCATCAAACCAGTATTATATGAAATGCTGAAAGGTATCCTTTAAGAAGAGGAAGAAGAAAAGGAACTCTTACCATTTGCCACAGCATGGATGGAACTGGAGAGTGGATAAATACCACATGATCTCACTCATTTGTGGAATATAATGAACAACATAAACTGATGAACAAGGACTGATCCAGAGACGGAGAGGCGTTGATTGGACTGTCAGGCCTTGGAGGGAAGGTAGGGGAGGGTGGGGGTAAGGGGGAAAGATCAACCAAAGGACTTATATGCAAGCATATAGGCCTAACCAATGGACACGGACAACGGGGGGGTGAGGGCATGAGCGGGGGGGACGGGGTAGGGGGCAACGTGAAGATAAGGACACATATGTAACATCTTAATCAATAAAAAATATATTAAAAAGTATATATATATAATCCTGTTCAGATAGTCTGTATGAGTATCTTATATCCAAGATTTGCACTAATATTGATGTCCACATTTGCATTTGGCTTCACTATCACATAGATGTTAAACAATACAACCTTAATTGACATGACTAATAAGAAAAGATCGGAAGCAATGTGATATGTAATTGAAGATCGGAAGCAATGTGATATGTAAATGAAGTTCAGAGTGAGGGTTAAATGATGTCACAGTCAGTTATTCAAAAGCGAGAATGCCATAGTTCTAGTAGAGAAAAAGAGTAGGAGACTTGAGTCATCAGTAGGCACACTGTAACAGAGGTATGTCAAGCTCAAAAGAACTTAAGCTATAGCAATCAGTACCATATTTATACTGAGCATAGACTCAGTTTCAGCAAAATAATATAATCTATCATAAGTTTAAGAAACGTTGTAAAAAAAGGAATTTCCATGGGTTAAGTGTTAATTACTAATATGCAAATATGATTTATGAACCCATGGAAAGGATTGGGCAGGGTGAATTGAAAGCAGATGGCCAATTGACTCCAGGGGTTGAAAGTTAAAAAAAAAAAAAAAAAGGACAGAGAAAATATAATACAGAGACAATTTAAAATGCACTGATATAAGGAATTGAAAGAGTTCTGGAAGCACCTGCCACAAAGGTCTAGGAGACCAGAATGCTGTATTTAGGGACACAGACCAAGAGCAAGGGTTATGAGAAAGGGTGAGCAGGGCTTGGACAAAAAAAGAGGAAACTCTGCCTCTTATTAGTGCTGGACTGAGGCTCACTGTAATAGTGAGTGGAGGCTGAAGACATCTGCAGTTCTGTGAAACAGTTATGGTGGATGTCCAATTTTCACACTTTCCTGGGTGAATCATTGCAAGACTGTCCCTTAAGTGGTGCCATAGACATCTGGAAGTGGCTGGTCACTGGACCTCAAGGGTGTCAGTCATTAATAGTTTCAAATTGGTGGTCAGACTGGGCTTATGAGTCAGAAGACAGAACTGAGAGGGAAGCTACTAAGTCTGGGAAGTATGAATAAAAAGAAATATTTCTTTTTTGGGGAGCTAGCAATTCATAGATAAAACTATATTCAAACATAAAAATGAACCATAACTTCTGTGGGTCTTAAGGCCCTTGCTGGTTCCTTCTGTCTTTAGGAGAAGATTCTGTCAGAATGCTGATAACATATTAATAAATTATTAAAGTCAACAGTGGTTCCAGATTTTCTACATGGAGTCACAAGAAGCTGAAATCACTTGGTGTCAAGAAAATTGGGGCATTCAAATTTCTGAGACTACGTGAGGAGCAAAGAAGGAGGCCCGTCCCCCAGGGAATTCTGGCAAATAGAAGTTGTGGGAGAAAGCATGTAGCATATTGCAAAAGAGACACCTGGGGACAAAAATGAGCTTGGAGAACTTGCAGATTTCTTTATAAGAAAAAAAGTAAGTACTTTTATCATTTTTTAAAAAATGTATCTTTCCATTTGAGCATGAAGTGAAAGATGACCCACCTTACTCCAAGCATAATTCCAGGTCACATGACTGTCACCTCCTAGAAGATCCTTGAGCCAGGTGACTGGATTTTGATAAATCTGACCATTTTCTACCTTAATTTTACCACTCAATAAAACACTGGCTTTGTGGGTAGTCTCCTGAAGAAAAAAAATGTTAATATTAAAATATAGATGAAATATGTGAACTTCTGTTTCTGGCAATGAAGTAACAGGGACCAGATTTACCCTAGCACCTGACGCAACCAAAAAACAAAATATATGAAAACAATGGTTTAAAAATCCTTAAAACTCAATAAAAAAACAAGAAAACAATAAAAAGGAACAAAAGATTTGAACAGACATTTCACTAAAGAATAAATATGAAGGCAAATAGCACATGAAAAGATACTCACCATAATTAATCATTAAGAAATGTAAATTAAAACCACAACACATACACTATAGTACATATACATATTTACACTATATGTTAGCATGGCTAAAGTTAAAAGACTGATCATACTAAGTGTTGGCTAAGGAGCTATAACTCTCATTGATAGCTGGTGGGAATGTAAAATGTTACAAACTTCGGCAATTTCTTAAAAAGTTAAATATACACTTACCGTATATAATTTTGCCATTCCACTCTCAAGTACTTACCCAAGAAATAATGAAAGTCTGTGTCAGACCAAAACTGTATATCAATGTTCGTAATAGCCTTTTTTGTAACAACCAACAATTGGAAACAATCTAAATGTCTACCACAGATGAATTAATAAACTGTAGTATCCTATATAATAATTCTATATAATAATAGAGGAATATGCAAAGTATCTGGGACACCCTCACATCATGACCATTCAGCAAGGTGGGTGGGGCTGTGGGGCGGTGGGGCTGCGGGGCGGGACTCCGGGTCTCATGATTTTGTCCCACCCAGGCAGATTCCCCTTCGGCCCCACAGCCAAATCCTGACGCAGACCTGGGGTTTACTAAACTTCACTGGAGCTTCTCCCCACACCCCCACCCCCTGCCCCAGGACCGCGCTGCCCGCAGCAGGGCCGGCAGCCTCCTGACAGGCGGGCGGCGGCCAGGGAGAGCCAAGTGGGGCAGGGCTGCAGGGAGCCACGGAGGGGTGGGGCGGCCAGAGCCAAGTTCCCGGGGGTCTGAGGAGAGCACCTGACAGAAGCCCAGACTGCAAAGGAAGAGTAAGCGGCTACGGGGAGCTCTTCCAATCCCCCTACACGGACACCCTACCCCAGCCCCTGCACCCCCGGGGGAATGCGGAGGCTGACTGGACGGGGAGAAGACCCAGCCTCGGGGGTAGCCGCAGCCCACACCTCCGACTCCCAATCTCTTCCCCTGCCACCCCTGCCAGGGGCGCCCACAACAATGGCAACGACCCGTCAGAGCCCCTGAAACACCCAGGACTTGCAGCCCGCCACTGCTGGGCCCCCTCCGCTGGGACCGGGCATGCCTCTCCTCCCTACAACTCCAGACCCAGGTGGAGGCAGGCCCCAGGGGCCCCCCAGGGTCAGACCCATTCGCCCTGATAGCAGCGACGCCATCTCTGCAGTGGAAGTGCACTGAACCTCACCAGGGGCCGCGGTTAAACCCACCCTCCTAGCCCACCTGGCTCCGCCCTGGCCCGGCCCCCACCCCACTCCAGGAGACTGGAGCCCTGCACTGAGCACCTACACCTGTGAAACGGCCACATGCAATTTAAAGAAGGGCACAAGTAGGGAGGTTTGACAGTTACTCCCCCTTCGGCCTCCTGCCCCCTAGTATCCCCTTACCGCCCCCGCAGCCAGCACCTCCAGGGACGACCACCACTACAGGGCTGCTGGCCAGAGCCCGCCCGAGGCCTGTGGAACCGTCTGCAAAGCTTTGACAGCTACAGTCCCAGGAAACAATCATGCCCTCCTCCCCTAATCAGCACCTGCTACTTGCAAGGGTACCAGAGAGCTTAAAAAATAACAATCCTTTCCCATTTAGACATCACTTACTTGATGAAACATTTCTAGGTTTATTAGCTCAGAACCTCCTCATGACAACCCAGTGAGGGAGGCAGAGAAGAGATTACAATTCCCATGGTATATGCGTATGTATTCAGAAATGAAGCTCAGAGAGGAAAAGTGTCAAGCCCAGTGGTTCCCAAGGTGCAGCACACCCCCCCACAGGGGGGCAATTTTATTTTTAAGTGGGGGCAATTTGAGAATGAGTTAACAGTGAATTTTCTGCATTTCTTATAGTTCTAGGGGGCCTCATCTACAGCGTATCCTACATAATAAAAGGCTAATATGCAAATAACCGAATGGTGGAGTGACTGGTCACTATGACGCACACTGACCACCAGGGGGCAGACACTCAATGCAGGAGCTGCCCCTGGTTGTCAATGTGCTCCCACAGGGGGAGCGCTGTTCAGCCAGAAGCTGGGCTCATGGCTGGCGAGCCAGCGGCAGTTGGTGGGAGCCTCTCCCGCCTCCATGGCAATCTAAGGACATCTGACTGATGGCATAGTGGGCCTAAGCTGTCAGTTGGACATGTCCTCAGGGCTCCCGGACTGCGAGAGGGTGCAGGCCAGGCTGAGGAACCCCCCCACCCCAGTGCACGAATTTCATGCACCGGGCCTCTAGTATACATATAATGAACTAATACTCAGCAATGAAAATAAACAAACTACTGATACATGCTACAATAGGGATGAATTTCAAATAATTATGCTCAGAAAAAGAAGCCAGACAAAAATAAATACATATGGTATAATTCCACTTATATAGAATTTTTGGATATGCAAACTAATGTATATGGACAGAAAGCAGACCAATTTGTCTAGACATTGGCATGGGAAGGGAGCAGATGAAGGAGGTGTACAAAAGGACACAAAGAAGCTTTGGGGGTTGATGTATATTGTTTGTGGTCATGGCTACATAGGTGTATACATATGTCAAAACTTGTCAAACTGTATACTTTAAATACGTGTATTGTATTGTATGTCAATTATATCTTAATAAAACTTAATATAAAAAGTTGTATTAAAATTTAATTATAGCTAATCCAGAGAATTAACCACAACTATCAAAATATGAGTTAATGAAACTAATTTACTAAATAAAATGTAATTTGCTCTGGCTAATCTGAGGTAAGTACTACTTAGCAATAAACTGGTTGACAGGCAAGCAAATAGGAACATTAAGGAATCTGAGATCAAGCTACTAATTTGGTCTTTAAATTATAGTTTGAAGCTTTAAATGTTTGGTGGTTTTTTTGCTCCTAATTTATAAGTAAAGCTTGCTTACTAGGAAAAGCCCAATTACCCAGAGATGGAAAGGGTTGGAAACATAGGTCATTCAGATTAAATTCCTGTTAGCCTGGACTGATATCTGTTGGATGGTCATAAGAAAGCAAGCATTCCTGGACTCTGCAATCTTTGCTACTCTGAATTCCTCTTTCAAAAAGTGAAAGTGGGGAGGGAGGAGAAGAAGCCTCTTTGTCAGCATTTCTAGCAGAACCTTTTTTTCCTTTCCTTTACTTTTATGCATATGTGATATTGTTTTAAGTGGGTCAGATTTATGCAAACTCCAAGTCACTTTTTTTTTTGTAAAAACAAACTCAGCCCTGGCTAATTTGCTCAGTGGTTAGAGTGCCCGCCCTCTGACCAAAGGGTCGCAGATTTGATTCCCGGTCAAGGGCACATACCTCAGTTACAGGTTCAATATCCAGCCCCAGTCAGGGCGTGCAGGACGCAACCAATCGATCTCTCTCTCTCTCTCTCTCTCTCTCTCTCTCTCTCTCCTTTCCTCCTTCCTTTCCACTCTCTCTCTCTAAAATCAAACAAGCAAACAATGGAAAAAATATCTTGGGGTAAGGATTAAAAAAACACACACAGAAAAACAACCAAGTTTCTATGGAAGATGAATTTATACTTACCTCTTATCAGGGGAAGCTTCAGCAGTACGCTGGTAGTTTCCAAAATTTTGGAATCAAAGCCAGCTCCATCTTACTATTTTTATGTTGCTCTTAAATCCTTCCTGGTGCAATATAATTTCGGTCTGAGAGCCCACAGATACTTGTGACTAAAATGTATAGGGAAATTCTAGAAGCATTATTTCATTTGCTAAGAATACAATGGTTATGGTCCCTCCATTCAAGAAGCCTAGCCAAACCCCATTTCACTAGTTGGAGGTAAATGCCTACACTATGCAACAGCAAAATTTATTCACTTTTAAAATTTAGATCATTTTAGAGAAGAAGAAAAAGATACCTGTGTTTTGAATTCCAAAATGTTATTTCCTGGATTAATTCTTCCTAGTGCTATCAGATCCTTTATCTGCATACGCTTCTTTTTAGGAGCTGTGCTGTAGTTTAAAGGCTTTTTTGCAGTATGCTGAGGGCCAGACCCAGAGGAGGAGGTGCTCTGACTGTTATTTGCATGTGGAACAGCAAAAGCTGAATTTTTAAGATATGGTTTCATCTGATGCCCCATATCACTGCCTAAGTCATCAATATCTTGATGTGTCAGGGTTTCTGATGTCCCCCTAGGTGGTTGCTGGGAAGCTGTTCTCTTGTTTCCTCTTTTTAGATCATAATTGGAAAGAGTCTGACCACAAATACCAGTGGATGAATGGGCATTTGGGACAAGTACACTTGTGGTTTCTGATGTATTTAATGGGCCAGTTAGTGCTGAAGAACTATAGGATTCATGACCTTTGGTTGTATGTGCTGTAAGATCATTTTCTTTTTGTAAATATTCTGCTTGAGCAATAAAAGCAACAGGTTGGGATGGTAATTTAATCTTCTTAGTGCCATCTGAAGGTCTGGATTTTGAAAACTCATCCAAGGAACAGTCACTGACATTTCGTCTAGAATTCAGCTTAATTTCAGAAAAGTCTTCCCCTCTCACTGTCTCTAAATTTAGACAAGTGTTGGTATTTTGGCTGTCATTCCACATTTCCAGAGACAACTGTGATTCCTGTATGCTTACACAAACAGAGCTGGCAGGAGAAAATGAACCCGCCTGGGGCTGCACTGAATTTTCCAGGCTGGTGAGCTCTTGGCTGTCCTTTTCACAAGAGATCTCTGAGCTGGATGGCAGTTTCCTCAGACTAAGACCAGAAACAGATGTAACATTCTTATAGTTTTGAATTTTCTGGCTTATTTTTTTCTGGTTTTTTGCCACAACTAAAAGGCTCTTCTGTCTCATGGCCAAGTTAGCCAGTTGTTCTCTCAGGACACCATGCTTAAATGATTCCATGGAAACCCTATAGTAAGAAACAGAAGAGACAAAAATACAAACAAAGTAAAAAGCTTTTTTAAAAGCAGTCATTTGCACTTTAAAGATACTTTCTTTCAATTTAAATTTGACCCCCACAAAGTACACAAGGTTCTGTCTTTGTAAATGCATTTTCTTTGAGAGGAAACTGACTCTTAAGGTAAGTGAGTTTGCCTTTCTAAGGAGGTGGCAGTGTGGTTATCCACATTTATACCCACATTTATATTCAGATCATTATTTAGCAGTTGTGAGTCAACCCTAAAAGAGAAACAAAACGTGGGTAGTCTCTCCGGATATCTACTAGTCCTTTACTTGGAAGCTAGCAATTGGTGGCCGAGGAGGAACACCATTCTTTACATTTCAAGTTTGGTTACCTGTTTACAGTGGAAAAGTGTATAAAGAAGTAAAATTTGGAAGTTCCACTCAAGTTCCCTTAATTTTAGAAGAGTGAGATTGTTTTGAGAATAATTATGCCTAAGCTAATCTGAGAAATTCAGTTCAACAAGTAATTACTGTAATTGTACTGAGCATTTTCAAGTCCAGAGGGACTACTCAGACAAGCATTAACCGATATGCCTCCCCCAAACCAAATCTCTCAGGGGTGGAGGACTAAGTGGGAGAAAATGGCTGGCCCACACCTCTGTTTTTTTGTTATATTCCACAGTTACCACCTTCTGGACATCCTGTGACACCTTGTTTCCAGTAGTTCTCAATCTTTTTGTTCTCAGGATTATTTTATACTCCTAAAATTTATTGAGAAACCCAAAGAGCTTTTGTTTATATGGGTTATATCTATGAATATTTACTGTTTGGAAAATAAAACTGAAAAAATTTAAAAACACAAGAATACCCAAGCACACATTCCATTCACTATTAGAGTGATGATGTCATCACACACTATGTGGCCTAAATAAAATTCCATTATACACTCATGAGAGAATGCGAGCAAAAAAGGGCAAATAACATTTTAGTATTCTTAAAAAATAGTTCTGACTTCATAGACCCCTTGAAATAGTGTCAGGGATCCTTAGGAACCACCCATTTAAGAGCAGCTGTTTTAAGAAAAGCAGTAAAATAGATATCTGTTTTTTCTGTCACAGTTTAGAGTTGTTGCTGCTAAACTCCAAGTATACTGGGTATTAAAGTAGATGTAAGTGTAAGAAACAGAAAGAATAAATCAGATTAACAACTGATAGCATAAAATGCAAGAAAATAAAGAAGAAAGAATTTAACAATATCACATTTTAAACTATGTGAAACAGAGGCTTCAGACAAAATGGCAGCATAGGTAAATGCGGTACTCAAATCTTTCCACAATCATATGAAAAATACAACTAGCCCTGGCCGGTTTGGCTCAGTGGATAGAGCGCCGGCCTGCAGACTGAAGGGTCCCAGGTTCGATTCTGGCCAAGGGCATATGCCCGGGTTGTGGGCTCTATCCCCAGTGAGGGGTGTGCAGGAGGTGGCCGATCAATGATTCTCTCTCATCATTGATGTTTCTATGTCTCTCTCCCTTTCCCTTCCTCTCTGAAATCAATAAAAAATATATATTTTAAAAAAATAATAAAATAAAATAAAAAATACAACTAATCTTTAGAACCATCATTCAGAACTGCCTGAAATTTAGCTGAATGGAAGTTCCACACCTAGGGAATTAAAGAAGCCCCATAGAAACCAGTAGGAGGGGTGGAGGCATGGAATAGGCTGGTGTGGCAGGTTTTAATTGGGAGGGATATCTTGGCTACAGAGATTCCCCCCTGAGGAGTGAGGGATGCCAGCCCCATATCAGACCTCTAGCCCAGGGTTCCAGAGCTGAGAAAAGAAGTCTCTATAACTTTGGGTTGTAAAAACCAGCAGGGATTATGACTGAGTGACATGGAGGCTGCTGGAGTCCTGGGCAGTTCCTCTTAAAGGGCCCACTCATTAACTTAATTGGACTTATTCCCTCTGAGCTATCCCATTGGGGCAGCAGCTTGAAAGGAACCAGGGACATACAGGGAGTAACTAAATTGTCTGGCATCAGTGCAAGAGCTGGGGAGAAGCTTTCTCCCAGAAAAAAGTGCTGGCAGAGCCCACTGTTCCTTTGCTCAGCCCTTCCCCAACAGAGCCGACAGACGGGTGCCAAGTCTGAGTCTCCATCAATTTGGATCACATTTTTTGCTCCATTCTGGTGATTCCCTGTGACCCTGCCCTACCCAACTTGGGGGCTTATCCAAGCCATTTCCAGTGGCTTTTCCATACAACTGTCCTCTCTTGCCTCAGAGGACAGGCTTTCCTAAAATCTCTCAAACAAGCAGCAACTGGCCTCAGTGTACCTCTTATCTCTTGCTAAGTGGCCCCAGGCCTGGCACTAGTTGCAGCCTGCCTTGGCTCAGAGCTTGGCCTCTCCTGGGTACCTCCAAACCCCAAACAAGTAGCAGCCATCCGCAGATAACTCTGTAGCTCATGCCAGGTGGGCCCAAGCAAGGCACCAGAACCTCCCTGGAGGCCCCAGAGCGAGTGCACTCAGTGGACAGCTTCAGACCATACTGAATTACAACGCTACCATCTCCATGAGTGATACACTCAAGGAAGCTCCCATAAGACTGTCAGGTAATTTTTTAACAGAAACTTTGCAGGCCAGAAGAGAGTGTCAAGAAATACTCAAAACAATGAAAACCAAGGACCTACAACCAAGATTACTCTACCCAGCAAGGTTATCATTTAGAATTAAAGGTCAGATAAAGAGCTTCCCAGACAAGAAAAGTCAAAGGAGTACACTGCCACCAAACCAATATTACATGAAATGTTAAAGGGTCTTCTTTAAGAAGAAGAAGAACAAAAAAGATAAAAAATATGACCAACATAATGGCAATATCTATCAACAATTGAATCAAAAAATAAAAATAAATGAACAAGCAGAACAGAAATAGACTCATAGATACAGAGAACATTTTGATTGTTGCCAGATGGGATTGATGGGACGGATGAAGAAGGTGAAGGGATTTAGAAGTATAAATTAGTAGTTATAGTATATTCATGGGGGTGTAAAGTACAGCACAGGGAATATAGTCAATAATATTCTAATAACTATATATAGTATCAGATGGGTATGAGATTTTTCAGGGAGCTCACGTAGTAAGTTTTATAATGTCTAATCACTGATGTGTACACCTGAAACTAATGTAATACTGTATGTCAACTGTAATTGAAAAATAAAAAATTAAAAGTAAAAATAAATTAAAAAATAAAACTATGTGAAACAAAGAGTTCAGACACAAAATAAAAGTGTTCTTTAGTTTGTAAGATTTTAAGTCTTACAGCAATTTTAATAAGGATTTGTAAATCCTTATTAAAACCCACTTGAAACCCTAACTGATCAGGAATTTCCAAAATTCTAAGTATCTTGTTAATCAGAGGACGTAAGAAAAATTGAAGCTAGCCTTCTCCAAAGTCCCCTAGAAAATGCCAGGTGGGCCCAGGCAAGGCACTGGAACCTCCCTGAAGGCCCCAGAGTCATTGCACTCAGTGGACAGCTTCCTTTATTCAATTCCCCATCTGTAGGTCTTATAAGCTCAGTGGCTTTATAGAAAGGAATTTATGATACTTATTCACTAAAGAATAAAGAAAAATGGGGATAAAGATAGATTTATAATAAAAATAAAAACTGATTTAAAAATAAGTTCAGAAAAAAATCTGAATATGCAATGGATGCCAAAGGATTGTAAGACAAGAATATAAAGGAAAAGAAATATTACATGTGAATAAAGAATAGGGTCAAAAATATATCTGCATATTCATTGCAGCATTATTCACAACAGTTAAGACACGGAAACAGCTTAAGTGTCCATCAATGAATAAAGAAAATGTAACACACATACAGTGGACTATTACTTAGCCACAAAAAGAAGGAAATCCTGCCATTTGCGATAACATGGATGAACTTTGAGGGCATTATGCTAAGTGAAAGTCAAACAAAAAAACAAATACCCTGTGATCTCACCTATATATGATACATCTATAGATATAGATATAGATATAGATATAGATATAGATATAGATATAGATATAGATATACAGATATATAGATATTCCGAGAACAGGAGGTGGGGGGCAGGAGGTGGCTTATATAAGTGAAGGTGGTCAAAAAGTACAAACATCCAGTTATAAAATAAGTAAGTCATGGGGATGTAATGCACAGCATGGTGGTTACAGTTAATAATACTGTATTGTATATTTGAAAGTTCCTAAGAGAACAGATCTTAAAAGTTCTCATCACAAGAAAAAAAATAGATAATGCCCAAACAAGAAAATATCCTATATAATAAAAGCCTAATATGCTAAGTGTCCAGTCATCCGGTCGTCCATTCAACCAATCAAAGCATAATATGCTAATGATATGCTAAGGCCACTCAACTGCTCTCTATGACATGCACTGACCACTAGGGGGCAGACAGTCAACTGGTCGACCAGTTGCTATGTCATGCACTGACCACCAGGGGGCAGACACTCTGACCAGTAGGTTAGCTTGCTGCTGGGGTCCAGCAGATCAGGACTGAGCGAGATGGGCCGGACACACCCTGGAGCCCTCCCACAGTCCCTCCTCGGCTGGCCAACCTCCTGTGTCCCTCCCGAGCCCTGATCATGCACCGGTGGGGTCCCTTGGCCTGGCCCTCGCCCTCTTGCAATCCAGGACCCCTCAGGGGATGTCAGAGAGCGGTTTGGGCCCGATCCCACAGGACAGGCCGAGGGACCCCACTGGTGCACAAATTCATGCACCGGGCCTCTAGTATAACATCTTTCTCAACCAAGGATGAGAAGCCCTAGCCAGTTCCGCTAAATGTATAGAGCGTCGGCTTGTGGACTGAAGGGTCCCGGGTTCAATTCTGGTCAAGGACAAGTACCTCAGTTGCAGGCCCCAGGCCTGGTAAGGGCTCATGCACTGGTAAGGGCACGTGCAGGAGGCAACCAATCAATGTGTTTCTTTCACATGGGTATTTCTCTGTCTTGCCCTCTTTCTTACACTATTTCTAAAAATCAATGGAAAAATATCCTCAGGTGAAGATTTAAAAAAAAAAAAAAAGGATGAAAAGAGGTAGATAACCCATATAATCAGGATAAAACTCCTTAAGAACACTGAGAACTTAGAAGTACATAAAACAAATAAATATACATAATTAAACTGCTTAGGGGAACAACATCTGCAATAGCAAAAAAAAAAAAAAAAAATTTGCTGAACCAGTTTGGTTCAGTGGATAGAGTGTCGGCCTGCGGACTGAAGGGTCCCAAGTTCCATTACGGTCAAGCACATGAACCTTGGTTGCAGGCACATCCCCAGTAGGGGGCGTGCAGGAGGCAGCTGATGGATCTCTCTCATCAATGTTTCTAACTCTCTATCCCTCTCCCTTCTTCTCTGTAAAAAATCAATAAAATATATTTTAAAAAAAAATTTAATGTAAAAAAATTAAGTTTACTAAGGAAAAAAATTTATTTTGGGGATTCATGACCAGAAAGACTTTCATAAAATTTTTGGCTGTAGACAAGTTTTCTACAACTTTTGGTTTCCTGAATATTTCTAGTAATGAAGAAAAATATCTTTCTCGGAAGTACAATTCCCTGTGGAGGTAATAGATTAGATAAAGTTATTTTTTGGTCTTAAGCAACAGTCTTAAGAATTTGTATTCTAAGAAATTCTAGGCCTAACTATTATAGCTAAAAATGTATAAATTCTAATAACTCTAACACACTCCTATTTTTTCCACTCACCTGTATTTTTTAGCCAGATCATCCCTTTCTGCCTTCTGTTTGGCAAGCACATTATCCATAATCTCTTTTATCTCTAACATCTTTTCCGTGTATTGTTCTAGAAACACAGTAATAAAGTAAAAAGTCAGTTAACTGAGAGATAGCAAATGTTGAATTTGGTCACATAGGACTCAGCCTTGCTGTTAATTTTAAAAAGTTATTATTTCCTTACCCTTTTCCCCAATATCAGTGGTCCAGATATATAAATCAAGGCTTAATGACTTACATTACCATATGGAAGTACCCTAACATCTATAGGTAAGAACACTGTACCAAGAAAGAGCCAGCCAGCTTGAGTTCTAATCCTGCTACCCTATTGACTAATCTGAAACGGGGCAAGTCACATGACCTCTATGGTCAGCTTCCTTATCTGTGAAATGAGGGGGGTAAAGGAAGATAAATAGGAAGGTAAGTATTTTGCCTATTAAAATTATTTACTTTTTAAATGCAAAAAAAATACATGATCGTTGTAAAAAATAATTTCAAACAAAATGAATGTTTACCCAGAGGAAAAGTAAGAGTATCCCACTCACCCCCCTGCTTCACCTCTATTTTACTTTATAAAAGAGACTGCTGTAAATGCTTTGTGGTAGTGTATATATTTGTGTGTACATATCCTATCTAATAAAAGACAACAAGGGTAATTGACCATACCTTCGCTATGCTTCGCATTGGCTAATCAGGGTGATATGCAAATTAACTGCCAACAAAGATGGCAGTTAATTTGCATACATAGGCTCCAAGCGGTGGAGCCAAGCCAAATGGCCCTGAAGCTGGCTGAGCAGTGAGGCCTCACGGCCCCGGGATCAGCGGAGCAGCGAAGCCTGACGGCTGGGGGCGGGGGGGGGGGGCTCTAGCCAGAGCAAATGCCTGGGTCCCAGGTGCCAAAGGAAAACTGGTGCCAGCAGCCAAGGGAAGCGAAGGCCTAATGCATGAATCTCTTCATGCAACAGTCTTCTAGTTAAATATATTTATGTAATGTATTGTTATATATATATTTAAACTATAAAACTACATATGTGTGTTTAAAAATAATAATTGTGTGTCCTGATCAGTTTGGCTCAGTGGATAGAGCGTCGGCCTAGGGACTGAAGGGTCCCAGGTTCGATTCTAGTCAGGGGCATGTACCTTAGTTGTGGGCACATCCCCAGTGGGGGTTGTGCAGGAGGTAGCTAATCAATGTTTCTCTCTCATCGATGTTTCTGACTCTCTATCCCTCTCCCTTTCTCTCTGTAAAAAATCAATAAAATATATATTGAAATAAAAAAATAAAAATAATAATAATAATAATTGTGCTGTCAGTTCTTGCTCTTTATTCTTAACACTTAGAGAGGGCTATATAAAATTGAAGGTCACTTATAGATCTATATAAAGTAAGTTTTGTAATAATTAAAATTTTCCTACTTTCTTCTATTGCCTCCTAAGTAAAGGTATCATGCACTCCCCCAGCCCAATCATAAACCCACAGGATGTACACATAAATACCAATTATGTCCAAATACAGAGTCCCAAGTAGGAAATTGAAACTTAGGTTTGATTTCCTTTAAGATCATCTTTTAAGATCATCTGCTATTCATTTCACTTTTGGTACTGTTCCCTTGTGTTTTTGACTAATTTTTTTAAACCAATGCATATTTTCTATATAATTTAACTAGAGAAAATCAGTAGTGAGAAATAACATGAAGTTCATGGTTGGAATTAGTTCCAGAACCTGCCTTTGCAAATTAGACAAATGATTTGATAATTATAGAATAAGTGTTTCCAGAGTAATTTTTGATTCCTCAAAAGGGTTAGTGTCACAATGTGATGCATGTGCTAACAAAGGGGGGAATGTCTACGATCATTAAGAATTTAGCCTGGCCAGTGTGGCTCAGTGGTTGAGTGTTGACCTATGAACCAGGAGGTCATGGTTCGATTCCCAGTCAGGGCACATGCCGCCGTTGTGGGCTAGTTCCCCAGTAGAGGCATGCAGGAGGCAGCTGATCAATGATTCTCTCTCATCATTGATGTTTCTATCTATCTCTCTCTGTCTCCCTCTCCCTTCCTCTCTGAAATCAATAAAACTGTATTTTTTAAAAAGCTGTGGTACATTTACACCATGGAATACTATGTAGCAGTAAAAAAGAAGAATCTCTTACCCTTTGAGACAGCATGGAGGGACCTGGAGAGTATTATGCTAAGTGAAATAAGCCAGTCAGAGAAAGACAAGTACCACATGATCATATTTACCTGCATCTTCGGGGGTTCTTATTTCAAACTCCAATAAAATTTCCTGTTTTTCTTCTATATCTTGTAGAATGGCACTTATGGTCTGATGCTATCAAATGAAAATATTAAAACTTCATTATAAGAAAGTAGATATTTCTCTCTGATATGCAATTGACAAATGCACAAAAGTGCCAAAGAAAGTGTTATTAAAAATACTCATTTCTCTTTATATTCAAAATGTACTCATGCTTTGTTTAACCTTAAGTGTATAAATACTGCACATTTGAGGGAAAAAATAAACTGAAATATATCTTGATTTAAGCAGCAGTTCTATTCCTGGAAAACAGAATGTAAGAGTAGCAACCATTTAAAGAATCATAATTTTTCATTGACTTCTGTCATAATTATAGGTGTAGGAGAAAAAACAATAATTCAGCACATAATATTTAAAGATAACATATATACAACAAGTTCACTTTAAAGCCTTATGACTATCATTGCACCTGATTAAAATATTACATATGATATTAGAAATACAAAACATTACTTTCAAAAACTCAGAAAGGGGATTTAAGACCACATCTTTATACCCTTGTTAGTATTAATCTTCTTTCCTGGAACGTCTTCAATTTATTCTGCCCAGATCCCTCCCTTCTTATGAGAGATGGAGTAATAAAAGTGAACTCTTGAACCAAACTGCGTGGGTGTGAATTCTGACTCCATCTCTTCCTGGCTGGTAACTCCAGCAGGTCATTTATCCTTCCTGCTTGAAATGAGTAACATATGTGAAGTGGTTAGGACAGTACCAGCACAAAGTACGAAAGAGCTCAATAAATACTGCTTATTATTATTATACTAGTGGCCCGGTGCACAAAAATTTGTGCACTCAGGGGGCATCCCTCAGCCCAGCCTGCCCCCTCTAACAGTCTGGAGCCCTCACAAGATGTTCTACTGATGTCCCTGTGGGGAGTGAGCCTAAGCCACAGTCTGGCCTCCCTCTGTGGAAGGCAACTGGCCGATCAGGTATATAGATACTTTCTGAAGGAAGCACAGACTCCTTCCTTATTTCTTTCCTCTGTGGTTGGAGAATAGGGTACTAAAAGGTGGAGACAAAACTGTGGCTGGGCCTGGGGCTCTTGTAGGCAGCAGAAAGAAGGAGAGGGCTGGGGAAAGTCTAGACATGGTTTTCTTCAATTGTCCTCCCTTCCTCTGGGCCCCTCACTCTGTTCTTTCCTTGTCATGGTGGACGCTTGGGCCTCGGACTGACAGGAGCCCAGCGATGGTGGAGTTCAGCCCTCTCACTTCTCAGCTGAACATATAACCACCTCACATTCCAAGTGGAGCTGTTTTCAAGTGGCTAAAGTGCTGGCAATTCATGCCTCCTGGCCTTTCCCCTCTGGGGCTTCCTCCATGGGTCAGTTGCAAACTTCACCAAGACACTCTGCCCTGGTAGTTCTGCACCAGCCCCTGCACTCTTCCTTGAGGTCTTTGGGTCCACAGTCTGAGCTCAGAGAGGTCACCCAAAGCCCGTTGCCCTGGACAGGTGGGGCAGAGGGGCTAGCTTGAAGAGCTGGAGGAAGATGGCAGAGTAAGAGTTGGTATGAACCAGCGCCTGCTTAGCCAGACTTCCTAAGCTCCCCACTGGGCCCAGGCCGGGTCCCTTCCCCACACCAGGAGGATCCCAGTTGAGGTCCCCTCCCTGCACCCAGCACTCTCCTCCCTGTTCTACCACTGGGGGAAGGGAGCAGCTCACCTGCTCTGGACCTTGCCAACCTGGCAGGCTGAGGCACAGGAGGTGCAGCCTAGGGTGCTGGTGGCTGCGAGCCTTCTCCCCCACCCTGAAGCGTGGGGTGGGGTTGCAGCAGCTCACAGCCATCCCTGGGCACCATGCATGGAGAAACCACTCTCCACTGGGCCACCATCCACCTGAGACCTGTGGGTGTTGGGGTTCCCTCAACGGGCTCCCACTGGCCCCACTGAAGCCAGTCTCGGCTTGCCTGGCCACCCCCTGCACATGCCCCACGAGTCTCATCGACCTCATGAATCACCGTGGTCCGGCCATCCCATCCCAGGAAGTGGCCATCCTGATCACCATGGCTCACTCCCCGGTGCAGTTGGGCCTGCCCAGGAAGCATGTAGGCAGGAGCTGGGCCTCTGAGGGGAAGGAGGGTGCATGCCCGGCCAGGGTAGAAGTGGGGAACTTGGCGGTGTAAACACAGATCACCCCCATGTTGTGCCAGCCCCTCATGCTGCATTCCCAAACCCCTGGGTGCCCCTGCCCAGCACTGTGCTCTCGGGCCTGGGGTGGGGGTGAGGGACGTGGAGCACTGTCCTGAAGGCAGCCCTTGCTGGCTTGGAATCACAGTGGTCAATCAGGGAAGGATGCAGGATGCAAAATTCCGCCTTTCTCTCTCTCTGCCGGGAGCCGGTCCATCCTTGCTGTTTCAAGGGACCTGGCATATATGGCATACTGTTCTTAATATGTTTGCTCACCTTCTTGGCACTATGTGTTTTAACCAAGGTCTCCTCTCTGAGAAAGGTTGTTTCCCCAGGTAGGGATTTTCCCCTGAAGTTAGGGAGGGAATAAAACCTCTTAACTAAGTGCCAGGCGGGTAATTAATCACTTTAACTACGAACAATCATGCTTAAGCTACATAATCTTTACTCCCTGGAATGGAGATAAGAAACGCCCTAACCTTTGTAATAGAGATTGATAGGATTGAATCAACTGGTATAAATACAGATGTAACAAGACAGCGAGAGACAGAACTTAGAACACAGAACTTAGAAGACAGAACCAAGAAGACAGTACCTACACAGAACCTAGAGACAGAAGAACTTCGCTGGAGAGAACATGGCAAAAGATCCTGGACTGAACCTGACTACAGGAATTGGCAAGAGAACCTGACTAGAACCTGGTGACTGAACCTGGCTGGAGAACCTGGACAGAACCTGGCTGGAGAACCTGGAGAACCTAGCAAGAGAACAAGGACACAGAACCTGGCTGGAGATCCGAACCAGAACTTCGCTGGAGATCCAGACCAGAACTTGGCTGGAGATCCTGGCTAGGCTGCTGATCAACTGAACTCCGTCTCCGTGTCATTCCTTCTTCGCCGACTCCATCCACACCTTTGGGGACCCCTGGACCCTCTGGGGTTGGACCCCAGCATCTCTCTCTCTCTCTCTCTTGCTCTCTTTCTCTTTCTCTCTCTCTCTCTCTCTCTCTCTCTCTCTCTCTCTCTCTCTCTCTCTCTCCCTCTCAGAGTGGGCCCCATGTCTCTGGTGGGCAGGCGAGGGCTCCGGGCTAGGCAATCTGCACCGATTGCCTTCACCCCACCCCCGGCGCATTGGGACGTGTCTCTGGTGGGCGGGCAAGGGCTCTGGCGAGGCAATGGGCACCCGCTTGCCTTGCCCCTGCCCCCGCCCACCCCCAGATCTCTTTGGGACGTGTCTCCAGTGGGCGGGCTTGGGCTCCAGGGACGCATCTGCACCACTTGCATTCGCCCCAGCCCCTGCCCGACCCCGGATCGCATTGGGACATGTCTCCAGTGGGCAGGCGAGGGCTTGGGCAAGGCATCTGCACTGATTGCATTGCCCCAGCCCCCCGCCCGCCCCCAGATGGCATTGGGATGGGTCAAACTGCACCGCTTACCTTCGCATCAGCCCCCACCCCTCCGGTGGGCGGGGAGGGCTCTGGTGCAGTGATCAGCACTACTTGCCTTGGCCCCAGCCCCCTGCAGCCCCCATGGCAAACGGGGCCTGGATGGTGGCTTACGCTGTCCTACCATGCCTTCAGTATGCATATTAGCCGCCATCTTTGTTGGCGGTTAACCGCCATCTTGGTTGGCAGTTAATTTGCATATCACCCTGATTAGCCATGGGAAGGGTAGCAGTCGTACGCCAATTACCATGTTTCTCTTTTATTAGATAGGATAAAACCCATCTCACACACAAAACCTCTTAATCCACACTGGTTTTTCCTTTCGCAGAATTACTTAACAATTTCAGGGCTACAGAATTTAGGATTAATATGCATGTCTTAAAAATTCTATTTCTCCATCAAGATAATGAGATCTTGTCATCAGGAGCATAGTTTTTATATTTACATGTGGTTTCCACACGATTGGATATAAAGTTGTTGCTCAATAGATAACAACTGAAAGACTGGCTCATATTTCCCATCCTTTAATATATTCCCAATATACATTAATTTTTACAATGTGTAGGTTCTCAAAGCCTTCTGAAGTATGTCGCTCTGAAATTATACTTTGGTGTCCAGAAGGGATATAGAAAATGCACATAATAAAACCATCCAACTATGTGGAAAAACAATCTCATTGCTGTCTTTTATAAAATGAATCAAAACTAAACTCAAAATATAAACATGCAAAACAAACAAACAATGAGATTTACTTCTTTGTACATTGAATGGCTATGGTAATAAAACTAAAGGACTGAATTTGTGTCCAGGCTAAGCCTCTACCTATAGATTCAAATAAAACAACTTCTGATGCTGACTTTCCTTTGTTTGCCTTATATTGTTCATGCAAGTAGTCTCAGCCACCCTTGGCCATAAGCTTTCACTCCACACTAGTTCCATATTCCACCCTAGAGGATCCAACACAATCTTCCCTCCAAGACCCCCTTCTTAGTCCTTCATTATTGCTTATATTAAAACACACACACAACAAAACAAAAAAACCTAACCTAGGACTTGTCTTTGAAACAAACAGCTTTACAGTTTATATTCTGCTTACTATAAAGCTTCACTATGATTTTATTCCAGACTTTCAATTTTTACTGTGGCAGGATCATCTTTGCCTCTGACACCTCTTAAATTTTGTATAACATAGCACAGTGGCATATGATAGGCTCTGGAGTCAGACTATCAGAGTTTAATTCTGGGATAGCTACATAAGAGAAATGTAATTTAAAAAAAATGTTTTTATTAATTTCAGAGAGAAGAAGGGAGAGGGAGAGAGAGATAGAAATATCAAGGATTAGAGAGAATCATTGATGGGCTGACTCCTGCATGCCCCGTATTGGGGATTGAGCCCACAACCTGGATATGCACCCTGACAGGGAATCAAACCAAGACCTCCTAAATCAGGGTTCACCCTCAACCACTGAACCACACCAGGCAGGCTAGAAATGTAATTTTGGATCAAGTGACTTAAGCTCTCTTACTTCAGCTTCCTCATCTATAAGGAAGAAAGTAATGACAATAACAGAACCTACCTAGAAGGGTTATTATGATGACTAAATGTGTTAATAAAGTACATAGAGAGACCGGAAACCAAGATGGCGGCATAGGTAAACACCAGAAATTGCTGCCTCCCACAACAAATTCAAAAATACAACTAATGGACAAAACGGACATCATCTACAACCATAGGAAGGCTGGCTGAGTGGAAATTCTACAACTAGAAGGAAAGAGAAAAGCACACTGAGATTCAGAGGAGGTGCGGAAGTGCAGAGGTACGGAGGCGCACGTGGCAGGGGCTCAGTCGCAGCTGTCTTTTTGAATCGGGAGGGAGTCACAAGCCCCCAACTGCTATGAACTCCAGTTCTGGGCGAGTCTCTGGGGACCCAGACTCATACAGGGAGAGACTGGACTGTCTGGCAGCGGGCAGAAATCTGAACTTGAGGGCGGCTTTCTCTTGGGGGTGCTTGCAGAGATTACCGCAGGACACTGAGACGCGGGGCCACTTAGGGCAGGGCTGAGGATCAGCCATAGCTGCTTGCTCCACCCTGCTGATTCCCTGAGACCCCGCCCCACCCAGGCTGTGGCAGAGGCTTTTACATATGAATGCCCTGGCCCTATGCAATCTGAAAATTACCTAACAAACTGCAGCTGGGCCAGACAGACCCAGAACTTCCAAGAGAAGGCCCAAGGCCCCGACAGCAGCTTTCACTGCTTCACAGCTGGGCCTCATTTGGGCACCTCCAAACCCCAAAAAAGGAAGGGGAATCTGCAGATCTCTTCGTAGCTCCTGCTGGGTAGCCTCAGGAAGAGGCTAAATTACCACCTCCTTAGATCCAAGAGCCAGTGTACCCAGTGGTCAGAGTGGGACCATCCAATTACAACTCCTTAGCTCCATAAGGGACACACTCAGGGGGTAAACTCAGTGAGCACCAAAGCCCCACTGAAGCAAGTCTTGCCTCATAAGGGTGTCTTCAGCACAGAAGTTCTCCCACCGTAGACACAGCTGACTCTCACAGCCAAATGGACTGGAGGTCAATTCCTCCCAGTGTTACCTACAACAATCAAGGCTTACCTACAACAAGACTGTGCACAAAGCCCACAAAGGGGTGCACCAAGAGTGTCCACCTCAGGTAACTGGGGAGGCTGAGCCACTGGGCCCTATAGGACATCTAGCACACAAAGCCACTCTACCAACACAGGGAAGCATAAAAAATGCAGAGACAAACAGGTCACAAATGACAGAAATGGAGGAAAGCAAATGACTAGATATAGAGTTCAAAACCACACTTTTAAGGTTTTTCAAGAACTTTCTAGAAACCGCAGATAAATGTAGTGAGACCCTCAAGAAATCTAGTGAGACCCTCGAGGTTATGATAAAGGACCAACTAGAAATTAAGCATACACTGACTGAAATAAAGGATATTATGCAGAGTTCCAACAGCAGACTAGAGGATCACAAGAATCAAGCCAAAGATTTAAAATACAAAGAAGCAAAACACACCCAACCTGAAAAGCAAAATGAAAAAAGAATCCAAAAATACGAAGATAGTGTAAGGAGCCTCTGGGACAGCTTCAAGCATACCAACATCCAAATTATAGGGGTACCAGAAGAAGAGAGAGAGCAAGATATTGAAAACCTATTTGAAGAAATAATAACAGAAAACTTCCCCTACCTGGTGAAAGAAATAGACTTACAAGTCCAGGAAACGCAGAGAACCCCAAACAAAAGGAATCCAAAGAGGACCACACCAAGACACATCATGATTAAAATGCCAAGAGCAAAAGACAAAGAGAGAATCTTAAAAGCAGCAAGAGAAAGAAACTCAGTTACCTACAAGGGAATACCCATACGACTGTCAGCTGATTTCTCAACAGAAACTTTGCAGGCCAGAAGGGAGTGGCAAGAAATATTCAAAGTGATGAATGCCAAGAACCTACAACCAAGATTACTTTATCCAGCAAAGCTATCATTCAGAATTGAAGGTCAGATAAAGAGCTTCACAGATAAGGAAAAGCTAAAGGAGTTCACCACCACCAAACCAGTATTATATGAAATGCTGAAAGGTATCCTTTAAGAAGAGAAAGAAGAAGAAAAAGGTAAAGATACAAATTATGAACAACAAATACACATCTATCAACAAGTGAATCTAAAAATCAAGCAAATAAATAATCTGATGAACAGAATAAACTGGTGATTATAATAGAATCAGGGGCATAGAAAGGGAATGGGCTGACTATTCTTGGGGGGGAAAGGGATGTGGGGGATGCGGGAAGAGACTGGACAAAAATCGTGCACCTATTGATGAGGACGGGGGCGGGGGGAGGTGATGGCGGGGAGCATAGGGGGGGGAAAAAAGGAACAACTGTAATAATCTGAACAATAAAGATTTAATTAAAAAAGTAAAGTACATAGAGGACAGCTTGCCATATGATAGGTACTCAGTGAATGTCTATTATTATTATTATTATTATTATTATTATTATTATTATTATTTCTGTACTTATTTTATGACAGAGAAGGAGGCTGCCTACATGCTATGATCTGAAGGTAGTTCCAAGGTAAAATGATCTCATTTCCTTTGTGGCCACAGAGTTACCCCCCACTGGAAATTTTGAAATTTTCAATATTTAAAACCAATTTTACATTTAAAGTCCTCATATTTCTTTTGAGTTTTTCTTTTCTGTGAAATTGGTTTTCTGCTATATCTCCATTTTCCGAGGTGTGGCATCTAAAACTATATACGTTTTTCCTGAAGCAAATACCCTACCCATAGTTAATAACAATAGTGTTTTTTCATAATGTTCTAATCTTGACATGAAAATATACCTTTAAGTCACATTATCATGTAAATGCTGGACAAAATACAAGCTTTAAACACACACACACACACACACACACACACACACACACACACACACAGCTAAAAATGGAAAAGGAAAGGAAAATTCCCTGGTGCCAGAAATTAAGCTAGCAATGGTCCATGTGGGATTTGGAACACAGGTATTAGGGGTTAGGTTTTTAATGCCCATGCAGGAATAGGAGATAAGCTCAAGCCCATTTGAGGAGGGAATTATAATGCAGTTCCTGCATAAAGCTAGTGGCCCAGAGTGGGTACGTTTTAGGTTAGATTAAGGGTTAGAAAAACTTGTCACCCATCCAGGCTTTAGGTAGAGACCTACTTTTGTCACACATGTATATGAGAACTATATTTATACAATGTGTGGTTAGCAAACCAAAAATGGAAATTAGCATAAAAATTGGTGTGCAACTGACAAACCTCTAGGACCCTTTCAAAAGCAAATTTTAAATAGGAAGCCTACACTCACCAAAATTCCCACAGTAAACAACCATCACTGAAGTGAGATTAGAATAAAAAAATTACAAACCACATGAAAAATCAAGTTATCATGAAAAAGAGTCAGGAGGAGAGTTTAAAATTCCTTTAAAAATGTTTGAAAATATTTTATAAAGTAATATCAATATTGTAAGGCAAGAGCAGAAAAGTCTTTTTGTTTGCTTTATTTTTTAAAAAATATTTGAAAAGTAAACAATTTCTAGAAATAAAAAAGTCATTAAAATTAAAGACTCAATATATAGGTTGAATAAATTATAAATATTTGAGGAGAAAAATAATGAATTGAAAGAGAAATCAAAGGAAATCACCCAGAATATAATACAAAGAGTTCAAGATATAGAAAATAAAAAACATATTAGGAGACACAAAGATGGGCCTAACAGACATCTAAATAGGAGTTTCAAAAAAAAGAGAATACTGAGGCTGGAGGAGAGGCAATATTCAATGATATAAGGGCTGAGAGTATCTAGAATATAAATGAGAAATGTCTTCAGATAAAGGAGCATGCCTAGTCCTGACTATAATTAATAAAAACACATCCATATTTAGAATGTAAAAGAATAAGAGAAAAATTTTTAAAACTGAAAGATTAAAAAATAGATTATCTACAAGGAAATGAAAAGTTGACTTTTCATTTATTACAACAGATACCAGGAAACAATGCAAAATATTTCAAAGTGCTAAGGCAAATACAATTTAGCTTTGAAATCGACTTAAAATATTTAGGAGTAGCCTTTGCCAGTTTGGCTCAGTAGATAGAGTGTTGGCCTATGGACTGAAGGATCCCCAGTTCAATTCCAGTCAAGGAAACATGCCCAGGTTGTGGGCCCCAGTAGGGGTATGCAAGAGGCAGCCAATCAATGATTCTCTCATCATTGATGTTTCTATCTCTCTCTCCCTCTCCCTTCCCTCTCTGAAATCAATAAAAACATATTAATAATATATTTATATAAGGTATAAATTAGATGATTAATCATAATTTGGGTTCAATGAATGACATTTTCCCTCTCTACACTAATAGAAAGTATATAAGAGAAGCCCGATCAACATAGTCTTATTCAAAATGATATTTCACTGAGGATACTACTTTGCTTAAGAAGTAAGTTAGGATCTAGTATGCTTTGGTTTTTTATCAAAGTAAGGATATATATCTTATCAATTAATATATATTTTATTGAGAAACTAGTATGTTATTTTTGCAAAAATATACCTTTATATGAAAGGTTTCAGATATAGCAAACACTATTGATCACTATTAACCATGTGGGATCCAGGTTGATTAAACCAGATTGCTTTCCTCTTCTCTATCTGAAATTTGGGGTCTTTTCTCGTATGTTCCCTAAGTACACACTATGACTGCGGAAGTGTCTATGGGACAAGAAGTAGACAAAGAACCAAACCTAGGTGTAAAAGACAGCAGCTAACCTATAGTTCTTTATCAGTGCAGATAACTGAGAATTAACCATACAACATACCTTCTTGGCTTCTTTTGTTCAATTATGCTACATTGTCTTATGACAGAAAACATTTTCAACCTGTGTGTCCTTAAAATGAAAGGAGTGCTGCAATAGCCAAAGTTTGGCTGGCCCAAAGAATGGCATTTTCTAGGAGAAGAACAAAAGACTTCAACTTTACTCACCATATGAAGGCTTTCTCTTGTTTTTTCTTGGTGTGAAAGAGAAGGTGGATCAACAGTCTTTAAGCCATCACAAAAACACGGTTTGTGTCTTTTGGACTGGACAGTAGGAATTTTTACTTTAAAAAGTAAAATTAGAAAATATAATAAGAATGTGCAAAAATTTAGCTTACTTTTATCAGTTGTAATGGTGAAAGGAATGGCTAAATTAAGTCTACAATTATATTAATGTTGGTCAACACCTTAATGTTTATTATCAATTGACTAATTATAGCTAACATTTACTGAATACTTACCACATGGTGGATATCATACTCTTTCCCTGAATCATATTTAATCTTCAAATGAACTCTGTGTGATAGGCAGTTTATTATATTTTACAGAAGAGGAATGTGAAGCTTAGAGGAATTCAGAAAGTTGTCTAATTGTCACATAGCTAGTACTGAAACCAGATCTGACTTCAAAGTCCATGCTCTTAATCACTATGACTATGATTTATTGTCTCTGTATAGTTCTCTCTGACTCTTCTCCCATTCTGGATTCCCTTTCTCCATATAACCATATAAACAAGTGGGAATAGATATAGCACTTTATAACAGAGTGCCTGATAACGCCAAATGAAAGGCTTCTCTTAAGTTGAGCTGATATAATTCATGGGATCCAAACCTTCAGATAGAGCTGTGGAAAGGGATAGAGCAGTGATGGCGAACCTTTTGAGCTCGGTGTGCCAGCATTTTGAAAAACCCTAACTTAACTCCGGTGCCGTGTCACATATAGAAATTTTTTGATATTTGCAACCACAGTAAAACAAAGATTTATATTTTTGATATTTATTTTATATATTTAAATGCCATTTAACAAAGAAAAATCAACCAAAAAAATGAGTTTGCGTATCACCTCTGACACGCGTGTCATAGGTTCGCCATCACTGGGATAGAGACATGGATGTGGCTCTAAAAAAGGCCCTAACCGGGGGACTTACCCTATAGTCGCAGACTATGGAAAGAAGAACTTTATATACATGTGATTTAGTATACTAGTAAAATATGACACAATGATTATTCCTGGCTCTAACCAATCATATCAATTATATGATTCCTCCCTTGAAAATCAATAGTTGGTAAGAATGCTGGTAGGCTGGGGAGAAATGTGTGTCAGACTTCCTAATATTCTCTTTCATAAAGAGAGAGGGCAGATTATGTTCATGGTTTCTACTTCTATGAGTCAAGACTCAAGCATAAGGGAAAGGGTAGAATAATTCCTTCTCCTCAATACTTAATAAATTGTGTTGAACTGCCTATTCTCTGAATGGTCTCTCCAAAAGACTGAAAGCTCCTCATGGGCAAGTGCCTGGTTTGCATAGCAGGTATTCAACAAATATGTTTTCTAAATTAGTGTTTACTAAATGCCTATTTCTTATAGACAATCCATTATATTATAGTATTTCAACTCAAACAACTACTATAAAATGGTTCATAAAATTTTGCCTGACTGTACAGTCCCTTGAAATATTTTTTCACTATTTATTACACACATACCCATATAATATGTTTGCTTAACAAATTCATATTATAGCATTAGAATATTAGATTCTTTAAAAGCTGGCATTAGTCCAACTTTTATATGAATCATTACAAATTGTGAAGTAATGAAATCTTTAGTTGCCAATAGTTTAGTAGTATAATATCCTTTTCCAGCCCCACTACAAGTAAACCAATGTGCATTGCTTTAGTTACATCTCTATGTCATACCCAATGTTAAAGAGATTCATGTTTATTTAATGAATGGTAAGGGTTTTATTTCAATTGTAACTCCAAATCAAATAGGATCATATTATTTATAAATTAAACCAAGTTTGGAAATGCTACTTTCTAAAAATAAATGGTTTCTCAAGAGTTTAATAAGCATACAAAACATCTATCCCCAGTTATAAAACAACTTACACTACAAATATAAAGATTTTATTTTTCTAAGCAGAGGTATACACCTGTATAAAAAGGTAAGCAATACTGACATACATACCAGTGACTCTAGCTTTACTCTCATCTCTATTACCAATCTCAATAGCACCATAAGATTTTAGCAGCTCTCTCATTTTTTCATCATCTGCTTCATCTAAAGCAGTCTTCTGTTTTTTATTCTTTTTATTCGTGTTCGCTCCATGTTGTAGTAGAATCTCAGCTGCCTAGAAGACATTTTTCCAAAATTATCTCTATTAACATCTTAGATTAATAATTTCTGCTTTTATTATAAGACACCATTACCAAGCATTAAAAGTTATTTCTAAAAAAGCTTTCAAACTCTGGCCACTTATTAAATTTGATATGACAACTGCAAGTGGGCCCACTAATTTTACCTGATTTGTTCCCACAGGAAAACCAAACATGATAACATAGAAGTAACAGATATGCAGCCTTGAATCTAGTAAGAGGCAGACAGGTTTTATTTGATCTCTCTCTCTCTCTCTCTCTCTCTCTCTATCTATCTATCTATCTATCTATCTATATATAATATTTTTATTGAATTCAGAGAGGAAGAGAGAGGGAGAGAGACATAGAAACATCAATGATGAGAGAGAATCATTCATCGGCTGCCTCTTGCACACCCCCTACTGGGGATCGAGCCCCCAACCCAGGCATGTGCCCTAAACTGGAATCAAACCTGGGGCCCTTCAGTCCACAGGCCAACGCTCTATCCACTAAGCAAAACCAGCTAGGGCTATTTGATCTCTTTAACAGAGTGCCCTGTTCACCCTCCTCCAAGCTGATAAAGGAAGGGGTAGAGAAGGGAGAAGAGTCACTTCAGGACTATATTATATTATAAACTTTATTATATATTGACATTAGACATAGTTCTATTTGGACTATATTTCAGTAAACTTAATATCCAATCTAATAATGTCTATGCAAATATGTGTCCTAAATAACTGATTCATATTCACAAAATGTTAAAGATAAAAGGGAATGTAGATATAATTTATTCCAACCCTATCATTTTATAGATGAAAAAACTGAAGTCAGAGATTGTGACATTTTAGGGGCAAAATAATCTTTGAATATAAATAAGATGTCTCTAAATAAATCGAAATTATGTATTAGAAGTCAGTTTGCAATCGGTCAAAGTTAAAAATAGTTACTAATTAGTTTATGGTATAAGTCAATTAGTAAAAAACAGCCAGTGATTCCACTTGCATGAGGCAAGCAAGTGACTCCAACCACTGAAAAACTTTCTAATTAGGAAAAGATGGTAAGGTTTTGTTTAAACAGAGATATGCCATGTGCTAGGAGCTTTTCTCTTTCTGCTTGTGTTCATGGATGAAGAAGCAGAGAAATTGAGGAGCAAATGGCCAGCTAGAAATGGCCCTTATTTGTTCCATCAGCCTAGAGATAGCACAGCATAAAGAAAACACATTTATTTTTATTTTTTAAAATCTTTATTGTTTAAAGCAGCGGTTCTCAATCTGTGGGTCACGACCACTTTGGCAGTTGAACGACCCTTTCACAGGGGTCGCCTAAGACCATCCTGCATATCAGATATTTAGATTATGATTCATAACAGTAGCAACATTACAGTTATGAAGTAGCAACAAAAATAATTTTATGGTTGGGTCACAATATGAGGAACTGTATTTAAAGGGCCAGAGGTTGAGAACCACTGGTTTAATGTATTACAGAGTACCCATTCCGCCCCCCACCGTCCCCTTCTATCCCACACCCGCCCCTCACCTGAGAGCTCCCCACCAATAACAATACCACATTTATCTCTCTTGCTCTCTTTTTTATCTTTCTAGTTTACCTATTAGTAGCCTATCTCAAGATAAAGAAATAAAGATAAAAGGGACAAAGTCAGCTAGAAATAAAATGAGCCAATGATAGAAGAAAGGTCACACAGAGAGAAAGTTCATGAAAATATGAGGAAAGGTGTTAATA
This sequence comes from Myotis myotis, assembly GCF_014108235.1. Classification (NCBI taxonomy): domain Eukaryota; kingdom Metazoa; phylum Chordata; class Mammalia; order Chiroptera; family Vespertilionidae; genus Myotis; species Myotis myotis. Next base: position 40,219,196 of record NW_023416357.1, read on the forward strand.
ATATATCCATGTCAGGGGAACTAAAATATCATGAAAAATACCATCTTCTTTTCAAATAGAACATTTCTCTTAAAATAAATGCAATAGATTTATTGGAGTTTCCTCCAAAAGCGAACTGTCTATATCACCACTTAGGTGATATAACAATAGATCAAACAACAGCAAACTATAGCCCTCGCTGGCCAAATCCAGTCTGCTGCCTGATTTTGTAAAAAAAGTTTTATTGGAGCAGCTATAACCAGTCATTTACATATTGTCTATGGTTGCTTTTGCAATATAACAGCAATTGATTAGTTGCAACAAAGACTGAGTGGCCTAGAAAACCTAAACTGTTTATTATCTAGTCCTTTATAGGAAATACTTAACAACCCCTGCTCTAGACCAGAGCACTATCTCTAGCAGGATTTTCTGTGATGACAGAAATGTTCTAATCTGCAAAGTTCAATATGGTAGCTACTCGCCACATGTAGCTACTGAGTACTTGAAATGTGACTAGTGCAACTGAAGAATTGATTTTAAATTTAATTTTAAGTAATTAAATAGACACATTTTGGCTAGTGGCTATAGCATAAGATAGCACGCTCTAGATGAAATTCCTTATTTCAAAGGTAAAGATATTATCTCTTTCTCAAGCAGCTGAACTCGGCCTAGAATTCACGTTTTCTATTATCAAACTTGGTGCTTTATCCACTAAACCAAGCTCCCCTTCTGCTACTTCCTATTGGTTGATCCCTTCCTCCCCTACGCCCCACCCTCTACCCCCGCTGCCTTCCCTCTGAGGTTTGACAGTCTGTTCATGTTCCTATGTCTCTGGGTCTATTTTTTGTTCATCAGTTTATGTTCATTAGATTCCACTGAGGTGTCACCTCACACCTGTCAGAATGGCTACCATCAACAAATCAACAAACTTGACAAGTGCTGGTGAGGATGTGGAGAAAAGGGAACCTTAGTGCACTAATGGGGGGAATGCAGACTGGTGTAGCCATTATGGAAAACAGTATGGAGTTTCCTCAAAAAATTAAATATGGAATTGCCACTTGATCCAGTGATCCTACTTATAGGAAAATACCCTAAGAGACCCGAAACACCGATCAGAAAGAATATATGCACCCCTATGTTCATAGCAGCACAATTTATAATAGCTAAGATCTGGAAAAAGCTCAAGTGCCCATCAGTAGGTGAATGGATAAAAAAGTTGTGGTAGCCAAGCTGGGTGTGGCTCAGAGGTTGAATGTCAACCCAGAAACCAGAAGGCCACTGGTTCAATTGCTGGTCAGGGCATATACCTGGATTGCAGGCTTGATCCCCAGTGGGGTGCATGTAGGAGGCAGCTGATCAATGATTCTCTCTCATCATTGATGTTTCTATCTCTCTCTCCCTATCCCTTCCTCACTGAAATATATAAAAATATGCTTTAAAAAAAAGTTGTGGGTCCTAGCCAGTTTTGCTCAGTGGATAGAGCGTTGGTCTGCGAACTGAAGGATCCCGGGTTCGATTCTGGTCAAGGGCACATGCCCGGGTTGTGGGCTCGATCCCCAGTGTGGGGCGTGCAGGAGGCAGCCAATCAATGATTCTCTCTCATCATTGATGTTTCTATCTCTCTGTCCCTCTTCCTTCTCTTCCTTCCTCTCTGAAATCAATAAAAATATATTTTAAAAAAAAGTTATGGTACATTTACAACATGGAATACTATGTAGCAATAAAAAAGAAGGATCTCTTACCCTTTGAGACAACATGGAGGGACCTGGAGAGTATTATGCTAAGTGAAATAAGCCAGTAAGAGAAAGACAAGTACCACATGATCTCATATGTGGAATCTAATGAACAAAATAAACTGATGAAAAAAATAGATCCAGAAACATAGAAGCATGGAACAGACATGGAATCTTAGAGAGAAGGCAGGGGTGGGAGGGTGGGTGGGAAGAAATTAACCAAAGAACTTGTATGCATATATGCATAACCCATGTAGAAGTCAATAGGGTGGTGAAGGCCTTGGAGGTGGGGGAACAGGGGCAGGATAGAAGGGGGCCAATGGGAGAAAAAAGGGGATATGTAATACTTTCAACAATAAAGATTTAATTTAAAAACTATGAAGAATTTTAAAGTCTAGATTTGAAATTCAGTGTTACTAAAAGAATAACCCTAGTAATTTTCTCTTACGATATTTTTACCACACTGCCCAATTAAGAAAAACAAAGGAGAAAAATATATAACAAACCTCCAAGTAACAAGCTATTGTGTTTTTAGTCATTTCTTTGAAACCTCAAATCCACTGTGTAATTCTGAGTTAAATAAAGTCTAGCTGTCACATATATCATCACTATAATTAGAGTTTTTATGCACAATAGCAAATCATTTAAAACCATTAAAAATGGAATGTATTAGATTGATAGCCTGTGTTTACTCTGAACCATTTCATTTTATTCTGATTTATATGAATTATGTGATGAAGAGACAATAGAAAAATGAGTCATTAGCAAATAGATTGATTTTTCAAGCATTACACAATGTCTTCATTTGTAATTTTAAGGTTTTAAAAATAATTTGTTTTAAGGAATCACTTTAGTTCTCAATTTAAAATATCTTCATTTTCTTCACTCATTTTTCTATAAAAGAGTAATAGGAGCCAAATCTGATGTGCACTGTACCTTTAAATGATTATTTGCAACAGCATCATGTAAGGGCAGAATTCCATCTAGATCTTCACAGTTAACATTAGCACCAGCTCTTAACAACTCCACAATTATATCATCAGCTCCCTCACTAGATGCCTTATGTAGTGGTGTCCAACCTAAAAATGGAAAAGGGGAAAAATTAAAACAAGCTGCTGCTGACATATACTCATTATTAAGTTTGCTTGCATTAATGACATTAACATCTACATTGATTCAAATGTATATATTAGTGGAAAAAATATTGAAAACTGTGGCCTTAAAATGTGTTTCATTTTAAAAAACAAATTGATCTCATAAAAAAATATTTGCTAGAGGTGCCAAAACAGAAGCATAATCATAATGGGACCAAAGTAAATATTAATCATGTCAATTTGTTTCAGCTCAGATATTAAAAGATCATCTCTGACTTTTCTACTTGTATCCTTTCATTGTCACATTTTTCTTTAAAATGACATGTCATTCCATCAATTTTTGAGTTTTTCCCTCTGGAATTCCTCACACAAGATTCTTTCATGCTGAGCAAAATGTTAGATCAATTTAAAATTGGAGGTTTAAAATAAATTAAGGGAGGGGAAAAGAAAGGAATAGTAGAAAGACAGGAGGAAAGGAAAGAAGGAACAAGAAAGCAGGAAAAATTTTGCATTCTCTCCAAAGTTAGGGAATGGAATTAGGGCCTACAAAGAAAAGGCCTAAATAAAGTTTCCCTTACTTCCCATTCTATATACTCTTGCTGAATGCTCCCAAATGCATGTTGAAGAAGAAAGTTATTTTAGCAATTGGTGAGAACCAAGATAAGTCTTACTATTCAACTTATATGTTACTAAAGAAAATTGTTCAAAGTTAATTATTACATAGTAGCCAGATTCAAAACTGGGGTTAGGGGCTGTGAAATGTGAGTTCAAATTTTAAATACAATTAAAAGAATCCAAACCTGCATTATCTTTTAGATTCACATCTGCTCCAGATTCTATTAGAACTTTCATCAGAGACAAATCTCCTCTTCTGACAGCCAAATGAAGTGGGCTTTCCCCCCTGGTATTCCTCTTATTGATCCCAGCTGTTTTCATTTCTGTAAATTTGCCAAGTAAAACTGAGGCTTCTTTTCTGCCAAATGCTGATTATAAAGGAGCTTAAAAAATACATACCAACTTCTCAAAACATCCTAAGTAGGGTGTACTACACAGAAATATACATCTATTAATATAACTGTTACTATTTTAAAATATAACTAACACAGTTCTTCAACTTGTGAAGAAATTATAGTGCACTTAAGCATTACTTCAAAGTCATTCTAGCAATTCTTTAGTCACTCTATTATATGTTTGATTAAAACAAATAAACCTGTTTCAGTTCTATACTCATTTTACCCTCAGTAGTCCTTTAGCAATAATTTTTTTCTTAAAACAAATTGTGATTTTATAAAAATTCTCTTTGTTCTACAGCTATTCTCTCTATCTCAATGGGTCTGTTTCTGATCACATAAGATGCAAGAACCAAACTATGGCCTATTGGTTTTTTTTATTTTTCTTTCATAAAAAATAAAGTACAGTATCATTATTTAAAGATTCTTTTTTAAATCTTTTCTTTGCAACACAAGTTAGACAGACTTATAGGTTGAAGCTAAAAACGGTAAACTAACCACATTTCTCCCCAAACCATGCAAAAATGATAGTAAAAGATATTTTGAAAAATGTCATATAAGAACAATAAAAGAGAAAACAATAAAAAGAAGACTTCAACAAATTTAGGGGAACTGGAAAGTCACTGATGGAGAAGAATTGACTGACATGGCAGAGTGGGAAATGCTCCAACCCAAGTGCCTACGAAAGGAATTTGCAGAGGAAGGGAGCCAATCTGCACCAGGCACTCAGCACTTGGGGGCATCAGGTACCATGAAAGGCAGTATGTATAGAACAGGGCTGGAAAAAGCAACACTGACTGTAAAAGTATGTATATAGAAAAGTTAAGACTCCAAGTTGCCTTTCCTAACCCCAAAGTGCCTGGCAACCATTCCTCTTAGCCCAGGCCCCCATCTGGAGGTTCACTTTCTGTAGAAACTACATCAAAGAAGCTTCAGACTAAGACACAAGGCAAAGTAGAGAGTTGGGCTGATTAAACAGTAGTACTCAAAGTGGAATCCCAGATCAACAGTATCAGTTTCACTTGGGAAATGTGTTAGAAATGCATATTCTTCAGCCATCCTAAGCCTACTCTGGAGGGCAGACTTTAAGATGGCTCCTAATGATCCTTACTTCCTCATATTTATAGTCTTGTAACAAATCCTCCTTGAGAAACTTGCTTCTAATCAATAGAATAACTTAACATTGAGGGTACTCAATTTCCTTATCTATATATATAAAAATCCAGTGGTCGCAACACCATAACGATCAGTGCACTGAGAGATGCACTCGGGTGGGTGGGGCTGCAAGTGTGGCGGGGCAAATGCAGGCGGGCGGGGCTGCGAGTACAGAGAGGTGCACACAGGTGGCTGTGGCCATGCAATTTCGTGCGCTGGGTTTCTAGTCTATATATATAAAAGCCTAAGCTGGGTAACTGGCTGGTAGCTATGACACGCACTGACCACCAGGGGGCAGACACTCAATGCAGGAGCTGTCCCCCTGGTGGTCAGTGCGCTCCCACAGCCAACCTCCTGTGGTCCCTCCCATGAGACAGCCCTGATTGGCCCAATCACTGGACAGGCCAAGGGACCCCACCCGTGCACGAATTGTGCACCAGGCCTCTAGTTAGGTTATAAAAGATTATAACATATTCTGTCTTGCTAGTTGACTTCCTCTATCACCTTCAGCTTGTATGTTTTAATGAAGCAAGTGGCCACCTTGAAAGAGCCCATGAAACAAGAAACAGGATGGGCACAGCCCTAAAGGAACTGAATTCTGCCAACAATCACATGGGCTTAAAAGTGGCTTCTTCCCTAGTTGAGCCTTCAGATGAGACCCCAGTCCTGGCCAACACCTTGATTGCAGCCCAGGAAAGATCCTGAGCAAAAGACCTGGCTAAGCCATGCCCTATTTCCTGACCTACAGAAACTATGAGATAATAAAGGTGTGTTGTTTTAAAATAATTTGTGATCATTTTTCATGCACTAATATATTACTAACACACCTACTGAATTAGAATTCCTGACGGTAGACCCCAGCAATGCTTTAATGGCTTTCCAGGTGACTCTGATGCAACGTAAGGTTTGAAAAGCACCGCATTAAATCATCAGATCCTTACCCAGTCCTGTTTCCTAAATGTCAGCAACCAGACATAAATTTCAGAGCAAGAGAAAAAAAAGTCTATAATGGATGGATCCTTTGGCTATGAGAGTCACATGGAAGATTAATAGTTTCATGTTCATCTCCCATTGACATCCAGACAAAATTTCTAAATTTCTTAAGAAATTTGCACTCAGAAATTGTTTATTGGAAGAAAAAGACATATTACATATATTTCATGTGTTATATGTATATTTTTTAAAATGCAGATTACAAGTTTGAATGGAAAAATCTCTCTCAGTATCTGTTACTGTGAATAATATAAATCTCACATTGTTCCTGGTATGTTCGTAGCAAAGAAGGTAGGCATGTGATAAACATTTTGGTGCAAAAACTCAAAAATTGCTCAATGTTACTCTCATTGTAAATTTCCCCAGCATTTAACTGAAATTTGAAAATAGCCGTAACCAGTTTGGCTCAGTGGATGGAGCATCGGCCTGCGGACTGGCAGGCAGAGGCAGTTAGGGGCGATTAGGCTGGCAGGAGAGCAGTTAGGGGCATTAGGCCAGCAGGCAGAGGCAGTTAGGAGCCAGCAGTCCCGGATTGCGAGGGGGATGTGCAGGGATTGGGCCTAAACTGGCAGTTGGACATCCCCCAAGAAGTCCCGGATTGGAGAGGGTGCAGGCCGGGTTGAGGGACTCCCACCCATGCATGAATTTTGTGCACTGAGCCTCTAGTTTATTAATAAAATATAATGTCATTAAGAAATACTCAGGAAGAACCAAGATGGAGGCGTAAGGTATAAACCTGTGTGTGCTGCCTCCCACAACAACACTGAAACTACTACAACTATAAGACAAAACAGCTATCATCCAGAACCACGGGAAAGCTGGCCAAGTGGAAGTTCTACAACTAGAAGGAAAGAAAGAAGCGCACTGAGACTGAGTAGGAGGTGCAAAGGCACCAAGAACAGAGGTACTGCCGACTCCGTCCACACCTTTGGGGACCCCTGGACCCGCTGGGGTTGGACCCCGGCAAGGTACGAAGGCGGGCTGCAACTGGATGCGAGGTTTTTTCCCATCGGAAGGGGATATAAGCTCTCGAATGCACTGAGCTCGTTTAAGGCGAGATTCTGAGGTCCCAGGCTCCTACAGGGAGAAACTGGACTGTCTTGCAGTGGGTCAGAAAGTAAGGGTGGCTTTCTCAGAGCTGCTCGCAGGGATCACTGTTGCTGTGGGGGTGCGGCACTGGGGGAGACACGGAGTCGGAGTCACGGAGACGTGAGGAGTTGTGGAGACGCTGACGACAACCATTGCTGTTTGCTCCGCCCTGGTGATTCTCTGAGACCCCGCCCCACTCAATTTACATCCCCACCCAAGCTGTGCCAGTGGCCCAAAGAAACCACCTGCGCTTTTGCAGCCTAACCCAACAAACTGCAGCTGGGTCAGAGAGCTCCAAAACTTCCAAATCCCAAACAAAGAGGAGAAATCTGTTGATATCGCTGTAGCTCCTGCTGGGTGGACCCACACAGTGGTTGACTTGGAGATCCAGGAGCCAGGGTACCCCTGGTCAGATACCAGATTTCAACTCCTCACATCCATAAGGGACACACTCAAGAAGCAGACTCAGTGAGCACCAAAGCCCCACTGAAGCAAGTCCTGCTCCATAAGGGTGTCTCCAGCACAGCAGTTCTTCCACTATAGACACAACTGGTCCTCACAGTCTGCCAAAAATGTGGAGACAAAGAAACATGTCACAAATGAAAGAAATGGAGGAAAGCAAACTAATGAAGGACATAGAGTTCAAAACCACAGTTATAAGGTTACTCAAGAATCTTCTACAAACCTCCGAGGAACTTAGTGAGACCTTCAAGGATCTTAATGAGAATGCCAAAAAAATGGAAAAGGACCAGTCAGAAATTAAACATACACTGACTAAAATTAAAAATAAAATACAGAGATCCAACAGCAGACTAGAGGATCCCAAGAATCAAGTCAAAGATTTGAAATATGAAGAAGATAAAAACACCCATCCCAAAAAGCAAAACGGAAAAAGAATCCAAAATTATGAAGATAGTGTAAGGAGCCTCTGGGACAACTTCAAACATACCAACATCCGAATTATCGGGGTGCCAGAAGAAGAGAGAGACCAAGATACTGAAAGCATATTAGAAGAAATCATGACAGAAAACTTCCCCTAACTGATGAAAGAAATAGACTTACAAGTCCAGGAAGCACAGAGAACCCCAAACAAAAGGAATCCAAGAAGGACCACACCAAGACACATCATAATTAAAATGCCAAGAGCTAAGGACAAAGAGAGAATCTTAAAAGCAGCAAGAGAAAAACAGTTAGTTACCTACAAGGGAGTACCCATACGACTGTCAGCTGATTTCTCAACAGAAACCATGCAGGCCAGAAGGGAGTGGCAAGAAATATTCAAAGTGATGAATAGCAAGAACCTACAACCAAGATTACTCTACCCAGCAAAGCTATCATTTAGAATTGAAGGTCAGATAAAGAGCATCACAGACAAGAAAAAGCTTAAGGAGATCATCATCATCAAACGAGGAATATATGAAATGCTAAAGGATATTCTTTAAGAAGAGGAAGAAGAAGAAAAAGGTAAAGATAAAAATTATGAACAACAAAGTGACAACAAATAAATACCTACCAACAAGTGAACCTAAAAATTAAGTCAGAATAAACTGGTGAATATAATAGAAGCAGGGGCATAGAAAGGGAATGGACTGACAATTCTTGGGGGGAAAAGGATGTGGGGGATGCGGGAAGAGACTGGACAAAAATCTTACACTTATGGATAAGGACAGTGGCAGGGGGTAAGAGCATGGGGTGGGATGGGAACCAGGTGGAGGGGAGATATTCGGAAAAAAGAGGAACATCTGTAATAATCTGAACAATAAAGATTTATTAATTTAAAAAAATTTAAAAAAGAACGACCACAATAGAAAAAAAAAAAAGAAAAAGAAATACTCAGCTGGTCCTGGCCCGTGTGGCTCAGTGGTTTAGAGCATCGTCACGTGCACCAAAGGATCTCAGCTTCAATTCCCAGTCAGGGCACATATTCAGGTTAGAGGTTCAATTCCCAGTTGGAGTGTGTACAGAGAACAACTGATCAATGTTTCTCTTTCATATCAATGTTTCTCTCTCTTTCACCTGCCCTTCCTTTCTCTCTAGAATCAATAAAAAACATATCCTCGGATGAGAACAAAAAAAAAGAAAAAGAAATACTCAGCTATCTACCTTTTTATGTGGCCTGTCTTTCCTCTCTAGATTTTTGGATCTTCTCATTTTTGTTCGGAAATTTCACAGTGAGATGTCTTGCTTATGGTACTGGACACTTTGTGGGCCCTTTCAATATGGAAATTTCTGTGCTTTATTTCTTGTCTTATTTCTTTTATTTCTTTTCTATTTTCACTGTTCTCTCTGGATATCCTGGAGTGATCTAATTTTATTCTATTTTTTCTAGTTTTATTTTTTATAGGAGACTTGGAAAGCTTTACCTCCCAACTCTGCTATATCTATATATATATATATATATATATATATATATATATATATATATATTTAAAAATCCTATTATATTTTTAATATCTAAGGGCTCTCTGTATTGTTCTTCATTCCTTTGTTTCTATACCTTTTTAAGCAAGTTTAATATATCCTGATTCTTGAATTATTTCTGTTTCTTCTGGGTTCCTTTAGTATGTTTAGATCACTTTGATGTCTCTTTTATATTGGAGTATTGGGGTTTTCTACAAACACTTGTTGATTTTTGGCTATCTGTTCTTATTTAAGTGAGAGAAACTAAAATGCTGACTGGAAATCTGTGAAGGGTAAAAGGAGTACAGCAGAGCTCAGGGCTTGGTTGAATTCACCCTTGGTGATCAAGAAGTAAGCTGGCCTTTATGTTAGGGAATTGCCAGATGTATTTGGAATTACCTCCTCTTGGGCAGTTCAATTTATTAGTTTAAAGATACTTACTCAGGCACTGTGTTAAAAAACAAAACAAACAACAAAAACCACCAGAGATGAAATACAAAAGAAATGTATTATTTCAAAGTTCTGGAGATCAGAAGTCTAAAACCTAGGTGTCAGCAGGGCTACACTCTCTAAGAAAGAATCAGCATTTCTTGGCTTCCTTGGATTTGGCTACATCACTCCACTACCTCCAGCTTCACATTGTCTTCTCTCCTGTGTGCCTCAAATCTCCTTCTGTTTTTCTTTTATAAAGACACAGTAGTAATTAGATCCAGGACCCACCAAATAATCCAGGATGATCTCCTCATCTTAAGATCTTAATTACATCTGCAAAGTTTTTTTCTAAATATTCACTCTTTTATATAACACTAGAGGCCTGGTGCACAGATGCATGCACTGGTGGGGTCCCTCAGCCTTGGCCTGCGGGGACTGGGCCAAAACTGGCAGTCTGACATCCCCCAAGGGTCCCAGATTACAAGAGGTGCAAATCCATGCACTGGGCCTCTAGTATGCATATAAGATCTTTGGTTAATCTCTTCCTGCCCTCCCTTCACCCCGCTTCCCACTGAGATTCATCAGTCTGTTCCATGTTTCCATGCCTGTGTGTTGAGCGTCTGCACCCTGGTGGTCAGTGTGCATCATAGCTACCAGTCGAACGGTCATTTAGGCTTTTATAATATAGATAGATAATAGCACAGATTCCAGGGCTTAGGGCATGGACACATTTTGCAGAGCCACCATTTAACTCACTACAGGAGGAATATATAAGAAGGGCTTCAGTTTACATGAGACAGGACAATGGGAGAAGGTTTACAGAAAATGCCTAATCCAGTGTTCGTCCTACCACTAGTATACTAAACAGAAAATAAATCAACTTTTTTACACTTAGTATTCAATTCGAAGTGGTCCAGCCCATTGTTCATCACAGAACTAACTCCAAGAACTATCAAAGGGTAGTTAGCTTGTCCATACTTCCAAATACATACAGTTCATTCATATGACACCAAAAAACTAGTGGCTATGCTTTTTTAATGTTCGTTATGTTAAAAGGGCTCAGTGGAAGTATCAGAGATGAGACACAGTTCACCCACAATGTCCACACTCAATATTCTTGCTGTTTATCTCCTCTAAAATAACAAATTAGAAGTCAGAGGCAGAAATATCATAAGAATATATCTGAAGACTAATAAATTCTCAAATGTTGCTTTACAGTAAAACCATCTAAAATATCGTTGAAATAATTTTATAATATAGTGAATGACAAAAAAAAATAAACAAGTACATCTGAAAGTTTAGAACTATTCTGAAACACAGTGGATTCCTGGGCCTGGCCAGGTAAACATTTACTTGTACAAGTAAAGGAATACAAACCTTGGCTGCAGGCAGCTTTTGATAAATTTTGTTCTTGGATGTTAACAGGTATGTGAATCTCTGAATCTATTCTATCTTTTTTCTCCTCACAATTTCTTACAGTGCTTTCATCTCCATTGATATTATTAGTTAATTCCTCATCTGAAAAACAAACATTTTTGCAGTATCAGTGTGGCAATTCTCCTTACTGGTTAAATGACTAGTCATGTAACTATTCCAAGTTTCTAATCCTAGCAAGAAGAATTTAGAAATGGTTTTATATAACTAATGTAAATTAGTTTGCTAAATGCAATTCTGATGGGAATACAGTGAATTGCTGAAATCACTGGAGCTAACAATTTCCTGCTGTAAAAATGTTAAGTTTATTGATACTAAGATAAGTCTATACTAAAAATGAATATAATAATTGATATAAATACTGTTACTTCTGTCAATATCAATTTAGCAACAATCTTTGATAATAATGGTTGAACTTTTAAGGTAAACACAATTACTTAAATAATTAGCAGCATCCCCCAAATTATAGCCTTCATGTCCTCATTCTTGTCAGTTTGGGCATAGGTTGAGCGAAATTCAGTTGGAAACTTCTATAAGTAAATCTATAGGAAATGTGTACAAATCTAGCAATACTACAAATACCTGGTTTATGAGAAATTTCCTTCTCTTCTCTTTGACTAACTTGTGAGATGTTGGTCAGTTCTTTATTCATATTGTCAATGGAATGAAAATCTCTATTATGTATGATTTCACTCTCTGCAAGGTCTTGTCTCCTTTTTTCAACGTTAGTTGTTTCTATTACTTGAGAATGAACAACTGTGGATAAAGGCCCATTTGAAAAATTTGGTTTTTGGCCTTTGTCAGTGTAATTCCTTTTAGTGCCTTCTTTCTTATTCACCTTTTCCACAATATGTGTATTTGTTTGATTCATTAAAGAAGTTGGTATGCTGGGGCTACTGCAATCCTGAGGCCTTTGAAATTGCTCCACATTAGTCAACTGGAAAACGTCATGTGTTGAAATTGTTCTTGTACAAGCCAAGGAAGTATGCTCAGGACTGTCTTGTGAGTGAACAAAAGAAGTCTCATATATATATTGTTCATAATTTGCAACGTGTGGTTCAGAAACGGCTGTGTTATCTAAATTAGAAAAATTAACAGCCTCCTGTTGTGGAAGTATGCTTAGGCCACCTGCTTTTAACTTATTGTCCTGTGAAAAATGGTCTTTAGAAGGTAAAGACTGTTCAAAATCCATTACTTCTCTATTTGTTATATTCTCTTTATCATTATAGTGATTTCTGCAACTTGTAGAACATATCATCTTTTTAGACGTTATGGTCTCTTCAGAGGTACAGCAATCAACATGAATATCATTATTAAAATTTTCCCACTTATTAAGGTCCTCTTTTTTTTCATCTGAGTTAGTGTTTTCATGAGATTTATAAGGACTAATGTGCTGTTGTTCTTGAGTTTGAGCCTGCTGATCTGTAGTAACAATGGGTAATTCGATTTCTTTATGTACAGAAAGTCCTGAGAAAGTAACAGCTTTAGCTTGGTCACTGGATTCTAATTCCAAGGATTTTATTTCTTGACTTTCTAATAAATCCAGGCTCTGGGTATGTGTCTCTTTGGGAACTGAATGAGTGTCAATATTGTTACTTAATCCATTTTCCAGGCTTGCAAGAGCTGGGCTAAAAGGTTTACATGACTCTTCTGGAAGGTCATAAAGGGTTTGGAGAATATGCTGCTGATCAGTAACCAATCTACTTCTTCTGGAAGAAGACACAGCTACGATCTTTCTTGAGTTTCTTTCTTGGATTGCCTTATGCACCTGAGTCCTTTTATATTGTTCATTTCTTCTTCCTTTATATTTGGATGCATTTGTGCTGGAATCCTTGACATTATGGAGATTGTTTTTTCTGAGTCCTGTAGAGTATATTTGGTTAACAGTTGATTGCTTATGCTTGAAGTTGCCAAATTTCGTGCTTTTGGAATTTCTTGGGTAATGTTCATTTACATCTTCTTTCTTTATAAATAAACCTTTTTTGCTTCCTTTATCAACTTTTATATGTTCTGGCTTCTGTCTGTTGGAATTTTCATCACAAACAAACCCAATGCAATTTTTAGAACTGAATTTTGGTTTCTATAGAAACAAAATATATAGTTAGCTTTAATTTTCAGCTGTAGTTCTATACTCAATTCATTCTGGATTGTTCATAAATTAAACTATTATTCCATTCAATTTTATAATTTGATCTAATCACAGGGACTGCTGAGATATATACAACCTGATTCTTCAGAAAAAGTAGACTAATGGAAGAAAGGCAAATATAATAGACTCAGTGTGTATACTAATCTTTATTTTCTGCTGTACATTTCAATTTTTGCCAATATTTTAGCACTACCAATCTTACTAAATATAATTTTAAAATCTTAATCTACTTAATATTTATAGGCTCTCGAAATAAATCAGATAAAAGTTTCCTTGTAAAGGAAACTTAAGAATTTTTTAGAAACACTCTTCTTTCCCAATTGTTATACAGATAGAGCTAGAATTAAGAGAGTTTCTTCCTCTTGTATCTATGAGAGACTGTAGGTAGGACAGCAGAAGAAGGATTTTAAAAACAAGAAGACATATCTGCTCCCAAATTGGTCTGCATGGAAAGATCATTGTGGGCTGCTAAGATTAAAACAGGAACAATGCTTCCTGCTTCCTGCTTCCGGCCACTCATCACAACCCAAGCACCAGATGAAGAGTAACTGCCCACCATGTAAAGTTCGAAGGGATGGATTGACGCCTTTGACTCTTGTACTGTGTTTAGGCCAGAGGAAATTTGACATGGTTGATAACCCTAATGGCTCCATGAAGAGGAGGTAAAAGGAAATGTCCACCAATACATTAGTGTGCCCAGATATGCTACATTTACTGCCTCCCAAATTAACAGCCTAGAACCCCCTGATTCTCATATAATTATTCCAAAATATCTTAAAAGCAAAGGTGAAGTCACTGTTCCTGATGCATGCTTCAGTAACTTTTCTTTCCTCTTTGATGATGCATTCTAAAAAAATGGTTTTTTTGCTAAACAGAGATATACCTTTGGCTGGGGTGCATCCTCTACATCTAATGGATCAGTGCTATCCTTTTGAGCTGTAAACAAAAAGAGAAAAATCAAAGAAAACAGCCTCCAATGGCCAGACTCAGGACTCCTAAAACACACAAGTCCCTTGCTATGAGAAAACTAGGTAGAATTAAGCAAAATTATGCAAACATTTTCTATTAAGATTGGCATAATCTTACATAATATTACTATAATTTCCATATGTATCAGAAACCAAAAGCTATCTTAAGAGAGAGCTGAGAAAATTTCTGTGGGTAAAGCAAAATTGACCTTAAAAATTAACTAAAGACAGACACTATACTGTGGAGTATTTTTATATTCTCCACAGATATATCTAGATATTTAACTGTGTAAAACCTACTTTTATAAAGCAAAAAATTATTTCATAATTAATTGAATTATCATTTCCTGATATATTTGCTTAATAAAGTTCAGTCTGTTTCTCTTATTTTCCAGTGAAATTAGGCTACCAGAAAGAAGTCTTTTGCTCTAAAGAACTTATTAATTGCCTCTAGGTGGCTTTTATCAATGAAGTTATTTCTTTACTATAAAAATAGAGTGCTTTGATCCAGATCTTAGTCCTTAGTCAATGACATTCAACAATTAGCTCTTGAGAAAATTACACACATATTATCTCTTGAGTGGAAATAATTTGTTTTGTGTTTTTTTTCAAAGGACTGATACTAATTATTCAACAAAAATTTACTGAATGCCTACTATGTATATGGTACTCTAGTATTCATTACTAGACAAAATAAACATCCTTTCCTTCATGGAGCTTAGATTCTAATGGGGGAAGACCAAAATAAAAAATAAGCAACTGTCCAATGTGTAAGATGGTGTTAAGTACCAGGAGAAAAGGATAAATATTAGTACAGTAGGGTAAGAGGGATTGAAATGTGGTAGTTCTAAAAACATGTTCATAAAATTTTTGATACCCTTCCATTCAAGAGTGGAGCTTAATTTTGTTCCCCGTGAGTATGAGCCAGACATAAGAGACTCACTTCTAACAAGTAAATATAGCAGAAGTTATTCTATATCAATTCCAAGATTAGGTTGTAAAAAGCCTGTGGCTTTTGTCTTGGGTGCATTCTCTCCTGGAGTATAGGACTTTCTCTGAGCCACCTTTTAGGTCATCAGCAGCCCTGGAAAAGCTCAATTGGCAAGTAACTGAAGGCACCAGCTGACAACCAGGGCAGGAAAATCCAGTTTTTGTTTGTTTGTTTGTTTTTACATATAGAGTCTTTTTTAAAAAACAAATACCTTCATTTATTTCTGTTCTGGATCCATGAGAACTTTTTTTAATTTTATTTTTTGCAGAGAGGAAGGGAGAGGGATAGAGAGTTAGAAACATCCATCAGAGAGAAACATCGATCAGCTGCCTCCTGCACACTCCCCACTGGGTATGTGGCCGCAACCAAGGTACATGCCCTTGACCGGAATCGAACCTGGGACCCTTCAGCCCGCAGGCCGACGCCCTATCTACTGAGCCAAACCGGTTAGGGCTACATATAGAGTCTTAAAAGAAAAAGAGAGAGGAAATTAAAGCCCCTTCTTGTTTCCAGATTCTCTTAGAAACTGTGCCTATTAGGTGGCTCCTGGAAAATTTTTCTTACAAAAATAAATAAATTATATGACAGATGTATTAAGGAGAACATCAAGAATATGCCATATACTGTTGAACCTCAGAGGGAAGGCAGGGGAGGGTGGGTGGGAAGAGAATAGCCAATGAACTTGTATGCATATATGTATAACCAGTGGACACAGACAATGGGGTGGTGAGGGCCTGGGGGGAGGGGGGAGGATGGGAAAGGGATGGAAGAGGTTACTGGGGGGAAAAGGAGGGCCTATGTAATACTTTCAACAATAAAGATTTTTTTTAAAAAAAATAAATTTTAAAAAGAAGTATGGCCGAAACCGGTTTGGCTCAGTGGATAGAGCGTCGGTCTGTGGACTGAAGGGTCCCGGGTTCGATTCCGGTCGGGGGCATGTACCTGGGTTGCGGGCACATCCCCAGTAGATGTGCAGGAGGCAGCTGATCGATGTTTCTAACTCTCTATCTCTCTCCCTTCCTCTCTGTAAAAATCAATAAAATATATTAAAAAAAAAAAAAAAAAAAAGAAGTATGTATTTAATAATCTAATAAATTCAGAATATCTTAAGGGAAAAGAAGAAAATGCCATATATATAATCTTGTTATTGACAACTGCAGAACCATTTTTTTTGTAGTTTAATTTAAAAGTGTAATGGATGAGAGGGCAAAAGTATAGTCATAAGAAAAGATTCTTAGGGAATGGAAATAAACAATTTTGGCTATATTCATTGATAAAGATACAGCCAAATATAATTTACATCACATCATGCTATTCAGCCAAAGGATTATGGAGAGTGTCAGAATTTTATAGAAGTTTTCTTAACTGTCTGTAATGTACAATCTTGAGAAAAGTACATCTGCTATTATCATTCTTTGTTCTTTTAGAGTCCTTCATTTATATGCATTAGCAAACAAGTGAGTTTATTAAAGGAATGGAGCAAGGCCTCGGGTGGTATGGCTCAGTTGGTTGGAGCACCATCTTGTGCACCAAAGGATCGTGGGTTCAATTCCCAGTCAGGGCACATACCCAGGTTGCAGGTTCAATCCCAGGTCAGGGAGTATACCAGAAGGCAACCAATCCATGTATCTCTCTCATGTCGATGTTTTTCTCTCTCTTCCTTCCTCTCTCTCTAGAATCAATGAAAAACATAACCTTGGGTGAGGATTAATATATATTTAAAAAAAAAAAAAAAGGAACGGAGCAAGGACACCATTGGGTGGATTTTCTCAAAATGTACAAGGAAAATAAATTTAATTTCTATAATTTAAAATTAAATTTCTGTAATTCTCTACTGACATGGTGAACAGATATAACAAGGCAGTTTAATCTTACCTGAAGTAAGATGTTTTTGATGTTTAGGAACATATCTCTCAAGAAGATGCCTCATACGTATACCTTGGGCCACATCCAAAGCACACTTTCCATTGGCATTTCTAAATAATGGATCAGCTCCATTGAAAAGAAGTAACTCTGCCACCTAGAGGAAGATTGTTCAAATGAGGGAACATGTACAAAAGGTACATTATTGTAAATGTGTGCTAGCATACAACTCTAAGCAACATCAAATATTTCTTCCAACAATACAAAGTTTGGGTTTACCTATAATATCTTGCCCAATAAAAAATTTAATATAATTGCTACTGAACCATAATTTGTTGATATGCATATCACTTTTCTTACAAAAAATTAGGGAGGGAGGGAGGGGGGGAAGGGAGGGGAGGGGAGGGGAGTAGAGGAAGGAGAAAAAGAAAGAAGGGAAGAATGGAAAAAAAGAAGGGAGGGAGGAAGGGAAATATCTGCATTTCAGCTGCTCCTGAAATGGGGCTAGATATACCAAGAATGAGGACCGGGTTCTGCAGTAGTAAATGTTAGTGTAACAGGCTCCAGGAGAAAGTTGTCTTCCACCTATACCTGTGATGCTGCTGTTCTCCTCAGAGTGTCAGAGAGAAACTGGTCAATCTTAATCTGTTACTATCCTTAAGGAACCTCTTCTGTGAAGCTCTTTCTGACCTTCTGTTCCACTGCTGTCCTAGAGAAAAATAAGCTCTCCCTTCTATCACGTATATATTTTATCTTAGTGCCCAATATACTATATATTATACTTATTTCTTTTCTAAAAAACATATTTTTATTGACTTCAGAGAGGAAGGGAGAGGAAGAGAGAAAAACATCAATGATGTGAAAGAATCATTGATGGGCTGTCTCCTGCACGCTCCCCACTGGGGATTGAGCCCGCAACCCCAGGCCTGTGCCCTGACCGGAAATAGAACCGTGAGCTCCTGGTTTATAGGTTGAGCTCAACCTCTGAGCCACGCCGGCCGGGCTATTTCTTATACATCTGTCTAAGTTTTTAAAAGGTGGGACTATGTTTTTCTTTTAAAATTAATTTATTATGCCAGGCAACATAGCCACAGTCCTTCAGCCAACAGCTTCGTGTTGCCAGAGGAGGGCAGGGGTGCATGTGACTGTCACCTGCTGTGTGAAGGGGGTGCCTTTGGCAGCCAAGGGCAAGGAATAGGGACTCCCTGGCCTGGGGGCCCCACTGCTCCCACTTTCTCTTCATAGTTGTCCTGACCTGCACAATGAGTGCCAACAAGGATCAGCAGATGGAACTGAAAACATTACATTCTATATATGAAGGAGATGAAAGTTTCAGGGAATTAAGTCCAGTTTCATTTCAATATGGGGAGAAAATAGTGATCCCAAAGCTTTTTAAGCTTTGGATCTTAATAGAGATTTCATGGATAGATACATACACCAAACACCTCCAATTATATCTATGAATGATTTTTTTAACACCACCATATCCTCAGTTGTAAAGCAGAGCATATTAGCCAAGTTACAGGAAGCAGTGGAGGTCAATCTTGGCACCACTATGACCTGCACGTTGTTCAAATATGCCAAGAACAATAAAGAATCATGGAGAATCACCATCCCGTTAATTCTACAGCATCCATAAGCAATATCACCTCAGTTGAAACTCCTAATAAAGTACCATCAAGTAAGAAAAAAGACAAAAGAGAACAACTTTCAAAAGCTCAGAAATGTAAGTTGGCAGATAAAACAGATGACAAAGGAGAACTTCCTCCAGGAAATTCTATCTCCAGGATGGGTTGATGTGGTGAAGCATTTAAGCAAAACTGGCTCTTGAGGTGAAAACAGCACTTGGAATTAGAAACAAGGGAAGAACATCCTTTAAAAAGTAAACTGGGTTCAAAATGTCTCATTATGCTTTTATAAAACAATTTTTGTATGTTTCTTACGTAAAAATGTTTTAACCTGAAAATTCATGAAGAGACTTGGTTGTATTAAATTATTTTCACAAACTTGCCGTAATAAAAGGTGAAAATGTTACTGTTTAGTACACTTTGGAAGCCTTTTCAGCTTTGTCAATGGACAAATATGGAGGATAATGAGTAACTAATGTTAATTTATACCATCTTATTCTGGTGGATGTGATAATTTTTTAAAGAAGTATGAAAATCTTTTTAAAAAAACTGTCCCAGTGGGATAGAATACTGAGTGGACAATTATTCCACAGCATAATCCATATTAGGTGGTTTTTTGTCTTAATAAATTGTTCATCTCTTCTTTCTCTTAATTACTGAGGCATAAATTGCTTCAGAGAAATTTAAACACTAGTATTTGAACTTTATACATAATATTATTTGTAGTTTCTTTTAAATTTCCAATGGTGAACTGCTTCTCTTTAATAAATGAATACTTGTTTATAATTTTGGCTTGGGTCACAATGTTTGATCATGAAAGCTTTCCATGGTATGTGGAATAGGAGAATATAAAACAAATCTGCCAAATACATTAGAAAGCATCTGAATAGAAGTGCTGATTCTTATTTAAAACATTTCTCTTCACTGCACACCAAGATGGGAGTAAAAGATGCCTTGACATTTAATTTTTGTACAGTTGGAGACTTTTTTTGCATACAACAGAACTTTATTAATAATGTTCACAGAATGTACTCTTATTCTGGCTAATCATCTTGAAAATTTGCAAATACTTTTCCATCTGGAGAAAAAAAAAGAACCCAAAAACCCACCCTGGATTAATTTGCATTAAGGTCAGGCTTATAGAAGACAATGGTTTTAATAAATTTCTACTTATCTGCTATTATGTATTTTTAGTTGTTTGGTAACTGATGTCTTCTAAATGATTTAAAATAAAAAACACATTTAAAGTTTTGTTTCTTTTCAAATGTCCAAAGGTATTTCTCAATCTGAGCATCTTTATAATAGAAATATTTCAAATGCCAAACTGTACTACATGCTTGATTTTTTAATGATTAATAGAGAAAACTATTAGTGCAGTTTTACCAAGGAGTTACTAATGTCTTTGTGTGATTTACAGTGATTCTGTATCTGCTCCATAGTCTGTAAGAAGTGGTTTAAACTTCATAATGTAATAAAATAGATCATCAAATTTTGTAAGAGAGCTCACTCCAGACACACATGGAATGAATAATCATCATGTCTAAGGAATATCTTTTCAATATATGTGAATCCCAATACCACTGTCAACCAATCTCATACACACATATACCTCAGGACACTTTATGAAATAAAAGCTTTGTTAAAATCATGACAGCTTACATCCACTCGCCATGCCATTTCTTTTACTGACTAACAAAGTAAGCCTAATGAAAGAGGAATCAAGGTTTATCTGATATAACTTGTTCTTAGTGATGCCTACAGATTTTCAAAGACCACTATCTTCTTGGCTAAATGTCTCCTACCATCTGTTAAATGATTTGTTCCAGATTTTTCTTAAGAACCACACTGAACTGATCTGTAATTCTCAAATTTTACCTTTCCCTCATTTAAAAAATGTATTTTTGAATGTATTTTATTGATATAGAATTCACATGACACTCAATTCATATAAAGAATACAATCAGCCCTGGCTGGTTTGGCTCAATGGACAGAGCATCTGCCTGGGGACTGAGGGGTCCTGGGTTCGATTCCAGTCAAGGGCACATGCCCAGGTTGCAGGTTCGATCCCAGTGGGGGGCATGCCAGAGGCAGCTGATCAATGATTCTCTCTCATCATTGATGTGTTTTTCTCTCTTTCTCTCCCTCTTCCTCTCTGAAATCAATAAAAATCTATTTTTTTAAAAAGAATACAGAAAAACCAAGATGGTGGCATAGGTAAACACCGGAGTTAGCTGCCTCGAACAACCACTTCAAAAATACAACTAAAAGACGGAACAGACATCACCCAGAACCACAGGAAGACTGGCTGAGGGGAAATTCTTCAACTAGAAGGAAAGCGAACAGCATACGAGACTCAGAGGAGGCACAGTGCGGAAAATACAAAGGTGCAGAGGTACGCGCGGAGCCGGCTGGTAGCTGAGGGCGCGGTTGTCGTTTTCAATCGGGAGGGAGTCTCAGATTCTGAGCTCCAGTTCTGGGCGAGTCCCTAGGGACCCAGACTCAAACAGGAGAAGCGGGACTGTCTGGCATCGGTCTGAACAGGAGGGCAGCTTTCTCTCCGAGGTTTGCAGCGGTTGCTGGGACTCTGTGAGGCAGAGCCCCTAGGGATGGGAACTGAGAGCCGCCATAACTGCTCTCTCCGGCCCACCCTGTTGATCCCGAGCCCGAGCGACCCACCCGCCCCGCCCAAGCCCTGCGCAGAGCCATTTGCCAGATAGCCTCAGGCAAAGGCTAGATTAGCACCTCCCTAGAGGACAGAAGTTTTCCCACTGCAGACACAGCTGATTCTCACAGCCAGTTGGCCTGGAGGTCCAATCCCCCTAGTATTAACTACAACAATCAAGGCTTAACTACAACAAGACTGTGCACAAAGACCACTAGGGGGTGCACCAAGAAAGCATAAAAAATGCAGAGACAAAGAAACAGGACAAAACTGTCAATGGAGGATATTGAGTTCAGAACCATACTTTTAAGGTCTCTCAAGAACTGTCTAGAAGCCGCTGATAAACTTAATGAGATCCTCAAGAAATCTAATGAGACCCTCAATGTTATGATAAAGAACCAACTAGAAATTAAGCATACACGGACTGAAATAGTGAATACTATACAGAATCCCAACAGCAGACCAGAGGAGCACAAGAATCAAGGCAAAGATTTGAAATGCGAAGAAGCAAAAAACACCCAACCGGAAAAGCAAAATGAAAAAAGAATCCGAAAATACGAAGATAGTGTAAGGAACCTCTGGGACAGCTTCAAGCGTACCAACATCCAAATTATAGGGGTGCCAGAAGATGAGAGAGAGCAAGATATTGAAAACCTATTTGAAGAAATAATGACAGAAAACTTCCCCTACCTGGTGAAAGAAATAGACTTACAAGTCCAGGAAGCGCAGAGAACCCCAAACAAAAGGAATCCAAAGAGGACCACACCAAGACACATCATCATTAAAATGCCAAGAGCAAAAGACAAAGAGAGAATCTTAAAAGCAGCAAGAGAAAGAAACTCAGTTACTTACAAGGGAGTACCCATACGACTGTCAGCTGATTTCTCAACAGAAACTTTACAGGCCAGAAGGGAGTGGCAAGAAATATTCAAAATGATGAATGCCAAGAACCTACAACCAAGATTACTTTATCCAGCAAAGCTATCATTCAGAATTGAAGGTCAGATAAAGAGCTTCACAGATAAGGAAAAGCTAAAGGAGTTCATCACCACCAAACCAGGATTATATGAAATGCTGAAAGGTATCCTTTAAGAAGAGGAAGAAGAAGAAAAAGGTAAAGATACTAATTATGAACAACAAATATGCATCTATCAACAAGTGAATCTAAGAATCAAGTGAATAAATAATCTGATGTACAGAATGAACTGGTGATTATAATAGAATCAGGGACATAGAAAGGGAATGGACTCACTATTCTTGGAGGGGAAAGGGGTGTGGGAGATGCGGGAAGAGACTGGACCAAAATCATGCACCTATGGATGAGGACAGTGGGGGGGTAAGGGCAGAGGGTGGGGTGGGAACTGGGTGGAGGGGAGCTATGGCGGGAAAAAAAGAGGAACAAATGTAATAATCTGAACAATAAAGATTTAATAAATAAAAAAAGAGCTAAAATTAAAAAAAAAAAAAGAATACAATCAATGTTTGAAGTATGTTAAGAGGGTTGTGTAAACATAACCATAACCTTATTTTGGAACATTTTCATTCCCCTTAAAAGAAGCCTTTAACCGTGATCTGTCAATTCACTTTTCCCCACCGTCTACCTCCCATCCTAATCTTCTTTCTGTATCTATACAGTTGGTCTATTATAGATATTTTTTTAAATCATACAATATGTGTTGATGGCTTTTTCACTTTTTAGAAATATTATCTTCTAGTATCTCCTATTTTTTTTAGTATCTTTCCAACATATAGTCAATGCCTGTGGGACAATATATTCAAGTTTCTTCAACTCTGGAATGTTTAAGAAGCTCACCCTCTCCAGCTTCTCAGACCAGAATCAGGTTCCCAGGGCTCCTGTCACATCTAAAATATATGAGCAATCCAATACCTAGGGCCTATGCCATTTTTTTCTAATCATCTTTGCCTCACCTATGAGATTCCCTGAGGTAAGCCAAGATCCTCATCTTATGCTCTCACAATTCCTACTCTACCCTCCAACACAATTTCCTGTCCCACTTTGATTCTCAAGGCTTTGGTTCTTAAGTCAGTCCAGAACAAAGCTGGAGTTTTATACTTCACCCAAGAGAGACTGGGTGAAGAAACTTGTTGGCTTACCCCAGATAAACTGAACGGGAGGGTAAAAAGCAGACAGACTGTGACTTCACCCCACCCTATTATGTTTTAGCTTTTAATTCTCATGACCCTTCTCTAGATTTGTACTCCTTGTCATTCTCTTTTATCTGGCCATCAATCAGGATATGCCATGGTGCCAGGAACACACAAGTCATGGAACACAGGAGTTAGCAAAAGGGAAAGTGGTAAGTAGTGAGCCTGTGTCTTTGGTCCCTTCTACTTCACTGAGGGAACAAGAGAAGGTCACATATCTGTAAAGGCTAGTGGGAGATAGCTAATTCTAGCTTGTGATGTGGAAATTAACTGAAGACTCATCACCAGCTAGAGCAAAGGAAGAACTGTGAAAGAAAAGAGCTCACATTGCCCAAAAGGAGAAAGGGTTCCTCACCAGAATATGTCAGCCCTGGCAAGAGAAGAAGAAAGAAGTGCTTTGGCATTAAGTTTTCACTGCTGGAGGTCAGCTGTGAAGAGGAGGTAAAGGGCAGAGAGAGGGTGCATACCATTACCTGTCTAAACCTGTATTCTTCTGGCCATTATTTAGGTCCCAGGCAGAATTCTTTCCTCCCAGCCCTCTACACAATGTTCAGAAATGATCACTTACCAGCAGGTGATACATTATCCAAAAAAGCAAAATTACCTAAAGTACTGTTTCACACTAGGAAGAAATAGGCCTATCTATCTATGACCATAGCTCCCAGCAGCCTTCCACAGCTCTGTGTTAGGCATTTCTTCTGAAGGTATACAGAACAGATCTTCCTGAGCCCCGTTGTTAGCCCTCTTTCCTATCCTAGGAGTTTTGAACCCAGGGGGAACTTCAATACTGAAAAAAATAACAAGGTACTTTCAGTAAGTGCCTCAGCCCTGTAATGCAGTGCCTGAACAACAACAAAAAAAAATCAAGAAAGCTCACAGCATATTCGATTTCTGAAATAAACTATGTGTGCTAGAAATCATAATCTTTATTCATATTATCCATTATTACAGTTACTATTAATCAACTCATATGGAATTACAGTATTTTGATATTTAACCAAGGTACACTTATGCTGGTGTGTATTGCCTGATCACTAAACCTATGGAGGTTCTCATGTCTTATGACAACTATGAAACTCATACTAGACTCCATAAAACGATATGCCTCCTATCAGGACTGGACATCATCGTGTAACACTTTATAGAAGGAAATATTTTCTTGAAGCTATAAAGCACCATACAAAATGAGTCTAAAAGTGTCCAGCTGGCATGGCTCAGTGGTTGAGCATTGACTTATGAACCAGGAGGTCATGGTTCAATTCCTAAAGACACATGCCCGAGTTGCAGGCTCGATCCCCAGTGGGGGGCATGCAGGAGGCAGCCAATCAATGATTCTCTCTCATCATTGATGTGTCTATCTCTCTCTCTCCCTCTCCCTTCCTCTCTGAAATCAATAAAAAACATATTTTTTTAAAAGAGTCTAAAAGAAGCACAAGTTTAAAAAAATATTATATATAAACCAAAAGTGTTCTAAAGTTAATCAGAATTACACACAGCCCAGCCGACATGGCTTAGTGGTTGAGCTTCGACCTATGAACCAGGAAGTCACAGTTCGATTCCCAAAGCCACATGCCTGGGTTTCGGGCTGGATCCCCAGTATGGGGCGTGTAGGAAGCAGCCAATCAATAATTCTCTCTCATTATTGATGTTTCCATCTCTCTTTCCTTCTCCCTTCCTCTCTGAAATCAATAAAAAAAATTTTTTTAAGTTACATGTAAAATGTCACCTACCCTATTAGGGACAATAAATCCATACACAGTAAAATTTTAGAATAATTTTGAATACTGATTAGCAGAATGATCTAAAATAATTCCTCTTTTCCTATTGCTTGGTGCCAGAGCTTTTTAAGATTTGCAGAATGTAGCATTTGCTCCACAAACGAAAGCATTACAGTACCTTATAACGTCCACTCATCACAGCATCATGTAGGGGAGTGATTTGGTCTTTTCCTTTGACATTTACATCTGCTCCACCTTTTACTAGTTCACTTGCCGTCTCATAAAATCCCCTTACACTAGCTTCATGAAGTGCTGTCCAACCTATTATATAAAAAGAAAATGGTACTTGTTTATATTTGGCATCTTAATACATCTTAATAATGTTTTGTGCTTAGCCTTCAAATAAAAACTCAAATTCTAAGCTTTCTTTTTAATTGTTTTATTGCTTAAAGTATTGCAAAGAGTATTACGTATGTCTCCTTTTTTCTAAGCTGTTTCTTTAAAAAATATCTTTATTATATGAGATAAGATAATCTCACCATGAAAACAACCTGTATTATTTGGTGAATTCAAAAAATCTGAGGGACAAATCAAATTTCTACCCCAACTTTGTTGCAGAAAAATATAAGAGAAGTAAAGTATTTAAAACTATTCCTGCTGAAACCGGTTTGGCTCAGTGGATAGAGCGTCGGCCTGCGGACTGAAAGGTCCCAGGTTCGATTCCGGTCAAGGGCATGTACCTGGGTTGCGGGCACATCCCCAGTAGGAGATGTGCAGGAGGCAGCTGATCGATGTTTCTCTCTCATCGATGTTTCTAACTCTCTATCTCTCTCCCTTCCTCTCTGTAAAAAATCAATAAAATATATTTAAAAAACAAACAAACAAACAAAAAAACTATTCCTGCCTTCTTCAAATAAACAGGCTGTAAGGAGGGTGGGGTGTCATTATTAGCTCAGAAAAAATTGTTGGCTGCAGGCTACTTTTCTGCAAAAAAGAGGGGAGAAAAGCTTTATTTCTAGCTCAAGGTACTTCCATTAAAGTAACCCAACTTGGAGGACTACATAGAACCAGTTTAAAATTATATATTTCTTTTCTCCTTATTTGCAAAAAGCTATTCAAGGTAGTTCAATTAACAATCCACAAACTACTCTAAGAAAACCATTCATCCAGACGAATGTTCTTTTTCTGTTAGCCAGAGACAATGGTATCGGTTATAAAGATTTATTAAATTCCATATGATTGATGTAAGAAAATCTAAAAGTTGCATGTTAAAGATGTATTTCAGCTCTGGCTGGTTGCTTAGCGGTTAGAACATCAGCCCACAGATCGAAGGGTCTCGAGTTGGATTCCCGGTCAAGGGCACATACCTCATACCTTGGTTGCAGGTTCCCCAACCCCTATAGGGGTGCATGCGGGAGGCAACCAATTGATATGTCTCTCACGATGTTTCTCTCTCTCTCTCTCTCTCTCTCTCTCTCTTTCTCTCTCTCTCTCTTCTCCCCTCCCCCCTTCTACTCTCTCTGGAAATCAATGTCAATGAAAAGAATATCCTTAGGTGAGGATTTCAAAAATAATAATAATAAGTAAAATATAATTTTTTTCAAAGTGTATTTCACTCTTTTTAGAACCTTCTCCATAAACGAGGGTTTCTTAGTTTTGACACTAACATTTTTGGATTGGATAATTCTTTATCGTTCTGAGCATTCTACCAAAGGCCAGTAGCACCCAACCCCTTCCCAGCTGTAATAACTAAAAATGTTTTCAGAAACTGCCAAATGTCCCGAGAGCCAAAATCACCCCAGTTATAGGAGGAATTTCTCTTAAATAGAAAGCCTAGAGTAAAAAATAAAGGACACCAAAAATGGAAAACATATAGTTAATAGAGGTTTTTTCCCTATAAATTTCCTTAACAATGTACATGGCTATTTAAAGCAATTAATAAGTAATATCCTATCTAATAAAAGAGAAACATGGTAATTAGCGTAGGACCGCTACCCTTCCCATTGGCAAATCAGGGTGATATGCAAATTAACTGCCAGCCAAGATGGCGGCCGGCAGCCAGGCAGCTGGAAGCGAACATGAGGCTTCCTTGCTTCAGTGACGGAGGACTCCAACGTTCCCCGCCTGCTGCTGCAGGCCTCTGAGCTGCAACTCTAAGCAACTATGTTACAAATATAAAAGCTAAACTAAATCCCAGAAACCTGCTTTAGTCGCCGGGCTTCAGCCAGCAGGATCACAACATTGTTTCAAATACAGAAGGTAAACAAAGGCCAGAAACCTGCTTTCAGCAGCAGAGGCCTAAGAGCTGGAACCTCAGAGCTAAAGCTAGCCCAGAATAAAAAAAGAAAAAAGAAAAAAAGGAGCGGTTGGGAGCTTCAGTCACCTGCCAGCCTGAAAACAGCCCTCAGCCCCTCACCCAGACTGGCCAGGCACCCCAGTAGGGACCCCCACCCTGAAGGGTGTGTGACCAGCTGCAAACAGCCCTCAGCCCCTCACCCAGGCTGGCCAGGCACCCCAGTGGGGACCCCCACCCTGATCCAGGACACCCTTCAGGGCAAACCAGCCGGCCCCCACCCGTGCACCAGGCCTCTATATAGTAAAAGGGTAATATGCCTCCCAGCACCGGGATCAGCATGACAGGGGGCAGCACCCAAACCCCCTGATCGCCCTGCGGCTCTGTGTGTGACAGGGGGCAGGGCCACAACCTCCCTATCGGCCCTGCTCTGTTCGTGAAAGGGGAAGGTGCCCCAACCCCCTGATCAGCCCTGCTCTGTGCCTGATGGGGGGAGCTCCCCAACCCCCTGATTGCCCTGCGGCTCTGTGTGTGACAGGCTGCGGTGCCCCAACCCCCTGATCGGCCCTGCTCTGTGTGTGGCAGGGTAGAGCCATAACCTCCCCATCGGCCCTGCCCTGAGTGTGACAGGGTGCGGCGCCCCAACCCCCTGATCCGCCCTGCTCTGTGTGTGACAGGGGGCAGTGCCCCAACTCTCCTATCAGCCCTACTCTGTGAGTGACAGGGGGGAGCTCCCCAACCCCCTGATGGGCCCTGCTCTGTGCATGACAGGGGGAGCTCCCCAACCCCCTGATTGACCCTGCTCTGTGCGTGACAGGGTACGGAGCCCCAACCCCCCTGATGGACCCTGCTCTGTGAGTGACAGGGGGCAGCGCCCCAACCCCGATTGGCCCTGCTCTGTGCGTGACAGGGGGTGGCGCCGCAACCTCCCCATCGACCCTGCCTTGAGTGTGACAGGGGGCGGTGCCCCAACCCCCCAATCAGCCCTACCCTGAGCGTGACTGAGGGTGGCATCACAACCTCCTGAAACGCCCTGCTCTGTGCATGACAGGGGCGGCGCCCCAACTCCCCAATCAGCCCTGCTCTGAGCCTGACCAGGGGCTGCACCTAGGGATTGGGCCTGCCCTCTGCCACCTGGGACCAGGCCTAAGCCAGCAGGTCGTTATCTCCCGAGGGGTCCCAGACTGCGAGAGAGCACAGGCCAGGCTGAGGGACCACCACCCCCCGCCCGAGTGCACAAATTTTTGTGCACCGGGCCTCTAGTTGGTCTATAATTATAACATTAATAGAGTCCCGGTGCATGAAATTCGTGCCCTGTGGAGGGAGGGTTCCTCAGCCTGGCCAGCGCCCTTTCACAGTCCAGGAGCCCTTGGAGGGTGTCCAACTGATGGCTTAGGCCCGTTCCCCACTCTCAGTCAGACATCGTTAGCATATTAGGCTTTTGTTATATAGGATAAACTTGCTTAATTAGACTTGCTTTCTGATTTAGCTAAACTTTTTCCAGCCGAATGAACAGCCGTGGGCAAACTACAGCCTGCGGGCCGGATCCGGCCTGTTTGAAATGAATAAAACTAAAAAAAAAAAGACCGTACCCTTTTATGTAATGATGTTTACTTTGAATTTATATTAGTTCACACAAACACTCCATCCATGCTTTTGTTCCGGCCCTCCGGTCCAGTTTAAGAACCCATTGTGGCCCTCGAGTCAAAAAGTTTCCCCACCCCTGCCAATGAAGCACTCCAACTCCTGTTTCAGGTAACTGTCAGCAACACAGCAGTAGATATCAACACGAAGCAGATTATTATTGTAGATCATGCAGGGAGAACAAAGGGTAAAATATTTAACTGCAGCAGTGTTTGACTATATTCTGCACAGTAAGAAAACCTGAAGTCATTTTCAATGTCCACCATTTCTTCTTTTCAGTCAAGTCAAATTTCTAAGCTTTCTATGTCCCCGTTTTCTTGCTAATGACAAGAAAATAGGGTTCCACCGAGTTTCCTATCTACCTACTCCAGGACTTCTGTGAGGATCAAATGAGATGAGGCACGGGAAAACACACACAGACATTTGGTTAAAGTGTGAAATATTTCCACCTGGCTATAAAGCAAGTCATGTTCCTGGGCTAAAGAAACTGCAAGGAGGCTTGTTGCTAGGGAGAGGAAGTCGGGCATTGCTATGTAGGTCATTACCTGGTGCCCACAGCCACTGTTTCCAAGCTGGGCTGGGTTGTGGGCTGCATTTTGCACCATGGGGTCTCAGCAGCATCGGCTGTGATTTCATGGGCTGTCGCTCTGGGTGGTGGCAAGGCCTGTGTCCCACTTTGGGGAAGCCGAGTGTTGCTTTGTGGGTGCCAGGTGTGTGGTGCCATTTCTTTGTAAATGGCCAGTGTGTGGCATGGTAGCTCCTGCATTGAGCATCTGCCCCCTGGTGGTCAGTGCACATCATAGCAACCAGTTGGACAATCAGACACTTAGCATATTAGCCTTTTATATCTATAGACTAGAGGCCTGGTGCAGAAAAATTTTTGCACTGGAGGGGAGGGGTCCCTCAGCCCAGCTTGTCCCCTATCACATCCTGGGAGCCCTCAGGGGATGTGCTACTCCCTGCTCCCTGCTCCCCTTGGGGATAGGACCTAAGCCACAGTCTGGCCTCCATTTGTGGGAGGTGACAGGGCTGATCAGGGGAAGGCATCAGCCCCATCACCCCGCTGTTGCAGCCACTGCCAGTCACCACAGCCACCAAGATGTTTTCATCAACACGGACTCCAGTCCCTTTACCATGAAAAAATGACAACTTTCTTCAGGCATTTTCAAGATGTGGCTTTCATAGGATATGACATTTCTTTCTTTCTTTTTTTATCCTCACCTGAGGATATGTTTCCATTGATTTTTAGAGAATGTGGAAGAGAAAGGGAAAGACAGAGAGAAACATCAAAGTAAGAGGAACACTTTAATTGGTTGCCTCCTGCATGAGCCCTGACCTGGGCCCAGGCCAGGGAGGATCCTGCAACCTAGGTACATGCCCTTAGTCAGAATTGAACCCAGACCCAGCAGTGGGCAGGCCGAGGCATTATCCACTGAGCAAAACCAGCAAGGACAGGATATGACATTTCTTAACCCTCCAGTAGCGGACCTTCCTTTCTTTCTCCAGGAGTGTGGTAAAAAACCCTAGATCACCTATTTGGATTCTTATTACCCAAGTTACTAAGAATATTACCAGTGGCATACAGGGAGCTAAGCCAACGAGCAGTCAGAAAAGGTGTTTCCTCTGTAGTTCACACCAATTGCCAGCTTGGCCCCTGCCCAGGCCTAATGCCTCTGGCTGAGTCATTAGCCCTGGGCAGGGGACCTCCAGCTCCCTCAATCGTAGGCTCAGCCCCTGCTCCCCATAATCGCTGGCTCTGCCCCTACTCCCCGCCATCGCCAACTCCCTCCCTGCTCCCTGCAATCGCTGGCTCCGCCGCTGCACAGGCCTAATGCCTCTGGCCAAGGCCGTAGGCCTGAGCAGGGGACCCCCAGATCTCCGCAATCTCCCGCTCTGCCCCTGCCCAGGCCTAACGCCTGTGGCCCAGGCATTAGACCTGGACAGGGGACCCCCAGCTCCCCACGATTGCCGGCTCCACCCCTGCCCAGGCCCAGTGCCATGGGCAGGGGACCCCCTGCTCCCCGCGATTGCCGGCTCCGCCCCTGCTCCCCGCAATCGCAGGTGTTAGGCCTGGGCGGGGAACCAACAGCTGCCCGCGATTGCCGGCTCCGCCCCTGCCCAGGCCTAATGCCTCTGACCAAAGCATTAGGCCTGGGCAGAGGACCCCCAGCTCCCACCATCGCCGGCTCTGCCCCTGCTACCCACAATCTCTGGCACCGCCCCTGCCCAGACCTAAGGCCTCTGGCGGAGGGATTAGGCCTGGGCAGGGGACCCCCAGCTCTCTGCGATCTCCTGCTCCACCCTTGCCCAGGCCTAACGCCTGTGGCCGAGGCATTAGGCCTGGGCAGGGAACCCCCAGCTCCCCAAGATCGCCAACTCGGCCCCTGCTCCCTGCAATTGCCGGCTCCACCCCTGCCCAGGCCTAATGCCTCTCACTGAGGCATTAGGCCTGGGCAGGGGACCCCCAGCTCCCCGCCATTGCCGGCTCCACCCATTCCCAGGCCTAATGCCTCTCACTGAGGCATGAGGCCTGGCAGGGGACCCCCAGCTCCCCACAATTGCGGGCTCGGCTCCTGCTCCCCACATCGCTGGCTCCCCCCCCCCCCCGCCCGCTCCCCACCATCACAGCTCTGCCCATGCCCAGGCCTAATGCTTCTGACCGAAGTGTCAGACCTGGGCAGGGGACCTCTCAGTTCTGGTTGCAGGCTCCGATAGCCGATAGCCACTGGGCACCTACATATGCAAATTAACCGCCATCTTTTTTGGCGGTTAATTTGCATATCCCGCTGATTAGCCAGTGGAACTCATAGTGAAGGTAGGGTCAATTACCCTGTTTGTCTATTATTAGATAGGATGTGACAGTTATCACACAAAGGATAGGGGAAGTATGTTCAATGTTCATATATTTTATATGAACTATTACAATATTAACTCTAAAAAGACTGGAATATTAAAGATGCGTATTGTAATCCCTATACTATCCACTACAAAATAATGCAGAAAAGGATACAAAAAAACAAATGAAGCTCATAAGGGACAATTAGCAAAATGGCAACCTAAATCTGACTACTTATATTAAGTGAAAATTAACTAATCAGCCCAATTAAAAGGCAAAGATTGACAAAATGCATAAAACAGCAAAAGTGCCCTAACTGGTTTGGCTCAGTGGATAGAGTGGCAGCCTGCAGACTGAAGGGTCCCAGGTTCGAATCCGGTCAAGGGCATGTACGTTGGTTGTGGGCACATCCCCAGTGGGGGGTGTGCAGGAGGCAGCTGATGGATGTTTCTCTCTCATCGATGTTTCTAGCTCTCTATCCCTCTCCCTTCCTCTCTATAAAAAATAAATAAAACATATTTTTTTAAAAATAGCAAAAGTGTATGCTGTCTACACGAAATACATTTTTTTAATTTTTTTTATTGATTTAATCGAGGGAGGGAGAGATAGAAACACCAACGATGAGAATCACTGATCAGCTGCCTCCTGCACACCCACTACTGGGGATTGAGACTGCACAATTCAGGCATGTTCCCTTGAGAATCGAACCCAGGACCCTTCAGTCCACAGCTCGACGCTCTATTCACTGAGACAAACAAACTGGGGCCTGTCTGTGTCGTTATATTTAAAATATATTATGGCTGAAACTGGTTTGGCTCAGTGGATAGAGCATCGGCTTGCGGACTGAAAGGTCCCAGGTTCAATTCCGGTCAAGGGCATGTACCTGGGTTGCGGGCAAATCCCCAGTGGGAGATGTGCAGGGGGCAGCTGATCGATGTTTCTCTCTCATCGATGTTTCTAACTCTCTATCTCTCTCCCTTCCTCTCTGTAAAAAATTAATAAAATATATTTTTAAAAAAATAAAAATAAAAATAAAATATATTATGTGTAGGAGAGAGTGTGAGAGCGTGAGGGAGTGATAGAGTGTGTGGACGTGTGTGGAGTGTGTGTGTATGAGCCAGGGACAGTTAGATTCTGCAAGTCTTCTAAGGGGCTGCTAAACAGGGCAGTCTTAGACGGCAGAACCCCGCTCCCTGCACGGACACTCCTGGGCGGCCAGCACGGGCACAGCGACCACGCCATCTTGGGAAACAGAGCTGCTTGAGACTAGGATCCTGGTCTCGGCACCACCCAGTCTGGTCTCAGACGCAAACCAGGAACCTGCAGCCACTGGGGACAGAGACCTGCAACCAGAGCTACAGACCCACGGACACCAAGAGTCCAGAAATCCCTGCAGCAGATCCATGAGTAACAGAGCCCATCCCCCTCTCCGCAGGCTCGCGGGCAGTGCCATAGTAACTGATAGACCCACCCCTTGCCCGGGCCTCAGGGCTGCTACAGGAACCTTAGCCTGGAAGTGCGCAAACACCGGGAACTGGTCCTGTGCGGCACTGGCTACAGGTGCCCTGGGCTGGGAGCTAACGCGTGAACACCAGGAACGGGTCCCGCGTAGCGCGGGCCCCGGGACCCCGATTCTCCAGGCAGGAGGCAGCACCAAGCACCAGTGACTTGACTGTGTTTCTTATCACCTGCACCTGGGATCCCTGATTCCCTGTGCATTCATACTAAGAGCCAGTGACTCCAATTCTTAGTGCATGGGCACACAGGGACCCTGATTCTCAATGTGAGGCTGCACAAAACAACAGAGACTCTGATACTGGATTCTTGGGGAACTCTGACTCCTGGCACATGCTAGGGGGCTCTGATTTTCTACACACTCTAGGGGGGGGGGGTCTCTGTTTCAGCACAGTGCAGTCAGGGTCCCTGATTCTAAGGGCGTACACAAGGCCACATTGAGGGCTGGTAACACCGACTTTGAGCGAGCCTGGTTCCCACCAACCCACCACAACCACACATCTTAGCATCAGAGCTCTTCAGTAACACTAAGGTGGTGCGAAGCTCCCACTGCACACGGCCCAGGCCCACGCAACTCGACATTTGAGCCATCTGGAGATAATCAGAATGGGGAGATGACACTACCCCCAGAGGAAAGAAAATGAGGAGTCGCCAAGAAAGGAAATTAATGAAATAGAAGTATGCAACATGACAGAAAAAGAATTCAGAGTAATGGTTGTACAATTCATTCACCGGATGGATGAGAAAATCAACAACCTGCCGAGGCCGGTTTGGCTCAGTGGATGGAGCGTCGGCCTGCGGACTGAAGGGTCCCAGGTTCGATTCCGGTCAAGGGCATGTGCCTGGGTTGCGGGCACATCCCCAGTGGGAGATGTGCAGGGGGCAGCTGATCGATGTTTCTCCCTCATCGATGTTTCTGACTCTCTGCCTCTCTCCCTTCTTCTCTGTGAAGAATCAATAAAGTATATTTAAAAAAAAATCAACAACCTATGCAAGAATCAGGAAGAAATGAAAAGTGATATAGCTACAATCAAAAACATCATGGAAGGTTTCAACAGTAGACTAGAAGAAGCAGAGGACCGAATTAGTGAGTTAGAAGATAAGGTAGAGAAATAAGCTCAATCTGAACAGCAACTGTACACAAGTACAGAGAGTCCCAAGCAAGATGAACCCCAAAAGGCCCACACCAAGACACGTCATAATAATGATGGCAAATGTACAAGACAAAGAGAGAATCTTAAAGGCTGCAAGAGAGAAACAGAGAGTTACCTACAAAGGATCCCCCATCAGATTACCAAAAGATTTCTCAACAGAAACACATCAAGCTAGAAGGGAATGGAAGGAGGTATACGAAGTGTTGCAAAGCAAAGGACTGAATCCAAGAATACTCTATCCAGCAAGACTATCAATCAAAATTGAAGGGGAAATCAGGAGCTTTTCAGACAAAAAAAGGCTAAGGGAGTTTATCACTACCAAGCCAGCAATGCAAGAAATGCTAAAGGGAATGCTGTAAAAAGAAGAAATATAAAGGTAAGAAAGAACACGGGCACAAAAATAGAAATGACTACAAGCAAGTACCTTTCAATAATAACTTTAAATGTAAATGCATTAAATGCTCCAATCAAAAGACATCGAGTGGCTGAATGGATAAAAAGACATGACCCATATATAAACTGTCTACAAGAGACCCACCTCAGAACAAGGGACTCACACAGACTGAAAGTGAAGGGATGGAAAAATATCTTTCAGGCAAATGGAAATGAAAAAAAAGCTGGGTTAGCAATACTTATATCTGACAAAACATGAAGGCCATAACAAGAGATAAGGAAGACCACTTCAAAATACTAAAGGGATCGATACAACAAGAGGATATAACCCTTATAAACATATATGCACCCAATGCAGGAGCACACAAATACATAAAAAACCTCCTGGAAAATAACAAGGGAGAGATCAACAACAACACAATCATAGTAGGGGACTTAAACACACCACTAACATCACTGGATAAATCCTCTAGAAAAAAAATCAGCAAAGAAACAGCAATCCTAAATGACTCACTAGATCATATGGACTTAATTGACATCTTCAGAACATTTCACCCCAAAGCCATGGAATATACGTTCTTCTCAAGTGCACATGGGACATTTTCAAAAATAGGCCACATATTGGGTCACAAGCAAAGTCTCCCCAAATTCAAGAAGATTGAAATCATACCAAGCATCTTCTCAGATCACAATGGCATAATATTAGAAATAAACCACAATAAAAACAATCGAAAAAACTCAAACACTTGGAAGCTGACTAGCATGTTACTAAATAATGACTGGGTTACCAGTGAGATCAAAGAAGAAATTAAAAACACCCTGGAAACTAATGATAATAACAGCACAACAATCCAAAATCTATGGGACACAATGAAAGCAGTCCTGAGAGGGAAGTTTATAGCACTACAGGCCTACCTCAAAAAACAAGAAAAAATGATAGTCAGTCATCTAACTCTATAACTCAAAGAATTAGAAAGAGAACAACAATAAAAGCCCAGAGTGAGCAGAAGGAAGGAGATAATAAAGATCAGAGCAGAAATAAATGACATAGAGACCAAAAAAACAATACAGAAAATCAATGAAACCAAGAGCTGGTTCTTTGAAAGGATAAACAAGATTGATGAGCCTCTAGCCAGGCTCACCAAGAAGCAAAGAGAGAGGACTCAAATAAACAAAATCAGAAATGAAAGAGGTGAAATAACAACAGACCCTTCAGAAATTCAAAGAATTGTTAAAAAATACTATGAACAACTCTAACAAACTAGACAGCCTGGAGGAAATGGACATATTCCTAGAAAAATACAATCTTCCAAAACTCAATCTGGAAGATTCTAAAAATCTCAATAGGCCAATAACTATGGAAGAAGTTGAAGCAGTCATCAAAAAGCTCCCAGCAAACAAAAGCCCAGGGCCAGACGGCTTCACAGGGGAGTTTTACCAAACATTCAAGGAAGAACTAAAACATATCCTCCTCAGACTATTCCAAAAAATTCAAGAGGAAGGAACACTTCCCAGCTCATTCTATGAAGCCAGCATCACCCTAATACCAAAACCAGATAGAGACAACACAATGAAAGAGAATTATAGGCCAATATCCCTCATGAACATAGATGCCAAAATACTCAACAAAATTCTAGCAAATCGGATCCAGCAATACATCAGAAAGATCATACACCATGACCAAGTAGGATTTATCCTGGGGATGCAAGGATGGTACAATATCCGCAAATCAATAAACGTGACACATCACATAAACAAATTGAGAGATAAAAATCACATAGTCATATCAATTGATGCAGAAAAAGCATTTGACAAAATTCAACACCCTTTCTTGATAAAAACTCTCAGCAAGGTAGGAAAAGAAGGATCATACCTCAACATAATAAAAGCCATATATGACAAACCCACAGCCAACATCATAATCAATGGGCAAAAACTAATACCATTTCCCCTAAGAACAGGAACAAGACAGGGATGCCCCCCCTCACCACTTCCTGTTCAACATAGTACTGGAAGTACTAACCATTGCGATCAGACAAGAAGAAGAAATAAAAGGCATCCAAACTGGAAAAGAGGAAGTAAAACTGTCCTTATTTGCAGATGACATGATACTGTACATAGAAAACCCTAACGATTCCATCCAAAAATTAGTAGACTTAATAAATGAATTTGGCAATATAGCAGGATATAAAATTAATGCCAAGAAATCTAAGGCATTACTTTACACCAATAGTGAACTTGCAGAAAGGGAGACTAAAAAAGCAATCCCATTTACCATCGCACCAAAAAAATTAAGATACCTAGGAATAAACTTAACTAAGGAGGTAAAAGACTTATATGTGAAAAACTACAGGACACTGAAAAAAGAGATAGAGGAAGATATAAACAGATGGAAGAACATACCGTGTTCATGGGTTGGTAGAATCAATATTATCTAAATGTCCATACTACCCAAAGCAATCTATGGATTCAATGCAATCCCCATTAAATTACCAACAGCATATTTCACAGATCTAGAATGAACATTTCAAAAATTCATCTGGAATAAAAAAAGACCTCGAATAGCTGCAGCAATCCTGAGAAAGAAGAACAAAGTAGGTGGGATCTCAATACCAGATATCAAGATGTATTACAAAGCCACTGTTCTTAAAACAGCTTGGTACTGGCACAAGAACAGACATATAGATCAATGGAATAGAATAGAGAACCCAGAAATCGACCCAAACAACTATGCCCAATTAATATTTGACAAAGGAGGCAAGAGCATACAATGGAGTCAAGACAGTCTCTTCAATAAATGGTGTTGGGAAAATTGGACAGATACATGCAAAAAGATGAAACTAGACCACAAACTCACACTATACACAAAAATAAACTCAAAATGGATAAAGGACTTAAACATAAGACGGGGAACCATAAAAATACTAGAGGAATCCACAGGCAGCGAAATCGCAAACATATGCCGAAGGAATTTCTTCTCTGATAATGCTCCTAGGGCAATGGAAACTAAAGAGAAAATAAACAAATGGGACTACATCAAAATAAAAAGCTTTTGCACGGCAAAGGAAACCATCAACAAAACAACAAGACCAACAACAAGAAGACACACTGCATGGGAGAACATATTTGCCAATGATATCACCAATAAGGGTTTAATCTCCAACATTTACAGGGAACTCATGAAACTTAAAAGGAAGATAAACAATCCAATCAAAAAATGGGCAATGGACCTAGACAGACACTTTTCGAAAGAGGACATACAGAAGGCCGAAAGACATATGAAAACATGCTCAAAGTCACTAATTATACGAGAGATGCAAATCAAAACGACAATGCGGTATCATCTCACACCTGTCAGACTGGCTATCATCAACAAATCAACAAATAACAAGTGTTGGAGAGGATGTGGAGAAAAAGGAACCCTTCTGCACTGCTAGTGGGAATGCAGACTGGTGCAGCCACTGTGGAGAACAGTATGGAGCTTCCTCAAAAAACTAAAAATGGAACTCCCATTTGACCCAGTGATCCCACTTCCCAAGAAGCCAGAAACACCAATCAGAAAGGATATATGCACCCCTATGTTCATAGCAGCACAATTCACCATAGCTAAGATTTGGAAACAGCCTAAGTGCCCATCAGCAGATGAGTGGATTAGAAAACTGTGGTACATATACACAATGGAATACTATGCTGCGGTAAAAAAGAAGGAACTCTTGCCTTTTGCAACAGCTTGGATGGAACTGGAGAGCATTATGCTAAGTGAAATAAGCCAGTCAGAGAAAGATAAATACCACATGATCTCACTCATTTGTGGAATATAGAGAACAACATAGACTGATGAACAGGGGCAGATCCAGAGACCGAGAAACAGCAATCAGACTATTAATCCCCAGAGGGAAAGTAGGGGAGGGTTGGGGTAAGGGCAAGAGATCAACCAAAGGACTTGTATGCATGCATATAAGCTAAACCAATGGACATGGACAACAGGGGGATGAGAGCATGAGTGGGGGAGGGGAGGATGGGGGTTAATGGAGGGGATGATGACACATTTGTAATTCCTTAACTAATAAAGAATTTAAAGATAAAAAAAAATTCATCAAATGGTATATTTAAGATTTGACATTTCACTGTATAAAACTTTATCTCAAAGAAAAAACTATTGAACTGTAATTAATGACATTTATGCTGAGGTCTTTAGTGGTAAAATATACTGTCTATAACTTTCTTTGAAATATATCAACATAAAGATGGATTGATTGATGAACGAAGAGATTGTCAAATGGGTAAATGTGAAATAAGATGAAATAAATATTGGTCTCTATCTTCTGGTTTTTGACACAGAGCTCCAAAAACCAGTGTATACAGGGGTGCTAGAATATTTTGTTCTAATATTTAGTTTTTGACCCATTTCCCTGGCCACTGCTACTTCTGTACATCTTTCATTTTATCATCAGCCTCTCCCAAGTTCAGTGTACCATTAGCTTCTTTCAGCTTTTGACCTCATTTTCCACTCAGATATGAGGTGCATAGTAACAATGCCCAGGCAAAGGCAGCAAGCCAGCCTCAGGATCCATCCTTCTCTGTAATGCCACTGCACACAGCCTACCCGGTGGGCCCCAGGCAGGCATAATCACTGAAGATGAAATATAATGCTCTTCTCTTGCTCCCTCCACTTCCCACTTCCCTGGGAGATGATGTTGAAGAGTACCTGTGCAGGAAAATTACCTGGAAGCTTTTTGTTTGAGACTTGCCTTAGACTCACTTGACCATACTTTCATAGTAGTAACTAATCTAAAACTACAAACCACTTTCAAAATAACTGTGGGTGGTAACCCCAACTTACCAGCATAACTTGGTTGATTAACATTTCCTCCTTTTTCAATACAATGATGAACAAGATGAAAGTCATTGAGAAGAGCAGCCTTATACAGTAAATTCTCTCCAAAAATGTTTCTCCGGTTAATGAGAGAAAGAGGTATGCTATTCATCTTCGTTTTTTCTAAAAAGAGGGAAGGAACAAAAGAAAACAAAATATAATAATCCTTATTTGAAAATCAGGAGGAATACAGATGACACAGTGAATCCAGTCAACGGAATAGATATACACTGTATTATGAAAGAGTATTTCATCGATTAACCCAACTATAACATCTACATGAAATAAGGTGAAGGAGACAAACATTAATTTGAAGTTATAAATCATCTGAGCAGTTTATGTTGATTGAAACCCATGAAAGGTGCATATATGAGAAGATTAACAGATTTTCCTTTTTTTAAACCTTTATTGAGAATAAGTTTTTAATTTCTTGCTCCCTCTCTTCTCCTGGCACAACCATGATGTGCATGTTGATACACTTGAAGTTGTATCTGAGGCTCCTTATACTATCTTCTTATTTTTGGATTCTTTTTTTCTTTTTGTTGTTCTGATTGGGCATTTTTGGCTTCCTCATATTCCAAATCGCTGATTTGATTCTAGGCATCATCTATTCTACTGTTGATTCTTCATTTCAGTTAGCGTATCCTTAATTTCTGACTGGTTCTTTTCTATGATTCCAATGTCCTTTGTCATGGTGTTTTAAGTTTCACTAAGTTACTTGAATTTCTTCCTAAGTTCCTTGAGCATCCTTATAACCATTGTTTTAAACTCCATATCTGGTAGTTTGCTTGCTTCCATTTCATTTAGTTCTTTTTCTAGAGATTTCTCCCATTCTTTCACTGCAACATGTTTCTTTGTCTACACATTTTGCTGCTTCTCTGTGTTTATTTCTATGTGTTAGGTAGAGTTGATATGTCTCTCGGTCTTAATAGAGTGGCTTTGTGTTAGGTGTCCTGAGGGTCCAATGGCTCATCTCCTCAGTCACCTGAGCTGGGCACTTTAGGTGCATCCCTGTGTGGGCTGTGTGCACTGTGCTGTTGTAGTTGAGCCTTGACTGCTGTTGGCATCACTGGGAGGAATTGACCCCTAGGCCAACTGGCTGTGAGGACCAGCTGTGACTACAGCAGAAGAGCTGCTGTGCAGAAGTTGACATGGGGCCACCTGGCATAAGCTACAGAGTGATCTGCAGAAGGCTGCTACTTGTTTTGGGTTTGGAGGTACTCAGGAGAGGCCAAGCTCTGAACTAAGGCAGGCTGCTACTAGTGCTAGGCCTGGTACCACTTAGCAAGATATATGGGGTGTACTTAGGTGGCTGCTTCTTGTTTGAAAGATTTTAGGAAAGTCTGAAGAGAGGAGAGTTGTATGGAAAAGCCACTGGAAACGGCTTGAATGAGCCCCCAAGTTAGGTAGGGTAGGATCTCAGGGAATCACCAGGATGGGATGAAAAGTGTGAACCCAGTCGATGGAGACTCAGATATGTCACCACCTGTCAGTTCTGTTGGGGAAGGGCTCAGCAAAGGAACAGTGGCTCTACCAGCACTTTTGTCTGGAAGAAAGCTTCTCCAGAAGCTTTTGCACTGATGCCAGACAATTAGTTACTCCCTTATGTCCCTGGTTCTTTTCAAGCTGCTGCCCCAATGAGGTAGCTCAGAGGGAGTAAGTCCAAATAAGTTAATGAGTGGGCCCTTTAAGAGGAACTGCCTGGGACTCCAGCAGCCTCCATGTCACTCAGGCACAATTCCTGATGGTTTTTACAGCCTGAAGTATGGGGACTTCTCTTCCCAGCTCTGGGCCCTGCACTAGGGGTCTGTTATGGTGCTGGGACAGCTCACTTTTCAGGGATGACCTCTATAGCCAATATATCCTTTTTATGTAATTAATATAAGTCAGACATCTAAGTTTTAAAAGGGTTCTAAAACTATTCTCTCCAATAAGTATAGAAAAAATAGCAGCCTATGAGCCAAAAGTTCAGGATCAAGTCCTAATTATGCTACTGATGAGCTGTGCATAGCTGGGAAAAGTCCTTAACCTACCTCCTTGAATTGCCGCATCAGTAAAATGAAAACGTTGAGATAGATAATCTTTAAATCTTTTTTAGTACCAGAATTCTATGTTTCTGTAAGTAACTACTTAAAGAAATAAAATGTTCCTCACCTTTCTGTCTCTTAATATTTCCATTTTTCCAGATTTGTTCTTCACTCTTCAGTCTGGATGAATGCATATTCTTCCTTTTACCTTCAATCATTAAAGCAGTACCCTGCATTCTTGAAAAATACATTTTTTAAAAATTTATTTTTTAAAATTATTCTCATGTTCTCTATAACCACTCACAGAGAGCCATATCAAATTCTGACTAAATTTTTAAAAGTCAAAGGTATTTTACTGAGCTGTTGTCAAGCAGCACAGCAATTTTAAATAAGGAGATGGCTCCTGAGAAAACAGTGGATAAATCTGTGGCAGGTATGCTAGTCATTATAGTTTCTAGCCTATTCTTTGTGGCACCTGTGTGCTTCTCTCCTTTAGGGGAAGTCACCTGCAAGTGTATTCTGAGTCTCTTGCCCCTCACTCTCCAAGTTGACATGCGACTATCCACTCTATTTACCTTCTAGGGAAAAAGAGGCAGGCTCTTTGCAAGAAAAAGAACTTGCCATGTGGTATGGCACCGATCAAAAGCTACAAAATATTGGCATAAAAGCAGACATGCAGATAATAGGAAGCCTGGAAATAAACCTAATCATGCATCAATTAATTTATGATAAAGGAGCTAAGAATGTGCAATGGAGAAAAGACAGTCTCTTCAATAAATGGTATTGGGAAAACTGGACCGCCACATGCAAAAAAATAAAACTGCATCATGATCCTACACCATACACAAAAATTAGCTCAAAATGGATTAAAGATTTGAGAGTATGACCTAAAACCATAAAGCTCATAGGAAAAAACATAGGGGTAAGCACTTTCACACTTGTCTTGGCAATTATTTTTTGAAATTAACACCAAAAGCAAAGGCAACAAAAACAAGCAAGTGGAACTACACAAACCTTCTGCAGAGCAAAGGAAACCATCAATAAAATGAAAAGGCAACCTACTGAATGGAAGAAAACATCTGCAAATCATATATCTGATAAGGGGGTTAAAATCCAAAATATATAAACATACAACTCAATAGCCAATAAAATATGATTTAAAAATGGGAGAGGTCCTGGCCAGTGCAGCTAAGCGGTTGAGCATTGACCCAGGAACCAAGAGGTCACCAGTTCAATACCCGGTGAGGGCACATGCCCAAGTTGTGGGCTCGATCCCCAATAGGGGACATGTAGGAGGCAGACGATCAATGATGTTTCTCATTGATGTTTCAATCTCTCTATCCCCCTCTCTTCCTCTCTCTCTAAAAATCAATTAAAAAAACGTATTTTTTTAAATGGGAGAGGAACTAAAAGGACCTTTTTCAAAAAAAGACATCCAAATGGCCAATGGATGTACATGAGTTATATGTAAAGGTACTCAACATTACTAACCATCAAGGAAATGCAAATCAAAACCACAATGAGATAGCACCTTATACCTGTGGAGTAGCTATTATCAAAAGACAAGAAATAGCAAGTGTTGGTGAGCAGATAGAAAAGGGAATGGTTGTGCACTGTTGTTGGGAATATAAATTGGTGCAGCCACTACAGAAAACAGAACAGAGTTTCCTAAAAAAAAAAATTAAAAATGAAACTACCACATGATCCAGCAATTCCGCTTCCAGGTATTTATCCAAAGGAAACAAAATCACGATCTTGAAAAGCTATCTGCACCTTCATGTTCATTGCAACATTATTTACAACAGCTAAGACATGAAAAACAATCTATATTGTTGGATGACTTGATAAAGAAAATGTGGTATACATATAGAACAGAATATCATTCAGCCATAGAAAGGGGGGGGGAAAAAAACACCCTGCCTTTTTTTTTTTCATTGATTTCAGAGAGGAAGGGAGGAAGGGAGAGAGGGAGAGAGGGAGAG
The DNA here is from genome assembly GCF_014108235.1 of Myotis myotis. Lineage (NCBI taxonomy): Eukaryota > Metazoa > Chordata > Mammalia > Chiroptera > Vespertilionidae > Myotis > Myotis myotis. Next base: position 40,263,380 of record NW_023416357.1, read on the forward strand.
AGGGAGAGAGGGAGAGAAGGAGAGAGAGGGAGAGAGAGAGAGACAGAGAGAGACAGAGAGAGACATCAATGATAAGAGAGAATCATTGATTGATCGGCTGTCTCCCACAAACCAGGCATGTGCCCTTGACTGGAATCGAACCTGGGACTCTTCAGTCTGCAGACCAATGTTTTATCCACTGAGCCAAACCAGCTAGGGCAAAACCTGTCAATTTTTACATGGATGGACCTTGTGGGTATTGCTAAGTGAAATAAGTCAGACAGGGAAAGACAAAGACCATATGATCTCCTTATATATGAAATCTAAAAAAACCCCAAACTCATAGATACAGAGAACAGATTGGTGGTTGCAGGATCAGTGGATAAAATGGGTGAAGGTGGTCACAAGGTATACACTTCTAGTTATAACACAAATAGATCTTTGTATATGGTGACAAATAGTGTAGTTTCATTTTTTGTATGTGGTTTCCAATTTTCCCAGCATTGTTTATTGAAGAAGCTTCATTTTCTCCATTGTATGTTTTTGGCTTCTTTGTAAAAAATTATTTGTTCACATTTATTTCTGGGCTCTCAATTCTGTTCCATTGGTCTATGTGTCTGTTTTTCTGCCAATACCACTGCTGTTTTGATTAGTGTCTCAAACTAATTGTAGTATAATTTGAAGTCAGGGAGTGTGATACCTCCCACTTTATCCTTTTTTTTTTCTTTCAGAATTGCTTTGTCTATTTTGAGTCTTTGTGGTTCCATACAAATATGGTGATTTTTTTTTTTAGTTCTATTTCTTTAAAAAATACCATTGGGATTTTGATGGGGATTGTATTTAATCTGTATATTGCTTTGGGTAATATGGCCATTTTAACTATGTTGATTCTTCTAATCCATGCATATAGAATATCTGTCCATACCTTTGTATATTCTTTAATTTCATTTAATAATGTCCTGTAGTTTTCAGTGTATAGGTCCTTCCACCTTTTGTTAAGTTTATTCCTAGCTATTTTAAATTTTCTTGCAACTGGAACTGTTTTTACCATTTCTTTTTCTGAAATTGTATTATTAGTATATAGGAATGCAATAGATTTTTGTATATCAATTTTGAAAGCAACAAATGAACAAACAAGAAAAACCAATATACAAAACTCATAGGCACAGACAATAGTATAGTGGGAAAGGGAGGGGTAGTAAGAGGTAAAAGGGGACAAATATATGGTGACAGAAGGAGATCTGACTTTGGGTGGTAAACATACAATGCAATACACAGATGATGTATTTTAGAATTGTACACTTGAAACCTATACAATTTTATTTACTAATGTTCACCCCAAAAAATGTAATTAAAAGTTGAGATATACGCATAAATAAGTCCAGCCCTGCCGGTGTGGCTCAGTGGTTGAGCATTAATCTAGGAACCAAGAGGTCACGGTTCAATTCCTGGTCAGGGCACATGCCCAGATTGTGGGATTGATCCCCAATAGGGGGTATGCAGGAGGTAGCCTATCGATAATGTTTCTCGCTCATAAATGTTTCTATCTCTCCATCCCTCTCCATTCCTTTCTCTCTCTCTCTCTCTTAAAAAAAAAACAAATTTAAAAATACATATATATATAGATAAGTCCTGGGGATATAATGTACAGCAGTGACTATCCTATATAATGAAAGGCTAATATGAAAACAGACTGAACAGTGGAACTGGAACAACTGAACAACTGGTCACTATGATGTGCACTGACCACCAGGGGGTGTGCACGGAACATGGCGGGCGTCAGTCGCGGCGGAATTGGGGAGCAGGTGAACAGGGGCACCAGGCCAAGGCTGGGCACTGATTGCTGTCATCAGGACAAGCCTCTGGTGGTTACTGAAAATTCTTTGCTCCCAAGTGCTGTGGTCCCGCCTGGTGCTCACACCTGCTGCCAGCGCCAGCCCCACTAGCACCCGCTGCTGGCACCGGAGCCACCACTTGCACCCACTGCCAGCACCAGCCCCGCTCACACCTTTAGCCAGTGCCAGAGCCTCCACTCACACTTGCTGCTGGCACCCAGCACCAGTCCTGATCTCTCAGCGCCATCAGCAGGTGCAAATGGCAGCTGCCGGCCCTGATTGCCCCTGAGGGCTTCTCCACCTCCCCCTGCTCCTGAGGGGCAATCGGGGCTGGCAGCCACCACTCACACCCACTAACATCACTGGCTCCACTTGCACTCGCTGCTAGTGCTGGCCCCAATCGCTCCGCACCGTCAGCGGGTGCAAGCAGGGCCGGCGCCATCAGCACATGGGAGCGGTGGTGGTGGGATTGGGGCAGCAGGCAGAGAGGGGACCAGTGGTCACAGTGGGAGGGGCCAGGCAGGAGCATGGAGGATAGGCCAAGACTCGACCCTGTGCCTACCGTAGCCTCGCGGCCCACCGTTACTTTCAAGGTGCACAAATTTGTGCACTGGACTCCTAGTAGTTAATAATACCGCATTGGATTTTTGAAAGTTGCTAAGAAAGTAAATCTTAAAAGTTCTCATCTCAACCCAAAAAACTGTAACTATGTATGGTGATGAGTTATCTAAAACTTACTAAAAAAAAACAAAACAAAGAAAATTAGTGTTAGACTGAAATACAAGTCTCCATTACTTTGTCTTAAAAATAAAAAAGTAAAAGAGACACTGGGGGAGAAACCAAGATGGCGGCATAGGTAAACACCGGAAACTGCTGCCTCGCACAACAACTTCAAAAATACAACGGAAAGACAAAACGGACATCATCCAGAACCACAGGAAGGCTGGCTGAGTGGAAATTCTACAACTAGAAGGAAAGAGAAAAGCACACTGAGACTCAGAGGAGCTGCGGAAGTAAAGTGCAGAGGTACGGAGGCTCGAGTGTGCGCAGAGAGGGGCTGGCACCTGAGGACATGGCTGTCTTTTTGAATCGGGAGGGAGTCACAAGCCCCTGACTGCTCTGAACTCTGGTTCCGGGAAGTCTCTGGGGACCCAGGACTCATACGGGGAGAAACTGGACTGTCTGGCAGCAGGCAGAACTCGGAACTTGAGGGCGGCTTTCCCTCAGAGGTGCTTGCAGCAATTACCGGGACACTGAGACTCGGGGCCCCTTAGAGCAGGGCTGAGGATCAGCCATAGCTGCTTGCTCCGCCCTGTTGATTCCCTGAGACCCCACCCCACCCAGACTGTGGCAGAGGCTTTTGCATATGAATGCCCTGGCCCTTTGCAATCTGAAAATTACCTAACAAATTGCAGCTGGCCAGACAGACCCAGAACTTCCAAGAGAAGGTCCAAGGTCCCACTGCAGCTTGCACTGCTTCACAGCTGGGCCTCATCTGGGCACCTCCAAACTCCAAACAAGGAAGGGAATCTGCAGATCTCTTCGTAGCCCCTGCTGGGTAGCTTCAGGCAGAGGCTAGATTAGCACCTCCTTAGATCCAAGAGCCAGTGTACCACTGAAGCAAGTCTTGCCCCAGAAGGGTGTCTTTAGCACAGAAGTTCTCTCACTGCAGACACAGCTGATTCTCAAAGCCAATTGGCCTGGAGGTCAATTCCTCCCAGTAATAACTACAACAATCAAGGCTTAACTACAACAAGACTACAACAAGACTGTGCACAAAGCCCACAAAGGGGTGCACCAAGAGTGTCCACCTCAGGTAATTGGGGAGGCTGAGCCACTGGGCCCTATAGAACACCTAGCACACAAAGCCACTCTACCAACACAGGGAAGCATAAAAAATGTGGAGACAAAGAAACAGGTCACAAATGACAGAAATGGAGGAAAGCAAATGACTGGATATAGAGTTCAAAACCACACTTTTAAGGTTTTTCAAGAATTTTTTGGAAACCGCCAATAAATTTAGTGAGACCCTGGAGGATATGAAAAAAGACCAACTAGAAATATATTAAGCATACACTGACTGAAATAAAGAATAATATACAGAGATCCAACAGCAGACAAGAGGATCCCAAGAATCAAGTCAAACATTTGAAATACGAAGAAACAAAAAATACCCAACCGGAAAAGAAAAAAGAAAAAAGAACCCAAAAATATGAAGATAGTGTAAGGAACCTCTGGGACAGCTTCAAGCGTACCAACATCCGAATTATAGGGGTGCCAGAAGAGAGAGGGCAAGATATTGAAAACCTATTTGAAGAAGTAATGACAGAAAACTTCCCCTACCTGGTGAAAGAAATAGACTTACAAGTCCAGGAAGCGCAGAGAACCCCAAACAAAAGGAATCCAAAGAGGACCACACCAAGACACACCATAATTAAAATGCCAAGAGCAAAAGACAAAGAGAGAATCTTAAAAGCAGCAAGAGAAGACTGTCAGTTACCTACAAGGGAGTACCCATATGACTGTCAGCTGATTTCTCAACAGAAACTATGCAGGCCAGAAGAGAGTGGCAAGAAATATTCAAAGTGATGAATACCAAGAACCTAAAACCAAGATTACTTTATCCAGCAAAGCTATCATTCAGAATAGAAGGTCAGATAAAGAGCTTCACAGATAAGAAAAAGCTAAAGGAGTTCATCACCACCAAACCAGCATTATATGAAATGCTGAATGGTATTCTTTAAGAAGAGGAAGAAGAAAAAGGGAAAGATAAAAATTATGAACAGCAAATACATATCTATCAACAAGTGAATCTAAAAATCAAGTGAGTAAAAAATCTGATGAACAGAGTAAACTGGTGAATATAATAGAACCAGGGGCATGGAAAGGGAGTGGACTGACAATTCTTGGGGGGAAAGACTGGACAAAAATCGTACACCTATGGATGAGGACTGTGGAAGGGGTAAGGGCAGAGGGTGGGGTGGGAACTGGGTGGAGGAGAGCTATGGGGGGGAAAAAGAGGAACAACTGTAATAATCTGAACAATAAAGATTTAATTTAAAAAAAAATAGACACTGGGGGGTAGGGGAGGTCAGGGGAAGATCAAGGGGAGAAAAAAAAGAGAGAGACATATGTAATACTCTTTGCAATACTTTAAGCAATAAAACAAAATTTTAAAAAAAGAAAAGAGTTTTCTAGCTTAAAAAAAAAGCAACTGCAAGATAAAAATTTACCAATACTAAAAAGTAAAGTTCTTTACTTGGGATAACTATACACTGACTCAATGTCCCAAGCATAGATTTATCTATAAGGTCTGTAGCATACCCGGTAGATAAATATAATTTCATAGCATACCTGAAAGTCTCAGTTGAAGAGTTTTTTGCTTGACTCTCACAGCCAAGTATTGTGGGTAAAATCTTTTCTGGTATCTTATACATGTCATCTTTGTGCTTTGTATATTTGCCTACTTTAATTCTGGATGATCTCCTTAACACAGATGGAGGGTCCCGGTCAGAGCTATTTTCCACTGGATTTGAATTCCTCTTATTATTTAGTGAATCAGAAAAGATTACATTTTGATCAACCAATGTCTGCAATACAAATGGATTTGGATCTTCTAGAGTCTGTAATAAAATATAAATAAATACATATTCAAATAATTACAATGATACAAAAATATTAAAACTAGGAGAAATAAGTTTTATCTTGTCCTTTGAGTACATAAAAATGCCTCTTACAAGTTGAAAGTATAAAAACCCAGACATATGTGAATATAATGAAAATGTATGTAATCCTATATAATAAAAGAGAAGCATGCAAATTAACCATCCCTCTGCTATGCTCAAGCCACGCCCACAAGCCAATCAGGAGCGAGTAGACAAATTAACCCAACTAAGATGACGGCAGCCACGGAGCTGGAGTAAGCAGGAGGCTTGGGTTGCCCCTGGTGATGGAGGAAGCAAAGCTTCACACCTTCCCTGGCTGGCCCTTGGCTCCACTCAAGGCTACAAAGTTTCAATTATAGAAGATAAATAAATCGCAGAAAAAAAAGAAAAAAAGGAGGGGCTGGGAGCTTGGGTCTCCTGGGGGCATGGCCAGCCTGAAAACGGCCATCAGCTCCTCACCCAGGCTGGCCAGGCACCCCAGCAGGAACCCCCACCCTGAAGGGGCTGTGGACAGCCTGAAAACAGCCCTCAGCCCCTCACCCAGGCTGGCCAGGCAACCCAGTAGGGATCCCTATCCTGAAGGGGTGTGGCCAGCCTGAAAACTGCCCTTAGCCCCTCACCCAGGCTGGCCACATCCCCATGGGGTGAGGGTCCCCACTGGGGGGCGTGGCCAGCCTGCAAACAGCCATTAGCCCCTCACCCAGGCTGGCCTGGCACCCAGCAGGGCCCCACCCTGATCCGGGACACCCTTCAGGGCAAACCAGCCAGCCCCCACCCGTACACCAGGCCTCTATCCTATATAATAAAAGGGTAATATGCAAATTGACCCTAACAACCGAACAATTGGGAATGACTGGCCACTATGACACACACTGACCACCAGGGGGCAGATGCTCAATGCAGGAGCTGCCTCCTGGTGGTCAGTGTGCTCCCACAGGGGGTGCTCTGCTCAGCCACAAGCCAGGCTGATGGCTGCCAGCACAGCAGTGGTGGCGGGAGCCTCTCCCGCCTCCTCAGCAGCGCTAAGGATGTCTGAATGTAGCTTAGGCCTGCTCCCTGCTGGCAAGTGGACATCCCCCAAGGGCTCCCAGGCTGCCAGAGGGATGTCTGACTGCCAGCTTAGGCCCAAACCCCAGGGAGCGGGCCTAAGCCAGCAGATGGACATCCTCCGAGGGGTCCCAGACTGCGAGAGGGCACAGGCCGGGCTGAGGGAGCCCCCATGTGCACAGATTTTTGTGCACCGGGCCTCTAGTCCTATCTAATAATAGACAAAGATGGTAATTGACCATACCTTCGCTATGCCTCCCATTGGCTAATCGGCATGATATGCAAATTAGTTGCCAACAAAGATGGCGGCTAATTTGCATACTGCAGGCAGGGCGGAACAGCATGAGCCGCCATCTGGGCCCTGTGTGCAGCCCTGCCCTTAGCCAGGACCCCCGTGTGCCGCCTAAGCCCCGCTCCCATCTGGGACCCCACGGAGATTAGAGAGCAGGAAAGTGCCGCCCACAGGCAGCACCCAGCAGGGCCTGACCCCGGGTGCCCTGGCGATCCAGTGATAAGTGAGCAGGAAAGGGCGGCCTGCAGGCAGCCCCCATGTGGGCCTGCTCCTGGGTCACCGTGGCGATCCCAGAGCAGGAAAGGACGGCCTGCAGGCAGCCACCCAACCTGGCCACAGCTCAAGGGAGAGTATAACACACAGTAGAGGCCAGGAGCCTGAGAGATCAACAGAGAGGGGCGCCTGCTCCAAGCCTCCATGGTGTGGCTGGGGGCAGGCTCCCAGCAGACACACACACACACACACAGCCTACTCTGAGCCTCCAATGTGGCTGGGGGCAGACCCCCAGCAGGGACACACACACATGGCAACTGCTCCGAGCCTATGTGGCACGGCTGGGGGCAGTCCCCAGCAGACACATACACATACACACACACACACACACACACACACGGGACGCCTGCTCCGAGCCTCTGCTGCCAGACTGTGGCCATCGGTAGGACATCCACTGAGGGCTCCCGAACTGAGGGGCAGGCTGGGCTGAGGGAACCCCACCCCCCAGTGCACGAATTTTGTGCACCAGGCCTCTAGTATATATTTAAAAGGTTAATACGCGAAATGTCCCCTCAGGAGTTCAACCAGGAGACTGGGAGTTCAATCGCTCTCTATGACATGCACTGACTACCAGGGGGTGGTTCAGAATGAAGGCCCCGGCCAGCAGCCGGCAGCTGGGAAAGGAAGGCCCTGGCCAGCAGCTGGCAGCTGGGGAAGGAAGGTCCTGGATGGTAGCCAGCGGCCAGGGAAGGAAGGCCCCAACCTGCAGCTGGAAGGAAGGCCTCACCTGGCAGCTGGAAGGCCTGATCACTGGCCAGGCCTATAGACCCTACCCATGCACAATTTGTGCACTGGGCCTCTGGTTTATATAATAAAAGAAAGTGCATATTTAAAAGCCTAAGTTAATTTTTAGCTTCTGTATTTAAATGTACACTATATTTTTTAACTTCAGAGCTATTGGGAATACCAAGTAAGTACATTTATGGAGATACACTTTTTAATGTGTTAATTTTTTTTAAATGTAAAGTATTATCATTTAGCCAAAACCGGTTTGGCTCAGTGAATAGAGCGTCGGCCTGCGGACTGAGGGGTCCCAGGTTCGATTCCGGTCAAGGGCATGTACCTGGGTTGCAGGCACATCCCCAGTGGGAGATGTGCAGGAGGCGGCTGATCGATGTTTCTCTCCCATCGATGTTTCTAACTCTCTATCTCTCTCCCTTCCTCTCTGTAAAAAATCAATAAAATATATTTTAAAAAAAAGTATTATCATTTAACCAACCCATATATGAAATAAAATATATTCTTATTATGGCTTAAAAAATATAAAAAATAAACAAAAAATAAAAGCCTAAGTTAAGCAGAATATAAGTAAAAGTTATTTTTATCAATATTCATCCTTAAAATTTAGTGGCAAACCTGGGTGCTTTTTCACAGGAAACAGGTAGCATAGACACATACAAAAGGTAGAGATATCACACTAGGCTAGATCTATGTTCTATTCAGCCTAGATATTTTGTTATTTGACAGCAGTAGTTAATGATATTTTGTGGAATAAGATAATATATAATTATTATACTGATTTTAAAAGGTTAACAGTATATTATGAATAGCTCTAACTTCCCTCCTTAATAATTCATTATAGATTTAGCTTTCATGATGAAATGTATTTTTATAAATATCATGTAAAGCTTTCCTGAATTATTTATATATCCAGATTGCAAAGCTTCTCAAGGTAACAAGATCCATATTTTTATTACACCTGTGTAAGAGTATTTAATTTTTTTGTTCTAAATCAATCTTCTTTCTAATTTATTTATTTTTTGAGTGATATATTTAATCATGGTTTCTTTTAACGTTAAATTAATAATTTTCATTGGTAATAGTTTATATGTATTGATTACAATTATCCTATCTAATAAAAGAGAAACATGGTAATTAGCGTACATCCGCTACCCTTCCCATTGGCTAATCAGGGCGATATGCAAATTAACTGCCAGCCAAGATGGCGGCCGGCAGCCAGGCAGCTTGAAACTAACATGAGGCTTGCTTGCTTCAGTGACGGAGGAAACCAACGTTCCCCGCCTGCCTTGCCGGCCTCTGAGCCTGAAGTTTGAAACATAGTTACAAATATAGAAGCTAAACAAAACCCCAGAAACCTGCTTTCAGCGAGCCGGGATCTCAGAGCTGGAGTTGATACAGTGTTCCGATTATAGAACACAAACAAACCAGATACCTGCTTTCAGCAGCAGAGGCCTCAGAGCTGGAGCCAGAGCTAAAGCTGGCCAAGAATAAAAAAAAAAAGAAAAAGAAAAAAAGGAGCAGTTGGGAGCTTCAGTCACCCGCCAGCCTGAAAACAGCCCTCAGCCCCTCACCCAGACTGGCCAGGCACCCCAGTGGGGACCCCCACCCTGAAGGGTGTGTGACCAGCTGCAAACAGCCATCATCCCCTCATCCAGGCTGGCCAGGTACCCCAGTGGGGACCCCCACCCTGATACAGGACACCCTTCAGGGCAAACCAGCCAGCCCCCACCCATGCACCAGGCCTCTATCCTATATAGTAAAAGGGTAATATGCCTCCCAGCACCAGGATCAGTGGAGCCGCGAGGCCTCCTGGCACCGGGATCAGCGTGACAGGGGGCAGCGCCCAAACCCCCGTATCGCCCTGCGGCTCTGTGTGTGACAGGGGCGGGGCCACAACCTTCCTATCGGCCCTGCTCTGTTCATGACAGGGGAAGGCGCCCCAACCCCCTGATCACCCTGCGGCTCTGTGTGTGACAGGGTGCGGCGCCCCAACCCCCCCCACAGGCCCTGCTGTGTGTGTGACAGGGTGCGGCGCCCCAACCCCCCCCACAGGCCCTGCTCTGTGTGTGACAGGGGGCGGCGCCCCAAACCCCCCCCACGGGCCCTGCTCTGTGTGTGACAGGGGGTGGCGCCCCAGCCCCCTGATCGCCCTGCGGCTCTGTGTGTGACAGCATGCGGCGCCCCAACCCCCTGATCGGCCCTGCTGTGTGTGTGACAGGGTGCGGCGCCCCAAACCCCCCCCCACAGGCCCTGCTCTGTGTGTGATGGGGTAGAGCCATAACCTCGCCATCGGCCCTGCCCTGAGTGTGACAGTGGCGGCGCTCCAACCCCCTGATTGGCCCTGCTCTGTGGGTGATAGATGGCGGCGCCCCAACCCCCTGATCCGCCCTGCTCTGTGTGTGACAGGGGGCGGTGCCCCAACTCCCCTATCAGCCCTACTCTGTGAGTGGCCGGGGGTGGGAGCTCCCCAATCCCGATTGACCCTGCTCTGTGCGTGACAGGGTACGGAGCCCCAACCCCCCTGATGGGCCCTGCTCTGTGCGTGACAGGGGGCAGCGCCCCAACCCGATTGGCCCTGCTCTGTGCGTGACGGGGTGGCACCGCAACCTCCCCATCATCCCTGCCTTGAGTGTGACAGGGGGAGGTGCCCCAACAACCCAATCGGCCCTACCCTGAGCGTGACTGAGGGTGGCATCGCAACCTCCCGATCCGCCCTACTCTGTGCATGACAGGGGGCGGTGCCCCAACTCCCCAATCAGCCCTGCTCTGAGCCCGACCAGGGGCTGCACCTAGGGATTGGGCCTGCCCTCTGCCACCTGGGAGCAGGCCTAAGCCAGCAGGTCGTTATCTCCTGAGGGGTCCCAGACTGCGAGAGGACACAGGCCGGGCTGAGGGACCCCCCTCCCCCCCGAGTGCACAAATTTTTGTGCACCGGGCCTCTAGTCTATACATATAAAACCCTAATATGCAAATAGACCAAACGGCGGAACAACTGAACAACCAGTTGCTGTGACTTGCGCTGACTCCAGGGGGCACACACAGAACATGACAGGCGTCGGTAGCAGGCGGCAGAGCGCGAAACATAGTGGGCATTAGCCACAGCAGGATGGTAAAACAGGTGAGTGGGGGCGCCAGACCAAGGCAGGGCGTCAATCGCTATCATCAGGGCGAGCCTTTGGTGGTTACTGAAAATTCTTTGCTTCCATGTACCGCGGTCCCGCCCAGCGCTTACACCTGCTGCTGTTGCTGGCCCCGCTCACACCCGCTGCCGGCACTGGAGCCACCACTCACACCTGCTGCCGGCACCCAGCGCTGGACCCGATGGCTTGGCACCATCAGCGGGTGCGAGCGGCAGCTGATGGCCCCAATCGCCCCTCAGGGCTTCTCCACACACACACACCCCCCACTCCACACACACACCCCCCACTCCTGCAGGGTGATCGGGGCTGGCTGCCGCCATTCGCACCCACTGATGGCACTGGCGCTGGTCCAAATCACTCCACACCATTAATGGGTGTGAGTGGGGCTAGCGCCATCAGCACATGGGAGTGGCAGGAGCAAGGCTGCCAGCAGACAGGGGACTGGGGGCTGCAGTGTGAAGGGCTGGGTGGGGGCGCAGAGGATGGGCCGAGACCCGCCCCTGTGCCCACAGGAGCCTCACGGCCCACAGTTCCTTTCAAAGCGTATGAATTTGTGCACTGGGCCCCTAGATAAATATAATATTCAATAAACAACCAATAATCAACAATGATTATTTAATGTCACTGGGACAAAACTCATTGCACAAACAGGCTACAGCATGGATGGACTAGAGAGCATTATGCTAAGCGAAATAAGCCAGTCAGACGAAGATAAATATCACATGTTCTCACTCATTTGTGGACTATAATGAACAACATACACCAATGAACAAAAATAGATCCAGAGACAGAGAAGCATCGATCAGACCATCAAACCTCAGAGGGAAGATAGGGGAGGGTGGGGGTAAGGGGGAGAGATCAACCAAAGGACTTGTATGTATGCACATAAGCCTAACCAATGGACACAGACACCAGGGGGGTGAGGGCATGAGTAGGGATAGGGAGGCAATGGGGAGATAAAGACACATAAGTAATACCTTAATCCAGGGGTCCTCAAACTACAGCCCGTGGGTCACATGCAAATACAAATATTGTATTTGTTCCCATTTTGGTTTTTTACTTCAAAATAAGATATGTGCAGTGTGCATAGGAATTTGTTCATAGTTTTTCTTTAAACTATAGTCCGGCCCTCCAACGGTCTGAGGGACAGTGAACTGGCCCCCTCTTTAAAAAGTTTGAGGACCCCTGCCTTAATCAAAAAAGAAAATTAGCAAACTCAAGCAATTATTCAAAGATTTCTTCTTTCTACTTTTAAAAAGTTTTTTTTCTTGAAGACTTGCTAAGGTCATGCCTACTCTATCAATATCAATCATAATTTCCTACATGTTATTCATACTACCTCATTTCAGATTAGAATACGCTAATGTTTTAATTTTCATGCCATGTTCTTGTGATTAGTTTCTCTTTTTCTGAATAATTTTTAGTCCTATTATGTCTGTTTTGAGATTTTTTTTTTACCAGAATTACATGTGGTCTTTTATCCTAGGTATGTATGTTGCAGTATGACCTTAGTATCATGTTATTTAAATCTTCCCAGGGATGTTCACAGGAGCATTTTGATAATAGCCAAAATAAAGAACAATAATCCAAATAACCATAATTAGTGAATCGGTGAAATAAATTACACACACACACAAATCATGCAGTAGAATGACATGCAGCAAATAAAAATATTTAAGTTGTGTGCTACATTTGCTGAGGCAGAAAGATAACCAAGATTATTGTTAAATTTAAAAAACAAATTATATGTTTACATTATATGTATTATAGTCCCATTTACATAAAATTATACAGACTATGCATAGAAGTAATCAGAGATACACTAAACTGTTAATAGTGATTATCTCTGGAAAGTGGAATTGTGGGAGACTATATTATTATGTATTGCTGTAATGCTTAATTTTTGTATAATGAGGATATAATACTATTTTAATCAGGAAGACAGTAATGATTTTTTTTTTAATTGTCAACAAGGAAAAGGGACTTGGCAAGTGGTAGGCCACTGCAGGGTCTCCAGGCATGATACTGTAGGCACTGTGACACCTGGAAGTATCCGCAGACACAGAATGCAAAGTTCTCCTGAAGCCAGGCATACTTTTTCCCTCTCTTAGCAGCCCAATTACATATATTTATGTCCTGTTAGGGTTAAGTATCTCATCTCCACTGTGCACCCAGGTAGACATAGTGACTTTCCTAGGTAATAGGGAAAATTCTGGTAAAGAATTCTCTCTTTCCTGTATGTAAGCAATCTAATGACATGTCTTTGCAGGTCTTCTGGGGAGAAACTGATCTATTTTAACTTTTGCCCCCTTGAAAACTCAACCCTAGGAACCTCTAAAAAGATTACTAACCTAGCTGATGTGGCTCAGTGGTTGAGTGTCGACCTATGAACCAGGTCACAGTTTGATTCTCGGTCAAGGCACATGCCAGGGTTGCGGGCTTGATCCCCAGTGGAGGCCGTGCAGGCGGCAGCCAATCAATGATTCTCTCTCGTCATTGATGTTTCTATCTCTCCCTTCCTCTCTGAAATCAATAAAAATATATTTAAAATTAAAAAAAATAGATCACTATGCTTCAAAGTCAAAAAGTCTTTTCTGAGTGTTGATATTTGTGTAGAAGGCTTAATTTTAAAATAAAGTATATGGGCAATGAAGACTTCTTAAAAGGCACTATAAAAGGCAAAATCAGACTCATGCTTGCACTTACTTGCTGCACTGAAGGATGCTTGTCCTGCAGCTCGGCTAACTTGGAATCTTGTTCATATGGTGGAGTAGAACAAAGAGACTCAAAATTCACCTCTGCTATTTGTGTACAATCTTCATCAGTCTGAGACATGTTGGGCTCTATTCCTAAACATTCATTTCCAGCACTGAGACTGCTGCCTCCCTCTTTTCTGTGACAAATGGATCCTACCGTGGCTTCTGACAATGTGTTTATGGCTGCTAACAACTCAGCTGGCAATGCATCATCCTTTGTGTTTTCTAGTAAATCTCTGTGACATGTCAAAGGTATTGATAGCGAATTCAAAGAGTTGCTCAATGGGCTCATCAACTCTCTAGGTTCAATATCATTCATTATTCCAAACAATGTCTCCTCCTGAGTGCTTGCTGGTGATGTCATTAACTTTTCTAAGGCAGAAACAAAAGTTTCAACAGAGCTTTCTTCATCTTTGGTTTCTTCAGAAGTGATGGTTAATGTGACTTCCTTTCCAGACTCAAAAAATACATTTGGTGCTGCTAAGATCTTCTGCGGCTCTATTAACGAATTCTCCTTGACAGCAACCATATCAGATACTTTAATAGCAGTACCTGAGAGAAGGCTCATTTCAGGAGAATCTCTGTCTGCATTTAGCTCCTATGTATTCAAAAAAGAAATTCCATCAGTACAGTATATACAAAGAAGTGTTTAAAATGAAAACTTTATAGTTTTCCAATTTATCATGTCAGTAAGTTATCGCCAAAAAATTTTAACAAATTTCCTCCCCTTCTATAAATAAAAATAGTCTAAAGGGAGACATATGTAATACTCTTTGTAATACTTTAAGCAATAAATAATTTTAAAAAATAAAAATAGTCTATACTACTTTCCTATACCAAATCACTAATGAGCAAATGGCTAAACAAACAAAAGTAGACCAAGGGTAAAATTGGCTGGACCATAATTACAGATGGCAACTTATCTGTTCAGCTAAGTTTAACTGTGCTAAAAGAAGAAGCAGAGATGGCATGGATAGTTAACAGATTATCTCAAAATTTCACTGCAGTTAATGGTTGTCAAAAACTTGGTCATACAACAGGGGGATGGGAGCATGAGTTTGTGTGTGGGGGGGAGGATGGGGGTTAATGGGGGGGATGTGGACACATTTGTAATACCTTAACTAATAATAAAAAAATAAAAAATAAAAAATAAAAAAAATAAAAAACTTGGTCATAAACCTATTGAATTTTTAAAAAATTATTAACCAGGAATAAAATTGGTATACTTTCATCTTCTTTTTATTTCCCACCTCTTTATGAATATATAAATGTGAAGTAAAAAAGCCAAAACACAGGTCAGAGGAACAAAGAGGAGAAATGAGGGCACAGTTCTATGTAAATGTTACGAGCCCTGCCTATAAATAAATGATTCTGAGTTGTGAATTTTTTAAACAAAAAAACACAAAACTTATATTTCTGAATGGTTATTATTTTTCAAAATCATCACCTTAATAGGTTACACCCATTCTCAAGTATTTCTAATGCTCAAAATGTTATTAGACTTCCTCTTTTGAAAGTACTTTCAAATTTTTTATAAGCCATTAAAGTAAACCACTCTCAGTATTTTAAAGGAACTGAACTTCTTGTCAATACTAAAAACCATTTATTTGCTTGACCTTAAATAACAGAATGGGTTTCAATAATGTACTATTCCTAAAAATTGAATCCACCTTCCATTGCCACACCACTCTGATAAAATGAATTGTAAATTGTAAGCCCTTTAATATTCTGATTTGAAAAGAAAAATGAAAACTATTTATTCCCTTTCCTCCTTTTCTACCTGCCACAATTTATTTTCTTGCATACATAACACACAAAGCTTAAGAAGATATCACTCATTCATGGATAATAGAGACCATTATAAACTTTTGAACAATAATAGATACAGAGGCAGAGCTGCCTCAAACAGATTGTCAAACTGCAGCAGGAAGGCCGGGGAGGGTTGCGGGGCAGGAGGTAGGGGGGTAAGAGATCAACTAAAGGACTTGTATGCATGCATAGAAGCATAACCAGTGGACATAAGACATTGGGGGATAGGGGAGGCTAGGGGATTGTCTAGGGCGGGGGGATAAAATGGACACATATGTAATACCCTTTGTAATACTTTAAGCAAAAAAAAAAAAAAAAAAAAAAAAAAAAAGAAGATATATTTATTTAGCAGTAATGCAAACTATAATTTTCTCTGAAAGATAAAAGGAATTTAGAAGGAATTCAAGAACCAGATCCTATCCATTCTTAAAGTCACAGTTCAAGGTCTCTCTCCTATTTAAAATCTTTATAGCTATTAAATCCAAAGCCATAGATGTAATAAAGTATACACACTTTGAATAACTATAAAGGCAATGTTCGTTAAATCTAAAAAGAAAGAAACATCAATTGAACTATCAGCTGTTAAAGCTTGTATACATTTTTTGGGACACCCTGTATATTAGACACTGCCCTAAAAGAATTTAATTTCTAACTGAAGATTAAAAGCATAAGTACATAAGATAAAATAAAGTATAAATAATGTCAAAAATACTGTATGAACTCAAATGAATGGCATAAACCACAGAGTGGCCTAATGTATTACAAGATCATTTTCTGGAGAAGGGAAGAGGAGGGAGTCTGCAGCAAGCTTTCATGATTGTTTTAAAAATGCTTGCTTTCTTTACCATAAGAATTTTCATAGTATGCACATTATAAATCTGAGACTTTAGGATACAGTGTTCTCCAAACTTCTTTGTTCAAAAAAATCCATTTTCTCAAAAGATCTATTAATTTTATAGGATGCAAGTGCTTAAGAAATACTGATATAGTCAGTGAATAACGAATGCTAAAGAGAGAGCAATTTGGTCAAGATCAACAGAATTATCTGAGAAAGAGCCAGAGGAAAAGGGACTTGAGCCTGAAATAAAAAAAATTGTGAAGGAGTGAAATAAGGGAGAAACACATATTATTAAGCACCAACTAAGGTCCAGACACCATGAACTATCATTGCTCTGTCTTCACAATCCTGTGAAATGGGTATCTACACATACCACTATGAAGTGGAATTCTACACATATAAATAACACACTTGGAATGCACACCTATCTGGTTCCAAATTTTATGCTCTTTCTCTTGCTTCCGGGTTCTTGACTTGAACAAGTCCCTAAAGCAGGAATGTGTAAGGTACACCTGAGATCAAGTAAGGTACAGGTATAGTAGTATTGACCAAGGAAGAGCCTAGATGGGCTTGAGGCTTTAATCAACATAATTTTTTAAAAAAAATCTAAACCTCTGATCTCCATGCTTCATCTCAGTTATGTAGACCAACCTTTGCTGGGTGTGGCAAAACTTCAGGATTTTCAGCCTTAGGCCCTAGAAGAGAAAAATATATGTTTACATTCCAGTTTTATTAAAGTACTAAAACCATACGTACCCTCACCTGGCATTTCTTAATCATATAACTTGAAATGACTCCCTCAGAAATATATGTAACATTTCAAATATTTTCTAAATATTATACCAATTTGACATAAAAGTATCATTATGTTGCCAATAAAGTTTATAAAAGAAAATTTTGCCATTTCTTTAAAAATATTTTACATGAAGTCAAGTAAAATTATAATTATTTGGAATTATTTTAGCTAAAAGCCAACCTTTCTATTTTGGCTGAGCTATTCTAACTGTTTATAACTACAAGGGAAAAAATCACATCTACTTTCTGAGTGTTCTTATCCAGTACAGGTAATATAATTTAAAGAAATTCATGCTGTCAAGTTAAGCATGAAAAGGAATGCCCCATGTAGAGTCAGGAGGTTGTCCTAAATGTGCCTTCACCATCAACTCCTCACCTGGCCTGCTGCCTCTGAGATGAGCTGGTTGACAGCAATTCACACCAAGTTAAAGAGGATCAAGAAAAGAGATATTTCCCCTCTTGCCTCCAACCTGCACCAGCAAGGCCCTGCCACTCTGACACACTTACGCAGGAATTCAGGGCTCACTGGCATATGTTTGAGTCATTACTTTGGTTTCTTTTGATTAGGCAATATCTAGACCTAGAGTGTAAGCAAGTAATTATCCACCAAACCTCAGAATGCATCCTCACAAGCAAGACAGGTTTTTCAGGGGGGGAAATAAACATACTGAGCTTATATGCTCACTGAGCTTTACAGCCTGCAAAAACCTATAATTATTATTATTTGCTTCACCTTTGCCATTTGAAGAGGAAAAGCTATGAAAATCAGCTAGGAAGATTAATATCATGGTATTCCAGTTCCTCGAAGAATGATGAGCAAAAAGTCATAAGAATAAATCATTTCTTTTTCTTTTTTTTAATAAATCATTTCTTATCCTTGCATTAGAGTCCTTTGTGCCAAGCAATAATGATATCTAACACTATCAATATCTTTGTTTAAAATTTTATAACTGGTTGCTTAAAATGTGATACCAATAAAGGAACACTTTAAAAACAATAGATACATCTTCAATCATCTTTGCAAGGAGGTTTTTGTTTTTAATAAACTCTCAAATCCTTTGGGGTTAGAGTTCAAAAAGAGAAAAAGAGTTCATCCTCTTCCTCCTTCTCTGAATTGTAAAGAAAGAATCTCAGTCATCTTTTATGTTGTTTCTAACCACCTCAATATAAAAATGATCATTCTTTTATGCCAATAGTTACTATTCTTAAAACTTGATAAATTAATGTAATGAAGTGTATTATTATAATTTGACTACTATATTTAAAAACACATTTAGAAGGAATTCTCATTTTCCAGCAACAAAATTTACTTAAGTTTTCACAAATAAAAAAAGTATTTTTCTTGAGTTCTTGTCTCTCCTTTAATAAATTATTAAAAGATTTTCTACTTATCACTTGAAAAGATAAAATGTACTGTATAGGAAATAAAGTCTAAAGTGCCAAATGAAAAGAACATGCTCAGAGGAACTAAATTTTAACTTATAAACCAACTATTTTAAGGCCAATGTTATCCTATTTACTAAAGATCAATTACTTATTTTGGTTAGAATTACTCTGAATCGGGAGGGAGAAGATGGAATTGTATGAGAACAGAGTCAATTATACTATCTAACAATGTAATCGTTTCTTTATATGTAAATTAACCCACAGTCTACGATGGTAACAAAAAGAGCTTCCTGTTCTGAACACTGTGAAGAGTAAAGGCAAGAGGGAGCTGCAATGAAGTGTCAGAAGGGAAGGGAATTATTTCTGAGTCTCAAGTCACAGAAGCTTCATGGCATCAAGGAACACCATGAAGTTATAATTCTGAAGTTAAAAGTCCCATGGCACTTTTAAAGGAACATTCAGTAAAATACTTGCAACTCAGAAGTTCAATGAGTGCCTTATGATGCTATTCGTGTGGCAAAAGTGCAGATACCAATAGCATCATAAGGTATAACGGCTCTCAGAAGGACAAATGAGTAGGAAGTTGGAAGTGTGGAAAATGCAGGGCATAGTGAAACCCTGTTTTTCTGGGACCGAGTATGAGAAAAATGAGAATAGATCTTTTGCCTAACTATTGCTGACCCTCATTATCATGATCAAAATCCAAAGGAGAGAAAGGAATACCCAAGGCATGCTATCATCCATGTCACCTCTCTCTCAAATTGTTCAAGACATCCTATATTATAAAAGTCTAATATGCTAAGTGTCTGGTCATCCAGTTGTCCAATCAAAGAGTAATATGTTAATGATATGCTAAGGCCGCTCAACCACTCGCTATGACGTGCACTGACCACCAGGGGGCAGACAGTCGACCAGTTGCTATGATGTGCACTGACCACCAGGAGGCAGACACTCTGACTGGTAGGTTAGCTTGCTGCTGGCCAATCAAGCCCTCTTGTGGTCCCTCCCCAGTTGGCCAACCTCCCAAATCCCTCCCTGGCCCCAACTGAGCACCAGTGGGGTCCCTCGCCCTAGCCTGCACTCTCTTGCAATCAGGACCCCTCAGGGGATCTGAGAGAGCCGGTTTCAGCCTGATCCCACCGGCCAGGCTGGGGGACCTCACTGGTGCATGAATTCGTGCACTGGGCCTCTAGTACTTACATAAAAAAAGGACTTCAATCTCTATTATGGTACCTCTGTAGCTTCATGATTGTTCCAGTTTATCTATAAATTGCATCTTGTAAAAGATGCTAAGTAGGTCTTCACCACATTTGGAGGGCATGTTTGGCATAATCTGAATTATATTAGGCTATTTGCTATTGATTAGACATCTGAAAAACCACAAAGGCTTTTATACTTGGAGAGAAACATCCATTACTATTTGTATTTATATTTGTTTAATGGTCAATTTACTAAACTTCTGTTTAATCTGAAAACTACTGTTTCTTTAATATTTCAACATTAATTACAAACTTAAATTCCCTTAAATAATTTAAACTACAAATGTAACATGTTTGCTATTTCAAACATATTAACAATTAGACAAAACACACATGAATACAATGGCCATAAAACTTATTAGTACTCTTAACTTAATTCTATAACAATACATTGGTATAATTCATTCTACATTATTTCTATATCTGTTACTATGCTTTCTTATGATTGAAGTTATTGACTGATTTTTTTTCTTGGCGCATAAGACATTTCCCTCAAGACAATTCAAAATTGAACAGCCAATTATCTGACTTTACTTTAATAAACTTAAACCTCACAAAGGGGAGAAACCAAGATGGCGGCATAGGTAAACATCGGAGATTGCTGCCTCGCACAACCACTTCAAAAATACAACTAAAAGACAGAACGGACATCATCCAGAACCACAGGAAGGCTGGCTGAGTGGAAATTCTACAACAAGAAGGAAAGAGAAAAGCATACCGAGACTCAGAGGAGGCGCAGTACGGAAGCAAAATACAGAGGTACAGAGGTGCATGCAGAGAGGGCTGGCGGCTGAGGACACGGTTGTCTTTTTCAATCAGGAGGGAGTCTCAAGCTCTGAGCTCCAGTTCCGGGCGAGTCTCTGGGGACCCAGACTCATACAGGGAGAAACTGGACTGTCTGGCATCAGTCAGAACTCGAGGGCAGCTTTCTCTCAGAGGCGCTCACAGCGATTGCCGGGGCCTCTGAGGGCAGGACTGAGAGCAGCCATACTGCTCACTCTGCCCAACCTGTTGATCCCCTGGGACCCCGCCCCGCCCAAGCCATACACGGAGGCTTTTGCATATGAAAGGCCCGGCCCTTTGTAATCTGAAAATTACTTAACAAACTGCAGCTGGCCCAAGGCCCCAGGGCAACTGGCATTGCTTTACAGCTGGCTTCTGCTGGGTAGCCTCAGGCAGAGGCTAGATTAGCACCTCCTTAGATCCAAGAGCCAGTGTACCCAGTGGTCAGAGTGGGACCATCCAGATTACAACTCCTCAGTTCCATAAAGGACATACTCAGGGGGCTGACTCAGTGAGCACCAAAGCCCCACTGAAGCAAGTCTTGCCCCAGAAGGGTGTCTTCAGCACAGAAGTTCTCCCACCGTAGACACAGCTGATTCTCACAGCCAATTGGCCTGGAGGTCAATTCCTCCCAGTGTTACCTACAACAACAATCAAGGCTTAACTACAACAAGACTGTGCACAAAGCCCACAGAGGGTGCACCAAGAGTGTCCACCTCAGGTAATTGGGGAGGCTGAGCCACTGGGCCCTATAGGACACTTGGCACAGAAAGCCACTCTATCAACACAGCGAAGCATAAAAAATGCCGAGACAAAGAAACAGGACACAAATGACAGAAATGGAGGAAAGCAAACTATTGGATATAGAGTTCAAAACCACACTTGTAAGGTTTTTCAAGAATTTTCTAGAAACTGCCGATAAACTTAATGAGACCCTCAAGAAATCTAGTGAGACCCTCAATGTTGTGATAAAGGACCAACTAGAAATTAAGCATACACGGACTGAAATAAAGAATATTATACAAACTCGCAACAGCAGACCGGAGGATCACAAGAATCAAGTCAAAGATTTGAAATACGAAGAAGCAAAAACCACCCAACCGGAAAAGCAAAATGAAAAAAGAATCCAAAAATACGAAGATAGTGTAAGGAGCCTCTGGGACAGCTTCAAGCGTACCAACATCCGAATTATAGGGGTGCCAGAAGAAGAGAGAGAGCAAGATATTGAAAACCTATTTGAAGAAATAACGACAGAAAACTTCCCCTACCTGGTGAAAGAAATAGACTTACAAGTCCAGGAAGCACAGAGAACCCCAAACAAAAGGAATCCAAAGAGGACCACACCAAGACACATCATCATTAAAATGCCAAGAGCAAAAAACAAAGAGAGAATCTTAAAAGCAGCAAGAGAAAGAAACTCAGTTACCTACAAGAGAGTACACATTCGACTGTCAGCTGATTTCTCAACAGAAACTTTGCAGGCCAGAAGGGAGTGGCAAGAAATATTCAAAGTGATGAATACCAAGAACCTACAACCAAGATTACTTTATCCAGCAAAGCTATCATTCAGAATTGAAGGTCAGATAAAGAGCTTCACAGATAAGGAAAAGCTAAAGAAGTTCATCACCACTAAACCAGGATTATATGAAATGCTGAAAGGTATCCTTTAAGAAAAGGAAGAAGAAGAAAAAGGTAAAGATACAAATTATGAACAACAAATACACATCCATCAACAAGTGAATCTAAAAATCAAGTGAATAAATAATCTGATGAACAGAATAAACTGGTGATTATAATAGAATCAGGGGCATAGAAAGGGAGTGGACTGACTATTCTTGGGCAGGAAAGGGGTGTGGGAGTGCGGGAAGAGACTGGACAAAAATCGTGCACCTATGAATGAGGACAGTGGGGGGGGGGGGTGAGGGCGTAGGGTGGGAGGGGAACCGCGGGTGGAAGGGAGCTATGGGGGGGAAAAAGAGGAACAACTGTAATAATCTGAATAAAGATTTAATTTTTTAAAAAAAACTTCACAAAGGTTATTTTTTATGATCTAATGTTTTGCCCAAGAATGCTACCTTTAAGGTTTACGTGGACAATGTTACAAAAGCTTTTGTGCTATCATTATTATATACTGACCTATTCTGTTAGCATCACTGCAAATTTATGCCTGCAATTTTAATATCTTATCATGACTAGCAGGACCATCTAAGGCTTTAATTTCCTAAGAGATGAGGGATCTAATCTGTGTAGAAAAGTCTCCTTAACTGAATATCAAGTTAGTCTGCCATCTTGGGCCTTAATTAGACCCCACTTATTACATGTTTTTATGTGTGGCTGCTGATGCTATGTGGTCTTCCCTTTTCTTGGTACAGTTCTTATCCCAGGACAACTTGACTTACAATTCTGTTTTCTTTCTTCTCTACTTACACAGTGACAAACAAAAATATCCTATGCTTTATAAACATTACGTATTTAATAGAGAAAACAAAAAGTACATGTATTAACAGGTTCCTATTTCTTAAAGTCATTAAGAAGTCTTAAACACTCTACTATAGTTGCTTTTCTTTTTGCATTGGGACTATTTGGTACACTATTAACATTTTTTAAAAATATTTTTTACGCGGACAATGAGGCTTGGTGGTTGTGGGCTGGGTCCCCAGTAGGGAGTGTGTAGGAGGCAGTCGATGAAAGATTATCCTCGTTGATGTTTTCTATCTCTCCCTCTCCCTTCCTTTCTGAAATCAATATTTTTGAAAATGCATGGTAGCAATATATACTAGACTAGCCCAGTTGTAAATAAATATATCTAATTAGACTAAGACAAATTTACTTTATATGACTCTACCCATGAAAACATACCTTGAATGCTTTCGTGGTTCAGTGAAAGTTCAGCTTCAGGAAATGACACAGTGAACATTGGACAACTTTTTCTGGTTTTAAAGCATAAATCAATTAATAAAGAAATAAAAATTTTTAAATGGAAAGAAGAAACACTTTCTCATTCAAATACAATTTAAATTATTTTCTTCATTTAAAGGAATTTCAAAATAGGATGTTTTTATTGCTACATTATTCCAATCACTTTTACAATTACTATCAATTTGTTAACATTAATATTTCAAGTGCTGCCCTATTTTGTTTGCCTCAGTGGATAGAGTGTCAGCCTGTGGACTGAAGGGTCCTGGGTTCGATTCTGGTCAAGGGCACATGCCTGGTTTGCGGGCTTGATCCCCAGTAGGGGGCATACAGTAGGCAGCCAATCAATGATTCTCTCTCATCATTGATGTTTTTATTTCTCTCTCCTTCTCTCTTCCTCTCTGAAATCAATAAAAATATATTTAAATAAAATATTTCAAGTGCTTGCATAGAGGGAGCTGAAAATTTAATGGGCGAACTTCAGTGGTATAAACAGGTTAAACTACACTTAGTTCTGAAAGTAACTTTGGAGATGACTGTCTGCCAAAAAGGGGTGATGGGGTCAGGAAAAAAGAAACCCTGCTCTTGAATTATGTAGCTTGACTATCTAATACACTGAAAGTTTGTCATTATACTTTAAGATGTAAATGAAAGTCACTAATGACTTATGACATGATTTATAATTCTTGTATTTCACAGTAAAGAAAAAGATAGCAAAGAAAAGATAGGAAATACTGAAGGGAGAGGTTGAAAGCAAAATAAGTCATTCTTTTTTGTTGTTGTTGTTTAAAGTATTATGTCTTTTTTCCCCGATTAACCGCCCCCCCCCCCCCCCCGCCACTCTCACCCTCGAGGGCAAGCCCCCACCACCCCAGTGTCTGTGTCCATTGATTATGCTAATATGCATGTAAACAAGTCCTTTGGTTGATCTCTAACCCCCTCCCCTGCCTTCTCTCGAGGTTGGATGGTCTGCTCAGTGCCACCTTGACTCTGGATCCATTTTTGTTCATCAGTTTATGTTGATCATTATATCCCACATATGAGTGAGATCATGTGATATTTATCTTTCTCTGACTGACTTATTTCGCTTAATATTATGCTCTCCAGTTCCATCCATGCTGTAAGAATTACCATCCAAATGGTAAAAATTTCTTTATTTTTATAGCAGTGTAGTATTCCATTATGTAGATATACCACAGTTTTTTAATCCACTCATCTGCTGATGGGCACTTAGGCTGTGTCCCAATCAGAAAGGATATATGCACCCTATGTTCATAGCAGCACAATTTACAATAGCTAAAATAAGTCATTCTTAATCTGCAATTGTGATCACCTGCCTGGGATCATTAAAAGTTCACTGAAGAAAAGCAATCAGTTAATCCTTTTTTTCTCAACTACTTTACTACACAAATTCAATCAAGATATCTTCCTTAAAAAAAGAAAAGGAAAAGAAAAGCCTGGGCTGTGACTGATAAGGATCAGTTGGTTGTGATTTGATTCCTTATCACAGCACAGGTTGTGGGTTTGGTCCTGAACCAAATGGGGAAGCAACCAATCCATGTTTCTCTCTCCTTCTCTCTTCTTCTCTCTCTAAAATCAGTAAAAACATATTTTAAAGAAAGAGAAAAGCCTCTATTTTCAGCTGTTTTAAGAGTAGTTTTTACGCACCAGACATATCTACTTTAATCCTATGCAAGAATAATAAATCGAACATTCTCTCCTGTCTAAAAAGAGAAATAATCAATATATGCTATCTTGAAAATGGAAATGAAACTGCTCATATAAAATAATTCTATGAGGCAAATAGATCTTAATGCTGATTCCCCCCAAAAAACATTATTCTTTGAGAACAACCTGATTTACAATAAAATAAAACCATAGTTTGAGTCAATAACAGAATTTTTTTCCTTAATTACTAAGGAGAACTTAAGACATAAGTCCAAAAATAGAGCAAACTTTCATCTAAATTATTAAAAAATAATTATTTATATTAGGCAAGACGGCAAACAATGTACATCTCTGATAGTAGAGGAATGATTAAATTATAGTACAGTCAAGTTATACAGTGAACCACTGAAACCATTAAAATTCATGTTTATAAAATATATTGAGAAAATAATTATGATAAAGTATTAAAATTTAAAAACAGGATACAAAACTATCTACAAATGGTTCTTTTGGGGCAGTGAGATTATGGATGCTATGTTAGTCTTCTTTAGTCTTTTCTTTTTTTCTGTTTCTGAACTTATATTGCTAATATATTCAGTAAAAAGGATTTTTGAAAATAGCAATTCTCAAACTTTTTGATTTTAGACTCCTTTACACTCTTAAAAAATTATCGGGAAATCCAAAGAGTTTTTGTTTATGCAATTTATAATTACAGACAGTCCTCCAGTTACGTTGGACTCGACGTACGTTGTTTCGTGGTTACGTTGCCATATCCCATTTACAGTACTTATATTTAAAAAAAAGTTCCATCATTTTGACATATGTGCTTTATGTTTTTTATTATTTATTTACCACAAGTAAAGGTCAGAAATTATCTTTCTTTTAAGTTTTTTTTACTGTTTCACTTCATCACTCTGTGTATGTGCTCCCATGTGAGTAACATAGGTGCTTAAGTAGGTGGGTTCCGACTTATAGCGAAAATCGCGTTACGTCGTGCCGTAGGAACGGATCTCCGAAGTAACCCGAGGACCTACTGTATTTATATTTACATGCGAGAAATTAAAATGGAGAAAATTTTAAAATAACCATTAATTTAAAAGTAACAGTAATAATCTAGTGCTATGTTAATATATTTTATGAAAATGATATTTTCAAAAATAGAAAAAATTAGTGAGAAAAGTGACAGTTTCACATTTTTAAAAATCTCTTTAATGCCGTAACCGGTTTGGCTCAGTGGTTAGAGCGTCAGCCTGCGGACTGAAGGGTCCCAAGTTCGATTCTGGTCAAGGGCATGTACCTTGGTTGTGGGCACATCCCCAGTAGGAGGTGTGCAGGAGGCAGCTGATCGATGTTTCTCTCTCATCAATGTTTCTAACTCTCTCTCCCTTCCTCTCTGTAAAAAATCAATAAAATATATTTAAAAATAAAATAGCCGAAACCGGTTTGGCTCAGTGGATAGAGCGTCGGCTTGCGGACTGAAAGGTCCCAGGTTCGATTCCGGTCAAGGGCATGTACCTGGGTTGTGGGCACATCTCCAGTGGGGGATGTGCAGGAGGCGGCTGATTGATGTTTCTGACTCTCTATCACTCTCCCTTCCTCTCTGTAAAAAATCAATAAAATATATTTTTTAAAAAATTTAAAAAAATTAAAATAAAAAATTAAAATAAAATAAAAATCTCTTTAATGTAAGCTACTATCTCATATTTGTTACTCCTTTTAATCTTGTTTTGTTAATCCTCACTCAATATTTTTTCCATAGATTTTTAAAAATATGTTTTTATAGATTTCAAAGAGAGGAAGCGAAAGGGAGATGGAGAAAAATCAATGATGGGAGAGAATCAATTGACTGCCTCCTGCATGCCCCTTACTTGGGACTAAACCCACAACCCAGGCATGTGCCCTGACTGGGAATCGAACTGTGACCTCCTGGTTCATGGGTCAACATTCAACCACCGAGCCACACCAGCCGGGCTCCATTGATTTTTAGAGAGAGTGGAAGAGAAGGAGGGAAGCACAGGGAAAGGGAGGGGGGGCGAGAGGGAGAGAGGGAGAGAGAGAGGCAGAGGGAGAAGGAGAAGGAGAGGGAGAGAGGGACAGAGAGAGGAAGAGGGAGGAGAGGGAGAGAGGGAGAGAGGGAGAGAGGGAGGAAGAGGGAGAAGGAGAAGGAGAGGGAGAGAGAGAGGAAGAGGGAGAAGGAGAAGGAGAGGGAGAGAGGGAGAGAGGGAGAGAGGGAGAGAGGGAGGAAGAGGGAGAAGGAGAAGGAGAGGGAGAGAGGGAGAGAGAGAGGAAGAGGGAGAAGGAGAAGGAGAGGGAGAGAGGGAGAGAGGGAGAGAGGGAGAGAGAGGGAGAGAGACCTACCTGAGAGAGACACACATTGATTGGTTCCCTCTTGCACATGCCCAGACCAGGGCTGGGGATGGAACTTGCAACCCAGGTACAAATCGAACCTGTGACCCTTCAGTGCATGGGCTGACGCTCCAACGACTGAGAAACACAGTCCAAGACTGTTTTCACTCTTTTGCCATATATTTTGTTTGACATATATAATAAAAATCTGATCTTATACAGACATGCAGTTGAAAAAGGAAGGAGGCCCTAACCGGTTTGGCTCAGTGGATAAAGTGTCGGCCTGCAGACTCAAGGGTCCCAGGTTTGATTCTTGTCAAGGGCATGTACCTTGGTTGCAGGCATATCCCCAGTGGGGGGTGTGCAGGAGGCAGCTGATCGATGTTTCTAATTCTTTATCCCTCTCCCTTCCTCTCTGTAAAAAATCAATAAAATATTTTTTAAAAAAAAGAAAAAGGAAGGAGTATTTTAATAGCCTTTTTTGATAAAATAAAAGCAATAACTTCCTTAAAGGTAACTGAAAATGTAGATATTGAATCAAACTCAATGAACTTTTTGTATTGTGTTACATTATAACACATAGAGGCTCAATGCATGAAATTCATGCATGGGTAGGATCCCTAGGCCTGGTCAGTGATCAGGGCCCATCTGTAGGGCAACCGGCGGGGTGATCACACCCCCCCCCCCCCCCCCCCGCGCTGGCACCCACCTTGGCTGGCCTGGGGGCAGCTCCTGTATTGAGCATCTGCCCCCTGGTGGTCAGTGCACATCATAGGGACCAGTCATTCCACAGGTCGTTCTGCCGTTTGCTCGATTTGCATATTAGGCTTTTATTATATAGGATTACTGATTTTGTGACATCATGCATTGGTCTTTTAGAAAATATTGAGTTATGCAAATGTTTTTTTAAATCTCACTCAAGGATATGTTTTGATTGATTTTTAAAGAGAGAAGAAAGGCCAAAACCGGTTTGGCTCAGTGGATAGAGCGTCGGCCTGCGGACTGAAAGGTCCCAGGTTCGATTCTGGTCAAGGGCATGTACCTGGGTTGCGGGCATGTCCCCAGTGGGGGATGTGCAGGAGGCAGCTGATCGATGTTTCTCTCTCATCGATGTTTCTAACTCTCTATCTCTCTCCCTTCCTCTCTGTGGAAAATTAATAAAATATATTTAAAAAAAAAAAAGAGAGAGAAGAAAGGAGAGAGAGAAAAACACTGATGTGAGAAAGAAACCAATCGGTTGTGTCCTGTATACACTCCAACCAGGGATTGAACCAGAAACCTAGGTATGTGCCTTGACTGGGAATTGAACCTGAAACCTTTTTAGGTATATGGGATGACACTCCAACCAACTTTGCCACCTGGCCAGGGCGAATCATGCAAATCTTCTATGTGTTTCCTTATAAAATATCAAAAAGATCACCTTTATAAATATTACCACTGATCTCACCAGAAAAGTTTTAAGTATTGGAAAGACATCAATGTAAAGTGGTAGACAGAAGTTTTCCTAAACTCTAATTTTCTCTTGAAAGCTTGAATTTTTTCTTTTGCAACAAATACCATTAGCAATTTTCCTTGAAGTGACTGGGTTACTTCATTCATTTTCAAGAAAATGTCTGACATATAAACAAGTGTGAATAACTAGTTTGTTAGTTATTTTTTCAAATTAAAAAGAAAAGTAAGGCTAGTTTTCTTACAATGCTTACAACTAAAACAAGTGCTCTATTAGAGCACTTCAGTACTATTAGCATACTTCCCGCTTCATTTGATTTAATAAAACTAATAATTTTTCTGTTTCAACAAATTCATTAAGTGAAAATGGCTGAGGTTTTTGTTTGTTTTTAAATGCTAGTACATGGCAGTGAAAAATACTATGATTATTAGTGCTATTTGGTGGCACTGCCCTGATTCCTACCTAGGGCTCCAGAATTTTACCCATTTACGTTAGGACTGTAAGTGCAAACATAAATACCATGCAACAGGCAATAATGTGTTGGTATTGTTATGAAAATAATTTTGGCCTCACAGACTCTCTAGAAAGAGGCTCAAAGATTCCTAGATGGTACACAGACCATACTTTGGGAAACATTGTTTTAAAAGAACTAAAAGGGTAAAGTCTCCTAAAGTAAATAGTTGTATGAAGTCTAATTTCAATAAACTTTACAAATTCTTCTTTCATGCTATGCCTTAAATTCCCTTTCAAAATAATATTAATAAACAGAATCATTTAATCTGATTAAACCTCTCTTAAGAAATAAAACTTACTGCCCAGACAGTGTGGTTCAGTGGTTGAGCATCGACCCATGCACCAAGAGGTCACTGGTTCAATTCCCAGTCAGGGCGCATGCCCAGGTTGCAGGTTCGGGCTCTAGTAGGGGGCGTGCAGGATGCAGCCAATCAAAGATTCTCTCTCATCATTGATGTTTCTATCTATCTATCCCTCTCCCTTCTTCTCTCTCTAAAAATCAATAAAAACATATTTTTTAAAAAAGAATACTTTAAAAAAATAAATTTTAAAAAGAAATAAAACTTGAGAGTATTTGTAAAATTATACATATATATCTATGCTGCTAAAGGGGCAATTATTCAAAAACATAATTCTAAAATGAAAATGAAGACTTTTTTGATGTGCAAAATGACTAAGTATCTATAACATAATAAAGCCAAAAATTAGTATGCTTACTCTAACAGAGCTTGATTTCGTTCCATTTCATCTTGAGGTTGCTAGGGGAAAAAAACACAGTAGTTTTCCAACTGATGAATACTAACCCAATACAACACACTAAAAATTTAACATTTAAGGTGATTCATATTATTCTTTCTTAGCATCTTTTTTTATTGTAGTAAAATACGTATAAAATAAAATTTACAATTTTAACCATGTACAGTTCTGTGGTACATATATATTCACAATGATGTGCAACCATCACCACCATCCATCTCCAGAGGTTATTCATCCTCTCCTACTAAAACTCCATACCCATTAAACACTAACTGTCCATTCACCACCCCACCAACCCTCAGCATCTACCCTTTTACTTTTTGTCTCTATGAATTTGACTACTCTAAGTAGCTCATATAAAAAAATACTGCAGCCCTGGCCAGTTTTGCCTAATGGATAGAGTGCTGGCCAGCGGGCTGAAGGGTCATGGGTTCAATTCCCGGTCAAGGGCATGTACATCGGTTGCAGGCTCAATCCCTGGACCCAAGTAGGGGCATGAGTGGGAAGCAACCAGTCCGATGTTTCTCTCTGCCTCTCTCCCTCCCTTCCACTCTCTCTAAAAATAATGGAAAAATATCCTCGATGAGGATTAAAAAAAAAAAAAAGGAAAGAAATACTACATATATTTGTCCACTCATGAGTGGTTTATTTCGCTTGGTATAATGTCTTCAAGGTTTATCCATGTTGTAGCATGGCTGAAGAATATTCCGTTGTATGTACCATATTTTGTTTACCCACTCATTGATTAGTAGACACTTTGGTTACTTCCACCTTTTGGCTATTGTGAATAATGTTTCTATGAATGTGGGTAAACAAATATATTTCTGAGTCTCTATATCCACTTATTTTAGGTATAATTGCAAAAGTGGAATTTTTGGATCCTATGTATAATATTTTGTGAGATCACTATACCATATTCCACATAGACTGCAACCATTCTACATTTCCCACAAGCAATGAGTAAGAATTCTGATTAAGAAAGAATGTCGCCCTGGCTGGTTTGGCTCAGTGGATACAGTGTCGGCCTACGGACTGGGGAGGTCCTGGGTTTGATTCCGGTCAAGGGCATGTACCTTGGTTGCGGGCACTTCCCCAGTGGGGGGGTGTGCAGGAGGCAGCTGATCAATGTTTCTCTCTCATCGATGTTTCTCGCTCTCTATCCCTCTCCCTTTCTCTCTGTGAAAAATCAATAAAATATATATTTTTTTAAAAAGAGAATGTCACCTCCCTACAGGGGCTTAAAAAGACTGATACTGATACACACACACACACCAGCTTCAGCTACATATATAATAAAACAGGTACTATATATACATATAAATCTCTCTACGAGTGCTGGCCTTGCCAACCATAATCCTTCTTCTATTACATGGTCATCAAACAACCTTGTGATTGTTCATTTCCTTCAAGGTTCTCATTAATGTTCATTTAAACCAGTCGTTCTGAACCTTCCTAATGCTGCGACCATTTAATACAGTTCCTCATGTTGTGGTGACCCCCAACCATAAAATTATTTTCGTGGCTACTTCATAACTGTAATTTTGCTACTGTTATGAATCATAATGTAAATATCTGATATGCAGGATGTATTTTTATTGTTACAAATTGAACATAAAGCATAGTGATTAATCACAAAAAAACAATATGTAATTATATATGTGTTTTCCGATGGTCTTAGGCAACCCCTGTGAAAGGGTCGTTTGACCCCCAAAGGGGTCGCGACCCACAGTTTGAGAACCGCTGATTTAAACTGATTTCACCTTTATATATGGGTAAGGATGGAAGGTGAAAGCTGCAGAATGGAGAAGAAAAGTGAGATTCAACCTGAATTCACACCTCTCAGATAAAAAGTTCCACAGGTAATAGCCGTAAGATTGAATTAATCATTATTCCCTGTTAAACAAGTATTTTCTATATGATCAAAAATGGATTATAATAAAACCAGTGATGCCCCTGTACTAATCAGCATTCTCCAGAGAAACAAAACCAATAGAATATGTACATATGTATAGAAAGAGATGTATTATAAGGAATTTGCTTCATGGACTGGCAAGTCCAATCTGCAGTGTGGGTCACCAGCTCAAGACTCAGGAAAACTGATGATGCAGACGAAGTCCAAAGGCTGTCTGCTGGAAACTTCTGTCTTGCTCAGGGCGGCTGTCTTTTTGTTCTATTGAGACCTTCAACTGGTTGGATGAGAGCCACCTACATTATGGAGGGTAATCTACTCTACTAAAATCTATTATTTAAATGTTAATATCATTCAAAAACATCCTCTCAGAAACTGCTATACTAAACATTTTCCATGTAAAGTTAAAAACTGCTTTCCAAAAAAATATGTCACCTAGAAATATAATAAAACAGGTACTATGTAGGTGGGGCAAAAGTAGGTTTACAGTTGTTTGTATGGCAAATAATACAGTAATCCTATATAATAAAAGCCTAATATGCTAAGTGTCTGGTCGTCCAGTAGTCCATTCAACCAATCAAAGCATAATATGCTAATGATATGTTAAGGCCGTTCAACCGCTCGCTATGACATGTACTGACCACCAGGGGGCAGACACTCTGACCAGTAGGTTAGCTTGCTGCTGGGGTCCAGCCAATTGGGACTGAGTGAGATGGGCCGGACACGCCCTGGAGTTCTCCTGCAGTCCCTCCCCGGCTGGCCAACCTCCCAAGTCCCTCCCCACCCTGATCGTGCACCTGTGGGGTCCCTTGGCCTGGCCTGTGCCCTCTCGCAATACGGGACCCCTCAGGGGATATCGGAGAGCCGATTTCGGCCTGATCCCGCAGGCCAGGCCAAGGGACGCCACTGGTGCACAAATTCATGCACCAGGCCTCTAGTTAATAAATAATAATACAAGAATAAACTGTTTCTCATACTTATAACTGTAAATCTACTTTTGTCCCACCTTATATATATCAATGAAAATAAATGTTCAAATAAAATAAAAAATAAATTTTTTTTTTAATATATTTTATTGATTTTTTACAGAGAGGAAGGGAGAGAGATAGAGAGTTAGAAATATCGATGAGAGAGAAACATCGATCAGCTGCCTCCTGCACATCTCCCACTGGGGATGTGCCCGCAACCCAGGTACATGCCCTTGACCGGAATCGAACCTGGGACCTTTCAGTCCGCAGGCCGATGCTCTATCCACTGAGCCAAACCGGTTTCGGCAAAAAAAATAAAAATAAAAAAATTTAAAAATAAAAACTGTTTGCTACATAGCACCTGTAAATAATAAGGAAAGGTATTGCAAGACCCAACAAAAATGATGAATATGAAATATTTTAAAAGATGCTGCTTATATATTTTTTTTTATTTTTATTGATTTTTTTACAGAGTGGAAGGGAGAGGGATAGAGAGTTAGAAACATGGATGAGAGAGAAACATCGATCAGCTGCCTCCTGCACACCTCCTACTGGGGATGTGCCTGCAACCAAGGTACATGCCCTTGACCAGAATCGAACCTGGGACCTTTCAGTCAGCAGGCCAATGCTCTATCCACTGAGCCAAACCGGTTAGGGCAGATGCTGTTTATATTTTTATTTTACTTTTTAAGAATAGTGTATTGGTTTTTTTAGAGATTGAGAGAAACATCAATGTGAGAGTGTAACAGCGATTGGTTGTCTCCTGCACACCCCCTACCGGACACTGAGCCCACAACTCAGCTATGTGTCCTTGACCGGGAATCAAACTGGCAACCTTTTGGTGGACAAGACAACACCCAGCCAACTGAGCTACACCGGCCAGTACCTGCCTATATTTTTAAAAATTAGTATAGTGTATAACAAACCAAAGATCCTCGATTTCTACAAAGTTTATCCTTATCTAAAATAGTCCATCATTTCTAAAATATTCTGTTTTGAAGTTGAAATATAAATATTGTATATGAGTATTAAGGAAGAATTTATTTAGAAATCCATTTAGTAATTTTTTGGAATTTATTTAGAAATCAATTCAAGGTATAAAGCAACATATTTTATTACTTGAAAATAATTATGGGAAAGCATCTTTTCTGGTCTCTCCATTTCTTTATTTGATAAAATCAATTTCTCTCATATAATTTCTTCTCCCCTCCCCCCCACAATGGACTTTTCTTTCTCCCCCCACCCCCTAGAGCAGTGGTTCTCAACCTGTAGGTCGCGACCCCTTTGGGGGTCAAACGACCCTTTTACAGGGGTCACCTAAGACCATTGGAAAACACATATAATTACATATTGTTTTTTTGATTAATCACTATGCTTTAATTATGTTCAATTTGTAACAATGAAATTGGGGGTCACCACAACATGAGGAACTGTATAAAAGGGTCGCGGCAATAGAAAGGTTGAGAACCACTGCCCTAGAGTGACTTTTTATTTCAAATTGATCAAGTGTAAAGGTTGAGGGAAAGAGACTCAAGTCTGTCTCCTTGGCTGAGGCCCACTTGCATTTCCATCCATGGTTCACACAACAAGCCCCCACTGGCTAATGTCACAAGGGTTCTGAGTGTTGGAATATAAAGAAAGAATAACTGTGGAAAAGTGTTGGGGTCTGTTTTTTAAGGTGGGGAAAGAATATTTCCCTTCCCCTAATGGTTTATTTTCATAGAATATAATAAAAATAATGAGAACAATATGTATCAATTTTTAAAATAATATTAAAATTCACTACAGATGTTTAAACATTTTGGTTATATGGTCTAACTTTTACTGCAGACAAAAAAAAGAGGGATAGGGGAAAGTTAAAGGAGGTATCTATTTTACTACCAATGAATTCCCATGAAGGTGAAAAAAAGAGGAACAAATATCAAATACTTCATTTATCCTTCTTCTAATTTTACAACAAGCCCATACAGCAGATGGCTGATTTACTATCTGATGTCCAACCTTTGAAAGATATAATCATTAACTCTTAAAGTCCTGTAAAGCAATTGTTCCAAGCTGGTTGATTATCAGAAATTACTTGGGAGTCTTTCAAAATGGAGATTCCTGCCCTAACCGGTTTGGCTCAGTAGACAGAGCGTTGGCCTGCGGACTGAAGGGTCCTGGGTTCGATTCTGGTCAAGGGCATGTACCTTGGTTTCAGGCACATCCTCAATAGGGGGTGTGCAGGAGGCAGCTGATTGATGTTTCTAACTCTCTATCCCTCTCCCTTCCTCTCTGTAAAAAATCAATAAAATATATATTTTAAAAAATGGAGATTCCTAAGTTCCACTCAAGTACAGGTATTAAGAGTCTATATTTTTAAAAAGCTATCCAAATGAGTCTAATAATCAAACTTTCAAAATCACTGTTCTGAGGTATAACCTAGAGCCTGGTACAATATTCTCATAGCAAATGCTTCTGAAATAAACTGATAAAATTATTATTTCCCATTTCACAATTACTGAGACTAAGAAGGAAAATGTTTTTCCCTTAACTCAGAAATTGCAAAATGATTTTAAGCAGATTATTAGAAACTAAATATAGACATTTCAGCTTCAAGAAAAAATATTTTATGTTAAAATTTTATTTTAATCAGAGATAATTCAAGTGAGACACCTTCCTAGGTACAGTATTAAATAGATCCTCATGGTCAAATCTTCCCTTCCATTCCTTAAGACTTTGTAGGTATCTCTGGTTAGCTAATTCATTTATGCCAAGGTCAAGGTACTAACTAAATCACCCCTTACCTTACCTCAAGGTGATTACATTACAAAGCAAATAAAAATGTGTGTATATAAGTGTGTGTACACACACATGCATTCACACACACAGAACAACAGAAAAGCCTTTCAGTGGCCCATACCACAAATTCTACCACACAGACTAGTATCTTCTTCACAAATTTAAGATGACTCTGACATATCATGGAGATGAAAACTGTAATTATTATATTCTAATATAATTCTAACCTCTTATAACATTCTGTTCCTCCCACTTCCACATCTCTACTGAAAGAGAAAAATAAAGAGGAAAAAGGAAATATTTTAACACCTCCTCCTAAAACAACTGTCTTTCAATAAATTTGCAACAGAGAAACAGAATGATTAGCTAAGAAAGGAGAAAAAAACTGATAAAAGAAAAGAAGCAGCAAAATAACAGACAAAAAGAATTAATCATTAGTAATTTGTCACTCTTTAAAGTAGCATTTCCAATTTTTAACAAGTATGTATTTAATCAATATGCTTACACACCTGTAAGACTGCATCCTCATTAAGCACAGGCATAGTCTTCTTTTTACTTATTTGCATTTGTGGATCCTCTCTGAGCTTCAACCCAAGTTGAATCTCAGGAGAGCATGTGCCTAGAATGGAATATAATCATAGTCATTCATAACAGTTTTATTGCTCTGACAATGACTCAAGGATTTAAAGATAGTAAAAAAAAATGTCATTAAAGGTCATTTTGTGCCGAAACCGGTTTGGCTCAGTGGATAGAGCATCGGCCTGCGGACTGAAAGGTCCCAGGTTCGATTCCGGTCAAGGGCATGTACCTGGGTTGCGGGCACATCCCCAGTGGGAGATGTGCAGGAGGCAGCTGATCGATGTTTCTCTCTCATCGATGTTTCTGGCTCCCTATCTCTCTCCCTTCTTCTCTGTAAAAAATCAATAAAATATATTTTAAAAAAAAAAAGAAAAGAAAAGAAAAAAAGGTAATTTTGTAAATTATAATTTCCTAATTGTCACTTTTATGAATTATGGTTTTTAACTTATTAATTAGGAAGAAACATACACATTACAGTAAATAAAATAATACTTGATAGTTACTTTTTTTCAGGATGAATGATGCAAAGGATATAAATAGAAAATTATATAGACTTAAATCCCACTAGAAAGAATACTTTCCTTTTAAAAAAAAATTTTAGGTCTTTTTAAAAACCCATCATGCTAGTATATAATTCAAAAAAGTCCAAATTTCTGTTTCAAGATGGCAAATTGAGCCCATATTTTAACTTTCTTCCCTTCCCAATTCCTAAAAAGAATCCAAAGAAATGATTAGGTTTTAAAAATCTAAAACAGCAATGGTTTTAAAAAAAAAAAAAAAAAAAAAAAGGCGGGGGTAAGGGGTGGGGGGGAAGATACCGTCTATAGATTAGAAGATGAAAATAGATTAAATAGAAAATATTAGTAAACAGCTGGTCACTCAACATAGAAAAGGAGGGGCTCCTTCAGAAGTAACTACTAGTATATGGACTTTTTCCATCAGAATCCCTGAAAACTACCCAGCTCAGAAATCCCACCAACAAAGATGCAAGAGCGTAGATTAGAAGTTCACAGTGGTACTGAGCTTGCTGTTTGTATCCAAGAAGCTTAGGATGAATGTTGTAGCCAGCTACTCTGTGTAGGAAGATATATTCCTGCCCAGATATAGAAATGTACTAAAAGCTAAGGTTGGTAAAATAATGTAATAATGGCACAGAAGTAGAAATAGTCAAAAAGATCAATGAAACAAAACAAAACAAAAGTGGGAAACAGACATATATATCTAGGAATTTAATATGTAACAATATGGTATTTTAAACAGTGGCACCAAGAAGAATTATTCAATAAATAATATTGGGAAAATTGGTTAATCATTTAGAAAAAAATAAATTTAGAACTACCTTCCCACAGGCCAAATTATTCCAAAGAGATTATTTGTAAAAGCTATAAATATAATAAGTGGAAATAAAGAGAGAAGAAAATACTTTATAGTCTTGAAATAGGTAAACTATTTCTAAATTTGAAAAAACTAATAAACCTTAAAAAAAAAAAGAAGAAGAGACTGCCCTAGCTGGTTTCGCTCAGTGGATAAAAGCATCAGCCTGTGGATCAAAGAGTCCCAGATTCTATTCTGGTCAAGGGCACATACCTGGGTTGCAGACTCATCTCTGGGCCCTGGTTGGGGTACATGCAGGAGACCAATTGATGTGTTTCTCTCACATTGATATTTCTCTCTCTCTTCCTCTCTCTCTTCCACTCTCTCTAAAATTCAATGGAAAAATATCCTCGGGTGAGGATTAAAAAAAAAGAAGTTAAAAGAAAAAAGACTGACTTTTACTACATAAAAACTTGAAACTTCTACAATACAAAAAATATCATGAATAACATGAAAACATAACTAAGAAACTGGGAAAACCTATTTGCAATACATATGATAATTTTTGTTATATTTAATATGTAAAATGCTCTTATAAATCAATAACAAAGATTAGGAGATATATAAGGCAATTCACATCAAAAAAAGTATGAATGATCAATATTAATATATGCCTAAATAGTCTTTACAATTAAAATTAAAATAATCAGATACTTTTTATTTATTAGTTTTGCAAAGACTGAATATGTCCTATGTTGGTTAGAGGGGAAAGCCATTTTTCTAGGGGTCCATAATGTCAAGATCTGACACATGTCAGATCCTTTAAAATCAGAATACATTATTTGAAAGTTAATCTAATTTTAGCTAGTTATTTATTCTAAATAAATAATTTAAAAGTAGGCAAAGGTGTAAGCATTAGAATATTCATATTTGTTATAAGTATTGAGAAACATCAAAAATATAATGTATTTATTAAGTAAGGGCACATTCATACAAAATAATATGTAGCAATTTAAAAGGTTAAGGTAGATAAATATAACAAAATATGAAACATATTATGTAGTACAATAGCAATTATGATAAGAGATATTTATGTTGGCATACAAAAGTCTAGAAGGATATACAAATACTAAATGCTGGCAATTATTGGGAGTGGAACTGTAGGAAAGAATAGGGGATAGGATCTTCAATTTTCTACATAATATAATTTTTTGTTTTTAAAATGTTTTATACTTTTAGTAATTAGCAAAAATAATAAAAGTCTATTTGGAAAAGGAAATAAAAGAAAAAACTTGGATAGAATATTAAAGCAGACCTCTAACTTTTTTCCTACTGGCACTTTATACATCAAAGAATATTCTGTAAGCCAATATTACTCACTGTCCCTTCCAATTACAAGTAAGAAAAACCACTCCAAGACGAAACTGTAACTTGCCATTGTGGTCTGAGGTGAAGTAATGTACAGTGAAAAGACATTGCAAACTATACAAAGATCTTCATGGTGTTTAGGAAATTTTTCTTCTATACTCATTTCCAGACATCCTCCAAAATGAAAATTCTCACAAGAAGAAATAATACAAGGAGATAACCTACCGTTTAAACACCAAATGCAGAACTGAACTTTTTAAACAGTAACAATTAGTGACAGGCTTTTCTAGACACCATTTACATTGATCTAGAAGTGGACTCAGGAAGTATGAATTGGCAGGTGACAGGCACTTTTGAAAAATATATAAATAGACTTATTGTGTGACAATGTTAACTGCACTAATGTAATAGACTATGTTAACTAGACTTACTGTAGTGATCATTTCAAAATATATAGAAACTAGAGGCCCGGTACATGAAATCTGTGCATGAAGGGGGGTCCCTCAGCCTGGCCTGCGTCCTCTTGCAATCCGGGACCCCCTCAGGGGATGTCAGGTCTAAACCAGCAGTTGGACATCCCTCTCAAAATCCGAACACTGTATGCACCAGTGACCATACTTTTCATACAGGTGAAAAGCATCTTGCTGTTTGTTGTATGAGCAGCTGCATTTTTTTGCCCTGATTATAAAAAGTAGTACATAACATGATCCTTCTGAGGCAGTAGTACAATTTTCCCTATCTCATGGGTGGAAAAACTGAAGCAGAGAGAAGTTAAGTAATTGGCTTTGTCGCACAGTTGTAAGTGTCAGAATCAGGGCTGACCACAAAATGTGCAAGCCAGAGTCCATGCATGTCATCACTGCATCATCCTGTTTTTTCAGTGTTAGAGTAGCCTTGCCAAGTTTTAATTTTTAAATCTAAGAGACTGTTCCCAATATATAGGGTATGGTCCCTAGGCCTGGCTAGTGATCAGGGCCATCTGTGGGGCAACCAGCGGGAACGGCGATGGGGGGGGAGGGGGGTCTGCTGGCACCCACCTTGGCTGGCAGCCTGGCGCCGCCCACTGGCCATCCTCACCCCCTGATCGCTGCTGCCAGTCACCTCCCTCTGGGGAGGCAGGGGGCCAGATGCTCAATGCAGGAGCAACTCCTGCATTAAACATCTGCCCCCTGGTGGTCAGTGTGCATCATAGTGACCGGTCGTTCTGCTGGTCGTTCCGTCATTCAGTCTATTTGCATATAAGGGTTTTATTATATAGGATACTGAATCATTATTTTTTACCCTTGAAAATAATGAGGTTATATGTTACTTATACTTCAATAAAAAAAAATAAAATGAAAATAAATAAAAAATATATACCAAGGATATCTGCAACTTAATTTTGACTGAAAGAATCAGACTGGTTATTAAAAAGTACTATTTACTGCCCTGGCAGTTGTTGCTCAGTAGTTAGAGCATTGGCCTGTATACCAAAGGGTCATGGGTTCAATTCCCAGTCAAGAGCACGTACCTGGGTTGCAGGTTTGATCACCAGCTCCTGTTGGGGTGTGTGTAGGAGGCAACCAGTCAATGTGCCTCTCTCACATTGATGTTTCTCTATCTCTCTCCCCCTCCCTCCTCTCTCTAAAAATTAATGGGAAAAATATCCTTGGGAGAGGATTAACAAGAAAAAAGTATTTACGCCAAAACCGGTTTGGCTCAGTGGATAGAGCGTCGGCTTGCGGACTGGAGGGTCCTGGGTTCAATTCCGGTCAGGGGCATGTGCCTGGGTTGCGGGCACATCCCCAGTGGGAGATGTGCAGGAGGTAGCTGATCAATGTTTCTGACTCTCTATCTCTCTCCCTTCCTCTCTGTAAAAAATCAATAAAATATATTTTTTAAAAAAAAGTATTTACTTTTGCAGCTTCTAGGGTTAAGCTATACAGTTGGGGAGCAGAGAAGAGCTATCTCAGTACTACTACCATATCTCTGTTGTAAACATCTTCCAGAAGTATAATCCCCATTGCTGTCCTCATAGTTACAGACCTTAATAGACCTCAGGGTCTATTACAGATGCCTCAAAGAAACTAACTCTGTGTAAAGTTAAAGAACAAGACTAAATATAAAAGGAGACACTGATGAAATAATAACACCTGAGAAATTAAATGGACTACTTAGTGAAAAGAATTATTTCTCACCTTTGCATATTCCACTTATATCAGGATGGAGATTGAACTCAGATCTAAGAGATGTATCTTGATCAAAGAGCAACCTTTCAAATACCAAAAAGAAGGTACAGATTGTTATCATGTTTCCTAAACAAAGACTTACAATTTAACTGTCAGGTTTTTTCCTAGTTTACTGTCAACTTTATTTTGTATTGGTTTAGGGCAGTGGTCGGCAAACTCATTAGTCAACAGAGCCAAATATCAACAGTACAATGATTGAAATTTCTTTTGAGAGCCAAATTTTTTAAACTTAAACTATATAGGTAGGTACATTGTTATTAACTTAATTAGGGTACTCCTAAGGCTTAGAAAGAGCCACACTCAAGGGGCCAAAGAGCCGCATGTGGCTCGCGAGCCGCAGTTTGCCAAACACTGGTTTAGAGTGTACAGCTTAGACGCCAGACAATCATATACTTTACAAAGTGTTCCCCTCAATATTTCCAGTTCCCAACTGGCACCATACAATATTATTGACTATATTCCCTATGCTTTCCTTTACATACCTGTGACTATTTTGTAACTGCCAATTTGCTCTTCTTAATCCCTTCACCTTTTTCACCCAATCCCCAACCCCTTCTCCCTTCTGGCAACCATCTGCATCTATAAGTCCATTTTGTTTATTTTGTTCTTTAGATTCCGCATATTAGTGAAATCATATAGTATTTCTTTCTCTGACTGACTTATTTCACTGAGCATACTCACCTCTAGGTCCATCCAGGCTGTCGCAACAACAAACAATCCAATTTAAAAAATGAGCACAGGCCCTGGCCTGTATGGCTAAGTGATTAGAGTGTTGGCCCTCACACCAGAGGGTCAAGGGTTTGATTCCCAGTCAAGGGCACGTACCTGGGTTGAAGGTTCAATCCCTGGCGAACATTGTCACATGCAGAAGGCAACCAATCGGTCTTTCTCATACTGATGTTTCTCTCTCTCTCTCTCTCCCCCTCCTTCTCCTTCTTCTCTCTCTCTCTCTCTCTCTCTCTCTCTCTCTCTCTCTCTC
Source organism: Myotis myotis (assembly GCF_014108235.1). NCBI lineage: Eukaryota > Metazoa > Chordata > Mammalia > Chiroptera > Vespertilionidae > Myotis > Myotis myotis. The sequence goes on from NW_023416357.1 coordinate 40,305,753, forward strand.
TCTCTCTCATCTTCCCCCTTCCTCCCTCCCTTCCACTCTCTCTAAATGTCAATTGGAAAAAAAATTCTCGGGTGAGGATTAACAAAAAATTAGGACAGGATCTGAGTAGACACTTCTCTGAAGAGGACATATAGAAGGCCAACAGTCATATAAAAAGATGCTCAACATCACTATCAGAGAAATGAAAATTAAAACCACAGTGAGATATCAACTCATACCTGTCAGAACGGCTACCATCAACAAGTGATAAGTGTTGACAAGGATGTGAAGAAAAGGGAAGCCTCATGCACTGTTGGTGGGAATGCAGATTGGTGCAGCCACTATGGAAAACAGTATGGAGTCCTCAAAAAATTAAAAATGGAACTACTTTATGACCCACCAATTCCACTTCTGGAGATTTATCAGAAGAAACCCAAAAGATTATATGCATCCCTATCTTTGTTCACTGCAGTGTTATTTAGAATAGCCAAGATATGAAAGCAAACCAAGTACCTATCAATAGACGAGTGGATAAAAAAGTTGTGGTACAGATATAAGATGGAATATTACTCGGCCATAAAAAATGAAACCTTAACTGTCATTTTTTTATACCTAAACTTGCTAGCATTCTTAGTTATACCACTATTAATATGTTGGGATGTTGCTTCTGAGATTAGGTTACAAAACTTCACTAGCTTCCATCTTGTCTTCCTCTTACTCTCTTGCTTCTATATGCTCATGGAAGTCAGTTCGCCTTGTTGTGAAATGCCCTGTGGAGAAGCCTATGTGGCAAGAAGGTAAGAGAGGAACTAAGGCCGGAGAGGAACTAATTCTTAAAACCACCATGTGTAAATGGATCCTTCTCATGAACCCTTGAGATAAATGCAGCCTTGGGAGTCCCTGAGCAGGATGATTCAGTTAAGCAACTCCCAGATTCCTGAAGCACAAAAACTACAAGATAGTAATGTTTATTGTTTTAAGATGCTAAGTTTTGGAGTAAGCTGTTATACAGCAATGGAAAACTAATAAAGAGATTTTAGTTACATTTCCCCAAGTGTCTGTTTTTACAGTTGTTTTGTTCAAATCAGGATCCAAACAAGGTACACATTGCATTTAGATGCTATGTAAGTCTCTTTTTAAATCTATATATTACCCCCAACCTCCCCCACCCCTTTGCAATTTATTTGTTGAAAAAACTGGGTTGTTTTTACTGAAGAGTTTCCCACATTTTGCATTTACTGACTGCATGTTATTTAATATGTTCCTCTATCTTGTATATTTCCTGTAAACTGGTTATTAGACCTAGAGGTTTGATCTAATTCAAGTTCAATTGGGGGAAGCATATGTGTACTTCCTACAGAAGATAATGAAGTATATGTCGGGAAAGGCAGTCTTGTGCATGCAGTCTTTCAACTACCTTTTGGCCTCGAGCTTGAAACACTTTCTTACAAAGAGACAAAGAGTTCTCTCAGGCTGTGCTGGACCTATTACCTTGTGTGAGAATACCTTTCCTTGTTTCAGACTCAATGTGTATTCCTTCGATTTAAGTGTGTGTCACTTGGCACCTGGCCAATCCCACCACTATATGTCTTCTGTGGGGAGAGGATGAAGTTCCTCATTCTGTGGCACAAGAGGGGTGTGGGCATGCCAGTGGCCATGGGGGACCAGTGCCCACTATTGAAGCCAATCTTGCTCTGTCCCTTCTCTATGTGAGTGAAGTGTTGTTCCAGCACTGTGTTTTCATCGGTGACTCTGATACCAAGATACCGTGTGGGTAGAAGTGTCTGGATTTCTGCTTCTGTTGATAGGCAACAGATGCCACTTGCTCAATATGATGGTTGTAACTCATTTTGTGATGTTAGTGACCACTGATGACCCTGCCTAGGTCTATTCATTATTAGGAGTATATAAAATGGCAATATTCTCCTTTATTACTTTCTTCATTTATTAATTGAAATACATATTTTTAAAAACTTTCACTCATGCCCAGCTGGTGTGGTTGAGTGGTTGAGCATCAACCCATGAACCAGGAGGTCAGGGTTCGATTCCCAGTCAGGACACATGCAAGGGTCATGTAAGAGGCAGCCGATGAATGATTCTCTCTCATCATTGATGTTTCTCTCTCTCTCTCCCTCTCCCTTTCTCTCTCTGAAGTCAATAAAAACATATTTTTTAAAAAACACTTTCACTCATCAACTATACAATTACCTTCCATCAAGCTATGTTAACTCAGCCAAGTTACTTAGTTACAGTTTGCATAGGAAAGGCAAAATAAATGCCTGCTTCTTTCTTCCTTTCTTCCTTCCTTTCTTTTTATTTTATGTATTTTATTAAAAAAAATTTTATTGATTTCAGAGAGAAAGGGTGAGGGAGATAGAGATAGAAACAAAAACTGCCTCCTGCACCCCCTACTGTGGACCGAGCTCACAACCTGGGCATGTGCCCTTGACCTAAATTTAACCCGGGACCCTTCAGTCCACAGGCTGACGCTCTACCCACTGAGCCAAACCAGCTAGGGCTGCTTCTTTCTCTTTCCTTATCAGTTTTCATAATATTGAAATATGTTTTTAAAGACCATTACAAACTCATTGATTTAAATCCACTGCTGTTATAGTTCTTCTCAATGTTCAAACTGTCCCATTTTTAGCTAGTGATAGTTTCTTCAAAGTGGCTCATGGGATTTTTGTCATGAACCCACTTAGATCAACCCCCAATGTGACTAGATTTGGAAACAAGTCCTTAAAGGAGGCAATTAAGATAATAAAGTGTGGGGAGCCGCTATAGGGTTAAGCCTCCAACTGACCTGTTGGCAAAGTCACAAACAAGTCCCAGCTTAGAGCACAGTCCTGTTAGCATAATTAGGCTTGACCTTATAACTGCTCCCTAGATCTTATCTGGGAAGCTAATGGGCTGAGGGAAGTGCAGCAAGAACAAAAACAAGTGAAACTCACAAGAACAGTGTAAACAAGTGAAACTCATAAGAACAGTGTAAATATGGTAACCACTACCTTGTTTATGTCTGACTATAAAATAAAGGCTCAGCTTGCCTTGGGATCTTTCTCTGTGGCCTCAGCCAGGCACAGGAAGATCCACGGAGAGTAAAGAGAGCTACTCCGTGTAAAACATTCTTCGCCGACTTCATCCACACCTTTGGGAACCCCTGGCCTGCTGAGGCTGGACCCTGGCAATAAGTGTGGGGCCCTAATCTAATATGACTGGTATCTAATAATCAAATTAGAAGAGAGGGATACACCAGGTATGCATGCACACAGAATAAAGACCATAGAATTAATAAAGCTTCAGGCAGCTGGGAGACCATTTATGGTCATTTAAAGTTCCAGAAGAGAAGAAATTGGTACAGAAAAAAATATATATGAAGGAATTATAACAGAAAACTTCCCAAGTTTGGTGAAAGACATACATTTATAGATTCAAGATCAATGAACCAAAAACAGGAAAAAACACAAAGAAAATCATGCCTAGGCACATCATAATCAAACTGCTGACAACCAAAGATGAGGGGAGGAGGAAAGAAAGAAAACAGACAGACAAAAAAGATGATATACTACATATATAGGAATAGTGATTTAAATTGGAGAGGGGCTTGCCTTAACCGGTTTGGCTCAGTGGATAGAGTGTCGGCCTGCAGACTGGGGGGTCCTGGGTTCAATTCCAGTCAAGGGCATGTACCTTGATTGTGGGCACATCCCCAGTAGGGGGCATGCAGGAGGCAGCTGATCGATGTTTCTCTCTCATCGATGTTTCTAACTCTCTAGCCCTCTCCCTGCCTGTGAAAAATAAATAAAATATATTTTTTTAAAAATAAATAAATTGGATAGCCAGTTAGCCTGGAGGTCAAATCACCCCCGGTATTGCCAACAACAATCAAGGCTTAACTACAACAAGACTGCGCACAAAGACCACTTAGGGGGTGCACCAAGAAAGCATAAAAAATGCGGAGACAAAGAAACAGGACAGCCGAAGCTGGTTTGGCTCAGTGGATGGAGCATCGGCCTGCGGACTGAGAGGTCCCCGGTTCGATTCCGGTCAGGGGCATGTACCTGGGTTGCGGGCACATCCCCGGTGGGGGATGTGCAGGGGGCAGCTGATCGATGTTTCTCTCTCATCGATGTTTCTAACTCTCTCTATCTCTCTCCCTTCCTCTCTGTGAAAAACCAATAAAAATATATTTAAAAAAAAAAAAAAAAAAACAGGACAAAACTGTCAATGGAGGATATTGAGTTCAGAACCACACTTTTAAGGTCTCTTAAGAACTGTCTAGAAGCCGTCGATAAATGTAGTGAGATCCTCAAGAAATCTAGTAAGACCCTCGATGTTATGATAAAGAACCAACTAGAAATTAAGCATACACGGACTGAAATAATGAATACTATACAGACTCCCAAGAGCAGACCAGAGGACCGCAAGAATCAAGGCAAAGATTTGAAATGCGAAGAAGGAAAAAACACCCAACCAGAAAAGCAAAATGAAAAAAGAATCCAAAAATACGAAGATTGTGTAAGGAACCTCTGGGACAGCTTCAAGCGTACCAACATCAGAATTATAGGGGTGCCAGAAGATGAGAGAGAGCAAGATATTGAAAACCTATTTGAAGAAATAATGACAGAAAACTTCCCCCACCTGGTGAGAGAAATAGACTTACAGGTCCAAGAAGCGCAGAGAACCCCAAACAAAAGGAATCCAAAGAGGACCACACCAAGACACATCATAATTAAAATGCCAAGAGCAAAAGACAAAGAGAGAATCTTAAAAGCAGCAAGAGAAAGAAACTCAGTTACCTACAAGGGAGTACCCATACGACTGTCAGCTGATTTCTCAACAGAAACTTTGCAGGCCAGAAGGGAGTGGCAAGAAATATTCAAAGTGATGAATGCCAAGAACCTACAACCAAGATTACTTTATCCAGCAAAGCTATCATTCAGAATTGAAGGTCAGATAAAGAGCTTCACAGATAAGGAAAAGCTAAAGGAGTTCATCACCACCAAACCAGTATTATATGAAATGCTGAAAGGTATCCTTTAAGAAGAGGAAGAAGAAGAAAAAGGTAAAGATACAAATTATGAACAACAAACATGCATCTATCAACAAGTGAATCTAAGAATCAAGTGAATAAATAATCTGGTGATCATAATAGAATCAGGGACATAGAAAGGGAATGGACTGACTATTCTTGGGGGGAAAGAGGTGTGGGAGATGCGGGAAGAGACTGGACAAAAATCGTGCACCTATGTATGAGGACAGTGGGTGGGGAGTGAGGGCAGAGGGTGGGGTGGGAACTGGGAGGAGGGGAGTTATGGGGGGAAAAAAGAGGAACAAATGTAATAATCTGAACAATAAAGATTTTAAAAAATAAATAAATAAATAAATTGGAGAGGGGCTTAACTACAAAGGGGCAGCTAAAGGGAGTTTTTCTGGAGTGATGTAACTGTTGTGGATCTTCATTGTGGTGGTGGTTATAAGATTAGTCAAAATGTTTCCTGGACACCAACAAGAGCAATTATTATTGTATTTGTATTCTGTATAATAAAAGCGTAGTATGCAAATTGTTCCCTGGACCGGGAGTTCTCTGGGAGTTCAACCAGGGGATGGGGCTGGCCAGGGGAAGGGAGGAAGGCCCTGGCCAGCAGCCAGCAGGCACTGGGAACCCCACCAGTCGTGCACTGGGCCTCTAGTACATAAACAAGCCAGAATCCTGGGTATCATCCTCCACTTCTAATGAACCACCATCTCCTGCCAAATTTACTCTCTAAAGATTTCTCAAATTTGCCCTTTTCCCTCCTTTCCCATTGTTTCTTCTTGGTTGAGTTCTCATCATCCCAATCTGTTACTACTTTGATAAGCTCTTGTAAAAGGTGATCCCTTCTCGAATAGTACCAACTTTAATCTGGAAGCTTGTTAGCAATGCAGAATCTCAGATCCCTCCAGATAACTCCTGAATTGGAATACACATTTTACCAGGATTCCACAGTGATTTACAAGGGCATTAAAATTTTAAAAGCCCTAGTCTAGCCCAGCCAGCATGGCTCAGTAGTTGAGCATCTACCTATGAACCAGGAGGTCATGGTTCGATTCTTGGTCAGGGCACATGCCTGGGTTTCGGGCTCAATGCCCAGTGGGGGGAGGGCATGCAGGAGGCAGCCAATCAATGATTGTCTCATCATGGATGTTTCTATCTCTCTCTTCCTCTCCCTCTCTGAAAACAATAAAAGTCTATATCTTTTAAAAGGAGTGGTGAAAGTGGACATCCCTGTCTTAAAAATAAATTAATTAATTAGTTAATTTAATTTAAGGCCCTGGTCTAGGACATGCTGGAGTCAACAAAAATCTGAAAAGGCTGCTCCTCCACCTAACATTTCACAGGGGCACATGCGGGATATCTGAGGCCTTCGGAGACCTCACCCTACCAGGCTCACCGCCCACCACCCCCCACCTCGGCATCCGGCACTTCGGTAAGCGCTAACCGTACATTCCACCACACACAACACAATGCCATGTCCCACAGCCACGCCCTGGCCTGGAACACCTCCTGTTCTCCGTCTGGCTAATTCCTACCCCGTCCTGGAGCCTGGACTCAGAAATAACCCCAACCAGCTCCGACGGCCACCTGGGCTGCGATGGCAGGCTCTCCGAGCTCCTCAACCTCCGGGGCTGCCCACACTGCAGGGAGATTGTGTGCACGTGTCCGTCCTTCCAAAGGCAGGGGCCCCAGCTCTTTTATCCTTTCCCCGAATCTAGCACTGAAAGCGACGTGTGTCCAAGAAGGTGTTGGTGGACTACACTGCCGCCTTCTTTGATTCTTAGGGAATTCCCGGTTTCCAGCTTGGTGGTATCCGGTTCTCCCATCACACACTCTTCTCCCGAGAGATGATGTTAACCGTCTCCTAGGCCCGAGCTACAAGCTGCTGGAAGCAAAATGCATTGCAGCTGTGTAGACCTACTACGTTTTGGCCTGTTTAAAAGGACTTACGGCCTCAGGCTAAGAGTAAAGGCATTTTTTAATTTTTATTTTATTTATTTTTTTAATGCCATAAAGCCAGCTCCTCTAAAGCCCGTTTTGTTTTAGGTTGGGGTGTTGTGGCCTCGTTTGTTTACGAGTTCTCAGCTCAGGCCTGGCGGCCTCACAAGGCCTACGGACTCTGGTCTGGTAATGTCTCCCCACCCGGCGCCGGTGCGGGCCTCAGGGCGGTCACCCGGCCCAGCACCGGGGGCTGATGGTCACCTTCTCCAGGGCAGCTCCTCGTCCTCCAGGTCACTCTCCGTCACCGACCCGTCTATCACCGTTTCGTCGCTGTCCCAGTCTGGGGCCTGGGCGCCTTCCTCCATCTTCACCTCGCACTCCAAGTGTCCCCTTCCCGCAACCGGAAGGCTCTGTGAGCGCCTCTTTACGCTGTAAGTTAAAAACAAACTTCGTGGCGGGAGCCTGGCCTTGCACAGCGCGCTGAGGAGGTCAGAGGAACCAGGAGGGTCGTCGTGGCAAGGCGGTCCGGCTGGGCTGCCTGTCCGCGCGCCGCCGGCAGGGGGAGCCGCGCGCCGCGTGCGCTCTACCCCCTCCCCGCGCGTGCCCCCCCCCCGCTCACGTGGCCGGAAGTGGCCGCTGGCGCGCGCCAGCTCCGGCTTTCCCGTCCGGGTAGGGCGTGGCCCGCCGCCACGCCGCCTGCGGGTTAGATTCCCGTCCTCTTAGCTGGCTGGGCGATGTGGGGGCTGAAGTTGCGACAGTGAGGCCAGAAAAGCAGCGCCGCCGCAGGCAGCCGGCCGGCCGAGCGCGCTAATGCCATCTGCCGGGGGGGGGGGGGGGGGGGGGGGGGGGGAGGGGGGCGGGGGGGGGGAGTCCAGGGTGGCATCACCTGCCGGGCACCTGAGGCTCGTGCGACCCAGACCCCGGAGGAGCGAACTGTCAGCTCCTGCAGGACCCAGCAGCCCCAGCCTGGCGTTCTGAGCGTCCTCACATGCACCGAAAGGTTGCCAGTTCGATTCCCGGTCAGGCCACATACCCAGGTTTCAGGTTTGATTCCTGGGAGACAACTGATGGATGTTTCTCCCTCTCCCTTCTTTTTGCTCTCTAAAATCAATAAAAAAGATATTTTCTTAAAATTTCCTTTTACAAAACAGTAAAGTTATTAAGAAACAGTTCACCTGCCAGCTTGCCTAAAAAGATTTTGCCAAAACACATAAATATTACAACAAAACAAGAGCACCACCACATATACAAATCTCACTGTTGCTCTCTTAAACTATTTGGAAATCTAGTAGAAAATGGCCTCCCCTGACTTCTACTCTGCAGCACTATAAATGGTTCCTCTATGGTTCTTTGGAATGCATTGTAGCTGTCCCCTCCAACATGGACAGCCTTGATGGATGTTTATAAAATGTTAACCAAAATTTACAATGTAAGTCCATTATGGGAAATATATGCAACCCCAAAGAATCCTGTATTTTTCTTTTAAAATTGACAGATGAGGAAATAACCTGGGTGGAATTTAAAATTACATAAGAAAATATAGTATTGGTCCGTGTACAATAAAGGAAAGATACATTGGATTTAGTTCAAAGCTCTCTCTTGCTTTGGGATAATATTGTTTATTTTATTACTTTATCTTTTTCTTAAATAAAAAAAAAATAGGTGTGTGTGTTTCCTTAATATCGTGGTTTTGAAATTGCTATTGTTTAGACTTACAGCTAAAAAAAGTCTTGAGTAACCCAACCATCAATTATTGGTTGAGCAATAAAAACTATTGAAAGCAGTCTTTGTTTACAATCCTCGGTAATAGGTGCTCCCTCTCCTCTGTTATTAACTCTGCATTTATTGAGCACTTCATATGAACTAAACAGAGATGGTACAGATAGTACCTCTTGTTTTGGTCTGAGCTCCTTGTCTCAGTCTGAGTTCAGTGACAGACAAGTTAATCCAGTATTATAATGCAGTATGTTAAATGGGAGACATAAATGGTTTATAATATTATGTCAATATCTTTTTTTTTATTTTATTGATTTTTTACAGAGAGGAAGGGAGAGAGATAGAGAGTTAGAAACATCGATAGAGAGAAACATCGACCAGCTGCCTCCTGCACATCTCCTACTGGGGATGTGCCCGCAACCCAGGTACATGCCCTTGACCGGAATTGAACCTGGGACCTTTCAATCCGCAGGCCGACGCTCTATCCACTGAGCCAAACCGGTTTCGGCTGTCAATATCTTTTTAATATGAACACGATGTAGTAATGTTAGTTTGTGTTTGTTCTCTTTTTTTCCATGTTGATAGGGGGTTATCAACTTCCTTCATCTTTTTTAAAAATATTTTTTTTAATTTTATTTTATTGTTTAAAGTATTACAGATAGTAGTACATATGTCTCCTTTATTTTTTTCCCCCATTGACCTTCCCTCGGCCTCCTCTACACCCCAGCACATGCCCTCACCCCCCCCCCCATGTCTTGTGTCCATTGGTTATGCTTATATGCCTGCATACAAGTCCTTCGGTTGATCTCTAATATATGCACTTAAAAGCATAGATTTCTCTCTAAATGCCACTTGAATAATATTTCACAGGTTTGAGTATGTTGAATCTTTATTATCATTCAGCTCAAAAGATTTTTCAAGCTGTGATTTCTTCTTTGACTCATGGGTATATGACAGTGTATTATTTAATTTTCAAGGTATGAGGCATTACTTTTGTGATTTATATCTTAATTCCATAATAGTCAAAGAGTACCTGACTATTCAAATGTTGATTGACTTACTGCTAGGAAAGATAAAGAAATTAGCAGTCTTATTTTTTATTGCATATTCTTTTTTTTTCTTCTTTTTTAAAAATATATTTTATTGATTTTTTACAGAGAGGAAGGGAGAGGGATAGAGAGAGTCAGAAACATCAATGAGAGAGAAACATTAACCAGCTGCCTCCTGCACACCTCCCACTGGGGATGTGCCTGCAACCAAGGTACATGCCCTTGACCAGAATTGAACCTGAGACCTTTCAGTCCGCAGGCCGACTCTCTATCCACTGAGCCAAACCGGTTACGGCTGCATATTCTTTTTGTACTCCATAACCATCACCTAATATTTCTTAGTTATATTATTTTTACATTATCAAAAGTTATATTAAGGAGGAACCAAGATGGTGGCATAGGTACACACCTATACTTACTGCCTCGCACAACCACATCAAAAATACAACTAAAAGACAAAATGGATATCATCCAGAACCACAGGAAGGCTGGCTGAATGGAAGTTCTACAAGAAGAAAAGAGAAAAGCGCATTTGAGAATGGTAGGAGGTGCGGAGGTGTGGAAATGTGGAGGTACGGAGGCACACACGAAATGGGCTGGCAACTGTTCTCTTTTTCAGATGGGTGTGCTGTTCTCTTTTTCAATCCGGAGGGAGATACAAGCTCTCGATTGCTCTGAACTCCAGTTCCGGGTGAGACTCTGGGGACCCAGACTCATATGGGGAGAAACTGGATTGTCTGGCATCAAGCAGGAACACGAGGGCGGCTTTCTCTCAGAGGTGCTTGCAGCAATCATTGTTCCTCCGTGGGGTGCAAGGGGTTGGGGGGAAACGTGGAGATGCGAGGACCTCTCCAATGCAAGGCTGACGGGCAGCCACTGCTGTTTGCTCCGCCCTGGTGATTCCCTGAGACCCCCCGCCCCACCCAATTTACAACCCCATCCAAGCTGTGCGCAGCAGCTTTTGCATATGAATGGCCTGTGTGCTCACTGCCTAAAACCTAACACACTGCAACTGTGTCAGAGAGCACCAGAGCTTCCAAAAGGCTTGACAGCAGCCTGCATTGCTTCACAGCTGGGCCTCATCTGGGTACCTCCAAACCCCAAACAAAGAAAAGGAATCTGCAGATGTCTCTGTAGCTCCTGCTGGGTGGCCTCAGGCAGTGGCTGACTTTGCACCTCCTTGGATATCCAAGAGCCAGTGTACCCAGGCATCAGAGTGAGACCATACGGGATTAAAACTCTTCACATCCATAAGAGACACACTCAAGGGGCAGACTCAGTGAGCACCAAAGCCGCACTGAAGCAAGTCCTGTCCCATAAGGGTGTCTCCAGCACCGCAGTTCTCCCATGTAGACACAGCTGGTCCTCACAGCCAATTGGCCTGGTGGTCAATTCCTCCCAGTGATACCAACAGCAATCAAGGCTTAACTACAAGACTGTGCACACAGCCCACAAAGGGGTGCACCAAGAGTGTCCATCTCATGTAATCAGGGAGGCTGAGCCACTGGGCCCTATAGGACACCTAGCACACAAAGCCACTCTATCAACACAGAGAAGCAGCCAAAATTCAGAGACAAAAACACATGTCACAAATGAAAGAAATGGAGGAAAGCAAACTACTGGATATAGAGTTCAAAACCACGGTTATAAGGTTACTCAAGAATCTTCTGGAAACCTCTGAGAAATTTAGTGAGACCCTCAAGGATATGAAAAAAGACCAATTAGAAATTAAGCATACACAGACTGAAATAAAGAATAATATACAGAGATCCAACAGCAGACTAGAGGATCCCAAGAATCATATCAAAGATTTGAAATACGAAGAAGCAAATAACACCCAACCGGAAAAGAAAAAAGAATCCAAAAATATGAAGATAGTGTAAGGAGCCTCTGGGACAGCTTTAAGCACACCAACATCCGAATTATGAGGGTGCTAGAAGAAGAGAGAGAGCAAGATATTGAAAACCTATTTGAAGAAATAATGACAGAAAACTTCCCCTCCCTGGTGAAAGAAATAGACTTATAAGTCCAGGAAGCACAGAGAATCCCAAACAAAAGGAATCCAAAGAGGACCACACCAAGACACATCATAATTAAAATGCCAAGAGCAAAAGACAAAGAGAGAATCTTAAAAGCAGCAAGAGAAAAAACAGTTATTTACCTACAAGGGAGTACCCATATGACTGTCAGCGGATTTCTCAACAGAAACTATGCTGGGCCAGAAAGGAGTGGCAAGAAATATTCAAAGTGATGAATAGCAAGAACCTACAACCAAGATTACTTTACCCAGCAAAGCTATCATTTAGAATTGAAGGTCAGATAAAGACCTTCACAGAGAAGAAAAAGCTAAAGGAGTTCATCACCACTAAACCAGTATTATATGAAATGCTGAAAGGTATTCTTTAAGAAGAGGAAGAAAAAGAAAAAGGTAAAGATAAAAATTATGAAGAACAAAGTGACAACAAATACATATCTATCAACAAGTGAATCTAAAAATCAAGTGAATAAAAAATCTGGTGAACAGAATAAACTAGTGAATATAATAAAATCAGGGACATAGAAAGGGAGTGGACTGACAATTCTTGGGGGAAAAGGGGTGTGGGGGTGTGGGAAGAGACTGGACAAAAATCATACACCTTTGGAGGAGGACAGTGTGGGGGTAAGGGCATGGAGTGGAGTGGGAACCGGGTGGAGGGGAGCTATGGGGGGAAAAAAGAGGAACAACTGTAATAATCTGAACAATAAAGATTTATTTTTTAAAAAGTTATATTTATAGTTAAGTACATTTATATATTTATAGTTATGCAATTATAGTTATATAATCATAGTTTTATAATAATAATTTCTGTCAATTTAGGTTTCGTTTTATATTTAAATTGATATAAATTTGCCAGTCTTTTTACCACATTTTCTCCATACATGAGTTTTTGATTTTCATTCATTTCCTGGATCACTGAATTTTTTCAACAAGTAACATTTTCAAGAGCACTCATAGGTATTGTACCTATTGAGTTTCTTTATCTTTAATATGTCTGCCTTTTGCCTTTATACTTGAAGGATAACTTGCTTGGTTTTCCATAGATTTAGATCACATACATTTTCCTTCCAAAAATGTGTACATTCCTCCATTTCTTTCTAACATTAGACTCCCTTTTGTCCTTTTAACACTATTCCAAATCATCTTTTTGTTAGCTGCATTTACCCACCTATAAATTTTTTTAAAATGGCTCATGAGTGTTATATTCCTTAAGTATTTTCATATTTAAGAATTTCTACTAGCTGCATTTAAAATTGAGTTAAACCTGGCCGAGTATAATATTCTTGGGTCATACATTTTCTCAGAACTTGTAGACACAACTCCATTGTCTTTTGGTGTTAAATGCTGCTATAGAAAAATCAGAGATAAACATATGTTTTCTCTTATGATTTTGTGCCAGGGATCTGAAGAGTTCTTTATATATAAAGTTTAGCAACTGAATCAGACAATATCTTGATTATTTATCTTTCATTTTTTTTTCAACTATTTTCTTTTTATTTTAAATTTCTTTATTGATTAAGGTATTAATATGTGTCCTTATCCCCCTCTTTCATTTTCTTTTTCTATTCCATAGAGGTGGTATACCTATCACTGTTGCGCTGTTGGACCAAAGCTAGTAACCGCCGTCTACCTCCAGATTTCTTGTCTTGATATAAGAGGGGAAAAAATGTTTAAGCCTCTGTAAGTTAAATTCTCCATTACTTGTAGTTGAAATGTATCATAAAAATGAACACTTGAAACCTATATAATCTTATTAATCAATGTCATCCCAATAAATTTTAATAAAAAGAAAAAAACGAAATGAATAATTCAAAAGCAACTCCTTCATAGATTGATTGCCCTAGTGCAGAGAAATACTTCCTGGTATGTAGGGAGTAACACAAAATGGAAAGTCTAGTAGTTATGCTGCCTTCAATTGTTTTCTAATCACTCCACATGTACTTCCACAAGTTGAAGTCCTTAATCATGGAAACCATATCTTTCACCTTATTTAAATTTTCCACAACCCTTGCTTTAGTAGGTCTGGCCAATTAGAAAAGTACTTTGTAAATACAATATTCTTTATATGAGGCACTAGAGCTCCAGATAAGTTACACCCTCAGAATCTATATACATTTTCAGAAAACACTATCCTTTGGAACCAAACAAAAAAACTAATGTGATTCACTAAGTGACACATCCTAAGGGAGAGCTTATAGATGTGTGGTTGCAGAAAATAGAGTCATTGGTCAAAAGATTAAATTGGCTCTATACCTCACTCTACACCCAAAAATAGAATCCAAAGGAATCAGAGATCTTAATGTAAAGAACAAAACCAAACAAGTACTAAAACACCGATGAATTCTTTATAACCTGGGTGTGGGGAAGGTTTTTGAACTATAACTCAAAATCCAAATGTAATAAAAGACTACATTTTTTACAAAAACTTTATGTAGCAAAAATCACCAGAAGCAAAATCAAAAGATAAACTGGAAGACAATACTTGCAAAATATATCACAAATAATGGGCTAATAGTCATAACAAGAAGCACATCTCTAATATAATATCAAAGAGAGGAGTAACAGTGACATAGATTAGAGCAGCAATTTTCAACCTTTTTCGTCTCATGGCACACATAAATGAATTACTAAAATTCTGCAGCACACCAAAAAATATATTTTTTGCTGGTCCGACAAAAATAAAAGGTATGATTTTGATTCATTCACAGCTATTGTGTTGGCTGTTGTCATTTTTTTATTTGACAATCTAAGGCAGCAGTTCTCAACCTGTGTGTTGCGACCCCTTTGGGGGTCGAACAACCCTTTCACAGGGGTTCCCTAAGACCATCGGAAAATACATATATAATTACATATTGTTTTTGTGATTAATCACTATGCTTTAATTATGTTCAATTTGTAACAATGAAAATACATCCTGCATATCAGATATTTACATTACGATTCATAACAGTAGCAAAATTACAGTTATGAAGTAGCAATGAAAATAATTTTATGGTTGGGGGTCACCACAACATGAGGAACTGTATTAAAGGGTAGCGGCATTAGGAAGGTTGAGAACCACTGATCTAAGGGAAAAGAGCTCAGGTTCCCCTGACTAAATAGTTAGGTATTGCATGTTTTAAAAAATCTTGAGGCACACCATTGTGCCTCTTGCAGCACATTGGTTGAACACGCTGGATTAAATTTCCTCTGCTCTCCCTTTGCTACAGGCCTTTATTATCCTCAAGTAGCACATGATGTCACTTATATGTGGAATCTAATGAACAAAATAAACTGATGAATGGAGTGAATCCAGAAACATGGGAGCATGGAACAGAGTGTGGAATCCCAGAGGGTGGGGTAGGGTGGGTGGGTGGGTGGTGATCAACCAAAGAACTTGTATGCATATATGCATAACCCATGGACACAGACAATAGGGCGGTGAAGGCCTGGGATGGGGGGAAGGGACAGGCTGGAGGGGGTCAATGGGTGGAAAAGGGGACATATGTAATACTTTCAACAATAAAGATTAAATTAGCCAAAACCGGTTTGGCTCAGTGGATAGAGCGTCGGCCTGCGGACTGAAAGGTCCCAGGTTCCATTCCATTCAAGGGCATGTACTTGGGTTGCGGGCACATCCCCAGTGGGAGATGTTCAGGAGGCAGCTGATCGATGTTCCTCTCTCATCGATGTTTCTAACTCTCTATCTCTCTCCCTTCCTCTCTGTAAAAAATCAACAAAATATATTTTAAAAAATATATTAAATTAAAAAAATGGGGAAAAAAAGAGAAAATCGCTGGATTAGAGCAACCTGTAGGCAAACAGGAACACATTAGCATTCACTACCTAATTCTCATTCCTTTTAGGATTTAATAGTTAGATCTTATGGGCAGAAAGTTTGGAATGCTTAACTATCTATTGACAGGTTCTTCCAATAGTCCAAGGTCTTAAATGTGATGGGCATAATAATTTCTACCAATATTAAAACAAAATGTACACTCTATTTTTATGACATATAAAGAAATTTTAAGAATATTTCTTACTCTGACAATTTTCCTTCCATATGATAAAAAAATCAAAAAAAGTCCTGCTATCCAGATGGAGTTTCTTTTTTATTTATTTTTTATTTTTTAAATTAAATCTTTATTGTTCAGATTATTACAGTTGTTCCTCTTTTTTCCCCCCATAGCTCCCCTCCACCCGGTTCTCACCCCCCCTCTACCCTCCCCCCCGCCCCACTGTCCTCATCCATAGGTGCACAATTTTTGTTTAGTCTCTACCGCATCCCCCACACCCCTTTCCCCCTCAAAAATAGTCAGTCCACTCCCTTTCTATGCCCCTGATTCCATTATAATCACCAGTTCATTGTGTTCATCAAATTATTTATTCACTTGATTTTTAGATTTACTTGTTGATGGATGTGTATTTGTTGTTCATAATTTGTATCTTTACCTTTTTCTTCTTCTTCCTCTTCTTAAAGGATACCTTTCAGCATTTCATATAATACTGGTTTAGTGGTGATGAACTCCTCTAGCTTTTTCTTATCTGTGAAGCTCTTTATCTGACCTTCAATTCTGAATGATAGCTTTGCTGGATAAAGTAATCTTGGTTTTAGGTTCTTGGTATTCATCACTTTGAATATTTCTTGCCACTCCCTTCTGGCCTGCAAAGTTTCTGTTGAGAAATCAGCTGACAGTCGTATGGGTACTCCCTTGTAGGTAACTGAGTTTCTTTCTCTTGCTGCTTTTAAGATTCTCTCTTTGTCTTTTGCTCTTGGCATTTTAATTATGATGTGTCTTGGTGTGGTCCTCTTTGGATTCCTTTTGTTTGGGGTTCTCTGCGCTTCCTGGACCTGTAAGTCTATTTCTCTCACCAGGTGGGGGAAGTTTTCTGTCATTATTTCTTCAAATAGGTTTTCAATATCTTGCTTTCTCACTTCTTCTGGCACCCCTATAATTCTGATGTTGGTACGCTTGAAGCTGTCCCAGAGGCTCCTTACACTACCTTCGTATTTTTGGATACTTTTTTCATTTTGCTTTTCCGGTTGCGTGGTTTTTGCTTCTTCGTATTTCAAATCTTTGACTTGATTCTTGCAATCCTCTAGTCTGCTGTTGGAAGTCTGTATAATATTCTTTATTTCAGTCAGTGTATGTTTAATTTCTAGTTGGTCCTTTATCACAACATTGAGGGTCTCACTAAATTTCTTGAGGGTCTCATTAAGTTTATCAGCGGTTTCTAGAATATTCTTGAAAAACCTTAAAAGTGTAGTTTTGAACTCTATATCCAATAGTTTGCTTTTCTCCATTTCTGTCATTTGTGTCCTGTTTCTTTGTCTCGGCATTTTTTATGCTTCGCTGTGTCCATAGAGTGGCTTTCTGTGCTAGGTGTCCTATAGGGCCCAGTGGCTCAGCCTCCCCAATTACCTGAGGTTAACACTCTTGGTGCACCCCTTGTGGGTTTTGTGCACAGTCTTGTTTAGTTAAGCCTTGATTGTTTTAGGTAACACTGGGAGGGATTGACCACCAGGCCAATTGGCTGTGAGAATCAGCTGTGTCTGCAGTGGGAGAACTTCTGTGCTGGAGACATCCCTCCGGGGCAAGACTTGCTTCAGTGGGCCTTTGGTGCTCACTGAGTCAGCCCCCTGAGTGTGTCCTTTATGGATCCGAGGAGCTGCAATCTGGATGGTCCCACTCTGACCATGGGTCACACTGGCTCCTGGATCTCTAAGGAGGTGCTAATTTAGCTTCTGCCTGAGGCTATCCAGCAGGAGTCGGCTGTGACGCAATACAAGTTGCCCTGGGGCCTTGGGCCAGCTGTAGTTTGTTAGGTAATTATCAGATTGGAAAGGGCCAGAACTTTCATATGCAAAAGCCTCTGTGCATGGCCTGGGCAGGGCCGGGTCCCAGGGGATCAACAGGGCGGAGTGAGCAGTCATGGCTGCTCTCAGTCCTGCCCTCAGAGTCCCTGCTTCTCAGTGTCCTGGCAGTCGCTGCAAACACCCCGAGATAAAGCTGCCCTTGAGTTCCGACCTATGCCAGACAGTCCAGTTTCTCCCGTATGAGTCTCGGTCCCCAGAGACTCGCCCGGAACTGGAGCTCAGAGCCCGAGACTCCCTCCAGACTGAAAAAAACAACTGTGTCTTAGCCGCCAGCCCTCTCAAGCACCTCTGCACCTCTTTACCCTACCTCCGCACTGCACCTCCTCTGAGTCTCTGCACGCTTCTCTCTTTCCTTCTAGTTGTAGAACTTCCACCCATCCAGCCCTCCTGTGGTTCTGGATGATGTCCGCTCCATCCTTCAGCTGCATTTCCGAAGTGGTTGTGCAAGGCAGCAATCTCCGGTGTCCCCCTATGTCGCCATCTTGGTTTCTCCTGGAGTTTCTTTTTTATACTGATTTTAAATACCCTAACTTCCACAAATAATATGCCTCTTGTGTCTGACAAAGATGAGATTTTTAGATATCAGAAACATAAGTGTCCATTAGCTTTCTTGTCCTTTCTTTGAAATACTTTTGCAAGAAATGTCTGTTGATTTCACTTGATTAGACAAGTTCTTACCTAACAGTTTTTATAAATCATGGTTTCACTATTGTTAGAATCATCAACAAATATATGTTGATCATTTCCCATGTGTAAGCTATAGTACTTATGTTAGGTTTGACCGAGCAATTGAATTGCTACTCCTTCCCCGGGAACTGGCTTTTCAGGTCCTTTCACTATGGACATTCCCTTGGACCACATTTCACTTGCGGTGACCACATTCCATTATCTCCCATCTGGGTATGCATAAAGAAGTCTCCGCCCAGAAAAAAAAAGCCCGCCAAAAGTCCTTTACCAGTAAAAGCCACTGACTCCTGTCACTGGGTGCTGCAGCCATCCAGGCTCAGCCACCTGGTGTGCAGATGATCAAATAAATTCATAATCCCTTACCAGTCTGGCCTCATGTGTTCCTCCCTCAGGGACCTAACACTTACTAGCTTAAAAATGTTGGTCACCTGGCCAGCATGGCTCAAAGGTTGAGTGTTGACCTATGAACCAGGAGGTCATGGGTTCTATTGTCAGAGCAAGTGTGCAGGTTTCCGGTTCAGTCACCTATAGAGGGCAGGCAGGAGGCAGCTGTTCGATGTTTCCATCTCTCTCTCTCTCTCTCTCTCTCTCTCTCTCTCTC
Source organism: Myotis myotis (assembly GCF_014108235.1). Lineage (NCBI taxonomy): Eukaryota > Metazoa > Chordata > Mammalia > Chiroptera > Vespertilionidae > Myotis > Myotis myotis. The sequence continues at coordinate 40,324,659 of NW_023416357.1, forward strand.
TCTCTCTCAAATCAATAAAAACATTTTTAAAAAATGGTTCACTTCACTCTTATCAACTGAGACCAGGAGAAGGTTTGTTATTGAAGGAAAAAAAGTAGTACTCATACTTAGGTCAGAATTTTTTCTTCTTTACTTTCTTTCTTGGTCTTTCACTGACTCCTTTGTGAACCAGTCATCTTAGCCAAGAATCCCTAGATAGGCTGTTTCTATGTTGTGAGGGCATCTCCCCCACCCCACCCCCTTCCCCGAGGAGAGTAAATTCCTTTAAAAGAAAAAAAAAAGTATTCCAATACAGCTCATACCTACTCCCCAAATGATTCTACAAAGCCGGGGAAAGGCCTCAAGAGAGGAATGGGGAACTGTAAAGAAGTAAACAAACACACGGTTAAACATTGAAAGCAGTCTCAGTGGACAGAAGAAATCTTTCATGTGTGTACCATCTCCTGGAGAGACCTTTGCTCCCAACTTTAAGAGAGACTCCAGCTACTTATTTCAGTTTAGAAAGTTTTAGGATGAAGAAGAAGCAGAAGTTTTAAGTAAAGTAGTGAAGTAAGGTGCAAAATGAAGAGGACTAGTGAAGAAGACTTTTAGCCCATGTGAGATGTCACCAGTAGAAACTTGAGATCTCCTGCCAACCTGCTCATGAGTTCCTCACTTTTAGATCTCTCATATTTTACAGTACTTTAAGATTTTTGCTTAATTAATTTTTCTGCTCCAGTATCTATGTTACCTCCATTCTCATGCTCACAATCTTGGGTCTACTGGCTGGAATAGCCTTCTTTCAAAGCACTTCCTCCCCTTGTTCAAAACACACCACACTCCAAACTCCCTGCCCTTTTTTTTTTCATTGGACCCCCACTCAGAACATTTACCATGTTATCTGGGAATGATCTGTTCATGTAAATATTCTTGTGCAGCTCTGTACCTTAATGCCTAGCCCTTTGCCTAGCATAGAGTAGGTCCTCAGTGAATATTTCTTGACCAGGGATTGATAATCACAGTATGTGCCAAAAGCAAGTGACCAATTAATCACTTGGAATGTACTAAACAAATTATCCTTGAGATTAAGATAAAAATAGAGCTCTGTTGGTGTGGCTCAGTTGTTTGGAGCATCCTCCTGTGCACCGAAGGGTCACAGGTTCGATTCCCAGTCAGGGCACATACTCCGTTTGTAGGTTCAATCCCTGGTCGGGGCATGTACAGGAGGCAACAGATTGATGTTTCTCTCTCACATCGATGTTTTATTCTTTCTCCTCCCTCTCCCTTCCTCTCATTCTAAAATCAATAATAATCCTATCTAATAAAATGATAATATGCAAATTAACCGCCACTCCATCACAAAAGATGGCGGCGTCCAGTCCTCTCAGCCCCACTGGAGTCCCCCAGTCCCAGGGGGGGCGGCCACTAAGAGCGAGCAGCGTGAGCGGCCTGGTGGAATGCTTGCTTTGTCGCCATGGCGACGAGGCAAGCGAAGGGCCTCTGGGCAGTAGGCACGGAGCCGCGGGAGTTTGGGGGGAACACTTGCGTCTTCGCCCTGGGGACAAAACAAGCCTTCCGCGCCCAGCTGTGGATGGGCATCTGGGCTATGGAGAGCCTCTGGGCAGTGGGCACAGAGCAGCCAGGACCTGCAGAGAGCTACTGGCCACGGATTCATGCACAGGGCTATTAGTAAAAATAATTTTAAAAAAGTAGAAAGGCCCTAACTGGTTTGGCTCAGTGGATAGAGCATCGGCCTGCGGACTGAAGGGTCCCAGGTTCGATTCTGGTCAAGGGCATGTACCTTGGTTGTGGGCACATCCCCAGTAGGGGGTGTGCAGGAGGCAGCTGATTGATGTTTCTCTCTCATCGATGTTTCTAACTCTCTATCCCTCTCCCTTCCTCTCTGTAAAAAATCAATAAAAAAAAAATATATATATATCAAAAAAATATATATATATATATTTTATATATATAAATCTACTACTATTTTATATATATAAATCTACTACTTTATATATATATTTATATAAATATATATATATTTTATATATATAAATATATATATATAAATATATATATAAATTATATATATATTTTATATATATATATAAATCAAAATATATATATAATATATAATATATATAAAATATATATATAAAATATATATATATATATATATATATATATATATTAGAAAGATTGTGCAAGACAAGAAGAGAAGATTGCCTAACACTGGAAGATACAAATTTGAACACAGCTGGGAACTGTGAATCTTGATATTATGAAAGTCTGTTACAATGGAGCATTAGGAGCTTAAAAAATCATAATATGTGGTAATATAAAGCAGAGCATATTATGCTAATAGAAAAGACAGTAAGTGGAGTGGCTTAGAGCATGTGCTTAGAAGCCAGATTTCAGCATTCATATTCCCACCCTGCCATTTATAAGCTATGGGAATTTAGGCAGGTTACTTAATTTCTCCTTTTATGTAGCTTCATCATTCGTAAAACACAGATGCTACTAATGCTTTCCTCATAGAACTGTTATGAGAATTAAGGAAGCAAATATAAATAAAGCACTTAGAAAAGGGCTGGTACATAGAAAGAGGTTTATTATTGTTGTTGTTGTAATTCCCTATCTTAAAGCAGGACCCATGACAACAAAAAGAAGGAAAAGTGAAGAGGGGCGGTCTAACATGTTTACACAGTAAATGCTAAGCGCAATGGGAATTAAGGTTGCAGTGTGGGTCATTCATTACTTTAAAAGAGGCTCTTAAAATTGTATTTCTTTGCTCTGAGGGTAAACCCACAAGAAGGCACATAGATTCCACTGATCCCATCCCTCACACCTCTATGTCCTGTCCAGGACAAATTTTATGATTTATTATTAAATACAAATTATTAGTTAAGTGCAATAAAGATTCTTTTGAAATACACTTTGGAAACCATACAGAAGTTGTTTTAAGAATATAAACCCAGCCCTGGCCAGTGTTGCTCAGTGGTTGGAGCGTCATCCTGTACATCAAAAGGTTTCTGTTTCCATTCCCCGGCAGGGCACATATCCAGTGGTGGTGGGTTTGATCCACGGTTGAGGTGCATACTTTCGATATCGTCCCTCCATTGTCCCCCCCACCTCCAACCTCACTGTCCCCTGCCAGTGTGGGCAGTTCTCTGAAATGTACCTCTCCAGTGTCTTCTCTGCATTTCCTCTGCCCTCCCTTTGGTACAGGACTTTATTATCTCTTACCTGAAGTAGTGCAATAGCCTCTCCTAACTGGTCTCTCCACACCTGGTGCTTCCACCCTCCAATCCTATTACGTACTCCATAGGCCTGCCTCCAAAGCATCAAGAGTTACCCATTGCCTACTGGGTTAAAGAACCTGACACCACCAATACTGCCCTACCCCACATTTCTTGCATATCTCTCAATACATCCCTGTGCCCTCCCTACATTACAGCCAGGTCACACTCAGTACCTTTCTTCAGTCACACTCAGTACCTTTTTACCTCCCTACATACGATTCTTTGTTTAATATAGATATGACTATGCATTTTAACTGTTGAAATCTTAACTATCCTTTAAGGACCATTTCATATGCCACCTCCTTTCCTGACTCCCTCAAACACACTTTATCTCTCCCTACTGTGAATACCCAAAAATTTCCATGATATGCTGTGATTTGTGAAAATTTATTAAGAACAGGAATTGTAACCCATTCAGTGTTTGAATAAAGCCTTGTATGTATTTTGAAACACAGACCCTAGAAAATACTACCTATTCACATGGTGGGAGTTTTTTGGGGCTTTTTTTCCATTGCTTTTTAAAGAGGGTGGAAGGGAGAGATGGAAGCGGCGGGGTGGGGGAGGGGAGGGAGGGAGAGAGAGAGACAGAGAGAGAGAGAGAGAGAGAGAGAGGGAGAGAGAAACATTGATGTGAGAGAAACACATCTGTTGATTGCCTTCCAAATGAGACCCAATCAGGGCAGGGGATTGAACCTGCAAACTCAGGTACGTGCCCTTGCCTGGGAATTGAACCCATGACCCTTTGGTGGGTGGGCTGGCACTCTAACCATTGTGCAACACCAGCCAGGGCCACAGTGGGAGTTTTAATAAACCATTATCCTGCTAAATTCTCATAATCCTTGTAAAATAGATATTATCTCCTTTTAAAAAAAAATGGTTAAGCAACTTGCTGTAGATCACATAGATAATAATTGAAAAAACTAGGATTTGAACTCAGATCTAAAGCTTATGCTGGTTCTACTATACTCCGCTGCTTCAGTATGAGACCTTTATTCGTATCTCTTGACCAGATACTTTTGGAATGCCCATTATGTGAAATGCACCATAGTTGACACTGAGATAATAGCGACAGACCTGAAACCTTTATGAACCTTACATCTCTTTACAGAATAGATGATCAATAAATATTTGTTGAATTGATTACAGTGAAAGGCATTTTCATAGTGAAGAAGACTGAGGTGGACTAACCAAAGATTGCAATATTCTTAGTCTGATCCAAAGGGAGAAGAAAGGAACAAAAAAGAGAAAGATCTTGTAAGTACTAAGAGCCCAGAAACTTTGTCATACTGTTAATGTCCCTAGAAGTCCAAAGGGCCAGCTGTCTCAGAATTAGTTACAGATTATACAAATGTTTACTAATATGAAATCAAATAAAGATTATGAAGGTGTTTCCACGAAGGTTTTAGACCAAGGTTTGGAAAACTTTTATTCCCAAACTTTGCTGAACTGAGAACTCCAATAAGCACATAAGTTTAAAAGCAAGCAATAAAGAAACTCTAATTGTCTGGTTTTATGTTTTGTTTTTAATTTCAGAAAGAGGAAAGGAGAGGAGAAGGGAGGGAAGAGAAAGAGAGAGAGAGAGAGAGAGAAAGAGAGAGAGGTGGAGAGACCAGTGTTGGTTTCGGTTTTGGATGTTAGTCAGCATGAGGTTTGGGCTGCACCTCGCTGCCATCTTCCCCTTTTTATATCCCCCTTTTCAGGGCCACCTCCACTTCCCCCCATCTCTCCCCTCTCAGTGATTGAGCTTTAGATCCTCAGCCTGGCTCGCATCTAGCTTCCCACTCCCCTTCTCCCAGTGCGCTCATTGCAGGGAGACACAGGTCAGCTCCCGGGTCTTAGAACACTCACTCCACCCGTCTTCGCCAAGGCAGCTTCGAGGTTTGCGCCCCCAGGGCCCGTTGACCAATGGGCAAGCCCGAGTGCTGGAACGCGACTCGCTATTGGTTGGCCGAGCCATGGTGAGAGATGGTGCGGTGCCCGTTCTCGCCAAGGGTGAGAGCTGTGGGCGGTTGTTAAGGCGACCGTTCGTGACGCAGCGCCACCAGGCCGAGCCGCCCGCAGATGATTGGCTGGCCGATCGGACGATCCTTTCTCATTGGCCGCGGGCTCGGCAGGCTCCGAGCGTGCGTAAGCTGAAGGTTCCTTCCGCTCCCCGTCTCCGTTGACTGGAGACAGGCGGAGCGCCGGCCGCGGGGTTCGGTGACCTCTAGTGAGATCAGGAGGTGAGGCGGGCGGTGGCCGCGGAGGGGATCGGGACGGCGGGGAGCGGGGTAGCAGTGGCCGCGGGGTGGCATTCGGGCCGTGTTGGTGGCCGTTTTCGAGCTCTGCCAGGCCTTGGGAAGGGGCAGGTGGCATCTCCTGTGGACCAGACTAAGCTGCGGGGGTGGCTTTCCGGGGGGGTAGCCCTGTCCCTCGGGGACTAGGATTAGATGTCCTTGAGGCGCGGCCGACCGCGGCCCGACACCTATGCCGGGGGAGCCCGGGAGCCAGGCTGGGCCTGAGCGGAGGGCGGCGGTCAGCGGTCGGCGGGGCGGACCAGCGTTTGCCGGACCTGCTCGATCGCCTTAGGCGGTGCTGGCTGCGCCGTCTCGATCATTGAGATGAAAGGGTGCCCGGAGAGTGACCTGGGAGGCCCCTCGATTCGAGAAATGTTGGGGGATGGGGGCGGCCCGGCCCGCAGCTCGCGGAGTGCGCGCTGGAAGGTCCATCCGGTGCCGGCGCCCACGCCCAGGCGGTGCTGTTCGTCAGCACCTTCCTCAGTGATGTGGCTTCATTTTCCCGGCGCCAACTCCGGGCAGGGGGAAAAACTGTGGGTCTGCAGAGATGTGTTCGCTTATTGCCAGGAGAAACGGGTTGAAGATGCGGAACCCAGGGACTTAAAGGATTCTTCTTTGCTTTCTTATTCTTATTTTATGTATGTATGTATGTATGTATGTATGTATGTAAGCGGCGTAGACTCCTTATTGCCGATGTCCTTTAGTCCAAACCTTTAGGTTTTGCGGAATTATATTTGGCTTTAATTAGGAAAAACCTACGTTGGAGGTTCAAATATCGCACGGTCAGATTTCTGCGGTAGGAGAAGGTTGACGTGTACTCCATCTTATATGGTGTATTGAACTATTCCAGGGCTGGAGGACATGCCTTCTCAGGTTTGGTGCTGAAAAGTTATAGGGAACATTGCTTCCAGGCCACGCTAAATAGTCGTGCATAATGTCAGCACCTTCCGATGCAGAAAATGTATTTTTTGTTTGCTCGTGAATTTGTTTTTCACTCCATGCAATGAAAGACGTTGTATGACATAGAGGTGATCTAGCAAAGGCCTGGAGTGTACACTGGGGTGGATAGATTGGACTTCAAGGACCTGTTTGGTTGTAGTGTCTTTTCCAGATTTATGGTGAGCTTGCCAGGGAGGGAAAATGGGAACTAGTAACATGAAGGTTTAAAAAAAATTGCGCAAAGGTTACACCATTAACAGGAAAACTCAGCGTGTGGCACGAGCATTTCAAGATAAAGTGTGTGCGGATGTGTGTGCTGTTTTTATTCTTGTATGATCCAGTTTATAGTCCACGGATAATCAGATATACAGGATGGGTCAAAAGTAGGTTTACTGTTGTTCGTATGGAAAAATAACACAATAATTAATAAAAATATAATAATAAGCTCTGTTCCACATATTCACAACTGTAAACCTACTTTTGCCCCACCCTGCATATCAATATCCTTTTAGGTTGATCCATATGAAATTGCTGCCAAAACCGGTTTGGCTCAGTGGATAGAGCGTCGGCCTGCGGACTGAAGGGTCCCAGGTTCGATTCCGGTCAAGGGCATGTACCTGGGTTGCGGGCATATCCCTAGTAGGAGATGTGCAGGAGGCAGCTGATCGATGTTTCTCTCTCATCGATGTTTCTAACTATCTCTCTCCCTTCCTCTCTGTAAAAAATCAATAAAATACATTAAAAAAAAAAAAAAGAAATTGCTGATATTTGAAATTTCACTTTTTTACCTACAAAAATAGCAGTTTCATATAGTTCCACTTAATACGTTGTCAAAACTGTGGAGCTCTAGCTTTATAAGTGAATAAAAAGATGTGACTTACAAGCAGGTAGCATATACTAGAATTGAGTGTAGAATCCATGCTTCCTGATTTCCAGTGCAGGAAATTATATTTTCTCCCTAGGACATTAGGTTGTATGCTAGATCCTGTTGGAACTAAAAATGGCTGAGAATAAGACAAAGTACTACTTAACTTCAAAGAAGCAACATACACAGCAATTAATTTGAGAGCAGTGTAAGCTAGTGTATAATCAAATACTGGAATGTGTAGCACAGGTGGAGTGCTGAGGGGGAGGAAGGAATTAGGATGCCAAAGCATCCTTTTCTGCAGTTGGCCATGGTAGGTGGTTTCAGTAGCATACTGGAGTAGAGTTTGAGGATTCTATTGAATTTAAATTATCCATTCTTTTGAAAAACCTTGTGAAATGTTTGTATCACACTTCAGTCCGAATAAGCAAGGCATACATTGCCTATTTAACTTGATGTTTAAAGTAAATTTTATTTTTATTGCAGCATGGCATAAATACTGCCTATTGAATTTGCATGAGCCGACCTGTAGCCTGCTGGTGCCACTTGCAACTGCTGATAAAGGTGTAAGATTGGATTCCATGGCATTTAAATGCTTTGCATAATCACAGAGAAATGGGGAGGGTGCTTATGAGAAATGAGTTTACAGTTATGGTTACTTTTGACACACCTTTGTATATCCCATTACTCAGTTTGTATTTCCAAATAGGTCAGGTTCTCTGTGTTTAGGTATGGTTTAAGGGATCATGTGTAATTCTTTTCCTGAATGTTGCAAAGATGACTTTACACCCAGGAAAGAAATGTCACAGAATTGACAGTGCTACCATGAAATCTTTTTGAGGGAAAATATAATGTGCTGAATATATAATTATAGGTTAATAATGCTAAACTGATTTGTGATCAAATTGGGGTCCCTTCTTGCTAGTGGCTCAGATTTTAATTCAACTGAATTAACTTTTTAATAGTGAAGGATATGTTGACTTGATAGGGATTAACCGAAATTGAAGGGTTTTGGGAGAGGAAGTGTTACAAATCATTTTAACCTGGTTTTGACTCCCCTTGATTTTTTTAGATTGCTTTGCAGGTGTGTTTTTGTTTTGTTTTTTAATATAAGAAAGAAGTTATGTGATAGAAGACCATCATGAAATACTAAGTCTCTTGTGAGACTTTTGGTTGTAATGAAGTAGCGTTCAAATCTAAGATATGATTAATAATCTCCAATACCTTAAGGCCAGGTCCCTGCTAATTTAATAGAAAGTATTTATGTTATTGTTCATTTTCCACAATAGAATATAAAATGTAGCCTCATTCTCCACCTCATCTCCCTGTAATATATTCCCTGAATACTCAGCACTCAGCCTTTTGACTGGGGGCTGAGAATGGTAGGGGATTATGTTCAGATCTTGGTGACTTAAAAAAAGTTATCTTTATGTCTGTTTCAAGATGTGTCAATAAAATAGATGCTACTGCAGTTTAAGAATTTATTTTTAATCAAGCAGATATTTGTTGAGCAACTGCTATGAGTACAAGTGCTAAGGATAAAATGAATTAAGACATAGGGGAGAAGGTTGAAAAACAGGAATAAACACAGGCAGATGCATGACACGTTTATATATCTTAGTGACTGCCAGATTTTTAAAATGGAGATCCACAGTACAAAATACATGTAATATTAGAAGCCAGTACGTAGTCATGTATGTATAGTTTCATGAAACAGAAAGTTTCGAGTAGTAATGCCTACCCATACTATATTTCTTGCCAGAGCTATTTTTTTTCTATTTTATTTTATTTTAAAATGTTTTTTTTCTGACTCAAAATTGATTTCTTAATTTAATTGATCCAGTGACTTGTACTTAGAAAACCATGTATGGTTTCTATGTAAAGAATATAAAGGAATGCAGTGAGAGATGTTTGCTTTGCTCTCTTTAGATAGATTTGGTCCCTTTATATATATTAACTAGAGGCCCAGTGCACAAATTTTTGTGCACTTGGGGGCGTCCGTTAGCCCGGCCTGTGCCCTCTTGCAGTCTGGGACCCCTCGGGGGATGTCCACCTGCTGGCTTAGGACTGCTCCCCGGGGGGAGTGGGCCTAAGCTGGCAGACAGACATCCCTCTGGCAGCCCGGGAGCCCTCGGGGGATGTCCACTTGCCAGTGGGGAGCAAGTGTAAGCTGCAGTCAGACATCCTTAGCGCTGCTGAGGAGGCAGGAGAGGCTCCCGCCACCACCGCTGTGCTGGCAGCCATCAGCCTAGCTTGTGGCTGAGCAGAGCTCCTCCCATGTGGGAGTGCACTGACCACAGGGGGCATCTCCTGCATTGAGCGTCTGCCCCCTGGTGGTCAGTGTGTGTCATAGTGACCAGTCATTCCCAGTTGTTCTGTTGTTAGGGTCAATTTGCATATTACCCTTTTATTATATAGGATGCTTTCTTTACCTTAATTTTTTGCCTTTTTATTTTCTGTCTTCAATGAATTAATCATTTTCTTAGTTATCACCATAAATGTGAGATTCATTTGAATTTTTGCTAGTGTCAATCAGCTTACATTTTAAATCCTAATTTCAATGGATTTTTATGAGTAGTCAATATTCTGTATCATAAGCATTAATTTTAGAGTAAGAAGTAAGACTTGCAAGTTCCTATATTAGAGTTCAATGACTGTATTAGTTTTTTGTTGTTTTTTTTTTTAAATCAGAATATCAAAATTGTGATTATTTAGCCAGCAAACATGGGGAAGTTTAATCATAGTAGTGGTAGATCAAAATTACCTATATGTTCTGTGGGGAATTTTTGAATGCTATAGACACATCCTTTGGTCAGCCATCCTTTTCTTTCAGTAATGTAGCATTTTGATTAGCTATAAAAGTTTGGTTTAGGAAAAGACTTTTCTCTGGTAATGACAATATTAGGAAGTTAAACATCATTTGGCTAGTGACATTATGCTATATATTGGATGGAATGTTAAAGTGTAATGGGCCCCTTCCTTGAGGGGCTTTAAACTAAGATCGTTTACAGGACACTCAAGGAGTAGATTCTTTGGTATTTTTACCTTTTGCATAACCAGAATGTGGAGAAGGAAGAGTGTGCTTATATGCATTTTACATTGGGGTAATTAGAAAATTAATATGAATAGTTGTTTCTCACTTTTGTCTTGTGCTTTATTGCTCTCCTTGGCTCAGATAATATCAAGGGCTGAGATATTTATTTGTTTTGACCTTAAATGCCTGAATTCATACAATTATAAGAAATAGTTGTTCTTAAGTTAGTTGCTAGTAAATAATAGAGGATATAAGTGTTGTGAGTAAGAAGTAATAACAGTCATCTTATTTTGGTTTTTATAACTATTTTCCAAAATTATAAGGAGCACTATCAAATAGTGTTATTCAAATGTTTAAGATACTGTGCATACAATAGCAGGGTTTATAACATTTTTTTCCTAAAAATACAGTCAGCTGTGTACTAATTATTCATACTTGATATTCCTTTCAGGATCCAAGTATTCTGTAGCTACAATGTTGTCAAGACTTTTCCGAATGCATGGCCTCTTTGTGGCCTCCCACCCCTGGGAAGTCATAGTGGGAACAGTGACACTGACCATCTGTATGATGTCCATGAACATGTTTACCGGCAACGATAAGATCTGTGGTTGGAATTATGAGTGTCCAAAGTTTGAAGAGGTTTGTGAAATTAATTCAATATTGGCTCAAGAAAATTACACTTTCAACTTCTAAAGAGTATCTTATCTTCTATTAGAGACCATATAATCAAAAAATTGAGTAAAATATTTTGGTATTTATGAACTTAACCTCAAATTTTCATTTACTTATGTAGTATGAAAATGTATTTGACACACTCTTCTTTTGCCTTTCTCTACACAAATGGGTGTAATTGGCTCTACTTGAGAAATACAGCTTTTATAACTGACTAACAATGAGTGTTTGGCTTAAACAGTGGATTGTTTAAAAATGGATTTAATTTTTTAAAAATATATTGTTATTGATTTCAGAGAAGAAAGGAGAGGGAGAAAGAAACAATGATGAAAGAGAATCATTGATTGGCTGCCTCCTGCATGCCCCCTACTTGTGATGCAGCCCACAACCTGGAACCCCTCTGTCCGCAAGCCTACGCTCTATCCACTGAGCCAAACCAGTTGGGGCAGATTTAATTTTTGATTCGCATATTTAATATTTTTATTTGACTTGTACTGTGCCTATACTTATATTATCATAATATGTAAACGAATGATATTTTATCATAATATGATGCATACAAAATAAAAATTCTTATTTTTGAGTGCTTATTTTAAAAGCTATAGCTATTGTGATTTTTTTTTTTTGTCTCTCCCAATAGGATGTTTTGAGCAGTGACATTATAATTCTGACAATAACACGATGCATAGCAATCCTGTATATTTACTTCCAGTTTCAGAATTTACGTCAACTTGGATCAAAATATATTTTGGGTAATCATTTCATACATTTAACTTCTTTGTGTGCCATCAGATTTTTTTGCTTGCTGTGGAAATACACCTGGTCAAATCATGTGTATGGAAATGTATGTATTGCTTAATGTGTGCTGCAAGCATTTAATAATTTACTTTCTTTTTATTGGGAGTTAGACTTTCTAGTATTTAAGACCTTAATAATCTGGAGAAAATAATAATTCTTTTAGAATATTGATAAGTCTGTATGTTTTTTTATGTGTGTAATAAAGGATGAAATTTTTCAGTTTGTTCAATTTTGTCATTTTAGGTATTGCTGGCCTCTTCACAATTTTCTCAAGTTTTGTATTCAGTACAGTTGTCATTCATTTCTTAGATAAAGAATTGACAGGCTTGAAGTAAGTATTTAAAGCATAAATATACTTTTTTCAAAATATTTTTATATTTTTTCAAAATATAGTAAGAACTTCTAAAGTTGTAATATAAATTTTCAGAAGTTTTAGAAAATACAAGGAAAGTTTTCATGCAATCTTTTAGCTATTTTTAAAACTTGTTAACATTTTGGTATATATCCTTTGCCACTTTTTTAATACTTAAAGAAAACTTCTGAGATCATCTATAATAATAGAAGTGTAATATGCTAATTAGACCAGACAGCCCAACGACCTTCTGGACGAAGCAGGGGCTGCGAGGGCTGAGCCCCTCGCAATAATTTTATGCATCGGGCCTCTAGTCTATATATATACTGCTTTATAACTTATGCCTACTAAATCGTTTATCAACATCTTTGCATTTCCTTAATACTAAACTAAATTATTTGTAGTGGCTGTCTAGTATTCCTCTGTATAAATACATTGTAGTTTATTTACTTAACCCTGTATGGCTGGATTGTTAGGTTATTTAATTTTTTTATTAATAAAAACACTGTTGAATGCCTTTGAAGCTAAATTTTTGTTTATATTCATGGTCATTTTCTTAGGATACATTCTTAGGAATGAGATAGTGGCTGTGTAAATTTTAAGTACTTTTGAGTGCTATGTTTTGCAAATTTACCCTCCAGTAGGGTTGTTTAGTTTATCCTCCCACAAGTCATGATAAATGAAAGAAAATTATATTTTTCTCCCCCCAACCCCCCATGCTAAATCAAGGTGACATTGTTTACTAAAGATGCTGTTTGGTATAAAATTAGCAAAAGGTATTTCTGAATAAATATATTTACACTTTTAACAGATGTTTTGAATAACTAAAATGTTTAGCTTTGTCAAAGGAATATAGGGTATATACTTTTTCTTTGCAAAAAAAAATTACACATAAAATCATACAATGTAAGGGGGGGAAAGTTTTGTTTTAGAAAGAATTTTTTAAGCCATATTTTTCCCTCTGTTAAATGCACCTCATTATCTTGTGTGTTGTTTTTTTTTCTCCAGTGAAGCTTTGCCCTTTTTCTTACTTCTGATTGACCTTTCCAGAGCAAGTGCACTAGCAAAGTTTGCCCTCAGTTCCAACTCACAGGTAAGTCATTTATGACACAGATGTTAATAGTATTCCTTTTTTTTTTTTTTAGTTTGTTTACATTAATAAGAAGGGTTAATAGAGTTTCTTCATAGTCCAAGATTTAGGAATTGCCTACAATTGTAAGTTCAATTATCAAGTCCTAAGACTGGTCTTCTTAAGTGGCCTAGGAATGGTCCCATTTATCTAACAACTCAATTATAATTCCATAGCTTCTGGAATTTGGAATCTTCCCCATTTTCCTTTTTGAAGGTTTCAGAAATTAAAGTTATATTTTGGACTTTTGGATAAGTAAGAGTACGTACCTAATAAAATACAGGATAGGACCATGGAAGAGATTCTCAGTAGATTTATTTCTAACTCTTTTGAAAACTAGCCTTATTTCCAACCTAAAGTTTTCTCTTGGTGTTCATTAGTCACTTTAAAGAACCTAACATTTTAACAATCTTTCATTAGAGTATCTGAGTATAAAATAGCATGTACTAAAAAAAAAAAAAAAGAAGAAGATCCAGGGAGCAACCACATTTGTTGCTCTGTTTAAAAAAAAAGGAGTTTTTAAAAGAAACCTCCTAAGTGTAGCTTAAAGATCACTCTGGGAGGAAATAAAGAGAAATTCCTTTCAGGTATTTAGAAACTATAATTAAAAGTCATCCCTTAACTGGTTTGGCTCAGTGGATACATGTACTTTGGTTGCGGGCACATCCCCAGTGAGAGGTGTGCAGGAGGCAGCTGATCAATGTTCCTCTCTCATCAATGTTTCTAACTCTCTATCCCTCTCCCTTCCTCTCTGTAAGAAATCAATAAAATTATATATAAAAGAAAAGAAAAGAAAAAAGCATGTATTTCTGCCTTGATTTTATAATTTGAGGAATAGTTATGATCTTTTGAGCCAAGGGTATGATTTAGGTTTTATAATACTAACATGGTCTCCAAAATTTTGCAACTAAGAACTTCTGTCAATGGTAGCCAAAATATAAAATGTTGTAAAATTATATGAGATTTAAATGGCAGGATTAATGCACCACTTCATAGGAATCTTTGCAAGAAATATCTTATTCAGTGGAAAGGAAAAGCAGGGCACTATATATGTTTTTTGTTTGTTTTTAGTCCACTGTACTATTAGTGTACTTTGCATTTAGAATGCCTATTAGTTGTATCATATTGTATATTTTATTCTTTGCAAATAAGTTAGATTTCAGTGGAAGCCCTAGCATGCTCCCTAACATTTTTTAAGTTGTTTGGGCTTTACCCTCATTGATGTGTTTGGTCTTTTGTTTTAGGATGAAGTAAGGGAAAATATTGCTCGTGGAATGGCAATTTTAGGCCCTACGTTCACCCTTGATGCTCTTGTAGAATGCCTTGTGATTGGAGTTGGTACCATGTCAGGTTTGTAAGCAATTTTTAATATAGTTCAAAGTAAGTTTTTAATAAAGAGGGGAAAAAGAACATCTTAGATTGCATTGGGTTATTATTAAATCCTGACTTTTAAAAGTCTGATAACACTCTTAAAATTTTTGATTGTGTGAGTATGTGGGTATATTTGACCTCTCTGTCTGTTAGTTTTAATATAAACTTAGTAGTAGCAGGTTACTGATTTATTTTTCACTCTTGCCTTCTTTTTCAGTGCATCTTCCTTTCCATGACTTTGTCTGTGGTGCTTTTGTTCTTTGCTTTGTTTGTATTCGAAGGCTTTTCTGGAAAGCACCTTCCAGACCCTGCTGTTGCCTCTATGTACTAAATTAGTGACTTGGTTCCTTATGTATTACTGTCATGTAGAGATAGTATAAGAGTCAGGAGTTGTCGGCCCTGGCCAGGTAGCTCATTTGGTTAGAGCGTCTTCCTGGTATGCCAAGGTGTTATGGGTTTGATCTCTAGTCAGGGTACATAGAAGAAGCAACCAATGAATATATAAACAAGTGCAACAACAAATTGATGTTTCTTTCTCCATTTCCCTCTAAAATCAATCAAATTAAAAAATATATTTTTTTAAGTTGGGAGTTGGTTAGAGGTTGGATTCTCCTAATAGGATGGTAAGAAGATTTAGTCTGACAGTATGTAGTATATCTAGTTGGAGAGGAGAGAATTAGATGTTAAATATCAAACACAGGACTCTGTTATAAAGGACAAAAATTATGGTCTGGCTTGGAATTTTGCCAGAATGAATATATCGTGCTGTTGTGGAGGTTTTCTAAATCATTGAATAATTTTCTCATGTAGGCCAAAATGTAGTTAACTCCTGTTACCGTATATTTTCTAATACCTTAGTGCCCTTAATAAGGGGCTTCATTCTTTCAGAAATAAATTATCTAAGTTGTTTTTTTTTGTTAATCCTCACCTGAGGATTTTTTTCCCATTGCTTTTAAGAGAGAGTGGGAGGGAGGGGAAAAGGGGAGAGAGGAGAGAGACATCGATGTGAGAGAGACACATCCATCTGTTGTCTCACACACTCCGACCGAAGCTAGGAAGAAACCCAGGTACACGCACTTGACCAGGAATTGACCCCGTGACCCTTCCGTGTATAGTCTGAGGCTTCAACCATCGTGCCACACCAGCCAGAGCAAATTAAGTTGTTTTTTTTAAATATATTTTATTGATTTTTTTACAGACCAGCTAGGGCTAAATTAAGTTTTAAGAATAGTTAGTTGTTATTAGTTGAGGTCTCTTTACTAGGTAGTGTATAAAAAATATAATGTTTCCTTTTTATTTTAGTTTTTTATTTCAAGAAAAACGATCTTAAATATAATAATGTTACCTGCAATAAACATTAATATCTCAAGAAAAACGTTTTAAATATGATGTTACATGCAATAAACACTAATTATTCAAGAAAAATCTTACATATTACATTCAATAAACATCAATATTTCAAGAATAAAAGGATTTTAAGTATAATAATATTACCAAAACTTTACTAACATAGTATGATATCACAAAAGTTGTAGGAAATATTAAAAATCTGCAAATAACAGGATTCTATTATATTCTAGAATATTTTTTCCCCTTTGGCTCTATTTTTGTTTATCAGTTGTTCATTGTTGTTCATTATATTCCACAAATGAGTGAGATCGTATGATATTTATCTTTCTCCATCTGGGTTATTTCGCTTAGCATGGTGCTTTTAAAGTCTATTTTGTCAGATGTATTGCTACTCCAGCTTTTTTTTTTTCTTTTCCATTTGATGGAAAACTTTTTTCCATCCCTTCATCTTCATCCTGTGTGTGTCTGTTGTTTTGAGAGGGTCTCTTGTAGGCAGCATATAGTTGGGTCATGTTTTTGTATTCATTCAGCTATCCTACGCCTTTTGATTGGAGCATTTAATCCATTTACATTTAGGGTTATTATTGAGAGATACTTATTTATAGCCATTTTAATTCTGTATGGCTAGGTTTCTCTCTTTGTTTCTTCTCAGCAGTCCCTTTAGCATTTCTTGTAATGCTGGCTTGGTGGTGGTGAACTCCTTTAGCCTTTTTTTTGGTCTAGGAAGCTCTTTATTTGGCCGTCTATTTTGAATGATAGCCTTCTGGATATAGTAATCTTGGTTTCAGGTCCTAGCTTTCCTTTACCTTGAGTACTTCATGCCATTCCCTTCTGGCCTGTAGAATTTCTGATGAGAAATCAGGTGTCAGCCTTATGGGAACTCCTTTGTAGGTAACAGTTTTCTTTTCTCTTGCTACCTTTAAGAGTCTCTCTTTGTCTTTAATTTTTGGCATTTTAATTATGATGTGTCTAGGCGTGGGCCTGTTTGGGTTCTTCTCTTTTGGGGTTCTCTGTTCCTCCTGAACTTGTGTGACTTTTTCCTTTACCTGGTTAGGGAAGTTTTCTGCCGTTATTTCTTCAAACACCTTCTCTACTCCTTTCTCCCTTTCTGCCTCTTCTGGCACACCTGCTATTCTAATGTTGTTACATTTCACATTGTCCCACAGCTCCCTTAAGCTGTCCTATGGTTTTTTAATTGTTTTTTTTTTCTTTTTGGTTCTCTAATTAAGTGATATTTTCAACTCTGTCTTCCAACTCACTGATTTGATCCTCAGCTTCCCCTAATCTGTGTATTCCTTCCAGTGTGTTCTTTATTTGTGCAATGTCATTCTTTATCTCAAACTGTTCTTTTTTCATAGTTACTATATCTTTTTTCATATTGTTGAGCATTTTTAACATCATTTCTCTGAACTCTGTTTCCGATAAATTTCTTATCACTGCTTCATTTATCTCTTCTGGAGAATTTGCTAGTTCTTTCACTTGGAGGTTGTTTCTTTGTTTCCTTATTTTGGTTGTCTGCTTGGGTTTGTGACTGTTTTAGGTAGATCCTCTATAACTCAATCTCTAGTGCAGAACAGTGTTAAAGGCTGTTTCTGACTAATTGGATCAGGCTAAGACTCAAAGCCTCTTAGACCGACTCTGTCTACAGATAAATAGGATTTGACTTGATTTGCCCCCAGGCAATTGTCCTCAGGTGTGATGAGTTTTTTTCCAACAGGGTTGGGGCAGTTGCTTCTGCCTGGAGGCTAATTGTTATTTTAATCTCTTAAGTGGCCTCAAGGCAGATGTCTATGTGGGAAAGATGTCCTCCACTGTGTGAGGGAATGACCCAGCCCAGTGTCTGCCTTCAGAGCTCTAACCCCGACTCCCCAGTCCTGGGTTCTGCTCTCACAGCTCCAGTTCACTTCACCCTCCCTCTGCCAGAGCACAGGGTGGATGGCTCCACAGGGAATTTTTGTGTATTGGTCCTTTAGGAGGGTGCTTGAACTTTCAGCTGCCACTCCCTGGCAGACAGCACCCCACTGCTTTTCACAGCTAGATGTTATGTTGGTACCCTCCTCAGTTTGGTGCTCTCTGCTGGGGAGCCCAGCTTTGGGATTAGATCCCGGAGTTCTCAGTGGCACCCCCTACAGCTGAGATATCTCTGCGAGACTTCAGTTGCCATCTGTGGATGCCCAGCCAGCCCTTTCGCGCCTCCACCCCTCCTCCTACCAGGCTCTATGCAGTCGCCACCTTCAGTCGTTGGGTATCAGGGTTCTCTCCTGTGAGTTTTCCATTGATTATTCAGGAGGCCTTTCCGTATTTCAGTTGTAATTCCAGCTTGTTCCTGGGAGGATGTCTGTGTAGCATCCTCCTACTCCGCCGCCATTTTTAATCTTCATTTTATTCTAAAAATATAATGTTTCTTAAAACTTTCTGAAGGGTCAATTTTGTTCAGTTATTTAATCTGTCATTCAACAAATTTTATTTTGCAAAGA
This sequence comes from Myotis myotis, assembly GCF_014108235.1. NCBI lineage: Eukaryota > Metazoa > Chordata > Mammalia > Chiroptera > Vespertilionidae > Myotis > Myotis myotis. Next base: position 40,343,203 of record NW_023416357.1, read on the forward strand.
GGATATTTTTAAAATATTTTTTTTAAATGTACCTTCTTTAAAATTTTTTTGGTTAAAGTTCTGAGTTTTTGACAAAAATATAGTCATTTAACCACCACCACAATCAAGAAAAATGTTTTTGATTAGGTGAAAACATACCTTTGATTTTATTCAAGCAAAAGCATATAAAAAGATGAAGAGGATCAGCCAGGAGCTAGTAGTCGGCCATGAAACCAAGGATTAATCATTTGAAACTTATATGGAAAGCAGTGGAAACTAATGTGGCAAGTACGGTGATGAGTTTGTCACAATAGGTCAGAGAAGTGGACAAAAGAAGTGATTAGGTTTATAGTTGGAGAAGCCAGTCAGGAGACATTTACAGCTATACCAATATGGTATAATGATCAGAGATTTGGCTAAAGGAAAAAAATAATAATAAGGAAAAGGACAGGTTTAGCACATTAATCTGTAGGGTTAGGAAATAACCCTTTAGAAAGCCATTAAAAAGGAAAAAGTCTTTGCTTTCTGGAATATATAGATAAGTGCTCTTTGTATGGTAGCAATGCCTGGAGAACCTACGGCAACAGCAGTAGTTACTGTTGTACAGAGGGAAATAGGAGATCGCCAAGATGTAAAAAGCATTGGTTAAGTATAGTTTTCATGGTCTTGGGTTTGAAAAGATTAAATTTGACTGTTATTTAAAACATAGGTTATTCATAATCCTTTTGTTATTGCCATTTTGTATTCTCTTTAATTTCCATATTTGGGAGTAATTGCTATAGATTTTTTTTAAATACAATATATGCTCTTGTTTTATTATTTAGTCATGATGTATTGCAATTCAGAAAATAAAATAAAACTGAGTTTTTTGTATTATATTTGTTGGCAATTTTTGTAGGAAAAGGGAATTTTTAAATTTATATTTTAAAACATTTTTATATTTAATATGAGTGATGTTTTGCTTTTGAAAAGTGAGGGAGTAGGATTTGATTATATAAAATCTTTTCCAACTCTATAATTTTGTTACCTTCTATTTGAGAAGATTACTAAATAATATCTTAAACAGTTTGAGTTGCCTTTTTGCATCATATCATTTTTCAAACAGAGCAATAAAATTAACCAAAATTATAAAAACATCAATAGGTACTACAGAGGCTAAATTGAAATGAGAGTTCAGTAGTACACATAAAATACTTACTATGAAAACAACATTTTTATTATGATACTATATCAGGAATCACTTAACTGGCAGCAGCATGTTTTACATTTAAAAAAAGTCTTTGGTGCTGAAACCGGTTTGGCTCAGTGGATAGAGCGTCGGCCTGCGGACTGAAGGGTCCCGGGTTCGATTCTGGTCAGGGGCATGTATCTGGGTTGTGGGCACATCCCCAGTGGGAGATGTGCAGGAGGCAGCTGATCGATGTTTCTTTCTCATCAATGTTTCTAACTATCGCTCTCTCCCTTCCTATCTGTAAAAAATCAATAAAATATGTTTTAAAAAAAAAAGTCTTTGGGCCCTGACCGGTTTGGCTCAGTGGATAGAGCGTCAGCCTGCGTACTGAAGAGTCCCAGGTTCGATTCCGGTCAAGGGCATGTACCTTGGTTGCAGGCACATCCCCAGTAGGGGTTGTGCAGGAGGCAGCTGATTGATGTTTCTCTCTCATTGATGTTTCTAACTCTTTGTCCTTCTCCCTTCCTCTCTGTAGAAAATCAATAAAATATATTTTTTAAAAAAATGTCTTTGGTCCACAGGTAAATTGCTTTTATGTTAACAAGTAGAATTGGACCAATAATATAAAACTGAAGGGTTTGCTCCATTAGATATCCTTATTTCAAAACAGTATTTTTAAAAGGGAGATTATCAACTGTATATTAAATGCTCCCATAATGCCTGGCGTTGTGATTTTGGGGACATGGGAGAAGACAGTTAATTCCTCTGTGCTCTCAGGCCTGGCATCACCTCTGAGTTTCTAATTCTTTTTCCAGTAGATGACAAGGAGATAACATACTAACATTTTCATATATTTGTCTAACTATGGGAAGAGTCCTTGTGATGTATACAGCATCAGAAATGCACATACTTCATTAATTATACATTAAATTTTTCTCTTTCCAGGAGTACGTCAACTTGAAATTATGTGCTGCTTTGGCTGCATGTCAGTTCTTGCCAACTACTTCGTGTTCATGACTTTCTTTCCAGCTTGTGTTTCCTTGGTTTTAGAGGTAACTACAGTTCTTATACAACATTACACACTTGATCTTAGCCAAAAGGCCGAGAAGCGATTATCTTATACAACATTAATAGACGAGTAATACTTCTCATTGTATCACTTCACCTAAAAAAAATTAATGCCTTCTAATGTAACACTGACTTACTTTGTAGCTTTCTCGGGAAAGCCGCGAGGGTCGTCCAATTTGGCAGCTCAGCCATTTTGCCCGAGTTTTAGAAGAAGAAGAAAATAAACCGAATCCTGTTACTCAGAGGGTTAAGATGATTATGGTAATTACATCGCTTTCTTCTCCCTTCACTGTCTTCTGTTCCAATGTCATACTCTGCTTTTCAGTTTTATTTTTCTTTTGTCATCCTATAATTTTTGGTATTCTCTGATTTTCCTCTTCCCTTTTCTTAACTTGTTTCTCAGAGGCTCCTGGTCTTTCTTAGTGTCTCTCCCCTAAACAGATTTTTCAAGTTCCTCCACTTATCTCTCACTGAAAACCTGTTCTTTGGAATGTGTTCAGTAGTTCAGTGAGGCCAATACTTTAGTCATGGAGCAAGCTTGGGGCTTTTCATTCCTGTACGGGGAGGCCAAGGAAGATAGTATATCTTGTTATTCAGTTGCTAAGGATGAGAAGCTTAGGTTTTATTGATATGAGAAGATGCATAATTTTTTAAAAACTTTATTTCAGTCTCTAGGCTTGGTTCTTGTTCATGCTCACAGTCGCTGGATAGCTGATCCTTCTCCTCAAAACAGTACAGCAGAAAATTCTAAAGTTTCTTTAGGATTGGATGAAAATGTGTCCAAGAGGATTGAACCAAGTGTTTCCCTCTGGCAATTTTATCTCTCTAAGTAAGTTCCCTGAGACCTACTTTGCTGTATATTAATCTTGGTACTCTATGCTTCTGAAAGTTTAGGTTATGCCTTTATATTTTTGAGGAATTTAATTTGCTTTCTTTTATTTAGAATGATCAGCATGGATATTGAACAAGTTATTACCCTAAGTTTAGCTCTCCTTCTGGCTGTCAAGTATATCTTCTTTGAACAAGCAGAGACAGAATCGACACTTTCATTGAAAAACCCCATCACGTCTCCTGTAGTGACCCCAAAGAAAGTGCCAGATGATTGCTGTAGACGGGACCCTGTAGTGGCCAGAAATAACCAGAAAGGCCATGCAGTGCAGGAGGAGGCAAGGATAAACAAAGAAAGAAATGGTAATTTCTTAGTCTCTTCATTCTCTATTCTTAAAATGCTGATTTGTCAAGAAGTTGAGTCAGCTTTAAAACTTACGTTCGGTGTAGTGAATTTTCTTTTGATCTCTTGAACAGTTGAGGTTATAAAACCTTTACTGGCGGAAACTGACACCTCACACAGAGCTACATTTGTGGTTGGTAATTCCTCCTTGCTCAATACTTCACCGGAACTGAGGACACAGGAACCTGAAATCGAACTTCCTAAGGAGCCTCGGCCTAATGAAGAATGTCTACAGATACTTGGGAATGCAGAGGTGAGGAGAATAAAATAAACTCAAAGCTTGATATTTGCCTTAAGAAAAGGAGCTTTTTTAGTAAAGTAAGGAAGGAAGTTATAGCGACTAAGTACCTACTAAGTTCTAGGCACTCGCTGCATGGTTTGCAGGTATTGGTCTTATTTATGCCCCACAGCCTGTGAGATTAGTGGAATTATCCCCATTTTTTAGATGAGCAAGCTGAGGCCCCAGGAGGTTTAAGTATTCCCCAAAGTAACACATCTAGGAAATGGTAAAATTGGGTTCACGGGTTCAAGATTTACTGGCCTAAGAGTCAGCGGTCTTTCTACTTTATTACTGCTGATCATAGAGATGAGCAACTATTGTATTCTCATATGTGTGGTGAGGCCTAGAAAAGATTTAACATAGAAATGAGCCTCAAAAATAGAAGAAAACTTTTTGTTTTTAAAGTAAGCTTGTTGCTCATGAGGAAGTTTATTTTCCTTTCTGAGATTTTAACACGGTTCCCACCTGCATGACCATATGAGTCCACTCATGCTTTAGTGGGATATTGTGTTCTAGACATACCTGCTTCATCTGGCTCATTAATTTATGTACAAATGAGTGAGAATGGAGTTATGTTTGTTTTCTTTACCACTTTCCTTTCCCATTCCTATTAACATGCATATCAATATCTCAGCGGTCTTCCTGTATATAGGGTTAGCAAAACCTATAGGATAAGTGTCAGAATTTTTAAATTATGGATATTTTCCCTGTGGACCTTCCTTGCTAAATTTAGTGTTTTGTTCTTACATTTGTTTAATTGTCACATTTTTATGGAGAATTGTCTTTCATTTTGATAATCTTATTTGTTCCTAAATTATCTTTAGAATTCCGTAGTCCTTTAGGTTCTCCTCTTGTGTTAGTTCTATTGAGAGTATTATTTGCATTAAATGGTTTATTTAGTATGAATAATATGAAGTGCAGTTCTTCAGTCTTTTGTCATCACTCTCCGTTTTTATTTTTTCATTTCTTTAGAAAGGTGCAAAATTCCTTAGTGATGCTGAGATCATCCAGTTAGTCAATGCTAAGCATATCCCAGCTTACAAATTGGAAACTCTGATGGAAAACCATGAACGAGGTGTATCTATTCGCCGACAGTTGCTTTCCAGAAAACTTCCAGAGCCTTCTTCTCTCCAGTATCTACCTTACAGGGACTATAATTACTCCTTGGTATGTTACTTTCTTGATTTGAGAAGGTTTGCTTTGTAACTTTTTAGTTTTATAGCTTTGGTCTTTAGCTTTTTAGTTTTGTTCTTTTGTGTGTGTATATATATATGTGTGTGTGTGTGTGTGTGTGTGTATCTTTATTGATTTCAGAGAGGAAGGGAGAGGGAAAGAGAGAAACATCAGTGATGAGAGAGAATCATTGATTGGCTGCCTCTTGCAGTCTCCTACTGGGTACCAGGCCCGCAACCCAGGCATGTGCCCTTGACCAGAATCGAACCTGGAACCCAGTAGGCCGCAGACTGACGCTCTATCCACTGGGCCAAACCAGCTAGTACTAATTTTGTTCTTGACTGGTCTTTTATATTTACATAGTTTTTTATAAAATATTTTCCTTTTTTAGTAATTTTACTGTGATTTTGTATTCTGCTTATGATATAGGTCATAGAAATTAAAAATATTCTTCCTGTTTTATAGTCATTACTCAAATATTTTAGTATCTTAAAGACTTTTTTTTTTTAAATCAGAGCTGAGATTTTCTTTTTAAATATATTTTATTGATTTTTTTACAGAGAGGAAGGGAGAGGGATAGAGAGTTAGAAACATTGATGAGAGAGAAGCATCGATCAGCTGCCTCCTGCACACCCCCTACTGGGGATGTGCCTGCAACCAAGGTACATGCCCTCGACCAGAATCGAACCTGAGACTCTTCATTCCCCAGGCCGATGCTCTATCCAGTGAGCCAAACCGGCTAGGGCTCTTAAAGACTTTTTAAAGAGTAAATAAAATTTTTGTTGAAAATTACACTAAAGGGTTAAGTGAAGAAAGTTATTAATGACAAGAGTGTTATATTTGCAATACAGATTTTCATTAGGTATCTGACTTTACTTTTAGGTGATGGGAGCTTGTTGTGAGAATGTTATTGGATATATGCCCATCCCTGTTGGAGTGGCGGGACCTCTGTTCCTGGATGGAAAAGAATTTCAGGTTCCAATGGCAACAACAGAAGGTTGTCTTGTGGCCAGCACTAATAGAGGCTGCAGAGCAATAGGTGTAAGTTGGCATTTATATATTTGTCTGTTTTAGGCTACATCTAGGCAGGTGATGGGAAGAGATTGGGGACAATAAGGGACACCTTTTGGGATAAGCAGAAGTGTTTTCAGAATTAATATGTGCTTCTGTAACATACTCTGCATAGCTTGGTGGGGGTGCCAGCAGCCGAATCCTTGCAGATGGGATGACGCGTGGCCCAGTGGTGCGTCTTCCCCGTGCTACTGACTCTGCAGAAGTGAAGGCGTGGCTTGAGACACCGGAAGGGTTCACAGTGATAAAGGAAGCATTCGACAGCACCAGCAGGTGTGTGTGTGTGTGTGTGTGTGTGTGTGTGTGTGTGTGTGTGTGTGTGTGTGTAAGTGCATTTATGTTTATTTCAGAACTAGTGTATCTTCTTTGATCACTAAACATAATTGTTAGCATATTGCCAGCTTAAAATGATCTAAAATATCTACCTTAAATTCATCCATTCAGCATTAATAATATTAATGCTTGGTTTGGGATAGGGGAGCAGAATGTTAATCCTAATGAATACCTCTATAGAGGTAACTTAGAAAACTATAGTGTGAGCTGGTAAGTTTGTGTGTTGATTTTACAATGCTCACTTCGATCAGACCGTTATTTGCCCTAGAAGAGCTTTGACTTAGCCTTGCAAGTAGGCAAAATTGCCTGAGAACATGATTTTGGAACCAGGATAGAAGTAAATATTAGTATAGTAGATTTTCTTTGAATATAGAAAATTAAATTTATAATGAAGCATAAACAATACAAATGATAACCTTGCTATAGTTCAAGCTTATATGCTTGTTTTTGCTTGGACTTTTAAAGTTTATCTATAATGAAACGATTGTCTATAGCCCTCCCTTCTTGCAGCATATAAGAATGAGAGAGTTGATATAGTATTCTAATATAATGTTTAAAAAAGAAAATACATTAATAAGTAATCTCCATGGGGTTTCTCTTACAAATAAAATGAACCAACAAAACTAGATTTTTAAGATAACTTCCAACTTCTTAAAAAAAAAAAATTGCTTCTTTTGTTGACAGGTTTGCACGTCTACAGAAACTTCATATGAGTGTGGCTGGGCGTAACCTTTACATTCGTTTCCAGTCCAGGTCAGGTGATGCCATGGGGATGAACATGATTTCAAAGGTGAGCATGGGTTGACTAGAACAGAACTTGCAGGAGTGTCCCAGCAAAGGGGAGCTCAGAGACAGAAGTGGGGCCAGCCTCACTGTCTATGTAATGCCCTCCTGTACTTTGAATATTATACCACATACATGTGCTGCTTACTCAAAGAGTTAATTGATTGACAGATTTTTATTGAAAAGTAAATACTGATTCATGTAACTCATTATGTAAATCAGACATTTATTGATTGGTGGTGTTTGATATATTTAATTTAGATTTGGCATTATACACATTCTGGGTCTATTTAGAGGGCGTGGGCAGTCTAGGAGTTAGCACTTTAAAACTTTGTCTTGCTGAAACCGGTTTGGCTCAGTGGATAGAGCGTCGGCCTGCGGACTGAAAGGTCCCAGGTTCGATTCCGGTCAAGGGCATGTACCTGGGTTGCGGGCACATCCCCAGTAGGAGATGTGCAGGAGGCAGCTGATCGATGTTTCTCTCTCATCGATGTTTCTAACTTTCTATTTCTCTCCCTTCCTTTCTGAAAAAAATCAATAAAATATATTTTTAAAAAAAAACTTTGTCTTATAAACCTTGAAAGTTGACCTCTTCTGGAGACTTTAAGTCTTGTGTTTAAGAGGCCAAGCTTATGTACATAGTCCATTTATTTTAATTACCTCCTATAAGAAGCTTGTGTATGGCTTACATTTTATTTTACTGGTATTTGTTATTTACCAGACACAAATGTAACATGTTAAAGTCAGTTAAGTTAGTAAAACTTATTTTTTGGTTTACCTGTTTATAAGTACTATTTGGAAAGAGAATGGACAGTGACTAAATGCATACCCTTTAAAAATTGCCAATAAACAGTATACAGAGGTTCCTAAAACAATTAAAAATATAATTACTATGATCTAGCAATTCCACTTCTGGGTATATATTCAAAATAATTCAACGGAAGATCTCAAAGAGATAATTGTACACCCTGGTTTATGGCAGCATTATTCACAATGGTAAAAGGGTTGAAGCAGCCCACGTCTCCATTGATGGATGAATGCATAAACTAAATGTGGTGTACATATGCAATGGAATCTTATTCACCCTAAAGAGAAAGGAAATTCTGACATGCTAGGTAGGCATGAACTGTGAAGTTCCCTTGCTAATTGAAATGCTCAGGTTACAGAAAATAAGTCTGTATGCTTCCCATGTAGGAGGTAGACTGGTAAATTCATAAAGATGGAAAGTAGGATGGCGATTGCCAAGGGCTGAGGAGAAAGGGGAATGGGAGTTATTTAATGGGTAAGATAAAAAGAGTTCTGGAGATTGGTTGTACAACAGTTGGATATACTTAAAACGATTAAACTGTAAACTTGAGAAATTAGTTACAGTGGTAAATTCTGTGTTATATGTATTTTAGCACAATTAAAAACTATTTTTTTAATTTCCCACAAGTACATTTTAGGTTATTGAGGTGTGAGTTAACTGCATTAATTTCACTTAATTGGAAATCATTAGAAGTCTTATTTATATTTCGTGTAATATAAATTCCATCAAGTTTCCATTTACAACAAGATTTATTTAATGTCTGACCTCTCCTTCCAGGTTTAGTAAACTGGGCTTTTAGTAACAATTTAACAACCATAAAAAGGAATTTATTAAACATTGATCATGGGTTGGGTAACTTCCCCCAGTGACATGAATATGAGTATTATATTCTCATTGAGTATTTTTTAATATTCTCATCTACATTCTAATTATCAGTCACTACAAAGAAGTTTGTTTTCATACCTAGGAAGAACCATTAGGAATCTATACCTGATTGAGAAATTACTTTTGTGCTCAGTTTCTTTATAGTTATTGTATTGGAAGTTAAGATTATTATAGTTACTGTACTTAGTATTAGCACCAGATACAAATAAAGCCTCTGATCTATAAGTAACTGTGCACTTTAATGTAATTTTTCTTTGTTTGTTTGTTTTGTTATTGTTAACAGGGTACAGAGAAAGCACTTTCGAAACTCCATGAGTATTTCCCTGAAATGCAGGTCCTGGCAGTTAGTGGTAACTATTGTACTGACAAGAAACCTGCTGCTATAAACTGGATAGAGGGGAGAGGAAAGTCTGTTGTTTGTGAAGCTGTCATTCCAGCCAAGGTTGTCAGAGAAGTGAGTGATTGGATAAATGTTCTATTAGTTTTATATAAAAATTGGAGAAAGGAATGGTAACATTCTAAGTTTAATATATGGGGGTATGTTTTCGTTAAAGATGACTGTTTTATCATATCTTGCCCATCTGTCCATGGCATTCACAGGAGCTGTTACTCTTTTTATTGAGGACAGGGCTTGAATGGGGCCCTATCTAAACTTCCTTGTTTTCTGGAGGCACAGAAAGATAGATATGGGGAACACACCCCTGAATCTTCTGGGGGAGATGTAGATTGTGCACAACTCTGTTTTCTAGGTGTTAAAGACTACTACGGAAGCTATGATTGACGTCAATATTAATAAGAATCTGGTGGGCTCCGCCATGGCCGGGAGCATCGGAGGGTACAATGCCCATGCGGCCAACATCGTCACTGCCATCTACATTGCCTGTGGGCAGGTGAGGGCTCCAGCCGCCACTGCTTTTCTCTTTTGTTCTCCGTGAGAGAAGTTTATATTTTTCCTTTTTTTCCCCCCCAGGATGCAGCACAGAATGTTGGTAGTTCAAACTGTATTACTTTAATGGAAGCAAGTGGTCCCACAAATGAAGATTTGTATATCAGTTGTACCATGCCATCAATAGAAATAGGAACTGTGGGTGGTGGGACCAATCTGCTCCCACAGCAAGCCTGTTTGCAGGTATGAAGTGACCTCAAGTCTAATTCTCACTGAGAGTCTGTGTTTCTACCTGACACTGCGTATGCCTCACCTCTGTATTTTAGTTGGTCTTTTCATGCTTTGGTTTTCCAGCAGCCTAGTCCAAGTATGTATATGTTCAGCCATATGCTTAAATAGAGAAAGTAGATGAAGAGGCAAATAAATGGCCCTGGCCGGTTTGGCTCAGTGGATAGAGCGTCGGCCTGTGGACTGAAGGGTCCCAGGTTCGATTCCGGTCAAGGGCATGTACCTTGGTTGCGGGCACATCCCCAGTAGGGGGTGTGCAGGAGGCAGCTGATCGATGTTTCTCTCTCATCGATGTTTCTAACTCTCTATCCCTTTTCCCTTCCTCTCTGTAAAAAATCAATAATATATATTTAAAAAAAAAAAAAAGGCAAATAAATGTTCATGTACTCTGAGTAAGTACACTGCCAGCCAGGCCGTGGATGTATGTTAACTATGGTGTATACTTTGTAAATCTTGGAAGTTTAGTGGAGTCTAGTTCGATTCTGCTGCCATTGTAGTTGCCCTTAATTTAGTTGATTGGGTAGGAAATTGTTGCCATGACTTGAAGGGTGAGTCCTGCTGTTTCTCTCTCTCTGACTGCAGATGCTAGGTGTTCAAGGAGCATGCAAAGACAATCCCGGGGAAAATGCCCGGCAGCTTGCCAGAATCGTGTGTGGTACAGTAATGGCTGGGGAATTATCACTGATGGCAGCATTGGCAGCAGGACATCTTGTCAAAAGTCACATGATTCACAACAGGTAAGACCTAAAGATTTATTTAACATGTTTTCCTTGTACTCAAAATATGCATTAGAAAAACTTAGTATTCAGCCATGGCTAGTTAGTTGGAACATCATTAGTGGCTCAGTTAGTTGGAGCATCGTCCTGTGCACTGAAGGGTCATGGGTTCAATTCCCGGTCAGGGCACATTCCCAAATGTGGGTTCAATCCCTGGTCAGGAGGGAACCGATCGATGTTTCTCTCTTTCTTTCCCTCTCCCTCCCCTCTCTCTAAAATCAATAAACATATTCTCAGATGAGGATTTAAAAATAAATAAATAATAATAAAAACCTAGTACTCAGCTACAATATTTCTAACTTAAAATTCTGCATTCTTGATATTTTATATATCTCTTTGTCTTTTTCTCCATAGGTCAAAGATAAATTTACAGGACCTCCAAGGAACTTGCACCAAGCAGGCCGCTTGAATAAATAGCCTGACGGTTCTGAACTGAAATACGGGTGTTGGGTTCTAATGGACTAACATAAAATCTGTGAATTAAAAAGCTCAATGCAGTGTCTTGTTGAGGATGAATAGATGTGATCGGTGAGGCGGCTGCTTGGTGTTTGGCTCTTTCCAAAAGGTGTGCGGTCCTTCCCATGCAGCTTCCTCAGCTCTGAAGACAGCTTAGTGCTTTCCATGCTGTGTTCTTCGGGAAGATCTCTACATGGATATTATGCTTGAAAGCGTCACAGATGGTCATCAGCAGCTCACTTCTGAAAGAGAGCACACGCTGGAAAAAAGTGTTTTCTTTTGATGAAATTCATGGAGTTCATGGTGTGAGATTGGCCCTTCTTCCCCAAACCCCCCACCACCAAGGGTTGAAAATGGGTTTTTAAATTGCACTGTAGCTGACAAAACTCCTGATTTCATAGTTAATTTATTAAGCCTGGGTTGTAGAACTTTAAGAAATAAGAGTAAGTTTATTTTTTGTAAACTAATACTTCATTTGGTGCTGGTCTATTTTGATTTCTTTTGGGGTAGCCAACATGATTCTTCAGAAGATGACCTGCTTTCTTCAAGGGAATATTACTCTTATTCCCAAACTACAGAATCATGTGCTAAGCAGTGCTAAATAGTTCTCAATCAAGAAAACAAATCACTGCATTTATACCTCTGCAGGCTATTTGCTCAGAGAGATCTCTTGTCGAAATGTAAATGTTTGTCTAGATTGGCTTTAACATATCTTTGAACATAAGGCTTTAAGAAACAGAATTTTGTGCTCTTTATTAAAGATACCAGAGCTCTTAATTTTGCTTAGACTAGTGATTTTCAACCTTTTTCATTTTATGGCACACATAAACTAATTGCTAAAATTCTATGACACACCAAAAAATACTTCTTGCAGATCTGACCCCAAAAAAGGTATAATTATGATTTGTTCACATGAGACGGCTGTTGTTGTATTGGCTATTGGCAATATTTTATTTGTCAATCTAAGGGAAAAGAGGTCAGTGCCCTTGACTAAATAGTCAGGTACTGCATGTTTTAAAAATTCTTGTAGCACACCGGTTAAAAATCGCTGGCTTAAAAATGACTCTGTTTAACAACATACAACTCTGTGACCCCTCTCAAAACTCAGAGAGTGGAAAATAAGTTTGAAAGAAAAAATACGATTTCATTCATCAACTTTCTTTAAAGAAAAATTTATTTAGCTGAAAATCTAGTTTCTTGTAAAGAATTGTATAAAATCTACATATGTTGTAATAGAACCTCATGCTAGGAATTTATTGAAAGTGTTCAATAAATAAATAAAAATCAACTTGTATACTGATAAAACACTCTAAGGTTAGGCCAGAGACAATAGTGTTCTTTAATGTTGCCAGGAAACCCTGGCGTGCTTGTGGAGCCTAATGCAAGGGGAAGTCAGGTTTCAGAGCCAGTGAAGGGAAGGTGCCGAGTGAATGGCCCTGGAAAGTGCTGTGTTCCTGTGGCCAGGAGGTTGGTGACTTCATACAGGGCTCTTGGATGGACCCATAAAAGCTCTTAGCTTTCTCAGGGGGTCAGCAGAGCTGTGGGATCTTCATTTTTTTTAATGTACAAGTTTTGTATAAGTAATAAAGAACTCTTTATTTTGTATTACACCTAATGCTTCAAGTGTTGGTCTTGGAGAGCTGATGGCTTGTGTAGAAGATGGACTCTGAGAAACATTCCAGCAATGCCGTGGCAGCACGGAGAGCCTCTGAATGATTGTGTCTGCAGTGTTGTGGAAATTGTCTGTAAACTTGAAATTGCTTCTGTTGCGACCTTTCAGCCAGTGACTTATTTATCTGACCTTTTCATAGACGTGGCAGTGAAAAATACGTTGCGTCTTCATTTTGGTGACTATAACCAATATCGTCTTGCTAAATTAATGTTTTGTACAATTACTACATTGTATACATTGTTATACTTTTTTTCCGGTTCCAGTAAATTATGAAAAGGAAGTTAATACTGTGTAAGCAGTAACCTTTTTTGTTTGGATTAACCCTCAGCCTGAGGCCTGGAAGCTTGTAAAGTCTGGCCAGGGTGGTAACCTATTTCACGCTAGGTGTCATGACCATTCATTGTTCTCCATTGTATTCTCCAACTCTGCAGCGTTAATGGCAGGCTGCTGTTGCATGTATATTAAAATTATCTTCCTTATACTTAGAGAATTGGATCAGTTGAGATTTATCATTTCAACTTAACCACTTTTGGATATCGGGGTGTGAGGGTTAGTTGAGAGGAAGAGGGCATAAAGATTGGGCAGCCAAAACCAAGTAGCCATTGCAGGTGTGCGTGCTTTGAAGCTGTTTCCAGCTAAACTGGAGAGTATAGCGTTGGCCTCTCTAAAAACTGATTCCCATTTATTTTCAATTGACTACACTTCTGCTGTAGTTAAGAGGTGAAAAGTATGTGTGAGCCTCTAAGAACAAAAGCCCATATAATAGAGAATCAGTTTGAATTTTTCTTCCCAGATGACATGTGATCACTTATAGAGCCAGTCCCCCTCTCCTCCCCAATTCCCCTCCCAGATTGGAGCGAGTTAGCTAGGCAACAGTGAAGGATTTTCATCCCCTTTCTGTGGGGGTGATTTCATGAGCAGTGATTGCATGTGGCAGGACAGGACTTTTTCTCATCTTAGGAAAGGATAGAGAAATCAAGAGGAAACATTCACACTGTTCAAGGGTCTGAACTTAAACGAGGATGCAGAGTTGCAAAACAGCAATACAAATCCACTGTATAGAAGGTAAAACAAGCAGTAAATTAGCTACAGAAAACATTTTTCAAGACCAATGCTTCCCTAACTGTGCTGGCCAAGACTAATTAATAATAAAGATAATGGATAACCTGTACAGTGAAAACCAGGAGATGTTATGTTGTAACATTCCTATTTCCCCCCACTGTAATGGAACATGCTTCCCACACTCCCATTAGTTTTCTTTTCCTCCTGAACAAATCTAAGAGCTGCTGAGGGAGGTACGGGCACTCTTGCATCGGGTAACAGTTGCCCCGCTTGTGCTAACAGCTGCAGTTAGGAGATAGAACACAGAAGAGGACATTAACTCGGTGCTTCTCCAACTAGAGTACGCAACATACTGGGAAGAACTGTCAAAACAAATTGCTGCCCTAGCTGCTTTGGCTCAGTGGCTAGTGTCGGCCTGTGGACTGAAGGGTCCCAGGTTCGATTCTGGTCAAGGGCATGACCTTGGTTACAGGCACATCCCCGTAGGGGGTGTGCAGAAGGCAGCTGATCAATGTTTCTCTCTGATCGGTGTTTCTAACTATCTCCTTTCCCCTCTGTAAAAAAATCAATAAAGTATTTTTTTAAAAAACACCAAACAAATAAATTGCTGAGTTATCCCCAAGGTTTCTGATTCTCTGGGTCTGGGTGGGGCCAGGACTTGGATAGTTCTATTGATGCTGCTTTTGCACTAACAGTTCTGGGTTTCAGTATGAGGTACCTGGTATTACTGAGTGAACAGTATTAGAAAATCATGTTCATTCAGAAGCACACAGTTGGAAACCTCTGTGGAAAGATCAAGTGTTGGTTAATAAGAATTAGAATTGCCCTGACCGGTTTGGCTCAGTGGATAGAGCATCGGCCTGCGGACTGAAAGGCCCCAGGTTCAATTCCGGCCAAGGGCATGTACCTTGGTTGCAGGCACATCCCCAGTAGGAGGTGTGCAGGAGGCAGCTGATCAATGTTCCTCTCTCATTGATGTTTCTAACTCTATCCCTCTCCCTTCCTCTCTGTAAAAAATCAATAAAATATATTTTAAAAAAATAATTAGAATCCCTAGAGCAGTGGTTCTCAACCTGTGGGTCGCGACCATCGGAAAACACATATAGCATATCAGATATTTACATTACGATTCATAACAGTAGCAAAATTACAGTTATGAAGTAGCAACGAAAATAATTTTATGGTTGGGGGTCACCACAACATGAGGAACTGTATTACAGGGTCGTGGCATTAGGAAGGTTGAGGGCCTAGAGAGATACAGTAACTGATTAACTAGAAAGTATATTTGGATTTGGTGTTACCCTGCCCTCCACCTATGACCATCCTTCCCTCTCAACACTAAAGGTCTGCATATCTTTAATGAATGGAATGACTGCCCCAGACAGACATCTACCCTCTGTTGATTATGAAATTCCTTGCTTTCCTGTCACTTGAAATTTGAAAAGGTAAACAGGACTTAGTGGATAGGGTAGGGGTAGGGAATGGTTGAGGGAGCAATTCTGTTTCCACTCTAAAATCACCTGGGATTGTATGTTGAAAGTGTTGGACACCATAAAGCAAATGCAGAGGCTTGTTAGTCCTAAATGATGTGTTATGGATGAACCTACTCCAAGCTAACTCTCAGCTGAAGATCACACAGGGGCCTCTACCTCTCTGACCATTTCATTGTTTGGACTTGGGCTGTAGCCTCAAAGGGCTAATGAAAACAAGTTTTGGTGCACTTCCTGCCTCTCTTCTGATATATCAAGTATACCTTGCGAGAACCCGACCTCATTCTTAAACTTACATTGCTCTTCTTAGTAGCAAAATACACTCAGATCTGTACAGAGCATCCCACTCACCTCTGGCCATGGCACCTTCAACAGACATGGATGCTCTCACACTGCACAACCCTTGGGAAGTAGTCAAGGCTTACACTTGGCTTGTACACTTGGTGTAGCCTGGATAATTGCAAAGCTCTTGAGGAAAGGGCCTACCGAGGCCAGAATCCAAATATTTTTTCTTTTTAAAAATATATTTTTATTTCAGGGAGAGGAAGAGAGAATCAATGATTGGCTGCCTCCTGCATGCCCCCTACTGGGGATCAAGCCCACAACCCAGGCATGTGCTCTTGACCAGAATTGAACCCGGGACCCTTCAGTCCGCAGGCCAATGCTCTATCCACTGAGCCAAACTGGTTAGGGCCAGAATCCAAATCTTGAATGCCCCATCAGAAAAAAACTTTCAGAAACACCTCTAATAAATGTATTTCTTGATAGATTATGTTGACATGTATATTATCCAACAAAATAAAAATATACAAATAAAAGTTGAAGATTTTTCTGTACTCCAGTGGTAAATCTTGCCCCCATTTTCCTCCAGACTGAGACCTCTTCAAGGCAGGGACAATGTCTTGTTACTTTAGTATAGCACCTTAAAGTTAAGGTACTTGATGTTGAATACATTAATATAATTAGGACTTATTCCAACATAAAAATAAGTCATTTACAGTGTTGAGCTGGAAGTCATAGAGAGCTCCATTTCAGTCGTGCCTGTCACTACTAACTGTGAGACCTATTCACTTCACGGTTCTCTTAGTTTATTTGTAAGAGACAGTTGTCCTTATCTTACTCTACACACACTATAAAATGTTATATTCTCTCATATGTGTACAGCATTTTATTAGCCGAAGGTGAAATATGAGGCATTTTTCTAGTGGCTGTGATAAGGATCTCATGTATAGTTTAGGGAACAGCCTATGCCTTCCACAGAGCATCCTCAGGGATCTGGGCAGAGTTGCTTAGCCATTTGCCTCTCTTTTATCATGTCTCCTCAGGAACTGCAAAGCTAACTAGTTAACTCTTTGCAGCCCAGACCCTGTGGGCTGTCACAGCATTTGCTTTACAATTCCTTGCACGTTTGCCACAATCCCTGGCTGGGAGATTCAGATCTTTTTATAAAGCCTAAATCCTAGGGGAAAAGATAAAGGTGTCCCTCTTCCTGGATCTCATCCTTTTGAATTTAAAATACTGTTCTTAGACAGCTCACCCTCCTCCATTTATTCCTCCTGTTGTCAAATATGTACCTTCTCATTGAGATAAAAATCTCTGCCCCTTTCAGTCCCATTTGCTTCTTTTCACAACCTATCCATTTTTTTTTTTAAAGTGAGGGTTTGCTTTTTTAATATATAGTTGACATAAAATGTGTTAGTTTCAGGTGTACAACAAACTATCAATTCCCCTCCCCCTCCCCCACTAATTTGCTGCCTCAAATATACATTCCATTGAAACTGCTTATTTTAGATGGGGCCTTATGTTCTGAGGCTTACAAGCTAGTTGGACTGATAAGCTTATTAGTACAGCTGCTAGATTAGTACAACAAGCAATATTATAGTACATTACTTTGGACTCTTATCCGCAGTTTCATGTTCAGTGGTTTGTTGCCTGCAGTTCAAAAGTATTAAATGGAAAATACCAGAAATAAACAATTTAGTAGTGTGATAAAATCTCATGCCATCCTGTTTTCTTCCACCTGGTACATGAATCATGCGTTTGCCCAGTGTATCCTCATTGTATGTTACCTGCCCGTTAGTCACTGAATGGCTGCCTAGATTATCAGGGACCACATTCACATAACTTTTATCTATATTATATATATACTAGAGGCCCGGTGCACAAAAATTTGTGCACTCGGGGGAAGAGGGGTCCCTCAGCCCGGCCTGTGCTCTCTCGCAGTATGGGACCCCTCGGGAGATAACGACCTCCTGGCTTAGGCCTGCTCCCCGGTTGCAGAGGGCAGGCCCAATCCCTAGGTGCAGCCCCTGGTCAGGCTCAGAGAAGGGCCGATTGGGGAGTTGGGGCACCGCCCCATCATGCACAGAGCAGGGTGGATTGGGAGGTTGCAATGCCACCCTCAGTCACGCTCAGGGTAGGGCTGATTGGGGGGTTGGTGCACCGCCCTCTGTCACACTCAAGGCAGGGTGAATGGGGAGGTTGCGGCACCACCCCCTGTCATGCACAGAGCAGGGCCAATCAGAGGGTTGGGGAGCTCCCTGTCACACACAGAGCAGGGCCCATCAGGGGGTTGAGGAGCTCCCCCCTGTCACTCACAGAGTAGGGCCGATAGGGGAGTTGGGGCACCGCTCCCTGTCACACACACAGCAGGGCCGATCAGGGGGTTGGGGCGCCATCTTCTATCACCCACAGAGCAGGGCCATTCAGGGGGTTGGGGCACCGCCACTGTCACACTCAGGGCAGGGCTGATGGGGAGGTTATGGCTCTACCCCATCACACACAGAGCAGGGCCCATGGGGGTGGTGGTTGGGGCGCTGCCCTCTATCACCCACAGAGCAGAGCCATTAAGGGGGTTGGGGCGCCGCCACTGTCACACTCAGGGCAGGGTCGATGGGGAGGTATGGCTCTACCCTGTCACACACACAGAGCAGGACCCGTGGGGGGGTGAGGGGGAGGCGCCACACCCTGTCACACACAGAGCAGGGCCGATCAGGGGGTTGGGGCGCCGCACCCTGTCACACACAGAGCCGCAGGGCGATCAGGGGGTTGGGGAGCTCCCCCGTATCAGGCACAGAGCAGGGCTGATCAGGAGGTTGGGGCGTCTTCCCCTGTCACGAATAGAGCAGGGCCGACAGGGAGGTTGTGGCCCCGCCCCGTCACACACAGAGCCACAGGGCGATCAGGGGTTTGGGTGCTGCCCCCTGTCACACTGATCCCGGTGCTGGGAGGCCTCTCAGCTCCGCTGATCCCAGTGCTGGGAGGCATATTACCCTTTTACTATATAGGATAGAGGCCTGGTGCATGGGTGGGGGCTGGCTGGTTTGCCCTGAAGGGTGTCCTGGATCAGGGTGGGGGTCCCCACAGGGGTTCATGGCCAGCCTGGATGAGGGGATGATGGCTGTTTGCAGCTGGTCACACACCCTTCAGGGTGGGGGTCCCCACTGGGGTGCCTGGCCAGTCTGGGTGAGGGGCTGAGGGCTGTTTTCAGGCTGGCGGGTGACTGAAGCTCCCAACTGCTCCTTTTTTTCTTTTTTATTCTGGGCCAGCTTTAGCTCTGGCTCCAGCTCTGAGGCCTCTGCTGCTGAAAGCAGGTATCTGGTTTGTTTCGGTTCTATAATCGAAACAATGTATAACTCCAGCTCTGACATCCCGGCTCGCTGAAAGCAGGTTTCTGGGGCTTTGTTTAGCGTCTATATTTGTTACAATGTTTCAAACTGCAGGCTCAGAGGCAGGTAAGGCATGCGGGTAAGGTTGGTTTCCTCTGTCACTGAAGCAAGCAAGCCTGTTAGTTTCAAGCTCTCTGGCTGCCAGCCACCATCTTGGCTGGCAGTTAATTTGCATATCGCCCTGATTAGCCAATGGGAAGGGTAGCGGTCGTACGCCAATTACCATGTTTCTCTTTTATTAGATAGGATAAGTGTAAGCAACCGTCCGACCTGTAGTTATGATGCGCACTGATCACCAGGGGGCAGATGCTCAACGCAGGAGCGGAAACCAGAGGCATGGAAACATGGAACGGACTGATGAATCTCAGAGTGGATGGAGGAGGTTGGGAAGAGGTTAACCAAAGATCTTATATGCATTCTAGAGGCCCAATGCATGAATCATGAAAGAGTAGGCCAGCCCCCACAGCCCTGGCCTCATCTGGAAGGTGGTCCAGATGGTAGTTCTGCTGTCTAGCCATTTGATTTGCATATTACGTTTTTATTATTATAGAGACCTGGTGCACAGATTCATGCACTGGTGGGGTCCCTTGGCCTGACCTGTGCCCTCTCGCAATCCGGGATCTCTTGGGGGATGTTGGAGAGCCGGTTTCAGCCCAATCCCTGCAGGCCAGGCTGAGGGACCCCACCAGTGCACGAATCCATGCACCTGGCCTCTAGTATTTTATAAACATGGTAGTAACTACTAAGCAGCTACAGTTTGAGATGCTATCACTTCCATTTCTCAAGTTAAAAACTCCTGATTTTCCCTCCTCATTTCTATCATTAGCAAGGGAATTATTTACAAGTAAAAACAATGTTAACAGTTGATTTATTCCACATCCAAACAAAACCGGGCACCAAGTACCACTGATTTTTCTCAGATGTGTAAAAGAAAAATGTTCAAAAAAGCCCTCAGGGACTCCCATTGCTGGCAGAACAAAAATCAACTACTTTGCATAGCCTGCAATGTTTCTCCCCAGAGAACTTCTGTCTCCTCCTAGTTTTCTCCCTTGCTGCAGTCCTGTAAACTAACCCTGACAAGCCAAGGGACTTAGTTAAAGCTTAAAGCCCAAAATACTTGTCACCTTCTTATCATTATTCCTGTCTTACTCATTCTCCTGTATCTACCACTCAATAAATGAGAAATGACTTATTATGGCTAAATTCATGTAGTTAAATATGTGTGGATTGGCACTGTAGTTTCATTTTAGAAATTTCCAACGATATATATATGCTTCCACTGTCTAGCAATTAAAAAAATTTTTTGGACTATGACACAGTAAAAAATTCATTTTAAATTGTAACCCACTATACACACATATTTATACATATGAAAAAATATTCACAAAGTATTTACCTTTATTACATTCTATGTACTTTATTATTCCATTCTGTTTTAAGAAAATAATTGGATCATAACTCACTAACAGTTTTCTTGATACCTAGCTGGGCTACAACCTAGTTTGAAGAATAATAAACTGGAGTATTTCAAGCTAACTACTCAGAGAGTTATGAAGGACAGTATAGTGGGATTAAGGAAAACAATCAAACAAGCACATTTGTCCATAATATTTTAATACTTTTCCACTTTTAAATACTGGTTTTAATTTTGCAATTGTAACATGGAAGATCCAACTTTATTATTTTTTTTAAAAAAAACATCATCAGGATCATAAAGCTATTATAGAATAGTTACACTCTATACACTCCCAAGGTACTTTAAAATGATTATGTTTTGAGTTTGTAGATGAACAATAACAATAATCCACATACATCGTCTGTATAACTTGGACTAAATACTGGAGAAAATGTTTAATTGGACAAACAACTGATAAGTTTAAAGATAACCAGCACAATTTCACGAGAACCAGCTCAGCCCTACTAAAAACTTCTCAAAGCAATCGACACTGATGTTGTGTAGGTGTACAAATTAGTTGATGAAACTGAACAAATGGGAAACCTATTCTTCCTTTGCCTTATTTTGTATTCTAACACCTCTCTCAGTCAACCTCCTCCTAGGTCTGGCTGCCCCTGTGGCGATCCCAAACCAAGAGCTGCTATGATCACCCTCCACCTCAAAACCACGAGTCCTGAATTCTAATTGAAACACTGTGCTCTTTCTCTTGAACTGTAGAGTGGGCACTCAGGGAACAAAATCCCTTATCACCAATATTTTTAAAGTTTCTATCATAGTACAAAAAGAGTAACTGAGTAGAAAAAAGAGTAAAAAGATAATTTTTTTTGGCTTGGGGAAGAGAAGTAGAAAATAACTATGGATGAGAAAACATCATGTATATTCAGAGTATGTAGGAATTAGCCAGACGGAATTCTAGAGGGTTTGAAAATTGTCTAAAGGGCTAGTACCTATCCAAATTATAACCTGTTTTAAATTCTTTTCATACTCTCCTACTCATTTCTAAATCTGGTTGGACAGGATTAACTCTAGTAAAGTACCAGTGCAGTTATCTAAAGGTAAAATGTATCTTTTTCTTTTCCTTTTTAATACAAATATTTTAGAGTAATCATTTTATTTACAGAATTGCAAAAGTATATCATTAACATTTAGTGCAAATGCAACTAATGATAATTAGATTTAGATACTGCTTTGTAAACTTTCCATACCTCTGTAAAACAAAGCTATTTAACTTAGTTACGAAAGAGTTACTTGTCTGTGTTCATGATAGTTACCAGAAAAAAATGGCAAACAGAGAAACATTTATAGTGGGCATATAGAACTTTTTTTGAAGATTCCATCAGCATCTATGGTGAATATACCTCCCCTCCCCAACCCTCCCATACTCCCACACCCTGACCCACAGCTGATTGTAAAATAAAATACACATTTGAGGTATAAACTTTTCTTTTTTAAACATCATAATATAAAATGTTAACTGGTGATGTAGTAAACTGATAGAATTTGTCTTATTTGCCTTATTAGCATTACCACCATAGGCACTTTTCCACGTAGTCAAATTATGAACAGCATTTTTCTATAATAAGGCATATTCCATGCACATCATTTAGAGAAAAGTAAATTAAAAAATAGAAAAGATTTATGGAGCATGAAATCTGCGTGCATGTAATGTAAGCATATGTTTTACATGTATTTCCTCTCTGTACAGAATAATAAATACCACTACATTTGATGCAAGTAATTCACCTCCAGGATTGTGCATATGAAGTGACCAGACTAATCCCATCATTAAATTATCACCTTGCATTTATCATTAAGACTCCAATACCACATATGAAATATATACAAGACATGTTCCACGTGACATGACTTTCTGCTTTACAAAATGGGTTGGATTTCTGTGTTTCTACAGAGATGAGTAAGTCAGCAAAGCATCTACAAAATGCCTCTGATTTATGCAAGCACGTTTGTGTAGAAACATAATGAAGGTTTTGAAGTGGGCAGTCATTTCTACTTTGATGAGTATAATTCCTTGCCTCAACTTCATGCTTCACGGTTTTTCACAGAGGCCTAAAACTAATAAAACTAAAAAAGGATTTTACATTTAAGTTCTTATAGCCACTAAGGAAAGAATTTCAGTCTGAATCACAGCGTTAAAGCTCTGCTGAAGTTTCTGATCAAAAGGCAACAGAAGCACTGCTCACATTTCTATGCATATCTTGCAATATATCTTTTAAACTAACCCAAATTAGAAAAACTAAAAAAAAAAAAAACCTGTTACTGAGTCCTAAAAATATTGAATCAAATGTCAAACTCAGTCTGATTTGCTTTCACAATAACTGCATATCCTCTTACAAATTTCATTAAAAATTCTGAGTTCATTTTATCCTGACCATTTTTCCAGAAAGCAGTTTATACCCACAAGATTTATACAGATGTTTCTGTTCAAAGGCAGGCAGAACCAATTTAGAAATTGCCAAATTCTGTTTCTAACAAACTGAAAAAAAAGAAAAAAGCTATAGTGTACAGAATACAACTAAAAATACAGGAACTATAAAGATAACTGGGGTTGTAGGAGGGGGAGAGGAATAAAGCTTTTCATTCTTTCTCCATCAGAACAAAGGTTCTTCATGGGAGTAAGAATATAGAAAAGGCAAAATCACAGGTTATTGACAGCCCTCAGTTATTAAGAGACACTTTACATTACTACATGAATCAGTACAGAAATCAGCAGCAATGAATTCTATGATTATACAAGCAAAAAAAAAAGGCTGAAAAATTCTAGACACAGACTGAACTGCAGGCCTGAAAAAAGAGCCCCGTCCAGGTATTTGGTGCACAGAAAGCACACGCCCCATGAGCATTCCACTTTCGTGCTTTTCTTTTGTGCACAAAACCTGATACAACTGAGGATCTTAGGCTGGACCATGTACTAAATTAAAAATTCTAAAAAAGTTTCCAAAAATTAAAGCATCAATTCCTAGTTGTGATTCAAAGCTGATTTTTCTCTCTTTTAGTAGCAAGCAAATAAAAATATAGCCATGTTCATGTAATTTTACATGTATTTATAATTATAGCTGAGCATGGAGGTCTAGCGGGCGACAGCTAGGGTTAGACGTTCAGCTTTGCTATTGCAACATTTCTTCATTTTTGTACACAAGGTCAAGGTGTTGGGCCATAGACAAGGCTGTAGATCCTACGTTCCAACTTAGAGCATTCAATTTGTGTGTGTGTGGTTTTTTTAAAGTTTTCCCTCCAACATGGAATGTCACACAGCCTTGTTTCAGTCACTGTAGGAAAAAAAATAACAAGTTAAAAATTCAGCAATATATTGCTAACAACTGCAAGACTACCAGAATAGATTCCCCCTACCCTCTGAATTCATGGAATGCATAGATTCTCTCTTAAAATTTATCTTTAAAGGATTTTCAACTTTAAGAATATAAAACTGTTCATCAGAAGGAACAGAAAGAATAAGGAATCTCTGAAAGCTAGAAATGTAAAAGGGTAATGTACTTACTACAGGTAAACCAAGAGGGAATCAACCAAAGGTCTCTGGATTTGTACCTCACAAACTGGCATTTCTTTCTTGGCATTCAATAAAAATTATGCTATGTAATTTTTCAAGAATTTTAAAAATTTACTTAGGCTATGAAAAGACTTAAAAAACAAACAGGCACAGACATCATCAAATGTGTTTAAGAAATCTGACTACGAGTTTTGAAAATCTTTGGACCTTATTAACTTTATGGAATTTCTCTAAAGACGATGCTGATTAATGACAGTTATTTCTCCATCACCAAAGTTAAGAATGTTAGTTTTCTTAAGGTTACAGTGCTAGAATCCACTTCATAGATACATCTTCGTTATTACGAAACAAACATTACTTTAGGTGAACAAAGATTTTTACCACATGTTAAGGTTAGAATTTAGGTTCTTTGTCAGAAAGAAGCTCAATCTGGATTCAAGGCCAGTGCTAATTGTTGGCCAGTGAGTCTTTTTTTTAATTTCTATCTTTACATACATATACAAAGGTCCACAAACAATGCTACCTCCTCCCCCTTGAATTTTTTTCCCAAGGGATTTCAACCACTTCCCTCCTAGGTCCACTAAAGAATGAAGACACCGCCCCCCCTCCCCCCGCCCCACAGTCAGTCAATAAAACAATGCTCCAAATCAAACAGTTTAGAGGCAAATGCTAGTAATGTGTGAGTGTATATATTTGAAATGTTTAAGAAGTTAGTCCTCTCAAACATAGTTGAGAGCATGTTCTATACAGGGGTGGGCAAAATAAGGTTTACAGTTGTTTGTATGGAAAAGAAGACAATATTTAATAAATACGTAATACAAGAATAAACTATGTGTTTTGTATACTCCCAAATGTAAACCTACTTTTGCTCGACCCTATATATAACTGCATTCTGATTTTATCCTGCTTCATACATGGTTATATTTTCTGCCCTGCTTAGTAAGGCTGGGTGTGGGGGTGAAGAGAGAAAGCAGATAGAGTTGAATACTTAGTCTTGGTTAGAGCAAACAGCAACTTTTTAGAAATCTTTAGGCAAGGTGACAAGTCTACTGCCATTGTGTGGCAGCAGGTTTCTGGTTTTGACAAATATGGTGCAGAAATTATGTGAACAGATCTAGTCATAAAAATCCTAAGTACAAAATAGTCTAAAAATAGTCAGCACATTTATGCAATGCACTTATGCCTGAAGAAAGAGAATTCCTCAAAGGTCAGGCTCTATTCCAAAACACTAAGCATTCAGATCAGTAAAGCCAGAATTTGTTTAACATTTTCAGGTCACCTTTTTCCTGGGAAAATCTAAATATCTAGGACATCAGTGCAATAATAACCCTTGTGTTAGCATCTGATAATAGATTTAGCTTTTCAGGTCTTTTAAAAAAAGACATACTATAGCCCTAGCTGGCTTAGTGGATAGAGCGTTGGGCTGCAGACCAAAGAGTCCCGAGTTCGACTCCGGCAAGGGCATGTACCTTGGTTACAGGCTCCTCCCTGGCCTGGGCCCTTGTCAGGGCTCATGTAGGAGGCAACTAATCGATGTGTTTTTCTCACATCAATGTTTCTCTCTGTCTTTCCCTCCTGCTTACACTCTCCCTAAAAATCAATGGAAAAATGTCTGAGGGTGAGGATTAACAAAATAAAACAAAACAAAAAGATATACTATAGACAGCTTCAGAAACCAGATTTAATTAAAGACCTCAGTCATATGATTGGCTATATTATTTTTATCTACTCAAGAATATAAATTTCTCAGCTAATGATTTAACATTCAGTACAGAAAAGAATGAGAAGATGTTCATGTATACTCACTGCCTGTAACTTATACTTTGGTAATATCTATTACAAATTTTTTTCAATTGATTTCAAAGAGGTAGGGAAAGAGATAGAAACATCAATGATGGAGAAACCAAGATGGCGGCATAGGTAAACACTGGAAATTGCTGCCTCACACAGCAACTTAAAAAATACAAATAAAAGACAAAATGGACATCATCCAGAACCACAGGAAGGCTGGCTGAGTGGAAATTCTACAACTAGAAGGAAAGAGAAAAGCACACTGAGACTCAGAGGAGGTGCGGTGTGGAAGTAAAGTGCAAAGGTACCGAGGCACACACAGAAAGGGCTGGCAGCTGAGGATGCGGCGCACCTGGAAAGGGCTAGAAACTGAGGACACGGTTGTCTTTTTCAATCGGGAGGGAGTCTCAAGCTCCTGACTGCTCTGAACTCCAGTTCCGGGCATGTCTCTGGGGACCCAGACTCATACAGGAGAAACTGGACTATCTGGCATCAGTCGGAACTCGAGGGCGGCTTTCTCTCAGAGGTACTTGCAGCGATTTCTGGGACACTGACAAGTGGGGCCTCTTAGGGTAGGACTGAGGAGCAGCCATAGCTGCTTGCTCCGCCCCGTTGATCCCCAGAGACCCTGCCCCACGCAAGCTGTGCACAGAGGCTTTTGCATATGAAAGGCCTGGCCCTTTGCAATCTGAAAATTAACTAACAAACTGCAGCTGAGCCAGAGAAACCCAGAACTTCCAAAAGAAGACCCAAGGCCTCACAGCAGCTTGCATTGCTTCACAGCTGGGCTCCTGCTGGGTAGCCTCAAGCAGAGGCTAAATTAGCACCTCCTTAGAGATACAAGAGCCAGTGTACCCAGTGGTCAGAGTGGGACCATCCAGATTACAATTCCTCAGATTCATAAGGGACACACTCAGGGGGCAGACTCAGTGAGCACCAAAGCCCCACTGAAGCAAGTCTTGCCCCAGAAGGGTGTCTCCAGCAGAGAAGTTCTCCCACTGCAGACACAGCTGATTCTCACAGCCAGTTGGCCTGGAGGTCAATTCCTCCCAGTGTTACCTACAACAATCAAGGCTTAATTACAAGACTGTGCACAACGCTCACAAAGGGATGCACCAAGAGTGTCCACCTCAGGTAATTAGGGAGGCTGAACTATTGGGCCCTATAGGACACCTAGCACAGAAAGCCATTCTACCAACACAGGGAAGCATAAAAAATGTGGAGACAAAGAAACAGGTCACAAATGACA
Source organism: Myotis myotis (assembly GCF_014108235.1). NCBI lineage: Eukaryota > Metazoa > Chordata > Mammalia > Chiroptera > Vespertilionidae > Myotis > Myotis myotis. The sequence continues at coordinate 40,370,305 of NW_023416357.1, forward strand.
GAAATGGAGGAAAGCAAACTACTGGATATAGAGTTCAAAACCACACTTTTAAGGTTTTTCAAGAACTTTCTAGAAGCTGCTGATAAATTTAGTAAGACCCTCAATAAGTCTAGTGAGACTGCCGATAAATTTAGTGAGACCCTCAAGAAATCTAGTGAGACCCTCGAGGTTATGAAAAAGGACCAATACACTGACTAAAATAAAGAATATTATACAGAGTTCCAACAGCAGACTAGAAGATCACAAGAATCAAGTCAACGATTTGAAATGTGAAGAAGCAAAAAAAAAAACCCAAACGGAAAAACAAAAAGAAAAAAGAATCCAAAAATATGAAGATAGTGTAAGGAGCTTCTGGGACAACTTCAAACATACCAACATCCGAATTATGGGGGTGCCAGAAGAAGAGAGAGAGCAAGATATTGAAAACCTATTTGAAGAAATAATGACAGAAAACTTCCCCTACCTGGTGAAAGAAATAGACTTACAAGTCCAGGAAGCACAGAGAACCCCAAACAAAAGGAATCCAAAGAGGACCAGACCAAGACACATCATAGTTAAAATGCCAAGAGCAAAAGACAAAGAGAAAATCTTAAAAGCAGTAAGAGAAAAACAGTCAGTTACCTACAAGGGAGTACCCATACGACTGTCAGCTGATTTCTCAACAGAAACTATGCAGGCCAGAAGGGAGTGGCAAGAAATATTCAAAGTGATGAATACCAAGAACCTACAACCAAGATTATCCAGCAAAACTATCATTCAGAACTGAAGGTCAGATAAAGAGCTTCACAGATAAGGAAAAGCTAAAGGAGTTCATCACCATCGAACCAGTATTATACGAAATGCTGAAAGGTATCCTTTAAGAGGAGGAGGAAGAAGAAGAAAAAAGTAAAGACACAAATTATAAACAACAAATACACATCTATTAACATGTGAATCCAAAAATCAAGTGAATAAATAATCTGATGAACAGAATAAACTGGGGAATATAATAGAATCAGGGGCATAGAAAGGGAGTGGATTGACTATTTTTGGGTGGGAAAGGAGTGTGGGGGGTGCGGGAAGAGACTGGACAAAAATCTTACACCTATGGATGAGGACAGTAGGGGGGAGGGGGGGAGAGGCATGGGGTGGGGTGAGAACCGGGTGGAGGGGAGCTATGGGGTAAAAAAGAGGAACAACTGTAATAATCTGAACAATAAAGATTTAATTAAAAAAAAAAACAAAAAAAAGAAACATCAATGATGAGAGAGAATCATTAATTGGCTGTATCCTACACTCCCCACATTGGGGATCGAGCCTGCAATCCGGGCATGTGCCCTGACTGGGAATCAAACCATGATCTCTTAGTTCATAGATCAACACTCAACCACTGAGCCATGCCAGCCAAGCTTCTATTAAAAATTTAAATGCTGCCCTGGGCAGTGTGGTTGGAGCATCGTTCAATGCACCAGAAGGTTGTGGTCTCAATTTCTGGCCAGGGTGCATGCATATCAGAGGCAACTGATTGATGTTTCTCTCTGTCGCTCTCCCTCTCCCTTCCGCCCTCTCTAAAATAAAAAATAAAAATAAAAAAACAGCCGAAACCGGTTTGGCTTGGTGGATAGAGCGTCAGCCTGCGGGACTGAAAGGTCCCAGGTTCGATTCCGGTCAAGGGCATGTACCTGGGTCGCGGGCACATCCCCAGTGGGAGATGTGCAGAAGGCAGCTGATCGATGTTTCTCTCTCATTGATGTTTCTAACTCTCTATCTCTCTCCCTTCCTCTCTGTAAAAAATCAATAAAAAATATATTAAAAAACAAAACAAAAAAAACAACAACAAAAAAAACATAGCCTTGGGTGAGGATTAAAAATAAATTTTAAAGAAAAACATTTAAATGCTAACACACATTGAGAGTTCACAGAAACAGAATTATACAAATGTTCTCCAATGGACCAAAAGATGCTCAAACTCATTCATAATATGAAAAATACAATTAAAACTACATGGCAAGAGTACATTCAAACAATGAGACTATATAGCCTTAAAAAAAGAGGCTCCCCATTGAAATGTAAAAACCTTCAAAATAATAAAAGTGCAAAAACAAGATGCAGAACAGTGTTTATAGTATGTTACATTTTCTTCAATAACAAAAGAGTATCTGTGGGAAGATTATAATTGTATTTGCTTATTCAGGCATTAAAAAAACCTGTGGAAAAATACACAAGAAACTAGTAATATCAGTTAATACACTTTTCTGTGTGTGGAGGACAAAACTAAGTGAATAGGGGATAAATTTTACTGTATCTCTTTATACTTTTGACTTTTGAACCATGTTAACACATCACTTATTTACAGATAATTAAAGATTCTGGCTCCTTGCACAAAGATGTTCAATGCAGCATTATTTGACAGTAAAAATATGAAACCAAAATAGATGTTACCATTGAGACTAGTTAATAAATTCTGCAACATTTATATAACATTTTAAAACAATGAGATGGTTGTATATGTCTCATATCTTTATATGGAATAATAGTTAAAATTTATTATTAAGTAGAAAAACAAGCTGCAAAATAATATAAACGTATTTTTTAAACAATTAAAAATACATATATGTCAGTACATATATGTAAAAATCTGGAAGAATATATCACAAACCTAATAGTAATTTCTGCAAAGGGAAAGATATAGGGAATTTGTACTTCTGAAATTATGCAGTTCCATAATATTGAAATTTCTTTAAATAAGCAGGTATTATTTAACATAAACAGAAAGATAAAAACGTAAGTTTTAAGGCTATAAAAACAACAACTCTTTACCTGGGAACATCATAAAACACAGAAACAACTTTCAACAGTTAACTAAATTTTAGTATCTGCAGCAGGGGTGGGGAATGTCTGGCCTGTGGGCCGTATAAGTCCCACAAAATCATTTGGTCTGGTCCTGCCAAGACATTAGGGGTGAATAAATTAAATGTTTGACCAAATATAGCAGGCTAATTTTTACGCTGATAATTTTGTATGGCCTGCAAATGATGTTTTGATATCCAAATGGGCCTTGGCAGAAAAAATGTTCCCCATTCCTGGTCTACAGAGTCATGTTAGTCAAAATTTAAAAGGATAACATCTATCTTCCAGTACCTGTTAATACTAGAACAAAATAGGTTTTCCTGCTGTTTTCTCCTGGACGTAAGAAGTAAAACGTTTTAGAAACTTTGGATACTCTCGTTTTGCCACTGCCCTTAACACTGAGGCTGGTGCCCATCCTCCAGGGTTCACTACGAGTTAAAGAAAAATTAAAATGTTAAGATACAATTCTCCAAATACACATGAAGCACTCATTTTGTTCCTATGCTTTAAAAAATTTATGATGTTGGAACAATTGGCATCTCTTAAAAGTCTTGACCATTAATCCTTCATATTAACTACCAAACAAGAACAGAGAGCAAATAAGAAAGCATTTATTACCTTTCTAAATTGTTCTTACTTCCCTAAGACATATTTAAATATTAGTATAGCTACACTTTAGGTTGAGGCAGATCTTTTCATTAAACTCTACTATAATCAAACTAGAGGCCCAGTGCACGAAATTCATGCACGGGTAGGGTCCCTAGTGGCTGCTGGCTGCCAGCTGGGGCCCTTCCTTCATTCTGTGCCGCCCCCCTGGTGGTCAGCGCATGTCATAGCTGGTGATGGGACTCCCGGTCAGTTGAACTCCTGAGGGGTCACTATGCATATTAGGCTATTATATATATATATACTAGAGGGCCCAGTGCACAAAAATTCGTGCACTCAATGGGAGAGGGGTCTCTCAGCCCAGCCTGAACCCTCTCGCAGTCTGGGAGCCCTCAGGGGATGTCTGCCTGCTGTGGAGGTTCCCACCACTACCGCTGCGCTTGCCAGTCGTCAGCCCAGCTTCTGGCTGAGCAGCGCTCCCCCTTTGGGAGCGCACTGACCACCAGGGGGGCAGCTCCTGCTTTGAGCGTCTGCCCCCGGTGGTCAGTGCGCGTCATAGCAACCGGTCGTTCCGCTCTTCCAACGATTTGCATATTAGCCTTTTATTATCCTATATAATAAAAGCCTAATATGCTAAGCGTCTGGTTGTATAGTCTTCCATTCAACCAATCAAAGTGTAATATGCTAATGATATGCTAAGGCCGCTCAACTGCTCGTGCACTGACCACCAGGGGGTAGACAGTTGACCAGTCGCTATGACGTGCACTGACCACCAGGGGACAGATGTTCTGACTGGTGGGTTAGCTTGCTGCTGGGGTCTGGCTGATCGGGACTGAGCGAGACAGGCCAAACATGCCTGGAGTCCTACCGCGGTACCTCCCCCACTGGCCAACCTCCTGCATCCCTCCCCGGCCCTGATCGTGCACCAGTGGGGTCCTTCGGCCAGGCCTGCGCCCTCTCGCAATTTGGGCTTAGGGACCCTCCTCTCCCCCCGAGTGCACAAATTTTGTGCACTAGGCCTCTAGTATGGGATAATAACTTACTCAGGCATAACTATCTCTTTAAAGAACACTAGCAGTTATGGTCCTATATAAAGAAGGTATGAGGATTTGGATTTCAGTAACTACTACAAGTAGGAAATGGGTTTAGTAATAAGGAACCAAAGCAACAGGGCTGTCCAGCAGCAGGTCAATATAAAACAAACACTTAAGTAGCAACTAATAAGGATTAGGGACCAATCAGTGATGAAAAAAATGAGCAAGCCTGACAATAAGAAAAATATCTGCTAAAAAAAAGAAAAAGAAAAAAAAAAAAGAACTGCTAATTTCCTTTCCCACTGTTGCTTACATTTCTAATTCTACGTATATTCTTTTAGGTAAATACTTAATAAAATGGTTCTTAAAACCAAGGATATGTGATAGTGGTCTTAATATAAAGTTTAAAAAAAAATATATTTTTATTGATTTCAGTGAGGAAGGGAGAGGGAGAGATAGAAATATCAGCTGCCTCTTGCATGGCCCCCACTGGAGATCGAGCCTGTACCCAGGCCATGTGCCCTGTCCAGGAATGGAACCATGATCTCCTGGTTCATAGGTTGATACTCAACTACTGAACCACGTCAGTTGGCCTAAAGTTTTAAAATTTACCTATCTAGTCCAAGCTTCAAAAATTCTAATATAGTAGTAGTTCTGGGGTGGAAGGCAGGTATGTATATTTCCTGAAAGTTGGGTATACATCTTTCCAAATTAAAAATTACTAAAGGATAAAAACTCAAAAGGCATTTGTAATGGTATTTGTCCAAAGGGTTAGTTATCATGTAGGTCACACTAAGAATATCCACATTACCAAATAGCAAAAACAAACAACGAAATACATACATACCATTAGCTACATATGTAATCTTGCATAAAATGTTGTCCCTGCTAATCTTCTGGTTTCCTTCTGGTGGGCTAACCAAGGTTTGACAAATCATAGCGATATTTATTTTGGCACGAACACATCGATTGTTCAGCTGCCAAAACAAAAAATAAAAACGAAACAGCAGTATAGCAGATACCCAGTATTTTGTAATCTCTACTAGTCTAATAATACTAACTAAGTAAGCTGAAACCTCAACTCATCAAAATATTCAACAAAATCTTACAAGGATCAAACAACACATGCCAAACTGCTAAGATATCAGAAATGATCTCTCCTTCTTTTACGTAGTAAATGGAGCTAAATCGAGGAAGCAACCAGAGGTTTTGCCAGTAGTTGATCATGACTTAAGAGGCAACTGTGAGAAGTATTCTGCATATACTACCCATCAGTGCTGTCTCACCTCATCTCAGAAACAAAGGAAAAGAGACCTGTTGAAATGTTCACAGCCATGACTACTGTTCTTCAGATAATACACAGGCTATATTATTCTAAGAAGCCAAAATAGCACAAAATCTAAGAATTATCAACTCTAGTATCTGTGTGTCTGGCATGTGTTTATCATTTTTGTACTGCATGTATAGTTAGCTTTATATTATACAACTCTACACATTTATACAATGGACTTACAGGAGCACTATCATGATCCACAGAAAAATTACAAACTATCCAAGTTTCAGGGTCATTTTCAGTCAAGGCTGGTATCTTTCGAATGGCAGAAAGATATAATACATCTCGCTGAGAAGCAGGCCACACTCTCTGTGGAAGAAGTAAAAATCATTTGAAAATTTGAACAATTCTTTATTCATTTGTAATATGGAACTAACAGAGAAACAAATGTAAAATCAATAAGTATCTTAGTTGAAGGTAAAAATCTGTCAAATTTTAAATGAAAAGCATCTGAGAATACCCACCAAAGGATTAATTATGGACAGTGAGTTAATGGCTTTGCAGAACTATAGCAAAGGAATAGTGTTCTGCTATTTTTATTTTTTTTAAATTATAGTAATTTGCTATTTAAACCATTTTTAAGTATACAATTCATTGCCATTAATACATTCAGAATGTTATGTAAGCATTACCACATTTTCAAAGAACTGTTATCATCCCAAATAGAAACTCTGTACCTATTAAGAAATGACACAGCATTACACCCCCTTCCTCAAGCCCTGGCAATATCCTGCTTTTAACTATAGTATTAAACCTCAGCTTAAATTGTTCAGAGACTTTAAGCAAAGATTTTAGGGAAAGACGACTACTCTTTTGACATCATAATCACACTTGAAGAATTCCAAATCAGGTAGACAGAATCTTTGAGTTTTATGGTATACAAGGAGAAACATATACTGTTGGAATGACATGGTACCTAGGTCTCAGAAAACTGGAGCTTTTGTACTTTTAAATGAGAGAAAATATGCCTTGTCTTTTCTGATTATTGACTATAAAAAGTAGCCAACAACTTAGTGTCAACACAACACAAATCATTTGCAAAGTGAAATGGTTTATATTTTAAAGATACAAAATTTCATGCAGTCAACAAAAGTAGTGTTGGAGAAATGTATGTGAAACTAGTAATAAATGAAAATTTAATCATGTTAGAACTAATAAATGCAAATCCAAAAGGAGGATGATGAGAGAAATTTAAAGAATGAGATGACTTAAATATTAGAAGATGAGTAGTCCTCTTTAAGACCATATTATAAAAGAAGCCAAATCTAAAGAAAAAAGATGTCATAGTGTTATTGGATTTTGTTGAAAAATATGCCAGGATTTTTTAATTCAAATAATTATAATTGTAACTTAAATTTTGTTATGTATGATCCATTATTTTAATAATTTTTAGATTTATTTTTCAAGAAATAAACCTAATACAACCTATATAATCCTCCCTTCTGTCTATTATTTACCAAGTGAAATACTGGCAGCAGATTGTTTTCCTGGATCAATTATCATCAAATAATAAGATTCTTCTGATTCTAAATTATTGGCTATTTATCTTTATTCTAAATTATAGAGCAATTAATTGATATTTTAACATCAACTAAATTTCAGATTACACTTAAACCCTGCACAAATCTGTATGTTGAAATAGAATCTTCATTTTTACACATTTCTTGAGCAGCTACCATGTAAAATGAAGCCTAGCTTATAGTCATCCTTATCTAATAAAAGAGAAACATGGTAATTGGCGTACGACCGCTACCCTTCCCATTGGCTAATCAGGGCGATATGCAAATTAACTGCCAGCCAAGATGGCGGCTGGCAGCCAGGTAGCTTAAACTGAACATGAGGCTTGCTTGCTTCAGTGACGGAGGACTGCAACGTTCCCCGCCTGCCTTGCAGTTGAAAAAACATTGTAACAAATATAGAAGCTAAACAAAACCCCAAAAACCAGCTATCAGAGAGCTGGGATCTCAGAGCTGGAGTTGATACAGAGTTTCGATTATAGAACCTAAGCAAACCAGATACCTGTTTTCAGCAGCTGAGGCCTCAGAGCTGGAGCCAAGCCTCAGAGCTAAAGCTGGCCCAGAATAAAAAAAAGAAAAAAGAAAAAAAGGAGCAGTTGGGAGCTTCAGTCCCAGCCTGAAAACAGCCCTCAGCCCCTCACCCAGAATGGCCAGGCACCCCAGTGGGGACCCCCACCCTGAAGGGTGTGTGACCAGCTGCAAACAGCCATCATCCCCTCATCCAGGCTGGCCAGGCACCCCAGTGGGGACGCCCACCCTGATCCAGGACACCCTTCAGGGCAAACCAGCTGGCCCCCACCCATGTACCAGGCCTCTATTCTATATAGTAAAAGGGTAATATGCCTCCCAGCACCGGGATCAGCGGTGCTGAGAGGCCTCCCGGCACCGGGATCAGCGTGACAGGGGGCAGCGCCCAAACCCCCTGATCGCCCTGAGGCTGTGTGTGTGACAGGGGCGGGGCCACAACCTCCCTATCGGCCCTGCTCTGTTTGTGACAGGGGAAGGCGCCCCAACCCCCTGATCGGCCCTGCTCTGTGCCTGATAGGGGGGAGCTCCCCAACCCCCTGATCACCCTGCGGCTCTGTGTGTGACAGGGTGTGGTGCCCCAACCCCCCCACCCCATGGGCCCTGCTCTGTGTGTGACGGGGTAGAGCCATAACCTCCCCATCGGCCCTGCCCTGAGTGTGACAGTGGCGGCACCCCAACCCCCTGATCGGCCCTGCTCTGTGGGTGATAGAGGGCGGCGCCCCAACCCCCTGATCGGCCCTGCTGTGTGTGTGACAGGGAGCGGTGCCCCAACCCCCCTATCGGCCCTACTCTGTGAGTGACAGGGGGGAGCTCCTCAACCCCGTGATGGGCCCTGCTCTGTGAGTGACAGGAGGGAGCTCCCCAACCCCCTGATGGGCCCTGCTCCGTGCGTGACGGGGGGAGCTCCCCAACCCCCTGATGGGCCCTGCTCTGTGCGTGACAGGGGGCAGTGCCCCAACCCCGATTGGCCCTGCTCTGTGCGTGACAGGGGGTGGCGCCGCAACCTCCCCATCAACCCTGCCTTGAGTGTGACAGGGGGCGGTGCCCCAAACCCCCAATCGGCCCTACCCTGAGCGTGACTGAGGGTGGCATTGCAACCTCCCAATCCACCCTGCTCTGTGCATAACAGGTGGCAGCGCCCCAACTCCCTAACCGTCCCTGCTGAGCCTGACCAGGGGCTGCACCTAGGGATTAGGCCTGTCCTCTGCCACCCTGGAGCAGGCCTCAGCCAGCAGGGCGTTATCTCCCGAGGGGTCCCAGACTGCGAGAGGGCACAGGCCGGGCTGAGGGACCACCCCCACCCCGAGTGCACAAATTTTTGTGTACCGGGCCTCTAGTCCTATATAATAAAAGCCTAATATGCTAATGACATGCTAGGGCCACTGAACCGCTTGCTATGACGTGCACTGACCACCAGGTGATAGATGCTCCAACCGGTAGGTTAGCTTCCTGCTGGGGTCTGGCTGATTGGGAATGAGCAAGACAGGTCAGACATGCCCTGGAGCCCTCCCATGGTTCCTCCCTGGCTGGACAACCTCCCATGTCCCTTGTCAGCTCCGATCGTGCACCGGTGGGGTCCCTTGGCTGGCCTGAGCCCTCTCGCAATCCAGGACCCTCTTGGGGGATGTTGGAGAGCCAGTTTCGGCCCAATCCCGCAGGCCAGGTGGAAGGACCCCATTGGTGCATGAATTCACACACTGGGCCTCTAGCCTATATAATAAAAGCCTAAGTGACTGTTACGGTGGAACAACCGGTTGCTATGATGCACACTGACCACCAGGGGGCAGACGCTTAACATAGAAGCTGCTCCCTGGTGGTCAGTGTGCTCCCACAGGGGGAGCACCACCCAGCCAGAAGCTGGGCTCACGGCTGGGGAGCGCAGCTGCCACAATGGGAGCCTCTCCCCAACTCCGTGGCAGCTGGTGAGGCAGACCGGGATGAGTGTGAGCAGCGCCTGGCCCCAATTTGGGCTCCTCCCTGGCCGCCTGTTGCTTGGCACACTGCTACATCCCCCGAGGGGTCCTGGACTGCAAGAGGGAGCAGGCAGAGCTGAGGAACCCTGCCCCCAGTGCATGAATTTTGTGCACTGGGCCTCTAGTTGGATATAAAATGCCTCAGGTGAAAGACTGAGCTTAAGAAATACAGAGCAAATCGCAAATATTTTCACATATTCAGCTCAATTAAAAAGTCACTTGAACCTTAGCTGGTTTGGCTCAGTGGATAGAGCATCAGCCTGCGGACTGAAGGATCAATCCTAGGATTGATTCCCGTCAAGGGCACATGCCTGGGTTGTGGGCTTGATCCCCAGTAGGGGACGTGCAGGAGGCAGCCAATCAATGATTCTCTCTCATCATTGATGTTTTTATCTCTCTTTCCCTCTCTCTTACTCTCTGAAATCAATAAAGATACATTAAAAAAATAAAAGTCACTTGAAAAAAAAATGAAGTACTTACTGAATCATTATATTTCCTATATAACATAATATTACTTTTTGTGGATCTCTTCCAAGTTTAATTTATTATTCTTTATTTGAAATACTATTTGGCAATTTTCAGAAGGGGAAGAGAGTAGAATAAAGTAAGATGAATATTATTCTAAAACTTTAAATGTAGATCAGCAAAGGAAGAAATGAAGTAAAAGGGAACCAATTTAAATGACAATGCTTCTGTGTGCTCTGGTGTATGACCAACTTCTCAGTAGTTATGCTCAGCAACTTTTCATTGTTTTTAGATAATCTACTTAAGATCATTTTCATATCTATGAGTCTTAACACAGGCAAATAACATACTTTTCCACTTCCCTTATTATATTGATGTCATAGGAAACTATGATTCACTTTCATATTCGATAACTATCAATCTCCCATAGACTAGCTGCTAAAAAAATATTTGCATTCCTGAATTATTAATAAAGCCTTTAGATCTTTTCTGGCATTTAATTTCCTGTCAAATTTTATTTTAGAAAATTTGTATGTCTCAGTTTGAATTATAGTGAAATCCTTTAGGGATGAAAAAATATTTACCTTGTGAGTTTGATAAATGATGATTGCATTATCAGCTAATGTTTCCACCACATGAAAGTTTTCAATAGTTGCTGAAATGAAGGGAAAATATTAGTAGCCAAAAAGACATATTGCTTTTCCCTAGAAGGTGATTAATTCACTTATACTGAGATTCAATTACAAATGAACATTATAGTAGAATGAACAGGACTCTGCCCCACTTGGGCCAAGTTCAAATGGAAGGTAGTTAATACCTAGTATTAGGGCTATAGATGGTGGCTGTGGGAGCTGATCACCAGGAAATCTCATTTTCCTTTATCCAACATTTAGCTTCCACAGCAAGAAGGCGATTCTATATCAACACTGCATTACTCAGGCACAAATTATTCCCCAACACTATGACCCCTCCCTATAATCCCTAATTTACTGAAGCTGAATAAACTGCTCTATCTAGGTTTAGGTAACTGTATTTACTGGGAAGATTGTCAAACTGTCATTGATATACGTCTTATGATGTTCAAAAGTATCTATTTATGCAATCTGGTGTCTAAGGGAAACACCCCCTGCCAAAGTAGCTAAACAAACCACAGCAGGATTCATGTAGGATTTACCAGGGAAACAAAACAATCTAGGAGAAAAGTAGATAAAACAGAAACCTTAGTTTTAGTCCTGGCTTTTACACCTACTAGGTCTGTGGCCTTTGACAAGTCACTTGACCTATCTGAATTTTACTTTATTACTTGTCTATGCAAAATTGTTGAGGTATTAAATCAAATGCTAAAAAATACTGCAAAGCATTTTATAGTGTGAAAAACTTTATTTAAATATAAAGTATTATCAGTCCCCTATATGATTCTCCAGATATTTTCTACATTGACTTTGCAAACTAAAGATCATATGAAGAAAATCAGATTGGGTTTGATATTAAATTCTAAATAATAATTATATTAATATACATTAATAATAGCAGCTTACTTTCCCAATCATTGCGAACGTCAACATTCCAGAAGTAATTGCAGACCTCGTGTCCTGTAACTCCTTTAACTGCATGGGTAGCTTTTAAAGGATCCAGAACAATCCCATTTTCTTCTACTTCTCTTCTATATACCTATACAGGACATAATTAAAAATCTGTTTAAAAATCCTAAAGTAAACATTTGAAAGCATGTTTTCAAATTTAACAGCTTTTTAGGATTTACGAAAATCTCTTTATGGAACATAAACATTCTGTTAAAATTAAGTTTAAAATTTTAAATTATTAACACATTAAAATATTTAAAACTACAAATCCAAGGCAAATTTCAACTATGAAAAAATATGCATAATGATGAATGACTAATTACTGTGAGTTATTAAAAAATAAATGTATCAATTTAAATCAGGCATTATTTACTAAACATTCTCAAAGACTGTTCAACATGGCAAAAAAGGACAAATAAACCTGGTTAAAACATAATCTCTTTAAGGATACTGATTTAAGGCGGCTGTGTTCACTAATATATCCCCAGCATCTAGCATAGAATCTGAAACCCAGTAAAGCAACTATTTGCTGAATCAATGATTGAAAACTAAAATGTAATAAAGATCTATGCTCTCTTGCTTTAGATAATAAGGTCGTGTACCGGAGTGCTGATTAAAACTAGTTATTTCAAAATTATTGTGGGCTTGCTACTTTAGAGAACTCTGTAATAAGTTCTTTTTTAAATCCTCACCTGAGGACATGATGAGAGGGAGGGAGAGAGAGAGAAAGAGAGAAGAGACATGGATCGGTTGCTTCCCATATGCGCCCCAACCAACTGAGCCACCTGGCCAGGGCCTGTAATAAGTTCTTTTGACAAGTGATTAAACAATGTTACCAAAGGAAGAATCAGCTTTCAATTTATGGAGAGCCCATGGAGCCAGATACTACTAGGTATTTCACATGAACTTTCTCTTTTACAATCTCTCTCCCCAAACTCCATTCCCTATACACTTACTTATTTGCTATTGGGTCTGCTATTTTCCGAGTCATCTGAAATGGAACTCTGTAGACTTTTGGTTCTTTCTCTCATACTTCACGTAGGCTATTAAGATTATTACCAATCTTCTATAAAAAACAACTTGACTTTTCTACTATGGTTACTCTTTTAGGTAGACTTTCAACATCTTATACCCGACTTTCTCAAGTGGTTTTCTTGGTCTCTTGCTGCTTCCCTATCAGCTTACTCTTCTGAAAATGCTACTTTGCATAGTGGCTTACCTAGTGCTACAAAGGGTAGACTATTCTCTTTAGTGGGTTATATTATAATCCAGCCCTAATTTCTCTTTCTAATGTTGTGGGTTGTAGGAGCACTTATTTTCTACTTAGTCCCTTCGCTTCCTGGAACTTCCCTAAGGGAGAAACAGTGACTTATCTGCATAGTGAGTACAGAGGGAGAACTAGGCAGATGTGGCTCAACCCCTTCTGCAGAGAGCATGCATCCTGGTCTGCTTTTAAGGCTTGCTCTTGTGGGAAAGGCCTCTGATTATATAGGTATCTCAGAAACATGTTTAGAGGTAACATATTAACAAGACATTGTGACAGTTGGTCTCCATGTTGTAATCCAATCAGATCATCAGAATTATAGCATTTCAGTATCTCATTTGCCTGTCTCTTCTACCTTATTTCTTACTAGAGGCCCGGTACACGAAACTCATGCACTGGGGGTTGGGGGGTCCCTCAGCCCAACCTGCACCCTCTCCAATCTGGGACCCCTCAGGGAATGTCCGACTGCAGGTAAACGGGCAGTCGGACATCCCTCCCACAATCCAGGACTGCTGGCTCCCAACCGCTCGCCTACCTACCTGCCTGATTGCCTCTAACCACTTCTGCCTGCCCGCCTGATCACCTCCTAACCACTCCCCTGCCAGCCTGACTGACGCCTAACTGCTCCCCTGCCGGCCCAGTTGCCCCCAACTGTTGGCCCGGTCACCCCAACTGCCCTCCCCTGCCAGCCTAGTCGCCCCTAACTGCCCTCCCCTGCAGGCCTGGTCCCCCCCAACTGCCCTCTCCTGCTGGCCTGATCACCCACAATTGTCCTCCCCTGCTGGCCATCTTGTGCCCACATGGGGGCGGCCATCTTGTGGGAGGGTGTGATGGTCAATTTGCATATTACCTCTTTATTATATAGGAGGATTTGTTCCCTATTCAGGAGGAGAGGAAATTCCAAACACTTAATATTGCATCCCATTTGCTAGAATAATTCTGGTCAACATAGTCTATATAAAACTGAACAACAAATTAGCTTTCAACAGTGAAATCAGTCAGACAGAAAAAGACAAATACCATATGATTTCACTTATACGTGGAATCTAAAAAATATAGATGGCCCTGGCCAGTGTGGCTCAGTTGGCTGAGCGTTGTCCTGTGTACCAAGGGGTCCCAGATCCCTGGTTCGATTCCTGGGCAGTGCACATACAAGAATCAACCAATAAATGGAACAACACATTGATGTTTCTCTACCCCCCCCCCATTCTCTCTCTTTCTAAAAAATCAATAAATTAAAAAATATTTTTTAAAAGAGAGAAATATCCAAATAGAGAGCCATCAGTTAATTGTGGCCTGTTCATATTTAAACCACAAAATTTTATTTCTCCATGGCTTAGGCAAAACAGAATGGTTTGTGCATAGATTTGATCATTAAGAAATTATATAAAAGCTAAACCAGGAAAGCAAAAAGACATTTTATTTATCAATATCTGGTGCTTCTTTGATCATATGTAGTAATGTGTTTAAAAGTAATTTTTAATGTTATCCTTATTCGTATCAATGACGACAATATGACTAGAATAGAGGTGCAATTAGCAACCTATAACTTTTCACTGAGAATTACCTTCATTTCTCCTTCTTCTACAACCAACTGCCAATTGGCATCTCCACCTACATCCTGTAATGAATACGTCATGTGGTTCTGCACCATCTCTTCAACCTTGAAAAGAAAAAAGCAAAGCTGTAAGAATCCGCCTCCAATTAATAGCTATGACATAATCTCCAAGAAACAATGATACTCACTTTACTTCAGTTCTGAAATGATGCTCTTAAGAGAGCTGAGCAACCAAATGCACAAAGGTTAGTAGGTATGAAGAGTTTAGTCTACATTCTAGATATAATATCTAGGTTAATGACAGGAGGGAGAAATATGGAAAGATGCTTTAATCAAATAACATGCTGTACACTGGGCCTAAGGTGCATCAAGTGACAAAAATAAGCATTTTCGGGAGGGGGGGGGTCTTTCCTTTACCATAATGCGCTTCCTTACAGAGATGAAGTCTTAAAGCATAAATTCATTAAACTCTAAGGATAAAAGGAGCATGAAGAGACCATCTAGTCCAGTGTTTCCATATTTAAGACTACAATTGAGATACTAAATACACCAAGATTTCCCTACAAAAGGTAATAAAACTTTGGATATTTCACTGAAATGATAAAAAGACTGTTGCTGAAGGAACTGGCTCCTTTACCATCTACTCAGACACTTTATCTAAACTCTATGTTCTAAATTTTTACTCATTATTTTGTTTTATGTAGTAAATACATTAGAGAAGGCAGGGAGAATTGAAAAATATGTACACTGTACTTGGATTAAAAATGTATCCCTAAGTTTAGCTACATATTTTACATAAAGTCTATGGTGTTCATTAGGGATAAAAAACAAGAACCATGTTTACACTTATTTTTAAAAAATATTTTTTATGGATTTCAGAGAGGAAGGGAGGGGGAGAGAGAAAAACATCAATGATGATAGAGAATTATTGATTAGCTGTCTCCTGCACACCCCACATTGGGGATTGTGAGCCGTGACCATCTGGTTCATAAGGTTGACACTCAGCCACAAAGCCATGCCAGCCAGGTTACAAATATTTTGAAATGAACAAATACAAAATTAATGATTTGGGGGCAGAAACTTAAAATTACTAACCCTGGGGATGTAAGTTTTATACACAAAAGGATGTGATCAATATGGTATTGTGGCTGTACTTCTGCGACATCAAGCTTTCTAGATCTCAGAATGCATCTTTGGTTACTGAAAGCAGGATGCTGTAAGTATCTCCTTAATTGGCAGTGATCACAAAAAGGTTTTTGATAAAAATACATGCTGAGATTCTATAATCTATTTTTGTATTAAATAAACACTAACATAACATTTTATTTCTTTACTCATTGCTGAAAACAGTGTGAATGATACTGGGTTGCAGACCTGAGAGAAAATTTATAATGTGACTAATATTGTAAAACATAACTTCAGGAGCTGCCTGGAAAAACCTGTGTGCCTCTGCAATTTTGAAATATGCTTTAGAAGGTAAGGATGACTAACGTGGGACTCCAAGTTACAAATACATTCAAACTGTATCTCATTTCCAAAAGAGAACAAAGAAAGTTCCAGTTAGTATCCATAAATAAAAAAGTCACAGTAGCACTGCACTCACTGTCTGTTTTACATCCTGATATGGAAAAATGTTTACCTTTATTAGATCTTAAGATCTTAAAAATCTTTAGATTTGATATGTACTTTTTAGGTCGGACACTGGGAGTTAAGAATACCTTTATTTAAGATTCAAGGCAAAAAGAGTTTCCCCCAACTAAGTCCTACTTATAATGGATTACTTGTGAAAGAAGAATGTGAAGGGTTTTATTCTAGTAAAAACAGAGTTCTGCTTAAAAAAATATTTACCACCATTTAGCTCTTTTGTTGGAAAGTATGCAGGTAACTGCGTTTTTGTTTGGGAGGTTATTCCTGAATTAGCAATTTCAAAAGTTTGAAAAGTGATCTATTTTGGTCCAAAAGAAATCAGATTCCACAAATATAAATTGACAGAAGGTAACATAAGTTAAAGCAATGCAAAGTCAGTCAAAAAAGTCACAGAAAAATGGCAAAAATGCGAGAAGCAAAAATACCACTTTTAGTGTATAAGACTGGCAAAAATTAACTGAATTATAATATTCAGTGTCAGTATAGTAAAAGGAAACTGACCTGGGAATACAGTTGGTTCAACTTTTTTAATGAACAGTTTGGTAATCTAATTTAAAATTCCTAAGTGTGCATGGCCTTTATCCTAACAATTCTAAGAATATATTCTAAGGAAATCTATATATATAAAAAAGGCAGCTACCGTGACGGCCATAACTACCTAACAACCGGTCACTATGACACCCACTGTGGCCAATGAACCGGCCAGATCAGGGGGGTGGGGCCGTGAAGTTGGCTGGCCTGCCCCTGATTGGACTCTCCCACCCTGATCAAGAGCTGGGCCTGCCGGCCAAACGTCCCCCCCCCCCCTCCCGCCAGGCGTGTCCCCATCAGCCCGCCCTACCATGATAAGCCCGCAGCCCCTCCGATGGCTGGCCTGCCCCTGATCGCACCCCTCACCCCAACAGGGGGCAGGGCTGGCCAGCCAATCTCCTGCAGCCCCTCCTGTCAGATCTCACTCCAGATTGGCCCTCCCCTCCCACCCCCCATCAGGGGCAGGGTCGGCTGGCCAACCACCTATGGCCCCTCCCACCCAGCCGCTGCCCCCCCCATCGGCACCCCTCACCCACCCCATTTGGGGGAGGGGCCAGCCAGCCCACTGCCCCTCCCCATGGCCAGCCCACCTCCAATCGGCCCCCAACCCTAATCGGGGGCAGGGCCCGCTGGCCAATTGCCCGTGGCCCCGTCCCCCAGCCAGCCCAGCCCTGATCAGAGGCCCTGATCCAGGTCGGCCAGCAGGCCAACCTCCCACTATCTCCTCCTCCCAACAGGCTCAGCTCCGATTTGCCCTGATTGGGGCCAGGCCAGCCAGACCCCACCCGTGCACGAATTCGTGCATGGGCCTCTAGTAATTTAATAAGTGTACAAAAATGTATATATAAAGATGTTATATATACAAGAATGCCCATGTAGCACTATTTATAATAGCGATAAACCTAAAATAAACTAAATATTCACTATCAGGTGAGAAGGCAAACCCAGTATACAATCCATAAATAGGTAAGTAGATACAGACCTTTATTTATTACTGAAGGGAAGACGGACCTAATTATATGTTTAAAAAATAAAGCTGGTTACAAAATAGTATATATAGATTTAACTACTGTGGTAGGAAAAGACAATTAAGGTATGTTTATTTATCATATGAGCCTGATTATTTCTTTTTATTTTTTTATATATTTTTATTGATTTCAGAGAGGAAGGAAGAGGGAGAGAGGGATAGAAACATCTGCAATGAGAGAGAATCATGGATCGGCTGCCTCCTGCAAGTCCCCCACTGGGGATCGAGCCCACAACCCAGGCATGTGCCTTGACCGGAACTGAACCCGGGACCAACGCTCTATCCACTGAGCCAAATCGGCTAGGGCCTGATTTTTTATATGCACGAGAATATCAAGTGGTATAGTATTTTACTTTTATTTACTTTCTAGTTCTGCTACAATTAGCATGTATTACTGTACAGTAAAAAAGGGAGGAGTAAAATAATTACCACAACAATGTGTTACTATGAACATAAAGTAGAAAAGCTTTACACAGAATTGCTTTGCAGTGATGTTCACTATAGATTAACCTGCAGCTGTACTGCCCACCCTTTGATGTTATTTTTTCAAAAGATGATTTTTTTTCTCTCATTTTGAAATGACATCTTTAGTTGGAAACTGTGTAATGCAAATAAATGTGACCAAAAGATCCATTTATAAATCCAAGTCCTTTCTACTTTCTGTACACTTTGATTTAGAGCTACTTCATTCCCATTTTCTGCTCAGAAGATAGATTCATGATTTTGTTAATTTCCTAGTAGTTTCACTTATTTTACTTGAAGTTATTTTTCAGGGCATCTCATAATTCTATGTTTAATTATCCTATCCAATCAGAATCATGAACATAATTTCAACAAGAACAAAGCGGTCATGAGCTGAGACTTGTACACAGATGCCAAAGCTAATTAATCACATATTAGGGAGAAAAAAAAAACCTTCAGAAAGACTTCTCAACTTACAAACAGGAGATACACAAAAAATTAGGTAAAGAATTAACCTATGACTTGGCAGACATCTTGTAAAAAGCTGGGCACCTACTTTTCAGTGACATATTCACCTGTACTTGAAGGCTTTCAGCTGTTCTATAGCTCTCTACAGCCAGGGTCCTGATCTGGGTTCTGAAACCCCAATTCTTAGGCACTTATCAGTGGCTTGTATTCTTTTCTTGCTCTCACTTACATTTTCTTTCATCTATAGCCTGTTTGTTCCTACATTTTAAGGGAAAATGGTGACCAGTACTGATGGGTTTTAGTTAGTTTTGGCTCCAGGTGATTTCTGATAAATTGATACATCTCTTTCTCAAAAATGTTTAAGAAGAAAAAAACTGCAAAAGTCTGAACAACACAATTTGATTTTAGACTTACTGTTCTTCACTGCATAGCTAAAAAACTAATGTAAACTTTATTCATTTGTGTAAACTAGTAAGAATCATGCATTATTATGCATTTTAAAAACTTTTATTGAAATACTCTGATAAGAGAAAAAATGATATAGATAATACTGATTAACTCAAAGAAATTATGTTATTATATTATTAAAAGCTCACTTACTGAGCACTGACTACATGCCAGGCCCTAGGTAGACCTGAGTCCTAGCTAGATCACAGAAGTGCAGCTAACCACAATTTAAACTTGGGTCACTTTGGGAATTCAAGTTCTTAAAAATAAAATAATTTAATCCAATAAAATTCAATCACCAGAGAGATACAAAGTTGAATTGCAAAGATAAAAAAAAATTTTCCCCCAACTAATGCTGATACTAAAATATATTGTTTTAATGACTTTATTATGAGAGCAGAGATTGCAAGCATCTGGCTTCCTGTCTTAAATTTCTAAACCCTTACTGATGATATCAAATAATCAATTAAAACCAATTTCCATAAATTTAGTATAGAACAGAAGTATTAATTTATAGTATCAAAGGGTAATGTGCATAAGGAAAGTACAAGCTGTTCAACATATATTATTTAAAAAGTTATTTCCCTGTTGAATATAATTATATGTTAAATTAGATTAGAAGTGAGGCTGCTGAATCCTGCTTTTATGCTATAACCATGTCCATCAAAGTTGCTGAATCCTGTCTGAATAAATCAGATATTACATAATACTTAAAAACTATGTACCTTCAAGTGTTTCAATTCAATTTACAATCTTTCAGGAATACCTCCTATATGGCAAAATTTCAAGCTATTCACAGTAAAAGATACAAAGGGCACATGCATGCTTGATAGAGGAACTACTTAGTAGAAAGGAAGGCCTTTTTAATGCTTATAACACTATTTAAAATTCAGAACGAAAACAAGTGGCCTAACCAAAAGATTTCTCGGAACTGGGAAAGCAGGCTGAAATATAGCACATAAAGACTCAAGTCCACTCTATACATTCATACAGTACCTGGGAGCTGAATCTGTGAACATCGTCAGAGGCACTGACTAGATCAATGGAAGACATGGAGGAAGAGCGACTATAGGGCTACCAGAGACAGACAAAGAAAAAACCAAGTAATCAGAACAAAGGCACAACAGAGCATTCAGTACCAACTTCCAAACACAAGATAAAGAGAGAGAACAAAGCACTATATGAAACAAGCTCAGCAGCAAGTGCTGAGTCCATGCACCTATTATGTGTTATGCTCCAAAATCTTTCTAAAATGAATGCAGCGCTTTCAACAATGTAAAATAATACCACTTAAACCCAAAGAAAAAATAAACTTAATGTAACTGGCTATGCTTTTGGCAATTTTGGACTAGTCATTCCCTGTTACCCCCTCTCCCCCCACTCCTTTCCTCTTAAATGAAAAAGAAAGAATATAATCATAAGATTTCTGTTTTGGAGGATGCATATGGAATAAAACATACAATACCAAAAAAAATCTCATTACGTTCAAGAAAAGGAAGGAAAACTTATACAAGATAGTTCCATCAACAGTGAAGAACAATACAGCATACACTTGGAGTAAACTCTGACATTAGGCTTACCTTTTGGACAAATCTATGAGTCCCCACAGAAGAAAAGGCATCTCCAGATGGCATAGATGTAGGCCAATGTAACCTGACCTTTTCGCTCTGTGACTAAGAAAACATATAATGTTAAGAGGCAAAGGCTTTTAAGTGTATTTTGCAGCTAAAGAATGGTTAATATAACCTATAACCTGAAACTATAAACATTTAACTACTGAACACTTCAGAACTTATGTAGTAGGCAGTTAAGACAGACATGAGCAGAACAAGATGACAGGCCAACTACAGAAGGTCACCAGAACAAAAAGCCCCAGGTACCTAGCTATGGGCAAAACTGGGAAACCAAAGACCTCCATCCCCAGGGTAACCTTTCCTCCCTGGAGCATATCACTAGTCATGTGGGTTAGACCCTCTAAGAGGGACAGAGAACAAGGGGACAGAATAGCCTCATAAGGCTCCCATACAAGCCCTCGCATGATTTCTCCCTTAAGGATTAAGCCCCAGGACAATGAGGTTCTGACCCACATCAAATAATCTTAGGAACAAAGCCTCGGGTCTGTTGACCACGGAGACAGCTTAGGTTAAACTAGGGATATCTAAGCCTCAGTTGTGTTCAGCTCCAGGCCCAGAAAAGCAGCAAAACCAGACAAGCCATGTTACAGCTGACATCAGGACGAGCTGCATTGACTAATGACCCCCTACCCTGGTGCTGACCAATCCCTGGAGACCACAACCCTGAAAGGACACATCTGTAAAGCTGATGAATATCCTACTGGGATCCTCCCTGAAACCTCCAGACAAATACCCTCAAGACTGATAACCCAGTGCTGCTCTCTCCATGGAGCACACCTATGCTTTTCCCCACCCCCAGGTCTGCCTTCCTTGCCTTTCTTTTTCATAAGCTGCAAGGGTATTTATTCTTTTGCCTCTGTAACTTGTTTCCTAAGCCCATTTCTTCTGACTCACTTCTAGCCCTGTGACTTTCTAAATAAACTTTTACTTGTGTTTGAGTCTCAGCTCTGAATTCTTTCTTAGGCAGAACTCAAGAACCGAGGTTGTTGAACTGAGGTCCGGTCTGACTACACCAAGCATGCCAAACTCGCAGCCCACAGGTCACATGTAGCCCACAATGAATATTTTTGCGACCCAGCCAATATAACCGAATGTAAGAAATGTTTTAATAAAAATTTCGTAACTTAATTTTTACAATGTCCTGTAATACATAATCTATATATATAAAAGGCTAAAAAGCCTAAGCAACTGGCCAACCTTCTGGTAGCTATGATGCGTAATGACCACCAGGGGGCAGACACTCCGACCGATAGCTATGATGCACACTGACCACCAGGGGGCAGATGCTCAATGCAGGAGCTGCCGAACTGTGGTGACTTGGCAAGTTCTTGGCAGCTGCGGTTCTCGGGTGATGCACCTGGAACCAGAGAGGAGGGCCCTTTGTATTCAGCATGTCTCTATTGAAATAATCCTATGTTTCTATGAAAATCGAAGCTTTTGTTTTTTTGTGGCCCACATAAACTTAAACCTTGTTTATTTGGCCTGTGTTAGCCTTTGAGTTTGACATGCTTGGACTATACCAATCTAACACCTGATGCTGTTTTGCCACCAACACTTAGAAATATTTGAATCATGAAACTACTCTAACATTTACTTTATGTGTCCCAATTCAATCTCTTCTTTTGGACCTGACAGTTACTAACTTAGCCCAGGGATCATTTTTTTTCATTTTGCTCCTAGTCGGACTCTCCAATGCCAACATGATATCATTTACCATAAATCAATCTTAATTTAATATTGCTGATTTTCTTATTCAAACTCTGCCCAAATTATTCCAATCATTCCACCTCATAAGGCTCCTGCAGGGCTGTATCATTTGAATCAATATCAGTGTTTGCTTAAGTCACATTCCAAAACACGTCATGTCTGTCTTTGCTCCTTTCCATAAAGGTATTCATCTTGTCTTCATCTAATCATTTCATTCCTGTTAAGCTGCCACTTAATCTCTTTCTTCCTCCTCAGCTTCCCTAGTTTCTTCTCATTCTAGAAATATCTATTAAATGTAATGCACCAGAAACTTTGCTGTTCTGTGTGTGTGCTCATTTTCTAACTATGTAGAAGACAACTGGTTATTTCTATTCAATACGATCTGAACACAACAGCAAAGATCTCATTTCTCACTCACCACTTTTTTGTATAGCTTTCCTTATGTTGGCAAATAATGTAAAACAAATGTAAACTCAAAACTGTGTCACTGAAGACTACCTATGTAGTGGTTGTGTTGTTGAGAGCCCTGTGTAATATCTAATGCATACAATGAGGGAAATGATCTGAACCTTTGGAACTGATTTCATGGATTACTGATGCTTACTCCTCTATAGCACTAACATACTGTAATCATCTGTCATAATGACATACCTAGTTATTAGGCAAGTAAAGTCACGGGTCTGTTTAATGCTTGTTTTGTAGAGGACTACGAGAGTACCAAAAATAGTTTGAAATGAAATGAGTTGATAGTCCCATGAATATTTCTTTTCTCTAAAGCTTACAGAAGCTTTCATTGATTCTCTTTTAACTCCAACTCAACCAATGTGTTGATATTTAGAGTAGGATTTTAGAGCCAGAGGTATGATTTGAGTCATCTTGTCTAAGCCCTTGTTTCACAGATCAGGAAACCAAGGCCCAGAAAATTTAAGTGATAAGTTTATAGCTTTATAGTTTGCCAGTGGCAAAACTAAGACTAAAACAAAGTTGTCATGACCTCAGTTCACTACTCTTTCTATGATAACACATATTAAATAAAAACAGAACATACACACTAAAAACAGTGTAGGCGAAAAACCCTAAAAAAACAAACACAATGATGCTGCTTTGGGTAATACGTTTGGCATCCAAAATTAGAAGTCATTTAAGAACTAAAAGTTCCCACTCTTATTGAGTGCTGTGTAGCATCTTTGATATTGCTTATCAAAAAAATAAGCAATAAGCTTTATAAACTAATGTTACATGAACTTTTTATCATGAGTTATAAAAAAATAATGAAAAATGAACATGAAAAGCAGCCACTATTACAGGTGATTTACCTTCAGGTAGATAGACTAATAAATGGGCATAATAGCCATGACTGCGTTAGCAATGGCAGGAATGAACATGTCAACTTTTTTTATGCAGGTAAATCTGTAGTGTACAACTGATATACATATCGTTTATTTGTAAGATGCTTCAAGTCCTGGGAAAAGTAACTAAAATTCACCCTTAAATACCATCTAGTGTTAATACTTGGCAACTGCATTGTTGCAGAATTGAAGGCAAGTGATCAAATTAATCTTGAAATTAGAGTTAAAGGATTTAAGATATGCTTAGTTCCACTTCCACAGGAGACTCTGGGCATAACTACTGTGAATTTAATGATGACAAAACACTAAGCAAAGTTAAAAGTGAGGAAGCAATTGAAGGTTACGATAGTGAAAGCAATAAAGGAGTTAATAATAAAAACTGAATGGTACCAATGGAAGAAAAATAGATTCTTGGTAATCTTCCTTTTGAATTTATATGGCACTTGGTGGTAAAAAGAAGTTCAAAGAGACTGTTTTACTCAGAGTAAATATATACTTGATATTAACAGGATCATGATAAAGTTGGATATTTCAAGGGCAATAGAATATTTTATTTTAACTTCATGTTAATTATGCATGCTTTATTTTTTATTTTTTTAAAATATATTTTACTGACCCTTTACAGAGAGGAAGGGAAAGGGATAGAGAGCCAGAAACATCGATGAGAGAGAAACATCGATCAGCTGCCTCCCACACACCTCCCACTGGGGATGTAAGGCACATGCCCTTCACTGGAATCGAACCTAGGACACTTCAGTCCGTGGCTGACGCTCTATTCATTGAGCCAAACCGGCCAGGGCTGCATGCTTTCTTTAAACTATCATTGGTCTTCTTTCCATTGCTTGGAAATTGATCAATGGAAGAATGACATGAAGATTCTCCTACGTTTTTGACTCAATGCAGACACAGTTCATTTTCTAGGTTATCAGATATTTCAGTTTTCAAATTCTATTTATATAAAATAACATACATCAAGAAATACCTAGTGTTAAATTTTTTACTGACAAATATACCTGTTCTTCTATTTTATCTTGTCTGTCAAGAGCAGCTTCAACAGCATCAAAGAACTCTTCTTCATTAATCAGACTGTTTGGACCTTCCTATTTGAACACACAGGAAAAAAAAAAAAAAAGCTGGTTTAAGAAAGTGGAAAACACTAATTCTGGCATTAACTCTAGGGAAAAGTTGAAAAGTGATTCAAAAAACATTTCTGAACCAGTTAGTACACTAGGTAATATATAAAATATGAGTAACATATGCTTTGTGTAGAATCATGAGTATAACAATTCAATCACTCAGTACTCATATACTTACTGTATATTGACCAATATTGTATTAGGGCAATAATCTAGAGTAAGAGGTTGGTGAACTATGGCCCATAGGCCAAATCCAGTCCACTGCTTACTGTTGTATGGCCTTTAAGCTAAGAATTTCATTTTTTAAATGGTTGGGGGAAAAGGAATGAATAACAACATTTCATGACATGTTGCAATTACATAAAGCTAAATAAAGTTTTATTGGAATATAATCTTCATTGTATTCATATGCATTGTCTATGCCTGCTACAGTGACAGAGTTGAGTACTTATAACTTAAATACTTGGTGACAGAAACCGTATAAAATTGAAGGTAAGTACAAAGTTGCAGATGTACAGGCAATGAGCAGTACAGATTGGGTACTGAGCGGGATCTTCCTAAGCAAATAGAAATAGTTAATGGAGAAAGAAAAATTGAGCTAGCTGATGCTTCAGAGCCTGGTTAGATTGCAGAGCAGTGGTTCTCAATTGCCTGGAGAACTTGTTAAAATGAAAATACCCAGGACACCATACACAGAAATTACTTCTCTGCAGGTCTTGGGTGGAGCTGGGAATATGCATGTTTAATAAGTCCTCCAAGTGATTCTCATGCAAAGAGAACCTCAGCTGTATCAGAAGATAAAAGTATAAAAGAACAATAGCAAAATGGAAACAAACAAGGTATGTTCCTGTTGTGATGGAATAAATAAGTGGACTGTCAGTTGAATAATGGCTTTACATTATGGTAAAAGTAGAGGCTGGAAAGGTACACTTCGGTTTAAGGCTCCCTAAATTTTTTTTAAAAAAATATGTCTTTATTGATTTTATACAGGAAGGGAGAGGGAGATAGAAACATGGATGTGAGAGAAATATCAACATCAATTGGCTGACTCCTGCATGCCCCCTGCTGGGACCAAGACTGCAACCAGGGCATGTGACCTGACTGAAAATTGAACCAGGGACTTCTTGGAACAGGGATTGATGCTCAACCAGCTGGGCAGAGTCCCCCCCGCCCGCACACCCCCCCCTCAAATTTTTTTAATCCTCACCCGAGGATATTTTCCATTGATTTTTGGAGAGTGGAAGGGTGCAGGAGAGACAGACAGAGAGAGAAACATTGATGTGAGATATATAGATTAGTTGCCTCCCACACAAGATCGAGCCTGCAACCGAGGTATGTGCCCTTGACCAGAATCAAACCCGGGATCCTTCAGTCCGCGGGCCAACGCTCTATCCATTGAGCCAAACCGTCTAGGGCTCCTAAATTTTTAAATATAAAAATAAGACACAGGAATGATTGTTGGTCTCTCTATAATCTTACCAGTTAGACTGATAACCCAACGTCATCACTACTCCATGAAAAAGTATCTAGCAACATCATTCCACCCCTGTCACAAGGTGAGTTACACAGGAAGGGTGGGAGAAAACCCCTTGGCATAGGCATATGAGGAATCTTGATTTAATGCAACAGTTCTTTTGGAGTTATGAGGACTCTCTCATAGCTCATTTCAAAAGAAAAAAAAATCCACAGAAACTTTTTATTCAGCTTCAACATACACACAGAATAGTGCATACTTCAATGAATTATCACTAAGTGAATTTAAACATGTAATGACCTGTTGAATCAGGAGAAGAACAGTAACAGCATTCTAGAGGCTATCCTGAAGGATTCCCTGTATACAGTTAAAACATTTCAAAGGCACTTAAATAGTAGTAGTATCACTTTGGTCTTTGTTGATATGAGAAAAATAGAAAATATCCAAAATCTACTCTGAACATATTTTCTGGTGATTTTTGAAAACTCTATTGATCATAACCACATCTACACTTTTAAAAATTATAATACGCATTCAACCTATGCAATCATGTCAGCATCTCAGGAGTCTCCCAGTTGGGAAATTCAGGATTAAAAAGTTCTGCTTTTGGGTGGTGAACACACATGTAATATACAGATGATGTATTAAACAACTGTACACTTGAAACCTATATAATGTTATTAAGCAATGTCAACCCAATACACTTAATACAAAATTTAAAAAAAAAATACTTTGATAAGTGAAATGGGCAAATAAGAAAGGTACATTTTTCCTTTGATGGCAAATCTGAGAACTTAGTAATTGCATAAAATTTCTTTTATTAAAAAACAAATTTAAAAAACCCACTTTTATTTCACCTTCTTACCAAGGAAAAGAGCTATTTGTTGCTAAATCTATGGGACACACTCCACAGTCTTGACCTCACTTGCCCTATGGGCAGCATTTCTAATGACTCTCTTTGCAAGGATCTCTGCCCTTGGATTCTTAACTTCCTAGTTCCCCTCTACTAAGCACTCTTCTTGGGCTCCTGTGCAGACTCTTCCTCCTTTGTCTATCCCTTAAATGTGGGTGTTCCTTAGGATTCCACACTTGCATTCCCACAGCATTTTTATTCATTTCTAAGAGTTCAGTCATCATCTGATAATTTCTAAAATTCATAGCCTGTCCATTCCTTTCCTAAGTGGTGTTAGATCTTTACATCTAATAATATGTAAGACCTCCTCAGATGAATGTCTCAACTCATGTGGAACATGTCTAAAACCTGTTCTTCCTCTACCTGTGCACCAATAGGACGAAGGCAGAAATCTGGGCCTGTTCTTGGATTCCTCCCTTTTCCTTCATTCAATCACCACACCCTTCAATTCTACTTTACAAATATCTCATTTTTCCACATCTATTCCTATTCTCCTAGCCTATCTAATTTAGACTATATTCAATTCTTATCTGTTATACTGAAAAAAATCTCCAAGTCCCTGTCACAACTCTCAACTTTAATCCACTCTCTTCACTGCAGGAAGCAAGAATAATTTTTCTAAAATGTAAATCTGAAAACCCAATTTGCTTAAAACCCATTCCTGAGGATCTGCACTGTTCTCAGACCTTTTTATCCCTCCCTCCTTCTCATTGGGCTCCCTGCTCCATTGGTAAGTTACTCTGGGGCAAAATGCTTTCTCTTGCTTTGGGTCTCCAAATGTCTTCTTTTCTTCTAAGCCCCTACAAGCAACACTCTTTCTAGGCTATTTGCCTGGTTGACATCTACTCAACCTACTTATTCTTAAGGTTTCAGCTAAGATGCTGTTTCCTTTAGGAAGCCATGCCCACACTGTTAAAAGTGCTTTATAATATATATTATTCTATTTGCCTGCTACTTAGTCTATATTACCATTAACATATACTCAGGAGGGGCCCTCAGGCAGGATCGTTGTCTGCCTTGCTCCTTGCAATCTCACCCCACCCCACACCTAGCACAGTGCCTTGTGCTATAAGTCTTAAGGAATGGATTTAAGATTATAAAGTAATTTCTGAGGCTATAGATGACAAACATTTAAACTTTGTTCAATAATAAAAACATCATAAATGTTGAATAAGAACCAAAATAAAGTCACATTTTGAATTAGTGTCATTTTAAAATCCATGCAAGCATAGTACTGACACAATATAGATGGTTCAAGACTCTAAAACAGTGATGGCGAACCTATGACACGCGTGTCAGAGGTGACACGCGAACTTGTTTTTTTGGTTGATTTTTCTTTGTTAAACGGCATTTAAATATATATAAAAAAATATCAAAAATATAAATCCTTGTTTTACTATGGTTGCAAATATCAAAAAATTTCTATATGTGACACGGCACCAGAGTTAAGTTAGGGTTTTTCAAAATGCTGACACGCTGAGCTCAAAAGGTTCACCATCACTGCTCTAAAAGGAAGGGGGAAAACATAAAAACAGCCCCTAGTTTATTTAAAAATTGCATATTTAACTTCATATCACAAGGAGTTGGTGAGAAAAGGCTGAAGAACCCTTAACCATGTTCTTCATTAAAAGAGGGCAGTACAGGAGTAGAAAAGAATGATTTATTCAACAACACCATTAGAATAAAAGATTACCATATTATACCATAATTTTTAAAAATCCAGGTATATTAGCAACATATTTAGAAAAGACGATTAAAAAAGGAAAAAAGGAAATACAGATAATTATTCGAGAATGCTTTTTAAACATGATATCAAATATAGAGATAAGTGTATCAAAAGACTGAGAGATTACATAGAAGCATAAAACTTATAGAGCAAATTTTAAGTGACCAATAAACATTTCTTTAGAAAAGCCTAAATCAATTACATCAATAAATAAAGCGATTTTTTTAGATTTGAAACTAGTAAACACATATACCTAGCACAAGGCCTCTCCTCCCTCCATCCCACTCTTATTCCCTGAAAGAAAACTGGTTTGACAGAAGTGGAAGTATATAACTATACTTATATATTGCTGGAAGTAAATAAATTAGTACCATATATTGATAAATTAAAAACATGGGCTTTTTGTGTATTTTTCTATAATCTTCCTATAAGAAACATTTATTTTATTTATAATATGAAAAAAAATAAGGTAACCTAAAATGGCAAAACAATATGCTTAGCATCAGAATAAAAATTAAAATTATAATAGCTTTTATTTCAGTAATTTAGTTTATTAAAGCCCCAGAGAATAGCTAATTATATAATTTTTATACATTCTAGAAGAAATGAATTGACAGCTTAATAATTAAAAAATATTACAGTTCAAGTCTCATCATCATGATTTCTACATTTGGAAATCAATTCCAGCATAAAAAATATTTAGTCAATAGCAGCTGAGTTTTTTTCTTTAATCAATTCCAACATTCAATATAGTTAATAAAAACTTTTTTTCTCAATCAGTTCCAACATAAGAAATACTCAGTCAATATCAGTTTTTTTATTCCCTTCTAGAATAAAAACGGCAAGATTTTTTTCTTCTATTTTCTTAAATATAGTCTAACTATAATTATTTTAAAATATATGTATTTTTTATTGATTTCAGAAAGAAGAAGGGAGAGGAAAAGAGATAGAAACATCAATGATGAGCGAGAATCATTGATAGGCTGCCTCCTGCATGCCGCCCACCTGGGACTGTGCCTGCAACCCGGGCATGTGTACTGACTAGGAATCGAACTACAGTGACCTCCTGGTTCATGGATTGATGCTCAACCATTGAAGCATACCAACAGGGCTAACTATAACTATTTTATAATCCTATCTCTATCTCAATGGTACCCCTTGCCACTCTATTTAAAAAATGTTCATTTTACCCTGGCTGGTTGGCTTAGTTGATTGGAGCATCAACCTGCACACCAAAAGGCTATGGGTTCAATTCCCAGTCAGGGCACATACCTAGCTTGTGGGTTTGATTCCCTGTTGGGACACGTATGGGAGTCAACAGATTGATGTTTCTCACATCGATGTTCTCTCTCTTTCCCCACTTCTTTTCTATCTAAAAAACAATAAAAACTAAAAAACAAACAAACAAACAAAAACACAACAAAAACATATCCTCAGGTGAGGATAAAAAAGTAATAAAAAAAATGTTCATTTCAGGAATATCAACAATGTTAATGACAATTACCATATATATTTCTTATATATTTTTCTATAAAAACGTGATGAAAAATAGTTTATAAAATTTTAACTATGCATGTATATGGAAGGAAGATTTTATTAATTGCTCAATAAAAAAAATGAGGAAAGAAGTTGGTTTCACATATTCCAAACATAAAG
Organism: Myotis myotis; assembly: GCF_014108235.1. Classification (NCBI taxonomy): domain Eukaryota; kingdom Metazoa; phylum Chordata; class Mammalia; order Chiroptera; family Vespertilionidae; genus Myotis; species Myotis myotis. The sequence goes on from NW_023416357.1 coordinate 40,401,172, forward strand.
GCAAAGTAATTATAATAGTTCATGCTCTACTGTGGATAAGACATCATAGTATATTGCACAAACTAAAATCTTTTTTTAAAAAATATATTTTATTGATTTTTTACAGAGAGGAAGGGAGAGGGATAGAGTTAGAAACATCGATGAGAGAGAAACATCGATCAGCTGCCTCCTGCACAGCCCCCACTGGGGATACGCCCGCAACCAAAGTACATGCCCTTGACCAGAATCGAACCTGGGACCTTTCAGTCCGCAGGCTGACGCTCCATCCACTGAGCCAAACCGGTCAGGGCAAACTAAAATCTTTTGTCTGTATAAAGTACTCAGGTTTTCCCTCCATAAGTTGCTTTTATTTAAAAAAAAAGTTAGAAGATAAACATTAAAAATCATCATCTTCACAGGGGAGATTAACACTTGTCTTATACAGTGGACAGGCAAAATAATAAGCCTTTTAAAGCCTGTACTAAACTTTGTAGGCAATACCAAAAATTCTATTTCAAAGTAAGCCTAGCATTTATATATTATGATATATACATTTAATTAAAATAAACATAGAAGAATTATATATTTAGAACCTTTAAAGGTTACAAAAGTATAATTTAAAAATTAATCACTTTTGTGATAGGCATGCCTATGTGTTTTCCTTTCTAAGATCAAAATATAACTTCATACCTCATAATCAGGTCCTCCAAAGTGGGATTTTTTCTTAAGTTCTATCATGGCATTTTTGTATGCTTCCTCTATTCTTCTTCTTTTCTCCATTTCCTATTTTCAAAAGAAAGTAAGTGAAAAGTCAAAATAAAACACCCACCCAAAACTGACAATATTATGTGCTGACAAGCGTGAACAGCAACGGGAATTCTCATCTATTGCTGGTGGGAGTTTAAACTGATATAACCACTTTAGGAGAACCAAGATGGCGGCATAGGTTAACGCCGGAGTTTGCTGCTTTGAACAACTACTTCAAAAGTGAAACCAAAAAACGGAAGGGACATCACCCAGAACCACAGGAACGCCGGCTGAGTGGAAGTCCTACAACTAGCAGGAAAGAGAAACGCATACGGACACTCAGAGGAGGCACAGTGCTGAAGTCAAATTCTGAGGTGCGGAGTGCGCGGAGCGGGCTGGCGGCGGAGGGCGTGGTTGGCGTTTTCAATCGGGAGGGAGTCGCAGACTCTTGAGCTCCAGATCCGGGCGAGTCTTTAGGGACCCAGACTCAAACGGGAGAAGGGGGACTGTCTGGCTTCCGTCAGAGCGAGTGCAGCTTTCTCTCTGAGCTTTGCAGCGGGTGCTGGGACTCAGAGAGGCAGAGCCCCTGGGGACAGGACTGAGAGCCGCCATAACTGCTCTCTCCAGCCCACCCTGTTGATCCTGTGCGACCCGCCCCACGCAAGCCCTGCACTGAGGCTTTTGCCGGATAGCCTCAGGCAAACGCCAGATTAGCACCTCCCTAGAGGACAGAAGTTCTCTCACTGCTGACACAGCTGATTCTCATAGCCACTTGGCCTGGAGGTCAAACCCTCCCTGGAATTAGCTACAACAATCAAGATTTAACTATAAGACTGCAAACAAAGACCACTAGGGGGTGCACCAAGGAAGCATAACAAAATGCGGAGACAAAGAAACAGGACAAAATTGTCAATGGAAGATATAGAGTTCAGAACCACACTTTTAAGGTCTCTCAAGAACTGTTTAGAAGCCGCCGATAAACTTAATGAGATCTACAAGAAAACTAATGAGACCCTCGATCTTATATTGGGGAACCAACTAGAAATTAAGCATACACGGACTGAAATAACGAATATTATACAGACTCCCGACAGCAGACCAGAGGAGCGCAAGAATCAAGTCAATGATTTGAAATGCGAGGAAGCAAAAAACACCCAACCGGAAAAGCAAAACGAAAAAAGAATCCAAAAATGCGAGGATAGTGTAAGGAGCCTCTGGGACAGCTTCAAGCGTACCAACATCAGAATTATAGGGGTGCCAGAAGATGAGAGAGAGCAAGATATTGAAAACCTATTTGAAGAAATAATGACAGAAAACTTCCCCCACCTGGTGAAAGAAATGGACTTACAGGTCCAAGAAGCGCGGAGAACCTCAAACAAAAGGAATCCAAAGAGGACCACACCAAGACACATCATAATTAAAATGCCAAGAGCAAAAGATAAAGAGAGAATCTTAAAAACAGCAAGAGAAAGAAACTCAGTTACCTACAAGGGAATACCCATACGACTGTCAGCTGATTTCTCAACAGAAACTTTGCAGGCCAGAAGGGAGTGGCAAGAAATATTCAAAGTGATGAGTACCAAGAACCTACAACCAAGACTACTTTATCCAGCAAAGCTATCGTTCAGAATTGAAGGTCAGATAAAGAGCTTCACAGATAAGGAAAAGCTAAAGGAGTTCATCACCACCAAACCAGGATTATATGAAATGCTGAAAGGTATCCTTTAAGAAGAGGAAGAGGAAGAAAAAGGTAAAGATACAAATTATGAACAACAAACATGCATCTATCAACAAGTGAATCTAAGAATCAAGTGAATAAATAATCTGATGAGCAGAATGAACTGGTGATTATAATAGAATCAGGGACATAGAAAGGGAATGGACTGACTATTCCTGGGGGGGAAAGGGGTGTGGGAGATGCGGGAAGAGACTGGACAAAAATCGTGCACCTATGGATGAGGACAGTGGGTGGGGAGTGAGGGCGGAGGGTGGGGCGGGAACTGGGAGGAGGGGAGTTATGGGGGGGAAAAAAAGAGGAACAAATGTAATAATCTGAACAATAAAGATTTAATTTAAAAAAATAAAAAATAAAAAAAAAAATAAATAAACTGATATAACCACTTTAGAAAATTGTCAATATCCACTGAAGCTAAGCATATACCCCCATGAATTAACAATTGTATTCCCAGGTATATGCCCAAGAGAAATGAGTGCATATATCCATCAAAAAATATGTACAAGAATGTTCCCAGAAGCTTTATTCATAATAATAAAAATATAAAATCCTAAACTTCTATCAATAGGAAAAATAATCAAATTAAAGTCAAACAATGAAAATTCATCACACAGTGAAATACTATACAATAATAAAAAAAGAATAAACTACCACTAGATGTAACAACATGAATCTTAAGTCATGTTAAGGGAGAAAAAAGACAGACACAAGAGTGTATACTGTATGATTTCATTTATGATGTTCACGAACAGACAAAACTAATCAATGATCATGTAAGTTAGAATTGTGGCCACCTCTTAAGGTGGTGGTAGGGGAATGAAAGAACCTTGTGCTATAAAAGTTCTTTCTGTATGTTGATCTGACTGGTGGTTACAGGGGTTTATACAAATGTACAAAAATTATCAAGCAGTACACTTAAGATTAGTGTAGTTCACTATATGTATTAACATATCTTAAAAAATGATCCAAACCAAACCACACAGCTCAGCAATATTAAAAAGACTTAGGGAAAAGTGAAAAAGCATGCGAAATTACACATATGTGAGTCTACTAATGTAAGCAAACATCTTAAACGAATAGAATGTTTTTAGGCAGTGTGGTTAGATATGATAATTCCTTAGTGAAGGTTAAAGAGACTAAAGAAAAAAGTTTTAAACTAGTCTAGATGAGTTGAATGATTCTCTTGGACCATTAGTCTAATAGATTTAAGGGGTTCTCCTGTTTTCTCAATACATTATTTTTTGTGTGCACAGGGAATATTCTAAAAATTCAATTTGATCCACATTGGTACAGAGTTGAAATCTTTCAATATAGAATAGTTTGACTCCTGAATAATAATGAAGTGGTTGTACCTTAAATGGACGTTTTTATTGCCTGTTTTTAAAAGATACATATTTTGTCAGTCAATATGGCTACTTCACTTGAGAATTCTGAACAATTCTCTTTTCGTCTAAACATGGGGACCGTTTTAAATACACAGTGATATTCAAATTGTATGGCCATTCTGCCATTAAATCAGTGTTGACATTGCTTTCCTAGTGTCCTGCTTTAATTGATAAGACCTTCAAATTCTACAAGCAATATGACTCACTGATGAAGAAGATTCTGACTGGTCCTAGCCAGTTTGGCTCTGTGGTTAGAGTGTCAGACCTTGGACTGAAGGGTCTCAGTTTCTCTTCCGGTCATAGGCCTCAGCTGCAGGCTCGCAACCAATCAATGTGTCTCTTTCATATCAATGTTTCTCTCACTCTGTGTCTTCCCCTCCCTTCCACTCACGCAAAAAAACCCCCCAAAAAAACAATGGAAAAAATATCCTCGGGTGAGGATTAACGATACCCCCCCACAAAACAACAACAAAAACAAAAGATTCTGACTGATGTCTAGCCTAGTATCCAGAGCTGAAATACAGAAAATAGTAAAATTCTTCTAATTCTGCTACTTAACACCTCTGGACAAGTCTCCGGGGCACAATTCTTCTTCTATAAAATGGTGGCATGTTTCAGTTCTAACATTTTACTATTTTATTGATGTTGAATTATAAACAGAAATACTAAACAAATTCACTAAGCCGTACTTTACACTAGAAACTAAATATTCATATTGTAATATTATCAGTGTTGCAATTTAAACAAAGGTCAAAAAGGTGAACAGTAAGCAAATGTTTAATGAATAATATAATGTATGTTGAATGATATCTCAATGACCTTGGAAAATACATATAGTTATAAATGCAATAAGTTAATATTTAACTTTATAAATTTGTGTTTATGTTAGTTTATACAGCTTAAATGCAGTTTCATATGTCATACAATAAAGCTGGGTAATATTAAATGGCTTATCACTTCCAATAAAGCATTGCTGTTATTACAAAAATGTTATTAATCAAGAATGCATATTGTACAGTTACTGAATATTTAACTGATGAATCTCATTAGGAAAATGAGGTTAAGATGCCTGCAAAGTTTCAGAAGTACATCTACTACTTCTATCAACTCCAATGCATTTTTCCCTAACAAGTTAGTTTGGTTTAAATATTCAATCCATATATAAAACTTAAATGATTATTATTTAACAGAAAGAAAAATAGTCTTACCTTATCCATTCTCTTTTGCCAGCTCTCCTCACGTTTTACCATTAGTTCAATACAATGAGAAAGTGTAGCAAGGATTCCAGCAGTAGTTGCTTTAAAAGTTATTGCCTCCCCTTTAAAGTCTATACCATTAATTCCTTTTGGTGTTACCTGTGGAAATACTAAAAAAGACAGTTTTCCACTGAAAATCTTTCTAATGGAAAAATAATCCTTCACAATTTAAAATTAAAACTTGTTTAGAAAACTAGCAAATCAGCCCTGGCCAGTGTGACTTAGTTGGTTGGAGTACTGTGCCATATACCAAAAAGTGCAGATTCTATTTCCAGTCAGGGTATATACCCAGGCTGCAGATTCGATCCCTGGTTGGGGCATCTGTAGGAGGCAACTGATCAATGATGTATCTCTCTTTCTCCCCCTCTTCCTCTCTCTAAAATATGAAGTAACAAACAAACAAACAAACAAAACCCTAGCAAATCAGAGCAGGCTTTCAGAATATAATTTCCTTCCTGTTGGCTAACATTTAAAAATTTCCATTCATACTCTATCAGCAAAGAAGCTTGTGGCAGCATATGTACTTTCAAGTCCTTTTTTCTGGATTCTATTTCCTGAAATCTATTTGCTGTGCTGCATTTAGTGAATAAAGTAGTAGGAGAACATATACAAAATTCTAAACGACCGGTTGACCGTTTGACAAGTTGCTATATGATGTGCACACAGGAGCTCAACACAGGAGCTGCCCCCTGGTGGTAAGTGCGCTCCCACAGTGGGAGCACTGCTCAGCTGACAGATGGGTGCCAGACGCTGGGCTCACAGTTGGAGAGCACAGCTGCAGTAGCGTGAGCTTCTCCAGCCTCTGAGGCAGCAGTAACAGGCAGTGGCAGGTGCAGCAGGGCCAGGATGAGCGGGAGCGTATGGTGCCCGGCCCGGGCTCAGGCTCCTCCCTGGCCGCCTGCTGCTTCACACACTACTACATCCCTCGGGCCGAAACCGGCAGTCCAACATCCCCCGAGGGGTCCCGGGTTGCAAGAGGATGCAGGCCAGACTGAGCGATCCCCCCAGTGCAGGAATCCATGCACCAGGCCTCTAGTCCTATCTAATACAAAGGGTAATATGCAAATAGACTGAATGGCAGAACCAAACCAATCAAAGCATACTATGCTAATGATATGCTAAGGCTGCTCAACCGCTCGCTATGACATGCACTGACCACGAGGGGGCAGACAGTCAACCTGTCGACCAGTTACTATGGTGTGCACTGACCACCAGGGGGCAGACTGTCGACTGGCTGACCAGGGGGCAGACGCCCTGATCAGAAGGTTAGCTTGCTGCTGGGGTCCAGCCAATTAGGACTGAGCGAGAGGGGCTGGACACGACCTAGAGCCCTCCTGCAGTCCCTCCCCGGCTGGCCAACTTCCCACGTCCTTCCCAGGCCCCAATCCTGCACTGGTGGGGTCCCTTGGCCTGGCCTGCGCCCTCTTGCAATCTGGGCTGAGGGACCCCCCTCCCCCGAGTGCATGATATAATAAAAGGCTATATAATAAAAGGTTAATATGTAAATCGACCTAACGGCAGAACAACCGGTTGCTATGACGTGCACTCATCACCAGGGGCCAGACGCTCAACGCAGGAGCTGTCCCCTGGTGGTCAGTGCGCTCCCATAGGGGGAGCGCCGCTCAGCCAGAAGCTGGGCTCACAGTTGGTGAGTACAGCAGCAGTGGCAGGAACCTCTCCCGCCTCTGCAGCAACACTAAGGATGTTTGACTGATGGCGGGGAGTGGGCCTAAGCCATCAGTTGGACATCCCCCGAGAGCTCCTGGACTGCGAGAGGGTGCAGGCCGGGCTGAGGGGCCCACCCTGAGTGCACAAATTTCGTGCACCAGGCCTCTAGTACTTTAATAACACTCTGACAGTTTGCAGGACCTAATTATGGCAAGACCAACACACACATTAAATAATTTTAAAAAAATATATTGTTATTGATTTCAGAGAGAAGGGAGAGTGAGAGACAGAAACATCAATGATGAGAGAGAATCACGATTAGCTGCCTCCTGCATGCTCCACATCGAGGATCAAGCCCGTAATCCCGGCATGTGCCTTGACCAGGAATGGAACCATGACTTCCTGGCTCACATAGGTGGATGCTCAACTACTGGGCCACACCGGCTGGGCTAAATAGTTTTTTATGTTTACATTTCATAATATTAATTCAGAGTTAGCTTTGAATGAAATGAGAAAAAATTTTAAAACTCACAAGATGCAAAGAGGAGAACATACTATCTTATACTATTAGCTAGTAAGAAACCACTGCAATAGAACTCATAAGTGAAATGGTACTTCCAACTTTAAAACCTCATGTGTAGATATGACAGTAAAGGTATAATCTATAAAAAAACAAATTAATAAACTACTTCATCAAAATTTAAAATTTCTGCTCAAGGCATGGTTAAAAGAATACAAATTGCAGTTATATGCAATTAATAAATCTAGTTATCTAATATATAACATGGCTATAGTTAATATACTGAATTGAATACTAGAAATTTGTTAAGACAGATTTCAGATGGTTTCATTACCAAAAAAGATAACTATGTGAGATGATGTTAATTAGTTTTCCCCACAGTAATCATTTTGCTATCTATACCAAATCATTACATTGTACACCTTAACTGGGAGAAAATCTTTGTAAAGCCTATGTCTGATAAAGGACTTGTATTCTATATACATATGTATAGAATATACATTAGCATAAAACATTAACATAGCGTATACTATAATATAGTATATTATAACCTCCAGAACTCAACAGTAAGAAAATATATATAATCTAATAAAAAACTGAACAAAAGATTTAAATACACACTTCACCAAGGAAGAGAGAGGATGGCAAATAAACACATGCAAAGATGCTCAATACCATTAGTTACTAGGGAAATGCTAGTTAAAAACCACAGAGGGATACCACTATACACCTATTAGAAAACTAAAATTTAAAAAGACTGACCATGCCAAGTGTTGGTCAGGATTTGGAGAAATTGGGACTCTCATATATGGCAGGTGAAATAGACTTCAGCAGTTTCTTGAAAAGTTAAATGTACTCCTACCACATGATTTAGCAATTCCACTCCTAAGTACTTACCCCAAATAAATAAAATATATGTCCATGAAAAGACTTGACATGAATGTTCACAGTAGTGTTATGTATAATAGCCAAAAACTATAATCAAATCAAATGTCCATCAAAAGATGAGTGATGCCCTAGCCGGTTTGGCTCAGTGGATAAAGCGTCACCCTGCAGACTGAGAGGTCCCAGGTTCGATTCCGGTCAAGGCCATGTACCTTGGTTGCGGGCACATCCCCCATAGGGGCTGTGCGGGAGGCAGCTGATCGATGTTTCTCTCTCATTGATGTTTCTAACTCTCTATCCCTCTCCCTTCCTCTCTGTAAAAAAATCAATAAAATATATTTAAAAAAAAAAGATGAGTGAATATACAAATTGTGGTGTATCAACACAAGGAAATACTACTCCCCAATAAAACAAATAGCCCTAACTGATTTGGTTCAGTGGATAAAGCCTCAGCCTGTGGACTGAAAGGTCCCAGGTTCGATTCCGGTCAAGGGCATGTACCTTGGTTGCAGGCACATCCCCAGGAGGGGCTGTGCAGGAGGCAGCTGATCGATGTTTCTCTCTCATCGATGTTTCTCTCTATCCCTCTCCCTTCCTCTCTGTAAAAAATCAATAAAAAAACCAAAAACAATAAAAAGAAATCATATACTGATACATGTGATAACAGCGATGAACCTCAAACTAAAAAAGAAGCCAGGCCAAACCCCACCACAAACTGTGTAAGTCCATTTGTATTAAATTCTAGAAAATGCAAACTAACCTACAGTGATAGAAAAGAGATCAGTGGTTGTTTGGGAAGAGAGGGGGTTAACAAAGGGGATGGAGGAAACTTTTTGAAGGTGATGGACATGATCTTGATTGTGATGATGATATCATAACATCAAAACTTGCCATATTGTACACTTAAATAAGTGCAGTTTATTGTATGTTAATTATCTCAACAAAGCTGTTAAATATTATAAACTACCGTTTTTTATTAATAATCAACTTACAGATTAAAGTCATTTGTGTCCTAAATAAGACCATGTGTGCAATTGTAATAATGGGTTCTTCCTGTTGCATTATCCTACCACTAATGATGTTGAGGGCCTTTTCATGTGCTTATTGGCCATTTGTGTATCTTCTTTGGAGAAATGTCTATTCAGATGTTTTATCCATTTTAAAACTGCGATATTGTTCTACCATCAATTCATTAAGAGTTCTTTATATATTTTAGATACAAATCCCTTATCAGACATGTAACTAGAAAATGTTTTCTCCCATTTTATGGGTTATTTTTTTCAGTTTTTGATGGTGTCTTTTGAAGCAAAGATATACGTCAATTTATACTTTTCTTTTCACTTCTTTTGTTGTCTTATCTAGGAAGCCTATGACTTAGCCAAGGCCATTACAATTTATTCTTGTATTTACTCTAAGGTCTTTATAGTCTTAGCTCTTAAATTCATTTTGAGTTAATTTTTGTATTTGGTGTGAAGTAGGGGGTTAAACTTCATTATTTTCCTGTATGGATATCCAGCTGCCAAGCATCACTTGAAAACTATTTTTCCTCATTGAATTGTCTTAGCATTCTTGTAAAAAACTTGCCCTAGCCAGTCTGGCTCAGTGGATTGAGTGTCGACCTACAGACTAAAGGGTCCCAGGTTTGATTCCGGTCAAGGGCACATGCTCAGATTGCAGGCTCGATCCTCAGTGGGGAGCGTGCAAGAGGCACTAATCAATGATTCTCTCTCATCATTGATGTTTCTGTCTCTCTCCCCCTCTTCCTTCCTCTCTGAAATTAATAAAAAATATATTTTTTAGAAAAAGAAGAATGTAAGAGTTTACTTCTGGACTCTCAATTCAATTCCACTGATCTATGTCTTCTCTCCTTATGCCAATACCTTACCTCACTGTTGGATCTGTACTAAGTTATGAAATCAAAAGTGTAAGTCCTCCAACTTTCTTTTTTAAGACTATTTTAGCTAGTCCAGGTCATCTGCATTTCCATATGGATCATAGGATCAGCTTGTCCATTTCTGCAAAAATCCTACTTGGGATTTTGGTAAGGGCTGCATTAAATCTATAGGGCAATATGGGGAATACTGACTTCTTAACAATATTAAGTTTTCTGATCCACGAACATGAGATATCTTTCCATTTATTTAGATCTTATTCAGTTTTTCACATTGCTTTGTTACCTTCAGAATGGAAAGTTTGTGCTTCTTTCGTTAAATTTATTCCTAAGTACTTAACTCTTTTTAACGCTATTATAAATGAAATTGGTTGCTGAACTTAATTTTCACATTGTTCATGGCTAGTGTATAAAAATATAATTGATTTTTTATATTGATTTTATAGCCTAGAATCTTTTTTTTAATATATTTTTTATTGATTAAGATATTACATATGTGTCCTTGTCCCCACGTTACCCTCTCCCCCCGCCCCTAGAATCTTGTTGAACTTATTACCTCTAATACTTTTTTAGTGGATTCCTTATAACTTTTCTCTATACAAGTTAATGGCATCTTCAAATAGATATAGTTTTAGTTATTCTTTTTAAATTTGGATGTCTTTTCTTTCTTTTTCTTGCCAGTTGTTCTGTCTAGAGCCTCTAATACAATTACAATGTTGGAAAGTGGCAAGAATAAAATGCTGCCCTGGCCGGGTAGCTCAGTTGTTTAGAGAGCGTTGTACCCATTATGTCAAGGTTGCGGGTTTAATCCCCAGTCAGGGCACAAAAACGAATCAACCAATGAATGCATAAATAATTTTAACAACAAATGGATGTTTTTTTCTCTCTCTCCCTTACTCTCTCAAATCAATCAATATAAAAAAACAATAAAAAAGAATGCATGCACTTGTCTTGTTCTTGATCTTAGAAGGAAAGCATTCAGTCTTTCACCATGAAGTGTAATGTTAATTGTGGGTTTTTCATAGATAACTTTTTATCAGGGTATTCATTCCTATTTGTTTTTATCATGAAAGATAAAGATTCTGTCCAATGATTTTCAACATCTACTGAGATGATCTCTGGTCTTGGCCTTTATTCTATTGATAGGATTATTACATTAATTGATTTTTAAGAATGTAAATTAACCTTGCATTCTGTGGTAAATCCCATCTGGTCACAGTGTTTTTACATGTTGCTGCATTTAGCAGTATTTTATTGATGATTTGTAGCTATACTCATACAAGATATTGATCTGCAGTTTTCTTGTAGTATCTTTTTCTGGCTTTGGAATCAAGGTAAAACTGGCCTCCAATTTTATTTTTGGAAAGAATTTGTGAAGAACTGGTATTAAGTCTTCTTTAAATGTTTGGTTACTAATGGATCTATTTATTTATTATTGGTCTATTTGCATTTTCTATGTCTTCTTAAGTCAGTTTTAATAATTTTTGTCTTTTTAGGACGTTAGACCATTTTGTTTAAGTTATTGTATTTGCTGGCATATATTTGTTCATAGCATTCACCTATAATCCTTTGTGTTTCTGTAAAGTCAGTAGTAATGTCCTCCCTTTCATTTCTTTTTTAAGTATTTTATTGATTTTTTACAGAGAGGAAGGGAGAGAGATAGTTAGAAACATCGATGAGAGAGAAACATCGATCAGCTGCCTCCTGCACACCTCCCACTGGGGATGCGCCCGCAACCCAGGTACATGCCCTTGACCGGAATCGAACCCGGGACCCCTCAGTCCGCAGGCCGACGCTCTATCCACTGAGCCAAACCGGTTTCGGCTCATTTCTGATTTTAGTAATTTGATTCTTCTCCCTTTTATCTTTATCAATTTAGCTAAAGGTTTATCAGTTTTGTTCTTTTCAAAGAACCAACTTATAATTTCACTGAAATTCTGTATTGTCTTTTTTATTTTCTTTCTTATTTCATAATAAAGGTTTTCCAGCTACAGAGTTCCCTCTAAGTAGTGCTTCAGCTGCAGCCTTTAATTTTGGTGTGGTGTATTTTTGCTTTCATTCACCTCACAGTACTTTCTAATTTCCTTTGTGACTTCTTCTTTTACCCACTGGTTATTTATGAGTGTGGTAATTTCTACATATTTGTGAATTTCCCAAATTTGTTATTGATTTCTCATTTCAGTCCAATGTGTTTGGAGGACATTGTAGGATTTCAATCCTTTATATTAATTAAACCTTGTTTTATGGCCAAGCATAAGGTCTAGCCTAAGGTTCATGTGCTATTGGGAAGAATACATATTCTATTGTTGGGTGAAGTGTTCTGTAGATGTCTACTAGGTCTGTCTGTTTATACTACTCAAGTAATTTATTTCCTTGTTATCTTCCTATTTGTTCTGTCCATTATTGAAAGTTGGGTACTGAAGTCTCAAACTATTAATACTGAATTGTCTTTTTTTCTCTTTTCAATTTGGATAGTTTTTGCTTCATATATTTTGGGGCTCTACTGTTACATGCAATTATGTGTATAACTGTTGTATCTTTTTGATGGATTGACCCTTATATCCTCATAAAAATCTTCTCTTTGTTTCTAGAAACATAAATTAAGATGATATAGAATATAACAAGAAAATTTACATTAGAAGTAAACAAGAAATTTGTTCATTGAAAATTTAGGGAACAGTGCTTCCACCATGACCCAGAACTCTTGAGGTCTTTAACTAAGGAAGGTGTTCGCTTATCCAAAAACTTCTCCTCTGGTCTAATCTAAAGGTAAATTACTTTGCCTTTTTTTTCAGGTTAGAATCGTTGGAAGTTTTACTCTTGCTCTATTCTACCACTTACCCCTCCCCCCCGTAAAATCCTATTTTTGTAATGTTTACTAGCTAGTTCTAAATTTTTAAGACTTTAGCATACTCAATACCACAATATGTGATTTAGACCTTAATGATGAGACTCATTATAATTATTTGAAGATTCCATTACCTTGTAACCAATGTTTCCAGAATCCTAGCACCAAGACCCTGTCAGTATTTAAGAGATGATTTATATAGTCTAATTCCAAACTATGATCAATAGTATCATGCCGGGAGCCGGTCCATCCTTGCTGTTTCAAGGGACCTGGCACATATGGCATACTGTTAATATGTTTGCTCACCTTCTTGGCACTATGTGTTTTAACCAAGGTCACCTCTCTGAGAAAGGTTGTTTCCCCAGGTAGGGATTTTCCCCTGAAGTTAGGGAGGGAATAAAACCCCTTAACTAAGTGCCAGGCGGGTAATTAATCACTTTAACTACGAACAATCATGCTTCAGCTACATAATCTTTACTCCCTGGAATGGAGATAAGAAACGCCCTAACCTTTGGAATAGAGATTGATAGGATTGGAATCAACTGGTATAAATACAGATGTAACAAGACAACAGGACACAGAACCTACACACAGAACCTAGACACAGAACCTAGACATAGAACCTACACAGAACCTAGAGATAGAAGAACTTCGCTGGAGAGAACATGGCAAAAGATCCTGGACAGAAACTGGAGACAGAACCTAGAGACAGAACCTAGTGAGAGAACATGGCAAAAGATCCTGGATAGAAACTAGACACAGAACCTAGACACAGAACCTCGACACAGAACCTACACAGAACCTAGAGACAGAAGAACTTCGCTGGAGAGAACATGGCAAAAGATCCTGGACAGAAACTGGACACAGAACCTAGACACAGAACCTACACAGAACCTAGAGACAGAAGAACTTCGCTGGCGAGAACATGGCAAAAGATCCTGGACAGAAACTGGCCACAGAACCTAGAGACAGAACCTAGCGAGAGAACCTGGCTGAAGAACCTAGAGACAGAACCTGGCTACAGAACCTGGATAGAACATGGCAAGAGAGCCTGACTAGAACCTGGTGACTGAACCTGGCTGGAGAACCTGGACAGAACCTGGCTGGAGAACCTAGCGAGGGAACCTGGCTGGAGAACCTAGCAAGAGAACATGGACACAGAACCTGGCTGGAGATCCTAACCAGAACTTCGCTGGAGATCCTGACCAGAACTTGGCTAGAGATCCTGGCTAGGCTGCTGATCAACTGAACGCTGTCTCCGTGTCATTCCTTCTTCGCTGACTCTGTCCACACCTTTGGGGACCCCTGGACCTGCTGGGGTGGGACCCCAGCAGTATCAGATTTAAAGATTACATGTTCTACTTATTTTATCAGATTATACACAGTACTTCTAACTTACTTCTAGAGGTTAACCATAGGAAGATACTTTCTACCTATGATGATTAACAAAAGTTAATTTCCATTAACCCTAAGGAAGGAATTTTTTTAAACAGTGACTTCCACAAGTGTAATGAAAATGTGACTCATTATTTTAAAAAGTATGCAGACAGCTTGGGTAGGATATTTCTCTAAATGACAGCAACACCCCTATCTTCCATTGCTTGGTTTCAAGCCTCTCTTCAAAAAAGAGATGTTGGGGGCTTTCCTCAATGTCTGGAGGTCTAGCTATCTGTTTACATTAAAGAGTTATGACCTGTAAACCCTGTATGCAATAGCAGTTTATTTTAACTAGTGGAATTCATCAAAGGGTGACCTGGTAGTGAGACAGCTTTTTCATAATGGGCCCTTGAAAATCTCTATTTATAGGTCTTTCTCTATGTCCACTCAATGTCTCCAGAGTTTTTAACTTTGTATCAGAAAATATATGTCTGATTGACAGGCATTCTACAAACAGGGTTAGAGAAGGGAGCTAGGGATTGCATCTTTCAGTATGTAAACTTACATTTAGTCCCTGGCTACCAGAATTCTTGGAGATAAGCAGAATAGCGATACTCTTAGATTTCAATAATCAATAGGTACATTTCCACTTAATCACTTTATTGATAGACCGATACACCTATCTTTTGCTGTGCCAGGTATTCCTGAATCTGTAACTCTTCAGTTCAATTTCTACAGGAAATAAACTTCCATTCTCCTTTGCAAAATGTAGGCGTGGTAGTTGAGTATACTATGTGGAATGGAAGACTAGATCTGTGAGTTTTACAACTTCTTTCAATAATTTTTCCAATATGCAAACAAAATATTTTTCTATTTAGGCAGATTCATTGTGAAATTAAAATGCAACTGGGGAAAAACCTTCCCAAATTAAACATTTAATTCCATAAAAATACATAAATCTACATGATTCAATAAGGTTCAACAATGTAGTCCAAAGTTATAAGAAAACTTTGTAATAAGCTAGTATTTTGCAAAACTGGGAGGGAGCTAGGTTATAAGAAAAAAGTAGAGAGCCATGATGAAACTAAGAAATAAAAAGGAAAAGTGGGGTGGGAGAGAAGCATTACATTTTAGTGCCAATATTCAGATGGAATATTCTCATATGATATTTGAAATAGAAAAGTATTCCCATGCATGTAAAAGTTGTTGTTTTTTTTTCTTAATCCTCACTCGAGGATATTTTTTCCATTGATTTTTAGAGAGAGTGGAGGGAGGGAGGGAGAGAAACAGAAAAAGAAAAAAGAAACATCGATGTAAGAGAGACACATCGATTGGTTGCTTTCTGCAGGTGCTCTATCAGGACCAGGGACCGAGCCTGCAACTGAGGTATGTGTCCCTGACCGTAATCAAACCCAAGACTCTTCATTCCACGGGCCAATGCTCCAATCACTGAGCAAAACCAGCCAGGGCCACCCATACAACAGTTTTTAAAAATTATTTGAAAACATGACACAGCTACAGATTACTTCATAGTTTTCATAACTTCAGCAAAAATAAGCACAACTGCCAAACCGGTTTGGCTCAGTGGATAGAGCGTCGGCCTGCGAACTGAGGCGTCCCGGGTTCGATTCCGGTCAAGGGCATGTACCTTGGATGCAGGCACATACCCAGTAGGGGGCGTGCAGGAGGCAGCTGATCGATGTTTCTCTCTCATCAATATTTCTAACTCTCTATCCCCCTCCCTTCCTCTCTGTAAAAAATCAATAAAAATATATTAAAAAAAAAAAAATAAGCACAATTAGAGTTAACTTATTTTTTTCCACAAAGGCTTATTTGTAACTTTAAAAAATTTTAGGCATCCACTCTAGCTTTTTATTAGGACATGTCAAAACAGAACACTGACTATTAATCACAGTTTTCTGGTGTTTAAGATTCTATGTATGAGTGATGCCATGTGGTATTTGTTTTTAGCTTAGTTCTCTTAGCACAAAGCCCTTTAGGTTGGTAACTGTCACAAAACAGAGGTTTCTAATGAACAATTCAGAATTCCATCTAATGAGTTAGCTATTCTAAATAAAAAAAGGACCAATAAACTGGTATATGAAATAAACCACTTTGTTCCTGGTCTATAAACAATTGTGCCGTGAAATCAGAGCTATTACAATAATTTTCTTTTAATAACACTGATTATATACTTTTCAACACCAGTTTATCAAGTGGAGAGAAAAAAAGGGAGTTCCCCCTCAACCCCAAGAAACATTTTCAGTTCTAGAAAATGATTCTACCAAATAACACTGCAATAAGTGGGCCATTGTCTGGAATTTAGAATGAGTCTTTGTTAGATAATTAGGAGCCATTATTACTTAAAGTAAGAATGTGTCTTTTTTCACAAGAAACTTTCATTTCCTTTTAAAAAAATTATTCACTGAGGGCTCTGGTTAGAGTCTGATTCCCTGTCAAAGACTTGTACCAGGGTTGCAAGTTCTATCCCTGGCCACAGTTGGGGGTTCCAATTGATGTGTCTCTCTCACACAGATGTTTTTCACTCTCTCTCTCCTCCCACCTCCATCCTTCCCTTCCACTCTCTCTAAAAACCAATAAAAATACCCTTAGGTGAGGATTAATAAAATAAAACAAAACAAAACAATAGCCAAAAAG
The DNA here is from genome assembly GCF_014108235.1 of Myotis myotis. Lineage (NCBI taxonomy): Eukaryota > Metazoa > Chordata > Mammalia > Chiroptera > Vespertilionidae > Myotis > Myotis myotis. Next base: position 40,418,121 of record NW_023416357.1, read on the forward strand.
TCATTTAGATAATTATTCTTGTTATATAATTAGTGATTATGTAACTTTAGAAAGTGTACTTTATCCAGCTGAGGGAGGAAAATGTACTACTTACATTTTTCCTTATTGCCATTGGTATTATGCAAGAAGTCTCCATCAGAACGCGTTGTAGGAAAGTCATCTTCATCATCTTCTACCACTAAATAAAATATATTTAAGGATATTAGGATGAAAGAAAATAGAAATTAACCAAGTTATTCTTAGGTTCAATTGAGTCAATACATTCTGGATTCTTTTGAGTGCAAGATCTAATTCATTTTTGTATTTTCAGTGCTTATCAAAGTATGCCCAACAAATATGCTGTAGAATTTAATACATTATTATAAAAACTGTATGCATTCTCATTTGTGTGAGGGATGGTATTAAGATATGAGTTATTTTGCCCTTTAGTCTTCCTACCTCTTCCTACCTACCTTGGGGCAATCTCGTAATTCCATCAGAAGCCTATAATGGCTGAGCAGGACTGTAAAAGGATAACTTCCATGCAGAAAATACCTTAGCTTGCTTCTGGGAGTTCCTAAATTTACCATTTCTAAACATGCAGGAAAAATATAATGATTTACAGGTGTGATTATCGATTTTCATTCATCCCAGTGTGTGCCTAGAAATCCTTTTAACTTATCCAATTCTATAAAGATCAAAATCCTGTGTTCCCCTCTGTTTATCTCTTTGTTCTATTCACTTTTTTTTTTTACTGCCTAACATACTTTAACCTTCTGCACTATATATTGCACTTTTTTTTCTTCTTTTTAATGTATTTTATTGATTTCAGAGAGGAAGGGAGAGGGAGAGGGAGAGAAAGAGGGAGGGAGGGAGGGAGGGGGACAGGGAGAGGGAGAGAGGGAGAGAGGGAGAGAGGGAGAGAGGGAGAGAGGGAGAGAGGGAGAGAGGGAGAGAGGGAGAGAGGAGAGAGAGAGAGAGAGAGAGAGAGAGAGAGAGAAACCAATGATGAAAGAGAATCACTGATAGGCTGCCTCCTGCATGCCCCCTACTGGGGATCGAGCCCGAAACCCAGACATGTGCCTGACCAGGAATGATACTAGTACTGTGACCTCCTGGTTCATAGGTCAACCCTCAACCACTAAGCCACACTAGCCAGGCTATATATTCCACTCTTAATGTAAATTTCTAAACCTCAGCCCCCAATCTTATTCTCTGCTTTCTATCAAGTGCTCCTAGTAAGGCTTCTTTATTGTATTATCTTTTCAGAAACACTCTTTTTGTAGAAATAATCTTCACTCTAAACTGTTGTACTTCTTGATTTTATCTCTTTACAAGGAGTAGCTCATCCATTTTAGTTGTCTTCCCAATAGATGCAAAGCCCATTCCTATTCCTTATTCCCTCCCTTGACTAAATGGTAGAAATCACCATGGAGAATACCTTTATTCTGTATTGCCATTTCTAACTAGTGGGCTATTTCATTTTTTTATAATTATTGGGCTAGTTCATCACTTCAAAATTCTGCTACTCATCTTTAACAGCTTTTTTAAACCATAAGCTGCTATTATCTACTAACAATATTCAGCCAACTGACACCAATATCTGACACTGTTTTTTCCTAGTCCATCATTCCTATAGACTTCAATATCCATAATGAAGCCTCTGCAGATACCTAAATCTCAAGATTAATCAAATCCCAAATTCTGTGGATCGTTATTGTCTCATCAATCATTTGTAAATATGGTCAATTCTAGAAATTTATTAACAGCACATTGCTGTTTTGAAATCAGTATTCATCATCAGACAAGATTCTGATCCTGATCTTGACTCACTACTACTCTGATTAACTGCTCTTAACCATCTGTACGCAATAAGCGTCTATAGACGCAAGTGGCAGACCTTTTTAAATTAAATTCAAAATATCGTGGCAGTTAACTGGTTAAACACCGAAAGGCTTGCACTTCACTCTTATCATCATCAGTATCTTCTTTGGATTACTGAAGATTCACTTTCATGTCCCTAACTACCCAATAGCTTGTACCACCAAACAGGGATTTTCAACCTTGTTTTTTGAGCCCAATACTCAATATATAAAACTGATGAAAACAAGAGCCTCTCTGGCTAAAGACTGGCCTTTCCCCTTTCTTTTTAACCAAGTAATCCTTTGTCCATTCTTGAGGCACCTTTAAGGGATATCAGACATGGATTGAAACCACTGTTCTAATATAAATCCCCTATCTCAATCAGATCAGTTTCCCTTACCAACACAAACTGATTATGCTAAATTCCATCTCTGGATATTACACATTCCTGCTTTCTGTATCCCTGCAATAACCCAAATTAATTACATTAATAATACCAGCTATTATTTGTTTTTGTTTTTTTGCTGTTAAGCACAGTGCTAATATATACAGTTCTTATTTTAATTGTCACAATTGTATGTGCTGGATATAACATCTATTTTACAGTCAAGGAAACAGATATGAAGAAATGTTTCCTCAATGAATAGAGTATTTCCTTTAATGTGGTACATATGTCTTATTTTACAATCAAGCAGTATGCTTAGGTTAAAGATAATGTCTTCAACTTCTGTAATCCCAGAGTATCTAAGACCTAAAGGGTTAATTAAATCTTACTGAAGAATGTGTGGGAGTGGTGGAGGTCAAGGTTAAGACGGCCTTACTAGCAATTCTGATAAAACATTTTATATGAAAAAAACTGATGATCACCTAAAATAAAGAGAATTTGCTATTACCATTTCAATGACACATTTACTGAAGAACAGTAATTCTTAAAATTCACAGACTTGATAATTTAATGAAAGTGCACCTATAGAGATTCCCTAAGACATAGGTCAGCATCTCTGATCTACAATCAAAATAGAAAACTAAGGTCCATGTCCTTATTTTGCCTTTATCCAACATGTATTCTTAAAACTGTCAATATTTCTAAAAAGAGCAATTATAGAAAAAAACAATTGTTATAGGCAGACTTGTGTACCCCTAAAATCCATATGTCAAAGTCCTAACTCCCCCATAGCTCAAAACGTGAATGTATTTGGAGACAGTGACTTTATGGACATAATCAGTAGGCCCTGATCCAATATGACTGATGTCCTTATTAGAGGAAGAAATTTGGACACAGAAGAAAGATGACATAAAGACCCAGGGAGAAGACGAACATCTATAAGCCAAGGAGAGAGGACTCAAACAGTTCCTTCCCTCATGGCCCTCAGAGGGAACTAACCTTGCCAACACCTGATCTCAGACTTCCAGCCTCCAGAACTGTAAAAAAATTAATTTCTGTTGTTTAAGCCACCCAGGCTGTGGTACTAATGCAGCAGTCTACCACTGTTATCAGTTATTCAAAATGAATAATGTTTAAAATCATTTTTCAACTTTTCTACACAACCTGGTTATAACTGCAGCCCAACTTCTACTCCTCTCGCTATCACTTTTGTCTTTCAAATGGTATATACTTTTGATGTGGATCATCTATAATAATAAAAGCGTAATATGCTAATTAGAATGGACAGCTTAACGACCTTCCAGACGTCCTTCCGGATAACCTCCCGGACGAAGCAGGGGCTGCGGGGGCTGAGGCAAGCCACCACAGCTGTGAGGGCTGAGCCCCTTGCACGAATTTCGTGCATTGGGCCTCTAGTTTAAAAATAAACAAGGAACCCTAGCTGGTTTGGCTCAGTAGATAGAGCGCTGGCCTGTAGATTGAAGAGTCCCAGATTTGATTCCCAGTCAAGGGCACATACCTCAGTTGCAGGCTCAATCCCCGGCACTGTATGGAAGGCAACCATTTGATGGGCCCCTGGCTGATACCATAATCAGCAGATGTCCAAGTCTGTCTCACATCAATGTTTCTCTGTCTCCCCCTATCCCTTCCACTCTCTTAAAAAAAAAAAAAGGTAAAATAAAAAATAAACAAGGAATCCAATTCAGATATATACTGATTTAGTTTAAAGGGATATTTTCAAGCAAATCAAAGTTGATGGGTAATGTTTAATTTGGTAAAAAGGCTACATACAGTCAGCTTTCTGTATCTGTGTATTCAACTAACCATGGACTGAAAATAATTGAAGAAAGTTACATCGTTGCTGACATGTACTTTGTTGCTAGGCCTACAATGATTTTGTCTGTACTGAACGTGAACATACTTTTTTACCCCTTGTCATTATTCCCTAAACAATACATTATAACAACTATTTATATAGCATTTACATTGGATTAGGTATTATAAGTCATCTAGAGATGATTTAAAGTATATAGGAGGATATGTGTAGGTTATATGCAAATATTACTCCATTTTATATGAGGAACTTGGACATCTGCTGATTATCTATCAGCTAGGGTTTGGGGGTCCTAGAACCAATCCCCTGTTCATACTGAGGGACTATTACATATATATATGTATATGTGTGTGTGTATATATGTATTTTAATGAAGGAGAAATAGCTCAACTACCTTTATTTTTAGAGAAATAAACATCCAATGTTAAAGAACCAAAAACTTAAAGTGTATCAAATATAAAAAACGTCAAAGCTACTTATTTTGTCTAAATTTTAAGAGATATGGCCTTCTGCTTCTGGCCAAGACAGAATAAAGGAACTGAATTTACCTCTAGCATGAAATTAAAACCTGGACAAAATATATGAAACAATGGTTTTCAAGAACACTGTACATTTGGCAAAAAAAGATTTGATAAAACATTTTATATGAAAAAAACTGATGATCACCTATAAGTGGCAAGATCTGAACTCTATGAGTATCCCACTTACTGCCTTGGGAGAGATTCCAAGCTGTAGAGTAAGGAGGAACCCAGGAGAAGCTCAGTAGACTCTCTGAGGTGAAGAAATGGAGCTGAGTCCAGAGAGACAAAGGCAACTAGAGTTCACATGAGAGAATACTAGAAAGGAGACAGCTGTATAGAGAGAGAACCCAGAAGATTGAAAGAAGGGTCCCCTTGAGTATTCAGCAGAGTGCTGATAGCACATACAAATGAGGGAACTATAGAGGTCAGGGAAAGAACCAACTAAGAGGATTCCAGGAAAAAGTTTCCTTAGAGTACTTGATGTACATTACTTAAGATATATGGTGATAAATGAAATGAAACCATGTCATGCAACTTAGTTATACTGTGAATAAAAGTAGTGCTATTTAGCAATAATTTGCCTTCACAGCAAATAAGAGAAAAACTGAAGAACAGATGTTGACAACATCAGTAATATATCTTCAGCAGTAACAAAGGAAAAGTTCAAAACTCACATTATAAGTTAATTGAAGATTATATTTATTAACAAAACTCACTATATTCTTAAATGTATACATAGCTCAATTATTGATTTCCTCTTCCATAAAACAGAGGCCAGAGAAGGGAGAGTGATAAAGAGAGGAAGATGAAAAGAGAAAGACAGAGAGGAAGGAGGAAAAAAAAAAAAGAGGAGAACGAGATCAATTGATTCCAGACTGGAGGATTTAATATAAACATATGCCTATCTCTAAGATTCATCATAGGGTAAATATATTAGACATAATTATATAAAATGCCCCATATTACTAAGATGACAGATGCTATTTTTTAATAAAATAAAGAACTTAAAAATCATTTAAAAATCTTCATTGGAATCTAGTAGGTATGAGTGATCAGAATAATTAAGATGTGTTATTAAAGTATACAAGTTATATAGACACTGAAATCTGTTACATTGGGGGTTTGCAGCAAAAGTGACTATTAATTACCTTTATCAGTTAAAGACATTACCCTTTAAGATCAAGAGGCTTTACATCCATTCATTCTCCAAGTAAAAATAGTGGTAATAGCCTAATTAACCTTTATCCCTTTGAAGTTCATCCTTGGAGACAGCATCAGCACAGGCATCAAAGTACTTCTGTAGAGTATCAACTTGTCTACATAGGATATCTCTAAAGGTTTCCATTTCAGCCAATTTCTCACGTAAACTGTGGCCTTTCTGCAAAACACAAAAAAGGGGGTGGGGGATGTAATCTAAATGAACAAAACTGTAATTTATTTAGTCCTATTGTATTTCATCACTTTTTAAGGTCTATATCTTACTAATGAGGGCCATTGGGTAGGGAGAGCCGTCAACTTGAAACTGATTAACAGTGACCAGATAGTGATAAGCCTGAAGGAAATAAGGGACAAATAAGCCTGACAATTTGCTCATGTAAAATTTAGTATTTTCAAATGATTGACATTGTGAGAAAAAAACTGTCAAAGTTTTCTATATACACAATGGAATACTATGCTGCTGTAAAAAAGAAGGAATTCTTACCATTTGCAACAGCATGGATAGAACTGGAGAGCATTATGCTAAGTGAAATAAGCCAGTCAATGGAAGAAAAATACCACACGATCTCACTCGTTTATGGATAATAAAGACCATTATAAACTGAAGAACAAAAATAGGTACAGAGGCAGAGCAGCATTGAACAGACTGTCAAACTACAGCGAGAAGGCTGGGGAGAGTTGGGGGCGGGAAGGGGGGGGGGTAAGAGATCAACCGAAAGACTTGTATGCATGCATATAAGCATAACCAATGGACATAAGACACTGGGGGGTAGGGGAGGCCGGGGGAATATCAAGGGGGGGCGGGGAAGAGACATATGTAACACTCTTTTTAATACTTTAAGCAATAAAAATAAAAAAATAAAATAATTGTCAAAGGCTTTAAAATGGGAAAAAATATTACTGGATATCCTTTCAAAGGAATGGTGTGTGCTATCTATGGAACCTTAGCATTTATGGAATGTTGTCTAATCATATAGAAGTCTTTGATTTCATTACATTTGGCCTATTTTATAACTCTTTAAGTAGTAGAAAAATAAGAGTAATGGAAATGATTTTTGGCCAGATATGCAAATGAACCTTGTTTGTGGAGATACACTAGTTTCTAATCTGTGGATACCGAACAGTTTTGCATATATTAGCAAAATCATTTTGGCATTCTTCAGATTCTCCTTTGAACCAATTTATTTTTACGTCTTATCTATTAATGAAAAAATCTTTGATGTGTTCATTTTCTATTTGTATGAGTCATAAATGTTAACCCTTAAAAAATTATTCTGAACTTAAAATAAATTACATTGTAGAGAAGTTCTTTTGAAAAAACTATTAAATAAGTTCTGTTCACAACATTCAGTAATAAATTCAATTTATGAGGCCTTAACTTAAAGCATTCAAAACCACAAACCTTGAATGAAGAGGTGGATGTTGCAGAATAGCCACTTGCTCCAGACACCAGTGACACCATTGAACCATGTCGACGCAAGCTGGATTCAGATCCATAACCAGATTCAGTCTAAAAAAGAAAGTAAACTACATGAAAAAAAAAATTAAAGAAAAACTACTTAATCATCACAAGAAAAAATTGTAACTGTGTGAGATGATAGATGTTTAACTTATTGTAATCCCTTCACTATATATGTGTGCTTGTTGTACACCCTGCTGACATATATAAATGCTACAATCATTATGTTGTACACCTTAAATTGCTACTAGAATATGTTAATTGTACCTCAATAAAACTGGAAAAATACTTAAGAATAAACAAGAGTTCTCCTATAAAGTAATAAGGCTGTTATAAAAACTGGATAGGACAAAGGCAAAAAGTAAAAATAATAGGAAATGGGCTAAGATGTCTTGAACCACTTTTAATCCTTTTTGTAGCACAAAGAAATAAACAGTAAGTTTTAAAAAAAGTAAAAATGAGGAAAACTTGCAGTACTATTTCTTTATAGTACTATTTCCAGTACTATCATTTATCACTGTCTCAATGAAACCTCTCCTATTACATTAGGCAGTTTGTCTCTGTATTCTCAACCATTCTTCACATAACACAATTATAGCATTTACTGTATACTTGGTTATATTTAGATTTTATAATTACTATGGAACTTGGTTCTTCTGGAAAAAGACTGTATCTTTTTCATTTTTGTAGCCACCTCAATAGTTCATGTTACACAAAAAATTCTCAACTTTACCAGTCTGTTATGAAAAATAATTGAACTCCAGGATATTGGGGTATACTTAGACTTGGCACTGTAATAATCGTATATAATAAAAGCTGAATATGCAAATTGTCCCCTTGGGTGGGAGTTTGACTGACCGGGAATTCGACCGCTCGCTGTGATGTGCACTGACCACCAGGGGAGGGCGCGAAACACTGGCAGCAGGCGGCACTAGAGGTGCTGCCAGCCCTGAGGGGTCTGATGAGAGCGGGACTGCAGTGGGATGGTGGAGCAGGTGAGTGGGCAGCGCCAGGCCAAGGCGGGTGTGAGCGGGGGCCCGACTGCCCTGCAGACGGCAACCAATAGCAGCAGCAGGGGGCAGGGCCGCCACCCGCCTCCCAGGCGTTGAGGGAGCTGGGCAGAGGGCCTGGCCCTGATAGATCGCCCCATAGACGGTGACCAGCGGTGGGGCTGGGAGCAGGCCAACCCAGGTGAGAGTGGAGGCCCCGATCGGCAGGGGTTGGGATGAGCAGGCGGCGCCAGGCCAAGGCTGGGTGCCAGGTGTGGCTGTGAGACTGGGGCTGTGAGGCTGGGGGAGCAAGCTAGGGCCTGATCTCCACAGACCACCCCAAGGGACCCCACCCGTGCACGAATTTTGTACACCGGGCCTCTAGTACTTTTATATAATTCTGATGTAGTTGTACTCTTCAGAGCATCAACTTTATATTCACCCTCCCTATGACAAATGCAGTACCAATAAAATAGACAAAGGAATTGTACATTAAAAAAAAACCTTCCAAGTACAGTTAACCCTCAAATTTTTGGACAATTTAATGGACTTTGGATGTAATAGTCACATTCTGGTCTGTATGTCATACATGAAAATTAACACCCTGTTAATTTTAAAATTCTTTTAACCAAGATTTGCTTATAATTAACAGGTTATTCTTTTGTTATTAATACACTGTCATTTTAAAAATATATATATATTTTTATTGATTTCAGAGAGAAAGGGAGAGGGAGAGAGAGTACAGAAACATCAATGATGAGAAAGAAACACTGGTTGGCTGCCTCCTGCATGCCCCACAAGGAGGATGGAGCCAGCAACCTGGGCATGTGCCCTGTTGATCAGGAATCAAACCGTGACCTCTTGGTTCATAGGTCAACTCTCAATCACTGAGCAACACCACCAGGCCTCACTGTCATTTTTAAAAACATAAATTTTATTAATTTCAGAGAGGAAGGGAGAGGGAAATAGAAACATCAATGATGAGAGAGAATCATTGATCGGCTGCCTACTACACACCCCCCGCACCCCCCGCCCTGGGAATGGAACCAGCAACCTGGGCATGTGCCTGACCAGGAATCAAACAGTGACCTACTGGTTCATAAGTTGACGCTCAACCACTGAGCCACTCCTGCCAAGCTCACTGTCATTTTTAACAAATTTTAGAGAATAGACCATATGTTGGAAAAAACACTGTAGTAATTCTGCTGACATATATAAATATTACATATCTACAACTATAGTATATATATTTGAATCCAAGAGTCACTACTTGCAAACAATGTTCGGTCAATGATTAGCAGGTAATCACAGTGCATCACACACAGTAATTGGTTCTGCTGTTGCATGGTGTAACTTTCTGCAGCAGTTTTAACTTGTGTGCTGGCCAAGTTCCTACGTGCGCTAAGCCACGGCCCAGCCATGTGGCATTTACTTACTCGAGTTGACTGATGATTGCACAAATGTACTAGATCTATTCAGTATAAATTTAAAATTATAGTATTACATATAGAAAACTTCTCTGTGAAATTAAACTTTTCATACATTTTAATTATACAAACATGTCTACATAAGTAAAAATAGGTAAACTAATTTGTCAATTTTTTATTGTACACACTTGGAAAACCTACTTTATTATATAACTAGAGGCACGGTGCACAAAAATTTGTGCACTCGGGGTGGAGGTCCCTCAGCACGGCCTGTGCCCTCTCGCAGTCTGGGACCCCTTGGGAGATAACGACCTGTTGGCTTAGGCCTGCTTCCGGGTGGCAGAGGACAGGGTAGGGCCGATTGGGGGGTTGGGGCACCACCCCCTGTCACACTCAAGGCAGGGTTGATGGGGAGGTTGCGGTGCCACCCCCTGTCACACACAGAGCAGGGCCAATCAGGGGGTTGGGGTGCTGTCCCGTCACGCACAGAGCAGGGCCAATCAGGGGGTTGGGGAGCTCCCCCGTCACGCAAAGAGCAGGGCCCATCAGGGGGTTGGGGAGCTCCCCCTTGTCACGCACAGAGCAGGGCCCATCAGGGGGTTGGGGAGCTCCCCCGTCACTCACAGAGTAGGGCTGATAGGGGAGTTGGCGCACCGCCCCCTGTCACACACAGAGCAGGGAGGATCAGGGGGTTGGGGCGCCGCCCTCTATCACCCACAGAGCAGGGCCGATCAGGGGGTTGGGGTGCCGCCACTCTCACACTCAGGGCAGGGCCGATGGGGAGGTTATGGCTCTACCCCATCACACAGAGAGCAGGGCCCGTGGGGTGGGGGGTTTGGGGCACCGCACCCTGTCACACACAGAGCCACAGGGCGATCAGGGGGTTTGGGCGCTGCCCCCTGTCACGCTGATCCCGGTGCCGGGAGGCCTCTCAGCTCCGCTGATCCCAGTGCTGGGAGGCATACTACCCTTTTACTAAATAGAATAGAGGCCTGGTGCATGGGTGGGGGCTGGCTGGTTTGCCCTGAAGGGTGTCCTGGATCAGGGTGGGGGTCCCCACTGGGGTGCCTGGCCATTCTGGGTGAGGGGCTGAGGGCTGTTTTCAGGCTGGCGGATGACTGAAGCTCCCAACTGCTCCTTTTTTTCTTTTTTCTTTTTTATTCTGGGCCAGCTTTAGCTCTGAGGCTTGGCTCCAGTTCTGAGGCCTCAGCTGCTGAAAACAGGTATCTGGTTTGTTTAGGTTCTATAATCGAAACTCTGTATCAACTCCAGCTCTGAGATCCCAGCCGGCTGAAAGCTGGTTTCTGGTTTTTTTTTTAGCTTCTATATTTGTTACAATGTTTGAAACTGCAGGCTCAGAGGCTGGCAAGGCAGGCGGGGAACGTTGGAGTCCTCCGTCACTGAAGCAAGCAAGCCTCATGTTAGTTTCAAGCTGCCTGGCTGCCGGCCGCCATCTTGGCTGGTAGTTAATTTGCATATCGCCCTGATTAGCCAATGGGAAGGGTAGCGGTCATACGCCAATTACCGTGTTTCTCTTTTATTAGATAGGATGGACTTTCGGCTTTACTGGACAGCCCCTTGCCCGAATTATTATATCGTGATTTTACCGTACTTGAAACATGTTCAAGTATTTTAGATTTCTGATTACTTCCTACTGCTATTTTTTAAAGTACTGTGCATGACATTAACCCTAGTCTCTAAATCAGGGGTCCTCAAACTACGGCCCACGGCCACATGCAAATACAAATACTATATTTGTTACCGTTTTGTTTTTTTACTTCAAAATAAGATATGTGCAGTGTGTTCATAGTTTTTTTTTAAACTATAGTCCGGCCCTCCAATGGTCTGAGGGACAGTGAACTGGACCCCCGTTTAAAAAGTTTGAGGACCCCTGCTCTAAATTTAAGAGGTAAAATAACATCTAATTATTCTTGGCATACACATAATAAAACTCAATCATCCCATTAAAATAGTAGTTGTTTAGATTACTTGATTTTCAAGATTAAGAGTATGAATCATTAAAATTAAGTACAATATATTGTAGAAAGTATTTCCATTGACATTTTACATCCTCTGTGCTCTCGTTCCTAAAAATCCATTACATTTCCTATATAGCTGTTGGTTTAGCCCTGACATTATTCTAACTCAGTGATGGCGAACCTATGACACACGTGTCAGAGGTGACATGCGAACTCATTTTTTTGGTTGATTTTTCTTTGTTAAATGGCATTTAAATATATAATACGCCGAGCTCAAAAGGTTCACCATCACTGTTCTAACTGGACAATGTTTTTCTAGGTACAGAATATCAAGCTTTTATACTGATTTAACTAATAAATAAAATTATATTATTTTTATGTAAATAATATTAACACTAGTTTAATACACTTTTCCAGTTCAGTATTACTTCATTAGTTAAAGTTTATATTCTAGGAAGGAGGAGGAGGAGAAGGGAGTTAGAGGGAGAAAGGAGCTAAAAAAAATTCGTAACCAAAATAGCAAAACAACTCATTAAAAAAATATATCTTCAGGCAAAGACATTAGAAATTTATCCATGTGACAAACGCAGCCTCTTAAAATTCAAACTTTCAGCATATACAAGTCAGCAAACACCAAACAAAATGATAATTGTTATGCCCAGATTTCAAGATCCCCCAAGACAGACCACTAGGGAGCCGAGTCCGATGCAAAAGCATACAGTCTTTTATTCAAGCCCGGGACTTGGTCGTCCCCCCCCCCCCCCCCCCCCCCCGGTCCGCCTCCATTACTGGATGCAAAGAGAGCCCGGAGTCCCAAGGGAACAAAGAATTTATAGGGCTTGGGGTTGGGGGGTGGGGGCACACTCTGACCACTGATTTGGCCGATTCCGGTTGGTTGAGTGAGGGCCGGGAGCTAGGGACGCAAGGGCAGGGTGCAGCTAGGGTGTGGTTACACAAAGACAGGGGGGTGGCTAGCATACTCTTGGTCTTGGGCTAGTTTCTCCCGCTTTCCCATTGGCTGAGATAAGGGCAGGCTGAGTAACTGATACATTCTGCGGCTTTTTCTTGGAAGAGGGAATAAGGACACAGCTATCAGTCCTGTTCTGTCCTTGCAATAATGTCATACTTTTAATGATGCTTGTTTATAAAACACTATATTTATAAAAGTTACTGCAATATCTTAACTCAGAATTTTCTAAAAAGTTACATATTAAGACTAGATGGATTCAAACCTCTTCTCCAAACCTTACATCACTATACACCACTCCACATCTCAAAGCAAAGCAATGTCTTAGTGATGAGGCCAAATAAATATTTTGGTACCAGGAAAACTATTAATGAAAGGATAAACCACTTTACTGTATGTGCATTATACCTCAAGAAAATTGTTTGTTTTTTTAAAGGTAAATCTATTCTATGACAAAAAAAAGCTGGCCAGGGTGCAGTAGGGGCACTGCTACAAAGAGGTACAAAAAATTGGGGTGTGTGTGTAGGTTACAACTGTCAAAACTCAATTGTCCAATTAAAATAGATACATTTTTAAGAATGTTGAATAGTATCTCAACAAAGTAGATTAAAAAAAATGGTAAGCTTGTTTCAATATAACAGAATCCACAAAAAGATCATCTATATAATAAAGAGCCAGGGTCATAATGACCAAAGGCTCAACCAGACCAGAAGTCAGTGCTGGGTTGCCGTGGCAACCAAGCACTGACTGGGGCAGTTGCAGGCGCCCCAACCCAGCACTAACTGCCTAGGGGGGCTGCGGATCAGGTCCGGAGAGAGGCCTGCAGAGAGAGGGGCAGGGTCTGATCCGTAGCCTCTGTGGCAGCCGTTGATCAGAACTTGCCTCCCTTTCTCTCCTGGCCTGGCCAACAGTCGAGCCTCCATTTCTTTCCAGGCCTCCACCAGGGCTGCTGATCAGCCCCCGTTGATAGGCCCAGAGATGCTGACTGGCATAGAAACTGACCAATCAGAACCATATCTGGGTGAATGTAAGGAGCCAATGGCTGCCTAGGAGGCGGAGCTTTTGACGCTGCCTGGCATAGAAACTGACCAATCAGAACCAAATTGGCCAGCAGGGGAGAGCAGTTAGGGGCGAGATCAGGCCGGCAGGGAGGGCTGTTGGGGGTCAGATCAGGCCAGCAGGGGAGGGCAGTTGGGGGCAACCAGGCTGGCAGGGGAGGGCAGTTGGGAGGGAGATCAGGCCAACAAAGGAGGGCAGTTAGGGGCAATCAGGCAGGCAGGCAGAGGCAGTTAGGGGTGATCAGGCAGGCAGGCAGAGGGGTTAAGGGGAATCAGGCAGGTGCGTGGTTAGGAGCCAGCAGTCCCAGATTATGAGGGGGTGTTCAGACTGCCAGTTTAGGCTCAATCCCATAGGGGTCCCCGACTGGAGTGGTGCAGGCTGGGCTAAGGAAATTCCCCCTTCCGTGCACGAATTTCGTGCACCGGGCCTCTAGTTCTAATTATAACAATCATACAGTTTACAAAAGAAAATAAGACCTTTTATCAAATAATATCCTGGAATAAACATACTGCGCTAGTTTCTTTACCTAAAATGGTTCCAGTTTCTTATCATTTTAGACAATAGCACTAAACTTTCTAAGTGTAGCATATCAACACTGTAATTGTTGTACTGGTTTGATAGTTTTTCCATTGAATTTATATATAAGACTGGAATTGAAAATAAGAATCTATCTGTAATAGGTTAAAAATATAAGATACTTCAGAAGTAACTTATCTTAGATACCTATGTATCATCCACTTCTAAACAGAAATGAACCTGAACTATCCATTTCAATACAAATGACCCCATAATTTATAATCAAAATTTTATTATTTGAAAAATATTCAAAACCAAACAATGTGAAGTATAAATCCAAATAAATCTACCCTCTCCATTTCTTGCTTCATATCAAAGAATCTTAAACAGAGCAAACAATTAAAAGATCTTGAAACAAAATATAAACACACTACAAAGCTTTAGTAAGTGTGTCTTCACTACCAAACATATTTCTTATATCCTTGCCTATTTTTTCAGGTTTCACTATTTCAAAATAAGTAATACGTACCTCTTTACAACAAAGACATGATAGAACAAGACTCTATTATGGTAATATTGACATTTTACCTAATGGGCAGTAAAATGTGGATGCTAAGAGTTTAGTGTAATTGTATTTCCACCTCTAATAAAGTTTCACTTAAATAAATTCCATCATAAATTATATAAATCATTCCCAGGAAAAAGAAAGTATGATAACCAATTCCAATGTTACAGAATTTAAATAATAAACATTCCATTTCAGTCAGTAAGTGCACTGAGATAACATTGAGTGAAATGTTTAACAAATTACACACACAGACACACACACACACAAATGAATCCTCACTGTTTTTAAAAATTAGTCATTCTGGCTGAAACTGGTTTGGCTCAGTGGATAGAGCGTCGGCTTGCGTACTGAAAGCTCCCAGGTTCGATTCCGGTCAAGGGCATGTACCTGGGTCAAGGGCATGTACCTGGGTTGCGGGCACATCCCCAGTAGGAGCTGTGTAGGAGGCAGCTGATCGATGTTTCTCTCTCATCGATGTTTCTAACTCTCTATTTCTCTCCCTTCCTCTCTGTAAAAAAATCAATAAAATATATTTTAAAAAAAATTAGTCAATCTGGATATGTCTGTAATTGTGCAAATGATGCTGCCATTGTGTAAAACATTCCTGATAATCTGACCACAACATTTAGCCTAATTTTATGACATAGCTACAAAATGGAGCTATCTCAAATCACGTTTAGGAGTCACAGAATAAAAATAAAAGAACTGCCTCATAACTTTAAAGGAATAACTTCAAAATGTTTAAGTTTGATCGACTTTCTTATTCACGGGACATGGTTCTGTAGTTTTGTATTTTTCTCAAAAATCTAATCTATCAACAAAGATACTGATATCTTTCCATGGTTTATATTTTTAAAAAAGGTGTTTTAAAAAGTGTACTCATTTATGGGCATTTACATACCTGAGCGGTGTAGGTGCAGCCTTGTCTCAAGATTCAATATTTTATAAACACTGTCATGGGGCTGAAAATAATTCTAAAAGAGAAGTTGTAAAACTATTCTGAGAAGTGGCAATGTTGCTGACAAATCGATTGTTGCTTCCCAAAATGTCCTCTTTGAAGGCAACAATACTCATCCTGTATTTGTAAGATCTACTTTTTGAAGGTCAAGTGGGTGAGGGAAACAGAGATGAAAATGGAAAGATAGTAGTTTATGGTCACAACTGATACACTGTTAAGTGTTCTTAAAATTAGAAGATGCTTCTGAATCTCATTGGTATTTTTGTGAATAATACTTTAAAGGCATGCTGGCTTTTAAAAAATTCCACTCACTCTTCTACAATAAAAAAGTTGAGTTTACTTATAACCCCTAATCACTAATATAGTATTTTGAAAACATCAAATTCTATCTAAAATTAATAGTGAGAAATTCAATTACAGTTACTGTAGGACTATTTTTCCCTTTCAATATATCTGCTTTAAGCTCCCTGATATGAATTGCTGTGCAAAAACTTTCTTTTCCAAATTTGTGAGTGAGTAAGCAGTATTTCTTAACAGGTTTGGCAAAAACATAAAATGTCATTTTGGTTCAATAAAAATGTATTGAGTATATCTTATACAGAACAAGGTTTACTTCTTTTAAATACTACAGTAATGAGACCAAAAAGCACAATCTTTTGGCCACTAGAGGGGGTCAGTAGCATTTTCCAAATAGCAGTATACTATTTGGAAAGCTGACCTTTAGACCAGCGGTTCTCAACCTGTGGGTCGTGACCCTTTCACAGAGGTCGCCTAAGACCATCAGAAAACACATATATAATTACATATTGTTTTTGTGATTAATCACTATGCTTTAATTATGTTCAATTTGTAACAATGAAAATACATCCTGCATATCAGATATTTACATTATGATTCATAACAGTAACAAAATTATAGTTATGAAGTAGCAATGAAAATAATTTTATGGTTGGGGGTCACCACAACATGAGGAACTGTATTAAAGGGTTGCGGCATTAGGAAGGTTGAGAACCACTGCTTTAGACTAATTCCTTTACATGTACTGTACCCTCTATATCTAGACTTTTGGAGAAAAATGAAAAGCATGATAAATTAAATCATGTAGTTCAAAGTTATGAATTTAATAAAATACCAAAAATGTCCTAAGAACTGATTTGAAAAAAACTCAGTCACAGCTAAATCTTATAGTTTGGTTTAATCATGTGGAAGATAAACTTACATATAATCATTCTGCACAGTCTGTTCATTAGCCTATCATTATACCAAAGCAGTGGTATAAATTACAGTAAAAATGTTGGCTTATAATTTTTAATGGTACCTGGCTTTTGAAAATCTTATTCTTTTCCTTAGCAATGCTCTCCAGCAAGAAATACAACAACAAAAAAATAGAGACAGTAATTAAGTAACTTCCTCAGGGTTTCAAAAATTATGTAATATATTAATGGCATAGTTCCCCCACCCAAAAAAGTACATTGTCATTTTTCCATTTTAATTATGGAAAGAGAGAAAATATAAGATTAAATGTTAATATAAGGACAAAGGAGCATTTTCCAGAAACTGAAATTCTGAAACCTGTTATAAAGCCAAATAAGCTTCAATATTATTATTTTAAAGCAAACCACATGAGAAGCAAGAAACTATAATCAGGAGAACAACCTAATCGATAGAGTTGTAATTTAAAATATAAGTTGCAAAGACAACAATTTTATTCTTGTCTAGGTCAACAGAATATTTGAGATAAAATCTGGCACAATAATTTCATACTTGGAAATATTAAAAATCTCATCTATTTAGCCTTTCAAATATGTATGGATCCCCCCAAAAGAAGCAGTATTTTCTGAAATAGGAACTGTATTTAAAGGGCCAGAAGGTTGAGAACCGCTGCTGTAGTAGAAGAGGGTAACAACAGCTGCCTCCACTCTCTCCTTAATTTCAGGCCTGCCTTTTTTGTACTTTATTATGGGCTTTGGATTCCATAATATATCCTTTTATCTACAGGGAGAAATTAGTAAACTACCAGGCCCTTACTCTGTACCAAAAGCTGTTTAAGAACCCAACCTTTGATACAAAAAATAATTCTAAATAAACTAAATTTAACACTCTGAAATTCAGTCTTATTTTCTTCAATCCTACCTCCTTTGAGGGAGCCTTAAAAAGGTGAGAAATAACTAGTTAAATCAAATGAGGCTGTCTAAAGGAAATCTGTTAAAACAATTTTTCCATCCTAGTTTTAAAAATCAAATACTAAGGAATAAGGAAGATCTTTTTTGTTTTGCTTTGAAAGAGTTCAGTAACTTTAAATGGATGTTTTATATATTCATTTTCTATTCTTTAGATTTCAGCACTGTCTATATTTGAATTATTTACAGCAATAATGTATCACCTCTATAAAAATTAAAAAAGTCACAGGACACATTTTTCATCTATCTAACTTGGAAAGGGTTAAAAAATTAATAATGCTAGTAAAGTTGCAGTGAAATGAAGATCTACAAATTCTGCAGATGAAATGTATATTAGCACAATCTTTTTTTTTTTTTTAATCCTCACCCGAGGATATATTTTTAGACAGGGTGGAAGGAAGGGGGGAAAGACAGAGAGAGAAATAACAATGTGAGAGAAACACATGTAACGCACCCCGACCAGGGGACCAGGGATCGAGCCTGCAACCAAGGTATGTGCCCTTGACCAGAATCTAAACTGAGACCCTTCACTCTGCAGCGCGACACTCCAAACACTGAGCAAAACTGGTTAGGGTAGTACAATCTTTTTGAAAAGCAATTTGGCAACATATATATCAAAAGTGCTCATATCCTTAAACCTAGCAATTCTACTTCTGAGAATCCTATCTAATAAAAGAGAAACATGGTAATTAGCATACGACCGCTACCCTTCCCATTGGCTAATCAGGGCGATATGCAAATTAACTGCCAGCCAAGATGGCGGCCGGCAGCCAGGCAGCTGGAAGCGAACATGAGGCTTGCTTGCTTCAGTGATGGAGGACTGCAACGTTCCCCGCCTGCCTTGCCGGCCTCTGAGCTGCAACTCTAAGCAATATGTTACAAATATAGAAGCTAAACAAAACCCCAGAAACCTGCTTTAGTCGCCAAGCTTCAGCCAGCAGGATTGCAACATTGTTTCAAATACAGAAGGTAAACTAAGGCCAGAAACCTGCTTTCAGCAGCGGAGGCCTAAGACCTGGAGCCAAGCCTCAGAGCTAAAGCTGGCCCAGAATAAAAAAAAAAACTAAAAAAGGAGCGGTTGGGAGCTTCAGTCATCCGCCAGCCTGGAAACAGCCCTCAGCCCCTCACCCAGACTGGCCAGGCACCCCAGTGGGGACCCCCACCCTGAAGGGTGTGTGACCAGCTGCAAACAGCCATCATCCCCTCATCCAGGCTGGCCAGGCACCCCAGTGGGGACCCCCACCCTGATCCAGGACACCCTTCAGGGCAAACCAGCCGGCCCCCACCTGTGCACCAGGTCTCTATATAGTAAAAGGGTAATATGCCTCCCAGCACCGGGATCAGCGGAGCCGAGAGGCCTCCTGGCACTGGGATCAGCGTGACAGGGGGCAGTGCCCAAACCCCGATTGCCCTGCGGCTCTGTGTGTGACAGGGGGCGGGGCCACAACCTCCCTATCGGCCCTGCTCTGTTCATGACAGGGGAAGGTGCCCCAACCCCCTGATCAGCCCTGCTCTGTGCCTGATAGGGGGGAGCTCCCCAAACCCGATTGCCCTGCGGCTCTGTGTGTGACAGGCTGCGGTGCCCCAACTCCCTGATCGGCCCTACTCTGTGAGTGACGGGGGGAGCTCCTCAACCCCCTGATGGGCCCTGCTCTGTGCATGACAGGGTACGGAGCCAAAACCCCCCTGATGGGCCCTGCTCTGTGTGTGACAGGGGGCAGCGCCCCAACCCCGATTGGCCCTGCTCTGTGCGTGACGGGGTGGCGCCGCAACCTCCCCATCGACCCTGCCTTGAGTGTGACAGGGGGCGGTGCCCCAACCCCCCAATCGGCCCTACCCTGAGCGTGACTGAGGGTGGCATCACAACCTCCCAATCCGCCCTGCTCTGTGCATGACAGGGGGCAGTGCCCCAACTCCCCAATCGGCCCTGCTCTGAGCCCGAGCAGGGCCTGCACCAAGGGATTGGGCCTGCCCTCTTCCACCCGGGAGCAGGCCTAAGCCAGCAGGTTGTTATCTCCCAAGGGGTCCCAGACTGCGAGAGGGCACAGGCCGGGCTGAGGGACACCCCCTCACCCTCCCCTCCCCGAGTGCACAAATTTTTGTGCACCAGGCCTCTAGTCTATTATAAGGATGCAACTACACTGCAGAAATATGCTTTATGTAGGAAGGCAATAAGTAAATTATAAAGGTGTAATAATAAGCAAATGAGCACTAAAATCACAGCACAATAAAGTATTAACAAAACTGTGTTATAAGGAGAAAATGATGTTAGATTGGGGAAAAAAAATAGAATATAAACTTTATCTCCAAAATATTTTGAGGTAAAAACGTACAGAGAATAAGAAGGAAATACACCAAAATGAAGAGTAATTGTCTCAGTTATAAATTAATTTTATGTCCCGGCCAGTTTTATTCAGTGGTTGAGCACTGGCTCGCAGACCAAAGGGTCACAGATTCAACTGCTGGTCAAGAGCACCTCGGATGTAGGTTCCCCAGTGTTGGTTGGGCGCTTACGGGAGGCAACCAGTTGATGTGTCTCTCTCACATTAAGATTTCTCTCTCCCCTCCCTCCTTCTCTTCCACACTTTCTAGAAATCAATTGAAAAAATATCCTCTGGTGAGTTTTGTATTTTTTTTCCCTTATGAGCAAATATTACTTTTAAAAACCATAGTGGGGAAGCAATAAAATCTAACTATTTGCAGGAATGGTTTAGACTTCCTAAGGACTTTTAGATCCAACTGTATGGAAAAGATTTTTTTAAAGGAGGTTGACTGATCATTTATTTTTCAGTATTCAACCATGCATCCATGAGAACAGCTGAAATTAACTAGAAAGAGGAGTTTATAAAAAAAATAAGGTTGTTGCTTTTGGAATAATAATGTTACCACTCACTGATCAATGTTCTCATAATCTACTTACTTTTTTAAAAAAAATATATTTTATTGATTTTTTACAGAGAGGAAAGGAGAGAGATAGTTAGAAACATCGATGAGAGAGAAACATCGATCAGCTGCCTCCTGCACGTCTCCCACTGGGGATGTGCCCGCAACCAAGGTACATGCCCTTGACCAGAATCGAACCTGGGACCTTTCAGTCTGCAGGCCAATGCTCTATCCACTGAGCCAAACCGGTTTCGGCTGCTTACTTTTTTTAAATGCGAAATAAGAATGAGGCCTACACTGAAAGGCTTCCAGGAGGATTAAATGATAACAGTGTCTAATTATTCTTCAAAGGGATGGTACTGAAAAGAACAAGGGCTTAGGAAATGAACAGTGATATGAGCATTCCTATCAATGACCATATCTGGTTTATCAAGAACATGGATGTGATGGAAAAATGACAGAATTGTTTTCAGCTAGGATAACATTTTAACCGGCAGGACACTGATTTATTTTGCTACCTATTTGTATTATTCCTAAACCAATGTTGTGTTTCATTCCTCAATTCCAAACAAACCTACAATATTTACCAGGCAATAAAGACAACATAAGCAAAATATTTTAGGCTATTAGCGAAAAGATATACTTGATTAAAATTAGTTTTATATTCTTTGTTTTTAAAAAATTAGATAATTTTAGGTAAAATTAGAAAATAGTTACCACTGCTGTCAATATGTGTAAGCCATGCCACCCACCATGACTTTTCCACATCAAATTAGAAAAAGCAGAATCCCATCTGTCCCAGTAACTGTCAGAAATCCTTCTAAATAAACATTCAAATACAATATTGAAACATTATAAAACATGACTTTTGTAGCATAACTTCATTTTTTAAAAATATTTTCTGTAGTAACTATATGGGAAAGTTATTCAACTCTAGTTAACTTCCATTTTTACTTGATCTCTCTTATCTAAAGAAACATTTTGCAAGCAGATTACAGACTAATTAAGGCCAGAGAAGCAAGCTGAAAAATCTAGTAATATTTACCTAAATTGCTAGTAACAAATAGGTGGTAAGCATTATAAAAACTTGCAAATTTGGTAAACATTATACTGAGTTATACAATACTCACAGAACATTGTTTGTATAACTGCCAGTCTGACCCTATCCAAATAAATATACAATTAATGATAAATGGACCAAGGGTGGCCAATTAATAGTAACCTGGAGTGAAAAGGCAATCAGATTTTTTTCAAGGCATTTACTTTTGGAAATGCGCAGGGGTCCTCAAACTACGGCCTGCGGGCCACATGCGGCCCGCCAAAAACATTTAACCGGCCCGCTGGGTGTTTTTGCCGCCGCTGTGTGCATAGGAATTTGTTCATAGTTTTTTTTTTAAACTATAGTCCGGCCCTCCAACGGTCTGAGGGACAATGAACTGGCCCCCTGTTTAAAAAGTTTGAGGACCCCTGGATTAGGGAGTTAGTAGTAGGAGTTGAAGCTGAAAAGAAGCCAAAGATAGGAAAAGGTCATGACAAACCAAGGAAGAAGAAACTAAGAGGAAGATGGGAGAGCAGAAGTTATGAATAAACAGGTACTATAAAAAGAGAGAATAACAGAATGAATCTAAGCTACTCAGGTGAATGGAGAGTAACTGAGTTCTATTAACAATTAAGATCAGAGTTAAGTATACATTTTGGGATTTCTGTGCAGATAGGCCATTCTAAATTTTCTTGGTTCCTGGCAGAATTCCTATTTATCAACTAGAGGCCCAGTGCATGAAATTCATGCACAGGGGTGGCGGGGGAGAGAGGTCCCTCAGCCCAGCCTGCAACGACGCCAGCATCCCGTGCCCTGGCCTCTGGCCAGAGGCCCCTCCCTCATCACGGCTGGGGCACAGAACCCTGGGCTCACGTTGCCCCCAGAGGCCCCTCCCTCCCTCCACATGGCGTCTAAATACTCCAGTGTGCATTTCCTATGAATGAGGCTAGAACAGCCGTGGGCAAACTACGGCCCGCGGGCTGGATCCGGCCCATTTGAAATGAATAAAACTAAAAAAGAAAAAGACCGTACCCTTTTATGTAATGATGTTTACTTTGAATTTATATTAGTTCACACAAACACTCCATCCATGCTTTTGTTTCGGCCTTCCGGTCCAGTTTAAGAACCCATTGTGGCCCTCGAGTCAAAAAGTTTGCCCACCCCTGGGTTAGGACCTGATCAGCATCCTCAACAGGGCCTTTCTTCCCTGTGGCTAATTTGGGCTTCCTCATACTGTGGTCTCAGGAAAGTTGAACTACTTTCATAGCTTTTAAGCACCAGCATTCTAAGCAGTCAGGCGTCCCGCCCTGCTCCGGCTGCTCTGTGCCTGCGTGCGCTGCCCAGAGGCCCTCTGCAGGCGGGGCAGAATGCTGGTGTCGTTGCCATGGCAACAACGCCAGCATCCTGGCCTGGCCACCACCATCTTTGTTACGGAGTGACAGTCGATTTGCATGGGTTGGTCTGTATTCCCCGTAACATAAAAAAAAAAAGCTTAATTAAAATGAACAGACCCATGACATCACTATCTGCGGGATCTTTTCAAATTTTCAATATTTACCTTATCTGAAAAGACAACTATGTTTTGCTTTAGTAGATACTGCAAAAACTGTTTTTCAAAATGTTTGCATGTAATTTATACCTGTTGCTCCACATCCTCACCAACACTTGGTATTAAGTCTTTTTTATGTTAAAAACCGGGTAGATGGTAGTACCTCACTCACTGCAGTTTAAATTTCAGTTTCTCTTATGACTAATGGAATAGAGTACCTTTTCATATGTTTATTACCCATTTATTATTTTTTAAATATTTTTTTACTGATTTCAGAGAGGAAGGGAGAGGGAAAGATAGAAACATCAATGATGTGAATTATTGATTGGCTGCCTTGTGCACACCCCCACACTGGGGATCGCAACCCAGGCATGTGACCTGACTGGGAATCGAACCATGACCTTCATAAGTTGATGCTCAGATCACTAACCCATACCAGTTGGGCCCATTTAAATAACCTCTTATAAAGTGACAGTTCAAGTCTTTGGCTTTTTTTTAAAAATTAACCTTTATGAACTTTTTTATTGATTTGACAAAAAATGTTATCAAAGTTATATCTTAACTGGCTACATAGTTAATATGATTAGCTACCTTAGTATCTTTCTTCTTTCTGCACTGTTGTAGGTAAATCCTGATTCCTTTTTTTTACCACTGTGGTAAACACCTTCCTCAGATAAAAGAACCTGGCTGAAAACTATAAATTACTGACATCTATTCCCTTTTGAAGATGACATACATTTTGCTTTGTTAATCCTCATCTGAGGATATATTTTCCATTGCTTTTCTGAAGAGAATAGAAGGGAGGGGGGAGAGAGAGAAAGGGAGGAAGAGGAGAGAAACATCAATGTGAGAGACACACATGAATTGGTTGTCTCCCAAATGCTTTCTGACTGGGATGGGCCAGTGAACCCACAACCCAGGTACATGCCCTTTGCTGGAAACTGAACCCTAGACCCTTTGGTGCTCCCACCGAAGCTCTAATCACTTAGAAACAACACCGGATAGGGCTCAAGATGATAGACTTTTAATTAAGTATTTAGGTAACTATGGAAGCACAAAGTGCAGATGTTGACTTAGGTGAATTTAGATTTCAAAAATTGCAGGTAACAAAAACTAACAAAGTTATTTTAAAAGCCCTTGACAGGTGAATTGTTTTTATTCTAGACCACTAAGAATATTAAAGAGGGTTTATACCATGTTTTCTTCCTTTGACCCATCAACTATAAAAGTCCTAGTAGTGTAACACTAACTACATTTCAGTGTTTAAAAAAATGTATTAACCATGTATGGATTACTGCAAGCAATTTAACCATTAACTCCCACTGTTAGGAACTAAGCAAATTCCTGATCTTAATGAGAAAAACATGCAGAGACATAATGAAGTTTCTTTGCTGGTTAATAAAGTTCAGTTGTGATCCCATGTACCTGGGTTTTTCTTCAACTTATCTGACAGCCCTGATGACTCTGGCAGCTACTAGATTGCACTTCCCTCAAAAACTAAAACTCCTGAATGTAAAATTTGATTCCATCTTCTTCTTTCCATCAACACTGTATAGTGCAAACAGGTAAATGGAGAAATGGTTCTAGTCCAGGGGTGGGCAAACTTTTTGACTCGAGGGCCACAATGGGTTCTTAAACTGGACCGGAGGGCCGGAACAAAAGCATGGATGGAGTGTTTGTGTGAACTAATATAAATTCAAAGTAAACATCATTACATAAAAGGGTACGGTCTTTTTTTTTTTTAGTTTTATTCATTTCAAACGGGCCGGATGCGGCCCGTGGGCCGTAGTTTGCCCACAGTTGTACTAGTCCATTGATCTCATAAAATTACTTACAAAACATACACTAAAAATAGTACTTTAAAAAGTTGTATTTACAGTCTTAAGCCTTTACAATGAAATCAGATTCAAAATGCAAAGCTAAGTTTATATGCTAATCATTTATAAAGCAAATAGTACAGAAAGAACCTGTAATACCTGTTAAGAAAATTTTCCTTAAGTATAGTTGATTAAAAATGGCAAACAGAGATAATGGCTTTACATGACCTTGATATTTAAAATGCTAAGAAGTAACAGGTATATTTTGCCACCTAGCTATTTTAAAACAGTTTTCTAGTAAGGTTATGTCCAATTTAACAAAAAAGAAATGAAGATGTTAAGTAAAACAAAATTAGAGGAAAAGCACCAAAATCAAGCTGACCCCAAGGCAGCAAGCGCAGGGGGGGTGGGGGTGGGGCGCACGTGGAGATTTCATTATGGCAAATAGCAACACAATTTTTAAAAGATCTTTACAATGAGTACTAGGTACATTTAGAAGTCTCAAACAGTAAGAATCTTTAGGTAAGAAGCTTTTTTCACACCCATTTCAAGTAAAATGTACAAGTTATTTTCGAAAATTGTTTTCTACATTATTTCCTCAGACAGAAATCCTTTAACTTCTCAGGTTGAGAATAAACCTTTCTTCTGAAAGTAGTCAATGGAGCTTCACATATGAATTAGTGGGCCTTCACAAAGGATAAGAACAAATCCACAAATGTTAAATTACAAAACAACTTCCCACTACATAAAATCAGCATCTGTAAGAATTACCATTTGGATTCTTTCTCCCTAATTGTGCACTTTCCTATGACTCATCATGTATGGGTAATTTCCAAAATGTGAGAGGAGAGTGTGTGGCCCATGACCACCAAAATTTCAGAATCTAATAAAGTTGCTCTCTTATGGACACAAAGAAATGTCATGATTACCACAAACTCTGTTAGAACCAAAAAACTTAACTTTTTCAACATGATTCCTAAATTTGATAGTGTCAGGAGAGCCTTTCTGCTAGTTTTTTTTCTTTTTTTTTTCTGAGGGTGGTGGTGGAAGTGATACTGTTGTAATAACCTGGTAATTATTTAACAGCAAAGAAGTAAAAGGAAGGACTATATATAGGCACATCATTGATACAGCTTTGGGAACAAGCTGCATTTAACATTCTCCAAGTCTATTCCCTGCTGATTGATGGAGGAAGGTACTAGACAAAGGCAGTTTGGAGGCATGCCCAGTAAGATCTGAGTGACATGGAAGGCTAATTGCCCATTAATCACACCTGGAAACAGGTAACTGGCCAGGATGGCCATGGCCACTGCAAGTGCACAAAACCTGAATAATTACAAAATAGATCCAGAGACATAGAAACATGGAGCAGGCTGATGAATCTGAGAGGGGATGGGGGAGGGTGGGAAGAGATTAACCAAAGAACTTATATGTATATATGAATAACCCATGGACACAGACAATAGTGTGGTGAAGGCCTGGGTTGGGAGCAGGCTAGAAGGGGTCAAGGGGGGGAAAAAGAGGACATGTGTAATACTTTCAACGATGATAAATTTAAAAAAATGAATGATGAAACTATTTTAAAATAACCCCAATACCACTATCACACCTAAAAATACATAATTACTTAATATCAAATATCTCATATTCAAATGTCTTCAACTAACTTTAGCACCTAAATAATGTCCAAATGCTGAAATGATACTAAATCTCTTTTACTTGGAACAAAACAAAACAAAACCTGAATATTTAAACTTCTCAATGAAGAAGTGAGCTCTTTCACATGCTGGCCCTCTGCAGGGGGGCTGTGCTCCCTTGTGCCAGGAGTTGGGCTCCACATATGGATTAATGGACTTTAATCAGGCCCAAATGCTTATCCACACCCGGCTGCAACATGGAACGGAAACTCTGGACACTAGCCTTGTTTCTGACTTTACTGAGCTCCCAGATGCACCTCTCCCAGGGCTGGCTTAAGGGACAGGGGACTTTGGAACCTGAGAAATTTAACTCCATGCCAATAAAGCCTTTTTCCACATTCCACCCACGCTGTGGGGGCTTCTGAAAATGCTTCTTTCAGCAGTGCCCCAAGATCCTTGCTCCCCCAAACAACAGGGGAGTTTCATCCGCCAGCAACAGAAGTACATTTCTTTCATGGTAAGAAAAACTGTGTTTAGTCAAAATCACATGTATTATAATTGTAAAACATTCTAGGCATAATCCTATAACTCTTTTAAATAGTATCAATAGCCCTAGCTGGTTTGCTCAGTGGATAGAGCATTGGACTGCGGACTGGAAGGTCCCAGGTTCAATTCCGGTCAAGGGCACATGCTCGGGTTTGCAGGCTTGATCCCCAGTAGAGGGCATGCAGGAGGCAGCCAATCAATGATACTCTCTCATCCTTAACACGTTTCTGTCTCTCCCTCTTCCTTCCTCTCTGAAATCAATAAAAATGTATATAAAAAAGTAAATAGTATCAATAGATGATTTATGATATTTCCTTGACAAACTAATTATGCAGAAAATACAGAGGTTCTTTGATAATTCAGAGACACATTTTTATTAGAAAAGTATTAACTGGATCAAAGAAACAACCATCTTAACTTTACATTCATACAGCTTTTTCTTTTTAAATAATTTTCACAAACACCATTTCATTGACCTCAAGACAACATGGGTGATGACCAAGAGATTTAAAAACAAAAAAAATCCCACGTCTTAAAAATCATTTATTTAGTGTTGCCTTAAATCCAAGGAGAAATGTAGAATATGAATGGACTCCACACAATAAAACCAGCATACTATTTCAAAATAAAATTACTGGTCTGGTATACTGTGTCCCTTTCTATATTTTAAACTGAAATAGATCTTTCAAATTTAAGAATGACCTCAGGAATATCTTTCTTCCACAGGGGCCAGTCTAATGTCACAATGAATTGTGCAATTTCTAATATACTGAGAAAAGTTATATAATAGAATCATCTTTTAAAACTTTTCTTATAGTGAGCAAATTACTCTGAAATGAATACCAAGGACAAAACAACAGAGCTACACAGAAAATATAGAACTCTACATTGTAATTTTGTCAGTAATTATTCTAATACCAACTATAAAGATGAAAAGAAAAAGAAACCCACTTCAAAAATCACATATTTCCCCCCCATGTTTTAAAATACTGCAAAATTATTTCAACAGAAATTTTATGTGCTCAATGCTTTGCTGATTACTACAAAGAAGTTGTATAACTGAAACTTTAAGAAGCTTATGGTTTAAAATAAACACAAGAGATATGAAGAACATATTAAAATGAGAATATTGAAATTTAAAAAGCCCATGATTTAAGCCAACAAAATACATTTCAAATACATACATACTTATAGGATGACAGAAGTGCTTGCTGGCCAAAAGCTCTGGTTCTTAGGTCAGATAGACCTGGGTCTGAATGTTGGCTCCTTCACTAATTAGCAGTTTGATTTTGGACAAGTTACTTAACCTATGTCTCAATTTCCTAATCTGTAAAAATAGGATAATAATGTTAAACTCATAAGTTTTCGAGACTAAAATGAGATAATGTATATAGTTTATTACCATATCTGGCATACGTTAATTCTCAAAAATGTTAGCTATCATTATCATCACCACTACATTATTGTTAAAAAGGTCCTGTAAGATAGAACTGCTAGTGTGTGTGTGTGTGTGTGTGTGTGTGTGTGTGTGTGTGAGAGAGAGAGAGAGAGAGAGAGAGAGAGAGAGAGAGAGAGAGGGAGAGAGAGAGAGAGAGAGGGAAAAGTGGACTAGTACACAGAAGTTATTATAATGAGCGTAAGGGCCTCCTGGAAGGAAAAGAACAGAAACCTTGAACTTCTTCCAAATATTACAAATTACTCAAACCTGTCAGGCAACAGCAAAAAAAAAGACAACGAAAGCCCATCTGATGACATTAAAAGAGAAAAAGACAAACCTGCTATTCCAAGTGTCCTGTCCAACCATCATAAGGACATATGGGACCATGAGAAAGTAACTATGAATTGAATGAGTTGGAATGATGAAAATCCAGGTCAACTTTAAAGTACAACACTCTTGGGTTATCATAACGGGGTTATTTTGCTTGCTTGTTTGTTTGTTGTTGTTGTTGTTGTTTTTTTTGGGGGGGGGGGCGCGCACTGTCATCTTTCCTTCTTTAAGTAACTTACCAGTGTCACAAAGCTATTACATAATACTGCCAGAATTCAATCCCATA
Source organism: Myotis myotis (assembly GCF_014108235.1). NCBI lineage: Eukaryota > Metazoa > Chordata > Mammalia > Chiroptera > Vespertilionidae > Myotis > Myotis myotis. The sequence goes on from NW_023416357.1 coordinate 40,447,548, forward strand.
TTTGTCAGACCTCAGAATCCAGTATTCAAACACCAATTAATACAATGGAAAGCTCTTTTTGACAATCCATGGGCAGAAAGATGAGTTCATATGTGTCTTGCATATATATGGTAGAAATCAGATGATATACTATAACCTGCACAAGGTAAACTTATGGAAATTATTTTTAAACATAGAAAGCGAACCAACATAAAACTGAATCCTAAGAAACTAGAAGGTAGTATAGTCTCAGACAAGTTACTTAATTTTAATCTAAACCTCAGTTTTCTCTTCTGTAGAACAATACTTCCCTCATGTCTCAGGACAGTAGGAAGAAAATAAAGCACATGAAGTACAAACAATAACTAGTACTTCCTGATCCTCAATAAACAGTAGAGCTCCTATCATCATCATCACCATCATCATCATCATCATCACCATCATGCCTTAACAATTTGATATTAATTTTGAATAGCAATACAGCAATTCATGCTTAAATAGTAAAATTAATAAATGTAGATTCCACATTCAATGTTCTTTAGTGAGATTGAAGAATGAATTAGAAAACATCTCACTACCTCATTCCTAAAAAAAATAAAATAAAAAATAAATTGCTGATTATATTTGGTGATAGCATTTGAATTTTCTCCCTCCATGTTAGTTTAATAACTCAATTTACTTTTATAATTCACATGCAATTTACATTTGATATGTTGCTTAGTTGGCATATGTCATATATTTTACATTAAAATTAAATAATTAAGTATTAAGAATAACAATTATTATTCCTTCTTTCTTGTCTATGAATAAACTATCTTTAGAAATCTGAAAGAAAACGTTTACAATGTATCTGGAACTTGCTGCTGACTCTCTTTTCTAAGAACTTAAATTCACCAAAAATCTGTTACCTCAGCTTAAGTCACAGTGCTCTGAAAGAGACCCAAAGATTATATCTATCTGTTGTTCAAAGAAATCAATAATATGGAAGAAATATATGCTTCATGTATACGTCTTCATTAAAAAAGAAAATACAAACTGGAAGTATGCTAGGAAAAGCAAGCAAAATAAAATGTGCTTAATTAAAAAGAAAAAAAATAGCCCTGTAATCTAAATCAACTAAGCCTTTAGAAATCATCCCAGTTAAAAAAATAAAAATTAGTTCTACTTAATAACATCTTTAATCATTAAGAGGGCTGGCCCTGATTAAATTCACAAACTAGGCCATTCTCCTTATGTGCACATTTAGCAACTCTCACTGAATGCAGACCTCTTCATCCAGAAACACCATGGTATAATTTAGTGAATTTAGTTGTAGCTCCAGAGCCCATTCTTTTTTCCACTATGTCATGAATGGGAAGATATATCAGCCACTGTGGTAAATAACTTTATATATATTATCCCATGTATTCCTTATACACACTAAGAGATGAATTATCATACCAAGGGCCACATATGTTATACTTGGCAGAGGCTGCAGTGTCTGATTCCAGGTAGGCCTGGCTCCAACGCAGTGAGAATCTGTAATTCTCATCTCTCTTTATTATTATTATATTTTTTATTTTTCATCTCTTTTTTAAATAACAGAAAGCTGTTCCCATTTTCCCATTTTTAGACTCTTTTCTAAATTAATACTAAGATAATTAAGATTCACAAAATTTTTATTTATTTTATATTATTTTTATTTTAGAAAAAGGAACATTGATGTGAGAGAGTTGTCTCCCGTACTCACTCTGACTGGGGATTGAACCTGCAACCTGGGTATGTGCCCTGACCGGGAATCGAACCTGTAACCCTTTGGTGCATAGGATGACGCTTCAACCATCTGAGTCACACCAGCCAGGACCACAAAATTTCAAAAACCAATATAATACTAAAGCTAAAACAGAGATTAAAAGATGGACATCACCACCAGTTTTCTTTAGGCTGGGAAAAATTCAGAATCAATAATCAGACAATAAAAGCTAATGCATGATCAATATCAAGAAGAATGTGCCTGTGGTATCCAAGGTCAGACTGGTTTTTCTTGCTTTGTGTGTGTACATATTTTGCACCTCTCAACCAAAAAAGGCGTTTCAACTACAACTCTGTAAAACCCAAATGAACAAGTATAGGCAAGTATGTGAACATGTGCAAAGTTCCCTTGAAGTCACTCAGGAGTGGCATGGTAAATTTATAACTTTCCTTATTCCTTGGTTTACCATGGTATACTGAATTAACTAATAACGCAGATTTATTAATATCATAGCAGAAGTCAAAGACTAGCTTTAAATTACAAGAATGTGGCATATATATATATATATATATATATATATATATATATATATATTATCCTAAAGGTTTATTATGAGATATTTCCATACTTACAAAAAAAATGATTTGCAAATGTTTACACTAAGAATTTATCCAAAATGGTTATGATGAGCCTAACATTGAAGTTTTTAAATATTAGGGTTTTACAATCCAATGTTATTTCAAAAATTCTTTTATCCAGATCATGTAAATGGCATTTATTATGAAGCAAATCCTAAATTGGAAAATCAAGATTTGGTTTACTAAAAAGGGCATATTTTATTTTAGTTAACAATTAAAAATATTTATCATAGAAAAGTCCCTTAGAAATAAAAGTATTTCACAAATTTAATTCTGTACTGCTTTAATTTTACCACCCAAACAATGTACAACTTTTCAGTAACACACAATATATCTCAAGATGGACAAGTAAACACTGGAGACCCTACCTTGTGCTGTTCGATGGCATCTATCCACTGTTGTCTGTGATCTGGATCCTGAGCACGAAGATACCAAACGCTATCATTTACACTAATATCAAATCGACATTCATCAAAATCATGGGGCTGTAGAGAAAAAAGTAGAAAGTGAAAAGCAAAACTAATTATATTCTTAGAAGTATCATACTCTACAGCAATAAACATAACCCATTCTGGCTGGTGGGACACTCTTGTTATTCTTTTGTTTTTCTACTCAAGTAACTTTTTCGTTGTTTCTTTTTTTTTTTACTCCTCACCTGAGGATATTTTTTCCATTGATTTTCAGACAGAGTGGAAGGGAGGAGGGAGAGAGAGAGAAAAACATCGCAAGTGACACATTGATTGGTTGCCCCTGTATGCGCCCAAATGGGGCCAGGAATAGAACCTGCAACTGAGGTACATACCCTTATATAGAACCTGAGACCCTTCAGTTCACGGGTTGATACTCTAACCACTAAGCAATCGAGCCAGGGCTCAAATAACTTTTTTGAAGAGTCCTCAGATGAAGAGTAAAAACAAGGGTAAAGTTACCAAACACTAAATTTCATTCACCATTCCTACAAATGAGGTGACACAAGCTATAAATATATTTCAAAAAAGTGTTTTTCATCAAATGCGTTTAGTTAGCTAAACTAATGGAAACATTACTGAAGGCACAATTAAAAAAGGTTCAAAATAGACCAGCTGGGGTGGCTCAGTGGCTGAATGTCAACCCATGAACCAGGAGGTCATAGTTCAATTCCCGGTCAGGGCACATGCCAGGTTTCGGGTTCAATCCCTAGTAGGGGGTGTGGAGAAGATAGCTGACCAATCATTGATGCTTCTATCTCTCTCTGTGAAATCAATAAAAAAGTTATTTTTTTTATTTAAGAAAAAGGTCCAAAATAAGTCTTAGGAAAGACATTACATTTTTTCTGCCTCCATTATTCAAAAGTAAATTCTCATCACGAAGAGTTTGATTTCATTAAATTTTATAAACAAGATATTTTTACATTCTATCACAAAATAGTTAACATTTTCTCCTAAGTATCTCAAATTAACTTCTAGGCTTTTGTATGTCTTTGATAGTAACAGTCAGGAGAGCTTTCAATGAAAAGCAAAGATAAAATGAGTAATACATCAGACTTATGTTAGATAGTGGAAATTGCCTGCTTTTGAATCAAAATGTAAACACAGTGAAAATGTCAACTATTTGGTTTAGTGTTTTACATTATTCATAAGAATGTATAAAATTAGTATCTTAATTTTTTGCCCAATAAGTGAATTACAATATTACAGAATCACATCATTGTCTACTGGATAGAGTACAGAGATTCATCAATGTAACAGAAAACTGATTTGCTGAAGAAAATTTACACTTCGCATTTCCAGGGTTTATTGTTTATTCTCTTCCCCCTTAATAGCATCAATCTTTTATCTTTATCAATTTATTTAGCAAAAATTATAGAACTCCACAATGTTCTTTAGCCTATGAAACTATTTCTTTTAAGATTAAGACAATAAACCACAGTTCTGACTGGCTAAAGTATACACATTAAACATTTCCTGAATCACTATGTGCTGGCCTCATATGACTACTAGAGGCCTGGTGCGCGGATTCATGCACTGGTGGGTCCCTTGGCCTGGCCTGCGGGGATCAGTGGACCTCCACACTGCTGCAGTCTGGCCTTACCCGCCAGCTCATTGGGCTCCAGCCTGCTGTCTGAGTTGAGCCCGCACAGCACGAAGTAGTGTGCAAAGCGGTGCAGGGTAGAATTCTGAGCCCGGGCTGGGTGCTGCGCCGCTCCTGCTCATCCCACTTCACTGCACCTGCCCCCAAATGGGGCTGAAAACAGGGCAGATTGAAAGTGTATATAGGCTACAGCAATAGTTCTTCTTTAGAAAAAATACAGTATAATTAAATTTTCTATTCAGTTGTACTTCCATGATACTACATCCCACTCAACCAGAACTGTGGTACTACCAAAATCTATCCTAGCATATTCTCTAAAATTCTTTAGATTATTTCTTAAAATTTGCGTTTTCCTGATTTTTTATGTTTACCCCATAGCCTGATCAAAATGGTATATATCTCAGATAAGTTCACAGAAGTTCATTTCAATAATAATAAGGTCTAATAACCACAAAAAAAAAAAAAAAGCTGAAGAGAATACCTTCTCCGTGGATTATACAGCAATTTTAATACAGTTAGTGTATGAAAGAAAGATTAATAATAACTACCTTTAAATTGTATGATTAGGACTAATTGCCTTAATTTGTTTGCCTATATATTTTTCTATAAATCACATGTAATACTTTTGTTAAAGGACAAAAGTGCTGACTGATACTTATGGAAGTAGTTTGTAGAGTTGAAAAATCACCATTTTGTCAATCATAGAAAAGACTGGGTGGGCTAGGCACCATAAATAGTTGAAAATTCATAAGGCCCTCTTCCCTGATCTCTAGACTTTCACTCAGTTGCCTTCTCTATTATTTTCTCTTAAATGCCTATGACGCATCTGAATATATCTAAAACTGATCTGATATGCCTCCCTCCCCAAACTTCTCTTGCAGGTTTCTGAACTTTCGGAAATGGTAACTACCAACTGCTTAGACCTGAAATCCTATGACTCCTCATCTTTCACACCCTATAAGGAATCCACCAGCAAATCTGCAAATCTTGTCAGCTCTACCTTCAAAATGAGTCTGGAATCCAATCATTTCTCATAATCTCTACCGTTACTACTCTGGTCCAAGCCACTATCACCTTTCACCTGAATTATCTGCAATAACGTCCTAAGGCTGTCTGATTCTGTTTTCCTACTTCCATCTCAGCATTTGTGACTCACATTATACTTCTACTGAACAATCATGATCTAAACCATTCATTTTTACCTATCTATCTATGTAAATAACCAACCAATGACATATTTATGCACACCTATTATTTACCAAGCACTACTCAAGGCACCGAGAATATAATGGTGAGGATGAACTGCTATGATCCTTTGCAGAGATCACATTGACCAAATAATCACACACAAAATGTAAAACTTCAAATATAACAAGCCATAGTTAAGAAAGGTACACCATATTGAGAAAGCCTATAATAAAAGGAAGTAACCTAGTTAGGGGAAGGCTTCCAAGAAATAATACTTCAGCCAAGAGAAGAATGAAATGAAATGAACAAAGAAGGCCCTAACAGGTTTTGCTCAGTGGTTAGAGCATCAGCTTGCAGACTGAAAGGTCCCAGGTTCCATCCCGGTCAAGGGCATGTACCTTGGTTGCAAGCACATCCCCAGTAGCAGGTGTGCAGGAAGCAGCTGATCCATGTTTCTCCCTCATCCATGTTTCTAACTCTCTACCTCTCTCTGTAAAAAAAGAAAAGAAAAAAAATCCTCCCCAAGGATATTTAAAAAAAAAAAAATGAACAAAGAAGGAAAACATTCAGCATGTAACCTGGTTGGAGTGGCTCAGTTGGTTGAGCATCCTCCTGTACACCAAAAGGTTGCTGGTTCAATTCCCTATCAGGGCAAATACCTTGGGTTGCGGGTTCAATTCCCAATTGGGGCACATAGGTGGTAGGCAAACTGAGGCTCTCGAGCCACATGCGGCTCTTTGGCCCCTTGAGTGTGGCTCTTCCTAAGCCTTAGGAGTAGCCTAATTAAGTTAATAACAATGTACCTACCCATATAGCTTAAGTTAAAAAAATTTGGCTCTCAAAAGAAATTTCAATCGTTGTACTGTTGATATTAGGCTCTGTTGACTAATGAGTTTGCCGACCACTGGGTTAGGCAACCAATCAATGTTTCTCTCTCTCCCTTCCTCTCTCTAAGCAATAACTGGGGGGAGGGGAGGAGTGCATGTAAAGATCTAGGGGCCCAGCCGGTGTGGCTCAGTGGTTGAACTGAGTGGGGAGGTCAAGGGGGCATGTAGGAGGCAGCTGATCAATGATTCTCTCTCATCAATGGTGTATCTTTTTCTTTTCTCTTTTCTTTTCTTTCTTTTTCTTTGTTTTTTTCTTGATAATCCTCACCCAAGGGTATTTTTCCATTGGTTTTTAGTGAGTGGAAGAGAGAGGGAAAGACAGAAACATCGATGTGAGAGAAACACATCAGTTGGTTGTCTCCTGCATGAGCCCTGACCAAGGCCCAGGTTGGGAAGGAGCCTGCAACCAAGGTATGTGCCTTGACTGGAATCAAACCTGGGACCCTTTGGTCTGCAGGCTGATGCTCTATCCACTGAGCAAACTGGCTAGGGTTCATCAATGATGCTTCTATCTCTCCTTCTCTGGAATCAATAAAAACATCTATTTTTTTAAAAAAGATCTAGGGCAGGAAAGAGCAAGCCAGATAAGATCCTGAAATAGGTATATAACCTGATTGAAGGTGACACAGTGAGAGGGAGTCCCCTAGAGATGAGAGTTAAGAAGGCAGGCCCTGGCTGTGTGGCTCAGCAGTTAGAACATTAGCCTGCCCATTGAAGGTTCAATCCCCAGACCTGGTTTGGGCACATTCAGGAGGCAACCAATCAATGTGTCCTCTTACACTGATGTTTCTCTTTTTCTCTCTCCCCTTCCCTCCTGCTCTCTCTAAAAATCAATGGAAAAGCCTGGCCAGCACCTAACTGCGAATGGACATCTTACTCCTGTCTACAGACATCAAAGACTCTTTGAGGAAAAGAAGCTGCCAATACCAGAGGTAGACAACTATCCCAAGACATCAATAAGGCCTGCATATATACAGATTGATACTGAACTCAGCAAACATTTTGTTTTATTGTCTTTACCTGATTGCTAATGATATTAGTCACAATAATATATTTATTCTGAGTTTCTTTACATAGTCAAACTATTTATGATTACTGAACATGTATAAGATAATTGTTAATACTCTTTTCATGACTTATGTAAATGTTATACTAGATGCTAAATATTAAAAAAGTGACAGAAACTTGACCATGATATTGCACAGGACAGAAATGATCAGAGTGTAGTTTTTACTCAATGAAGGCCATTAAAATCTTGAGACAGCATGGGTACTTGGGCTCAGGATCCCAAGAACGCCAGATAAGAAAAATGCAGCACTGACATCACCCTGCTGCCCCTTATGTGATCCCAAGGACCCCAGTTAGCCACAAGAAACACCAATAAGAATGTCACCAACCCTCCACTTTCTGGCTCTCCCACTCCTACGAAAGCAGAATTTTACCTCCCTTCTAACTGCTTGCTTCTCCAACCCCACATGGAAAATTCTACAAGCCCACCTTTTTGCACAAACCCACTTTGTCCCCAACTTATAAAAGCAGCCAAGCAGAGCCAGACCCTTGAGCCAGTTCAGAGAACCTTCCTTTCCCCTGTGCTGCCTCCCTGTGCTTGAGCATACACTTAATAAAAATCTGTCTGGAAACTTCTTTAAGGTTTCCTCTTGATGTCTCTATCTTGGGAAACCCAAGAACCCTAATACTGGTAACAACCTGATGCCTGCCATTTTGGGGAAAAATCTGACTCCCATGGTTACGGTACTGCCTCATCCCCAATGAACAAGATGCCATCGATACTGAGACTTTCTAGGAATAAGCCTTTCCTAGCACTGTGAGACCACTCTATCTGACCAAAATATTGGTCATCAATGCATCCTTCAGATTAATGTATGACTAAGGGGAAACTGAAAAAAAAAGAAAAAGTAACCTCACAGGGTGATCTGATGATAAATTTATAACTAGGTAGGTCATGGTGGTAGGCATGCCCCAGACATATAACTTCTTTACTAAAAGTTTATCTTTGCTTTAAGTAAGCCCTGTCCATTGTTTCTGTACTCTAGGTTAACACCCTTTGAAATAACTACCCTGAAGAGAGCACACAATCTTATTAACTATCAGTTAATCCAATTCCTGCCTTGCTTTCTCCCACCTCCATGTAATCTTCCTTACTTTCCCTCCTTAATTTCAAATGCATAAAAGAAGTTGCAAAACTGTTATTCTCAGGGAGTATTTGAGACCTTGCTTCCTGGGTATGTACTGTCAGTTTGGCTCAAATAAATGTTTATAAAAATTAAAGAAAAGAAAAAACAACCACCAAAGTTCTGCATGCAAATATAAGTATAACAACAACAAAAATCTACAAAAAAAAGTTTTTCCTGAGCAGACGCAATGTACATGTTCATTAAAAATTTTCCTTTGCCCCGAATAAGCCATGCACTATTATCATTGTCCATAATTTAAGATAGGATAACTATATTTAAATCTACATAAATTAGCATGGTACTCTAGAAATACTAATACTTAGTAAACAATAAAGATAAAATTTCATTCCTTCCTATTTACACATTAACCATCAACATATTATTTTCAAAGAGTCAAATATGTAACTAACAAACATGTGGCAATATGCAAAAAGGAGGCAAGGAACCTAGAAAAACACTTCAAGAAAGTACATTTCTACGCACTATTCTGTCTTCTAGAATGGATAATGTTCTACCTTAAGAGAAATAAAATCCCCAAATAATAAACTAGATACAATTTAAAAATACACTATAATGTACCAAATACCAGTCAAAATAAATACTGAGCCTTTACATTTAAAATATTTCTTTTTAAAAAAAAAATTTTTTTATTGATTTCAGAGAGGAAGGGAGAAAGAGAAGGAGATAGAAACATCAATAATGAGACAATCACTGATCGGCTGCCTCCTGCATGCCCCACACTGGGGATGGAGCCTGCAACCTGGGCATGTGCCCGGACCAGGAAACGAACCATAAACTCCTGGTTCTTAGGTCGACGCTCAAACACTGAGCCACACTGAATGTGCTCAAAATAGTTCTTTTAAAACTGTCCCTAAGAATGGAGAGTAGTAGTTCAACTCTTAACACTTCCAAACAATTCCTCTATAGCTTTTCTATCTCAATACTCAACTAAGCTTTTGTTTTCAAACTTGGAATATCCAAAAGGAGCAGAATGTATGAAAAATAAAGGAAAAATACTATAAGATTTTTCTTAAATGTGTAAAATAAACATATGTCAGATTTAGATATCAAAACAGATCCAAAGTGCTTTCTACTTTTATAAGCAATATAAAGTCTATTATAATGTGAATTCTCTTTGAATGTATTAGTAAAATCTAGATTAAGTTTTAACATACCCATTTTCAGAATTTAACTACAAACACTACCTTCACTGACCTGCATTCAAGGAATGCTGACCACTCTCTATTAGTATGCTATTTTTAGTATATCCAGGCACTTCTGATCCCACTAGTTGAGATATATGCTTAACCGGTCAGTTGGTTGTTCCCAAACCTGATTATGCCAGTTTACTTGTTATACTTCTTACATAATTTAAGTAAACATTATGTAAGTGTATGAAATACAAGTACAAAAAGAGGTTTGTTCCTACGTAAACTAAGTTAAATGTAAACCAAGTAATTATTCAGTAAAGGTGAGTCAGTCCTTTAAAAGGTATTGAATTAGATAAAGGTAAGACATCTGTAAAATATTAGAAAATCATTAAAAGTCAGAAAGAACCTATATTTAGAGTTTTTTTTTAAAAGTACCTTTAAGCTTTTATTCTATTTTAGAGATATCAAAACTGGAAATTACAAAGCATGCATTATGAATATAGTTTACACAAGATCAACTTAACTCCACACTCAAAGACATGGTGTTAGCTATACATAAAAAATTTGGTAAGCATAGATTTATATATTTTGTTAAAATTTTAAAATGCCGACATACGTTTGTTTTTTTTGGTTAATTCTCACCCAAGGATATTTTTTTCATTACCCTTTAGAGAGTGGACAGGAGGTAGGGAGGGGAAGACAGAGAGAAACATCGATGTGAGAGAGGCATCACATATGCCCCAATCAGGGTCAGGGATCAAACCCACAAACCAGGTACATGCCCTTGACCGAGAATTGAACCCAAGACCCTTCAGTGCAGAGGTGGACACTCCAATCATTGAGCAACTTGGCCATGGAAAGATATGTATTTTTTTTATTTTCCTGCTTTACAGTAGGGAGGCGGCTATAGGGTTAAGCCTCAGACTGACCTGTTGGCAAAGCCACAAACAAGTCCCAGCTTAGAGGGCACAGCCCTCTTAGCATAGTTAGGCTTGACCTTGTGTTACTCCCTAGATCTTATCTGGGTAGCTAATGGGCTGAGGGAGATGCAGCAAGTGCTACCAAAACAGTGAAACTCACAAGAACACTGTAACTATGGTGACCACTACCTTGTTTACCTCTGGCTATAAAATAAAGGCTCAGGTTGCCGTCTGGATCTCTCTATGTGGCCTCAGCCAGGCACAGGAAGATCCACCTAGACCCAGCTTATTCTGTCTTTTCTACATCCTTCACCACCCCCGTCAGGCTCACGGAACCCTTGGCTGAGCTGGCCCTGCACACTTTACTATTTTTAATAACCTACCAATCTCAATGGACATGAATCCTTCTAACATCCTTTTTTTTTCTTTTCTGAAGGCCTTACTTAAGGGCTTGCTATACCAACTAATTATTACATGTCTATATAAAATAATAGCATGTAACAATAAAAATTCTAAAATAGCTTTATGGAAAAAAAAGTATTAGATTATATACTCCACAAGGGCAAGAATCTTTACCTATTTTGTTCACAGATGTATACTAGGTAGGTAGAATAGTTCCTGGTGTATAGTTGATGCTCAGTAAGTATCTGTTTAATGAAAGACAACAGAAACTTACCGTGATGACAGCCTTGCTAAGACAGATGGATCCTCTGCAGCCATACTCTGTCTCATCTTCAGATTTGTAGTAACTCAAAGTATTATTTTTCATAACTACCCAACGATCTTGCCATCCATGAATGTAGTTTGTCCACTGGGAATAGAAGAAAGGCGGGGTGGAGAGGGGTGGGGGGAGGAAAACAAAAAACAGTAAATCAGTATTTTAGAAATCCAAACTTTCTAAAATAGCAATCAATCTGATTTTAAAACCAAAATGTGAAAAGTTCTAACGTAATAATAATTTGTAAAAATAAGAAGTGGAAAGTTGGTATTTTCTAGATTGTATAATGATTTTCAGTAATTTTTTATAAAATAAATAGATCAATATAATATAATATTTTCTTCTAACATTTGAGGAATAAAATAGAAGCAGATTTCAGTTTAAAATTCTGCTTTGCCTCTTGCCGGGCTGGGCACATGCCTGGTTGCAGGCTTGATCCCCAGTAGGGGGCGTGCAGGAGGCAGTGATGTTTCTCTCACTGATGTTTGTATCTCTCCCTCTCCCTCTTAAAAAATAAAATTCTGCTTTGCCTCTGCACAGCAAAGGAAACCAACAAAACAAAAAGGCAACCAACCAAGTAGTAAAGATATTTGCATATGATACTTCCGATAAAGGGCTAATATCTAAAATTTGGACAGAACTCATATAACTCAACAACAACAACTACAATTCAATTAAAAAATGGACAGAGGATCTGAACAGACATTTTTCCAAGATGACAAACAGATGGCCAATAGGCATAGGAAAAGATGTTCAACTTGCACCAATTACTAAGGCAATGCAAATCAAAACCACAATGAGATATTACCTCATACCCATTAGATCAGCTATTATCAAAAAGACAAAAAATAGCTCTAACTGGTTTGGCTCAGTGGGTAGAGCGTCGGCCTGCTGACTCAAGAGTCCCAGGTTCGATTCCGGTCAAGGGCATGTACCTTGGTTGCGGGCACATACCCAGTGGGGAGTGTGCAGGAGACAGCTGATCGATGTTTCTCTCTCATTGATGTTTCTAACTATCTCTCTCCCTTCCTCTCTGTAAAAAATCAATAAAATATATTTTTTTAAAAAGACAAAAAATAACAAGTGTTATAGAGGATGTGGAGAAAAGGGAACCCTATTGCTCTGTTTGAGATTATAAATTGGTGCAGTCCCTATGGAAAACAGTATGGAGGTTCCTAAAAAAATTAAGAATAGACTATCACATGGTCCAGCAATTCCTCTTCTGGGTATTTATCCAAATATGAAAATACTTTTTTGAAAAGATATACGTACCCCTATGTTCACTGAGGTATTATTTACAATACCATGATATGAAAACAACTTAAGTGTCCATTGATGAATGAATAAAGGTGTGTGTGTGTGTGTGTGTGTGTGTGTGTGTACGCGCACAACACTACTCAGACAAAAAAAATGAAATACTGTCATTCTGACAACAAGATGAAATATAATCAGATGGTGTGGAAAAGAACAAAAAATACGATTTCACTCATATGTGGAATGTAAAACAAAAAGTAACAAATAAACAAAACAAAAACAAACTCATAGATACAGATAACAGACTGGTGGTTACCAGAGGGGAGGGGAAGGGAAGTGGTGGAAGGGTGAAATGGGTAAAGAGGGTCAAATATATGATAACGGATGGAAATCAGACTTTTTGGTGGTGAGCATGCAATGGAATATAAAAATATTAAGTTTCAATTGTATACCTGAAATCTATATAATGTTATTAACAAACTAGAGGCCGGGTGCACAAAAATTTGTGCACTCGGAGGGGGGGGGGGGCATCCCTCAGCCCGGCCTGTGCCCTCTCGCAGTCTGGGACCCCTCAGGAGATAACGACCTGCTGGCTTAGGCCTGCTCCCAGGTGGCAGAGGGCAAGCCCAATCCCTAGGTGCAGCCCCTGGTTGGGCTCAGAGCAGAGTTGATTGGGGAGTTGGGGCGCCGCCCCCTGTCATGCACAAAGCAGGGCGGATCGGGAGGTTGCGTTGCCACCCTCAGTCACGCTCAGGGTAGGGCCGATTGGGGGGTTGGGGCACTGCCCCGTCACACTCAAGGCAGGGTTGATGGGGAGGTTGCGGCGCCACTCCCTGTCACGCACAGAACAGGGCCAATCAGGGGGTTGGGGCGCTGCCCCCTGTCATTCACAGAGCAGGGCCCATCAGGGGGGTTGGGGCTCCATACCGTCACGCACAGAGCAGGGTCGATCAGGGGGTTGGGGAGTCCCCCCCCCCCCCCCCCCCGGTCACGCACAGAGAAGGGCCCATCGGGGGTTGAGGAGCTCCCCCCTGTCACTCACAGAGTAGGGCCGATAGGGGAGTTGGGGCACTGCCCCCTGTCATACATAGAGCAGGGCGGATCAGGGGGTTGGAGCGCCGCCACTGTCACACTCAGGGCAGGGCCGATGGGAAGGTTATGGCTCTACCCCGTCACACACAGAGCAGGGCCCGTGCGGGGGGGGGGGGGGGGGGGGGGTGGTGCCGCACCCTGTCACACACAGAGCCGCAGGGCAATCAGGGGGTTTGGGCACTGCCCCGTCACACTGATCCCAGTGCCGGGAGGCCTCGTGGCTCCGCTGATCCCGGTGCTGGGAGGCATATTACCCTTTTACTATATAGGATAGAGGCCTGGTGCACGGGTGGGGACCAGCTGGTTTGCCCTGAAGGGTGTCCTGGATCAGGGTGGGGGTCCCCACTGGGGTGCCTGGCCAGCCTGGGTGAGGGGATGATGGCTATTTGCAGCTAGTCACACACCCTTCAGGGTTGGGGTCCTCACTGAGGTGCCTGGCCAGTCTGGGTGAGGGGCTGAGGGCTGTTTTCAGGCTGGCGGGTGACTGAAGCTCCCAACCTTTTTTTCTTTTTCTTTTTTTTAATTCTGGGCCAGCTTTAGCTCTGGCTCCAGCTCTGAGGCCTCTGCTGCTGAAAGCAGGTATCTGGTTTGTTTTGGTTCTATAATCAAAACATTGTATCAACCCCAGCTCTGAGATCCCGGCGGGCTGAAATCAGGTTTCTGGGGTTTTGTTTAGCTTCTATATTTGTAACAATGTTTCAAACTGCAAGCTCAGAGGCTGGAAAGGCAGCCGGGGAATGTTGGTTTCCTCCGTCACTGAAGCAAGCAAGCCTCATGTTTGCTTCCAGCTGCCTGGCTGCCGGCCGCCATCTTGGCTGGCAGTTAATTTGCATATCACCCTGATTAGCCAATGGGAAGGTAGCGGACGTATGGCTAATTACCATGTTTCTCTTTTATTAGATAGGATGTTACCTTAATAAAATTTTTTTAAAATTATACTTTGCTCTTTGTGTGTTTTCATCCTCCCCTGCTCACCACCTCATGACACTTAAATTATTTTGGTCCCTGCTACAATTAAGATTATTTAATAGAAACGTAAGTTTGGTTTATATAGTCTCTCATTCTCCTACACCTAGTACTACATGAGATCTTTTAAATCAACGGAAGTATGAAGCTAATCATGGCCAAAACTACTTTTGTTGTAAGTTACTCCTATAGGAAAATTTATGGTGTTCTTAATTACATCAAAGTAAAATACTAGATCATTACTCTATTAAGTCTATATCAACTTCATTTTTTTTCCTCTACAGAACTCAACATTTCGTGTTTCAAACAGTTAATTCATTTTCCAAGTTTCTCTGAAGATCTATTTTTCAAACCCAAAAGCAATATACTAATACAAAACTGGTTTTTCAAAAACATGCTTGGAATATCTGTTTCCAGTACCTATAAATGGTTTCTGTGTTGCTAAAGTTTTTCTGCACACTGAAGAGCACAATCAATAAACTTGCAACGGTGGAAACATAACCTCTATGGAAATTCTTGATTTTGCTTATTTTCATGTTCTGGAGGTTTTAAATATAGACAATTCCAAAACTGTCTGCCAAAAACAAATTCAAAATTGTTAAAAATATACATACTGCATTGGCTCAGGCTCTTTACCCATTGAGAAATCTTTACTTTCCTATTCCCTAACTCAGCATGTTTGAGATGGGGCTTAAATCTTCTAAGCCCCATCATTACAACTCCTCCCTGAGCGGTCATTCATGCTGGCAATTTAACTCATTATTTCCTACGGGCTCCCTAATCATCAGTCCCTTATTTTTTTTTTTAACTCCCTATGACTTACCACCACTTATACTGAAAGTTGAAATAATGATTCTTACATACAAAAAACTCAACTCACCTTCTCTCTCAAGGTACACTTTCTCCCTAAGTTCCCATTTCCTTGACTTCTGGACTATCAGTCAAAGACTATATCCTTGACTTCTGCAGTCATTCAGACTCAAACCTGACTGAGGGTTTGTTTATTGTGAGGACAGAGCAGTGGATACACAATCAGAGACTCAATTACTTTACTAGTTATATGAGGAGTTTTGAAAAGTTAACTTTTCTGAGCTTCAGTTTGTTTATTTGAATGGCTGAATAAAATCATGACGACCCCTACTATATTCATAGGAATACTCAATTCCTGAGGGTTCCTTCTCAATCTTTATAGCCCATTACCAACTCCTATTCATCTTTCCTACGTATTAAACCCTTAAATTTGGCTACTCTTTTGTATTTTCAATTAATCCAATTAAATTATCAGGTTCCTAGATATCTGAGAAGGCTTAATAACCTTATCTCTAGTATCTTCTGCTTTTTATTTCATAACTTACATAATCTTACTTACTTATTAAGCATATTTGCTTACTTATCTTACATGTTAATCTCACTGAATGCTCAGTTCCGAAACTTACATGAACAACTCCCCACTGCCTACAACACAAATTGTTTAGACTGGCAATCTTACTTAATGCACTTCACTTTCAATTATTGCCCTTCAGAAGGCTAGTAACTGTGTGACTATGGTTAGGTTACTTATCTATTTCTCTGTCAAAATCTACTTCAGAATTGTTAAGACAAAGTAAGAAGAGACTTAGAACATTGCCAAGCACATGGCACTTTCTGAATTGGAGGCAGTTAGGCAGGCATAGCTAACGAAGCTTAACCTTCAGCGCAGCTTACCTCTTCCAAAGTGACAGAAGGGGCCCTAGCAATTTTGTGTTCACAATTTCATATCATTTCTTTACAGAACACCCAATGAAGTACATAAGCCTCAGGACCCTTTAGTCAGTAATATTAAACTGCTATCATACCTAGAAGGCAGATTTTTGCCTTTCTCTACCCTCATAAGATACCTTCACTTTTTCCTGTTTAACAAGTAGAGAGTCAAGGAAATATGCTAGACACTACAAACGAATCAAAGATTTCTGTTCCCAAGCTATATTTTCAAAAGAGAAAATAAATCTACATTTAAAATAAAAAGAATCAAGTTACAAATAAAATGCTATGGGAATACAAGGGAAGGAGAACTGAATGGTTGGTGAAATAAAAGAATAACACCAAAACCTATATTCCTGTTGATCTAAGTATGCAGAAACACTGAAGTTATTTACCTACCACAGAAGTGGCCAAATACTACATTTCTACACATTTAAATATCAAAGAGACAGTCTTCCGCTTTTTCTCTATTTCCATATAGTATGCCTACTATACTGCTCTGAATACTCAGAGCACTAGTGACTCCCCTAGTCACTCCAATCCCTCCAAAATGATCAATAGGTCAGAAGTACAGCTTGTTTTGTCAAATACCACCACCACAATACTAATTTGAAAGTCTGCTTCTCATCTAATGAGAAAAGCGATGAAACTACCAGAATCACTCAGAAGCAAAGAGCCCACTTCATAATAATTCCATCTGAAAATTTATACCTATTACAAAATGAATTCAATACAGGTTCTTAAATTACAAGACAGTTAATCTAGAGGAACCCTAGAGAGCTTCACTTTACTGAAAACCTTTCACTGAAATTCCAATAATGAGCACAATATCAACACACACCATGATTTTTCTGCTATGCAAATAAGAATTAACACTTGTTAAGCCTTTGTTCTGATATATTCATGCCTTTCTTAGGCCTTTTCTCACTAGCCTTCTAGACATTATAAACACCTAATATGAAACAATTCCAAATGCTGTCCAAATGCTTAGCCAAAGTACGTATACTGGAAGCAGGGTGATTTCTTAATAGTTGCACATGACCTAGTATCTTATGACCAGCTTGTTGAGAGACTCGCCCCAGCTGCCCTCCTTTCTCCAGGTTAACTACTAGCTCCAGCCATTTCTAAAAGTTTAACAGGAAGGGAGAAGGAAGTAAAAAAGCACAATGTGGATCTCCTCATAACTTTAAGAAAAACAAACGACACCACCCGCTCCCCGCCCCCCCATACTATCAAAAGATTACCCACCCTCCTTCTCTCTTAAAAGGAGCCTACAAAATGACTTTTTGCTTTGCTAACATTTTGAAAAAGAGCTCTTAAAAAATACAGGAAAGGTAAGCTGTCGTTTCCTTACTCTGGCCCTCTGACTGCAAGAATGTTTTTTTAAAAAATGCTCTTCTTCCTGGACTAAAAGTCGGTCTCCATTCCAACATGTTCCAAGTTACTATGAATATGTTTTGTGCCTTTCACGCTATCGATTCAATAGCTCTTTTCTGAACAGGGGTAAATGGCGAGGGGAAAAGTACAAACGTCCTCCTCATTGAGATCTCTCCCTACATCTAAGCTGGCATAGTTTTCCCCCTCACATTTCAGCAGCAAGTCTAGCTGCGATGGCTTCTGTGTAAACAGCCACGTTCCCAGAATCCCCCAACCCTACTCCGCTTGGCATCTCTGCACCAACCTCTTTCGAGATCCGATGTGCACTGTTCCCAGACCCAGCTGTTCTGACGCCGCTGTTGCTCAACCCGGATTCCTACCCCCGGGACAGCTGCCACCCTGAGTCCCAAGTCATGGTGCGCATCCTGCCCCCTAACTGGATCCGATCTCTGGCGGCAAACCCCCCGGGCAGACAAGGAGGACAGTGCCCTGCTCCCCTTTATCCCGCTCCATCCCTCGTCGGGGCATTCCTGCCGCAGAACTCAGCCTCGCACCCCAGCACCTTCCGCAGCCGCCGCCCCGGGACGGTCCGTGCCCCCCACCCAGCCCCACCCCATGCCCTCGGCGGCGCGCCTCCGGCAGGTGAGTCCGGGCAGGGGGCTCACCTTGCTCAGGACCCCGCAGCGCTCCACAGGCGGCCCGAACTCCGTCTCCGGTTCCTCCTCCGAGCCCGACGAGTTCCAGCTCTGGTTATCCGACATGGAGGCGCGACAGGCGAGCAGGAGACCGGCCCCTGCTCCGTGAGCTGCGCCGGAGGCGGCGCCTAGTCCCCGGGGTGAAATGTCGGAGGATGGCGAAGGGAAGAGCGCCCGCTCCCGCGCTGGGGGGTGCTGGAGGTAGGACGAAGTCCGCCCCGCGCGCCGCCGCCGCTGCGCCTGACACCGAGCGGACCGGGGAAGGAGGACGAGCGGCGAAGGAAGCCTGCCCTTCCAGCCGTCAGCCGCCGCCGCCGCCGTGACCCCTGCGCTGCGACCGGCGCCGCCACCCGGACTCGGCTCCGTCGATGCCAATCTCAAAAGGAGAAGAAAAGGGGGAGGAAGAGGGAAGAGAAAATCCAGCGGTATACACCCGAGTCCACTCACACCTCCGCTCCCGCCGCCATCTTCCTGCCTGGCCCACTATTTACCCTCCCCTCCCTCTTCCCTCCTCTTCGTCCTCCCATTCTCCCCCGGCTCCCCGCCCCGGCCCCCTCCCAACGTCTGACGCTGCACGTCGTGGGCTTGGGGTCCCTCCAGCACCCTACCTCCGGCCCTCCCGCGTGACGCCAGGGAGAGAAGGAGGCGGAGCGGAGGAAGGGGGAGGGATGGGGACGCCGCTGTACTGCATTCTGGGAAAGACCAGCTCCGACAGCCGCGTGGCCTCCTGGGGGTTGTAGTCGCGATCGTGAGTCCACTGGTGAGTGTTTGGCGTCGGTCGGGCTTGTTGTCCTGGGGACGGTCAGGCAGTGGATGGGCTTCGTGGGATAATTGCGTGGCCGGTTCCCTCCGCCGCGCTTCTCTCTCTGTCTAGCGTGTTTATGACGAATCCGTCGGGCTAGCGGGGCGGACGAGAGAGAACTCTCCGCTGAGGATGCCGGGCCTTCCTTCCATGGCGGCTTCCCGAAAGCCGGGGAGCATTTTGCCGCTTGCCCGGGCAAGTGTGCGGGACTCTTCCGCCTCCACCCAGGGCCAGGGGTTTGCCATCTCCAGTGACAAGGGGGTTTCTTTCCGCCAAACTATCTCTGCAAGTCTTGAAAGCCCTTCTTCTCGCTCTTTAGAAATTATACTTCACACTTGACGTTTCCCGCCTTCGAAGGAAAAACTTTCAGTTCCTTCTCACCAGAGCAAACACTTCACGTTGTTAGATTTCCAAGAGTTTTACTTTGTGGAGAGTAATTTTGAAGGTGTCAGAGAATAAATCACGTTGTAAGAGTTTTTAAAGTAAAATAAGAATGTGAAGTAATCGCCTGGAGTTTTTCTTTAGTTGCAAATGAGTATCTATCTCCCTGAGACTCAGGTTAACCATCTCTGCCGACCTACCGCTCTCTGAAAGACAGAGAAGGTTGGTATAGAAACTTTATTGTAAGAATGGCCCATGCCATATAGCGTCTAAGTGGCAGAGTTAGGATTTGAATACAGATCTCTATTATTTCCAAGACGATACCCTTTTCTTTGCTTCAGAATACCTATATAAAAAGAAGAATTGTGTAAATAAGTAATGTCTACTATAGATAAATATATCGGAGTAACTGTTTTTAATTTCACCTAATGATTTGAACATCATTTAGTTATGCTGTCCTATTTAATCCCAATGTAGAATTTATTATTTCTATTCTATTTCTATGTCTGATATTTCACATGAAGAAACTGAACCACAGAGAAGTTAAGCTAGTAAAGAGCATAGTTGCAGTTTGAGCCCAAATATCCTGATTCCAATTCTCATTCCCATCCCACTAGAGTTCTTCAATTCCTCTTCTATCTCCCTATCTTCCACCTCCGCTTTTATCTCCACTAAGCATCAATTCCAAAGCCTGCATCCTGGCCCTCTACTCCCCCTGTCAAGACAGAAGCCAAAAAAAAACACCCAAAACCAAAAAACAAAGAAAAAACACCAGAGGTGCTGGAATTGGTAATGTTTGTAGTTTTACTGATCAGCAGGTAGAGGAATGAAGGGGAACATTTATTTGTTTCTGATGCTAGAAGTATAGCAGGAGAGGATATCCCAAGTTGAAACTGAAAACACTAATTTTATAAAAAAATAATGCTATATGATAAAAGGGTAATACTGCAAATCGACCGACCGGCAGAACAACCAGTTGCTATGATGCACACTGACCACCAGGGGGCAGACACTCAATGCAGGAGCTGCCCCCTGGTGGTCAGTGCACTCCCACAGGGGGAGCGCCATTCAGCCAGAAGCCCTGAGCTGGCAGGAGCGGGCCTAAGCCATCAGTTGGACATCCTTCGAGGGCTCCTGGACTTTGAGAGGGTGTAGGTTGGGCTGAGGGCCGCCCCCCCCCCCCCGCCCCAAGTGCACAAATGTCATACACTGGGCCTCTAGTATCCTATATAATAAAGAGCTAATATGCTAATTAGACTGAACAGTAGAATGATCGTCCTGATGACCTTCCAGACGAAGCTGGGGCTGCGAGGGCCAGCTGGGGCTGCGAGGGCTCCTGTGGGATTGGGCCTAAACTGACAGTTGGACATCACACTCACAATCCAGGACTGCTGGCTCCCAACCGCTCGCCTGCCTGCCTACCTGATTGCCCCTAACTGCTTCTGCCTGCCAGCCTGATCACTCCCTAACCACTCCCCTGCCAGCCTGATCGACGTCTAACTGCATCCCTGCCTGCCCAATCGCCCCCAACTACCCTCCCCTGCTGGCCCAGTCACCCCCAACTGCCCTCTCCTGCCAGTCCGGTAATCCCCTGAGAGGTCCCAGATTGGAGAGGGTGCAGGCTGGGCTAAGGGACACCGCTCCCCCCCCCGCCCCCCGCCTGTCTCTCAGTGCACAAATTTCATGCACCGGGCCTCTAGTATTTATACAATTTAGTCCTTATAGGTTCTGTATTTCCACAGTATTTTTTATGTTAAATATGTGTTTTGAGTTAAGTAGTCCTTTTTAACTAATCTGGGAACTTAACTGGGTTTTTTTTTATACCACTTTTCCAAACTGAAATGTAACTGGGTTAAAAGTTGGGGGTTTACATAAGAAACATGATTTTGCAAACTTAGAAATAGAAATACTAATATATGAAACAGCTAAAAATCCATGAAAAGCACAGTCTAAAAACTAGAGTACAAATAAGCAAAGTACAGCATGTGAATAATACAGCTGATTTTTTTTTTGGCCCTATTTTAATGTCAAATAATCTGGATGGTGAAATTATGAGCCATTTGAATTTTCGTCTTTATGCTATTTTGTATGATGAAAAGAATATCTATATAGGTGTATGTGTGTGCATGTGTATATGTATATGTATCACTTGTGGTAGAAGAAAAGGTAATTATAAGTGATATTAATTAGGTAAGGATTAATCTCTTTTTTTTAAATCCTCTCTCAAGGAGTGATGGTATTTTTTCTATTGATTCTAGAGATAGAAGGAGGGGGTGGAGGAGAGACTGAGAACATCTACAAGTATGTGACAGAGACATATGAATTGGTTACCTTCTACATGTGCCCCCAGCAGGGGCAGGGATTGGACCTTTAACCCAGCTACATGCCCTTGACTGGGAATCCAATCTGCCACCCTCTGGTATGCAGGCCGATGCTCTAACCACTGAGTCACGAGGGCCAGATCTAGTTAATCTCTTCACATTCACAGTGTTCTAAATTAGTTTTTAATTTCGAGTTGTTAATGTCCCTGTGTTTCCATACATTCAGGATCAGGATAATTGATGATTGCAACATTTCTTTTTTTTTTTTTTTAATAATTTTTATTTCTTGAAGCATTACAAAGAGTATTACATATGTCCCCCCCCCCCACACACACACAGACACTTCCCCGACCCCTACCCCCCAGCGTCTCACGTCCATTGGTTACTCCCATATGCATGCATATAAGTCCCTCGGTTGATCTCCCAACCCTCCCCCCCCCCCCAAGTCCTCCCCAGGCCTCCCACCACAGCCCGACAGTCTGTTCAATGCTGCTCTGCCTCGATTGCAACATTTCTTAAGAATGCCACATCATTGTCTTCAGAGTTTTTTTCTCCAAGCTGCTGACACCAATTCTTCATGTTTTGATGCATAGGTAATGACAATTATGTCACAACTGCTACCTTACTGACAAGGATTATGTGAGACATCCCAATTTTAGTGATGTTAAAATATGAAAAGCCCTGGCCTGGTGATTCAGTTGGTTGGAGCATTGTCCCCTACACCAAAAATGTTTCGGCTTCAATTTCCAGTTAAGGCACATAACTAGGTTGCGGGTTTGATCCCAGGTGGGCGCGCATACTTGAGGCAACCAATTCATGTTCTCTCTCTCTCTCTCTCTCTCTCTCTCTCTCTCTCTCTCTCTCTCTCTCTCTCTCTCTCTTTCTCTTTCTCTTAAATCAATGAAAACATATCCGTAGGTGAGGATTTTTTTAAAAGTAAAAAATGTGTGCCTCTGAAGCAATGAAATATGGTTCTTGCTTTTCCTTTTTAACTGTTTCCTCATTTTTTCCCCTGAGAGCACTATTTATGATTTTCAAAATATACACATGTATGTGGAGAGAGAGAGAGAGAGAGAGAGAGAGAGTGTGTCTATCTATACTATTGTACAAATTCCATTTTAAATTAAACAGGTAAGAGGGAACTGTGCAATTTTCTCTCTCCTCATTTCTCCCCTTTCCCTACATTACTATTGTTTATATGTGTTGTGTATTACTATTGTCTGTTACTGTTTTCCCTCTTCCTCTATTCCTCCTCTACCATAGCAATTGTTGGCGGCAATGATGGGAATAGTTGAGGAGGGAGCAGGTGAGAAGTAGAAGCTGGGAGAATAATAAGCTATAATGGAACTTTTGTAACATGCCTTACATCCTGTTTTACTTGGCTCACAGGGATAGAGAAGAGAAGCTTATGTTATGCCTATTAATAATTGTGACTTCAATCCTGTTTCCCACCCCAGCATTCCAAGCACCTCCAATCTTCTCACCATTTTTTCAGGCCCTGTGATTTGTATTTATCTCCTGGCCTCGAACCCAGACTTGATTTCTTACATCTCAGCCTCATATTTTTATTATCCTCCAAGGGGTATTATTATGATTCTAAATGGTTAGCAGCATTAAGTTAGGTTATCCATTTTATGGAGATGGATATTTAAGTAGGCATGGCCATATTCCTTGCTTGCTTCTTCTTTGTTCTGTTCCTAATCACCAACCCTCCATTTGGAGTGAGAGACTCTTTAATTACTTCAATTATTATTGTACTAGAGGCCGGGCGTACGAAATCGTGCGCAATTGTGGTCCCTAGGCCTAGCCTGTGATCAGGGCCATCTCACCACCACTCATCCCGGTTCCCTGTTCGCCATCAGCTATTGGAGCCTCCGGGCCAGGAGGAGGGACCAAGAGGTTGGCCGTTCGGCCCGCTCGCCAGTCCCCGCCCCCCCCCCCCCCCCCCCGCCATCCACCCCTATTCCACAGTCGCCATTGGCGATTGGAGCCTGCCGGCCGGGGAAAGAAACTGAGAGGTGGTCAGTGCACCTCATAGTGACTGGCTGAGCGGTCATTCTGGTCATTCTGCCATTATGGTTGCTGGGCTTTTATTATATAGGATTATGCTCCTACTTCGGAGCATAACTATGTTACTTGATCCATAAGATAACTCTGCATATCTTATATATCTTAGACTCCCTTGTGTGTTGATTTTTACCTTTTAACGCTCCAAGGACAGATGATATCATAATGCCCTGCATATAGTTACTTAAAAATATGTTATATCCCACAGAAAGTTCTAACATTCAGCAATAAGACAGTGATTTCAGAAAAGGAATTTCAAAGAGGTATAAACTATCCTTTTATTCCTTTTCCTATTGTATAGAGGAGAGCCAAGCTAGGTATGTTCCAAGCAGAAATATTGTTTTTCACTGTTGAATAAAATTGAAATTGTATTTCATTATCATACACACACACACACACACACACACACACACATATATTTGGTTTTGTGGGGAAAAAACTTGTCAGGACTAAGTGTTTCATAATTTCACTCTAATGGTAAAAAATCCACAGAGTATACATCTATGGTAGATGAACAGTGATATCAGTGTCCACTCTGTATGTACACATTTTGTTTTCATTTTCCCCCCCAAGCTTTTGAATCTCTTTTAACTTCTTTTGCTGTTACAATTGAGAAATTATTTTGTTAATACGTTAAAGTCATACTGTATAACACAGTGTGGTATTTTTAAGTATTAGTAGAATCCTTATGATAGTTAATTTTGTAATTGTGTTTGCTTCCTCTTTTTCTTCCCAACCCTTTCATTGTTTCACTTTTACTATAATTTCAGATCCTCTTCTTAGTCAAATAAGCTGAAAAATATTGTTATAGAGTATACATGTTGCTATGGTGATACAGTTTCTGAATAGACAGTTTATCTTCTTCATACTCATGAAGTTCTGCTATATGATTGATGATTCTGATTAGGGTGCTGTAAATATGAGATATATACACCACATCTTCCATAGATTCATTGTTTTGTAACATTTTTCTATCTACGAATACAGACAATAATTAAGTGTATAAAATTGATATGTTTTTAACAGTTGCATTATTTTTAGAGATCGGGTAAAGATTTAAAAGACAGTAAGTATTCAGGAAATATTTACAGATGAATGGAATAAGTTTAGTTGGTTGATGATTGAAGGGAAGCTGTAGGAATTGTAATTAACAAGATCTAGGAGAAAAATCACTAGCTTAGTAAAAATTAATGAGAAACTAAAGAACCAGATTCCATCATAGCTTTTTGTAAGGAAAAAGGACCTACCCAATGTAAAATGTTGTTTTAGGTTTATTACATTTAGTGTTCACTCTTCACAAAAATCCTGCAGGATAGACATTATCCTTATCTTACATATAAAGAAATAAAAGTTCAAAAAAGTTAAATAAGTTGCCCATAGTTAGTGAATAGTTGCATCTAGACTTTGGAACTTCAGAGACTAATAGTATATTAGTGGCCTGGTGCATGAATTCATACACATGGAAAGGAAATTAATTAGAAGAAATATTTTAATATTGCTATTCACCCTTACTCTATAATAGAAGTGTCAACCAAATTCACAATCGACAATGACAGATCGAAACACATGTGTGTAATTGGCACCAGCGAGAGCTTTGCATGTATTGTGCATGCTCAAGTCAACTTAGCCTTTTATATATGTAGAATAAATTTGCTTAATTAGATCTGCTTTCTGATTTAGCTAAACTTTTTCCAGCCCAGTGAAGCACTCCAACTTCTCTTTCAAGTAATTGTTAGCAACATAGCAGTAAATATCAGCATGAAGCAGATTATTATTGTAGATCATGCAGGGAAAACAAAGGGTATGATATTTAACTGCAGCAGTGTTTGACTATATTCTGCACAGTGAGAAAACCTAAAGTCATTTTCAAGTTCCACCATTTCTTACTTCTTTTCAGTCGGGTCAAGTTTCTAAACTTTCTAAATCTCCATATTCCGGCTAATGAAAAGAAAATAGGATTCTAGCGAGTCTCCTATCTACCTACTCCAGGACTTCTGTGAGGATCAAATGAGATGAGGCACGTGAAAACGCTTCACAGACATTTGGTTAAAATGTAAAATGTTTCCACCTGGCTACAAAGCAAGACGTGTTACTAGGTTGAAGAAACTGCAAGGAGACTAGTCATTAGGGACAGGAAGCTGGGTGTTGCTACGTGAAGTCATTACCCGGCGCCTACAGAGACCGTTTCCGGGCTGGCTGGGC
This sequence comes from Myotis myotis, assembly GCF_014108235.1. Taxonomy (NCBI): domain Eukaryota; kingdom Metazoa; phylum Chordata; class Mammalia; order Chiroptera; family Vespertilionidae; genus Myotis; species Myotis myotis. The sequence continues at coordinate 40,473,923 of NW_023416357.1, forward strand.
TGTGGGCCGCATTTTGTGCCATGGGGTCTCAGCAGCATCGGCTGTGATTTGGTGGGCTGTCGCTCCAGGGTGGTGGCGGGGCCTGTGTCCCACTTGGGTGAAGCCGAGTATTGCTTTGTGGACGCCAGGTCCACGGTGCCGTCTCTCAGTAAATGGCCAGTGTGCATCACGGCAGCTCCTGCGTTGAGTGTCTGCCCCCTGGTGGTCAGTACGCATCATAGTGGCTGGTTGGATGGTTGGACACTTAGCATATTAGCCTTTTATATATATAGACTAGGGGCCCAGTGCACAAAAATTTGTGCACTCGGGGGGAAGGGGGGGTTACTCAGCCCGGCCTGTGCCCTCCCCCAGTCTGGGACCCCTCGGGAGATAACGACCTGCTGGCTTAGGCCTGCAACTGGGTGGCAGAGGGCAAGCCCAATCCCTAGGTGCAGCCCCTGGTTGGGCTCAGAGCAGGGCTGATTTGGGAGTTGGGGCGCCACCCCTGTCATTCACAGAGCAGGGCGGATTGGGAGGTTGCGTTGCCACCCTCAGTCATGTTCAGGGTAGGGCCGATTGGGGGGTTGGGGCACCGCCCCCTGTCACACTCAAGGCAGGGTCGATGGGCAGGTTGTGGCGCCACCCCCTGTCTTGCACAGAGCAGGGCCAATCGGGGTTGGGGAGCTCCCCCCTGTCACTCACAGAGCAGGGCCCATCAGGGGGGTTGGGGCTCCATACCCTGTCACGCACAGAGCAGGGTCGATCAGGGAGTTGGGGAACTCCCCCCTCTCACTCACAGAGTAGGGCAGATCAGGGGGTTGGAGCGCCGCACCCTGTCACACCCAGGGCAGGGCCGGTGGGGAGGTTATGGCTCTACCCCATCACACACAGAGCAGGGCCCGTTGGGGGGGGGGGGGCGCCGCACCATGTCACACACAGAGCAGGGCCGATCAGGGGGTTGGGGTGTCGCACCCTGTCACACACAGAGCCACAGGGCGATCAGGGGGTTGGGGAGCTCCCCCCTATCAGGCACAGAGCAGGGCTGATCAGGGGGGTGGGGCGCCTTCCCCTGTCACGAACAGAGCAGGGCCGATAGGGAGGTTGTGGCCCCGACCCCTGTCACACACAGAGCCGCAGGGCGATCAGGGGGTTTGGGCACTGCCCCCTGTCACGCTGATCCCAGTGCCGGGAGGCCTTGCGGCTCCGCTGATCCCGGTGCTGGGAGGCATATTACCCTTTTACTATATAGGATAGAGGCCTGGTGCATGGGTGGGGGCCGCTGGTTTGCTCTGAAGGGTGTCCTGGATCAGGGTGGGGGTCCCCACTGGGGTGCCTGGCCAGCCTGGGTGAGGGGATGATGGCTGTTTGCAGCTGGTCACATACCCTTCAGGTTGGGGGTCCCCACTGGGTTGCCTGGCCAGTCTGGATAAGGGGCTGAGGGCTGTTTTCAGGCTGGCGGGTGACTGAAGCTCCCAACCGCCCCTTTTTTCTTTTTTTTTTTTTAATTCTGGGCCAGCTTTAGCTCTGAGGCTTGACTCCAGCTCTTAGGTCTCCGCTACTGAAAGCAGGTTTCTGGCCTTTGTTTACCTTTTGTATTTGAAACAATGTTGCGATCCTGCTGGCTGAAGCCTGGCGACTAAAGCAGGTTTCTGGGGTTTTGTTTAGCTTCTATATTTGTAACATAGTTGCTTAGAGTTGCAGCTCAGAGGCCGGCAGTGGCAGGCGGGGAACGTTGGAGTCCTCCGTCACTGAAGCAAGCAAGCCTTATGTTCGCTTCCAACTGCCTGGCTGCCGGCCGCCATCTTGGCTGGCAGTTAATTTGCATATCGCCCTGGTTAGCCAATGGGAAGGGTAGTGGTCGTACACTAATTACCATGTTTCTCTTTTATTAGATAGGATACTTTTAGCACATATAAAATTGATTTTAGACTTAAACCCAAATTATACTACAGTGATATTTTAAAACATTTGAGCATCTGTTAGAGCCAGATTATATTTTAGTATGTTTCATAGTTTTTCTTTAGTTTGACAATTTTCCTAAAAGAAAATTCATCCATATACATTTTTAAGTTGCAATAATATGTAGCCAATTTACAGTTATTTTTCTATGAATGATAACCAGTGGAATATGTGTGCTAGCAAATCTGTTCTAATTACTCGTAAATAATTTAAGTGATCTTTGGAGCCTGTTGCAGTTTTTCTTTTATGTAATGTTGTTAAAGTAATTTTTGCTTGTTTGTCTGTTTTCAATTTTCACCTAAGGATATGTTTTTATTGATATGAGAGAGAGAGGAAGGGGGAGAGAGAGAGAAACATTAATTGGTTGTCTCCCATACACCCCCAACCAGATATCAAACCCCTCAACCAAGGTACGTGCCCCAACTGGGAATCAAATTCGCAACCTGTTGGTGTACAGGATGATGTTCCATCCAACTGAGCCTCCAGCTTGGGCAGGAATTATATTTTGATTTAACTCAATATATATGAGAAAAAATAGTGGTTGGGATTTATCATCATTTTAATTTTTCATATTTTTGAGTAATCTATAATGATAAAAGCGTAATATACTATTTAGACTGGACAAAGCCAGGGCTGTGAGGGAAGCCCGGGTCCTGGGTGCCTGCTGGCGGCCAGCGGGAAGCCCAGGTCCCAGGTGCCAGAGGGAAGCTGGTGCCGGCAGCTGGGGGAAGGAAGGCCTACTCTTGCACGAATTTTGTGCATTGGGCCTCTAGTTTATTAATAATCTTGAGAAGTAACAAAGGTATAGTGAACAACAACTTTATTAGAAATTGTAATTAAAATGGAAACTTGACCTCGCCAGGTAGCTCACTTGGTTAGAGCATCATTTCCATATGCCAAGGTTGCTGGTTCGATCCCAGATCAGGGCACATATAAGAGTCAACCAATGAATCTATAAATAAGTTGAACAACAAACCAATGTTTCTCTTTCTCTCTCTCTTTCTCTCTTTCTCAAATCAATAAATACAAATTTTTTTAAAAATCAGAACTTAGTATACTAACTCAAAATTTTATTCCATATTCCCCTAAAATAGGTACTATCCTTGTAAAGCCGGTAGCTGCTCATCAACTTCTATGCATGATTCTAGAACTATCCATCTTTAAATAAAGATTCTAGATTTAATATGCATCGTTAGTACCTCTAGCTTATCATCACTTATGGTTCTTTATCTTGCACTTAGGTTGTCAAAATGCAATAACATTGCAAACTTGGACATCTCATAACCTTGTTAAAGAGAAGGCAACCATTTTCTTCCCCTATAATTGCAAAACATTTTTATTTTTATATTTATAAACATCAGTTGCTATTATAAGTCCAATGAAGTTTTCATTTCTACATCACCTATTCCCTTCGTATATAACTTAACCATTTGTTTACTTACAAACTCTTTTAAGTAACTTTTAGTGCAAACATAAAGGATGAAGGAACACTGTCATACATCCTGTCAGCAAAATGGGGTGTTCCAAGTTGTTGCAAATACTCTGTGAGGAAGTCTTTCTGTTGAATGACTAATTGGATGGGAATGCCATACTTGCTTTTTATTCTTAAATATGCATGGTTTGCTCATTGATTCTTGAGTGTCAGAAAATATATTTGAATCATCTGAAAATTCATAGTCTAGAATTTGCTTATATGGTCAATTTCATCATTATAGTGTAGAATGCTATTAATCTCTATATTCATCTTCTGATTTGTCTACTAATGTGAAATTCTGTCAATTGTCTTCTCTTTGCTGGTATGAAAAATTCAGAACTTTCTACTGTATTTAACAAAAACTACTAAAAAAACAAAAACCTGCAAAAATGGTGTCTCTATACCTCACTTATACTTTCTTTCAAAGATGTGATACTGTGGGTAAAACATAATAAAACTGTAGGATGATAAATAGTGATGATTTCTTTTACTATTAGATCATCCATCTAGGTGATTCTATTATTTCATTTTATTATTTTTAGCTTAACTCTTACAGATAATTGATGAGTAATGATTACATAAATCCTAGGATGATAAAATAGATCCATATAGAAATTGTGCAAGATAAAGAAAAAGCAAGATATGAAACATTAATGCTTACAAGTGAAGTTGCTCAAAGAAACTGAAAAACTAAAATTGGGTTTCATAGATTCTTGTGGTACACCAAGGGTTAATATAAACTACATTTCTTAATTTTATTTCATAGCCAAACCTGAACTATTTTGTATTTCCTTCTATCTCAGGTAAAAGGGTTAGCCATTGGAATTCATTCCAAAATAATAATTTGATTAATTAAAGTACTTATCTTAAAAATCAAAGTACAGTTTAATATATTAATTACTAGTTCATTTATCTTTGCTTAATATGGTGAAATTTTTGCCTTAAAAGTAGTTGTATAAAAATTCATTATAAAGTATAATAAATATTTGCCCATTGGGACATCTGAATAGGCCATTTTTGTTAGTTGGAAATACCTAAAATAACAGAATTTTCCTTTCTTTTTTTTTTTTTTTTTTACATAAGGAAAGCATGGCTATCATGTAGATCCCATGATAGCAAGCATTTCACGGTAGAACCATACTCTATAAAATCACCATCTGAGGGAATCGTCCGAAACCAGGTGAAATCGGGGATCAATGACTGTCATGTAGTAATATTTACTTTAGCCCTCAAGCGGATATGTGAAAAGATGTGTGCAAGTAAAGAAATACTGGTGAACTCCAGGGATAAAGGCCTTCTTCAGAAAGACCTTGCTGCTTTCTAGGGATTGTTGCTAGTTTTTTATGGGATGAAAACCCAAGCTATTTTGTGATTAAGATTAGTATAGTGCTTGATATTGCACATAGAAATTAAAAGAGGCATATAATTTAAACAGCTTTTTATAGGTCCTATTCTTGAAAAACGAATTGGGAAATTTTGAAGCCTTGGAAAGCCTTTGTTTTCTTCCTTAATTGGGGTTATTTTGGAAAAATAGGAAAACATTAAAATATATGCAGTAGGAGGGTAGGAGGGAATGAGGAAGGCAATCCTGCTGCATATCAGGGACAGAGAAAACCTTCGAAGCTTTAAACGGACTGGTGAAAAGGAAGCAGGAGTAAAGTGTTCACACAGAATACAGGAACCTGATCTAGCTCCATCCTTTGAAGGACAGGATGTGCCTAGGCCAGTGATGGCGAACCTATGACACGCGTGTCAGAGGTGACACGCGAACTCATTTTTTTGGTTGATTTTTCTTTGTTAAATGGCATTTAAATATACAAAATAAATATCAAAAATATAAATCTTTGTTTTACTATGGTTGCAAATATCAAAAAATTTCTATATGTGGCATGGCACCAGAGTTAAGGGGTTTTTCAAAATGCTGACACGCCGAGCTCAAAAGGTTTGCCATCACTGGCCTAGGCACATCATGGTCAAACTGTTGAAAAACAAAGATTAAGAGCAAAACTTGAAAGTAGTCAGAGAAAAATGGCATTATCACCTATGGAGAATGACAATTTGAAAGATCATGGTCTTAACAGAAAGAACAAGAGGTTAGAAAACAGTGGAGCAATTTCCTTATGTATTTTACTACTATATACTTTATTGGGATAATATCTAAATTGGTGGGTAATCATGAGGAATAAATGCAAGAATACTTCTTAAGTATTTAGTACCTGCCTGACATATAGTAAGTTTTCAGAAAATGCTAATTATCATTAATCATACATATTTTTAGCAAAGTAACCAACTTCTTTGGAATTTAATATTTTTTTATTTTCATGTTTCATTTTTTTCTAATTTTAGAGAAAAGTATTTTATATTTAAAGTTTTTATTTAGTTTTTCCTATTGTATCATGAGAAAGGAAGAAACCACTGACAGTATTGTAAAAGAGAAGTCCCTTTGCTGCTACTTTCACTTGTACAAAGACAAGATTTAGGAAGCTCTCATTTTCAGAAAAAAAGTCTTTTTATGTATAATGCTGCTCTTTTATTGTCTGTGTTGCTTTAGATGGAAATATAGGGCTTTTTGAATTACTGATTTTTAGTTGTTATTAGGTAAGGCAATGCATAGTAGAAATGAACTGTTTTAGATGCTATGATTATTAAAGAAATTGCCCTTCAGATTTGCAGTTGATCCCCAGATATATTTTTCTCTGTGCAATGTTTATTACATTCCAGGATACTAAAAAAGCCCTCATCTATAAATGTTTCTGTAAAAAGTTCACAGTTTTTAGAAGTCTGAATGAACATCATATTTTCATAACTTTATTTTAGTTTCTTGTCATTGTTTCATATTTTCATTTGAAGACTAGAGAGTTTTCAAAATCATGATGTCATTTAAAACTAAATTTAGACATAAGTTGTGCCTTTTATTTCAGTACTACCACATATGATATTTTATCACCATTCATTCCACTTTTATGTTACTTTCATTATCAGTCAACAAAACAACTATAGTTCCATCGTTTTGGGTATGATTTCATTCATTTTCTATTTTACCTTTTTTATTTATATTAAGTGTGATGGCTTTGAAGCCAGACCTGAAATACAGTCCCAAATTTTTCTGACTTTATCTAAGGTACCTACTAAATCTGCACCTTAGTTTCCCCTTCTCTTATGAAGATTAAATAGAATAAATGCACATAAAACACAATAAGATTCATGTTAGCTTTTATAGTTATTACATTTAAAAATACTTAACTGAGGTGTTACCATTAATTTTATTCCTTTCTGAATAATAATGTGCCCATCATTCACTCATTCAACATACATTTATTAAATAAAGGCTGAGTGGCCTATTATTACCCCCTTGAAATCTGTACTTTAGTTGTACTAAGTTCTGCAAAAAATATTACCTTATTTTTTTTTAAAATATATTTTTATTGATTAAGATATTACATATGTGTCCTTGTCCCCACGTTACCTTCTACCCCCCCCCCCCCGCTCATGCCCTCAACCCCTCCCCCCCCCCCCGTTGTCCGTGTCCATTGGTTAGGCCTATATGCCTGCATGTAAGTCCTTTGGTTGATCTTTCCCCCTTACCCCCACCCTCCCCTACCCTCCCTCCAAAGCCCGACAGTCCAATCAATGCCTCTCCGTCTCTGGATCAGTCCTTGTTCATCAGTTTATGTTGTTCATTATATTCCACAAATGAGTGAGATCATGTGGTATTTATCCGCTCTCCAGTTCCATCCATGCTGTGGCAAATGGTAAGAGTTCCTTTTTCTTCTTCCTCTTCTTAAAGAATACCTTTCAGCATTTCATATAATGCTGATTTGGTGGTGATGAACTCCTTTAGCTTTTTCTTATCCGTGAAGCTCTTTCTCTGACCTTCTATTCTGAATGATAGCTTTGCTGGATAAAGTAATCTTGGTTGCAGGTTCATGCTATTCATCACTTTGAATATTTCTTGCCACTCCCTTCTGGCCTGCATGGTTTCTGTTGAGAAATCAGCTGCCAGTCGTATGGGTACTCCCTTGTAGGTAACTGACTGTCTTTCTCTTGCTGCTTTTAAGATTCTCTCTTTGTCTTTTGCTCTTGGCATTTTAATTATGATGTGTCTTGGTGTGGTCCTCTTTGGATTCCTTTTGTTTGGGGTTCTCTGCGCTTCCTGGACTTGGAAGTCTATTTCTTTCACCAGGTGGGGGAAGTTTTCTGTCATTATTTCTTCAAATAGGTTTTCAATATCTTGCCCTCTCTCTTCTTCTGGTACCCCTATAATTCTGATGTTGGTACGCTTGAAGTTGTCCCAGAGGCTCCTTACACTATCTTCATATTTTTGGAATCTCTTTTCTTTTTTCTTTTTCAGTTGGGTATTTTTTGTTTCTTTGTATTTCAAATCTTTGACTTGATTTTTGGAATCCTCTTGTCTGCTGTTGGATCTCCGTAGATTATTCTTTATTTCAGTCAGTGTATGCTTAATTTCTAGTTGGTCCTTTTTCATGTCCTCCATGGTCTCACTATACTTATTGAGGGACTCATTAAATTTATCGGCGGTTTCCATAAAATTCTTGAAAAACCTTATAAACGTGGCCTTGAACTCTATATCCAGTCGTTTGCTTTCCTCCATTTCTGCCATTTGTGACCTGTTTCTTTGTCTCCGCGTTGATAGAGTGGCTTTGTGTGCTAGGTGTCCTGTAGGGCCCAGTGGCTCAGCCTCCCCAGTTACCTGAGGTGGACACTCTTGGTGCACCCCCTCGTGGGCTTTGTGCACAGTCTTGTTGTAGCTATGCCTTGGTTGTTGTAGGATCACTGGGAGGAATTGACCTCCAGGGCAATTGGCAGCGAGAATCAGCTGTGTCTGCAGTGGGAGAACTTCTGTGCTGGAGACACCCTTCTGGGGCAAGACTTGCTTCAGTGGGGCTTTGGTGCTCACTGAGACTGCACCCTGAGTGTGTCCCTTATGGATCTGAGGAGTTGTGATCTGGATGGTTCCCCTCTGACCACTGGGTACAGTGGCTCTTGGATCTAAGGAGGTGCTAATTTAGCCTCTGCCTGAGGCTACCCAGCAGGAACTACGAAGAGAACTGCAGATTCCCCTTCCTTTTTTTTGGAGTTTGGAAGTGCCCTGATGATGCTCAGCTGTGTAGCAATGCAAGCCGCTGTGGGGCCTTGGGCCTTCTCTTGGAAGCTCTGGGTCTATCTGGCCCAGCTGCTGCGGTTAGGTAATTACAGGTTGCAAATGGCTGGGGCATTCATATGCAAAAGCCTCTGCCGCAGCCTGGGCGGGGCAGGGTCTCAAGAAATCAAAGGGCGGAGAAAGCAGCTATGGCAGAGCCTCAGCCCTGCCCTAAGGAGTCGGGAGTCCCAGTGTCCCGGCAATGGCTGCAAGCACCTCTGAGGGAAAGCCGCTCTCAAGCTCGCCCGCTGCCAGACAGTCCAGTATCTCCCCTTATGAGTCCTGGGTCCCCAGAGACTTCCCGGAACCGGATTTCAGAGCCGTCAGGAGCTTGTGTCTCCCTCCGGATTCAAAAAGACAGCCGCGTCCTCAGGTGCCAGACCCTCTCCGCGCGCGCGAGCCCCCGTACCTCTGCACTCCACCTCCGCAGCTCCTCCCACTCGCAGTGTGCTTTTCTTTCCTTCTAGTTGTAGAATTTACACTCAGCCAGCCCTCCTGTAGTTCTGGATGGTGTCCACCTTGTGTTTTTGATGCATTTATCGATTGTTGTGGGAAGCAGCAATTTCCCGGTGTTTATCTATGCCGCCATCTTAGTTTCTCTCCGCCTTATTTTCTTTCACAGATTCTAGAAGAAAAACCTCTCTAAAATCAATAAAAACATACTTTTTAAAAATCTGTTAATATAAGCATTTGTCAAGGATTTACATTTTTAAAAACTATATCTTTATTGATTAGAGGGAGAGAGAGAGAGATCAATGATGAGAGAGAATCATCAATCGCTTGCCTCCTACACACCCCCCCTGGGGATTGAGCCTGAAACTCAGGCATGTGCCCTGATGGGGAATCGAACCATGACCTCCTGTTTCATGAGTCGATGCTCAACCACTGAGCCATGCCAGTTGGGCAAGGATTTATATTTTTTAAAAATGCATGTTCTAAACTAGACTTCTAGAAATTTTCTTGGGGTATATTCTAGGATTTAAATTAAAACTTTACTCTGAGAACTCCATCTATTCTTAGAAGTATATTAATTTGATTTTTACATTACAATGCATATGTTTGTTAAGCTATATTAATATAAAGTATTTCTATACATATTGTAGATAGTAACATATGTGATTTTTAAGTCAGTCATGCCAAACACATTATGTTGGTGCATTCATACAATTAAGAGTCATGAGATCAAACTCAACATAAGCTGTTAATGTTGAAATTTTATGTGTGTGTCAGATTTCGTTACCTTAATATAGTAATTGACTTGAAGTAAACTAAAATACAACTGCTTGGTACCTTGACTTGAATTTTAGGATCATGTCGATGGTAAAGCCTTAAAAGCCATGAAGAATAATCTCTTGTTGGTTTACTGAGTTCCACAAGATCCGAGATGGGAGTTGTGAGGCATGGGAGCTGTGCCAGTCATTTGTTGTTTCTGACTTCTTAAAGTTACACCTTACGTTTTGTGTGTGTTGGTGGTGGGTGATTTTTTCCCTTTTGTCTTATTTAGTAATGATGATTTTTCTATTTTTTCTCAATTATATGCTCATGTTTGCAGCCAGGCCTGTAGTCTTAGTTACATTTTAGAGAAATAAGTAAGAATGAATGTGAGGAGAGAATCCAAATTGTTGCATGCTTACTGTGTGTTTACTGTGCTAGGGGGCTCTACATATTAAACATTTAATCCTCAACAATCCTGGAAAGTGTTACAGACCAGGAGACCAAGATTTCATAGACCTTGAAATCACATAAATTGCCCCCAAAGACACAGCTAATTAAGCTTCAGAGTTTACATTTAAATCTAGGACTATCTGGCTACAAATGATTTACTCTATCAAAATGCCTCTTGAAACTGAACTCTTTATTAAGTCTGTAGGTTAAAATAAGCAGTTAGCATACTTAGCTCTCATTAAGGAAAAAATAAATATCAGTAAATCTGGACTATTTCTTTTATGGGCTAATAGTTCTGTTTAGTTAACATAAATCATTTTTTGTGCAACAGATGATAGTTCAATAAGTTATTCTAGCTCAGTGTTTTGCACGTTTTTTTTAACCCATGTTCACAAACATTCCCTTTTCTGTAGGCTATGTATTTACTAGTATGCTTTTACATTAGTGATAAACATATATGAAGAAATTATAGGAGAGCTCTACAGCATTCTTAGAACAAAGATTTAAGGAAAAGTTTGAGGTTTTACTTAAGATTTTATTTGCCAAGGGTTAGGTTATGAAAGTGCTTTAAACTCCCGCCAGAGACTTTTGGCACTATAAGAAATCAACAGTGGATCAAGAAATGATATAAAGAATAGGACTCAGAAAAACTGGAACAGGGTTGTGGGCTTTATCCCCAGTAGGGGGCATGCAGGAGGCAGCTGATCAGTGATAATGATCATTGATGTTTCTCTCTCTCTCCCTCTCCCTTACTCTCTGAAATCAATAAAAATATATCTTTTTTTAAAAAAAACTGGAGCAGTTTGTCAGAGGGGATTCATTGAAAGGATCATTTTTTCAGGATAGGAAAATAAAATAATATTTTGTACAACTCTTTCTGTACAATTTATTAAATTTATTTTAAAAATATTTTTCTTCCACTACTGTAGGACACAACACAGTATAGTGATACAAAGTATAATAGCTCAATTTTCCAATTGTAGTATATTATTCTGGCTTCTTATATAATTTATATTAAAATGGTAACATTTGAGGTTGTAAAACTTAAAAAAATTGTTACAGTACAAAACTACTATAGAAAAATCCTTTCTTCCTTTTCTAAAAACATATATATTCAACTATCCTTTAAGCTTTGTGCACTTTACTACATAAACTAAAACAAAAGTAAAAAAAACAACAACAAAAAACAAAACAAAAGTAGTCTGTTTATTATCACTTCTGTGTAAGTAAATATTTTTGCTGGCTTGACCTAGTACCCAAAGAAAGAAACTCTTAGCATAACTCCTTTTTGTTAATGAATCAACATCCCAAGAAACAATCAACTTCTTAAGATGTAAATTTAGTTTATCACAGTTGTCCTGAGTGTGTTTATGTCTGAATATAAACAAAGTTTTCATTGTTAAAGAACCCACCAGATTTTTTACAAAATATGCAGCTCATCATCAAAATAGGAACTTCACTTTGGGTCATTTACCTTTGGATCAACACTTTATTTGATGTGTTTTGTATCAGGATATTTTCCATTCTGTACTAAAGAAGCAAATAGTTTCAATTTGTTATTCTATAAGAGTGAAATTTATATCTCTAAGATTAAGAAGAGTAGTTGTTTTTTATTGTTGTTGTTGTTTTTTTTTTTTTTTTTACTGCCTCTGTCTCATTCTTCTTTGGAATAAGTTACATGACTAGAAAACACAGAAAGGAAAAAGGCAATTGAAAAGAATATGTGCAATGGTTCTCAAAGAGGAGACCTTATGTCCTCGGTGAAAACTTGAATTTTCTTTTACCTTACATCTCTTTGGTTTAGGGTCTATGGGGTAACATTATTTCAGTTATTTCTCTCAGTGATACATGCACATTTAAAATTAAATAATCCATTCTGAAGTAATTTTAAAATTTTTATACATCTTCTTTTGTAAAGATATTAAAAGTTAAAGATCCCTAGCTGGGTAGTTCAGTTGGTGAGAGCATTGTCCCCATACACCAAGGTTTCGGGTTTGATCCCAGGTCAGGGCACATACAAGAAGCAAACAGTTAATGCATAAATAAGGTGAACAACAAATCTCTCTGTCTCTTGCTACCTACCTACCTCTCTCTCTTTCTCAAATCAAATTTTTAAAAAAAGCTAAAGCTAAAAATACAATTGTTCCCATAATATGAGAATTGTGGGAGCCCTAGCTGGTTTGGCTCAGTGGATAGAGTATCGGCCTGTGGACTGAAAGGTCCCAGGTTCCATTCCAGTCAAGGGCATGTACCACGGTTGCAGGCTCCTCCCTGGCCCCTGCCCTGGTCGGGGCATGTGTAGGAGACAGCCAATTGATGTGTTTCTCTCTCTCTTTCCCCCTCTCTTCCCTTCTCCCTAAAAACCAATGGAAAAAATATCCTTGGGTGAGGATTAAAATAAGTAAATTTTTAAAAAAAGAATTGTGGGTATATGGCTTGAGTGTATTTGAGCACACATGTGTATAAAGTAACTGAAGAGAAACAGAACATAATGTGTTAAAATCTTTGAGTTGTGGTTTTTTATATTCTTGAAAATTAAAAATTTTTTTAGAAGAAACTGAAAAAAGAAAATTGTAAGTCAGACATTAATTTGGAAATGACTACTTTAAAATTAGGGTAGTATTCTTTATTGTATTTGAATTTAGATAGTAAAAAGAACATTTCAGCACAATCTAAAATTTTGTGCTCAGTGCTTAATCTGTTCAAACATTAAATATTTGAACATTTGGAGGATTTAAAAATATTTGTTCTTAAAACCTATGTAGATTTTCTGGGGGATTATTTGGTTTGGTTATTTATAATATATTAGAAATAGGAAGCAGGCCCCACCTAGGAAATTCCCTATAGTTTAGTTTTTCCCCCTCCTCCTCTTCCCATCTCCTTTCTTTTCCTGCTCTATTCCTTCTCTTTCTCCTATTAGTATATGTTGTATAATTTCTGGTAGATTAATTCTAGGTGACTTTGTTCAATATGCTAAGTGCTGGTGATATTGTTTATGTAGTTTTGTGTGTGTGTGGTTTTTTTTTTTATAGGTAGGCCGAACCCTAGCACACAAAAACTTCTTTAGAATCTCTTCTGAAAATTTCTAATTTTCCATCCTTACTACCACCTGAAACATCGGTTGGCCTTATATTTTTTAAGTGGTAGCCTGAATAGTCAGTGGTAGAATCAGACTGGGAAGAATTTGAATGTTTCCAGAGAAAATGTGCTTTTAAACAATGTGCTAAACCACAAGAACCCAGAGTTCTTTCCTTTGAGTTATGCATTACTGTTTGTGCTTCTGGGTTGAAGTGAAACAGATTATTCAGTAATGTCAAGCCATAAAAATGTTTGACCATTTTTTTAAAAATTTTGTTTATAAAGTCAGTTATATCCATTCATAGACTTTGGGACTTTATATGTGATGGTGCATAGTAATCATAGGACAAATACTTCTTTGGAAGAAAAAGAAACAAAATTCATCTGTATGATCTGTGAACTTTGGCATTTTGTCGAGGATGCTTACAGTGTATCCTCTTCCCTTATATAGTCTCTTTATCTTAAAGAGAAGGAAGTAACACAAGTGATTTGTCACAGCTCTGAAAATCTGCTTAACTTAAATAATAACTATTGATTGAGTTTATCATGTAGCAGACACCATACTAATCCCTGACTTTATGTGCTGCCCTCCTAAAGTCATTTGAAGTAGTATTAAATTTCCCTTCCAGGAAAATAGGGAAAATCTTCATTCTTTGTGATATTATTATGTGATTACCTCTGCTAGAAGCTCCCCCTGTCAATTTATGGATTTCTAGATAAAGGAATTCAATAAGCACTAATGCGATGAATAGAGATACTAGGACTAATGAAGGATTTTAGAAATTTGAAAATAACAGAAATACTAAATAATAAAAACAAAAGCAGGCTCTCCACAGTCACATAAATGAGATTACAAAAAGAAACTGATAGTGACCCAAGTACACCAAAACTTAGTATGTTGTTTATTGCCGTTCTCTAATAATTTTTCTTAGATTTAGATATATTTGGGAAGTATTTAAAGAAATTAAATTTAACTAAGCAACTTAATCTCCCAAAGGATAAATATAAACTAGAATCTTTTGAATATTAATGGAGCCTAACGAGCATTATATTATGTAAATTCAAAATATTCTTACATTTTAATACAAGTCCCCAAAGCATTAATAAATCAATTTAACTATTAAGTGTCTTAGGAAAATAGGGTTGTAAAATTGGAGTATGAGGGTAGACAGGTAACAAGTAACTGGGATACAGATTCTTAAAGATTAGGGGTTTATTCTAGAGTGATATGGGGTCCCATTATGTAGTTTTTAGCAGAGGAATAACATGACCTAACTTGTGATTTAAAAGAATCATTTGGGCTACTATGTTGATAATTCAATATAGAAGGAGAAGAGCAGAAACAAGGGACTATTGAAGAAGCCATTGCAAAAATCCAGGGAAGGGATAGTAACGATAGTTCAGAATTGAGTGAAAATAATGAGAAGTGGTAAATTCAAAGTACATTTTGAAAGCTGAGCTCACAGGATTTCCTGACAGTTTGGATATGGCGTGTGTGAGAAACAACTGGGTCAGGAATGGCTACAACTGGGCCTTGTTTGGAGGATAGAGGCATATGAGAAGATCAATTTGGACATATTAAATTTGAGATGTCAGACATGCATTTGGACTAGAGTTCAGACCTGGAAGTCATAGCTTGTAGATGATAGTAAGCCTATGTCCATGAAACTGGACATAAATTGCCTAGTAACTGGGCATCAACAAGGCAAGATGATTGCTGAAAACTAACTTTGGTAACGATCACAATTTTTCCTGGTGTCAGTATTGCTGATAGCCTAGTTCTGCTGACCTAATTAAGGACCAAAACCAATTCTTGTTAGAGATTTTGGCCTAAATAGTATACCATATGTGAAGTAATAAGCATCCATTAAATGTTTCTTTTCCTTTCATACATTTCATCATTTAAAGGACAAGGCAACTTAAATACAGGATGTCTGCATTTAGCCTCTCCACTCTTCAGTAGGTTTGGGGAAATTATGAATGGATTACATTTACCTGTTTTACTAGAAAAAAACCCCAAGTATTTGGGTTACTAAAGAATAAGGCAAAATATCAGATACTATTAGGCTGAATGTGATCATTGAGAAGAAATTCAAATGATAAAAAATAGAAAAACAATCTATATTCCTTTGGGCATTGAGGAAAAAACATCACCAGTGGTTCCTATACTTTGGGGCACATTGGAATTAGCTGGGCACCTCTTAAAAATACTGGTATTTGTTCCTACTCCCAGACCTTCTGATTTATTTGGTATGGAATATGACCTAGGCATCAAGAGTTTTAGAATTTCTCCAGGTGGCTAATGTACAGCAAAGTTTGAGAACTACTGTGATGTACACTATTTGTTTTCTAATGGAACTATCTCTAATAATCACAGTATTTAAATTTCCTTTCGTATTTTTTTCATTCTTTGCTGGTGCCACAAATGGAAGCAACATTGATATAAGGTCCTCTTGTAAGCATTATGCCAAGTGAAATAAGTCAGATTAAAAAAAGACACACACTATGTGATTTCATTTATATGTAGAATTTTTAAAAACACACACACTGAAGTCATAGATACAAAGAACAGATTAGTGGTTGGGAGGGAGGAACAAAATGGGTGAAGGTGGTCAAATGGTAAAAAATTCCAGTTACAAAATGAATTAAGTTCTTGGGATGCAATGTACAGCATGGTGACTATAGTTAATAATACTATCTTGCATATTGGAAAGTTGCTAAGAGATCTTAAAAGTTCTCAGCACACACAAAAAAAGCACCCATTCGCAATGATAGCTTCATTAGACTTGAAAAAGACTTGGATTCAAATCACAGTTACTTTGCTCATTAGCACAATTATAATAGGCAATTCCTTTAACCTTCCCGATATTCTGAATTCTTTTCTCTAACATGAGAATAACCAAATCTACTTTGCATGGTTATTATAAATAGTTTTTAAAGCGAATGCATGTGAAGGTAAATTATAAAAACTATATAAAAATATTAAAGAATTATTATTTGAAAAGATTTTTCTTAACCTTGGAAGTGATAAAACATTGTAAAATGTAATAATTTCCTGAAAGTGAATAGATTATTATTTTTTCACTGCCATAAGAATAAAGCTCTTCATACAGCACCTAATAAGTGCTATTAATTAAACATGTTTAGTAGAGGAAGTGTTGTTATGTATTTATTTCCTATAGAGTGTATTAATATGGGAAAACATGTGTGAAACTCAGGCCTGGATTTCAACACAGATGTCACTTATTAGCAAGTGTGTGTCAGTAGACATGTTCTAAGTCTCACGTTTCTTTTCTCTTCATATTGGGGGTAATAACCTCTCAGGGCTCCTGTGTGAGGTTCAAGGGTAAAGCACCAAGCATAGTGACTGGCACAGAGCTTGCAGGAAATGTTACTTCCTTGTTCCCCTCCAAGAGAACTATAACACTGGAATAGTAATTTTAAAAGCTGAATAATGATAATTTCTTAATAGCTAAACATTCTTAACCATCACTTTTTATTTGTTTTGCTGATTTCCATATTGTTTTAACTTTTAAGTGTCTACCTCCCCTCCACCATCAATGCTTTGAAAAGCAGTTTTTATTTTGTATGCTTTCTCAGGTAATAAAAGAAGCCATTTTAACATTAAGTCTACACCATGGACAGCACAAAGGAGAAGAATGACAATTACAAAGATGATCTCCTTCTTAGGATGGGACTTAACGATAATAAAGCTGGGATGGAAGGATTAGATAAAGAGAAAATAAACAAAATTATAATGGAAGCCACAAAGGTATGTTTCTTGTTTCTTTCAATGTCTTTAATATAGTAACTTTTATACTTTTCGTTTAAATGAAAATCAGTAAATTTTAAATATCCTTTTAATTATAATTTTAATTTATAACATTGTTAAGCTACGAATGGGCATGGAATAATCTTCTTTCTATTCAGTTGTTCTTGCCATCCCATTTTCTACTTCACGTATACCTATTATGCATGTAAAAGCAAAATATCATGCATGTATTTTTTTGCCCTTTTTTTAACCCCAGGAGGAGAATATTGTGATTGTTGTGTTTTTTATTTTGTTTCGGTTAATATAACTTGGAGGTCTTTCTGTGTAAGTACTTAAATATATTCATTGGTCTTTATGCTACATGTGGATATAATATAATTTATTGAACCAGTCAGAAATCTAAATTTAGTGGTGGACATATGTCGTTTCTAGTCTTTTGTTTTTACCAGTACTGCAATGAATAACCTTGTATTTTATAACTTTACATATGTGCAAATGTAACTATAGGGGAGATTCCAAGAAGTGGAATTGTTCCAGCAAATGCAGATAGCACAAAGGGATACAGCATGTGCAGTTTTTATGAATTGCCTAGTAGCCCTCCATTGTGGTTGTATCAATTTACATTTCCACTATTAATATATGAGGGTATGTATTATCTTGCCACAATGTGTCCACACTGTGTGTTACTAAACTTTTGGATTTACCAGTCTATGGTAACATAGTATAGTATTTGTATTTCTCATGTCTAAAAGCTATTTGTATTTCTTTTTATATGAACTGCCTCTTAGCCTTTGCACAGATTTTGCTCATGGTAGTTTCTCCTGAGCAGAAGATTTATGTTTGCTTCTTTTTATATTGAATCAGTCAAATATATGTGGCTCCTCCAAGACCATGAAAGAATTCTTTTTTTGTTGTTGTTAATGCTCACATGAGGATATTTTTCCATTGATTTTTAGAGAGAGTGGAAGGGAAAAGGAGAGACACATGTGAGAGAGACACATCAATTGGTTGCCTCCTGCACCCACCCCGACCAGGTCCCAGGAACCTGCAACTGAGGTACAAGCCCTTGACTAGAATCAAACCCAGGACAACACTCTACCCACTGAGCCAAACCAGATAAGTCTGAAAGAATTCTTTAATAGATTTTCTTCATACCACCTTTTTTGGTTTCATCTATATTTCTACAGGGCCCGGTGCACGAAATTTGAGCACTGGGGCTGGGGGGTGGGAGGGTGGTCTCTCAGCCCCGCCTGTGCCCTCTCGCAGTCTGGGAGCCCTTGGGGGATGTCCGACTGCTGTGGAGGTGGGAGAGGCTCCCACCACCGCTACTGCGCTCACCAGCCGTGAGCCTGGCTCAGGGCTTCTGGCTGAGCAGTGCTCCCCCTGTGGGAGCGCACTGACCACCAGGGGGCAGTTCCTGCATTGAATGTCTGTCCCCTGATGGTCAGTGTGCATCATAGCAACTGGTCATTCCACTGTTTGGTCAATTTGCATATTAGTCTTTTATTATATAGGATTATGAATACCCATGCAGTAAGGTATAAAATTTAAGAGAATTGCCTCATTCTTAGGAAATGCATGCTGATATTCACAGCAATTTACTTCTAATCGTTTAGGAAGAAATGGGGAGAAAAGGTGTGTGTTCGCGTGCACACACACCACCAAATGTTGGGAAGAAACCAAATATTGCAGGAGATTAACAAATGCTGTATCTGGAAGAGGACATATAGTGATCATTGTACTATTTTTTTTTCAACTTTTAAAGGTTTATAGATTCCAAAATAAAAAGTTGAGGGAAAAATAATTTTAGTATATAAAATGTAGATACAATTTTGAAAGTTAAAAGGATTATGAGATGAAATAAGCAGATACAACATATGGACTCTGATTGGATCCTGATTAAACAAATACATAGGTGAATTTGAAGATGGAATGGATACTAGGTAATATTAAGGAATTATTGTTCACTTTATTAGTTATAAAAATGTTATGATTATGTGGGGAAATAACCTTATTGTTTTTTCTTTTTTAAATATATTTTTTATTGATTTCAAAGAGGAAGGAAGAGGGAGAGGTAGAAACATCAATGATGAAAGAGAATCATGGATTGGTTGCCTCCTGCATGCCCCCTACTGGGAATCGAGCCCACAACCCAGGCATGTGCCCTTGACCAGAATCGATCTGGGACCCTTCAGTCCACAGGCCGATGCTCTATCCACTGAGCCAAACCAGCTAGGGTAAAATAGCCTTATTTTTAGAGATGCATAATGTAATACTCTATGGACTAGCTAAATGTCATTATATCTGTAATTTAGTTTACAACAGGTCACTTAAAAAATCAATCAAGGTAATATGGCAAAATGTTAACAGTTGTTAAATATCAATGATAATTTTGTACATCTGTTCATTGTACTAATCTCTCAATTTTTCTGTTTGAGACTTAGTAGAAATTTTCATCATACAATTTTAAAAAAAGAAATAAACCTGGTTTTCAGGTTGAGAGATAGAATATTACAGTTATCTTAGACGTCCCTATCAGATCTCTCTCTTCTCTGTGTCCCAGAACCACTTATTAAATAATCCACCCTTTTTCTACTGATCTGCCATCCTTTTTCCTGTCCCACTGGATTATATTAGTCATTGGGAAAATGCAAACTAAAGTTACAATAAAGATTTTTAAAAGTTAAAAATGGGACTGCCATTTGACCTGGTGATCCCACTTATAGGAATATATCCCAAGAAGCCTGAAACACCAATCAAAAAAGGATATATGCATCCCTGTGTTCATAGCAGCATTATTTACAATAGCTAAGATCTGGAAACAGCCCAAGTACCCATCAGTTGATGAGTGGATAGAAAAGCGGTGGTAGCTTTACACAATGTAATACTATGCAGCTGTATATATAAAGAAAGGATCTCTTACCTTTTGAGACAACATAGAGGGACCTGGAAATAATTATGCTAAGTAAAATAAGCCATTCAGAGAAAGACAAATATCACATGATTTCACTTATATGTGGAATCTAATGAACAAAATAAATTGACAAACAGAATATATCCAGAGACATGGAAGCATACAACTGATGATTCTCAGAGGGAAGAGGAGGGCAGAGATTAACCAAAGAATTTGTATGTATGTGTGGATAACCCGTGGACACAGATAATAGTGCAGTGAAGGCCTGGGGAGGGTGTGGGATTGAGGAGGAGGGGTTAATTGGGGGGGGTGGGGAAGGGACATCTGTAATACTTCCAACAATAAAGATAAATTTTACTTAAAAATTCCAGAACAAACTAAAAAAAAAAAAATTATGCCATTCACACTATTATAGCCTAGAATGGCTATAATAAATAAGGCAGACATGGATGTGGAGAAATTGGAACTCTCACACATTGCTGGTGGGATTGTAAAATGATTCTGCCACTTTGGAAAATAATCCGACAGTTCCTCAAAGGGTTTAGCGTGGAGTTACCATATGACACAGATTTCATTCCTAGGTACATCCAAGGGAAATGAAAACATGTCTACCCACAAAACATGTACACATACATTCATTGCAACATTTTTTATAATGACCAAAATGTAAAAATAATCCAGATGTCTATCAGCCTGATGAGTAGATAGCTATTATGTTCAGCGATAGGATGATAGGTAATTTTCTGAAAGTTATTTTCTTTAATGACTAACATTAAATTTTTAAAAATACTTTTAAAGTAAAAGTGAAGGAGGTAACTGATGATCCATCTCACTAAGGCCTTGGATATGACCTAAGGATTCTGTCTAGGGACACATTGTTATTTTTTGAGTGCAGATATGTACTCATCTTGGTTTATACTGTGCTTAGTACTGCCTCACAACAATTCTATCATTTAGGTAAGTATAAATTCATTTTACAGATAAAGAAACTGAGACACAGAAAGTTAATTTTAGGTTTGCTTAGCTAGAAATAGTTAAGCTAAGTTTTGAATTTAATCATTCTGATGCTCTCTTACTCTTAGCCTCCAGGTTAAACTACAGTGATGCTTTCCTTCAGACATTTTTCTTATGCTTTGCTTTGCTTTCCTACATAGGGATCCAGATTTTATGGAAATGAGCTCAAGAAAGAAAAGCAAGTAAACCAACGAATTGAAAATATGATGCAACAAAAAGCTCAGATTACCAGTCAGCAGCTAAGGAAAGCACAATTACAGGTATTAATTTATTTGCTAAAGAAAGTGAAAGCTGGTAGAATAGGAATTGACCGTTTAAATGCATCATGCTCATGTCATAAGAAAAAACAAGGTAAAATGTAAATAAAATGTTCGTTATACTGTAAAACAAAAATTTTTTTTTTTTTTTCCACTTCTCCCATCATTCATGGCTTTAATCACAATGATGTCAAGTATTTAATTCTTCGTTCCCAGAATATCACATAAACTATCAGCCCTAGCTGATCTGGCTCAGTGCATAGAGCATCAACTTGTGGACTAAAGCGTTCTGAGTTTGATTCAGGTACCTAGGTGGCAGGCTGGATCCCTGGCCCTGGTTGGATGCATGCAGGTGGCAACCAATTGATGTGTTTCTCTCGCATCGATGTTTCTCTCTCTCTCTCTCCCTCCACCTTCCACTCTCTCTAAAAATCAATGGAAAAAATATCCTTGGGTGAGGATTAACAACAACAAATTATGACTGCTGGCAGACCTAATTAGCAGCACTGGGAATCATGAAAATAGGTCTGAGCAACGTAGAAGCCAGATAAGCTCTCTTCCCACAAAATTCCATGACGACCCAGCCTATCCTCGCTCGATTTCAGATACAGGACACAGAGGACACAGACCTCGCTGGAAATTTTAGTTCACAGCCAGCTAACTTAAAAGATTACGCAAGGGGAGGAACATGTTGAATGTTGAACTCATCGATGAAACTCGGCTTTGACTGTTCCTGTAAAATAAATCACCAACATGCTTACACATTGAAATAGTGTACGATTATCTGCTCAGCACCAAGGAGTGTCTTCCGATCAGAACCTCCTCATCGGAACCGGACAGAATACATGTCAGTGGGAACAGAAGCTGTTGATTGACAACGGAACTCCAATGACGCTGGGATCTGTCTTCCTTTTGCCCCGGTGCTGGCTCCCGCTGGCCTGTCTCCTCCCCAGCCTGCGGTCCTGGTCTCTCTGCCCCTACGGCACTGCTCCCTGCCCAGGTCGCATCTTCCACCCCCATTGCCTTTCCCTTCTTCTTCCTGCCCCTCCGGGTCTTTCTCGCCGCCCACCCGACCCTCGTGCCCCGGTGGGATGAGGAGGTCCCGCGCAGGAAGCGCACTCCCAGTGGGACAGGATTGTCAACACTAAGCCCGACAGCTGGGCCGGTGGGCGGGGCTTGAGGGCCAAGGAACCGGAAGTGCCCAGGACGCGGTGGGCTCCCGGAAGGCGCCCCGATTTGGCGGGGGGGGGAGGATCTCAAGGGGGCCTGCGGGACGGCCGGCGCTGCGCGGTGCGGAGAGGAGACGGTGCAAAGGGCCCCGGCAGGCAGGGCGGGGCGGGGCGATTTTACCTGCAAGGGAGCGGACCGGGCCCGCAGCTCCCCGACTGGGCGGGGCTCCCCGCGGCTGGGGCGGGCGGGCGGGGCGGGCGCAGTTCCTCCAGGTCCCTGGGTCCCGGGCTGCGGGTGTGGAGGACGCGGCGCTGGGGTATCCACGAGCGATCCTGACCTCTGTAAAACAAAAATTTAACAAATATGTATACTTTGTTAAAATTACTCTGCTTTACATAAAGATCCTACACTTAGAAATTGTCACCTTCATCAAACAGATGAGTAAAAGGTTCCTTAATTAGGTTAAATAACTTGCCTAGTTATTTGACAAGTAGTTGGCAAAGTTAAAGCTTATATTCTTTTTATTATATACATACTTGGCAGCTAGAGGGGCCACAGGATTAATGTGCCATATTTTCTACAATGCTGATTTTGGAGGAACATATTAACTAATTAAATTAAAAGGTAATTTAAAACAATTGTCTGATAGTAAAAGAAAAAGTCACATAAAGGGTAGAATGTCTAATGTGCATGAATTTTTAAAATAAAACACAAAAATTCTAAAAATTTGGGGGCTTTTGGCTTCTTCAGGATCTTTGGGAAGTAAATACTTTGTTTCCTCTGGTATTAAAAGTTATTTCAGGAGAAAAGTTTGATAAGAACTACACTGCCAGGGACCATATGGTAGATTGACAACTTAAAGCAGTCAAGGTTCTGCTAATAAAACTAAAGTTTAATTTTACAAATAATTTTATTGTTGATCAAATCTGATTCAATTTTAACAAAGCACTTTACAACATAATGATAAAATAATAATATTAATTTGATTCTTGTGATAAGGTTAAGATCATAAATTTTATGTCTTTCTTACCAAACTATAATGTGTCATTTAAAAAAAATATATGCTTTCCCAGAGCACAAGCTAATTTTTATCTTCTGTGTTAAGTGGTCTGCCTCCATGATAAAAGGTGATTTGTCTACCAAATCATCGTTTTTATTGCTTCATAGCATGCCACTGTATGGAGGTACCATAATTTATTTACTTTAACCCACCTTGGTTCCAATTTTTTTGTTTGTTTTATATACATCCTTGTGATAATCATTCTTATTTACATGTCTTTTTGCAGGCTCCTATACCTCCCCTCTGACAGCTGTCAGTCTGTTCCATGTATCCATACCTCTGTTTCTGTTTTGTTCTTCAGTTTATTTTGTTCACTAGATTCCACATATAAGTGAGATCATACGGTATTTGTCTTTCTCTGACTGGCTTATTTCACTTAGTATAATAATCTCCAGGTCCATCCATGCTGTGGCATAAGGTGATTGTCTTTTTACACATTAGTTACCTACTAATATTTCCTTTTTGTGGCAGTTTCCTCTTTTATTCTGTTAGGACGTAGGCTAAGTAGCTGGTACAAGAGACCCAAACATATAATGGTCTAAATAAGATACGAATTTATTTCTCTCTCACATAATAGGTAAGTAATCCCAGCTGGTCAGGTAGTTCTGATCACCATAGTAATTTTGAGAACCAGTTTCTGCATCATGTTGTTCCATAATTTCAAAATATTATCCTTACCAGGATTGACAGAACTGGATTAGCTCCCTAGTAAGGAAGAAAGAACAAAGGAACAATTAAAGGCAAATAATTTGCTGATACACAAGTGAAAAAGAAGTTGCACACATTATTTCAGCTCACAGTCTTTTATAAGAATTTAAGTTCCACGGTCACACCTAACTGCAAGAGAAGCTGTAAAATATACCTGGGTGGCCATGTGCAGCTAAAAATCTATTACTATAGAAGGGAGAGAGAATGGATTTGGGGGTTCAACTAGCATTCCAAAGCAATATCCTCTGTCTACATTTCTAGAGGAGCAGGTATCTTTTTTCTCTTGATTTATAGATAGTATCATATACTAAGGATTTTTTAATCTGCCACTTGTTGTAAATATTTTCCCAGTTTGTTGTATTTTAATTTCACAGGGTTTTTCCCCTATATAATTTTAAATGTCTATATAAACAAATCCAACAGTATTTTAAAAAATTTCCTTAACTTAGGTATTGTGCATAGAGGTTATTCCTCACAAATAAGCCTATATGTTCTTTTAGTGTTTGTATAGATTTTTTTATACTCCAATATTTAGTCTCTTTGGAATTTGTTTTGATGTAAGGTATGAAGTATTTTTTTCTTAAATAGTGAATATTATATTTTTCCTAAGTGGTATTATTTTCCCCAAATAATGATTCTCTTGTCCCAACATCACTATTGAATCATGAGCCTTTTCTCTACTGAGTTGAAGAGGCATGTTTATATACTAAACTCTCATTGTACTTGGACTTGTTTCTGGACTCTCCTGATCAATAGAATCTTTTCCTTTATCAGTACCATGCAATTTTAATTATTAAATTACAATAATATAATTTAATACCCTCCTTCACTACTCTTGTTTAAAATTTTTTTATTTTTCTCATGCATTCTTTTAAATAAATTTAAGCATCATCTTATCAAGTTTTTTAAAAATTCTATTCTGTCCACATTGATACTGTTTTTAAATTGATATTAATCCTTATGCAAATTTTTTTCTAGACCTTTTTTTGATGAGTTTTATAGATCTATAGCCTGTGAATATCTTTAAGTTTTAAAGATATAATACAAATGAGTGGTGCAACATAATATTTTGCTGTTCATACTATTTTTAAGGCTCATATTTTAAAATATGCTAATAATTTCAAGGAATAGAGAATACCTGTATATGTTGAGCAACAGAATTTCAGATTTTGTTACAGTTTTAGTTGACTATTTCACAGGAGGCTCTCTGACATCTTTTGCAAGGGGAATGACAGGAAATGTATTTTATGTTGATTGTTAAATTGTTTTGTTTGTTAAGCTTCCTTTAAAAGAAGTTGTATAAATGGGAGGGGATTGAGGAAGTCCTACGGAGTCTAGAAGTTCTGAGAGAACAGAAAAGTTTTCATAGGAAATGTGTTTCTATTTTAGAGTCATAAAATTTCTGAATAGTAGATTTTATTTTGTGTGATAAGATAGTATGAACTATTGCCAGTCAAGCTGAGGTAAGTAATCTCTGTAGGCATGAACTCCCATAATATGAATTCAGATACTCTCTATGTATTCCCCAACCCATCCCATCCTCATTAGATTTCTTAAAGGCACATTTTTGTAGCTGCTAAAACATCTTATTATAGAATGGGTTCATAAATTGAATAGACAAACATCATATTATAGTAAATGGCAACTACACAGGAAATCACTGCATTTTTACCATTTTAACACTTGATTTTATGAATTCAGATTTGTTCAACAATTGTCAGAGCAATGCTCATTAAGAAAATGAAAAACAGTATTTCTGAAATATTCTCCTAGATGTAATAGAAAAAGGATTTTAAAAACTTAGACATAATATGGATATCAAACATACCGCTAGCTTTATTTCAGTGATGAAAACTTTTAAAAGTCTATTTTAGGGTAGCATAAAATAATGGAAAGAGCATAGACTTTTGAGTAACCTGATTTCCAGGTCTAATTCTAACATTTACCAGCTGTATGAAGGGCAAATTACTTAATTTTATTGAGTTTTAGTTTCCTTATCTATAAAATGGGAGTAATAATCATTAAGTCAGAATTATTTTGACCATTAAATGCATTTACAGTAAGAAGCACTTAAAATATACCCTTGTCATTTAATATACTCAGCAAATGTCACATCTACTCTTAAAATTATAGATAATATCATTAAGCCCTTACCACTTTACAATAAGGGAAGTGGGGAAGAGAGGATAGTTACACTGTCATGTAACTAATTAGTGGCAGAGCTGAGACCCAGACGAAAGCCATTCTTCTTAACCTCTGTGACACATACTGGATCACGAGTGTGGCAAAAGGGATACCGTACAGACATCTTAGAGATTCATATCAAAACTTGAAAGTCATTTGGAAGGAAAAATGGAAGAAAGAAAAACATGAGTGAGGATTTCACTAGAAGAAACTTGAAAAAAGTGGTGGCCATTTGGTAGATGTTGATAGAAAAGAGTTCAGAGAAGGGTGACTAATGAGAGATAGTAAAGGAAAATGGAATGTCTGAGTCATCAGTGGGGAGGTTTCCTTTTGGCAACTATACACTTGCCATGAGCCCAGAAAAGTCAATAGGTTGCTGAAGAAACCGCCCTATCTTTAATATATGAGTCCGAGGAGAATTTTTCCCATTTAGTTTGCTTTCTATTATCTTTTTCCTTTCCAACGATTCTGGGTTAAGATATTTCAGATGCTGCTCTGTTATTCTCAGTTGACTCATATGTTAAGCATATTTTCTAGATTAATATAGAGTAGTTTTCAAATCTTTGTTTTTATTAGTTTCCATGACTTGCTTATTTCTTTTTTTTAATGTCAAGATGCTATTCTCCAGTGTAAAATTGAACTGGAAGAATCGTTGTGTTAAGTCTGGATAATAAATCAGATTAATGTTGAAAAGTTTCATTTATTAGGCATGGTGTCTCACTGCATGAGATCAGCCTTCCCCTAAATTTTTCTACAAATACTACTTTCTCTTTTTTAACCAGAAATATATATATATGTATAAATTTTATTCCTTTTTTCCCCTCCCTTTCTTTCTTAAAGTTCTTTCTCCGCCTTATCTGAGATAAGGTTTCTTCTTAGGTACTAAACTCAGAATTTAGTATCTAATACAATTAGTGCCACAGTAAGAACAGGAAAACTAATAAGGAAACATTAAATTCTGCAGTGCAGAGGACAGAGATTCAGTTAAGTTTCAGAGAAATATCTGAACTGATACTTAAAGGCTTTGTGACAGGAAGGGCTTTCTCAGCATAGAAACGGCCTGAAGAAGGCAAAGAACACCGCAGATTGTTCAGTGGATGCAGCCTAAATAGGATCAGACCCTCTAGGAAGTCTTACTATGACTGATAGAGACAAATGTGATTCCGTGTGATTGTTTCTAAAAGAGAAGTTGCAGTCCTAACCTGCAGCTAGTGGGCAGCTAGCGTCACTATAATGCTGAGAAGCAACGCTAGTAGCAAGGCTGAAGTCCAATGAGGGGAAGAGCTAAATTATACCCTTGTAACTCTCCACCTTTGAGGAAACCTGCCATGGGGATTTCCACGGGATGGAAATGGCTTTTATTCCAGAGATCACCATATTTACATATTTAGGGCTGTTTTCCCTCAATTTTAAAAAAATATTTTTATTGATTTCAGAGAGGAAGGGAGAGATAGAAACATCATTGATGAGAGAAAAATCATTCATCGGCTGCCTCCTGCACCCCCCACACTGGGGATTGAGCCTGCAACCCTGGCATGTGCCCTGACCGGGAATGGAACCCTGACCTCCTAGTTCATAGGTCGACGCTCAACTACAGAGCCACACTGGCCGGGCTCCCCTCAATTTTTTTTGTTTTGTTATACAGCTAGACATTGATCCTTTTAGTAATCGGTTGCATTTATTGAATTTGTACCATTTGCCAGCCACTCTTCCATGTTCTTTATGTATTCCATCTCACTCAATAGCTTTCTAATCTCTTTTCTCATAATTTTACTGGTTTTATTGACTTTTTCTGCGTGTCGAACATCAGAAAGGTCACACAGCCACCCCCAGCTGGTGGGAGACTGAGAAAGCACATATTTAGCTTTTTCAGCCTCTATGGTAGAGGTCGCAAAAAAGGAACACTTGGGAATGGGTATGTCTGCTACATAAACCCTTTCCTTACTGCCCTACTTTGCTTATTTTTACCCCTTTTCATTGACCCAACTCTTTCTCTCTAAAGAAACAAAAAGATTCTTTAAAGATTAAGATTTTTTTCTGTTATATTTGACATATATACTGAAATTTTATGAAAGAATAATTACACCTTAAATTTTTAATTTGATTTGTATCAAATTTTAGCCTTATAAAAGCAGTTCTACAGAGGGAATGTTTACATATGCTTTAGTATAATCTTTGTTGCTCATTTCCTTTGTTGCTATTTTAAGATATGAATATTATGAATCGGATAGGAGTGGTTGTTTATTTTACCTAAAGTGAAGCTTTTAGTTACATAAGTTGTTCTCCAAATTTATAAAGCAGCAGAGTCATTTGATATAAGCAGTTGGAATAGTTTATTCTTCAATAAATACTTATTAAGTACCTCTTATACTTATGGTTATTGGAACATGTAAGAGTTGATAGGGAATGATATTTAAGAACAGACTGCCTATATTTGTGAAAATTATAGTAATTATAAGCCTTAATAAACAATATAGACAGGTAGGTGGGTGGATGGGTGGGTGGGCAGATGGATGGATAGATGAAGAGAGACAGATTGAAGATACTTAGTAAAATATTAATGTTATGATTAGTAGTGTAATAATATTATGTTGTCAAAAGTATGTTAACTTTTTAAAAATTAAGGTTGACAGATTTGCAATGGAATTGGAACAGAGCCGGGATCTGAACAATACCATAGTGCACATTGACATGGATGCTTTCTATGCAGCGGTAGAAATGAGGGACAATCCAGAATTGAAAGATAAACCCATTGCTGTAGGATCATCAAGTATGTTGGTAAGTAGGTAAAGACAAAATGGAAATTTCATAATATATTCAAGTAAGCCTTACTGGTTTATGCAGGGGAAAGACTTTATTGAATTCTACCAGCTTAACTGCGTATTTTTCTGATTGCTTTATGTGTTCAGTTACTAACTCCTTTCAACATCCCTTGAGGTACAAATTATTGTTTCCATTTGACAGATAAGAAAACAAACTTAGAGAGATATTTAATAACTTCCCTAAAGTTCCAAACCTGGTAAATGGTAGAGTGGCATTGTACTTTCTGTTGCAAATTATATTTTTCTTAAGTAACTGTTCTAGCTTAGAAGAAAAAGGCAAAACGTATTCTAAAGCAGGGCTTTGCAAGCAATGGCTTGCGCACCAAATCCAGCCTACTGCCTCTTTTGTAAATAAAATTTTACTGGAACACAGTCACACCCATTCATTTATTATTGTTGTTACACTAAAAGAACATAGTTGAGTACTTGCAACAGAGATCATATGAACTGCAAAGCCTAAATAATTACTATCTAGAAAAGGTTTGCCAACCCATTCTAGAGTAACATATTTAATTAATGTAGTACTTTAATTAAGTCGTTTTTCCCATGATTTGGAATCTTTGCTTTTCTGATTACTATGTTGCTCTTCCTTATTTCCACCCTAACCATAGAAGGCAAAGACCAGAATAACTATCTGTAACTTAAAATGTGTTGGGAATTAAAAGTAGTAACTGGAATGGTTGGGGTTTTGTAATAAAAAAAAACAAACCACATGTGTGTGTGGGGGTCAGTCGGGGAAAAAGGAGACATATGTAAAACTTTAGACAATTAAAAAAACACACCTATGTTTTCCAATGGTTAGAGCGTCAGCAAGCACACCGAAGGGTTGCAGGTCCTTGGCCCCCAGATTGGGGTTCATGCGGGAGGCAACCAATTGATGTCTCTCTCTCACATCGATATTTCCCTCTCTCTTTCTCTCTCTCTCTCCCCTCCTTTTTCTCCCTCCCTCCCCCCCTTCCTTCCACTCTCTCTAAAAATTAATGGAGCCTGGCTGGAGTAACTCAGTGGTTGAGCATTGACCTATGAACCAGGAGGTCACGGTTCGATTCTTAGGACACATGCCCGGGTTGCAGGCTCGGTCCCAGGTGGGGGGCATGCAGAAGATCAATGATTCTCTCTCATCATTGATGTTTCTAACTCTCTCTCCCTCTCCCTTTCTCTCTGAAATCAATAAATATATATTTTTAAAAATGAATAGAAAAACTATCCTCCTGTGAAGATTAACAAAAAAATAAAATTATATATATATATATGAAACACTTTCTAATGCCTTAGATAGCTATAAACCTAATTCCTACTACGTTATTATTTTATTACAAAACTATAACCTGTACATTATCTCTGCTCCCATGAGTATGCAGGCAACTAACAGTCCTGGTCCAAAAACAGTGTTTATTGAAAGGATACTCACCTTTCCCATAAATCAACTAATACTTGAAAAAATATATTTAATTTCATTAATCCTATCTAATAAAAGAGAAACATGGTAATTAGCCGCACGTCCACTACCCTTCCAATTGGCTAATCAGGGTGATATGCAAATTAACTTCCAGCCAAGATGGCGGCCGGCAGCCAGGCAGCTTGAAACTAACATGAGGCTTGCTTGCTTCAGTGACAGAGGAAACCAACGTTCCCCGCCTGCCTTGCCGGCCTCTGAGCTTGCAGTTTGAAACATTGTAATAAAGATAGAAGCTAAACAAAACCCCAGAAACCTGCTTTCAGCGAGCCAGGATCTCAGAGCTGGAGTTATACATTGTTTCGATTATAGAACCGAAACAAACCAGATACCTGCTTTCAGCAGCGGAGGCCTAAGAGCTGGAGCCTCAGAGCTAAAGTTGGCCCAGAATAAAAAAAAAAAGAAAAAAAGGAGCATTTGGGAGCTTCAGTCACCCGCCAGCCTGAAAACAGCCCTCAGCCCCTCACCCAGACTGGCCAGGCAACCCAGTGGGGACCCCCACCCTGAAGGGTGTGTGACCAGCTGCAAACAGCCATCATCCCCTCATCCAGGCTGGCCAGGCACCCCAGTAGGGACCCCCACCCTGGTCCAGGACACCCTTCAGGGCAAACCAGCCAGCCCCACCCATGCACCAGGCCTCTATCCTATATAGTAAAAGGGTAATATGATTCCCAGCACTGGGATCAGCGGAGCCACGAGGCCTCCCGGCACCAGGATCAGTGTGACAGGGGGCAGCGCCCAAACCCCCTGATCGCCCTGTGGCTCTGTGTGTGACAGGGGGCGGGGCCACAACCTCCCTATCGGCCCTGCTCTGTTCGTGACAGGGGGAGGCGCCCCAACCCCCTGATCAGCCCTGCTCTGTGCCTGATGGGGGGAGCTCCCCAACCCCCTGATCGCCCTGCGGCTCTGTGTGTGACAGGGTGCGGCGCCCCAACCCCGCCCCCCCCACGGGCCCTGCTCTGTGTGTGATGGGGTAGAGCCATAACCTCCCCATCGGCCCTGCCCTGAGTGTGACAGGGTGCAGTGCCCCAACCCCCTGATCCGCCCTGCTCTGTGTGTGACCGGGGGCGGTGCCCCAATTCCCCTATCGGCCCTGCTCTGTGCGTGACAGGGGGAGCTCCCCAACCCCCTGATGGGCCCTGCTCTGTGTGTGACAGGGGGGAGCTCCCCAACCCCCTGATCGACCCTGCTCTGTGCGTGACAGGGTACGGAGCCCCAACCCCCCTGATTGGCCCTGCTCTGTGCATGACAGGGGATGGCGCCGCAACCTCCCCATCGACCCTGCTTTGAGTGTGACGGGGCGGTGCCCCAACCCCCGAATCAGCCCTACCCTGAGCGTGACTGAGGGTGGCATCACAACCTCCCGATCCTCCCTGCTCTGTACATGACAGGGGCGGCGCCCCAACACCCCAATCGGCCTTGCTCTGAGCCTGACCAGGGGCTGCACCTAGGGATTGGGCCTGCCCTCTGCCACCCGGGAGCAGGCCTAAGCCAGCAGGTCGTTATCTCCCGAGGGGTCCCATACTGCGAGAGGGCACAGGCCGGGCTGAGGGACCCCCCTCCCCCCCCCGTCCCCCCGAGTGCACAAATTTTTGTGCACCGGGTCTCTAGTATTTTATAATACTATATACTTATGTATATTAAATTATGTATGTATGCATATATGTGTATATATACACCCATGCAAACATACACACATACCATAGTCATGTTAAAGATAACCCCACTGTTAAATTCACAAAATATTTACTTTCCTATAATTTTTATCCTCCTAAAAATTGCTTGTTTTCAAATTCAAAATGATTATCTGTTACATTTAAACAAAGCTTAGTACTTCCCCGTGTATGTTGACTTAATAGATTTCTCTTCTAATGAAATTTGAAGCATAATTGTTTTTGTCCTGATAAACTCTTAAAAAATATCTATACAGGCATGATGGTGATGATACACTTTTCATTATTACAATCTGTTACAGTTGGAATTCTTTTTTAACGAATTGTAGGCTTTTTAAAATGTTTAAGTTAGTACTCATAGTTAGAACTTAGACCCTGTAGCAGTTATTTATTGCTGCGTAGTGAACCCTTTCAGGACTTAGTGGGCAACCATTTATTTGCTCATGTTTCTGTAATTTGAGCAGATATGATAGGGATGGCTAATCTCTACTCTACCTGGGTTTGGCTGGAGCTATTTAGCTGCGGCTGGAAAATACAGAATGGCTTCACTAACATGCCTGGCACGTCAACTGACTGAGGTGGTGGGAATGGCTTCCAGCCATCCAGCTTTCCCCTCTCTTGGTGCATTTTATTTATTTATTTATTTATTTATTTATTTATTTATTTATTTATTTTACCCCTCACCCAAGGATATGTTTTTTTTAAATTGGTTTTTAGAGAGAAGGGGAAGGAGAGAGAGAGAGAGAGAGAGAGAGAGAGAGAGAGAGAGAGAGAGAGAGAGAGAGAGATATACAGGGATAGAACCTGCAGCCTAGGTATGTGCCCCAACCCGGGATCGGACCTGCAACCTTTTGGTGTATTAAATGGCGTTCCAATCAACTGAGCCACCAGGCCAGAGCCCATGGTGCATTATTATTTAATATTCTAACCATGTAGGTTGCAGATCCCACAAATGCAAAGGCTGCTGACTTCATAATGCCTAGGCTTCATGACTCATAATTTCACTCCCTCACATTCTTTGAGTCAAAGCATGTCAAAATGCAAGTCACTTGGCATGAGGAACTAGAACCCACCTTTGATAGGAGGAACTGTAAAATTCTGTAGCTATGATTTATAATCTACCACAAACCTAAAAGTTAAAGGAAGTCATATCTAAAATTTGGTTTCTGCTCTACCTTAGGTCTAGCGTTTATATAGATCCCTTTAGACTTATTTATATTTAAAACATTGGTTTGTCTTTTTAGTGCCATCTGCATTTTCTGTTCCAGAACACTGACCAAGGATTAGCGTAGTTTTGAGTACTATTAAGATTTTTTAAATGCCATTTAAAAAGTAATTAATGGGAAGTTGATGTTATTATTGTGAAATAATGATTCCATTTGATAGATTCTGTTTTGCATTCTTTGACTTTTCACTTAATGTTCCAAAAAAAGATTTCATTTGTGATAAATTTGTATGTAGTGCTATGATCTACCATATTATCAGACTGTTGTCAGATATCATCTATAAGATTTAGTAATGTTCTTTTTACTTTCAGTTTTTATTTCCATCTCATAGTCAAAATTTTTTCACCAAAAAAGATATTTAAGCCTTAAGAAATAAAATTAACTTTTAAAGTTCTTTTAAGCTTTTATCACTTCATTTTGGAGACCTAATTTGACTAACCATATATTAGACCTTTTGAATTTGTTCTAGATGAAAATTTTCCAAAATCCCAAATTGATCAAATTCCAAATCTGTACTATTGTACCATACTATTACTTTCTATATTATTACTTTCATGTAACATCTATACTATTTGTACTATAATATTACTTTACATTTATACTTTACTATTATTACTGGCTAGGGTGAGGGGCCGTGGGTGGTTGGCTGGCCGGCCCCGCCTCCTGGTCGAACTGCCGGTTGAACTCCCCATTGCATATTAACCTTTTATTATATAGGCTCACCCATTATCATCCAAACTTTGATACATAGTACCATATTATGGGTATGCCTTAAAACCAGTGAAGTTTAGTTACTGGAAATGTAAGGGAACCTTTTTATTATCACAGTCTTGCTTATTACCTGGTGTCATATTATAAATATGGAGACAGCAGTGGGAGAAGGTCATGATGTCATCATGCTATGATAGGATAAAATAAAAGCTTGATTTGAGACAGTGACCTTAAAAAGACATGTCCTTGAGCCCTGGCCTAGTGGCTCAGTTGGTTGGAGCATCATCCTGTACACCAAAAGATTGCAGGTTCACTTTCTAGTCAGGGCACATACCTAGGTTTCAGGTTCAGTCCCTAGTCAGGGTACGTATGGGAAGCAACTGATCTATGTTTCTCTCTCACATCAATCAATCTCTCTTTCTCTTCTCTCCCCCTCTATAAACATATCCTCGGGTGAGGATTAAAAAAAGAGAAATATCCTTGAATTGAAAATGCACATCAGTAATGTGTTTCTTTTGAATGTATCGATCAATATGTTCATTTCGGTTTGTATATTTATTCCCAAGTGGTCCATTTTCTTTCAGAGCACTTCAAATTACCATGCA
The DNA here is from genome assembly GCF_014108235.1 of Myotis myotis. Taxonomy (NCBI): domain Eukaryota; kingdom Metazoa; phylum Chordata; class Mammalia; order Chiroptera; family Vespertilionidae; genus Myotis; species Myotis myotis. The sequence continues at coordinate 40,508,811 of NW_023416357.1, forward strand.
AGGAGATTTGGAGTTCGTGCAGCCATGCCAGGATTTATTGCTAAAAGGCTCTGCCCACAACTTATTATAGTGCCTCCAAACTTTGACAAATACCGAGCTGTGAGTAAAGAGGTAAGTCTTAATGTCTCACCCCTCCCTACTTATGCATAGCCTTCACTGACTTCCTGTCACCTATGAAGTCAAGTCCACATGCCTTCACACATCAGAATTTTGCCTTAGTTTATGCCTTTAGTCTCACCTCCTACCACTTATTCAATCTATATATTAAATAACTGAGCTGTATATGGTATCCAGAATACACCCTTCTATTTCCCAATTCTTTCTTTTTTCACAAGTTTTTTAATCTGCTTAGAAAACTCTTATGTCCCCAGAAAACTTTTAATTGCTCTAATAATAACCCAAATTAACTTTAGCTTTTTTTTTCTTAATCTGCACTGTACATTTTCTTCTGGAATCACCTGATATTTATAATTTACAAAATCTACTCAAGTCATTAATTTCAACCTCTTTTCTGAATAATTTTTTATCAGTGTTTTTATTTATTTTTTTAATCAGTTTTTTTAAAACAGTAGCAGAATTCACCTATTTTGATTAGCTTTTAATAAGCTTGAAAATCCTTCAAAGACTTTGTAAGAAAGAATTGTTTTAACTCCTACTGTAATTCAGTAAAACTTTGGACAGTGTGGTAATGAGAACAAAATGTTTTTAGTTATCTTTAGTGTAGTTATTTTCATGTTAGAGAAATCTTTAAATTTGAGCAGGATTTAGATAGTTTATTTGCAGATAATTTTTTTTATGTGTAAATGAACTATAGCATAAATTCATTATAAATACATTAATATTTATAGCTTGGTTTAAAAGTTTAAGGAAAAGCCATTTTTGTTTTATCGAAAAGAATAGGATAGCTTTGACTATTGTCATAGCCCAGTACTTGATGTTTATTGGCACATTCTATTCTTGTTCTTATATCCTATGTAAAGGAAGTTAGTGAGTACTCAGTGCCTCTAGGGAGTACTTCTCATTCAGAATAATCTTAGTTGGCTGCCAACTACAGACCTTCCAGAATTTCATTTTCACTAGAAAGATTCTATTTGAGTACATCATAAAAATGGTTTCCTCTACAGGAACAGAGCTAATTAGGTACTCTGAGCAAAACTTGGCCAAGTTTTATGTCACTATTTTCTAAAATTACCTTTTCTAAATTTACTCAGCTGTTCATATTATATTAAGTTAAAAAGCTTTTGTTTTATAAATCATCAAGAAGGGCTTTCTCATAATGCATCAGACAGCTTTTAAATACTAGATGGAACCATAACGTAATTTAGCAAGTATATTATTTTGGCAACCATTTCCTCTAGTTTCAGCTAATACTTCAATGGTTAAAAAAGATTGGTTTCATGTAATAAAACTGTCTTATATAAAAGGCACTTCTAGAATCATATAGAGATTCAGACCTCTTTATGTATGTGTTTCTTTTGTCCCAAGATGCAACTCCAGACTATTGTCCATCATTTATTACAGTCACAGACACTACAGATTTTGTGGTCTTTTCCCATTATAAATCCTGATAATTGAGCTTTGTTTTCTTGAATGGATACATGCATTAATGTGTATATTGAGTGGAGTTTTATGTGCATGTTATAATTAATTGAAATAGAACTTTCTAAAGTAACATAGTACCTTTAAATAAGATTATCCTTTTAAAAATATACAAAACCATCATGAAAGGTGGGGGAGAGGAGGTTTCTATTTTTCCCATTTCTATTTTTGATCAACTTCTTAAAATGTAGTTTCTTAACCGTTTTTTCCTACCAGAATGATGTAAGATTTATTTGAATCACTTACTATTTCTAGATATAGGTGGCTAAACAGAGATTGTATCAAATAAAGCTATTTCATGGTCTTCTACCTTCATGATCTATTTTAATAAGAAAGAGAATTTGGACAAATGTGCCCTGGTGGTAAATTATTTATTCCCTAAATCCATGAGCTATTGATTGTAGGATCGTTACTATGGTTGCAAAGTAAGAATATTAATTTTTCTTATCGGCTGTATGTGACAAATCTTGCTATGGCTGCAAAACTTAAACCGTTTTGTTCCTTTTGAAGGTGAAGGAAATACTTGCTGATTATGATCCCAATTTTATGGCCATGAGTCTTGATGAAGCCTACTTGAATATAACAAAGCACTTACAGGAAAGACAAAATTGGCCTGAGGACAAAAGAAAGTATTTCATCAAAACAGGGCACTCTCTAGAAAATGGTAAGCAACTTATCAGAACAAACAAAAAACCCTTTGAATTTGAATTAACCCATTTAACTTATTAGCATGTATAGGTTATAGGAATAGCTATACATTTAAATGAAAACTCAGAAATAAAATGTACCAGTGGGTTTTCTGAGTTAAATGTGTGGAATGTTGCCCTGGCCGGCTAGCTCAGTTAATTAGAGCATTGTCCCAATACGCCAAGGTTGCAGGTTCCATCTCCAGTCAGGGCACATACAAGAAGCAACCAAATGAATGCACAATTAAGTGGAGCAACAAATCAGTGTTTCTCCTCTCCCCCTCTTTCCCTCTCCCTCTTGAAAATCAATAAGTAAAAATTTAAAAAAGCATATGTGTAATGTCACTGATACACCAAATAAGATTGCTAAATCTCTAGACTTTAAAAGAGTATGCAGAGTCCTTGAATAAAGTGATTTTATAGCAGTCTTTTCCTAAAATCTAACTAATAAGGGGTTGGAATAAATTGAATCTGAAGAGCTTATCTGTTTAAGGTGGCCTTTTGTTGTAGTTGCTAAATGGAAAATAGATTTTAAAAAGTTTTGCTTCAAACATATCAAATCATTGGGTGGGTTGTTTTTTTTTTCATCATTCCTAAATCAAAAACTCCAGCTCCCTTCTTTGCCTTGGACCTACTTTTATTCTTTTATATATGATGAGTCAGAAGTTTCATGATCCAAAGCATTCTTTTTAAAAGGACCCTTTATTACCTATCCAAAGTGATATCAAGAAACATGCAGATATTATGCACACTGCTTTCAACACTCTGTCAAAGGTATGATTATTTCAAATGTCTGAGCTGTCCTGGATTCCTGAACAAAGTTCATCTGATGAAAAGGTAGAAACAGAGAAGGTTTGCTCACAACCCACAGCTACATTCCCTTTGCACAACTCATTGATTGCTTTGAGGGGCGAGGGGAGAGGGGAGAGAGGAGAGGGCAGAGGGGAGAAGGCATAGGCAGTGATGGGGAAACCTGTTTGTAATTTTCCCTGAAGCAAAAATGGTGAATTCTTAATGGCATACAATTATAAATCTCACATTGTTTGAGTCTCAAATCTTTGAAGCAAGTTTAATGTGGACATCAAATCACAACTTCATTACCTTCTTTATAGCTGTAAGGGGTAAGTCTCTAATAAAAACATTAAATAATAAACAAGCATAATTTCTGGATGCAGAGGCTTGGAGCAAAACTTTTTTTTCTTTAGTTTAACTATATTGTTTGGGGAAGTGGCACAAAAAGCCTGATGCCACTTTGCTTCCAATCTCACTTTGTTAGTTCCTTACTTTTCACAAAAGAAGGGGTGGGGGACATTAAATGGTGATGTCAAAGCACCCCCTCCTATAACAATTACTTTCATATATGTTTTTAAAAAGTTACATTGGGACTAAGGTAAATATTTTTATTCTCTACTGATGTTCTTTTTATTTATTATTACGTGCCCAAACTCACAATGAGAATGTAAATTTTTAATACCTATTGCTTTTAACATACTTATGTACTTTCCTCTTCATGAGTGTCTTACTCTTAAGCAATTTAAATAGTTCAGTTTGTTTTGGTCATTGTGTATCTCCCTGTGGGCTGGACTTTCAGGCATAGCTGATTTTACTTTATGCCATGGGAGCTGTCAACAGTGAGTTGGAGCCATGCAGGTGATTGATATATCTTCCTCTAAAATCCAAGACAGTTTTTTGCTGTCTGCCCCTTTCCTAAAAGATGTGGTCTTTGAAAAAGTATTGCTAACTACTATGTGTATATACAAATGAAATAATCGTTATGATTTTATGTTTATTCTGCCTTATAAGTCCAAATAGTGAGTGCCAAGGAATATGTGAAACTGAAATACTGTACATTTTTAGCACTTGCCATCCCAATGGGTGCTTTAATCCTAATGTTTCAGATTAAACCTTAGTTTTATACTCTCATCACCTCAGTTGTGGGGATTATACAGATATTTCTTTCAGAAAGTAAATAAGAAACCATTTCAGCATTTAGTTGCTCATCCAGGCCTCACAGAGAGGTAAACAGACTTAAAGGGTAACTATGCTATTCAGCAGCAGCTCTGACAGTGAACCTGAAGGCAGCATGCGTTGCTTCCTCCTGTACTGTTCTATCAGAGTGACTCCCCTAGGGGCAGGGTGGTAGAGCCATGAGGAAGGTAAACGTGGCATAAGGAACTCTGCAGAAGGGGCTTATGAACGTGGCAGGTACCTTACTTGAGCTGAAGTTTTTCTGCTCTCTTTACCTTGACTTCTCTGCCCATCCACATGGGGAAAAGAGAGTCTAGGTAAATACCATTCCAACTGTGCCACAGTCTTACTCCCCTCTGAATTGCTTTGCAATTTAAAACCAGAACATGGGAAATGAAAGGAACAGAAGCACACAAATAACAGCTAATGTAAGTTTGAAAATAAGGCTTATTTTGTGGATGGTCCGGGAATTCAGATTTGGAAAACATCTGTCTGTAACTTAATTCATATATTAGACTTTAAAATTTGAAATGAATCAGGTGTTGTCATATTATTTATATTTTCTTAAGAAATCTTCCTAAAAGGCCAAGTTTATTTTTAAAGTAATATGCATTCATGTGTCTTGAAAATAGAAATTTAATTTTTGCTTCAGCATTTACCTTAATTTGGAAAACATATCTTATAAAATTGTGAAATGGGATTTGAAAGCTCTGTTGTTAATCTTAGTTATTATAAGTATATTTAAACTGCATTTCTCCTCCATTAAGCCTAGAAAGTAAAGTCTTTAATGGATTTGCTCATGAGGACATTTTTAGTACTAGTATAGATTTAAGTATATTTTGCAGTCCACTTTAAAAAATGCAAATTCAATGAGGTAATAACCAGAATATTTTTACTCTAATTTTTAATAATATTAGTTTACAGCCTATCCTATATAATAAAGAGATAATATGCTAATTAGACCAGATGGTGGAACGACCTTCCAGAACAACCTTCCAGAACGACCAGTGGGCTGGGGGGGCAGGGCCACGAGGCAGCCAGGGCTGCGAGGGCCCACCCCCTTGCACGAATTTCGTGCATCGGGCCTCTAGTTGATGATGATAAAGGCTTCTTTCCCTTAACCTTGGACAGTGGTTAATCTGATCAAACATTAAGAATTTGAATATTTTCATGGATATACATATGCAGATATATAGACTACAAATAAAAAGTAAAACACCAGAAGTAGTTTCTATTTATCTCAAATATGCCTTAGTAAAAATGATACTTTATAAACAGGCATGTCAAAATTAAAATCATCATCTGAAGAAAATTCAAATTATGTCAACATTGGAAATGTTTCTTTCATGAATGAAGAAAATTTAAGTTTATTTTTCCTCTAAAAATGAAACTTATTTTTCAGAAATTTATTCTAGATTGCTTAATGTCTTTTGCCCTGATTACTAAATCCTAATTTAAGAAATTTCTTTTTCCCGTTAGAGATGAATAAACAACAACAACAAAAACTTTAATTTTTTAAGAAAAAAGTAGTATGAATCTAAACCTAATTCTGGGTTTCAATTAACTTAGGTATAAAAATCAATGAGTTTTACTTAAGGTATTTTCTTTTAAAATGTATACTATGGAAATGGGAAATATATTCCTTTTAAGAAAACGTTAGAATCATTGTTTTCTTTTTAAAACTGTTATAAAATATAAATGATGACATTTCTGATCTTGGTTCTTAGAAACAAAACTAAACTAGATTTATTTTGTATTAAGAAAGAATATAACGAAACCTGATTTATGAAGTATATGCTTCTTAAAATGAAGATGAATTACTGTTTCTATTTATAATTTAGATAAACCACGAAAGGAAGTTAATAAACTGAGTGAGCATGAACGATCCATCTCTCCGTTACTTTTTGAAGATAGTCCTCCTGATTTGCAGCCCCCAGGAAATACTTCCCAAGTGAACGTTGAAGAACAAAATAATCCTCAAATACTTCAAAACTCAGTTGTTTTTGGAACATCAGCCGAGGAAGTGGTAAAGGAAATTCGCTTCAGAATTGAGCAAAAAACAACACTGACAGCCAGTGCAGGTACTTAAACAGGATATTGATGGCTACAATAGTTTTAATTTTCAGACTGGCTAATTCAAATGTAATATTAGTAGTTTCTCATTATAAAGTATATAGTAACATTTTACTTATCCATTTTTTGATTCATTTTCTAACAACCTAACCTATTTAGAATGCCTAGAACCTATAGATAAGTTTGAATTAAGCCAAAAAGCCTTTGAGCCCAAAGAAAAAACTATTATAAATCTCATGTAGCTTTCCCGTTTTTAAGTTCAAAATATATTTTAATTATTTTTGGACATAGTACTTTTTTAGTTTTCCCTTAGAAGACTGCAGTTCTTCCAAGGTTACAGTGCAGGAGAGACCCCAGATGACCACAAGGTAGTGGACAGAAGAATCACCAACTCCTAACATAACAATCTAGAACCATCCAGTGAAGGGAAAAAGAGCATAACATAGGTCAGTAGCACATAGGGTAACACCACTTAGCATAGAGACTGATATTTGTCATAAGTGCCCTAAATTATTTTATAAAAACCATCTTATGATGAGGTTAGTCTTTTCTTTCTATGCCAAAACATGAGAATAAGTAATAAAATTTAGGAAGATGTATATAAACAATGAAATGAACTATTTAATGATTATATTAGAATATTCCTATTTCAATTTATCTTAGTCATTTAGACTCCTCTATATTATATAACATCTTTCTTAAAAGTAGTAATTTAGCCCTAGCCAGTTTGGCTCAGTAGATAGAGTGTTGGCCTGTAGATTGAAGAGTCCCAGGTTCGATTCTGGTTAAGGGCACATGCCTGAGTTGTGGGCTTGATCCCCAGTAGAGGGTGTGCAAGAGGCAGCCGATCAATGATTCTCTCTAATCGTTGATGTTTCTATCTCTCTATCCCTCGCCCTTCCTCTCCGAAATCAATAAAAAAAAATTTAAAAAAATAAATAAATAGCCCTCATTTTTGCTGTGAAAATAACTAACACAATCCTTTTTTTAAAAAAAATCATAGGAAGCCCTGGGGAGATAGATAATTACTGTTATTTTTATTATTTATATATTTATTTATATACTTAACAAGGCATATAATTATGATTTTTTGCTAATATCTGGGTATTCTCTTTCAAACAGATGCATTTTTTACTTATTGAATTTATTGGGCTGACATTGGTTTAATAAATTATATAGGTTTCAAGTGTACAGTTCTATAATGCATCATCTGTATGTTGTATTGTGTGTTCATCCTCAGTCAAGTCTCTTTCCGTCACCATTTATCTCCCCTTTACTCTCTTCTACCTACCTCTACTGTTGCCTCTGACAATGAGTGTTTTGTTTTGTTTTGGTTTGGTTTGATTTTTGCTTAATCCCTTCACCATTTTTTATCCACTATTATGTTTAAAATAGCATTTCACATCATTTCAGATTTTTTGTACTTAACATTATTATTTTTCTATATTGTCATCACATATTTTAAAATCATACATATCAACTTCTTTGAGTCATCAGAGTGTTCTTCTTTTAAGGCATTGCCCCAAACACAATGTTAGCAAAAGTATGCAGTGATAAGAATAAACCAAATGGACAATACCAAATTCTCCCCAAAAGACAAGCTGTGATGGACTTCATCAAGGACTTACCCATTAGAAAGGTGAGATTTTTATATAAAATTGATCATACTCTGAGTTCTGAAGAGATACTATTTAGTAGGATAGTAATTGTTAGCTGAAAGGTTTTAAAACAGTAGGTAACAAGAACTATACTGGATGATTGAATTTGGATTTGAAGAAATCTTTCTATTAAACCCTTAAATTGAGGTTTAGGATCTTATTTGCTGGAAAGTTTTAAGTAAGTAATAGATGGCAGACTTTTCAGTGTACCCTTGCCAAGGAAAATAAAAATAAAAGGGATACTGGTAAGAATCCTTTCAGCTGTAACTCATATACAATCTTAGTTCTAAAGTACAGGTTGCTTCCTGATTAATAAGTATGATACTTGAAAAAGATTTAGAATTTTAATTGTTTTGACAAAAACAAACAAGTTAAAACACTTTACCATCTTTAAAAAATGGTAAAATGATCCCTTAGGAGTTATAGAAAGGAGACTACATTTTATTTTTAAAGTTTCTAGATTTTTCTGCATATTTATGCTTCGTAAACAATAATTGCATATACTTTTTGATGTGCTAGGACTTGCTTTTCTCACAACATAATGTATATGAGTGAATTTAAATAAAGCATTTCTCAATGCTCAGAAGAAAGGCTATATCAAAATATATAATGTATAATGATTACTGACTAGCTTAGTATATAAGGTGTAGCTATAAAGCAGTATTTTCCAATCTGGTTTTTAAGGTATGAGTAGGTATTCTATAAAAAAGGCTCTAGGGCCGAAACCGGTTTGGCTCAGTGGATAGAGCATCGGCCTGTGGACTGAAGGGTCCCAGGTTCGATTCCGGTCAAGGGCATGTACCTGGGTTGCGGGCACATCCCCAGTAGGAGATGTGCAGGAGGCAGCTGATCGATGTTTCTCTCTCATCGATGTTTCTAACTCTCTATCTCTCTCCCTTCCTCTCTGTAAAAAATCAATAAAATATATTTAAAAAAAAAAAAAAGGCTCGAGGGTCAAATAACTATAAAATCTACCACCCTTATGAGTCACAAAGATACTAACTAGTATATTAAAGATTCATAAGTGTGGCAGTGAAAATTTCAATTCAAATTTGTTTATCCCACCATTCCCTAAATTTGCCTGACTACAGAACTCCTTATTTTTTTTTAATTATTTTATTTTATTTTATTTATTTATTTTTGTTAATCCTCACCCAAGGATATTTTCACATTGATTTTCAGAAAGAGTGAAGGGAGGGGGAGTGACAGAGAGAGACAAACATGGATGTGAGAGAGACACATCCATTGGTTGCTTCCCGCATGCGCCCTGGCCAGGGCTGGGGGTTGGGGGGGGGCGGGGCAAATCTGCAACCAAGGTACGTGCGTGGCCTTGAACGGAATTGAACCTACAGCCCTTCAGTTGGAGGGCCGATGCTCTCTAGCCACTGAGCCAAATCCACCAGTGCAGAACTCTTTATTTTAATGCTTTTAAAATTTTCATGCAATTTTAAATTTAAGTTTTCCATGGAACACTAGTTTAGGAAATGTGGCCAAAAAGAAATTAAAGCAGTTTTCTTATGAAGATAGTTATATTATTCATGTTTTTTATTGATTATAAAAGGTATAATGAGATTATAATATCAGTTCTTGCTTTAACTTAAAAATGTATTAATAATAAATATTGATTCTCTTCTAGGTTTCTGGAATAGGAAAAGTTACAGAGAAAATGTTAAAGGCCCTAGGAATTATTACTTGCACTGAACTCTACCAACAGAGGGCATTACTTTCTCTTCTTTTTTCTGAAACATCTTGGCATTATTTCCTTCATATTTCCATGGGTCTAGGTTCAACACACCTGACAAGGTATCTATATGTATATTCATTCTGCTTTCTCTTTTTCTTTCCTTTTTTTTTTTAACTTTATTTTTATTGTTGACACTATTACAGATGTCCCCATTTTCTCCCCCTTTGTCAACTTCCACCCAGCCCCTGCCCTTTCCTGCCCTATGGCCATTACCATAACTACTGTCTATGTCTGTGGGATAACAGTTTTAATCATTGAAGTGGAGCCTGTAAGGATAACATGTTTTAAAATTATCTTAGGTTGGTTCAATTTAGAATATAATTTTAAAATTAGAGTCCAACGACTGGATGTGGGAGAAAAGGAAAAGACGAATAAAGAATCACTTCTAGGCTGTTGGCTACAGCAATTGGATAGATGAACAAGAGAATGATAGGCACTTTCTTTTCTGCCTTGTGCTTTGTTTAGAACATAAGAATACTACGCCAAAACCGGTTTGGCTCAGCGGATAGAGCGTCTGCCTGCGGACTGGGGGGTCCCGGGTTGGATTCCGGTCAGGGGCATGTGCCTGGGTTGTGGGCACGTCCCCGGTGGGAGATGTGCAGGAGGCGGCTGGTCGATGTTTGTCTCTCATCGAAGTTTCTAACTCTCTATCTCTCTCCCTTCCTCTCTGTAAAAAAATCAATAAAATATACTTTAAAAAAAAAAAAAAAGAACATAAGAATACTAGAACACTGGTGGTCTATGCCATGTGTAATCATATTAACATCTTACCTGTCTACATTATTTGGGTGATAGTTTTATTTTTAGATTTTAAAAACTCACTGTTTTTCATGATGTATAAATTTGGTACATTAAATCCTCTTGTTTGACTTAAAGGAACTCAGTCTTCGAGGAAGCAAATAAAACCTTTTTTTTCTTCATTCAAGGGATGGAGAGAGGAAAAGCATGAGTGTCGAGAGGTAATATTTTGATATTATTGTTCATAATTAATGCTATTTTAAACTAACTTTTAATTTTTAGGAAAGTATCACTGAAATTTAAAAATCTATTTTCAAACCTCAGAACAATTTTCAGCATGTCACACTCCTGAAGTAAGTGTCCCAGTACACTGCTGTATTACCTTCACTTGCTATTCTCTCAATGGAAAAAAGTACACTGCAGTTATTTATTTTTTCTTCCCCCCCCCCCATCCCTGCAGTTATTTTTTTAATGTTTTTTTTCCCCTGTTCAGTGAAAACCAAGCATTTTAGGATTCCAAATCTTAATATCTAGACTTTATAAGAAAAATTATACTCAGAGATTATTTGGTAAATTTAAGACATAACAATGGAAATTCTTCCTAAAACTCTTCAAATATTGGTGAATGAGCAGAGGCATCAAATAATAAGATATTGATGAAAGAGCTTAGAGATTATCTGTTTCATTGGTTTACAATATTGTTCAGACATCAAATGAAATCTTGATGGAAACCTTATTGTTTTGGGGAATATGTCATTGTTGAAAAGTCCCTCAATTTTCTCCTCAAAGCACCAAAGTTCCACTGAGACATTTAAGAACCACTGACCTAGTACAGAGTTATATTAATACTAGTTATATTAATGACTGAAAAAAATTGCTTTGAGGCTTAGATTTACATATAAGCACTTAAAGGAAAAGAGGGGAAATAAGCATCCAAGAATGAGATAGTATTGTCCTATTTAATGAACTGTCACTATCCATTGGTGGTTTTAATCATCTTTTAAAAAATTATAGAGAGCCCTATCTGGTTTGGCACAGTGGATAGAGCGGCCTGCAGACTGAAGGGTCCTGGGTTTGATTCTGGTCATGGGCACAGGCCCAGGTTGCCGGCTTGATCCCCAATAGGGGGCATGCGTAAGGCAGCCAATCAGTGATTCTCTCTCATCATTGATGTTTCCATTTCTCCCTTCCTCTCTGAAATCAATAAAAATATATTTTAAAAAATTATAGAGAGAGCAAAAGTATAAAAGTACACTTTTACTGTCCCAGCTGGTGGCTCAGTTGGTTGGAGCATTCTCCCATACACCCAAAAGGTTGTGGATTTGATTCTTGGTCAGGGCACATACCTAAGTTGTGGGTTCCATCCCTGGTCGGGGCATATACAGGAAGCAACCGATAAAACTGATCCATGTCCCTCCTTCACCCCTTCTCCCTCTTCCTCCCCCTCCCTCACATCAAGAAAAACATATCCTTGGGTGAAGATTAAAAATAAAAAGTACACCTTTGCTAATCAGCTTAACTATCTAAATGATCTTCAATTATTAAGTAGATCTTAAATGCTTTTCACTTAATTATGTCTTAATTCATCTGAAAACTTTATTCTGTACTGCAGGAAATATAACTAAATTATCCTGAATTATATTTTACTTTGTGCACCAAAATCATTCTTGTCTTTCTAGGACATTCAGTGAGATAAGTAAAGCAGAAGAACAGTACAAGTTGTGCCAAGAACTTTGCAGTGAACTTGCTCAAGATCTGCAGAAAGAAGGACTTAAGGTACTTTATTTTAGTGTAGTGTTCTTAGTTTTAAGTTTTTCTAGTAATAAAATGCACTTTAATGCAAGAATTAGACTTTGAATACAAAGTGGGAAATGTCAGATAAGAGTATTCTCATCACCAGCAAAGAAATTTAATTCTGACCCTTAGTTGAAGCCTGTGATAAGGTCATTCTGTGAAGAAGCAACTTATAGGGTAGAGTGGTTCCAGTATAACTCCCGAGGAGTTTATACTGTCTCAGGAATACATTTGAATAAGTTCAAAATCAGAGTTATATTAATATTAGAGAATAAAGCAAAGGGAGAAGGATTTTCCCAGAACTGTATTAACATTATAAATGTCTTTTCAGTCATCTTTACTGTTTTTCTCTTATAGACAGTGACTTTCTAGAGTAAGCATTTTGTTTCAAGGCTCTAATGCAGGTTGTTTAACACATTGAGAACAAAATCTGGAAGGCTTTGAACTTTGTGTTTATAATCTTCACTCAAAACAATCTGTATTTACTGTTTTTCCAATACTCTCAAACCAGTTATTCAGAGTTATTACAAAATGTAATGGTGATTACCAGAGGGAAAGAGGAGGTGGTGGGAGGTAGAAAAGGGTAAGGAAGGGATAAATGGTGCGGGAAGGAGACTTGACTTGGAGTGGTGAGTATACAATACAATATACAGATGATGTATTATAGAATTGTACGCCGAAACCTATAATTTTATTAACCGCTGTTACCACAATAAATTCAATAAAAAATTTTAAGTATTAGGACATTATCACAAAGCATAGGATAATTAATTGATGAGTATTTTCTTATCATTTTTCTCTGTCATACTTTGATTGTAAAAAGAATTGATTTTTTTCAATGTTTAAATAATTTTCTTTTTAATCCTCACCTGAGGATATGTTTTTATTGACTTGAGAAAGAGAGAGAGAGAGAGAGAGAGAGAAACATCAGTGTGTGAGAGAAACATTGATCAGTTGCCTCCATACACCCCAACCGGGGATCACACCTGCAAGCCAGATATGTGCACTGACCAGGAATTGAACCCACAACCTTTTGGTGTATGAGATGATGCTCCAACCAACTGAGCCACCCAGCCAGGGCCATTAAATAAACTTTTAATTTTAGAATCATTTTTAGATTTACAGAAAAATTGCCAAAATACTATAAAGAATTACAGTATACCCAGTTTTCCTCATTATTTACTTCTTGTATTGCCAGAGTATATTTTTCAAAACTAAGAAACTGACATTAGCACATTGCTATTAACTAAACTGCAGAATTTATTTTTCCATTAATGTTCTCTCTCTGTTCCAGGATTCAGTCCAGGGAACCACATTGCATTTAGTTGTCATGTCTTCTCAGTCTTCTCTAGTCTATGATAGTTTCTCAGTGTTTCCTTGTTTTACATGACCTTGATTGTCTTGAGAAATAGTGGCCAGATACCCTGCAGAATATCTCCCAACTTGAGTTTGTCGGGTAGTTTTCTTTAGATTAGACTATGGTTATGAGTTATAGAAAGAATATCACAGAGGTAAAATGTCCTCATCACATCCTATGTGGTACAGTAGTCCCCCACCCCTTAGCTGAGATTTTGCTTTCCACAGTTTCAGTTATCCACAAACTGAAAACATTGAATGGAAAATTCTTGAAATTAATCAAATCTTAAGTTTTACATTGTACATCGTTCTTAGTAGTGTAATGAAATCTCATGCTGTCCTGCTCCAACCTGCCGGGGATGTGAATTATCCCTTTGTCCAGCATGTCCACACTGTATATGCTACTTGCTGGTAATCACTTAATAGGAGTCTTAGTTAGCAGATTGTTTATAAGAGAGAGAGAAAGAGATCACATTCACATAACTTTTATTACAGTGTATTTTAATAATTGTCCTATTTTATTATTAGTTATGTTGTTAATCTCTTACTGTGCCTAACTTATAAATGAAACTTTATCATGAGTATGTATGTATAGGAAAAAACATAGTATATATAGATAGGGTTCAGTGCTATCTGCAGTTTCCGGCATCCACTAGGCGTGTTGGAACATTTACCCACAGATAAGGGGGAGCTACTTTATTTGATAGCTACATGATGTCATGGGAGATGCTAACCTTCATCCCTTGGTTATGGTAGTTCTCCATTGTGAAGTTACTATTTTTCCCTTTCTATTCACTATTCTTTGGAAGTGAGTCAATAAATCTAATCTACTCTCACTACCTCCACGAGGTAGTAAAATATATGTAACATAAAATTTACTGTTTTGACCATTTTTAAGTGTACATTTCAGTGGCACTAAGAACATTCACACTGCATAGCCATCAGCACTGTCTATCTCCAGAACTCTTTCATATCCCAAACTCTGTACCCATTTAACATTAATTTTAAAGGGAGCTCTAACATGTAAATTGTTTAGCATAGTATCTGTTGTATACTAGGCACACAATAAGTATGAGCTAGCCACAGACCTTTTCACTGAGGCTCTATTAGAAAGATTTTTTTCCTTCCTTATTAGATACTGAATTGACCTCTAAAAGAGCTTGGTGAAAAAGAAAAATGATTACTTAACTTTGCCCTTTATATAAAAGTCCCTTATAAAAATTCATTTGGAGAGGAGAGTAATAATTATTGGTTAAAATGGGATTTTTTAATTACTTTTGGATTTCAGTTATTCTTTATGACAATTTTATTACTATGTTTTAGAAATAATTGATTATACTTTCATATTATATGTACATATGAGAGCTTTATGAGTTTTTCTAACCTGTAAAATAACTTTTTTTTCCAGAAGTTAGCAAGCCATATGTAATGTATTCTGCTTATTATAGGGTAGAACTGTTACCATTAAGCTGAAGAATGTGAATTTTGAAGTAAAAACTCGTGCATCTACAGTTTCATCTGTTGTGTCTACTGCAGAAGAAATATTTGCTATTGCTAAAGAATTGCTAAGAACAGAAATTGATGCTGATTTTCCACATCCCTTGAGATTAAGACTTATGGGTATGACTTTTCTTTTCTTGCTTTTCCTTAAATAACTAGACTTTCCTAAAGAATCAACTTTGGAAATATTCTCACCTCCAATTTTTTTCTTAAAACTGTTTAGGAATTTGTACTTACGCTGCTGCCATTTTTCTTAATGCGTAGAACCTGATGCATATGAAGCTATGATAATTAATTTAATTCCAGTAAGAACCAATAAAAGTTGTCCTTCTCCTTACAAATATTGAAATCCTTGGGGCTAGGCTTTTCAGATTTTAGAAAACATACTGAGTATATTTTGTAATACTCCTTTGAGATCTGAGGAAACACTTCATGTTCAAACACATTAATATTTTTGTAGCAAAACAAAAAATATTCACACTGAGTCGTAAAAACTCTAAAGGGTTTATTATAAGCAACCATATGTTGCTTGCAATTTATCTGGGCTTTTTGGATTTCAGAATTACAGATGAGGGACTAAAGCACTATTTAGCCACCACATGGTAGGAAAAAAATTAAACAAAAACAACAAAGAAACCGTATTTCTAAAGTGAATTGGGTAAGAGAATGTTTATGGATAAGCACCCCAAATGCCAACTTAGTATATTACTAAGAGTGGGTCATTAGCCATATTTTCATATATGAAAGACAGCAGCTGCAGAGTTCAATTAAATAAAGTATATTAACTAAAAAGAACTAAGAATAGATGTTAATAGCAGCTTTATTCATAATTGCTAAAACTTGGAAGCAACCAAAATGTCCTTCAGTAGTAGGTCAACGGAGACTGTGGTACCTCCCTACAATAGAATATATTTAGCCATAAAAAAACCCGAGCTATTTCCCTGGCCGGTGTTGCTAAGTGATTAGAGCATTGGGTTAGACCCACGCACCAAAAGGTCTCGGGTTCGATTTTCAGTCAAGGGCATGAACCTGGGTTTCAGGTTCATCCCACCCCAGTTGGGCACTGTTCAGGTGGCAGCCAATTGATGTGTCTCTCTCACATCAATGTTTCTCTCTCTCTCTCTCTCTCTCTCTCTCTCTCTCTCTCTCTCTCTCTCTCTCTCTCCCCCTCCTTCTTTCCCTCCCTCCCCCCTCCCTCTCTCTCTAAAAAGCAATGGAAAAAATATCCTCAGATAAGGATTAACAAAATAAGAAACAAAAAGAAATGAGCTATCAAACCATGAAAGACATGGAGGAATCTTAAGTGTATGTTATTAACTAAAAGAAGCCAATCTGATAAGCCTACATACTGTATTATTCCAACCATATAACATTCTGGGAAAGATATGTAGACACTAAAAATATCAGTAGTTATCAAGAGTTGGTGGGAAGGGAGGAATGAACAGGCAGAACACAGAGGATTTTTAGGGCAGTGAAGCTATGCTATACGATGCTATGAAGGTAGTAGATACATATCATTATACATTTGTCAAAACCTATAGAATGTGTAACACCCAAAATGAATCCAATATAAACTATGGACTTTGACTGATAATGTTGTGTCAGTATAGGTTCACTGGTTGTAACATATGTACAATTCTGGTGGGGGTTGTTGATATATGTGTATATAAGTACTACCCCCACACATATACACATGGGAACTCTGTACTTGTTGCTTAGTTCTGCTGTCAACCTATAAATTGCTCTAAAAACTAAAACCTATTGGAAAAAAGGAGCTAAAGTATCTATGTAGTTGACTCCCAACTAGTTACTCGGTATTTATTAAATGGTATCATATGTTAAGATGTTAATTGAAAGACCCATATAATCGTCTAACTCAAATAGATACCTACTAATTAGTAATACCCAGTTTTATAAAGGAAAGCATATATTTCAACTCAAAATGCCAGCTTCGGAAAAACATCCTTTAATTCCGAAAATATACAGTGTTGCTTATTATTTATCTCGGAACAGCCTTTTGTAAATATGTCATAACAGTACTTGCAAAATGTTTTTATGAATTATGAGTGAATTGGCTTTTAAATTTGAAATTGACTAATTGTGCTTGGTTTAATTTAGGTGTGCGGCTCTCTAGTTTTCCCAGTGAAGAAGATAAGAAACACCAACAACGGAGTATTGTTGGTTTCTTACAGGCTGGAAACCAAACCCTGTCAGCCACTGGGTGTATAGAGAAAACTGACAAAGATCAGTTTTTAAAACCTGTAGAAATGTCTCATAAGAAGAGTTTCTTTGATAAAAAACGATCGGAAAGGAAATGGAGTCACCAAGACACATTTAAATGTGGAACTGTGAATGGACAAGGTGTACAGACATCACAGCCATTCCAAGTTTTAAAGACGACGAGTGCGAATTTAGAAACATCAGAGAGTTCAAGTAACAATCAGACATTTACCTGCCCTGTTTGCTTCAGGGAGCAAGGAAGCATCAGTCTGGAAACCTTTAATAAACATGTAGATGCATGTCTCGGTGGACCTTCGGTGAGTGAAATGTTCTCATGTTCACATGTTTCCTCTACAGAAGTTAAAGAAAATGTACATCGTTCTTTTTCACTCGGTGAGAAGCAGGATTCTGAAACCCATCAGGAGAATACAGAAATCACTTCAGAAGATTGTGTCGAGTTGGTAGAGACTGTATGTAATCCATCTGAAACCGAAAGTGTAGATGCTTTAAGTAATAAGCTCAGCAAAGAGGAACATTCTAGTCTTCCAAGCACATCGTTTAATATTGAACGCTGTCATCAGAATTCTTCTTGTACTGTTTCATTACAAAATGAAGATTCCGGGTCACTGAGGAGGCAAGAAACCCTCCAGCCTCGTTCATATGAAGTGATAACAGACCAGGTTCTAATTTGTCCTGTTTGTAACCTAGAGCAAAAGACTTCAGATCTTACCCTGTTCAATGTGCATGTGGATATTTGCTTAAATAAAGGCATTATCCAGGAACTGGAAAAGGATAAAGTTAATCCAGTATATCAGCCCAAAGAAAGCACCAAAAGTACTGGTAAGTTTACAGTAATTTTAAAGAACTTTATTTTCCAGGAGTGTTTTATTAAAATTGGGATCATTGTTAAACCTTAAACACATAATATTAAAGTGACAGTTTATTTAGGTGCCTGTTAGTTACCTTATTATAAGTTAGAATGGATTGAAACCTTTAGATTTTAAATTCAGGGGAAACTTTCATTTGGGTTTGATTTAGCACAGAATGAACTCAGAAGTTTAAGGAGCTGAGTGATATAACAAAAAAAGAAATATCCTTCAGAGAACATTTGTCAAGGCACAGCGGTAAATTAACAATAACTTACATAGCCAGAAAGCCTCTTTAACTTGTTCTTTGATAGTTCTGACTCTGGCCAATTTTCAAAAATAAAATTAAGTGTAACACTAATAAAATAATTATAAAGAAATTATGCTATCAAGTTAGTTTCTGGTATGTATAAATATGAACTGTGTAATACTAAAGAATTTTTTATTATCAAATTACAATTTTTTTTTCCTGCCAGAACCCTAGTTAATACATTGCTCTGGGAAAACTATTGAACATATTCCCTAGGAAGCATGTATACTAGTAAGAATGCTCATAGTAGTACTATACTAGTAATAGCCAAGAATTGGAAATAAACCAAATATTCAGCAGTGGTGAGATGGTTACATTCTGTCATTGTATATTCCAATCCAGTCAGCTCTAACTTTTTACATTTTTATGCAACCCTTTAATTATTTCTTATTATTCACTATGGAATTTTTTCATTTTTCTTCCCTCTAAAGGTAACTCAGGCAGAGTACAGAAGACCATAACAAAACCCAAAAGGTATGGCTAATTTGAGTCTTAATAAAGCTAGCTATAAAAATCATATTTTGAGGTTGAATTTTTAGATGTTAACATTTTCTTTTATATTAAGTACAATTTTAAAAAAATCAATTATTTGCAAAATTATTTTTTTTAAATCTCTTTCTGCATTTTAATTTGTTGTTGTTTTTTAATTCCAGGTCAGGATCGATGACAAAATCCTCAACAGCAAAGAAAATAAAACCAAACAATCCCAGAAACACCCTGGATATCTTTTTTAAGTGAACATTGAACATTTAAATTGAAACTTGTTTTTATAATCATTGAGCTATTCCTCATTTTAAGTTTACAGATTCATTTAGTGAATGGCCAATGCAGCAATCTCTCCCCAATATTTCCTGTACATGAATTTGGAATATATACTAATTTACTTCTGTATACCTTTTTGATATCATAAGAATTGCACTTCCTGTTAGAGATATTTTTACAATGAGAAATTAAGGAATGGGATCAAAAATTGATTTCTGTGTTTATTAAGTTTTATAGTGAATATAAAATCATATTTGTAAGGGCTCTCAGAGGTGCACAGAAACCCTTTTTAGCATAAGAACTTTTCAGCACTTAACCATTTGTTGGCACTGGTCTGCTATATGTAACCGTAGTGTCTTCTACAATTTTGTATATTCGTATTTTAGCTCCTCGTACCTTCAGATACCTCATGAGCATTCATAATTAATATTTATCATGCATACTATGAAGAATATTAGCAGGACTAGAATAAGTGGTTCTGTTCCTTTTAGGATAATATCACAGTATCATTTTCTGTGTTAAAAAATTTTGCTTAAATATGACTATTCATTTGATTTTTTAATTTAAAATTCCTTCTTATAAATAAGCACTTGATCCACTTTAAAAATTTTTTGTCTAAGATATAAAGTAATTATTTTCTTATCTAGAACTTTAAATGACAATTATGTCTGTACTCTACACAAATCTATAAAGAATAAATTGTACATTCACTTTATTTTTATATAACCTTCTAGAGAAAAATGTATAAAAGATGAATGTGTATTATAATAGCTCATTTATCTTAGTTATATTTATGTCATGTTTTTATTAATATTTCTGAAAGAAGACAGCTTAACAGTAAGTAGTTAACTTAAGTAGTTTCTCCAGATAATTTAGTGCTCAGTAAGAGTTTTTATCATTAAGAAGTATTTAATTGAAACATGAAGATGATGGTCATTTTGTGGCTGTTTTAAAGAAACAAATCTTTTGTTCTCTTATATCTCTTGTGTGTTTTTCAATTGTAGATAGCACCATATTTGTTTACTACCTTCCCTCAATTTTATATTTATTGTGTTTTCAACATTAAATACTAAATTATTTTCATTTAGATGATTTATTTGAATGTTATTTAGTCATATTTAATAATAATTCAAAATAAAATTTAAAATATGTAGTCGATCTTTTAGCCAATAGAAATGGTTTCCTTCCTTTCCACTCTTTTTCCATCTTAGTGCTTTACTTTTATTTTCTTTGCTAAAAATTCTCTTCACATCCTTTTCTGTTTAATCTAATTCCTCCAACTCATTTTCTTTTCTATTATAATTTTCCTTTGGGGCATTTCTAGAAAATACAGCAAAGCTACAAAGTATAAGCATTTATAATCTTATCTACTTAATAGGGTCAGGATATAAGGAAGGACTTGGGAGAACATATTTGTAGCACAATAACTGAGAAAAAAACTAGTATCCAGAGTATATAATCCAGAATATATAAATGACTTCAATGAATCAGGAAAAGAAAAAAGACAGCCAATAGAAATTTGGATAAAAGACTTTAAATGGCACTTGACATAAAAAGAAATATAAATAGCCAAGAAACATGCACATATTCTCAGTCATTTTAGTAATAGGGAAATGAAAAGTAAAAACACAAAGAGGTGTCATTACAACCCTACCAGATGCACAAAAATGAAAAAAGGGTTCATTGTTCTGTTCATGATTTGGAGCAACATGAACTCTTACTTTGAAAACAATCACTTTGGAAAACAGTTTGCCTTTCTCAACAACCCAGCAACTGCACTCCTAAATATACACCTTTCCTGGTTATTTTATCTTTCTTTTTTTAAAATATATTTTCATTGATTTTTAGAGAGAAAGGAAGGAGAGGGAGATAGAAACATCAATGATGAGGAAATCATTGATCAGCTGCCTCCTGCATGCTCCCTACTGGGGATTGAGCCTGCAACCTGGGCATGTGCCCTGACCAGTAATCGAATCGGTGACCACTTGGTTCATGGGTCAACATTCAACCACTGAGCCACACTGGCTGGGCTCCTGGTTATTTTCTATTTTTCCTCCAGATCACACTTTGCCCTTCAGTACCCTGCGTTATGTCCATCAGGGTGTCATGGCAACGGGCAAGCCACTGCAGAAGATTTGAGGGAAGAAGAAAGGTGAAGTTGCGTATTTAGTCCTTCATGTACCTTTTTGTTAAGTCCCTTGACCTAAGGTCACAACCTATTGTAGGTGTCCATCTTCATATTGCATTCTCTGCTCGCTCTCCAGGTGCTAATAATCCGTTTCTTTCCTCACCTCTTCAGCCTAGGAGTGGCAACAGAGCCTTGCTCTTAATAGCCCTGGGGTGCTGCACTACCCTTTATGGTTTCCCCATACCCTGGGGAAATGGTCCCTTTCTTAAACTCATCTCAAATTACAATTTTTTTTTTTTTTTTAAATATATTTTATTGATTTTTTACAGAGAGGAAGGGAGAGAGATAGAGAGCTAGAAACATCGATGAGAGAGATACATCGATCAGCTGCCTCCTGCACATCTCCCACTGGGGACATGCCCGCAACCCAGGTACATGCCCCTGACCGGAATCGAACCTGGGACCCTTCAGTCCGCAGGCCGACGCTCTATCCACTGAGCCAAACCGGTTTCGGCTCAAATTACAATTTTTTTTTTCCTGCCAGAACCCTAGTTAATACATTGCTCTAGGAAAACTCTGGGAATACTATTGAACATATTCCCTAGGAAGCATGTATACTAGTAAGAATGCTCATAGTAGTACTATACTAGTAATAGCCAAGAATTGGAAATAAACCAAATATTCAGCAGTGGTGGGATGGTTACATTCTGTCATTGTATATTCCAACAATAGAATTCTACACAGTGGTGAAAAATCAGAATGTGGATGGATATCACAAAGATAATGTGGAGCAAAAGAAGCAAGTAATAGAAGGATGCCATCAGCATGATTCTATTTATATAAAATTCAAAACAGTTAAAGCTAGACTATATTGTTTTAAAGATGTATCCATATGAAATCAAAGTATTTTAAAAAGCAAGAGTGTTGTTTTCCCAATGGTTAGAATAATGATTTCCTCTAAGTGAAGGTAGGCGAATGTGATTGGGCAGTGGCACCTGGAGCTTCTGGGATGCTGGCAGTGTTCTGTTCCTTGTCTTGTGAGGTGATTGTATGGATGTTCATTAAAAAATATTCTTTAAGCTGTACAAATATATTTTATGCACTCTTGTTCATATGTGACCTATATCACAATAAAAAAAAAATGGTAGAAACTGTTTTGCTCATCTGCCTTTTCCTCCATCTCTGCAGGCTACTAACTTCAATAGAGAAAAAAGTACATTTCTCTCTCCTAGGACTTTGCTGAACACAGCAAGCAAGTGCCATCCTATAACAACATTTTGAGTTTTTCTTCTAATACTTCCCCTAATACTACAGCCTCAATCAGCATTTGGTCTGCCTTCCAAAGGACAGCAGTTGACAATTTGACCTAATACTTTGTCACCATCAAATAAGTCACCAGCTTTTCAGCCAGTGATATTTGTGTCCCCACTGCCCAAAGTCCTCCCTCAAACACTAAGCCAATTCTTTACATTAGGTTTTGTTACTTGCAGCACCCTGCTTTCTGTATGAGTTCAGAATTTCACTTCAGCTGTGAGTTACAAAGGCCCAAATGAGAGCTTTTTAAAAAAAAATCCGTTTTAATTTTCACTTGAAGCCTCCGATTTTCTTGGCCTCACGCAGTCAATTACAGGTCACAAGATGGGCTTTTCCACATCCAACCCTACATGTGAGTTCCAGGTAGGAGGACAAGAAAGTGAAAATTACAAAAGGGCAACAAATTTGTCCCTCTTTAAGGAGCTTTCCCGGAAACCCCACATAATTTTCACATATCTCAAACTGTCATATTGTAGGGCAACTAATAAGGATTCCCCAGATAGGGAACTGGGAAATGGAGTTTTTAGCTGGGTCCATTGCTACCCCAAACTGAATCAGGGTCTGTTAGTAATTCTACCTGTACCATAAAAAAATTCCTATTGAAAACTAGATAAATTATCACATTGGTGACATTTTAGAAGCATTTCTTAGAAATAACACAGGGTGCCCTCATTATTTTTTTGGAGGTCCTAGCCAATTTAATAAATCATATGAATGAAAACTGGAAACAAAAATAAAACTTTATTGTCAGTGTGTTTGTCTATATATTTTTTAAAAAATCTAGTTAATAAGAGTTCAACAAGGTTATGACTACAAGATCAATATGTAAAATGAATAGCATTCCTAGACCATAATAACCAATTAGAAGTTATAATAAAAATAATCTCTTACAGGACTACGATCTACAAGATACCTAAATGGCAGGTATCTATCAAAAAATATGCAAGAACTTGGGAACTACAAAATATTACTGAAAGATCAATAGTACATCTGAGGAAATGAAAAAGTAACTTCATGATAGGAAGGATGGTAAAACTTGTCCCCAAATTTTTCTATAAATTCAGTGAAAATAAAAACAAAATCCCTCATGTTTTTTCTTGGGAGTTAAGTAGATCCTAAATGTTATATGGGAAAGCAAAAGCTCAAGAATAAGAAGGTAGAAGCACAGGTCCTATTACATACCAAGATTTATTATAAAGCTATAGTAACATTATTTATTATAAAGCTATAGTGTTACTATAGCTTTATAATAAATCTGGGGCACAAAATGTTCTCTTGTATAATTAAATAATCACTTTTGCTTTGTAATACACAATTGGGTTAGCAGTTCGACAAAAACTCAAATGATATGGTGAGAATTGGAAACATTCCATTTACTAAGCAAACTATAATATTGAAATTGTCCCCCTTACAAATGTGAGTTAATTTGTGACAATCTTAGTATCTCATTGTTGCTGTCTACAGAAGGTTCAGGGCGACAGAAGGTAATCCAGAAGCAAATGGTGATAAACCTCTCTAACTGCAGTCTCTTAAATTTACTATGATTTCAAACATATATATATACCTGGATACACACACACACACACACACACACACACACACAAAACCTCTGCCAAACTCATGTCTACTATTGAATTCTGCCTACCTTTGTGGGGCCTCTTGAAAACATCCACTACTTTCTATACCTTTTATCAACCCCTTAGCAGTTACCTAATCTCTGGCTTTCCAACTCATTTTTCAATTTTCATCAGTTTCTCTCCCTTCTCTCTCTCTCTCTCTTTTTAAACATTTAATCACCTTTATTTATTGTTTGTTTGTTTTTGTTAATCCTCACCCAAGGATATTTTTTCCATTGACTTTTAGAATGGAAGAGAGAGGGAAAGACATAGAGAAACATTGATGTGAGAGAAACATCGATGTGAGAGAAAACACATGGATTGGTTGCCTTCTGCAGGAGCCCTAACCAGGGCCCGGCTAGGAGGAGCCTGCAACCAAGGTACATGCCTTTGACTAGAATCAAAAGGGAGAGCAGACTGATGTTCTATCCACTGAGCCAAACCGGCCAGGGCTCTCCCTTCTCTTAGGTCCTGCACCCGAGCATCTGTGTCCACACATACCAAACAGGTGGGGTAGTTCTGGGGTCAAATCTAGTTTTGTTATGAGGGCTTAATTTTTTTTTCACTCCTAGAATATGCGACACTTCCAGTGTGCCTGCTGGAGCCGTCCCACAGGTGTGAGTGGGTTGGTTTGGTTGTAATCCATTAGACACGCCATGGGATTCCGGCAGAGGTCCTGGTTGTCCTTCAGTATTCCACTTTCCTTGCATATTATTAGAACTTTAGCTAGGCACATGGTGGCCAAAGTAGATGACTGTGTCTCACCAATTCGTTATTGTACAAACTACCAAGGAAGTGACAATACCCAAGACGAGGAGCCCAGTAAGGTACAGCCGCATTGAAATGGGACACCAAGGCTTACACCGAACGAGAAGAACTTGAGAGTGTCCCTCTATTCCGAAGAAAGTCCTGGAAGCCCATGCAGAAATGGGTTAGTGCTGAAGTTCCGATCCAAATCGTGCGAAGAATTGCTGGAGAACGAGCGGGTTTCCTCCGAATGTTTTCTTCAGGGAAAACCGAACCATGTCACGTGCGCGCCACACCTGCGCGACCTCACACCTGTGCAGCCGGCGGCCGCTCACAGATCCCGGACCCGGACTCGGACTCGGACTCGGGCGGACCTCACACCTGTACAGCCGGCCGGCGCCCACAGAACCCGGACCCGGACTCGGACTCGGACTCGGACTCGGGCGGACCTCACACCTGTGGAGCCGGCCGGCGCCCACAGAACCCGGACCCGGACCCGGACCCGGACCCGGACTCGGACTCGGACTCGGGCGGACCTCACACCTGTGCAGCCGGCGGCCGCTCACAGATCCCGGACCCGGACTCGGACTCGGACTCGGGCGGACCTCACACCTGTGCAGCCGGCCGGCGCCCACAGAACCCGGACCCGGACCCGGACCCGGACCCGGACTCGGACTCGGACTCGGGCGGACCACACACCTGTGCAGCCGGCGGCCGCTCACAGATCCCGGACCCGGACTCGGACTCGGACTCGGGCGGACCTCACACCTGTACAGCCGGCCGGCGCCCACAGAACCCGGACCCGGACTCGGACTCGGACTCGGGCGGACCTCACACCTGTGGAGCCGGCCGGCGCCCACAGAACCCGGACCCGGACCCGGACCCGGACTCGGACTCGGACTCGGGCGGACCTCACACCTGTGCAGCCGGCCGGCGCCCACAGAACCCGGACCCGGACTCGGACTCGGACTCGGGCGGACCTCACACCTGTGCAGCCGGCGGCCGCTCACAGAACCCGGACCCGGACTCGGACTCGGACTCGGGCGGACCTCACACCTGTGCAGCCGGCCGGCGCCCACAGAACCCGGACCCGGATCCCGACTCGGACTCGGACTCGGGCGGACCTCACACCTGTGGAGCCGGCGGCCGCTCACAGAACCCGGACTCAGACCCAGACTCGGACTCGGGCGGACCTCACACCTGTGGAGCCGGCGGCCGCTCACAGAGCCCGGACTCAGACCCAGACTCGGACTCGGGCGGACCTCACACCTGTGCAGCCGGCGGGCTGCCCACAGAACCCGGCCTCGGATCCGGACTCGGGCGGACCGGCCTGCCCTTCCCCCCGCGCCCTGAGGCCGGCGGACAGGCAGCCCGGGGGGCGCACCCCGCGTCGCGGGGCCGGGAGGGGCTGCTGCTCGCCGCGGCCGCCACCGTGAAGGTGGTTCGGGAAGCCGTGAGGGCCGCGTCCCGAGCCCGAAGCGGGAGGAGCGTCCAGAGGAGGCGGCGGCGGGACGCGAGCTCCGTGAGCCCCGGGCCAGGTCTGCACAATGTGGCGGGGCTGGGGGGCATGCGGTGCGGTGCGGGGAGCCCTCCCTCGCACCCCGCCGCGGACCCCAGCCTCAGCCCTGCGCTCCCTGCACGTGGGCTCAACCTCGGCATCCACCCCAGCCCCGTTCGGTTCACGTTTCCCAGGTTGGGCCTTACTGTGAGTGGAAGGAACTGTTCTTCCCACATAAGGAAGAGAATTTTTGTAGAAATGATTAAGCCCTTTTACAAATAAGGGTTTTACGTGCTGTTACCTCAGAGCCTGACTCATGCGCTGATTTATTGTGTGACTAAGTAAGTTGGTTTTCCGTACTAAGTTTTTAAAGCAGGGAACGGATCAGCTGTGCTTGGGAATCCATTTGTATTATAAACTGAGGCGCGTTGAAAGGAACGTGAGGTTAAGAGACAGTTTGGGGGGGTTGCACTGGAGGGATTATAGCATCTGTGTATTTTGAGGTGAATGATTAAATGATTCAGACAAGAAAGGAGAGAATGTCTGGGAAACTGATATGTGAAGTGATGGATGAGAAGGGGTGGGATTCAGAGCCCAAGTGAGATGTGAGAAGTAGAGTAGTTTTTGAGGATGAGCAGGTCAAGGGTAAGATGATTAGGGCAGGGAGCAGGGAACTGAGACTAGGTGCTTCACGGATGTTGGCTTACAGGGTGGTAACAAGAGGAGGGGCAGAAGGAGAGAGGGATCAGGTGATGGAAAGAATGAAGACATTCCCTGGTCTTTGATTGGACTTGGTGGCATTATAAAGAGTCTTTAGTAGATGCTAGGGAAGCTACTCAGCAATACATCTACAAAACCTCTCTTAGGGTCCTTTCTTTTTGGAGATGGTTTACTTCACATTTTTCCAATTCAGACTTTATCCTCCAGTGTTGGGATTGTCCCCCGTGAGCCCTCTCCTCCCCTACATACCAATCTATATATATAAAAGCCTAAGCAACGGCAGACGGTTTGACTCTTTGACCGGTAGCTATGATGTGCACTGACCACCAGGGGGCAGATGCTCAATGCACAGGCTTGGAAACATGGAACAGACTGATGAATCTCAAAGGGGGAGGGGGAGGGCGGGAAGAGATTAACTAAAGATCTTATATGCATACTAGAGGCCTGGTGCCCAAATTCATGCACTGGTGGGGTCCCTCGGCCTGGCCTGTGGGGATTGGGCCGAAACTGGCAGTCTGACATCCCCTGAGGAGTTCCAGATTGTGAGAGGGCGCAGGCCAGGCCGAGGGACCCCACCAGTGCACGGACTCTAGTTGGTTAATAAAATTATACAGGTTTCAGGTATACAATTTTACAATGTATCTGTATATTGTATTGTGTGTTTATAATCCCAAGTCAAGTCTCCTTCCATCACCATTTATCGCCCCTTTACTTTCTACCTCCCCCACTTCCCCTTTTCCTTTGGCAATCACCATGCTATTGCCTGTGTCCATGAGTTTTTCTTTGCTTAATCTCTTCACCCTTCTCACCCAGTCCCCATTCCCCTCCCCTCTGATGGCTGTCAGTCTGTCCTCTGTATTCAGGAGTCTGTCTCCACTTTGTGAATTTATTTTGTTAATTAGATTCCACATATAAGATTCCACATATAAGTGAAATCATATGGTATTTGTCTTTCTCTGACTGGCTTATTTCACTTAGCATAACACTCTCCAGGTCCATCCATGCTGTCACAAAAGGCAAAATTTCTTTCTTTTTTTTAATGGCCCAGTAATATTCCATTGTGTAAATGTACCACAGCTTTTTTTTATCCAGTCATCTACTGATGGACACTTGGGCCACTTACATATCTTGGCTATTGTAAATAACGCTGCAGTGAACATAGGGTTGCATATATTCTTTTGAATTAGGGTTTTGGAATGTGCTACATTTTAAAGTTTTGTTTTGGCAGCCTGGCATCTGCACGGGGTTCTGCAGACAACAATTTTATCTCTGTACGGAGCATTTGGGCTTCCCCCTGTCTAATCTTGTATAAACATTTTACAAACAACGTCCCTTGGGAAGTCCTTGGCCACCGTCCAGCCTCCTAGAGCCAGATACTACATTGCTGACTTCAGGGTGGTCCTCGGGAATCGTTATTTGTTGGGACCAGGATATTTTTAAGCGTGTGAAAACACTTGTAGAGTGAGGAGAAAGCAGCATGTTAGCACTGCAGCTTTGTAAAACACTGAAGCAAAGTTCCTTTGTTCAGAGTGGCAGAATGAGAAAGGCTCAAGGCTGTTGTTCCAAGTTTTTAGAGTTAAAAGGTTTACCAAATGAGGTTTGCTTTTTCTTCATCCTCTTTAAATCCCCCCAGTCATGCTTGCTTGCTTGCTTTCAGTATTGCCAAATGAGAGAAGCCTCCAGAGTGCTGCTAAAAGCGATAATTTGGATCTTTTGGAGAAGCTGTTTGAAAAAAAGGTTAACATTAATGCTGTGAACGACGTGAGTGGAATTCACTAACGTGACAGTGACTACTCTCAGGGTGGCTTGGGTTTACACAGGTCAACTGAAATATAATAAAAATAAAAATGATTGTGCTGGATGAAATAAGGGAGATCTCTGTTGTTGGTAATTCCAGAGTGTTTATGCTAAAGGTGAAATCAGCTCTGGAATAGGCTCTGGGAGTTCCAATTTATCTTAAAGAGGGGAAGTGCATGTGGTCTTCATGCACATCTGTGCAAAGTCTGTGGGTGGGCAGTAAAGCCAACTGTCGAGGTTATGGGCCTGGGCTTGGTCCTCGATGATAGCTTGTGGATGACTTTGGCCTCACACATTCTGGGAAGGCAGAACTTTTTTTGCTACATCTCTGGGTTGTTTTCTCCCCAGTTATGTCCTGTGTGTTCGGTTCTTCCACATTTAAAATCTAAAGGCAGCATGGGTTTTCATTCTACTGCTTTTGAAATATAGTACATGTTGGGCAATGGAGCCCTTTCTGAAACCTGGCTCTTAGTTGTTCTTCGAGTGGTTGGGTTTGGGGGAGAAGCCCACTGCCAGAATAGAAATTTCCTACTGCTTGGTTTTGTGGGGATTCCCTGAGAGCCCCTCAAAGTAGGGTTTGTTAAAGTGAACTGGTTGGGGACTGTGTCAATTGCTTAGGACAATTTGTGGAGTGGTGCAGGTTAGGGATGTCGGAGGTAAATTTAATGTTAAATGAAACAGAAGTTCCAAGGCATTCAGAGGGTTCTAGCAAATGTTCCCATGGCAATATGATTTTGTAAAATATAAAGAAGTGAGAAATTTTAACTACCATCGGTTAAGTTTTCTGATTCTGGCGTCAAATGGGGCTCCCTAAAGAGTGTAAACTTCAGGTTCCACAAAACCTGGATCTGCTCCAGGCAGTGAGGTCATAGAAACTGAAGTCTTGCATCATATGCAGGGGAAGGATGTTTAGCAGTTATTCATGTGTGTATGTGAGGGGATATGTGTTTATGTATATATTATGTACATGTGTGGGTGTCTGATGTGTTATGGGTGTATATATATTCATTGTCTATATACCTCTTAGAAGAGCAAAAGTTTGCAGCATAACAATTTTAGTAACAAAAAAAAAAGAAAAAGGAAAGGAATTAAGGAAAAAAGGAGAGGAAAAAAAAGCAAGGATCTTTGAAACTGTTGTTTAGGTTAATTGAATATGTAAAGCAGTAAGAATTTTTTACTGTAATCATTTTTCCAAGTAGCAGGAAATAGATTCTTCAATATAATTTTATAACCATTTCAGTTTTTCTACATATAACTTCCTGATATTTTAAACCATATTTTTATATTAAAGTATTTGGAGAAATACTCCTGGTGAATTGTATTATTCCTTATAATGACATCTCTATTAGGCCTGTTTATGGTAAATTGTTGACATGGTTACTTGTAATGTTCCTTAAAAATCTGAGATGATAGAGATGAAAAACTGTAGGTGGTTTTATTGAATTATCTTGGATGTTGTTTTGACTTGCATTTTTATTCACAAATAAAGTTAAGGGGCTGTATAAGCCCAAATTTGACATACTTCAACATAGCTCTAGATTTCGGGTAATGTCAAGATAAGTAATGTTTTGTCTAACTTAGTTTATCACCAGTTTAGCTACCAAGGAAATCAGATGTTTAATTTAAACAGTTCTCATATTTTGCAATAAATTTTTTTATATGAAACAAAGGATAGTAAATCAATGCCCAGGCACCTTCTTTGGAAGCAAAAACAGTGTCTAGAACATGGGAAATCTGAGACAAGTTTTATTTGCAAGCAAAGCATCCGTTGTTTGAAACGCATTGAGCTGTCTCTGGACCTCTCAGGCGCACCATGGTGGCTTTCCTTCGAAGCAAAAGATATTTATAGCTTTCTTTGTTTTTATTCTCACCCGAGGATATTTTTCCCGTTGATTTTTAGAGAGAGTGAGAAGGAGAGAGGGAGACAGAGGAAAACACCAATATGAGAGACATCGATTGGTTGCCTCCGGAATGCCCCCCAGAGCCTGCAACCGAGATTCGTGCCCTTGACCAGAATCGAACCCATAATCCTTTGGTCTATAGGCCAACACTCTATCCACTGAGCCAAGCCAGCTAGGACCACAGCTTCCTTTCTCTGTGCCTATTTCTTTCTCCTCTCTTCCCCATTCCCTCCCTTTCAGAAGAATTTGTTTGCTTCAGGAAATTTATAGTCCAAAAAATCACAGAAGAAAGAACACATATGTATATATTGAAAATCTAGGAAAAATTTTTGTTATACATTATCAATATATTCTAGCCAGGAAACATTTACCATTTTTAATGATTGCATATGGGGAAAATACAACTTCTACTCTAATTTGAAATTCATTCTATTGTTACAAGCAATGATAAGTTATGCAATGAATTTCAGCATGGGGCATATCCTCCAGTGGACTGCCGAATTCTCTGGTATTTCTGATAATAGATGAAGGCAAGAGTATGCTAGATACAATTCTCACTACTTTCAAAGACAGAAACGAGTAGATAAATAATAAAAGTACAAGCCCCTGATAGAAAATTATGGTCATTCTAGAAACAGGAATCTTAAAAAGGCTAAATAAAAATCGGATTACTGAAAATACAGTTATGTTTCCTCAGATGAACCGCACAGCCCTGCATTTTGCAGTGGGGGCAAATCATTTATCTGCAGTGGATTTCTTGCTTAATCGCAAGGCCAGGGTGGATGTTGCTGATAAGGTAAGCTCATCTTCCTTTGGTAGAATGAATTGGAGCAGAATGAATGTGTGGGGAAATCTGGTCACTTCAGTTATCTTTTCTTCACATATGCACAAAATGTTTCCATTGGCAGTATTCATTTTGGAAAGGTCTTTGAGAATATATGTATTATGTGCTCTGTATTTGGCGACTAAATTGCTTATCCATTCATTGCCTTTAGGACTTAGGCTTTTATTTATTGTCCCATATTCACATTATGGCTATTAGCATGCATTTGTAAAAATAAAATGGTTGCTCAGAGTATAATTTGGGACATGGGCGATAGAAGCTAACTGGCCTCAGGGACATTAAATATTGGCTTTGCCCTGTGAACTCTGATAAAGAAATAAGGGTTGTGCTTGCTTCGGCAGCACATATACTAAAATTGGAACGATACAGAGAAGATTAGCATGGCCCCTGCGCAAAGATGACACGCAAATCCGTGAAGCGTTCCATATTAAAAAAAAAAAAGAAGGCTTAATAAACATATAGGATGTACTAGGTATCAGTCTTAGGATTTGAATATTTAGTTCCTCAAACTTGTAGGGAAAGTAATACTATAATAATCAATTTACAGATGTGGAGTCTGAGAAAGATTAAATAGCTTGCCCCCCAAAATTACATCTAAGAAGGGGTGGAGGCAGGATTTGGACCTTGCTTAACTGATTCCAGAGACCATACCATTACCCACAAATCAGCCAATGTGTCTGCTCAGATATGAAAACCATCGTGAGGACTTTCCACCCACTTTTCCCAACTTTATCTAGTACTTTACTGTGGTACAAGGAGCCCATTTGGGCTGGAGAAATCCAACATCATGTTTATCATCTCCAGTTGCAAAAAGAGATGATAGCCTTGGTTTTTAGTTAATCCAGTGGACCATGGTTTTGAAGTTAAACTGTTCAGAAGATTCCCACAGAGCTAGTCTATTTTCTCTCTGAAATGACTCTTGGGAGGGTAAGGCTCAGCGTTGCTCTACCTTCATGTCTTACAGAACTTGGGTTTAGTATGTTCTTAGTAAGTCTTTGGAAGGTAAATGAACTAGGTCCGTTCAAACCAATTGATCATCTTGTTGGTTTTGTTGGCAATCATAGACATGGTCTAGACAGATAATGATGAGAATTTCTCCTTGTTTCACCAGTAGGGTACATCCCTCTCTATTTTATTGCTCTGGTATTGTTGGGCAAGTGGATTGATCAGTAACAGAAGCAGAATGAAGAACGATACAGAGGGACACCAGAAGCACTCCAACATTGTGAGTGTAATAAGTTGTGTTATGGTAATGGTACTTAAGGAACATGTATTTTAGGTCTGGAAATTGTTGTTTATTTTTTAGTGTTAGTTAGCCTGCAAAAGATACTTTGGTCATAGACCTGACTGCGAAGAATCTATTCTTCTTTTGACATTGAAATCCTGGTACAATAACTTTTTTATTTTATTTTAATTCTTTTTTAATTGATTTTTTAGAGATGGGAAGAGAGACAGAGACAGAGAGAATGAGAGAGAGAGAGGAGAGAGAGAAAAACACGGATTTGTTGTTCCACTTATTTATGCATTCATTATAATTCATTCTTGTATGTTCCCTGACCGGGTATTAAACCCACAACCTGGGACAATGCTGAACCAACTGAGCTCGCTGGCCAGGGCCTTTACTTTAATTCTTTTTTTTTTATTAGATAAGGTATTACAAATGTGTCCTCATCCGCCCCATTAACCCCCAACCCCGCCCCCCCCCCAACCTGCACACTCATGCTCCCATCCCCCTGTTGTCCATGTCCATTGGTTTGGCTTATATACATGTATACAAGTCCTTCAGTTGATCTCTTTAATTCTTATATTAATAGACTATACAATTAAGTTTGTGTGTGTGTGTGTGTTTTTGGCATACAGTGCTATGAATTTTAACACATGTTCATAGATTCATGTAGCCACCACCCCAATCAAAATACTAAACGTTTGCATCATGCTGCTCTTTGCACTCAACCACCCCCAACCCTGGCAACCACTTATCTCTTCTCCATCTCTATAGTTTGCCTTTTTGAGAATGCCATGTAAATGATATTGTATAGTATATATAACCTTTGACACTGGCTTCTTTCACTCAGCAAAATGGCTCTGTTGTATGTATCAATAATTCCGCCCTTTTATTGCTGAATAGTATTCCACTGTATAGCTGTAACACCATTTGTTTATCCATTCACCAGTTGAAGGAAATTAGAGTTGTTTCCAGTTTTTTACCATTCCTTGATTTATTTATTTTATTTTACATTATTTTATTTTATTGTTGACAGTATTACAGATGTCTCCCATTTTCTCCCTTTTTGTCCCCCTCCACCCAACCCTTCCCCACCCCAGGTTTTCCCCATGCTATTGTCTGTGTCCATGGGTTATGCATATATGTTCTTTGGTTAATCTCTTCCTGACCCTTCCCCCACAACCTCCCACCCCACTGAAGTCTGTTATTCTGTGTTTCTGGGGGAAAGGGGAGGTTGTTTGTGTTAGAAAATATTTTATTAATTTTAGAGAGGGAGAGAGATAGAAATATCAATGATGAGAGAGAATCATTCCTGTCCCACACTGGGGATCAAGCCCACAACCTGGGCATGTGCCCTGACCGGGAATCAAACCATGACCTCCTGGTTCATAGGTCAGTGCTCTACCACTGAGCCACACTGACCGGATGTTCATTTTTTAATTGTTACAAATAAACCTTCTAAAAACATCCATGTAGCCGAAACCGGTTTGGCTCAGTGGATAGAGCGTTGGCTTGCGGACTGAAAGGTCCCAGGTTCGACTCCGGTCAAGGGCATGTACCTGGGTTGCGGGCACATCCCCAGTGGGAGATGTGCAGGAGGCAGCTGATCGATGTTTCTCTCTCATCGATGTTTCTAACTCTCTATCTCTCTCCCTTCCTCTCTGTAAAAAATCAATAAAATATATTTAAAAAATAAATAAATAAATAAATAAATAAAACAAAAAAAACATCCATGTATAGGCATTTATATAAGCACTAGAGGCCCAGTGCATGAAGTTTGTTCCTCAGCCTGACCTGTGCCCTATAACAGTCCGGGACCCCTTGGGGGATGTCTGGGAGCCCTCGCTCCTTACCACCTGCCTGCTCGCTGCTCCTTACCACTTGGCTCGCTGCTCCTTAGCACTGCCGGAGGCAGGAGAGGCTCCTGCCACTGCCGCTGCACTAGCCAGCCGTGAGCCCGGTTTCTGGCTGAGCAGTGCTCAGCATTGAGCGTCTGCCCCCTGGTGGTCAGTGCGCATCATAGCGACCAGTTATTCTGCCGTTTGGTTGATTTGCATATTAGCCTTTTATTATATAGGATAAGTTTTCATTTCTCAGGTGTAAATACCTAGGAGTGAGATTACTGGGTCATATAGTAAGTGATGTACAAGAAGCTTCCAGACAGTTTTCTAGAGTGGCTGTTCCATTTTCATTCCCACCAGCCATATAGCAGAGTTCCAATTGTTTCACATCTTCATCAGAAGTTGGTATTGTCATTGCTTAATTTTAGCCATTCTAATAGGTTTGTATTGGCTTCTCATTGTGGTTTTAATTTGCATTTCTTTAATGGGAGGTTGTGTCTTTTCTTGTGTTATTTACCCTTCATATATCTTTTTTGGTGATATATCTATTCAAATCTTTTGAATATCTTTTTAGAAATTGGTTGTTTTCTTATTGTTGATTTTGAGAGTTATTTATGTATTATAGATACAAATATTTAGTCAGACAGGTGATTTGTAAATATTTTCTCATTTTCTGTAGCTTTTTCATGTTTTTTCAGACCAAAAGTTTTAAATTTTGATAAAGTGCAATTTACTTATATATTTTTATATAGTTTTAAAAATTGACTTTAGAGAGAGAGGGAGAGGGAGAGAGAGATAGAAACATCAGCTGCCTCCTGCATGCCCCCTACTTGGGTATCAAACCAGTGACCTCTTGGTGCATGGGGCGACACTCAACCAACTGAGCCACAGCAGCAGGGATACTTATCCTATATAATAAAAGCCTAATATGCAAATTGACCAAAGGGTGGAATGGCCAGTTGCTATGACGCGCACTGACCACCAAGGGGCAGATGCTCAATGCAGAACAGCGATGGCGAACCTTTTGAGCTCTGCATGTCAGCATTTTGAAAAACCCTAACTTAACTCTGGTGTCGTGTCACATATAGAAATTTTTTGATATTTGCAACCATATTAAAACAAAGACTTATATTTTTGATATTTATTTTATATATTTAAATGCCATTTAACAAAGAAAAATCAACCAAAAAAATGAATTCGCGTGTCACCTCTGACACACGTGTCATAGGTTCACCATCACTGATGTAGGAGCTGCCCCCAGCCCGCAGGCCCTAGGCTGGCCAAGGCGGGTGCCAGTGGGGGCAACCCTCCCAATTGCCCCGCCAGTCACCCTGCAGAGGGAGGTGACCGGTGGCAGTGGGGGGTGGGGCCAGTGAGTGGGCGGTGCCAGGCTGGCCAAGGCAGATGTCAGCAGGGACCTTCCCCGCCCCCCCCGCCCCCCCCCCCCATTGCCCAGCTGGTCGCCCTGTAAAGGGAGGCGAATGGTGGTGGTGGTGGGGCGGGGCCCGTGAGTGGGCGCTGCCAGGCTGGTGGGGGTGGCCAGCGGGGGCCCTTGATCACCCCACCAGTCGCCCCACAGATTGGCCCTGATCACTGGCCAGGCCTAAGGACCCTACCTGTGCATGAATTTCTGGATCTGTTTCACCTGTACAACATTCAGGGGCCAGTCTGAGACTTGGGCAGTGGTCTAGCTGTTCTCCAAGCTTTTGTCAAGCTGTTTAGGTTCAGGTCCATGTACAGGTCAGGGGTGAGGCCAGGAATACACACATAACTTTATGGGATTGCTTTCTTGAGCTTCACTTCTCCAAGACCATCTCCCCCTATTTTCCAGCTTCAGGGCCCCTCTCCCCTTTTTCCTGGTCCTCTGACTAGAGAGCTAAGGGTGTGCTCTCGCAGCTTCACTATGTATTCTCACAGTTGGGTCTGCCTCCAGGACTAAGAGAGGAAAAGAAGTAACATGAATTCCCCCTCCCAGTCCTGCCCCCTCTCTGACCACAATTTCTCTGGTCAGAGAGAAGGATTCCCATGGTCAGAGTTTTAGGTGCTTGCCCAATCACTGCTGCTACCTCTCCTACCACAGGGTTACAGCTTTGGGAGTGAGGCTTGCCTAGGCCAGGGCCAGAAGAGAGAAAAGAAACAGGATTTCCTTTCCCTTTTCTGTCCTATGGGGTCCCCCTTCCACTCCTTAGACCAGAGAGGGCTTCTCTTGGAGCTTTTTCTGTCCCCGCCCAGGGTGTAGTTCTGTGATTTGCACTTCCATGAGTCTAAGTGGGAAGGTATGAAAGTAAAAAAAAAAACAAAAACAAAAAATCAGCAAACCCTAATTGTTTATAGTTTGGGTTCTGGTTTTCTTCCCCAATCTACCTGTTACCATTTACTTTTCAGATTTCTCAAATAGCTTCTCCATGCATTCTGTCCAGAGATTCTAGTCACATTTGGTGAGAAAGACAGGGTCCTGGTTCCCCATCTTAACCAGGACCGAAAACCCACATCTTTAATACTATACAATAAAAGCCTAATATGCTAAGTGTCTGGTCATCTGGTTGGTTATTCAACCAATCAAGGTGTAATATGCTAATGGTGTGCTAAGGCCACTCAACTGCTCGCTATAATGTGCACTGACCACCATGGGGCAGATGCTCCAACCAGTAGGTTAGCTTGCTGCTAGGGTCCGGCCGATCCCTGGCTGGCCAACCTCTCACATCCCTCCCTGGACCTGATCATGCACCAGTGGGTCCCTCGGCCTGGCCTGCGCCCTCTCGCAATCTGGGCTGAGGGACTCCTCCCACTACCACCACCCAGTACATGAATTTCATGCACCAGGCCTCTAGTGTGCTATAAAAGCAAATAGAATTGTACAATAAATACCTATGTATTCATTGCTTAGGTGGAATAGCATTTTTCTTTTAAACACAGTGTTTCTAATATATTAAATATACTACTGGTTTATGTCAGAGTATAAGTCAATTATTCACAAAATATTTTACCAACTTATTCTATTTGAGGCTTTTCCCATTTGGAAGCTTCTTGTAATTTGCTTTATGAGACTGAAGTGCTGTCAGGTAAAAGGTATAGTAATTTATGATGTGTCATTATACTCTGCCTTGACAGGTTCACTAAGTTAAATATTCCTATAACTAATGTAATTACAGTGGCATTAGTATATAACTAATAAGATGATTTTTATAATTCAAGCAATGCCAGGTTTGGTCAAACCTGGCAGCTTCTTTATTCAGTTGAGAATCCCTGACTTTGACTTGGCAAATCTGTTTTGTAAGTTCTAACACCTATTTGCAAAGAGTCAATAATTGAAGCTCTTCACCATCAGTATTTACTCGGTGCTTGTTGTGGGTAAGTCTCAATGCCAACTTCTGGGGATTCAACTAGATACAAGTTCTTGTTACTCAAAGTGTGGTCCTGGACCAGAAGCACTGGTATCACCTGGGAGCTTCTTAGAAATGCAGACTCTCAGGCCCACCCTTCACCTTTTGAATTAGAATCTGTGACTTAGCAGGATCCCCAGATGATTGTGTCTGGAAGGACTGGCATGAGATATAGTCTCTGCTTTGAGGGGCCTGTAACCTCCCGGGGGAGCAAGGACCAGGACTGTCACAGATGTGTACCATTTGAGGCACTGCATGACAAGGATCAAATGCATAGCCCACATGCTGAGGACTCCAGGTTCAACGTGGGTAGCATTTCAGAGTCTTGGGAAGAGGCAGAATAGGTAAAAGGAAGCTCTTCTTCCAGATGTGAGCAAAGGATCCCGGGTGGAGGGCACATGATGTTCAGAGAATGATGGCCATCATCTGCTCTCAGAGCTTCTTTTTCTGGGAAACTCAAGAGCAAATGTTCCCAGGGGACGTTGTTAACCTCCTCACCTATGACCAGACTGGTGATGAGGACAGGCTGTTAGTGGCGGTGGGCATTTCATACTGTATAGAGCATCGTGTACTGACAGTGACAGTAATCCATGACATGTGCTCATAAACTGCCTCAGGCATGTCAGTTTGATAGTACAAGACTTAGTTTTATGACGGTTCTCCTGGGGGGGATTAACATCTGTGAGCGGTGATTCTTTGCCTCTGAGGAACAATGGTTCCACTCCGAATTTATGGCTTCTGAGACTCAAGTTGTTTGCAGCTTGAATTCTTGGCTTTTGGATTTTATGGTCAGTGTTTGAAATCTTTAAGTGTTGGTGGATTGGAAATTAGGAGTGACCTTTTAGGGAAATTTTGAGCTCCTATCAAAATGTGATTTATACTCTATCCCAAATATTTCTGACCTCTTTTTTTGACCATATGTGAAACTGGACTTAGTGCTATTGAATATAAAGCATTAATTGTAAATTAATGGGAGGAACTGTGTTTAGGGCACATTTCTTGAAGAACCTCAACTAGTTATTGTACATGTTGTTCTTTGAGGAAAAGAGTACAGAAATTGGTAAACATTTTCTTTATACTGGAATTATAAATATTTAAATAGACTATGTAGGCCTAACTGCATAATACACATCAGCAACAATGTAATATTTTTTATCCAAATGTTTTAAATTTATAGTTTGTTGAATACACAGATATGGAACCTGCAGATATGAAGGACCAACGGTATATACATATACACATATGAGTTTTTCTGGTCATTGCTTGTTTTATAAAAATGGGATTATGTTATATTTTATCTGCATCTTATTTTTTATATTTTAATAGCTACCTCATGGAAAGCACTCCAAGTCAATTGTTGTAGCTCTAATTCACGATTTTTAATGGCTGCATGATGTGTTCCCTAATTTGTTCAACATTCCTATATTGATAGACATTTGCCTTGCTCCCAATTTTAAGGGTTAAAATTAATATCCTTGTTGATATAACATTAGTTCTTAAAACTTATTTTCATAGGATAGATTCCCAGGAGTGGGATTGCTGGTTGTATTTAAAATTTTAATAGAGATTGACAGATTGCTTAAACATAATGGCTTCATTTTCCACTGATACCTTTTTTGGTACACTTTTCAATTGGTTTAATTGTCTTTTTCTTGTTGATTTGCAAGAGTGCTTATATATTAGAGAAAGTAACCATTTATCTTTATTAAGAAACATTTAGCGAATCAATCCTTTGTTATGGACTTTGTTTATCAACAGTCTTTTATAACTTCTGGATTAAGATATTGTGCATTGCAGTCTAGATTTTCTCCTAAGGTATTTACTGTTTGTGTGCTTTTGTGTGTTTGTGATAAGATATAGGACTTAATTTTATTTTCTTCCAGATAGAGAACCACTTGTGCCTGCACCATTTATTTGTTTTCCCCATAGAAACGAAATATCATCTTTGCTGTATATGAAAGTCTCTCCCTGTTTCTTACTTTTCAACAGTTGACTGTTAACTTGGCTTTTGGTGACTTCACATGCGTTCTTTTCTTCTCTTCTTGGGAAAGCATGGCTTGACAGTAATTCACCTTGCAGCCTGGTCTGGAGGCCTCAAGATCATGCTCATGCTGGTTAGAGCTGGAGCAGACCAGAGAGCCACGAATAGGGTCGGTATGTGGGTCACTCCTGGACATAAGCTCTCACCTCACAGTGCAGGAAGGGGAGGTCTTGAGATCACTATGTGATTACCTCCTCTAACCTGGCTTTCCTCAGGATGGAATGGCTGCCCTTCACTTCACAGCTCAGAGCAATAATGTGCGCATTGTGGAGTACCTCACTCAAGATCTGCACCTGAAGGACCTGGACCAGCCTGATGAGGTACACTTGCTGTGGTAGGACAGGTCTCCCATACACCCCTATCAACTTCCCCTTTCTTTCTGCCCCTGCTGGAATGCCAGTGCAGCCAGCACAAACCTACAGCCGGCTCTTCCATCGCCCTGGCAGAACCATGGAGCAGAAGGGAAGTGCGGGTGCTGGCCATGGCCCTGGCTCTGGTAGTAAGGAAGCCACCAGATCCCTTCTTCCCTCTCTACTCCCTCATCCTGGCAGGGGTGTGGGCAGCATCCACAACTGTTTGGTATTCACAATGAGTAACCACACTTTACCCTATGATGCCTGGCCTTTTAGGAATGTACTTGACCCAAGGCTCTACAGTGCCGGAAGCCAATTCCAGCATGTCATAATTGCAAGAGTTTCATCAAAAGGTTGATGGAACTTGGGGACTCAACAAGGGCTGAGTCACATGTGTTGTCACCTGTTGGGAGTGGCTGAGGGCATTTCCCCAAACCTGAAAAGGGATGATTGCTTAGCTGCCAGACAGCTCAGGGCATCTTAATCTACATGTTATTGCCTCCTACTGGCCAAACACTTGAACAGCTGTAGGCAAATTCTTCCAATCTGACAATGGGTTCTGTACCTAACCCTACCCTTTGAAGTGTATATCTACACCTCACCTTAGGACAAATTGTGTTAATAAAAAGCAAAGGGTCCTGAGAAAAGGAGATCTTAGTTTCTTTAGCTAAGCTCCTCTGACTCCCAAATGCCTTTCAAAATTATGCTTCGTCTCTGGACTCTTTAAGTTACACACAGCCCTTCTCCAGATTGCTGGACCCTTCTAGATGCTGGAACAAGAACCCTGGCACTACAGTAATGAGCCATGGAATATAATGCAATTTTATCATATTTGCCCATGTTTCTTTTGTTTTCATAAGGAGATATAATAACAGCTTTTGAGTAGTTATTAGTGTGCTAGGTACAGAGGAAAGCTACTTACATTCACTATTTAAAAGTGAGAGACTAGAGCCTGGCACACATGGATGTTAAACAAATCATTGCTGAATGAATGAATTATCCTATTCATCTGCACAATAATTTTATAATGAAGAAAATAGTGTGTTCATTGTTAAAGGTAAGGAAGTTGAGGCTCAGAGAGGCTAAGTACTTGATCTGAAGTCCCAAAATTAGAAAGTGAAAGAGCCAGATTGTGTGTTCAGGTCTGGCTGACTCCACTTACCGTGCAGTACTGTGTCTCTTTTCAGATGACAGTGGCCATTGCCCACATGCTAGGGATTGTCTTTTCTCTGCAGTATCTCTTAGGTGTTTTTTTCATAGGATAGAATTCTCTGTGAGGTTGGCTTTTTTTGGGGGGGGGGTGCATTTTTATTTTGAATGAAACCACCTTTTCACTGTACCTCCAGAACATTATTTTCCATAAAAGCCTCTAAAAGTTAGTCAGCAATATTTACTTCATTTTATTTCTTTTAAAAAAACTTTTACATTTTTTCCTGACCTCAGTCTAAAAACAATAACAAAAGCTATTTCTTCAAATAAAGTCTATAAATTTCTTTTACTTCCTCTGAGTATGACTAAGCAACTATACATTTATAGCTTGGAGGTAGAGAGGCTTGGGCTATGGTCTGGGCATATATTATCTATGTGGCTCTAAGCAAGTTCTCCAACTGCTGAAAGCCTCAGTATCTCCATCTGTACAATGGGAATAATAAAATCTACTTCATGGTAGCACCAAGGGAATGATTGGAGGGAGATTGACCTCTGTATAATTTTTTTTTCAGCAACACCCCCATTTCTTGATGTAGACAATTGGCATTTTGTCAATTTTTTATGTAAAAATGGCTATGCTGATGAGCTTCATGGTGAGCCATTCCATCACCCCTTTCCAATCAGACATTACCCCTAAAACATTTTTATGTAGCAAATATTGGAGCAGCCACTGTTGGAATGCTTAAATGAGTTAATGACTAAAGCACTTAGCAA
This sequence comes from Myotis myotis, assembly GCF_014108235.1. Lineage (NCBI taxonomy): Eukaryota > Metazoa > Chordata > Mammalia > Chiroptera > Vespertilionidae > Myotis > Myotis myotis. The sequence continues at coordinate 40,551,416 of NW_023416357.1, forward strand.
AAAGCACTTGGCACATGGTAAGTGTTCACTAAATGATAGCTATTATAACAATTATTATAGGATAAAGTCCACTATCTGATTTCCTCAAACCGATAATTACAGTCAGATAGCATCTAGTGTCAGGGAAAAGTTGGATCATTCTGGTTTGATGGATGCTGAGTAGGGGTGCAGCCTCTGAATGAATTCTATTCAGTTCAATTAGCAGGTATTTGTTGAGGGCCTGTCATATATAAGACACACGACTGTCTTCCCTTTTTGTGGACTCTGGGTGCTTTCATGGGAGACAGCAATGTGTGGAGAGGACCAGGCGGGCTGAAAGGGCTCAAAGGTCAAAGCACATTTGTGGAGACCCTCCCCTATTTCAAGAGCTTCTTCTGGCCAGCAACCTTTGTGAAGGTGGAGCAGTCTTTTCTATCAAACTAGAGGCCCGGTGCACGACATTCGTGCATGGGGTTGGGGGGTTCCTCAGTGCGGCCTTTCACAGTCCAGGAGCCCTTGGGGGATGTCTGACTGGCCTAAGCCGCAGTAGAACATCCTTAGTGCTGAGCTCCGCTCAGCTGGGTTTGTGGCTGAGCGGAGCTCTCGCTGTGGGAGCACACTGATCACCAGGGGGCAGCTCCTGCATTGAGCGTCTGCCCCCTGGTGGTCAGTGTGCATCATAGTGACTTGTCATTCTGCTGTTTGGTCGATTTGCATATCACCCTTTTATTACATAGGTTGTGTTTCATCTCGTCAGCTGGTCTGGGTTTGTCCTGCTCCACCCTTCTTCCTCCTCCTCTGACTATCTGTTGGGTAAAAGGCTGAGGAGCCTCGGCAACGGGCTGTGCAAGCTACATGTCCAGCTGAGAGATCTTAAAAGAAAGATGGCTCTAGAGATATATGAGGAATGAACAAATAATGAGCACACTTGGTCATCTAGGGAGAGAAGAATCTCTGAGTCCACTTTTAGTACTGTAAGAAACTTGGATTGATCAATTCCAAAGACAAAGTCTACTCTTTTTCTAAGATCTGTAGGTGGGGTGAAGGATGCTGGCAAAAGCTAGTGGGAGCACGGGGTCTATGAATTTATCATTAGGTTTTCTGTCAGTGTTTGCTTAAAAGTATTGTGGAGCTCGTGAGCACATTTGATAGAAAAGACTGCTCTACCTTCACGGTTGGCCCTCTGGCATAGTGTCTTATCAACAGAAAGTGATTAAGAGCCTGCTTATCTGCCCAGGCTTAGTGAAGTCCTTTCTTTAGCATGGAGGGAACTCCAGATGCTAGCAAGGAAAGCTCTACTGTGCAGAGGTCTTATTAATAAAATGGATTTGTCTGGGATTCCCGTGGAAATGGATGGTCAGGTTGGACTTTGGGTGCCCGTTAATGACTGTTTATTAACATTTTTGCTGAATTTGGTAACTTGTCAAATATGATGACCCTGGCAGTAAACTTAAAAATGAAAAATAGAAAGAGATTAATCAAAGAACATATATGTATATATGCATAACCCATGGACACAGACAATGGCATGGGGAAAACCTGGGTAGGTTGGGGGTTGGGTGGAGGGGGGCAAAAAGGGAGAAAATTGGAGACATCTGTAATACTGTTAACCATAAAATAAAATTTAAAAAAAGAAAAATAATTTCTAATCAACAATTGCAACTCTTAAGACTTACATGCAAAAAATTTAAATGCACTAAATTAAAACGTGTTAGGTTAAATATACATTAAGTTAATACAGGAAATAAGGAGCAGGCATTCTGGGCCCTCCTTATTTTTGTTAGTAGGAAAGGGAATCAGTAACCTGAGCTGGGAAGGCATTGTGATTTGTCTGGGCCCCGAAGTCTGGGGCTCTGACACCAGGCTCTACTTTTCTCCTGGTGGAAAAATCTCCCTGCCCCCTTGCCTTCAAAGTGAGAGGTAGTCCTATGAGATGTAGTGGATAGAGGCCTATCCAGTTAAAAAGGGTCAGGTGGCTAAAAATGAAATGACATAATCAGAAACTATATTTAAAAACATTTATTTAAAAATTCCTGTCGTTATTTTGCCTACATGTACTAGGATGGTAGAAAAGATTTATATTGCATTTTACTATTTCTTTAGGCTATGTTTGGTTTTTTCTATTTACTAGATGGGATGCTGCTGCCCGATTCATGAACTGTTGAATAAAGCCATTTAGATCTTTAACTTAATATACATATACTTTATGATATTTCTGATGTTCATAAGGTACAGATTACTTTGTATAAATTGGCTTTCACTTGTTGTTGATGGTCACATTTTTAAAGGGCATTCAAAGTTTAAAGGAACAACTGTTTTGTTGGCAAGGAAAGATGTTTCATTTGTGATAACCTCCCATTTCCTGCCAGGCTATTCTTTGTGGGTGGGTCCTCTTATCACTTTGTTTCAATATGCAGAAATGCAAGACTTATGGCAAAGGTAAAAGAATAAGGCCATTTTAAAGTTGAACAGAGCCTCTGAGATACTCCTAGCAGTGTCTGTCCCCAATTTACTAAATATGTATTAGTTAGAATTCTTTCTGTTATGAGTTGGGGGAAAATGGGGAGCAGCTTAATCTAGATTAAGAAATAAGGTAATTTATTAACTCCTAAATTTGAGGGTATATCTGGCTAGCTTCAGGCATGGCTGGATCCATCTCCTGGCTTTCTCTGTGTTGGCATTATTGATAGGTATACTCTCCACAAGGTGGGAAAGACAGCTGCTAGCAACCTCCAGTTTATACTCTTATGGACATTCTTAAGTATTTTATTTATTCACTTATTTACTTTTATATATGTTTTTATTGGTTTTAGAGAGAGAGGAAGCGAGAGGGAGAGAGAGAGAAACATTGATGTGAGAGAGTAACACCAATCAGTTGCCTCTCATATGTACCCCGACCATGGATGGAACCCATAAACTGGGTGTGTGCCCTGATCAGGAATTGACCAGCAACCTTTTGGTGCCTGGGATGATAGTCAACCAACTGAGCCATACTGGCCAGGGCTGAACAATGCCTACTTTCTTGATTCCATTTCATATAGACCAGCGGGTCGCGACCCCTTTGGCGGTTGAACGACCCTTTCATAGGAGTCGCCTAAGACCATCCTGCATATTAGATATTTACATTATGATTCATAACAGTAGTAACATTACAGTTATGAAGTAGCAACGAAAATAATTTTATGGTTGGGTCACAACATGAGGAACTATATTTAAAGGGCCAGAAGGTTGAGAACCACTGTTCTAGGAGCATTTAAGCCAGGCTTTTAGCCAAGGACCCTGGCCAACAGGGGAGCCTCCATTTGTTTATTTGTGTGTGTGTGTGCACTCTTTTCTGACCATCTGGTGAGATGATCAGGATTAATGGATTTAACTTAATTAAAGACGATCCCAGGAACTTGGTTCTTTTGGATGAAAGTTAGGACAGATGTTTTAGAAACTCAAAATGAACATGAATCACCTTGGGTGGATTGTAGGTGTGCTGTGCCTTCAGGAATCACTATAGAGATGGAGTCCTGAGGTCACAGGGTTTAAGTTAAAGTCTTAGTCGTGCTTGCCCTGCTCTGTTTTAATGCTTGACCACTGGAATGTGTGTACTTGGGTTTCATCCACCTTTTGGCTATTTTTGAGTCAGGGCCCATTGGGGAGAACTCGTAACATCCAGCAAACTGTAATTACAGGTTATGATAGGCTTCCTTGCACAAAGTAGAGTGTCTGTGATATTGCTAGCCTTTTGGACAAGGCCCATAACATCCATACCGTCCCCGGCTGCCTCTGTTTCTTGGGAGAAGCTGTTGCCAGAGCAGCTGGAGTGGCCTATGTGAATATGCTCTAGACTAGAGCAATTGCCTCCAAACATGATTGGTAGCAAACCCATGTCAGGAAACAAAGTTTGTGCGTGTGCCGGCCACATATATATTTTTAGTTAACACATTACAAAACATATGCCTGAAATAGACATTTTAAAAAATTGAGATAAGAATCAAGATAAACAGCAGTTCTCATATTTCCCCGACACTGAATTGATTCCCTTGTATACCTCTCGTGTGTTTTCCTGCCAGTTTTCTTTGAGTTCCCATGCATGTATACATTGTAGTGGATGCCCCAAATTCATTTAGTTTATTATTTAGTTAGTTTATTTCAGTTTTCCTTTATTATATGCTATCATGAACCTCTTGGTGCATAACCCTTAGTTTGAATTCCTCACTATTTCCTTTGGGTGTATTCTTAGAGGTAGGATTGTTGGATCAAAGATACGAACGTTTATTAGGCTCTTAATATGTTAAAGATGTGAATTCTTTCCTTCACATTTTGTGCAAATGTTTTTCCACTGGGGGTTGCCTTTTGGCATCTCTTTTCCTGGGAAAATGAGAAGGTAGGTTATGAGGAGAAATTGTGTTGCAACAGATGGCTGTCCCAGGCACTCAGGTGAGGCAGCGGGGACACCGTTTTTCCATCTGGTTGGAATGGGAACTTGTTCCCATGCTCTTGCTCCCGTTACCATGATGGTTCATATCGAAAGAGCTACAGGTAGAACCTCTGAGCTGTCCTGATGCAGTTCTTAAGGATGTTTTTCTTAACATCCAACAGGGGAAATGGTTTTAGGAAAGAATCTGCACGAGGAGGGGAAACTGTCCAAGTAGTTGTTATATGAGACCAGTTTCTTTTCTCTCTCTGTTTTGGCCTAAACTAAACTCACTCTGTCCTGTTAGGTTTGTCATAAGTTTCAAGAAACTTAATTATTACGGAAATAGCATGTTACTTTAAAAAAAAATGACATACAACATTTTAAGTCATTTTTAAAGGTTAAAGCTGCACTTGGTACACATGTGCTTCTATTTTTGTGTTTCACTGCATCATAAGTCCTTGTTTCTGTGATTATCTTTCTTAAAAAGCTGTTACCGTCTGATGGGTAGGGTCTGTGTCATATTTGTCTTTTCCATCCCAGTGCCTAGCAGTGCCTAGCAGTGATAGATAGTAGGTGTCTATTAAGTGTTTTCTGGATAAATTAACAAAGGTTAAGGTTATGAGTGATGGAGGGAAACAGTTTGAAAGGAGGCAGCATAACAGAGTAAAGAATGCAGGTTTGGGAGCCAAACAGCTGGACTGCATCGTAGTTTTGCCACGTTCCAACTGAGGCTCAGTTTCTTTATCTGTAAAATGAAGATAATATTAATTCTGATCTCATGGGGTTGTTGTGGAACTTAACTGTGCCAAAGCATAGTCTTGGCAAAATATGTTGGCACATAGATGCTTAATAAATGCTATCCATTATCAAGAGTAATGCACAAATGCTATCCATTAGTAAGAGTAAAGCACACTGTTTCTCAAGCAGCTTCATTCCATGACAAGAGGTAATTAATTTTTACATTTTTCCTTTTGTTAGAATGGAGAAACACCCTTCGTCCTAGCTGTTGGAGGAGGTCATGGAGAATGCAGCAAAGTGCTGGTGGCAGCAGGACGTGCTATCAACATTCCAAATAAAGTATGTGTTCCACTCACACAGTGGGAGGGGCACTCAGGATGCTCTCTGGGTAATCTGGTCCTGTGTTGGTCCACTCACTGGGCTTCTGTAGAGTTAATATTTATAATTGGTTTTGTTTGGGGTAAACAGTATTGATTTATCTCTGATATCCCCTAGTTAATGTCTCCTCAAAAGCAATGCCATTCTCCCTAGTTATTTTTTAATTTTTCATTTAAAAAAATTTTTAGAGAGAGGAAGGGAAGGAGGGAGAGGGAAAGGGAGGAGAGAGAGAGAGAGCGGGAGAGAGAGAGAAAGAGAAACATCAGTGTAAGAGAGAAACATTGAGTGGTTGTTTCCCTTATGTGCCCTGACTGGGGGTTGAACCCGAAACCCAGGCATGCACCCTGGCTGGGAAGTGAACCTGCCACCTTTTTGGTGTACGGGAGGACATTCCAACCAACTGAGCCACACAGGCCAGGGCTCTCCCTATTTATTTGGGGAAGGAATAATTGAAAATGGGGCAAAAGGAGCAGATAGTTGTTACTTCTCAAATACAGAGGCACTCTTATTTTGCTTTATTTTCACCCTACCGACTAGTGCGTGCCTGGTTTTTGTCAACCCATAGTAGGAGTTGACAAAAAAAAAATTTTTTTTAATTGTGTGCAAGCCCAGGGGTCAGTCTGGAGCAGCCATGGGCAAACTACAGCCCGCGGGCCGGATCCGCCCGTTTGAAATGAATACAACTAAAAAAAAAAAAAAAAAGACCGTACCCTTTTATGTAATGATGTTTACTTTGAATTTATATTAGTTCACACAAACACTCCATCCATGCTTTTGTTCCGGCCCTCTGGTCCAGTTTATGAACCCATTGTGGCCCTCAAGTCAAAAAGTTTGCCCACCCCTGCCCTGGAGAAGGCAGGAAGGTGCCTTCCTGTGAAGACAAAACACTTTGGTGCTAAGAACCTTTGACGTCGATCTTCATTTTTTAGCCGAGAAAACTGGAATTTAGAAAAGCTAAGGAAGTCATGCAGGATCACATGACCAGCTAATGGCAGTGCGAAGGGGACAGCTCACGTGCTTGAGCTCCTGGCCTTGTCTGTCGATGGTTTTACTTTCCTTTCCTATTTAAATTATAATGAAAATAACAAAAGCTTTTGAACAGTACCAAGAGGCATATGATGGAAAATGTCTTATTCCACCTCAACTTTGAAATCTCACCTCCTCAGAATTAACATTATTAATAGTTTACTTAATCTTACATGGAAAATGTGGTTAAACACACGCACATAGCCACACCGACACCACATTCATGGTAGCCGTATATACTGCTCTGCACCCTGTTTTTGTTTAACTTGCCATAGATCTTGGAGATCTCTCCATATCTGCACAACGGATAAACAGTTCCTCTTCAGAAGTGTTAGAGGATAAAGCCCCAAACGGGTACTACTTTGTACCCTTTCATTCTGCTGGCAGGCGTATACATTTATTTGACCCTCTTGAAAAGCAATTGATCACTTTTCTTCCACCCAAGTTTCAGGAATTATTTATTTTTAAAACACCTGAGGATGTTTTTCATGGATTCTAGTGAGAGAGGGAGCGGGAGAGAGAGAAACATCGATGTGAGTGAGAAACACTGATTGGTTGCCTCATGCACACACCTTAATCAGGGATTGGACCTGCAACCTGGGTATGTGCCCTGACTGGGAATCAAACCCGAGACACTTTGGGGCACGGGACGACACCCCAACCACTGAGCAACACCGGCCAGGGCAGAGCAATTATTTTAAGGGGATGATCTAAAAGGGGGAAATAAGCCTCATGCGTTAAAATAGATGTTACAGTTGGCTTTGTAATGTCTTTTACAAGCTCACTTCTCCCCGCCTGAAGCTGCAGGCCCCATGTCCACATTCTTATGGCCTTGGCCTCATCTAGGCGGTCTGGAAATTGTCCTGAGTCCATTTTTTCAGCTTTTATGTTATCTTGAGTTTTCCCTCTGAGCTCATTAACGTACTTCCTGGATCTACAGCCTCAGCCCCCACTGGCGTTCCATACCTGCCTCTGACCAATCTAGTGAGGACCGCAGGGAAGCAGGCCGTGGATGCAAGAAGCCAGCAGCATGGCTGCACATTACCCACGGGGCATGGCTAGACTCATTTTGCTTTCACATCTGTGGGTGATTACTGTGTACGCTCTTGGAAGTGCTTCCCCCGCTGACATTGATTAGTCTTGGTCTCCAGGAGATTGCTTTTGTGTCCCCACTCCCAACCAACGGGGGGTGGTGGTAAAGGGTTGAGTCATTGCAGAGGAGGTAATTGAAGTAGATTATGGATTTAGCTGATGGTCGACTTCCTCCATTAGTGCTGGATGGAGAGACTGCCCAGAGTTGGGCAATAGGCTCTCTTCAGGCCGTACTCACTGCCTGGGTCCAGAACAGACTTCTGTAGACCCTAAGAGCTCATATTTCTGGGGGTCCTCTCCTCACATCTTATTAAACAGATTTAAATTGCCCCACATTTCACATCAAATAATTTTTTTTTTTCTGAAACTTATTTTTAAAGGCTCTTTTATTTGCGCTTTCATAATTATTTGGATATGGTAAACTCCCCTAATTTATGATTGATTTCTTAAGACCTCTGTTCATACTTGGGAATTTCAGGAAGGTGAAAAAATGTAACCTACAAATTGCTTACAAATGTAATGAATATTTTATGAATATTTCATTTAACAATCAATGAAGTATGAATGTCACTTAAATATTTATTTACTTCAATTTCGTGGTTTTCTTTTGGTATCTTGGAACTTTTTTTTTTTAAAGATTTCAGATATTTCTTTGGCTCTGAAAGGTCTGGAGGCCTATGCACTGTGCCTGTGGCACCTCACGGGTACAATGCCGCAGATGCCCACAGCTCTTCCTCTATAGCAGTGGTCGGCAAACTCATTAGTCAACAGAGCCAAATATCAACAGTACAACGATTGAAATTTCTTTTGATAGCCAAATTTTTTAAACTTAAACTATATAGGTAGGTACATTGTTATTCATTTAATTAGGGTACTCCTAAGGCTTAGGAAGAGCCACACTCATGGGGCCAAAGAGCCGCATGTGGCTCGAGAGCCACAGTTTGCCGACCACTGCTATAGGGTCCCTGGCTTTGGGTTCTTCACAAACTTGTTTCTGCTTCAGATCTCCCTGATCTCAGTCTAAATGTCACCCCATCCAAGAAGTCTTTCTTGACCCTTTACTGGAAAGTAGTCATCCAGTCCTATTTTACTTCTCATTGTAGCACTTATCCTTAGCTGATATTAGTCTTTTAATAACATCTAGAGTCTAATAAATTCATTCTTGACTGATCTACCAATCTATGAACCTATAGATCAATTTGTTTAGCCCACTCCCACAGAGATCTAGTCAGTCTCCTCAAACCCCCCCAATATCTAACATAGTGCCCGACACAGAAAAAGTGTGCAATAATTTTTTATGAAGTGAATAAGATTATAATTATGATTACTATACACATTTACTAGCTCATTTATTGTCCCAGTATTGCTGTGTTTTGAGAGAAAGAGATAGGGTGGTGTGATAAGCAGAACAGTGGCCCCCAGCCTAATCCTGGGAATCTGTGAGTACGTTATGGTACCTGGCAAAGGGAAATTTAGGTTGCGGAGGGAGTTAAGGTTGTTTGTCACCTGACCTTATAATGGGAGTATCCTGCATTATCTAGTCGATGCTGATATAATCACAAGGGTCCTTTAAAGCGGACGAGGGAGGTGGGCAAAGCGGTCAGAGGGAGGCAATATGAGAAGGACTCCATGCACCCTCGCCAGCTTTGAAGATGGAGGAAGGGGGCTGTGAACCAAGGGATGTGAGTGGCTTCTATAAAACGGAAAAGGCCAAGGTGTGGATTCTTCTGAAAGCCTCCAAAAAGGCCTTTATTTTAGCCCAGTAAGACCCATTTCAGACTTCTGACTTTCAGGCCAGTAAGATAATACATTTGTATTGTTTAAGCCACCAAGTTTATGGTGCTTTGTTAATAATAGCAATAAAAAACCAATGTAGGTGGTAATGTCATTTCTATAGAGGAGGACAAAGTGGCTCATATCTGAGAGGCCACTTATCCAAGGTTATAAAGGCATTTGATATCAACTCATGCTACACTAGTTGGTCAGAATGTGTATTTTTCCTGTTAGCATCTGTTCCACTTATCTATTGCATCATAACAAACCAGCCCAAAGTGCAGTGGCTTAAAACAATGCATGATTGTCTTTTGTGGCTCTGAGGGTTGACCGGGCCCAGCTGGGAGATGCTTCCTCTAGGTCTATTATGTGGTTGCAGTGAGATGTCAGTCAGGCCTTCAGTCATCTGAAGGCTTAACAGAGGTGGGTGTCCACAGTGGCTCACTCGCATGCCTTGGTCTTCTCATGGCATGGCAACTGGCTTCTATGAGGTAGGAAGCAGAAGCTGCCAGGCCAGTAGGGGCCGCACCTGGCACTGGCACGCTGTCACTTCTGCCATATTCTATTAGTCAAAGCAATTACAGGGTCTAACCAGATTCAAGGGGGCAAAGAAATAAACTCCACTGCTTGATGGGGGAGTGGCAGGGTCACGCTGCAGAAGAGCATGTGGGAGAGGAGATACTTGTGCAGCCATTTTAGGAAAACATACTCTCCTACAGCATCCTTGGGCCCAAAAACTGTGAAGCAACACTACAATGAATTAAACAATAGCTATGTGCTGGCCTTGTATTATTGCAAGGCACCTGCTGGGCCTTGTGGAAGATGGCAGGATAGTCAAGAGTAGGCCCTGACCTAAAGCAGTTTGACATCTAGTGTGGGCACTGGGTGAAGACATTTAAGCACAGGGAGCTGTAAGAGGCAGCTGCTGGCAGTGGAGGGGAGGAAATGCTAAAGGGGTTGGGAAAAAGCGCCATGAGGAATGCTGCAGCCTTCCCTCAGCATCGGTCACGCTAAGCTTTGGCAAAGGGGAGAGCTGCTAGCAAACAGGCAAGGAGGCAGGAGAGTGCTGAGGCGTTTCTTGGGACCAATACCACGTCAGCTATTTTGGCTCAAGGGGGCGGGGTGGGGTTGCAGGGTGAATAGAGAGAAGACTTGGCTCTAGTCTACTTTGTGCTTCCTGGAGAAGGGAAACAGAGATTTAACCGATATTTGCCTGAGGCATGTATTCCTCTGACTCTTTAGTGGAAAACATGTAGAAGCAACACAGAACCTCCCCAAATTATCAAAACACATTGGATTTTCTTTATTAAATAGTCATACCACTTCATTGAATTAATTGACTGCCATGTGATGAATGCCAGAAAGCATGCTGGATTCTAATGGGAAGCCCTCTGTGCCCTTTCCACCTGTTTCTTGCAGCTCAATACCAGTGCTTTGCAGATAGCAACCCAGAATGGCCACACAGCCCTTGTCAGCCTTCTTCTCAGGGAGAACGCTGATCTGCACCAGAATGTGACGGTGAGTCTATTCCGATCACTCGGACTCAGATGGTAGCGCTGGGAGGCTGGCCTCTGGGAGATGCTCCTCGCAGATACGCGGTGGGGACGGGTGCTCACAAAGAAGGGATTCTTTCTGGGAAGGCCGACTGACTTCTTTTGGAGACTGAGTCTTAATCTTGAGAAATAAAATCCGAGGAATGAAATTTAGAAAGTCATTGAAGTTCCTGGAGAAAATGAAATCTGTGTGGTTTAAACATTTATATTTGCTATGTGTCTAGAGATGCCATTCTTCTTGTATTAAATTCATCAGTCTGGGCAAATGATGAAGCTGCTGTCAATAGGAAGGAGAAAGATCACGTTCCCTCCTTCAGGAACAATCTTGTTTTTCTTTTGAAAGTCAATCCTTTAGGCTGATTTCGGTTTTCTGAAGTTTGAATTGGCTTTGGTAAAACTTACAAAGGTTCTCTGTGCTGGAATTAGATGGGAAACATTCCTCTATTTTTCACCCTGTTTTTCTTTCCTCCTGTGAGAATATTATTTCCTCGGATCTTGCTTAACCATTACTATTTATTGTATTAACTCCAGAGAAGCGATGTGCTTTCAGCCACGGCTGGTAGTTTTGGGAGAAGGGCGTTGAGGAATTGGCCCGGAACTTGCCTGGCCCATCCAGAGATGCTTCCTTGTCCTCAGGAGGGGCTGGGCCCCAGCAGGGCCGGTGGTCCAGCAGGAAGGACACTGCCCGCTCCCTGGGAGGGGGGATACTTGTTCCTCCTCTCTTTTTTTTCATGCTCAGTGTGTCAAGAGGGAAGGTTCCTCCTGAGCAGATGGGGCCTGTGCAGAAAGCCTTCCCTTCACATTGCCCCCTCCAGCCCCATCTGTCTCCCATTTCCCTTGATCACCCTCTGCCCACTCCCACATATGCTCTCCTGCTGCTCTCTACTTTCCTCCAAAGCCCTTACCATAACATGTAATTGTATATTTATTTTGTGACTAAAAAACAAACAAGCACCACTTAATATTTGCTTCCCCCACTAGATTGGAAGATTCCTGAGAATGGGCCATGATCACCACTCAGTCCCTAGTGTCTTGAAAAGAGCCTGGGCTTCAGGGTATAGTTCTAGAATGAATGAAGGGGGAAGCTGGTCGCTGGTGAGCAGGTTTGCTGCCCAGCCTTGGGATGGAGATGACTGCTGAGCACGGACTAGGGGTCATCCCTGTGCTGGGCAAGTCGGTACTCAGAGTATTAGGAATTGTCTGCAGAAATGAGTCACTTTTTTATATGAAGGAGGAAGCCAGAATGTTTGTATTTGAAATTTTTGTTTCTTTCTGTAGCCTAAGGCGTCCGCCCTTCGTTTAGCTGTTATCAACAACCACATCGCCTGGTCAACAGCTTAATAAGTGCACAGCATGACACTGACGTCTTAAATCAGGTAAGTCAGGCAAGTCAGAACCTGGAGTGTCTCATATGTTCCAGCACAGTGTGTGTTTAGGGGTAGTTTTGATCAAGTTCAAGGCGCTCTAAAATGTCCTGAGAGGAATGTGCACATTCTTTTTATCCTTGTTTTCTCTGTAACCTGCACACAAATACTTCATCTTTTTCAAACACACAAACGGGGCTCTGCCACTACATTTATTTAATGGGCCTGGCGTTTCTGATAGATGATCAGTAGCTCAGAGGTAAGTTCCCAGAGGCTCTTTAAATGAAAAGCTCCGCCCCCAGTTGAGATGTTGTCATTGGGGGCGAGGGAGGGGAGGTGCTTTGCCACGAGAAGGAAGCTTTGTTTCTATAGTATAGACCAGGGGTGGGCGAACTTTTTGACTTGAGGGCCACAATGGGTTCTTAAACTGGACCAGAGGGCCGGAACAAAAGCATGGATGGAGTGTTTGTGTGAACTAATATAAATTCAAAGTAAACATCATTACATAAAAGGGTACGGTCTTTTTTTTCAATAGTTTTATTCATTTCAAACTGGCCGGATCCAGCCCTCGGGCCGTAGTTTGCCCACGGCTGTTATAGACAGTATTTTAGCCCAGAGGCAAAATCTTGGAATAAAAATCACCATGATTTCAATCCACGGGAGCAGCATCGAATACCCCATAAAAGGAATCCATTTCTGGCTGGAAGTGGACAGGTGGGGGTGGGAGAGTGAAGAGGGTGGGGATGGGCCTGCCCTCAGGCGGCTGCCCTCTCCCAGGAGCTGCTGGGAGGGAATGGGAAGGGAAGCTCTCCGGAGAGGAGCCCTCCCAGAACCCTGAGGCTGCCTCTTCCCAGAGAAGCCTGGGCTGTGCCCTGGGGTGGAGCCGGCCAGGTGGGTGGGCATGCCAGCTAACCTGCTGCACATCTGTCCACCGGGGCACCCACTCAGATCTGTGTCGTCTCCTCGGAGCTCACCTGTGCCCTGAGCTGATGGAGACCATTGCCCTTCTGTGCCTCCTTACCCGGGGACCTTCCTCCTTCCCCATCTTCTATCCCAAAAGTTTGGGGGAAGAAAAGCTCCTCTTGTTCTTAAATATACGTATGTGCTCAGCTATGTTAATGCCCTTTCCTACTAGATCCACTCCAGAGAAGGAGGGTATGCTAGCTACCATCCAGTTATAAAACCAGACTTGATTGTTTTAATTTGTTGTTAGACCAGGAATGCATTTAGTATATGAAAATAAGAAAACATAAATAAGCTAAAAATTTATAATTTATTTGTAATCTCCCCAAAGAAGGAGAACTCTTGTTAGCATTTTGGCGCATCTCCTGCTTCCTAGACTTACAGCAGCACTGTCACATGAGATTTTACGAGGATTTGACGTTTTACACGTGTGTCTCCCTTCCACGTTGGATAGGCCTGCGGTAGGTTTGTCAGTGTAAGTGCAGTGTCTGGGGTGATGATCCCCCTGAGGGGCCCGCAGCCATCCAAGAGTCTTTAATAAGTGCACGTTGATACTAATTATGGGAATGCCCTACGCACACTGGCCTGTGCACTGGTAGGAAGAGTACTGGGCTCGATTATTGCCCAGCTGTGTAACCTGGGGAAGTTGCTTCCTTTCTCTGGTTTAGGGGCGGGGCTACATCACAACCAACATTCTGTCCCAATATTTTAGAAACGTTTCACATCAGCAGTACTTTGGGTGGTAGATTAAGGTGGGTGGCTGCTCATGACTTCAGATATTCTTTGAGACACTCTCATCCTCTTAATAGGAAAATGATTGTTCCAGAAAGAAATGAGAAGTCCTATAGTCTCTTATATGTTACAATGCAGGAAACTTACAAAATAGAAGAGGATGGAAAATAAAAGTAACTTCTGATCCCACTATCTAGATATTATCACTCTTAAGATCATGGATGTACTTTCTTATATAAATTTATATACATATAAATTTATTGAGCTCAGCTAAATAAAATGTTGTTTCCTTGTTTCCTAAGGCTTTTAATGTTAAGTATTTTTTCCATTTTAAAAAATAATATTTGAAACTATTTTTTATTGCGGCAAAATATGCATCACATAACATTTACCTTTTTAACCATTTGTAAATGTACAGCTGAGTGGCATTAAGTATATTCACATTGTTTTGCAACTATCACAACCATTCATCTTTCCCAAACTGAAATGCTATTTCTATTAAATAGTAACTCCCCAGACTCCTCCCCTCAGCCCCTGGCAACCACCATTCTACTTCCTGTCCCTATGAACCTGACTGTTCTAGGCACCTCATATTGAAATCACTTTTTAAAAACTAACTTTAATAGTTACCTACCATTCCAATATATGGGTATTCCATAGTTCATCTAATGCAGTGGTTCCCAATGTGGGGCACATGCCCCACAGGGAGGCAATTTGATTTTGAAGGGGGGCAATTGGAGAATGAGTTATTAACAGTGAATTTTGTGCATTTCTTATGGTTCTAGAGGCCTCATATACAGTGTGTAAAAATATATTGTGACATATTTATGCATTTCAGCTCTCTATTATATGTTCTGAAACTTTATTTGCTATTTTTTCATGTCACTTCATATTATTATTTTTTTAACAGTTTCTTAGTGATTTCTTCCTCAGTACTTCAACTGTCCTTTCATTCTTTTATTTTTTTCTTTCATGGATGCCATGTTCTTTGGAAGCTTGTTTAGACCAAGTTAATGGCCTTTTAGGCTTCCTCCACGTGAATAGGAGTTTACTTTTTGAATAATAAGAATTATATGTCACGGGGCGAGGGGGTGGCATCAGGATATTAGAGATGCTTAGGTGGGCATGGCCAGAGAAAGGTTGGGAACCACTGATCTAATGAGCCTCCTTGTTAAACATGCAACTTCCTATCCGTTTTTCACTGTCATAAACAGTACTGCCATGAATGTCCCCTGCGCGTACTTAAGAATATGTGATCTTATCTGTTTTTCCTGATGTTGATATAGAACACTATTTTCCCTTTGTCTTGTCACTATGCAAGTTTTTCCCCTTCTTAACAAGCTTGGCTCACAGTTTTGAAATTTCTCATGGCAGAGGCAGCAGACTGCTTTGCACGTAGCTGCCGACCTTGGGAACGTGGATGTGGTGGAAACCCTGCTGAAGGCAGGCTGTGATCTGAAGGCTGTGGATAAGGTAACTTCATGGACTTCACTCTGCAGCTGCGATGGTTGCTGAGAACGCCCTGTTGGCTGGAGGCCTTGAGCAGCAGCATAGCCTTTGTGAAATGGACACAAACTAGAGAAACCTTTGTCTTGATAATCAGTAAAGCATCCCAAGATAAATCAGTAAGATTTTTTACTCTGAACAATAAAATGTGTTTTTAAAATTCAAATTATTTATTAATTTTTTGAAAAGATTACAGATTCACATGGTGCAATATATATAATTAGTAAAGGTTTGACAGTAAAAATTTCCCGCCCACCCCTGTCCCTGTTTGTCTGGTTCCCATACTACCCTTGACATATGTATCCATTATCATACATTTCTCTGTTCTTTCTAGAGTTTCTTTCTGCATAAGTAAGCGAACATAAATATATTTTACTCTTCTTTTATTCCTCTGTCCTTTTTACACAGTGGTGATATACCTCTACATATTGTTCTGCATGTAGCGTTTTTGCTTTAACAATATAAAATGGTGATGGTCCCATATTAGTACGTGGAGAGTTCATCCTTTTTTACACAAGTGCATAATACAGTGTGGTATGGACATATGGTAATTTAGTCCTCAGCTGATGGCCATTTAAGTTGTTCCTAAGCTTTTACTGTTATAAACAGAGCTGCAATAAACATACTCATGCATGTCTAAACTTTTTATTTTAAAAAGTTTTTAAATGGTAAAATACACAAAACATAAAATTACCATCTTGATCATTTTTAAGTGTGCAGTTGAGTATTGTTAAGTACCTTCTCACTGTTGTGCAACCAATCTCTAGAACCTTTTCATCTTGCGAAACTGAAACTCTATGAACAACTGCCCATTTCCTCCTCCTCCCTTCCTCCCTACCCAGGCCCTGGCAACCACCATTCTACTTTGCCTCTATGAATTTGACTGCTCTAGGCACTTCATATACGTGGAATCCTACAGTACTTGACTTTTGTAATTGGCTTATTCACTTAGCATAATGTCCCCAAGATTCATCCATGTTGTAGCATGTGTTAGAATTTCTCTTATTGTATACTAGAGGCCCAGTGCACGGATTTGTGCACTGGTGGGGTCCCTCGGCCTGGCCTGTGGGAATCATGGACCTCCACACCGCCACAGCCCAGCCTTACCCGCTAGCTCGTTGGGCTCCAGTCTGCTGTCCACGATGATCCCGCACAGCACGAAGTAGTGCACGAAGTGGCATGTGGCCAGGGAGGAGCCCAAGCCTGAGCCTGGGCTGGGTGCCAAGCCACTCCCGCTCATCCTATCCCCGCTGTGCCTGGGTACGCAGCGGGTGTTGGTGGGAGAAGCTCATGTCATAGCTGTGCTCGCCAGCCATCAGCCCGGGCGTCTGATGCCCATCTGTCAGCTGAGCAGAGCTCCAGCTGTGGGAGTGCACTGACCACCAGGGGTCAGCTCCTACATTGAGCATCTTCCCCCTGGTGGTCAGTGCGCGTCATAGCGACCCGTCAGTTCCGCTGTTTGGTTGATTTGCATTTTAGGGTTTTATTTGAACATTTGGGTTGCTTCCACCTTTTGGCTATTATGGGGACTTGTTTGATGAAAGAATGCAGGCTCAGCCATTGGAGGGTAGTGGGATGACTGTCCATGAGCTTTACTGAATGATGGAAAAGCTACAGACTGCTGGTGGCAGCCCTGTGAGTTGCTCACACACGCCATCTTCCTTCAATCCTCACATGTCTTCTGTGAAGGGGACAAAAAACCCTACTTTTTAAGACAAGATTTGAGAAATGTTAATGACAGCAGGGGTACACACATAGTAAGAGCCTGTCTTCAAAGCCACGGCTCCTGGCTGCTCGATTGTCCGGTGCTTTCCCGTCTTGTCTTCTCCCAGACAGTTCACCAGCTCGGCATATCCCTAATTCCCAGTTCAATCACCCTACTCTACTTCTGAATCACACATTTTACATTTTAGGATTGAAAGTAGTGATATGCTATTTTACTCTTCTCTGTATGCCACTTTTTTAAATTAACTCTTTTTTCTGATAATAAAAATAATACAGTTCCTCTGTCGACAATCTGGAAAACATAGAAAGGCATAAGGAAAACACAACCACCCATAATTCCATGACTTAGGTGGCACCTCACGAGTTGTAGCTCATTAGCTTCTAATAACATTTAGGATTAGTATTAACATCCAGTGTTAGTATTTTCCTATGCTTTCTTTTTGTACTTTATTCTACTCTTTCATTAATATATAACACCTCCAGGGCAACCTTGGGGGGTGGAGAATCTATATAGCATTGCAGGGACTTCATGTTGGGTCCCTTGGTGATAGTGGACTGGCTATTTGAGTAAACACTGTTAATACTACGTCTTGACTTTGTTTTCAGAATAGCCCACAGTTTACTAGACCTCACAATTGATTTCCCCAGATTTTCCTTCTCCTCCTCTTTCTTTCCTCTCAGGGCCTAGAATATAGTTGGCACCAAACACATTGAATTAATAAATAAAAGCTACCTTTTCTATCTGCTCCCACAATTTTTACCAAAGATAAGTGACTGTTTCCGACTCAGTTAAGACCTGGATGGGAAAAAGGAGCCAAGGTTTGGTATACATTTGACTTTCCCAGAAGCCTGTTCTCTGGGCCTGAGCTATCCCAAGGCTCCCCGGGGCCTTCCACCCTCAGTGGCGTAAGTGTTTGGATTTCCACTCCAGCACTCACGCCGGGGGAAGGGTTTCTTTTTAAAAAATACATATTTTTAATGACTTCAGAGAGGAAGGAAGAGGGATAGAGAGATAGAAACATCGTTGATGTGAGAGAATCATTGATAGGCTGCCTCCTGCATACCCCACACTGGGGATCGAGCCCTCAACCTGGGCATATGCCCTTTCCAGGAATTCAACCGTGAACTCCTGGTTCATAGATCGACACTCAACCTGGCCATGCTGGCCAGGCCCAGGAAAGGTTTTCTATGAGCCTGAAAACTGGCTCTCAGAATGCTGCCTTCCCCAAATAGGCTAATTACAGTGATGCAAATGGCTTTACAAGCCAGAATTTAGACAATGTATACTTAGAGGCTTGCTAAATGCCTGCAATGTGCAGTTCTTCCTAATTTCATTACTGTCTCTTTTGATTAGAAGGTGATTACTTTCAGCCCTAATTTTTAGGCTCACCTGGGTCTTAGTGCCTGCCCTAACAGCCAAACCATTTGGGTTGCTGGGAGTTGCAAGTAGTCAGATGTGAGAGAATTATTGAGATAAATTTCTGGATCCCTAAGCATAGAAACATAGGTTCCTGTGATTGGAACTTCTTCTTGGGTTATGTCTGACTATTCATTTTAATTTTTGTCAGGATTCTTGAGCAAATTTTTCATGGGTCATTGGCAAAACAAAGGGAACTGCCCCTTTTTGCTCAGGAAAATAAAATGTATAGACGTCTAGATTGTGTACTGCATAAAATCTAGGGGAAAACATCTGGAGTACACTGCTTGCAAAGCTGTGTGCCTGGCTTTGAGCCATATCCATCCTGACAAAGGCGTGCCTTCTGTAATTTATCTAAGGTACCATATCAGCTCCAGGCCACTCCTGCCCCAAATTATGTCTAGAATAGCCCTTATTTATCAGACTATTTGGTTAAGATTTCCAACCTCATCCTTGGTTAGAGGCAATATGATATAATAGAAAACAAATTCTAGTTAGGAGCCCAGCAAGCTGAATTCTGTGCTATGAATTAGTCATGTTGTCATGAGTGATATTACTCTTAATAAAATCTAGCCCTTTTCTGTCTTATTACCCTTCTTAACGCACGGCTTCTGCTTCCTGGGCTAAGGTGGCTGTTGAAGCTCCTACCGCCATGCCAGCATTCCACTCAGGAGGAGGAAAGGAAGGAGAGTGATATCCCTCCTGTATTTAAAGATACTTCCCAGAAGTTGCATGTACCGCTGGCCAGAACTCAGTACAAGGGAGACTAGGAATTGTTTGGAGTGGCCAAGTGCCCAGCCCAAACCAAGAGGTCTCTTCCTATAGAGGAAAGGAAGGAAAGGCTATGGAAGCGTGGGGGCATGGCCGCTTACTAAAGCCTCTGCCACAGGTCGAGTCTGCCTTTGGAGGAGAAAAGGTACAATCATGTAATTTATTTGCTGAGCACATCCCAGGGCAGTGAGCCAGGGAGAACCCGGGGGGTATTGGAGAAATGTTTGGGTTCTCATTGGTAGAGCATGTGTGAAATATTACTTGTTGATCGTGAGTCCCTAGCCCAAACTCTTTCCCTTGCCCAGATGACCCAACACCAGACACGATCAATATCTAGCATTTCTTGGACAATTTACATGTGTCATGCATGACATGTCCTAAGGGCATTACATACATTATCTTATATACCTCTCACCACGACACCATGAAGTAGTTATTGAGATGGAGAGCAGCTAAAGACTGGCCCAAGTTCACCCTGCAAGGAAGCAGTAGGGTTAGGATTTGAACCCAGGCTCCCTTGTTCTAAAACTAGAGCTCCTACCTACCCAGTGGTTCTCAACCTTCCTAATGCCGCGACCCTTTAATACAGTTCCTCATGTTGTGGTGACCCCCAATCATAAAATTATTTTTGTTGCTACTTCATAACTGTAATTTTGCTACTGTTATGAATCGTAATGTAATTATATATGTGTTTTTCCGATGGTCGTAGGCGACCCCTGTGAAAGGGTCGTTCGACCCGCAAAGAGGTCGTGACCCACAGGTTGAGAACCGCCTAGTAACTAGGCCATCCCACCTGACACTTTCATTTTCAACTTTCAGCAAGGGAAGACTGCCTTGGTGGTGGCCTCCCAGAGCAACCACAGCCTTGTTGTGGACATGCTCATAAAAGCAGAAAGATACTATGCCTGGAGAGAGGCAAGGAAGGACGATACATTAAAAATGCATTTTTTGTGGTGACATTTCCTTAGCCAAGGCATCACCTCTGTTTTCTTTGGGGGTGGGGAAATAGTGGGTTGCGACAGAAGCAAGGGACACAACACTCACTGTAACATCCCTCACATTTCCTGTGTCAGGCAGACAGTACTCACATTCTGAGAACAGCACGGTAGTAATGAATCTGACAGTCTGAAAAGAAAACCCCAGGATAGACCTAGAGGGCTCTCGCCTGCAGGGAGGTGTTGCAGTGTCTGATGGACCTGCTGAGAATAGCTCCCTAGTAAGGGAGTAGTTGCAATAGTGCTCTCTTGTGGACATTCTGATAACAGCATCCTGTTAAGGGATTCGTTGTTTTTTTGTCTCCATCTTGAATGACAAAAATGATCCAATGATACATAACATTGAAAAGGTAGTCCTGGTTACCCCCTTACCAGTTATATCTGAAAATATTTGCTCTGAAATAAGGCAATAAGCAGAAAATATCTAAAATCATTTGATACCATTACTTTCCATTTAGAAGCATGGTGAGAGCCCCAGGGACGCACCAACCAACTTTCCTCTGACATTCAAGCAAGATCACAGCCAGGAGACCAGGCATATTGACAGTCTCCTCTGGAACCTGGCTTATCGTCGGCTGAAGGCCAGCGAGTGACAGAGGCCGGCCCGAGCATGGAACTTCACAGATGACCAGATCAGAGCCATCGAGGAGCAGTGGTCAGGTGAGCACCCCCAGGTGATGTGGGCAGAGGCGTTCAGTGTTGGGAACAACAGTCCTTCCTGGTGGCAGATCTTCCAGGTAAGTGCCAGGGACACAGACTCGGGGCTCTCTCAGAGGATGCCAAGACTCCAGCTGTCAGAACTAGTGAGGTCACGTCAGCTGGAGTCCTTAGTTTTGCTTTTTAATGATTTGGCCCAAACCTAGGAAAGATAGAAAGCTTGTTTGGCATTAATCAACCAATTAACTTTATAAACAAAGAAGCCAACACTTTCCTTGGGAAAACTTTCTACTTATAGCAATTCCCATATGTGGGTATCATGAGATGTGAACAAGCCCCATGCTATCGTTGACTTGCACCGCTGATTGCTGGGGACTGTAGACACAGAAGCACATCCCCTGACCCCGTGCTACTTGTACCACAAGTGATGGTGCTTTTTATGGCTAATTCTGGGACACATTTTCATGTGAAGAAAAAGGGAAAATATTGAATATTGACTATAGTTTCTGAAAAGAATTCTTTGTTATTTCTCCTTTGTTGCTAATTAGACATATATGTTCTGTGAAGTCTTTAGGAAAGTTGTCTTCTGGAAAGCGCTCTTGGCCTAAAGAAATGGTTTGGAAATATAGTGTGCCCTCTGAGTACTTGCCATCAGAGTAGGGGACGTTTAAAATGTTTCAGGCCAACACTGCAGAGTGCCTACACGGGGCCTACCTCTGCCAGGTGAGGGTCCATTGGCTCAGTAAGCCATGGCACATGTTCGATGCAGTTTGAACCCTCGTTGGCATGATAACAGTAACATTTACAATCCACTTATATTGTGATTCCGGTAGTGGCACCAGGGAGTTGGTGGACTTTTGAACAGAGGCATGGCAAGTTAATGATGGTATTTAAGGAAAATTAGTTGGGCAAGGGCAAGATCAGAGGGTTCACCTAGGAGTACGTTCTTTATGTGCACAGTTCACTCTCCCTGAAACACAGGTCCCTCCAACAGTCTGTCCCATGAACTTCCTCCCGAGCTCAGGCCCAGCTCCTGGGCACACACTCCACTGAGCCAGAAGCCTGTCCTGTGTTTGACTGTGACCTCCTACTGCAATGGCAGTGGCTTCTCATCTCCACATCCCAGCACATCCCCCACACTTCTCAGGGGTCAGGTATCCAGGGAGTACTTGCCGGGGTTCAAGTCCCAGCATCAAGAAGGGTTCATGAATCTGGAAAAGGCGCTGAGCGTAGATGACATAGAAATCCAGAGACTAATAAAGAGTCCCGAGAAGAGAGATAATTTTGAAAGGAATTGGGGGTCAGAGAATCTTCAGCTAAAGAAACGGAAGAGTCCCTCCTTGTCTAGGACCCTTGTTTTTTATTAACACAATTTGTCCTAAGGCAAGGTGGAGATAATACACTTCAAAGGGTAAGGTTTCAAAGGGTACAGGGTCCATTGTCAGAATGGGGGAATAGCCTATGGCTGTTCAGGTGTTTGGCCAGTAGGAGGCAATAACATGTAGATTAAGATGCCCTTTAACTGTCTGGCAGCCACAATCAGTTTCCTATTCAGGTTTGGGGAAATGCCTTTAGCCAATCCCAACAGATGACTACATGTGTGACTCAACCCTATTGAGTCCCCAAGTCTCATCAACCTTTTGATGAAACTCTTGAAATTATGACATGCTGGAATTGGTCTACGGCAAGTACTAGTATTTGCCCAGCACTCACTGGTCCAGAGAGGGGAGGGAATGCAGACATCCACCAGAAACTGGAGTGGCAGGTTGCTACCTGCTGCTGCTCAGAGTGTGGGTAACGGGCAGCAGCAGCAGCAGCAGCAGCACCCGAGAGCTTCTTAGACATGCAGGTCGTCACCCCAGACTGACTGAGTCAGAACATGCATTTTAACAAGATCCCCAGGTGGTATAGGCACTTTAAGTTTGAGTTTAAAAAGCTCCAGGTCTCATTAAGATTGTCCCTTCCCGCAGGGCAGGGATGTGGCTGTGAAATCTTGAGTCCGCTCCTCTGGGCTGTGTCAAGCACAGCGGGTGCATGGCCAATGCTGGCGTGAGTCCCCACGCTGGTCGCCCTAAAGCAGCACCAGTGGGGGCAGCTGGAAGGGCTCTCCTCCCCTGGGGCTTTGATCTAACCATCACCAGAAGAGCAGCCGCAGAGGAGTTCAGTTAAGACTTGAGATCCCAGGCACAGAGACAGCAGCAGCAGGTGGTGTTTTGCCTCTGACCTTGTGTGTGTGGCACAGGACAGGACAGCTTCCGTGAACACGGCCACAGGGCTCTGCTCATCTGGCTGCATGGGGCCCTGATGATGCAGGCCGCGCCGGTCAGGCACCTGTACGAAGACCTGGTCCGCACAGGTTTCCAAGAACTAGCTGGTGAGTGACAGTTTTCAATAGATACACACTCCTGGTCCCTTGAAATGTTAGGGGACCGTTGGCAGAGACACTGCCCTGAACAGCAACGGTCCCAGCTTGGGATTCACTGGGGCTCAGTCAGCATAGGCAGCTTCTTTGGTGAGTGACTCAATGAGTACTTGTTCTGTTTTTTCAGTCTTCAGTGTTAAGTGGGCATTTGAAAAAGTACAGGAGTATTTTTGTCTATGTGTGTGTGCGGGGGCGGGGGGGGGGGGAGGAAGGAGGGCAGGGAGAATAGGGGAGGTGACAGGGGGACAGGAACGCTGAACTAGGTCATAAGGATAGTTCTCCACCACCAAGAATTGTCTCGCTCCAGATGCTACTTGGCCCCTGTTGGGATACGGCAAGTTAGTGCGTTTGAAAATGTTATCTCCAGGTTGAAAGAAAAGAGCAGGCAGCCTGTTGCTTTGCCAGCTGAGGTTAGTGCTAAAAATTACTCTGCCAAAGATTATCTTATCAGGGAAGATGCTTTGAAAACTTACCAATAAATTAGGTGGTGTTATAACTTACATGTAATCATAACCATTCATGCAAAATATAGCAACATCTGCCATTTTTTTTCATGATTCGGCTTTACCTGAAGCTGAGACCATACTTCCACAAATCAGACACCTGATCCAATATTGAGTTTCAAGTATAAGGAATAGTGCCTGGACGATGCCTACTTTCCATGACATTGTCCTCATAGCACTGGGGAAGTGTATCCATAAGAACTCCCAGGGAGTGCCTAGAGGCATGTTCTGAAGGGATGCAGGGCATGGGCTCTGAACTTCATGTCTGCACGCCAATGCTAACAAGCTGTGTGACCTTGAGACGTTCTGTAACCTCGCTGTGCCAGTGTTCTCATTTATTAACTAGGAAAAAAGGCATCTGGCGAAGGGCTGTTGTGGGATTAAGTGTGTAATAGTGCCTGGCACATAGTAAGTGCTTAATAAATGTTAGCCATTAATAATAAATGTCATGCTATTTTTTTCCAGAAAAGATCCGTCAATTCAAAAATGAAACTAACTCAAAGCCCAAGAAATGTAGTTTCATAAATGCCTAGAGAAATTGTATTTAAATGATTTTCCACTCAGCATCCAGTCCTTTGACGTTCAGCTCTTGAATGCCATGAAGTCCCTCTAGCAGGATTGATTTTCAGCTATGAGGATGGTGGAAATAGATCCCTAGCAGATGAAAAAGTGGTATTCTACTTCCCAACCACTGAACTGAAAAGTCAAAAAACACTTCTGGCTTTTGCTTAAGGCAAGTTGTATATGATTTTCCCATTTCTGTCATTTGATGTAACATATGTGATAGCATAATATAGGAGGATTTTGTACCTCATGTTTTAGAAAAATATGGTGGGAGCGGCATCATGGCATACAGGAAAACCGGGAATTTTAAGATACACATGGTTTTGAGTTGTGATTTTGCCATTTTTTAATTATGAAACTTTGGGCATTCTAATATTCAAATTTCCAAATCTCCAGTTTCCTCCTTTATAAAAATGGGAGAAATACCTGCCATAGCAGTTTGGTGAGGAAGGGAGAATGCCTGAAGGCTCATGTCCATAGTATTGACCTCATTAACTGTTATTTCTCTTGTGAGTGAAATTGGCTTTGGAAATTATGGTCACTGTTGGCTTTAAATAACACATATGTGTAGTATGTATGGAAAGGCCAGAAGTATGTATACCAATATTTTTTATCTCTTGGTGACTTAATTATAGGTGACTTTATTTTCTTTGTACTTCTTGGTACTTTACAATTTTTTCCACAATGAACATGTATTATTTTTGTAATCTGAGAAAGTTATTAAACATGAAATCAAGTACCAATTTATGGCAGTTTATATGCACCTATTCATTATAATTTAAGTCTCTCCATTCTTAAATTCTGATTCTAGGTCTGTAAGGCCAGAAATAATATCATGAGCAATTTCAATCCAGTTATTCTATCATGAATTTATAGTTCTACATCTTTGGCCCAAATAATGTTATGTTTAGAACAGTTAATATGTTCACATGATTCTTAAGTTTTAACAAAGGTGTTCAGTGAAAAGTTTTGTCTCCGTCTGTTCTTCAGTCTGGCCAGTTTCTACTGACTTTGCTACTCCTCTTCCTGCCCCCAACCCAAATCTGGGTAACCTCTTTCTAGAAAAATAAATATGAATGCATACTCTTATTGTATAAAGTGTTTTAATTGTGGAATTTACGTTAACTTAGGCTAACACTAATTACTTGATGCTTTATACCATTTAGTTTCCAGAACTTAAAAAAGATTTATAATATTCTTAATTACAGTATTCCTAATATTGACTTCAGTTTGTCCACATGGTTATGGCTCCTAATTGTAATTGAGGCTCTTAAAAAAGCGGAGCCTGAAGCCAGTTTACGTGCCACTGCTTCTTTCAGGAATGCGAACTCAAGGGAGCAGGAGTGAAGGAAAAGGGGTGATAGGGCGATGGAGGGAGAGCCTAGAACAGGATGAATTACCATATTAGCCACCACTTGGTATCAAGCACAACTTATTTGACCTCAAGGGTACTCTTTTCAAAGAGATGAGAGATGGGATGGCTATGCATAGCGGGGAGAAAGGAAGACTTGATCTGTTTACCACAATGGGTGTTAATTCAGGGCTGCATGAGTGGACTGCAAATGGAGCCTGCCTGTCCCTCATGACTGGACCGGGAGGGGAGGAAGCCCTGGGAGGGGAGGAAGCCCTTGGGGAGAGGAAGGGGGCAAGGAGATTGCCCTCTGTACAGGCAGCAGATGAGGTGCTGTTGGTTTGTGTTTGTTGTAACCCATGAGCTGTTTGCCACAGTAGTAGCTGGGCCAGAACCCAGAACAAGTTTGGCATAAGAAGGATCTAATACTCTAAGACATGGCCAGATACTTCTAATAATTCAGAAAAGCCCTGATTTGCCCCTTTAGAAAATGGGATATCTGATGTCCTGTTAACAATGTAAGGACATAAGAAAAACTGTTTCCTGCAACACAATTAGAGCATAGAACTAGGTCATATTCAAAATGGAAGAGGCTTCAGATTATTAAATCTATCCACTCCTGTTAACAATACGGAAATTGAGGCCCTAGACTTCAGAATCTACTCATGTTTTATGCACCCATAAGTACTTTAACCCAGGCAGCCAGCAACGAATCATTAGAAGCCTGGTTCTGTACTGCTTGGCCAGTTTTGCCCAGATGGTTTCTTCCTATTGGCCAGCATTGAAAAGTCTCTACGCAGGCTTGGCAGGTTTGCCGAGTTGCCCAGGGCTACACCACTCCAGGACACTGGACGTTTAGAGAGAACAACATGGATTCCAAACTGAGGTTTCCAAAGAGGCAAGGAAGAATATCAGAAATAGGATCATTCTAATAGAAAATTTTCTTTTGATGTTTCTGTAACTGTGTTTTTGTGCTGGTAAATTTTTTTCCTTTTAACATCAAAAATTATTCATAGGTGTTGCCATTTCCCCGTTTTTAATTGCTGGACTACTAGAAAATGAAAATAAATACACTACAGTCACAAAGAACTGTGATATAAATATCACTACTCTTGGTCTTTATCTTTTTCACTTAAAAATAAAAATACCTTAGTTTCAATTAGTTTTAATAATTTTTAAAATAAACTTCTCTTAAAGTTTACTTAGTAACCTTGGAAATGATTCAGCTTTGTGGAATAATGTCGAGAAAACAGGATTTATACACTTTGATGATATAATTAGCCACAGGCTGAGCCTGTTAAAAAATATAGTGCAGTTTTTTAATTTAAAAAAGTTTTACTTAATTGCTTAAATTAAAAAAATAACATTAAAATAATCCTACATATTATTTTACAAAGGATGGTGTGGCTTGAAAAAGTCTCTTATACTTCTGAAAAGGTGAACATGATGTATCCATGATGTTCTAAAAATACGGAAAAATTTGAAACTAAAGACTTCTAATCCTTGGTAAAACCAGAGCACTTAAAAGATCTTAATATGAACATATTCATTTCAGTCAACCACTTTGATGGAATGAACGCTTGTGAGAGACTGGGTGTGAGTTGATCTGGTTCCGAGAGATCTGGAAGCTGAGGTAGTACTTTCAGGATGAATAGTCCGGGGGTATTTTGCTGCAGCAGCTTGAGGAATGGTTTGCTGAAAAGATAAAAATCTTTTTTTAATAATCCTATAAAATTACACATATTAAATGTCATTTTATCATTTATAATTTAACCCAACATTTGTTAAGTGTCAAGCAATGAATTGAAGTAGTGGTTACAACAAGTTGTGATCCTTTTCCATAAGAAACCCATAGCCAATTAGACTGATGTGCTCAATACCCGTAATTTATGCGAGAGGAGCACAGAGAGAGCCATGGGAGCATTCATTTCTCAAGGAGGACTCAACTGGATGGAATCTTATGCTTACAGAGGCGAAGTGCAGAAAGGGACTTTGTGGTGTCTGGAAGAAGGGTCCTACCCCACAAGCCCTCCACTGGGATATGTGGAGTCCAGTCCTGGGGAACATGTAAGGAATCCAGTCTGGTCCTTGCTTCAAACCAGCATAAAGCAGGCCTGTCATATTTCACCTGGGAACTGACTAAACCTTTTATGGTGACACAAGAGGAGGACTTCTCAGAGGCCTGGTGCTCCCTTCACATGGACCACAACTTTCTAAAGAAAGAAATAAGTAGAGACTAGGGACACATGTTGAGGGGAGGACATGCACACTGCCTCCGAGCTCAGAGGAACATCTTAGACATGAGCACTGATGCATTAAAGTCAGGACACATCTGCCTTCATCTATACATGCAGATGTTCAAGTTCGTATTATGTACATAAGTTCACATTACATGTATACATCTGTGTAATATGTAGACATGTAAGGCTTTCCTGTATTATACCCAATACAGCTTCTCAGTAGGCCACAGAGGGATGTGTTATGCAGATGAGTTCTCAGTTCATGTCACTGACTAGCACATGTAGGCTCTGATTAGGGTCTCCCACTTAGAATAGCCATCTCTAAAATACTTGAAGTAAAATTATATATATTTGATCAAAACATTCACTATGCATTTCAAAAGCTCTATGATACAGATATGCATGTCTTCATTTTAGATTCTGTTTTAAGAATAAGAGCTCCTCTTTAAGGAAATGGAAAAATAACCTCCTTAAATATTTTTATACTATATGTTTCTTTGTATATAAATTAACTGGGTAATCATAACAAATGGGAGATATTCTTGCCACTACTATGAAATTTTAGTTGCTAACCACCTAATCTGACCCTGTCGAAAGAGGTATTTTTCTTTGGGGGGGTTTGGCAAGAGGACCTGTAGAAATAGATTCACATTACCCTGGGTATCATGATCTACAAAATCCAGTAGAGAATGAAGTAGCACCAGAAGCAAGCAATTAACCAGCAGATGGCGCTAAAGTGTCAGAGACCTGATTACTGGTTTATTAGTAATAACTTTCTGGTAATTCTGGATCTTGATTCTTGGGAAAAATGAAAAATTGTAGAGAGGCTCGCCATCATGTCTGTCACATATCCAAGTCAGGTAACAATGGGAGCAGTTGTGGCTTTCTAATTCATGGTCAATTATTGGAGAAGCACTGCACGTGCAAAGGGCAGCTTGTGAGATAAACTCAGAAACACGTTAAAAGTCTTTAGTTCCTTATTTTTCTGTAAAATATGAATTTCTATTGTTAATCTAAAAACAAAGGCTATCTAAATTAAAAATAAACATGTGTAGTCTCTTTAAAGCCTTCAACTTTTTAAAAAAAATTATTTTGTG
The DNA here is from genome assembly GCF_014108235.1 of Myotis myotis. Taxonomy (NCBI): domain Eukaryota; kingdom Metazoa; phylum Chordata; class Mammalia; order Chiroptera; family Vespertilionidae; genus Myotis; species Myotis myotis. The sequence continues at coordinate 40,580,670 of NW_023416357.1, forward strand.
TTTTTTATTGCTGTTATTTTTCTCCATTGATTTTTAGAGAGTGGAAGGGAAGGGGAGAGACAGAGAGAAACATCGATGTGAGAGAGACACATTGATTGGTTGCCTCCTGTACATGCCCCAACCAGGGCTGGCGATTGAACCTGCAACCAGGTACATGCCCTTGACCCGGAATCGAACCCGAGACCTTTCAGGCCTTGGGCCAATGCTCTAACCACTGAGCCCAATGGCCAAGGTGAGAGAATTCTCTTTGAAAATCAATCCTGTTTCTCTTTGGGAATATGATCTTGTTACTTTTAAAAATTAAACTTTTTGAGGTAATTTTTGAGTACAAGAAATAACGCAGAGGTTTTCCTGTATCCTTTTAAAAAATAAATATATATTTTTATTGATTTCAGAGAGGGAGAGGAAGAGAGAGATTGAAACATCAATGATGAGAGAGAATCATCGATTGGCTGCCTCCTGCATGCCCCCAAGGGGGATTGAGCCTGCAACCCGGGCATGTGCCCTTGACTGGAATCAAACCTGGGACCCTTCAGTCCGCAGTCATCATGAATGTTGATCTTCTCAGCATGTCATTTAAGTGTTTATTGGTTTATAAATTTCAGGACATAGATTTTGACAAAAGGTTCAAAATGTGCACTCACCACTGTGACTGGATGATGTTTTTCCACAACAACTGAACTCATGGGAGGAGAAACTCCCATTATAGCTAAACTGCTACTAATTCTGTTTTTTGAAGCAAAATCAGATCTCCCCGTGATCCGGGCCGTAATTGTTCTTCCAGCTTTCTGTTGTGCAGATGTCACAACTCTGGATACATACTAAAAAAGCAAAGAAATATTTAGTTGGTAGAAAATCCATGGCAAAATTATAGTACTTTTGGTTCTATAACTTATGAAGAAAATACATAGGCACTTAAAATAATTACATATTCAATCAACTTTAACATGAAAAAAAATAAAAACTTAAAACATGGAAAAAAATAAAAACTTCAAACAATGAGACAAAAATCACAACATAAAACTGAGCACCGCAGAGCATCCCTTTAACTTTGGTATGCCAACTATTTTATAGGACTTCACCAACTTTTAAAAAAACTGTTTTTTAGAAATACTTATAAATTTATAGGAAGTTATAAAGACAATGTAGAGAGAGCCTGTGTATTCTGCACCCAGTTTCTAGAAATGATTACATTTTACATAATTATGACATCAAAACCAGGAGGCTGACATTGGTATAATGCCTGGGTATAGATCTATATCACTTTACTAGTGGCCCGGTGCACGAATTCGTGCACATTGAAAGGAAATTAATCAGAACATTTTAGTCTTGTTATTTGCCCTTTCTCTATAATAAAAGTGTCAGCCAAATTCACGATCGACAATCACAGATCAAAACACATGCGTGCAATTGGCACCAGTGAGAGCTTTATATGTGTTGTGCATGCATGAGTCAACTTAGCCTTTTCTATATATAGATGAACTTACTTAATTAGACCTGCTTTCTGATTTAGCTAAACTTTTTCCAGCCCAGTGAAGCACCCCAGTTTCTCTTTCAAGTAATGGTCAGCACACAGCAGTAAATACCAACACGAAGCAGATTATTATTGTAGATCATGCAGGGAGAACAAAGGGTAAAATATTTAACTGCAGCAATGTTTGACTATATTCTGCACAGTGAGAAAACCTGAAGTCATTTTCAATGTAAACCAATTCTTACTTCTTTTCAGTCGGGTCAAGTTTTTAAACTTTCTAAATCTCTGTTTTCCTGCTAATGAAAAGAAAATAGGGTTCTACTGTGTCTCCTATCTACCTACTCCAGGACTCTGTGAGGATCAAACGAGATGAGGCAAGGGAAAATGCTTAACAAACATTTGGTTAAACTGTAAATGTTTGCACCTGGCTATAAAGCAAGTCAGGTTCCTGGGCTGAAGAAACTGCAAGGAGGCTAGTTGCTAGGGAGAGGAAGCTGGGCGTTGTTACATGATGTTATTACCCGGCTCCTACAGCGACCATTTCCGGGCTGGGCTGGGCTGTGGGCCACATTTTGTGCCATGGGGTCTTGGCAGTGTTGGCTGTGATTTGGTGGGGTGTTGCTCTGGTGTGGTGGTGGGGCCTGTGTCCCACTTGGGGGAAGCCAAGTGTTGGTTTGTCGGTGCCAGATCTGTGGTGCTGTTTATTTTTAAATGGCCAGTGCGCATTGTGGTAGCTCCTGTGTTGAGTGTCTGCCCCCTGGTGGTCAGTGCGCATCATAGCTACCGGTCGGATGGTCAGATGGACACTTAGGCTTTTATATCTATAGATTACATGTGTAGATTTGGCAATGAAGACACAGAACTATCCCATCACCATAAAGTGTCCCTCATGCTACCCTTTAGTCATATTCATCTCCCTTCCCCCACTACTCCTAACCCCTGGCAACCATTCATTTGTTTTATGAACTCTTTTGATTCTTATGCATAATTAATATCATTATTATAAATACTTCTGTGTCCTGCCTTTTTTCTCATTGATTTGTTAATATACTTTTTTCCCATGAATAGAGAATTGCTACAATTTTGAGAGATTTTAATACCAACAAACTAGTTTATCTAATTATCTCAGTCCTTTTACTAGTATATATAGCAAATTTTTGTGGAAATGGACTCCTTTTCTTTTAAGAGTTATTTCTACAGAATATATTGTAAAAAAATGCAATGATCAGATCCTAAAGTAGCTTTTATAGATTTTGTTGCTTACTGCTGGACAAAAGGTATGTAGAAAAAGTTATATTTATATCAGGGGTAATACATATGTGTACTCATTTCCCCCCACTGTCAACTAATTACATTAGCTGGGCAAAAACAAAAGGAATAATAAAAGAAAGAGAACTGACATATTCTACTTTTGTTACTGTCTCCTCAGGCAAGTTACTCTTTCTAAGCCTCAATTTCCTCATTTATAAAATGGGAAAGCAGCACCAACTGCCTAATGATACCCTTTCATTTTCATTCAGATGAAGAGAAAGTTAGAAGACACACTTTACTAAATAGCTTAAAAATCCAACTAAAATCCCTTAATTATTCCAAATGGAGTTAGAAAAAGTTAAGTGCCATCTATTGTCCAACCTCATGAACTGCAATATATTTGTTTATATAACTTGCCTAATGTGTTTTTTGAAAAATGTTTCCCACCATGAAATTCTGACATTTTATTTAACACTAGAGGCCCGGTGCACGAAATTTATGCACGAGGGGGAGGGGGAGGAGGGTGTCCCTCAGCCTGGCCTGCACCCTCTTGCAATCCGGGACCCCTAGCGGGATGTCTGACTGCCGGTTTAGGCCCGATCCCGCAGCAGGATCGGGCCTAAACCGGCAGTCGGACATCCCTCTCGCAATTCAGGAACGCTGGCTCCTAACCGCTTGCCTGCCTGCCTGCCTGCCTGCCTGATTGCCCCTAACCACACTGCCTGCCTGCCTCATTGCCCCTAACCATTCGTCTGCTTGCCTGATTGCTCCTAACTGCTCGCCTGCCTGCCTAATCACCCCTAACTGCCTCTGCCTCGCCACCGCCGCTTCATCCGGAAGGACGTCCAGAATGACGTCCAGCTGTCCAGTCTAATTAGCATATTACACTTTTATTATTATAGAAGATATTGAGGACATGCACAGAAAGGAAAGAATTTTACAAATGAAGATATTATTTCACTAGAATGGTAATCCTCCTTTCTCCAGTTATTTGTTTTCCCAAATCTGTACAGTTTACTTTCTACACACACCTTCCTTTAGCTACTGGAAGTACTGAGGAAAACTGGAAAAAGTTTTGAATGTTCACAGGAAGCTTCTGTGATTAAAGTGGAAAGATCACCAGGCCTGGATCACAAGTCTTCTTTTCCTGTTCCTGACAATGATGGTTTCACATTAGGTAAGTTATCTAACTAATATACAGGGTTGGGCCTAAGTAGGTTTACAGTGTGGAGTATGTGAAAAACAGTTTATTCTTATATTATTATTTATTAATTATTGTATTATTTTCCATACGAACAACTGTAAATCCTACTTTTGTTATTATGGTTCTTTTTAAAACCAAGAAAGACACATTGAGGTGAATCTGACTATTATAATTATATAAAGAAGGACAAAACTTGTATTACACTTAGATTGCTTTACTTGTGATTCTCCTCTCACCCTAGCCCTAAAGGCTGTCCTTATGTGAATGAAATTGAATGTGTACCTGTTTCAGAAAAGTAGGATGTAGTTGGAGGGATGGAGAAGAGCTGTCTACGCAATACATATTGTGTTTTCAAGTTTCAGAGACTTAAAATTATCTCAGGCGATCCAATTGTTTTAAAAAATCAGTATCAAAAAGGGTGGTAAGTACACTTATTCATTCAGTTTTTCCTATGCATTTTCAGATTTACATATAAATGCAGATTATAAATGGTGTAGTCATATTTTAAGAAGGGAATTTTGAAAAATCTAGTTCTTTTGTGTATTATCTGAATATGCAACATGAATGAGAAACCAGAATAATCTGTATAGGATCACATTTCAAACTTCAAAGAAGTTTTTTAAAACTTCTTTGAATCAAGAGAAAATATGATAAATAGTACATCTCAAATTACTTTCCCCTAAAGTTAATAGTTCCTAAAAGGCAGAAGTTAAGTCAGCTGGAATACTGAAGATGACCAATTGTCTGGTTGACTCTGTGCAGTGGCACCTTCTGATGGCCTGCGAGGGGGACTGTCAGACCTAAAACCTATTCTGCCATCATCTTTCCTCTCAGGTAAGTGGTTAGGGTGGGGAAGAGGAGGGAGACAAGCAAATCAAAACCACTGAGACCTTCACAGAACTACACATGCCTTTGTGCCAAGCTAGAGGAGGGAAGGGTAGAGTGTAAAAGAAAGAAAAAAGAAAAAAAGCCCTACAGAGGTGAGTCTGATAAATCTGACTTGTAGCCCTATACCTTTCTCTCTTGAGAGACACTGGAGTACAGGTTTAACACCAGGAGGCAGAGGAGGCAGAACCATGATGTGCTCTGTCTGTAACTCTTCCACATTAATAGCATGATCAATTCCACTTCCGGCCAATTCTCACACAATTACTCCATCCCCAGACAGTGCTCTCCCCCTCTAAGCACTTCTCTAATGGTGACTCTAGGAAAAACTGCTCCTATCTTCATTCTAATTATGAATTAAACATTAAGATCTAATCAAATCAAGATGGAGTTACTACAGAGTTGTAGTGTTAATGATAATGTCTATCCAGGAAAAGGGAAGGCTGTAGTTGAACAGAAAATATACAAAAGAGCCATTAACCTACTAAGTCCTTGAACATACCCACTTGTTTTCTTCAAAATTAAAAACAAAGAAAACCAAACCAACTCTAAAATCTATTTTTCCTGAATAGTTTTTGAAAAATGTAAAATGAAAAAGTTATTTTTGTTCAATTATCACTACTGTAGTATAACTTTCTACAGAACTTACAAATTAATGTTTTACTTACTTTGTGTATTAAATATTTTCTGTGACTTGGCCTAAAGGCTTTTTTATCCATGAGAAAGTATGTTCTGAGTTCAGAATATCCAACATACCCCCAAGTGGGGAACCCTTTCCTAACCCTGGCACCTGCGTGCCCTGCACTGACCGTTTCTTCTGACGCAGTGGGAGCCGTGGACCCTGCACCAAGAGGAGCAGACACACAGGAGGCGGAAGCAGTCCCCGCAGAGGTGATGGACGTGGCAGAGGGAAAGGCAGCAGTGCTGGCCACTCCCATGGCTGCTGCTGCTGAGGACGGTGCTGGGGCGGCTCCTGAGGGTATCGGAGCCGAAGGATCCAGATGAACAGGACCATACTCTTCCTTCTTACTATTTGTGAAGTCTAGCCGTAAAAATCACAAGTTAATTCCATTTACAGTCTTCCAAGTTAAGATTACTTTTGTCTCCCAACAATTTTAATACATAATAGCTACAATTTGGTCTTAACAGAAATGTGTACAAATTTGTCATATATTCTATACATGTTTAGTTAATAGTTTGGCACTGTTAACTGATTAATGTCAGCATTAACTACTGAAGACTTCAAATCACTTCCTTCAACTTGTGAAAGCAAATGAATGATTTGCTCTTACTTAAAAGAAAAAAATTCTGTACTCAGGTGGGACCTCACAACCATTAAAATAATAAGGTCACACTGAGGATTTATGTCCTTTTGTGTTAATTTATGCAACTATCCTGATAAATGTCCTGATATTTAGATCTTTAGAATAATTTTTTGATATCAACATACCCTCTCATTTCCTTCCGCTGCTCCTATCCTAACAAAAATAGTGTATTTTTATTGATTTTTCAGCAAACAATAATAAATCAATAAGTAAATCTTGACACTGTAAAAGAAATAAGCTCTTGCAGGTGGATTATTTGAGTCATGAATTAAGAGCATATTTGCACACTTAACTGATTTTAGTGACACACATATAGTAACTTTCTCTTAAAACTGAACCTTAACCTTAGATCAAAGGAGTGAATAACCTCATTTTCTAGAGAAACTAGGACTAAGGATCCTATTTTATTTTGTTAATCCTCACCCAAGGATATTTTTCCATTGAATTTTTAAATTTATTTTTATTTATTTTTTTAGGGAGAGTAGAAGAGAGAAGGAAAGACATAAACATCAATGTGAGAAAAACACACTGACTGGCTGCCTCCTGCATGAGCCCTGACCAGGGCCCGGGCTGGGAGGCACCAATAACGAAGGTACACGCCTTTAAGTGGAATTGAACCTGGGACCTTTTGGTCCGCAGGCAACACTCTATCCACTGAGCCAAACCAGGTAGGGCAACTAAGGGTTCTGTTTTATATTTTCCATCCCAATATTAGAATTCGGTTAAAATTTCTACTTAAAACCATATTTTTGTGATACCAAAGAAAGGGTGAGGGTTTTCAGAATATCTGAATGGAGTATGTAACCCTATCTACACTAATAAAAGAGAAACATGGTAATTGGCGTACGACCGCTACCCTTTTCATTGGCTAATCAGCAAGATATGCAAATTAACTGTCAGCCAAGATGGTGGCCGGCAGCCAGGCAGCTTGAAACTAACATGAGGCTTGGTTGCCTCAGTGACAGAGGAAACCAACGTTCCCCGCCTGCGGCTGCAGGCCTCTGAGCGGGCAGTTTAAGAAACATTGTAACAAATACTGCCGGACTTCAGCCAGCGGAGGCCTAAGAGCTGGAGCCAAGCCTCAAGCTAAAGCTGGCCCAGAATAAAAAAAAAAAAAAAAAAAAAAAGGAAAAAAGGAGCGTTTGGGAGTTCAGTCACCCCCAGCCAGAAAATAGCCCTCAGCCCCTCACCCAGATTTGCCAGGCACCCCAGTGGGGACCCCCACCCTGAAGGGTGTGTGACCAGCTGCAAACAGCCATCATCCCCTCACCCAGGCTGGCCAGGAACCCCAGTGGGGACCCCCACCCTGATCCAGGACACCCTTCAGGGCAAACGAGCTGGCCCCCACCCATGCACCAGGCCTCTGCCCTATATAGTAAAAGCATAATATGCCTCCCAGCACCAGGATCAGCGGAGCCACGAGGCCTCCCGGCACCAGGATCAGCATGACAGGGGGCAGCGCCCAAACCCCCTGATCGGCCCTGCGGCTCTGTGTGTGACAGGGGGCGGGGCCACAACCCCCCCCCCCCCCCCCGGCCCTGCTCTGTGTGTGACGGGGTAGAGCCATAACCTCCCCATCGGCCCTGCCCTGAGTGTGAGAGTGGCGGCGCCCCAACCCCCTGATCGACCCTGCTCTGTGGGTGATAGAGGGTGGTGCCCCAACCCCCCCGCCCCCCCACGGGCCCTGCTCTGTGTGTGATGGGGTAGAGCCATAACCTCCCCATCAGCCCTGCCCTGAGTGTGACAGTGGCGGCGCCCCAATCCCCTGATTGGCCCTGCTCTGTGGGTGATAGAGGGCGGCGCCCCAACCCACTGATCCGCCCTGCTCTGTGACAGGGGACGGTGCCCCAACTCCCCTATCGGACCTACTCTGTGAGTGACAGGGGGGAGCTCCTCAACCCCGATGGGCCCTGCTCTGTGCATGACAGGGTACGGAGCCCCAACTCCCCTGATGGGCCCTGCTCTGTGTGTGACAGGAGGCAGTGCCCCAACCCCCGGATTGGCCCTGCTCCTGCTCTGTGCGTGATAGGGGGTCGTGCCACAACCTCCCCATCGACCTTGCCTTGAGTGTGACAGGGGGTGGTGCCCCAACCCCCCAATCGGCCCTGCTCTGAGCCCGACCAGGGGCTGCACCTAGGGATTGGGCCTGCCCTCTGCCACCCGGGAGCAGGCCTAAGCCAGCAGGTCGTTATCTCCCGAGGGGTCCCAGACTGCTAGAGGGCACAGGCCGGACTGAGGGACCCCCCCTTCCCCCCGAGTGCACAAATTTTTGTGCACCGGGCCTCTAGTGTTTAAATAGTTTTCTGTGTTGTCCTCTTTCCATCTAGAAATACGGGCTTTTGTGTAAGTCCTTTTCTTATACTAAATTTATATAAAAAATATAAACTTTGATTAACAAAGTTTAATGAGGACTATAATGCACGTGTCCTTTGAAATCATTTGATGAAAGGGGCTAATTCAATATAAAATACTGCTTTTGCTTTGAAATCAACACATACACATACTGAGTTTTAACATGCTTTTGATAGAAAGTGAGTCTGACTATCTGTTTTTAGGTGGGTGCCAGACTTCATATCAGATGTGGGACCAGTACACAGGTCAGGTCTGGCCAAGGGGCTCCCTGAAAGAGAGACAGATGACCCAGTCTCCCTTACCTGGGTGGAGTATGCAGTTTGTAAGTTTTAATAATTATTCTTGCTTTAACTGGGATAAATTTTTTCAATTGTTAAGTATTTTTCTACTCTTCCTAAAATTGCTTTGAAAATTGGCAGGTATAATTTTAAAGGCCATTTTTATTGTCACACTTTGCCTTCTCTTTTTAAAATATATTTTTATTGATTTCAGAGAGGAAGGAAGAGGGGGTTAGAAACATCAACAATGAAAGAAAATCATTGACTGGCTGCCTCCTGCATGCCCCTCACTGGGGATCCAGCCCACAACCCGGGCATGTACCCCGCCCGACCGGGAATTGAACCGTGACCTCCTGATTCATGGGTCGATGCTCAACCACTAAGCCACTCTGGCCAGCCACACTTTGCCTTCTTCATAGAAACTTCTAACTTACAAATATAAGATTTAGGATATTGCACAACATGAGATACATTGCAGATGATAGCAAAAAATCAGGACAAATAAAAAAAAATCAAATACTAGTTTTTTTCTAACAAGACAGATACATTAGGAACATTGCATTATTAAAAACTACATTTAAAAAAGCGATTGTTTTAAGGGAGGAAAGGGGACCAGTTGTAATTTTTTTCTTGTGAGAACTAATAGCTGTTATTAAAATGCCACAAAACCTAAATATCACAGAGTAATCCCAGCATTAGATCACAGTGAACTTTGCCTTTGGTAGCTCCCCCAGCCCTATTGCTTACTGTGTGTCTTATTATTCCTGGTATCTTTATCCCTCATTATGATAAACATAGCACAAGGCCACTCAAGACCATTGGGTTCCCAGAACTTGGCATTAGCTGCAGAAGACAGTGGATGTAAAAGCAACAGGAGCAAAACAAATCATGTTGGGTAATTATCAGAATACATTTTCTTCAAATCCTGTTATGGATGTTTGCCTGTAGGAGACATAGCTGTATTTGAATTTAAAATTTAAGATGATCAATTTATAGAGGTGGCAAAATACTCAGTCCTAAGTCAATTCATGTGAATAAGTATGTTATGAAAAACAGATTTCTTGTAATTAAATGCAAGAAGTTCTAATAATAATTTGTCACCTTACTTGTGGAACCTAATATCTCTTCTGAGTAGATAATTAAATTCTTCAATTTAATACATAAAACTTGCTAATAATTGTAACTAAAAGCAGACTAGTCTATTATTGGGGGTGGTGAGTTTGTTTTCAGCATTGATACTCAATTAAAAGACCATTTATTAGAGAAATTAAGCACACTTTGGGGTATCAGCAAGATAAACTATTTAGCCTTGATAATCTATAATTCTATGTTTCTAACCTACAGATGGGCCATACACCCCAACTGTTTCAGAGAGAAAACAATTTGCTTTAATTCACTGTCACCCACAACATGCACAGTTTATATAATAAAAGTTTGTTGATGTTTTAAAATTAAGCACAGAGAAGTTATTCACTGGAATGAAATCATGTTAATGACGTTACAAAATGAAACTGCCTCATGGGTAAGTTAACCATGAGTCTTGGATAGGATTTACTATCAGGGAATACTGCAAAATGTTCGTGTTTCACATGAAACATGGGAGGCTGACTTGAATGAATTAAGACTACAGTAATGTCCAGCTGGTGTGGCTTAGTGGTTGAGCGTCAACCTACGAACCAGGAGATCATGGTTCGATTCCAGGTCAGAGTATATGCCCGGGTTGCAGGCTTGATCCCCAGTGTGGGGGGTGCAGAAGAAAGTTGATCAACGATTTTTCTCTCATCAATGATGTTTCTATCTCTCTCTCCCTCTCCCTTCCTCTCTGAAATCAATAAAAATATATATTTTTAAAAAGCCACTGTAAAATAAAAAATACTTTAGCATGTAAGATGATAGTCATGCTATAATTACTACAATCTTTTTAAAAAGTGTATTTCAAAAGAATCTCTCTATTAAGCTAAATAAGGTAAAGAAGGTTTATATTATCCTGTTTGTTCAGAGAAGAAAACCAAAGCCCAATAAGGAAACTAGGCCTCAATGCAAATTGGTGGCAAAGGACTCTTGTCATGTGCTCATCTAAGCCATGTTCATGAAACTGACACAACTCAGATCCGAGCCAATACATGGATTTTTCTTGAAATAATTTTCTAATTTTTTATTTCTATAGACAGATCTATATTTATAACTTTTGGAAATGAGTTTTAATTGCGGTTTCTCTTAAACTGGAAAACAAGCAATTTTTAAAAATGGAAAACCATGACTAGATAAGAAATATTTAATCAACAAAATAGTCCAAGGAAACTGGCTACTTAGGGAAAGACAAAAATAGAAATTTTGCACTTAAAGGCATTATACATTCAAAGCATTGTTGTAACTCTGAGCGTATATACTTAAGAGTTTAAGTAACCCTGAGTAGTGAATTTTCATGATGGATTTAAAACTGGATATGACACTATGAAGTTAAAAATACAGTGCCTGGTCCCAGCTGGTTTGCTCAGTGGATAGAGCGTCGGCCTGCAGGCTGAAGGGTCCCGGGTTCAATTCTGGTCAAGGGCACATGCCTGGGTTGCGGGCTCCATCCCCAGTAGGGGGGCATGCAGGAGGCAGCCAATCAATGATTCTCTCTCTCCCTTCTTCTCTGAAATTAATTAAAAAAATACATATATATTAAAGAGAAAATACAATACCTGGATAAGACATATCTATTGCAAAAAATTAGTACTAAAGACCACAGTAATCACTGAAATCTCAAATTCTTTTTGAAAGTAGGCAGAGACTCTAAAGTAAAACACTAACCTGCATCATTTCTGTTTTGAAACATTGTCATGGCTTCAAGATTTAATGCACACACCCCCCGCATGAAAGCTTTCTTCATGGAATCTTCAAAGTGCTCTTTTTCATGTTGCATTCTTTGGATCTCAGCTTTTGCATTTTCCAAAGCTCCAGATAACTAAAATAAGGCGAATTTTTTTTAAAAAGGGTTGTAATACAAGGAAGGATATTATTTATTGTTAAAAAGTAGACTTACACTGTGAAGTATTTTTAGGTGAAATACAGGTACTAAAAACACTTTGCCACATGCCTCTTCTGCTATGTGTCTCACTTTATTTTAAATGGTGCATCTTACTTTTAGTGTCTTTCAATAAACCATTTCCATTTCTAACCATAAAGTCAAGGTTCAAACAAAGGGAATTGTATACCAGTCCCACTGAAGCTTGCTGATGTGTTTTAATTATACAAAAAGATATACCATTTCTTACCATAAATCTTTTATGTAGAATATTAAACAAAATACATTAGGAGCCACAAGTAGCCCTCTCTCCTTTAGAAAAAAAAAATAACTAAGTGCCTGTAATATTAACAGCATTTTAAAAAACTAAATGATACTATAGAATTTAAAGTGCAAAGTGATATTAGTTGCAACACATTTTCCCATAGACGAAATATATAGGGACTCCATTTTTTGCATGTCATTTTCAATTGCAGAAAATTGTTTGTATTATGATACTGATTTTTAACATTAAGAACTTTGTACTATAATAATGAAATATTTTTTCCTTTTAGTATTTTATTTCAAGAGGCCTACTGCATTCTACAATACAGCTTTTATTTCATTTTGAGTCTCAAATGTTTTCCCATGGAAATGTTAATTTTATTATTAGAAGTCAATGGGAAAATAATTCCAATTTGTATCTAACTGCTTTAAATCAACCTTATATGAATAAAGTTTATTTAAATTAACAAGAGGATAAACATTTTTGGTTTTGGTCTCTATTCTTGGCTAAATAAAAGCCAAAAGAAGTATAAGAAAGCATGCTTTGAGAGACATAAGGATCTATGAGTGATTTACATTTTCAAGACACATGTACACACAAGAGTTCCAACGTAAGTTTGGAGGCCAGAGTTATAACTTTTAAAGAATAAATAAGTCTGTAAATCTGACTCATTAGTGTTGTTCTTCCCCAAATAGTCACATAGTCTCATTTGAAGATACACTGCATTAAATGGAATTAGAAATGGGTCACTCTGCCTAACTATAATGTAACAATGAGTGATGCTACCCATCTTGTTTATTTCTATTAAAGGAAAGTAAAAATAAATTAAAAAATAGAAGTTTTACCACAGCAACTTTGTTTTCATAATCATTGGAAATTTGGACACAAACTTCTTCAGCTCTTGCTTGACAAGCTCGCTCCACCAAGTCCTTCCACTTCTTTTGCACCGTAGAATGCCAGCCTATCCACACTTTCTTCAGTAAATTTCTCTGGAAGTACTGGTCAGCTAGTTTCCCTTCATAAGCCTAAATGAAAGTATTATAACCTTAAAACACAGTGCACTGGTAAATACACTGGCAGTAATAAAAAGAAACCTAACACGGTGGTGAGCAGTACACACACATTATTATTTAATCCTGTGTAGTTATTCTTATCTGCATAGAGGAGAACAGGCTTATAGAGGTTAGGTAACCTGCCCAAGTAGACAGGGAAAAGCCATCCTTGCCTCATTCCAGAGCCTAAGCTCTTTCTTATCCATTACACATCATTGTTTTATGTAACTAATCAAGTTAGGGGGAAAACAACAACAAAAAACAAATGAAAGAAAATGAGTAACTTGCCACTTGCCATCTTAGTTCTGAATCTGCATGACCCTTTAGCTGAAACCAGGACTAGGACAACAGAGTGGTTGGAAGGCAAAAAGGTAACTGTGGCTTGAGATGGCATTATTCTCCCTTCAGCTTGGTGGACACCACCATAAGCAAGATTAATTTAATTTACAGACTTTCATCATATATAGTGCCAAACTGATTCAAACAGAAACATATGCTATTCTTTTTAATCAATGAATCTAAATTCTTTTGAAGAAGTAGTTCCAATCTAATTTCAATCTTCTTAAATTTGAAAAGTTATTCAAAAAGTGATGGCAGCCTCAATTATTTCAGCTAACATAAAAAAATATATATTCTCATTATGTCACTTGATAAATAACTTTCAAAATATGGTCTAAATACTCATATTTTAAATAGCTCTTTTCAGTCTGATTAATGTAGATTGATCTATTGGGATTAATTTAAAAAAATGAAAGCATTAGGAGGAATCCTATTCCATGATAGTGGAACATTAAATATTGATGTTATTAATACTAAATATTGTTTTAAAAATATTAACATTTAATATTCATTTATTGGAACTAATGCACAGAGATCACTCGATGGCTCACATGAGCATTACCTTAAAACTATATATATATATCCACCTCCTATACTCTTGAGTCTTTATACTCTGTCTTCTTGTAGGATATATACATATTCATACTTTTCCACTTCTGAGACAATAACTTAATTATTCTCTCTCAGTTTGCCTGTACTCTGATATATTGATTCAGCTCTTATTTAATTAAAATGAACAGTGTTCAAATTTAAATTATGTACAAACTAAGGATAATTTTTAAAAAGCTATATAGACATGGCTTTAATTCTCACTCTAAGGTAAGTCTACACAACGAACATTTATACAATTTTATAATGTATAACTATAGTGTTGCCTCTTTTTGAGGAGAATGTATTCAGGCATTTTACAAGGAGAAACAATATGGGAACCATATGATATGTTAAAGACTGTAAATTCTTTTTCCATATAATCATATCTGAGTCAAATTTGTTAAAGGGGTTCCATTACCAAGGCATTTGTAATTTAGGTACAATCTCTACTAACCTATTATGACAAAGGAAATGATATATCAATAGATCTATAAAATATGAGGTATTTTCCCCCAAACTATACCAAATACAAATTCCTTGAAATGAAAGCAACCTTAAATTCATTTTGACTTGATCCTAAACAATTCTGAATCCAGAAGTCTAGTGTGTGTCAGTCGTCTTTTCGTTTTTATACTTACATCCTGTCTGGATTTGACATGGCCAATCCGCCAGTGGAAGAATGTTCTCATCAGCTCCATCCTTTCCTTTTGCTTGCCTATGGCGTGAGACAAGCTGGAAATCACCTGTGAACAGCAACTAGGCCAGTTACTGTGATGTTACAGTAACAGCTGCTAGTACAGTGACTTTTCTCATGTATCAAAAAGTGCTGGAGAATATCAATGGATCACTACTATATTCATCCAGTTAACTTATTATCTTTAAAAAGACCAAAAACACTTCTCCACATGAATACACTACATGAAGGGGAACAAAAGAGGAAAGAAATCTCATTATGTGTATCTTGGTAATCACCAAAAGAAATTTATGTACATGAAAATAAAGGATGGGACACAAGTAGGTCTAGTTATTCCTATGGAAAATAATACAATAATTAAAAATTAATACAAGAATAAACTCTGTGTTTCACCTAAACCTACTTGTGCCCTACCCTGTATGGTCAGACATTTAATTCAAGAAAAACAAGCATTCTTTGAAAGTTTTCCTACATATACAAAAAGTCTTTATTGACTAGAATTGAGGGCAGAGGCCTTTCTAGGTCCTAAATACCTTTAGTACTTTGGATTATAAGTTTCTCAATAACTGTTTTATTTAAAAAATATTTTTATTGATTTCAGATTGAAAGAGAGAGAGAGGAACATCAATGATGAGAGAGAATCATTCATCAGCTGACTCCTGCACGCCTCCTGCAGGGGATCAAGCCAACAACCGCCAGTATGGAACCGTGACCTTCTGGTTCATATGTCAACACTCAACCCCCGAGTCATGCTGAACCACGCTGGCTGGCCAGGCTCAATAACTGTTTAATAATTTTTTTCTGAATTCAACAAACTCATAAAAGAAAATAGTCATACTATGATGTACTTCTTCAATGTTGTTATTCTTGTTATTTTATTTATTATTATATTTTTAAAATGTTTTTATTAGTTTCAGAGAGAGGAAGGGAGAGGGAGAGAGGGATAGAAACATCATTGATGAGAGAGAATCATTGACCGGTTGCCTCCTGCACAACCCCTACTAGGGATCAATTTAGCAACCCGGGCATGTGCCCTGATCAGGAATTGAACCATAACTTCATGGGTCCATGCTCAAACACTGAGTCACAATGGCTGGGCTTGTTCTTGTTCTTTAAAAAAAATTTATGGAGACTTTTAAATCCTAAGACAATACTCTCTCTTATCAAGTACTGAGTAGTTGAAATGTCTATCTAAAAATGGCCACAAAAAGAAATTTTGTAAATTGGGCACATTTACTGAGAGATATTTATTCTGGTTTCTTTAAATAATTTTTAAAAGTGGAAAAGGACACACATTCTAAGATATTATTAATATTCTCTTTCTAAAGTTGTATGGTGGTGGCTATCCACTTTCTTTGTTTTAAAAAACTGGACATATACGTACAACTCTTTTTTTATGTGTGATACTTTAAAATTAAAAGCCTTAAGATGGAGTTTTGAGGATAATAGAGAAAATGACTGATATTAATATCTATTAAAAAAAGTAAACTATGAAAAATGTTCAATTTTATATCATACCTTGCAATACCAAAAGAAAAGCATGTATTTTAAAAAAACACTGGACTCCTTATCCAGTTAATTAAAACAGTGAGTGCTACATCTACAGACCAGCAGTTGAGGTGTTTGCTGTGAGTCCTTTCTCTCTGAAAGCCACCATCCCCCTGGGGGCAGCCACTGATTTGTTGCCCACCTGCTTTGTTCAAGATGTTGTCTGGAGGCACAAAATTAGCACACACCTGAACCTTACTTTCAAGTTCTTAACAGGCTAACAGAAAGTGAAATAAAAGGTGCTGTTTATCAATAAAAAAACAGACTTCTTCAGTGAATAAAGACTTATCACAGATACAATGTGAGAAACTTAAAATAACTCCTAAAAGATGGTTTAAAATGTGGATAATGCTGGTTCCCTAAAGTTCTCTTATGGGCAGTTAGGAAGGAAAAATTAGTATGTACATTTAGCATGTACTCTTAAAACTCCAAGCACATTGAAGTTGATCTCAAAGATAAAATGGCATGACCATGGCATGTTTAATAGGAAGATAAATTGTATATCTGTGCACCTATTTTTCTACCAGTTTCTGAAGTGATTTTCCCTTTGTATCTTGCATGACCTAAAAAAAACCACACTTCCCAGCCTCTTAGGGAGGAAGGAAGAAAGGAGAGAGGGAGGGAGAAGGAAAGAAAGAGAGGGAGACAGAGAGGAAGAGAAAGGGAAAGTGAGGGTGAGGGAGAGAGAGATGTGAGAGAGATACATCTATTGGTTGCCATCTGCACTTACCCCAACCGGGGATCGAACCCAAAACCTGGGTATGTACCCTGACTGGGAATCAAATCGATGACCTTCTGGTGCACCAGACTACGCTCTAACCAACTTAGCCACATCAACCAGGGCACTTCCTGACACTTATTATCTAGCAAGACATTTACGGAATCTCAGTTAAAAGAAATATAAAAGAGAACACCTCATCTTTTCTCCCAATGGAAATTTCATAGGCTTTCTGCAGCTCCTTCAAGCTGTTGATCTGGTTGCACAGTTGTTTTAAATGTGCTGCATGTTTTTCTTTCTCTTTTTTCATTTCCATACGGTGCCAGTCAATAAAATTTAGTCTCCATTTAGTTAGTTCAGATATGACGTTTGTCTGAAAAAGAAATATTCTGATAACTAAGCAGTTTGTTCCTTAATAGTGCTTCTTGAAATTACACCGAAATTAAGGAACACTTTTAAAAAATCAGAACAAGCAATCAACATGAAAGCTATTTTTAAAAAAATCACTAATGAAAACATTTACAAGTTCAACAGTTACAGCTCCTCTTGGTTCACATTCACCATACTAAAGATATGGATTTTTTTAAATTTTAACTTACTTTGTATTAAATCTTGTCATTTAAAAAAATTTCAGGTCTTATTCATTAATTCACTAAATATACAGTTTCTTTGTTTATTCAAGAACTTAAATGTCCATATTAAGATGGGTTCGGAGAAAGGAAATGTAGGGCCATGCGTTAGGGTGAGCCATAGGACTGGATGCTATTTAGATAGAGGTGGACAGTGGGAACCATGGGAGTTGATGCTTTCTTCCCCCAAATAATTTATCACAATGGCTACATTAACAGATTGCTAAGTCTGATCCCTTTTCACTCTACTGATTGATATAAATAAAAAGACCAAATAATCATGTTATCAAAAATCAGATAATATGGTTAACTGAACACAGAACAATTTAAATGGTTGGTGGTACACCACTCCACTCCAGTTGACTTACACCATGAAAAGAAGTATGAAACCTGTTCCATGAGGAAAATGGTAGAAACTATATGAAAAGATTACATCTGGGATTTATAGTTCAAATAACAGAGAAATATAGATGCCCTAGAACTCTCATGACCACAATTTCTCTATGCATGTGAATATTCAGCTTCGTTTTCTCAAACTACCTTTCAGAAAATTGGTATTTTCTCAACTATATTTTAAATAGCAAAAAGAAACCCTGCCACTTCTTTTTTGGTAATATTTTTTTAAAGCGAGTCTTTAAAAAAAATGTTTTTATTGATTTTTAGAGACAGAGGAAAAGAGAGAGATAGAGAGAAACATCGATGAGAGAGGAACATCATTGATTGGCTTATTCCTGCATATACCCCTACTGGAGATTGAGCCCACAACCCAGGCATGTGCACCAACCAGGAATCAAACTGGCAACCTCTTGGTTCCTGGGTTGATGCTTAACTGCTGAGCCAAACCGGCCAGGCTCTCTGCCATTTCTGTAATACTTTGTTTTACTTAAAGGCCACAACATTACTAAAAATAAAAATCTGTCTTTATAGAGATATTAGTTATACATTGTGGTTGCTATAAGAATGGCTATAAAATGAATACATAATGCTAAAATTGGATTTTGTATTTCATATAAAGGAGACATTTTCATTAGTCATAGCTACAATATAATAAAGGTTCATTGAGTGTCTCAGTCACATTCAGGGTTAGTCTTTCAGAACATCTGAGAAATTCACTAGACCGTCCCATCAACTATTTAAAACCTTGCTATTTAAAGTATGTTTTCTGAACCAGCAGCATCACCTGGGATATTGTTAGAAATGCATAATCTCAGGTCCTCAAAAACAAATGAATAAAAAGCTAAAGTTCAACAGGATTCCTGGGGGATTCATATGGACATCAAAGACTGAGAAGCACAGATGTTAGACATTGGACTGATCAAAAACTAAAGATTAAAAAGAACCTTTTATTTTAAAGAAAAGAAAAACTGGAATTAAGAGCAAAACTATTACACTAATCCAACAACAATACCTTAAGACCTGAACTCCAAAGATCCAGTACACTTTCCACCTTTTGAAGGTTTTCTTCAGAAACAACAGAATTGCCCACAATTATTTCATGGATACCTGCATGACTAGAATTAGACCCTGGTGTGGAAGAGTCGCCTAAAATATTTGAACTGAAAAAATCCATGACCGGGTGAAAAGGCTTCCTTGGTGATGACACTGGTGATAACCCTAGAATGAAAAAAAGTTTAGTGGTTAAGGCAAACTGAAAACAACCCAAAATGGTGAGGACTTATATTGGAAGGCTAGAAGATGTCAGTTACTATAGAGGCTGAGAAAAATGCAGAGAAATGACTTTTCCGTGTAATTAATCTGGATAATTTAAATTTCAGTATTGTCACTGATTTAGGACTAATTAGCATGAGATGCCTCCTATACTCAAATAAAGATGCTTCATATATCCAGCTCCAGCCTGAGCTGAAACTATTATCATCTGTGTCATCATATCAGCATTCTCTAAGTGCTTTGTATGTTCCTATAATACAAATGTTATAAGGATTAGCTCTCATAATACATGCTACCCTAAGAAATACATACTATTATCTCCATTTTACTGATTCCAAAACTGAGGTTCAGAAAGGGTTAAGGAATTGACCAAGGTCAGAGTGTTTGTATATAGGTTATTATTACTTTATGTAGAACACTGGGATAAGTTTTAATACTATTAAATGTCAGCACTATACGTAGAGACTAGTAATTTAATTTGTCAGATACTCAACTATAAGATACCCTGTTTGCCCTCAACATAGAGGTGAGAAATATATATACTTTATATAATATAATATAATATAATATAATATAATATAATATAATATAATATATACTTTATATAATATATATACACACTCCCATCTCCTCTTGCCCATATACAGGGCGTAGAGATGGGAGTGAGAGCCAGAGCCAGAAAGAGAACTGGTATCTATCTTTAAAAAAGCACAGAATATTTTATCACACATATATGTTGGAATTAGAGACTAGTGATCATCATTTCTTGCATATCACACTTTTGTTATGAGGGTCCTATAACTAAGACTGAAGGGCTTTTCTCTCTTCCTTACTGAATGACTCAAAACAAAGATAAAGATAAATCTACTATAGAACTTGTTACTTAAAAGTAAATGAAGAATATTTGCAAAAGGAGGAAATCATTCTCTAATATGTATGTTTTGCATAAAAATATATAAACAAATGGTTTAAGCTAGTCACACTATGTAGCACTACCTATATATTCTGAAGATGGTTTAGGAACTCAAATAATAAGGCACATGAATAGTATTTTTTTAGTAGATTTTACTAACTAGATCTGCACTCATGGACTCTGGACTCTGCTTTTTTTTTTTTTTTTTTTTAAATAATACACTCACCTTTAAAAAAAATGGAATCTTGGTTCGCTATTCACTTGACCAAGAAAACCCCACAAAATCATGCAAATTAAGAGGTTCAGATCTTTAAGTTCACTTTAAGAACACTTGTGAAACTGACAAGGCTATCATGGGGATGGGAATACAAAAAGCCACCATGTATTTGAAGGATGTCATTTTATAGAAGCTACTAGAGGCTTGGCGGCGGGGGGGAGGAGGGGGGGTCCCTCAGCCCGGCCTGTGCCCTCTCGCAGTCTGGGACCCCTCGGGGGATGTCCACCTGCTGGTTGAGGCCCGCTCCCCGGAGGATCAGGCCTAAGCTGGCAGTCAGACATCCCTCTGGAAGCCCGGGAGCCCTCGGGGGTGTCCACTTGCCAGCGGTGAGCAGGCCTAAGCTTCAGTCGGACATCCTTAGCGCTGCTGAGGCGGGAGAGGCTCCTGCCACCACCGCTGTGCTGGCAGCCATCAGCCTGGCTTGTGGCTGAGCAGTGTGTGGGAGCGCACTGACCACCAGGGGGCAGCTCCTGCATTGAGTGTCTGCCCCCTGATGGTCAGTGTGTGCTACAGTGACCAGTCATTCCCAGTTGTTCTGCTGTTAGGGTCAATTTGCATATTACCCTTTTATTATATAGGAATAGAGGCCTGGTGCACGGGTGGGGGCCGGCTGGTTTGCCCTGAAGGGTGTCCCGGATCAGGGTGGGGGTCCCACTGGGGTGCCTGGCCAGCCTGGGTGAGGGGCTGAAGGCCGTTTTCAGGCTAGCCACGCCCCCCGGCAACCCAAGCTCCCAGCCTCTCTTTTTTTTTCTTTGATTTATTTATCTTCTATAATTGAAACTTTGTAGCCTTGAGCAGAGCCCAGGACCTGCCAGGGAAGGTGGGAAGCTTGGCTTCCTCTATCGCCAAGGGCAACCCAAGCCTCCTGCTCACTCCAGCTCCGTGGCTGCTGCCATCTTAGTTGGGTTAATTTGCATACTCGCTCCTGATTGTCTTGTGGGCGTGATTTGAGCGTATTGGAGGGATGGTTAATTTGCATGTTTCTCTTTTATTATAGAAGCTATATGCACTATTCTGTCGTTACAATGGTGGAGTTGGTAGGTGTGTCCAGTCCAAACAGTTGTGCTGGACACAGAGTCAGTGGCCCAAAAAGAGTGCTAAATTTTTGCTGCACATACTTAAAAATGTAGAGAGTAATGCTGAGCTTAAGGGTTTAGATGTAGAGTCTCTGGTCACTGAGCACATCCAGGTGAATAAAACTCTTAAGATGAGGTACAGAACTTACAAAGCTCGTGGGCAGATGAACCTATATATGAACTCTCCCTGCCACATTGAGATGATCCTTACTGAAAAAGAACAGACTGTTCCAAACCAGAAGAGGAGGTTGCACAGAAGAAAAAGATACCCCAGAAGAAACTTAAGAAACAAAAACTTATGGCCTGAGAGTAAATTAAGGATGAAATAAATACTGATAAAAGTAAAAGAAGGAAAAAAAAAAAGAACTTGGAAGATCGCCTATAAATTACATTGCCCAAGCCTTCTATTTATAAGTGAGAAAACTAAAGGATAGAGGCATTTCTTATATGGTGGCTTAAATGGTCCTTACATTAAATAACATTGAATCACCTAGTATGAAAAGTATTCTATTTTTACTATATTATTTATTCTATGTCAAAGAAAAAGTTTCAATCTGGTGCTAGTATGCTTTTAAAACCTCTGTAACACTTGCTAATCAGACTGAACACACCACTACCAATAGTATTCAACCAAACTTTAATAACTTTGTTTGAGTTGCATTTATTTTTACCATTCTATTTGTAACAAGATTATATTAGTTTTATGCTATAAACAGTAATAACATATGTAATATATTTTTCTTTTAAAATAAAAAGCTAAAAATTAATATATATGAAAACACTTAAATGATAGAACAGGTGGAATAAAGATAGGAAGAATATCATAAAGTTAGTACACAAATGCCTGAAAATTGGGAAATGATGCATTATGAAAAAATTTAAATCGGCCAAACTATCTGATATCCTTTTGAATCTTTAAAAATATTTGTCCTCTTGCCCTAGCCGGTTTGGCCCAGTGGATAGAGCGTCAGCCTGGGGATTGAAGGGTCCTCGGTAGATTCTGGTCAAGGGCACATGCCTGAGTTGTGGGCTCAGTCCCCAGTAGAGGGCGTGCAGAAGGCAGCTGATCAATGATTCTGTCTCATCATTGATGTATTTTTCTCTCTCCCTCTCCCTTCCTTCTCTGAAAACAATAAAAGGACTTATATGCAAGTATATAGGCCTAACCAATGGACACAGACAACAGGGGGGTGAGGGCATCAGTGGGGGGGGGAGGGCAGGGGGTAACGTGGGGATAAAGACACATATGTAATAACTTAATCAATAAAAAAATTTAAAAAATAATAAAAAGAGAGCCATAACACAAAAATAAAATAATAATAATAAAATAATAATATATTAAAAAGAAAATTGCCCTCTAACCTAGGAGATTTAAGAAAGGATGTCACATAGTATAATAAATAAACCTGTTTGTCTTAATTGTACTATTTTGATTATAAAATTATTTTAAATAGTATTAGTAAGTTAGCAACAACAGCATTTTAAATTCCTGCCAATAATATGCTAAAATATTCCTCTTACTACATAGATAATATTCATCAAACCACAAAATGTTGTATATTAATAAAAACAAGCTAAAGAAAGTAATACCTTCTGTCTTTGAATGACTTGAAATATTTAAATCACATCCTTTTCTAACTTCCGTCCTTGTTTCTCTTTCTCTTCTTACTGTAAAGAAAAACACCCCAAAGCACTCTTAAATAAAATATCTATTCACATACACTTAATTTAAGAAGGTTGAGGTATATAAATAAGATTTTAGAACAAAGAAAATATAACATGGTGGGTTAGAGGAACATTAAAAAAAAGAACAAGAATAAAGAAAAGATTCTGAAACTAGAAAAAGTCTTATATTAATAAACTCAATTCCACCCACCAAATATGGATGAAAGAAAAGTCAGTGTACTGTGGCATTCAATTCACACTGAGAATCAGTGGATGAATGACATTAGAACTTAGAAAAGGCTATGCTGTATAATAACATTGGATATTTCCAGGGGCCGCTGCTTCTCACTAGCTGCAATCAAACTAAAGTGACACCTGTTCCCCCCAAAACAGGGACTTCCTTACTTCCACCTCAGGAACCTTTAGTCAATACATGGCGAAAAGTGGGAAAAACCTCACAAGAATGACTTTGCCAACTCTGACACACCTCACTTATACTAAACAATGGCAACACCAAGAATAAAGGGAATGGGATGATAAATTTACATAGTCCATTCTAACCAAGTCCATGTGTAAATCAAGATAATCTAAATTCTCTGCATGTTGTATGCTTAGGTCTCAAGTCCTTTTTGATAAAGGCAGAGCATAAACAAATACTACCCTACATACGAAAAAGAACAGGGGTCTTAAATCTCAAGTGATAACTGTGAAAGGTTGCAGAGTTGGGGCATGGAAAGAACTCCTGTGTTGTGTCACTGGGAACAATAGTACAGTAATACTGTAGCCAAGGAAAAGCAAACAAGCTTTTGGTGACCACCTTAAGGGCAGAGGTTTAGAGAGCTAATACACTAATTGCCTAAATTCATTTGTAAGGGAGTATATGCAACACTTTGGGTTTGCTCAGTAGGAACTCCATGTTGAGGTGCCAGTATAATCAAAACATGGTCAATATCACTGATATAAAAATGAATTCAAGGGTCGTATCTCTTAAAGATCAATAAATTTGGACAGAAAGTATTCAGTGCTAAAATGGTTCAGTGGTAGAATAAGTATATGTATTTTACAATTGTGGTCTACTTGTTGATCCAATGCAACAGGTCAAAGATTGAGAAGCAATGGAAAGGCCATGTCTACAGAGGGAGAAGGACAATAGACACTAGGGCTGTGACTTATCAGAAAACGAGGAGCCTGCTGACTGTGAGTAGGCTGTGTCATGTGCCTTTAAGTAGGGATCCTTAGAGTTTATTGTTGATAACTGCCCATTATCAGAGCTGTTTTACAAGGGCTTTCTGTACCCTTGTTTAGAATGAGCTGTTTGGGATCCTGTACTTTACTAAATAAGGGAAAAATAGGTAAAAGGAGCTTCATCCTTCTTTTTCAACCCTTTACTCATCTATCATCATACATCCTGATTTGTATTAGCTCTAGCTCTCAATTCTGTCACTGACATAGTCCAAGGATGGATTCACGTTTGTGGTGATAATTCAAACAGTCCTCTATGCCTATATAAATACTGCTGACAAAGTCCCAGCATATGGTTCATAAACTTAAGGGATTCTGAGGGCTACCTATGGACCATCTTTAATTTGGGGGTTTGGGCATTTATTTTTCAAGATAATCCTGACAAATAACCATTAGAACAAATACAGAGATGTTACATATTTTACTAAGAGACATGCAATAGCTACAGTGTTGCTTTAAATTTATTACTTTTCAGAAAAGTCAGTCAAAGGAAGCTCAAAGATCCAGCTGTCATATAAGAGCCAAGAATAACATTAAAACGTAAAGAGTTTCCCCAGATAATAGTGATATTCACCATTGACTGGAGAAGCATTTTCACAATCGTAAGTCAATTGCATTTATAAGTTCAAATAACATCTTAAGAGATGTTTTGAAAAATATACATAACCTTGATTATGAAGAGTATCATCAATTATAGTATGAAATCTAACATCTGGCGCCACTTCTCCCTTAGAATGAGATGGCTGTGAAGTACCCGGCTCAATATTTGGAGTCACTATAGTATAACGAAGCAATTCTTCATACTCTTCCTATGAGAAACCAATAATAAATAATGTTTTATAACACTGTCGCAATGGACACTCAGGCAAAAGAATAACAAAAGCTGTACATATTTACTATGTATAAAAGTGTATAGCTATTTTATATTATTATATTTTGAAATATTTTCAACAATAGGACATGGGTAGCTTTCAACTGTAGTCAAGACTCAATTTCCAGCCCCTCTCCCCTCCCGGGAAGTTTGGGGGTAGGACTGAAATTGCCAATCCTCTAATTACATGATTGGTTCCTCTGGCAACCAGCCCTCATCTTTAGGTGTGGGTGCAAAAGTCACCTCATAACAAAAGACACCTTTATCATTCTCATCGCTTTAGAAATTACAATGTTTTAGGAGCTCTGTGCCAGAAACCAGGATGAAGACCAAATATATATTTATTATAAATCATATCACAAGTATAAATGAGTTAATTAGGTCCCTCTAGAAACACGTCTGGATAAGACAGAGATGAAGAGTACAGGAAAGCACTGACACCTAAAAAGATGGCATCAAGTTGGAGAGATACCATCCAAAGGGAAGGCAAGGATACAACATCTGTCACAATTCCCGAATGCTTCTTTACTAGTAAATAATCAGATACTTTAACAGCAGCTTCCCAAAGTCTAAATTTGTAATTTCAATTAAAGGAACACATTTGCTCATAAAATATTTTCTTGAAGCTTTTCTCATATTATACTTACTCAACATAATGTACCAAACATAATGTCCAGCTTTTTTCCTCTTAAGTGATATAATTATAAAACTCAAGATATACCATGTTAGTATTCTCTCGATTAAAACCTACTCTAGAAATATGAATCCATATTTTTGATAAAACATTTAGAAATAAAAGAAATTCAGAAATTTCATATAAAACCCATACCTTCTGCAGTCAATTTATCTGTCACTGTCCAAGCAGCAGAATGTGATGAATGTTGTGGCAACAGGGACTAGAACCTAGAGTAGAACACTAAGGAATCTAGGCCTCAGAACTTTGGATGGTTTGATGTTGTATTAATTGGCATTAAAGTGAAAGCAGCATTCATAAAGAGATAGCTACAATGAGAAAATTCCAAGAAAAAAATGTTTGAGATTTACAGCTTCTCTCATTGTGTTGTTTGAAGCCTTTGTACAAAGAGTAAAGAGCTCATGATTATTTTCAGAAAGATTAAAATAATGTAAGGCATTTCCCAAAGTCTGTAAAATAATTCCTAAAGTTTGGTATAATGTGATATACATTATACATTATATACACACTAGAGGCCCAACGCATGAAAATTTGTGCAAGAGTAGGCCTTCCTTCCCCTGGCTGCTGGCATCGGCTTCCCTCTGGCAACCGGGACCCCAGCTTCCCTCCTCCGGCCATCGGCAGGCACCCAGGGCCGGACGGCTTCCCTCTGGTCCGGGCTTCGTCTGGAAGGACGTCTGGTCTAATCAGCATATTTCCCTTTTATTATTTTTGATTATAATTATAAATGTAAATGGCATGAATGAAAAATGTATTCCTAGTTTTCCCTCATACTATTTGTTGAAAATAAGTAAGTCATAACAAATTTAGACATGTCTTCCTACCTGAAGATCTGAAGAGCTTGAACTGTTTTGGTTGCAGTCATTCTGCATAACTGGAAATGAGTATTTCTCCTCATCTGATGACATTCTGTAAAAATACTATAAAACAGTAAACGTTAACTTTAGTTTTCCCCCCTCAATATTTAAACTAAAATAGAATTCCTTTTATAGAGATGGAACACCATCCAAAACAATAATTGTGATATTTTAAAATCATTCCACATATTTGAGCAACCATAGACAAAATCACTGGACAGGAAAAAATAGTTAAAGACTCAATTCCCAAAATTAGTGACTTTATAAAGTAGTAAAGGAGATGAAACAAATACATGAAAGGTTAAAGAAAAATGGAGGCTCCTCAGAAACATCCGCACAGTAGAGGGTTGAGAATAATGGATTGTGATCTCTATTCTTAACAATGTGTGACGACCTAGATGTTGTGCACTTTCTTTGAAGATGCTGAACCAAGGAGAATGAACAATTTGAGCAAATTCCCTGCTTGGGAAACTTACCTTTTGGAAGTATTATTTTAAGAAAAGTAAGCCTATACAAAACAACAGATTCTAATACGCACATAGAAAAATTGTTGAAAGTCTTAAAAATAAATTTAAAAAAGTACCTTTAGTAACTAGTAAGTAAATTATTTAAAAGACAAGTAGTGAATATTCAAACTATCTGAATACTAGTAACACGTAAGACATTGGTGAGGAAGTAAGATGAGTCCTCAAGGACTTACAATCTATAGGGAGGGGCCAGATAGGTATATAAGTGACTGATGAAAAAAGTGCTAATAGACCCTATATAAAAGAGGTGCAAATAAAGGAGGCAGGAGTAGCCATTTTTCATGGGGTGAGATCCTGAGGGTGTGAAGAAGTAAGAATGGAGCCAGAGAAAATTTTAATAGAGAAAATGACCCCAGTGTTGCGATCTGAAAGACAGATAAAAGTTATCAGGGTATACTAGGCAGTAGAGTTGCATAAGCAAAGACACAGAGGCATGGAGAGGTATGCTAGGAACGTAAGTATAGTAGTTAAGGCTGTAAGCAAAGGGTGTAAAGCAAGGCTTGGCTGAGAGCAGCCAGATCACGGAAGATCATGATTATGTCATGTTAAAAAGTTTGGTCTTTATTTTAGAGAAGTTATTAAAATGTTTTAAACAAGTGATGACCAGATCATGCTTGTCTTTTAGAATGATCACTCTGGCAACTTTCAAGATGAATTAGAGAGTTGGGGTCCTGAAGAAAGAGAGATCAATGGAGAGCCGAATGCAGCAGTCCAAGAAGTAAGTGTTCCCTCTGGCAGTAATCCAGGAGATAAATGAGGACCCGAATCTAGGAGTCAGCAGTGGGAAGTAGATGGAGGGTATGACTATGAGACCGTTGTGTTATGGCAATGAAAATGAGAGACCATGGTTAATAATTGGTTCAGGGATTAAAGGGAGGAATTGTTAATGGCTTCCAGGAGTCTGACTTGAGTAACTAGATAGATGATAGTGCCACTCACCAAGCCAAGAAATGTAGGAAGATGAGCAGGTTGAGAGGAAGAACACTAGGTTCAACATCAGATGTTTTGGGTGTGCAGTACCTGTGAGGCACTGAGATGAAGCTGCAGGTATGTAGCATATGGCCACCCTGTACGCTGTGCTCCAGCCAAGGACTGCCACTTACAGTGGTTGCAACGTGAATGGTGCTTCCTGGAGTTAAACAGTGTGGGAGCCCTGCTTTGGAGCTTTAGGTTGAAGGTACAGTTTGAGGAATCATCAGCATAATAGGAAATGCTGAAGAACGAGAGGATAAGATCACTGATGAAAAGGAGCGATAGAAAAATTTCTTACTCCGAAGTCCATATACCCAAATTGTATGCACTATTTTTAGTATAAATGCACATGCGTGTATTTTTCTAGGAAGAGGATCCTTAGCTTCCAATACGTGTTCAGAGGAAACTACAACCCTAATAAAGTGAAGGGCCACTACCATAGTGAGACAAAGGTTAAAACCACGACCACTAACATTTAAAGCGGGCGAGAAAAGCCAACAAAGAAGACTACAAAGACCAATAAAACTATCAGAAAGAACAGCATCACAAAAGCTTAGAGAAGGAAGTCAGAGTCACATACCAAAGAAAGATGAGAACTGGACAGAATCCCTTGAATCTGGCAGTCAGGAAGTTGCTATGACATTTCCCTGAACAATTTCAGTGGAAAGTAGAACAGGTCTCAATCACAGTGGGCTGAAAAGTAAGTGAGATGAGGAAATTGAAGCAGAAAGGGCGGATCCAGGGAAACCACAATATTAGAAGAAACATGGATTGGGGCTAGATTGTGGAAAGGATAGCTCAACTTTATTCAGTGGCTGTTCCTGAATATACACATGATAAGTGAACTAAATCTCTGCCTGCCTGTCCTTCGCTAAGCCACTTAGGAAGGATAAAATAAGCACATACATCTCAGCAAGGAATGGCTGCTCCACAGGACTTCAAACCCACCCCTGTGGTAACGTGGTCCATCTCTGTTTCCATCCACTTCTTCCTTTAGGATGTGCTTGCTGGTCAGTTAAGTATAGGAGTGGGGGTGGGGTGGGGCTGATTATTTAAAAAAACAAAGGAACTGCACAGTATGGTCGGACTTACAGGAGTCTTTGAATAGAGACATTGCAGACACTAACAACTACTGTACTTTTGGAAAATACGGGCTCAATCTTCCTCCTGCCCTGCTGTGATGCCAACAAGGTATGGCCGTTTATGGGAAACTCTGCAACGGTAGCATTAACTTCTCCTAGGTTCAGAAACAAAGGAGGAAAATGGAGCTTGCTTTCACGGGTGGCGGATGTACATCGGTTCACTAAATTTTCAGTGTTTTCTAACCCAAAACGTCAGAAACCAGGGATAAAAGGTTCCGAGGGCTTCTTTATGGCCAGGTAAACCAAAGTACGTCTTGGTAATCACCTGGCTGATGGGGAAAGAGGGCTCCTTCTGGGAACTCAAAAGTAAGCCCTAAGAGGCAGAGGAGGGGTGACAGGTGCAAGCCGGCGGCAGGGTGCGCCCCGCGCGGACCCGGTTACCTGCAGGCAAAGACAGGGCGCGCGGGCCGCTCCCACGCCGAGGGCTCGCAGCAGACGGGAAAGCAGTTGCGAGCCGGCAAAGGGCTAGTTCTTTCCGATCACTTTCCTACCCACCCGTTTTAATCACATTCTTACTTAAAAACAAGGAAGCGTTTGACATGGTTATTTCCCTCCCTTAACGTTTTAAACGGCCAGAGCCTATGGGACAGTAACCGCTATATTTGAGGCATCCCTCCTCATGCCCTCTCTTCGCCACGACTCGAAGAAGAAAACCTCGCGACCTTGCCGCCCCGCCGAACAGCAGAAAGGCCAGGTCTAGGGGGCGGTGCTCCCAGCCCGGAGCTCGGGGGCGGAAATCTGGGCCAAAGCACTTTAAAGCCCACTCCGCTGTCTCCGCCAGGGGCTCGGGGTCGCCCAGGGCGCCGCTACCCACCGTCGCAGCTCTCCAGGAACCCCGACTCCTCCGTCCGCGTCCGCCCGCCGCGTCCCTGCTAAAACCACAGCCAGTACCGGGGCTACCTTAGCAGCAGCCTGACAGTTTCAAACTGCAGAGAGGAATTAAGGACGGCCCTGGGCATTGGCCCCGACCTTCAGCAACCTGACGTGTGATTGGTCAGCCCGCCGGGGGCGGGGTCTTAGACCGCGGCGGGGAGAAACCGGAGTTAAGTTACTAGGGAAAGCCCCGCCCTCTGGTCCTGAGGGGGCGGGGTCTTAAGGAGCCCTGCGAAGCGTCTGGGAGCGCATGCTCAGTTCCGTTTTGCGACTGCTGACTGCAAGCCCCTTCTGAAACCGGATTTGGGCTGCTGAGCAGGGCCGAAGTCAGCCAGGGCGGAACGCTGTTGTCTTTCGATAACACCCAATCTATGCGTGTGGTCCTCATGCATAAAAGTCATCTGCGTCTACAGGTGCCCTGCAACAGGATCACTTGGAGGTGCTTTTTAAAAAAATACAGATTCCTGAACCCTCTCTCTCTGAATTCCTTGGGTGTTGAGCAGGGCCAGGGAATCTGAATATTTAACTGTGTTCTGGACACTGTACTCAACTCATTTAATTCTCAGATTATCTCCGTGATAGAGATGCTGTTTCCATCCTCGTTTTACAGATATGAAAACAAGCCCAAAGAGTTGACTTGCCCATGATCACATGGCTAATAAGAGCAGAACTGGTATTCAAATTAAGGTAGACTGGGTTCCAGAATCCATGTTCCTATCAGTAAGTCTGTTGGGAACAGTGTGACTGTTACAGATTAAATAGTGTCCTCAAAAAAAAAGATGTTCAAGTCCTAACTCTAGTACCTGTGAATGTGACCGTTCTTGGAAGTGGGGTCATTACAAAATGCAATCAAGTTAAATTAGATCATGCTGGATTGAGGTGAACCTAAATTCAATAACTAATGTCCTTATAGATGGAAATTTAGACACAGAGAGAGATACAGGAGAGAAGATGGAGGCAGAGATTGAGTGATGCATCTGTAAACTAAGAAACAGATGATTGCCAGCAACCACTAGCAGCTAGAAGAGGCAAGGAAAGATCTGCCAGCGCTTTCAGAGGGAGCACAGCCCTGCCGACACATTGATTTTGGCTTCTGGCCTCCAGAACTGAGAATACGTTTCTGTTGTTTAAGCCACCCAGTTTGTGGAAATTTGTTATGGCATCCCTAGAAAACAAATACAGTGGCCCAGACGTTGAGATAAGAAAGTGCTTATTGTATCTGGGGAATGCATCAAAGCCAGAAAGTAGTCTTAGTAAGGGGCAGAGTGGCACAGGATGAGGCTACAGATGGAGGTGGGGACCTGACTGTTAAGGATTTGAGATTTCATTTAAAGCTCAATTATATGTTTTCAGATGTTCCAGAAAGAGATGAAAACAACTTGAACTGAAGGGATGACCAGGGTATATTTCACTTCCATACATATCACACTGCCTGATTAGGCAGCTACTCACCCAGCTTCATTTTTATTTTTATTTTTTACTATAGAAGGGAATACATTTTTAGTGATGGATAGATGATATAGTGTCTATTTATGCATCCATCCATCCATCCATCCATCAAAAGAACATGGTAGATTATTTTTGGCAAGTGGCTCACAATGCATGTCTCCAAACAAATCTTTTGTAGCTGGACTACACAGTGTATTTAAAATCCTTCCAAAAGGATAGATTCATTGAATATGTTTTTTTAATGTTTATTTATTAATTTTAGAGAAAGAGAGAGACATCAATTTCTTGTTCCACTCATTTATGCATTCATTGCTTGATTCTTATATGTACCCTGACTGAGGATGGAACCTGCAACCTTGGTCTATTGGGACGATGCTCTAACCAGCTGAGCTACCCGGCCAGAGCTCATTGAACACATTTAATTGTGTCAGAGGATGTCCTCTCCAGAGGAAGAAAGACTGTCAATAAGCAAAGACACAGGTTGTTGGCAGGAATCATGGCTGCAGTGGTCTGCAGGTGAGGCAGTGTCGCAGTGCTGTGCAGGGGTGGGTATTTGTAGAGGAGTAAGAGCTTGTACAGAATATTTTGATTTCCTGGATTCCACAGTTGCATTTTGCTACACAGCACTTCCTGGCTCTTTTATTGCAGAAGGGAGTTTATTTCTTAGCTCTCATCATCCGCCTTCTGTTCTTCCTAATCATAAAGACTCATTCTTGAACCTCTCTGTTACCATCCTCTAGCCATATGAAAAAAGCTTCTTATCCTTAAAATTTTCTTTTCCTGATCAAACAATCTGGGACTAGCTGTGAGGCGGGATTAATTAGTTTTACAGAGAACAATGTTACAGAGTCCCACTGATGTTTGAGTGCTATACAGATGCTGTATTCGTGGGTCTTTAGGGCTTCTGATGGTGGGTTTGCAGATCAGCGTAATTCAGCTCAGAGAGAAAGGAAAGATCTTACATTTTAGAGTGCTTAACCCAAAATGTACATGAGTACTCGTTATGTACTAAGCAATGTGCTAGGCCATTTCACATATATTTTGCTACTAGTCATTACAAAATTCTGCATAATTAAATGATGGGACCAGAAATACATTCACAGTAAAAATTTAATTTGATAATATGCAAAATTGTGATGTGATATTAACCATTATTATATATTACAATACTCTATTGCATATTTATCTCTAAAGTTTAAGATTTAATTTTTATAATGACTTTTGCTCTTTAGAATTTTTATTAAGAAAAAAGCAAATACATAAACCCAGATTAATTAAATGCCATGTATATTCTACAAACTTTCAGAAGAAAAATGAGACTTTGAAACCGTCAAGTGTCATATTTATCTCTTGATATATAACATACATAATCCAAATACTACATAAAGCAATCTCTATCATATAACTTAAAAAATATATAGATTTTGTTAATATGAAAAAAGTTAAAAGTTTTTTTAAAATTTATGGGTTTTTAGAATTTTATATTTAAAAAGCATTTTATGTTGGGATTTATTCAATTTATATGAATCAATATTTTCCCAAAATGAGTGGGTATGTATTTGAAGACCATTGTATTGAAAACACAAGTCATTGATTTATATCTACATATGACCCTGAACACTTACAAAATTTACAAAATACCCCAGAATTCTAAGAAAAACGTATGCCAAGTGCATACTCACCTATAAAATCAAAATTTAAATTCAAGATTGCAAAATAACATGATAGTCCTGTCTAAACTCTAATTCAAATAACTGAAAGAACAGTTGAAGATATTGACATCTACAGTATAAAAGCATCAATTTTACCATGAGAATGAGGGAATGAAATTGATTTCTGGATTTCTATGAATCAACACCCAAGCATCTTTAGAAAAAAACATACAACTTTAAAAGTGAACAGCTATCACCTCGCTGGTATGGCTCAGAGGTTGAATGTCAACCTGGGAACCAAGAGGAGGTCAAGGTTAGATTCCTGATTGAGGCACATGCCTGGGTTTAGGGCTCGAGCCCCAGTGGGGGGCATGTAGGAGGCTGCCAATCAATGATTCTCTCATCTTTGATGTTTCTATCTCTCACTCCCTCTCCCTTCCTCTCTGAAATCAATAAAAACATATTTTAAAAAAGTGAACAGCTATTAATTAATTTATGGTCAGTGACAATATAATTGTATTAACATAATATAAATATATTACCTAAATTATTTAAAATTATAAATAATACTATCTTACTAAAATGATGAAAAATCTATATGGGAGGGATTTTTCTTTTTTTGGAAGCAAAAGGGATTTGAAGAAAACAATGGGTATACTGGTATCAAACACTACCATTTAGAAATTAATTTTTAGGAAAAGCAAAGTTTAATTGTCAGTTTTGCAGTTTAAATATTTTCACCCTTCTAATAGTTCTAATCACAGTTGACTGAAAACTCTTGTACACTTTTCTCTTGTACACTTTGCTGATGATAAAATAAGATAAAAATAAAACAAGACTTAAAAAACTCTAGAGGTTTTAATTTACTATTTTAGTATTTTTGGTATGTATCTTTTCTCATCCTCTTCAGTTAACCTGTCTCTGACCATAAAATCCCAAATCTCCTTCAAGGCTTATCCTAAATACCACTCCTCTAAGAAGTCTGTGGGGTTTTTTTTTGTTTTTGTTTTTTTAATATATATTTTTATTGATTTCAGAGAGGAAGGGAGAGAGAGAGAGAAACATCAGTGATGAGAGGGAATCATTGATCAGCTACCTCCTGCACACCCCACACTGGGGATTGAGACCGCAACCTGGGCATGTGCCCTTGACCGGGAATCAAACTGTGACCTCCTGGTTCATACATCAACACTCAACCACTGAGACACACTGACCTGGCAAAGAAGTCTGTTTTTGTTTTGTTTTGTTTTTATAGTCTTATGATCTCTTTCTCACTCATGTGCTTTGTATGTTTAACTCATTTTGTATTCTGCTGTAATTACTAGATCCTTTGGGGCAGGGATTGTGCCTTCCTCATTTTTTCGGTCACCTATAGGACCAAGCACAGACCTCACCTGCAGTAGGTCTTTAATAAACATTTGCTGAGTTAAAAATGCTGAATATTTATGGTTTCTCTATCTTCTATAAAATAATTTGTGTTTGCTGTTGATGCAACCTCTTTCCTTATGTCAGTAGGCCTGCAAATTCCACCAGAACAGAGTGAGCCTGCAGCATGACTCAGCAATGTACGGTCTGAGTGTGGTCCCTGTTCTCCTAGTTTCCGGAGAATGGAAGTAAGTTTGTTCCAGCCACACCAGGTGGCAGTGTGACCCACACTTGCATGGCCACCAAGGCAGGTGTATGTGGAAAAACAAGGCAGTGATTCTACAAGGACATTTGAAAATAATTTAACACAAAAGGGCTAAGTGAACTCAATTTTTCTGTATTCTGTTCAGAGATTCCAAGACTCCTGTGATTTATATAATTGCTGCTGACAGGGAAAAATGAAAAAAAAAAAAGTTCTATTATTTGCACTGTCAACAGGTACACAGAAAGAAATAAATATGTATCCTGGCAGGCCAGCGTAAATCTTGCATTTATATAAAGAAGTAAGTTAATGATCATATTGAAAGTTAGTGTTATGGTATTATTTTGTAAATATGAGAATAGCTTTAAAAGGTACAATTATTCTTCAGAGTTCAAACTATCCTACCTATAAAAAATTAAGAGATTAATATGATTATCAAGACAGTATTTTTGGAGTTATAAAATGATTGGATTTTGGTGCAGGAGAATTATTTGTGCAAAATGTTTTCCATGCTTTTAAATACCATTATTGTCTTAAAGTTGGGATTATAGCTGAAGTCCCTCTGAATTTGGGATATGGTGAAATAAGAGACAATTGCATTATTCTGGTATCGGTACATATTCCTCTATGAAGGAGGACACTCTGCAGTACCTGGTAAGTATCATCACTTCCATGTTTCCATTGGTTTTCTGACTATTTGCTGAAACCCTAAGATA
The DNA here is from genome assembly GCF_014108235.1 of Myotis myotis. Taxonomy (NCBI): domain Eukaryota; kingdom Metazoa; phylum Chordata; class Mammalia; order Chiroptera; family Vespertilionidae; genus Myotis; species Myotis myotis. The sequence goes on from NW_023416357.1 coordinate 40,616,506, forward strand.
GAGGAAGTACTCACTAACAGAGAAATCTCTCCTTGTGGACATGTGTCATTGCGGATATATCTGATTGCCCAGCACACTTTGAACACTCATGTTTGGAAAATGTCTTGTCTTATGAGTTCCACTTCCCCAGACTGAAACTGAAAACTGGCTTTCCCAGGTTCCCTTGCAGCACAGGCACAGGTGTATGCCCTGGATTTTACCAATTGGATGCACTTGCACATGGCTTTAGTTCAGAAGCAAGCAATGGGAGAAGGAAGGCATGGAGAATTTGTCAGCTGGAAAGGATGATAACATTATAGTATTGGGCTTTTTGGGGGCATCAATGCCAGAGATTTTGGCATCTGCTCCTGAGCTTCACTAGAATGGGCTGGGCAGCATCTGTGCAAGTCCTGGTGGAGGTGCCAGCCAGTGGCAGCAGGGGTGTTGGAGCTGCAGTGGGGCCTGTGGAGTAACTGAACACTTCCTGATTCTCAAGCCCTCTCAGAGCTTCTGTGAGTTATGATTAGCTTTTAATTATTTTTTTTCCATCTAAGCCAACCAACGTAGATTTTATTGTTTGCCACTTAAAACCCTGATAGAAACAAGGAATAAGAAGACCTACTCATTTTTTCTAGACCTAAATTTTGGGATAACTTGTAAAAATTCTACCAGGTTATAAATCTAGGGAAATTTCCATATGAAAACAAGAAAGGAAAAAGAAAGAATATAATTATAATCTGAAACTGAGTAAAGATCCAGTAACTGAGATAAAGCAACTACAAGTGAGTAAAAATAAAGCCATTTTAATATTTAAATCTATAACTAGCATGTTTTCTACAAATGAGGGAGAAATCAATTTAATGTTCAAAACTAGGGCTTTTAATGGTCATACTAGGAAATACTTAAACTTGATATCAAAGAGGAATTTAACAAAGTACCAGTCTTTTAAAAAGTAGAACAGAAGACTGTTGCTTTTGTCTGACTAGAATCTTATTTCACTTGTAATTACAGAATTCCTCTTTATTTTGGAAAGCCCTTGGCCTGGGGACTACCCATAAGAAGATAAGAATAATTGCTGAGAAGGGTGGGGCAGAGGGTTAGCTAAGGCAATGTTGGTAGCACCATAAGCCACTTAGTGGCCATGAATTTAAAGTGAGTCCAGGCATCCTAGTTGTGTAGTTCTCTCCAACTATATTCAGCTGATTAGATGCAAGTGTGAAGTAGACAGTGATTTAATCTGGGATACTATTTAGCCAATTGAAATGCAGGGCACGAATGATGAGGTATGCAAGGGAGTGATTCTAAAGACAGACAATGGAATCTAAGTGGGATAAGGAAGACATGAGGTAAGTGAAGAAGAATGAAAAGTTGGAAGGCCCACTGGGGTCAAAGAATTGTAGTATTGTTAATATACAGAGTAGGTGAGAGAAGAAAAGGTGGTGGTCAGAAAATGGAATAATTGAAATTGAGATTTAGAAAAAAATTTATAAAAAAGATTGTTTATTCATCACTTTTCAGTAACACCCTTTCTTTAAATCAACTTTTTAATGTATAATTTGTAATAATGAAGTTCATATATTTTAAATATATTGGTTGATGACTTGACAAATTTATCTACCTATGTAATTGCAATAGAAATCAAGATATAGAAGACTGCCATCTTTTCAGCGCTCACTTGTGCCACATGGCAGTCTACCTCCTTGCAATGGACTGAGTGTGTGTCCCCCTCCGCACACCCACCCCCATCCCAAATTCATATGTTGAAATCCTAACCTTCAATGTGACAGTACTAGGAGGTGGGGCCTTTGGGAAGTAATTAGGTCATGAGGGTGGAGCCCTCATAAATGGCATTAGTGCACTTATAAAAAGAGACCAGAGAGGTAGTTAGCCTCCCTCTACCCTGTGAGACACAGAGAGAAGATAGCTGTCTATGAACCAGGAATCAGACGTTCACCAGACACTGATTCTGCCAGCTTCTTGATTTCAGACTCTCCAGCCTCCAGAACTGTGAGAAATAAATGTTTGCAGTTTAATTCACTCAGTCTATGGTATTTTTGTTGTAGCAGCCCCAACGGACGAAGCACTCCCAAACTCTTACCTCAATGAAACACTGGTCTGATTTTTAAAAAAATCACTATAGATGACTTTTAACTTATTCTAGAATTTCATATAAGTGAAGTCATACAGTATGTACTCTCTTACCCTGGCCACTTTTACCCAGTGTAATGTTTTTGAAATCCATCATGTTATTGTGTTTATCAGTAATTTGTTCCTTTTTATTACTAAGTGCCAATTCATTGTCTAATTATACAACAATTTATTTATTCCCCTGTGGATAGATGTTTGGGCTATTTCCAGTTTGGGTTGTTATTGACATTCATATATGTCTTTTTATGGGCACACTTTTTCATTCTTGGGTAAATACCAAAAAACTACAATTGCTGTTATGTATTACCTGTTTTTACATATTGTTGGATTTGATTTGCTAATGTTTTACTTAGGATTTTCCTCTCTATATTCATAGGGCTAAGGGAAGTCACCTTAACTATCAGTCAAAGAGCCTAATCCTTTGGCTCTTTACCAGTGTTGGAGCTATCATATCAACAGTCCCTTGATCCTAAACAATGGCAAATGGAACCAGAATGCATATAAACCAGGTGGAATCACCCATCACCACAGGAAGAAAGGTACAAGCAATGAATATGGGCTCATGGCAATAAGGACAAAGCAGATATTCAGGGGCCACAACACTCCCTCCTCACAACCAAATAAACTTTCCCTGTACTCTTCCAGTTTCTGTTTTGGGAGTTCTAGTATATATATATATATATATATATATATATATATATATATATATATATTTTAGGCAACCAATTCTTCAGTAGCCCGTGCTTCTTGAATTGACATTCCCCTGCTCAATTACTGGTAATTTGAGTTTGCCTCAGTTTACCTCTTTATTTAGGTTGATAATTTATTCTCAAAATGCAAGTCTACAAATCACAGGGCTGACAGTAGGGGCTATTCTGATAAAAACACAGACAGAGACTCTCCAAAGGGACGCCAAATTTTGGGGAGGCCAATGGTCTAATTAAAAATGTAATGAGGCAGACCGTTTTCAGTTGTAGCAGTGTAACCACTAAACCACTGTACCTGAAGGTGGGTCCAAAGTGAAGCAGCCCCCATGGAATTGCAGCTTTTGATACCTGGATCAAATACCCTCTTTCTTAAGTGTGAAGTGACTCTGGAGGGTAATTGCTTTAAAGACTGTCAAATTTCCCCAGAATAAAAATTATGTATTGCATAGGAAATAATTCAATTTACAAGGTAAGATTTATAACTAATCTACTGGAACTTCTCTTTCCTGTATACTTTTTAAATACCCGCTTGAACCTCTGGCATGTACTAAGGCTATCAGTACATTTTAAAGAAAACAATCAATATTCCAAAATGTCTCATCACAAAATTAAGTATTATGTAAATGTAACTGAAGTAAAAAACAAAGAACACATTGTTCTCTTCACTAGTTTCAGTTCTTCCCTGACAATGAATTTTCATGAACTGCTTGGATTAAGGTAAATTGATATTTTAAAGTGTGATTGTGAAGAAGTACAAATTATGAAGAAGTAGGCTATTGATTGTATATTTATAGTTATACTGAATATCTATGAACAATTGTGAGTAAAATACCTTCTGTTTTTAAATTGCTCATTTAGTATAGTATTTACCAAACAACACTTACATGCATACTTATTATACAGCATGGGGCAAAAATAGGTTTATAGTTGTGAGTACATAAAACAGTTTATTCTTGTCTTATTACTTATTGTATTATTTTCCATATGAACAACTGTAAACCTACCTTTGCCCCACCCTGTATGTGAAACACAAGTGTTTTATGACTTGGCTTTAAAATATTCAATTAAAAAATGGAGGGTAAAGTATCTTAGAGCACAATATAAATAGCTTATATGACTGTGAGGGAAAGGACCTATTAGAGTAAGTTTTCTGAACACCTAAGAGCTGCCTTTTTTCTCTTAATCAATGAAATAATAGTTTTTCAAAATGAATTGCTTGAATTCCTGCCATCTTAAGCAGAACATATAGAATGTAATCTATGTGTTCTGTAGGTGACAATTGCACATGTCAGTTCACCAAGAGGTGCTGCCCTTGAGGTTTACTGAAGTGCACAGACACAAAGGAGGAGATCAGAAAATAAAGCAACGTAACAATTGGGGGCCATATATAAATGATGGGCCCACATATTGAATGCCTCCTCTCTCCCCTGCTCCTCCCCTTACCACACCCATTTGCTTCTAGTCTATTTATCTAAAGCTAGAGGCCGGCGCATGAAATTGTGCACGGGTACAGTCCCTAGGTCAGGCCTGCGATCAGGGTCATCTTCCCCCGGCTTCCAGCAGCCAGCCTGCCCCTGTTGCCACCCGCTCCAGATTCCCTGTTTGCCATAAGGCGATCAGGGCCTGCGGGCTGGGGGCAGCTCCTGCATTGAGCATCTGCCCCCTGGTAGTCAGTGCATGCCATGGTGACCAGTTGTTCTGCTGTTCAGTCGATTTGCATATTACCCTTTTATTCTATAGGATCAGGAAGACTGAGGGTTGATATAAAGAAGCAGATAATCTTGGTTATTTCCTCACGAATTTAATAATCTTTTACATTTTGCTTTCATGTGGGTGTCAACTGATTTAGTCATAGGCCTTTTTCTCTCATTTTTGTACCATAAGTCTTCTGTTTATTAAAGTTAGTAAAAGAGTGACTTCTGGAGACATAGCACATTATTAGACTAAGGTCTGTGAACTTCACAAACTTTCAGCTTTCAGTTATAAGATGTTCTGGGGTTTTAATGCGCTGCCTGGTGATTACCAGTAATGTATTATAATCCTTGAAGTTTGTAAAGGGAGTGATGTTAAGGGTTCTCACCACACACACACACACACACACACACACAAACACACACACACTAACTATGTGAGGTGATGGATGCGGTAACTAACTTGATTGTGGTTGATTATTTTACAATGTATACGTATATTAAATCACACTGTACACCTTAAATACATACAATCCTTAATTGTTAATTATATCTTTATAAATGTGTGTGGGGGGGTAAGATCAACGTTAGGAAAAGCATGAATGGCCCATGCTTGTCTTGGACCCAGAACCTGAGACAAGAATTCAAAGAGCTCAGCAGTTCCTCCAATAGAGAGTCATTTTGTTCAGAGTTGTTTCAGTAGAACGTTGGTGAGATGTGTAGGATGTAAGCCTGTCGCTAGCACTTGGCCTGCGGCAAAACTGATTTCCTGTGACCTTGTTACCCGAGGACTAACTGTGGTTTATTTGGAAGGTGAAGGACTTACCAGCAGCGAAGTGGGGGCTCGAGAGAAGGAATGGAAGGCAGTGGAGAGTGTGTGTTATTAAGCTTCAGTCCCCGGAACACCACTCTGCAGTCACTAGATCAGTGGTTCTCAACCTTGGCTGCACATTAGAATCACCTGGGAATCTTTTTAAAATCCTGATTTCTGGGCCTCACCCTAGGAAATTCTGTTTCTTTGTTACTAGTGTCGTGGCCCCACCCCATAACAAAGAAACAGAATTTCCGGAGGATGAGGCCCGGATATCAGGATTTTGAAAAGATTCCAGGTGATTCTAATGTGCAGCCAAGGTTGAGAACCACTGCACTAGAGGAACCCCCGTAGGTCAGAACAGCGAAGGAGCTTAGTACTTCCGCACTTTCCGCTGGCGCGCGTGGGTGGGGGTGCGCGCGTGGGTGGGAGCATGGGCGGGCAGCATGGAGTGCATGGATGCGCGGGGGCGTGCGCGGAGGGCAGTGTGCAAGGCTGGTGGAGAAAAACCCGCAGGTAAGGAAGTGCGGTCCTGGTGTGGTGGGAGAGACACAGGCGTATAAAAACGTTTAAGAGTTTATTTGAGTAAAAATCGATGGGAAGCGGGCAGGCAAACTGAAGGTGGTGAGGAGCATTGGAGCGGCGGGAGCGCAGGGAGCGGTGCTTCCAGAGAAGCTGGAACCTGAGGAAGCGATGTGGGCTGTAGCTGAAAACCTCGTTGGCTGTTTGTGATCGCCTTTAGGTTTTGACTGCGTGGCCTGGAGGCATTTGCAGGCTCACACGGGCTGGCACGCATTCGAGCCACCTGGGCCTAAAGGTTTTATTAGCTCAACAGGCTGCTTACACGGAAGTGGCCCTGCCCAGGGCATCGGATGGGGCAACCATCGTGTCCAGTGGAGCTGGAGACCTGGACACGGGAATGGCCCCTCCTCTCAGTCGTGGGTTTGTGGACTTGCATTTTTGAGGACAAATTGTCAGCCTAAAATCAGTGGTGGCGAACCTTTTGAGCTCGGCGTGTCAGCATTTTGAAAAACCCTAACTTAACTCTGGTGCTGTGTCACATATAGAAATTTTTTGATATTTGCAACCATAGTAAAACAAAGATTTATATTTTTGATATTTATTTTATTTATTTAAATGCCATTTAACAAAGAAAAACCAACCAAAAAAATGAGTTCGCGTGTCACCTCTGACACATGTGTCATAGGTTCTCCATCACTGGCCTAAATAAAGAGGTAAACTAAGGCAAACTCAAATGACCAGAAATTGAGTTTATTCAGGAATAGCAGAGGGATTTCAGTTCAGGAAACACAGCTGCAGGGGAGTCTGTTGAAGGTCTGCGGTGGCTGCATTTATGGGCAAGGAGTGCAAAGAGGGGGTAGTCCAGCCGGAGTCCAAGCAGGAAGTTCATTGGCTTGAGGACGAGGAGAGATTCTTGGTGATAGTATTGTTTGGGAGATAAGTTTCTGGCCCTCTGTAAATCAGGTATTTATGGGAAATCAGCCTCTGAGTTCTTAAGTTTCATTTTCCTGAGGACATACGCATGAGATTCTGCTTCATATCCTCTGGTTCCATTTTAGATTAAAATCCTTTCACAAAGACAAAGAGACAGTTATGTGTTTCCTTTTATTATACTAGTATCTGGAAACTGGTCTACACAAGCATGCCAAACTCGCAGCTGGGGCCAGATGCCTCGTTTAAACCTCAATCACTATTAAGTAGGTTCAACATGTAGCCTTTTCTGGTTTATTTCCTAAATAAAACAATGAATTGTCTAACTCTACTTTCTTGTCTCTACTTGTATAATAATTTAGCTGCTGCCAATGTTAATTTCTTCTCACTCTCTTGAATAGTTATATGGGGTGGGATGAAGTGTTTGCTTTTCTAGAGTCACTTTACTCCTTCAAATCACAGTTCTTAAAATTACAGAGTAATGATTCTGAAAATTATTAAAAGTAAAGCACTGCCTATTTTTAAAAACTATACTGTCTATAAGATGCTCAGCTGTGGGTGGGAACAGAGAGTACAAATTATCAGGGATTCTGTCTGGGAAGCTCTTTTGGTTGGCCAGCATCTTTTTCTTGTGGATCCTTTTCTCTCCAACTTCATCTGACTTGGGTCTATGTCTGTAATGGGGTCTCACACAAATACACACCATTTCCAGGGTTGGTATGTGTGATGATTAATTTTATGTGTCAATTTGACTAGGCCACTGGGTGCCCAGATTAAACATGATTTCTGAGTGTGTCTATGAGGGTGTTTCTGGGTGAAATTAGCATTTGAATCCTAGACTCAGTGAAGTAGATGGCTCTCTCCAGTGTGAATGGGCATCATCCAATCCATGATTGAGGGCCCGAATAGAGCAAAAAGTAGAGGAAGGGAAGATTTATTCCTTTCTTGCCTGCCTCCTTGAGCCAGGCTGTCCTCAGTCTTCTTCTGCTCTTGGACTGGGATCTATACTATCAGTTCCCCTGGTGCTCACGGCGTGGACTCAAACTAGAATTACAACTATTGGCTTTTCTAGTCTCCAGTTTGCAGATTGTGAGACTTCCCAGCCTCCATAATCATGTGTGCTAATTCCTCATAATAAATCTCCAGCTCTGCAGAGTGGCTCCGTGGTTGGATGTTGACCTATGAACCAAGGGGTCACCAGTTTGATTCCCAGTCAGGGCACATGCCTGGGCTTCTGTCTCCATCCACAGCAGGGGATGTGTAGGAGGCAGTGGATCAATGATTCTCTCTCGTCATTAATGTTTCTGTCTCTCTCTCCCTTTCTCTTCCCCTCTCTCTAAAATCAGTAAAAACATTTAAAAATAAACCTCTCTATATATGATATTTATAGCCATATAATATATGAAGGTAAATATAATATACACTGAGTGGCCAGATTATTATGACCACCTGACGTTTGTAGGCAAATTAGCTATAATTTCATGCTGAAGTTGCTAGAGGGCCAGATCATTATAAATGTCTGAATAGCACAACATTCCTAAGTATCGTTGCTGATCAAGTTCATCCTATCATGTTGATGGCATATCCCAATGGAGATGGCTTCTTCCAACAAGACAATGCGCCATGCCACAGTGCTCATATTGTGCAGGAGTGGTTTCAAGAACATGAGGGAGACTTTACCTTGCTTAGGTGGCCCCCACAATCACCAGATCTCAATCCAATTGAGCATTTGTGGGACGAAGTTAAAAGAGCCATCAGGTAGCTGGTTCCACAACCATCAAATCTCACAGAACTTGGCAGTGCTATTCATCAGGCATGGTGTCAAATTCCTCACATCACCTTTCAACATCTCATGGAGTCAATGCCAAGAATCGCCGCAGTATTGAAGGCAAAAGGTGGCCCAACGAAGTACTTATGGGGTGGTCATAATAATCTGGCCACTTAGTGTATATGGCTATGTATATGTGCCCATATATATATGTATACATATACATACATATAGTATATATTATTTATCCAATGGTAAATAATATTTCTCCAGAGAATCCTATTTATAGCACATGACCGGGGCTGGACCAATCTTAATACACTATTTGGTTTGGTTCACAAACTATGGATATTGATAAACTGAAGTTCTCTTTCTTCCTTTTTGCTAATCTGGGATAATATAAAAGTGGGCATGGTTGTGGTCACTGTCTTGATTCCCTTAGGTGGAGAGCGATGGCATATAGAATGCAGCTAAGTAGAGGCAGGTAGTGGAGACAAAAAGTCCTGGAGGTTTTAGTCTCTGGATCTGGCTATGCTTGAGCTCAATATTAGGGCCTTCTGAGCAAAATTTTCTGAACAAAATATTTTTTTTTTTGGTTTAGTTTTAAGTTAGGTTTTAGCACCTGCAATAGAAAGAGTTCTGACTAAAACATATTCAGAACTGTCAAGAAACTCAAGATGAAAATGAGAAAATGTTTGTATCAGAACATTTTTTTGAGAAACTTAGCTTGATGATTAAAAAAAATCTCCTGAAGCACAATAAAAACTGATTTAATATCAATTAGCAAGAGGTTTTATGAAACCAGAATATATGTGAACTTATGACAGTTTTTAATAACTCTTGTATTATCACACCCTAAAGAGAAAAGGGTGGCTAACATTTATGTTTCCTTGCAGAAGAGAAAATTACTCCGGGATATTTTTGTCTTCTGGCCTCCAATTCTAAATTAGTTTGTGAAAGTTGGCAAGTGAGTAAATACATATATATTCTTTTATAAGTTTAATTCCTATGTGCAACTTTATTTCCAGGGCTGGGGGTTAGGGTATGAGGGTAATCACAAACTTGAAAAGCAGTTGTTGATGTGCAATATTTACAGTATACAGTAAATCAGATGGTACTTGTGAATCCTTTGAGAATTGGTTGGAAAACCATGAGATATCCACTGATATCTGGCCTTGGAAACCTGAAAGACCTATTTTGGGATGGTGAGTCTTACAGCAAATCCCTGCTCTCTCTTAATCACCAGGAGCTCCCACTCCCATCAAGCAATGATCTCAGCTATTGATGCCCTACCTTCAAAGCAACCTTTCATTGTACAACAAAAACAAATGATTTATAGAGAGGCAGTGGGCCAAGGGCCTCTCAGTGCAGAAGTGCAGACCGTGTGTGTGACACCACATAACTGATCAATGGAAGCAGCTGATAGTGCAGTCTATAAAGAAAAACACGAGGGTCACAGATGATTGGGACAAATCATCTGTTTTCCAACATTTTGTTTTCAGGCCCCTTTATACTCTAAAAAATTACTGAAGGATGCAAAGAATTTTGTTTATGTGGGTTATATCTATTTATATTTACCATATTAGAAGTTAAATCAGAAACATCTATAAGTATTGGGAAGCTTACAGGCTCATGGAGGAAGATATGACTTTCCAATATTCTAATTTATATGGAAAGATTAGAGTTTTTAATTGGCATCAAATACTGTGTTATTTTCCTTAAAGTAACTAGAATGTGAAGTGAAAATGTCCACCAGTACCCAAATCTGAATAACCATGCTTTGCCAGTTTTTTTTTTCAAGACAACATTGTGTTCCATGAAAAAGTGTCCAGTTCAGCTTACAATTTACATATACAGTTGTTTCCCTTGAGCCAAACATTGTGCTTTGTTATACAGAGGAAATGCTTTAAGAGCATTATGAAATGCTTTCCATTTCATAACAGAGAATGTTAAAAAGAAGTATATTCAAGGGTTGATAACTAACAATTTTTAGAGCTTTATCAAGGGCATTCTTAAGTGAAACTGGCTTTATTTATTTATTTATTTATTTATACTGGAATGTGTGACAGTGAAGAATACATTGACTACTAGAATAGTTTGGTGCCACTGTCTTGATTGGTCCTAAGATGCCAAAGGTTTTATCCACATTGCTTTGCACTATCAGTGTGAATGTTTATATAGTGAAGGAGACAAAAATCGTCTTAGTATTATTATGAAAACAGTTTTGAACTTGTGGGTCCTTGGAAAAGATTTGGGGACCCCCAAGGGTTGGCAGACCATATTTTGAGAAACATTGGTTTAAAAATGCTACCGTTTTATTATTCAGAAACAGACTCAGTGAGTACCTATTATTACCCAATTGTGGCTGTACAAGTCAGCTATGAGGCAAGGGTGGGAGGGAATGGACAGGGAGGAGCAGCAAATATTGGGGTGTTCTTTCTAATTTCTTCTCTCACAGAGTGCATGGGCTGCCGGGGTCCAACCCCAGCAGGTCCAGGGGTCCCCAAAGGTGTGGATGGAGTTGGCGAAGAAGGAATGACACAGAGACAGCGTTCAGTTGATCAGCAGCCTAGCCAGGATCTCTAGCCAGGATCTCCAGCCAAGTTCTGGTCTGGATCTCCAGCGAAGTTCTGCTGTCTCTAGGTTCTGTGTAGGTTCTGTCTTCTGAGTTCTGTGTTCTCAGTTCTGTCTTCTTACATCTGTATTTATACCAGTTGATTCCAATCCTATCAATCTCTATTCCAAAGGTTAGGGCGTTTCTTATCTCCATTCCAGGGAGTAAAGATTATGTAGCTTAAGCATGATTGTTCATAGTTAAAGTGATTAATTACCCGCCTGGCACTTAGTTAAGAGGTTTTATTCCCTCCCTAACTTCAGGGGAAAATCCCTACCTGGGGAAACAACCTTTCTCAGAGACCTTGGTTAAAACACATAGTGCCAAGAAGGTGAGCAAACATATTAAGAACAGTATGCCATATATGCCAGGCCCTTTGAAACGGCAAGGATGGACCGGCTCCCGGCAATGGGCTGTGTCCGTGGACAACACAAAATCTCTGCCTTCCTGGAGGTTATTTTCTACCAGTGGTGGTGACAGACAATAAGACAATAGGTATAATAAATAGGCAAATCCGGAGATGCATTAGGAGATAATAAGTGCTATGGAAAATTAAAAACTAGAGCAAGGTAAGGGTGATTGGGAATGCTGGTAGGTGATAAGTAGCAACTTGAAATGTTAGAGTGCTCAGGATAGCCCTCATTGCAAAATTGATATTTGAGCAACGTCTTGAAGGAGGTGAGGGGATTAGCCATGTGGTTGTCTGGTGGAGGAGCATTTCAGTCAAGGGAACAACCGTATAAAGACTGTAAAGTGTGAGTATGCCTGGCATGGTAAAAAGCACCATCCTTATATGTAGCATGCCTCTCCTTTGATGTAAATCTTGTATATATATCTCAGAAAAATTCTGTTTTATTTTCATATTAATCACACTCTTTTCAGTTAGATTTATTCATAGGTAATTTATGGTTTATATTACTGTTTTTCATAGACTTGTTTTTTTCCCATTACATCTTCTTGGTTATTGATGCTACATAGGCAAAACTTTGAAAGTGTATATTTATCTTGTATATGATTACTTTCCCAAAATTAAAAAAAAATCTGAGCTTTTCAATTGATTCTCATATGACCTACAAATAATTATGATTTGTGTTCTCGTTTCCAGTAGTTAAAGTGCTTATTTTTACTTTCAGTTTCTTTCCTTTTTAATTAAACTCAACAGAAGAATGTTGGTAGTTTATTTAATCCTTATTTTTAGTGAGAATGCCTTTAATGTCTTACTGTAAGTTATTTGGTTGGCTGTTGGTTTGGAATAGATATTTCTTACATTGAGAAAGAATCCTTCTCTTCCTAATGCACCAGATACTACTTTCAGGCCACAAACTCAGGTGCGCAAGAAAAGTAACAGGTAAATTTGTGTTTTGAGTCTTTATTTTGTAAGATGGCAAGACCTAATCTCAGTTAGTTAGGGCTTCTCCTTCCCTTTTCCAAGCGGCTTACATTGTGATGAGGTGGGAGGAGAGTGGGCATCTGATCCTGGGCCTCCTTCTCTTGTCTATTCCTTCATTTCTCTCTTACCCAATTGTGGCTGAACAAGTCAGCTATGAGGTAAGGGTGGGACGGAATGGACAGGGAGGAGCAGCAAAAGATTGGGGTGTTCTTTCTAATTTTTTCTCTCACAGATTTCATTGGAATGCAGTAAAAAGCAAGGAGTGTTCAGAGAAGTTTTTCTTACCCTGATCCCTGGTCTTCCCTTGACAGCTTATGGTCCTATCACAGGTTCCTCAACTCACTAGCTGTGGGGTGAAGTCACAAGTGGGGTGTGGAGTGGTGGGAATGAGAAGGTATTTGAGGATCCTGGCAAGCAGTGGAGCATAGAAATAAAGGGAGAAGGGAAGATGAAAGGAAGGAAAATTCCAGGAATAAGTAGCAAGAGAATAGGCCTGGGTCAGCATGGGCTGGCTGCTCTAACACATAAGCAAATTTGCTGGCTATTCCTAGTGAAGGACTTCCCATATTTCAATTAAAAATAATGAAAAAGGAAGTAGGCATTACCCAAAGAACTTCCCCTTTTTAATATTTTGAAATACAAATACATACATATTTTGTATTTTGTATTTGAGTCTTCTTTTTTCTTTACCCCTCCCTCCCTCCCTAAAGATTTGTAAAGCTACCATACAAAAGCTAGAAACTTGGGACAATAAAAAAAGTAAATGCGTTTTGACATGTACCTCTGGTTTTGAATCAAAAGTAGCTTGAGAGAACAGATAAGTGATTTATTTTGCCAGAGTGTGTTTACACAACAGAATGTTTTTCTTTCCTTTGGAAGAAAAATTTGCTCTACATTCTGCCTGTTCTTTGGAGAATGCAGCAGGCAGGACTACTAACTCTTGGGTAACAGTAATCAGCAGTGCAGCCTTCTTTCTCCAGATCACAGGTTGCCATTTATTTAAGTTGCAGTTTTGTGCTGTTATTTTTTCCCCTCCATCTGATTCATTCTGAGTCATGGGGAGCACGCTCTCATTATGAGGGGGTACACTGCAGAGAGGCTCATCTTGAATGTTTTGCATCATTAAATGCTTGCTCGAGTCTATCAGCAATAGTTTGGAGAGTCAGAAAACAGGAAAAAAAGAGAGTGTGTGAGGGTTCTGCTTGGGAGGACTTGGATTAGGAGGAATGAAATTAATGAAGAGAGTTTTCTTATTTATTTATTTTTCTTTATTTTTATTGTTGATACTATTACAGATGTCCTCATTTCCCCCACCCCCACCTCCTTTGCCGGCTTCCACCAGCCCCTGCCCCCCTCTCCCCTCTGGCCATCACCACACTGTTGTCTGTGTCTATGAGTTAAGCATATATGTTCTTTGGCTAATCCCTTCACCTCCTTTCATCCAGTCCTCTTCTCCCTCCTTGCCTCTGAGAGCTGTCAGTCTGTTCCATGTATTCATGCCTCTGTTTCTATTTTGTTTGTCAGCTTATTTTGTTCATTAGATTCCCCATATAAGTAAGATCATATGGTATTTGTCTTTCTCTGACTGGCTTATTTCACTTAGCATAATAATTTCCAGGTCCATTCATGCTGTTGCAAAAGGTAAGATTCCTTTATGTACAGCTGCATATTATTTCATGGTATAAATGTACCATAGCTTTTTTTATCCATTCATCTATTAATGGGCACTCGGGCTGTTTTCATATCTTGGCTATTATAAATAACTAGAGGCCCAGTGCATGAAATTCATGCACTCGGGGAGGTGGGGTCCCTTAGCCCGGCCTGCACCCTTTTGCAGTCTGGGAGCCCTCAGGGGATGTCTTACTGCTGGCTAGCCAGCAGTTAGACATCCTTAGTGCTGCCGCGGAGGCAGGAGAGGCTCCTGCCACTGCCCCTGTGCTCGCCAGCCCTGAACCTGGCTTCTGGCTGAGCAGAGCTCCCCCTGTGGGAGCACACTGACCACTCCTGCATTGAGCATCTGCCCCTGGTGGTCAGTGTGCGTCATAGTGACTGGTCGGTCCACTGTCCTGTCAATTTGCATATTAGCCTTTTATTATATAGGATGCTTCAATGAACATAGAGGTGCATATATTCTTTTGAATTGGTGTTTTGGGATTCTTAGGATCCCAAAAGTGGGATCTCTGGGTCAAAAGGCAGTTACATTTTTAATTTTTTGAGGAAACTCCATATTGTTTTCCATTGTGACTGTACCAATCTGCATTCCCACCAGCAGTGTACTAGGGTTCTCTTTTCCCCACATCCTCACCAGCACTTATTGTTTGTTGAGTTATTGATGGTAGCCATTCTGACAGGTATGAGGTGATATCTCATTGTGGTTTTAGTTTGCATCTCTAATGAAGAGAGTTTTCTGTTGTTTTCCTAAAGTAATGGACTACTGTCATGATGGCATTCTCTCCTGATGAAAGGTTCTATTTGCGTATGCCAGGCTACTAGGGAGTGGTTAGGGTTGGGGTTCCCTTAGTGACAGAACAGCATTACCAATGTCAAATGTCTTTGGTCATTAGTCTTCCCAAATACATTTGCTTGTAATCCCTCAATGGGGAATTGAAGGTTATCATCTCAGTCACAATGAAGGGACATGCTTTTTCAGGAAGTGGGAGCCTCTGTTCCTTAGGAGCCCACTGAAACTGAGCATAGCTTGAAAATCTGAAGAAAAGGAGCCCTGTGGTCAATGAAAATTACTCCCAAGGAGATAAGACAAGGGTAATATATACTTTGAGGATATTGAGAACTAGAATAGAATGGAATTGTGGTACATTTCTCTCCTCCTTTCTGTGCATAGTACATATAGAAGATGGAGACAATGAATCAAAAACTCACTCTTTGTCCTCTCATCTAAAAACCTTAAAATCCAATTGATTTACTGTAAGTGTAATAATTCAATTTCCAAGAGAAGAGCCATAGCACCAGTAAATGATAGAAAAGTGTAATTGGTTGCATTAGTGGCAAGCAGTTGGAACAAAATGTGTCACAGTTTAGAAACCATTCTGTGTGTGATTATGTGTGTGCTTTGTAAGAAGAAATACACAAAATGGAAGGACATAGGGAATAACATTGTCTCATTGGCATGAATCATTTAACTTGAGAGTCCTTCTATAGTTCTAAGCTATAAAAAAGCATATTTTCCCCAAACTGTTAACTTGCAGTAAAATCCATTTTCAGTACTTTTTAATTCAGATCACATAGCCTTCTTGTAGGCTATAAGGAAGTTCAAGCTGTTCTAAAACAGTCATCACGATCCATTACACTTTGTTCCCTGTAGCTGCTCCTGGGTACATTTGCTACTGTAATTGTATAAGAAATTTAAATATATGCTAATTTTACATATGGAAGGATTATAGTTTTGCTTGTTCAAAGCATTCTTGAATATACCATCCAGAATTTAGCATGAATAATTCAGGGCAAAGGTAACATTTTAAAAGGTGATATATCAAATTAATTTCCCTTTTTATGTTAAAAGAAGTACCCTAAGAGAAAAATACTTGTTGAGATTGTGGTTTGGTTTATATGTGGGAAACAAAAAAATTCAAGCTAATAATTTAAGCCCCAAAGATTTACTGCAAATATCTATATCACTGAAGCAAAATCATTTTCCCTAAGTATGCATTATTTAGATATTGTATTTATTCCATTTCTAATAAATGATAAAAGGCATCATATATAATATTTTAGTTAATTTTTGAACTATAATTATTCTCTGTTTTGGATGTTGCACATTATATTTTCAGATCTACTTTGAAAGGGTTAGGAAACAATGTAGAGAAAATACATACTTTCATACTAGTTTATCCCTCAAACTAGGGAAAACTCAGCATGTTCTTTCAGGAGCTAGCTCCTGCTCCGTCTGATCATTAGTCATTCAATCTTCTTTGAGATCTTTCACTTTCCTTCTCTATGCAATCAGTTACAAACTCCTACAAAGTCTTCTCTTGTAAAAGTGCTCTCTTCCATCGAATCTCAGAATTTTGTTTCTTTGGAGGAGGCTCATATAGTCCAGTTTTTTCCAAAACCTTTTAAGTAGCAGAAAGTTTTCTCCATATACCTAGAAGTCCTACTACTATGATGATGACAACAGCAACAGCAACACAACTACTACTAAATCTGATTTGGTTCAAGCAAGGGTAGAAGGGGAGGTCACAGGCCTCTAACTTGTCCATTCTTGCTAGCTTCCCTCGCCTTCAAAGCTGCTTTATTTAACCTCAAGGGATCCTTGGAGTGGGAAAAAAGGTCCAGAGATTAAGTGTCTTGTCCAAGATCATTAAACCAGTTAGTAAAAAGCTGAGACTGGAAGTCAAGTCTAAGTTTATTGCCCTTTAGGCTCCATTGCCCACCTGAGACTTGGCTTATTGAAATATGTTCTTAGTACTCTCCAGTCTCTCCTCTTACACTTTCCCATTTGTAGAACATAAGATATTGTGTATCTCTCCTGTGTACAATAAGCTCCTGTGGCTCTCTGTTGCTTTTAAAATCAAGCCCTAGTCTTTCTGGATTCACTTCAGGCTCTTTATAATCTGAGCTTTTTCTTACATTTTCTCTAATTCAGTGTCACTGTGCCAGTCTGGTGGTTTCTTCACTGATCTGGGAATCACATCCAAGTCTTTTCTTTTTTTTTTTTTTTAAATTAAATCTTTATTGATCAGATTATTAAATTTGTTCCTCTTTTTTCCCCCCATAACTCCCCTCCACCCAGTTCCCACCCCACCCTCGCCCTCACTCCCCACCCATTGTCCTCATCCATAGGTGTACGATTTTTGTCCAGTCTCTTCACGCATCCCTCACACCCCTTTCCCCCCCAAGAATAGTCAGTCCATTCCCTTTCTATGTCTCTGATTCTATTATAATCACCAGTTCATTCTGTTCATCAGATTATTTATTCACTTGATTTTTAGATTCACTTGTTGATAGATGTGTATTTGTTGTTCATAATTTGTATCTTTACCTTTTTCTTCTTCTTCCTCTTCTTAAAGGATACTTTTCAGCATTTCATATAATCCTGGTTTGGTGGTGATGAACTCCTTTAGCTTTTTCTTATCTGTGAAGCTCTTTATCTGACCTTCAATTCTGAATGATAGCTTTGCTGGATAAAGTAATCTTGGTTGTAGGTTCTTGGTATTCATCACTTTGAATATTTCTTGCCACTCCCTTCTGGCCTGCAAAGTTTCTGTTGAGAAATCAGCTGACAGTTGTATGGGTACTCCCTTGTAGGTAACTGACTTTCTTTCTCTTGCTGCTTT
This sequence comes from Myotis myotis, assembly GCF_014108235.1. Classification (NCBI taxonomy): domain Eukaryota; kingdom Metazoa; phylum Chordata; class Mammalia; order Chiroptera; family Vespertilionidae; genus Myotis; species Myotis myotis. Next base: position 40,634,360 of record NW_023416357.1, read on the forward strand.
TAAGATTCTCTCTTTGTCTTTTGCTCTTGGCATTTTAATTATGATGTGTCTTGGTGTGGTCCTCTTTGGATTCCTTTTGTTTGGGGTTCTCTGCGCTTCCTGGACTTGTAAGTCTATTTCTTTCACCAGGTAGGGGAATTTTTCTGTCATTATTTCTTCAAACAGGTTTTCAATGTCTTGTTCTCTCTCTTCTTCTGGCACCCCTATAATTCTGATGTTGGTACGCTTGAAGCTGTCCCAGAGGCTCCTTACACTATTTTCGTATTCTTTTTTCCTTTTGCTTTTCTGGTTGGGTGTTTTTTGCTTCTTCGTATTTCAAATCTTTGACTTGATTCTTGTGATCTTCTGGTCTGCTGTTAGGAGTCTGTATAATATTCTTTTTTTTTTTTTTTAATATATTTTATTGATTTTTTACAGAGAGGAAGGGAGAGAGATAGAGAGTTAGAAACATTGATGAGAGAGAAACATCGATCAGCTGCCTCCTGCACACTTCCCACTGGGGATGTGCCCGCAACCCAGGTACATGCCCTTGACCGGAATTGAACCCGGGACCCCTCAGTCCGCAGGCCGATGCTCTATTCGCTGAGCCAAACCGGTTTCGGCAGGAGTCTGTATAATATTCTTTATTTCAGTCAGTGTATGCTTAATTTCTAGTTGGTCCTTTATCACAACATCGAGGGTCTCACTAGATTTCTTGAGGGTCTCGTTGAGTTTATCAGCGGTTTCTAGAAAATTCTTGAAAAACCTTAAAAGTGTGGTTTTGAACTCTATATCCAGTAGTTTGCTTTCCTCCATTTCTGTCATTTGTGTCTGTTTCTTTGTCTCGGCATTTTTTATGCTTCGCTGTGTCGATAGAGTGGCTTTCTGTGCTAAGTGTCCTATAGGGCCCAGTGGTTCAGCCTCCCCAACTACCTGAGGTAGACACTCTTGGTGCACCCCCTTGTGGGCTTTGTGCATAGTCTTGTTGTAGTTAAGCCTTGATTGTTGTAGGTAACACTGGGAGGATTTGACCTCCAGGCCAATTGGCTGTGAGAATCAGCTGTGTCTGCAGTGGGAGAACTTCTGTGCTGAAGACACCCTTCTGGGGCAAGACTTGCTTCAGTGGGGCTTTGGTGCTCACTGAGTCTGCCCCCTGAGTGTGTCCCTTATGGATCTGAGTTGTAATTGGATGGTCCCACTCTGACCACTGGGTACACTGGCTCTTGGATCTAAGGAGGTGCTAATCTAGTCTCTGCCTGAAGCTACCCAGCAGAAGCCAGCTGTAAAGCAATGCACGTTGCCCTGGGGCCTTGGGGCAGCTGCAGTTTGTTAAGTAATTTTCAGATTACAAAGGGCCGGGCCTTTCATATGCAAAAGCCTCCATGCATGGCCTGGGCGGGGCGGGGTCCCAGGCGATCAACAGGGCGGGCGGAGCGAGCAGTATGGCTGCTCTCAGTCCTGCCCTCAGAGGCCCGGGCAATCGCTGTGAGTGCCTTCGAGAGAAAGCTGCCCTCGAGTTCTGACTGATGCCAGACAGTCCCGTTTCTCCTGGATGAGTCTGGGTCCCCAGAGACTTGCCTGGAACTGGAGCTCAGAGCCTGAGACTCCCTCCCGATTGAAAAAGACAATCATGTCCTCAGCCTCCAGCCCTCTCCGCATGCACCTCCGCACCTTTGTATTTTACTTCCGCACCACACCTCCTCTGAGTCTCGGTATGCTTTTCTCTTTCCTTCTAGTTGTATTTCCACTCAGCCAGCCTTCCTGTGGTTCTGGATGATGTCCGTTCCATCTTTTAGTTGTATTTTTGAAGTGGTTGTGCGAGGCAGCAATCTCTGGTGTTTACCTATGTCGCCATCTTGGTTTTCCCAAGTCTTTTCTTATATTCTTCCGTTTACCTAGGATAATGGTCTTCCATTTAACCTATGTTTCAAGGCTCAGATCAAGGTCCTTGAAACCTGTTCTAACTACATCAGTTCACAGTTAAACCTTTTTGTCTTTTGAAGGACTATATTCTATGCCATTTTTTGGCTTTTAAATGTCACATGGGTAAGAATATGTATTGTCTTGTCAGTAAAAATATAAATTCTGCTAAGACATGGACTGTGGCTACTTTTGTACACAATGCTGACACTGTATCATGTGAAAATCAGTTGGATTTTGTGAGTGAATTAATTTGGAATGGGGTGATGAAAACTCTTCGTGCTCTTGACACTTCACAAGGATCCACTGCAGCAGTGTTCATGCAGCTTGATGGGGTTACTCCAGTTGACTCTTATCCATTTTCCTTCCCCACCATAAAATATTGGATCTAAGACTTTATACTTGATTGTATTTTGTAATTATGCCATCAGCCTAATCAGTAAGTGATTCTAATAGAATATAAACAGATGTTAATGATAACACCGTTCGTACAGCTCATGAGCTTTCTCGTGTTTCACGTGCCATCTGTTAAGGACCGCTCACGAGTTTTCTCGTTTTTCACGTGCCATCTGTTATGGACCTTAGATGTCAACACAGTCTTGTCCACATTGAATGAAGTGATCTCATTGGTGGAAACTGCGCAGGTCAATCTACGAAAAACTATATAATTGCATGAACCCATAAAGCATTGCAGTTACATTGTATTTTGGTCATTCGAATAGTCTTCATCTTCAAGTTCCTGGCGCTTTTAGAAATGCCCTCTCTCAGAAAAAGGAAGGAAACCAACAAAACTGATACAATTCCTTTCGTGTTGTTCCATTCTAAGGAAAACGATGAAATGGACAAAAACAGTAGTGCTGTACCTTATAAACTGTGGACTTTTCAATTCATTTAGAGTGTACAACGTCCTCAATCCACAAGCAAAAATGAAGTATAAACAGTTTCTGCTATCGGTGGTGAGAGACTGGATAACGGATGACAATAATGAAGGCTCTCCGGAACCAGAGACAAATCTGTCCAGCCCCTCCCCTGGGGGTTCAAGGAGAGCACCTCGTAAAGATGCACCCAAAAGGTTGTCAGGTGATATGAAGCAGCATGAACCTATGTGTATTACAGCGAGTGGAAAGAAAAAATTTCCTACTAGAGTCTGCAGTTTGTGCCGCCCATGGAAAAAGGAGTGAATCTAGATACTTATGTAGATTTTGTTTGGTCCCTCTTCATAGAGGAAAATGTTTTACGCACTACCATATGTTAAAAAAGTACTAGGAACTTTAATTGTTTAATTGTTTAATTGTTTTTGTAAATAAATATGTTATAATTATTGAAAAACAACACCTAAAGTGCATTATGATGATTTAAATAACTTGCAGTTTGCCCAAAAACGTGCGGTCCCTGGTGTATGTTTTAGAGATTTCATAGAAATGTGATAATAATTATAAAAATATGTTATTGCAAATTCCTATTTCTATAAGTTTTCAATAAATGTCCTTAAACTTGCATAGAGCAATAAGTAGAATTCCCTTTTAAACATTAATAGGAATCATGCCAAAAGCCATATTTGCTCCTAGAGCAGAGGCTGTCCACAGCTCTCCCATATCCAGATGTTAAACTCAAGCAGAACTCCATGCTTTGTCTACATATGTATCTACAATTAGAATTCAGAAGGCAGGGTTAGTTGAAATGAAAAATGGAGTCAGAATTCTGATTGGTTATTGAACTATATTGCAGACTAGAGGCCCGTTGCACGAAGAGATTCATGCAATAGGCCTTCCCTTCCCCTGGCTTCCGGCACCGGTTTTCCTCCGGCACCTGGGACCCAGGTCTTCGCTCTGGAAGGAGCCTTCAGTCATTGCAGCTCCAGATGGAGCCTTCAGTCTTCACAGCTCTGGACGGAGCCTTCAGTCTTTGCTCTGCCGCTTCGCTCCTACGTATGCAAATTAACTGCCATCTTTGTTGGGTTAATTTGCATACTCTCCTGATTGGCTGGTGAGCACAGGAGGGACGGTTAATTTACATGTTTGTCTATTATTAGGTAAGATTATAGTTCATGTGACAATGAAGAATAACTTTGCTAATTAGGTTATAGAATGAGTATTTTCAATATACCTGTGTTAGTACCTTTTTATTTTTTATCATTTTAAAATATATTTTTTATTGATTTTTAGAGGAAGAGGAAAGGGGAAGGATAGAGAAATAGAAACATCAGTGATGAGAAAGAATTATTGATTGGCTGCCTCCTGCATGCCCCTGCATAGGGATAGAGCTCTCAACCTGGGCATGTGCTCTGATGGGGAATTGAACCCTGACCTCCTGGTTTCTGGGTTGATGACCTGAGTCATGCCAGCTGGGGTGTTAGTACCTTTTTTTAAAAGCATGCAAGCTGAAGATTTAGCTCAATTTATTAAAAGTATGTTAACAATATTGAATATAATTAACAATGTCTTAGTTTTCTCAACTTGTGAACATATTATGGTAAAGGAAATGACACTAAATGAAAAAGTAAGAGGTATAATTAAGAATGATTTGATTAGTTTTAGAAAAGTCTTTTGATATAGTTCCCCAAAATTGAAAAATTGATATTTTTAATGATGAGTAACAAATCTCTTCACAATTCAGGGTGATTTCCATTTCAGTGCTTTCAATAAAATTGAGGAGGAGCTAATTGAGTTATCAGCTGATGGGCCACAAAAATAATATTTGACCATGTGGCACTGGGTGGGTTTGGCATGTAAAGTAGAAATAGTTCAAAGAATTGAATGACATAGTTTCATAACAAGATTTGCTCCAATTTCATCTATTTATATATTAATAGAGATTCTCAGGGCTCACAAAAATAACACATTAGCATTGATGCTGAACCCAGTCTTATTATAGCAATAAGTAATATTCATCAAAAACATGAAAAAAATTTATAATCCTCATCCATTTTATTGACAGAAGAATTTCCATTTTTTCCTTTTATGTTTAAAATTTACATATATAGGTTGTCCCAAAAAATGTATGCACACTTTGCCAACTGATAACTCAATTTTAACTCCATTTCAGGTTTAACTGATTTGGAATAATAGGTGAAGCCAGACTAAGCTTTGAACAAAGGAAAGTATCACTAGATTTTTTATTATTATTATTATTATTTATTTATTTATTTATTTATTTTAAAGATATATTTTATTGATTTTTTACAGAGAGGAAGGGAGAGAGATAGAGAGTTAGAAACATCGATGAGAGAGAAACATCGACCAGCTGCCTCCCACACATCCCCCACTGGGGATATGCCCGCAACCCAGGCACATGCCCCCGACCGGAACCGAACCCGAGACCCTTCAGTCCGCAGGCCGTCGCTCTATCCACTGAGCCAAACCGGTCTCGGCATCACTAGATTTTTTTAATAGGGATACATAATAGATAAAGTTTATGATACAAAACTGGCAATAGTCAACCAATTGAGGGTGCACAAATACTGAACATAATCATTCTCGATGCTTGCGATTCCATTGCTTTGCGTTACCAGCAGTGCCTGGATACGAATGGTCATCAGTTTAAAAACAGGCATTGACTCCCATTTACCATCACACCAAAAAAATTAATATACCTAGGAATAAACCTAACTAAGGAGGTAAAAGACCTCTACTCAGAAAACTTCAGAATGTTGAAAAAAGAGATAGAGGAAGATATAAATAGATGGAAGAACATACCGTGTTCATGGATTGGTAGAATCAACATCATTAAAATGTCCATACTACCCAAAGCAATCTATAAATTCAACACACTCCCCATTAAAATACCAATGGCATATTTGACAGACCTAGAACGAACTCTCCAAAAATTCAGCTGGAATAAAAAAAGACCTCGAATAGCTGCAGCTATCCTGAGAAAGAAGAACAAAGTAGGTGGGATCTCAATACCAGATATCAAGCTGTATTACAAAGCCACTGTTCGCAAAATACCCTGGTACTGGCACCAGAACAGACATATAGATCAATGGAATAGAATAGAGAATCCAGAAATCGACCCAAACCACTATGCTCAATTAATATTTGATAAAGGAGGCAAGAACATACAATGGAGTCAAGACAGTCTCTTCAATAAATGATGTTGGGAAAATTGGACAGATACATGCAAAAAAAATGAAAATAGAGTTGGTGAACTTATACCATACACAAAAATAAACTCAAAATGGATAAAGGACTTAAATGTAAGGTGGGAAACCATGAAAATACTACAGGAATCCAAAGGTAACAAAATCTCAGACATATGCTGAAGCAATTTCTTCACCGATACAGCTCCTAGGGCATTGGAAACTCAAGAGAAAATAAACAAATGGAACTACATCAAAATAAAAAGCTTCTGCACAGCAAAAGAAACCATCAACAAAACAACAAGAAAGCCCATTGCATGGGAGAACATATTTGCCAATGTTATCACCAATAAGGGTTTAATCTCCAGTATTTATAGGGAACTCATACAACTTAACAAAAGGAAGATAAATAATCCAATCAAAAAAATGGGCAAAGGACCTAAATAGACACCTTTCAAAAGAGGACATTCAGAAAGCCAAGAGACATATGAAAACATGCTCAAAGTCACTAATCATCTGAGAGATGCAAATCAAAACAACAATGAGGTACCATCTCACACCTGTCAGACTGGCTATCATCAACAAATCAACAAGCGACAAGTGCTGGAGAGGATGTGGAGAAAAGGGAACACTTGTGCACTGCTGGTGGGAATGCAGACTGGTGCAGCCACTATGGAAGACAGTATGGAGTTCCCTCAAAAAGTTAAAAATGGAATTCCCATTTGACCCAGTGATCCCACTTCTAGGAATATATCCTAAGAAACCAGAAACACCAATCAGAAAGGATATATGCACCCCTATGTTCATAGCAGCACAATTTACCATAGCTAAGATTTGGAAACAGCCTAAATGTCTATCAACAGATGAATGGATTAGAAAACTGTGGTACATCTACACAATGGAATACTACACTGCTGTAAAAAAGAAGGAACTCTTACCATTTGCAACATCACGGATGGAACTGGAGAGCGTTATGCTAAGTGAAATAAGCCAGTCAATGAAGGAAAAATACCACATGATCTCACTCATTTATGGAAAATAAAGACCACTATAAACTGATGAACAAAAATAGATACAGAGGCAGAGCTGCCTCGAACAGACTGCAACTATAGCAGGAAGGCTGGGGCGGGTTGGGGGGGGCAGGTAAGAGATCAACCTAAGGACTTGTATTGCATGCATATAAGCATAACCAATGGACACAAGATACTGGGGGGTAGAGGAGGCTGGCGGAAGGTCAAGGGGAATAAAAAAGGAGACAAATGTACTACCCTTTGTAATACTTTAAGCAATAAAACAAAATAAATAAATAAATAAATAAAAACAGACGTTGACATCCTGTTGTGTGTCAATGTGGTTCAGTGGTTAAACATCGACCAATGTGGTTCAGTGGTTAAACATTGACCCATGAGCCAGGAGGTCAGGGTTTGATTCCTAGTGCCTGGTTTGCAGTCCCATGGCCTGGCTTGTGGCTTAATACCCAGTAGTGATGTGTAGGAGGCAGCCAGTCAATGATTCTCTCTCATCATTTATGTTTTTCTCTCTCCCTCTCCTTTCCTCTCTCTGAAATAAAAAAGAATGTTAATAAAAAGAAAACATGCACTGACAAAAAATTATTCATTTCTGTAGGTTCTTTTAAATTTTTAAAATGAACTGTATGTTAATAAACATTGACTTTATAATAATTCAAAGTATGTATAAATTTTTTGGGAAACTATATTTATATTTTTCTTTTGATAAACTAGTATTAATAATAACTCAATCCAGAATAATTTGAAAATTATTCTGGAAGGATACATAAGCAAAATCTTAGAAGCTCCTCTGACCAAGAAGCACTGAGTGACACAGCCTCTGTCTGCCTCTCCAGCCTCATCTGTATATAATCTAAGCCTCATCTGATGCTTCCCTCTCATTTTCTCTCTGCTTCTAAAATACTCTGGTCCTTTTCCAGTTCTCTGAGTGCTTTTTTTTAAAAAAAGTATATTTTTATTGATTTTTTACAGAGAGGAAAGGAGAGGGATGGAGAGTTAGAAACATCGATGAGAGAGAAACATCGACCAGCTGCCTCCTGCACACCTCCTACTGGGGATGTGCCCACAACCAAGGTACATGCCCTTGACCGGAATCAAACCTGGGACCCTTCAGTCCGCAGGCCTGAAGATGCTCTATCCACCGAGCCAAACCGGTTTTTTGGCTCTGAGTGCTTTTAGATGCTTCCCAACTAGGGGCTTTTCCCCCTTCCCTATACATGGAGTGGCACCGATATGCCCGCAGTACTAACTCAACCACCCTTAACCAGATGATGTCCACTTGTCCTTCTAAATGAGGCTTCAGCAATAGGGCTTAGGGAAGCCTTCTCTAAGGCACTTACCAAAGATAGGTTCCCTAGCATCTCCATAGCCTTATAATACCATAATACTTTGATCTTTTCCTATGTACTAGTATCTCGTACCACAATTATTTTTTTAAAAATTGGTTTTTTTTTCAGTGAAACCCATTAGGGCAGGGACTAACTGACTCTGTCTTGCCCACTGCTGTATTCCCAAGAGAGTCCAGCACAGAAATGGTGTTAAAGAAAAAAATTATCCATGACCCTTATTACAGACTAGAGCAGTAATGGCGAACCTTTTGAGCTTGGCGTGTCAGCATTTTGAAAAACCCTAACTTAACTCTGGTGCCATGTCACATATAGAAATTTTTTGATATTGCAACCATAGTAAAACAAAGATTTATATTTTTGATATTTATTTTATATATTTAAATGCCATTTAACAAAGAAAAATCAACCAAAAAAATGAGTTCACGTGTCACCTGTGACACGCGTGTCATCGGTTCGCCATCACTGGACTAGAGGCCTGGTGCACAAAATTCGTGCACTTGGGGGTGGTCCCTTAGCCCAGCCTGCGCGCTCTGGCAATCTGGGAACCCTCGGGGGATGTCCAACTGATGGCATAGGCTTGCTCCCAGTTGAACATTCTTAGCGATGCAGTGGAGGCTCCCACCACCACTTCTGCACTTGCCAGCCATGAGCCTGGCTTCTGGCTGAGCGATGCTCCTGCTGTGGGAGCACACTGGCAACCAGGGGGCAGCTCCTGTGTTGAGTGTCTGCCCCCTGGTGGTCAGTGCGTGTCATAGCAACCACTTGTTCCACTGTTCAGTCGATTTGTCTATTAGCCTTTTATTATATAGGACTAGAGGCCCGGTGCACAACAATTTGTGCACTCGGGGATGAGGAGGGGGGGGTCCCTCAGGCCGGCCTGTGCCCTCTCTCAGTCTGGGACCCCTTGGGGGATGTCCGGCTTGTTTGTTCCTGCCTCCCTTAGCTGCCCGGCCGGCTTCTTTGTTCCTGCCTCCCTCAGCTGCCCGGCCGGGTTGTTTTGATCCTACCTCCACCACCCAGCTTGTTTTCAGCCGCGTGGCTTGCTACGCTCCCAGCAGATATTTGCAAATTAATCGCCATCTTGGCTGGCAGTTAATTTGCATATCTCGCTGATTAGCCAATGGGAGGGGTAGCGAAGTTATGGTTAATTACCATGTTTCTCTATTATTAGATAGGAAGGTAAGGCAGACTTTATTAAGTACTATTGTGATAGGCATAGGGACCACTTTGATAGAATTTTGCAGTGGGGGAAGGAGATTGAATTCAATATAACATAGGCAAGCAAGACTTTATAACCAAGGCACAGGGTTGGGGTCAGTGGATGAAAAATTACTGAGGGGAAATATCAGGGGTAGAGGTGGGATTCTGGCTAACCCTATTGTCAGAGCCAGCAGCAAGAGCTCTGCACAGCTCTGCTTGTCTGACTGGCTCTGAGTGGCTGTGAGTCCATGTATTCTACTTTTATACTATTTAGACAAAGAAGGCTTCGTGCCAGCAGTGACATCAATCATATTTTCTGCAGAAGGGCACAGTGTACCTTGTGTCCTTGCACCCGCTCATGGTATCTTGGCCTGATTAGGATTCCTAGGCTCAGAGTCCTTGGACATTCCATTTAGGCACATGCCCAGAGCAGCCTTTGGTCATTCTGGTGTATTGATAACAGACCTTTGTGCTCCCACCAGCCTTGATTATCCGGGGACCTGGCATGGTTCCCATACCTATCTAACAGGATTCATACTGAAGACAGGCCAGGGTGATCAGATATCACCCCAATGGATGGTGGAGAATGAGGAATGTGATCAGATATCAAGGATGAGCAGATATTGAGGGTGGGAGGTTCATGCTAAACAGCAGGGTTCTTGTTAAAACTTGATTTTACAGGAAAATGCACAGAAGGTTTAGGAGCCTTACTAAAGAGTGGTCAAGCAAAGAATCTTCGTCAGTAGGTTCATAGATGTGATTCAATATTTGTTGAATGGATGAATGAATGATACAACTTTTAAAAAATATAGTTTATTCTTAATAACAGTGTGTGGCCATAGATAATGGTAGAGTATTATTATTTAAGGAGGAAGAACTTCTATACTAAAGAAACATCTCAAGAAAACCTTACAAATAGCTACATTAATCAAATAAAATTATGTACAAAAAAAAAAAAAAAGACTTTGAGGGAGTTAATGCCAGTATTCAAATGTTGACTATTTCATGTAAATTCTCTGTATCATTTGGTTTCTGGGAGAATCAGTCACCAAGATAGGCTCAGACATGCAGGGGATTTATTGAGGAAAATGCCTGTGAAAGATAAAAGGGAGAGCTGCAGACGGTGATGCAAATCTGATACCTGTGAAGGAGAGGGGGAAGGAAGACAGATTTGGCAGGAAGAGCTTGAGACTGCAGTGCAGTTCTAAGAACATGTCAGCCAGATCAATGGGGAATTCTCCAGCCCAAGTCTCCGTTTGGAGAAGTTTTCCACTCTTCAGGATGGACTGCACTAGTACCCCCACCATGCATGGTCAAGACTTAGAGCAGCCTAGGCCGTGGTCGGCAAACTGCGGCTCACGAGCCACATGCGGCTCTTTGGCCCCTTGAGTGTGGCTCTTCCTAAGTCTTACAGTGATGGCGAACCTTTTGAGCTCACCGTGTCAGCATTTTGAAAAACCCTAACTTAACTCTGGTGCCGTGTCACATATAGAAATTTTTTGATATTTACAACCATAGTAAAACAAAGATTTATATTTTTGACATTTAGTTTATATATTTAAATGCCATTTAACAAAGAAAAATCAACCAAAAAAATGAGTTCGCGTGTCATAGGTTCGCCATCACTGCCTTAGGAGTACCCTAATTAAGTTAATAACAATGCATCTACCTATATAGTTTAAGTTTAAAAAATTTGGCTCTCAAGAGAAATTTCAATCGTTGTACTGTTGATATTTGGCTCTGTTGACTAATGAGTTTGCCGACCACTGGTTGGGAAGCATGGCCTCATTGCAAACACGGTGATGGATCCAGAGGGCTGCAGCTGGGGTTGTCAGTCCATTCTGTTTCTGCCAACAGGAGACCTAAGCAGTGCATTCTCATGGCTACCACACCCGAAAATCTAGAGAAGCACCGTCTGTGCTATCATATCTATTTTATCTATCAGGTCACTCTACACTGGGCTGAGGGCAGCCGATTGTCTAATTTTCAGTTTGTAATTCATGGACGCTATTTTTCTTTGACAGAGGCTGAACTTATTCAATCAATACCACCAAGCTTCCTGGTCTACCTGCTGTTTGCCAGCTCATTGCATATTCTAGATAACATGGATTTCATTTCTTTGTGGCCCTCAGTCCATCTACTGCTTGGAACCGACAAGCTCATCCTTGGTTATTCCAGTGTTGGGTTAGGGAATAGAAAAAACAAATAAGGAATAAAGGCAGGCCTTTAGCAAACAGTCCTTCATTATGGTAAAAGCTCTCTGGGCTAAGCACTTACACATTTTATAACAAGTAATAGGAATTCATAGGACAGAAATGTGGTAACATTTAACTATAAGAGCATCTCTAATTCCAATAGCTGATACTGTTAACTGGTAGTGAGTTTCTTTTTGGAGAAATGCAGAGACCCAGGGGATAATATCTTGGAACTCATAAAAGCCTGACAAGACCAGCTCCTGTCTTCTCCTTGGGGCTTCATAAAATTCAGTGTTTCTTTCTGATTAAGAAAAGAAACCCTTAGTGAAATACATAGTAATATAAACCACAAAAATTCCTGCTTAATGGTGAGAGACTAGAAACTTTCTCAGTAAATTTAAAATATGATAAAGATGCATCCTAGAACTGCTAAAGTATTACTTCAAGATTATATCCTTATATATTTTGAAAACCCCAAAGAACCAACTGAAAAAAAGTATTAAAAATAGAGGATTGTGGTTAAGGCCTGAGGGGGGGCTTCATTGTCCTCAGGAACTGCACCATCAGTTCCATTTGTCTCTAGAGAAGTTTTGCTAATGGTCCTGCTGCTATCTGTTGTCAAGTCTCCCTTGGAGGAACAATTTCCAGTATGGTCACCATGGTGATGCCACATGGGTCACTTTGTACTTATATGACCTCGACATCACAGACCTTGATTTTAGGCCCAGCTCTGTAGTCTTTTTGGGGATATGTAATTATGAATCAATTACATAGAGCATTAATACTAATCATGTAGAGGTAAAATAGCATTGAGAGGTTAAAATAATCTTTCAAATTTGCTCACTCCTATGTGGTGATGGGTAGTTTTTATGTGAGCAATTATAGATTTGAATAGGAGGCATATTTTGTTCTGATTGTTGCATTGCTACTCAGTGAAAAAATAAAAACAAAAGACATTTTGCTTCTGAAATTTAGCTAATAAAATAACTCTTGTTGTAGATTTAGTTCAGAAAATGCTTTGGGGTTTCAGTTCAGTAGTTTTAGAAAATACAACAGCCCATCCCCTTTTTCAGGGATATATCTAAGACAGAACATATCTTTATATGCTACATTTTCACCAGTTGGAGGAGGGATCAAAATCACGTGTTTTAAAGAAAGATTAGGCTGATATACAGGTGCTACTATATTGGATGCCTGCACTTAACTCTGTAGTTTGGTATTCATTCCAAATATTTCTGATCCTTGTGTCTGGAATGTTCTTATAAGACACCCCCTGCCCCATCATCAGAACTATCACCAGCCCCTCCAATCTCTCCCTCCTTCCCCTCCCATGCTCCACAAATATACCCATTTTTCTCTCTAATTCTCTTGGGTGGTTAACTTCCAGATCTTCTGGTTCTTAGCTGAAATGTTATTCCCTCACCAAAGCCTGTTTCATTGAATCACCAATATCCAGCACAGTTTATAAAATGTGGTAAATATTTAATTAATTAATTTCATTCCTATTTTTGCTAATGAGTAATGTTTTCGTTAACATCAAAGTGCCCGTCTCCATCCACATTTCAGGCTATTTCCTGAAGGTACATACCTATAAGTAACTAACTGTGTTTAAAAGGTACAAACATTTTTAAGAGTTTATCTATATATATTGCAAAATTGCTTTCCAGCAATTGTTTCAATTTCTACTAACACCATTAGTATGGTCTTTCTGTGTCCCAACAAGGAAACTTTTAAATTTTAGGGCACTGTTTTCAGGCTTCCTAAATTCTGCAACTTTATTTTAAATTGATTGAAAATGTATTTTCATTGCCTTTTTATTTTCCTCTGTTGCTGGCTTATTAAAAAAATCTCATTTCAGTGGGCAGGCTTGTTGCTGTCACACAATTATTTATTATCTTAGAGTTTTCTTATTCAGTATCACATGATCTCTATTCCAAAAGGCAATATATTTTTTGCCAAAACCACAAATGATTTCTCTAAAGGTTTTTTAATGCCTTAAATTGAGCTGTCATCTAGTTCACTGATCCAAAAAGATGATAATACATTTTATATAAATAATTTAGGAGGATTTCTCCTGTCAAAGCAAAACGTGCCTTTAAAAATAAACCAATATTAACAGTAACAATTCAGAAAAGATACCATAACAAATCCATGAATGGTATTTTATATTTATTTTATAATTTATGAGTTAGGACCATACTATATATTGCAAATAATAGGCTACATTTTAATATCAGGTTCTTAATTCACAATATTATGTAGTAATTGAGGGGACTGAATAAGATAATAAATGTTCCTTTACAGAAAATATGGCAAAAATCAATCACCAAACAGGCAAATTAAGGATTTTAGCATCTGAACGACATAAATTGGAGTTTGTATATGCTGACGTTTTATGTTAACTCAGAATACAGGATAGCCTATGCCAGCAGTTGACAAATGTTTTTCTGTAAAGGGCAAATAGTAATTATTTTAGGCTTTGTGGGGCCATTGGGTCTCTGTTGCAAATACTCAACTCTGCATTAGTGGCCACAGGCAATGAGTAAACAATGGGGGTAGCAGTGAGCCAGTAGAACTGTTTACTAAAACACAACAGTAGGACTGGAATGTGCTGACCCTCGGCTGATAGTTAGATAGGACAGTGTTGCTCCAGAATGCCACTGGAAGTCCAAAACATGATTGTTAGGAAGAATAGGAATAGTTACCAAAGCATGTTACAAAAAGCGTGAAGAAACCACACATGACACATTAAAAACCCCAGACCTATAGATAGATAAAGTCTGAAATAATGTCATAAAAGTTTTCAAAGCTGGTAGAAAGAGATGAGAAGAGACTGAGTAAGATGTAACAGAGCAGCCTCGTGCCCGCAAGGCAAGGGGGAAAATACTGAGATGTTGCTGATGGTGGGTGGGGATTAGAGATGTTTAATGAAGCCCGGACTTCAGACTTTCTTAATGTCAGAAGCCCCAGGAAAAAGGACCTTGTTTCCTTTGTTATCTAGGGAAGAAAGGAGCTACTGAGGTGGACTTAGCTTGGTGTGCAATCAGAGTATTTTACTTTGTCTCACCTTGCAGTTCCCACAATGGTGATTGTGGGGCCAGCAAGGAAACTAGGTTACTCAAATGTACCCAAATTATGATGGCTCAAGATCCATTTACTTTATTTATCCTCCCCAAAGTGTACTCGGATATGTAGGAGAGGCCCTGAGGTACTGCCTCAGATGTGGTAAGCCCCACTTCCTCACCCTCTTGCTGTCCATTCTCTGTCACACCTTCACAGTGGAGTCTCTCTGGCTGACAGCCCTCATGCTTTGCAAGGCACAGCTGTTCCTCTACTGGTGAGCCCCACTGCTTCAGGAGAAAGATAGGATTTTTCCTTATAGAGAAGGCATTCAGCTTTCACTAAACTATAGGGGCTTAAATGGATATAACTCTATTTTTGCCACAAAACAAGTTCAGAGGTATATAATCTATACCTTTGTGTCACCATTTTTAGTCTGTGGTTTTTATCCTCATGATTGCAAAAAAGGCTGCTTGTATGTCCAGATCCTGTCCACAGTCCAGGCAGGGACAGGCAGATAGGAAAGAGTTGGCACCAGCAGATTTCTACTTATATATTTATGGCCAGAACTCTGTCAAGTGGCCATATTTAGTTGCCATGAGTCTGGGAAATTTATATGTTATATATGTATATCTCCTCTAAAAATAGTGATTAGGTTATCCCAGTGGTCGGCAAACTGCGGCTTGGCAAACCGCGGCTCACGATCCACATGCGGCTCTTTGGCCCCTTGAGTGTGGCTCTTCCACAAAATACCGACTTCTGTGCATGGGCCACGAAGTTTCAGTTGAACTGTATGTGCACGCCCCCACGTGGTATTTTGTGGAAGAGCCACACTCAAGGGGCCAAAGAGCCGCATGTGGCTCTCAAGCTGCAGTTTGCCAACCATGGGGTTAGCCCATCTGTACTGAATTCTCAACTTCTTGTCTCTTCCATTTGTAGGCCAGGCTCTTGCCCTAAGTCCCCCAAAATATTGTAGAGATTGGGTTTAACTTCTAAAAAATAGCTATTTTTTTGAAATAGTTTAAAATTCATAAGTTGCAAAATGATAATATAATTCCTGCATACCTTTTATCTAGTTCCCCAAATGATAATGTCTTACATAATCATGTTTCACTGTCACAACCAGAAAACTGATGTAGGGCCCAGCTGGTGTGGCTCAGTTGCTTGAGCATCATCCCATGCACCAAGAGGTCACTGGTTCTATTTTTTAAAAAATATGTTTTTATTTATTTCAGAGAGAGGAAGGGACAGGGAGAGAGGGATAGAAACATCAATGATGAGAGAGAATCATTGATCTGCCACCTCTTGCACGCCCCCTACTGGGATTGAGCCCACTACCCTGGCATTTGCCTTGACCAGGAATCGAACTGTGACCTCCTGGTTCATGCTTCTGTCTCTCTTCCTCTCACTCCCTTCCTCTCTCTCTAAAATCATTAAAAACATATTTAAAAAGAAAACAAGAAAACTGATATTGTCACAATACCATTATCTCAGGTATAGACCATATTGAACCATATGGTAACATTGATTGATATGTAATAATGCTGAGTATAATAAAGCATAACAAAAAAGACTACATATGCTCTGGTTGCATTTATATAACATTTTAGAAAAATGCAAACTAATGTATAGTGACAGCAGAATAGTGGTTGCCTGGTGTTGGGTGGACATAGGGTGGATTCAGGAGGGAGGTTACAAAAGAGCACATAGGAACTTTTCAGGTTGATGAATATGTTCACTATCTTGATTGTGGTCATGGTTCTGGGCTGTGTATATATGTCAAAACCTCTCAAACTGTACATTTAAAATGCATGCAGTTCGTTTTATATAACTTATACCTCAATAAATCTTTTTGAAATAGCAGCACAGAAGTAAAATTAAATTCATGTATAATCACCAAAGTTATGATAAAGATCAATGTTTTAATTTTGTAAGTGATCACTCTTTCCCAGGAGTACATGTTTTCAAGCATTTACTATCACATTAACCATGTGAGGTAGTATTATGCTTATCAGCCTTTCCCAGGGGAGGAGACCGAGGCATGTGCAGAGGGTAGGAAATACAAACAAGGTTGTATAAGTAGAAAGTGGCAGAGCCCAGTGAATTGGCTACAGAGATTGTACTTGTAGGAGTAGCCATTTACAGGTGAAAGCTGGAAGAGACCGTGAGAATGTGTGACAGGGCAAAGATCCAGGGTGAGACATGTGGATATCTTAAGCAAGCCACTACTTAGGATCCTTTCCAAGCCAATATTAACTAAATATTTACTAAGTATTTATTTTGTGGAGAAAACTGATTTTCTATTAATCACAAAATCACACTTTTTACATGTTCAGAACAAACACTGACATCAGAAAAATTCTGACTTGTTTGAAGTTATCTTTCACTTCTCAGTTTTTCGAGCTGATTTTCTAATGATAGTGGTAACAGGATTAGAGGAGAGGGAGTTTGCTCATATTTAAAAGTTTGTTTAAGTTTGTTCCCACTTGTCTGTGCATCTTTTCCTTTCTTAAACAAATATATATCTTTATTGATTTCAGAGAGGAAGGGAGAGGGAGAGAGAGAGAGAAACATCAATGATGAGAGAGGAAATCATTGATCAGCTGCTTTCTGCCTGATTGGGGATTGAGCCCGCAACCTGGGCATATGTCCTGACCGGGAATCAAACTGTGACCTTTTGGTTCCTAGGTCAGTGCTCAACCACTGAGCCACCATGGCTGGGAGCATCTTGTCCTTTCTTCTGTTTTCTTGGGAAAACAAAAAATCAAACAAGTTCTTGGGAAGTACATTACAGAATTTAAAATTTATTTCTTCTTCTCAATAAGTATACTATACATTTAGCTCCGTTATTTTGTCAGCTTCCAGGCTTCTGTTAGGTGACTAGTCTCAGTGTTGGTGCCGTAGATTGTTGGGCAGTGTAACTTTTGTTTGTCACAAAAATGCTCAAAACTTATGGGTTGGCTCTAGCAAGTAGTAGTTTTTCCCTCACTAAAGGTTACTTTGTACTCAGAACTTACCAATTGCATTTTACCAATTATGTAAGGGATTGATTTTGAAAACCTCAGTTAATGGCATTATATTTATGATTTACTTCAGAACTCTTTAAATGCTCATTAGAGCTGTCTGCTGCTTGGTAGCCCGTTCGTTAATCCAGTTCTGGGAATACCCAAATCCTAACAATCTGATCAGAATTACACTGAAAGAAGTAGGATGGAATAAGAGAGTAATTCAGAGGATCTGTCTGTACTGAAATTGAAATCTCTCTGTGAAGAGCTAGAAAGTGGCATCCAGAAGAATAATTTGCGTAGTGTTTGTACGGCAGTGCTGAAGACCTGGAAGGTAGTGCACTCTACATTTCTGGTACCTATACTTTCCTCCATCACAGGGATAATGGGTTAATATGGGGTGAGGGGAGAATGTATTGATTTCTTCAGTTTAAATGAATAGCTTAATTTTCAAGCTCATTAAGACTTTCTGTTGAGAGTCTTCTTTAGCTCAATAAAGAAGGAAACCTATCCAATAGCACTATGGCTACTTGATTTGTTGTCTCATAATGAAAGTGGGATTTACTTATTTGTGGGTGAGAGTCACATTAACCAATAGTGAGGACAACACCCACTAGCTTTCTTACCATCCAAAGTATGCTTAACAACAAAATAATCATGTTAGGATTATCCCATGTTCTTTCTTCTCCAGAGATTTTATAAGCTAAATTATTGATCAATTTGTACTCAATTTAAGATCTAAAATAGCAGTGTAAACTAGGGAAAGGAAGATATTGATTTATGACTTGGACAAAGTGGTCAAAATGTTGATGTGCCATCAATATATATAACAAATGAATTACTAAAATCCTGACTAGGAATATGGATGTGTTTAACTGATTTGGAATGCTGAGATGTCTTTGATGACAACTAGAAGATAATAATGAAGAAGAGAGACAGGTCTCTTGTTTACTGTTGATTCTAATGAAATGATTCTTGATTAAGCACTTCACCTTTTTTATATCTTGGTCTTTTTATCAAAAAACAAAAACAAAAATCAAGAAAAACAAAAACAAATTTAAGCCAGGCCAGCATGGCTCAGTGGTTGAGAGTTGGCCTATGAACCAGGAGGTCACACAGGGTTTGATTCCCAGTCAGGGCACATGCCCCGGTTACGGGCTCAATCCCCAGTAGGGGATGTGCAGGAGGCAACCAACCTCTGGAGTGATAAGCTATAAGAGAATAAATGGGTGTTGCTTTGAGCTACCAACTTGTGGTGATTAATGGCACAGCAGTCACAGGGAGTGAATCCACTGGTCATTTCCTGACCAGTGGTGGGCTCTGGTCAGCAGCTCCCTCAGGTCTTCCACTGTGATAGAAGCACCCAAAACAGAAACAAACCTTTCTCTTGTTAATAAGGATTGATTTTCATGATGTAACAGTTTCACTGAAAGACTTCCAACCACCGGGGAAGGAATGAAACAGATAAAGGAGTCTGAAAAATCCACCCTGCCACAATGTGAGTGGGATACCTAGCATCCCATGCCTTTCTTCTATGCATTAATGTTGGTCCTGGCCCAATTTCTGTGAACCAGATAAGGGACATGTACCATGACAGTCTAATCTGTTCTGTTTAACAGGCTGGCAACATGGAGAAGTTATCGTTCTGGGGCAATCTTCTCTAGCAGAACCTCTTAGGGCAAGCTTGCTGTCAAAATTTTGTTATGCATCTCTATCATGCAAGACATAAATTGATCACAACATCCTTCCCCGCTAAGCTGGCAGTTGGGGTCTCTGAATGCCTCTCAATGCAGATCTCCCAAAGGCTACTGCCAGATGAGGGGTGTCGCTCAAGAGGTTTTCCATCCCAGTACTAAGGGTGTGTTCGGGCTGAGAGCACTCATGACAACTCCGGGAAGACAGTATTTGTCCCACCAGATGGTGGACCAAAATGACCTGATTGAATTTATAAATATTTCTTCCCCTTTAAAAAATATTCTTTCAGAATCTCTCATATGAGTCATCCCTGGAAAAGTCTTCTCAATTATGAGAAACTTCAAACTGTGAGAACTCATTAAGTGTGAGTGTTAATTGTTCTGAACTAATCAGAGAAAGAGGTATTATAGAAATAGAAATAAAAAAGGTTTTTAGCTGTTTTTTTTTAAGTTGCAAGCAAGTTCTGTAATATTTATTCTCCCCGTTGGTTGTTTTCTGTATGTTGGATATCAAATATTAATGTGTATCCCTTTCTCTTCAGCAACTTGACTCTGAACTTTGGGTCACATCAAATTCCAGTTTGGTTTTTACCTAAGGTACCAGTGTCCTCTCTGTGCCTCTGGAATGTCTTGAGCTCAGTCAGCATTGCATCTCTCATCTAGTGTCACCATCCCCATTGGTATGCAAGGTAATGGAACATTCATTACCTCTGCTAGGCCCCCAGGCGACCAATGAAAAAACTTTTTGTATCTCTGGTTGCCCTTAGCCATATTCTCTTTTTATCTCCACAAAGAGATTTGAAGTTAGCAAAGGTAGGTTTCGTTCATTAGTAGGGAAGACCAAATTTATGAGCCAGGCTTTAGCACATAGGCACATAGGAGGGGATAATTTTAAGTCTTGGTGAATTCAAGGGTAGCAGAGCTGGCTTAATTGAATTTCTTATGTATCTCTAAATTTTCATGCATTTCTTTTGTTTTTATGTAGCTTATGTAGCTTAAAGTACCTTTTGTAATGAGCTCTGAGATGGGAATTTGAAATGAGAGCATGCTTTATAAATTTGGAAATGAGTCACTGCAAGTGGTTAATGCTCAGAAGTCACCAAATGTGCTCATTTTGTTGGACAACTTTTCCCAGTGCCCACCACTTGCATTCAGAAAGCTGCTGTTCCAGAAAGCTGCTTAGAGTAATTCTGAAAACCGTAGTAATCAAATAATTAAAGCTCCCTTTAGAAAGGAAACTGACATCACAGTTTTAAAAAGAAAAATTTCTTGACAGGGTGACTGCTAGTAATGAGGCCCCTGTTATTGTTCTTTAAGACTCACATTTTAAGTTAAAAGGAAGAACCAACATACTTAATTTTGGTGGAAACACACAAAAGAGAATGGCCATAGGTAAGTTCACTAGAAATATCTTTGGACTTTTTAAAGGAAACATGATCTGTTCTATGTATTTATATAAACAAAAAATATCTGTATATTCTATAAATTGCTCAGTGGACCAGCTGACTTTTCTCAGCAAGGAACTTTGACATTTAATAACACAATTCCTCTCTGTATGTATGGTTTGGTTGAACCTCAGTACTATTAGGTATCATTTTATTTCCTGCTCCAGGTTGTCGTCATTCCAAGGCATGGATCTTTTACTTTGGGATTCTTTTGTGGGCCTTTGCCTGTGTGCAAATCAACACAGCTCTGAAAATCCCATCCTTCCATAGTTCATTATTAAATCTCTATTTGAATAACTTCCAGGCATTTTTGCTTTACTAATAAGGGACTTATTTCAATGATTGCCTTCTGCCATTAAACTTTCTTCAAATCTCACTTTGGTTCTATTCTATTGATGTAGCCTGGGCTGCCCTGGGGGACTTTCATCAGATGAAAATCTTTTCTGCTCTCTTTGCTCATCCTGGCTGATCCTCCTCCACCATTACTAGCTATGTGAAGGATGAGCAGTACTTAAGACAAGATTGAATCATTCAGGTGGGTCATCACTTTGGGGAGTGGGAGGACCACTCTGTCCATGGGGAATAAGTGCTCCTTCAAATGAGGACTGAGGGATGTATTGCTGCAGCACACATACAGCCATGGACCTGGGGCTTTGGAATGAATAACAGCAGTCACAGTAGTGGTTGTGATGGTGATGCTACCTGTCTTAGGTCAGATTTACCTAGAAGGAGATTTGTGTGCAGAAAGTTTATGAGGAAGAGCTCTCAGGAATGACACTTACAAGGAAATGAGGGAGACAGGATTGGGCAGAGGGAGAAGTTGAGTTAAGATCCTACTACAGCAGAAGGTTTCTGCCAATTGTACCTCAAGATCAGGAGCCAGATGACCCTTCAGAATTGTCCTGAATTGAGGCAAGGGGGCTGGGTATTGATAACCATTATATACTGGTTGAATCCAACTACACTATGAGAAGAATATTATTATTGTTATTCTCATTTTACATTTGGGAAATCAGGGCCCAGTGAGATTAAGAAACTTGCCTAGTGGCACATGGTTAGTAGGCAGCAAAGGCAGATTTTGAATCCAGAGCTGGGGTAAAGGGTTCATAATTGTAACATTCTTCTCTGCTTGTCTTGCATTTAGTCTTCTGAAGACAATTACTTAGTCTTTATAATTCCTGAAATTACTTAATGTAAAATGGTGATGTTAATGTATATCCCCTCCATTCTTGGTGAAATGTTGGTACGCATGCTATTAAATATAGACTTATTTGCTCAGTTTATCCAGTGGTCTTTACAACTAGAAGCTGGCCAGTGTATGCTTTTATGACCAAAAGTTGTTAGCTGTGCCTGGGAGGAAAATAATTATACTTTTCTTTTCCCTCAAACATAAGTGCTGTCTCCACAGAGTTATAGAAATTCATGGTTCTCCTTCAGAAGGCATAAACCATGGAAAGTATTAGGAATGTCTACCTAATACTCATAACAGAGTGGTTCTGTAGCAACAAGATTCACTTAACAGGCTTGCTTGTTCTTGAAGTTAAAAAAACACACCTGTTATTGGAACTCTTATTTATGATTGGTAGGAATGCAATATGGTGCAGCCATTTTGGAAAGCAGTTTATTACAAAGCTAAACAAATTTTTACCATGTGATCCAGATATCATTCTTAGGCATTTACTCAAATGAGTTGAAAACTTATATCCATATGAAAACCTGCACACACATGTTTATAACAGCTTTATTCATAATCTCCAAAAGCTGTGTACAACTAAGATGTCCTCCAGTAGGTGAATGGATAAAGCAACTATAGAACATTTATATAATGGGATATCATTCAGCAATGAAAGGAAGTGAGCTATTAAGCTATAATAAGACACAGAGGAAACTTAAATACATATTGTCAAGTAAAAAAGCTACATACTGTATGATTCCAACTGTGTGATCTTTTAAAAAGAAACAACTAGTATAATAATGTTTTTTAAAAAATAAAATCTTTTTTGTGGAAAGTATTACATAGGTCCTCCTTTTCCCCCCATTAACCTCTTCCAGCCCGCTCCCATCCTCCCTCCTCCCCTAGGTCCTCACCACCCCATTTTCTTCATCCACGTGTTATGCATATGTGCATACAAGTTCTCTGGTTGTTAATGGTTTTTTTTAAAGAAAAAGAGATAATAAAAAGATCAGTGGTTGCATACGTTATAGGATGATTTTAGGATGGTGAAACTATTCTGTGTGTTACTGTAATAGTGGATATATGACATTATGCATTTGTCAAAACCCATAGACCTTTTTAACACAAAGAGTACACCTTAATGTATGAGATTTTAAAAAATTATGTAGAAGGTCAAGGGATCTATGCATGAAATGCAAACTGTGATGAGAGAATCTAAATGTTTACAAATGTTTTAAACAGTCTCTCTCAAGAGGATAGGCATAAGTGACTTTGGTAGTGAGAGGCATCTGTAAGACCAAAGTCAAAAGGAACTGTATATAAACACTGTACTCTAGTTGATAAAGTGTCTCATGGGGGTATAGATTAATATTCTGATACTATTACACGTGTATCCTGGAAAGTATCTCCCATGCAGAAGAATTCCAAATAATTTATGTAGACATTTTGTTGTAAAGGAGGGTGAATATAACATCCCACTCCTTAAAGTCAGTGGGCTACACTGATTTCCAGAGTACATTATGGAAAGTAGTGGGGAAAACAGTAATTTTACAGGGGAGAAACCTGACAAATACTACTTCAGTCAGGTGATCTAGGTCAACATCAATGCTCATAAATCATGTCCCTTGATATGATGTGATGAGAATGGCATTTTATCTCTGTAATATTCCTCCCCAAAAGTTTATTCATGAGAAAAACATCAGACTAATAAAGGGGTGTCCTACAATATATCTGATCAGTACTTGTCAAAAGTGTTTTGTGTTGGTCAGCCCATTCTTTAGTGATTTATAAGTTTAGTCTAGTTTGAAGTAATCAAAATAGGACCCTACAAAAAGACTCCTGTGTTCCTCCTGCTAGTCTCTGTAGCCTAGATAGAAAAGTCTCAGTTGCACCAACTTTGTTTAAGATGAATACTTGGCTTCCACAGGTGTGCTTCCCATTAGTATCATCAAATTTACATTTCACAATTAGAATCAAAGGTGGTGAGGGTATTGATAAGTATATTGGTGTCTCAAAACTCCCATTATAGAGATACTAGAGGCTCGGTGCATGGGATTTGTGCACTGGTGGTGGGGGGGGGCGTGGCCTGTGGGGATCGGCCTGCTGTGGGAGCTCAGCTCATCCAGGTCAGCCTAGTGGCTGTGGACCTGCCCTCTGAGTGGCTGCTTCCTGGTCTGGCATCTTCCATGGAGCCAGAATACTCGCCTCTCCAGGGGACCCAGTCAGGGCCTGGCCCAGGGACAATAGCACTGAGAGGCAGCAGAGTAGGCTTCAATCCCACTGTGGCCACGAACCTGCCTCCCAGCCTCCAGGGGTCAGCTCTGAGAGCCTGGCAGCAGAGGCTCTGTGTGGCCTGCAGGCGTCCGGAGGAGGTGGCAGGGAGTGAGGAGGAGGAGGAACCTGGGGCGAGGAGGCTACGATCACAGCCCAGGTTCCTGCCTGTCAACCGGGGTTCACAGCAGGAGCAGCCACTCATCCTGGCCAGCTGAGCGATGCTCCCACTGTGGTAGCACACTGACCACCAGGGGGCAGATCCTGCATAGAGTGTCTGTCCCCTGGAGGTCAGTGCGCATCATAGCGACTGGTCGACCAGTCGTTCTGGTCGTTCCGTCGTTCAGTCGCTGGGCTTTTATTATATAAGGTTGTCTACTTTGAAATCACAGAGCACCATGGTATTTTTACATGCAAAGCACTAGATATACTCATAAAGTTACCAGGTTAGAGAGGAGATTTGTGAGTAACACAACACATTCTTACAGTAACAGCTGTCACCAAATGATGCACTGAATCTACTCTAAAAACCTCAGCCTTTTTTATTCTTTTCTATATATCTTGTCTACAGCATCTCTTGACCAAGACAATGCTATTGTTCATAAACTGAAAAATATGATGACAGTATTGTCAGTAGTTCCCAGCCATAGTTCCTTGATCTGGAATTCAGGGCACTTGATGGGCAGAAAGAGTATATTCTGGAATTGTTGAATTTAGGGTACAGAGATCTATTTGGTGAAAGAAAAATAGGACACTGAGGATGTGTAAAATGGCAGAGAACAACAACTCCTCATTGGCAAATGTGAAAATAGTGAGTGGCAGCTCATCCAAATGATTTCTTAAATGATAACCCATGATAAAGTTGTGAATGTTCAGTTTACCTGGAAGCTTTCCGGTACCATTGTTTACCATTTTACCAAATTAGACATTTATAAAGGCTCAACAAAAAATCATGGCTAGTTATATTTCCATAACATGTGCAGTGGGAAAATTAAACTTAACATCTACCTCCCATAGTTAAGGGGGGAAATCAAGTGATTAGAGACAGATTGTCGGCATAACAAAATTGTCGGTTAATGTACAATGCTTTGTCATGTAACCCAGCACAAGAAGGATCAAATGTGTGTTTTTTTTTTTTACCATAATAAGGCTATGATATAAAAAAATAACATGTTATTTTATGTGAAATAACATCAAAGTTATGCTATGAATTTATCATGTGGGTTTGAGGGTGAAAATACTTATGGTGACAAAATGTATTTAATGTTTTAGAGCCTTTAAGAGGGAATGTTCTAGATAGAACCCAGAGTAGTTGTCCTTCCACTGCTCACTTTATCCTCCCCCATCCCAGAACCAACAGAACCCACCCTCCCTCAGAGGAGCAGTCAAAATGGAGACAATAGAAATTCTGGCATTGAACATTCAGAGTCATGGAATCTGCAGCATTCGGAGGGAAATGATGGTGGCTGAGACTTGGCAATTTCTATGGGGTATTGTGGTAGATCCCAAGGGGGACTCTGGGTAATGACTGTGGAACAGAAATAGCAGAGGAAAGGGTTGAAGAAAGAGGGGAGTGGGTGGAGGAGGGAGCAGGGGAAGAATTAGGAAAGAAGCAAACACTGACACTCTCCAACTCCTGCTCTGTCCCAACTCAAGCCCATCAGTGAGGTCTTTTCCCTTGTGCGGGAGGAAGGAGGTAGAAGTGGGGTCCCTAGTTCCCACCACATCCCTGTTGTTAGTATGTGAACACTGTAACATCCCTATGTGGGTTATTAGACAACAAGGGTCATCTCCTCCTGCAGTGACCGCCCAGGAAGGGAACAAGGAAGGTCATTGTCCCTGACCTGCCTTCTCTAGAAGGTAATTCAAGGCATTCTCAGAAACATTTTATGGGACACCATATGTTGAAAAAGCCATTCAATAAGATCATGCGTGGTTCAACTAGCAGTGTAGCAGGCAAGGCTGGCAAATCCAGATCCAGGATAAGTGTCAGTTATGGTGATTTTAAGTTGCTACCCCTTTTATGACCAGGTCAGTCATGAGCTCTTTGGGGTACCTAGCATCACTTTCATCTTCTTGTACTTCCAACCAAGATTTAAATTTTCAGGAAAGAGAGGGTGCCTGATTTACCTAGATTGGATTATATGCCTAACCACTGGTCATGGGGATTATGATAGACAGAAACAAAAAGTGTGGTTAACACACAGAAGGGTAAGGATGCTGGATAGGCAAAAAGATCAAATGTGAACCACATTCTACCACTCAGAGGCTCATTTCCCTCCCCCTACATTACACACAGATTTTCATGAATCCAGATTTTTTTAATGCCTCATCTAACGTAAGAAAATTTATGTGCAACCAAGAGCACATTAGTTATGGTATCCAGCTCAAGTTCAGGCTCCCAGGGTAAAGTACATTCCTCTTCTAGTTCCATTGCGATTTTGCCTTGCCATTCTGAAACCTGAAACTTGATCCTTTTTTCTTACTTAACACTAAGTGTAGGTGAGTCATCTACATTGATACACATGACTCTACATCTTTCCTTTCTACTACTATATGACTATGATTTACCCATTTTTTTCTGTTGAATTTTTCCATTTTGGACAATTACAAATAACACAGGGGTAAACATTTGTGTGTGTGTCTCTTTGTTCACATGTGTAAGTGTAAGAGTTCTTCTAAGGCAGGAATAGCTGGGTCAGAGTATGTGCATTTCTAACTTTTTTCTATTGTTAAATTGCTTCTACTTTATATTCCCACCAACTGTGCATTAGAATCTTATTTCTTGACCTTTTCTACAGTATTTGTTACTATTGGATGTGAATGTTTTTGCTTATCTGATGGATATGATATGATATCACATTACAGTTCTTATTTTCCTCTCTGATGTCAACCTTTGGTAGCAGGTATTATTATTAATCTCATTTTATATCTGGGAAATCAAAGACTTAGAAAATAATTTGTTCACAGCTTCACATTAGTAGGGGACAGGAAGTCAGGAATGACCCTGGAGTGTCTAACTCTGAGTTTCAACATTTTAGCTTCCATTTCACTGTTAAGCCAGGATGTGTTGTTATAATGTGGAAACAGCACAGGGAATCATATTTTTCTCTTTATTCTGTACTCTTCCAGTAGTCTACTCTCTTTCTGAACTTCATTCTGGCCATCTGTTTTTTTTTTTTTTTTATCATTTCCATCTTTCCTTTTATCTTCTGTTCTTCCCTTTCTTCTTTCCTCCTTCAATCATTCTGTCCCTCACTCCCTCCTTCCTTACCACCCTACATTTTAACAATTGATTTTAGCTGGGTTATTTTGGTATTCATAGAACTGGAAAAAAATGAAGTAAATAGGCATAATAAAATCTTGAGATATTAACTGGATGTTCTTTATACTGTATGTGAAAAAATCACAAACCCACATATGTCAAGGTTGAAAGGGAAACATATGAAGCTGAATGCATTCGTGTTTGTGTGTAATTTGGAAATGACTGTTAGCAAAAAATTCTTCCTGGAGCAGCTGCTTCTGATACACATCACTTGTCTCTGATAATTAGAATCAAATTTAAGCTTCCTTGGGAACTGAAATTATGAAGTGAATTTATAATTAACAATACAATATTAAATGGAGAGTTGCCCCACCATTCATTCCTGCGTTAATTTTTCTGTTAAATTTCTTTGGCAAATTCTGTTCTTAGCTGAAAGGGAATGACCACATAAGCAAGTAATGTGAGAAGTATGATTGAAAAACAAAATACCTGCTCAGGATGTTTTAAGCCTTGCAGT
Source organism: Myotis myotis (assembly GCF_014108235.1). NCBI lineage: Eukaryota > Metazoa > Chordata > Mammalia > Chiroptera > Vespertilionidae > Myotis > Myotis myotis. Next base: position 40,662,540 of record NW_023416357.1, read on the forward strand.
TGGAAGAGCAGTGAAGCAAATTGGACTTAGTCACCAAAGCACCAAATTCAGCAAATTTCTAGGCCTCAGGATTTTCTAGAAAAAAGATACAATAAGTTGAATCAGTATTTTTATACAGATTGTTAAAGTTTTGACTTGGTCATGTTGCTTTTTTTTCTTACCCAAATAGGAAGTCTCTCTTCTGCACCCTTAGGACAGTTTGCCTCCCATGAAGCTTTTTTGGTTTATAGTTGCCACCATCACAGAGTTAAAGATCCTTGACAACAGGGCTCACAACTTGTTCATTTTTGAGCCCTTACAGAAATTAGCACCTTGTCTGACAAAATACATGATTATTGGGTTAAGTCAAACTGAATTCAATTAAGGTAACAAATATCCTGCTCTCTAATTCTGATCATGTCTGTGAAGAACTGGTCCTGGGCACATGCTGAACTGTTATGATTACAGCAAATTTCTGATCTCCATAGCCCCAAACTCAGCAATACAATGCTTTTAATAGAAAAACCAAAGTCTCCTAGGTGAGATATTGGTAGTGAGCTGAGGTATAGGTTAGCAGATATCCAATAACAGCAATTCCATTTCCTGAGGTGCCCTTGAATAAGTGACAATGATGCCTTATCGTTGGGTGGGTAGATTTAATCTTATATAATGTTTTTTCCCCTTAAATTAGGACTTACCAGAGTTTTGGGTTGGGGGCAGATTGAAAAGAATGTTCTAAAGTTAACTTGGAAGAAAAACATGCAGAAATTCACCAAAATTTCTCAAAACTTGCCGGACAAGGTATTAAAACATATTACAAACTATTGTTATTTAAACACCATGACACTGGGGTAGGAATGGATCAATTTGTTTATTTGTTCATGTATTGCTATTTGGATTGTTTCCAGTTTTTGTCTGTAATGAATGGAGCTTCTATGAACATTATTGTAAATGCCTAGGAGTGGAATTGCTGAATCTTATGGTAAGAATAGGTTTAACCTTATAAGAGATTGTTATACTCTTTTCCAAAGTGATTGATTGATTTTGCATTTCCACCAGCAATGAATAGAATTTTAGTTGCTCCACATTCTCTCCAATATTTAGTATTGTCAATATTTAAAATTTTAACTATTCTAGTGGGAGTACAGTAGATCTCAATGTAGTTTGAATTTGCATTTCCCATATGACTAATAATGTTGAGCATTATTTCATGTGCTTATTATGCATTTGTCAATTTTTACTTGAGTTATTTGTCTTCTTCTTGTAATTAAGTTGAAGAGACCTTATATAGTATTTTGGATACAAATACTTTGTCAGGTATATGTTGTCTTAGGTTCTCCAGAAAAACACAGAGCCAATAGGATATCTATAAGAGGAGATTTATTATAGGAATTGCTTACATGGTTAGTGATTACAGAAGCCAAGAAGTTCCAGGATCTGCCATATGCAAGCTGGAGAACCAGGAAAACTGGTAGTGTAAATCCAAATCTGAAGACTTGAGAATTGGGGAACTGATGTTATAATTATTATTACTGTTATTATCATTTTGAGAGAGAGAGGAAGAGAAATATTGATTTTTGAAATTTTTGATTTGAGAGAGAGATAGAGAGAGAGATCAATGTATCAATGTGAGGGAAAAACATTGATCGGTTACCTCATACGTGCCCCTACCAGGGATCAAACCTGGCAGCTTGAAGAATGATGCCTACAGAGATCAGATACCTCCATTATTAGACAGAAGACAGTAGATGAAGGATGAAATAAAGAGCTGAGAACAAACACCATAATACCACCACAGATGTTTATCCTCTGTTTCTGAAAAGCTTGTTTATGCTACTTTACTATTCTTTCAAGCTTAGACTTTATCTGTTGACACCTACCATTGAAAATTTGGTTCTCTTGAACTATTTCCATCCTCCTCCATGCTAAGCTTCCGTTATTTTGCAAACGGTGTTATATCACAATTTTTGTCTAAATAATGAATGCTGTATTATTATGAATATGTTTGTACATGTTGTCCACAGCTGAGCTAGGTAGTGCATTATAATTACATTTCCATTAATCATTTTTTAAATTGTGGTTGAATGCACAGAGCATGAAATTTATCATCTTAACTACTTCTAAAGTACAGTAGTGCTAAGTACGTTTATGTTGTTGTATGATCAATCTCCGGAACTTTATCATACCTTGAAATTCCCCATTTTCTCCTCCCCCAGCCCCTGACAACCACCACCCTACTTTCTGTTTCTATGAGTTTGACTACTCTAGACACATCATGTAAGTGCAATTATATATACAATATTTGTCTCAGCATAATGTCCTCAAGGTTCATCCATGTTGTAGCATATATGAGAATTTCCTTTCTTTTTAGGGCTGAATAATGTTTCATTGCATGTATATATACTATATTTTGTTTATTCGTTTATCCATCAATGTTTATTTGGGTTGCGTCTATCTTTTGGCTATTCTGAATAATGCCGTTATGAACATAGGTGTATAAATATCTCTTTGAGACCCTGCTTTCAGTTCCTTTGGATTCATATCCAGAAGTGGAATTTTGCTTACACGGTATTTCTATTTTTAGGTTTTTTTGAGGAACCATCATATTATTTTCTATAGTGGCTGCATTCTTTTACATTTTCACCAGCAGTGTACAAGGATTCCAATTTCTTTACATCCTAGTCAACACATTACTTTCTGTTGTTGTGATTTTTTTTTATAGCAGCCATCCTAATTGTTGTGAGGTGGTATCTCATTGTGGTTTTCTTTTGCATTCTCCTGATGGTTAGTGATGTTGAGCATCTTTTAATGTATCTGTTGGCATTTTGTATATTTTCTTTGGAGAACTATCTATTCAAGTCCTTAACCCATTTTTAATTAGGTTATTTGTGTGTGTGTTTTGTTGTTGAATTGTAGAAGTTCTTTATTTAGTCTGGATATTAATTCTTTTGTTTGTTTTTCATTAATCCTCACCGAAGATATTTTTCCCATTGGATTTTTTTTTTTTTTTTTTTTTTTTTTTTTTTTTTTTTTTTAGAGTAGAAGGGAGGGGGACAGACACAGAGAGAGAAACATTGATATGAAGGAGATACACTGATTGGTTACCTGCTGCATGGCCTTGACCAGGCCAGAGATCAAGCCTGCAACCAAAGTATGTGCTCTTGACCGAATCAAATCTGGACCCTGCAGTCCGCTTTATGCACTGAGCCAAACCAGCTAGGGCTGGATATTAATTCTTTATCAGATATATGATTTGCAAATGATCTTTCCCATTCTGTAGGTTGCCTTTTCACTTTGTTGGTAGTGCCCTTTGATGTGATTAAGTTTTTAATTTTGATATAATCTCACTAACTGTTTTTGCTTTTATTGCCTATGCTTTTGCTATCACATCAAAAAAGTCCTTGCCAAGTTCAATGTCATGAAACCTTCCCCCCCTATATTTTCTTCTAATAGTTTTGTAGTTTTAGGTTTTACATTTAGGTCTTTGATCTATTTTGAACTAATTTTTAAATGTGGTGTAAAGGTCCAAATTTGTTCTTTTGCATGTAGAATCCAGTTTTCCCAGCACCATTTCTTGAAAAGATTATCTTGGTACCCTGATCAAAAGTCACTTGCCCATATATGTGAGGGTTTACTTCTGGGCTCTCTATTTTGTTACATTGATCTGTCTTTATGCCAGTACCACACCACTTCGCTTACTGTGGCTTTGTAATAAGCTTTGAGTTCTGGAAGTATGAAACTTTCAACTTTATTCTTCTTTTTCTAGATTGCTTTGGCTATTCCGAATCCTTGAGATCTCATATAGATTTTAGGATAGACTTTTTAATTTTTTTTGCAAAAATAAATTATTGGGATTGCATCAGAACTGTAGATTGTTTTGGGTAGTAGTGACATTTTAGCAAACTTATTTTTTTAATAAGCTACCTCATCCCTGCACTCAGTTGTAACTGGTCTTAGCCAAGTCGGAGTCTCTCAATTTTCTGATCTTCTGATCCCTGATCTTCTGCTCTTCTTCATGCCTGTCTGAATGAGCGGGGAGAATGCTTTTGGCACATAAAAACTTTCAACCAATCTTCTTACTCCCAGCGCAAACTAAACTGTTGGACTCAGTGATATATGGTTTATTCAATTTTTGAGAAGTCCCAAGGTTCTGTAACTTACCAAGTTTTTGACACATAATTAGCATACGTCTTGTTGGACTTTGCATTAAGATTCAGGCTTCATCTTCCTCTGGCCTATTAAGCTACTTCTCATTTATTGTTTTCCACTTTCCAGATTTTGTTGACATCTCTCATATGCTATAATTAGTTCATTTGGTTTTTATATTCTTGGGAATTTATAGATATTCATTCATTTTCTTCTCATTTTAGTGGGATTTCAGGAGGCATCAATCTACACTAATAAAAGACAAACATGCAAATTGACCGTACCTTCACTATGCCTTAAGCCACGCCCACCAGCCAATCAGAGCGACTATATGCAAATTAACTCAACCAAGATGGCGGCCGGCAGCCATGGAGCTGGAGCAAGTAGGAGGCTTGGTTCTCCCAAAGATGGAGGAAGCCAAGCGTCCCAGGCCTGCTGTGGCCTCCACTCAAAGCAACAAAGTTTCAATTATAGAAGCTAAATAAACCCCAGATACCTGCTTTCAGCCAGCTGTGGCCACGGAGCTGGAGCAAGCAGGAGGCTTCCCTCCTGCCTGCTGCGGGTGTTTTGAGCTCCACTCAAAGTAACAGAGTTTCAATTATAGAAGGTAAATAAATCCCAGAATTAAAAAAAATAAAATAAGGAGAGGCTGGGAGCTTCTGTCACTGGGGAGCTTGGCCAGCCTGAAAATGGCCCTCAGCTCCTCACCCAGACTGGCCAGACACCCCAATGGGGACCCCCCACCCTAAAGGGGGTGTGGCCAGCCTGAAAACAGCCATCAGCCCCTCACCCAGGCTGGCCAGGCACCCCAGTGGGACCCCCACCCTGAACAGGGTTTGACCAACCTGCAAACAGCCATCAGCCCCTCACCCAGGCTGGCCAGGAACCCCAGTGGGGACCCCCACCCTGAAGGGGGTGTGACCAGCCTACAAACACCCATCATCCCCTCACCCAGGCTGGCCAGGCACCCCAGTGGGACCCCCACCCTGATCCAGGACACCCTTCAGGGCAAACCAGCCAGCCCCCACCCATGCACCAGGCCTCTATCCTATATAATAAAAGGGTAATATGCAAATTGATCCTAACAGCAGAAAGACTGGGAATGACTGGTCACTATGACACACACTGACCACTAGGGGGCAGATGCTCAATGCAGGAGCTGACCCCTGGTGGTCAGTGTGCTCCCACAGGGGGAGCTCTGCTCAGCCACAAGCCAGGCTGATGGCTGCCAGCACAGTGGTGGTGGCGGGAGCCTCTCCCGCCTCCTCAGCAGCACTAAGGATGTCCAACTGCAGCTTAGGTTTGCTCCCCGCTGGTAAGTGGAGGGCTCCCAGGCTGCCAGAGGTATGTCTGACTGCCAGCTTTGGCCCGATCCCCCAGGGAGCGGGCCTAAGCCAGCAGGTGGACATCCTCCAAGGGGTCCCAGACTGCAAGAGGGCATAGGCCAGGCTGAGGGACCCCACCGAGTGCACAAATTTTTGTGCACCGGGCCTCTAGTTGAATATAATAATTATATTCAATCCACCAAGTTTTCTCACAAATTTATGTATTGCATTTTAAATTAAGAAAAAAACCCTGAGCCAAAACCGGTTTGGCTCAGTGGATAGAGCGTCGGCCTGCGGACTGGGGGGTCCCAGGTTCGATTCCGGTCAAGGGCATGTACCTGGGCTGTGGGCATATCCCCAGTGGGAGATGTGCAGGAGGCGGCTGATTGATGTTTCTCTCCCATCGATGTTTCTAACTCTCTGTCTCTCTCCCTTCCTCTCTGTAAAAAATCAATAAAATATATTTAAAAAAAAAAAAAAAAGAAAAGAAAAGAAAAGAAAAAAACCCTGAAATAAAAAAGTGGTTAATAGAGTTATAATTAGGCAAATTAGTTTGCTGGCTAATTCAACTTAAAAATAAAATGTTTAAAAAAAATAAAAAATAAATAAAATGTTTTGCTATTAATAGTAAAGTGATGAGGAAAAATGGAAATCATTAAAGTTATTAATATTTCAATTTTTCTCTTTATTTGACTAATTTTTTTGTTATTGGATATAAAGAGGAAACACATGATGTAAGAGATTATAATAACAAAACACTTATAATACTAAGAAAATGCAGAATACAAATTTGTGGATACTGCTTGTCATAAGTATGTAAATAGAGAATTTCAGATGTTCATTTATTTTTACTCTGTTCTCAAATAAGAATTGTTACCCTTTGTGAAGTCAAACTGTCCAATGATAAATATCAAAGCACTCTGATTACAATGAAGAGAAAGTAAATATTTATAACAATTTTTATTTGAGAGCAGAGTAAAAATAAATGACCATCTGAAATTCTCTATTTACATACTTATGACAAGCAGTGGAGAGAGAGGAGGAAGCAGGGAGTGGTGCAGTTGGGAGTGACCCGCCGCTGCGGTTGTTGCCACTGCTGCACCACCACCGCCTCTGTGCTGGTGGAGTGGGAAAGGAGGCGTGAGCCATGGGCGAGAGCCCCTGCGGGAGGGTCGACGGTGGGAAGGCGATGGCGGATATAGATAAACTCAAGTCGACAGTATCATCCAACGGCTGCTGGAGGTAAGAGGATCCAAGCCTGGTAAGAATGTCCAGCTACAGGAGAATGAAATCAGAGGACTGTGCTTAAAATCTTGAGAGATCTTTCTCAGCCAGCCTATCCTACTAGAACTTGAAGCACCACTCAAAACATGTGGTGATATCCATGGGCAATACTATGATTTGCTTCGACACTTTGAGTACAGTGGTTTCCCACCAGAAAACAACTACCTGTTTCTTGGGGACTGTGTGGACAGGGGGAAGCAGTCACTGGAGACTATCTGCCTCTTACTGGCATAAAAATCAAATATCCCAAGAATTTTTTTCTTCTCAGAGGAAACCACAAATGTGCCAGCATCAATAGAATTTAAGGATTTTATGATGAGTGTAAAAGAAGATATAACAAGCTATGGAAAACTTTCACCGACTGCTTTAACTATTTGCTGATAGCGGCCATCATGGATGAGGAAATATTTTGCTGTCATGGAGGTTTAGCACCAGATTTTCAATCTATGGAGCAGATTCGGCCAATTATGCGACCAACTGATGTACCAGATCAAGGTCTTGTTTGTGATCTTTTGTGGTCTGACCCCGATAAAGATGTCTTAGGCTGGAGTGAAAATGACAGAGGAGTGTCCTTCAACATTTGGCTCAGAAGTGGTTGCAAAATTTCTCCATAAGCATGATTTGGATCTTATCTGTAGAGCCCATCAGGTGGTTGAAGATGAATACGAATTTTTTTGCAAAGAGGCAGTTGGTCACTCTGTTTTCTGCACCCAATTTTTGTGGAGAGTTTGACAAGGCAGGTGCCGTGATGAGTGTGGACGAAACACTAATGAGCTCTTTTCAGATTTTAAAGCCTGCAGAGAAAAAGAAGCCGAGGGCCGCGAGACCCGTAACACCTCCAAGGGGTGTGATCACAAAGCAAGCAAAGAAATAGATATCGTTTTGACACTGCCTAGTAAGTGGGACTTGTAAGATATAGTATATAAGCTTCATTTTTAAAACTGTAATGTGTATTGGTCAGCTTGCTCAAATAGTGTGTTTGTGGGGCCCTCTTTTCCATTTTTTCAGCTAATGAATGGCATTTGCTGGTTATAACAGCAAATGAAAGACTTCACTCCCAAGAAAAAATATTTTGTTTTTAAATTCTCTCTTCCTTTTGCAAACAAGTTTAATGATGGTGTTAAAGCTGTGCACCCCCAGACAGTTTATCCTGTCTAAGGGGGTAACTGTACAGTTGACTTTCTTTTTTCAGTTCAGTAAAACCCATGAATAATGTAAATCTCGTTTTCTTTAGGATATAAAGAGAGCCTTAGAGTGCTCAGTCTGTACATGTTATTGTCATAAAATGCATACTTTTGATACAAATCACTGTGAACATGTTGTTTTTTTTTTTTGAATTTGTTTCAAAGGGATTGCTTATTTCTCTCATTGTCTTGTCATGTACAAACTAGTTTTTATAGCTATCAACATTAGGAGTAACTTTCAACCCTGCCAGCATCACTGGTATAATGTATATTTAATTAAAGCACACTTTCCTCTATCTTATACTTAAAATGACAATTAAAGCCATTATTTTTTAAAAAAGAATATTTATTAACTTCTAGTGAAGAGAAGTTTAAGAAATGTTCAGTAGATGGACTCAATAGGATGTAGAAGGTGTAGGACATAAAAAAGAGGAAGGATCCTGGGTGCTGGGAGGGAAGGGTGTAGTGCTCTGAATAGGCCAAATAGCTCTTTCTATGGGAGACATCTCTAAGGAGCAGCTGTAGGTGCACTGAGGGCCTCACCAACCCTGAGCATAGCTCATTAGAATAGGAATGAGTTTTGGTCCAGAACTAAACTGTGTTGGTTTAAGAGACATTGGCAAATTCTTTGAAACTTCTGTCTTTGAAAGGTGGGGTCTAAGTCTCCCCATTCCTTAAATCTAAGCTGAACTTAGTGACCAGTTAACCATAGAATGTAGTAGAAATGATGCTATGTGACTTAGGAAGCGGGGTCAAAAAGGCAATATATGCCGGAAGCCGGTCCATCCTTGCTGCTTGACACAGTCGCTGCAGGATAGAAACATCTGCACAGCATATGTTTCAAGGGACCTGGCATATATAGCATACTGTTCTTAATATGTTTGCTCCCCTTAGCGCTGTGTGTTTTAACCAAGGTCACCTCTCCAAGAAAGGTTGTTTCCCCAGGTAGGAATTTTTCCCTGAAGTTAGGGAGGGGATGAAACTCCTTAACTAAGTGCCAGGCGGGTAGTTAATCACTTTAACTACAAATAATCATGCTTAAGCTACATAATCTTTACTCCCTGGAATGGAGATAAGAAACGCCCTAACCTTTGTAATAGAAATTGACAGGATTAAAATCAACTGGTATAAATACGGATGTAACAAGACAATAAACACCAGAACTTCGCTGGAGATCCAGACCAGAACTTGGCTGGAGATCCTGGCTAGGCTGCTGATCAACTGAACGCTGTCTCCGTGTCCTTCCTTCTTTGCCGACTCCGTCTACGCCTTTGGGAACTCCTGGACCTGCTGGGGTTGGACCCCGGCAAATATAGCTGTTACCTGGTTCATTGGAACAGTTACACTGGAGCCTTGAACCACCTTGTAAGAATTTTATCACCTGTGGCTGCCATGATGCAATGAAGCCCAAACCAGCCTAGAGGGAGAGAGACCACACAGACAGCGCTTGAAACCTCACAAGAAAGAGAGGTGCCTGGCCAGCCACCAGCTGCTTCAGCCCTGATGATCTTCTAGCTCCAGCCTTCAACTGACTGTAGCTGCATGGGACACCCGGAGCCACAACTACCCAGCTGGGGTACTTCTCACATTTTTGATCTCCAGAAATAGGAGAGAAAAAGAAAATTACTGTTGTTGCTTTAGCCAATAAAGTATATTATTAATCACACAGCTATAGATAATTGACTCACAGTACCAAAATCTTTTCTAATTATCTATTGCTACAGAACAAACTAGTAGTATAAAGCATGTGTTTTATTATGCTCATAGATGCTGTGGATCAAAAATTCACACAGGGCCCTACAAAGTTAGCTTGTCACTCCTTTATGTTATCTGATGCACCAGCTGGAAAAACTAGGAGTGATTGAATGGCTGGGACTGGTATCATTTAGAGGCAGCTTTACTCACACTTATATGGTGGTTGATGTTGGCTGTTGGCCAGGAGCTCAGCTGGAATTGTCAGCCACAACACCTACCAGGCCCATCTCTGTGACTGGGGGCTTCTTCACAGCATAATGGCTGAATTCCAAGAGCAAGCTATTAGTTTCTGTCCCTTATACTGTATTCACATAGCCCAGATTTAAGGGGAGAAGACATAGATCCCCTTATCTTTGGATAGGAGGAATCTCTATATATAAAAGCCTAAGTAACTGAATGAATGACTGAATAACCGGTCGACCGGTCACTATGATCACACTGACTACCAGGGGGCAGACACTCAATGCAGAAGCTGCCCATGGTGGTCAGTGCGCTCCCATAGCCAACCTCCCATGGCCCCTCCCCCTGGCGAACCTCCAGTGGCCCCATCAGCCCCAGATGGCCAGCCAGGCTGAGGGACCGCACCCATGCACAAATTCATGCACCGGGCCTCTAGTGTTTAATAATTTTGGATACTTCAATCCATAAGCTAGATAGTGGACCATAACATGGTATGGCTTAAAAAGATAAACTGGGTTAATCATTTTCTCTTTTTCAAAAATTGAACTGAGTAATGAAAAGGAACTATCTAGTTTGAAGTGGGAGGCAGAGATGAAAGAGTAACATGATCTATATACATGAGACTGTGGATAAACCAATGTCATGAAGAAGCAGAAACTATGAGAAAACAGAACATCTATTAAGTAGAGAGAAGGAGAAATGGAATGAAAGAAAATTCATGTAGCCCTGGAGAAGGATCAGGATAAGGAGGGGCCTCTGTCTGGCACTTCCTATTAAGTTCTAGTCATTCATTGCTTTTGACGTTGGTCTTAACTTTCTACCCAGTTTACTAGGTCACAGTCAATAGGTATGTCCTACATGCAATAAGATGTGCTGAAATGAAAGGGCTGGAAAACAAGTTTCCTCTTTCCTCAGAACTTTTACTGATGTGATGATGAGAGCCACCATTAGAGAGAAATAACTGTGTGAAATGATTGGGCTGAGTAGTATGAAAGAGCCACTCTGCTCATTATCTCCATCTGTATTTGATCATTATAGGCTGGGAGGAGTTGTGAAAAGTGAGCGAAAGAAATACCACATTATTTCTAAACAGGTATTGTTTTATAATACATTTTTAAATGGAAATAGATAACTTAGTAGAGATCTGGTTTTATTCAACCATAGGGATTAATTTTTTTATACAAAGTGAGTGAATAAAATTTAAAATACATTAGTTCAATAGGTTTTCCCTGAAATTTGAGAACACTTACATTATCTGTTATATATTGGTCACATGTTTACTAAATTCAGAGGAACACTCTTTTAAAAGAAATATTTTGTTACCCAAGAAACAAGGTGTCTTCTTGATAGTCTTGAAGAGGGGCATTCAGATTTTATCTACTGTTACATATTGATCTTTTTATCTTGCCCCATCCTGCGTGGCTCAGTGGTTGAGCATCAACCTATGAACCAGGAGGTTCACGGTTAGGTTCCCAGTCAGGGCATATGCCCGAGTTGCGGGCTCAATCTCCAATGTGGGGCGTGCAGGAGGCAGCCGATCAATGATTCTCATCATTGATGTTTCCATTTCTCCCTTCCTCTCTGAAATAAATAAAAATATATTTTAAAAAATAAAGGAATAGTTAGGCAGTCTTTAAGGTATCACTGTCAAAATGGCCTTGATTCCAAGAATATCATCATCTGATTAGAGAGAATAAAGAATTCTGAGTTGTCAATAATACTAATATAGGTCTTTTTTCAAACTTAAAATTCTTCCAATAAAGTAGAGTGTTTTGAGTTGCTCTTGCTGTGACAGAAAGATATTATAAGTCAGGTGAGGGGGGGGTTGCTGACAAGGGTCATTATTTGAAAAATTCTGGCCTTTGTTTTTTACACATTTTCACCATGACACAATAACATCCAATACTTATTGTAGTTATTTAACCTAATCATTGTGCCAAAGATATAATTGATCTTTCTTAAACAGGAGGAACATAGAATAACAATGCCCTAATTTTGTGTGTCTTTTTTCTATAATGACAGGCTGTCATCTTCTGTAATTTACCAGAGATGATGAACAATTTGTGTAGGCTGAATGTAGTTGCTTAGTTACCACCCTTTAAAACGTCCTTAAATGTAATTGCTTCTTTGCCAGGGAAACATTGATCCAGCTAATTTGCATTGAACCACTCTCTAAGAGCTCAACATATTAAATACTCCTGTGCTTTTAATTTCAAATTATTTGCCCTTTAAGTTCTGTTAAGGTAACTCACCTTTGTTATGCTCATTATTTGTCTTTGAACAAAGTGGAACTTCCAAATGATTATTTGCAAATAGTCATTTCCCCATTGTTTTTCTCTATCTCTATTCATATTGCTTTTTCAGAGTTGAGGATAGAAACTTGTGAAGAATAATGAAAATCTCCAGTCTCTCTGAATGATTTTAAATGCTTTCAAACACCACAGTCTGGCTTTCTTTAACTGTGTATCAAAATTTGTACCATATAAATGTTCTTTTGGCTTCTCTATTGATGTAGGAATAATTTACAACTCAGAACAAACCCAACTTATTTTTTGATCTAAGTTTGAGGCGGGTGTGAGATAGAAGAGACCAGAAGTGGATTTGAGGAACTGAAAGAACATGTTTATATTTCTACCCTCTAATCCTCAAGTTTACTAAATGACATCCAAGCTAGATTAGAGGAGAAAGTTTGGAAAAGAGATAAAAGGAAATTAGAAACAGTGTAGTGACTTCACTCTCTGAACCCCACTCATGTATGTGTGTTCATCCTTTCAAATCTGCATCTCAGGATCCCAGAGAGGAAAGTCTCAGGAGAAATCTGGAATAACTGCAAGCCCGCAGTAGAAACCCCTCACTCCATGCTGGCTTAGCAAAGTGGCAGAAAGTGTAGATAGAAAAAAGTAGGCCAGAGATACCCCTATTTCCCCACAAAACTTTTCCATGGATCCTGAGATCCAGTTATTCCTATAGGCCCAATGTGGGGACACAGAAGTTAGCTAAGAGTGAGAGCTGGTAAATGGCCTGCCAGGAGGTCACCCAGCCGGGTTGAGAAGGTTTTTATCAAAAGATCACTGCATGCGCTTCCAACCAGGGATGAGATGGATGCCGAAAGGAACCAGGAAGACCGGGAACACCAGAGAGCAACAAGGGAGCTAGTGGTCAAGAGCTTTGAGCTCTACCTGGGAAAGTGCTAAACAGCTCAAACCAAGAGGACAAACAGGTTACATCCTCAGTAGACACCAGGCAACCTCAGAGAAGTGACATATGCAATACTGTAATGCTCCATATGCTAGGACGCAGATTCTACCCCAGAGGGAAGGATGGAAGAAGGCAGAATATTCCGTTAAGGTTTAACCTGGTAAGTGATCTGGTTACAAGTTGGAATTTATTAAGTTAAGATCACTGGTAGACAGAGAATCCAGGAACTACTTGTTTTAAATTCCCTGCTATTTGACAGTCTGGGGAACCGGATTTAATTGAGTTATATCAATAAAGTGAACATGTTTGCATTCCATTTAACTTGTACCTCTGTGGCTCAGCCTGATTGTGTGTCAGGATGGGAGGGGTTGGGGGATAAAGTTGGAGAGGGCAGAAGAGTATACTAAAGTTTCTGTCCCATATGGGACAGTCTGGTGATATGATCAAGAGTAGATGAACTAGAAAGTTGCTAAGAGAGTGGATCTTAAAGGTTCTCATCACAAGAAAAAAATTCTGTAACTCTGTATGCTGATCAATATTAACTAGTCTTATTGTGATCATTTCACAACATATACAAATATAAAATTATTATGTTCTACACCTGAAACTAATATGTTGTATGCCAATTATGCCTCAAAAAAAGAGCAGACAATTTGGTTTGAATCCTGGCTCCATCAATGACCAGTTTTGTGTTTTGGAGCAAATTATTTTATTCCACTGAATCTGATTTGCCTCATCTGTAAAAATATGATAATATTCAACTTCATAGTCTTATTGGGAAGTTTTGAAATAAAATATATTGCACTGTTGGCACATAGTATCTGGAATATAATTGCAATGAATTATATTTTTGACTTCCAGTGCTCTCCCTCATCCCCATTGCCCCCTCCTGTATTCACTTTTGTATTTATGTGTCTGGCACATAGTAGGTGTTCAATAAATAGTTGTTGAATAAATAAATTGGTAAAGAGCTCTAGGGAAATAGCTGGGAGTATAAATCAGGTTATACCATAGAATAAGACCCAAATAAAAGGAGAAAACTTAGACCCCAGTGTGGTGAAGGAAAAAGCAGGTGGTTATAAATAGTAAGTCTCAGGTTAGCAGGTTGTGATTAGAGTGAGGGAAACAGAAAACATATGCACACATATGGTTACAATAGAAAGGGAACAGAAACCTATGGTCCACATAAACAAAAAAAATCCTGAGCTCTAAAGGCATATCTTTATAGACCACTGGTTGTGTTTTCCAACAGTATGTGTATGTTTCTGGGAAAGCGTGTGTGTTTCTGAATGTCTATAAAATACTTGGATTAGAATTTTCAACTTTACCTGATTGTTTTGGACCTCTTGAGTCTATCTGTCTATCTGTTTATTTATCTATTATATGCAAACTGGTTTTTCTGTATGAAAAAAAGTAAATGGAATTTACTCCATCATAAGGTCAGTACTAATGCTTTAAGAATTTTTAAAAGCTTGTAAAGATGAAGAAAATTTAAAAAGATTTTCATTTGACATTTAAAGATCATAGTAGATTTTCAGAATGTAATTAACCCTTAGACTTGGTTCATTTATAAAATGGGTACAGGTTTGACCTTGGAATAAGCACAAAATCTGAAAGGGCAATGGAATTAGGACATAATATACCTTCCTTCCTCCCCCCCCCCATTTATTCCAAAACTAAAAAAACTTTAAAATCTTATGTTTGTAATTTTTATTATTTTTATCGAATTGCTGGGAATGATGGGTGATGGTTTTCTGAAGGAAAACAAATGTCTATTTCTGATGTTTAAAGAGATTTAATATCCTTGATATAGTAAATGATGCTGTTTAGTTCTGTTTTTCTTGAAAAGCCTCATCATTTGATTTTTATATTTGTTGGTGCATAAAGAATGCCCTGTGCACAAAATGGTCTGTCCTAATAGTATGACATTCTCATCAAGCCATAAATTAATGGTCTTTT
Organism: Myotis myotis; assembly: GCF_014108235.1. NCBI lineage: Eukaryota > Metazoa > Chordata > Mammalia > Chiroptera > Vespertilionidae > Myotis > Myotis myotis. The sequence goes on from NW_023416357.1 coordinate 40,677,550, forward strand.
GTTTATGAGAAAAGAAAAAGGTTAATTCTTGGGTTCTTTTGGAAATAACTATTTGACTGTGTCATCATTATTGAATTAATGTGGGATGAAGGTTTCATGCTTCCTGTAAAGATCTTTCTCTGATACCAGAGGCAGGGGAAAGTTGACCAGGAGAAGCTATAATAGAACCCAGCTGAGCAGGAAGGAGTTGGTCCAGTGAGTCTCAAACTTTAGCATCTTAGGAATCACTTGAATAATTTGTTAAACCACAAATCTCTGGGCCCTATACCCAGAGATTTTGATTTAATGAGTAGTGTCATTGATTGAATGGTATCCTCCAAAAAATATATTCACATGTCTGTGAATGTGACCTCATTTGTAGATATAATTAAGGATCTCCAAATGACTTTTGGACTAGTTGCAGGGTAGTCAACTATGTGATTAGAGGATTGGAACTTTCATCCCTCCAGCCTTCCTACCCTCCCCAATCCCAGCCCCCACCCACCTCCTAGGAGGAGAGAGGTTGAAGACTGAATTCCATCAGCAATGACCAATAATTTAATCAACCTGCCTATGTAATGAAGTCTCCATAAAACCCCAATAGGATGGGGTTCCAAATGCCTCCAGGTTGGTGAACATGGAGATATTTGGGGAGGGTGGTGTGCTCCGAAAGGGCTTGGAAGCTCTACGCCCATTATTCATACCTCACTCTATGCATCTCTTCCATCTGGCTATGACTGAATTATATCCTTTTATAATAGACCAGTGATCTAGTAAATAAAAATATTTTCTGAGTTTTGTGAGCTGCTTTAGCAAACCAAACCCAAGGAAGGGTTTATTGGAACCTTTGCTCTATAATTGGTCAGTCAGAAGCACAGGTGACAACCTGGACTTGTGACTGGCATCTGAAGTGGGGGGGGGGGGGGGCGGGGAGCCACAACCTCTGGAATCTGATGCTGTCTTTGAGTAGACAGTGTCAGAATTAATTTGAATTGTAAGACATACAGCTGGTATCAGAGAATTCCTTGGATGTGTGAACAAAACCCCCAAACACACTGGAATTGTGTGTTCAGAACCTTTAAAAAGAGTGTGGAAGACTTTTCTTGGCATTACTTTTTCTTGTAGTATTTTTTGTAGTCTACCAAAAATCTGGACAACATAAAACTCATACTTATCTATGGGACTTTTGAAGAGTATTAGATGATTAGTCCTCCAACTTTGTTATTTTTCAAAATTATTTTGGCTGTTCTGTCTTTTGAATTGTTATATAAAGTAAGCTTGTAAACTTTTACAAAAAAATCCACTGGAATTTTGAATGGAATTGCATTGAATATATAGGTGAATTTGGGGAGATTTGATATCTTAATAATATTGAGTTTTCCAAAGCACGAACACAGTGTATCTCTTCATTTGTTTAGTTCTTCTCTAATTCCTCTCAGTAGTATTTTATAGTTTTCCATGTACTGATATTGAAGATATTTTGTTAAATTTATTCCCAAGTAATTTTTGGTTTTGTTCCTACAGTGAACATGAGGGTGCAGATATCTTTTGAAGATAGTGATTTTGTTTCCGTCAGATAAATTCCCAGAAGTGGAATTACTGGATCAAAATTTCTACCCTTTACAATGATGGTGCAGTGCAGTGCTTGGCTCCAGGAATCATATCAAACACTGTTAGTGTGAACTCAGACATTATCTGTCAGCTGGTGTGGATTCTAAAATATTTAGTAATTCAGTCCTTGGTCAGGGGGGACTGAGACCTTTCTGGGGAAGAGTGTTGCCAGCATGTGCTGGTAAATATTTAACAACCAGGTCTCTGAACAAAGAAAAACTCTGACTTATAGTGTTTTCCAATTTCTGTGTATACATACCCCCACCATGGCTGATGTCAAGCTAGCAGTGTGTTATTACTGAACTTGGGGTTGGAGAGAGCTGTGCAGTTACACATTAGTAGCATTTCTATCATGGAAACACAACAGATAAAACCCAAGGGCGTAGATAACAGGAAATTGTAGTAAAATTAGAAAGTTATAAGTTTTGAGTATTTATTACCTTTGCTTTTAATATTGGAAATGTAAAGATATTATCTATATATATAAAAGCCTAAGCGACCATTACGACTGAACACTGAATGACTGGCCAGTAGCTATGATGCACACTGACCCAGACCTTATTGCTGGGGCCCTGACAGCCCCGAATCCGGTTCACCGCACCCCAGACCCAGACAGGAAGGAGGGAGCCTGATTCCTTGCAGAATTGGCTGTTGGTTAGCTTGCTGCTGGGGCCCTGACAGCCCCGAATCCAGTTCACCCAGCCCCCCGGACCCAGACAGGGTGAGATGGCCCTGATTGGCCCTGTTCGCTGGCCAGGCCTAGGGACCCCACCCGTGAATGAATTCGTACATCAGGCCTCTAGTTTTTAAATAATCTGATTATTTATATAGAACATTTAAGAGGTTTTTTGGGACCATTTTTCCTCCGTTGTTTCTTTGTCATTTCTCCTTTTTGCCTTCAGCTGCTCTGGTTCAAAGGGTTTTTATTATAGTGTCTTGGTTTCGGATTTTGAGATTTTGCTGAACTATTTGGTTTTTATTCACTTAGTGACATTAACACCTGAGATATTTTTTAAAATATATTTTTATTGATTTCAGAGAGAAAGGAAGAGGGAGAGAGAGATAGAAACATCAATGATGAGAGAGAATCATTGATTGGCTGCCTCCTGTATGCCCCTTACTGGGGATCAAGTCCGCAACCTGGGCATGTTCCCTTGACTGGAATCAAACCAGGGACCCTTCATTTTGCAGGCCGGTGCTCTATCCATTGAGCCAAACCAGCTAGGGCAACACCTGAGATATTTTTAAAGACTAACATTCTACCAGTGAAATTATAGTTCATTTATCAAACAAGATTTTGTGCCCAATATCAATTGAGCAGATTAAATGTCATTCCTATTGTTTTCCATACCCCAAACTATATTTTTCTGTTGATTTATTCTGCTGATTTAATTTGCTTACTAAAATATCTTTAAAATATATCAGCTTTTAATTTCCAATAAATAACACATATAAGTTTGGGCATATTCAACCTTCTACCCATTATAAAGTATAAAGAAAATAATTTATAATTAGCCCTTACAAACAATGTAACTTTGAATTCCTTTATTATTTTATTCTATGTAAAAGATTTTAATGTAATATTCTATATAAATTACAGTTTCTTATTTTATAAAAGACATGAGAAACAATATAAAGCATATTCTGTTTAATAACTCATGGTTAGGATTTACTAGATAAAGAGAAAATAAAGTGCAAAAGGGTATCTTTTCTTTTAAAAAATTTGATCCTGATTTAAGCACTGTGACTGGCCCATGGTAAGTACTACATAGTGTTAGCTATTATTTTTACTAGTATGCTTACTAAATCTTAAAAGTACGTAGCGTACTTTGGAATTTTTTTTTTTTAACAAAGTGAATTATTTCAGGCATATTCCAGGTTACCCTGTTAACTGGGAAATAGAATTAATTAGAGCACACCATTGTCTGAGTATTCCATTCAATTGAATTTTCAGAATGGAATCATTTTCTAGTCAGCCTGATAATTTAAACATATGCAAGAAATTAAAAGTTCTGACTAATAAAAAATTAATAAAGATACTTAACAAAAGTAAGTTTGGGGCCTATTAAACTCTGGAAAGATACACCCCAGCCTTGGGGAATTTTCTTGGGGAAGGAAAACTGAAAAATAGCACCATGAGTTAATCACGCTCCCCATGTGTGAGCACAACTTTTCTTTTTAATGGCCTAATTTCCTTTTGTAAAAAAAAATCTTTATTGTTGAAAGTATTACAGATGTCCTCCTTTTTCCCCATTGATCCCTTCTAGCCCACCCCCGCCCTCTCCCCAGGCCTTCACCACCCCATTGTCTGTGTCTGTGTCTGTGGGTTGTGGACATGTGCATACAAGTTGAACATAACTTTTGAGAAACACCAAAGAGGACCTTGTGCATGGACTATTTGATTGGCTTTGCCATAGCACTAACAAATGCTTGACTTTTGCTAATGTAGTAATTTAGGAATGATAAGTGGAACCTGCCAGCGATGCCATTTTGCTTGATTGTACCTTAATTGCTTTTATGTCATTGATACCAAACTGTACATATAGACTATTTTAACTCATAACAAATAATACACTTTGTTTTTACATGGCTAAATAATATCCTACAGAAGGAACACCCTTATGTCATAGAATAATGGCTTAGTATGTCCATTAAAGGAAGACCTGCTTTTTCTGGTTGTTAAACTATTGTTTATAGACAGTGTTGATGAGTTGGTTATATTTATTTCATAATGTAAAACTGGGTTGATGTGTGCTTGTTGCTTGTGTTGCAAACTTACCTAAATGATTAACTTAAACATATTGTATATACTCAACAATAACATACTTTATTCTAGTGTGAAGACAGCACTGACTGGATTGTCACAGCATAATTAGTAGTAATAACAATTAAAACCTTTGTGACAATTAAGATACTAGATAATACTTGAAATTCAAGGCAGCAGATGCAAGATAACAATAGAATGAAGGCTATTTTTAATGTAATGCATTCATGACTCAACATGTGAGCATTTTACATACTGGTTTATCTGAGAGCTGTGATACATACAAGAAATTTCGTTCTTGTTGTTCCAAGTGTGGCTCTTCTGGCAAAACAAATTCTAGAGATTACCAAGTAAACTCCCCCCACCCTCCCACAACCCCAGCACCATTGACATTTTAGGTCAGATAATTCTGTTTTTTGGTTAATTCTCACCTGAGGATATTTTTCCATTGATTTTTTTTAGAGAGAGTGGAAGGGAGGGGGGAGAAAGAGAGAAATGTTGATGTGGGAGACACATAGATTGGTTGCTTCCCTGCAACCAAGGTAAGTGCCCTTGACCGGAATCAAACCCGGAACCCTTCAGTCTGAGGGCAGACGCTGTATCTTCTAAGCCAAACTAGCTCGGGCCAGATAACTCTTTATTGTCTGTGTTGGCTGGCCTGTGCCTTGTAGTTTGTTTAGCAGGATTCCTGGGCTCTACCCATTAGATGCCAGGAGCCTCAGCCACCCCATTATTTGCCCATCAGAAATGTCTCAAGACATTGCTGAAACTCCTGAGAAGCAAAACTGCCCCTAATTGGCAGCCACTGTTCTAAGGTGACACATCTGACCATACAGGTGATGCCTGAATTCCCGCCACAGCATCCCACTGGATGTCTCTGATGGCGAACCTTTTGAGCTCGGCATGTCAGCATTTTGAAAAACCCTAACTTAACTCTGGTGCCATGTCACATACAGAAATTTTTTGATATTTGCAACCATAGTAAAACAAAGATTTATATTTTTGATATTTATTTTGTATATTTAAATGCCATTTAACAAAGAAAAATCAACCAAAAATATGAGTTCGCGTGTCACCTCTGACACACGTGTCATAGGTTCGCCATCACTGGGCTGGACTGTGGTTGGAATCATCCAGTGCACTCAGTTGGGCCTGGCAGGGCCCCTTATCCTTGCTTTCTTTGAGCTGAAATCGGTTATTCAGTACATCCTTGTGGACCATGCAGTGTTTTGCATCCCATACAACAAGCCTTTTATATGTTTAAAGATAACTCTGGCCATCTTAAAAGATTTTAAGGCCCCATGATGCTTCTTTAGAATCATCAAAACTCATCACTTAAGGTGGTGGGCTGTGTAGTATAATTTCCAGCATCTTGAGCACTTTACATTGTCTTCAAAATGCTTCCCACACCTGGTCCTCTGATGCCTGAGTTCTACAATCAGAACTTTAGTCATTGGCGAAAGTCAAACAGGAAATAAAGTTGGAATCTTCCTGATGAAATTAACATACTTAGCCTTATTAATAATTTATACCTGTTTGCATTAAAAACAGGAAAATCAGCAATAACAATTATACAGCATGCAATTATACACACACACACACACACACACACACACACAAGCACAAGATGAGGTCATCATTGATATTTGGAATTTAATGGATTTTTTTTTAGCCTGTTTTATTTTCCTGACCTCTTAGTCAACCTGATTTTACATCATTCAGATGATAGACACCTCCTACCCTCTATACATACCACCACTGTCACCACCACCTTCTTGACTGTTTTCAGAATTCTTTCTAGATTCTCCAGGATTCTTTTTGCTTCAGAACCTGCAAATGCTGAATTATTTTATATTATTATTTTTGTAAACTTAATTAAACTTTATGTTGGGATGTGACACACTTAAGGAAAGTATACAAGCCATGAATGCACAGCTTGATGATTTTACAAAATGAAAAACACCCATTAAGAACAGAAAATTGCAGTCCTCTGGAAACCCCCTAAGCTCTTTTCCAGTTACTACTCTCCAACAGTAACCACTATTATAACTTCTAACAGCTTGGATTGTCTATTTTTGAACTTTATATGGACTCATACAGCTTGTGTTCTGATTTGACTTCTTTCTTATAGCATTATGTTTATGTGATTTTCCATGTAAGTTATGTCTATTTCCATTACTGTGTGGTATACTGTTGTATAAGTAGATCACAATTTATGTTTTGTTCATTCTGTTACTGGACATTTGTGTTGTTTTCAGTTTAGGTCTACTGTGCACATCATTGTACATGTCTTCCAATAAACACATGCATGCAGTTGTGTTGAGCGTATACCTAGGAAATAAACCGCTAGGTCATGAAGTATGCCTATATTCAACTTCAGTAGATGCTGCCAGTTTCCCTAAGTGCTGGTACCAATTTGTGCTCCCACCAGCAGTGTATGTCCATTTTTATAAATTTAGCCATACTTGTAGATATGTGGTGTGCTATCTCACTGCAGTGTGAATTTGCATTTTCCTTACTAATAATGTTGAGTAACTTGTCATTTATTAAGAAGATTGAAAATCATGTTTTGTGAAGTGGCTGTTCAATATTTTGTGCATTTTTTTTTAATATATTTTATTGATTTTTTACAGAGAGGAAGGGAGAGAGATAGAGAGTTAGAAACATCGATGAGAGAGAAACATCGATCAGCTGCCTCCTGCACATCCCCCACTGGGGATATGCCCGCAACCCAGGTACATGCCCTTGACCGGAATCGAACCTGGGACCTCTCAGTCCGCAGGCCGACGCTCCATCCACTGAGCCAAACCGGTTTCGGCTATTTTGTGCATTTTAATTGGATTGTCTGTCTCCTTATTGATTTTTAGTATTTTTTAAAATAATTTTTGGATTTAAGACCTTTGTTGTATTTATGTATTGCAAGTACAGGGCTTGGCAAAAGTAGGTTTACAGTTGTTCACATGGAAAATAATACAATAATCTATAATAATAAAAGCATAATATGCTAATTAGACCAGACGTCCTTCTGGACGTCCTTCTGCGATGAAGCTGGGGCTGTAGCCACGGGATGGAGGAAGCAGCCTCAGCTGTGAGGGAGGGATTGAGGCAGCTGCTGTGAAGGCCTACTCTTGCAGGAATTTCGTGCATCGGGCCTCTGGTTAATAAATAATAATGCAAGAATAAACTCTGTTTCATGTTTTCACAACTATAAACCTATTTTTGCCCACCCTGGTATTTTCTCCTATTTTGTCATTTATCTTCTTCCTGTACTAATGATGACTTTGGATAAGTAGAAGTTTTAATTTTAGTGTATTCCAATTTATCACCATTTCCTTTAGGATTAGAGTTTTGTGTGGCCTATTTAAGAAATCTTTGTTTACTTCAAAGTTATCAAGATACACCTCTAAGTTATCTCCTGGAAGCTTTATTCTCTTTACATTTACAATCTACCTGGAACTGACTTTTGCTTATAATATGAGGTAAAGGTCAAGATACATTTTTTATGAGTATATTCAAATGGCCCAGGACTATTTATGAAAATGATCATCCTTCCCCCAGTGCACTACAATAGAACCTTTGACATAATCAGGCAATTGTACATGTGTGGGTATGAATCCTGAATGCTTAGTTATACTCTGAGCTTAAATGGGTAGGGGAGGCAGGATCAATTTCAAACTCTGTTGTCAGCAAACTGTTACTCCCCAAACATGCCAGCTACTCCGTAGAGTGAACATGAGCTGTTTCAAACCATCAGAGGGATTTAATTGCCAGTTCTAAAGTCTAAATTCATCTAATATGCAAATTAATGTTAATATTTATTAGCTATGTAAGGAAAATAAACATGTGCGCGTGGACCACACATGCATGTGAAACTGAATGTACCTCAGATGCAAGCAGCCATGACTGATACTCTGCACCTCAATAGCAATCATCAGAGTGGGTGCAAGGACACAGCAATAACAATGGTTAAGTGGCACTGCCAAGAGAGTCCTGCCTCCCTGTTAAACCACTTCAAATAAATTGTGTTGTATATTATCTCACTACATAGATATAGCTTAAGACTGTCCTACCACCATCCCTTCATTTCCAATTAAGTTACGCCCTCTAATAATATAAAAATTCTAATATCTAATATAGATATTAGTGATACTACTGTTGCTAATAATAATGCTAATGGCATTTGACAGTTTTTGGAGGAGTTGCCAGATACTCTTCTAAGTATTTTACATATATTACTTCATTTTCCCCTTATAATAGTCTTATGAGGCAAGTACTATTATTTCCTACTTTTTTTTTTAATATATTTTTATTGATTTTTTACAGAGAGGAAGGGAGAGAGATAGAGAGCTAGAAACATTGATGAGAGAGAAACATCGATCAGCTGCCTCCTGCACATCTCCTACTGGGGATGTGCCTGCAACCCAGGTACATGCCCTTGACCGGAATCGAACCTGGGACCTTTCAGTCCGCAGGCCGACGCTCTATCCACTGAGCCAAACCGGTTTCGGCTTATTTCCTACTTTTTACTCTTCCCTTCCTCTTCCTACTTCCTCTGGAGTGGCTGTCAGGAGCCATAGCACATGCTCTTGGCATAGTTCCCTGTGGGCATCGGCACGTAGTGCGTGTCCACTGCTCCATAACCAAAGCACGTGTGAGCAGGGCCGCAAATGCAGTGGTGGGCACACAGGGCTGTAACTCTGCATCTTCCTTCTGGTTGCAATTAGTACAGCACAACAATTCTGACTCATCGTTGTGGGCTGCGGAATTTCTCACTTCCCTTGTTTAGTGCAAGGCATTCTCAGTAGAGGCTTTTAGACAAGCTGTATTTATAATAATGGTTGCTCAGTGGTAAAGAAAGCTGAATTTCCCACTTGGATAACTCAAAAATCTGTGACACGCTGATTTTTTCATTGCTGGTCCAAGAAAAGTTGAAACTTAAATGTGACTTCTGTGATTTGCCCCCCCCCCCCCCCCCCCTCCCTCCCTCCCTCCCTCCCTCTTTCTTTCTTCCTTCCTTCCTTCCTTCCTTCCTTCCTTCCTTCCTTCCTTCCTTCCTTCCTTCCTTCCTTCCTTCCTTCCTTCCTTTTCTTTCTTTCTTTCTTTCTTTCTTTCTTTCTTTCTTTCTTTCTTTCTTTCTTTCTTTCTTTCTTTCTTTCTTTCTTTCTTTCTCTAAGAGTTTAGCTGCCATATTATCTGAAGAAAAGAACTAGGCTAAATGACCTTGTACAGGTCTTTGTGGCCTCTGGGGATTAGTGACAACTTTTTTTAAGACTTTGCCAGACCATGAGAGAAAGTAATAATCCTTTTCTGTGTCCACTATCTTTTCCTACCATGACCCATGTCACCACCCTTCTTGTACCCCTACCCTTTTTTTTATAAAGCAACAAGTCATGCAGGAAACACCAGTGATCTATTTTTATTTGAATATCAGCATGTGCTGTTTCCTCCACGTATCACATGCCAGCCTTCCTCAGGCTATACTTCTGTGGACCCTCTCCCTGGCCGTCTGCACCAACATCCCTCAAACTGAGGTCTGGGACCTTGAGTTCTATACGATCCTTTAAACTTAGATTTTTTTTTTATTTTCATCAAAATCTAAAATCTTTTTTTAACCAGGTTAAAGTCTAGAACCTTTTTTTTCCCCCAAAATAATTCATGTTTAAGAGACATTTTCATAATACTTGACATTCATAAATCAGTGTTCCTCCCATCTGAATCCCTGTAGCCCTTGCAGTCCGCAGACATATTCCTAAAGGGTGACAAACGAGTATGTGGGTTTCTGGTCTGAGAACCGCTCTAAGGTCTTCCCTTTGCAAAGGGAGCTCTGCTTGCTCCAGTTCCCTGTCCTGCTGCACGGTCTCTCTGCCCATCCATCCTTTCTTGTGTGCCCTTTTTCTTGCAGACCCGCCTTCGTCCCCTATAGCAATCATGTTGAGTCCTTTTCCTTCTGAGCCTACCTTTCCCTACTACTTGACTTCCCCCTCTGCTCCTGGCAACTCAATTTCTGTTTCTGGCTTTAAGGTTATAATTTGTCAGGAAATGGAAGAGCAGAGAAAGTCAGCCTGGGCTAATAAGCGGTCTGAGTTATACAACATATTTAAAGAAATATGACTTTATTTTGATAACACTGTACTGTGGAGAGAGGAAATAGAGCTCTGTAAGTTAGTGATTCTTAACAAGAAAAAAGGAAGATTTAAAATGAGCAGATCATTGCTTGAAGATGACAATGATTACTAAGGCCTTCTTTCTAAAGGGGGCCAGCATTTCTACAATTATACTATTTATTTGCTTAGCAAATTCTCTCTTAAAAAAAAGATTTAGATGTGTGGCTTATCTTACCGTTAGCTCCTGCTTCCTATTTCTAAGGCTTTAACTCTTCAAAACTCATTCCATTTCCCACACATCTCCACTTGAGATGGAGCTGCCAGGCCTGCTCCAAGAATCTCTAGGACTGCTCCCTGGCATTTTAGGCAAACTCAGAGCAAGTACCCCACACTGGTATAAGGTAAGGAAGACCCTTGGTATTGTCTTTACTCTTCTTCCTTTGATTATTTTCAAGCAATAGGTTGTTATTATTTGCTAGCTTATATAATTGTTAGTTGTTTCCTCTGTATAAGCCATAGAATGAGCACATTAGTTTTTCTTGACTTCCTCCCCAATCCTATTAAAATAACAGTCAAGGAATAAAAAAAGGTGAAAAACCACAAAGGCAATGAGAATGAAAGAAAGGATGACAGCAGATGAGATATAATGAACAGAATCTTGAAATATGGGAATCAAGTGGATAAATTTAAATAACCTAGCATTTCAGAGAGAACTAAAACCTACTTTTCTGTAGAGGAGAAATCAATAAAAAGAAATGCATTTTTTATTTTATCACAGATTTGTGGAGAGGTTCAGGAATTGGAGACACCAGATATTCCTGAAGGTGGAATTATAGGGCAGAGCCCAAAACAGAAAACGGGTTGAAAACCTTTAGAAGAATCAGCTAGATTTCCATGTCCTGTCTTCCAACCCATTCAGCTAACCAATTTGGCCCAGAGCAGAAGGCTGGAGGGTCATTGAGCCATATGTGGTCAGGTCTCAGGGATACCAGACACAGATGGGTACAGTGGTGTGGCACTGTACTTAAAATAGGGTAAGGGGATTAAATGAAAGTCCATAAACTGAATTGTGAGACCCCACCCCCACCCCAATCTCTTTCTCTGCTTGGCTCCTGGAATGCTGAGCATCTCAGGTAGGAGAATGGAGGAGTTCCATTTAGGGAACTTGCCAGCTTGGAAACAAAAACAAAAAAATACCTTTGATACTGACATTTGAGAGTTCCTCCCAAGAAAAGCTAGGGCCCCACTCATTCAACAATATTAAAACCTTCCTGTTGACATATCTGGTTCATTCATATAACACTTCCAATTGGCATTTTAATCCTCACTATTTATCATAATACACTGTGTAGGATCACCTGACATTTGAAGATACCCCCTAACATGATATGTAAAGTAAAAAACTAACACATTAGAATGCAATAAATACAGGAGGAACTATCAAAAATCTGTAACTTATAATCATTCCAGAAAGGTTAAAGATAATGCAGTCAGGAAACAAGAATGAGATGCTGTAAAACAAGAAAGAAATAAAAAGTATTGTCAGAGAATAAGAAAAAACTCTTGGAACTTAAAAATATAAGAACAAAGATTTAAATTTCAAGATAGGTGTTGGCAGATAAAGATGAGTACATTTCTAGAAAGAGCAAAAGATAAAATTAAGATGGAATACACAAAATAGTCAAGAAAAAATAAGGATATGAAAGGATATGTTCAGGAGATTCAATATTCAATTAATAGAAGTCCAGAATCAGAGAACATGAAATGGAGAATATTATCAAGGTACATTTCCAGGAACTGAAAGAAATATTTCCAGATTGAAAGAGCCCACTGAGTAAAAAAATATGCTTTTTGATAGACGAGAGATGCTAAGAAGTAGAGAGATATCAACTTTCTTACAAGAAGCTCTGGAGGCTAGAAGTTGGTTAGTAATTTCTTCAGAAATTTATACCCAAATTGTTATCTACACTAATAAAAGAGAAAGATGCAAATTGACCATACCTTTGTGATGCCCACTAGCCAATCAGGAGTGAGTATGCAAATTAACCCAACAAAGATGGCAGGTTAATGTGCATACGCAGGTGCAGAGCAGCCGGGGGTGGGGTGGGACGCTTGCGTCAACAATGCAGGCGTTCAGCACCACCCCAGCCACTCTGGGCCTCTGGGCAGTGTGGGAAGGTGGAAAGGTGGCTCCAGCCGTAGCGAAGGCGTTGCTGGCAACCAGGGGAAGGGCAGCCCATTCTTGTATGAATCTTCGTGCATCAGGCCTCTAGTTCAAGTATATGAAGAGAAAAAAAGCCATGCTTACACCTCCAGGATTTACAAATTTTTACCTCCTATGCACCATTTTCAGGTAAATATTAGAGGATGGTTGCTTTACCGAAATGAGGGAGAGAAGTAGAGGAAATAGCCCTGGGAATCGAGGGATAGTAGTGGCGGAGCTGGCATAGAGAGCAGCCTGCCCAGACTGAAAAAGGACACAACAGGAAAGCTCCAAGGGGAATGCCTCTAGGAAAATTGGACGGTGGATTACCTGACAGGTTTGGCCATATGGAAAACTGAGTTGAGAAGCATTTTATGGAGCTATTCAAAGATAGTGGAAACACTTGGAGATTCAAACCAAAGCGGGGTGGGGGGAGATAATTAATTCCAGGAAAGAAGTGAATAAGGAAGGAAATATATATATATTACTTAACTCATTGATACAAAACATTTAATCATGAAAATGAAAAATTGAATATGGGCTTAACCAAAATATAATTTAAAACACGCTTTATCTCTATAAATTTTTATTCTACCACTGATTAAAGAAAGGGAAGGGGTGGCAAAAGGTGAAGCCATAATGACAATACCCAGATAGATGCTACCAGGTGGATCCCAGCTTGGAGGAGGGTATCTGTGCCATCCTCTGAATTGAGGGTTTATAGAGTCTGTACCTCTTCCTGTAGTCTCCCCTATTGAGTACTCTGTGATGTCTCATACAGAGAGCATATTACTTGCCCTAAGCTAGAATGCCACTGCACTCATTTCCCTAGATTTTGGGGCCTTCTTATGATGCAGTTGGGGCAAGGCCTGTCATCAAAGTGGGCAGAGCTTCTGTATATCAGTGTCAGTAGAAATGAATGAGGTCAAACCACTCAATGGCCTGCCCCTGTCATTTTGTTTGTGGTTAGCCATGTGGAGATATGAGAGACAAGGTATTGCTGAAATACTCCTTCCTTCTCCAAGCAACATTGCTATGTTGATGGCAGGGGAGGCTGAGGGTAGATATCTCACCCTATTTGTTTTGTTTTGTTCTTCACCACACCATATGCTTGACTGAATGTTTTGATTCTGAGGTACTTGTGCCAGCTGTAATTTAGTGAGTCTTAATTGTTTTCTATACAAATCAGAAATTGGTATTGATTGTGATTAAAACTATGGACTTGAGATATTGATCAGATGCCTGCATTGGAGAAACACAGAGAAGTCTAGATCTCCTTATCATTGGCCAGCTGCCTTATTTACCATCTCAGATTTAAAAGGGAATCTGCAAAATAAAACGGTCTTCAGGCAAATGCCCACACATTAGTACCAGTGCTAGGAAATTTGTAAAATAGATAAAATCTTCACTTGTGTTTCTAGTTTTATTTTGGGAAAAGGTTTAATTTGTCATCATTTTGGTCCCTCCAAGAACACTGATGTGTGAGCAATAATCTATGAGTAAATTTTAAATTAAAAATAGATTGAGTCAGTACTTCTAAAATGATCTATTTATCATCATTTTAAAATATCTTTCTTTCCTATAAAATACTTTTGATCTCTTTTTTGCATCATTTCTGGCGAGTAATCTATTTGCTGGAAAGTTGAGTTGTAACAGATGGGATGAAATGGAAAGGTTAGCTCTACAATTTAAAATCCACTTTCTTTCATTCCAGAAGTTTATTTTTTAGGTATCTGCATTGCAGTCTCAGACTATGTAAGTGTGTTTGTGACTTGGGGAAGAAATGTGCCACTGACTGGCATAGCTGAATTGTAGAATAAGTTTCCTTCTCCTGTTATGTCTCTGTTAGGGCCATGTTCAGACTGAGTTGGCAGCACCCATTCTGTGTTGCAGGATCTATTGGATGCCAGTAGGGACATTCAGTTAGTCACAGGACCTGGCTAGCTGAGCACTCTGGGCCATAAAAAACAGCTCAGGGCCAAATAAACCTTGATCTCCATAACAAAATTTGATCACCTGTCTCTTACTAATTTATCTGCTTTCCAGATTCCTAAACTTTGGCCTCCATTCTCAAGGTAGAACTCTTTTTATCTACCTCTGCTAATATTTGGCTTCTTTGATTCCTCAGACTTGATTTTGGCCTTGCACTAAAACTCCAACCCTTACTTCAGGGGCTACAGGGATTAATTTCTTCTCTGGTATTAAGTATCTTCTCTTCATATGTCCCTGGTTTGAGTTTTGCTATGGTTTACATTATGTCAGTTACTATTCTAGTAATTGACCAGCTTGATGGGAAGAATTATGGTGAGTCCCAGATAGCTGACATCTTACCGGGGAGAGTTCTGTAGACAGTTACTATTTTAAATCCACCCTGCAATGTTGTGAATTTTTATTCCATCCAAATAATGGTTTCATTACTCTTCAATATACTGATTTCTAGTTGACAGCTCACATTTGCTTTTATTCTGGAACGTATTATGGGTTTTTAAATGTGATTTAGTTAGAGTGAGACAGTCAGATGTATAATTTTTTTCTCTTTTTTTTTTTAATTTTATTTTATTTATTTTTTTAATTTTTTTATTGCTTAAAGTATTACAAAGGGTATTACATATGTGTCCATTTTATCCCCCCGCCCTAGACAGTCCCCTAGCCTCCCCTATCCCCCAATGTCTTATGTCCACTGGTTATGCTTCTATGCATGCATACAAGTCCTTTAGTTGATCTCTTACCCCCCTACCTCCTGCCCCGCAACCCTCCCCGGCCTTCCTGCTGCAGTTTGACAATCTGTTTGAGGCAGCTCTGCCTCTGTATCTATTATTCAAAAGTTTATAATGGTCTCTATTATCCATGAATGAGTGAGATCATGTGGTATTTTTCCTTCATTGACTGGCTTATTTCACTTAGCATAATGCTCTCCAGTTCCATCCATGACGTTGCAAATGGTAAGAGTTCCTTCCTTTTTAGAGCAGCATAGTATTCCATCGTGTAGATGTACCACAGTTTTCTAATCCATTCATCTACTGATGGGCACTTAGGCTGTTTCCAGATCTTAGCTATGGTGAATTGTGCTGCTATGAACATAGGGGTGCATATATCCTTTCTGATTGGTGTTTCTGGTTTCTTGGGATATATTCCTAGAAGTGGGATCACAGGGTCAAATGGGAGTTCCATTTTCAGTTTTTTAAGGAAACTCCATACTGTCTTCCATAGTGGCTGCACCAGTCTGCATTCCCACCAGCAGTGCACAAGTGTTCCTTTTTCTCCACATCCTCTCCAGCACTTGTCGTTTGTTGATTTGTTGATGATAGCCAGTCTGACAGGTGTGAGATGGTACCTCATTGTTGTTTTGATTTGCATCTCTCGGATGATTAGTGACTTTGAGCATGTTTTCATATGTCTCTTGGCTTTCTGAATGTCCTCTTTTGAAAGGTGTCTATTTAGGTCCTTTGCCCATTTTTTGATTGGATTGTTTATCTTCCTTTTGTTAAGTTGTATGAGTTCCCTATAAATTTTGGAGATTAGGCCCTTATCGGATATGACATTGGCAAATATGTTTTCCCACACAGTGGGTTTTCTCGTTGTTTTGTTGATGGTTTCTTTTGCTGTGCAGAAGCTTTTTATTTTGATGTAGTCCCATTTGTTCATTTTCTCTTTAGTTTCAAGTGCCCTAGGAGCTGTATCAGTGAAGAAATTGCTTCGGCATATGTCTGAGATTTTGTTGCCTTTGGATTCTTCTAGAATTTTTATAGTTTCCTGTCGTACATTTAAGTCCTTTATCCATTTTGAGTTTATTTTTGTGTATGGTGTAAGTTGGTGGTCTAGTTTCATTTTCTTGCATATATCTGTCCAATTTTCCCAGCACCATTTATTGAAGAGACTATCTTGGCTCCATTGTATGTTCTTGCTCAAATATTAATTGAGCATATTGGTTCGGGCCGATTTCTGGGCTCTCTATTCTATTCCATTGATCTATATGCCTATTCTTGTGCCAGTACCAGGCAGTTTTGAGAACAGTGGCTTTGTAATACATCTTGATATCTGGTATTGAGATCCCACCTACTTTGGTCTTTTTCAGGATTGCTGCAGCTATTCGAGGTCTTTTTTTATTCCAGATGAATTTTTGGAGAGTTCGTTCTAGATCTCTGAAGTATGCCGTTGGTATTTTAATGGGAAGTGCGTTGAATTTATAGATTGCTTTGGGTAGTATGGACATTTTAATGATGTTGATTCTACCAATCCATGAACACGGTATGTTCTTCCATCTGTTTATGTCTTCCTCTATATCTTTTTTCAACGTCCTGTAGTTTTCTGAGTAGAGGTCTTTTACCTCTTTAGTTAAGTTTATTCCTAGGTAGCTTAATTTTTTTGGTGCGATGGTACACGGGATTGTTTTTATAATCTCTCTTTCTGAAAGTTCACTATTGGTGTATAGAAATGCCTCGGATTTCTTGGGGTTAATTTTGTATCCTGCTACATTGCCAAATTCATGTATTAAGTCCAGTAGCTTTTTGATGGAGTCTCTAGGGTTTTGTATGTATAATATCATGTCGTCTGCAAATAAGGACAGTTTTACTTCCTCTTTTCCAATTTGGATGCCTTTTATTTCTTCTTCTTGCCGAATTGCAATGGCTAACACTTCCAGTACTATGTTGAACAGGAGTGGTGAGAGGGGGCATCCCTGTCTTGTTCCTGTTCTTAGGGGAAATGGTGTTAGTTTTTGTCCATTGAGTATGATGCTGGCTGTGGGCCTGTCATATATGGCTTTTATTATGTTGAGGTATGATCCTTCTACTCCCACCTTGCTGAGAGCTTTTATCAAAAATGGGTGTTGAATTTTGTCAAATGCTTTTTCTGCATCAATTGATATGACCATGTGGTTTTTTTCTTTCAATTTGTTTATGTGATGTATCACGTTTATTGATTTGCGGATATTGTACCATCCTTGCATCCCTGGGATAAATCCTACTTGGTCATGGTGTATGATCTTTCTGATGTACTGCTGGATCCGATTTGCTAAGATTTTGTTGAAGATTTTGGCATCTATGTTCATGAGGGATATTGGCCTGTAATTCTCTTTCATTGTGTTGTCTTTACCTGGTTTTGGTATTAGGGTGATGCTGGCTTCATAGAAGGAGCTTGGAAGTGTTCCTTCCTCTTGAATTTTTTGTAGTAGTCTGAGGAGGATAGGTTTTAGTTCTTCCTTGAATGTTTGGTAAAACTCCCCTGTGAAGCCGTCTGGTCCTGGGCTTTTGTTTGCTGGAAGCTTTTTGATGACTGCTTCAATTTCTTCCATAGTTATTGGCCTGTTGAGATTTTTAGATTCTTCCTGATTGAGTTTTGGAATGTTGTATTTTTCTAGGAATTTGTCCATTTCCTCCAGGTTGTCTAGTTTGTTGGAGTAGAGCTGTCCATAGTATTTTTTAACAATCATTTGTATTTCTGTGGGGTCTGTTGTTATTTCGCCTCTATCGTTTCTGATTTTGTTTATTTGGGTCCTCTCTCTTTGCTTCTTGGTGCGTCTGGCTAGAGGTTTGTCAATCTTGTTTATCCTTTCAAAGAACCAGCTCTTGGTTTCATTGATTTTCTGTATTGTTTTTTTGGTCTCTATGTCATTTATTTCTGCTCTAATCTTTATTATCTCCTTCCTTCTGCTCACTCTGGGGTTTTCTTGTTGCTCTCTTTCTAATTCTTTGAGTTGTAGAGTTAGATGATTTACTACCATTTTTTCTTGTTTTTTGAGATAGGCCTGTAGAGCTATAAACTTCCCTCTCAGGATTGCTTTCATTGTGTCCCATAGGTTTTGGATTGTTGTGTTTTCATTGTCATTAGTTTCCAGGATGTTTCGAATTTCTTCTTTGATTTCATTGGTAACCCAATCAATATTTAATAGCATGCTATTCAGCTTCCAGGTGTTTGAGTATTTTGGGTTGTTTTTATTGTAGTTTATTTCTAATATTATGCCATCGTGGTCTGCGAAGACGCTTTTTATGATTTCAATTTTCTTGAATTTGGGGATACTTTGCTTGTGACCCAATATGTGGTCTATTTTTGAATATGTCCTATGAGCATTTGAGTAGAATGTATATTCCCTGGCTTTCGGGTGAAGTGTTCTGAAGATGTCTATTAAGTCCATCTGATCTAGTGAGTCATTTAGGATTGCTGTATCTTTGCTGATTATTTGTCTAGAGGACTTATCCAGTGCTGTCAGTGGTGTATTAAAGTCCCCTACTATGATTGTATTGTTGTCGATGTCTCCTTTGATATCTTCCAGGAGTTTTTTTATGAATTTGGGTGCTCCTGCATTGGGTGCATATATGTTTACGAGGATTATATCTTCTTGTTGTATTGATCCCTTTAGTATTATGAAGTGGCCTTCCTTATCTCTTGTTATGGCCTTCACTTTGAGGTCTATTTTGTCCGATATAAGTATTGCTACCCCAGCTTTCTTTTCCTTTCCATTTGCCTGAAAGATATTTTTCCATCCTTTCACTTTCAGTCTGTGTGAGTCCCTTCTAATGAGGTGGGTTTCTTGTAGACAGCAGATGTATGGGTCATGTTTTTTTATCCATTCAGCCACTCGATGTCTTTTGTTTGGAGCATTTAGTCCGTTTACGTTTAAAGTTATTATTGAAAGGTACTTGTTTGTAGGCATTTCTGTTTTTGTGTGGCTGTTTTCTTTCTGAGCTTTTATTTCTTATTTTTATACCAGTCCCTTTAGCATTCCTTGCATTGCTGGCTTGGTGGTGATAAACTCCCTTAGCCTTTTTTTGTCTGTGAAGCTTCTTATTTCCCCTTCAAGTTTGAATGATAGCCTTGCTGGATAGAGTATTCTTGGATTCAGTCCTTTGCTTTGCATCACTTTGTAAATTTCCGTCCATTCTTTTCTGGCCTGATGTGTTTCTGTTGAGAAATCATTTGACAATCTAATGGGAGATCCCTTGTATGTAACTTTCCGTCTCTCTCTTGCAGCCTGTAAGATTCTCTCTTTGTCCTGAACATTTGCCATGGTAATTATGATGTGTCTTGGTGTGGGTCTTTTTGGGTTCACCTTGTTTGGGACTCTCTGGGCTTGTGTGACTTTTTTCTTCCCCACCTCAGGGAAGTTTTCTGATATTATTTCTTCTAATAGGTTTTCTAATCCTTGTTCATCCTTCTGTTGTTCTGGTACCCCTATTATTCGTATGTTGTTTCGTTTCATGTTGTCCCAAAGCTCCCTTAGGCTCTCCTCCTGTCTTTTCATTTTTTTCTCCAATTGCAGTACATTTTGGGTGTGTTTTGCTTCCTTGTCTTCTAAATCACTAATTCGGTCCTCCGCTTCTCCTAGTCTACTGTTGATACTTTCAATGGAGATTTTCATTGCAGCTATATCACTCTTCATATCTTCTTGGGTCTTACTTAAGTTGTTGATTTTTTCATCTGTTTCTTCTAGCTTCTTCCATATGTTATCGATTTTTTCATCTGTTTCTTCTAGCTTCTTCCATATGTTATCGATTTTTTCATCTGTTTCTTCTTGCTTCTTGCTGAGGTTGTCGATTTTTTCCTCCATCCGGTTTATGCACTCTAGGACCCTTATTCTGAATTCTTTTTCTGTCATGTTGCATGCCTCTGTATTACTTAGCTGCTTTTCTGGAGAGTCCTCCTTCTCTTTCCTTTGGGGGTTTCTTTGTCTACCCATGTTTGATCTCACTGACATATCTAGACGTTGAGTCGTTCAGTGGCTGCTCCCTTGGTGGCAGTGACTCCTTGGTCTGCGGTTCCTCTTCGGGCGGTTGCGGTAGCAGCTGCTCTTCAGTTGGCAGCAACTCCTCTGGTGGGTGCTGTTCACAGCTGTGGTAGCTCTTCTGGCTGGTGGGGCGAGGTTTCACGTACAGCTGCTGTTCCTCAGCAGAGGGTGTGGTGCTCAGGAGGTTGCTGTTGCTTGGATCTGCTGTGTTGATTTAAAGGCACAAAATACAACACAACAAGGCACCACGTACCAGGCACTATACACAAATATATTCACGATATTAATAACCCCAAATAAAGGTGACCACCTGAATTAAGAGAATTAGGGGATAAGGAAGAAGGAAGAGAAAAAGAGAAAAGAGAAAAAAGAAAAGAAAATTAGGGACCAAAAAAAGGAGTGCAAAAATGAAAGTGGGAAAAAGGAGGGGGGAAAGTAAAAGCGAGAAAAGAAAGGAAAAGAAAAAAAAAGAGCGAAAAGAGAGAATGAAGTGGAAGAGGGGAAGAGACTTTTTATATGAGGAGAATGCTCCTATAGAACAGCCATTAATCCCAACAAATTCCAGCAACAGCTCCCTGGAGATAAATGCAAACTAGAAACAACCAATAATATAACAATGAAAATAGAATGGAGAACATTAATCCCAAAATAAAATAAAGAGAAAATAAAATGGCACTTTAAAAAAAATGGTAAAATGGTAGCAGTAATAATACTGGTTAAAAATAAGAAGGTAGTAATTAAAAGGGTAAAATCAGGTGATGGAAAAAAGAAGAAAAAAAAAAAAGAAGAAGAGGAAAAGAAAAAAAAAAAGAGAAAAAAAAGAAAAAAAATTGGTTTCTTAGTTAAAAGGTGAAAAAAGAAAGAAAAAAAAATATTGCAGTAGTGAAGGTCCTTCGGTTCTTCTATTCTTCAGTGTGGCTCGCCTTAGACCTGCCAGGTATTCAGGAGAGTGTTGAGTTTCCCTGCGATACACTGTTCCTCTGTGTTGTAAACCACAGTCCTTATTTTAAAGCAAGCCGCATTTGTTTCCCAGACTGCCTTATTTTGTATTTAGCAAAGAGTCAGTTTGTGGGTCAGCCTCTGGGTGGCAGTGTTCTGGGGTTGGCCTCTGAGGCTACAGGGCCTCTCTGTCCAGTGGAAGTTCACTGCCCAGAGCTGGCTGCGTTAGAGTTACCAGTGCTGTGTTGTTGCTGGGATTGAAAATCCCTCTATAGGCCAGACCCTGTTAACTCCCAGGGACTGATCAGGTTATTTTAATCCTTGATCTCCTACAGGGTGGAATCTGGGTGTGGGTGTGCTCCTTGCCTGGGGGCTGGGGGGAGGAGTCTCACTCTCCGGAGAGAATGGCTGCCTCAGACGTGGGCTCAGGGGTGTCTCGGCACTCAATTCGCTGCCACCTCTCCCGGCCCCCCTTCTCTCCTCAGTCTCTCCCCAGATTCCACTCCTCCGCACACTCTCCCTCTCTTCAGCACAGGTGAGTGTCTGTATCCGAAATGTCCCATGAACAGGGTTCAGTGAAAACAAACAAACAAACGCCGGCCGCGGAAACGGGGAAGGCTTGGTTTCTGTAAGCTTCTTCTCTTACCGGGACTGCATGGTCTGGTCAGCTCTTCAGGCTGCCCCCTTTAGGCTCAGTCCTCTGTGATCACAGAACCCAGCTCTCAATTCCCCCGGCAGCGCCAGGAATCCCGCGGTTCTCCTTTCCCCTGTTAGGGGCTGTGCCTGTCCCAAGGGACGCGGCTGTCTGCCACGCGGTCTCCCTCCGACTCTCTGGGCTCAGAGGTCTGGCAAACTTTCCTGCCCAAATCCCTGGTTTTTTTACCTTTCCAGGGGAGTTCTGCTCTTCCCGGCTGTAAACTGTCTCGCCAGCTGAGGAATTTCGCCAATTCGGGGTGGATGTTACTAGTTTCAGCTGCTCACTCCATTTGCTCAGGGACACGACCTGGGACGCGTCTGCCTATACCGCCGCATCTTCACACATTCTAATTTTTTTCTCTTGCAACAAGCTGGAAAACAGTTGTCCTTTCTTGATATGTCTGGCAAGATAATTTCTCTTTGGGAGATAATTATTTGGAAAAATAAACACTTGGAGTAGATGGTAAAACAGCAAAGGCAGAGGAGTCAGCTGGTGATAGCACCTGAGGAAAGAGGGCTAACCCGCGTGAATGAGGAGGGGATCACATTTGTCATTTTCATAAGAAAAGAGGCGATATAGAAGAGAAAGACAGAAGGATAGGTCTGGTCTTTGAAAGGGGGAAGGTACAAAAGAACTCTTGGATGTAAGGTGAACATAAACAGTTTGGAGAGTAGAATGACTAATAGCGGTGTTTAGATTGCTTTTGTGTACCATCCACAATTCAAACCTTCCTAGAAGTTTTAGATATGGGTTTGTAAGC
This sequence comes from Myotis myotis, assembly GCF_014108235.1. Lineage (NCBI taxonomy): Eukaryota > Metazoa > Chordata > Mammalia > Chiroptera > Vespertilionidae > Myotis > Myotis myotis. The sequence continues at coordinate 40,700,330 of NW_023416357.1, forward strand.
AGATGAGTTGATTTCATGGCTAATTTGACTGAGTATGCTGAGGTGTCAGGTGAGGAAAAGGCTCCTGGGATGGGGAGAAGGCACAGCAAGGACCCTCAGATTGAACTGCCTTGGAGAAGTATTGCAGTCTGGAAGGCCAGAGAACTGTATGAGACGAGACAATTTTACCTAGATCTTGAGAGGCTGAGGACTCCAACTTATATTTGGATTATACTCTTACGTAGCAAGGAAATCAAGAACACACTGATCTGTGGAGACTCTTCATTGCTAAATGGGTGGTGTTAATCAACGACCCACAAGATCATCAGGGAGGCCCCTGAGGACTCACTTCTCCTTACTAGCTTGCTGCTCTTATTTCTCCTGACACTATACTTCCTGTTCACTATGGAACATGTGCTATCATGACGATGGGATAGGGAGAGGGCACAGTGAAGTTGGGTCCTGGAACACACTGGAAAAGAATACAGAGATTTAAATGTGTATGCTTGTTATTCAGACTCTAGGTTTGGGATTGAGATATTGAGTTAGCTGTTTCCATGATACAAATGTGCTATGATGAGGTCCTGTGTGTTTGAATAACTTCTAACATTGATATTTGATTCAAAAAATTTATTTCACACGTGCCATGTGAAAGGCACAGTGGAAAGACCCTAGAAGTAAATAAGGTAGAGGAAGAGAGACATTCTTGCTGGAGAAATCTGAGAAGTCACCAAGGAGAACTAGGATTTTGGATTGGTGAATGGCAACTAGTCCAGTTGACTGGATAATGAGGGGAATTGTGGGAGATGAAGCTAGCAAGTAGGCAGAATGATCAACTTCATCATGAGAAATCTGTTTTGAGATTTAAATTTTTGTTTACAACTCAGCTTTCTAATTGCATGCCTCTTTTACTCAAAGGGGAAAAAAAACTGTGAATTAGCAGTGTTATGGAAGGCACACTCATGGAATAAAATCTTCTGGGGAGAATGGTTAAAGGGATTTGTGCAAGCACACATCTATGTTTAAAGCATGAATTATGCAGTACAGCTCAAGACCAAATCTGTGCTCTTCACATCTTGTATAATTTTGATATATAGTTTGGTATGTTTTCAGAAGGTTAAGGAGAAACTGGTGTGTGTGTTTCCCCCCCCCCCCCCCAATTCAGGTGAATAAATTCCTGCTTATAAAAATATTATTTCTTTTGGCTAGGGTATCTTGTTTTCTCAAAACAGGTCTTTGGAAGGCAAGGAGAGGACCAGCTTACTGTCTGGGGCCCTTGAGATATTTCTTATATAGATTAGTTGGATCCCAGAGGCCACAGTCCTGAAAAAGAGAGATTGTGAGTGGGCTTAGCCAAATGAAATACCCTAGCAACTCTGGGTGTCCTCTGACTTCTCACTTTCTTGTTGCACATTGATCAGAACTGCCCTCTATTCAGAATTCAAGAACAAAGTTCTCATCTGTACATAGAACAGTAAAATGGAGCCCCCAAACTCAGCAAGTGATTCATCTATCTGCACAATTTAATGGCTTGACTTCCTATCCCCCTTCCAAATTTAAGCCATCACTTCTGGGACTGGATCCTCAGAAAACACAGTTCCCATCTATCATCCTACCCCTTGGCAGACATAGACATAGATAGCTAATGTTTATGACGTGAGAATCAATTTTAGTAAATCCATCACTTTAAGTACTATTTATGGTCTGGCTATGATGAACAATATGTTGTTACATAAAGACAGTATGTCTCAGTAAGAATTATCACTCTTTTAAATTCTTGAGCTGGCTAGATCCTGAGAGTGAATAGAGAGGGCATGGAATTCACTTTTGCAAATGAAATTCAAGTCCTATTTCTTATTGGCAAGCAAGAATGATTGTAGGTGATTGCAGCACTTCATATGATTAACAATGATAACTGGTAAGCGTGACCCTGCTTCAGAATGTGCCCTTGGAGCGTTGCTTTTAACCTCACTTTAGCCTTTAGTCTCGCCATATGATCCCATGACACAAAGGAGCACACATTCTTTTATATTAAAGGATTCCTGAATGTTACAGGATTCTCTAGTGATGCAGAATCTCACCCTAGGATTTGGCTATGAAACAAAGCAAAGGTGCCTTTTCTTTTATCTTTGCTTCCACCGAGGATCCCTAGTAGTTATCACATGAGAACAAAAACTCTTGATACACAATAACTCTCAAATGCCAAACTGCTGGCTGCCACTGCTCTGCCGGAGTCCTTGTCCTTATCCTCTGGGCCAAATCATCTAGTAAGCAGTTTGATTAATACATACATTAAGAAATGCATACCCATGTTGCAAAATAAACTGGAAAAAATGCAATTCCTTTGACTGGGTGTGGTGTTATAGAAATTAAGATGACTCTTGAAGCAATATAAGGGACATTGAGATCCTTGTGTTGAGGCTGCAGATAAAATTTGAGGTGGAAAGCGAAGAGGGGGATAGTGGTCTTCAGGTAGACAATCCAGTTTCCAGTCACTCAACTGATGCTATAAGTGGTTCTCTAGCTCACCCTGTGGAGCTCATATTGCTTCACTTATCTTCAGAGCATCCTTCAAAAAGGCGACTTGCATGACTGTTCACTCTATTTTTTTTTTTTAAAAATGCTTTGAAAGCTGTAAAACTTTCTAATACAAGGTATTAATATGCCATTTATAGTCTGTTGAATAGTGTTCCCCCCAAATTCACATCAACCTAGGACCTCAGAATGCAACCCTATTTGGAATTAAGGTCTTTGCAGATATAATTAGTTAAGATGGGGTCATAATGGATTAGGGTGGATCCTAAATCTAATGACTGATTTTTTTTAAGAGAAGAGGACAATATTCTTAAGGTATACATGGATACATAAGGAAGAAGGCCATGGGATACAGAGATTGGAGTGATACAGCTACAAGCCAAGGAATGCCAAGGATTGCTGGCAACCACCAGAAGGTAGGAAAGATGCATGAACAGATTTTCCTAGGAAACTAACACACTATCTTTCAACTGCTTTTGGATGATAACTAGGTTGTGTCCCACGCTGTACTAAAAAAGTGGGGAGAATAGAAAAGTTGTACAAGATATCCCCATGGATGAGAAGAAGGGTTTTGTGTCTGTTTGTTTTTGGCTGAACATGAACCTTTTTGACTATCTCACCTTCTTTGGTTAGAATAGGCAAATGTGGCTCAGAAAGATATACTGGGGAAATACTTGGCTTCAGATAAGATAGTTACATATGGATTTATCTGACAGGAGTCAGTAGGAAGGCACATCTTACAGTAGCAGTTCTTAACTGGGTTAATTTTGCACTCCCTGCTGGATTTGGGGCAACATTTTTGGTGGTCACAATTGGAGCTTAGTACTGGCATCTACTGGGAAGACTTTGTGCATCCCAGAATGCATGGGATAGACCCCACATCAGATAATTATCTTGACCAAAAGCTGACATTAAAAACCCTGTCTTAGAGCATCTTTTCTGAAAGTGCTGGTGGAGATGTTTCAGGGGGGTTCTGATTGGCTCAGTTTGGATCATGTGCCCAACATTGAACCAATCAAATTGGCCATGGTAACAACCCTGACCACACCACTGATCAGGTGTAGGGTCACATGATTAACCCCATCTATATCACCTAAAAGAGGGGTAGTCCCCAAAGGGAGGGATGCTTGGGGAAAATGTATGCTCATTACAAAGTTGGCATAAGGAGACAGGCAGAGGAGCTCTGACTCTGGACTAGGAAATATTACATCAAAGAAACAGGGTGGTTTGATCATGGCACACCTGCAAAGCAGCACACTAGGGCTCTATTCCTTCAATGCTTACAGGAAGTCTGGTCTGTGCCAGGCTCTGTGCCAGGGGCAGAGCCAAAGATGGTAAGTTTCATTGTCAGGGTTGCTACATTATGGTGACACTTGCAGGCGAATGGAGGAGGTAGATTGCTGGGAGCCGGTCCATGCTTGCTGTTTCAAAGGACCTGGCATATATGGCATACTCTTCTTAATATGTTTGCTCACCTTCTTGGCACTATGTGTTTTAACCAAGGTCTCTGAGAAAGGTTGTTTCCCCAGGTAGGGATTTTCCCCTGAAGTTAGGGAGGGAATAAAACCCCTCAACTAAGTGCCAGGCGGGTAATTAATCACTTTAACTACGAACAATCATGCTTAAGCTACATAATCTTTACTCCCTGGAATGGAGATAAGAAACGCCCTAACCTTTGTAATAGAGATTGATAGGATTGAATCAACTGGTATAAATACAGATGTAACAAGACAGCAAGATTCAGAACTTAGAATACAGAGCTTAGAACACAGAACTTAGAAGACAGAACCTACACACAGAACTTAGAACACAGAACTTAGATTGAGAGAACATGGCAAAAGATCCTGAACTGAACCTGACTATAGAAATTGGCAAGAGAACCTGACTAGAACCTGGTGACTGAACCTGGCTGGAGAACCTGGACAGAACCTGGCTGGAGAACCTAGCAAGGGAACATGGCTACAGAACCTGGCTGGAGAACCTAGCAAGAGAACATGGACACAGAACCTGGCTGGAGATCCTAAGCAGAACTTCGCTGGAGATCCAGACCAGAACTTGGCTGGAGATCCTGGCTAGAGATCCTGGCTAGGCTGCTGATCAACTGAACACTGTCTCCGTGCCATTCCTTCTTCGCCGACTCTGTCCACACCTTTGGGGACCCCTGGACCTGCTGGAGCAGGACCCCGGCAGTAGATACTAGCAAATACCCATATAAAACCAAGATCAGTGCCTAGAAGGAAAAGAGCCCTGTGAGAGAGAACAATAGGAATGACTTCTTTGGGTGACAGTCTATGTGTGTTAGAGCAAAGCTGATAACTGTGGACTTGTGCACAGATGTTAGCTAGTGGTTGCTGATGGGGGCCAAGGTTGGCTATAAACTAGACCAGTGATGGCGAACCTATGACACGCATGTCAGAGGTGACATGCGAACTCATTTTTGGGGGTTGATTTTTCTTTGTTAAATGGCATTTAAATATATAAAATAGATATCAAAAATATAAGTCTTTGTTTTACTATGGTTGTAAATATCAAAAAATTTCTATATGTGACACGGCACCAGAGTTAAGTTAGGGTTTTTCAAAATGCTGACACGTCGAGCTCAAAAGTTTGCCATCACTGACCTAGACAGAGCCTCTTTAAACTTTCATAGGTTTTTAAAGGCTGAGAGATTGTTCATTTTTGGTTTTTTAGTCTGATTCTGAGTAACCAGGAAAGAAAACAGATGAAGCAAATATCTAAATTGTTCTAATTTAATAGAGGCTTAAAGAAAGACAGAATATTGAACATGCTATGAAGAAGCCTAACCTAAGAGCCACCAGCATGGGCCTCTGACAAGGTCTCTGAGCCCTGTCCCTGCACAAGCATATCCAGCTCCTTCTCATCTCTCAGTAGAGCACCCCTGGGACAGACATGGGTTGTTTCCCACACTGATTTTTATTAATTACCTGTATGTGCCCAATGAGCAATGGAAGCAATGAGTCCAAATATGTCCCTTTCCCCAACTCTGTTGGTCCCTGTTTTGTCCTGTCCTCCAACACTGTAGATTTATTGTTGCCAGTGGTTTTGGTTCCTCCAGCCTCTGATAATATTTCTTTGAGTGCTAGCTAACCTCTTTAGCAGTGCAGAGAATTTCAGCATTATCACATATAATAAACTTCTAAAAAGTTACCTCATTTTGTACATAAAAATATCCTTTATATTTAACAATGTCATTCAAAGTTAATAGCTCCTAGAGGCATCATGCTTTAACAATTTGCAAAAGCACACCGACATATTATCCATTTGATTTTCATTCTTGTTTCGGGAGGGAAGAAGGTGGACGTTATTGTCCTCATTTGGCACAGAAGCTGAGTCTTAGAAGTCAGGGCAGTGCATTGGCTCCAGAACTGGGTGTCCCGACCATCCTTCTATCCTCTCTTTCCTAAGGCCCCACACTGATTTCCACAGTGCAGTGCTAGTCACAGCAAGATGTGGCTGAATTGGTCTGTGAATGACATCTGTCCATGTGTGTCAGGCTGCTGCGTGCTCTCCCTGCTTCCTTGGCAGGACTCTTAAGCATTGTCCTTAGCTGAGGTGGCAGCGGCATCTGTGTTCCTGCTTGCCTTTGCTCTGGAATGCACATGTAGTTATGATGTCAGTCTAAATGGGGGAGGTGAACGGCTCTGCAGGGTCTCGGTGGCTGGCTAATTGCAGCTGCTGAGAACTGGCTCTTGTTTCGTTGATGCGCCGTGGGAGTGCGAGAACTGGAAAATGCCTTGTCTGTGGTAGAGAGACACCAGCACCAGCCCGGGGGACAGAAATGGGCTAATGGGAAAGGAGGAGGGTTTGTTCTCAGTGGCGTTTTACTTGTTTAACATTCTTGGAGAGTGGGAAAATTGTCTCTGATTTCAGCCTTTTCCCATTATGTGCTGTTGGAACAGTAAAAGAGAATGTGTAGCAAAAATATACATTTTGACCTTTAATTTTAGCCTCGTTTTTCCTCTAAGCCCAGGCTACTGTTAAATATGTTCTAGAATTTTTTCAATGGTGTTTTGCCCATGAATAGTTGGTGTTCTGTGATGAGCAAAGTCGAGTATGACCTGTGTTGCCATTTTGATGATATCACTCTCCTAAATACGTAAACTAATTAATATATTTCTTAATCTTTTTCGTTTATCCCTCTCAACTTCCCAAATAACAGGATGTAAAATTGTACCAATTTTCCCATTCCTCTCACAAAAGACATAAAAGCACAAAGATTCATAACATCACCACCATCAAGCAAACAGAATGCCACAGAGTCTGGATAATCCATCCACAGGCACAAGAATTGTTTAAGTGTGTCCTGCCCAGGAAATCCCACAGCAGTAGATTATGCCTTATGATTTTTTGCTGCATTCCTGGTCAGGGCTCACCTACCATGATGACTGTCACAGAGCAGGCTCTCCATAAATATTTGTGGAATTAATGAACTAGTCAGTGTATATAGTAGTCTCAACAAATATTTGATTGATTCCATCTTCTTTTCTCATGTTTAAAGTAGTTTTATATCCTTATTGAATAGAAAAGAGAATATGTCCATTGGCTGTGAAAAGGTAAAAAGATATGAAACTGTTGGAGGAAGTGTAACCAGTATGTGGAATATGATCAACTGTGACCTCGTTTTTGTTTTTACCTCACATCATTTCTTTAGACTGTAATCAGAGGGGTCCCTGGATGAAAACTCTGGAAGGCCCCACTATTTTTCTTCTCACCCTTAGGTAATAGTCAGTGAAGTAGAAGAGAAGAAACAAACTGAAATAGGTATCTGTTTTAAAGTTTTCCACAGAAAATTTCTGCAAAATTGTATTATAATGAAGCAAAAGTAATGTACCTTAGCTTAACAGGTTGTCAACTATATTCTGAGATTACATTGCCCAAGAGGAAGACCAACCCAGGTGGGTTGGAGTAACTCTGAATTGGCCAAGTGCTCTCTTTCCCATATGGTGCAAGAGTACACTTGATTTAGGATATAGTGGAAGCCATGAAGGCATGAGTCCAAGAATTGCCCTGATCCATTCAGGTCAATTCAACCCAGACTCTGATCGATTCCTGGTCAATCCAAACCACATTTTCTGTGAGGCATGCTGGACCACAGGAATGGACCAGAGAGGGAGACAAAAATCAGTCTTCCAACCCAGTAATCCAGCCCAGGAGAGCTTCTCAAATGATAGTATCCGAAGATCAGGGTGAAAGTGGGTTTGGCCAGTGTTGAAATCGCCAGAATCTGATCCAGTGATTTGGGTATAAATCCAGAGTCTCCAGAAATTGCCCGTACTTGAAATTAGATAGTTATCAGTATCATGCTTTTGGATAATTTCGTTGTGTTTGGGGAAAAAGATCCAGCCCACACTGAATGGTGTAAATTAGAGCACGGTAAGTCTCAGGGTCCCAGTCAGGTGAGTTTCTAAAGGGCTTAAACTCAGGTGCTGGAAAGTGGGGAGATAATTAGTAAATCTTGGAAGGATTAGGGATTAGGAAGACACTGGAGCAATTTGGGGGTAAGGGGGCCATACTTCTGAAGGCTGGGGGTGCCCAGGTTCACTACACATACACTCTGTGTAGGATGGCAGGACTGGCTCCAGACCCCATCTTCTGATGGGAATGATCTAACTGACCTTTCTGGGGACTTCCGAGGCTCTAGGATCGCAGGTTGGATGTGTTACAAAGTAGTTGGAGGAGGCCAGGACTGGTGGTCCATCCCTTGGCCCTATGTTTTAGAAACAGTTCATATAATGCCATCCGTAAGCTGAACATTTGCAAAAGATTCTGGATTCTTCTAAAAAAGCTAGAATATTTGAACGGGATTTGTAGCCTACATAACACTAAAATACAAAACACAGAAGAAATCCTCTTGCTGCTGTGACGAAGACCTATAGTATCATTTGTTCTGAGGAGTCAACTCTTGACGGGTTCTTAGATGGCTTCAGGAAGGGTGCTGGTCACCATGAAGACCAAGCCACAGTAAGAAGCTTGGAGCTTCAGCTCCCGCATCCTCCAGGGAAGGGAGAGGTACAGATTGAACTAATAACCAATCATATCTATGTGATTGATCCTCCATAAAGCCCCTAAACTACAGGGTTCAGAGAGGTAGGTACTGGGAGGGTGATGTGCCCAGAGAGGGCATGGTAGTGCCACACCCTTTCCCCATACCTGTCCAATTCATCTCTTCCATCTGGCTCTTTCTGAGTTATAGCCTTTGTACTAAACCAGTAATAGTAAATAAAGTGTTTTTCTAAGTCCTGTGAGCCATTCTAGCAAATTATTCACCCTGAGGAGGGGATTGTGGGAACTCCCAAATTATAGCCAGTCAATCAAAAGAATGAGGGGCCCAGGCATCTAAAGTGGGGGGAAGCAGGTAGACCTAGTGGGACTGAGCTCTTAACCAGTGGAGTCTGTGCTAACTCCAGTTAGTATTAGAGTGAATTAAATTATAGGACCCCTAGTTTGTGTCTGCAGAAAATTAGAGAATTGTTTGGTATGGAAAACCCATGCATTTGATATCAGAAATGTTATGAGTAGAGAAATAAGTTTTTCTTTAACCTCCCAATGAAACTATTTGCACTTTAATCCTTGTCTTAGCATTTGTTTAAAATAGATTAAGATATTTTTAGAATATAGCAGACTCTTTTCAAAGATGTCCAGGACAATTAACCACAGCTACCACAATATACACAAAAACTTAAAAACAAACAACAGAGAATTTAGCCACTGCAGGGTAGCATGAGAATCTGACAGGTGTGCATGACATTTTTGTCTTCTATGTCTGTATATAGCCTCTGAAATAATGAAGTTAGGCATAGAGCCATAGCCAAAGTGAAGTATGCCTAAATGCTACCGAAAGAAGAAGAAGGAGAGAAGAGAATAGATTAAAGGAGTATTTACCACAGAGCTGTCACCGAATTGAGCTCTTACCACATATAATAATCTCATTTAAACCTCACAACCTTGGGAAGCAGTATTACTACCTTATTGTTTAGCCAAAGACATTACTATGCCATAAAGTCAAGAAAGGCAGGGATTGTATTTAACTTGACATTGTATCCATAAACTCTAAAATATATTTGTTTTAGAATGAATAGGTGAGCCCTGGCCCGTTTTGCTCAGTGGATAGAGCGTCAGCCCATGGACTGAAGGGTCCCCAGTTTGATTCCAATCAAGGGCATGTACCTCGGTTGTAGGCTCAATCCCCAGCCCTGGTCGGGGTGTATGTAGGAGACAACCAATAGATGTGTCTTTCTCACATCTATGTTTCTCTCTCTGTGTCTCTTCCACTCTCTCTAAGAATCAATGGAAAAATATCCTAGGGCAAGGATTAAAAAAAGAAAAAAAAAGAAAACAATGAACAAATGATACTTTAAGTAGTAAGGTCGCAAAGCCAGTTACTTGTAGAGCTGGAATTGCACCACATTGTGCTACTTGAGGAGCAGTAACCTACTGACTGCCCCAAACAAACTACAGCACTTTGATAGATACAGTAAGCCCCAACTAATTTCTCCTCAGTGTCTCAAAGAAATAAAAGCTGAGACTTACACCCCTTTCCCTATGCATTATGTAATTTATAAGCCACTGAGCAGAACGATAGTGGCATATTTATTGTCATTACAACAACAAACAAGTTGCTGTGACTTTTTAATTAAGCAAATGTTACATCTTGGTGAAACATGTAGGCTCTATGAAGAAAAAAGCTGAGTCAGAGAAATAAGAGGAAGAATTTTCTCATCACAAGATTGCCTGTGCGTGACAGTCCTTGTGACATTTGGGGTGTGAGTAGCTGCAGGCTGCTCACTCTTCTCATCTACCACTGAGACCACAGTTAATCATAACAAAAGGACTAGCTCCTAAATGATGTAATTTTTGTGCTCGTGGTGGGTGACAGGAGTGATAGATACTCCAGAGGTCAGAGAATAAGAGGAAAGCTGGGTTATGGTAGAAAGTGAATAATGCAGAAAAAAGGCAAACACAGTACTCAAAACCATCATAACCAACACAGGTTTGTGACTAGAAGCCAAAAGCAATTCCTTCTGAACACGTTCCAGTTCACAAGGTGGTAGGTGTAAGACGCAAACAGACCTGATACTTATTGTATAATGAGCTTACATTGCCTACTTGATGCCAGGGAAGTATCAAATATGCCAGCAGAATCCATGATTTCTTGATTTGGTGGGGGTTTTTCTGTCATATTCAGATGGGATTACTAGTATACCAACTCCAAAGCTTTGTTGAATGAACTGTGAGAATGTAAACTGGTGATCTGAAAGCTTATCCTGGAATACCCTTTTTTGGATTGGTCCATTCTATTTGTTCAACATGAGAAAACACTACCAGTTATTGGTGAATAGCATGATGACCCAGGTTGTCTGAGGGCAAGGCAGCCTGGATCAGGGAGAAAAAATACACTCTGAGCAGCAAGGGTGCCTTGTGAAATCAAACCATCAGTGTGATTCTGATTCCCTGTGTTTCTACTCTATACTGTGTTTCTCCACTTCATGCCCATGTTTCTTTGCTTCTTCTTTGTGATGAGAACCAAAACCATTTACACAGCTGACTATCTCCATTAGCATAACCTTACTATTCCAGGAGACCTTTGCCAAGGAAAAGTTGCAAATATCTTTGTTGATGTCCATAATTTCCTGAAAGATCCATCAACTCGTCAATAGAATGCATCCCAAACCAGTTTATACCCAAGATTCTTTGAACCCCTCTGCTCAAAATCTTCAGCCATGCATTATTACATCATCGAATTAAGCTCTCCCTCTAATTACAAGACCATACTTCTATGTTTCAATCAATTTCCTGACTTTGCCACTTACTCTTTGAGATGCAAGACTCTATTGAGGTGGAATTATCTCTTAGTAGAAAAACTCAGTAGGTAAACAATAACTCAGCTCTACTTGTCCACAGGTTGTTTTGTTGATGAGTTGGGGAGACAGCATTGGATAGTGGCATTTGTATACCATCTTGTCTGTGCCTTTCTGCTTCAACTTCTTTACTCTGTGCCAAATTCTGTATTTTAAATCCCAAATTCCAGAGTGTAAGAGTTTGATAAGTTTTTTAAAAATATATTTTTATGGATTTCTGAGAGGAAAGGAGAAGAAGAGAGAGATAGAAACATCAGTGATAAGAGAGAATCATTGATTGGTTGCTTCCTGCATGCCTCCACCGGGGATCGAGCCTGCAACCTGGGCATGTGCCCTTGACCAGAATCAAACCCGGGACCCTTTAGTCTGCAGGACGACGCTCTATCCACTGAACCAAACCAGGTAGGGCAAGTTTAATATGTTTTGATGAACTGCTGTCATCCCTATTGGACAAAACTGAAGTCCATATGGTTTTTTTAGGGACTGATGTTCAACTCAGGGATTTGTTGCCTTTGGATCAGGTCCCTTCCCTGATCGAAAACGTATAGTCGGGTGGTGAAGCTATATGATACAACATGGGGCCATACAAGTATAGGGATTGACTACAATCACTTTCTTAGGCAAGAATCTATGGACAGGAACTCTTTAGAAGGGGGATGAGGGCATTGCAGGCATTCTGAGAGTGGACTCTGTTAGAGGTGCAGAAGCGATGAGCATTGTCTGGGAGCTGAGAGCAAGTATGTGGTACCAAAATCATGGTTTAAAAATTGAGCCCACTTTTATCTGTTAACAGCAATGGATACAACAGAGGGGGTCAAATGTTTGAAGCTCCCCCAGCATGTTATTTAGAAACACATGGTATCTACCAAGCTTGTGCCAAGAATTGTTGTGAGGATTCCACAAGACAATATAGAGCAGGTTGTTTTTTTAAAGGTGTAAAGCATAAAATAGTATCAGGTAGCATTCATTTATTTATCCATTTATTTGAGAAATAATCATCTAGTGTTTACTATATGTAGGAAATTGTGGTAGGTTTCAGACACACAAGTACAGATGACGTCTGAATACCTTCAGAAAACTTGCAGTGTAGTGCAAGAAACAGATATAAGAACAAACTATTGGAACACAGAACATGTGCCATGATAAAGGAATAAAGTTGTATAAAAACAGATAAATATGTTTAAAATATTTGCACTTTATGTATATTTCACTAATCCCTATTTTGTCCTTTAAAATATGTATTATTTTTTCCTCTTATAACAAATAACTGAAGGACTAGATAATGCAGGACATAGTGATAAATCTGACACTCAAAGATAAATATTCTAACGCAAAGTCTAGTTGCCTGTCCCCCTCATCCCACTATACCAAGTTGCTTCATTTAGGATTGAAGGAGACCTTCTCAATCAAGACTGGAAATCCAGGAGCTAGTAAAAAAACAAAAAGCATGCTTTGAAGAATATTTAATGAAGTAGGAAACTGTTCACTACTGAGTATTAAATGCAAAAAGCAAGATACAAAACATCCCAGAAAATAAAATTCCTGTATGATGGAAAATTATGACCATATAATGTTTTCCTAACCCTCACCTGCCTGGAGATACTAAGCTTACAACAGTAGCAAAACCCCATATTTCTCTGGCTCTGCCTCTTTCCTGCATTATATAGAACTTAAGCCCCTTACAAACATGTTCAAAATACATCTTGGAGTTCTGGAAGTGGGGACTTCTTACATGTGCTCACCCAGCGAGGATGCTCCCAGTGGGCACCGAGACCAGACCTTTATTTCACGAGGCTCATCACAGGTGCAGGCAGGCCATCTCTGGGTCCCAGGAAAGAAAGCCTCTCTCTATTTTGTCATAATCTGTAAAAGGCTCTCAGCACAGTGCTGTCTGGGCCCCAGTGTGTCAGAGTGTGAAGTTGCTTTTACAATGTTTATTCACAGCGTCCCCCCTTCCCCCCCGTATCTTCACAGGACGCAGATAGTAATCAAGTAGGCAAGCCCAGTACACCAGGTAGGCAGCACTCAGAACCACCCCTCTCTCCACAACAGCTAGGGCCTTTCTCATCATGCTAGGCTCATACGGGCATTCCTTCAGGAGAGTCCCCTCCCCATGGCTTCCTGGTCTTCACACAAGTAAGGTGCTGAAGGGCATTTCCTGAAATTAAAAAGATAAACCACAAGTACATCGGAGTCACCCATGGACTCGAAGGTTCAATCTCTACTCATATTTTAGTGATTAGCCACTGGGTACCAGTATTGGGGATGAAAAGGGAGAGTTATTCTTTATTATTTTTTATATTATGTACATTAAATACTAACTTTATAAATAGGAAATATTTTTTAAAAACACAAAAAGCATAGACTATTAGAATAAGCAATTTGAGAAGGTTATAGATATTAAAAGTAGGATGACTTATCCTCTGGGGTGGCTTGAAATCTGACCTTTTAAATGAACTGGATGACTTCTTAATCTGAGGTTTCTAGGAATCACTTGGGTTTCTTTGACTCCTTTCTTTTTTAAACTCATATCTAAGCCAGAGATAGTAGGACTCTGTACGAATTATTGAGCATTGAAATTATTAAAACACTGAGTTTCAAATTGAAATGACTTTCATATAGACTCATTTGACTGTGGTTGATAGAAAATAGCAATGTGCACTTTAATCAAAGTTGTGTGTTATTTAGGAAAAGAATTTCAAGCCAGGGTAGCTTGGCACAGACATAAATTCTCCTCACTGAGCTACCCAAACTCACATCTGCTCCAAGACGTGCAGCTGTGGAATAGAAGTTTCCTTCAGAGTTATTGTAGTTCATTTCTATAAAAAATGACCAAGTGTAATAAAACATTCTTGGAAAGACAGGAGGGATTCATGGCATTTCAGTTGACATAAAAAGAACTAATGAGTTTTGCTACTGATAACAAATTTTGGGTACTTATTTGCTTTAAATAATGATACCCAATTAATAACTCAAACACATGTATCTTTTCCATTTTTGTTTTTCCTGCTTGGTGCCAGAATTTTCTTGGCAAGTATTGGATGGAATATACTGAATAGGTTGGCTCCACTTTTTATCTGCATATTGGATCTGGTGGCTCTAAATCCAAGTCCTTTGAATAATGATAGAGACCAAAAGTTCCTAATGAACCTACATTGTATATAACAGATATTGCCAGTAACTAGAAACAAAAGAAAGGATGATGCGGGCCAGAGTACTGCATATAAACTGTGTTCCTGCCAAGCTGATTGTGTGCACAGCCACAGCGGGCCAAGAGATTTTGGTAAGCGATCATCATACATTCCTGTTAGTCCTCCTATTAGTCATTCCTTCTAATCCCTGTGGCTCTTCCCTCACTTAATGCTGCACCGGGGGTATCAGTATCCTCTGGAAGGGGTGTTACAGCAGACAAAAAAATAAGGAATCATGTCTCAGGTTTGAGGTTCAAAATGGACTTTTGAATCAGTTTAAAAGAAACAGTTTTATTTCAAAAGCCTAAATTTTTTAATATCAAAAGCTAAGATCCCGAAGGACTTAGTGCACAAACGTTTTGCCATTGACACATTAGATTGGAAAGAATGCATGTGGATGACAACACTTGTTTTTCTTGTTGGAGAGGAGCTGTGGATCCTACATATTGGGGGAGGAGAGCAGAGTTGAAGGGCAAGACAGTTTGACATCACCGAGTCTCTCTGAGAAAGGATCCTGTGCCCTGACTCCCAAGTGGAGCTGAGAGCAGGGTAGAAGCTCAGAGGCATGTGTGTGTTCCACACCATGCATAGATTTGGGGTTTTGACAATAGGCAGGATCCATGCTTTGTTTTCTGAATGTAGCCAGGCCAGGTGTCCAGCATGTAGAGAACCTAACTTCAACATGGCATGGGAGCAAGAGAGTAGGAATGGATGGATGAGGCATCTTAGGTCTGAGAGAACCCACCAATTAATAGCTATTTGGCTATTGTGACTAATGCTGCAATGAACATGGGGGTGTAGGGATCGCTTCCAGATAGTTATTTTGTTTTCTTAGGCTATTACCCAGAAGTGGGATTACTGGGCCATGTAGTTCTATTTTAAAATTTTTGAGGCACTTTGATACTATTTTCAATAATGCCTCTACCAGTTTACATTCCCACCAACAGTATTTAAGAGTTCCCTTTTCTCTACATCCTCACCAACACTTTTTATTTCTTGTCTCTTTGATAAAAGCCATCCTGACAGGTGTGAGGTGATATGTAATTGTGGTTTTGATTTGTATTTTTTTTTATGATTTCTGGTGTTGAGCACCTTTTCGTGTACCTATTAGCCATTTGTATGTTTTCTTTGGACAATGTCTTTCAGCTTCTTTGCCCGTTTTTTTTAATTAGGTTATTTATTTTTGCTATTGCATTGTATACAGTCTTTATATATTTTGGATATTAACCCATTATTGGATATATGGTTTGTAAATATTTTTTTCCCATCCTGTACATTGCTTTTTCAATTTTTTTGTTGTTTTCTTTGCTGTGCAGAAACTTTTTGGTTTAATGTAGGACCACTTGTTTACTAGCTTTGTTGTCCATGCTTTTGGTGTTATGTCCAAAAAATCAAGATCAATGTCAAGGAGCATTTTTATTTTCTTTTCTCTTCCCCCCTCCCTCATCCTCCACATTACCCTTCTACCCACTTCTTCTCTCACCTTTTCTTCCACTCTTTTCATCTCCCCTCCACTCTTTCCTCTCTCCTTGCTAAGTCTGACAACACCCACCAAGTAGTCTCAGGTGCAATGTGGAGACATTGGGAAGGGGACTACCTACAAATGCAAGCAGAGAGATTTCAAGCTCCCTCGCATTATTCTGGAAAAGGTCAAAAGTTACCAGTTTTAAGTTTTACAATACCCTAGAAAGGCACGTGTTCCTCTGTGGACATCCAGCAGAGGTGCACTGGAAATTTCAGATTGAATTCAGTTGAGGCTCACTGGTTCTATTAATAAAAAGAATCCTACAAAAGGTCTGTCTGACACGCTGTTTCCTTCATGGGTCAGGAGTTGGTTCCATAATGTGTGTGGTGGCTTGAACATCAGACAGAATTCTCCAGAAGGTTTGTAATCTAGGGGATTGCATTTCAGAATGCAATTTTTGTTCACTGACCTTTATGAAAGATACTGCAAATTGATGGTATGAAAGTTGGAAATTCATGGTTGTGAGCACTGTCCTAATGGTATATTTCAAGCTTGGGGGAGCTTCCAAAAAAAATTTAAAAATCTGAATAGAGTCAACATTCCAGAGAAAAACACATTGGAGAATAATATGTTAACTATTTGTTGATTTAATAATCAATTTCTTTTGGTGGAGAGTCGCAATAAGTAAACCTTCTCTGTCATGTCCTAAGAGATAGAGTCCTAGTTTTAGGAATAACTGGCTAAGGAGCTCCACTCTGCAGCTTGTCTTCCACGTCTAGTCATTTGAAGGGTAGTGGGCAGAGTGGAAAATACCCAGGGTAAGAAAGCTGGATTCCAGTTTATGCTCTGTCACGAATTTCTTTTTTTTTTTTTTTTTAATATATTTTTATTGATTTTTTACAGAGAGGAAGGGAGAGAGATAGAGAGTTAGAAACATCAATGAGAGAGAAACATCAATCAGCTGCCTCCAGCACATCTCCCACTGGGGATGTGCCCGCAACTCAGGTACATGCCCTTGACCGGAATCGAACCTGGGACCTTTCAGTCCGCAGGCCGACGCTCTATCCACTGAGCCAAACCGGTTTTGGCACGAATTTCTTATATGTCATAAGACAGTCAGTTGCTCTGAATCTTGGGCTTCCTGTTTAGAAAATGGAGTCTCTGGATTGTATGTTCTATAAAGGTCCCTTCCAGCTTTAAAATGCTACGTTCAAAGTGGTGATGATAAGAAGTGCCCTTATAACAGCATGGAGCTTTGTTTTCTCTTCTGTAAACTGTAATGCACAAACACATCTTGTTTGGCAGAGTTTGTTACAAAGGACATGCTGCCTTTTCCAAAGGACAGATGCTGCTTTGATCACTTGTTTGAGGACCAAACCATTGCTGGCCACTGTGTTCATGTCAAATAAAAGGCTGAGGCTGCATTAAACCTAATTTGTTGTTGAAGAAAAGCAAGTTCAAAGCTATATCCCAAAATAACCAGATTCTCTTGGCAATATCTCATAAAAGACACTTAGATAAATGAAATTTATGTTTTGGAGAATATTGGGTTCTTTTGCACAACCTTTGATTTTGTTCATTTTTCTCTCATGTGTCAGTGGATTTCATAGTGGTTAGAAGAATTTAATGTTATCATCTTGTTATCATAAAGGGGACCTGGCCCTGAGCAGATCTGCCTAGGGCCAAACTGCTGCTGCCCATTGCTATCCTGACTGCACACCTCAGTGGGGTCCCTAGAGTTTTGGGAGAATATGAGGGTGAGGGGAGGGGAAAGGTGAAGGCTTTCAGGGAGAGAGCGCCTGGGACCTCCGTTTTGAGGGAATTTAAAGGCTAGGCACTAACCATTGTTACACTAGGAAAACGGCAGATGCTTATAAAGTATTGCTATATAAAAATGTCACCAGTGTACTTAACTACATGGCAAGTTTACTTATAAGAAATGTCAGTCACAGGTTTATTTTTTACATCCTGTATAATAAAGAGGTAATATGCAAATTAACCCTCACACCCTCATAAGATGGCTGCCTACAAGCAGGCCAGCAGGGGGGTTAGTGAGGGGTGACCAAACGACTGAACAAGCAGGCTGCATGGGGCGACCAGGCCAGCAGGGGGGTAAGTGAAGGACAACCAAATGACTGAACAAGCAGCCTGTGTGGGGTGACCAGGCTGGCAGGGGGTTAGTGAGGGACCACCAAATGACTGAACAAGCAGGCTGCGTGGGGCAACCAGGGATCGGGCCTAAATCAGCAGTCGGACATCCCCCAGGGGGTCCCGGATTGGAGAGAGTGCAGGCTGGGCTGAGGGCCCCTCCCCCCCTCTGCATGAATTTCATGCACTGGGCCTCTAGTATTACTATAACATAATAGTTTACATACTAATTTTTTTCAGGCATGGTTGAAATTTCATACTTAATTTTCTAATATGAACACATGTATTCTAAATTAGATACTAAAAAGTGAGTTAAATAAATGGAGAGAGTGATAGAAACATCAATAATGAGAGAGAATCATCAGTCAGTTGCCTCCTGCATGCCCCACACTGGGAATCAAATTCACAACCTGGGCATGTGCTCTGACTGGGAATCAAACCGTGACTTCCTGGTTTAAAGGTTGATGCTCAATCACTGAGCCACACCTGACCAGGCTAGAGTATATATATTTCTTACAAATAACAGAAACTCACTTAAAAAGTATGAATAGAATTAAGGGGGTTTACTGAAAAAATATAGAATCTTAGTAAACTTGTACAGTCCAGCTCAAGGGGACAGGGAAACTCAGAAGTTTCCCTCTTCATCTCTTTCCAGAGCCTCAGGGTCTCTCATATCTGCTTATTTCATATGTCTGCACAGTTCTTCTTGGCATGTAGACTGCCTCTGTGTTTTGTCTTTAATAATTCCTGGATGTATGGTTTCACAGGCCCACCATGTATGATTTTGGGGCTGAGGAAATTCTGGGAAATACTTTGCACCGAGGCTTTGATCCTGTCAGTTTACTCTATGTCAGCAGTTCTCAACCTGTAGGTCACGACCCGTTTGGGGATTGGACGACCCTTTCACAGGGGTCGCCTAAGACCATCAGAAAACACATATATAATTACATATTGTTTTTGTGATTAATCACTATGCTTTAATTATGTTCAATTTGTAGCAATGAAAATACATCCTGCATATCAGATATTTACATTAGATTTATAACAGTAGCAAAATTACAGTTATGAAGTAGCAACAAAAATAATTTTATGGTTGGGGGTCACCACAACATGAGGAACTGTATTAAAGGGTCATGGCATTAGGAAGGTTGAGAACCACTGCTCTATGTAATATTTTATTTTTTGAATTTTGAAATTAATTTCCAACTATAAATAGTATTTAAAAGTTCATCCATGATAGTCATTTTTGGTTCAGGATTTACTACTGAAGTACAACCAAGTTTTATAAGAAAGGCCTGTTAAGTTGGAAGTTTGTTGGCAATGATATATGGGTGGTAAATAATATAATAATTAATAAATGATAATAGAAGAATAAATTCTGAACTTGGCATATTCACAACTGTAAACCTACTTTTGCCTACTCCTGCATATAGGAAAAATCCTATATAATAAAAGGGTAATATGCAAATTGACCCTAACAGCAGAACAACTGGGAATCACTGGTCACTATGACACATACTGACCACCAGGGGGCAGACGCTCAATGCAGGAGCTGCCCTCTGGTGGTCAGTGCTCTCCCACAGGGGGAGCTGTGCTCAGCCACAAGCCAGGCTGACGGCTGCCAGCACAGTGGTGGTGGCGGGAGCCTCTCCCGCCTCCTCAGCAGCGCTAAGGATGTCCGATTGCAGCTTAGGCCTGCTCTCTGCTGGTAAGTGGACATCCCCTGAGAGCTCCTGGGCTGCCAGAGGGATGTCTGACTGCCAGCTTAGGCCCGATCCCCTGGGGAGCAGGCCTAAGCCAGCAGGTGGACTTCCCCCGAGGGGTCCCAGACTGCAAGAGGGCACAGGCCATTTTGTGTAGCTTTTATTTTTTTAAAATGGCTGGTTGTAATCCTGTCTCCCGCCCTCCTGCCCTCCCTTCCTTCTTTTCTTTTTCTCTCATGGGCTTTATTTTTTCAGAGCAGTTTTATGTTCACAGCAAAATTGAGGGGAAGATACAGAGATTTCCCATATACCTCCTGCCCCCACACACGGCCTTCCCCATTATCAACATCCCTTACCAGAGTACGTTTGTTACAATTGATGAACCTACATGCAGTTTTGGGTTTTTCCTTTAATAGGAAAGACATGCGATCTCTCTCCTCTCCCCCACCCATAGGTAGAAGTCAGATGTGACAGGCAGAGCTAGAGCAGCCACATTAGGTCATGGGATGGAAGCTGTGTGCTGAGAATGGCTGGGCCATCAGACAGAAAGGACTAGAATCTCCAGTACCAAGGGGCAGCTCTATTAGCCTAGGTTGCCTACCTCAGCCAGTTATGTGACAGAGAATAAAACTTCTGTCTTGTTTAAGCTATTGTTTCTTAGGCCTTTCTACAGCTGGACCTAAATCTGTATTCTGACTGATACATAGTTGCCGGGAGCCGGTCCATCCTTGCTGTTTCAAGGGACCTGGCATATATGGCATATTGTTCTTAATATGTTTGCTCACCTTCTTGGCACTATGTGTTTTAACCAAGGTCTCCTCTCTGAGAAAGGTTGTTTCCCCAGGTAGGGATTTTCCCCCAAAGTTAGGGAGGGAATAAAACCTCTTAACTAAGTGCCAGGCGGGTAATTAATCACTTTAACTACGAACAATCATGCTTAAGCTACATAATCTTTACTCCCTGGAATGAAGATAAGAAACGCCCTAACCTTTGTAATAGAGATTGATAGGATTGAATCAACTGGTATAAATACAGATGCAACAAGACAGCAAGACACAGAACTTAGAACACAGAACTTAGAATACAGAACTCAGAACACAGAACGAAGAAGACAGAACTCAGAAGAAGGAACCTACACAGACAGAAGAACTTCGCTGGAGAGAACATGGCAAAAGATCCTGCACTGAACCTGACTACAGAAATTGGCAAGAGAACCTGACTAGAACCTGGTGACTGAACCTGGCTGGAGAACCTGGACAGAACCTGGCTGGAGAATATAGCAAGGGAACATGGCTACAGAACCTGGCTGGAGAACCTAGCAAGAGAACATGGACACAGAACCTGGCTGGAGATCCTAAGCAGAACTTCGCTGGAGATCCAGACCAGAACTTGGCTGGAGATCCTGGCTAGAGATCCTGGCTAGGCTGCTGATCAACTGAACGCTGTCTCCATGTCATTCCTTCTTCGCCAACTCCATCCACACCTTTGGGGACCCCTGGACCCGCTGGGGTTGGACCCCGGCACATAGTATGCATAAATTTCCACCATTCATAATATATTTCTAGGGACTAAAGCATAATATCATCTAGATTTCCCTCTTAAAACTCAACTAATCTGGGAAAGGAGCCATATTAAAGTGTTTTGGTTAGTAAATTCTTAACATGTATTAGATTACCAAATTACTTTTATTCATACTTTATTTTTAGGGTTCTGGATTGAAGGAAGATTCTGTTGTTAGGGTTGGCATTGTGTTATTCAAATTAGGAAATCTGACCTGGGATAGAGAATTTGGCTATATCTGATGTGGCTGAGAATTCTCCACATCGGCACTCTAAAGTGAAAGCTAACCAGGAACAAGGTCCCTCAGGAACAGGATCTAGCTAACAATTCATGGGAGTGAATTGTTAGCTAGACCCTGAAGAAGTTTAGAATTCAGGGTACTGCTTGAGAAATAAACAAAATAAATTATATACTTTAAATTGGCAACTGGCTTTTAAGTGGGTACAACTGTTGATGGGTATTATTTTTATGTGATTTTTCTACCCAATGGCAAAAATATGTTGTCTCCAATACAATTGGCCATAGAACTTAAAATAATGTTGCCCTGAGGACAGATCTTTTCTGCACCTCCTCCTCTTCTTCCCTTTTTTCAGGAGGCATTATTCTCTCTCTCAGCTCATTCATTATCTTATTCCTCTACTATTATTTTCCATCTTTGCTGATTTCCCATTTTTTTAATCCCATCTAACCGATATTGCAAAAGATTTCCAATCTAAAAACTTCCAAATTGCAGAGCAATGCTTCTCAAAATGGCCTACTCCCTCTGTAACTGCTATGCTGCATTTTGAAACAGGGGCAACAAGAGATAAGGAGATAGATGGTTGACTTGGAACAAAACACTTCACTCTCTTGACGAGAGTTCTATTGTCCTAAAGTATGGAAATGGGTGATCTCTAAATAGCCTTTCCCCTAACAGCACATTCTGGGCCTTCTTTTTTGCTTAAAACTTATTTGAAGGTGCCACTTCTCATTTCGACACATACTAAATGCCTCTTCTAGCCACCTCTTTATGTGCGCCTCACTCTTCTCTATCTGCTTTGGCAAGATAATTTCTTATTGTTGCTAAAAGGGTCTATGGAGATGGGAGAATTAACTTACTTGAACAGAAGTAAATCAGTGTCTTTATACATTTTTAAAAATGTGTAGGGCATGAATTGTTGCAAAACAAAAAACAAGAGAACTAACTGTAATGTTGACAAAGAACTCAGAAACTGCTTACCTGCTTACTCTCATGGTTTGTTCACATCTACCTTTGTGGTTTTATGAGTATAGTACAGCTTAATTTGTGTTTGTTTTTGGCCTACAGATAAGTATCCTGGGAAATTAGTATTCAATAATCAAGTCATTAGTAATTTTTTCACTAAGATATAATATGTGTGTTAGCAGGCCAACTAAATTGCTTTTTATTGATTGGGTAAAGAAGTATTTATTACTGAAGTTCTTGTGTTGGCTGAGATAGAGTAGATAGACCACAGCCTATCTCTCCTACTGATCACAACTAAAACTCTGTACAGCATAAAAATGCAGTTACCTGAGGACTCAGAAAAGTAAACAATAATAGGAGAAATGGAGAGTGTAGTCACAACTTGATTAACAACCTGTAGCAAGGAGGAGTTTTATGTTTTGTTTTGTTTTCTTCTTTGACTCCTGGATTTGAACTGCAGTCAGGATGACATGTGCAACTGGGCGGCAAGTGCTAACAGAAAAACTCTGGGAGAAACGATCTCTTTCTAATAGGAGCAGGAAAAGGGGATTCCAGTTTTCCAGAGAGTGTGGGTGAAATTCTCTCTGTCCTTTTTCCCTCTTCCAGTCCTGACTCCAGACCAGCCACGGACATGGGCACTGCACTGCCACCACTGTGAAGAAGGCACCTTTCTCCCCAAGAGAAGACTGAATTCCAGGCTAAAAGAACTGGGAAAGGGGCCTCTGTTGTCCAAAGAGTATGAGTGATCCCCTTACTTTTCTCTCTTGTTGCTCTCTCTTCTTCATTCTGAGGGCAGTACCATATGTGTGGAATTGTACAAAAGCACAAGAGACTAATGCCTCATCTTTCTGGCCAGGGGAACTGGAGATAATGGGTCACTGTGAACTGCAGTGTGTGGTAGAAACACCAGAAAGGAAGGACTGGAGTTGAGGATCCCTTAATCCTCTGCAAGAACCAACATTAGGCCCAGGCCCACCTCCAAGTTAGTACACATGTAGATCAGACTCAAAGAAACATAGCAAAGACTTCCAGAAATAAGCTGCCATATAAAAAACTGACCACCTCCCAGTCTAACTTCTGGGTATCTACCAGGTAGACCCAGACAGTGTGGTGAAGGCTTTCAAAATGAATTGATACTGGGACTAGTAACCCACATTAGGCAAGTTAGACTGCGTGGTTTAAAAGAAACCAGGTTGGTTGCTTTAAAAATCACATTCTCTAGAGCAGCGGTTCTCAACCTGTGGGTCGCGACCCCTTTGGGGGTCGAACGACCCTTTCACAGGGGTCACCTAAGACCATCGGAAAACACATATATAATTAATTACATATTGTTTTTGTGATTAATCACTATGCTTTAATTATGTTCAATTTGTAACAGTGAAATTGGGGGTCACCACAACATGAGGAACTGTATTAAAGGGTCGCAGCATTAGGAAGGTTGAGAACCACTGCTCTAGAGGATTTTAATAGGATCCAGTATCTCAGAACATAATATTCTAAAATTACTCAATATACAGCCCTGGCCGGTGTTTGCTACGTGGTTAGAGCACTGAAGGATCTCAGATTTGATTCCAGTCAAGGGCATGTACCTGGGTTGCAGGTTTGATCTTCACCCCTGGTTTGGGCATGTGTGGGAGGCAACTAATCCATGAGTCTCTCTCACATCCATGTTTCTCTCTCTCTCCCTTCTTCCTTCCCTCCCTCCTGATGCCTCCCTCCCTCGCTCTCACTCTCTAAAAATTAATGGAAAATATCCTCAGATGAGGATTAAAATTTTTTTAAATTATTCAATATACAAATAGTATTTTAAATGATCAAAATGCAAGCAAAAACAATTCACTAAAAGCCAGGGAACAATAATCAACAGAGGTTATTGAGATAACCTATATGTTGGAAATTACCAGAACTAGACTTTAAAGCAACTATAATAATCATGCTCCATGAAGTGATGGTGAACTCACTTAAAATGAATGGGAAGGTAGAAATTCTCAGCAGAGTGCATATTATAAAATTTTAAAGCTAAAAAATATAGTATCTGCAGACCTGAACAAGGCTATCAATCAGCTTGACATATTGATATTTATAGAAAATTTCAGGCCACAACCATAAAACACTATTTTTATGTGCACATGGAATTAGATCATATCTTGGGTGATAAACCTTAAAAAAAAATTTTAACATTTTTTTATTGATTAAGGTATTACATATATGTGCTCTTATCCCCCCATTACCCCCTTCACCCCTCACTCATGCCCTCACCCCCCTGGTGTCTGTGTCTATTGGTTATGCTTATATGCATGCATACAAGTCCTTTGGTTGATCTCTCCCCCTTACCCCTTCCCTCCCCTACCTTCCCTCTGAGGTTTGAGCATCTGATCAATGCTTCTCAGTCTCTGGATCTGTTTTTGTTCATTAGTTTATGTTGTTCATTATAATCCACAAATGAGTGAGATCATGTGATATTTATCTTTCTCTGACTTATTTCGCTTAGCATAGTGCTCTCCAGCTCCATCCATGCTGTTGCGAATGGTAGGAGATCAAAAGATTTCTTCCTTTTTACAGCAACATAGTATTCCATTGTGTAGATGTACCACAGTTTTTTAATCCACTCATCTGCTGATGGGCACTTAGGCTGTTTTCAAATCTTAACTATGGTGAATTTTGCTGCTATGAACATATATCCTTTCTCATAGGGGTGCATATATCCTTTCTCATTGGTGTTTCTAGTTTCTTGGGATATATTTCTGGAAGTGGGTTTACTGAGTCAAATGGGAGTTCCATTTTTAGTTTTTTGAGGAAACTCCGTACTGTTCTCCACAGTGGCTGCACCAGTCTGCATTCCCACCAGCAGTGCACGAGGGTTCCTTTTTCTCCACATCCTCTCCAACACTTGTCATTTGTTGATTTGTTGATGATAGGTGTGAGGTGTTACTTCATTGTTGTTTTGATTTGCATCTCTCAGATTTTTAAAAATTCAAATTATACGAAGTATGTTCTCTAGCCATCATGAAATTATGTAAGAAATCAACAACTGAAAGATACCTGGAAAATCATCAGGTATTTGGAAATTAAGTAACAGACTTTTAAATAATGAGGAGTCAAAGACGATGTCATAGGGGAAATTAATGTATATTTTGAATAAAGTAAACAGAAAAATAACATCAAAATTTCTGAAAGGCAGGTGACACAGTGCTTACTTAGAGTGACATTTATAGCACTAAATGTTTATGGTAGAACAAGAAAAAGCCTCAAGGAAAGGCAATAGAAATATGAAGCTAGAAAAAAAAAGGAAGCAAGCAGAAAAATGGAAATTAAGAAGAGAAATAAAATTTGCACACAGTAATATCAATGAAGCTAAAACCTGGTTCTTAGTAAAGATTTTTTTTAAAAAATAAACCTCCATCTGGATTGACCAAGAGAAAAAGAGAGAATATACATATTATTGACATCAGGAATGAAAGAGGATATATAACTATAGACCCTACAGATATTAAAAGAATAAGGTGTGAAGTAGAGGTAAGGGTTTTATATTTTAGCATACAGATAGCCAATTGTTTCAGCACTATTTGTAAAAAAAAAAAAGGCCATTTTCCATTACATTGCCTTTGCAACTTTGTAAAAAAAAAGACTATGTTTATGTGGGTTTATTTCTGAACTCTGTGGTCAGCTCCACGGATTTATGTGGTCATTCTTTCACCAATTCCACCATCTCAATGACTGCAGCTTTATAGTCTATCTTGAAATCAGAGGGTATGAGTCTCCTGAGGTTTTTTTTGTTTGTTTGTTTGTTTGTTTGTTTTGGAAATTGCTTTTATTCTAGGTCCGTTGTATGACCATACAAATAATGAAGAATTACACAGTAATAAAAACGAATTAACTGTTGATATATCTCACAAAGTACATGAATCTCAAATGTATTACCCTAAGTGAAACAGGATAGACTCAATCATATTTTATGATTATAAAAATTTTTTGGAAAAGCAAAACTGTAGGGATAGAGATCAGACTTGTGGTGTCAGGATGAGGGACAGCATGAAGGAGTTTTTGGAGGTTGATAGAACGGTTCTGTATCTTAATTGTGGTCATAGGTACATGACTCTACCCATTTGTGAGAACTGAAGGGACTGTATAATGAATAAAATTTACTGTATGTAATTTAAAATTAAAAACTTTTAAATAATGTTTATTACTAATCCTTTATCTTTGCATATTTTGGTCAAGACTGAAAGATCCAAGTGTAAAAATCTGATGGGTTTAGTCTGGTCGGTGACCAAGCCTTAACTTACAGGGATGGAGAGAGCCAGTCTTAGGTTGCTCTTGGCTTCTTTAATTGGATTCCCTCGGAATTTCATACAATTGGGAAGTTTCCCAAAATAGGAAGAATTTGGAGGTGGCAGTGGAAATAAAGATAAATGTCCATTAGAACATCTTAGTCAGTACAGAACATGAGGACCGAGAATTGTCTTGATCCAACTAAATTAATACCTCTGGGAGTGATGCTGAGGAAGAAAGAAGGCCCCAAGTTTTGTCGTTGGAGTGATCACTCACTCTGTATTTGTTTTCATCTCATTTTTTGCTTTCTCATTCTGCAGTTCCAATTCAGAACTGCTTCCCACTATCTGTTTTCCCCATCCTCTCCCTTGGAAAAATCCTGCCCCTTTTTACATTAGGAATGCTTCATAGTCCTAACATTCTTTTTGTGTCTTAAAAAAGTCTGATGCCTCAGACTCTGGATGCTTAAAGATTTCTCCTATCCAGGCTTTGCTGGATATGAAGTGGGAGGGTCAGAGGAGGATATGTGCTTTGGTCTGTAGAGTGAAAGGTAATGGGTGTCCTAGTTCCACCAGTGGCAGCCACAGCTCATTTCCTCCGGAGTTACCCAAGGGCAAAGTGTACCTGACTACAGCAAATATGTATAATTATTTTTTATAGTGACAAAAACAGCCCGTCTAAATGAGAAAGGTATAACCTCTTATTAACATATCTTTGAAAATTCTTAGAAAATAATCATCCTGGGCATTATTGGGCTATGTCTCTTCCTATATCCTGCTTTTAATAGCACCACATTGTGCTATTTATGTTTTCCAAATTTTTATCAAGGGTGGGAGGTCTTATCCCACCCCATAAATATCAGTGAAGACTATTAATGAACAGGGACTGGCAGAGTTTTATAATGGTCAGCTACTGAAGCATATTTTTGTAAGAGCACATTTGGGAATTTCCTCCTGAAAACAGCCTTTCCAGAGTCCCCGTAGATGAAATGGTCTCTTCCTGTACTTTCATAGCAACCTTCATATACATCTATTTCATCACTTATATTACACTGAATTCTCTGTTTATGTTTCATCTCCTACAATTAACTGGCAGCTCACATAAGGGAGGCCTGTATCTTATATTCATGAGATTCCAAAGTGTGTTCAGTAGGCTGCCACGAAGTAAAAAACATGACAGAAATGAAAGCAATAAAGGCTAAACAAATAGAAGCTCTTGATAAGAGACAAGAGGAAAGAAACAAAGCTTTCATTCCACTTAAAGAACATCAGTTGTGAAACCTGAGGAAGCTTCTACGGAAACTAAAATTGATGTGGTTGCCATCAAGGAAAAGATTAAGGAAGCAAAGAATAAGAAACTGGGTGGTCTTATAGCAGAAGAAGTTACGCTTAAAATGGAAGCAGATGAAACGAAAAAGGAGGAAAAAGTAATATGCATTAAAAACCCCTGAACTAGATAGAATATTAATCCTTTTGTAAAGGATTTTGAGCTATTAGGGCATTACTTGCCTTATGTGTAAGACGTAATACTCTGATTTTTTTCTGAGATTTTTTTTTGTTCTTTATAACAGGGTTTATATATACAGCTGTTCTTTATAAATATAAATTATTATATTCTCCGTGTGTGTGTTTTTTTTTTAATTTACAGAGAGTGCTATATATATTTTTGCATACATTGCACCTAACCTTGCAGGCTTTGTCTAGCATGATTTTAGGAGAAATTCTTTAGTTTTTTATATAAAGATTTTTTGAATGTGGCTGTTGTAATTACCCATCAAATCAAATGTCTGATGCCATTGGTTAGTCTTTAAATATGGTTATGTCCCAGCATTTGGTTTTGAGGAAAATAACTGCAGATTTTTCAGTGTTCTCTCTACTGATAACAATAACAACAACAGAAATAAACTGCCACTGGGTATTACTAAGTATGCTTTAAAGTGTGTTTTTGTAGATACACAAGATTGACTATTTACTGCAGGATCTCTCAGAAACTTTCATGCATTTATTTATTTAACAAATATTTATTGAGCATCCTCTATGCCAACCACCATTCTGGACACTGGGAATTCAGTTGCAAAGAATAAGAACAAGACATGGTTTTCATAGAGCCTGCATCCTTGTGAGAAACACATAAATAAACAAGTAGAGTTATGATGTGCTAGGTGGTGCCAGGTGCCAGGAGGAGAAATAAAGCTGGGTGAGAATATACAGTGACAGTCTGGGGTGAGGAGGTGGGGGGCACAATTATACGATGGTGGCCAGGAAAGGCCTCTTTGATACAATGGCATTTGTGTAGAAACGTGAAGGAGCCTGGCCAGTGTTGCTCAGCATTGACCCATGAACCAAGAGGTCAATGGTTCTATTCCCAGTCAGGGCACATAACCGCGTTGTGGGCTTGATCCCCAGTAGGGGGCATGCAGGAGGCAGCCAATTGATGTTTATCTCTCATGGGTGTTTCTGTCTCTCCCTCTCTCTTCCTCTCTTTCTAAAATCAATAAAAAAAGAAAAAGAAACTTGAAGGAAGTAAGGAGGTGAGCCATGCAGATACCCGGAGGGGAATATTTAAGGGAAGAGTAAATAAGAAAACTGGTATGTGCGCCTGGTGTATCTAGAAATGGTAAAGAAGCTAGTGTGACAGGAATGGATTAATCTAGGTGGAAAATGAGAGGAAAAGAGATAAGAGATGGGATGGCGATGAGAGGCAGGATGGGGAGCAGAATAACAGACCATATGTGGTAGATCATATGAAGGCTGGAATTGGAACTTTGGCTTTTGTGCCGACTTAAATAGGGAGCCCTTGGTGGGGTGTAGGTAGAGGAATGACATAACTTGGGCTGCTATGTTGACAGTAGACTGAAGGGGGAGCAAGGGCAAAAGTCGTGAAACACTTTAAGAGGCTGGTGTAACAATTCGGAAGAGAGTTGGTGATCATTGGGGCCAAAGTGATAGTGGTAGAGGTGGCAAGAGGTGAGATAAATTTTAAAATAGATTCAATAGAATTTCTTGATGGATTGGATAAAACAGAGGAGTCAAGGATGACTCCAAGGATTTTTGCTCAAGCAACTGGAAAAATAACATTACCACTTACTGAGATGGGGAGAACTGGGGGAGGAGAGGATTGTGGGAGAAAACCTGAGTCTTGATGAAGCTACCCAGGAAGTAGAAACAACTGGAACTGGGCTCTGGGGCTCCTCTGATGTGTTTATATGCACTGCAGATATCTAAGGGAGAGTATAGTAGGCTGAACTTTTTAAATGTATCCCATGATAGATCCTGTGCTTTATCTTATGGATCTAGTGTTTCACAGTACATACTTTGGAAGTAAACATAATTAAACTAAATTGAACCTTAAGTTGGTATAAAGAGGATACATCTGAGGAATAGACCATCATGAATTAGATCAATAGTTAGAAATGCTTAAATATGCTATGGTTTTCAAAAAGACCCCACATAGAGGGAAGAATTAGAAAGTTATTTTGCATTTTGATAAATAAAAATGTTAATATTATAAAATAATATGACTAATTATTGACAAAAATGTGAGAACTTATATGTTCAAAAGAACATTGCCTGTTTTGAAGTAGTCCCTTTAGATGGCTAAATACTTATTCCAAAGATGCTACAGTAGTTCACAATATATTTGGAAATCATACTTAGACCATCCTTTATAGATATATTGCTTGGAAAATCCTTAGAGATGGCAAAATGTCTTTTGAGGGTGGATTTTAATTTCTAAAACTGCTCAAAGTCATTCAGAGTCAAACCAGATATAAATGGATGAATAAATTGAGAAATAGTTTACTCTTAAATGTGAGTTGGGTCTGTAAGATTGAATTTCCTGATGGTCTTGGGAGACATTCTGAAGAAGGAATTCAAAAATATTTTTGAACAATGGCAGTATCCTGAAATAATTATATTTCTAACATGGTGTACACCTTCATTTAGATATATAAGCGTTGCTCCTGAAATCTGTTTATATTATAGCGACATACTCAAAGTCAAATGAATGATTCTAATTATCTTTCAAATGAGGAAATATGGTAAAGAGGTGAAATTAGATTCCCCTATGCAGGCTTTCACCACCCATCCTTTCTCTCTATTCTTGGCCTATAGTTTTGTATACAAAAATGACATAGTATATTAAAACTATTTTAATTATTATAAGCTGGATTTGAGCTATCTGTCCTAGTAGTCTAGAATTAGTAGGAAGAAAGGGATAGGATTCTTGTGGAAGGAAGCAGAAAAATTGAGCCTGCCTCTAACAGGGGTGGGCAAACTTTTTGACTCGAGGGCCACAATGGGTTCTTAAACTGGACCGGAGGGCTGGAACAAAAGCATGGATGGAGTGTTTGTGTGAACTAATATAAATTCAAAGTAAACATCATTACATAAAAGGGTACGGTCTTTTTTTTTTTTAGTTTTATTCATTTCAAACGGGCCGTAGTTTGCCCACGGCTGCTCTAAGATCTAGTTTGGACTAACAAGTTAATATACCAAATGGACCTGGCCTGGTGCCTGATGTTTACTGTTTTCCAATTGGGTGCAAACATGTCTGTGAATTTTTGGTGGCGAGCCAGCTGCTCTGTACTCATTCTGGTTGATTAAAATGTTCTCAGTAAAGATGCTGTTCAGAATTGATCACTCTGCGTTTGCCTGCTGGGAAGTGGGAACTGCCAGGGCTTCTTAAGCTGAATGAAAAGATTATTCCATCTCAGCAAGACTCTCTCAGATCCAAGGTTTCCAAATTTTTCAAGGTTGGAGAGCCTTTCTGGATTATATCCCATGCCAATGAACTCCAACCCCGTGATTCATGGGGTATGTTTTAGCTAAACCAGGAAGTAAGAAAGGAGATTCTAATGAAATACAATGGTCTTAATCTAGGGATTTACCTGACATTGTAGAGGGGGTGTTACGGCCAAAGGTGATCCTGAGTGGGAGGGTGAAAGGATTGAGAAAAGACAGACAAGAGAATGAAAGCTGGGTCTCGGTGGGACGCTGCTCCCCGATGAGGAGACAGCGCCAGCGCCCACAAGCCGTGTCTTCATTTTATAGCAGATGCCACGAGGCAAAGTAAGGGCGTGATCAAGTTGTTTATAGCATTCTCGTGAGTTCCAACCCTACTCAACTACATGCACCTGAACTCTAGCACACAGGCACGTGGGCGACGTGTTTGGACCATAGGTTCAAGCTTACAACCACAGCCGTTGGCTATGATTGTGCTGGGAGGGCCCTGACCTCCAGCTGGGACTTGCACATGGCAGTGAGAGGACCCTGTCCTTTCATTAGTCCGAGGCTTGAACCTGGCCAAAACACTGTAGCCGCGCCCCATAAGGGGGAAAAAAAAAGGACACAGCAATGATTTGTTAACACTGAAACCAGACACACATTCTGGATATGAATGTAGTTTTGCTTTCCTGATGACCCATGCTTCTGCCAACAGCACTATTTGAGCACTTACAGAAAGCTGTATTCACCATTATGGTGTCCCACATAACACTGCACCAAGGAACTAATTTTACAGCAAAGTTAGTAAGAGCATATAGAAAACTAATTGTTGCTTCCCTGCTACCTCCTCAAGCAAGGAAGTCTTTTTTACAGTCCTTGGTCAGAGTATTATGGAGTAGAGAAATTAGAGCAGGTTGATTCCTCCTGGAATAAATTCTTTTTCTATTTTCTTTATTGTGTAAAATACACATAAAATTTCGATCTTAACCATTTTAAGTACAACCACTATTCATCTCCGTAACTCTTTTCATCTTGCAAAAACTGAAATTTATACCCATTAAACATTAATTCCCCATCCCCCTTGCCCCAGCTCCTGTCTACTTTCTGTTTCTATGGATTTAACTACTCTAAGTACCTCTTATACATGGAAACATACAATACTTGTCTTTTTGTGACTGGCTTATTTCACTTGGCATAAAATTCTCAAGTTTCATCCATGTTGTAGCATATGTCAGAATTTCCTTACTTTTTAAGGAGGAATAATATTCCATTATATGTATATACCACATTTTGCTTATCAGTTCATCCACTGATGGACAGTTGGGTTGCTTATATGTTTCAATTATCTATATAAAAGGCTAATATGCTAAGTGTCCCTCCGATTGTCTGACTGGTCGCTATGATGCACACTGACCACTAGGGGACAGATGCTTAATGCAGGAGCTGCCGTGACGCACACTGGCCATTTACAAAGAAACAGCACTGCGGACCTGGTGCTGACAAAGCAACACTTGGCTCCCCCCAAGTGGGACATAGGCCCTACTACCACCCTAGAGCAACAGCCCACCAAATCACAGCCAACCCTGCTGAGACTCCATAGCGCAAAATGCGGCCCACAGCCCAGCCCAGCCTGGAAACAGTCACTGTGGGCGCCGGGTAATGACATCACATAGCAATGCCCAGCTTCCTCTCCCTAGCAACTAGCCTCCTTGGTGTTTTGTTAGCCCAGGAACACAATTTGCTTTATAGCCAGGTGCAGACATTTTACACTTTAACCAAATGTCTATGAAGCATTTTCCCATGCCTCATCTCATTTATCCGCATAGGAGTTCTGGAGTAGGTAGATAGGAGACATGGTAGAATCCTATTTTCTCTTCATTAATCAGAAAACAGAGATTTAGAAAGTTTAGAAACTTGATCCGACTGAAAAGAAGTAAGAAATGGTGGACTTTGAATATGACTTCAGGTTTTCTCACTGCACAGAATATAGTCAAACACTGTTACAGTTAAATATTTTGTCCTCTGTTCTCCCTGCATGATCTACATTAATAATCTGCTTCATGTTGATATTTCCTGCTTGTTGCTGACAATTACCTGAAAGAGAAGTTGGGCTGCTTCACTGGGCTGGAAAAAGTTTAGCTAACTCAGAAAACAGGTCTAATTAAGCAAGTTTATCTATATATATAAAGCTCATGCTGGCACCAATGACACACATGTGTTTCCATCTGTCATTATTGATCATGAATTTGGTTGACACTTCTATTATAGAGAAAGGGCAAATAGCGATATTAAAATATTTCTTCTAATTAATTTCCTTTCAATGTGTATAAATTTGTGCACCAGGCCTCTACTAGTAGTTGTGAACAATGCTGCTATGAACGTGGTGTACACATATTCTATTGAGATCCTGATTTCAGTTCTTTTGAATACATACCCAGAAGTGGAATCATATGGTAATTCAGTTTTTAGCTTTTAAGGAATCACTATACTGTTTTTGACAGCAGTCATATAATTTTACATTCTTAACAATAGGGGACAAGGGTTCCAGTTTCTCCATATCTTTGCCAATACTTGTAATTTTTTTTTAAAATGTGTTTTTATCGATTTTAGAGAGAGGAAGGGAAAGAGGGACTGAAGCATCAATGATGAGAGAAAATCATCGATCAGCTGCCTCCTGCATGCCCCCCATTGGGAATTAAGCCTGAACCCGGGCATGTCCTCTGACCAGGATTTGAGCCATGACCTCCTAGTTCATGGGTAGACACTCAACCCCTGGGCCACACTGGCCAGGCTTTTTTTTTCTTTTTTTTTGGAGCCATCCTAATGGATGTGAGTTGGTCCTCCTGGTGTACTTTTGCACATTTATTCTAGACTGAGTTTTTTATTCTATCTACTAATGTGCTGTTGCTAAGGACACAGGAAGAGCAAATACTAGTACCTTTCAAGTGCTGGAAAATTATCTCCAATTCTTTAGAGAAACAAGAAAAATCAATTTTCTAGCATAGCTTTACTTGGCTGTCAAAAATGCTCACATATAAATAAAGGCAAAAGATTAACATTCCCATATTAAATCCTTCCACGAAGATTATCAGCTTCATGAAGCAGGAAAAAAAGAGGTTTAATATTGTCACTGTGTTGAGTTTCTGAACATGCATCAGTACAGCTATGGAGGCAAAGACCCTGTTATAATTGCACTCACTGATCTGGCTTTCCCGAAGCCACATATTTTCAACATTATTGATTATCTGACTTTAATACAAATTGTAGAGGAAAGTATAGCAAAGAAAAAATGTTTCTAGATTATAACTAACTCAACTAACTGCTGGGAGTTTTATATGATCCAACTCTTAGCGCCCTCTGGTCTAGTTATTATTAAGATTTATGCTTACCCTTTCTTTTAAATATCTCATTAATTCTAAGACATTTATCAAAGGTGAGAAAGAAACAAGTCAGCTAAGGTTTTGTGTGAGGAAGCCACACTTTCAGCAGTCTAAAAATGAAGATGGCCACACTCAAAGATATGTTTTGCTATACTACTACATTATACAGTGGGAAAAAACAGACCCAGGTTTAGGCCCTTAACTAATTTTTTCTGCAAGTATATAAAACTAATATCTAATCCACAATCAATATGATTATTAAAGATTGACTGAATAAGTTTATATACTATAATTAATTTTTAAAATATGTATCCTTTTTGGTGAACTTCTTAGTATTCAAATGACAAGAAGGTCATTGTTTCTGCAAGTAAACCCATTCTTTGATGCTCCTCTTTTCAGAAGGTAGGACATTCTTTCATTCAGCAATTACTCTGGAGCACCGGCTTATGTGCTAGGAACTGTTTGTATACATTTTAGTGCTTTGGAATATTTATTAAATGATGGCAGCAACTGTCACTCTTCAATTCAATTTGATGCCTGCCTAAAATGAAAGGAAATGGTGGGCTTGTGAATTCATCAACTGAACTTGAATATAAATGACCACATGTAATATGTCAAAAGCCTGTTTACATGTCTATAGACACATTTTATTTCCAATTCATGTGGGAGTTCATTTAAAACTTAGAAGATGCCTAAGACCTATTCTTGACCCTTTCCTCTGTCTCATATTGGATATGATAATGTTGTGCCCTGGGTGTGCATCTTTTAAGCATTCTCAAGCTTCATATGACAAGATAGACGACACCTCATAGAAGGATTAGCATCCTGAAACCTCCCTCTGGTTCTAAGAACTGGCAACAGAAAGGACATTCTAGCTTCTAGGAGGAAAATCTGTTTTAATTATGCTTTATGCAGAGTCTTGGGATGCTTGTATCACAGGCACTGGGAAATAAAGAGAGGATTGGTTTGGTGAGGCAGCGGTCTTTACACAGTGATACAATAAACTCGGGAGAGCAGCAAGGCTCAGGCAGCTTCAGTCTCTCAGTCCCTTACAGCCCTGCATTCTAAACTGTCCCGTGAGATAGAGAAGGGAAGAAGCTTAAATCCTGCCTTCCTGTTCCAAAAAGAAAGCTTTTATGTCAGTAGCTATAATCTCTAACCATTAACTTCAAACCAACACTGCAAAAGAGCCAGGATGCAATTGCACTTACTGAAACAGTGCAGGAATAATAGTGCAATGGCTCATTGAAGAGCACATTTGAATGGCAGGTATAGTTTAATTGATAATTGTGTGCGAAGAGGAAAATATAATTGATATGTTTAATACTTGTTTAAAATCAATGGATCAATACCAAGTTGATTTTTGCTTCCTCTCTCTAATGCTAGTGTTGTTTTTTTTTTTCTGTAAAAAGATGTTTTTAGATTTTGTTTTCTCTCTCAAAGGAGTAAGGCTACTCAAAAAATAAGAAATGTAAAGACCATTTACTGAGTATAGAAAAAGACCTATGGTTGTTTTATGCCTTACAGTCAGCAAGGGGAAAAATGGAATTTAAACTCTTCATCCACTGCTGTTAATTCATAATTTTCTCTGTAATGAGATTGGAATGAGCTGTGCAAAGAGGATGCAGCCTGCATAACAATAACATGCTTTCAGATAGATTCCAATCTCAGATTCCTACATGAATTGGAAATAAAATGTGTCTATAGATATGTAGCCAGGTTGTATTTCTTTGTCCCAGGGTCTTCCCAGAGAGCTCACACAGCAAAAACATCACGACCAATTGGACAATACCATGCTTTTTTATTTTTTAAAAGCCATTCTTAGATTCTGTGCAGTGGGCATTTATTAATATTTGAGACATAGTCCAGTAAGTCCTTTAGGGAACAAAAAATCTGTTAATACAGTATATCAGTAACTTGAATAAGAAAAATGATATGATCAATAGATACCCAGAAAGTATTTTGATAAAAATCTGACATATTTCCAATTTAAACCTTTAGAAATAGAATACTTCTTTAATTTGAAAAAAGGAGCTCTCTTTCAAAACAGCAGTGACATCACACTCTAAGGAGGAATGCTAGAAACATTTCCATTAACTTCAGAAACAAATCAAGGGTGCTTGCTAGAAATCATTATCATTTAACCTTATCATAGCAGTTCTGGACAGTGCCAAAAACAAAACAGCAATGATAGGAATGGGTGTTTAGAACATGCATTTTTAAAAAATATAAATCCTTGCCCAACTGGCATGGCTCAGTGGTTGAGCATCGACTCATGAAACAGGAGGTCATGGTTCGATTCCCCATCAGGGCACATGCCTGAGTTTCAGGCTCAATCCCCAGGGGGGGTGTGTAGGAGGCAAGCGATTGATGATTCTCTCTCATCATTGATCTCTCTCTCTCTCCCTCTAATCAATAAAGATATAGTTTTTAAAAATGTAAATCCTTGACAAATGCTTATATTAACAGATTTTTAAAAAGTATGTTTTTATTGATTTTAGAGAGGTTTTTCTTCTAGAATCTGTGAAAGAAAATAAGGCAGAGAGAAACTAAGATGGCGGCATAGATAAACACCGGGAAATTGCTGCTTCCCACAACAATCGATAAATGCATCAAAAACACAAGGTGGACATCATCCAGAACTACAGGAGGGCTGGCTGAGTGTAAATTCTACAACTAGAAGGAAAGAAAAGCACACTGCGAGTGGGAGGAGCTGCGGAGGTGGCGTGCAGAGGTACGGGGGCTCGCGCGCGGAAAGGGTCTGGCACCTGAGGACGCGGCTGTCTTTTTGAATCCGGAGGGAGACACAAGCTCCCGACGGCTCTGAAATCCGGTTCCGGGAAGTCTCTGGGGACCCAGGACTCACACGGGGAGAAACTGGACTGTGTGGCAGCGGGCGAGCTTGAGAGCGGCTTTCCCTCAGAGGTGCTTGCAGCCATTGCCGGGACACTGGGACTCGCGACTCCTTAGGGCAGGGCTGAGGCTCCGCCATAGCTGCTTTCTCCGCCCTTTGATTTCTTGAGACCCCGCCCCGCCCAGGCTTCGGCAGAGGCTTTTGCATATGAATGCCCCGGCCATTTGCAACCTGTAATTACCTAACCGCAGCAGGGCCAGATAGACTCAGAGCTTCCAAGAGAAGGCCCAGGCCCCACAGCGGCTTGCATTGCTACACAGCTGAGCATCATCAGGGCAGCTGATTCTCGCTGCCAATTGCCCTGGAGGTCAATTCCTCCCAGTGATCCTACAACAACCAAGGCATAGCTACAACAAGACTGTGCACAAAGCCCACGAGGGGGTGCACCAAGAGTGTCCACCTCAGGTAACTGGGGAGGCTGAGCCACTGGGCCCTACAGGACACCTAGCACACAAAGCCACTCTATCAACACAGGGAAGCAGCCAAAATGCGGAGACAAAGAAACAGGTCACAAATGGCAGAAATGGAGGAAAGCAAACGACTGGATATAGAGTTCAAGGCCACGTTTATAAGGTTTTTCAAGAATTTTATGGAAACCGCCGATAAATTTAATGAGTCCCTCAATAAGTATAGTGAGACCATGGAGGGCATGAAAAAGGACCAACTAGAAATTAAGCATACACTGACTGAAATAAAGAATAATATAGAGATCCAACAGCAGACAAGAGGATCCCAAAAATCAAGTCAAAGATTTGAAATACAAAGAAACAAAAAATACCCAACCGAAAAAGAAAAAAGAAAAGAGATTCCAAAAATATGAAGATAGTGTAAGGAGCCTCTGGGACAACTTCAAGCGTACCAACATCAGAATTATAGGAGTACCAGAAGAAGAGAGAGGGCAAGATATTGAAAACCTATTTGAAGAAATAATGACAGAAAACTTCCCCCACCTGGTGAAAGAAATAGACTTCCAAGTCCAGGAAGTGCAGAGAACCCCAAACAAAAGGAATCCAAAGAGGACCACACCAAGACACATCATAATTAAAATGCCAAGAGCAAAAGACAAAGAGAGAATCTTAAAAGCAGCAAGAGAAAGACAGTCAGTTACCTACAAGGGAGTACCCATACGACTGTCAGCTGATTTCTCAACAGAAACCATGCAGGCCAGAAGGGAGTGGCAAGAAATATTCAAAGTGATGAGTAGCATGAACCTGCAACCAAGATTACTTTATCCAGCAAAGCTATCATTCAGAATAGAAGGTCAGAGAAAGACCTTCACGGATAAGAAAAAGCTAAAGGAGTTCATCACCACCAAAACAGCATTATATGAAATGCTGAAAGGTATTCTTTAAGAAGAGGAAGAAGAAAAAGGAACTCTTACCATTTGCCACAGCATGGATGGAACTGGAGAGCGGATAAATACCACATGATCTCACTCATTTGTGGAATATAATGAACAACATAAACTGATGAACTAGGACTGATCCAGAGACGGAGAGGCATTGATTGGACTGTCGGGCTTTGGAGGGAGGGTAGGGAAGTGTGGGGGTAAGGGGGAAAGATCAACCAAAGGACTTACATGCAGGCATATAGGCCTAACCAATGGACACGGACAACGGGGGGGGGGGGGGGGGGGGTAGAGGGTAACGTGGGGACAAGGACACATATGTAATATCTTAATCAATAAAAATATATTAAAAAAAAAAGAACAGAGAAGAATTATTATTTATAGTTTAAACAGCTACACTAATAAAAGAGAAATATGCAAATTGACCATACCTTCATGACACCTACCAGCCAATCAGGAGTGCATATGCAAATTAACCCAATAAAGATGGCAGGTTAATTTGCATACACAGGTATAGAGGGGCTGGGATGCTTGCCTCATTGTCCTGGCAATGACACAGGCATTCTGCACCGCCCCAGCCTCTTGGGGCCTGGCCTCTGGGCAGCGTTGGAAAGCGGAAAGGTGGCTCCAGGCCGGAGCAAAGGCGGAAAGGTGGTTCTGGCTGGAGCGAAGGCAGGGCTGGCAGCCAGGGGAAGGAAGGCCCTTTCTTGCACGAATCTTCGTGCATTGGGCCTCTAGTCTATATAATAAAAGCCCAGTGACCGTTAACAGCAGAAGGACCAGAATGACCAGTCATTATGACACACACTGACCACCAGGGGACAGACGGTCAACACAGGAGCTGCTCCCTGGTGGTCAGTGTGCTCCCACAGCTGGAGCACTGCTCAGCCAGAAGCTGGGCTCATGGCTGGTGAGCACAATGGCGATGGCAGGAGCCTCTCCTGCCTCCATGGTAGCGCTAAGGAGTGGCGAGCCAAATGGTAAGGAGTGAACAGGTGGGCGGTTAGGAGTGAGGGGTTCCGGATTGTGAGAGGGCGCAGGCTGGGCTGAGAGCCCCCCTAACCCCCCACACGAATTTCATACATCAAGCCTCTAGTATTTTACATAAGTAACAAAGATCTATGATTTAGCAAACCCAAGAAGATCTACTGAAAATGTATTAGAGGCTCTAGTCAGTGTCTTCTGTTCCTGTCAAAATATCGTCCCCAGCCCTAACCGGTTTGGCTCAATGGATAGAGCGTTGGTCTGCGGACTGAAGGGTCCCAGATTCGATTCTGGTCAAGGGCATGTACCTTGGTTGCAGGCACATCCCCAGTAGGGGGTGTGCAGGAGGCAGCTGATTGATTTTGCTCTCTCATTGATGTTTCTAACTATCCCTCTCCCTTCCTCTCTGTAAAAAATCAATAAAATATATTTAAAAAATAGTCCCCAATCACCCTTAGAAGATTCTGAGCCTAGTCAGAAAACAGCCATCAAAAGTGAACACTCAGCCCTGGCTCGATAGCTCAGTTAGTTAGAGCATCCTTTTGATGCATGAGGGATACAGATTTGATCTCTAGTCAGGGCACAAGCAAGGGGTGGCCAATGAATGAGTGAATGGGTGGAGCAAAAGATCAATGTCTCTCTCTCTCTCTAAAATGAATTTTAAAAAAATTTTAACATGAACACTTCTACCAGCACATCTATCAACACATGCATAACCTTTGTGCCTGTTATAATGGGTATATTGCCCTTGGTTTTACCCATGGCCAATCCCTTTACTTGTGCACTGGCTCTTATCTTGCTCACTTAATTAAGGACATCGCTCTTGCACTTATTCCCTCTCTCTCACATTATCAGATTTTCCCTCTCCACTGGATCATTCCCATTACCATCCAAATATCCTTCAGTATCTTCCATCTTAACTGGCCATCCCTTGGCCTGATCTTACCCTCCAGCTACTTCCCTATTACTTAGCACCCCTTTCCTGCAAAACTCCTTTCACAAGTTCTCCTTACTCACCTTTCACACTTCTTGACCTCCCATTCTTTCTTGAACCCAGGCCTAACAAGCTTTTGTCCCTACCACTTCACTGAAATAGTTCTGGCTGAAGTCATCAATGACTCGATGCTACTTTGAGCCCTGGGTTAGTTTTCAGTCCTAATTTTACTCCATCTGTCAACAACATCTGACTCAGCTGGCCATTCCCTTCTCTTGAAATGATTTCTTCACCTAGGGCCAGTGGTTGGCAAACTGTGGCTCATGAGCCACATGCGGCTCTTTGGCCCCTTGAGTGTGGCTCTTCCACAAAATACCACGTGCAGGCATGCATGTACAGTGCAATTGAAACTTTGTGGCCCATGTGCAGAAGTCAATACTTTGTGGAAGAGCCACACTCAAGGGGCCAAAGAGCCACATGTGGCTCGTGAGCTGCAGTTTGCTGACCACTGACCTAGGCTATGTGACACCATTTCCCTAGATTCTCCTCTTACTTCATTAGATGTACACCGTAGCTATTCTTTGCAGATACTCCACACCTTCCTATTCTCTAAATACTGGAATGCGCAGGCCTATTTTACCACCTCTTCTCTACATACACTCACTATCTAGGCAATGTCAAATAGTCCCATGGCCTCAGTGCCTTCTGCATGCTGATCACTCTTAAACATACCATATTTCATAAATTCTAAGACATACTTTTCCCACACTCACTGTATTTTAAATTCGTCTGTGTCTTACAGTTGATGACATCTTTTAATTTTTGTCATCCACGCAGGGGTCATGAAGTAATTGTTCTTGACTGCATAGGTGAGAACTCAGTAATATTTATTCATATTATCAACAATCCAGTTGTTCATAAGTCTCAAGATAAAGAAGAGCCACGTCTAATCTGATGCAGATCACAAAATCATGGGCTTTGAGCCCGATATCATGCTTGGGTAAGGTTTTTAGAGACTTTACAGGTGCTGAGTATATTTTGCATGTAGGAGAGATTATAAACAATGGTGGCAGACTGTGGTAGGGTAGTTGTAGTAATGGCCTCATTTAATGGCTTCCCTGTATCCATGCCTGGTGCTTTCTAACTGTAGAGTCCCTTCCCTGTCTCTGAGCTTGGCCTTCTATCTTGCTTTGATCAGTAGAATGTAAGCAAATGTGATTCAAGTAGAGAATTGAAAAGCACTTGTGGCTCTCTGCTTTCCTTCTAACATGATTGGTTTGTTCACTCAATTCTCTATCCCAGCCATAAAAACATTCCTGCATTAGTCTGCAGGAGGGGTATAAGACACAGCAGAGGAGAGCTAAGATGCCTAGTTATCCCAGCCATTTCAGCCAGCATACTATCCAGCTACTAGTACGCAGTCTTAAATCAGCCCACAGCCATGGGCCGGAAGCCAGCCAAGATCAGAAGAATGGCTAAGCCCACCCACATAGAGCTAAATAAATGCAAAATGGCTGGGTTCAAATATTCAGATGGAAACAGTGGCATAGAATACTGCTTTTGGTTGCTGAGGCATAGTTAGGGTTAGTGGATATGTTACAGAAAAACAGACTTAAGTTTCAGGTGAGGGAGAATCATCTAATAAGTTAAAGGAGAGGGGATAGATGGGATATTAATTTATCAAGGGACTGCTATATGCCAGTCACTATGCTAGGTGCTTTACCTTAATTATTAAATTATGGAATATAGATCTTGCAGCAAGCCTGTGAGGTTATTACAATGCCCATTTTGCAGATGAAGAAATAAAAAAATCAGAGAAGTAGTAATTTACTCACGATATCAGTCAGGGTTTCATCAGAAGTGGGATGGAGGGAAGAAGGGAGATGGATAGGGAGCGGAGGGCTTTCTTTCTCTATCCAATTATCCTACTACTTTTGGCTAATTGGGGGCCCTATTCATTGACCTCACTAGCCGTTGGCATGCTCAGTGCAAAAACCTCCCCCTGCACCATCCTGGCCAATAGGGAAACTCCCTAGTACTCCCTGACTATCTATGATAACAACAATGCTGAAAGTGAAATTTGAATTGAGTGTAGATGGAATTATAGAAGAAATAGGGGCTATGAAATGTTGACACTGCTGCTATTAAAGTGACCTAGACCTATAACCTGCAGAACAGATCAAACTATTGACATATTTTTAAAAAGTGGTAGTGACAAAAAGGGTGAAACTTCACATTAAAGGAAGTCTTGAAGACATTTCATGACATTGAAAATGCAAAGGATAAAATGTTAGAAGCTGATCCAAACTAAAAAAAAAGCAAGAGTATGATTTTTGCCAAGGCATTGGGAGGACGCTTGCTTATTTCATATTATAAATTATACAACAAAAGATGATTACTATTCAAATTACTCTTGAGAAATAGAGTATTTTTGAGAAATGAAATAAAGCAATTTAATCTTCGATGTCCCTAATGTTTTAAATTACAGTGTACTAAATAATTTATTTTTTTCATTTTGTAATATATTTATTACCAAGATCAAGCATTTTTAATGCTTGGACAATATAAATGAAAAAATTCAGCTTTTTTTTCTACAGTGAGTTTTTTTTCTCTATGTGTCCCTTTACTATTCACACAAAACACTTCACTTCTGACAATTCTGGTCACAAAATATGTGGAGGTTTTTCCCCAACACCAAGCACTACTCTGTGACACCAGCTGGGTGTCCACCAATTCAACTCAACTCTGACTATCTACCTGGAGGTAATGTTGGGTCCCCCAGGGGTTAAGGGCTCAGTCCAGCCCTATGAGATCTCTACCCCCACTTCTGCCCACATACTTCAGATGCCAGTTAGAAGCCTAAATTATCACCTGTGCTTCTGACCAACTAGATAGAGACTGGAATTTTCAATGACCTTCTTCTTGAGTTCAATGAATTTGCTAGAATAGCTCACAGAACTCAGAGAAATGCTTACTTATGTTTACCAGTTTATTAAAGGATACAGGTGAACACTCAAATGAAGAGATACATGGGATGAGGTCGCAGGGGGTGCTGAATTCAGTGGCTTCTGTCCCCATGGAGTTGGGG
The DNA here is from genome assembly GCF_014108235.1 of Myotis myotis. NCBI lineage: Eukaryota > Metazoa > Chordata > Mammalia > Chiroptera > Vespertilionidae > Myotis > Myotis myotis. Next base: position 40,744,638 of record NW_023416357.1, read on the forward strand.
TAGGTGAATTCATTCATCTGGAAACTCTCCAACCCTGTGCTCTTGGGATTTTATGGAGACTTCCTCACATAGGCATGATCAGTTATTAGCTCCAGTTCTAGTTCCTCTCCCCTCACTGGAGGATGAGGGGTGGAACTGAAAACTCCAAGCTTCTAATCACAGCTTGGCCTTTCTGATGATCAGCCCCCATCCAGGAGCCCACCTGGAGTCTCCTTAAAGACCAAAAGATGCTCCTAATGTTCTTATAACTTAGGAATTCACAAGGTTTTAGGAGCCCTGTGCTAGGGACAGGGTCAGAGATAAGTACTAGAACAAGAGATGCTCCTAGTGTTCTTATCACTTAGAAAACCACAAAGGCCCGGCCTACGTCTCTCAGTGGTTGAGGATCAACTTATGAACCAGGGGGTCATGGTTTGATTCCCGGTAAGGTCACATACCTGGGTTGTGGGCTCAATCCCCGGTGTGGGGAGTGCAGGAGACAGCCGATCAATAATTCTTTATCATCATTGATGTTTCTATCTCTCTCTCCTTCTGCCTTCCTCTCTGAAATAAAAAAAAGTGTATATATATATATATATATATATATATAGAGAGAGAGAGAGAGAGAGAGAGAGAGAGAGAGAGAGAGAGAGAGAGAGAGAGAGAGCAAGAGAATGAATCACAAAGATTTCAGGAGTTCTATGCCAGGAACCAGGGACAGAGACCAATACATATTTTCTATTATCTCACAAACAAAAATTTGTAAATATCACAGGGTAAACTGTAATTTTTTCATTGATAAGGTAATTTTGCATGGTTTCAGCTTGCACAGTCATTTTCTATGATTGTGCGTGGCAGTGCAAAGTGAGCACAGCCTGTACTAAGGAAAACAAGGAGGCAGAGTGCGCTGGAATGACAAGCTGAGTGAAAATCCCCCAGCTCAAAGCAGATGGCCATTCTGCTCTGCTGCTGCCCCAATTGCCTCTCAGGAGCAGGGGGAGGTAGAGAAGCCCTCAGGGGCGATTGGGGCCAGCAACTGCTGCTCGCAACTGCTGCTCACACCTGCTGACAGCACCAAGCGATTGGGACCTGTGCCAGGTGCTGGTAGCGGGTGCGAGCAGCGGCTCCAGTGCTGGCTGTGGTGCGAAAGGGGCCGGCGCAGGCAGCAGGTGTGAGTGCCTGATGGGACCTCACACAGAGGAGCAAAAACTTTTCAGTAACTACCAGAGGCTCACCCTGATGACAGCGACCAGTGCCCTGCTTTGGTCTGGCACCCCTGCTCACCTGCTCCACCATCCCACCACAGCTGACACCCACTATGTTCCATGCATGCCCTCTGGTGTTCAGCACACATCATAGCAACCAGTTGTTCGGTTCCACCATTCGGTCTATTTGCATATTAGGATTTTATATATATAGATAGCCAAGACATGGAAACAACCTAAGTGTTCATCAACAGAAAAGAAAATTGAATATATATATGCAATGGAATACTATTCAGCCATAAGAAGGAAGGAAACCCTGCCCTTTGCAACAACCTGGATCGACTTTGAGGGCATTATGCTAAGCGAAATAAGTCAGTCACAGAAAGGTAAATACCACATGATCTCACTTATATGTGAAATCTAAAAATAAACCCCAAGGTAAACAAAAATGCTGAACTCATAGATACAGAGAATAGACAGTAGTATCCAGAGGTGAAGGAGTGGGAGCGGGGGAATTGGATGAAGATGGTCAAAAGGCACAAACTTCTAGCTATGAGATGAGATAAATAAGTACTGGGGAGGTAACGTACAGCACGATGACTATAGTTCTATGGTATATTTAAAAGTTGCTAAGAGAGTGGATACTAAAACTTCTCATCATAAGGAAAAACCTTTTTATTTCCCTTTTGTATCTATTTGATATGATAACTGTTATCTAAGCTTATTGTGGTAATCATTTCACAATATATGTAAGTGAAGTCATTATGCTGGACACCTTAAACATATGCAGTGCTGCATGTCAATTAGATAGCTCAATAGAACTGAAAGGAAGAATGTTTTCCCCTATAGTTAGTTTATTTAAATATAATGTGTTCCTTTGAAGCTTTTGCTTATAAGAGCAGGAGTTTCTGGCTCTGGTTGCCTGAATGTACATCTTTGCTCCTTTTCCTTCAGGAGACAAGATTGTCTAGGTCACAAATGCCTACCGTCTCAGTTGCTATGTCAGAGAGGATGACAATTCTTATTCCAGTTCTTTCATGTGAAGTCATCCAGGTCATTTAATCTTCCATTGCAGTGACACAATGAAACCCTCTCAGCCTAATGGGTTCAGGCACATCTTTCCTGGGCTGATAGCCAGGACTGAATTGATGTTCTGCTTTAAAAGCAGAAGGAAAGCACAAAGAAAATTTCAAGCCAAGGAATAAGCAAGAGAAAGAAAGAAATACGGTTCCTTTCAGTGGCTCTAAGTGAGAATTTCTCCTTAAAATCCCAACGATGCTCTACAGTGCTGTGCAAGTGATTTGTAAGGCCAGCAAGGACTGGCTGTGCTTAACAGGGTCATTTGATTTTATTGCCTCAGGTGGGACCACTGCTATTTTGGGCCTGATAAAGGAGTCTGCAGTGGCACACGTGAGCAAATTTAAAAAGGTAAATCATGTCTACAATGTGGTCAATTTGTGGGGAGGGAGGGGAGAGGGGAGACTTCTGAGAAGAAAACTGGACAGTGCAATGTGAGATACAACCATAGACAAAACGTATTACATTCCCACATCCCTGGTGTAAAGATACACAAAAGACAGAGCCAGCTGTATTTATAGACGCTCTGCCTCCAGCTCTGAGTGTAATTGGAGAAACTAAAAGACCTGGCTCATTGGGTATATGTCCTTGCTAAGTTCCCATACTTTCTACAATATCTTGGCTTCTGAAGAGTTTTTCTGGTTCTGCCTTTGACTAGCAGTATGACCTTGAACAAGTTACATACCTTTCCAGCCCTGACTTCTTCATTAGTAAAGTGAGAGGATCAAAGGAGATACCTAATGTGTCTTTCTTTTTTTGTTGTTGTTGTTACATGAAGTGTTTTCTTTTTTAAAAAAATATATTTTATTGATTTTTTACAGAGAGGAAGGGAGAGGGATAGAGAGTTAGAAACATCGATGAGAGAGAAACATCAATTTAGCTGCCTCCTGCACACTCCCCACTGGGGATGTATCCACATGCCCTTGACCAGAATCGAACCTGGGACCTTTTAGTCTGCAGGCCGACGCTCTATCCACTGAGCCAAACCGGTTAGGGCCTAATGTATCTTTCAGTTGCATGGCATTGTGACTCTCAGAAGTTCTTCATGAGAAATGCTTTTAATTGGAGGTACATTTGGTGTCAATAAACTAATTTAAAAAAAACATATTAAAAGCCCAACCTTGTTCCAGAAAGGTTTTAAGGTGACTAGCCATCACTTTATTCCTCTGGCTTGCATATATATAAGGAAGTTTCTTTTTTTCCCAGCCCTGCCCCATGGCTACCTTCAACTAAACTGAGACATAGTCTGGGATTTCAGAGGTTTTCAAGAGTATTTTATATTGCATCCTAGATTAATTGGCAGCACAGATTAGCACATGACTGCAGGCAATTGAGATGTACTTATAGAAATAAGCTATATTAAAAATAAAATATCACTCATGTAATAGACAATTAGAAATGCTATCAACTAATTTGGAACAAAATAGGAAGAAATTAAAAAAAACATTTAAATAAAATAATTGTCAGTATACTAATTTAAAGAACTACCCACCACTGCCTATCTACTCTTTATATTTTATCTCAGATGTAGGTTACAAACACACACAAATAAACAAAAAGCAAGCTTTGATTCAACATAAATATTTTCTTAAAATCAAAGTCAATTGGTTATATTTATAGCTCACATATGGCTCAAACTCCTAAATGCTTTAGGAAAACTTGACATTAAACCTCATTTAGGTCTTCAAAGTTCTCATAGAATAATGATAGGCCGTCTAAGTCCTGATTTTCTACACATCTTCCAAAAAGCATATATATCGAACAAGAATAAATGGTCTATAGTTCAAGCATACAGCATAACTAGGATATAGACGATAATATAATTCTCTTTTATTTATTTATCATCAAGAAATAAAAACAGAGCCAACTCATGAGCTATGCCAGCATGGAGAGTCGGGCTGATACTGGCAGTGGAGGAGTGAAGGTGAAATCTCCCCCCATAAAAAGAAGGGCTGCTGTGAGTAGAGAATACTAACATTATAGCTGTGCCAACAACTTTCATGTGATTGCCTTTCATTATATGCCCCATGAAGTCAGGAAATGAAAGGTACTCAACATCGGTGATACGGCATCCTTGCCATAAATGTTTGACCTCAACTGACTTCCAGGACAGAGCCAGAAGAATTTAGGATGTGGGGTATTTTTTAGACCAACTGACCTGGACCCTAAAGAAGATTTAGTGTCATGAAGAACCAAAGGAAGTAGAAAATAGTTTCAGACAGTGGCGCTGGGGGTAAGGGGGGAGGGGGATAATGAGATATAATAACCAAATATTATGTGTGGATCTTGACCGGATTCTGGGTGGTTGCACAGCTATTATGGCCACCTGATGGAAGGAGGGAAATTTTCATACAACCCTGTGTTGCATGAGGTTATTGAAGTAATGTGTTATTTTTTAGATGTGACAATGGTGATGTGGTTGTTGTGTAGGAGAATGTCTTCACTCATGAGAGATGCAAATTAAAAAATTTAGGGGTGAATTGCCATGAAGTCTGGAGTCTACTTTGAGATGGTTTGGAAAAAGGGAAGCATGCCTATACACAGTGAGTGATAGAGTGGATGTGATGGAACTCTAACAGCTGATCGATCTAATTGTTTCAACCTTTCTGTGGGTTTAAAATTTTTCAAAAGCAAAAGAGAAAGGCATCTTTCATTAAGCCTTTGAGATATTTATCTGACTATAGCAAACTTTCTGGTAACATTGTCCAAGTGCTCATATAATTTTACTCTCCGACTGCAAGCAGAGAGGAGAAAGACAGGAGGGAAGCTCATGCATCTGCAAGTACCAGTTTGCTTCATACAAATGTTGTGCCTGTCTGGAGTTTCTGACACAGTGTTTCCCAAAGTGTGGCCAGTGAACCACTTGTGAGCCTGCACAATGCTGGGCCTGCCCCAGATCTGCTAGAACTCAGGAGGTGGGACCCAAGAGTCAAAATCTTAGCCAGTTTCCTGTGAGTCTTTGCATACTCAAGTTCCAGAAGCTTTGCTCTAGCAACTGACTCCACACTCAACACCACCAACCCCACCCCTAATGACATTTAGTATGAACATTAATTTGCATTGTAAATTATTTTTAGCAACAATTAGTGTGAACATTAATTAGCACTGTAAATTGTTTTTAGCAACATTTAGTATGAACATTAATTAGCACTGTAAATTGTTTTTAGCAACACTTAGTATGAACATTAATTCGAATTGTAAATTGTTTTTAGCGGGCTACATTAGAATTTAAAAAAATAAGGCATGTAGAGAAAGAACAATATGATAGCAAATCCAGAAGGGTTACACTCCTTGAGGAGGTTCCCAACGTGGGTGCATCACTCAGCTCAGACATAATTCCACATTTCCAGTATGGAATTAAGTTTCACCCATTACTATTCCACTGTATTTGTAGTATGACTTCTTACACAGACCTCTAAGTCAAATGCATTTAATTCCTAAAATAATCACAGCTTCTTTCTCTCCCCTTCCTCTACCCACTCTCATTCCCCCACATGATTGTTCACAACTCTGATTGTCATGTTTAAATAGAACAACAGCTTTCAGAGTGACTTCTTCACACTGGGTTAAGATTTTATATGAACTAGATAGAGGACATAACCTAGTACCATCCACTGCAATCAACAAAACTTGTGCCTAAAGGAAATAAGATAAGGCAGTTAAGATTTGATAGGGGTGGAGGAGGGATGACAGGCTGAAAGAGCATACTGGAAGTGTGGAATTACATCTGAGCCTGGTGGTGCAACAAAGTTGAGAACCCCCATCAGCTGGGGCCATGAGAGGGCCCAGAGTTCAGAGAGTGCTAAGAGAGAGAAAGTGGTGCCAAGGATGGGCCAGAGGGCCATGGGAAAATAATTTTGCATACAGAATTTGGGGAAGGAAAGGAACATTTTTAATATTCTATTTACAAGTAATTTGGACCATATGGACAAGTTCTTGGTTGTGGACCTTGACTGTAGGTACTAAAACATCAGCCTTAAGTCATTTGCACTGGAGTTCCTCTTAATGCAATGCCTTTTGAGTCTCCTGGAAGAAAGCACTACTTCCTCATCCCAATCAGGAAAATTTGGGATTGACATCTGAATGAGAGCTCATCAAAGGTGCAGCACCATTTCCATAACCTCTGCTGTTCACTGGTGATAAGGGAAGAACCCTGGGTGGTGGGGAGTGGCAGCTAGTGGATAGTGGGTTTCTTTGGGGTTGATGAAAATGTTCTACAATAGATTATGGTGATAGCCGCACAACTCTGTCAATGTACTAAAAACCACTTGATTGTACCTTTTAAATGGATGAATTATATGGTGATGTGAGTTATATCTCAATAAAGCTGTAACACATGTATTTAAATCAGTAAAAGCATATCTAAGGGTCACAAAGAAGAGAAAAAGGTGAGGTCTCTTTGGAAATTACAATTTGATTCTCTGGGAAAACTTCTAAACTATGCACCAGAAAGCCAAGGACAATTCAGGAAACTTCTTGTTATCTAAGTTGGGAGGAGAGTAATTATGAAACTTCCCAAGAAACATGGATAAAAACGATAAAAATAAAAGATGGATTCTTTTGCATAACCTGCCCATTACTTCTGTGTTTTTTAAGTAGGTAAAGTAACCAGAGGGAATATAAAGAGGAGCTAAGAGTGTGGGCTACATTTCAGGACAAATTTCATGTATTATTTTTTAAATATATAGCATATCTTAAGAGCTAACACTGAGATGATGTAGGCAGACAGATGAGTGGGATTGTTCAGGTACTGTTATTATAATAATTGAATTTTCAGAAACAGAAACTCATAGATAGACAAGTGTGACTTCCAGCCTATATCTCCTCTGCTATGTAATGTTTCAGGGGCCTCAAAACCCTCTACTTCAATTTGTTTGTCAGGGACAGTAATGTCTTTTCTTTAAGCAGTGTTACCCAAAAACTCCTTAGGTCTTGGGGATGAGGAGGGGGGTAGGAAAAAAATGTGACTATCAAGTAAGGAGCCTTGCGGCCTTGCAAATCTCAGAAAGTGGAACTACGGAGCTAGTTGAGGTCTGAGGTCTGGGCATCTGGGTCAGGACATCCCATTTCCCAGGGCTCTGGGGTGTGTAGAGCTGAGAAGACTAGGGGGTATCTTGGGGAGAAAACAAAGCAAAAGTCAGGCAGACTGTCTAAGTGAGTCGCCAATCACACAGGTTGAAGAGAGAAACCATGTGAGAGAAGAGGGTTTGAAGCAGAGGATGGAGGTGAGGCTAGGAGTCATCTCAGTGGTCATTATGGAGTGCTGCAGGCTCTTACAGGTTGGACTAGGGAATGGCTCAAACTCAAAGACTCACTCCCTATTCCTAATTCCATCTCAATTCCTTGGGCCAAATCAAAGAATGATGAAAGCCCGTAGTTTCAACAGCCAGGCAGTCAGCAAAATCTCCAAGGATAATGGTGTTTAAGGATCTCTGGAGTGATAGCCAGATCCATTGCTAAACCATCCTCACTACCAAAAGTTTATTTGTTACATCAGATTGCACAGTTGTTGCAAGTAAAACCCATTTCTTAGCCCTGGCTGGGTAGCTCAGTTGGTTAAAGCATCGTCCCAATACACCAGGATTTCAGGGTTGATTGCTGGTCAGGCAAATACAAGAATCAACCAAGTAATGAATAATTAATTGGAACAAAAAATCAATGTTTTTCCTCTTTCTCTCTCTCCAATCAATCAATCGATCGATCAAAAAACAAACAAACATTTGCTTACCCTGGCCATTTACTGGCTGGGCTGGTACAAGTGTTGGAAGCCAATTAAGCTCTCTAAGGGTTAGTCTCCTCATTTGTAAAATGGGCATAATAATAGGGCCTACCTTACAGGGTTATTATAAGGATCACATGAGATGAGACTTAAAAAGCACATAGATTAGTCCTTAGCACGGGGTATGCATTGCCTTCGGCATCAGAATCAGCGTTATTGTATTTGTGTTGTTCTCAGTGATACTGAGGCTCATATCCTGGGGTTTGGGCTAATCAAAAAAGCTCCTGTCTGGCAGCTAGTGGTATCCCTAGATTTCTTGGTAACACTTGTGACCAAGAAAATGTCATATTGGCCTGCTGAGTGCTCGTTGTGTGATAGGCCCTGGTGTGTGTGTTTTATTTAGGGTATATCTTTTTAACTTCAGAATAACTCTGAATAAACAGACCATTTAGGGAGCAAGCTCAGGATATTAAAACTCTGTCACTGTTGTTCCTCTGATATTCTTCAGTTTCCATGCCTTCCATCATTCTAGTCTATATATTTTTAGCTTTCCCTAAATCATTACCTACCCAAGTTCCACTCTTTCTGGCCAGGCCATCTTTTCCTTGATGCATTTACTGAGCTTCATCATCATCATCATCATCATCATCATCAACAACAACAACAACACATCAACAACACATACACGTTGCTCCCTAGTCTGTAAGTTTTTTGAGGGCAGAGTACAGTGCAATGTGCATAGCACTTGACAACAGACATTGTACTTGAACAAATGACTGAAATTTTCTGAGTCTGAGTTTCTTCATTTGTAAAAAGTGCATGGTAATATGTAACTCATAGTGTAATTGTGAAATTGATTAAATAAAATAATAGGTGGAGAATTCTTAGTTTAGTCTATGGCACATAGTAGGTGTTTAATAAGCATTAGCTCCCTTCTCTTTATGTTTATATCACAGTGACCCTTAGCAAAGTTCTTCTCACCTTATTCTACTACTACTATATGAGAGAAACTTGGCAAAATTAGGAGGAAATTGGGAACATCTTTCTTTACATTCATTTAGCAAATATTTACCGAGCATCTACTATGTTCAAGAAACTGCAAGGTATTGGGGATCTGAGCGCATGACCAAGACAAAGACTTGGCCCCCATTGAGCTTTTCATTGAAGGAATTCTTAGGAGACCTTCCCGAACTTTTTCTCCAAATTAATGAGAGGTCTTCCATCTCATGTGACTTATGGGAATTAGCTGTAATAGTTCAAAGCAAAAGTATTAGGAACAGTAATCTTTTTGCTTCCCTTGCTTGTTTGCTGACAAGGAGATTCTCTTAAGTTTGGACAGCTGTTTCTTGGTCAAGGCCAGGAAGAAAACCCAACACACGTAGCAAAAAGGCTTCCCTTTCCATTTGCTTTGTCCATGAAGGTATAGGAAAATTTCTAGATTGATTGATTGATTGATTGATTGATTGATTGATTGATTTTTAGATTCTGGCAGGTCCAAGAGCTGTGTGAATTTTCACCACAGCATGATGAAGAGAAAACGTCCTCTTTTCCCTACATTCTTTACAGAATTAATGAATGGCTTCACTTACATTTTTTAAAATAAAAATTGAACATCTATACTTGAATGTCTCCTTAGGGTGGAGTCTAAAGACACCAAAGACTTCTGAGGGTGAGCCCTGGTCTGTTGCAGCAGGGAATCCCGTGGAATTTAAACAGGCTGCATCGTACCAGTATATTGCTGGTGTGGAACTGTACTTTGTGCTGATGCCTGTTGGCCCAGAGACTGTTCAGGAGGAGTTAGAAACCTCTAGAGATGAAGGATGTTCCTGACCTCTATCTACAGAACCAAATGGATTTCAGGAATAACGCATTTAAATTGGAATTGGAACCATTTATTCTCTCCACTTGCCCAGATGATTCAAAATTCTAGGCTTAAAACTTTGAAGGCTTCCTGGCCTCTTCTCTGTCACACTCCATCTCCACACTACAAGAAATCTTCCTGGCTCTACCATCAAAACATGTCTAGGATCCGATTATCACTCACCTCCTCCACTATTGTCACTGTCCAGGCCACCGTCATCTCCTGTTTGAATTACTGCAGGAACCTCCTGTGAAACCCTTTGCTCCTGTCCTTGTCCCCAAGCAGGGGTTCAAAATATTCCACCCAAAATATGCCACTTTGAGGATCATATTGAGCTGAAGGCATTTGAGATTCAACAGATTAAAAAAGAAGCTTTTGTGGAGCCCTTATCTGACTGGAAGCAGAAACTCTTGAGAAATGAACGTGGTCCTAAATCTCTCTCCTGGGAAGTTCCTTGGCCAAAAAGAAGTTGGAGAGTTGGCACCGAGATCAACCTGTACAAACAAACCTTGCTAAGACAGCCCTTTTCTTCTTCCTTTATCTTCCAGTTTCCACAATATACTTACTTTCCCACAGCTTGCAGCCCCTGGAAGCCTAAAATCCCCTTTCCTTTGTCTTGTCATGTCTCAGTCTATTGCTCTTTGCTAAAAAATTGCACATAAACTCTCAATCCTATCTACTTCTTTGAGTCTTCACTTCTTTTCTAGGAAGACCCTCCCCCCATTACATAAAAATTAACATCAAGTAAAATTTGTATGCTTTTCTCCTACTAACGTCTTTTGTCAGTATAATTTGCAGGGCCCCAGCCACTGAAACAAAAGAGGGTAGAGGAAAAAGAGCTATTCCCCCCTGCCCAGGCCTTTCTCCATCCAGAGTGATCCTTTAAAATTTAATTCAGATCATGTCACTGCTCTCATCAAAACTCTGCAGTGACTCCCCACCTTACTCAGAGTAAAGTCAAAGTCCTTAGGATAGTCCACAGGCCCTACAGGATCTGGCTTCCACGACCTGCCTTACCACACCTTTACAAGCCCCTTGCTCACCCTCTAGCTACACTGAATTCATGCTTTTCCTCAAACAGGCCTTCCCATGGAAGCTTCACTCTGCATGCCATGTTCTTCCTCCCGAGATCTCCATGGTGCACCACCTCAGTCCTTCAAATCTTAGGTGTCAACTCCCCAGTGGGTGCGCCCTGTTCATCCTACTAAGACTACCTCCCACTTCCTGGCATTCCCAACACTCTTTCCTGCTTCAGGATTTATTGCCTTCTGATACAATAGCAGATGTATTTATACATTTTGCTTATTGTCTATCTTCTCCCACTAGACTACAAACTCTACCAATGCAGGGATTTTGTTTTGGTTTGCTTTTCTCTGCAGTATCCCCAGTACCTAGAAGAGCACTTGTTACATGGTTAAGAGTTCAAGACCTATTTGTTGAGTGAATATGTTGTTTTTTTCAGAAGGAATCCATTGCAGCCCTTAAGTAGGGTGGTGGGCCCCAGTCTCTCTCCCTGCTCTTTTTGGAGTGCCAAGAGGTGAATAATCACCGGGAGCCTAGCTGTAGGCTCAATCACGCCTTCATGCCTGCTTCTCAGTATAGGTGATCACTCACTGCTAATTATCCGGGAAAAGACAGCTGAATTATGATTTGCTTGTGCAGCAATTTTCTTAAAATGGATCAATGTGAGTATTCAAGGGGATGAATCTTACAAAGTCTCTGACTTCAGTCTTATGTAAGTCTTCAGTTTTCAGGTAGAAAGACAAGCAAGCTCCAAAATTCTCTTTTAAGAAATCATCTTCCTCCTCCCTCTTTCAGTTTTTTAACCCTTTAATGTTCTGGCCAACTGTTGAGAGAAAAACAGGAAAGTAAGTCAATATAAGAGATCCATTTTAGTTATTCTGATGATATTGAAACTACTTTGCACTCATACTAATACTAAAATTGGCTAAAAACATAGACACTTCAGCTTCAGTGCAGTGTCTTTGGCATCATGTAGCTTATTAGGTGCTAGAGGGTATAAAAAGAAGAGTCTAGATCTAGATAGTATTTCTTAAGTCTGCAAGGATTCAGGTTAGGAGTTGGAAATGTCTCTTTTTAGTGCAATTAGCAGCTACATTATGGAACTAAATTTAGGAAGAAGAGGAAGGTTCTAAAGAGAATTGCCCAGTTTAGACTCCTCATCTTATAGAGCATATTTCACTAATGGGATCATTAAAGCCCTGCATTATGTTTGACCCAAAACAAAGTACAAGCACATTTCCTGTCTACAGAACAGCACTGACTGTTTTCAAACAACAAGGTCTTGAAGGCAGGTAACAATAGAGGCACCCTTTCACACCCTCCAAGAGGCAGCCTGTGTGGGTGGATGGTGTGTGGTAGTAGATGGCATGTGCTTAGATAAGTAACATTTTTTTAAAGAGGAAAAAGAAAACAGAAAAATACTGACAATGAAACTCACGGGTTCTATCAAGATACACCAAAAACTTTTAATTTTCACAGCTGACATGACAGGGCTTAGCTAGAATTTGAAGAAAAGATACCTTCCCACCACCAAGGAAAATAGAGAAAAAAGAAGTAGCCATTTTGACATGGCCAGAGAGGATCTCTAAGATTCTAAGGCTCTGGCTTCTACATATTTTATGTTGAGTTTTAAACTTTATTAGTAATAATAATTGAAGTAATAGTCATTATTTATTGCTTGCTAAGGGCCAGTAACCAAGCTAACCATCCAACTTTCTCACTTAGCCTTCATGGGTTGACACTGAACCACTGAGTCACACCAGCTGGCTAAAATGATTTCAATAATCACTTTTATAAATAAGCTAGAGAATATATCATAAACAATGTTATGTATATAATTGTTAGTATATTAAATTTTATTTCTGTTTGGAGGTTTTTTTCTTCTCTGATACTTAAAATAGTGTGACCCAATGGAAGGAACATGGGCTTTGAAATCTGAATAGAGTAGGAAGTAAAGGAATTACTTTTCTTATATACCTGAAAAGTCCATGGGTTCCCTGGGTTCAGGGATGACTGCATTTAAATACTTACAAGGTATCATTAAGACCAATTTCTCTCTGTCTCTCTTCTTTCCTTTCCACTGTGTTGATCCCATTCATAGCAGGCTTCTCCCTCTCCTTTTAGTAGGAAGAGGTCATCAGCCATTGTAGGTATCTGCTTTCAAAATCCCATTGCAATTGAAAAGAGAGAAAAACCCTTCTTTTGATTTCTGTGGAAAAAGCCAGGCAATTCTCTCTGATAGGCTGTGGTTGTGTCACATGACACTTCTGGCCACTATGCCTGATCAATTGTGCCCTGTGTCCTACACCAACGCTGGGGCCGCAGAGTCAACCCAGCCAAACCACAAGGAGGGGGAGGAATGGTGGGCAAGCAAAACCAATGTGTCCCCACTACAGATTTAGACACATACCAGTTTAAAGCCTCCGAGGATCTTACTACCTTGTGTAAATCACTTATCCGTTCTCTGTTAAATGGTATAAATGGTAAAAAATACCAGCATCCGGGATTCCTGTGATGATGTTACGAGTGAAAAACTTAGAGCCCCTTATTCAGTGTGGACTGCAGAAGGCACTCAATAAAAGGCAGCCTGAATTTAGTTCGCTTGGTATTAAATAACGACACGAACATGGTACCGTTGTGACTGCCTCTGTTGTGGAAAACCTCCAGGGCATGGCTTTCTCTCTGCCCCACTCCACTCACAGAGAGAATCTCCTTGCCAGGTTCAATAAGCAAAAGTGATGAGTGTCATTAGCATTACTAAAATGCACACCTGCATTAGCTGCATCAGAGCAGCTGTGTTTACTAAAATTCACCAACCTTTCCACAGTAATTTCTCACTCATTACTGAGAGGTGGAGAATTATATTCTATTTGATTATAAATATACCCCCTATAATTTCATCATGAAAAAATAAACTTCGCATTAGCCCTGTGCAGCACTCATTGCCATTCTTTCCCTGACTCCACCTAAGGCTCCATAGGCCCCTCCTTTCACCTCCAGCATCACTTTGCTTTTCTACTGAATAGGTACCTTATGTAGCTGCACCAACAGGCAGAGAAGGGTCACTGTGCCCGCAGGAATGACTGATCCTGAGTCACTGGATTATTGCTCTCAGAGTACAGGGAGGACCATATATGGAACATAGGTTGCCCCCTGGAACGCCTCTTTGTCCCTCCTGACCTAATAGTACAAATAAATGGAAAACTGAGACCTAATCAGAAACTGTCATTCCATGGGGTCTAATACTTTATCAGTAATAATGAGTTAGTTTTATTAAGTAATCTCTATCACTGAGTCTTAAAAATAGGACCTTAACCAGTAATTCCTCATTTGTCTTCATAGTGTAGATTAATATTTCTTCTGAGATTTCAGATTTAGCCAATACAAACAGCATTTAACATCAACTACAGCCACTCACTTTTAGGAATTCTTTTTCATCTTATCCTGCTGATGGCCTGAGGCCATCGATCTGGAATCTGGCCAAAAGGGACATAAGATAGTAGGGTGTTTTGGTTTTTTGTTTTGTTGTTGTTGTTGTTTTAAATAAGATTAATATGAAGATTAGTTTTCTTTGTTTGCAAGCATTATTTTCCCTAGTAAATAACAATGCAACTTACGTTAGTTGAATTCTTGAATTTATATATTTACCATGAACACTCAATCAATAACTTAATAGGTTCTATTTTATGAAACTTGAATATGTGAATTGTATGAGTTTAATAAAGTGACATTTCCAAGCACAGAAAGAAGAAAATGGTTGATCATTACAAATGAATGTTCATTCTAGAAAGAAACTGCATTCTGTTATTAATAGCATTTATTTACCTCTCTACAGGTCAATTTTTATCAATCCTTTTAGCTGCCTTCGTGGCAATTCTAGTGTCCTATCTTTGTACTGTTTGACATTTATCTTACTATCCCCAATACCTAGCAAGACACCTTACACATTGTAAAAGCCAAATTAATATTTGGGAAACTGAACTTGATTTGAAAAATATAAAATTACAAGCGATACAGGAAAGGCCTAAAGTTCCTTTAGCTATTTATTTGTCCTAGTAATATCAGTTTTATTGATTTCCTGGAAAAGTCATTTTATAATTGGAAGGACAGTTTTGCTAATGATTCATTTGTAACTTCTCTACCTTTCATTTCATCCCATTAATCCCTTGGAAGTTTTTAGTTTCATAATTTAATTATTAAAAGTACATGGTCTTGAATCATGATGAAATCTTTTAAGTGGCCTTTTATTGTATTAAGATTTTATAGGTGAGTAAAAGTTATTTGATCTTATTCTTTATTAAAAATATATTTTTACTGATTTCAGAGGGGAAGGGATAGGGAGAGAGAGAGATAGAAACATCAGTGATGAGAATCATTGATCAGCTGCCTCCTACACACCCCACATTGGGGATTGAACCCTTGACCCAGGCATATGCCCTGACCAGAAACTGAACCGTGCCCTCCTGGTTCATAGGTTGACGCTCAACCACTGAGCCACACAGGCTGGGCTAATCTTTTCCTTAAAATAAAAGTCATCAAAATTATTGACTACTGTTGTGTCTTCTGAAACTTTCCTTGGATTATTTGTAGTCTTCATTCACTAAAGCAGGCATTAACAATCACATTGAACAGAACAGAGAGCCAAGGTTAAAATGATTTATTCCTGACCATTTTGCAGCATGGCAAGGCCAGGTGGAGAGACTGAAGCTCACTAAGACAGCTTTCCTCTGCCTCTCACTCTTCCAGGTGCCTAATGCCTAACAGCTGCATCAACTCACCCGTGTCATTTAGTGCACTCAAAGATGATTTGCTTTTCTCAGCATGCCTGGTGCATCAACAGATGCCTTCTTAGCTTCAGAATATCAAAGTATCTTCCCAGGTACCTGACTTCCCATGAGTGGCAGGTGGTAGAAGAACAGAACAGTGCATACTTCAGTAACACCAGTCCCAGCTTCTGACCCACACTGCTCTGTATTTTCTTTCATCTGTGCCATCTCAGGTATTGCAACAAATCGAGTTAGCACTGTAGAGTGTTTTCACCATATCACCTGCTAAGACTATCCCACAACAATTCCTCTTTATCATCTTTACACCAGCTAAAAGGCAGCCCTCTGCTGGGAAACATCACCTGCTCTCAGAAGACAAAGGCAGGAGGTAATTGGCCATTGCAGGGCCATTGCTATGGACTGAATATTGATGTCCCTTCCAAATTCATGTGTTGAATCCCTAATCCCCACTGTGATGGATTTTGGAGATGGGGCCTTTGAGAGGTAATTGGGTTTGGATGAGGTCATGGGAATGGAGCCCCTGTGATGAGTTTGGTACTTGTATAAGGGAATGAAGGGACCAGAGTGTTTTCTCTCCGCCATGTGAGGACATAACGAGATTCTGTCAGATTACCTCTATAAACATTGTTCCTGGCTTTCAGGCTGCTTTATTCCTCCTCAAAGCAGTGCTTTGCTATCAAAATAAAGTAATTGAGAGCATCCCAATGGAATAAGATATAAGGACTTAAATAGAAGGCAGCTCCATCTTTTCTAAAGGATAATTTGGGGGGAACTTTTGAAATGTTCAGAGGCATGGTGTTTGATCTAATAAATCTAGATTATGTCCAGGAAATACACATTTTTCAAAAGCATTCCATATGATTCTGGGTCAGCCATCCCAAAACAGGCATTTAGCAGCGATATGTGTCTGTGAGTATTTGTAGGGGGTGGGGGGTGGTATTTCTTTCCATACCACTACCCCTAGTCCTTCCCAAGGCAAGCAGTGTTACCAGCTTGGCATAAATACCTCCATACTTTGCACCATGCATATATATATATATATATATATATATATATATATAGAGAGAGAGAGAGAGAGAGAGAGAGAGAGAGTTATTTAATCATATTTTAATAAAATGGAATATTACAAATTAGTCTGACTTTTTCTTAGTATTGTCTCAAGGACTCACTTCAGTATATATATACACACACATACATGCAGGTTGTTTAGTGAAATTCCTGGCCTTTATCCACTGGATGCCAGTGGCCCTCAGTCCCCAGTTGTGACAATCAAAAATATCTCCAGATATTGCCAAATGTCCCCTGGGGCACATAGTCACTCCTGGTTGAGAATCACTGATATAACTTATTCGACTCTTTCCTGTTAATGGGGATTCAGGCCATTTGCTGGAATTTTTGGTCCCACTCTGCAATAAAAATCTCCTATAACAACATTGCTTCTATTTCTGTAGGGTAGATTTTCGCAAATGGTGTTGCTAGGCAAGTTGATAGGCATTGTCAGATTACTTTCCTAAGAGCACGCAGCAATTCACATTCCCGCCACAGTGCCTGAAAGAGCCCCTCCACTCTCACTAGCACTGGATATTAACCATCATGTTTGTTTTTTTCTATTTGCTAGTGAGATGCATTAAAAAAACAAACCGTGTTCCAATGTTGCTTTGAACATTGTGAGCATGTCGTCCCTTATTTATTGGTCATTTGCTTTTCATGTTCTATGAAACCTATCATGTTCTTTGCCTATTTGTTGTCTGTGTTTTTCATTTTCACCAATTTGGAGGAGCTCTTAATTAGGCATATTAACCCTTTTCATCAGTATTGCAAATAGTTTGGTTGATTGGTTGTTGTTGTTTTGCAGTCCATCATTTATCTTTTGAATTTGTTTTCTGATGCTATAATTTTTTTCCATTTTATAAGGTTAATCTGTGGAAAAGTCTTTCCTTTTTAATATAGGGAAGTACAAGGGGGAAGTGACTTGCTCAAAGTTTCATCTTCAGTTAAAGGTAGATCAGAGACAGGACACAGATCTCCACTCGGGGCTTCCCTTTACCCAGAAGGGAGCTGCTCTTCCCACTCTGCCCTGCCCTCTCCACTCCATCTGTGCATGTTTACAAACAACTAGCAGAATGGATTTGAAAATGCAGGACAGCAAAGTGTAATCAAATATCATAACATGATAACAACCCACGTGCCTTGAGTACATAATAATTATTTTATGTTGCCCTTTTTAGCCATCTAAACACCTAAGCAAAACTTGGGGAGAGATTGCCATCCCCCTTGGCACATATGCAGGGTACCAGGGATAGAGCAGATGGCTATGGGGCATTCCTGGTGGGGATTTCTGCCAGCGAGCATTCAGTGAGCAGGCTCATAGATAGTTTAAGTGAGACAGCCTAGCCCTGGAGGCTAATGTGTTCACATGGCATAATGTCTTTTCACAAACCGCTGGGCTGTTTATCTGTGGCAGAAGGAAGCAGGGCTTTAGAAGCTCTGCCTAACACCATAAACATCATATCACATTGGAAATCTATTTCCTGTAAAAGAATGAATGTATTAGGAAAATATTCCTTGAAATGTTATCACATCTGCTAAAATTGTGTATTTTTGAAAACAAAATAAAAATCCAAATCTTTATTCTCTGTATTGAGGCACTGAGCCCATTAATTTCTACATGCAAGATTTGCCACACTGTTTGATACATACTTGCAGCGGGATACCCAAAGAAATGCAATATGGTGACCAAGAGTTTGTGTGTTTAATAGCACATTGAAAAAAAATGGAAGTCAGATGGCCCATCTCTGCTGTATCACTCCATTAACCTTCTGTACAACTTCAGGGAAACCAATGAAAGTATTAACGCTTGTTCGTGCCTGACCATTTCAAACATGTGTGGATGCAAAATGAATAACAAACACTGGGAAATTTTAGCTTAGATGAGAACTCTTTTCAGAAGTTTGTCTGGATTACTGAGTCAGTGATTTTCAATCAGAATGGTGGGCGGTGGATGGAGAAGGAATTTTAAAACTACGCATCTCACCTGGGATTCTGACACGCCCTTTTATAAGGCATCCCCCCCCCACCACCACCACCACCAAAGGTACAATCAAGTAAGCCGATTACAGTTAGAAATGATGAGGTACCTCAGGTGAGTGGGGCATGGGAAAAGATTCAACAATACTGATTTGAATATCTGAAGAGATTTATTCAAGTGGAAATCAGCCTGACAAATACACACACACACACACACACACACACACACACACACACACACCAATACTACTAAAAGGAGGCTGTAGGTGATACTGTGCTGGGTGCAGAGAAGAGTACAAATATAAATTTTTTCGATGTACTTTTTTTCAGCTTCCAGTCAACAGACATTGGCGAGCCTCGCATAGTACTGTTCATCATACAAATACTTACTGAGGGTCTGTTAAGTGGAAGACTGTGTGCTAAAATTTCTAAGATGTGATCTCTACCCTAAGAAGCCCAAGGTGTGATCCCTTACAGCCTACTTGACGCACTTAGGCAAGAACACAGAGAGTACTGGGACCGAGCAAACACCAATACCCTATCCTCCCACTGTATGTACATGGAAATCCTGGCTAAACTACAACAAATGAAATATTTTAAATACAGTTGAATCCAAAATAAGTAAGGAGAAATTTCTGGTAAGCAAGTGAAGAAAGACCTTAAAGCCATAGAAGTGAACAGCTGCCTGGGGGGCAGGGTGTTGGATCTGGACAAAAGCCCTGACATCTGAGCGGGGGTTGAGGATAGGGTGTAGGAAGTTCGTGGGTACATGAGAGTGAACTCGGGCCTGCTCAAAGTAAAACTGGGCCCAAGACGATTTTCAGAAAGCTGGGACTTCCTCAAGGATAAGGAGGGGAAAACAGCCGTTCACCAACTCAGAGAAAGATTAACAAGTGTGCCTTTTACTAGGGCTTTGGGGGGATAAAAGGGTCCTATAGGAAATCAAAACATCAATTCTGTATCACTAAAAACAAACAAATCCTAGTTCTTGGTAGGTAAAACCCTCTGGAGCACTCAGCAGAATCAAATCAAAGCAAAAAGTATTAAGTGGAAATATTTTCACAACTGAGAGTAAATTAGACTCATAGAGGAAAAAGGAAAAACAACAGAAAGTGAACTCATAAACCAAAATTACGAACCACACAAAGGAACGATCCATTAGCAGAAACAACAGATCCAGGCAGCAAGCTGGGGCTCAGCACCTTGTTTTTGTCTCCCAGGACCACTGTCATTCATTGCCTAAGGTTCCATCTTGAAAACTGTTCTTTCATATATTTTGTCTGGAGTTTCTTTTTTGTTGTTGTTGTTTCAGATGGGAAGGAAAATCCAATTCCTGTTGTGCTATATTAGCTGTAGGGAAGTACACAGTATTTTTTAAGGATGGTATATGTTTATTAAACATTATCTAGACTATTGGCTAATTGAGCAATGTAAAGATAATCCAAAATCAGTTTGGCGATATGTCTTCATTTATAAAATCAGGTTGGGAGAGTAACCATGGCATGTCACTGGAGCCTTTTTTGTCGCAGATGAAAGTTCCTTCTGCTGTTCACACTGCAAATCAGGACTTGTTTAGTTCTAGCACCTTGTAATCCACGTATTCATGGTTCAGCCCCACTTCTCAATGTGCATGCACATTGGTCAGACAATAATTTATAGGATAGGGATATCTGAAAAGCTTCCAGGTAATGCCAGTGATTGGCCTGCCTGAATGAATGGGTACAGTACAAATCAGGGTTTCTCAGCCCCAGCACTATTGACACTGTAGGGTGGATCGTTTTTGTTTTCGCTGGAGGGAGCACTTTCCTGTGCTCTTTAAGATGTATAGCAGCTTCTTGGCTCTACCCACCAGCTGCCACCCCCACTCCCAGTTGTGACAACCTAAAATGTTCCCCCAAACTGCCAAATGTCCCCCAGGAGACAATATTGCCTCCAGCTGAGAAACAAATTAAATCTAGACCTTAATTGCATTTTATTAATTTCTATATCCCCAGCACTCAGGAGAATGCACTCAATAAATGGCTGTGCAATTAACAAATAAATGAATGAATGAATGAGTAGCATGCATAGATGAATGTCATCAGTCCTTGTCTTATAGAACAAGGATCCTCAGAGCTCACTGTTCTTAATAATCACTGGAGTTCTTATTAAAATGCAGATTCTCCAACCCCGATCCCAGGGAGTCATTTAATATATATGAGGTGGGGCATGGGAATTTGCATTTTAACATGGGTTATAGTGATTTCTCAGTCAGAATCTGAGAAAGCCCCGAATCCAACTACAATGCTAAAAAGTATTTATTAGAGGGAAAAAATACACCAATAATAAAGTCTCTAGCCATGTTTACCTATCCTATTCAGTAAGCATATGTAATTTCAGGGACAGGTAAACAAATATTTGGCTCCTCCACAGGTCCAAGAAGAATTTGCTTTAAAAAAAAATTCAGCTTAACCTACAACTGTACATTATGATGCCAGTTACCATGTGATGTTTACTTTGGGATAAAAATCAGAATGTCAGCTTAGAGTTCAATGTGGCATCTTTTGACTAGTGCTCTGAGTAGAACCATCAACCAGGGTCTATAATCAGAGCAAGTTCTTGAAATGGGTTCAGTTTCTGCATCGGCCACTTCTTTCAGAACTTGATTGAATAGAGTCCTTCAGTTCCAAAGGCAGATTTCGGTCCAAGTGACCTCCGACCCTGTTTCTATGGTGATTATTTCATAGAGTTGAAAGTCCAGGGAAATCACTTTAAAGGAAGGATTTTAATGATTAGCTACTTTAAAAAAAATTCAATAACTTTTGAGTAGAAAAGGCTTTATTTCTTAATATTTTCAACTGTCAAGAGACCCTACATAGGAAAATATATTTACATATTTCGGGTTTGGTTTAATAATTTTCCTGTAAAACAGATTGCTGTGGTCAGAGACTTGGTTTTCTTTATTCCTGTAAAGTTCTTTTCAAATAGGATAGTTTCCATTCTATTTGTCTAAGGCAGCGGTTCTCAACCTGTGGGTCGCAACCCCTTTGGCGGTCGAACGACCCTTTCACAGGGGTCACCTACGACCATCCTGCATATCAGATATTTGCATTACGATTCATAACGGTAGCAACATTACAGTTTTGAAGTAGCAACGAAAATAATTTTATGGTTGGGTCACATGAGGAACTGTATTTAGAGGGCCAGAAAGTTGAGAACCACTGGTCTAAGGAGTAGGAGTTATGCCCCCACCTATCCAAGAGCTTTTGGAGAAAAGGGGGGCTTTGGAGCACTTCACAGACTCACTGGCCACAGAGTATTCTAGCAGGAATGGATCAAGGATTCAGAAAGGTCGATGCCACGTGGGAATTATTATCTTAGCAACGAAAGGGGCCCATAGGAGTAAGATCCACTGATGTGTGCTAATAACGATGTAACATGCATTAAGAAAGGACATGCTCTTCTTGGTACACTTATGGCTCAGAGCTATTGCTGTGCACACTTCCAGGAGGCACCCTGGGTACGGCTGGCAGTACTATCCTGATTGGCTCTCTCAGGGCAGTTAGCTCAGAAATGAGCCTCCTCCGGGGTGGAGAGAACCACTAGACCTTTCACTGGTTTTAATCTGGGACCTATCCATGGGTGAAGTTCAAAATACTTCACAGTATTCACAATCAGCATAGTAATATAAATTAGTAATATATACATCAAGCATCAACATTTTTCTTCTATTCTCTAGATCAGCTAAATGAGATAGCATACAACAGATATAAATTGTGCAAAATATTCATCAAATCAACCTAATATTTTTGAAATGATTTGTTGAATTTTAAGAATTGCAAGTGTGGTCTTTTGTCTGACCCACTGTCACAAGTTAAATGATGCCCCTGCCTGAGCTACCATTTGGTGAAGGGTTTGCGTCAAACTCTTCCAATAACTTCCCCATTAAATCAGTCACCCTTTGGCCCTGCCTCCTGGGCTCTGCTGCAGTTGCCGGGCACATTGCCTGCTCATCACAGCTAGGTACGCACTTGATGCCAGTGCTTCCCACACGATCTGGACTCAGAGAAACCGTATCTCAGACCCTTCCAATGATGGCACCCCACTTCCTATGTCCTCAACCCCTCTGAATGAGGCCACCTCAGCAATGCTGCCTGTTTCTAGAGCAGCAGGCAAGCCTTGCACTCTGCCCTATTGCCATTGTCACCTTGGTCCCCTCCGTGACTGCCAGGGCTACTCACAGATCCAGTGACGAGACTGCAACTGGGTAGCATCCCTGGGTTCTTACTCATAATTTCACTAAGTAGGAAATTGCACTTCTCTTTCAAGTTGACCAAGTAGCAGTTGCATTCCAAAATTGTCTAACCTATGAAAAAACTGCCTGAGATGGTAATACATTCAATATCTCTATTATTACCTAGGTCACATTACAGCAGGGGACCCATTTGTTAATGGTCAGGGTGACATTCTACAACAATCAGCTTAAATTAATGAGTTGACATTAGAAATTATTAATTACATCTACTGCTTAGTGCAGTTACTGTTATATTCTGAGAAAGAAAAAAAATGGGTATCACTGTTTAACTCATCTCTACCAAAATTCAAGCTTATATATTCCCATAAGAGTCAATAATAATATTAGCATCTTTTATACAAATGACAGCATAATAAAATAAGTATACATGTACTTATAAGTCTATACCTGCTTTCAAAAAAAGAATTAGCTCTTTTAACTTTAAACAGTAAAACATATAAAACACATATACAATAGGGTAGTTAAAAATAAAGGTGAAACAAGTATGACTAAGGAACACAAGAGGTAATTGAATATGATCATTATTATGAGTATTAGATTTAACTGAGTCTCTTAGCAGCCAATGCAGAAAGAAAAAATAATGGGTTGAAAAGTCAACTGTTATCTGTTTAAAGGGAACCATTCCAGCTCTTCCAGTAAAACAGTTTCCTGGCACTGAATTATGAGACAAATTTAGTGCATGAAATTTTCTTCAAAAGATAGTGAATAATGCAACAGAAAATGCCCTTGATATCAGCAAATAGAAGATGCAGAAACGGTCTTCATGTGCCAAATTAAATATTCACTTGAATAGAAATACAATATTAAATTCCGTGAAGACTTTTTGAATTACATTTACAGGCTGGTATAAGAGCATTGGCACAAAGGAAGTAAGCCTGGAGAGGAAGAACAATGTGGTCTGGAGATAACGTTTCAAATCCTGGATGCTGATTTTGCAGCAAATGGGCTAAATATGAACACTTGTGCACATGGAGTGTGGAAGCCAAGTCTCCCTCAGCCTCTGGTAAGTTGGTGCTGTCGGAGTGGTGTGGTGACAACAGCTGAGCCCTCACTCATAGATCTCACCCTGCAATGCTGGCTACCTTGAGTGGTCACAGGGTTTTGAACGCTACTCTTCTTGGCATGTTTTCAAACTGAGAAACTAGGGATACAGCACAGTTGAAACCCATCTGCTTGAGAAATAGGGGAAGTCATGGCAGCACAGCTCAAGGAAATAGGCAACATTCTATTTATTAAGGCACATGATCAAGAACTACCATTGTCAAGTCTGGGGAGTAGACTGTGGGGTCCTGTGAGTTGAGCTGGCTGGGAGGAGCAGAGGGGAGAGAGAAGGTCTAATCAGGTGCCTCTCAAGCTTGTGCCAGCATCAGGATTCACAGGCCCATTTCTGCAGGGTTTGTGCAGGAATGCAAGTAGAGGTCCATGCTTTGTACATCTAAATAGAGTTATAGATAAGGTAACTAATGCTAGATAAAATATACTCACTCCATCCTTCTACCTTCCTAAATATGCCTTCAGAATGAACTGAAAAGCTAGATTCAATTTAGAACCTTAAATCCTGTGAGTTCTTCCCCAGTCCTCAGTTAGACTCCTTCTCTTCCCACCTCCAGATTTATCCCTCATGTCAAAGGGCCTCATGAACATGTGTGTGGACATCCTAGCTTGCATGTCCAAGTTCTTTTCATGACCCCTTATCCAGCTAAACAGCTGTTTCTTGGGCCACCCCTAAGCCCTGGAGGTACACAGAGCAGTGGCAGAGTTCACTCTTGGAAAGAAGGACCAAGTTGGAGGGTTATGGAGACCCTGAAACAAGTTCAAGACATCTGGGCAGTGAGTTCTGGGATGCCTGGTATGTAGAGATGGGGGAGTGGATTCATGCAGGCACACCTCTTTGGTTTGGTGAATTCCTCATCTCATGAAGAGGGACATAGCCGGTGGAGGCAACAGCAGAGCCCTCTAGCCTCGGTGTAAGGGTGAGGGTGAGTGATTAAACACTGGTTATAAGGACCATCTGAATGCAATATTTGTAACCAACACCTGCCCCCTGACCTCCATTGGACACCAGAGTTAATTTTTCCATTACCTGAAGTTCTGCAAAAGCTGCCCCATTAGTCAAAGAAGACAACATTCACAGATAGAAGAGGTTCTAGGGCAGTGATGGCGAACCTTTTGAGCTCGGTGTGTCAGCATTTTGAAAAATCCTAACTTTGGTGCCGTGTCACGTATAGAAATTTTTTGATATTTGCAACCATAGTAAAACAAAGACTTATATTTTTGATATTTATTTTATATATTTAAATGCCATTTAACAAAGAAAAATCAACCAAAAAAATGAGTTCGCATGTCACCTCTGACACTGTTCTAGGGCCTTTTCCTATGAGTATAGCCCCAAAATCTAGATGATTTTCCATGCTCTGCCTTCTCACCTCGGGCAGCTCTTCTGGCCGTTTCTTCCAGCTTTCTCTGCCCATGTTTACACAGGCTCTCTGTTCCACCCTGTGACCTGGAGAGGCCCACACTCCCTGTGTAACTCACAGCCCTCCCATTCACGGCAGCGCCTGGCTCTGTCCAAGGTGCTACTCACGTGGTCTGGTTACTCTGGATTAGTTATGACAATCTTGACTTCAGGTCCGTCCCTTGGAGCCACATGGCTCAGGTGCCTCTTTTTAATGACACCTAAAATATTTCTTCCTTTTGGAATGTTACAGTGACAACAATGAATGAGTTGAGAGTATGGGATTTCAAACAGACCTGAGTTTGAAGCCCAGATCTTCCACTTACTAGCTTTGTAAACTTTGGCAAATCACTTAAACTTCCAAGGTTCAATTTCCTCATCTAAAAAAAAGAAGAGGATATACTCACCTTGTAGGCTTGCTGTAAGAATTGGACAAACTAAGTGCCCGACTTATGGTAAATGTTTCATAAATGTCAAGGTCCTTGCTTCAAAAGTGCTTCCAAGGGCATACTTTCTGCCAAAATCTATGTAGTCTTCTTCTAAGTCTGGGTTTCCAGTTTAGCATCCAGGGCCCTGGGACAATTGTCTCCATCCCCATCTCTTGTCTGCCCCTGACGTGACTTTCCTGTTCCTGCCAAGAATATTTCCATACATCCCCACAAGTGACTCACACTGTCCGGCTTCCATGGCTCTGCTGATGTCATTCCAGCTGCAGTGTGTCCAACCCCTGAGTAGCTCTGGGCATTGGACCTCCTCTCTCTGATCCTAGGTCTCAGTTTATGTCAAAGCCTAGCTTTGGTTCTCTTCCAAAGAACCACTGAACTCTCTCCTTCCCACTCTCCTGTACCACATGTGGTAGATTGTGTTTTCAGCAATGGCTGTGGTTGACCTCTCTGATCCAACTTCCACTGTTGCAATGTCACCTTGCCAAAGGGTGCAGTCTGTCTCTCCTGCCCTGAAACTGAGTGGGCCACTTTGACCAAGAGGATGTAGTCAGATACGGTTTTCAGTATTTCTGAACCCAGGCCTTATTACCTTGAGACTGCCATGGAATAAGGAAGCCCAAGGTAGCTGTGTGGGAAGAGAGAGAGAGAGAGAGAGAGAGAGAGAGAGAGAGAGAGAGAGACCCACCAGCTCCTAGCTGTTTCAGCCATCTGTGTAACCAGCCTTCCGGATGGCCTCGATGATCCCACCTCCTAATGTTCGCACTCTTGTGTAGTCGTCTTATATTGTATTAAGACTTGTGTATGTAATAAAAAAAACATACAGAAGAAGTATTTGTTGGGATAAAAGACTGCAGTCTCAGTCAGTCTCTCTGTCAGCACTTGCTCTGGAGAAATTCAGCCATCATGGACTTAAGTAAAAGTCACTCGTAGTTAATAATAGGTGGAACCCAGATTCAAGTTCAGACTGCAGGGTTTCAAAGCTCACATGATTAACAACTACACCTTCTACCTATCCTAGAATTCAGGAGAGCCCCCAATATACTTATTATTGCTTAGTAACAATCCCTGAGCCTCACCCCACTCCCATAAATGATGAGCTACTATACTGCCTATTTCATTTTCTAAGTGAAACCACATTAGATTTATTTATTATGCTGCTAAACATCATTCAGTGTAAGCCAGACACCACAGCGTGCAGTCACTTGTTTTTATTGTTTCCAGTGCTTTCTCCAAGCATTTTGTTTCATGTCTTTATGTATATCAGCAGGTCGTGTCTTCTTCTGTAGTGTAAAATAAATTTTAAAAGTAGAAAAAAGGTAACATTTAACATCACGCAGTTCTCCCTTCTGGCTCTGATTTATTTCCTCTCCTCTCAGTTTCCTATACTGATCTGTATTGAGTGGGTTGGCTGCAATCTTAAACGAAACAACACATAAATTAATCTGTTGTGGTCCAGGATGCTGCTCTAGGGCTAAGTGGCTTATGCTCTTTTATACTGCTAATGCTAAGGTTTTGTTGCTCTAAACTGCATTGTTTAACACATTAAACACCATGTCAGTCACTGGTGTCTGACTACTTTCCATCTGGAAAACAAAACAGGCTGGGCGCTTAACATGTTAAAGCTATTTTATGTTGCTTTTGGGTGTAAGTGTAATAGCAAGGTAACTTGCTGCTGACTTCTCAATAATCCCTTATTTGCAAACAATGAGCCATGCTGCACTGAAGAAGGTTTTTGCCCTCAAAAAGCTTAAGGCTAGTGATAGTTAATACATCTACCAGGCTAAAATAAAATAATAAAATAAATCTACCAGGCTTCCTGGATGGTACAGCAAGAGGGGTGAGAAGGAATTCGTTTTCCAAATGTTTTTGGAGTACCTGCAATGCTGCAGGCAATGTCCTAGGCATTTGGAACTTGTCAATGAACAGAACAGACAAGTAGGTAGAGATTATCCTCTAGTGGGGAGTGATAGATACTAAATAATAAACTTAATATATGAGATTGATAAATATTAGAAGGTAATGCATTTTAGCTCAAAAATAGATAGAGCAGGGTGAGGGGGAATTGAGTGCCTTCATTTGAGTCTCTTCTCTGTGCCAGATGTGTTACAGGAACTCTTGATCATCAAAATTACCCAATCCTGAAAATGGAAAAAAAAAATTGGGGTTCTGAGAAATCAAGAAACATTGATCTGTATAATTCAAAGGCCACCATGCTATTTCCCTTTAGACATATTAAAATAAAGACACAAAATAAAGACACAAAGTTCAATAGAAGAAAATAAGAAAGCAGTGAATTATGAAGGGTTTTGGGGAAGGCTTCATGGGGGAGGTGACATTTGAGTTGGGTCTTAAAAGATAAGCAGAAAAGAAGAGGGGAAAGGATGATCATTGAGGGAATTCTTAATCCATGGGTATATATCTATTTCAAAACATTGGCTATTAAGCTCAAATTCGTGATTGTGTGAAGGTTTGCTGTCTCAAACATAAAGCCTCAAAAGGTTTTCCTACTGAATGACAATTTATTTTCTAATGGCGGATACACACTCCACAGCACTACAGAATTCAAATAAAATGTAAAGAACATAATGCAGTGCTTCCATGTGCTCTCGTAATAAGGAACAGAACTGCCAAGTCAGCATTTTAAAAATAAAAAGCCCTGCCTCTGCGCCAGGAAGACCTCTGTGGAAGAGGAGGCAGCCTGGGGCCCGGCCTGCCCGTGGGGCTCTCTCAGGTGGTCTCTGGGCAGCCTCAGCCTTTAGGACAGGTCTGAAAGTGACTGCCCTTGTTCATTCATTTTACTTTGCAGAGCTCTGCCAGTGCCGTTTCCCACTACGGAAATTGGGCCTGTATTCACTAATGGTGATGTTTTGGCTCTCTCCCAATCCATCTTCTGAACTGAGTGCTTATACACATCCCACTGAAGAATGGGAATTGGAGTTTGTCCACCATCTGACTCATGTTCTTCTTAAGTCTGATGAACTTTTTCTATTGTTTCTAATAATGGCTTTCTTTTTGTGTACTTTGATTGAAATGGACATACATAAAGGTACAAAGACCTTGAGTGGACAGCTTGATGAATTTTCATAAAGTGAACAACACACTCGAGTAACCAGCACCCAGATTAAGAATCTTTGAGGCATCCAGAAGCCCCCTCACATCTGTCCCAGTCACTATCCCCCCCCCCCCCCCCGCCCAGAGTAACCACAATCTGACTTCTAGTAACAGTGATTAGTTCTACCTGATTTGAACATGATGTAATCATAAATGGAATCGTAGTCTGAACTCGTTCTTGTTGGCTTCTGCGATTCACCGTGTGGTTGCGGTGGCTGCAGTTTACGTGTTCTCGGGGGGGGGGGCGGTGTTCAGGTGTATCCGTAGTGTGACTAGACCATGACATGTCTTTCCCTCTGCTGTTGAGGGCATTTGGGCTGTTCCCAATATAGGGCTAAATGACTTAGCTGATTGCTTTCAAAGCAATTTATGTAACTTGTACATGATTAATAAGAAAATAATTATTATGCTGCTAATATATACTCTATCATTACAAGTAAGATTCTAACTAAAAAGGTATACTAAGCTCCTTGAAAACAAGGTGTATATCTTAACCCCCACTGGATTCTCAGGGGCTATTTCTTTCCTTTTTTGTTGTTTGAGTCCTGAGGACTTGTTTTTCTTTTATTGATGAGAGAAAGAGAGAGAGAGAGAGAGAGAGAGAGAGAGAGAGAGAGAGAGAGAGAGAGAGAGAGAGAAAAGAAACATCAATGTGAGAGAGAAACATTGATTGATTGGTTACCTCCCATAGGTGCCCTGACTAGGATCAAACCTGAAACCTAGGTATGTGCCCTGACTGGGAATGGAACTTGCAACCTATTGGTGCATAGGATGACACTTTAACCAACTTAACCACCTGGCCAGGGCTCAGAAGCTGTTTTGTGGTAGAGGCTGACATGAAGACAGATTGAGCAAACATTTGGTGAACACATAAATGAACTTTACAAATTTCAACTACCCCCTGATAAAAAGAAAATAGTCACTTACGCCAAAGCCCCAAGTCAACAAACCAAGACTTAATTACAGTTTCAGCTCCCTCAGAAATGGAATCTTAAACTAGTCAGTCAGGAATCGCCTGATCAGAACTATTAGGGAATCTGCTTTGTAGACCCCTGCCTTCCCCTAATGGAGAATAACTTAGCAATAACCAATCATCTTTTGTCTAGTATAACTTTCGTGTTCCTACTCCCTTCTGCCTATAAAAGTCTCATTTTGTACAGCTCCTTGGAACTTCTTTCTATCTGCTAGATTGGATGCTGCCCAATTTGAATTCATTTTTATTCAAATAAGCTCTTATAAATTTTAATATGCTTCAGTTTATCTTTTAACACTGCCTAGGAGGCAATTTTACTAATTAGTGAGCTTATGTCAATGCAGATGTTCTGTCAAGGGCTGAGTGACGGGTGACAGGATTATTGTAAAAGGCATTTCTGCAGTAGTAGGTGGGAGGCAGGTAGAACGAGATGAGCCCAATTCTAAAGTGCTAGGATTTTATGTAACACACAAACACTCTAGTCAACAGCCACCTCCTTACCCAGCTTCACTCTCCTTGGTTTAAGTTACCTGCAGTCAACTGAGGTCTCAAACATTAAATGGAAAATTCCAGAAATAAACAATTTATAAATTTTAAATTGCATGCCATTCTGAGTAGCATGATGAAATCCACACTGTCTTGCTCTGTCCTGACCTGTCTCGCCTGGGAGGTGAATCATCCTTGTGTCTAGTGTATCTAGGCATATGTGCTCCCTGCCTGTTAGTGACTCAGTGGCCATCTCAGTTATCAGATTGTAGTGCTGGTGTTCAAGTCAACTTTATTTACTTAATAATGGCCCCAACCTATTCACATAACGTTTATTATAGTATATTGTTATAATTGTCCTATTTTATAATTAGTTAATCTTTTACTGTGCCTATTTTATAAACTAACTTTATCATAGGCATGTATGTATCTATAGTATACATAGAGTTCAGTACCATCCGTGGTTTCAGGCATACACTAGGCATCCTGGAATGTATGGCCCATGGATAAGGGGGAATAACTGTAATGTCCCTTTTGGCTGTAAGGACAGGAGGAAACAAATTGCTGTGTTTTGTTGTTTGTGGGTCAGTGGTTGTAATGTGTATTTTTGTTTTGGTGGCGGGGGGCTCCCCTGCATTAAGTACTTTCCCAGGAGCAGGAGAGAAAGTTGGTGTTTCAGTAAGTAGCAGCTCCCACTATACATTTACTCTGTTTAATTTTCATGTTTATTTTGTAACAAAGGCTTCAGTAATTATGTCATATGTCTTTAGTGATATTATTGTTTTTATTCAAGGCAGAACAGATTTTGCACACAAACAGTATGTCATAACTACAAAGAGCAGAAATTCAGGAGCCAGACAGCCCAAGTTGATTCCTGCCCAGTTCCATCATTTTTTACCCGTGTAACTTTGGGTCATTTATCCAACTCTCTGTTCTTCGTCTGCAAAATTTGGCCAATAATGGTACATACCTCATAGAGTCATTGTAGGGGTTAACATATGTAAGGCACTTGAAATAAGGCCTGACACATAGTAAGCACGTGATCAGTTTTTGCTCTTGTCGAAAGTACCATCACTCATATTGTAGATATTGGTTAAACGCTGTGCAACTTATTCAATTAATATTAATTGAATATTAGGGTTGAAGAGATACTGTGAGTGGTATTATTTATTTGGTCTCAACACAGGGCAAATAACATAATGTTCCTTTTCTTCCATGATGAAACCTCTCTATCTTTGAAATATTCTCACACTATTTCTCTTTTAAAATAGGGAGGTTAGAGAGGAGGAGTATGCAAATCCAGCAGGAAGACATCATTGGCAAGCAGGAGACAGAATGTACAGAAAAATCCTAGGGGATCTTCATAGTCTGAGTGTTGGGGATCCTGAGTTGATAAGACCCAGGTAACAATGGAGTTCACCCACGAGGGCTGGCGAACACTGCAGTTTGCGTTGATAAGGCAGTGTTCTTTCACTCATCTGTTCATTAGCCATTCATCCATTCCCTTTTTCTTATAAAGGATTTAACACCTTAGTATTCCTCCCCCAGTTCCTGATCAGTACTCTCCAGAGCATTTAGAACTCGCATTTAAGTCTGTTGGTAAGCCCTTGTTCTCATTGATGGCTTTTTATCTGTATGCACTGGAGGAAAGCACCAAAAGGCAGTGATCTGCGACAGTTCAGAATTGTACCAAGTAACAGAGTAAAAATCAAGATGAATCTTATGTTTGGAAATATGTGATTTTCTTCCTGCTCATAACATTTAGATAAATTACTTCTTGAAGGGCAAGACACAGGGAAAGCGTTTCAACATTCTGCTCCTTGCCTGGATAAAAAATAATAATAAGCAAGCCAGATCACAATGTAAAGTACAAACACGTATGACTGTGAATTTAAAATGACCGTAATTCTTAAAATTAAAAGCATAATCAACACAAAGATAAATAATGGGAATTTCCAGCAAATAGAACAAAGAATTATCTTTATAAAATACTCTCAAATCATTAAGAAAACATGTAGACTTTAATACTGGATATGAGTAAGCAATTTACAGAAGGTACCATATAACTGCTTATCTAATATACCCTGAAATGTTCAACCACACTAATTGTAAAGAAATGCCAGTAAAAATAAAAATATAGCCCAGCTGGCATGGTTCAGTGGTTGAGTGAGGTCAGGGTTCGATTCCTGGTTAGGGCACATGCCTGGGTTGCAGGTTTG
The DNA here is from genome assembly GCF_014108235.1 of Myotis myotis. Lineage (NCBI taxonomy): Eukaryota > Metazoa > Chordata > Mammalia > Chiroptera > Vespertilionidae > Myotis > Myotis myotis. The sequence goes on from NW_023416357.1 coordinate 40,777,300, forward strand.
ATCCCCAGAGGCAGCGGATCAGTGATTCTCTCTCTTCACTGATGTTTCTATCTCTCTCTTCCTCTCCCTTCCTCCCTGAAATCAATAAAAATATATTTTAAAAAACAACATTATAACATTTCTCTTTATCCAATGTTTACATGATGATCCCCAGAGCTGTTGAAGATGGAGGTAGTCAACTTGTTGATGGGAGACTAAAGGAATCTTGATTCCTAATTTTTCAGTATGGGCCAAAAGAGAGTGGAATACTCAAGAATTTCAGATAACCATTGTGGGTTCTAAGACCTGCAGCAAGCATCTATGCCTGCAGAACGCTGACCTGCTTTTAGCTTCAGGTGTCATTTGTCTCTTCCGCTCAACAATTCAGGTCATGACTCTGTCACATTGCTCAACAAAACTCCTGATTGACATGAGCCCTGAGATACATTGCTAGTCTCTGAAATTGAAATGAGAAAAATATATTTTCAGTCCAGAATATACCAGCCACCAGATCAAATAGCAGATATTTTGATTCTGTGGTTCAGCAGGAACACATCATTCAGCCTTTAGTCATGAAGTGGAAGAACATTCCACGCTGTGAGGTTGATCTGTTTTTATCTAAGCTAAGCTAGTCAAAGACCAAGCATGACATTTTCATTTGGCAGGAAATAATTTTACAATAGCTTTGGTTTTTATGATCTAAAAAATATGGTTTCTATCACTAGTTCTGGTCGAGAACTATCATTTTGTCAAATATCCACAGTGTTTTTATTTGGTTGTTTGGTTTTTAGGCAAATCAGTTGTGCTTCTTAATGCCTATTCTCTGTTTACTTCGAGAGATGCTTCAAGGAGGGAGCATGTGTTATGAAAAAAATCACTGGATTGTGGGTCCAGTTTTGTGACTCTGGCAAGTCAAAACTTCTGAGCTTCAATTTTCCTTGTCTATAAAAAGAAGACCCCACTACCTGCCCTACAATCTCATAGGGCGTGCTGAGGACCAAAAGGTACCTTCTGTAAATTGCTTATTCATATGCACATTACATGTTAAGGTATAGATGAAAGAGAGATGAAAACTGTTAATAACAATTAATGAGAAGAAAAAGGGTTAAAGGAATCATAATAATAAAAAGCCAAGAGGTGTCACGACCAAAATGACCAAACTACTGGTCACCATGAGGTGCATGGAGCATCTCTCGGCTGGCACCCCGCGGGGCACTACCTCGCGTGATTTCAATTGCACGCTGGGCCTCTTGTTTTATATAAAAAATTGGTTTTATATATAACCAGAGCTACAGTTCTTCACTCATATGCTAAATGTAATAGGTTTGAATTTTGGTTCTGCTGTAACTAGATATGTGACCTTGGACAAGTCAACCTCTCAGTCTTGGTTTCCTCATCTATAATGCATATCAGTGCCTATTACTTACAGGTTTATGAGTATTAGAGACTATAATTCATCTAAAAGTATAGATCAATGAGACTGGTTGCAATTATTATTATTATTCTGGATTAAGTTCTCACCAGATGGTCTAATGATTTTGATCAAGGTTTATGGCCATTCAGGAAAATATGGCAAACAAAGTAATATTTTTCTTTTGAAACAGGTTCAGTGTTTATGAGTAATTTGAATTATTCAGTAATATTTTTGCTGTATCTTTTATTTGTTTTGAGAAGTCCTTTATAGGGATTATTCAATGTTCATATCTTTATTTTAGAAAGAACATTTCTTTTAGATATGGTTGAAGTTTGTTCCACACAGATGTGGAATCATTATGATGTGTTTGCTTTCTCCTCATATGTGCATTTATTTATTTCAGTAAATCTACTATGCGCCAGGCATTCTATCTGGATTAATTCCAGGGGTGCAGATGCAGACGGAAAATTGGCTGTGGTGAGAGGAAAGGTACCAAGGCAAGTCCTGAAACTATCTCTATGCCTGAGCTCAAATGCCATGACCATGAATAATAACCCAGTCTGGTTTGGGTCTGATGTGAGAATTATGCCACATTCCAAGGAAAGCCATTTGCAGCTCTTTGATCTATACTGAGGTACATCAAATCCTCCCTATCAGCCCCTAGCTTTTTGCAAGGTCTATTGGGTGGTCTATTGCTAGAACAACTCCAACCTAATCATCTCCTGCCTAGTCCTGACTTACTAACCCGAAGCCAGTCCAGGACCAAGTCAGGTTTATTTATTCCAGTAGTCATGGCTGATTAAATTCTCATTTTTATGGAGCAACAGCTAAGAGTGAAGAGAAAGAAATGTTGGCAAAGACATACTTTTAAGAGCTTATTAGAATATAGATACAGACTTGGAATTTCCTAAGGGCTGAAAAAATATTCCAACAAATACTGAACATTCTATTTTTTCATTATTACAAAATTAAATTTGGAACAGAATAAATTGGGAGATGATTTGCCTTTTGAGTGTGACTAGAAGTTGAAATTAGAAGTTAGTATTACAAAGTAAGTCTAATCACAATTTAAAATATAAATAAGAATATTCAAAGATCATTTCAGAATACTAAGATAAACACATGTAGATTTTAGAAAATTCTTATTATAATACTCTACCATGATCTTAGACATCTATTCAAATTTGTTATGCCTTTCAAATTTCCAAAGTTCTGTCAGTGACCACAAATATTCTGACTTTTGATAAAGAATGGAGCATTGGGTTATGTTTTTTATTATGAAAAACAAATAGCTATAATCATTTTTTCATATTATCCCATATAATAAAAGCCTAATATGCTAAGTCCTGTCAGCTATTCAACCAATCAAAGCATAATATGCTAATGATATGCTAAGGGCCCTCAACCGCTCACTATGATGTACACTGACCACCAGGGGCAGATGCTCCAACTGGTAGGTTAGCGTGCTGCTGGGGTTCTGCCGATCTGGACTGAGTAAGATGAGCTGGACATGCCCTGGAGCCTTCCCGCAGTCTCTCCCAGCCTGATTGTGCACCCGTGGGGTCCCTTGGCCTAGCCTGCGCCCTCTCAAAATCTGGGACCCCTCGGGGGATGTCAGAGAGCTGGTTTCACCAATCCCGAAGGCCAGGATGAGGGACCACACTGTTGCACGAATTCTTGCACCAGGCCTCTAGTTTTTAATAATTCCTTAAAGACTAGATTTGTCATCTTTATTATATCAAGGGACCCAGATGGGTTCAGGAGATAGCCATGTCAGAAAAAAGAAATGAGACTATCCTCCTCCTACTTCAAATTGTATTATGGGTAAAAGTTATAGCTAAGTGTGTAGAATAGTAGACCACACCTTCTCTTCTCTATGCTCTTATTTTTAGGAGAGAGAATCATACATCATCATTTCTATCAGATAATATATATTGAGGTCCTGCTGTATGCAAGATTATATAGGACACATAGAGGTATGATAACCTGCCCCCTAAACTTTATGCTTCTGTGTTCATTTACTTGAAACTTTATAATGGACTTTTTGAGATAAATGTACAGCAAGAAAATTTCCAAAAGGGGTCAAGTAATCTACAAAATGATATTTGTGTAAAATGCAAAACAAAAACATTACTTTCTTTATAGGGAGATGAATATAGTTTGATTCATTTTTTTTATCTTGTTAATATACAAAAATGGGGAAGGAATGTTGGACTGAAATAGTCCCAATGTTCCTGAGTTTCCTTTATCCCTGAGGCTAGTAGCTTAGTGGCCCCCCAAATATTTATAAAACCTATTGTCATCTTGCCTAATAAAAACTGGGTAGGTTTGTTTTTTTTATTTGATGCAATTTTTGGAGCAGCCGTGGGCAAACTACGGCCCGTGGGCCGGATCCGGCCCATTTGAAATGAATAAAACTAAAAAAAAAAGACCGTACCCTTTTATGTAATGATGTTTACTTTGAATTTATATTAGTTCACACAAACACTCCATCCATGCTTTTGTTCCGGCCCTCCGGTCCAGTTTAAGAACCCATTGTGGCCCTCAAGTCAAAAACTTTGCCCACCCCTATTTTGGAGTATGGAAAAAGGAGATTTAGGGAGAGGTCTGATAGATGATTACATGAATTTGGGTATCAGGGTTTTATTGTACCTGAAAAAAAAAACATGTAATTTTCCTATGTTCAGTTTCTATTATTGCTTTATAGTTCTCTACTCTGGTGACGTGGCAAAAAATTATGAGAAGTAGGAAAGGCTCTTTATTGAGGACCATGTCATATGCTTGGGTCAATTAGGAGATGAAAGTACTAAAAGTAATATCACATTTCTTACCATGGCAGTCAGCCAAGTCACCAGAGTGCTTTTAATTAAATCCAAATAAGCTCTTACAAAGGTACAGAGAAGAAAGCAGTGTGCCTTTTGAATTGCACGGGCTTTTCTGACGTGGCGCAAGCATTCGGATTTGTAGGCTTCCGAAAAATGTGGGGGAGTGGTCCCACTAATCCACCACGTTGCCCTGCCTTCTGACATGGAAGTGCTTCCTTCATACTAGGTAGTTACTTAACTCTACACATACCCTCCCCAGCCCATTAACATGACCTGCCTTACACTGGAAGATGGAATTAGTCCATGCATCATCAAATGTGATTGCTTTTATCTAATCGGAAGGCAACTGCCCCTCCACAGGAATCTTCTCCTGGGAGCTGATGAATTGTTTGCCCCCATTGTACTGTCTTGCTCTGTTGTCCCACGTGTTTGTGAGACAGCCTGTATTTTGTGTTCCACCTCCCCTAGGGAGGAGCTAGAGACTCTTTCCCAGCTTCCTTGCAGCAAACTCACAGACATGTGTCCTCGTGTCTGCCTTCCTAGAACACCTTTGTGAAAGGCTTTAAGCCGGAAGAAAAGAATGTGGGGAACCAGTCACAGCCTTCTCCTCGCAGAGGCAGTGGTGACGGTATCTCGGGCCTGAGGGACATGGTGGCGAAGGGGCTGACCTTCCCTAGCGGTGGAGTTGTGGTGTCAGTGGCCCGCCTGATGGCCATGAAATCCTTGCAGGAGCATCCCATAGAGTGGTTCAGACGCTGGCCCCCACTGCGTAGGCCCCAAGCCTGACCCTCCGGTCTTCTCAGAGATACTGGGAACTACTTCATATGATTTAATAGAGTCCTTTTCTGGTTGAATTGTCCCATACTCTTTTGTTTACAACAAAGAACTCAGAGATATATGGATAGAGTATTTTTTATAACAATACTTTTTATTCGAAACTACAGTTTTATAATTTTGCCTCTGTTAAGAGATTTGTATTTAATTCTTAAAGAACTTACTCATTTTCTAAGCTCTTTCTAAAACATACTTGAAGAAATATAAACAACTTTTAAACAGTTTTACATGATATTCTCAGAAAGGCAGATGAACCCTGGGTGCCTCTGAGCATTGTTAATCAAACATACACTAAAAAAGAGTGAAGGAAATAGTGATAATGAAGGAGGGGAGGATAAGGACAAAAAGAGCAGAATAGCATGAAGAATGTGGCAGCCTAAGTATGAGACTGCACTCTCACTCGTAATAAGCCCTAATTCGTGCAGAATGTGGAAGGGGGATTAAAGATAGTACTAGACTTTGGGGTGGGAGGAGAGTGTGGGATAGAAATCTGAGAAAGAACTAGAAGAAGCGGATTGCAAATCTCAAGGTATAGGCCTTCTTCAGAGACTCCATGGGGCTCAGGCCCTGGACGTGGGAGGAGGAGGAGGGATCCTGCCTTCACAGGGCTTCTCCCAAGGTGCAGGAGCCTTCTTTGAAGTGTTACCATGGAAACAACAAATAAAACAACACACACAAAGTCAAAAGGTTGAGATCCATTTTTCCCTAACCTTTCTTCTTTTAAATATCATTGTTCTGAGAACATCAGAATGCTTTATTAACTGTTAATATTTTCCTGTTGTTAATGTGATTTTAAGATCAAACACACCAAAATGCTAAGAATGGTAGACATGAATAGTGAAAGGAACAACATGAAAAACTAACTTCATCTCTTTCTTTTTCTCCTAAGAATTAGATCTAAAAGAAACTTAAAAAGGAAAACAAACCTGATAATTTATTACTGTCTTTAATATGCAAAAGGTTGGTTTTGATGTTACTAAAACATCTTATCTAATGGCAAATTTTAAACTTCACTGGAAAAAGTTTCTCTAATTTGGTCCTATAGAATTATTGCATATTACATAAAATCAAGATCTCAAGGAAGAACAAAAGACTAATCTCAATCTTTAGTGCATATGCAAGTTTCAGCATATGGGAACATTTATGATTAAGAAAAATATAATAGTATCCCTTGCCTAGTAAAACTTTCTTAAAATTACCCAACAGAAACTGGTGACTAAAAATATTAAATGAAATATACATTTTTATTTTTAAATACCCTGTATCAAATCCTCCAGGCCAGAGGACTGAACATCTGTCAGAAGACAGCAAACCAGAAATCTTAAAAATGAAAGACATAAACAGCACTTGTCTTAGTACCTATGTGTGGAGGGTGAAAGGTACTGAGGTAGATACACTAAGCACAGTGATAACATCTATTTAGTAAGCCATCTGTCTTCCATGCGTTTTAAAATGTATTATTTCTGATTATAAGGAAATGCCTCTTATTTTTATAAAAAGTATAGAAAAATATAAAATAATGTTAACATTTTGAGTATTTCCTTCATGTGACTCTATTAGACATAGTATATGTAGTTGAGATCATACTGCAATACAATTTTGTACCCTGCGTTTTTCTGTTAGTATCATTTAATGATTCCCCTATGTTGTTAGAAACTGTTCATTAATATCATTTGAATGGTTACATAATATTTGTAACTAATTTATTGTTTTACACAGGAATACCATAATACGCTCAGACAGTCTTCTATTGTTAAATATTTAGGTTGTGCCCAATTTTGTGCTGTTACAAATCATACTGCATTTAACAGCTTTGTGGTTAAGGCTTTCTCTTTTAAGGGTCCCACCTCAGGACAGACACTGAAAGGGGATTATTGCATATTATAGCAGAAATGGTTTTAGAATTCTTGGCATGTATTGAAAATTATTTCCTTAGACACTCAGATAGCTGCACCAATTTAAACTGCCATCAGGGTCTATCCGAAAGGACAGTTCTCTAACCAGTGTTCTGTGTCATCTCATTTCATATGCCACTCCCACTTTAAAAAAAATAACTGAGGTTCACATCAAGATACACTGTGAGAAAAAACCATACACAGCTATCTTTTTACAGGTGTTGCTGAAGACATGGTCTGTCACTTACTGACTCCTTAGGAAAACAGGAGAGAAGCTACTCTCAGATTTCGTTGCCAAAAACAAAAAGAAGAAGAAGAAGAAGAACTGTGCCCCTAGTAAATAACTGGCAACTATAGTCAAATGCAGACTTATAATCGCATGCCTTTCTTGTGCTTCGCTCTTCATTTGGCCAGTAGGGAAGCCAGACTGTGGCTAACTTTTCAGCATCGTGAAAGGCTTATTGTTCGACCTTATCTTGGCTTTGATTTTATTTTCTTACCTTCAAAATAACTTTTATGTCATTAATTGCATTTTTAAACTGCTTTTTATTTTTAAATAAAATAGATGTAATCTAAGTTAATCGATAATTTTTACTTAAATTTTTTGATGATGAACAATATATTGTTGCTTTAAATAATATTTTATTGAGAATACATGAAACAATATTTTAACCATTTGTGGTTCCTCCTCGGCAGTTTCCAGTTTATTTCCTTTGCCTATTATCTATGGAGTCCTTATATTTTTCCTTTTCTCATTGCCTCTGGGACAACCTGAAGAAGGGTGTTTGAGAGAAATCCTAGACCAACTTTTATTCTTTCAAGGACTCCCCCGTTTACATTCCGGAAAGCCTTCAGAGATGAGCTACCTCTTTTGGAAACAGGAATTACACACACGGCATTAAGGTGGCATTCGAGGTAATGAGTCAGAAAGACAAGGTGGAGTCCATCATACGTTTAAGGCACCCACTAGTTCCCTGACTCCGCCTCTTGTTGGTTGGGTGGATGAGAAGGGGGTGTTAAGAAAGGAAGGAGCCTCTTTCCCAGCACTTCAGAGAGCAGGCAAGTTCTCCATAGTCCCAAGCATAGAACTTTTGGTAAATCATAGCTTAATCACAAAATGAGACTTTCTGTTCCCTCCCTTAGAGGTGACAATAGCCTAGGATGAGCATGATTTGACTTTACATCAATCATAAAGGTGAGAAGCGACCTTCTCGGGATTTGCAGAGAACCCCTGGCAAGTGTGTGGGGAAGAGGCACTAAGCTTCACCTGCTCTTTCAGGCCCCATTATTACAGAACCTCCAGAAATGAGCTCATTGCATCATGGGAAATTTAATGTTCCTATAGGATGCATCTTATGCAGGAAATGATTAATATAGCACTCAGAGATTGGGAGTGGAGACAAGTGGGTAATTTTTAAAAATATTTTTATCAAGAAATGGCTTTAATCTAAGTGTAGAGAAAGAGCATAACATGACTTGGACAAATTATTAATATCAAATGTTTCCATCATTAACATTCTTGGTACTGCTATCTCTTAAAATAAAAAGACATTTGTAACCCAAAAGTTGGTCAGCACCAATATCTATGGATCATGCCAAAAATAGAAGTGAACCTAACTTCCTGAGGGCTTACCACATGCATTTTTAATAGCTAGATCAAATGGGGGAAATCAGCATGTCTGTTATTAAAATAGAAAAACTGAGTGTTAGAACACTCCGTTGGAGCAGGAAGATTATACAAGACAAATTCTGAACTTGAAAACGATAATTCGCCTTGAGCAGGAAAATAACTTAAGAGAATTCAATGGATTAGCAAACCTGTGGTAGAATTTATAAAGGAAAAGCCAGCCGGTGATAATGCAGAGGATGCAATTGAAGTATTCAGACTTGAGCTATGGATACAGAGGATCCGATCCATACACTGGTTGTAGAGCTTCGAGCAGCAGCAGAAGTCACTGAGAAAATGAGAGAAAAATCAGAGAGATGACTCTTGCAACAAAGTGAGCACCTGTGTTTTTTAAATCTATTTTTATTTTTTTCCTGTGTTTTTAAAAGATCTAAATCAAATTAAAATTCTGGGAACACTCGTGGTTTCTCGGGATACTGTTGTGCTGTTACCCCTCCAAAGAAGGCCGTGCAAAATTAGCTCTTAGGTCCCTCATGTGGAAAGATCCTTGCTAAGTCTCACTTTGGAAGAAATTCAAGAAGGAATGTAGATTAATTAGATGTTTGAGCAATCATTCAAACTATGCTTAGTACCTCTCATATAGAAGGAACTGTGTTGGGGAGTTGGTAGACCTTCACAAGGCTATTGTATTGTAGGAAATGAGGCAGAATCACTTATAACCAAGCTGGTAAGTAACGAGGGCCATACATGCATTTGAACCTAATTGCTATCAGAGTGTGGACTGGGAAGAACACTTTTGCCTAGAACGGTTGGCAAAGGTACAGTAGAGAAGGTGGCATTTACTATTCCAGGTAGTAAATGGGTGTTACAGCTTTACACAGAGGCAGAGAAACTTGGGGCTCTTTAAGGAATGGCTATTGGTCCAGACTATCTGAGGCATAAGATTCAAATTGACAATATTGGGGGGGCAAGGAGAGGCTGGAAAGGAAGATGGTGCCAGATTATAGATGGCTCTGCATGGCAGGTCTCAGTTTGAGTTTAGGGTCTGAGTACATGTAGTTTACTGGAGAAATGATCCTGATCCTGTAAAGTATGGGTTGGGGTGGGAGTGGTGGGAGTGGAGAAGGCATAGGGAAGTGAGACAAGGAAAAGGAATAGTAAGTGAAATGTTGATTAATGATCTGCTTACCACATTGGGCAATGGGGTGCTATCCCACCAGAAGGCCTCTGAAAGCCTGTGTAGAACACTCCTCAGAATTGCCTCTCCATGGGATAAGAACTCCCATTCCTCACTGGTTGAGCTAAGGGTCCACAGGCCATTGTGCAAGCACTGCAGTGACTAAGGTCAGAGACTGGCCAGGTCATCCTAACCCCTCATCATTCATTGCTTTCTCTGTGCTGAAGTCTCTCTGGTGGGCACTGACATGAGACTTAAGGATAAGCTAGGGAAATCCCACTTCATTGGGAGGAACCATCATTGAGAGATTTGGAGCAGGCGAGTTGCCTACTCACAGCAGCTCTTTCTGGCATCTCCACTGTAGGCTGGGACTCTACAATGTTGTGTGAGGTGGCCCCAGCCTTTTCTGCCACTGAAACTAGACATTTTCTTGGTGACAAATCTGCTTTACTCTAGACCTGCAAATACATACGGGAACAAACTATATAGAAGGGGACAGTTATGAGCCCAGGGAGTATACCTGGGGTGCGTCTCTGAACATCTTAGTGTTTCCCTTAATTCATCTCTCTCCTCCTTAATAGAAAGTTTCTCAGACATCGATATGTCTCTTTTTCCTAAGGAATGTGTCTTGTGGCTATTCTTCCACTTCCTCCTCCACCTCCACCCTTGCACAGACTCCTGCGTGACAGGCTGCCTTCCCCTCTGAGCCACCAAAGGAGGCTAGAGACCTCTCCAGGTTCTCTTTCCCTCACCGTGCCTGGGGCAGCTTCTTTCCTGGCAATTTGAGCAGAGAGATTCTCCCAGAATCTTGAGTTTTCACTGAGCTATTTTTTTTTTTTTTTAATTTCAGCCTTCCATCTGGACTTCTAAAGTTTCCCTTTTAGCTGCTTAAATCCTGAAGCCATTTTGGCTTTAAGCAAATATTTGCCAAACACTTTCTGTGCTCTGGGGACCAACAGATGGAGACATCCTTCCTGTTTTCTCAACAGAAATGAACTCAATGCACAACTCAATTTAAATCAGTAGACATGTGATGGGAATCTATGTGCCAGATACTCTTTCAGAGTTGGGGGTAGTGTAGGCATAAGAATGCTTTTAGCCGCAAGTTAAAAACTCTAAAGTGGCTTTTTAAAAATAAAATTCATTATCACGTAATGTCCTGTAGTACCACATGATTTTACACATATGTGGAATCTAATGAACAAAATAAACTGATGAACAAAATAGGTCTCAGAGACATAGAAGCATAGAACAGTCTGTGGAATCTCAGAGGGAAGGCAGGGGTGGGTGAGATCAACCAAAAAACTTGTATACATATATGCATAACCCATGGACACAGACAATAGGGTGGTGAAGGGGGCAGGCTAGAAGGCGTCAATGGGGGGGAAAGGGACATATGTAATACTTTCAACAATAAAGATTTAATTTTATAAAAGAAAAAGAAAGGGACAGAATAGAGGGTGAACCTTATGAGCATTAAGGTCTTAATGAGATTAATATTGTTAGACTCAAGCTATGAATATTGGGAGTGAAGGGGTGGATATCTATGCCTTGCTATTGACCCTCGGTGATGGAGGTGAGGACAGTGGGAGAGGTATGGCCTTGGTCGAAGTGCATGAGGCTCTCTCTAGGCCTCTGTTCTGGAAGCTATGTGTCTGAGCTTGCAGGAGCATCACATAGCTCTCCCTGGCACAGCCTTTGGAAAACCTCACTATAGCTACTGAAAGGGGATGGGAGAGTAACATTCTATGTCCAGTACGTGCTTCTTGTATGTTATCAAATTTAATCACCACAGCATCTGTGTAACACTTAGTGTAATTATTTTTATTAAAACCACTTTGCAGATGTGAAGACAGATCTTTGATGCTCCTTAGGTGTTTAACTGCTTGCTATCTAGCATCACGAGCAGACACTGTGCAGAAGAATAAAACTCCTGATGTGCCTGAAGGTAGTGACTTTAGACCACTGGGATTTTGTGGTGTCTTCTTTACCCTCCATCAGCTCTTGCAAGACACGTATTTTTAGGAGAGAAGACAGTCTTATAATGAAGATATGAAGAAGACTATTCTGAGTGCTAGACCCAGTAGGCCTGGGGTCAAGGGGTATCCCAGGAGGGACCCTAGAATGAGAGCAGCTCTGGAGGGAAGGCCAAGGAACCTATACATACCATCATCATGAGAAAATATTTGCTGTACTCCAAAGACACAACATTAAAATACCCTCCTCCAACACAACCTGGTCTTAAATCAGACACTTCCTGCAAACACACAATTAGGGATTTTCCCATAAGAGCTGTTATCTTCAAGTGCATCAAGACATGAAAACTCAGCAGCTAGAAAGATTTATATACTTCTTTAAATATCTCCCAAGGACAGCACAGGGAAAGTTCATTTTAAGGTTTGTTTAATAGTTTCATGAACTTCTATCACTTGGAGAAACAATCAATTTTTCTGTGACATTGGGAGGAGGTTCTCAGAGAGTATCCATTTGAGAACTCAATGAATTACCAGCATATTTTGCAGTTGAGAGCTCAACATTTATATATATAATACTAGAGGCCCGGTGCATGAAATTCGTGCAAGAGTAGGCCTTTCTTCCCCCTGGCTGTCAGCACCGACTTCCCTCTGCCACCTGGGACTGAGCTTCCCTGGCAGCCCCGGCTTCGTCCCAGAAGGAGGTCCAGTCTAATTAGCATATTATGCTTTTATTATTATAGATGTAGGCAATCTGGATAAGATTTATGATTTTTTAAATTTCACAAATTTATTTCCAAAGTTAGAATTATAGGCACTCCTTGGGTATATTTTCCTTCTCCTGGTAACAACACAATTTCTTTTTTTTTTTTTTATTGCTTAAAGTCTTACAAAGGGTATTACATATGTGTCCATTTTATCCCCCCGCCCTAGACAGTCCCCTAGCCTCCCCTATCCCCCAGTGTCTTATGTCCATTGGTTATGCTTATATGCATGCATACAAGTCCTTTAGTTGATCTCTTACCCCCCTACCTCTTGCCCCCCAACCCTCCCCGGCCTTCCCGCTGCAGTTTGACAATCTGTTTGAGGCAGCTCTGCCTCTGTATCTATTATTGTTCAAAAGTTTATAATGGTCTCTATTATCCATGAATGAGTGAGATCATGTGGTATTTTTCCTTCATTGACTGGCTTATTTCACTTAGCATAATGCTCTCCAGTTCCATCCATGACGTTGCAAATGGTAAGAGTTCCTTCCTTTTTAGAGCAGCATAGTATTCCATCGACAACACAATTTCAACCCAAGTATTTAATTTAAATAATTCATTTATGCAGAAGAACCCATGAAATGTAAATGAGCATGTTCCCTAATTACCATTTCTGTTGACCACCTTATAGCATCATTCATGGTTGCAAACTGCAAAGCCTTTAACCAAAACAAGACCCAGGGAGGCTTTCAAGGACCAGGGTAGCAAGTATGGGCTCAATAGGAAATGAGAATCATAACTTACCGTTCTGGAGTGCCTGAACTGGAGAGAAGGGAAAGCTATCAGCCATGGACTACCTATTTTCTTGTCTCCACGGGTTTGTACCATGCATAGTGGGAGGTGCCTGACCCCTCCCCTTCCCAGCACACGGACGTGTAATATTTATATTAATATCCACACATCCGGCCATTCAAGCATCCAGGCATATTTACACAAATAGAACACACTGGCACATAGACCGTGTGTGAGTTCCACACCACTGCAGTCTGTGCTTTGTCTCGCTTGGGGTCACCCATTACTCGAGTAAGCACCTGCCCCTGTGACCGCTTCCCACCCTGCAGGGGTTCCATGTGAGCAGAGAGCTGGCAGGGTCAGGGACTTGAGAAAGCCCAGCTTCCAGACAGGTCTAGGCTGCCCCGATGGAGGGGGCGGAGAGGTGGAAGAAAGGAAGGGGCGGTCCGCAGAGGACCACGCCCTTCTATGTCCAGGCCCTTTGCAGAGCCAGACTTGGATGTGGCCTGGAGGAGGTAGGGTGATCCTGAGCGGCCAGGTCCCGCTGCTTTGAAATGAGGAATCTCGAGTTGGGGTCTCCAGCAGGCCAAAGGGCGAGAATACAAACAAAATTACCGTGTTTTTAAAAATTAAATATTCGGTCGTCTGCCCCCCTACCCCGCCACCCCAAAGGGCCGCTTCCAATGTCTGCCTGTGAGCCTGGCTGTCTGGCCCTACCAGGCATTGAGGAGATCCCAGAGCCGGCCAAGTTTCCTCCTGATGCTCCTACTGCGCCCTAAGCTTCCCCTGGACCGGAGTACTGAGTGGGGGTAGGGGTCGGGTAGCCCTGCCTGGTGGCTTCCTGGAAGTCAAGTGAAGTTAACAGTCCGTCCCTGGCCCAGGGATAGGAGGCAAACTCTCCCCGGCAACCGCGGTTCAGCACTGAAAATCCTTGTCTCTCGGGACCGGACTCGGGGCACCGCCCCCAGGTGCGCAACGCATAGTCACGGCGACTAATTAAGGACGGGTGCCCTTTCCTTCACTCTCACAAACTCAGAGCCCTGACTTCCTCCAAGTACCCGCCCCTGGGGGTGGCTTTATCTCCTCCGACCCCGCGGCGCAGCAGGACCCCGCCCTCCCGGGGCGCTTCAGCCCGCCCCCGGGACGGAGTCGTGCGCCGCTCCCGCCTCCCCGCGCGCCGCTCCCGCCCCGCGTTCCGCTCGTACTCCAGCCACGCCGCCGCCGGCACTGCAGCACCGGGAGGAGGCGCAGGCGGAGGAGGGCAGGAGGACCGCAGCGTGTGAGTCGGGAGCCACTTTGCCGCCCCTCCTCTCGCTGCTGACACGCTTGGAGGAGTCACCACTCCGTGCGCTGCAGGAGAGCGTGGCAGACGGAGGCGGCCCCGGAGAGCGAGCCGGAGCGACGCCCGCGCGGTGGCGGCCGCAGAGCTGATTGCACCCAAGGCAGGGGGTCCCCAGCGGCCGGAGCGGTGAGTGAGGGACCCCGGCAGCGGTGGCGGGATTTCCCGCCGCTGCTTAATTTTCCTTCCGGACCCAGAGGCCAGGTGCCGCAGCCTTGGGAACTTTTGCAGCCTTGTGGAAGCGCAACTTTGCCCCGCCTGTGGGCGCCAGGTGCTGCCCAGCCGGGCACCTTTGCTGGGGCGGGACCGGGGAATCGGGGTATATACGGCTGGTGTGACTTTCCCCACCCTCCCCCCAGTTGCCTGGGGTAGGTCAGGGGAGGTGGGCTCGCTTTATCTCAGATTCCTGGGGGGAGTATGTGGGCAGCAGCGATGCGGGGGCCGCGCCCTCCTACTGTGGGGACCTACACGATCCTTGCTTGCCTGGTTCGACGGGCAGGAGGAGGCTGATTCCGCACTAGCAGCTCTAAGTCCCAGGCTGGGTGTTTGTCCAGTACCTCCATTCCAGCCTTGGGCTCAACTTTTCGGCGGGGATCCCTCTGCAGACGTGAGGGTGGCGGGAGAGCAGAGGCAGCCGCAGTGGGTACTGCGGGAGCCGAAAAGAACACGGGAATTGAAAAACTGTTCCAGTAAGTCCTCGACGCGCCTGTCTAGCGTCTAGGGAGGGACGGAGAGAGGGAAACGCGCGGGGCTGTGGCTGTAAGTGCCTGCGCGTCGCTACACTGCGCCTGCATTCAGAAAAACCCTACCGAGCGCCCGCTGGGCTCCAGGTGAGGCTGAAGAGACGTATTGGCGTGGGGCTCCGTGGGGGAGAAAAACCCATCACATGTAAACAAACTACCGAGATAATTTCCAGTTGTGGTGCGGGCTTTGGAGACGATCACCCAATCCATTGACCCCTGTCTTAGAGGGCTCTTTCCCCTGGCCTGGGTTCTAGAACTGGGAAGACATGTCTCCAGCGTGTCGCGGGGAGCCCCCGGGCTGGGCCCACGAGGACTGCGGAATACGGTGATGAACTTACGGGGAGGTGGGCACCCCGCCGCGAATGCACCACCCAGCGCATTTCTGTGGGCTTGCGGGGACCTCAGACGCCCGGCACCCGGGGACGGAGGAGGAGGGGCTGAGTCACTGGGCACCGGGGCCGGAGGTGCCGCCAGGATGGCCCGAGAGGGGGGTGCTCGCGTCACCCGCTACGTGTGCGAGTGATGCAAATGCAGACCCACGAGGGGCAGGCGGGGGTGGGCGGCGCAGGGGGAGGCAGGAGTCTCCGTCTGGGAGCGCGCGTGTGTGCGTCAGAGGCTCTCTGGTGATGGATGCCCGGTAGTGCACCGCTGCGACCCACGGGCAGGCGGGGGCGGATGGACTGCGGCCGGGAGGGGGGGGGAGCCGGGGGGTGGGGGAGTCCGCAGCGGGGGCGCGGGCGGCCCGGGAAGCCCCGCGGTCCGGGCTGCGGGCAGGTGGGCGGATCCGCAGTGCGCCGCAGCGCCGGGAAGGCGCCCCACGGGCCGGGCGCTCCCCCGGGGACCGAGGACAGGGGGCGTCTATTAAGGCGCCACCATAGGGACCCTATGGTCTCCTCTCTCGCAGGACCTCCTTCCCGCATACTTAGCTGACTGACAGCGCGAGAAAGTTGTTTTCCTTTCATTCTTATCCTTAATCCTGGAGGAGAATTGGCGTTAGTTAATCTCTTTGGCGTTCACTCGCAGGGGCAAATTACGGAAGGCCTCCTGCTGGCGGCGAGTTTTCCTGTGAAAGCTTCGGTGTTGAGGTGCATGGGATTCGGAGGAGCTAACTCGTTCCTTCACTGTTCTTCGGGCGTAAGCCTGAGAATGGCTTACAAAAAACAATGTGCTGCATCCTTCTTTCCTGACGTAAAAATATACGTTAACAACAGCACTACGAATGCATTCCCTGGTAGAAAATAAAAAGCACAATCCGAGTTTCATTCTGTTTACTAGTATTATAATTATTATTTTTTTAAAGACCACACTTTCTGGAAATCGAATGGCAAAGGTTTTTTCTGCTGGTTTTACTGAGTGAGCCCCAATCTGCAGTGTGTGTGGCAAAAGGAATGAAAGTGGGGGGCGGGAGGGGGGAGGGCAGAAAAGCAATGATCACACACAGTCCAGACAAAGATCCCAGTTCCCACTTTACCAGGTATTATGTTATGTCACTTTGGGCGAGTGATTTACCCTCTTGGGTTCATTTTGTACATGTGAGGAATGTGGAAAATAGCTCAAACTAGCTCGGATTACAGAGTTGTTTTGAGGACAAAAGAGATGGTCTCAGAGAGCTTTGGACGTGCAAATTCTTTATGAATGCAAAATATTATGAAACACCGTCTCTTTAAAGAAAAAGAAAACAATTTTATCTTTTAAAAAATTCTAGAGACTTTCTCCAGTACTGTTCCTTTAATGAAATTTGGCCTTCAGACTCAGCAGATGTAGACAATAGATTTTTCCTAATCGTCCAATATAACATCAAATGCCATTAGCTGCTGTCTGGAGAAGGAAAGGGGGGCGGGAAGGGAAGCTCTGGATTACACCTCAGTGTTGTGGTGATGTAGTGGAGAAATCGAATTTATTTTTAATGACCTAATGACAGTAAAAGTAGCTTCTCTGGTCCAACCAGCAGACTAGCCTAAGAGCTTCTAGGGGGAAATCCTACTCATTATTAAGTCTATAAGATTTCCTAAGTGTGGAAGGTGCCTCAGAGAACGGGATACAAGTTCTTCCCCCAGATTACCGCAAAGGGCATCACAATGGGCATCCACAATGGGCGTCACGTGACTGCAAGTACCAGAAAATCCATTTCCTATCATTAGGGATTATTAGTTTTTACTCTGAGGTAAGCAAGCTTGTTGACATATTTCATAAATAAAAACATCTGATTTGTCAAAATGCTTCCTAACCAGCTCGCTACGTAGTTATTCATGTTATTCATACATAATAACCAATATCTGTGAATAGTGAAAGCAGGAGGCTGCATCAGGGGAAAACCTAGCATTCGCCTCTGTGCTTCTTGGTTCTACATTGCTGAAATTTCTGTCTGATCTGGTTTAGAACATGTATTTCATGGCCAGTTAATTTCACACAAAGGTATCATTTCTGTAAAGTCTGTTTGTAAACTTAGGAGAGGCAGTTCCCCAGCTGTGTGCAGTTTTGGTACAACATCGCAAAATTGTTTTTGTTTGCTTTGTTTTTTTCAACTGCCAGCCCTACTGAGCAACCAGTGTACAATGTTGCAGTGGATAGAATTTGGAGCTTTTTTCTTTATTTGAGACAGCTGAGAGTATCGATGGGGGAAGAGCCACTACTTTAATTCTTTCTGGAAATACGTCTTAATGGGATCTACATACACCACTTAGTTTTATCCTGATGCCCCACTTAGGGACTATGATGATGGCTTCCCTGTTGGGAAGAATTGAACAAATGGGAAGGGGTGGATTTGGATGGCTTGGTCTTTTCTGGTCCTAATATTCTTTCCCTCCATGAAATGATGAAATATTTGATGAGTTTTATTTTAAACTTGAACTTTGCTTATAAGTAGAATGTAGGAAGTGATTTTGATGAAGTCGGATTGAAATTTTACTTGGAGCTATGGGCTCTGTTTCTGTAGAGGAAATGGTCTCTTGGGTTTTGTATTATGCCATTGGGAGCATTAATTAAAACATTTTAAAAGGTCAAATTTGAAAAACAATAATCCCAGCTTACTGTAAAGCAGATATTTAAATCAATTTAACATGACAACATTTAAAATGTTTTCTGTACTGCACACCATGCCTGCTCTATCTTTTCCCATGGACAGTATGTAATACAAATCATTAAGACCAGACACTAAGAACTATATTGATGAGCTTTTGTCTTCTCAGAGCACTTGGGCCCTCTTACAATTCAAGAGCACAGTGAGATTTAGGACAGGTTAGAATAAGTGCTTCTCTTGTCACTTGTCACTATTTGAAAACCCTATGAATTAGAATCTTAGAATTGTCAAATAGACCAGTGCTTTTCATATAGTTGTGTGTATCATCCCTTCCTGGGAAGCTTGTTCAAATGGAGATTCTGAGCCCTATCCAAGACATTCCAATTGAGTGGTTTTGTGGGTGGGCCCAGAATATGCTGTTTATCAAGCTCTGCCAAGTGGGTTGGATGCCATCGTTTTGGGACCACACTTGCAGGGACCCTTGACCTAGGCAGTGTGGCATAGAGCCAGAGCCCATGGACTTACTAAGCTATGTTGCTCTCTTTAACATTATCTCCTTGACGCCCTTAGAGAAGTCACATTCTAGCTGGCAAGACCGATTTGAAGATGACTAAATTCTTTGGTAAGAGTCAATAAGGCAGGGGATTGGAAAGGACTCTGGAGACCATTGTGTAGTAGATGACATCAAAGAAGGGAGGGCACAGGCAGGAAGAGCATCGTGTGTGACTGGCCAGTCTATTAGAGTAAAGACTGAAAACCTTAACCTACAAGGCCTGCAAGGCTCTGAACAGTCTGGCCCCTGCTCACTTCCATGACCTCATCTTGCAGAACCTCCCAGACCTTTCCCATCCTGGCACCCTTCACACGTCAGCCTCTTCCTGCTATGGCAACCTTATCACCTGCTCCAACCTACCTTCACCGTTTCAGCTCCTGTGTTCTTCAGATTCTAGGCCGGCCTTCCGTTTCTGGGTACGCCTCCCAAACCTCTCTCGTGAGGTTAAAATTCCCTTTCCTCTCACAGTGTACTTTTGCTTTTAGTAAGGCTGTCAGAGAAAAACAGGATGCTCAGTTAAATTTGAATTTAGATTATAAACAAACATTGTTCTTAAGGGTAAGTTGTTGTTTTGTCTTGCTGTGTTGTCTCTAGTGTCTAAAAAAGTATCTGGAACACAGCAGAAGCTCAATAAATGTTATGAGATAAATTAATGAGCTATTTGGGGAAAAATGGACAAGTTTCTTAACCTCTCTGAGCCGTCATTTTTCAGCTGTGTAAAGATGATTTTTGTGCCTACTTTTTAGGATTGTGTATGAAGACTAAATGGGAAAATATACATAAGCATGTTATTTTGTAGACACTGTACTTTGAAAAGTGGCTTTTCTTTCAATGTCTTGTAAAATGAAAGGATTCCTTCTTAATGTAAGAAATCCAAATTCCTTTTTATTATAATTAAGTCTTGCTAGCAGACAGGTGTTTCCTGAACATTTACCAATGCAGGGTGCTCTGAGATTTAGCTGGGCAGTTCTGGAGGAGTACCCATCTGCAGACGGTAGCACCCAGGGTCGGCTTCATGGGCTTTCGTCGCTGTGCAGTCACACAACCTCACATGCAAAAAGGACTCTGTGGCCCGTCTGGTGTGGCTCAGTGGTTGAGCATCAACCCATGAACCAAGAGGTCACTGGTTCGATTCCTGGTCAGGGCACATGACCTAGTAAGGGGCCTGCAGGGGACAAAGCAGGCCAATCGAAGTTTCTCTCTATCCCTCTGCCTTCCTTTCTCTAAAAATCAATAAAAAACAAAACATATTAGAAGGGCCCTGTGTTTGATTTATATGCTGCCATCACTACTTGAAATTCTTGGAACAGGGGCCCCATGTTTTTCTTTTGCTTTGGACCCTGCCAGCTATGTCGCTGGTCCTGGTGACCAGTACATGTTTGTATATAGCACATGCATTGGGAACATTATATTTAGTCTTCCTAATGACTCTGGGCCTCTCATTACTTAGAGAACTTGTGCTTTTCCCCCGATATGGCTTAGAATTGCCTGAACCAAATTCAGTGCCCTTTGCACTACACCAGGATGGCCCCCAGTGTATCTAAACCTTTGCCTGAGCATCAGGGGCTTCTAAAGGACTAGCCTTCGGTCTCTTATTTTAGGTCACTCCTCTGGATCCTCCCATCTCTGCTCCTGAAGTTGCTGAATGATTGGAGCTTGAAGTTCCAGGCTGCCTTTGTAGGAGCACCAGCAGTGTGTTTTAGACGAGATCGCCGCAGTGTTCAGGTTTTAAAATATGCGGATTTACGTAAGATAAATAGTGATCTTGAGGGGTTGAACTTTTCTAAGAGAAATATGAGATGTTTGTTCTTTGCTTTAAATGGCCCAGCTGAGTCATGCAGCTCGGGAGCCTCCGCAGCACCGAACGCCCTGCGCTTTGGCAGTGGGTAGAGAAGGTGACCCACTTTATCATTTCAGGCTTTGACGAGCTTGTTTTAGATGTACTCATTTTAATATTACTTTTTAGATGTTTTAAGTAAGCCATTTTTTATTCCATTATGCACTTAAGTGTGTTTGTATTTAAGAAGCAACATTCTAATAATTCCACGGGGCCATACTCATGTTTGCCCTCATACTGTTATTCTTTCCAACGCGGGAGAGTATGCTCTAGTTCATGCACATCCAACACATTAGGAACTGCATTGAACACAAAAGTAAGCTAAGTATAAGGATGACTTTTGAAGTATCCAATTAAATCTGCAGCCTGGGTTTCCTGTTGGCCAATCAGTGTGGAGGTAGAGAAACATAGACCCACCGTAGATAGCACCCAGTCATTCTCTGGCTCTATTCTTAGCCCAGCTGTGGATTCCCAGGCTGCTGCAGAGATTCCTCATGAGTTCTCTGAGTCCTCAGGGATCAGCTGCAGTCTGTGTTCCGGTTCCCTGCAGGGTTGATGGACTGCCTCTCACTGCCCAGCATGCCGTGGCCCCAGAATTGCAGAAACTGCTGATGCTACTGAATCCTCTCATATCCCCAGAGAGCTTAGAGGACTGCATGGAGACTGGTGAGAGGACACTTCAAGTGACACAGCATCCTGTATTTTTAATCAGCAGTCCCCTCTGGCCATTGTCCTAGGAGCATAAATAGTGGGTCTCAAATTGCTGTTCACTTGGGATGAGCCTTTTCTCAGGAGACTTCGTAGGTCCTCCCTTCCACACATGTTCAGAGGTATCACAATATTAAGATAAATCATCAGAATTTTGTACAGGATGTTTGTGGCATTATTATCTGTGGTAGTGGAAAGCTGGAAACATCCTAAATTTCCATCAGAGGGTAACCAGGTCAATAATGAAATACTACATAGCCACTGAAACGAATGAAGTGAACCCCTATATGCAATTAATATGAAAATATTTTGAAGAAATGTTATGAGTTTAAAATATAGCACTTTATTGACTAGAATATGTGCTATGCCTATATTTTTAAAAAATTAAGATATATTTAAAAGTCTGGAAGGATAAAGACCAGACAGTTATCTTGTGGGAGCAAGACAGAGAGAATCTTACACTTAGTACTTTATATATTTCTGAATTGCTTGAGTTTTCGACAATAATCACATATTACTTTTGTAATTAAGTCATTAGTAAAGGTGGTAAAAATTAATTTCAAGATGCTCCTAAGATGCTATTTTTCAAATATGTCTAAATATTATTTTAGTGGCTAAAAAACAGTGCTAGTTTTTCCCATGGAAAATTTTCTAGTTCATAATATGGGCAAGGTAATCAAAATTGTGAGAACATAAATTATATTGGTACTCAATAAAGCCATTTTCATTTTGAATGAAAAAAAAAAGAACCCACTTATAATCATTGAATGCAAGGACCCTTGAGAGGGACAGCTCATTGCTGACTTAGGTTATTAAAGCTTCCCCTACTCCCCCACCTCTGTTCTCAATAAATCTTATGTGTTCAATAGCTGTCAAAAGCCTGTATTACTACTCAGAATATTTTGCTTTTAGGGACATTTTTCATTCTGCTATGTCTGTGTATTTGAGGGAATTGGAGATGGGCAATTTTTTATCTTCTCTTCTCATGGGCCTAGAAAGTCCTCCCTCCCACTATTGATCCTCCCCCACTACTAACATTTGCCTATGGGAAAGGCTCCTAGCTGTTCTTCGAGCCTCAGCTTAAAATTTCATGACCCTCTATGGTAGAATTCAGGGCCCTTTATCTTTCTCAGTCCCTTGTAGCCACCACTGTGGGAGAGCTTCCCCTGCTTTGTCATCATGTCCTCTCTACATGTGTTTTCCTGCTGCATTCTGAGTCCCTTGAACCTCAGGGGAGAGCGCCAAGTCACTGAGATCTTTGTAACTCTCAGTGCTGGACATATAACAGCTAAAAATATTTTAAATAATTTTTAAACCTTTTAAATTGAAATCTAGAGGTAAAAGTACATGTTTTAAAAGGGTATATAACTCAATTGGTTTTCACAAACTGGGCATATCCCTTTAACCAACACCCAACTCTTGAGAGAGATTATTCCCAGTGCTCCAGAACCCTCTTGCATGTCCTTTCCAGCCATAATTCCCTTCCACTTTCCTGACTTCAGTCCTTTGGCAATGCCTAACAACGCTCTCCTGCTCCCATGGACTTTTTTCCTGCCCACTATCTGGGAAACTGGTTGGCAGAGCCTTACCACTGCTGATGGACATGACAATGCCCAGGATGCTGTCTCTAGATGCCCAAACTTCCAACCCACGAGGTGCCAGAGGCAGAGTAAAGGTCCCTAATTTATTCCATCCTCCTCTGGGCTACAGAGCAGCTCTGCTCCCGACCTTAGACTTCGTCCCTCATGAGCATTTCTGTCATTTGACTTTCACTTGTATCAGAACGGATGTTTCCTTCTGTTTCCAATTTACTAAAATTTCTTATGAATGTGTATAGAGTTTCATCTAATGCTTTTAAGTCTCTAATTACAAAATCATTTCTTTTTAATAGCTAAAGTCTCCAGAGTTTCTGTTTCTTCTTATGTCAGTTTTGGTAAACGACATTTTTAAAAAAGAAATTTGTCAATTTTTATCCAGGTTGTCAAATTTATTGCATAGTTATTTATAATCACTGTGTGTGTGTTTTTTTTTTATTCTGTGAACTCTGTGATTCTTGCATTGAATTGTGTTTTCTTCATTGCTTTAAATACTTAGAAGCTCAATCAATTTTTTAAAAAAATATATTTCATCGATTTTCTACAGAGAGGAAGGGAGAGGGATAGAGAGCCAGAAACATCGATGAGAGAGAAACATCGATCAGCTGCCTCCTGCACACTCCCCACTTGGGATGCGCCCGCAACCAAGGTACATGCCCCCGACCGGAATCGAACCCGGGACCCTTGAGTCCGCAGGCCGACGCTTCATCCACTGAGCCAAACCGGCCAGGGCTCAATCAATTTTTTTGTATAGACTCTAGAACTCGAGAGTCCTGTGGCATTACCTTACGACCTTTAAAAATGAATATGAATTATTTAAGATGTGTTACTTCCTACTTTGTAGGGACTGTAGTGGTCTCTTAGTTCTGGCAAAAGATTAATTTCTCTTTGAAGTCAGATAAGTTATCATGCAAGATACTTTCTCTAGGAAGCCAGAGAGCAAATTATCATGTTGGATATTTTTAGTGGTCCATAGAATGGCTTCTGTCAATATTCTCTTATGTAAAAAGAATGAGAACATATATCAAATGGTGTATCTTTGTTGCTCAATACATCTTTGATATGTTAAAAAAAAAAGATGTATTTTCTATTTAATTTGAACATGGAATAATTTCCTTTGGTTAGATGCAAGTTTTTAAACTCATTATTTCTTTATCATGGAATAACAGCTCTAATAATAACAGAACATTAATAACCAGATAGGATGACAGATAAACTTAATTAAAAAATATCTAAGTGAGAGAACCCAGGTTTGTAGATGATACCAATTTATTTCAAAGCAAAAATGTTTGATAAAAATGAAATACTCATGCCCTGGCCCATGGCTCAGTTGATTGGAGCATTGTCCTATATACCTAAAAGTTTCGGGTTCAATCCCCAGTCGGGGCACCTATGGGAGGCAACTGATTGATGTTTCTCTCTTACATTGATGTTTCTCTCTCTCCTCTTCCCCTTCTCTAAAAATCAATAAAAACATATCCTTAGGTAAGGATTAAAAATTTTTTTTTTTTTTTTTTTTTTTAATTAAATCTTTATTGTTCAGATTATTACATTTGTTCCTCTTTTTTTTCCCCCCCATAACTCCCCTCCTCCCAGTTCCCGCCCCACCCTCCGCCCTCACTCCCCACCCACTGTCCTCATCCATAGGTGCACGATTTTGTCCAGTCTCTTCCCGCATCTCCCACACCCCTTTCCCCCCCAGGAATAGTCAGTCCATTCCCTTTCTATGTCCCTGATTCTATTATAATCACCAGTTCATTCTGTTCATCAGATTATTTATTCACTTGATTCTTAGATTCACTTGTTGATAGATGCATATTTGTTGTTCATAATTTGTATCTTTACCTTTTTCTTCCTCTTCCTCTTCTTAAAGGATACCTTTCAGCATTTCATATAATCCTGGTTTGGTGGTGATGAACTCCTTTAGCTTTTCCTTATCTGTGAAGCTCTTTATCTGACCTTCAATTCTGAATGATAGCTTTGCTGGATAAAGTAATCTTGGTTGTAGGTTCTTGCTATTCATCACTTTGAATATTTCTTGCCACTCCCTTCTGGCCTGCAAAGTTTCTGTTGAGAAATCAGCTGACAGTCGTATGGGTATTCCCTTGTAGGTAACTGATTTTCTTTCTCTTGCTGTTTTTAAGATTCTCTCTTTATCTTTTGCTCTTGGCATTTTAATTATGATGTGTCTTGGTGTGGTCCTCTTTGGATTCCTTTTGTTTGGGGTTCTCCGCGCTTCTTGCACCTGTAAGTCCATTTCTTGCACCAGGTGGGGGAAGTTTTCTGTCATTATTTCTTCAAATAGGTTTTCAATATCTTGCTCTCTCTCATCTTCTGGCACCCCTATAATTCTGATGTTGGTACGCTTGAAGCTGTCCCAGAGGCTCCTTACACTATGCTCGCATTTTTGGATTCTTTTTTCATTTTGCTTTTCCGGTTGGGTGTTTTTTGCTTCCTCGCATTTCAAATCATTGACTTGATTCTTGCGCTCCTCTGGTCTGCTGTCGGGAGTCTGTATAATATTCGTTATTTCAGTCCGTGTATGCTTAATTTCTAGTTGGTTCCCCAATATAAGATCAAGGGTCTTATTAGTTTTCTTGTAGATCTCATTAAGTTTATCGGCGGCTTCTAAACAGTTCTTGAGAGACCTTAAAAGTGTGGTTCTGAACTCTATATCTTCCATTGACAATTTTGTCCTGTTTCTTTGTCTCCGCATTTTGTTATGCTTCCTTGGTGCACCCCCTAGTGGTCTTTGTTCGCAGTCTTATAGTTAAATCTTGATTGTTGTAGCTAATTCCAGGGAGGGTTTGACCTCCAGGCCAAGTGGCTATGAGAATCAGCTGTGTCAGCAGTGAGAGAACTTCTGTCCTCTAGGGAGGTGCTAATCTGGCGTTTGCCTGAGGCTATCTGGCAAATGCCTGTGTGCAGGGCTTGGGCGGGGCGGGTCACACAGGATCAACAGGGTGGGCCGGAGAGAGCAGTTATGGCGGCTCTCAGTCCTGTCCCCAGGGGCTCTGCCTCTCTGAGTCCCAGCACCCGCTGCAAAGCTCAGAGAGAAAGCTGCACTCGCTCTGACCGAAGCCAGACAGTCCTGCTTCTCCCGTTTGAGTCTGGGTCCCTAAAGACTTGCCCGGATCTGGAGCTCAGAGTCTGCGACTCCCTCCCGATTGAAAACGCCAACCGTGCCCTCCGCCGCCAGCCCGCTCCACGCACTCCGCACCTCAGAATCTGACTTCAGCACTGCGCCTCCTCTGAGTGTCCGTATGCGTTTCTCTTTCCTCCTAGTTGTAGGACTTCCACTCAGCCAGCGTTCCTATGGTTCTGGGTGATGTCCCTTCCGTTTTTTGGTTTCACTTTTGAAGTAGTTGTTCAAGGCAATACTCATGGGCTTGCTGTGGGTCTACTGCTTATTTAATGCTATATGTGTTTATAATCTGCAAGGGTAAATGAACCATGATTTGAATTTTGATGACAAGGGTTTTATGTTGTGACAACCATGGATCTTATTTAATCCTAATTACATCTCTGCATGCCTCTATATGAATCTGTCAGGATATGGCGAATTTTGCATATTCTGTCCTTCAAGGTGATTGTAGGGGAATCTGAGCTCATGGAATACCCATTGCAATGGCTTGTTGGAGGGCCCTTCTACATCTCAGCAACTCATAAGGCTAGTGACTCAGCATTGTATGTTTACATAGAACTGGTTATCTTCTGCCTTTTCCCTGAACCCCACCCATTCCTTCTTTTTCCTAATATCCAGCAATTCCCTGTCCAACATCATGAATTTCTCATTGACTTTTCTATTCCTCCTTTAACCATACTTGCCTCCACTGGGCTGGGTGGGCAAGTATTTGTCAGACATTTATTGCTACATCAAGATGCCTAATCAGACCCTCCAAAAGTTGCTAACTTAAAGCACTAATAATTTCTGTTCCCCCATGCACCTGTGGATTGGCTGGGGGCTGGATGGTCTAGGTGGAGCTTGCTGAATTTTCTCCAAGTAGCAGGTTAGGTTCAGGTTTTTAATCCTAGTTGGAATAATTGGCTGTCCAGTTCATGGTTTGTTTGTTTTTTGCATGGAGATGGCGGAAGTACAAGAAAGGTGGGTGGAAACATGTGATGCCTCTTAAGCCTAGGTTCAGAACTGGTGCCTGCCACTACAGCCCATGTTCCACTGATCAAAGATGTGCAAGGCATAGCACAGTTCCATAGAGCAAAGCATTGCCTCACTTACGGCACCGCTTTCCAATGTCCCAGCAGACGTTCATTTAGGTGAAAATTGTTTTTCTAATAAGTGAAGCCTGGAACTTTTTCTGTTTTATATATAAACACAAGTATTTTACTCATAACATTTTATATAGTCAAAAATATTTATTTTTCAGTAGTGAAACTACTAATAAATCAAGGAAAGATTGTGTTTTGTTTTGTTTCAAGTCATTTTAAAAATCACATCAGTGGTGACAAGCACTGTGATATTTAAGTTGCTAATAAGCTCACCTCTATTTGTCTGCATTGGTGTTTGTTGCATTCATGGTAAGTTTACATTTAGAAGCAAACAGCTGATGTCTTCACTTTGTATTCTATAGTTGTTCCATGGGATATTTACATATTTAAAAACATGATTTATTATTTCTTCTATTTCTCCTTATTACTGTTAGGGCATTATATAAGTATTTTGAATTTATGTCTGCAGGTAAGGTTATTTTATCTATGAAAATTATTTAATACAGCTTTGCAAAATACATGTTTTTGGTAGGGCTGTTGGCTGTTCTAGATTCTCCATTTTAGCAGCACGTGTAATGAGCTGACTTATGTTTGGGGGTGGGAAGGGGCAGGTTGTGATACAAGGAGGGCTTTTCCATCTTAGCATTGTGTCTGAGATGGCTGTGAAGGGAGGTAGGATGTGGGGGCAACCTGCCTACAGAAATGGTATATCTGTAGAGAATATACAAGCCTTTATCATACTTCTACCTCGAGGCGCACCCCTAATGCAAGCAGTCGTGGGGACTTGGGCTGTGAAGGCACTGAGTGTTTACTACGCTACTTGAATCTTGATTGTGAAGGGTGAAAATAGGGTAGCCAAGTGGTCGGCAAACTGCGGCCCCTTGAATGTGGCTCTTCCACAAAATACCACATGCGGGTGCGCATGTACAGTGCGATTAAAACTTCGTGGCCACACTGAAGGGGCCAAAGAGCCGCATGTGGCTCGCGAGCCGCGGTTTGCCGACCATGGGGGTAGCCAATTGTTCCAGGTAGAATTAGAAAGCTGAACCTAGCCTGCAACTGTGAGAAAACCCAGAAGAGAGAAGAAGCAAACGAAGTGTTCCAAGATGGCTGCTCCAACAACTGCGGGAGATGCCCAGTGGTAATCTGGTGGTTTCTTCCTAACCGTGTTTTTAAAATCCCATTATTCTCTGAGGTCACTGCCAGACAGTGCTTCCTGTGGGGTTCTCCTGCCAGAGTTTTCTGTGTATGAGGGTGGGAGCCCCCTGAATTGCTTCCAGAAGAGACTCTGACAAAAGAGGGAGTGAAAACTTGGCAACCTATCTTGGTCCATAGTTCAAGGATCCGAATATTTTCCTATCAACTGAAAATGCTGTGAGGGTAATTCAGAAGAAACAAATCAGAAGATAGTGAAAGAGGGATCCAGAAATAATATATGATGCTCTGTGTGCCTTTTAATTTGAAGTTGGAGTATTGATAAGGGCACACACTCTTTATCTATGGCAAGCAGAGGACATTGTTGTTGGGACAGGGCTTGCTTC
This sequence comes from Myotis myotis, assembly GCF_014108235.1. Lineage (NCBI taxonomy): Eukaryota > Metazoa > Chordata > Mammalia > Chiroptera > Vespertilionidae > Myotis > Myotis myotis. The sequence continues at coordinate 40,806,082 of NW_023416357.1, forward strand.
ATTTATTGGTAAATACATTACCACTGATTGTTTGCCCAAACATTCATTTCTGTGAACCTGTCTATGTAATGATCATGCCTGCCTTTTGGGATACAAATGTGCATGAATAAAAAGGTTTGATAATATTCAAAGGCAGTGAATTAAAAAAAATCCAAACTTATAAAGGTCAACATTCACTTCCCAGCAAGCCCAAGGAGAAAAGCCAGTGTTTAATATATTTGATGTGAGATGTAGGGATATAACCTATCTTACACCTACAGCTTTATCTAACATCAAAAGAATTACGTGATTCTTCTTAAGGGCAGACAGCAGCAAAACCTACTGGGAGATTTGGGGACATTTGAGCTCCACCCATGTTACACAGATGGAGCCTGAGCCAAGATTAAAGGGATATTTTATAATAAAGGTCTAATCCAGTTTAGTCCCAATTTTTTGGTATTATGCACTCCCTAATTGTTATCATACTAGAGGCCTGGTGCATGAAATTTGTGCACGGGGGGAGGGAGGGCGGGGAGGCCCATCAGCCCAGCCTGCACCCTCTCCAATCCGGGATTCCTCTCACAATCCTGAACCGTTGGCTCACCTGCCTGCCTGCCTGGTCTCAGGCAGCTATCTTGTGAGGATGTGAGGGTTAATTTGCATATTACCTCTTTATTATATAGGATTACACAATTGCTGTGCTGATTACCACATCAGGCATGTGGTGTGTAACATCATAGTCATTTAATAAAGCTTCTAAATAAGATGGAACTTAACATTTCGTGCTATATGCAGTTGCTGGGTTAGAGATTTTTTTTTTTTTCACTTAGACCAGCGGTTCTCAACCTGTGGGTCGCGACCCCTTTGGGGGTCGAACGACCCTTTCACAGGGGTCACCTAATACCATTGGAAAACACATATATAATTGCATATTGTTTTTGTGATTAATCACTATGCTTTAATTATGTTCAATCTGTAACAATGAAATTGGGGGTCACCACAGCATGAGAAACTGTATTAAAGGGTTGCAGCATTAGGAAGGTTGAGAACCACTGACTTAGACGATTTTGAAATTGGGTACTACAAAATTTTTAAAAATCAGATGATGAACTATCTTTGTCTAAAATTAAAGTGCAATAGAGTGTGCACTTGAGTACTTGGGGCCCCAGTGATTTTTCTGAAGTTACTTCTACCAACCTCCTACTGGGAATATTAGCACTTTCTTTTGCTGGTGTGTGTCCGTGGGAGAGTGTGTGTGTGTGTGTGTGTGTGTGTGTGTGTGTGTGTATGTGTGGTCTTCATTTCCTCTACTGATACTGATGGGTTGTGACATCTTCACTCAGGAAACCATGACAATGTTAAGTGCCTTCTCAGGGTCTTCTGACCGGATTGTATCTTTCTGGTAGGAGGGGTTTGCGCCCTCCCTCGAAGGATAACTGACCACTGATTTTCAGTTTGGCTGACATATGACAACACAAAATTCTCTTCTTAATGGTTTTCACTGTCTCTTTGACTGACAGTCTTGGAAATCGGTATGTCTAGTTTCTCAGGCGGCACTCTGCTTGTCCTCAGCCCAGAGGCCTTTTGGGTTTACATTCAAGAGTGTTCAGCTTACCTTCTATTAATGGAGAGAGCAATTTATGATGATCTTTTCTGATCATAAAAGATTTTCCTTCTTTTTATCCAAGCTGAATTTTTCATTCAAAATTCCAAACTTAATTCTAAGAATTAGCCTGTGTCTCTGTGTGTATATTTCTTTGGCTAACAGAATTCTCATGTCTTAGAAGAGATAAAATGGGGAGTTGGCAGTCAGATGTGAATTCTGGTTTTTAGCTGGATTTTTAAAATGTGCCAAAAGTCTCTGAATGGACAGCCCTGTCAGCAAATTGGCCATAATATTTTATTTGTAAAATGCTCAGCAAATATTTATAATGTCAATAAATTAGCAAATGCTTATTAACGTTGTTCAATGTTAGGATAATTAGAAAAGGAGGAGCTTTAGATAAATCCTGACATTTGTTATTTAGACCTGGTTCATGTAAATCTGCCTTTTTATTCATCAGGGGGCTAACGTTAACTATTAATTTATTTGTTTTGTTTGTTAGCTCAAAAGCTACAGATATACTCAATGAAATAAATGCAGCTTTATAGTACATAATGAAAACTGGCAGCAAAACTACTTTAATCCAATTTAGCACAGTTATTGGTCTTAAAGAGTACACTTTCCTATAAGATCATAAAAGGTACTTGAACTTATCTGGAGATAAGAAGACAGATATGTTTTCTTAATAACAGTCTTTGAGTATTTAAAAGTTAAATGCACAAAAGATGGTGCCTACCTTTTCTTTTCTTCTTAAGAGGAAACAGGAGAAAATAGACGAGTAGAAAATTGAAATATTTTTTTAATGAAAGAGAAATTTCAATTCAATTTTAGTCAACAAATTGACCATCTCCCTTATGCAAGGTATAGTCTGTGCTCCTTAGGAAAAATGAGATGGGTGGGGTATAGCCTGGGATCTCAAGCACATAGACCTGGGATGGGGGCTCAGATGGGTTACATAGCAGAACTGTGAAAGGAAGAGTGGGAGTTCAGTAAAAGCAACCCAACACGCTGTGGTGGTCAGGACATTTGCTTAACGAAGGGTTTCTCTGTCTCAGCTCTATTGACATTTGGGCCAGACAATTTCTTGTTGTAGGGGGCTGTGCCGTGCATTGTAAAGGATGGTTAACAGCCCCTCTGGCCTCTACCCATTAGATGCCAGTAGTCGAGTTATATTCTCATTTAATATCGGAAAACATTTTAAAAAATATTTTTATTGATTTCAGAGCGTATTTTCCCTCCAGTTTTCACAACCAAAAATATCTCCAAACATTGTCAAATGTTCTCAGTGTAGAAGAAGGTAGTGTGCAACATCGCCCCAGTGGAGAATCACTGATTTACGGAATAGAGATAATCTGCAAGAACAATCACATTTGAGATGTACCCTAAAGGGCAGATGCAGGTGTTTGGGCATTTTGATGGAAGGGAATTATCTTTATCAGAACTGCACATTTAGAAAGATGAATTTGAAGTCAGGTGTGCAATGGCTTAAAGTAGAGAGAGTCCTGAGGTAGAGATACCAGCTGGGAGTGGCCAGTTTTGGTGACAGCACATTGATGGACACCATTCTCCATTTGTTCTGTGAAGCAGCCCACACCTCTATTGTGCCTCCATTAAGTGGTAGGCACTGCTCCAGCTGCTGGAAGTAGAACAGCAAACAAGACAAAGTCCCTGTTCTCTGGGAGCTTACATTCCTGAAGAGGAGGAGACCAACACAACACATAAAAATGAAACTCAAAATACTTATAAAATTGTAAAACAGTTTATGTGATCATTGGTGATTAGAGAGGCTGCTAATATTAGTGACAAAACTTATAATTAAGATACAGTAACAACTTTGTTGCAGTGAAATTACATTTATATCAACATTTATTAGAAATCTCTTCCCTAGGTGACCAAAAATAGAGGTAAAATAGAATGTATTTCTTCCCTGTTGACCTATGAAAGTATCTGTTTTGAAGAACATTGTTTTCTAAGTTTATTCAATGGAAAGGGATTTTACTTGTGGCTATTGGACATTTGGACAATTCCTTTTAAAACAGTGTTGTCATATGTCAGCCAGGCTGAAAATCAGTGGTCAGTTATCCTTCAAGGGAGGGCGCAAACCCCTCCCAGAAGAAAGAAATTATCTACCCAAAATACCACTAGAACATATACCTGGTCAAAATAAAACTGATAAACAGTAACCATAGGTATTGCTTAAATATCTTAATTTGGAACAGTATGTTCTTGCTGATAAATATCACACAAAAAATCACTATATTTGGATATACTTAAAAATAATCTCATGAAGGGAAAAGAAAGACTTCTTATAGATTCTGTGTGGTGTGTGTGTGTTTAACATAACCATTTCCATTTGGTGATAGTTATCAACCTTCAGTGTAAGGTTATTATGGTTCCAGCACATGCCAAGCCATGCTTCTAGGCACTTGTTATTTAGTTTTTATTGCACCCGGAGTCCAGGCCACTATAATCTCTCCTGTGGAATACAGATTCCTAGGAGGCCATTAGTTTTGTCCTTCTTTAATCCATTATATGTTGTAAAGCACAAAAAGACCACATTCATTTTCATGTTAAAAATCATTAATGGCCCTAGCCTGTTTGGTTCGGTGAAAAGAGCATCAGCCTGCGGACTAAGGGGTCTTGGGTTCAGTTCCAGTCAAGGGCATGTGCCTTGGTTGGAGGCTCGATCCCCAGCCTGGGTCAGGCGCGTGTCTCTTTCACATCGATGTTTCTCTATCTCTGCCTCTCCCCCTCCCTTCCACTCTCTCTAAAATTCAATGAAGAAATATCCTCAAGTGAGAATTACACACACCCACAAAATCACTAATGGCCCTGGCCAGGTAGCTCAGTTGGTTGGAGGGTCATCCCAGTATGCCAAGGTTGCAGATTTGATCCACAGTCAGGGCACATACAGGAATCAACCAATGAATGCATGGGTGGGTGGAGCAACAAGTCCACGTGAATGTTTATGTAGGCTTTACTCGTGTCTCCAAAACTTGGAAACAACCCAAAGTCTTTCAGCTGATGAATGGTTAACAAATTGTGGTTTATTTACACAATGGAATACGAAATAATAAAAAAGGAACAACTACTGATGGGTGCAACAAGAAGGATGAATCTCAAATGCATTATGCTAACAGAAAGCAGTCAGACACCGAAGCTACATAGTGTATGATTATCGTTACTTGACATATTGGAAATGGAAAAAAATGGTTGCCAGGGGCTGGAGTCAGGGGAAGGGTTAATTGCAGATGGGCTTGGGGAATTTTGGGGGTGAGAGAACTTGTTCTATATTTTGATTATGATGTGTGTTTGTCAAACTTGGAACATTATATACAAAAAGGGTGAATTTTACTTCATGTAAATTATACCTTAACAAAAGAGCCTAAAACAATTTAATGTGTTGTGTCTCCAAGTAACTTTTACATATCACCTAGATTTGTTCCTGATTTGGTTTCCCTGTCCTTGGCGCCTCCTATCCTTGTCTTCAATAACTGGCTCGTCTCCCAGCTCCCCCGTTGCTCTCTGGATGGACTCTTGCTCCTGCTAATTGACTTTAGCTCCACCAGGCACTCTCCTCTGATCAATTACATAAAATTGACTTCCTCAGAGCTAATCCCAGCAAACCCTGTGTTTTGATCTCATTATATTCTGATCGGAAACCAGTGAATGCCAGTTTTTTACTCCTTACCCATTTACCTAGAAGAGCATAGATTCCTACCACCATTCTCCTTGGCATGTTTGCTTCCACTGGCTCACCCATGCCCCTGAATGATGGTGTCTGGCTTTATCTAGGTTTTCAATGGACATATGGATGAGTTTTTTTAGCAGATTATAACTTGGGTCATGATATAATTTATTGTTCAAATGAGAACATTTTAGTTTAAAAGGTGGTGGGGTACTATTAATTATTCTAGGACAGTGATGGCGAACCTTTTGAGCTCGGCGTGTCAGCATTTTGAAAAACCCTAACTTAACTCGGGTGCCGTGTCACATATAGAAATTTTTTGATATTTGTAACCATAGCAAAACAAATACATATTTTTGATATTTATTTTATATATTTAAATGCCATTTAACAAAGAAAAATCAACTAAAAAAATGAGTTTGCGTGTCACCTCTGACATGCGTGTCATAGGTTCACCATCACTGGTCTAGGATATCAGGTGTAAACTACAATTGTCTCAGGAATCTGGAACATATGGTCACAGTAATTACATGGCACAGATATACTATATAGGTATTCAACAATTATATTCACTTTTAAGGTTGTTAAGTTAAAAGTGGCTATATAAGCAGTTCTTCACCCATTTTTCTTCATGAATTGCATGGCACACTGCTATGGGCATACTCAGCTACAATTCCTGGTTAAAACATGTAATTCCGCTGCTTTTTATCCTACTCGAGGAGCTATGTCAGAATGCAAATCAATGTGAGTTGATACTTTAGGACAGTGCTTGTCACATTTTACTGTGTGTACAAATCATCCGAGGATCTTGTTAAAATGCAGATTCTGATTCAGTGGGCCCGGGTGGGGCCTGACATTCTGCATTTCTAACAAGGTCCCAGGTAATGCCAATGCTGCTAGTCCACAGAGCAGTCTTTGAGAAGCAAGGAAAACTTTGAAAGCACTGGCCAGTTTGGAAATTTGATTTGTTGATAAGGCAAAGCACCTGATTGCTTATCTGATGGCTAGGCACTCAAGTATCGAGACACTAAAACAAAGATCTGTTGATCCATTGTAATTAAATGTTTTGGTCCAATAAAAAAGCAGGAAAAAGTCACTCTATATTTCTTGATGAGGTTTATGCAGCCAAAGGCAGATGAGACCATTCATTGCTTCTCTTTAGTATAAGAAAGCTTGAGGAAAATAGCTATATTTTGCACACAAAAAAAGAAAATGAATGGATTGTTGAAGAAGTTTCTCTTAAAGTAATTTTTAAAGAAAATGGTTTTCTGATATTAAATTGAATTAAATTAAAATGTTTTCAGCCCAGCTGGTGTGGCTTAGTGATTGAGCATTGACCTATGAACCAGGAGGTCACGGTTCCATTCCTGGTCAGGGTTGCAGGCTTGATCCCCAGTGGGGGGCAAGCAAGGGGCAGCCAACAATGATTCTCTCTCATCATTAATGTTTCTATTTCTCTCTCCTTCTCCCTTACTGTCTGAAATCAATAAAAATATTTTTTAAAAATGTTTTCAGATATTAAATGAGAATATAACCTCCATTATAACCTTACATTGAAGGTTGATAACTATCACCAAATGGAAATGGTTATGTTAAACACACACACACACACACACACACACACACACACACGCACATGTGCGCGCGCCACACAGATCTATCAGAAGTCTTTCTTTTCCCTTCATGAGATTATTTTTAAGTATATCCAAATTTAGTGATTTTTTGTGATATTTATCAGCAAGCAACATACTGTTCCAAATTAAGGTATTTAAGCAATACCTATGGTTACTGTTTATCAGTTTTATTTGACCAGATATATGTCCTAGTGGAATTCTAGTTAGATAATTTCCCCACAGATTCTGCATTTAGTACAGTGTAGAAGAAGTTCTATTGGGTGGTTTTGATCCCTAAGAGATGAATCACAAATGTAAAAAATGAAATTATGGATGTATAAAAACTCAACACAAAGAAGTTAGGACTCTGTGTTTCCTCATAGAGCTAAATTAGATTAATGACCTGTCCTACATTGATTTATTATATGCATTCTTCACATTGTTGTCTTCTTTTATCAGTTTTAAGCATGTGCAGATATACACTAACTGCTTTCTGGTTCTGATTTACTATCTAGTTTAGACACATTAACTAGTTTATTTCTGAGAAAGTCATAGATGCCAAGTAAATAACAAGTAATAGATTTAAGTGAGGTTTTTTAAAATTTCACTTTCAGTGTTTTAGTTTTATATTAGCTTATAAATTTGTTGAGTTCTGTCACTTCTCTGTGAAAAATGCAAACCATTTTATAGAGCACAAAAGTAATAATTTATATATTGAAGTAAAATCCTCAACTAATTGCTACTCTCAAAATTCATAGTAATTGCATAATAACACTGATAACCATTCATGCCAACTTTAGTATCAGGTAATACAACTCAAAAGCTGACAGTTTTTTGAGATCTTTTATGCCACCTTTCTAATTAATAGGTGAAGGAAAACAGAACAAAAGCTGCTAAAACACTTACCTAACTATGTAACCAGTTAGTGACAAAGGCAGTACTGGAATCCAACATTCTTCATTCATAGTTCAGTGCTGTTTTTACATGGCCTCCTGTTTGTTTTCATTTTGTATTATGTGGGTTTTTTTTAATGTTCAACGTGTCACCATATTTGATAAATTTTAATTTAAAGAAAAGCAGAAATTATCTACAGAAAGTATCAATGAGGTATCAAGGATGCATCTAGGTCTCTAAAATGGGCATTGAGTTTGCTCAAGGTTTACCAAAATGATTTTTCTCTACTACTTTTACTTGCCTCTGTCACCCTCCAGAGAAATAGAGGAAAAGAACATGAACATCTGCTTTTAATCATCCATGGACTTCTTACTGAAATTAAGTAAGAAATGTTAACATCAAAATAGAACTCAGCAGGGGGGAGTGACAGGCTATGTGGTGGCTGTGGGTAGCACTGTGAGCATTTGTATATGGCCCCATGGACATAATGGCTATTCACTGTTGTCATGGCAGTCAAAATTAGACAGTTTGGAAAGGAGCTGGCCAGAGTGCTGAAATGCCTGCTTTTTTTGGGGGGGGGGGGGGCGGGGCCAACAACAACAACAACCCCTAGAACAGCACTTCCTGAACTTATTGATCATGGAACAGCTGGAACTAAATCCAGTGGACAGTTACCAACTCTTACCTTTTGTTACCCATCAGCAACTTTTGCCACAGTTGATCATTCCCTCCTTGTGCTAATTGTTAAGATACGGTCTCTCATTAGAAGTGACAGTTTCTTCCACTTGCCACCTATGATTCAGAGGGAGATGGCCTTGCTGACACCTTGCTTCCATGCTTCTAGTCTCCATCCGTACTGTGAGAGGATACATTTCTGTTGTCTTAAGCCACCAGGTTTATGGTAATTTATGGCAGGCCTGGGAAAATAATGCCCTGCCTCATCATTGCCCTGTCAGAGACATAAGCGCCAGGTGGCTGACAGCCCTTTTTAGAAAAGTGTTCCCAGACCTACGAGGTCCCTCCTTTTAGCTCAGAGACATGAGCACCAGCTGAGCAGCACCTGCTTCTCAGGTGTCTGAGCTAATCTCTGTGGGACCCTTCCTCTAGGCATATTTCATAATTCTTCCAGCCCTAGAGGTGCTTGTTTTTTTTTTCTTGCAGTCGCTACTCATTTTGGAGATCTGAGGGGCAATGATTACAGGAAAACATTAATTAAATGCTTTATAATTCTTAAGTAGAATCAAATGTAGGTTCATTTCATATACAGCCGGTTTCCTAATAGAGTGGGTGCTATGGGTTAAATTGCATCCAGCCCTAAAGAAGTTGAAGTCCTAGCCTCTGGTACCTGTGAATGTGACTACTTGGAAGTAAGGTCTTTGCAGATATAATCAAGTAAAGGTCATTAGAGTGGGCCCTAATATGACTGGTATCCTATAAGAAGAGGGACATTTGGACAAAGAACACAGGGAGACTGCCCTGGGATGACAGAGGCAGAGACTGAACCGATGCAGCTGCCGGCCAAGGAGTGCTGAGGGGTGGTGGCCACTGTGAGAAGCGAGGAAAATGCAAGGAAGGAGTGTCTTCTACAGATCTTAGTGGGAGTGTGGCCATTTTATAGAGACTGAATTTTGGAAGCCAGAATGGGATGAAAGCAGGCACAGTGTTGCCTACTTGCCATAAAGTTGCCGAGAGCCTGCACTTTGCAAGTTCAGCGCTGCTTGGCCGCTGAAAACCAGCACTCAGAGCCGGAAGGCTTGGAGTTGGTTTCCCATTTCTTAGAACTGGCCCTCGGTGGCCCTGGGCCATTTCCATTACATCTCTCAACCTCAGTTTCTAGATCCATAAAACCTACTCTAAGTACAAATGAGGATCAAGTGAGATAATGTATGTGAAATTACTTTGTAAATGTTATTGTGCTATACAGATGACACGCCATAAATGTATGTCCCTGAACACCACTGAGGGCTAGAAGTTGAATACTGCCTTACTGTGGTTTCCGTATTAAGCACCGAGTGAGGAAACATTGGGGGGAGCGGGGAGGGGAGAGGGACCAAATAAGCCAGATTGATTCTGCTTATATTTAGAGAACCTTTTAGGATCTTTTAAATCATTAGGACCCAAAGCTCTTACTTAAGTAAAAAATTCAATTTAGAGGAAAATAATCTACTTATTGCACTTGTTTGTTTTGTCCTTCCAGACATGTTGGCTCAGTCCTCAAACCCAGAGGTCCCAAGTGCTCTGTTAAAGCCCAAGTCACTGGTCACTTTCCTAATGAGTCTTTCAAAACTGGCTCACACACCTACTGGCAGTGCTTGAGCCCTTTTCGGCCCAACGTCGAGGCTGACTCGACAGACCAGTTTCAAAAGATACCACACTATGAAATGTTTTAAAGAATAAACTCTTTGATTGAACACACTTAATAATATAACCAGTGAATTTTTGGTTTAAACTTTAAAATAAGAACATTAAAAAGTTCAACATTCAATCGCATCAATTAATTTGGACCAGACTGTTTGAATTCCAAAAATAAAATTGGACCGCAAAGGGTTAAAGTAGCAGAATCAACTGGAAGGCAGCGTCTACTCTGAGCCCATAGGCCTTTCTGCCTTCCAGCAGGCTGGTGGAAGGACCCCTTCCCCACTCCTCCTGCCCTGGCCCCGTGTGTACAGCGTGCCCTGAAGCGTGGTGTGCAGTCCACCTGGTTATAATGCAGTCAGAGGCCCATGGGAAAGTGACTTTAGAGGAAATAAACTGCGCCCCCCTTCTCACTGATCTCCCACCCCCCCTCTCCTATCACCCGTCCCACCACCACTCAGCTGCTACTTGCCACAGGCACTTGTGAATATGTTCTGGTAAATGTCACCATGGCCAGGAGTTGTTTTTTGTAAAGGACCTTTAATGATAAACTCCTCCACTGACTCCTTTTTGTTAAAATCTAGGCCTGTCTTTCTTGACGAATCACATGTGATGTCCTTTGGATGATAGAAAAGGTGATTATTAATGATGAATACTTACAGTGACCACTTGTGAATTATGTGAGCTTGAGAGAGGGTAAAGTGAGGCCTTTTTCCAGAAAGGAAATGAATGTGTCCTTCTCCCTCCTCCCTCATATGTCCAGCAGTGTATTCCATTTGCAGAGTGACCTCTGGGACTGTTATAATTAGATCCCAGTGCTGATGGAGACTGCAAGACGAAGGCGAGCATCTCTCCATAGCCTGGGTGGCCATGGCAGAAACAGTTCACTCCTTACTGATATCATCAAACTGATTTGCCTCCCCTAGATTAGACCAGGAAACATCAAAATTAATTTGCTTTCCTGGGATCATACTAAGAGGCAATGGCGTCTGTCCTACCCCTCTCCTGTAGGAAGTGCACCGATAGCCCGTGCAGGCCTCTGTCTTTCTTGAGGGAGCCTTCTGCTCCCTGTTGGCGGCCCTGGCAAACATGTTTTCTCCCCGATGCGGCTCGCCCTTGATGAGGGTTCCCCAGCACTAGTCCTGGTAATGCTTGTTGTGGGTTCAGATGAGTTTCCTGCTTCTTGGAAGAAAGATGCACACAATGCCTGCTAGCAGATTGCAGCTCTGACAGGCCTTGTAACAACAACAACAAAATCCATTTTGCTTAATTTAGTGTTCCATTCAGTGATTTAACAAATAATTTTAGAATGGGTCAGGCATTCCTCTAGGTGCTGGGAATTTAGCCAAGAACCAAACAGAAGTTCCTTACGGAGTTTATTGTTTGTGGGGAGAGTCAGACAATAAAAAAGAACAACAAATAAAAATATATAATACATTGTGAGATGATGAAAGATGATAAGGAAAATAGCATAAAGGGTCAGAACATGATAAATGAGGGGACTGTCTTAGATAGTGTGGTTTAGGGGTCTACATGGAGGTGGGAAGAAACTGGAAGGAAGTGAGGGAGGAAGGCTAGCAGTTATCTGCGGGGGCGGGGGCGGGGGGGAGAACATTTCAAGCAGAGAGAATAGCAAGTGCAAAGGCCCTAAGGCAGAAGAGTGTTTGGCACATTGGAGTAGGCTGACGTGGATGAGGGGTGTGTGGTGGTGGAAGATGAGCCCAGAGAGGAGGTGGGCTGGGCCATGTAGGGACTAAGGAAGTGGGAAGGAAGCCATGGGGCTTCTTAGCATGGGAGTAATACTCTCTACCCTACCTTGGGGAAGGGTTTCTCTGGTTGCTGTGTGGATAAGAGCCTCTAAGGGGCAAGGGTAGAACCAGGAAGAGCAGCAAGGCGGCCATTGCAGTATCCAGGTCAGATAGGATGTTGGCAGGACCAGGTGGGATGTTTGTGGGGCCAGGTGATAGGCAGTAAGGTGGTGAGAAAGTGCTGGATATATCCCATCTTATTTGTCTATAAACTCTTTTTGAGGAACACTTTTTAATATCTTTTGGAATGCATTTTAGGAAACACTGTTGTAGATAATCAGAGGTTGATCATGTATTTCTGTCATACTTTCCTCTCTGCGCTATTTAATAGTGGATCACATGTCAGAGAGGTGAGATACCAGAAAGCCAATGGAAGAAACTGAACATTGTAGTTTTAACAAGTATGGTTCAGGTTGAGTTTGATGTTGGCCCCAGAGGTATGACAGTCAGAGAAAGCATTGGAAATCTATTTTTGTTTTTACTTTTGTTCTGGATCTCAGAAAGGTTTTTATAATTATTTCAACCGATGCTGAGTTGCTTGTATGGCCTTTATTAAGCTAAGTCCTTGGTGAGTAAATGCTTTCCTTGTTTATCGTTTGCCTGGTAAACACAGTTTAGAATCCACTCTATCCCATAATATCATACTACCAAGTGCCAGCACATATCTCTTTTCACATTTTAAGATACTTATCTGTTTGGTAGCTGGAGGTTACATCAAGTGGAAAATTCCTTGATGGCGAGGATGTGCCTTTAATTCATGTATGCTTAGAATCAGAGTCTACTCTAGACCCTACTGGTGAGTAGCTGAAATGTAGCTGTTAGTTGAATGAGTGAGTGAATGAGTGTCCGGCATTGCCTTGAGCACCAAGAATATGAGATGAACCAAAACAAGGTCTCTTTCTTTAAAGAAATGGCAATCTGGGGAGTGGATGGATGACTTCTGACTTCCCTTGTGACCATGGCTTTCGGCCCAGATCTGTTCTCATACACTGGTAGGCTATTCACTTGGGAGGATTGAAATCAAGAAGTCCCTCCTGTCCCCCAGTATCTCACTTATCAGCCCAATTACTGAGCTTGAAATTCCTCACTTTAATTTCCTCAGACTAAGGAAGGGTGGAGTATTTCCAGAACTCCTTAGCCCTTTGTTTGCATGTTGTATATGAATTCGTGAGCAGCTCTTTTCATCAATGACAGTAAAGGAGAAGGCTTTGTTACAAAAGAAACAGAGGAGAGACCAGAGCACCCATTCTCCCGTGGCTGCCTTGATCACGCTGAAGCATCTGGTTCCAAGGGAACCCTGGGCAGAACATGGAACACCGAGTCAGTGAACACTCCAGTTCTCTTGCTTGTGGGTCATGCTGCGGGGACTGCACCACTAAACACCTTGGTCTCTAAGCTGCACGGCATTCAGCCACAGAATGCTGGTGGAGGTGCTGAGTCTCTGGTACTGCCCTCTGAGAGGCCACAAGCAATGGGAGCAAGGAGCAGAGCAGCCCTTGGGGAGCATGCTCTGGGGAATTTATCTTGAGCTTGGAGTTGATGAAGTAAACAAAGGCAGCTTTTGTAGCCATCACCCTAGGAACCTTGCAAAAATGAAATATTTTCTAGGGAAGGCATGCACAAAGCAGAAAAAACACACATCATTTTCAGACACTAAAGGAAATACAGTACAGGCCTGGGGGGAGGGTGGGGAGAGAGGTGGGGCTCTGTCCCCTCATCCTGTTGACATCCGAGGGAGTTAATTAACTGAGGTCCAGGAGAGTGTTTTGCTGTTATCAATGTAATATTAGCGAGGCAGATTTGATAACTCTGGCTCTGCCTTTGAATTGCATTAAAAACTCTGCCAGCATGCTAATCACATTGCCGGACTTGCTCAGCAAAGGCAAGGGGACAAATAGGCATGCTTCCTGGTGTTCTCCTTACTGCTCAACCTCAGGGAGTGTATCTCTGGCAACAGCCCTAAACACCCAGGCTGAGCCTGTTCTGAAAGAGAGGCTGCTGCCTGGAGACTCCCAGCCTATGCTCCTGGCTACAGCAGAGCACAGCCAGCCCATGGTTAATAGTCATTTTTCCTTTCAGAAAGGGAGCTGGCCCTGTCACTGCTGGACGATGGATTATATTGATAAAGGACATTCTTCTATTCTTCTATAATTTCAAGCCAACTAATACTTACTGAGTTAGGTACCAGGTACCACGCTTTGCCTTTTGATGTTATTTTATTTAATCCTCCAAGAGCACTTTTATTTTCTGTTTTATAGGCAATGCCATGGAGGACTGACGTCCATAAATACCTTGCCTCGTGTCACAAAGCTAGTGAGTGGCAAAAGCAGTATTAGAACCCAGGTGTGTGAACAGGATCACTTTGTGTCTAATCATGCGGGTCATTTTAATATGTCTCGGACATCTGTTTGCTCAAGGGATGTCCTGGTGTTTCTGTATAAACTTAGGAATAATCACGTGTGTGCTCCCCCTGGGATATGGATTACACAGCTCTTTTGTGTTTCAGCGTTGGGTCTAAATAACTGCCCGACACCAGTATTTCACTGGCTCCATGGCCAATGTCTAAATACATAAGATATAGCTATCTCATTTATAAAATGCCTGGATCCATTTCTTTTCTCTCTGTGTCCAGAGATGGGCAAGCAGAGAAACTGAAACAGTCTCATTTTGAAATAGCTCTGATGAGAGAGAGAGAGTGAATGTGGAGTGAATGTGGAGAAGGATAAATGGTCACAGATCTTACTTAAAAAGGCATGTACAAATAAGACCTACCTTTTTCTCTTGATCACTTGGTCTATACTGAGGAACTTTTTTCCCGCTGTCCTTCTCCGTCTTCGAACCTGTCCTTAAAGGTATTTCACAAATGCTGCCTGTATTCTGAAGTTGTCATATTATCAGATGATTGTAATCTGAATAAAGATGTGAAGGAGCAGGGCTAATGAGAGTTAGTTAAAGATGAGGTATTTCCAATGTTCAGGTAAATAAGGCTTTATTAAGCTCCATTCTTCTAGATCCCTTACTGCAAACCCCTCTCACCTAGAGGAAAACCCAAGGCCCTTACTGTGGCCCTCAAAGCCCTTTATGATCTGTCCCCAGCCACTTCCCTGTGATCCCTCCTCAACTCTGCTCAGCCACTGGTCTCCTTGCCATTCTCCACTGAGGCCTTTGTTCTTGCTGTTCTGTGTGTCCGGAAAGCTCTGAGTCCCTGGGAAACAGCATGGCTTATGCC
The DNA here is from genome assembly GCF_014108235.1 of Myotis myotis. NCBI lineage: Eukaryota > Metazoa > Chordata > Mammalia > Chiroptera > Vespertilionidae > Myotis > Myotis myotis. The sequence continues at coordinate 40,821,251 of NW_023416357.1, forward strand.
CTGGCCTTCATCAGGCTTCTACTCAAAAGGCTCCCGCCTTGACCACTTCCCTTAAATAACAGCATCTCCTGCACGCTCTGTCCCTGCGCTGTCCAGTGTGGTAGCTACCAGCCAGGTGTGGTTATTGAAATGTAAATCTCTGTCCTGCTTTTATTGGACCGAGGAGATATAGAACACCTCTGTCATCACTGGAGGTCCTGTGGGCCAGCGCTGCTCCGACCTCTTACCCCTTGATGTTTATCTGCAGCACTCAGCACGACTTGAAACTATGTATGTATTTGTTTTGTTATCTGCCTCTCACTAGAAAGGAAGCTCCCTACACTTAAGGACTTTGTATGATTTGTTCAATCTCCTCTTTTCAGCTCCTTGAAGAGTGCCTGGCACATAATAGGTGCTTAATAAATACCTGATGAATGAGTGAGTGGATCTTTTGGGGGGCTTTTGTTGTTGTTGACAGTATTACAGATGTCTTCCATTTTCTCCCCTTTTCCCCCCTCCACCCAACCCTGGTCCCACCCCAGGCCTTCCTGGGGGTCCTTTTATAATTGCAGGGGAGATGAGAGTTATTGAGGGAAGTCACCCTTCTCCTACTCTTCCTGCTCTGGAGGGCATGTGTGTTAACCCATAAGCTTCCAGGAAGGAATTCAATTCCTGGCTTTGTTTCTCTTTGAGTCTTCCTCCCATGCCTGCATAAGGCCCATGAGAGAAGAGGACTGACCACATTCACTCAGGGGGTGTTTACCACATTTGTAGATGGCCAGCCTCTGCAATGCCAGGGAAGTCATCTGTCAGAATGCCTTTGGCCATTTCAGAGAAGAGAGTATTTTGCTGCTACTTAAGAGTAGGAATTGTGCTGCCCTAACCGGTTTGGCTCAGTGGATAGAACGTCAGCCTGCGAACTGAAAGGTCCCAGGTTCGATTCCGGTCAAGGGCATGTACCTTGGTTGCGGGCACATCCCCAGGAGGAGGCGTGCAGGAGGCAGCTGATCGATGTTTCTCTCTCATCGATGTTTCTAACTCTCTATCTCTCTCCCTTCCTCTCTGTAAAAAAAAATCAATAAAATATATTTTTTTAAAAAAAGAGTAGGAATTGTGAAGGGCAGTTTTGTTACTGACGATGCTTAATGATGCAGATTGCTTCGCTGCTCAGGCATCTGATTTCCCCTTAGCGACTGGAATCCAAGAGCACTGCACTCCTTCGGGCTCCACTGAAGACACCCCAAGTCTCTTGCCAATTCTTCTGTAAAGTTGCTGCTTCTTTTTTTAAATTTACTTCCCCCCTTTATTTTATTTTTCCCATCACCATTTATCCCCCATATACTCTCTTCCACCTCCACCCATACTTCCCCCTGCAATCACCACACTGTTTTAACACTTTACCAGAGAAGGGTCGAGGTCAATAGAAGGGTCTAGAGAGGAAAGCTGGGCTAGCACTGTTTACCTGATTCAGAACTTTCCCTTTCTGAATTGTCCTCTAGTAAGTTAGTCCAACATATGCAGCTCATCTGATCTATTCCACCATCAAAATTCTCTGCCCTTGTTCCCCACAGCACACTTCCTGGCCCACTGAATGGATACAACAGAAACTAAAGTTTGTGGCAAAAATATATGGCATGGTTCTGAGAAACCAGTAAACAAATATACAAGTAAATAAAGAATTAACAAATATGTATATGTTTTTATATGTATTTGTGCATCTTATTTATTAAATAACTGGCATAATAAGAAGAAAACATAGTAACAGAGTCACATAAAAGATTTGAATAGATAGAAAGATACAGTTTTGGATGAGATGACTGTTGTAAGACTTTTACCAGTTCCCTTAAAATTGCCAACAGTACAATTCTCATTAAAATTCAAATGAAAATTTTAATATAAAATTCTTAGTATAATTTAATTAAAATTCTAATGAATAGTTCATTTGGAAGAGAAAATAGACAAAAATAAATATTTGCAAAGGATGAATCATGAGGTCTACAGGCACTAATAGATATTAAACTTATAACAAAGTGATAAAAATTAAAGCTAAATGGTAGGAAGGCAAGAGTAGATAAACATATTAGACAGAATTCAAAACTGAGGAGGTACTAATGCATATAGGAATTTTGTCTCTCATAAAAGGGGCATTTTAATGAGTGTTTCTGAGATATTTGATTACTCATTTTTTAAATTTCCCCTTTCACACAGTATAGCAAAATAAATTCCAGAACTAAGCATTAAACAATGAAACTAAAATGAATTAGTTTAGCTGGAAATTTTGGAAGTTCGGGAGGGCCTTAATAAATGATTAGGGCGGGACACATGAAAGAAGAACCTATAATAAACTCTATAATAATAGTTTAATAGCTTTACGTAGCAAAACCCCATAGACAAGTCCGTCTGAGAAAAGTATTTACAGCACGTATGACAAAAGAGTTTAGATCCTTACTATATAAAGAGCTCTTAAAATTCAGTAAGAAAAAGACCTTGTATTAGGTTCCTGAGTTTGCTTAACAAATTACCACATTGGGGGACTTAAAACACAGGCATTTTTTCCTCTCACAGTTCAAGATGTTGTAGGGCTGTACTCACTCCACAGAGGATTCTCCTTCCTTGCCTCTTCTAGTTCTTGGTGGCCCTAGGTACTCCTTGGCTTATGACTATACTAGAGGCCCGGTGCATGAAATTTGTGTGTGTGTGTGGGGGGGGGGGGGGGAGTGGTGTCCCTCAGCCCAGCCTGCACCCTGTCCAATCTGGGACCCCTCGGGGGGATCAGGCATAAACTGGTGGTCGGACATCACTCTCACAATCTGGGACCGCTAACTCCTAACTGCTCGCCTGCCTGCCGGCCTGATCGCCCCTTAAATGCTCCCCTGCCAGCCTGATGGCCCCCAACTACCCTCCCCTGCAGGCCTGATGGCCCCCAACTACCCTCCCCTGCTCGCCTGATGGCCCCCAACTGCCCTCCCCTGCTCGCCTGATGGCCCCCAACTACCCTCCCCTGCAGGCCTGATGGCCCCCAACTACCCTCCCCTGCTCGCCTGATGGCCCCCAACTTCCCTCCCCTGCTCGCCTGATGGCCCCCACTACCCTCCCCTGCTCACCTGATGGCCCCCAACTACCCTCCCCTGCCAGCCTGATGGCCCCCACTACCCTCCCCTGCCAGCCTGATGGCCCCCAACTACCCTCCCCTGCAGGCCTGATGGCCCCCAACTACCCTCCCCTGCTCGCCTGGTGGCCCCCAACTACCCTCCCCTGCAGGCCTGATGGCCCCCAACTGCCCTCCCCTGCAGGCCTGATGGCCCCCAACTGCCCTCCCCTGCTCGCCTGATGGCCCCCAACTGCCCTCCCCTGCTCGCCTGATGGCCCCCAACTACCCTCCCCTGCCAGCCTGATGGCCCCCAACTACCCTCCCCTGCTCGCCTGATGGCCCCCAACTACCCTCCCCTGCAGGCCTGATGGCCCCCAACTACCCTCCCCTGCAGGCCTGATGGCCCCCAACTACCCTCCCCTGCCAGCCTGATGGCCCCCAACTACCCTCCCCTGCCCGCCTGATGGCCCCCAACTGCCCTCCCCTGCTCTCCTGATGGCCCCCAACTACCCTCCCCTGCTCGCCTGATGGCCCCCAACTACCCTCCCCTGCCAGCCTGATGGCCCCCAACTACCCTCCCCTGCCAGCCTGATGGCCCCCAACTACCCTCCCCTGCCAGCCTGATGGCCCCCAACTACCCTCCCCTGCCAGCCTGATGGCCCCCAACTACCCTCCTCTGCCCGCCTGATGGCCCCCAACTGCCCTCCCCTGCCAGCCTGATGGCCCCCAACTACCCTCCCCTGCCAGCCTGATGGCCCCACTGCCCTCCCCTACTCACCTGATGGCCCCCAACTACCCTCCCCTACTCGCCTGATGGCCCCCAACTGCCCTCCCCTGCCACGACCCGCCTCCTCCGCGTGAGGTGGAGGAGAAGCCGGGACCGGCCTCCTCCATGCCGTGCAGAGCCGTGTGACCCCCAGGCCTCACTGTGTGGAGCGGCCACCGGGTCCGACCCGCCTCTGCTGTGCGTGTGGCCATCTTGTGGCAGCCGTCTTGTGACGCTGTCATGCGAGGGCGTGACGCCACCTAGGCTTTTATTATGTAGGATAACTCTAACGCCTCTGCCTCCATCTTCATATGGCCTACCCTTCTGTGTCCGTGTCTTCTCTCTTTTATAAAGACACTTGCCATTGGATCTAGGGTCTACCCAGATAATCCAGAATGACCTCATCTCGAGGTCTTCAACTTAATTACACCTCTTTCCAAATAAGGTCACATTCATAGGTTCTGGAGCTTAGGAGACATAGATGTATCTTTCTGGAGGCCAGCGTTAAACCAACTATAAACCTCAATACAAAAGTGGGCAAAAGATAAAAGATTTTACAAGGAAAGAGATGTTCAGTTTCACTAGTCATCAAATGGAACTTACAATGAGAAAACACCATTTTTCTCTCATTTGCCAGAAATTTCAACTTAGATAACCATTTGCCATGTTCCTATTGATCTCTGGGATGAGCCCAGCATTTTTTCATTTTTCCATTTACCAGGGAGAGACATAGCCATAAACTACAACTCCTCCCCTGAACTTGTCTGCCCACTAGCAAAGCAGCTTACACATTTTCCGAGATTGCTTAGTAAAGCTGGTGCAAACTTATTTTCTTGTTTCACATTTTATTTGGGTATCATTGTAGATTCACATGCAGTTGTAACAAATAATACACAGAGATCACCTATATCTTTCACCCAGTTTTCTCCAATGGCAACGTCTACAAACATCTGCTTTTACACAGACTTTTTAAATAAGTATTCATACCTGCCCTTATTTATACAGAAGTATGGAAAACTCTTCTTTGCTTTAATGAGACTACAAACTACAAGACCCAGTCTCTCTCATCAAGATCTGAGAATCAGCAGGCAGGGGTGGGAAACCTTTTCCTGTCAAGGGGCATTTGAATATCCATCCCTCCCTGCCTCCATCCCTCCCTCGCAGCCTCAATCCCATGGCTGCAGCCCTGGCTTCGTCTGGAAGGTTGTCCAGATGGGCTGTTTGGTCGATTTGCATATTACGCTTTTATTATTATAGATTAGCTTCTGGGCCACACAAAATTATCAATTTAAAATTTAACGTGCTATATTCGGTCAAACACTTAATTAACTCACCCCTAATTCCTTGGCAGGGCCAGGCCAAATGATTTCGTGGGCCTTCTGTGGCCTGTGGGCAGGCTGTTCCCTACCCACCCCTGACAGAGCCTGTGTTTGGGGCATGAGGAACCTCGAATCACAGAAAGAGCTTATACACACATTCCCTGTTTGGGGCCTGATCAAGACTTTCACAAGAAGTGTTTTTTCAAAACTGAAAAGTTGAATCATAATTTTTCTTTTTCTTTTTTCATTGCTCACATGATTAGATCAGTTAGGGGTTAGAATTATCTAATTTTCTGTCATAATTATGCCATTGGAGACAGCATGCCTGCTTTCTGTCTAGAGGTGGCCCCAGGACAGGGGCCTTTCGGGGGAAGGGGTGAGAACCCCTTTAAGCATGAGGTTAAAATATTTGTGACAGAGCAAAAGCAGGAAAGCCAGTGCAGTGAGTTTATTTACTATTGATTAGAAGAAGCAATTGCAGAAGCTTTCCTAGCCGGCACTGCCCCGGGGGTGGGGATGGGGCGCCTTAAGGCGGCTCGGCCCGCTCTCACACTGGCCAGGCGCCGGTCGCGCTCCGCCGTGTCCATGGTGCTCTGTGCACAGTCGCGCTCCGCAGTGTCCATGGTGCTCTGTGCACAGTCGCGCTCCGCCGTGTCCATGGTGCTCTATGCACAGTCGCGCTCCGCAGTGTCCATGGTGCTCTGTGCACAGGAAGCAGCTGCTGTGCAGCGTTTGACATGATCGTCCGTTTATGGGCAGTACAGCCGTTGGCTTCATTTATTGTGTGAAATGTTTTAATTTCACTTCCAATTTTTAAAGTAGAAAATGTCTCTCCTTCTCCAGCATTGTTCCTCATCGTTCTCCCTTCTCTTTTTCTTGCCCCCTTGAGTTCCTGAGCACCCCATCCTCACCCTCTTCTCACTGCCTTTCCTTTTTTTCTGACTCTCCTCGCGGTCTTTGCATCTCTCCCTTCTTCTGCCTCTCGGCTCTCCAAAGAGAAAGAAGGAAGAGAACAAAGAAGAATCCTTTAAGACACTGGGCAGAAAGCCTTGTAATCACATGTTTACTTTAATTTCATTCTGTTGTTTTCCAAAACACAGGTCTGCAGAGCCACGCCTCTGTCTTGCCTGTTACAGGGCATGTGTAGGGATTCGGCGGTAATGAAGCGCAGTCCATTTATAAACAAACATCTTTTTGTCTTTATTGTTGGGTTTGTTAGTGATGTCTGAGTGAGCAGTTTAAATGTATGTTTGTAATAGCCACTTACCAAGTATTTTATACAAAAGGAAGAAGTAGAAATGGCCATTATATAAATCGATGTTTGGAATGCTGCCACAGCACAGGGCTTGGGGGTTAATGATGGGGCGGCCCTAACTGGTTTGGCTCAGTGTTGCCCTCTGACTGAGTGGTCTCAAGTTCGATTCCGGTCAAGGGCACAAACCTCGGTTCAGGGGCATCTGCAGGAGGCAACTAATCAATGTGTCTCACACATCTGTGTTTCTCTCTGTCTTTCCCTCCCTCCCATTTCCCCCACTCAGTCTAAAACTCAATGGGAAAAATATCCTTGGGTGAGGATTGTCAGCAACAACAACAAAAAAATGGAACAGAATAACATTTTCACCTTTATATCATCTATGTACAAGGGTGGGCCTGACATTGGCTCACTTGGGCCACCGAAGGAGATAGCTCAGTGGGCAAGTGAAAGATTGGTTACCATGAGGTCAGTTCAAATGTAATGAGCCAAGCCCTAGCCGGTTTGGCTCAATAAATAGAGCATCAGCCTGGGGATTGAAGGATCCTGGGTTTGATTATAGTCAAGGGCACGTACCTTGGTTGCCGGCTTCTCCTCAGTCCTGGCCCTGGTCGGGGCTCGTGCAGGAGGAAACCAATCAATGTGAGAAACACATTGATATTTCTCTCTGTCTTTCCCTCTCTCTTCCACTTGCTCTAAAAATCAATGGAAAATATCCTTGGGTGAGGATTAAATAAAAATAAAAAACAAGCCACATTGTTAAAAAAAAAAAATGTAATGAGCCAAGACCTAGGAGGCTGTCATTGAGAAAGAAAACCAAGTGATGGGCAGGGCAGACCACTGACCCTGGTTTCCTAGACAGCAGTTAACTGGAGTGGCAGCAGGACAAGATGAGAGGGAGGGTGTGAGTGTGGGAGTGGGGCCAGGGTGTCCAGAGATGAAGAAAGTAGAGACAGAGTACTTACAGGGTGGGGATGTGCAGGGACATTGCATGTGGCTTACCTGCCCCGCTGTCTTGGGGTGGTTTCTGAAAGGGCAGACCTCCCACTAAACAAGCAGATGTTCTGACTCATTGATTACCAAAGGCGTCTGCAAAATCATTTGATGAACTCTGCCTGTTTCCTAAGGACATGGCTGCTATACTAGGGGAAAATGCTCATTGTCCGTTTAGGGTGCCCTGTGAATCTCTGATATGTTTATAGGAAGGAAATGCAATGAAAGTAGAGGGAAAATACATTTTACAAATATATATACGACTTAATAGCACTGTATATAGGGCTGCTTGCCTGCTTTTTTTTGTTTTCGTTTTTTTGGTGTGGGTTTTTTTTTTTTTATGTGAGGAATTAAGGTCAGATAGGATTATTCTCATATTCTGGTTTTGCTTTTGTAGTGTGTGTAGATGTGTGTGAGCAATATTATTTTTCTCAATCAGGATATATCTTTGTATTATTTTCAATATGTGTCATATACAATTTTTTTAATGTTTTATTGACTTTGAGAGAGAGAGGAAGGGGGAGAAATAGAGAGATAGAAATATCAATAAGAGAGGAACGTCATCGATCAGCTGCCTCCTGCATGCCCCCCACTGCAGATCGAGCCAACAACCTGGGCATGTGCCCTGACTGGGAACCAAACCAGTGACCTCTTGGTTCCTGGGTTGATGCTCAATGGCTGAGCCATACCGACTGGGTGCTGGATATATATTTAAATGTGACAGATGTCCTATTTGCATTCTATGCAAAGTTACCTCATGGTCAGAGTTCCTTAAAACAAAACAACAATAATAATAAAGACCCTAAATGCTCCAGGTGCAGAGAACCAGCATCCACTGTGCATGTGTACAGTGATATCAAAGAAAGGAAAGGCAAAGAATGTGTTTTAGCCTGAGGAGACAGTGAAAAGACAGCAAGAAATAGATGGTGAAAAAGACGTAGAAAGGAATAATAAATATCTCCTGTGGTTTTTCTTTTTTTGCAGTTCTGTTTTGAACCCAAAGTGGATGATGCTGTCGGACTGAGCCACTGACCAAAGTTTATAAAAAATTCCCATCTTCTCATTGGCTATCAGTTGAGACACGATGGAAGACTCTTACAAGGATAGGACTTCACTGGTGAAGGGTGCCAAGGACATTGCCAAAGTGGTGAAGAAACAAACAGTAAAGAAGGTGAATCAAGCAGTGGACCGGGCCCAGGATGAATACACCCAGAGGTCCTACAATCGGTTCCAGGACGAAGAAGAAGACGATGACTATTACCCACCTGGAGAAACCTACGGTGGGGAGGCCAATGACGATGAAGGCTCCAGTGAAGCTACTGAGGGTCACGATGAAGATGATGAAATCTACGAAGGGGAGTATCAGGGCATTCCCAGTACGAACCAAGGGAAAGACAGCATCGTGTCAATGGGGCAGCCCAAGGGTGATGAGTACAAGGACCGACAGGAGCTGGAGTCAGAGAGGAAAGCCGATGAGGAAGAACTAGCTCAGCAATATGAGCTGATAATCCAAGAGTGTGGTCATGGCCGTTTTCAATGGACCCTTTTCTTTGTCCTGGGCCTGGCCCTCATGGCGGACGGTGTGGAGGTGTTTGTTGTTGGCTTTGTGTTGCCCAGCGCTGAGACGGACTTGTGCATACCAAATTCCGGATCCGGGTGGCTAGGTGAGTGCTTCAGGTCAGAGGGACAAGTTTTGAAAGGGGTTTCTCTGTTGATCATAGTTAACAAATAGGATGAATACAATTCGTCTAGAGCACTGTATTTTTTCCCCCAACACTTTATTATGAAATATTTTAAACATACAAAGAAATCAAAAGAATTGTCAATGATGCCCATATATATATCCACCACTTAGATTCTATTGTTAACATTTACTATATTTTCTTTTTTAAATATATTTTTATTGATTTCCGAGAGGAAGGGAAAGGGAGAAAAAGATAGAAACATCAGTGAAGAGAATCACCCATTGGCTGCCTTCTGCACGCCCCCCACTGGGGATCGAGCCTGCAACCAGGGCATGTGCCCTTGACCGGAATCAAACCTGGGACCCTTCAGGCCACAGGCTGACGCTCTATCCACTGAGCCAAACCAGCTAGGGCTCCTATATTTTCTTTATCACCTATCTGTCCATCCATCAACCCAACTTATATTTTCATGCATTTCAAAGTAAGTTACACTATTTTAACTTATACTGTTATAAATGTAACATTGGTTTATCCTTTATCAACTTCCAAAGGTAAGCTGTTATATGAAACTTACTTGACATTTTCCTAAATACAGAGGTTAATTATACGAAATTCTGACAAATGTGATTGCAGATTCCAAATAGTTTGGTTAAAATACTTCAGGACCCTACTAATTTTTGTTTTTTCTGTAATTTATGTGTATGTTTTCATGTTCATTTTTTCAACTAGTCTTATTCATAGATTTTTCTCTACATTACTTTTTCTATCTTTTTCAAAGTTCATACCTTTGTGCCTAAACTGGAAAAACTTCATTTTTCTCAAAGGATTTAAAAATCTATTTAAAATCATATTATTATTTCAGTGATATGTGTTAAAAATAATATGACCCTCCTATAAAAAAACACCTAGCAGATTTGAATTTTATTATACAGTTGCCATGGACTCAAGGTTCATATTGTTAAAAGCTGTGGTTAATACTTTCACTTATTTCCATTGGGCAGTGAATGTAAGAAGTTAGAGAAATGTGTACACAGTGGAATATCCTCAACAACTTAAGAGTCTATTTCAAACACTTGTACATTTTGCTAAGCATGCCACAGGGAACATGCTTATGTGCGTATTAAATCTTTACGAGTTTCAGAGTCTGTGAAAGAGAGTAAGAATACCTATTATCTCTATTTCCAAGAGACTTTTTCAACTAAAGTTTGAAAAACAAAAATATGCAACTCCTTTTGTGGAAACCTTGCCACTCTATTAAGTAATGCTATAATCATGGATGCTGAGAAATTTTCTGTGTGAAAAACAATTAAAGACCGTTTCCTAACCTGCTCTGTGACAACACGAGAGGGATAGTCATGAGTGAAAGGATGTGTATCTTACTCCTTTCACGCTTGTTAATTTCTAGCATTGGCTTCTTTGAAAGAGATGGGACCATGAAAGAGGACTGTGAGGTGGAAGGTGTGAGAGGGGGGCATATTTTGCATAATTTTTGCCAGTAGTAGACACATTTGGATGTTCAACCATCAAAATGCACAACATGCTTCAAAGGAGGATCCTTAGTCATTTGTTAAATTGATATTCCAGCATATCTGTTTCAAATCTAGCACTTTATTTTTTTCCCTTTGGAGAGAAAGTAGACCCACTGTAAGCCTGGGCATCAACATAATTATCAAGATTTTGTTAAAGGAATATATCAGCAGAATGTTTTAAGAAGATAGATCCTTAGGAATACATCCACACATATATTTAATAATTGCAGGCTTAAGTTTAGAATACACAATCTTTTCATGTTATGATCCCACCTTTTATATTGGAAACATTTCAGGAAAATCTAAGCTGAGCTTGCCTTTGTGCCTTTATCTTCACGGTGCCGGATGGAAGCACAGTATGGCACATGGTTCTTATTTGACTGTCCTATAGCCTACCATCCCTGAGGCGGTCACCCCCCCAGGCGGCATTCAGAAGTGTAGATAATGCTGTGGAACAACTGGAGCGCAGACCTTTTGATTTCTCCATGCATGTTGCCAGCTTTCGGGAATTACAAATGGGTCCCCAGGAGTGTCGAGTTTCACTCAATGTTGTGAGTCCACAAAGAAGCATCTTAATGGTTTCATAGCTGTGCCTTCCAGACCTGGATTTCAGTTATTTTGCCATTATAATTTCACTTATAATTGCATACTAACCAAGTCCTTTTTCGACAGTCATTTAAATTATTTTGTCATTTTCATTTCATCGAATAATAGCTTTGTAATATAATTATCACACTAAGTCATAGCCATGGAATCAAAATGCAGGAAGGAAAGATTCATGACCCATGATTGGTGGCATTTTGAGGACATGGCTTTGCAAAATAATTTCTCATTTGTTACTAAGCATTGTGTCATTTTCCTCAGGGCCGGCCAGGAACAAAGAATAAGAACCAATTTATGCTTTCCTTATTTGGGAGATGGATCTCTTTGTGTTTGCTGGAAGATTAACTTACTAGTAAAGGTAGCTAAGGGCAGATCGTGTATGCATGTGTATGTGCGTATAGTCCGTTTGCATCTATAAGATTGTTAATTGTGCTGGGAAAAGAGGAAATATTTAATTGTCTAATGAGCTGCTCTTTGGGGGAATGAGTGCAGTCACTTTCAGATAACCCATTCTTTATTGCTAAAGTCTAGTTATTGCATACTTATTATGTGCAAATCCCAGGGTTACCACAGAGGAAAATTGGACAAAAAAAAAAAAAAAGACAAGGTTTCTGTATCTAAGGAAGTTATGGTTAAGTATGAAGAAATCACAAATCTCTGTGGATTACTAGTGTCCATAGCTGTAAAAAAAAAAAAAAAAGAAAAAAAAAGTGTCACTAAGGAAACTTCAGGCGGCGGGGGGGGGGTGGGGGGGGGGGGTGGGGGTGGGGGGGGGTGGGGGGTGGGGGGGGGTGGGGGGTGGGGGGGGGGGGGGGGGGGGGGGGGGGGTGGCCTTGCAGGAGAAGGGCCTGACTGAGGCTGTGGAGAGAAGGCGTGGATTAGAGAGCTGTCCAGGGGCAGAGGCAGTAAGGATTAGGCCGCCAGTGAGTTTGGAAAGGGGAGGAGGTGGGCGGTCAATGAAAGGAAGGCAATTCATCAATCTAGGTCATGGCAAGTAGAGGCTTTAGTTGGAGGAAAAAGATGGAAGGTTTAGTTGTAGACTTTCCACTTGGAGATCCTTGGGGACATCTGAAGAGGAATTCCCAATGGGCTACTTCCCATTTGGGCTGAAGCATCCAATGGTTGGGAGCCATCTCATTTACGATGAACCTGCCAATGGCCTTAGCCAGGGAGACGGTGGTTTCCTGCTGAGCACTAGTTAGGGACTGGTGGTGAGGAAAATCTCATTGAGGAGACTGGTCTGGCATTAAAGAAGTTACTGCTGGAAATGACATAAGATGAACACATTGATCAATGATCATGCTAGAAATTTTTTTTGTTTTGTTTTTGTTTTGCTTTTTATCCTCACCAGAGGGTGTTTTTTATTGATTTTAGAGAAAGAGGAAGGGAATGAGAGAGAGAGCGAAACATCAATGTGAAAGAGAATCATCATTTGGTTGCCTCTCTCTCATATGTGCCCCAATCAGGGATTGACCCGCAACCTAGGTATGTTTCCTGAGTGGGAATTGAACCTGAAGACTTTTGGTGTATGGGACAGTGCTCCAACCAACAGAGCCACCCGTCCAGGGCAAGGCTAGGAAGTTTTTAAAAGAAGGAGTCTGTGCACTGAGCGAAGTGACAGTATGACCTCTGACTCCGCATGCCCTCCCCTTTCCCGGTTCACATGGCAGGATTTCCTCAGACACCACACATTCTCCTGGTTGCTGTAACCTTACAGTGCTGGGCCTCACACCGAGTGCTCTGTGAGACCATATCTTAGCTCCCGTCCAAGAGCTGTTGGGGTTGGGTGGAGGGTAGGTTGAGTTCTAAGGCAGGAAGGATGCTGTAACCATTTTAGCCTCAAGCTGTGATCAGGCTCAGTCCCACCCCAGCTCTCACCTGTCAGAGCAGAATAAGCACCTCACTGTCTACTTTTCCCTTGTGTTCTTCCTTCAGAGGAGCTGGTTTCTCACTCAATGGCCTGTTTCCTCCTAAGACCCATCTAGTGAAGCAGGGAACCTAATCACTATTGGTTCAAATGCTTTCTTGCTGGGGGTTACAAAGCTTTAGTGATATTTAGAACCTAAAACATTATCATGGCCAACTGTTCTCTAAATTTTAAGACCCTAAAAGTGTACACTGCAGATTTCAGGGTCAGCAGCTCTGTACTCTGCCCAGTGCCCTGGTCCTTGACCATCTGCCTCGTTATCTCAGAGGGAGGTTTGGTCTCTGTGGTGGGTGTGCCCTGTGGCTCTGTTTAGCCTTTTGGCTGTCACAATGATCCTAATTGGAATTAGAAAGTTATTGGCTTCTAGAGAACATCCTGTCCACCAACACTAGCAAAATCTTATTTGGATTCATTATTGTCAAATTGGAGAAGACGACTCAGTAATTCATTATGTTCCTGGGCCTTGCTTCCTCCGGGCTCCCTCACTCTCCTGAGAGAAGAGAGGTTTCTGACACGACAATGGAGTTGAGCCAAGTAGCCTGAAAAGATGTCTCCATCCAAAGAGTGTGCGATTCATTTCCAACGGACAGGAGTGAACAGAACTCCCTGCCACATTCCTGAAACGTGCCAATAAGCAGCGTCCTGGGACTAGGAGCCTGTGGTAGTAAATGCCTTTCTGTACCCCGGAGGGTCACTGGGAGATTTCCCACTGTACAGCTTTGAACCTGAAGGCTGATTCTCGCTTGCTGAATCTCCATATCTACACTATGTGCTACACTCCTGGGTGAGGGTTCTGATCCACTGTTAGTACTGGCCTTGTGTGTCCTAAGTCAGTCTGGGATCCCCCTGAAGTCATGAGAACTGGGTGATATGTTGTCAGTCTGGAGGATTTGTTAATTTTGGACTTTGGTTTAAATAAGGCAATCTGAATTACTAAGCATCTGGTAACTGGATCAAGCCAAATACAAATTGTAGGTTTGAATTCCACACATCAAGATGCAGTTGCACCCTTTATGGGAAATCTAGCCCCTCAATAGTCTCAGCTAACAGGAGCTTTGCAGGCCGTCAGCTTCCTGCAGAATGCTACAGAGTCGAGAACCGTTGGATTATTTTCAGTTTGAGGAATCAGCCTCATAAATAACCTAAGTAAGTATTTCTAATTCACATATTTCCAACTGACAGTCTTACCTTAAACTTAGAAATTTCTTATTGGCCTTTAATATTGTAAGAGAGGAGTAAAAGAGGCCCTGAGATATACAGTTCTTACCTTCAATTTAATTTAACTATTTTTAATTGTACGATGGACTGACTTTAATTACCACTCTATCTTTCCAAATTTTTCATCACTGCAAACAATAACTCCCTATTTTCTTTCCCCGCAGCCCCTGGTAATTCTAATCTATTTTCTGTCACTATGAATTTGCCTATTCTAGATCATTTATATAAGTGGAATCAGATAGTCTTTTGTGCTTTTGTGTCTGGTTTATTTCACCCAGCAAAATTTATCCATGTTGTAGCATGTATGTAATTTTATATTATATGAATGTTGCCACAATACAAAAAGAAAAGAAACAATTAGAAGGAAGTGCTTCTGGAGATGGGTGGGTGCTCCTAGCTGGCTTCAGATGGAGTCAGCCTGTCTCCTGTGTTTGAGGAGATGCTGGAACTGGTGGTGTGTCCTGTGCAGTTGAAAATGTAATAACAGGGAAGGGCTCAAAGTTGCTGGATTGCTGATCGGGAATGGAGGTGAAGGTCCCTAGGAAGGTTATAAATGATATTCTGATTTTAAACAGTGGGAAGGGGGTTTTATAATGTAAGTGAGAGTGTTTTCCTTACTCACCAATATACAGTAACATGCATTACAAGGGAGCTTTTGGTATCATTTTTTGAGGAAAGGTTTTCTTTCCAAAAAGTAGATCCTTTATCAACAGCTGCAGGATGTGCATTTGGTTTTTTCCTACTGAAATGGGTATTGACTTCTTTAGGCTGGTCTTTCTCCTACACAGTGGGGGGACCACAGTCCCCGACTACATTTACAGCTACACATCCCAGAATGGACCCCGACATGCGGGGCACAGTGTGACTGTGATAGTGTCTCAATGCCGAGCTGTGCTGATAAAAGATAATCTGACTCCAGGTTTGTTTCTTCTTCCTGTCTACGTGAAAGTAAAAGGCTTTTCTGAGAGAAGCTTAGTTTTCTCAGTAGGATCTAGTTAAGTCAGAAATATTAAAAGTATTACTGTGTGAAAAGAACTAATTGAAAATGGAAAGAGGTAACTGACCTGCTCACAGGAAGAAAGACCTGCGGTTAATGCTGGCTAATTCTGTTTGAGGGAGGAGTGGATTTAAAAAGCCTTCAGGAGACTGTGGTAGTTGAGCCAGGCTTTGAACTGTGGGTGGAATTTGGACTTGCCAAGAAGAGGGTGGAGAAAGGATGTTTCTGGGAGAGAGGACAGACTGAGCCAAAGCACAAAGGCGTGAAAATCTTGAATTGAATATTGTGAGTACATTGGGGTTCAGGTCTGTTCAAGTGAAACATACATGGTGAGGAGCAGTTGCAAAGAAGGGCAGGCACCTACCTGTTCATGGAGAGCTTTAAATGAGCTTATTCTGGAGCAGGTGGGGAGCCTTTGATGTATGAGCAGAGAAGTGGTGTGGTGAGAACACTCCATTGAGAGACTGCTGTGCTCAGAATGGATTGGAGAGGAGCAAGCTGGCCAGAAGTTAAGGTTCATTTGCATTTGAATGATCTAGCCTGTGGGTGGTGAGAGCTGATGGCTGAGGGACTGGAAAGGAAAGAATTTTGGACTTTCACTGTGGATTAGCTATGGGAGCAGGGGAGAGGAAGCTATATGGCACTGAGGCTTCTTGCCCAAGTGTTGTATTGGGTGGCAGTGCCTTAAGTAGACACTGGAATTCTGGGGTTGGTCGGAAAGAGGGACGAGCGGTGCATGGGAGGAAGATGAGTTTAGTTACACCAGACTGTGAGCACAAGAACTGGATGTCTATTCACAGGCTACCCTTGGTACCTAGCACAGAGCCTGGGTGGTCAGTGCTGTACAGTGAATTTTTGTTGAGTTTGAGGTGGCAACCAGGATGCTCGGGAGAAATGGTCCAGGGGGGCATTTGGAGGTGGGTTCTGTGGCTCATGGGGAAGCCCACCCTAGCAATGGACATTGGAGAGGTCTTCGAATAGAGATGCAGAGCCCACAGGAGAGGACGGTGGGTTGAGGGGGGGAAACACAGGAAGAGAAGGGGGCTAATGCAGATCTTTAGTGACTGCTTTAAGGGATGAGTAGAGAAAAGTCATAAAATAAGTGATTGGAAAGATAGGAAAAGTCTCAGCTGCCTGGAGGCCAAGAGCAGGGGGGGTTTCAGGACAGAGGGGGTGGTCATAACTGAGGAGTGCCTCAGGGGGCATGGCCGAGAAAAGGACGTTGGCCATGGCAAGGAGGACTGCTCCAGAGAGTGGAAAGGATAAATGTCAGATTAACTGCCAAATTAAGTTTTAATGTATATTTTTAAAGGGGAGGACACAAATCAGTGTTTAAAAACAGGTTATAGGGTAGTGAGATACATTTGTCTGGGATAATACACCTAATAACTTAATTATACTATAGACTGGAGCAGCTGAAACAAATACTAACCATCTCTTCAAGGGGAAAATTGCAGATTTGTAGCCATTACTTCTGCGTCATCGTGTGCCAATAATCACATCCAGAGTATATCTGAGAGATAAATTGGCAAACCAGGAGCAGATTGGGTTAGCTGCTCCTATCTCATTTTATTTATTTTTCCAAATTGAAAACAGTGTTATTTACTGGTGCCTCTGGATTTAACAAAATAAACTTTGTTGAAATGCTTACATTTAAGCATAAAATAGCAATGATAAATAGTACAGAACTGCCCAGGGCAGGCGAGGTGAGGGGGAAAGGCAGCTCCCAGTTGGCCACTCCCTGGGGGTGAGCTGACTCAATCAGAGGGTCCTCTATGACCACACACTACAATTCTGTCCCCTAGGATTCTGCTGGATCAATAAAGAAGGCTCCTCTACGCACCCCCACCCCCACCCCACACTGGGGACACTAAATTTTGTTGTTGTTGTTAATCCTCACCAGAGGATATTTTTTCCCATTGATTTTTAGAGAAGGTGGAAGGGAGAAGGGGGGAGAGAAAGAGAGAGGGAGAGAGAGAAAAATATTGATGTGAGAGAAATACAATGATTGGTTGCCTCCTGCATGTGCCCTGACCAGGCTAGAGATGGAACCTGCAACCCAGGTACATGCCCTTGACTGGGAATTGAACCTGGGACCCTCCGGTGCACAGGCTGATGCTCTAACCACTGAGCACACCAACTAGGGTTGGGCATACTACATTTATAATGTAGGGACCCAGGCATGTGATGGTGGCTCCCGCAGACTCCTACTGTACATCGCACAGTGTGTGGGGTCCCAGGTCATGTTTTCTTGGAGTCACAACGCAATGCATTATAGTATATGTATACACCACATTTTAACAATTCATTCATCTGTCAGTGGACATTTAGGTTGTTTCCATGTCTTTGATATTGTGAATAATCCTGCAGTGAACATGGGAGTGCAGCTATCTCTTAGAGATATTGATTTTAATTCTCTGGAATATATACCCAGAAGTGGGGTTGCTGGATCATATGGTAGTTCTATTTTTAATTTTTTAAGGAACTTTCTCACAAAGTTAGAAATGGAATTCTAAGTCCATAAATAAACATATACCTAAGGTTAACTGATTTCAGCAAAGGTGCCAAGACCATCCAATGTGGAAAGAATAGTCTTTTCATAAAATGGTGCAGGGACAACTGGATAGTTGCATGCAAAGGGATGAAGTTTGACCCTTTCCTCACAAAGATTAACTCAAACTGGATCCAAGACAAATGTAAGAGGTAAAACGAATTCTGAAGAAAACAAAACCCTTATGATTTTTGATTTGACAAAGGATTCCTAGATATGACACCAAAACACAAGAAACAAAAGAAAAATATAAATTTGATTTTATCAAGATAAAAATGTTTGTGCTTCAAAGCACACCATCACAAAAGTGGAAAGACAACCATAGAATAGAAGAAAATATTTTCAAAACATATATCTGATAAGGGACTTGTATCCATCATATATACAGAACTCTAAAAAGACAAAAAAACGGAATTAAAAAATGGCCAAAGGACTTAAATAGACATTTCTTCTAATGATGGGCGGAGGTACTGTCAGATAATGATACTCTTGTCCCAGTATACCTCCCCCTGCCCCCGCCCACCAGCCCGAAATATTCCATGAATGCTTCGAAAGAAATGGCTATATATTTTAATATTGTTCTTATTTTTATAGTGTGGTGTTAGAAATACTGTAATGGACTTGAATGGTTCAGTAATTGTCATTTAGCACCCACAGTATGCTAAATGCTATGAGGAGTACATAACAGACAAGAACTTATTCTGTAGGGGTTTTGGGCGGGGAATCAGAGCCCAGGGTTTCTTCAGAGTCAGGTCGCTGATTAGCTTTGTCCAGACTCATCTGTAGAATGAGAAGATAGTACCAGAAGTTTCCCAACTTAACAGTTCCAGCTCTCTGTGATGCCGAGATTCTACGAAAGATGAATTATCTCCATGTTTCTTAAGCAGAAAGGAAGTTGGTTATTAACAAAAGGGCATTGCAGACATATCACATGGCATCCTATCAAATAATTGGATTATAGGGATATTTCTGGAGAGGTAGCTGGCTTGCATGGATTGAGCCCTGGAATGTTTCCTGGGACATGATCCTGTCTTTTCACTGTGGATGCCTGTGTCCCTCCACCTCCACCAGCCTGTAGTCCTGAGAGCAGTGTTGCTCAAACTGGTCCCAGGAAGTATTCAGATCTTTACTGCAGGACTTCTCAGAGCCTAGAATGTGCAAAAGTGACATAATCAAGATCGTATTTCCAAAGTGATTTGACTGTGAACCCCTTTGCTTCATAGAACATGTGTTCATACTTCACCAAGCAGGTATTAATACTTACTGAACTAGGAATCCAGGTCAGGGGTTGTTGGTTCGATTCCCAGTCAGGGCACATGCATGGGATGTGGGCTCAGTCCCTGGTGAAGGGTGTGCAGGAGGTGGGTGATTGGTGTTGTGCTCTCCCATGGATGTTTCTCTCTTCTCCCTTCCTCTCAATCTAAAAAACCAATAAGCTGTAAAAAAGAAATCCAACCACCTCCTTTCTGAAAGTGAGAACAATTACAAATGTTTAAAATGTCATTTAAAAATAATTCATTTCAGAGAGGAAGGGAGAGGGAGAGAGAGATAGAAACATCAATGGTGAGAGAGAATCATTGGGTGGCTGCCTCCTGCACACCCCCTATGGATGATTGAGCCTGCAATCCAGGCATAGGACCTGAATGGGAAATGAACCATGAGCTCCTGGTTCATAGGTTGAAGATCAACCACTGAGACACACTGGTCTGGCAGAACAATAAATTTTTAAGGTATCATGTTTTCTTTAAATATTCGAATCTTTTTTAGAATTATTAAGAGTTATTTTATTGGCTTCTAATACTTTTCAGGAACTCATAGATTGTTAGAGAATTACCCTATTCCCTTTCTAGATACTCTCAAGACCATTTCCATGCAATAGTCATGTACATTAGGGACTGTTGTTCCTATCCGAAAGAAATTTATAATCTGCACGTAGAATAAGAACTATATGGTGGAAAACACTTGCCAAAGGGAAAGCCAGCGGATTTGAGTGATGTGACACATCTAATTTGAGCATCACCTCTAGTTTATGTGCCTCCTGTTTGAGTTCTCCCAGCTGAAGACATACCACAGGTTAAATCAGGTGACTTACCCAGTTTGTTTTATTTTCCTTTTTAATGCCAAGTCATTTTCCACTTGACACTAAGTTCCATATATTTTCATTAAGAATGTCATGCAAATGAGTTACTGTTTTGGCATTCTGCTTGTGATTTTTTGTTCTTTCTTGGGATGCACTGTTGCTGGGGATGGAACTCACAGCCGTATTATTGGGGATATATATAGTTTAAGACTTGCAAGAAGTTGTAAAAATAGTACAAAAAGTTCCTATTTACCCTTCCCTCAGCTTCCCCCAATAATAATATTTTTCAAAACCTTAGTGTATTGTCAAATCAGGAAATTGACGTTGGTATAATACTGTTAATTCAAATACAGACCGTATTTAAATTTCATCGGTTTGTTTGTTTGTTTTTTGCATTCACTCTTTTAGAGGGTGGGTGTAGTTCCAAGAAATTTTATCACATATATCAATTTGTATCACCTCACCACAGTTATGGCCCAGAATCACTGTTCCATCACCATAAAGAAACTCCCACATGCTTCCTAACCCCAACCCTAACCCCTGGCAACCACAGACCTGTTCTCTATCTCCTTCATTTTGCCATTTTGAGAATTTTATAGAAATGGAATCATATAGTATGTAGCCTTTTGCTGTTGGCTTCCCCTCACTCCCCATTCAGCATAATGCCCTTGACATCCATCAGTGATTGTGTGTATTAATCATTTGTTCCTATTTATTGCTGAGCAGTATCCATTGAGCGTGGGGTTTTTGTTTGTTTGTTTGTTTGTTTGTTGTTGTTGTTAGGTTAAGATCAAAGTAAAAAAACCAAGCCAGTAGCTGGGAGTAAATAAGGTGAGGCCAAGGAGTGGGGGGAAGTGGGAAGGAGAGAGGCAGCAGGACAGACTGAGGTAGAAAGCGAGGACAGAATCAAGATCCAGAGTGAGAGGCACAAGGCCTTGCTGCCTAGCCCAGCCCAGGAAAGTGATAGCTGCACCTGAGACGCGTCAGGCTTAAACTCACATCTAGAATTGGGTGTGGCCAGAAAAAAAGAGTAGTGTGTGTATGTGTTGGTGGGGAGTTGGTGGGTGGGGTGGGCGACATAAATACCTAATGTCTCCTCCACCTGTCCCTGACTAACCCTAGGGCCTCAAACCCGCTATTCCCCAAGTCCACTGATACTGTTTCAGCCCTGTGGTATCTTGTGTTAATATCATGCCCAGAATAGAAATGAAGGTACAGCGTAAGGGTTCAATACTCTCATGGGTAACAGTTTTAGGCATTTTTTTTCAAAGTAAAGGAAATTCCTATCAGTTGACTTAGCACATCATGACACAGCAGCATCCCACATCCTGCACTGTGGGCTCTGAGGTGATTTGGCTCCAATTCCAAAGCTTTTTAAAGGCAGGGGAGAGGAAAGAAATAGAAACCGGGCTTCTTGATCCCAAGTTTATAGTTAGAATCAACAACCCTACGTGAGCTGTTCAGTATCTTTGCTTAGCCCAGGTTCAGCTGTAAAATGGTAGAAGAAATGGGACTCGCAACAAATTAAAATAAAAGGCACCTTCGTCGAAGTCACCCTTGGATATTATCGTCAATAAATCCTGCAAATATCTATGAGCTGGGGTCAAGCTAATGGACAGCGGTGCCAATGCATGCTGCCTCAGCAAATGTTTCATTGAGTTACTTTCCCCACACCTTCAGGTTTGGGACTGTAGCAGTGTGTGGGCCTGCGTGTGTGCTCCTTCGACAAAACGACAGAAGTTATTTGGATGGCATTGATTTACAACAGAGCCCTTGCTTTGGCACCCACAAACCTCCGTCTCTTCTGCACCACAGGCCCAAATGTTCTTCAGCAGAGCTCTTCTCCCATTTCAGTAGAATCCAGTGTTCAAGGTCAAGTTTGCCAGTGTAAAGCGTTCTTCTAAGATGGGATGCTTGGGCCTGGGGTTCCATGAAACAGAAGGTCTCCTCTCTACTTGACATACACCATGCAGAATTAGAACACTGAAAGAGAACACTTTATCAAGAATATGGTTATCTAACCACTATGCTGTACACCTAAAACTAATACAAAATAGTATTGAAAATTAAAATTTTTAAAAAGAATACTGAAAGGAAGTCCCCACTCTTAGTATAAGAAAATTCTGCGTAATTATATAGTGACCCTTTTCTGCAGAATTAAGGCATTTTCACATTTGATCATGGTACTGAATTACATTCTAATAAGCGTGCATTGTAAAGTCCAGAGAGCAAAGGTTCCCATTCAGATTTTCTTATAAAACATAAAACAATCTATCTTTTCTGAATATATGTGGGCTCCAGGAGTTTTAGTAGCTCCTCAGTGATGTTCCAGTGGCCAATTTAACCCTGAAAAGAAACCCCCTGCTCTGCTCCTTTGCTGTGCTCTGACTCTGCCCTATGGACACCATCGCTTAATTAATTCTTCTGGTGTGACATTAATCTCGAGAAACTAATTTGGTACTAACATAGCTGTCGTAAGTAAGCCTCCCTCTATTTTTCACCATTAATTAATGAACTGTTATTTAAAGTATTGCTGACTTAACTGGGTTCTTGTGTCAGGCAGTTCTCCTAACTCATCATAACAGAAAAACATAACAAAATAAGAGCATAAAATACATTTTACTGAACGAAGTAGATGAAGAATGAACAATTCAAGGGGGTCCCATCAACCCCCTTGGGGGAGAATTCTGAATGTATGTTAAGAATGAATTAATCCAGGAACAGTGGGTAGTTAGTTGGTGAAATTCAGCTAGTGATTCCATTTAGAAGCATGCTGGTCCCCAGAATCACTGTGGCAATATGATGACTGTCAATCCAATTTGCTGGTGTGACAAGATTAGCTCAGATCTCTGTGACTAGCATCTAAACTTGACATAACATTCAGAGGAAACTTCTTATTTGTGGCTGGAAACTGTGGCAGGGTGGTGAAAAACTAGGAATTAGGGGTATTACAGAGGCTTAAGTCGATGTATTTTTATCTCAGGCTTGTCAGTTAGAATTTTGTTCCTGAAGCTGAGAGACCTACTGGATCAAAGAAGATAGAACAAAAGTGGTAAGTCCCTCAGTAGCACCAGGGGAATCCATCAACTACATCAAACCATTACCCGATTAGCAAAGGTTTGGGTAAATCCTGTGTCAACTGCAGGTTGGTGATAATAATTAATGTTTTAAGCTAGTTTCTTTACGTGGAACCAATTAACGAAGCTGCCAGGCACTGCTGATGCTGCTTGGAAACCAGTCCCAGCAACAGTAGCACATGAATTTGGCTATGAAACCGTGCTGGTGGAAGAGCGGTATTGATTTGTGGAGAAATATTGTGGTTTGTAGGAAAGAAGTAGTTTTCCAAAAGGTCAGAGATGCTTCTGTAGGGCTGGATGGCGGCTGTTAGAATCTCACAGTTCTCAAGAGAAGCTGGCGGGAGGGGGATGGGGGGAGTGGGGAGGTGTGGGGACAGGAGATGTACATGAGAAAACACATGGAAGAGAAAAACGATCCAAATGAAGAGATAATTTCCCACTCCAACCACATTAACCTCATTTTGAAGTCTCTGAAGTTTCCCATTTTGTTCTACTCAGATTCAGAGTTCTTCCTTACTGGCAAAATGAGGGGGAGTCTTTGGCTCCTCCTAGAGGCTAGAGTTTGCCAATAACAGTTAATGAACCTAAACAAATTGTCATCTCTTATCACTCTTTGTTATAAAACAAAAGGAAATTTGACCATGACTAGATTTTATTCACATGGCCCAGGGATAACGTGCATAATTCAATAAAAGAGATAATTTACTCTTTAAAGTAGAAGAATATATATACAGTATATTATATAGTTTTAATAAGAAAAATTGACAATAAAATTGTGAATGTTTACACATTAGTGACAATTATTGAATTGCAGAAAACAAATTTGGTCTAAGAAGGGTTAAATAGTGCTAAGTTTTCCCTGTATTCCAGATAATTTCCTATGTGAGACTTGAGTTGCTGATGGGATTCTCTTAACCCTAATCCTGAGTGTGCTTAACTTTAGGAAAGTTACCTGTATTTGTCTTTTAAATTACTAAACAATTTAGACAGATCTAGAAACCTACATACAACTCATTAATTCTAAAAGCTGAAATAGGAACTTTTGAAATGAAAACTAACCATACAACCTGGAAGTTTAATGAGTCAGATTCTCTTTGGGAGAGAGACACAGGGTTGAAATCCTATATAATAAAAGCCTAACATGCTAAGTGTTCATTCTACTGGTTGACCAGTTGCTATCATGCACACTGACCACCAGGGGGCAGACGCTCTGACTGGTAGGTTAGCTTGCTGCTAGGGTCCAGCCAATGGGGACTGGGCGAGATGGGCCGGACATGCCCTAGAGCCTTCCCGTGGTTCCTCCCAGGCCCCGATTATGTACCCATGGGGTCCCTCTGCCTGGCCTGCGGGGATCGGGCTGAAGCCAGCTCTCCAACATCCCCCAAGGGGTCCTGGATTGTGAGAGGGCACAGGCCAGGTTGAGGGACCCCACCTGTGCACGAATCCATGCACCGGGCTTCTATCTGTAATAAAGGCAATAGTCAACCCTGTGAGATTTGTCCCACGGCATCCCTGCACCTCTGTCAGCATCTCTCCATCGGGATGGGGCAAGTCGCAGGTGGGAGGTGGTCGCACGGTGGTGTGAATGAGAACTGAATGTGGCACAAAGCCCTCTGATCCCTCCATGAGACACTGCTCTGCTTGTCTGCACACATAGCTGTGAGGCTCCAGCCTGGCCCCAAGGAGCAGTTTGTTACTTGTGCCAACCCTGTAGGCATCTGCTCTCTTTCCCCCAACCCCCTCCCGCCAGCGGTGAGTCAAAGTTCAATACATCTAGTGTAATTTGTGCTGTGAGATTTAAATGATCACTGATTTACCCCCTTGTGGAGACCCAAGATGGGAAAATGGGAAGTTCCTGGAGGATCTCAGCTCAGGGGAGGGCAGTTGTGCAGAGAAAACCATGATGGTGAATCTGCTCCCCAGTTTTCAAGAAGAGCTGCGATTCTGCTTCGTCTGCCTCCAAGCTTTATTAATCAGCCACAGTGCGGTTGGCATGCTCCAGAGCACACGGAATTTACGTCCTCATGCTCTTCCCTCTAGGAGCTAATGAATACATTTCATTGGGGAGAATGTGCTCTCTCTACATATTTCTTCTCCTTGCAGTCATGATCAAGTCTCCGATCTTAAAACCAATCACCCACTACCACCTCTACCCATAAAACAACCGCTTCTTCAATCCTGGCCCCATTTACTTAATTCCTCTCCTTCCACTATGTTTAAAACCTACCAGTTAAACCAAAACAGTACAAAACAGAAAAAGACTTGACAGTGGTCCCCCACTCACTGTTTAGTTTATGACTGGAATAAAGGTTGGGGGGGCGGGCTTAGTAGATTTGCCTATTATGGGGTTTTTTTGAAATGATATTCAGTAGTAAAAGAAGTATTAACAAACTATGTTGATCTTCCTTAAAACTGAAAATGAAGAAATATATGTGATTCTTAATATTGCATTTCTTATAGTCTGGGTATCCCAATGAATAAAATGTTTTAAAAAATGTCTTAAGGAATATGTTTTTCCAGACAAGTCTTATTGTGTAGCATATGTCTTATTGTGTTACTCAAGAACTTAGCGATTTTAAACAATACCCATTTCATAATATCTCACATTTTGTGGGTTGGAAATTGGACAGGGTTTGGCTGGGTGACCCTCCTTTATGGTGCCATCGGAGGCCACTCAGTGGTGTCTAGCCCAGTGGTCAGCAAACTCATTAGTCAACAGAGCCAAATAGCAAACAGTACAACAATTGAAATTGCTTTTGAGAGCCAAATTTTTAAAACTTAAACTATATAGGTAGGTACATTGTTATTAACTGAATTAGGGTACTCCTAAGGCTTAGGAAGAGCCACACTCAAGGGGCCAAAGAGCTGCATGTGGCTCGCGAGCCGCAGTTTGCCGACCACTGGTCTAGCTGGTAGATAGGCTGTTCTGGAAGGTAGGAGATGGCTGACACTTTGGCAGGGATTGTGGAAAGGCTGGGCTCGGCTGGGCATATTGAGGATGTAGCCTACCTGTGACCCCTCCCACATGGCATTCTCAGCTTCTCAGCGTAGTCAAAGTTCCTAGGTGGTGGCTTAAGGAAGGACCTAAGAACAAGTGTTCTATTGGGCAAGATGAAGCTGCATGGCCTTTTATGGTCCAGTCTTGGAAGTCACCTAGCATCTCTTCTGTCAGATTCTATTGGTCAAGCAGCTACCCAGAAAGAAGGAGAGGAAACATAGATTCCACTTCTGGATGGGTGGGAGGAGTGTCATGTAGAATACTCACCATTCATGCACGCAGGAGACATTTCTAATTTCTTACTCATTTTATGAGCTATGGTTTAGGAAATTTCTTTCCTTAGACTTTTTCCAGAATGCAGTATTTCCAAAATATTGTGTCCACCATTTAGTGTTTTATACTAGTGTCTCTCAGTCTTCTAGGTTTTAAAGTCCAATTTTTTTTTTTAAAAAAAAAAATGAGGATTGACAGAGGGAAGCCAACTTTTTATTTTACTAAGGAGCTTCATTTAAAAATAATAATTTCAATGACCCACACTATTCTTTATATCACCATCATTTCATAAAACAAAAGGCATGTTCACATCAAGAAATAGGAAGGACATATCCTTAGAATAAAGGACCTACCTTCAAGTTGAATAAGCTTATTTTTATGAAAAAGGTATATTATTTTCCTTGTGGTTTTTTTTTCTTCATTTCACTATACACTGGTGGAAACTTTTTTATGGAGCCTCTTCTGAAGATGTACATTTGGGAATTACTCTTCTAGGCCAAAGGTCTGAAGTATGCCGCTTATTGGACTTTTGGGGGACACTCAAGATTTTGTGGTAAAAATTTCAGATTTCTATTAGTTGCATAGTTATATGTGAGGACTAAGGTTTGAGTTGAACCTACTATGTCAATTCAAATTAAATTAGCTAGGTTTTACTCATTATTTAAAATATTCCTATAATATAGCCTATTATTCTATTACACAGAACAGTGGTCAGCAAACCACGGCTTGCGAGCCACATGCGGCTCTTTGGCCCCTTGAGTGTGGCTCTTCCATAAAATACCACGTGCGGGCGCATATGTACAGTGCAGTTGAAACTTCGTGGCCCATGCGCAGAAGTCGGTTTTCGGCTGGGCGAGTCTATTTTGAAGAAGTGGTGTTAGAAGAAGTGGGGGTACGTTCGCTGAGGTCGACCCCTCAGACTGAGGACGTTTTTAGCAAAGGCCAGCTTAGGAGTACCCTAATTAAGTTAATAACAATGTACCTACCTATATAGTTTAAGTTTAAAAAATTTGGCTCTCAAAAGAAATTTCAGTCATTGTACTGTTGATATTTGGCTCTGTTGACTAATGAGTTTGCCAGCCTCTGACATAGAATAATGTAGTCTCATGGAATTTCCTAGTAAGATGTCATAAAACATAGTTTCTATAGGGGTCAAATTACCAATTGGTTGTAGATATAAGACTGACAAATAATACAAGTCAGAATGTGGGTGAGAATCTGTAGAAGGTACCCACGAAAACTAGAGCAGTTTAGGGTGTTGTCACAAAGAATGTGAAAGTGAAATTCAAGTGGATGAAAGGTTAGAGAAAGATGCTTCTGGAAAGGTTATCTGGATAAGGGTTCAAAGATAAGAATGGCTGTAGCATGTTTAAGGAACGTCCAGAGATCTTTGGGTGGGTTGAATTTTAACATGCTTTGCTTTGGGAGTTTGGAGGAGAAAGCAAAATGGATTCAACATTCTCGGTTTTGTTTTTGAGCTGTAATATAATAATTGATTAGAATTCCTACTTGTTTCTTACTCTCAAAGCGATTCCTTTTCCTTCCTAATCTGAGAAGCAGATGGCTAACTGCTCATGCTAGACACAAACCAATTATAATCATAATAAAAGTAATCAGCCACTAAATAACAGCTTCAGTACTGTGGGTCAGCGCCTGATATTGGGCGACCGCTGTCCTCTGACAGTTTAGGGCTGAGGAGCCCTGGTGTGATGTTTCGTCACTAATGACAACATAGATCTCGGGTCAGGAAGTGCTGCCCTGAATTCACCTCAGCTTCCCGGGCAGCGGTGGACTAGGACCAACGTCCATTAGCCCAAGGCTGATCTCCGTCTCTACTCACTCATGCTCTGGGCTGGCAGCTTGGGTGTCTGCCTACTTAGGGAGACAAAGGGTCTGTTGGAGCAGCAGAAATGGGCGGCCCGTTTTCCCTTTAACATTTACTGGAACCTGTTACAATCGAATCTGCTTTTTATTGTTTTATTTGCCACCTAAACTTTAAAAATACAGCAGCAACAACAAAAAAACATATACATAGTTTTCCAAGAAAGGCGTTTTGGAGGACATGTGTCATCACCTTCCAGTCAGTGCTGATCAAGCTCGCTGTAATCTTCGCGTCCCCTTGCAGACCTGTTTGCCTGCCACACCGTCACATCCCCTGTGTCTGGAAATGGCCCGAGTTAAGCTGTAGGAGTCCTTCCTCTCCAGACCTGTCTGTTGCATAAAATATCGAAAGATATAATGTGGACATTGTCCAGAGATTGCTTTCTTACTCTGTTCCTCTCAAATACCACTTCCATTTAGATGTGTATGCTTTATTTGTTCACTGTGCTGATAGAAAAGAAAGTTCTCTGAAAAATAAACCGCCGTGCATTACTCACAGGTGCACTTAAGCTTAAGGAGATTAGTACATTTCTCATAAGCCTATTTTTCCTTCTTTTCTGGAAGCAAGACACATGGTCACACTGGGCTTCCGAAATAGCTCGCTCCTCCGTCCGCAGCCGCCTTCGCTGTGCTCTCTTGGGTCTGTGGCTGTGGTTTCAGGGCAGCGGTGCTCACGTCAATAGCTGATGTTTTCCTGTGTTCTCTGCTTACCGTGTTTGTCCCGGTGTCTCTTGCCGCCCGC
Source organism: Myotis myotis (assembly GCF_014108235.1). NCBI lineage: Eukaryota > Metazoa > Chordata > Mammalia > Chiroptera > Vespertilionidae > Myotis > Myotis myotis. Next base: position 40,850,212 of record NW_023416357.1, read on the forward strand.
AACCTTATGCCCCTTTGCGCCTGTGAATGGCAGTTGTACTTGGCCACACGCCCTGCCTCCATGTCCTCACAGACACTCTGCTTTAGTCTCCTTCTCTGCCTGTCATGGCTACTGTGCTGAGATGGCCCCTTCAGCCGCCACTGGTAACCTCTTCCCAGACAAGCCAAAGGCCTTTTCTCAGTTTCTGTGTCTGGGCCCTGCCGGGCAGCCTTTCCAGTCTTTCCAGTTCTCCCCTCTATCCAGGCCTTCTTCTCATCTCCTTCCCACACTTTCTTATCTCTGACTTATCTCAAGTCAGTTAGAATGGGGAAGTAATATTGCTCTTTAACTAGATACTGAACTAGGCTGTAAGCCCCCGAACTTGCCCACCTATCTTCCTTCTCAGTGTAATCAATTTTACATCTGTTAGCTTGTTAGTTAAGGACTTTCTCTTACTGATCCAGCTTAATTGTACTTCTCCACACACCTAGCCCAGCCACTCTTCTCAGGCCCCTACTCTCCTGACCTTCCCAACCTCACGCTCTCGCAGTCCATACCCCCCTGCCTGGACGGTGTGTGTCTGAGAGTAAGCGAACAGTACCATTCTGCCCATTCTCCTCTTCATATTCTCCTTGTGTGTTTAAGGCTCAGCTCAAGCCTTGCTTCCTTTATGAAGTGTTTCCTGACAATCAGCTATATTGATCATTGCCTTATTGATTTGCATGCATCGCCAGTCCTGCCCCATCCTGCCCCGTTCACATGTGGCATAGTGAGGGTTCCTGATGTGAACATCTTCCTCCCTTGTGAAGGCATGGGCCCTGGCAGCCTGCCCTCCTCTTGTGCCCTCTATTTTATCACAACCTGCCCCAAGCCTACATTCTCAGTGTCAACTTCCACACTTCCTTGCCTCGTCCCTCAGTTTACAGGAACTGTGGATTGGCCATGGAAACACTTCCAGCCTGGTGCCTCTTCCAAGGCTGTCAGCAGTCCTTCCTTGGGCGGCCGCGTTACCTTCTCGGTGACAGTCCTCCAGGTGGTCTTCTTCCCAGGGCCAGGACTAGGATGAGGAGAGCAAGGTGCCTGAGCACAGCATCGAAGGAAGCGCTCACTCACAGAGTCAAGCAAGTGCGGGGTTGGCACCTGAGAGAGAGTGCTTCCTTAGATTTGGCCTAAGCTTGGTCCCAGCCCTGCCTCCCTCTGTCGTCCCCCTGCTGGTTTTCCTCCATCTGGTTACTGAGATGATCTTTTCAGGTACGAACAATGTCCAGCCCGATTGTTAGTTTCCCAGAGGATAAAATTCAAGTCTTTGGGTTGACTTCCATGTATCTTCTAGCCTCATCTCTTGTCACTCTCACTGCCCCCACCAACGAACTCTACATTCCACCCACCCTGGCTGACCAAGAGTCCCTTTAGTATGCTGTGCCCCTGACCTCCCTCCAAACCTTTAAACTTGATTTTCTTCCCTCCTTTCGAACTCTCCCCTTTTTGGTGAATTCTTATTCATTATTCAAAACTCAGCATGGCCCCGTGTTACCTTCTATGTGAGGCTTTCCAGAATTCTCTGGGACAAATTAAATCATTCCTACCCCCCACCCCCACCCCTAAGCATAATGTACTCACTTAATTATAGCATATGTTTCATTTAGTGGTAAGTAATTTTTTGTATATTTTTGATTCCCCAGGAAACCAAAGGGTTAAAGTCCCAGGTTCATATTAGAATCGTTTGGAAGTTTTTTCTAAGTACTGCTGCAAAGTTCTACCCCAGAGCCGATTGTCTGGTGTGGCCTGGGCATCTTTGTTTTTTTTCTTAAAGCTTTTGGGTGATCCTAAAGTGCAGCCACTGACTAAAACCACAGCAGTGGGCTGTGAGCTGCTTGAGAGGGAGGGCCATGTCCCTCTCATGTCTGTGGACTTCTCTCCTCACTGCTCCATGTTCTCCCTCCTCCTCCCCTCTCCTCGGACCCTGCAAGAGGCCTGGCTTACAGCAGGAAGTCATGGAGAGCTGTGGAATTAGTGACCACTCACTTCATTGGTTGGCTCGGTGATTGGGGTTATTGAAAAGGGGGTTCAGTCAGCATGGGCTTTGGGGTGAGGGAGTCTGCAGAGACAGGGGTCCCGCCGGTGTGGAACTGATATGTGATATCCAGGCGCACCACCAAGTGACTTGCTCTAATGCTCTTGACTCCTAAGACTTGCCTTTCCTCATTGCTTTGAACACCAAGTGAGCTGTAATTGCCCTTTTTTGGTTCTGCAGAGCCATACATACAAAACATACCTTAATATCTCCTCCCCTATCCACTGGACGTGCAGTTTGCTAGCCATTGGAGGAAAAATTAGAGACCACGTTGCACTTCCTTATTAGGACTCCCCTTCTGCAGTTGGCTCACTGGACTCAGGGAAGGTGTCCCTGGACCTTTACAGGCTGTGTAACACCCCGGGGGACTTCGGTAACAAGTAATAATATTACTCGATATGGCATTACCTGCCTATATAAGCAGCTCCCTCAGTCGGCCTACTAGACCAACAAACTTAAATGTCAGACTTTCCAAATGTAACCGCCAGAGAGGTGCTATGGACTGCATCTGATATTTACAGTTCTTTCCAGCAAAGGTGAGCTGACTTTTGTTGCAAGTGTTCTCCATTGCAAATTAGAAAGGGCTTTTTTTTTTTCATTTGTACATATGCCTTTGATATTATTACTTTCTTTACTTTTATTTGATTTTTGTGAAAGTCCATAAATGTATTAGAACACATAATGGCCCTTAGCTGTGGCTGCTAAAAATAATAATTGAAAAAAGTGAGGGCTTAGTGTTTGGAGAAGCCTAAATAGTTTAAATAGTTTCAAGCCTGGCTGGGCATGTCTCTGGTTGAATGTCGATCTATGAACCAGGAGGTCACGGTTCGATTCTAGTCAGGGCACATGCTGGGGTTGCAGGCTTGATCCCCAGTAGGGGGCATGCAGGAGGTAGCCAATCAATGATTCCCTCTCATCACTGATGTTTCTATCTCTCTCTCCCTCTCCCTTCCTCTCTGAAATCAATAAAAATATCTCTTTAAAAATTTTGTTGTTTTAACCTAAAAAAAATTCTCTTATAAAAGGTTTGTGTGATCATCACAATGAAGATCATCATTGAACTCACAATACCACCACAGAATGTTTTTCATCGAAAATCACTTTGTAAATAAATGATGCCATGAATTATAGAATAATGCATTAGCCATAGGTAACTGCAATACTTAAGGCAATTTTTTAAAAAATGTATTGGCTAATACCAATGGACATGGACAACAGGGGGATGGGAGCATGAGTTTGTGTGTGGGGGGGAGGTTGGGGGTTAATGGGGGGGGTGAGGACACATTTGTAATACCTTAACTAATAAAAAAAAAATGTACTGGCTAAATTACTCTGAGAAAAACACTGTAGACCATTACTTAAAATTGTTCTGTTTAGTTTGCAGGTGGTTTAAAATGATGCTGGGGGGAAAGATGTGGCCCCTGAGGGATTGTCAGGAAGAATCAAAAGCGGCTTTAGCAAAGAGACAGATATGGAAATGTGATATTTGTCAGGGGAAATGAGGCTAGATTAAATAAAATGGAATCGGCCCCATGATAGGAAATGCCTTCATGGGAAATCATGCTTGAGGCCTCCTTTGTCTTCTGAAAGACCAAGAGCTGAGCGGGCCAACAATGGCCCGAAGCCCAGCTGTGGTGGGGAGTGGAGTGAGCCTCAGGTCCTGTTTGTTTCTCAGGTCAGGTTCAACCTCCTGAAAGCCCAGCTGAATTAAAATCTCCCTAGACTCCTCAAAGGCTCCCGGAATCACAGCCTGGCCTCTCTCAACATGGAGGGCTGCCCCCAGTCCTGAGGAAGACAGGTGCCAGGAGGGCCCGAAGTTCCTGCTTGCCCTTTAGAAATCTCCCTCCTGTGAAGGGAGATCTTGCTTGTTCTGTGTCTTCGGAATTCCAATATTCCATGGCCTGCATCTTCTCCTCTCAAACATGTATTAGACGAATACAAACTTTAAGTAAAAAAAAAAAGTATTGGCGAGGTTATGTGTTTCAGTGGAAAGCACAGCAGCCTAAAAGTGCTTTCAGATTCTAGGAGGCCGGCAAGGGTGCACCCAGATGGGGTGGGGATCTTGTTCCAATGCACAGTCTGTGTCTGCAGGTCCCAGGGGAGCCCTACCGGCTGCCTTCCTAGCGAGTTCCCCCAGGGAGCCTGTGCTGTTGGTCCAGGGCTTATAGTCCGAGGAGCAAGGATCTAGACCTCATTTCAAATACTGACTTCTCACGGCCTCCGTTTCCTGCCTGTAAAATAAGGGACTTTGAACTAAAATACCCTTTAATTCTGACCAACACCAGCAGCAGCAGGAGTAGAGAGCTGACAAGGCTGGCCCATGTCAAGAGCAGATCTCTGCTCTGAGTTTTCAAGGACTCCCCATTCAGCACCGTGAGAGCAAAGCGGAAATGGGAAAACAAGACAGGAAATACATACAGTTTTTATTCTGATGGTCCCAGGGTTTCCAGGTTTAGTCACATGGTGCCTTTACTAACATTGAAAAGTCTGGCTTTCATTAGATCATAGGATCAACAAATAACCTTCCAATTGTTTCATTTGTTTTAAGTAAGCTACTAGGTAGGCTTAACGCTCTCCACGGCATGCCCAATGGAACCCTAATTACCGGGCAATAACCCAACGTAGGCACACAAGGTTATCACCTTAGAATCTGAAACCTATTTTTAACCAGAGTAGAAGTGAAGATACAGCTTAATACTACCTTTTCTTCTAAACCTCTCAGGGGTGGAGGAATTTAATTCCTCAAAATCATTCTTATCCTTCAGGATTCTCTCAGATGTTCCCTCCTCAGTAAAACTTTCCCAGAGGCCACAGTCAGAATCAGTAGCCACCTCCCGCCCCTCGGGTCCCAGTTACGCACCCATCAAACCACACACCTCACCAAACCACACACCTCACGGTTGGGCTCATTCAGCTATCTGCCTATTGTCTCCCGCACTGACTTACAAGCCCTTTGAGCCATCTTGATGGTGTAGAGCAGTGGTTGGCAAACCGCAGCTCGCGAGCCACATGAGGCTCTTTGGCCCCGTGGCATGGGCCATGAAGTTTCAATCGCACTGTACGTGCACGCCCGCACGTGGTATTTTGTGGAAGAGCCACACTCAAGGGGCCAGTTTGCCAACCACTGGTGTAGAGACTTGGAGCCCAGGCACCTGAGTGAACTCTTCAGCACTGTTCTGTCTTGGTCATATGTCCTCAGGAGGCCATGGAAAGTTCTGGCCCGGATGCCCCTCTCTGTAGTGGCCATGATCAGATGGGGTTGTTGGAGGGTTGTGTGAAAATAATGGGTGTGACACCAACTCCCTCCTCTCCTGAGTAGGTGTCTGATGAACATTTGCTATGTTTTACCTTCTCTAAGGTCAGGGAACATGACTTATAATCCTTACATTCTCACACTTCAGGAAAAGTCATGTAGAGTGGGTGCTTAACAAATTCTTTAAAGTTGAATTTAATATCCTGTCATTTAAGGAGATGGAGTGTATTTATTTTAGGCACAGCAATAATACGAGATGGAAGCAGAACTGTTTGGTTTCCCCCTAATAGCTGGTAGTGATTGCGTTTCTGAAGTTTATGAAATGTATTTTGAAGTAGTTATTAAAATTCTGACAGAGATTTATTTCTGGTTTGCTTAGTTGAGAAATCCTGAACACAAGTGGAAAAAAGATAAACACTATACAGGAAAAAGAAACTGTATTAACAGGTAGTTCTTATAGGATATCCATTTTTATATATTTATATGTATAAAACTTCTGGAAGAGTTACAAAAAATTGGTAATAGTAACCTTTGGGAAAAGGGTCAAGGGTAGAGGAGAAGGAACGTTTTATTTTCATTTTATACGTTTCTATATGGTTTGAGTTTTTGGCCACGTAGGCATATTTGTTTGTTTAATAAATGTTAATAGGGATATCTGGGGGAATTGAAGGATGGGCCATTTTAATTTTGCTCTTTTGTATATTAAAACCCCTAATACATTTTAAAGTTTTATTTTTAAATGGCTTAAGTACCAAGTGCTAATGAGAAATGAGGGTTTTCTGCCCCTACCAAGTCCCTAAGCGTCTCCATCACAGAAGTCCAGGGTGAGCTCAGCATTGACTACCTCCTGGGATGGGCTGTGTCCTCACACTACTGCTGGGTGGGGGAGAACTAGCACCGAGTTAGGAGCCTTAACGTACTGAAATCATCGCTTCATAAAGCCATGCTCTGGCTTAGTGAATACGAGGCTAAGCGACTGCCTGGAAGAAGGGGGATGACAGGATGTGGAGACCAGTCCGGCAGGAGTATCATCCCTCCCCCACCCGAAAAGCAGGGGAGTTGCCCTCCTTGGACCAAAGCATGGAAGCCAGTACTTTTTAACAACAGATTGGATTTTCATTTTCCCTTTAGCACCACAGAGCTGTTTTCAGCATTGACCCCTGACCCCCACCAGGGTTGGGAATGTGCCCCTTTGAAGTGTCTTAGAAAGAGTAGTGCACCCCTTGTTCTATGCGAGGGTAGAATGAAGCAGCATTTCCCCCTAGCTCCTGTCAATCATTTTCTGTTACCCCCGACTTAGCTAACTCTACGAAGGTGATGCCCAGGGAGAAGGCACCTCAGACATATTGAGGTACTGCTTTCAATCCTAGGTGGTACCACCCACCACACAGGGGCCTGGACAAACTGGGATGTTTTCACAGGAGGCCAGCCAGGGTGTTGGAGGAATCATGACCACACTATACAATGAACTGCTGACCGACTGGAATGTAGTCACCACTCACTTTTCTGTGGTCAAATCGTTAACTTCTCTGTACCTCAGGCTCCCCCCCATCCCCCCTCCAGTGAACTGGGCTTCCATAGTATTAACCTCCAAGGGTCATCATCAGAGTAAATGAGTTCATTCATGTAAGCACTTAGAATTGGTAAGGGTTCAGCAAGTGCTAGTGATCATTGTTTTTGTTGTTGTTCCTGGGGCTGGGGCTCAAGAAAGACTCCCAAGTGCTCAGATTGCAGCAGCCACGGGCCACTCTTAATCTGTGGGAGCTCTCATTCTGATTCGTAGGCATTTTTAAAGACACAGACATTATTATGAACAAGCTTAGCTACTGAGTATTCTTCTGAGAATAAACGGAAGAGCAAACTTGAGCCTCTTATAAATAAGAGCTATTGCATATGCATTTCCCTGGGTGGGTCTGTCTGCTTTTGGAATCCCTTTGCCTTATGCTGATACATTCCTTTGCATTGTCTCCTGGACATGCATTGAGGCCCATGGTATGTGTAGTCTCTTTATTGAAAAGGATGATCTGTGTATGGTCAGCCCCATAGCTCAGAGACGAATATACCGTCCCACCCAGGCGAGGCTGGCCAGCCACCTCTGCAGTATCCGAGCCTAAAGGAAAGCAGCTTTGTTTTGCCTTGTTCTGCAATTGCTCCAACACTGGCCGTTCACTGTAGCTGTCTGAACTTGGCCGTCTGCAAAGCAGCATCCACATGTCATTGATGTGAGGGTCACCAGATTGTCAAGTGCTCTTTTTCTGGGTCTTATATTGATCCATTAATAGTGTGGTAAGCAAATGAATTCAGGACGAATTAAGTGGGCTATTTCCCAAATGAATCCAAAGCAATACATCAGCCAGTGGTTTGTTTGTGTGTGTTTTTAAGCCTACAACTTAGATGCTGCTGAGTATCTTGAATGTGCCTTTGAAAAGGGGCTGTTCAAATGGTGCTTTGGTGAAGCAAGGGAAAAGTTAGAAATAAATGAAAGGTGTGTTCGCAGCTTTTTACTACACATGATCTTAGCCAAAAGGCCGAGAAGCAATATGTTCGCAGCTTTTTAAACACCACATTCAGATATAACTAACTTTCATTGTTAACTATGCCCTTTCCCCTGGACACTGCGCACCCTTTTGGAAACCTCCCTGAAGTAACATTTGCCACATCTAATGTCATTAAATCCTGAGAAGGAACCTGGACAGGGTTTACGGGGCCGGGTCTTTAGAAGAAGCAAGTGAATTAGAAAATTCAAGTGTATATACTCACACTGATGCAACAGGGACATCTACCTAGCTCTTGGTTTTCCATTTGCTTCCTTATGGAAGTGAAGCCAACTGTGATGAGTGGCATCATTTCCAAAGTGCTGACAGCGATTTCCCCTTCTCCTTACACTCCAAGAAAAAGTTTCCTGTTATGCACGGAGCGTGAGACTATTTTCAGATTAAATCTTGTAATCTCTGAACTCACCTTCCCCAGCTTTCTTTCCTCCCTAAGAAAAAGCCAGGGCTTTCAGAAGAGACTAGAGAGAAAGCACCCATGGAATCCTAAAGGGTCCCTAAGGGTCTGACCTTGGCCCAGGTCATGTGCTACAGGCAGAGACTGGAAGCAGACTGGGAATCCACTCTGACCTGGGAGCCCTTGACTCAGTCCCTCATCGTGGCCTTGTCATGGAGGTAAGTCAGGCATTCCGACCAAAGGGGATGTAACTGTGAGTCACATTATAGACTTGTTCTGTGTGGAGACTCCTTATGCCTGCCCACTCTGTACCCATCCCCACAACTGGCGAGAAGGTGACTGTTGTGTTTTTTGCCCTTGCCATTGGTCATGGCAGCCAAAGGTAGCCCACAGAGCTTACCCCCCAACTTGAAAAGGCTGATCAGTGTGTCCTAAAGGATATGTTTTTAGAGGAAACTTTTGCCATGCAAAATGCTGGAATGTATTTTGCTCCTTGTTCATTTGCTGTTACATGTGTCGTTTACTCTCAATCGCTGACTGTTTCTTTGTTTTCTGTGTGTTGCAGGCAGCATAGTCTACCTCGGGATGATGGTGGGGGCGTTCTTCTGGGGAGGACTGGCAGACAAAGTGGGAAGGAAACAGTCTCTTCTGATTTGCATGTCTGTCAACGGAACCTTTGCCTTCCTTTCTTCGTTTGTCCAAGGTTATGGCTTCTTTCTCTTCTGTCGCTTACTTTCCGGATTCGGGTAAGGTTTTCTCCTTCATATTTTATAGTAAAGTGTTTATTCTTCATAATTATACGTGTTCTCTACTCTAGAGGACCTCATTACCAAGAAATCATCCCTTAACACATCTCCTTCCCTATCTTCATGTCAGCGTTATGGACCACAATGCTGGTTCTTAGAAATGCAATTACCAGCATTTACATCCAGAAGAGAAGGGAACATATGTCCATGTTCTCATGGCTGATTCTTTTAGTATTTTACTTCTAGGAAATGGGTATTGTTTTAAATGGAAAGCTGTTTCCATGGCAGAGCACATTCATAAATGTATTTTTCTTCTGAAAATTTAATTCAAGCAAGAAATAGCTCTGGTCCTATATTATGGATAATTAAAAGTTTGAACCATTCAGGCACTCTCTTAAATCCAGGACGAGAGTGTCTCCAGTAAATGTTGTTTTATTGATCTATAATAACAGCATATTTAACTAGGTAGGAAGCCTGCTTCCTGAGATGGAATAGGTTTTTTTGTTTTTTTTTTAAGTTCTTGACTTTCTGTTGAACTAACAGAAGTTGTGCTGTTAGCCAAGTGCAATGGCATAGTACAGCCAATGGTGTAGTCATTTTCGTTAAAGAACTTGAAGCACTTGCTACTACTAAGCCAGTCCAAGCTTAGGAACCCAGAAGCTCAATTAGGAGAGTCCAAGGAACTCTGCTTGAATAAGGAAAAAAAAATAGTAGAAATAAAAAATTTCTGATTTGTGCTTGAGCACTTTATTTTCATTAGAGACATTCTTTCTAAAGTGCATAGCATAAGATGAATCTATAGGAATCATAAAAAATAAAATAAATAAATGGAGAAAGGGAAGGAGACAGTGCTTGGTTATGAATTTGAGCAGCATATCAGTTGTGGTTGTTGATGGTAAATGTACCCACAGAGCAAAACATAGTTTTGCCAGAAGAGAAGGTCAGAGAACTACAACATGCTTTTTTATTAATTACATAGAGTAGTACTTTAAAATCAGAGCTAAGATTAGCAGGAATATAAAGCATCAGAGAGAAAGTGCATAAGTGGGTTACTTCAAGAGCACAAAGATTTCCCCATGCAGACTAATGGGTCACTTTTATAGCTCATTCAAAATAATTTTAAATTTTTATATGATTTTCTTCTACAAGATTTGTATACATACTGAGATTGGTGTATTGTCCACAAATTTTTATAAACTTCTTTTTTAATCTTCTTACAGCCCCTCACATGCTACATTCTGCACACAATGGGCACTTTGCAAATATGAGACTAAATTGCACAAATTTCAGGAAATTTCATCAGAGTCAATACATTTCAGTAAACCATTTGAGTAAACCTAGAGCAGTGGTCCTCAACCTTCTGGCCAAGTGCAGTGGCATAGTACAGCCAATGGTGTAGTCATTTTCGTTAAAGAGCTTGAAGCACTTGTTACTACTAAGCCAGTCCTTTAAATACAGTTCCTCATGTTGTGACCCAACCATAAAATTATTTTCGTTGCTACTTCATAACTGTAATGTTGCTACTGTTATGAATCGTAATGTAAATATCTGATATGCAGGATGGTCTTAGGCGACCCATGTGAAAGGGTCGTTCGACCGCCAAAGAGGTCGCGACCCACAGGTTGAAATCACTGACCTAGAGGGTTAGAAAGTTTGGGAAAGTATAAAAATATTTTCTCCTTGGAAAATAAATGATCAGAATCAATAATTTGCTTTGAAATGGTGGCGGAAAGGAGCTTTTCCTCAGTCTTTGATGTTCAAAGCTCTGTGTGAGACTGGCTTGCATACACCGCTGACGTGGGAAGGTAATTTGGCTCATGGATTCAAGGGCTGCAGCATTCCTAATTCTGAGCAACTTGAGACACCTGAGGAAGAACAGGTGTTATTTGCGGCTCTCTGTTAAAGGACCTTCTCAAAGTCCATGGGATAAGACAGTCTTGCCCCCAGGAAAGGCCACGTTTCCCTCTGCTTTCTACCTACGTAATAGCAATAGCCTGTCTGGAGAACGCTAATAGCCTAAGTTCTGAATTTTCCAGTCCTTTCCATTTGCAGTCTTATCCAGGAAATTCCAACCATATCCACAGACTCAAAAGTACCTGACGGTGGCCAAATTATTATGGCAATAGTAATTGCCAGTCTGATGTGATATGATCAGCCCAGTTGACTGCAGAGAAGAGGGCCATTATGGTGGCTGCAAAATACTCAAAATGAATGGACTGTCCAGAAGCTAATTCAAGGGCAGTACAGAGCAGAGACTACTTGGGTATATTCATGACATCATCTTCTCTGTTGCAGATAAATCATCCTTCTGCTAGCAGGATGACCTCTAAGTAACGTAATTTACCTGGCAAAGCACAGACAGTGTATTGATAACTCAGCAAGCTCTCTAAGTTGTGATGCCAGAGGCAAGTGCACTGTGCCTTTGCGAAGTTGGCACAGGACTTGGAGTCCAGAGGCCAAGTCCATCTACCCTGCCCTTTACTGTGGGCCTCGGGAAAGCCACTTGGGTTCTCCAGGCTGATTCATCTTTTGGAAAGCTAGTATGAGGACCAAGTGAGATAATGTGTTAAAAGTACACGGTAGAGGAGGAAGTGTGGGATAATGTTTAGGAACAGTCCCCTATGGTTTGGCACTTACTGTCCTTTGTTCTTCATCCCAGTCCTGCCTGTGCTCACTGCCTCTGGATGACAGCAGAGGGAGAGTAAAAAAAGAGGCCTCTTTCTGGCTTTGAAATTTCAAGTCTTGCCCATGAGGGAAATAGAAAGGAGGAACCATAGGCAAAAGACTTGGGAGAAACCAGGGCAAGTAAAGTGGCGCCTCCCTGCTCCCCAGAATAGATGGAGATCCGCTCGCCTGGGGGCAGGGCTGAGAGGGGCCGCCACCTGAGCTTACTCACCTGGCCCACGTGACAAAACTCCCACAGTTCTGTGAGATCCAGCAATTAAGGGGACCTGGGAAATGAAGTTAAAGAAAATGAAGAAAGATAGTGATCTTTCTTAGCTGAGTTTATGGGTCATGTTACCAACATGTAACATGTAAAGTCGATGACAGAGGATTTTTTCATAAGTTTTTATTTATGTATAGTTGGCATACAATATTATATTGGTTATACACAGTGTGGCAAAAGTAAGTTTACAGTTGTTTGTATGGAAAATAATACAGTAATTAATAAAAATGCAAGAATAAACTCCATATTACATGTATTTCAACTGTAAACCTATTTTTGCCCCACCTGTATTTCAGGTGTACAGTATAGTGACTCAACATTTTTATACCTTACATTGTGATCACCACGCTAATTTTAAGTGACTTGAGTTACTAGTAATCATCTGTTACCACACACATTTATCATAATATTATTGACTGAATTTCCCTTTCCCGTTTCACCCTCCCCCCCCAACTTCTCCCTTCTGGTAGCCATCCCTTTGGTCTCTATTTCTATGAGTCTGTTTTTGTTTTGTTTTATTTGTTCATTTGTTTTGTTTTATTGTTAGATTCCATATATAAGTGAAACCATATAGTATTTGTCTTTCTCTGCCATACTTATTTCACTTAGCATAATACCCTGTAGATCATCCATGTTGTCACAAGTGGCAAGATTTTCTTCTTTTTTAATGCTGCATAATATTCCACTGTGTGTACACACACACACACACACACACACACACACACACACAATATCTTCTTTATCAGTTCACCTGTCAATGGACACCTAGGTTTTCCTCAGTAGCTCTAGAGTTCATCTGGATACTCTATCTCTAAATTGCTGGGTGGTCTCAGCCAAGTCTCTTTTTTTCTCTAATTCCACTCCAGTTCACCTCAAAAACCACTTCAGCACCTGCTCTACCCCTGAAACCATGCTGGGTCTTTCATGGATGTAGGTGAGCCCAGGCCCCGAGAAAGACCCGGGGAGTTCTTTTTGTGTTCTTGGTAGCACTTATTGATGCCTTAAAATATTTGCTTTTTATGTGTTTATTTTCCTCTTCCCCCAGCATGTGAATTCCAAGAGGATAGGGATTGACAAGACAAGTGTGTCTGCTCTTTAACTGCTTAGTTGCCCAACGTGGGCGTGGTTACTATAAAGGGTGGAGTCAAAGCAGCAGACTGCACAGACCTATATGGAGGGTGCACCCAGAAGTGAAATAGATAGGAAGTGAAATAGATACTAATTCTTACTTCATCTGTATAAGCAGAAGAGTTCTAGTCAAGTGAACAAAAGTTTAACTTGTATAATAAAAACAGAGAGTTCAATTACAAGACTTGAGCCAGTTTATAGATGAAGAACCCCTTGGATGAAAGATCCCGGGTCCCCTCGAGGAAAGATCCTGGTATATTACTGAAAATTTATACTGTTAATCTTTCAGCCTTCCTCAAGATACCTACAGCCTTTTACCAGGTAATTGTGCATGAGGGAAAAGAAAATAATCAGACTTTTCAGGACTTATTACGGGGCACTGCTTCTGAACTGACACTCCAGGAGACCTAAATTGTTACTGTGGCCTGGCCAGTGTGACTCAGTGGTTGAGCATTGACCTATGAACCAGGAGGTCACAGCTCAATTCCCAGTCAGGGCATATGCCCAGGTTCCAGGCTCAATCCCCAGTGTGGGGTGTGCAGGAGGCAGCCGATCAATGATTCTTTCTCATCGTTGATGTTTCTATCTCTCTCTCCCTTTCCCTTCCTCTCTGAAATAATAAAAGTACATTTTTTAAAAGTCAGGGTAAGGATTTATGGAAGACAGATAATCATTGGAGTTTTAGCTCAGGTTCATCTCAAAGTGGGTTCAGCGGGTCCCTGAATCCATCCTGTGGTTATTTCCCAGGTCCCATTCTATCACAACTGAAAGAATCTTCACATTGGTACAGCACCTGCCTACTGGTTCCATACACTGGGAATCTCAGAGGAGGAGGAGAATTTCTGGGTCACAGTCTATTCCAGGGGTGGGCAAACTTTTTGACTCGAGGGCCACAATGGGTTCTTAAACTGGACCGGAGGGCCGGAACAAAAGCATGGATGGAGTGTTTGTGTGAATTAATATAAATTCAAAGTAAACATCATTACATAAAAGGGTACGGTCTTTTTTTTTTTTTTTAGTTTTATTCATTTCAAACGGGCCGGATCCAGCCCGCGGGCCGTAGTTTGCCCACGGCTGGTTCTAACCATCCAGTAATGGAACCAGGAATCCCCCAGCTAGGACTTAAGTTGCAGTTAAGTTCTTTTGAACTAGCTACTCTGTGGGTCCTAAAATCCAAGGTTAAGATGCCTTCATGTTGATTTTATTGAAAACACTGTAGGTTGTTCTATCTTATTTTATTGTTGAAACATTTGCAGCACTAGGTTATATTCCTGTTTCTGCATATAAGGAGACGGGATGGAGCTCTGGTTTTAGCCTGATGACTATCAGGGCTTATGGTTTCATTGCCTCTAACTGTGCTTTCTGCTTAATTTACCACACCAAGTCATGAATATATCTTCTTAGTAACATAAATATGTCCAGCTGCTATATTCTGTGTGACTTTCAATATTTATTCAGTGCCAAGAATAAATTTCCTGCCAGGGACAACAGTGTTTTTGCGGGAATGAGGAATAAGGCATCACCAATTATTCAGCTGTCTCTCACTTTCCTAAGTGAATCTCACTCCAGGGAGCAGACACTTCCTTCTCCTCTTTTGTTACAGAAAATTAGAAAGATGGAAAATGGAATTGACACCATTGATTCATTTTCATTTGCCCAGGATTAAATTATTTGCTTCCAGTCACTGTTAATTATGGGGATGATAATGCTTCAGATGCTGGGCGATGTCCAGGTTGGGAGCTGCTCACTGAGGGCCTGGAGCTGCTGAGCATGAAGGTCAGGAGAAAAATATAATAACAACAGGAAGTGAGATGCAATTCCAATGTGTCTGTCTATCATAAGTGAATGGATAGTCACTTCTCCCTCTGCATACAGAGCCTCACAAATGCATACTTCATAGCTCTTGGCAATGTCCATCCACTAGCTAGCTATATTGTTACAATAACCAGAACGCCTTTGTTTTGTAGAAATGATCACCATTAACTGGAATTCTTCAAAGTGTTCTATATCTAGCATCTCATTTATGTCCACAAAATTTTTAAATAATTAGGAATGCAAAAATATTATGCCTTTTTAAAAATATATAATTTTATTGATTTCAGAAAAGAAAGAAGAGGGAGAGAGAGATTGAAACATCAATGATAAGAATCATTGATCTGCTGCCTCCTGCACACCCCCTACTGGGTACCAAGCCTGCAACCCAGGCATGGACTCTTGACCACAATCGAAACTGGGACCCTTCAGTCCCCAGGCCAACGCTCTATTCACTGAGCCAAACCAGCCATGCATGCCTTTTTTTAAATTAGAAAATTGAGGCACAGATAGATTGACTTCCAAATGTTCGGTAGACCCCCACCCAGGTCTTCTGCATCTTAGTCTAATTCTAAGCTATAAGATTTTCCTTCAAAAGTAGTCTTTCTTCTCCTAACCGGTTTGGCTCAGTGGCTAGAGCGTCAGCCTGCGGACTCAAGGGTCCCGGGTTCGATTCTGGTCAAGGGCATGTACCTTGGTTGCGGGCATATCCCCAGTGGGGAGTGTGCAGGAGGCAGCTGATCGATGTTTCTCTCTCACTGATGTTTCTAACTCTCTATCCCTCTCCCTTCCTCCCTGTAAAAAATCAATAAAATATATTTTTTTAAAAAGTAGTCTTTCTTTTAAGATATGTTTTACTTCCTTATCATATTGGAAAAATACAAACCCATTAAAAAATTTTCAAAACTTACATAGTACTCACCCTGTGAGAAATGCTGTGTTAAGCACTTTATAAATATTGCCTCATTTAAACCTAATGGTGACCCTAGGAGAAAGGGACTATTTATTCTACCAACGTTATAGATGAGAAAATTGAGGCACAGAGAAGTTAAATAGCTGTCCAAGGTAAGTGGTTTCATCGTAGCCAGTCAGTCTGGTTCCAGAGCTCATGTTCATAACCACCAGACTGTGCTATCTCAGATTCAATGAGCAATGTCTCTGATTTCATAGGACACAATGCTCAATATATGATAGGCACTAAATAAATGTTTTTGAACTGACCAGTTCAGGAAGATTTCTGATTTAGAGAATCAAAATGGAAAGAACTCCCCCAATATGGAAGAAGAGGCAACAGACTAAACTAGCTTTAATCTAAAAATAATCATAAACCCAAATTGTAAACAGAGAGTCAGTGTTTTCTTATGCCTGTGTTGTCTGACAGGCCACATGTAGCAGCCAAGTACTTGAAATGTGGCCAAATTAAGATATACCGTAATTGCAAAATGCATAGCACTAAATTTCAGAAACTTAGCACATATAAAAGAACACAAAATATTTCATTAATTAATAATTTTATATTGATCACATGTCAAAATGATAATATTTGGATATATTGGGTTAAATGAATATATGTAAAAAATTAACCTCATCTGATTTCTGCTGTATTTTAATATCTTTTCTAGAAAATTAAAAAAATATATGTGGTTCATGTGGTATTCCTATTGGAAAACATTGTCTTAGACAATGACTTTTATGAGAATTTCCAACATAAAGTTGATCTTTTGGACACACTTTATTTCCTGTACACCCTTTCGTAACGGTGCTGCTGGTCTGAAGAGAGAAGTAACAGAGCAAAAGTTCTTTTAGACGCACAACCTGTAATTGTGAAAAATTAGCTATATGCGCTCTTTAGAATTGGCCCTGTGAGCTCCTGAGAGCAAGAACTTGTGATCTTCAAGCCTGTACTCCCAGCGCCTGGTGATGTGCCTGGCTGAGTACGGCTGGGTTAGGGGGTGGACGGGGAGATGATGGATGGATGGGTAAATGGTGGATGGGCAGGAGGGTGAGTAGAGGAAGGAATGAGTAGATATGTACAGGCTGGAAAAGTCTGCATATTTTTATCATCATTTCTTACAGTTCATCATAATGATCATCTCTATTCATGACACTATTTAGGTGCTGTAGGAATGAATGCATTCTTCCAGCTCTCTCAATAGGTAGATTAATTTTTTTCCAGGCAGCATTAGAATTCTGATCTATGACCATACCTATTCCCCCAGTGGTACCAGGTCTGCTGCTATCAACACATAGACTTCTGTAAGTTTGGGGGCTTAGGGCACCAATCTGATAGCAAATTGAAGCTACGTTTTCTTAGAAACACAATTGTGTCAATTTAATTATTCTTTTACATCTCAATCTTTTTAAAGTAATCACTTTCTACCAATTATTCTATTCATAGTTTATATAATATTGAACAACAGCAACTGCCCATATTAAAGACTATTATTCTGTAAACGGTGGCTTTGGAGATTGGAGGACAAAAGCTATCCAAACCACCCATCAGTTTAGCACTGCCACTGGGCCTAGGAGATCCCCACTCTTGATGTGCTGAGTGGTTTAGTTACTATTTAGTGTTCTCCTGTTACTATCTTGATTACTCACAATAGCCATATGACTTCTAGTCAATATAGCAAGCTCATTTTCTGTGCAAACCCAGCTCATTCAGAGCCCGTTAGATCTCTGTTCTTTCATCTAAGCCTCTGAACAACCTCCTCTGTGATAGCCTATTTGCTTTCATGAAGAAGTCGCTGAAAAGCCCATCCTTGGGGCTGCTGCTTTTAAATGTTATTTCTGTGTCCAATTTAAAACATAATTAATTGCTTCTGAATTGCTCTGCAACTTGCCTGTGTCTTCTTTCCTCTTTTGTTGATTCTGAGTAAGGATTAAAAGGGCGTTTTTCATGCAAATTATCTGTAACTGTGATTTCTGCATAGGCAACATCATTCACTATTCTTCTTATAAACCCATACTACTGTCTAGAGAGCCCTTGGTGGATTTTGCCCTCTGTGTTTCACCTGTATGAACCTGTGACTTTACAACAGTTATTCTTCCTTATTCATGTTCTCCCTTAATGCCCGTTTCCCAATGGAAATGGGAAGTGGAAGATTGAGGTAAGGGACTGTTTTGAAATCACGTGGTGAAATAAGTTAGAATGAAATTATTCTGTTACAGGCTCACTGGAGAATGAAAGCAGAGCAGAATTACTCAGTAGAATCCCTCCTCGGGACAGAAAGTCATCAGACATCCCATAATTTCTCCCCTAAGATGTCACACTTCAAGCCATTTTAAGTACAATTATTTTGATCTGCAACCTCACTCTTCCATTGCAGAAGCCCGAATTCCCACCCATCTCAATAGCCAGCATAAGTCAGTGTGATGAGGGGCAGGGACAAACAGTCCATCCCTAAGCTGCCACCTGAGCCGGAGGTGTGGCTGTGAAGTGTACAGGCCTTAGGACCACCAGGCTCCCAGTTTTTCCTCATGATTTGTGGAAACAGTGATATTGGTCGTTCTCCTTCCTCTTGCTGTGATAAACTGATTGAACTTACGTGCCTCATTCTCCCGACAGAGGAGAAATCCTGTCTGTAAAGCTGATACACCCTTTGCCTTACACAGTATCCCACTCATGAATTTGTCTTAAATTACTGAGGAAAATCTATGTTTCATGATATTCACCAGATGCCTAGTGTTGAGTCAAATACAGAACGTTTGAGGAACTTGTGTGTGTCTATGTGCATGCTCATATGTAGAATGGGGTGGGAGAGGTCTCCCAACTCATTCTAGGAATGTTTTGCTTTTGTTTATTGATTTCAGATAGGAAGGGAGAGGGAGAGAGAGAGAAAGAACATCAATGATGAGAGCGAATCATCGATTGGCTGCCTTCTGCATGCCCCACACTGGGGATCGAACATGTGCCCTGACTGGGACTTGAACCGTGGTTCATAGTAGATGCTCAACCACTGAACCACACCAGCTGGGCAGGAATATGTTTTAATACAGTTTTATTTAGTTTCTTTATATTCCTATAATTAAAGTTGTACAAACCTAAAATTAATATTATTAGGGTATAATCCCAATTCTGAAATGCCAGATATCAATGTTCTATTTCATTGTGTCAATTCAACTATTTGGAATCCACCTATGTAGAATGTGGATTTTCATTATTCCTCTGTGCCTCCTATTGCCAAGAATAATTGAGATTTGACCCTTTTGACAGCTAATGAAATAGACTTAATATCCAATTCTGAGAAAATTCCTTCATAAGCACCCTGATCTAATTGCTTCATCATTGTAAACATAAATTATGTAAACGACACATAAGCATTCTGATGGGGAATGGAATAGTAATAGTTAACATCATAGCACACTGTAATGTTTTTCTCGCCTAAAGGATATCACAGTAAGAAAAGGAGCAATGTTTTCCCCAAGAAATGTGAATGCTTGGGTTGTTTTATAGGTCTCTGAATCTGAAGGACTTTGCAAAGGATTTACATAGATTCCCTCCCTCATTTTCAGACTCATTCATCCACTGATATTGGAGTTCCTTGCTGTCTGTCTTACAAACATAATCTCTTGAAAAAATAATCTCTTGAAAAAAGAGGCATTGAATCAAAACCAGCTGGATTGCTCATATGCCCTTATAAGTTGGTAATCTCTTTTATGCAACATGATTTGTTTAAAACTAATAGGTGAGTCTACAGCCTTCCACTTGCCGTCTTAATCACCCTGGAGTACATTGATCTCAGTTCAGCATGGCCTGGCATATCCTGACATGCAATTGTGCCTTCACGAAGTGTGAGTTACTGCTCTTACATATGAACTGTCCAGAATCCTGATGAAACATTAATTAGGATGTGGAAAGTCATAAAAACTGGGACTCTTTTTAAACATTGAGAAGTGAGGCCACAGAAGTGGGACCTTATGGTGCAGAGAAACGAATGCATCACATCGAGTGGAAAAAAAAATAGTGTCAAATGATTCAAAATGCAGACATTTTATTTCCCATTAAAATTGTGTGTTGTCATGAAACCATTTTAAATCTGTTCAAGATTTTGTTGAATGTTTCAATTCAACTAGCTGTCCATGGTTTGAGGTCCTCAGCAAGCCGACAGAGGACTGTGTGCCTGACGTGGTGAGGCACCGAGCCAGCTCTGACAACTGCCACTCACACTTGTTTCTTGTTGGGGGTCTGGTTGATGGACTGGGAACTGTCTGGCTACCCTGGTGTGATGTCACTAAATTGTGCTGCATCTGAAGTCATGTGGAATCATATTTCTAGAAATTTTAGTACAACTGCCACATTCATAGCCCAAGGAAACACATATAGATGCTTTCAGCTAGTGATTTTTAAACTCTTTGAACAGCAACTCTCATTAAGAAACACACTGGGACCCTAGCTAGTGTTTCTCAGTGGATAGAGCACTGGCCCCCACACCAAAGGGTCCCGAGTTCAATTTCTGGTCAAGGGCATATACCTGGGTTGCCATTCGCACCTTGCCCCTGGTTGGGTTGCATGCGGGAAGCAACCAACCAATGTGTCTCTCTCATGTCAATGTTTCTCTCCCTCCTTCCCTCCTACTCTCTCTCTGAAAAAGCAGTGGAATAAAATAGACACAAGTGAGGATTAAAAAAACACCAAAAAAAGAAACACATTGGGACTCATTATACATTTTCATGTGTATACATACACATGAAACATTATAAATATGTCTGTAATGGAGACAAAAGTTTCATGAAATGATACTTATCCTAATTCTTGAGTGTACTCAAATATCTTTATTTAATTTTTTAAAAAGTTGCTTACAGATACTACATTAATTTTGTAGCCCACAGATTGAAAAATATTGGCCTAAGTGGTCTGCCCATACCCAGCAGTACCCAACTCCCACATCACTGTAAGCAGGGCACATTCATGAAATGGTGCCATATTTTGACCTACCCATTGAGGTGGAATGACATTACAAATCCTGCAGTCTCCTACAGATGTGGTCTTTCTCCACATTGCATTTGCTAAGCTCACTGCCAATACTTGTTGATCATACCAAAGGCTCCAAAGAAATCAGTTATTGCCAAATGGAAAAACACATATTTTACTTCTCACCATCAAATTTGCATGAAATGTCAATACCAATTTACCTTACAAAAATCTGAATGAATTTTTAAAATTATATCACTAGGTTTTGTCTCTATGACTTGCATACATTGTTCACATCTTTAAAAAATATTTAAGAATTCATATATTGTTTGGAATGATAGAAAGTAATGTTTTCTCATAAAACCTTGCTTTCTGAGAAAATGGTTATTAAAATTTGGGGGTCAAGACCTATTTGAAATTCCGAGAGATCAATGGCTTCTCTCCCTGGAATGAACAAAATTTCTATTCAGTAAACCCACATTAGAGAACCCTTACCCTGAGAAGTCATCGATCATATCTTCTCTCCAGAACTCAGTCAGCATCTCTGGTAATTACCCTGACTGGAAAGAAGCTTCATACCTCATTCTGTTGGTATCTAAACCATTAGCTCCTTAGCTGATTCTCTCAGGGCCCCTTGCACATGCATTCATTCAGCAACGAATCTGTTGGATTGGACCAGAATCATTCTAGGAAACAACCCTGTTTGTCAACACATCAGTCTGGTTGGGAGCAGCTGCTGTAGGGTAGCAGTGAGTTGGTATAGTTGGAGACAGCCTCCCAGAAGAGTTTGAATCTGTTTCCAAAGTCATCACGTCATGGGTGGGACATATCATTCTCATATTCTCTCTCTCTCTCTCTCTCTCTCTCTCTCTCTCTCTCTCTCTCTCTCTCGTTTTTGGCTTAAACAACAGACATTGATTTTCTCACAGTTCTGAAGGCTGGACGCTGAGATCAGAGTGCCAGCATTGTTGGCTCTGGAGAACTCTCTTTTCCTGGATTGCGGGCAGCTGCCATCTCCCTGAGTGCTCACATGACCTCTTCTTTGTGTGTTCTCCCCGAAAAAGCTCATCATACTATCTCTTTTTAATGCATTTATTAAAATATTCACTAGATTGTACCAAATATTGTAATTTTTGACAAATATGTAGAACATTCAAATATGTAGAACATTGGAATCTTAAACTGAGATCTGTAAGCCACGAGTAGGACACCACTGCCACCTTTTGGTAACCTGGCTTAATTGCAGGTTCAAGGCATTAGAGGAGCGGTTCTCAACCTGTGGATCGCGACCCCTTTGGGGGTCGAAGGACCCTTTCACAGGGGTCGCCTAAGACCACGGGAAAACACATATATAATTACATATTGTTTTTGTGATTAATCACTATGCTTTAATTATGTTCAATTTGTAACAATGAAATTGGGGGTCACCACAACATGAGGAACTGTATTAAAGGGTCGTGGCATTAGGACGGTTGAGAACCATTGCATTAGAGCGATAACAAAACTATATTACGTAGAAGTTATAATATTAAAGTTATAAAGTGATAGAAAGTATACATTCTCTGATATGCTGGGATAGAGAGCATGTGTTGTGAGAGCTTGCTTTGGTTCTGCCCTTTGTAGCTCACATGACGGCTCGGCCCTGACTTCCCATATTCTCTGTATCTCTTGGCAGGATTGGAGGAGCCATTCCCATCGTGTTCTCCTACTTTGCGGAAGTGCTGGCCCGAGAGAAGCGGGGCGAGCATCTGAGCTGGCTCTGCATGTTCTGGATGATCGGCGGCATCTACGCCTCTGCCATGGCCTGGGCCATCATCCCGCACTACGGTAAGAGGCTGGCCTCGCACAGCCGGTGGTCACCTTGTTTTAAATCGGCCTCCATTCCCATTCCTTTTCTCTCTTCTCCCTGCTGGTTTGAGAACAGCACTGTCTTCATCATGTTTCTCCCTGTTGCAATGTCTAAGCTTTTCCCCCATACAGAGATCTGTACAAGGTAAGACTGTGCCAATGGGTGTCTAGGGATATGATTGCATTTTGCTATGTGCTATCAACTCTGGGGTCCCTGCTCATATGGATGGGAGAGGATGCACAGAGCATACTCAGCATATAAGGCAACATGAGGTTTGGGGACTGTCATATACACCAGGCACACACAAGTGCCTTTATTGATCCCCTCTGGGCCCAGTCCAAAGCTCAGCCCCCATCAGCCCCACCCCTTCTGGCAGCTCAGACCTGGGATGGCAGCAGGGAGGATCCCGTCTTGTCGTGGGCTGTCAGTTTGCAGAGCCTAAGAGGTAACTACTGTCCTTGCTCTGCAGGTACCCTCCTCAGTTCCTCCTCAGTGCTTACTGCTCCTGCCCCCTCAGCAGACTTAACGGTTTCATGCTTCTGAGCAGAACTTTCCTGCTCATAGGCCACAAGCTCCCAAACAGCGCAATTCAGAGAGAAGTTAGCATTATCCAGGAACCAAATTCAATATATAAGGAAAGGGATGGGGAGATGTTCTGGGTGTGTGTGTGTGTGTGTGTGTGTGTGTGTGTGTACACAAACAGGCTCAAGTTTGCAAAATATGAATACTGTATAAATTATAACCACATGTGACTCAAAAACTCATTCTTTGTTCTGTCTAAAATCTAATCCATCTGAAATTAGATTTCAAAAATCCACTCTTTTACTCATTTTCTATTTTCCTGCCTTTTTTTTTTTTTAGAACAGAGAAATTTTTCATTATAGAGCGTAGTTCTGTTAGGAAACAACCTTAAGTGAATCCAAGTTCTTGTAAAATCAAAGACAAGACAGACTTTAGTATTCTGAGGCAGTGTCATTTGTTTTACTATACTGAGTTACAAAATTCTTGTTGTTGCACTCTTTCTTTTAATAACCTAAAATGTTGCATGCAAACCGAAATTATATTTTGCAAGAAGAACAATACATAAGGAATTGGGTACTTGGCCTGAAGAGAACTTGTCTTTGCCAAACATTTGAGTGTGGGGTGCCAAGCTCAAGGGATGGGCTCATCCTTTTAAGACTGTTCACTTCTGGGCCAGAGATGCCCTCATACAGGCAGTTCCCCACATCCATCACCAGGCTCATCTTCTACCACCACGTGAGGAATTAAAGGTGTTTCTCCTCATTCATCTGGAACATTCCTTTGTAGAGCTGCATCTGACTCCCACCTGACTCTGCGGGCTGTTGCGAATGGAAAAGCCACTTCTCTGTTGTGTAAGGAATTGCAACTATGTTTAGGAGCCAAAGAAGAGGTACAGAGCCTGGGCAGAGTCCAGCTGTACCAGCTTTGCTCCCAGAGCCACTGCTAGTCCATATGCAGCCTTTGTGCAAGTTAAAATAAGGTGCCTCGCTCAGGTGGACACAGTTGCAGGCCCACAGGGCACCCCCTGGCAGCTGCACTCCTTCTGAGCCAGCCTTGTCCTGTGTCTCGGCCTCTGGTGACAGACAGCACAGCTCCTTGACTGTGGCCACACGTTCCCCGGAGAAGCTTGGCTCTGGGTTTATTGCTGTCGCCTCCCTCATCCTCCCTTCCCATCACATCTCAGAATTTCTCCTGCTGGCCTTCCTGAACTCACAGCTCAGATTGGCTTCTGCCTATTTCCACCAGGCCTGGGCGTGGTTGCTCTTGTTTTTGTTTTGTTTGTTTTTTTCACGAGGCCTTCATTCCTCAGGCTCCTGCCTTTTATATATCCCTGCCCAGGAGCTGTAGGGGGCTCCAGATTTCATCTCTGGCCTTGCCGATTATCAATCAGTGGCTGACCCACAAATATTTAGCATGATCTCCACCTTTCTTTTTCTCAAGTACACATAAGATATTTTTGTTTATAGCTTAACAGGGCGGCTTCATCCATATATAACTGGGAAAAGGGAGCTTGTGGATCACAAACAATGCATGAAAAGTTATAAAAACAATCACAGTACAACAAAATTAAATGTATCTGTGGTACCATTAATTTCTATGTTGAAGGAACCTTGAAAAACAATGACCTGGTGAAGAAATCAGTAACAGTATTGGAGATTTTGTATGGCCAGAAGTGTGGCAAAAACAGCAAATTATTACAATCAATACAGTATGTATGTTAGAATCAACAGAGAAGGTTTCTTAAATGCCCATGCTTTCATTGTTAATACTCTTGCAACTTGAAGAGTTTTAATTTTTTCAAAATAAAAGAGTTTTAAGTTTAAAAATCCTGCGCTGAGGCCTCTGGATGATGATGTTCTATAACTTGATGTGGGGGGTGGGGTGGTGGAGTTTCAGATTTGTGCACATCACTGCATGGATGTTATGCTTTTTCATGAACACTTTTTTTTTAGTGGTGAAGCTAAGATTTTTTTTCTCTCTGAATATATATATATAAAAATTTCAGAGAGAGGAAGGGAGAGGAAAAAAGAGATAGAAACATCAATGATAAGAAAGAATCATCGATGGGCTGCCTCCTGCACGTCCCCTACTGGGGATCAAGCCAGCAACCTAGGCATGTGCCCTGACCAGGAATCTAGACATGACCTCCTGGTTCATAGGTCAACACTCAACCACTGAGCCACTGGCTGGGCTGCTTTTATTCTTTTTAATTAAAAAAATTTTAATTACATGTGACATTCAATATTATATTAGCTTCAGGTTTACAGCATAGTGGTTCGACATTAACATAAGTTATAAAGTGATCCCCCAGTAAGTGTAGTACCCACCTGGCACCACACATAGTTATTACAGTATTACTGACTACATTCCCTATGCTGTACTTTTCATCCCCATGACTATTCTATAACTACCAATTTGTATTTCTTAATCCCTTCACCTTTTTTACCCAGTCCTCCCCATCCCTCTCCCATCTGGCAGTCCCTCTCCCCTCAGTTTGTTCTGTGTATCTGTGAGTTTGTTTCTGTTTGTTTTTTTAAAAAACTTTTAAATAAATGTTTACCACTTCCGCCACCCCCTGAAAACACCCATGCTACCTCCCAAGTTTCTGACCAATTGGATCCGATTCTCTGGGCTGGGGCACTGGTGGTTCTTCCGTGCAGCGTGCAGCCTGGTTTGAGATTGTTCAGCTCCCACCCCCGCCCCGCCCCCCCCCCCCCCCCCCCCGCCTCTCCCAGCGGGTGATTCAGACGTCCCAGGTCTCCATCACATACATCAGGGAGGCTGTGAACGCAGCAAGGAGGAAGGCAGCCTGACCTGCAGGGTCGCCCTGTGTTGTTGATTTCATTCAGGCTAAAGGGCTTTCCCCCTCATGAGGTTTAAAGTCATGCTTTGGAAGTAACTGTGGCATCCAAATAGCTCTTCTTTCCCGTGAGACATCTTTTTACTTTACCCAAAATAGACAAGGGGTTAACACTCCATCTGCTTGCCATGCAGCCTCTGGAAGCATGCAAGGCTTTCTGTTTCCCTCTGAAATTCTGCAGTGTGTACTAGTAAGTGGTGCCTGAGCCCACAGGAACAAGAGCAGGCAGGCCCTGCCCCCTCCTCTCTCACTCAGGGGACCTCTGAGGCCATCACCTGCATAGTGCATTGAGCTCTCGCCCAGCAGGGGAAGCATTCCGCCCATAATAATACGACTGAGAGTCAGGTCCCGGCCCTGCTCACATTGGATTAGGATTTGCTCTTGAGGGAAGGAATCTATAATTGGCATCCCCATGGCAAGTATTTCAAATGACAAACGCCGCACGCGGTCATGAGGGAAGGATGCGCTCTTCCGTGCTTCTGGGTGTCGCCTTCTGCGTCTGTGGCCGAGTGGTCAGCGCACAAAGCCTGAACCCGATGCCACGAGACTTGAATTCTGGCTCCAGACAAGCACCTGATGCAAAGCAGACCTTGAGCCTGGGAGGGTCCTTCTGCAGTCAGACACGACAGCAGAAAGGGGGGCGAGCTGAGGCGTGGGCTGCGCCAGGAGTGCCTGAAGGGCAGTGGGACCCGCCTGGCCTGCGGAGGCCGAGTTTCCGAAGCAGCATCGG
Source organism: Myotis myotis (assembly GCF_014108235.1). Lineage (NCBI taxonomy): Eukaryota > Metazoa > Chordata > Mammalia > Chiroptera > Vespertilionidae > Myotis > Myotis myotis. The sequence goes on from NW_023416357.1 coordinate 40,876,975, forward strand.
ACAACGATGGTGCTTTATCTCCATGTCACCACTCTTGGGGCTGAAGTTTCCCTGGAGACGGAGGGCCGCCAAGACCTGAAGGTTCCCAACATAAAGCTACCTCGCCTGCTCTGACAAGACCTTAGGAGGGAGAGTGCTTGGATGTCATCATGCCGCGTCCCTGTGACAGGTCCACCCGTTCAGGGGCCCCCGGGCTGTTTCTCCCCCTGTGGCAAAGCGTGGTCCCCAAAACGCAAGGGAGGGCAGGAGAACAGTCAAGCCAGAGGAAGCACCTTTGCCTCAGGAGCCAGGTGCCTGCAACAGCTGAGGCCGGGTGTTTAGAATGTGGCTCTTCGAGACCCCACACCTATTCTCAAGCCCATGACGTCTGACCCACAGTGGGGATCAACCAGCGATTCACAAAAGAGCAAGCACTGTGTGCGAGAGCAGACAGCTGTGTATAAGGACGGTCCTGCAGCCTTGTCCCCTCCCCCACGCCCCCTGGTGATCAGGACACCTCAGCATTTACTGAAAGTCCCAGAGCCTTAAGGGGAAAATGGGGCAGGGCGCTGAATCACAGGCTCCTTCCTCCCTGGCTGAGAGCTTGCACTCAGGCCCAGGCTTTGGCATTGCTGCCGATGGCAGTGCTGTCTGTTCCATTAAACCCTCTGTCGTCATTTTCTCTTTTAAATCTGTGTGCGCATCGGATGAGGTGGTGGCCCCTGCCAGGATGCGCGACCGTGGGCAGCAAGGGCATTCCATTAGCTAAGTGGGAAGGTTCTCGGTTCAGCAGGAAGTGCCTCAGCTCTTAAAGCCCTCAGCTGATCAACCGAAGTGCGTGCCCTTGACCGGAAATCGAACCTGGAGCAGCCCCAGGGCCTCCATGTGGCCCGCCCTTCACTGCAGACCTCACAGGGCCAAGCTGGGGACACCCACACAGCCAGACCCAACCCAGCCCTCCCTCCAGCCACAGTGAGACGCCCGGGCTTAAAAATACACATATTCCCGAGGTTGTCTAAGGACCAAGATGTCTTTGCTCCCTTTAGTTACAAGATGTGCGAAGCTAATGCATTTCTGCTCCCTCATGGTGAGACTGGGGTGAAGGGAGGAGGGGGAGCCGAATAGCTGTCTGGCTAAAGAAAGAAGCAGGAAGGCCCTGTGGCCAGGGGAAGACCAGGCGGTGAGAGCTAGTCTCGAGTCCCATGGCAGCCCCTCTGCTTCTGGGCGTGTGAGCTGTGTCAAGCTTTTCGGCCTCCCCAGCCCCATTTCCTAGTCAGCACTGTGGTGGGGATTAATGATCACCCAGTGCACAATTAATGCTCAAAAATGGTAGTTATTATTGCTGTCAGGTTCAGATCTACGTCAGATACCAGACTCTGTCAGCAAAGCCCAGTGTGCGCTTAGGGCTCCAGGAAAGAAGGAAAATGAGCTGAAATGCCCAAAATGTGCCCACCTCGCCCGGAGGGTGAGAAGAGCAGAGTGGTCAGAGGAAAGTCAAAGTAGGATAAAAGTTAATGACAGAATCAAGGAAAAAATAATATTGTAATACCCTGATTACCTGGAACCCAGTGAATCAGAGTCTCTCATTCACTTATTTGTTGGATGAATTTTTATTCAAAGAGCACATCCTGTATAAAGACCTATTTTAAAGGCCATAGTGCCACTCTCCCAGGTAGAAAGAAGGAGAACCTGACACCCTTACCCCGTGGTCGGCAAACTGCGGCTCTTTGGCCCCTTGAGTGTGGCTCTTCCTAAGCCTTAGGAGTACCCTAATTAAGTTAATAACAATGCACCTACCTATATAGTTTAAGTATAAAAAATTTGGCTCTCAAAAGAAATTTCAATCGTACTGTTGATATTTGGCTCTGTTGACTAATGAGTTTGCCGACCACTGCCTTAGGCACATGATCATAAAGTGGAGATATGGGCTTTAAAGAGACGGCATTTTTCCTGCTCATGGGTTGATGTGAAGGAACTGTGGGGTCCTGTGCTGCTAGCACTGCTGGGCAACACTGCAGAGCTGGGTTAGTAATCCATCACCCTCAGGGGGCCAGGCCTCCTTTCAGAACAGCGTTTTTAAATGCAGAAAATGTAATAAACAGGATTATAAATTAAACCAATTATTTTAAAACATTGTTGTCAAAATGTATTAGCATATTAAGCAACAACATCTAGTAACAACATCTGTCATAGTCTAGTAGCTAGCATAATTTTGAAGTAGAAATGAGTGTAGAAGTGAGAAATTAACAAACTTTTAAAAAAATTCTAGGAAACCACTAGACCTTTGGTTGTCCCCAGAATCCCACATTCCATTTTTTCACCATCTGTATGACCTGATATAAAACATAAAATAAATTAACAAGCATAAATAGGATATAAAATTGTTTGCTGTAACATAAAAGAAGCCTGGATGGAGGCAGCCCAGCGCGTAGCCAAGGTGTCCTCTCACACCCGTCTATGTTCTTTGCACACCTCTCCCTTATTTTGGGACCAGAATTTTTAGACTTTCCTTTACAGCGTCAATGAATAACAACTCTAAGCAATTTCTGGAATCTTTGAAGCCAGAGATCAGGCTTAGTAATCTTTATAACCCCCACAGTACCAAACACAGTGCCTGACCCAGCCGAGCCCACAATGAGTGTGTTGTTGAACTGAGTCGAGAGCCGTGTGATAAATGACCTGCCGGGGCTGTTAGACCCCTCCACACATCCGATCCCCGTTCTAATTAGTTTTATTAAGGAAGCCTGTGCTGTGCGGCTATTGTTTCCTTTGTGAGTCAGCAGTTTTAGGAATGCGTTCCTACCCTGATGACGGTTGTGGCTGATGGAGTTTGGAGGGAGGAACTGTGGTCCCATCACATTTCACTTGTCTCAAACCTCCGTAGGAGCTGCTACTTAGAATAGCAGAATTGGAAGTAGCTTGTCCACTGCCCGAGATGTTGCCTTTGCTAAACTACGGCCGGGTTACTGTGATTGAAAGTGGTTCTCAAGCTTCTGGGTTGTTTTTCTTTCTTTCTCTTTTTCTCTCGCCTTTTCTTTCCCTGGCCTGGGACTCCCATTTCCATCCTACAGCACTGTATCGGGCCTTCGCTGCTGCAGGAGGGGGCCAGACTGCTGTGCTTATTTGCGAGTGTCAGGCACTCACTAGGCACTGAGCGCAGGAGACTTTCCCTGCTGGTAGGAATCAGCTCCAGCCGCATCAGACCCACCTGGCGCTTCTCAAAGGAAGGCCTGTCAACACGGTAATGTTTTGAAGAGCACCGAGCGCCTGATTGCGGCTGGCCTGCGGTGACCCGAGAGTGTGGCTCACAGCAGAGGAACCTCTCAGTGGAGAGGCCTCTGGAAAGTTGCTGTCATGCGAGGAGGTCCAGCTCGGGCCAAGGAGGGCTGGCCCCGGGCCGAGGAGGGCTAGATCAGACTGCACTCCAGGACTCAGCAGCAGATGGGGAGGATGGAAAACTCCAGAACTGAGCAGCTACAGTTAAGGCAAGAAAATTACCAGCTTGCCCTCCAGACTTCAGTGGTTTTATGTTTGAGGCTGAGGTTGCTCTCCCAAGGGGAGTGGAGGCCTGAGAGGTGGAAGCAGGGGGGAGATGCCCCCACTCACCTCCTGGAGAAAAGAGTTGCTGATTTGCTGTCATTCTCTTTACTAACATTTAACAAGCACTTATTCTGAGGAGTGAACATATGCTAATTCTTTAATTTTTACAACTGTCCCAGGAAGCAGTACTATTACCTCATTTTACAGGCGAGGAAACTGAGACCCAGAGAAGTTAAGTGACTTGCCTAAAGGTCTCCAGCTGGCAACGTGGAGGAGCTGGAATTCAGAACCACGCAGCCTGTCCCCAGACACCACACTTAGTGGCTTCACTTCACTGTCTCACATTCTATTGGTGTGACACCCAGAAGCCACTTATACTCACTCTGGCTCATGCCCAGCTTGCCATCGAAGACTCCAAATAAAGAGGCAATGCCTTTCCTCCTCTTCCCCCTCCTCCTCCTCCAGGATGGCTTGTCTAAATGGCCTAGCCAGGAGCGTGGAGAAATTTCTAGAACCAACATTAGTGTAAACTATGGCTGAAGTGGAAACTCCATTAATACCTGCTCTTTCCACCTTCATAGCCTATGTTTGCCGGCTGAGGATTCCCATTCTGATGAGAGAAAGCAACTCCCATCCCATCTGACTTTGCAGTGCTGTTTGTTGCTTCAGAGCCTGAGAATCTCCTCCGGTCAGGGGAGGTTTGCTCCTAGCTTCCAAGTCCCTCCCTCCTTTCCTCCCTCCCTCCCTTCCTTCCTTTGTTCCTTCCTTCCTCCCTCTCTTCCTCCCTCTCTTCCTCCCTCCCTTCCTTCCTCCCTCCCTCCCTCCCTTCCTCCCTTCCTCCCTTCCGGGTGGCAATTAGAAATGGGTAGAAAGATAGTGAAATGGACAAAAAGCAACTGCCCCTTCCTGTTAGTCAGCCCAGGCTCTTGCCTCTTATTTCCATTTGGACTTGGATTGCAAGCCTCCAGGAGGGTTGGATACTAGGAGCCATGTCCACTGACCCTTACTCCTTTCACACCCCCTCCCACCTTCACACTCACCTGCATGAAGTCCCTTCTCTTTCAGTTCCATGCTAATGTGTGGTCATCCCTTCCTTGCCTTATCCTGTTTGGAGAGGACAGGACGGTGCCCAGCAGAGCGGAGAGGATGTGTACCAAGTAGTGATGCATGTGAACAGGGCCCATAGCCCACAGGTGTCAATGGCAGGAGACAGAGCCCTCTCTCCTCTTCAAAGCCATGCTCAAGCTAGGGCCTTGATGACTAAGCACTAGCAGTGAGGGAGAGGGCAAGGTTTGGGATGTGGGGAGGGTGGCTTAAATTGGCATTCTTCTAAAGTATGTAGGGGTGTCATTCTGGAGAAAATCAGGTGATGTTTGTGAAAATATGTACACTCTGACCTCGCATACTTCACCCCTGGCATATACACAGAGAAATTCATATGTCAACCCATAAGGGACCATATCTGAGGATGTCCTCAGCAGTGTTGTTTGTGAAAGGAGAAGGTGGGAGCAATCTGTGTGTCTATCACTAGGGGAATGGGTATGCAAAAGGTGGTGAAATAGTTTGCATCCATTAGAAACAATAATGCTAAAAAAAAAAAAAAAGAAAAAAGGAAAAAGAATGCCATAAAAACAATGCTGAGTGAAAAGAGTAAAAAAAGTGAGGACTCTAGCATGTTGCCATTATGAAAATAAAACGATACATTACTTATTATATAAAGGTTTTATTCAAATTCGAATCTACAGTTAAAATACATTGGCAGAGGGCGTGGAAGGAAATGTTGATTAAAGAGGAAGATAAAGTTGTACATTTGCATGATGCTGTTGATATGTGGTGTCAGGGAAGTTAATTCAGCCCTCTGCACATAAGATAGAAAAAGAAAAGAAATGTCAAGAGTTTCATTGTCGCTCATGTTAATTATCCATTTACTAAATATTTTCTGAGCATGAGATATACAAGGAACAGAGAAAGTATCCCAAAGAGTCTCAGACTAAGACTCAGAGGCCATCTGACCTATCCCCCATGCCCTGGGGTTCTCCAGCCTCCTCCCTGACACACAAGCACTAGAAAATGCTACTACCCCCTTAATTCCCATTTAGCATTTTGCTGCCCTAGAGCAGTAGTCAGCAAACTATGGCTCGCGAGCTACATGCGGCTCTTTGGCCCCTTGAGTGTGGCTCTTCCACAAAATACCACACACAGGCGCGCACGTATAGTGCGAAGTTGACTTAAAACTTTAAGTAAAGTTTATTAAGTTAATTTTAGGGAACGTTGTGGAGTGAAAGAAGATGTAGTGTCGAGGATTGAGAAAGGTATGTTGAGATGGTTTGGACATATAGAGAGGATGAACAAAAGGAGATAGACGAAACAAGTATACAAGACTAGTGTGGATGGGAGAGTTGGAAGGGGTCGACCTCAGCGTTTTTAGCAAAGGCCAGCTTAGGAGTACCCTAATTAAGTTAATAACAATGTACCTACCTATATAGTTTAAGTTTAAAAAATTTGGCTCTCCAAGAAATTTCAATCGTTGTACTGTTGATATTTGGCTCTGTTGACTAATGAGTTTGCCGACCACTGCCCTAGAGCAAGTCCAGACTGAGGAATGGGTTAGGAGCTCTCTGAGTGAAATTTCTGTCCAGGGCAGTAATCTGCAGGGTGAATTAGTACCTGTGAACATGGCAGAGTTCAGTCCTTGCCAACATTCCCCAACAGCTGCCTTCAGTTCAGGTGTTTTTCTTCTGGTCTTCAGAGGTGCAGGTGTAATGTATTCAAGCTGCTGCAGCTCAAAGCTGATTTTTTTTTTTTGGTCTTGTGAAGTTTGTTATTGAAATAATTTTTATGTCAAAAAAATGAAACTGCTTTAATTCACAACATGGAGGGACACACTCTATTAGCAAGGCTTCTGTATATATAATTATTTTAAACAAATGCTGTTTTATTTCTTTAAAATGTTGTGCATTGTTATAAGCTAGGATGTAAATGGGCATATTAGTTTGATTTGTATGACATGACATGTTTACTTGGTAAATATTTAAATTGAATGGACCCAGTGATTTAGAAGCACCTATTTCCAGACCAGTCTAGCCATGGTAATTTAATACTTGTCCATTTTGCCTCCCCCCAAAATTAAGTGTGTGTATCAGGAATTCACACTGAGTAATCAGTCCCTATTATACCAGTCTATGCTTATTTCTGAAGAAAATTATGATTCAGTTTCTAAAGCACAATTCCAAATAGCATACCCATTTTATCACACTCAGTGCAGCATATTCAAGGTTTGCCTGCAATGGCCTTGTTTGAAAGGTACAGCAAATTTTTAGAGGAAAAATTTTTGGGGGGAGTTTAGCTCAAAAAGAATCAAGTGCTCTGTGTGTGGTACCGTGATTTCCAAATAAGTGAAGTTTTGTTCTGATCTATTGTCCTCCTTCCTCAATAAAACAGTGTTTTGAGCAGCAAATAAGAAGCTGATTTCAGGCTTCGGTTTTCATTGGCTGCCCGTAGCATCACTCACCATCCTGGGAGGCGGGCGCCCTGGCACCCTGTAAGAGCAGCATAAATCACAGTTTCATTTTAGGGGGAAGGTTATTGATTTGCTGACTTTTTTCTCTTCTCCCTCCGATGCAGACGTTAGTGGGAAATGGAAGCTTCCTTTATGCAGTTTATTATTGCCAATCAAAAGGGCGGCCTGTGCTTACCTGGTTTATAATGAAAGGTGATACGGGTGAGTGGTTTCATACCACTCATCTTGCAGTGACTGTAATCAAGAGATAAAAGCTAGAGCAACTACACATGCTGGCCAGACCTCATCAGCGTTATTTACCGCCTGTCCTACGGCTGGGGCGTTCAGCAGCGGAGAGGGAGGGACTGATGTAGGTAAATAACAGTGCATTCATGTTCAGTTTTGCTTTTAAAGCCAGCTAACATTCACTTTTCCTCTGGTTATTAATTTGGCCTTTCAGGATCAAAGCACCTAAATGTGATTTGATGTAAGTGGTATTTTTCCATAAAAGGGTTAGAAAAAAGACAAAACAAAGAGATTTATCCATGGAAAAAGGGACAAAAGAAAAAAAGTAAATTAAAAGGCGATGAGATATTTTATGATGTCTTAAAAGACACAAAGTCAAGGAATAAATGCTTTAGTAAAATGCAGATATGTCTTGGCAAGGTAAACCAGACTTGGTTAGATTTTTTCCCCGTTATGTTATGGATTTTTTAAAGACATGATATACATGAGTTGGTAAAAGGAAACACAGCAAAGCTTTCTGTATCACTGTGCTGAGAGAAAACATTTCTAATTTGGGACAATTGTAATATGATGCTAAATATATTTATGAAGAGAAAGATTGAAATTACAAAAAAATAATAAAAATTCAATCAATGTAAACATCTCAGTACAAACAGTGCTACAGTTTGACTTGGACGTGGCAGAAACTCAGGACATAAGATCTTGTCATTGAGGTGTGCTGTGAATGCTTATATCAGCTATCCCAGGCCATCAGTCTCACTTGGCATTTGCTTAGTGCAAAAGATGAACTAAGTTAAAAAAAACACAAACATAATAAAACGTCTTTCAACCCATTCTCAGGTCCAGAGAAAAACATGATTTTACAGATCCACATTTGTTTCTTTTCTATTTAATTTACAGATACATTTAGTGCATTTCATTAATTTTAATAACTTATTCATTTAGTCTAATAAATATCCAAAAATGTTATTTCAACAAGAAATCGATAACCAAAAATAAGATATTTTACATTCTTTTTTTGGTACTAAGTCTTCAACTCTAGTGTGTAGTTTCCATTTACTGAATATCTCAATTGGATGCAAATTTTTATTGGAAATGCTTGCTTTTGTGTTTAGATTTCATAAAGTTTACACACTTGAAAAAGTAGATTCATACCCAAGTTGTTCTAAACATATTTAAGTTTTCTAATAACTGAATCAAGCATCAATTTTTAAACTTAAATTTGTTAAAAATAAAACTAATTCAGTTCTGTTGTCACACCAGCACCATTTCAAGGGTTCAGTAGCCACATGTGGCTGCCATATTGGACAGCACAGGTCTCTGGTGGGATAGGTAAGGCATATAAATCCGGGAAGTGAACACACTCATGGAGAATTCATATAATGAGGAGACCCAAGGTCTGAACACTGCCTTTGCACACATTCTTTTTCTGACAGTTTACCTTTATCTTTAGGAATTAACCTTATGTCAGCTCTACCAGGCAGTCTTTCCTAGTACCCTCAAGTTGAATTGGATGCCCTCAGCTGTGAGCTCTTAGAGCTCCCTGTACATCTTTTATCATCAGTGTGGTGTGCTATGTTCTAATTATTATCAATATAATTATATTGGTATTTCCAACTAGTTTGTAAATTCCATGTAGCCAGGAAGCTGTCTTTGTTGATTTCCCAGTGCCTGGCCCTCAATATATATGTGTGGAATGAATAAATTAATTATGATGGAATTAATTGAATGGCCAAACCTTGGAGGAAAAGGCAGAAGGACTAACCCTGTTAGAACAGAGAAGCCAGGGTATGAGAGGGCGCCAGGATAGTGTGGTGATGGGGGGCAGAGACAGAAGCTCAGTTCGTGCAGGACACTGAGCCACCTGTCATATGCTTCTGGCGAGTCAGAGAGGATGAGAATTAAGGAAAGCTATTAGATTTGTAACCAGGAGATCATTTTTACGGGCGTCCACAGAGGCAGTCAGACAAACCTAAGCCCCACGTTTTTCCTGTAAGTTCACTGGCACCCCTGATTTAAGAGTGGTAGATGTTTTGCATGTGGTGAGCAGATTGGGTTCCAGGGCCATATCCAAGTCCTAAATGTTTGGTCAGCTGCGATGCTTCCAGTTACTGCAGTTCCCACTAATGGCAGCTATTAAATCTGTATGCTAATTGAAATTGTGAGGGATTCATAGCTGGCTGGGGGCGCTGTGTGATTTACGGGCCTCTGATCCAAAGATACTTAAAGCATGGAATTATTGGAGCCAGGAAGAGAGATGTGATTAATCAAAGAAGACAATTTACTAAATGGCCCACTAAAACACACTGCAGTAAAAACTAAAAAAGGACTCTAGTTCCGTCCATGAGACAGGTGTGTGTGTGTGTGTGTGTGTGTGTGTGTGTGTGTGTGTGTGTGTGTGTAAGATAAAGTGTACACACAGGACGTAACAGGATGTTTTCCCAGCACACAGAGATTGTGCTTGGAGGTTTTCAAGGGCATATATTTATCTTTTAAGTTTGTTTACATTGTGAGCATCACCATGAGCAAATATCAAGTTCCTGACTCCATGTTTGCATCATAAGAGCTCTTGGGTATTGGGGAATGGCTACCAAACCCCGCCCCCCCCCAAAAAAAAAACACAATTCCTTTTATTTACATTTAAGGCCCCATTGTGAGTCTAAGCCCGCCTATTCCCCTGAGTATTCCTTTAATTTTCTCACACTCTGAGGCCTGTGGTTCCCTTTGCCTAAATTACTGGCACTAAGAAATCGAGATGCAAGTCAAAAAATTTCTAGTATTTATCTAAATGGAAAACTGACAATAACATAAGTAATTGTCTTGAGTAATCACTGATGCATGCCCTCAGAGTTAGGTGGATTTTGTGTTCCTCCTACCAGTGGGCTGTCCTATTTATTGTTGAACACCTCACATGGACAGCCATTTACACATATTTTTTTCAGTTGCTACACTGTCAAAACAACTGGTCAAATTCAGTACTTTCAGGAGAAAAGTCTGTCAGGTTTGGTGGTTGAGTCTGTGCATCTTCTGGGTACATGCTCACAAATGCTGAACATGGACACACACACACACACAAGCACACACACACATACCTTGCATGCAACCCGGGCAGCATGGAAAGAATTCCAGACTGCAGAAAGGGCATTCTGCTTGGAAAATCAGGATGAAGAGGAGGGGGCCAAGGGAGTGCTTTGAAGTACTTTGTATGGATCCAAATTACCCAACTACCAACTAGGCAGGACATGGTGGTGCTGCCCCCCTGTTCCCTATAGACACTAAGACTCAATGTCTCACCATTGTCACACTTCTCCAACCCAAAATACACATGAACACACATACACACTTGTATTTTCTACCCTACACCACCTACCTGTGCCAGCAAAATTGTATTAAAATTAGATCCTGGGTTAGTGAAACACCCACAGAACTAGGACCCATGAATGGATGGTAAAGGTAGAGGCTCCAAAGAAAATCAAGTGGCATCCTCAATGTTCCTTTGAAACTACCTAGCTAGGAAATGATTAGAAATTATTTATTTGCTGAGAGGTATACTGGTGACCTTTTCAGAATGGAAATTGAAGAATTAGACCTTAAAAAATCAGAAACTCAGAATCATCTAAATACCAGTGTCCCGATTTCCAACAAGGATTCACTAGTAATCAGAGTGCCAAGTGAGCTAAGAAAAAACGAAACACGAGGGGAAATAACCAGGTGAGAACAGTGTGTCTGTGACCTGCTGTGTGCAACAGAGGTGACCCTAAAATTTTGCAGGCAAACACTGGTAGAGTAATGTTTTTCCATGGCATATGCTGCAACTATTTGTATCCATTCACCATGTTTACTTCTTATCGATCTGTAATTGTCACTCACTTAAAACCAACTTTCCTTTCCACATTAGGGATGCACGTGGGTACTAGGAGCTGTGGCAGAGAAATAGGGCAAAATCATTTTTACTGGGTACAGCTCATTTTCTCCTTTGAGGTGATTATTATCTGTGTGCTCATTGCAGATTATGAGTTAACTACTGCTAATGCCTGTTCCTTCTTCCAGTTGACACACACTGGCACGCATAAGCTGACATAAAAATTTGCTACATACACGGGGTGGGAGGGCAGTAACAACATCTGGGAACTAGGTCAATTTTGAAATCTGTTGAGCAGTCAATCTGTATACTTGAATTGTAAATTTAACTCAGAACTTTTAAAAATTGTGGAACAAAAGTAGTTTTTCTTTTTCTATTAAAACTGAAGTTTAACCATCCAAAGTCCTCACAATGTCATTATCATCAGCTTCTAAGATGAAATTTGAAAATCAAAGACTACATGCGTGTTGGTGCTTTATAAATAAGTAGATAGGAAAGTGTGCAATTTGAGGTGTCAGCCAGTCCCTCCTCACCTGCGAGGCAGTTGATGGCCGGATTGTTAAATGGCTGGAAGAAGAGATGCGAGGCCATCTCAAGGGAGAAAATGAATTGCCCAAAGCCTGGAGAGTTCTTGATGTAGAGCTACTGAGGGCGGAGTTATATTCATGACCTTGACTTCAAAAGGCTACGAAACTGGTGACATTCTTAAGGGAAGAATTCTTAAGGGAAGAATTCTGGACTTCAGCCTTCCACACTCATACCTTATCAAATGATCATCCTCAATCATTCGAATGCATAGCATGCATGTGCAGTGGGGCCTTGACTTATGAGTGTCCCGACTAACGAGTTTTTTGAGATACCAGCTGTCTCTCGGCCGATTTTTTGCATTGAGTTGATAGAGTAATTTGAGTTAACGAGCTCGGACGAATTAAACTCGTAAGTCAAGGCCCCACTGTATATAAGGCAGTGTATTTGTTTGCTAGGGATGTTATGACAAAGTACCACATACTGGATGGCTTAAAAGAAATGTGTTTTCTCACAGTTCTGGAAGCTGGAAATCTGAGGTCAAGGTTTTGGCAGGTTGATTTCTCCTGAGGGTCCTCTCCTTGGCTTGTAGAGGGCCAGCTTCCACGGTGTCCTAACATGGTCATTCCTCTGTATTGTCGGCGTCTGAATGTACATACTCCTTTTCTAAGGGCACCAGTCATATTGGACTAGAGCCCACCCTAATGACTCCATTTTAACTTAATTACCCCTTTAACGGCTCCATGTCAAAACAGTCATGTTCTGGGGTACTGAAAGTTAGCGCTTCAACCTTTGAATTTTGGGGGGACACAAAATTCTATAACATCACCCAACTGTCCAGCCCAATGCCCTGCACATAGTAGGTGTTTGATAAATAATTGTTGAATGACTGAATGAAGAACTATTAACCAGACGCTCTATGCTAAAAGGAAAGGGCAGGTATTAGAAGCAAAAGTATGATGATGCTGTGGCTGCAATTTGAGCCACTCAGAGAAAATAGCAATCTGATTTTAAAAAATAATTATATTGCTATTAAATCTTTAAAAATTAAATTCTAGATCAGCCATAAAGAGACAAGGATAAAGGACTGGTACAGTCTCTCTTTGAGGGACACAAATGAAAGTACACATGCAGGAGGTCTCCAAGATTGCTTGCATCATATATTATGATTCAAAGCTGATGGAGCAATGAACAGATGGTCCACGTTTATGAAAAGGTTAGATTGGAAGCTCCTGTAGTAGATGTTCTAGAGCAGCCATTCTCAACCTGTGGGTTGCAACCCCTTTGGGGGTTGAACGACCCTTTCACAGGGGTCGCCTAAGGCCGTCAGAAAACACATATATAAATACATATTGTTTTTGTGATTAATCACTATGCTTTAATTATGTTCAATTTGTAACAATGAAAATACATCCTACATATCAGATATTTACATTACGATTCATTACAGTTATGAAGTAGCAACGAAAATGATTTTATGGTTTGGGGGGTCACCACAACATGGGGAACTGTATTAAAGGTTCGCGGCATTAGGAAGATTGAGAACCACTGTTCTAGAGTCTGTTGTTATTTTTAACACACTCAAAGAAACTGAAAATGCAAAACATTTATCAATTTTTCATTCCTCTCATATTCACAAAGTTAAAAATACACCATGGGAAGTAAATTGTAGAAGATGCACGATGCAGTCCCACTGTTCATTAAATATTCAACGTTGGCATTGAAAAATACCGTAACATTATAATTTCAAGCCAGCTTGGGGGCATTTTAACAGTATCTGAGGCTTTTGAATAATCATGTTAATACCAGCAGCTACTTTGACTAGTAGCTACTTTGATTAGTGAGATGACTAATTTGATATCTTTAACAAAAATACCCTGAAAATATATTTACCTGGTGATTAAGATGTCCATTTGAACAGACTTCTTTATAAGACTTCTTTGTGAGACACTGCCTTACTCTGCTATCATGAAAATGATCCCAGGTAGGTATGTTAACAACGCCCGTGGCTGTTTTTGTGTGGTGTCGGTGGTAGCACTGAGCTAGGCCTAATCGATATCCCTGCAGAGCCAGGGGGATATAAATCTCCAAGTCTCAACTCAGTCAACCGTACAGCAACTCAATTTTGTGCCACAGTCCTTGTAATGAGATTTTTCAATGGCACTGGCTTAATGTTAGCCCTCAGTGGCATTAGCTGCACAATCGGAATGTTCTATTTTGATCACTTGGCCTGTAGAGTGATCTTCAGTTCTCTTTCAGAGTCACTTCCTCTGAAAAGTAGAAATCAGGTGTGAAAATAAAATGGTTGATGACTTCAATTTCTCTTTGTGTCCCCATGTTTCAAAGGTTACCTCCTGGGTAAAGAAATGTCAACAGATGCCCAATCTTTGTCTCACTCTCCACTCTGTGTTACGTTATTTTGGCTGTTTGTTTATTTGTTTGTTTGTTTGTTTGTTTCAACCCTGCTCTTTTTCAAGTATGATTTTTTTTAAAAGTCCAAACCTAGCTAGTTTAAAAATAAAATGCCACAGTTTTATTTAACTTGATTTTTTTATTTCTTACATGTATTGCTAACTAAAACCTTGTTATATTTTAAAAAGACTGTATTAGTCAACCTATCAGGGATGCTCTGAGGGAAAGCTTGCTTCTCTTCTCCAGTCCAGGATTGCTGCACCATTTTACTTTGCTTCCTTTGTATTAAATAAGCACCCTGTGGAAATACCATCCAAACCCCATTTGCATCCAGTGTTTCCGAACCACCCACCCCTTTGCCTTTGTTTTCCAGACGCTTTGAATAGATTTTATTCGAGTAAAGGAGCTATACATCTACCTGGACAAATAGCTACCCTTTTCCTCTATGAGCCATCATGGATTGGGTCCAGCCCTGCCACTCTGGGGGAAGCTGCTTTGCATGTGCTTGGGGTTGTTTGAGAGCAGACTTTCTGGGTCAGCGTCGGGACCCTGGCGGCTGATAGAGGAGGGCCAGGCTACCCTGGCACAGCTCTGAAACAGAAACCTATTATCCAGAGCAAAGCCCAGTTCTTCGTAGCCAGATGGGCACAGCTAAATCTCCCCTGAAATCTCAATGGATGCTCTTTGCTTCTGATCCTGTTTCTCTCTTTATAAAGGGAAGGCCAAATGGACTTCTTGTTCTTACCCACAAAAGGGAGCAGCCATTAGCTTGTGTATCATAAAAGCTCTTAAGTTATACTCTGAAAACTGCTGGGGAGTCCCCAAGTCCCCTTCCCTGAGGTTCTGGTGTTTCCCTATAATATGAAGGAGCACTCTCAATCTCTGGGCAATTCAGTGGCTTGTTGATACATAACTAATTCCCTTTAAATGCTCCTGCTGTGTTCTCATGCCACCCAGTCTTCAGGGAAATCCAGTAGGGCCCCCACACTTGGAGCTTCCTGAACAGCCTGTTCTAAGACTTTGGCATGTAGCAGAGTCACCTGGAGGGCTTGTTAAAGTACAGGTTCCTGGCCGAAACCGGTTTGGCTCAGTGGATAGAGCGTCGGCCTGCGGACTGAAAGGTCCCAGGTTCAATTCCGGTCAATGGCATGTACCTGGGTTGCGGGCATATCCCCAGTAGGGGATGTGCAGGAGGCAGCTGATCGATGTTTCTCTCTCATCGATGTTTCTAACTCTCTGTCTCTCTCCCTTCCTCTCTGTAAAAAATCAATAAAATATATTTTTAAAAAAAAAGTACAGGTTCCTGGGTCCCACCCTCAGAGTTTCTGATTCCCTAGGACTGGGTGGAGCCAAAAAAATGTGCATCTCTCTAACAGGTTCCCAGATGATATTCATGCTAATGTCTCAGAGACCACACTTTGAGTATTAGAACTAGCCACGAACCTATTCATTGTTTTATTTTTAGAGGTTCAGGAGACCAGTGTATTGAACTTAGCAACAAGGTTTCCTTATTCCAGGGATTGGCATTGCTGTGTACATGACCCTGGGTCTTACTGTTACACTTGGATTATTGGCATCAAAAGTGCAGTGAAAAAACAGTACCTGACATTGTCAGAGAATTTTACAATTTACAAAGCAGTTTTACTTCCATTACCTCCTTCGAGCCTTCAGACCACCCCTAAGGCTTATTATTACTATTGCTACAGAATGTTATTATTAGAGAAAACTGAGGTTCAGAAACAGTAGGAACCTTGTGTAAGGTCAATGAGGTGGTAGAATTAGGACTTTACCAGGCGAACTCCAGAGCCTTTTGTTCTTCAAACTAGGGTATGCAAACCCATTGTCCAAGGAGGATGCCTGCAATGATGGTTACAAGAAGCCAATTTTAAGAAGCTCTACTTCCGTCCACAGCCTTTCCTTAAATTGATCTACTTGAGAACACACCCTTCTCCTACACTGCGAGACAGGTGTAATGCCCACCAGGGTCCTCAGCTGGTCACCTCTAGATTCTGAAGAAGGGACGATTCAGAATGTCGGTGTACATGGTGAGAAAGTAAATGCCTCCAATGGGCTAGTGACAAATCCTTTTGCCATCAGGTGGCTTCTAATTCTTTGCTTTCAACAAAATTGAAGAAGATTCTAATCAAGTAAGCTGGCAGGTGATTACCAATGTTTGATAGGTAGCTAAGAGAACTTAGAGTTCATAAAATTGAAAGATAGAGCTATAAGTAAAACTCCCTCCATTCACATTTACTTATTAATATGAATAGGAATTAATGATAAATACTATCTCACTTTAGCAATAAGTAATATTCATCCATGGATAGAAGAACCAGTTGGGGGGAAAAATCCCCCTCCATTTTATGTTATTAAAAGATATACTTCCAATAAAACTTTATTTTTTATTTTAAAAATTGTCACAAACTTACAAACTATATAGTACATTTTTATACTGATGAATTATGTGGTAATTATAATAGCTCAAGAAATAATAATGTTTTTTATCACTTAGAAAGCTTAAGGTCACAGGATATTGTTTTACATTTAAATTTAGAATATATGTTTGTTGCAGAGAAGTATAATAGGTTGATCAATAAAATCACAAATGTATGATTCATACATAAATATATGCTTACATTAGGTTAGAATTCTGTGGGGAGAGTGGAATGAAATTTCGAGTTCAAGGACAAAAGGGAATCTTGTAAATTTCCTGTTTAATCAAGAGCTTTTCCCTGTGATTATTAAGTGGCCGATGATGATTCCAAGTTTCTGTGATATTTTGATGGCACTGGTTCCATTTTAAGGAGTGAGGTCATGGTTTTATTTAAAGTTGCCATTATTTACAATAGGCCAGAAAGTTTACCCTTAGCAATATATATATATATATATATCCAGAGCTAAGATTAAAATGTCAATGTCAATTTAGAAATCTGAGAGGGGAATAGGTTCTCAAAATTCCTTGGAATTAGATGAGCATAAAGTTGGGTTTTACATTAATCTCTGACTCCTTGGTGCGGAATGAGCTGCAGACATCCCCAGAGAGTTGCATGTCTCTGTTCTCTTTCTTTTCCCACCATATTTCCTTTCATCTGCCCCCAAATCTTACTGTTCTTGCCATGAAAATTTCATCTTTGTTAAGCAAATGTTTCTGAATTATTTATTATCACTGTGATATTGTGATTTATAATAAGAAATGTATATTTGGTCTTCAATCCCATTCCTGACAGGGTTCCTAAAGCCCTTGAAATTTCCTAAGTGGTGCATGATAAAGGTGTCTTCATTAGATTAGTGAAGTGAATTGGAAAGCCCCTAAGGATGGGGGCTGGCTGCAGTGGAGTAAACCTTGTGATTGGAACTTTGAGTCCCACTCCCCTCACCCCCAAACCTCTGGGAAATAGAAAAGGGTCTAGAAATTGAGCTTAATCACCAATGGCCAATGACTTGATCAGTCATGCCTTTGTAATGAAGCCTCTAAAAGCCCAAAGCTTGGGGTTTGGAGAGCTTCGAGGTTGGTGAACACGTGGAGATTTGAAGAGAGCAGTTCTCTAGGAGGGAGTATGGAAGCTCCGAGCCCCTTCCCCATACCGTGCCCTATGCATCTCTTCCATCTGGCTATGCCTGAGTTATAGCTTCTATAATAAACCAGTAATCTAGTAAGTGGACTGCTTCTCTGAGTTCTGGCAGCCACGCTAGCAAATTATTCAAACCCAAGGAGGGAGTCATTGGGACCTCTGATCTATAGCTACTCTGTCAGAAGCTCAGGTGACAACCTGGGCTTTCAACGGTACCTGAAGTGTGTGTGTGTGGGGGGGGGGGGGGGGATTGGGGGCAGCTAGTGTGACCGACCCTGAACCTGTGGGACCTGATGTTATCCTTGAGTAGATATTGTCAGAATAGGGCTGAATTGTAGGACACCCAGCTGGTGTCTAGAATGGCTTAGATGTGTGGGGAAACAGCCGTCCCCCCCCCCCACCTCCTCCCCCATCTTAGTTGGTATCAAAATCCTTAATCACCAAGTTTAAATCTTTAAGCTTTACCTACAAGCATAATTTACTTTAAAAACAAGCATTTCTGTGTATCATAAAAGGAAATATAAAGAACTTTATTCCTCTGTTAAGATGGAAAACTACTGCAGAATATTCTCATTGATTTTTTAAAAATCTGAACTGCTTTCCTCCTCAGATTTGGCAGGAGGTCAAAATGTAATGCACCTGCAAGTCGAGGCAGCTGTGTGGCAGCTGTGTGGCAGAGTGGCAGCATTCGCGCACCGCTCCCCTTTCTTTTTATTGTTTTTGTGACTGGGAGACAATCGGGAGCACTGGTGGAAGCAGGTTCTGAGAAGCCTGACTGGAGTGAGACGTTGGCAAGCATTACTCCGGGCTCGTGTGTAGCTTCATGAAGTGTCTCTCTTGATCTGACTCTCCCAGCCCTTATGAGCTGCCTGCGATCCATGGACATTTCCAGGTACACAGGCAATGTCCGATGCAGATAAGCCCTACTATTCAATGTGAAATACACACGTTGCCCCAAAGTATTGTGAACCAGCATTCATACATCAAATGTTAGTGAATGAAGTCCTTACTTTCCCTGAGCCTCCCACTATATCTTCTCATGGCTTAATACTAATAATTGTACTAAACCCAAAATGTAAATTATGTTTATCTCTGGGTGATAAAACTTGGGTGACTTGCCTCCTTTTCAGTTATAGTCTACGTTGCTTGCATTTGCTACATAAGCATGTATTGTTTGTATAACTGGGAAACAGCAACAATAACACAGCTGCTATTTGAGGGCCAAGAAAAGGATCAAAGGAATCCTAGGCAGGTAACGGTGACTCGAGCTCACCGGCTTTCCAGGCCCCGAAGGGTATTTGTCCCCAGGTGGGTGCCTTGCAGGCTGAGCTGAAGAGTGTGGCCAGCGGACCTAGCATGTGAGTGAACGAGGACTCCAGAGGATGGGCACGAGTCCGAATTGCTCCAGGCTTCCCCTCAGACTTGCAAATTAAAGTCACTGCAGAGGCTTTGAACGCACCTCATCTTTATGTATCTTATGGACCCAGGGTGCCCCCCAGTGTCGGTTAGGGTTAATCACAGCTCACCACTTGTCAGGACACTAAAATGGAGGAGACGATGCATTTTATTTAGCTTTGTGATCCCTGTCAGATCTAATTTTCTGTCAGAAGCCCCTCCTGTCACCTCTGGAAATTCAGCCGGGGGCTGGGGGGCCTCATGAGGTATTTTTTTTAAAACTCACTTTGGTTTCCCTTTGTGCAAATGGGGCTCTGCAGGAGAGCCGTGTCCACAGAAATTCATTTCTTGGCCAGGATCCCACCCACTCCAAAATCTTTTTCTAACCTACTTTCCCGTTAAAACGTCACTATACTTATCTTTTCATATCACTTTGCTCTCAAAAGTGAAGGCACTTATAAAACACACATGACCAACACGTTTTTCCTGTCATCAGACAGGATCCTCCATAATTGCACCTGGACTTCTACCTGCTCCTGCCAGATGGAAATGACTTCTAGATTCTGAAAACCTTTGTTCTTGTAATTTTTCTGAACCTAGCGTTACATTGAAGCCCCCTTCGTTTTTTCTTTTACCCAGGCCCGTTGTCAGACTTCGCAGCTCAAGGGTTCTATGTGCACCAAACTTCCAGAGCCACTGAATTAAGCAAAGAAATTTCTGGCTTTCCCTGCTTAATCCTATTAACTGTCATACAATGTTATTTGTTAATCTCACATTTATTACTGCCTCCGGAGATAAATATTCTCTAGAGCTCAAGTGGTGTGTGTGTGTGTGTGTGTGTGTGTGTGTGTGTGTGGTGTGTGTGAGAGAGTGTGTGTGTGAAGGAGTTTGGTCGTGAGGTAAATGGTGGGAGTTGAAGTACTCCGTCAGAACTACCTGTTTTGTGTCTTGAACCCTTAACAGCAACTGTGCTGCCTAACCCTTCTGTGGGCTGGGTGGTGGTCAGCAGGCTGTAGTTTGTATTTGATTCATAAAGATGACGACTGAAGTCCACTCGGAAGGTCGGCAGCCTCAGCAAATCTTCCTTTGGCCGAGAAGAGTGGCCTGAGCTTCCTAAGTGCCTGGGACTGGGAGCGCCCTCTTCAGGAGTTACCCTAGTCCAGGAGAGCTTGGTCAGGGGGTGGAAGGAGCTGTGGGATGGAACCTGAGCCCTGCCTGACCTTTGGTCATCTCGGGTGTGAAGAGCAAAAAGAATGTTTTCTGTTCAGATGCAATGAGTTGAAATAGTGCAAAGCCCAAAGCAATAGAATTTGAACACTTCCAAATCAAACCAGTGTATTAAGTGTCTTAGTCTGGTGCCTGGAGCATTGGTGTGTTGCCGGTAATGTAATCTTGCTGCTGCTATTGTCATCTGACCACTTGTTTTAAAATCGAGATTTTCGTTTACATAGAAAAAGATGCAAGAATCATAAATGGATAGTCAGTGGGTTTTGACAATTATATACACCCGTGTAACCACCACCCAAATCAAGATAATAGAACATTTTCATCTCCCCCCAAAATTCCCTCATGCCCATTTTTAGTCTCTCTGCCCGCAACCCCAGGGGCAACCACTGTTCTGATTTCTATCACCAAATATTAGTTCTGTCCTTCTTGAGATTCATAGGAAGTGTGGACCCTTCTGGCTTCTCTTGGTTTTATTAATTCACACACGTTGTTGCATGTATCAGTGGTTCACTCCTCTTTATTGTAAAATGGTATCCCGTTTATAGACACACCACAACGTGCTCCTCCATTCTCCTGCAGATGGACATGTGGCTTGCTTCCAGGACTTTTTGTTGCTTTTGTTTTGTTTTGGTTTTGGTCGGGGGAAAGTTTGAGGGAAGAGAGGGCTTAATTTTAATTTTTTAAAAGGCTGCTTTCTGATCAGTCTTATAAAGACTTTTGAGCAGCCTCAGCCCTGCTCATGTTTTTATTTTTTGGGGGGGTAAGTACCCAGGAGTAGGATTCCTGGGTCATAGGGTAGGTGTATGTTTAACTTTATAAGAAACTGCCCATTCTCTACAGTTGGACCATTTTACACTCCCACCAGTAATGCATGAGAGTTCCAGTTGCCCCCCATCCCTGCCAACACTAGGTGGGTGTGCAACGGCATCTTATTATGGTTTTAATTTGCATTTCTCTGAAGACTAATAATACTGAACAATGGTAATTAAATATTAAGGCTAATTTTTTAAATCTCCATTATTTCAATCTACAAAATGGCATTTAGCAGTGTCTGCGAGGAGGGCTGAGCGTGCATTATCTAAGCATATCTGAAAGGCTGGTGGGCGGGCCCATGAGGACTCTCACTGCTTAGAGCAGGGGGAGCCACCTGGGATAGAAGGATACTGAGGACAAAGAGAGAGCCACAGAGACCAGCCTGGCCCAGCGGCCAGTGGAAGAAGAGAGGGCCCATGGGAGATAGTGCCGTTTCTACTCCCTCAGCTTTTGCTCCTCCTTTTTTAGTATGAACGCCAGTGAGAGGAAACCGCAGGTGAACTAAAAATGAAGGAATCATTCGAACTTAATGGAGGTCAAGGTAGGAGAAAGGGAATTTAGTTACTGGTCAGGGGGCCAGGCCTGCGAGTGACGTTGGCAGGACCTGTGTCTGGCACAGCAGAAGCAACCTCATCGCTGCCCAGCACTGGTTATAATCCTTTCACATTAATCCTTACAGCAGCCCCATCATGCAGACAAGGAAACTGAGTCAAAATGGTAAGTCAGTGTGGTGGTTCCTCCAAAAATTAAACACAGAATTATCATATGACCCAGCAACTCGACTTCTAGGGATCTACCCCAAAGAATTCAAAGTAAGGAATTAATGAAATATTTGTATCCCAGTGTTCATAGCAGCATTATTAACAATAGCCAAAGGTATCCATCAGCAGATAAAAGGATAAACAAATGTAATATGTATATATATATTATTCAGCCTTAAAAAGGAATGCAGTTCTGACATATGATATAACATCGATGAATGGTGCTAAGTGAAATAAGCCAGATACTTGAGGAGAAGCAGGATGGGGCCAGGTTGCAAAGGGCCTTGTACTCCAGACAGATGCATTCAGCAGGTAGATCGAAGGGGAATAACTAATGGGCAAATTCTGGGAAAGGTGGGAGGAGGAAGGCAATGTGGAGGCTGTAATAAAGCATTTCTCTGTTGATACGGTTTTATTGAGCCATCCTCCCGGAGACTGGATAATTAACGAGGGGGTCCGAGGAGTGACCGTGCAGGAGGGGAGAAGAGGCGAGGTGTTCCGGATGGTGGGTGTGAGTGCTGAGAGAGGGCAGGGGCGCCATGATAGGTGGGAATGGAACAGAGAGGAGGACTCCAGGAGGCAAGAGCTGAGGTGGGCCCGAGAGAACACCTGCGTCCCAGAGTTCTAAATGCGGGTCCATGGGACCCAGTGCGGCCCCTCCCGCTGACCTGCCATAGCTTCGTTGGAGTAGCCTTTCAGGGACGTGTGCAGGTATTGTTACCAAGGACACTGCTTCCCCATTCCTGAGGATTAGCAGGGCATTTTAAGAGCAAACTTCCCCACCCTTATGAAATACGAATGCAAAAATATTTTAGGAAATACATGGTTATTACCTTTC
Source organism: Myotis myotis (assembly GCF_014108235.1). Taxonomy (NCBI): domain Eukaryota; kingdom Metazoa; phylum Chordata; class Mammalia; order Chiroptera; family Vespertilionidae; genus Myotis; species Myotis myotis. Next base: position 40,899,644 of record NW_023416357.1, read on the forward strand.
TCGTGGTAATAACCGTTTATCAGCTGCGGGTGCTGTCGGAAAGCATTGGATGGAGAACGCAACATTCTACCAAGGCCCCGGGGGGAAAACATTTCTTTGCTGTTCTTTTTTTTTTTTTTTTAATATATTTTATTGATTTTTTACAGGGAGGAAGGGAGAGGGATAGTTAGAAATATCGATGAGAGAGAAACATCGATCAGCTGCCTCCTGCACATCCCCTACTGGGTATGTGCCCGCAACCAAGGTACATGCCCTTGACTGGAATCGAACCCGGGACCCTTGAGTCCGCAGGCCGACGATCTATCCACTGAGCCAAACCGGTCAGGGCTCTTTGCTGTTCTTGTGGTGCACCACCTTCACCTGTTTTTCAGGGTGCATTTAAAAGTATGTAAGGAGAAAAATGACAACCCTATTAAACCAGTTTTATAGCAAAAAATAATAATAATCAAAAGAGCTTATACCAACAAAAACTAACAAAGGATACATTCGTGCAGGAATGAAATCTAAGGTCTTCTGGAAGTCTGTTTCCAAACCTCTGTTTGAACACAAGCTTCAAAGTGTCTGGATGCATTAGCTCTGTTAACTGTGAGAACTCGTGACAGGTGCAGTGACTAACTTATAGCAGGAGCTCTCATCGGGGCACTGTTGAGCACCTGGGCTGGGTAACTCTTTGGGGGTGGGGGAGCTGGCCCATGCGTTGTCTGACATTTAGCCGCATCCCTGGCCACTGCCCACTAGATGCCAGTAGTAACCCTCCTCCCCTAAGCTCACCACAATCAAAACCGGCTCCAGACATTGCCAAATGTCTCCTGGGTGTGACTACCAGATTTAGCAAGTGAAAACACAGGGTACGTGGTTAAGTGTGAATTTCAGATAAACAACAAATAATTTTTTTAGTGTAGGTATGTCCCAAATATGAGACATACTTACACTAATTTTTAAAAATCAGATTTAACTGGTGGCCTGTACTTTATCTGGCCCCCCTGGGTGGGGGGATGGGAACTGGGCAACAGGACTGTTGATGTATTAAACAAGGTGATGTGTGTGAGGTACCTGGCCCATGGGGGAGGTGCTACCTGTGTTCTAGAAATCTGCCACAGACCTTGCATCCACTCCATCCTTGTCCTTCCTGGAGGCTACAGTCGATGCTCAAAGCTTCCTATCTTTTCCAAAACTGCATATTGAGTGGGTGTGCTGTCATGAGGGGGAAGGGGGCCTGCATGTGAATCTGTAAGGCTGGGAACCGGCATTCTGGTCAAAGCTGGGTTTGCAGCTGCCCCTGCTGGAGCTGCAGTCTGCCGGCTCCCTGGTGCTCTGTCCCTGTGGCCTCCCTGAGTTACTCGGTCCTTTCTCCCGCATAGCAGCCAGAGAAGGTGACATGGGATGAAAAACTGCCGCATCGTCCAGACTCAGGCACTCTGGGTTTGATTTTTCTGGCGCCATAGCCCTGGGATGCACCAGGACCAATCATGTCCACAGTTGGTAGCTGTGAGGAACGTCTTTCTGGGCCAAGATTGATGACCCAAACTGTCAGCCTTTCCAGAGAGCAAAGGTGAAATTTAACTCTGGGTGGATGCCTGACATTTTGCAACAACAGGGAATGGGGGGTGGGTGAGGAGAAATAGCATTTGTATGTCTCCTGCAGGGTCATAAATCAGCGATGGACAAAAGTGGATTAGGTTCTGCCAACAACTGAACTGATTTGGGCTCCTACATTTTATCTTCAGACATTCTGAAATGAAACATGCTTTAAAGATGTTAGCAGTGCCCCTATGGGTTACATACCAGCTTATTAACTCTTGAGAGTTTTATTTTTCCAAAAGGAAGTCTAATTCATGGGGGGAAGCATTAAGTTTGTCCATGAGAAAATACATCATTGCTCTAAGGGAGCCTGCTTTCCCATCTGGCTGCCGGTGAGACATAACATTAGAAGCTGGGGAAATGGGGAGATGTTGGCCAAACTTTCAGTTATAAGATGATTACATTCCGGGGGTCTAGTGTGACTGTAGTTCTATAGGTGTCATGGTGAGTATATTGATAATTCTGTCATGTATATTTGAAGTTTGCTAAGAGAGTAGACCTTGAAGTATTCCTGCCACACCATTAAAAAATGTGAAGGGTATATGTGTGAATTAACTTGATTATGGTAATCATTTCAGAAGGTATACAAATATCAAATCGTCACATTGTACACCTTAAGAAAACACAATTTTTATTTGTCAGTCATACCTCAAGGCAGAAAAAAGCAAAAATGGATCACACACACACTGTGCTGTAAAGCAAGTTCCAGTGTATTTCAAAAAACTGCCAAGCATGTGCATTTTTTCACAAGGAAATGAAACTGAAATCCTGTTACAAAACCAAACCCAAAATCCCCATATATTTGGAAATTAGGAAATATAACAGAGATATATTTCCAAAAACATAAAACTTTAATGTACTAGGCAGACTGGCTGGTTTAAAAGGAATCCAAGAATGGGTTATTTATTAATTAAGTAAGCATCTGTTGAGCGACTACTCTTTGCCAGTTTTTTTTTTGTTTTTTGGGTTTTTTTTTACTAAAGATGACAAGACATGACCCCTGCCCTGAAGGAACAGACTTGCGGATAATTACTCTCTTGTGTGGTTTTTCTCTGTGTCAGGCACCATGCTAAGGGCTGTGGGAATTCACAGGATACCAAAATAGCTCATGGGGAGAGTGAATACTTCTTAGTGTGTCCAGAATAGTTAAGGAGGATGTGCCTCTGTACTTGGTTGGTAGAAGACTGAATCTAGGAGTTGACAAGGGTGGGGAGTGTTAAAAATGCAAAGCTATTACACACCAGGTAGCACAGGTTGGGAGGAGGGATTTGTGGGGAATGGGGCTGGAGAGAGAGGCAGGAGCCAGGTCTTGGAGAGCCTGGTGACCACACTAAAGAATCTGGACTCTATCCTGAAGGGCCAGTGCAGACCACTGAAAGGTTTTAGGCTGGTTAGTGATGTGATTTTTATTACAGAAAGATCTCTTGAATGTATGTGGAACATAGACTAGAAAGGCAGATTGGAATCCGGGAGCTCTATTAAAGTGGGGTGGTATTAAAATTATTTAACAACTATAGGCCCTGGCCTACGGGGATTGGGCCAAAACCAGCTCTCCAACATCTCCCAAGGGGTTCCGGATTGTGAGAGGGTGCAGGCCAGGCCGAGGTACCCCACCAGTGCACCATCAGGGCCAGGGAGGGACCAGGGCCGGGGAGGGACCATGGGAGGGCTCCAGGGCGTGTCTGGCCTATCTCGCCCAGTTCCCACCGGCCAGACCCCAGCAGCAAGTTAACCTACCGGTCAGAGCATCTGCCCCCTGGTAGTCAGTGCACATCATAGCAAACGGTTGAATGGTGGAATGGACAATTAGCATATTAGGCTTTTATATATATAGATAAGGCCCTGGCCAGTCAGAAGAGAGGAAAGCCAACATGCTGGAGCCTGGTCCCCCAAGGCCCCCACTGGGCCAGGTGCTACCCCTTTCATTGCTAGATGGTGGCTCCAAGGCCCCAGGCCTCAGAGCAATAACCATGACATGCATACTTTAGTATTCCAGCAGTGGTCACAACCATGCAGACCCCTGCTACATTGTCATAATATTAATACTATATTATTGTCTGTCTACAAAAGAAAATGCCAAAGGACATTTCTTTAAAATGAGATGCACACACACATTTTATACTATCATTTTTTCAAACACTCAGACCCATCATTTTTCTCAGTGGACCCACACGAGGGATGGATGACAAGGGCATCGACTAAAGCAGGGATGGAGAGGAAGGAACAGGTTTGGGAGAAATACAGAAAATACAATTGCATTTCTCAGTGACCCACTGGCCAGGGAAGGGAAGTAGAGGCTGACTCCCACATTTCTGGTCTGGGAGGCTGTGAGGAAGGCTGGGTGTCTCCACTTGGGTTGGGGGCTTTGGGCAGCATCTGATGACAGTGAACCTCAGGAACTGGAGATGTTCTGAAGGCTGTTCTCTTGGTGGTTCAATTGCATACAAGGAGCAGTATCTGGCTCTAGGGCCAATAGAGTGGACCACCCCAGAGCTGTATTTCCATCCACTGTACTTGGAATGAGGGTGTGATGTCCCTTCCTTGAGGCACAAAGCCTGGAAGCCAGAGCTCCCAGGACATTGTGGTTGCATGCATTTCCCAGCCCATTAGAATGGAATTTCTTTGGCGTAAATGACAAAACTTTTAGGGTCATTTTGGGCCTGCATCATGGGCTAGGCAGCTGTTTCACTTGTCAAGTGTTAACTGATTTGTTCTGGATCAGAGGCTACAAGGCAAAAAATGAAGCTAGAGAAAAAGGAGCAGGTAGAGAGGTCAAAATCAGCAGAGATGTACGAGCGTGACCTTTGGTGTTAGCAATAAAGAGCGCTCAGGCTGACCTCTGTTGTCATAACACTGGAAATACTACAGCCCTCACCCAGGAAAAACTCTTTCCCTAAGAATGAATTCCATCGGCATTTTTGTGTCGTATCATTAAAAGTCTTCTGGGAATGGACAGAGCTTTTGTTGATCATGAGCAAGATCTTGCTGAGGCCATGTGCAAAGAACAAAGTGAAATCTTGACCTGGAGTAGAATAGAGACCATGACGTTGTATGGAGCACTGTTTAGGCCAGTGATGGCGAACCTTTTGAGCTCGGCGTGTCAGCATTTTGAAAAACCCTAATTTAACTCTGGTGCCATGTCACATATAGAAATTTTTTGATATTTGCAGCCATAGTAAAACAAAGACTTATATTTTTTATACTTATTTTATATATTTAAATGCCATTTAACAAAGAAAAATCTACCAAAAAAATGAATTCGCTTATCACCTCTGACACGCCTGTCATAGGTTCGCCATCACTGGTTTAGGGGGAAAAGTGTTTTCAGGACACCTACTTTGAAAGCAGATTGACTGAGTTGTTAATACACAGAATAAGTGTCATTTATCTTGCTACAAGTCCTCTAGCAACCTTTATGCACTTATGTCAGAACTAACTGCCATTTACCAGTTTGTTCTGTATTGTTAAATTTTGGAAGTGTTCCACTTCTTACCAGGGTTCAAGAGAGATTTGTTGCCTCATCTGCTCCAGACACAAGAACTTAGAATGAGCTTTAGAGGCTGTTAGTCTAATGCTCTACCTAATATAAGAATTCTCAGTCTTTACTTTTGTTGGTTTTCAGTGTCCTAAGACTATACCTGTTCACAAAATGAACGTAATTGGTTTATTATTTTTATCAATGGGCATCAGCTTATATAAGAGTTTATTTATTAATATAAATCTGCAGACATACACAGTTCATCTTAAATTATTATTTATGTTAGTAAAATAGCAAAGGAAAGTTAATGCATGCCCTTATGCTATCAGATAATAAATATGAATGTACACAAAGTGTATTTATAGAGTGATGAGCTGCCTTTACATTTATAAGTTTCATTTGTATATGGTCAAAATTGGACTGTCCTATAGGCTATTGTAGGATATATTTGTATAAAAATCTTTGATGAAGTTTTGACTGAGCTACATTATCATATTAATTCTATATTTTTGTTTATCTACAAAATAAAATTCTAAAGGACCCTTGTTTAAAACAGACGCACACACACATTTTATGCTATCATTTTTTCAAACACTTAGACTTATCATTTTTCTCAGTGGAGTTTGAAAGGCATCATGCTTGAGTGAGTTTTACTGCTGCAAAAAGAATTCTTTCTGGCCCTGACTGGTTTGGCTCAGTGGATAGAGCATCGGCCTGCGGACCGAAGGGTCCCAGGTTCGATTCCAATCAAGGGCATGTACCTTGGTTGTGGGCACATCCCCAGTGGGGGGTGTGCAGGAGGCAGTTGATCAATGTTTCTAACTCTCTATCCCTCTCCCTTCCTCTCTGTAAAAAATCAATAAAATTATATTTTTTTTTTACAGAAAAGAATTCTTTCTCGAAAGTTCCTCTCATTTGCTCTTTTCATACTTAGAGCACTCCAGATAATATTCCAGGAAAAAAAAAAAAAAAACAAATAAAAAATAAGCCCATGAATTTCTGAGTTTCAGAAGCCACCAGGAAATATGTTTCTTTGGAAGCATGGGTAAGGCCACAAGCCAAACTCCGCAGCCAGACGTATAGTGTGACTTCCTTCGTCCATTGACAACTAACTCACTGTGTGCATTCCGAATGGTAGGACCCGAGCTCGGAAACAGAGAAATTAGCTGGAAAGGTCGGCTTGTTGCTTGGGCTTTCTCTCAGAGACATGACTACTGCACTTGATTGGAATTTAACCTTAGACCTGTTCCCTGGGCTGTGTAATTCCAGTTGAATTGGCTCTGATTTCTTGAAGGCATGATTCTGTGCTGCAGGCAGATCCCTGCCAGTTTTTTGTTTTTTGTTTTTTTTAATCATGCGTGATTGCTTTGTGTCTCACTGTTAGCAATGGTGCTTACATGATTTTGGCTCAAGATGCAACTGGCCTCTGCCCCAAGAATCCACCATTAGAATGTGACTGGAGTTACAGGTTTAAAATGAAAGGCCTGTGAAAGTTTTGTTTCCCACCCAGAGAGATACCAGGGTAGACTCTGCCACTTCCTCATTGCTATCTCTAAGTGAGCCCTGTGGTGTCAGTGTTTACATTTGTCACAATCAGAATTACTAACAGTAGTTTAGTTCCGAAAATTGTGTGGATGTGAAGAGTGTCACAATTATCATTCCAGTTTCCTTATCCCCTCCCTTTCCCCATCAGACCTTGTATTTCAGAAAACCAAAGGCTTGCAATTCTTTGAAGAGATTTCCCCCCTTTTTGAGTGAAAGTAAGACAAGGTGACACAAAACTCAAAAAGTAAAGAAATCACGTCAGAAGTGAAAGCCCTGCTGGTCCCCACTCCCTACCCAAGTAACCATTTCAAGTAGTTTAGTGCAGTGGTCGGCAAACTGCGGCCCCTTGAGTGTGGCTCTTCCACAAAATACCACGTGCGGGCGTGCACGTACAGCGCGATTGAAACTTCGTGGCCGCACTCAAGGGGCCAAAGAGTGCATGTGGCTCGCGAGCCGCAGTTTGCTGACCACTGGTTTAGTGTATTTTCCTCCCACTTGTTTTCTAGTTATAATGTTATGTGTTATGTGTATATAAAAGTGCAATCTCCCTGGCTGGTTTGGCTTAGTGATTAGAGCGTCGGCTTGCAGACTGAGGGGTCCCGGGTTCGATTCCGGTTGGTGGCAGGTGCTCAGATTGTGGGCTTGATCCCCAGTGGGGAGCATGCAGGAAGCAGCCAATCAATGATTCTCATCATTGATATTTCTATCTCTCTCTCCCTCTCCCTTCCTCTCTGAAATCAATAAAAATATATTTTAAAAAATGCAATCACTACTACTATCCTGTTTTGAAAGGAGTTGTTTTCACTGAGTAATGTAACTTGGACAGTTTCTATATCAGTTCAGAGATCTACCTCATTCTTTGCCAATAGTTAACGTGGTATTCTGTTGCATGGCTGGACCATAGTGTGTTTAACTACAGTATTTCCCTCACACAAACTTTTTTTTTATTTTTTAAACAAATGAGAATGAGGCAAAAATCTCTGCTGACATCAGCTACAGGGACTTTCCAGCTGCATCTCGTTAAGACTTCTGGAGTCACAGACGATACTAGATGAATGACAACCTGAGTTTCCTGTCAAGGATTAATGTTTCATGCTGATTGGATAGTATTCATATTTTAAATCAGTGACATGTTAAGGGGATAAAATTTTATTTCTGTGAGAATAAAGTCAGAAATTCATCTAATCATGGTTCCCTTCCTAAGCTTATTGAGAAAATGGATTTTGAGCCACTTTTCCAAAGAGAATTTTAATTAGCTTTGTGTCTTATGATAAAGACCACCAACAGCCCTAGCTGGTTTGGTTCAATAGATAGAACATTGACCTGTGTACTGAAGGGTCCTGGGTTTGATTCCAGGCCACATGCTTGGGTTGTAGGCTTGATCCCCAGTAGGGGGTGTACAGGAGGCAGCTGATCAGTGATTCTCTCCTTCATTTATGTTTCTATCTCTCTCTCCCTCTCCCTTCCTCTCAGAAATCAATAATATATATATATATATATATATATATATATGTATATGTATGTGTTTTTATTTTTTTAAAAGACCACCAACAAATAAATAGGTTATTTACTTCTTAACTATTGAAAACTGATTTCACATTTAATATGTATTTTTATTAATGTTAATTAATATTATATTCATTGGATCTGTGTCTTGCACCTAAAATCTGTCTTCTTGCCAACGGTTGTCATGGATGATATCATGGAACTGGCAACCAAATATGTATAGATCAGTGAAGTGGGCGCTATTTCACCAGCGCATCAGGGACAGAACCGGGGGCCAGCGTTCTCCTGCAAGCATCACATACTCCTGCCTCTGCACCTTGAGAGAGTGCAGACAGTCAGGCAGCTGGGGAGGCAGCTGGTTTCTGCATTCAGAGCACATCAGCCTGAGGTTGTGAATGGCCTGGATCATTATGCAAGACTCACAGCGCTCTTATTAGCACCACACTGATTATCGCTGTGCAGTAACTGCTTTCCAGAACACCCTTAATTGAGGTCTTTCCTTGCATGGAGTTGACATTATGTTTAGATAAACCCTCAGTATGACATTTTAATAGGTATTTGTAACAAAGTCCAAAGGACAATTAGAACCACCATCCACGCAAGAAACCTCTTTTTTTTTTTTCCAAGACAAGGCACGGTGCTAACATATAAAAGGCTCATTTTACTAAATGCAGATGAGTGTCCTAGAGCATAAACCTGCTTTCCCAGTTACAGGCGGCTTGCTTTTACACTCCGTTCTTCACTTCATGTTGACGTCTCCCCTCTTCCTGAAGTTTATGGTTTATGTTTTCTGTCACTCTTAAATTCAGATTTAAGCCGTCTTGCAATGGAGCTGGGGAGGGGTCCCAAGCAGTCACAGCTTCATAGCTACAGTGGTCAGTGTTTCATCCCTTCATTCTTTTATTCGTTTTTAATTCAGATAAGGATATGCTTATTTACATATCCTTACATTACAAAGTATACATTACAAAGTATATGGTAGGCCATTTCTCAATACCCTCACTGTGTCCATCCTTCATTCAGGCCACAGGAAGGATATCATCCATCCGTCTCTGGCACAAGCACACACTCCAGGGCACGTCCTAAAAGCAGAGGAGGGTTGGACTCCCTCTGACCACTCTAGGGCTCCCCTCTCTCTCTCTCTGAATCACTGGGTTATAAAACAGGTGGAAAGAATTGGGGATCTGGTATGGCACAATCCATCCTGGCTGGTCTCATCTACTTCTTAAGAACTTACTTGAATTGTACCTCTAACTTAGATGTTAGATATGTAAAAGGGATTAAGCAAAAAACGAACAAATTAACAAACAAAAAACTCATGGACACTGGCAACAGCATGGTGATTACCAGGGGAGAAGATAGCTAGGAGGAGGTAGAAGAAGGTATAGGGGGTATAAATGGTGATGGAAGGAGAAAGAAACTTAAGAATTTGCTCTTTTTGTTCATGAACTGAAATCAGAAAAGAAATTTGGCTGTGCTTGTTGAGAGAGATACCTCCACCTCTTCTGTACTCCCAACAGACTTTCTTCATAACTTGTTATAGCATCAGTAATACCATTTATCATATCTATTAACAACTATGCCTCTTCCACTGGAGTCTAATCCTAGAGGGCAGGGGTAAGTCTTATTAGCCACCACATTACAGCATTATGATTCCATGTATATGACATTCTAGAAAAGGCAAAACTATAGGGACAGAGAACAGACCAATGGGTGCCAGGGCTTAGGTATAGAGGACAGGTTGACTCCAAAAGGGTGGCAGGCCCACTCACCACTCGCCCACCCGGCATGGCCGCGCTCTCAGATCCCATTTCGGCCCCCAACGCTCGGGGAAGGGCAATGGCGATGGCGATGGCGCGGCCCGTGTGGGTGCTGGTGGACATGGACGGCGTGCTGGCCGACTTCGAGGGCAGCCTCCTGCAGGCCTTCCACAGCCGCTTCCCCGAGGAGCCGCACCTGCCGCTGGAGGAGCGCTGCGGCTTCTTCCCCCGCGAGCAGTACCGAGCCCCATGGCCGGACCTGGCGGACAAAGTCGCTGGTGTGTATGAAAGCCCAGGCTTTTTCCTAGACTTGGACCCCCTGGAGCCTTGGAAGCCATGCATGGGATGCACACCATGCACGACACAGGTCTTCATCTGCACCCTGAGGAAGTATGACCACTGTGTGGGTGAGAAGTACTCCTGGGTGGATAAGCACCTGGGGCCCCAGTTTGTGGCTCGCATCATCGTGATGAGGGACAAGACGGTGATCTTGGGGGATCTGCTCATCGATGGCAAGGACACCATTCTAGGCAAAGAGGAGACCCCAGCCTGGGAGCACATCTTGTTCACCTGCTGTCACAACCAGCACCTGGCGCTGCCTCCCACAAGAGGCGGCTGCTTTCTTGGGGTGACGACTCGCGGAAACCGTAGCCATGGCCCCAGGGCGGTGGACAGTACTTAAAGGAAGGGAAGACAGGCCAGCAGGAGGGAAACCCAGCAGAGCTAAGTGACAGGGCAGCATCGTGCTGCGACCCCAGCGCTGGGGAGCAGGGAGACACAGTAACCTCTACTCTCACAGGCCAGCCACCTGGCACCTCCCAAGATGGCGGGCATGGAAACACGGTGGGAAATCAGTCAGGGACCTTTTAATAAAACAGTTTGGCTCAAAAAACAACAACAAAAGGGTGGCAGGAAGGACTGTTTTGTGGTGATGGAACTGGTCTCTGTCCCAATTATGATGATGGTTACATGACTCTCTGCATTTATCAGACTCATAGAACTGTATAACCAAAAAGTAATAATAATAATTTTACTGCATATACGTTACTAATTTAATGTGAAAAAGTTAATCAAGGTTATTTTGCTGTTTAGCATGAATTCAGAAAGAAAATGAGTTAAAGGGATACTTGAGTACCTACTGTCTTAGCCTGCAGTGATTTTGCAGATGTTCATGTACACACATGCTTAGTGTGAGCGGATCCATTGAACAAACATTTGAAGAACATTTGCTGTGGACCAGGACTTCTGTAGGCACTGGGGATACATTGGTGAGTAACCAAAGCAGAGTAGCTGCTCTCATGGTGGGTAGAGGAACAGATAGCAAAGGTGTAACTAATTCAATGAATATGACAGCTTTAGGCAGGGAGACAATAAAAGAGGCCTTAGTGACAGAGAGTGGGATTGAGGGTTTGGGCCTCTCTCAGGAGATAACCTTAAACTGAGACCTGGAAGGTGTGAAAAAGGCATCCATGTGTGAAGACATCCAGGCAGGGAAAATATCAAAGGCAGAGACCCTGAGGGGACTACATCAGGACAAGATGCACTGAAAAACCCTCCCACTTCAAATCTCAGAGAAAGACGGGGTAAAATACAACAAACAGCTTTTTAAATGCATCCTAGGCTCCCAAGGAGCTATGGCAAAGCCACTAGGATGGAATTAAGCTTTGTTATGTTCAAATAACTGACAGCGGGTCAATGGAACCGGCCCAGGCTGAGTGAGGGGACCCGTAGGAGATGAGCTCAGATGCATAGGTAAGAGTCAGCTTCTGTCAGCCATAGAGGCCACAGTAAGGCCGGTGGATTGATTCCAGACCTATTAGGAGCTGTTGGAGGCTTTCAAGCAGCAGAGTGAAGTGCTCTTGTTGACACTTTAAAAGGATGAGTCTGGCTGCTGTCAGGAGGGTGGGCTCTGGAAGACCAGGGAGGCAGGAAAAGGAGAGTTAGGCTCCTGCTGAAGGTCAGAGGCAGAGTGTTGCCAGCAGGAAGCTTTGCTGTGCCGTGGAAATTGGGAGACATGCTAACTTTGAGATATATCTTGAAACTGGAACTGGCTGAGAGATTGGACATTGAGAGTAGTGAGAGAGAATAAAGAGGAATCAAGGACGAAATCTTGGTTTGGGGCACGAATGTCTGGGTGTATCATTTGCTGAAATAGGGAAGATTAGGAGAGAAACAAGAATTTTGTTTGGTAGTGGAGTAAGAAATCCCAAGTTCCATTGTGGACACAGTAACCGAGATGCCCTTAGGCATCTTTGTGTAGATATAAATAGGATGCTGGAGCTCTGGGAAGAAATGGGTGGATGATACACCCTTTATACAAAGCGAAACCACCACATTGCATGTCTGTGAGCACACGTACACACATGCGTACACACAGCCCCCAAGCAAGGGGCCAGGAGACAGACTTCACAGCTAAGGAAGTGAGAGCGATCTGCACAGAGGCCAGTGGACTGACTTTCAGCCAGCAAACAGGAGTCTCCACCTGAAGAAACTACATCCCAAACTGAGGAGAGTGGACTCCGGACCAGCTGGTTCTCTTCTAGGTTTAGATCCTATTTGTCGTCTAGTTTTCTCTGTGGACTGAAAACTGCTGACCTGGCATCACACTGCAAACTGTCTCTCCACCCACGGATGTGATGTTTGGGAACAGGAAGAGCGAAGGGCAATATTTCTAAGACTATCAGGAAGGAGCGTGAAGTCCTTGGTGAGGCATCTGGAGAAGTCCAAAATCAAAGGGCCTGAGGTTTTATAGAGAATATAATTTCAAGTAAACTTATATCAATCAGATTAGCGATAGATCTATACCTACAAAGAGAGGTGTGTTGCATTCCTATTGCTGCTGTAACAAATCACCACAAATTGATTGGTTTTAAACAACACAATTTATTACCTTACCATTCTGGAGGTCAGAGGTTTAAATGGGTTGACAGGGCTACTGGAGGCTTGAGGGGAGAATATGTGTTCTTGCCTTTTCCAGCTTCTACAAGCCTCCTACATTCCTTGGCTTGTGGCCTCTTCCTCCAGCTTCAAAGCCAGTGCTGTAGCATCCTCAAATCTCACCCCTGTCTGACCTCAGCTCCCCTTTTTACATCTGCTCTCACTCTGACTATCCTGCCTCTCTCTTTCCCTCCTAAGGACTCTGGTACTTATGTTGGGCCTAGCCATATAATATGGGGTAATCACTTTATCTCAAGATCCTACACTTAATCAGGCCTGCAGAATCCCTTTGCCATGGAAGGTTTAGAGCATGAGGGTGAGGACATCTTTGCCAGAGAAGGAGCATTGTTCTGTCTAACACAAGGAGTTTTCTGCTATTTATTGGTGGGACTTTCTCCTTAGTTAAATAACTTCATTTAAAAAAACAAACCAAAACCCTCCCATTTTTGTTTATAAAACTGCATCTTCACAGCTAATTTATTTTAGCAGAGGCACCAGAGACCTTTCCCTCTCTTGTCTTTGCTCTTTCTCCGTGTACTGGGCTGTAGCCTGAAATTAAAACCCTGCATTTTGCCTCAATCAGCCATCTAAGGCTTTTATTTTTCATCTAATGTGTAAAATAATAGCATTAGGAGCTTTTTACAAAGAAATTCTATGACCCTCTCAGATCAAATTTGAACAAGGTATGTTTTCTGTTTCATCATAGAATTTCTTCTGCCTTTTAGATATTGGAGACGAACTTCTGCTGCATAAAACATTGAGAATAGATATCCCTTCCTAAAGTTTACGATGTAGTTAATTTAGCAATTCGCATCATCCTCATATATTAAGTTCCCAGAAAATGTTGATTAATCTAAGATTGATAGAGCGGGTTTCCATCATTTGTCAACAGAGTCTGTGTTTAAGAGCAAGTGTGCACAGAAAGGAGGCCATGTGTGCTGTAAGATTCTGCCTCAAATCCGGGTGGGGAAGCTTCTGATATGTAACTTCAGCTTTGTGGCCTTGAAGTTACATCAGCCCAGAATCTCGCTGGCTCCTATGTAAACAGCGATTAATTATACTGCTTTCCTGGGGTGTGGTGTAGACTATGACTTTGTTCACAAAAAAGCCTTATAATACCAAGCATTGCCCAAAATTAAATTTTTGCCTCCCATAATTCATCTATGCCTCTATAAATTTCCTCTTTTTTCAATTGGTTTTGATATGCCTCATTATTTCTCATTTAGAATCATGTTTGAATTTTGCTTTAAACCATTTTATATTCATTTAAATATAAGACTGTCTTTCTTTTAGTCCACGAAGAGATTTCTATTTGTATCCCATTCAGCTTGTTCCTATTATAATAAAAATGCTGTTTGGGAATTTAAAATTCTCTTGATCTATTGGATGACATGTGCATGTGGAGAGAGATACCGCAACTGGCAATTCTTAATAATTGCACTGGTCAGGGTGCCGGCAGGCAGTGATGATGCTCTCATGGGGGCCATTTGAAAAGAGTGATGTGGGAACGGTAAAGAGAAACCAAGAAGGAGTAATAAGCACCTGGGAGCTGGTAGCGGAAGGGCATCCTCTACCCACCTGTGTCTCACAGGGCAAGAGGAGGGAGGGGTTGCCAGAACCTGACAAGAGGTGTGGCTACAGAAGGTTCCAGGGGATGGGCATACCCAGGGTCAAACCTCCACCCAGCCAGGGAGATGGGAGAAGGGAAGCAAGGGAAATAAATATCCTGAGCCCCACTCCCACTCCCTGTTCTCCTTCCTCTTTTCAAACCCAAATGGAAGAGGAGGACATGGGAGCCAGTTGATGCAGTCCACAGACATCTGTTTCCTGGCACACGCTCAGTGGAGAGTGGAGAGTGATCTGCAGGAGCAAACAGAAGATACCCAGCAGAGTAGTCTATTGGGGAAAATATTATCCCAAGTTAATTTTTCTTGGCCTTCAAAATTTGGTTGTTCGTAAACATACTTAGGCCCTGACCCCTTTGGTCCCAAGCATCTTTCTTCTCAGCACTGCTATTGGCAGTCGTGTTGCCACGGGTGGTGCTGTTGGTGGTAATGAGGTTGGTGGTATTGAGCTGGTCAGCCCAGGTCAGCTCATTCTTCTGTGGGTCCAAAGGTCTGACGAATGAACTTGAGGTGTAGACTCCACAGTGACTGTGGAGTCCCCGTTTCTCAGCAGGCGGTCTGAGGGGCACTCTCCCTCACCCTCCCCTCCTCCTTTTCCAGGATGGAGCTTCAGCATGGGGTCGGCCTACCAGTTTCACAGTTGGCGTGTGTTCGTGATTGTCTGCGCCCTCCCCTGTGTCTGCTCGGTGGTGGCCCTCACATTCATGCCTGAAAGCCCCCGGTTCTTGTTGGAGGTAACATTTGTTATTACTGATACTCAAGGAAGCCACATACATTGGAGACAGTAGCTTGTTAATTCTAGAACAGCATGCCTGCCTCTTTGGGAGGTATTTTTTCCTTCCTTATGTGGAGGGTTTGGTGTGATGGGGACATGCTTCCAACAACCAGCATGTGAACAAGCTGCCTCGTGACCAGAAAGCACTCATGTTCCTCCTCAAGCAATTTACTCTTTGCTCAATGAAGAGAACATGGCTATTGTTCTATAAATGAAATTCTACCATCCAAAGGCACTATTTCTAGTTATAGGCACATCCATTGAACGGCTAAGGTATTCAAGGATATCCAAGTAGTCTGTATGTTCCAATGGGACACACCTAAATGCATTTTCACAATGGCACCAAATTTTATTTGGCAATTGAAGATGGTTATTGGAAAATCAGGGAGTGTGTTTCACCTCTAGCACTTCACTGTCTACTCACATTTGCTAGGTTGGAAAACATGATGAAGCTTGGATGATTCTGAAGTTAATTCATGACACAAACATGAGGGCACGGGGTCAGCCCGAGAAGGTCTTCACGGTGAGTACTGCTCCTCAGAGAATCATCTATGCCAGGGGTGGGAAACTGTTTCTGGAAAGGCCCGATTGTAAATTCCTCTCTCGCTATACCTTCCTTTCCTCTTTTCCTTTCCTTACCCCTTTTACCTAAGCCTGCCACACTGCTGCTGTATGTGCTGCTCCCTCTGCATGAACGTTCTTTGATTCTCTTGTTACAAAGTTTATTCTCAATGGGGAAACCAGTCTAACTTAACGAAAATTGGGTGCACAGAATTCTTTAGAAGGAACATGGTTTTAAAATCTTTTTTTATATGCAGCATATAGTTTGATGAAAAATGTTTTGTCTAAAATGGGTTTAATACATAAAGACAGAAGTGGAACAAAAGTAAGATCTTAAGTGTCATAAATGATAGGAATTATAGTTCTTAAAAGTGAAATAGTCCCTAATTAAACAGTCCCCTCGCATCTAACTTACTTTATTTTTATTTAGGAAATATATTTTCATAATGTAAAGATAGACTTCAGTATGTCATCTGTCCAAATTATTATAGATTCTTCATTAGCAAAATTTTTATGCAGTGTAATGGAGAAAGTAAGGTCAGTAATGGAGGGCCTGGAAGCTTTGAGTAGGACATTCTTTTGAGGAGACGCACAATAGAGGAAAGCTGTTTTTAAATTAAAGGAACATGAAGCTGGAGGATTCTCAAGACATTAGCTAGACACTGGGTATCACTCAATCCTTTCAGCCCGATGAGGGTAAACCGTTTACCAAAGACTCCTGAGAAAGTGTCTTTGTAGGGACTCATTGTCCTGCTTACCTGCTTTTCTTCCAGTAGTTGGAGTTGCCAAGTCCAGCCATGACCATTCATGGTAATATTATTATGTAAAAGGGGAATAATGTGGAAATGATCCAAAAGAATGGATAATCTCAAAATCATTTATATTGACTTTCAAAATCATGACATGATTCTACCATGACAAATCTGCCTTGTTCCTTGTTATACGAGTGTCCACCGCACAGTGAATATACATGGGTTCCTTCCAGGTCTCCTGCTTACGCTCTTTCTCCTATGCCCATACCTTAAATACTGTTTTACAGGGCTAATTTCAGCTAATTTTTCCTTTAAGTCTAGATACTCTCCTTAGCTGTTCTCATCTACTTCTGCATCTCTATTGCCTAATGGACAAATCTCCTGAGCTCCAGATATGCATGCTGAAGGGCTTTGTGGCCATGAGTCTATGAGCTATAGGCCCTTTAAGATCTGAATTTCTAAATCTTAACTTTCCACCTTAAGAGTCTCCAAGCCTCTTCCTTGTCCTAAATTCTATCAGCAAGTACCACCAGCACCACCTAACCTGGAGCCCTGAAAACTATTCTATTTCCTTCTTTCCTTTACCTTCATTGTATTAAAAAAAAATCACTCTGTCCTATTACTCCCCATCCTAAATATCATTCATCGTTATTCCTTACTTTACATCCTCACTGCCAATGATTTGGTTCATCCCTCATTACTCACTGCCCTTTGTTCTTGGACTATTCTTCAGGACTGCCAAACTCTTTGTAGTTGTCTAATAGAGTATTTTTAAAATATATACATTTTTTATTGATTTCAGAGAGGAAGGGAGAGGGAGTGATAGAAACATCAGTGCTGAGAGAGAATCATTGATTGGCTGCCTTCTTCATGCCTCCTACTGGGGATTGAGTCTGCAACCCAGACATGTGCCCTGACCAGGAATTGAACTGTGACTCCTGATTCATAGGTCGTGCTCAACCACTGACCCACACTGGCCAGGCTAATACAGTATTTTTTTTAATCACACCCCTTGATGTTTGCAGATAGTATTCCTCCTACTTGGAATGGACTCCAAATAGTTTACACAAATGGCAAATGAAAAATTTCTCCATAAACTCCAGCTCAAATTCTGTAGTCCATGAAGTCTTCTCTCTTCTCTGTCACACTCCCAGGTGAACTTGGGTGTTCTCTACAATATTTCTCTCCAATCTGATATACACTTCCATCAGAGTACTTTTTATTTTGTGTGGTAATTGCTTGATGTTTGCATCTCCAGGGTCCATTGTCAGGCCTGGCACCCTATGGGTGCCAATGCATTAATGAACAAACAAACACTGATGAGTGGAGAAGAGGAAGCCTCCCAAAAGTAATATATTGAGTGATAAGAACACCCCTGTGATTAAAAAAAAAATTAGGTAAAGCATCACAAAATACTGTCTACATGGCATGTTTTGATTTGACTCTATTTGGAATCCCATATTTAACTCAGACATTATTTGTGTTAAATATAGACATCTTTGTTTACATAGTCAGGAAAAGGCTACTGCCTACCTGGTATAATTTGAAAGATACAAGGGTCCTCAGAGCACCTCCATCAAAAAACAACCACGGTACCTGGATTTTCACAATAGAAGTGCTGCTTTGGATATTGGAAGAATCTCCAAAAAATATATATATATTCAAAATTTATCCCTGGCAGGGGTAACGTGTGTACATTTCTGTGCCTCTCAGATTTATCGAAAGCAAGTAAATAGTTATTCATAGGATAAGAAAGGACAGATCCATAAAGGATCCATTATTCCTCTTTTTCTTTCTCTCTCTCTTTTCAGGCTTCATTCTCGGTTTTGAAAGCATTACTTCTTTTGACTCTTGGTTCTTTTCCTTAGCAAAAAGAGGCTAACTTAAGTCATAGATACAGCTTTTCGTGCCAACCCTCCATCATTCATTCCCCTTCAGTGTTGATGCTTGCCATTGAAGCTCATTCACTTGACCTTGCACTATGGTCACCTGTAGATACTTGCTGACCAGTCACTGTGAGCTAATTAGGCTGTGGGAGAAGGAAGAGAGGGCAATAGTGATGCTCCAAGGATAAAAGTTTGATGGGAAAGCTTTCAGAACTATGGTTAGGGGCCAAATTCATCAAATAAGTAGGTTTCAAAGAAAAGTATGTACAACCACTTTAGTCCAAGCAAATAATTCTTAATCCAGAAGCTGACCTATCTGGATGTTTTATCTGCTAATGTGTGCCTTTGTAGTAATCATTCAGAGAAAGGCATTTTAATTTCACACTATTCCATTACTACTTGCCCTTCACCTACTTCCCTATGGTATTCCTTCCCATTCATTCTTTATTCAGTTCCTTTAGGTGCCCTTTGGGTCTCTGCACTTGCATCATCAGTCTCATATATGTATGACGTGATTATCAAATGCCTGCTCTTTTGTTGGAGTCAACTTTTGCTCCTTTAAAAACAGATGGTAGCCTTAACCGAGCAGCATCAGAAAAGAGAACTCAGCACTTGGCCCTCTGTTGCTCTTTACAGGTAAACAGAATCAAAACCCCAAAACAAATAGATGAGTTGATTGAAATTGAGAGTGACACAGGAACATGGTACAGGAGGTGTTTCGTTCGGATCCACACAGAACTGTATGGAGTAAGTAACAAGCCCTTCTGAATTGTTGGCCAATAGTCAATAGTCTATTGGTCAATTGTTGCATTTGAGGTTAGTCAGAAGCAGGGTTGACTGACCAGTTTCATGAATGGGTTTCTCACCACTTCAGACACCTGACTTCTGGACTGGGACCAGATAATAGGATCCCGTTGGGATCATCGGGGAAACTAAGATGCTTCATCTTTGGGAAAGGAAGGTGTTCGGTGGAGTCTTGGTAGATCTGGGTAGGCTTCAGTTACTTTGCCCATTGACCTCAGGAAGCTGGTAAATGAAATTTCCAGTATTTGGTTTTCTCTAGCCTCTAGCTTTTACATTTTAAGGTCAAATGAATCCAGTGCAAAGAAAACTCAATTTTTTAATAATTTGTTGGAGGGAGTGGGGTGTGGGGTTGACTAGATAACTGTATAACTAAACTAACTCTCTAATATTTTACAGATTTGGATGACTTTTATGAGATGTTTCCACTACCCAGTTAGGGAAAATACAATAAAGCTTACAATCGTTTGGTTCACCCTGTCCTTTGGGTAAGTGATATTTAAATTCTTGGTAAGTGAAATCTTTATATGTCCACACTGTAATTCCTAGTCATGCTGCTTTCTTTTCTTACGCTGTTTGATGCTGTTAACATTTAGGAAAGAATTTTATCCAGATTAGATTTGCTAACAGTTATGATTTTATAATCCAGTCATTTCACTTATCTTGTCATAAAGCTGTGCTGGCAAAACCAGTAATATTTGGAAAGCCCAATAAAACCCTGGGTGATTTGTCCCCCATGACTTCTCCTCCCTCCTCTCCTCTTGTGGTTGGCCCCAGCCACAGCAGCCTCTTTGCTCTTCCTTGAACATGCAAGAAAAGTATACTACACTTTCAGGTCAATAGGATCTTCGTGTCTGGTGGAGCCCCACATTCCTGCTTTAAGTTCCATGTCTTAACATCCCTAAATAAAAACAGGCAAGTGACCAGACATGACTGATCTTTCCCAGTGCTCTGAGTTGTAATAAAGGGACAAACAAGAAAAGTGACGGTCAGGACACCTAGCATCTTGTTCTGCATGTGACTTAGGGCATTACTGAGTTTTTATTCCTCATTTCTAAGTTGAGAGGATTGATTTAGAATATATAAGGTAACCCCCACCCAAGTTCTAGGATAACTACTAATCTATGAAGGATGAACATTAGCATGTATTCAGTGCTTGCTGTGTGCTAAACACTAAGCGAGGTGTTCAGTGAGACAACAGTTCTACTCTCAAGATGTGAAGAGTTACATGATAATAATTATCTGGTTTGTTTATTTTGTTTAACAATTTATTATTGACCACATCTTAAGCTTTATGATTTTCTTGCTGATGTCCCCATAACCTCAAATAGTGAGTAGCATTTAGTGGATATTCAGTAAATGTTTGCCAAATAAATGAAAACTGAGCTAAAACTCCTCCATGTCATTGATTACAGACACCCCAGGGTAGCATGCTTCCTCGCGGTTGCTATTTTTAAAGTTTTTTGTCCTGTGTATATGACTAGAGAGCAGTGCTATGGATGGTGCATCTCTGAGTTATTTCTTATTCAGTGGCCACCACTCATACCCTCACAGTAATTTCATTCATGATTTATGAAGAGAAGGGGTTGGAATCTGGGATCCTGAGCCAGTGATGTTTCCAGATTCCTGAAGACAATGATCATAAAACTACACACACTGTCTTCCGAGCACTCCCTGTGTGCTGGGTACTTTGCATCCCATTTCATCCAAGCAACCACCCAGGAAGGTGGGTGCTATCATCAGTCTGACATGAGAGATGAGGTACCTGAGGCTTAGAGAACGGGCTGAAGATCACACAGCTGGCAAGGCCAGGATTCGAACCTAGCATGTCTACCTGCAACAGGATAAACTAGAGCAATGATTCTCAAAGTGTAGTGTGCATCAGAAAAATTACCTGGAGGACTCCATCCCCTGAGTTCCTGATTCAGCAGGTGTGGATGGGGCCTGAGAGTTTGCATTTCTAACAAGTTCCCAGGTAACGCTGATGCTGCTGGCCCAGGACCCCACTTTGGGAACCACTATTTCAGAGGATTGTTGTTCAGTAGAAACATAATGGGAGCCACACGTGTCATTTTAAATTTTCTGGCAGCCACGCTATAAAAAAAGGTAAAAGGAAACAGGTGAAATTAATTTTAATGTTATATTTTATTTGACTCATTATGTCTAAAATGTTGTCCTTTCAACATATAGTCAATATAACCATGATTCTAAAGACTTATTTTACATTCTTTTTTGTTAGTCGTTCAATGTGATATTTTATACATACAGCACATCTCAATTTGGGCTAGCCACATGTCAGCTGCTCGGTAGCCACACATGGCGAGTGGTTGCTGTATTGAAGAGCACAGTATTTACCCGTTGGAATGACACATGTGAGGCCAACAGGCAGAAACTGGAAATAACCTGGATTTTCAGATAATCGCCTGCACGGTCCTTTTCCTAGCCTTGAACTGCTTTGAGAAATGGGGCTGTACCCGCAGGCCAGCAGTGAAAGAGTAGTGTGGGAACCAAAAAAAGATTCTGCCCTCATAAAAGAGGTCATTCTTTAAGGGCTCTCATGGTTTTTGGATACCAGGCGTGTGGCAGACTAGGTGATGGGGCTCCTCGGTGCAGCCTGGGGTGATGAGAAAACTTCAGGACCAGCATGCCACGTATGGGTACAGGGTGGGATTCTTATACAATGTCACCTCCCAAAGCACCGGCTTCAGGAATTATGTACCTGGGGTTCCCCAGGGAACCCTAGGCCATATGTCTAGGTTGATTTTTGCAGACTTAATTGTGGTGGGGAGAGAGCAGCGCAGATGACAGCGTGATGATTCATAATGTTTCAGGGAGCCGGTCATCATCAGAGCACCTCTCCGGGAACCGATACCTCTCTGAGCATGTCAGGGAGGCAGGCATGCATCGCCTCTCGTTGCTGGCACCTTTACAAACTCGCACTTCTTTGTCTTTGCAGGTACTATGGATTATCTGTTTGGTTCCCTGATGTCATTAAACATCTGCAATCGGATGAATATGCATTACGAACTAGAAATGTGCCGAGAGAGAAATATGCCAATTTCAGTATTAACTTTACCATGGAAAATCAGATTCATACTGGAATGGAATACTACAATGGCAGGTCCAGAAACTTTGAAATAATTTAGTATGCTATCTGTTCACAAAAACTTATTTCTTACTAGCCTTCACTGCACTGAAATATGTATAGTATTTTAGTTTTGTTTTTTAATTTGTACATTTAGTCATTTCTGGCTGAATATGAATACTTCCAAATGGGCGTTAAAGAAAAGGGATCTGTTACTTCACTTAAAACTACTTCTGAAACTGAGTTGCTTTGCATTTATTAAGTAGTGGGATTGACTGTTATGAAATGAAAGTTTAGAGAGACCCTGGAGAAAAATGAAAAAAATAAGTCACAGAAGAAAAGAATGAGGAGTATGATAAAATAAAATGGGTTATAAGGTTATTTAATTCAGAGAAGAAATCTGAAGTGTAATTTGTTGCCTGTCTCCAATTCCTGAAAAAGGGGACCATTTTTCAGAATTCCTTCTTTCTCCATGATGCTGAATCAAAAATTGAGGTTACATTGAGAGTTTCAATTAGAGTTTCAAATACAGGAATGATTCTCCACAGTTGGGGCTTTGGAAATACAGAATACGTTAGCAAAGGGTATTTTTGAGACTAGAACCTGGAATGGCTCTTGATGAGCACAGAGAACTGGCTCAAAAAGATTCTGGTTCATTCTTTCAGGAAAGCAAAGAATGGACAAGGTCATTATTTACATCCATTATTTGTTGTCTGAGCAAATAATCGTTGCTATGAGTTCCAGTGGTTTACATCATTCTTAGGAAATTGTCCTAATTTCAAAAATGTTAAAAGTAAAAAGCTAAAATAATCAAAGTTTCCCAGGGCAAAAAACCAATTTGGAAAGATGAAAAAGAATTTGTGGGATGTTTATGGTTTGTAATGAAAAGGAGAATTGCCAGCAGGAGATAATTGTTTGAACTGACAATTCAAGGAGGGGCCTAATCCTAATCCCAGCCACATAGAACCACCTGCACTCTCCCATAGGACACCCCAACTCAGAGCTGCACTTGGTTCTCTGTAATTCTAGATTGAAATTTACTTTGTTTATTTAAAAAAAAAAAAATACTCTTACTTGCCCTAGCTGGGTTATTTAATTCAGAGAAGAAATCTTCTAGGTTCGATTCCAGTCAAGGGCACTCACCTTGGTTGCAGGCTCCTCCCCAGCCTGGGCCCTGGTCGGGGCTCATGCAGGAGTCAACCAATCAATGTGTTTCTCTCACATCAATATTTCCCTCTGTCTTTTCCTCTTTCTTCACTGAGGATAAAAAAAAAATTCTGTTACTCCATTAGAAATTTCTAGCATGTTTGTATTTCTGACAGTCATATTTTAAATAATATTTGTTAAAATTTTAAGATGGGTATTCAATCATGACTAAGAAATATTTTACATTAGCAATATAATAATTAATAGTTTTAATAGTACTGAAATCCTTATAAAATATATATTTATTTTAGAAAGTGGTAGAATTTTTTTTTTCAAGGAAATTTGAAATACCACTAGCTAACTCATTTTTTAAAAAATAGCTTTCCTGTTCAGCATATAAATGGCACCTCTTTCTGCACTGATATGGAGTCCAAGGTAGACTACCAGGAGACAGAGCAAGTTATAGAATAACGTGTCTCATTTGCTAGCACTTTTCATAAAGAATGCTCCCGGAGAGCACCCAAAAAACTAACACAAAAGAACAGGGTGGTCTGAGAAGAGGTCAGAAAAAACTCACTTTTTCCCTTTTAAATTTTTGATTTTGTACCAGGTGTACTCTGTGTATATACTGCCCATTCAAAAAATTGTTTGCCCTTTCTAAATTCAGTTCCATTTCAGAAAAATTGATAATCTTAAAATGTCCCATTATTTACCCTCCTTTAAGTGGGTAAATTTACCGTTTAGATGGTTTTTCTCTGGACCCCTAGAGCAGGGGATTGACATAAGATTGTTTTTTAAGCCGGTTGTTCTATTACACCACAATGCACAGTCAATCCTTAGAGTGAGAACAGTTTTGAAAGTATTACCCAATAATTAGTGAATTGCTCTAGGATCAGTCCCTTTCTGACCCTAATAGGAGTGGCATTTGATATCAAAACTTCTTCCGTGGTTGAATAAGCATTTTCCTCCCGGTGACTGTATAAGTATATATTCATGCTCTCTTAATAAATTACTGAGACACTGTTGAACATTTATTCATGTCTCCTGAGATCCTTATCAACACAGATCTGAGTCATAGATTCTTCTACAATGTTAGGATAATTATGACTGTTATCATTTTTACTACCTAGAGTTTCCCCTTCAGCACCCAAAAGTGTGTATGAACAGATTTCATCATTCTACACATTTACAAAAATAAGCAGAGCTCTCATCATTCCATTTGGTTCAAGGAATAACTGCTGGCTCTGAGAAGAGAAGTATTCTTGGAGTGAGTGTGGCTATGAGTTTCTTGACCCCTGAGTCAGTCACTCCTCATGTCCTTTCTTCAGGATAATCCCTACACTGGAATGAAGAAACCTTGGGTTTTGGGCTTGGGGAACAGGCTCGCTTTAAAAGTGTGTTTGGGAGCACATC
This sequence comes from Myotis myotis, assembly GCF_014108235.1. Lineage (NCBI taxonomy): Eukaryota > Metazoa > Chordata > Mammalia > Chiroptera > Vespertilionidae > Myotis > Myotis myotis. The sequence goes on from NW_023416357.1 coordinate 40,924,495, forward strand.
CTCCAGTTAGAGCCATGAACCCCAAATAGAGAATTTTCAAATAAAGGCATATGGGAAGGAACAAGAAGATAGGATTGAAAAATAAAGAATTAATAGTCACAAGTAATCTCCAATATTTCTACCTGCAACTGCCTACCCCACAAAAAATCTTTTACCAACATTGCAAAAAGCTAAGTGAAGTTATCTTGAATGCCACCTCTTCTTCGGATAGGAAATAATCTTGGCAAGCAATGGATAGCCAAAGAACAGGCTGGATGAGGAAAAGGGGGGAAAGCTAAGAGATTAGAAAACCCAGAAACCAATGTCCTTTGTAATTAAGAGTGTCCACAGAGGGGCAGCCCATCACTAAACCTGTTTGACTTACCTTTAAACCCTGGTGGACAATCATTGATATGAATTTTTTGTGTGTGTTGAGCAGATTCCTAGGGGTCAAGTTCAAATCTGTAACTTTCAAGGATTCGCTTTTTAAGGCCTGCACTTTTGAGGATGTGACTTCAGTCAACACCTACTTCAAGAACTGCACATTTATTGACACTGTTTTTGACCACACAGGTAGGTGTGCTACTTAGTCCTGCTGAGGCCTCCTCAGAGGGCCTGGCGCTGGGCGGAAATGGGATACGCATGTCACAGTGTGGGCAGAGACTTAAGGGGGAAATGGAGATTAAAGTATAAATTAACAGATTCCCTAAATCAGGTCGGATCAAAGTTACGCGTGTATTGTTTGTTTTGGTCAGATGTAATGCAAATGGGACTTGCAGAAGATCAAAGTTAAAAAATAAATGGTTTGGTGCATGATTTTTAAAGCAAAGCATTAACCTGTAGTTTATTTGTTTTGATAATCTTGGCTTCTAAATCTGGTGTTTCTTTAAGTCAGCATGTCTGAACTACAGTCAGCAGAGATGGCAAGCATATGGCTGATTCATACATATTTTGAAACAAATTGTTTTTGGTAATTGTTGTATGGAAACTATTAGCCCTATAATGATAGTCCTTCTATAACATGATAATTAGAACAAGCTAACATCATAAAGGAGTAAACAGGTAACGAAATTAGCAATGGCGAATCAAAAGAAATCGGAGGGTAACTGGATTCTTTAACTTAGCTTATTCCTTTTTCAACCCAGGTATTCCTTCATTCTGCAGCTGTGCCTCAGCACCAGGGGATGGGTTCCAGGACACCCATGGATACCAATCCCATGAATGCTCAAGCCCCTGATATAAAATACTGTAGTATTCGCATAACCTCTGCACATCCTCTGTACACTTTAATCATCTCTAGATTACCGATAACATCTAATATAACATAAATACTATATAAATAGGTGTTATACTCTATTATTAGGGAATGACAATAAGGCAAAACGTCTGTACATGTTCAGTACAGATGCATCCATCATGGGCCTTGCAATACAGTACACATCAGCAACAACATTTTTTTCCCCAATCCACAGACGTGGAATCCGTGTACATGGAGGGCCAACCATGCTTTGTAATGTAAAGTCCTAGACCTTGCACTTTGTCAAGGCAAAGATACTAAAAGTCAAACCAGCCCCGGCCTTGAAGCTCTCAAGGAGAGTAGAGTATCGTGATTCCTTTCCGTATTCTCCATAGGCTTTCTTATCCTGGTGTATAACTATTAAGAGCTTGATGAATTATCTTTCCTTATGTCCACAGATTTCGAGGAGTACAAATTCATTGACAGTGAATTTCAAAACTGCTCCTTTTTTCACAATAAAACGGGATGCCAGATTACCTTTGATGATGACTACAGTGCCTACTGGATTTATTTTGTCAACTTCCTGGGAACATTGGCGGTGTTACCAGGGAACATCGTGTCTGCTCTCCTGATGGACAGAATCGGGCGCTTGACCATGCTGGGTAAGTGCGTTGTGTCCTGTAAAATAAAGGAGCTGCCCTGCCATCTGGAGGGAGCCCACTTCCCACGTGCCCTCTGCCCCCTTGGGGATTTGCATCCCACAGAGGTGAGAGAAATCCCTTCAGACCTTTCATTAAGACACCATCTTAGTGAAAATTATGTCTAATTGCATTTCATTTGAGCAGCTTCCATGAGTTCACAGCCGAGAAAACTAATTATGTGTGACTAGTGTATACTTTTCCACTTAAGTAGCTGAATAATTGATGATGTGCGTTTCATGCTTGCTGTGTTCAGAAGGCAGTTAGAGGGACAAACCTTTCATCCAGGTGAGCAAACCCGCACCTGAGCTTTGCCAAACCCAGTCTGCAGCTTCCCCGTGGGATCTGTGTCGCTGTGAGACCTTGAAGACTCAAGGGTCTTCCTTTGCTCTACCAAGATGAGGGGAAACATCCCAGCCTTCTGTCTGCTTCATTGACAGGTGGCTCTATGGTGCTTTCGGGGATTAGCTGTTTCTTTCTCTGGTTTGGCACCAGCGAATCCATGATGATAGGTATGCTGTGTCTGTACAACGGATTGACCATCTCGGCCTGGAACTCTCTGGATGTGGTCACTGTGGAGATGTACCCCACGGACCGGAGGTACGTTGACATGGGTGTCTGGGAAGAGGTACTCTGAGCTCCACAGGGCCACTGAAAGTCATAGGAAACAAACCAAATTGTCATGCTTCCAAGAAAGTAGAAATCCAAAACTATCTGGCATATGAAGTTGTAGGTTTCACTTGTATACATTAAAAGGAAAGTGCTGGGGAATGTAGCTGCTAGTCGGCGTTAATAGGACAGTTATTACTGGCAATTCGGCCTCTCGGTTCTTGACTTTGTGCAGGAAAAATTTCACAACACAAGTCCAGGCGATTTTGAAAGTAGGTTTACCAAAGGTGGGGACAGTGAAACAAAGGAAGGGCTTAAAATACAAGAGACAAGATCATAGCAACAGGAGTGAACCTAGGCGGAGCTGCCTTGGCCCTCTGAAATGTGAGGGATAGTGGAGCCTGAGTGTGGCCGCGTTGGCCCTTTAGAAAGAAAGTCACAGAGGCAGACGTGAGCCCGCTGGGTTGGGTGGGCTCAGGAAGCAAATTACTGAGGCAAAAGAAGGGCCTTTGGAGAAAGAAAGCAAAGATACACCCCTTAGGAAAGAGGAGGCAGGGGGAGCCCAGGGAATGCTCTCGAGAGAGAGTGCACACTTATGCATGCTGGGTCCTTTGTCTTAAGGGTTTTTATCTGTTTTCTCTATGCAGGAATTTTGGGGGAGGTCTCAGGGAAGGATCTCAATAGACTATTCGTCAGCTTTCCAGGTGTGTCCTTTCAGGGTTGTGATTGGTCAGTGCTAATGCAGGGGGTCATTAGTCATTGCATCTGGTGCTGATGTCAGCCATGGCATGGCTTCATCCGGTTTTGCTGCTTTTCTGGGCCTGGAGCTGGAACACAACTGAGACCTAGATGTTATCTCTGGTTTAACCTAAACTCTGTCTCTGGGGTCAACAGACCCGAGGCTTTGTTCCTAAGATTATTTGATGCGGGTCAGAACCTCGTTGTTCTGAGGGCTGAGTGTTTAGGGGAGTGGGTATGCGAGAGAGAAGAAGGCAGAGAATCAGGGTGCTGGATGAGGCCAGTTTGAATCAGCCATCTGTCTCAATTCCTCCATTCCACTCACCGAGGAAGTTTCCTGTCTCCTTACTATCCTGCCTCACAATGAAGCCAGTGAGGGAACGTAATTGTGCCCATGACTTAGTTTGCTGACTAATAGTGTGAGGAAGCTGTAATTGGGTGGTGAGGAGTAGGATCAAATAGCCGGTTGTGGCCCCTGTTTGGAGCCACTACTCAATCCTGAGAGGGTCCTTATATTTGAAGTGTCTGCATGAGTTCCTCAGTTAGGAACCCCAAAGACGTCTCTAGAATTATCTCTTGACCTTCCTGGTCTGTTGGAGGAAAAGCCCAACGCATTTCCAGTTACCAAAAGAGGTTGCTATTAGAAGAAAATGATGCATCTTGTCCCAAAAGGGAGACACAGAGAGACTTTGTACCTCATATCAGAGAAAGGGCTAGAAGGGATTTGGGGTAGAGCTTCAGCAGATGAATAGTTAAAAGAATGGAAGTCCTGTTTTGCCATTTGACATGTGTGAAGACAAATGCTCTTGCCTTCTTTTATTCTGTGTGTGCTTTGTCACCATGGAAGCCCTCACTGAGGGAGGGTAGAGTCAGTATTGTCTGGACTTTGAAATGGAGGAGGGTTTTCTTGGGCTGAGGAGAAACATTTGGGATATCAATTTTCATCTGTTGTCCGAAAGGTGAAGTGTCAGCTAAGATAAAAACAGAAATTGCTGTTGATGTTAGCTCAGGTTTTCCAAGACGCAGAGGTCAAGATGGAACTAAACATGCACAGAGTGATCAGGGGAAGCGCCCGTGTGAGAGAAAATGGGAGAGGTGAAGTCTGGGGCCCCGCAATGCAAGCCTGAGCCCCAGCGAAGGCGCGAGGATGGGTGGTTGGGTGGAAACGTCCCAGACCAGCGATCTAAGGAAGGCCTGGCAAGGCTGCTGCGGGGGAAGAGGGTTGACAGTGTCCGCTTCAGAGGAGGCCTGCGGGTCCCAGGACCCAGCCTGTCACAGGGACCCTGTCATGTTCAGTTATTGCAACAGCGAAATGTGGTGATGAATTTCAGAGCACAGCAGCCGGACAGTGACTTGGAGGTCTGCAAGGTGCATTCTCACAGCTGCTGGCTGACATTCTCCAGCACGTACGCAGATGTTATCAGACAGCATGCAGGTCTCACTTCCTTCCATGGTTCAGAGATAACGTGTCCTCCAGAGCAGCATTGCCAAGGCCCAGGTGATGTAGCTGGTACCACCCACTCTGTTTCCGGCGAGAACCTTCTCTTCCGTCTCTGCCATGTTGCTGTAGGTCAGGTTGGGAGCCTCTGCTGACCGCAATGGTGTTGTGTGGAAATACCGAATAGTCTCTGTGTGGAGACAGGGTAGAAGGTGTCTTGACAAGGATTCTGGTGAGAAGCTGTAATTTTCACAGTAGAACTCCAGCTCTGCCAGCTCCTTGCCCAGTTTCTGGAATCTGTCCTCAATAATCAGAACAGAACACTGATGCCGGGCTCCCAGCTAAAAAGGAGCCTCTTGCACCATTTAACAGCCAACTTCTATCAAGAACCCAGTCAGAAGAATTACATTTGGGAAACATAGTTTAAGGTATAGTCTAACCACTACAGAAGTTGTAGCACTTGAAAGCCACATTTGTCAACCACATTACAGATTTTACCTTTAATGTTATACCTCTGACTTTTACTAGGGGTCACACTTGCATTTCCTGTGAAAACACCGTGAGGACAGGGCAGTGCCCATGACAAGGCACCTTTTCCTCTCTGCAGAGTCCTGCCCACTCCCCACCCCCCAACCTCTGGCAACCACCAATCTGTTTGTGTGTGAGCTCGGTGTGTTTTTTTGTTTTGTTTTGTTTTGTTTCAATTCCACACATAAATGTGATCATGCAGTATTTGTCTTTCTCTGTCTGACTTAGTTTACCGATCTGTTGCCATTCTGTATCCTCTTTCACTTTTGCCATCCATAGACTTCCGGGTCTTTCAGCTCTCAGCTCCCCTTCCCCATACAGCACAGACTGTTGGAGAATCTCTTCCTCCTCTTCCCCACCTTCTCCATCAGCAGCGTGGAGGAGACCAGAATTCGGGGGAAGGTGCTGCCAGGAAAGAGCTGGGTAACTTTAGGTTAGTCCTGTCACTTTTCTGGGACTTGGCCTTCCCATCCGAGAAATGGAGGGTGAGTCAGGCACTCTACTGAGTCTTTAAATGGCCTCATTTAACCTTATATATCCTTCTTCCAACCCTACAAGTGTAGGTAGTTTTATTCCATTTTCAGGTTACTAGACAGGGCTCATAACTTGGCCTGGATCACGTAGCCTCAAACTCAGATGGGTGACTCTGTGGTGCCGCTTTCCATACAGACAAATCTATCCCCTCCCAGTAGGTCCGGGGTGAAGGTCTAGGAATATGTTCCTAGGAAGCTCACCTGGCAGTTGGGATAGACAGCCATGTTCATGAACCTTGGCCTTAAATGAACTGCAATTTGCCTCCCAATGGTCACTTTCATTCCATCATTACTTACCTTGGCCCAGGCCCTCACTTCCAAGCTAGGTTTACCAGATAAATGATAAGACACAAAGGCTTTCATTATCTCCTGTCCATGAGTATTTGCATTTCAACAGGAATGAACACTGGGAAGACCTGTGATGGCAGTGGGGGTGGGAGGGGAATGGAGGGCTGCTTTGGGCCCAGAGGTTCCTCCCAGCAGATAGGTAAGGCCTTCTCCACTTACGTGTGAGTGAGGAGGGCCCTGCTTGTAGTGGTGACGGATGCCATCCTCCCCGGGCAAGGAGGGCACACACAGGCTGCACACATACCATTCGGCTACTGCATACTTGGATGAGACAAATGTCCCCTTTCTCTGAGGATCAGAAAACAATTCAGTCTTTTCTGACTTAAGAATAAAAAGTTAGATTTTCTTTCCTCTGAAAAAGCAAGATGATAGTCTGGCAACAATAAACAAATATGGCCCAACTAGTGCCCATTAAAATGTCCATTACAGAAATCTACTTCCAACCTATTTTTTTAAATATATTTTTATTGATTTCAGAGAGGAAGGGAGAGGGAAAGAGAGACAGAAACATCAAAGATGAGAGGGAATCATCGATAGAGCCCACAACTCGGGTATGTGCCCCAACCAGGAATCGAACCGCAACCTCCTAGTTCATAGGTCAACGCTCAACCACTGAGCAATGTCAGCCGGGCTACTCCAAACTATTTTAAAGATATCGGGAAATTCCTTAGTTCCCTTCACAAGTGTCATGTGCATCCCTGTGCCAGTCCCAAAGGAGTTGTGCTGAGTGACCGTAAAGACTGCATGGCCCCATTCCAAAGACGAGGCCGGGATCTAGCTGAGGCAAACTCCAGTCAGGGTGCCCTGCCCTCGACACAAGCCAGCTCTAAGGGGAGCAGGAATGGGGCCTGGCCCACCAGGGAAGGTCTCCGGGGCTGCCCCAGTCCAACCTACAGCTACTGAATAAGGGTTGAAAGAGAAGGAAAGGTTCAGGATGGGTGAGACACTGCCTCTGATGCAAATGAGCTGATACAGCAGGACACACACACACACACACACACACACACACACAGGAGAGGTTAAAGAGCGGGAGCAGAGAGGGAGGGAGAAGAAAGAGGCTGGTAAGGCCTTTGTACTGGATTCCTCTCCTGCGGCCACAGCACCACATCATAAACATTTTCCTGGCTGTGCAACACCGCCTGACCCTCCCTAACAAACACGCCCCGACCAAGGGTTATATGTGAAGGTGCTCACTGCGGCATCATTTTTGTCCCCCCAAGTTTGGAAAGCTCCTAATTATCTAACAGTGTGGTTACAGAAATAATGGTTATATGCAAAATCACTTCACTTTAAACAAAACATAAGTGACAGGGGACGAATGGTTATATTACTGATTGGAAAAGGCAGAATGCAAAATTCTATAAATTCTGTGATTTATAAAAATATGGCTGATTGGAAGCACACTAAAGGGAATTCAGAAATGAAAACCACTTGTCGGAGGGGTGGAGCGGATGTGTTGCTTTGGTAACTTCCTGTGGTATGTACCAGTAAATCCAAGTCAATTCAGAAACGCAGATGTCTCTGGGAGACTGCAGGGCTCTCAGCCCTGGGTACCCAAGTTGAGAACAGCTGCATGAGGAAGTGGAGACTTGTCTGGGGACTGGAGGGAGGCAGGCCATCTGGCACTTGAGAAGCCATTGGGGGGGGATGTCTACTAAGGCAGACCTGAGTGGGGTGCCACACAGATAAGTCAGGAAGATATGAGGATATTTTGAGGCAAAGAACACCTCTGCCCACATTTCATCCTTCACTTGGTAAGCTCCTCCTCTTCCTTCAGTCCAATTCTCTTCTCATCCATCCTCTCTGGGCCCCCATCATACTCCGTGGGTATATTTATCACTGCACTTAGTAGGTTGTGTTATCATGATCTCTTCACATCTGTCTAGTACCAATGGACACTTCATCTTGGTGTCCCTGGTGCCTAGTGCCTTACTGAAACGTAAAAGATGCTAATGAGTGATTGTTGAATGAGAAATACATAGAAGAATATGTAAATTAGGAGTTCAAGAAGGACAAATTTGCTTATTAGACAAATATTTAAGAGGTGCTAGTGTTCTTAGCATTGTAGTTTGATAGCTTAGATGGGTTCAGTATTAAAATAACTTTGAATGTTATTTAGTGTTATTTTAATTTTTTTAGCCCTGGCCAGTGTCGCTAAGTGGTTAGAGCATAGGCCTGAGACCCAAAGGGTGGTGGGTTCGATTCCCAGTCAAGGGCACAAACCTGGGGGTGTGCAAAAGCCAACTAATCGATATATCTATCTCATCTCTCTCTCTTTCTCTCCCTCTCTCTCTCTCTTTCTCTCTCTCTCTCTCTCTCTCTCTCTCTCCCCTTCTCCCCCTCCCTCCCTCACTTCCATTCTCTGAAAATCAATTGGAAAAATTTCCTTGGGTGAGGATTAACAAAAACACACACATAAATAACGTTTTCAGGTTGATCCAAGACCTAGTCATCATTTGTAATATTCTTTCTGTAAGAGAAATGAAATTTATTCTGTGTTTCAAATAGCCAACTTCCAGATGAGGCTTTAGATCATGATGTATTCCTGATTTAAGGACTGCCTGTACTTTCCAAAATGCCCCATGCTGAGGCACTTCCACCAATGATTGGACTGAGTTGTCCAGGGAAAGTTCCTTTCCAAAAGTTTAGACTAGAAAAAGGGAATGCTCACACTTTACCCTTTAACAGGAAAGTTCCATGAGCTCAGTCTGGATCTCCACCATTTCAGTCCTTTACAGAAGGTAGCATTTTATTTTCTCCCCTAACAATGCCGTCAGTCGATGGGGCAGATGTGTCAGCCAATGTTTAAAACATGACTGACACTCACTGCCTGAGTGCTGCCTCGTCAGCATCCCTGTCTGCTCCCCAGGAGCCTCACAAGACCCCAGCTGACCCTGCCCTGGAGTCAGAAAAGCAAAAAAAGAGGCTGGATGGGAGGGCAAAACTACCTCATTTTATTCAAAATGGAGTTTCCTTTTCTTGGTCACCAATTAGTACATAAAATTATATAAATGAGCTAGAACTTGCTAAATTGGAAAGGCCCTAAAGAAGGAGACACACTCCAGCTTCAGGGAGAGAAGCTCTGGTGGCCACATCCCACATCAGCTGCCTGCACCAGCACCGGATTCTCAGAGAGACTTAATGGTGCAGGGAGAAGGGCCTCCTTAATGGAACCAGGAACAAACAGGACTGCTGCCATCATTTAAAAGATTTAAATAAATAGGTTGAGCAATAACTGAAAACAAAGGATCTGGCTGAAGAGATGGGGGAACAAGGGATAGAGCTTATAGAAAGGTAATAGATCATTTCATTCTTTCCCTTCGGTGCTTGTTGGTCAAGAGGAGGCATGGGGCATTTGGGGGCTGATCAAGAATGCGGTAGCTTGCCTGGCTGCTAAGTTAGCAAGCAGGGGGCCCTGCAAGTTCTGAGCTCCCCACCCTCAAAGGCCTTTAGGAGCACAAGGTGACTTGTGTTTTGAGTGTCTGCAGAAGTTAATGCCCTTCCTTGAAGTAAGAACAAGGGAATGAATAAATGAGAAGCTTCTTTGCTTTACAAACAGATAACCCCCAAGGGAGGGCCACTTTGAGAATGATTTTTCTGAGACAGCTGTGCCTCCAATGCACAGAAAATCACCCCCTCCGGTATTTGAAGAAATAATTTACTTATTCAAGGAAAGGACAGTCACGTTTTCTTGAATGCCACCATTGATTTAAGGAGGCGATATGCTTTGCACCCAATCTGAAGAACCGCCTCTGCTTGGTAAATGGAAAAGGAGTTTCTTGGGAAGTAAGGATTTTTGACCATCGTGTTTTAGACGCTTCAGATACCAGATGCTCCTGATGCGTTTCTCTTAGTCCTGCACGGAAATCTCAGAAGCCATCCTTCCCTCCGTCACAGCTTCAGTGATACAAGGAAGTAGCCGCCTGTATTTCACACCTGTTCTGAGTTACACCAGAGGTTTATAGCTTGGGGAAAATACAGTTACTTTAACACAGATGTATAGTCCACGTGGGTCGTTCGGCAGGCTCAGTGTTGACAGACTTCTTCATGCAGAAGAATGTTTTTCTTTCTTATCAGCAACATACTTACTATACTTACTACCCAATTTTTTCCAGAACAATACAGCTTATCTTACTACCGCAAAATGTACTTGGTCATTTATGAAATGAAAATATAGTTTAAAAAAGTGAAAGAAGTCAGTTGAAAAGGCCACATACTGTATGATTCCAATTATATGACATTTTGGAAAAGGCAAAACTATGGAGACGGTAAAAAGATGAGCAGTTGCCAGGGGCTCGGGGGATGGAGGGATGAATGGGGGAAGCACAGAGGATTTTTACAGCAGTGAGACTATTATTCTGTATGATGCAGTAATGGGTACATGCCATTATACATTTATCAAAGCCCATAGGATACACAACATCGAGAGTGAACTCTAATGTATGGCTCATCAGTTATAACAAGTGTACCATATTAATAGGGAAAACTGGGGTGGGGGGAAAGGGGGTGCATAGGTACTCTCTTTACTTTTCACTCAGTTTTTTATAAAACTAAAACTGCTCAAAAAAGGGTTGTTATTATTATTATTATTATTATTAATTTAGAATAGTGCCTGGCACAGCACTATTGAGTAATTTACTGAATACATACATACAATTTCCCTGATGGGAGTCAAAGGTCCCAGTTAATGGGACTAAAAAAAGTCTATTTATTTCTTAAAACTTCAGCCTCATGGCATCATCTCCCTGGACATGGAGAAGGCGGTGAGGTGAGTGATGTTATTCTACGCTGGTAGCCAACATACAGCCTCCAGCAATTTCATTTGAAAAAAAGTTATCAGTATATTGAATCTTCTTATCTTTCTGGTGGTGGTGATTACTAGTCTCTTTGTTTAAAAACAAGCCAAAAAGAAAAAGAATACCAAGTCAGCTTACCTCTTCTCAAGAAGTTCCTGTTCTCTCAATTGGAGATTCCGTTACATCCCTTCCTTACTCTACTTTCTGGTGCTGCTGCCCTAGCCTAGGTCTGCCTGTCCTAATAGCGAAGTCACTGGCCCTGCACTCACTGTGGTGTGGGAAGGGGGATGGTTGGATAACCCCAATCAATATCCACACATCGAAGAAAATATCTCGAGGAAAAGCACAAGTAGTGATGAGGACTTGTTATGACTGGCCAGAGGAAAACCCACTCTTACAAATTTACACGTCAATCAAAGAAAGCTGTGTACTAAATGCTGCATTTTGCAGCATATAAAATGCATTTCCCTCGGGTGGGGAAAAAATGTACCTAACAATTACCCTGCATTTAATGTGCCCTTAACACGTGTGTACCCAGTGACAGACACCAAGCTGAACTGGCATAAAGCCGGGGAACTTCATATTATCTCATGATGTAAGTGGTGTCGGTGCTCTCATGAACAAAATTAAGCCTCCTCCCAGAAGACTACAGTAAAACCACACTCAACACACGTAAAGAAGCACAGGTTTTCTTTTCCAAAGACAGCCTTAAGGAATGGGATGTGTCTGAGTGACATACCACCTGTGCCTCTTAAATGCCAGCAGAGTGAGCAAGATCTCCAGGCCCACCGTCTGATTCTCCTCTGTAATTCTTCTCGGGCTTGATTTCCCACCGGAAGTCGGACGAAGATTGGGAAATGTGTCACTAGCTCACGGATGGACCGCCCCCTCCGTGTTCAGCTTCCGCCGGCCACCAAAAACAGTTGGGAAGACAGCATGAGAGTCCCCCTCCAGGGTACCGGAAAGATGGGGCATGCAATCCAGTCATTCCTAGTTTTCTCTGAAAATAGGCTTCAGTTATTTAAAACCTCACACATTAATTAAGCCAGGAAAAAAAATAGGGAGAAAAAAATCTAAGAAATACACTGTCATACATTTTCATTTAAATCTGGAAGAGAGTAGAAACTTTTCTTACTCCCTGAAATTTTTTCTTCATAAATGGGAACTGTTGGGCAGAATAAGAATCAGTGGCGAGAATGTCAACAGAGGGCCGAAGGAACAGTACCAACAGCTGGGGTTCTCCATCTCCAGATGTGCTGACAAGCGTTTAGTTATTTTCTCTAATGATACCCCAAACATGGAGGTCATTAGAAAGTACCTTATGGAACCTTTGTGTCTAAAGTCGGAATCTTGGAAGTCACTTTCTCAACCTTGTCCATGTCTCCTTCCTTCGCAGGGCAACAGGCTTTGGCTTCTTGAACGCACTCTGCAAAGCTGCCGCGGTCCTTGGGAACTTAATATTCGGCTCCCTGGTCAGCATCACCAAAGCAATCCCCATCCTGCTGGCCTCCACCGTGCTCGTGTGTGGAGGACTGGTGGGGTTTCGCCTGCCCGACACACAAACCCAGGTCCTGATGTAACGGGAAACAAGCCATCTGCCCGGTGTTTCTTTCTCCTGCCCTGTGTCAACTCTCCTGACCGACTCAACACTTCATGATTTTTCAGATATAAAAGGTGGTCAGATGTCAGAACACTAACTCCTGCTGTGACTGAAACTTAGATGCATACCATCTTGCCCCTTAAATGTGATTTTGCAGAGGGTCTGGGTTAGGTTTTGTTTTCCATGCATTGTCATCTTTCCTAACTGTGATGCTACTGCCTCCCCCAAATCTAGTGGAAGCATTTTCTTAAATGTCCTGGTCAGCCGGGCCTCCCTGAGGTTCTGCTCGCTGGAGGCCTGGGAGCTAAGAAGAGGACTGCGCAGCTATAAGGCATAGATCCTGCTCCTAGTTCAATGTTCACAGGAAGTATAAGTTGGCGTATTATTGCATTTGTGCTGAGGAGAGGGATTCTTTCTCTCTCTCTCTCTTTTTTTTTTTTTCAAACAGAGTGACATTTCCTGTTTACTTAGAAAAGGACACCCAGCAATTCTAGCTATAACAGCAGAGCCTTTCAAAGAAAACCATGTGGTACCAAACAGGGCTGGGTGGAGCCCTTTCAGGAGGGACAATTAAGGTGGCTCTACTGACAAGAAAAATAAAGGCTCTGCAGTTAGCAGCAACAGTCTGAGTGAGCTGCAAAAGCAAGATTTCTGCCAGAAAGCCCAATGAATTGCTGAAAATGTGAGGAAATAGTGTCTGTGATTGTGGCATGTGGTTCAGAATGTTAGAAAATGAGGGAGAGATCTTTGGCCTCCATTCATCCCTCCTCCCCCTGCCCCAGCCCCAGATACCAGTGATCTTGCCCGAAAACAGATTCAGGAAAAGAAAGCCTCTTTCTAAAAATTGGGTCTGCCTACCTGATTCTGCCGTTCATCTAAACTGTCTCTAGTCTGGAGATTGTCAGGCATCTGCATTGTTGTAAATTTTAAATCGGGGAGACATTCACACCTAAAACCATTTGGAAATGCAAAGTAATACCTTGAGGGACAGTGGCCCCAGTGACATTGGACTTCATAGCTGGCATCCCTGAAGCAGGTCCCGTCTTCTGTCTTCCTCTGGGCTGGGGCACCCGTCAGGGTGTTCTGTGTGGGATCACAGCCTGCCATGCCCAAGGGGCCCTCTGGCAGGCACAGCAGCCTCTCCGGGTGGTGTTTGGCTGCTCATTTCATCTGTGCAATCTGCCTGGGCCTGGAAGAGAGAGGTCAGCAGGACATTCCTAGGGGCTGTCAGCTACATGACCTTCTCACCCCTCAGGCCCGCCCCTCCTCCAAGCTCATGCTTTTTGCTCATCTTTGAAATCTGAAGCTTTCTTGTAGATGTGCAGCAATGACCAGAAGCCAGGAATAAATCCCATATTAAAACAATATTCCTTTTTTTAACTCTCTCTTTCTTGTGAGAGGGGTACCTCTTACTTATTATAGGCATTTCCAGCAGGCCTCAGCCCTGGGGCCTCACTAAGGAGAGCCTTTGTTTCCGATAGTCATTACATTCAAAGCTGTCTTAACCCCAGAGGCCCCTCTGCCTCCCTCTCCCTCCCTAATGATCCTGGTAGAGCTCCAGACTGTGGAGTTCAGACTCCCTGAAAAGCTTCTTTCATTAACATAAGCCATTAATCGACTCCCCCTTGAAGTAATTCTGGTCTGGGGGGGGAGGGGGGGGGGCAGCCTGGGGTTGGGGCTGGCAGGAAGAGGGTGGTTCCCTGGGGACAGAGCTTAGGGCCAGAACATCAGGAAAACTCAAACCAAAAACTGCTAAGGTGGCAGGCAGAAGGAAAATCAATAAAGACTAGATGAGATCTATTAGGCCGATAGCAACAAAGCCGGGAAAGAAACAGGACATACCCTCCCTTCTGCCTGTTGTAATATTGCGGGAGAACAAAGACAGCAGTCACAAACCAAGAAGGGACCCTGTGTGTTATTCTTCCGTATGGACTTGTTTCTCCACCTCTCTACCCCTTGATTCCTCTTCTTAGAAAAGACATATTTGGAGACCTGAGCAGGAGTTTTGTTTTTTTAGTTGAATGTAGCCTGTGCAGTAATAACAGCAAACGTAAGATGTGTGTCTCCATTGACTCATTCAAACGAAAAGCAGAGATGTGCATGGATGTCGTACTCTTGTCTTCTGTGACCCCTAACTTTGCTTGCTGGACCGCCTTTCCTTTTAGAAAGGTCTCCCATGTCCCCTGTAGCTCTGAATGCGTAAGCCATCTCCCGAGCTGCGGAGCTCAGTTTCCAGGGAATTTTATTGGAACGCTGGGTTGGGTCAGAATAAGGTAAACCAGCAGAACCCCACCGGCCATGAGACCGGCCATCAAACATCCCCTTCCTAAGGGCCTTTCTTGGCCTTCTTGTCACCTAATCCAAGCCTCCCAGGTGGCCCAAGAGGGACCTATTCTAATCTCCTGGACAGTCAGTGGTCACAAACCTTCTTGGTCACCACCTTTTCCACCTTTTGTGCAGTTTTCTCTGCCTCCCGTTGTTCCCACCCCCTGGATTTTCTATGAGAGCTCAGGTTCTTCCCAAGGTATGCGGTGTGGCCTGTCTGGCTTGTTCTGGGGTTAGCTAGCTTAAGATGGAGCCATGTGATTGAAGAGAAACTCTCCGCTCTATCAATGTAGAGACTGCCGGCACATGGACACACACCCAGCATCTCATTTCAGCTACAATAGAAGGAAAATGAGAGTGTGTGCGAAAGCAAAGGCCCGGGAAACAGCCCCACTTGCTCCTCTTTTTCTAACTTCTTTTCTACCTAAAATTTCCTCATAGCTGTTTAGAATCAATCCAGAATGTGCCTGAATCCTATTGTTATTGCTGGGTCCTCGCAGTAGGAAAAAAAAAACCCCAGCTGCTCCAAACTGTAAATCCTGTACCATGTTACAGCCCCAGCTCCCACGCAGGCCTGTGCCTTGGAAGCCAAACCCAGCAGCCAAGGGGCTTCTCAGGCCCAGAGTGCCAGCCCTGGGAGAGAAGATAGATGGGTCCTTGCCCAAGCTCCACCACTAACCAACAGTGAGACCCAGATCTTGATGGGGAGAATGGCAGTCATCGAACAACCCTAGTCCTCAGTTTCCTTGTCTATAGAGTAAAGGATTGGGACTAGTTGGCAATTGGGACCATTTCAGGATTCTAGAGAATCTTCATGAAAAGGGGGATTACCTACCTTTCGATGCTAAACTCATCTTTATACACACCAAGTAGGTTCAGTTTTGAAACTAAAACATCGGGAAATAGGCATGTATACAAGAGCTCGAGAAGTTGTTTGGGGAGCCCCCGTGGATGGGCCAGAGAACAGAGGTCTCATGTTGTTTGTGCTTCCAGCCTCGTAGGATCTGGAGCATTATCTTGATTTAATGCTGGTGCAACACTTACCTTTGCCCAGGAAAGGACCCACCCTGTCAGGCAGATGACTCTCCAATCACACTGCTATCGCAGAGGCTGTATCCTATAGTTACCTCTTCCCACTTCTCACTTTATTCTTGAAACTTGGTCTTAAGTAGATCTAGGCCTTCAGAAACAGAGTTATTAAGTGATTTCACCTAAGCTGGCAAATGTACCTTCATTTACAGATCTCACCAAATCAGAATTCAGGTTTATGCCAAAAACTACTGCGCTGCTCTTCTGAGATAACAAGGGAGAGATGAGAAAAGAATCGTAGTGACAGAAGGGAGAGTCCAAGGTATCATAGAGAAGGTTCCAGTGAAGGATTAGGGCACCCCTGAGACTTTCTGAACCCTGGGATCCTTTCCAAAGCATCTCATGGGCATGCCTTCTGATTCGCTCAGCCAAAATCGAATATGGTAGTCTAGGTTTTTTCTATTCAATATCAAAATGGCCTTTACTTAGTTCTTCACTAAAACACCTCACCTGTTTGTGCACTAAAGGCTCTGAAAGCAGGGACGTCTGAATTTGGCCTTTACCTGATATACCGAAAGATAGCTGGTTGGTTGTTTAGGTGCTTATCGGCTATATAATTGGTTTTCTTTTAACCTCTATATCATGTTGAACTTAGTCCAGCTACCAAACCCACAGAAACCCCAGTCACGTTGCGACAGCAAAAAGCAATCTACACAATGGGACACTCTAAAATGAACTGTTTGTTTCTGCCAAGCAAAGTATGTTTTGAGTAAAGCTTCTCTCGCAATCTGTGTAATGCAGACAAAAGAAAATTGTCAGGATCTCCTAGGTATTTCGTGTGTCCCTTCACTGTGTCAGGTGTGGAATGACAGCTCTCCACGAAATGCCCTTTTGCTCTAAGTATTGACAGTGTCTCACCTTTGGTCTTTCTCAGACAATGTCTAGATGTAGCTTAGTAATCCCAGGATTTTGAGTTCACAGGTCTGCTTAGGCCCGTGTGTTAGGCTAGCAGGGCTGGGGCAGGAGGGAGGGCTGGGCAGAGCATTCGCTGGTCTCGTGTCATCTCGTGTGATTATTCGATAAATATTTATTGAGCACCTCCCCTGTGCGTGGTTGAGGCACTGTGCTTCACCTCAGGAAGCTGTTTGGGGAGCCTCATACTGACCCCACTCCATGTTGGAACCCCCTCCTATAAACACAAAGTGTTGTTTTTTTCCAAATTTAAAAGAAGTCATTGCCTACAGTGGATAGTGCAGGGGGTCCTTGGAAATTGGAAATACCTCTAAGAGGAGGAGGAAGCCCTCAATGTCTGGACTTTGTTGAAGGGACTCCTACCTAGTACTGGAAAAATGGAGCCACGCGTGTGCTGTTTCTTTAAATGTCTCGGCAGGAAACCGCCCTAAGGTAATATCCCGGGAAAGGAATCAGCAGCAAAGATAGCCCCATCTGCATAATGATGTTCATTTTTAAAGTCCCAGTGTCTTCCAGGACATTCTTTTCATGCCCTGAAACTTGAGGGGGGCGGGCAGTCTGTTCCCAGAGGGCAGTGCTGGCGTTTTCTCCCCAGCGGAGTCAGCAAAGCCCTCAGCTGCTGTGAGTCCCCTGCCCTCAGCTTCCGGATGTTTCCTTTCTGATTTTGAGGACTTGTGACTGAGTCAAGTGTCTTTGCAGATATCCTAGAGCAGCTTTTCCCCTCCACCCTCCACAGATAAGCCACCCAGAAAATAAGTTCTGACAGTCCGTGGCAGGAGATTTTCAGATTTCAGTTTCAAACCAGTGCATGGTTGTGGCAAAGGGTCTTGGAGCTGCTAAGGGCCTTTGGGGCTCTGCGGGAAGGCGGAGCAGAGAGGGAGTTGGTCATGACCCTCCCTCTCCCCCTCCCCTCTGAGAGCTCTGATTCCTTTTTAACCCACTAGCACTGCTGTCCTCTCCACCTGCCCTAGGCAGTGCATGCTCAGCTTCCTTCCTTTCCCCTCTGTTCTTCCCTCTCCTTTCCTCCTCGTGTCACTCTGACTCCGGCAGTATACAAGGCAAGGCCCAGCCTGACTGGGGCTAAAGAATGTGCTGATCGATCTGCGTGCGGTGGAGGCCAGAGAACAGAACACATGAAGGACGTGAGTGGGAGCAGGGATGTGAGCTCTAGACTCTTGGCCTTGACTCAGCTCCCTGTACTGGGCCAGATGTCCCACTGCTTCTCAGTTCCTGTGGGCGATAGATAGATGGGCACCACTGGCGTGAAACCTCAGAGAGGCCCATCCCTCGGAACTCATTGGCCTGTGGCAGGTAGACCCGCCTCTCCATGCCCACAGAGGGTGCTACTTGGTGCAGAAGGCTGGGTGCTTTTCATTCCGATGTAAATGCTGATGTCGCAGAGCTTGCCTCTTCTCTGCCTGCCCTACCACATTCATGCTCCCCTTAGACTCAAGAGGGCCCCGAACTAGAAGGAGAAGAAGGCAGCCTCAGCCCTGTGTTCAGACTGAGACAGCGTTTAACGCCAGGCAAGCGGCCCACCCTAGAAGCAGGGATGCAGGGTCCTAAGCAGCTCTCAGGTGCCAGGAGAGTGGCTGGCCAAGCCTGCTCAGACCCAGGCCACAAAGTGAGCACCGTGGGTTTGCGGATCAGCATGGCCCGTAAGGCGGAAGGAAGGAAAGGCCTAGCAAGCTCAACCTCCTGCCAGCACACACAGGGTTTCTTGCTGCATTTGTATTGACTCAGAAGAGGACTCACAGTGCAGAGAATCCACCGCTGTCTATGGGAATTGTGCCTTCAGGGAGAACACACAGAAAATTGGCTATTTTATTATGTGCAAACAAACATAAATTTGTTTGAAGTTACAGAGTATCTCCCCTCTCACACCCAAGTAGGCGTCCAAGAAGGAAACTCCGTCCTTGCCTTTGACATTCGCCAGGCCTGTCTCGATAGAACAGGACAGATTCATGGCTTGATCTCATTTCCACCACTGTTGTTATACATTCATTGAACTGCATCTATGTCCTAAATCAAGTGGAAGAAAAAAAGAAATGTTCTTTCTTGCTATGTGCGTTCACAGCATCCAAAACGCGGCCGTGTGTCCTCGCCCTGACCCAAGACAGACTGAACGGATTATGTGTCCTTCATGGATGTCTAGATCCTGTAAATAAATTCCTGGAAGAGCCTTGCCTTTCAGGTGAACCCCCATTTCCACAGGCTGAACCCACAATCCTCTCTCCTTGCACTGAGATCTTGGCAATGGTCCTGTCCTTGGTTTTGGTGTTTGGGCGTCTTGTTTTGTCTTGTCTTGTGTCTTTTCTGTTTTTACTGCTCTGTAAGACCTCCTGCTATGAATGTCCCAGTTGCCCCAATTGTACTCTCTCTATATATGTGCTGCATGTGTGAACCCCAATAAATTCTGTTTCGGGTTTCTGGAGTCTTCCTCTTAAGTGCAGCTGGTCTTGTTGTGAACTCATCGTTCTGGTATGCTCCTCTGTGTCTGGTTCCTGATTGCCAAAACGTTTGACCAAGTGTGTTTTGACGAACATCCCGAGACAGCCATGTGTATCCTTGTGAAAGGGCATGCTCTGTGGGGCTGACTCATGTACAGCATAAACCCATCCAGTGTGGAAGTGTGTATACATTTGTATGCCAGATACTTAACATTCATGTAGCAGCTGCACAGATATGTCATGTACATCCAATTAATAAAAGAGCAATTTTTTTTTTTTTGCTCCATTATATTCAAATAAAGATTGCCAAGTGACTGGCTTCCCTTCCAAGCATGAATTGACCCTTAAAAAAAAAAGTCCTTTTTTAAATGGACAGCGTGAGAACCTGTTTCCCTTGCTTTCGGCTGGCTTGAATTGCTCCTGTGGGCCGGTGTCATATTGATGTATTGTTGACTTTACAGGAACACTTTCTGATTGTTAGCCAGGACCACTGGGAAGAAAATGTTTGCGGGGGAGTTTGTGGCAAAGCAGATGCTTGTGTTCTTTAGCCCGAGAGCAGGAATAGCAAACAGATTTGTAACTGGCATGTGGTCTCCAATTGATTGGTAGTGGCTGCTTGGAACATGCGTGTGAGAAGAATGATGAGAAAAAGTGCTGTTTTGTAACATTGGCATCAGAGGCAGAAACATGGACTGTCTGCCACGGATTTGCTGAGTACTTTTGACTTCATTTCAAAGAAGACCCAGCTTCAAACCTCTTTAATAATAAAGGGAATTGTTATGCACATAACAAAGAAGATAGGACAGTTCCAAGGTTGGCTATGATGTGGCTTGGCAACATTATCTAAGACCCAGGTTCTTTCTGTCTTTTGGATCAGCCATCCCTAGCTCACTGCCTATTGTCTCCTCATGGGCTTGAGATGGTTTCAGCAATTCTAAGCATCATTTCGTCACACAAATACCTTAAGGGCCAGAAGAGGTACCATCCCCTCTTTACGACCTTTTTTAAGGTTTAAGGGAATCATTCTCAAATCCTCCAGCAGACTGCCCCTCTGTCTCCTTGGCTAGATTTGCATCATTTGCCTACTCCTAAACCAGGCACTAGCAAGGGGAATATAATTCCCACCACTGGCTTAAACTAATCAAGATTCCCCTCCCCCAAGAGAACTTGAAAGGACCTCACCCTTCCTTGAAGCACATGGCTTCTGACTACGTGAACAAAAATTGGGGTTTAGCGAGCAAGGAAGAAGGGAGGTAGCTAGTGAGTAGGCTAGCAACCATGGGCTCCAGAACTGAGCCATTTCATGCTGTGACCACATGTCGCTATTTATATTTAAACTTAAAATAACTAAAATTAAATTCAGTTCCTCGGTCACACTTAGCCACATTTCAGGTGCTCAATTACCACGAGATTTCTTTGCCATAGAACATTTTATCATCAACGAAAATTCTCCTGGAAAACTCTATCCTGGCCTGGCCAGCGTGGCTCAGTGGTTGAGCATCGACCTATGAACCCGGAGGTCACAACTCAATTCCCAATCAGGGCACATGCCCAGGTTGCAGGCTCGCTCCCCAGTGTGGGGCGTGCTGGAGGCAGCTGGTCATTGATTCTCTCTCATCATTGATGTTTCTTTCTCTCCCTCTCCCTTCCTCTCTGAAATTAAAAAAGAAAACACGACGCTGGACATTGTGCATTCACACCCCTCTGCAGGCTGTCCCTTCTGCTGGGGCTGCTCCCACTTCCTCTGGCTTCTCTCTCCCCGCCCCCCAACGCGCCCCCCCCCCCCCCCAGGCCAGAGCCCTTATTTTTGCTACAGCAGCTCTGTTTCCTGCTCTTCCTCCAGCAGAAATGCCCATCACCCACAGTCTTCCCCCTTTCCCAGGCCCCAGCCCACCAGGTCCAGGACCTATTTAGTATTCAGGAAAAGTTACCATCTGCCTCCCTTTTCTGTCTCTCCTGTTGCACGATGAGGTCTTACATGAAGGGGGAAAGAAGTCGCCACAGGCAAACACCCCCAGGAGTGTCGGGGATGGCGGCAGGCATGGAACTCAGCAGATGCTGGCTGTGCCTGGCAAGGATCCCTGGGAGGGCGGAAGGACGCATCCACAGGCCTGGCCTGGACCCGCGGCTGCAAAATCCCAAATGTGAAATTCCTAACAGTCGGTGTGTTAAAACAAGGCAACAGAGGTCCTGAAGGAGCAGCTTTTTCTCCTGATTGATGTCCCGTGCAATGCAGTCACTAACATCTATGTTAGTTGGCTAGGGCTGCTCTAAAAAAGCACCACAGACGGCTACAGGCCACCACAGCAGAAACGGATTTTCCTACAATTCTGGAGGCTAGAGGTCCAAGACCAAGGTGTAGGCGGGGTTGTTGTCTTCTGTCTCCTTGGCTTTAGATGGCCGTCTTCGCTCTGTGTGGTCACATGACTTCTCTTGGTACAAGTCTGTGTGCTAATCTCCTCTTCTTATGAGGGCACTAGTCATGTTGGATTAGGACCTGCTCTAATAACTTCTAGTAACTTAATTGTCTTTTTAAAGACCCTGTCACCGAATTCAGTTACATTCTGAGGTACTGGGGTTAGGAGTTCAGCACATGAAGTGGGGGGGGGGGGGGTGCAAGATGCTACATGTGTAATTGTGTAGAGTGTGTTGTGTACATATACTTTGCACAGAATGTGGTTGAATATGCTTGTGGTCACATGGAAGAATATAGCACAGGCTATGTGTATTGTCAGCATAAGAACACCCAAACCTGTAGAAAATTTTTATAAAGGCTTATTAGAGCCAAACAGATACCAGGTCCGGAAGTAAGATTTCCATAGACTGAGAAAAATGCTTCTGAGAATTGTCATTTGCAGTTTTTTTTTAAACATTTGGAATGAAGGAGGGAATGTAGGGAAGATTACATGAAGATAGGAGAAAGCAAGGCAGGGAAATCTTTGATTGAATTACAGGGGCGTTAACAAGATGTGATGCTCTCTGGAGGACAGGGATCTGAAAAAAAGGGCATTTCAAAGGTGTATTAACACAGATGCACAAAAACAATGGACAGGGCTTGCATACGGCAAAGATAACATCTCACTAGGGAAGTTATAGGCCAGAGGCGTGACTGCTTACCGTGTCCTGCCCTGGAATTTATGGTCAGATCACCCTACTGGCAGTTAGAGTTATTTCAGAGCCCCCTTTTCATCTACAGTGTGTGTTAATTCTTGTGTGAGGAATAACTCTAGGGCCCTGCACTCATGAGCCAGAAACAGATAACTGGGGACAGCCCAGGGCAGCCAAGCCAGGCTGTGAGGTCCTGCAGGGCTGTTCTCAGACCAGTGATTCTGCATCCTTCCGCCTCTCTACGTATTAAATTCCAAACGAGACCTCGCTCTCCATACAACAATTTTATTTTATCCTCGAGTTGCTGAGTGCACTGTGGCCTACTCTGCACCACAGCCTCTGAGCAAAGCAGCCCTTCTGTGGCCTGTCCCTGGCGCAGCTTCCTCTGGACCGGGACCAGCTGTGCCCTGCTTCGATGCGAGCATAGGCAGGAGGAAGGCATTCCTGGAGCTTGGGTAGACAGCGTCAGCCCGTCACTACCGCCCTCTCTTTGTTGAGTGGGGAGAACAGATGCATCGTCATCTCCTGCAGTTTGCTGTCCAGACACCAGGGGGAGAAGTGAAAGCCACAAAGGACACAAGTTCCTGCAGCCAAGGCAGGTTCCAGGCCGGCAGCCACCTGGGCTCCCTGGGGCCAGAATGAATGAGGCAGTGTGGTCTGGGATCAGGGAGCACACAGTCAGCGCCAACCCTGACTCGTGTGCACCAGCGGCCACCTGCCTCCAGTCCTGTTTCTGGGTCCAGTGCCCCAAAGCTCACAGGAGGCAGAATAGACCCGAAATGCATCTTAGCCCTTTGGACTGAGATGTCCATGGGAATCTCAGCAAATTCCGTTTTGGATGGGCCTGTAAGGAAAGCTACTGCACACGGCAAAAGGATAAACAACTTCTGAGTTGCCCCCACCTCTCTCTTGGGCTTTGAAAACACAGCACATATCCAACCACAGGCCCACCCTTCGCTGCGGTGTCGCACCCTCTTCAGCCTCCTGCCTCCAGGAGAGGACTGGGCAGCCTCCCCCCAGAGCCCACCTGCAGCACTTCCGGAAGTGCAGGGAGCTCGGGCTCTCCAGGTCTCTGTCCACACTGAGGACAGTGGACCTTCCAGTGCAGGGGGCAGAATATATCCGCTGCTGCGAGTATGGCTTTGGGCAGAGCCAGCTCTAGGTTTGGGATGGGAGGGACCCTCTTTAAGAAAAATGATACAAAAGTATTTATTTGGAATGAGAAAAGAAGCTACCACAATTTATGAACTTTTATCATAGGCCATAACAAAATCCAGAAAAAGACAATACTAGTTTTTATTGAAGAACTAACTGCCTGACACACCTGTATAATTTTTTCCCTAAAGCATCCTCTTTGATTGCCTTTTTCTGTGACAACGGTTTTGCGATGTCAGTGTCACAGAATAGGAATATAAAATTAGTTTCGATTACTAAGCTGCTGTTTTTTTGACAGTTTCTTGTTTCTTCACTCCCCACATACTTCCGGTGCTGAAGTCACAGACCACATTGGACTTGCAGTCCAATCTCTGGCTCTGCATTTGAGACACAGGCGAGTGGGCAAAGTGGGCAGCACGAGTGTTCAGTGGGACAGCCAGCATAACTTCACCATCACAGGAGTGATTGCAAACCACAGAAACATAAACACACACTGAATATATCCCCAACTCCAATGCTTCTTAGCCAGAACCCCAAGTGCCCAGCTCCACCCAAAACCATGCTAACTTTGAGGAAAGGAAGACGGAGTGAAAAGAACCAACAGTTTTAACTGACTAAGGAAACAATCTATTCACTTGCAGGTTTTTTGGTTTGTTTGTGTGGGTTTTTTTGGGGGGCGGGGGTTGCACATTTTTAAAGACCATATGATCAGTGCCTTGTAAGGGACCCATGAAAATGGGCGCCCTGCCTCTTAAGCTTCATTAGTTTCCTGGTAACACTCCTCTGAGTTCTGGAGTCACACAGATGTGAGTTTGAACCCTGACCCTGCCACTTAGCAGCTGCGAGGGCATGGAGGAAGCTAAAATTAGTCTTTCTGAGTTCATTTCCACAACCATAGGTTAGAAAGGATGACAGTTTGTATTTCACTGAGGTTTGTGAGAAAATGTAAAGAAAAGGCTGAGCAAAGTGCCATGAGTCCTAAGGAAGCGGTAGCCACTGTGATGCGCATGGTCGGCTCGAAGCTGCTCCTTCACACTAGGATGTTGAGATGCACTCAGATGGGAGCCAGATCCCGTCGTCAGGCTCGGGTGGGGTGGAGTCCTGGCATTTCTAACTCTCGCAAGACTTGTGACAGGACCATGTAACTTTAGCTTCTATTGTCGTCAGCATGCATAGCAGGGACCTTGGCCTGTGGTGACCCTGGCAGCAACTCCAAGGGACTCACCCACAACCCCCAAACCCAGCTGCAGTTCCACTTCTCACAAAGGCAGCCTCACAGTGCCCTGCCAGATGCCCAGGTGCCCAGCTCCACGGGAGGGCCTCTGGCCGCCGGGAAGAGAAGGAGGAGAAGCAGTGGCACACACAGGATGCCGGGACCTTGCTGACTCCAGCCACCCATGAGTACCTGGTGCAGGGCTTGGCGGACCTGGAACAGCCCATCAAGAGCTGCCTCTTTTCCTGTTACCCGGGGCTCTGCCATTCATCCTGCCGGATCGGAGATGCTTCACAGAATGGCAGTTCAAGTCTCTCCCAGGTGCAGCTGTGGGGAATACACCCAGAGGAATCTTGCTTCCTTGAGACTAAGAAAAAACCCAAAGAGCAACTGTTCCCAGCGGGCACGCTTTCAGAACAGTGATGAAGGAAATGAATAATTTATAAGGAGAACAAGGGCCATGTTAAGTGATATCTGAGCACAGGAAGACACCATGGGAAGCCAATGGCAAGACGTGTCTGGAGCCCAACATTGTGCCAGGCCCCATGCTGGACACTTTGGAAATAATAAAGGAGCTAGGAGCTTGGTCTCTAGATTCAGCCAGACCTTACTAGTGCTTCTGCACTAGTAAGCTGTGTGGTCCAAGGCAAGTGCATTACCTTCTCTGAGCCTCAGTCCCCCATCTGTAATATAAGGATACCTATATCCCACTTCAAAAGGATTGAATGAGATAATGCAAATGCTCAGCACACTCTCTTAATGGAGCCTCTGACGCACAGAACTTCCTGATCTTAAAGTGGTCGAATTATCAACCTTTCCATTTGAGGTTAGTGTTTTGAGGAAACACTGTTATAAAGAAATCTTTGTCTACTCCAAAGTCATGGAGACATTCTCCTCACCTAGCTGCTTTATAGTTTTTCATTTCACATTTAGATTACATTCAGCTGGGATTCTTTTGTGTGTGTCTTCAGTATCCATTAGAGGACACCATTAAGGAGTGAAAGGGCAAGCCACAGAGTTGGAGAATATATTGGCAACTTGGATAACCAACAAAGGACTTTTATACAGAATAGAGGAAAGACACTATGAATCAATTTTAAAAAATACAGATAACCCAATAGCAAAGGAGCAAAGACTTAAATGGAAACTTCACAAAAAAATGTCCAGAACAACATTAAACATACTAGTAGGAAAACAATTCATGAGTCATCAGGGAAACACAAATAAACCATATTATGATATCACCAAGTATTGGCCTGGAGCTCTCATCAAGGAACTCCCACTGCTGGTGGGAAGGTCAATTGATGTGATCGCTTTGGAAAAGTGTTTGGAAATATCTGCTAAAGCTGAAAGCATGCATATCTTACGGTACATATCTTTGTAAATGCCCATCAGAAATGTTTGCATATGTGCACCAATGACATGTACAAACATGTTTGTAGCCAACTCTGGGAATGCCAGGGCAATACTGCCTTCCCCAGATCTCCCTATACTCACCCATTGATGATCACACCATTGATTATGCTCTCTCCCAGTCCACTTTCTGGCATTCATACATCCTTCTGAACTCCCCATGAACATTCTGATTTCTCCCTATTTACCAGCATTTTTATGATTTTTTCTAAAATAGATTTCACCCCTAGTTTTCTAAATAAGTATGATTTTAATACCAAGGTCACTAAAGATAATTCAGAAAAAGTAACTTGCACATAATGGTTACAAAGAAATTAATTTCTATGGGAAAGGGACATTCTCTTTTCCAAAACTTCCTTATAATACAATGGCTACCATTGGTTGAGCCCCATATATAGGGCTTAGTGCTTTATATACATTACTTTTATTAATTTACTAGAGGCCCGGTGCACAAAAATTTGTGCACTCGGGGAGGAGAGGGGGTCCCTCAGCCCGGTCTGTGCCCTCTCGCAGTCTGGGACCCCTCAGGAGATAACGACCTGCTGGCTTAGGCCTGCTCCCGGGTGGCAGACGGCAGGCCCAATCCCTAGGTGCAGCCCCTGGTCGGGCTCAGAGCAGGGCCGATTGGGGAGTTGGGGTGCCGCCTCCTGTCATGCACAGAGCAGGGCGGATCGGGAGGTTGCGTTGCCACCCCTAGTCACGCTCAGGGTACGGCCGATTGGGGGGTTGGGGCGCCGCCCCCTGTCACACTCAAGGCAGGGTCGATAGGGAAGTTGCGGCGCCACCCCCTGTCACGCACAGAGCAGGGCGGATCAGGGGGTTGGGGCGCTGCCCCCTGTCATGCACAGAGCAGGGCCCATCAGGGTGGTTGGGGCACTGCCCCTCGTCACAGAGCAGGGCGGATCAGGGGGTTGGGGCGCTGCCACTGTCACACTCAGGGCAGGGCCAATGGGGAGGTTATGGCTCTACCCCATCACACACAGAGCAGGGCCCGTGGGGGGGGGGGGGCGGAGGGGGGGTTGGGCGCCGCCCTCTATCACCCACAGAGCAGGGCCAATCAGGGTATTGGGGCGCTGCACCCTGTCACACACAGAGCAGGGCCGATCAGGGGGTTAGGGCGCTGCACCCTGTCACGCTGATCCTGGTGCTGGGAGGCCTCGCGGCTCTGCTGATCCCGGTGCTGGGAGGCATATTACCCTTTTACTATATAGGATAGAGGCCTGGTGCACGGATGGGGGCTGGCTGGTTTGCCCTGAAGGGTGTCCTGGATCAGGGTGGGGGTCCCGCTTGGGTGCCTGGCCAGCCTGGGTGAGGGGATGATGGCTGTTTGCATCTGGTCACACACCCTTTAGGGTGGGAGTCCCCACTGGGGTGCCTGGCCAGTCTGGGTGAGGGGATGAGGGCTGTTTTCAGGCTGGGACTGAAGCTCCCAACTGCTCCTTTTTTTCTTTTAATTCTGGGCCAGCTTTAGCTTTGAGGCCTCAGCTGCTGAAAACAGGTTTCTGGCCTTTGTATTTGATACAATGTTGCGGTCCGGCTGGCTGAAGCCGGGCTGAGTAAAGCAGGTTTCTGGGGGTTTGTTTATCTTCTATATTTGCAACATAGTTGCTTAGAGTTGCAGCTGAGAGGCCGGCAAGTCAGGCGTCACTGAAGCAAGCAAGCCTCCCTGTTCGCATCAGCTGCCTGGCTACCGGCCGCCATCTTGGCTGACAGTTAATTTGCATATCACCCTGATTAGCCAATGGGAAGGGTAGCGGTCGTATGCCAATTACCATGTTTCTCTTTTATTAGTGTAGATTTAAAAATGATTGTATAATTTATTATATTTATATTTTAAATAGTTTAATTTATTTAATTAACAATAAGTTATTTGTGCCCTAGCCAGTTTGGCTCAGTGGATAGAGCATCAGCCTGCGGACTTAAGGATCCTGGGTTTGATTCCAGTCAAGGGCATGTACCTCGGTTGCAGGCCCCTCCCCAGCCCAGTCTCTAGTCAGAGCTCGTGCAGGAGGCAACCGATTAATGTGTGTCTCTCATTTCATAATTTCTCTCTGTCTTTCCCTCTCTCCTACACTCTCTTTAAAAATCAGTGGAAAAATATCCTCGGGTGAGGATTAACAATAAATAAATAAATATTATTTGTAACTCATTATAATTTACTAGAGGCCTGATGCAGGAAATTCGTGCAAGAGTAGGCCTTCCTTCCCCTGGCTGCTGACCCCGGCTTCCCTCTGGCACCCAGGACCTGGGCTTCCTCGCAACTGCAGCTTCGTCCGGAAGGTCGTCCAGAAGGACATCCAGTCTAATTAGCATATTACACTTTTATTATTATAGATTGTATCTTAAGTAATTTATAATAAATTACTCTGTAATAATATTTTATAGTCTAATAGGTATATCATTATCCTCATTTTTCAGAAGAGGAAACTGAGACTCAGGGAAGTTAAGTAACTTGGCCAAGGACACACAGCTAGTAAATAACCAGCAACATTGCAACCAGGTCACTCTGATTTTAGAGCCCCCAATCTTAAGGACTAAGCTCTGTATAGGATTTGCATATTTACTAGTAGGACTGGCCTAGCATCCATGTTACTCATCCAATAGTCTCAGTTTTGTCCCTTAGGCATCACGTTCTAACAGGAGAAGGCAGAGCGTCGCATTCTGGCTTATTAGAGTCCATTCACTGAAGGGTAAGCGTGCTTTCCATGTGTCTGCTCCCACACGGGGCACAGGACAAGCAACAGTGTTTTAGGAAACCAGGCAGTCTCCGCCTTCACAGAGCTTTACCGAGAAGAGTCTCCAGAGAGGCAATAAGCATTCGTTTAGAATTATTTAACAGCGTTTCTTAAACAGTTGTCCTGTGCCTGGCACTGGGCTGGCTGCTGGGGACATGCAGGGTAGACATGCAGGACAGAACCAGTTCCTCTTCTCCCGGCCTACAGTCCAGCTGGGGAAGGCAGACAAGGAAACAGGCAAGGATCATATGATATGAATTATTACGGCAGACATCCGGGGCATAAGGGAACTTCGGGAGGAGAACCAGGCCCTGACAGGAGGGCTTGGGGAAGGCTTGCCATCCTGGCCTGGCCTTACGTTGGAGGAAGGCCTAGAGACTGCTGAGCTGTCGTGACTTGTCCAGGCTGCCAGGGTGACTTCCAAAGTGCTCTTTTATCTGCCAGCCAACTCAGAGATAATAGCTAAAAATTATAGCGTACTTAACGCATGCCAGGCACTGCTTTCATGCTTCACACTTATCTTCTTTACTCCTCACGGCAACCCCATCTGTTTACCTGAAACCTGCAGCACAGGGAGATGAAGCCGGCCACCCAATCACATGGCTGGAAAAGGGAAGAGCCGGTCAGCCCCGGGCAGAAGGCCCCTGCACTGCACCCCTCCACCACACTGAACTGCCTCTCCACCTAGAAACCCCCAAACACCAGGTGCTTAACATCACTGCTCAGAACTGTCGCTGCCCCGATGCTCATGTTTTTTACACAATAGACAGAGGGATGTAGCCAGAGGTGTGTTGGCAAATATTTAACATCCATCTCTCCAGATGTGTAGTGTTTGCAGGTTTCCTTGGTGTTAATACTCCCACCATGGCTGATTTCAAGCTACCAGTGTGATGGCTCTGAGTGTAGATTTGCAAATAAAGGCTCAATCTCATCCTTATACATAAAGCATTTGTATCATACAGATGCAGCAGCTGTCAATAACCTCAAAAGCATAGGTAATGGAAAGCGCAGTAAAATAATTAGGAAGTGATATGTTCTCAGTAGTTACGACCTTTGTCTTTAATATAACTTATTTAATTTTATGTTTATGTAATTTAACTTTTAACAAGGACTGTGTGCTTAACAACAGCTTGCAAAATTTGTGAACATTTGGCAATAGGCTTTTGCATGCCTGTACAACACACGCCAGCATTCCACTGGTCATAGCCACAGGTTCTCTGACTTGATTCTAAGCTCGAATTACCTGCCTCTGCCTCCTGTGCAGCCTTCAGTCCCCACCAAGCTACCACCAGAGGGAGAAAGGAGAAGGAGAAGGGAGAGATGTTAGCAAGTGCTAGGCACCTGGTACTGTGGCAGTCACTGAGGCCAGGGCTTTACTGCTGTTACTTACTTCACGCTCCCACTAACCTCAGAGGAAAGAGAGGAATAAATATCCTCATTCTGTTTCACTTTTGCCATGGTATCCCCAGTGCCTTGGACCATGCCTGACACATAGTAGGCACATCCTTACTATTTGTTAAATGAATGAGTGAACAATCTGAGGATGCAGTCAAACTCCTGAGCCAGCATACCAGGCTCTCTGTGATTGTGGCCCTGCCTCCCTCTCCAGCCGCCTTTCCTACCACGGCCAAGTGCATACATCTCACTGGCACATGGCATGCTGGGAGACACTGCCAAGACTGCTCATGCTGTCCCCTCGACCTAGGAGGCCCTCCCCTCTTACTTGCTTTCTCGAGTCAGGCTTCTCCAGAAAGACAATCTGGGAGACAGATTCTCATGAAGGAAGTGTTGGTGAGGGCTCTTAATAATAACACCATGAAGGTCCTCTTAGTAATAATAGCAGCCTTGAAAGTGCCCTCAGTGGTAACACCCACGAAGGGGTGAGGAAAGCAGGATTGACTGCAGTGTTGCTCTATGACACATCACTGTGAAACAGAACCACATTTACAGGTGTCTCTATTTCTAAAAATAGTGGAGAAATAATGGGGAAGAAAGAGCAGGGTGCTGGAGCCACATTTTCTGGATCCATTTCCTGGCCCTGTCACTTCTAGCTGATGACCTCAGACAAGTTGCTTAACTGCCCTGTGCCTCGGTTGCTTCATCAATAAAAAAGAAAAATAGTAACTACCTTTTAGGATTGTTGAGTTAATATAAAGCACTTAGAACAATGCCAGGTACATAGTAAGCTTCCAATAAATGCGAGCAATTATTACTAAAGACGCATATTTTCAGCAACTCAGTTTAAATGGTCAGGAAATGACTGACGAGGAGAAAGATCCTTGGCATTCTTGGCTCTCAACAGAAGCACAGAGGAAGGGGTGGATTTTTGGCCTTCATGTCAATCACTGCATTTTTTTCACCTTCACACACTATGAGGCATTGTGTCAGACCTTCCACAGCAATAACTTCAGGTAGTCAGTTGAAGACTTTCTTTAGCATGTGCTTCTAAGAGAGCATTTTCTCACCCACCCAGCAGGAATCAGCTCCCAGTTGATAATGGCACCACTTCCCATCGATGTTCAGATGCTAAACTCCAGTTTTGTGGGATGAAGGAAGAACATGTGTTATCTTCTTTGTCTTGAGCTATTTTGTGAGCCGTTTAAAATGATGTAAGAATTAAACAACCACCAGTCTTCATGTCCTGAGTGACCACATCCTCCTGTCCTACTCTCCATGCATTTAGTTCTCCTTTCTCAGGGCCCCACCGCTTCTAGGGCAGTGGTTCTCAACCTTCTGGGCCTTTCAATACAGTTCCTCATGTTGTGACCCAACCATAAAATTATTTTCGTTGCTACTTCATAACTGTCATGTTGCTACTGTTATGAATCATAATGTAAATATCTGATATGCAGGGTGGTCTTAGGCGACCCCTGTGAAAGGGTCTTTCAACCGCCAAAGGGGTCGCGACCCACAGGTTGAGAACCGCTGTCCTAGAGACAAACATATGGAGAACTTTCCCGCCTATCTGCCTTTGCTTACCTGACTGCTAGCCCTCATTCTCCAGAAGACGCAAAGGGAAGGACAGAGAGCAGGGAGAGGAGGGATATGGGAAGAGAGGGAATTCCCCAAGGAGGGGAAATGAAACAGGCTCCCCATTTTCCCCAGAGCAACCCTTTTCCTGGGGCCTGAGATGCTCCTGCTGAGATTCTAATGAAGCCAGCAGCCAAGTTCTGCTGCCTCATTCTCCTGTGTGAATACATTCGTTCACACCCAGATGGGCTGTGGAGGTCCAGAGCCCCTGAATTGCTGATTATTGCAAATTTGTTTATTAATTCATTAAATAAACACCAAGGAACCACTATGTACCAGAAATCATTATAGACACCAGTAGGAAATAAAACAGATGTCCCCATCCTCAAGGAGCCTACATGATAATGGGGAAAGACAGACAAGCAAACAAATGAACAAGGTTCTGTGGGATGGTATTCAGAACTCATACACAGAACACAAAACAGGGTGATAGCCCTATATCACTATAGCAGCTACCTTAGGTTGAATGGCCAGGGAAGCCCTCAATGACCATTGACAAGGCTATGTCTCAAAGCTCAGTCTGGACTAGATAGTGTTTGCTTTGGAATCTATAAGCCAGGCACCCCCTCTTCCCACAAGGAGACAACAGCAAAATTAGGTAGGGCTGCATCGGGAAGGGTGTGGGGAAGTGTCACAGCAAAGGGAACTCTCGGCTCTTCTGCACCCTGCCATGACGCAGCTGCAACTGCAGCTTATGGTCCAGCTGCCTCTACTCGAGCTGCCCTTAGTTTTCTGTCCCAGTCAGTGAATCTGTCTGTAGTGCAGACACTAAAACCATGACAAAGGCATCTTGCTGTTCCATAGCTCCAGGTGGGTGCGAGCCAGACCATGCCCCTGTGGACCCCACTTGCGTATTTCTCACTATTGCACAATGAGCTCAGCGCCTGCAGAACAGCTCTGTCCCACTCAGCGGTGTCATGAAGGGATGGTACTTCACAGGTGGTAAACCTCAACTTTAAAAAAAATCTGACATGTCAAGAACCATATGATTTCACTCATATGTGGGATACAAAACTGAAAAGCAACAAATGAACAAACAAGAGAAATAAACAAAAACTCATAGACAGGGACAACAGCATGTGGTTACCAGAGAGGAAGGGGGTGGGGGTGGGTAGTAAAGGATAAAGAGAGTCAAATACATGGTTACAGAGGAGATTTGACTTTGGGTGATAAACACACAATGTATCATAGAATTGTACACTTGAAACCTATATAATTTTACTAACCAGTGTCACCCTGATAAATTCAATAAAAACATTTGGAAGGATCTGACATGTAAGCCAAGTTCAGAAAAAAAATTAAAAATCCATTGTGAATGTAAGCAACTCCACCCAAAAAGAGAGCTGACTGGACACGTTCTTTTGTGTCCCTTCAGATTTTCTTTTGGTCTTTGTTAATGTGCAGCAATACCTTGTCTACAGTTTTGGTCAGCATAAATACACAGTTCTGTGTCCTTTCTTTCACTTTTTCATATAATACATTTTCCCTCATTAATATTGTCTCCATGGGTCATTTTAACAGCTTTTTGTTTTTCATCTTAACAGTTTTTAAGAATCTAAGCACATTGAAATTATTTTCATTCCATTTTGAGGATTAACATTGTCTAACATTTTTCACATGCATTGTACAAAGCTATAAGACCCTGCTAAGACCATTTTGGTAGGCTGGTTGGTTGTTTCCCCCGCTCTTGTGCCTTGTAGAAATATTCCACAGAGTGAAGTGACCATGTCAACGGGTGTGAACAGCTTTATAGCTCTTGTTAAATTTACTGGACTGCTCTCAGGAAAGACGGAGCCAGTTTATGGCACCAGTCAGTGGTGGGTGTATGCCTCTTTTCTCAGATCTGTTTCTAAGCTGGCTATATCAACAGGAAGAGATAAAGTCGTTGCAAACAATTTGGAGGAATTCTTTGTCTCATAAAAAATTCTCAAAGCCTTCCTTTAACCCCACTAGTAGGTATAAAATCTTAACCTTCACCCTGCTACTCTACAAAAAGGCCACTTTATGCACCTGCCTCGGCCCTTTGTCTTGATTTCCTCTAAAATGCTCTTTCCAGATCATTGCATGGCTTGCTTCCTTCCTTGAGTCTCTGCGCAGGTAAAATTCTAACAAAGAGGCCTTTCCTCTCCCTCCTACCTGAAATGCCGCTCCGCCCCACCTGTCACCCGCCTGTCACCCTCCTTCTTCCACACTCACATTGCCCTCATCGCCACCTGACATTATAGGTACCATTTTTTCTTTTATGGATATTGTCTGTGTCCCTCCACTAGCATGTGCATTTCATGAGAACAAGTACTTTGTCTCTTTTATTTGCTTCTCTATTCCCCGTGCCTCAGACATAGTAAAGGTTCACTAACTAAGAATGAGTGAGTGAGTGCCAGGTGTCTTATGGCGTCACCATTAGTTGCCTGGCGTTCTGAAAAGTAAGTGCTGGAAACCTGTGCTCAGTTAACTGCTGCATCTTAAAAGTCTGCAGGTCCTGGGTTCTTAACTCTCGTGAAATTTGAGTCATCTCACCCCAAAAATGTACACTCACAAAAGTTAGTGTGTGATTTCTGGGGGGTTTGAATCTGCTGAAGCTCCTGATGGGCCCAGAAATCTCAGCTTTAGAACTGCTGCTCCAGTGACTACAGTGTAACCCAGAAATCATAAGTGGGTGTCCCTGGAAACTACACCTGTTTCAGTTTTGCCTATACAAGATTGACTGGCAGAGTTTTGAGTTGTCCCCAAATAAGAAAAGCAGAATGTTTCCCATAAGAAAAAAAAACCCATATTTCATTCTCTTGAAAAAGCAGAAGACCTGGCAGCACTTAGCCCACACTCCTCACTGAAGATAAACAACAGCAGCCCCGCCTGGAAGGCCTGCCCTCTCAAGGTGACCCCAGTCCCCACTGCTCCCTGTGGCTTCTCTGGATTAGAAGTTGAGTGTTGGTGACCATTGCTCAGTGGGTTCACACTGTTATTTTTCTTAAACCTGAGTGAAGAATAAAGCAATGGACTTCTGCCTTGCTTTTTCTTAAGCCAGGTCCGCTTCACTTATCTATGTTGCATGCCTGGCCCCTTTAGGAATTTGACTTAAGACCCCTTATCTAACTCAATTATAAATCATACAGTTGAGGAGGTTAGGACCCCAAAAGGTTAAGAGACTTGCCCAAGATTACATGGGGGCTGACTTGAACTAAGGTCTCCTAACTCAATGCTCTTTCTACCACACTGCCTTCCCAGCTGAATAAAAAGCAAAAAAAAACTTAGAGTGTCATAGAGACCATGGCCACCTGCAAATCTGCCAGAACTGAGCCAGCTTTCAAAGTCACCTTCGTCTATCTGCCAGGTGCTCAGAGACATCCAGGCCATGCTTGACCCAGTGAATGAAAAAACAAGTGAATGAATCCGTTTCCAAATGATAGTTTCATCTGGGGGAACATAAGATTCATTGAAGAGTCACTTTTCATTGAGAGTTGAAGGTATAGTTTTATTTCTGACCATTCATTTTTATTTTCAATGGAATTGATTCTATCATATAAAATACATGGCTCTAGTTCACCAGGTGAGGTGGGTGCAGAGCAAACTGAGTAGGGATCAGCCACTCGTCCTCTGGAGGACACAAATGTGCTTCGTAACCCTCATAGGCTCATTTGATTTTAAATACTGCAGGTCCCTTTAAATTCCCCACAGCTCAAGTTTCAAGTCATCAAAACTCATGATTTGTCCTGATTCCAAGAGATAAGAAGCAGGTGACTGAGCCGCTGGTGCTGGGAACTGCTGCAGAGGTGACTGTGTTTCTCGTCTGATCATTGACGCTAACCAGGCTAGACATGGGCCCTAGTTTCCTTCTGAACCTCCATCCTCTCTGTCTCCAGCTAAGCACTGCCTCTCCTTGGGAAGTTGTTCTCATCCTGACCAGTGGCAATGCTGTGCCCTGAGTAATAAATGAGCGCCGCTTGACCTTTTCAGGAAAGTCATTATCATTATTATAATGTAATTTAAAAAAGCATTTCCTCCTGAATATTTACATCATCCAACCCCTGAAGACACTAACTGCCACTTCTAGGGGCCCCTGTTTCTGTTTTCTCCTTTTTTTTTTTTTAAGCAATAGATGCCCTGTGTTTAGCTAGATACATAGCCATAGAATAAATACCACATTTCCCAACTTCCCTTGTAGACAGAAGTAACCATGTCTAAGTTCTAGCCAAGAGGGTATAAGTGGAAGGATCATGTGTAACCTCCAGAAAGGTCAGGCTGCCTGGACTGTGGGCATCATAGCTGAACCTCAAGCAGTCGTCTCAGACCAGGGGGTGTAAGCCAACCTGGGGATGGCAGAGCAAGAGGCTAGAAGGAGCTTGACTTCCTAACGATGATGGAGTTTTCTGCCATTTTTAGCTGAGTCTGATGCTAATTAAAGCCACTAAAAATGGTGATGAAGACTGAGAACCATTTTTTTGAGAAGTATGCAGTTAACTATGCTTAGCTGGGAAGCCAGAGCCTACCGAAAACTTTCTCACTAGAGAAGAAGAAATGGATTTAAGGGGAGAATTAGTACGTTTCCACACCTTCTAAACTTTCCTGCCTCCTACCTGACCCATTGCAATGTGTTCTCTGTATTTTTCTAAAACACAAGTCTGATCATTACACAAGTCTGTTTAAAGTTCCTACATGGTACTTGATGGCCTTCAGGATAAAGGTTAAGTCCTTTGCTAAAAGCACGAGCTCCGCCATGGCTGCCCTCTGCCTACCTCCTCAGTATTATTTTCTGCTTCCCCCTACATAGAGCTGCTAAAGTGAGCAAACAAAAGTATACACGCTAGTTAAATTGGCAGATACTTATTCTCAAAAGTTATTTATTGTTTATCTGAAACTCTAATTAACTGGGTGTCCTGTATTTTTATCTGATAACCCCACCCAACACTCACGGTTACGTTAGCCATCGTGGAAAAGCATGCTTGTGATCTCCTGAACAGGTAGTGCATCGCAGCCCTGTGTTGTTCCCTTGGCCTCAAAGGTCTTTCCTCTGTTCCTTTATCTGCTTAATTCCAATTTGTCCTTCACACTCAGGCCAAGGGTAATCTTTTCTAAGAAATTGTCCTTGATCATCACCAGGCAGTGCCTGAAATCTGACTCAGCTGCCCCGCCTCCGCGTTCCTATATGACCAGGGCACACCTCTAGAATGGCACTTGTCGGTCTGTTTTGTCACCGCTCATGCCCTTGTCTTGTTCCCCCCCCCCTCAGCGACAAACCTCATGAGAACAATGTCAACTTTAAAGTTGTATACCCCCCACACAGAAGGTACTATGTAACATGTATTTCAACGGACGAACGAGGCAGCAGAGAAGAGCAAAAATGACCATGGAGATGGGAGAATGACCTGGGTCTAAATGCCGATTCTGTCTTCTACCAGCTGTACACTGAGGTCAGTTTAGTACGGGTGTTCTACGGACAATTGATATTTTGCCTGCACATGTGGGTCCTAAGCAGTATAAGTGTCCCTTCTCCCTCCATCTGGCACTGACGGTTATTAGAGGGCACAGAGCTGGTGCTCATGTGAAAACAGCAAGGCCACATTTCCGGATAACCATCACCATGACCTTCCTCTCAGCACCGAGGAATGCTGATAAGACCCCAAACCAGGCACAGGAGCTCCTGCATCTCAGTGAATGAAGGAGCGAACACTCACTAGAGTCTTTCAAACACAGCTTTCTTTTCTCATTATTGAACACCTGGTGTTTGTTTAACCACTGAGTTCTTTTTTTCATGGTACTATTCAACTTTTAAAAATTGAAATATAATTGACATATGACATTATATTAGCATCAGGTGTACAATGTGATTTGATATATGTATCTATTATGAAATAACCATCACAGTAAATCTACTTAACACCTGCCACCACACATAGTTTCAGATATTTTACTTGTGATGAGAACTTTTAATAGCTACTTTCTTAGCAACTTTCAACTATGCAATATAGTATTAACTGTAGCTGCCATAATGTACACTACATCTCCATTCTTTATTTATTTTATAATTGAACCCCTTCATCCACTTTGCCCACCTCCCACCCCCTGCCTCTGTTAACCACCAATCTGTGCTATCTATGAGTTCAGTTTTTGTTTGTTATGATTCCACATATTATTAAGACTTGCCTTTCTCTGTCTGACTTTTTTGCTTAGCACAATGTCCTCAAGGTCCATCCATGTTGTTGAAAATAGCAAGATGTCCTTCTTTTTATGGCTGAATAATACGTGTGTGTGTGTGTGTGTGTGTGTGTGTGTGTGTACATTTTCTTTATCCATTCATCCATCAATGGACACTCAGGTTGCTTTCATGTCTTGGCTATTGCAAATAATACTGCAATGAACGTGTGGATCTGCAGATATTTTTTTGAGTTAATGCTTTTGTTTCCTGTGGATAAATACCAGGAAGTAGAATTGCCAGTTCTATTTAAAAATTTTTGAGGAACCTACATACTATTCTCCCTAATGGCTATACCAATTTACATCCCCGCCAATAGTGCACAAGTATTCCCTTTTTTCCACTTCCTTACCAATCCTTGTTATTTCTTGCCTTTTTTATAATAGCCATTCTAACAGGTATGAGCTGATATCTCACTGTGGTTTTGTTTTGCATTTCCCTGACAATTAGTGATGTTGAGTACCTTCCCATGTACCTGTTAGCCAACTGTATGTCTTCTTTGGAAAAATATCTATTCGCATCCTCTGCCCATTTTTTAATCACATTGGTTTTGCTATTGAGTTGTATGAATTATTTTCAATACTGAAAAATTTTTTAAACTGGTAGGAAATGGGCAAAGCCAGAAAAACTGATTCTAAGGCTGTGGCTTAATCAGCTGGTGTAAAAGTAAAAAATTAGCTATTTCACCTACATAACATAGCCCACTTTATGGAGTCTGGCTCTCCAGTGGTAAGAAGCAGAATCCAGTAGGTGAGTGAGGTTTGTTGTAGGGGTACATAGAGGGCGAGGAAGGCAGGGTCTTCGACCCCACGTCCAGGCCTCAGAAGATGGAACTGTGCTTTGGGCACTGAAAGACCCTCAGAAGTAGGATTTGGGGGCCTCCTACATTGGCAGGGTTTCACCATCACATTGTCTGGGAAACTCGGCCTGATTCTCCTGCTCCTGTTGCTGTTGGCTGACTTTAACGCCTCATATTCAAATGCCCCAAGGGAGACACTTTTAAATATATGTTTTTATTGATTTCAGAGAGGAAGGGAGAGGGAGAAAAAGATAGAAACATCAATGATGAGAGAGCATCATCAATCGGCTGCCTCCCGCATGCCCCCAACTGGGGATCGAGCCCGCAACCCAGGCATGTGCCCTTGACCAGAATCAAACCCAGGACCCTTCAGTCCATAGGCCAAGGTTCTAGCCACTGAGCAACACCAGCTAGGGCTGTGCTTCTTTCTTAATAACTAACAATTATTTGTTTAATGCCTGTCTTTTCTATTGGATGAAGCTCAATGAGGACAGGAACTTTTCTTGGCACTGTTTCTCCTCAAATTGTCTAGCTCCAACTTATTCAGGGGAACATAATTATTCATAGAATGAATGACCTTTTGTTATCATGCTCTCTGGACAGAATGTTTTTCATTTAAGAAACATATATGCACCCCAGCAACCT
Organism: Myotis myotis; assembly: GCF_014108235.1. Classification (NCBI taxonomy): domain Eukaryota; kingdom Metazoa; phylum Chordata; class Mammalia; order Chiroptera; family Vespertilionidae; genus Myotis; species Myotis myotis. The sequence continues at coordinate 40,964,063 of NW_023416357.1, forward strand.
CAATGTTGAGCAGAACCAAAATAAAATGGTTTCAAGTTTCAACGCTGTAGAAAAATTGATCTTCTATCTGGGCAGGTGCAAAGCTTTCCAAGTCCAATCTTGGGAAATGACTCAGGACAGTGAATGGCTGGCAGGCAGGTCAGGAGGGGCCAGGCCCTGGGGTGGATCAAGTAACAAGCTAGTGGGGAGCCAGGGGTGCTGGTCCTCCGCCTGCACAACATCCACCTCTGACTTTCCACCTCACCCCCACCGGCTTCACAGCAGCCGCTCCAGGCCACACCGGAATAGCAAACATGGGGTTTTGTTTGCTGACTTGACTAAGCAACAAGGCTTGCTCTGACCTTTTCCCCACACAGTAATAAAGGGAAAGGGTGCATTTAAAGTGGAATTGCACCAGCTTCCCGTAAGTATTGCCACACTTTCAAGCTGAGCATCGCTGCCTGGAATGGGCAAGGATGTCTACCCCAGCACCACCCTTGGCATTGCCCCCAGCGCAGGTGCCTTCACCACGGGGAGCGAGGGCCAGCACAAGCCAGTCCCTGGGAGCCTCTGCAGGGCCAGGGGGCCAGGCTGGCTTTTGTCTTCTATTGTCCAGCACCTTTGTTGAAGGGGCCAGAGAGCCCTCGGTTAGCTGATGGCAACTAAGATGTGCAAAGAACTAAGGGTACAGGACTCAGCCACATAGCAAGGCTTCCTGGCTGCCCAAAGCATCAATGGAGAGCAAAGAGCAGCTCTGCTAGCCCCACAGCACCTCTCGTATTTCACCTGCAGGCCTGGTCATCCTCTGAGACTGTCAGACTGAAGTTTCTCCTCTGTTCCGACAACTCAGTTCTTCTCTGACTCCACTTCCATTACTTCTTTCCCTGCTGACTAGTTCTCTCTGCTCCCTTCCTCCCTGCCTCCAGCTTCTGCTCCTTTTCACTGTGGCCCCTTTCTCTAATCCCATCCTCCTCCGCCCTCTCTGTGTCTCACCACCTCCCCAACAGTGGGCCCCGTGTGTTCAGCCTGTGACCATGACAAAGGTCTCATGTCAGACCCCCTTGTAGGCCATTGCCCAAGCAAATGGGAGGCTGCCACTGGGTTAGGTTAGGGGCCAATTCCTGGCTTAACCAATTGTAACTGGATCCATCCGCGTGGAGTCACATGGTATAAACCTCATATGCAGGCTCTGTCCTCGCAGGGAGAACACAGCAGTGAAATGAAAACACAAGCCTCTGCCTTCCTGAACCGCGAGTTCTATTGGAGGTTGAGGGGACTGACAAGAAAGAAGCCAAAAAGGAAAACATAGGACAGATGACGGCTGTGATGGAGAAAAGCAAAGCCAGATTGGTGCGTAGAGAGTGCCTGGAGCAGGGCCGTGTGTCATTTCAAACAAGAGTACGAATGAGACAGTGGCATTTGCGTCATTAGGGACATCATGAAGGGGAGAGGCCAAGAAGGAGCCGTGCAGGGCTCTGGCCTGGTAGACATGACGATGCTTCTGGACACACGGCCTTGACACATGGTCAGCACCAAGAATCATAAGAAGCGCTGCCCTCTAGGGCCTCACAGAAAACAGAGAGATGCCTCCATAAGGAACATCGTGCAGTGTGTGATGCTGACTAAGTCCCAGAAGGACCAGAGCCCAAGAGGCGTTGCAGAAGGGAAGCAGAGTGCAGGCACCCACTCTCTGTCTGCACCTGTCCTGCTGTCCCATCCTTACAAGCAAAGACGCCGTGAACGCCCCTTGGGCATGATCGGATTCAGTGGGCTTTGGGTGCGTCCAAGTCACGGGGGCTTGTGAAAGCAGCCCGCCAGGCCCAGCCTCCCAGCTCTGGCTCAGTATGGCTGGGCTGGGGCTGGGCTGGGGCTGGGCTGCTGGGCTGGGGCCGACAATTAGCATTTCTAACGTGTTCCCAGGTGATGCTGCTGCTGGCCCAGGAGCCACGCGGTGGGAGGCGCTGCTATCGTGGCACTCTCCTTGCTCCCAGCGCCTCCTATTCTTCCCTGGCTCTGCCCTCTGCAATGGCTGCTTCCTCTACCATTTTCCCTTCAAAGTCCAGCCGCAAGCCACTTGCTCCAGAAACCTGCACGGACTCTCCAAGGCCGAATCCTCGGTGCCCTCCTGAGAATTTCCCCCTTCCGTGGTCACTGCAGCTGCTTACTGAGCTCAGCCTGCCGCTCTGGATTGGGAGCCCTGGAGGACGGTCTCCAGTTCCCGCTCCCTGCTCCCTGGTATGTGTCCCTCTGCCCTCATCTCCCTGCCGTGTGAGAGGGAGGCCCTTCTGGGGGAGAGTTCCCACCTGCTCCTCCACGGGCTTTCCTCACCGTCCAAACCCCATCTCACCCTGGGCTCCCTGGCACCTCTGAACATCCTGGTTCCAGCAGGTTCGGGCCCACTGTTGTACTGACATCTGGCCATCAAACAAGTTGAAATTCTTTCTCTGACAAAGCAATATGCAGTGTGAAGTTTTTAAAAGGCCTGTTGTATCAAGAGGCTCAAATAAGCAAAATCAAGCCCCAGAACGGCAATGCACACAGCGGTGGGTCAGGGGCCAGGAGGCTCAGTGCTGGGATCCTGCCTCCACGGCCAGGTGAGTGGCCTTGGGCAAGTCACTCTGTTCCTTCCTGCGCCAGGGGAGGGAACTGGATACGTGATCTCTAAGGTGCTTTCCAGCTCTCAGATTCCAAGATTGCAGAATCCAAGTGCATCTAGAGATGCTCAGCTAGGATACCCAGACTTCTAGCATGAGACTGCCAGGTCTGGTGGGAAATCTGCTCTTCCTGTGAGCTGTTTTCTAGTTTTATCTCTGCATGTGGAATCAGAGGCAACTCCCTATAGACTCCAGGTGAGTCGAGTGATCGAGGTAGCTGCAGAAGGAAATGCTGGAACTAAATGGTAACACACAGAAAAAGGTATATAGACCAGGGTTTCAATCAGCATCACTACTGCGTGGCTTTCACCAAATTATTTAACTTCTCTGAGCCTCAGTTTTTTCATCTATAAAATGAGAGCAAAAAACAGTATCTACCTTATAAAACTACTATGAGAATTAACAGAAAAAAATTACTAGCAAATACCTAGCACAGCACAGATGTTCAGCAAGGGTTAGCTCTGCTCCCTCCGGACCCTTTCAGTCCATCTCTGCTGCTAGGCTGGCCCCTAGATGAGGAAGACATTTTTGACTCTGAACCCTACAGTCCTTCTGAGGAGCTTCTGGCCACTCCTATGGCCTTGCTTGTCATTCATTCATTCATTCATTCAACCTGTGTTTATTGAGCTTTTACTGGGTGCCAGATAGGATGAAAAGGGTAAGTACAGATAGTTAAGACACAGCCCCTGTCCTCAAGGAACAGGAGCTCTGCTTTAGTTAGGGATAGGGACAAATCAACAACTATGATATGGTGGGATAAATGTTACCAGGGCTAAGCACCGGGTCTAAGCACATAGGAGAGGCCAGAGGAGACTTCCTCGGCCGAGTTGATATCATAAGGGTGAGGAGTATTGGCCTCGCTAAGTGGTGACAGGGAAGAGAATTCTGGGAGGAGGGAAAATGAATCTTGAGAGGGGACCAGGATCATACTACCAAAGGTCTATGTCCTACAATATGGAGTTTAGTCTTTAACTTAGGAGCAATGCAAAGGCACTACAAGGTTTTAAGCAGGGGAGTGGCAGGATCAGCTTTGTATTTATAAGGACCACTCTTGCTGCCGTGCAGAGAACGGATGAATGGGGAGGCTGGCAAAACTAGAAGAACGGAGAGTAGTCCGGAGAGCTGATCCAAAATGATGCAACTGAAAGTGGTGACAGTAAGGAATTTGAGAGACGTGCACAGGACACTATCTACAAAACTCAGCAATGAATTGGATGACAAAGTGACAGACGGAGGAATCCAGAATGATGAGATTTCTGGCCTTGTCACACAAATGGGTACTGATATCATTAACTGAGACGAAGAACACAGGAGAGAAGGGGCAGACTTGGGCGGGGGGGCGGCTGGGGCGGGGGGTGAAAACAGTTTTAGGAGAGACAGGACTGGTAAGTCTGGAGGAAAGAACTGTTAAAGGTGGGGGATACCTGACCCTACTCAATATTGCAGAGAAAGAACCAATAGAGGAAAAGGGGGTCAGTAATCCGTGGCATGAGGCTCCGGAAGACAGTAAAGGGCATGTGACCCAAAGCAATGGGAGATGACAGCGTGAGGCCATCTCACCTCTTGGGATGGCAGGAAGGAGGCAGCCACAGGTATGCAGACACCTCAGGTCTTTCTTGCTCCAGGAGCCATGCCCTTCCCCTCGCCCATTGCCTCTGATCCATGCGGTTGGTCCTCATAGAGACCCTCAGGCAGTTGGTAAGTTAGTTCTTCCATTTAGTGAGACCACCTGGAACCAATAGCGGGTCTTAGATAAGTATACGTGCTTCTGCTTCTCATCTGTGAAATGGAGACAGACAACTCAAAGGGTGGGTTGTAAGGACTCGGTGAAGCCATGTCTGAACCTGTGAACGTGCCCAGAACAGTGCCCAGCACACAGGATGCTGTCCTCGCTGTTAGCTAGCCTCCTTCCCAGGCCCCCAGTGTGCGGTGCGCGCTGAGGACACTGGTTCACCTGGGGAGTTCCAGGGGCGCCTCCTCGTCCGAGCAGGCTTCCTGTTTGTCAGCCCCTTTCAGAGCCGGACTCCTTTTTCAGCTGCCCATTAAAGTCCTATTTCCAATTTTCTGTTCATTTGCAAATTCACTTCCACAGTACATGGCACCCATGGGTAGCCTCTTTGAACTTGAATCTTAACATTCTCAGATGCATTCTTATTTTGGGGTTGCAGTTTTTTTACCGCTATAATCCTGGGTTTGCAGGGCTAAATGCAGTGGCTTCCTACAGATAAAAGGACTCTGCTTTGCCCCCAGTGAACTCTCAAACCCTTGGGTTGCCTCTGTTTCTCCTTTACACACATTCATCTTGTATTCACTCCCTGCAGCCTGACTTCAATATCATGAGTACTCGTGGAATGATCAGTTGTTGGTTACTCCCCAAGCACGGAGCCCTCTTTATTTATGTTTTTATGCTTTTGAATGGAAGGACTGAGCTGAGCTCTCAGGTTCTCCCTCAACAGAAGGTCCAGCCACTCTGTCTTGTGCCTGTGTCGTTTGTTCGGGTCCAGCAGTCCTGTCGGCCACTGTTGCACCCAGTGCCCCGTGCCAGGCCCAGGGAGGTGGGCGTCAAGGATGGAGGGCGTCCTGGAAGCTCTGGGCCTTCAGTCCCATCACGGCCGCCAGGAGCCAGTGGGAAGCAGAAAGGAGAAAAGTGTCCCAGTGGGGTGGGAAGAGCCATCCTCATTTAGTATTTAGACTCTAAATTTTCAATTATTTATTCGCTATGAGCCCATTTTCAGGGTAGCCACTATGACCCTGGGTCCTTGGTGAGTGATGAAATGGAAAGGGTATGACCGCGCAGCCCCCTGGCAAGTGAGGCGACCAGATAATGTCATTCCTGGCTTAAAGCACCCCTGTGGCCTCCCATCTCCTTTAGGAGGAAATCCAAAGTCCTGCCCAAGCTGCCCCTCCTGCAGTGTCAGACTGTCCCTGGCCTTGCGCCTCCCACCACACCTGCCTAAGGCTTCTGCGCTCTCTGTGGCTGCCGCCTGGGCAACTTTCCCTTCTTGGGGAAAGTGTGTGTGAGACAGAACTTCCTACTGGTTCTGTTTCTCTGGAGAACCCCCAAATAATACATGCACTTTGCAGGATGTTATAGGACTCATTGTTACTAATAATCACCGTAATTTATTGAGTGCCACCCACCTTGTTAAGGGTTTACCATGCATTCCCTCATTTAATCCTCACCATGACTTTATGAGCTGGTACTATTGTCCCCTGTGTATAGTGAGAAAGCAGATACTTAGACTGACATCACTCACAGTTAGTAAAGGTGCAACCACAACTTGACTTTTAACCACCCCCTCATTCCCTCTCCACTGAGTGCCTAACTAAGGGATGCTTTTCCTGCTCAATAAATGTTTTTCCACCCCCACCCTAAATAACTGAAGCATGTTCAGTCACTTAATTCGGGCATTTGATTTTTAACCAGAATTTTGTTTTTTATTTTTTCCATCATCTGGTTCTATATTGCCTAGGAGCTTCCAGGAGAGGGATTGGGGAGGAGGGTGTGTGCAATCCTCAGACCACCTCACATAGACCCGACCCCCCCAAGACTCAAGTCTGCCTGCCCGGCAGGAACGCCCCAAGCAAGCCTGGTCTGCAAGGCCACAGGCAGCCCTGGGGCGAGGCCGGCAGAGCTCCCTGGAAATCAAACTCTCTTGGTTCCCTCAAGGGAGCCTTGTTGCTGCAGAATTTCTAGGTCCCCGGTTTCATGGGGAGCAAACAGGCTTGATGGTTGGGTTTATGGAGGAGAGAGATGTGTGCGAGGCCAATTACTCCGACTTTGACAGTCCCATTTCGAACCTGTCCACTTGCTTCTCTTTTTCCTGATAAGCTCAGACACTAAAGCGAGCTGCCCGAATGGCCTGCTTCCAGGGAAGCAGAAGGTGGGGGAGAGCTGGGGCCTGCAGGGTGCTGCGGCTGTGGGGCAGGTGCCAGAGAAATGCCGCTCAGCATTCACCACACGTTTAACCCCACCTGCCCTGGTGTCACCTGGGGTGGGGCCCTGGGCCTGCTCTGGGGAGCAGGAGCCCTCGGTGAGAGGCCACAGTCCTTCTGTAACGGTGCTCCTGACTCTTGTGCTACTGCATGCTTCCCAGAAAATCCCCTGCATCCATGAACGAACTCTTCTTCTAAGTCAGAAAGAGAAAGATGGAGTAGAGGTGTTGTTGTGTCTGATTAATAAAAGCTTTTGGGGACAGGTAAATATGCAATTTTCTTGTATGCAAATTAGAATGAATTGTACAGCAGCAGGTTCCACTTAGCACTTGGCTAAGAGCTTTGCCTCCATTGTCTCCTTGGACATTCCCACCGTCCTATGAAGCATGTACTGCTGGGCAGACGATGGCCCAATGGCTTGAGAGATGCAGGGACTTGCCCAGTGTCACATGGCTATAAGCAGCATAACTGCTACTGTAGGCTTGCACCAGCAAAGGAGCCTCAGCAGCAGTGATGTCTTGGCAAATATGGGGAGGGCTTGTGACTCTGATCATCATTAGCTTCTGCTGGGAAATGTGCCTAAAGAAATGCTAGAAACAGTGAAGTCATTCCCTCCCTCCCTCCCTCCCTCACTCACTCAGTCAACAAACACAGGCACTTACACTGCATGGGGTCTAGATGCTAGAAATAAGACCTAGTTCCGGTCTGACCAAATAACAGGCTGCCATTGTATGGGAGGTAAAACACTGTAAATGCCGAATTCAGCAAAACCTTCCCTGATGGATCTCTCTTCTCCTTTGTCCTAAAAACTCATAACACTGGTTTTTGTTTTTAAAATGTTTTTATTCTATGGACTTCTGACTTTGGTTAGCAGATGTTTATTTTGTTAGTAATCCTTCCCATGCCCCCTTAACCCATATAGACTGCAAACTTCTTGAGAGTAGCGCTTCTGTACTTACCAGCCACTCAGTAAACATGCTCTGGTGTCATGCAAATCCTTTCTGATACCTAATACTTTCCCTCATAGAATCAAAATGTCTACCTTTCAGGAGATCATCAGTTTCATTTCTGAGCATTGAGTTGCATGCTCTCATTTTTCCTATCACTTTTCTTTCTCTTGGATCTAAAGAATGATAATGTATAAGATGACTTGAAATTAAGCTCTTTAAGTCTTCTGTTCCTGCAAACCCAAGGAAATTAGGAATGTTTTTCAGGGATACATTAGCTTTAAGAATTTGTTTCCAAACTCTATATGTGTTCTCTCTCTCCACACCCCCACCCCTTCTTTCTCTTGCAGTCTCTCAGATCACAGTATGATTTTTTCAAATTCATACAGTTCCTTCTGGGCTGTGAACAAAATCTAGGGGACTGAGGGAGATCATTGCCCCCCACCTATTATTCCTTAGGGTTCTCAGGCCCTGGCTATGTTCTTATTGAAACCCAAGATTCATTAAGTACTTCCTAAAGCTAGAGGTTTGGAGAAGGAGAAGGGAAAGCTGTAGGAACTAAACCAGCTGCCAGTTTGATGATCATAGTACAGAGCCAATAGAGGGCCAGTCATGGGGCGGGGAAAGGCAGAGGTGAAATTGTAAGAAAAAGAGCTCCCTTCCTCCCTGGGCAGAGGGAGCCATGCCCATTGGCCGCCCTCCAGCCCAGTATGACCTTGGAGCTGGAGCTGCGCAGCGAGGGAGGAGCCAGTTGTTCCCCTAAGCAGTGCCTGGTACCTGGCCAGGAGGCCCAGCACCCCAGTGGCATCACAGGTGGCTCTGTTGGGCCTCTTACACATTTGATTCCTGGTCAGACTGGCCCGGCCTCAGAAAGAGGCCCTGGGAGCAGCTCCTTTGAGGGAACCTGTGGAGGTGGATACAGGGCGGAGAGCCCTTCGCTCCTGTCGCAGGATGGCTCTCAGGAGAGGTGTAACTGCTCCATCACCTTCCACCTAATTACAGTGCTCAGTTCTTGGGTCGGTCCCACTCTCAAGAAGGGCCAGCACAGCCCCGGGCTGGCACAACAGGCAGTTTGCCTGCACCAAAGCCTCTCTCCACCTACCCCTGCTCCCCGGTATAAAATTCATACCCCCGTACTTTTTCCCTCCAGACAACCCCTGTGAGGAGGAAGTGTCCTCTGAGAGGGTAGGTCTCAGCCTGGAATGTCTGGTGTGCGGATCCCACCTGGAAGGCAGGAGGGTGTTGGGAAATAGAGGACTCGCAGGGGTGAGTCTCAATGCGCAGGTGGGTTAGAAGAACCTGCAGCACCAGATGCTCCCTACACACTGAGGCAGGTAAAGGTCGGGGAGGAGAAAGTTTGCGAGAGTTGGCAAGAACAGGCAGGGCACGTAGCCCTGGGCAGCAGGGCCTGAGGGCTCTGGCTGAACTGGGAGCTTGTGTCCCATGTAAAGAGGCAGCCACTGACCCGTCCCAGGCCTTTGGTGCTGCGTGGGAACATGGGCCCCCCCTGCCAGGTTTTTGCTGTCTGCTTTTTGAGATTCTTTTTTTTAAGAGAAGAACAGAACCAATCAGTTTTTTTCCCCATGTTGACAACTAATTTAATCATTTTAAACACTGTGTGGCCCTGCAGAATACAGGCGAAGTGAAATAACTATGGGCCCCACTTGGTTACTAGGGAACACTGAAGGAAGAGTCCACTCAAGGCCAAATCTGCTTCCAGGGGCGCTGAAACACCACCCTTCCCAGCTCTAACACACAACACACAACCATTTAACCTGCAGGAGGCCCTTAATCAATCAAGCCAGGAGCAAAGTGCAACATTGTCAGCCTCTTTATACCTCGGATCCATATCTTCACCCTGAAAACAGTTCAATCCATTCTTTTTTCTTTTTCCTCTTCTAGCTGAAAAAACAAAACAAAAACAAAAAAACAACAAAAACAACAATAAAAACCTAAACCTGCAAATCTTTCCCCAGAAAGTTTCTCTGGAGAGGCAGCACTTAATTTTAGAGACCTTTGCTTCCAGGTCATTAGTCAGGAATGTTCCAGGTGGATCCCCAAGCCAACATGTTTTGAACTTGGACAAAAGCCCTGAATGACCTTGGGCAAGGTACTTAGCCTATCTGATTTCCTTCTTCTGCACGCTAAGAAAAACTACTGCAGTGGGAGGAAAGCACAAAACCAAGAGCTCTGATGGTTCATCTTTCAGACCCTGTGGGCCTCAGTGTCCCCTACAAAAATATTCCTGGAACAGGTCTAAGGCCCTTGGGGGCTCTACCAGGCCTCTGCTCAGAGCAGGCCCCTCTGGGAACTCAGGAATGCCCCCTGGCCAAAGTGTGAAATGGGTGATGTTTGAATTCTTTGAGCTTTATCCCACCTCCTGTTATCTGATGCCCTTGCTGAACTCTCCACACCCCAGGGACACTTCATTGATTCAACAGCCTGGTTATTTTACTAAATGACAAGCAAGGTATATGTATACAGACACATAAAGAAAATATTAGGTACATGTGAATATCACTTGTACCAAAAACTACGGAGTGAATTTGTGCCCCCCTTTTTTTCAAGGTTCAGGAGGTACCAATGCCCGCTTTTAGAGATCACATCCAGGACTTTCATGCTGAATGCCACGAAGTGTTTAGTGTTTGGGACTATCTCCTCATCCTGACTTGGAAGCAAGTTTATTTATTCAGCATAAAAGGAAGTATTTGAACTCACAGAGTGTGATTCTCTGCAACTTTTCAAAGCAGCAAGACTGGACAGACAACTTTTAGGACAATAAGACATATTTCCCTGTTCTGAGTACCACCTTGCTATTTGGAGAGCCAAAGATTTGCCACCCTGAAGCTGCCTTTGGGGATATTGATTCTAAGCTGTTTATTAAGAAACAAAAGACTCAGAAAGAACCTTTGACCCCCTCCCCTTTCCTGCCCAATAGATTCAGAGAGAAAACCCTGCTTCCGGAAGGCAATCTTAGGCTGTGCCTAAGCCTACTGTGAATTAAGTATGGCAAATAGGAAGACCTCAGGAAACAGCCTGTCCACTAAATTCCTACCCCCGTGTGCCATTGCTTCTGAGTTGCCCAAGAATTTGCCTGCCATGTGTGTTCCTTCTTCCTCAACTACCAGTAAATCACCCAGTCTCATTTCTGAAATTTTCTCCTTTGTCCAAAAATGCCAAATATACCCAATGTTGCCTCACCGTCTTTGGGGTTTTCATGCTTGTGTGAATTCCCCATGCACATGTACTGAAAATTTTAATTTTCTCCTGTTAATCTGCCTCTGTTAATTTGATTATTAGCCCAACTAGAAGAACTTAGAAGGTGGGAGAAAAAGTATTCATTTTTTTAAAACCCATACACTATCTTACCTAGACAATTATAGCTATATAGGAGATCAACATTAAAAAGGACATGAAGTTTAGTGAATATAGATGATATATATTTAAATGATAAAAATGAGCCTTTCCCCCCTAAAAGTCACTTCTATTGCATCTTCATTCAGTTTTGAACCACTCTTTCATGGAACTAAACATGTAAACAAGTTTTTGTGAATTTCACAATATTGCCTAGGTGAATGGAACCCTTTTCCCATCCTATTCTTATTACTTTCTTAGGTTATACCAGCCGTGGGCAAACTACGGCCAGCGGGCCGGATCCGGCCCGTTTGAAATGAATAAAACGAAAAAAAAAAAAAAAAAGACCGTACCTTTTTATGTAATGATGTTTACTTTGAATTTATATTAGTTCACACAAACACTCCATCCATGCTTTTGTTCCGGCCCTCTGGTCCAGTTTAAGAACCCATTGTGGCCCTCAAGTCAAAACGTTTGCCCACCCCTGGGTTATACAGACCCAGCTGGCATTTTGTAATGACAGATTTGCACACACAAAAAAGAATTTAGGGCAAGAACAACATGGGGCTGTAAGGTACTATAGGGCATGCATTGCACATGGTTTATATTTCTTTCTTTCTACCCCTCCTCAACATTTACATGGGACACCACCCCCCCACCCCCACCCCCACCCCCTCCTAAAGAAGGTGTCAGAGAAATTGCTGAATCTGCAGAAGAACTGAACAGAGGGCAGTCCAGCAAATGCTTTAGTACATGATGCATGAGAATTAGAATCAAACAACAGGCAGGTGGAAAGGCTGTCTGCAAGCTGAACCCCAGCTACTCCAGCTCTGGGCAGAGGGCACAGCAAGTTCCCTGCACCTCACCCGCGTTCATTTGCTGTATTGGAGCTCCTTTCTGATACTGTTTTCAGGGCACAGTTTCACTATGTTCCCAACTCATCCCCTCTCTAAGAAGTGAGTGATTATCTGAAAGCCCCTCCTGGCTTCTTTTCTCCCGAGAAGGTACTCATTGATCACTTCCCTCTGGATTCTCCCCTAATACTTACAGCCTTGCGTTATTCACTTAGACGCTGCTCATGGAGGGAGGACATGCAGAGTGAATTCCACGCAAGCTCTCTTCTAAGCCAGTGAATGGAAACCGGCACCATGCTATCTCAGACAGTGCTTGGTGGATGCTCAAAGCCTCCCATGACCCCTAGATTTTTTGTTTTTCTATTCTTAAGCATAACCCATCATTCATCCACCTTTATTTATGCAGCTTGCGTTTTTCCTGACCCTTCTTTTTTGCCCTGGTCCCTACCTAGACAGTGGAGCAATTAGAACATGCTAATGTAACTTTTACACCTGTTGTTCCTGGAGCTGGAGCCAGTATGACCCGCTGTTACTACTGGGTTTTTCCTCTAGATCAGTGGTTCTCAACCTGTGGGTCGCGACCCCTTTGGGGGTTGAACGACCCTTCCACAGGGGTCGCCTAAGACCATAGGAAAACACATATATAATTACATATTGTTTTTGTGATTAATCACTATGCTTTAATTATGTTCAATTTGTAACAATGAAATTGGGGGTCACCACAACATGAGGAACTGTATTAAAGGGTCGCAGCATTAGGAAGGTTGAGAACCACTGCTCTAACTGGATGCATTCTCACCACGTGGTCCTGTCCACCATGGGCAGCTCCTGGAAAAGACAAATCCATACTTGTTTTGTTTCATAGGACTGTTTCTAGGAATTGAACGGGTTGACTGGTTGGAGTGAAGGACCTTGCGTTGAAAGCATGTAAGTGACTTTCCAAGAGACTCCAGTGTCTTCCCTTCTCAGACATGTCACAGTTGCCACTCTCTCTCTCTGAACTCCATGCTAATATTACACCTATACGAGCTTGTTGTGCTGCTGCTCTGTTCTTTTCTGGGTGGGAGATACTGCGATGCAGGTATTTGTTAATTTACATTTAGGCCATTTGCCAACGTTTAGCTCCCTCCTGTAACCAGATGCTGTTTCACATATCTACAAGTTAGTGTAGAACTTCTCCTTCACAACGGGGCTTGTTGGAATCAAAGACCCAGGGAGAGGCAAGGAGTTGATTTTAGGACCCCAGTTTGAGGAAGGCAAGTGACGGAGGATGCACCACAAAATTAATTTTGGAGAGAATTGAGATTGAAGTTAGTAATTCATTGGTATAACAAATATTCATTGGATATATAAGCAATGAATAAAACTGGAAAGTGGACAAACTAGAACAGCAGACAATTAAGAACTCTAAGTCATGGAGACCCAAGAACTCTTTGAGAAGAAATGAAAACTATCTGGAAATAGAAATTTTATATATCAACTCTTTTCTTCTTTTTCCTTTTTTATGTTCTAAAATAGGATTCTTTCATCAGAGGCATCAGTGAAGCCTGATGGGGGCATCATAGGAGGAGAGTCAATGCTGTAATGCTGTCCAGGTACAAGGTTACAGAGGAGGAGGAGAGGGAACGTGTGGCCTCTTCCCGTGTGGCCCTGCCCACTAGATCCTGGGTTGTGTGTGTTGTTGTTTTAAGGGACTAAGAAACCATATCAAGGGAAGTCAACAGGAATGTAATTCCAAAACCTCATTTTCGAGGCCAAGTAACTGACCAAGACCCTGCCACAGAGTAGATACCCTGTGTTAGCTGAATTCTATTAAAATGTGTATTATCTATTATCACAAAGAAGCACTAACGTAAGTAGCAGAATTAGAAAACATTCTAATAATGCTAAAATAGAATGAAGAATGAGCAAGTCACTTAAGATTTAAAAGTGTTATTTATAAATTTGTTTAAAAATGAATTAGTGTAGAAATTTATTTTAAAAAATAGTGTAGAAATAAACTAAAAATGAGCTTAGAACTTCTGGCCCCTGGCGGGTGGGGTAGAATCTGAGGTGTATGCTTGGAATTTGCCTGCCATGTAATCTTGAAAAGAAATTAGCTGTGAATGGGCCACATTTTCAAAATTTTGATCAAATGTTTTATGGCTTATTGAAAAGGACTTCCCACTTAATGGACCAAATCCTTTCTATAGCATTTCCAGCTAAATGCTTTCTTCCTTTTTTTTAAAAAAGCACCACATACAATTTCAAGGAAGCATTATTTTAAGGCTCAAGTTTATACCAGTTAACAAATTTTCTGAGAAGATATAAACTCCAGACATTCAAAAGAGTTTAATGTAACCACATTTTAAAGGAAACTTAAAGTTAACATTATAGTTTGCTAAAGAAATTCCTAATTCTGTCCTATTTTGTTTAACTTTACCTCCTGGGATGTTTTCAATTATTTCAAGAGATTGTAGAATCCACTCTCAAAGTAAAAATAATTTAAATTCATTTAAAAATAATTTAAATAAACATTACTAGATAACATGTAGCACTTGGAATGGGAAGAAAGACTAAGGGTTTTGTGAACTTTAACAATAAACACTAAGGGTTTAAAATGACTGAACATTAAGCAGTGTTTTTCTGGTGACTGTCATGCCTCCCCTCCCCCGCTCAACCTTGTGACTGATCAGCGGAAGGTCCCTGTCTTACACTTCAACAACACCACCCTTACTCTATACGTGTTTGCTCATAGTAAATTCTCACAAAAATATGGACCATAATAACTCGGATACTCCAACATGCTTAGAATACAGAAATTTTAGGAAAACGAAAAGAAGCTGCTATGGACTGACTGTCCTCCCACCCCCCATCTCTCTCCCCTCCCCCCTAATTTATATTTTGAAGCCCAAACCCCAATGTGATGGAATTTGGAGGCAGGGCCTTTGGGAGGAAATTGGGGTCAATTTAGGTTCTGAGAATGGGGCTCTCATGATGGGATGAATGCTTTTATAAAACCCTGGCTGGTGTGGCTCAGTTGATTGAGCTTTGTCCCATGCACTGAGTTGTCCCATGTCCCAGGTTACTGGTTTGATTCCAGGTCAGGGCACATGCCCAAGTTGTGGGCTCGATCCCCAGTCGGGAGCGTGCAGGAGGCAGCTGATGGATGTTTGTCTTTCACATGCATGTTTCTCTCCCTCTCTCTCTAAATTCAATAAAAACATATTAAATTTTTTTTTTTAATAAACAGAAGACACAGGAGATTCTGTCTTCCGCCCTGTATGCATGCAAGCAGCAAAGAAAGGCATGTGAGGACCTAATGAGATGACAAACCGGGAAGAGGACCTCCTCAGGAACTCCATCAGCTGGAACCAGGATCTTGGACTTCCCAGCCTCCAGAATTGTGAGAAACAAGTGCCTGTTGTTTAAGCTACTCTGTCTGGTTTATGATATTTTGTTATAGCAGCCAGAGCTGACTGAGACAGAGGCCCTCACAAACCAGCTGTTTTTACTGACCTGGCTTAGAAATTGTAGAGAACAAATGATCATCTTTATATGTAGTAGGCAGACCCTATTTGTTAATGTCATTACTTGCCCGGACCCTAGATCTCTACTATGAGTGTCAAATCTTTATTGATCACCTACTTATTCTGGGCAAAGGTCAAATTCCAACTGTATGAAAGCTCTCAATTTTTAAACTACAAGTCTCTAGAAAAAAAATCCTAGCTTGGAAGATCAGTAGGGTTTCAACAGCTGTAACTCCCCACACTGCTGTCTTAGACCCTCTGGGTTACTTCTTTTATTTACTACTTGGGGTGTATACATGAAATCTTAGTACAGTACTCCAAGTGCTAACTTTTTTTAAATAATAGGAAAACATAAATATTAAATAAATTAACATTTGCTAAAGTCTCAAAGGAGGGCACGAATAAAGATATTTGATACAGAATTTCAGAGGAGGAAATAGTCAAGTTAAATTGGAAAAAGGAAAAAACAACACAAAAATAGCCATCCAACAGCCCAGGTAAGAGCTTGAACCAAAGTAGTAGTGGCGATGATGAGAGTGTAAAAAATAATATAAACAGAGCCAATCCAAGTGGAGTCAGAGCTGCCATGCCAGAGGATCTGCCTTCTACATCTTACTCCTCAAACCTTGGGAATGTTCAAACTGGACAAAATAACTTTAGACTGGGCCTAAAGAAGCATTGTTTGCAAAGATAGCAAGAAAACAAACATTATGACAACCTACTGAAAATAAAGACATTCTTTAGAATTAGCATCACTATGTTAACTTATTTGCACCTACAGAGATTTCTTCCTTAGCTTCATACCCATAGAAATTCCTTCTACTCCTGTCATTGATCTCCTTCCCTTTCTCATAAATACCTCCAGCCTTCACCTCCTATTCAGAACAGTACTCAGGTCTATACCTGAATCAGTGCTTCCCAAACTGCTATATATATATTTTTTAAATCTCAAATTCTTGTTGCTTCTCACTTTGGCCTTTTATTTTTAGGTTAACAAGAGCAAAGAAGAAAGAAGAGACATTAACCAACGATAGAGATATTCAAAGACCCACCGAGTCTTAGTGACTGAGTGGATGCTAAGGGATGGTCCTAGAGCAGTGGTTCTCAACCTTCTGGCCCTTTAAATACAGTTCCTCATGTTCCACATCTAAATTCCAACCATAAAATTATTTTTGTTGCTACTTCATAACTGTAATGTTGCTACTGTTATGAATCGTAATGTAAATATCTGATATGCAGGATGGTCTTAGGCGACCCCTGTGAAAGGGTCGTTCGACCGCCAAAGGGGTCGCGACCCACAGGCTGAGAACCGCTGTCCTAGAGGAATCCACAAAGATTGAGGTTTTGAATCTAAGAGACTGAACTGTATATACTAATAGGGTATGGCAATGGGAGGAAAGAGCCATTGGTAGATCAGGGGGTGAAGTGGAAGTGGATGATTCTGACTTTTTTACCTGTTGAGTTTGAGATGACAGTCATGTTTATAGCATGACAAAAGGCAGGCATTGGTGAGACCTGCTTTCCACACCGATGACTGGTGTTCCTTGGTTCACTGTAGCCTTTTATATTTGGGCTGAGCAAATCCAGATGTGAAGTTAACTCTTGACTAACTGAGCACCCGAACTTTAACAGCTGGTTAGCGACAGAAAGAAAAAAAAAAAAAGGAGAGGCTTTAAAATAAAACAGGTCCCCACCAAAATGTTTAAGCAGTACGTTGTGAAAGTGTGGCAATTTCTGCTTAGAGAATAGACCATCCTGTGGTCAACCTCTACCTATACCCTAAGTGAAGAGCTAAGAGAGCTAGGAGTCACTAGCAAATCCCCACATGGAGAAGCCAGTTACCAGGAAGTGTGTCCTAGCAGTCCCCGAGGGAGCCGCCGGGTTTTGGAGCAGAAGCCACAATCCCTTTATCATATAATAAGTACTTTCCTAGAAAGATGTGCATATTTGCACATCTAAATTGCTAGCCTATTATTTCAATGAGGCTTTGTTTTGAAATAATATAGATTTGCCTTAATCAAGAAAATTAAATGAATCTGAACTAAAAACTGGAAACCAACAACCTAAGACATTACTTCTATTTTGACTATATTAACAGGTTGCATGTTTCTTTAAAAAAAAAATATTTGAGCCCTGGCTGGGTGGCTTAGTTGGTTGGAGAGTCATCCCGTGCACCAAAGGGTATGGGCTCAATTCACAGTCAGGGCACATACCTGGGTTGCGGTTCAATCCACAGTTGGGGTGCGTATGGGAGGCAATTGATCAATGTTTCTCTCTCACATCGATGTTTCTCTCTCTCTCTCTCTCTCTCTCTCTCTCTTCCTTCCTCTCTCTCAAAAATCAATAGAAACATATCCTTGGGTGATGATTAAATATCTATCTATCTATCTATCTATCTATGAAAAGCATTGCAAACACAGAGAAAGTTAGAGAAGATAAAATATCAAATACTTAGAGTATATCTACTAGAGGCCCGGTGCACGACATTTGTGCACTGGGGGAGCGGGGGAGAGGGCGTCCCTCAGCCTGGCCTGTGCCCTCTTGCAGTCTGGGACCCCTCGGGGGATGTCCACCTGCCAGCTTAGGCAGGAGAGGCAGTAGAGGCAGTAGAGGCTTCCACCACCACCACTGCGCTTGCCAGCCATGAGCCCAGCTTCAGGCTGAGAGGCACTCCCCTTGTGGGAGTGCACTGACCACCAGGAGGCAGCTCCTGCATTGAGCGCCTGTCCCCTGGTGGTCAGTGCTCATCATAGCGACTGGTCGTTCTGCCATTCGGTCGATTTGCATACTTGCCTTTTATTATATAGGATCACTTGGATGCAACAAATGCCATATTTGCTTCAGTTTTTAAAGGGAAATTAAATGTTATAGATATATTTGATGTTCCTTGTCTACCTTCTCAGATTCTATTTCCTACCCTAGTTTCTCAGGGGTTATTGCTATTCTGAAATTGGTATGTTTTTCCTGTGCATGTTTAATGCATACATATGTCCCAATATGTACCCTGTAATATTATTTTATATGTTTGTAATTGCACATAAATGAACATTACATTGTATTTACCATTCTCTATCTTATTTATATATTTTAGTGTGCTTACCCATTCTGCCACTAAAGGACATTTAAATTGTTTCCAGTTTTTCCCTGGAATATCAGAATTCTTTCTTAGCCAAAACTCAAGGACTCAGGTCTAACATCTGGTGCCATTCACCATTAACATCTGTACGAGTTTTCCTCTGTGTGTGGGGCTTTTCTAGAGGATCTTAGTAGATGTGGAATTGCTGGGTTTCAGGAAAGGTACATCTGTCTTTACCTTAACTATTCCTCAAAATGATTGCTCAAAGTACTCACCTCCTGACATTGTGTAAGGGCTCCTGATAGCCTTCACTTGTTGAACATTTAAATTTTTGTCAACATAGGGGTGTTTTCATTTTTATTATCCAATAGTGAAGCTTCTTTCAAAATATCCAAGCTTTCCTGGGTCAGTTAGAAGTTTGTTTGCCTCTCGTTAACTAAGACAGAGGGTTCCAGAAGGGCAATATATGAGTCAGGCAGAGCAAATTAAGCTAGGACTAAGAGCTCCTGCCAAAGACAGATCAATCTGAGATTAAGATAAAGCATACTTGAAGTTAAAACCAATGGGAAAGAATGAATGATTTTTAAAAATTGATTCAGAACAGGTTTACAGGTATGTGGTAGAGCTCTTTATTGAGCGCCTTTCAGATCTTATCGCATCAATACCTATGAGTCCAACAAGAAACTTCCAGGAAAAATCAGTGAAACTATCATCAGAGCTAGTGCCTGGACACAAACTGGACCTGTCCCTAAAGCTTTGTGATGGCAAATAGATGGTGATAACTTGGGGCATTTGTAGTGGATCCTTTAGCATTCACCTGGGAGAAGAGAACACATATTTAATAGAAGGTGAACATATTGAAATTTGTAGTTCAGTTTATTAATCTAAAGAATAGGAGTTTGGCTTCTGTGCTGGGGAAAAAGTTGGGACTCAGATAAACAACAATTCCTAGTTAGTATCAGATATATTTAGTATTTAGTAAGTTCATAACTGTAACAACTAGCTGAGCAGCTACTACATTCCAGGCATTGCAGCAAGTCGTAGGCAAACAGCAGTGAAGAATTAGACCAAATCTCAACGGTCAAAAAGCTCACTTTCTAGCACAGGCTGGCGCGGCCTGTGGTTAGAGTATCGGCCTGAGCACCCAGGGTCGCAGGTTCTGATTCCTGGTCAAGGGCATGCGCCTGGGTTGCAGGTTTATACTTGGCCCCAGTGGGGGCACATTTGGGAGGCAACCGATCGATGCCTCTCTCTCACATCACTGTTTCTCATTCTCTCTTCTCCTCCCTTCTTCCTTTCCATTCTTTCTGAAAATCAATGGGAAAAAAATATCCTTGGGTGAGGATGTAAATTTTTTTTTTTTTAAAAGCTCACATTCTAGAAGGAGAAGACAAACAATAAATAAATAATCCACCATCTGGTGTGTCAGGTGATAGATGCAATTGAGAAAAGGCAGGGTAAAGGGGTAAAATGGGAAGTGAGCCGCCTAGTCAATGCTGCTTTCTCCTGCTCATTTCCAGGCAACGGTGGGGATCATCTTCCGAGTCACTGAACTTCTAACTTTCTTAAGCTGTGAAATGGGAAAAATAATAATGGAACTGTGCATGGTTTCACTTATTTGTGTGCTAGAATGCAGGTTTAAACAGTCTTTCCAAACTTTGATTTGTTTAGAACTTTAAAGCAGAGGAAAAGGCAAGATTGCTGGAAGGCTTGCCGATTTAACATTGACAAAATATTTGGAAGTCGTCCAAAATTATAGGCTTTAGTGAAATGAAAAGGGACTTCATTGGGAAATTACACACACACACACACACACACCTACGTACACTAGAAAAAGCAATGGGCAGAGACCCTCAGGAGGCTCAGAAGGTAGTTTAGGCTCTATTCTTCCATAGCCGTGGAAATCCTGCAATCTCTGTGCCTCTCTGTTTTCTTGTCCATCAAATGATGTTAAGAGGCCATCAGTCCTACTTTTTGTCTCCCCAGACACTGCTACTCCCGCTTTTGTTTTTGAGAACCGAAACACTGTTGTGTATATTTCTGTTGTGATTCTTTTTTTTTTTAAATCCTCACCAGAGAATATGTTTTTTTATTGGTTTTAGAAAGAGAGGAAGGGAAGGAGAGAGAAAAACATGGATGTGTGAGAGAAACATTGATTGGTTGCCTCCCATACGTGCTCCAACTGGAAATTGAATACACAACCTAGGTATATGCCCTTTCTAGGGATTGAACCCACAATCTTGGTGTATGGGACGACGCTCCAGCCAACTGAGTTACTAGGCCAGGGCCTGATTTTTTTTTTTTAAATTTATGTTGGACTGTAACAATTTCCTTTTTAGATATAGAAGTCTCCTTTGCAATAAAGTGCAGCCCTGTTCCTGCTCAGTGTTTCTCTGATCTGGGACAGGGAGAGAAAATCCTGACAACCCAAGGCTCCCAGGACTTTGAAAAAACCCTGATTCATTTCTTTCCTGTCGTTTCTTCATGCCTCACTTCTGGCGATGCTTTGAAAGCACACTGGTCACTATTCTGGTAAATATGTTAAAATGATCAATAACATGATATTATTGGAAAATCACCAAGTCATTTCAAAGGTAAATGGAATGTTAAAGTTGCATGCCAAGATTTCTACTCAAGCATACCTTTTTAATCCTGTTTGAACCTCTTGATATAAATAATCTGTTATTGTTATAAAAACAAAGCTGCATTTTTTCAAACACCTTCATGCTTATGTCAACTTATCAAAAGGAGAGAGATGGGCCTTAGGAAACAATCCTTTTTTTAAACAATATTTAAAAAAATGTTTTACCATATCTAGTAGTTTTCCAATGTCATCTTTTATTTTACATTAAAGAAAAATCTTTTTGCTTTATTAAAAAACATTTTTTCACTAGATGGCTTCAGTTTTTGCTTTTAATATGATGGCAAGCCCAGGGAGATGGCAAAATAAGCTGGCACATTGCCTTGTATCAACCTCCAATGTCAAACCTTAAGAGAAAATAGCCCAGAATTCTGCAGATGAGTTTCTTTTTTGAGATTCTGTGGAGAAATGATCTGTGAATAGTACCGTTGCCCAGTGAATGCAGACTGGATGGCGAAAGACTAATTTCAGCCCTTGCAAAAAAATGGGAACATTTGCTTTTACTTACAATGTCTTCTTAGTGTTAATTTCTCCATAGAAACATTAGTCATGATAGAGTCTTGAAAGCTCCCTAGAGCCTTCAGAGAAGAGCTGACCAACTAGAACATGAAGTTAGAACTACCCTCCTGCAGATCACACATATATGCTTCAACCTTCACTTTCTACTATGAACAGATAGTTACTCTCTTTATTACGATCTGTGATCTCTATCTGTGTTGATGACACCAACTTTGTATTAAAATTCCCCTTCATCACTCTTACTGGTGTCAACCTCATTGAAGCACCCCTTTGCTTTTCTCTTCTACCTCTGCCACAGCCCCTTCACCAGGTGTCTGAACTTCCAAGACGCCTCACTCTAATCCGCCCTATAATCTCCTGCAGACTCACCTTCCCTGAACTCCCTTGCATCATGCAGTATCCACGCCGGAACCCTTTAAGAACTCTCAACTGATCCTATGATAATGTCCAGTCTTCTTAGCCTGACGTTCAGTGCCCTTCATGGTCTGATACCAGTTTCAAGGCTTCTATACTCTCCCACTCTCATGCCCCATCCCTTTGTCACTTGTCCCTGCTTGTCTTCCAGGAGTGGACATTCTCCATCCAACTCATCCATTTTTCAAGGTCCACCTCAAGCCACGCTTTCAAATGCTATTACCTTCCTTGACCATTCTAATTCACAGTGATTTTTTACCACCTCCAAAAAACATAGACTACCCATTGATTTGGCCCTAAATCACACACTGTACTAAAAATGGGTATGTGCAAGTATAGGCTTGTTAGTACTTAATACATGGAATCGAATCATAGAGGTGGGATGAACTTTAGATATCATTCAAGTCAAGTCAACATCTCCTGAAATACAGGAAATTCTCTCCCTCTGGGTGAACACTGGCTGATGAGATGCTGTGCTTCAAAATGTGGCCTTTTCACCTTTGATTTGCTCTTAAAATGAGTGGCAACTGCTTTTTAAGGAAGAAAACACCCCACTCAACCCATTCCAACCAAGTGAGAATCTAATGCTTGGGAGGTTGGGGGGGGGGGGAATGGGTGGTAGTTAGAATCCTCCTGCTGTCACTCTGATTGAGATTTCCCCAAGTCCAACTGAAACGCCTTGTGCCTATTTTTTAATAACCACTCTAAGCACGGTCTGCAGCTCTTTGGTGTCAGCATCATCTGACCGCTTGTTAGAAATGTAAATTCATGGTCCCCGAACCAACTGAACTGGAAACTCTGAGGGTGGGGCCCAAGAATCTGAGTTTCAAGTTAGAGAAGGACTACACCGCCCATATGAAACGGAAAACAGGTGGCCACTTTCTGTGTCTTTGCATACTTAAAAACGGGGCCACTATGCCACCTTTTCTTCAGCTAAATCCCTTATCACTCTACCTGTTTCTTATTTTGCATCCAGCTGGTCACCCACACACTGCACCTTTGACAAGCAGCTGAGGGCACAGGCATAGAAGAGCCCCCCATTCCTCCAGACCTTATCCCTCTGAGGCACAAAGAGAAAAGCAGCTCCAGGTGACCGCACGAAAACCCCCCTTTTTAGACGGGCCCCATGTGGTTTAATTTCCTTAAAAGCCTCGCCGGAAGAGGTTTTGGTGTGTGCGACCCCAGCTGGGCTGGGCCGTAGTTTTTTACCGCGCGGGAGAGAGGCAGGGCGGGCCGAAGGCGAAAAGAGGGTGACTCCTAGTTGTGTTTTGAGTGGTTGCTTGGGTATCTCGCCCCTCCAGCAAACACTCTGTTTCTTGTCATGAAAGGGGAACCCTGTATTTTGTAGACAAGGAGGCAGAGAAGCAACTTTCGAAGGGGTAGGGGGGGGGGGGGCGGGGGAAGACGAGAGATCAAGGCTCCATCTCCCCAGAGGAAAAGGAACCGCGCTGTTTGTCCTGTAACAGCAACACGCTGGGCGACGGGGGCTGCCTGCGTCTTCTGCGGTTTTCCTTGCTCTGGCGCGCGGGGGTTCACTTCCACCCTCTAACGCTCCAGACGTGAAGCGTCAGGCGGGCGCTGCAGTCCTGGCCGCCAGCTCTGCCCCGGCCCCAGCTGCAGGGGATCCCGGCCCCGCGACCGCGCAGCCACTTTCTCCCCGGCCGGGCAGGGGCGGGTCCTCGCGGCCCGGGCGCTGCGCCCCACACGCGATAGGGGTCGCTGCGCCGCGGCGCGCTCGCTGCGCGTTGGATAACGGGGCCGGGCTGGAGGAGAAAGGAAACCTGCCGAGGGAGGCGGCGGCAGCCGAGAGGGAGCGAGGAAGGAGAGTTCACTTTGGCTCCGGTGTCAGCGCGCGGCGGCTGCACGGGCGCTGACGAGGGAGCAGCGAGGGAGCCGGTCGCCCATCCCGGGACGGCTCGGGGAGGGCAGCGAGAAGCCGGATACGAGCGCGCCGGCGGGGCGCGGAGCCGGCGAGCCTGGCGAGCGAGGGAAGCCGCGGGGGGCGCGCCCGGGGCGGGCCCCCGGAGCCGCGCAGGATGCCCCACGAGGAGCTGCCGTCCTTGCAGAGACCCCGCTATGGCTGTAAGTGCGCCGGGCGTGCGGGTTCCCACCGCCGGGGAACCCTCTCCCCGAGGAACGCGTTGGAAAAGCCGAGGGAGCCGGGTGCGCGCCGCGGGGAGAGCGGGAGGACAGCGGCTGTGTGGCTGCAAAGTTGGGAGGTGGAGTTGCAAAGGGGAGGAAGCGACGCCCTCCCACTCTCCCCACACATTTCAGATCCCCAGCTGGCAACACCTACGCTCTACCCGCACCCCCCCCCCCCCCTCCCACCCCCGCCCCGGGGCGCGCCGGCAGCGCTGGGTCTGCGCGCTGGGACCGACCAGGTTGGGGGCTTATGGGTATCAGGTGAGGAGCCCGCGGGGCTCCAGGCCGCTGCCCGCTTGGGCCAGGGGGTGGCGTAAGGGACCGGATTCGGCCGACTCGGAAGGAAAGGAAAGTTTGTTTGCTGCGGCTACAGGTGGGCGCCGAAGTGGTGTGCCCGCGCACTGCGCTCGCGTGGCCAGCGCGGCTTTTCTGGAAGGCAGGCATTTCCTCCTATCGCGCTCCCTCGGGCTTCACCTGAGCCGAAGGAGCCAGTTTGGGCCCCACAGATGTGAACCCTTTCGTGCTGCTGCCGAAGGGAACACCTCCGGCCCCAGCGTCTCCTCGCTCCCCTCTAACCCCGCGGGGACAGTGCCGTGACGCGGGAGGGCTGCCGCGGAGAGAGGAGCGCGCGTGACTAGAACGAGACGGTGTCCATTACCCCAGGGCCTGCCCTCTGAGAGAGGTTGCTTTAGAGGCGGGTCGGGGGTGGATGGAGCCAGATTAGCACCAACCACGTGGCTTCGTGTGCAGAGTTCAGAGTCTTTACTAAACATGTGCCAGGAAGTATTTCTTCTAAAACAAACAGAAAGTTGGCGCTCGTTTGCGCTCTCTCTCTCTCTCTCTCTCTCTCTCTCTCTCTCTCTCTCTCTCTCCCCCTCCCTCTCCCTCTCCTTCTCTCTCTCTCCAGGGTTGGTCCTATTAGTGAGGCTTGGCCAAGGACCACAGGTTAATCTTTGTGGAGGCTGGCCTTGGTGGCAAAAGTACCAGGTTTTGGGTAAGGTGGAGTCGTAGGGTTGTTTTTTTGTGGTTTGCCTGGTTGGGAGGCCCACACACTTGCCTAAGAATAAAAAGGGGAGTAGTCAACTTGTGTAAGTTCCCGCTCCCCTTCCTTGGAATGGAGTGTCAGAGATGGCAAGTTCATTTTCCAGCGTGACCCTGCTGGTGTCAGGCAGTGAGGAGGAGGCCTGGGGAGTCGGCTGAAGCCTCCGTGCTCTAGGGAAATGCATTCAGCAGTTAACCAAGACCCAGTTCTTTGCAGCCTTAGTTTGCACTTTGGTAAACCACACAGACAGCAGAGTTCCTTGGGTGCAAGGAGGCATGCTGGGCTCATCCAAATTGGAGAAAGCCCTTTATATATGTGACAAGCTCCCAGAACATATAGTAGCACAAGCATGTCAAACTCAAAGGCTAACACGGGCCAAACAAGGTTTGTTTATGTGGGCCGCAAAAAAAAACACAAAAGCTTCAATTTTCATAGAAACGTAGGTTTATTTGGATAGAGACATGCTGAATACGAAGGGCTGAAATAAATGAGTAATTGTTAACATAAAATAATAGAACATTTTAATAAAATTAACATTTTTTCTTGAACATTCACTTACCAGACACTGAATAACTGCACAAATTAATAAGTGTAACAAAAATAAATCTATTTTTCTTGTTCTCCGAGAGCAAAATATTTCCTGTTGCGCGCACCAAACAAATCAGTCCAAGACTAATGATGTGACAATCGGCTGCTAAAATATTTGCTGCTAGTATTAGTGGAGAGAAATGGTGCACCTGCATGTAAGGCGTGTAAGGGAAATGGATGCAACATTATCATAGTAATCAGTCATTAGCGAACGTTGTAGTTCGTTATTCATAATTATGTATAACAGAATATTGTAAAAATTAAGTTAAGACATTTTTATTAAAGCGTTTCTTACATAACATTATATTGGCTGGGCCACAAAAAATCCATGTGGGCCGCATGTGGCCCCTAGGCCGCGAGTTTGACATGCTTGTAGTAGCATCACTGTCAAATTATAAGATGACCACGAAGTCTGGAAACTGGGTGAATATGTCACCTTTTAAACCATGGTCTGTTCCGTGTGCGGCCCTTCACTAGTTCATTGTGGTGTGAAAAGTTGCAGTGAGTGGAGTGTGTTCATGCAGCTTTCCATCTGTCTCTGCATGTGCATCTGACATGTTGCTTCGTTTTCATTAATCACACCCCTCAGAAGCAGCAGTCGAGGAAGTCAGATCCCACGGGCATGAAGAGCGCTCCACATGGCCACTGTCTTAGGAAATCATCATCCAGCTTTCCTCCCGATTCTGGTCCCATAAGCCACCTTGTCAGAATCACTCCTGTTTCCCTTCCCCCAGGTCATGAAGAGCTGGCATTCTTTGGTCACTTCATGTAGTAGAAAGTGGGAAATATTTGCCAGTTTCCGGACTTTTGGACCGCCCTGAAATGTTAAAGCTTTAATGCCACAGCCTGTAAGGTCCTAAAATGAACATTTCTCTGATTTTGATACCAGTTGTGTGACTGGCACATGTTCGTAATCTATTTTGAAAGTATCTGGTGGCATATACATTAGTGTTAATAAGTGCTACCTAAGATTGACTATTGATGCAAAAGAGGATGATATGATGTCTTAGGATAGATCATTTCTGGTTGTTGTTGGCTTTCTGGGCTTCTGTCAACACAAGGACAAGGCAGGCTTGTCCTTGTGTGTTGCATGATCGGGCTTCACGTTTTACTTTTTGTGGGTTTGGTAAGTACAGGTTCAATAAAACCTCAAACTATACCAAACAGACTTTATCCCAGACATTTAAAAATAAGCAAAGTCCCGATACATTCCCTGTTCATTGTTACCATTTCAGTTCCAGTGTTGTACACTTTGAGTAAAAGGAACTTGAGACAGGGCTTTAAAAACAGCATTTTGGTAGTTTGAATTAAGTTGTTAGAGTTGTTTCAGGTCTGGTCTTCTGTTTGCCATCTCTCCTTCTCCCCTTGAAATGCCTTTTAATTTAGTAATTCTTGTACAGGGTAAATAAGCTCAGCTCAGACTGTTAGAGTATCTTTCCTCTCTGCCGGGCTGAGTGTCTGTAAAACACTGTGGAGTGAGCTGTACTTGAGAGATTTCTCAATGAGTTCTCCAGGAAGGCGCCCTTCTCAGATTTCTCTCTTTCCTTCTTCTTTTTTTCTGGCATGAGAGATTGCTGAAATCTTCCTGATTACACATTGGTGCAGTGAATTAAAACGAAAGAGACCACTTTCTGTTTAATTCCTGCTGCTTTCATGTTGGCCACATCCCCTGCAACCTGTGAAGTTATTTTGTGTGGTATTACTACAGAACAAACTTAAAATATCAGCTTTTCACTAGATGCAGTTCTGCAGGAAAGAATAAAAAAAAAAAAAAAGGGAAAGGTGGAAACTGCTGTACTAATTTAGACAAAACTAGAAGAGTATGTATTATAACCAGAATGTTTTTTTACACTCAAAACCAAATTTAAATGACACTTTAGGTATATGTTCAGAAATGACTTTTGTGCTGTTGTAATGAATTATGATGTATTTTCAAAGTAATTCTTAAAATAACATTTCTACCATGATCTCTCAAAAGTTTTGTTCTAGTTAAAATTGAGAGTTAAAAAGGCCAGTAAGGGCAAAAGTGGGGCTTTGGGACCAGATTTATCACTAACTCATTCAACATTTAAGTGCCTACTGTGGGTCTGTAATCAACGTTCATGTAGTAGGAGCTGTGGTTATCTACCTTTTGCATTCCTTTCCTCTCATGAGAAACATTGTAAAATTAATAGTAATCAAGGTTTCACTGTTGGTTTCTTTTAAAACGAGCAACATACACCCTGTGTGTGTGTGTGTGAGTGTATGTGTGAGTGAGAGTGTGTGTGTGTGTTGCAGAGGAAGGAAGGTTCTGGCCGATGCTTTGAGCTTTTGAATAATGCTCTTGTCTGAATAGTGGGATTTCTAAATCACCTGGTAACTGGAATATTGGAGTTGCCCACTCCAATAAGTAAACTTACCTCTTTACCAGCATCAGCCGGAGATGAAAAAATGTCAGTTCTGAACTAGTTAAACTTGGGTGTGTAAAACAGGATTGAATGCATCTGTGTTTAATGCAGCATGGCTCTAACATTCTGTTAGTGCTTTCATTCGAACTGCAGAAGGTTTGAGATGTGTGCAGTGTCCCTGTGATGCTGTCTTTGGGAGACAAAAAGTCAAGTCACTCCTTCATATGCTAATGTTTCGGTTGAGCATTGCACGAGGAGCTTTAAGGTCAACAGCTAAAGTGTTGTTTTAGTATGCTTTTAACTTTAATTACACATGTTGTTAGCCAAATGACTTGTTTGGGAGAGTTGAAGCTTGCAATACAGAGTTTGTTTTAGATTTTAGTGTTACTTAGGATGTTAGCTAACCCCTTTGCTGTTACCCCTCACCTTTCTACTCCAAAAGCTTTTAACAGCTCATTTTATTTAAAAGGTTAGTATCCACACAAAATAACCAAGAGAGAAACAAAGGACACTCCGCTTCTGATTTGGTAGTCAGATAAGTCGGACAGGGTGGTAGGCAGTTCAGCATGGGTGTGGAATTAAGGTGTGTGAAGTATTCCTAGCGGCTGCTCTTCCTGTGCTATTGTTATCAGCTGCTCATTATCTTTGAGCAGGCCACTAGCTTCCCCATTTCACAAAGAAGCTGAAATCCAGGATGTTGTCTCCTGCCGTTAGCAGGTTACAGTGGGAACTGGAAAGCCAGCGCTTGTCTATATTCAGAACCTGAAGCTCATGGGCTATGGCCAGTTCACCTCCCTTGAATGGACTGTAGGTGTTTCACCCCTTGTGTCTGTTTAAGGCGTTTGCCATGACTTCATCAAACTTCAGAAACCTGTAGCCATTTGGATAGTACGAGCTTAAAAGATGATGCATGGGATTCTCTAAAGTTGATCCCCCAACCCACCTGCCCCAAGGAAAAGCATAGAATACGTGGGCTTTTTACAGAGTACATTCAGGCCTCATTAAAGGATTGCACGTCTATGTAGAGACTTACCATCGCACTTCGAGGCACTGAAATAAAAGAAAGGCTTTTCCATAACATAATGGCATGCTCCAATGACTAGAAATACGATAATTTGTAAAACACACTTTATTACATACACTGACCATGCCTTAAAGTTTGAGGTTGATGAGAAATCAGGCAGAAGCTTGCAGTGAGCTGACTGACCGATACTTTTTCACCTTCCTGTTCTATTTCAGTTTTCTCCCTTGAAAGGCATGATGGTGTTGATGAAATGGCAGAAGCGTTGGAGTTGAGTAGATGTGGGTTCGAATTCAGACTTGGCCATTGACTGCCCTTGTAGCCCTGAGGGTTTCTCCTGTAGTTTGAAAGGTGTTTTATATTCCTGTAACAGTGGCTGTTGTGGGTTCCTGGCACATGTGTGAAACAAATAGCAGTCATTCAATTAATTGGGCACCTAACATGTACAGCCTACTATAGATAAAGGAAAAATGACTAAGATGTTTACAGCTTATAAGAAAACCTGGAAGGTAAAGAATAGCGCTTATACTAGAGGCTTGGTGCATGAATTCATGCATGGGTGGGGTCCAGCTGACCTGCCCCAATGGGGGCCCATCAGGCCGGGCTGGTGGGGATGGGCCGTCATAGCCACTGGTCATTCTGGTGGTTCTGGTCGTTCTTCTGGTCCGGTCGCTGGCCTTTTATATATATAGATTAGTGTACCTTCAAGATCTGTCGCAGTGAAGACATGAGAGTGATTGACCGGTTTAAATGGGGGCAATGGGGACTGCCACAAAAGTTTTGAGTTTGAACATGACCTTGAAGGAAGGTCAGAGGAAAACTGAAAGGCATCTCAGTGTATTTGTTGTGTGGGTAGTTTGGTGAGGTTGAAGCTCAGGGTGTATGGATGGTGCTGTGGAACAGAGTTGTAGCTGGAATGGGTTTATCATGGAATCCTTTATATGTAGGCAACTAAGGGCAAGTTGAGTTGTCTTGGGGAGAGAAGCTTGAGCCACTCTCTCACGGAAGCAAAAGGATCTTTTTTTCCTTTTAAACTTTTCATTACACTTCCATTGATGAGTGGTCCAGTGAAGTTGGGAATGGTGGGAAGGTTAGGTGTGGTTGGAGTGCATGGTGTTGGGAACTGAGGGAGGGTGGGTGGGGCTTGGGATGGGTGCCTTTGCTGCCCTCTTCTCTCTCTCTTTGGCTCAGAGGCATCTTAGCCATGCTTCTGGGTTTGGGAATTCTTTTGGATGGGCTGGTTTGTCAGGTAGTTCTGCTTAGGATAGACTAGAAGTTACTGTACAGTGATTATGCTTTTGGAATTGATGCCATTCAATGATACGAAGAGAGGTAGGGGTAGACTCTCTTGCTGGAGCCTAGCAGACTCCAGTCAGGGAGACAGACAACTAACCCTAAACTATCCCAGAAGGTAAATTCTTTGAGAGCAGGTAAGAAAAAAGGGGTAGGCAAGGATCTTGGCGAGGACCCTTGTGCAAGGGGGAAAAAACGCCTCTGTGTGGTTACCTCTTCACTGTGCTTGCAGGTTTTTGTCAAGTAAGTGTAAACACACAGCACATGCCTGCATGCTTATTTACTGAATTCACTGTGTTTTTGATTTGAGCATACACATGGACCACATCCAAACCCAGGCATTGATTTCTATACAGCTTTGTGTTTATTTTGGTATGGCTTTAAGGTTGCTTTTCTCCCTTCTGGGAAACAAATGTGATTTGGAAGATCAAGTCCAACATCCCCACTGACGAAGGGATTAAGTGAGATCAGCTCCTTAAGGATGGAGGTGGAGGTAGTGCTCTTAGGAGCCACTGGGAAGGCTAATGAGCTGGAGAGACTTTTTGTATAAAAGGGAGGCTCCAAGCCTGGCAATTCTAATCCTTGCAGGGGTGTCTGGACAGTAAGGGTTGTATAATGTCCTCTTCCTCCATTTTTTTTTTCCCTCTAGGACAACTTAAAGTAAGTGTTTCACTCTTTCACTTATTCACAGTTTTTGGAACAGTTGAATGTTAGCGAAATACTGTTTGATAGGCTTACGTGCACCAGGTCATCCCCACATTGCAGGGAAACTACAGATTGTTTATTCTGCTATTGCTTAAAGATAGAAGGATATCCCTATGATATTGCGTGGGATCCCCCCAAAGATGACTTTTAATTATTCTCCTTTTCCATTACTACTAAATCTCTGATGGAAGACATTTCATATCATTTAAAAAAAATTAAGGTAGATTAGTTCCTGATAATTTTGTCTCAATTCTCATATTTTACTGCCAAAATGAATTTAAACTTAAGCAGTGTCAATGCATTTCCTTAGTCATCTCCATATAAAAAAAAGACTTGACTTGAATGTGATTGAGTCAACATATATTTCAAATACTTAAGTAATGTTTATGCTCAGTAAGCAGCTGGTAGCCTGGTACCCTGGTACCGTGGCACCTAGAAGAGGCTTAATACTTTCTTTAATATTTGCTGTTATTACAGCTCTTCCTTAAAATATCTACACTGTACTGTTTGTGCAAACGAGGAACATGCTTCTATTATCTGTCAAATTAAAGATAATCTCAGTAGCTTTCAAGTGCCAGGCAAATATTTAATGTTGAGTTTAGGTTTACTTTCACTCTCTGTGGAACCTATGCGAGTTATTTTGATTTCTCTGTGCCTCCATTTTTTTGTTTGTTTGTTAGTTTTTGTTTATTTTTTTACCTATAAAATGCAGGTGGGAAAGTGCATGTTCAAAGGGTGAAATGGCTTAATGCATGAAAACATTAAGATGTGCGAATTGCCTGTTACAAAACAGTCACGGGGATGTCAAATACAGCATAGGGACTATAGTCAATACTATTGTAATAACTCTGTATGGGGTCAGATGGGTACTCTACTTCCTGGGGTGATCACTTCATAAGTTGTATAAATGTTTAATCACTGTGTTGTACACCTGAAACTAATATAATATTGTATGTCAACTGTAATTGGAAAAAAATCTTCTTTTTAAAGAAAGAAACTTTACTGTTCAGAATGTGCTTCCACAGAGTCAGCACTTAAACAGTGACGGTGATGACACCAAAACCACCCTTACCACCATAGCCCCTCACTGTCTCCCATTCCCGCGTCCCTTTCTCACTTTAACAGGAAGGATTTAAAATCTTGGCTCCATAGTCTCTTGAAAGCATATACGCATGGGGAAATTCTTCATCTATATGGCAATGGAGCCCATCTCAATGTGGGTGGAGATCAAATTTAGTATTGTTGATATACGTAAAAAAACACCCCAATGTAGATATTACTATTTCCAAAGGAAGTTGGATGGGGATTGAGTTTCTACACTGCTTTTTGGGTCATTTTTGAAATGATCGTGGTAGGTTTGGGTTTGATCCCAGGGCTGGGTGTGTGCCTGAGGCAATCGATGTTTCTCTCTCACATTGATGTCTCTCTCTCTCCGCCTCCCTCTCCTTCCCTCTCTCTCTAGAATCAATGAAAACCATATCTTCTGGTGAAGATTTTTTTAAAAAGAAATGGTTGTGGTAGTTGTCACTACCTTAGTGAGGAATTGTCACTCTGCAGTTACTAGCCATCCTGTTGCCTCCTTCATGGTTACATGGCTCATTGCTGCTGCTGCTGGTTTGAAAGCCCAAGGGTTCTTTTTTTTTTTCTTTTTCTTTATTGATCAAGGTATTACATATGTGTCCTTATCCCCTCATTGCCCCCACAACCCCCCACTCATGCCCTCATCCCCCTGGTGTCTGTGTCCATTGGTTAGGCCTATATGCATGCATACAAGTCCTTTGGTTGATCTCTCTTCCTTACCCCCACCCTCCTCTACCTTCCCTCTGAGATTTGATGGTCTGATCGATGCTTCCCTGTCTCTGGATCTGTTTTTGTTCATCAGTTTATGTTGTTCATTATATTCCACAAATGAGTGAGATCATGTGATATTTATCTTTCTCTGACTGACTTATTTCGCTTAGCATAATGCTCTCCAGTTCCATCCATGCTGTTGCAAATGGTAAGAATTCTTTCTTTTTTACAGCAGCATAGTAGTCCATTGTGTAGATGTACCACTGTTTTCCTTGTATAGATGTACCGCTTATCTGTTGATTGGCACTTAGGCTGTTTCCAAATCTTAGCTATGGTAAATAGTGCTGCTATGAACATAGGGGTGCATAATGCTATCAAAATGGGAAGGAGCTACTTGAGTAAGTTCATCTTTGTGCCTGGTTCAGATTGCAGAGCTTGACTTGGCTACCAGGATCAGCCAACCTTCTGGTCAACCTGGTGTTTGAAGGGAGGTGGGGAAGAGGAGGGGGAAGTACAGAGTTCATCAGACACCCCTTAGGGTTTACTACCTCTAGAAAGTTAGTGAAGTTTTAGTTCCATGGCCCCAATGAAGCTCAACTTACAGGAATAACTGGAACGTTGGAACCATTAGAAATAGAGAAACTGGGCTGCTTTTCACTTGCTCACTTTGATTCCTCATTCATTCTACCTCCCTCCCCTTTCTGCCAATTTGTTTGTTTAGTTCCGGCAAGTTTCATATAAATGTTTCCTGTTGACCTGTCTACTCACTTCCCCAAAAAGAGATTATTGGAATCAGCCAGACTTGGCTGGTTCCTACCTGGGTTCTTGGGTACACCCATCACTTTGGAGTTCTCTGCCTCAGCTCTGGGCTGACCAGGTAGGCTTTACAGGGTGTGGTAGGGGGCCTGGCAAGATGTCAGTCATACAGAGTCTGAGTTCTCTCTCCACCCACCCCCTAAGCTTTGGTCCCCCCCCCCCCCCCATATGATCCATTGTCTTTCCAGAGTCTTGCTCCTATTAGGAAGTTTGTCTGAGAAACGGTCAAATGCAAACATGTTTTCACTTTCATTCTATCTCTGAGTTTTATTTTCCAAAAAAAGAAAATACTCATTAAAAAATAGATATTAGATAGATACAGTTCTCTCTCCACGAGAAGCAGGGCCACATGAGTCCTCGCCTTGCGTAGGCACTGACTGTGTGACGGTCCCAGAGCTTTCTTCCTCAGTTCTCCAATACTAGAATGTTTGCTGTTGTCAGTTTGAATTTGCCAACAGTTCAGAGGATTGTACCTGCATGTTCCTCATTGACTCTGGCTATAACTTTCACATTCAATTAGGTGAACTCTGAGAAAGAAATGAAACTTTTAATGGGCTTCCATGTAGCAGTTTTGAAATCTCTGAAAATCTTTAATCTGTACAGTAGGACAAACAACATTTAGCAACCAAACAGGGAAAGTACACTTAACCTGTGTACCTGTGAATATCTCTAGAAGGTTATGCAAACATCTCTTTAAAGGTTGCCTTTGTGTGGGGGACTGAGGGCAAGGGTGGGAATACTATTTGAAATTGTTTTTTTCCATGTGTTACCTTTCAATAAAAACAAAGCCAGTGTGTTTTGAAAATACTACATGGATTGCCCTGAGGAAAGCACGGATAAAATAGAACAGCAATATAATCCCTGAGGGTGGGGACCGTGTCTTTTGGTCTCTGCTATAGCTCCAATGTCCGGGTACATAAGTCAGTCAACATGTCTGCAGTGATTCTTTCTAGATCAGTGACTTTCAACCTTTTTCATCTCATGGCTATTGTTGTGTTGGCTGTTGTTATTTTTTTTATTTGACAATCGAAGGGAAAAGAGGTCAGTACCCCTGACTAAATAGCCAGGCATTGCATGTTTTAAAAATTCTTGTGGGCCCTGGCCAGTATGGTTCATTGGAGTGTTATCCTCTATACTGAAAGGTTGAGGGTTCAGTTTCTGGTCAGGGCACATGCCCAGATTGTGGATTCCATCCCCAGTCGGGGTATGTTCAAGAGGCAACAGATCGATGTTTCCCTCTCACATCGGTGTTTCTCTCTCCATTCCTCTCTCTCTAAAAAATCGATAAATAAGTAAAATTTTAAGAATGCTATAAAAAATTCTTGCGGTGCACCAGTTGAAAATTGCTGTTCGAGATCGTTGATGAATGAAACACTTTTTTTCCTTCTCTAAATTTCCTACTATAAAAATGTGTCTATAGTTAGAAAAATTACAGCAGTTACCTTTTACTGCTCAAGATACAAAGTTCTCATTAGCTATAAACTGTGTCTTGGGAAAATTAAGGTCTGTTATTATTGGAAGGAGGTGTAATTTTCCAGGTGTATATATGTGTGTGTATGCATGTATGTGTGCATTTGTGCGTGTGCATGAGAGAGAGATTGAGAGACAGAGATGGAAAGACTGAAGTGTTGAAGGTCCAGGACTCTGTCTGTTACGCTGTATAGAGACAATGAGAGGTTCGATTAAAAACATAAGGAATCAACATAGTGAAGTTAGCAATGGTGACATACTCAAAAGCCCAGGTGCGCAGTAGCTACTCAAGGTTTTTAAAATTTGTGGAGAGAAAGACTATAGGAAGCTTATCTGTAAAAGGCAATAAGGAATCAAGAATAGTGTCCACATATAATAAAGGTTGCTGACATAAAAGGAGGGGATTATTCTCTGGACTCAAGGAGAACCTCAAGAGCCTGGAAGGACATAGAACACCCATGACTTCTCTTTCATGCATTAGGAGGTGCAGGGTGCTGTGTGTGCATGACAGGACTTACATGGGGTTTGCAGACCCAGGGCCTTCAGGGGTCAAGTGTGACTGGAGCCTTATATAAACATGATAAGGAGCTTTGGAGAGTCCCTCCACTGGAGATGGCCTTTGCTATCTTAGTCCCTCAACTTGGTAGGAAAATATTTGTGAACAGTGAACAGTCAAAACCAGATCCGTCTATGGCAGCCACGGGCAAACTACGGCCCGCAGGCCGGATCCGGCCCGTTCGGCTGTTCTATCCGGCCCGCGGAGCCGAAAGAGCGGAGGGTTCTCTTGCTCTCCCCTCCGCTCCTTCACCAGCAGCAGTGTTAACATGTATTAGTTCACACAAACACTCCATCCGTGCTTTTGTTCCGGCCCTCCGGTCCAGTTTAAGAACCCATTGTGGCCCTCGAGTCAAAAAGTTTGCCCACCCCTGGTATGGGCTTCTTGGCTTCTTGGAAGCTGCCATTGTCCCCTGCCATTATGTTGTAAACTCAGGTAGCTGTGATGAAGTATTGTCACCTTAAGATGATGAGAGACATGAAACACCATGATGGCAAGGTCAGCATCTAGCATCCGAAGTCTTAGATTGAGGTGTCACTTTGTGACATTGGGTATGACTTTTCTGAGCTTCCGTCTACATCTGAAAAAAAATGAGTTTATATTATTTGCATGACCATTTGATGTAGTCTTAATAGTGTTGGAAAGGGTTTATCACTTAATCACCTATCTCAAAATAGTGCCACTTTAGTTTTTGTGACATATGCTGTTTGGAATGGGACTTCTTTCCCCCTCCTCCAGCTTTAAAGGCAAGTTCTTGGCTTTTGGTAACAATTTGTTTGATATATCCATTTTCCAAATCCTAATATATAATCTTTGGCCAGGTCCTTCCTTGTCCATTG
Organism: Myotis myotis; assembly: GCF_014108235.1. Lineage (NCBI taxonomy): Eukaryota > Metazoa > Chordata > Mammalia > Chiroptera > Vespertilionidae > Myotis > Myotis myotis. Next base: position 41,000,596 of record NW_023416357.1, read on the forward strand.
GAGCATTTCTCTTACTAGGAGTGTAAATGTTGAAAACACAGGTGAGTAATAGGATCCTGAAAATTAAAAAGACTTATCAAGAATTGCATCTTTGAGACTCTGCTAGGAGAATGTTTCGTGCAGGGAGACGTCTTTGTGACACAGGAAATCTGCTTTTTTAACAACTCAGCGATGAAACCTGGAAAGGTTTACCTTTTGTCTCCTACTCTGCTGATAGAACTCATTTCTTTATAAAGTTGAGGTTGTTGTGGTTTATTGTTAAATAAAAGAGGGGTGAAAGGCAGGACAGTTGGGTCATCTGGGGGCCCGAGAAGATTTCCCAGAGGGCCAGCCTCCCAGGTTAATTGCACGTCTTTGACTGCCATCCACACCATCGTCATGTCACATCCTGGCTTAGAGCTCTTGTAGCTTAGTTGTCAACCTGGTTGCCCATTAGAATCTCCAGAGGAACTTAACAAATAAATCTCTGATTTCCTAGGTCTCATCCCCAGATGTTCGGTGTATTTATTTTGGGGTAGGGTTCTGGCATAGGTATTTATGGTTTTGTGTTTCTATTAAATATTTTTGAACCCTCAACACCTCAAAGAGCAATACAGTGAACATCCATTCATTTCACTTAGCTTCACCAACTGTTAGCACCTTGTCACACCATTCCACGTGCAGACATTAGCAGCTCACCACTAAACGCTTCAGCACGTGTCTCAGGCACCGACAAGGACGCTCGCCTTCACAACCACATCCTCAGTACCCCGGGTTCAAGTTCACCATCCAACATAAATTCCACACCAAGATTTTCCCCATCTGTCCTTGGTTTGGATCCAGGGTCCAGTCAAGTTTCTCACGTTGCCTTTGGCTGTAATGTCCCTTTGGTCCACCCCTGGCTGGAGCTCCTGTATCCCTCTCCATTCAGTGACGTTGACTGTCCTGAGGAACCCAGGTCTGCCTCCTGGTATGAGTGCCTCCCGAGTGACACTGTTTCCTTTGGCTGCATCACATCGGGACCACCATGTCCACCCTCCCACTAGTGGCAATGAATAAATACTTTAAAAAATTCCCCTAGGATGCCCGGCAGGTGTGGCTCACCTGTTGAGCCTCGACCCAGGAACCAAGAGGTCACCAGTTCGATTCCTGGTCAGGGTACATGCCTGGGTTACAGGCTCGATCCCCAGTAGGGAGTGTGCAGGAGACAGCCGATGGATGATGTTCCTCTCTCATTGATGGTTCTATCTCCCTATCCCTTTTCCTTCCTCTTTCTCTAAAAATCAATAAAAAACATATTTTAAAAAGTTCCCTAGGAGATTCTAATGTACAGCCAAAGTTTGTAATTCGTTGAATTAGTCAAAATCCCTCACTCTGTATATGTGTGTTTATTGTAAAATATACATTAAAGTACTATTTTAACTATTTTAAGCATACAGTTCTGTGGCATTAAGTACATTCACATTGTTGTGTAGCCATCACCACTTTTTTGTCTTTATAACTCATTGAACAATAACTCCCCATTCCCTTTCCCCCCAGCCCCTGGCAACCAAACCACCCTTCTACTTTCTGTTTCTATGCTTTTGATTACTGTAGATATCTTACATAAGTGAAATCATACAATGTTTGTCTTTTAGTGACTGGTTTATTTCACTTAGTATAATGTCCTCAGAGTTTACCCAAGTTGCAGGATGTGTCAAAATTTCCTTCCTTTTCAAGGCTGAATCATGATCCATTGCATATATATATCACATTTTGTTTATCCATTCATCCCTCAGTGGACATTTGGATTGCTTCTATCTTTTGTCTATTGTGAATAACACTGCTGTGAACATTGGCGTACAGGTATACATTTGAGTCCCTGCTTTTACTTCTTTTGGGTATATACCCAGAAATGGAATTTGCTGGTTCATATGGCAATTCTATGTTTAATTTATGAAGAATGGCCACACCCATCTTGTGTGAATTGTGTGTGTGTGTGTGTGTGTGTGTGTGTGTTGTTGTTTTTTTTAAACCAGTGAAGATGACAACTCTAATTCATTCTTATACACAGAGCACTCTAGGGCTAGATGGGTGGAGGTGGCCAGAGGCCAGCATCCTCACTGGTCATGGGGCTTGGCTGGGTGATGAATGGGCCCAGGTGTCACAGCACAGGGTTTGGGGGGCAACAGACATGGGCATTAGGACACACACTCCTCTTATATTTCAATGGAGTGAGTTGAGGCAGCCTCAGAAGGGTGAAATATCTTTGGGTTCAAGTAATAACGCAGAATGCAGGCCTCCTGACTCCTGTTCAGATTACCTCCCCAGGGGCATGTGTGGATCCATTCTTCAAAAGGGACAATGGTAAAGGGTATAAAAATCTAGCTGTTGTAAGATTTACTTCTTTGTGACCTTAGGTGGTATGTAGCACAAGGTTTAGCATGTAGTATTTCATTTATATTATGTACAACTTTTTTATTTATTTATTTTTGCATATGTACAACTTTTTAAAGAGTTTAGTTTTGGGTTAGTAATTTAAATAGTATTAGAACATAGGCAATAAGTTGCTTTTGGTCTCTCTATAAACAGTGCTAATGGAGGTAACATGTTGCCTCTCTGGGGTGTATAGGATTTTAAAAACAGAATATTGTTTTAGTTGTAAACCTGACTCCTCCATATACTAGCTGTGTGACCTTGGGCAAAGTCTTAACTTCCCTGGTTGTCAACTGTAAAATGAGGATACTAATAGTAATCAGAATCAAATGAATCAATCTATATAAAGTCCTTGGTGCCTGGTACAGAGAACCTACTCATTCAGTGCAAGGTCTTAAATATATTTCCCATCAATTTCAAAGATATTACTTAGATAATCCCAATTATCCCATAGATAATCCCAATTATCCTCAGAAGTATTATTTGAAATGCAGGTACTTTTAAGTGAGTTATTATGGTTTTGCTGGACTTGGTATTTCTATTTGGCTGTCTTGTGACCGACTGGCAGCATGAAAGCTAGCAAAAGCATGAAAGCCAGGCCTCTAGAACATCTGTGGACTGAAAGTAAGGGAAAGGAGGAACTATTTCCTGTGGGTGGGTGTTGGTCGTTTTAAATACTGCTTAATCCGGGTCCAGATTAAGAAAGTGTGGAGGATCCCAGCTTCATTGTGCCCGGCCAAGGTGGACCCGGACTAGGGAGCCTGCTGTTTTGGAAAGCTGGTCATTCTTCTACCCCTGTTGGAAATGAGCTGAGAATTATAACAGTCTAACTCCACGTAACCAAGTTGTTGTCTCTTAATGATTAGTTTAGAAATGTGCTAAGTATTGTTTATGGAGTTTTATCAAGAGAAAATGTTGGCTCTGCAGAACAGCCTAGGAAGCACTGAAGCTGGGACAGTCCTACCTCAGTGGAAGATCCTGATCTGGGAGAGACACCCTGTAGTGCTTCATGCCTGGGAGGACGGGACAGGACCCCGAGAGGTGGCTGTTGTGTACACAGTTCTAAAAGGAGGGGACTGGTTGCTACCTTTGCTGTTAGTTTAACTCCTAGTGCTGATAATAACAAATACATGTAGTGCTTATATGTGCCCTATATATGTTCTAAGCACTTTACATGAATCACCTAATTTAATCCTCATAACAACCCTTGAGGTTGGTAATATTGTCTCCATTTTATAAGTGAGAAAACTGAGGTACAGAGATGTAAAGTAACTTGCCCAAGATCCCACAGCCAGTGAGCAGCAGATTTGAACCCAGGCAGTGTGACTCCAGGCTTTGTGCCTACCATACCTGTTGGGTACAAGGAAAAAGTCAGTTTTGGTTACTTGTACTCTGTCTTCTGGGTAAAGCATTTAGCCATTGTATTAGTTTCCTTTTTGTAGCAAATTAACACAAACTCTGTGGCTTTAATACAATAGAAATGTATTCTCTCATCATACTGGAGGCTAGAAGTCCAAAACCCAGTTGTCGGCTGAGCCGTGTCCCTCTGAAGGCTCTGCTGGAGGCTCCTGCCTCCCCTCTTCCTGGCTTCTAGTGTTACTGGTAATCCTTAGCATCCTTGGCTTTTAGATGCATCACTCCAATCTCATCCTCCATGGTTCCATGACATTCTCCTGAGATGTATGGTTTTTCTTCTTATAAAGACACCAGTCATTGGATTTAAGAATGCAGTGTGTCCTCATTTTAATTTATTGCATCTGTAAAGAACCCATTTCCAAATAAGTTCACATGCTGTGGTTCTGGGCACACATGATTTGGGGGGGATACTATTCAACTCAGTATAGCCACTACATTTGGGAAAAGGAAGAACTTTAGACATCCTGATTTTTTAGCCCTATGACGTTGGCTGATCATGAATAGTATAGCCATTGTGTATAGCCGTTGGTGAGTTAGCGGGGTTGACCGGTGCGTGCCATTAAGTCAAGGGCTCGGCATTGGCAAGGCTGAGACATCATCATGAAAGCAGATGAAAGAAGGGCAAGTGGGGAGAGTGCAGGCAGCAAATATCAAAGAAAGGATTTGGAAGCATCAGAAGGCAGATGCACCGTGGGCACAAACCGAGTAAGCGAGAGAGACAGACAGAAAGAGAAAGCGAGCAGTAATAGCATCACTGTGCAGGAGCAAGCCCCTCATAATGATCATTTAAACCCTCTCAGTGACCTCACGGCTATTCAGTGCATTCTGAATAAGAGAACTGGGCACTCTGTGGTTTTTTTTTTTAGAGCAGTTTCTATCAATTTACTTTGCAGTGCCTGTCCTTTAGCCAACAGTTAAGCAGAAAATAGGCTCATTTAGAAGTCCTTTGATCAGGCTAGATGGCTGAGACATACATTGTTTCCAACATAATTTCTATGGTAACAAGACTTTTTGACATAAATCCATAACTCAAGTTTATGAATATCCACTTTCTGTTTTTATGCTTTGGCTGATAGAAAGCACAGAACTAAATTTGGGGCATATATATATATATATATATATATATATATATATACACACACACACACACACACACATGTATATATATATTATGAAGGGCTTACTGATTGTTTTTTTTAAAATATATATTTTTTATTGATTAAGATATTACATATGTGTCCTTATCCCCACGTTACCCCCTATCCCCCCGCTCATGCCCTCACCCCCTGTTGTCCGTGTCTATTGGTTAGGCCTATATGCTTGCATATAAGTCCTTTGGTTGATCTCTCCCCCTTACCCCCACCCTCCCCTACCTTCCCTCCAAGGCCCGACAGTCCAATCAGTGCCTCTCTGTCTCTGGATCTGTCCTTGTTCATCAGTTTATGTTGTTCATTATATTCCACAAATGAGTGAGATCATGTGGTATTTTTCTTTCATTGACTGGCTTATTTCACTTAGCATAATGCTCTCCAGTTCCATCCATGCTGTGGCAAATGGTAAGAATTCCTTTTTTACAGCAGCATAGTATTCCATTGTGTAGATGTACCACAGTTTTCTAATCCATTCATCTGCTGATGGGCTCTTAGGCTGTTTCCAAATCTTAGCTATGGTAAATTGTGCTTCTATGAACATAGGGGTGCATATATCCTTTCTGATTTGGTGTTTAGGGCTTACCCATTGTTTTGGTATATTTAATATCCCTTCTGCCTTCATCTTTCTTCTCTACTTTCATTTTTCCATTTACCCTATTTATTTCTTTATATTTATACATTTTTTTCTAATATATCTATCTTTGTTTACCTGCTCCAACACTTTTAGGAAGGAAGTGAGATATATGTAAAGTTCATTCAACAAAGGAGCACTTTGGACTGATCTCACTGCCCTCTGAGAGTGGACCTTCTGGGAGGGAGATGGCACAGTGTTGCAAAGCTGGGCTCTGTTGCTTACTACCTGTCAGCCCTGGTTTCCTCTCCTGTGAAATGAAGTAAGGGAACCCATCTGATGACAACATTAGGACAAAGTAGGATAGCAAATGTAAAGCACTTATCACAGCGCCTCGCGTGTAGTGAGTGCTCAGTGGGTGGGGTAAGAAGCGTTCCAGAAGAGCCCGTGTGAGCTGAGGCCCAGGGTTGAGAATGCATGTGGGGTCGGTTAGAGGAGAGGAGGGCAGAGTGCGTGGAGGACCGTGGCTGCTGCGAGGGTAGGGATTTTGAGACACTGAGGAGGCCCTGACCATGCCTGCCTGCCTGCCTGGCCGCTTCTTCCCGTGTATGTATTAGCTTGTTCCATCTCACTGTGCAGTTAAGGCAGGAGCCTGCCCTCTTCCCTGATTCCAGCAGAATCCAAGGGGAGGTTCGAGACTGGTGACCAAGACTATTTTGGGAGATGGATTCTTCATTAAAATTTTATTGCTGTAGTATTTCTTTTCCCCATCCTCTTTATTTACTACCTTATGTTACACATAAACTTTTGAAGTCTGAGTAGCAGACAGCTGTTCATGTTACCATCGGAGAACCACAGACAGCTTAAAATAAACCGATTGGTTTCTAATGATGTGGAGAAACGCTTATATAATAACGTGGAAAGCAGGATACCCCGTGGGGAACTTAGAACTTAAATCCTGTGGGGGGAAGGACTGGAAAGACATGCATCAAATTGTTAACAGTTGTTTTAGAGAGAACCATGTTTCCTGTTCTGCAGTCGTCATTTTTCCTGAAGAGCCCTATAATCATTGTAGGGGGGGCTGGGGAGGGGGGAGCTCACCCGCACTGGTTTTCCTATTTTTCCTGCTGATTGTGAGAAATGTCAAGTCTTGCCCCATCTGGACTTGATTGACTTGGGCCAGTATAGTCTCAGGTAGAAATTGCTGGTGTGACAAAGAATTGCCAGTGACTCGTCTTGCCTGCCCTGCTGTGTGCTACCCTTCCCCTGAGCCTCTGAGCTCCATAAAACCTCTTAGGCCTCACAGGTCAGTGTGTGCGCCACACGGAAATTGGTGTTTTCCTTACGTGCTGGTGTTAGAAGTTGGAAGATCGACTGAGTTTGAATTGGAACTTGTTGTGTAACTAACTTCATGGGTCAGGTTGAGAGCAGGTTTTCCCAGGATCTGTGCCAATAACCTCTCTCTTGACACCCTCAAGTCCCAAGATTAGAGTGTGTGGGCTCGGTTCTGGGTTTCCCTTCGTGGGTGAGCAGAATTCCGGTCAGCTGGCACGTCACCGGCAAGAGCCAAATGAGACATAATTGCTCATGGGCTTAACTCTCACGTCTGCGGCTGACTGCTGGGCAGAGTACGTCAGGCCTGGAGCTCCGTTCTCCTTGGGAATAGCGTGTCCCAGAAGACAGCCTACAGTGTAATCCATTGTCCAGACCTAGAAACCTGGTGGAAGAAGGGGTGTGTGTGTGTGTGTGTGTGTGTGTGTGTGTCTATTCATTATGTCAAAGCAACGGTGTCAGCGGGGCCGTTTCTGGACAGACTGGGACGTGCGGTCTCCCTGCCCATCGGGATGAGTCTCTCTCTGTTCTGTGAAATGAGCTTCACTTTCCTAGACAGAACTTCACAGCAACCTTTGGAGGCGAGGGGAAGCCAGAGTGTTGGAGAGGATACTGGGGTACTGGGGGAAAGGGGAAGCAGGGTGCCTTTTCAGGAAAGATGAGCTAAAAATAGAGCCCTGCCATTCAACAGTTGCTTGGGCGCTTCAAGCACTGGGGTTTGTGCTATTGTTCCTCTCTCTGCGTTCCTGTGAGCCCGGCTCCTTTTCCTCTGTGTTACAAAGGAAGCGGGCTGCGAGCTGAGTGGCAGGCCAGGACGCAGCCCCTTTAACACGCCTCTGAGGGAGCCGGACCAGAGGATCAGTGAGGCCCCCACCCTGCCCATGATTTTATAATAGGCAACCTAAGGCCTGCAGTGCCTGAGTGACGAGGAGGGGCCGAGCGGGGCCCTTCCTGCTGAAAGGACAGGGCCCTGGCTCCTCTGTCCCTGCCTTTCTGAGGGAAGGGGGGGGGGGACCATTGAGCAAGGGGAGTGCGGCTTTTTTACTGGAGGTGGGGGGTGTCTTGGTAGGGGGAGCAGTAGGTAATGGGGGACACTGAGAGGGAAGAGCAAATGACACTATGGTTAAGTCTGAAGGCCAAGGTTTCTCAACCTCAGCACGAGTCACGTTGTAGACTGGACAGTTCTTGTTGGGGGCTGCGTGTTGTAGGATGTTCGGTAGCATCCCTGATGCACCGGTTGCCAGTAGTACCCCCCTCACTTGTGACAACCCAGAACGTCTCTAGACGTTGCCAGACGTCCCCGGTTGAGAATCGTTACGATGGTAAAGAAACAGAATTGTTTTCTGGATATTTCTTTTTGTGCTGTTGTGTTGTGTTCTGGCCAAGCTCCCACCGTAAGCCTTTATAATACCATTTACTGGACCAATTAGTGTTTGTGACCGTGGGAGGTGATTTAAAATGGAATAGCCTCACTTTCATGCTCTTGGCTTTGGCTCTGAAATAAAGTGAGCTGAGCTCTGCCCCCTCCCCTTTCAAGAGTGCATGAATAATGAGGTCTTTCTGCTGGGAATGCGATTATGCTGTTTCCCACCACTTAAAACTACCTTCTCAAAATTTCTACCGTGACTAGTGTAATGGGGTTTATACTGACAACACCGTTACATTGTAAATGAGGTTCTCCAGTGCGTGCTTCTCACACTTTGACGTGCTGTACGTGGTCTGAGGATCCAGGTTAAGCTGCAGGTTCAGGAGCTGGGCTGGGCCGGAGACTGTGTGCCTCGGTGGTGCCCGTGCTGCTGGCCTGTAAACCACACGTCCAGCAGTGAGGCTCTGATAAGGACCCACTCTTGGCGTTAAAGATTGGCAATATGTGCAGGAGGAGAATGGAGCACCCTGAGTGGGGGGCAGCATACGGCGCTTGGCAATCTGTTGTGAGGGGCTGCCCACAGACCTGTGTGTGGGCGGGACTTGAGCTTGAGCTTTGCAGGCTGTCAGGCAGCAGAAGGACCGGTGCTTGCAGCCGCTCACCTGGCGCTGTGAGGAGTTTAGCAGGACGGCCTGAGACAGATGGCTGCACCCCTTGAGTGGGCATCGAAGGGGCAGACTGGCTCCAGAAAGGCAGCAGATTGGACCATTTTAGACTCCGAGCTGTTTGCTCGCTCCCTGGGTTCTGTTTGAGCAGAGAGAGTCGCACAGGAGAACCAGCCCCTCAGAAGGGCTTTGGCACAACTTTGCAGTCACTCAGCTGGTCAGGGATGACAGGCAGCCAGGTACTCACTCTCTTAGCCTGGGGCTCTCTCCCGGGTATTGGGCAGCATGCGGAGCAGTGGCTACTCCTCTGGTTGCCCTTTGTGTCTGCAGGGCTGCTGGTCCCAGGGAAGGGCATGGGAGGTGCTACTGGGCAGTGTGGGAAGTAAGGGAAACATCTCAGACTGGGGATGCAGAGGAAGGCACAGAGCCCAGGCCTCCCACTGTTCTGTGGCAGGTGGCAGGTCCGCATGTTAATCTGCAAGGATAGCCTTGTCCTTACATTGCTTATTCAACTGATTTAAGAAAAATGTAAAATAATCTTTAATGTCATTATCCCAATACAACCATTGTGAGCATTTAGGCATATTTCTTTCTTGTTTTTATTCCCTCCCGTATGTCCTTTTGTTTACTTTTTGTCTGTCTGTATTAAAATTAGTTAATATTCCTATCACGTTGATGAGGATGTTAAATTTTCACTATTCGTAACTTTTCAAAATTAGAAGAGTGCCCATCTGTGAAAGTCTCTGTGGGAGAATTGAAACAAATAAAGTGCCTACATTCTCCATCCGGAAGTGAGATCCTGACTAAATCTTAAACCCCAAGTTCACTGGAGATTTGCATTTGAATACCTTTGCTCCGGGGAATGAAAAGGAACACACACACACACACACACACACACACACACACACGTAGTTCTGTTTGTTAGAGTTTTCACACATTTTTAGTTCTCACAGCATCATTCTATAAGAGGAAGTAGAGTAGATATCCCCAGTTTATAGGTAAGGCCAGGAGAGTTTATAATGGTTTAAAGACTAATCTGAGGACCTAGTCCAGACCTCAAAGTGTTTAGACAGTAATAAGATTTGGGATGAGAGAAATGTCACCTGCTTGAGCTAGGCATGCAGACCCATGTACCACTGATTCTCTTATATAGTGCTCTAGTATAACAAATCACCCAAAACGTAGTGAATAAAACCACCACCATCTTCTTATGCTTACAGATTCTTTGAGCTGGGAATTCAGGCAGGGAAGAGTGGAATGGCTTGTCTTTTCGCCATTTACTGGACCAATTAATGTGCTGGAAAGACCCAACTTCTGGGGGAGGTGGAATCACCTAAAAACTTCTTCATTCATATGCCGGGTACCTGGACTGGAGTGATTTACAGGTTGGACTCAGCTGGGGCTGCTTACCAGAGCACCCTCAGGTAGTCTGTCCTCGTGGCCCTCCTAGCATGGGGCTGGCTTCCAAGAGATGCAGAGGAAACTGCATGGACTTCGATAAGCCAGCCTCAGAAGTCAGGTAAAGTCCCTTCTGCCACCCTCTATTGGTTGAAGCTCTTGAGTGTTTGCCCAGATTCATGGGGATGGGGCATAGATCCCACCTCTTTTTATTAATTTTTAGAGAGAGAGGAAGGGAGGGAGAGAGGCAGAGAAAGAGAGAGAGGAGGGAGAAGAGAGCAACATTGATTTGTTGTGCCATTTACTTATGTATTCATTGGTTGATTCTTGTATGTGCCATGACTGGAGATCAAACACGCAACCTTGGAGTATCAAGATGGTGCTCTCTAACCAACTGAGCTACCTGGCCAGAGTAGATCCCACCTCGTAATAGACAGAATCAAAGCATTTGTAACCACTTAAAAAAGTCGCATCAACTATTTAGTCCACTCTATATTGTAGCACTGATTCAATAGAAAATTAGTGTGAGTAGAAGTCAGCAAAGCTATATCAAGAATGAGTTCATTATAAATGGGGAAATAAACGATGAGCTGTGTATATTGTAAAGAATTAATGAGCCCTGGCTTGTTTGGCTCAATGGATAGAGCGTCGGCCTGTGGATTGAAGGGTCCCAGGTTCGATTCTGGTCAAGGGCACGTGCCTGGGTTGTGGGCTTGATCCCCAGTAGGGGGCATGCAGGAGGCAGCCAATCAATGATTCTCTCTCATCATTGATGTTTCTATCTCTCTCTCCCTCTCCCTTCCTCTCTGAAATCAATTAAAATATATATAAAAAAAGAATTAATGAAAAAAACTAAGATGAAGTTAACTTAAGTGCCTGACAACTAGAGAGTGGTTTTAATAAATTGAAATATGTATATTAGGGGGGAAAAAGGAATACTATGCAGCCTTTAAAAAGAATGGCATAGCTCTCCATGTACTGACATGTATTAAGTGACTATTATTTATAGAAAAAAGGTATTCAAAAATTAATGTTTTAATATAGCATAAGCATATATGTAAAAATTTAGTAAACAATTTAAAAGGAATCACATCAAACTGTTAGTGGGGGTTTCTGGTGGGGAAAAGAGTAGGACTTGAGTGGGCATTAGGTATGAAGGAGAATTCACTTGTTACTCTATAATTCTATGCAGTTTAAATTTTTAAATGAATTATGTATTCCTAAATTGCTCTTATGAGTTGCTGTGTGAGATTTTAACTTTTAAAATATGTTAAAGTTGACTGGGTAAATATCTAAAAATTGGGATGTTGTTATACTTTACCTTCCTTGTATTTTATTATATGACCGTTATGGTAATAATGGTTTAATATTTGCACAAGTAGGCACTAGTCTGCTTAGCATGCACTGTAGTCGGCAGAGAGATGTAAGAAAACCAGTCTTTTTGTTGATTTGTTTGGTTTTGTTTCTCTTCTCGCTACTTCGCCTAGAAGTCTCGTTGGTGGCAGGCAGCATGGTTCCTGAAATGCGTGGTCATTCTAAGTGACCTTTGTTAATGGCTTTCATATTTACGAAGAGTGGGCATACTCATGTTGGGTTGAAACATTTAAGCTTGTATTATCTCCCAAATGGAATTAACTGTATTCATATAATCAAGTTGGGGAAGTTCTGCAGGATTAGAAAAGGCTTATGGCTTTAATATGATTTAACCCGGTCTATTTCTGAGCTAATATTCTGGGGTGGGTTTTTTTGAGCATCACACACCCCTTGAGCTAATAGAACATGGTGGAAGCATGAATGGAGATCTGGATCTGTGTTTTAAATATATAAGCCCCTTGCTTATTTCCTGTGCTGTACGGCAAACCAATCATGTTTCAAACAATGATATTACTTCAGTAATATCCTAATGAGAGGTAGTGAGAGTGACTTACCCAGTGTCAGTGACTGAGCCATGTCCTGGCTGGGCAGTGCTATAGGTAATACTTCCTGCCCACATCAAATAAGTGATTATGAGAGGACTGGCTCACAACTTTGTGAAACGCCAGGCAGGATGTCCTCTGCTTGCCCTTTCCAGTCCATCCTGCTCTGTGTCCCGGGAGGCACGCTGTTATAGGTATGGGCGCCTTGCCCTCCTGTTTTGGAAGGTAAGTCAAGGTATTTATTTTCCTTGCTCCATTCTCCCCCAGGCTGGGGATTGGAGATGATGTGGGTTCCTCTGCTGAAAGTCACAGCTCCTCTCTGGTCGCTCTCCCTTGCTAAATTCTTTTAGCAAATACTCCTTCTTCTTGTTCCTTCAGATCTGGAGAGGTGAGGGCTCTCTGCTTCTGTAGCTCCTGGGGACCCCACAATCCTTGCTCATTTCCCTGAACTGGTTTATGCCTCTATAAATAGTGCTTTCCTTAAACTCGTTTCCATTTTTCTGTTTGAATACCATTTCTTCCCTGCCTGTACCCTAATTAGATAATATCCCATTTTGCTAATAGAGAAGTTGAGGCTTAGAGATCAGTGAACATCAGAACTGGGATTAGTATCCAGGCTTTTTTATGTCAAGCCTCACCCGAGAATATTTTTCCATTGATTTTTAGGGAGAGTAGAAGAGAAAGGGAAAGACAGAGAGAAACAATCAACGTGAGAGAAATACATGATTGGTTGCCCCCTGCATGAGTCCCAGCCAGGGCCTTTGACTGGAATCGAATCCGGGACCCTTTGATCCATAGGTTGATGCTCTGTCCACTGAGCAAAACTGCTAGGACTCAAACGTAATTCTTAAATCCAGTGTTTTACTATTTGCCTATAGTGACTAGGGGTAAGTTCTCATTGTCATCCTCAAATTGAGGAAGGACTCAAGGGAAAAGTTTCTTACCTGTTAAATGGAACTATGAAGTTTGGAGGCTGGACAACAAACAAGGTCTTATACATTTAAATAAGCAATATCCTTCAAGTCAGCTTGTACTGTTTAGAGTTTTGCTACTTTCTTTTGTAATTGCTGGCAGAATCATTTTATCAGCCAGGAAGAAAAAAATCATCTACAGTCTGAGACCTTCATTTTGCCACCTTGTTTTCCAGACTAGACTCAAGTCGACTGCTGGTTGTTTTCAAACATTTGATTTCATCTCTGAAGACCAAGTTTCAGGATATTTGAAAGAAATGCATAATTGAGTTGAATTCCAAAAGAGGCATCTAAGAATGTGCTCAGTCACGGCAGCCAAGTTGGAATGAACATAGAGCTTCTCAGATGGCTATTTTGAAGGATAGAATACTTACTTCTCTGTGCAGTCTCTTGACTTATAAATACCAGAACTTAATCATGTTACTTGAGTCTCATCTCAACTGCATCCAGACTCCGGATTCATTTCCTTGACCTGCCGAGGAACTCTGGGCTAACTGGGATGACAGTGAGGACTGCCATATGATTGCTTTATAAGCAGAGCTGTCTTTGAGGCAACATAGCGTAATGGTGAAGAACTGGGTCCTTGAGCCAGACCACTGGTTCCAATCCAGGCTCCACAAGTGACCACTCCTCATTTGATAGGTGGAAATTATAATACCTGTCTCACGCAGTTTTTCTGAGGATTAAAATAATTATGTTAAGGACTTAGGATGACTATCACAGCTGTATGTGCTCAATAATGGCTAGCATGTTTTTGGTGTGTTTTTTAATCACTGTTTGTCATCATCACTCATCTTCAAGTCTGAGATGCCCATTGATTTTTCCTCCTCCTGTATAATCACATCCCTCTGTGGTCTCATCTTTCACATTTCAGTGAACTCTTTTTTTTTTCCTGGATAGAATACAGAAATTAACTCTCTAATGTACCTACTTTTGCAGAGGTGTGTCTCAGTGCTGGGATATGAGAAAAAGAACCAAAGAAGCAGGGATTAAGAGCCTGGTGGGAAAGTGAGCTTTTAGGGAAGAGAAGGGACCACTCTAAGAATGCTGTTTCTTACAAAGCCAGTGGTTATAATCTGGTGAGTCTCAGCCACATGTTTGGGCTGGTTTCTAGTCTGCTTCTGCTGTTAGTTTGACAGGTACCCTTTCAGTCACTACCTTTTGTGCCTCTGTGTCTTCAACTTGCAAAGTGTTAATCCTATTACTTTCCTACCTTCTATAACTTGGTGGACCAAATTGTTGCAGACAAGCATCCCTCTTACATCAGACCTGTAAAACACATCAAAATGAAAGAAATTTTGCTTTTCTTAAGGAAGCATTTCCGTGTGCCACAAAGAGAGTGTTCAAAAGCCCGGGTGTACAGGAGTCGCACACAGGAGGACAGCACATGTGAAATGAAGTCAGGCGTATGAGAAACAGGAATCTGGTACCCAGTTCTCTCTGCATCAACTCCAGGAACCATAAAGAGCTACTCATAGCATGGGGAGTCGGAAAAAAACTACCTACTGGCTAGGGAATGGCCATGGAAAAAAGAAAGGAACTGGCAATAAATAAAGAAAGAAATAATTAAATAAATAACAAAATAAAACAACCTGGGACTCAAAGCCTGGGACCCAAAGTTGGAAGTGAGGTGGTCGACCTCTTCTCCATATGATCTGAGCCCCTCCAGCTGAGATATTAACACAAAGTTGTCTAAAGCCAGTGGAGAAGGTTAAGGGAGCAATAAAAAGGGATTCGAGTATAAGGCACTCATTGATTATTTCTCAGATTTTCTGTAGGGGATGTTGTAATTCTCTTCTTCCCACCCTTCCTATTAAAATAAAACCCTATGGTATATTTATTATAAGAAATCTTTCTTAGCTCCCAATAGTCTGAACTCATTTCCTTGAATGAAAATGGTACCAAGGTAAGCTGGATAATAACATGTATAGTCTCTCATTATTAGACCAATGGATTGACTTCACCCACTAAGTACCTCTAGTGATGAATAAGTAAGCTGTGTGCATGGTGTGTGTGTGTGTGTGTGTGTGTGTGTGTGTGTGTGTGTGTGTGTTGGGGAGGGGAAGGAATGTGAGTCCTTTCCCACAAACTAAACTGACCGCAGGCCTGTGAGGAACTGTTGTGGAGCCACAGGGCAGATATGAAAACACACCTGGCCACTTATGTTCCCTTCACGTGGGACAGAGAGTTGAACGTTGAGTGTGTGTAAACATCTCACCTTGCCGGAGTCACTAAGTTGGAGCCCCAATTCCTTCTCTTTTCCCTTAAGTTGAAAACTGTCTAACAATATAACACCAGAGTAAATACCAAATTCATTCTGCATGTATGCCGAAGCAATTTCTTCACTGATACAGCTCTTAGGGCACTTGAAACTAAAGAAAAAATGAACAAATGGGACTACATCAAAATAAAAAGCTTCTGCACAGCAAAAGAAACCATCAACAAAACAACGAGAAAACCCACTGTGTGGGAAAACATATTTGCCAATGTCATATCTGATAAGGGCCTAATCTCCAAAATTTATAGGGAACTCATACAACTTAACAAAAGGAAGATAAACAATCCAATCAAAAAATGGGCAAAGGACCTAAATAGACACCTTTCAAAAGAGGACATTCAGAAAGCCAAGAGACATATGAAAACATGCTCAAAGTCACTAATCATCCGAGAGATGCAAATCAAAACAACAATGAGGTACCATCTCACACCTGTCAGACTGGCTATCATCAACAAATCAACAAACGACAAGTGCTGGAGAGGATGTGGAGAAAAAGGAACACTTGTGCACTGCTGGTGGGAATGCAGACTGGTGCAGCCACTATGGAAGACAGTATGGAGTTTCCTCAAAAAACTGAAAATGGAACTCCCATTTGACCCTGTGATCCCACTTCTAGGAATATATCCCAAGAAACCAGAAACACCAATCAGAAAGGATATATGCACCCCTATGTTCATAGCAGCACAATTCACCATAGCTAAGATCTGGAAACAGCCTAAGTGCCCATCAGTAGATGAATGGATTAGAAAACTGTGGTACATCTACACGATGGAATACTATGCTGCTCTAAAAAGGAAGGAACTCTTACCATTTGCAACGTCATGGATGGAACTGGAGAGCATTATGCTAAGTGAAATAAGCCAGTCAATGAAGGAAAAATATCACATGATCTCACTCATTCATGGATAATAGAGACCATTATAAACTTTTGAACAATAATAGATACAGAGGCAGAGCTGCCTCAAACAGATTGTCAAACTGCAGCGGGAAGGCCGGGGAGGGTTGGGGGGCAGGAGGTAGGGGGGTAAGAGATCAACTAAAGGACTTAGTTGATGCATGCATATAAGCATAACGAATGGACATAAGACACTGGGGGATAGGGGAGGCTAGGGGACTGTCTAGGGCGGGGGGATAAAATGGACACATATGTAATACCCTTTGTAATACTTTAAGCAATAAATTAAAAAAAACAACAAAAAACAAATTCATTCTGCATGAATCTATAGAGATATACAACGGAAGTTTAAATAGCCACATTCTAGCTGAAAATATTTTGCTGGAAGGAGCTGTTCAATGGGACGGCCATAATTTATGGTGAGAAAACATGTACAAGTTAGTCATTTCCAGAGTTTTAAATCATCTCATTGTAAAACATTTTAATATAATAGTTATCTGACATATAAAATGGATGGAAGCAAAGGTTATGGTAGATGTACAAGTTCAACTTGGTCCTGCTTAATTTATACAAGAGGACAGGGGCGTATATGGAAAGCCTGGGTTCTAGAACCTACACACCTGGATCTCGCCTCCCTAGCTCTCTGAGCCGTGTTTTCCTCCTCCGTGAGTTAGGATTGTCTGTCCAGCAGATCAGTAGTTACCTGTCAGGCTGCTAGCACAAAGCCTTGTAAATTAACGAATGGCAGCTGCTGTGGGACGTAGCATTTTATGTCTGAAATACACTCAGGGTTTTAACATAGAGCATGTTTTCAGCTGTAGACTTCATGGCTGAAGTTTTAGCACATAGATGGGCAAACTCTAGACTCATTTTGCATATCATTTTAACCCTTTCCCCGGCCGACCCGCCCTCTGGTCGAATTCCCAGAAGAACTCTAGTTGAGGGGACAGTTTGCATACTATGCTTTTACTATATAGGATATATTCTCAAAGTGTTTCCCTGCAAATTACTTTCTATTACAAAGAGAAAAACAGTAAATATAGAGTGGAGAAACTTGGCACACATCCCCTTAACCAAGTGATTAAAGTTAACATTACATAATGTCACATGTTGATACAAACCAAATTCACATGCCTCCTGATGGGAGTTTTGGGTAGTTTTAAGTGCCCAAAGTGCATGAACAGCATAGAATCATGGGGAAAGATCAGACAAATCTAAACTGGTGGGCATTCTCCATAATTAATGGTCTGTAATCTTCAAAACCATAAGCTCAACAAAGACAAGGGCTGATAACTGTTTGAGATTAAAGGAGGCTAGAAGGACAGCAGCAAAATGCATGGGACAAAAAGAAAGCTGTAGAGGACATGACCAGGACAAGTGGTGAAACTTAAATATGGACTGTGAATTGGATAATAGTGTTGTATTAGTATTAAATTTCCTGATTTGGATAATTGTTCCGAGGTCATGCCCTTGTTCTTAAGGAACAATAAAATAAAATATACTGGGGAGGAGGTGGGGAGGGAAATTGTAGCCTAGGGCTAGGGATCTCACATTTGTCATTATATTCTTAGCTATTGGTCTTCTTACCCTTGTCCCAGCATGCCCTTGGGAGAGGCATGGAGGCTAACAATAGGGACAGGCATTTCCTTTGAGCAGAGGTGGAATGCTAAGTAGAATGAGAATGTCTCATTATTACCTTTAGAATGGATGAGTAAGCATTGTAAAGAACTGATGAGGACCCTAGGAACAATGTTTGAGACCTGAATGTGGTAAGTCTTGACTTCTCTGTGGAGTATTTTATTCAGTTTTATTTTTAACAGCCTCCCAAGTGAATGGAAATATGAGAATAGCATTTTGCCTTTTTGAAAGTATTTTTCTATACTGAAGCTAATCTTAAGCCATTAAATACTGTTAAAGAGGAGGCAGATTTAAAAGTGTTCCCATTTAGGAGGTGAGGAAGTAAGACCCAGAGAAGATGAGTGAGTGACTTGCTCTAGGTGGTGCCTCCCAGACTAGACATTTATCCCTTGGCCTTCTAGGACCTTGGTTCTGTATATTTTTTTTTCTAGAAACTTAAGAAAATATAAAAAAGCAAACATACCTTCTCTGGTATAGATTAACAGTACTTCCCATCTTAAAAAGAGGATTAGACCAGAGAGATGCCATTTTTAATTGGAAACTCCTTGGTTCTATGAAATTGGTTAGCAAAGCTAAATTTGATTCCAGACCTATGTGCTGAGCCCTCTGGATATTCCCAAATTCACCACAGTCAGGCCTGGGTAGTCTGGTGTCTTAGGACCCTTCCCATGGTGTGTGAGCCACAGGGTGTGTTGTTCTGTTTCAGAATGAATTGAAGGGCGAGACCCTCAGACCAGTAGTCTCACTTGCTGGAAGCCGCTGTGCAGAATGGTGAAGGGTGAGGTGATGGAGCTGGAGCGCCAGCCTGTGCATCTTGGCTGTGCCACTTGCCAGCTGTGGACTCTGGGCAAGGATAATAATGAAGACCACGGTAAAGATAATAATAGAACCTGCCTCATAGGGTTAATATTTGGAATTAAGTGAGTTGATATTTGCAACAAAGTTAGGACAGTATCTGGCATATAGAAAGTGCTATGTAAGCATTTTATGAAATTGTGGTAAAATATACATAATTTTACTATTTTAACCATTTTTTTAGGTGTGCAGTTCCATGGAATTAAGTACCTTCACATTGATGTTCAGTCACCACCCATCCATCTCCAGAACTTTTCGTCTTCTCAAACTAACGCTTTGTACCCATTAGACACTTCAGTCCCTACTTATACCTCCCGGCAGCACCTGGCAACTACCACTCTACTTAACGTTTCCATGAATTTGAAATACTATTCCAGCCTGAATACCTCATGTTAGTGGAGTCATACAATGTTTGTCCTTTCGTGACTGGCTTATTTCACTTAGCATAGTGTCCTCAAGCTTCATTCATGTTGGAGCATGTGTCAGAAGTTCCTTCCTTTTTAAGGCTGAATAATAATCCATTGTATGTATTGTCCACTAATGGTCATTGGCATCAATAGGAGCCCCCGATTTGGGTTGCTGTGACAAAGGAAACTTTATTCTGCGCAAACAGTCGAATTGTGATACAGCAGTGCTGCGAGAATAGCACAGCTGTGGAACAGCTCACAGCATGGCTGGGAGGCAGCTTGGGAACAAGCAACCCTGGGGCCAGGCCCCTCTCCAGCTATACAGCCCTGCTGTGCTCTGGTCTCTCCACCTGCTCTGCACTGGTCTGCTCTGCTCCTGTGAGACATCTTTAGTGCTTCATTCAGCTCCAGCCAGGAAACAAAGTCTTTATTCTTTGGTGAAGAGGGAAAGTGCACTCTCCAAGCCAGAGGACCTATAGACAGAAATCGTTGCCCCTGGTCCCTGATTGGTCCCTCCTCATGCAAATGAGCATTCCAAATCCTCACACTTTGAATGGTTCAAAAGGCACTGACTGTCCTGACTGGTCAGAATGCAGATGCTCTGATTGGTCATTGAAGAGGGATGGGGATTATAACTGCACAGCTCCAATTGGATGGGGAAAGCCTCAGCCCTATTAATTGAAATACTGGTCTATGAATTCCTTTACAAGGACTGGCTCCGGTGGCAGGAACACAGAGCAGGCAGGCAGTTCAGAGTCTGAGGCAGGCAGCTTAGTGCTGGCTTTCCTCTGAATTATGGGTTGTGTGAGAGGCCCCTATTTAGGAAAGGCTACTAGGCTCTGCTTTTAAATATAAGCCCAGTTAGCCTCTGGGAGTCCTTCTTGGCAAGTGTCTTCTTGCACGGTCTATACCACATTTTATCTGTTTATTTGTTGATGGGCACTTGGGTTACTTCTACCGTTTGGCAATTGGAAATAATGCTTCTGTGAACATGGGTGTACAAATATCTGTTCAAGTCCCTGCTTTTGCTTCTTTTGGATATATACCCAGAGTGGAATTGTTGAGTCATCTGGTAATTTTGTGTTTAGTTTTTTTGAAGAATCACCATACTGTTTTCCACAGGGTTGCACTATTTTACTTTTCTACCAGCAATGTACACAGGTTCCAGTTTTTTCACATTCTCATTGATACTTGTTAATTTATGTCTTTTTTTTTTTTAGTATAAGTGTTCTTATATATAAAAATATTAGAATTTTTTTAACAACCAGTAGTCTAGTATTTAGTGTCTGTTAAGTTGTTGCCTTAGTCTTTTTAAATATTTTAAAAATAAAATATTTTTACTAGATAAGATTTGGGAAATCTGGCTAATCAGATACTGGTTCAAATGTTTACCAGCAAAACTTGTACCAGAACCCTTATTTTGTGTTTCCTGCCAACCCGCCACCCCCCGCAGTATATGCACTGCACTCTAGTTTTAAGGAGAAAGACAATTCATAATAAATAAGCTTATGGCAAGAACTTACTTAGAAACAAAGCACTTTTGGGTTTATGTGCTGTAGTCTGTAAAAGGTAGGTTTACGCAGTTTTATCTACCAGATTGGACCAAACCTACCTTCCAAGAGTTTTGTACAACCTGAGTGAAGAACAGACGTGGGGCACCCAGCGTAAAACCAGTCCATCCCTGAAAAAAGATGTGGAAAAACAGATGGGATGAGAAAGTTCTGTTCCTCTTTCCCTCTTGGCATGCTTTCCTACTGTGTCAGCGGGTGCTGTGGGCACCACTGCGTTGAGAGGAGTACATCCATTCCCGGTTCCAGAGAGTGCTGTGGGTCACAGCGAGGGGTGCTGCAATGGGGCATAGCCAGACCCTCCAGGGCAGCTGGAATAAGTGGGTGGAGTGCGTCTAATGAGATGCTTCCCAGAATGACACCTCCCAGCTGGTTCTCTAAGCTGCCTGCACATTTGTAGCCAACTGTGAGCTAAGCTGACGTCAGTGCCTGATACCCCCATACCACTGACTTGGTCACTGGTGGTATGCGGGCTGTGCAGCCTGCAGGGTACCCATGGACATCTGCTTGGAATGCCAATTCTACCAAGTCTGGAGGTGGGAACTCCTTGTATTTTAAATACCGAAACACAGTTCACTTGTGGAGAAGAATGCAAACTGGATGATCTTTTTTCAAGTATGAGACTGAAATGAGACAATTCATGTTTATTGGGCATTGAGCTGTGCCCCTAGATACTTCTCCTCACCCCCAGTTCTTTCTATGTGTTTACTCTCTTCTGCATTATTTTTCTATGGAAAGGCTCACTGATGTACGGCTTGGGAAGCCTGGAGGTATGTCAAGGTCAAAGAGGGCCCAGAAAGGCTGGTTTGCATCTGCTGAAGGCAGCGTGCTGGTTAGGAGTCCAACTACTGCTAGACTATGCTTTCTTTCTGCATCAATTTGTTATTTCACTTATATGATTGTATGTGCTCTGTTTCCTCCCGACATGATAAGAGGGAGGGAAGGCTGGGTTAGGGGAGGGTTTGGAGTGGCCCAAGACCATTCCTAAGGAATCCACACCAACTGTGTGCTGCTCAAGGCTCTCGGGTAAGTGGTAACATCCGATGGCAGTGGGTGGAGCACTGGGAGAGGGAATGAGGAATCAAAGATGGTGAGGAGCAGATTGAGGGCTGTTTCTTTAATCTTCATCCCATTTCCCAGGATGCAACTCTGAAGATGTTCCGAGGGAAAGCAAATCCTTGATGACCCTGAATACTGGTGACCTGGAAAAAGGAGGAACTTGGTCTGGGTATTTAGATTAACAGTTATTACAGTAATTGACGTCACTGATTTAACAACCTATGCCCAATGAACTCTACATGTTCTATAGCAATTATGTGTGTTATTCGATGTAGCAGGTTAACTTTGTTGAATGAGCTTTTAGCAATAAAAGGAACTCTGCCCAGCTTCTTGATTGTGAGCTATCATCTGGTCTATGCACTGTCATCAAACAACCTGTAGTCTTTTCAACTGCACTGCTGAGAAACAGCTGTGAAATGTCCTGGGCAGCCTGTCTGTTCTTCTCAAGAAGTTTAGAGACCTTTGGAAGGGTGGGGAGGGGAGGAGTGGAGACTGTGGGCTGAGGGAGGGGACAGGAGACAAAGCACAGAAATGCATCTTGAGGTGAGTGTAGTTTCCACATTCTTATCTTTACTTCTCTAGGTATGTTGCCCAACTTTCTCTCACCTTCTTCAACCCCCACTTCAAACTCTTAATCTAGAAAACTGGCTCTGATTAATCCCATCATGGAATAATCTTTCTTTCCCTTGGTTTTTCTGTTCTTTGTCCTATAATTAGTTTGTCTTAAAGGGGTTTTCTAACCTTTCTCCAGTGTTGAATATGTGTTTTGTTAGATGGTAAACTATTAGGGGCACAGAGTCTTTTCTCCCACCCATCTCATCTCTTCTTTCTACCCCTGACCTGCACTGCATTATTTAGCCATTAGTTAGAGACTTTGCCACATACCAAAAGAAACACATTCTGTTGTTGTATTTATTGGTTTTAATTATAAGACACTTGGAAGCATTTTAGGACTCTGCATCTCCATAATTCTCTGCCAGCATTTTGCACCTAGTGGATCAGTAATAAGAAAAAATTTCTTTCCTCATTTGGCTTTATAATCGTGGCCACTTCTGCTGCACAAATGCTAGCAGGGCTCTCATGGCTGGAGTAGAAACAATGACTTAATTCTGAAATTGTATTCAAATCCTCTAAGGAACTAGTGGCTGATGCACACATTGGCTACTTCCTCTGACCTGCAGGAGACCTGCGGGCCAGGGGATTTACCTACAGAACCATGGGCCATTCCCAGCCAGAAAGAAATGCCTGAAGAAGATCAATTACTTATTTGAATCTGAAGCAGAAGAAAATGAATTATATTTAAGGTCGTTGCTGTCCTGGCTGTTGTCTAAAGTTTGAGCTTTGGGCTAAAGAAAACCTTGGCATCTTTCATTGTGTTTACAAGGACATCCATTTTTCTAAACTCAGGACAATGTACTTTCTAAGGGCAGTGGTACTTCATGTTAGAACAAAAAGCTCACAGCAAACCAAAGCCAAAATGTTTCTGGCTTTGCTGCCCAATGGGATAAATTCTTTTGCACAAGAGAGCTCTTCCCAGGGTATTCTATACACTTTGCAAGCAATTTACAAAATCATGGTTTGTGTACATTCTCCTCAGCCTGCAGGCTTGATGTTATGTTAGCTTCACTCACTCTTGCCAACTCAACTCCCTTCCCACATTAGCCATTCCATTTCTTCCTATGGCTCCCTGTACTGTTGACATAAAAGAATAAAAATGTGTTTGCTCTAATATAATAGGGGACCTCCGAAAGTTCAGTAAAAACTAAACAAACACCAAGAGTTGGTTTTAAATACAAACAAGCTCTGTACTCTAGTTCTGGGGCCTTGAGCAAAGCCCTTACCCCGTTTTAGTCTTAGTCAAGTGGTCACAATAATAGTTGTCCATTTATCTGATGGGGCTGCTGTATTCATATGAGATCACTTACATGGTAGCACTTTATAAATGTACATATGATTTGTATGAAACAGGAGAGCCCGGCATTTTTGGTTCAAGTCCTGCTTGATGTTGGCACCATATGTGGTGTTTTATGGTTCCTTACAAGTCCCAATTCTCACAAAACCTAAATGTGTGAGCTGATGCCTGTCCTACTTAAAACCAGAGAAGCTTTTTTGTTCATGAGAATTGACCTATACTGCTTTAGTCCAAAGTCAAGTTGAATTGTATTCTTGATCCATGACTCTGTTGTCATCATTTCTCCATTTGCATAGCATGATCCACTTGAGAGCTGAGTTTTTGGCATTTTTTAAACATTGACTGCCCTGAATCATGTGTTAATTCACACTCACTAACAAACAGCATATGCTTGCATTAATAGTGTCCTTCTGTTCTACATCACAGCCTTTTAATTGAGTCTGTTATATTAGTTAAACTTCTCTTCTAATAGAAGTTTAGTTTTAAGTCAGCTCCCAAGTATAGCCCTAGGACAGTGGGGTGCTTCCATGTTTTTTTTTTCTCTTTAATTATATAGACACTTCTCTTTCTGGGAATTGGCATATTGGGGTGACTTCCTGGTGCTGAGCCATGTGCAGTTGCCACCTCCACCATCTGAAGTCACAAAATGAGTTGGCTGCAGTTTGTTGACTTCCCTTTTCTTCCCCCGTACCATGCTCTTCATCATCCTGTTCATTCTGTTGCCAAAGTCTGCCTTGCAAAGCATCACCGTGTTTTTCTCTCTTCTTCCTAATTCAGACTTGTAAGGTTTCATGGCATACAGGCTTGTTGCACCTTCTCTTCTTTTTCCAATTCAGGTTCCTACATTCATTCCATCTCACTTATGTCTTACCCTACCTGTTCTCTCTCATCAACTTATCATACCAAGCTCTTTACACTGTTAAGGCCTTTCAACAGAATATCAAGCATTAATCATATTCCCCTCTGCTGTCTTTGAACTGTTATTTTTTTTTTACACAATCTGACTATATATTCATTGTAAATCTTAAATGACTGATTTTTTTCTTAAAAGTTCAAATGTACCAATTAGCTGCATGAAAGGCCTTTTTTGCAATGGATATGGCATTAAGGCATACTCGTTATTTATATATAGAGGCCTGGTGCACGAAAATTCGTGCATTCGGGGGTATCCCTCAACCCAGCCTGCTCCCTCTTGCAGTCCGGGACCTCTCAGGGGCTGTCCAATTGACAGCTTAGGCCCAGTCCCTGGGGGATCAGGCCTAAGCTGGAAGTCAGACATCCCTTTGGCAGCCCTGGAGCCCTTGGGGGATGTCCGAATAAGGGAACAGGCCTAAGCCGTTAGTCAGACATCCTTAGCACTTCACAGAGGCGGGAGAGACTCCTGCCACCACCCCCGCGCTGGCCAGCCATGAGCCAGCTTCTGGCTGAGTGGTGCTCCTCCTGTGGAAGCACACTGACCACCAGGGGGCAGCTCCTGCATTGAGTGTCTGCACCCTGGTGGTCAGTGAGTGTCATAGCGACCGGTCATTCCCTGTTGTTCTGCCTTTAGAGTCAATTTGCATATTACCCTTTTATTATATAGGATATATAAATGTTAGTTACAGAAAATTAAAATATTTTTCTGTAATTGAACATTAAAACTAATTTAATCTTTTGTTACTTCTGACATACACATACTATGATATAGAGCAGTGATGGTGAATCTATGACACGCGTGTCAGAGGTGACATGCAAATTCATTTTTTTGGTTGATTTTTCTTTGTTAAATGGCATTTAAATATATAAAATAAATATCAAAAATATAAGTTTTGCCGAAACCGGTTTGGCTCAGTGGATAGAGCATTGGCCTGCGGACTGAAAGGTCCCAGGTTCGATTCCGGTTAAGGGCATGTACCTGGGTTGCGGGCACATCCCCAGTGGGAGATGTGCAGGAGGCAGCTGATCGATGTTTCTCTCTCATCGATGTTTCTAACTCTCTATCTCTCTCCCTTCCTCTCTGTAAAAAATCAATAAAATATATTTAAAAAATATATATATAAGTTTTTGTTTTACTATGGTTGCAAATATCAAAAAATTTCTATATGTGACACGGCACCAGAGTTAAGTTAGGGTTTTTCAAAATGCTGACACGCCGAGCTCAAAAGGTTTGCCATTACTGATATAGAGTATTTAGAAAATGGGTGATGGCCCTGACTGGTTTGGCTCAGTGGATAGAGCGTCAGCCTGCGGACCAAAGGGTCGTGGGTTCGATTCTGGTCAAGGGCATGTACCTGGGTTGCGGGCACATCCCCAGTAGGGGGGTGTGCAGGAGGCAGCTGATCGATGTTTCTCGCTTATCGATGTTTCTAACTCTTTTAAAAAAAAAGAAAAGAAAATGGGTGATAATCAAAAAAGTTAAGGAAAAAAACCTTGGAGTCCTCCTTTTGGAAACAAGTGCTTTAATATTTTGGTCTTTTCTTTTAGGCTCCCTCCCCCTGAATTATAATGCATATAATAACATACCCTTATATAATTATAATTAAGAATACACACACACACACATTCAATGTATGTATATGTGTGTGGAATTAAAATTGTGGTGCTTTTCACAGTTTAACTTCAAATACATTCAGTTTGCAAATTATATGGGAGATAGATGCTAAAGCCTCTAAAATTGAGTGTAATCAATTTTAGCTGATTATCTGTTATCTTTATTATATATAAATTTTATATTTTATAATGCTTAATAGTTGAATTAATTTAACTATTAAGTAATTTATAATATATATTATTTTAAAATAAGATTTTGAAAAATACTCATACAACAGATTACTGGAGTAGGTAGGATTATTCCCATTTTACAGATGAGGAAACTGAATGTGTACTTAACTCATCCATGACTGTGACACTAATTATAGTCACTGCCCTTTCCACTCAGCCAACTCTTTTATATCAGGTATTTTTGTCAGTTTAGGCAGAAATTCACCTTTTTTGGGGAAAGAGGAGGACGGCACAGATAACAAAGGTTAAATTTTCTCAAATGTGTTCTCAGCATTTATTGATCATATCACTTTGCTTATGATATACCATGTAAGTAGCATCATCTTTCTGCTGATTAGTGAGACATCAATAATAACTTTAATGGTGCCCTCAGAAGCGCCAAATGGTTGCCGGACCGATCATCCATTTACATGCAGGGAAGCTGTGGCACTTCAGTAGAGTAGAAAGATCAGAACCTTGAAATCAGAGTTGTTTCCTATTCCAACTCTGCCATTTAACTGTCTTTATGATCTTAGAATTACCTAAACCTAAGTTAGCTAACCTCTCTAAGACTGTTTCCCATCAGAAAAATGGAGACTGAAATTCCCATCTTAAAAGGGATTGCAGGTTGTTTATAAAATATCTGACACATAGTGAGTGCTTATTAAATGTAAATCCCTTCTGTCTGCTATTTTTCATGCATGCATCACACAGAGCTTACATTGACTAGAGAAATATGACGTAAGTGCATGAAACATATGCAGAAAAGAGTCCTATTCATAACCAAGAGGTTGTTTTGTTTTCTTACACCTACCTTTGAACTATTTGTGATTTATTGTGTGTGTCTTTTTTCTCCTAATAGGCAAGGAAAAATTAGGCCAACTATTATCTTTTATGGCTCCTAGCTTTGTAGATACAACTTCTGATATTCTGGCTTATTTGGGGTAGTTTTTGAGAGAATAGGGACAGTGTTAGCCCTGACTTACTGCTCTGTGGGAATAGCCCTGGGGACTGTCATTGTATAAATACACCTGCTAAGTCTGTTTAACAGTTGTAAAATATCATCATTCCCATGAGGTATTAAAGTTTAGATAAACGTCTGTGTCTTTAAAATATTCATTATCTATAGGGAACAGGGAGAATCATTGTAGGACTGGTTCTAAGTAATTTGAAGTCTTTTGCACTGAGCATCTTAAACACTAAAAGTTCACACCTAAGTAGAGGTGACTTGAATTCCTTTTCCTTTTAAAAATAGTAGGAGCTCATCTAGACTAAAGATATTACAATTGCATTCTGTAGTTTTAACTGTTAGACTTAAAAATCTTAAAACTGGTCTTAGAAACTTGATACTGTACTCCATTCTTCCTTATTGAGGTCTGTGTGGGATGATGGAGTGTGTAGGAGCAGGCAGTGAGCAAATGGAATTTCCCCATGCCTTCTTAGTAGCAAAAGAGATGAGTTTTATCCCTGAAGTGTTTTCTGAAATTATCATTGTCTAAGAAATCCCAAATCTAGGAATCATTGCCTTTAACTCTTCTCCCAAATTGAGCAAAGTCTTAGACCCCTTCCTCCCATCCTAATCTGCACTCTTGTCCACCTCTGTATATGGGCTTTAATATCCTATGGTCTGCTCTGAGTTTCTAGAAAAAATATATATATGTGTGTGTGTATATATATATATATATAATGTTTTTGCTATGATTAAGAATTTCTCAGACGGCCCCGGTGAGGTTGCAACGGCCCCAGTGAGGTTGAAACGGCCCCAGTGAGGTTGAGACAGCCCTGGTGAGGTTGAGACGGCCCCAGTGAGGTTGAGATGGCCCCTGTGAGGCTGAGACGGCCCCTGGGAAGCTGAGAAAAATACCACATGAACTCACTCATTTATGGATAATAAGGACCATTATAGACTGATGAACAAAAATGGATACAGAGGCAGAGCAGCATTGAGCAGACTCTGAAACTACTGTGGGAAGCCTGGGGAGGGTTGGGGGTGGGTGGGTAGGAGATCAACCGAAGGATTTGTATGCATGCATATGAGAATAACTAATGGACACAAGACACTGGGGGGTGGGGGAGGCCGGGGCAATGTCAAGGGGGAAAAAAAAAGGAGACATGTGTAATACTCTAAGAAATAAAAAAAATTAAAAAAAGAATTTCTCAAACTTATAACCTTGGCCTCCACTTTGACAATAGGTCATGAATGAAGGAAGGTGAGGCTAATGTGTGTAGTTGGAAGGACAGTGGGCCATATATATAATATGACAGACATTCTTGTTCAAATATATATTAGACATTCTTGTCCAAATTTTCACAGTAAACCAAAATTTGTTTTACTCTCATGTGTGTGATTTAGCAATGAGATCCCTGTTCTGAGAAGGTGTCCTGAGTTTTTTTTACCAGCTTGGTAGAAACAGGTGGCATCTTAGGTGCCCAAGCATGATCACATGATCATATTAAGGGAGATGACCAGCCCCTTACACCTGTGTATAACCTGAAAATCCTCTGAAGTGTGTATTGATTTACAACTTTGGAGAATTAGTAGGAATGTGTGATGGGGGAGAAGTTCCAGGAAAGGGGTGAAGGTCGGGCTTTAAATAAAGTTCACCTTCCCCTGGGACCAGGACTGTATAGCTGTGTTACCATCAGGGCATTGGGCTTGGGAGAACTAACCCTGTGAGAGAAACAACATCTTTGCCTTTCAAGCTGTGCACACCACTCAGCAGCCTTTACTGAGCACCTGCTATAACCTGGCGCTTGTTAAGGATGTTGCGATGGATGAGATGTGAGCCCCTGTACTGAATGTCTCATAATTTTGGTGACTTGATGAAGCCGCCTGTGTTTTTAACACATGAAGGAGCAGTCTCTATCGTTTCAGATTTTTTTCCGTGCCTGTGACTATGTATCCGGTTGCTAAAAACTTTTAGGTTTGCTCATTTTTCAAAAGAAATTCAGTTCAGGGAAGTTTGATCATGTGGTTCTTTAAAGTTTAAGATTAAGTGCCTGTGAGATGCTTGGGGAGGCTAGTGTGAAGCCAGAATATATTACAGGGCAAGTTTACTGAGTGTATCAGCTTACTGGAAATTTTGGACTTTGGATTCTCTCATTTTTATATTCCAGTCCCGTCTCCTGCCCCAGTTTTAGGGCCTTGGAATCAGGTTTTTTCCTTTTAGTGCCTCCTTTGGGATATACTGTATGCCATCTCCGGTAGCCATTTTTTAAGTAGTGAGAGGGGAGATTTTCATTTAGATATTTTTTCCCAGGTAAGAGCAGTTCCCAACTCTCAAATGGTTCAATACACGTTTGAATTGAATTACATACCCAAGGATATTCAGGGTTCCTTACAGAAATTTTGAGGCATACAAAAGAATAGTGTGTACATAAAATGCTAAATTGTGGCATGTTTCCATAAATTAGTGATTCATATCATATTCCTAATCTGCTTTTCCTTAAAGGGACATGCCTTAAATAATACTGTTTCATGAAACAGAGATTCCCAACCCTAGTTTTTGTGATTCTTGCTGACTCTCCCTCCATTGTATCCCCACCTACCTAAGCCTCCTGTAATTATGCCAAACTCTCCATTGTTTATAATTTTAAAAAACTTCATGAGGGACCTGGTGTGTCATTTCTATCACTTTGTGTCCAGGCCCTAGAACAGATTAGCACAAAGCAGCCACTGAAATATTTGTTGAACAAACAAAGGAATTTTAATGCAAAGGCCGTGGTGGCCTTGGTTTCTTTGTGTATAACCTGTGAAGGGAACAGATAGAATAGCTGAAATTAACAAATAACCATGCCACCTCCTTAATAAATGAGGTAGGTCTTGGGCTATTTTTACACTGGATTTTGTGGGTGTTCTTTGGGAGATGGACTTCTTAATGTTCCTTCGGTCTCTAACTTATATAATTCTATTTCAATACCTTCTCTACCAACTCACTCTCATTCTGCTTCTTAAACTTTGTGTAGTCCCTATATTGTGATTTCCATGGAAAGTTATTGTGCCCTGGCTGGTTTGGCTCAGTGGATAGAGTGTCCCAGGTTTGATTCCTGTCAAGGGCACATGCCCGGATTGTGGGCTCTATCCCTAGTAGGGGGTATGCAGGAAGCAGCCCATCAATGATTCTCTCCCATCGTCAATGTTTCTATCTCTCTCTCCCTGTTCCTTCCTCTCTGAAATCAATAAAAATACATTTTAAAAAAAGAAAGTTATTGCTTTAAAATACCATCTTTTAGCCAACATTAGCTAACATTACAAATGGCATTTTGTGAGTTGATAATCCTTCAGGAAGTTGTGTTCTTCACAATGTCCTCATGTTTCTTAGGATTCAGAGCAGCCAATAAACATGAAATTTGAGAGGAAATTGCAGCTAATTAAGTTGTTTTAAAATAAAAACAATTCTGAAGGCACTTAAATGATCTGACCTTAGGTTTGGCCTTGAGGAGCACATTCCCCGGCTCACTCAGATCTGGCAGTAGCATGGCACTGGGCAAAGCCGGGCAGCGGTGCGGAGGGACTTTCATCCCAGCCCGGGCTCTGCCGTTGACCCAGCAAATGACCACAGGCAGTCCCTTCCCCTTGAATGACCCCAGTTTCCCCATTTGTAAGAAAGAGATAATGCCTATCTCTCAGGGTGATTATGAGAACTACACAATAACATGGAAAAGTGCTTTATAGATGGTAAAGTCATGCTTAAGTGAATTCCTTTATCAGCTTCATGATGGCCCTTTAAATGGCAGGGTTATTATCCATACCTGTGGCTCTTATCAGAAGTTACTACTTAGTAACTCCTGAGTAATGCAGAAATATTTGCAGGCAACCTCTGTGGCTCAGAAGGAGCTGTGTTTGCTATGATTAAGACTTTCTCAAACTCATAACCTTGGCCTCCACTTTGACAATAGGTCATGAATGAATGAAGGAAGGTGAGGCTAATGTGTGTGGTTGGAAGGACAGTGGGCCAGGTATGTGATCCAGTGGACCAGATCAGAAGGGAAGGAAGGGCGGGAGGGTGGGTAAAAGGAAACCCCATGAGGGCAAACATGTTTTGTTTGTTGGTTCACTGGCCTATTCCTCGTGCTGTCACTCATGCCTAGTCCATAGAATCTGTGAATTAAACATTAGTTAAGTGAAGTCTGTGTAATGGTGCTATATTTGCTCCGTCAGTGACCACACCCTTATTTTATTCAGTGTAAATAGGCAATTAAAACTTCCCCACATAGATACTTTAGAGCCCTTTTATTAATCTTTCATAATAAGGAATTGTTTGGTCATTAAATATTTTTATGGAGCATGTAGCCTGTGCTGGACACCATGAGGACACAAATTTGTTTTCTAGGAGTTTATTTACTATTTAACAAGGCAATGCAGGAGGTGCCTGGAGGGAGGGCATTTTGAGCAGGAACAATGAGAAAAGACTGGGAAGGAAGTGGCCTTTGAGTTGAGTGTTAAACATAGGTAGAATTCTATCAGCTGTGGTTAGTATGTGCAATTGCAATTTAAGGTTTTGTGGATGTTTTAATTAAAACATTAAGTCAAATCTTCTCATTGGACAGGGTGATGTCAGAGTTTGAGAGCCCCCTCAGTCTCTCCTGGGCTAATAGAATCTTGCATAGGTTGCGGAATCTTACAGTCAAGAGCAGAGGCCTGGGGACTGAGTGCTGCTAGGGCTTCTGCCTCCTAAGGTGGGTTGGCTAAGGCTGGAAGGAGCAGCAGCTAAGAGGGAAGATGGCAGTGAGATTGCCTCCGTTGGCCCACACTTAACAGTTGGGGAGAGTAGACTGAGCACATGGACTCCCACTAAGAGTTTTGTATTATTTCCAAACTTAGATGTGCCAGAAGGTACTATAAAATGAAAATACCCTGTTAAAAATGGGAGACAGATTTGGACTGAAATTAAAATGAGAAACTGGAAGTCCTGGGGATTAACCATTAGGAACAGTGGAGATGGAGGATTAGGTGATACTATATGGGCATGCAAGGTGAGGTATCGTCTGAGAAAACACAGGATGAGAAAAATCATAATTTGCAAAGTATACTCATTAGCAGTGGTTCTCAACCTTCTGGCCCTTTAAATACAGTTCCTCATGTTGTGACCCAACCATAAAATTATTTTCGTTGCTACTTCGTAACTGTAATGTTGCTACTGTTATGAATCGTAATGTAAATATCTGATATGCAGGATGGTCTTAGGCGACCCCTGTGAAAGGGTTGTTCGACGGCCAAAGGGGTTGCGACCCACAGTTTGAGAACCGCTGCATTAGAGGGTGATGGTTAACTCATGTAGTGAGGATTCGCTGGAACATAATTTTTCAGCAAATATTTGTGTGCTCTGTGTGCAAGGAACCATGATTGATGTGAGAGAGATGTCAAGGTGAATCAGAAAGAATCCTTCCCTCTAAAGATTCCCCACTTTGGACAGGCAGACCTGACAGTGACAGTGGGGGCTTTTGTGATGAGTGATGTAATAAAAATACGAACCAAAGTACTCAGGAGAGTGGATGGATTTTGACTTTGAAATCCTCCAAGATGCTTGAGAAGATGTCAAAGATGTCACGCATAGAAGGAGGGACAGGGCTTTCCAGGCAGAGACAGGGTGGAGAGCAAGAGCACTCAAACCTGAAAGGTTGTGGTGTGGCCCTGAAACATGGCACTGCTTGGAAGGGGTGGCTGAAATGTCAGCTTTGTGAAGGGGTGGAGAGGGAAAGTGTTCTAGAACTTTGTTCTGTAGGAAATGGGGATCCATTGAAGGTTTGAGACAGAGAGTAGCATCAGTTGGACTATGTATTAGATGTTTCTGGTGGCCCTGGGGAGAATGGGTAGAGGAGGGGGTGTGGCTGGAAGGCTACCTGAGAGTTGTTGAAATTGAGTTCAGGGGAGAGGAGGCTGGAATTTTGCAGGGGAGGGGCAGAGGAGGGTTGTTTGAGAGCTTTTGTACTTTTCCTAAACCTGAGCGCTCTCTTCTAAAATTAAATCAGATTCAGTCTATTAAGAAAAAGAAGTTGCTTTTGACAAATACAAATCTTTGTATTGGTATCATTGGGCTGGGAGGAGGTCTCCCTGTTAAAAGGAACGGAGCCACATGGGTGGAAATTCCTGCTCTTGTGGGCTGGCTCTGGTTGTATCCCAGCCTGTCCGGGCGCTCTTCTCACCTCTCTCGGCTTCCGCTGGTTTCTTTTCCTCCTTATCCATAAACAGAGGCTTTCCCCAAAGTGCTTCCAGGCATTTTTATTTTTTTCATCCCATCCAAGTATTTCTAGCCCTGATGTTTCTGCCTTCCACCTGGGCAAATGAACTCTCAAACCTGTTGCCTCACCTGGAGGGTGGGATGAATTATCTACCTATAGAATCATGAGACTTGACTGAGAAACTGCATAGAAAACATTTTGCCTAAGGCTTTGAAACAAAATACATGCTTAACAAGTAAGTATCTACTACATATTTTAGTCCTTTGGGGGTTTGGTATTATTTTTAGTTCTTACGTGTTTAGCATTGTATTTGCTCCACTTGGAGTTCAGAATTCGATCTAAATTTCTTTCGACTGCCAAAATGATATTTTGGACTCCTCATCAGTAGGTCTTTCTTACGGATGGATGGGTGACCTTCGCATTCTTATCTCTTCTGCTTGGGACCAGGAGTCTATTTATGAAAATGGGTGACTGGAACTAGCAGCTAGGGAACAAAAAAGCAAACACTGACATTCCTACCCCATATGATTGTCCTGCTATACACACACATTGTCTTCCTCAGATGAGTAATCTGACAAACAAGGAACCAAATTCATTTCATAGCCATCAGTTGAGGGTTGAAGAGAGAAAGGGGGTCCTGTTTATGAGAAAGGAGCGTTGCCATGTAAAGAGACAGCGGGGCTCGCTGATGTGGCCATTGGCTGTGGTGGGTGCTGTTGAGCTTGTGGCCGGAGGAAGTGTAGTCAGGAAATGGGGAGGCTGCCTTCTCTACAGAAAAGCAAAGCTGCAGCATGGACTTTTATATACTAGGCTTGTGTTGGAATAAAGAGGGTGGGATTGAAAATTCTCTTCACTTGCTGTATCCATTGCTTTTTGCTCTGGATAGCTGTTGACCAGGAAAGTTAGTCTCAGAAAGGCTGAGAAATAAGTGAGGGAGAAATTTTAGAGCCTTTGGCATCTGTAAAATAGGATTTGGGTTGGAGGCGAAGCCTTAATTCCTTCTAGGAGTGGGAAAACACAGGTCTTTGTAGATTCTTTGTTCAATAACAGAATTTTCAGGATGGTCCCAGCTGAGACACTGGACCAATTCCACAAGCTTGTGAATGGAAGTTGTTTTAAGTAGACCATGGTCTAATTGATTTGAGGTTGTCTAACTCCTATGGCATCATGTTTGTGAAATCTGATAGCTGTTCTCATCATGTTATTTAGTAGTTTCAACCTGTACTTTAGTATTGCTTTTTGTTGTTGTTATTGTTAGAGATAATATAATATTGTAAAACTCAAAGCAAATTTGTTTCTATGCTTGGCATTACAGTACCCTGTGTCTCACTGTTCATTGAACTGCATGTGAGTTTTCTAGTTGATTATCTCGGGTGTTTAGCTGATGAACACTGTCCCGACAGTAATGCAATGTTTTCCTCTGTTTCCAGCTATTGTGGATGATGAAAGGCTCTCTGCAGAGGAGATGGATGAGAGGCGGCGGCAGAACATCGCTTATGAATATTTGTGCCACCTAGAGGAAGCCAAAAGGTGAGATCCAGACTTGGCCTATTTGTGTACCTTCTCTTGGAGATAAGCTTTGGGGTACTATACTTTTAATAACTCATCTGCACTCTTATTGGTAGGAGGGCAACGGAGAACTACCTATTTTTTGTAAATGATCAAGCAGAATTGAGAAAAAGTTACTACCACAGCCAAGGCCAAGCC
This sequence comes from Myotis myotis, assembly GCF_014108235.1. NCBI lineage: Eukaryota > Metazoa > Chordata > Mammalia > Chiroptera > Vespertilionidae > Myotis > Myotis myotis. Next base: position 41,036,016 of record NW_023416357.1, read on the forward strand.
ACCAGGGAAAGAACTGTTCCTTTTCCTTCTTCAGGGCCTCCCAGGAAATCTCTGGGCAAGTTGCAGATTATTTCAAATTTCTCATCTTACTCGCTTGGATGTGGGGGAGCAGCAAAGACTTACATCAACTCCCTTTCCCCCAGAGCTTCCTCAGATCTTTTCCCCACCTTTACCCCAATGATTATACTAGTAAATGCCCAATAGGACAATAGCATTTTGGACTGAAGTCCATTGGTCACTAAGCTAGAGGGTAGGTTTATGACAGCAATCTCCTTTGTAATTCATGGGTGTGTGACTACTTAGGATATGTTCTCTAAACACACACTGACTCTTAGACTTCTTAGATTATAAGTAAATGTTGGGTTCTCCAAGGAGAAAGTGCAGATAAAGAAGATATTTGCACTTCGGCTTCTGTGCCAGAGGAATCGGAACTTTGTCCTTTGCATACTGCAGTGCTCATAGGCCATGAGTTAGATTCTGGTTAATGGTTTGGCCTGTATTGGAGCAACATTATTGTTCCACAGACAAATGGCATATTCCCAGCTCTCTTATCTATAGAGAAAATAAACATTTAGTTAATGGTCAGTGGTGTTAATTACCTCTGATCACTAATAAATAGCTATCTACAGAGCCAGAAGAATGAGTTTTTTTCAGTCAATGTTGTGTAGACCATTTAGTGACACGTGCTAATTTGACTTCAGAATTATTTAAAAGAGCACTTCCCAGGGTTGTTTCATATTTTAACAGTGTCTTGTAACTCTAAGCTCTAAAGACTAAATTTTAAAGGTTATTTAACATGTCTTTGAAATCTACAGTTAGGTTGCAGGTCACTGAAGACTCATTATCAGTCTAAGATGGTTAAGAACATGCTTTTAGTCAAGTTGCTAAAAAAGTTAGATAAGGAGAGTGATTCATAGACATTCAAAAATCAACATGTTTTCAATGAAAACGTTTAGGGGAGTTGGTAGAGACTTCCTCCTGACACACACTTTGCAGTCTAAGTTTTTGCCTCCTGTTCTTGGTGAGTGGGAAGCAGTGTCACACAGAGAAGGTGTGTCATTGGGAGTCAGCAGACTGAATTTCCCGGTCCCACCTTCAACACTTAGGAGCTGTGTGACCTTGGGTGAGTCATCTGTTCTGTGGAAACTTCAGTTTTGTTTGTTCTGTAATGGGATGATAAAGATGTTATACCATCTGACCTACTTACTTCATGGATTTTTCCTCCTAAAATCAACTAAAATCAAGAAGGTGTAAGTGTGTAAACTATAGTGCCAGTCAGGTGTATAGTTATAACATGAGCACAGTTTACGCCTGAGTGGTATCAGTATAGCTTGAAAGCTTGTCATATTCTTTATGTAGTTGAATATTGTTTTAGAAAAGTCAACTTAACCATTAGCCCGGGTTCTTTAAAGAAAGCTTCCTTAGAAATAGTTTCATTGAAAGAAAAGACTGTATACAGTTTTTCCTCTTAGTTTTTATAAATTCATTTTACAAGGAGATTTTGAAAAATGTGTACTTATGAATCTTTTATGGAGATCTGAACACTTTTTGTGACTTTCAGGAAAGCTGGTTTTTGGTCATAGGGTATGTAAAAACTATGTGGCTATTAATAGATGTATTAATATGTGTGCTATGATTTCAGAAAGCATAGTATACAGAATTCTGACAATGTTAATGCCTTAGGAATTTGTCATACTGAGTTTATTATAGTGCATGCTTATGTCTGTGTTCATATGACTATAGTTGGCTTAGAATATTGAGTTTGTGCTAAATGGTACACTTAGAATATGTAAGTTTAGCCAGGAATTCTTTCTTGTTTCTTATTTCAGTTGAACTGACTTTCATGTATTTTAACTAGAAATGTGTTGGTTCTGTCTTTGTGCCTCTTTTCTTTCTTTCCAGAAGTGAGAATGGAAGGATTTCTAGTTTATATGTATTAAAAATTCATAATTATAATAGTTTACATATCTTTAACTTTAAAAAAGAAATAAAAAAGACAAATACTATGAATAATTATATGCCAACAAATTACAAAACCTAGGTGAAATGGACAAATTCCTGGAAAGACACAAACTACCAAAACTAACTCAAGAAATAAAAAATCTGAATAGACTTATAACAAGTAAAAAGATCCAGTTAGTAATAAAAAAAAAAAATTCCCACTCTTACAAAAAATGTGAGAGGAGACTTTCCAACTTACTCTATTGAGACCAGATACCAATATCTTTGTCTAGTTTTGGTGTCTGATACTAAAATCAAATAAACATACTTCAGGAAAACTATATATCAATATTCCTTATCAATACAAATACAAAAATTTTCAGTAAAACACTAGGAAACCAAGTCCAGCAGCATATAGAAAGGATTATAAACCACCAAGTGGGATTTATCACAGGAATGCAAGCTTAGTTGAACCCCAAATCCAATTAGAACAATTCAATGGGGGAAAAAAGTCTTTTCATATACAAAAATTGTCTTAAAATAGGCTGTTAATCTAAATGTGAGAACCACAACTATACATTTCTTATAAGAAAACATAGGAGTAAATCTTTATGACCGTGGGTTAGGCAATGGTATCTGAGACTGAACACTAGAAGCATGAGCACAAAAAAGAAAATAAATTAGACATTCTAAAAAACTAGAGGCCCGGTGCACGAAATTTGTGCACTGGTATGTGGGGGTGGTCGGGGGGCACAGGGGGTGTCTCTCAGCCCAGCCTGCACCCTCTCCAATCTGGGACATCCCTCTCACAATCCAGGACTGCTGGCTCCCAACCACTTGCCTGCCTACCTGCCTGATTGCCCCTAACCACTTCTGCCTGCCAGCCTGATCACCCCCTAACCACTCCCCTGCCAGCTTGATTGACGCCTAACTGCTCCCCTGCCAGCCCGATCACCCCCAACTGCCCTCCCCTGCAGGCCTGGTTGCCCCCAACTGCCCTCCCCTGCTGACCATCTTGTGGCGGCCATCTTTTGACCACATGGGCACGGGTCATTTTGTGTGAGGGTGTGACGGTCAATTTGCATATTATCTCTTTATTCTATAGGATAAACCTTTTGATTTAAAGAATACTATCAAGCCGAAACCGGTTTGGCTCAGTGGATAGAGCGTCGGCCTGCGGACTGAGGGGTCCGAGGTTCGATTCCGGTCAAGGGCATGTACCTGGGTTGCGGGCACATCCCCAGTGGGAGATGTGCAGGAGGCGGCTGATCGATGTTTCTCTCCCATCGATGTTTCTGACTCTCTATCTCTCTCCCTTCCTCTCTGTAAAAAATCAATAAAATATATTAAAAAAAAAAAAAAGAATACTATCAAGACAGTGAAAAAATGCTTAACCATCAGTCATTAGGGAAATGCAAATCAAAACTACAATGAGATACCACTCAAACTAAGATAGCTATAATAAAAAAGGTTGATAATAACAAATGTTTACAAGGATGGAAAGAAATTGGAACTCTCATACATTGCTGGTTGGATTGTAAAATGGTGCAGTTATTTTGTAAACAGTCTAGCAGTTCCTCAAAAAATTAAATATTGAGTTACCAAATGATCCAGCAATTCCATCACTAGGTGTATACCCAAGAAAATTGAAAATCTCTGTCTATGTCCATATAAAAACCTGCACAAAATGCTCACTGAAACATTATTCATAAGAACAAAATTGGAAACAACTCAAATGTCCATCTTCTGATGAATGGATGAACAAAATATGGTATCTATAATAATAAAAGTATAATATGCAAATGGACCGAATGGCTGAACAGCAGAATGACCGTCCTGACCACCACGCTATGGCATGCACTGGTGCCAGGCCAGCCAAAACAGTTGCAATGTGATTGTTTGGGGGGGCACAGCCATCCCCCCATGATTGCCCTGCAGAGGGAGGCCCATGCCACTGGCCGGTGGGGCGATCAATCGGAGGTGGGGGGCTCCGCGATTGCCCCAAAGAGGGAGACCCAGGCCACTGGCCAGCGGGTTGTGGCGGGTGGGTGGGGCCTCTCTGGAGCGATCTATCGTGGCCAGGTGGGTGGGGCTTACCCCTTGTACAGGCCGGGCTGAGGCACTCCCCCGCCTCCCCCCCCCACCACCACCCCCAGTGCACGAATTTCGTGCACCGGGCCTCTAGTATCCATATAATGAAACATTATTCAGCTATAAAAAATGATATTAGCAAATCAAAACTAGTAGTGTATAGAACTATATAAATCATGAGTGAGATTTAGCCCAAGTATGCAAGGCTGGTTCAACATTTGAAAATCAATCAATGTGATCCATCGCATCAACAGGTTAAATAAGAAAAATAACATAATTATATCAGTAGATGCAGAAACACCATTTGGAAAAAAAATACAATACCTATTTATGATTAAAAAAAAAATACTTCATAAACTAGAAATGGAGGGAAACATCCTCAACTGGATTAAGGCTGTTTTACAACAAACATACAGCTAACATCATACTTAATGGTGGGAAACTCAAAGCTTTCCCACTAAGATCGGGTACAAGGTAAAGATGCTTCCTCTCACCACTCCTTTCCAGCATTATACTGGAAGATTGAGCTAATGCAATAAAATAAGAAAAGGGAACAAAAAGTATAGTTATTGGAAAAGAAGTTAAACTGTTTTTGTTCACAGGTGACATGATTATGTGTCTCTCTCACCTCGATGTCCCCCCCCCCCCCCCGCCGCCTCTCTCTGTCTCTTCCCCCTCCTTTCTACTCTGTCTCTCAAAAAAAAAAAAAAAATCAATGGGAAAAATATCATTGGGTGAGGATTAAAAAAAATCTCAGCAAGTTATTTTGTAGATATTGACAACCTGTTTTAAAAGTTTATATGGAGAAGCAAAAGAACCAGAATAGCCAACACAATAGTGAAGGAGAACAGGGTTGGAAGACCCAACTTCAAACTTATTATAAAGCTACAGTAATCAAGAGAGTGTAGCATTGTTGGAAGAATAGACAAATAAATCAATGGAACAGAATACAGAGCCCAGAAATACACCCTGGTACATATAGAAAATTGATTTTTTTTTTTTTAAAGGAGCAAAGCAATACAATGGAACAAAGCTGGTCTTTTCAACAAATGGTGTGGGAACAACTGGACATCCACATGTGAAAAATGAATCTAGACACTAACCTTAATACCTTCACAAAAATGAACTCCAGTAGATCAGACCTATGTATAAGATACAAAACTATGAAACTCCTTAAAGATAACAAAAAAAGAAAACCTAGAACTTAACTATGGCAATGGCTTTTAAGATATAGCACCCATGGCATGATTCATGAGAGAGAGAATTGATAAGTCGGGTTTCATTAAAATTAAAAATTTCTTTCCTACAAAAGACAAATATCAAGAGAATGAAAAAAGCTACAGACTAGGAGAAAGGAATGTTACCCAAAATATATAAGAACTCATAAAACTCAACAATAAGAAAATAACCCGATTAAAAAATGGGCCAAAGATATTTTACCTGACACCTCATCAAAGAAGACATACAAATGGCAAATAAGCATAGGAAAGAGTGCTCCATGTTCTATGTCATCAGGGAAATGCAAAATAAAGCAACAATGAGATCACTAAACACCTGTAAGAATAGGTAAAATCTAGAGTACTGACAACACCAACTGCTAGCAAGAATGTGGAACTACAAGAGCTTTCATTCATTGCTTGTGGAAATGCGAAACAGTACATCCACTTTGGAAGACAGTGTGACAATGTCTTACAAAACTAAACATACTCTGACTATATGATCCAGCAATTGTACTGTTTCTCTTTACCCAACAGAGTGAAGGCTTATGTCCATACAAAAAGTTGTACATGGATGTTTATAGAAGCTTTTTTTCATAATAGCCACAACTTTAAAGCAACCAAGATGTCCTTCATTAGGTGAATGGATAAATAAACTATGGTACAGGCAGAGTGTGAAATACTATTGATCACTAAAAAAGAAATGAGCTATCAAGCCATGCAAAAAGAAAAGACAAAGAAGAGCCTTAAGTGCATATTATGAAGTGAAAGAATCCCATCTTGAAAGGCTACATACGATATGATGCCAGCTATATGACAGTATTGCAAGAGGCAAAACTATGGACACAACACATCAGTGACTGTGGAAAGGAAGTTGAATGGACAGACTCTGGCAGTGAAAATACTCTGTATGATACCACAATAGATAAATATTATTATATATTTGTCCAAACCCATAAAATGTATAACACCAAGATGAACTATAGTGTAAACTGCGGTCTTTGGGGGATTAGGATGTGTTCATGTACGTTCATCAGTTATAACAAATGTTCCGCTCTAGTGGGGGATATTGATAATGGGAGATACTATGCTTGTGTGGGGGCAGGGACATATGGGAAATCCATTTAAATATATTTATTGATTTCAGAGAGGAAGGGAAAGGGAGAGAGAGATAGAAACATCCATGATGAGAGAGAGTCATTGATTGGGTACCTCCTGCACGCCCCCTACTGAGGATCAAACCCACAACCCAGGCATGTGCCCTTGGCCAGAATCGAACCTGGGACCCTTAGTCCGCAGGCTGACGCTCTATTCACTGAGCCAAACCAGCTAGGGCAGGAAATCCATGAAATGTCCAGAACAGGCAAATATTTAGATATAAAAAATAGATAATTGTTGCCTAATATTAAGGGCTAGGGATAGGTGGATGGGGGAGTGATTGATAATAGGTATGAGTTTCTTGTTGCAGGGACAAAAAGGCTCTAAAAATGACTGTAGGATGGTTTCATGATTCTATAAGTATAATAAAAACTACTGAATTACATACTTTAAAAGGATGAATTGTGTGGTATATAAATTATATCTCATTAAAGCTGTCATTTAAAGTTCCTTTGATCAGACTGACACGGAGAGGAAAATAGTAAAGCTGTGAAATAAGATTAAGTGGTATTGAGCAGATAAAATGCATATAGGAGGTATTCCTAAGATATGTGAGGTATCTAAACACTATTCATTTTACAGATGTTTTTGGAGCATCCATTGTAGGGTCATCTTGGAAGCTGAAGAACAAGCAACTAATAATGTTATGCTCATAAAAGCTCACTATTTGGTTAAAGCTTTTACTCAAGAGTTTCAGATTCTTTCCTTGACCTTTGTTCTGTTAATATCTCTGTATGTGCATGCGTGAGCATCTCCCTGTTTCTAGCCCATCTTCATCCTAATATCTCTCAGATGTTCACCTCTCTATCCCACCACCAAATTACTGAAGGCTTTTAACATCTCTTGGTAGATTACTGCAATGACCTCTAATTGGTTACCGCATTTCTCTGGTCCCCTTCAGTCTTTTATCTGTATCATAGTCAGATGACTCTTTTTAAAACCTGATCTGTTGTGGCCAATTACTTCTCAATATTCTTGGGATAAAGACCAAGCTCATTATTATGCTAAGTGAAATAAGCCAGGCAGTGAAAGAAAAATACCACATGATCTCACTCATTTATGGATAATAAAGAACATTATAACCTGATGAACAAAAAGATAGATACAGAGGCAGAGAAGCATCAAACAGACTGTCAAATTACAGCGTGAAGGCTGGGGAGTGTTGAGGGGGGTAGGGTAAGAGATCAACTGAAGGACTTGTATGCATGCATATAAGCATAACCAATGGACACAAGACACTGCGGGGGGGGGGGGGGCTAGGGGAGGGGGAGAAGGTCAATGGGGAAAAAACGGAGACATATGTACTACTATTTTTAATACTTTAAACAATAAAATAAAATTTAAAAAAAAGACCAAGCTCATTTATAGGTCCCACATAATCCAGTCCTCACAGCCTCTCCAGTTTCATGTCGTGCCCTGTTCTCTGTTCTGTATTCCAGCCACACTGACCCCCTTTCATTTCCATGTTCCCTCCCACACAGGACCTTTTCCTATTCTTTATCTAGTCGGACTCTGCTCAGTGTTCAGATCGCAGCTCACTTTTGTAGTGAGTCCTTCTCTCCCTGACATCCCCATCTAGGTCAGATACTCCTATTACATAAGGTTCATGACATCAGATCCTTCACATACTTGAATGAATTACTTAGTGCTCAACCTTGGATTATCATTTGTTACTAATAAGGATTTATTGTACTCCATTTCTCACGTTTTGGTTCTCCTGGAGGTAACAAGTAGAATATGGATTAGATTCATGGTAGACAGGATTCTGGGTGATTTGACTAGACTATCAGTCTAGAGGTAAAATTTAACCATTGTCTCAATGGAAAATTCTGTATTGCAGTTAGGTGATACAAGTCCTTCTTGCTTTGTATGTAATGGGTTATAAAGCTGAGAATCCTAGATAATTTAATGATCCCACAGTGAATTAGAATATATCCAGAGAATGGCATAGAATATTTTCCAGTGAATGAATGAATGAATGAAAAGAAGATGAGGTAACCTGTGTATTAATATGATTTATGGCTGAAATTATTGCTCATAGTTTATAAAATTATGAAGCCTGTGCATATAGATTTGTTAAGTATCACAGTACTAATATTAAGGGCAAGGAGGGGCAAATGAAAAAGGCATACTTTTATGGCAAAAAAAGAGAGAAAGTTGTTTTGTAAAGTGACTCTGCACCCTAGGGGTGTGTTCCTCCATAGGCAAAAGGGTTTAGATGATGTCATGAAGAGCTAATCATAATTGCATTGGGAGGGAGAGCATGTCTGGCATATGTATTAGTTATCCTTGACTGTGTAACAAATTACTCTAAAACTTAGGGGCTTAAAACAACAAACATTTATGTCATGATTTTGGAGGGTCAGGAATCTGGGCTTAGCCGTGGGTCCTCTGGCTCTCAGTCTCACACAAGCTTCAGGCAAGGCAGACGGGCTCCAAGCTCACTCATGGAGTTGGCAGGATTCCATTCCTGTGGGCGTTTGGACTGGGGACTTCATTTCTCGCTGCTGTTGGCCAGAGGCATTCCTCAGTTCCTTGACATATGGGTCTCTCTGTAGGGCAGCTCCCAACATGGTAGTGGCTTCTGTCAGAGGGAGCCAACGAGACCAAGAAAAGGCAAGTAAAATGGAGGCCAGAGTCTTTCTGTAATCTATTTTCAGAAGCGGCATTCCAAAGTCTGGTGAATTTTATTCATTAGAATCAAATTACTAAATACAGCCTATGCTCAAGGGGCAATTGTATAAGGGCATGAATTCAAGAAGGCTGGGCCACCTGGAGGCCACCTTAGAAGTTGCCTTTTACATGTTGTGTACATATCCTTTTGAAATTGACCCAGGAAAGGGTATTTGCTGGGGGGAGAAGGGGGTGGTGGAAATCCTTTTTGTTACTGTCAGAAACCAAATCAAGTCTAAATGATTAAGGTACTAAGATTATTTATGCTGTGATGTTTTTGAATGGTGAGCTTTTTAAGCTAAGCTTTTCGTTCCTCTACCATTTTAAATAACACTAAAAGTGTGCTTTTAAGTTTTCTTCTTGGGTAGGCCCTGAAAGCTAAGTTGATAGTTTCTTTGCTGTGGTGATTTTGCTGAAATGAGGCTGTGTAGACAAGTCTGCTACTCATATGGGCTTTGAAAGTTTCTCTCGGATGCCAGAAATTTCACTGTTTAAATTATAGGAGTTAATTTTCTAAAGGAATTAGTACTGCTGAGTAGATTTCACGTTAGCTCTGCAAAATATATTTGAATAATGAAAATTAATCTATTTTATGAACTTCCTTTGTTTAGACTTTTAGGACAACTGTGCAATTTTAAGATAGAGAGTTCTCTTTGGGAAAACTGAATTGAGGAAGGAAATCCAACTGCAGCTATTATGAAGGTCAGGGGATGGGAGAGGGATCTTGGCAAGAAATGGAGAGGGAATTTGTAAATCACAGTTGAGCGAATAGTTATGAATGAAGCTGCTATTGTGTTCCCCAAGGAAAGTTCCTGAAATATTATATTCCCCCCCTTTTTTTTAAGGAAAGAGAAAATGCATACAAATCTTTTGCTGTGCTTACTTTTTCTGTCCTACCTCTGAAAATAAACAAAGCAAAAAAGCCTTCCCTTGCTGATGGGCTTGTTTAGAAATATTATCTTCAAAGGGCTTTTTATGTGAGCCAAGCTATTCTCTCTATTAGTGAGTCTGGGACAGTTTTGTATGTACTCTAGAAAGGAAACAAAACAAGGGCGTGATTCCTTTTGTTTCAGTGCTTACAACTCAGATACCAAAAGGACACCTCATTGATTAGATCAGACCTCAAGCTCTGGCCTTACCTGGTACAGTTATGTGCCGCATCCCAGCGTTTTCATCAATGATAGACCACATGTACAATGGTGGTCCCATAAGACTGTACACAGTGGAGCTGAAAAATTCCTCTTGCTGAGTGCCTAGTGGCGTCAGAGCCTTGGAAGTGTCTTAGAGCAGTGATTACTGTGTTGTGCAGGTCTCAGTCTAGCAGTAGTAATGCGATGGCTAAAAATGCCTGGGGGCACTCACCTGTGTGGTTTCCACAGACATCTCTCCTTGCTAAACCAGTGTTAACACTGGACCGACCCTTGTGGTTTTTATTATGATTGCAAGATGCCCTTTAGTGATAGCCATTAGGAAGTTCTGAAGAAGAAAAAGTTTACTACTTACAGGCCCTAGGTCAGCCGTGGGCAAACTACGGCCCGCGGGCCGGATCCGGCCTGTTTGAAATGAATAAAACGAGAAAAAAAAAAGACCGTACCCTTTTATGTAATGATGTTTACTTTGAATTTATATTAGTTCACACAAACACTCCATCCATGCTTTTGTTCCGGCCCTCTGGTCCAGTTTAAGAACCCATTGTGGCCCTCGAGTCAAAAAGTTTGCCCACCCTGCCCTAGGTACTCCAGGGGGCACATGTCAAGGACGAGGGCAAAGAAATACATAGTGCAGGAGCCTGGGGTTCTGATTTTATTGGGATTGGGGGTAGGAGATGGCTGGGGGTTCCTGGGCTCTTAGTGATGAATTTAAAACAGAAGAGTGGGAATTTAAAGCATGGGAAAGGGAAAAACCTAGTAGCCCAAATGGTCAGTTATCAAAATCAACCAAGATGTTTAAACCAGAGGTGCCTCAGTGGGGTGCAGGGGTGCCGCCTGACTCTTTAGTGTGTGGCTGGCAATTGTATTTATTCTAGATAGTCTTCCTTGGAGTGGATGCCTTGCCAATCAAGACTAAAATCAGGCACTTGCATTACAAAAAGAAAAGCCATCTGTCAGGGCTGGTGTAAACAAACCCCCTGACTGCCAGCCTAAGAGAAGTACAGCACATCCAATTACAGCCGTAGGCTATACCTTCTAGGTTTGTGTAAGGGTGCTCATGGTGTTCCCAACAATGAAATTTGCCCACAGCCGAATGAATTTCTCAGGACCTATCCCCATGGTTAAGTGGGTGTGTGACTAGTGACTTGAGAATTGGATTTGAAAGAAGTGTTTGAAATGTTTCAGCAAATGAGACCCATTGAGTGTGGATTGGCTTACCACTGAGTATTTGTGATTACTTTAAGAAAAAGAATCTTATGACTGGGAAATTCTTTAGAGAATCCACTGGATTTCCTCTATGCACTGGGACTTCCCTGTCCTTATTTCCAAGTTTGCCGCCCAGGGCTGTGCTCATAAGCAGTGCTGATAGAAACTTGGAATTTGGAGGAAAATGTCTGTCTTAGTAATCAACTCATTAAGTAAGACATGTCATTGCTCTACACAAAATATTAATGAAATTTTAAGAAATTCTTAACTGCATCTTCTAAGCATAAATAGTTTTGCTGTTTCAAAGGTAACTGCATTTTTCTCCTTGCTCTCTTACTGCTACTGACCTCACTTCTGCTGTCCAAGGAAATAAGATGAAGTGTGGGGTTGTTCTGCACAGCGGCTGGCAGGCTGGTGGCATAGGGGGCATAGCTGGGTTGAGAGCAGGGGTCCTTCTCAGGGTTTGGCTCCTGGGCGAGCTTGCCCTGGGAGAACCATATGCCGGAGAGGTCTAAGACCTTTTGGGTGGGCCAGGGCTGTCACACTACAGGGACATCCCACCAGAAGGGACAGGGAGTAACCTTTAAGGAGAATGGGGTCATCAGGTGTAGCCTAGGAGAGGATGAGATGTGGTCTTAATGGTTGTCTCCATGGCACCCAAGGAGATATGGTACCAGCTAGCCAGGCTGTGGTGCTTGCAGCTGGGGTCTTGTGGGAAACATTGGTACTGAGGTCCAGCTGGGTGGTGACCAGGAATTGTGCCATGGAGCCTGGAGTAAAAGGGTCAGATATTATGGATGTAAAGGGAGAAGTCACAGCATTTGGCAAGGGATTGGATGTGGAGAACAGACATTGGGAGGTCAGATGCTTTGGGACAGATCCAGGCACTGCTTATCTGACTCAGTGGGACACACTGTGTGGTCTCCATCAGCTGAGCCTGCCGTTGGGAGACTTTTTGATCTTAGTTTCACATATTTTGTATTCTAGCCTTAGGTATGTGTTGGACAGGTACCAATCAGCTGTGATCTGACAGATAAAAGCTTAACTTCTTAGAATGCTGGTATTTTAAAATAATTGATATTGATCATCTCCAGCCAAAGAGTTCATATTTGTTTCTCAGGCTCTTCGAAGTGGGAGAGCTGAGAGAGGTTTGGAATTTTCCATGATTTCAAATGTACTTGACTACAAAGGTTATCACATGATTGTCCTTTCACCAGCCATGGTACCCAGGCACTCAACACAGGGTTATCCCCATTTTATAGACGGAGAAACCAAATCCTGGAAAAACTTAAGTAATTTATCCAAGATCACGGCCAACAGATGACTTCATCCAACCCAGGTCTGTCTGACTTCAAAGCCTGTGTACTTCAAAACTGACTCTTCTTGATGTGTTTTGATTATATCTGTATTGTAAATTCAAAACTTTGGTTTTGGTAGTCTTGGTTTTCAGATTCTGTATGGACTAACTTTGTCATGACTCTTGATCAGTTCTCACTACCTGAGTTTTGGGGAAATTAGCACATCATAACTATCCATTGTCATTTTTTGGTTTCCTTTTCCTTTTTCCTCCCCCCATCTCTTTTCTGTTGGTTGCTTGTTTGTTTTTGTTTTAACTGTCACTATAACTGGTAGTTCTGGGAAGAATTTGCCTGTGTTCTCCCTCCCTTCCTTCTGTCTCTTTCTCTGTCTTTTTTCTATTAGTCTTTTAAAATTTTTAGTAGGAATTTGCCCTTTTCCGTGATGTAGACTTTATTCTCTTTTCACCCAAGATACTTTTGGTGCTTCTTCTTGGTTAGCTCTGATTTCTACATTCAATTTATCCATTGTCTTTTTGGTTCTACCACTATTATGACTGGTTTGGAAGAATGCTTTGCTTTTTTGTTGAGACATCAAAAGGTATGAATAGCAAACACCACAGAGGTCTCTTCCTTCCTGTATGAACCTCACCACCAGATGCTGCTCCATGCTGAGATGCTTAAAAGTCATAAAACAGTGTCATTTTTTCAAGGCATAGAGGGACTGGAAGGGGGGGACTGGCAAGGGAAAAACATTTGTACAAGTTTTGTCACAGAATGATTTTTTTTCTTTCATTTGTAGAATGAAGAATGTTCTTCCATTGCTCTTTTGGTCTGAACACTTACTTTCCTCTCACAGAGTGCAAATCCCCATTTTGTGTATGGGTACACCAAAGCGCAGAGAAGTTCATCAACTCCTAATCCATGGAGTTAGTGGTAGATTTGGGATTAGAAGACAGGTCTCCTGACTGACACTTGCTCTTTGCTCTCGTGATTCTCTCTAAGTCATGTTGATTAGAAAAAGTATTAGTAAGAAGATCAATGGTGAAATTATAAAAAGAATAAAAATGTTAAACTTATGTTGTTTGGTAAATTCAATTTAAGTTTACTTTTAGTTACATATTGAATTCATAGTGTGGAGGGAGTTAGCCATTGTCATATATCTTTTATTTTTTTGCCAAGTAACTTGAATCTGTTTAAGTGCTAGGACAGGAATTCAAGAATGAACAGTTCTAGTCATTTTCTTACTCTCCTCATTCAGTCTTGTTTGACTTAAATGTTGAGGGGTTTTTTGCTTCAATAATTGTGATATACATGTTTCTGCCTCCGATATTTCACAGGGCAAAAGTTGAGACAGCTACGTCATCTGAGTGAGAGAGTGACTTCGGACAGTGATTCTCAAATTCATTCACCACCTGCATCAGGGTCACAGGGGTGTTTGTGCAAATGCAGGCTTCTCATGTTTACTCCAGCCCCTGCAAATCCATCTCTGTGAAGTGGGCTCTGGGGTCTGCATTGCAACAGATCTCTTGGGTAAACATTGATGCGCACTTAAGTGCAAGCATTACACTCTCAGGAGGGAAGGAGCAGCATCTACGACTGATGCTGTCTCAGCAGCTCCAGTGTTTCCACCCCAGCTCAGATGAAAAGAGCATGCGAGGAGGAGAGGAAGGGTACCGAGGATTGTCTTATGCTGAAGAGAGGAGGATGGGAGGATGGCGGAATGAAACAGCTGCTGTAGCAGAAATGATAGTGCATCAGCCAGGGTTGGATAGAAAACCTGGGCAGTTTTTTTGTTTGTTTTCATTTTTACTTATTCATTTATTTATTTTATTTTTAAGTATAGTTGGTATACAATCGTATAATGGTTATATTACTTTCAGTTGTACAATATATATCAATTCAGCATTTTTATACCTGACAATGTGATCACCCCAGTTGTTCTAGTAATCACCTGTCACAGTGTAAACTTACCACAGTATTGTTGACTATATACCCCTTCCTCTTTTCACCCATGCCTCTACCCACAAGCCTGAGCAATTTTGAAGATTTTTCCTTGAGGAATCAATCAGCATTCTCATGTGAGTTTTTCCAAAAAAATGAAAAAGGTGAATGGGGTAACTAACTAGGCTCAGCAGTTGGCTATTAGCTCTGACAAAGTCATGGAAACAAGGACCCTGGGGTGTTAATGTGAGCATCGCCTTGAGGTCCCATCTGCATAAGGAGGCTTGTGAAGCCAGATGAATAAAATGGAGTGGGGCAATGGATGGGGAATTAGGAACCACCTATGATGAGGATGAAGGGCAGGACCAATAAGAATAAGGAAGTAGAGAAGTGGGTAAATAGAAAGCTACAGTCAGAGATTTGGAAGCTTAGATCTCAAAGGTGGAGTATTTCTGGGAAGTGATAAGGTCCAAGGTGTGGTGGGGCTTGAAGTGGTGAAGCCTTCAAATAGAGGAGGAATTCTTTAAACTACACCTTAGGTGTTCCCAAGGTCATCCACATTCTTGAAGCCTCCAAGCAGGGGTCAGTATGGCAGGAGCACAGTGATTGTGGCTCTAAGAAAAGAGAATCCTGGAGGTCAGAAAAAGAGTGACAAGGTTTGAGTGAGATAGGAGTGAGGTGGGGGGAGAGGACTTGGAACAGAGGTGAAAGGGCATGGCCTGGAAGAAAGGAAGTCCGACTGGAATGGTTATGACCCTGTCTTCTTTGGGCTCTGAGTTAAGGAAATTTGGGGAACGACCATCCTTGGCTTATGAGAGGAAAAGCCAGATTTCCACTAAGACAAGTAGGTGGGGAAAAGTATAAACAAGAAGTTGAGAATATAGAAGAATTACATTTTTACAATAGGTCAAGAGTTTCAGAGGCTCATCAGAAGGAGGTGGTAGATTTGGAGTGTGTCTAGAGAGGAGTGAGATGAATTACTGTGTCCAAGAGTGTTTACTGGTCAGCACTTCTCTCAGAGTTAGTAGGAGACTGAAACCATTGCAAAAACAAGTTTAGATTTATTTAACAATGTAGGGTGCCCATTAGAGATCTTCTGTTACTAATTTATTTCTAACTCATTAGCTGTCCCGTACACTTTAAGCCCATGTGACCCAGAATAAAAGTTTTACATGTTCCCGGCTATCTGTGTGACGAAGTGTGCATGTATGTCTAACTACTATAAACAACAGAGATTCACAAAGCAGCACTTCACGTTACCAGTGCAGCATGCTGTGACAATTACTGCTCTGTTCTAATTTATTTTCTCAGAAAATGCTGGTTGTGATCCATGCAGTTGATTTCATGAAGCACACAGGGTTCCGCCTGCGGCCGGACAAACGTGCTGACACTGTCCTGAGCCTGCCTTGGTAATATACCAGGTGCTGTCTCCTGGTCAACCCTTGGTTGAAGAACATTAATTTTCTGTCTCCAGATCATACTTAATACTTAGGGGTCATTATATGGTCAGGGAGAAGCCAGGAAGTCAAGTTTGATCAAGTCTTTCCTGCTAAAAATCTTTACTGGCTCCACATGGCCAATAGGCTGGAATGGCACCTCCTGCCTCGCACAGCAGCCCACCCTTGTCTTACGCTTTTGAAGTCTTCCTGTGATGAATCATCCCTTCTCGGTTTTGCCTTAGGTCCTTGTCCCGCTTTCATTGTACGTAATCCCGTTTATGGTAACTTTTACTACATGCTGTCCTTCCCCAGCTGTCAGGGAGCTCTGACTGTACCCCCAGGACATGGCACAGAGTGGGCAGATGGATTTGCCTGACTGCATGGTGTAGTGATCTCAGAAGTTCATTGGAAGCAGAGTAAAGCTCTAAGAGGGTCAAAATGGAGAATTCATCAATGAGGTGAACTTGAGTTTATTCTCCCTTAATTTTCTTCCCGTATTCACATTTGGAACAAAAATGAACTTGCTAACAGACTTAAGGGAATACTAAGTGGCATGCAATTTACTCTCTCTTTCTTCTGTTTTTAATAATTTTTAATTGATTTGCTTTTAGATAGAGGAAGGAAGGGAGTTGGGGTGGAAAGAGAGAGAGAGAGAGAAAGAGAGAGAGAGATCAATTTGTTGTTACACTTATTTATGCATTCATTGGCTGCTTTTTTTAATGTGCCCTGGCCAGAGATTGAATCTGCAACCTTGGTTAGTGTATGTAGACAATGCTCTAACCAACGGAGCTATCTGTCCAGAGCCTCTTCTGTTTTTAGCTGTACATGCACCCTCCTCACCTTTCTCAAGGTGAGTGGATCATACAGCATCTTTGCGGGGCGAGGTTGTGGAGGAGAAATGGTGACACCAGCCACTTCATCCTCTGCCTCTGATCTCTTGCTTTGTCTATGAAGTTAAGTAACCAGAAAGGTTGCTGATAAAGTGGTGATCAGAAAGTCACCTCTGGTCAATAGGCCTTTCTGTGGGCAGCTTTTGTCCTTTTCTCTTACTTAATAAAGGACTTAATGATGGACTGGGACAAAATTGGCTGTCTTATTTTTAGACTCAACAGAGTTAAATGAGGACCTGTCCACAGTGCTTAATTTTAAAAGGGTGGAGCTGAAGGGAGGAGGAGGTGGGTGGTACAAACAGAGAGAAGATGGAAATGGGCCCGATATCAACATTTTAATACCCGGGACTAAACACAGTGTCTCTACAGTTACGAAGGCCCGGAAGGATGCTCACTTTCTGACCTGGCAAGCGTCTTCTAAATTTCATTCACAGGGAGATTCATTGTGTACAGCTGCAGAAACAAGAGAAAATGCAGAGCAACCTTATATAATAAAATGAGCAGGCTCAGTGTTTTCATTTGGCCTGGACTCAAAGTTAGGTGTGGAGGTGACATGCTGATTTTGTTCTTAAGTGTGTGAACCTCAGTTGATTCTCCCCCCATGCCCCCCCCCCCCCCGGCTCTGTTAGTACCTGAGTGACCTTGAGCAGAGCACAATCTCAATGTCTCAGCCTCCTTATTTGTGAGCCAGGTCCAGGAATACCTTTCACACCTACATCATAGCCTGATGTGAAAAGCTGGCTGAGAGTCGAGCACTATATGGGTGTAAATTATCAAGAGTTGAAACATGGAACAAAATGCCTCTTAAACTCCATTGTTTATTACAAAAACATTTTCAGTAGGTAGAAACAGCTGTGAGCCAGGCATCCCCAGCTTAATTAGAGTCAAAGAATGTGTGCCCTCAGCAGCCTTTTATTGACAGTTGGCGCGTTTACTTTCGTGTGGCATAAACAGAGGTGGAGTAGGTCTACGTGGGGAAGAATGAGTACATGCGAACAAGCGGGGCTGGACTCTTCTTTCTGTAAACAGAATTTTCAATTCCAAATGCAGGGTCCTCTTTTATAGCATAAGGAGAGTAGGAAATTGCTTTTTAAACCTGGACACACATGTTGATTAGTTACACCCTTTTACAGTAGGGCATCCATCGAGGAAATACTTTGATCACTGTTGGCAGAGCAAATCCAGGTTTTAAATATAATTCTTACTGAAAAGTTCATCATCTCCTTGAGGAAGAAAACATGTGGTTAGAAAGTGTTGACCTTTGCCCTGCCGCCTTGGGCAGGGCTGGAAGTTGGTCACTGGCTGTTAGAAGTGACTTGGGCAGCAGGTAAACTGGACTCCTTTGAGTCAGGTGCATAAAGCTGCATGTTTTCTCCTGCCACCTGGAGCACTGAAGCAGGACGGCACCTTTTCTGAAATCAGTCTCATTGAGGCTCATCTCAGTACCCCCTCCTCCACCTCCCCCCAACTGCCCCTTAGGTCAAGTGTAGATGTATGTCTGCTCTTCCAAAGGAGACAAATTGTGTCTCCTTGTCCTAGTCCTGATGGCTCTTCTCTCCCCCACCCACACATCCATCTCCACCCTATGTCAGTCAGCAGAATTGGGGTTTTGGAAATGACTCCACATAACAACTTTTTAGCCCTCAGAGGCCTGCCAGGAGGAGCTACAGGATGGGCAAAGGGTCAAGGGAATAACAATAACAGCTTTTCCATCCTCCTGTGAATCCTTCTGGAATTAGGAGTCATGATTATTGTATTGAGGTAACAGGGGGCTGCAGTGTGGGTAGAGGGGAGAAGGCCGCCTGACGAAAGGCTGTCGGGAGTGCAAGTTTTTTGAGGGCTGAGACTGTCTCATTGATTACAGTTTCTTCTCCTGTTGTTCTACAGGACATGTTTTCCAGCAGGTTCTTGTCAGAGGTGTGGCGGTTAAAATGACTTCCATCTTGGGCCCAGATGTGCCATTGGATGGGCCTTGGCTTTGAAACCTAAGTTGAAGTTCAGCCCCAAAGAAAGCAAAGTCAAACTTCAAAGAATCCAAAATAGAGGATGTGATTTCATGTGCTATAAAGGCTATGGGGGCTGCTTCACCCAGGTGCTAACCTTGACTTTGGTTTATAGAATAATCTAATCCAGCTGTTGTTACAGATGTGGGCAGGGCAGGTTGTGACAGGTGGCTCTGGAAAGCCCCTCAGGTAGTGTGGAATGTCTGGAGCTCTGACTGGTCTCTCTCCACCTGCCTGATGCTCTTCTTCCCACTCTGAGCACCATGTGTGCATTCCTTTCTGGGGTGTTTCTCCATCTCATTGGTAGGCATGAGAATATGGAGTGCGTTTTCTGCTCCACCCCATGAAGCAGTGGCTAAGTGCATCAGGCTTAATTAAAAAAAATGTTTTTATCTCTTTAGCACTCTAAGGTGGGATGCTCATGGGCAAAGAGGCAAAAAAACTAAAGTAATTTTTAGAACGTAGGCCAGAATCCAGTTCTTCAGATGATAATGCTTCTTGTGTATTTTTTGTGGAGTATTTTGAGCCCTTTTGATATGTAAAGATTTATCACACAGCATGCATGCATGCATATACACATGTACAAAAAAACACTAGCTGTAATAGCTTTGAAATGTTTTTATATTAGTTGTAGGTCCTGATTCCCTGTGGCAGTGATGGCGAACCTATGACACGCATATCAGAGGTGATACGCGAACTCATTTTTTTGGTTGATTTTTCTTTGTTAAATGGCATTTAAATATATAAAATAAATATCAAAAATATACATCTTTGTTTTACTATGGTTGCAAATATCAAAAAATTTCTATATGTGACACGGCACCAGAGTTAAGTTAGGGTTTTTCAAAATGTTGACACGCCGAGCTCAAAAGGTTCGCCATCACTGCCCTATGGTGTAAGGAAAGAATTTTCAATGGCTACATTTTAATAGTGAATTGCAATAGTGAATAAACAACTCTTAGAATCTGTGTGTGTGTGTGTGTGAAAATTCCTAGTATTAACATTTGCAGTGGTTCGTTCTTGAAGTCCTAAGTGTGGGGTCCTAGTGACTGGGGTTTTTATAGTCGTGTGTCTGTGTGGTCATAGGAGAAATGGCCAGAGTTGGGTGTCAGAGCAGCTCTGGGCAGATCCCTGAGCACCATTCTGCCTTGAGCCAGGCGCTCCTTCTCTTCAGTGCCCCCGGGTGGCTCCATTCAGGGATCGGATGTGTGCCATCAGGCAAGTCATATTCTCTGTGGCTTCTGGATTCGGAATTGGGGGTATGATCTTTTCCAATTGTTTTTTAGACCTTGAGTCTCAATTTTGAGTTTCTCATAGCCTAGTAGTAGGATTGTCAATGACTTTCTGAGAATATATGTACATTTTTTCTGGTTTATAACATTTTTGTAAAAACTTGGTCTGGTGCCCTGGCCATTGTGGCTCAGTTGGTTGAGTGTCTTCCCATGCACCAAAAAATCACTGATTCGATTCTTGGTCAGGGCACATCCCTGGGTTGCAGGCTCAATTCTCGGCAGGGGGCCTGCAGGAAGCAACTGATCGATGTTTCTCTCCCTTTCTGCCTCTCTCCCTCTCTCCTTTTTCTTCTCCCTCTCTCTCAAATCAATAAAAACATATTAAATAAAAAAAGAAAAACTTGGTCCTTAATGTTTAGATTTATCTTTTTCTCCCCTTAAAAATACAGTCAAGGCCAAATTTGTGGGAGTTGCTATGGTAACTTTGGAGAATTTGAGAGTGGATACTAATTCAAAGACAAAGATGCTTGAATTGCATTTCAATATAGAGGCAGAATTAGCTTTGGTATAAAAACATTCAGCTGAATCTCCATGGAAAATTAAGGACAAAAAATACAAAAGGTTTATAGCTTGAACAGCTTATAATGGGAATTTTTAGCCAACTTTTAAGTAAAATAAATCTCATTTGGTTACAAGTTCATCCTATGCAGAAACAGTATCAGTTAGATTCTGCTCAGGTCTACAAAACATGGATTTAAAATTCTGCCCAATTTATCTTCTCCCTCCAATACGATTTTACCCATAGATTAGCTTACAATGTGAGTTGTATTTTAGGATTACATTAATATACTGCTTTATGTTAAAATAAACTCACATTTTCCCCTGAAACATAAATTTCATCAATTTCATGCTCTGTGGCACAGTTATCAGCACCTCAGATGCTTCTTTATGTTTGTCTTTGACTAAGTATTGCTGAATACCTATCAATTAATTGCGTGGAAGTTTCTTAAATGAATATTTTGCCAATTATCTGAAATCTTATTGATCTTGGCAGCACAGAGGAATGTTCCAATTCAGTGATTAAAAAGAAAAACACAGTTGGGGATGGGAATGGCCAGGGAGAGGTCAGTGGGGGGAAAAGGAGACACAGGTAATACTTTAGACAATAAAGAATTTAAACACACACACACAAATACACAATAATATTGAATATAAACTATAATTTAAAAATTTTAAAAATTGCCCTAACCAGTTTGGCTCAGTGGATAGAGCCTCAGCCTGTGGACCAAAGGGTCCCAGGTTTGATTCTGGTCAAGGGCATGTACCTTGGTTGCAGACACATCCCCAGTGGGGGGTGTGCAGGAGGCAGCTGATCGATGTTTCTCTCATCAATGTTTCTAACTCTCTATCCCTCTCCCTTCCTCTCTGTAAAAAATCAATAAAGTATATTAAAAAAATTTTTAATTAAAAATACTATTTAAATTAAGGGTCTTAAGAGAGGAGATTTTCCTGGATTATCTGAGTGGTCCTCCCTGCAGTCACAGGTATTCTGGTAAAAGGAGAAGGCAGCCATGCCCAGAGGAAGGGACTCGAGTGATGTCACAATAATCTTAGTTAATCTTAGTTCTCTACTTCTCAGAAATTAAATTTCCTGACTTTCAGTTCTCAGAAAGCTCAGGGTTCATTCTGTATGAGGGCTGGGAATGGGAACACCTGGGTTGGGGTTGGCGACACATTTGCCAGACACTGTGTATGTTCTCCACTCTGTCCTGGTGAGGAGGCTGTGTGGAGCGGCCCCTTGGAGAACTGAAATCCCAAAGCTGAACGGAAGCAATGATTTAGAAAACACATCCGAACACTCAAACACATGGAATGTGCCCAGTGATTTCAAATTCAAAATGATGGAACCATATTGGGAAGCCCTACATGGGGAGGGGAGAAGGCTGTAGCAGGCCCCAGAGGAAAGGAGCTCAGAGCTCTGTGGAGGTGCAAGCACGTAGGAGCCTGGTCTCACATCTGGGGTCACCTTTTTCTAGGCACCTGACCTTGAATGATTACCAAACCTCTGGTTTCCTAACAGAAGGGTGGATAATGCCTACATTATAGGACTGCTGTAAGGACTAGAAGTAGCAATGGATATAAAATCTGCTGTAGCAGTTTGCACACGGTTTCTTTAGGGACTTGGTGTCCAATGTTTGTCAGTTCCTAACCCCCCTTTAAATTCTTATAAGTATGAGTTGAAAGGAAGGAGAAATTCCTGTGAGTGGCAATTACTTTATTCTTCAACATCACACTATCCACGGCATTTGTGTCTTATATCTGTTAATCCCAGCTAAGTTCAAACCTTTATTCTTTTAGAGACTATTCTCTTTTTAAGAATTATCAGTTGATACCATCGGGAGGAAACAATATACTGTATAGTGAATTCCTATCTTTTAAGACTGGCGTGGGTAGTAGGGTAGGATCTAACTTAATAATTGCCCTATAAAGGCTTCTCTGGTTCTGGATGACAAAATTATTCTAGTCTGCAAACATCCCCATTTAGGAAAAGGGAAGAGAAACTGAGATTCAGTAATTCATGTTTCTGGGCTCTATCCTGTTTGTGTAAAAAACATTTTGGGGAGCAGTTTAGAGTTTTGCTTCAGTAAGGGTGGCGTGAAGGTACAAGGTGCATGTTGCCTCAGAGGAAGAGGCAGTCGGTCTGCTCGTTCCCTTTCACGCCAGGTGACTCCATCAGCCTGTGTTAGGAGGATTAGCCATCTGTTAGTTTCAAAGCAAGCAGCAAAAGTCTCTGCTTCCAGATTCTCTTGGTGTGTGGGTTTGGGCAGGACGGACAGGAGTTAATAAACATCACATACCTTGAAAGGCAAGCTCCCAGCTACGTTTCATGTTCGTTCGTCATATCCAGTCCCACAGCAGTCCTGTGACATAGGTGTTATTGCTGACATCAGTTGGGAAGCCAATGAGAACAGGTTCAGTAATTGTTCAAGGTCACATGACGGGGAAAGAGTGACCTCCAGCTGTGAGGCCAGACCTCCGTCTCCGCGCTCTTCTATCATGTTCTAGGCTCCTTTCCAGCTGAGGCCTGATTCAGCTTCATTCCTGCCTCCCTCGTTGCCTCTTGGTGGCAGACTTGCAGGAAACACCCATTTTCACAGTCTGACCTGCGAACACGCTGTTCAGATGGAATGCCTGGTGGGAGCAGAAAGGGCCCTTCATTTCTACCACCACACACGGTCCTGCAGGGAGTGGCCCCCGTTCTGTTTTCCTGGTTTAAACTACTATATAGTTTTGCCTTATACCCCGCACCCCTTGCTTTTCTGCCACTTCTCAAGTCAAGAAGTCAGTTTGCAGGGAAACATCTTTTGCCAGTTAAGATGTCCTTTCATCTTTCTCTCTGACCTCTCCTACATACACAGTTTGAAAATAATACTCGATCTTGATAAAATTCAGTTGAGCCCATTAGAGGTTGAATTAAGCTATTGTTTTCATGAGTATTATTTCTGACTCCTATTCCTCATGTCCCTTATCACCCCCACTCCCTTTCACACACATCCACACCCCACATACACATACTGCACGCACACACCACCTATGATCAAGACTCGCTTTAAAATGAGACTGTGTGAACCGGGCTGCAGGGAAATTTCTTAGCTCTTCACATACCGTGTAAAGAGAGCTCTGTGGGCAGCCCACCCTGGTATTTCCCGTGTTTGCCTCAGTTTGTGCTGGATGGAAAGAACAGTTCACTCCAAGCAGTATTTTTCATTGAAATGTAAATCGCCTATACCCATTCTCATTCTGGTAGAATTCCCGAGGAGAAAACAGGTTTTGTGTTACAAGTTTTCTCCTCTAGTCTCTTTCTTTAAATACGTAACAAGATCGAAGGCGATTCATTTAGTCAGCTCTGATCCACTGTAGAGGTTTGCATATCTAACAATAGAAAATATTCACAGGATTTTACATAATATTATGGGATTGTTAGTAATTTAAGGAAGGAAAGGTGACTTTGTACCAGGATTTAATTCCTGAATTAACAAGCCACCATCACCCTAGAATGCCAATTTTCTTTTCAGTTCCTTTACCCACCTGTAAACTACGTTAAGGCATTTACCAAATAGTGGTTTAAATCTAAAAATAAAACAAATGCCGCAGGACTTAATGTCCTGTGTTTGGAGTGCTTTTAGAGAGCATTAGGACTTGTAAGCAGTGAGGTGGGCATGGAGGGAATGAAAGATTCGATAATAATGGCATAAGACCTCAAAGCACAACTCAAGTGGCCGAAAATGTGGCCAAAAGCATAATAGAGGCTGTTTAGAGAAAAGCTATTTGGTTGTCGTTGTAATAGCCAGCAGGTGCTGGATATATTATACTAGTAGGTCCTTTTAAAAGTTTCCTACTGAATACTATTTTATTCCTATTCAAACATGACCATTCCATTTTTAAAGTACTATGGAATCCGTGAAGCAGAATATATTTTAGATGCACAGATTACATTAAAAGGCTCGGGACCCAAGGATTGAACATCCTTGAGTATTTTTCTTTAAATACACAAGCTTAAAAGTGCATTCCTTAGCATCCCTGGAGGAAAAGCCCAGGAAAATGAATATGACATTTAGAATACATAGCATTCGACATTTGTATCCCTTATTTTTTAAGACCTGGGGCTTATTAGTTGGAAACTTTCAATGGCATTATCACATATTATGTGGTAGTGAGTGTGGGGTGGTTAATGTGCTTTGAAATGGCCTCACTTCCTCTACTTCTGCCAAGTTTGCTTTCTGTCTCGTGTGCTGTCCTTGCTGTGTTTTATGTTATGCATGTATGGACAAGAGGAAACCATTCATGTTATTGCTAGTTTCCCCAGTGGTCAGCACTGACTCTTTTTGTGTGTTGTAATTATTTGTTAAACCTTGGAAAGTCTCATTAGGTGGAAGAGAATGGGAGAGATTGGGAAGATGCATTTTTTCCCTCATACTTTTTTTATAGG
Organism: Myotis myotis; assembly: GCF_014108235.1. Taxonomy (NCBI): domain Eukaryota; kingdom Metazoa; phylum Chordata; class Mammalia; order Chiroptera; family Vespertilionidae; genus Myotis; species Myotis myotis. The sequence goes on from NW_023416357.1 coordinate 41,061,246, forward strand.
GAAAAAAAGGAAACAATCTAATGTGATAAGCATTTCTGTAAATTGTTCTAAATTGAGTTAGTTACAGTACTGTAGTTCTACTAGAGGCTCGGTGCATGAAATTCATGCATTGGGGGTGGGGAGGCCTCAGCCCGGCCTACGTCCTCTTGCAGTCTGGGAGCCCTCGGGGGATGTCTAGGGAGTGGGCCTAAGCCGTCAGTCAGACATCCTTAGCATTGTCGTGGAGGTGGGAGAGGCTCCCACCGTGAGCACGGCTTTTGGCTGAGCGGTGCTCCCCTGTGGGAGCGCACTGACCACCAGGGAGCAGCTCCTGCGTTGAGCGTCTGACCCATGGTGGTCAGTGCATGTCATAGCAACGGGGTGTTCCGCTGTTTGGTCGATTTGCATATTAGCCTTTTATTATATAGGATAGGGCTTTTTATCTGTTTGTGAAGATTGTCCAAGATTCTATCTTATAAATGTTTCTTATGTTTCTGTAACTTAGTTCTTTTGTATCCTGACATGGACTTGAGCCTTGACGGTCCTCAATGGATACCTGGCTCCCATTGATACTCCATCCCCCTTTCTTACTCTCCCACATGCTTCCAGCCTTACGGCAGAGTGAGCTCCGTGTGGTTCCCTGCCTACTTTGTATGTCTCTGACTATCCTGTCCTCTCTGCTTTGAATATCCCTTCTCTGCTTGCATAGCTAACTCTGACATGGCCCTGAGGACGTTTGAGTTGGGCCTCCGCCTCCAGAAATTCACTCTGGTTTTCACTTCCCGCCTCCCATAGCTCCCCACACACTGTGTCTGCTTTGCTTCCTCTTAGATTCCAATGACACCTCATAGAGCTTTCCTGTCCCTTTCTGCACTGGGCAGTCGCTGTTCACTTGCTCACCTGCTAACCTTGCCCATTTCCGTGATCCCTCAAACACCCACATAGCAAAGTCTACAGTCAGACGCAGCCCTGGTCATTAACTTGAAATAACCTCACAAGAGCAGGTTGTCAGTAAAAACTACCAACTGTGTGACTTGTTGAGGCTGTGAAAAGGGATTCAGAGACATCTGAGCTACATTTGGCCCCAATCGTTCTTACTTGGATTGGGGAATAAGGCAGGGTGGGAGCAATCAGCTTGGTGGCAGAGGCAAGAGAGATAAAGTACCCCCCCATCCATGAGGGATACCTTTCAAGACCCCCTGTGGATGCTTGAAATTGAGGATAGTACTAAACTCTATATATACTATGTTTTGTTTTTTTCTATACATATATACCTATGATAAAGTTTAATTTATAAATTAGGCAGTTTCATGGATAGATTTGTTTTTAACTAGCAACATCAGCATATGATTTTTTTTTCTTATTAAGTCAAGAACTTCCACATTTTTGCTTAAAGGAAGCACTCTATGGCTTCTCTTTGGCATATCTGAATTGCCAGCATCACTACTCTTATACTTTGGAGCCACTGTTAAGTAAAAGAAGGGTTACTTGAACACAGGCACCATGATATCAAGACAGTTGATCTGCTAACTGAGATGGCTAACTAAGTGACTAACGGGCCAGGAGTGTGTACAGTGTGGAGACACTGGGCAAAGGGATGATCCATGGCTTGGGTGGAATGGAGCAGATGGTGTGAGATCTCATGTTACTGACAATAGCATGCAATTTAAAACTTAATAATTGTTTATTTCTGAAAATTTCCATTTAATAGTGTTGGACTTTAGTTGACCACGGGGAACTGAAACCATGGAAAGAGAAGTTGTGGATAAGGGGGGGACTACTGTATTGCCTTGGGATGAATAGGATTTCTATAAGCTGTGGGAGAGGATGAGGTGGAGCACAAGGGAAAGATTCGCATTGAGAAGGGACAAAGTATTTGGGCAAAAGGTTGGGACAGAGATTTCCTGTGGGAGGGAAGGTGGCAAGATATTCGAGAAGCTGGTTCTACAAAGCCTTCTCTGCTGGGCCAAGATGTCTGGGTGTTACCCTGGGATGCAGAAGAGAGTTTGAAGGTTTCAGAGCAGCAAAGTGATGGAAGCAGAGTTTTAGTGATAAGAGGGGTTCCTCTCATTACTAAACCAGTGGGGGTGGGCAGGGAACAAGGTTCTTGAATAGTCTAAGCAGGAAGCATCCCAACCAAAAAAACGCGAGTCCACTATTCACTCAGTCAATAAAACTGAGTCCTGTGTTTCAGGCAATAGGGATTCAAAGGTAGTAAAGGAGGGTCCCTTCACAACAAAGGGCTGTGGAAACAAAGCCACCTCAGTTATGTCAGGACCGAGAAAATTGCAACCTAAAGGAAAAATGCATGGCTAGTGACAGGTCTTAGTTAACTGATATGAGCCGTGGCAAGGTTGCAGGATGCCAAGATCACAAATTGCGGATTTGGCCTTTGTTCACAGTGAAAGGAATAGTAGCTTCTGCCAGGAGTCTTCCTGATGCTATCAGCTTCGGTCCCTTTTAACTGGTCTTCCTGCTTCTTCTCTTGTGCCCCACCGTACTCTGTTCTCAACACGGCAGCCAGCATGGTCCTTTTCAATTTAAGTCAGATAATGTTACTTCATCTCATGCAGGGTAAAAGCCAGGGTCCTCCCATTGGTCTAAAGGACACTCCCATCCCCGCCCCCGCCCATCACCTCTCTGTTCTCATCTTCTCCTGCACTGCTCACGTCACTGGACACACTGGCCTCCTTGCTGGCCTCAGATCTGCATAGGATGCTTGCCCTTGAGGCCCCACCCCTGCGTATCTCTAAGTCTAACCTCTCACCTTTTCAAAGTCTGCTCAAATGTCATCCACCCCCTATTTAAAGTTGCAACCTGTCCCCAAACTCTACCCTTGGCCCTCCTATCCCTCTGACACTACTCTACCAATTTTGTCCATGAAACTGACTGCCTTCCAACATGATGCATCATTTATTATTATTATTATTATTTTATTTATTTATTTATTTTGTCAGAGCCCTCCACTTGCCACCACTCTCCCCCCCCCCCCCCCCCGCCATATGTAGGCTCTTCAAAGGCAAGAATCTTTATCTGCTTTGTTCACTGATGTATCACAAAAACTTAAGTACAGTGCCTGGTAGGCCCGGCTGGTGTGGCTCAGAGGTTGAGCTTTGACCCAGGAACCAAGAAACCACTTGTTTGATTCCTGGTCAGGGAACATGCCCGGGTTTGGGGCGCCATTCCCAGGAGGCAGCCGATCGATGATGTTTCTCTCTCATTGATGTTTCTATCTCTCCCTCTTCCTCTCCCTTCTTCTCTCTCTAAAAATCAATTAAAACAACAACCACCAAAAACAAAACAAAACAAAACACACAAACAAAAACAAACAAACCCAAAAACAAAATAGGAACTCAGTAAGTATTTGATTTATGAATTGTGATTTAGCTGCTATTCATAAGACCTAGTTAACTTTTTTCCCTTCTAAAAAAATGGGTTTTGGCAAGTGATAGTTGATCCTGTCATGTCTAAATCCCCTGTATTTTACCCAGGTTTTGTTTGTTTTCTTCAAATGAACTATTTTCCCTCTGAGATTTTTAGAGCAAAGTTTTATGAAATATGTACAATAATTAGAGAAGAAAATTTGAAGGCAGCTTTTCAAATAAAAGAAACTTGGCAAAGGGGCCCAACCACATTATATCCTAGAGGATTTATGATCTGCAAGTCTGCAATGGACTTTGCTGTAAAAATCTGCCAATGCTAGAAAATAGTCCTCTGCTTCTCTGGGTTTTCTCTGAACACCTCTCAGTTACTCCTGACAGCAGGATGAGTTCTCCCCCAGAACAGTCCTGGGGAATATGTCAGTTCCCCCTGCAATTATGTATGCTCCTTACCGTTTCATTACGGCTTAATTCTGGAGTGAAACACACACATACACACACCCTGCCCCAAACCCCCCAAGTAAATAACAACGTAGAATATAAAATGGAGAAAGGATACTTGCAAGAAAAGGACAAGAGTTTGAAGGTTTGTATGGGGTTTTATTGGTCACCTGACCTATTTTTCTCCCATGCACACAAACACTGACACACTCACTTCCCTTCATCAAAAAAAGCGGTTGAAGCATCCCGAACTTCACGCCTGCCTGCTGTGAGGCTTAGGTGGTGAGTATGAGTGTGTGACATAGGTGAGCACTGCATCAGCGTCCCCATGAGCATCTACTTAGACAACAAATTTGAAGTATTGTTGAAGCTTATTAAATTAAAGCTTGTCTAATGCCTTAACGTCAGGAAGGGGAAAGGTATGTAGACTTTTTGAGTATCTCCAAGATGGCTCTTACAGCTCAGATGGTCTCTCTGCTGAGATTGTGAGAAGCTTGAGGGGAGAAACTCTGTTATTTTCACCTCTGTTTCTTCAGCACCTAGTACGGTGTCTGACACACAGAAGGAACTATTTCAGCAATTTTGTGACCTAATAGTAGTCTTGTGCATGGCAGAGAAGATTAGTAGTTCTGAAGATTTGAACATTATCACAGGGCAGTTGACACATTTCTAGTCCTTATGTTATACTTTATTTCTGCATCTTAATATTTAGTAGGTTACTTTTAAAGAAAATTTTCATAAAAAAATTTCTGAGCATTAATTATGAAAAAAAGATTGGAGGGGAAAATGAGTTTATGTAACCCATGTAAGACAAAGATGAATCTCCTTAACACATAAAGAGCCTCTTTCAAATAAGTCAATAAGGAAACATTCCTTATTTTGGAGCTTTTTTTGGCCTACTTAATTTTTTTTAAAATGTATTTTATTGATTTTTTTACAGAGAGGAAGGGAGAGGGATAGAGAGTTAGAAACATTGATGAGAGAGAAACATCAATCAGCTGCCTCCTGCACACCCCTACTGGGGATGTGCCCACAACCAAGGTACATGCCCTTGACCAAAATCGAACCTGGGACCCTTCAGCCTACAGGCCGACGCTCTATCAACTGAGCCAAACCACTTAGGGCTTGGCCTAATTTAATAGATAATTCAGCCCTACCCTGGCTCAGTGGATAGAGTATCGGCCTGTGGACTGAAGGGTGTCTGGTTCAATTCCGGTCAAGGGCACGTGCCTGAGTTGTGGGTTCGGTGCCCAGTAGGGGGCCTGCAAGAGGCAGCCGATCAATGATTCTCTCTCATCATGATGTTTCTATCTCTCTCTCCCTCTCCCTTCCTCTCTGAAATAAATAAAAATATTTTTTTAAAAAAAGGATAATTCACATTTAAAAAATAAGCATCTGAAACATGTTCAACTCATTAATCAAAGAAAGGCAAATTCTAAAAGCATCCCATTTTACCTACCAAATTGACAAGGATTAAAATCTGATTGCCACTGTTAGGGTTAAGAGAACAGGCATGCATACCTCTCATGTGGGAGTATAAGTAATATGTAATCTTTTGGGAGGATGATTTGGCAACAGATATTTTTATGACACAGCAAATTCTTCCACAAGGGTATTTATTGCCACATTATTTACAAAAGTGAGAAATTGTAAGCAACCTGCATGCCTAGCGATAAATGATTGGTTAATTAAATGTTCTAAATACAAATGATGGATTTGGGACATTAAAAATAAATTTTTGAAGTCTAATGATATTGTGTAACTGAAACTGAATCATACAAGATAATATCTAAAGTTTATGTTGTATTCATTTAAAAACATACATTTTCTTAATGTAAGTTTTATTCATTGCTGGAACAAACATTTTAGTTTTTTTCTGATACTTTTCAAAATTTCTTGAATTTTTATAATTACTTGCACAATCAGGAAAAATTATTTAAAGAAGCAAAGCACAGTATGTGGGAGTGAGAGCAAGTCTTCACTGTGTGTGCTAAGTGCTGTTGAGTTGGCTCTGGTTCCTGGCAGCCCTGTGAATGAGTGATGTCCACAATGTCTTTTCCTTAAGAGCCCTACTCAGCATCTGCAGGCTCATGCTTCTTTTATATAGTCAGTCCATCTCATAATTAATCTTCCTCTTTTCCTGCTACCTTCTATTGTCCCCAGCATTATTGTCTTTTCCAAAGAACCCTGCCTTCTCATGGTGTGCCCAAAGGAAGACAGCTTTTTTAGTCATTTTTGCCTGTAGCAATGCTTCAGGTTTCATTTGCTCTAGGACTCACTGTCTTTCTGGCGGTCCATGGTATCTACAGAGCCCTCCTCCGACACCATATTGCAAACAAATCAATTTCTTTCCTATTAGCCTTTTTCATTGTCCAACTTGCACATCTGTACATAACAATTGGGAATATGGGGGTGTAGATGACTGTGGTCTCCAAGGATGCATCTTTGCTCTTTACTTAATGGAATACACATCACTATAATGCTGTAATGATTACTTTTTCCCCCAAGGGTTCTTCCCCAGTGGTTAAACAAGGAAAAGTAGTTTGATAAAATGCTCCAAATGTTAACTATACTGTTCTACGGGTTATTCGAAGAGAGAAACAAGTAGAGGCAGCATGGAATAGCGGGAGTAAGGATTTCTCAATTAGATGATCCTGGGTTGGGACCATGGCTATAGCTGTGAAACCTTGGGCATTGGACCTGTAGCTTTCCCATCTATGAAATGGGTATATTGACCATCTCTTTCTTCACAGGACTGTTGTGGGGAATAATGAGGTAGTGCGTATGAAGCACTTTGCACAGAGTGTGACTCACTGAACAGGGGGCACTTATGAGGTGAAACCTCTCAGGAGGGGTATAGCATTTCCTTTAAGAGAACCAAACTTGAAAATCATGAATTAGGAAGTGATTGCTCACTTTACAGAGAATCATTGTTGTAATGGTGTAGTTGTTTTCTATTACTTAAACTTAGCAGCTTAAAACAACACACATTTATCATCTGATGGTTTCTGTGGGGCAGCATCCAGCCACAGCCTAATGGGGTCCCTTACTTGGGGTCTCTGGAGGCTGCCCTCAAGATCGTGACTGGGTCTGGGTTCTCACCCAGAGGGTCGATTAGGGAACCACCGACTTCCCTGCGCATGTGGTTGTTGGCATCATTCAGTTTCCTGGGGTTGTAGGACTGGTAGCAGTTTGCTTCTTCAGAGCCAGTAAGTGGGCAGAAAGAGAAAGACAGGTACAAGTGGCTAGCAAGACAGAGTCTTCCAAAACACAGCACAGTCATGAGGGTGACTGTCCCCTTTGCCAACCACAGGTCCTGCTTGCACTCAAGAAGATGATGCAAAGGTGTGAACCCCGTGATGGAGGGTCATGTCAGAGGGCTCTATTTGCTACAAGTGGTATTCACAATCACAGGTTTCAAACACAGTAGAAGCCAATGCACTATTTTAGGAAATGATTTGGTTGGGGGAAAATTTTGGCTTATATCTGAATAACATTGATTGGAAAGCAAGATGAAGCCACACTGTGCTGTAATATGAACTGTTTAAGGCCAATAATTCTGGCTTCTGCAGTGTGGAGCTTTAGGACATCGCTTTCTTCTTTGAAAACTGTGGTTATCTGAGATCTTCCGACCCAGGAAGTGTTTTGGGATCTCAAGAGTTACTATTTTGTAAGTAATGGGTAATTGAAATATCACTTCAAAGGTGATTTTTTTTCATCTCTAAAATGTGGGCGTATTTTCATTATTTGTGAAGTCTTTATAGTAAGTATTGACTTCAATGAAAACAAACATTGCTTGTCTCACCCAGATCCATTACGTTTGAAACTTTCATTTGTTCTCTAGATTTTTTAAAAAAGCCATTTGCTTTGTTTGTTTTTAACTTGGCATTTCTCAAGCAAGAAGTATGGCACTTGGTGTTCTCTGTTGGCTGTCCCTCCTCACACCAGTGGTATTACAACTCTCCTCTGGATAGGAAAATGATGACTCATGCTAAGAATTTTATGGGTATTATAAAAGCCCAAATGAGATTGCTGTTTGAGACAAGTACACTGAAATGCAAAACAATAATGTTTTAGAGGTACATTTGTAATCCAGAAGACGAGGCAGGATGAGTGATCACACCCTTAAACCAAAGGTTAAGAGGCCCTGATGAATATCGGAACTTTTTTCCTGTTGGGAACAGATGTGTTAGCTACCACATTATGGTGCTTCCATGGCTGCAGGTTGGGGGTGCTGGTGATTCAGCTCTAGGATATTTTATAATTTCCACTCTCTCATCATCTCCTGAAGTCGGGCTGATAGACCAACCTCAACAAGACAGTGTTAAGTCATCTTACACAGTGAAACTCCTGTACGTGGGAAAACCAAACCTCCCAGCTCTCTGAGCAAAGAGCCTCTGACTGTGCATGGTGTACCTATTAGATTTCAGAACGGAGAGATGCTTCAGCTTTCTCTTAGGCCAATTGTTTGCCAGAACATGAGGTTGGATAAACAAATATCTACACATTTCCATTTTTCTTAATGCCACATGTTTGGATAATGCTTAACTTATGGGAGCATTTTTATGTCTCTCTCTTTTTTTAAACTTGACTTTGAGAGAGAGAGGACAGAAGAGAGGGAAAGAGAGAAACATTGATGTGAGAAGGAAATATCTATCGGCTACCTCCTGCAGGCCCCCTACTGGGAATTGAACCCTCAACCTTTTGGTGCCTGAAACAAAGCCCAGTCAACTGAGCGACACAGGCCAGGGCAATGCCTCTTCTCAATAGGATGAGTTCATCCAAAGTTTGGAGGAGATGAGGAAACTAAGGCTCAACCACTTGATTTGCTGAGGACCATGTCACACTTTTGCAGCAGAGACTGAAATAGAGCCATAGACGACTCCTCATTCCAAACCTCAGGCACCTTATTAATAAATTGTGCTGGATCTCCATTTCTTTTCTTCATTCAAAAATGAAGCATCTCTAAGAGGAGAGACCCGTCCGCATTCCTATGTGTAGTTTTTCCAAGCATGTAGTCATCACACACATACACACATGCCTACCAGCGTTTGATGAAAGGCTACATTTTCAAGGTAAGATAGTAGCAAGGTGTCCAAACAAGGTAGTCTGCTTTCTAACCCAGTTTAACTCTTGGGTAAGTTGCTTAAACTTTCTAAGGTACCAGTGAAATGGGAGTAAGAAGAGGTGCCTCACAGAATTGTTACTGAGTAAAAACCCAAATGTTAATCTTTAAAAAAACAACAACAACAAACACAACAAAAAAACAGCCCTAGCTGGCATGGCTCAGTGGATAGAGTGTCTGCCTGAGGACTGAAGGGTCCTGGGTTCGATTCTGGTCAAGGGCACATGCCTGGGTTGCAGGCTCGAACCCCAGTAGGGGGTGTGCAGGAGGCCACCGATCAATGATTCTTATCATTGATGGTTTCTATCTTTCCCTCTCTGAAATCAATAAAAAAATATATATTTAAAAAAAATAAAACAACAGAAGCACTTGTTTCCCTTGCTTCTGTTGCATGTACCCCACTTCCTGAGTGTGGACAACTCCTAATTAATGAATGGCAGATGCAGATGCTGGTTAGAGAGTGGTGCCTTCTTCCCATAGCAGGACTTGTCATTGTAGCATTGTCATAACATAATTCGTTTTTTTATTACAGAAAGCTTAGAAAATATTGAAATGCATAAAAATACATTTTATTTGCAACCTTACCTTATAGAAATAATAAAACATTTTGGTGTCTTTGCTCCTTCTTTTTCTAACCTTAAATATTTTTGCGTGAGAAATATATCATGCTTATAAAAGTATATAGAATATATATGCATAACTTAAGGAATACTACTTATGTGGGCACCTGTCACCCAACTGAAGACCTAGAACATTGCCAGTGTCTGTGAACCCTGTGTGCCTCACTCTCCATTTATTTCATTTTCCAAAATCGAATTGTTTTACTTATGTAGTTTCCTATTGTGTTCTTTTTCTTTCTTCCCCCCCGTTTGCCCACCTTTATTATTATTTTTTACTTTTTTTAAAATTTAAATTCTTTATTGTTTAAAGTATTACATGAGTCTCCTTTTTCCACCATTGACCTCTCCCCGGCCACCCCCCAGCACATGCCCTCACTCCCTCTACTGTCTGTGTCCATTGGTTATGCTCATTTGCATGCATACAAGTCCTTTGGTTGATCTCTTACCCTCTCACACCCTGCCTTCCCTCATAGTTTGGAGAGTCTGTTCAATGCTTCTATAACTTTGGTTCTATTTTTGTTCATCAGTTCATGTTGTTCATTATATTCCACAAATGAGTGGGATCATGTGATACTTACCTTTCTCTGACTGACTTATTTCACTTAGCATAATGCTCTCCAGTTCCATCCATGCTGTTGCAAATGGTAAGAATTCTTTCTTTTCTATAGCAGCGTAGTATTCCATTGTGTATGTACCACAGTTTTCTAATCCGCTTATCTGTTGATTGGCACTCAGGCTGTTTCCAAATCTTAGCTATTGTAAATTGTGCTGCTATGTACATAGGGATGCAAATATCCTTTCTGATTTCTTGGGATATATTCCTAGAAGTGGGATTACTAGGTCAAATGGAAGTTCCATTTTTAATTTTTTGAGGAAACTCTGTACTGTTTTCCAAAGTGGCTGCACCAGTCTGCATTCTTTTTCTTACTTTATCATAATCATTTTCCCTACATTGGCATCATTTTAACCTGCTTTTTTATCTTGGTAGCTAAATCACAGACTATGGACTACCAGTGGTCAGCAAACTGCGGCTCACAAGCCACATGCGGCTCTTTGGCCCCTTGAGTGTGGCTCTTCCACAAAATACCGACTTCAGCTCATGGACCACGAAGTTTTAATCGCACTGTACATGCGTGCCCGCACGTGGTATTTTGTGGAAGAGCCACACTCAAGGGGCCAAAGAGCTGCATGTGGCTCATGAGCCACAGTTTGCCGACCACTGGACTAGCCTTATCCTAATGATAATTGCTCCTGGTAGCCTAATGTATACCAGATACTGTGCCTTGAATATTTGTCTTATTTAAAATTACAGCAAGCTTACTAGTAAATTGAGCTTCAGAAAGCTTAAACTGCCAAGGTGATATAATAAGCAACAGGACTGAGATTGGAGGCCACGTCAGTTTGTTTCCAAATCCCTTGCCATTTCTACCCACAGCAGGTTGCTTTCTGAGCTATGTATTAAAAGCACAACACACACTGGCCATTAAAAGTAGTATTTCTGGCAAATTCTAAGCAAGAATAACATGCATGACAAGGCTCTAGTTTTTAGATGGTGCTGGTGCCACAAAAATGCAAACAAGAAATGTGGGGGGGGAATTGGGATAATTTCTTGATAATGAGAAGAGTATTACATGTAAAAGTTCTGCTTTTATTTGAAGGGTCTACTTGTTGGGTTGTCTGGTCCTCCCTAGTCTCCACCCCCAAAAGCTGTGGAGTGGAGCCTGAGCTTTTGTGTTCTGAGCAGCCCTCCCGCTGTGTTTTCTACAGTTGTGCATCTGTGATTGTGGTGCAACCTGGGAGGCAGCTGCTCTCCTTTGCTTTGCCCTTGGAGACATTGCCCTGTCGTCTAGAAGAATGAAGTGGTTGCTATGGTTGCTGCGGCGGCGACAGTGTTGAGCTCTAAGTTGACTGGAGTCTGTGTGGAAAGAGCGGGATTCTATTTGGCACAGATGCAGTTGCTCATTATATTCTGCAGGTAGAGTCACCGTGGCATCCTTGGTTATATTCCATGGACTCTATGATGTGTATAGAAATAGAATGTGAATAAGAGGCTGTTTGTTTAGGTAAAAAACATCTTTCCTGTAGCAACTTTTAGTTCTTGGGTGATGCCAGGTAGCTCTTATTAAATTTAGTGAGGCGGCGTGGGTCAACTCTTCAAAGTTCATTTACATAAGCCTCCTTCAGCTTTGCGACAGTTTCTTTTTGAGGTCTGGATGGTGAATAGCAAAACATTATTAGGCGTTTTTCAAATGGCCATTAAATGCCAACAGCCACCGCCATTGGTGAGGACATAAGTGGAGAGGAGGGAGGCAGTCGCCACTTGTATATATGTTTGGATTCTTACACGGTGGGAGTCCAACCTAAGTAATGCTGTAATCAGTTTTAGTTCAGTTAATCAATCTTGAATTAAAATAGGTGTTTCAAAACTTTGTGGGAATAATGCAACATAAAAATATTTTGTGTCCTGAAGTATATCATGTCTGAAGTATAAAATAGTTTGTTTTATTTTTTAAAGTTGCACTTCAGAACGTCTTCTTATGAGAGGTCACTCAAATATAATCAACCTAATCTGAAGTTCAGATTGACTGTATTTTTAATTCTGTTGTTCAAGTTTTATTTCCTTATTTAATTAAAATCTTATATTCATTTTATTGTGGTAGAGATTGAATATTTTTTAGCTATTCACAAAAAAGCCAATATCTTATTATTATCATCATTAATATCGTTATTTTTATCTACAAATACTCCTTTATTCTACCTTAGAGGAAAATTGTTTTTTAAAGATTTATTGAGAGCTGTTAACACACACACACACACACACACACACACACACACAAAACTGAGATTAAAATGTAACAGTCAACTTATTGAATATTTATTTAAAATATTGTACAGACAGAACTTTCTAATGGGCTATAATTCTTATCACAAACACTCCAGAGCATTTTACCATATCTGGTGTTTGATGTATATGATTGTTTTTATGTCTTTTCCCACTTATGAGGCTGAAAAATCCTGATGAACATGGTTATCTTTGATGTTTTTATAAACGCAATAAAACCTAGAACAGTGTCTTGTATATACTGGCACCTGGAAAGAAGAAGATAGTAAACAAGGGCTCTAAAATAAGTATTCATTTAAATGCTTTTTTTGTAATGAATGTTAATGTGAGGTCATACTTTGCTGTTTCAAAGGTTGTTGTAATCACCTCTTGTTCCCTGCCTTTTTAAATTACTACTACAGAGTACCCAATAACACAAACTATTACCATCAGTGACAAGATAAGGAACTTGCACAAGGATATAAATTAGTCACTTTCTCAAAACATGGCTCCCTTAAGGGGTACACACACACACACACACACACTTCTACTAGAGAAAAGTCAGCTAGACCAAACAGTGTGATGAATGATAGGTGTTCTAGCACAAGTTCCTTAGCCCATTGTTGACCAGCAACAGTTTGCAGATGGCACAGGTCCATGGACCAAGCTTGGAGTACCATTGCCCTTTTTTTAATTTGTTAAATTTATTGGGGTGACATTGGTTAATAGGATTATATAGGTTTCAGGTATACATTTCTATAATACATGATCAATATATTGCTTTGTGTGCCTACCACTCAAAGCCAGATCATCTCCCATCACCATATATTTGGTCCCCTTTATCCTTTACTACCCCACCACCTCCTTCCCTCTGGTAATCATCATACTGTTATCTGTGTCTGTGAATTTCAGTTTTCTATCCCATATATGTGTGAAATCATATGGTTCTCAGCTTTTTCTGACTGACTGATTTCACTTAGCATAATATTTGTTGCAAATAGCAGTACACTTCATCTTTTCTTATGGCTGAGTACTATTCTATTGTGCATATGTACCACATGTTCTATTATATGGCTTTAAAGGGCCAGAGAGACTTTTGATACCAGGCCTTCCTATGTTGGTGTGGGGTGTTAGTAAGCATGGAAGTCTTACCATTGCTTTTCTCTCAAGCTAGGTATTTTCATGTGGGGCATTCTCCTATTAGTTAGAATCTTGCATTTCATAAGACTTTATCCAGTTGCTAGGTTCCTTCCAAATGCTCTGCTAAAGCTGCCGCATCCCTAAATGATCAGCGCTGGCACTGACTTCAGCAGTGGCCTTGACTTTTAGAGTATCATGTGCTGACAGAAGAGCATGCCTCACCAAAACAATATCAGGACAATGTTCAGGCGTCAGGCCTATGAGTGTGTTCCTCCCACGCAATCCTCCCCACACTTGCCTTTCATCTTCCTCTGCCACTGACTTCTGTCTGACAACTCATCCTGGTGAAGGGACTGGCAGAATAGTTGGGTGCAGCTCAGCTGAGTGCCTTCAAAGTGAGTGAGGGCAAGGGAACGCGTTACTGTGTCTCTCCACTGCTTGGGGTGTCTACTGACAAGGTCCCTTTCACCTGTCTGATTCATGTTATTACAACTATTCTCCTGCCACTCTCCCCCTATGTGTGCTACTCTGTGCAATCAACGTTTAAGTGGCAGTTCCTCAAGACTCAGTCCCTGGCTTGCTCCCTCCTCAGTTTGTTCTCCCTGCGCTGCAGATGGATGGAGGGGAGATTTCCTGAGGACTCCCAATTGTGCATCCCCAGCCCAGGCCATTTCTCTGAGCCCAAGATCTGTGTGTGTCATTGCAAATTCAATATTCTCCACATTTGTGTCCGATTTCACACTTTAAACCTTCGATCTAAACTCATGACTTTGTAACACCCCCTCCTCCCTTCTATAACCCTTCCCGCAACAACAAAATCACAGATTTGGTCTCCTCTTAATCCTCTTCATGTGAAAATCACCATTATCCACTCAATTTCACAGCCTGGGAGTCCACCACCTTCTCTCCCTCACCCTCTATACTTGAGTGCCCACATCATACCAGTTCTGACTCTTAAAGGTCTCTCCTTAATAAGGCTTTAAAGTTCCGGCATGATCTGGTTGTGCCTCACTCACTATCTCCAGCCATTGTCACCATCTGCCTAACCCCCAGCCATGTACAGTCACCTCTGTGTCTCTTGGGTGGACCCTTCCCACACTAAAGCCCTAACCAAAGATCCCAGTTGCTAAAGTGCCCTCTTCCTGGCTACTGCCCTCCATCCTTCTGATTTCATGTTGAGGCTCGTGTCCTTAGAGGAGCCTTCCCACAATGTTCAGGTGAGGTCAGTCTCCAAGGTATAAGCTCGTAAGGGCTACATGGCTCCCTCAGAAGAGCTTTGGTCCCATAAGAATAGGACCATGTTTTTGCTTACAGCCCAAGGCATGCTCTTGACAATTATTTGTCTAGTGAATGAATGACAAATAATTACCAGGCACTGTGTCAAGCATTTTACATATATTATCTCACTTAATCCTCAAAACAGTGCTCAGAGAGTTTAAGGAGCCTGCCACTCTGAAGCAAGGCACAGTGGGGTGGGGGTCACCCAACTTCCAAGTCTAGTAGAGTGCCTACTACACAGAAAGTGCTCAATTAATGTTTAACTAAACAATAAGGGTCTACACATTTTGTATAGTCAAGACCTCATTATATAACTAATGATGGTTCCTATTAAAAGTGTGGGGGTTGCTGAGAAGAGGGGCAGTGATGGGGAAATGTTGACAAGAGATAGGAAAAAAGCTTGGTCCCAGCAAAGGCTATTTCTGCTCCTATCACTGGCTTTCTCGAGGAAGAAATGGTTGCTGCTGTGTAGTTTTATTAATAATACAGTTGTGGCGATAAAAAGAGAAAGACACAGAGCTTCTTCTCATAAGGGAGATTCATGGAGAGTCTGAAGAGACTTGCCTTTTATGGGTGCAAATTTCCTTACCGTAGTTTCTTTTTTTAAAAAAATTCTCTTAAACTATAAGCTTGGGGAACTGTAGAATTGGATCAGCAGATTTTGCTGCCAAACCTCTTAAGTGACATTCCAAGTCCCTCCCTCCACTGCTTCCTGAGATGGGGTGCCCTCCAGAGCCACACAGGTTTATTCTCGATCTCCGGGGCTTACAGCTTTTAATCAAACTGCTTTCAGCTCCTTTCCTCTCTACCATTTTAGTTCTTTTTAGACCCCATTTATTCACTCAAGAAATATTTACTGAGCACCCAGTATGCTCCAAGAAAGTTTTCCAATGTAGTGTTGGTAATGGCAATAAAGAAATGTCTTCCTTAAATGAATGTGTAGAGATGGTTGGCCCATGTTCCTTCTACAGAAATCCCTAAGGCAAGAGCATATTACATTTCAGATCATCTCTAGGGGGCTTTGTAGATGGAGTCTTCTCATTCTCCGTCCGAGTTAGAAAGACAAACTATTTGAAGAAAGAAATTTTAGAAGAACTTGACCATTAGCCAAAAGGTAGAATTTGCTCTTGCTGGAGAGAATCCTGAATCCTATCTCAATATAGTTGCTGGATATCCAAGCACAGAGAGTGTAAGACAGATTTGAGATGTGTAATTCACACTTTGGGCAAGGCTTCTGTATCCTAAGCAACACGGTACTTCATATGTTCCCTATCCCTCCTCCATGCGGAGCTGACTCATGCTAACCTTTCTGCTTTAGTAGCTAACTTTCCATTCCATGAAATTGAAATCTTTTAATTGCATTCTTTATTGGTAACCTTTAAGTGATAACTAGGGCTTCTTGGTGTCAGTCTTTAAAGAAACCAACCTCTAAGATGTGGTATCATCTGTTGAATTAGGCAAGGAAAAAGCTAATTAGAAATTCAGTGCTACTGGAATGGTTCTCAAATGTTACCTAGCCTTCAGTCAGGATGTGGATATTCATTACCAGACTCATCAAGAATCTATATCATAATTTCATTAAAAATATTTTCCTAACAATGGCAGTATTTTGCCTCTAACAAATATTTGCTATGTATATGAGAGGGTTTTTTTGTTGGCTTTTTATTTTTGTATATGAGTTTTATAAAATGTTACCTTTAAACTGTCATAGCCTTGGCCAGTTTTTTTCTTCTTGTTGTTTTTTAATATTTTTATTGATTTCAGTGAGGAAGGGAGAGGGAGAAAGAGATAGAAACATCAATGATGAGAGAGAAACATGGATTGGCTGCCTCCTGCATGCCCCCCACTGGGGATCGAGCCCCAAATCCCTGGCTTGTGCCCTGACCGGGGCTTCCTGGTTCATAGGTCAGTGTTCAACCACTGAGCAACATTGGCCAGGTGCCTTGGCTAGTTTTAATGCTTCTTTGTTGATAGAAAACTCAGTGATCATGAAACAATTAATAGTTACTACTACTGAGTGCTTCCTCTGTACCAGGCACTGTTGAATATTTTGAGCATATTATCTTGGTTAGTTAGTCCTTAAAGCACTCCTTTAAGGAACATGGTATTGTTCCTAAAATACATTTTTTTTAAAACCTCTGAATTTTCAGAGTTTAACTTACTGAGAGTCAGAACAGGAACGGGAAGATTTGGACTTGAACCAGTTCTATCTGCCATCAAAGCATTACTCTTTATAGGATGATGTTCTGGAACAGTGGTAAAATCTTGCATATTAAAACGCTTGAATAGGTTTGTGAAGATGTTTAAAATTGCTAAAATTTCCTATAAAAACATATTTGTGACACTGAGGTTCACTAACTTCTCATCTTTCAAATAAGCCACAGAAGCATTGATCAGACATAATGAAAGAGTTAGTGGAAGCTGTTGGGCCAGCTGGCACCTAAAAAAGCTAAGCCCAAAAAGGCTGCATATGACATTCTGGAAAAGGCAAAACTATGGAGACAGCCGAGAGAGCAGTGGTTGCCAGGGACTCAGGGGAGGGACAGAGGAATGAATAGGTGGAACACATATTTTTAGGGCAGTGAAACTATTCTGTATGATACCGATGATAGTAGATATATGGCATTATACATATGTCAAAACAAAACCCATACAATATACAAGAGCAAGAGTGAACCCTGATGTAAACAGCGGACTTCAGTTAATAATAAGGTCTCAATGTTGGCTCATCAGTTGTAACAAATGTACCACCCTAATCTAAGATGTTAATGATAGAGGAAACTGGGGAGTGTGTGGGGGGGTATTTATGGGGAATATCTGTACTTTTCCTTTAATTTTTCTGTAAACCTGCAACTGCTCCAAAAAGTAATTCTCCAGCCTTTCCCTCCAATTTCAGGATTTCCTTCACTTTTAGAATTACTGACCCTAGGCCCTAAAGCATCCATCACATTTAAAATTTCACTGTCCTTCACCCCACACCTGATCTTTTGCTCTCTCTGTGTGTGACCTTTTCCATATTTGCTTTCCTTTTCCAGCTGCCAGTATGCAAGCTGCTGGCATTTGTTCTACCCACTCCCAGCCTGTCCTACATGTGGCCATCTGATTGCTCTTCTTGAAATGTGGCCTCGATTATATCACTCCCCTGGCCAAAAACCTTTGTCTGCGCCCCTCTCCCACCTCAGTTTCTCTGCCATCTGCATCAGGTGGCCTGTGCTCCATGACATTTTGTTAGAAGCAGTGTTCCTTGAAATCAGAAGTGACCTCTACTGGCACATTGTTTATCACTTTGTTGACATTCGTTCCAATGATCTTGTGTTGCACTGTACCGGTCTCTCCTCTCCCCACCCAATTGGTCTATGATGTTTGATGGCAAAGACTGTATTTTCCCTCCACCATTGTTTTAGAGTCACTGGAGTGCCTTGAATACAGAAGCAAACCCTCCAAGAATGCACTCAGCTGAATTCAATGTGTCTGTGTGCCCAGTCTCTTTATCCAGAGCTCTGCTGTTAGGTGAAGCGAAAGAGAAACCCATTGCCCATGTGACAGGCATTGTGAGACACAGCACAAAAGCTGAGATGTTCCTGACATTAGAATGTTATAATTTATTGGTGTTTGTTTGCTGGCACATTTATTTGCTGTGGCCACTACTTTGGCTGCCCTACTGTGTCTTGAATTAAGAGTTTAGATCAGCTTTACCAATTTTAACCAATACATTTTGAGCCAGACAGACATCTTTCCACATGCCTTTCCGAAAGAAATCCTTATTGCATTATAAATGGGTGCCTTTGCTATCTTTCCTGTTAGAAGATTGGAAATGACATATAAGTAATGCTGTTGCATTGATAACTGTTTATATTCTTTGAAGACTGAGGAATCTGGTGACTATTTTGTCAAGTAATTCTTCTGAAAAAATTTTTTTAAAAATATTTTATGACTTAATTCCAGTAAAAGATGTTCAACAGAATGAAAATGAATGGCATATATCTCCTAGGTCTTTATCTGAAGTAAAAGGTGCGATGAGAGAAATACTAAGTAGCTCAATTATTGCCTCCAACATTTCAGAATTCAGCTTGAAAAATAGTTGCCTGGAAAGATTATTGCTTGAGGACAGTGGTAAAAAGTATGCATCGATAGGACCAAATTTGTTTCTCATTTGCTTTCAAATTGTTTAAGCAAAGCACATTTCACCAAGTTGAATTTCAACTTGAGAGATGTCCAGATGTTAAATGGCAGAACTCCAAATACTGAATGTGCTGTGCTTTCAGAAAAATAGTCATCTTTTTGTTTTGTTTGGTTTTGTTTCTTTAAAAATAAAGGTCAAGAGAGATATCAGCAGGAAAGTTAGAACAGAAGTAGACTTATAGATGTGAATGTTCTCGTTGAGGAACAAGGGGGTGATCTTTGAAAAAGGAATAGTTCAGATTTCAGCTGACTATAAACTCAATAAAAAGCAATAATGCAATTTGGCTACCAAAGAAGTTACTAAAACATTAGGTTGTTTTAATATTTTATTGTTTTGAGGAAAGATAAGCATCGTATTACCTTCATATTTCAGGGGCCACATATTTTTAAGCTTTTATATTTGTTTGACTTACAAAAATCAGAACGCTGTAACAAGACTTAGATCATCTCATACTATTTGTCTCGTGAAATTGGATGTCTCTCATCAAATTTCAGGATTATGTTTGAATTAAAATTATTTGTAAATTCTCCAGGATGATAGATATGTTATTAATTTGTCAAAAAGCCCAAAATGTAATGGGAATTATGGAAAAGGTGTTGGGGGCGGGGAGGGAGAAGATTTGAGATGGAAAGTTGTCCAAAGATTCTTAGTGCTTTAAAATAGAGCAGAAAATAGCTATAGAAGATGTCAAGTGACTATTTGATATCTGTAATTAGATCTCAGAACATTACAAATGGATTTCCTTTGCAAGTGGTAGTGCTCTATAGAGAAGAAAATGATGTGGTCGCTTTTGGTTGTCTGGTTGCTTTTCCCAAGAAAAGTTGTCATCTTACCTTGAAATTTTGTTTCCAGGGCCAATTAAAAAAAAAATCCACTGCTGTTCTGACTTTCCAGCTGCTATCTCTCTTGACCTTTGTTTTTAAAGAACAAGATCTTTCCATTTGTAAAGGCTTGTTTAAAAAAACAACAACATACAGAAGGTAGGATAGTGGGCCCCCTTCCGTGTTAATGGAATTCCTAAGCAGCTGACGAGAGGGAACAGTTATTAAGAGTTGGTAAAGAAAATGGCAGCCATAGACCAAGTCTTGGTGAGCAATAATAATTTCAGTGCTCTCTTTAATCTATCTACCAAGCAAGATAAAATAAGTGTTTTCCCCTAAGGCAGGTTAACACTTAAAGTGTGAAGGAAATACATTAGGGATCTTTTATGCCTTTAGTCCAGAACACCTTATGTATCTCTGGATGCATCCTCTGTGTGATGGGATTCCAAGGAAGTGAATACACACTCATATACTCCTTTTGAACCTACTTCACTGTTATCTCAGATTTTGTTCCCTCTAGCTGGAATCACCTCTTTATTAAATAATTAGAAGATATAATATGCAAATACAAATAACAGTGATGTTTTTACTTGGATTTATATTCTAATCTGTTACAGTTCTGGGAAAATTTAAAATATTAGCTATATAAGAGAGACAACTTAAAGGTTTTTCATTTCTTTATCCATTACTGGAGGAGTTGGGGATTGGGGAAAAGGTTGGGTAGCAATAATTAGAAGTTAGATCTATCACTTACAGAATTGTGTGGTCACTGAATTATTTCCTGAACTGGAAAATGAGCTGTTACAGGGTTAAATGAAAAACCTATCTGAAACACCTACTTTATAGTAGGAGCTCACTAAAATGGTAGTGGCACACTAAGTGGAAGAAAGGATATCAATAGGGAGAATTTGGATTTCAACTTTGACATACATTCACACATGGTGGTTCTGCCTGCTGATGCTTAGTAGTAATTGGACAGACGTTATTTGCCCAAAGTCACCTTGAATTTATCAGCTATCTACTAAAAACTATTGATGGAGTTGGTGGAACCACAGAAAAAATTCATTTAGAATATTTACATCTGATTCTCAATTTTTAAGAAAATAACAAACATTATTTGAGAGAGCTTGAAAATTTTACATTTGCATTTAGTTAACCAACACATCATTTGGGTCCAGTGTTAATTTTTGTAAATTAAAATGATTGAATTTCAAGGTTTTGGTTTATACAAATTTTGTGAATTAGGAAATTCCTGTGAGAAATATAGCATTTTAAAACTAAGGTCCACTCACACACAGAGGTTATAAGATAATGACCCTGCTATCCCAAGAAACTAATTTTCATTATATTTTAAATTTGTATACACTAAAATTTTTGCTGTAAAGTTCTACAAGTTTTAACAATTGTATATATTGGTGTAACTGCCACCACAATAATGTTACAGAACAATTAATCACCCCAACAATCTCCCTTGTGCTTCTCCTTTATAATCAAATCTTCTCCTTACTCTAACCTTTGGCAACCAGCTCCTTGATCTGTAGTTTTGCCTTTGCAGAATATCATATGAATGGAATCATAAAGTACTAACCTTTGGAGATTGGCTTCTTTTACTGGGCATACTGCATTTGAAAGTCGTTCATGTTGTATATAACAATAGTTCGTTCCTTTTCTATTATAGGGAGCCAGGGCAATTTGCTTGGGAGACATTTGGGATGGGTGATTACAAATAGAGCTGTTATACACAATTACAAAGGAGTTTTGTGTGAATATAGGTTTTTATGTCTCTAGAATTTGTATCTAGGAGTGGAAATGCTGAGTCATATGGAAAGTGTATAGTTAACTTTATAAGAAGCTGCCAAATAGTTTTCCAGAATAGTTGTACCATTTTATATTTCTGCCTGCAATGTATGAGAATTCTAGCTGTTCTGTATCTTCCTCAGCACTTGATAGTGTCAATTTTTTGTTGTTTTGTTATGCTTTTTGTTTTAGCCATTGTAATAGTGTGTGGTAGTATATCAGTGTGATTTCTTATTTTGCATTTCCTAATGGCTAATCTTGTAATGTACTTATTTGGAAAAGTATCTGCTCAAACATTTTGCCCATTTCTAAAATTAAACTTCTTACTGTTGAGTTTAAGCATTGTCCTTTACACCAAAAGGTGTCCAGGTTTGATTGCCAGTCAGGGCATATACCCAGGTTGTGGGTTTGATCCTGGATGGGTCATGTGCAGGAGGCAGCCAATCAATGTCTCTCTCTTACATCAATGCTTCTCTCTCTCTCTCTCTCTCTCTCTCTCTCTTCTTTCTAAAAGCAATTTTAAAAATGTTTTTTTAATCTGATTTAATTTTCCTTTTTTGCATTAGGAACACCAGGAAACTCAATCATTTGTCCAGATTTCCATCTTATTTAGTGCTTGACCCAGGCCCCTAATTACAGAATGTCCCCTTGATAGGGCAGTGACCACATGTACCAATTCTACCGATCAAGCCATCTTCTCATAAGTTACAACAGAGCAGAGTGTGTCCTCTTGTCACTATTTCCTATTTCTCTCCTATTTTTTAAGTTAAAGTTTCTGTCTTTGGGGGAAAGCAGGCAAAATCTAATTTGTAATGGAGAACCAGTTGTCTATTAAACAATAGAAAACCGAGTCATAAAATCTGTCTTCATAAAACTCCTCCATACTTTTGGAAAATGACTCATTTTTAGGCAGCGTCTGCCATAGGAAGTTGCCAGAAAGTGATGTAACTTGGATAAGCTTGACGCTTTGTACAAGTTTCAAGGCCCCTGTAGAGAAAGCATTAAGAACCAGAGACCATTGTACACATGTCTGTGTGCCAGGTTATCAGTCCATCAGCACAAGTCAGTGTAGCACTTGGAATGTTCTAATTCAGCTTTTCTTAAACCTTAGCTGACTTCAGAATCACCCGGAGAGCTTGTTAAAGCACAGGTTGCTGTGTCCCATCCCCAGAGTTTCCAATCCAGTGAGTCTTGGGTGGGCCCAGGTTTTTACATTTCTCACAAGTTCCACGACTTGTTAAGGCTGCTGGTTTGGACACAACTCTGAGATCCATTCCTCTGGTTTATCTGTCTGAGTCACTAAAAAGAATTGATAATTTTAAAAAATGCAGCCAGCTGAATCTCCCTAAGATCTTACATGTTTACAATGAAATCATTCTCACAAGTGATGGCATGGATTGTTTCTCAGTCATCTTGGGTTATTGAATGGAGACAGAAGCTCCTGCACACAGGAGCCCTGTGTATTGCAAACGGGGGGTGAGGTAAGAAAAGCTATGCCATGTTGTCTGCCCTCGCCTTTTGTCAAACCAGGATGTGCGAGATCCCTAGAAATTGAACAGATTATTATTTTAAGATTGGATCACAGGTGCTCTTGCCTGTAGAAGCTCTAAGATGTTTCAGTTTATTTCTTTCATTTGGTCAAAGAATTTCATGCTAAAATTTATAGGTTTGAATGTAACTAACATTTGAATCCAACTTAACTTGGATGCAGGGAGAAGAGTTCAGTAGTATTCAACAAGAATTTGCAAGGTGACTCAGCACTGAATGAAAGGTTGACTCCACTGTGTCTTGATAGAACATAGAGAGTATGGTAGAGTGGAAAGATTGATCATTAGCCAGGGAAATCTGTGTTCTTGTTCCTTAGACATCAATGTAGTGGGCTTGGGTAAGTCATTTATTTGAGCCTTAGTTTGGTCAGGAAATAAGAATTTTTGGAATAATTGATTTTAAAAGTTCCTTTCTGGCCTTGGGATTTTATATTTTTATGTTTTTATTTACTTCCAACTAAGTAAATGATGCCTTTTTCCCACTTCACCACCATCCATACCCATTCTAAATTGAATGCCTGATAACTGTATAATACCCTGATATCAGAAGGAGAAAAAATATAATTAGCAAACTCACAAATTTCCTTTCAGTGTTATTTTTTCAGAAGAAGAGAAATTTCAACCATTCTGTGTCCTGTTCATTAAAGATCTCGCCGTATCAAATTCTTGCTACCTGTGTTGAAATAGGGAATTTGTGAATTTTCCTAAAAAGCACACACTTACTTTTGTCTGCAGATGTCTAGCAGCTGAGTGACAGATGAAAATGTAGCTTGTTGCAAGTGTAATATGGGGGTGGGGGTGTTTCTAATCACTTTCTGTGCAATCAGCTATGCAGTAATGGCTCAGTTTTCATCATCTAGCTCTGAGCAGAATGGGAGAATCATCAGCAGTCTATTCTGGAGCCTACTTTCCTAAAGTACTAGGAAGAGAAAATTTTTTATCTAGTAAGTAGTGAAGAGTTCCTGATTAATAATCGCATTTATTTTTACTGGCTTAAATTGAGATGATTAGGAGAGAATAAAGGTGGAGTGAAGATTCAAGATTTCAAAGACTGTGACAGCCTGATTCAGGTGGTTATTCACACCTTGGGCTTTATTTACCTGCTCTTTGAGGCAGACACAGTTAGATCCCAAATGCCCTTAACCCAGTGATCTCTTACCTATAGATTTAAGAAATCATATATTCAAGCAGGAACCTGCATACTGTAAGGTCTCTTTATGAATCTGTCAATCTGAGGCATCTGCTCTGAGATGGGTCACTGTGAGGAGGCCCCCCTGTAAGGGATCAGACAGCCCGCTCTCAAATTCACCTTGAAGCCCAGCAGAATTCTGGTCTTGATCATGTAGGGAGTCAAACAGCCGTTGGAGCTGAATGAAATGCAGTCCCTTGTCGAAAAACCTGACTCCCCACCTGCATCTGACTATGGTTTTATTATCCATGCTACCTGTCCTAAACATTTGACTTTTCAAGACTCATGACAGCTGGACTAAGTGATGTACGTGGTAAAGCGATTTGAGAGTCTTTTAATAACAAAGCTAGAGACCCTGCGAGGGCCTTCTGTTGCTGCTGTTCTCCAAAGGCACCTTGTATTTGAGAATCAGCTGGTGCTAATCCAGTGATGTGCAAACTGAACCTCTGTGATTATGAGAAAAGAGTTGAAGGCAGTGTTGACCAGCCAAGCCTTGTCTGGAATAATGGAGGCCACAATTTCTCACTTTGCCTTTAACATGGAACCACAAAGAATTTCTTTGTTAAGAATCAGAAAACATAGAACTGAACAAGCCAAAGGAAGAAATGATATCCTGGCCCAATTGAATCCACTAAAAGATATTTTTATATTGAAGAAATTCTTTAACCTTATAACCGCAGCATTCACATTCTTGAGTGTATTGAATGGAAGATCCATTTGATAAAGAACGTTAACATAAATGTCCTCATTGAAGATTTAGAGAATATTTTTAATGTAAGACTCACTATTAAAAATCTGAAATATGTGGGGTTTTTTCTCACTAATCTACAGGTCAGTGGTAACATCAGAATGATGACATCCCTGCAGCTGTACTATATCCTGTCACAAAGGTGTGCCTTGTGCCAATGCATTCAGCAAGGAAGCTCTCTTTTTCTGTGTTTTCTTTGAGGAAGCCCACGCCTGTCCATTATGCAAGTGCGTCTGGCATGTTGTTTAAGTGCACTCCCATGAGACTGCCCTTAAGTCTGGATTGGGGAGAGCTGTGTCTTTGCATTTTCAAATATAAGAGAGAGGTGTTGTTACCTGATACTCAGAGAGACTTGGCTGCAGTTGAGCATCCGTCTCTGGATTAGTTTACTGTTGTTTTATAATGCTACTTTTTTGTTTTAACCAATTGTGCCATTGTTTGCTGAGGGAAATTGTTTCATGCTGGCAGGAAATTGTTAGGCAGTCTTAGAATTGCCAATAAATGGAGTACCCATGTTATTCTTTGCATCAGCAAAATGATAAGTTGTTAGGTTTTTTTTAAATTCCCATCTCCCACCCCTCTCCTTTGGCAACCATCAGCTTGTTCTGTATATCTGTGGTCTGTTACTGTTTTGTTGATTCATTTAGGTTGTTTTTTAGATTACACGTGTAAATTAGATCATAGAGTATTTGTCTTTCCCTGTCTTGACTTATTTCACTTAGCAAAATTCCTCTAGGTTCATTCATGTTGTCACAAATGGCAAGATTTCATTCCTTTTGAGAGTTGTGTAATATTCTGTTGCACATATATACATCACATCTTATTTATCTAGGCATCTATTGATAGACATCTAGGTTACTTCCATGTCTTGGCTGTTACTAGGAATGCTACAATGAACATAAGGGTACATAATATCTTTTCAAATTAGTGTTTGATAATTACTAGTAGGTTTTTGACCATCATAGTTAAAGCTAATTTGAGACTAAAAATCTAGAGGCATGCAAATTTATAAATATAAGTGCTACTTAACAGCAAATAGTGCATTTGTTGATTCGACTGTTGAATTTTCAAGGATTGCTACTTTTTTAAAAATTTTATGTGAGGAACTATTTTTTTAATAGTATTTTTATTGATTTCAGAGAGGAAGGGAGAGGGAAAGAGAGATAGAAACATCAACGATGAGAGAGGATCATTGATTGGCTGTCTCCTGCATGTCCTCCAGTGGGGATTGAGCCCACAACCCAGGCATGTGCCCTGACTGGGAATGGAACCATTACCTCCAGGTTCATAGGTCAAATTGCTGATTCAATCCTTTGCTTTATCTGATCTACTGTTGAGTCCCTCTAATGTATTTTTCATTTCAGTTACTGTATTTTTCATTTCTGCCTGGTCCTTTTTATGTTTTCTAACTCTGTTTTTATGTTTCTATCTCTTTGTTAAAGTTCTCACTGAGTTTATCTACTTATCCCCTATGTTCAGTGAGCATCCTTATAACTAGTGTTTTGAACTCCTCATCTGGTAGATTGTTTAGTTCTTTTGCTGGAGTTTTGTTCGGCTTTTTTTTTTTTTTTTTTTTTTTCATTTGGGACAAACTTCTTTGTCTCCTCATTTCGGCTGCCTCTCTGTGTTTGTTTCTATGTAATTGGTAGAGCTGTTAACATCTCCTGTTCTTGGTAGAATGGCCTTACATAGTAGGTGTCCTGTAGGGTCCGGTGGCACAATCTTCCTGGTCACCTGAGTCAGGTGCTCCAGATGTGTTTTTACATGGGTTGTGTGTGCTCTCCTGTTGTAGTTGAACCTTGATTGCTGTTGGCATGTCAATGGGAGAGATTGACCTTCAGATCTGATTGGCTGGGAGGACTGACTGTGACAACAGTGGAGGAGCTATTGTGCAGGGGCTGACCCCCTGGAGCAGGATTCACTTTTGCGGGCCTCTGGTGCCTGCCAAGTCCACCCTTTGGGTAAGTTGTTTGTGGAGGTGTTCTGGTGTGATCTGAAGCTGGCCACCTGGTGTGTTGGTTCTGGGGCGTCTTGGGAAATGGTGCAAGCCCAGGTCAGTCACTGCCTGTGCCCAGCTCAGGCTGCCTGGTATGAGCTACAGGGTGGTCTGTTGATGGTTGCCACTGTGCTGGGCTTGGAGGCACCTGGGAGATGTTAAGGTACGAACCAAGGCCAGCTGCCACTACTGCCAGTTTTGGGGCCACTTAGAAAGAGGTACAGGGAATGCTGAGGACAGATGCTCTTATTTGGGATTGTGAACCTTTGAGATATTTTAGTAAAGTCTGCAGCCCAAGCCAAGATAGGCCATTTGTGTGGAAAAACTGTTGTAAGCAGCTTGGGTGGCCTACAAATTGAGTGGAGTGGGATTTCAGGGAATCACCAGGGCAAGGCGAATTGTGTTCGGTTGATGGAGACTCAGACTTGACGCCTGCCTGCCAACTCTGTGGGAACATGGTTCATCTAAGTAGCAAAATGACAGAGAGAACCTCCCCTCCAGCGCTGAAGCCAGACGATTTAGTTCCTCCCCATCTGTCTCTGGCACTTTTCAAGCTGCTGCCCCAGTGCTGGAGTTCGGACTGAGTGAACTTGTCAGCAAGGAAATCCATGTGCAGTCCTTTGAAAGGAACGCCTGGGACTCCAACAGCCCTCCGTGTCACTCGCCCACAATCTCCATTGGTTTTCACAGCCAGAAGTTATGGGGACTTTTCTTCCTGGCACTGGAACTCTGGCCTCGGGATCCTGGTGTGGGTCTGGGACCTCTCACTTCTCAAGGGAATCTCCACAGCCAAGATATCTCTCCTCGTTTTTAACTGCCACATGTGGGTGTGGGGCTTGCCTGTTCCGTGTCACCACCCCTCCTACCAGTCTTGAAGTGGTTTTTGTTTATCTAGTCTTCATGCAGTTCTCAATGATGGCTGTTCTGTAGTTTAATTGTAATTTTGATGTGGTTTGGGATGAGGTGAGCACAGCGTTCACCTATTCTGCCATCTTGACCAGAAGCTCCAAAGCCTTTACTTGCAAAGAAATAGCCTCTTGGTCATTATAAAGATTTTTACAGTAAGTAAGAGTGGCATTGTCACCCAGTCCATTTGGACATGAGCTTTTTCACTAGTCCAGGTCTCCTGATGACTTATTTGCCTGCAGGGTGTGGACATATTTTGGCTGCTTCTAGAAGGGCCAGGGACACCAGCTTTTCAGATGACACCTCCTGTACCTGCAATCATACCTTCTACACCTGTAGAGTGATTCAAAGTCAGGTTACTCTCTTAGTTTCCAGTTTAACATGTGAATTCTAGTCTAGTGTTATTACTTGATTTAGGAGAAACTCAGAAGGGTGGATACCCTGGTTTTCTATGCATAGTTTTTAAAGCAAATGTACCTATAGCACACAAGGGTTTGTCCTTTTTCTGGCTGGTTATATGAGTAGGTCTGTGGACAGTCCTGAGCAATCCTTTTTTCTCTCCTGGCTTTTAAAGGCCCAATACTGTAGGGTTTGATCCTTCCCTTTGGCAGGGTATAAAATCTGTGAGGCAATGGAGTTTCAGAGTTTCGGTGTCCCCTGGGTAATACTAACACCCCATTTAATGTCTCCTTTTCATCAAAACCAGATTTGTGTCTCACTTATTTCCCAGTGTCTGGCCAAGATAGTGATCTTTATGAAAACAAACTGGCAGTAACTCAAGCCAGATAATATGGGAGCCCTCTGCCTCGGCAGAGGGAAGCTGTTAAGGGGAACAGATGGAGACAGTGTCTAAACGTCTTGAAGAAGGTGTGTGCTTGCTAGTTTAGAGGTGCTTCCTGTCTCGCAAGGACTGTTTGTATCAGGAGAGCCGGTGGGGACCTGAAGGCCTTCCCAGCCTCCCAGGGGCCCTCCCATAGCCCCACACTCTGACCACACTTGATGCCACATCAGATGACACTTCTGATATAGAAGCAGAAGTGGGATGTAAAGAGCAAATAAAGTGAACTCTTACCTGGTGTGATTAGAAAGCCAAACCTGTGAAGAACTTTTATGAGTTTGAGCCCAAACTCTGATAACATATGCCAGGGAGCAAGATCTCAAATACTCGAGAGAATGACACCTTTGCAGTTTCTTTTATGCATTTGAAATTAGTGAGGGGATGTAAAGAAGATTACATGGAGGTGGGAGAAAGTAAGGTGGTAATTGGGTTACCTGATGGTTAACAAAATTATGTGCTCTTTTGAGGGTGGTTATGCTTTTTTTCAAAGATGTGTTAACTTAGATGCACAGAAACAATGGACAGGACTTGGTTAAGGCCAAGATAAACCTTTTACTAAAAAAGTTACAAGCTTTGGACGTGACTACCCATTATGACCTGCCCAGTTAAGAACTTATGATCAGATCACCCCGTGAGGTTAATTCTATAGAGCCCCTTTTTTATCCACAGAAGGTGTTGTACTTTCTAGAGAATTGCCAAATATACTGTGTACAGATTACTAATATTCTATGTGTAATAATTTATTTAACCATCAAGCATGAAGACTGTAATTGTCATATTAATCTCTGAAAGTATAAACAGGACTTTAGGAGATTTCTGTGCATTAGCCATCATTGTGATTATTTATTGTTACTAACCAGTTTCCTGGCTATGTGTGGATGGTAAGCATTCGGTGCAAGGGAAGGGAAGAAATCACTTATCTGCATTCACCAGAGCTCATGTCCTGGATGTTGGCAATTTTTTCCTCTTCTTTTTCTTTACTCTAAACTTCAGTGTATCTAAACTCATGGCTTATCATGTATTAACTTGCTGACTCACCTCCTTGTCTCATGGTTTTCTTTCTTCTGATTCAACTTGTGCCACCAGAAGAAAGATCGTATATTCTGCAAGTGTTACTTTCTTCATGTCTTCCTCTTCAGAGTCTTCCTTTTGCATCCCTCTCCAGTCTCAACTCTCTGGCCATCAAGCCCTCAGGGGATGTCCTTTTATCTTAGTCAGGAGTCAGTTCTCTGATCACCAGTGTGGATCTTTGGCTCCTTAAGGTGGCTTGTTTATTGTCAGATACCCCTTGTTCCTTTATGTCTTTGCATTTGTGGGATTTTCTCTCAGCCAAATTCTGTTCATTCTTCCAGGCTCAGCTCTGATTTTTTTCTTACATCCTGAAGCTGTTATATCTTGGCCCACACTGCCCACATCATCCTCGCGTTTTTCTCTCACTGTGTCTCACACACATTTTGGTCATTTGGTAGTTTATGTTTGCTTTTATTTTTAATTTAATTTACTTTTTTATAGGTTTTGTTGTTTGTTTGTTTGTTTTTGGTAGATATGGCTTTATATTGGTCTTTTGTTATTTCATATGTAACTTGTTTATCCAGCAAGTTAATGCTCCTCAATAGAGTAGACTCTGCTCTGTTTATTTTATATATATTACAGTTGCTGGCAAGTCACCAACACACAATGAGTGTTCAATAAATACTTAGAGGAAGCAGGTAAAATGTGCCATGAGTTAGATATGTTATAGGAGGAGATGGAGCCTTTGTGTGGTCACCAGCATTAAGTGTGTCTGTTTTACAAAACCAGAATCTCTATTTTCTCCTATTTTATTCATAGTTAATCCCGGCGGAGGGAACTGATTCATAAAAACAGGTCCAGTTAGTGATTGCCTATTTGTTCACAATGAGAAATCTAACTTCTGGACAACTGGAAGGTCTGTGTCAGCTGCTCAGTGCAAACTTGTCCTTTGGCAGAGTTTCCAGAAGGTTGCTCTAGGGCCATGGACAGCCAAGATGACTCATTTGAAGCAGCTCCGAAATCCTCGTGTGTGATCTCTAGACTCCAGGACACAGTGCCAGTTCTTGCTCTTCAGTTTCCTATCTTCCTTACATAGTAGATGACTCTGCTTTTTATGAATTAAAGGGCTGATCTCTGGACTTGGCCAGATTCAATTTGCTTGAGAAGCAAAGGGAAAGCCATTTAGATAGGAGCAAAACCACAATCACAAGGCTTTCAAACAGAATTGCCCGAGATATAATTGGGCATGTGACTAGTTGAGTTTCGTGGATACAATAAATAGTGTTAGTGAGCTGAGAGAATGGTTCTTCTGAGTACAGGCATACCTCATTTTTGTACTTTGGTTTATTGTGCTGCACAGATATTGCGTTTTTTACAAATTGAAAGCAAGACCTTCCACCAGCAAAAAGATTAGGACTCACTTTATTGCCGTGGTCTCAAACCAAACCCACAATATCTGTCTCTGAGGTATGCCTGTACACCTGTACAAGGGACAGGACAGTTTTGAAGGGGCAGGTGGGAGTGCTGAGTGATGCTGAGGGAAGTCAGAACTTTGAAAGAGAAGTATGACTGATGTCTGGTTAGTTTCTTTATTTTGTTTTTCCTAAAGCTGATTTGTGTGTAATTTACATGTGAATAAGGGATGCCATTACTAAGTTATTGTCAAACTAAATTGACTCAATAATTTTGTATGGAACTTAAGAGTATACAGAATAATAATACACAGTAATTCCCTCTTCCCCATCCTCAGTTTCACTTTCCACAGTTTCAGTTACTTATCAACCATGGTCTAAAAATATTAAATGGAAAATTTCAGGATAAACAGTAAGTTTAAATTGCACATGATTCTGAGTAGGATGATGAAATCTCACACTTTCCCGTTCTCTCCTGCCTGGGACACGAGTCATTCTTTTGTCCAGGTATCCACACGCTCCTCACCTATTAATCACTTAGTAGGCATCTTAGTTACAGATCAGCTGTCGAGATGTCACAGTGCCTGCATTCAAGTAACCCTAATTTTACTTAATACTGACCCAGAACTCAAGAGTAGTGATGCTGGCAATTCAGATATGCTAAAGAAAAGCTGTGATGTGCTTCCTTTAAGTGAAAAGTATGTATGCATGGGGAAAAAACATAGTATGTATAGGGTACCATAGTATCCACAAGTTCAGACATCCCTGGGGGTCTTAGAACGTATCCCCCACAGATAAGGGGGTATCCTATATACAGGCATAAAAGTGATTATTTTAAAGAATGGCTTCATGTGAATCCTAATGAGATTTCTTATACTAACAGGATAAAAGCTGTGAGGGTGTGGGGCATAATTCGTGGAATAAACACTGATCGATGGCCTGATGTAGGAGTTTATCATCTCTGAGCAGCTGATAACCACTCGAACATGTATAATAAGCTGAATGGCAGCTTGTTGCAGCTGTCAGTAATGAAGTTCACATAATGCCAATGGGGGTAAAGAGGGTTCAGTTGGTCTGGAACCCAGGTTGGCTCATTTTATTTCTGTAAAGGGTCAGATGGTTTTTGAGGTCCATGGGGTCTCTATTGCAGCTACTTATTTAACTCTGCCTATATAGCAGGAAAGCGGCCGTAGACAATACAAAAACAAATTCATGTGGCAGAGTTCCAATATGACTTTATTTATGGACTTGACATTTTTTTTTTTCATGAAATGCTGTGCTTTCAAAGTTTTCCAACTATTTGAAAATATAAAGAATATCCTTGACTCACAGGCTGTAATGCACCAATTCCTGGTTATAACATAGAAGTAGGATGGATTTAAGGGCAAAATGGTACAACATGCAGGCTGCTATACCTTTGCAATAGTGTGAAAGGGAATGTCACCATTTTCTTAGCAACTGGTAGTTTTTATACCGTTCAATTTCAAAACCCATTATTTTCTTAGCTTTTTTTTCCCCCAAACTAATTATTAGCTCTTCTAAGATAGTTGGTCTATAACCAAAGTACTGTTTTTCGTCTCTGGATTTTAGAAGCTGTGGTTAATTACTAGGTTTCCTGCTGTTTTAAAACGAATTGTGTGCATACACAAATGTGCATGCATATGTGTGTACACACACACACACACACACACACACACGAGGGCTTTACCTTAACTTCAAGTTCTCCTAATCTCCTTTTTTATTCACCACTCAGTGGTTCTTTGTTCTCCATGTTTCAGTTTATTTCTGGATGTTTTGGTTTTCTTTTGATAAAGTCCTGTTTCTTCCTACTCTCTCTGATAGAGGAAACCACGAGAAGGACTTCTTAAAATTAAGAACACAATGTAACTTCAGCTGTGAATCTTGTCTACTTTGAGGAGAACCAGTCTGAGGTCCATGGTTGACATCCTAGCCCCAGAGGCAGGATTTACGTCCATGAGAGCGTGGTGTAGGGAAAGCCAAACATTGTCAGATGGACATTATAAAACAGCCCCAAGGTGTGCTCGTCTCCTGAGGTGAGAACCTTTGCTGATCTGTGACTAGTAGATTAAGGCTGACAGATGGAATCTGTTCCTGGGAACAGTGCCTCCTCCTCCTCCTCCTCCTCCTCCTCCTCCTCCTCCTCCTCCTCCTCCTCCTCCTCCTCCTCCTCCTCCTCCTCCTCCTTTCTTCTTCTTTTTAATGCATTTAATTATTCAAGAAATACATGAATGTGTTCTTGTCTTTTCAAATAATATGGATGAATTGAATTCCTATTTGACACTGGCCACCCTCAATACTATTCCCCTTTATAGAGGTAATCATTCTTTTAAGTTCTTGTCTTTCTCATCATTTAGTGTGTATTTATGTACATAAATGTCCATGAAGTATATTTCTTAATATAAACTAGTTGTACCATCTAGATTGGAACAAAAGTTGTGTTCTCTTTAGTTAATTCATCTTGGAAAACACAGGTTGGCATCATTCTTTTGCCATGCTTTCCTGAGGATGGGGTGGGAAGATGGCAGAGGGGACAGGGAAATGTCTGTGACTGATACTATGGTAAGACAGCCTTTGTTCTCTAGACCTGGTGGAGTGTTAAAGCTGACTCCCTCCTGGGGTGCTCTTCAAAGGCCCTCATCCCTTGCTCCCTCTCACCCCTGGGAGCCCAGTGGTCCACCTCTAATTCTGCCTGCTCAGGTCATGTTGCCCCCTCCGGTCAGCACCAGAAGCCTAGACATAAGACAAGCCCTGCACTGGCTCATTCTTGCCTGCGGACCACCCCCGGCCCATGGAGGCATCTCCCACTCTTTTCTCCACAGATGCTGCAAAGATGAGCCAGTCCCAGTGCAGCCACAACGAACCTCCACTCCCTGCTCCCCAGGGCAGCTTGCCTCTGTGTTCTGGATTCTCCGGGCAGGAGTCCGACACCTGCTCTCAAGGACTCCTGTGAAACTCCCCAACTGGTCTCACCAAAAACCCTCCTCTGAGGCAAGAAGGTGATATTCCTACCCATCACCCAAAGAGGAGAGGGGGCTGTGTGGGGGTCTCTCAGCAGCTCTTTCCAAAAATCCCTCCTCAGAGCTTTCTCGCGACTCACTGTGGGAGAGAGACACAAATCCGGGTTTTTACCTCCCTTTGGCAGGGTTTCCCCAGTGGACTGTTTTATAACTCACTTTGATACCTGATATGGCTAGTGTTATAACAAGACTGTGATAGCCAGAACTTCCAGGGTAGCAGCATCCTGAATACAGGAGAGGGCAGGTTTTTCTCTTCACTAGAGACAATCAGAATGGTTAGACCGTAGGGGTTGTCATAGAGCGATGGCGAACCTATGACACGCGAACTCATTTTGTTGGTTGATTTTTCTTTGTTAAATGGCATTTAAATATATAAAATAAAGATCGAAAATATATAAGTCTTTGTTTTACTATGGTTGCAAATATCAAAAGATTTCTATATGTGACAAGGCACTAGAGTTAAGTTAGGGTTTTTCAAAATGCTGACACGCCGAGCTTAAAAGGTTCGCCATCACTGCCATAGACAGAAGACTGTCGAATTGTTCGCCAGCAGGGTGTCTGCTACATGCCACACACTTGCAACACTTTATAAAATTGATCTTTAAACGTGTTGCCAATCTATTAAAGAAAAAGTCTTACTACTTTGATTGTTTTTCTTTACTAGGCAGCTCTGCATATATGTTTCAGGCATTTTTATTCTTTTCTTTGAATTGCCTCTTAATATCCTTTGCTCAGTTTTTTTTTTTAATGTCTTTTCTTTATTGATTTATAGTTTTTTGGTGGTTTTTTTTTCTGTTTTTTTTTTTTTTTTTTTTTTTTTCCAGAATACTAATCCTTTGTTCTGTGGCAAATATTTTCTCGAAGCCTGGCCTTGTCTTTTAACTTTGGGCAATTGGACTACATCAAAGGCATCATAAATAATTTCCCTCTGCAGGACTGTTTTGTTGTGTCTGATTTAAGAAGGCCTTCTTTTTCCAAGGTTATAAACATAGTCCCCTATATATTTTTCTAATGTGTTCATAATTGACATTTTTAAATGTTTTAGAGCCTTAATCCATCTGGAATATTTTTGTGAACAGTAGGACTCTAACTTAATTTCTTCCCAAGTAGAGAGCCAGTTCTCTCAACACTCTTTTGTGAAAAGCCAGCAGCATGTTCTGTGGCCGTTGGCATGAAATTAATCAGAGTCCGTTAAGGGGATGGTGGGGAGAAAGACAGGTCCTTGGTAAGCATCCTAAGTGTCAAGATGAGGTGACCACTCAGAGCAGAGGATGCTGCTGACCTGGAAGAGCCCCTGGCGATGAGTGTTGCCAGAGCGTTCCAATAGAGGCAGAACCAAGGCCGCGAGTCTCTGCACATTGAGAGCTCATGAGCAAACAGTGGCAGGTAACTTGTTCATAATTGTCATTTGTTTCCAAGCAAAAACTTTTTTTTTTACTTGAACTTTCCTGTATGAACTTCTTATAGTTCATTGTCACCATTGGGAACACATCCCAAAGCAGGGTGTGAGTGAAAAACGTGTACTAAGAAGTGCAAGCCTTTGTAAACCCCTCTGTGCTTCTTTCATGATATTAAAGCCAGTAATGCAGCGGTTCTCACCCTGTGGGTCGCGACCCCTTTGGGGGTCGAACGGCCCTTTCACAGGGGTCGCCTAAGACCGTCGGAAAACACATATATAATGACATATTGTTTTTGTAATTAATCACTATGCTTTAATTATGTTCAATTTGTAACAATGAAAATACATCCTGCATATCAGATATTTACGATTCATAACAGTAGCAAAATTACAGTTATGAAGTAGCAACGAAAATAATTTTATGGTTGGGGGTCACCACAACATGAGGGACTGTATTAAAGGGTCGTGGCATTAGGAAGGTTGAGAACTACTGCAGTAATGATTGTTGGTTTGGGTCCAGGATTTTTGCTTGATTTTCTTTACATCCTTGGACATGCATAGATGGAAGTATTTGTCTCTAGGGCAGAGAGGACAGTAGGTGCAAAGGCTCTGAGAAGGATGGCAAGTGGCACATTCTAGAAACTGAGGGAGAGCCCAGGAGGCAGGGACACAGGAGGCCAGGAAGGGGTGAGGCCAAGCAGCAGGCAGGCTGGAGCTCAGGGCCTGTGGCCAGGTGAAGGCTTTGGGCCTATGGATGCCACTGAAGTATTTTAAGCAGAGTGACAGCATCAGTTTTGTTTGAGACAAAACTTTGATTGTATGAAGACAGATTGTCAGTAGGCAAAAGTGGATCCCAAAAAAGAAGTTTAGAAACTTTCTGCAGCGATCCAGGGGGAGGATGCTATGTTACCTTGATTTGAAACTATAAAAATATTGGCATCTATGTTGTCAAATAAAATCCCTGTAAGTTACAACTCTGGTATAAAATAAAACTTTTTTTAAAAAAGAACCTCATGCCGGGCAGACCCGCATCAGGAAATAAAACCCGAACGGACTTCCCGTTTGGTGTGCTTTGCCCATGTGCCCATGATTTCCAGTTGGCAACAGCACCCTTTTGCGCAGGAGTAAATTTGCCGTGCCGATCCAAAAAAACAACGACCAAAAAACAAACAAAAAGACCATCAATGCCATTTTTTAGAAATTAGATCTGCAACTATTGATAAGATCATGTGATTTTTATCCTTTGTTTTGTTAATGTGTTGTATTGCATTGATTGATTTGCATATATTGAGCCATCCTTGTGCCCCTGTAATGACCCCCACTGGATCATGATGTATTATTTTTTTAATGTATTGTTGTATTCGATTTGCTAGTATTTTGTTTAGAATTTTTGTATCTGTATTCATCAGATCAGCTGTCTCCTGCAGGCCCCCTACATTTCTAGGAAAAGGTCTTGTGCTTACTAAACCAAATCTCTTTCAATTTCCAGTGACTCAGAGCTCCGATATTTGCATAGTGATTCAACCAGCAAGGGACTGGCTGCAGAGATAATTTGGTTAAGATAAGTCTTCTGGTTAAAACGTGTGAAAGGTTAATAAAGGCCTTTCCTGAGCAGTGTCCTGTGCATGGCTTTCAGGAACTTTTGACTTACCTACCATGCTACCTATCAAGCTGGGTGCGATGGTGGGATGGAAATATTTTTTTTTTTTTTCCCAGAGAGACCCACAGGCCAGTTCTGGACAGTTGACATTAAACACTGCAAAATTCCAAAGTGCAGACGGCTTGGCAAGTTTGAGTTCTGTTCAGAACTAGTGCATTCTGTTCAGAACTAGCTTTTTTTTTTTTTTTTTTTTTTTCAATAGTGCTTTTGTCTTCCTGCTAAAGGTCACTCTGCTGTTGTCCAGGACTGGCGTTGTCCCGTCATGAGAGTTGCTAGGGAAGAGGGTGGACATACTGATTTAGTTTTTATATTTATAATAACTTAACACACCATCAGGTTTTACAGATTTGAAAATGTAAATAAAACGGTGTGCCTTTTTAAACTGCTGGTGAGCAGCCGTCGTTCTAAAATTGTTTTGGACACGTGAGCTCTCCTTTGGGCTCCTTTCAGCCCCCACCCCACCTTCGCTCTTCAGTGCAGTGGGATGGAATCAGCATGGATTCGGTTCAGTTTCAGGCTTCATTGGAATGTCATTTGGACCATGAATGTAACTTAGATGAGATAATCTCTGTAATATAGAAGTTCCACCGCTACCTACCAGAACTGTCAGGTAAAATAACCAGTGTATTGCCTGCTACAGAGTGGGGGTTCCATCCATGTTAATTTACCTGACGCAGCACCTAGGAGAAGGGATGGAAGTTCAAGTGCAGACCTCTGCCCTTCACTTCCCAGGAGCATGAGGTTGGCAGAGGCCTTAAGCTGAAGCCTGCTCCTTGGAGAGCGACAGGAGGAGCCTACAACTGACCCTGGCCTGCCTCGAGCTAGAGTACAACTTTGCTGAACTATTTTTCAACTGCACCGTTTATTTAGGGGGAGTTTGCAACTTATGTGTACTTAGCCCTACTGTTAGTGTGGCTGATTTCTTGAGGAGCCTCACTCAGTTCATTGGGGCTAACAGCATGAAGTGACTTTAATTTTTTCCAAGGAACTGCTTACAATTGTGCTCTGTCAGATCCCCCGGGCCAGCCGCTGGGCATTGGGTATGTTCTAGAATTCCTTTCCAAAACTCCTAATCTCATATCCAAGTCAAGCACCTTCCCTGTCTCTCTCTGGGCTCCAGCTCCTCCCAGTGTGACAGGAAATAGAATGCACAGCTCCAGGAGTTACTGAATTTGGCAAGTCGTAGTCGGTGGTGAGAAGGTACATCCACCTGGCTTACTCTGGTGCGGGTGATCACGTCACAGAGTTTGTGGTTCTCTGGGGCCATGTTAGCTTCTTCATAGGGCGCGGTGTCTCCCTTTGGCATTGCTAGGTGTTCATTCCCCGTTCACACTCCCGACTCCTCCTTGGAGTCGAGAGTGTCCTGCTGCCTGGCCCAGCAGCTGCCTGGCAATCCTAGGGCTCCTGCCTCATTAACCTCAACACTCCTTCAAAAGGCACTACTTAAGAACTGGGATCCCGTCACACTCTGTCCAGAGTTGTAAAGAACTGGCATGGAGCAGGAGTACTCCCATCTTGTTTTCCAGGGGTACTGCTCCTGGGTCACTTTAAGGTCTGCTTGCAGAGGGCTCCTCCAAGGGGGCTTCCCACCTTCCAAATCTCTAGCTCAGAAATGGTGTCAGCATCTGTGTTTATGAGTGTCCAGCTGATGGATGCCACCTTCTGTCAGCTCCCTAAGGTGCTCCATTCTGTTACAGTGTTAGCCCAGGGTGGCCTGTGAGGTTTGCAGCTCAGCCAGCACCCAGATAAGGAACAGGATGCCCCCTTCCACTTCTTGCAGGTACCTTAGTCTCTCCTTGAGATTCTCTTAGAAACCCTCCCATGCTCTTAATTTTTGGGGAAGCAGGTAGTAACTTGCATAGACACTCACCCTCCCCGAAAAGCCAGCATCAACCATTCTTCCTTTCCTTGGGGGCAGGGTGGAGGGAGGGGCTGCAGTCAGGCAGTTGGACTGGTCCTGTGATCTCTTGGTAGAAGTAGGGGCGATGTCAGCCTTACGTGTGTATGGCATTCTAAGAAGGGTTCTTGGTCCCATTGTCCTCATTGTTGGGTCTTGGCTGTAATTCTAAGAATAATAAAAAAATCCCATTCAAAACTATGTTTCTTTATATTAATAATATTCTTTTTCTTTAAATCCTCACCTTGCACTTCCTTGGATTTTGTTTTTCCCATGTATCCTTTCTTGCTCCAAAGGGCAGGGCCAGGTGAATGCTATTGGTACTTCTGTAGGATTTGAGTTGTGGCCTAACATAGATCTCACTTTAGGAAGGTAGGGGGCTTCCTGGCCAGTGCTGAATGTTTGTGTCGCCTAAGAATTCATATGCGGAAATCCTAATGCCTGATGTGATGGTATTAGGAGATGGGTTTGGGAGATAATTAATTCATGAGGGTGGAGCCCTCAAAAATGGGGTTAATATGTCCTTAGAGATGAGACCCCAGAGAGATCACTAGCCCCTTCCACCATATGAGGACACGGCGAGAAGGTGCCAGCTATGAAGCAGCAAGAGTGCTCACCCCTGACCAGCCCTATTTTTGGACTTGACAGCCTCCAGAACTATGAGATACCATTTTAGTTAGCTATAGGGATAGGAAGCCCAAGGTCCTCTAAGTTTTCTTCAGTTTCCATCTACTAACTCCTTGCCAGGAACGTGGAAATATAAAGGTGTGTTCAGCTGGAAAGAGGGTTTGAATTGCTGCTGTTTCTTCATACTCACCTGAGGAAGGGACAGTGAAGATAAACCGATGGTCTCGCTTTAGCTAGTAGAGTTGATTAGGTGTGAGTGAGCTACTTCATTGTACATTTTCTTTAACATACAGGAGAGGAAAGAGAAACCACTGAAGGTGTGTGAGTAAAATGGTGAGATTGATGTGGGGAAAATTAGTCTGGCAGCAGTCTGTAAACTGGATCATGTGGGAGGGGTACTAGATCAAAGGTAAAAGTTCAGACCCGAGGTCAAAGAGTCTCAGTGCGGTAAGTGGCAGTGGGAGTGGACAGGGAGGATGAAGGGTAACAGAAGCAGAGTTGATAGAAACCAGTAGCTGATTGGAATAACACTGTAGTTTCAATCTTGGATCGATGACAAGAGAGGGTACCATGAACAGAAACAGGGAGTTAGAAGGGAAGACCACTGTGAGGGGAGGGAAGATCAGGGCCACTACTAGTCTATAGGGCCTTTGTGAAAAGGGGAAGGCGTCCCCTCAAGATACAAGGCCTGGCCAGTGGAGCACAGGCTGGTCTCCTGGGCCTGGATGCTGTGCTCTGTGCCACCTGTACAGCCATGCACCATGGCCCTGTGGGAGATTTCTATCGGGCAACAAGATTCCTATAGTCACAACAGCCCATTTGGGCCATAGCCAGGCTGTAATAGCTAAGGGGTTGGGGTGGGAGCTGGAGGTCCGTGTACCTGAATTGGCTCCTGAGAAAACCAGCAAGTAGCAAGGCACCTCCCTTTGATTGTCTTCTCCATCTATATCCATATTATTCTTTCCCTTATTGTTTGTGGTATATATGACAGAAATTTACTATTTTAGTCATTTTTAATATACAGTTTCTTGGCATTAAATATATTTACAATATAATACAACTCTCACCACTGTCCTTCTCCAGAACATTTTTTCTTACAAAACTGAAACTACACCCATTATTAAACACTAAAAGCCTCATTCCTGTTCCCCTAGCCGCTGGCAATCACCATTCTACTTCCTGTTTCTATGAACCTGACTATTGTAAGGACCTCCTATAAGTAGAAGCATACAGAGTTTGTCCCTTTAGTCTGGTTTATTTCACTTAGCATAATGACTTCAAGGTTCATCCATGTTGTGGCATATATAAGAATTTTATTTTTAAGGCTGAATAGTAATCTATTGTACAGGTAATGCCACATTTTGTTTTTCTGTTTATCTTGAGTTGTTTCTGTCTGGCTATTGTGAATAATGCTGCTATGAATATTGGTATACAATTATCTGAGTCCCAGCTTTAAATTCTTTTGGGTATTTAACCAGAAGTGAAATTGTTGGATCATATGTAATTTCATGTTTAACTTTTGGGGAACCACCAAACTGTTTTTCACAGTGGCTGCACCATTTTACATTCCTAGCAGTAATGCATGAGGGTTTCAGTTTATCTATATCGTCCCCAACATTTGTTATTTTCTGTCTGTTGTTTTTTAAACAGCCACTCTAAAAGCAGTAACGTTTCTTTTTTTTGCCCTTCCTATTTTATGCTGCTTCTTCTAATGTATTTGTTATCATACATTTAGTAATTATGTAAATATAGTGCCTTGCTATTTTTTTAAGCTCTATTTTTTTAAAAATGTGCCGAGAAAGACAGCTGCTAACCCTGTAAATTCATGGCCAGCCTTTTACCCATCTGAAAACATATTCACGAGGCATATTTTCACTTCCCTTTCAAATGTTATAAAAGTTTAAGATGTGTTTCATTCAACAGGCAGAGTGTTTAACTATTTTTAAATTAGTTCTGAGCATTAAAAATCACAAGTGCTCATAAAAATACCTGGATTTCTCACTTCTAAGGAAATGGTGAAGGCAGGACCCCAGTGGTCGATGTTCCCACAAGACGGCAGTGGGGCTGGAGCCGGACAGCTTAGCCCTTTGCCAGCGTCTGCTTCGCCCCTGCAGGCATCTGTTTGCAAGCCCTGCTAGAGTTAGTCTGGATTTATTCCAATTCATATTAATAATTTAGGTATTTAGAAGTGACTAATACTTCTGCTCTACCTAGCTACTTAATACCCTCACTGACATTTTCTCTGCCGATAAAATCTGAAATCTCCTTGTTATCTATCCTTGCATGCCTCAGGCCCCTTGGGGACAGGTCTTGCCAACAGATTGGTCTCTACTGGTTAAAAGTCCCTTTAAATTTGGATTTCCCCTTAGCCGGAACATTTTAAACTCCAGTTTCTCTAGGTGCATAAGGCACCCTCGCTCTCTTCCAGCTCCGCCATAGCTGACTAAGTGGCGCTCAGCGTGTTGCCACCCAGTTCCGAGTCCTGCTTGTTTTTCTCGTCCACCAGGGATCGTATCAGAACATCTGCTTTTCACATATGCTCGCTGTATGTTTATGTAAGGACGGTGTGCCCATCCATTTCATATTCTGGGTATGTGCTAGAATTAAGCTCTGTTTCTGTGGTCTGGAAATACAGTTAGTGATGCCTGTAGATAGATTGTAGAGATGATAATTGGTCGGCTTCAGATCCTATGTCTTACAGATAGGCAGGCCTGGAAGGTGTTAGGTGAGGCTCTGGCAGCCCCGAAACGGAGGCCCGTGAAACCCAAGCCAGCCCAGCACGCCCTCGCTCCATGATTTGTTATTGCACCGAGCTGGCTGCACTGTCGGTCAAGCCACATTTCCTGAAACCTAAGAAGACCGGGGTGTAATAGTGTTCTCTTATAACAGCTCCTGTTCCCTAAAAC
Source organism: Myotis myotis (assembly GCF_014108235.1). NCBI lineage: Eukaryota > Metazoa > Chordata > Mammalia > Chiroptera > Vespertilionidae > Myotis > Myotis myotis. Next base: position 41,104,005 of record NW_023416357.1, read on the forward strand.
CTTCGCGTGACTCTCCTTGCGGTTGGCAGCCTGTCTCTCTCTGTGTGGTCGCTAATGACTTCACTGAAGGTGAAACATTTACATGAGCGCGATGGTGGTCACAGAGGACGTGAGGGTGCACGTGAGTGCTTTCGGCAGCTCGCCTCCAGCCTCACCGCCCCTCCAGCAGGTCCCATCTCCGAAGCTGTCCTGGTGGTTTGTCCAGGCAGCCGAGCTGGAAACCTTGCTGTCAGTCACTAAGTCCGGATGATTTGTGCTTCCTGTCAGAGGGGGAAACTGTGGGAGTGTGTGTGTGTGGGGGGGGGGGGGGGGGGGGGGCGGGTCTCAGCCAGTTTCTTTTTGTGTCCATCACTCTTTTCCTGTCTTCTCTTTCCTAACTGGACATAATATTCAGCTCTGGAGTTTGAATTCTGATGTTCTTATTACATAGAAGTTTAGTTTCTGGCTTCTCCTTGCCCTTCCCCCTAAAGGCCCCACTTGTCCGTTGCTTTTTCCCCAAGGTGGGTGGGACGAGATTGCTTTTTATTCCTGTGGTCTTTCACTTCCCCCCTCTGTAAGGGTTTGTCACAGGAAAAAGGTTTTCTCTATTTCTGATGTCTATTTCAGTACAGAGCAATGATGAAGTTGTTAGACAAGTAAAATGGTACTTAATTATCTGTCTGGAAATTCTTACTCATCTCCAAGTCTCTCTGAGTGAGAAATCACTGTGGATGGCAATGAGGGTCCCCAATTCCCAAACATGCTGTAGGGTGGCTCCCTCCCACAGGCACCGATTTCCAGCCGGTCTGGTGGCCCCCTCTTCTCCTCGTCTTGCTTCTATGGCCACGCCACCCCTGGTAGCTGCTGTTCTGACCCAGGAGCTAGCAGATGGTCAAGAAAAGGACCTTAGTTTTAAAAGGTCTTAACTTGCCTTCTTTGGTGAGGTGTAAGGACTCTGGAGCACCCAGGGGTTCCTGTGTTCAGCTAGATCACAGGGGCGTCTGTGCTTCGCAGAGCTAAGAAACGTGGAGACTCACGTGTGGGGCCATTTGGCAGAGGCAGCAGTCCCCAGCGGCCTTTGGTGCTGGGAAGATATTCTGAGTGGCGGAGCTCTAATTAATTATTAACCTACATATAAAACCAGGGAAGCCCAGGCCAGCACCGCTGCAGAGACTGCCCCCTGGTGGGATGCTTCTGGTTGAGCAGGGAGAAAGGTATCTAGCCAAGGGAACCCCGGATATAGCTTTGAGGGAAGGGCTCCTTGGACTCCTACTGGTTCTGGTATAATTGGGACATTTTGCTTGGTAAGCTTATTTTGTAATAGTATGTGTACAGAGTGGGTGGTTGCTTAATTAAGTGCTTTAAAACTTGTATTTGGTCATATATGCACATGGTACAAAATTTAAAAGAAGAGTACACAGTGGCAGTTGTCTTCTTTCTATCCACTCCTCCGCCCCAGAGATAACCACTTTTGCAGATTTCTTTTGTAGCTTCCAAAGGATAATTTCTGAATAGTTATATTTCTGTAGCTATATATATATATAACTATACACACAAATGTATACAGGTATGACTATACAATTATTGTTTAATTGTGTAACACAGTGGTGTACACGACTGGCAACATGATGAAATATTTTTCAGAAGAGATCATTTCCTGCAGTGTTTTCATCTTGTTTTAAAACAGAGGAAAAGTAGAACCTGGGACTAAACAGAAATGGTTCTGTATGAAGCAACTTCTGCTTGGGAGCATGGCGTATATGATGGAGAGGAAATATCTGGCTGTCTGAAATGGTAGCAGTTCACTTCAAAATCTTAAAACTACGACTTGCCATCCTTGTGCAGAGGTTGAGTGCGAATGTTGAGCCAATCACACTCCCAGGGTATAGCACACGGTCTCACTAGTCACATGGTGGTTACTGGGTCCCCTAAAAGTTACCTCCTTTTATCCCTAGTTAACTTCCTCCCATCGGCAACCATTCAGATATGTATAAAGTGTTTCATTTAGGTTTGTATGTATTCTTGCAGTGTAGCTCGTCTTGTTAGTATTTTCAATTTATGCAAATGGTATGGCTCTCATTCTGTGCCTTAGCTTTTCCCCAGGCTCTGAGTGTTCCGTCTTTGGTGTTAGGTGTGCAGCTAATCTAGTTTGTTGCAACCTATACTTGTTCGGCAGAACTGAGACTTTGAAAATAGTTGAAGCATTGCAGTAACCTTTACTCCTATTTTTCTTTTATCTTAATTTTTGTTATCACAAACAACACTTCAACACAAATTTAGGAAACCCTAGAATTCCACCAACCTAATATATCAACTTTCATATGTGCGCACACCTGACATGGCTATAACAAAAAGTCCGTATATTTTGTATTATTCACCTTGTTACATCACCGTTCCTCCATTTTGCTAAGTTGTCCTTATAAATTTTAATAATTGCATAGTTCATCTATATTATGCACCCAGCTTCACAATCTTTTCTGTGAAACAACTTTAAGTCGTTCATTTTTAATATCACTGTGATTTAATACCCTCATGCATGTAGTTTTTTTGTATTTGTTGTATGTGTTTTCCTCTTATATTATTTAGCCAGAATAGATGTGCACTAGGGGATGATGGAGTTAAACAGAGAAATTATTCAATGGCTTATGATACAAGTTGCCCCTCACTATATTCCCAGAAACGAATGCAAGTGTCTTTCACTTAAAGCAGCCTTCTTTTATTTTTAGAGTGTTATACTTAGAGCTGTTGCCATAGGAATCGATTTACCAATTGTCAGTGGTCAGCAGAGAAACAAGGAACTCCTTTTTGCTGTCCCCAGAACAAGTGGCAGAGTGTACCATCTGCTACCTATGTTGTGCATCCTTTCTAGTCCGCATCCCTCCTGACATGCGTGCAGCGCTGGTTTACTCATCTGTCCTTCCACTCACTGTGGTCTGGGTGGGCAGGAGCCGGTCGGTGTGCAGCCCTGCTCCGGTGTGACCCGGGTCGTGTGTGAACTGTGAACTGTAAATATGGACACACATATGGGAAAGAATGGTGCTTGGGCTGCTTCTACTTACTGCTCGTCATCCATTTCCACTGAAGGGCTATTAAAACGTGGCTTGCTGCTTCTAAAGATTGTGTGCCGGTGGAGAGGAGGGGGAGTGGGAGTGGAGAGTGGGAGGCATTTGCGAGAACATATGTTGGGTTCTTTTCATTTTCCTCTTAGTGACAATGATTGATGGCATCCAGTGAGTCCTCGTTTGTCACTTTCTCGGTACAGCTGGTAGTAGGAGTGGGGGAACCAATAAGTGCTGGGCAGAAGATGGAGGTAGAGAGGAAGAGGCTCTTGATATGGTACTGAAATGACATTTCTCACAGTTAAACTTTCCAGTAGTGTCTTCTCCTGATGTTATTCACTACTAACTGCTGAGAGCTCTTTTGATCTTTTAGACTCTAGAAAAATCAGTCTTCCTATCTCTTTCTAATTCCCCATTTCCAGGAAAGGATCGCCTTTCAGCACAAGATACCTATAGTTTAAGGGGTGGAAAAGAAGAAAGGAAATCCATGCTGGATACAGCTTGTGCCCAGTTGGGTTGCTTATATTTTGAAATATGCCCTTAGCTATGGCATTCTCCTGGTGTTCCAGAACGTTCATTATTTACCTATTCCATATTGAATATTGGGTTAGAGGTAGGAAGGAGTCGTGGCAAATTAGTGACTTTACCATGGTCTTATCATAAGCTTGCTGCTTTCATTTTCTTGCCTCTGTTGGGCAAATAAATGTGTAAAAGTGCAAGAACAGTGATTACTCTGTGGTTAGATCATGTGCACAAACCCAGGAAGGAGAATCTGCCTCATCAAGCCCTCCGTTGTTATTTAGGTCAGAATTCATGCAGAAGCCTCAGATGAGGGTTGGTTTGCCAGGAAACTGCTGCCAACGACTTTCGGTTCATTCTTCTTCACTTTTTTCCTGCACCCCAGCTTGTGGTTACCTTGTCAAGCAAAAAGTGCTTTGCACTGCAATTGAACGTTACTGTCTTGCCACCGCCCCCCCCCCCCCCACTCCACCCACCACCTCCTTAGTAAGTTCTAGGGAAGCCAGGTGGACAGAGCCCACTCCAAGGCACTGTGGCCTGCTGGTTGTCCTGCACAGTGTCCTCTGCCCCACAGTCTCCACCCTGAGGACTTTGGACCTTACACGTTCATGTCAGTGTGACCGTGACCATGCTGCTGTGGAGCCTTACTCTTTAAACTGATGCTCTCCTGCCCAATTCATTTTCTTCCTATTTGTGAACAGTTGTTTCTTGAACACCTGCAACCAGGTGACTCCACACATGGTATCTGTTTTCACCCTCAGGACATCCCTGTGGGGTAGCTGTGTTGTACCCAATTTCCAAAAGGGCGAGATTGCGGCCCAGGTTGATGGTTGCATGCCACGGTCATCACAACTTAAAAGTTGCAGAACCAAGTTTGAAGCCAGGGTTTTTGGGACCCGGAGTCCAGTGCTCAGCTGCACCCCACAGACAGCTCTGAAAGGGCCAGCAGCCCCTTCAGCCAGTCCCAAAGAGGATGTTCACCGCATCCTGTATTAAGGCACAGGCGCGGCTCCCTTGGGAAAAGCATCATCTGTGAAGATCAGCCTGGCTTATTCTGCTTTGAGAAAGGGCTTCCCTGTGAGTTTCTGCTTACGAAGTGACCATTCCTAGGAAGTGAGCTGATGCCCTGTTCATCACATTCATCTTGAAGAATTTGTCCTAGCAGAATGGCGTGTGGAGGACGGGTGTGCTGTGAGGGGACAGCCTGCATTGAAACCTCAGCTTACCTGCTGGTCCTGTATTTCATTAATTTCTGTTATTGAAAATAATACTTGCTTATGATAAAAAATTATGAAACAGGACCAGATGAAGAGTTTCACCAATACAGTGAAGAACTTCACCAGGAAAACCACTGTTAACATTTTTTGCTACATGTTTTTCAGTCTGTGTACATTAATTTAAATACATATAATTTTAAAAATAAAATTATCTTCTTCTATAATTTTGTATCCCATTCTTTTCTCTTAATTTACCACAAGTATATTTTCCATCTTCTTGAGTATTCTATGAAAATAGCTCAAGTGACTGTATGACACTCTATCCAATAGATAAACAGGATTTTCTTAGACACTTAGGTGGTTTCCAGTTTTACTTTTACACAAAAATCTTCAGCCATAGCTGTGTTTATTAAGCTATATTCACAAAGGAAACTATCTAGCTTGTATTTTAAGTTTCCTAATGTGTTCTTTCAAGAAGCAGTAGAGTATGGTGGTTAATGGGCAGAGTTAAGAGTGCTATTTGGGTTCAAATCATGCTTTTTTTTCACTTATACATGAGCTTGGACAAGATATTTCATCTTTGGTATCTGGCTCCTTATTTTTCTAAAGGAAGATGCTAACTCATAGGGTTATGAGAAGAGTAAATAGAACTTTATATAATACCATGCCCTAGACGTAATAGGTGTACAGTGATTTTTTTACTGTTACCTCATCAGAGTGTTTTCCAGAAAGTTTGTACCAACAGTTTATAACTGTTCAAATATATTGGGGATGCTGTGTCGCTGAGAACTACAGGCACATATATAGGCGCATATATAATACACCAGCAGAGGGCGGAATACGGAGGATTCTCATCCTCACCTGGATCCCTGGACACTCCAAGACTGTTTTCCTATGTAAGCATTTCCCTTCAGACGTGTATATTTCTTCAATCATCACTTAGGTGTCAACTATCCTGTATATTCTTAGCTTTTGGGGTTTTTTTTCCAGTATATGAGTGTAATTTCAGAAAAAGACTTTAAGTGTTATTAAAGCACTATTAAGTATTTAACACTTAAACCAGGTCATCTAAGATATCCATGATATGGAACACATTAAATATTGTCTCTCCATTTTTTTTCTCTCCCAACCAAATGTTGAAGCTTAAGACCAGCTTTTGCTTAACATTAAAAATAAGTACATGTTTGTTTTTTAAAAAAATTGTTTTATTCTCTAGGCTCATTGCTTTATGCAATGTCTGCCTATCTAGAAATTTTAGCACATGCAAATGTATTCTTTTGTGGTTTGTATATGTTAAGCCAGTTGTCTCCCCAGGTATGTTGTAATAGTATAATACATCCCAGGTAGATGATTCGTTGGGCCAAACCTAATTAGAAGTACAGTAAGTATCTAATTGGCTCCTGGAGTTAGGAAGAATTATGAATAGAGCATGTATTTGAGCAACAGTGAATGCTGTGAAACATTTTCAATGTTTTTCAAAATTTATTTCAAAATTTCCAAGAATTAATTAGACCTATTACCATTGTGCTACAAAGTTTGCAGGCTTTCTTATATTTCAGGTGCCTCGGGCCATTCAGCTTATTTCTCTTTTTTCCTCATCCCATGGCTAAGGATGCTTTACATATCCATCTTTAAAAAGTTTCTCACCCAAAAAGATTCTTTGAAAAATTTGTTCCTTTAAAGAGAAGGGAACCATATGAGTGATATCAGGGGACCGGCTGTCTGCTGGGTCCTGCACTGGTACTGGGTCATTTTATTACCGGAAGCACTTTGAACTAGTGGCACCCTAACATCGGTAAGAATCTGAGACTTGCTGCTCAGTAAACTTAGGGGTGCTGCCTGGTGCACCACTCACAACAGTGTCTGGAAAGTACTAGATGCTCAAAGGTATTAGCTGGAATAACTGGTTAATATGTCACGGTTACACATCTGGTGAGGGGCTAGGCCAGGTTCACACTCGGAGACATGCTAATCATCGTGGTTGCTGGGTTCTTAATCAGTGTCGGGCACAGTGCTAAACATTTTACACAGATTCTCATTTACTCCTTCCAACAGCCCTCTACGGGTGCATACTTAAAATATCCTTATTTTGCAGAGGAATCACTAGTATTGTGCTAGAACTACACTTTGAGTCCAGAAAGAATAACCCCAGATGCTGTGGTTTCAGTCACCAAATTGTATTGCCTCTGTCAGTTCCCTGCCATTTGATGATACGGAACGTTACCAACCGGGTATTCTGGAGGAATGAAGTTCTGTGATCAAAACATTGGGGAAACTTCGGGTTAAGAGAATTTAAACTTGGTTCCCTACTTCAGGAATTCTCTGAGCTTTTAGGATGCTAATACAACTTATGAGTTGTATTAAGAGGGGATATAGAAGGTAGTATTTTCTAAACTTATTTGGCCTCCTTCTCCCCACCCTTCCCCAGGACACTGTTAGCATCTCACTGAACCAGCATTCTGTGGACGCAGGTTGGGAAATGCTTGCCAAACTCAACATATTCTGCTCTATCATCACCTCCTAACGAGAAATAAGTCCTCAGAAGTCTGCTCCATTCCTGTTAGGTCTTGGAGTCATATATTGATTCTTTTCGTGGTATTATGTATCTGTATTTTAAGGAAAATAATTAGCATCATTTTCATATTTCATGCCATTTTTTAATACTGAACCAAGTAAGTTTTGTATGAGAGAAGGTTGGGGACCTGAGGATGTCCATTCAGTGATGCAGTGTGGGTTCTCCTGCATCTCTGCTCCCCTGAGCTAATATGGTGACATTTTTGCAAGCAGCCTCTGGGAATGAAAAACGTTTCCTGTGAGAACTTAATGTAGTCCTCCTGACATTTTACCATCTAGTGACACAAAGGGTGACCAATTACACTGTATGTATAAAAATATCTGGTCTTTTTTTTTTCTTTTGTAAAATATTGCATATGCTGATTTTCAAAACATTTAGGGAGAGAAATTGACTTGTAACACTTGAAAGTTCATGGAACAGGGCACTGCATTAAAACGGTTTGTGCAGAAAAAAACACACTTTCTGGGTTCTGGCCAACAGTTCTACTTTCGGGACATTTATTCCATACGGCGCTGTATGATAGAGACCAAGATTTATAGTTGGTGATTTCCTGAATAACAACTGAGATAGCAAATGTCTCCGTGAAACAACTTTCATATGCTCTGCAAGGCACAAAGTAGCATACAAGCATGGATCGTTTGTCTTGGGATTTTCATGAGTTTGGTTTTGTTATCTCTTGTGAGACAAAATGACATTATTTTTCTTTTTGGCCTAAAGCATTTTAAAATTGGAAAAATTTCACCTTTTTCTCCCCTTTATCCTTCTCCCAGCATCCTCGCCCTCCTCCTTCTTCTCCCAGTCTCACTTGGATCAGACCTTGTACTTTCACACATAGAGCTACTTATGGAAACTACCTCAACTCAAAAAAAGGAGGGGGGCGGGCGATGATTGAAGACAGACTGCTTGAATGGTAAAAAGGAAATTTCTTTTACCTCCATTTTGTTTCTCTGTGCCTGGAAAGTGATCCAAATTTTCCCCACGGAGAGAAGAGAAACCTTGCAATACTAATAGGAGAAGTAGCCCCAGGACAGGGGAGGAAGGTGTTCTGCAATGACCATTAAGATGCTCATATGAAATGACTTTGACTTTTGTTTGGGGTTAGACATTACATATCGGTGCTGTGGTTCAGTAGGAGTGATCAATAGAAAGAATAGGGAAGAAGCAGTAAATGCAAGGTCAACAGGAGGACACACACAGCAAATTCTGGTTTTCTTTCCTGTGGATTTTTGGGTCAAATCTGAAGATGGGCTTTTGATGACATATGAAGTCTTTCCAGCGTGATTTTATGTATTCATACTTTATGTACTATCATACATAATTCATAGACATATGGATCATTGGGATAGAATTGAGAGTCTAGAAATATCTTTTCACATTTGCAGTCCATTGATTTTCAACAAGGGTGCCAAGACAATTCAGTGGGATGAAGTATTCTTAACAAGTGGTGCTGTGCTGGGACATCCGGATATCCACATGCAAAAGAGTGAATTTGGACTCTTACCTCTCACCATATACAAAAAATAACTCAAATTGGATAAAGGGCTTAAGCATAACAGTTAACAGTATAACAGTAAAGCTCTTAGAAGAAAGCATAGGTAAATATCTGTGAACTTTAGTTATGCAGTGGTTTCTAACTTTGACACCAAAAGTACAAACAACAAAAGAATAGATAAGTGGGACTTTGTCAAATTAAGACTTTTTTGTACCTCAAAAGATACCATCAAGAAAGTGATAAGCCAACACACATAATGGAGAAATTTTCAAATCATATATCTGATAAGGGGCTTTTACATAGAGTATATAAAAACCTCTTATAATCGATTGTAAAAATACAACCCAACTAAAATGTGAGCAATGGATTTGAATAGACATTTGTCTATAGAAGATATGCAAAAGGACCATAGCACATACAAAGATACTCAGTATCATTAGCCATTAGGGAGATGAAAATCAAAACATCTACTAGAACAGCTATAATTAAAAAAGACAGCTAATTGTTGGCAAGAAGGTAGGGAGATTGGAATCCTCATACACTACTGGTGGGAATATAAAATATTGAAGCTGCTTTGGGAAATAGTCTGGATGTTCCTAAAAAGATCAAACATCCTACTTCTAGGTATATACCCAAGAGAAATGAGAACATATGTCCATGCAAAAACTTCTATACTAATGTTTAAGCAATATTATACTAGCCAAAAAGTGGGGGAAACCCATATATTGATAAAATAACTGATAAATGGATAAATAAAATGGAATATCCCTATGTAGTGGAATATTATTCAGCAATAAAAAGGAATGCAGTACTAATACATCCTATACCTTAGATGGACCTTGAAAACATTGTGGTAAGTAAAAGAAGCTAGTCACAAAAGGCCACCTGAGATAGCAAATGTCTATTTGTGTGATTCCATTTATATGAAATATCCAAAAGGCAATTCATAGAAAGATTTAGTGGATTGGGAATCTGTGGGTAAATGGGATGTGACTGCGAATGAGTAATGGGTTTCCTTTTGGAGTGATGAAAATGTTCTAAAACTGGGAATAGTGATGGTCTCACAACCCTGTGACTATGCTAAGAAATCATTTCATTGTACAGCTTAAATGGGTGAGTGTATGGTGTGTGGATTATTTCTTTATAAAATTGTTAATAAACAAAACAAAATCATGTTACATAATTACACTGTCCTTGAATTCCATTATAATTTTAGACTCACGGACTGAATTGAATGCCCAGGGTTTCAAGTGACCTGTCCCAGTACAGTAAGCTGGGGACCACAGAGCCAGACTTCCTGAACATCAGGCCAGGTGTCTCTACACTGTGACTGCTGTAGGAAGTTTGACCCCAACCGACCATAAAAACCACACTTGGAGTTTTTATTGGTTTGTGTTAACAGATGAGCTACTGAGGTTGATGTTGGTAGGAGTTTAATTCTTTCTCATGTAACCTTATTGAGAAGATTCTTTGCAATCCTGTCTCTGTTTGCAGGAGTTCTTGAGGAGGTGCCTATATCTGGATCAGCTTTAAGCTTCCCATATCTAACTACTGCTTGCAACAGCACCCACTGAGGCAGTGCAGGCCATTTACTATTGCAGGGTAGATAGCAAAGAAGTGACAAGGAGGAACTTCTAAAAAAAAGAAAATAAGAAACCCCAGGAAATTTACTCAACTCTGAGAGTGACTATACTACCCTCTGACCTTACATTAGAAGAGTGATATCTCCAAACTATGGAACTCCTACTGCTGCTCCGGGAGTAGACTGGAGTGTTTGTTATCACTTTTGTTTTACACGGGGCTGTAGGACTGGACTGGAGGATTCGTTCTGTTTCTTGAGTTGTGAGAAGTTAAACGTTGAAATTGGAGCCCGGCCAGTATGGCTGGTTGAGTGTTGACCCATGAACCAGGAGGTCACTGGTTCAATTCCTGGTCAGGGCATATGCCTGGGTTGCAGGCTCCATCTCCAGTAGGGGGTATACGGAGGCAGCTGATCAATGATTCTCTCTCACTATTGATGTTTCTATCTATCTCTCCCTCCCCCTTCCTCTCTCTGAAATATACATATTTAAGTTAAAATAGGAGGAGCAGAAGCCCCTGGCAGTTTTTTTATATTTATCAATTACTAGATATGTGGCCTTGGGCTTTCTGAGCCTCAGATTATCTGTAAATGGTGACCCTAACAATACTTTTTCCTTTTGGGGTGCTCTTAAGGATTAATCCCCATAAAATATTAAATCCCAGTCCTAACACAAAATAGTACTTAATAAATACTAGTTATCATTGATGATAATAACATCACGTTTTGACTTTCAAGGCAGTGAAAAGGTATCTCCGTTGGTGCCTAAAGTTGAAAAATGCTGTATTTACAAATCCTTGGCCACATCCTAAAAGGTTTTAACTGTGATGCTTGAAACATTTTTCTTACGTAGGCAGAATCCTTTATTTAATAACAATTTATTAGGTGCCTGCTGTATGTAACCATGTTGGCAGGCACAAGGGATTATAAAGAAAAAGATGCTTTTCGCCTTGGAGCAGTTTGTACTGTCATTAGCATTAGCAATGGCTATATTCTAAACTAGAGGTGCCTGTGCACAACATTCGTGCACTGGGCGGGGGGGCGGGGGGGGGGGAGCCTCAGCCTGGCCTGTGCCCTTTCACAGTCGGAGAGCCCTCGGGGGATGTCCATCAGTCGAACATCCTTAGTGCTGCTGCGTAGGCAGGAGTGGCTCCTGCCACTGCCGCTGTGCTTGCCAGCTGTGAGCTCAGCTTCTGGATGAGCAGTGCTCCTCCTGTGGGAGCGCACTGACCACCAGGGGGCAGCACTTGCGTTGAGCATCTGCCCCCTGGTGGTCAGTGCACATCATAGCGACCAGTCATTCTGCTGTTCGTTCGATTTGCATATTATCCTTTTAATATATAGGCTATAGGATAGGCTGTAGCTAACCTACGTTTTTTGGTGTCATTGGTATTTGAAGCCAACTGCATGTCTATTCTAATATAAACAAAAATAAATGTGATTGTCTTTTTTTTTTCAACAAGTCCGTGTCTAAATCATCATACTTCCGTGTTGTTGGTATTTTAGTTTCCAGCCCCTGGCTTCTAATTAATAACTTATCTCCCCCGAATGCTGCTACCAAGTGTCCGTTTACCTGTCCCCACTCCTCATGCTTGTACCCCAATTACAGGATTGTTATAAAGCAATTATGTATTGCTGTGTAAAAAGACAATTTCCTAAAATTTTTAAGATAATTGTTTGAAAATACATTGTTAATGCTATAATTTGTAGTGGAGTTAGATTAGAAACTCAGTCTAGTGCAGTGGCTTTTAACTTGGCCAGATTTTTATTAAAAAGGCAACATTATTGATTTCTTAATTGTTTTTAAAATTTTCAAGTCTATGGCAGTCTTACTTCAGTTTCTTTGAAACAAGGCTCATATAAACCAAACATCCCTTTTTTACCTTGTGTATGATACATGAAAGCCAAGTTCGTCATCTCCTTTTACCTGTTCTGCTCTTCCAGTCTCATAGTCTTGCTAGAATGTTAGAGCTGGGGCACCATCCCAGCCTTCTCACTCTCCCCCGCTTTAGCAGAGGAGAAAACTGGACCAGGGCAGTTAGGGAATGCTCGGGGAAACACAGTGGACTGAACCGTGGTGTAGAGAGCTCCCTTCACACCAGGCCCCTTTCCCTGGCTGGTAATGTTTCTTTTCCTTCGACCCCCTTTTCTGAGCTGTCACCAAGTCCTGTTACTGTTTCCTTGAAGTGTTTCTTGGTCTCCTCCCCGTTTCTTCCTGTCTAATCTCGTCCCCCAGTTTCTCACAGTGGGGAAAGCCTGACAGAGCGCTTTGTCTCTGGGACATCCAGCACACAAGATTAATTTTCTCTAATTACCCCTGTCAGCATGTCGCCCCTCTGTTCCCAAGCTGCAGGAGCTCTGCTTCCTGTGGCAACAAATATCAGCACTTCTCTTACGGTGCTCCCTCCTCCAGGCCCAACTCCCCTGTATGTGCCCAGCTTCATTTCCTTTCTCCTCTTGAACCCCAAAGGCCCCAAGTCTTCTCTGGGTTCTCTCCATGAGGCAGCCATGTGTCCTTTATGCCCTTAGTCTGTCCTGCTCCCTGGCTCTGCTGTTCCTCCTGCCTTTCCAAATACTCATTTTTCTAGTCCGAATTGAGATTCCACCACCTTTGTGATGTTTTCCCTACTACTCCAGTGATAACCCCCCACACCCTGTTCCCCAACTTTTTCCTCTTATGAACCAACACGTAGCATTGAGCATAATTGCCTCTTGTATATGATTCTCGGGTTTTTCCTTGCAATATTTGATGCTTTTTGAAAGCAGGGCTTATGTTTTTGTTTTTCTCATATATTCCATGTTTTACAGTGCCTAATAAGTGGTTAGTAAATACTCCTTGCTTATTAGGGGCTCTTTGAGCTTTTAAAAGATGCTGTCCAGAGCTACAGGCAGTTCAGACATTGTACAGGGTCTGCTGCTTGGATCGGGATCACTTGTTAATATTGCAGAACAGTGCTCCCGTGTCCACCAAAGTTGATAGGATTGGCCGCTGTTGTGTTAATGATCCTCTGGGGGACTGGCTATATGGTATGGGGCTCACACTAGGAGTTTATGATTTGTTGGTGGATCGGTTGCAGGGAAGTGGGGGGCTCCCCCACTGAGAGCCTGTATACCTGCCTCTTGGATATTATAGTAGGGAATATAGTTCCTTGAGCATGGGTAGGAATGGCATTATCCTCATAACTGGCAGATTCTCGGCACACCAGTGTGAAATGGGAACTGGCCTGGCTCCCTCCCACTGTGTGTCCTTGAGCCAGTAATGACCGTGGTGCTCTCTTCTCTGCAATACTGGCTCAGTGTCCTAAGATTTAATCTGATCTTGTTCTGAATTTTTTTTTTTCAGAGCCCGGTAAATACTGTATCTTTCCAAAAAGGTTATGTAGTAGGTTCCTGGTATTAGAAAAAGGAATGTGTATGTTTTAAAGAAGACCAAGTCCGCTTTCTGAATTATAATGTTCCTTTCCCTTCCTATCTGTCCCGGTAGTCATTTCTGGACTGAGGCAATTGCAGGTTTCGCAGCACCTTGAATTATGCTCTCCCAGAGGCATAACCCCCTCTAAGAATCTCGTCCACAAAAGGCTTGTTAACTGGAATTATTTTTTTCTGTAATGTCAGCAGGACTAATTCCACCCATACAAAATGGTTTGGCCTTTTCCCCCTTTGGTACAAATGAGAATTAGTAAAAACTCAGACTAAAGTGAAGTTGACAAGCTCTGGCAGGCTGTGAGCTCAGAGCCTCTGGGCTTGGACCCCTTGTTCACCTTGTGCTCTGAGACCCTGCCCCACCCAGGAAGTCCTCTCTTTCCATCTGTGACACCTACAGCTGTTCCCTTTGTTACTGCCTCCATCACACCCAGGGAGACACTGCAGCTCTTCACTTTGGAAAGTCGCCCAACTGGAGTCACTGTAACGTTTTGTTGTGTTTTTTAATCCCTGTAGGTGGATGGAAGTCTGTTTAGTTGAAGAATTGCCACCAACCACTGAGCTGGAGGAAGGGCTCCGGAACGGAGTTTACCTGGCAAAGTTAGCCAAGTTCTTTGCCCCCAAAATGGTATCGGAGAAAAAGATCTATGACGTGGAACAAACACGCTATAAGGTAACTGACATCTAGTTGGTTTTGGTTTCCATCTAAAAGTGAAAGTCCAGTATTTCCTTTCCTTTCCCTTCTTTTAGTGTTTCTACAAGGATTTTGAGGGAGGCGTCCCGTCCTTGGTCTTTGAAGCCTGTTAATAATCATTCCTGAGGCAGCAGCAATTTTAAAAGCAAAGCGTTTCTGTTTCTGGGCTGAGGCTGAGAGACATCTGATTTGTGGGGCTCCCCCCATCATTCCTTCACGGAGGTCATTTTTATTAGCGCCAGTAAATGTAAAAGGGGGGGCACTCTACCCCTCCTTTGTTTCACTACCACACAGTTTTATTACTCCCCTTATTCTTATCAAGGAATAGAGTACCCAGCTGGGACTTGAACTTGTGGCCTCAAAGAGTTAGGGCCAGTGTGATAAAATGAGTAGTAATGTTAAATACTCAGGTAGGAATTCCTTTCCATTTGGCATGTAAAACAAAATAAGACTAACCTTTTTGTATGCAACTAGTTTTCAGAATTATTTCATAGCTAATTAGAGACAGCGTGTGGGGGAGAATATAAAACCAAAATAAACACCAATCGTATATCAATAAAAAAAATTCTGATATTTTAGAGAACATGTCTAAGTATTTACAGATAAAGTAATATATCTAGGATTTGTTTCAAAATAATTGGAAGGAACTTGGATAGATGATGCAAGACTGGCCATGAGTTCATAATTGTTAAGGTTGGATGATGGGTGCACAGAGATTCATTACACTATTCTGTCTACATTTTTAAAATTTTCTTTATTGATTAAGGTATTACATATGTGTCCTTATTCCCCCAGTGCTCCCCACCACCCCCCTTACTCATGCCTTCACCCCCCTGTTGTCTGGGTCTATTGGTTAGGCTTATATGCATACATAGAAGTCCTTTGGTTGATCTCTCCCTCTTACCCCCACCCTCCTCTACCTTCCCTCTGAGGTTTGACGGTCTGATCGGTCTGATCGATGCTTCTCTGTCTCTGGATCTGTTTTTGTTCATCAGTTTATGTTGTGCATTATATTCCATAAATGAGTGAGATCATGTGATATTTCTCTTTCTCTGACTGACTTATTTCTTTTTTGTTTTTTATTTCTACAATGCTACTTTATTTTTTTTATTGTTTTATTGCTTAAAGTATTACAAAGGGTATTACATATGTGTCCTTTTTTTTCCCCCGCCCTTGACAATCCCCTGGCCTTCCCTACCCCCCAGTGTCTTATGTCCATTGGTTATGCTTATATGCATGCATACAAGTCCTTCGGTTGATCTCTTACCCCCCTCCCTCTTGCCCCCCCAACCCTCCTCGGCCTTCTCGCTGCAGTTTGACAGTCTGTTTGAGGCAGCTCTGCCTCTGTATCTATTATTGTTCAGAAGTTTATAATGGTCTTTATTATCCATGAATGAGTGAGATCATGTGGTATTTTTCCTTCATTGACTGGCTTATTTCACTTAGCATAATGCTCTCCAGTTCCATCCATGCCGTTGCAAATGGTAAGAGTTCCTTCTTTTTTACAGCAGCATAGTATTCCATCGTGTAGATCAGCTGTGGGCAAACTACGGCCCATGGGCCGGATCCGGCCCGTTCGGCTGTTCTATCTGGCCCGCGGAGCCGAAAGAGCAGAGGGTTCTCTTGCTCTCCCCTCCACTCCTTCACCAGCAGCAGTGTTAACATGTATTAGTTCACACAAACACTCCATCCATGCTTTTGTTCCGGCTCTCCGGTCCAGTTTAAGAACCCATTGTGGCCCTCGATTCAAAAAGTTTGCCCACCCCTGGTGTAGATGTACCACAGTTTTCTAATCCACTCATCTGCTGATGGGTACTTAGGCTGATTCCAAGTCTTAGCTATGTTGAATTGTGCTGCTATGAACATAGGGGTGCATATATCCTTTCTGATTGTTGTTTCTAGTTACTTGGCATATATATTCCTAAAAGTGGAATCACTGGGTCAAATGGGAGTTCCATTTTTAGTTTTTTGAGGAAACTCCATACTGTTCTCCACAGTGGCTGCACCAGTCTGCATTCCCACCAGCAGTGCACAAGGGTTCCTTTTTCTCCGCATCCTCGCCAGCATTTGTCATTTGTTGATTTGTTGATGATAGCCCAGTCTGACAGGTGTGAGATGGTACTGCATTGTCATTTTGATTTGTGTCTCTCAGATAATTAGTGACTTTGAGCATGTTTTCATACATCTCTTGGCCTTCCTTGTGTCTTCTTTTGAAAAGTATCTATTTAGGCCCATTGCCCATTTTTTGATTGGGTTGTTTATCTTCATTTTGTTAAGTTGTATGAGTTCCCTGTAAATGTTGGAGATTAAACCCTTATCGGTGATGACATTTGCAAATATGTTCTCCCATGCAGTGGGCTTTCTTGTCGTTTTGTTGATGCTTTCTTTTGCTGTGCAAAAGCTTTTTATTTTGATGTAGTCCCATTTGTTTTCTCTTTAGTTTCTATTACCCTAGGAGCAGTATCAGTGAAGAAATTGCTTCTGCATATGTCTGAGATTTTGCTGCCTGTGGATTCTTCTAGTATTTTTATGGTTTCCCGTCTTGTGTTTAAGTCCTTTATCCATTTCGAGTTTATTTTTGTGTATGGTGTAAGTTGGTGGTCTAGTTTCATTTTTTTGCATGTATCTGTCCAATTTCCCCAACACCATTTATTGAAGAGACTGTCTTGACTCCATTGTATGTTCATGCCTCCTTTGTCAAATATTAATTGAGCATAGTGGTTTGGGTTGATTTCTGGGTTCTCTATTCTATTCCATTGATCTATATGTCTGTTCTGGTGCCAGTACCAGGGTGTTTTGCGAACAGTGGCTTTGTAATACAGCTTGATATCTGGTATTGAGATCCCACCTACTTTGTTCTTCTTTCTCAGGATTGCTGCAGCTATTTGAGGTCTCTTTTTATTCCAGATGAATTTTTGGAAATTTTGTTCTAGGTCTGTGAAATATGCCGTTGGTATTTTAATGGGCAGTGCATTGAATCTATAGATTGCTTTGGGTAGTATGGATATTTTAATGATGTTGATTCTACCAATTCATGAACACAGTATGTTCTTCCATCTGTTTATGTTTTACTCTATCTCTTTTTTCAGTGTCCTGTAGTTTTCTGCGTACAGGTCTTTTACCTCCTTAGTTAAGTTTATTCCTAGGTATCTTTTTTTTTTTTTTTTTTTTTTTTTTTTTTTTTTGTACAATGGTAAATGGGATTGCTTTTTTAGTCTCTCTTTCTGTAAGTTCACTATTGGTGTATAGAAATGCCATAGATTTCTTGGCGTTAATTTTGTATCCGCTACATTGCTGAATTCATTTACTAAGTCTGATAACTTTTTGATGGAGTCCTTAGGGTTTTCTATGTACAGTATCATGTCATCTGCGAATAAGGACAGTTTTACTTCTTTTCCAATTTGGATGCCTTTTATTTCTTGTCTAATCACAATGGCTAGTACTTCCAGTACTATGTCGAACAGGAGTGGTGAGAGTGGGCATCCCTGTCTTGTTCCTGTTCTTAGGGGAAATGGTTTTAGTTTTTGCCCATTGAGTATGATGTTGGCTGTGGGTTTGTCATATATGGCTTTTATTATGTTGAGGTATGATCCTTCTATTCCCACCTTACTGAGAGTTTTTATCAAGAAAGGGTGTTGGATTTTGTCAAATGCTTTTTCTGCATCAATTGATATGACTTTTATATGTGATTTTTATCTCTCAATTTGTTTATGTGATATATCACGTTTATTGATTTGCGGATATTGTACCAGCCTTGCATCCCTGGGATAAATCCTGCTTGGTCATGGTGTATGATCTTTCTGATCTACTACTGGATCCGATTTGCTAGAATTTTGTAGAGGATTTTGGCATCTGTGTTCATGAGGGATATTGGCCTGTAATTCTCTTTCATTGTGTTGTCTTTATCTGGTTTTGGTATTAGGGTGATGCTGGCTTCATAGAATGAGCTTGGAAGTGTTCCTTCCTCTTGAATTTTTTGGAATAGTCCAAGGAGGATAGGTTTTAGTTCTTCCTTGAATGTTTGGTAAAACTCCCCTGTGAAGCTGTCTGGCCCCGGGCTTTTGTTTGCTGGAAGCTTTTTTGATGACTGCTTCAATTTCTTCCATGGTTATCAGCTTATTGAGATTTTTAGATTCTTCCTGATTGAGTTTTGGAAGGTTGTATTTTTCTTATGCTTGAAATTTTCCATTGTAACATGAAGGAGGAAAAAGTAAATGCCGCCCTAAAAGATCCCTTCATGAGATGTGTCTTCAAAAGGTATGATGTTTCTCTTGGAATATGTGGTCTCTTGTCCACTTCAGATCAGGGTTTCTAAACTGTTTTTGAAATTTGATTCTTTATTTTCTTAATAAGTACTTTCTGTCAGTATTCTTTATTTGAAGGTTTTCAGGTATCCTTAAAAGTTATTTCTCTTACAGTTGTAAGGACAACATTAAATATAGTTGAAAATGGAATGAGTTCCCATTTATTGCATGATTCACAGTACCCTTCAGTTGTTATTGAGACAAAATTTATTTTTAAAATATGTACAGTGTATTGAATTCAGAGGAAATGTTTGAATAACCATGTAGACTAACAGTAGACAAGATGAATTGACAGATTTTTTTGGACAAGTCTGTTTTCATGGTCTAGTCTAAAAGATAAGTCTTAGTTTATTAAGTCATGTGTCTCACTCCAGAGTTTTCAGCCCCTTATAGCCTTCATAAGATTTTAATGAAATGATGACTTAGCCAACCAAAATTAAAGTTGTTTTTTTTAATTTTGAAAAATATTTTTAGAAGTTCATAAAAGCACATAAAAATTATTCATATAACCCCATCACAGAATAAATTAATATTTGTCCACATTTTAGAGTATGATTTTTCTTTTTTTCCTTGCTTCTACAATGGTTATTACCAAGATCCAGGCCTATTAGTATTAACAGCCATGTGCAGTTAATGACAGAGTTAAGGTGTAGTTGGGCTTGTCTCCGGCCCTCCCTGAAAGGGGACGGTGGGTATTTTGTTTTGACATTATGGTTGGTGAGAGTCAGGGAAGAAAGACAGACCTTCAGTGGAGGTGAGCCCCAGAGCAGGGAGTAGGCTAGTTCTTCCTCCTCCTGTCACATCAAACACCGTGAGTATAGGTGTCTCTTTTCAGTTCAGTTGTGGATACCTTCCTGGCAACTTAAACAGGTCCTGTGTCCTGCTGTCTTTAGAGATCCTACTATTTGAATAAGTAGCTACTTGTCTCTGGGATGGAGATGAGAAATATTTCCAACCTTTCGTTACAAAAGAAAATACCTGTGGAGCCTAGGCAGGTGAGTCATCCCTAAGTTGAACATGGTGAGAGAGGAAGGTGCTGGGTTTTGCCATCCTCCACCCAACCAGGCCCCTGGAAGGCTGGGTTGCCCAGAAGAAGAGAAGCTAGGAGAGGGGCAGGAGGAAAGGAAGAAGCAGAAAGAGGGGGTTGATGCCAGCTGTGATGTGGGAGAAAGCACAGGGACAGATGGAAACTACTCCTCTGTTAAGTCGTAGGAGAAAAGAGGTGTTTCTCTTTTTCCTTTCATTAAGTTCCTGAAAGTGCCTAATGTCCCGGAATGGAAATGTTTCATGATTTGCCATGCAATCATAAAATTTTATTTTAAGCCCATTTCATTTCTCTTACCAAAAATGAAAGGAGGCAAATATTAGTGAAGAGGAGACTTAATTAACTTCCTGCTCTTGTGTTCTTCAGGACTAAAGCCCTTCATGTGCGCCTTTCCCAAACACTAAATCATGGGACTGTGGCAAAGATGTTGAAACCCAAGGGAGTGCTCAGTAATCCGGGCCCAGTCCTTGATGTGCCATCTGGAAACCATGAGTTCAGTGAGCACGGGCTCTCCCTGCAGGATCTGCCTAGACTGCAGCTATAAAATATGAGCCGCCTGTCAGACAGTGTGTCCCTCAGCACGAGCTTCGTCCCGGGCTCTAAATTCTTCAGTTGGGGCACTGGCGCCGTTGAGTGAAGCTGATGAGAGCTTTCATGCTGCGCCACCTCTTTGCCAGCTTATATGTAATGTTGGCTCCTTTTAATTTAGGGTTAGAAAGATGTCCTAGGTATTAGCGCTAAGCCTTCCAATGGTGAGTTTTCTTTCTCTGGCCACCTCCACCCCTCACTCCAGGTCTGAGTTATGTGACCACGCCAAGTTCACAGTGGCGCCTGGCCCTGTCCCTCTTGATGATATGCTGTAATGTATATCATGGTATACTGTAACGATTGTCTTGTCACGAAGGCAAAAACCATGTGTCATCTCTGCCATATCCTTGGTGAATGGTGCAGGATCTGGCCATGGTCATTGCTAGAGAAACAGGTGCTGGGTGAAGAAATGAATGACAGTCCTTTCAAGGAACCAAAGGACTCCATTTCTTTTCTTGTCTTCTATGCTTTATTCAAAACTTAATCAAGGTGCTTCGAGTTTGACACCCTTCCTTTAAGTGTGATGCTCACACCTCCAGCAGAACCACTTGATGGTTGTGTATAAAAAGTGGAGCCTGGATCCCAACCCAGGCTTCTGCGTCAGGCAGAATCTCTTGAGTAGAGACCCAGGAAGCACTCAATAATCACTCCATGTAGTTCTTTTCTTATGTGCTACTAAGTTTTAAGAACCACTGCTCTAATGGTAGATAAGATGGATATAATACATTTTAATAAAGTTATAGGGAAAGGCTGTAAAGTTGTACTAAGATTTCTAACTAGGGTCAGACTCACTCATCCATGCAATATATACCAACACCTACTATGTGCTAGGCACTCAAGACAGAGTGGTGAGCAAGGCGGACATGGTTTCATGGTGCTTACAGTTAGACAGACTGCAAGTGAATATACATTGTGAATTGTGGTAAGTGTATGAAGGAAGAAATTGACAGCAACATACAGAAGATGAGAAGCCATTTAACTCAGGCTGGAAGAATGAGAAGAAAATCATCATGAGCAGAGTTCGGGGTAGAGAATGAGGAGAACAGTACAGAGAGAGGGGCCCCATTTGTGATCGGCTCCTCAAGGAAGAATAGAGCTTGGCCAAACTGAGTGGCTAAGAGGCTGCAGTGAGGGGTCATGAGGAGAACTGGACCAGGAGGGAAGCAGACATAGATCAGGAAGTCACACGTGGAGGATCTATGATTTCATACTAAGTATAGACATTGGGGGTGCAAGGAAGCCTTTGAAATGTGAGACAGGCATCACAGTGCAGTGTGCTTTAGAAGATCTGTCTGCTGCTCTGTGTGGGTCAGAATAAATTGGAGGGAGGACGAGGATGGAGGCAGAGTGTCGTAAGGGGGTTATTCAATCCAGGTGACAGTGGCCTGCGTAGCCAAGAAGTCAGTGGATTCAAGAGGGGGAAAAAGGGTGAATCCTGGCAAGAAATTGGAAGTGGGAGGAGGGCAGTGAAGAGAAGACAGCTGGGTAGACAGTTGGAGACAACCGAAAAGAGAGAGTGTTGCTTTCTAAAGAGGGTGGGGGTGCTGAAGAAGCCAGAGGTTTCTGTGGTGAAGGCTTGAAAGATGAGTGTTCCCAAGCAGACTAGGATGGCAAGGGGAAGAGAAGGAGAAGGAAGGCATTCCTTGTAGAGGACTCAGCCTGACAAGGCTCAAAGACAAAAAAGAGAAAAAAGAAAAAAAAAGGTGTTTTTCCAATACTGCACAGATCATTGTAGACTTATTATAAATGATTGGTGAACATTTAGTGAGCCTTAGGGGAAGGATATGCACCGTGGTTATATACACAGTAATATGAGTTGTGAATCAAAATGTTTGAGTTGGGCCTCACCACTAAGTTTGCCTCTGTGAGCCTCAGTTTCCTCACCTGTAAAGTGAGAAGAATAATCATAGTATCAGCCTTTGTGGAGATACTGTGAGGAACAAATGTGATCGTCCATGCAAAGCATTTGGCACAGTGGCTGATAGCAGTAAGCGCACTGTGAATGTTTGAGGTGGTGGTTCTGAGGCTCGATGTGCAGTTAATTGAACAGAATATTTGGATTTGGAGTCATAATTCTTGCAAATTAGAATAATTACTGGCTTCTAAGCTACCTCATAGTTCTAAAATGCTTTGATTCTACTATGTAGGTAGTTACCATCCAAAGAAAACTTACACAATTTCTTATCTACTCAGTTTAAGCAAGAATGGCCTTGCCCTTTCACCCCGAATGAAATCTCTACTAATTATGTAATGAATATTTATGATTTCAGACGTAATACAACCTATTATTTTTAAAAGATTAAAAAAAAAATAACCTTGCTTGCTGTTGTTGTAATAGTTCAGCAGTAGAAAATCAGCATACACTTCTAGTCTAATACCTGAAAAAAATTAGGTCGGTGGACAATAACAACCATTGGCTAAGTATGACCACAGGCATGCCTCCTAGTCTAGTGTCCATATGTAGGATGTGTGTGTGCGGGGGGGAGAGGGAGAATGACAAGCTAAAAATGGTTATAATGGACTGAGATAATTTGGAGCCTGTTGAGGAGACCATTTTTGTTCTAATTAAAGTAGATTAAAGATGTTTGATACACTTCGTCCTCTGAAGCTTCTTAAATATGCAGCCGTAGATCAAAGGCCTCAGGTATTTAAAGTGGATGAAGGAAAACATCTAACCACTGTGCTGTACACCTGAGACTAATATAATATTGAATGTCAGCTACAATGGGAAAAAATTTAAATAAGGTAAAATGGGTGAAGGATTTGAAATCTGTCCTTTTATTTACTGCAGGAATATAACCAAGATAACCACTCTTTCTTTCAGTGCCTCTTACATGAAGGGCTAAACATTTTTTCTGATGTTAAAGGTGAATGAGAGTTTCAAGCCCAGTGTTGTAGCGTAATAACTATAATAGCTAACATTCATTGCATTCTTAAGTGCGCTTTGCAACGAAGCACTCTGTGAACATTCTCATTTAATCTCTCCAACTCAAAGAAGCAATCCTACTTTTACTTTATGGCTAAGGAACCAAGGTTCAAAGACATGTATAACTTTCTTGAGGTTGCCTCGCTAATAAAACCACTAAATGGATGGAATACGCTTGTTACATGGTTTGAAATTATTGAAGCCCACCAGCCAAAGACTCTCCAGAAACACACCTGGGATCAAACAAAATTAGTTTTATTTCACTCATTGTAGTAAGAAAAAAATGCATACCCTTGGAGTCAAGAGGAGGAGAAACGAGGGGCTTAGTGTGGCTCTGGGCTTGTGCTGGGTGGTCTGATAAGGACTTAGGGAAGCGAGGACTGTCCCGTTTTCTTTGCGTGTCCTCAGGAAGCGGATCCATTTGGTGGCTTGGTAATTTTTATCTAGGACGTGAGAAGACTGAATAGAGACTAGATGGACATGAGTCAAGAGCAAGTTGTTCATCTTAGTTGGAAGAGAGGTGTTTTAGTTATTTTTGTGGCGCCAAAGGGCCTTTTCTCTGTCTTGACGAGATTGCGGGTTGTTTCCAAATTGCTCCTCCATGGCCACGGAGTGACCATATCTGAGAATTGTCTGGTTCTGCCTACGTTGTTTATGCTGAGTTACAAACCCTCAGATGCTGCAGCCTGGCTGGTAACTGTCCGGCTGCTCTTGCTCTCTTTCTTTCCTCTCACCCCTACCCCCTTGTTATTTCATAGCAACTAGCTTATTTCTTCCCTCTGAAGAATAATCCAACCACCATTGGGAACCTGTGCTCTCTGGGGGTTTAGCATAGGGAAGGCTTACAGATCTGGGGAGCCCTCATCTTGAATCCTAGACCAGCCACTTCACTGCCTTTTGACTTTGAGCAAATCACTTCTTTATGGGGGCGGGGGGAGGGTGCTACCTTTCTTCATCTCTAAAGTATGGGAATGATAATCACCTTGCTGGGTGTTTTGAAAATTAGAGATAATTTACATAAAGTGAATTTATCTAGTCACTTTAGTGACTATTTGAACTATTTGACACGCATAGTTCATTCTCAGTAGACAGTGACACCGGAATTGAACCTGGGACCCTTCAGTCTGCAGGCTGACACTCTATCCACTGAACCAAACCAGTTAGGGCAAATCATTTACTCGTAAGTGTCCTTGGCTTAGGGAAGATAGGATATACTAGATGGCTCCAAATTGCTTTTTAACCATCTCAGTTTCCCTATTCTACTTGTCCTGGTTTACTGGCCTGTGTCATTTATACAATTTCAACATTTCTCTTCACAAAATTCTACAACTTTCACAAACTTTCTACAAATGTTAATTTGCTTATATTTCTTAATTTCTAACAGCAACAAATATACTTTTTTTTGTTAAATAAGCTATTAAATTGTAGGTCACAGAAGATAGAAAGAACCAGACTTTCTGAATATAATTATTGTATGTTAGTCATATGATGACACTATACTCTCTACTTTTTTGTTTTCAAATAGATAACATTGTGCTATTCGTTTAACTAATTAAAAATACCAGACCATTTTAAGCTCTCAGTGGTTCATTACCTGATACAACTTCATGAGATAGAGGCAAGTATGCTGTATTTATAGAATAGGCAGAAAAAAATGGTTGGCCAAATAGGACTGTAAATAACAGAAGATATAGAAAGACTATTTTTATTACATGGGTAGAAAAGGTCTTGTAAGACATTCCCACAGAAGGTTTACTCTTTACACAAGGCCAAGATTAGGGTTAAGTTACAGAAGGAATAGTGACTAAAATTAGCTCCATGTTGTGTGTGGGTTTTTATCTTTGTATATTTCTACATTTTCCACAGAATATTACATTAACGATCAGAAAAAAATGATTTGGCAGAACCAGAAACCACACACACACACACACCATTCTATTTAGTCTTCTAAAACCCTGTCTGTTTTCCCTGAAGTCACTAGGCTTCTCAGCTGTCGTTGCCAAAATCTTAACACCGTATATGTGTGTATATGCGCACACACGTGTGCATGTTTCATACAGTACCCATGTGCTAGACATTAAGTGTCTTTGAGATTCTACTTCAGAGTTACCTCAAATGTGTGATTAATGGAAACTAGTAGAATGGTCTATTACAGATGGTCAGGGTGTTGCTGAATAGTGTAGTCTCCTTTACTGTGTCTTTAGTTTTTATGTGGGCTCTAATAATTTTATTCTCGGAGAAATACAATTGAAAAACTTTCCACTAATGACAAAATTATTACAAATGATTCACTTTTTGTGTGTTTCCTTCCCCCCCCATTAGAAGTCCGGTCTTCATTTTCGACACACAGATAATACTGTCCAGTGGTTAAGAGCCATGGAGTCTATTGGTCTACCCAAGGTAAGCCTTCAGATACTGGATCCTGAACCAGAAAGCCAAAGGGGGAAATGTACAAATTTCTTCTTATAAAAAACGAGAGGCCTGGTGCACGAAATTCATGCACTCGCCAGCGGGGGTTGGGAGGGCGAGGGAGCGGGGGGGTAAGGGGGACGGGGGGTAGGGGGATCCCTCAGCCTGGCCTGTGCCCTCTCACAGTCTGGGAGCTGTCATCCTTAGCCCTGCTGCAGAGGCGGGAGAGCCTCCTGCCACCACTGCTGTGCTCGCCTGCCTTGGGCCCGGCTTCTCGCTGAGCGGCACTCGCCTATGAAAGTGCACTGATCATCAGGGGGTAGCTCCTGCATTGAGCGTCTGCCCCCTGGTGGTCAGTGTGCGTCATAGTGACCGGTCATTCTGCCATTCAGTCAATTTGCATATTAGCCTTTATTATATAGGATGATTGGCAGACTGGGTATGTTAATGCAATAGATTGCCTTATTGCCTCAGGAAAGGCCTATACAAAGTAATAAATAGCAAGAACTCAGAATGAAGTATGTGTACAGGTCAAGAGCAGCCATGCAGAAGTGAATATAAATTAAACGAGGTCAGAACAAACTTTAACTGGTAGATAGTTGATTTAAAATAGCCACCTCCCTTTTTTGTTTGCTGTTTATACTTATGATTCCTAATCTCATTGCATCACTACAAATTATTATTACAAATATATTTTTTATAAATTATTGCTACAAATCATTGTATCACTATACATTTTAAAGGCCAGGGGGTTATAGCTCTTACTCCTGAAATAGATCATTTAAGTAAAACTCGTTCAGCAAATATTCAGAGCTTGTTAAATTCAAAGGGCAGGCACCCATCAGCCTGTGCGACAGACAGGCAAATAGGGGAAATGAAGAAATAATTACATTTGATAGAAATTGTAGAGCTATTTCTTAAACATCTTATTTTGAAATAATTATAGAATCACAGGAAGTTGCAAAAATAGTACATCTGCGTGTACTCTTTATTCAGCTTCCTCCAGCAGTGACATCTCATAACTGTAGTAAATCATAAATTGGCATTGGTGTATTAATGTTAACTAGACTACAGACATTATTCAGTTTTCACCATTTTATGTGCATTCATGTGTATGTATGTGGGGGGCTCCATTCAGTCCATGAACAGGTTAGTGTGACCATCATAAGGTGCAGACCCCACAGAGGAGTGCCCTTTATATTGTGTCCCTCTCCCATCCCTGTCCCCAGACCACCACTGATCCGTTCTGTCATTATGACAATGTTATAAAAATGGAATCACACAGCCCTAACCGGTTTGTCTCAGTGGATAGAGCCTCGGTCCGTGGACTGAAGGGTCCCAGGTTCGATTCTGGTCAAGGGCATGTACCTTGGTTGCGGGCACATCCCCAGTAGGGGTTGTGCAGGAGGTAGCTGATCGATGTTTTTCTCTCATCGATGTTTCTAACTCTCTATCCCTCTCCCTTCCTCTCTGTAAAAAATCAATACAATATATTTTTTTAAAATGGAATAATATAGTAGATTACCTGCAGCAATTGCCTTTTTTCATTAAGCATAATGCCCTCGCTGCCCTCGAGATCCATCAAGGGTTTTTTGTGGGGTTTTTTAAGTACATTTGTATTGATTTCAGAGAGGAGGGGAGAGGGGGAGAGAGAGAGAAACATCAGTGTTGAGAGAGAATCATTGATCAGCTGCTTCCTGCACATCCCATACTGGGGATCGAGCCCACAACCTGGGCATGTGCCCTGACGTGGAATCAAACTGTGACATCCTGGTTCATAGGTCAGTGCTCAACCACTGAGCCATGCTAGCTGGGCCGTCAGGTTTTTGTATGTATCAATAGTTCATTCCTTTTGTATTGTTTAGTATGGACAGCTATTTCAAAGAAACTAATTTGGAGTGGTTTAGCTTGAAGACAAATCAGTAGCTACTGACTAATTAAGACCTGTGTTCTTGTTGTTATTATTAATCCAGGTTTGCAATTTTAAAACACAACAACAACAACAAAACAAAAGATTCATTAATGTAAATTATACTTGGCTGTTTTTAATATATTTTTTGCTGATATCTATTTTAGTTCAGCTTATTTCATCTCAAAATAGTCAATAGGGATTTATTTTATTCTGCCATTTTTATTCTTTTCCCTTCTCCTAAAATGCCCAGAACATTAAATGCCATTCCATTCTAGGCACTAGTTATAATACAGAATTCATATTTCTAGATTGTGATTTAGCAAGTACTAACTAGGGATTAGGTGTAAACAGATTAATAAAGCAAGAAATTCCAATAGGATTTTATTCTATGTAAGGCAACATACTTTAGATTAGGGTAATTTCATTATGTTTGATAGATTTGATTAAAACCTTTTTCAATTGTGTATATGTAGGGCCAGGCTTCCCTTGATTTTAAATCGAGCAAGTAACCCACATAGCAGATTCTATTTTTATTTTAGAAGATTCTATTTTAACATTGATTTTTATTGTGAAGTCATTGATTCATTACATTGCAAGATGAGAAACCAACAGTGTACTGAATGAACTGATGCATTCTCTATTCAATCTTCATTTATCAGAATTAAGTGCCTACTCTGTGCTCAGCATCATGCCAGGTGCTGGGGACACAGTGCTGAATAAAACATTGTGAACCATGAACTGATCCCATCTCCTTGCTTTATAATGACTTTCCAGGAGAAATAAGTAGAAAAGTAATTATTTAAAGATATGGGAGGGACAGTTGTTGTCCTGTGCTTACATATAGAACTTTAAACCTGGTCACATTCTCCTGAATCGAGAGTCCTCCTCTCATTGGCACTTTGTTAGCAAATGTGTTAAAAGATAGTTGGAAAGACCTTTGAAATCGCCCAGGCTATAGGC
Organism: Myotis myotis; assembly: GCF_014108235.1. Classification (NCBI taxonomy): domain Eukaryota; kingdom Metazoa; phylum Chordata; class Mammalia; order Chiroptera; family Vespertilionidae; genus Myotis; species Myotis myotis. The sequence goes on from NW_023416357.1 coordinate 41,132,686, forward strand.
ATTTCTTTAAGTGCTCAGTGACTATACATTTGTATCTCAAGAAACTTTGCTTTCTTTCTTTTCTCAGCTTTTTTCCAATGTCCAACAGAACATTTCACTTGAGTATCAAATACCACCTATGGTACATGACTTAATTTTTATTCCAAATTTTATAAAATGTTTACTGAAAGCAAGTAATACCAATATGCTTATCTTAATCTTCGAAGCTTCGAGCCTCGTTATTCATTTTGTAGTGCTTAGGAACAGGTAAGTTTGGTGCCCCATTCTAAAATGTTTCTTATTAGGCTTTTAATTTCCAGCTTAAGAATATTGTAAACAGCCCAGCTGGTCTGCTTCAGTGGATTGAGCATCGTCCCATGCATACCTGGGTTGCAGGGGGGTTGGGGAGGAACATGCAGGTGGCAGCCAATCAGTGTTTCTCTCTCATCGATGTTTCTATCTCTCCCTTTTCCTTCCCCTCTCTCTAAAAATCAATTTAAAAAAAATTTTTTTTAAAGAATAGTGTAAATAGGTTTTAAAAGCCTTAATGTTCTAACCTTTCAATCTAGTAACTCTATATTTAGATGTTTATCCAAAAGAGCTAATTAGGTGTTCAGAAAACGCAGGGATGTTCATTGCAGTGACTTATAATAGAGGAAAAATTGGGGACAAAAAAAAGTGCAACCATGGGGAACTGGTTAAATAACAGTTAAAATATGAAAGAATCATGCATCCATTAGAAATAATATTCTTACAGAATATAAAAGGGGTCATGTTCTATGATGTGTTTTAAACAGGTTATGATATGTGCAATTTTATTTTAAAATGCATCCATGCAAGCATTAAAATATCAAAGACATATATAGAAAAAGGACTGGAAGAAAGTACCCCCAAATGCTAATAGTGACAGTCTGGAGGTAGGATTATAGGTATTTTTCCTTCGTATTTTACCTATTTCCCAGAATGTATTCAGTGAATATATTACTTTAAGCAGAAAAAAATTATCCATGTATGTATATGCATGTTTATAGAACTGGGTAGCTAAGTTCTTAACAATGTAATAAAATGCTGAAGAAGAACATCCTTCTCAAGCCAGTGGACCTCTGGGCAGTCACAGGAGTGACTCCATTGTAGAAAGTAGAGTCCAGATGGGCTAAAGCCTTGTTAAATGAAACTGCCACGGAACTAACCATGTGGACACAGCCTTCTTGGAGTGGCCGGCTGGGAACCTCCCAGTCCTATCACCCCATACGCACACTCTCTTGAACCACTAGGTGGCGCGCTGTCAGGCAGGGGACCAGATGCAGTGATTGGTCCTCCTGTAGATGAAGATGAAGCAGTAACTAAGAGATTCTTCTGCTTTTAAATAAATACAGAACATCAAGGACAATCAAAGTAGGATCGTTTGGGAGAAGTACAATAATTTTGTGAAAAGCAAAACATAATAAAAACATTGTTTCTTTTGTTTTCCAGATATTTTATCCAGAAACAACAGATGTCTATGATCGGAAAAACATACCAAGAATGATCTATTGTATCCACGCACTAAGGTGGGAAAATACACTAAAAGTCTAGAAAGTAAATTTAAATAAAACTAAAATTTTAATTTTAAAAGAGATCTTAAATTATTTTAATGACTCAAGAACTTTTATTAGGTTGAGTTATTTTAAATTTGCCAGTACAAAATTAAAATAATTGTCATGTAAAAACAGTCTTTGAACTTGAAAAATATTTTGATGATTTTTAAATCTACATCAAAATAGAAAACTAGAACATGAGTGAAAGACGTATAAGTATAATAAGAAAATTTAAGTAGAAACTTCTAGGAAATCTAATAGAGCGCTACAATATTCTTCAGATATGATTAAGTTTATATAGCAAAAATATATCAAATGAGCAGCTATAACGGTCATAATTTTGGTTTTGATACTCTTAAAATTATTAGTTTGGTTAAATTCTTTTCACAGATTAATAAAATTCCATATGATTTTTGTTTGCTTTGTTTGATACCTCTTGTAAGGGTAAAGAAGACACATAGAAGTTGCTTTAAATCAGTCAAAGGAAGATACATTCATTGTTTTTTTGTGTGTATCCATCTTTGTCTTTTGTTATCTTTAAATCTATTTTGTCAGCTATAAGTATGGCTACACCTGCTTTTCTGTGGATGTTATTTGCTTGGAGAAAAATTTTCTACTCTTTTACTTTGAATCTACCTTTGTCTTTGCAGCTTAGATGTGTCTCTTGTAGGCAGCATATGGTTGAGTTTTGTTTTTTGATCCACTCTGCTACTCTGTGCCATTTTATTGGTGAATTCAGACCATTTACATTTAGGGTAGTAATTGACGTATGAGGATTTCCTATAGCCATTTCATCTTTTGTTTTCTGGTAGCTCTGTGCCGCCATTGGTTCTTTTCCTTTGTGTTTCTGGCTGTTGTTTTTGTTTGGTGGTTTTTATACTTCTTTCCTCTGTTTCCTCTTTTTTTAAGATATGTAACCTGGTTTGGGGATTTTTGTGTGTGGTTACCATTAGTTTTATAAAAAATAAACTTGCCTATATATCATAGCTTTTTTTCTTTTGAGTGTATTTGGTCTTCATCTTCCTTTGCCAGTTCAGACCTTTACCCCTTCCCTTTTCATGTTTTGTTGTCACAAATTATTCCTGTTTATGCTGTAAGTTTTAGTGATCTTACTCATAGTGTTGTGACCTTGTATTCTTTGTTTCAGGTATAATAACTCCCTTGAGTATTTTCTGCAATGAAGGTTTTCTGATGATAAAAATCCCTCCGCTTCTGTATGTCTGGGAATGTATTTATTTCTCCTCCATATTTAAAGGATAATTTTGCTGGGTATATTATTCGTGGCTGGTAATTTCCCTCTTTCAGGTGTTTGAATAATTGGTCCCACTCTCTTCTGGCTTGTAGAGTTTCTGCCGAGAAGTCAGATGATATTCTGATGGGTTTTCCTTTGTAGGTCATTTATTTTTTTCCCCTGGCTACTTGGAAATTTTTTTCTTCGTCATTAATTTTTGACAGCTTTAATTACAAGTACCTTGGAGATAGTCTCTTTGAATTGAGGTAACTAGGTGTTCTGTTTGTTTTTTGGATTTGAGGATCTAGTTCTTTCCAAAGGTTTGGGAAATTCTCATCCACCATGTGTTTGAATAGACTCTCTGTTCCATGCTCCCTCTCCTCCTCCTCCAGAATCCCTATAATTCTAATATTGCTTTTTCTGATGGAGTCAGTTAATTCTCACTGAGCTCTTTCACTTTTTAAATGTTTTATGCTCAGGTCTCTCTCTTCTTCCCTCTGCATCATTTCAGATTTCTATCCTCAATATCACTCATTCTTTCCTCCATCTGGTTGACTCTGTTTTCTGTGCTCAGTAGTTCACTCTTAATCTCCTTAATTGCATGCTTCATTTCCAGGATTTCTGATTGTTTCTTTTTTAAAGTTTCAATCTCTTTGGTAAAGTACTCATTTTGTTCATTGTTTTGTGAGTGTATTGAATTGCTTCTCTGTATTATCTTGAGTTGAGTATTTTCAGAACTACAATCTTGAAATCTCTGTCATTAATATCACATATGTTTCAGCTTGCTTTCTGGAGATTTTTTATTTTCTTTCTGGTCATCCATGTTACTATGGTTATTCATATTATTTGCTGTCTTCCTTTGCTTATGCATTTATTTCTGAAGAGGTCTTTCTACTCATTTCCAGTAGATGGTGCTGAATCACAAGATTTTTTTACCTCTGTGCTCTTCCAGTCTCGAATCTCTGGAGCTTCGGGGGTGGGGTTTCTTTTGCCCTCACCATAATGGTGCCCCACCCCAAGCACCCCTCCTGGGGATCAGTCACAGAGGGAACAGCTATTCTATTGCAGCAGCTCTTGGTTTACAATAATATGCTCCTGGACCCAACTCCAAGGGCAACGGGAGGTGAGTTTTGTAAGTCCACATGGAGGCAGGGCTCTGTGGGTTCGTTTCTTTCTCTGAAACACCACCGCCTGGATCGACAATGGAGAGTTGCATGGCAGAACCCTGTGCTCTGTCAAGCATCTGCTGACTTAGACACTGTTCTCTCCCTTGCCACTTGCCCTGCTGGGCTGCCCCATCCCTGCAGCTCTCTGTTCCTCCTGGCCAAAGGAAGTGCCTGTGACAGCCGGCTTTCTCCCCTCTTCCGGCTAAGCCGTGACTCCCAGCTGCAGGGCTGCAGCCCATCTGCGCTTTGCTCCCTTCTCATCTCCCCCTTTATTCCCAATTGCCCACCTTTAGATGTTTCAGTGCACAGGTCTCGCAGGCATGCACCTGTGTTCAGCAGGGATTTCTTTGTTGGATTATAGTTGGTTAACTTGTTGACATTTCAGGGGGAGAGGACAAGGGGCTCTCTCATGCCACCATTCCTGTGACGTCACTCTTCCCCATTCATTGTTTAAAAGCAGTTGTTTGAGAAGTTAATTTTTGAAATGTTGACATTTCTGCTAGGTCACAGATCACTTTTTTATCTTAATGGCCTAGAAGAAATGTGATTTTTACATGGTAGCAAAAATGATTTTAAAAATGCATTTTGTGACTCTTGTCTTGTGTGTACACAGGTAATGGCTGGAAGGCTTCATGTCTAATTAAGTTCTAAATTTCTTTTGGAACATCTGCCTTATGTTTATCACACTAGAAGTCATTTTCCTGGCAGAATCTTCTGCCTAGAGGTTTATATTAACTTCTTCCTGGATCCTTCCTCTCCAAAGGAAAAGGTTTCTATAATAATTCATTGCAATTCTGGCCTACTAGAGAAGAATTTTAATTATGTCCTATAATTTGACTTTTCCCCGATCAGTACTTATGAGATTTCTTTGGAAGATGGCAGTTGCTAGAAAGATAGACCAAATGTAGGTGCCTTTTCTATGACTTCTTTTCCTAATAGTTTAGAACTGGGGGAAAAACACTTCTGTGCCTGCTTCCTCATCGGTGGCCAGTGTATCATTATGCCAGCAAGTTTTCTAAAAGTTTTTTTTGCAAAAGTGCTTATTTTGAGGTATATTTTCAAATGTGTTGTCCAACATTTTTTGTCACATATTTTTTCAGCACTTAGTATGGTCACTTATCACTATGGTTAGTACTGTTTTGTGACCTGCTAAGCCGGCCACCATTGGTTAATGTCATTATCATATCCACGCATCGTTGTGCTGATGTCCAAGTCTGCAGCATGCTCTTGGGGTGTCTTGTAGAAGCATAAATTGATGTCCTGAAGTGGACCCTGGGGCATTACTGTTAAGCAGCTTGTAAAGAACTGGTGTACTAAGTTCCTTTCTGGTGTTGTCGGTGTTCTACAGAAGTTATGTAGAACTGCACTGTTGCTGGCAGTGTGTTTGCCATCGTTTTAAAGATAGCGTGAACAGTTTGGTAAACAAAGACAGAAGAGCAGCTTCTTCCTTATCATTGCCAGTGGTCTGCTAATGTTGGTGTAATACGTTCTAGGACTGTTTTTCTCAGTTACTCAGTTACTGATCATGGAGTTTCCGTTACTGTTACTTATCCAGGAGCAGATGCCTGTTGAGCCTGTCGTTCACCATATCTGATGTTACGTAGGATCTCCTAAAGCAGTAGTTACTTGATAAACAGCATTCCCTGGGAGAATCTCCTTTACTTTTCTCAGCTCTAAACTTAATGTCTGGCTGCTTCTTGATATGGCATACAGATGTCTCAATTGTATCTGAATTGTTTTTAATCAAACCTTTTTCCTATGATGGTTGAGAATGCAGTCAGTTTACCCAAATGAGACTGATATCCTGCTCTGTTGGGCAAGACACACTTGGAGGCTGGGCAGCAGAGCCCTTTAATAAGCACGATGGATTTGCCCTTCCTGCATAATTAGAAGCAATGCTGGGAATGAACATTTATGTCTTCAGCCTTTATATCCTGGTTACAGATATAACAGTAGTGCTGGTATAAAGCATTGTTGTTATCTGATAAAAAAAATTAAACAGGTCAGAAGTTCTGATTATAGATCAGGAGCCAGGCAGGCAGAGCCCCCCGGAACCCAGGCACTGCCTTCCTCTTACCCCAGCCTGTGGGCCTTACTTGATCTACAAAGTTAGCTCTTGGCCCTACAAACGTGTCTCTGTCCCTGTCTTTTAGATTAGGATCTAACTGCTCATCACAACCCCCTGGCTTCCTGTTTGTATCTGCCTGCCCCTTCCTTACCTTTCTATTTTACTTCTGACCCCAGGCTCCTTGCCTGCCACTCATTGTACCTTTTGTCAGTTCAGCTGGGTGACCTGAGTCCAGACACCAGTGAATGTTAGCACAGGGGCCTCAGAGGAAATCCTCAATCTTTGCCTAATGTAGAGACCTCAGGCATGGGTGGCCTCGTTCTTTTCTCAAAGAAATGCTTTTTTATTTTCTTATTTAAAATATGCTCATTGGGGAAATATTAGAAAATTTTAAAAGAATATTAAAGAAAAAGCCAAAGTACCCATTGTTTAAACACCGATTGAGAACCACTATGTGTGATGGGGTATCTTTGGACTTAGAATGTGTATATGGCATGTTTTCCTTTTGTGGCTTCATTTGGAATGTTTTAAAGTCTGTGCCATCAAAAGGAGCCAGTTCAAGAAGTGAGAACCTTGCTAATACTATGGATTTTTTTTTCTAATACTATGGATTTTTAACTGTCTGGAGGCTGTTTATACCTGTGGAAGAACACTTTTGCATGCTGTTTATTTATTAGTATGTTGATAAACTATTAAATGTTGAAACCTGCGTTGTAAAATTTAATTCCTTTAAACAATTAAATTTAGTAGACCTGATTTTTTTGAACACTTCACATACCTGAAAGTACAGGTGAAATGCCCAGATACGTTATTACAGACTTACCACACTTCAACCTATTCTAAAAGATCCACTCTACAACTTTCACTCATTTCATTATACACTAATTTTGACTCATCCGAGGACTATAACATTTTGATACCTACCAAGAATTGACATGCTCTTACGGGCACCAAACACAAAGAAAACCCTATGAACTTGCCCAGGTTACAGAACATGGTGCCAGTTTGAGTTCCCAGGTGAGTCAGACCCTGGCTACAGTCATCGGGCTGAACTTGATTTGTGAAATCAATCAGACCTTTTTTTCTTTACTTTTCAGTATATGGCTTTCAGGTAGGTTCTTACCCTCCTCCCCCCACCCCCCCCCATTCCCCGTCACCCAGAAATGATTTACTTCCATGCCTTGTTTGGCCAGTGTTACAGAACCCATTGTCCTGTCATAATGATGCATTGGCCTGATCTGTTAACGTTATTAAAAGCTTATGTATGCCTTTTGAATATTTTCTCAAAATTAGCTGGGCTTTCTAGAGGTTTCTCCCTGAGGAGATGAGGGATGGACTCTACCTGATGCAGTTTGGGTCATTTGGCCGATCGATCTCAGGTCATGTTTCTGGATCCTTTCTCTGCTTGACCATCAGTGCCAAGCCCTCTTTCCACCCGGCTATTTTTGTCACCACCTGTGCTCCTCAGTCCTTATTTGGGACACTTCCATGGTTTTTTAAGACTGTTAGGCTTACTCAGAGTTCCCGGTTCTTACTCTTTTTGTAGCGTATATGTAGTGTATACCGTATAGAAACAAGTATATATCTATACTCTGAGGACAGAAAGAAGCACCCATATTTTAATAATACTTTACAACTTGTAAAATCAATGTAAGTGATAATGTGTGTCTTATTTTTATCTATTACAGCTTCCTTTTTGTGTACTTCATACCGTTCTCTTTTGATTGGCTTTGAACTGGCCTTTCCTAGACTTCACCAACATGCATGTTTTCTTTTCCGATGGACCACACTGGTCCAGCCTGGTCACCCTTTGTTTTTGGAGCACTGTCCCTGACATTCCTTGCAATATCCTTGCTTTGTGCTCGCAACGGGCTGCTCCTGTCCTGTCCTGATTATTCCTGCTTTATAACGTGGAATCAACTACTCTCCGAGGAATCCTTTGCAAGTCGTGTATCCAAAATGATTTTTCTGGTGTAATTGATTAGGGTTCTGGATTCTGCTCTTTTTACTACATAAAGTTTATTTGACCATTAAGAGTCTACTCCACGGACGACAACAAGCTGAAGATGTGTGTCTCCCCTCTGTGTAAGGACACTGCTCCTGCTGCAGACTTGGGAGCTGCTGTCCCCGCAGTGTTTTCAAATGCAGCGACGATGCCTAAAGGGCACATTCGGGGCTTGCATATCTGAAACTGGCTGTGGCAGACTCACTTCTGGTTGGCCAGTTCCTAAATACCCGACTGCTCTGTGAAGAAGGGCTCCTCTACCCGCTCTCACAATGCCAAATGGCTGCCTTGATTAGCAGGTTGCCTTTGAACCCGTTCCTCAGGCTAATGTTATTGCATAACTTCCCTGCCTTCTCCCTTCTTCCCTTAAGACCCTTTCCTAATAAGAAACTGATGGCTACCTTTTGCCAGATTGATTGCATCTCTGAGAGGGGACATATTTGCATGTATAAATAAGCTTCCTAAAGATAGTGCCTTAACCCAAAGGATAGACTCCTCTCAGGAGGGATATCTGCAGGTGGCAGTGTTTGGGATTAGGGTGTGGAGGGCAGTTGCACCTTCCATATCTTTCAGGTCACTTCCTGTTCATACTTCTCTTCATGCTTTGCACCGTCTCTTCTCTTTCTATCTCGCGTTAGTACGGTGGCTGGCTATCTGTCCTGCTAAATGCCAGGCTCGGTGAGGCTGTGAAGCATGTCTCTACCCAACACAGCACATACACCACTGACTCCCACTGACGCCTCTGCGTCTGTATCTTTAATTTTCCAGTTGGTTTAGCTGATTTCCCAATGATGAGTCTGCCTCTGGATTTCTTTGATTTTTTTTTTTTTTACTGAACATTGGATTTTGACATGATACTGGCAGTGATGTATGTAACTAAGATGGGAAAATAATTTGGTTCAGTAGATAAAGCCATTTCAAACATGGAGTCAGTGAGGGGAAATAGTCAAAGGTTCTTAGTATTGAGAGTGGGGAGACCACTGTGGTGGGTTATTAAGTGTATAGGAAGGACATTTATTTAACGGGATAATAGTAATAATAAAGACAAAGGCTAACACTTACTGAGCTTTTCATTATATGCCTGGCCATGTTCAAGGTGCTTTACAGGTGTAATCTCATTTAATCCTTCTCACATACCTATGATTACATACTGTTGTTAATCCCATTTTATAACCCAGACAAATAAAGCACAAAGAGGCTACCCATGGTCACACAGCTAGTAACTGGCAGAGTCGAGACTGCAAGCCAGGCTGTGACACCAGAACCTGCACTGTTGCTGACTCAGCCTGTCATTGGCTTCAGAGGGGAGTCAAGTGTTTCCTACTGCGAAGAAAATAAAAAAGAGCAGTGGCATCAGACTGGAACTTCAGCAAGGGTCTCTAAACTGTTATATTTAGGATTAGAGGCCCAGTGCACAACATCTGTGCACTGGTGGGGGCGTCCCTCAGCCTGGCCTGCTCCCTCTCACAGTCTGGGACCCCTTGGCACTGCTGAGGAGGCGGGAGAGGCTCCCACCACCTCCGCTGTGCTCGCCAGCCATGAGCCTCACCCTGTAGGAGCGCACTGACCACCAAGGGGGCAGCTCCTGCATTGAGCATCTGCCCACTGGTGGTCAGTGCATGTCATAGTGACCGGTCGTTTGCTGTTCAGTCAATTTGCATATTAGGGTTTTATTATATAGGATAGTTTTTAATGAAGACTCACTCATGGAACTTAGAACTGGAAGGACCTTGGGAAGTTATTTTAGTCCAGATCCTTCACTTCCTAAATGAGGGGCTGAAAGCTTGGGCTCTGTGATTTGCTGAGAGTCGCACATCTAGGTATTGCCAGTCTTGGGGCCAGGATCCCGGGCTTCTGATCCCAGTCCTGTGCTCTTTCAAGTCAGCCATGAGGCTTTCATTTACAAACATCTCACATATTATAGCATAAAATGAAGTGCACATGACGTGATCCAGAAAAGCTGAAATAAATTCAGCTCTTGCCTTTTAAGTTTGCATTTCATTACTATAAACCTTTTAATGTATACATTGAAGTACTAGAAAAAACCCTAATAGAACTTTTTAAAAAACTTTCCTGCTTCCTGGATTTAAACTGATATTATTTGTACCAAAAGGAGCACATGGGCCGGTGCGGCTTAGCCACCTTGGGAGCACTCCCCTGTTGCTGCCTCACTCAGCACACAAGTGCACTACCTTGTTGTAGGATAGGAGGGTCGCCGTTTCACACCAAGTGTTTTCCTGTACGTGGGGAGGGATGCTGACGTTAACTCCACAGCTTTCTTTGAAATGCTCTCAACCTTTTGTGTTGGCTGTTAGGCACTAAAGGTACTTAGTAAGTTCAGTGTTGAAGAGCTACAAGAAGTTGGTGCTTTTATATTGGATGGTGTGTGTGTGTGTGTGTGTGTGTGTGTGTGTGTGTGTGTGTGTGTTTAAGATTAAGACACTGAATTTACTGTATGCTTCAGGTAATGAATGGCTCATCTGAATGTGAATGCTTGGGAAGGGGCCAGCTGCTGTTGCTGATTCTTTTCAGCCTGGGAACAGTGTCTAAGTACAAGTTTCCTAGTAAACGTTGCCCCTTTGAGTAATCTGCTTGAAAACACCTCCCATACAGAGATTTGGTATAAAACCTCCACACTGTGAAAAGCAGTCTTTTTAAAGAATAGTTTAAACCTCAACATTAGAGACAATGTTGAAAACTGAAGCCAAATAAAATATATACATTAACATTTGTAATAACTTTCGTTGGTGAAAGTATGTATATGCAAATGAGATTTCTACCTAATCCATACTAGTTTAAGAAAATCTGATTTTAAACAAATTTAAAAGCGAAGATTCTTCCATCTGAAAGTGGTAATTTCTCAGCACCACCTAGTGGTAATTTTTAACTAAACCAGAATATTTGCTGATTGTGAGATTTATATTAGTATTACAGTGTTCAGTGGAGAAGTAAAGAGTATAATTGGAAACAGTCCTAATAGCTTTATTGCCACAGAAGAAAATGAACACTTTTGTTTAGTAAATTGTTTAGTTCATTTTACCAACAAACCTATGTTTTGTGGGAGTCTACTAGTAAGTACCTTTATTTTAGGGACATCATAGTAGAGAAAAATATTTTTTATATATAGTAGATATTCCATAACTAGTATTAAAAGAATGACTGGATAAACAAAGGAGATAATGTGAAAAAACAGTCATGTCAAGATCACTGAGCATAGTTTTATTATTCCCTTTCCAAACTGATATGAAATTACTAATGTAGTAATTTTAAAAAGTAATAATTTGCCATCAGAAAGAATGCCATCCACCGACCAGGAACTCATCTCAACGAAAGCAAACAGATAGGATTGGATTGATGTGGGAACAAAGAATGAGAAGACCGTAGCCCCCAGAAATCACGGAGGATGCAGCAGAGCTAGGAGCTGTTGTGGGGAGAAGGAGACCCTCAAAGCCAGGGTTGTGAACAATGAAAATACATCCTTCATATCAGATATTTACATTATGATTCATAACAGTAGCAAAATTACAGTTATGAAGTAGCAACGAAAATAATTTTGTGGTTGGGGGTCACCACAACATGAGGAACTGTGTTAAAGGGTCGCGGCATTAGGAAGGTTGAGAACCACTGGCTTAGACCAAAGCGGCAAGTGCAGATGCTGATGGCACCCTCCTGACATCAGCCCCGTGATCCCCCTAAGGGTGGCTTTTGTTGTGAGGACCTGTGATCAGAAGTGACAAATAGCAAATCTTGAAAGTCCAAGATGAGCCCAGATTAGGAAATGCCAGACATTTGAGGGAAACCAACACTACGAAAGAGGCATTAGATTGAATGAACAGAATCAACAGCCAAGGAACAAATGAAAATATTAAAATATGTGCAATTACCCTGGCTGGAGTGGCTCAGTTGGTTGAACCAAAAGGTTGCCGGTTTGATTCACAGTCAGGGCATGTACCTGGGTTGTGTGTTTGATCCCTGGTCAGGACATATACAGAGGGCAACCAATAGATGTTTCTCTCTCACATCTCTCTCTCTCTCTCTCTCTCTCTCCCATCCTCTCTATAAGCATGTACTCAGGTGAGGATAAAAAATAATAACTAAATGAATAAATAAATGGTTAAAAATAATAAAATATGTGCAACTAGTGATTTATTCAATTTATATATTTGGTTAATATTGAGCACTTATATACAACAAAACCAAAGGTAAAGCTAAGAAAGGAAAATTGGATAGATGAAATTAGGAAAACACTAATAGAATGTATAGTTATCTAGATTTTTGGTACATAATCTATATAATAAAAGCTTAAGCGACCATTATGGCGGAATGACCAGAACGACCAGTCACTATGATGCGCACTGACCACCAAGGGCCAGATGCTCAATGCAGAGATGCCCCCTGGTGGTCAGTGCACTCCCACAGAGGGAGGACTGCTCAGCCAGAATCCAGGCTCACAGTTGGCGAGCACAGCGGCAGTGGCAGGAACCTCTCCTGCCTCCGTGGCAGTGCTAAGGAGCAGCAAGCCAAGCGGTAAGGAGTAGTGAGCAGACAGGTGGTAAGGAATGAGGGGTCCCGGACTGCAAGAGGGCACAGGCCAGGCTGAGGGGATACCCCACACACACACACCAGTACATGAATTTCATGTACCAGGCCTCTAATATGAAAAATAAAAGCTAGTGTGTAAAATTCTAGATGATCTCAATATTACATAGGTGGGGGAGTAGAAGTGGAAATTTATTAAAGGATAATAGATATTTATTAGCTTAGTCTTTTATACAAGAATATAAGTTTAACATCTGTTAAAACTTTGGCAGAATGCTAATGTAAGTAATACAATATATAACACATTACTTGAGGCCCTGGCTGGGTAGCTCAATTGGTTAGAGTGTCATGCTGATAGGCCAAAGTTGTGGGTTCAATCCCAGGTCAGGGCACATACAAGAATGAACCAATGGATGTATGAATGGGTAGAACCAACAAATCTATGTTTTTCTCTCTGTCTATCTCAAATCAATAATTTTTAAAAATAACACATTACTTGAAATAATTTGTGTTAAAAGACATTTTATAAGTGTCTCCTACTTAAATTTTACTGTCACATTTTCAACATTTCTCCCATTGAGTTATTTTTATAGTTTTCTTTGTAGATGAGTTCAGGTATATTTTGTAATGTAGTTATCAAAAGGGAAGAGGAACAGTCAAGTACTGTGAAAGGAATTGTAGTGATACAATAATACATTTTTATTGTTTATGAAAAATATTCATAAGGTCTGTATGGCTTGATTTTATTTTCTTCAAATTCTTTTGCAGCTTTACCATACCTACCTGTTTAATTCTGTTGATTTTTTTTTTTATTTCCTGTTACTAGAAAGGAACAAATGAAGAGGTTAATATTTCATTTGTTCCACATGATATGAGTTTCCTTTTAACTGGAATCTTTTCCCCATGTAATAATGAGTTGAGAAGTTCATAAAATATTATGGTTTTGAAACTTTCAGCATACAAGTTTTAATTATAGTGACTTGTTTAGCATCAACCTTGGGTCGTAAAGTCTTTCAAGGCTGTGCAAATAGCTTCATATCCCTGATAATCTCTAAAGATCTAGAATTTAATAGGAATGTATCCTGTCTGTCTATGAATTATGAATACATAATGCCTATTTTACATTGAAGATTGTTCAGAGTCTAATATGTTTTTCCTTTGTGGATCAGATACGAATATCATGTTGGAATTTAATATTCACATTTCCATATGGTTAAAATGTCATTTGTTCTTTGTATTTTGGTTGTGGTTTTGAAGGAAAAGTGGGGAAACCAGAGAAAAGTAAATGCCCCAAAAACAACCCTAAAAATTCATTAATTGGTATTTCCTGAAGAAATAGAAATGGCCAATACATATGTGCATGAAAAAATGTTTATACTCACAACTACTAAAAGGAAATGGAGACTTGAATAATGGTTTATTACTTGTGTTTCTTATTCTGCCTATACGTGGATGATAGTCAGTTTAGCCTATGGAAGTGCTGTGTACTACAGAAGGCCAGTTTTGGGGACTTAAACTGGGTTCTGATTCCAGTCCCACCAGGGACTTTGTGACTTTGGGGCTCAGTTGCCTCATTTATAAAATGAATGGATTAGATGAGACAATCTCTTAGGTCTTTCTCAACTAAAAAAGCCTTTCAGACTTAAGCAATTTCTAACTCTTAAGATTTATAATAATAAAGTTTCTGATAATTTTATGTTTTCTCTTTCAGCTTATATCTGTTCAAACTAGGAATAGCACCCCAGATCCAGGATTTGTTGGGCAAAGTGGACTTCACAGGTACTACTGTGTATCTTCATTATTTTTTACAATGTCTAAGAAAATGGACCGTACTTTTTTTTTCATTGTGACGGTATTGACTTCCTTTACTCCTCTATGTGGGGCAAGGGAAGAAACATTATTTTGTACTCAACCAGTTCCTTTCCCCCATGTTTGGCAAATGAGAAGCTAAGGCTGGCTTCATCCTAAGGTTCTTATTTAGAAATGGCCCCACCTTCTTGATAAAGACATTTTTTAATAATGACATGCACTTTTTTATTTTCTTTAATCAGAAGAATAAGCTCCACGTATCTGGGAACAGGTCTCTAGGATGAAAGCATTTCTTGATACGAATATACTCCTTCCTGCCTCCATCTCCGTGACTCTCTCTAATTTGTTGTTCTTTTTCAGAGGAGGAAATCAGTAATATGAGAAAGGAACTCGAGAAATATGGAATACAGATGCCATCTTTCAGCAAAATAGGGGGTATTCTGGCTAACGAACTGTCTGTGGATGAAGCTGCACGTAAGACTTTAAAATCTGGACCTGCCATTCACATCAGACTGACCTATACTTTGTTGGTTTTGGTTACAAGAAACAGAATTTTTAGATGATACTTTAAACCTCTCTGAAAGCTTTTATTATATGTATTGTAGATGCTTAATTTGAGCATATCAGAATATAGGTAATTAATTGATTTGGGACTTTAAACAGCCGCTTGTGCAATGTGGATTAAGGGGTTCTGGAGATATCTTCATTCTTCAAAATATTTCTTTACTCTCTTTGTCCTTAGATTTTAGTGGCAGGGCACATTGTCTTTTAGTGTTGCAAGTTAAGTTGCAGGCATCTCTTGGAATCAACCTGCTACTTTAAAAGTGTCCATGTTACCTTTCGAGCCCCCACGTGGTTGTCATAGCACTTGGTTCACTTGAGTCATTTAGTGCAGGTTGAATAAATGAATGGGGATTATGTAACAGATGCTGAGGCAGGACCAGAGACAGATGGGCAGGTGGAGAGGCTTTCAGAGGGGTGCTCTGTGATGCGTCTGAGGCCTCTTTTTTGGTATGTTTACTGGGAGCCAACGAAGAAAGTAAACCAACTTAAGTGTTTGCAGTGTCAGTGCAACTGTCCGTGTTATCTTTTGCTGGTAAAAATCTTTTTTTCTCTCTCTCCTCAGTGCATGCTGCTGTTATCGCTATTAATGAAGCTATTGAAAAAGGAATAGCAGAACAGACCATTATAACACTAAGAAACCCAAATGCAGTTTTAACTTTAGTGGATGAGAACCTTGCACAAGAATATCAGAAGGAACTCTGGGCAGCCAAAAAGGGAAAAGAAGAAAATGCAAAACTGAAGGTATTTAATTAGGTTCTCAGTAATAAATATGGTTATGAGTAGCTAGTTTGAAAAGGGGCGATATTTTTAATTCAACTGTCTGTGGTCTCTGTAGCCACAGGCAACTGGTTTGGGAGAAGGGTAAGGGTGAAAAAAGATCTTGCACTATGGATAGAAATTGGGTTTCCTTTTGTGATGAATATTGTAAGTTGCAAGGTTTTTAAGGTTATGCCATAAACTTCCTACCTCTCTGAAAGGTGTGAAAGTAGCAGCTAAAGCTCTTTCCTCGTTAGCACCACCTGCAGACCTTGTGTTGGCTGAGTTACCTGTAGGTTTATTAGTAGAGGTTAATAATTCAGTGTGGTGAAGTTTAGAAAGGATGTTTTGAGTCCACTCTCTTTCTATTTTCCCAATATCCACCCTCAACCTGGAGGAAGATGTTTTCTTCCTTAGCAAGGCAGCCTGCTCCTGTTCCGAACTCCGCACCCCACTTCCTGCCTGGCTTGTGTTACTGAAGACTGTCTGCACTCAGCTTCCACTTGCTGCTCCTGTTCCGAACTCCGCACCCCACTTCCTGCCTGGCTTGTGTTACTGAAGACTGTCTGCACTCAGCTTCCACTTGCTCCCAACTCTCCTCTCCTTAGGCTCTTGCCATGTCAGCTTCTGCTCCATTACCAAAAATGTGGCTATGGTTCTCTGCATCAATGAGTGTCTCTTCCTCCTCCCGCTAAGTGCGGGGATTGACATTGGCATTGAGTCACTCCTGTCTCTGTTCTTCCTCAAGTAGGCTCATCCACTTGTTGAAGAAATCGCTCTCAGCTTCATAACAGGCCCTGTAATGCCCCTCCGGATAACTTCATCTCGGTCCCTCCGGCCTTACCGTTCACCGTATCAGAAGGGCGTTCATCTCTACCCTGCCCTTCTCCACATGTGCCCTTGCTGACTTCCCTTTGGAAGGACTTTCACACTGCTTCGGAATGCTTTCCGTGTCCCCTGTGTCCTATCCATCATTGCATTCTGTGGCCTTTTCTTGCCAGGCTTACATCCATCCACCTACCTCTAGTCTCATCACTCTTGCCTCAGCCCTGCCTCGCCTGACCTGGCCTCAGGACTCCTGCAGCACCTTCCTCAGGGGTCTCCGTGCTTCCTGTCACTCTCCAAGCCAACCCTTCTCAAAGCTAGAGGTTGCAAAATTAATCTTTAGCTACAGATCTGGTGTCATTCCACTGGAAACCTCCCCTGAGTCCCTACTGCCTACTGGGTTAAGTACAGGTCCTTTTCTTGTCCTTAAAAGGCCTCTAGGATATGCACTCTACCTCACCGTGTTTTGGACTGGCCCTGGACCCCCCCCCCCCCAATTCTGTTTGCAGCCCAGTGTGCCAGGCTTTCCCACGTTTTTCACCAAATCCTGCTGACTATACCCTGCTCCCATTCTGCCTTTAACATGACTCTCTCCCTCCAGCACTTCCTCATTTGCTGTCTCTTTTTAAAATTTTCTTTCCAACTACGCATGTACCTCTCCTATAGAATGTATTCCATTGTACTATGTATATTCACTATTTGTGTTCTTGATTTTATTATTGAATCAAATGAAATTGCCTATATTTAACTGGTTTTGATATTCAAAAATGGCAATATTAAGGGGTCCAACATAATGTTTACATTAGAAAATTGGGCCTTTGCAGAAACTCACAGGGTCTGTTCATCTTTGCATTCCTTGCTGGGCATATCTAATCATAGAGCCCTGCACAAAGCAGACGCTCTGAAATGCTTCTGTTGTGTTCACGTGGATGTTAGTGAATGGTTTTTAATGCTCCTTGCA
Organism: Myotis myotis; assembly: GCF_014108235.1. Taxonomy (NCBI): domain Eukaryota; kingdom Metazoa; phylum Chordata; class Mammalia; order Chiroptera; family Vespertilionidae; genus Myotis; species Myotis myotis. The sequence goes on from NW_023416357.1 coordinate 41,150,166, forward strand.
TTTTTGCTTTTGAATATCGAGCTTTGGAAACATTTAGCCTCAGGAATCAGTGAAGACTTTGTTTTACAGAATAACTGTATTTCAGAAGAAGAAAGAGATGCGTATGAAGAACTGCTGACACAAGCAGAAATCCAAGGCAATATCAATAAAGTCAACAGTAAGTAATGGATTCTACGAAAGAAATGGATACTTATCTATAAGATATGAATATTCCTTGTCAGAGTCTCAGCAAAACTCTCAATTTGTACCCTTGTAAAACTGCCCTTGCATGATGAAAAATCCGCTAAATGTCAATGTTGCCCTTAATTAAGGTGTATCATCTGACAGTTTCCTATGGAGCATTTTTTGGTGATCTTGTCCCCAGTCCGTGCAGAGTAGCTCAAGGTGTTTCCTCGTAGGTACAGTGTATGTCATATTCTGCACCTTTCCCTGATTGGTATAATACTGGAGGTTATTTAGTAAAATAGTGTGACTTAAAGACTGTCATTCCTTGCCCATGATTATGTGATGGCATTCGATTGGAACTATAAAAGGTATTATTAACAGCTCTACTCTTTATTACTTCCCAATTATTAGTCTACAGTTTGTAAGAATGATTTTCTTACATCTTGTGTAGCTTTTATCCAAGTGAGTGAACTTGACAGACCAATGAAATTGCATAGTGACAGGTTTACATCCATGTCCCTGAGACTCTGTGGAGTTGTACAGTTCGTTCTTCTTGTTACTTGGTGCAGTTGTATGACCAGAAAATGCGGGTAATTAAAATAAGCATATGCAAGTTTAGATACATTCATCTCTTTATTAGTCTTTTCCCCCTTCTAATAAAATGTACTTTTACTTGAACCAGTAAGGAATTGTATTTGACATTTATTTCCCGTAGGTTAACCTAAATAATCCATATATATTACAAAATGAATACATGAAAGACCATGTAGCCCATTTAGTAAATCATGTGAAATGTCTGCCAAACCTAAATGTGGAGTATTTCCTAATCACAACAGTCCTAAACCTTTTCCTTGATTTAACATCCTCTATGAGCTTTGGAGGTTCCTTATCGCTCTTAACACCTTCAAAACAATGTAGACCTACCTGTAGGTGTAACCCAGACATTTGCTCCTAAGTTGCTGGTAGAGACTTCAAACAGTAATTAAAGAGGCCCAGAGAACCCTGATGTAAATATGTAGGAGTTAACAACTGAGTAGGTTTGAGAAGTTATCTCACACATACACTGCTAAGAGCTCTAGGGTAACATTTTTTTAAGGGAATATCTTAACCATGTGGGATGTGTATTTCTATTCTTATTAAATATTGAGCATGTTGGTGATGATACATGAAGCACAATTTTAAGTTTTTCTGCTCTGTTTAAAAGCTGACAATTTCATTATGCTTGACATAAATGAATTACAGGAAGAAATTAATATTGCCAGTAAGACATCTGAGGTCCATAAGCTTAGTTCCCATAACCGTTCGCCATCCTTTATTTTGAAATGTTTATATCCACTAACATTGATTTATTTTTCATGTTAAATAAAATGCCTTATGTAAATGTTTTAATACTTTACTCCATGACAAATTCATACTTATTTTCCCCATTTTTAAATAAAAAGCCAAAGAGCTGATTTATACTGATATGATTTATAACCAGCTGAAATTATGAAGGGCATTGCAATGTTTGGTGGTTTTAAAGGTGCAGAACATGATTATTCTGAAGTTTTTTATCTCTTCCCATCTGAAAATGTATAGTCCAGTAGAACTAAACATAGTCTTGGAAAAAAAACTCAAAAGCATGTTTTAGTCCATGACATGACAATGAGACAATTGTATGCTTTAAAATATGTACGTTTACAGCTACTTGACAAGCTTCTCCCCAACCATTGAGGTTATGATATTAAAATGTTAAGGTGGTCCACATTCGTAGCAGCCATAGTTATGGCATAAGTGACCGCTTTGACGGTAATGCCACCAGCCCTGTTGTCAGCTTTGTTTGAACTACAGTTATTTAACTTTTGGGTTTGGCATTCCATTCATTACATGGCCTATTTTGTTAAGGTCGGGGCTGGAAATTTTGTTAAATGCACCATGTAAAAGAGTGGTTAAGCTTACTTCATTTTCTTTTTAGAAGTACTGATGCATTAAGAGTGCTTTAAGGGTGTAATTTTCCCGGTAATATTTTACCCTCCAGTTGTGTAAATTCATCTAATAGAGTTTTCAGAGGTGATGCAGGATCCCGTCTAAAGTAATCAGAGACACAGTAGAAAGGTCTCAGATAACGTTAACGGGACAGCAGACATAACAACCAACCCCTGACCCTCCTTTCTGGAATTCTTTCATTTGTCACATTCATTCTAAGAATAGAAACAAGTGTTTGGGTTCTTAGGATCCTTTAGAATAAGTGTATGTTTTCTGGGATTGTGGCATGAAAGATTGCATTCGTTGTATTTCCTGATTTTGAATGATGTCTCTTAGTTGAAAGGTTATTAAGGGTAGCTCCTTGAAAATTTAGTTAGAGAAGATAAATGGTTATCTGTTGGAAAGGGTTAGAATAATCTTAGTTGTGTATTAGGGAGACAGACAAACCCTTGAAAAGCTCTAGAAATGTATGGGGTCTGTGTTTTTTCTACTACCCTGACGTCTTCTTTATGGGGCAAAATCCTGCCTGTTCTGTCTGCTTTGCTGTTGCCTGGTGGCTGAGTTCACTACTCATCCTTCCATTTGGTCAGCAATTCCTTTCTGTTTTCTGAAAATGACGCTGAATCTACTGTTTCAAGCACCCTCATTTTGGTCACTAAAATTCAGGTCTTGTAATCTAAACATTGCAGCTGGAAGAGACATCACAGAACTTACAATTCAGGCAGCTCATGTCCGCCAAGGCATTTCTGTGACCAAGGCCTTTTTATTTAGATTAACTGATACTAGCATAGACTTATTCAATCATATGGATTTTTATTGTAATATTTTTAAAAAAACATACCTGAACTATTTTTTCTTAAGAATCACAATTCAGCTCGGCCAGAGTGGCTCATCCTGTGCGCCGAAAGGTTGTTGGTTTGATTCCTGGTCAGGGCACATTCCTGGGTTACCGGTTGAGGCATGTGCAGAAGGCAACTGACTGATGATTCATTCTCTCTCTCTCTCTCTCTCTCTCTCTCTCTCTCTCTCTCTCTCTCTCTCTCTCCCCTCCCCCCCCCTTCTCTCTCTACCCCTCTTCCTTGCATCCCCTCTCCCTCCTTCTTTTCCTCTCTCTAAGCCTTGGGTGAGGCTTTAAAAATAAAGAACCATAATTCATAGAGCATGCAGTTGAGGGGGAAGCGGCTATTCTGAGAACTAATACCATCAGTCTCAAGCAGCAGCGTGTCCGAGTGCTGGCTGCGGGTTTTCCATGGTTCTGACTCAGAGGAAGGATACAGCAGTAGGGCAAGGCTTCCCATAGCTTCAGTCTCCCCAGGGAGGCTGAACACATAAGGAGCATTAAAGAGCAATGCCTGCAGGATCTGTATGGCCCAGCTCCAATACTGTGTGGATTCCCAAGGTGCAAAATCCTCGGGACTAGAACCATGTGAAGGCTTCATGGAAGAGGTGCGCCCACAAAGGGAGAATTTTGTAAGGAAGTCATGCTAGGCAGGAATGCCCTCTAACTCCAGCTCCGTCCGTGCAGACGTTCTCTTAGGTCCTACCTCCAAGCATTGGACCAACTTCCAGTCACTCAGCTACCGTTTCCAAGGTTTGGCCTGTCCTCCAACTGCAGCTTCTCCGAGTTCATGGACAGTGACTCCTTTGGTTCTAATCCTTGGACAGCTGGGCTGGATGGGTCAGGCCACAGTGGGAATGTGGACATTCTGACGGTGTGACTCCCACCCTCAGGGCTGGCTGCAGTGGACCACATCAATGCTGTCATCCAGGAAGGTGACCCCAAGAGCACACTGCTCGCACTGGAGAGACCGGAGGCCCAGCTGCCTGCTGTTTATCCCTTTGCAGCTGCGATGTATCAGAACGAACTTTTCAACCTTCAGAAACAGAACGCTGTGGTGAGTCAGAGGAGACTGCAGTTGTGGAGATGTTCGGTATGGGTCCAAGCCATGAGGAAGGCTGTTTAGGAGGTGAACAGGGGTGAAGAGTCTTTAACTTGTTCCAGTCCCCATCTTGTAGGCCTCCCTGTACCAATTTCATGGCTGCCTTCTCCTTTAACCTGCTTTTCATCCACGTAACGAATCTAAGAGCATAGTTAGGAAGTGCAGACAGAGCTCTACACAAATACCCACTGAAAACGGGTGTTTCTTGTTCGCTGTGATTTTTTAAAGTTTTTTGGATCATTTTTAAACTTTACTGAATTTTTAAATGTGTTTTTTTTTTTTAATTTACCTTTATTGTTGAAAGTATTACAGATGTCCCCTTGGTTTTGTTGGTGGTGTTGGTGTTTTTCCCATTGACCCCTCTACTCTGCACCTGCCCCTCCCAGGCCTTCACCACATTATTGTCTGTGTCCATGGGCTGTGCATATCTATAATAATAAAAGCATAACATGCAAATCAACTGAACGACCAAACAGCAGAACGACTGTCCGGACAACCTTCCGGACGACCACGCTATGACACATACTGGTGCCAGGCCAGCCAAAGTGGGTGTCATGCGATTGGTCGGGGGCCGGGGGGGCCTCGCCATTGCCCCACGATTGCCCCACAGAGGGAGGCCCAGGCCACCCTCTGCCCTGCGATCGATTCGAGCCCTGGCCAGGTGGGCAGGGCCACCCTCTACATGGTGATGGATTGCAGAGCCCCCACTGGGTGGGCAGGGCCTCCCTGTATGGAGCAATCGATCACAGAGGCTGAAATGTTATGTTTTTTTAATAGAAAAATAAGCTCAAAATCAGCGTTTATAGAAATCTACAATTAGAACATTAGCACCATGGCTTTAATTTTTGTAAATGTATGCGCCTTAATATGTGAATAGTATTAAACAGTAATATTCACATAAGGTTAGAGTAATTAAGAGCATGTGTACTACAAATTCAGCTAAACAGTGGAACAGAATGAGAAGTACTGGAACAGAGCCAAGAATTTAATATATGAGAGAGCTAGTATTTTAAAGGTGGGGAAAGGAATGAAACCCTTAACAAATATTTCACCACTTGGAAAAGAAAACATTACCTCACTGCACATATCAGAATAAATTTTCAATATAAAAGGTTAAATGTGAAAAAAAATTATCTTAAATTAAAATTTTAAGGAAACATAAAAGGACATTGGCTCTTAAAAATTAGAAACAGTACTGATCCACCAAAAAAATGTGGGAGGGGGGCAAAAGCATAAAAGGGCAATTCACAAAATATCTGATATTCATAATGACAAACACACAAATAATGTTCAAACTCAACCAGAAGTAACTAAATGTAAATTAAACCAAAATACAGTTGTTTTTAGAAATCAGGCTGGTGGGGAGAGGAGAGATCTAACCTAGTGCAGGCACGGATTTGGGGCAGCAGGCACCTCTTACACAGTTGACAGGAGCATGAGTGGTGCAGCCTTTCTGCGGGGTGATCTGAATGGTGTGTATCGAAGGCTCTTACCCATTTCCCTGAAAATCACATTCCTAGGAAAAGAATGTGAATCAAAAGTTTGTAGCCACAAGGCTGTTTCATAGCATTGTCTCTAATACTGAAAAGCAGGAAACAAATGACATGTTTAAGATTAACTGGAAAATTAGATTAAAATAGATTAAAATATATGGCATTATCTTGGGTTTTTTTGTAATTAGAAAAATAATAAGTTGGTTTCAAAACACTTCTGTAGTCCTGGCTGGTGTCACTCAATGGTTAGAGTATTGGCCTGTGCACTGAAGGGTCAAGGGTTCAATTCCTGGTCAAGGGCACGTAACTGGGTTGCAGGTTTGATCCCCGGCCCCGGTCAGGGTATGTGCGGGAGACAACCAATTGGCTCTCACATCGATGTTTATCTCTCTCTCTCTCCCCCCCCCATATCACCTCCCTTTCTCCCTTTCCCTCTCTCTTAAAAAAATAAAATCAATGGAAAAAATATCCTTGCATGAGGATTAACATAACAACAACAAAAACACCTCTATAAATGTTTGCATAAATTAAAAATAAATAGAAGAACATACTGGGGTGGTAGGACTTGCTTATTAAGACTTTCTATGTTGTCTAAATAGATTCTATTTTTTTAAGTATATTTTTTATTGATTTCAAAGAGAGGAAGGGAAAGGGAGAGAGATAGAAACATCAATGATGAGAGAGAATCATTGATCAGATGCTTCCTGCCCGCCCCCTACTGGGGAACCTAGACACAACCACAACCTGGGCATGTGCCCCGACCAGAATCAGACCATGACCTCCTGGTTCATAGGTCAGTGTTCAACCACTGAGCAACACCAGCTGGGCAAAAGATGCTATTTTAAAATAAAAGAAAAATAGGTTATTTCCTCAAATTGCATTAATATTTCCTGCTACTTCTCTAGCTTTGAAGCCCAAGGCTACTGGAACTCTACACAGTCATTCATCCCCGTTTGGTCAATAGGCAACTAATGACTATTTCTTTATCTTCCCTTATCATTTCTGTTGTGTACCACTTTAGATATTTGTGGATAGTTCACTTGAAAGGGTAAATAGGTGAATCTCAAATGATTCCATTCTACCTTTTACTTGTAATTTTATACTTTCCCTATGTGTTAAACTTATAGTCAATATAAGATATTTAGATAAAATTTAGTTACATGTTCCCTATAATAACCTCTTCTTCCCATTTGCTTTGGAAGGGAAAATTACGCTTTGTTACTCTAAAATCATTTTGTTGCAAGATTTCTGTGGATATTCAGAAATCTATATTATAAATATTACATACATATAAAATACATATAATATCCTAGATGTAAAGATATATATCAGATTTTTTTATTAATTCATTTTTATGCCCCCTTTGTGTTCCTTCAGTATATGGAAGAAATAACCTTTAGGAAGTTAGGCCAAGTTAGTATAAAATGGTTTAATGGAAGATAAAATTGAAGAGGAAAAGTGTTCTAAAATCTAAGATGTACTTTTTAAATAAGCCAAATTCAGATTTGTAAATCTGGAGATTCTTATTTATTTTGCCAAAAGATAAACCTCACATTTCTTTAAACATCTAGATGTTACAGTACATTTTAAAATGTTTGCCTAGTTATAAATATGTGACTAACTTTTTGAAGCTGGAATCAATATTCTTACCTTAAATATTTTTATTTAGTTTTCTGGGGCTATAACTTTTAGGTGAAATTCTATCCTCTTTCCCTTACCCTTAATTCAAATTGAAAATCATTGGTTATCCTAACATCTTACCTCACACTCTCAGACAGTGACAACATTCTCTAACGCTTGGCTCAATTATTTGGTGAGACTGAGCCTGTGAGCAGCCAATACGGCTGGGAGTAGGAATCAGCTATGGGAATGCAGTTGTTTTCTGAATCATAAATGTCGGTTGTAATGAACTCAGTTGCCAAAACCACCTAAGAAAATCCCGGAAGCCAATTTACTTCTTCTTTAAAGTCGGTGAAGAATAGGTGACCGGGGAGCTCTTTTTCTCCTGGGTTGTCAAAATCTTTGACTTTTCATCATTTTTGAAATGTGCATTCTAAACCCCCATCGTACCCACAAGGTGTGTGAACTTACTGCCATGTTTCCCGACAGAACCACTTGGCCCACGAGGAGCTCTTGATTGCGGTGGAAATGCTGTCTGCGGTTGCTTTACTAAACCAGGCCTTGGACAGCAAGGACCTGGTATCTGTGCAGAATCAACTTACAAGCCCAGCGATAGGCTTCAACAATCTGGACGAGACGTATGTTGAACGGTAAGATGTTTTCCAAAACTCTTCTCAACGCAGAAATGTATGTTTGGCAGATCTCACAAATAAAGGATTTGTTACGTATTGAAGAAATCCATATAGCCATGCTCATTTTCTTGAACGTGAATTACCTAACTTACTTTCAAGAAAATGAGAGTTAGTCTACTTTGTTTTAAGAGTGCAATATTATAGTCCCTCCTGTACATTCTTCCTTTTAGTGAAGCAGAGGTCTAACAATGATCATCCTATGGAAATTGCTGACTGACTTTGTCATTAGCAAAGATTATATTTGATAGGCTAAAAATGCAAGAAATGTTGAAACCATACCTTCTCCATACCTTCCTTTGGGCTTCTTTGGGAGATGACAATATATAGAAAACTGGGAAGGAACCTTAATAATCCTCTGGTTCAATTCTCTTTATGTTACTGATGAGGAAACTGAATCTGGATTTATCAACCCAAAATTTGGCAACTGGGCCCCAAATCTCATTTTTCTGGTGGTTAAACCAAAGGAATGCTGAGATCACAGTGGACCATGGCAGTGGGTAACAATCTCAGTTTAGTATTTTTTGTTTCGTGTTCCTTAAATATGGTACTAGATAATACAATCGACAGTATTATAAAACACTAGAGCAAATCCAGAGAGAACATTAAGGGCCTGGAATAGGAACCCAATGAAAGATTCAGGCAAGACAAAAGCCTAAATAAAAAACCAAGTGATTTTCCATCCTTGTGACCACCAGGGGGAGATGTCTGCTTAGATCTTGACAAAACTCAACTATTGTTTCTGGAACTGCTCAAATAGAAAGGTTGAGTAATTCTCCTGAGTCAATATAGTTGTACAGGAAAAAAAATTATTTTAACTTGGTGTTTGACCACTTGTCCATGTAGAGAATAGCCCAAAAGTAGGAGGACACTGGATTTTCCTTGTTTTTAGTCTTTTTGGAGAAACTGATGCTCTTACACTACATATATTTGGCCACCTGGTTCTTTATGCCTCAGAGTCTCTTTCCAAGGTAATTTATTTCTACTATTTCTACTGTTTCTGTTCATGACACCACCCTCTCCTCCATGCTTAGAAACCTCAAGTTCAGCTTGAGTTTTCCCCTGCCCTCTGCCAGGCAGCCTCCTGCTGTAAACAGCCCACTCACTTCTCCCCCTGTCAGTATCCAATCTGTGTGCAATACCTCTGCAAAGTGTCTCCGTTTCCCAGCGACCACCTCGTTTTCACTTTTGCTTCTATATATAATAACCTCCAGATTGGTCTTCCTAGATCTTATCTGTCCCTATTCTTACCTAACCAGGCTTTGCTCTGCTCTCTCTTAGAGTTGGAGTAGAAGACAGAGCTGGTCACTTCCTCATGAAGCCTAACAGCCTACTGGGGCACTCATGGGGAATCTGGCTGAGAGAATTGTCAAGGCTGTCCCACAGATTTAGCATCCCTGGCCACGCCCTCTAAAGGACAGTCCCCCCTCCCTCCAAATCACCCATTTTGATTTTCAAAAATCTTCTCTTTCCCTATTCCAATTGACAAATAACCCATTGAGGAAGAAGTCCCACATTCTATTTGAGAACCACTTTTACACCTGTGGTTTTCAACTAGGGCCTACAGATACAGCCTCAGCCTCAGAGTTCAAGTATTCTGTATGTTTTAATAATATTTTTAAAAATTCTTGAGGGAGCTCACTGCCAACCCTGGTGTGTGGTGTCATGTGACTAGGTGCACTCCTAGCTCTCCCACTTGCATGTGTCCCAGGAGGCCACTGACGGGTTTGCGTTTGTGCCGAGCGAGGTGGAGAGGTGGGATGGAGAGCTGCGGGGTCCCATGAAGGGGGAAAGGGGAGAGAGGGCCAACTCCGGGACGACGGGGACAACACACGCAGTGAGCACCCAGGACCAGTGGAGGATGCTGTGGTTCCAGGGCGCCATCCTGGCCGCCATCCTGTTGGCCAAGAGGAGCGCACGGTCTTCATGGTGTTCATGGGAAGTGATGGCTGCAAGTTGGGAAGATGAGCAAGTGACAAAAGCATCTTCAAACAGTTTTTTGCTATTAAAGTCAGTACCAAAAGTAAAGCCTACCTACAATTTTCACAAATCTATCCTCTAGTACAGCTGTGGGCAAACTACGGCCCTCGGGCCGGATCCGGCCCGTTTGAAATGAATAAAACTAAAAAAAAAAAAAAAAAAAAAAAAAGACCGTACCCTTTTATGTAATGATGTTTACTTTGAATTTATATTAGTTCACACAAACACTCCATCCATGCTTTTGTTCCGGCCCTTCGGTCCAGTTTAAGAACCCATTGTGGCCCTCGAGTCAAAAAGTTTGCTCACCCCTGCTCTAGTATGTATTCCACCCAGTTTCTTTATTTTAAAAAAAAGTGTTTTTAACTGATTTTTAGAGAGAGGGAGGGAGAGGATTAAAGAGAAACATTGAGGAGAGAGAAGAATCATCTCATCAGCTGCCTCCTGCCCATCCCCCACACTGGGAATCAAGCTGGGAACCGGGCATGTGCCCTGACCGGGAATCGAACCAGTGACTTCACGGTTCATGGATTGGTGTTCAGCCACTAAGCCACACGGGCTGGTTCACCTAGTTTCTTTATTGGAGACAGTAGAATTCCCTTGGCAGTAATAGAAGGAAGTGTTTCTGCAGATGAACTTGTTACCAAAATTCAAAGTCCAGCAGATGCACTCATTAAAAGGAGAAACTTCAATGGCAGATGGCAGCCAGTCAACAAGTTCAGTCTCTACTCCGTCCAGCTCATTCAACCTAACAACACTTCTGAAAACTCTCAGTCCAGAAATGGGGAGCTTTGTGGGACACCACCCGCTTCTGCTACAAACTCAGATTCTGCAACAGGAGAAAGATCCAGCCATGCCCTTCCGTCTCAGGACCTAGTGGGTGTTCACATCAGAGACCAGCGGAGGACCTCACTGCCAGAGCAGAGACCAACCCAGACACTTGAAAGGAAGTGAAGAAAGAAGGAAAGAGGAAGAACACAGAGAGAGGTTAAGAAGGAAATTGAGAGGAGAAAAACTGGAAAAGAAATGTTGGAGTATAAAAGAAAACAAGAAGAGGAATTAGCAAAAAGAATGTTCGAGGAAAGAAACGGAAAAGTCAGAAAGAAGATAGGGCAGCTTGAGAGCGTACAAAACATCAGATTGCATTGGACTGTGCAGAGAGCTACTCATTTTCCAAGTACACAGGAAGAAGTAGAAGCTGCTAACGCTGCTGCCTTGCTGGCTACACAGGCTGAACTGGAAGTTAAGAGGGACGCTTCTGCAAGAGAAGGAAGCAAAGTTGCAAGAATTCAATTCCATCTTTCTGGTGGTTCTCTCTTTACAAATCAGTTCCCTTCTGAGGTTCCTCTAGAAGAGGAAAGGCAGTTTGCTACACAGGCTGTTGGCAACATTTATTGTAATTTTTCATCAGCAACCATTTTCCCAGGAAAGAGTTTACCAAAGAAGTGTATAAAAAGAATTTATTGGATGTGAAACTTGCCCCCAGTGCGTCAGTGGTACTGTTGCCCAGTAAGAAGGCCAGCTACATCCCTGGTACATTTTCCAGTGCAGACTTTTGGACACTGTTGGGGAGAGTATTTTGCCATTCCTTGCCATCTGGGGATTGATTAGCAACTTCTTGTTCAGTAATCCTTCCTCTGCATGGATCTCAGTGGGAACAGCATCTTGGGAACCTTCAACCCTTGCATTGGTTAGCAATTCAGGGGAAAGCATCAGAAGGAGAGTGCTTGAGAAATGGGGGGAAGATTTTTTTAAAAAAGGAGGGGAAGATACATAGATTGAGGGGCCCAAGATGATGGTGAAGATGAAAACATTTGGGATGGAAATTCTACTCAACAGGTGTGGTGTGACAAGTACATTAGGTGCAATGATCATTGTTTCTTATATGGTTTAATTAAACTAAAATTCTACTGGAGAAGTGGGACTGCTTTATGTCTTCTAACCAATCTATAAAATGTCTCTTTATTCCTGCTTAGTGGGTTAAAGTTGTTTAACTCAGACAAGTCAAGAGATAAAGTAACTCACTGCTATAGTAACTCAGTTGCATATAGTAACCAATTGCTAGAAACCTAAAAGAATCAAAAGAGCTGCCACAACCTCCCTTTATCAGATTTCTTATTCAGTATTTCATATATCCATTCATTGGCCCTGTGCTCTCAGATAATACGTTTTGTTTAGAGCTATTTTACTCCTAAGTCCACACGAAGTAACTGGTATGGCACGGAGTAATTTGACTCTAAGTTAGAGCATTTTAACTAGCCAATCAGGTGATTAATGGTTTATTTTTCTCTTTCCGCTCATCAGCTGCAAGCAAAATCTTATAGTTTTTAATCTTAAACACTGAATAAATATTCTTTTTTATTTAAGCATTTTCTGAGTCACCTGGACGACCCAATACCGATTGCGTTTCAGGGCCCACTTTGGTTCCTGTGTTGACAGTTGCATTGGCCTCCGTGAGCTGCCATAGCCTCAGCAGTTCACTTTTAGTGTCAGCTTTTCACCCAAGTTCTTGGAAGCCCGGTTTACAGGTTTTCAAGTTTAAGAAACGTTGCTGGGTCTGGGCCACTCCTTGTGGCTGTGCAAGTTCATAGCACAAGAGTACGAGCATGGCCGCCTGGATGAATTCTTAGAGCCTGTAGCTATTTATCGTGGCTCCCCCCCCCCCCCCCCCTTGGGACTGTGTTTTCCCAGAAAGATTCTTTTGTCTAATTCTCAAAAAAGTGATGTAGGATTGGCATGGCTCTAGGTGTGTGCTGTTCCCAGACTAAATGTCCTAAAATGTAGCTGGGTTTACAATGCTTCTATGTTTAAGTGTTCCCAGCTCTCGTCTGAATTAAGAACAGACTCACTCTAAACGTGTTCTGCCCTTAGCTGCAGCTGCATCTTTCCTTGCATTTTGCCGATCGGCCAAGCTGGGTCCAAGCACACTGTACTTTCCAGCTGTCTCCTCCTGTGTGTGCTCCTCTCACCGCCAGGAACATACCTGTCTGCTGGCACGGTATTGGAGCTGCCAGGCCCTGCCTACCATGGATTATACGTCCATGAATATTTCCATGCTTCTCCCCACCCCCGCTAATGTCATATCATATCTCCTGAGAATCAGCATCATGTGGTGAGGAACACAGTCTTGGAACCAAAAATAAAATTTTTATTCTTCCTAGTGAAAAACTTCCTTGGAGTTTTTGTTGTCTTATCCACTAGGCTGGTAGCTCCTTGAAGTATAAAGGCTGCATCTTGTTCATTTTAATATCCCTGTGATGCCTGCAACATATTTTATATATAGTATGTGTTTAATAAACATTTGCTGAACTCAATTGGAATTTTAATCTCAAAACTTTCCAGTCTGTTAGAAATATATTGTTACTAGTTGGCTCATGGGAGATGGTGAAGAGAGCTCTGAGAGAGGTGGGGTAAGCCGCAGAGCACTTTCCAGAGTTCACGCCTTTAACTCTCAGATGGAAAAGCCTGCGGAGCTATGTCTTACCCCTAAAGTCGGTTCCCTTTGATTAGTGTTGGTTCATTGCTAAAGAAATGATGGGTGATTGCCATTTTTTTCTGTGTTTTTCCTCATTTTATTCCCACTGGACTATCATTTAGATATTAAGCATGTGAGATGCCCACAAGGATTCTGCACTCTTTTTTAGAAGGGATGCTAACTACTGGGAGTTGCCATTTATCCATATTTTTTTTATGCTCAGTATTATATGTTACTAGTGATGCAGAGTATCTTCGTAGGCTTATAATTCTTGGTAAGGGGAAAATCTCACACGTGACAGTTAACCATTTTCAGGCCTGCATTTGGTGATGTCTCATTCGGCGACAGATAATGCATCATCACCACTGCTTCCTATTTTGAATGTTTTTCTCTCTCAAGCTACTCCGTGGAAGACACCTCAGTGTCATCTAGAGCAGTGGTTGCCAACCGGTGGTCCACGGTTAAGGGGCTGGAATAAGGAGCCCAAAGAAAGATTCAGGCAGAGGCATGCAAAACTTTAAGAAAATTTGTCACAACAAGAAAACAGTTTTAGGCTTAATGCAATGTTCATTCTTTAACCTCTGTTAGGAAATCTGCAGGTGCTATTCAGAAGTCAAACTGCATAGTAAATCAATAGGCACCTAGAGGATTGGTCTTTATTTCCCTGGAGTAATGCAAAAGCCAGCTAAACTATGGCATGTCATTACTTTGGGCTAGACTGGCTCCTGTTAGCTTATGGATCTAACACTGGTTCTATAAATTTTAAATAGGAAAATTGAGTATTGGGAAATGAAAGTTCCTTAGTAATATATCCAGATGGGTGTCTTTTCCTCTAAAATTTCTCCAGATAAGAACAATAACTGGAGTGATTGGCCAAACTCTATTTTCCAGAGGACTCCGCTGAGTGAGGAGGGCCAGGGGCCAGGACTGAGGTGTGAGAGTGCCGTGGCCGGGAGGGGACACGAGGGTTTTGAGTAGTTGCTCTGAAGCCTTAGGAGCAGTGGACAGGTGAGGAGGAACTTTAAGATATTCTGATTCAACTCATGCACCACCTCTTCAAGAAAACATATAGTGAAGATGTGTGTCATTTAGGAGGGTTTTCTGGAACTACATTTGCATTTTATTTGATTCCTCAATAGGCATATTAAATCTTAGGGTAACCCAGCTATGTTAGGGTTACAGTAGAAAGGACTCTTGCAGCTCACATTGTGGGAGGAACAAGAGTAATAAAAAGAACGCTTAATGGAAGGGTTGAGGGCCATGGTCCTTTAGAGCCAAGATGTGCAAAAGGGAAGAAAATTAGTAATTAGACAAAAAGCAAAATCACAGGCTTGAGGACATCTAAGTTATTTTTGTTTTGTTTTGCTTGAGTTAGGTACGAAGCTGGGTTTTGAGGAACTTTCATTAAACAGCATTTGTACATAAAGTATTTCTAAGAAAAAGAACACCATTAGTATACATGAGCTTGTTGTATGTTGACAAAGCTGCACGCCAGTTTTAGTTGTCTTTCTACTCTTTGTCTCACCTCCTAACAAACACTTTTGGCCCCTCGTGTCAAATAGAAGAGGCACAACTTGAACAAAGAATGAATGTCTCTTTGTTATTAGTGTCATGATCCTTCTCTCTTCCACAGTTATGCAGATGAACTACTCTCCATTAAACTGGACGTTTTGTCCCAAGGGCAAGAGACCTTAAGCTGGAATGAAATTCAGAATTGTATTGATATGGTTAATATTCAAATTCAAGAAGAAAATGACAGTAAGTATGGAATACTTTTTTTCTCTAGGTTAGTGGGAGAATAAGGTGTCCCGACACCTTCTCTAGATTAGGGCTACAGATTTTGCTCATGGAGCCTTATGAAAGCACACTCCTCTAACATGTATGTATGTATTTATATGTAAATTGTATGCTTATACTATTGTACCAACATATTATAACGTTATAAAAATATATAAAAAGACATGAAAGGACAGACTAAAAATACATGTAAGCGGGGTGTGGAGAGAGCAGAGCGCCTGAAGGACGGCTCCTCTGTGTATAACACATCCAACAGCAGCCTGGGCTTATTCCGCACGGGTGGCAGGATGCTGTGGCCTTCCTGTGACATTACGCCCTATACATGAAAAAAATACAACAACAACCATACATAGAGGTCCTACTAACTTTTATTTATTGACACTTCACAGTTGACTGCTCTACATAACTCAGTTGTTTAGGCACTCAACTTTATTTTGACTTTTCATTTGGACATTTTCCTGAAATATGACACATGTTCCTGCCCTTGGAAGAAATTGGAACATAATCTAACTGTCGCCTTATAATCAGAAGTCATGGTGATTTGTTGTGTTTCTAGAAATTATGAACTATGAGCATGAAAGCAGGCAGTCCCAAGAGGCTATGCCCTGAAACATGCTTTCTTGAGTGTCAGCTGCTTCCTTATCATTTGCCTTTTGCATATAAAAACAGTGGGGAATAAGGAGCTGTGTAACTTTAGCAATCAGTTATTCACTAATTTCTGTAGCATGAATTACCAAATTCAAGCTTTAAGCAGTTTTTTCCATCATAAAAACCAGCAGCCCTGGCTAAGGTGGCTCAGTTGATTGAGCATCGTCCTGTGCACCAAAAGGTTGCTGGTTCAATTCCCCGTCCGGGCACATGCCCCAGTTTGGGGCTTGATCCCTGGCAGGGGGTGTACAGGAAGCAGCCAATCCATGTTTCACTCTCACATTGATATTTCTCTGTCTCTCTCCCTCACCATTCCTCTACAAAATTAATAAAAAAAAAAAAATACTTTTAAAACAAACAAAACAAAACCCTGGTGTTTGTGTCCTGTTACAAAGCTCAGTGCCCCAGCCCTCTGCCTTTCAGCCTTCCTCCTTGATCCCCCGCTATAGCACTTGGATTCTCCTGCACCAATGGTTTGAGTGCTTTGGCTAATGCCACCCAAGGATGGACTCTTTGGGTAAGCAAAATAAAGAATCATGTCTCATCTTTGTTTTCTAGCTTTTTCCCAATTCTTTATTTTCTTCACTCTTAAAATTTTTTTTATTGAATTTATTAGGATAACTGGTTATTAAAATTATAAAGATTTCAAGTGTACAATTCTATAATACATTACCTGCATATTGTATTATATATTCACTAGAGGCCCGCTGCACGAATTCGTGCATGTGTGGGGTACCTTGGGGTGGCCTGTGGGGATCAGGCCAAAACCCACAGTTCAATGCTGCCTGCAGCTCCTACCTGCCGCTCCCACTCATCCCGGCCCCACTGCGCCTGCCGTGGGCTTGCACCCAATCAGTCCCGATCAGGAGAGGCTTGCAACTGCCTGCAGCAGTGCTCACCATCCATAGCCCTGTGTCTGGCACCCTCCCCTGGGGAGTAGCCTGCGGGATTAGGCTGAAACCAGTTCTCTGACATCCCTCGAGGGGCCCCGGATTGTGAGAGGGCACAGGCCAGGGCGCAGGACCCCAACGGTGTTGACAGTTACATTGGCCTCCGTGAGCTGCCATAGCCTCAGCAGTTCACATTTAGTGTCAGCTTTTCACCCAAGTTCTTGGAAGCCCACTTTACAGGTTTTCAAGTTTAAGAAATGTTGCTGGGTCTGGGCCACTCCTTATGGCTGTGCAAGTTCATAGCACAAGAGTACGGGCATGGCCGCCTGGATGAATTCTTACAGAGTCTGTAGCTATTTATCGTGGCTTCCCCCCCTTCCCCCCAGTGCAGGATCGGGGCCAGGGAGGGACCGTGGGAGGGCTCCAGGGCATGTCTGGCCCATCTTGCTCAGTCCTGATAGGCTAGACCCCAGCAGCAAGCTAACCTACCGGTTGGAGCATCTGCCCCCTGATGGTCAGTGCACGTCATAGTGACTGGTTGACCGATTGACTGTCTGCCCCCAGTGGTCAGTGCACATCATAGCAAGTGGTTGAGCGACCTTAGTATATCATTAGCATATTACGCTTTGATTGGTTGAACAGTCAACCAGTCACTGGATGACCAGACACTTAGCATATTAGGCTTTTATTATATAGGATTACCCACAGTCAAGGCTCTTCCCCTTACCATTTATCCCTTTACCCTCTTCAACTTCCCCTCACCCCCCTTTCCCTCTGGTAATCACCACACTGTCTGTGTCTATGAGGTATCTTGGGGTTTTTTTGCTTATTCCCTTCACCTTTTCACCCAGTCCCCTAACCCCTCTCCCCTCTGACAGCTGACAGTAGTTCTCTGTATCTGAGTCTGTTTCTGTTTTGTTCATTTATTTTTGTTTATTAAGTTGCACATATAAGTGAGATCATATGGTATTTGTCTTTCTCTGACCTATTTCACTTAATGTAGTACTCTTCAGGTCCATCCATGCTGTCATAAAAGGTAAGATTTCCTTTTTTACAGCTGAATAGTATTCCATAACTTTTCCCCAATTCTTTCTGACAATACCTGAAGTCCAGTTCTGCTTTGGTGATTGTAGTGTGTGTTGCTTATGAAAGTGAAGGTGTGTGAGTTCTCAGTGATAAACAATTGTAGTTTTACTCTCATCCTTGACTTTGATTTTACAAAGGGGAGGGAATGCCATTTTTGTCCCAGAATATCTTAAGAGCCTTTACTTTTATCAGGAAAAGGGGGGGAAAGTAACCTGTGTATAACTTCAAAAGAGAGAGGTCTTTTGTAGGTGGTTATCATTTTTAAAGAAAAATCTCTTTGGATTGGTATGACATTTCTCTAGTTAAACTGGAATACTGTCATTCTCCATGAGATATGTCACATGGCCACTATCATATTTCTTTTAAACATCTTGTCATGAAGGGCACATGCAATAACCGGCAGAGTTATTTCAGATATTCTATATCATATTTCCTTTCTAGTATTTGAGGAGTTTAATACAGAACATTTAATTTCTTTCTTTTGGCTTGTTCTGTTATTCTGTCAAAATGAGGTATTTTTAAAGTTATTTTAAGTATTGAGCTTGATAGCATATATTTAGGTGATTGCTTAAAAAGCTAAAGTTTAAAAATACACCATTGTGTATTCCATGGCAGGAATGTTACAGTGTAGTAATTAAATCATCTGAAAACGCTGAGAATTTTTCATGGACATCTTGAACGTGCTTTACTCTCCCCAGCCCACCCCTGCCTCGTGCTCTCAGGTCTCATCCTCTGACTGATTTGTGATGTGGATAAAGGTATGCAGCTAATGGGAAGTGATAAATGTGGAAGGCGAGTTTAATGGAGAAGCTGCTAAATGCATTTTCTTGACTTGGATGCTCTCTTGGTTTCTCACTAGAAAGTTCACTGTTCCCTGTAGAGCCCCAGAGGAGCATTTATGTAGCAGAGACAAGGAAGTTCTCTTCTTTGAATTGCTTTTTACATTTGGTAGGTACCATTCTTTGTAGGGTACCTCCTCTGCTGTCTCAAATACACAACCTCTAAGAGAATTCCTGCCCACTCCCTCATTCTGCCCACATTCTCGTGCGAGATGTTATAGTCTCACATGATGACTTAAGGAAGTGGGCCATGAACTGAGTGAGGCTCAGCAATCTTTGTTAAAATGGGATTTCCCCTGGATTCATAAACAGAGGCAGTGATACAGATGCACTGGCAGCCGGGGGGGGGGGGGGAGGGGGACTGCGTAGGTCTCTCAGCTCCTATGAGGTCATTTACTATGACCTCAGCAGCTTGAGTCTTAGAAGCATGCCAAACAAAACTTAAGCAGGTGATTTCAATCAAGTCAGCTGGCATGCACTCATCCTCAGGTGAGCAGCCAATGGGAACACACATTCTTACAGTGTCATTCCGATTCTTTTTGGATGGGGTGTTTAAAAGATTTAGAACAGTCTACCCAAGGTAGGTGTCTAGAGAATGAAATGAAGTAGTCTGTGCTCTCCAGTTTATAACTGCAACAGGGTAAATGATAATACCTTGCCCTGGCCAGGTGGCTCAGTTGGTTGGTGTGTTGTTCCATACACCAAAAGGTTGTGGGTTTGATCCCCAGTTGGACACATACAAAAGGCAACCTACTGGTCTCTCTCTCTCTCTCTGTCTCTCTCTCTCCCTCTCTAAAATATATAAAAAAAACATATCCTCAGGTGAGGATCTTTTTTAAATGATGATACCTTGTATATAGATAGTGCTTAGACTTTCCTGAGTTCTTCCAATGTTTTGAGGTAATGTAACTTGCATGTTAGGAAAGTACTTTTACTTTTTCTTCAAACATATTTAAGTATGTACTATAATCAGGAATAATTTCTAATCATTTTAGATTGTCCCTTCCATCCTCCAGATAATTGTTTCCATTCTTAGCAAGGTGGTATTTATGGAGTCATCTATTTGGGGGATACTTAGCTCAGTATTTTACTTTAATTTCAAATATCTCAAGATGCAGATACTCATTAAAAATTAATAGTACGTATTCTGTTTCATAGCATATCACATTTTTAAAGTGAATTGTGATTGTTTTGGTTGAAAGATATGTAACTGACAAAATAAGAAGTAATAAGTTTGGCTTTAAGAATGTTTATTTTCTAAGCTTGCTGCTTGTTTATGTTTAAGTTTTGTAGTAGTTCTGGTCCATCAGCACTAAGCTGGGAAGCAAAAGCCCCCTGTTAGTATATATGTATGTGTGTACAATGTTTATATACACATGTATACACATATTTGTACATATACTATAGTTTTATAAGACTGGTTGATAGTTTATTTTTAATAACAAGGCAGTGTTGAGAAATGACCTCCAAATGGATCCCTTTTGCTAGTTTCAAAAACTCTCCAGATTCCATAGCTTGGTTTCTGTGCTTTCCATTCCTGGACCTTATACTCTATGTCCTAAGATCCTATGCTAAGGTAGAGATGGTGGAAGGTTAAACTGGTGGAATGCTTATTCTTCCCTTAGTACCTCCAAGACTTAAGGCTCCAGGTGTTATCTTACCAGGTGGCATTACTGAAACAATGACATTCAGTAGCCATACTTGAACCTTAACAATATCCCCAAACATGCATGACTATGGAGTTTTCCTATACTTCCAAGAAAGTATGGGTATCTTAACTGAAATTAAATAAAATTTCAAAGTATGTTTTTCACTTACACTAGCCACATTTTAATGGCCTAATACTTACGTGTGGGTAATGGCTACTGTATTGGAAAGCCCAGATACAGAGCATTTCCATCGTCACAGAACATTCCATTGAACATCACTGGGACTATATTGACCTGGAAATTCACTGTAACACTGTAGGGAATTGTTTGCTTTTGGAACTCTCTGTTTTGGCATTTTTTACAGAGTGGTGAAGTAGAATAATCCAAAGAATAGAATATATATCCAAATGTGTTTGCATTTCAGTTTTTTTTTCCCCCTGTATATCTCTACATTAAATTCTTCCAGCACTGGTATTCTGTGATTCCATCATCCACTGTCTAAGTGAGGGTTGCCTTAGAAATTAGCATTCCTGCTGCTACTTGTATGTAAAGCTAAACCCTTTTTTTATAGCAGCTTCATTGAGACATAATTCATATACCATAAAATTTACCTTTTTATTGTTTTTATGTATTTAAAAGTTGTATAACAGTTAAAAGACTCCTGTTCAGCTAGTCTTCAGATGGTTATTCTGGTTGATTTTTCTGTACTTTAGCTGCAACCTGATATGGTGCTGGGAGGAGGTGAGTGTGAACCTCCACCTACTTCACCACCATCTTGTTGTCTCACCACTGTCTAAATTCACAACATTTCATCACCCCAGAAAGAAGCTTCATACCATTAATATCCCCGCCTCCCATCCCTTAATCTACTAATCTACTTTGTTTCTCCGGATTTTCCTGTTCTTGACATTTCATATAAATAAAATCATGTAATATGTGGCCTTTTGTGTCTATTTTTTTTTTTCACTTAGCCTAAAGTTTTCAAGGTTCATCTATGTTGTATCACATTTCAATATACTTCATATTCCTTCCTAGGTTAAATAATATTTCGTTCTATGGGTAGACACTTTGTTTATTCATTCATCAGTTGATGGACATTTGGGTTGTTTCTATTTTTAACTATTATGAATACTCATTCTGTAAATATTCATGTTAAGCTTTTGTGTGAACATATGGTTTCCGTTCCCTTGAGTACATACCAAGAAGTAGAACTGTTGGATCATATGGTGGTCTGTGTTTACTATTTTAAGGAACTGACTGTATCATTTTCCATTTCCACCAGCAATGTATGTCCAGTTTCACCACATCCTCATACCACCTGTTATGGTTTGTGGGTATGAAGTGGTATCTCATTGGGATTGGGTTTTGCTTTTTGCTAATAACTAATGATATTGAGCATCTTTTCATATGCTTATTAGCCATTTCTGTACCATCTTTAAAGAAATGTCTATTCAAGTCCTTTACCCACTTTAAATTGGATTTTCCTTTTTCCTTTGAATAGTAAGAGTTAGTTGTATATGTGGCCTACCTGTGTAGAAGGTATACAAGTCCTTAATCAGATACAGGACTTGTAAGTATTTTCTCTCATTCTGTAGGTTGTCTTCATTTTCTTTGATGATGTCCTTTAAAGCACAAAAGTTTAAAGTTTTATAACATCCCATGCATTTCAATTTTTCTTTTGTTGTTTGTGGTTTTGGTGTCATAGCTAAGAAGTAGTGCCTACTTCAAGGCCACAAAGATTTATTCCTATGTTTCCTTCCAAGAATTTTATAGTTCACTAGAGGCCTGGTGCATGAAATTCGTGCACGGGGGCGGGTGTCCCTCAGCCCAGCCTGCACCCTCTCGCAATATCCCTAGGACATCCCTCTCGCAATCCGGAACTGCTGGCTCCTAACCGCTCACCTGCCTGTTTGCCTGATCGCCCCTAACCACTCTGCCTGCCTGCCTGATTGCCCCTAACCCCTCTGCCTGCCTGCCTGATAGCCACTAACTGCTCACCTGCCTGCCTGATCACCCCTAACCGCCTCTGCCTCAGCCACCGCTGCGGCAGCGAAGGATGTCCAGAGTGACGTCTGGAAGGTTGTTCAGCTGTCTGGTTTAATTAGCATATTATGCTTTTATTATTAGAGATGCTTTTACTTCTAGGTCTGTGATCCATTTGAGTTATTTTTTGTGCATGGAATAATATAGGAAATTTAATTTCATTCTAATTCATGTGGTTATCCAGTTGTTATAAAAACTATTATTTACCTGTTGAATTGTCTTGTCATCCTAGTCAAAAATCAACTGACCATAACTGTAAGGGTTTATTTCTGAATTTTAAATTCTATTCCATTGATCTGTATATCCTTACCCTAGTACAATGCAGTATTAACTGTAGCTTTAGTAGTAAATTTCAAAATTGGGAAAAGTCCTTCAACTTTTTCTTTTTCTTTTTTTTTCTTTTTAAAAATTTTTTTATAGTTTAGATGCACTAATATATATATATATATATATATATATATATATATATATATATATATATATTTCAAAGAGGAAGGGAGAGGGAGAGAGAGATAGAAATATGATGAGAGAGAATCACTGATCGGCAGCCTCCTGCATACCCCACGCTGGGGATCGAGCCCACAACCCTGGCATGTACCCTTGACCAGAATCGAACCTGGGACCCTTTAGTCCACAGGCCGATGCTCTACCCACTGAGCCAAACCAGCTAGGGCAACTTTGTTCTTTTTTTCAATATTGCATTATTTTATTCTTGGTCTATTGCATTTCCATATGAGTTTTAGAATCAGCTTGGCAATGCCTGTTAAAAAAAATAGGCAGCTGGGATTTTGTTAGGTGTTGCATTGACTCTGTAAATCCATTTGAGGAGTAGTTCCATCTGAACAATATTAAGTCTTTAGAGCCATGAACGTGAGATGATTTTTCCATTTACTTAAGTCATTTTTATTGTTTTTCAATGATCTTTCATACCTTATGCTTTTTTTGTTAAATTTATTCTTTTTGTAATTATACTGTATTTGTAATTAGAATCTATTATATATGGATTTTCCCCTTACTGTTGTTTCAGATTGCACATTGCAAATATATAGGGATACAATGGATTTTTGTACACTGATCTTATCTCTCACAGCCTTACTTGTTTATTAACTCTTATAGGGTTTTTTTTTGTGTGTGGATTTCCCACCCCACTTCCTAACTCCATCTTTGCAATTGCTGATTCTAGAGAACTTATAAAGTACTGTGGTTTAAAAGAAAAACTTTCTTCATTTTCCAGGAATTGTGGCTGTAGGGTGTATCAATGAAGCTATAGATAAAGGAGATCCTTTAAAGACACTAGAAACTCTGCAGTTCCCTACAGTTAAGATTAGAGATGTGGAC
Organism: Myotis myotis; assembly: GCF_014108235.1. Classification (NCBI taxonomy): domain Eukaryota; kingdom Metazoa; phylum Chordata; class Mammalia; order Chiroptera; family Vespertilionidae; genus Myotis; species Myotis myotis. The sequence continues at coordinate 41,173,780 of NW_023416357.1, forward strand.
CCAGAGCATGCCCAGCACTACCAGGATGTTTTATACCACGCCAAATCACAGAAACTGAAGGTAAGTCTCAGTAAGTTCATTTCCTTCACATTTACAGACTAGATAAAGGAAAAGGTTGAAGGGAGGATTTTTTTTTTTTACCCATCTTTTCCTAAAACTTATGAGCCTCTTTTTCCAGCAATTGCCTATGAATCAGAATGGAAGTAATAGCGCTGTCATTTCCAGGCGTCAAACAAGCCAGCTCCGGAGCTGATGACTGCTTCCACTCTTTTCCTAAAAACTCAGTTGTGAGAGAGCTTTTGTTCAGAGTCCAAGTTCTTGGATATTTTCTGAGCACATACTGTGTGCATAGTGCAGTATGTAGCATCTGGTCCGGGAAAAGGGATCCAAGGAACACGTGACACCATTTGAATGTTCTGTGTCCTTATCCTCAATGCTGAAAAATTGATTGAGGCAGTGCGCATTCTCTGATAGAATAGTTAAATAATAGTAGAGATAGGCATGTGGCCAAGCGCCAAAATGAGGAGTGCACAGGGTGACTCAGAGGTGGTTGGGATTGTTGCGGATTAGAATCCTAAGAACATTGCAGTGGAAATGGAATAGAAGCTGTGCCTGAAAGGTAAGGAAGAGTTGGTTAGGTGGGTGGAAAGCAGGATGATTTAGGGAGGAACCAGCATGCTTTGTTCTGGACATAGGACACTGACCTGGCCAGAGTCCCCATAAAAAGCAGACGGTTTATCTGGCTGTGGAGCTGGTACTGATATTATAAGGAGTCAGACAGACACTGGCCACTATTATAAGGGTACTGGGCTGAGTGTTGAACCTGTCACCTGAGAGAGGTAGTGATCCTACCTGGGTGCTAGCCATTCATACCTTTCATGTCCCCATGTACTAGCCAACCCAAAAGAGGTGAGCATCTCCTCTATATGAGGCTTTGGAACCAGGAACTGCCTTATCTGAGATGGGAAATACATCCTTGGTTAGAGCAAACATTTATTCATCACCTGATATTTGCTGGGCACAATATTAGTATCTAATATTCTCACATAATCCTCATAACAGCTCTCCAAACTATCGTTATCATCTTATAGATAATGAAGCTACGACCAAGTTGTCCAATGTTACCCCCAAAAAGTAATTATTTCTGGAACTATGCCCCAGTCTGTGTGACTCAGAAACATATGTTAAGGCAGATAGAAAAGGATGTTTATTGCAGCATTGTTTGTAATAGCAAAAGACAAAAAAAAAAACTAAAATGTCCATCAGGAGGGGCTGGTTAAATTGCAGAGTATCCATACAGTGAAATACACAGAAAAGAATGAACGGTCCTATATTGGACAATATTTAATATGTGTGCTAAGTGTTTGTATGCTTCCACATACACACACAAATGGCATACACACCCATATATATGTGGGCTTATATGTGCGTAGAATATTTATGAAAGAAGACACCATCTGGAAGGTGAACCAGATAGAAAGTTTGATACTTCTTTTTCTCTCTTCTTGTACTATTTGGACTTTTAAGTTTTTTGCAGAGTGCATGTATTACTTACTCAATGTTTCTAAACTTTCAAAATACAAGGTAAACAACTCACGAAGGGCCAATTCCCCCAGGAACTTAGTCTAGTTTCTAGAACAGGACTGCTCCAGTTCAGGTGTTCCCTTCAAAGTAACTAACTTTGTCTCAAAGCGTTAGAAATATTTTGGCATCATGTAGTCTCCAGCAGCATACAGAAGTGGTTGCCTCTGGAAGAGCACTGAGTGACTAGAGAAAAGGAGGGAAAATTTCCTAATCTTCTAAACTTTGTACTATGTATTACCTGTGCCAAATAAATCTTTAATAAATAAAAATTCACTAAAACTAGAAAAAAAAATAAAACAGTGTAAATCCTGTTCACTCCTCATTAAAGGTGAAGAAAACTGTTCCCTAGGGTGGGGGCCTTCTGTGCTGTTTGCCCTCTGATTGGCACGGCGGTGACAGGGCTTACCCCTACCTACGCTGTACAGGTGCCCTTACGCGGATCTTCATTTAAGCCCCACAGCAACTGGGGGGCGGGGGGTGCTCTCTCACCTGATGTGAATGAACCTGAGGCTTGGGTTGAATGCCAGGCCAGGGAGTGAGAGAATGAGACTCAGATCCAAGCCTTGTGTTCCCACATCTCAGGGGAGGAGAGTAGACCTGTCAACCAGGAAGGGGAGCTGCCACCTGCTGTTGCCACTGATGTAGCTGTGGCCCTGGCACAGGGCACACTTACTGGCATTTTAAGATAAAAGTTGTTTGCTTTGGACACAAGGCACCATTCAAATCTTGGTTTTCCCAAAAATTAGGGATTTTAGTCAAGTCACCAAAATTCTCTATGCTTCAGTCTACACATGTAGTACCTATCTTACAGGGTTATAAGGTAATGCCCTGCCCGCAGCCACTTGGGGGTTTGTCCTTGAGGTGAGCCTGACTCCACAAACGTTTCATAGCGTTTCATAGGCAGGCGGTGGAGGTCCCCCCCAGAGCATCCCATTGTGAAGGTTCTGAATCAAGGCAGAACCACATAGCACCCTCCAGAGCACCCCAGAGCCTTCCCTGAGTGATCATGAGGTGCCAGCTCTCTGTTGGGCATCCTTCCTTAGTGTGAAAGCAGTGGCTTTAATAGTGTGATTAGAGCATTACATATGAGCCTAGAGAGCTGGGTTCTAGCTCAGGCATTAAAGTACTCTGGCCAGCCCTGACCGGTTTGGCTCAGTGGATAAAGCGTCGGCCTGCGGACTGAAAGGTCCCAGGTTCGATTCCAGTCAAGGGCATGTACCTTGGTTGCGGGCACATCCCCAGTTGGGGGTGTGCAGGAGGCAGCTGATCAATGTTTCTCTCTCATCAATGTTTCAAACTCTCTATCCCTCTCCCTTCCTCTCTGTAAAAAATCAATAAAATATATATTTTTTTAAAAAGTACTCAGGCCAATAAAATTAGGGGCTTGAACTGTATTGGAACAGCTAACAGGCTTAAAACAATTCTACGCAATGAATCCGATTTGGTTAAATTCCTATTTTTTCAACATTTTTCTTTCTCTGCCCATTAGTTTTGAAACTTTCTTTTCTCAGCCTGATCTCTTTCCCTGGGGGCGGGGGGAGGGGGGATCTGGTTCTGTTTATTTGGTGGGGTGTCTGCATTTCTTTTTCTTTTCTTTTTTTAAAATATATGTCTTTATTGATTTCGGAGAGGGAAATAGAGATAGAAGCATCAATGATGAGAGAGAATCATTGCTCAGCTGCCTCCTGCACACCCCCTACTGAGGACCGAGTCTGCAACCCAGGCATGTGCCCTTGGCTGGAATCGAACCCAGGACCCTTTAGTCTGCCGGCCAATGCTCTATCTATTGAGCCAAGCCAGCTAGACCTGCATTTCTCTTTTAAAACCTCTCTTGTTTTGATAGCTAGAAGTTTCCAGTTGTGTTTTATGGTGGTATTTCTGTGCCTTGCCTTCCCAAGGTCCAAACATGGAAAATAATAGAAGAAAATATATTACTTGTATTGTCAGTATAAAATAAAGCTTGTAAAATATATAGTGTTAAAGGTCTCAATGATAACATCTTCAAAGAATGGGTGCTGAGTTTTATCAAAGATAAGGGACAGTGATGTAAGTTGATGAGGATTACTTGGCCATATAAAATATCCTTATATGGTAAACATTACTTGGTAATAGTATTTCAAGTACAACGTTGAGTAGGCACCAAATTCCTTTTGTCTCTTGGGGAAAGTCTGGGTAAAGGGCATGTTGGCATACACTTAGCAGAGAACACACTTTGTTCACCAGAGGCGGTGAATTTTGAGCTATTTTTAAATTGAAGGCTTTGCTTGAGAACATATGAATTATATCCCCACAAAAAGTTCTGTTTTGCTACGTGTAATTTATTGCATAAAAATTAAGTGTGCTTTTAACAAGTGAATATTGTTTCATGTTTTCCATAGATAAAACTGTATTGCATTTGATGACTTTATTTGCAAAAACTAGTTACATACATTTACCTTTTTGTCATCTTGAGACTTATTGTAGATTTGTTTTTCTTGCTTGCTTTATTATTTACCTGATTTTTGTTCTTCACACAACTGCACACATGCTATAAAGGGCCTTTATGGGCATGTGTGTGTGTGTGTTTTAACTTCAGTCCAATGAAATAGGAAACTCTTCACATTAAAAAGTATGCATTTTAAATTTTTTATTGTTTTGATGGTCACTACAAGTATATTGGTCAATGCACATTCTTACAGACTTGAAAACTCATGTCAGCAATATTTCATGCCCTTAACGACTGATATCCTACCTCCTGTCTAATCCCTTTACCTACAGGAAGATGCTGGGCGTCTATATTTAAGCCACAAAAGTAATGGAGGCATTTTAAACTTCTATATGACTTTGAGTATATTCATAGCTTAGCTTCCTGATTTTTTTTATATGTCCAACTAAAAATGGTGTTGCCCCTTGTCATACAGAATACCTTGCTTTCTCTGTTGGAATTTAATGGACTTTCATGCTGCTAAGATGCTTTGGGATTTTATTCTTTCATTCAGCCACATGACAATGTACTAGTAAAGTATGGAGCTAGGCCCCACAGACCCTGAAAAAACTTGAGCCTGGGGTTGCCATAAAAAGCACAAAGAAGGGACAGAACAAGCCCCTTCTCTCCTATACATGGTGCTTAAGTGTTTATGGAACTAATATTTGTATATAAATGAACTATATGTAAGTACTATAATAAAAATACAATAAAATGCTTTGAAAGTTCAGATTAGAAAAATGAACTTCTAGCTTGAGAATCAGGGAAGAATGGTCCTTTGGGGGCTTTAACAGATGGAACGAATTAAGGCAAATATGTTAGAAATAGCTTTCCAGTTAGAGACAAAGGCAAAAAGAGGAGAAATCACATCACAGCAAAGCAAGAAGCTTGGCTAGTGTCTACATCACAGGCAAGGTTTACTGGGAAGTGAAATAGAAAGTTAGCCCTGAATGCCAAACTAAAGATTAATCATTTATTCTAAAACAGTGGAGAGTCCATGGAGGTTTTCGAGCTGTTTTGTGTGTGTGTGTGTGTGTGTGTGTGTGTGTGTGTGTGTGTGTGTGTTGGTTAGACAATCATATTTTATGTAGTGCTCCCCATGATATTTCCAAGTACCCCACTGGCACCATACATAGTTATTGCAATATTATTGTCTGTATTTCCTATGCTGTAGTTTACATCCCTGTGACCATTCTATAACTACCAACTTGTGGTTCTTAGTCCCTTCACCTCTTTCTTCCTGTGTCCCAATGCCCCCTTGCTCTGGCAACCACCAATTCTCTCTCTGTGTCTATGAGTCCATTTCAATTCTGTTCGTTTGCTTATTTTGTTCTTTAGATTCCACATACAAGTGAAATCATATGGTATTTGTCTTTCTCTGGCTTATTTCTCTGAGCATAATGCCCTCTAGGTCCATGCTGGCCCAAATGGTATGATTTCATTATTTTATACGGCCAAGTAATACTCCATTGTATATATGTATCACAGCTTTTTTATCTGCTCATCTATTGAGGGGTACTTGGGTTGCTTTCATAGCTTGTTTGTCATAAATAATGCTGCAGTGAGCTTGGGGTGGGGGGAGGGTTGAGTGAGGTATTCAAACTGATATTTGAGGAAGAAAAATCTGGCAGTGGCCTGGTGAAGTGGAGGATAGGCTGGACAGGAAGAGAATGGTTGGAAGGCAAAGATGGGACTAATGGATCCTAGTAAGAGATATTACAAAGGTAGAATCAGCTAATGAGGCGGCCCCAGCATGCAAGTGGAAGAAGGCAGAGGAATAAAAAATGACACCAGGTACCAAAAACTGAGATATTAGCTTCTCTCCATGCTGTATCATTGTCCCTTGTCCCATTCCCCTTCAATTCATCTAGAGTAGAAAGCTCATAGAAGGAGGGATGATAGAGCTATAAAGAGCTTAAAGTACCAGTCAGGTAAATGTATCCACTGCCATGAAGAGAGTGATGATATCTTTTCTCCTACATTGATGTTCTTAAAATACTGATAGTGTTGTTTTTGAAGCACTATCTCTTAGGAGCTTCAAAGGGAGCTAGAGAATGGAGCTCCTTGCACTTACGCGCATGTGGTCCCAAGCATGTATGTTTGCACAGATAGCTTCCATTGTTCTCTAAGGTGATTTCACTATTGTAAGATAAGCTGTGGAGTTATCTGTGATTTTTGACATGAGAAAATAAAGGAATGGATCTAAGCAACTATTCAGACTACCAAGGCACAAAGCTATGAGATAGATAAAGTATAAACTGTCGGTGTTGTAGTAGTAGTTGGCATGGTGAATAATAAGTATAATATTGCTGGGAGCAAAGCAAATGGTAAAAATCACAAGAATGAGGAGACTCGTCTTAACATACCACAACCACCTATGATCATATGCATTAAGTGTCCGAATGATGACTGTGTAGCAGTAGATAATGACCACAAATGGAATTAAGAATCCAAAGAATGCCAAGGAGATGAAGTAGTAGAGTTGGAAGAGTGATGAAGACTCGCATGCGTTGTGGACATCATGGCAGGTGGTGATGTCCCTGTGGACAAGATAATACTCTTGCTTCAGAATGAAAAATGGCAGCATGTACAAGAACACGGTTGCCCACACCAATCCACATGTGATCAAGGCATAGGTACGCCTGGGCAGCCCCCGGTAAGTAAAAGGATGGACAATGGCTAGGTAGCGGCTGATGCTGATACAGGCGAGGATCAGAATGGAGCAGTACATGTTGCCATAAAAGATGACTGTGGTAGCCCGGCACATGACCTCTCCAAAGACCCAGTTGTTTCCATTGAGATGGTAAGCTATTTTAAAGGGCAGTGTGGCACAGAAAAGAAAGTCTGCAGTGGCCAGGTTGATATAGAAGATGGTCGTACAGATGGATCTGGTCCTGAAGAAGAGCATCCACAAGGTCACAGCGTTGGCCGGCACACCCACTGCAAACACCAGGATGTAGATGGCAGGTATCAGTTTGGTACTTAGGGAGCTGCTCAGATACCCCATCGTAGCATTATCCACATGGAGATTTGAAACACTTTCTTCAGGGCACTTTATTTTTACAGTTGTGCTTCCTGTCCAGCCGTCTATAGCAGAAAGGGGGATCTCTTCAAAAAAACTTGTGGGAGCTCCACGGAAGGTCCTAATAGATAATGTTGGCTCTGCCAAGTCGTCTGCATCATTTTCCATACCTGTAATTGAAAAGAAGTATTAACTTATGATATTTTGCTGAGCCATATCTGTGATTCAGAAGACATAAAATACACTGTGTGTAGGGTCATTTATGTTGTTTATTTAAATATATTTTTATTGATTTCAGAGAGGTAGGGAGTGAAAGAGACAGAAACATCAACAATGAGAGAGAATCATTGATTAGCTGCATCCTGCACACCCCAAAAGGGTACCAAACCCGCAACCCAGGCATGTGCCCTGACTGGGAATTGAACTGTGACCTCCTGATTCATAGGCTGACACTCAAACACTGAGCCAGACGGGTCATTTTTATTTTTAAAAAATCACTGTAGATCAGGCAATCAAAGGTTTATCATATGCCTAGCACCATGCTAGCCAATGCGGGAGCAAAAAGTAGACGTAAGAAATTTATAATATTCTTAGAGGAAGCAAAGTAGCACATCAGACAATGTCATATAATTATAAACTGTATAAGCATTTAGTCAGTAGTTGACAGTTGTTTGAGTAAAATGTCAATGAAAAGATGAATGTAAACAAAGATAAGCAAGGTTCATAAAGAGATGGAATTTAATAGAGGCATAAGCTTCTATAGATTATGAATGGGCAGAGGCATAGTATGGGCTGTCATGGGATCTAGGAATGTCAGATAAGTTAATTCAGCAAATGTTTATTGCCTATTTTACTGCATAAAGTTTTAAATAAACTCTCTCCCTGTCTTCAACTCTCAGACAAGTGAGAAAGGTTATACAAAAATCCACTGTCTTATACTAATAAAGTTCATCTGAGAGATGAAGTTGAAAGATTAGGTTGCAGCCAAATCTCTGAAGGGCCCCTAAACTGTCCTACGGAATCATGTGCCCATTGATAGATGCTGGAATTGTACACATAAAAAAATTATGAACAGAGGGCTGACCATTGTAGTAGACAGCATAGTGGCACCTCAAAGATTCCACCTGCTGATGCCTGGAGCCTGTGAATGTGTTACCTCACATGGAAAAGGGACTGCAGGTGTGATTAAGGATCTTGAGATGGGGAGGTATCCTGAATTGTCCGGGTGGCCCAATCTATACTAATAAAAGGGTAATATGCTAATTAGACCAGGTCAACCGGCCATCTTCTGGACATCTGACTTCCTTCTGGACAAAGCCATGGTGGTGGGGGCTGAGGCAGAGGCAGTTAGGGGCAATCAGGTCAGCAGGGGAGGGCAGTTGGGGGCGAGATCAGGTCGGCAGGGGGTTAGGGGCAATCAGGCTGGCAGGGGAGGGCAGTTGGGGGGTGAGATCAGGCCAACAGGGGAGGGCAGTTGGGGGTGAAATCAGGCCAGCAGGGGAGGGCAGTTAGGGGCAATCGGGCAGGCAGGCAGAGAGGTTAGGGGCAATCAGGCAGGCAGGCAGGCAGAGAGGTTTGGGCAATCAGGCAGGCAGGCAGAGGCAGTTAGGTGTGATCAGGCAGGCAGGCAGGTGAGCGGTTAGGAGCCAGCGGTCCCAGATTGCGAGAGGGATGTCCGACTGCCAGTTTAGGCCCAAACAGGGATCGGGCCTAACCCGGCAGTCGGACATCCCCCAAGGAGTCCCTGATTGGAGAGGGTGCAGGCTGGGCTGAGGGACCCCCCCCCCCTGCACAAATTTCGTGCACCGGGCCACTAGAGTAATCATAAGAGTCCTTAAAATAAGGAGGCAAGAGGGTCAAAGTCAGAGCGAGATATTTGAAGATGCTATGCTTCTGGCTTTGAAGATGGAAGGAATCATGAACCAAGGAATGCAAGCAGCTTCTAGAAAAAGGCAAGAAAACATTCTCTTCTAGAGCCTTCAGAATGAACAACTTGACTTTAGGACTTGTGACCTCCAGAAATATAAGATAATGTTTTATTTAAACCACTGATTTATGATGATTTGTTATAGAAGCAATAGGAAACTAACATAACCATGATTTTACTTGTGTTTGAGAAGACCTTGGTGACAGTGTAGAGAAGAACTGAAAATGAAAAGATAAGAAATTGGACGCAAGAGGGGCAGTTTCAGAGTCTAGTGTAATCATTTAACCTCAGGATGGTGAGTTACAGAACTAGAGCAGTGGCAGTGGACAGGGGAAGATGAACACACGAGACTGTGATGGAGACTCAATGGGACTTGGCATCTATTGGGTACGGAGTCGGTGGGGGAGAGGCAGGAGGCAAAAATGACTTGGAGGAGGATGCTCCAAAGGAAAGGGGAGAACACAAAGAGAAGCAAAGATCTCGGTGTTGAGTATTCCTGAGTTTAGGTTGCTGCTGGGATATTAGAGTGTAAACTGTCCTAGAACAGGCAGAAAGCCTTAGGTGTGGAGTCCTAAATTTCAAGAATCTAAATGATAAGTACAGACTTTTTAGTCCGCATAGAGGCTGTGGTTTAATTTAGTAGGAGTGGCTGAACAGCCTAGTGAGAGATGTGAGAAGAAGAAAAAAATTCAAATGTCCTATTTTTAAGGGGACAGGAGACAAAGGAAGAAAAATCAGAAGATGAAATCAATATGATGATCTGAAAAGTTGGAAATGGGGGGGGCGGAAAGCATCAAAACACGACCACATACTATAAATATTTGGCATTACATGTCCTGTTGATATTACTAACCCTAATTCTTGAAAGTGCAGTTTCAAAAACAGAATAAACCTCAATACTCAGACCTGTTTATCATTAAAGAAGTTTTCCATAAATTAATCTTTGACATGGATAGAAAGTAGATCCTCTCAAATTTGTTACCCGAGGCAAACTTTTATGCTGAATTTAAACTTCATACTTGCCAATTTTAAAATGCTATTTCTCTGCCAGTTCCTTTTCACATGACCTCTGAATTCCTATGTGTTGAATACTTGAGGTTAGTGTTCAGTAACCTGGTTCTCATCCTGCTTTCACGTCTGTCATTCGCCCCAGGTGAAATTGAAGCCTTCCTCATAATCCTCAGATTGCACAAACGGAATTAATTCAGTGTGTCACAAAAAGGGAGAATTTTTTCTGAACATACGGGGGCAGGGAGGTGCTTGGGTGCTATTTAGGGGAGAGTAGATTAAAGAAAAGAAAGAAAAAATCTGAGAAGTGGCAGTGGTTTGTGCCTGTTGAGAGGTGAACTGTGAGGCAGGTTGAGGCACGTGGTGTGATACTTGAGTTTAGTCACACAAACCCTTTTGCTCAGCTTGCATTTCAGAAAATTTCTGTACCTGACAATCCCCCAAATAGAAGTGCCTTCCCAGATAAGCGTGAAGCTGGTAAATGGTGGCTGAAGAATACGTCTTATGGGTTGTTGGCCTTGGGGATCTGATAAGAGAGCTTTTGGAACCAAGTGTTTGTCAGTTTTCAGAAAATTCCTGTGATTGAGCAAGACATCAGGCCAAAAACATGCTCAACACTGACTCTGAAAGTCTGGATTCCATTTTCCACGAGAATGTCAGCTGATCTGATTCAGCTTGAGCAAGTCTTATATGGTTTTCCTTAAGAACGGTACTCACTGTGAAAACAAATTTTAATTGATTTTAGAGTGAAAGAGGGAAAGAGATTGATCTGTTTATTCCACTTGTTGATGTATTCATTGGTTGATTCTTGCACGTGCCCCGACTGGGGATTGAACCCCCAACCTTGACATATATTGGGAGGACGTTCTAACCAACTGAGCTACTCAGCCAGGGCCAAATTTTATTTTTTTAATTTGCTGAATTCTTTATACAGGTTTCCATTTAACAAAATGATTCTAAAATGTTTGCCAACCCGGGAAAAGGCCTGAAAGAGGCACTGGTCCAAAGGGAGTGGACTTGAGTCACGTCTCGTTTCTCCCCCACCCGATTGAAGAAAGTCAACTTCCTGCCTTTTACTTTGTCACATTTGAATTCTTCCCCCCTTTTCACTTCCTCCAAACCCCACCAGCATCTTGAAGGAACATCCACAAGCCTCATTTTTCTTATGATTCCCCTGCATTTTGGTTCATCCACTCCTAGAAAGAGCATTCACTGAATCCTATTCATAAACCCCACATGTGCTACCATCCACTAATTCTCTTAGGGTTCTCCTACAACCACCTCAGTGATTCCAGCTATGAATGTTAGCAACATTCCTTAATAGAGGTCTGGGGGTTTTATTTAATTTTGGGGTTTCCCCCTCTCGTTGTCGTTTCTCTGCCCAGCTCTCCTGTTCCTAACAATGTTGACTATATTGTGACCTAATGGTAAGAGTTGCAGATGCAGATGTACCCTGAACTGGTGTTGAATAAAATAGAAAAACGTTAAGAGTTAAGTAATAGTATTAGGGAAATTTCATTTCTAAAATTTAAAAATCATATATGAGGGCAGGGAAAACTATAACTCTCTGATACACTGAAAGTAAAAAATGGTATATTATTAAGAAACACTAATTTATTAGCCTTGTTGATTATTGAAAGCAGACCACTTGATCTCTGAGAATATTCTTTTTCCCCCTTTATGCCTCACCAGAAAGTAGAAACATAGGATTTTTTTTAAAGTGCTATCTTTGCTGAATCAGAGGAAATGCTTAGAAAATCAAAAACTTCTCACAAAGAAAATTCACTATTGAATTAATTGTAGAGACCAGCCCTCCCCTCCCCCCCCCCCACCCCGGACCCCATAAGAAAAGGGCTTACCGCTTTGACAGAATGTGGGTGACAGAAGCATGGCTCCAGCCGCTGCAAAGATGAGAGCTTTCATTTTGACCACCTGCATCCTGTTTCCCAAATGTTATCAGACGTATAAAATTAGGGAGCACGGTTTCACCCCAATTCCATGTGGGTAACAGCAAACGGGAGCTGTGCTCTGTGAAGCTGCTGCTGTGCTCTGCAGGCAGGAAACGCCAGTCCCAGGACCTCTTCAGGGAAGGAGTGTGACAGCACTCAGGTTTCAGTGCGTATGACTCAGAGGGAGCCCTGGGGCACGTGACACTTAACTCTCACCCACCCCTAGTAGTCCATTCTGCATGGGTGCTGTAAACCCCTCCCACATGCTTATGTGCATTGAAGGAATGCAGAGCGTGTACAGCCCTTTACAGAAGTAAGAGAAAAATACAGCCGACCAGCGGTTAGTTCTCACGCTGTCCCCTGTCTCCTTTTATCCATTTTAAAAATGGGTTTCCATCGCTTCTCGGCCTTTTGGCTAAGATCAAGTGTAGTATCCGTTCTTATCAGTTTAAAAATGGGTTTCCAGAGTGCGATTTCTACTTAATCATTAGCTTTTAGAAATCATCCTTTTCTTTATCCTCCCAGCTATTTCAAATCTTAATTCTGAAACTCATTATGTAATTACAAATTAAATACATTATGGAGAGCAAACATTTTTTTATGAAGTTAAAATTGACAAAGCTCCGATTACTCTGAAAATTCTTCATCAATGTCACAATGACCCGAAAGTGTCATCAGTGGTTGGCCAGAACTTTTGCCATAGCTCATCATATTCTGAGCCATTCAGTAGGGTCAGATAATGTGTGTGTGTGTGTGTGTGTGTGTGTGTGTGTGTGTGTGTGTGTGTGTGTGTGGAGGGGGGCGGGGGCGGGGGGGTGTCAAAGTAAGGGGGTAAAACCACACTATTTGATTAAACACAAATCATAATACATTGAAATGCAGAGGACTCCCTTTATTCCATGGGTGTTGGTGAGCAGGTCTACAATAGGCTTTGATTTTTTTTTAAATTGTCATGAAATATACATAATATAAAATTTACCATCTTAACCATTATTTAAGTGTTATCACATTAAATTTAACACCACTCAGTAGTCACATTGTTGTGTAACATAGAAGCTTTTATGAGTAGTTATATTCTGAAGGATATGATTTAATATTTAGAAAAAATACTGCCTTATAACAGATTTTTTCTATAATTAACAAAACTTAAGGTTAAATGCTAAGCCAGGCAACCCAACAGCCTATTGCCTATAAAATGCAGCAAGAATCAGAAAAATGCAAATTTCACATGAAACTTAAAGGCTTAAGGGATAAGCTAAGAAGGAATTGATCTGCGCAAACTTTTCACACCTTGATAAATTTCACCCCACCAAGTTTTGCAATCAAAAATCAGTCTTTACATATCTCTATATGATTTCAGAAGTATATACGCATTTCGTAGTAGAAATCCCCAAAGTGTGCTTTGTACAATTTTGCGTTCTCTATATATGTTACATAAAAGATCTTTTAACAAATAATAAATATTACCTCTGTGGAGGAGAAAAAGAAAGTCTTTAAGATTGTCTGGTGTGGCTCAGTGGTTGAGTATTGACCCATGAACAAGAAGGTCATGGTTTGCCCTAACCAGTTTGGCTCAGTGGATAGAGCATCTGCCTGTGGACTGAAGGGTCCCAGGTTAGATTCTGGTCAAGGGCATGTACCTTGGTTGCGGGCACATCCCCAGTAGGAGGTGTTCAGGAGGCAGCTGATCGATGTTTCTAACTCACTATCCCTCTCCCTTACTCTCTGTAAAAAAAAATAAATCAAAAAGAAGGTCATGGTTCGATTCCGAGTTAGGGCACATGCCCGGGTTGTGGGCTCAATACCCAGTTGGGGGCGTGTGCAGGAGGCAGCTGATCAATGATTCTCTCTCATCATTGATGTTTCTCTCCCTCTCTCCCACTCCCTTCCTCTCTCTGAAATCAATTTTTTTTAAGTCAGTCTTATAACATATGATAACACACACTGAGATAGAATGCTATTTTATTGTAGAAATAATAACCAAAAGACCACAAAATATTGAGGAGAGAGTACTTTTTTTGTTTCAAATTTCCCAGGAATCACCTAGGTTCAGGAATGTATGCAGATGGCCGAGTTTCTGTTCACTTGCCTTAATCTATTTGTTACTCATATGCTGAACCTGGCTGTTTAGCTGAAGGTGGAGCCATGGCCATCCTGTAAATATAATAATTCCAATCTTCTACAGAGCTATTAAAAAGAGGATGTTCCATTGGTAGGATTTGGTTTTCACTCTTGGTTTTGCATGTAACTCTAGCAACCTTTATTTCAAGAAGACATGATTTAAACTGTTGGCTTGAATTTATTTGATTTGCAGAGTCTCTCTTCTGTTTAGCTTTTAAAACAAATACCATCAGCTTTGAAGTGGGATTATAACTTCCTTTTCATCTGGGTAAAAGTTTGTATGGTTTGTCTGTTACACTGGTAAGTTATGAAGGAATTTGGTAAATACCCACACAAAAAACCTGAGACACACTTCAATGAACTTGTATGGAGCTTTGTTTTTAGGCTGTACCTTATAGGTTCCCTTTGGTCTTAGAAACAGAAAAAAAAAAAAAATAGCTCTTGTTCCCCTGTCTCTTTATTCCTCCTCTAGTCTTCAACTTGCCATCGTACTTCCTGTTTGAATCTTCCCCATTCATTCTGCCAAGAAATGGGAAATCTTACTAACAGCTGAGGGTTCCCATATGGCAGATCCAGCTAGAGAGGATTGGGGAAGCAGGCGCCAGGCCTTCCTCGGCAGTCTCCGTTAGCCCAGACGCTGCAGGATTGAAATAAAAGATAGTGTTTCATTTTCAGAACCCCTTCCACCTACATTATCTCATGTTAGTGTCTGAGAGAAGCAGGGTTGAAGCCTGCCAGAGGAGCTGGTAAATGTTATTTCTCCTACCTGCTTCTCGCCATCTTGAGTCCTGATTGATGAAGCTGGTTCTCCACGGCTCCAATGAGCTGCCTTCTCTTCATCATAGCCTTGCTTCAGGATTTAGTACATGACGCTTATTTCTACACATAGGCAACGGTTCCACCCCCCCTTTTTTTTTTAATGGAACATTCATCCTTTGCCACAATATTTAATTTCTACTGATAAAATTTTACTTACAATCTTAGACAAGTTTATAGAAAATACAGTTGCTACCTGGAAGTCCCAGTTAATGAGATGCCAGCACTAAATTTGTAGCAAGAGCATAAGAATCAACCTCCAAATTAAAAAATATTAAATGTAATTCAATACCTTTTATTGCTTCCATCACTTCCTTTCTGAGGCTATTCTTTACCTGGCCTTTTCTCCCCCTGTAACTCAACCCCCCCCTCTTCCCCCCCCCCGACTTACTATGTTAATCCCATCTTGGCTATTTCTAGATTGTGCTTCTACAGCTAATGTCCTCATCACATTGTATTATAATTATTTTTTGTATATCTGTCTCTACTAAACCATCAGCTCCTTGAGGGCAACCTCTGTTTTTGTTTGATTTTTTAATGTTTGTTTTATTTTTGTCTCTGTATCTGATAAATGGTGTCATTGTGTTTCCCTCAAATTTAAAGTATCCCATGGCACTCTGGGCTGCCTTGGGAACCACAGTTACTGAGTGACCAAAGCAGAGAGTTTGTGGCGAGGGTGGCCAGAGAAGTCTTTTTTGGAGGGCGTGGCAGTTGGATTAAGGCCCGAATGATAAGAAAGAATCATAGCCATTTTGCTGGGGTAGAATGTTGTGATCTGAAGGAGGCTGGTGTGAAGGTCAGGAATAGAGAGTAGAGGAGTGTGAGGTGAAGCCAGTTCATTAAATCCCCACAGTCCGTGGGAAGGGAGTTTTGTTTCCTCCCAACTTCAGGGGAAAGCCTTTGGAGGAGTTTAAGCCAAGGAGTGTTGTCATGAGATGTCCATTTTGAAGAGATTATTTGGTTCTCTGTAGAAGACCACTGTGGTAGAGGGCAAACTTGAAAGCAGCAAAGCAAATAGGAGACCAGTACAGAGGCTCAGTTTTGAGATGCTGGTGGGCTGAACTAGAGGGGTGGCAGGGGAAGGGAGAAGTGGTTGTGTTGGGATCTACTTCATTAGTAGCTTGTAGAGTGTATTGGCAGAACTTGGTAGTTGCCGAATAAGAGCTTATGAAAATTTTAATAAGCTGGTTCCTTAAAAGCAGTTACTCTGTTTCATCATTATTCACTATGTTTTTCTTTTATTCTATTCCCAGGACCCTGCTTCTAAAATTCTTTGGCTGGATGAGATACAACACGCAGTCTATGAGGCCAACAGGGACAAGGACAAAGCAAAACAATGTAAGCCCTCACCTCCTTTTGCTGGCCCATCTTGCCTTGCTTGTATCTGCTTATGCTTCTGAATTTTTATTTTTATTCATAATTTTTTAATGCATAAGTTGTAATTTCTGAAAAGGTTGGACTTTTCCTACCAATTTGAGTTCTTGAATACATATGTATACAGCAATAGGATTCATTGGTTGCACTATTTTCAATGACTTAGGTGCTCTTTCCAGCAAAATCTGAGAATGTAACCAAACAAAACCCAGGAAGCAAAAAATGGTTTCTAAATTTTCAAATTTATAGTTCAGTCAAGTCCTTTTTTACCTTAATCTTTAAAAACTAGCCCATTTTTGCTCAATAAATGTTCGTCCTCCCTTCCAGGCCTTTCATTGTATTAGTCAGGGTTTTCCAGAGAAAGAACTACATAAATATTTTTCTCTGGAAAAAACCAACTACAAAGATAGATAGATAGATAGATAGATAGATAGATAGATAGATAGATAGATAGATACGTAGTTAGTTCTGTTTCTCTGGAAAGTGTATTGTATGTATACATCTATCTATACTGCACATACATATATGGAGAGAGAAAGGGAGATTTCTTTTTAGGAATTGGCTCATGAAATTATGGAGAGGCCGGCAGAAGCTGGGTGGCAGCACTTAATCACCCAAAGACAAATGGATGCAATTTATAATGAACAGCAGAGTGAATGCAGTAATCAGAACAGTGTAACTCACAGAGACCTATGGAATTGGCTGTTTGAACATGGTGCTCCTAGAATGAAATAGACAGCCTACTAAATTCTTACTTGTCTAAGCGAAAGAAGAGTTCTAGGTCACGTGAATAGAAATATAACTTAGATTATAAAAACAGGAAGTCATGGCTCCTTAATCGGTTTATAGACCCAGAACTCCCTGAGGAAAGGGAAGGCGGGGTCCTCTTGAGAAAGAACTCTGTTACACTGACACATTTTTATCCTGTTCATCTTTCTCCCAGGCTTTCCCCAAAGAGATCTATGGCTTTTTTCATGTGATTGTGCTGGGAGAAAGAACATAATCAGACTTTTCAAGGGATTACTGAATCCTGAAGTGACACTAATTCCAGGAGACCTAAAATGTCATTGTGATCAGAGTAGTGGCTTATGGAGGCCAGCTGATCAATGGAGTTTCAGCTCAGGTCCGTCTCTCAGGGCCCAGTAGGTCCTCAAACCCATCGTGGGATTTCTTCCCCAAGTCCAGATTCATAATTGGAATGGACATACTCAGCAACTGGCAGAATCCCCACATTGGCTCAAATGAGAACAGTTTTTTTATGCTATGCCTCTGTTTCATGGAGGAATAGTATGAAAATTCACATGGCAATCTAAAATAGCTTCAAGATTGATATACTAACACTTTACATATATGAACAACCTAGATAAAATAAGATTCCTAAAAGGCTCGTTCATTGAGCTGTCCATTCATGGTATAGCTAGAATCTATCCTGAGCTATCAGGTCATAGATTGCTATTGAGATGCCTTACTCTTGTTCCAGAGATAGGCTTTTAAACTTTGGAAGCATCTGTGAGGAACATCTGGTTTTTATTTCCTTAGCCAGGAAAAATATGTGTATTTCTCCAACCTGAACTTTTATAGCCTTAGGATCTTTGAAGTCTTTTTGCTCTAGCACTGTAATTGTTAAGAAAAAGAAAACAAAATTGAGATGTGTACATAAATGATTTAAATATAAAACTGAAAGCAATGTAGTTTGAAGAAAGACTTTCAAGAAATTGGATTATAATACAGGTACTCAAGTAGCCTAGAATTTTTCTCTTTTATTCCTTTTATTCTGTGTTCTTCTTACATTTGGCCTGCAAATGTTGATTCTGTTTTTCACATGAGACTCAAGGTTCTATTTATTGACTATGAAAGTAAGAGGTTTCCTCAGATGTATGGTTTTGTACTCTGCACTTGCACATTTAAAATCCTACCTTCTACCTCGGTCCCGTCCCTCAGAGGAGCTGATACAGTTTCTTCTGTGTTGTATGACAACAAAGAGATGTTCTGAAGATAAAACCGCTGTCTATTCTGACACTGAGATGAGAATTTTCCAGTTTCTTAACAGGAATTTAATCTTACTTTTAAAAGCATTTTTTTTTCAGCCTTTGTATGAAGACTTGAAACAGATTCTGGTCACATTTTATAAGCATCAACCCCACTCCCAGATAATTTGATCAAAGAAAATGTGTTGGCTCATATACTTTACCTTGGGCAAGATCTAAAAGGGCAGAGGAACTCAAGTCTCTTCATTTTGGCCCAGTGTTCATGTTCACTGAGCACCTTGCTTTCTTAAAGTAGGTTTCTCTACTTTTGACTACCTTTTCCATTATTGCACCCTAAGGAATCTTTCTAGACATTGGTTTCTCTAATTGGACCTCACCATGAAATTTTTTTTCCCACCAGGAAATGGTAATACCACAGATACATTGTATATATGTTTATATGCCATATGTAGATCTGTGCTTTATACAAAAAAATATTTTTTTTACCTTCTTCCCCTAAGAACCAATATTTGTTCTACTGGGTGTTATATCACTTCTCTTTTGAGAAAGGCTGCTGGTATATGGCATCAGATGTAAAGCAAACATGTTTTTGGATTTCTGACATGATTCGTGGGCGGTTTCCTAATTGTTTCTTGGTAGAAATATGCCTGACGTAATGGAGATCCTTTACCTGACATCCTCAGCTATCTGGAATTTAACCACAACCCACAGATTAAGCCAAAAGGCCATCAGAATAGATATCAAGAAGCCTGTGTCCTGGAACTGATTTACTCTACTCATTGGGGACCTCTTGGACACACACTTTGAGCCTGTTTATTCTTATCTCAGGCATAATGCTGATATGCTTGGTTGTTTCTCTTCCCAACTCCAAGCACATCAGGAGCCATGAATTAATTACCAAACAGTTAAGTTTGGGCTGCCGTCTGCAGGCACACAGCAGCGAGAAGTGATAGCTGACAGTGACAATAAGGGAAAAACTAAAAAGCATGGGAATTTGAGGCCATTTAGTGCAGGAGCAAAGAAGCCCAAATACCCCTGTAGTGCTTGAAAGCATCCCTCACTGTATTATAGTACCATGCAATTGTAATGACATGAGGGACTCTTCTGGCAGCTCTCGGCAAACATTAAGCACCTTCTGTGTACCAGGGACTGGGGGTAAAATGATGAGCCGTGTACAGACTGTTCTGTTAGGGTTTTCTCCAGGGCTTTAGATTTTCATGGAAAATGGTTCTGTTAAGATTAAAAGTAAGCTTCAGTTAGCTGGAAAGTTAAACTATGGACCTACTCCTTGAACATAATTACTCAATAATAAAGCGCATTACTATATGCAAGAAATGTATGACTTTAACACCCATCTTTCAAGGAAAACAGCATTTTACTGGGTTGGATGAAACTATCAGATGTAATTCATGTAACAATTCTTTGACATTTACTTGTTCCTTCTGCTGCTCTCAGACCACAAACTTCTCAGACACTAGTACTGCATTTTTCTCATCCTACAAAGACTTGCTGGGGTAGAGGAGAGGGGGGCAGCTCCCCCATTCCTGTTAACTCCAGCACAGGAACATATTGCTATACCTTTTGTTTGGCAACAGTTGGGGTCTGCCACGGAAGTTCTCCTTAATTTTTTCCATGCTCCTCCAGATTTGCGTGACTTTGACTCCAGGCTGCTACAAGTCAAACTCTGTGTTTTTTTGCCCTGTCAGCCTTTTTAGTTCTATACACATGTGGACATAATTTGATAACAACAATATACCATTTAGCATTTGTATGGTAGAGTTTGATGTGCATGTGTTTTAAAAAGTAAAACAAAACATATCTCTCTCTCCTCTTTTTATCAAGATCATTTTCCACCTAAACAGTATTTTAAATTAGTTTCTTCCATTTTTTTGTTCTACATTTCTAACTCACTGCATTTACAGGTTGTGAAAATAATAGTCCATTTGGTTCGGCCAGAATATTTTTTTTTAATCTTTATTGTTGAAAGTATTATAGATGTCTCCTTTGTTTGTTTTTCTCATTGATCCCCTCCACTCTACATCTGCCTCTCCCAAGCCTTCACCACTCTATTGTCTGTGTTCATGGCTTATACATATATGCATATAAGTTCCCTGGTTAATTAGTTCCCACCCTACCTTCCCTCTGAAACTTATCAGTCTGTTCCATGCTTCTATGTCTCTGGACCTATTTTATTCATCAGTTTATTTTGTTCATTAGATTCCACATATGAGTAAGAGCATGTGATACTTATCTTTCTCTGGCTGGCTTATTTGGCTTAGCAGACAGAATATTCTTACCTGGAACTAAAGTGGATAATAAAGAATCTACCATGTTGTTCTGACCAGATAGGTCAATAACTATCCAGCCAGAGCAATATGGTAAATTCTTGGTCCCAGTACACCAAGGTTGTGGGTTTGATCTCTGGTCAGGGCACATATAAGAAGCAACCAATGAATTCATTAGTAAGTTTCTCTCTCCCTTCTCTCGCTCTCCATTTCTCTATATATAAAATCAATACACTTTTTAAAAAAATTTAAGAATTCACCATGCTAACTTTCTTCAGACAACCCAGAGTTCAGTGTGGTTTTATTTAAGGAAGAGGCAGAAATTTAAAATGTGATAAAATGCTTTATAGGTCTAAATTGATTTCAGAATTAAGTTTCTGGACTCCATTGCATATATTGACTAGCTGTGCCTGTTGCCTCTCTAGAACATTTTTTTTTTTGCTTGCTAAAGACAGTCTTGGAAGTATACTTGCACTATACAGAAGAATATCAGTATTTCCAAAGCTTAAATAGAATTTTACTTATTCTGAAATAAGTAAGTGTCTTCATAAAGCTAGTTCTCAAATACCAATTAATGACGTGTCTATTGATTTGCATTAACCCAATTTCAAAGATTATCACAGTGAACAAAATGATGACCACACACGAGTAACCAGGAGATGCTGTGATTTTTAATAAACCATGCTTCCATGGGATCTTTTTTTTTTTTAATCTTCACCTAAGACATGTTCATTGATTTTCAGAGAGAAAGAGAGGGAGAGAGAGAGAGAGAAAAAAATAATTGATGTGAGGGAGAAACATTGATCAGTTGCCTCCCACACAGGGATCAAACCCGAAACCCAGTTATGTGCCCTGACGGGAAATTGAACCGTGACCTCCTGGTTCATAGGTTGATGTTCAACCACTGAGCCACGCAAGCCAGGCTGGGATCTTACTCTCACAGCCTACTGTTGGGTGAATTGATGACTGTCTTTTGGGCATATGTGGTTCATACTCTCAAAGGGTAATAAGGTTTGATACCAGTGTATTCCTAAAAGGTGGAATTATAGCTTTACATGCCTGCAGGGTAAATAGAAGATAAACTTTAACAGAAATACTTTTTTATTATTATCCAGGGGTTACACTGGTCGTTGATGTTAATCAGTGTTTGGAGAAAGAAAAGAAAAGTGATATTTTGTCTGTTTTGAAATCTTCTGTTGGTAATACAAATGATATAATCCCCGAATGTGCTGACAACTACTATGATGCCCTTACGAAGGCAAAAGAGCAAAAATCGAGAAGTGGTAAGCATTTTTGTCATTTAGCACAAGCTGAATATCATTTTGATTATGACAGTTTCTGTGGTATTGTATATTCTTAATTTTAAGACAAATATTGCTTTCAAATTGACATTTCTAAAATGATTTTTATCATCTATGGCAAAGGGAATTATTTAGATGTTTCTTTTCCTTTTTGTGTTTTAGAAAGTGTAATTAACTTGGTGGCTATACATGGTGGCATTATAGACTTGAGAAAGTACAGTATTTAAGGAGATTTTATATAGGTCTCGCTTGTTGATTCATTCCTCCAGTGGTAAAAACTGATGTTTTGCACTAATGTTTCTCTCTATCCTTTTTGACACAAATGATACATGATTGTACAATATTTAGTAGGGGTAAAGAGTAATTTTGAAAATATGGAATAAAGCGCAGTGAATTGGTCTCTAAGGGATTAGAGATCTAATCATTAGATCAATAACCTTGGCAGATATTTATGTCTGTTCAAGCCAATGGCAGATCATGAAATGTTAGCTCTGGAAAGTATTTTTGAGAGCATGAGTTTAATATTCATTTTTCAGATTTAGGAACTCATATTCATGACATCTTGGACAGAAGGAGAAAATGACAAACCCAAGGAGATAAATTTTGGAGAGTTAATCTGTCATTTCTTTAGTAGCTTTTTACTGAGCACCTCTATATCCAGGATCCAGGTAACTCCTGGCTGTAGCTGGTGTTTATTTGCACCACCGCTTATAGGTCAGGTATATAGTACTTTTCACCTTTAGGAAACCACTGTGGAACTTGAGGGGAAAACATGTTTTGTTTGTTTTTTTTGTTTTTAATATATTTTATTCATTTTTTAAAGAGAGGAAGGGCGAGGGATGGAGAGTTAGAAACATCGATGAGAGAGAAACATCGATCAGCTGCCTCCTGCACACCCCCAACTGGGGATGTGCCCGCAACCAAGGTGCATGCCCTTGACCAGAATCGAACCTGGGACCTTTCAGTCCGCAAGCCAACGCTCTATCCACTGAGCCAAACCGGTTAGGGCGGGAAAACATGTTTTTAGTTCAACTGAAAGTCTGTTCAGTAGTATCCTATGTACTTACTTTATTATTTTAAGGTTCAAGACTGAAGGCTTTAATTTTATTTTTTTCTATCATATATGTTTTCTCTCTCCTTTTTTAATTAATTTTTTTAAAATTTCTCTTTATTGTTGGAAGTATTACAGATATCCTCCTATTTTTATCCATTGACCTCCCCTTCACCCGCACCCACCTCAGGCCTACCACACTATTGTCTGTGTCCATGGGTTATGCTCATATTCATATAAGTTCTTTGCTTAATCTTTTCCTGCCCCCCACCCCTTCCCTTTGAGATTCATCGGTCTTTTGCATGCTTTTATGTCTCTGGATCTATTCTGTTCATTGGTTTATTTTGTTCATTAGTGTACTTACTTTTTAAAGTTTGATATTTTTCCAGTTGCAGATTAGACCCTCCAATTCAGCAAATTTCCTATTAATGAGATGTGAGGAGGGCTAGTGGCTACTCTCTCATGGCATCTAGTCACTTTTGAGCCCCTCTCTTCCTTTCATATCTCTTCATCAGGAGTTACCATAGTGTCCCCTACCTTATCCTCCATGGGAAAGAACTGCACAACATTGTTAATTCAGGGGTTGAGTTCCTAGAAATGACCCATCATAATTTCAAATCCATCCTGGCCCCAAATTAGTTTATCCTCTCTTCCTTAAACTTGCCTCTTTCTCTTCCTATTGCTGTGTTTTGGTGAATGGAGTCAGAATATCTCACGGTATCCAGTTCAAAAACCTCCGATTCATTTTTTTTTCCCAAAACAATTTTAAAAAGTTCTGGGGGTTTTGTTAGGGATTGCATTAAAACTGTAAATCAGTTTGAGGAGTATTACCATCTTAACAATATTAAGTCTTCTGATCCATGTACATGCAATGTCTCTTCTTTACATTAGGTCTTCTTTAAGTCTTTCAACAATGTTTTGTAGTTTTCAATGTTGTATAAGGCTTGCATTTCTTTTGTTAAATTTATTCCTATACGGTACTCCTACTTTTGTCCATCCCTATATATTTAATTATGTTGATGCTATTATAAATGTTTTTCTTAATTTCATTTTGGAGTTGTTTATTACTACTATATAGAAATACAATGATTTTTTTATTGCGATATAATTTACATACTATAAAATTCAGTTTTAAGGTGTGCACTTCAGAGGCTTTTATATTCATAAACTTGTATAGCCAACACCACTAGTTAATTCCAGAACATTTTCATTACAGTAAACACCCCCCCCCATGTCTATTAGCCATTGATCCCCACCCCTCAGCCCCAGACAATCACTAGTCTACTTTTTATCTCTATGGTTTTGCTTGTTCTGGACATTTTATATAAATGGAATCATACTGTGTCTGGTTTCTTTCACTTAACATACTGTTTTCAAAGCTTATCCATGTTGTAACATATATCAGTTCTTCATTCCTTTTTGTGGCTGATAATATTCCATTGTATAGGATATGCAACATTTTGTTTATCCATTCATCGGCAACATTTTGGTTATCCATTCATCGATGAATGGAATTTGGATTTTTCACCTCCCACTTTTGGCTATTCTGAAAAATGCTTCTGAGAACATTTGTGTACACAGTTTTACATGGACACATTTTCATACAGTTGATTTTTGTATTTTGATCTTACACAACCTTGCTGAACTCATTTATTCTAATAATTTTTTTAGTGGATTCCTTGGCCACCACCTGTCTGTAAATCAAGTTTTACCAGAACCCAGCCACCCTCATTGCTTTCTGTATTTTCTATGGCAGCTCTTATGCTGCAGTGGCAGGGTTGGCCAGTCTCAGAGACCTAGAACCCACAAAGCTGAAAATATTTACTCTCTGGCCCTGTATAGGAAAAGTTTTCCAACTCCTGTTCTAGAAGGACGAGGAGACACTTTCTAGGCAATTGAAGACTGACTTTCAACACCAGATAAACCTATGAACATTGTTTGGATCGGGGGTGATCAGGGTCATTCTTAATCTCTTTCACCTCTGGTTCTAGGATGTGTGTTCTTTCCCAAACTGAAGTGACCGCTCCTAAGTGGATCACCGAGCCTTATAACTCAGTTTAGCTCTTATATAGAAGTATAATTTTGGTCTAGAAGGCATCTGGAAAGTATACTTCCTTTTAGATTGCTACCACCTCTTAACTAACTGGAATCTTTCTTTTTTATGGTTTTCTCCAAGGTTCATAATTAGTCTTTTCTCTTAGTAACAAGCCAACTACATTTCTTAGGAAAAATACTTGGACCATGGACTGGAGACACCCTCTTCTGCCTCTTCTCTGACTAAATTCAAACTTAATTTGAAAATGATAACAATTCTCTTTTTCTATTATCCACTGAGACCATCCCAACCCAAATCAAGTCTTCTAATGCCAACTAAGGCCTTTTTACATCTCACTTCTTATGCAAATAAGAGAATATATCTGGGTGTGTTCGTTTGTTTTTACCACTTTCACTCCTTCTTTCCTTCTCAATGAGAGAGTTGCCTTGAAAAGCATTTGTGGATCTGACAGCTACTGGTAATTGAAAAAATAATTACTTGTGATCATCCTAATTTGACTGTACAATATGTTTTTGAGGACACCAGTACTTCTAAACATACAACAGCTGTCTGACTGTCCATTTGAAAAGAGACACATCTCTCTTGCTGAGCACTGACAAATAGAACAGTTGAGGGCCACTTAGAGCCAAATTAAGAATCAACACATAATAAAGGGCCTTAACCTTAACTCTGCTTAGTCTAATGTTCACTTGGCAGCAGTTGGTTTAGCTTGGTCTAGGTCAGAGCTTTTTTATTTTTATTGTTGTTTTTAGCTCTCTGGTCTGGGACAGCAAGCATGACCATTCATTTAAATAAACAGATTTCTAAATAGAAAGGGTAGCCCATGGATTGGTGAAGAGGAGATATCCTTCTTGACCAAGTTAAGCCATGACTGCCATAGCATTTTTCCTAGTACACCCCTACCCCCAAATTAAGTTCTTCCAACATTTTTCCCTTGTTTTGTGTGGTTGTATAGAGCAAAGTGAGTCAGAGGAACCAGAATTTTCCTTCTCCCTGCTTAGTGACTTTCCATATGCCATTGTGTACGTTGGATGAGTTGTCAGCAAAGATGAGTCACTGCTGCTTTGGTTTAATGCAGATCACTGGCCTTCTCTAAATAATGGGCTACAGTCCTTGCAGGTCACTTCTCATAAAAGTTGTGGGAGGCTTTCTTGCTCATGGGCCTCCTCTGTCTGCTGTGATGCTGTTCACATTTACCTGAGATGCATTCCTGGTTCGCTTATCCTTCTTTTTGGCCATTTGTGACTCCCACCATCCTCATGAAAAGCTTGGGATCCAAATCTGGCATTAGACATCAGTCTTTCCTTCATCTTGGCTTAGCAGAGAGCTGCTACTAACGTACATAGCATTCATCCATTTTAGTGAGTCGTTTCTAACGATTTTAACTTTGACTATCTGAGTGCTTGATGAAAAGCATCTTCATTAGGTTATATTACACATTGAAGAAACAACATTAAAAAGCTGATGGTGTTCAGTGCTCCTCTCTAGAATGTAACACACTTTTTTCTTTAGTGTCTACTGAAGGTCCATGGCTCAAACTTACCCTGCAGGAGAAATATGATTACTACTACAACATCGACTCAAAAGAGAGTTCCTGGGTCACTCCGAAACCTTGCTTGTGTAAAGAATCATGGCTCATGGAAAAAGAAATTAAGGTAGGATGTTATTGTTTGATGTAAAACTAGACTGTATAAAGATAAGTGTGATTTGTTTTTCTATTTTTTAATCATGGACGTGGTGGGAGGAACTAATTGATTTATTTGAAGGCTGGATGTAGAGCAAAGTCTTTGTGAACTACAGGTGGAAGTGGCAGCGTGGTTAATAACTTTAAGAATTTTTTCCATGTTGGCATAACACCATCAAGCAAATCATTCGTGGCTTATAATCAATCAATCTTCACGTGTTCCTTGACATGAAAGTTCAATTAGGGATAATTCCTTGGTTGTCAGTATTCAAATGTCATTTCTTTCCCCCTCTCAGCCTACAACACAGCTATGTAAGATCCTTTAAAAAGTGAGTGATGGTTCCTGGAGGGAAATACTCTTGAAGGAATGTTCACCAAGATTACTTTGGACTTAAGAACAAAAGCTGTTCCTAAAAGATGTGAAAATTGCTGTTTGAGCCAGGCATTGTAATATATTTAAAGAGAAAAATCTGAGAATAATTGAGCTCCATTTTGAAAACATAAGTAGATCTCACAAATGTAGAGTTTACAGAATTGTTCAAAGTCACAGCACCAAAGATATAGCAGTACTATGGACAGAATCACCAGTACTGTACTTACTAAAACTCAGAGAAGACTGTGGCCTGGGACTACAAGGCCACCAGAAATCCTGGCTGATAAGAAGATAGTGAAGAACATAGTTTATTAACTGATTTCAAATGTTCAAAGTTCCCCACAATTTACAGGAAAATGGCATTGTGGCAATGAATTACAAGTGCTACTTTGTTGGGGGGAAAAATAAACTGTGGGCAATATTTAAAATCCATATGCTATAAATGAGAAGATGTATCAAACTGTGAAGAAGCAGCATCGAAGGGTTAAAATTCAGAGCTGAAAACTGGACATGTGGCATCCAGAGACACCCTGGGCTTACCTTTGTGAAATTGAGCATCAGTCTGTTAGGATTATTAAAAAATGAGGGCCTACACCATACATTTAATTTCTTCTACACAATCTAGAATTACTAATTTTATTCAATCAGCGTGCATATATGTCTTCCCTTAAAGGTATTTATGCATCTTTTATATGATTTCACTTTCAATTATTTTAAATTGAGCACCCATTGATTTCAATCACACTGAATAAGAGGCATCAGCCATGAAGTGAGTCCAGTCTCTGCTTGCGTCTCTCAGAGAACATAAAGGTACAGCCAGTCACAGTCCACATAAAGACTTCTCATCTTCCTCCTTCTTCCTTTTTTCTCATTCATCTAGGTTTTTCCTATCTGCCCATAATGGGGCTTGTCTTTCCTTCTGACACCCAGTCTTTTATTTTCCCTCAAATTTGAGATTTCCTCAAGTCATTGCAAGGGTCTGTCTTCTCTGTCGTGGTCGAGAAAGGCAGCAGAGAAGCCTACGGACCTTGTGGGCACTGCAGTCCTTTCCTTGGCAGCTTGAGGGAGAGCGGAGAGGTGCATATGCTTACTGTAACCTTTCCTGTCCCTTTTATACTCTGTGGAGCTCAGGCCTCACCGCTAGCCAGGGCCAGCGTCATCGGTACATCTCCACCTCCAAATCCTGCGATCATTCAACACCGTTCTCATGCCAACTCAACACAACGTTTAGAGGATTCCAAAATCATGTTGCTAGAAAGAAACTAAGCCAGCTCATCCCTCGGCTCTGGTCAGATCTGTTTGTAAACCAAGCCAGAAAGAGCTATCCGTATCATTTTCTGAAACATAAAATTTCCAGCAGCTGTTCTGTATGCTTCTTTCACTTGATGTGTGAGGAGTAACCATAAGAAATGTCTCTTGCCAGGACATTGTTGAGGAAGTCACAACAGGTTACATCCGTGAGAAGATGTGGTCTGCTCCCGAGGATTTCCTCCTTCGCCTTCAACACACACGCTCAGGAGCCCTCCTTAGGAAAGAGTATGAAGCTAGGAAATCATTTTTGTATGAACAAGAAGAACATGTGGTCAAAATACAGGTATGTGACTCACCTGCCACTAGTTACAGCAAACTGTTCTCCCCCCTGAGAAATGTTTTCTTTGATAATAGGACAATCGACTGCCAGCATTCTAATAAACAAATCTGACTTCAGATTTTTTTCCTTAATCAGTGCCCCCAAGGCTGCTTTCTGAAGGCTCCAGAATGGGAAGGATGTTGAATGACTTCTCACCTGTGGTTTTCGAGAGAGGATTCGGGGGCCCCGTGGATCCCACAGGTCCCCCTGCCACCAGCCTAGTCAGAGCCAGAGCAAACCTCAGATCAGATTTGAAATCCTGTTTCTCTTAACAGCTGGATCTCCTTGTGTCACCTACTTTGCTGTCTCGGTTTCCTGATGAATTGGTTTTTTTAGTGGTTAGTGGATGTTGAGTGGCATCTGAAAAAAACAGAAGAACTAATGAAATAGATTTAGCATCTCCAAGTGTGCCCTCTCCCTTATATAATCTGTCATTCCTCCTTTAGGTCTGCAGGAAAATCCTTAGTCCAACCTGTTTGTTGTGAGTTGTTCTTACCCTTGCATGACTTGTCAGGACTTGCTGGTTGGCCAGAGAGGACCTTGCAGATGTAGATGTTTCTCCTCTGTATTCCCCTGCACCTTCTACCAGCCACCATGCTGGCTTCCAAAAGGCTGTGTGCTTGTCCTTGTTGTTGCATCCAAAGTGATACTGTTATTGATGGGCAGAGTTTGATGAATTTTTGCTTTGGCCAATAACTATGACATTTCCTAACTTGAAAGTTTTTCGTTGAGCTTCTTTTGTGAGACCATTGGTGTACTTATCTGCTTCCCCCACCTAACTATAATATCATTCAGGACAAAAAATGAGTCTTTAAAACTTGTATTCTAGTGTCTTGCATATGATAGGTGCTCGAATGTGTGAATTTGTCAGAGCATAAGATATCAGAAGGCAGAAATGATTAATTTTTTAAAAGCAATTTCTCCTATAAACCTGATACTCCAAAGGAGTTTTCTTATTTTTCAATACGTTTTTCAGTTTTTCCTTCTTTAAACAAATGGCAGGCAAAACACATAGGAAGTGAACAAAAGCATAAAAAGAGAATCATCTACACTGATGCTAAGGCTCTACTTTCATACAAAATTCAGAGTGTCGGATGATGTGACACAATTTGGACCAGCCCTAAGCTCTCCAGTCTTGGGGCATGAAGCAGTGTTGCAGTTGGAAGAGATTCTGAGGAGCCCGCCATGTAAAATCCATCTGATATTAGGACTCAGGGCTAAAGTCATGAGAGGGCTGGGGAAGGACAGAAACAATTATTTGGAGCCTTTTTCCTCCACCTCAGCTGAGGCAGCAGAATTGAAGAAGCCAGCGAACTATGCCCTGCCATGCCTTTCTTCACTTCTCTGACAGTTTTCTAACAAGGAAGGGATGAGGTCTAAAGGCAAGCTATAGACTGGAGATGAATGTGTAGTCAACAGAAACCTGCTAACCCACAAAACCAAAGGACCATGAACCACAGGGGATCATGCTAATCTCATTTCTTGCTAAAGTGGCTGATTGACCCTGAATTAGGGGAAATGATCTGAATGAAATCTAAAGACTTCCCTCCACAGAGCAGCTCAACATTGCCAGCTGGCTGAATCAGCCCCAGACGCAGTAGTCTTAACAAATTCAGAGAGGAAGCTCCCAGGCTGAGGAAAGGACACTCCAGCTCTACCACCCTCCCCCCCCAGTCTCCTCCCAAGAAACTGAATAGTGGTACAGAGAATACATATCCTCAGTAGCTAATTTTATCTCAAGTGCTTATGGAACAAATCAGAAGGTGTCCACGTAAACATGGAAAGTCAAGAAGAATCTATATGGCCATTTTGGGGGTTTTTTCTTCTTTTGTCTTTTAAATAATGGACATTTTTGTCTCATTCTGATTTTTAAAGGGAATAGCTCTTTCATTTCACCATTAAATATAATATTATGATTTTTCTGAGATAGTATTTTTCTGAAGGTTAGGTTAAGGTTAAGAGTATCCATTTATTTTTAGTTTGTTTAATTTATTTAAATTGAAAAGGGGATATGAATTGTATCAAAAGTGTTTTACACCTATTGAGATTATTTTTTTTTATTTTAATTGATTAATTCATGGCTAGGCTTTTTATTTATAAATCTTTGTGCAAACGCAGCTTTGTGTATCTGTTTTCAAACACATTCCTACTTGCATTATATGTGTGTGTATCTAAAAGTACATAGAATTTATATAATACTTTACTAATGTTTTAAGATTTTTGTTTCCATATTCATTGGTAAGATTGCTTATGATTTTACTCTCGTGTCTTCTTTTTGTGTTTGTCATTCTTACAAAAAGGTTTGTCGATCTTATAGGTCTTTTTAAAAAAAACTAGATCTTTGTTTCATTGACATTCCTTACTTAGCTGATTTCAATGTCATTAGTTTCTGCTATTGTTTTTATTCTATTTTCCATCTATTTGCTTTGGGTTTATTTTACTCTGTTTTTCTAGTTCTTGAGGTGGAACCTGAGATTAGTGATTTGAAAATTTCCCCCTGTTCTAATGTATGCATTATTGCTCTGGCTTTTTTTTTTCTTCTGTTTTCTTTTTCCTGCTTACCTGTGGATTACTACATTAATATTTTTAAATTCCATTCTAATTTAGCTATAATGTTATTGATTGTATTTTTTGTATAGCTTTTTTAAAATGTGTTTCTGTTATTTTAGAGAGAGAGGAAGGGAGAAGGATAGAAAGAAACATCCAATCAGCTGCCTCCTGCATGCCCCCTACTGGGAATCAACCCATGCATGTACCTGATTGAGAATTAAACCTGAGACCCCTAGTGTGCAGGTGGACACTATAACCACTGAGCCATGATGGCCAGGGCATGGCAGATTTTTTTATAGCAACCTAAACGCACCAGGAGAAAGAATCACAACATGTATTTTAAGTGCTGAAAGGAAAGAGCTATCACCAGAGAATGTGTTATCCAGCAAAAATATCCTTTAGGAATGAAGGGAAAATCAAGGTGTTCTCAGATGAAGGAAAACTAAAAGAACTTGTTACCAGCATACCTGCTTAATGAGAATGGCTAAGAAAGTTCTTTAAACAAACAAGGAAATGATAAGCAATGAAATTTTGGAACACCAGAAAAGAAAAAAGAACAACCAAAAGAGTAAAAATATGGGAAATATATTTTCCTTTTCTTATTGAATTTTTAAAATTATGTTAAACAGTTAAAGCAGAAATTATAGCACTGTCGAATATGATTCTAAATATGTGGAGGAAATATTTTTAAATATATTTTTATTGATTTCAGCAAGGAAGGGAGAGGGAGAGAGAGATAGAAACATCAATGATGAGAGAGAATCATTGATCGGCTGCCTTCTGCACACCCCCCCATTGGGGATCAAGCCCACAACCTGGGCTTGTGCCCTGACCGGGAATCAAACAGTAATCTCCTGGTTCATAGGTCGATACTCAGCCACTGAGCCACACTCAGCCAGGCTGGAGGAAATATTTAAGACAATTGTATTATAAATGGGGGAAAGTAAATGTATGTGAAGTCAGGTAAGTTTTCCACACTTTGTCAGAGGCCAAGATATAAGTAAAAATGAGGCAGCAGTTTTCATCTATCAGTTTGGATATCAATCTTTTTTTTTTTCTTATATATACCTGTTCAGTGAGACCTTTGAGAAAGAGGTCTCTATCATACACTCTTTGTAAGGCAACCTGACAGTAACTATCAGTTTTAACTTATCAACTATTGGCACAGTAATCCTCTATGTCAGCGATTCTCAACCTGTGGGTCGAGATCCCTTTGGGGGTCGAACGACCCTTTCACAGGGGTCGCCTAAGACCATCCTGCATATCAGATATTTACATTACAATTCATAACAGTAGCAAAATTACAGTTATGAAGTAGCAACGAAAATAATTTTGTGGTTGGGGGTCACAACATGAGGAACTGTATTTAAAGGGCCAGAAGGTTGAGAACCACTGCTCTATGTATTAATCTCTCAATGGAAACATTTATAAAAATGTACAATAATGTGTGTACTAGGTTATTTACTGGAAAAAAAAAAGATAACAATGCCTACCAACAGAGGTATTATTAAGTCATAGTAAAACTGTACTACGGAGTACTGTGTGGTCATTAAAAGATAATGGGGAGGATCTGTGTTTTTATTTGAAATAATATAAATGCTATATATGATTTAGAGGGAAAATAAAGCAAACCTTGGCATAAGACTGGATCCCATGTTGTCAGAAATAAAGGATACATAAACATTTATACACACTTATATGTTTATAGTTTTGTGTACAACAATAGAGTGTATATGTATGCATATATGCTTTACCTATTTCAAAGGGTACATAAAAATTGGGAATTCCTTTAGAAAATAGCCGGGTCGAAGTAAGGCTAGGTACATAGGCACGTTTTACCTCATGCCCTTTCTCTGTGCTTGTTGTTTATCCTAATAGATCTTCTAGGCATTGAGTACAGATTGTTTGCATAGAAATATGTACTATTGCTTTATGTTTTCCTTTTTTGTCAACATGTCGTATCATAGTGTGTATGGTGAGGTACAATTTCCTCTTTGGCTTATGTTGGAGATTTTGCTATTCCTCACGATATAGAACATTTTCACAGTCAATATATAAGACTCTCCCTCATTCTTAACTGTCATGTAACATCCCTGAATATGAGTGCAATCACAGTGTATCTAATTGTTCCTCTATTTGTAAACATTCTGCTTTATTCATATATCTGTTTTAACAAACAGTGCAACAAAAATTCTTATATTTACTCTACACAGGTGCTTGTATTTCCTTAGGCTAGATAAATTGGAAATTAGAAACGCTAGATAGAAAGCTAAATAACTTTAAATTTATATTGCTCAATTCGCTCGAAAAAGGCTCTACACTCTTGTGCTTTTCCTAATTCCCCTCTCCCACCTACGCTTTTGATTCACTGCTTGGCAAGTAGATAAGGTGATAACTTCCCCAAAATTATTCTGACTGTAGTCCAAGGCTTTTTCAAGCTTAGTACCATCCAACATTTTTTGTAGATGTTCCCACATTTTCGTAGAATTTTTTTCTGTGGTTCCTCCTTTCAGTCCAGTGCCAGCTGCCTTTTCTCTTCCAGGATCCCTCTTGGTTTCGGATCCATATGCCTTCTCATTTTTTAGCATTATAGTAGATGTCCTGAGAAGATGTTACCATTGAGGGAAACTGGGTGAAGGGACTCACATAAGACATAGAACTCAATGTATGATTTTTGCAGCTTCCTATGAGTCTATAATTATTTCAGAATTAGAGGTTTTTTTAAGGCACATGTGTCATTTCTAGGGATTTGCATTGAGAGGGGAAGTCTGGAGCTGGTACTCAGTTAATCATTTTTATTCCGTCCTGACTATTTTGTTTTGAATTATTACAAAAATGTATATTATTTTTTAAGTGATAATAAATTCCACATATAATTTTAGAAGAATAAGATAGATTGATATATGCAACCTATTTTTTTATAAAAATCGTATAATGTTTCTATTTGTCCTTTTTAACAAGAAACTTGTATTTCATTTCTAATTTGAAAAATCAGAGAATTGGAGTAAGTTACAAGGATATGCATCAATAAAAAGAAACTCATAAATGGCCTGGAATAAACTTGGAATTGAACAGCTGTGGATTTGATCCTTCTACAGATCTCAGTTTGTGTCCAGCTTTTTTAAATGTTTCCTATAAAAATTATCTTTAATGCTGATAACCTAGTAAAGCTCTGTTGCTGGAGCACCAGTACACTTGGTGCAGGAATAGATGAAATAATGCCTGTCCCATCTCAGCCCTCCTGTTTTCAAGGATCCAGAGTCTCAAGTTGGGAGAGCATCTTCCTGTCCAGTCTGGGCCACAGTGGTCACTTGTTGGATTCAGATATTTATTAGTCATTATTTTGAAGCATCTATATTGTTACCAAAAAAAAATACCAGCACGCAGTTAATCTCTTTGTATGTTTTGGGGTAACTCCGATTTTTTACTACTTCTTGTCACCCAGGGCCTTGGTAAAATTAAGCTTTTGGATGGGACACTGGGCTTCTCAAGCTTGGGATAAGCCTCACCTGTGAGCTGGTGCTCTCTGCTCAGTTTAATGTCCACCCCAGAGATAGTGTTCAGATGCGATTTCGGGGGGAAGGGTCCCGACAGCATTCTCACTCAGTGTCTTGAGAAATCCTCTATTCTTGTGCTTTCTGAAATAAACTGGAAAAGTGTTGTACATAATTAATTCTGTAGCTCACTCTCTTCCACAGGCTTTTTGGAGGGGACATAGACAACGGATGTCATATGTCAGCAGGCGGCAGACATTCGCTGATCATCTTCCCTCTATTGTGAAGGTAAACATCCTTTCTTACCTTACCAAGTGCTTGACTTAAACATTTTCCTTCTGTTTAGTTTTGCTTGTGGAACACAGACTATGGAAGGAGTAGGTATGAGCCTTGAAGCCAGAAGCAAGTCCTGAGTTTGAGTCCCATCTCCACTACTCACTTAGCTGATCATCTACAAGCAAGTCCATTAAACACAATAGCTGGCTTGCGTCCTTTATGTGGTTATGAGAGTCAGATGTGCAAATAACTGGGAAATGCTCTTTCTCCAGAAAGTCCAAATTGATTATTTAAAGTCTGGCAGAAACCCAACTTTATTTCATGTTCCTCTTATCATATTTTCTAATAGTATTTACAGTGCTCAAACTTAACAATACGAAACCTTCATGGGAAGGTAAATGCAAAAGTTAGGATCTGAATCTGGGTGGTGAGCCAGTCCCCCTCAGCTTTGCACCAGGGTGATTGCTCTGACCTCAGAGAAGGAAACGGCACTGTGATGGCCACTGTCTCGGAGCTGGAAACCAGGGGCCCAGGCAGAAGTGGACGGATAGACAACTTAGGACTCCTGGTGAAAGTCAGAATGGGGGCTGGAGAGAGACTGGGATCAGATGAGGTTAGTTTAAATTGTGAGGACACAGAATGACATTTTCTAGATCCATGGTGCTGCAGCTCCTTCATGTCCTGTGCTCTCCATGGAGCATAGGTCTGCTCGCTCAGAAAACTCGTATTCACAGTTGGTCCCTCATGAGAACGCGTTAAATGTTTCTCTGTAAAGACCTCAAGTATATTGGATATATTTAAGAAATGTTGGAAGAAACCCTGGACTTAGTTTCATTTGATTCCCTGACCCACTACAACTTTCAGCAACATGCTTTTCATTTATGGGGATGAAAGCAAAACAGCACAAGGCTACCTTACCTTCCGTACCATAAAGTGTAAAATGTTTTCAGCCCTTAAGAGAAGAAGCAGTGAAAGAAGTAGGAGATGAAGATCAGGCTTTAGGTGTTTACTATGTGGCAGGCTGCTAATTTTTACTTTTTTATCAAATAAAGTATACATATTATTTTTTTTAGAGAGACTGCATAAAAAGACATTAAAGTTCTTTGATTTCTCTGTTTAACGTATTTTTAGATTCAGTCCTGGTTCCGGATGACCAGAGCTCGGAGGAATTACCTTTCACGGCTGCAGTATTTCAGAGATCATGTAAGAGACGTGCATGTGCATTTTTATCCCGGCTGAGCATGAACTAAACGAAGCTTTGTTTCATGTTAGCCTTGAATGATTTTTGTTAAATGGTGAGAATGAATACTAGGACAAAAAAAAATAGGTCTTAGAACACAATGTGATAATATTTGGAGACGTAACAATTTTTATTCAGAACTCAAGTTCAGAGTGAGCCTTCACCCACCAGACTGGTTAGGAAAAACAGAAGAGAGCAAACTGATGTGGGCTAGTTGCCCTAAGAGAAAAGATCCTAATGGAATCTTTTCCAACATCACTAGAACAGTTTTTCCAACTGGTAACTGATTAAATTAGAGAGAAGCCCACAAGGAGGAATTCTTTCAAGATCTTTACAGAAGAGCCAGGTGAACATGCATTGGATCATCTAGGTTTGGTGGTAAAATTCTTTTCCCTTTTTAGAGCTCTTTAACAGTCCCCGTACAATCTTGTTTATACTTTTAGCTGACTTTATCTGACCCTTCATTCAAAAAAAGTGGAAAAATAAACATTGAATCCACCACATCAAAATACTATTATTTCTAAATAGTGTCTATTCTTAAATACCATCAGTTCTTAAATAGGTCTGAATCCTAAAATAGTGGAGTAGATGGGACTCTGGAAGGCCATGACCGGTCTCATTCTTTTGCAGAAAAGTGAAATCGTGAAAATACAGTCACTACTGAGAGCAAGCAAGGCAAGAGATGACTACAAAACACTGGGTAAGTGGGAGTATCCAGAAACAAAGTATGGATCCCTTATAAGCCAGGGGAGGACAAATTATTTCCAACTTAGTCACTTCAGAGACTGCTCCAAGAACAGAGATGCCCATTGTGTCCAGAGGATTTGGGTCACCTTCAGCCCCAGACTCTGAACTGGTATACAAGGGAACGTAGGGTGACATGTTTCCTATTATAAGTGTAAGGGGTAAGTGGAGTGGATGTTATTTCTTCTTCAGAAAGAATGGGGTTGGCATAAATGCTGATATTTTTATATTAAATTTGAGCTGGAATCCAGAATACAATGCAAAAGAGTTAGCCAGAAGATAAGCTTACATTTCAGCTGTTTATTTGCTGGCCTATGATTTTCCCTCCTCACTATAAGAGTAAAACATATCGCTATAAGAAATTTTTGAAATCATATAAAAAGGAAAAAGACATGTACTCACCTCCCAAAGATAACTACAGTCATCTTCCTGTAACTTTGTTCTGGACTTTTCACAGTAGCTATGGTTTTTAAAATAGCTTTTCTTATCTATATATATAAAAGGCTAATATGCTAAGTGTCCCTTCCACCGTCTGACCGGCCGCTATGACACACACTGACCACCAGGGGGCAGACACTCAATGCAGGAGCTACCGAGCTTCAGTGACTTGGCAGTGGCGGTTCTTGGGTGATGCACCACCCCCAAAACCAGAGAGGAGGGAGCCCGATTCCTCATGGGGCCACGCGATTCCACCTTTGGCTGTAGGTTATGTTGTTGCTGGGGCACTGTTGGCCCCAGATCTGGTTTACTGCACACTTGCGTTTGGGTTCCACACCCTGTATGACAGCAACTTTGCAGAGTGCCCTCTCGCACTCCGGGACCCCTGTCGGAGAGCTGGTTTCAGCCCAATCCTCGCAGGCCAGGCCGAGGGACCCCACCTGCCGGAGGGACCCCGGTCACTCCACAGAAGCCCTTTGAGCCACGGTACTACCCCAGGTGCAGCCAGCCAGAGAAGGGACCACAGGAGGTTGGCTTCAGGGTGTGTCCAGGCTGTCTTGCCCAGTCCCACCCCACCGGCCACCTTCTAATTAATTTCCTTTCAATATGCATGAGTCCGTGCACCGGGTCACTAGTAATAGTATAAAGTATTTGTAGAAAGTTTGAAAAAGCAAAATAAAATAAAAAGTCACCCAAGAATAGCAGTCACATTTTGTGCTCTCTCTTTACAGTTCCAGCTCTACATATGTTTCTCACTGGTTTTTACATAGTGAACATTATTGGTTTTTACATAGTGAACATTATTCTTTACGTGCTGAATTTTCAACATTCTAATTATCGCAAGAACATGCGATAAATTAAGAACATGTCCTAGATTAAGTCGAAAATAGTTTGTTAATAAATTTATGAGGATTGCCCAAATTTTTTAAATATTTGACTTAGGCCCCACCAGCGTGGCTCAGTGGTTGAGCATCAACCTGTTAACCGGGAGGTCATGATTCAATTCCTGGGCAGGGCACATGCCCAGGTTGCAGGCTCATTCCCCAGTGTGGGGCATGCAGGAGGCAAGCTGATCAATGATTTTTCTCTCTCATCATTGATGTTTCTATCTCTCTCTGCCTCTCCCTTCCTCTCTGAAATCAATAAAAAATATTTTTTAAATAAATAAATAAATATTTTATTTAGGTCATTCAAAAATAGCTTTGAGAGTGAAAAAAAAAAAAATCATTGCTTGAGTATCTTAGTAATGAAACTGGCCATTGTATTTTCTCTAACTCTGCCTTGTTTTTAAATTTGGGGTTTTTTTGGAGAAAAGTAAAAAGCTGTTTAGAAATTTTCCTAGCATATGCCTAGTAAGTAGTTTAGCCAACACCCTTTATTGCCTAAAGTCTATCTGAATTATGAGAGGAAGTGCATGGCTCCAGAAAGATCTTCCCTGGTCCTTGTTAAGGAAAAGTCTTGGGAAGCTTTAGAGGCCAGGCTCCGCCCCCAAATCTACTGGATAATGCCTATTCCACTAAGTTCCAGTAGGCAAAGCGGAGTAAGGGTAGGTCAGCCAGTCTCTTCAGTGGCATACTTCTCCACTTTGAATTCATGAGATTCAACTCTCAGTGGGTATCTTCAATGTTTTTCATGAGAAGTCTAAGTAGAGGGTTTGTTTTCTGAACCCTTACACACTAAAATGGGCTTGTTTTTGCCTTTGCATGTGAAAGACCATTTAAGTAAAAACAGATCCAGAGACAGAGAAGCATTGATCAGACCATCAAACCTCAGAGGGAAGGTAGGGGAGGGTGGGGGTAAGGGGGAGGGATCAACCAAAGGACTTGTATACATGCATATAAGCATAGCCAATGGACACATTCACGGGGTGGGGGGCAATGGGGGGATAAGGAACATTTGTAATACCTTAATCAATAAAGAAAAAGAAAGGATTAAATTCTCCAAATGAACACAGGCTGATTTTCATTCTAGGTAACATGTTTTTGTGGGTAATGCTTTTCATTTACTTACATTTTTTAAATTACAAAAACAAAAGTAATTCCAGTTTAAAAATCTGGGTGATTTTATTTAACCTGTAGAGGTGGATGAAAACTATGTTAGTGAATAAGTTAGATCTGAGCTTCTCTGGCCTTTGGCAAATAAGGTGGTTTCATGGTAACTGAAATGTAAATTGTCATTTCTTTCTCAATTATCTTTACAAAGCTAAGGCATTTTTTTTCTGTTCTGAAAAAGACCACTTTTCTTAGTCATCCTCCATTTTCACCCATTCCCTCTGGAAAGATATTGAATGAATTTAAGCTTGGAAGTTGCTAGAACTGCAGTGAAGCCAGTAAGTGCTGACCATGAAAGTCTTTGATTTTCTAACATTAAACCAGCACAGGGTGGTATGAAGACGCCAAAAAAGCCTACTGTTGATTGGAGAAATATTAAATGTGAACCAAAATAATTGGTAATGCTAAAATATTTGTTTCTAACTGGCCTATTCGAATATGAAAAGATACACAGTCCTTAGGAGCAGGGATAGACTTTAGACACGAATGAGATGGCCCAGTTCTCTCAATTTCTCCACATGAATGAGTTCTGGTGCATCGCGCAGGCTTTCTCAGGAATGGTCCTGTCAGCAGCAACATCTTTGGTAGAAATGAGAGGAAAATAAATTCACAAAGGTCCTCATGATCCAAGGTAACGTCTCCAAAAAAGATCATCCAATGTGGCAAAATAGTAACCCAGACGTCTCTAGATTTGGTGGTTCATGCCATGCTGTTAATTGTTTGTGGTGTTGGTTGAGCGCTTTTTATTTTTTGAGTGTCAGAACAGCACACAACCACGCTGGGCATAAAAAAAAAAAAAAAAAAGAGATGGGCTAGGGCCTTCCATGTAAAGGAGAGGATGGCTGTTGAGGTTGCCATGACTGGGCTGGACTAGCAATCATCATTGAAGGTCCAGTTTATTCTCACAGTTTACCAAGATCTCACTAAACACCTTAAGAAATATGCTTTTTAAAAAGTCTGTGCCAGCATAATTAACGTTCAAGGCATGAAGGGAAAGGCCCTTTAGAATTTACATAGATGCCTCTGTCAGCGAGAGAGAAGCTGGTCTCCTGGGCACTGAGCGTCTTCCCTTGGTCCATGAAGAAAGAACAAGAACCAAATTTCAGTTATTAAAATCTTGTTATTTCTGCCAAGTAGAACCTGTATCCTCCTTGTCATTCCAGTGGCTTCTGTTTGGCCTTATAGTTAGTTCTCCCTTCAGCAGCCTTTTCTAATTCGCCTATCACCTAGTTCTTGCTCCTTTCCAGAGGTCTTCTGGGCTGAGAGAAACCACATTCTGCTTCCTGCAGCAAAAGCACAAATCTCTTATCTGGCTGAGCCACAGGCCCTCAGAACCGAGGTAACTTAAACACTGACATTCTTTCCCAGGCTCCTCATCAGTAAGGCGCTATCTTCTCAGTGCATGAGTCCTGGAAACAGTGTAAGAGGCGGCTGATAAGTGAGTGTTAGTAACTGGAAAGTAATGAGGCCAGACATTACCAGTGCTTTGCTTTTATTTACATGATCAGTTTTCTTGTCCAGATTTTACATGGGACAGAACAATTCATTCCAAAGCCCAAGTCATTCCATTGCTGTATTTTTCTGGTAATGCTTTATTTAAAGACCTGGTTTCTTTCCTATTGGTAGTAATCCCAAGCATGCCCAAATAAAACATGCCTGTTCTTTTCCCTGCAGTTGGCTCTGAAAACCCACCATTACCGGTAATCCGCAAATTTGTGCACCTATTGGACCAAAGTGACTTGGATTTCCAGGAGGAGCTGGAGGTTGCACGATTAAGGGGAGAAGTGGTGACCAAGATCAGGGGCAATCAGCAGCTGGAGAAAGACCTGAACCTAATGGACATCAAGATTGGGCTCCTGGTGAAGAACAGGATCACACTGGAGGTGGGTAGGGGTTGTGGGACTGCCGGCTCCCAGAAGAGGGAAGATGCCTGTGTACTGGTCCACAGCACTCTGGTCCAGATGAGCTCATTTGAAATCCAGAATGAGTAGTTCAAAGTTCAGTTCCATTTGCATTACAGAGTAGTGGTTCTCAGACTGCGAAAGTCTCCTGCCCCCTTTATAGCATTTCGTCAGGCACCAGTCGGAAATGAAAATTCTATGAAATTAAACCTACTTACATGTGTACCTTCATAACAAGACTAAGTCCTTTATATAAGTAAAAGAGATAAATAAGAAGAAAGTAATTTACAATTAACACATACTTCCAAACAAAAGCACACAGGCCCGATGCCGTTAGGAGATGTGATGAAGTGGCTGGAGGCTGGGGCCTCTTCCCAGAATAACCGCAGAGGGAGCTGCAGAGGAGCCTGGCCCATGGGGTGGTGGGGCTTTCGTTTTCCAAAATGGACATCAACTCTGCAAAGTTCAGAATAGGCAGAGTGTTTATGTAGAATTATGGTCCTAGAAAATTAAGTGTACGTTAAAATTGTGGAGGATGTGTGTTGTGCTTATATGTCAAACAGTTAGGTTCTAGGCTCAAATAATTACCCGGAGAATGTTTGCCTGTGAATGACTGGCCAGCAGTACATTCAGACTCCAGCCATGCCAGATGTGGGAAAGTTATCTACGCAGGACAGCAGGGCACCTGTCATCCCTCACCCACACCTGCTAGAAGCCTATCGTGCTTTCCAGTCGTTAAGTTATTAAAAAATATTTTTACACATTTCCAGAATGGTCCCTACAGAGTGGAACTGCCCAGTCATAGACTCTAACTAAAGAATTCTGTGCTTTCGGGTCTGTGTGAAATAGGACCGTGTCAGAGCTCCTGGAAACAGTGAAAAGCTGTGTCCCTCTTTCTGTGCTGCATTCATTTCCAGGGAACTGATAGGACCTTCCTGAAGCTCTGAGCAGGCTGCCCTGGGGCGGATGGGGAGCTGGCTTCAGGGGCCGAATATGTGCTTCTGGAAAAGTGGGAGGCAAGCAGCCATGGGAGCTACAGGCTCATGGAGATAACAATGACATAAATAGTTGAAGAGGAAATAAGGAAACTAGATTTAATGTTCTTCATTTAACTCTATTTTCATTATTTTATCCAGAAAATCAGCAATACTGTTTTTCTTATGAAATGTTTATATTGTCTGACGTAAATGAGAACTTTTAAAGTGTCATATAATCCAGAAGGTCTGTCGGAGAATGCCTTTTTTAGCCATGAAGTTGTAAACAGGAAGTGCCTTCCCAAAAAAAGACTTACTTACAAAACAGAAAACAGTAGGGATAATATGTAGTTGTGGAAATACAATCATAACAGATTGTCAGATCTTCATGAATGTTATAAGTTTTTTTAAGTATTTCTAATTGATAAAGGTAATTTTCCAGCTTGCGTTTTCAAACACTTAGTATTTATCAAACACTTATTAGAAGTTAAACTAATGATTATTGAATATGTAGTCGTTAGCCTTATCACTGTGATAGCATGTTTAGTGTT
The DNA here is from genome assembly GCF_014108235.1 of Myotis myotis. NCBI lineage: Eukaryota > Metazoa > Chordata > Mammalia > Chiroptera > Vespertilionidae > Myotis > Myotis myotis. The sequence continues at coordinate 41,216,632 of NW_023416357.1, forward strand.
GATGACATTCAGAATAGTGCAGTTGAAGCGTGATTATAGTGGTGAAGCAGTGAGGAAACAACCTAACACAAATAGAATTCGTTTAACATGCATGTTATGCAGTGTCTAAAAATAATTTTTTTGAAGAACATTTAAGGGCAGGGGAAACAGTTCGCAATATAATGGGGGGAAAATAGTACCCAAAACAGGACAATTTCATTTATTGTACTATATTTTATATTTCAGAAAAGCCAGAAGAACAAAAGTTAAGTGATTTTTCTTTGGATGATAGAACTAAACTTACCTTCTTTATCTTTTTTTAACACTGAGCATGTGTTTAGTGAGAAGAAAAGATTGTAAAGGGAAGTAGACTAGTTCTTATAGAGCAACTCCAGCTCTCCTAGTAACAATGTGTCTTACAATACTTTTAAAATTTGCATTCCTCCTAGAAGTCTGAAAAAGTCAATCATATTTAGTATTATCACAAAATTGTGCAACTATCTAGTGCTAGAACATTTTTATCACCTCATAAAGAAACCCCAAAGAAAATGTTCAGGAATTAGATAGTATTGATGGTTGCACAACGTTTTGAATGTACTAAACACCACTGAATTGTACACTTGAAAAGGATGAATTTATAAAGCATGTGAATAATATTTCAATTCAAAAAACAAAAGAAAAAATACCCATATTCATTCACTGTCGCTACCTATTATTCCCTTCCCCAGCCACACAACCAATAATCTGCTTTTTGTCTCTATAAATGTGCCTGTTCTGGATATGTCATATTAATGGATTCACACAATATGTGGTCCATTGTGACCAGCTCTTTCATTTAGCATAGTGTTTTTGAAGTTCACCTATGTTGTAGCATGAGTCAATATTTCATTCCTTTTTCTTCATGAATAACATTTCATTGTTATATACCACATTTTATTTATCCATCCATCAATTGATAGACATTTGAGTTGTTTCTTCTTTTTCACTATTATGAGTAATTCTGCCAAAAGCATTCATGTACACGTTTTGTGTGGACATATGTTTCAGTTCTCTTGGGTATATACAGTGATTTTCAACCTTTTTCACCTCATGGCACACATAATTACTAAAAGTCTGTAGCACACCAAAAAAACATCTTTTTTGCCCATCTGACCAGAATATAGGTATAATTTTGATTCATTCACATTGGAATAGCTATAGTTGTGTTGGCTATTGTCATTTTTTTTATTTGACAGTCTAAGGGGGAAAAGGTCAGTGCTTCTGGCTAAATAGTCAGGTACTGCATGTTTTAGAAATTCTTGCCGCACACCAGTTGAAAATCACTTGTATATACCTAGAGTGAAATTAGTGGGTCATATAATAACTCTGTGTTTAACTTTTGAGGAACGGTAAACATGTCTTTCTAAGTGGCTGTATATTTTACAGTTTTACCAGCACAGTATGAAGTTTTCAATTTATCCACATATCAACATTTGTTGCTGTCTTTTCCATTGTAGCCATTCTAATTAGTATGAAGTGGTATCACATTATAGTATTGATTTGCATTAATTTCCCTGATAATCATTAATATTGAGCATCTCTTTATGTGTAGATCTTCTTTGTGAAAATGTCTGTTGTCATCCTTCGTCCACTTTTGATTGGGGTTTTTGGTCTTTTGCTTTTTTTGAGATGTAAGAGTTCTTTATATATTGTGGATCAAGTCTCTTATTTGATATATGATTTGCAAATATTTTCTCCCATTCTGTGGGTTGTCTTTTTACTTTATTGATAGTGTCCTTTGAAGCACAAAGGTTTTAGTTTGTATGAAGTCCAATTTATTTGTTTTGTCACTAGTGCTTTTGGTGTCATACCTAAGAAACCATGGCCTAATCCAGGGTAACAAAGACTTATACCTAGGTTTTCTTTCAAGAGTTTTATCGTTTTAGCTCTTACATTTAGTTACTTGATCTCTTTTGAGTTAGTTTTTGCTTATGGTATGAAGTAGGGGTCTGACTTCTTTCTTTTGAATGTGCCCATCCAGTTGTCCCACCATCATTTGTTGAAAAGACAATTTTTTCCTTATTGAATTGTCTTGGTGCCTACCTTAACGCTTAAGAGCAAATAAGTGAAACTTTGGAGAATAAATATTACAAGAGCCAAGTTCACCTGCAAGCTGGATTTCCTTAATTTGTTTAACATTCTCTATTCCCTTGTTTCTTCATAAGGGAAACATGGAAAATTAATCTTTTCAACTATGGGTATGTCTGGTGTATGTGATGGGAAGAGGTAAAGAGTATCAAAGTATAAAAATATTTTTATAAAAATTTTTTCCAGGATGTAATTTCACACAGAACGAAGCTGAATAAGAAAAAAGGTGGAGAAATGCAAATACTGAATAACACTGACAACCAAGGAATCAAAAGTTTGAGTAAGGAGCGGAGAAAAACACTAGAAACATATCAGCAGCTGTTTTATCTTTTACAGGTGAGAACACTTTATTTCACTACTAGAGGCCCGGTGCACAAATTCATGCACCAGTGGGGTCCCCGGCCTGCCTGAGGGATTGGGCTGAAACTAGCTCTCCGACATCCCCCGAGGGGTCCCAGATTGCGAGAGGGCACAGGCTAGGCTGAGGGACCCCACTGATGCACTATTAGGACCAGGGATGGACGCGAGGTTGGCCAGCCAGGGAGGGGCCGTGGGAGGGCTCCAGGGTGTGCTGGCCCATCTCGCTCAGTCCCAATTGGCCGGACCCCAGCAGCAAGCTAACCTACCGGTCGGAGCGTCTGCCCCCTGGTGGTCAGTGCACGTCATAGCAACTGGTCAACCCGTTGACTGTCTGCCCTCTGGTGGTCAGTGCACGTCATAGCAAGCGGTTGAGCTGCCTTAGCATATCATTAGCATATTACGCTTTGATTGGTTGAACGGCCAACCAGATGGCCAGACACTTAGCATATTAGGCTTTTATTATATAGGATGAGTTTTGGGTAGATACTGTGTTCTATGTTTGTGGTTTATAGTGGATCTTTCCCCATGCTAAAACTGGAATAGAGTTTAATCTTATATGCTTTGAAAGCCTAAGTACCAAGTACTATTCTAGGTTCTTTACATACATTATCTCATTCAATTCTTACTGCAACCTTAGAAACCATTAGGAAGTAATTGCTGTTGTTTTTCCTAAATTACATATGAGAAAACTAAGAGAGCCAGTAAGTGGTAAAACAAGGGCTTTGGGACCCAAGTAGTTTGTTTTCAGAGCCCATTAGCTTCATGACTATCTTATACTACAGTTATCTACAGAAACGGAATAAATCTGATAATAATATAAGCAGATGCTGATAACCATGAAAAAATTAACTATCTGAAAAACAGGTGTTTACCAGAATCAGTCTGTCCTTCTTCTGAGCAAAGAGCCAAAGAGTTTGGATTAGGGAAATAGTGTATCTTTTTATTTCATTGATTTCATGGCATACCTCTAATCTGAATGAACAGTAATTCTCCGTTGCTTCCAGAGTGCGGTTGTGAGCTGATAAGCTGAACTGATTATGGTTGGACTCTGGTGGACCAGTTGCTGTTTTATTTGACCATTGATTCAGCTTATCTGCCCAACCACAAGGTGCTAAAGGAAACTGAGTAAGCGACAGTGATAGATGTAAACAAAGCCTCCCCTTCAGCAGGAAAACTTTCCCACAAGACTTGGATCAGCAGTTCTTCCTGGAGAGTCAGGTGTTCCTCTGTGTGGGCAGCTGCTGTCAGTGGTGATGCCTGAATCTGTGTGTGAGGGTGCCACTGACATGAGGTGTACACAGAACATGTTAGCCAAACCATAAATAAGGGGTGACTAGACCCAGTGAGAGAAGAGATGTTAATTTTGATAATTCTCTATTTCGAATAATAGCTTGGAAAAAGAGATGTAGTGCCACAGAGGGCCACAGTGTGGCAGCATAGAAGGGGAAAACAAAAAAACACACACGTTAAAACAGAATTGTCCATGGAATCCAGGGCTTAATACCAGCAGCCTTTCCAGAAAGGAAGGGGGTTCACACTCAACAGGGAAGGGTTTTTGGCTGCCTAAATCAGGTTAGTAGTTATCCACCAGTTGGAAATTTAATCTTAGACATTTGTCATTTTTCACATCCACAAACTTCTAAGTGTATGAAGCTGCTTTGATAGAATTTGTGTCACAGGGAAAGTCATAATTTAGTCATTAGCCTACGGCTTGTATTGTTTACCCTGTTACATAAGTGGAGGCAGATGAATGGAAAAGAGGAAAGACACAGGAGCATGTTTAGATTAATTCTACCAAATTTTATTTCCCCCAAAATAAAAAAACTGATAGTCCCAGGACACGACCATTTGGTTGAACCCAGTGAATTGTCTCTTCTAATCATGTATTTTCCTTCACCTTTTCTTTCTCTCCTTTGGAGACCTTAGCCCAAGATCATTGAAGAAACCATATAACAGCAAATGACCTGGATTCCTTTGGCCTTTGGATTATGCCTTGGCAAGAATTATTAGCCACAGTAACCAATCAGCTAATATAGGTTGGGTTTGTCTCTGCAGTGTGAGCCTAAATTTAAAGGTTTTAGGGCATCTGAGAGCAATGAGCAGTGGGCTTCTTTAGCTTTAGAGTAACTTTCTCAATCTCATATGCTTTGCGTGGGAAAAGAATCTCTACAGAGCTATAAAGAAACAGTTGTCCTGAGCTGCTTATGCATAACATTTCAGCCAATTTGTTATAGGCTTGAAAGTAAATCTAGGTAGTGAAGTAAGCTAGCATTTGGATTTTCTTTAAAACACTAAAGCCAAACTGCTTGAGCAGAGTTGTCTCTTGATGTCCACCAGGGATTGATTCCAGGACCCCCAAGGTTACCAAAATTCACAAATGCTCAAGTCCCTTATATAAAATGGGGTAGTACTTGCATATAACCTAGGCTTATCCTCCCGTATACCTTAGTCATCTCTATATTACTTATAATACCTAATGTAAATAGTTGTTATACTATAGTATATGGGGAATGATAACAAGACAGAAGTCTGTACATGTTCAGACTGTATATGGCCATCATGACCTAATTATAGAGTTACACGTCAGCAACAAAGTAATGTTTTTCCGAGTATTATGTATCTGGTTGGTTGAATCCACCGATGCGGACCCTATGGATATGGAAGGCCGACTCTATTCCAGATGAAAATTAGTTTCTGTGTATGGAAAATGTTCCTTTCTCATCACAAGGAAGATGAAAAGTGCCGGGGTCCAACCCCAGCATGTCCAGGGGTCCCCAAAGGTGTGGATGGAGTCAGCGAAGAAGGAATGACACAGAGACAGCGTTCAGTTGATCAGCAGCCTAGCCAGGATCTCTAGCCAGGATCTCCAGCCAAGTTCTGGTCTGGATCTCCAGCGAAGTTCTGCTTAGGATCTCCAGCCAGGTTCTGTGTCCATGTTCTCTTGCTAGGTTCTCCAGGTTCTCCAGCCAGGTTCTGTAGCCATGTTCCCTCGCTAGGTTCTCCAGCCAGGTTCTGTCCAGGTTCTCCAGCCAGGTTCAGTCACCAGGTTCTAGTCAGGTTCTCTTGCCAATTTCTGTAGTCAGGTTCAGTCCAGGATCTTTTGCCATGTTCTCTCGCTAGGTTCTGTCTCTAGGTTCTGAGGCCAGTTTCTGTCCAGGATCTTTTGCCATGTTCTCTCCAGTGAAGTTCTTCTGTCTCTAGAGAACGTTCTGTGTAGGTTCTGTGCCTAGGTTCTGTCTCTCTTCGTTCTGTCTTCTTACATCTGTATTTATACCAGTTGATTCCAATCCTATCAATCTCTATTTCAAAGGTTAGGGCGTTTCTTATCTCCATTCCAGGGAGTAAAGATTATGTAGCTTAAGCATGATTGTTCGTAGTTAAAGTGATTAATTACCCACCTGGCACTTAGTTAAGAGGTTTTATTCCCTCCCTAACTTCAGGGGAAAATCCCTACCTGGGGAAACAACCTTTCTCAGAGACCTTGGTTAAAACACATAGTGCCAAGAAGGTGAGCAAACATATTAAGAACAGTATACCATATATGCCAGGTCCCTTGAAACAGCAAGCATGGACCGGCTCCCGGCAGAAAAGGAGGAGGATTTCTCTGTAACCTAAGATTTATTTTTTTCTCTGCTAATTACCTCCATCTGGTTGGTGTAGCTGCTGGAGAAAAACCCTATGACTGGTACTACATCTCACAGACTCCAGCTGAGCACTCAGGGCTCCATTTCAGTGTTTTTTAAATTCTTGTCAATATTTAAGTTTTCTTTTTTTCTTTGTTAATTTCTTCTGGCATTTCCCCCATCAGCTGTCCTGACCTTCACCTCTTTCTTTAACCTGCCTGCTTCACGCCTAAGTTCTCATTCCTTGTAACGCATTATGGCCATCCCACTGTCTTCACATTCAAACATATCCTTTTCTTTTTTATTTTCAGTCTCAGAATAGGGGGTGTTTCCTTTTATTCATTCATCACTTCTTCTAGGACAGTCTATTTAGCTGGGCCTTTTCAGATACCAGATTCTATTTGCCACCCCCTCTCTCTTCTGTGTTTCGAAAATAAACATTCATGTGTGGCTCAAAATGGGTAACAGTGTAAAGTATGTATGTTTCATTAAATATATCACATAGCATATAAAATTTAAATCCTCTCATAACTTTCTAATGTAACTTCCTATATTATTACTATGATTACTATTAATATTAGCTGATAACTTTTAAAGTCTTACTTTGTGCCAGATACTCTTCTGTTTGCTGTATACACATTAAGTCATTGACAGGGAACTGGATATTCTTCTCTGATTTAATAATATATTAACATACAGATTTTAGATGGTTTTTTTCTTTCTCCCTCTTTTGTTTCAGACCAATCCTTTATACCTGGCTAAGCTGATTTTCCAGATGCCACAGAACAAGTCCACTAAATTTATGGATACTGTTATTTTCACACTATACAACTATGCTTCCAATCAGCGAGAAGAATATCTACTCCTCAAGCTTTTTAAAACCGCTCTGGAAGAAGAAGTAAAGTATGTATATAAATAATCCTTAGAAGTTATTTATACCTATTAAATATATCAAGTTTCTTAAGAAATTTCTACATCATTATAAGTTATGCAGGTACAACTTTCCTCCACCAGCGATATCTTTTCTAATGCTAAACTAACTTTCGATTCTATACAACTGAAAATCTAAAGCTTTTTTGAAAGTCAGTAAGAAAATTTAGCTTAATTAAAATTATGTAAGTAATAAAGCCACAAGATAAGGATCTCTGCTAAATAGTGTTCCCTTCTTACTGAAACTTAAGCTTATTTTTGCTAATTTGCTAATTTGTTTTCTCAGTAAATGTAAAAAAATAAAGTGTAGGTAACTATAATGAATGGACAAAAAATAATAATAATAACACACACAAAAAAAAAATCAACACATGAGGAATGCCCTTAGCCAACTAGATGGACCTTAACTTTCTTCCTGACTTCTTGACACCTAAAGCATATTAGCTAGGCCCTCTGCCCTCAGGGTGTCTATAAACCAGCAAGAGAAATAGAATTCATGAGAAATAGTAATGCTGGGCCGAAGAATAAGGTAAGAACTAAATGAATAAAGCATACAGTGTAACATCAGAGGGATGGTAAGAAGTTTCAATTCGGTCAGTTGATAAAGATATTATGGAAGGGGAGGTAGTTGGCCCAAAGCCTTGAAGAATACCTATAGTTTTATAAGAAGAAATGGAAAAAGGAAATAAGGCACAGTGATGATAGAAGCAGCATGGGCAGAGGTACAAGAAAAAGAAGATTAGTCTCTCCAAGATGTGACTTAATTAGTGACTATTAGTGGTTGAGCCAGATCATGGAAGATAGTGAGGACAGGACCACCTGATGAGCCTCTTACTCCCCAGGAAGCTATAAGGTTTTAGAGAAGGGATGTGGACATGACCACATTGGGTTTAGAAGATTGACCAGCTGGCCATGTATGAACAGGGTGAATTGGCACTACACAGATCAGAGAATGAGAAGGAGAAAGATAGTTTGTGCTTTTAACATACTCAGTAGGACATGGATGAAAATATTCAGCAGAAAACTGGAAATTCAAGACTAACTCCCAGGAAAGAGATGGGGAATAGATATCAGATCAAAGGATAGGCTGCAGAGATATGGTCATTGCAGTTGTGCCTGAGCGAGATCTGAGGAGAGAACATGTAGAAGGTGAAGGAAAACAAGCCAAAGGTGGGAAGAGGAGACAGCAAAAGAAACAAAATGAGTGACTAGGTAAGACCCTGGCACTCTGAGACCCTAAAGGGAAAGCCAGTGGAAAAGGGAGACAGTGGTCCAGTGGGAGGAGGGGGAGAGGTTGCTCAGAGATGGAAGGTTGGAGAGAGGGAAGGTCAGAGAGTTGGCAATCAGAAATAAAGATTTCTCGCAGCCCTGTGATGGAGCCAGAAGCCACATAGCCTAGAATTTGAGTGGGACTTAAAGAAGTGGAGATAGTCCATTCAGTCAAGAAAGTTATTTTTGAAATTTGGTAACTAGAGAGGACACAGTACTTGTACAGTGTCCCCCAGTGTTATTAGTCTTGGTCCATTTTCAGTTCCTTCCTGCCTCCTAGATTGAGATTACGGCGGAGAACCTATTTTTAAACCCTTAAATTTCTCAAATCAGAAACGTTCATCTTATAAATGATAGCTTCCTTTTAAGTCATACTATCTTTGATCGTCAATGGAGAAAAATATAGCCCCAGGAAGCCCTCGCCTGCCCGAGAGAATATACATTGTTTAAAACTATCCACAGAGGCAAACCATTTTGTTTTGGGTTGGGCTTTTTTTAGATCAAAGGTGGACCAGGTACAAGACATCGTTACTGGGAACCCTACAGTCATCAAGATGGTCGTCAGCTTCAACAGAGGCGCCCGTGGGCAGAACACGCTGCGCCAGCTCCTGGCTCCCGTGGTGAAGGAGATCCTGGATGACAGCTCCCTGGTCATCAACACGAACCCTGTGGAGGTGTACAAGTCTTGGGTGAACCAACTAGAAACACAGACTGGAGAAGCCAGGTAACAAAGCCAGGAAGATGTTGTTTTCCAATCATGCTTCATGATCATTTTTACATGTGTATTACATATATTCTTAAACTCTGTCAAGCTCTGTTAAAAGAACAAAACGTACTGTACAAATTCCATTCAATCCAAGATGTTACTACCTCCCTTTAACTTACGGTGCAGGTCACATTCTTAGAGTACTGCTCATCTTGATAGTACACTCTGTTGTAACATTTCAGTACCAGTTGATCCCCCATAATCCTCTCCCTTGGTTATTCTTTGTGTGTTTCTAAACTAGATCTAGAAATGGTACACCTGACAATACATACTTTTTTAGACTTACCAAGTGAGTAACTTTAACGCGTAAGCATCAACAAGCCAGGGGGTTTTTTAGATCTAAGCAATCCCAGTTTTTATTGCCTGCAAAAGGATGCCTTGTGAAATCATGAAGATATGCACAGAGAACTCTGGTTGTCATAGCAGCATTTGTAATAGCAAAAGTTGGGCAAAGTCAAAATATTTAGCTTTGGGGAATTTGTTAAATAAAGGTTTGTGTGACATAATGGAGTAGTCAGTAACTATTTGGAATCATGGCACAGAAATCTATTTATTGGCATGGATAAATGTTCACAATTTAGTTTTCAGTTGCAGTTAAATACAGTGACTCATTTTCTTTAAAAGGAAATACTTGTACACACACACAAATACACAAGTACACATAGGATCTGTATGGGGAGTGTATGTACACGAACTGCATTTTTCCCATGAGTGTGAGAGGCCCATATACACATGTGCATAGATGGAGGACCCAGAAAACTGTGGACTAAGATATGAAAAGTAGTTTTCTGTAAATTGGTATTTTTTTTCTTGTTGGCTTATATGCAGTTCTTTTCTGTAAAGGAATTTTTAAAAAGAGGAAGAAAGTTAACTGGATCTGCCAGTTACTTTGCCCGAAGAGCTCAAAGGGAGAGCCTGGAATGCCCTGCTCCCCTACTGGCATGTGAGGCTTCCCCTCACTTAGCAAACCGTTCGTCCCTGGAGTCAGTGGGCAAAGTCCAGTTCACTATACAAAGCTTAACTATAGGATCAACTTGGCAAGGATACAAATGCTTGTACCTACACCCCATAAAATTGCAAGCCCTTGTGTTTTCAGCAACCTGCCTTACGATGTGACCGCAGAACAGGCTCTGACATACCCCGAAGTGAAAAGTAAACTGGATGCATCCAATGAGAGCCTGCGCAGGGTCACCGACAAAGTCCTGAACTCCATCATTTCCTCCCTTGATCTACTGCCGTAAGTTCTGTTATTAGCAACTTTAGCATTCTTTGCTGAAAGTTCTTGAAATAATACGTAAAATAAATCCCAGTAGTGAAGATAGGAATTTTCTCTCATATTATATTTACCGTTTTAAACATTTGCCTACATTTGCATTTTAAATTCATGACTATTCTCCAAAGAGGAAAGTGTACAAACCCGTATTAAGTTACTGTCATCCATGGAAGTCCTTTGATTCTGTTACCATCTCATGTTATGTTTAATTTTAGGAAAATGCTCAGCTTTCGTTGACTGGAACAATTGCTGTGTATTCCTTTCTCACTTAGGTTTTTTTCCATTACTTTCTTTTGTCATCTGTTTTACATGTAGTTATGGATTGAGGTATATAGCCAAAGTACTGAAGAATTCAATCCATGAGAAATTTCCCGATGCAACAGAAGATGAGCTATTAAAGGTAGATGTTCAAGGGTAATCTCACCATAGCTTCTCTTGGGGGTATGAGCCAAAATTACCAACACACCATTTTGTAAGATTTCTTTCACCTTCTATGACTATTTATAATAAGCTGCAGGTCTATTTCTAACAATTATTGTAATTATTGATTAAGGAGATCTTACACATGATTGAGATTCTTTATATTAGATCATTTTGGGGGCAGTAGCATATTTTTCACCAAAAATAATTTTGTTAGCTCTATTAATGAGTGATTATATTCACTACCTTTATTTAACTCCTTGTATTAGAAAATAATTTGCTTTCTTGGGAAACGTCAATCAATGTTTACTTTCGAAAAAAACCCAAACCCTTGAGTTTTCTCTCTTAAAATAGTCTTCTCCATCACTCCAGATTGTTGGAAACCTCCTGTACTATCGGTACATGAACCCAGCTATCGTAGCTCCGGACGGCTTTGATATCATCGACATGACGGCCGGTGGTCAGATCAATTCTGACCAGAGGAGAAACTTGGGAACGGTGGCCAAGGTCCTTCAGCATGCGGCCTCCAACAAGCTGTTTGAAGGAGAAAATGAGCATCTCGCATCTACAAACAATTATTTATCAGAGACGTATCAGAAGTTCAGGTGAGAGGGGTCATTTTGGAGAAACTTGCAAAGTGGTGCCAAAGAATAATGTATGTTCTGTGTTCAGAGCTAGAGTTGGGGGGCAGGAACCTCGGGTGGCCGCGTGCACTTCTACAAGTGAGCGCTGAGGGGAAGAGGAAGAGGGGCAAGCAGGCTGGGTCACTTCTGTCTGGTGCTCCACATCCCACCTCCAGAGCCCTGTTACATTGATTTATCCCCCTATGTATGATTTTCACTCATTGACAAAATGAAATATTTACTCTTGGTGGCATGCTATAGGCCAGTGATGGCGAACCTTTTGAGCTCGGCGTGTCAGCATTTTGAAAAACCCTCACTTAACTCTGGTGCCATGTCACATATAGAAATTTTTTGATATTTGCAACCATAGTAAAACAAAGGCTTATATTTTTGATATTTATTTTATATATTTAAATGCCATTTAACAAAGAAAAATCAACCAAAAAAAATGAGTTCGTGTGTCACCTCTGACACGCGTGTCATAGGTTCACCATCACTGCTGTAGGCTTATAGTAGTTAGAATTAAAATAGCTGATTTTTGCTTTTTTGAACTTGAGGGTTTTGTTTGTTTTTAAGAACTTGTTCAAGCAGGAGAAACTTGCCTTATCTTCATCAAACAATAAGTAGGAAACTGAGTAGTTGGTTTGAATGGTTGGGGAGGTCCAGCTTTTGTGCTTGTGAGGGTCACGTGTGTGGATGTGTTCTGTTCTAGTCTCAGACCTTTCCTAATTATTCACGTAAGACTGAAGCCTGTTGACTTTCAAAGCAGCTCCAGAGCCCATCACTGGTTATTGCACAGGGACATGAAAGGAGTGAGAGTAGCAGGAAGAGCCCCTCATGTGCTGCTCTCTGAGGAAGCATGTTCATCTTGGCCTTCAGTTTTCTCTTGTCTGCCATTCAGTCAGAGAAGCATGACATAACTGTGGCCTCTTCCACTCCTCACTTGGAAAATGATAACTTCCCATTCCTCAGTTGTGTTCTGGGTCGTGATTTATCTCCTGACAAAGATCGTTGCTGATTATTGATCTCTATTTGGAATTTGTGGCCTCCTATTAAAAACATCCCCCAAATCCTCCCACTATAGGAAGTTTCGATTTCTCAAGCTGCTAAGGTTAGGTCTTCTCACTGACCGAAAAAATAATATCCATTTCCCTGCAAACCCTTACTTGCTGTGTCAGCGTCCCTCTACTTTTTTCTCAGATTATACCTGTTAACCATCTATGCTCCCAACTCTTCAAAACCCTCCCCTCAACGCTTAAATTCCTCTGTTTTTCCCTCTTCCTCTAATACTTGGTCTTTATATACTTCAGCAACTCGTGATAAATTATAGACAAAAAAGTGCAGAAGACCAGTTGTCAGATGGGAACATGCTCCTGCCCACCCCAGCATGGCTGCCTGCCATTCACCTCCCCCAGCCTTGGGGTGGGAAGGCAGAGGTCAGTTCTTGTGCACAAAAGCCTCGGGTACCCTTAGGATATACACCAAGGATCCTTTGAGGCATCTGAAATATTTCCAACTTTATGGACTAGAACACCTACTCTCCCTGTGCAGAGGATCACTCCAAAACCGTGATGCTAGCACACCTGGCTTTCTTGCTCTCTCTGTCTAAACTTCCCATAGCTTAAAATAGCAGACGTTTTAGAGTCTGGGTTCTGGAGGAATGGGGCACTGTACGCAGTTGTGTGTCTATCCTTAATAGTATTTCCATCAGCCACAACTGTTGTTTGGATCAACTGAGTAGACAAGACGTAACTCAAACTTTTGTCAAATTGATAACAGAAGCTCTGAAGGGTTGTTAGAGTATTGAAGGTCTAGGACAGTGATGGCGAACCTATGACACGCGGGTCAGAGGTGACACGCGAACTCATTTTTTTGGTTGATTTTTCTTTGTTAAATGGCATTTAAATATATAAAATAAACATCAAAAATATAAGTCTTTGTTTTACTATGGTTGCAAATATCAAAAAATTTCTATATGTGACACGGCACCAGAGTTAAGTTAGAGTTTTTCAAAATGCTGACACGCCGAGCTCAAAAGGTTCGCCATCACTGGTCTAGGAGCTTGTGACCTTTAAAGTAGAAAATTTGAACTAGCAGGCATGGGTCAGTGGTTGAGCGTTGACCTATGAACCAGGAGGTCACGGTTCGATTCCCAGTCAAAGCACATGCCTGGGTTGCGGGCTTGATCCCCAGTGTGGGGCATGCAGGAGGCAGCCAATCAATGATCTCATCACTGATGTTTCTCTCTCTCTCTCTCCCTCTCCCTTCCTCTCTGAAATCAATAAAAATATATTTAAAAATAATAAAGTAGCAAATTTGGTTGTTTTTTGAATTGTTTTCTGTAGGGAGTCTTGATTCTTAGATCAAGGATTAGTAGTCTTGATATTTTTGTTTAAATTTTAGGGCCATTTTTAAAATAATATATATTAAATGACCTGCCCATAATTTGATTATATTGAGTCACTAACAGGGCCCATCTGAGGAGCTGGGTTAAACATTCAGAAACATGGACTCGGCTTCCACGGTCAGGAGCCATCCTGGAAGATGCTGTAACAACTCCCCCCTCCCTCCCCCCTCGCCCCCCTCACCACCACCACCACCAAGACAACAAAGAATTAGTCATCATTCAAGATTTTTTCACTATTTATGAGACTGTTTAACTCACCGATTTGACTACCTTAAGACTTTTTTTTCTTTATTAGGAAATATTTCAAAGAAGCATGTGATGTCCCCGAGCCAGAAGAAAAGTTTAATATGGATAAATACACAGATGTGGTGACAGTCAGCAAACCCGTCATTTATATTTCAATTGAAGAAATCATCAACACACATTCAGTAAGTGGGGTTAGAAAAGGCTCTGAGTTCTGACGTCTGTGTCTTGAAAATGCTTAGTCTTTCTGGGGGCCTTATGTAAGCATGTGCGAACGCTCATGTTCTTAATTCTACGAAACATTTGATTATTTATTCCCTGACTCTTAGGCATTAGTAAAACTCCTTCTTCCAAGAAAAGTTTACTTTTTCCATGATCTGTTTGCAAAGTCAGAGTGTGAATGTGCTGTTTAAGCCCTGAGCCGGGGCAGGACCTGGTATTTTCCCCACCCACTAAGGCCACACTGCCTGCACCGCCATATACTGTCTCTCTCCCTTTCAGGAATCCTCTCAGCTTTTCCAGAAATTCCATGGGAAAATGAAAATGTTTTCTCCATTCTAATTTTGGACATAAAGAGGAAACAGACAGACTACTCAAAGTTAGGGAAAAGAAGACACCCCACCCCCCACCTACCCACCCACCCACCCACAAAAGCCACCTACCAAGAATCACTTCTATTCTGGAAACCCTCATTTCTTAGAAATGGCAGTTTTAGTCTGTGCTGTGTCACAGTGTCTCCATCTGGTTCTGCAAACAGCAGCACCATCGCCTGTGTATTAAGTGCCTGTTGGGGGCAGGGCAGTAAAGAGAGGTTAAGCACTGAGAGTGTTTGGTGGGGGGCTTGGCGTTTTCTTTTGCCTTTTTAAAAACAAGTTTGAACTTATTTCCTGAAAATTCTAAGTTCTTAAAAGGTAACCTTTTCGAGATTAGTTTTGCACCTTGCCACTCCAAGCCAAGTTGTGGAGATGAGTTCCAGATGTGCCCCAGACCTTCCAAGTCAGAACCTGCATTCTAACAAGATCCCAGGTGGTCCAGATACACACTAAAGGTCAAGAAGCCATGGTTGAGGATACACCCAGCTTGGGATGCTACACACAACTAGGAGGAAAATATAACAAATACACACTTCTTAGAGGTCCTACCCCTGCCCCCATCAAACAAGCTATGCTAACAAGTGGCAACATTGGCTGCTCAAAATTCAGTCATTATTATTAAGCTCTTCTAAGAAACTACAGCTTGAGGTTTGGAAGAAAGATTGGATCTACTTTTGATTTCTCTTTTTCAGAGTTAGAGCAGGGAACCTCCTCAACATTTCAACAAGCTCTCCATGAAAACTGTGAGTGACCCCAAACAAAGGCAGGTCTGAATGGCCAGCTGCAGGAGTGAGTTGGTTGATTAAATGAAGAGGCTGTGCTTCTTTTCTCTATATACAAACACCCAAAATCACAAAGGAAACATGTCCACATCCAGCAGTGTATCATTTGCAAAAGTGACTTTCTAATAAGCAGGTAGACTCATTCATATTTGAGCAACACCCCATTTGTCCATTTCTACGGTAGATCATCCACCTCAAAGAAAGTGTCCACATGGTGGCTCACTTTTCTGAGGGCATCGCCCTCCTGCAGAAAGTGTTGGGAGTCCTATTTTAGAAGGAGGGATTCTTTCCCAAGGACAGCAGAGAGAACACTGTTACTGTATTCATTTGGGCAGTTCCTTTTTAAGGAAAATTAGTCTGTTCCTTTTGTGATCGAAAATTGAAAACAGAACCCAATCCTGGGAAACACAGCGCGTGACTGGAGTCCCTCCATGCGTTAGGCTGGAAGCAGACATAATAACGTGGGAGTAATGTCCTTTCAGAGGAAGACTGTCCTGTTTACTGTCTGTCTCAAGTGAGGAGGTGTCCACATGCGGACACAAGCACGCAGCAGCGTGACGTGCCAAGCCTGTGGCCACATGCCTGCCCCTTGTTCTCTAAGGAACATGTACACAACCTCAAAATAAGCTCTTTAATGAGACATTTTTAGTCAATTCTTGTGTTCTGTAAATATCAGAATAGAAGGTAGCAGCTGGCCCCCCTTCCAGGGACAGTAGCCAGATCACCTGTCCTGTCTCATCAGAAGACAAGAACACAGATTTCTCCAAATTGCTTATTTTGTTCTTGTCTCTAACTTGTCTTCCCCCAAACATATCCTATATGTGGTCCTTCCATATTTCACTGTGTCTTTATATTGCCTCTATTATTTATATAATGTCTTTCTTTAAATCAACTCACCTTTTTTTTAAACATAAAACATATATCTTTGCTTTAAAACAAAATACCTCTAATTATAGCGGGAAAACTATCGTGCCTTACAATAAATAGACACTTTAAAAGTAAATTAATGCAATGAAAACTGAGGAGTTGGATATAGTTGCTTCCTTGAAGCTGTGCACCTTGAGACCTCCTCTCCCTTTCTTAAAAATCCAATTAGCAAGTGTCACGAAATGTTAAGGAAAGCTCAGCATTAAACAGACACTGTCTCCCCCACTGATCCTACCGACTAAAAGAGATTGGAAAAGGAAGTAAGCAAGGCAGTGTGGAACTGGCATAAGGATAGACATACCAGTCAATGGGATGGAACTGAGTCTAGAAATAAACCTTCAACTTTACGGCCCATTCTGTTTTCAACAAGGGACTAAAACAGTTCAGTAGGAAAATAATGCTCTTCAACATATGGTGCTGGGGCAACTGGAAATCTATATGCCAAGAATGAAGTCGGACCCCACCCTTCAAATCTACTCAAAAATGAACTCAAAATGGATCAGAGCCCGGCCAGTATG
This sequence comes from Myotis myotis, assembly GCF_014108235.1. Classification (NCBI taxonomy): domain Eukaryota; kingdom Metazoa; phylum Chordata; class Mammalia; order Chiroptera; family Vespertilionidae; genus Myotis; species Myotis myotis. Next base: position 41,233,472 of record NW_023416357.1, read on the forward strand.
GCTCAGTGGTTGAGCATTGACCTATGAACCAGGAGGTCACAATTCGATCCCCAGTCAGAGCATATGCCCAGGTTGTGGGCTCAATCCCTAGTAGAGGGCCTGCAGGAGGCAGCCAATCAATAGATGTTTCTCTCTCTCCCTTCTCCTTCTTCCCTTCCTGTCTCTCTAAAGATCAATAAAAACACATTTTTTTAAAAAAAATTTAATGGGCAAATGATCTGAATAGAGATTTTTCCAAGGAAGATATATAGGCATACCTTGCATTATTGCACATTTTTTACAAATTGAAGGCAAGACCCTCCACCAGTGAAAAGATTGCAACTCACTTTATTGTAATACTCTTTATTGCGGTGGTCTGGAACTGAACTACAGTCTCTGAGGTTTGCCCGTAGTCATGGTCAATAAGCCCATGAAAAGATGCTCAAATTCACATCAGGTAATGTGAATCAAAACCACGGTGAGATATCAACTTCGCACCCACTGGGATGGCTAGAGTAAAATCAAGTAATAATACGGATGTGGAATAATTGAAACTCATATACTGCTGGTAGAAGTGTAAAATGGTACGGCCACTTTGGGAATCAGTTTGGCAATTCCCAAATATTAAACATGGAGTTGCTGTATGATGCAGCAATTCCACTCGTAGGTATGAACTCAAGAAAAATGAAAACATGTTCACACAAAAACTCATACATGAATGTTCACAGTATCGTTATTCATAATAGACAGAAAGTGGAAACAAATGACAATCAACAGATGAATAATGTGTGATATCTCTATATAATGGAACACTGATTATTCAGCCATAAAGAGGAATGAAGTACTGATCTATGCTACAACATGGATGAACCTTGAAGTCATCATGCTCAGTGAAAGAAGCCAGTACAAAAGGCCACAGATTGTATGATTTCATGCACATGAAGCAGCCAGAACAGCCAAATCTAGAGAGAGAGAGAGTAAATGAATGGTTTCCGGGGACTACGAGGATGGGGTAATGGAGAGCGACTGCTAATGGGTAGTTTCTTTTTTGAGTGATGAAAATGTTCTGAAATTAGATAGTGGTGATGGTTGCACGATTCTTTGAATATACTAACAATCATCACATCATACATTTTAAATGAGTAGATTTGATGATATGCTAATGATATCTAAATAAAGCTTTTAAAAACAGGTTGAAAATGGAAAAGATGAATTTTATCATTCTGACCCAGTTTTGTAAGATAGTTATGCAAAACAACTAAAATTATTTTCTGTCACCAGGGGTACAAGTCCCGTACTTTGGAAACATTGTTTTAATTTAATTCTGAATACAAACAAAAGCAGCTGTGCTGTTCTTCAGTTTTCCCCTCCAATGCTGCTGCTGCTCCAGGTTAAGACTGTTTCTTCTAAGACTTGGCAAAACACCCAGCAGTGTTACTCACCTTTGATCTTTTTGGAGGGGGTGGTGAAAGGGAGAACCAGCTGGTACGTCTGGGTCTCAGGCCAAAGAACCATACGGGTATTTCTGCCATCCCGACCCGTGAAGGATCTTCAGGGCCATTCAGATTAAAATAGCTAATAGTGGTAATTTTTTTCTATGTTTTTATTGATTTCAGAAAGAGGGGGGGAGAGAGAGAAACAGCAATGATGAGAGAGAATCATCAAGTAGCTGCCTCCTCACGCCTCCTACTGGGGTTTAAGCCGGCCACCTGGGCATGTGCCCTGACCAGAATCAAACTGTGACCTCCTGGTTCTTGGATCTAGCTCAGCCACTGAGCCACACCAGCCGGACAACAGTGGTGATTTTTTCAAAGTAGCTGTAGTGTTTGATTACTGCATGATTCTTCTCTGAAAAGATACGGAAATGCCCTTCCAGTTGGCTACCAGTGTTAACCACCTCGACTCATTTTAGAATGTTTCCCCCAACTTTGACTTTCTCTATAAAGGAGTGGAGCACCGGGATCAGGTGGAAGAAGGCTGCCGCTCAGCAGACCCTGCTGAAAGGGGGTTTATGAGCACCTTTCACAAAGCTACAATTTTTTGACAAGAAGTAGACACTTCCCTCTAAGATAAAATAATAACTGTACCTCTGTGGTCTCTAATTTTAATAAATATCAGACTTGTAATTAAGATTCAAACAATATCAGAATAAAATTACCATGAAAAACTGGAAACTGTATCAATATGGTATCAGCTAAGAATTTACTTGTGTGTGTTGCTTTCTCTATACAGCTCCTGTTGGAACACCAGGATGCTATTGCACCTGAAAAAAATGACCTACTGAATGAACTGTTGGAATTGCTGGGAGAAGTACCTACTGTGGAATCTTTTCTTGGTAAGAGCGTATCCCTTCTACTTACTCTCTGGCTTGCCTAATTGTTTGTTTGGTTGGTTGGTTGGTTGGTTGACTTATTGTCTTTCGGATCCTAGATCAAAAGTTTTTTTAAATTTATCACTTAAGCTTATTTAAAGAATAATAAGTACAGTAGCTACTTCCTACATTAAAGATTCTATAACTTGTAGTATCCTATAGTATAGAACACTTTGATATTCTTGAAGGTAAGTTCTAAATACATCATAAATAATATCTGTCAACCTATTTCATAAAGAAAGAAAAGAGTCAAGTTTATTAGAAATTTCTTGCTGTATTTTCAAAATCTCTAAGGATTTTGTTAACAATTCTCCCTTTTAGTAATTTTTCATATTTTGAATATCTGTGTCCCATGTTGTTTTAACTTAAAATCTAAGTTTTTTTTAATCCTCACCCAAGAATGTATTTAGAGAGAGGAAGGGAGAGAGAAGGAGAGAGATAGACATCCATGTGAGAAACATCAATTGGTAATTGGTTGCCTCCTGTACGCCCCCTAGCCGGGGATCAAACCTGCAACCTAGGTATGTGCCCTGACCTGGACGAACCGGCAACCTTTTGGTGCATGGAATGATGCTCCAACCAACTGAGCCACCTGGATAGGGCAAAATCAAAGACTTTTTTTAAAATATATTTTTATTGATTTCAGAGAAGAAGGGAGAAGTAGAGAAAGAGAGAAACATCAATGATGAGAGAGAAACATTGATTGCCTGACTCCTGCACACCCCACACTGGGGATTGAGCCCACAACCCAGGCATGTGCCCAACCAGGAATCAAATTGGGACCTCTTGGTTCATAGGTCAAAGCTCAACCAGTGAGCCATGTCAGCCGGGCAAAATCAAAGACTTTTAAAAGCCACTTTCAGTGTATTGGGATGTGGGGGTTTTTTATGAAGACTATGATCTCCTGTCTAACTACTGAGCCTACCTTTCCCATGGAACCTTTATCTTACATTGTTGATGCACCATCACAATGAGTGAATTGGGAGAATAACAATTTTTTTTTCTACAGGGGAAGGAGCCATTGATCCCAATGACCCTAACAAGGCGAATACACTAAATCAGCTCTCAAAGACTGAGATTTCCCTTTCCTTGACAAGCAAGTACAACTTAGGGGATGGTGAAGGTATAGATGGCCAAAGCCTCATGATAAAGTAAGTTTGGGGCTTAAAGGGCACATGTTCCCAATTATGCATCTTAAACCATGCAAATTCAAACAAGGCTAAATCCCCAAATAATTCATTTCAAAATGTCTACATATTGAAATGCATTATGGTTACCCATCAAACAGTTAACCAAATGACAATAGACTCTTTATAATTTAAGAGGGAACTAAATATTATAATAGTGTATGAAGCCTGTCTTTTTTTTTTTCTTATTGTAATGTGATTATTTTCCTTTAAGAAATGAAGTGATTAACTCAGCCTGTAAAAGTCTTTAGCTAACCCAGGGGAAATATCTGTTTCAGAGTGGTCAGAAGATTAGTGAGGAAATACCATGAACCAAATTTGATTTGTGGTATAAAATAGTTATGTAAAAGGCACACACATGATATGACATAATGGCATCATCTGATTTATTAGCCTTCTTTTCTATTAAACTAAGCCTGGATACACTTATCAGCTTTGACTTAATTTTTACCTTACTTTCCACTCCCAAAGATTTCAAATGAAGCATTCAATTTTTAAATAATAGGGTATTCTTTCCCTCAAGGCTTCCTAGATATTCCATACCAGTTCTTTACCACAGAGTAAGAAAGAATGAGATCCCTGGTGGCAGCATAAATTCAAACATAAACCAGGAATACTTGCTCACAAAACAATACAGTTTTTAAGAACTCACATAAACCAGAGGATATGTGTTTGCACATTAGAACAGTTGCATATTGGGGTGAGATGGAGACTGGACATGGAAATAGAGACACAAGAAGTAAATGTGTCTTTAAATAATACTTCACACAGACTTCCAAACCGCATGCCCTGAGTTATGAGGTTGCTTTCATTTGTGACAGGAGCGTCTATTCTGCCCCTGACATGCTTCAGACAGCACTCATTTCCAGTTGATGTTTTTCCAGATATTCAGACCATGGCCATAAAAGTGTATTCGGTGTGCTGTGTTGTGATGTGTGCTGCTTCCATTACGCTTACTTATTTTATCCTCCTATCACCTAAGGCTCTATTCGTTCATGTAGCAAATATCTGAGTACTGATGCTGTGTCCACAGCACTGAGCTTGATGCTGGGATACAGCAGTGAGCAAGCCAGGACAGGTCCCTGCCCTCCAGAGTCTGAAGTCTGATGGTGGAGAGCACAGCTCAGCTGCAGGACAGAGGACAAGATGCAGGACTCATGCATAACCTTGGCCTCAGCGCATTGAGTGCAGTTCCTTTAGACTACTGATGACCCAGGCAGATTAAAGTTGTGCAGCCAGAACACAGGGCAGAGCAACAGAGCAAAGGGGGGAAATGGTGCAGTCTACTCCCTGGGTTCCTCTGAGCAAGTGGCAATTATAAAGGTAACTGGAAATACAGATTGTGTGTTCCCGCCGTGCAAATTAAATTAGGTCAAGTATCCTATGATCTCATAAGCTTTGTGCTTAGAAATAATGCAAAGACATTTTTTTTCATGATTGGTTTTGTCTGGTATTTGAACATCATTTTCTAAATGCGCTCAGTGAAATGCCTGCATTCATGAGTGTAAATCACAATTTCAATAGTCTAAAATATTAAATAATTTAAATATCATATGTACTTATGCTTATTTCTGAATGTGAGTCCCGTGGTCCTGCCAGTTTTGGGAATTCGCGTTTTTAAAAGCAAAACTAAAAAAGTCGGGCCCATCTGTCTTAGTCAGGGAAACCTGGGCCTTGTCCTGCTTGCCCCAGCCCTGGAGGGGTTCCCTCCCAGCTCCCCACTGTGTGCTGAAAACAGATAGTCTGTCCCTTTAATATCCATGCTAAGTAGAGCCAGCCAGTGGTTTTATTTCAAGATTCTTTCGGCTACTTGGGTTCTTTGCAATTCCATGTGAATTATAGAATCTTTTCCATTTATACAGAAAAGGCTGTTGGGCCAGTGTCTTAATAGACTTGATAATTCACTGCTTTCCTAGACCTCTGGGGGTCTAGTGAGCCTTTCTTTGGGCATGCTTCAAGATCCTGTTGTTGGCATACTTCACTAAATAGCCCAGTGATCAATGAGAATATTGACTTGAAGATTGGCCAGTCAGCTGTCCCTGAAAGTGGAATTTGGGTATTGCCCAAAGATTCAATAGAGTTAGCTCCAGAGGTTAGGCAAGCCTCACTTCCAAATACATTATATTTTAAGCATATATTTTTAAATCTTGCTACTAATAGATAATTATAAAATGTGTCATGACAGGGAGCTTGGAGACCGTCTAGTCTGAGTCTTTATCTTTGAGGTGAGGAAATTGAAGTCTAAAAATTCTAAAAAGCAAGTAGCTAGTCACTGACATGCTTTAAATTCATTCAGATCATTGAAGTTCTATTAATATACACTTTGAAATGCTGATTTATGGGGATGATTTTTTCCAAGCTAATAAGCCAAATTCCTAACTCAAACATACAATGTAGTTTTTGAGACTCTTCATTAGAGAACCAAATTTAACTAAAATCTGACAATGCCTTCAGAAATTACTATGAAGTTTATAATCATGGAATGTAAATAGTTGGAACATGAAAATACCTGACTTTTCTCTATCAGAAATTATTTTGCTTCCTTGTTAAATGAGTTGTGTTTTTCACTTTTAGAAATGCCCTTTTATGATTCATTACAAAATCACTAGCTTTCCAGTAATGAGAAACTCGTATTTTTGGGGGTCTCTACAGTAGCAGAATTTGAGGCATTGTTCATCCTTATGCCTATAAATTTAATTCCATGCTAGTTGCATAATTCTTACTAATTAAATGAGGATGAAAATGGTAATGCTAGCAAATAACCTGCATAGGGACTGTCCTATAGATATAGATAGATAATAGCATAAATAATATAATAACATATATAATGACATTTATGTCATGTAATACTCTCAACAACTCCAAGAAGTAAAGGTTATTAACTATATTTTACAGATGAGGAAATTAGGCACAGAACAAACAAATAAAACCTTTTCTAGGGAGTGTAGCTAGTCAGTGGATCATAGATTCAAACTTAAAAGATCTTAAATCTTCCAGGGACCATTTTCTTGGTCACCAGGTTTTACATTCTTTGTTCTCTCAAGAATCTTAGCGTAAATATCGAGAGCAATAGCAGAGCAGTTATTGCATTCCTGATGCTGGGGCATCTTTCCAGGCCGAAGAGAAGGAGTGACTGACAGATGGGAGGGACATGAAGGCATGTAACTGGAGCAGGAAGAAACATTTGATTGTCTCCCTTCTGTGTGTCTATGGAATAGGGAGCCTCAGTTTTGGTGATTGCCATTTTGTCAGTGCTAGCAAGCATGGTGATAGTAAAAGAATCAGCAAAAAAAAAGGCCTGGTTGAGGAATCCTAGGAAAACCTGGGATTACAGGGATTACAGCCTCAATCTGTCACTTATTAGCCATGGGACTCAGAGCAAGTCACCTGACCCTCAGTGTCCTCAGCCATCAATCAGAGAAGAGGGGGAGGAGGAGGAAGGGCTATGATGAGCAAATGAAGTCATGCATTAACACCTTGTAAATTAGAAAAAACTACCCAATTGTAAATCTCATTATAACTTATAATTCATCTTAAAATATGTGATCCGTATGGCCTTTGTTATTAAACTTCTTTTTCTACAAAAGTATGTGTATAAGTAGAAGGAAATATTTGTGGTTTTTAATCATACTTAGCTGTCTGAGTGCTTAAGTTGTCATCTCTTAAGAATTTTTTCCTGTCACATGATTCTGTTTAGGCGTCCATCATCCCAACTGAGAGCTTTCCTTGCTTTTTGTCCAAACTGGCATGAGAGCTTAAATAGCTAAGGTGATATTTGAAGTTGGGCGATCAAATGTGTAATCATGTTATTAGAATTTTAAACAACTGGAAATACTCCTGAGCTTCCTGAGCTTCCACGACACAAATTTCTTTTCAACCTTGGGTGCACTGTAAGGCAGATGGCAGAAGGGGAGGCTCAGAATGCTACTGGTCAGAGTGTAATACCAGATGCTGTATGAGTGGAAAGGCCAAACCTAAGGGGCCACACCAGTTTACAAGCGTCATGTAGTCTCATGTACCGACAGTGGGATGTGAGCACAGCTATGATGAATAAGCAGCCTGGTGTGTGTGTGTGTGTGTGTGTGTGTGTGTGTGTGTCTGTCTGTCTGTCTCTCTCCTTCCCCTCTCTCTCTTCCTCTCTCTTCCTTCCTCTCCCCCTCCCCCCTCTCTCTCTTTCTCTTTCCCTAATTCTTCCTCAGAGTTAATACCTCCCCATTCAGATAGGGCGCCAGAGCCTTTGGTTTTGTCAGCCTGCCTTACATATCGTTTGAAGTCATAGGGCCAGTACTCTAACCAGATGATTTATGGGGTCAGACCATATCGAGAATATTGTGCTTGCATTGGGGTGGGGAGCAGGACGCGCCTTTGGCTCGCTGGCAAACTGAAATGTGAGCAGAACTGTGAACTATCTTTAAATTCAGTTGTGAGGGGCTTAAGGAGCTGAGGGATTTCACTTGGGAAAAGAAAAGTGGTGGGAAGGGGATGGGACACAGTCCTGGCACCCCACCGTGAGGAAAGGGAGCTCAGCTTGTTTCCCGCAACTCTCGGAAGCAGGGTGACCTTTGTAACCACTGGCCCTCTTAGGTCTTAGTCACCTTATTTGTCAAACCAGGGATTAGAGTCTTTCCCAAAGGTGCCCCCTTGTGCTGAAGTCCTGAGACGACCAGGCCCAGGGAGTGGACATCACGGGAAGGCAGGCCTCAGAGAGCTTCCCGTTTAAGAAGGGAGCATTCCAACGCTGCTCACCAAAGAAATTGAATGTGAGCCACGCAACTAACTTTAAATTTTCCAGAAGCTACATTTTTAAAAGAAACAGATGAAATTAATTCTGCTTTAACCCAGTATGTGCAAAAGTGTTGTTTCAATATGTAATCAGTGTTAAAAAAATGTTAATACATTCTTTTTTCATACTAAGCCCCGAGAACCCGGTGTATGTCTCACACTGGCAGCACGCCTCCGTTTGGACCTGCCACGGGTCAGGGGCTCGGGTGCCCCGGTGGCCAGTGGCTGCCGTGTTGGGCAGCACAGCTTTCGTGCTTGCGACATGTCAGACCCCAGTGAACCAAGGGCTTTACGTAAGCTCTTCATTTACTCCTTGCATCAGTTCTCAGGGAGATTCCCATGATATCAGGGGTTTTTAAGTATAGGGATAATATAATTCGCACAAGTGCACACAAGCCACGGGAGCCCCAATTTGACCCCAGATCTGTCTCATCCCTGTGTTCTTAACCAGTAGGCATACGGGGGGGTTGGGGGGTAGTGAGTCCCCATCATGAAGCTGGATGGATGGCTACTTCCATGTAAGATGGCAGGGTTAGAACTTGGCAGTGGATTCCACAGGCCTGACATACAGCAGGCGTCGAAGGAAAGGGAGGCTGTATGTGCAGCTTATCTTCCAGCATCTCCTGGACAAATAAACATTCGTTAGCCCTGGCGGGCACGCTTGAGCGGCCCCAGTCATTTCGGTCATAGATAGCTTCTCTGCAGAGATGAGCTGGGAGTTTCCTGGAAGCATATATCATTAAGTAGTTCCTAGAATATTACTTTAAATAAGAAATGTCACTGTGCGTGTGTTTTTAAAATCATCCAAAGGTTTTATTTTTAACCCGATGTTCCTGTTTCAGACAGTTATAATGATGATTGGGGGGAGGGCTTGTGTGGGGAGCCAAGGCGGCCTCAGGAACAGCGCCATCTCCCACGTGGCTATAATTAGCTGGGTGCCCACCTTTGACTCTTGGCAGCGTGTTTATCTGTGCACTCCCAGACAGCCCATAAATCCCCAGCAGGGAAGGGTCATGGGCCAGAGGAAATGGCTGTGATCATTCTTCTGGTACAGACTTGCAATAAGTTAGAAATGAGAAAAATGATGTTTACAAATGGCTTATTGGATTTTACCCTATTTTCAAAAATAACATGTTTGGAATTAATTTGGAGGGTTTCCTCTGTCGTTTGCGAGCAGTTGCCCAATGCTTTGGAACGTGAATGTGGTTTTGTTTTCGTTTCCATTGTCCATGCTGTGTGAACATTTCCTGCTGCAGTTGAGAAGTTCAGCGTCCAGTGAGACCATGTAATGCCTTTGAAAGAACTGAGGTCCAATGCAACCGTAGGACCGCACGAAAAGTGAAATTTCAGACAGTGACTAGACCTGTTTGTAACGTCAGGCAACTTCTCTTGCTTCCTTTGTTTGGAAGGGACGCTGTATCCAGTAGCACTGTCCCCACTTAGGGAAAAGTGAGCCAACTTGACCATTTGCCTTTTATGTTAAAACTAGAGGTCCGGTGCACGAAATTTGTGCAAGGGGCTTGGCCCCCAACCGCCACGGCGGCTGCCTCAGCCTCGGCCCCCACCACCACGGCTTCATCCAGAAGGTCGTCCGGAAGGACATCGGGTCTAATTAGCATATTTCACTTTTATTATTATAGATCCGTGTACATAATTACATAACCTGATCTTTAATTAGGATGGGGTGGCCGAATACCATAAAGAAGGCACTTCCAGAGGAGTTTTCTAGGTCTTAACTCTTTACTGAGCAGCTCTTCCATTCTCCACCACCTGAAGACAGGAACCCAAGCCAGTCTGTTAGTTCCTCCACCAGATGAGAGGTTCTTCAACACCCGGCTGCTGTGTCGGCCAACAGACAAATCATGTTCCCCCACTCCCACCCCAACCTCACCCCACAGCCCACACAGGACGCCTGCTCACACTGGCCTTCCAACCATTTCAGAACTTTCTCAGAGCAGGAGAGATAGCCCTTGGGCTGGCTTCTAAAGTCCTGCAATGTATTCAACAGGCTCCGAAGTTTTAAAGTTATTGAAGTCAGGAAAGGGGGATGTTAGGTGTCATTCCCGCACCCTCCGTGGTAGCAGCCAGATCAGCAGCACTTTTTCCTCCTCCTCCACAAAAAGTAGCCTCACTCTAAAAAGGAGGAAAAATATTTAGATAAGGAATCGTTCGGCATACTTGTGCCCATGTTACTGACAGTGTAATCCTACTCTATCAGGCATAGAAAATCCAGGCTTCGATTATCAGGCGCTCACAAACTTTCCGGAGCCTTAGAGCAGATGTGGTGAATTTCTGCGAGACGGTGTTATTTAAAGGATTATCTTCGAAGCTTTATTTCTGTATGTGTTGTGCACTCCCTCGGAGAAGCAGATTTCTGTACCTTAGGGCTGCTGTCTGAGTCTGTCTCTTCTCTCTCTGTTTTGAAAGGACCAAAAAACTGATCATTGATGTGATCCGGAACCAACCAGGAAACACATTGACAGAAATCTTAGAGACACCCGCAACTACACAACAGGTAATTGGTCTTTGAGTGTAAAATAATAAGTACCATAGATATGAGTTCATTTTATTAATCTTCATGCCAAATGTTTACAACTATCTCAGAGCAACTATATCTAAAATGATTTGGAAGTAAGGAATTTTTATCTATTACTCTGGCCAACTGAGTTCAGCTATATAGGAAATCCATATGGAGAATCAAGGAAGTAGAAAATGCAGCGCTGAATTTAGGCTGAAAGTAATTTTGCCCTGGACTAGGAAGATAGTTCTGGGTTTTTCAAAGCATCTGAATATTCATCATAAACTTTATCAGTCAGTAGCTAAGCGGATAAGTCAGTTAAGAGATAGTTCTGGTCGGCAGGATGTAGACAAATACCTTTCATATTTTATGTTTGCTAACTCGAAGAAACGAAGTGTCTCACATTAAAACTTTTCGAATTCTTCAGAAGCAAACGTCTTGAGCCTGTTGGGTCATGGTACCATTATCCTGGTGTAAGTAACTGAAGTGTCATAACAATCTTGCATTAAAATCTTTATCAGCATCTTTTAAAATGCATCAGTGCCCTGGCCAGGTGGCTCAGTTGGTTCCAACGTCATCCCACGCACCAAAAAGTTTTCAGGTTCCATCCCCAGTTGGGACACGTATGGGAGCCGACCTACCTATGTTTTTCTGTCTCTCACTCTCTCCCTGCCAATAAACATATCCTCAGGTGAGGCTTAAAAAAGAAAAACATAAAATGGATGTTGTTCAGTTAGTTCTGAATTAATTTCAGTGTTGCCTTAGTATCAATAATTGCCACTCCCTAAACAAACGTTGACAAAATTATTTAATTAGTTCTTTCATAGAAGAACTACACATAATCTTCCTGAATCATTCCTAATTAAATTGGTTGCCAAGAAATCATTCTGTCACAGTTTTTAAAAATATAAAATAAAATTAAGTTATCTGATGTTGGTTAATGTATGGATATTTTTAAAGCAATGTAGGTAGAACATCCTACTAATTTAATATGAGAATTTTAGTCCTTATTCATATTTCATTTTTCCCCATATGTAGCATAGTCACTAAGAACACAGACTCCCAAGGTCAAGTATAGCTCTGTACCTCCTAGCTGTGTAACCCTAGGCACCTAAAAATATTTCCGTACCTCGCTTTCCTCAGTTGTAAAATGGGAAGAATAATAATAGTACCAATTCACAGAGAGGAATAAACGAGTTAAAACATGTTAAGAGGGTAGAATAATATCTGGCACGTACTAAGTGCTCAATAACGTTGGCTGCTACAGCTACTATTGCTGTTTACTGCCGGCCTGGTAAATTGTTCCTGTGCCCATAATGGTGACCTGTGCACTGTGTGTCTAATAGCATTTGTGTCCTTAGACTTTATCTACTATGTCAGTCAATTGTCTAGCACAATGAAATAGAAAGATTGCAGTCCCTTTTATTACTGTTTTTTAAAACTATCCAAATTACATTCATTCATTTACTTATCGTTTATTTAGGAACTTACCACTTGCTAGAATATTTTTATTCCCTTTGGTTCAAAGAAAGCCTGTAACTTTTTCAGAGATGGAAGTTTGAGAATGATTCTCTCAGTCTCTGACTGCCTTCTCGGCTTATGAACCTCCATAAATAGGGCTGATGCGTGAGGGTGTAGCTGAGTTCTACATGTTCAGAGTTCTCACAGCCGTGTGTGTTGTTGTTTTCATGGGTAATTTAGTTTTAATTTCTTCAACTGGACTATCCAGGAATTCTAATCCTTCCATCCAGGGAATTACAAATATCAGTTATCCATTGTATTATGTCCATGATGAGAGCGATTTGTTACCTTAGCAGGAAAGTAGCTATTGGACTTTGTCCCCAGAAGGCCTGACACCACTGCTATCCCCCAGAAGGCCTGACACCACTGCTATGTTTCTCAAAAAGGTGAAGTAATTCCTTCCCAAAGACCTACCTCAAGACCCATGAAGAACACATCTGGTCTCTGGACTTTGGTTTGAGGACGTCTTTCATTTTGACATTTGCTTGCCTTGTGCAGGTTCTAAATCTGTGGGATTAGGGAGTCAGAGAAAAAGCAACATCTTGATATTTTTCGCTTTCCAGGAAACAGCTCATGCCACGGACATGGAGAGCCGTGCAATTAAAGATTCCAAGGCTCCAGAAGAAATGAAGGATGGACAGTCTATGATGGAAGATGCACAGCTGCCCCTTGAGCAGAAGAAGAGGAAAATCCAGAGGAATCTTCGGACATTGGAACAGATGGGACACATGTCATCCACAAATAAATACCAGGACATTCTCAATGAGATTGCCAAGGTTTTTGGGAATAATATTCTTTCTTAGCAGACATTTGCTAACCATGGGTCACATTCTGAGCGATCTGGGAGGTGACACGAGGGATTCATACTTGTATATGCCATGGTCAATATTACAGATTGTTAAGGTTTCAAAGCAGTTGATGACTTTTAATAATGATCATAATTCCCCCAAGTCAGTATAAGAGTTGACACATACGGGAAATAAATGCTCCGGAAATGTAATAGACACGTTTCATCTTCTGAGCAATACCTCCTGGTCCCAAGGTGACCCTTTTAGGAGAGTTCTCTCTGGAGCTGTTAGTTGTCTTATTGCCCACTTGCTCTTAGGACCTGCTACTGGGGTGGTAAATTTACGTCCCGGAAAATGTGCCTCTAAATGCAGTTCTGACTTAAAGGTTAGCTTCTGTTTTCTCATCCCGTATTTTTACAGTTGAGAAACTTCCTGAGCAGAGGCTCTCAAATTAGTGCAAGGAAACATCACAGGAACTGGCTGAGATCTGTTTGCCAAGGATAAGAAAGTATATGGTTTCAAAGGATATTTGGGTTCAAAGGACATTTCATTCTTTTTATCCACACACGCTCTTTAAAATGGGTCTAGAGGTTAAGAGCAGTTACGTGACCAGAGAAAAACATTTCTTACTCCTGGGAGGGAAGTGCACTCAGCTCCGTGCTTCCGTGGAACATCATGGTCAGTTCTGGCAGCGGCTGTTTTCTCGCAGCAGATGACTCAAGGGAAGCAGTGCTTCTTTCTGTAGCTCTGGGTGGGAAATTTTTCTCTGTGAGAACGTGTAGTAGAGAAACCAATGCTTCTTTGCTTTTCCATCAAGAAAAAAATAAACCTTAGCAACTCTCTTAAAGTGAAACATGGGCACTTGCCAGTTCAGAAGTGAAGAGGGAAGGGTGTGAGAGATTACAATAAAGTCACTGAGATAAACAACAAGTTAACAGTCACAGATTCCGGTTTGATACTTGATGCTCATCTTGTCTCAAATTGGCAAGATTGTAAAGCTCACTTCTGCTTAAATCTCACATAGCTTTTACTTGCTTTAGGATATTCGAAATCAAAGAATCTATCGTAAGCTTCGAAAAGCTGAATTGGCCAAGCTGCAGCAGACCTTGAAAGCACTTAACGAGAAGGCAGCATTTTATGAAGAGCAAGTTAATTATTACGACACCTACATCAAGACTTGCTTGGACAACTTAAAAATAAAGTAAGTTAAAATCAGACATTCACTTGCAATGTCACAAGTTACATGGGATGTCAATTCTTTTATAGTCTTGCGCTGTTGGGTTGGGTTTGGAAGCATCTTTTTGCTTTATTTTATAACCAGAAACTAGAATCTCAATTTTATGAATTGGCACTGTGAACTAAGATGTCAGGACTGAATTTAGAAATGTTGTAATTCCCCATCAACATAATTTTATACCTGAAATTAAAGTAGCTTAGCTTTAACACTTGGGGAAGAACTTTCATTATTTTTTTTTGTGTCTTTTTTAGTCAAAAATGTCTTTTAAGCACTTTTATAAAAAATAAAGCCTACTCTTGTTTTTTGGAATGTTTACAATAAACAATTTATACTCTTGGTAATGTTAGATAACACCAGATATTTGCTAATTGCATAGCAGCCTAATGATTTTAAATTGCTTAGAGGTTTTAAAAAATCATTATTTATACAAAAGACAAAATTTGGCAGTTCTCTATTATCCATTAGCATACATAGCATAGATTTTCGATATGCATTATAGCTATTTTTAATGAGTATTATTTGTTCATAATTATTCTTATCATTAGACTAAGGTCAGTACTTAATAAAATTTTAATTACCCTTTTAAAAAGATAATACAGGCCGAAACCGGTTTGGCTCAGTGGATAGAGCGTCGGCCTGCGGACTGAAGGGTCCCAGGTTCGATTTCGGTCAAGGGCATGTACCTGGGTTGCGGGCACATCCCCAGTAGGAGATGTGCAGGAGGCAGCTGATCGATGTTTCTCTCTCATCGATGTTTCTAACTATCTCCCTTCCTCTCTGTAAAAAATCAATAAAATATATTTAAAAAAAAAAAAAAAAAGATAATACAGTATTTTTGTGTAATGCTTGTTGTCAACCTGACAGTAGGAAATGGTTCTGTAGGGAAAAATATATTCCATTAATCTTAGAAGCTTGATTAAGGGAAATAACCAAATGTCAGCCACACTCATGTGGGCCCCACTAGTTCTGAATTTTAATTCATTTGCTTGTGGCCTGTAAATTACTTTTACTCTATCCCTGGGAGGAAAAAGTTGGTCAAGTTAATATTCAGTAGAAATATTAGAAGTTTTAGAAACTTAAGAAATGTTAGAGGTTTTCTTTACATATTTATTGCAGACTATGTCAGACTTCAGTTTGAATTACAGACTAAACTACTTGAAGGCATTTTACAAGCTCTGCAGCCAGATGAGCTGGATTTGGGTTCTGATTCTCTCGCACATTGTGTGATCTTGAACCTGTCCGATGAACTTCTCTGGAGCCCCAGGTGTCTCATGTAAAGGTGAATGAGGAGTGCCAGCCTCAGAGCTAAGTGGCATAGCATATAAGAAAGGAATTTTATTTCAGAGCATTATGGAAATGTTAATCTTGCAAATGTGAGGCAATACCTATAAAGCTCTTAGAACAGTGCTGGCTACAGAGTATTTGTTGAAGGAATTAAAGCAGCCCTAGGGATACATTTATTCAGGAGTACACAGTTCATGTGATTGCACCAACGCTGCTTGCAAAATGACTTAATAGGGCCGCTTCGAGATGTCTGAAAAATAGAGTGCAAGTTTTATGAAAAATATTAGTCTGTAATTCAGACTCCGTCACTTTGAAAATAGTTTCCCCTTAAGCAGTGCATAGTGAGGTTTTACTGCACGGGGAAAATTGTTGCCTTCTACCACAAAATAGAAAGTTGCATATCCGGGGCCATGGGGGCCAGTCTGCACAGTGGTGTACACCTGGGGCATGGTTATTGCATTGCCAGAAACATCCGGGTTTGCCATCATGATGACAGACGTCTTGTTCTTCTTTTGCTAGAAATTCTCGGCGGTCAATTAAAGTAGACGGGAAAGGAGAGTCCAAGGGGATGAAGAGGGCGAAGCCAGTGAGGTACACGGCTGCGAAGCTGCATGAGAAGGGTGTGCTGCTGGGCATTGACGACCTGCAGACCAACCAGTGAGTGTGATCTGGAATCCGCACAGAACACGCACCTTCTAACCGCCCCTAACATCTCACTCACATTCCTTGGGTTCCTGTGGCCTTAGAGGAGAGCTTCATTTGGTCTGTCAAGGCTTACCCTTGGTGACAGGTGATGGGGAGATACATGTATTGTCATCTCTAGTCTTCCCAGCCGGCCTTGAGCATCTGGTGGGTTGTATGAAGGGCTTATCAGGTTGTGTTTCCCATGGCCTGGCCAGCGTGTCTGGATTTGCCAGCCTCCCTGATCCCTCCAAAAGAACAGAGTCATAGCAGTGAGAATGAAGGCTGCCTTCTGGTCTCGATAAATTAGATCAGGGGTCCTCAAACTATGGCCCGCAGGCCACATGTGGCCCACCGAAAACATTTATCCGGCCCACTGGGTGTTTTTCCTGCCGCTGTGTGCATAGGAATTTGTCCATAGTTTTTTTTTAAACTATAGTCCGGCCCTCCAACGGTCTGAGGGACAGTGAACTGGCCCCCTGTTTAAAAAGCTTGAGGACCCCTGAATTAGATGATTTACCATTGGAAAATAGTGCCTTTCTAATTTCAAAGCCACGGACTGTGTGCCAACGCCTGGGTCTGACACGCCAGCCCCATGCTATTCGGGGGTGCCTTTGGCGTGGAGGAGAAAACCACACCCTCTGCATCCCCACCCCGGGTGCCATCAGGTTTTCCATTTTGAAGGGACCTGGAAAGCACCAAATGAACAAACAAGACAAACACAAAAAGGCATGGACACAGATGACAGTATGGCGGCTATCAGGGAAAGAGGGACCCAGGAGGTAGTAAAGGGTAAAGAGGGTCAAACATACGTTAACAGAAGGAGATTTGACTTTGAGTGGTAGGCACAGTGCAATATACAGGTCATGTATCATAGACTTGTACACTTGAAACCTACATAATTGTATTAACCAATGTCACCCCAATAAACTTAATTAAAAACAAAAATATAAAGGGACCATGAACCTGATGCCCCATCACTCCCTTGTTCTTTGTCTGAGGGAAGCCAGATTCACTGCTCCTAACTCCTCACCTTCCTTCAGGGCCTGGCTTCTATTCCATTTCTCCCATCAAACCTCCTGACTGCACTGACTCAGAGAAAATGCTTCTTCCTATAAAATGTACCCCCTGAAATACTTAACTAGCCTGTCAGTGCTGTAAGTCAATATTCAGTTCTCATATTCTGCGAATCCCCTGTATTTCCAACTATATTGTATGCTCTTTGAGAGCAAGGACCATAGTTTGCATTTCTTTTGTCATAAAACACCTGCTCCGGTGCTCTGTGAGTTACCTCAACAAGAGCCATGAAGCATCGTTCTGGTGAGCAGAATGGGGAAAGGATGGGGGGTTTGGGGTGACTTAGACCATTCGCCGAGAATGATAACTGAGGATTCCGTTCATGTGTTTCAGCTGTAAGCATGTATTTGTAGTTCCACCTATGTGACTGTCCCTTTCTTCATTAGGTTTAAAAACGTTACATTTGATATCTTATCCACTGAAGACGTGGGCATCTTCGATGTCAAATCCAAATTCCTGGGTGTGGAGATGGAAAAGGTGCAGCTCAATATTCAGGTAAGCTGGGATTTCTGAGAACGGAGGGTGAGCCCTGAAATTGCCTCTTCACGATGACAATGAACTTCAGCAAAAAAGGCCAGTGTAAGCCTTATTAGCCAACATTAGCTTTGGATGCATTGATTATTTTTTAAAGGCTGTGATTTTTCAAATTATTGGAATTTAAAATGCTTTTAGGTGGTAAAACCATGTTTCCATTTTGAAGCATAGAGAATAATATGAAAGCATTCGGAGCTATTCGGTGGAGGCTGGAGAGTTTCCTTTTATTAGGAATTTGCACTTCTTTCTAAGACTGAGTGTGCCCAGGATTGGAGATTTCCCGTTTGCATTTCTCCTCCTTTCTCCCTCCTCCCTCCTCCTTCCTCGAGTGTTTTTTACATGTTTTTTAAATCTATTCATTTGTTTGGGGTCATATGAATGAACGACTTTGTGCAAAACAGGTCACTATAAATAGAAAAATGACATTTGCAGCCCGAGTTCTTGTTATTTTCTCATAAGAACTACATTTAAGCCAAATATACTTGAACAGAAACTGAGAAACCCAGTCTGTGTGTCACCGTCCTCCAAAAATGAAGGGAGGGTACAACCAAACATTTAAGTTCTTCTGCTCCCAACTTTTTAATTCTTAGCACAGAATCAATTTAGAGAAATAAGTGAGTTTTCTTTTTTGTATAAGAATTTTTAAATGGCAATGACGCCTATTTACCTGGGTCCCAAACTACTTGTATGAAATGGTTTTCAGGTATTCTACATGAATCATCTTGACAAGCCCCTGGGTATGATGTATGTCCCAGCCTCACTGCCCGCCCAGCCCAGCCCAGCCCTGAGAGCCCTGACATTACCTCCCTCCAGGGAGTAGATACCAGAGCCCTCTTTTCTATCTAGCTTTCTTGTAACTTAAAACGAAAATGGGAGCTAAGTGGGCATGATAAAAACAATGAGATAATGGAGTAAATTAGAGTATAGAGAGAGAAATAAAAGACTCTATGTAATTATGAAAAGTATACTTAAATAAACAGTATTGTTTTCTAACTGAATTTAAATATCACTAACTGTATCCATCTAACACTTTGACAAATATGGGAAGAGAAAAGAATGCTCTTTGGTTACTGATTCTTCTCCAGAGATGGCAGACATACCATGGGATTGCCAGGCAGGCAAGGACCCAAGACCAATCAATATCAACTGGACGGATGAATGCCAAGTGACCAAGAGACCCCTGTTTAGAAAGGCCTCAGAAATTCCATGCCATTTCCTTTGAACACGGGTGCAAACACCAAATTTTGTTAACGATTTAGTATGCAGTGGGATCAGCTATTCATACCATTCATTTATCCACATAATTGTGAAATGTTACTCCTTAGCTAATAAGCCCCAAATTTTTAAAGTCATTACCATATCATCAAGACCACCTATAAGATTTGCAAGGCTCGATGTAAACTGAAAATAATATTCGTTTTTATAATTATTGAGAATTTCAAGATGATGGCAGCAGCACATTAAAGTACAGGGCCCTTCTGATGATGAGACCCTGCACAGGATGAATGTCCAAGGAGCTGGCCCTACACATATTAGCTGTCAGACATAAAGTCGGGCTTCTATACGTATAGCTTTCAGACAATCACATTATCAAGTGAATTACCAAGAGAAACATGATGGCCAGATCTTTTCTCTGAGTCAAGAAGTTTCTAACAGCCCTAGCTGGTTCTGCTCAGTGGGTAGAGCGTCGATCCAAAGGCTGAAGGGTCTCGGTTTCCATTCCAGTCAAGGGTGCTTACCTCAGTTGCAGGCTCAACCCCCGGGTCTAGTCAGGGTGCATGCGGGAGGCAACCAATTGATGTGTCTCTCTCACATCGATGTTTCTCTCTCTGTGTGTCTCCCTCTCCCTTCCACAAATCAATGGAAAAATATCCTCAGGTGAGGATTAACAAAAAAAGAAGTTTCTAACAGGTCCAAGGAAGAGGCCGTGTAGCATTGTGTCTAGGTTTACTTCAGCCCACTCTTCCCTTAGTTCCTAAAGGTTATATCCTATAGCTATAGGCTATATACATAACAGGAGGGTGAGATTTACATGAAGATGTTCTGCTTATACAAATAGTGGCTTGTGCTTACTGAGGCTGCAGGGTTGGCATTCTCCCTTTCCCAGTTGAAGAACAGAGGTGCAGAGAGCTGATTAGGGAAGGGGCAGCTGGAGTCCACGGTCTTCATTGCTCTGCTCCACTGCCTCTCTCACAGGTTCCAGCCGATCCCGACAAGAAAAGGGTGTGCAGATACCTTGATCTCATATGCCCAGTAACTCTCCTGTGAGGTTAAGAGCGTTACCCTCAGTTTACACACAAGGAAACAGGGGTTATGTGACACTGCAAGATCACAGGATAGCAAATGGTGGAGCTAAGACTAAAATCTGGTCTTCCAATGGCAAGTGTAATGATGTTCTCTGCTCCCCACCTGGGGGGCCCAGCTAATTCCCCTGCATTGGCCATTCCTTCTCAACTTAATTCTATTGATTTCTCTTCTAAGAGATTTGGATGAACAGACTTTGCCTTTCCCAAAGGAAGAGTGAACCACCAGTACACTTTAGTAGGTAAAAGCATTCTTGATGGAAGAACTTCAGTTCCCTATGGAATTTCCGTCTCAGACGCATATCTAAATAATGTAAGGGTTTAGTTGAGTGCAGTTGGAGGTAATTGAAGAAGTAGAGGAGGAAGCTAACAAGAGCCAAGTTCTCTCAAAAATTATTTCAACTTCTTCAGGTGGCCTTCCTTAAGACATTGTCATTAAGAACCAAGAAATTTCCAAAGCTAGAAATAAGAAACGAGACCTGGGTATTAGTCTGGGGCAGTTCTGTTTGGCAAAGGTCTCCTGTCCTGTGTATTTTGAAATGTTACTGCTTAGTCTCATGCATATGGCTGGTGGGACCCAGTTATGAATTTTAGCAGGTGATTTTATTTTCTTTGTTATATGGTGGCAGGGGAACACAGAATGATAGACTGACTTGGGAATGAGGGCCTGTTCTCAGTGTAGGAACAGAAGTAGTCCGGGTCAGAAGGAGTTAACTTTGTACTGCAGGTCTCCAAATTTCAATCATACAACTTCAAAAATAAATAGCATGATCATCTCACCCCATTTGTACATATTTATTTATAAAGTATACTTGTATCTATCACTATACTAAAAATATACTTTATAAAATATATACAAAATTTAAATGTTTAAAAAGTAAACAAAATAAATAGTTCTCTATTATTCTTTTTACTCCTTAATGAATTGTGTTGCTCAGTTCACTTTAGAAAACACTGTTGTTCTAAAGGATATACCCCATCTTGCTGGAACATTGGTTTCGAATTTTTCAATTAAAAATTAAAATTATATATCTGAATTAACTTAATCATAATGGTTTTCTTCCAATGGTCTTTATCAGTTCTAAAAATCTATTTCCTTTCATTTAGGTAAGTGATTCTCAAAGTACGGTACCCGGTACCCTGGCCAAAAATATAATCATCATGAATAGGCACTTGTTAAAATGCAAATATTGGGGCCCCACCCCAGAGCTACAGAATCAGGAATTCCTGGGTGTGGGGCCCAGCATGTTTTAACTAGCCCCTGTTTTAACCAGATGATTCCGACACACGTTAAAGTGTAAGAACCCCTACCTAGGTCATTAGGTCACTTGAATCTTATTTTTGTCAACAAGTTGTTCTGGAATGTTTTTTAAATGTGCTAAATGTCAAGTTTGAGATTTAATGATGTTCCTTAAATTTCAGGATTTACTTGAGATGCAATATGAAGGAGTAGCTGTAATGAAAATGTTTGATAAGGTTAAAGTGAATGTAAACCTTCTCATATACCTGCTGAACAAAAAATTCTATGGAAAGTGAAGTGCCTGCAGAAATTTCGTGGATTCGGTATCACCTGGATCGGGAAATGAATCTGTTTCGTATTTTTGTTTTTAAACATGATTGGAATCACTGCTCATAAACGTGTGATTTTTTTTTTTTAAAGACCAAAACTGTTCCGAAGAATGTACCCATTGTGCCTTTTTGATAATTTGATACTATACTAGAATGACACACAAACGAATTAATGTAAACACTTCCACATTATACTGTGGAATAGGTACTCTGATTTAAAACTTTGGACATTCTGTGATTTGTGTTAAAGTAGGGAGAAATGAATTTAACTGACTAGGGACAAATGTGTAAACCTATTTTCCTATGAAAAAATTTTAAGTGTCCCATTTGAATAATGTAATTCTTCATAGATTTTTTTTTAATCTGTGAAGAAATGGAAACCTAATTATTTGTAATGAATTATTTAGACAGATACTTAGTTCTAAGCCCTGTCTTCTGGGAGTTATCAGTTTTAAAGAGAACTTTTGTGCAATTTTAAATGAAGTTTTTATAAGTAATTGAAGGTGACAATAACACTTTCTGTATAAAAGTATATATTTTATGTGATTTATTCCTACTAAATGACGTGCACTAGTGCCTCATGGTAAAGACTCTTGTACCCAGAGCCTGTAAGTGACTAAAGAACATCGTGAATAGCGATTCTTAGGCCCCCACCTCTACCCTTCACAATTTATTTGAATACTTCAATTGTGCCTCTCAATTTTTGTAATGCAATAAAATCAGTATTTAGATGGTTTTTAAATGTATTCTTTGAAAATTGTTTCATGTAAAATAAATGTTACTGAATTCATTAATTTGGCTTTTTAGTTGTTTCAATAAATCCAAACAGTTTAGTGGAGAAGTTTCGTGGTGGGGCTTATCAGGGAAAGAAGGAATACACCTATAGTTGTATGCATTAGGGTACAGAGTAAGCTGCTGTGACCAAGAGATCCAAAACCCTGTGGTTGAAACAAGATAGATGTTTTTCTCAAATTCAGTACCTCCAAGGCTTTCCGGGGATCCGGCTCTGTCCTTGTCACTGATTCCTGGCCAGCAGGAAGAGGGGAAGAAGTCCAGGGCGAGCATTGTAAGTTACACATGTCACCTCTGCCTATATCCATTGACCAAACAAAACTTTAGTCATGTGGCCAGAGCTAGCTGCAAGAGAGGCTGGGACATATGGTCCCTAACCAGGCAGCCAGGTCCCCAGTTAGAGCCTGGGGTAGAGAGGGCAGTGGTTCTATTATTAAAAGAGAGAGTGATTCCTGGGGACGGTTTAGCAGTCTCCACCACAAAACTAATTCAGACTTTCGGGTTGGAACCTCCCTGACACTTCGTATTCTGTTCATTCACTCAACAGGCTTTATTTTCAACAGAGATTACCAAATATTGAGAAAATGGGCTAGCTTTTGCACACTTGGCACAAATGAACATTCAGTATTAAACCAATAGAATTTGGAAAATCAAAACTTTAAAAAGTAGAATCTGCTACTTTAGTGATTGTTTCAGGCTATACATATTTTTGACAAAAAGATAAACACTTCAAAACAATGCTCATTGTCTCATCAATTTGTGGGTGTGTTTCATTGTTGTTGTTGCATTAACCTTAATACAAACTTCTGTAAAAGGAATCAAATGAACAGTTAAGTTTCACCTTGAGAATAAACCTCCTTTTCCCCTACAGCCAGTATTAGCTGAGGAACAGGAGCTGCGGGATAGTAGGAGGTAGGTGAAGCTTCCTTGTTCATGCTGCAGAAAGGACTTTTTGTGGATAAATGGTAAAAGCCAAAATTAGGGAAAGATATCTGGAGGCAAAAGCTAACTTTTGTAGCCTCTCTAAAAGGTGCTTGTTGCCTGGCTGGTGTGGCCCAGTGGTTGAGTGTAGACCCATGCACCCAGAGATTGCTGGTTTGATTCCTGGTCAGGGCACATGCCCAGGTTTTGGGCTCGATTCCCAGTAGGGGGTGGTGCAGGAGGCAGCAGATTGATGTTTCTCTTGAATTGATGTTTCTATCTCTCCCTCTCCCTTCCTCTCCCTGAAAACAATTACAAATATATAATAATAATAATAGGGGCTTGTTAACTTATTCTAACAGTGAGTGACCTGCTTGAGTGTTATTTGTATGACTAAAGATCTTTGTGTATTGCCAAGCCCTACAAGGAAAGCTGTGACTGTTTTCTCTGTTGGCCCCCAGATGAGGTTATTTTTCAGGGTATTACAATGGCTGGTGAATGGGTGGCCCGGAGGAGAAAGCATTCGAAGAGGAGGAGCATGAACAAGAAGCCAGTGGAGGCACGGAGACTGTGCCTCTTCCAGGAGGGGGGAGCCACTTCCCAAGCCAGGGACCGTTGTTCCTTATAACCCTGAGCTAGGGCTTCTGATCGATGCAGGGAGGAGAAACAATTGTCCCTCTACCCTTCTGAGTTCTAGGCTGAGATCCCCTACAAAAACAAAAACACACTAGCAGCAGAAAACACGTAGAAGTTTATTAGCCTGTATGCCGCATGTGCAGCGGGAGGGGCAGTTGGTGGGAGGTAAGAGAGAACCAAGGCTGCCCTGCCATGTGGATGTCCCCCGTTGCGACTGTGGTCTCATAAGAGCTCTCTTCCTGGAAGAGGCCCCCTTTCTACCGCAAGTTCCCTTACCAAAGGGTGACTTCTGCTCTGTCCTCCGCGCTTCTCCTGTGTTTGTAGTTTCAGAATAATCAGCTAAAGGTAAGACCTGGCTAAGAGGCATATTTTGGGGTGATACATTTTGCTATCCTTGTCCAGCTTCCTCCACTTGGCAATTGGAACAGTAACTTGATCTTTACATAGCTTACTCCTGTTTTGATATGTGTTTCTCATGTTTCCACTGTTACAAAAACGGCCTTTGGTCTGAAGGTACAGAGGGTCTACCCTCCCCTGAACGCTACTTTTTAGCCCCTTGGATGTAAAAAGGCAAAACAGACTTTAGGAGAACTCTAGCTACTATGAGGGAAGAAAAATAATTTTCCTTTGGTGGTTCCCTAAGAATAGGGGACACCAAGGCAAATTGGGCAATTGAAGCTTATACACAGTTCTGGACTAAGGAGAGAAAGGCAGGAGTCTGGGACTTCGAAGAGGAAGTAGACCGTTCACGGAGAGAGGAGAAAGAGCAGATGTTTGGTAAACAACCTCTTGCTGGGGCCACTGGGAAACAATGGGCACAGAGGCGGAGTTTATCAAACAGCTGCTGGGTTCCTTCCTGTCTGCACCACTGATTCAGGTTAAGCTGAGATGTTCCTTTGAGGCAGGTTTCTATCTGAATTCCTTTTGGCAGGTAAGCGGGAAGGTTCTTTTAGTTTTTTGTTTCTTAAAAATAACCAACTTAAAATAATCAATATCCCAAAAGGCATATTGTGGGGTGGCAAACTCAACTTCCCTTTGTTGGTGGTGAAAACGACACCATTGTCAGACACGTGGAGTCAGACCAGACCTTGGGCCAGCAACCTCGATCCAGCAACCTTGGTACTTAAGTTCTGGCTAAGAAATAATTCAGGTGGGGCGGGGGGAGGGGTAAGGGGGGATATGGACACATATATAATACCTTAATCAATTACAAAATTGAAAACAAAAAAAAAGAATTCAGAGCCAAGACTCAAACTATGAGAGAGAGTTTGCTTAGAAAGTCACAGAGGTTGAAGAAGTGAGCAGTAGAAGTAAGCTATAGAAGAAATGGACTCAGGAAACCTATTACAAAAGCAAAAAAAAAAAAAAAAAAAAAAAAAAGGAGCTTAGGAGAAACCAGGAAAACACCTGGGGGATGGGGCGGGGACAGGCACAGGTGCACTCCATAGAAAGAGCTGACCTGGCTCCTCTGGCTTGAGGGTATTTATCCCGGAGGTCTCGGGAGAGGATTCCAATAGAACATTCATCAGCTTCCCAGGCGTGTCCTTCAAAGTCGTGATCTCTACTGATGGTCTGCACCAGGGCTGGGGATCATTAGTCAATGCAGCTGGTCCTGATGTCAGCCGTGGCTTCCCTCGTTTGGTTTTGCGGCTTTTCTGGACCTGGAGCTGAGACACACTGAGGCCTAGCTGTGCTTGATGCAGGTCAGAACCTCATTTCTGTGGGGGCTTAATGCTTACGGGCTATTCTCAGGCCCCTTTGTCAGTCCCCCCCCCTAAGGGGACTAACCCGCATGCCAGTGGGGAAAGGTCAGGGGCGGGTCCTAACCGCATGAAACCAGTGAAATGCTGGGGTAAGAAAGGTTACCCTGGGGGAGAGGTCCTTGTTTTCCCAGTTTTGCCTGTTGCTAGGCACCTGGGGCTTTCTGTCCTGGTGCCCTTCTGCACTTGGCCGATCATTCTTTCTCTGCTCACGTCTAACTGCCTCCCACACCCTCTCAAAGGATATGCTCTAGTGATCTCCGAGAGAGGGAAAACCAGTGCACGCTGGAATAAAGAGGACAACTCCGTTTTCTGACATGCACCACTCCCTTATGTCACTGAAAAAACAGAACCATAATGTGTGTGTGGTTGGGTAGTAATTAGAGGTGCTATTCATGATGTACGTTTTATGTCTTGGACTGCGGTTTAGTAGGGATTTGTGGTACTCCTCTAACATCCCAAGAGGCAAACCACAGAACTCTAAGTGGTGAAAGTTGTCTATATTTTGAGAGATTCTAGTGAGCATTGGACGGTCTTACTGCTGATCGGTGCTTTGAAAAATCTATTGCCTCTGTTACTGAAACCAGGACTTAGTAAGAGGTTGAGATAGAATCCTTTTAACTAGTCTGTAAGCCACGGAGGACAGAAACGGTTTCAGTCCCTCTGTGAGTCCAGAGCAGAGGTGGAGGCCCCGAAGGCAAGCTGAGGAGGAGACAGGTGGTCTTACTGTCATTTTCCTTAGGGTACAAAATCTCTTTAATCCATTGGAAGGTGTGATGGTTCATTTTTCTGTGTCGACTCGGGCAGGCTAAGGGGTGCCCAGACAGCTGGTAAAACATTATTTCAGATCTGTGAGGGTGTTTCCAGAATAGATTAGCCTTTGAATGAAGACTGAGTAGAGAGATCGCCCTTACCAATGTGGGCAGGCATCATCCAATCTACAGAGGGCCGGTTCTCTCTCCTCTTGAGCTGGGACATCCATCTTTTCCTGCCCTGGACGTCGGAGCCCCTGGTTCTCAGGCCTCCAGGCTCTGGCAGTTCCACTGTCACTGTCCTGGTTTTCAGGGCTTTAAACTCACACAGAATTATGCCACCAGCTTCTCCAGCTTGCAGACAGCAGATTGTGGGGCTTTGCATCCTCCACAACCACATGAGCCAATTCCTATCATCTTCTCATATATATCTACATATTGGTTCTGTTTCTCTGGAGAACCCTCACCAATGCAGAAGGAAAATGAACAGATACTGGAAGTAAAAGATATCAAGTTCACTTTATATAACTCAAAAGCTTTTTCACTTGACCTTTACCTAGCATAGGGATAGTCTAGCATCCTATCCATAGTATGTAATTAGTGGAAATACTGTCGTTGACCCATTATGAGATTAACTGCTAAGCCCAAAATACCAGTGCAGGTTTATAACAGCACAAGGCAGAAACAGGTCTCCTGCTGGGTAGCTTGTAACTTCATTACAGACCATCTGTTTACTTGCAAAACAACCGTGGCGATAGCTGCACTGAGTCTGGAGTATCGCACAGCTGCTTTGAATACAACTTGATTTCATTTGAGTCCTGGTATCGTTGCCATCAGCTTCCACAAGGAAATGACCAGGCAGGTTCTTGGGAGAGATACACTGTTGTCCTTGCAGGGCTTGGAATAGAGGAGTGGTGGTGAGAATACCTGAAGCAGGTAGATCATCTGTGGGTTTAAAAGAAACTGCTTGCATGTCTGGGATTTAATCTGGGATTAAAACTCTCACAATTGTCATGTCATGTTCAGTCATAAACACTACTAAATACCACAAACACTATGAGCGGGTAGTTAATGACTCATATTATTTAATGCCAGGCAAGTTCAAACAGAGAAAACGTAAACTGACATCAAGTGGTTCCAATACAAATGAGAGTTCCTTTCTGAGGAGTATCAGTGTGAGGCGACCCGCTCTGGTTGGGCAGACTGCCTGCCCTGGGTAAACCACCCAGGCTTGCTCTAAAACTGGCAGCGAGGAGGTTTTTGTGTGGGTGACATGGAACAAATGAAGTAGAGAGCGATAGCTTTTTCAAGAAGCTCTAAAGAGCATACAAATATTGTAAGAACTTTGTAGAATCTGAGGGGAAAACAACAAACAGAAAATAGAAGGTCACCAACAGACCACAGCAAGAAATTAGAAATCACAAAAAAAGCCAGTCAAAACCTCCAATAATTTATGAGTTGAAGAACATATAATGAAATTGACAAAATATTTAGACCTGACTATACACATCAAAACTTGCAAAATGCAGCTGAAGTGGTCATTTGAAGGAGGAGTGAAAATTAATAAGCTAACCTGTCAGTTCAAAATGTTAGGAGAATAAAACATGGGGAGAAAGTTAGTCCCCTGGGCAAGAAAAAGAATGGAATTTAAAAAGTGTACAAAAAAGCTTAACTGGTATAAGATGTATATGTTATACTTACATATATATGTTAACGCTGGGTTAGGCTGTGTGAAATATTGGACTCTGTACTTTTCTATGCTTGAAATATTGTGTCATTTACTATATGAAATCCTGTTCAGTTCTTTTACCTCTCAAAGCAGTAGTTTTCAAAGTGTGTCCCTTCCACTTGTCACCACCACCACCACCATCCCCTCAGCTTCAGGAATCTGCACTTGTGCATGAGAAAGTTAAAACCACTGATTTTGAAGGTGGCCACTCAGTGAGGTAACCACACCCTTTTAGAAACCCTACAGCAGTGGTTCTCAACCTTCTGGCCCTTTAAATACAGTTCCTCATGTTGTGAACCAACCATAAATTTATTTTCGTTGCTACTTCATAACTGTAATGTTGCTACTGTTATGAATTATAATGTAAATATCTGATATGCAGGATGATCTTAGGCGACCCCTGTGAAAGGGTCGTTCGACCGCCAAAGGGGTCGCAACCCACAGGTTGAGAACCGCTGCCCTACAGTGAAGAGGACATACCTCATTCTGTACCACTCACCCACCTTGCTCATTGTATTTCAGCCCCAGTCTAAAGAAACCAACTCAAGATAACATAGGCTGTGTGATTCAGTTTACATTCCTAACGGGTCATTCATGAAGGCTCTATTTTAGAGAAATAACTATACTCGGCATTCTCTGTAGTTAATATGCAAAAAGAAGTTAAGCATTTCATTGTTTCAGCAACCCTCTTTTATGTCAGTAGAGGTACATTCTGTTCTGATAACTAAACAAAAAAATTCCTTTTAAACTTAACAGTTTTGTAAAATGGTTAAAAACATTTTCCACCAATGAAGCATAACATTTTAAAGTGGTGTAGCCAGAGTATTGTTCCATTCTTATTTTAAGGATTTACATGCTTAGATGCCTATGCCTGTATGTGGTTACAATATCTTAAATGATGAACAGAAACTTTTAACAGTGGCCATCATGGAGACGTATGTGGTTCTTAGAAGAGCAGGTGGAGATACTTTATATCCTTGATCTGTTACAATCTCTTGCCAAGTGTATTGATTATGTTTATATTTTACACTGTAAAGCCCTTTTTGATGTTTAAACAATCCTGAAATTGAGCTGTTACTTACAATCAATATGTCACAATTTAATTGACAGCATATTTTCTTATTTGTGGTACATAAATGAAAAGGATGAGTCTTTAAATCAATGGCATCTTTTTTTAAAATCAATGGTATCTTAAGATTGATGACAACAGTATCCCTTAATAGGGAGTGGAGAAATGCACCATTTTAATGGTTGACATCCACTGGGAGAAGTGAATGATGGCACTTGTGAAGCAGCATTCTATCATTGGGTTATGCAGTCACCTACTGAGCTGCTTCTATATCTATACACAACAAGGCGCTGTGCTCTGAGGAAGATGGGGGACATGGGGAAGAACGAGCATCTTTACTGTATTTTCTTCACTGGTTTCCGTGTCAGGGCTCGTGGGGAATGACCCCCTCCATGCGCAATTCCCTTTATAAAACGCTCAGAAATCTGATCAGTGACTCAGTGCAGTTTATCGGCCACGGGGTGCAGCGCACACTCGCACATCTGCGAGGAGAAGGGCTGCGGTGAACTTTCCCAGAAGCGACGGGTGGAGGGGACCCACTTCCCGCTGCGGTCGGAGACGCGCTCACCAGAGACGCGCTCTAAGCAAAATAAGCTGCGTGCTCCTCCCCACGGGCCGGCCGGCCCGGCGTCCTCCTGGGGCCCTCGGAGGGCAACGGGAGAGTCCCCTGCCCTGTGACCTAAACTGGCCCAACTCTATGAAATCCATGGCAGACGGTCCAAGAAAATGGGAGCACCCCTTCACCAGGGCACGTCGTCCTTTGGGCATCCGCCTCGCAGGCGGCGCCAGGGACTGTCCCAGGCACAGGGGGTGCCCAGCTGCTCTTCTCCTGGGAAAGGCTGCGCAGGTGGTCCTAACGGCCCGGGGGTGGGGGCCCAAGGGCGATGCCGTGCGGGCGGGCTGGGGCAGAGGCTGCCCTCGCAGCCACGGAGCCCGTGAAACAGGTGCTCTACGTGTGAAACGTCTACCTTCACCGAATGAGCATCCCTGGGGCAACCTTGTCACTCCAGCCTAAACCTTTAGATCCGCTATTCCTAAATTACCACAGTATGAGTCACTTGCAGATTTTCAGCTAAGTCGCGAATTTTCCCGCGGGCCGCAGCGCTCAGCCTGAGGTCCGAGGCTCTGCTCGGGGCTAAGGGGCGGCGCCCTGGGGCGCATTCCTGACCTGGGGAGTGGGGGTTGGGGGGCCTGCACGCGGCTCTGCTCCCCGGAGGATCAGGAGAGACCCAGAGGCAGCCGCCCAGGCCACGGGGCCCACTTCCAAGGCCCCCGCCAGACTGAGTCACTGAGTGCGCGAGTCAAAGGCTCCCAAAGGAAACAATGTCTCGTCTGGTTTCCCCCGTCGGGCAGTGGCCGGCAGCCCGGGGCGGGAGGGCGGGGAAGACCCGGCTCGCTGCGCCGCTGGGCGGGACCTGGGGGAGCGAGGCAGGCGCCCTAGGGCTCGGGGTCGCCCAGCCTCAGGAGCAGCTCGGCAGCTGTGCAGCGACCCGCGAGAAGCGGGGCCCGACGACTGCGTCGAGGCGCACACCTGGCGCCGGGGGGCGCCCTTCCCTCTCGCGCAGCGCGGCGCCCGGCCCCGCCCCTCCGCGCCCCGCGCCCTCTTAGCGCCACCGACCCGCCGAGCGAGCCGCGGGCGACGCCGACCCTCCGCTTCTCACCCGCGGAGAGCGCTCTGCCGGCCGCCCGCACCTCCCGCGGCTGGACCGGGCGGGAGCGGGGAGAGTGCGGAGCTCCAGCCTCCCGCAGGCGGGACCGTCTCCGGAGCGCGCCGCGCGGTGCGCGCCCAGCCTCGGACAATGGGGCTGCGGCGGCTGCTGCTCGTGGCGGCGGGGCTGAGTCTGTGCGGCCCCCTGCTGTCGGCCCGCGCTCCAGGCCGCATGCCAGGTGAGCGCTGCCCGCGGGCTTCCTCCGGCCACGAGCCCGGACCCCCTCGGGCATGGGGAGGGCGGGCGGCGGGGCGTTGCCGGGAGACCCAGTGGGTACAGGTGGCGCCTTCTCCTAGAGGGGGGTGTCCCCGGCTGGCCCTCCGCCTCAGTTTCCTTCAGAAGCCGAGCAGGCGTTGGGGCTGAGGTCCACAGTCTCCCCGTCTTATCCAGGCCGGGCGTGCGCATCACCCACCCCGCTTCGGGGCTCAGCTGAGGCCCCTTGGCCCTGGGTTGTGGAGGGTGCCCCGGCCTGCGAGCTGGGTGCTGGATAGGGAGGAGTAGGGGCCGGGTGTTCCTGGGGAAGCTTGCGCTGCTTCATTGCATTTGTCGTCAGTGTTCCTCCCAGGACCCCACCCAAAAGAAAGTCTCCCGTTGCCCCAGTGAACTTTCTGCCCTTTTCAGTATCAAGTGGAGACCCGCTCCCGCTGAAGTTTAGTTTTGCTGGAATTGTGTTTCTTGAACATTTTACAGGTGAGGAAAATGGTATAGAGAAAAGCTCAGTCGCTTGGCACGTTTAGGAGAAAGTCAGTACCAGCAGCCCCTGGCACAGGCCTTGAGTGCTAAAGGGGCTGGTGTCCAGGTGGGGTGGTTTGTTACCTAGAACCCAGTTCCGGGGAGAGTAGAGGAAAGAGATCACAGCTCAGCTCCATCAGACACCGTGGAATTTCGGTATTTCAGTGTCTGGTCTGCTGCAAGGTGGAGGTTGCGCACTAGAATACATTTACCAGGAGGAGTGTGTTTTCAAGTATCTGGCCACTTGACCAAATAAATGTATTTTCCAACCTCTGCCCCCTAAAAAAAAGCAGCGCAGAGAGGTTGTTTGTAGCCTGTAAAGACAGTAGTTACAAAGTGAGGGGGGAAAAGATGTAATGTCTTTATAGTAACAGTGCTTTATAAGTTTTCAGCCACTTTTCTTCACACAGAAACAAATCCTGGCTGGTTTGCTTGTGGTCTGTGAGAGTGTGCACCCATTGTTTCCACACTAGGAACAGTTCAGAGGCATCAAGATTAAGAGGTGACAGCATCTTCTCTGCTGCCTTTGCTCAGAGTAATATTGAGGTGATGCTTTTAGGAAAAGTAAGAGTCCCAGACAGGAGCCCAGAGTTTTGCAGCAACTGGCGGGCCTGCCTGTGGCTAGCATGAGCATGATCTCTTGGAGTGTTTGGGGAAACAGGGAGAGCTGAAACATTGTGTATGCTGATGTGTGATGCCCGACAGCACTTGGTAATTGTATTTTGGGACAGGCTCTTAAGAAGACACATTTTTGTTGGAGATTGGGATGGTGCATCCACCTTAGTCTCCTTTCCTTAGTCAGTGGTTCTCAACCTTCTGGCCCTTTAAATACAGTTCCTCATGTTGTGACCCAACCATAAATTTATTTTCGTTGCTACTTCATAACTGTCATGTTGCTACTGTTATGAATCGTCATGTAAATATCTGATATGCAGGATGGTCTTAGGCGACCCCTGTGAGAGGGTCGTTCGACCGCCAAAGGGGTTGCGACCCACAGGTTGAGAACCGCTGCCTTAGGTGGAAGATGTTTGGCCTGCTGGGAGGGAAAGTAAGGCTGCTGTTTCTGCCATGCCTCTTGTTTTCTCATCACCTTAGATGGTGCGTGCTA
Organism: Myotis myotis; assembly: GCF_014108235.1. Taxonomy (NCBI): domain Eukaryota; kingdom Metazoa; phylum Chordata; class Mammalia; order Chiroptera; family Vespertilionidae; genus Myotis; species Myotis myotis. The sequence goes on from NW_023416357.1 coordinate 41,266,511, forward strand.
ATAAGATGCCCAGAGCTGATGTAGACAGAAAGATAACTGAACAAACACTGGCTGAGTTATCTACACTGGGTCTGGAACTGTCTGGGGAGGAAAACAAGAAAGGAGGATGACAGGCGACAAGGAACACATGTCAAGCGCCATATTCTGTGTCAAACTTTGGGCCAGGAGGCATTTTTACTTCAGATTATCTCATTTCACACTGTTACAAAGTGAGGAGGGGGGAGATGTTTTAATGTCTTTATAGTAATAGTGCTTTATAAGCTTTCAGCCACTTTTCTTCATGCAGAAACAAATGCTAGCTGGTTTGCTTGTGATCTGTGAAAGAGAGTGAACTCATCGTTCTCAGAACACACTGTTAGGTGGGTGTTTATCCCCATTTGCCAGTTCTGAAACTAAGGCTCAGAGACAGCGTACGAAAATTCCAAATGGAAGACGGGGCCCTGGGCGCAGGCAATAAGTGGGGCCTTGACTTTAGAGGGTTTGAAATCACTGAAGGTCTGCTTTTTATCCTCTCTGTACATTGGCAGTTCTAGTGCCTGTGACAAGCAGCTCTGTGAGACCCAGCCATAGATACCCCCCAGGGCTGGCTCTGCCCGCCAGTCTGAGCCTTGCCAAACCCCTGTCCCACTTTTTGTCCCCACTCCTGTGGCATTTCCTGCGCTGTCACTCTGTGGGTCTGTCATCTCCCTGGCTAAGATCATAAGCTGCCGTTTATCCCCATGGAGCCTGGAACAGAAGTTCACCCAGCAGATATTTACTGAGAAATTCTTAAGTTGATAACCAACCAGTTCACAGTCCTCTGTCCAGACAATTTAAGTGAGATGACTTGCCTTCATCCAAGAGGACCCGTGTCCAAGAGGTGATGTTTGTCAATTTTATAAGGACCTGGAGGGTGAAAAGGTTCAAGAATAATGATGGTGACTGTAGCAGAGGGGATTGGGTGGGAGACTCCACTTGCTGTCCTCCTGCCCACAGGGTCAAACCCAATTTCTTAGCCCAGGGTGAGGCCCCCTCCCCTTACAGAATGGGTCCCCGCCTCTGCCCAGCCTCATTACAGATCCTCTCCTATTACGTACCTATTATATTACCTGCACTTCATCCAGCCCCCTCTTTAGTTCCTTCCCCAAGAGCTATGCTTTCTATGGCTTCTGCCCTCCTGCCACTCCCTCTGGCCAGAATGCCCTCCCCACACCCCACATGTTCACATGTAATTTAAAACAGCTACCTTATATCGAGAACCCATTACAGCCAACACTTGCTTAGGTACATTACATATCCTACCTTATTTATTCCTCATAACAACCCTCTGAGTTAGTGTCGTCCCATTCTACAGGTAAAGAAACTGAGACCCAGAATGGTTAAGTCACAAGTCCAGTTAGAAGTGGAACTAGGATTTAACCACAGGCCTCTCTTAAAGGCAAGCTTTCTCTACCACCCCCTATAGAGAGGAAGCTTTCCAGACCAGAAGCTCCTCTTGCAGTAGAGAAGTAACTCCACTGTGCTCCCCAAACCCCCTAGAAGGCAAAGACTGTGCCCCATTGACTTGGTAGCCCAGGCCTAGCACATGGAGGAGTTTAGTAAACATTTATGCTCAGACTGTGGTATCCTGCCATTTGCCTTAAAAAACAGATGATAAAACAGGCTATAAATAGATCCCTAGCATGAATATACTAATTAATTGACTGTTACTGAGAGGTTGTGGTCTTAAGCCCAAACAGAAGACATAAAACTGGCCCTGGCCAGTGTAGCTCAGTTGGTTATGATTGTCCCATGCACCAAAGGGTCACTGGTTTGCAACAGTTTGACTCCTGGTCAGGGCACGTGCTGGGTTTTTTTGTTTTCTCTTTCTCTTTCCTTCTCTCTCTCTCTCTCTCTCTCTCTCTCTCTCTCTCTCTCTCTCAAAAAAAAGGACACAGAACTCAATAGCGATTCTGCTTAAAGTAGACCAAAAACCTTGAAAGTCAAATTTCTCATTAACCAGCAAGCAGTTCTCTAATATTTATCTAAATTCTTCCTTCCCTCTCTCCCTTTTTTCCTTCTCCCTCCATTCATTCATTCCCTCCTTGGTGGTTTTGGCTTTATTTTTATAGGGCATATTAAAATAGTAGGTTCACTCTTCCTTGGTGTGAGGGCATTTTTGAGGCATTCCTATCCCTTTGTCAGGAATATTCTCATGTTTTTTCTGCTGGTCACCTTTCTACCCCTCCATCTTTCTAATTCAGCATTTCTCAGTTTCTTACATCTAAAAGGAGCAGTGTGGCCCTAGCCGGTTTTGCTCTATGGATAGAGTGTAGGCCTCTGGACTGAAGGGTCCCAGGTTCGATTCTGTTCGAGGGCACATGCCCAGGTTGCGGGCTCGATCCCCAGTAGGGGGTGTGCAGGAGGCAGCCAGTCAGTGATTCTCTCTCATCATTGATGTTTCTAACTCTCTCTCCCTCTCCCTTCCTCTCTGAAATCAGTAAATATATGTATATATTAAAAAATAAATAAATAAATAAATAAAAGGAGCAGTGTGCTGTGACCCTAACCTACAGCTTTTCAGCAGCTCGGAATCCGCTCCTTTTCCGAAGTGCTTCTGTCCAGTCTCCTTCCCTGTGCCCTTCTCCTCCTCCCTCAGTCCGCTCACCTCTGTCCTTGTCACCCTCAGAGACTGGAACTCAGGGGAGCCTGGAGCTGGAGTTCCACGGAGACAGTGGAGCCACCAGCACCCTGGGTTCCTAATCTTCCTACTCCTCATGTTGGACACACATCCCTTTTCCCCCTTGAAATTCTCTCTTTCTTTCTCTCTTTCTTTCTTTTTTAAATCGAGGTAAAATTTACATAGCATAAAATTAACCACTTTGAAGTATGCAATTTTGTGGTGTTTATACATTTGCAATGTTATGCAACTATCACCTCTGTCTAGTTCCAAGCCATTTCATCACCCCAAAAGGAAACCCTGTATTCATCAAGCCCTCGGCCCTCATTTTCCCTCTCCCTCGAAACCACCCATTTGCTTTTTATCTCTGTGGGTTTTCCCTCTGCTCAGTGGTTCATATAAATGGGTTCATGCAGTGCGTGGCCGTTTTTGTCTGGGGAACTACCCTTTCGTTTTCCTGAGAGCCTGGACTCCCCTTCCTAGAAGAGTCATTAGGAACCACGGCCTTAGTTTATTTTTGACCATGATGCTAGGCCACAGTTTTAACATTCAGAGTTTTCTGGGTTTGGTTTTGTTTTTCCTATTTTGTGGTTTCTTTCATTTTGCTTTTTGCCCTCTCTTGCTTAGACCTACCAGGTCTGGGGAACCTTTTTTCTGCCAAGGGCCATTTGGATATATATAACATCATTCCTGGGCCCTACAAAATTACCAACTGAAAAATTAACCCTCTATTTTGGTCAGGCATTTAATTAACTCACCTCTAAAGCCTTAGCAGGTCCAGACCACATGATTTCTTGGGCCTTATACGGCCCGTGGGCCGGACATTCCCTATGCCTGTCTCTGTAGGCTCAGGTTGTTATTTCTGGATTTGAGCTTCTACTTCCCCCAAATACCCTCTCCCATTGACCTTGTGATGTGGGTGGAGAAACCCACTGTAGTTACCTCCTCCCCCTCCATCCCAAGGTATCCAATGACGTTTACCACAAAAGGTCATCACAGGCCTTTGCACATTCTTTATTTGCTTTCAAAAGAACCTGCCTTTTTAAATAACAGGAATAATCTGCATTTGCACTTGAAAACAAACTTATTTAGCTTTAGGAAATTTATTTAGACACTGCATAATCTGTATTTCAAGTTTGTGATAAATTAAAAGGCAGATATTAAATTATTATAGAAGAATGTTTTCCAGTATTTCCTTTTATTGCTAAACACCATTAAGAACTATAAGAAATACACTTTTTCTTGTGACACAATAGCTGTATGCGTGTGTGTGTGTGTTTAATAAATATGCATGGACAATCATAGTATATATACAGATATACTCAATTTTACCACATACTGTGCAACCTGATATTTCCTACACTATTCTGTTTTTTAAAATGCGTGTTACAACTCTGTAAATTGATTTCATAACCACTGTGAAGTTTTTACCATCTTTTTTTTTTTTCTTTCTTTTATTAATTCTCACCCAAGGATATTTTTCCATTGATTTTTAGAGAGAGTGGAAGGGAGGGAGAGAGACAGAGAAAGAGAAACATCAATATGAGACACATCAATTGGTTGCCTTCCACTCGCTCCCCAACCAGGGCCTGGGATTGAGCCTGTAACTGAGGTACGATTCCTGGACCAGAATCCAAGACCCTTCAGTCTGAGGGCTGAAGCTCTGTCCACTGAGCCAAACTGGCTAGGACACTACCATTTTTTAAAACCTAGCACAGCACGTACAATGAATTGTCCCCGGTTAGCAGAATGGAAGGCCTTATTTGCTGTGAGAGAAAAGTTCCCTCTTCCAGGAAGTGTTGTTAATGATTGTTTCTCTCATTATCTGGAACCTGATTTGCTTGAGTTCAGGTTTACAAAGTGCAGTAGCACTTGGGTGGGGTTGGAGCTGGAGACAGCTTGATATCGGGAGGAAATGGTGATTATGACCAACTTTTACGGTAAATTCGTTTTCATTTTAACTGGAGGTTTTGGAGGGCAGAGAGCAACACTCCCAGGACACTGAGCTCAGGGCCTGTGACTTTGGGTGAGCACTGGCCCAGGGAAGTGTGGACCACTGGGGAATCCGAGTAGTTCCCAGAGTGGCCAGATGGTGTCTTGGCCCCCTGTGCCAGGCCCTGGCTCCCCGGAGGTTCCAGGCAAGCCCCCCCCCCCCCCCAACACACTTCCCTTCTGTCATCTTTGCACCCCTCCCCCAGGTCTTGGGTACAGGGGCATTTACATTTTCCCTTTGTCTTTACTTTGCACTTCCCTGTAAGGCCTCTCTCCCAGCTTCGTCCTAGGTTTGCTTTCCTGTGCTTCCAGCTGAGTGGGATGTGGGATGGGAGGATGCAACCTCTGATACTGGCAACCTCTTACTCTGCACGGCAGTGTGTCCCACTTCGTCCTTTAATTCTGCCTCTTCCACAGCCAAGATTTTTGTTCCCTTTCTGCTCTTGCTTCTACTCCATCTTGAGCAATATTTTAAAGGTTTGTTTTTCTGTTTTGTTCTTGAATGTCTCTCTAGGACATCTGTCCTGTCTGTGAGGGCTGGGCTGTTGGTATGTGGTCGGTGGGCAGCAAGGGTTAACAGGACTCCTGAGTTCTCCAGCAACAGCTGTGGGCATCATTGACTTAAGTTACACATTCACATGGCCATGTACTCCCTGCTATTGTTAAAAGGATGGGCAGGTTCATTTGCTGGGTGAAATTCTTAAAAAAAAAAAAAAAAAAAAAAAAAGTACTCTTTTAGGAGGAGGTCCTGAATTCACAAGTTGTTTTTTGTTTGTTTGTTTGTTTGTTTTAAAGAGACTGGGTAGAGTGGTGTGGCTCAAAGGGATGAGCTTTGGAGCCAGGCAGATCTACATTAAAATCCTGGCTCCTCCGCTTACTAGCTGTGACTTTGGACGAGTTACTCAGTCTCTCTGTGCCTCCGTGTTGCCCATAAAGTGAGAGTTACAATGCTTATGAAAAAATGTTAGCGCTACACGAGGTGAGGTAAGGAAGTGCCAGACACACCGTAGGTGCTCAACAAATGGGAAGTGTTTTTCAGACACCAGTTCCTCTGCAGTCCAGGAAAAGCCGTAGGAGTTGCGATCAAATTCTCTACATGTAAAACTGTGCTCAAACAAATGTTCAAGAACCTCTCCCCCTTCAAAACAAAAGAAAAACGAAAGCAAAAACCCTTGCCTTAGATTCCAGTGGCAAGTAAATATGCAAAAAAAAAAAAAAAATTGGGGGTTTTACATGTACTTTTTATTATGAAATTTTCAAAGATACCCAAAAATAAACAGTATAATTACCGTTCATATCTTGTTTGTCTATACTCTTGCGTTTCTTCTCCACAAACTGGACAAATTTTAAAGCAAATGCCAGACATATCCTTTCATCTACAAATATATCAGTGTATATTCTTAGAGATATTACCTCCTTTTTTTCTCACATCACCACAGTACTATTATAACACCTACAAAACTGAACAATTTCTTAACATCGTGTACTGTTCACTCAATGTTCAAATTTCACTGATTGTCTCATAAGTACCTTCTTTGCAGTTGGTTTATTTGAATCAGGATCCAACAAGGCCTTCTACTGCACTTGGTTGATAAGTCTCTGAAATCTTTTTTAATCCGTAACTGTTTCCCCTCTCCTCCTTTTTTATTTGTCAAATAGCTGGGTCATGTCTTATAGACTCTCCTACATGCTGGATCTAGCCAGCTGCATCTTGTAGGATTGCTTCATAGGCTCATATGTCCCCTGCACTTTTTTTTAAATACGGTCGGTACATTTAGAAACTAACCAAATTCAGGTCTGGTTTATGCAAGCGTACCTCAGCAGTGGTGCTCTGTACTTCCTAATTACATCACCTCCAGGTTACCTCTCTCTCTCTCTCTCTCTCTCTCTCATCTTAACATTGCCCAGTGGATTTGGTATTGTCAGCTTGATCCAGCCAAAAGTTCTTCACCCTTTCACCTAACAGTTTTAGCAAGCACTGGTGATCACTGAGCTAAATTCATTATTACACTAAGAGCTTCAACATGAGGCTTTTCTAAATCTGTTATGGCATCTGTGTTTATGAACTAGAATTATTTTATAAGGAAGAACTTTTACTGACTATTTGGTTTCCCTGAAATATTGTTTAGATAGAAAAGGCAGGATAAATGCTTGAAACTGGTCTTACTTACCAGTTTTCAGGCCTGGTCCTCTAATTTCCCCCAGAGTTGACCCAAAGGGCTTTATTTTCCTTTGAGTATCATCATGAACGCATGGATCGCAATGCATTTGTCATGTTTCAATTGTTTCGATGCATTTCCGCCATTATTCTTTTGGTGGTTGATTGTCGCACCTTGGCCAGTGAGAGTCCAGTCAGAATGACTCCGGAGCCTTTCTGACCTGATCCTAATATTTGTTGAGGATGCTCAAGGCTCATCTTGTGTATTTCCTACTCCAGATCTGGGACCCACCATTTCTTTAAGGAGCACTGGTCCTTCTCATTGGAAAATGGTGTGTGGCATTCCAATAACACCACTGTTTTCCCTCAATGGAGCTATAGTGGGAACCTAGCCAGATTGAGGACTCTGTCATGTGTGCAGGGACCTTCCCCCAATGGAGCTGCTTTTCTTTTTTTCCATCATCCTCTGTTTTATTTCTCTTTAGCTTGTAGTGTTGATTCACTTGTGGAAAAGTGCAGGGTACAACTGTCCTGCTCTGTGTGGGCAAGGTCCTGGAACTTCTGCTTTGTTAATTCCCAAAAAGCCCTCCTGGCAGAGCTCTGCGTCAGAACCGAGGCTGGCATGTCCCTGGAGGCTGCCCTGGCGTGAATCCATGGGACCCTGAAAGAGCGTCTCGTTACCATTCTGCTGCGAGGCCAGATCTCGTCCAAGTCAGAAAAAGCATTGCCTGGTTTGCTAATGTTTTCAAATCTCTGGAGCTAGAGAGACCATCTTTAAGCTATTTAGCAATATGCTACATTCAGTAACAAAATGACTCTTCTAGAGTCATTTAGAGAAAGCTAAAGGAAGTGCAGTTTAGCAAGAAGTGTGAGAATTGAGTTTAGGACATGGCTGCTTTTTGTGTGAAACCATAACTTAACAAGAAAAGCACCAATGAGTTACAAGCGCTTCTGGCGTGCTGACAGGCACTTTCTTCCTGACCTGTTAGCTGTGCTGGGACCGGAGGAAAAGCCAGATGCCCAAACCTCAATTTCAGCCCTTAAGGGCCGTGAGCTGGCTGGATATATCTAATCACCTGGAATTGGTTTTGTTCTTCTTTTGTTTTTTTTAAAGAAAAAGTTTATTTGGAAAGTCACAGAGGTAGGGAAAGTGAACCAGTTGGGTATGGGCTTAGGAATCAAGTTACCGAAGCAAAAGTAGGGCCCTGGGAGCTTAGGAAGAGAAAGGAAAAGGTAACACCCTGTGGGGGGAGAAGGCGGGGAGGGAGAGCTGGCTTTCTTTTTTTTTTTTTTTTTAGCGCTGGTACATACTTAAACAAGCAAAGAAGTTTGCTGACATTCTTTAATTCTACAAAAGCCTTTAGAATATCAAACCTATAGTGTCAAGAAAAGGTGACATCTTGGGCAGTAATATTTAATCAACAGATTCTGCATTCTGAATGGGCTCCAGCCCAGCAGTTTCATGTTTCAGTGGGTATTAGTGATTTTGTCATAAACACCATAGAGCCCAAGATGGCCTAGCCAGGGGAGGAGTTTTTTAAAACAAATACTTATTGCCAAAGTACTAATTATAGAGTAAATATAATAGTTTTATTTTCAGATCAAGTGATAGTATCTATGAAGCTTAGTTATGACTATCCACTAGTTTTCAAATTTATCACTCCTCTCGGTAGTGTCTTAATTCGTGTGTGTGTGTGTGTGTGTGTGCGTGCACACGCATGCACTTTTTCACCCTGCACACATGACAAAAGTCCTTAATCTGGCCAGGTTCCCAAAACTGCAGAGGAGATCTGTGTTATTTTACAGTTCCTCTGGGTCAGCATTTTTAAGGACACATATCTCAGGGGTACTAAAATGCCAGCACCCATTCATTCTTTCTTTCAGCTCCCACACATTTGTTTTGACCTTGAGGGTAGCCCCCCGTTCCCCGGGGGCTGTCAGTAGCAGTGTCAGACCTCCGTGTGACTGGGTCAGGATGCACACAGAATAAGTTAGGTGCATCACAGAGGGAAGAAAGTGATACTTCTAGAAAAGGCTGTGAATTTGAAATCTGATTTGCAGCTCTGAATGCTGGGACTACACACTTTACAACCTGTCCATGTCCCTTATCATACGGGAAAAAAAACTAAGCATTGCTAAATAGGAGAGAAGAGCAACCTAGATTCCATTTTAATTTAAAATAATTGAGAGCGAGTCTAAAAGCAAGCTACATTGAAGTGAGTGGGGCAAGATAATAATTTCTTACATTGATTAATCTTTATAGTTTGCAAAGTGAATGCATGTCCTGTTTCATATTTGTAGACCAGACAGGTATTAGAATCACTTAATGGCTCTGAGACTGAGTTCAGAAGGGGCAAGTGACTCCTGAAAGAAAGGGCCAACATGAGAATGCAAATCTGTAATTAAAAACCAGTTTAAGGAACACTTACCGTGTACCCGGTGCTGGAGATCCAGAGATGAATAGGACCAGTTTCTTACCCTTGAGGATTAATCTCGACATACGTGTACTCAGAGGCTCATCACGAGAGACATTTGTCCTTTCCCAGTGACAGATCTCCTACAACGCTACCCCTTCACCCTCAGGGGCCCACTCATGATCTGGCTGAGGTAGTTTGACCTCAACCCCTTACTGCCAGGCCCTTCCCTGCTCCTATCTCTCAGTTGGTATTACTCTAGATTTAATCTTTATTTTGGAAATATATGCCTATTTATTGTATTTTATTTTCTGGTTCTAGAATTTTCATTAATTACTTTCTTGGTATTTTCTACTTTTTCATTTATTTCAATGAAATATTTTTCTTTACTTCGTTGAGCATCGTTGCAATACATCCTTTAAAATCTGCTGAAACCGGTTTGGCTCAGTGGATAGAGCGTCGGCCTGTGGACTGAAGGGTCCCAGGTTCGATTCCGGTCAGGGGCATGTGCCTGGGTTGCGGGCATATCCCCAGTGGGAGATGTGCAGGAGGCAGCTGATCGATGTTTCTCTCTCATCGATGTTTCTAACTCTCTATCTCCCTTCCTCTCTGTAAAAAATCAATAAAATATATTTTAAAAAAAATTAAAAAAAATAAAAAATAAATAAAATCCTTACCTGCCAATTTTAACATTTGGTTCATCTTGGGATTGGTTTGCATTAGTTATCTTTTTTCTTAAGACTGGGTCACACTCTCTGATTTTTTTTTTTTTTAATATCAAGTGATTCTGGATTGTGTGCTAGACATTGTCATACTTTAAAGACTCTGAATTTTGTTTTATTCTCACAAAGAATTTTGGTGTTTAACTTTTACAGACAATTAATATCTTTGGATTCAAACTGCAGATGCTTCCTCATGAACAAAAAGCTCTAATAGCACCTAAGTTGTCTTATCTTTCCAACACATGCATGGTTCATTCAAGAGTCATCCAAAGCCTGAGGCAGAAATTACATTGGAATTTAGGGCTGCCCCTCTCTGGGAATCTCATCTCACTTTTCAGTTCCCATGGTTGCCCTGAACTCTGTCCTTTGGTTCATTAGGGTAGAAAGACTGTGGGCTTCCTATCTGAGTCTTAGCCATCCTTTATGTCACTGACTTTGACCTTCTTTCAAGCTAAACACCAGTAAAAACAAGAAACCCAGTGGTGTCATCCTTTCAATATCATTCATTCCTCCCCTCCCAACACCACCCTGGGAATCTCAATGTCTTTAGGTCATTGATTTCAGGGAGGAAGGGGTTTGTAATTTTATTCTAAGGGATGGTTGAGCCTGGTAGGACCTCACAGAGCCATAGCAGAAGCAGAACTATCTTTTTCTTTTTTCTTTTTTTCAGAGAGGAAGGGAAAGAGAGAGAGAGAGAGCTAGAAACATCAATGATGAGTGAGAATCACTGATTGGCTGCCTCCTGCATGCCCCCTACTGGGGATCAAGCCCATAACCTGGTCTTGTAACCTGACTGGGAATTAAACTGTGACCTCCTGGTTCATAGGTCGACGCTCAACCACTGAGGCACACCGGCCGGGCCAGAACTATCTTTTATAGCATTATGCCTTTGTGTGAGTTTCTGTCTGCAGGAAGGTTCCACCCTGAAAAACAAAACCAAAAGTTTGAAAATCCACTATATTTATCCCATTTCAAGCCAGTTTTTAAATTTTCTAACATCAGTAATAGGTGACCTGCAAGGCCAGTCTTTGTTGTGAACACTGCCAATGTCGGAGACCCTGCCCTTTTCCCTCTAGGTGTCTCTCCCCACTCCTCAGCTTCCCAAGACCCACAAAGGCCCTCTGTCTGACTCTCCTTAATGGCAGAATTTTAGCAAAGCTTCTTGGAAGGAAAAGCTGGTTGAATGCCAGCAGCTAAGTGTTGCATTTCTTTGATGAACATTTAAAATGGATGATTTTGGTGGAAGAAAGTTATAAAAGGAGGAAGCCTACAACTGAGTCTTTATTTTGACTTCTGGCTGATACTCAAAGAGCCTGGCTGGCCTGGCATCTGCCACAATGCATGTAGCATTCTGGAACTAAGCCAGGGAAGGCCATCTGCCCGGACCATCTGCTACTCCACTGACCTCCTGAGGAAGGAGACGAGGAGATAACAGGGTTCCTTGTGGTTATGTTAGAAGATAACCCGAGTGACCGTGGTTGGGCCCAGATAGGATGAAAGATTTGGGGCGCTCTGTTGGGTAAACAAGCTAACGATAGTAGAGGAAAACTACAGTCACATGGATAACGGTCATGGCAATTGGAGCCCTTGGTCCTACGCTGAATTTGCCTGTCACTCCATAACCTTTAAGAAGTCTCCTTGCCCTTGCTGGTTTGGCTCAGTGGATAGAGCGTCGGCCTGCGGACTGAAGGGTCCCAGGTTTGATTCTGGTCAAGGGCATGTACCTTAGTTGTGGGCACATCCCCAGTGGGGGGGGGGGGGGGCGTGCAGGAGGCAGCTGATTGATGTTTCTAACTCTCTATCCCTCTCCCTTCCTCTCTGTAAACAAAATCAATAAAATATATTTTTTTTAAAAAAGAAGTCTCCTCAATGTTTGATGTAATTTCCCATTGAATGGGATAGGTTTCAAGGAGAAACTAAATGGAGAAAACGTAGACATGAAGGCATGTGGAGGTAGGAGAAGTCATATAGCCTGGAAATGATTCGTTTAGGTAGATGGTGGTTACTATAGTACAGAAATCACTTTTTCCCTTCATGTCAGGTTCTCAGGCCAGATCTTGAAAAGTGTATCATTCACCTCTGTTCCTCTGAGGAGCAGAGTTTTGAAAGTGTTCGCTTGTGTCAAAACATAATGTTTTTTGAGTTAGCTAATTCTCTGATAAAGTCTGCAATCCATCTGTGCATCACCTGTTGTTTCCCACCCACTCTCCTCATAAGAAAACAAAAGCAACAGTAAAATGCACTCTCTATTTGTCTCTTGAGCCTTTTTAATTCATTCTCTTTTAAATTTTATTTAAAAAAATATTTTTCAGATTTAAAAGCAACAAATGCTACTGTGGTTCCCCGGTCATTTTTTCTCAGGAATTCCGAGGATAAATTTGAGCCTTTCCCATTGGACGACGACGATGAGGACAAAAATGGAAGTGGGTTAACTGAAGACAGATTAAGCTCCATCAATCACAGCAGGCCTCTTCAAAAACCACCCCATGTGTTCATCTCAAAAGATGCCTCGGGATATCTGACCAGCGCCTGGTTGACTCTCTTTATCCCCTCCGTCTACACTGGCGTGTGTATAATCAGCCTTCCTCTAAACATCATGGCCATCGTTGTGTTCATCGTGAAAATGAAGATCAAGAAGCCTGCCGTGGTGTACATGCTGCACCTGGCCACGGCAGATGTGCTCTTCGTGTCTGTGCTCCCGTTTAAGATCAGCTATTACTTTTCCGGAAGTGATTGGAAATTTGGGTCTGAAATGTGTCGCTTCGTCACCGCAGCATTTTACTGTAACATGTATGCTTCCATCATGCTCATGACAGTCATCAGCATTGACCGGTTTCTGGCCGTGGTGTATCCCATGCAGTCCCTCTCCTGGCGTACCATGGGGAGGGCGTCCTTCACCTGTATGGTCATCTGGGCTATGGCCATCGCGGGGGTGGTGCCACTTCTCCTCAAGGAGCAAACCACCCAGGTGCCTGGGCTCAACATAACCACCTGCCATGACGTGCTCAACGAAACCCTGCTCACAGGCTTTTACGCGTATTACTTCTCGGCCTTCTCTGCTGTCTTCTTTTTTGTGCCGTTGATCATTTCCACGGTCTGTTATGTGTCTATCATCCAGTGTCTGAGCTCTTCCACAGTCGCCACCCAGAGCAAGAAGACCCGGGCTTTGTTCTTGTCCGCGGCTGTTTTCTGCATCTTCATCGTTTGCTTTGGACCCACAAACGTCCTCCTGATTCTGCATTACGCGTTCCTCTCTCAGAATCCCAGCACAGAGGCTGCCTACTTTGCCTACCTCCTCTGTGTCTGTGTCAGCAGCATAAGCTGTTGCATCGATCCCTTGATTTACTATTATGCTTCCTCTGAGTGCCAGAGGTACCTCTACAGTATCTTCTGCTGCAAAGAAAGTTCTGATCCCAGTAGCAGCAGTGGTCAGCTGATGGCAAGTAAAGTGGACACCTGCTCTACTAACCTGAATAACAGCATATACAAAAAGCTGCTAACTTAGGAAAGCGGCTGCTGGAAGGTTACACAGAAATATTTGAAAAAGCAAAGAACCTGAGGATTCTATTAGTCCCTGCCAAAAAATAGTATTTACTCTTTTAAACAATAAATGTGTGATTTGCATGCCTCCTTCTTAAGAGGGCCATTAAGGGTATATATTTATTAGTAACAGAAAAGGATAACATGAATAGAAAACAATGCTATTGCCAATGCTACAATAATAACTGAATATTACTTTTTGATATATTTAGGTGACTTACATATATGTGTGTGTATATATATATACTACACATGTTTGCAGTGCAGTATAGAACAGACACTTTGAAACCCTCTTTTTCTCCCCAAGAGATTATGAAAAAGAATTATGATTCTCTGATTTAATATGCAAGGTCTAGGTTGGCGGAGGTTAGCCCAGAGCATCTGAAGATGTCCATCTATAGGGAAGGATTCTGTAGTTTGGACTTACATGGCTTTTGCAAATAAGTTTATTTTGAACTTGGTCAACAGCTTTAAGTTATTAAGAGAGAACAGTGCTATCTATGTGTAGAAAAAATTCTGTTTTTCATTTTAAACATATCAAAGTTTGAATTCTTTAAATTATGGAAACATGATATGGGTAGCATTTTTTAAAAAAATATGTTTTTATTGATTTCAGAGAGGAAGGGAGAGGGAGATAGAAATATCAATGATGAGAGAGAATCATTGATTGGCTGCCTCCTGCACGTCCCCTACTGGGGATCAGCTGACACTCTATCCACTGAGCCAAACTGGCCAGGGCTGGGTAGCATTTTTGATGTTTTACACATTGTATAGTGACCTGAGGTTGGCCCCGGATAGCTCCAAGCAGTACATACTAGGCAGGGTCGCTCCAGACCCTGCAGCTGAGCCTCCCAGAGAGCAAGGGATCCAGGACCACCACATTCACTCTCCTGGGGTTCCCTTAGGGGTTGGCTATGAATGACCGAGTTCAGTAGAAATTGGCAGAATAAGATGTGCTATCCCAGGAGATAATGAATATGAAACACTTCTCTGCCCAATCCTTTTAAGAACAGAAAGAAGGCACGTTCACTTCCAGCAGTTACCCTGCAAGGTCCATTCTCAGATGGAGACACCCATGCAGCAAACATGACCACCCATTATGTGCTCCGGGCACTCTGATGGGCGCTGGGCAATAGAGGTGAATAACACTAGGTCTTCCCCTCCAGAACAAAGCAGACCAGACACAGAGTGTGATGTGTATATAATAAGTACGTCGTTATATAAAGAAGTGTTCTTAGCCAGATGTCATCCAGCCAGTTTCACACAGCCTGTCAGTTGAAAAACTTTGAACATTTGGATTACTTGTTCAAAGTTTTGGATTACTGGTACAAGTGGTCATAACTTGAGATTAAAACACAATACAATACAGGAAGTGTATTTTTGTAAATAAGTCCTTCAGTCTATATACATGGACACTGTTTATTTACAAATGTTTTTAATAAATTACCCAAACCAGGTTTTAAAAAAGAATTATGTCAGTCTGATTAAAAATAACTGAAGAAAATTAAATTGACTTTCAGTTCTAGCAAAATTATTCTATATTTTCCATTCACTTTTCTTAATCGTTAATGAGATTATTTTAAAAGCATTTTTTAGCCCCATATTGAGTGTCAAGTATAGAAAATCCTCATGGATTTGACAAAATAATTTGAAAATTAAGTTGAAATGTATCTTTTTTTCCATATGAAAAAAAAAATGTTGGCATCTTAAATCAAAAAAATGGAAATTTCCAAGGCAAATGCTTATTTAAAAGAACAAACTATTTCCAAATGCCATAGAATAATTTACATTAAAGTGTATTGTAAGTAGAAGCTAACATTGATTTTATTAATTTTGTTGCTATATTCATTTTATCTAACTCAGTGGAGATTTACTGTCATTGTTTATTCAGTCTGCATATACATATTAAAATTCCTCTGACTTAATATGACCATCACTACTTTATTATCAGTCTGTACTTGTAAAATATTATGTCACTGTTTTTATGTTCTCGCTTTTTAAAAAATGTGTGTAACCTGTATTAATAAACACAAAAGTTTGCTTGGTACCTGTTTGGAACAAATCTTTATTGGTATCTTTCAGGGCCCTGACAGGAAGGCCAGTGTAAAGGTTTGGCTGAAGAGCGTTTAACGAAGAGGTGATTTGCAGAGGTATGGACTGGGTGAAGTCACCCACGGGTTAGTGAAGCTCCTCGGGGACTAGCAGTTGGGGAAGCTGTTACCAGCCCAGGACCACGGGTGGAGGATGGATACCCTGGCCCCCATTCTCTGATTTTTCACTGGTGCCTCCCATTGCTCCTGATCTTAACCCAAACCCAGAGGTCAAGAGAACCTGGGTGACGTAGTCCATAGAGGACAATGGAGAAGGGATGGGGGTGGGGGAGCACAATTTCTACCGAAGGCATTGGGTGGTTCGCTTTCTGGGTCTTTTTTTTTAATCCCTTCTTAGGAAAATTCAAGGTTATATCATTGATAATATGTTCAGGTTCTTAGGTTACAGGGACAGAGGATAGAGTCTACAGTTCCTTCTTAGAGAGAAACAAATGTCAGAGCCAGGATGATATATTGAGACCCAAAAAAGGGATATCCTTGAGTCACGATCCTTTGCCATCAACACTCTCTGGGGTAGAGGGAAGGAGGGGAAACCTTAAGCAAAATGAGAGTTGAAAATCAATAAAACTTCTGATAATGTATTTCTAGATTCATAGTCAACAGGAAAATTATTTCAACTAAATAAGAGTTCTGGGAACACAGAAATTTTAAGTTAACACTCGTAGGTTTCTGGGGCCTGGGCCCCACACATACTTCAGGAGTAGATATATTGAAGGAAGTCGCCCAGCTTCACCGAAACAGAATCCCCACTCTAAGCAGAAAGGGACCTTTAAACTCTTCTATTGTTAGTTTTCAAAATATGTTTGAATTCAAAAAAACACACTTGGATTTTGTTAACACAAAAATGTTTTGTTTTTCCCACCAAGTCAAAAATACAACTTTTAAGGAAATGGAATATTTGGTTGTTGACTATATAAAGTGGAAAATTTTAGGTTATACTTCTGAATTTAAGAAATTAAGAAAAATGTTGGCATGTCCTTCAGGAAGTCTGAGTTCGGAAAACAAGTGGAAAAAGTTAAGCAGTGTGTGTGTGACCAAGCTTTTTAATTTTCTGAGGCCTGCACCCTACACTAGTAACTTATCTCCACCTAGATGTCAGAGTAAAAATGAAGGGGGAACACAGTCACCAACAGTAAGTTCCTGGCAGATTGGCATAGCTGTGAGGCTGTTCCTTTCAAAATTACGGGGCCTAGGGATCAACCTAATTGTGTTTTATGAAGGAGTTGCAATTAAGTAAGCTGCAGTCTGAGCTGCATGGAGCAGTGTTCCAATGCAATGGTTTTTGGAGTCCTGGAGACCCTTTCAGGACACATACAAGGTCAAAACTACATTAAAACACTGAGACATCTGTCCTTTCTCGGTCTGATTCTCTCACGAGTATACTGTTGAGTTTTCCAGAGGCTACAAGATACTTGATAGTGTGACAGATTGAATAATGAAGCAGATATGAAAATCTGACTGTCTCCTCTTCAGCAAGCCATTAAAGAGATTTGCAGAAATATAAAACAGAGCAACTCTTCTCATTAAGTTATTGCTTGGGGGAGAAAATGCTTTTGCAGAAAATATCTTTGTTAACATGTAATGGGTTTACTGTTATTTTTAAGTAAAAGAAATATTTTCCCAAGTTCTTTATTTTAATGTGGTAACTATTGGTAGATATAATCAGTGGTTTGCTGTTAAATCTGATCTCCAAAAAAAGCCCCTAATTTTTAGCATTTGCCAGTTTCCATGATGTATATATACTCTCTCTATTGCCAATTTTAAGCTTCCAGTGGTTTAACAGTTGGCCTGAAAATTCCTTTAATTCTCATGAGCTGGAACAGCCCCTCGATATAACCTACACAAATGAAAACGTTTGGGGGTTTTAAATAATTTTTAATATTAAGGTGATCTGAGCTAACAGTGTTTTAGAACCCTGCTCTTATG
This sequence comes from Myotis myotis, assembly GCF_014108235.1. Lineage (NCBI taxonomy): Eukaryota > Metazoa > Chordata > Mammalia > Chiroptera > Vespertilionidae > Myotis > Myotis myotis. Next base: position 41,284,012 of record NW_023416357.1, read on the forward strand.
CAAAATTTCCCAGTGGCATCACTTTCAAGAAGACATGGAAACTGGTCACAATTATAGAGCACAGAAGGGGTGGCCAGTTGGCCCACTGCTGCAGGCCCCCACATTGGGTTCTGTCAGCCCCACAGCTGAGGGGTCAGTAACTTGCAGCAACAGAAACTGATTCAAGGCAATGGGGCCTGTGTGGCTGGTGTGGCCCAAGGTTGGAAAGCTGTGTGTGAGGCCTGGTCTCCATCCAGCTGCTGTGCACCACCATGGTGCCATCACTATAAGGTGAGCATCAGGCTCCACGCTTCTTGCCCTGAGGACTGTGGTGACTGCCCGCTGCTCTTCTGGAGACAGAGAAAGCCAGAGGTCAGAGTCAGCAACATCTTAGAATTCAGATAGCACAGTGCTTTTCTACCCAGCTCTCTGTGTGTTCATCACTTCAGGAAATGACTCATAAGCCCCAAGGAGATGAGCTTTGAAAGCTGCATTTATAGTAGCTGGAGACACTGGGTGGTGGCAGGGCCTGTTGGCCGTTTTGTCCCTCTTAATAACCACAAAATTGGGCACTTTAGTGTGCTGCTCTGTGACCCACCCAGAGGAATGAGAACATGACCAAAGGTGGGGTTACCAATACTAAGATGCATGTAAGGGCAGGTTCTCAATTGTCTTTGCGTTTTTTTGTTGTGTTTTTCTTATCCCGAGGTACCTAGCTGCTCTTGAAACTGACCAACGTGATGTCAAAAAAACCAAACTAACATTTTTTTAAAATAGATCCCTGTCCTCCAGGAGCTAACTGGTTTTTTTCATTTAATTATACAATAGTTAAGAAGCATGGAATTTGAAGACCTCTGATTTTAGAGTTTTATCAACTCTGCCTCGTTGGAAGTTTTAGAAGCTTTGTAAGTCACTGCTCATGCCTGGCTGCACGTAGAGCTTCTAAACAATTCCAGTGCCCAGTCCTTCTGACCAATAGGAATCGGAGTCTTTGGGGGCAGAGCCTGGGGGTGTTGTTTACAAGCTCCTCTGGCTATGTGTAAGCCAGAGTAGATACCTACCACTGCTTCAGGAGAGTGCTTCTCAAATGTAACATGCATTCGTATTATCTGGGGATCTTGTTCAACTGCAGACTAACGTAGCAGTGTCTGGGGTGGGGTCTGCATGTCTAACAAATTCCCAGACGATGTTGACATAGCGATTCCTTGGGTCACAATTTGGTGTAGCAGGGCCCTAAGATACAGCCTTGAGGCAAAATATAGCCCTCGCCAGGTTGGAGTTCTAAGCACTAAGAAAATTCATCTTTCCTATCTTTAAAGTCATCTTCTGAGACAATTTTTACAATTATGATAAAATTGGGGCAATTTTAATGTAGCAGTAATATTGGTGCTTATTCAAAGTTTGTTTTAGGTGATATATACTTTGCTCTATATTTTCTCCCCTCTTGGGTTCTTTTCTAGGGGGAAAGATAGCTTAAAAGGTTCTAATCTCATACATAAAACCATTGCCAAAGAGTCTGGGGGTTTACAGTGGCGACTCCACTCCAGTTTGTAGAGATAGTGCCTGGCAGATAGCAGCAGTGCCTGGTTACCAGAAAGCACACGTGGATATAGTCTCATCTCTGGGTTTAGCTGAAAAACCGTGACCTCAGAAACATGCTGGGGGTGGAAGTCCAGTCTGCCTGGTGCTGGAATGAGTGGCTTCTATTTTTAAGTTTTGTGTTTGACTTTTAAAAACTTCATTTGACATAGAGATACAGTCAGGTATTGCTAAACAACAAACCACACAAAGCCCAGAGGCATGTAATAATGAGCACTATTGCTTGTGCTCTGGGGTTCTGCTGGCGTATCTGGGAAACTCATCACTGATTTAGGAAGGCCTCAACTTGGCTGTGCTCTGTAGCTCTCTCATCTTCAAGCACGCCAACCCTGGTACATTCTCCGGGCAATGGCAGAGGAGCAAGAGGGGAGAGAAAACAAGCAGGACGTCCTGAGGTCTAGGATTAGAAGTGGCACATCCTCACTATAGTCACATTCCATTGGCCAAAGCAAGACCCAAGGCCATCCCAGATTCAAGGGGATGGAGAAGTAGACACTGCCTCTTTAGTGAAAGGAATTTTGAAGTCACATGGCAAAGGCGTGGCTACAGGGAATGAAGAAGAATTGAGGCCATCACTGAACTCTACTGAACATAATGTCTGAAAACGTTATAGTAATGATCCTTAAAGGAATGGCTCAGCATCCAAGCATTGCACTTGTTTAACACACAGCCGTGATTTCTGAAGCTCTTGCAGTTGTTTAGTTTTTAATATCAACGGAAGGATTTGAAGAACATCCCAAGGCCTGGGTCCTAGATCACGTCAGGCAGCGCATGCCTTAACACTGTCATATGTGTGAAAAGAGGGAAAGATGAGAGCTGACCCGAGGGCAATATTTGAGTAAACATGCTGATGCCTCCAGCCCTACCAAAGAAGAGGGGCATTTTAATTACAAATTTGCTCTTAGCCATGCCGGTGTGGCTTGGTTGGTTGGGCATCATACTGTACACCGAAACATTGCCAGTTTGATTTCTGGTCAGGACTCCTGTCCAGTTGCAGGCTCGATCCCCAGTAGGGGGCATGCAGGAGGCAGCTGATTGATGGTGCTCCTCTCTCATCATTGATGTTTCTATATCTCTCTCCTTCCCTTCCTCTCTCTCTGTTTAAAAGAAAAAAAATCAATTTAAAAAATCTTTTAAAAAATAGACTTACACCCTGTCTGGGTAGCTGTTAGTTAGAGCATCATCCCGTTATGCCAAGGTTGCAGGTTTGATCCCTGGTCAGGGTACATATAATAATCAGCCAGTGAATGTACAAATATGTGGAACAACAATTGATGTTTCTCTCTCATCCTCTCTCTACAATAAATACATTTTTTTTAACTTAAAAAAATATTTGCTCTTAAATATCTGATTTCCTCTGACAGGGTGCTGATGTACTTACAAGCCGCTTGGGGAAAGTAGTATGATCCAGCCCAGTTTTCACCCTTCTGTGTCAACATGTCTTTTTGAGATTTAATGTTTCAGCCCTGGCCGGTGCCGCTTGGTTGGCTGGGCGTTTCCTGTGCCTTGAAAGGTTGCCAGGTCGATTTCCTGTCAGGGCACGTGCCCAGGTGGGGGGCATGCAGGAGGTAGCGGATCATTGTTTCTCTCTCTCTCCCTCTCCCTTTCTCTTTCTCTAAAAATCAAATCTTAAAATCTTTTTTTTTAAAAAAAAAGAGAAAGAGAGATTTAGTGTTTCAGTACTGATTCAAATCTTGGGATTTTTTAAAATAAAAATAGTCATGCTCCCAAAGTGACCCTAAAAGAAAGGCTTATGAAACAAATGTCAGGGGTGATGTTAGTTTCTGCTTCCAATTTAACTTACTTTCTATTGCTATTTTCCTTATTTTAATGGATAAACTTTGTTTCTTAAGATAACACTGCCTCAGATGCTATCAGTAGCCTCATCCAGATTTTTTAAAAATAACCTTTTTAAATAGAATTTTCAAATACTTTCATATGCCTGTGGAATTATTTCAACATTTAACATTTCTTGACCCAACCACATTTACTCCTACTGATTGTTATGAAGTAATTGGAGTAACTAAGAACCCTCAGAAGGAGGTGAGAGGTTGGAATTTGACACTGAGTAATCAGGTCATAGTGTGATGAGGCTAGAGATGAACTTACAGGTTGAAAACTGTTGTGTAGGTTTGGAGGTGGGACTTGGACCTGTGCTAGCACTTGATGGAACAGGTATTTCCTTTGTAAACTGCTGCCGGTCGACATCAGATTGGGGCGACCAGCATGCTCCATGGTCTTAGATGCAGAGAGACTTTCTCTAGCATCATCTGTGTACCGTCATGCTGATCATTTTGTTTCTTCTCCACTTTGTCCTTTCCCTTTTATTGGCCACTGGTGCCCAGAGGCATAGTTTAGAACCCCTCGCTGGTGGCCCTCTGGGCTCCAGAGGAAGTCAGATTTCCAGATGGGAGGATGCCGGACAAGGATGTGAAGCAACTGGGACTTTCCTACGTTGCTGGCAGCAGGTATATGTAAAGTGACGCAGCTTCTCTGGAAAATAGTTTGGCAGTTTATTCTTATCAAGTTAAGCATACACTTACCTTATGACCTTGCCATTCTACTCCTACTCGTCTTCCACACAAAGACTTATTAAAGAACATTTATTATCGCTTATATTCCTAACAGCCTTAATAATGGAAACAACCCGAAGGTCTATCAAAAGATAAGTGGATAAACAAACTGTGAGGTATCCATACAATAGACTACTACCTGGCAATAAAAAGGAACAAAGAAATTAAAAGGAACCACTTGGGTGGATCTCAGACATATATGCTGAGTGAACTGGTGAGGGGAGACGGGCTGGAGGTGGAGCCTGAGGCAGGGCCAGGGCTGGTGAGCTTCAGGGGGTCCTTGCTCTTCCAGAGCTGCCCCAGCCCCTCTGACCAGCAGTTCTCAGTTTTTCCCAATCAACCCACAAACATTTTACACTTACATCCCATTTTCAGAAACATTAAAACCTCACACCCTTTTAACACTTCAGAAATTTCAAAATAAATTACCTATAACTAAAAACAAATCAAGGCATTCCTATTGAAGAACATTTTTTTCAACCCCGCCCTCTCAGGTCTCTGAGACCCCGGCTCTCTCTCTCTCCTGTCTCCTCCCTAACCGGCTGGGATCCTGTGCCACCGCAAGCACAAGAAGAGCCACATATGAGGTCAGCCTGGGCTATGAAGATCACATTAAACAAATCTCATTTGGACTAGAGCTTCCGTGGGTTCTTAGAACCATCGGAGGCCCTGGCAGGCCCCCACGCCAGCAAGGACTTCCCTCCCCTTCCTCCTGGATGTGAGGACTATCCGCAGGAGGGAGCACACCTGACCAGCTGAGTTCTGTCTGTAAGATCCGGCGGCCTCTTCCTACTTTCATCCTTCCCCGGTGAGCCAGCTCAGGGGAGTCCCCTGGGAGCTTGTGGAACAGATCCCGGCCCCTCCCTGGAGGCGCTGCCTCCGGAGTGCACCAGGTGATTCTTAACAACCAGGCAGGCTGGAGAGACCCATGGAGACAGCTGCTCTGCTGGAGCCGTGGCTGCCACCCTGAGAGGGAGAAGGTGTTCACAGCATGGCAGATGCCGAGCCTCTGTCAGGGGCAGGGATGATGGTTTTCACTCGGCCACGCGTCCCAAGACAGGACAGGCGGGCCCATAGAGGCTTCTGCAGGCCGAGAGGAATGAATGCAAACACCACCCACGCAGCCTCCTGTGGCCCAAGTTCCCCAAGAGGACGGGGAGCCGGCAGCTCAGCCACCAGAGCCATAGGGGACACCTGAAAACCAGCATCCAGCAGACACCCGAAAACCAAGATCCAAACAGCCAAGAGGAGAAAAGCCCGAATATGCGGACCTGGCTGTTTTTAAGACGGTTCAGTTCTGGGGCCTGGGAGAATGCAAAGGAAAATGCCTGGTTGTCCCTAAGTAACCTGTGAGCTGACTTGCTGGGAGATAGAGGGAGGCAGGAGGGCAGGGGAATTTATATTTCTATAAATTTACATATAAATGTAATTACATTTATAAATATATATTTATATTTTAATTTCATGTAGAACTATAACTACATAAATTTATGTGCATAAATGTATATATTTACATAATTTATATGTCTAAGAGAGAGAGAGAGAGAGAGAGAGAGAGACCACGCCCAGGGAAAAGGTGGGTGGTAGGAAAAGCATTTTGTTTTTTCCTGAACAACTCATTTGTGTGCAACAATGGAGAAAAAGTCTTGTTTCAAATATATGACTGCTTCCATAACTGAAGCTAACATTGCTGCATTAGTGTAGACTTTTCCAGAGGCGGATTCTGAGACAGGATGTGAGTACAAATAGTTTATCTGGGAAGCACAGGGAAATGATACCGGCTGGGACCTCAGCCACCAAAGGGCACGCTATTAACCAGGTTCCCACAGAGGGAAACCGGAGCTGCCCCAGGGGAAACTCTGGGGCTGGGGGGCGGTGGGAATGGCGCCCCTGCAGTGGCAAGGAGCCGGTGGGTTTCTACACCAACATCTGAGGGTTACCGGTGGGCTGCTGCTCCCAGGGTGGGCGTCTTACTTCTGGGCACTCCTGTACCTCTGAGAGGGACCACATTCAGGAAGGCCGCCTTCTGGTTTCAGAAAACCCCTCAGTGCTGATATGGACAGTTGGACGTCAGCCAGAGAAAGGAGAATGGATCAGTGAGTCCAAGCAATGTGAGCAGGCAACGACAGCGTCTGTGGCATTTTATTAATCCCAAAACGCCCTTTAGCCCTCCCGAAATTTTTCAACGCAGTACACGGAACCTAACTTAATCCTTGCTTCATGGTTAAGCAGCATCATAAAGAGCATTCGTTATTTTAGCTTCTCTGTTATAGCTGCTATGGAGGTGGTAGAATGGTTTGCTTTCAACAATAGGGTTGGGAGCCTCTGGAAACCCCTGAACTCCGTGTCTGTGCTTAGAGGGCTTCTGTCTCTTCCTCTCTCACCTGTGGTTGTGAGCAGACTGCCTGCTCCTACAGCTGCCTTCCTCTCCCCCAGGGGCTCGGGTCTTCTGGCAGCAGGAACATAGACAGAGAATTGAGCTCCTTGGAACTGTGAACAGAACAGGAAAAGATGGCGATACAGCTCTTTCCCTGCCACCGCGGAGTTGAGTGGAGGCCGAGGCTTGGGTGCATTCAAGATGCGGCTCTACCCATAACCCACCGCCATGGCCGAGGAAGGCCTTGCTGCTGGAGGTGTAATGGGCGTAACACTGCTTTACAAGAGGAGCTGCAGGCCTCAGACCAGCGCCAAGCCCACCTTTGTGTACTTGCATCCACCGGTGATGAGCCTCTGTCCGTCACGTTGGGGGAGGCTCTTTGTGCTGAACCCCGAATCTCCCTAATTAAGGTTGACGACAAGAAACTAGGGGAATGGTGGCCTCTGTAAAGTCAACAGGGGGGGAAACCCCATAAAGTGGTTGGTTGCAGCTGTGTGGTGGCTACGGACTATGGCAAAGAGTCTCAGACAAAGGATGTCATGGAGGAGAACTTCAGATGCAAGAAATGAACAAATAAACTTGGTTTTTGTGTTTTTTTTAATTAAAAAAAAGATGGCAAAACAACCAAGAGAGCTCCTGTGGGCTTGCTGGAAAGGTTCGGTGTCATCCGGCTCCTCAGAAGCCATTTCTGCCTCTTCTTTGAAAGTTGGCCGTTCTTTGTGTCGAAGAGGTGGCTTTGAGACAAGTATGGAGTCTGAACAGGTTTGTGAAGAGAGAAAGAATGAAGAGCAGGGAAGGGAGGGGGCACTGAAAGCAGGAGAAAGTCAGGAGGAAAGAGAAACACGGAGGGAAATCCAGAGTGGACCCGAGGTCGAGGTCTGCCTGTATGGGGGCCCTGCCCTTGAATGAACCTCCCGTGCGAGCCGGGCCCTGGGATTCGCACTGTGCTTTCCAAGTTTCTTTGGCCTCCACCACTCTCCCCTTCCTGTGCTCCTCCTTCTCGGCTGTTCTGGTGTCGTGACCTCTCCCAGCGCCCCATTGTAGTTCCAGGCCTCAGCCGTCATCACCAGCCCAGCCACAGGTGTTAGTGACCTAATGTAGGAGTTGCTCTTCCGGTTTTTACTTTTGCCATTTCTCCTGGAAATTCCACCCTCATTTAGAAGCTGTTCGCCACCTTCCTAAGTGGGCAATACCCCATCGTCATGTCCTCAGGTCTCTCCTCAGTCAGGTGTGGCTCCTGCCTGGTAAGACTCGGGTGGGAGAAGGGCATTGGCTCAGTGGTGAATTCACCCGGAGGGACCCAGGTGTCATCTCTCTGCTGGGAGGGACAGTAGCAGGGGCGGGGTTTGTGGAGAGCCTCCCAACTGGGGGTCATAGGCAAAGAGTCCCAAGAACCAAGCTGGGGCTGAAAACAGTAACGATGCCTTTTCTCTCAATGCATTAAGAAATTCCAGCCCAGCTGGTGGGGCTCAGTGGTTGAGCATCGACCCATGAACCAAGAGGTCACAAGTTCGATTCCCGGTCACAGTATGCCTGGGTTACAGGCTCAATCCCCAGTAGGGGTTGTGCAGAAGGCAGCCAATCAATGTTTCTCATCTGTTTCTATCTCTCTATACCTCTCCCTTCCTCTTTCTCTAAAATTAATAAAAAAAAGAAACTCCAGTGCAGGAATCTGGGGTAGGATGGATTCCTGGGTTGGAATCAGCAAGGCCAGAGTCCTGCCTACAGGGACAGCGTGAGGAAATGGAGGGGCCAATGAGAACATAAGTGAAGCATTGCCAAGGCGTCCAAGCAAGTGGGAGAAAGAAAAGAAGCAGGAGGGGCTCAAAGGTTAGGATGATGGGCAGGAGACAAGGGACACAGGGTCAAAGAAGAGCCTTGATGGGAAAGCAGGGGGGAAAAAGCAAAATACCTGAAGGTGTGAACAAAGGAAGCAAGAGTCCCAAGTTTCAGAGGTGGAGCTGTTTGAGGACATGACACGGTGGCAGGTGACCACAGAAGCGGGTCACTGAGGTAAAGTCCAGTAGCAGGGAAGAACCAGTGAGCTATGAGGCTCAGTATAGGTGCTGGGTGCATGGGTGCAGCAGACTGGGTAGTGGCTACACATTCTTCACACCACAGGGACCACACTTTGAGTTTCACTTTCATCTTGACTAGTCCTGTGTCTTTAAGCAAATCCATTGAGCACTGGATTTCTAATTTATAAAATGGGGATCATAATACCTGCACTCACCACACTGTTTTAAGGATTTAAATGGAAAGATGTCTGTAAAACACAGCATTTGGCAGACATCAAGATACAGCAGCTAATGTTTTTAGCACTGTTCGTGCCCAATAGAAAAAGAAACACCAGATAAAACTTTCTGACCCCCAGAGCCAGGAACGGGTCTGACAAGTGTAAGTGCCATCCAATCCCCTGGACCCAGCGGTTGCTTAAGAATGGATGCGTGCCCTGATTAGGGCCAATGATCTACAAGGGGAGGGATCCTAGAAATTTCTGGGAAAGACGTTTCCTGGATTTGAAAAGGACGAAATGTCCTCTCTTGCTCCAGATGTTGCATCATGTGGATGTAAAGGCTTTACTTTCATAGCTTTCTTCCAGTTCCACCTTTCAAAGACCGAATCCCGCTTCAGCCATGTTTGTCTTCAAGCTCCATAGCCCTAAGTAAGCACAACAAGATCAAGGATGTCCACATCTGGATGCCCCACAAGCCCAGGGATAGAGACAGGAGCTATGTTGAATGAATACATAGGCAAGTATTTTCATTCATTTTGTGCAAAGAGGGAAGGTGAAGGGTGAGGGCCGATGTTGGGTTTGGTTTCAGCTTCGTGGGTGTCTAAAGGGGAGCACCACCACCACACCCGCCTCCTCTCTGGTCTGCCTTCTCCAGCTGCGGCCCAGAGCAGCAGTGATATGAAGGAGTCTCCACCAGATGGCAGCCGCTCAGCCTCTCCCAGAATCCTGGCCCCAGAGAGAGGACCGACCTCAGCCGTTGTTTTGGGCAGAGTCCTCCTTTACTGGGAGGTTTGATAACTCAGAGCTACACCTAACAGCGGGGGCAGGCCTGCTGGCTCTCAGTCTAGCGTTGCACCGCCTCTCCCACATTTGTCCTGTAAACAAAACTGGCCCACTGTCAAAGCAGCTCACCCTCCTTCCCACTCACAGCAGAAGCTCCCCCCGAATTGCTTTATCAAAGCCTTTTTTTTTTTAATGATATTTTAAAACTACACTTTCAACTTTTTAAAAAAGTGAAAAGTAAAAATAGAACCATTCCGAAGTTACATGTTTTTATATTTTCAGAGTACTTCTGAGTGATTTGATTTGGGGTGGGGGGGGCACCTCATTAATAAGAGGACTATCGCTCTGCCTTATAGAACCAGAGACCACGCAGTGGGCATGTATGTGCATGTGTGTGGTGCTAAATTAGAGTGTTATCTGCCTGGGGATCTCTGCAAAGGCCCAGAATTAGACTGAGGTGACTGGTGTCAGAATGACCTAGAAGTCAGCGGCATCTCACTCCAGTTCAGAGGCAACAGGTTCAGAGTCAGATCAAGAACCATGCACTAAAGAATGTTAACTTTTGCCCTAACTGGTTTGGCTCAGTGGATAGAGCATCGGCCTGCAGACTGAAGGGTCCCAGGTTCGATTCCAGTCAAGGGCATGTCCCTTGGTTGCAGGCACATCCCCAGTAGAGGGTGTGCAGGAGGCAGCTGATTGATGTTTCTAACTCTCTACCCTTCTCCCTTCCTCTCTGCAAAAAATCAATAAAATATATATATTTTTAAAAAGAATGTTAACTTAAAAAAAAAAATCCTTCCTGCTTCCACTAAGACTTCCACAGAGAGGAAGGAAGAAAGGGAGAGAGGGAAGGAAGGAGAGACAGAGGATAGCAGCTTTTGATAGCTGAGACTGTAAACTCTTACCAGGTTAAGACCTGGGTCTGTGGGTTTAGTTTCCTGTAACACACACTTCAGAGTTGGTAAACTCTCCAGGTGTCAGTTCCTCTGCAGAACAAATGACAAAGCATCCAAAGAACCTAAGCTCAGATCTACGTTGTGACATCCACAAAGACCCACATCCAGCTATTATTGAGCTGTTATTGAAACTGCTCGCCTGCGTTCTTAGTCACTCTGCACCTGATTTGCGGGAGGATAAGGACAGTGTTTCAAGCTGTGCATCTGACAGACACAGGCCAAAGCAAGACGGTGCAAACAGAAAGTTCGGCCAAGATTTGTTTTTAAAGCAGAATTTCTACCCCACAAACTGCATGTTGTTCGGAAGGTCATCCATTCAAGGCAGTGCATTTGACTTTCTCTACACCACTTTGCAGATGACCTAACTTAGGAAAGAATCTCGTCTGGGGTCAGTTTCTTTCAGGGAACATTTGCTTAGCATTTGAACGAGTTGGCCTCCCTGGAGAGCCAGTGGTTTGACCTTGGCCCCTGGTCTGGCAAGGACTTTTGGATTGTTCAGGGTGTCAGTCTAAGCTTTGCAGCCCTCTGTCATGTTCTCAGGAGAGGTGGACAGAGCCCGGGGTCTGCCTGCCTGCACGCTCCGGCTGTTGAAAGCTCCTCGGTGCAGGCACACCTTGCACCCCACCAGCACCCCCACCACCAGTTGAAATGACAGGAAACAAAACTCACGGTGAAAGGTTCTGGACTGTGGAATTTGCAACCATTGGCAACTAGCCAGAACCTGGGTCTGGGGTGAGGGAGAGGTTTATGTTCCTTCACTTACTTAGTTTTCATTCTACATACAAAGCCCCTTCCCAGAGTTGGCCTGGAGCCAAACTGGGTGTTTGTGGAGGGATGCTTCTTGTTAGAGGACTGCCGTGGGGAGCACGGGCTTTAAAAATTCCAGCAGTAAGACCCGAGCAGTACCCCAAACACCACACAAATGATAAAACAGAAGAGTGACTGACGATCCAAGCACAGCGCTCCGCTCCAGCAGAGCAGGATTCTCACGCGGAAGCAGACGTGAGCGAGCATCCCAGCTACCACCTGAGAGGCGGCAGGCCATCCTCCGTTTGGGGGTTTTCCAGCCTGAAAGAGCCCAGTGGGGTTTCCCGAAGCTGGTAGTTGTCATCCTTGACCAGTATCCGACGGGGCTTGTACCTTCCGCCCATAAAGAGGAGTCTTCCTACAGGCAATTCAAAGAATTTCCTCATTCTGTAGCCCTGTTTTCCTTTCCTCTCTGGACACGGCATTGTTTGCATTCCGAAAGAGGTGACATACTTTTCCACTCCCGCCATCAGCTCCCTGTGGGTGCCAGTCCCAATTGCTCCTTTTAAAAAATTTTTTTTTTTTTATAACCGGGGGAATGTGCCCTGACTGGGAGTCGAACTGTGACCTCCTGGTTCATAGGTCAAAGCTCAAGCACTGAGCCAGGCCTCCATTGCTTCATAGTTTACAGGTGAGCTAACTAAAGGTTAGAAGGGTCTGACTAACAAGAATAACAGGGTGGGATTCCCTCGTGGTTCCCGGGCTGGGTCGGGGCAGGACTGAGTCTGCGTAGACACCTCTGGACCCAGCCGAGCTGTCTCCTTCCCAGGCGGCCACACCATGAGCAGGGTCCCTGCTGCTGCTGTGGTCGCCCAGGCAAGACTCCATTCAGCTTCCCTTCCTTTCTCCAGCTCAACTTTCTAAGGAAGGGAAGAAATCAACAGAAAATGTAGTGGCTGCATAATTTATGTCCCACTTCACTCTGTTTAATATTTAAATCAATATGACCTGGTGTGAGAAAGTCTGTCTTTCCTCCCCTGGTCCCTTTCCTGGCTCAGTCCCGGAATCCCAGGGGTGCCCACTTAGTCTAAAGGGGTCAGCCCCAGTCACTGTCGATGCAAACTCTGGTTTTCCACCAAGGGTCCCATTCTCCCTGCTCCTCCAGCCCCTCCCCCCCCCGTCCCCATCCCCCCCCCCCCACACACCCACAATGGCTAATTCCTTGCTAAAACATTTTTAAAGGAAAAGTGTAACAAAGTCTCTTCTCCTACAAAGCACATGCCATAGATTGAGACCAGGGTTTCCAGAAAATCTTGAGGAAGGCATGGACCTAAAATATTGACTGGAATTATCTTTATTGTAATGATCCTCTCACAAAAGTAAGTTTAAATACCTTATGCTTGTCCAAATATGAAAATAAATTAAATACAAACAAAACTAAATGATCACAGTAATTTAACAATGTTGATGTACCACATCAGATGATATTGAACTGAAACTAATTTCCAACTTAAACAATAATTATAATAATAGCTAACATTTTTTGAGCAAGAACTATGTTTCTGGCCAAAGTACTGTAAATAGCTGTATTTATTCAGCTCACACAGCTACAGAATATGGCATTATGTCTAAGGAGAAGAAAACAGTAATTGCTCAAAGCAAAGAAGCTAGGCTTTTCTGTGAGCAATATTTACATTGTCATAATGACATAATCATGCTTTACTGAACCTCAACTTTTAGATCCTACCCAACAGGGAGAACTTGATGATTATGGAACAAAAGGGAAATGTCAGCTTTGATCATTTAAGGCGAAGGTACATCTGCAGAGGTTGGAGATGGAAGGAGGGAGAGGAAAGATGGAGATGCTAACATCCTCATTCTACATTGTGGGGAGTCTTGGGATTGTGTCTAAAGTGGATGGAATAACATTTGGACATTAAAGTATATTAATTAGATTTATGAAAATAGCCAGTTGCAATAATGTAAAACAATCATATAGCTATCAACAAAATTGAGGTGAGGGAGGGGAAAGGTAAATTTTAGTGTTAGTAAATATAATTTTAATCTTATTGGTAGAAGTCAATAGATACTTTTAAAGTTAAGAATAAAAAAATAGAAATAGAAGCTTTATGGTGGTAACATCTAGAAACACTAAGACCAAATGTTGTTAAAAAGTGATTGTGTCTGACAAGTAGGAAGAAATGGAAAAGAGAAAACAATTGTTTTTTTCTTAAAAATCTAACTTGGTGGGTTATTTTTTTTAACCATGTCCATTGTGTACTTTGATATTTTAAAAGTTTGCATGTAACGTTTGAATTATGGCTACCTACTGGCAATTTGACTTGTAAATCCATCTTTGATGGATTGTACTTGCCTTTACGTAGTTAGCTCAATGAATTATAGCTTTTGGTTTACTTGGTTTCACAGCACAATTTGGAAAATTAACCAGAAAAAGTGATGCATGGCTTGAACTGGCTTTTAGTGAAAGAAAATTAAATTTTGCTTTGAAGCTTTTATAACTTCCCATAAGGAAACCATTAACGTTGCGGGGTCCTGAGTGCACCCTGAGATCACAGGTGAACGTGGGACACAGTGGGAATTACCCTTGCACCTGGACACTCATTTCAGAGCTAGGGAATCACCAGCTCTGGGAAATAGCAAAATGGGCTTGTGAGGACCCCTACTGTCCTGCTGACAAACTACATCTTCTTGGCCAGCATTCCAGTGGGGAGGGGATTTAAAAACAAGTGAGGGTGTTGGGAGGATCCTTTGAGCTTGGAGAGAGACCTATGAAGGTAGCGGCAGGAAAGATGGAATTCAACTTGGACCACTATGTGCATTTATTTAAATCATTTGTTAAATATTATTTCCAAGATTAGTTACATAACAATTTAGGAAACTTGAGCATGACAGGATATTAAATTATATTTGGGCTAGCGTTAATGCTCTAATACTGACACTGTGGTTATATAGTGTCCTTATTTTAGGAGATGCATGCTGAAGTATTTAGGGATAAAATATAATGTCTGCAACCAAGAACCAATTGATAACTCTCAATGTCTGCTCCTCTTATTCAGAGTTAAAGACAAAGCCCTACAAGACCATTTCCCCATCAAAATCCATTCTCACCTTCCATGACAACTGATTTGTAGTTGGGAAGCGGCTGCTCAGCCCAGGACTACATTTCCCAGACTCCTTGCAGTTAAATGGCCCAAAGTTACCACCTCTCCCCAATGAAATGTATGTGTCACATCCACGGCAGGGCCTTTAAGAAGCAGGTGTACACTCAACACATCCTTACCCCCTGTGCAGGCTGGATGCCCTCTTAATAGGAGTATAAACCGGTACAGCGTTCTGGGAAGCAACCTGGTTATACTTAGTGCAGTTAGCGATATGCATGCCCCATGACCCAGAGGCTTACTTCTCAGTAATATAAATCCTAGAGAATTGATCACACAAAACTATAAAGACAGAAAAACAGGAATGTTTGTTCATCATTCCTGGTGGTCGTGAGAGTCAGAAGTAACCTAGGTGACCATCACTGTGGGAACAGAGAGTAAAATGTGGGGCCCACAGTATGAAACACTGTGCAGGTCTTAGAAGCCCCAAACTACGTGTGTGCAGAACAACATGGAGAAAACTTAAACACTTGGTGATGAGTGGGTGCCTATAAAAGGGAGAAAACAAAAGACCTGAGCAGGAGCTGTCACTGATTCCTTCCCCCACAGCAAACCAGGTCAGGCACCACCTTCGGAAGTTTCCTCTGGCTCTCCCACACGTCTGCGCTGGGTGTGTCCTCCCATTCCCCCACCCACGCCGGCCCCCAGCGGTCTCACAGCATCCTTGATGTGAATCTCGCCCAGCATTTAGTCTTCTGGACGCCAAGGGTTTACTTGCCTGTGTCCTCCTCTTAGGACGGTGAGCTCCTTGAGTTCGCTTCATGTCATTAACCTTTATGTCTGGCCTAGTATTTGGCAAATAGTGAGTTCTAAAGGGGTCAGCCCCAGTCACTGTCGATGTGAGTTCTTAATGTTAAAATGAAAAGAAAAAAAAATAAACTTTCTTAGGTACCTTTCCTATGATCAGGATACTTACAGACTGGGCTTCAGAAAAGTCTGGCTTCATATTTGGGAGAATCTTGTCACCAAACTATGTGAAGACTGAGCAGCAGATGGGTATTTGCTAAGCAATACTGATAACAAATTTAACCTGAAAATCAGATGAGATGGGCAATATTTAGTGTGCTACCTAGTGCTTAGGCATGATAATAAGACAGGAGGCACCAGAGCCGAGCTCCACCCACTTCATAGTTTTAATAAGTTTGTTTGTTTGTTTTGTCAATCTAACCTCTAATATTGTATCCCAGAGTCACTGTAAGTTCATCTCAGGCTCTGACTTAGAGTCCATTTTAAAAGTAATACTTTCTTTTTGTTACCTTTGTCAGTTTTTTTCCTGACTTTAAAACTTCAGAGAATTTGCAACGTCATGGATGGAACTGGAGAGCATTATGCTAAGTGAAATAAGCCAGTCAATGAAGGAAAAATACCACATGATCTCACTCATTCATGGATAATAGAGACCATTATAAAAAACTTTTGAACAATAATAGATACAGAGGCAGAGCTGCCTCAAACAGATTGTCAAACTGCAGCAGGAAGGCCGGGGAGGGTTGCGGGGCAGGAGGTAGGGGGGTAAGAGATCAACTAAAGGACTTGTATGCATGCATAGAAGCATAACCAGTGGACAATAAGACATTGGGGGATAGGGGAGGCTAGGGGACTGTCTAGGGCGGGGGGATAAAATGGACACATATGTAATACCCTTTGTAATACTTTAAGCAATAAAAAAAAAATAAAAAAATAAAAAAAAATAAAAAATAAAACTTCAGAGAATTCTAAAAAAAGAAAATAAAAATTACTCATAATTCCATAAACCTCATAAAACATTAACATTTATATCCTTCCAGATCTTTTATTTTTATATATCTATAAAAATATGTGTTACAAAACTGCTGCATTCAATATAGTTTTGTACTTTGAATTTAATGTCTTGTGAGCACATATACATATTCATAGCTGCACATCTTAATTCTTTGTCTGACTATTGAAAACTCGGGTTCCTAAGGGACAGCAGCATCTGGGTGCCGCCTCCCCTGTCCAAACCATATTAATATTACTGATTGCACACTGGCGGGTGCAATAGGAAACAAAACCAAACCAAAATGACAAAGGCATGGAAGAGTTTAGTAACATTTCAACCAGAAAGAAACTATCCCAAATGCAAGGAATCAGAAAAGTAAAGCAACCAGCATCATTTTGCAAAATAACCATGAAGCAGTAATGTTATAGCAGCACGTGGCCTGGTAAAGCAAGCAAACAAACAAAAACCCCCAAAAAGGAACAGCTGGCTCTAGGACCTAGAGTCTAGGACTAGGTCATCATCCAGCTCAACCCTGACCCCTGGTGTGATCCTGAGCCCCTCAGCTGTCTGGTTCTTGGCTTCGCCAGCTACAAGCTGAGGAGCTGGACTCCACGCACCCTTAGGTCCCTCCACTGCAAACTTTTTCTGATCCTCTGGGACCAGGTCTTCTCTGACTCATGAAGCAAAGGTCAGAACACTGGACATTGGACTGGCTGACCACCCACCCCTCTGGTAATCTGTTGGCCAAATAACAATGAATCCATCACAGAGCCCCCTAAATGGGTCAATGTGGATGCCCAGCAGGTGCTTCGAAAAGCTACTGATTTGGGCAAATTAGCAGGACGGGCAAGGCGTTACCTTGGAGATGCAAGTGGTGTCGGGTAGGACTGTAGATCACTGCCTGCTCTGGACTCCCTTTCCTTTTCCCTCCCTCCTCTCATGGCTTCCAACCCGGGAGCCATTTTCAGGCTGAGCAGAGGAATCTGGAGATTGTTTATGTGTTTCTATAATTTGCCACCGCAATCTTTCTTTTCATTATTAACTTGAATATCTAACACTCCCTCTTAAAACCAGGACTCAGGATGAAAACTGTTTCACACTATTTGCATTATCCCCAAACTAGAAACTCAAATGCCCATTAAAAATTGGGTGGATAGGCCCTGGCTGGGTGGCTCAGTTGGTGGAAGCATCATCCATACACCAAAAGGCTGTGGTTTCGATTCCTGTTCAGGGCACATACCCAGTGTAATCGGTGAATGTTTCTCACATCTCTCTCTCTCTTTCTCTCCTCTCTGTCTAAAAAATCAATAAAAACATATCCTCGGGTGAGGGCTTTAAAAAGTGGATGGATAAATAAGTGGTGGTATAGCCACATAATGGAATGGTACTCAGCAATGAGGACAAGAGAAACCACAACTGCAAGCGAGCATGTGCTGAGTCTCACAGACATACGGGAGGAGCAGAAGAAGCCAGAGAATGTGATTCCACTTCTTAAATTCCAATTTAAAAAAAACAGGGAAACCTAATTTATTCTTCCGGAAGTGAGAGCAGTTGTCACCCTCGTGGGGACTAACGGCTGGAAGAGTATGAGGGTCGGCTAGTGTGCGTGTGGCACTCCGCTTCTTAATGTGGGCGCTGGCTCACTTTGTAGAAATGCATGAGCTGCACTCTTATGTGCACTTTCTGTAGGTTTGTAACATGTCAAGAACAATTTTTCATACATTTAAAAAATTAACTTTGTGTATTTTAAAGCCGGAATTCACTGGGAGGGGGAGGGGGGTTATTGCAAACTTCATAAAAGCTTTCCAATGTTTAGGAACACACACACACACACACACACACACACACACACACACACACAGGTGGGGATAGGAGATCTTGGTATTACATTTGAAAAAAGGCTCCCATTTATGGAGTATGATTCTTTTTTTTTCCAAAGGGAAATAACATTTTTTTATTGATTAAGTTATTACATATGTGTCCTTATCACCACATTACACCCCCCATCCCCCCACTCATGCCCTCACCCCACTGTTGTCTGTGTCCATTGGTTAGGCCTATATGCATGCATATAAGTCCTTTGGTTGATCTCTCCCCCTTACCCCCACCCTCCCCTACCTTCCCTCTGAGGTTTGACGGTCTGATTGATGCTTCTCTGTCTCTGGATCTGTTTTTGTTCATCAGTTTGTGTTGTTCATTATATTCCACAAATGAGTGAGATCATGGAGTATGATTCTTAAAACAACAAAAAACACCCTCAGGAGATAGGAAGGAAGCATGTCTGAGGAGGAAGAGGAATTATTCAGCAATGAAGTCTGACTCACACAAGAGCACTGATAATGCGGCTCTGTGCTATATCATTTGGACTCTGAACAAAAGTTTGTGAAGTTTTATGAGGTGGAGGTGAGAGAGGGGTGTGCCCTGGGGCATTATTCACTCAGACTGGTTTCTGCTCTGTGGGAGAGCAACACTTTGGGGAACTTTTTCAAACACAGATTTCTCTGAGCAACTGCTCTCATTCAGGAGGTTATGGATGGAGCCTACGAATCCTCACTTTCATAAACTCTCCCCACCTTCCCCATCTGCTATTAAGATTCTGGATTTTCTCAGAGGGAAGACGAGGGTGGGTGGATGGATGGGGAAGAGACCAACCGAAGTACTTGTATGCATATATGCCTAACCCATGGACACAGACAATAGGGTGGTAGAGGCCTGGAGTGGGGGGTGGGAGTGGGCTAGAAGGGGTCAATGGAGGGAAAGGGGACATATGTAATACCTTCAACAATGAAGATCTTTTAAATAAGATTCTGGGTTTTATTGAGGACATTGTCGTGATGGTTGATTTTATATGTCAGCGTGACTGGGTCACAGGGTGCCAGATATTTGCTTAAACATTGTTCTGAGTGTGTCTGTGTTTCTGGAAGAGAGTAAGATCTGAATCTGCAGACTGAGCAAACGGATTGTTCTCTCCAGTGCAGGTGGGTCTCCTCTCATCTGCTGAAGCCCGAATACAACACGAAGAGCAAGACGGTTTCCGTCTTTTTCTGCTTTGGGCTCTGACTCAGACTAGAATTGACACCATCTGCTCTTCGGGTCCTCAGGTCCTCAGACTCAGACGTGAACTCCACACCGGGTCCCTGGAGTCTCCTCTGGCTGACGGCAGAGTGTGGGACTTCTCAGCCTCCGTAGCTGTGTGAGTCATCTCCTTGTTATATATCCCATCCGTCTGTCTCTCTGGAGAACCCAGGCTAATGCAATTGTAGTTGTATGGGTTATGAATCTCTGTTACATTCCTCTGGAGATACCTGATTTTTGATGTAGCAGGCAATTAATTTGGCTAAACTTAAACTCCAAATTGTGGCTTCCTCATGGTGGGAAGGGGCTGAAATCTCTGTTCAGGTTTTTAAATGAGTGCTTGACATACATTATCATATTTGTTACTCCTAATAAACGCCATGAGGTAAATAAACTATTATCCTCATTTTACAGATAAGAAGAGGAAAGCTCATGGAATAGTTATTAATTTGTAGAGCACACCTTTGTCTCATCCTCCTCTCCCCAGACAGCCCGGCCCTCCGGGCTCTAAGGAGAACTGAGGATTCCCTGGGCTCTAAGGACAGTCTGCCTCACCTCTCAGGTCCCATCCTCCCTTGGCCTTTGCCAGTATTGACCCATGTCCAGTGCCCAGGTGGGGGCGACCTCAAGCATCTAATACCTCCTTCAGCCTTCCCAGACACCGGTGTTTTCAGTGATTCTGGTGACCTGCTCATCACCTACCTCAAAACTACCTGGCTAGGTGTTTAAAACGCAGCATCAAGGGCTCCATCCCCGAATGTCCGGAGGTCAGCTTGGAACTCACCCACCAGGTGGGGACCGGATCCCCCAGACCAGGCTCAGCTGACCCCAGTTCTGTGCCCATCAAAGCAACTATAGCCTTCACCCTCTTCACCAGTACCCTCCATGCTGGGCCATCTCTGAGCTCTTCTACTGAGAGGCTGCGCTCCTTGTCCCTTAATCATACCCCTAATCCTAACCCTACCCTAGCCCTAGCCCTAACCCTAGCCCTAACCCTAACCCTAACCCTAACCCTAACCCTAGCCCTAACCCTAATCCTAACCCTATCCCTAGTCCCAACTCTAACCCTAACCCTAGCCCTAACCCTAGCCGTAGCCCCAACTCTAACCCTAACCCTAGCCCTTAGCCCTAACCCTGTGCATTTCCAGTGAGGCCCTTCACTGGGAGGAAGGCTGCTGCTAAGCTTTTAAAAGAGAGCTTTGGAGCTGGCGATTTCTAGGTCAGGGAAGGTTCTTAGTTTCAAACAACAGAGACCAACTCGGGCTAATGTCAACAACAGAGTTATGTCCTGGCAGGTGCTCAGGAGCTCATGGAGTGGATAGAAATGTTGGAGAACCAGGGTGGAGACGTGGGCAGGAACCTGGGGAGATGAGAAAGCAGAGCAAGAATTTAGCCTGAACCTATTACAGCAGGAGTCCAGGGGGAGCCGCTGCCAGGGGCCTGACTTGGGCTGCTCCTGACCCTGGACACTGCTGCCCTGGAAATAATCTATTCCCCAGACATCAGGGTACCACATCCTTGAGTCAAAACTCCTGGGTGAGAGCATCTGATTGGTTGAACCTTTGTCATATGTCAGGCCCTGTGGCTTGCAGAGTGGGGTACCTCCCACCACCCCGTATTTCCTCTGGAAGCAGGGACTGGTGCCAGGGGGGCCACCGCACTGTCAGAAGGAATTAATAAGCAAGGGAGGACTTCTTAACTATCTTCTGCTTCCTATAGATTTGCTTTCTTTTCGTAACATCCTTACCACCAACCTTTTCATGTAGATACCAACTATTCTGTGCATTGCAGTGAGCTGGGAATGGAAAGTATAGTTGGCTGAAACCTGTAAATGTTACTTACAAGGAAAAAGAGTCTTTGCAGACGTGATTAAGTGAAGGATCTTGCCATGGAGAAATTATCCTGGGTTATCCAGGTGGGCCCCAAATGCCATCACAAGTGTCCTTCCACAAGAGAGGCAAAGGGAAGTTAGACTCAGACCAAGGGGGAGGAGTCAATGTGACCACAGGGGCAGAGACGGGTGACAAGGCCGAAAACCCAGGAAGGCCAGCAGGCACCAGAGGCTGGAGGAAGCCAGGAACAGATTCTCCCTAGAGCCTCCTAAGGGACCTCAGCTCTGCTGACACCCCTATTTCCACCAAGTGACACTGATTTCAGACTTCTGCCCTCCAGAACTCTGAGAGAATATATTTCTGTGGTGTTAAACCACCAAGTTTATGGACAATTGTTATAGCAGCCACAGAAAACTCAAACAGAACATGAAGAAGATATGAAAGGATTTGCATCTTTAAAACAAGATGGAAGGAAGGAAAAGCGGGGGGGCGGGGGGGGCAGGGGGAGAGAAAGAAAGAAAAAAGAAAGAAGCGAAGCCAAGCCTGGCAGTTGGTGCGCTAATGAATGCATTATTAGTCATCTGCTACACAAAGGAGTGGAAGGCAAAGAAATTAATTCTGAAAATGTTTGTCTTTTGAAAATAAATCCAGGATTAGAATAGGACAGACTGAGTAACACAGACAAAAGTAATAACTCTGTTAATCCCTCTAAATCAGATATATAATCTCCTGACAAATATCGAAGGAGGGCCTATAGGAAGTTCGACTTTCTTTCCTGTTGAGATGATTTTCAAAAAGAGAAAGAGAGGGACTCAGGCTATGGATGACTCAGGAAATGAATTTGTTTTCAGATAATTGCTTCCTAATGTGGCTATGATGTGAAAGCATTAGTCACCCCAATAGCATTTTCATGTAGAGAACAAATAAGCAAGAACATGAAGTCAGCCCAACCACAGCAATAACTCAGTGGGAAAAGTTCCCAATGTAGTGCACATAATTGACTTGGAGCCGCTCTTGTGTCAAAGGGTGATGCGATGAAAAACCCTGAACCTGAAGTGGATGGAACAGCGCTAGACATTTGCTTCCTGTTGTGTCTTGTTGCCGTTGGGAAGTCAGGCACTAAGACAAACAGAGCAGACACATCTGGGGAGGAACTTTCCCAGAACTGTGACGTCACTGGCAGCAAATCAGAACCTCTCCTTTCAGCCTCCTTGAAGGGCTGTGTCCCAGAGACAATGGGTCTCCAGCTCAGCATGGCCTTTATCTTTGATCAGAGTTGAAAGGCCACTGGCAGGCCCGCTGAACTTCTCCTGAGAGATAAGGGTCATGCAGACAGAGCTTGCCTCCTAGGTGGTCCTGGTTGACCACTGAAGGGTGGAAAGTGAACAGAAAGAATGCATCCACCAGATGCCGGAGGAGTCAAACACTAAACACCGAGAATTGCAGTGAACAAATTTTCTTTTACTGATGAATGGTGCCAACCAGGAGAACAGAAAACTAATGCTCAAAAACTCAAACTCTCTGATGGCCAGTAGGTTACAGATTATATAGGGCAAAATCACAAGACACCTGTAGGTTAGGGGTTTGGGGTTATGCTGGGAGCTCATTGGTCAGAGATGAGGTAAGGGTCATAAATCATTGCTTTGGGTCTTGAGGACAGCTCTGAGGTCTGTTCCTGTATCTCTCTGGTTTCATGGGAAAGTAACCAGGAGGTTGTCCCAGTTTAGGGCTCAGGACTTAGGTCAAGATGTTATCTTTAGCCTGCAGAGGTCGGGGGCTTGTGATCTTTGCTTTGGTCAGGTCTTGGCTACTATCTTCTGGTGCCTCATGGGGGTGGGGGTGGGGGTGGTCTGATTATGGGGGGAAAGCCTAGTCTCTGAGGGTATATATAGAGAGATAATTTCTAAAGCTAGGACTTAAAGCTAAATTTAATCATTCATTAAGACCCTCAGTTTCAAAAGAAGGAGAGTAAGATTCAGACCCTGCTCACAATCCAGATCTGTAGCTAAGACGTACCCCGTTAAAGACTGATGAGAATGAAACACATGAAAAGTATAACACTGCCATGATACAGGACTCAAGCTGCAGTAGTTAGGATTGTGGATAGGAATGGTGTGTTTTTTTTCTTGAGTTAGCATGTGGTTCCTAGGATTTGAGAGGGTGGCTTTAGCCTGGACTTATTTTGCTGTGGGACATGGCTGTTTAATCAGGGAATAAGTTACCTGTGGGCACAGATTTGTGCTAAAACCCCAGAGGAATATTAAAGCATAGGATCCCTGGTCCTACATGATTTTTGTAGTCCAGCCAGGAAAAGTAGATGGCCAAGAAACATCAGTATGCAATGCAATAAAAGCAAATTGTGTTCCTGCCTGTCACTGCCCATTCATTCATTGAACTAATAGTCATTGGGTGCCTGCTTGGTACTAAACGCTCTTCTGGGCACTGGGATATAGCAGTGAACAGACCAAACCAAATCCCCTGCCTCGTAGAGCTTATATCCTAATGTATGGTTTGGAAACTCAGATACATGTGAGATACTACTAGACACTGATGGGGAGATCAGATTTATGAGTCTGGAGCTCAGGGAAGAGACCAGAGCTCAGGGTTCAGAGAAGGGTGACATCCGTGTGGGCTGGGAGTGCTTCAGGGAGCAGCAGAGGCTAGCATGGGCCTTGAAGGATGGTCAGAATTTGGAAGGAACAAGAGGAACTGGGGAGATTGTGGAAGGAAAGGCAGACAGAGTGACTGAGTTGGGATCAGGGAAGCGAAGGTGGGAGAGGTGGGTTCACGGAGGACAGAGGGGGTGGGTCAGGCTGTGGAGACCTGAAAAGTCAGGGAGAACTTGACTAATCTGCACTGGCTTAGTACAGGTGTGGGGCGTGAGTGCAGGTGTGGGCAGTGAGAAACCAAGCAACACAAAGTATCTGGAGCCACTTTGGCTAGTCCTGCCTACAGCCCCAGCCCTTCCCACTTTACCCACTGCCTCTTCCCCACTTCTCCCTCCTCATCCATTTCGTTTTTCTGGTTTGTTTTCTTCATTCTTATCTGTCTTCTTTCTGTTCCTATCTGCCTCCTTCATCCCTTCCTTTGATGGTTCCTCTCCTGCTCCTTTCATGTTATTCTCATCCCCCTATGTCCCATAATGAATGTGAAAAATCAAGAAAGCAAAAAATTATTCTGACCAATGATGACTGGAAAGAAGGGGTTCTTAGAGCACCAATCCTTGACAGAGAACTGGCTTTGTGTTAATTCTCTCAGACCGGATAAGTTCTCCCAGGACCCTGAGCTTGCCCTTGTATGTCACCTGATCATATCCTATAACAACCAGAAATAGCTGCTCTTTCCAAACACGTATATGATAAGGCAATGGAGTTGTAAGCCTCATTGTGAGCTGTGCAGAGAGAGCAGTATGAGAAACAGTGCGTGTGAATTAGCATACTTGTGGTTTTAAAGTTGCCTTTTAACAGTCATAAATTGTATACTTTGTGTGTACAGTTCGGATAGGTTTGCTCTTGTATCATAATAGTGAAGAATCTAGTAGAAAAATGCATGGTTCCTCGTGTTTTATATATTCTTTTCCCCTAAAAGTAAAGCGAGCTCATATAAATGCACCAGAAAATAATAAGAAAAAAATAAAAATCCTAACTATTTCATCATTCAAAGATGATCACAGGGAATCAATTTTTACTACATAACAACCAACTTCACAATCTCAACAGCTTATGACAGCAAACATCTCTTTTTCTCTTCCCTGGGTCCGCTGAGGCTCCGAGTAATCAGCCAGACTGGCTGGGCTTGGGTTCAGGCTGAGTTGTATTGGGTCTGCTGCACTTGCATGTGTTTTTTCATTTGCCTCAGACCAGAAGCTACTGGGAGATATTTTTTTCTCATTAAAATCACAAAAATGCAAAAGGGTGATCAGAACAACATGATGTCTCTTAAGGTCACTGTTCTACAAAGACAGACCTGAGGGTAAGTGGATAATAGTCATCTAAAGATAAATTGGGAGAAAGCAATGATAGCAGCTTAGCAAAGCTGAGTGAACAGACCAGATATTCAGCTGTTTTAGAAACAACAATGGTAGAAATGCTGTTCCACTAGACAAAATATATACACATAAAATAAATAAGTAGGCAGCACTAATAAAATCCCTCTTATATAACCTTGGAAAGCAACCCATCTGGCAAATGGATTAGTTCTAATATGTTAGTTCTAAAAAGTGAAGGCAGTGCCTCCACCTCCAAACCAGAAGGACAGTCTTCTGAATGGCTGTTATGCATATGAGATGCTAAAAATAAAGATGTAATCAGAGGAGAGGGCACTGCTAGTGCCGAGAGGTGGGTAACATACAGATGTGGGCACCTTCAGCAAATAATTACTTTGAGCATCAACTCCTTCATCTATAAAATGAGGAGGTTGGATAAGTCACTGGTTTATAGTCATTGAGCATATAGTGTAACGCAGTGTACCCATCCTGTGTGCGCCACAGAGAATCTGTAGGAAATATAGTCCCAGACCTTGTTCATTTATCCATTCAGTTAGTGGGTCCCTTACTATGTGGCTCCTAATAACAGTCATTGAATATACAACAGTGAACATAAATATTGTCCCTGATCTCAATTCCCATTCTGATGAGGGGCATAGACAGCTAACCAGGCAATTATAAAACACAAAGATGTATGTTAGTATAAAAGGGAAATTGAAGGGTGTTATGGAAAAAAGAGATAGCTAATAGCTCTTTAACATGCTCTGTGCTAAGGTACTCATTTCTAATTTCGCTGTTTACCCAGTCTTACTGATGGGAAGAGTGAGGGGTCAGGTGATAGCTTTGTAAACTTTAAAGTGCTATGAACCACCTATGGATCTTGCTAAAATTCAGATCCTGGTTCAGTAGGTCTGGGGATGAACGGCTGGTCTGAGGGCCTGGGATTCTGCATGTCTCACAAGCTCCCATTCTGAGCAGCAAGGGCCAGAATGCTTGAGTCATTGCCCCCAGGTCACCCTGCTGTAAAGGTCAGCTCCAGGCTCCAACTTAGCTTCAATCTGACCCCAAAGTCTGTGCCATATTAGGTCTCAGAGATATTGCCTCAAGAGCTCTTGCTGCGCTAAAATTCCAATTTCACCCTAGCTGGTTTGGCTCAGCGGATAGAGCGTTGGCCTGTGGACTCGGGGATAGAATGTGGAGACTGGACAGAAGGAAGGAGAGAAACCATTAGGCAGCTATTGTGAGATATAATCTTATTTGGAGATATTTTGAAATCCTAAAGGATTTGCTGATAGATTGGATATGAGAGAAAGTGAACAATTGTGGGTGATTCAGATTTTAAGGTTTTTGGCCAAAATAACTGGAAAAACTGCAATTTCTTAAGATAGGGAAGACTTCTTGGGATTGGAATTCAAAAGTTCGGTTTGGTACATATTAATTTGAGATGCCTATCAGATAGACAAGCCCTGCATTCTGGGGAGAGGCCAGAGTGGGGACAGTGGTTATTAAAGTAAATACAGTAATTAAAGCCACAGGACTGGTGAAGTCATCTGGGAGGGCAGGCAGAGAAGAGGTCTGGTCCTTGGGTCACACTAGTGTGTGGAGGGGCTGCCAGGGAGGGAGCAGGAGAACCAGGAGACCCAGGAGAGAGTGGCATCTTGGAAGCCAGTTGCTGTTAAGAGGGGAGGAAGCTGAAGGACTAGGATTAATCATGGGATTTGGCAATGAAAAGGTCATAGGGGTCCTTGACAGAGACCTGTTTAGATGTAATGGTGGCTACAGGAGGGAAAACATGGGACGACAAGATAAGAAGATAACAAGGGCAAACATCTCTTTTAAGAAATTTTGTGTAAAAATGAAATTGAGAGGGATCAACAAGGAAGACATTATTTCATAGTGTTAGGCAATGGAAATGAATCAGTACAGAGGGAAAGACTGACCATGCAGAGGAGGAGAGAATTGCTGGTCCTTCAGTTGTTGAGAGGATGGGACCCATTGCATGTGTGTAGAGACTGAGGTAGATAGGAGCCTGGGCAGTTAGTTCACCCATTGCCAGAAGAGGGAGGGCAGAGATATGGTGGGTGGATTTGTTGGTGGAATATGTGAACATTCTCTTCTGATTGCTTCTAGATTCTTCCTGCTGTTTGTATGTAGTAATGGTGCTCAATTTTTACCAATTCTAAGATGTGTCTTCATATTTTAGCATCTATGAAATTGGAGTAAATCTTAAAATCAGTGCAGTGTTTGTTAGTATTTATTCTTTCTCTGTGCTATGTACAATATCATACTACGTACAATTACATCAAAGGTGACTTGGATTCAGTAAACTATGGGTGAATTCACTTTACTTTGATCCCAACTAGAGTTTTCCATTGGAGAGAGCCAAGCAGGACCTGAAAACACTGTTTGCCTTATGAGCTTAAGGAATGATGTCAACATTTTCCATTAGAAACGGTAGGCTGGAGCTATCTCTCTGTTGCAGATGCATCCAGCCTAAGCCTCTACAGAAGGATCAAGGTGACCAGAAAGCAGGGGAGGGAGGCTGGCTCTCTGCCACAAACCTGGTGGACCAACGACAAGGCAACAAACACTTGGCCTACACTTGGGCAGACGTTCCTGACTCAGAGACCAAGCACTTCCTGTGTGGTAAAGACAAGGAGTAGTCAGAGAGTCTGGGAACAGGGAACTGTATCATGACATAGCTCTTGGGGTTCCTTCTTTAGCTTTGTGGACTGCTAGCCGCCGGCATGCCTTTTATGTTTTGGGCAGAAGAGCTGGAGTTCCAGTCCTCCTTTTCTGGAGACAAGTCTAGGAAGGTTTGGGAGATTCCCTTTGTCCCAGCAAAGAGTTGAGTGCTTATCAAATGCTGTGCTAAGCACCGGAAGTACAATTATAGGCAAACCCAGATAGGGCTCCTGCTCTTAGTCAAGAAGGTGCATTATTAAAATTATATATGCACACACACACACACACACACACACACACACACACACACACACTATAAAGAAACTATGTGCCAGGACCTATTCTAAGCACTACAAAGATTAGCACCTGTAGTTTGTACAATAATCTAAGAACCACGTGTTATTACTGTTACTTCTGTTTTACAGATAAGAAAAATTCAGGCAGAGAGATTAATTATCTTGCCCAAGGTCACACAGTTCATAAGTGGTAAAGTCAGGATGTTACTGTCATAATGAGCTATTATTATTAATATTAGTAATAGGAAAGGAGCAAAGGGAAGGCCAGGCATTATAAGCAAGGTCATCTGGGCAGCTTCACCAGGAAGCTGCAACTTCACACTCCACAGGAAACTACTGGTCCATACCCTTCAAAACACTGGGGAAGGGTCCAACAAAGAAGTATATAGACCAGGGATGGGCAAACTTTTTGACTTGAGGGCCACAATAGGTTCTTAAACTGGACCGGAGGGCCGGAACAAAAGCATGGATGGAGTGTTTGTGTGAACTAATATAAATTCAAAGTAAACATCGTTACATAAAAGGGTACGATCTTTTTTTTCAATAGTTTTATTCATTTCAAACGGGCCGGAGTTTGCCCACGGCTGATATAGACCATGGCAGTAAAGTCAAGGTGATGTAGAGAAAATACTTGCATGTCACTCTAACCTGGGGAAAAGATAATTGGCTAGAGGGAGTGGAGCCACTGCAAGTGCACGAAATCTTAGAAGGTTAAAATTCACAGACAAAGGAACTCTCTCTCTTGTTCCTGCTTCCTTGTACTAATCCATGTCCCTCTATAGCAGTGGTTCTCAACCTTCCTAATGCTGCGACCCTTTAATACAGTCCCTCATGTTGTGGTGACCCCCAACCATAAAATTATTTTCGTTGCTACTTCATAACTGTAATTTTGCTACTGTTATGAATCGTAATGTAAATATCTGATATGCAGGATGTATTTTCATTGTTACAAATTGAACATAATTAAAGCATAGTGATTAATCACAAAAACAATATGTAATTATATATGTGTTTTCCAATGGTCTTAGGTGACCCCTGTGAAAGGGTCATTCGACCACCTAAGGGGTCACGACCCACAGGTTGAGAACCGCTGCTCTATAGCCATGTGGCCCTTAAAGCTGCATGGCCCACAGCCATGCGGACCCCACAGGCAATGGACTGCATCTTGTAGGAAGCATGCCTCTGATTTGTCTTCATAGAAAAGAAACAGCATGTGGCCAGGCAGCTACTGAATTTCCCCAGAGCAAACAGGATGTGGGGGTGGGGAGAGGGTATGAGAGCTGAACCTGTGGCTGATAGCACATGTTCTATCTAGGAAGATTCCCCTAGCAGTGGTTCTCAACCTTCCTAATGCCGCTACCCTTTAATACAGTTCCTCATGTTGTGGTGACCCCCAATTTCATTGTTACAAATTGAACATAATTAAAGCATAGTGATTAATCACAAAAACAATATGTAATTATATATGTGTTTTCCGATGGTCTTAGGCGACCCCTGTGAAAGGGTCGTTTAACCCCCAAAGCGGTGTTGACCCACAGGTTGAGAACCACTGCCCTAGACAAAGGGAGGTAGAAGCAACTAGAGAAGGCCACAGCCCATTTTTTAAACAATCCAATGGGAGACAGCAAGACCTAGGTGACCTATTAGGAAATAGGTGACCAAATAGTCCTCAGCCAATGAAGAACCACAGGAGGGACTAAATAAATAGGCTATGTTCCCTGCCCCACGCGTGTTCCTGTGCAATGGGCACCCGCTCTCGAGAGTGTTACTAAAAGTCTCATTTTCGCCAGGCTTCTGTTTTCTAGTTCATCTTTTGAAATTTGGACAGGTGAGCCATTTCTCACAATCTGGACTGGACTGTGCTTCAACATGGAACGGAGGCTCTGGGCAGTGGCTGTAATCCTAGCTCTGCTGAAGACAAAATGGATGATGGGACCTTGGAAATGCAGGGGTTTCATTCCACAGACATAAAGCTTTCCGTGATACCTCATCCTCCCATGGGGGCCTCAGGAAATTCTTGTTCCTGCAGCACCCCAAGAAGCCCACTTCCACCAGCAACAGGTGGGGGACAGAGAGTACCCACTGATAGCAAAGATTTAAACCCAAGCGGTTTTGCCCTGGAGTCCTAGTTCTTAACCAATGACAGTTGTTCAGAAATAAAGCTCCCTTTGGAAATGGAAATGACTTACCGTAGAAAGAGGGAGTTTAGAATCTGATAAGCCAGTGGTGGTTTTGAGAATTACTTGGAGAGCCTTCTGGGCACTGAGCAGTGAATAATTCGCATGGGCACATCCGTGACTTCTTGAACCTTGGGCTTCTCTTCCTATCCTGCTCTTTTCAGCTCCCTCCTTTGTCCGCTCTCCCACCTCACCCTCACTCATGTTTTTAAATGTTTTTATCTGGGCATCTCAGGCTTTACTGTTGGGGGGTGCAATCTATTTTCTCTGTCAGTGCTGTGGCCGTATCCTTGGCCAAACTCAACCCAGCACGGAACCACACCCAAGAAAGGGCCCAGTCAATGTGGTGGAGGAGAGGGGGCAGGATGGTAGAGAGAGATCGAAAGTCAGATTTTAAGAACAGAGGCAGCTCCAGACCAAGACTGTCTACCCGGGCTGATGGAATGAGTCTTTGCAAAATCGTGTCTTATCCATTGGCTAGTTCAATGGGCTGTGAGTTATTCTGAACTGAACACGCTTGTTCTAAACTGAATGTTCCTTTATTACTTCACATGTTACCAAGCCTGTTAGCCCCTTTGGCTCCAACAGCAACCCCGGGAGGTTTCCCTGGCTGAATACAGCTGGCTCCCAAATGGCCTCCAAAGCCCCAGGGCACTTGCCAGGAGCAAGAGTCCCTCAGTCCTCGGTGAGTCATTTGCATTTCTAAAGTGAGTTTCATTTCAGAATGAGTGGGCTGAGCCTTGGGTGTGTGTAACTGGGCTGTAGAGCTGGCAAGACAGAGCTGGGTTCTTTGTGTTTTAAACACCACACTCTTTCACTACGTCTTTTTTCCTCTCTGAGGAGGAGGGCAAGACTGTTTTCTATGCAGTGCCTGGCTGCTATTCTTCAAGAACCCAAGCCTGAATCCCTGGACATAGTAGTACATATTGCCATCCCCAGGCTCCAAAGCCAAAATTGGCCTGATATTTTTTCCCTAAGAAATAAACCCCTAATTTCTAATTAGAGTGCAAAAAATTCAAGGAAGCGTCTGATAACACAAGCATTTAGTGTTATTAGGAATGCCTCCACTGTAAGGTTATGAGTCTGGCATCTGTTTCTGAAACTGCTTCTGAGACATGTTATTTCTAACATGACAATGTTTGTCTATTTCATAAGTATAGTGAAGGTTAAGTGAGTTTCTAATTCAACGAGTTACCTATTCCTATTACAATCACTGTTTTCTTTCCAAATTTCCTATGCTTTCTACTTTGGTCCAATTATAGAGGTAGCTGAGAACTTGGGAAGTTTTGTAAATACAATGAATTTTGGCTTTAGGTAGGGTGGAAACAGATTTAGCCCCTTCTTATGGAGTCCAGTAATTATGGTGGATCTGAATTTGGGAAATCAGGCTGATGTAAGAGCCATGACCACCCCTGGCTCCCCTTCCCCACCCCCCCACCCCCGCCCCCCCAGCCCAGCTAGCCCGCCTCCTTTTGACTCTAAAAGGCTCTGTGGGTGTTCTGCAGGCACTTCCTTCAAATGCTAATGAGAAACTCACAAATGCCAACTAGCAGGCCAAAACTAGTTTCTGCTGCCCGGAGCAGCTGGGAATTATTGCCCTATTCTTCCTCCTTGAGATTTCCCAGACCCCCCTTCCTCCACATTCCCACCAGCTGTACTTAAATGCCCAAGAACCAACCCACAGCTGTAACTTCTCTCTGGCCTGTGTTAGCTCCCAATTGCCTTTCACCTCAAACACACACACACACACACACACACACACACACACACACACACACACACGCACACACCCCCCCGCCTCTCCAAGCCACTTCTTGCCAACTTCTCGCAGGCCTTGTCATTCTCTAGTTTCACCAGGCATTTTAGGAAAACAGCAGCTTCCCACCAGCCCCCACACGTACAGAGCACTCTTGAGGGGGTCCCACTGGCAACACCCTTTAGTGCTTTGAACACTCACAACGTCCTTGTAAGGTAAATAGCACTGTCCCATTTTATAGATTAGAAAACAGAGACCCAGGGTGAACAATGACAGAGCCAAGGTTGAACCCAGCCTGTTGGACTCTGTCCTTCAGGCTAATAGCTTCTGCTTAGTCTTGCATATCGACATGCTAATCATTAGAGAAATTCTGCTTGTGGCTTGAGATGAGGAAAGTGTGTATTCTTTTTTAAAAATATATATTTTTTTATTGATTTCAGAGAGGAAGGGAGAGGGAGAGAAAGAAACACTGGGCATGTGCCCTGACCAGGAATGGAACCGTGACCTCCAGGTTCATAGGCCGATGCCCAATCACTGAGCTTCACCCACCAAGGCAGATTTGTAGGAACCTTCTGACAGACTCAACAACTAGTGTTATCAGCGGGGAGCTCGCCCTGTCACCTGTTGCCAGTGGAAGTGGGCTTCTTTGATGTCAGGAGAAAATGAATTTTCTGAGACTCAAATGGGAGGAGGAGATATTGTAGAAAGCTTTATTTCTGTGGAACAAAACCCCTAAGTTTCCAAGGTCCCTTCTCCCTCCATCCCGCCAAGGGAAAAGTCCCATCTTGTTTTCAGCAGAGCTAGGGGTATAGCCAGTGCCCAACCACAGTTCCAGCCCAGTTGAACTCCAGAGAGTTCCATTCCAGGTTGGAGCCCAGTCCAGTCCAGCGTCAGGCTAGCTTAGCTCGTGTTCCCCGCTGTAGTCCCTCTGTCCATTGCGAGGAAGCAGGGGCAAAACCAGAGGAACAAGGGAGCCAAGAGAGCGGCAATTCCTTTGTCTGCAAATTTTAGCCTTCTAAGGTTTGGGGACCTTGCAGTGGCCCCCTATGGCCAATGATCTCTGTTCCAAGTTAGACTGACAGGCTCCTTCCCTTGTCACCCCAACTTTACTGCGCATGCATCCATCTCCCCTTTGTTGGATCCCCAGTGATTTGCAGGGAATGGACTGGTGGTTTCCTAAAGAAATAGGTTGAGACTACAGAAAGAAATGTGTGCACAGGATATGTTCATTTCTGTTATCTAAAACAACACCAAAAAAAACCTTAAATAATCTGGATGTTCTATAACAGGTTAAAGAAATTAAGAACTACCCAGAAGATTAAATATTCTTCAGTACTTAAAAATGGAACTATGGAAGAATATTTAAGAATTTGAAGAAATGTTCACTATGCTGTTGATATGGAGGAAATAAGCAGCAAAACAGTTATGCTCGATCTTATTTTAAAAACTAGAAAGATGTATATTAAATTGTTAAAAGCAGTTATCTGGATTCTTCCTTCCTTCTTCCCCTTCCCTCCCTTTCTCCCTCCCTCCCTCCCTCCCTCCCTTTGTTCCTTCCTTCTTTTCATTTTCCAGTCTTTTTTACAATAAATGTAATCATCATGTGTTGGATTTGCAATAAGAAAGGAAAAATATTTATTCATTTTTATTTTATTTATTGATTTATAGAGAGATTTGTTGTTCCCCTTATTTATGCATTCATTGGTTGATTCCTGCTGTGACCAGGGATCAAACCCATAACTTTGGCAGATTGGGATGACTCTCTAACCAACTGAGCTACCCGGCCAGGGTGCAGATGTATTTCTCTAGGTGAGACTCTAAGACTGCACCACTCAGGAGCTATTGCAAGTGGCCGTGGTAGAGACTGTAGGCAACTAGTCTATAAGCTCCCGAATTGGAAAATAACTATATTCTGGGATCAAAATGTCTTTTTTTTTTTTTTTAACCATTATCTAAAGAGGATGTTGTGAATGATTTTACAAGAAAAGTTAGCAATTAGTCTTCTTTGACATCGGCTGGTGGTTAGACTAGGTGAGATCTGACTTTGAAAGCTCTGGAGAGGAGGAAGGTGGCAATGTCTGTCTTTGGCACCCGCTCCTGTTCCACAGTAAGCCTGGGGGCCCCCATCCTGCTGGACTCTCTCCCAGAAGGCCTCGTTCCCCATGCTCTCAACTGATCTATCTGAGGTGTTAGTTTACTGCACTGACATATATTAGACCTGGTGTGTGTGTGTGTGGGGGGGGAGCGCGGGGTTGGGAATCTTAGAAGCCTGCTGGTGTGAGAAAGGGGAGCCCTGGGGGGTGCCTCATTCTCCCGCGTCTCTCACTTGTCAGCAGGGGAGAAGAGGCTGGATGATAATCAAAGATTGGACCAGGAATGGAAGTCTCCCAAAGAAATAATTTTGAATGACAGTAACTTCAGGCATTTATGACTACTGTCTAGGCTTGTGATCCTTGGTTGATTTGTGTGTGTGTGTTTTGTTTTGTTTTACTTTTTAGGTGTTTTGTTTCTGCCATTCAAATGATTGAGGAAACTTTTTAAGGAAAAGAGTTATGAAAACTTTCAAATTGGGCTGGAACTGTGGTTGGGCACTGCATCACTGAGAGGAGTATAGAGTTGGTCACGATGTCATGGGAAATGCAGCCACAATCTCACCTTCCTGAAAAAGGATAATGCTGAGGGGGGCAGAAGTGACACCCCACCCTTTATGAAAAGTCAGGTGATGGCATCTGTGCCAGTGATTACTTAATGAAATGAGCACATGAGGGGAGCGAGGTATGGAGAATAGTCATTATGCCATAGGGTAATTTAAAAAGGTGGGGTCCAGCCAGTGTGGCTCAGTGGTTGATCATCTATCCATGAACCAGGAAGTCACCAGTTCTGGCACATGCCTGGGTTGCAGGCTCGATCCCCAGTAGGGGCTGCCGATGCAGGAGCAGCCTATGGATGTTTTTCTCTCACCAATGTTTCTATTTTCCTATCACTCTCCCTTCTTCTCTCTCTAAAATCAATTTTTTTAAAAAGTGGGAATGGTTAATTGGTGGGGCTGATACACTCACTTAGGCAGCACATGTAGGAGTCTGTGCCTCTTCTCTTCCCATTTCCTCTCCCTATATCTTCCACCTATGACTCCTACCTAATTTACTCTTTTTTTTTTTTTGTCCCATAAAGACCATCCTGCCAATATCAGTGCTGTAAAGATAGGGTCCAGAATTGTTGGTTCAACCTTCAATGCCCTCAGGATGAAAGTTCAAGTATCTTTCATGATAAACACCAGCCCTTCATGGATAAGTGCTGCCTATCTTTCTAGCTTTCCCCCTAGCCACTCTCCTTCATCTAGTCTGGATTTCCACCACAGTGCTCCCCAAACACGCCACTTTCTCTTGGGGAGTCTGTCCCTACCCCCTTATACCTGGAATAACAGAGACTGGTTAGCTGTCCACTGAACTCCTTTCCTCTTCCTTCTGGGTGCACAGCCTCCCTTGCAGTGAGCTTGGCCATGTGATTGAGTTCTGGTCAATGGAATATGGAAATGATTGTGCACCACTTTCAGGTCAGGGCTGTGAAACATACACACAATCCTTCCTGCTCTTCTACTTATGCTGTGAGTGGAAGATAGCAGAATCCCAAGGGAGGAGGAGCCTGGCTCATTTATCCCCACGTGGAGAAGAGCTTCCCATCAAACATAACCTTGGTTTTTGGCTTTAAGTGAGTAATAAATAAACATTTATTTTATTAAACCATTAAGATTTGGAGATTTATCTGTTATGGCAGCTAGCCTCACCTTAAATAATATACCTGGTGAATTATTCATCTTTTAAGGCCCACTTCAGATGCCCCCTGCTTTAGGAAGCCATTTCTCTCTCTCTCTTTCTCTCCCTTCCTTTTTTTCTAAATATATTTTTATTTTATTATATTTTAAATATATTTTTATTGATTTCAGTGGGGAAGGGAGACGGAGAGAGAGATAGAAACATCAATGATGACAGAGAATCATCCATCAACTGCCTCCTGCACACCCCTACTGGGGATCAAGCCTGCAACCTGGGCATGTGCCTTTGACCAGAATTGAGCCCGGGACCCTTCAGTCTGCAGGCTGACGCTCTATCCACTGAGCCAAACCAGCCAGGGCAGGAAGCCATTTCTGACTTCTCAAGGCAGGAGTGATATTTTTCTCTGTGTGTCCAAAACCTTCAAAGATTCATCACTTACTGACCCCCTCCACCCCTATCCCCCCCCCCCGCCCCCATCCAGTGCTTGACTCCTTTACTCACCTCTCTTCATGTTCAGCCATTAACACAGTGGAGGCAGAAATACTGATCTTTGCAGTTCTAGAGTCTAGCAGAATAAGTGAAAGATGGTAGATGTACTATATATGAAAATTCACTCATTCACAAGTATTTGTGTGCTAGACACTGTTCTAGAATTGGGAATACAGCAGCGAGCAAAACAGTCCTCTGCATTTTAAAGGTTGACTTTTGCAGTGTCTTAGACATTTGCCTCCTGTATCTTAACAAAAGTGATTTAAACTGGGATTTAAATAATAACTTGACATTACAGGGGTGGGCAAAAGTAGGTTTACAGTTGTTTATATGGAAAATAATTAATAAATAATAACACAAGAATAAACTCTGTGTTTTACATACTCACAACTGTAAACCTACTTTGCCCCATCCTGGATTGGGGTGTGTGTGTAAGAAGCAGTTGCCAGCTTCAGATGGTGTTACATCATCAATCCTTTTGAAAATGCTACAAACTAAAACAAATAAACAAACAAATAAAAATAAAAAACCCTCTGTTCTCCTGGAGCTCACATTGCAGTGGGGGAACTAGATAATAAATACATACATACATACATACATACATTCATGTAGGACATCAATTCTGGTGACACATGCTATAGAGGAAAATTAAGCATGGAGGGAGGATGGGAGTATGACTTTAAATCATAATTAGGAGGCCCCACTGAGGAGATAGCATTTTAGCATCTCCTCATTGAAGGAAATGAGGACGGAAGCTTTGCAGGAGTTTGAGGGAAAAACAGTCCAGGCAAAGGAGATCAAGGGCAAAGAAATGGCAAGGGGGTGTGTATGGCTGGAGCAGAATGAGTGAGGGTAATGGGGGAGATGAGTCAAGGAGGTGTGTGTCTATATGTGTGTGTGTATAGGGAAGAAGTACAGGCTGTATAAACCTTTGACAGAATTTGGTTTGAACTGAGAGGGAAGTGGGGAGCTACTTCAGCATTTTAAAGAAGGAAATGATCTAATGCACAGGTTCACTCTGACCTCTATGTTGAGAGAAGACTGTCTAAGGGTTCTGGGCAAAATGAGGATGACAAGTTACAAGCCTAAATAATCTAGGCATAAGATGATAGTAACTTGGACCAAGGTAGTATTTGGAATATATTTTTAAGGTAGGATTTGCTGATGAATCAGATGTGGAATATAAGTCAAGGATAACTCCATGATTTTTTTAAAGTTATATTTTATTGATTTTTTATCTTTAATTTCTTTATTAGTTAAGGTATTACAAATGTGTCCTCATCCTATTTTATTGATTTTTTACAGAGAAGAAGGGAGAAGGATAGAAAGTTAGAAACATTGATGTTAGAAACATCAATGATGGAGAAACATTGATCAGCTGCCTCCTGCACACCCCCTACTGGGGATGTGCCTGCAACCAAGGTACATGCCCTTGACCGGAATTGAACCTGGGACCCTTCAGTCTGCAGGCTAATGCTCCACTCTATCCACTGAGCAAAACTGGTTAGGGCAACTCCGTGATTTTTTATTTGAGTAACTGAAAGAATTAAGTTGCAATTAAGGGGATGAGAAGGCTATGAGAGGAGCGGAGTGGATCAGAAATTTAGTTTTGGACTTATGCTTGACATGCTTATGGTCATGGCCAAGTAGAGATGTTGAGTAGTAGATGGATATGCTATATGTCTGGAATGGAGAAATATGGGCTAAAAATACAAACTTGGGAGTTGTCAGCATACAGATTTATTTAAAATCACAGGAGATGAATGTACTTTAAAAAGAAAAGAGGTTCAAGGACAAACCCAGGGACACTCCAGAGTGTAGAATTCAGGAAGGTGAGTAAGAATCAGAAAAGAACCCCCTTCTGGGTTGCCAGTGAGGATAGAAGGAGAATCAAGAATGGCCCAGGAAGCCATGTGAACATGGCATTCAAGGAGAGTTCAGTTGTGTCAAATTCTACAATCCATTTTAGTTACATGAAGACTGAGAATGGACCAAGGTATTTACCATGTAAAGGTCATCGCTAACCTTGTCCAGAGTGTTGTTCAATGAACGAATGAGTGAACAAATGTAACTTTTTCTCCATCTATATTTGACGAGGACTCAAGAGTGCACAGACCATATCTTTGTTTCTCCAAAAGAGTTTGCGAAACGATTGCAGAATTGATGGAGTGAAATGACTTTTCCCTCAGTGTCTGGCCTACCCCAGGTCCTACTTTATTTCCCTTAGAATTGTGGAGTGTGGGGAACTGCACAAAGCTCCCAGTCCTGGAAGCTGGCTATCTGGCATTGCCTGGGGTTATTTTGCTGTTCAGTTCAACAGAGGCATACAAAATCCCAAGCCCGTCAGGGCAAAGGAGTCATCAACATCTAAAGAATAAATCTGTAGTCCCAAAGTCACAGGAAAACATCTGCAAACTAACTCAAATGGATGTAGTTCATCTGGTCAGGCTGCTGGGTTATAGTCATTCTTGAGATAATTAACTCATAGCATTGCTCAAAAAAAGGATTTTCTTGGGAACTTTTTTTTTTTTAATACATTTTATTGATTTTTTACAGAGAGGAAGGGAGAGGGATAGAGAATTAAAAACATCGATGAGAGAGAAACATCGATCAGCTGCCTCCTGCACACTCCCCACTGGGGATATGCCCACAACCAACATACATGCCCTTAACTGGAATCGAACCTGGGACCCTTCAGTCCACAGGCCGACGCTCTATCCACTGAGCCAAACCGGCTAGGGCTCTTGGGAACTTTGATGATTCAGAGCATATAAGATACTAGTGAAAATGTCAGTCCAAAACAGCTGGGTCTTGATGCATTGCTTTCTGAAAAGAGGGAGATTCTCCTTTGAAGGAGTCATTTTATAGTCAGTACCCTTTTTGTTTTTCTTTTTTAAACCTGAACCTGAGGATATATTTTTTATTGATTTGAGAGAGAGAGAGAGAGAAAGAGAGAGAGAGAGAGAGGAGCATTGATGTGAGAAACATCTATCAGTTGCCTCCCTTAGTGCCACTAAAGGAATCAAACTCATAACCTTTTTGGTGTACTGAACAATGCTCCAACCAACTGAACCACCCAGCCAGGGTTATAGTAGGTACCATTTCCCTGAGTATTTACTTATATACCAAGAATAATGCTAAGAAGCACTTTATGGACATTTAAAAAACATGAATTCTTATAACCACCCTATAGGAAAAGTACTGTGATTACCCCCTGATTTTATTTATTTATTTTTCTTTATTGATTAAAGTATTACATATGTGTCCTATCCCCCCCATTGCCACCACCACCCCCACCACCCCCGCTCATGCCCTCACCCTCCTGGTGTCTGTGTCCATTGGTTATGCTTATATGCATGCATACAAGTCCTATGGTTGATCTCTTCCCCTTACCCCCACCCTCCCCTACCTTCCCTCTGAGGTTTGACGGTCTGATTGATGCTTCTCTGTCTCTGGATCTGTTTTTGTTCATCAGTTTGTGTTGTTCATTATATTCCACAAATGAGTGAGATCATGTGATATTTATCTTTCTCTGATTTTAGATGTAGTAGTAATAGATTACAGATGATGAAATGGAGGCTTGGAAAGATTGAGGGGACATCACAGGGATTATCTGGCCTAGTTTGGGACCCTCAGGAGTAAACTGATCCCCACCAGAACTGTCTCCTGGACAGGATGAGGAAGTCTCGGTGCTGCTTCTAGAAGTTAACTTTTGCTAGGAGGAAGAGAGCGTAGGCTGATGCAAAACCCCAATGTGTAGGTAAGAGATCTAAAGCATAGAGAGGTTAAGAAATTTCTCCAAGGTCACACAGATGTTAGTAAGGGGAGAAGCCAGAATTTGCCCACAGGGTAACATGATTTCAAAGGCTAAGCTATTCCCACATTCCCAAAAGAACTCACTTGAGATAAAGCAACGAGAGATTCCTAAGATATGGAACTAGTGAAAGGCAGCCACTAGCTGTCTCACTCACTGGACAGCTTTCCCTGGCCATTCTGGTCTGTGTGAGTTGGGAGACAGCCCATTGCTGTTATTCAGGGAGCAATTATACTCTCATGGCAAGTTCAAGGCCAGTTGCTTTTCTTCCTTTTCAACTATTTATTTCCCTCCTCTTGTGAGCTCCCATGTCCAGGCAATGGGAAGAGGTAGAATGTGAGTGAAGAGTGAGATGTTACCAATACAATGAAGGCCCTGGGCATCCATCCCCAATCTCACACTCCTTCCCTCCCCACCTCCTCTACATACTTGTTTGGACATGGGATCCCCTTGTGAAAGAGACTCTGGTGGAAGCATTTATAGTGCAGTGATTCACAAGATCAAGTGGCAGGCAGAGAGTAGAGTTTCAGAGTGATGGGCATTTACAACCTGTGTCTATACAGCCATGGGCAAGCGTGGGCCGGATCCGGCCCGTTTGAAATGAATAAACTAAAAAAAAAAAAGACCGTACCCTTTTATGTAACGATGTTTACTTTGAATTTATATTAGTTCACACAAACACTCCATCCATGCTTTTGTTCCGACCCTCCGGTCCAGTTTAAGAACCCATTGTGGCCCTCGAGTCAAAAAGTTTGCCCACCCCAACCTGTGTGACGGTGGGCAACCTCGTCCAACCTTTCTAAACTCCATTCTCCTTGCCTGTAACATTGGAAGAGTTTTCATGTTTATTTTATCGGTCGTTGTGGGGGTTAACGTGGACAGCCTGTGTGACGGTGGGCAACCTCGTCCAACCTTTCTAAACTCCATTCTCCTTGCCTGTAACATTGGAAGAGTTTTCATGTTTATTTTATCGGTCGTTGTGGGGGTTAACGTGGACAGCGCAGTGAAATCACTAGCACTCGCATTTAGAGCGGCCGGCCCTGGAGAACGATGCTTTCTTCCTCCGAGGCTCCTGCGGAGAATTCGCCTGCCACTGGGACAAGAGGTCCGGTCCCATCGCTGCCCTCATCCTGTGTGCTCTCCATTGCTATGCAAAGGGATTCTTGTACATAAGATTTAAATAATGCGCCTATTTAAGAAATGTTGACAAATGGCAATAAATACATAAAAATAAAGTAGTTGTTCCAAGTGTTTTCTCTTCCTCCACCTCATGGATGAGATAACCGCCTAGACGAAGGTGAAGAGGTTTGTTGGGGGTCACAGCTGAGAACAGCAGGGCGGAAACCTCACCCCAGATCGCTGACCCCTCCTGCTGGGAGCTCTTCCTGCTCCCTCCGCTTTCCTGGGTGCCGCACGCTCGATCTTGCCTCCACAGATCGAAACTCACTCCTCATCCAAAGGGACCGCTCCCCTGGGGAGCCTCTACCAGTGACCGGCGATCCGTGCAGTGAGCTCGGGTCTAGGCTTCTAGCCACTAGGAAAGTGGAGGGAGGGAAACGGAAGACGCGGGTGTAATTAAAGGTTAAAGGTAGTCTTAGGCGTCGCCCAAGCCCGGAGGAACCCTCGTCCCAGCGTTCCTGTCATTTGCATTCCTGTGAGGCTACTTCACTCGGCCATCCCGGCCCGCGGGCGCCCCTGGCAGTCCCTGCAGCTGCGGCTCGGCACCTGGAGCTGGGAGCGTGGGCGCGTGGAGGCGGGGGCGGGGGGGGGGGGGGGGGGGGGGGAAGGGGAATCTTCGGGACCAGGTGGCTGGGAGCGAGGCCCGGGCGCCAGGACCCAAGGGGCGGGGCCCGGGGGCGTGGCCTCCCGCAGGTGCAGCGAGCGGCTCAGGTTTCACTGAAACTTACCGGCCCCGGGGAGGAGCGGAGCGCAGAGGCTCGGGGTACGGGCAGGTGAGAGGCGGCTTTTTCTTCCAGCGGCGAGTGGAGGGCTGAGTTTGGAATCCGTGGTGGCGAGTTCCAGTCCGCCCGGCGCCGGGCCTGCCCGAAGGATGCGGAGCCGGAGCGCAGCGTGGCTGCTGGGGGGCACCCTCC
Organism: Myotis myotis; assembly: GCF_014108235.1. Lineage (NCBI taxonomy): Eukaryota > Metazoa > Chordata > Mammalia > Chiroptera > Vespertilionidae > Myotis > Myotis myotis. Next base: position 41,326,157 of record NW_023416357.1, read on the forward strand.
TGCTGGCGGCCTCTGCCTCCTGCAATTACACTAGCCGAGGTGAGAAACGGGGCGGAGGAGGGCTCGCGCCGCCAGGGAGCCGGGTCCGGGCAGATGGTGCAAGTGGGGCCGGTGCGCGAAGGCTGTTCTGCTGCCTCCAGCCGCCTCCCCTGCACCTCGAGACTCCTCTCGGCCGCTTTGCGGGGGAATCCCAGCGCCCGGAGAGGCTGGAGTGGGCGGGGGAGCAGGGAGGGAACCCAGAGGGCTCAGCTTCCCTTCCCACGGGCTGGCTTCTTTGCAAACACCAAGTCGCTAAGGAGCTTTCCGCACACCCTGGCGACTTCCTCCGGGCGGTCCCAGGGGACCCCTGGAGGTAGCAAGCTGGTGGCTCGGGGTGGGGTGGAGTGCGTGGGAGCCCGCGGCCTGGGACCTTCCACTTGTCTTGTTTTGCCACCCCTTCAGCCTTTGGAGCGCCCTCTTTGGGATGGGCCCATGGCGTTCCGACCCAGCGGGGCCCGCAGCTGCTCTGGCCCGACGGCTGGCCCGGATATGCCCGACTCCGCTGGGTTCCCGGGGTAACCAGCCTCAGCTTCAAGGTTGTTAGGCCAGTTGGCCGACGGGCTGGTGCTCAGGTGCCAAATTGTTCACGGCTGTCTGGTCCCGCGATTGTGCTGCCCGGGTGCGCTGCGGGGATCCTGCGGGGGGGCGGAAGCTCCTGGGCTGAACCCGCCTCGGAGCGCGTTGGGGGTGGGGTGGGGGCTGCTTGGCCTGAGATCCGCCGCTGTGATGCTAACCGACCCCCTGGAGTTGGAGGCTGCCAGGGTAGCCTTCCATGGGAGGTGTTTATTTCCCTGGGAAATTTGTAGCCCTGCTGTAAAAGGCAGTTTCTCACCTTTATCCTTTTTGTAAAGACATTGTAAAAGAGCAAATCACTGTGAATTTGAATTAGATTGAAGACCGTGATTATTTTACCTCTGGAGTTACAGAAAAGCATATTATGGTGTATTCTTGAAAACTGCACCTCTATATACATTTTATTGTCAGCATTTATTCATTTCCAGAAAGTAATGAAAGTGGACGAACATTTTGGAAGCAATGTGGTGCAGGGGATTCAGTGCTTTTATGATTCAGACAGTTGCTATAGGAAGCTTGCTCTGAGTATTGGTTTGTTCTTGTTGACAAAGTGACTGACCTGGGACTGGGGGATTCCTGGTATATAAGATGAACTTAATGTAACAGCAATAAAATCAAGTTACTTGTTAACCAGAACTACTTAATATTGCACCTTGGGTGTTTTCTTTTTCAGATGCATACTTTTATTCCATTGTAGGGTAACTTTCCTCCCAACTTGAGACCAATTTTATTTTAAGAAATAGAGCATCACTAATGTTTTTCTGGCCCTCAGCCCACGCTTTTGCTCATCCCCTTTTATTATTATTATTATTATTATTATTATTGTTATTTTTTTTAGAAAAATACATCGCCATTGACTTCAGAGAGGAAGGGAGAGGGAAAGAGAAACATTAATGATGAGAGATTTATTCATTGGCTGCCTCCTGCATGTCCCCCACTGGGGCATGTGCCCTTGACCAGAATGGAACCCGGAACCCTTCAGTCCGCAGCCTGACGCTCTATACACTGAACCAAACCAGCCAGGGCTTGCTCATCTCCTTTTAGTTGACCCTTATGCTTGCTCCTCAGTTTGCGATAGGACAGATAACAGCTTTGGTTTTCTTCCCAAAGGCCTTACTTACCCCAAAAGACTGAAGGAAACTCCGCCTCGAGTACAACCTTCTCATTTTATAGATGTGGCCCATGGAGGGGGCGGGGGGGGGGGGATGCACACAAGGAAAGTACTCCATCAGGCTTCCCTTTTTCCCTGGCACACGAGTAACTGATAATTATTTTTAGTCTGTCTCCCCACTGAACTGTGAACTCTTGAAGGCCAGGGGCCTTCTCATCCTCTTCATTGCCGTGGTCCCGCACAGTCATGACCTGAAGGACCTCTGTAAATGAGGAATGAAGTGAGGGGACGTGCCCAGAGTGACCCGATGGGTTGATGGCAGTTGGGCATGTAAATTGGTTTCTTTCAGGCACTTAGTACTTTCTATATCACAACCCTGGGAGGTCCCCTATGGCATAGTCATTCTATTTTTCTTTCGGAGACTGAAACGTCTGTTCTCTTTGCCATTGGTTCTTAATGATACAAGTAATATGTGATCACTGTGGACCAAAAAACAAGACAGATAAAAGGGAAAAGTTCAATTAAGTCACCCAAGTTACCGCTGTTCACATTTTGGTATATGTCCTTTCCCATGCTTTCATGCATCCATGCATAAAATATGTGTTCATACACATAGAAAATCTTTTCACACAAATCTGGGATTATGTAAGTATCAGTAGCATGTCAGTGATATAAAACATTTTCAATGACTCTAAAATATGTTGTCGGAGAATGTATCGTACTTTTTAAATTGGTCCTCTGTTGCTAGACACGTGGCGTATTTCCAAGGTGTTGTAATAAGAGAGAACACTGTAATGAACGTGAAGATGGGATTTTAAATTTGTGTTGGTTTCCTAGCTTGCCTTGTGGTTACTAATTAACCCTGATAGGGGCTGTTTTAGTGAAGTCTGTGTTTGCCTTTCTTATGGTTTTATTAGCTGGGCAAGTGTGGAGAGGAAAACCGTTTATCCTGAAAGAACACATAGGAATTTACTAAAGTGTACCTAGGAAGAGGTCCTCAGTAACTGAAGCTTTTTATTTTTCAGTTTCTGCTCTTAAAGGTTGGGAACAAAAGAAGATTTGGAGGTAGGAGATAGTAGGAAAAGGGATACAAGAGGAGAGTTAACACCAATAAAGTAATTGTTTTATACTTGATTTAGTGGGGAGTGCGTAAAGTAAAAAACAAGTGCTTTGAAAGTTAAAAGTTTTATATGCATTTCCCCCCACAATTGTACAAATCAGAAGTGTTAATAAAAGTGAAAATCTCCCATTTCTCCCCTTTCCACAGACTACTTTATGCACAAATATATATTGTCATCCTATACATGCCATCCTATAATTTATTTATTTAACCCAATACATCTATTCATGGTCAGTGTGTACAAATCTGTTATACTTTTTTTTAAAATCAAGTTTTTAATGAGTAAATCTGAATTCTGTCAGTGATATATACATACCTAGATTGTTTTCTTAGGTCAAAGTTGAAGCTAAATTCACTTGTAAATTCAATTTTCCAAGCAGCTGAGCCAGCTGTATCTTGACAGCCTTTCCTCCCAATGAGATGAGTCTGTACTATAATGAAACGTGGGGTTTGGGGTGCAGACTTCTTCTTGTGGGCTCTTGTCCAACGAAGATAAAAATAAATTTGTAAAAGTTTTCCTTAATAAAAATGTAGAAGTTTATTGGAAGCATATACAAACTCCATCTGGGCAGGGGTGTCCCCAAAGGGGATCCCTGGGAAGGGGCCCCCAAATAGAAAAAGCTGTTCTCTCTCTTTCTAATGGGAAAAGAAGTCTGTCTTGTGCTCCTTTGTCTCCAGTTTATATATGCTGCAGTTCTTTGTTTGAACCTGACCCTTTCTAATTGGACTTTCTAACTGGACTCTAATTTAGGACCCCTGTGCTTTCCTCATTGGTTATTTTGTTACATATCAGTTTCAAAGGCCAAAGCCCACGTGGTGCCCCCTCTTTCTCTCCCCTTATCTTGCAACAATAACAACCTTTGCTAATTCCATCATAATATTTATCACATTGTATTTTAGTTACCAGTTTATCAGTCTCCCATTAGATTGGGGTTCCTTCAGAGCAGAGATTATCATGTTCGCTTTGCCTCGTAGTAGGTTCCAAATTATTTGTTAAATGAACAATGAACAATATTTCTATTCAAGTGGTATGTATTTATTCATAAGTACAGTTTTGAGCGTTAATCTCCAAATATTCTATAATCTGATTTATTTTTAATTTTTTTAAAAATTAAATTTATTGGGATGACATTGGTTAACATGAACATACAGGTTTCAGGTGTGGGTTTCTATGTTACAAGGTCTGTATATTGCACCATGTGCAATAAAGTCAAATCTTCTCCTGCCCCGATGTTTTAGGGCCCCCTCATCCCCCACCCCTTCCCTCTGGCAACCACCACAGTGCTGTTTGTGTTCATGAGTTTTAGTTTTATATCCCACATATGAGTGAAATCATCTTAGCTTTTTCTGACTGACGTATTTCACTTAGCATAATGTTCTCAAGGTCCATCCATGTTGTTGCAAATGGCGCTATTTCATCCTTTCTTATGACTGAGTAGTATTCCATTGTGTGTATGCACCACATCTTCTTTATCCAGTCCTCTATCTCAGGACACTTTGGTTCTTTCCTGTCTTGGCCACCGTGAATAATGTTGTATTGAACATAGGGGTGCATATATCTTTGCGGATAAATGATTTTGAGACCTTTGGGTATATACCCAGGAGAGGACTTGCTGGGTCATATGGTAGCCCTATTCGCAATTTTTTGAGGAATTGCCATAGTGGTTGTACCAGTCTACATTCCCACCAGCAGTGGATGAGGGTTCCCTGTTTTCCACAACCTCTCTAACACTTATTATCACTTGTCTTGTTGATAATGGCCACTCTAACAGGTGTGAGGTGGTGTCTCATTGTACTTTTGATTTGCATTTCCCTAATTGCCAGTGAGGTTGGACACCTTTTCATATATCTGTTGGCTGTCTTCTTGGGAGAGGGGTATTTTCAGGTCCTCTGCCCACTTTTTGATTGGGTTGTTTGTTTTGTTTAGTGTTGAGTTTTATACGTTCTTTATATATTTATAAATTAAACCTTTGTGGGAGCTACTGTTTGCAAATATCATCTCCCATCTGGTTGCCTGTCTCTGTTTTGTTGGCAGTTTCTTTGGCTGTGCAGAGGCTTTTCAGTTTGGTACAGTCCCATTCACTTATTTTTGCCTTTACTTCCCTTCCCTTTGGGGTCAAGTTCATAAAATATTCTCTACAACCGAGGTCCATAAATTTGGTACCTATATTTTCTTCTATGTAACTTATTGTTTTGGGTCTTTATTTAGGTTTTGATCCATTTTGAATTAATTTTTGTACATGGAGACAAACTGTAATCCAGTTTCATTCGTTTGCATGTGGCTTTCCAGTTTTCCAAGAACCATCTATTGAAGAGACTATCTTTAGTCCATTGTGTGTTTCTGGCTCCTTTGTAAAAAATTATCTGTCCATATACATGTGGTTTTATAGCTGGGCTCTCTATAATCCGATTTAAAATCCTCAAATTAAACAAGAAACTAATCCGAGACTTTGATTTAGTTTGTGCTAAATTATTTTTTAAATTTATAGCTCGGAGACATTTTATTATAAAAAGCTGGTCCTCATTCATAAACTAAGTTAAAATTCATCATACATTTACTTCAATTATTATTATTTTTTTTTTGCTTGACTTTCCATAAATCTTTAGCTTCATTGATTTTGGCTGCTATATTAGGAGATCTTCCCTTTTCTTGGTGATTTGAAAGCATAATTCATAGTTGGCCCTGGCCCAGTAGCTAAGTTGGTTAGAGCTTCATCACAGTATGCCAAGGCTGCTGGTTCCATCTCAGGGCACATACAAGAAGCAACCAATGAATGCATAAATAAGTGGAACAACAACTCTCTCTCTCTTTCTCTCTCTTTCTCTCTCTCTCTCTCTCTCTCTCTCTCTCTCTCTCTCTCTCTCTCTCTCAGACAAATAAATAAATGCATAATATGCCCATGAGCATCTCTTATTTTTCCTTTATTGACAGTAGGGCTTACACCTAGCATTAATTCTGCTTCCCGTTTTGTCATTGTGGCTCAAACCCACCACTGTAACAGCCCCCACTGAAGGCAGATTTTGGTAGACTTTGAAAACCTTGTTTGACTTGACACTCCATATGCTTCCTGGCTTGCAAAACAAAGTGGCTTGCAAATCCTGCACCAGCAATGGTCAGTGCAACAGCTACCCTTGTACTGGCCATGGTTCCGGCTCCACTGGGCTCCTACCTCCACTGAGAGCATGTTTCATCCAGCTCAGAGGCCACAGCCACCAACACCACACCTCTACCAGAAAGCAGTGTGGCCACCACCAGCTGGGACAAACGAACAGACACAGATGCCCAGGGAACACAGCAGTGGTGGCCTGTCTCCTTTATAGGGAGACTATCATTCATTGTATAAATGCCGTAAGTTACTGAACCACAGTCACGTTCCACTTAATGATGGGGATACTTTCTGAGGAATGTAATGGTCACCAGGCCATGATGTTGTTGTTGGAACATCACAGAGGGCACGTACACAAACCTGATGGCATAGCCTGCTGCACCCCTCGGCTATCTGATAGAGACTGTTGCTCCTAGACTAAAGGCCTATGCAGCCTGTCACTGTACAAAACAACATGAGATTGAATCAACCACAAGAGAAAATGATGCAACCAAGGGACACAGAAAATAGGAGATATATAAGGCTGCCGTTGGTGTGAAGCAGTGTACTGTTTTACGCAGCAAAATAACAAAAAGTGTAGTATAGTAAATACAAAAACTAGTAACATATTTGTTCATTATCCAGTATTATGTTCTGTACATAATTGTATGTGCTGTACTTTTTTTTTTTTAAATATATTTTATTGATATTTTACAGAGAGGAAGGGAGAGAGATAGAGAGTTAGAAACATCAATGAGAGAGAAACATCGATCAGCTGCCTCCTGCACATCTCCCACTGGGGATGTGCCCGCAACCCAGGTACATGCCCCCGACCGGAATCGAACGCGGGACCCCTCAGTCCGCAAGCCGACGCTCTATCCACTGAGCCAAACCGGCTTCGGCAATGTGCTGTACTGTTATACGACTCTCAGTGCAGTAGGTTTTTTACACCAGCATCACCACAGATGTGAGCCATGCATTGCACGATGACGTCATTAGGTGTTCGGAATCTTTCAGCCTTATTACCACCTATGGAACCACCGTCTTTCATGGGGTTCATCTTTGACTGAACTGCTGCTATACCATAGTCCCTTTTTTGATGGATGTCAAGACTAACATTTTTGTTTTACCACGATAAACAAGATTCCAGTAAATAGTTTAGTATACACAGTATTTTTGTGCACTTTAGCTAGTATACGTGCAGGACAAATTCCTAGGAATAAACTGATAGGTCATAGGGCAAGCACATTTTAAATTTTGACATGTTTTGCCAAATTGCCCTCCAAAAAGATTTCACCAGTTTGCACTCCTTTGAAAAAGAAACCCAACGATATGGAGAGGTGTGGAGTAAAACAAAAGAAAACTGTGCCTTCCCCAGCCATTTTCTCCACAGACATAGAGTTTGGGTATCCTTCTCAACTTCAGATTTTGCAAATAGATTATAATTTTGTTATACAGATGGCAGTATGTTCTGCCAGTGCTTTTTTCAATGGACAGTATACGGTGGCTCTGTTTTCCATATTTATTGAATGGTATCGTGCCTACTGGTAAAGCCGAGGATTGCTGGGGATATGGTAAGTCAGGACTGGGGGCTGGTGAGCCTTGCGTGTTTCCCGCTTGTTTGTCAGTGAGGTGGGAGGCCCTGCCCTGGGCCCCAGTGGGACTGTGTCCTTGCATACTTGGGCAGGCACTGTTGATTACAGCTCCCAAACGAGGGTGCTTTTGTAGCCAGCTACTTTAAATGTGTTTAAACTTCAAGTGTGCATGTATTTAATTTCTTCTCCACTCTCTGACTTGAAGTGATTTTATCTGGTTTACAGGTGGATCATATGGTCGGGAGCTGGGATAGTCTCAGTTCTAGACAAGAATCTGGTGAATGGTATAGGACAGCGATTTTCAACCTTTATCATCTCATGGCACACATACACTAAAATTACTGAAAATCTGCGGAACACCAAAAAATATATATTTTGTCAATCTGACAAAAAAAAAGGTGTAATTTTGATTCATTCACCCCATGCCTATTGTAGTATTGGCTGTTGTCATTTTTTTAGATTTGACAATCTAAGGGAAAAGAGGTCAGTGCTCCAGACTACACAGTCAGGTATTGTATGTTTTAAAAATTCTTGCTGCACACCGGTTGAAAATCGGCTGGTATAGGACACCGTACAGGGTAAAATCCTGCACACTTTGCTGAGAGGGCTTCAGCGACATTTGAGCTGCGTCTCAACATTTGCTAGTGTTACAGCTTCAAACATATGCCCAGCCAACTAAGCCACTGCAGCCAATGCCTCAGAGTCTCCTTGTTTCCACTTTCTTCTCTCTCTCAAAATCTTAAAAAAAAAGAATCGGAGGAGTCTGATGATGACATAGGCTTTGGCCATTTTTAAAAAATTATTATTATTTATTGATTTGAGAGAGAGAGAGAAAGAAACATTGATTTGTTGTTCCACTTAATTTGCATTCATTGGTTGCTGCTTGTATGTGCACTGACCAGGATTGAACCCACAACCTTGGCATGTTGGGATGATGCTCTAATCAACTGAATTACCACCGGGCTAGGGCTGGTCTTTTGACTAAAGCTCTTTTGTAACACGTTCAATAAAAAGCTGAAGTCCGAAAAGAAGAAGAAGAAAGAAGAAAGAGAAGGAAGAAGAAGAAGAAGAGTTAGCCTTTACTGGTAGTAGGTAGTTTATTTTGTAGAGCTGAAATCCTGTAACCTCCTGCTGCTCTCACAATTGGTCATTCTGTTAACTGGTTTTGAAAAACACGTATGTGGTTCATGAAATTAATGTAGAGGGTGGTGACTGGCTTTTTATAAGGATGGAATAGAACACAATAAAAAGTATGCGTGTTCCCTGCTATAATGAGGGTAATAATTATTTTGTGAAACTTTCCTTTCTATTACAGATATTTATATTGGAAGTAGGTTACCATACAGAGTATGTTTCTTGCTATGGGCAATAGTCAAGTATATAAAGAACACTGTAATATGTAGGATTATTATTTTTATTTAAAAATCATGTTCTTTTAAAAAAAATTATAAAAGAAATTGGAACAAGACGTAGGTCTATCCTAAGTGTATTAGTTTCCTGTGCCATAACACATTGCCAAAAAAAATGGTGGCTTCACCAAGAGAAATTTATTCTCTCACCGTTGTGGCGGCCAGAAGTCTGAAATCAAGGTCTTGTCTCTCTGAAGGTCCCAAGGAGAGAATCCAGTCCTTCCCTCCTCTAACTTCCGGTGGCTATTGGTGTTCCTTGGCTTGTTTCTTGGCATTACTGCGATTGCTGCCTCCCTTTTCACACCTCTTTCCTCTCTTCTCTATTTTCTCTCTCAAATCTCCCATTGCCTTTCTCTTATAAAGACACTTGCCATTGGATTTGGGGCCCACCTGGATAATCCAGGATGATCTCATATTAAGATCCTTCATTACATCTACACAGACCCTTTTTCTCAGTGAGGTAGTGATCACAGAGTGTAGGGATTAGGACATGGACATACCTTTTGAGGGCCACCTTTCAACCTGCTATACTAAGTGAAAAGTGAAGTATTGATCTCTACACCTTCTAACCCTCCACCTAGGCCAGTGGTCGGCAAACCGTGGCTCGCGAGCCACATGCAGCTCTTTGGCCCCTTGAGTGTGGCTCTTCCACAAAATACCACGTGTGGGCGCGCACGTATAGTGCGATTGAAACTTCGTGGCCCATGCTCAGAAGTTGGTTTTCGGAAAGGAGATAGATGAAACAAGTATACAAGACAAGTGTGGATGGGAGAGTTGGAAGGGGTCGACCTCAGCAAACGTACCTCAATCAGATTGAGGATGTTTTTAGCAAAGGCCAGCTTAGGAGTACCCTAATTAAGTTATTAACAATGTACCTACCTATTTAGTTTAAGTTTAAAAAATTTGGCTCTCAAAAGAAATTTCAATCGTTGTACTGTTGATATTTGTCTCTGCTGACTAATGAGTTTGCCGACCACTGACCTAGGCCAACCACTCATCCTGCTGAACCTGGGTGCAGAGCTAGGAGAAAAAGTGATGACTAAGCATGAAAATTATCAGATAAACTTGAGTAGGTTTAACGTTCTCCCTGGTGTACTGTGGTGTACTTTGCCCTGTTTCCTCTGCAGGGTGGAAGACCTGCCCCTCCTCAGAATTAAAATAAGGTTGTGCAGTGTCCTCAAACTGTCCTTCATTTTCTTCTGCAGGTCCCTGAACACTTAGTTGAGGCAGGTTGTAGGCTGAATATGTCATTCATTTGTTTGTGGTTTCTAACGTTTAACTCATAATATAGGGAGGAGTAAGTTGTTAAAGCTCGCCATGTTACTTGCTTGAAAGTCAGAACACATATTTGTCTTTGGTGCACACACCTGTCCAGTCACCTTGACGCCAGAAAGCTGGCCTGCCTGCTGACCTCCTGCTGACGGTCTCCAGGAGGCCCACGTGGAAGGGGGCGGGGATCCCTGCCTTGCCGGAGGCTGTCCTTGTGGGTGGAGCGGGAATGTCCCTTGCGCTCCTGGGAATTTCCCTGTGTGGTGCTTTGGGATAACGAATGATTGATAGGCCCGGCCGGATCCTGTCTCAGCCAGCGTGAGATGGCCTTTATATGAACAGTTAGGAATGAATGAGTGTGGACAGTATGTAAACATAAATTGAATACTGTCAGTTTTATCGAGATTCATAGAAATCAATGCTATATTCCACACATACTCCACAGCCCTCTCTCTGATTGAGAAAATTTCACTGTAAACAAAACACCAGACAACAGAAATCCCACTAATCCAATCATCCAGAGACAGCCCCGTAAGCATTCTGTGTGCATTCTGTGTACTCCTTCTGTCTTTATCTACAGTGCTTTTACTTGCGCATACCAGCATCACTGTTGAAACATTGATTTCTGGAATGACCCTTGTCTGCCTTGCCTTTCTTGTACAGGAGTCAGTAAACCCTCTAAAGGAAGAAGCATAATTGGTAGAGTCGATGACTCATCTCGAATCCCTGGGACAGGCGTTCCAGTGGAGCCAGGCCTTTCTGTGGATGCGATTTCTGCCTCCCTCCTGACTGGAAAGCTGACAACTGTCTTTCTTCCGATCGTCTACACGGTTGTATTTGTGGTTGGTTTGCCGAGTAATGGCATAGCCCTGTGGATCTTCCTTTTCCGAACGAAGAAGAAGCACCCTGCAGTGGTTTACATGGCCAACCTGGCCTTGGCAGACCTCCTCTCTATCATCTGGTTCCCCATGAAGATTGCCTATCATATACACGGCAACAACTGGATTTACGGGGAATCTCTTTGCAAGGTACTCATTGGTTTTTTCTATGGCAACATGTACTGCTCCATTCTCTTCATAACCTGCCTCAGCGTGCAGAGGTATTGGGTGATCGTGAACCCCATGGGGCACACCAGGAAGAACGCAAACATCGCCATCGGCATCTCCCTGGGAATATGGCTGCTGATTCTGCTGGTGACCATCCCCTTGTATCTCGTGAAGCAGACCAGTTACATCCCAGCCCTCAACATCACCACCTGCCATGATGTCTTACCGAAGGAGGTGCTGGTGGAGGACATGTTCAGTTATTTCCTCTCTCTGGCCATCGGCGTCTTCCTGTTCCCAGCCGTCCTCATGGCTTCTGCCTATGTGCTGATGATCAGAACACTGAAATCTTCTGCCATCGATGAACACTCAGGAAAGAGGAGGAAGAGAGCCATCAAACTGATTGTTACTGTCCTGGTCATGTACCTGATCTGCTTCACTCCTAGTAACATTCTGCTCGTAGTGCACTATTTCACGATTAAACACTGGGGCCAGAGCTACGTCTACGCCCTGTACATCGTAGCCCTCTGCCTCGCCACCCTCAACAGCTGCATCGACCCCTTTGTCTATTACTTTGTTTCAGAAGACTTTAGGAATCATGCAAAGAACGCTCTTCTTTGTCGCAGTGTCCGTAAGGCAAAGCGGATGCAGATATCTCTCACATCAAAGAAGTCCTCCAGGAAATCCAGCTCTTATTCTTCAAGTTCAACCACCATTAAGACCTCCTATTGAGTATTCCAGCTCCGCGGATGGAAGTTTTACAGGAGGCTGTGGAGTTTGCTTAATGTTATGGGGACCAAGAGGATTTTACCACGTACCATGTATATGCAGTACCTTTCAGGATTGCTGGAAGCTTCCCTGTTTGCATGAAGAAAATCCACTAAGTTAACATAAATGCCAGTTTCAGAATTTCTCTACTCGGATGCTCCCAGAATGGAACTTACAGAAGAAGACTTTAGAAGGTGGCTCCCCGCAAAACACACACCAGACAGAAACCCAGTGACTTGCAAAAACTGGTTTTGGCATAAAGACTAAGTTCTTAGTGGAAACTATATTTCTTACACATCTGGGGTCAACCACAGTCTTGTTAGGGCTTAAGAACCCTCAGGGATGATCTGTCCAATTGATTGAGTTGATGGAGGAAGGAACTTTTAAAGAGGCGAAGGAGCTGCCCAGAGTCAGGCTTCTAACCAGTGGCAAGTTAGGGTTGGGCAGCAGCATTTGAATGGTCAGTGGGGTTCTTGCACCACTTCATCAAAGTCAGCGAGCTTTTTGTTTAAAAAGGCAGGCTCATCAGACTCAGGAATGAGAACTCAGAATCTGGGAGCAGGCCCCCAGGAACCTGCGTGCTGACAAGCTTCTGTGCAAAGCTTAGGCACACCAGGTCTGAGACCCACTGGTCTGGCTGCTGCTGCTACTGGACAAAGGGTCCTGGTAGTTTTTAAAAAGAGAAGCAGACAGAATGCTTTGTGTCTGCTTGTAATGAAACTGGTTTGTTGACTTACTGGATCTTTTAATTTCTTTATTAGTCTTGAGCTTTTATATGTATCATTATCATTTCGAGGAAAATGCAACAGGATTTTAAACTTGAAAATACAAATGTTGTGTAACTTTTTACTGACTTCAGCGAAATCTTCAGGTAGCCTGAGTTTCGCAACAAGGATCAGAATTGACCACTTAGTATTTTAAGAAATTATTGTTGGACTATTTATTGTCAGTTTTGGTCCTTTGTTATCAAATATGAAATTATAAAGCCTTCGCCGCCGGGTTTGAACCGCATCTGTTTGGGGAAAAAAAACTAAAATAGATGTGATTTGCAGTAATATATCTAAGGGATACTTGGCTCCAGACTGACTTTATATGACTTGTATTTGTGACTTTTTGAAATAATTATTTTATTGTATGATATATAAATGACTATTTTTAAAAAGTATTTTTATTGATTTCAGAAAGGAAGGGAGAGGGAGAGAGAGATAGAAACATCAATGATGAGAGAGAATCATTGTTCGGCTGCCTCCTGCCCGGCCCCTACTGGGGATCAAGCCCACAAACCCAGGCATGTGCCCTTGACCAGAATCGAACCCGGGACCATTCAGTCCGTAGGCCAGTGCTCTATCCACTGAGCCAAACCAGCTAGGGTTCACATGGCTCTTTTTTACAACTTCTTTCTGAATTGTGTGTGTGTGTGCACGTGTGTGTGTGTTTGAGGGAAGGAATGTAAAAGGGCAAGCAACATCAGTCTACTAAGAAGAAATTATGCGAGGCTCACACCTTATTTTTACATAAAAAGGGCCATACTGTACATATTGCTCTGAGGGAGTTGTTTTTCATTTACTTACAGTTCAGAATTCTTTCCATGTCTGCACCCATAGGTTGACCTTCATTTTTAAAGGATACAGACTATTAAATGTTTTGACTATATTGTGATGTACTTAGTCATTTCTCTATCTATGGCTTCCGCGCCGCCCTCTCCCCCGCCCCCCCCATTAAAATGGTGCTGCATTGAACATCTGCAGATGTTTTTTGTTGTGTTCCTAGAAGTAGAATGGCCAGGTAAAAAGTTAGACACCTATTTAAATTTTAAATTTTGGTAACTCTTGCCAGATTGCCTTCAGTAATTTATACTTCTACCAAAAAGTGCATTTGTACCTGTTTCCTGAAATGCTCATTCACACTTGATTCATGAATCTTTGGAAATTTTACCAATCTGTTTTGAAGCAGCACAGCCTCCTGGCTGAGAGTGCCAATCCTGAGCTGCCAGGCAGGGCTGAATTCTGACTCTAGCATTTCTTTATTTTTTTTGTTACCTTAGGGGAGATACTTCTGTGTCTCAGTCTCCTCATTTGTAAAGTGAGGATAATGTCTTTCTCACTGAATTATTAGGATTAAACATTTGGCACATTTATGCAGTCATACACATTATGTAGCATTATTACTATTATTCCTCTGTCTGCTAACGAGGTCTCATTTCCGGTCTGCCCCTTTTCACATCAGTGCCAGTGGTATCTGCCTGCCTTCTTGCTTTCTCTGCTTTGAGTCTCCTAGCAGGCTTGTGGGTTGTCTCCATTTTACAGGTAAGAAAACAAAAGATGGTGGACACGGAATACAAGGGAGCAGAAACAATTGGCTCACAGGCCCTGCAGGTGCTCTATAGAGGGATTCCGTGGAAAAAAATGTTTGGTATTTGCCATTTATTTATTAGTCATTTTCATAACACATGCTAAAAAACCCAACTGAACAAAAATATATAGCTAAAACATTTTCTTCTTTGCTACCCATGCGCATTCTCATCTCCCAGCATGTTAATTTTTATAATTTGTTTGTACACAATATATATGTATATTAACCCTTCAAATAAAAATGAATATGTTACAATAAGAATATGTATGTGTGTATAAATGTGTATATGTGCACATATATGTATATTGTATAGAGCTGCCCCCTGGTGGTCAGTGTGCTCCCATAGGGGGAGCTCTGCTCAGCCACAAGCCAGGCTGACGTCTGCCAGTAGAGCGGTGGTGGTGGGAGCCTCTCCCACCTCCTCAGCAGCGCTAAGGATGTCCAACTGCAGCTAGGCCTGCTCCCCGCTGGCAAGTGGACATCCCCCGAGGGCTCCCGGGCTGCCAGAGGGATGTCTGACTGTCAGCTTAGGCCCAACCCCCTGGGGAGCGGGCCTATGCCAGCAGGTGGTCATTCCCCGAGGGGTCCCAGACTGCAAGAGGGCACAGGCCTGGCTGAGGGACCCTCCCGAGTGCACAAATTTTTGTGCACTGGACCTCTAGTGTGTATATAAATGTGTATATGTGCACATATATGTATATATGTGTGTATATCTATATATACCATGTTCTTAATCAGTACAAATGGATCTTCCTCATTTTTAATGACTAGGTAGTATGCCATGTATGGATAATCAAATTAATCATTGCCCCATTAAAGATGAAGTATTTTTCTTGGTTCATTTTAACCAAGTCTTTGAATCTACATTAAGAAGTATAAAGGAAATAATTTGAGAAATACAGTCATAAGAATGTGTTTTGCTGAAGCAAAAGCTTTTCAAGTTATATTTGTTTCTTGTGCCTTTGGGAAGTGGTTCATGAATCCCTGGCCCACCTGAATGACACTCCGTAGGGCGTATGAGAACTCTGGTTCTGAACACAGAAGTGCTGGGTGCGGTGTCTTTGCTCTGGTGTTAGCGGTCTTCCTGTGGTCTGATTTTTCTGAACCACCTCAAAGTTTGAATATTTAGCATTCTACAGGCTCCATTTACCAAGAGGTTCTCTCAATTTTAAAGTAATGTGGATTTGCCTTCCACGGTGCAGGACACATTAACTAAACTGACTTGATTGGAATTGGTTTCCTGGGGATTTCCTTGAATGTTATGATTGTTTGCAGCAGGAGTTTCAGACGTAATTAATCTCCTGGTTATCTCAATCTCATAAATCCTGAGGCTATAATCTCATCAGTATGCATAGTTCAGTGATTACATCTTTGTTCCTGAAACTTTAAGCTTTAGGAGGCTCATGAGGGGAGTGGAATGAATGTATCACCAAATCAAAGGTACATTTTGTCACTGCAGCCCCCGGTCTCATTGACTAAAATTACCGCTTTGTGCTGTAGAGTTTGCAAGTCTTAAAGAGAACTCTGTGACTCCACATAGTCCAAAGCATGCCTCTAGTCCACCCCTCACCCCCAATTCTGAAATGAAAAGAGAAAACAAAGCCCTCAGGTATGGAGTTCTCCGCTGTATTCAAGGCATGGGATTTCACTGAATTCTATTTAAATGTAAATACTGTCATTGGAGTCACTCTTTGGAAATGTCTTTGTTGAGGGTGATGAAGAATTCTGTGATTTGGGTATGAGCTGCCCTGGCCTCTACCACTTGGTCAGTCTGTGGAATATTTCCCAGGATCCGTCTTTACTGGTGAGAAATCAGACACAACTGGACTTCTGGGTCACCTCCTTCTGCAGAAACCACAGCCCCAGCAGGTGGGCTCCATCATGAACGCAAAGCAAACCATCGGCACCTAACATGGTGTGAGTGGTTCATTCCTTCATCCCGCAAAGAGTTATTGCAACATTACTGCCTTATTAAATGCAAATAATTAAATCGGGATTCCTGCCTTAGCAGCAGTCCAATCATGGGGCTCTCAGTGAAATGCATCAATATTAAAAACAACCAACCCTCCAATATTTGGTTTATTCAAAGGCCTTTAAAGAATACCCTATTTCAAAGGTAGGTCTTGGGAGTGGGACAAAATCTAGTAAAATGAAGGATAAGAACATGAGCAAATAGTAAAAAGTGAACATCTCCCCTCCTGACCCACCATGTCAGAACCCAGTTACTCCCTTTGTGTTTCCTGTGAGATATTTCTATGCATGTATACGCCTGTGTACTTGTATGCTCTTTTTTAGAAAAAGAGGAGTTATACTATGTATTAGTTATATTTATACATAATCAATTACCTCTAAATGTAGTCGCAATAAACATCTACTAACTTGCACGGTTTCTATGGGCATGCATTCAGGAGCAGTTCAGCCAGATGGGTCTGGCTGGGGATTTTGTGAGGTTGCAGTCATCCATGTCCAGTGTGGCTCCCTCACAGGGCTGGCAAGTTGGTGCTGGCTGTTGGCAGAAGACCTTAGTCTCTCTCCACGTGGCCTCCCCACAAGGCTGTTCAAGTGACCTCATAACACAAAGGCTGCTTCCCTCAAAAAAAGTGAGCCAAGGGGCTATGGGGGAAGCCGCAATGCCTTTTAGAGCCTCACCCCAGGAGTCCTACAACACCATTTTTACGATACTCTTGATTACACAGTCTGGCTTCAGTTCCGTTTGGGAGGAGACTACCAAAGAGCTTTAGGAGGCAAGGATCACTAGGGGTCATTTTGGAAGCTGGCTACCACAATATGTGTATTGTCAAAACAAAAACAAATACATGGATCCACTTTAAAATGGGGCCAGGCTGGAGGAACTGCCCTGCACCTCTTGTGTCTAAAGTACTTGGAATGTTAAAACAGGGAAAAATAACCTTGGACGGCCTAAAGCAACCTGTGTGCCAGAGAACTTTTTGCAAAGATAGTAAAGCGGGGATGACCACTCCATGGAGGTGACCAGACTGACAATTAAAATCATTATTTAGAATTAATACCACTATATTATGCTATCTGCACCAGTAGAAAAGCCTTCCTTCTATTGATGTGATTTCCTTTTCTCAGAAATACCATTGCCTTTGTCTCCTGATCTGAGCACTATTTGAGCTACCGTCTGAATCAGTGTGCCCTAATACCTAGCTTTTCTTTTGATCTCAAATCAAGGCTTGTGTCTCTCACTTTGAAAAGCCCTTTCATTTTTAGGTTAATATGAACACAATTTGAACATTATGTCCGTATCAGCATTTATAGATTGACCTCGTTAATTTAAATAAATGCATTCATTGTATAGGTGTACTATCATACAAACTCCTCTAGCTTTTAGGTAGTTTCTATTTTTGTTATTGTTTTGGTGGAGTTGTTTTTGTGGTTTTTTTGTTTTGTTTTGTTTTGCTACACCTGTATTCCTACACAAGCAATACTTGAGTGAATATTTCTGTATCTTTACATGCTTGTTCATTCACTGTGCACTATGTGTCAAGTCACATTCAACAGAATAAACGAGAACTCTGTTCTCATGGAGTTTACTTCCTACTTGGAAAGAGACTGAAAAGGAGAAAAATATCCAGTAGTAATAAATTCTAAGGAAGAGTAAAGGTTAAGAGTAGTTTCTATTAAGGGATCAGAAAAGGTTTCTGAGACAGTGAAATTTAAGTTGCAATATAAAGGCTAAGTAAAAGGCAGCCGTGGGCAGATCCCAAGCAAGGGCTTTATGGGAATGAGGGGAGAGAGGCAGGTACTAGGTAACTGAAGGGAGTAAGGAGCTGGGCTTTCATTCAGATGCTGCCATAGGATTGTTTTACTGGTAATTTAAAAAGACACTGGAGCCCTAGCTGGTTTGGCTCAGTGGATAGAGTGTCAGCCTGTGGACAGAAGGGTCTCGGGTTTGGTTGTGGTCAAGGGCACATGCCTGGGGTTGCAGGCTCGATCCCCAGTAGGGGGCGTGCAGGAGGCAGTGATCAATGATTCTCAGCATGGATGTTTCCATCTCCCTCTCTCTTACTCTCTGAAATAAAAAACATTTAAAAAAAACTAAAAAGTATATCTAATATCACTAAAAAAAAAAAAGACACTGGCTACTATGAAGTATGGATGGATTATAGAAGGACAAGAGAAGAAGCAAGAATAGGAGGAAGTTCCACCAATCCAAGCGAGAGATGAGGTTGACTTGAATTAGGGTGATGATAGAGATGGAGAGAAGGGAACTGATTTGGGCAATGTTTTGGAAGTAAAGTTTGCAGGCGTGAGGAAAAGAGGAATCAGATAATTCATAGATGTTTTTGTTTGTTTGATGGATGATTGTGAAATGACGAGTGGGCATGTTTTGGGGTTGAAAGTCAAGAGTTCAGTTTTGGCCATAGCATCTAGAGTTTTGAGATGCCCGTTAGACATCCAAGTAGAACTGTTGAGTAGGGCACTTGGATACCTGAATCTGGATTTTTAAATAGAGTTGGAAATAACACTTTTTGCCATATCACTAGCACTTTTAAAGCAAAGGACTTGGTGAGATGCCCTAGGGCCTAGGGGAGCGAATATAGATAAGAGAAGGAGGCCTAGGTCAGAGGCCTTGGGCACTTAGTACCCTCTGAGAAGAAAATGAGCCAGTAAGAGACTGAGGAGGACTGTCCGCTGGGGCAGGAAGAAAGTACAGAGGATATGCTGCCAAGGGTGTAAAGGAGAGACTAGTCAATCGTGTGGAATATTAGTGAGAGGTCACGTGAGATAGAACAGAGACGTGACCATTGGATCTTACTACATGGAGAGTACTGGCGACTTTGACCAGACCACCCGTCTCAGTGGTGGTGGGGATAGGAAGCCAAAATGGGGTGTGTTAGAGAAAGAATGAGAAGGACACAATCATGGTGGATGATCCCATATAGTATAATTGTGCAAGGGAGCAGAGGATTGTGGGGCAAGAGAGGCAAAGAGTGATTGTTATCGTAAGAATATGGAAATGAGAGTGATTCATTAGAGAGAGGTATTGATGGTGGGAGTGTCTGGATATACGTGTTTCTAGAAGTAGAATTTCTGGGTTAAAGAGTATGTGTAATTTTGATCATTGCCCTATTGAGATGCCACACCAATTTACACACCTGTCAACAATGTGTCTGTTTATCCACACCACTGTAAACACTGAGTTTTCAGGATCTTAAATACATGTCCATCTGAACTTCACCAATTCTGAGTGTAATGATCACGCAGAGCTATGAGCATCGTGGAAGAAATGGAGCTATGTCTTTCCTCCTTCATTTGCTTTTGTATTTGGGGCATATTTTCCTCCTGCAACTGCTCACCGCTCAGGCAGTGACATTTGAAAGGTGCTGGTTGTGGGGAAATCCAGTCCTGTTTCTCTTTGTCTGAAAGGACACCTGTTATTCTGGGTGGGCTATAGAAAATTTCTGTACCATTTGGGACATCCTTTGTTCCAGAAAGTTTTCTATCATTCTTTTGTGGAGAATTTGAGGGCAGGGTGTTAACTACTACAGCTGGTACCTAGGAGCTTGGAGTCTGAGCAGCCCTGGAGGTGAGAAGTTAATTCTCAGCATTGCCACGTCTTAGCTCAGGTCTGAGCTCCTCACACCAGCTTCGTTGGGTATCCTGGAGTGAATGATTTAAGTCCACACAAGGCTTCATTATAGCTTCCAGGTAGCAGTGCGCAGATTTTATCACTTAATCCTGAGAAAGCAGTTTAGCCAACCCTTGTGTTCTGAGCTCTTTCAGAAGCCACCTGGGACCTCAGAGGGGACTGTCAAGTTCCTATCGGTGACAGATTTTCCTTCAAACCAAAGATTTTTGTAAAATGGAGACTTTGTTCAAAATATAACTGATTTATCAGAATTTATGGTTTAAATTACAGAGCAAGGAAGGAAATGATGGCATTTATTCCAACGACAGTTTCTGTTAATTACAACTATACTTTTTAAAAACATTATGGAGAACTTTGTGCCCACACAGAAGTCAACAGAATCATATAAGGAAGCTTTTGTACCCATCACTCATCAACACTTGTTCAGTTGCAATCCACCCACCTTCCCATCCCGTTTATTCTAAAGCAAATCCCAGAAGTCATACTATTTCACTTGTAAATGTTTCAGCAATTCTAAAAGATAAGGCATTTAAAAATCATACCTTTAAAAGAAGCAATTCTTTAATATCAAATATCCTGACAGTGTTCAAATTTCCACTTATCTCAAATGTTGTAATTGGTTTTTTTAGTTACAAAAATCAGAATCCAGCCAAAACCGGTTTGGCTCAGTGGATAGAGCGTTGGCCTGCAGACTGAAAGGTCCCAGGTTCGATTCCGGTCAAGGGCATGTACCAGGGTTGCTGGCACATCCCCAGTAGGAGATGTGCAGGAGGCAGCTGATCGATGTTTCTCTCTCATCGATGTTTCTAACTCTCTATCTCTCTCTCTTCCTCTCTGTAAAAAATCAATAAAATATATTAAAAAAAAAATCAGAATCCAAATAAAACTCACACATTGCCATTGGTCAATGATTTTATGTCTCCTAATTTGTGTTTGTTTTTTCTTTTTAAATATATTTTATTGATTTTTTACAGAGAGGAAGGGAGAGAGATAGAGAGTTAGAAACATTGATGAGAGAGAAACATCGATCAGCTGCCTCCTGCACACTCCCTACTGGATATGTGCCCGCAACCAAGGTACATGCCCTTGATCGGAATTGAACCTGGAACCCTTGAGTCCGCAGGCTGATGCTCTATATCCACTGAACCAAACCGGTTAGGGCTGTTTGTTTTTTCTTGCAATTTATTTGTTGAAGAAACCAGGTTGTTTGTAGATTTTCCTACATATTGGATTTTGCTAATTGCACTCCACTGGCAATTTAAGATCCATATTGAGGAGGAAACAGTCTTGCAAGGCTTGTCAGGCCATAAAAACTGAACAATGCACTGCCCTGGGGGGGGGGTCGTTATCGCTGGCCCCAGGAAGATCATCTGATAAGACCTGGGAACCCCAACACCTGGGGGCCTTCCTGTAAGCCCACAAGGGGGCAGAACCATATCTGCAAGACAAAGACCCCAGAAGATTATAAAAAGCAAAGACTGTATGTTACTCACTCTGATTTGGAAATTACTTCCGGGAGTCCACTAGTCACTAGTGTTAATGGGTCCCTCCCTTTCTCTAGGAAGTGTGCTTGGTTTTTCTTTGCTCTTCTGTAACAATATTACAGGTATTAAAAGATAACTAAAAACTCTGATGATCACCTGTTCATTTTGCACTTATGGGAAGCAACTAGGAATACTAACATTCTTTTGCTCTGCTGTGTGGTGGTTGCCTCACAGTGATCTTAATAAGCTCCCAAAGAGATGAAAGAACAGGACCCAGGGCACCTGGATCTGGCTGGCTGTGCCTGGGGACTCCACGCTGACAGGATCTGTCATTAGCCAGCCATGTAGACATTTCCTCATTGCCTTCTGCTTCTGCAGATTCATTCTGATGTTTCCAGAATCTCCATCATTTTATAATGTGAAGTTTGGCTCCTCTTAAATTTCATTTTTAGGGGATGAAATTTGTTGGTGCTCTTGTCCCAGCATCAAGAAGGGTTCAGCGCCCTAACCGGTTTGGCTCAGTGGATAGAGCGTCGGCCTGCGGACTGAAAGGTCCCAGGTTCGATTCTGGTCAAGGGCATGTACCTTGGTTGCGGGCACATCCCCAGTAGGAGGTGTGCTGGAGGCAGCTGATTGATGTTTCTCTCTCATCAATGTTTCTAACTCTCTATCCCTCTCCCTTCCTCTCTGTAAAAAATCAATAAAATATATATATATATATATATTTTTTTTTTTTAAAAAAAGAAGGGTTCAGCAATCTGGAGAAGGCTGTGCGTAGATTAAATAGGAATCCAGAGATGAAGCATAATTTTGAAAGGCATTGGGGGTCAGAGGAGCTTAGCTAAAGGAGCTAAGTTCTAAGGTCTTAGGTTCTCAGGTCTCAGGTTTAAGGTCTTAAGATCTCCTTGTCTCAGGACCCCATGCTTTTTGTCAACACAATTTGTCATGAGGTGAGGTGGAGATACACACTTCAAAGGGTCAGGGTTTCGTACAGTCCATTGTCAGAATGGGGGACTTAGCCTACGGCTGTTCAGGTGTTTGGCCAGTAGGAGGCAGTAACATGTAGATTAAGATGCCCTTTTAGCTGTCTGGCAGCCAAAAAATCAATTTAATGTATCCTATTCAGGTTTGGGGAAATGCCTTCAGCCATTCCCAGATGCAGCCCTGCGGTCATGCTGGAATTGGTCTCAGCAAAAATAGTTATTTTAAAAAGAGATGTTTCAGTCTTCAGCATCTATCCTAGAGTTCCTTCTTTCAAGATACTGGTATGTGTATTGGACATTTCCTGACCTGCATCTGTCCATCCCCATTTGAATGGAAGTTCTCAGGCCAAGAGTGATCTGATGGTCCAGGTCTACCCCGTGCTGGCCGCTCTGAGGGGGGATATGAATGGCTGCTGTGTCTTCTTAGGAGTGGCCTTAACTTGTTATCTGGGACAACATGAGCTGTCTAAGTTAAAGCTCCTGAGACATCTAGAGACAACAAGCCACACCTTGAAGGTTCTTCTGGATCCTTTGCCTGGACAGGAACTTGAACCTGGATTTTCCTGGTGAAATCAGACAGGAGGCCATGATGGTCACAGAAGCCAGCAGAAAATGAACCGTGTAGGGCAAAGGGCTATCAGAACCCTGGGGCTCTGAGCCATCATCACACTGTCGGCACTCTCTCTCTCTTTCTCCTTTGTGGCCAAGGCAAGGGCACCTTTCAGAGAGGCAACCACCCTCTGCCCCGCTGGCCCTCCCCAGCCCCTGCCCTGTGGCTGAGAGCCCTCCCACCTCCAACTTGGACCACTGCACTGTAGGAACAGTCTCCCCGTTTTGTTGTTTGTAAACCTTACTGGGGCCTTCTGGGGAGATAAAGAGAATGCTTTTACCTTGTTTTCAGGGCGATAAGCAATCTTCCCTGAGAGCCAGGGCAGTGAGGAGCCCAGGATGGGAACCGCACAGGCCTTAGGAAGGAGCCGTTGTGGCTGTGCGAGTCCAGACTCGGGGCTGGCGGACACGGTGGTGGTTATCCGGAGAGAAAGCAGGAGGAGCTGTAACTTATGACTTAGAGCCCATAAATCACTGAGTAAACAAAAGGTACGGCTGCGAGTTTCTCAACAAACCGCTTGAGATACACTCTCCCAGCAGCGCCCCCTAGTGGTGAAGAGCGAGCGCCCTGAAGCCAGGTGCCCTGGGATCAGATCCTCGCTTCACCACCGAGTGACTTGGGACCTCCGTGTGCCTCCGCTTAATGAGCTGTCAAGCGGGGCTAATCATTCCTCATGAGGTTTTTGAGGATGAAATGGGTGACTCCTTTTAAATTGTCTAGAGCGGTGCTTGGCCAGAGTACGTGCTAATGAATGTTAGTTCCTGGGTATGGACAGAGGAAAGCCTAAGGTGACTGGGAGCACCAGGAGAGCTTGTTGGGCTTTCCGGGGAGCCGAGGGGTGTCAGGGGGCTTCCTTGGAGGACTGATGCCTGAGCCGAGTGAACTCGTGTCCCAGGAGCAGAGTGCTCAGTGGGAGCACGGTGGAGCAGGTGAGGTAGGGGGAGCGCGTCACCGAGCTTAGATTTCACCCAGAGGTGCTGGGAATCCCCGCGAGGTTAAGGAAGGCGAAGGTCCGCTGTGCTTCCTCGCAGCTGCGGGGGCCCATTTTGAAGGAGGGCGAAATGGGTGCAGGAGGCAAGTTGGGTCTCTTACAGTAATGAAGGCCAGACGTGGCAAGGGCCTGAACCACTGTGCTTAGGAGTCGAGAGCAGGGAAAGGGAGACTAAGGAGGTAAAGCCAGGAGGTAAAACCGATTGACAGGAGGAGGGGCCAGGAAGAGCATGGCATTGAGGTTTCTAGTTTATGGCATCGTGGATGGGGGTACTGCTGTGGAAAACAAAGGAAGATTCCCTCTGGACTAGAGGAGTGAGGGGGCAGAGGGGTGAATATGATCAGTCTGATGGGACTTGAGGATTTGAGAGGCTGGTGAGTTATCTAAGGGGAGATGCCCTGTGCTCAGTTGATGTATACTCGGTTCTGTCCCAGGTAGGATTTAAAGTGATAATATAAGGCCCAGCCAGTTTGGCTCAGTGGTTGAGGTCACCTGTGAACCAGAAGGTCACAGTTAGATTCCCAGTCAGGGCACATGCCGTGTTGCCCAGCTCCATCCCCAGTAGGGGGCGTGAAGGACGCAGCTGATCCATGATTCTCTCTCATCACTGCTGTTTCTGTCTCTCCCTCTTCCTTCCTCTCTGAAATCAATAAAAATATACTTTTTAAAATGAAAAATATAGGGATATATAAGGACGCATAAAATAGTGAATTATTATAAACTAAATATTAGAGAAAGAAGCAAGAAAAACAAGGATGGAATGTAAAATGCTGGAGGGAGGTTAATACAAATCACATGGCAGAGAGCAGAAGTCACAGCCGCAGGGTTTAGTTGAGCTCTACTGTTTGAGTTGGCCTGCAGTTTTATGTTTATGTCTTTGCTTATTTTTGGTTGAGTTGTTTGTTTGTTTTTTTCAAGTTGTAGTCTTAAAATCCAGTGTCCTCAAAAATTAGGCTTTCTGGCTTTTTTCTAAAAATGATTGGAAGTTCTGGGAGCTCTGAGCCATATTCTATCTACTCGGGCAACAATTACCTGGCTCTGAAGAGCGTGCACCATGCTTAAGAGGGCATGGGGTCTCCAGTCACAGGCCCCTCAACCTCCAATTGTATCCCCAGCATTGAGGTGGAGTGTCAGTCCCATTTATCATCATGGACTGTTTCTCAGAACTTCTATGTCTATCTACTTGGAAATGAAACGAAAATAAGTTAAGATTTTTTTTTCTTATTCCCACTCTATTTTGCCTCTCTGCACTAGCTGCCTGGCCACAGAGGCAGGCTGATGCTCACTGCTGACAACTGCTGCCCATTCTGATCGGTCCTGTCTTGTACCTGCTGTGAAGCAGTTTGAACATAGATCTACTGCTGTAAGTGCCCAAGCTTATGGCAGGTGGTAAATCATGTAATTGGCCTAGGTCAGTGGTCGGCAACTGGCCCCTTGAGTGTGGCTCTTCCAAAAAATACCATGTGAGGGCATGCACGTACAGTGCAATTGAAACTTCGTGGCCCTTGCCACGGGGCCAAAGAGCCACATGTGGCTCGCAAGCCGCAGTTTGCCGACCACTGGCTTAGGTGATTCTCAGACTTCACCCTGGGCCTTCGAGCAGCCAAGAGCAGGACACAGTATCAGCCAGGCAATTTGTAGTGTCCATAAGATGATTGCTGGAGTCTATGTGGTCAAACTAGGCGATTTCATCTACTGTGATGGTTTTACCTACAAACAATGGTTCCAATAATTCCCATGTCTATTTCCCCAACCCTCACTTGAGACCCCAAGATTCATACCAGTACTGCTTCACTTCCATTCACCTAGACCAGTGGTTGGCAAACTGCGGCTCGGCAAACTGTGGCTCGCGAGCCACATGCGGCTCTTTGGCCCCTTGAGTGTGGCTCTTCCACAAAATACCAACTTCTGCGCATGGGCCAGGAAGTTTCAATCGCACTGTACGTGCGTGCCCGCACGTGGTATTTTGTGGTATTTTGTGGAAGAGCCACACTTAAGGGGCCAAAGAGCCGCAGTTTGCTGACCATAGACCTAGACTATAGACTCACAACTGTGACATGCCATTGTTGTTCATAGCCCAGTCACTTGCCTCTTACTTTTTTTTTATTATAATTTTTATTTCTTAAAGTATTACAAAGAGTATTACATATGTCTCCTTTTTTCCCCCCCTTGACATTCCCCCGGCCCCTACCCCCCTGGTGTCTTGTGTCCATTGGTTAATCTTATATGCATGCATATAAGTCCTTCGGTTGATCTCTTAATCCCCCCCACAAACCCTCCCCAGGCTTCCCACTGTAGTTTGACAGTCTGTTCAATGTTGCTCTGCCTCTGCATCTACCCCTGTTCATCAGTCTATACTGGTCCCCATTATCTGTCCCAACCTCACTGGAGCAGTCCCAACCTCTCTGGGGCCGTCTCAGCCTCACCGGGGCTGTTTCAACCTCACCGGGGCTGTCCCTACCTCACCAGGGCCGTTTCAACCTCACCGGGGCCGTTTCAACCTCACCGGGGCCATGCCGACCTCACCGGGGTCGATTCAACCTCACCGGGGCCGTCCCTACCTCACCGGGGCTGTTTCAACCTCACCAGTTGCCTCTTACTTTTATACTTACAGCCAGCCTCAGGAAGAGAAATTAGCTTTCTGTGGCTTTTATTGTTCTTTCTTTGGACTTGAATTGGTTATGGACTGCATGTTAAGATGCATTTGTTAGCAAGTATTAGAATAACTAAATAAAAATATCTTAAGCTTAATAAGGACATGTGTTATACAATATAGAGCAATGGAAAATACCCATATTTAAAGGTCAGGCACTAGAAGACAGGTTCCTGCAGAGGAAAGAACTCAGAGGAAGATGACTTAGAGAGGTTGGAGGAAAATCAGCACAGCAAGAGGTCGGGGAAACCGAGAGGCTGTGGAAGGCAGGACTGGAAGCAGTGTCAAATCAGCCCACTGACATGAGGACTTGCATATGTCAGATGAAATGTGAGCTCCCATACATATTCCCTCAGAGCTGTCATACTATAAAAATTTCCCTGACTGATCCCATTCTTGTTTTGTTTTTTAAATCCTCACTGGAGGATATTTTTTTCATTTAATTTTTTAGAGAGAATGGAGGGGAGAGAGAAAGAGAGAGAAACATCAATGTGAGAGAGACACATATCAATTGGTTCTGATGGGGGCCAGGGATCAAGCCTGCAACTGAGATATATGCTCTTGACTGGGAATCAAACCAGAGACCCTTCAGCCTGAGGGCTGATGCTCTCACCACTGAGGGCAACCAGCCTGGACCCACCCTTGTTTTTAATAACCAAACCTAGAGTATTCCGCAGGAATTTTCTTACCTGAGATTTTTAGAAATAACAAACAAACAAAAAATAGTTTGTAATAAAATTTAACTCCATGAGCTCCTAGGAACTTCTTTCTTAGTTTTTGCCTGCCATTTTCCCAGCCAACTTTTAAAATGGCTTCCTGGAAGTTCTGACCAGAATTTGAAACAATGACACCTTTTGTTTGTGAAAAGATGTATCTGCAAGAACCAATTTCAATTTGTCAGTTATCTTTTGATAGGTCCAAAGGGTGGAGCCTTTCGTGAGGCGATCAAAATGGTGTTCCAGAAGCATGTGAAACCCAAGGGCTATCCGACACAGCTGGAGTCCCCCATCACTCTCGGCCTTCTGCCGTCTACTCTCCCAGTCCAGCCAGGGCACAGACTGGCTCCGGGAGCATCATGCCAGGAGCAAGTGAGGGAAAGGGCTGGTCCAGCCGAGACCCAATGTGCCCATCATCCAAGGCCAATGAGGAGCAAGGCGGGGGCTAATTTGTGAAGAACACACATTCTTGAGAAGTAGCCTCTGCACTCACTTCAAGTATAAATGGTGTTTATAAACGAGTCAGCTCACATTCCTTTAGAGATGATACACAGGAGACAGTCCTGGTAAGGTGGCAACCTGTGAAGAGAAATGTGGCAATTTGGCGATAACAAAGACTATAAAAAATTGAAGAGATTATGCAACTGTAATCAAATAGTTTGTTTCGGCTGGAGAAAGGCAAATGTTAAGCATATGATGTTCATATAATTAGGAGCCAAATCAAGATAGGAGAAATATATCATTATTTTAGAAACTTTGGGATTCAGAGTTGACTAAGATTAAGATATTTGGGCTCTTTTTACTACCATTAATCCATTTCTGAACTGCTGGGGGGAAAGGAGTTAGCATGCTGAAAATGAGCAAACATGCTTTCTGGAACCCAGGTCTTTTGCATTTATATCGTATTAAAGTCCCCCCTCCCCCCCAAAAAAGAAAGCAAATAATGCAGGACTTTCATACCTAGGATCCCCCCTCCCGCCCCCCTACACACACACACACACACACACACTTGAAAGCTTTAGTTGTATGGAGACAAACACCACACTCCAGGGAATCTAGTGGTCTAGAAAGGTGCAACACAATAGCCTGTGGGACTTTGGTTAAGTTTGTAACTTAACCCACAACTGGCAAATCCAGTCTATCAAGACCAGCTCCCTGTGGAGCGTGGCTCTAATGCTTTCTGGACCCTGGGCATTTGACCAGCTTAGCAGAGTCTGTATTGAATGAGGAGTTAGTCAGGGCTCCTAACTGCAAGCAATGGAAGCTGTCTCTAGCTGCTGAGGCAGGGAAGGCATTCCCTGACATGAACGTGAGTGGCTCACAAAACTCTTGTGAGAGCTGTGAAGAAACAATGCTCACGGCGAATCTTCAGGAAGGGTGTCCAAAGCCGCACTACACAACTGGCTGCATGAGAAAACTGGTCCCTCTAGGCCAACAACCCCCGGAGGCCATCGTCCACACTACCTTGCAGCCATCGCTCCTGCAGCCAGTGTAGATGCTGTGCCTATACCAGGATCTCCAACCTCATTAGTGGCAGAAATAGCAGGAGAATGGGCCTCACCGCAGGTCCCACTTCAGAGACAGAAAACTTTCAGGAAAGAGGCTAGAATGGAGTCTCTCCCTGGAGACCGGGAGGGCCTACCTGCTCAGCTGCTGACGGTGGGAAGCCGGGAAGGGGCTGGTGGAAAGCTTTTGGAATTCTGGTTGCGTATCATGCAAACAGACTCATAGCAAATATGAGTTTTGGAAATAATCCGAGAAGCTCTGATAAAGCAGATATTGTTCAGGTGACACTAAAGAGTGACAAAGCAAGGCTACTTGGTGATCTGAGGCGATGCTTTCAGAAGCGGAAACAGTGACTATTGGTTAAACGGTGATTTTTTTTTAAGCCCTATGTTATTTCTACGAAGATATTCACAGAGGTCGCTGGCAGAGAAGCCATTGTAGGACATTTTTCATTCCTGCTTCGTGGAGGACGGTGCTGTAGGAAACAGGAAACAGCGCCCCTGCTGGAAGAGCTGGGCATGTGTGTCCTGAGGCCACACAGGGGAATTGCATCACTGGCATTTTTATCTCTGAGAACTGCTCATGGGAGGAACATGTTTATTTACTTTGTACCATTATTATAGTCATGTAAAAAAAATCACCTAAACCTTAACAAATTCTTAATTTTTAAATTATCGGTTGTTGCATAAAAGTTTACCCTAAAATTAGCTTGAAACAACATTTAAGACCTCCTAGGCCAGGGGTGGGCAAACTTTTTGTGAGTGCGTGCCAAAACCAGCAAAATCTCTGACTCAAAATTCATCTCCAGGAATGAGAAGTGTGGGTAAACACTTTTTATTAAGGAAAGAATGTCAACTTATATATAGAAAATAGAAAAGTAGAATCGTCTAAAGAACTCCCATGGGCCTAGCACCAGCTTCAACAGTCAGATGACTCACGGCCAGTGGTGTGTTATCTTCTCTGCCCGCTGCCCACCCTCCCACCCACCTCCCACACCCTGATTATCCTGAAGTAAATTACAGAAATCTTCTCATTTCACCCGGGGAAATAAATGTTTGACCTGCGAAAGGAAACTTAATATTCAAACGCTTGCCTTTGTAAGTCCTCTTGTTTCTGAGTCTCAGCTTTAGTGTGCAGGGAAAAGGAAAGGGAACGTGCCACTCATTTGGCACAGGAGTCACCATGTAAGGGAAGGAGAAAGGGACTCTCCTTCCTGTAGTCCTGGAAGTCGGGCATCTGCCTTTCCTGACAGAAATGTGTGACAAATTCTCTAACCCTGTTTTCCCGGACCACAGGGTGAGGAGGAAAGTGTGGTCACTGTTCTCTTTAAAGTTCCTGGAGGGGCCTCTGCCCTGCACGATCTGAACTGTTTTCTGAGGGCTGAGAAGCCCGCACACCAGCCCGCTCACACATACAAATGCACACACTGATCCTTAAACTAATTTTGGAATAAAAACAATTCCAAGGAAGGAACTTCAAGGGCACTTAGCCCAAGGCTGTTATAAAAGGAGGTCCAACTGGCACCTATGGTGGTTTATTATTTAATAGTACAGTGTATTTTTCAGTACTGTTTGGGGCATTGGTCATCATAATCTTTTGCAGACCTGGGCCAATGCTTGCTACTTAATAGTGTGTGTGAAAAAGGCTTTGTACACTGGACAGGGTCCTAGGGAAGTCAGTGAGTATTACAGCCAAATCAACATTTGGGTGGTTCAAATGCTTTTTGTCAATTTTATGACTTTTAAAGCACTTCATTAAAAAAAATTCTTTTAAATATATTTTTATTGATTTCAGAGAGGAAGGAAGAGGGAGAGAGAGATAGAAACATCAATGATAAGAGAGAATCATTGATTGGCTGCCTCCTGTATGCCCCCAACTGAGGATTGAGTAATCCAGGCACGTGCCCTTGATGGGAGTCGAACCTGGGACCCTTCAGTCCGCAGGCTGATATTCTATCCACTGAGCCAAACCAGCCAGGGCAAAAAAAAAAATTTTTTATTAAAAATGTTTAATGTTGGCATTATTGCAGGTGCTTCCCCTTTCACCTACTTCCCCCTCTTCCCCCTCCCTTGTCCTTCACCCCACTATTGTCCATGAACCTGAGTATGCATATATGTTCTTTAGCTATTCCCTTCACCCTCTTTATCCAGTCACCCCCATGCCCCTCCCCTCGGGCACCCGTCCGTCTATTCCAGTGATGGCAAACCTATGACACGCGTGTCAGAGGTGACACGCGAACTCATTTTTTTGGTTGATTTTTCTTTGCTAAATGGCATTTAAATAAATAAAATAAATATCAAAAATATAAGTCTTAAAAAATATATGTCTTTGTTTTACTATGGTTGCAAATATCAAAAAATTTCTATATGTGACGCGGCACCAGAGTTAAGGTAGGGTTTTTCAAAACGCTGACACGCCGAGCTCAAAAGGTTCGCCATCACTGGGCTAGTCCATGCGTCCATGCTTCTGGTTCCATTTTGTTCATACTCTGGCCTTTGCCCCAAGGCAGCCGCTTCGGGGAATTGCTGGCAGGCTCAGGCACGTGCGGTGTCTCTGGCCTGAGAAGGTGGCAGTCCTGTCCCACTTGGTAGGATGGCCTGCTTTTCACGTATATCCTTCCTTTCAGGCTCCATGGTCAAAGCCCCATTTTCAAACAGCTCTCCTCCTGGCTCCCACCGGTGGATTTGTGCTAGCTTTTTTCTCTCTAAAATAATCCTTACTTTCAAGCTCCCCCAGATCTGATATTTCCATTTCTCTCATGCTTTTCACACTATCTTGGGTAAATTGTATCTCTTGGCCCTCAGGGTTATGATTCATGCCAGAAATTAAAATGTAATAATTAATAGAGTAAGTGAGGTGATACAGGGACCTTCTGTTCTATAAACAGGCGTGTCCCCCCGCCCGCCCTGGGATTTAGTCACCTGTAAATATGTGTCCCACCCTGAAAGAGTCATTTAGAGCCTTTTGATGTGATCTTTGTTCCTGAAAGGCTCCTGATGGACAGAGAAGGGTCATTCAAACACTCCCAAGCATGTTCTGGGAATTAGATAGAGGGCTTCCAGATGCACTCCCACAGCCTGACACTAGGGGGCAGCATGTACAAAGGAAATAGCTCTGCTGTCGCCAGAGGATATTTTTCCGTTGATTTTTAGAGAGTGAAGGGGACGGGGTGAGACAGAGAGAAACATCAATGTGAGAGAGACACTTCGGTTGGTTGGTTGCCTCCCGACCAGAACCAGAATGGAGCCTGCAGCCGAGGCATGTGCCCTTGACCAGAATCGAGCCCCAGACTCTTCAGTCTGCGGACAGGCTCTGTCCACTGAGCCAAACCGGCTAAAGCGCTAGCTCTGCTTTTAAAGCCAAGCAGTAACCTAATGCAGACAACCTTGTTTCTACACCCCAAGAGCAAAGGATGCAGAGGCCATATTCTCATCTCTCGAATCAGATTACCACATTATAACTTTTATTGATGTATAATTGACTTATCTTCTTTTCAGGTGTACAATATAGTGATTTGATATTTATATACATTACAAAGTGATTACTATAAGTCTAGTTATCTTCTGTCACCATACAAAGTTATTACAGCATTATTGACTATATTCTTTATGCTCTTACATCACCTCCCTGTGACTTATTTCTTTTATGACTGGAAGTTTGTGTCTCTTAATATCCTTCAACTTTTTCATCCATCCCCACCCGGACCCTTAGGCAATCACCAAGTTTGTTCTCTGTATCTATGAATCTGTTTCTGCTTTGTTTGTTTGTTTGTTTTTTAGGTTCTACGTATAAGTGAAATTATATGGAATTTGTCTTTGTCTGACTTATTTCACTTAGCATAATACTCTCCATGTCCATCCATATTGTTACAAATGGCAAGATTTAATTCCTTTTTATGGTTGCGTAATATTCCATTTTAAATGTATATAAATATCACATCTTATTTATCTATTCATGAATCAATGGACACAGGCTGCTTCCATATCTTGATATTATAAATAATGCTGCAGCGAGCATAGGGATGCATATGTATACAACATTACAATGTTAATATCTATTCTATCAAGAGGTTTGCCTGCCAACTGAATTCTTCAAATGAATTAATTTATGGTTGAATTTGACTTAAATATAATACTGCTGCCCGGCTGGTGTGGCTCCGCAGGTGAGCATCGACCTAGGAGTCAAGAGGTCACCGGTTTGATTCCTGGTCAGGGCACATGACCAGGTTGTGGGCTTGATCCCAGTGGGGTCTGTGAAGGAGGCAGCCAATCGATGACTTGCTCTCTCATAGGTTTTTTTTTTTAATAAATCTTTATTGTTCAGATTATTACAGTTGTTCTTCTTCCCCCCCCCCATAACTCCACCCAGTTCCCACCCCACCCTCTGCCCTTACCCCCCCCCACTGTCTTCATCCATAGGTGTACGATTTTTTTCCAGTCTCTTCCCACAACCCCCACACCCCTTCCCTCGCCCCCCCGAGAATTGTCAGTCCACTCCCTTTCTATGCCCCTGATTCTATTATATTCACCAGTTTACTCCGTTCATCAGATTTTTTATTCACTTGTTGATGGATATGTACTTGTTCATAATTTTTATCTTTACCTTTTTCTTCCTCTTCCTCTTCTTAAAGAATACCGTTCAGCATTTCATATAACACTGGTTTGGTGGTGATGAACTCCTTTAGCTTTTCCTTATCTGTGAAGCTCTTTATCTGACCTTCTATTCTGAATGATAGCTTTGCTGGATAAAGTAATCTTGGTTGTAGGTTCTTGCTATTCATCACTTTGAATATTTCTTGCCACTCCCTTCTGGCCTGCAAAGTTTCTGTTGAGAAATCAGCTGACAGTCGTATGGGTACTCCCTTGTAGGTAACTGACTTTTTTTCTCTTGATGCTTTTAAGATCCTCTCTTTGTCTTTTGCTCTTGGCATTTTAATGATGATGTGTCTTGGTGTAGTCCTCTTTGGATTCCTTTTGTTTGGGGTTCTCTGCGCTTCCTGGACTTGTAAGTCTATTTCTTTCACCAGGTAGGGGAAGTTTTCTGTCATTATTTCTTCAAATAGGTTTTTAATATCTTGCCCTCTCTCTTCTTCTGGCAGCCCTATAATTCAGATGTTGGTACGCTTGAAGTTGTCCCAGAGGCTCCTTACACTATCTTGATATTTTTGGATTCTTTTTTCTTTTTGCTTTTCTGGTTGGGTGTTTTTTACTTCTTCGTATTTCAAATCTTTGACTTGATTCTTGGGATCCTCTTGTCTGCTGTTGGATCTCTGTATATTATTCTTTATTTCAGTCAGTTTATGCTTAATTTCTAGTTGATCCTTTTTCATATCCTCGAGGGTCTCACTAAATTTATCAGCGGTTTCTAGAAAATTCTTGAAAAACCTTATAACCGTGGTTTTGAACTCTATATCCAGTAGTTTGCTTTCCTCCATTTCTGTCATTTGTGATCTGTTTCTTTGTCTCCGCATTTTTTATGCTTCCCTGTGTTGGTAGAGTGGCTTTCTGTGCTAGGTGTCCTATAGGGCCTAGTGGCTCAGCCTCCCCAATTACCTGGGGTGGACACTCTTGGTGCATCCCTTTGTGGGCTGTGTGCACAGTCTTGTAGTTAACACATTGTTTGCGGGTAGTTTTTATCACGCGCTAACAGGTGGCGTGGGTCATATTTGCTAATTTTTTGCAAACGTATTTATACGTTACCTGCATTCTACCGCTAGTCTATAAAAAACGTATTAATACATGTCCCGCGCTCTACTACACTGGTAGAACGTATAAATACGTTTCCCGCATACAATGTGTTAAGCCTTGATTGTTGGTATTACTGGGAGGAATTGACCTCCAGGCCAATTGTCTGTGAGAATCAGCTGTGTCTACAGTGGGAGAACTTCTGTGCTGAAGACACCCTTATGGGGCAAGACTTGCTTCAGGGGGCTTTGGTGCCCACTGAGTCTGTCCCCTGAGTGTGTCCATTATGGATCTGAGGAGTTGTAATCTGGATGGTCCCAATCTGACCACTGGGTACAGAGGCTCTTGGATCTCTAAGGAGGTACTAATTTAGCCTCTGCCTGAGGCTACCCAGCAAGAGCTATGGAGAGATCTGCAGGTTCCTCTTCCTTGTTTGGGTTTTGGAGGTGCTCAGATGAGGCCCAGCTGTGAAGCAATGCAAGCTGCTGTGGGACCTTGGGCCTTCTTTTGGATGTTCTGGGTCTTTCTGACCCAGCTGCAGTTTGTTAGGTAATTTTAGATCTCAAAGGGCCAGCCCATTCATATGCAAAAGCCTCTGCACACAGCTTGGGTGGGGCGGGGGTCTCAGGGAATCAATAGGAGGAGCAAACAGCTATGGCTAATCCTCAGTCCTACCCTAAGAGGCCCCGTGTCTCAGTGTCCCGGTAATCGCTGCAAGCACCTCTGAGAGAAAGCTGCCCTTGAGTTCCGCCTGCTGCCAGACAGTCCAGTTTCTCCCCGTATGAGTCTGGGTCCCCAGACTCGCCAGGAACTGGAGTCAGGGCCGTTGGGAGCTTGTGCCTCCCTCCCGATTGCGAAAGACACCGGAGTCCTCCGTTGCCAGCCCTTTCTGCACACGCGTACCTCTGCACATTTGAACTGAGTCTTTTTTTAATTTTTAATTTTATTGGGGTGACTGAGTCTTAAGGAGTAAATTAGCATTTCAGATAGTGGGCCCAAAACCAAGGCAGAAAAATGAGAGAACCCAACATTTTAGTCAGCTTTTGGGCATGGTCAGACCTTTGAATGCCTAGGAGTGTGGATGTTGATTTCTGTTTTATACAAACTACTCTCACCTTAGCTGGTTTGGCTCAGAAGATAGAGTGTTGACCTCCGAACTAAAGGGTCCAGGGTTCTATTCTGGTCCAGGGCATATGCCTGGGTTGTGGGCTCGATCCCCAGTTGGGGGCTTGAAGGAGACAGCCAATCAATGATTCTCTCTCATCATTGATGTTTCTATCTCTCTCTCCCCCTCTCCCTTCCTCTCTGAAATCAATAAAAATATATTTAAAAAATATATAAAATAAAGGTAATTGGTATTCAAACTACTCTGACAGTGGAATGGAGACCAGAATGTAGGGAATAGACAGAAAGCAGAGAGCAGATATAGGGAGTGAAATTTATGAAGTCCTGAAGGTGGTAAAGAATAGAGAAAAGTGGATGAGCTCAACTGATAGGACAGGCGCAGTGGTCCATTTCTGGCTTTGGTTTTTCTAGTGACATTTTTTCTTTAAGTTTCTTTCACTTGGAAATCCATGCTCCCCACCTCACATCTTCCTTCCCGCCCCTGAGCCTGTGGATTCTTGCATACACAGCTGCTCTGAGCTTTATTCTATTTCAATTTTTTGACTAAGCAATACATTCCTATAACTGAAAAAGTTAAAATCAGTTGAAAGGGTGTAAATGAGGACTCCCAACCACTCAGTCCCACCCTCTTTCCCCCTTCCCCCTTAGAGCTACCGCTTTTATTACTTTCTTACCTATCCTTTCAGTGACTCCTTGTTCAAATGCCAAGTACATACACATATAATTATTACTTTTATTTCCTTCATACACAGCCAGGGTCCTGCTTTGTGCCTTTCTAAATCAGCACAGAGAGCTTCCTCATTCTTTATAGCGGCACCACTGCCCATTGGTTTAGCTTAATTAGTCTGTTCTGAGTTAATTCCCTGGACCTTGCTATTGGCTTTGCTGAGCAGCCTCCAGGTTTACCTGGTAAACCAGTGTATTTTCTTTTCTTTTTTTCTATAGAGAATACTTTTTATTGTACAGGTATCATATACACAATTTAATGTGTGAACATTTACAGGCATGGAGTTCAATTCCAAATCTCCATGGCACCCCATACACTGCACCTCGCACTCCTGCTTGGGATTAGCCCAACAGGAATGAGACACCAAGTTATTGCTTTGTGAACAGAGAGCTTCAATTAAATAGAACAGAGCCCAGGATCCTAATTCGTAACACCCTGTGTACATATGAATAAAACCTAAAGATGTGTTTTAGATGACCCCATCACCTTTAAAAGTTATTAAAATGGAACCCCATTTCTCAAAAAGTCACTAAGAAGTGCACCCGTATCTACAGACCCGATTAAATTATGCATACATAAAATCTGTACAGGAGACACATTGTTTCTCAAAATAACAGCGCCTCCTCTGGGACCTGGGGGGTGACAGGCAGCAAAAAACGCTTCATGCCTACCCTTTTCAAGTTTACTCGAATCACCAAGATGTGAAATAAATATGCAAATAAAGCTTCAGTACCTTAAAGGAACATGTCATTTCAAAGAATCTCCCACGTGTAGAGTTAATTTTCAGTTAAAAAACAAACAACATAAAATCAGCAGGCTTTGTTTCTACGTGTTTTGTAAAATCCAAAAGCCCCTTTTGAAAAGGGGATTTTTAAGTGTGTTCAATACCACCTATTAATTAGTTGCTAAGCAGAGTCTGCCTCCTACTGAACGCAGGATTTGATATCTGAAGATGCTAGATAAACACTTTTTTCTAAAGATAAATATTAAGTGGGCAGGGAGCCAGCAATGACTTTAACACTGAAAGTTACTATTGATTTGAATCACATAGATTTGACATTTCAACAGCTAAGCATGCGGGGGTTTTGTTAGCCCAGGGGATGGATTTAAAAGGTTTGAAAACTTGTAGCACCACTTTCAGAGACAGAAGAATGGGGTTCAAAATAAAACATAAGCTTAATGAATAGAGAACCAGTACTTGTCGCCTTCTGATGACTCGTCCAGAGTTAAGGAGACACTTCAGCACCAGAAAAATACTAAGGACTCCAAGAGGGCAAGTCCAACTCCAGGAGGCCAACAGGCCTTTCAATGGGAAGGCAAGTAAAAGCTTAGCTTGTCCCCCCAGGCCGAGGAGTCTCCCCATCTGTGCCGGTGAGCGTGGTTTGAGATTTTTTTCCCCTTGCAGACTCGTCTTCCCTTTGTTTCCACCTGTTGCATTTCCGATGCTTCTCCATCTTCTCCGAGGTCTTGCTGGAATCGGCTGGACTCTGGTCCCCAGGATTCATGTAGGATTTCTCTATGATGACCAAAGCCTCTTTTATGTAGTTCTGCATAGCAGACACGGCGGCACAGATGGCCTGGCTGCCAAACCCGTGGGTCATCAGGCTGAAGTGAGACAGGTGGTTCTGAATGTTCGCCTCTAAGACCGGGGCCGGCCGGTTGTTCCCGTTGGGTGTTCGGTCTTGGTGGAGAAGGTCCGTGAATTCTTTACACACTTGCTGTGCGGCCAGCAGCATGTTCTTCCTCGTTGCCATCTCATTCTGTCCTCCAAGATGAGGTTTAGTTAAGTACTCGGCCACCGGTTTACTAGGAAACTCAGCTTCACAGACATGCGCGAAGTCCCGAGCCAAATGAACGGCCTCACCTTCTACTAAGGAAGTCAGGAGGGTGACGTGTGCAGCCTTCCGTCTG
This sequence comes from Myotis myotis, assembly GCF_014108235.1. NCBI lineage: Eukaryota > Metazoa > Chordata > Mammalia > Chiroptera > Vespertilionidae > Myotis > Myotis myotis. The sequence goes on from NW_023416357.1 coordinate 41,364,529, forward strand.
CCCGCTGGAAGGTTCAGCCCAATCTTGTCCAGCTTCACCCGCAAGGACCAGCCTCCATTTTTAGACTTGGCTCTTCTGAGAACACCTGCCAGGAATGAGGCATTTAAGCACTCAGGCGGGGACAATCGCCTCTGGACTTCGGCAACTGTCACTGTGTATTTCGACGTGCGGTTCAGGAGGGACAATCTTCCGCGGACGGAGCAGAAGACCTCACTGGGGTTCACCACAGCCCCCACCAGCTCCTTCTGACAGGGGAGGCTCAAGGGATTCTTGGTCATTGAAATGGGACCTTTGCGAATCCCAGTCTGATCATGCAGAAGCCGGTGCTGCCCATCCACGATCTGCACCTCGTCCATCGGTTGCCCCAGGTCAGGAAGGCCCAGGTTCTCCGCCCGCCCCGCTGCGTCCAGGGCGCGCGCGTGGGGCAGCAGCAGGTCCGAGCGGTGGAAGCCATCCCTGCGGGCGCTCATAGCGCCGCCGTCCTGCCCGGAGAGATGGGGTAGCAGGCCGGCCGGGCGCCCGTGGTGCGAGGGCAAGCCGGCAGCCTCCTGGCTCCCGCGGCCGGGCCAGGCCTGCGGCTGACTGCCCGCGGGCGCCGGCTGGTGCAGGGGGTTGATGGCAGCGTACGCTTCTCCCAGATGCGAGGAGGGGTCTGCCGACTGGGAATAAGTCAGCAGCTGGTAGGGAGGTGGGAAGTAGGGTGGTGGCTGGTATTCGGCGACTCCGGTGTGGGAGAGGGCCGGCGCGGCGCTGTAGAGATGTTGCCCGGCCGAGGGGAGGTGGGGGAGGCGCGGGTTCCCATTGCTGCTCCCGTCCTGGCGATCCTGGGGAGGCGCGCCTTCGAAGCCCGGCGGCGAACCCCCGGGCGCTCCGCCGCCCGAGGCTCTCCAAAGCGCCGAGTTCGAGTTCCCGGCCCCGGAGGAAGGCGCTCGGTGCAGGCCGCTCTCGTCCACCAACCCACTCATGTTCGCGTCGCCGAGCAAAAAAAGCAAACCAGTGTATTTTCTTTGCTCCTCTGTTTTTAGAGTTTCCCCCCCCTCATCAACTTCCTAGCAACTGACTGTATTTCTACGCCCCGTAGTGAGGGATCACTGAAGGCTTCCTCTCCTCCTCCTGCCTTCTCAGCTATTGCACACAGCGGGCGCCTTCTCAGCTATTGCACACAGTGGGCGCCTTCTCAGCTAATGCACACAGCGGGCGCCTTCTCAGCTAATGCACACAGCGGGCGCCTTCTCAGCTAATGCACACAGCGGGCGCCAACCCTTCCTTATGGCCCTCGGGCAGCAGCTCACACCTGTTCCTTCTGGTGATGGAAAACAGGCTCCGAGGCTCTTGCTTTTGGATCCCTCGTCTCAGGCGGTTTTCATCCTCCTGGGAACAGGTGTGCTGAGCGGGAAACCTCGGTTATAAATGCACATAATTTAATTGTAAACACCTGTTGACAGAGCTGCGCCTTGGCGGAACCAGTAAGAAGTTAGGTGTTTTCTTCCTCTTTTTGTTTATTTTTAGCCTGTGTTTTAATATTTGTTGTCTGATTGCTAACTTACGAGCACAGCGCTCTTCTGTGTTAATGAACGTGTCGGCGTTTCCCCGCCTGAGTTTGGTGGCCTGCCCCGGCAGGGTCAGTGCTGCTGCTAACAAGCCCGCCGGCTGGCGAGGGCCATGGGCACCATGATTAGAATCTTCCAGTGCTTCTCCTGCCAGGAAGGGGACCGATTCCAGGTCAATAAGGCGGGATGAAGATGCTCCCGCAGAGAGAGCTCACGGACGCCTCCCGGTGGGACCCAGCTCCCCTGCCCCTGCGGTCCAGGCCGCGAGGTGCACACCCAGGGCAGCCTCTGTGCACATCGTCTCCTGTGACTCTGCCACAGACACAGCGTAATTTCTTTGGAGATTGGAAACACGGGCGCAAACACGAGAACCTTTGTTTTCTGTGCACGTCGTCCCTGTGTGGCCTCTCCTGTATCACCTGTGGGTTTCCAAGTATTGTAAATTCTATGTGAGGCTCTCATCAATTCTCAACACCCTGGTGCAGCAGAGATGTAGCTAGTTATAGAACTAGGAACTATAACTATAGCTACAGCTAATTACACTAGTTATACCTGGAGCTTTGTCCAGGTGTCTGTAAATGGATGTTGTTTTGGGGGCCAGAAATGAAACCTGGGGTGCTTTATGTTGTGGCAGCAAAGTTTCTAATGAATGACAAATACTCGGAAAGCTTTGTCAGCCAAGCACAGCTGATAGGGATTGATGGAAAGGGTGTGTCTGGCCAGTAACCAGCTGGGTAGCAAACTGATTCGCATCTCAAGACAGCCAGGAGTTAGTGTAATAAATCCACACATGAAACCTTACAGTGCAGTGTTCGGGGCCTCCTCAAGGTTTAAAATACGTCACTCTGATGTTTATGGAGCTGCCTCAAATGGACTTGAGCAGGATGTACTGCCCTTGCATGATGCTATTCTGTACAAACCCTGCATTAAGACTACAGTGACTGTATTTACAACAGTCTTCTTCCCACTCTCTACGGGAAAAACTTAAGTAAAAAAATTTTAACAGTAATTTTTTAGGTACTTATTTTTGGATTCCAAATAACAATTTATTTTTATTACATTGATAGAGCAAATGGTAATTTATATATTTTTTCTAGAACTTTTTTAATTGAGGTATATTTGATATATAACATTATATTAGTTTTAGGTATACAACATAATGATTCAATATTTGTCTATATTGTCAAATGATCACCACAATAAGTCTAGTTACCATCTGCCACCATACATAGTTACAAACATTTTTTCCTTGTTATGAGAACTTTTAAGATCTATTGCTCTCTTAGCAACTCTCAAATATGCAATACAGTATTGTTAACTACAGTCACATGCTGTATGTTAATATTGCAATTCTTCACAATACCTTTTTAGTGATTTTAGAATTCCCCAGGAATTTTTTTTTCTTCAAATTCAGTTTGGCTACTGTATTATCTAACATTTAGAATAAAAGGCTCAGTTGGTCAGACTCGCACTTTGATTTATTCAAGTGAAATTTTTTTAAAAAATATATTTTATTGATTTTTTACAGAGAGGAAGGGAGAGGGATAGAGAGTTAGAAACATCGATGAGAAAGAAACATCGACCAGCCGCCTCCTGCACACCTCCTACTGGGGATGTGCCTGCAACCGAGGCACGTGCCCTTGACCGGAATCGAACCTGGGACCCTTCAGTCCGCAGGCAGACGCTCTATCCACTGAGCCAAACCGGTTTGGCTATTCAAGTGAAATTTATAATTGCTTTTGATCAAGTTGATTATGATCAATTTAAGTTTCCAACCATTTAACGGTTGGCAGCTAATGAGAGGGCAATGGGAAATCCCGGAAGAAATGAGCTACTTCTAGAACAGGGGTGGGCAAACTTTTTGACTCGAGGGCCACAATGGGTTCTTAAACTGGACCGGAGGGCCGGAACAAAAGCATGGATGGAGTGTTTGTGTGAACTAATATAAATTCAAAGTAAACATCATTACATAAAAGGGTACGGTCTTTTTTTTTTTTTTTAGTTTTATTCATTTCAAACGGGCCGGATCCGGCCCGCGGGCCGTAGTTTGCCCATGGCTGTTCTAGAATCTCATCCGCCACTATCAGAGGAAGGGTGGGTGGCTCACAGTCCTGTCCGCTCCGGGCCCTGCTCTCCGTGGGCTCCGTGCTTTACTCTCCACCCGTAACTGCGGTCATTCTGTAAGTTCTGCCCTTTATGGTGCCTCTTTCTTGGTCAGGCGTTGTGCTCAGTAAGGCTGCCAGATAAACTAGTGTATGTCCCATGCAATATACTAAAGAAAAGTATTCATTGTTCATCAGAAATTCACATTTAACCAAGTGTCCCATATATTTGTTAAATATAGCAATCTGATGCTAAGCACATTTAAAAGTATGTTGACGTATCCCTCAAATTTGTAGGGAGATTTAATTCTCCCCATTTACATATACAAAATATTAAAAATGTTAAGGGATTTGCTTAGAGTCCCATTGTTGGTGACTGGTAGAGCCGCTCACACTACCTCCTTTTGGCTGCAAAACCTTCGTTCCCTGCTCCCTGCCTGCCTCCCCGAGTCCTGGCCCTTGACCTGTGATGTCGTGTAGTGAGTGCATTTTCAGCATCAGCCACTCGCTCTGGCTCATGATGAGCTGCTGTTTGATCTCCTGAGTGTTTAGGTCTGAGCCAGAAGTATGTGGCCCTGGGGCAAAGTGCTAGGCTCATTTAGAATCTGCGCCTGGTTCAAACCTTCCTGCAAATAGCCCTTTGGAAACTGTCCTTAGGTGCTAAAAATGAAAATAAAAAATGTAATATAGATAAAAGGAAGATGCGATTTCACTTGTCATTATGAATCTCAAAGCCTGGGAGTTAGACATTTTCTTTTTCCTTTTTGTGCCAAAAGGACCCTCAGTTGATTGATAAGCTAATGCAAAACCTGGAACCCAATAAGGACAACGAAGTGGATTTTAATGAATTTGTGGTCAAGGTGGGCGCCCTGACAGTTGCTTGTAATGATTACTTTGTAGAACAATCGAAGAAGAAAGGAAAGTAGAGATAAGTAGCAAGCTAATCTAAAGGCAGAAATATATCCAAAGTTAATTACTTATTATTCATTTATCCCCTTCAAAGTTATAGATACTGTAATGCGGCTGTTCTCAACCTGTGGGTCCTTTCACAGGGGTCGCCTAAGACCATCGGAAAACACATATATATAATTACATATTGTTTTTGTGATTAATCACTATGCTTTAATTATGTTCAATTTGTAACAATGAAAATACATCCTGCATATCAGATATTTACATTATGATTCATAACAGTAGCAAAATTACAGTTATGAAGTAGCAATGAAAATAATTTTATGGTTGGGGGTCACCACAACATGAGGAACTGTATTAAAGGGTCACAGCATTAGGAAGGTTGAGAACCACTGCTGTAATACCATTTATAGATAGAATATACACATAATTAATTGCTAGTATTAGTAAAGGATGTATATCTTCATATATTGACTTTAAAGAAATATTTCAAATCTCATATGTACTACTTGAAGTTTTCCTCTTATTAAAGCTGTTATATACATTTTTTGTTTGTCAGAGAACATAAAAAAAATGTAGCTACTTTCAAATGAGACTAGAACTTAGCAAAATTCTAAGACCGATGTTCACCATACTTAAATTATATTTTGAGCTTCTTTCCTATTAAAGAAATTAAGTGGCTTCTGATTCTGCTTCAAATGGAAGGAGCTCTAAACAGAGATTTCTCCTGTTATTTCATTTGAGATCTGTTTCTTTGTCTCCTTACTTTGCTGACTCTTTTGTTTGTTTCTGTGTATTAAGTAGAGCTGCTGTATCTCCCAGGTTTAGTAGTGTGGTCCTATGTAATAGATGTCCTGTAGGACCCAGTGGTGCAGCCTCTCGGTCACTTTAGGCGAACACCCCCTCCCCCCGCAACCCCCCACCCCGCTGTGAACTATGTGCATTCTCCTGTTGAAGTTGAGCCTTGATAGCTATTGCATGTCAATGGGAGGGATTTATCCCCAGGCTGATCAGCTGTGAGGGCTGGCAGCAACTACAGTGGAGGATCACCGATGCAGGGGCTGACCCCACAGAGCAGGACTTTCTTCAGCAGGGCTCTGGTGCCTGCTGAGTCTGCCCCTTGAGTGTGTTGATTGTGGAGGTGGTGGGTGGTGTTTTGGTATAGTCTGAAACTGTCCACTGGGTGTGGTAGCTCTGGGGCTTCCTGGGAGGTACAGGCCAAACGTCAGTTGCGCCTGTGCCCTGCCCAGGGCCACCCAGCATGAGCTACAAAGAAATCAGGTAACTGCTACTTCTGCTGGGCTTAGAGGTTTCTGATAGAGGCCAACTGTGAACCAAGGCTGGTTGCCACTAGTGCCCACCTGGGGCCATGTAGCAAGAGGTACAGGGCATGATGCCAAAGCCAGATACTACTTGTTTGAGAGGTTTTAGGAAAGTCAACAGCATGAGACCAGACAGTCCATTTGTATGGAAAAGCTTGGGTGGGCCTAAGAGTTGGATTGGGTGGGATCTCAGGGAATCACCAGGGTGGGGCGACAGTGTGTTAGCCAGGAGACTCAGATACGGCGCCTGCCTGCTGGTCTGGGGGGCTCAGCTCAGCAAAGGAACAATGACCTTTGCCAGCCAGCACTTGGGTTTGGGAGAAAGCTGCCCCTCCAGCCCTGTCCTGAACCAGACAATTCAGTTCCTCCCCATATGTTCCTGGAGCTTTTCAAGCTGCTGCTTAGTGCTGGAGCTCAGAAATAGTGAGTTTGAGTAAGTTCATGCACAGGCCCTTTAAGAGGAACTGCCTGGGACTCCAGCAGATCTCCATCTCAACCACAATCTCCACCTGTTTTCACAGCCAGAAGTTATGGAGACTTCTCTTCCTGGCTCTGGAACCCTGGGCTGTGGGGACTGGTGTGGGGCTCGGATCCCTCCACAGCTGAGATGTCCCTTCTGATTGTTATCCACCACAAGAGGGTGTGAGACCAGTCCTTCCCCATCTCCACCCCTCCTACCAGTCTTGATGTGGATTCTTCTTTACATCCTTAGTTATAGGATTTCTACTTAGCTAGATTTCAGGTAGTTTGAATGATGGTTGGTCTGTAGTTTAGTTGCAGTTTTGATACGGTTGTGGGAGGAGACAAGTACTGCATTTACCCATTCTGCCATCTTGACTGGAAGCCTCCCAACTGTTAATTTTTTTTCTTTAAATAGATTAATAGTTCTTGTTTCCCTCAATTCAATTCTTAGCAGATAGAACAGGGAGAAGTTGGAGGTCAGAGCACTCAAGAGAAGAAATGCATATCCTGGGAATTACTTTTCCTGTCTCTTGAAAATTTATAAGAAAAAATGAGAAAAAAATTAAACACATATTTCAGAGGTGTTTAGACTTTTTTCTTAGAAGAGGTCACACTACTTATGCAAGAGAAAATCTGACTCTTTCTCAGGGACCTTTAAACTTTCATTCAATTTGATCCAAAGTTTACATATTCTAAAACGGGTCACCAAACCATGCCATGTAAATCCAAAAATTTCCTCATGTTCTATGTGAGGAAGGATATTCTCAACATAGAAAATAAATGAAAAAAAAACACACAAGGTTCATTTCATGCAACTTCTAAAAATTGATCAAAAGTGAGAAAAAGCAATTTATGTGTCAAATTACATTTTAAATCTGTAAGATTTACTAGAAAGCTCCTTTCTAGTAAAGGAGAGGTTTTCTGTTTTGTGTATATTAGGTACATACAATAAGTTTGTAAGAGGCAAGATTGATTATTTCTCTTGCCCAGAGGCACTGGCCTTTGCATTTTCTGGGGTTTAAATGAACTTTAAACAACATTTAAGGGTCAGCTCTGAATTAGCACATTCTTTTTTTTTTAATATATATTTTATTGATTTTTTACAGAGAGGAAGGGAGAGAGATAGAGAGTCAGAAACATCGATGAGAGAGAAACATCGATCAGCTGCCTCCTGCACATTCCCCACTGGAGATGTGCCCACAACCCAGGTACATGTCCTTGACCGGAATCGAACCTGGGACCTTTCAGTCTGCAGGTCGACGCTCTATCCACTGAGCCAAACCGGTTTTGGCTGAATTAGCACATTCTGATGTGTAACATTTTCCCAGTGTGGTTATTGGAAGACAACGCTTATAGGAGACAATAGGACAGGTCTGCTTGGGTCCCTGGATTTGGGATGTGGCTGACAATACAAATAACTAGAAACCATTAAACAAAAACCTTAAGTTTTACTTTTAAAAACAAAAATTTCACTCCAAGAATAGTGGGATTGAGGAAGACTTTCCAGCAGCAGAAGCTTAAAGTCATGTCTTTGATAAGGCAAAGAATGGAGGAAGAGAGAATTTGGGCAAAGTCATGGGGTATGAAGCAACAGGGTGTGTTTGGGGAAATGCCAGTGGTTTGGGGCACCCCAAAGTGTGGGATGTGGGAGAGCAGGACACAGGGCTGGAGATATAGACAGGACTCAAAATCAGAAAGGGTCTTCCTTGCCCTAGCCAGTTTGAATCAGTGGATAGAGCATCGGCCTGTAAACTGAAGGGTCCGGAGTTCAATTCAGGTCAAGGGCACATGCCCAGGTTGCAGGCTCACTTCCTAGTAGGGGGCATGCAGGAGGCAGCCAAGGAATTATTCTCTCTTATTATTGATGTTTCTATCTCTCTTTCCCTCTCCCTTCCTCTCTGATATCAATAAAATATATATGTATATATATTTTAGAAAGGGTCTTCCTTGGGTGCTAATGTGAGAAATTTGAAATTTATCCTGATTGTTATGAGAAACTAATGTAGGATTTAATGCATTTTTTTCTTCTAACTTAGAGCAGTTTCTAAATATCCCCCTAAATTTTTAAAATCTTTAAAGCAGTGGTTCTGAACCCTAACTTCACTTACACTCACCCAAAGTATTTTTTAAAATATATTTTTATTGATTTCAGAGAGGAAGGAAGAGGAAGAGAGAGAGAGAAACATCAATGATGAGAGAAAATCATTGATTGGCTGCCTCCTGCATGCCCTATACTGGGGATCGAGCCCACAACCAGGCATGTGCCCTTGACCAGAATTGAACCTGGGACCCTTCAGTCTGCCAGCTAACGCTCTACCCACTGAGCCAAACCAGCTAGGGCTCACCCAAGGTATTTCTAGAAATATAGATGAATAAACTCCACCCCCACAGATTCTGATTCAGCTGGTTTGATGATGGGCCCAGGCATCAACATTCAAGCATCAGATGATTCTAAATGCAACCAGGGTTGAAAATTACTGCTTTTATGGTGAATCATTTAATCAAATAATCAGATCAATGTCTGGCTGAGAAGTGTCTAGAACAGCATCTATTCCAACTTTAATGTGTATTTAAATCTCCTAGACATCTACTTCTACATTAGTAGGTCTGGGCTGGGCTCGAAATTCTGCATTTCTAACAAACCCCAGGGGATGCCGATGGTGCTGATAGAAATGATCTAGATGCCAGGATAAAGGGAAAGAATTTGAAAAGTATGGAGGTGTCATTTTGGAAGTGAGTACCTGTAGATTAGTTCTTACTGAGGTATACTCCCTTTTGAAGAATATAAGACAACATAAGAACATTAGGCACAGAGGGAGCCAGGGAGAAGGGGAGAGCGGTGGGAGACACTAGGAAAGAACATTCCCTAGGGCCCTGGAAGGAAGGATTGCCATCCGACTGCCTCAGGTCAAAGGTCTTGGGTAAGTTATTTAACTTCTTTAAGCCTCATTTTCCTGGCATGTCTCAACTAGGGGCACTTATTGAACATTAAGATTTCCAGGCCCCAACCCAGTCCAAATGAATCAGGAGGGAGGAGGATTGGTGAGAATCTGCACTAGGTAAATGTTATGTACCCTTAAACTGCAAAACTAGAACTCTGGTGGTTAAAATAAGATAGCAAGTGCCTAGAACATCATAAGTGCTCAATAAGTGCTAATCATGGAGATGAAAATGGTGTAATGGTGATAGAGTGAACATTTCTGATCCAGCCTAGATTCCACAACACATGGGTTTTATTCAACCTACACTCTGAGGTTGGCACCAGGGCAGGGGGGCATTATTTAATGCAGCTGGTCCTGAGGTCAACCATGGCATCACTTCTCTGGATTTTAATTGAGGCCTAGATGTTATCTCTAGGGAGGAAAGATCAGGGAGTCTAAACCAAATGACCAGTGGTATAAAAGGTCAGGGGGATCTAAACTGAATGACCAGCTATATGCTAGGGAAGAAAAGGTCACCCTGGGGGCGAGGTCCCCCCTAAAATTGTCCTTTGCTAGGCACTTGGGCTTCCCACCCTGGTGACCTTCAGCACCTGGCCCATTGTCCCTGCTCTGCTCATGTCTTTTTAACTCCCTAGCACAGTGGCATTATAGGCAATGTTAATGTTTTCTTTATACTTTTATCTAACTTATGATGTTTAAACAGTAATTTTTAAAAAGTGCCATTATATACTTTTATTAGAGAACTAGTAGCCCTGTGCACTAGCTCGCTGCCGCCCTCCTGTAGCTCCCCCCACCCCCCTTCTCCCACCCCTCCCCCTCATAGCTTGCTGCCCTGCCCCCTCCTGTAGCTCTCCACTGCCTGCTTGTAGCTCACTGCCCCATCCTCCTGCTGATCCGTGATCCGGTCATTATGAAATGACCATTTGCATATTATATCTTTATTATATAGGATTCCCACTATTCTAGGTTTCATGTCTTTATTCTTCCCTTATACCACCTTACCAACTAAAATGTCCTTTTCTCCCAAACCACTTCCCCAGCCATACTTTTCTCTTACCACATCCCTCTCTAAGCTGTTTTTCTTTTCTTTCTAACCCTAGGACCCACTACAGCACCAACAAATCAGAGAAGTTAAGTACATGCATTTTTGTTGTTATTGTTATCAATCCTCACACGAGGGTATTTTTTCCATGATTTTTTTTAGAGAGGGTGAAAAGGAGAAAGGGGGGGAGAGAGAGAGAGAGAAACATCGATATGAGAGAGATACATTGATTGGTTGCTTTCTGCACATGCCCCAACCAGAGGCCAGGGAACGAACCTGCAACAGAAGTATGTGCCCTTGATCGGGAATTGATCTTTGGGTGTGTAGGTCGAGGCTCCAACTACTGGGCACACTGGCCAGGGCAGCACATGCTTTTTGAAATGAACCTCACTTGAGAATGCCAAGGATTTTCTTTGTTCACATCATCATCATTATAAAGCTTTTCCACTGGGCAGTCATAGTGCCAACCCAATAACAGAGCCATCTGCCCCTTCATTGAGCGAGAGCAAATGATCATGTGATGGTCCCTGGAGTTCCATAGGGATAAATAGGAAATAATCTTTTTAAAGGGGCTATTGGCAAATACCCCTCTATACAATTCCCAAATGATAGAAATACGGTCATCAAATATTATCTAGTACTGTGGCAGGCAGTTATGAGACAAGCTAGTAAGCCAGGACAAGCGGAAGAGGGAAACTGAGACAGGTAGTTAAGCAGCAGTTTGTAGCCGTCTAGTAAATCCTATCTTCCCTAAACCAAGGACACTTAAGAGCAAATGGTTTGTACTTCTCCCCAGCCAGGGGGTAAATGCTTATATCACCCTACTCAGGGAGACAGCAGAAATCTAATTAGTGCCATTTGCCAACCACACCCAAGGACAGATGAAGTTAAGGGAATAAATCTCGTTTTGGCACATCAGTATAAACTGATGACTATTCTATTGAGATCCTCCCCTGAGATCCCCCTTAATCTCCAAAACCTTTAAAAACCCTCAAAATGAAGGTCCCCACATGTTCTCCCAGGGCCCTTTCTTTGCCTTTACAATTTGTTTCCTAAGCCCATTTCTTCCACACATTACTTCTTCTACCTCAAATAAATGTTCTCTTATAGTTTGAGTGTTGGCTCTGAATTCTTTCCTAGCCAGAACTCAAGTACCCAGGGTGCTGAACCCAGGTCTGGTCTGACTCCACTGGTGTAATACCTGGTGCCATCCACACCTCTGCCAATAGTACCATCAAAGAACAACTGAGAGTTAAGGCCCAAGAATATTTTAAAACCCCTGATCTCCACCTAAGCAGTTTCAATTTTAGAGGCTCTTTTTCCATACAACATTAACACACACTTACTACCTTGGGAAATTAATACATTTTACAAATCATGTGAGTGCATTGGCATTGGCCACAAATGCATCTGATATCTTGTTCATTAAGTTGTAGTGAAGATACGGCTTTTTGGAAGATAACTTAAAAACAAACAGTATTCTGGGATTTTTTTCTTAAAAAAAAAAAAAAAGCTTCTCATTCCCGCCCCTTCCAATTCCTCCCAGCCCCTGGTTGAGAAATCTAAGGTTCTTCTGATCTCTTACCTCAGGAGTGGGAAACCTTTTTCTGCCAAGGGCCATTTGGATATTTATAACATCATTCGTGGGCCATACAAAATGATCAACTTAGAAATAAAAATTAGCCTGCTATATTTGGTCAAACATTTATTTAACTCACCTCTAATGCCTTGGCAGGGCCAGACCGAATGATTTCTGGCACCAGATGTTCCCGGACATTCCCCACCCCTGTCTTACCTAAAGGACTCCTCCTCATCCCTCCTGGTCCTATTTCCTTGCTTTATCTTCTTTTCACTTCTAGTATCAGAAATTATCTGGTTTATGTGTGATCATTAAGTGTCTGCTATGTGTGTGTCCCCCAAATTCATATGTCAAAGCCCTACATCCCAAGGTGTATTTGAGGTGGGGCCTTGGGGGGGAGGTAATTAGGTCGTGAAGGTGGAGCCCTCATGGATAGGATTAGTGCCCTTATGAGAAGAGGCAGGAGACAGTCTCTTTCTCAGCTATCTGAGGACACAGCAAGAAGGCAGCTGTCTGTAAATCAGAAAGATGTCCCTCACCAGAACCCAGCCATGGTGGGACGCTGGTCTCGAACTTCCAGCTTCAAGAACTGTGAGTTACAAATGTCTGTTGTATTGATCTATTCAGATCCTCCCCTAAAATCCCCCCTAATCTCCCACCCTGTCTGTGGTATTTATTATAGCAGCCCGACTCAGGGGTCTGTCCTCACCAAATGGTGAGGTCCAGGAGAGCAGATCTGAGTCAACCTTGTTTACTGCTGTTTCCTCGGCATCTATAACAATGCCTCGAACATAGTAAATGCTCAGAAATGATTTATTAAATGCATTGTGAACGGTGAGAAGTTCAAGTCTCAAAAGGTCAGCTGCCACATCATTCTTTTCATTTAAATCCCTCTCGGTCACAAGTTAGGCTTTTATGGCCACTCTCAGACTCAACCAGTCTGCACTGCAAAATCATTCACTTCAAAGGCTTGGGGAAGTTAATGACCCTCCCAATGAAAGCTTAGGCTCTGGAAGAAAACTGTTGGGAAATTACAAAAGAAAATGCAACGATCACTTTGGAGAAGAAAGAAACGAGACAAGGATTTGAATTTCAGCACACGAAAGGACAGGTGTGGAAAGAAGGAAATTAGGGGGAAGAAGACTGACATTTCTTAAGGTCAGGCCTTGTCCCCATGTTTTACCCATGCTACGCCACCGAATCCTCTCAATAAACCTATGAAGAAATAGTAGCCCCATTTCACAGATAAGGAAACTAAGTTTCAAAATGGTAAATCGATTTTCTCAGGAATTTTAATACATGGTGAAGCCAGGGTTCAAGCTGAGGTCTGGCAGACTCCATACCTGTGTGTGTGTGTGTTTCCCATCCCACACCCCTGCCCTCTCTGCTCTGAGGACATGGTGGGGGAAAGCAGAGGGGGTGCTGACATTACACGGATGCTAAAAGACCATTGGGAACCGGATTGAAGGACACCTCCCAAGCTCTCACCATCAATATTGATTTCAAATATTCTTTAGAAGCACCTGAGTCACAGCTGCTTCCTCTGTTTTGAAACAAAGGGTCTAATTCATTGCCCTTTTTACCCAGTAGAGACCTCTATAAATTATAGCGGTTTGGTCTTCCAATTGCAAAGGAAGCAAAGACTATAACTGGACCATCAATAATCTCCCCAGTGCCTAGGAGGTGAATGTCCCAGCAGCAAAAAGATGATGAAATGTTGGAATTTGATTGCTTCCCCAGTAATCTTTTACTTGGCAGAATTAAATGTAAGGGCTGTTGTGCTTGTGGCTTCAGAGACCATTTTGAAAATGAGATAATGCATCTCCAGGGTGGGAGAGAGAATCCTGTGTCCCTCCTGGCATACTGTATATAATAATAACGACAGAGGCTCGTTACATCTTTATTATATAGGATTCCCACTACTCTAGGTTTGGGAAAGGGTTGAGCCTGGAGGGGGAAGCTACTTAGAGTCACTGCTTTCCTTACAAATTATAGTGCAGACAATAGCAAACTGTGAAAGCCACACACACTTCCATTTCCTCTTCAAAACCATAGAAGATGAGCTGAGGCAGGAGCAGCTCAGGTTCAGTTACATACAAGAGCTCTTTCCCTATCCGGACGGGGCTCGGTAATCCTGCACAAACTCCTAGCGCTGCTCACTGGGCTAGAAGTTCTTTATATGTTACCTTCACGTTGAGTCTGAGCCACAGGAGGAGGAACTTAACCTCGTTGATGGATGCTGCAAAGGGGAAATTATGGGGCCTTGAATGTGGAATGAAAACAACTAGCTGAACAATGCTCCTCACTCATAGAGAAACACACTGGAATGTTGGTTTATGAGGATTTTTACACGGCAGAGAGACAATAGGTGCATACTGTATTTTTTTTTTCTGAAAAAAGTTCACATGAGGCTTTGACTTTGTGTGTGTGTGTGTCCACTTCATGTGGATATCCTATTACTAGTTCAGGGGAAGATGTGCCAACTCCCTCCCACTAAAGCAGTGGTTCTCAACCTTCTGGCCCTTTAAATACAGTTCCTCATGTTGTGACCCAACCATAAAATTATTTTCGTTGCTACTTCATAACTGTAATGTTGCTACTGTTATGAATCGTAATGTAAATATCTGATCTGCAGGATGGTCTTAGGCAACCCCTGTGAAGGGGTCGCTACCCACAGGTTGAGAACCACTGCAGGAGGTGTAATTTACAGGAGCTACCAGAAACAGATGGAAGGAAAGGAGACAGGTGTAGGCCTTTTTGTGAAGAGGCGACTGGTAATAGAAATGCCTCAGGCATCAACATCCTACGGTGGTGCTGAGACCCCCTGCTGACCTGCTTTTCCTAGAACTCGGCAAGGCATTTGCAGTAAAAACATCTTCTATCCTCATCCAGAATACTTTTTTGTGTGTCTTTAAATCAAAGAAATCTGAGAGCTGGAAGAGACCCAGCGAGCTCCAAATCCAGTGTTTCAGGGACACTGCCGGCATCTCAGGAGCATCGGCTGGACTCTCTCCCTGAACAAGCGCCCTGCTTGCTCCCGGGCTTGGGCAGGTCTGGGGACCTAACTGGTGCCAAGTGCAAATTTCAAAGGAGGAAACTGAGGTCTGAGGAAGTGACACACCCAAGGTCCTGGGGCCCAGCTGAGCCAGAGCTGAACTCAGTGAAACGGGACGGAACTGAGTGTCTATGGTAAGTAGGCACAAATCTCAGTGTGGGTGTCAGTGTCAGTGCTGAGACTTGGTTGCTTAGAGAAGGAGGCAATTTGCTGCCCCCCCCCCCCCCCCCCGCTGTTCAGTCTGTGGCAGGAAGTTCTTTACTGAGCTTCTGACGCCCCAGAAAAGATACTATCACCCAGCTTTGAAGATTCGTGACTAGCATGCCAGCTGGGGATACTTTAACTCTACCTTTAGGCCATCTCTCAATTTAATACCACAGAGCTCAGTGCTCTTGATCGCTAGGTCTGACTCACCGCTGATATTTTGGAGCAATTGTCTGAAAAAAATACTGCAGGCAAAGGGGGATCCAGGGAGAAGAAGGTGTTTGTGGTTCCACAATTTCCTGGCATACTACCCATCTGGGAGATGGTTTAGGAGTCCACTGGTGGAGACAAAATGCAGCCTGGCAGACTTTGTGGAGACTGGCACCTAAGTTAATTGGCAAGCAGTCCAGAAGAGGGAGAATGGGGTCTGCAAAGTTAAGAGTGTGCTTGCCTGCAGTTGTGGAGGCAGCGGGGTGCTGAGGAGATCTGCACACTTACAGAAGCTGCAGGAAAGCAAAGAAGCCTGATTTTGGCTTCATGGGGCCCTTTGCATCCCCTCAATGATCATTTGCAGTGTCTGATGGAGAAACAGTTGTAGACTCAGTACTATTAGTGTGTTTTCTGCCTAAGGTGGGAATTTAAGGTACAGACATTCATTCCTTTTTTTTTTTTTTTTTTTTTTTTTTTGTATAAAGCTATGGCTTATGCATTTATCCCGAGTTATAAAAGAATCCTCAAACTTATAAAACTCAATTGATGTTAACTTAAAAATACAGAATAAGACAATAGAGACAAGCAAACCTCCAGTTTACAGGGACTTTGCTTCTTGTAGAGATAGTGGCAGCTCATGAGATGTGTCAGGGGGGCTGGAAAGCCCTCCAAACACACACTGAGATCTTAACCTCAGATGAAATGATCCTTTCTCTTTAAGGTTAACCCCTTTCAGCTCTTGCTTGACAATGAACCCCTGAGAGAGGGAACACGATCTTTACCTGCATTGAGTCTGTTTCTCTAGGCAGACAAAGAGTGGAGGCGGGAACTAGCATTTGTTGACTTCTATTTTGGTCCTAGTAGATATGTAAAAGATGGCATGTTATCTCAGTTAATCCTCACAGCAACTGAAAAATGGAGGTAGGATTGTTATCAATTCACAGGTTATCCCCAGGCACAGGGAGGTAAATAAGTTATCCTAAATTACACAGCTAGAAAATGGAGGCATTGTAGTCAACTTAGACTGCTATAACAAAATACCGTGGTCTGGTGGCTTAAACAACACATTTATTTCTCACAGTCCTGGAGGCTGGGAAGTCCAAGATCAAGGTGGTGCCAGGTGCAGGTCTACTTCCTGCTTCACAGACAGCTGTCTTGTGACTGTCCTCTCATGGCTGGCGAGGGTGACTCTGGTCTCTCTTACTGTTGATCTAAGGACCCTAATCCTGTCGTGGGGGCCTCACCCTCATTACCTCATGTAAACCTAATTACCTCCCAGAAGTCCCACCTCCAAACACTATCACACTAGGGATTAGGGTTTTAACATATGAGTTTTGAGGTGACACAAGCATTCAGTTCATAACAAGGTGACCTCACCTGCAGCCCGTATTGTGGCTGAACTTTGGCAGGAATGGAAAAGTGCTATGGGAAGGACCAGAGGGGAGGGAATCTGATAGCACCAGTGTTGCAAGTAAGAGGTCACTGACTGTGGGAGCCTAGTAACCAGAGGCAAGGCACATTCTAGAGAACAAAATAAGATCCACTTACAGGGAAGAAATAAAGGTTCTTTTCATTTTATTGTTGTGTACACCTGAGTCATAGTGTGAAATTCAGCGTCAGTATGTATACATCTCACATTCACATACATATGAAGAGAGATACAGAAGACTAGAATAGGATTAGAGTCCATAATGTAGTTATCGCTGGATGATAGAATTACGTTATTTTACCTTTTTTCATTCTTCTGTAATCTTCATTTTTCTAATATGGCCCATTTATTATTTATGTACATAATTCATATCCCCAAACCTCCCAATTTATCTTTTCACAAGATGTCAGTTGTTTTTCAAAGGCCTCTTGTGTTGTGTCTGCATATTTCAAACAATAGGTTGTAAACTCAGTCATTTAATGTTAACGCTTGTTGCTTTTCTCCCCACTAAATGGAGGTGAGATTTGTTGCTGTTGCCCATTTGGTTTTTGCTCAGGACTAACTAGTTCACTCCGTATTCTATAGGCACAAGCTCATTTCGTGGGAACTAAATGTTTTTCTGACCTTTCCCCCCGGTTTTCAGCGTGAGATTTTCATGTCCTCACAGTGAGACCAAAGCGACGACCATTTATGAAATTCCAATTAGGAAAGCAAATCCCCACGGACCTGACCACCCATCCCCATCCCACAGATTTCATCATTACCATTTTCAAAGAAAAACCATTTACTTATTCGTCAACATTTTAAAGATAAAAATTAAATGAAGCTAGATGTAATTTTTGCTTGTGGGGTTTGAGAAGAAAGATTAAGAAAAACAGGAGAAGAAAAGCCTTTAATGAGTCTTTGTAACATTTAAAACCTAAAGCGGCTTAGTACCAGTGGGAGCTAAAACTAATTAGAAGTCAGAATTACATTCACTTCATCAATGTTACAATAAATCCAAGGGAAAACAAAGGGGTGATTTTGAAATTAAATTTAATTTTGTGTAATAATCTTAGTTTTTTGCTATTTGCAACTGTGGGAGTTTTCTTTAAAAGGATGTTTAAGGCTGTGTTTTGTGAAGAGTAATTAATTGGCTACGTTTTGTGTAGAAGGGGGGTGATTCGAAGGAGAGGGGAGAAGAGAGGGCATGTGGGTGCGTGAGATCACAGCAGCTGCTCCAGACCTGCTGCTGGCGGGATGATGCAGGTAAGCTGGGCAGGAGCCTGAGGTCAGCTGGGTCCTCAGGAGAGGGCACTTCCCTCTCCTGTCTGTGTTGGTGGGTGGTATTCTCACCTCCTCCAAGGGACAGCCTAGAGAGGAGCATGCTGGCCTAGCCCTGTGTTTCCTCTGAGGGAGAATGGAGCAGGAGGCTCCTCTGAAGAGTGAGACAGCCTCTTCTAGGAGTACAGTGGGGCCTTGACTTACGAGTGTCCCGACTAACGAGTTTTCCTAGAGACGAGCTCTCGGCCGATTTTTTGCTTTGAGTTGCGAGCTAAAATTCGGGTTACGAGCCAGCTTCAGATACCCCACCGCTAGTTGGCGCAGCGAACGTCACAGTGAGCGCCACAACATCAGCCCAGCATCACCTGTCTCACTCGTTCACTTCTTGATTTGACATACGAGTAATTTGAGTTATGAGCTCCATCACAGAACGAATTAAACTCGTAAGTCAAGGTCCCACTGTAGCTGTAGAACCGGGGGTGGGGGTGGGGGTGTCAATCCCTGGCCAGTTTGAACACACCTCTGGGAACTGAGAAGCTGCTGATCTGATCAGGTCTGGACACATGTGGCGAGCCTTGGTATACAATGACCCACCCTCTCCGCACAGCCTGTGACATGTTGCCATGTACAGGAAGGAGCTGTCCCCTGTCACTCAGGAGGTACTTCCGTCTACTGAACCTTTGCTACATGCCAGGCCCTGTATTAAGTAAGCTCTATTCATATATTATCTCACTAAAAAAATTCACAGCCTCCTTAGGGAGCAGGAATTTTTATCCCCACTTTGAATCAATAACTTAATTTATTGTCATTCCGTTATGGCCCTCTCTTTTTATTGTGGTAAAATATACATATAGTGAAATTTACCATTTTAAACTATTTTTTAAAATCCTCACCCAAGGATATTTTTTCATTGATTTTTAGAGACAGTAGGAGCGAGAGGTGTGTGTGTGTGTGTGTGTGTGTGTGTGCGCGCGCATGTGGAGAGAGAGAGGGAGAGAGAGAGAGAGAGAGAGAGAGAGAGAGAGAGAGAGAGAGAGAGAATGAAAGAGAAAAAATGTCCATGTGAGAGAGACACATGGACTGGTTGCCTCCCACACAGGCCCAGACCTGGGCCAGGCATTGAGCCTGCTGTAGAACCGGGGGTGGGGGTGGGGGTGTCAATCCCTGGACAGTTTGAACACACCTGAGGTACATGCCCTTGAATCGATCCCATGACCCCTGGGTCCTCAGGCTGATGCTCTCATCACTGAGCAAAACTAGCCAGGACCATCATAAACTATTTTTAAGTGTATCATTCAGTAGTATTACATACATTCACACTGTTGTGCAACATTCTACCACTATCCATTTCCAGAACTTTTCCCTCTTCCCAAACAGAAATACTTTACTTATTAAACAAAAACTCAGCCCCCCTACCCTAGCCCTTGGTAACCTCTATTCTACTTTCTATCTCTGATTCTATGATTTGCCTATACTAGGAAACCTATACAGTGGGGCCTTGACTTAGGAGTGTCCCGACTAACGAGTTTTTTTGAGATACCAGCTGTCTCTCGGCTGATTTTTTGCATTGAGTTGACAGAGTAATTTGAGTTAACGAGCTCCTTAATGAGCTCGGTCTCGGAACGAATTAAACTCGTAAGTCAAGGCCCCACTGTATAAGTGGAATCTCATAACACTTATCTTTTTGTGTCTGGCTTATTTCATGTAGCATAGTGTTTTCAAGGCTTAGCCATATTGTAGTATCCCTATTTATTTTTTACTATTTTTATTGCAATATTATTGACAGATAACATCGTGTAAGTTTAAGGTGTACAATGTGTTATGTAGTATCCCTATTTTATAGACTAGGAAGCCAAGACTTACAGGAAATAACTTGCCCAAGGCCATAGGGGGAATAAGTAGCAGAGGAACAATTCAAATCTGGGGATGTCACATCCTTAAGATCCGTGCTCTTAACCATCCTAGACACAATTGTGTCTCTCAATGCAGACCATAGGCCACTACATCAGGACCACCTTACATGCTTAAAAATGTAGATTCCTGGCCTCCGCCCTAGTCCTACTAAATGATAATCTTTGTATTTTTAACAAGCTCCCAAGTTGATTCTTGTATAAAACTAAAGTTACTAGAATATTACTTCATTCTTCTTTATAAAAAATTCAACTGAGAACCGATGGCAATGGAGAAAATGAAGGGACGGTAAGGGACTCAAGGGGAGTGATCTCACTAAAAGGGAGAAATGAGTAAACACGCCTCCAGGAGTTCTCAGAGCCTGTATATTCTGCGGGGCTCTCCTGGAATGATTTCCAGTGTGTCCATCCGTATCTTCTTTGTGGTCTCATGACTTATCCTTTTATGAAGTGAAAAGATAAATCTCTTATAGTTATGCCACATTTTTATTCCCATTTTTATGGATCATGTCAATGTGTATTATGTGTAAAAAACAAACTAGCTGATCGTCAGTGCTACAAAATTATAGCATCCTGATATGTGGCATAAGAAAACAAAGATATCAATGCTGAGTTTAGATGCTTTGCAAAGCAATGCACAATGTAGCCAAAGACATCATATTCAGTGGGATTGAAAGCTCACTTTCAGGAAGACTTTCACCTTGAAATATGGTGATATGTGGAACAGATGTTTTAATTTTCCTAAGATAATTTGCATAATCAATTTAACATGTGGCTTATTAAACCTGCCAAAGAGCAGGTGACAATATGGAATTAATATGATTACTAATTTGACACATCATTGAGATTAATTTGACCCTTATTGCTCTCAGAATACCCAGAGGTCTTTACAGACAGGAAGAGTGTGCTATGAGATGCCATATGTAGCCATCCAAAATCCACCATAAATGAAGCAACCGCTTTGCTCAGTCTGGTCTCATGCATCTACTCCTTTCAAACTCTCTTCTAAATTGAAAAGAAGGCGATGACTGAATACTGAGGGAGGCATCTGATTCTGAGTGTTCATGACGTTATGAAAAGTAATTAATCTAGCCCTTCTCCAGTACTATAAATGGTATTGCCTTCTCAGTGGTCTGTTGATTTATCCTTGATCCCAAACCCAAAGATATATCACTTTTGAGAATCCATGGTAATAATCCATTAAAGTCTTTAGCATTAAGTCTAAAGAATCAAAATAAGGGATTTAAAATTATCCATAGGTTTGATTATAATAATTATTGGAAACAAAAGAAATGGTCAATAGGGTGTTTATTAAATAAAATATGTCAATAGAATGCTATGCAACCATTTAAATGATCTTGGGAAAGTATATTTAATAACATAAAATCATGTTTGTGATATATGACAATATATTAATCATACTGCAAAATAGTATATGCACTATAATTTCATTAAAAAAATTTTTAAAAAATATGTTTTATTGATTTTTTATAGAGAAGAAGGGAGAGGGATAGAGAGTTAGAAACATCGATGAGAGAGAAACATCGATCAGCTCCCTCCTGCACACCCTCTAATGAGGATGTGCCCGCAACCAAGGTACATGCCCTTGACCAGAATTGAACCTGGGACCCTTGAGTCCGCAGGCCGACGCTCCATCCATTGAGCCAAACCAGCTAGGGCTAATTTCATTTTTGTAAGGAAAATATTGATATATGCATCTTTGTCTCCCACATCTTGCGGCCTCCCTAAAACATAGCCAATAACTGTAAGTGAAAACTATTATATCCCCCACAGGGGCACATCAGGAAGATGGTGATTCAGTTCAAGGGCTTCACAGAGACTGTCACACAGCTGAGGCACCTGGGGACCCTAAGTCAGAGCCCTAGAAGATGTAGATTAGACACGGAAAAGGCCTTGCTATGGACTGAATGTTTGTGTTCCCCCAGTGTGATGGTGGTTGGAGGTGGGGCCTTGGGGAAGTGATGAGGTCAGGAGAGTGAAGCTCTCATAAATGGAATTAGTGCCCTTATAAAAAAGACCCCAGAGAGCTCCCCAGTCCCTGCCGCCATGTGAGGACACAGGAAGAAAACATCTGTCTGTGAACCAGGAAGTGGGACCTCACCAGACGTTGAATCAGCCTTGATCTTAGACTTCCAGACTCCAGAGCTGTGAGAAATAAATTTCTATTGTTTATAAGCCACCCTGACTGTGGCATTCTCGTGTAATAGCCAGGACAGAGTAAGGCAGGCCTGTATTAGTTATTTGTTCCTGTAAAGCACATCCCTCCAAAACTTAGTGACTTAAAACCACAGTCATTTATTACCTTTTGTGGTTCCTGTGGGTTGGTTTTGGGCAGTACTCAGTGGGGTGGTTCTGGCTTGGGGTCTCTCATGATGTTGCCATCAGCTGCGAGCTGGGAACTGGGGTCACCTCAAGGGCTTCTTTACTCAGGTGTCTGGTTCTTGGGCTCAGATGATCCAAACATCTGGAGGCTGACACAGCTGGGCACTTCCCTCAATGTCTACGTGGTCTCCAGCATGGCAGCTTCATGGTAGCTGGACTCCTCACGTGGTAGTTCAGGCCTTTTTCTAAGTTAGCCTCAGAAATTACAGTGTCACTTGGCCAATTTATTAGAAGCATGTCACTAAATCAAGCCACATTCTTGAAAAGGATTTAGGGAAAAGGAATGAGACTTCACTTTTTGTGGGAAGAGTGCCCAAACATTTGCAGACCAGTTTTAAAACCACCACAGGATCTTAGAGACCCAACAGCCCGCAGGGCTGGACAGCTTCCATTGACCGTCCCATTCATTTCTCACTCTCCTCTCCCGGTCCTCTGGCCCAGGAGACTGGACCACATTTCTTCTCTGTTCTTAGTCCTAGAACACTGCACTCTCCCTTGTGGTTTCCCTGCAAGCTGCCCACACCTCTATAGGGTCCTTTTTTAAAAAAACTGGCCACCATCTGTTTCCTGCTGTGATCTTGAAAGCTACACTCACCCCTCTCATCTTACAAATGACGTGAATGACTTACCCAAGCTCTCAGTCCGTGATCCAGGGCTTGGGACACCTAATCCAGAGCCCTTTTGTTTTCACTCACGGAAACCAGGATGAAACCCCTAGAACTCTTAGTTACTCCTGCAGGGACTAACTGTTGCCTGTGTGTATTTCCCTGCACAGTGCTGTGTCGAGCCAGAATAAAGCCGGAGGTAACAGGAAAAGCCACTAGGACCAATGATGTCTTTACCTAAAACTTTGATGTTTTGTTCATCATGGATTTTTTTGCATTAATTTTCCTCTTATAACACATTGCATTATGCTATTATTTATCTTGATGACTGAGTTTTTGTGCCCCAGGCAAGTGCCCTAATCACCCCACCTGAGTCCCAGCTCTGTCCCTCCAGTTCCCTCTCACCTTTCTTACTCCCCACCCAACAGCTGACTGGTCTTCTAGAGCTGACTCCAGGATCAGTTTCAGCACCTCCGCTCTTCCCTTTCCTCAGGTTTTACCACCCAAATCCCATTACCTGGCTGGTGCCACGTCTTTGGATGTTGTCAGCTGGTGAAAATTTTTAGTGGAGACAGTTAATTTATAACTAGGTGGAGGAGCAGAGGCCCCTCTATTCAATTTGCTTTTAGGTACCACCCAGTAGTGTCGTGTGTGTGTGTGTGTGTGTGTGTGTGTGTGTGTGTGTTAGATGCAAGGCTAGAGATGGGTGAGCTGCAGGGCCAGACTTCCACGTGTTTACATTTAGGGTTGAAGATGTTGTGCCCAGATTTCAAGATTCCCAAGGGCCCACCAGGGAGCCAGCCAGTCCGATGCAAAAGCAAAGAGTCATTTATTTCAAACCTAGGTCTAGCTCCCCTGCCCTTCTTACTGGCACAGCAGCAGGTGGCAGAGAGAGTGAAGCCTGATGGGAGGGGGGTGGGTGTTTATAGGAGGGAGGAGCAAGGGCAGGAGAGGGGACCGTGGGCCCTGCCGATTGGCCAGGCGCGAGTTGGTGTCTCATTACACAGGATGTAGTCATATTGATGGCGTGCACTTCCCTTGATTACCATTGGCTAGTCCAGAGAAATCCTGGGCATGGCCAGCAGAGGCCTGGGCCTCCGGGAAGAAGCCCCCGCCGAGCACATGGCTCTGCCCAAAAATGGAGGACCCAGGGCAAGATGGAGGGCGCAATCCTCGCCCCGCCCAGGGCGAGCTGAGCCCGGGCTCCAGGGGCCAGTCCGGTTGCCAGGGGTCCAGCAGATCCACCAGTTCCAGCCCAGACAGGAAGTCCACGTCCTCTGTCTTGTCCCCGGGGACGCCGGCGATCCCCTCCTCCTCCATCTCCTCGGGCGAGGGCACGCGCCCCGCCCCGCCGCCGCTGCCGCCGCGTGGGTCCAGTCTGGGGGCGGTGGGCAGGTGGCGGCCTGCGCCGGGCTCCTGCTGTGGGCTGGGGAGTTGGTGCCTGAGGCCGCCAGCAGCGTGGTCAGGCTGTGCCTCATGGGGCCTGGCGGCCAGCCCACATAGGCCCCGCGACGACTCGCCCTTTCAGAAGACAGACACATTAAAAGTTATAATACATATAATAAAGGCTTTCCAGGCATTTATATATAAAATACTATGAGTAGAGGGCAGTTAAATCTGTTGCTCAGAGTTTGTGGAAGGAATGAAGCAAGGGAAGCAAGGAAGGAAGGAAGGAAGGAAGGAAGGAAGGAAGGAAGGAAGGAAGGAAGGAAGGAAGGAAGGAAGGATTGGTAGACGGGGAAGCAGGCTGGCTGGTGACAGGGGTCCCACAAAAGTAAGAAAAGGAGGCACCACAGATAGCTAACCACTGCCTAGCTTGCAGTTTTTCCTGTTGCTTTCCTTATTTAGAGCTGTCGTGTCACTCCACATAACTGGCAGGCTTTTCTCCTTTAGATCTATTCTAAGACACTAAATGAGACTCTTCACACTTCATTTCTCTTCCGTCAGAGGAGAGGCTGATGTGACGTGCAGATGCACGTCACCTCTGCCCAGTGACAAACACCAGCGGCTCTGGCCCGGCTGTACTTTTCCCCTTGATGCAGGCAGTGAGGATTATTAAATGGCATTTCATTATGATCGCCGGCTCGATGTTAGTCATGGCATAATTTAGAGGCAGCCTGAAGGGAGTTGAGATAACAATGTCACTCCAAAGTCAGGAAGCCATTGCACAAACAGCAACCCCAAGCTTTGCAGCTAGTGCTGCGTCCTGCTTTGGACAGCGTCACCTCGTTTTTTGCTCCTAGTTTGGTAATTTTTTAAAACCTAAAATATAATTTTTTTGAATTAATTTCCAAGGCTGTTGTCTTTGAAGGATTGATTACTTGGCTGAATATAGAGGGATCTTTTTAGTCTAGACTTTGTTTCTGACTCACTGTGATAACCTGGGCAGATCTTTTAATCTCTTGTCTTTCCTCCCATCACCACTGTTTGTTTGGAAACCTTGTCAAATCATTGCTTTCTTATTCTCAGTGTCCCCACACCTTAACAGATGATATTATTCAACAGTCCTTGATATAGAATCAAAATGCTATTCTCCAAGCAGTTCCTAATTATCTCCTGTTTCTGCTTTATAACTTCAACTTTCCCCCCTTTCCTTAATCTTCTCAATTCTACTGCTCTCTACATTCAGCTTTTCTCTCTGATGCAGCTAAGCCACTGCCCATTAAGGGACATAATCTTTAATGGGATCCATTTCTAGCTAGCCTTTTGAAATGCAGTTCTGTAATTATACTTTAACTTAGTTCTCTCTTTTTCTAACTATGGCTTTTAAAGTCTGTTAATGTTCTAATTGGAAGCCATTCATTATATTTTAATAATAATATGAAAACATATGCTTTGCATGCACTCTTATAAAATCATCATTAGAAGGAAAACCCTAGTGATGAAGACATAATATGATTGGCATAATTTAATAATAGCTACCATTTAAGGCTATTCTCTATGTAGGAGATATATAATATTTAATTCGTGCAATAAATTCCCAGTGAGAAAAATAATTTTACAGGTGAGAAAACTTATGATCAAAGAGGTCACTAAGCCAGGGCTTTTGATTTTGATTTTTTTTTTTTTTTACTCTGTTGAAGATACCCATTATTTTGTGAATCCAGGATCCCTTTTTCTGGAAATTGCTTCTCTTTTTTCCATCCATATGGCTGTCAGGGGAACAGTCATGTTGTGACAGGGTCCTATCCCCTGGCTTTGAAGCCTTTCCCACAAAGTTTTGTGGACTGGGGATTAAGGGAATATTGGTTCAGGGTATTTTTATTTGTCAAGTTGTAACATGTGAAGCTTAGGAATCTGTTGGTGGCTTATTTACAGGCATATAGACTGAGATGTGGGGTGAAGGCAGCCTGGAATAGAGACAGGGAGGCAGGATTTTAGCCCCTGCTTCCTGATTTCTGTCTATGTATTGGTGAAGGTATCCCTGTGTCCTGATAATATTTCCCCTTTTTGCTTAACTTCTGATTTGCTGTCAGTCACTTGCTACCCTCAAAGTCCTAATGTTTAGTACTGCTGGTCGTCTTAACCATAGCAAAAGAAGATAATGGATTTGGGTTGAAAATCACTGACATTTGAGGGTTTAATTCAAAGGCTAATGGTTCCCCAAGTGTATTGGTTTAGGTTCTTCCTTCTTGATCCCAAACTCATCTGAAAAAGAAATTAAACCTATTAAAAAGGGTTGCATTAAAAAATAGCCAAATTCATTCAAAGAGCAAGTCATTTTGAAAACCATTGAAAGTTAGTTGTTGTTGCTGTTGGCTAAATGAGTTTTATTCAATCATCTTCATTTATTTCTTAAAGAACTCAATCAGATGTCCCATTTCCCAACACCTCAACATATCAGGCAGCAAAGGGAAAAGGAAAATTTCCTAAAGCATGGATTGTGGTATTCTCTGTTGAAGTGATTAATGAAAGAATAAGTTCACTATTACAGATAAGGAATTCTTTGAGAAGGTCTTTGCAGCAACTCTAAAATAGAAAGAGATTTGGGATTGTGTAGTTTTTGCTGCTTCTGACACCTTGGTCCATAAGCTTACACTTGGCTGTCACAATGACATCATAGGTCACGTGGGTGACTATAGAGTACCCTAGTGTTCTACTTAGTAGTTCTCTGCCTGTGCCTCTTCAGGCTCAGCAGTTTAAAACTTGCCCCACTCCCATGTTCATGGATTATATATGGATCTAGATTGTGTGGCCACCTCCACCTTCAGGTTTAACACAGGTGACAATTTGCACTGGGGCTTTACAAAAGAAAAAATGTCTTCATCTTAGGTAACAAAAAGAAGGTCTTAACCCTGCCTGACAATAGTTTAAGACCTAAAAAAAACAATGATCAGGGACTGCATTAAATCAGCATTGGAGAGGTTGTCTTCGAAAATACAGAGAAAAACTAAAATGCGTGCAGAGAATGGAGGTGAATATACAGGTCATTCCAACAGCAGACTGGGGACTCTGAGTTTACTAAGAATATATTTCAAAATAACCAGTCAATTTGATTGAACAAATAGCTTTCAAATATTAAGCTAGTTGTTTGAATGACCAAATCAGTGGATGAAAATAATTTATATTCAGTTCTCAGACATAGACCTACTTATTATCCAGAAACGTTTTCTTTCTGTCTAATCTAAATTACTCTTCCATTGTTGTCACCCATTTTTAAAGCCTTTGCTAATAGAGAATGGCTATCTGGCTTGTTTTTGTCTTCCAATTCTATCTTCTTAGTTTCCCTTGTAGAGTCTAGTTTTCATCCTTCAGTTACTCTTAAAAGCCAAGCCAAACCAAACCAAACAAACCAACAAAAACCAGATAAAAGTCACAATGCAGTTCTCATTGGCTTAGTAGATTTTTGCCAGGCTAGTGAAAATTACACATTAATTTCCCCACATAGGATTTGGTGGGAATAAAGTACATCCCTTTGCTATACTTGTGGCTTATTAGGTAAAATAGGATGTTGCCCATTTGTGGTTATGTTTGTCCTGCTTCATCCCAGCTCTTCCTGTGTGTGGTTCCTGCGGGGGGAGCATCATGAATGCACATTAGGAACATTATTATTGTCCATGAGTGTGTGTGTGTGTGTAGGGGCAGGTTGGAGAAGAATGTCTCAGTGGTGATGTAGCAAAGCCAGACCCCCCAAAGTGGGATAAATGGGGTTCTCCAAGCTGAGTATTCTGGGAGCTGGCCAAGGCCATCACTAGGTTGGAAGGAGACTGGGCTAGGGCTTACAGAATGAGTGTGCCTGAGCCTCCCTCTGGGCACAGACTGCTGGGAGACAGACTTGAAACTGGCCTGGTATGTTGGGGTTAAACCATTTATTTTTCTCCTCTTTTATTCCTCTTGGGTTTCTTTATTCCCTCTCTAAAATTTAGACATCTGTACAACCCTGGGATGGGGAGGGAGGCATGGTGGCCAGTGTTCATGACCTTTGGGGGAACTTCCCTCTCATGCTCTCTGTGGTCTAAGGACTACTACAGAGTTGGACTATGGTAAGAAGGCCTCCTGTTTAAATAGCTAAGGGGCAGTCCCTGCAGAGCTCAGAATTGTCTTAAATATGAAAATATCAAGTTCTGACACCACTAGGTAAATCATTGCTTAATTTTGAGTATTCATAAACTAAAAATAGAACCATTTCCTTGCATTAAAACCCTGTGTTATGGTCTCGTTATCTGTAATAATTTCATAACAATGCAAGCTATGGTAGTTGTGTTTTCTGTCAGGCAGTGGTAAAGCAACATGAAAGTTTTTAGGAAAGGGGTGAGAAAGGTGAATGTGGAATGTCCCCACATTTCCCACAATTTTATACATAAAAGAGAAGCAATTCTCTTCATATGTAATTAGCAAAGATAAGCTTATTCTTAACTTATTTCTGAGTCACTAAGTCATTTGGTTCGCCCTGTACATTGGCTGATGAGCAGTTATAATTAAGCTTTGGGCAGTTCTTTCCACACGAACATTAAAGTAATTCAGGTATTTGAAGGTGTGACATGGAATGACTTCCTCTCTCAGTGGTTCAGTAGCTGCTGTGTCCTGGCCCCCATTAGCTGGCCCAGGAGTGTCTGCCGTATATACATTCAAGCTAAGTGACTACCCCTCAGCTAAAATCCAGGAGCACACAGACGCCAGAGTTAGCTTTCCATTAAGGGAATGCTTACAAGAAACTGGCCCAGGATAAAGCAAAGGCTAAGGGACAGAAAGAAAGCTTGAATTACATTATTGCAATATTCTGCAAAATCAGATTTCGGCGTCTGTCCTGCTTCTCTTTGGAGCTGAAAACGCCTTGAGTTTCTCCCTGAGAAGCATGAGCAATTGCGTAAGTACTGTATTTTCTGACAATTTCCAGCACGAGTCCATCCAAGATTACAGGCAAGGCTGCATGATAAGGTTATTATGTGTTTGGGTATTTTATACATGAGTGTAACCTTGTCACCTTGCTTTGCAAAACCAAAAATCCCCTGTGTATGCCCAGGAGAGGAGAATTCAGCATTTGCCAGGCCCAGCAAAATGCCCTCCCTTATTCTCTTTCCCGGCCTCACTGCTTCTCCCACACGTGGATTCAGTAAGTTGTAAGAGTCTGAAATCATGCTTGCTGAATAATGCTAGCCCACTCTGAAAATTTGGGAGAGAGCTGGACCCTCGTCATCACCACGCACTGTGTCACCGAGGCAGGGTAACCCATGGTTACTGAGCGCAGATCAGTGAAGGAGCAGGCAGCCTTCCCTCCTCACTGCTGTATAAAAGAGACCCGGGCAGGGGACCCCGCCAGCTTCCAGCTCTCAGCCGGACGAGGTGTGGAGTGGAGCACACTAGCTGCTGGCGGAGGCAGGACCAGCATGTCTCCTTCCTTCAAACTCCGCTGTCGCTTCATCCTGATCTTCCTGGTGGCTCTGAGAGGGGAGAGCCGATACCTGGAGGTGAGTGGTCCCCTGGCTGACCCCTCACACCTCCCCTGGTGAGTGTCCTGCCCTAGAGGGGGAAGGGGGGCGGGGGGGGGGGTGAGGCAGGCTGCGTAGGCGCTTGCCTTTGCCGGGTTAGCTCTTTCTTCCCCATCCTTGGTGCCGCCCTTTCCCCAGACTGGCTTTCCCTCCTGCCTCTTCCTCCTTCCCCCTGGCTGCCTGCGGTCCCCTGGTCTGATGGACAGTATCCCGTCACTTGATCTTTGCTGTAAGGCAGAGAGGGTGCCCTGCTCCCGGCCCCCTTTCCCACCCCTTCAACTTTTCCCAACTGACCCATGTTCCTTGCCAGCTGCGGGAAGCCGGGGACCACGACCCTTTCCTGCTCCTCAGCGCCCACCTGAAGCGGGAGCTGGCGGGGGAGCCGCTGTACCGCCGCGCTCTGCGTGAGTTGGGGCTGCCCGGCTGGAGCCCGGCTGGGTTCGCAGGCAGCGGGATGTGGGGAGGTGTGGGCTCTCCGCAAGGGCAGGAGGCTCCCGGCACCACAGAGAAGGGGCTGTCCAGGGCATGATTCCCATCGCGAAGGCTCGGTGCCGCCACGAGGAGCGCAGCAGCGGACGGGGTGTTGCGCCCTGGGGCACCGGAGCAGCGCGCAGCGAGGCTGGGAGTCCGGCTGGGAGTCGGGCGCGGGGGGCGCTGCAAACCTGGAAATCCGGGCGCCGGGAGGGGCTGCGGGGGGCTGGCGCCGCGGGGGCTGCAGCCGAGACGCCGCGCCCCGTGCCCTGCCCGCCCTCAGGGTGCCTGGACATGCTGAGCCTGCAGGGCCAGTTCACCTTCACCGCCGACCGGCCGCAGCTGCACTGCGCTGCCTTCTTCATCAGCGAGCCCGAGGAGTTCATCACCATCTACTACGACCTGGTCTCCATTGACTGCCAGGGCGGGGACTTCCTGAAGGTGAGGTGTCCCCACCCAGCAGCCCGGCACCGGCGCCGCGCGGAGGGGAAATGGGCGGGCTGCTGCGCCGGTCGTGGGGCAGCCGAGTTTGGGGAGCCGGTGACATTCTTAGTTAGACGCTCCGCTGGGACAGGAACCGCCTCTCCACCCCAAGACCTCGCCCCACACCAGGAAGGGCTGGGCCTCAGAGGCTGCAATGATTTAAATTCCCCCCTGTGTACTCCTGGGGCCGACGCTTCCAAAGACTTGAACTCCCGTTGCTAAAGGCTGTATTGCAATCTCGGCCGATGTACAAACTAGCGCGAGCGCTCGGGTCCACCGAGAGGGCGGGTGCTGAGCGGAGGCAGGCCCCAGGAGTCTGAGACCTGCGCCTGCTTTGCTCCTGCTGGTCCGGAGATGTCCCAGGCCCCTAAAGGTTGTCTTCAAAGCCGTAGGACGCAGGCTGCTGGGAGGGATGCTGAGAGGGAATCTAGTCTGAGGCCGGTGGGAGGGGAGGACAAGCTCCATGCCTCTCCCAGGCATGGTCCATGAGCCAGGCAGGTCAGCTGGGAATGGCTGATGGAGTTCTCCGGTCCAGTTCAAAAGAGCAGGACTAAAATCTGCGCACTGGGATTATTTTTTAAATGGTGCCTTGGTTCAAAACGCTTTAGAAGAGGACTAAAGTAATTTGCAGCTGGTGTTGCTGATGGGAACGAAACTGAACTCATTAAGTTGGAGACCTGTGGTGTTTTTAAGAGTAAAGTCAATTTTGTCCAATTGCAAACTTTAACAAGTGAAGGGGGAAAAGTCCTAAGCTATACACCAGCCATTGTTGTCTGAGTGCTGAAGTAGTTCTTGGTATTTTAATATCTGATAAAGTAAAACAAACAAACAAACAAAAACAATGAGGAAAATGGGCATGCATAACCGTTGGCAGGTAGGTCAAGTTGCAGCTTCAGTTTTTTTCTGCTGCTGTGTTTTTTAAAAAGATATTTTATTCATATTTCAATGAGGAAAAGAAAGAATAACTGAAACCCAACTTGTGCTTCTGTAGTTTGATTTACAAAGGTGGCTGAAGTATAATAAAGTTTACTTATTTTGGAAACTTTAAGGTTTATAAAGAAAAAAATACAATAAATAATTAATAATATTACTTGCAAATAACCCTCTCAGTAGAGATATATCTCAGTAGAGATATATACCCTCTCAGTAGAGATGGAAAGCAAGTGGGCAGAGGAGTGTAGGCTGTCGGTTCCACACCTGTCACTTAGGGAGTTGATGGGAGCGATCACCTCTGTGTGTGTTTTTGTTGGAAGGTATTTGACGGTTGGATTCTCAAAGGGGAGAAGTTCCCCAGTTCCCAGGACCACCCTCTCCCCACAACTGAGCGGTACATAGATTTCTGTGAGAGTGGTCTTGGCCGAAGGAGCATCAGATCCTCCCAGAACGTGGCCATGATCTTCTTCCGGGTCCATGAACCAGGAAATGGGTTCACATTAACCATCAGGACAGTTCCCAACCTCTTTCGTAAGTGGGCTCTCTGTCTTCCCAGGTGGAAGGCAGTGCGGGGGTGGGGGGTGGGGGTGGTGTAGATCAAATCTGGTTTTCAAAGAGAGTATCATTGCACAAACTTAAGACATTTGAAGTGAAAAATGATTTAAATGGAAATTCTTTTGTAATCAGAAATGGCCAAAAAGAATATTTTCTATTTATTATTACGAAAATCAAATCACAGTTTTTAATTTATTTCCCAGTCTAGATAGGATACTACTTTAAGGTGAGTAGAATTCTATCTTTTTGTTCAGTATTTTATTCTAATCTCCTAAAGTACAGTGCATTCAGTGACAAACTTTAATCCCTCCAAATCATTCCACTCATCTGGGATAAGCTTGAGGGATCAGATATGAAGTTGCAGTTTTAGATATTTATATAAAGGTGGAAAGAAGCCCCCCAAAGAGGCTGTATCTGGGATGTGTTAGACAGATTTCATGCCTGGGCAGAAGGTTGAACCAGCACCTCAAAGTTGCCTTCTGATTCAGCGTCCCCCACTGTAATTTAGTTCATTGCTGATGGATATGCCCATAGATGCTAAAAAGCTGAACAGCCCAGGCCTAACATGCATTATCTTAATCAAAATGAGTTCATTCATCTGCTTATTTTTCTCCCATTAAAACAAAACAAAGATTAATTGGATGAAAGAAGGTGAAGGGATTAGCCAAATAACATAGATATAACCCACAGACACAGACAACAGTATGGTGATGGCCAAAGGGAAGGGGGGAGGGGGCTAGGTGGAAGTGGGTAAAGAGGGGGGAAATGGGGACATTTTCAATAGCATCAACAATAAAAATAAAGTAAAAAATTAATTCAGGAAAAGAGAAATTATTATTCATTTTTGGTTGCATGCAATAGTATTAGTATTACCACTTCATATGGTCAAAGAATGGACTGAATCTGCCAAAGAATAATGTACTGACTGATCTTTCAATTTTTGTGTTTTGTTTTTTTTAAATTTTGAAAGAAGTCCCCCAAAGAGGCTGTTTCTGAGGACCGGAGCAGAATAATCCTAGAGGGGAAAAAATGAAATATTTCTCATCTATTTTGTTTGGTTATAAATCAGAAGCCTTCCAGAATTATCATGGAATTTCAGTTCTTTTTGAAATTAAGTGGAATTAAAAAATATGGAAGGAGGCAAGAGGTAGTTCTGACCTGTTCTGATAAGTCAGAAACTTTTGGGGGGGAAAAGGTATAAACTAATGCTCCTAGTTTCATAGCTAGAAGAATAAATTTATAAGTCTAGACTTGAGATACAAAACAAAAAATTTCAGAAAATTCTTGGGAGTAAATCAAACATTAAAATTTATCTTTTAGTCAATTTAACATTTAACACTCAGCAAATATTTACTCAGATGTAAGCCTGCTTTCTTTCTATTTTTTCTCAGCCTATCTCATGACTGTTTTATTGTTTATTTATTTTATTATTTAAAAAATAACATTGGCCCCAAATTCAATGAGTGAAGGCTCCAGACAGGTAGGGTTTGAGTTCTGGCCTCAGCTTGAAAGTCTTGATTCTTCCAGACTCCCAGCTTGAACCTGGACCCCAGTTAACTGAAGTGTTCCAGCCGGTATTGTTTGGTTGGTTATGAATTTAGGTTTTCTGATTATAAATAAGATAACCCCCTGAGATTAATATTAGAAGCCCCTGGCAGCCCAAAGACTTCATCCATGCATCCCTGGTGGCTTCCCCAAACCCTTCCCACCTCCAAATTGCCTTTGTGAAATGTACTCTCTTCCAAGCCAGAAGGCCTAGACCAGTGGTTCTCAACCTTCTGGCCTTTTCAATACAGTTCCTCATGTTGTGACCCAACCATAAAATTATTTTCGTTGCTACTTCATAACTGTAATGTTGCTACTGTTACAAATCGTAATGTAAATATCTGATATGCAGGATGGTCTTAGGCGACCCCTGTGAAAGGGTCATTCGACCGCCAAAGGGGTCGCGACCCACAGGTTGAGAACTGCTGCCCTAGACCATGAATAGGAGCCTAAAATAAGGATGAGGCAAATGTCTATAAAAACCAGCATACCAAGTAGTGAGAATGTGATTTTTTTTTTCCTGCAAAGCCTGCAACGTCATTTCCCAGACCCCAAATGGAAGGTTCACCCTGGTGGTTCCACATCAGCATCGAAACTGCAGCTTCTCCATAATTTATCCTGTGATGATCAAAATATCTGATCTCACCCTGGGACACTTAAATGGCCTGCAGTTAAAGGTGAGTTGCTTCCTTGCTTTCAAATTATTTACTAAAGCCAGAGCTTTGTCAGAGCAAAAGTACTCATACAGAGTAAACATGGACATTAGCAATTGGAGTAGTCTGCCCTGTTTGACTGTAAAGTCTCACAGGTGTGTGCCCCCCCTGCTTTAACTAAACCCCTTCCTATTCCTGTTCAGCTGAAAGTTGCACACTCAGGTGTCCCCTGTGCTACTTGAATACTTTCCTTGTGATGCAAGAAATGTTTTCAATGGGTAAATGTGTGGCATATAATTACAATTGAACTCTCTTGTACTTGCCTCTTTAAAAAAAAATTATCTCCTGGCAGAACCTAGTATGAGTCATCTACACAGCTGTTTTTCTGACTATTGGAATTTTCTTTTGACATGAAGGAAGTATCTCATTGACTGTGTTATGAAGAAATGCTAAGTGTAGCATAAAATGCGAAATTGGATTTTTATATTGCAAAATACAGTAAAGTTTTGAAGAGTTTTCTGGCATTACATTTAATTCAGTACATTTTGTAACAGATATTAGTTGACATTCTCCATCAACTTGTTTTCCCATGAACTTCTGTATGGATCTTAAGATAAATGCTGAGCTTGACCACATTTACTTGCACTGGTAGCGTCTTCCCTCTGAGTCATCCTCGTTTCCTTTTACTTTCTCTTGTGCTGAGGTTAAGATAGCTCGTGTATTTGCTGGCATCAAGGACAGTCATAGCTCCTAATCAGACAGATTTCAGGGAAAGCCAAGTAGGACTAGGACTGATAAAAGGAACATATCTAAGCCCTAAATTTGTGGGCCAATGCTTTTTTGTTTGTTTTTTTGGAGGGCGACTTTAGTGGAAAAATATTTCTTTGATAAAGACCAGAACAAGTGGGTGTCTATGTATGACATAGCCTTATTGCCTTGAGATTGTTCATATGTCATTCCTGATGTACAGTATAGATGACAGCAAGAGTGATACCAGACTGGGAGATCTGCACTTCAGTTATTCTTGGCTATGAGGAGTAATCTTGGTGTTCCCTTTTAAAAAAATAAATAAATAAATAAAAATTAAAGTCTGCATTCTTCTAGGCATCTTTTTCTTTTCCAAATATTTTTTGAGTTCTCACTATGTTCAAGGCACTATTCTAGATGCTGTAAATTAACAACAAACAAAATAGATGCTGCTCACATGAAACCTGCATTTTAGTGGCATGTGACAGGCAAAACTGCATATATTTCAGCTAGTGGCGAGTGCCTTACTGAAAATGAAAGGAAGTGCTGTGATGGATAGTGACTGGGACAAGGGAGCAGAAGGAGGGGTGGAGAGCTCCTTGAGATACCAAGGCAGTCAGGAGAGAAACCTTCTGAGAAGGAGACAAAGTGAGACTTTAGTGATAGTGATGAGGGAGCCAGCAGCCACAGGAAGAGCCAGGAACAGAGAGAACAGTAGTATAGAGGCCCAGAGGCAGGAATGAGCTTATTGGATTTCAGAAATGGAAAGGAGGAAAGATGTGGGGGAGTGATATGAGACATGTCAGGGAGATGGGCAGGGCCAGTGTGCAGAGCCTCACAGGTCATATTTGAATTTATTCTAAATCCTTATCAGTAGAAATGATAAACATTGTCCCAATAGCAGAAAAAGTCCTTTACAAAGAAAAGGAAAAGAAGTGAGTTGAAAGAAAGCCCTATTTATGAAAACTCTCTGACTTCATGCACTAATTCAAATATTCTAGTATGTATGTCTGAATGATTTCATTTTTTCACACATCTTATGTGGAGTTTATAGATTCCCATTTCATCATTGTAGTCCTTGAACTTATTTTTAAAATGCACACACATTTTAAAAAATGATTACTCAGCTGATTTAGAAAAGCAATTCTTATCATTTTTTTAAATTATAAATGCCTTTTAATTTCGGAGTCCTGAATGTTGAATGAAATGGCACTATTAGGATGTCTAGGGCTGATTGAGTGAATTCACCAACTTGCCATTGGTCAAATGATTTGAGTCCCATAGTTGGTTTAAATATCTCTTTCCCTGTTGCTATTCTCTCAGAAACCTGCAGCAGGCTGTGGGGGGAAAGGAGACTTTGTGGAGCTCCTGGGAGGAAGTGGATTGGACCCTTCCAAGATGATGCCTGTAGCAGATCTCTGCTATCCCTTTCAAGGCCCTGGTGAGATGTTTCTTTGATCATTATTTATGTGCCCATCAAGATTATTTCCTTAAATGAAACACCTAACATTTCTTATACATGGGAGGTCAAGTCCCACCAAAAATCTTCAATTTTGCACATTAAGTGCACAAGTGAGGATTTTACACTTAAGACTATGTACACTATGAAGAATGCATTACCAAAGTATCTGACACTGGGAGAGAAACGTATGAAGTAACAAGGATGCGTGTTTAAGGTTGGCCTAAGTAAAACTGGGAAGGAATTGGAGATTATCTTTAAAGAGACAAAAGTAAAACAGGAGGGAAACAGCAATAGTCTTTAACCTCATGGCAAATTCTTATCATAGCCCCTTTTCTTTCTTGTAACCACAGATCATTAACCAGCTAGATGATGAAGCTGTAAATCAGACATCCTTTGATCAGCTGTTGCCTGTTTTAATTAAAACCATTTCTGCACCCCAGTATTTTTTCTCTCTGAGCTAATACTGGGACCTTAATAAACAAAACATCTCTGTAATAGAATTAATATGCATCGGTAACCACTAAGGCTCAACATGTGGTGTCCACCGTCCCCATTCTACTCCTGTATAAAAGAGCTTCGGATGAGACTTAAGGCAGGACTGGGGCCAGGGCAAGCTTGATAATCAAGGTAAAGGCAAGAGGTTTCTAAGAACTCACTTTGCTGAAAACACAGGGGTTATTTAATGCTAATTTACACTTGAGCTCTGGTTTAAACTGTCAGTGCAAGTTGCTTCTCTTGCCCTTTGCATGTGTTCCCTGAGGCAATGCATCCTTCCATGCCAGTGGGAGATGTGTGTGAGGATTAGATTAAAGATGATCAAACACCCATACCTTATATAATTTAGATCATTGAGGCCAGAGTAATTTTGGTGCTTGAATTATATGATTTGAATTAGGTAAAATGGTAAGACTAATGCCAAAAAAACACTTTTGTCTAAATTATCCAGATGATTGAAACTAGTCTTAAGATAATTTGAAGGCTTGAATTCTGTGACTCATTGTTTCATTTTAACTTCACTTTTTTCTTTCATTCACCATGTTTCCATGAGCCCCTCCTAAGCTGTTCAGACAATGAAGAACTATTAGGGACCCTGCTCTTTCAATTGGACTTTCTTAGTAATTATGTCAAATAAATAATATGCACATGAACTAAAGGAAATGGGGAATGTTATGTAGATTAAAGTTCAGAGCAAGATCAGAAAAAGAATGACCTTCCAAGTCATTTAAGGAAAATTAAATTTGAGCCTCCTTGTAGAAGCATAATGCAGACTCCCTGGTTCTTATATTAAGATAATGTCTCCAAATTGACTTTTACCTCAATACGTAACTGTCTGGCAGTTTTATTTCATTTAAAATCAGGCACCTGTTTGTCAAGTACCAGTTATACAATAATGCTAGTGTTTCTCAGAGACAAAGTGGGTGGAGGGAGATTAAGTAGATTAAAACAACAGAAAGGATTATTATAGGGCAGATAAATCCTGTCTCAGGAGCCAGCCTGAGGCTGGAAGAGTAAAATAGAAGTAATTTTTAATAAAAATGATGAGTTTCAATATATAACCACTCAGGTACATCTGTACCAGAAGATACATAAACATTGTCAGATGCTTATACTGATAATGGATAAGATTGGATTTAAGAGAAGTAAGGATATCAATAGTCATTCCTTCTATGAAGCACAGGAAAAAAATGAGAGAGAAATGGAAAAATGAGAAAAAAGGTAGGTGGACAATGGGACAAATGAGAGAAATGGAAAAAATCAGAAAAATGTAGGTGGACAATGGGACAAAATGAATATATTGAGTGTGGTCTATCTAAATCATGCAGAATATTTTTGTTTATATGTAAAACAACTATTATCTAGGCTCAGAAAATAATAAACAGGTGATCTTTTTGGTCAACATCAATGTTTAGCATTACAATTTAGCCTCCAACCTGCCCATTAAATATCACTTGCACCCCCAGATGTTATGACAACCAAAAACTACCCCTGCTAATTTCTAGCCTGGCTCTGGAAGGCAGTACTGTCTCCGCTGAGAACACTGAACTAGAGTGAAGGTTAGTGTGGAGAGGCCCCTGCCTTTACCACCAGAGCCTTGCAGGTGGAATGTGAAAAGCGCAAGGAAACATCCTCTTGCCTCTCTGCAGCCAGATTTGTTTGGCTAACGGTGTTCTTGCACATGAAGAGAAACGCTGAGATCAGTGTCACAATTCTGAAGTTAATTCTGTATTCTAACAAACATGAAAACAAAAACGTTTCCCCTCCTGGCATGGTTTGAGCCCATGAAAAGAAGATACAAGCTCTCGCTTTCTTTGAGTTTTTAAATGATCTTATTGACAGAAGTGGTTTTGCTGTGTGGTTTCTAACTTGCTGGGAAACTTGTACTTTTTCCATGAATGATAGCCCAAATGAAAATTGGCTGCGACAACACGGTGGTGCGCATGGTCTCCAGCGGAAAACACATAAACCGTGTGACTTTTGAGTACCGCCAGCTGGAACCATACGAACTGGAAAACCCAAATGGAAACAGTATCCGGGAATTCTGTTTGTCTGGTCTTTGAATAACCATCCAGTTATTTACATGCTGCTAGCAAAGTGAGTGTTTAATAGGTATTATATATGATTTCGATGACCACTAGTTTAAAGCCTTTCCTACCAGCCAGTATTCACAGCCTCTCTCTCTCTCTCTCTCTCTCTCTCTCTCTCTCTCTCTCTCTCTCTCTCTCTCTCTCTCACACACACACACACACACACACACACACAAACACACACGTTTTTGTACCTTGCTTCTTTTTCATTTGTAATATATAAATGACCACATGGCCCCCACCTTGGTAGTAAAACAGTTTTCTGTAATTCTTTGGTATGCTACAAACCTGAACTGGTAAGACAAGTGCAAAGCAATGTGCAATTTTAAAAAATGTGTCTCAAGGAAAAATACTATAAAGAGATAAAAATAGTGGCATTCATATCAGTTCTATAACAGAAAGCAATGGAATGTCTGTGTACACCAAGGTAGTTGCTTCTGTTTTCATTTTCTGCTTATTATTCTGTTTACAATAGACAATAGTTGTAGCTACTACGTATTGATTTGCATCAACTTGTTTTTAACAAATCTTTGTAGCAAGGAAAACCTTTCCCATCCGTAATACAAAAGTGAATAAATACATTTGGGGTGTTGTCACCTTCATACTGCACTTTGTTTTCTGAGTCGTCTCCTCCTTTATTATCATCAGAAAATAACATTCTCATGTGGTACACAGCCAAATGCTGCACAAAATCACTTTAGACTTTTAGAACTAGTGGAGCCCTGGCTAATGGGGTAGAATTATTTAGAGTAGAAGGTGCATTACAGTGTTTGCACAAATAACACTGACTGATAGTCCTAACAGAGAAGCAGAATGTAGAGACCCCTTTTCCACTGTCCCTCAAGAAAACTGAGCATACATGTCTTTGTCACAGGGGAGTACTTTTCATCAAGGACAACAGGGCCGTACAGCTCTCAGAGACACAACTTGATGAAATCTGAGTACTTCTTTGGTCCTGAAGGCAGTTCACTGTTGACTGAGCCTTGTTCATATTTGTCTTGAGACTAGATGTGTGGCCTATAAAAAACACTTAAGGCCAAAAATAAGGTCCTGAGCAACAAAGGAAATACTCCTAAGTGATGTCCTCTTTCCTTTGAGTTAATGGATGCAATCTGCAAAGTGTGCCATAAATAATGGCCTTATTATGATTCCTGAACATATTTAATATAAAGTTCATTTTATAATGGAAAGTACTGGAATCCCATACCCTGAAATCTGAAAAACAGAAAGAAAAACATTGATTGCAATTGTTTTAGAAAAAAAAGCAAACCCAGGATTTAGCACAAATTTTGGCTCAGTAGATATTTTGTAATGAGTGAAAACTTTTGCAAATGAATGAATAAATACCTGCATGGGTGGTTGAATGGATGGGTGGATGGATGGATGAATAAAGCTGGGATAAAGGTTGGGATGAATGAATAAGTGCATGGATGGATGGATAAATGCTGGGGCAAAGCCTGATAGAATAAATGCTTGAATGGATGGATATACAACTTCTGATTAATTACATAAGATGTTGGATTCCTTATTTCATAGAAAACAAATTCATGAAGTTGAACCCTTTTATCTTTTTTCACAGTCCTGCTAGCAACCTAAGAATCCATGCACTTATATCACTGTTAAAATTTTCTGACTTTTAATCCTCATGATCCCTTTATGCTGCATAGAGAAAATGTTCTGAGGTAAGGAGGCAAGTATTTTACTGTGTAAGTTAGGACAATCTGCTCTTATTCCTAAGGGACATTTTGAAAGCTACTAGCTTCTCTGTACTAAAATGGTGGGACTGTGGTCCCTAAGCTTCCTTCTAACTTTGACATTCTGTGGTCGTTCATATGTCACATATCTTATTTCAAAGCTTGTTATTGCCTAATAGTGTGCATTCTTTGAGAAGGTGGCCACTCCAGGGAACTGTCCATGACTCATTCTTGGGAGATCCATAACTTGTCTTCATTCCAAAGGATGAGACAACTTTATGGAAAGAAAATGGTAGATGAGATTTCTGGGGGAGACTTAAATTAAAGGATGTGTCTTCAATGCCACCTCCATTAATCAGGTGAAATATTATATGAAATTTGGGCCAAATCTGACTTTCTAAGAAAGGCAGTATCCATCGTGGTTGAGGTTATTGACTCTGGAGGCAGATCTTTTTGAATCCTAGCTCTGACTCTTACTTGAACAAGTCACTTATAAGTGACTGTTGCTCAGTTTTTAGTCTGTAAATTGAGATAATAAAGACATATCCTTCAAATAAAGATTTTTGTTAAGATTAATGGATAAATATATCTAAAGCCCAAGAACCATGTCTTGCACATATGAGCAGTTATTTTTATTTCTTCTAAGCAAATATGCTATCCCAGGTTCTCCATACTCTTAGTGGGGCATTTGCTTTGTGCTCTGAAGGGTTTGTAGTGATTCAGTTGTTCCTTTTCATCCCAGAACAATTTGTGAGGAAGGTAGGGTTGGTCAGGGTTGTTGCCTGTGATGGAGAAGCAAAGTAAGATTCCTGGGAACATTTGAGGATGGGTCTTGTCAGGCCCTATCAGGCCTCCAGAGCCTCTTTCACAGCTGACCCCTATCTGGAGGCTCTGCACTACTCCAGGGTCAACCCTGACCTTGGACAGGAGACATTGAAACAGCTCTTGTCCAACATGCTGGTCATCAAGGAGTCACCTCACAAATAGACTGTCTTGACTCTCTATGCTGTGCCTAGGCCCCCTCCCTGTAGTCTTCCTATCTCTTGATTATTTCACTCTTGCTCTTGCCTGATCCTACTCTTATTGCCACTCCTAACCCCACATCTTCCTAAATACTATTCGGTGACTTGGGCTCTACTATTGATCACTAAATTCCCAAATTCCTCCTACCTCCATGCCTAAAATTCTAAGAATCTTTGCTCATATGTTTTAGGTCACTCTGTTCCTTACTCTGGACACTTTCCTACCTCCTGTAAAACTGCTGCTTCCACTGTTTTCTAGCCTGTTTTCTGTGGAATATGTTGGTCTTCCTATGACATTGGATTTTCTTCCAGTATTTAAAGCAGCATGTCTTCTTGTTCTCCAAACTTTTCCTGGTCCTGTTGTTTCATTTGAAAGGATAGGGCAGAAATGCCAGGTGTTCACCAAAAGTCATTTCTTTTACACCCTGAGAATGCAGTTATACTACATTTCACCCTCCCTTACAGTTAGGTTAGGCTGTGTGACTGAATTTTAATTGAAGGAGTGTGGGTAGAAAAGATG
Organism: Myotis myotis; assembly: GCF_014108235.1. Lineage (NCBI taxonomy): Eukaryota > Metazoa > Chordata > Mammalia > Chiroptera > Vespertilionidae > Myotis > Myotis myotis. The sequence goes on from NW_023416357.1 coordinate 41,407,118, forward strand.
TCCAACCCTCATGTAATCCTCCATACTTTCTCTTTCTTCTCCTATCTACTGGCATGATATTGAAGTTCTAACAGAGGACTTCAAAGCTATAAAAGAAGACAGAATCATAGGATACAAGGAGCCTGGATCCCTGAATGATCACATGGAAGGCTGCTATTGACCAGAAACTGGACTTTGTGTGAATGAGAAGTAAACTTTTATTTTGTTAAGCTACTGAGATGATGATGATGTTTTAGCATTGAGTATTACCGTATTTCATACAACGGGCCTGTCTAAATTATATTCTCAGCTATACTCTAATTTCCCTGACTGGTTTTGCTGCAACTATATAGGCAGGCCTGATCTGATTGTCTTTCAGAGAAAAATAACTCAAATGCATATCTTTGATCTCATAAACATCAGGCTTTATCTGATATCATTGTACACAACTTTTCCATATTCCTTAAAGAATCCTCTAAGAATAGTGATTCTTAGATTATATCCCTTTGAAAATCTGACGGAAACTATAGATCATATCCCAGAAAAAAAAGCCCACATATACAAGGACACCCCAAATTTCTGAGAATTCTCAGATCCCTGAGGCCCCCAGGTTTCAGTATCAGAATCTCTGCTCTAGGAGTAAATAATAAATAAAACTAAGTTTAAGACCAGTCTTCTTAAACTTGGCTGTCCTCCCTTCAGTGTTGTTAAAAAAACATTCATTGGTTAATTTAGCTGTGAAATGAGTTCATAACAGCAGCTTAATGTTTCTGCTTTTATAGTTTACTATTTAATTTTGCCTTTTACTGCATGGGTTTTTCTGACCTGCTATGTAGTTTTTGCTCAGGGAGGAAATACATTTGAGACAGGACAAATTTTTGTGGCAAAGATCCTTTCAGGTCTCTCCTACCTTCAAATTTCCCTTTCCTGCTATTTAATAGGGAGGCAACATTCCCAGAGTTTGCCTGCAAAACAGAATCTTTGTGAAATGAAAATAAAGATTTGGAGGACAGGATTTACTTGGAGGCAGTTTGTTTATGTGCTTAACAACACCTGATAGAGAGTTGTGGTTAGGAGCTCCTAACATAGGGTAATCACGTGAAATTATATCTGAATACACTCTTATTTGTGCAGTGGAGTAGTTCAGAAGAGAGAAAATTCTTTATATGTTCAAATAAGCAGATTGGCCTTAGTTCTAATGAAACATTTATAATAATTACCATCCATTTTTCTCTTTGCATTTGAAAGTTTGTTTTTTCTTGTATTAAGACATACTGTACAAAGAGAGAAGTAGAGAGGCGAGAAAGGAAACATGGGTAAAAGAAAGAAGGCTTGATTAGATGATTTGAAAACATTATGAAAATCAAGGTTTCCAAATTGGATTCTGGGCTTTGCTCTTAGTAACAACAATATACTTCTCCCTGTGCAGCTGCACAATTGAAAATGAGATGTGTTTTGTATTTTAAGAAGACTGAATGTCAATACTAGGACATACAGCTGGATGAGTTAGATAGAACCATGATCGTTGTGACTAGATGGGTTACCAGATGTTGGGGTTTCCTAGAAAGAAGAATATCTCTTGCCCTAGCCAGTTTGGCTTAGTGCAGTGGTTCTCAACCTTGGCTGCACATTAGAATCACCTGGGAATCTTTTAAAAATCCTGATTTCTGGGCCTCATCCTCCGGAAATTCTGTTTCTTTGTTATGGGGTGGGGCCACAACATTAGTAACAAAGAAACAGAATTTCCAGGGGATGAGGCCCAGAAATCAGGATTTTAAAAAGATTCCCAGGTGATTCTAATGTGCAGCCAAGGTTGAGAACCACTGGCTTAGTGGATAGAGCAGTGATGGCGAACCTATGACACGCGTGTCAGAGGTGACACACGAACTCATTTTTTTGGTTGATTTTTCTTTGTTAAATGGCATTTAAATATATAAAATAAATATCAAAAATATAAATCTTTGTTTTACTATGGTTGCAAATATCAAAAAATTTCTATATGTGACACGGCACCAGAGTTAAGTTAGGGTTTTTCAAAATGCTGACACGCTGAGCTCAAAAGGTTCGCCATCACTGGGATAGAGCGTCAACCTGTGGACTGAAGGGTTCTGGGTTCAATTCTAGTCAAAGGCACATGCCCACGTTGTGGGTTTGATCCCCAGTGTGGGGCGTGCAGGAGGCAGCCAATCAATGATTCTCTCTCATCACTGATGTTTCTATCTCTCTCTCTCCCTCTCCCTTCCTCTCTGCAGTCAATAAAAAAAAAATCCCCACCTCCAAGTTTCTAAAGTGTAAAAATGTGTTCTGTGCTATTAATAGCTCAAGCCAGCCAAATGTATGAACAAAGTAGATGCCTACCTGTGGATGGGATTTGAGGGACAGCAAAGGACTCACTTGACTGGAAACAGGACCAAAAATTACACATTTGTAATCCTTTTCACTGTGTTCTTTAAGATGTATTTTTAATTAATCAAGTAATTCATGGGTACTTTATTGTTTTCTAAGAGTTAAACCTACCCTGGTCAGTGCGGCTCAGCAGCTAGAGCATCAGCCCATGCACTGAAGGGTCTCGGGTTCAATTCCCGGTCAAGGGCACATACCTGGATTGTGGTTCTGTCCCTGGCCCTGGTCAGCGCACATGTGGAAGGCAACCAGTTGATATGTTGCTCTCACATCGATGTTTTCCTCTCTCACCTGTTCCCCCTCTCTCTCTTCCACTCTCTCTAAAAATCAATGGAAAAAATATCCTTGGGTGAGGAATAACAACAACAACAACAACTAAAAAATAAAAGCGTCAAACTATAAGAGGTAACAAGTTAAGGAAGTAACTTACAAATCAGTAATTTGGCATAGAGGGTATTGCTAATTGTTAAAACGTGACAGAACTGGCAAGTAAGCTGTCACTAAAGGAGAGTGTGGTGGGAGAAATTAAATATGAAATGCTGAGAAGAAGACAGCCTCAGATGAACATCCCATGAAGGCGATTGGAAAAGGTAGCAAGGAACTGACAAAACCACTAGCTGGCTGAAAGTTTGTAGAGTTAAGCAAAAAAGCTTGCTTTGGGGTTGGAGTGTAGTCAAAGACAAACTTTGTGCCATTCCTTAGTTTTGCCAAGGACCAGCTTGGAATGCAATTTTGCTTGTTTAGAATAGTTGGGACCAATGATACAGCTTTTAGAAACAAGATCTAGTCCTGTGGGTAGAGGCATTTCAATGGAGGGAGAGGAAATCAGACCTCAAAACCAGACATGGGGTGAGTTCTAATTCAACCACTAATCATCTGTGTGCCCGTGAGCCAGTCACCACATCTTTCTGAGCCTCAGCTTTCTCACATGTGAAATATCAACAGGAGCACCTGCCTCTTAGTGCAGTGATGGCGAACCTTTTGAGCTGGGCGTGTCAGCATTTTGAAAAACCCTAACTTAACTCTGGTGCTGTGTCACATATAGAAATTTTTTGATATTTGCAACCATAGTAAAACAAAGATTTATATTTTTGATATTTATTTTATATATTTAAATGCCATTTAACAAAGAAAAATCAACCAAAAAAATGAGTTCGTGTGTCACCTCTGACACTGTTTAGTGTGATGGCTCCTTAAAGTGCCAAGACCATTCTAGGCACATGACAAGTCACTGAATACGCGTGTCCATTTCCTGGAAAACGTGTCTATTAGTCCAGGCTTTGGTGGTGTCATTTCATCTTAAATGCTGTACAGAAGTGTGTGATTTAAAGGAAATAAGAAGTGGCTAGAAGAGACAAAGCTTGCTTTTGAGCTCTTGTTTTGGCAAAGTTTCCAGGCGGTATTTCTAGAATAACAGCCTCCTCTGTTTGGTGCTGCTGGAACACGGTGGTGCCAATTCACAGACTGGAAGCTCTGAGCTGACTGGGTGAGCTCAGAGACAGGGACAGGGCAGAAGAAAATCCTGGGGACCAAATAGTACACAGCCTGGAACCATTTTCTTGTGATAAACTTAGCTTAAGTTACCAAGCATTCTTCTTACTGCATAAAACAATGGCCTTTTTCCACTTTTGGGGGAAATGTCAGACCCTAAAGCTAATGAAAAACAGTGGTGCCTCAGAAGAGAAACCCCACTGTAGGCAGCTGCTGGTAATGTTATTACTGAAACAGAAGTCTGTATTTGGCAGTGCTTCTTAACCTTTAATGTGCATGTGAATTTCCCAGGGATCTTGGCACGAGTCAGATTCAATTTTGGTACGGGAACCTAGAGTCTGCATTCCTCAGACCTCCGGGGGATGCTGATGCTACTGGTCCATGGACAGCAGGAGGGTATATAGACCTGAATGGAGGAAGGAGATTACTCTCAATGTAGCAAGCCAACGGTTGGTTTATTTGTTTGTTTTTCTTGAAACCTTGTGCTATACAATAAGGGCCTCCCATAATTTCTTTCCATCTTGTCACCTGTGGAACAACACAATGGAAAGAGCAAGTTGTAGCTTGTGAACAGCACACACATTAATAAAAGAAAGCTCCAGAGGGAGAACCCAAGACCAGCCTGTTGCCATGACGGCAGGTTAATGACACTGCACTGTAGAACATGCTCCCTGGAGTAGGTATCAAGTGACATCATCTTAATTACCCATGGAAAAGACTGACCACTTCCAGCAAACAATTATTTCTTGATCAATACCCCTGTCTCCTTAAATACACTTTCTGGCCATTTATAACCAAATATCTGATATACCTTCCCGATTAGGAGAACCCCTTCTTAGCTTTCACTTCTCAGCAGCAGCCCCAACCCACACCACACACGAAAGCGTCTACATTGAGCTGTTGTGAATTGTTTGGAACTGCTCATTATTTGTTATGCTCCACTGAGTTTTAACTACAGATGGAGAAATGAGAAGAGAACACAACTTCCCTTCTGGCAACTTCTTTTATGCTTGTGGGTAAAACCTCGACTTAGGGGAAGGGAAGAGGGTTGTCTCATGCCCTCTCTTAGGCATCTTCTTGACCTCGGCTGCCTGCCCCTCTCCACACTTCACAGGCCCTGCTCACTTCTCTTTTGGTTGTGGCCTAGAGAACTCACGGACTGCTGTCCCATTTGACACCTGACAAGATCTGGGTTAGGAGGGCAGTGCAGCTCTCACTTCTGCTCTTAGTTCTCTCTTTTACTTCTTACCACACTGTAGGGAGCGGCTATAGGGTTAAGCCTTGGACCGACCTATTGGCAAAGCCACAAACAAGTCCCAGCTTAGAGGGCATAGCCCTCTTAGCATAATTAAGCTTGACCTTATGACCCTCTCTAGATCCTATCCAGGTAGCTAATGGGCTGTGGGAGGTACAGCAAGTGCTGCCAAAACAAGTGAAACTCACAAGAACATTGTAACTATGGTGACCACTACCTTGTTTACCTCTGGCTATAAAATAAAGGCTCAGCTTGCCTTCTGGGTCGCTCCCTGTGGCCTCAGCCAGGCACAGGAGATCCACGTAGACCTAGCGTATTATCTCTGTCTGTCTTTTCTACATCCTTAGCCGTCTCCCCCCCCCCCCCTCCCCCCAGGCATGCCGAACCCTTGGCTGTGCTGGCAGGGCACACCACACTGAGTTGAAAATTTTTGTGTGTGAGTGCAGTAGGGTCAAATAGTGTTCCCCCTCAAGTCTTCTAAGAATGGGATGTTATTTGGAAATATAATCATTGTAGATGTAATTACTTAAGATGAGGTCACACTCAATTAGGATGAGCCCTAAATCCAATTATTGATGTCCTTATAAGAGAAAAGGACATGCAAGAGTAAAGGACACTAAGATACTCAGAAAAGACACACAGAGGAGAAGGCCATGTGACAATGGAGGCAGAGATTGAAATGATGCAGTTACAAGCCAAGCGATGCCAAAGGTTGCCATAATAGAAGCTAGACAAAGACAAGGAAGGACTCTCCCCTGGAGTCTCCTCTTCCATCACCAGCTGCCTGAAATTCCGTCTTTTTATTTATTTATTTATTTATTTATTTATTTTTCCTTATTATTGAAAGTATTACAGATGTCCACCCCCCCCCCACTCCCCTGTGACCCCCTTCTCCTTGCTCCTGCCCCTTTTCCAGGCCTTCACTGCACTATTGTCTGTATCCATGAATTATGCATATGTGCATATAAATTCTTTGGTTAATCTCTTCCCGCCTCCACCCTCCCCGCTCCCCTCCACTTTCCTCCCCTCTGAGATTCATCAGTCTGTTGCGTGCTTCCATGTCTCTGGATCTATTCTTTTTGTCAGTAAAAAAGAAGGATTTATTACCGTTTGAGACAACATGGAGGGACCTGGAGATTATTATGCTAAGATAAATATGCCAGTCAGAGAAAGACAAATATCACAGATCTCACTTATATGTGGAATCTAATGAACAAAATAAACTGAAATTCCCAGTCTTATTGTTAGTCCTTAAGGGTTCTTCTCTTAAGAAGTAGAGTATTTTCATTTAGCTACGGTGTCACGTTGCTTGGGAGGTTAACACATTAGTTACCTAGTTCCTTGCTACTCAAAGTGATGCTCTGGACCAGCAGACCCCAGAACCAACCCCAGGTGTAATGAGTCTGTATCCACATTTAAATCAAATTTTCCAATGATGTATATGCACATTAAAGCTTGAGAAAGACAGAGCTACAGGGATTTGTCCACCAGGACGCAAGCTTCAGGAGGGCAGGGACCTTGGCTATTTTGTCCACTGTTGGTCTGGTACAGCATGCAGTAATCCATGCTGAGTGATAGATTTGATTATTAAAGAAAGTTAAACATGTCATATAATAGGATCAACAGGGCTTTATTTGGGTGCCACTAAGGCAGAATTATATTGTGGACATATTTTTGTTAATGTAGCATGATATTTACATGTGCTGTATTAACGTGACTTAGATTGCTTGGCACATGCTATGTTCCAATATGTATAATTTGTATTTCTTTAATACTTTATAAAATACTTTTTTATATCTTTATTTAATCTGTACAATGTGCAAGGACTCAACTCTATGAATCAGAAGAACATGGGTATCTGCACTTAATACCTAGGCAAACACAAGATTGAAAGATCTGTGGAAAGACTGATAGGGAGTTAAATGCCAAACTAGAATGTGCACTCATAATGCCCAAGTTTCTAGACCACTGGCTAGCCACCTACTATGAAGGCTCCTGTTTAGAACTTAGCATTGTATAATGCTAATGATGTTCAAACTTCTGCAGTTGAACATGAAGAAAATTATTTTATAGGTAATAAAACATTTTTTATTTAAAGGCATTTCCCTTAGTTTTATATACTACTACTTTTTGTTTTGAGTAACTAATTAATGTCTACTATAAAACCTTCAAATAAACATTGACAGTATAGACCTATAAAGATTTCATGAAATAAAATATATATATATATAAGAGACTAAGTGACCATCCAACCGTTCGACCATCTGTCCGGTAGCTATGACACACAATGACCACCAGGGGACAGGCGCTGTTGTGACTTGGCAGCTGCAGTTCTCGGGTGACACACCTGGAACCAGAGGAGGGAGCCCGATTCGGGGTACATCACCCGAGAACTGCCCTCTCGCAATCTGGGACCCCTCAGGGGATGTTGGAGAGCCGGTTTCTGCCCCATCCTTGCAGGCAAGCCGGGGGACCCCACTGGTGAACGAATCTGTGGACCAGGCCTCTAGTTTAAAATAAAATCACACTGGGTATTCATCAGACAGCTAACACAAAATTGCTGTACCTTTTACAGCTCTCTATATCTTGGTGAGCTGGAGGGAGGACACATTCTATTTTATGGAACTGTCACTTTGTTTTTGTTTCAGAAAATAAACCTTCATTTCTTTTTGATGATACCCACAATAATCTCCGATCATGTAATTTATTTCTCAGTTTACCAGAAGATATTTGTAGTGAAGTGAACCTCAGAGATGGATGTTTAGGATGTTATGACACTAGAGGCAAAGTAGATAAGAGGCCTTTGCAAGGAATTCATGACAATGTGATAATGTTTTATAAATGATTCTTTCCTCATCTATTTTTATATAGGCATGTCATTAGATGTATTCACCTATCTTGTTCGATAGATTTTATTGTTTAAATCTAAGGACTGAGAACTGTTTTTTAGTTGTCTTCATAGCCCTCAGAATTCAGTGAATGATAGTGCTTTGCATTTGATATGAGTTCCACAATATTTGTTTAGTTGTATTACTCAACTGTATTGTGAGACCCCGTGTTTACATCTCTAGGTAACCCCCTGAAAACCGAAAGTAATAATGATAAACACTGAACTTAATCAAGATTCTTAAAACTACCTTCAAATAGATTGAAATAGGGGTGTTATTAAACTGCAAATTTAACTTCTATAAAGTCTGCCCTTTGAGAGAGCACCTTACATGGCATCCCAGTACGTTTCCTCCCTGGAGTTTTCCTCATCCCTCTACTTTTGTCACAGTAGAAAGCATACATTTGAACATGGTGAGTGAATCATGCACCACACACTTGGATGTGTGTTATTCCAGATCTGAGTGACAAATGTAAGCAAAGTTTTACCTGAAGAGACCTGGAGAGAAAAAACTATGATATCCATATATTAAGTACCAGGTGCTATCCTGAATCCTTTATAACTTGTAAATAACAAACTTTGCTATTGCTGCCTCCCATTTACATAAGGACAGATGAGAAAACTGAGACAAAAAACTATTGAGTAACTCTCCCAAGCTCGTGAGTGGCAAGGCTGGGACTGGAACTCAGACTGTCTGGGATGCGTTCAATTTGGGAGCTTTGTTGCTACTAGGACAAAGTGACTTAGAAATATGGATTTTTAAAAATGGTCTAAGATATCTTAATTTCAGGTTAAAAAGCAAAAATGCCAATTCACCTCAGCAGGTGGAAGCTGAGATTCTTCTTGGCATTTGTGTCTCCTGAAGGGATGGCACATTAGCTGCCTCCCCAGAGCCATTACATTATGGCCCTGCCTGTATTCTGCATCATCTTTTTTTTTTCTTTTTGCTGCTACACAGAGCTGACTGTAATAGAATGTGCAGGGAATAAGTAGCCCTCCAGCACTCTCAGCTGAAGAATGGTCAGTGGTGCAATGAAAAGGGAACATTCAATGGCAACTGCTATTCAGACACACTGGCTCCATTATAATTCAATATCTCTATACTCCATTGCACACTCATTGGCAACAGTCTAGTTTCTATCTGTTACCATATATATGATCCCCCTTTACCCATTTGCCCTCCCCTCAGCCTCCTTTCCCTCTGTTAACCACCATTCTGTTATCCGTATCTACTAGTTTTCGGTATTTTGTTATTATTTTGTTTTATATTTCACATAGGAGTTAAATAATTCAGTTTTGTTATTTTTTTTTGTCTGACTTATTTCACTTAGCATGATATCCTCCAGATCTATTCATGTAGTTGCAAAATTTCTTTTTTTCTTGTGGTAGAGTGATATTCTATTCTATCATCATATTATTCTATTGTATCACATCTTCTCTATCTATTCATCTGTAGATGGATACTTAGGTTGTTTCCATAGGTTGGCTATTGTAAATAATGCTGCAATGAATCTATGGGTACATATATCTTTTTGAATCAGTGTTTTCATATTCTTTGGATAAATATCCAGAAGAAGAATTGCTGGATTATATGGTAGCTCTATTCTTAATTTTTTTGAGGAACCTCCATATTGCTTTTCATAATGGCTATAGCAATTTACAGTTCTACCAACAGTACACAAAGTTTCCCTTTTCTCCACATGATCTCCAATATATCTTGCCTTTTTTATAATAGCCATTCTAACAGGTGTGAGGTGATATTTGATTGTGGTTTTACCTTGCATTTCCCTGATGATTAGTGACATTAAACATCTTATCATATATCCATCTGTGTGTCTTCCTTTGAAACATGTCTATTTTTCGAAAGAGCCCATTTTTGAATCAGATTGTTAGTTTTTGTTGTTGTTGAGTTGTATGAGTTATTTATATATTTTAGATATTAACTTCTTATCAGAAATATTGGCAAATATCTTCTCCCATTCAGTAGGTTGCCTTTTGTTTGGTTGATAGTTTCCTTCACAGTGCAGAAGCTTTTTAGTTTGATGTACTCCCTCATGTTTATTTTTGTTGTTGTTTCCCTTGCTTTTGGAGGCAAATTCACAAAAACCCATTGGGACCAATGTCGAGAAGCTTAGTGCCTATATTTTCTTCTGTGTATTTTGTTGCTTTAGGTCTTAACATTCAGTTCTTTAACCCATTTTGAGTTAATTTTTGTGTATAATGTAACACAGTGGTTTAGTTTCATTCTTTTGCATGTAGCTGTCTAGTTTTCCAAATTGATGTAAGAGACTGTCATTTGTATATTTTTGATTCCTTTGCTATAAATTAGTTGCCCATATTTGTGTAGGGTTTATTTCTGGGCTATCAAGTCTTGTGCATTGGTCTGCGTGTCTATTTTTCTGCCAATATCATTCTGTTTAGATTACTATAGCTTTGTAGTACAGTTTGAGATCGGGGAGTCCTATACTAACTTTTACGTGTGCTGCAGTTTTACTTTCCAGGACTGCAGTGTAATTTAATTTATTTACAAATTTTCAGACCATACTGGAACCTAGAAACAATCTATGAGTAACAGGAATCAAAATTTTATCTGAAGATTATCTATGGTGAAGGGAGGTTAATAGTGAATGGGCTCCAGTTGGAAACACACTCTTACTTACTTGCTGAATGATCTTAGGCAAGTTATTAATCTTTGTAAGCCCCAGTTTCCTCATGTGCAAAATGGGGATAATTATAGTATTGGCCTCAAAGGGTTTTCCTTTTAACATTTTATTTTAAAATAATTGATTCACAGGAAGTTGCAAGAATAGTATAGTGAGGTCCCAAGTATCCATTACCTACCTTACCCCAATGGTGACATCTTACATAACTATAGTGTATTATCAAAATCAGGAAATTGATTGGCACAATACAATTAACAAGACTGCAGTTCTTTATTTTTTTTTAAATTAAATCTTTATTGTTCAGATTATTACATTTGTTCCTCTTTTTCCCCCCCCATAACTCCCTCCTCCCAGTTCCCGCCCCACCCTCCGCCCTCACTCCCCACCCACTGTCCTCATCCATAGGTGCACGATTTTTGTCTAGTCTCTTCCCGCATCTCCCACACCCCTTTCCCCCCCAAGAATAGTCAGTCCATTCCCTTTCTATGTCCCTGATTCTATTATGATCACCAGTTCATTCTGTTCATCAGATTATTTATTCACTTGATTCTTAGATTCACTTGTTGATAGATGCATATTTGTTGTTCATAATTTGTATCTTTACCTTTTTCTTCCTCTTCCTCTTCTTTTTTTTTTTAATATATTTTTTTATTGATTAAGATATTACATATGTGTCCTTGTCCCCACGTTACCCTCTACCCCCCACCCCCCCACCCCCGCTCATGCCCTCACCCCCCCGTTGTCCATGTCCATTGATTAGGCCTATATGCTTGCATATAAGTCCTTTGGTTGATCTTTCCCCCTTACCCCCACCCTCCCCTACCTTCCCTCCAAGTCCCGACAGTCCAATCAATGCCTCTCCGTCTCTGGATCAGTCCTTGTTCATCAGCTTATGTTGTTCATTATATTCCACAAATGAGTGAGATCCTGTGGTATTTATCCGCTCTCAAGTTCCATCCATGCTGTGGCAAATGGTAAGAGTTCCTTTTTCTTCTTCCTCTTCTTAAAGAATACCTTTCAGCATTTCATATAATGCTGGTTTGGTGGTGATGAACTCCTTTAGCTTTTTCTTATCCGTGAAGCTCTTTATCTGACCTTCTATTCTGAATGATAGCTTTGCTGGATAAAGTAATCTTGGTTGCAGGTTCTTGCTATTCATCACTTTGAATATTTCTTGCCACTCTCTTCTGGCCTGCATGGTTTCTGTTGAGAAATCAGCTGACAGTCGTATGGGTACTCCCTTGTAGGTAACTGACTGTCTTTCTCTTGCTGCTTTTAAGATTCTCTCTTTATCTTTTGCTCTTGGCATTTTAATTATGATGTGTCTTGGTGTGGTCCTCCTTGGATTCCTTTTGTTTGGGGTTCTCTGCACTTCCTGGACTTGTAAGTCCATTTCTTTCACCAGGTAGGGGAAGTTTTCTGTCATTATTTCTTCAAAAAGGTTTTCAATATCTTGCCCTCTCTCTCCTTCTGGTACCCCTATAATTCTGATGTTGGTACGCTTGAAGTTGTCCCAGAGGTTCCTTACACTATCTTCATATTTTTGGAATCTCTTTTCTTTTTTCTTTTTCGGTTGGGTATTTTTTGTTTCTTTGTATTTCAAATCTTTGACTTGATTCTTGGGATCCTCTTTTCTGCTGCTGGATCTCTGTAAATTATTCTTTATTTCAGTCAGTGTATGCTTAATTTCTAGTTGGTCCTTTTTCATGTCCTCCATGGTCTCCCTATACTTATTGAGGGATTCATTAAATTTATCGGCGGTTTCCATAAAATTCTTGAAAAACCTTATAACCGTGGCCTTAAACTCTATATCCAATCGTTTGCTTTCCTCCATTTCTGCCATTTGTGACCTGTTTCTTTGTCTCCGCATTTTGGCAGCTTCCCTGTGTTGATAGAGTGGCCCTGTGCGCCAGGTGTCCTGTAGGGCCCAGTAGCTCAGCCTCCCCAATTACCTGGGGTGGACACTCTTGGTGCACTCTTGGTGCCTTGGTTGTTGTAGAATCACTGGGAGGAATTGACCTCCAGGCCAATTGGCTGTGAGAATCAGCTGTGTCTAAAGTGGGAGAACTTCTGTGCTGAAGACACCCTTCTGGGGCAAGACTTGCTTCAGTGGGGCTTTGGTGCTCACTGAGTCTGCTCCCTGAGTGCGTCCCTTATGGATCTGAGGAGTTGCAGTCTGGATGGACCCCCTCTGACCACTGGGTACAGTGGCTCCTGGATCTAAGGAGGTGCTAATTCAGCCTCTGCCTGAGGCCACACAGCAGGAGCCACGAAGAGGCTCAGCTGTGAAGCAATGCAAGCCGCTGCGGGGCCTTGGGCCTTCTCTTGGAAGTTCCAGGTCTGCCTGGTTCGGCTGCAGTTAGGTACATTCACATGCAAAAGCCTCTGCCGCAGCCTGGGTGGGGCGGGGTCTCAGGGAGTCAGAGGGCGGAGAAAGCAGCCATGGCCGATTCTCCGCCCGGAGTCGCGCGTTTCAGTGTTCCGGTAACGGCTGCAAGCACCTCTGAGGGAAAGCCGCCCTCAAGTTCGCTCTCTGCCGGACAGACCAGCCTCTCCCCGTATGAGTCCTGGGTCCCCAGAGACTTCCCGGAACCGGAGTTCAGAGCAGTCAGGAGCTTGTGACTCAAAAAGTCAGCCGCGTCCTCAGGTGCTACCCCCTTTCCTCGCGCGCGCGCGCCGCCGTACCTCTGCACTTCACCTCCGCAGCGCCTCTGGCTCTCAGCGTGCTTTTCTTTCCTTCTAGTTGTGGAATTTACACTCAGCCAGCCTTCCTGTTGTTCTGGATGATGTTTGCTCAGTCCTTTGCGGTAATTTTCAATTGTTGTGTGAGGCGATAATTTCCCAGTGTTTACCTATGCCGCCATCTTAGTTGCTCTCTCCTCTTCCTCTTCTTAAAGGATACCTTTCAGCATTTCATATAATCCTGGTTTGGTGGTGATGAACTCCTTTAGCTTTTCCTTATCTGTGAAGCTCTTTATCTGACCTTCAATTCTGAATGATAGCTTGGCTGGATAAAGTAATCTTGGTTGTAGGTTCTTGGCATTCATCACTTTGAATATTTCTTGCCACTCCCTTCTGGCCTGCAAAGTTTCTGTTGAGAAATCAGCTGACAGTCGTATGGGTATTCCCTTGTAGGTAACTGAGTTTCTTTCTCTTGCTGTTTTTAAGATTCTCTCTTTATCTTTTGCTCTTGGCATTTTAATTATGATGTGTCTTGGTGTGGTCCTCTTTGGATTCCTTTTGTTTGGGGTTCTCCGTGATTCTTGGACCTGTAAGTCCATTTCTTTCACCAGGTGGGGGAAGTTTTCTGTCATTATTTCTTCAAATAGGTTTTCAATATCTTGCTCTCTCTCATCTTCTGGCACCCCTATAATTCTGATGTTGGTACGCTTGAAGCTGTCCCAGAGGCTCCTTACACTATCCTCGCATTTTTGGATTCTTTTTTCATTTTGCTTTTCCAGTTGGGTGTTTTTTGCTTCCTCGCATTTCAAATCATTGACTTGATTCTTGCGCTCCTCTGGTCTGCTGTCGGGAGTCTGTATAATATTCGTTATTTCAGTCCGTGTATGCTTAATTTCTAGTTGGTTCCCCAATATAAGATCGAGGGTCTCATTAGTTTTCTTGTAGATCTCATTAAGTTTATCGGCCGCTTCTAAACAGTTCTTCAGAGACCTTAAAAGTGTGGTTCTGAACTCTATATCTTCCATTGACAATTTCGTCCTGTTTCTTTGTCTCCGCATTTTGTTATGCTTCCTTGGTGCACCCCCTAGTGGTCTTTGTTCGAAGTCTTACAGTTAAACCTTGATTGTTGTAGCTAATACCAGGGAGGGTTTGACCTCCAGGCCAAGTGGCTATGAGAATCAGCTGTGTCTGCAGTGAGAGAACTTCTGTCCTCTAGGGAGGTGCTAATCTAGCCTTTGCCTGAGGCTATCCAGCAAATGCCTGTGTGCAGGGCTTGGGCGGGGTGGGTCGCACAGGATCAACAGGGTGGGCCGGAGAGAGCAGTTATGGCGGCTCTCAGTCCTGTCCCCAGGGGCTCTGCCTCTCTGAGTCCCAGCACCCGCTGCAAACCTCGGAGAGAAAGCTGCACTCGCTCTGACCGAAGCCAGACAGTCCCACTTCTCCCGCTTGAGCCTGGGTCCCTAAATACTCGCCTGTATCTGGAGCTCAGAGTCTGCGACTCCCTCCCGATTGAAAACGCCAACCGCGTCCTCCGCTGCCAGCCTGCTCCGTGCACTCCGCACCTCAGAATTTGACTTCAGCACTGCGCCTCCTCTGAGTGTCCCTATGCGTTTCTCTTTCCTCCTAGTTGTGGGACTTCCACTCAGCCAGCGTTCCTGTGGTTCTGGGTGATGTCCGTTCCGTCTTTTAGTTTCACTTTTGAAGTAGTTGTTCAAAGCAGCAAACTCCGGCGTTAACCTATGCCGCCATCTTGGTTCTCCCTAAAAAAAAAGAAGACTGCAGTTCTTACACAAATTTCATGTGTTTTTGCCTACACTCGTTTTAGGGGTAGGTCTTTGTGTATAATTCTATGGAATTTTATCACATGTACATATTTGCATAACCACTACAATCAAAATACAATATGTGAATTAAATGAAGCATTTAAAGTGCTTAGCATAAGAGGTAGCATACAGAAAGAACTAATTAAGTTACCTATTATGATTATTAGTTAGATGAAATGAAATGATCTTACTTATTCAATGCTTTCTAATTTCATGAGGTACTTGGTTGATTGACATAAATGGTGTTTTAGAAGCTAGAAGCAAGGTTAAAATGTTTTTTTTTCCTGTATTTTATTATGCTTTGACATCTTGAGACCTTGCAGAGCTAGAGAGGGGCTCCCCTCCCAGGGTTGGCTAATTCCTACAGATAGCAAACAACTTGTCTGTAAAATGCCTTTGATATGCAAACCATACCCCCATCCGCCTGGTTTCATCAGGTTCCTGAAGTAATTTTCCACACCCACCTACTCCTCAGTTATAAATCTCCATTTGTTCTTGTTGTATTGAGAAAGGAGTCCAATCTCTCTCCTCTATTGCAATAGTTTTGGCAGCTACACCTATCACAGTAGTCCTGAATAAAATCTTCCTTTCCATGTTAACAAGTGGTAAAATAATTTTGTCCTTAACAAACCTCAGACCCAGTGTATTCTAGGCAGCAACTAATGTGCGCTTCCCAGAAGTAAAAGAGCCTTGACAGGGTTCTTCTTCCTTGATTGCCTGGGGTGGAGCGGTGAGGGGACCAAATGAACAAAGTATTTGTTCCAGTATTCCTGCCATTTCTTACATCAAGAACAAAGAGAAGAAATTCCATTCTTCGATACAGTAACATTGGTATGTAGGAAAACTTCATCAGAGTTAAAGTAATAGACCACAATATGCCAGAAATCATTTCATTTACCCAATAAAGTTAACATAAATGAGAATTCTAAGATGGGAACATACTTTTCAGATAAATGATTGCTCCCAGAGCCCTGTGCTTTTCTGAAGCACTTATCTCACTATGTCCCCATCGCCCCTCTCTGAGCCTGGGCCCCTCCAGGGCAGGGACAAGGTGAGGATGAGGATGAAGAGTTGCCCCCCACAGAATCTGTATGATCACAACCGCTAGACCAGCGGTTCTCAACCTGTGGGTCGCGACCCCTTTGGGAGTCGAACGACCCTTTTACAGGGGTCGCCTAAGACCATCGGAAAACACATATATAATTACATATTGTTTTTGTGATTAATCACTATGCTTTAATTATGTTCAATTTGTAACAATGAAATCGGGGGTCACCACAACATGAGGAACTGTATTAAAGGGTCGCGGCATTAGGAAGGTTGAGAACCACTGCTCTAGACAATATTTTGTCTTCTTGGATATATAACACCTACCAGAAGTTAGTTCTTGAGCCAGGAACCTTTGGGAAATATCAATGCTTTATTGCCACCTTCTGGTCAAAATGTGTTTTGTGTTGTGTATTTTTTTCCTGCTGTCATTTGGTTTCAGTAAAAAGGATTTGAGAGAAGTTAAGTCTATCATGCCAGCAATCCCAAGTGGCAACCAACACAGATAGACTATAACTCTTGAGAAATTTTCCAAGGATGTGCATGCATATAATATGTCTATATCACACATACGAATACTGTTCTGAATATGTTCAGATATAAAGACAAATAACTATAACTTCCATTTCCACAGGTTTTTTATTATTAGTTTACAGAGTGCTTTTACACTTGGTTATTCTATTGACTTGAGAGGCGATAGTAGGGATGATTAATGGAATAATGTTTATTTCAATCCCGTAAGAAGATAGGGGATTATTAATGAGCCCTTAAATTTCCTTACAGATATTTCATCCTATTAATCTTTTTAACTTTCTTAGAATGATTCCATATATTCACTGTAAACTTACCATGTCCAGGTTCTAAAATTAACACGTTACACACATTATTGCTTTTAATCTTTCCATCGTCCTACGTGAAGGGTACTATCATTTAATCTCCATTTTACAGATGAAGAAACAGACACAGAGTGCTCAAGGAACTTGCCCAAAGTCACACAGCTAGTACAGCAGGTCCTTTCCTTTAACTGTTGTTTTGTTATAACGTTGACGAGGAAAAAATCAATTCCTGGCCAAGGGCCCCTGTCTGTTCAGAGTTTGCACATTCTCCCCAGGGGTGTGGGTTTTCTCTGGGGGAACTCCAGATTTTTTCCACATCCTAAAGACATGCACATGAAGTAAACTCGTGTGTCCAATTGTCCCATCTGAGTGAGTGGCCCTGCGATGGAAGGGTGTCCTGTTGAGGGTGGGTTCCCACCTTGTGCCCTAAGCTGCCAGGATAGGATCTGGCAACTTGTGATCCTGAACTGGGATAAGCAGGTTGGAAAATCATTATCTTTCTTAAATGTGTATATAGCTCAGATTTATTTCAATGTTTGATGTTAAAATGATTTGGGTCTTTATTTAGGGGTTTGGTGATATTTTTGTGACTAGAAATATGCCCTAAGAACTTAACTCTTGTTTATATCAATCAGCCTAGGGTAAAATTGGTTTTGCTGTATATCATTTTGATAAAAGTTGCAGTTTCCAAGAACCTATGGACAAATGAAGTGAGGACTTATTGTATGCAGCAGAGCAGAGATCTAGTTAACCTGTCTCTATATAAAAGTTATTTTACTACTCCACACACGTCTCAGTTGTATTTAAACCATTTCACTAATTTATCAAGTTAATTCTATACTATTTGAAGCCCTCTGTAATCCTAATGAGCTACATAAGCACTCAACTTTGTCTTTCTCTTCTAGGTTTTTGGCATATATTGATGAATCTTAATTTGTTTATCGCTACTTTATACATTTAATCCCAAACATATTATAATAAAGAAGTCATTAGGCTCACAAACGTTTTGTCCTTTTTCTTCTGGAGAATGGTCCAACAAAATAACACCATGACTTTGGTGATTAACTATTCATTCATCGCAGTCTCACATTAAATTCTCATAAACAAAGTGAGGTGAGAAGGATCTATATTTCAATAAATGATAGAGTCATGTCCAGGACCTTATTGAAACAATGACAAGGTAAAAATGTACTCCTGGCATTCTAATGTTTCCTTTGGTAAATTTTAATTTTCTTTCTTATAGTCTTAGATATTTTTAATTATTACAGGAGAATTGTCAATAACTATTGCTCTATCTTGGGGGACAAGAGGAGGGAGGCAAGGAGAAGACTTCTCCAGCATCAAGATAGATTCATTCAGCAACCTCATCCCAAATACCAATGTGAGATGTTTCCCACACCCACTCCATTGGAGGTCTACGTCCTTTCTTTCCTATGGGTTCATGGGTGTCTTGGGAGTATTGTATGCATTAGGTAACAAAGTAGGGTAATGGGGGTGATCTGCAGGTTTTCCTAGGCAACCCGCAGAGGAGGATGCTGAAGGAATGAAGTACTCATTGACCACTTCAGGGCAGATATCAGAATCCCCTGGTGCAGGTGATGAAGATATTCCTTCGGATGAAAGCAGGGTAAACTACTTTCTGATGGCTCAGTTTTAAAACAGTTCTTAGGTCCTGCTAAATAGCCCTCGTGGTGGTCCTTTCTACCTGTGCAATGCATACTCTCCTCTTGAGCAACATTTCCTGGCTCCCACCCCTGGCTTCCTCTTTCCTCCATTCTCTAGTTTCCTCCTGGTCTTAGCTAAAACCTGTCCTTCCTTTTAGCTCCTTGCCGTCTCTAAAAGGATAGTTCTTTCTCTTCCTAAATCCTAGTCTTGCGTTCCTTCATGATAGACTGCCCCCCTGGGGGTGGAAGTGTAGGAAAATTCAATATTGTAATTTTTTACTCGTTATACAATCATAAAATGAGGGTGCAAAATGTGAGTATTCTGTTGCGGGTAGAGAATAGGGGTCTGCCTAGTTTCTTTTGGCTTCCTTGCTTTATCATCATGAAGGTGTTTTAGTGTTACACCGACCCATTCTTTCCTTGGGTCTCTAGGGGAAGGAAACAGGTAATGGTCAATTGACTAAAAGTAATATGGAGCAATAAATCAGAACTATTGAAATGCTATGGCTCCCCAGATATTCTTGTGTGACATCAAACAGTAGGATCAAATAAGAGAGAGTTGGCTACCCATTGTATTCAACATAAATTATGACAGGTAAATTTTCATTAATTATAGAATTGATGATACTCTAAAAGAAGTTGGATATAAATCAGGTTTTATTTAATTGACAATAATCCTCTGTTATGGAATATGGTAATATATCAGGTACTTGGACTCCAGCCTGCTGAAACTCACAGGTTTCTGGAATGGCTATAGATCAGGTTAAGTATCAGTTAGTTATTGCTACATACAAAATACTCTCAACTCAGTGGCTTCCAACAAACATCATTTGTTATTTCTCCCAAATCAAGGGCGAACTGGAGGGCTGGCTGATCTCCACTATCAGTTAGTTATTGCTAACTGCCTGTGGGTTTCCTGGGGCTCCTGCTCTAGGCTGACTTGATTAGATCTGTTCCATGTGTCATTTATCCTCCTTCTGAGACCAGCAGACATGCTTGGGTATGTCTTTCTCATGGAAATGTCAGGAGTCCAAGAAAGCAAGCATAAATACTAACAGCTCTTGAGACCTAGGCTAGGAACTAGTCTACTGTTTTTGGCAATCACCTCACTCAACTGGCCAAAGCACATCAAATGGTCAAACTCAGATTCAAAGGTGGAGGGGAGATTCTGCCTCTTTAGGGAAAGAAACTACAACGTCACATGGTAAAGGATGTGGATACAGGATGGATAAAGAATTAGGGCAATTATATGATTTCCACAGCTATCTACTAGCTATAATAAAAAAAACACCAAAAATTAAATGAGCTGTAGGATTTAGTTGATTCATTGCCTGGAAGAAAAGAGCTCTATTATTGTGACATATATAGACATATAGTGACATATATAGACAAAATCATAAAATTAAGGGGAAAGAGAGGGAAAGAGACAAGTTAGAAAACAAAGAAAGGGGAGGAGAGGGGCAGACAGCAGTGATGTTAAAAATCAGAGGACACTGGAGCAGTCCCTGCAGCACACATGTACTGTGAAGATATAATAATGATGTCAGAAATTACCTTTCTAACTTTAACCATTATTTTAAAACAGATTTCACATAAAAATCCAAATTTCTGGCTTTTCTGGAAAAACTGGAAGCTCTGCAACACTGGGTCCACTCCTACATGGTCCTTCAGTTCTCCAGAACTCAGTAGTGGGCTGTTAACTGTTCTATCCACTCATTTACTTTACCTCCTCAGCCCTTGAGGCTATTTGTGTTTGCTTTATACAGTACTAGTTCTATTAGTTTCTGTTTCTTAAGTTTTAGATGGGTTTCTGGAATACTCATTACTTACTGAACATCTGTAATGAATGCCCTACAGGCACCTCAAACTCAGTATTACCAGCAAAATAAAAATTAAAGCATCCTGCCCTCCCCCATGCAGCATACTCTCCTCCAATAGTTCCTACCTCCTTTGTCCAAGCTAGAAACCTATCCATTACTTTGACTTTTTCCCCTGTGTCAAATATACTAGAAAATATGACTTTATTCATAATAAAACAACAGAGTACCCAAGAAATAAACTAAGAAAGAATGCCTAAGACCTTTGTCATGAAAAGTATTAGAACCCTATTAAAGTACAAACAAGAATGAATAAATGGAACAAAAAAAGAATGTATGTGGATAGACTATCTTCCCCCCCCCCCTCTTCTTTTTGGATGGGATATCTTAACATAGTAAAGTTTTATGTTAATTCTTCCCAAAGAAAGCTATACAATTCAACGAAATCTTAATAAAAATCCCATTGGATTGTTTGAGGAACTCAACAAACTCATTCCAATATTTATATGGAAAACAGGGGTTCATGAATAAATCAATTTTGAAAAGTAAAAGCAGAGTAGCAACTTTTCCCACCAGATATTAATATATACTACAAAACCAAAGTGATGAAAATAGAATGGCTCTGCTTAGGAACAGACTAATATACAAACAAAACAGAATAGAGAGCTCAGAAATAGACCCATACATATATGGGAATTTGATAGATGATAAAGGTGGTACTACAAAGGGATGTAAAGGAGATGGTCTGAAGAAAACTAGGTCATTATGTGGAAAAATACATCTGAATCCCTCCAGTTGGAGTGGAGAACTAAATGTGAAAGTTAAAATTATAATGTTATAGAAGAAAATATGACTTAGGATGGGAAAAGACTTTATGAATAAGGTTCAAAAGCCCAAATCATAAAGCATATGAAATAAAATGAAGTTAAATAAAAAAATTAAGGATTTCTGTTCAATAAAAAAAACTACAGACAAAATTATCAGATATATAACAGATTGAGAGTAGATATCTGTAAAGGATTAGTATCTAGTTTATAGAAAGAACTGCCAAAAAAACCAAAAAAACAAACCACACATCTGCCAAGAAATAGGCAAAAAGATATAAATAGGCAATTCACAGAAGGGAAAGTCCAAATAGCCATTTCAACAAATAAATGAAATCCTCTGGTAATCAGAAAAGTGCAAATTAAAA
This sequence comes from Myotis myotis, assembly GCF_014108235.1. Classification (NCBI taxonomy): domain Eukaryota; kingdom Metazoa; phylum Chordata; class Mammalia; order Chiroptera; family Vespertilionidae; genus Myotis; species Myotis myotis. The sequence goes on from NW_023416357.1 coordinate 41,428,857, forward strand.
CAACAATGAAATACCTCTTTACATTCACAAAAATGGCAAAAAATACAAGAGTGACTAACATTATGTATTAGGATGTGGAGGACACAGAACTCCTGTGCACTGTTGGTGAGAGGGTAAAGGTATACAGCCATTCTGGAAAACCATCAAGTGGAACATAGTGAAATCAAATGTTTGCCCTATAAACCAAAAATCACATTCCTTGCTACCTATCCCAAAAAAATGAGTGCACAGGTCAATAAAATGGCACGAACAAGGCTCGCTTTTTCATTGTGCTATTGATTGTGTTAATAGAGAACTGGATGCCGAAACCGGTTTGGCTCAGTGGATAGAGCGTCGGCCTGCGGACTGAAGGGTCCCGGGTTCGATTCCGGTCAAGGGCATGTACCTGGGTTGCGGGCACATCCCCAGTGGGGGATGTGCAGGAGGCAGCTGATCGATGTTTCTCTCTCATCGATGTTTCTGACTCTCTATCTCTCTCCCTTCCTCTCTGTAAAAAATCAATAAAATATATTTAAAAAAAAAAAAAAAAAAAAAAAAAAATAGAGAACTGGAGATAACTTAGATGTTGACAACTAGTGGACTAAATAATATGTGGTATACATATATCTTGAAATACTATGCAGCGCTTAGTATATTATTAATTACTAATATTATAACTAATAAAATTAATAATATTAATTTTTAAAACATTTTAATCAAATACTATTTATGTAAAAGAAATAGACATGAAACATTTTATAAGGACAGATTTATATTTAAGGACATAAACCACACAAGTGAGAGTGGGTATTCATATAGACAGAAAGGAGGTAATGGGACTGATGAATAGAGATATAGAGCTACAGTAAAACAAAAACCACCTCCACCCCCCAAACAGAAGGGCCGCCCATGGGCCCATGTTGTTGATGTTCTGTGAACTAAGGAGTATGATTAAGTACAAAATAATAACTAAAAATACAGATTACAAAATCAAAAAATAGTGAATAACGCCAAGAGGTATGCTTCGCAAGGACAAAAGCCTGAGACCAAAGGCTGCGACCTTCTCTGCTACTCCAGGTCTTCCTTAGCTACGTTCCCACACCCTCACGGACCGCCCTGCCCCCAACAGTCGGCGGGAAGTGCGCATGCGCACGGTGAGGCCCTTCCCGCTCCCCGTCGCTTCTCTTCCGGCTTCGGCCCCGCCCACCGCGGGCGCTGTCGTTTCCGGTTCAGCTCAGGAACAGCCAGCCGAAACGCTTTGGGCCTTCGCTTCTTAGGTCCTCCCACTTCTCTAAACGCTCCCGCGACTGCCTCGGTCGCTGGGGAAGGTATTTACCAATAAAGTTTTACTATTTCAAAGCCGGGCGGATTGGGCTGGGTCCAACCGCCTTCCCCTGGCAGTTCCTCTCGGCTTCTGGCTTCGAGCTTCAGGCCGTCATGGCCAGGGGCCGCCGAGGCCGGGCGGGTTTGAGGCCGCCTTTCGCTGCCCACGCACTCGCGTGGCTCCTGGGGCCGCCGGCGTCCACCTCGGTCTGAGCGCAGCCCCTCGGCGCCCACGGGCCGCCTCGCGCCGGACCCCATGGCGTCCGAGGCGCCGTCTCCTTCGTTGTCTCCATCGCCACCCACCTCCCCTGAGCCGGAGCTGGCCCAGCTGAGGCGGAAGGTGGAGAAGTTGGAACGCGAGCTGCGGAGCTGCAAGCGGCAGGTGCGGGAGGTGGAGAAGCTTTTGCACCACACGGAGCGGCTGTACCAGAGCGCCGAGAGCAACAACCAGGAGCTCCGCACCCAGGTGCGCGGTCCGCCGGCCCTGCGCCCCGCCCCGCCCCGCCCCGGCCTTCGAAGCCACTGATCCCCTAGCACTTGAAAGAAATAAAAGTTCAGTGCGATTAAAATTCCACGTGCATTTGGAGCAAACCTAAGAGTTCCGGCTACTCGGTTTAGATAAGCGCGCGAGCAGAAGTTCCGGCTGGTGTGCACTGAACTTCATTCTCGGCATTGCCCGCTGGCAGCAGGCACATGGAGTACCTTCCAGGTCACCTTTGGGGTTTCTTAAAGCGCCGGACTGTCATCAGAATCCCCCCTGTCACTAGATGTGCGAACTGACCCTGACCCTCGGCTGCCCATGAAAAAGAATGCTAGCACCGCCCAGGTGCAGGTTCAACCCATTTAAGCGTGAACAAGCCGGTGGTCATTCTGGGCGTTTATCATTTTGAGTTTTCTGTTGGAAGTAGGGAAGATAGAACTTCCTTTGCTAGAGACCGAGCAGCTAACTTCATTTTTATAAAATACATTAAGGACAGATATTTAAACTGCCACACTTTAAAAAGAAAAACTTTTAAAGAGGAGCAGAATGCTTTTTTCCAACTTGATTTGTTTGGCGGTTGCACCGTGTCCTGATAAGTTATTTTCACATAATTATTAATTTCAATTAAACTGTTGTCTAGTCCTTTGTAATATATGGGATACCATTGCTAAAACCACATATGTAGTCTGAACCCTAAAATGTCATCAAACTTTGATATGCCTTATTATCAAATGATCTATGAAAAGAACTGCTGAGTTGCAATGACTTGGTGTGCCCATTGCATAGTTATTGACATTATGCTATTATAGAAAATTTGGATTTGTTTATTCAACTAGTTTTTGAACACCTGTCATGTTTAAGGACTGTGCTAGGAAACTACAAATATTGTTAAAAAACCTTGGGGGGAGGGGAGCAAAATATGACAGCCTTTTAAAAAAACTTTTTATAATTTCCAATTGTTCAAGTAATGCCTGCTTTAGAGAGAGATCCTAAAAAACAAATAAACGTGTTTGCTAACCGTTGAAGAGCCAGCATTTGGGTTATTAGTGTTAATTTAAGAGCGGTCTCACATGAAACATTGAAATGGATGGAAAGTCTTGACTCTACTGGCGATAGTCATTACCCCTTACTCTCCTAATCAGCCTCCCCTGGTGGTGGTAGAGTTTGGCTGTTAACTGTCACCCCAAATTACTAAGTATTTTATCTAGAGCAGTAAAAATTGGGTTGAGAATTGAGGGTGAACTGTTAAAAAACATCAGATGCACAGGCTTTGGAGGCAGTATAAACTTGTGCAATTACTTTGTCTCCAGATTTCTCACATATAAAATGGGGATTAGGAAAACTAATTTGTGAGATGGTAGTAAGAATTAATAAAGATGTTACCCAAAGTGACAAATATAGTGCCTAGCACGTAGCAGATACTAAAGAAATGATCTAGCTGACAGTAACAGTGGTGGTGGCAGAGCAGAGCAGAGCAGAGCCGAGACTGGACAAGCAATCCGTAGTCGAGGGTGAAAATTTAAGAAGGCACTGACTCGGGGATAGACACACTACTTGGGGGAAGCTGAGGCGGAGTGCCTTCTTAATTTGCTACCTAGGTGCCTTGCTTGATTCGCCCTAGTTCCAGCCCAGGTTGTATGAGCAGGTCTGATAATTTATGAAGTGCCTAGATCATATATAATCAGTTTTTTATATGTTTTTATTGATCTCAGAGGAAGGGAGAGGGAGAGTAGAAACATCAATGATGAGAGAGAATCGTTGATCACCTGCCTCCTGCACGCTCCCTACTGGGGATTGAGCCCACAACCTGGGCTTGTGCCTTAACCTCCCGGGCCATAGGTTGACATGCAACCACGGAGCCATACCAGCTGGGCTATATATAATCAGTTTTATCCCCTTTCTCTTTTTAAGCTTTATGTATTATTAAAGAAATAGTTAGAAGCTTGTTTTTTAGTTTCTTTCAGGCCTGTAATAGACATCTCACTCTTAAATATTGTCTGAGGTGTATTGAGGAGGCTGCTCCTCATTGCTTATGGCTGTTTCTGCACTCTGTTGCTCTAGCTTTGGCAGTCAGTGAGGCACAGGGAGGATGGATGCCCCTCTGAGGCAGTCACTTCTCTTTTCTTCTGCTGCAGTATTGAGTCATAAGACTACAATTTAAAGGAAAATCATACATTAAAGTACTTTTTAAATTAAATGCATGAGAATTAATGTTTTTCCCCCCTTAATTCTTTAGAGAGAACTGCTGACCAATTAAAATATTAGTATAAAAACATTCTTATTTTTTGGAAATAAAGGATTCCGCTCATAAAGTCCTATTAATTTAGTCTATTTGATTTTCAAAGGGGATATTTTGAGGTTTAGCAAGAGAATATAAGAACAAAAAGCATTTCCCTCTGCAAATGTAAAAGATGAAAGAAAGTAAATGATAGTATTTTCGGTTTTTCTGAAAAGGAAACTGCCTACTATTGGTACTTCTCTAAAAGTTATGCCAAGAAAAAAATAATTATTGTAATTTCAAGAGAATGGTGTGCATGTTTTTAGATTGCTATATGATTTCTTTTTCCTAAAGCCTTGTTTTCTTTTAGGTAGAAGAGCTCAGTAAAATACTCTATTGTGGGAGAAAGGAAGATAATAAGAAGTCTGACGTAGAAGTACAAACAGAGAACCACCCTCCTTGGTCAATCTCAGGTATTTAGTTGATATTGGAGATATCCTAACATCACATTCAAATCATGCTAATATGTAATTTTCACTAAATTTAAAATAGACAAATGTCTCGATAAATAGAGGACTGTTACAAGGTTGTCTTCTTTCCATATGATTACATATTTCATTTTCAGATAATCGATTTGCTCTCCTGATGCGAAAGTAGAAATGCGTTGCATTCCTATAAATACACAGGATTACTACTGTGTCTTTAGTGGTTACATTTACTGAGTAACTTCTGCCGTGCTGTCAGCCATTTACTCTCATATCTGGTCTTCCATGTGACCAGGTGCATGTGTTTTCTTGTTGATGCATTCCACTTAATGTTGTGTTCAGTGACAGTCTCTTAAGCCTTTGTGGGAATGGTGAGCCCACAACCATGACCTCATCAGTGGAATTATGTTGTGAGGCAAAATAACTGAGTAACTGAGTTGTAATAAATAGGGATCAAAAGTTATTTTTCCATTAAGTTTGTCTTAGTTTATTTAGCATATAATTTAGTTAAATTGCTAAACACAGCAATAGCATTAATACTACATATCTGCATGATAATATATTTTTTTAAAAGTCAGCATCATGAGAGATATTTGACAGAGAAATCAACCTTTGACATGTCTTTATTCCATTGACATTTGATATGCAATGATATTAACCTTTGTGGTTAGAAATTGTTAAGAGTTGCTAATTTTTTTTGACAGAATACAACTTACTTACCTATTTTCTTTTTTAGTCTTGCTATGAAAAATAAAAATCTGCTTACCTTTTTAAATTTTTTTAGCTTGACAGCTAGAGTACTTAAAGTGACATTAGAATCAAAGATAAAAGCATCTGCAAATTTATCTGCACTATCAATTTTAATCTGTTAAAATGTGTACAATTATAAAAATATGGTTTGCAGTGTGTACTGTTTTGTGTTCAGTGCCAATATTTTAGAATTCTAAGTCTTTTTTATATACACTATGCTAATATGTATCACAATTTGTTTTTGCTGTAGATTATTATTACCAGACATACTATAAGGATCTTAGTCTTCCAAATAAAGTGACAGAACTTTCAGTTCAGCAAGATCAGGATATCGAAGCTTCTGCTTATAATTTTAAAGACCAGTCACAAGTAGAAAATGATGTGTATGCTGGTACTGATGTAACGGAAAAGGTTGAATGTGGACAAGAGGACCATTTTGCCTTAAATTCACAGGTAATAAAATGCTACTACTACTGATGCCCAAGAACTTGTCCTTCATTATTGTTATTATGCAAATTGACTTCTTTGGTCCATGACAACATATACAAGGGTTGTAAATATTCTGTGTATAATTATGCAGAATATTACACTTTTAGAGAAACAAAAATTGCTCATATATTTGTTTCCTACTTTGTTGTGTTCTAAAATCTGGTGGTGTACATAAACTAAAACAAAGAAAATTTGTCATATTTTGGCTCAATCAAAAAATTTTGTGCAACTACCACAGTAACTTTGTTGACAACAATTTTTTTTTAAAATTCTCACCCAAGAATATGTTTTTATTGATCTTTTTGAGAGAGAGAGAGAGAGAGAGAGAGAGAGAGAGAGAGAGAGAGAAACGGGGATGGAGCGGAAGGAGAGAAACATCAATGTGATAGAGAAACATCGATCAGTTGCCTCCCTTCCATGCCTGACTGGGGACTGAACCCGCAACCTAAGTATGTGCCCTGACTGGGAATCAAACCCACAACCTTTTTGTGTATGGGATGACATTCCAACCAACTGAGCCACCGGCCAAGGCTACACAAAAATTTTTTAATGCTTCCTCTCTGTCATATATCCTGCCATTATAAGTTGGATGTTTTATAATTTTTTTTCTGTAGTTGTGTGTTTGAATCAGGATCCCAGTAAGGTTTATACAGTGCAACTGCTGAGGCTGTGATAAATCTCACATAATCCATAGCTTTCTCTTCCATCTCTCTTCTAAAATGTTTTTTCCCTTTGCACCTATGATTATGGAAGACTCTAGATAGTTTGTCTTAAAGTGTACTTCAGAGTCCATATTTTGTGGATTACTTCCCTATGGTATTAGGTATTTATTTTTGAGAATGGTCAGTGTTTTCAAAACTGAGTCAAAATTTAATTAACTGATAAATATTTTTTAAGTGAATCAAATTATAATTGATAGCCATCCCTTCCATTGCAGAAATTGAAGCCTTATTATTTAAAATAGCTCTTAAGTCTATTTATTATTTCTAATTTTGCTAACTTTAAGTTGTTATAAGAATATTTTTGTCTTATTTGACATGAATTTATCTTACCTAGGAGCCAGCATCTGCATTAGCAACAGAGGATGCATCCTTAGAAGGTTCATCATTAGCTGAAAGTTTGAGAGCTGCAGCAGAAGCTGCTGTATCACAGACGGGATTTAGTTATGATGAGAATACTGGACTGTATTTTGACCACAGCACTGGTTTCTATTATGATTCTGTAAGTATCTCAAACCTTTCAGTACTGTAATTGTATACTTAGATGCTTGATACCAAATATTAAACCCTAAACTGAACTAAGGAAAGCAAGAAGCTGCATTTAAAAATTATGTTTGATTCAAAGGTATTTGATAAGAGTAAAGAATTATAAAATAGCTTGTGATACTATACTTTTAGGTTTACAATTAAGTAAGTTAATTGTGATTATTATAAATTGATGTAATATAAAGGAATGTACAAAAATGTTGGAGTATTAATAAAGGCAGACAACTACATTATTGGAAAATTTAAAGAACCTACACTAACACTTTTTAATAGAATTTATAAGGAAGTGACATTGTTAACTCTAGGCTTGGGGTGAGATTTGTTTGTTTGTTTCAAATACTTTTGAACCATTAGAGGCCACAGGGGGGGTCTTTTTCTTGAATTTTCATTAGCATGTTTATTATTAATATTTTATATTCTTTGGATTTTAAGCATTTCACTTTTACAAAATCAATCTGTTAACAGTGAGAACTAGGAAGGCAGTGTGGAATCAGAAATATAATGGGCCACTGACTAGGACAGAACTAGAAAATTAAGTTCTTGATTTATACAGTGTGATGGCTGTTGAAGTCTAGTACTTAATTGGATTTTTAATCAGGACTTGACAATGATGATGAAACTCACCCACATACCTCAACCTTGGTGGTCTAGGCATGTGATCTGAATTATAGAGTCTAATGCCCAAAAGTGGACCAGGTATTCACTATTCCAGTTCTGGAAGTATTGTTAACTAACCTAGGGAACATAATGATATTGCTAAATATCTTAAATAGGGATTTCATGAGCTAGTTTGCACTTAGTATATGGACTTTGTAAATCCTTTGTATAGAGAGGGTTTTCTTTCACTGGAGTATGCTTATAGATAATGCTAGTTAATATCTAGAAAACTAATGTTTAAATGCTTATTTCTAAAGAGAGTAAGCTATTCTTTATTTGGTTTCTAAGAAAATACAGAGTTTCTGAGTATATGACATTGTTCTTGATCATTCTTTTACCTTCCTTTCTGTATCTTTCCTATGGACATTCTGTAAATGGTTATTTACATTCTGCAGGTTATATGTATCAGTAAAATAGGGACCTAGTTGTTTTGCCATTTTTATTGTGCTAATTTTCATCTTTTAATTAAATAAAAATTTAAATATGTCTTTGAAAATGCCTATATTTTGGACTGAAGGACATGCCAGATTAAAAGGTTTGAGTTTTAAACATTCTGTTATCACTAGAAATAAGATTAGAGCACAGTCATTCAGTGTTTTAGTTACGTGAAATATAGCATTAAAAATATTTTTGTAAGAAATCTACAAAATGGATTAAAGACAATAAATTGCAATAGTATCAACAGTTGGAAAAATAAACTATCTTTTTCAAGAAGTTATAGTTTAATCTCAGTATGTCATAAGAGGTTTGATCTGCATGGATTTCTGATGAAAAGAAAATACAAGCTTTTAATTAAGTCTTGATTATAGAATATTGGCCAATATCTAAAAAATATAGATTGCATAATTTTATCTTTCTAGTTTTCATCTATAATTTGCCAAATTTATTTTTGTGTGGCTGCTTTACTTTTTTTTTTTTAAGTCTTTAGATACTGTAGAATCAATTAAGTGAAGATGATTTTTTAATCAATTTCTTTGTGTAAAAAGTTATGGACTTAACTTTATTTCCAAGTTTTTCTACAAGACTTTTAGTCATGAACATTAAAAGGCAAATCTTTGTTTTATGACATTGAGAAAAGGGCTCAGCGGTTTATAGTACCAAACCATTATTGTGTAATTTTAAGGATAACGAGTCTGTAATTGCTTCCATGTGCTCAGCTTTTTCTGGTGCATGCCTTAGTTTTCATAACTTCTAAAAGGCTTCTTGTTACAATTTTTTGTTGATGTATTAAGTTGAACCATATGAAATTGCTGTTTCTGCAAGTTAAAAAAGTGGTGAAATGTTGGTAATTTTATGATTCAATTTAATATTTAAATGTTCACAGTTTTTCACCCCAGGAAAATTAGAGCAGCTATTGAATGGTGAAGTATTTTGAAAAATTACATATTTTTGAAAACACCTATATTTTGGACTGAAGGACATAACAGATTTTTCTTTTAAAAAAAGTTTTTATGGGTTTTAGAGTGAGAAAAAGGTAGAGGGAGAGGGGGGAGAGAGAGTGAGAGCGATATCGATGGGAGAGAAACTTTGATTGGCTGCCTCCTGCTTGCCCCTTACTGAGGATTGAGCCCACAATCCTGGCATGTGCCCTGACCTGGAACAGAATCAGTGACCTCTCGCTACATGGAATGATGCGCAACCAATTGAGCCACTCCTGCCAGGGCCAAGCATTTTTCATTGTGATATTTTAATTACTGTCTTCAGAAAATACTGTAGTTCTTAAAAGAAACAAACATTTACTATATTTGAATATGTTTGACATTTCTGTTGTTTATTTTTCTATTTTATCTTATATAAATAGCACTTACTGTTTTGATTTTAAAAGGAAAATCAACTATATTATGATCCTTCCACTGGAATTTATTACTACTGTGATGTGGAAAGTGGTCGATATCAATTTCATTCTCGAGTAGATTTGCAACCTTATCAGACTTCTGGCACAAAACAAAGTAAAGATAAAAAGTTGAAGAAGAAAAGAAAGGATCCAGATTCTTCTACAGCAAATGAGGAAAAGGTATTGTCTTCTAATTTTTAAAATTAACATAATGGTGATGTAGTTAAGTCAAAATTTTTGATGAAACTGAAAATCATTCAGTAACTGCATTTCAAACATATCCATTAAAGTAACAAGGTATCAGAATCTATTAATTAAGGAGCGTTTGTTTACATTGGTCTGTTTCACAAATTCTCAGTCACTAGAAGTCAAGGAATTTCTTAAAAGTTTGAAGGAGGTATATTTAGGGCAGATAAGATACTCAAGTTACATAATTTGGAAGAAGAACTTTCAGACCCTTGGTTGATAAGATGATGTCAGGGCACAATTCACAATAAAACAAAAACATAGTTTATAAGTAGATGTATATAAAAATTCTGCTTTCTTAGTCACTTTGAGCAATTTCTTACCTATATTATGTTAGCAAACATTTAAAAAAATCCATTTCTGGCAAATATAGAGTAGATACATTTTCATTAGTAGTGTAAATTGGAATCTTTTTGGAAAATAGATTGGTTGTATCAATAACTGTAATAATGTTGATATTTTTTAATTGGAAAATCTCATTTCTGGTAATTTATTGTCTATATACTAATATATGAAAGTCTAAGCAACCAGCGGAGTGGCTGGTAGTTATGACATGAACTCACCACCAGGGGGCAGATGCTCAGTGCAGGAGTAGAAACCACAGGCATGGAAACATGGAACAGACTGATGAATCTCAGAGGGAAGAAGGGAGGGGGGGAGGGTGGGAAGAGATTAACCGAAGGTCTTATATGCATTCTAGAGGGCCAGTGCACGAATGCACCTGTGGGGTCCCTTGGCCTGCCTGCACCCTCTCTCAATCCAGGACCCCTCAGGGGATGTTGGACTGCTGGTTTCGGTCTGATCCCCACAGGCCAGGCTGAGGGACTCCACCTGCTGGAGGGATCCTGCTCACTCTGCAGATGCCCTTTAAGCCCCTGTACCACCCCAGGTGCGGCTGGCCGGGGAGGAACCGTGGGAGGTTGGCTCCAGGGCATGTCCAGCCCGTCTCCCCCAGTCCAGCCCCGCCAGCCACCTTCTAATTAATTTCCTTTCAATGTGCACGAATCTGTGCACCAGACCTCAAGTTATTTTATAAATCCAAAGAAAGAAAAATGCCTTTGTTTAATCATATAGCAATATTTATAAAATCAAAGAAAGTTAATAATTCAAATGACCCAAAAGATATTAATTAAGAAAATGATAATACATTTAATTGGAAAAGCATTATTTATGACTTAAAATGGTAGTTGTAAAGAGTGAGGGGAATTTTTTAAAAAAATATGTTTTTATTGATTTCAGAAAAGAAGGGAGAGGGAGAGAGAGATAGAAATATCAATGATGAGAGAGAATCGTTGATCGGCTGCCTCCTGCATGCCCCCTGCTGGGGAACGTTCTGCAACCTGAGCATATGCCCTTGACTGGAATTGAACCTGGGACCCTTCAGTCTGCAGGCTGATGCTCTATCCACTGAGCAAAATCAGCTAGGGCAGAGTGAGGGGAATTTTAAAAGTACGTTAAATTGGAAAAAGGAAAATAACAAAAAAGTTACTAATGCTTGCTCTTAATGTGTTTCTGCTCACTTCACAGATAAGGTTGATGGTTTATAGGCAGGAAAGGAGGCTTATTGTGAATTCTGGCAACTATTTGATACTTTACTCTTAAGATATTATCTCATGTTTTCTCTTCTTCACCAAGGGGAAAATATTTTTAAATGTATAATACCGAAGTTCAAAGATGGAATTGGTTTTTTGTTGAATTTATCTTCTGTTCTTTGTTTGATTTGTTATTTCTCTACTGTTTTCACAGAGTACATAAGAATTAAAGAATATGTGACTAAAATACTAAAAATGATTTTTCTCTTTGCTCTCAAGAATTATGTTTTAATCACTCCTACTTGTTACTAGTGGTTGAACCGTTTGAGAAGATAGGTTGTAAAATTACTTCTGCCTAGCAATAAGAAAAGAACATATACCTATCATCAAAAGGCCTTCCCTGACAAACTAGAGAATGACATTTGAAAGCATTCGGTGAGATTTTGGTTTAGTTTAGCTCCCATAACTGCTTAGCTCTGTTTTTATTTTATTTTTTAATCCTCACCCGAGGACATGCTGAAAGAGAGAGAGAGAGAGAGAGAGAGAGAGAGAGAGAGAGAGAGAGAGAGAGAGAAAGGAAAGAAAGAAGAAGGAAGGAAGGAAGGAAGGAAGGAAGGAAGGAAGGAAGGAAGGAAGGAGAGGAAGAGAGAAAGAGAGAAAGAGAGAAAGAGAGAAAGAGAGAAAGAGAGAAAGAAAGAAACATCAATCAACTGCCTTTCATAGGCGCTCCAACTGGGAATTGAACCGCAACTCTTGGGTGCACAGGATGATGCTCAACCACTGAGCCACTCTGACTGGGACCATAAATGCACCTTTTTATCATCCTTTGAAAATATGTGAACTCCAGGACAGGGACTTGGGAAAAAATTCTGATGAAATTTTGAGAATTCCTTGAGAATTCTAAAAGGTAGTTGTGAAGCATGGGAGACCAGTTAAGACATCATCACCTCTTCTTTGTTTTTTAAGGTACTCGTGAGCCTCATTCTTTGTAGATGGAGGGTATGTGGAAAGAAGAGAGTAGAGTGAGGTGATTGGAGTAATTAACTTGAAATATGCATTTGTACCTCAATGCCTACACGTAGGCCCCCTTATCTCTGAATGTTTAACATTCTGGCAAATAGTTTTTTTTTAAAGTAGCACCTCTGGCAGTTTCACTCATTTTCCCCTTGCGTATGCTGTCCTATAAGCAGTAATAAAAAAATACACGACTGGAAACTGCTTTTTATTTTTAATTTTTATTTTTTTAAATATATTTTATTGATTTTTTACAGAGAGGAAGGGAGAGAGATAGAGAGTCAGAAACAAAGATGAGAGAGAAACATCAATCAGCTGCCTCCTGCACATCCCCCGACTGGGGATGTGCCCACAACCAAGGTACATGCCCTTGACCGGAATCGAACCTGGGACCTTTCAGTCCGCAGGCCGACACTCTATCCACTGAGCCAAACTGGTTTCGGCTGGAAACTGCTTTTTAAAAAGAATATTTAGATAGGAAAATTCTTTGTTATAATTCACAATGGCCTTTAAAGCTCATAGTTGTTCAGCTCCTTGCCCTTGTTCTTGTCCTTTGTGAGTTTGTAGTGCTGGAAGTGTATATAGTTTATTACACTGTGAGTGCTGAGCCAGTCTCCAAACTGAATTTATGCTACTGTTAAAATATGTGTTTAAGATGCTCTCATATTTTATAAAATAACAGAAGAATATATGAATTCACTTCATCATGTGGCTGTAAGGTAGAAAGAAAATTCATTGTGTTACAAACCAAAGAAATAAGGGGAACATAATAACTCTATGCTTTTTCTATGGTTAAAAGAATAGATTTGTTGATTTATCAAAAGGCATGCCCAATATAATTGTATAATCTATATATGTAAAACCCTAATATGCAAATAGACCAAATATGGAACAGCCAAACAACCAGTCGCTATGACATGTGCTGACCACCAAGGGGTGCATGCAGAACATGGCCGGCGTTGGCCTTGGCGGGATGGTGGAGCAGGTGAGCCGGGGCACCAGACCAAGGCAGGGCTTCGGTCACTGTCATTGGGGCGAGCCTCTGGTGGTTACCGAAAACTCCTTGCTCCCGTGTGCCACGGTCCTTCCTGGTGCTTGCACCTGCTGCTGGCGCCAGCCCCACTCACACCCTCTGCCAGTGCCAAAGCTGCCGCTTGCACCCGCTGCCAACGCCTGGTGCCGGCCCTGATCACTCGGTGCCATCAGCGGGTGTGAGCAGCAGCTGCTGGTCCCGATCACCCCTGAGGACTTCTCCACCTCCCCCTGCTCCTGAGGGGTGATCAGGGCAGCAGCCGCTGCTCGCACCTGCTGACAGCATGGGCCCCAATCGCTCCACACCATCAGCGGTGGGAGTGGGGCTGGCGCCGTCAGCTTGTGGGAGCGATGGTGGCGGGGGAGGGGATGCCGGCAGATGGGACCAGGGGCTGCAGTAGGAAGGGCTGGGTGTGGGCGTGGAGGATGGGCCGAGACTTCCTGTGCCCACTGCAGGCTCGCAGCCCAAGTTCCTTTCAAGGTGCACGAATTCGTGTACTGGGCCCCTAGTAAATTATAAAAGGCTTATGCTAGGTAATTTGGAATTTTGGAATAAAAGGGATATAACTGACTAATCTGCACATTAAGCTGTTGTGTATTATCAAATCAACTCTATAAAGTGCTAATTTTTAAAAAAATATGCTTGTATTTTTAGAGAGAGAGGAAGGGAGAGGGATAGAGAGATAGAAACATTGATGAGAGAGAAACATCATTGATCAGCTGCCTCCTGCACACCCCCTACTGGGATTGCCCTGCAACCCAGGCATGTGCCCCGACTGGGAATCTACTAGTAACTGGTGATCTCTTGGTTCTTGGGTTACCGCTCAACCACTGACCCACACTGGCTGGGCTATCAAGTGCTAAATTTTAGCAAAACTATTCTGCTACATTAGGTACATTTGGATTTTTAAATCCCTGCTGTAATGAAAGCCAACTCTGTATTTTATGTAACTTGATAATTGGTTAAAAGTTCAAAACAAAATTTAGGGTAGATGTATTCTCCAGGCCTTCACTTGGTCCAGTAAGGTAGCCTCTAGCTACATGTGGCTATTGAGCACTGGAAGTATAGCTGGTAAGTATAAACCACATTCAATTTTGAAAATAGTACAAAAAAACCTATGTAAAATATTTCATTGGTAGTTTTTATATTGATTAAATGTTAATATATATTAAATGTTAATATTTTGTAAATACTAGGTTAGATAAAGTATTAAAATGAATTTCACTTGCTTCTTTTTACCTTTTTAATGTGGCTATTAGAAAATTTTAATTATAAATATGGCTTGCATTATTTTTTTGTTGGGACAACATTGGTCTAGACCAGTGGTCGGCAAACTCATTAGTCAACAGAGCCAAATATCAACAGTACAACGATTGAAATTTTTTTTTTTTTTAAATATATTTTATTGATTTTTTACAGAGAGGAAGGGGGAGAGAGAGAGAGTCAGAAACATCGATGAGAGAGAAACATCGATTAGCCGCCTCCTGCACATCCCCCACTGGGAATGTGCCCACAACCCAGGTACATGCCCCTGACTGGAATCGAACCTGGGATCCTTCAGTCTGCAGGCCGACGCTTCATCCACTGAGCCAAACCGGTTTCGGCTGAAATTTCTTTTGAGAGCCAAATTTTTTAAACTTAAACTATATAGGTAGGTACATTGTTATTAGCTTAATTAGGGTACTCCTAAGGCTTAGGAAGAGCCACACTCAAGGGGCCAAAGAGCTGCATGTGGCTCGCGAGCCGCAGTTTGCCGACCACGGGTCTAGACTGTCACTTGGTCCAAATAATATGTGACAGTTAGGATGCTGAAAATAGATAAGAAGAGAGAATTGGGATAAATTGTAAGCATAGTCTGTATCACTTGGTAATTGATTTCATGTGGTGGTTAAAGGGATGTCAAAGATAACTAAGATTTTTTTTTTTGGATGCTAAATGGATGGTAATAAGTTTAATCAAGAAAGGGAACATGAGCAGAAAAGGGGGTACAGATAATAGCTATTGTTATCTCACTGTACATATATCTTCACTAATTCATTGTAACATTTAGCATTATAAGATGGTCATGTTTAAGATTATCCTTCCCACCCACCTTTTTCCAGGATTTGAATTCAGAAGATCAAAAAGCATCCAGTGTTGAACATATAAACTGCAGTGAGGGAGAAGATTGTGCAAATGTGAAAAAGAAGGCCAAAGTTGACATTCATTACAAAAATAGTTCCCATGAATTCACTGTTCCAGTTATCGGAAAGACTATAGAATTTCCTCTTAATGAAAACACCTATAATTCGACTTCATTTAAAGATGAGAAAATCATAGAGACTGATAGTGAGCCAGAAGAAGGTGAAATTACAGACTCTCAGACTGAGGACAGTTATGACGAAGACATTACCAGTGAAGACAATGTAACTGCAGAAGATACTGAGGATGAAGGTGAGTAAATAATTATTATTTAATTTCACACAAATAACTCAGTCTGGTTATTGTAAACATAGCAACAGTGTTAAAAATGTTAGTATAATATATCTGCCAAAAATTAAACATTGTTTTAAATTGATTATTTTCATGAAATCATTGAAAATTTTGTGGGCCGCCATTGCTTATTCTTAGTGAGTAGAATGTAAATAAATGACTCTTGAACCTTAAGTTTCATTGCATTGAATGGCCTCGTCAATAGAACACCAAACCAAGTTACCTATGCCCTAATCCTTTTTTTTTTTTTTTAAATATATTTTATTGATTTTTCACAGAGAGGAAGGGAGAGGGACAGAGAGTCAGAAACATCGATGAGAGAGAACCATCGATCAGCTGCCTCCTGCACATTCCCCACTGGGGATGTGCCCGCAACCAAGGTACATGCCCTTGACCGGAATTGAACCTGGGACCCTTGAGTTCGCAGGCCGATGCTCTATCCACTGAGCCAAACCGGCCAGGGCGTAATCCTAAAGTATGTATTAAGTCTGTTTTAGTGGTTTAGATATTTATAGCACACTTTTATAATTGAGAGGGGGAGAGCAAATTGCCTTTAAAAAATGTAGTCCATGAATTCAACTATATAGGTATTATATAAATCTGTTTTTTTTACTTGAGGATATAAAGACATACTTTTAAAACCCAGGATTTCATATTAGGGCATATGAGTTTATTTTGTTCTTAATGAAATTACTTATATTTTAAAAAAGGGTAGACTCAATTCTTCTAACTTAATATAAACATACTTGTTTGTGACATTTTTAAATTCCAAGACCTTAAAAGAGAGTTATTTTACAATTGTGATATATGCTGACTTTGCTGAATACCTTTAGTTTGATCACTTTACATTGGTAACAGTGTTAAGCCTTACTAATTATATGTCATATACGTACGAGGATTTAAGAAGGTTGTTTAAAGCAGAATTAAGACTTTTGATTAATAAATTTTTATTTTATGGATACCTCCTACTATCCCTAGACATGTCTCATTTTTTTTCCATAGCATTTGGTTAATATTTACCCACTTGTTTCTTTGACAGATGAGGAAAAAATTTGGCCCCCTTGTATTAGAGTAATTGTTATTAGATCACCAGTGTTGCAGACAGGATCACTTTTTATCATTACAGCTGTAAACCCTGCTACCATTGGAAGGTAAAATGTTTAATATTATTATATTTGTCTTATTTTAGTGGATTGTACATTTCTTGAGCAGTTATCATGTTACTTGTTACTTGAGAACTTGTGCATGGTACCCAAAAAATATTACTGGCACTTACTTACCTTTGTCACTTGGTTTTGGAAATCAGTTGAGGGTATGACTTCGTAGTCCCAAAAGTGGACTGCCTATATAAAGAGATAAAAATCTCAATGATACCTTTCACAGAGACTTTTGTCAATTTTCTTACCTTTTGTACTGCCTTTTTTAGGTTTAAATTACTTACCTACACTCAGTATTGGCCTCTTTCTCTGCTTCTTTTCCTTTACCCCTTTGTACCTTATAATCAGCTTGCTAGAGAGGTAGGTAGGTTTTAATCATGAATAAGATAATTTCCTTTCTTTCTAACTGGAAAAATAATCTATCCTTACTTAATTCAGATTCTATGCAATACCTTAATTTTAAATTCTTAGAGAATAGTACATACCTTTTATATGTAGTAATAGAAATGGGAGCATAGTCAAGTCAATAGATCTGGAATAAATAATTGACATTAGTATGAAGGATATTTTGTCTCACTGAATGTTTATTAGCCTGGGATATATGTACCAAAGAATAAAAGTATTTCTGGAACCTTTCAAGTAGGAAATTTAGAGTATGATTAAGGAAACTGGTCTTAGTGTGATAGACTTGCATTTTAACATATCTTTTGTTTGTTTGTTGTTTAAAGTATTACATGTGTCTCCTTTTTCCCCTATTGACACCCCACCCCGGCCACTCCCATCCCCAAAGGTCAGGCCCCCAGTGCCCCAGTGTCTGTGTCCATTGGTTATGCTAATATGCATGCATACAAGTCCTTTGGTTGGTCTCTAATGCCCCCCCCCCTTGCCTCTTGTCTCTGGATCTATTTTTGTTCATCAGTTTATGTTGATCATTATATCCCACATATGAGAGAGATCATGTGATATTTATCTTTCTCCAACTGGCTTATTTCGCTTAGCATAATGTTCTCCAGTTCCATCCATGCTGTTGCAAATGGTACGAGTTCCTTCTTTTTTATAGCAGCGTGGTATTTCATCATGTAGATGTACCACAGTTTTCTAATCCACTCATCTGCTGATGGGCACTTAGACTGTTTCCAAATCTTAGCTATTGTAAATTGTGCTGCTATGAACATAGGGGTGCATATGTCCTTTCTGATAGGTGTTTCTGGTTTCTTGGGATATATTCCTAGAAGTGGGATTACTGGGTCAAATGGGAGTTCCATTTTTAACTTTTTTAGGAAACGCCATACTGTTCTCCACAGTAGCTACACCAGTCTGCATTCCCACCAGCAGTGCACGAGGGTTCCTTTTTCTCCACATCCTCACCAGCACTTGTCGTTTGTTTATTTGTTGATGATAGCCATTCTGACAGGTGTGAGATGGTAGCTCATTGTTGTTTTGATTTGCATCTCTCGGATAATTAGTGACTTTGAGCATGTCTTCATATGTCTCTTGGCTTTCTATATGTCTTCTTTCGAAAAATGTCTATTTAGGTCCTTTGCCCATTTTTTGATTGGATTGTTTATCTTCCTTTTGTTAAATTATATGAGTTTTCTGTAAATGTTGGAGATTAAACCCTTATCTGAAATAGCATTGGCAAATATGTTCTCCCATTCATTGGGCTTTCTTGTTTTGTTGATGGTTTCTTTTGCTGTGCAGAAGTTAGTATATTTTTTTTTAAACATTATCTTTTAAAACAAATAAAATATTTTTAAAAATTATTTTCATGTCTCTAAGTGCTGCATTTACATATGCTCCATAAATTATTAAAGACATGTTTCTTAACTGCAGAGAAAAAGATATGGAGCATACTCTCCGAATCCCTGAAGTTGGTGTCAGTAAGGTAAGCTCTTTGATTTTACAAATACAGCACGTTGATATAATTTTATAAGACATCATTATAGCAGAAAGCTTACTTTTTCCCATTTAATAGAAAGGTTAATAGTCAATGTAGTAATGCTAATGAAAGTAATGCAGATTTGTTTGTTCCACTGCTTGAGAAAATAAAAACTAACAACAATTTGAATGAACTAAATTATGTTTGATTTTTAAAAATCTGGAGCAAGAGTAGAGAAAATGTGGACTAATTTAGGTACATGAAGTAATACCAATTTAACAGGTATCTATTGAGTGAGATAAATATGCTAGATATTATGACAGTTCAAAAATGAACCAGACCTAGATTCAGGCTACTTTTAGTTGATGCTTACTTAGAGTCCAGAGTATTTTATAACCCTGGAACAATATATTCTTTCCTAGTTGAGCCTCTAATGGTTTCTTTCAGGAAAAAGAACAGTTGAGTTTTCAAAACAATAAGGACAGAGTTACAACTTAAATCACAAGTAAAAAAGCAAAAAGGTATAGCTTCTGAGAGTCTATACTTCATATTTATCTTTTTTGTTCTGTATTTCCTGTTGTTTTTCTTCCTCTCTTCTATGACTATAATCTTTCCGCCTTTTTTGTTTTTCTTTTTTGACCTTTGATCATTCCCATTTTGTTTCTATTTAATGGGATTATAATATGGATCTAAGGTATATATTTTATATGATTTTTTTTTTTTGAATGAAATTTCTCACAATTACTTTGGACGTCCAGTTATTTTTACTGAGTTTGGACTCATTCAGAGAGAAGTAAATCCTCATAATCTTAACTCTGACCAAATTATCTTGCTTTTTAACTTTCCTGTGAACCTTTATTCTTTTGCCCCCAAAGAAAACCCAGTCTGTAACTTAAATAGCAAAGAACTCCTTCCCCCACGCCAGTCTAAAAACACAGGTTTTCAGTGGTGGCATTTCTGCCTTTTCTTTCTTTCTTTTAAACTAACATGTCCACTGGTGGGGTAAATAATCTGTTAACTATGAAATAAGTTTGACAATATATATTATATCACACATATCCAGGTAGATAAAAAAATTAAATCCTCCCACCCCCCCACCCACCCGCTACACACACACACACACACACAAACAAACACAAACATACGCACTTTGTATTACTATTAGGGAAAAAAACAGAAACAAGTATTTTACCACTGGATAAAAGATTTCATAAGTTAAAAGAAAAGGGGGAAAAATCATAGATGACAGGACAATTTTAAGTAATTTAAGTTTGAAGTTCTTTATATATTAAGAAAATTTAAAAGGCAAACTAGGATAGTCAGAAAAATATGACAAAATATATCTCCTTTACATTTTAAATGTTCATACAAATTCACTTTAAAACCCCACTATGATACCAATAGATAATTAAAGGACATAAACAATTCACAGTAAACAGAATATCATGGTTATTCTATGAAAACCAATTTTTCTCATAATTTAAGAAATACAAATGAAGCCAAGATGTCTGTTTTCATTCATCATATTTACTAAATATCACTCCTATTGGGAGCATAATTTAGAACAGCTTTTTGGAATAAGGTTCCAAGTCAGGAGACTTGAAAATATTTAAATTCTTTGATATACTTATTATCTAAACAACCCAACTGAATAAAACATATGAAGGGCATGTAGAGGAAATTTACAGAATAGGAAACCCATATGGTTAATAAGTATAAGAAAAGGTTTCAGCTTCAGTAGTAATCAGGGATGTGCAAATTAAAATCACAGTGATGAGATTTAATTCCACACCTATTATGCTTGGAAAAACAAAATTCTGACAATACCAAGTGTTAAGTCTATTAGAACAACAAGAATTCTTATTGGCTGCTGATGGGAATATAAATTGGTACAACCACTTTGGAAAACAATATGGCAGTATTTAATAAAGTTTAAGATTTGCATATACTATTGCTTAGTAATTTTATTCCTAAGTGTATACTCCAGAGAAACACTTGTATTGTCCACAAGAAGATTTAATGTACAAGAATGTTCATAGAAACACTTAAAAAAAATTTTTAACCTTAGGGGAAACTTGGATATCCATTATCAGAAGAATATGTAGATTGTGGTGCGTTTATACAATCGATTACCATTCAGCACAGTGGTACAACTGTGCACAACACCTGGATGTACCTTATAAACTAATATTTAACCAAAGAGGCAAAAATAAAAGAAATATGTACAGTAGCATACATTTGCCAGAACTCATCAGCCTATACATTTAAGGCCTATGCATTTCCTGTATATAAATTACATCTCAATTAAAAATTCATACAGTATGACTCTCATATCAAGTTCTGAACTAGGCAAATAAACATGTATTGTTTATGGATACATAGATATGTGGTAAAATTGTAATGAGATGTGTCATCCTATCTAATAAAAGAGAAACATGGTAATTAGCGTACGACCACTACCCTTCCCATTGGCTAATCAGGGCGATACGCAAATTAACTGCCAGCCAAGATGGCGGTCGGCAGCCAGGCAGCTGGAAGCGAACATGAGGCTTGCTTGCTTCAGTGACGGAGGACTCCAACGTTCCCCGCCTGCCTTCCTGGCATCTGAGCTTGCAGTTTGAAACATTGTAACAAATATAGAAGCTAAATAAAACCCCAGAAACCTGCTTTCAGCGAGCTGGGATCTCAGAGCTGGAGTTATACATTGTTTCGATTATAGAACCCAAACAAACCAGATACCTTCTTTCAGCAGCAGAGGCCTCAGAGCTGGAGCCAGAGCTAAAGCTGGCCCAGAATAAAAAAAAAAAGAAGAAGAAAAAAAGGAGCGGTTGGGAGCTTCAGTCACCCGCCAGCCTGAAAACAGCCCTCAGCCCCTCACCCAGACTGGCCAGGCACCCCAGTGGGGACCCCCACCCTGAAGGGTGTGTGACCAGCTGCAGCCATCATCCCCTCATCCAGGCTGGCCAGGCATCCCAGTGGGGACCCCCACCCTGAAGGGTGTGTGACCAGCTGCAAACAGCCATCATCCCCTCATCCAGGCTGGCCAGGCATCCCAGTGGGGACCCCCACCCTGAAGGGTGTGTGACCAGTTGCAAACAGCCATCATCGCCTCATCCAGGCTGGCCAGGCACCCCAGTGGGGACCCCCACCCTGAAGGGTGTGTGACCAGTTGCAAACAGCCATCATCCCCTCATCCAGGCTGGCCAGGCACCCCAGTGGGGACCCCCACCCTGATCCAGGACACCCTTCAGGGCAAACCAGCCAGCCCCACCCATGCACCAGGCCTCTATCCTATATAGTAAAAGGGTATTATGCCTCCCAGCACTGGGATCAGCGGAGCCGCGAGGCCTGCCGGCACCGGGATCAGCGTGACGGGGCAGGGCCCAAACCCCCTGATCGCCCTGCGGCTCTGTGTGTGACAGGGGGCGGGGCCACAACCTCCCTATCGACCTGCTCTGTTCGTGATGGGAAGGCGCCCCAACCCACTGACAGCCCTGCTCTGTGCCTGGTAGCGGGGAGCTCCCCAACCCCCTGATTGCCCTGCAGCTCTGTGTGTGACAGGGTGTGGCGCCCCAACCCCCTGATCGGCCCTGCTCTGTGGGTGATAGAGGGCGGCGCCCCAACCCCGCTCCCCCACAGGCCCTGCTCTGTGTGTGATGGGGTAGAGCCATAACCTCCCCATCGGCCCTGCCCTGAGTGTGACAGTGGCGGCGCCCCAACCCCCTGATCGGCCCTTCTCTGTGGGTGACAGGGTACGGAGCCCCAACTCCCCTGATGGGCCCTGCTCTGTGTGTGACAGGGGGCAGCGCCCCAACCCCCTGATTGACCCTGCTCTGTGCGTGACGGGGTGGCGCTGCAACCTCCCCATCGACCCTGCCTTGAGTGTGACAGGGCAGTGCCCCAACCCCCCAATCGGCCCTACCCTCAGCGTGACTGAGGGTGGCATTGCAACCTCCTGATCTGCCCTGCTCTGTGCATGACGGGGCGGCGCCCCAACTCCCCAATCGTCCCTGCTCTGAGCCCGACCAGGGGCTGCACCTAGGGATTGGGCCTGCCCTCTGCCACGCGGGAGCAGGCCTTAGCCAGCAGGTCGTTATCTCCCAAGGGGTCCTAGACTGCGAGAGGGCACAGGCCGGGCTGAGGAACCCCCCTCCCCCCGAGTGCACAAATTTTTGTGCACCGGGCCTGTAGTCTATAATAATAAAAGCACAATATGCTAATTAGACCGGACAGTCGAACAACCTTCCAAACGTCCTTCTGGACGAAGCCTGGGCTGCGAGGGCCAAGGCAAGCTGCTACAGCTGCGAGGGCCGAGCCCCTTGCACAAATTTCGTGCATCGGGCCTCTAGTCTATATATATATTAAAGGCTAATATGCAGTGCCCCCTCAGGAGTTCGATCAGGAGTTCAGCTGGCAGCTGGGGAAGGGAGGCCCCGGCCAGCAGCCAGAAGACCCCTATCTGCCATGATTGCTGGCCAGGCCTAGGGACCCTACCCGTGCATGGATTTCATGTACCTGGCCTCTAGTAATTAAACATCGAACCTCTGAAAAGGAAGGGTGGGGGATAGATGGAGTGAGGTATACATTGATGGATAATTTATTTTAAAAATCTGAGGCAAATATGGAAAAATTTATTAAAGCTGGGTTACAGGTAGATAAGTTCAATATATTCTTTTGTGTGTTTGAAACATGTTCATGAAATTTTTAAAAAATAACCTTACTGTGATATAGTTTATACACCATACTAGAGGCCCAGTGCACGAAATTCATGCACGGGGGGGGGGGGGTTGTCTCTCAGCTCAGCCTGTTCGCTCTCCAATCTGGGACCCCTTGAGGGATGTCCGACTGCCCATTTAGGCCCGATCCCACTGGGGCTGGGTCTAAACAGGCAGTCAGACATCCCTCTCACAATCCAGGACTGCTGGCTTACAACCGCTCACCTGCTTGCCTGCCTGCCTGATTGTCCCTAACCACTTCTGCCTGCCAGCCTGGTCACCCTAACTGCCCTCCCTTGCCAGCCCGGTCACCCCTAACTGCCCTCTCCTGCTGGCCTGGTCCCTCCCAACTGCCCTCCCCTGCAGGCCATCTTTGACCACCTGGGGGCGGCCATCTTGTGTGTTGGGGGTGATGGTCAATTTACATATCACCTCTTCATTATATAAGATACAATTTGCCCAATGGAAGTATATAATTCAGAGGTTTTTTAGTGTATTCACAGAGTTCTGCAATCATCACATCAATTTCAGAACATTTTCATCACCAGAAAAAGAAAGTCAATAGTAATCACTCATTTCTTTCCAACCTCCACAGCCCTATGCAACCACCATTCTTGTCTCTATGGATTTGCCTTTTCTGTCTATTTTATGTAAATGGAATTGTATAACATGTAATCTTTTGTAACTAGCTTTTTTACTTAGCATGTCTTCAAGATCCATCCATGTTGTAGCATATTTCAGTACTTCATTTCTTTTTATTGCCAAATAATATTCCATTGTATGGATATACTACATTGTGTTATTCATCAATTGATGGGCATTTGAATTGTTTCTACTTTTTGGCTATTTACCAGTCAACGCCATGATATTTTGAATTCAATTAAAAAAGGTCCACTGCTTGTGTCTATAGATGGTTAAGAATAATGCTGCTATGAACATTCATGTACAAGTTTTTGTTTGGATGTATGGTTTTCTCTTGATATAGACCTATGAGTAGAATTGTTGGGTTGTATGGTAACTCAGTTTAACTTTTTGAGGAACTGACAGACCCCTTCAAAGCAGCTGCACCATTTTACATTCCTACCGTATTGTATTGTATTGTGTATGACATTTTTGATTAACTATTTCTGCAGCTCTTTATCCACTTAAAGAGACATGTATTGAATACATATTCAGTATTCATATATATGAGGCACTGTGATATATACTGAGAGGCAAGCAAAAATGTAAACTAATGTAAGCAGTAATTGTAAGCAGTATAATGACATTCACATATTCATGTAACTTCATAAATATTAGATAAACAAAGTGCTGTGGAGCAAGGATAGAGTAATTAGTCCTGAATATTAAAAACTGGAAAACTTCTCTGAGAAGTTGACTTTGAATGTTTCAAATCACCTTTTGAATTTAGAACTTTTAATGATATAGACAAGTACTTAATTTGGTAAAAAAATAATTTCAAATTGTTGATATGGAATAGTCTCAACTATATTTTAGAAGTAGGAAAGGTAGGACACACTGAATTATTGATAGTTAGTTATAGGTAGAATTATAGGTGACTTTTTCTTCTGGAGCCTCCACATTTCTACCAGAAGCATCATAATAGTTTTGTATTCAGAAAAAGTATTAAAAATAATAAAAGATAAATTATCAGGGCCTAAACTCCATTGCGTCTTATCATAGAGAAATTGTTACCTATGGTTTTAAAAAAGTATACTATTTTATAATTATCTTGTTTCTTTTTTAAGTTTCATGCAGAAATTTATTTTGACCATGACTTACAAAGTTATGTCCTTGTGGATCAAGGCAGTCAAAATGGTACAGTTGTTAATGGAAAACAGATTCTTCAGGTGAGTGTGTGTGTGTGTGTGTGTGTGTGTGTATGTGTATGTGTGTGAATACATATATATATATAAAAATTACTTGCACATTATTTTTAAAAAATGAACTGAAATTTTTTATTCCTGAAGGCCATAGTTATTATATATATCATTTGGTTAGGTCAGTGTTCAAGTCCAAATATGTTACATGGAAGGGAATTCTGAAAAAGGGCTGAAGAAGGATATAATTTAATACTTGACTATTGAGTTTTGACTTCTAATTATGTATCTGTGCCTTGTCTTTAAGAGATAAATGCATTTTTAAAAATACATTTTTATTGTTTCAGAGAAGGGAGAGGGAGAGATAGAAACATCAATGATGAGAGAAAATCATCTATCACTGCCTCCTGCAAGCCCCTTACTGGGGATTGAGCCTGCAACCTCAGCATGTACCCTGATTTAGACTTGAACCTGACCTCATGGTTCATAGGTAGATGCTCAAACACTGAGCCACACTGGCGGGGCGAGATAAATGCATTTTTAAAGCTATTCAGAGTAAATGTCTTTACAGCTGCTTTAGGGGTCCTTTTTTGTGTTTTTAAAATTTTATTTTAATGAAAGTATTGCTAAACTTTAAATTCCTTGAAGGTAGCAGCTATGTCTATCCAATTAACTCTTCTATCTTCAACATGTAGCAGAGTGCTTGGCACTGGAAGGGAGGACGTGTTCTTAAAAAATGAAATTGTCAAGAGGAAGAAGAATAATGATGCACTTATCCCCTGAACACTTAGTCTTTTTTACCAGAATTATTTGTTTTGGTACTAGATTGTTTAAAGTTTGGGTGGGTATTTCTCTGATAGGATTGGGCATGGAGATAGGAGATTGTGTTATCTTCTGCACTAGTAGAACATTATGGATCATCCTCAAGTTGTGGAAATGTGTGTGCATATGTGTGCCTATCTCATTGAGAACCATCTCAAAAATATTTTTGTTATAATCAAACTTTACTTCCATTTGACATAAAATAATCATATGTAACTCTTTTGGATTTCTGTTTTGTAATTTTTCCCTTCAGCCTAAAACTAAATGTGACCCTTATGTACTTGAGCATGGAGATGAAGTGAAAATTGGAGAGACTGTGTTGTCCTTTCACATTCACCCTGGCAGTGATACCTGTGATGGCTGCGAACCAGGGCAGGTTAGAGCTCACCTTCGTCTTGATAAGAAAGATGAATCTTTTGGTAGGTGAAACTATTTTTAATGTGCATAACTTTCAAATTCACTGGAGTGTGCTAAATATGTATCAGTTGGCTACGAGCTTCATATCTTGACATAATACTGTGTTGAGAGAATTTATATATATTACTAATTTTAGAGAGAGGAAGGGAGAAAGGAAGGGAGAAAAGGAGGGAGGGAGAGGGAAAGAGGAAGAGAAAAAGAGAAATATCAACGAGAGAGAGAGAAACGTCCATTGGTTGCCTCCTGAACTCTCCCTGACTGAGGATTGAACCTGCCATCTTTTGGTCAGGACAATGCTCCAATCAACTGAGCCACACTGGCTAAGGCGAGATAATTTATATTTCAATAAATATTGTCAAATGAGACTAAGAAATGACATGTATTTAAAATTTGAGAACTAGGCTAGTCTGTTATGATTGTAGTTGATTTTTCTGTGTAATAGCTGTTTTATAGCATTAGGTTACTTTCTGACTAGGAGGTAATCATTAGCTCTGTCTTTGCTAATCTAGTTTAGGCTTTTGAAGCAGCTATGTATTCTTCAAAAGAGTAATTGTGACACAACTATAATAAAGATTGGTTTTCTTTTAACATTTATTTACTGATATGAAAAAGTCATCCACAGTTAAACTCTGTCATATAGTAGTAACTATCTACAAAAAAGAGAAAGATGCAAATTGACTGTACCTCACTCCAATCAGGAGTGAGTATGCAAATCAACCCAACAAAGATGGCAGGCTAATTTACATACTCAGGGGCCGAGTGGCCGGGGGCAGGGTGGAACGCTTGCAGTGTTGCCATGGCGATGACGCAGGTGTTGTGCACCGCCCCAGCCACTCCAGGCCTCTGGGAAGGCGGAAAGGCAGCTCTGGGCCGGTGCGAAGGTGGTGCCGGCAGCCAGGGGAAGGAAAGCTCATTCTTGCATGAATCTTCGTGCATCGGGCCTCTAGTTATAATAAAAGTGTAATATGCTAGTTAGACCAGATGTCCTTCCTTCCAGAAAAAGCCACAGCGGGTGGGGGCTGAGGTAGAGGCTGCAGAGGCCCCGGCTGTGGTGGTGATGGGCGGGGTTGGGGCCAAGGCCCTTGCATGAATTTCGTGCATTGGGCCTCTAGTAGAAAATAATAGGTCAAAATATTAACACATTGTTTGCGGGTAGTTTTTATCGCGCGCTAACAGGTGGCACGGGCCATTTTTGCTAATTTTTTGCGCAAATGGCAACGTTCAGTAAAATTACGATAACTTTAGTTTATGTATTTATACATTACCTGCATTCTACCGCTAGTCTATAAAAAACATATTAATACGTGTCCCGCGCTCTACTACACTGGTAGAATGTATAAATACGTAAAATGTGTAAACACGTTTCCCGCATACAGTGTGTTAAGAGTTATTGTTTGATACGCTTTCCTACTATAGTTTATGTTGATGTATCATCTAAGTATACACCATGATTTTCTGTAGAAAGTAACACTGTGGGAAGTTGCTATTTTGCTTTAAACTCACTCATCTAAGGCTTTTAAAATTTAAATAGATACCTTGAACTAGTAAGAACAAATTTTTTTCATATCACTTTCCCCCCTAAATATCAATTTTACATGGTCATTGTATATTTTTGTTTTCTGCTGCTAGATCATGAAAATAAGTATGACACTTTACAAAGTAATATAAATCTTGGGGTCTGTGGTTTTTCTTTTGCACATGCCTGCGTTTCTTTGGAAAAGTCACAATATTTAAGAATCTTAGTGTTTGGTGTTTCTTTTGTTATCTATACTATTACATTCCTATAATCTTTGGGTTTTGGTTTATTTTCCAAGTAGATTTAATTACCAAAATGTTGAAAGGACATCATCACAACTCAAGATTTCTTTATATTAATGTTTATTTGTACTTTTGATTAATTTATAGATGGGATGAGAATATTATTAATTAGTTTTTAATTATTAAATATGACTATTTTATATAAAATCTGTCAGCTTTAGTGAGTTTTTCTTTTTAAATCAGACTCACTTTTTCCTTTTAGTTGGTCCAACACTAAGCAAGGAAGAGAAAGAGTTGGAAAGGAGAAAAGAGTTAAAGAAAATACGAGTAAAATATGGTTTACGGGTAAGGATGTTAAGTATTATTATATGTGTACCTGATTTTGAATAAAAATGCCTTTAGATATGCATAGTCCACTTTAATATATATATAAATAGTTATTTAGAATGATTTTGAAGTTTATATAATTTCTTTTAGTTGTTTACTGTTGTTATCTTAACAACTGTTGAGGTTGAAGTAGAAAAAGGATAATAGTACCCTACATTTTTTAAAATTTAAATTCTTTATTGTTTAAAGTATTACATATGTCTCCATTTTCTTCCCTACATTTTGATAGCCATTTCTGGTTTTAAAAACTTGCATTCAAATGTTACCATCAAAGAACATAGTTGAAGGACTAATGCTGCCTGATTTCAAGACTTGTTATAAATTACAGTAATACAGTATAGTATTGGCATAAGGATAAACAAGTCAGGGAAATAGAATAATGAATCCAGAAATAAATCCATATAGATAGACAGGTGTGTGTGATTTCAGCAAAGGTGTGAAGCAATTTGGTGGAGAAGGGGTGGTTTTTTTAAATGAATAATTTAATTACCTTTTGAAAAAATAACAAAAAGAACTTTGATTCACCCCACATAATATATAAATGAATTCAAAATGGATCATAGATATGAATTTAAAATCTAAAACTATAAAACTTTTCTAAGCAAACCTTTTAGGCAAAGATTTTTTTATATATCTAACACTGAAAGCACAGTTCATAAAAGAGCATATTAATAAATTGCACTTACTCTAATACTGTTTCTCCAAAGACACTGTTAAAAGGATGAAAAGATAAGCCACAAACTGGGAAAAATATTTGCAAATCAATCTGAAAAAAATCATACATCTTATATCTAGAATTCATAATGAACTCTCAAAACGCAGTAAAAACAAGTCAATTAAAAAATGAGCAAAAGATTTGAATAGATACTTCCAGCTGATGTACAGATGTCAAACACATGAAAAGATGTTCGGTATCAGTAGTCATTAGGAAATGCAAATTAAAAACAATTAAAAAGACTGACTGTAACAAGTGTTGGTAGGCATATAGAGGAATAGGAACTCACCACTCTAATCCAAGGTATTTAGCCAAGAGAAATGAAAGCATATGCTCATACAAAAACTAGTAAACAAATGTTCATAGCAGCAATTTTTCTAATAGCCAAAACTGGAAAAAATTTATGTGCTCATTATGAATGGATAAATAAACTGTGGTATATACCTCTGTGGTCAAATACTATTTAGCAATAAAAAAGCATGAGCTATTGATACGGGCTGCAATATGGATGAATCTCAATTATGCTGAGTGAAAGAAGCTAGACAAGAGTACATAGTATATACTTCCTATATAATAAAGAGGTAATATGCAAATTGACCATCACACCCTCACAAAATGGCTGCCTACGACCAGGCTGGCAGGGGGGTTAGTGAGGGATGACCAAATGACTGAACAGCAGGCTGCGTGGGGTGACCAGGCCAGTGGGGGCCATGAGGGGTGACCAGGCCGGCAGGGGGAGCAGTTGGGAGTGATCTTGCTGGCAGCAGGGGCAGTTAGGGGCGACAAGGCCTGCGGGGGGGGGGGGGGGGGGAGTTAGGGGTGATCAGGCCGGCGGGGGGGTGGGCAGTTAGGGGCAACCAGGCAGGCAGGCAGGTGAGCAATTAGGAGCCACTGGTCCAAGATTGTGAGAGGGATGTCCGACTGCCAGTTTAGGCCCAATCCCCGGGATTGGGCCTAAACTGGCAGTCGGACATCCACTGAGGGGTCCCAGATTGGAGAGGGTGCAGGCTGGGCTGAGGGGACCCCCCCCACACACGAATTTCATGTGCCGGGCCTCTAGTCTATTTACATAAAATTGTAGGAAAACAAACTTACATGTGATAGAAAGATTGCCTGGTTGCCTGAATACAGGAGAAGAAGAATGCGCAGGGAGGATCTGAGGGATAGATTACGAAAAAGGACAAGGACACTTTTGTGGGAGATGGATTTGTTTATTGATTGGGGTGATGGTTTCATAGGTGTAGACACATCTCAAAAGTGTCTAAGTGTACACTTTATGTGTAATTTATTGTATGTTAATATACCTCAATAAGGCTGTCCCCCGCTGCTGTAAAAAGTATTGCCATTAATCCTGTAAGTAGACCAGGAAGGTACTATTTTCAGTTTGCATTTGAGAAACTAAAGCTAAGGGTCATTCAGTTACTAAGTGATAGAGCTAGGTATAGAATCTAGGTCAGTGACAGCGAACCTATGACATGCGTGTCAGAGGTGACACGCGAACTCATTTTTTTGGTTGACTTTTCTTTGTTAAATGGCATTTAAATATATAAAATAAATATCAAAAATATAAATCTTTGTTTTACTATGGTTGCAAATATCATAAAACTTCTATATGTGACACAGCACCAGAGTTAAGTTAGGGTTTTTAAAAATGCTGACACGCCCAGCTCAAAAGGTTCACCATCACTGATCTAGGTCTAAATTAGTGTATTTGTACAGTGCTTTTTACACTTCATGAAGATGTGGGAAAGATGCTCCAAAATAATATATGTACTGCAAAATTTTATTTTTTTGTTACTTTTGTGCTAAGGGACAGAAATCATAATAGAAAAAAAATGTCAGGGAACTAATTTGGGAGTAAAATAAAAGATATATAAGGAGGGAATAAAATGTTTTCTCAAAAATTTTAACTCGCCGTAGCTGGTTTGGCTTAGTGGATAGAGCATCGGCCTGCAGACCAAAGGGTTCCGAGTTGATTCCAGTCAAGGGCATGTACCTTGGTTGCAGCCTTCTCCCCTGCCCAGGACCTGGTCGAGGCTCGTTCAGGAGGCTACCAATCAATGTGTTTCTCTCACATCGATGTTTCTCTTTGTCTTTCCCTCTCTCTTCCACTCTCCCTAAATAACTCAATGGAAAAAATATCCTCAGGTGAGGATTAACAAAAATATAAATAAATAAATTTTAACTCAATTTCTGAACCATCTTTTGGAGAAAAGCCCATTGAGATCAGTGGTTCCGTTTTGCTTCTCTGATTACAAGCAAAATTAGGTAAAAACGTCTGTGGTACTTTCCTTGAATTGCTCTAGCAGCCCCTAGCAACTCTGGATGAATGTCGTACTTTTTCATAAAGACCAACAAGTAATAACAAAGGGTGGAGAGAAGCCTTCTCTGAAGCTCCAAGCTAAATTGACTACCTGCTCTTTTGTGCTTACTGCCACATACTATGTATACCTCTATTGTTGAACCAATCATATTGTAGCTTGGTAAAGATTATGTGTCTGTCTTCCTGGGTTATAAATTTCTTTGTATTCCATCACCTAGCATGGAGCTTAGCATACTCTTCACTTAATAAGAATAAGGAGCATGACCCAGCTGGTGTTGCTCAGTGGTTGAGTGTCAACCTATGAACCAGGAGGTCACAGTGTGATTCCTGGTCAGGGCATGGGTTGTAGGCTCAATCCCTAGTGTGGGGCGTGCAGGAGGCAGCTGGTCAGTGGTTCTTTCTCATCATTAATGTTTCTATCTCTCTCTCTCCCTCTCCCTTCCTATTTCTGAAATCAATAATAAAAAAAAAAAAATTAAGAATACAGAGTATGTTAAGCTCCATGCTACTTAACATATTCTTTACTCATAATTCACATATGATTTATATTCTGTATACAATTTGTGTTTTAGTACAACTTTGAATAATATAAACATTTTAAAGGGGATGGAATAAAAATAGCATATTCAATAACATAATTGTCTTCATTTATATCATGGCTTGTTTTAATTAATTGTTTAATAGAGACCACATTGAACAATATTGCTAATAAGGCAGATATACAGACATTACATTTTTATATATGTGTTGCTTTCATTGAGTATTTTGTATTTATAAAGAATACAGATTATGAAGATGAAAAGGCATTGAAGAATCCAAAATATAAAGATAGAGCAGGGAAACGGAGGAAGCAGATTGGAAGTGAAGGAACGTTCCAAAGAGATGATGCTCCTGCATCTGTTCATTCGTAAGTATTAACTTTTTCAAAGTAGTTTCTAAAGTAGTTGTACCAATTATTTTTAATTTATTCATTTATTATAAATGTGACCTATAAGTGGTCTTTTAGAAATCAGTTGTCTTAATTTTTTTTTAAAGTGAAATTACTGATAGCAACAAAGGTCGGAAGATGTTGGAAAAGATGGGTTGGAAAAAAGGAGAGGGCCTGGGGAAGGACGGCGGAGGAATGAAAACTCCGGTAAGACTTGCGTTTTCTTTCACTCTTTATTCTTTAGCAGGTTTGTTGACTGTACCTAATATGTGCCAGGCATTGCCTTAAGAGCTAGTACTATAGTAGCAAGCAAAAGCAGACGTGATTGCTGCCTCGGTGACATTTATGATTACCAAATATATATATGTGCATTGTTTTATTTTGGTTTAATATTTTCAGGAAGCCTCTTAAGAGTTTTTCCTTCAGTGGAGCTAGGATAGTAAGTGTTATTTCCTGAGTCAAGGTTTTTCTCTATCTTTTAGTTGTTTTTAATGATTTCATGGTACCAAGCATTGCAGGAGCAGTTACAGTGTTACTTTACAAATAGGCAGATTTTATATTAGCTGGAGAATCTGTTTTGGGTTCAGGAATCAGAGCATGTAACAAGCAATAGAGAGAATAATGTTTGAAAAACAATACAGTGATTTAATGCCAGTCTCATGGTTCATCGGAATTCAGATTATCTTTCACAAAAACCTTACAAAGTAACATGACAGAAGAACTTTCTTCATAATTATTTGGTACCTAAAGAAATAATAAATGAATCACTGAGTTTAATGTAAATTTTCTCATTTCTTTGATACACAATGGGAAGAACATGGGTTTTATAGCTAGACCTAGGTTAAAATAGTGCTCTGCTGCTTACTATCTGTGGGACTTAGGGCCAGTTTGGACTTCAGTTTTCATATGTAAAAATGGGGATAATAACTGTTTTTCAATGATGTCATGGAGATAAAGTCCCTAGCATGGTGCCTGACATTCATTAGGGACTCAGTAACTGGTAGCTTTTAATGGTTCTCAGCAATGGGAAGTATTCCCCACCTTCTATGAAAATAAGCAATTGAGTTCTTTTTATGACTCTTAATGTTTAACCTACCTGTTCACTTACTTAGGTGAGGCTAGGACAGTAGGTTTAAATACATCTATTGCTGTACTTTTGATTAGAGTAGGATGACAGATTCTGCAGCATTTCAATGAATTTCAGTGCTATTTAAGGAGCACTCTATTTGTTGAGGGAACTGTCCTTATTGACAGGCAAGACAATGTAGAAAAATTTAAGTTCCATGTATAATCGTGTATGTATTTCTGCATGTATCTGATACATTTTGATAGGTTTTTCTTTTGCATCAATCTTTTCTAAATCAAAAGAATTATACTTAAAATACCAAGTTGGACACAGCAGATTTTAATGTGCTTTGACTGTACAGTAAATAATTCCTCTGCTCAACTTTTGGTAATAGATTCAGCTTCAGCTTCGACGAACACATGCAGGCTTGGGGACAGGTAAACCATCCTCAATTGAAGATGTTCACCTTCTCCAAAACAAGAGCAAGAAGAACTGGGAGAAAGCACGAGAGAGGTTTGCTGAAAACTTCCCAGAAACTAAGCCTCAAAAAGACGCATCAGGGACTGTTCCTTGGGTCAAAGGGACTGTAGAGTGAAGGTCAGTCCTAGAACACAATTCAAGCTTTTTAACAGAGAATCTGGAACTTTTCCCTCCAGAAGAGCCAGTGGCATGAGGGAACCTGTATCACAATTTACCCCTCGTGATTCAAAAATGTATAATAAAGTGTGGTTTGCAGCTTCTAAAAAACATTTTTTAAAAACTAGTAAGTAGTGACTGTATCAAGTTATTTGATGGGTGGATTAAAGTTCACAGGGCATGGATGAGCTTATCAAACTTTGTTATTTTGTCTTGTCACTTATAAGACCTACATAAGTAACTAGCCATATCAGCAAAATTCATATCCTCACTAATGATTTAAATGTACATTTGTCTTTGTCTCCATATGTTCATTATGTTGAGAAAACATGGGTAGAGGTGCATAAATTTTATTTTCCTTGAAATAACGTTAAGTAATATTATTGAAGAACTAACAGACAGGTGACACGTAGAAAATTAGTCTTTCATTGTTTTCTTCTGTGAAGAATCTGTTGATTTGTACTATATATTAAGCATTTACATTGGTTTGTTTCATAGATTAAATATTTAGATATGAACAATTGAGTACAGTATTGAAATATTCATTGTACTGGCATTTGTAGTTTTGATAAATCCCATTGCTGGCAATGGAGTTTTGCCAGATAAATCTAATTTCTACTGCCAACAGATTATCTAGCCAAGGCCTCAAACTCAAGTATTTATTGAAAATGTTCTCAAATGCAATAAAAACATTGTAACATCAGAAAGAGTGATTCATTGAACCAATGATTTAAACATACTGGTCTGCTTTGAACTCACGACCAGCCAGAATTTTCCTTTTGAAAGTGGCAGAGCAGTGACAAGAGGACACCCTGGAATGCTGGAGAGCTGCAGTGCAGTTTCCTGAGTGCAGGTGTCACTACTCTGCCAGTTATCACTATTTTCTTCCGTTTGACTTTTCTCTCAGCTCTTGTCTGGGAAATTAATGCTGGAACTGACCCTCTTTTGGCAGTGAATATAAGCTACAGCTCCCTCATCTACTATAAAGAAATGTCTTCAAGATTTAGAATAGGAAAGAAAAATTCTGAAAAAAAAAAGTACAATAGGGAAAATAATTCAGAAGGAAAGGCTACCTGTTGGAATTTCTAGTCTAAATGGTATAGGGTACGTCGAAAGAAAAGGGAGTGAGGAAAGAAAAATAAATTTATTACTAAAGATGAGACATGTGACCAAATTATTAAGTCCCTTAAAGCCTAAGTTGGGATAATCAGAGGCCCCTAGAACTCCAGATGTGGTTATAATATTTTTCTGTATTCTTCCTGGCCACCTACACACCCTAACACAAATATATGTGCATTAGAATTGGAGGCAACAGGAGTTTCCTGCATTATTTTCTCTAAATTAGAAAAATAATTACTTATCTAAATGTGGTTTGGTACTGGTGCCTGTATATAGGTAACGATACAGAATTCCCAAAGTAGACTTTGTTTCTGGTAAATCTTACTCATTGGGTTAGTATACTGTCTATATAGTTCCCATTTTTTTAAAATATATTTTATTGAGTTTTTACAGAGAGGAAAGGAGAGAGATAGAGAGCTAGAAACATCGATGAGAGAGAAACATCGAGCAGCTGCCTCCTGCTCACTCCCCACTGGGGATGTGCC
Source organism: Myotis myotis (assembly GCF_014108235.1). Taxonomy (NCBI): domain Eukaryota; kingdom Metazoa; phylum Chordata; class Mammalia; order Chiroptera; family Vespertilionidae; genus Myotis; species Myotis myotis. The sequence continues at coordinate 41,464,862 of NW_023416357.1, forward strand.
CGCAACCAAGGTACATGCCCTTGACCGGAATCGAACCTGGGACCCTTCAGTCCGCAGGCCGACGCTCTATCCACTGAGCCAAACCGGTTTCAGCTATAGTTCCCATTTTTATTACTGGATTGCAGAAAACTTTTTTCATTGTTTTCTTTTGTTAAGAAAATGGAAACTTGAAAATGGTGATAAAAACTAAAAAAAAAACCACCCTGAAATATATGAGATACTTGCATTATTAAACCCCTTTGCAGATCAAAGTCTCAGGGCTACACTGTATAGTGGTTTATAGTGGTTAAAGCACTGAATCATGTCTGTATCTGTTTCCAATTGTGAAATAATATTCACTTCACATGTCTGTCTTAAATAGAAAATGAGAATGTATATAAAACCACTTTGTAAACCATAAAAGTAGTACAAATGTGAGCTTCTGTTTGTTCAGAAGCATACATGTCAATTATGTACAATTTGGATTACACATAAAATTGTTTTGTGTCTAGTATTTTAAATTATAGTTTATTCACACTATGCAGAGTTATTAATTTAATAGCCTTTAAGGGTTATTTTAAGTGGAGCTACAAGTTGCTAATTTGAGAAATCTTAACATTTTATATTTTTGCCAGAACATGAGAAGTTGGTAAAATTGAGAACAGAAAAAACTATCAACATTAAAGAAAAATAACAAAGAAAAATAATTTTTTTCTATAATTAAATAGTTAAGAAATACTTTTTCTCAAAAAGAAAGGATTTTTTTCCTGCTTTTAGACAGTTTTTACTTCTGATGGTTCCTCCGAATCAAATACCTTCCAACGTATTGTGTAAAATATTATTTCTTAATTTGGTACATTTTCAAATTGCAGGCAAAAGAAGATAGAAATTTCCAACAAGGTAGAGCAGACTTATCAGAGATTTTGCACAAGGCCACCCTATCAAGTTGCAGAACAGAGGGATGTGCTTGGCAGGGAGCCAGAAAGGCATTTCTGGACCCAACACGTTCTCAGGAACAGTGGAAAGTATTTTCTCTAACATCTTATTCTAAATGTGCTTATTTTTGTAGGGCATCACTTTTGTGTCTGAATCTTTGATTCAAAATGTTTTATTTTATCTTTTTAGACTGTAAAGTTGGAAATACATTTGGATTCTTTAAAATGAGTCAGCATTCATGTGTGTGTCTGTTTAATCTCAGCCCAGGCTCTCACTCTGCCTTTCTGCTTTACTGTTCTTTGTGTTGACTGTGGCTTTGTAGTTGCAGAGTGACTTTTGGAACGTCGGTCATTACATTTATTTCCGAAACAGGCAGAAGGGGTAAAGAGGGTAGTGTTTGTTTAGTTCTCTTGTATCAGGAAAGCAAAGCCTACTCAGAAGCTCTCATAACACACTTCTCCTTACGGCTGCTAGCCAGAACCTGGTAACATGCCTACCCACAGCTACAAGGGAAGTTGAAAAGGTGGGCAACAGGATGGTCTCATGAACCATGAACTTAAGCCAATCATGAACCATCACCTGGGGCTGACCATGTTGCTACTGGAACAGAATTTGGGTTCAGTGAGCAAGGCAGAAGGGGGACAGTTGAATGAGCAGGTAACTGTCTGCCAGAGGGTTGGTTAAATTGTGATATAGTCCTACCATACAATACTTTGTAGCCCTTCAGGTGAGTAAAGTAGAATTATCTATACTCTAATATAGAAAAGTAGTCTCAGTGCATTGCTGCTTAAAAAAACAGATTATAGAAAAGTGTGCATAGCCTAATCTCATTTAAAAATATGGGTACATATTGTTTTTAATATTAATTACCCAAGGAGTGAACAGACTTATTTTTTATTATTTCTATATTTGAACTTTAAAGTAGGTATACTTGTGTAGTTAACTGGGTATAACCATACACATTTATGGCAAATAGGAATGTAACACCAGAAAGTGGAGAAGCCTTCAGGGCTCAACCCCAGACATCTTCCTCACTCTCACATGCCCACTTTCATGTACCATCTATATACCCAGGACTTCCAAGTTCTTTTAGTCAGGATGCATAACTAATTCAAAGTCACCGTAAATGCATCTTGTCCAAGATTGAACCCATAGTCTTCTCCAGACCTGGTCTCTTGCAGTTTACTCAGCTGGCAGCATCTAGCTAGTTGTGCAAGCCAGAACCTAGGAGTCGGCCTCTGTTCGGTACCACCATCTTCTCTTTCCTTCCCCCTAATTTCCAATGTATTAATTCACTGTCACCACTCACCTGGACTATTAAAGTAACCTCCTCACTGGTCTCCCAGCAGTCACTCCTCCCTCCCTCCAGTCCATCCACCTTGCAGGCGTAGTGTCTTCACAATTCCCATTTCATTATCTCCTGTTTAAATCCTCCAAGACTTCTCATTACTCTGAGGACAGAAAACAAAATCCTAGCCCATAAGACCCTACCTGGTCTAGCCACTGCTAAGTTTTCCAGTCCTATCTTGTATCTTCCTCTCACTTGGTCTCTGGGCTCCCGCATGCTGGCCTCTCCTTTAGTTTCTCAGACATGCCATGCCCTCTCTCATCCTAGGGTTGCTTATATTCTGTTATGCCTGGAATGCTCTTCTTGCACCCTTTGACCTAGTTAACTGACATATTCTTTAGATCTCTGCTAATTGATTCTTCTTCAGGGATGCCTCATTTGTCCCCCTAGAGCAGCCGTGGGCAAACTACGGCCCGTGAGCCAGATCCGGGCCCGTTTGAAATGAATAAAACTAAAAAAGAAAAAAAAAGACCGTACCCTTTTATGTAATGATGTTTACTTTGAATTTATATTAGTTCACACAAACACTCCATCCATGCTTTTGTTCCGGCCCTCCGGTCCAGTTTAAGAACCCATTGTGGCCCTTGAGTCAAAGAGTTTGCCCACCCCTGCAACTAATTGCCTTTGATAAATGTTCTTGAAAATCCATATTCGTTTCACTTAGACTGCTTATTTTGGTTCACAGTTACATATTAATTAGCGTGCTAGTGTGATACTTGTCTAGATTCTGAAATGCCATGTGGGCAAGACCTTGGTTTTTCTCACAATTGCATTCCTAGTGCCTAGTACCAGCTCTGTCTTACACTTTCACAGGCATAGAAGTGAAAGAGCAGGATGCGTTTGGGGGACTGCAAATGGCTTGATACGGATGGAGTTTTGTCTGACTGAGAAACATGGGAGGGACTGAGTTACATAGAGGACACAGTCCCTTAGTGAATTATGAAATCAAGTTAGTGGTTGGAATCAGTGAACATCGAGTGAAAGTGGTTTTCAAACTGTTTGACAGAACCTGTGGCATTGCTTTAAGAGCTGTAGCTGTGCATATGCTTGATGAGGGTGGAAAGGGTTAGGATGCCAGACTGGTGAATCCGTTTCTCATGCTTGTTACCAGAATAGGTTTGTTGTGATCTTGTTGTCAATTTAGGCTTCCAAATAGATTACATATGTAGGAAGGTTTTCACTGCTTAAAGAAAAGGGGGTGGAGTGGGGCCGGATGGGGAGAAGAACTGAGCCACTTACCTACAGCCATTCTAGCATACTGCGTTAAGAAATTTGGATTTTATCTTTTTTTACTATGAAGGATGTTAAGCAGTAAAGGGCCCTCATTAGATAGCTTTATAGCAGAATAACTGGCTGATTGATGAGAGGTAGAGTGGAGGCTGGCAGACCTCCTTGAGGGTTTGTTTCATTTATCAGATGTTTGTTGAGCACCCGTCAGATGCTGTGCAGACCTGGGAAGGCAGGGACCTGGTTTCTTTTATCCACTGATGTGTCTTCAGTACCTGCCACAGGTGGATGCTTAGGAGGTGCTCAGTAAGTGCTTGTTGGTAGGATGGATGGAACACATATTTGTGATATGTCAGGCACTGTGCTAGGCATTAAACATATATTATCTTCTTTATTCCTGACAGTATTTTATGAATTAGAATACAAGGTTAGAGAGGTTTTAATTTTGCTCAAGGTCAAAATACCCATGACAAAGTTGCAGAGCTAGGGTTTAATCTTGATTCTTTTCATCCCAATGGGATGGTTAAGAGCACTGGCTAAAGAGTCTGACTGACCAGGGTTCAAATGATAGATTCACCACTCCCAAGCTGGATGATGTTTAAAAATTTATTTAATCCTGTATACCTTAATGTCTTCGTGGGGTTGTTGGGAAGTTTAAATGAGATAATGAGGCCTATGTGGCACTGAGCACAGTGTCCAGTGCATAATAAGCCCTCAAATCTTAGAAATTACTAGTATTATTATGCTGTGCTACCATTACCAAGGCTGTTGAATCCTGGAGTGGAGATGGTGGTTCTTGAAGCCAGGGAGGTTGGGGTAAGAGGAAGGGCCATCTTCATTCTTTGAGGTGATGATAGGAGAAAGATGTGGGCAAGAAGACTGAGTCAGGAGCTGGATTTCTTAATGAATTTTGGAGAATGAGCAGGAAATTGGTAATGAGAAAGACAGTGAGAAAGGGTAGCGGCTATTGTAGATGAGTCTTATCCTCAAAGAAGGGATGGATTCTGCATGACTTCGGAAAATGAGCTATCTGAAGAATGATAGGAAGACCTAGCAGGCCTATATTGGCTCTTGCTACCCTGTGGGGACTAGGGAGCTGCAGGGAGGACTCCATGAACTAGGTTTCAGCTACTCTTACATGAAGATCAGTCAGCAGATATCCATGAGGTGCTTCATACAGGCACAATTCCAGGCACTTGGGATACAGCAATAAACAAACTGGATAAGACTCCCTGCATTCTTGGAGCTTACACTTATTTTTTAGACAGACAGTATTTGGTAGAATGTAAAGGCCAAGTAGTCACCTGAAGGCCTTGATAGTTCCCCAAAGAATATTAATCCAAAGTAGTTATTGTTCATCGAAAAGTTTTTCACAAGCCAAAGTTCTTAGGGGAAAGTGCCATTTGGTTTGTTTTTGTTGTTTAATGTTTTCAGATCTCTCTCCAAACCAGACCTTTTTAGGGCAATCTTATAAACTCTGCCTTTTAAAAAAATTTAGTCATGTGTTTGAGGGATTTGGATATGTGGACAAAAGTAAAACCTTATTGATGCTGCAGCCCCTCATTTAATTGTGAGAATAATAACTCTGCCTGCTCAGACATTTGTGTTTTGTGGTTCTAAATCTAAACAATAGATCATTAAAATACAAAACAATGCAACATGAATCAGGTCATTGGAATTGGAGTTGGAGAACCTGTAAATCAAAAAATCTCTAGAGCAGTGGTTCTCAACCTTCCTCATGCTGCGACCCTTTAATACAGTTCCTCATGTTGTGGTGACCCGCAACCATAAAATTATTTTTGTTGCTACTTCATAACTGTAATTTTGCTACTGTTATGAATCGTAATGTAAATATCTGATATGCAGGATGTATTTTCATTGTTACAAATTGAACATAATTAAAGCATAGTGATTAATCACAAAAACAATATGTAATTATATATGTGTTTTCCGATGGTCTTAGGCGACCTCTGTGAAAGGGTCGTTCGAACCCCAAAGGGGTCTCGACCCACAGGTTGAGAACCGCTGCTCCAGAGGGTGTGGAGCAGACACTCTTGGGGGAGTTAATGTGAATGGAGGCAAACAATGTCTTCTGCCTGCTGAGTAAGAATGACTTTCCAGAAATTCTTCCAGCAAAAGGCTAGCTTTGTTCTTCTATGTTAAAATGCCATGGTATTTCATTGCCCAGAAAGCAAAAGACAGGGAGAAGTTGGTGGAGTATTATTAAATGTATTTTAACACGTGACAGTATGTTACTTAGCTTCCAATTACCAGTAGACTTCAGAGGCTAGGACGGTTGCCAGCTCATTCATCTGATCATTACTTATCTTGACCAAAGGCCCAGGAGAATATATACTGAAATAATAAAGCTCTCATTAGCATTTAATGCTTTTCCTTAAAGCCCTCATTTTAGTACTGTGAAATCAGGTTTCAGAGAATGTCATAATTAAGATTTCATAAAAAGAAACATTCAATGCTATTTAAATATGTAATGACTCCCAGTGCTATCTGAATTCATTCACATCATAAACCCACTAAAATGGGCTTTAATCTCTATGACCATGCTACCTTTACTTAACCTTAATATATAACATTATCAAGGCCAATTTATGAGCCACGCAAAAATCATTATTATTGGTTTATTATAATCATGCTGTATTATCCAGAAAAGTTAATTTAGTTCATCACCTACCACATTCACCAGACTGGGCTCTGAATAACTGTCACCTCTTTTAAAAAATCAAATTTTTCCTGGAAAGATGAATATTTGCCAATTTAAGGATGTTTTAAAGAATGTGCCAGCAACTGAGAACTACTGTAAGAGAGGAGTTCCAGAAGTGTTTTAAGCATGAAAATGTTTTTGGAATAACTATCTTCCAAGGTGACTGCTTTGAAGGGAAGGTACTTGGATGGGCAGGCTTTGATAGATTTACTTGTAAGATTGGTCAGATTACTTTGTAGTCACAAATCATATTGAGTTTTGACTAGATTAGCTCATTTGGCAAATCAGGTATGACATTTATGTTTTTATAGAAAAATAGTTCTATCCTGAAGGAAAATGACTTGGCAAGCCTTTGTGACTTGTGTGCATCTGCTCTCAGGAATCATCCCAGGGAACCTGCTCTTTCTGAGGTCTTTTGGATTAGTTTTGAACTCCCATCCACATCCTAGCAGGACACTTGCTTCCATCCAAAATATCCATAGAAACATTTGGTCCCTGCCAGAAGATCCTTGATACTTGGTCCTGTTCCAGACATCCATGGAGACATGTGGTTCACACCGACCTATCTTTTACCCCCATGAGCTATATAAGACCAGGTCGGCTACTGAAGCAATAAGGGTTATTGGCAATATAGCCTCTACACAATGATTGGGCCAATGAAACATGGTAGTATTTATTATGTATTAACCCTTTAAATAAACCAAAAGTATGAACAAACATTATGGGCTGTTTGAACTCAGGGACATTTTCTAAATATGTATGTTTTTGACTGGACCAAAACAAGGACCATTGGACATGGACCAATATGCTCATGGACATTTTTTAATCCTCACCTGAGGAGTGAGGATATTTTTTCCATTGATTTTTTAGAGAGTGGAGGAAGGGAGAGAGGGAAACCTGTGTGAGAGAGACACATTGATTGGTTGCTTCCCACACACACTCCCGACCTGGGATAAGGATCAACCCTGGAACCCATGTACGTGCCCTTGGCAGGGAAACAAACTTCTTGACCCTGGTGAATCGGACTCTGACTTATAAATCCACATAAAGAAGTTAAATATTGGTACTTAAGACAAATAACTTATACTATATTATTAGAGTAATGTAACAATTGCAAAAGAAGAATAAAGTACATTAACATGTTACTAGCAGTTTTACCAAGGTGACAGGACTGTGTGGGATTGTTTTTTCCTGCTGTTCTTCCCAGATTGGGGCATTACATTTATCTTGTGTAATGAATAAAATAGTTTTAAGGAAGACATTCCCGATAATGACATGCTAGAGCAGCTGATTGGATTTAAATCAAACACAATAACTGATACTTATTAAATGTTTATTGACTAGATAGCTTTAAAAAATAATTACTGCAATTTCATTTTAAGTTATTTTTTCTGTTATGAATTCTACTTAGAGAACTAAAGATAAATGAATAGTTATATTAATAATTATGAGAAAACTAACCTGTAAAAATCTTAAACACTTTATGAGTGGATTTGACATCTCAAATATTTATTAAGCAGCTATTTTATGCAAGGCATTGTGGGAGTGGAAGGATGAGTGAACTCCAAGGACTCAGGGTCAGGCAAGAGAGGTAAGAACCCACATAATCATAAGCTAGATAGTTGATTCTAAGGGTTGTGAGATATAAAATGCTGTGAGAGTTCAGAGCGGTAAGGAATCATCTCTAAAAGAGAAGGAGCCAAGGAAAGCTTCATGTAGGCAGGCAAATTTGGGCTTGGATTTTTCATACTCAGACATTAAAGGGACTTTTAAGTGGAGGGAAGGTGAATAGAGGCATAGAGGTACCAAGACCAGGCATGTCAGGAAGAATAAGGAGTCCAATTTAGCTGGAGTGTATGTAGGTGAGGGGACAACTAAGACTGGCCAGGGCGTGTGGACTTGGATGTCAGGCCACAAAGTCAAAGCTTGTAGATGATAGGTGATTTGGGGGGCTTTTGAGCAAGAAAAGTGATATCAGTGTTGGCTTAGTACAATTTTTCTGGCCAAGATGAATGTTAGGGTACAATGGGGGAAGATAAGAGTGGGAAGATGAACCCCAGATGAGTGAAAATAAGGCCAGAGCTTGATAAATGGCATCTTAAAGAAAACAGGTGTGATATTTTGTGAAAAATAGATTCAGTAGATCAGGGCGTAGGATTCAGTGAGACTAGATTTCAAGTCCCACTCTGTCTCCTAGTAGTTGTGTGACTCTGAAGACATTATTTAGCTCCCCTGAGCCTGTCTCTTCTGCAAAGTGGGCATAAGAGCACTTAGTGTCATGAGGTTGCTGCAGGGCAAGCAATTGTTTTTGTAAAGTATTTAGCATGGACCTGGTACATGGTCATTGCTTAGTGCATGTTAATGTCACAGATGGTTCTACATGAAATTGGAGTTAGGAAGGAAATAGGTGTCAGCCAGGTGACAACAACAAGGGAAGCAATACATCAGCTAGGAGCCTGGCATCTGGAGGTAAAGACTGGACTTATATCTCAGCTCTGCTACTTAACAGCTGGGTTCTTGTACAAGTTACTTAACTCCTGTCTATGTCAGCTTCCTTAGCTGTAAAACAGGCATAGTATTAGTACCCCCCCCCCCCCATGGAGCTTCTATGAGAATAAAGTGAGAGAATCCATGTAAAGTGTGTATGTACCTGATACATTTTAAGAATACAGTAAAGGTGGGTGGGGATGCAGAGATGAATAGATTTGCCTTTTCCATCTGCAGTGGCAGTTATGCAAGTAGAGATGGAAACAGGCAGAAGGCGATTGGCTATAAAGTACGGGTGGGGGCAGAACACTCAAGGTTGGAAGTATTTGGGAGTCATTGGGACGGAGGTGATTATTGCAGCTCTTACAGGTGGATAAGCTAAGAATGAGTGCAGAAATTGGCTTAAGGAAACAATTAGACAAAACCAGATATAGGACATTCTATAAGACAGATGGCTGGGATTCTTAATAAAAAGAAGTATCGTCATGGAGAACAAATAAGGGGGATGTCCTAGGTTAAAAGATTATGGGTTATAATCAAAAGTAATATATTAATTTTGATCCCTGTTGTTTAAAAGATAAAAAGACATTCTTGGGACAATTGGGGAATTTTTGATTAAGGACTATATTAGAGGCTATTAGGAAATTGTTTATATTCTTAGGTATAATTGCACTGTAATCATGTAGAATAATGTCTTTATTCTTAGGAGATACATACTGAAATACTTAGGGATAAAATATAACATGTATAGGGTGGAGGGAAGGAAAAGTGAATATGGCAAAATGTTAACAATTGTTCAGTCTAGGTGGAGGGTATTCATTGTACTAGTTTTTTAACTTTCTGGATGTTTGAAATTTTTCAGTCTATAAAAAATTGAGAAAAAATAGAACTAAGAAAAATTGTTTGGGAACTAGTCTATATCAGGAAAAGGAATTCTCTGGAGGAAAAGCAAGGTCCCCCTACCAAAGGAGAAATTTCAAGAAGGGAGAGATTAAGCAAAATGAAGGTTGAGTAAATAATCACATTCAGCCACTGTGAGATTGTGGTGGCTTCTTAAGAGTCCAGTGTAGCATGGAAAGCTGACCATGGGAGGAAGTATGGGCAGCAAGGACTACTTGACCCTCCTTGGATGGTGGTTCAGTTGAGAGCTTCCCCGCTGGGGGAATCTTTTTTTTTTTTAGTGCAAGGGAAAGTGGGCATTTCGGAGGAAGTGTGGGGAAAGGGAGGGAGTAAGAGGAAAAGAAGGACACTAATGGAGCAAAGAGCCAGTGAAGGTGGGAAAGGAATAGATGTAAACACGAGAGGAGGTTGCCTCAGGTGGGGGGGATATGCCCTTCATAGCAATGAAGGATGAGGTCATGTTTTGCTAGTAAGGAGGCAGGTGTGAGGCAGAAAGTGGGGACATTGACTACAGCTGCCACTGGATCTGAAATGGGAAAGGTGGCGGCTGAGGTGAAACAGACGAAGGTGCACATGATATTGTGCAATCTGGGGAGGAGAGTAAACGGGGGTTCTTAGGATTGTACTGCTGCGGCCTGAGATGATACGGGTAAAGAGCAGTCGTAGAAACAAGTGGCCCCTTTTTCAGAACTTGGTGTTGGGCAAAGGCTGCTCATCAAAGATTTACTCATTAGAAAATGAGTAGAACTTTTTTTAAAAATTTTGCTTTACCCTTATTTTCATGGATTGTCCAGGCTGGTGTACAGGCACATGGTGTAGCGGTCTTTGGTGGGTAAGGACGCTTCTGTCCTTTCAGAGTCACCAGGTACAAGGCCTCAGATGACTTAGAATCGAGGGGCTGCTGGAGCTCTCGTTTCTAAAGGCATTTGGAGGAAAACTGCTCCCTGCACGGACGCCAACTAAACGCCAACAGCAAAGGGGGCTGCTGGAGCTCCCAGGCTCCCTAGGTGGCCGCAGGGTCGGAATGACTGCATTCTGCTCAGGCTTCCGAAGCGCTTTTCAAGCCCCTCCATTGGAGATTCCAACTCCCCCGCAGGCCGGGCCTGAGACTCAGCTCCCAGGTGAGGCTGAAGGCGCTGGGCCGCGGGCCACACTTGGAGTTGCGCCGGCGTGGGGTTGGGGAAGCGGCCAAAACCTACAGGTGGACTTTAGTGACAATGTAGCCGTCCCTCTTCCCCTCGGGCTCCTCTTTGAGCGGGGTCTGCAGCGGGGCCGCGACCAAGGCGCCTTCGCGACGGCTCACTTCCCGCAGCCGCGCCTGCAGCGCCTCCCTCTCAGCCTGCAGCTCCCGCCGCGCCTGGGCCGCCGCGCGCTCCTCCTCCTGCAGGGCCCGGCGCCTCCGCTCCAGGACGCGCTCGCCCTGCTCCACGGCCGCCTCGCGCCGCGCCAGCTCGCGCTCTCGCAGGCTTCCCCGCACGGCCAGCGCGCCCATCTGCTCCAGCAGGCGCGCCCAGTCGCCCTCAGCAGCCGCGGCGGGGCCGGGGCCCGGGGGCGGGGAGTGGCGGGCGGCGCTCTTCTCCAGCTCCCGCCGGTGCGCGCTCTTCAGGTGCCTCCACAGCGCCGGGGTGCCCGCGCGGGAGCCCGGGCTTCGGCTCACCTGCTCCCCGCACAGCCGGCAGGTGGCCCAGTAGCCGGACGGCTGTCCGGGGCGCGCCGGGGCCAGGTGGAAGTACCCCCAGGCCTCGGAATATGGCGCCCCCAGGCGGCCGGGAGGCGCCGGCGCCAGGCCGGGGAAAGAGTCGCCTTGCGCCACCGCCGCATCCTCCTGCCCACAGGTCTCTTCCATGGGCGCCACCAGCTCCTCGCTCTTCATCCTCTCTAAAGCGTCTGCATACCGAGAGGAAAAGAGGTAAGAACAACATTTTATATTCATAGATGTACACACACTCAAACAACGTTTATGATTATAGATAGCCTGTGAAGAAACCATGTCTTCCTTTTATTACAGATAAAAATCCTATGGTTACTTTGGGGTAGATACCTGGGATTCTTTTTCAGTATTATTATTATTATTATTTTTAATATATTTTTTATTGATTAAGATATTACATATGTGTCCTTGTCCCCACGTTACCCTCTACCCCCCCCCCCCTCATGCCCTCTCCCCCCCGTTGTCCATGTCCATTGATTAGGCCTATATGCTTGCATATAAGTCCTTTGGTTGATCTTTCCCCCTTACCCCCACCCTCCCCTACCTTCCCTCCAAGTCCCGACAGTCCAATCAATGCCTCTCCGTCTCTGGATCAGTCCTTGTTCATCAGCTTATGTTGTTCATTATATTCCACAAATGAGTGAGATCATGTGGTATTTATCCGCTCTCCAGTTCCATCCATGCTGTGGCAAATGGTAAGAGTTCCTTTTTCTTCTTCCTCTTCTTAAAGTATACCTTTCAGCATTTCATATAATGCTGGTTTGGTGGTGATGAACTCCTTTAGCTTTTTCTTATCCGTGAAGCTCTTTATCTGACCTTCTATTCTGAATGATAGCTTTGCTGGATAAAGTAATCTTGGTTGCAGGTTCTTGCTATTCATCACTTTGAATATTTCTTGCCACTCTCTTCTGGCCTGCATGGTTTCTGTTGAGAAATCAGCTGACAGTCGTATGGGTACTCCCTTGTAGGTAACTGACTGTCTTTCTCTTGCTGCTTTTAAGATTCTCTCTTTATCTTTTGCTCTTGGCATTTTAATTATGATGTGTCTTGGTGTGGTCCTCTTTGGATTCCTTTTGTTTGGGGTTCTCTGCGCTTCCTGGACTTGTAAGTCCATTTCTTTCACCAGGTAGGGGAAGTTTTCTGTCATTATTTCTTCAAAAAGGTTTTCAATATCTTGCCCTCTCTCTCCTTCTGGTACCCCTATAATTCTGATGTTGGTACGCTTGAAGTTGTCCCAGAGGTTCCTTACACTATCTTCATATTTTTGGAATCTCTTTTCTTTTTTCTTTTTCGGTTGGGTATTTTTTGTTTCTTTGTATTTCAAATCTTTGACTTGATTCTTGGGATCCTCTTTTCTGCTGCTGGATCTCTGTAAATTATTCTTTATTTCAGTCAGTGTATGCTTAATTTCTAGTTGGTCCTTTTTCATGTCCTCCATGGTCTCCCTATACTTATTGAGGGATTCATTAAATTTATCGGCGGTTTCCATAAAATTCTTGAAAAACCTTATAACCGTGGCCTTAAACTCTATATCCAATCGTTTGCTTTCCTCCATTTCTGCCATTTGTGACCTGTTTCTTTGTCTCCGCATTTTGGCAGCTTCCCTGTGTTGATAGAGTGGCCCTGTGCGCCAGGTGTCCTGTAGGGCCCAGTAGCTCAGCCTCCCCAATTACCTGGGGTGGACACTCTTGGTGCACTCTTGGTGCCTTGGTTGTTGTAGAATCACTGGGAGGAATTGACCTCCAGGCCAATTGGCTGTGAGAATCAGCTGTGTCTAAAGTGGGAGAACTTCTGTGCTGAAGACACCCTTCTGGGGCAAGACTTGCTTCAGTGGGGCTTTGGTGCTCACTGAGTCTGCTCCCTGAGTGTGTCCCTTATGGATCTGAGGAGTTGCAGTCTGGTACCCTCTGACCACTGGGTACAGTGGCTCCTGGATCTAAGGAGGTGCTAATTCAGCCTCTGCCTGAGGCCACACAGCAGGAGCCACGAAGAGGCTCAGCTGTGAAGCAATGCAAGCCGCTGCGGGGCTTTGGGCCTTCTCTTGGAAGTTCCGGGTCTGCCTGGCTGGGCTGCAGTTAGGTACATTCACATGCAAAAGCCTCTGCCTCAGCCTGGGTGGGGCGGGGTCTCAGGGAATCAAAGGGCGGATCAGGGGGCTATGGCTGATTCTCTGCTCGGAGTCGCGGGTCTCAGTGACCCGCTAATTGCTGCAAGCACCTCTGAGGGAAAGCCGCCTTCAAGTTCGCCCGCTGCCGGACAGACCAGCTTCTCCCCGTATGAGACCTGGGTCCCCAGAGACTTCCCGGAACCGGAGTTCAGAGCAGTCGGGAGTTTGTGATTCAAAAAGACAGCCACGTCCTCAGGTGCTACCCCCTTTCCTCGCGCGCGCCGCCGTACCTCTGCACTTCACCTCCGCAGCGCCTCTGGCTCTCAGCGTGCTTTTCTTTCCTTCTAGTTGTAGAATTTACACTCAGCCAGCCTTCCTGTTGTTCTGGATGATGTTTGCTCAGTCCTTTGCGGTAATTTTCAATTGTTGTGGGAGGCGACAATTTCCCGGTGTTTACCTATGCCGCCATCTTAGTTTCTCCGTTTTCAGTATTATTAATTGTTCATTCCCTGAGGGTGTGTGGGGGGGATGTTAAAAAATGCCCAATCCTCTTTTATTAACTAAGAATTCTCTTAGAAATCAAATGGGTCCCCAGCTAACAAGTGCTTATACTAAAAATGGGAATTCAAGCTTCTTAAATGCAAATAACTAGCTATGTACGGGGTGTGTGTGTGTGTGTGCATTTTTTAAATTTTGCTTATTTTTTCTATTAAAAATGACATACAATATTATACTAGTTTTAGGTGTTCAACATAGTGATTAGACATTTATATAGCTTTGGAATGAGCACCCTTAAGTTTAGTACCCACCTGACAACATACATAATTATTACAATATTATTGGTACCTGTGACTGATTTTATAATTGGCAATTTGCACATCTTAAACCTTCCCCTTTTTCATCCCCTAAACCCCACTCCCATCTGCTAGTCATCAAAATGTTCTCGGTATCTATGAGTTTCTGTCTCATTTGTTCATTTATTTTGTTCTTCAGATTCCACATATAAGTGAAATCATATGGTACTTGTCTTTCTCTGTCATTTCACTTGACATAATACTCCTCAGGCCCATCCATGTTGTCACAAATGGCAAAATTTCACTCTTTTTCCTGGCTGAGTAATATTCTACTATACATATGTACCATGTCTTCATTATCCATTTGTCCATGGACAGATACTTAGATTACTTCCATATCTTTGCTATTGTAAATAATGCTGCAGTGAACATAGGGATGCATATATCTTTTAAAAATTAGTGTTTTAGATTTCTTTGGATAAATACCCATAAGTGAACTTGCTGGGTAATATGGTAGTTCTATTTTTAATTTTTTGAGTTTTCCATATGTTTTTTCATAGTGGCAGTACCAATTTACAATCCCACAAGGGTTCCTTCTGTTCTATATCCTTGCCAATACTTGTTTATGATGTTACCCATTGTGACGCGTGTGAGGTTAGATCTCACTGTGGTTTTAATTTGCATTTATCTGATGATTAGTGATGTTGAGCATCTTTTCATGTGTATTGGTCATCTGTATGTCCTCTTTGGAGAAATGTCTGTTGAGGTCCTCTGCCCATTTTTCAATTGGATTGTTTATTTGTGTGTGTGTGTGTGTGTGTGTGTGTGTGTGTGTGTGTTATGTGTTACTTTGTATAAGTTCCTTATATATTTTCGGTATTAATCCCTTATTGGATGTATCATTGGTGACTATCTTATCCCATTCAGTAGAGTATCCATCACTGTGCAGAAGCTTTTTAATTTGATGTAGTCACATTTGTTTATTTTTCTTTTGTTTCCCTTGCACAAGAAGACATGTAATATTACTAGGGCAATGTCAAAGTTTACTGCCTATGTTTTCTTCTAGGAGTTTTATGGTTTCAGGTCTTAACATTTAAGTCTTTAATCCATTAAAAAAATTTTTTTATTGATTTCAGAGAGGAAGGGTGAGGGAGAGAATAGAAATATCAATGATGAGAATGATTGATCGGCTGCCTCCTGCATGCCCCCTACTGGGGATAGAGCCTGCAACTCGGGCATGTGCCCTTGACCAGAATTGAACCCGGGACCTTTCAGTCCACAGGCTGACGCTCTAGCCACTGAGCCAAACCTGCTAGGGCAGTCTTTAATCCATTTTTATTTTATTCCTGTATATGGTGTAAGAAAGTGATCCAGTTTCATTCTTTTGCATGTATCTGTCCAGTTTTCCCAACACCATTTATTGAATAGACTTATCTTTACCCCACTGTATATTCTTGCCTCATTTGGCATATATTAATTGAACATATAGGCATGGGTTTCTTTTTGGGCTCTCACTTCTGTTCCATTTACCCATGTGTCTGTTTTTATCCCTGCACCATGCTGTTTTATTATAGCCTTATAGTATAGTTTTTGATATCTGGTCTTGTGATACCTCCAATTTTGTTCATTTTTGTCAAGATTGCTTTGGCTATTTGGGGTCTCTTGTGGTTCCATGTAAATTTTAGTATTATTTGTTCTAATTCTCTAAAAAATGCCATTAGTATTTTGATAGATATTGAATCTGTAGACTGCTTTGGGTAGTACGGACATTTTAATGGTGTTAATCCACGAGCACTGTATATTCTTCCATTTCTTTGTATCTTCTTCAGTTTCTTTCTTCAGTGTTTTATAATTTCCCAAGTACAGGTCTTTTGCCTCCTTGATTAAACTTATTCCTAGGTATTTTTTTTTTAAATGTAATTGTAAATGGGATTGTTTCCTTAATTTCTCTGATTGTTCATTATCTATATATATAAAAGCCTAAGCGACCGAACGACTGGTCGCTATGATGCACACTAACCACCAGGGGACAGATGCACAGGATCGGGCCTGCGGGGATCGGGCTCCTTCCTGTCTGGCTCGGGCCTGCGGGGATCGGGCTCCCTCCTGTCTGGCTCGGGCCTGCGGGGATCGGGCTCCTTCCTGTCTGGCTCGGGCCTGTGGGGATCGGGCTTCCTCCTGTCTGGATTGGGCCTGTGGGGATCGGGCTCCCTCCTGTCTGGATCGGGCCTGTGGGGATCGGGCTTCCTCCTGTCTGGATCAGGCCTGTGGGGATCGGGCTCCCTCCTGTCTGGATCGGGCCTGTGGGGATCGGGCTTCCTCCTGTCTGGATTGGGCCTGTGGGGATCGGGCTCCCTCCTGTCTGGATTGGGCCTGTGGGGATCGGGCCAAAACTGGCTATCCAACATCCCCGGAGGGGTCCCAGATTGCGAAAGGGTGCAGGCCAGGCCAAGGGACCCCACCGATGCATTAATCCGTGCACCGGGCCTCTAGTTGACATATAAAATGCAATCAAATTCTGAATATTAATTTTGTATCCTGCTACTGTACTGAATTTGTGGGGTCTCCTCTTCCTGGGACTGGTGCCTCTGGCTGGGGAGCCCACTGTGTGGCTGGAACCCCTTGTTCCTCAGAGGAGACCTCTGCAGCTGAGATATTTTTCCAGATTCTTGCCGCACCATTTGTGTGGGACCTGCCCTTCCATGTCTCTGCCCCTCCTACCAGTCTCATTGTGGGTTCTTCTTTATACTTTAGTGGTAGGACTTCTGTTCGGCTAGTGTCCAGATGGTTCTCAGTGATGGTTGTTGTATAATTTAATTGAAATTCTTCTGTAGTCATGAGAGGGGCCAAGCACAGCATTGACCTATTCTGCCATCTTGGCTGGAAGTGCACTGTATATACTAGTTTTAATTAGTCTTCTCTGGTCTCCTACAAAAAGGTTATTATCTTTTTTCTTCAGAATGAGATCCAGGTTCTCTTTTGTATGCTTCTCTCAGTGTTGCAGAGTAAACTTTAGAAATAAGCAGAAAATAAAGCTTTAGGAGTGAAAAGTTACTTTTTTAAACTTTAGGGGTAAAAGTGTCAGTAGTGAACAGCCTCTTAAAAAGATTTCAATAGGGTACTTTTTTCAAGATAAAAAGTATCTTTGGTTTGTGATTTTTCAAAAAGAACTTTAAATTTTATTTTTTAATTACAGCTTACATTCGATATTATTTTATATTAGTGTCTGGTGTATCATTTTGTGATTTTAAAAACGTTTATGAGAGAATTGACAGTACTAAAAGCCTATTAAAATGTTTTTAAAATTCGCACATTAAAGAGATAGCAGTATAGAAAGCAGCTTTCTAAACCTTTAAATTAGATGGTGTGCCATGTACTGAGGGCATTGAGGTCTCTGTCATTGCCTCGGGGTTTCGGGCAATGGGAACACTGCAGCATTAGCCCTGAGTTCTGAAGGACCTCAGCAGTGCTAGGAGTAGAGTCAGAGGACAGGCAGCTGACAGAAAGAAATTCAGTTAAACAGCCTTACAGATGGGTACTAGAAATACTGGTTAACACCATGTCCTCCTGGTGTTCATTTTTTCAGATCCTCTAACAGGTGCTTGAGTCAAAAAACAAAATTAATTTTCTATATTGTTTATTCCAACTAAATGATCTCCTCTGTATAGTTGCAAGATACATGGCTTGGTGAATACTTTTAATTAAGTAAGAAAAATAAAGAACAATGATAGCTTCTTGCTTTGTCTAAGAAAATATCTGTTAAAGGGATCCAAACACAACACAGTAACTATCATTGCAATGTCTTTTTTCTATTAGGAAAACAGTTTACCACTGCAATAAACCATCACAGAAGGGGGGATAGAAAAGGTGAAGTTTATTCTTTAGGAAACAACCTCACAAAGGACCAAATGTGTGATTCTAGAAAGTTTAAAGATAATAAGAGAACACACAACCTGCTCTTGGAACTCATCTGAGAACTTATTTCAGGGGGGAAATCAAGGCCAAGGTGGGAGAATGATGCACAGTGAGATAGCTAATGCCTGCTCATACTGCCAGGTTTTGAACCAGCAGCAGTGAGGTGATAGTGTCAGAATTTCTCTTATTAAATGCAACTAGGAATGACTACAGACAGAGATGAGAATAGGAAAAATAAGCTGCTATATTAATATAATTTACTTTCAAATTTTAATTCAATTGCTAATAGTCTTGTTACAGATGAATTACCACTTTCTAAACCTCATTGTTCCTTTTCCCATCAAGCAAGCCCACTTAGGATCAGGCATGACGTTTAATATCTCTCTCACATTTTGAAAAGAGATAGTACATTTACAAGAATTAGAGAAAAAAAAAGATAAGTATCAGGCCTCTTCTAACAAAAGAAATAGCCAGTTACATATTTCCTAATACATTAGAAATTGATTTGAATATGGTTACTCATGATGACCAATTAGTATAAAAGCTTTTTAGAAATTAAAGGCTAGATTTCTCCCAAGAGATCCATCTTTACCTTAAATTTTTTTCTACACTTCTTTTTCCTTTTTTTACAATTCTATTTCCTCCTACATTTGAATCTTATCTCTTCCACAGCTCCTTTCTAAAAATTATTGGACATACACTAAAGTGGACTTAATCGTATAATGGACCCCTATTTTATTTTACATATGAAAAGAGATTTAAAGTTTTCCTATAATATCAAGACTATCACTTCGTATTCTGATATGCTTTCTTGAGCTGGGGGTTGAAAATTGCATATAACCTGCATATTCTCTTACCTGTGCCAAAGTCTGAGAGTAATCATTCCTGATGTACACCTAAAAGTGCCAGGGATGACCGATTACTGTCATGCTTTACCTCCCTGCAACATGTCTCTGGGTTTCTTCAAAATCTGGGATGCCTAGAGGAGTGCCACCGACATGAATGCCATCGGTTACAGGGGTTATGTGGAGCCCTGGCTGGTGACTCAGTTGGTTGGAGCGTAGTCTTGTGCACCAAAAGGTTCTGGGTTGAATTCCCAGTCAGGGCACATACCTAGGTTGTGGGTTCGATCCCTGGTCAGGGCACATATGGGAGGAAACTGATCGATGTTTCTCTCTCACTCTTCCTCTTCCTAAAATCAGTAAACATATCCTCAGGTGAGGATTTATTTATTTATTTATTTTTATTTTTTGTTAAGAGTTAAGGTGGAGCCTTAGCCGGTTTGGCTCAATGGATAGAGCGTCGGCCTGTGGATGGAAGGGTCTCTGGTTCGATTCCCGGTCACGGCACATGCCCAGTTGTGGGCTCAATCCCCAGTGGGGGGTGGAGGGGCGGTGTGCAGGAGGCAGCCGATCAATGATTCTCTCTCATCACTGATGTATCTAGCTCTCTCTCCCTCTCGCTTCCTCTCTGAAGTCTATAAAAATATATATTTTTAAAAAAGTTAAGGTGCCCTAACCGGTTTAGCTCAGTGGATAGAGCGTCGGCCTGCGGACTCAAGGGCATGTACCTTGGTTGCGGGCACATCCCCAGTGGGGGGGGGTGTAGGAGGCAGCTGATCAATGTTTCTCTCTCATCGATGTTTCTAACTCTCTATCCCTCTCCCTTCCTCTCTGTGAAAAATCAATAAAATATATTTTTTTTAAAAAAGAGTTAAGGTGAAAACAAGGATAAAAAGCAGTTTTTGATGTCTTAATCCTTTAGACTTAGTGGAACACCTTACCTGAGCCAGGGACAAGCAGCACCACAAATGTCGGCCAGCTCAGTGCTGCTCCTCTACAGGTGACAGAGGGACATCTTCTACCTTGGTAGGCCTTTGCTCTTGGAGGTCTTAACCAGTGGAAGGCAGCATGGTACAGAACTGCCCCACCTTCTCAGTCCTCCGCACACAGCTACATTCTGGCTCAATACAGTCTCCTGTTCACGCTCAGTAGTTAAAGAGTGACGAGCAACCTGTGGCTGAAGGTCATAACAGCCTGCCTAGCTCCGCTAAACAACTCCTGAGCTCATTTCAGCCTCCCCTGTAAGTGCAGTGGGAGAGCAGCCTCCCAGTCAACCATCTTCTTCAGCCACACTCTAATATACATAGAACTCATACAAACTTAACAGCAAGACACACCCCTAGCTGGTTTGGCTCAGTGGATAGAGCATCAGCCTGGGGACTGAAGGGTCCCAGGTTCGATTCCGGCCAAGGGCACATGCTTGGGTTGTGGGCTAGATCCCCAGTAGGAGGTGTACAGGAGGCAGCCGATCAATGATTCTCTCTCATCATTGATGTTTCTAGCTATCCCTCTCCCTTCCTCTCTAAAATCAATAAAAAAAAAATATTTTTTAAAAAAAGCAAGACACAAATGACCCAATAAAAAATGGGCAAGAAATATGAGGAGGCAAAGGACCTATGGCAAAATCAAATGGCCAGGACACTTGTGAAAAGATGCACCACATCACTTACATTCAGGAAGTGCTAGGAAAGGAACAATATTACAGTAACAAGAATGGGAGGGAGGCAGAGGAAAGGGAATGCTCCTGCCTTCCTAGTGGAGGCGTGAAGGCTTCTAGGAGAGCAATCTGGTGATTTCTACTAATTAAAAATAGATGTAATCAGGATTCCACCTGTGGGGATCTTCTGCAGAACTAGAAGGACTGATATGTAAAGCTGTATGTATGAGGATGTTTTCAGTACAGTATCACTTAGTACAGCAAAAAGCTGGAAACAAGGGAATACCTATCAGTAGGAGAATGGCCAGGTAAAGAATATATGGTCACTTCAGGGAGTATTATGCACCCATTAAAAAGGATGGATTGGAGCTCTGCCAGATGACCTAGAGGGGTTTCTGGAGGAATTGTTCAGTTTCTTTGGAAAAAAGAAAGTTTCAGAAAAGTATGTATGATCTCATTATTATTAAAGAAAAGTAAGGAAGGAGACACATTATGGGTTGAGGAGGTGACATCTGATGTGAAAGGAGGGAGAAGGGGAAGGGGTAAACACAAAAGGAAAAAAGTCCTAAGCATTCACATGATCATGTGTCTACATTTAGGTAGTGTATGTATGGTATATGGCAAGACCTATACAGAGACAAAAGAAATTACAAAACATTCCTTATACATGTGAGCTTGACAGGGCTCGGCAGCCTTAATGATTGAGGCTGGAGGGAACAGTCCTATGGGGCATAGTGCCATCTGGCCTGGAGGGTTGTTCCATTTGGAGTGGTCTGTTGTGCCCTGCCCAAGCAGGAGGAGATTCTATATCCACAGGAGATGGAGGATGCCATGGGGGAGCAGTCCACCTCACTCACTAGCTCCCTGGCACAAGCAGGCACTCAGGGACGCAATGAATCTCACTCTAGGTTCTTAGACCCAGCTCATCCAAGTGTCCATATACCCATCTGTAAAGGGATGTGATAAGATTATCTGCCTCTTAAACTGGTGACTGAAATCAGATACCACAAATGACTCATTGTTGGACTCTAATGCTATATAAATACAAGGCATGAAGAAAAGAATCCACCAATATTTACTGTTCAAACCTGCCCATATTAAGTTCTCAGTCCCTAAAAGGCAGTATTATGTTTCTTTTTGACATTCTATTATTCAATATAGTAAATAGGTAGTTTAAGTTGGAAAAATTGTCATGAGGATTTTTAAATACAAAAAGCAAATAAAAAAGAATCACAAATCTACCACCCCCTCCCCAGCCAATTTTTTTTTCACTTCCTAAATTGACCTTCCGCAAAATAGGTTATTCATCCCTCAGGTAGAAGATGGTGGGGAGGTCTGGTTAGCTGGAGCCCTGTGATATGCATTTCTTTCTTAGCAAGTACCCAACAAAAACACACATCCATGAACCAGATCGTTAGTTAACAAGAAGAAAATGATGAATAAGAGGTCCCTGAAATTTTCCTTTAACAGTTTTTAAACTACAAGAAAGGTACCAATGAATGTGATTATTTTGCTTACATCCATTTAAACTTTCATTCAAATGTTCATTGTGCACCTGACCTGCTCAGGGTCAGGTGCTTGCCTGCCGCCCAGGATGCCAAGAGGATAACCACATAGTTCCTGCCTTCTGGAAGCTCACCACTGGTGGTGGGAAATGCTTCCGGCAATAGTTCTGATATCTGTGGTAAAGGTTCACTCAGGAGGATGAATTCCATCACACAGTGTCCACACGAGAGAAGAGATGGGCCTTGTGGGCCCTAGCACAAATGTTCCTGCAGACACTGCTGGCCGGGCACCCCTTCCCTTCCCCACAAAATTCACAAAAATACATGACCACTAGTGCTGACTCATGAAGTTCCAATTGTTTAGTCTTATAACTACGCTTCTACGCTCATATTTTAAAATAAAATCACTTGAAATTAAAACAAAAGCACTCCTAGCATGAAATGAACAGTGGAAAATTTTTAGTCTGATTTCAGGGGGAAAAAAGTAAATTTTAGTTATGCCATGGAATGGGAGAAAGTAGTATGTTGGAACCACGACTCTGAACTCTCTTGTGAGTGAGTTTCATTAAGTATCCATTATCTGGAAGGAATGATATGAGGGCTAAGCCTGTGGAAGATAATAAATTTACATTAATTACCTCTGCATTTGAAGTTCTCTGAAGTTCTATTCTTCTAATAACCTATCAGATTAAAAACAAGATTCCTCAGTATGATCTCCTTGAATACTAATATAGAGAATAAGGGAAGAGATCAAAACCTGGATGAATAATTTGTGTAAATATGATCATACGTATACAGTGTATGACTATAACATTGAGAATCATCCTATAAACCACCCATAAAAGTTAATTTTATTATTTTATACTTAACTAGAGGCCTGAAGCATGAAATGTGTGCAAGGGCCTTGGCCCCTGCCCGAGGTGGCTTTGTCCAGAAGGAAGGACGTCCGCTTTTATTATTATAGGTGCTTGTACAAATACAACATATGAGGCAGGCTAAAGGACAAAGAATCAGGCAATGTTCTCAAAAGGCAGTAACAAATGGACTGCAGCTCTATATGTTCTTCCACAGTCAAACTAATCTCTTCGGTTGGATTAATCCACCACAGTTAAAACAATTATGTGTAGGTTGAATCTGGATCTTAGCTAAGAAATTCACGTCATGTGAAATCTACACGGACTTGTCTAAAAACATTTTCATTTACTTCATCCACCAGTAACTTAAAGCAGAACATAATAATTAGGACAAATAATTAGCCTTGACAAGGGAAGTATCAAGGAAACCACAATTCATCCATCTGTTACCTGTCCCTCTTCGGTGAATATTGGTTTGCAGCCTAATCTATTGTATTCATCTATTCATAAAGAGATCCAGGCCATTAGAACAATTAGTCTGGAATCACCAGTCTGAAGACTTCAAAGTTAAAAAGCAAGTAAAAATGCCTCCAAACTGTAAAGTGTCAATGTCTAGGTCAGGGAGTAAAGGGTCAAGCGTGAAAATACTTAGAAAAAGATTAAACATGGACTGTGAAAAACTTACTAAGTTGGTTGGAAGGTCATCCCATACAATAAAAGGTTCGATCCCTTTGGGTGTGTATGGGAGGCAACCCATTGATGTTTCCCTCTCTCCCCCTTCCTCTTGCTCTGAAAATCAATTTAAAAACTTATCCGCAGATAGGGATTTAAAAAATTACTGGACCCACAGCTATTTATCTGGTGAATCAGAGATGTTCTCTAACTATCATAAACCAAACTCTTAGATAGCTCTACCATTAGCTAAAAGGCTCAGAAATATTCTTTCTCTATTAATGCATTTAAAAAAAATGAAAATGACAAAGTGTTCTGTCCTAAAGTGGACCTTTATTTCAGTCCTACATTACTTAATATATATGTTGCTAAAAAGAAGGGTGTTGATCCATTTTATTATGCATAATTTAATATGAATTAGAAGGATTTTAAGCTGCTCTTTGAAGGCCTTTGTAACACCAAGATTTTTAAATTGAGAATTAACTGATTTGGGCTCTTGGCTGTTTTGCACATTGTTGAATACTTTCTATTGAGGGTTGCCTCAAGCTATTTTTGGACAAAACAGGTGTGTACAAATAACACATTAATAAAAAGTGCAGAAAATAATAAACTTAATTATGTCAATTTATTAGGCTATTTCTACAAAAGTTCTTTAAACACCCAGTCTTTGTAGTCTCGGCTAATTAGAAATTCAGAAGGTAGCAGATACTTAATTTTTTTCTTTCATGGAAAAATAAGTTTGCTTGGTAAGCTTCAGGCGTTTGCTTAGTGTAAGTAGTTACAGCAAGTTGGTCTGCGTACTCCCGAAGGAACAGAAAATTCTTTTGTCTGAGCACCACGAAGGTGGGGGCTGGGGAGGGGAGGGCTCTTGCTAGAGCATCGGGCTTGCGTGGGGTTCCCCCTCCCCACAGTGCGAAACATGAAGGAAATGTCCAGTAGAGAGATTTGCACATCGTGAAAAGTCTGACCGCTGCAGGGCAATTTTAATAAAGGGGAGCAGAGGAGTTTGTGTTCCCCAGGAACTTTTTTGAGGGCATATGGAGTGAGGGAGAAAAAAGAGGCCCTGAGAGAAATGACACGGTGCCTTTATGCAGAACCTGGGGCCGCTGCATTTTCCACAATAAGGACCCCGGACCACAGCGAAGGACGGCATGGCCCCCCATGCACGCAAGCCTGGGATGGGGGTACCCCGGCGATCTGTGGTTCCACTCACCCGGGGTCCCAGGTCGCGGGGCCCCAGCCTACGCAGCCCCCCTCCCCCTTCCCCCTCCGCGCGCCCCCCCCCCCATCCCCGTCCCCCCACCCCCGGGCCTGCAGGAGCCCCAGCCTGGCCCGGTGCTCCCACACCCGCCTCGCCTCGAGGCCCACACTCACGCTGGTCTCCCTGGAGCGTGCGGGTTGCGGGCTGGGAGTGCGGGTCGGTCCCGCCGGGATCCTCGCAGACACGTTGTCCTGCACGGAAACCTCCGCTGGGCCCCTTAAAGGCACAGCGCTTAGTTTCCGTCTGGGGGTGAGGGGGGAGTGGGGACGGGGAGCTGTAGTTGAAAGGACGGGGGAGTCACTCCTAAACTATCCACGAGTGAAAGACTCCTGTTTGCCAAGTTCAGAAATGAAACAGCCGTTTAGTGACTTTTTAAAAACGTAATTTTGTTCCATTAACCTTCCAAGACCTGGATTCCTGTCTTAGGTCTCTTATGCAGCTTTTATCCTCTCAGGTTCCAGGTGTGTGATGGCACCGGTAGTTAGAAGGAATCTCCTAAACCAGGTCTGGCAGATAAAGGTAGGAAGGAGGCATTGGTGTGTCAGTCAGCTTTTGGAACCTTATATTTAGTGATTTACAACGAAGACTCATTTTCAAGCAAATGGCCTGTGCTGCTGGCAGCTTTGGCTCTACTCCACCAGTTTCCCTTATTCCAGGCTGAAAGATCAACTCCTTTGGACGGGCTCACTGTGCTGGCACCCACTGTGATGTGAGGGAAGGAGTCCTGATTTGTAGTAGTGGTTGTTTTCATGCTGGAAGTACTCCCACTTTGGCCGATTTCAAGCAACTGACAGTTAAACAGGTGTCTTGCCAAGTTTCTGGAAATGGAACAATTAGCTCTCACACGTCCCTGTCACCCCGCGCTTAAAACAGCTCACATTCTCTTGGCCAAACCAAGTCACATGACAAAGCCTGCCTGTCAATGGGGCCTAAAAGTATACTCCTCTCACAAGAAAGAAAGCCTTGTAAATCATATGACAGTGGGTAGAGATTGTATGATCCTCTTACAAGGAGGACAGGGAATACTGGTTGCAATAATATAATTCACTTTACGTGCTTTGGCTCAGGGAATTTTTTTTTAACCTCATCCTTTCTAGAAAGTAGTTTCAAAGTCCATTAAAGGAGTTTGCCTTACCAATCCAAGAATGGTTTTAGAAGAAGAAACTGGTTGGGCGTCTTCAAAGGGATAATTTTGTAATGTGAAGGTTAACTATTGGGTTAATATTTTTATCCAAGAGGGTATTTATGACTGTGGACATCTGATTGAAAGAAAAGCAATTAGTATAAATGAATCAGGTTCAAGTCATCTCTTATACATGGCTTAATTCATAAGCAAATGTTTAAAGTTTGTTGTATCTGGTAATCCCCTTAACTAGAGACTTTTTACTTTGAGTACCTTAAAGATCCATTGGGCTTTAACCTGACAATGTAATGAGATACATGATATTTTCATTAGTTCATAGCACAGTTTTTAGAGAGCGCTGGTTATGGGCAAAGCACTATCTTAACCTAAATAAGAATCTGGAGAGTCAAGAGATCATTCCTGCCCTGAAGCAGATTACACTTCAGTAAGAGAGTAAGAGAAAGTGAAAATGGTGTAAGAGGAAACAGTGAAGTGCCACACAAAACTGAGGACAGCTACTCTTCTTGAAAATGGCAGTATTTAACCGAGACCTAAAAGGGGTAGGATTTGAATTCATGGAATTATGTTTATTTTCCTAACAGGATGTGTTTGGGATTTATCTTTAAAGTCCAGAGTAAAGGAGCCTGTCTCTTCTGTGTTTGAGTCAGTGCTTTCTTGTTATCCCAAATCTCTTTCTTGTTGTTTTAAATTAAATTTTAAATCAAATTATAAGATACATCTCTAGTATCTAATAACTCATTTTCTTTGCCCCACATTCTTTGTTCTATTTGCAGCAAGAAAAATGCTATTCAGTTCTTGTTTTGATAGTGGCAGTTTCCCTAACTTTCATCACGCATTTAACTATAAATAAATAACGTTTAATTTTCATAAGAAGACCTCATTTCTATCCCCTGCCCTGGAAGTTGGCAAAGCATGAGGACATGCATTTTATTGGTAGTGCAGAATATTTACTCTCCAGATTCTTGCCAGAGATTATAGCCTTGAAATGTGCTAACTCTTACCAAAAGCCCAGTTATAGAAAACTATTTATAGAAATTACCTCAAAACCATGAAATTACAGAGCTGTGGACTTGGACCACACTCAGTAAATCCTATATGTGCTTTTGGTCTGCAGTTTTCTTCTGATGGGTTTGTTTGGTTTTGGTGTCAGAGTACTACTGACTTCATAAAATGAGTTGAGAAGCATTTCTTCCTCTTCTGTTTTTGGGAAGAGTTTGTGAAGAATTGGTATTATTAATTCTTCCTTAAATGTTTGGTAGAATTTAAAAGTGAAGCTACCTGGGCCTAGGATTTTCTTTATGAATAGGTTTTTTTTAAATTACTAATTCAGCATCTTTATTTGTCATAGTTCTGTTCAAATTGTCTATTCCTTCTTGAGTCAGTTTTGGTAGTTTGTATCTTTCTAGGAATTTGTACATTTCATTCAAGTTATTACCCCAAAACTTACCTACAGTTATCCCTCAGTATCCGTGGAGAATTTGTTTCAAAGTCCCTTATATAAAATAGTGTAGAACAATACATGCATTTGTTCCTCTGCATCCACAGGTGGTTGAATCCGCAGATGCAAAACCTGAGGATATGGATGGCCGGCTGTATGTTTATTGGAAAAAACCCATGTATAAGTGGATCCACATAGTTCAAACCTGTGTTGTTCAAGGGTCAACTGTGTATTTTTATAGGATCAGCCGAAGCTGCTGAATAAACCAATATTTCCACTTTCATCTGTTCTTTATCTTAATCCATCAAAGTTGAGGATCTTAATCCTATTGTCACAGCACATTGAGGGATATCATCACTCCACTTACCACTAGGAACGGCATCCTTGTTGCCGTCTGATGTAAGTAACACAGTTCCAGAATGCCATCCTGAGGTTTGGAGGTGCAGAGAGTCTACGATTCTACTTTCTAGGGCCACTCTGGGACCTGTTTTCTTAGCTTGGGTTCCCTGAAATTTAGTGATTAAGAGCCAGAAGCAGGTAATTTGAGAGGTGATCAGAGGAAGCAGGATTGGGAGAACAGGGAGAGTAATGAAAGAAATGCACAGCAAAGACAAAGAGGTTTTCTAAAAGCTACAAGTAATTGTATGTCTTTTAAATACTGTATTTTATACTTGTAATTGCGATTGTAACAGAAGTTATTCCCACATGGTGAACTGTTTTTAATCCTCACCTTTTTCAGGCTTTTCCAGACCCAACTTCCTCATTTTTAAACTTTATCATTTTCTGTTACATAATGTTTAGAAAAACGTTAACATAGACTTTATGTTCATTTCATTGGTTGACTTTTGGCTTGGAGACTTTATGAAATTTTAAAAACTTATCTTTGAAACTTGACATTTTCTCTGTAATTATATAGAAATGCAAGTCTCTTTTTGCTTGAAACATAGCTTGGCTTGGAGTTTATCCCGGAGGTAATTTAAACAAGAGAGTTATATAGTGAGATTTATATTTTAAATATAGCACTTCAGGGATGTATGGAGGATGAGTTTAAAAAACAACAACAAAAAACAGACCAGATATAGATAGACTTGCACTATTGTGGGCCAGAACTGAGATATTTTAAAGATTCAACCTGCTTAGTTTGTAGCAGAAAGTAATAAGAGAATGGATGGATGATGGAATTGGTTGGTAGTTCTGTGTCTCTCTGGTGTCTTCACTGGCCGTGCTGTCTTTGAGGAGATGAACTCCTGCTCAAAGGGCACATCTCTGTGGTGCTCAGCTCTAGAGAGTAGTGCTCTCTGGGTGACCTTTCCCAGGTCCCTGGAATGAGAGGGAAACACTGGAAGCAGAAAGAAATGGCTCCCTTCCTCTGGGACTTCTCAGAGAGGCGTTAGACATTTCTCAGAACTATTGGGAAGAAACAGTGTAAGAATTTATCCGAGAATTTCAACGCCTTTCAGAATCCAAATGTGCCCATAGGCTGTTCCTTACCGAAGGTCGTGGGGCTTGCAGGTTATCCAGGCAGGATAACTTGCTGCCGTTTCACATTTTTCTTCTCCTAGGGTTGTAAAATGCCTCGCAAAGGTCCATGTGCACTTCCTGGCTGCTTCATTTAGCCCCACATTTGCAATTTCTGTTAACATACATGCAGTTGAAAGGATATTCAGATTCAAACCTACATGCTGTGGGACACCAAGGATGTTTATGTCTAAAAGTAGAGACTATTTTTTTTTAAAACTACCATATCCTGAAAGGAAGAAAGAAAAGGTAATGAGAAAAGAACAGAAAAGACAAGGCCATAGGAGTGAGAGTGCTGCAGGTCTTCCTGTTCTTTCTTACCCACAGGGTCCCTAGATGAGGCTTATGCTTGGAAAGCAGACCAGCAGGAGGAGACCTGGGAAGGGATGCCGGCAGGAGCAACCCTGTACAGACAGCTTTGACTGGTGCTGCTCCTCTGGCCACTTGCTCCAAGTGCTGGAGGGGGTGCTGGTGGTGGTGAGGGGGAGTATTCCATACTGCTTGTTTAAAGGGCCAGTGTGACCAGAATAACTGGTTAGAGTGAGCATCTGGAGGCTTATCTCACTCACTACAACTCCAGGCGTCTGTGACCCCTGCTGTGGTCAGGGTTGATGTGACCTGACCCTGGTGGTCAGGCATTCCATGCAAGCTTCAGAGGTTTTTACTAACTGCCTTTGCCAAAGGGAAAAGACACACTTGTCCAAAAGAGCTGGTTTGGTTATTTTCTGAGATAATCATAAAGAATAACAACAACAGCAACAGAAAACCTTTGATTTTCTTTTGTATCTTTTGCAATAGGAGAAAAGGAAACCACTGTATGCGTGACTTGGGGATACAAGCAGTAGTCTGACCCACAGGTCTCGGGTTTATCACCCTGTCCTCAGAAACCAGGTCGGAATGCTGTGGCCCACGGTTTCGGCTGCTTCTACCCGTGATGACCCAGCCTGCCTGGATTTGTGAATTACTGTTGATCCAGAATCTTCCTCTCTGCCCAACCAAACCTCATTCTCAGTCCTCTTATGACGACTTCTTGGACTATACCAGCCTACAAGGATCTCTCTCATCTAAATTTCTCCTGTCCTCGAAGTCGATATCATGCACCTATATATTGTTTCTTAGAAGCTAGCCTTGTCTTTACACCGCAATTATAATGATCTGAGTGGCAGGAATTAGATCTCATATTTTATACATTCTCCCCATAAAGTCCAGTAGAGTGCTGAGCAAATAGTAGGTCGCTATTGAAAGCATATATTCTGCTTTGAATGAGGTACTCAGTGTATTCAAATTCATAAAGATAGAAAGTAGCAGGGTGCCTGCTGGGGCAGGGGTTGGGGGGAAGGGAATGGGGAGTTGGTATTTAATGGGGACAGAGTTTCACAGTCTGGGAAGATGAAAAGTTCAGAAGATGGATGGCGAAGAAACTTACACAAGAATGGGAATGCACTTAATGCCATTCAAGGGTACACTTTCAAAGGGTTAAAATGGTAAGTTTTGTGTATATTTTACCACAATAGAAAAAATATTTTTAAAAAGGCACATACTATAGAAATCTCAGGCTCTTTCTTAATTGTAGGCCCAGCTGGTGCCCATGTGTAGGATCAGTATTTGTGTGAAGGACACTTTCAGTTTGATGGGCTGGCTGGGCTAGCTCCATTTTTTAAACACTGGGACATTTGCATCAGGCTTTTAGTTTAGATTTATTTATTTATCTTTTAGCTCATACCTACACGGGAAGGATTGGGTAGGAATCCAGGTGTAGGCTAGGCAGTGACCTGACCCTGGTGGTCAGACATTCCATACTCACTTCAGAGGTTGCTCTCAGAGAAATGGGAACAGCTAGTGATGATGTGACAGTGGGCAAGTTACATTAGATCTCAAAAAAAATCGGGCCTCTAATTTTGATTTTGTTTCTCATCTGTAAAATGGGGATAATTATACATAATACCTTCATCTATACTATAGATCAGTGGCTCTCAACCTTCTGGCCCTTTAAATACAGTTCCTCATGTTGTGACCCAACCATAAAATTATTTTCGTTGCTACTTCATAACTGTGATGTTGCTACTGTTATGAATCATCATGTAAATATCTGATATGCAGGATGGTCGTAGGCGACCCCTGTGAAAGGGTCATTCGACCGCCAAAGGGGGAGCGACCCACAGGTTGAGAACCGCTGCTGTAGATTCTATTGTTGTAAGGATTAACTGAGATAAATTACGTGAAATACCTCGTAGAGTGCCTGAGACAGAATAGCAGCTGGAAAGTATGGCTAATTGTTTATAAATGGCAGCTGAGAGTTCTTTGATTTTGTGACTTGACTTTGGATTTGAGAAGAATGAAAGTAGACCACAGGTCCTGGGAGACCACTAGTGCCTTGTCTGGGACTTGGGATCTCACGTGTAACCAAATCCCCAGAGGGCATGAGGTTGGTGGCTGTGGGAGCAACCTGACTGGGAGAGTTAAAGACTTCGGGTTCTTTCTCTCAGACTGACTATCCCACTCAGCCAGAACACATGTTCCAAGCTGTGTTCTCTTTCTTTAGTTTAAATTAAAAAAATCCTGGGAAAGGACTTGAAGAGACCCCCAGCTTGGCTGGCTTTCTCACCTATGTGGTCAGGATGCCAGGTTTGGCTGCTCTCACTTGATCTTGATGTTGGAGTGATGGAGGGCAGTTTTCAAAATGAAGAGATTGCTGCTTCTGGATAAAAAAAAAAAAAAGAAAGAAAAGAAATAAAAAGAGTGTTGGGCAAATAAAAATGAGGTGTTCACCCAGCACTGAAGTTCATGCTCTGAACAAGCCAAAGAAAAATCAATATAGATGAAGTATTATAGAATTGTCTGCCGGATACCTACATAATTTTATTAACCAATGTCACCCCAGTAAAGTCAATAAAAGTTAAAAAAAGAAAGAAAAATCAGCCATGAGCCCCACCCTCAAGGATCTTGTTCTTTAGTGAATAATGACCTATAGGGCGTGATAGTTTGTTTTCAAAGAACAGTTGCCTTATGTTTCTTCTTTTCAAAGGGAGTTGAGCACATTGATCTTAAGGTGTTTTTTTTTCAAGCTGGCATCAAACATTATTTGACCTTGGCTTAATATGGGGGAGGGGGGGACTTATCAGGTTGTAAAAACGAAAATGTTTCATGAAAAATACTTGAAATAAGCTCAAGGCCACATCAACATTTAATGCGAACCTCCAAACATAAGCTATTTTTACATTCCTCTTTACTAGTATGATATACTGTAGTATTTTCCCCCATGACTCAATGCAGTGGGATATTTTCCCCCTTTGTTCAAATAGTTCTCAATTTGAATGTGACACAGAGTTCCCATTTTCCCCATAAATTACATATTTATAGCTCATGGGAATAACCGGAATGCTGCGTGTCTCTTAAAAGTACTTCTGTGTTTGAATTATAGAGAAAATGACTTAATAGGATTCTGAACTTTGGGTGCTCTAGATGTAGCTGGAACAGAGAGAACAGGACTCTGTGTCCTGGGCCTGGGTCCTCTTTGCTCTGAGCACCGTCCTGGGAGCCTGCCCCCAACTGTGGGCTCTTCTGGCCTGGTGGGGAGGGGGCGGACGGGCATGTGCATCGGGAGCAGCTAGTTCACCAGCAGAGGCAGTGTTGCAGTTGAGAATATAGGCTTTGACCTGTGCTGAGATGCAGCTCTGCCATCCACTAGTCTAAGCTTGGGATGGTTTCCGTTTCTCTGCTTCTTTTGTTTTTTTTTTCCTCTCCAATCTGGCATAATAGGAGTTATGTTTAGGGTTATGATTAGAGTTGAATGAGGTTACACTCCAAAAGGCAGGGAGTGAGTCACGGTAAGTGATGGTTATTGTTCCTGAGTTATAAAGCAGGAAGGACTAGGGCAGTGGTCGGCAAACTGTGGCTCGTGAGCCACATGCAGCTCTTTGTCCCCTTGAGTGTGGCTCCTCCACAAAATACCGACTTCTGCACATGGGCCACGAAGTTTCAATTGCACTGTATGTGCGCGCCTGCACATGGTATTTTGTGGAAGAGCCACACTCAAGGGGCCAAAGAGCCTCATGTGGCTCTCAAGCCGCAGTTTGCCGACCACGGGGCCAGGGTGTCTTCTCTTCCTAACACCCTTCTTCCCTTCTCCTTTACTTCTTTGGAAGCCTGGTGGCCACCTCCTAAGACCAGCTGAGCTCTCTGCTTAGGAGGAAGTACCCTTCTTTCCCTAGAAAGCATAGTGGGATTCCAGGGTGGGGCGAGCACAGAGCTGACTTCACGCCTGCCTCTGGTCCAAGCCTTATTTGGGGGTTAATGTGGGGCCAGCCCTCTCTGGCAGTAAGAGACCACATGAAGGCCTGGGAGCCTAGTACATATCTTCCTTGAAGGTCCTCAGTAAAGCAATGCTGCCTTTACACCCCTGTCCCCTAGGTGACAATGGGCAGCTAGTTGAATGTTTAAAACATAAAATTCACAGCACAATTTATAGATAACAAAATGCTTCAATTTTAAATATACTGTTGATGGATTTTGAAATATATATGCAGCCATGCAAGCCCCACCTCAGTCCAGGTACAGAATATTTCCGCAACCCCCCAAAGTTTCCTTATATCCTATTCAGTTCATCTCCCCTTCTTCCCACCCTTTGGCAGGCACTGATTAGCTTTCTGCTACTATAGAACAGTTTGCATTTTTCTAGAATTTCATATAGTAAATGGAATGTGTTGGGCTTCTTTTATTTATCATAATGTTTTGAGGTTCACCCATGTTGTTGCATGTATCAGTGGATTTTCCCTTCTTATTGCTAAGTTTTTTCCATTATATAATATACCACAAATTGTTTATTCATCCCCCTGTTGGTGAATATTTAGGTTGAATGAGGCAGTCTCAATGATTTCTTCTGGTCCTGGAATTCCATGATTCTCTTATCCCACTACAAAATATAAGGGGTTGTTTGTATAGTGAACAAAGAAGAGACTTTGAACAGTGGTTCAGGAAGGACAGCAAGGCAGTTAAATATTTAAACACTTTGTAAAGGCAAACGAAAGAGTCTTATCCTTAGCTTAGTTTCAAGGATGCTCACCCCTGTCACTGATGGTGACCTTGCACCTCATTCCCGAGGCTGTGGAGTCTTTATTCAGTTAAATTGCAGAGGGTAGACTCCGATGGTGTCTAACCCATGACATGCCTGCCCTTGAGCTTCTCCTGGATGCTCAGCTCAATCCCACCTCTGCCTGGGAATTTTCTGTGCACTCAGACAGCAGAGGCAGGGACTGTCCTATTACTGGCAGAGGCAGGTGCAATACCAGGGGTCAGAGCCTCTCCAAAGGTGTTCACGGATTCTGATGTCAGAATCCCTTGGAGTGCCTCCAGAAAAGCCAGAGAAATGAGAGACGTTTGCCAAATCAGAATGCAAGGGCAGGGTCCAGGAATCTGCTCGTAAACTGTTTGCCAGGAGATATAATACATTCTGAACTTTGAGCACCATTCATATAGGAGGATGGCCAAGAGAGAAGAAAATTTGAAAATGGTTCAAAGCTGATATGATAGAGGTGAATTATTAAACACGTTTAACTGCTTTTTGTTATTTCACAATATCTTTTAATGATTAAATGACCAGTGTTTTGTCCTTCAAACTTGTCATTCTGCAAAATCATTTTAAGTAGTATCAAGTAGTATAAGAAAATAAAGTGATATGATTGATACGACAAATTATAAGGTGACATTCATCACATGGAATCCAGGGCCTGAAGGAAAGGTTAGGGAAACTATAGATTTCTAATGAGAAAGTCAAGTTTAATTAATTGTCCTCTGTTAAATAGATTTGGATTGGGTTTGGCACCTGAAACTTAAATAGCTAATTACAAGGTCTGCCAGTGAATAGTAAGTAATCTGCACCCCCAATTTCATGTTGGAGATGTCACGATTGCTATTTGTCGAAGGAGAGGGAGTGGATACTAATTGAGACTTCCTAGGGACATCTCAAGATGAGGTGCTCTGAGAGCTGGAGAATGGGTCCCAGTTGTCAACCACAGACTGAGACAGAATCAGTAGCTTCAAAGGATGTGCTGTGTACACAACTGCTTTTGAATCAGAGACAATAGGCACTGCCAGGTGGCCTCTACTTGACCCTCTTCAAGGCCATAATGTATTGAGTTATTTAAGACAATACCATCTTCCCCTGTCCTTCTAACTCTACCTACCATTCAGCCAGTTCCCTCCCACAGTTAGGTAACAGGCAGGGTTCCTGTAATTAATGTATTGAGAACATTTGACAAGATTCAACACTCATTTGTGATCAAAGTTCTCAGCCATCCTGAAACAGAAGAGAAATGCCTTAATCTAATAAAAGGCATATAAAAAAACCTTACAGTTAGCATCAGAATGGTGCAAGACTGAATGCTTTTTCCTTAATATTGAGGAAATCACTATGGATTGTAGAGAGATGGACAAAAGTCAGAGATACGACATCTAGAAGGTCATTGCAGTAGTTCAGGCAAAGATGACAGTTTAGACTTTGGTGAAAGCCAGAGAAATGAGAGGCAAAAAAGGGCTTATTCACAGACTGGATATGGGGAATGAAGGAGTGTTGTAAGAATAGCTTTTAGGTATGAGCTTACTCAACTGGATGGATGGTGCTGCCATTCATTTAGCAGGAAGGTGGGAAATGTCCATTCTCGTCTGCAGAGACCCCACCGTCTGTACCATGGCTCCAAAATTTCAATTAGAACAGTCTGGCATCCATGGAAGAGATATTTATTTAGAAGGGGAGTGAGGTATTTTCAAGCCTATGAAAATATATTAAAATATACAGGCTTCCCTGACTACACTTGGGTATTGAAGAAATAAATTATTTGGAAGATGTGCCAATACTGCAATTCCAGAGAAGTGAGAATTCTATATTTCAAGGTATTTATAACAAAGCTCTTTAACACAGTATCTAATTTAGGTATCATCACAGGTGTGTGAGATAGATTTTTTCTGATAACCTGTTTTCAAATGAGAAATTGGAGTCTCAGATTTATTGATTTGTCCAATGCTAATCAATGGTGAAAGGGGTTTTTAAACTGAAGTCTCCTGATTCCCCTGTCCCCACTTTTTTCAGTGCTACAGTGAAGGTTAATTTCAGTTTTGAAGATAGTTATCAGAAAGAATTCAGGTCTGTACAGGCTGGTATTCTCTCATAGGCTGTTCCCCTTTCCTCCCACCCAGCTTAGTTCTATTCATCCTTCCGCATTCAGTTTGAATTGTTCATCTCCCACACACCTTTCATGCCCATACCTGCTTACTAATTTCTTCCATTTTCTTTTAAGTTTTGCCTTAAAAGAAAAACATTGTAAACAGATATTGAATTATAGTTAATGATATACATGCTGAAAGAATTGTACTGTTACCTGCAAATTACATTGTAATGTATTAAAAAAAAGATAGATTAGTAGATGGATAGAGGGATAAATGGATAGACTTGTGATAAAGAGTAAAATGTGCCCAGCTGGCATGGCTCAGTGGTTGAGCATCGACCTATGGACCAGGAGGTTACGGTTTGATTCCCAGTCAGGGCACTTGCCCAGGTTGCAGGCTCGATCCCCAGTGTGGGGTGTGCAGGAGGCAGCTGATCAATGATTCTCTTTCATCATTGATGTTTTTATCTCTTTCTCCCTCTCCCTTCTTCTCTGAAATCAATAAAAAATATTTTTTAAAAGAGTAAATGTTTATTTACAGTCTGGGTAATAGGTATATGAGTTTTGACTGTATAATTCTTTTCCACTTCTATGTATGTTTGCAAATTTCCATAATATGAAGTAGGGAAAAAGAAAAATACATTATCATTAGTTATAACTGAGCAACTGAAACTCAAATCTACCAGAACCTTCTCAGAAGTCTTATGAGACCCACCTCAGAACCTAACCTGGGTGGTGAATGGGAAAGCATTTATCCATTGGTTTCTTTCTCATTGTGTGAATGCTGGAAAGCCTCACACCTTAGAGAATTCCCAGTGTAGCAAGCTAGAGACACAGCATAGACTGAGGTGAGATGTTTCAAATCACACCGGGGTGCAGCTGGTCAAAGCCTGTGCAGAAATGGTCTCCTGAATCAGTGACTACATTAAGAGTCAAACGGGAGTATCTGAAGTGCTGCGGAAGTATTGTGTTATTACCTATTGCTACATAACGGATTACCTCCAAATTTAGTGTCTTAAACAGTTATTATCCACAGTTTTTGTGGGTCAGGAATTTAGGAACAACTCAACTAGGTGGTCTGGCTTGGGGGTCTCCCATGATATTATAGACAATATTTTAAGCCAAGGCTCAATTTATCTGAAAGTTTGATTAGGGCTGAAAGATCCATATCCAAGGTGGCTTGTTGCATCGCTGTTGGCAGGATGCTTCAGCTCCCCGCAATATGGCCCCGTAGTAGGGCTGCTTGAGTTTCCTCATGACATGGCAGCTGGTTTCCCCCAAAGTCAGTGATGAGAGAGAGAGAGAGAGAGAGAGAGAGAGAGAGAGAGAGAGAGAGAGAGACCCTAATGCCTTTTATGACCTAGTCTCAACAGTCACACACTGTCACTCCCACCATACTCTTTTCCTTAGAAGTGAGTCATGAAGTACAGTCTACACTCAAGGGGAAGGGAATTAGGTTTCATCTTTTGAAGAAATAAACATTAAAGAATTTGAGGACATATTTTGAAAACACAACAGGTTTCCAATAAAGTTCAACTTTTGTACTCCTTACTTTCATGTTCTGCATTAAGTCCTGCCTGTCCGAAATAGCTCCAAACCCTACAAAGATTTAATGCAGGAAGGTTAGTGGAAGTTAATTCCCTGCTGCAGCAGCATGTCCCAGGCCCATAATTTATTATCTCCCCTCCCCATTATCTGCTCTAGAGTCCCTTAACCTCAGCCAGTTCTTTGGCTGATCTAGGCTGCTTTCCTGATGGATGACTCAGACCTTCATCTCTTTGAGGTCTGAGCCTTTGGTTGTCTTTGTAAGGCCACGATTGCTGCAATTGCCTATTTCATCATCACAGTCATGGAGTCATCAATTGATATCCAGTGAATCTCCTGTGTCCCAGACATACTTCTCCCTGTGCACATTATTTAAGAGCAGCCTTTAGCTCTTCATGGAAACCAGAGCCAGTTACTCTTGCCAGTATAGTAACATCTTTCTTTGCTTGCTGGTCTACTGTCATGAGGAGGCCAAAGTTAACAGGTAGTAGTCATACTTCAACTGGAAGCCCTACGTTTTCCCCTATTGGAAACATTCTCCTACCTGAAAGTAAGATGATTGATTCAGTAGAATCTAAGATTGTGGGGTGAGAAACATTTTTATTTGGAGCAGGAGGTGTGCTGGTGTGGAGGGGCAATCCTAGTTTCAACTCATGTTTTCTGAACCAATGATGCTAGACACTGGGACATGGCACCATACACCAGCTGTGGTTTTAGCACATATATACAGTATTGTGGAGGCCTAACAACGGGATGTTGTCCCTGAGCTGATACTTTAGCTGAGTTATTAAAATGACTTTCTAAGAACTGCTTCCAGCCAGGAGGGAGTAAGTCAGTCTGGGATTACATGTTGAATGTAAGCAACTAGAAAACTAAACAAAATATAAGAAATAATTGTTTGTAAACATTGGATAAGAGTCCAACAAGATTATGATCCCTGAGAAAAGGAAAACAAATGGAACAGGACCAACCATTACGTAGACTTTCTGCTTTTAGGTAGCTCTAAGACTGTGATTCAAGAGAGGGGAAACCATGCAGAGTGTGGCAATCTCACAAAGTTAAGTAAGTAGATAAGTAGATATTGTAGTTCAAGAAGACTATTTAAGCTCTGGGCACTGTAGCGCCATTGGTTGGGTGTCATTCCATGCACCAGAAGGTTGCCAGTTCGATTCCTGGTCAAGGGCACATTCCTGGGTTGCAGGTTTGATTCCCAGTGGCGGGCCTGCGGGAGGCAACTGATTGATGTTGTGCTTTCACATCAATGTTTCTCTCTCTCTCTCTCTCTCTCTCTTCCTTTCTCTCTTAAAAAAAAACGAAGACCCCTTAAGTACACTTAAAAATGGTTAAAATGGTAAATTTTATGTATGTATATTTTAGCACAAAATATTTTTTTAAGTTAGTCTCTACTGTTCAAGGATAAACCTTGCTTTATTTGCCAGTTCAGGTCATTCCATGTTGATGATAAAAATCAAAGAGCACAATGGAATTCAGTTACATAAAAGTGGTTTCTTTGTGTGTTTTCTACAAACTTTTGAAAACATAAATGCTTGTAGAAGTTTAGATTACATTTTGCCTTTATTAATTCCTACTGAACACTTTATGCAATCTGTCATAAATGAATAATCAAAAGAAAAAAAGGTCTATGCTAGTAGTTCCACTTGCCCGAGCTTTCTGACTCCTTCTTTCGAGCTCTATGCCAGTGAAGTTCCAGCAACTGAACTTTATTTATTGTAGGCCATCATTTTGTTCAAACCTCAAGAAACTATTCTTGCAATGGATTGCTCCAGGTGTCCCTGCCAGGACACTTTAAATCAGGAAGAACACTCCCATGTCAATAAATTCTCTGCTATCCACTCACCAACCCTGGTCCAACATCCTCAAGGTCCACTCCCACTAGCATGTTCAGGTTCCTGCCTGTACGAATTCGACAGAATCTTTGATTCCTTCAGTAAAATATTTCCTACTGGAGCAGGGATGTATTTTCTCTCCTGCTTGAGCCAAAACCTGGCCCTAGTTATCCTGGAGACAGTGCGTGGAGGTTGGAGCAGATCTTGAGGACAAGAATCACATAACAAGGCAAGGTTCAGGTGAAGTCTTTTCAGGTGTCCTGGCTGGTGAGGTGGTTCTCTTCTAGCAAGGGGAAGAAGGCTGGTTCCGCTCTCTTAGGGGATTAAAATCAGATTCAGTATTCTCAGACTTGTTTACTGTATCCCATGTCTTAATATCTTGAAGTTTTTCTATAAGCGACCTAACTTTGAAATAGTGACCTGTTGAGGCTTTGCATTCTGTTTCCTTTTGACTTTGTCACCTTGGATTAAATCATTGGCTTAAATGTCAAGGCAGTATTCCCAGCACCTGCAGGAGATACAGTTTTAAAAATATTGCCGTGGAGACCTTCTAAAGTTCACAGTTGCTTAAGTTGATTTTTGGCGAACCTGAATCCATCATTTCCCTTTTTCCAAGCTTTCCAAAGCAGTTCACAAAAGCCAATGAATTCCCCATTCCTTATTATTATCATTATCATTACCTCCATATTATTCAAGTACACAGCTGCCATATCACCCAAAGCTTCTCCCTTTCACCTGTTCCTCATCCAGGAGAGAGCCAATTGTGTGTGTACTTACCTCCAGCAAAGGGTCCTCATTTTTGTCCACCTACAGCATTCCATCCAAAGGGATCCTCACAAGCAGTCACTGCTCAACACTTCTGGACTGTGACTGCCAAACTGCTTTCCACAACATCACAGATCTTGGCATAAGAGAAGCCCTGGAGCAAACTCTAGAGGCCCGTATTGGGGACTGAGGTGCTGTCAGATGACACCTTGTGGAACTGGCCCAAGCCTACGTGGACTGGTTGCTGGCGGCAGTGGCTGGAGTAAATGGCAGGGCCCCGATGAGAAATGATGCTCAGGTGTCCTGGTCCACTGAGGGCCTGCCTCCTGCCAAGTGTTAGTATACAAAACATTGGCAGCCCATGCCGAGTGTTTACTTGAGCCCAGGTAAAATGCTGGTCAATTCCTAGATGCATTTGACCAGAACTAGGTCAATGTCTATTTGTCTAATCAATTTTCTGACCACTCTCTTATCTGTGTGATTCTGGCGCTGGGCCTGAGTCCAACGACCATGATCCCAAATTTCTCAGTGGACTAAAGGAAAAACCAGGCTAACAATTCCTAAATTTACTAACACCCTTGTTTCAGTCTGACATTAACTTAATGGCCTTCATTCACCAACATAACTTTGAACAGTTTTCAGTGTCAAGACTGAATAGTTCATTTCCCTGTTCAGTTATTATATAACCTATAATATGACCTAATACACCCACATAAAACATTACCAACATTTTCCCAACCAATTTATTAGTGGTGGCACCTACTGATACCTTCAGTATGGGGAAAAGGAGGACAGATTCAAGACGGTAGCATTCTTTTACAAAGTTATCATTGCTTAAATATATTTTTCAAAACACTTTATTATGGGAAATTTTAAACATACATAGAATAGAAAGACTAGAATAACAAATCCCTAGGTACCCACCACCCACTTCTTAAGGATCTTTACCAAGACTCCAAAGGAATCTAGAATTCTAGGCACACTTTACAGGTAGCCAAGATGGCCAGTGAACGAGAAAAATGTTTTTCCTTACGATTCCCATCACAGCTTGAGTGAGTAATCACATTGCCCACCCTGGAAATGGATTTCTTTTCCTCCCGTGGGTTTATTGGCTTGAGTTCTCTTTAACCAGAGGGGGTCAAGGCCAGAGATGAGGAAGGGTCTAGCTGAGCCCATCAGAGGAAGCAGTGCCCTCCTGTTTCTCATCGTTCACTGTAAATTCATGCTGATATCTTGTCGGAGTTTTGTTTCGCTCTGTTCTTCTCCTTCTGCTGGGATACCATTCATTTTTCTTGGACTGTGAGATACAGTCTGTGACCTTCACCTGGGCTCCAGCGTGACTGTCTGTAGTATTTCCCAGTAAATGAATTGGCATAACATGACCGACCTACTTGTACACTGTTTGACTCGCATTTTGATCGGTCTAGGCTGCTTATTGTTTTCCATCTTAGTTCAGGGCAACTAGAAAAAATTGTTTGAAATAGAATTTTTTTAGTATGTTTTTCTAATAAAATTATGTTTTTCCAAATCTCCTCCCATCTCACTCTGTTTTCACACTGAAGTGCAGTTGTTTTTTCAGTCTGGAGCACTGAAAAATGTGAACTGCACTGTATGCTGATCAGCATCCATATGGACATATTTTGGGCACTGCATTTGAAAGGATATATTGGCAAACTGGAGTGTGGCAGGGGGAGAGCTAAAGTTATACAGCTTCCACACAGAGAGTAGCCAAGTTTAGCCATGCTCTTAACCAGTACACATATGGCCTCTCACTATACCCTGCGTCCTCTCATTAAGGAGTTGGGTGAATCCCCCGAAATATATTTTCTAACTCCATGAGTCTTTGATTTCCTGACCTCTGACTTCAGCCAGCCTCATGCTCTTCCCAGAGAGATACCAGGCTCTCTTCCCAGAAGCCGGGTTGAAGTGACAGACCTCTGGAGACCTTCTCTTCCTGCTTCAAGTGGATTGTGTCTCACAGGATGCACGTTAGTGTGGGCTCCCGACACCCAGGCAGAGCCAGCTGAAGATACAGTTTTGTGTTGTCATGATTTGTCTCAGTGACCTTTCCTTTTGTATCTTTCACCATCACCTGTTACCAGAACAACACCACATGAATGCTGTGGCTCAGGTTTGTCACCTTTCCACCCCCTTTTCACCACTGATTTTCCCAGGGAAGGAGCTAATGCCTTTTCACTTTTCTTCCACCATCTAGAGATGTATTATGGAGTAGCAGAAAGAAAATGGATATGGACATTCAAATATCTGAGTTTAAGTCTAAATGTGCAAACTTGAGCAAAGCCAATTAACCTCATTTATCAATTAATAAAATGGGAGAGATAATACTTAACCAGGGATGAATTCAGGTTTTATGGAGCCTGAAGTTTATACTATTTGGGAGAGCTCTTTTAAACAAAAGAATACAAAATTGTGAATGCAAATGGGGTGGGCACAAAATGTATTTGTTTAGAAATAATGCCCGTGGCTATATTAGGTGAAGTATGATGCATTGGAAGTTGGAGTGAAAAGAAACAGTCAACTTAACAAAGGCTGTTTTTTTGTATAATTTAGAAAAACATATGACATGTGAACATCTTTCTAGGGCTCCTTCCTGGAGTTAGGAAATGGCCCATTCATTGAGGGGTCCTGAAGCCTGATTCATTAGCATCATGGTAAATTTGCCTCTGTATCTCAACCTCACAGAATGCTGAGCATTAAATCACAAGACTAAATATATGCAAACTTTCTTTGTAATTACTAAACTCTGTGAGATATTACTCATTATTTTGATGCCCAGGACTAAGCACAAATGTTTATTCAGTAAGTGATAAAACAGATGAAATTTGCTCTCACCAAAGTACTATACAAGGTTATTGTGTTAACTTCCCTTAAGCCTTTACAATGATAAGAATAATATATGCACAAATTTTTAAAAGACTCGAATATTGACAAAAACCTTGTGAAATAGAAATCCCATTTCCCATCTTTATATTTTGCAGTCAATCCAGTTCTTCCATATTGCTAAGTAATATGTATTATATTGCTTTCTCCTGATTTATCAATGTTTATCTAGTGGCTTTATTATGGTAGATAAGGATTTCATGTTCTTCTTCCCAGTTTCCCGGTATAATTTTTATGACTGTCATAATATGAAGACTTGTTTACAACCGAACCATAGTAGACTATGATTATATTTATTTTCATATATACCTTTAAAATTTTCTCCAGAGTTGATCATTGTGAGACTTTTTTTCATTTGCTTCGTTTTTCATTGTACTGTGCTTGAGTTTTCCTACTCTGCACAATAGCATTTTGTATGTTTTCCCACACAGTTAAATTCCCCCCCTGCAGAGAGCCACGGAGCCCTCCGTTCCTCTGCTCCAGATTGTCTTGCTCTCCATGCAACAGTGTGGAACTCCCATATCCTACCATGCTAGAAATTTGCTTCATCCCACTCTGTGTTTATTTCTTGAATTTCTCACCTTCCTCTTTCTTGGTTTAGTCTCTTTTTTTGGTGGATCTTATTCTCCAGTAGCTTCCTGAGAAAAGGTATATATGGCAGGTAAGCTACCTGAGACTCTGCATGTCTCAAATGTCTTTATTCTTGACGTGTCCTTATACTTGACTGACTGTTTAGATGGATATGGAATTCTAGGTTTCCAGGTTTAACATTATGTCGCTCACAGTTCGTAGGGCATTCTTATTGTCTTCTAGATTCTGGTATTGTTTTGAGAAGTTCTGCCATACTAATTCCTAATTCTTTGTACTTAAAGACTTTTCCACTTTGGAGGTGATTTAAAAT
Organism: Myotis myotis; assembly: GCF_014108235.1. NCBI lineage: Eukaryota > Metazoa > Chordata > Mammalia > Chiroptera > Vespertilionidae > Myotis > Myotis myotis. The sequence continues at coordinate 41,508,998 of NW_023416357.1, forward strand.
GCCACAATAGCATGTGTAGTACATTATATTATTGCTCAAAAAATTTACTATTCTCCCTCGTGCCCTTCCTCCCATTTACGTGGGTAGCATGTACTCCTCTGCCCTTCAGTTCTAGGCTTGGCCATGTAACTTATTTTGGCTAAGGAGATATTAGCAGATAGGCTGCAAACAGGGTTAAAAGGCACTTGTGTGGTTGAACTTGCTATCTCATGCTATGTCATTAGAAGCAGTAGAACATGCTGGTAACTAGCTCACTGGTGCTAGAAGGAGGATGAGTAATACATGGAACAAAAGCCAATCAGTCCTAGCCAAGTTCAACCTCAATCAGCAGAGCTGCCCAGCTGAGCCCAGCTGGGATCTGCCAAACCTCAGCTGACTCACAGATCAATGATAATAAATTATGGCTATTTTAAGCCACTGATTTTTTGGATGTTTATCATTGTAGCATTTAGTGGCAATGATACAGTGCTACACTGGTATCAGAAATTAGTATATAATTGGTATTAGAAATTGGTATCAATAATAGGATATAGACATAAGAAAAATAAAACGTAAGTGGCAGCCAGTCTTCAAGGAAAATATAGATGGAATGGAGAGAGCCCAGGAATTCTGGGATTCGCTGAGTTGGAAGATAAAACTTGTCATCTCCAACTTAGGTACTTAGTGGTAAATCAATTAATGTGTCCCCTCTGTCCTAGAAGACTCAGCAGTGCATCCTCACAGGGTTAGATAACCTGTCCTGACTATAGGTTTGCCTTTTTAAAAAAATATATATTTTATTGATTTTTTACAGAGAGGAAGGGAGAGGAATAGAGAGCTAGAAACATCAGTGAGAGAGAAACATCGATCAGCCGCCTCCCGCACACCGCCCATGGGGGTTGTGCCCACAACCAAGGTTCTTGACTGGAATCGAACCCGGGACCCTGCAGTCCGCAGGCTGACGCTCTATCCATTGAGCCAAACCAGCCAGGGCAGGTTTACCTTTCTTATGCAGAGCTTCAGCAAGCACCACTGTCTGGGGACTTCAGGAATGCCTGATTTATAGTCATGGAATCACACCCAACATGGTATCAGCCAGGGAATCCACTTTAGACCAAAAAAGGTGTGAGAGTAGGTCCATGACCGTGGGATGCACTGGTCACGTCACATCTGCAGCATCTAGAAGGAACCAGCCTGTGAAGCTCTGAAATGGTTACTAAGGCCCGGCTACAGTTCTGGCTTGGAGACAGTACTCTGAGAGGTTGGGCTGCCATCCTTCAGGAAGTACCATACACATTAAATTGGGTCCTTTATATCAGCGGTCACCAACTGGTGGTATGTGGACCACTGGTGGTCCATGAGGTTCGAAAGGTTGGCGACCGTTGCGTTATATGGTGGTGTGTCTTCAGGAAGAATAAATGGGTTTGGGAACCAAAGGTTGGAAGCAGGAGTTGGCCCACTTGTTATCACTCCCAATGACCCAGTGGGGTTGTCTTTCTTATCTCCGTAACTCTGGGCTCTGACGGATTATAGGTCCTGCTACCCACATGAGGTGCACTCTTGACAGAAGACACCAAAAGTGTCCCATTTAACTATATGCTAGGGATGCCACTAGGGCAGTGGTTCTCAACCTTCCTAATGCCGCGACCCTTTAATACAGTTCATCATGTTGTGGTGACCCCAATTTCATGGTTACAAATTGATCATAATTAAAGCATAGTGATTAATCATAAAACAATATGTAATTTTATATGTGTTTTGCGATGGTCTTAGGCGACCCCTGTGAAAGGGTCGTTCGATCCCCAAAGGGGTGGCGACCCACAGGTTGAGAACCACTGCACTAGGGCCTTTTGGATACTGCCTAGCTAGCCAAAGACCAGCAGATGAAAAGATGAGTCATCACCTTGGCAGAGATATTTGACCTTAGTGAACAGGAGGAAGTTGGGCTGCTTTCACATAATGGGGGCAAGGGGAATGTGTGTGGATCCCAGGTGATTTTCATGGGCATCTCTTTCTACACCTTGTTCAGTCTTTGGATGGACTTGGGCAAAAAATCCTGCCTGAAAAGAGTGTGATTACCAAGACCCCTCTAAAATGCAAGTTTGGGAGGTAAGCTGCCAAGAGCTGCAGAATTAATAGCTACTGGTGGTGGTGGGCACTTAGATGGAATAATGCAGGTGGGAAAAGATGAGTACCAGTTGTGATCTTAAGACATATGACATCATCAGGGGTTATTTCTTCCCACTAACTTCCCTCTTATTTCTTCTTGGGAACCTGTGCATGGCAAGGAATGGATTTGTGAGTCATGGAGGTGCGCTGCTTAGATGTCCCGTTACGACAATATGCCATGGAAAGCATAGTTGACTGACAGCCCAGCTGCCACACTTCTGGGTCCACTATGTGCACACAGAGGCCATACTTCCCTTAGGCGGCTTCCAGCCAATAACTGAGTAAGGTGAGGATGTTATGGCCTGGCTATGCCCACCTGATGTGAGGCTCCTCTAGCAAACAACTTACGGCTCAGAGACTCCCTTTTGGCCTGGCTGAGACTTTGCAGAGCAGTGCTATTGTGTGAAACCTTTTCTCCTCAAGTCTTTCTTTCCTTTCTCCTTTCACAGGTTTCAGACCTGCAATGTGGTCTGAAGCTTCTCCCTATCTACTCTTGCTCTCTGTCCCTTTATTTCTCACAGGCATTTCCCCAGCAAATCTCTTGCATATCTAATCTTGTCTTGATATTTGCTCCCAGGACCTTTCCCATAGTGGTTTTTTTTGTTTTGCTTGTTTGTTTTGGGCAGTAGCAATTGAAATAGTATGACTTGGTATGGTTTTCATTCATTGGGCTAAGTACTTGGAGACCCTTTTAATTGAAGGACTCAAGATTTTCAGTTAGAGGAAATATTTCTTTTTTTGAAATCTTCTATCTAAATTTCTCTTTCTGGAATTCCTATTAGTTGGATATTGTACCTCCAGGATCAAGCTTCTAATTTTCTTATCTTTTCTCTTCTATTGCTCATATTTTTATCTTTGTCTATTTTCTGGGAAACTTCCTCAACTTTATCATCCAATTTAAAAATTTCAGTTCTCTGATGCTTAATTTCTAAGAGCTCATTCTTATTTTCTAATTATTTGTGGTCCATGGTATCCTGTCTTTATTTCAGGAGTGCGCTTTCTCTTCTTATCTTTCTAAGGATTCTGTTTCTAGCTTTTTCTCTTTCTTTTCTTTTCTTTTTGGTCTTTGAAATGTTTATTTATTCCCTACATTGTCTCTACTTTTTCTAAGTGGCCTTTTCTGTTTGTTTTTGTTTGTTTGGTTTGGTTTTTGTTTCTGCCTTTCATGCAGGAAACTTTCTAAATGTCTATTGATTCTTGGCTATCTGTTCTGATTTAAGAGTTAGTCACTAACTAGCTAAATGGAAAATCTGTGAGCTTGGGAGGGGCTTGTCACCCGCTGGCTCCACTGCAGTGAATATGGCAGTCAGCTGGCTTTTTCATTGGGGAAACTCACATGTCAATATCTATTGGACTTCTCACTGGGACCATTAATGTCTGGAGAGAAGACTGTTTCAATCTGCTTCTTAAAGAGGGTATAAGGCTAGCTGCTGGCATTTTTGCAGCTAAGTTGAGGAGGACATTTGCATTACTCAGTATTTTTACTGTGGATCTAATCTCCACCATACTAAATTTCTTTGGGGGGGTGTTATTGTTTCCCCATAAATATATATAGGAAAGGATTTTTATCACTTTGTTTGGGTTATGGATGAGGACCAAGTGCTCAGTAAATAGATTTGGAGCAAATCTCCCTATTTTCATCAGTTTCCTCACCCCAACTAGTACCTCAGCCTCATCTTTTCAGAGGTTGTGAAGTGCAACATCAGTTTGCTTCTTGGTGATATCATTCTCTGGAGGTTCTTAAGTCCTACCTTTCTCCACTCTTTAAAGGCCAAAATCTTCTGTTTACTTTCTGTCTTCATATATTGTGCGTTAAAAACAGAAGGGTCTACATATTTCTTCAGCGCTGCTTGTGTGTTTCTGTTTCTCATCTTACCTGTTGCTGAGAGGCGGAAGGAGAAAGAAAAGTCTTTTCTCCACCATATTTGAAATGAAAGTCTTTTCCAGGCTTTTTTCGCGTTAAAATAGTAAATGCCTAATTCATAACTGGCTTGTGTAGATTATCCCAGCAGAGTCTGGCCTGGGAGGATGGGGAGAACCAACAGTGCAGTTGTGCACAGATACAGCTGGATTGAACGTCAAGAGCAGGAACATTGTCGAGCTGGGAAAGAGTACTTTTCCAAACAGCCGGTTCAAAAACAGGATAAGCACTGCCATTGGGTTGATGGTGGGTCGGTCAGGTGTGGAAGAAGGAACAGGTATGATATGCTCTGGAATTGCTGGGATGGTCAAGGCGGAGTTGAGGTGGAAGCAGCTTGTTTGAGTTTCTGTCCCAGCTCTTCTGGGAGCCATGTCAGGCCTGCCTGCCACTGCCTTAGGAAGACTGCTCCCTGGCTCTCAGTGTCTTAACACAAAGTGAGAAGCACCAGTGGTCAGATTCCAGTGTCACAAGTGCCCTTTGTGTACCCGCAGAAACGACGCCTTACCTAAATTTCAAAAAAGCCATATTTTTACTCTAGCTATGAGTTCTGTTTACTTTCCTCACATTTTCTGGATCTTGTCCAGTTTGGGTATTTCTCGCCGGCAGGAGTTAAATAGGGTGTGATGGGTGTGGGATGTTACAGCTAGAGACTGGCCATCATTAAAGCAAAGGGGAGACTTCAAAGTCTGAGATGGTGAAGGGGGACACCTAACCTACAGACAAACCAGAGCAAAGGCACAGACATGCTGGCCACCCGCAAGTCATTAAAAATAAGAGCAGTTGAAGAAGAAGGAGAAGGGGAAGGGGAAGAAGGAGAAGAAGGAGAAGAAGGAGGAAGGAAGAAAAGAAGAAAAGAAGAAAAGAAAGAAGTTGCCCAGGGAGCAGAAAGACTCATTCCACCTTAGGTTGCCTCTGTTGATAGTGACCAAATTTTTAAACCATGTTTCCGATCATCTGGTATGACAAGTCCAAGGGCACTTGTGAGGGTGGGAGTCGGAATATTTGAAATAGGTACTGTCCTTGGAAAGGACACCTAGGGGTGCCACCTGCCCAGCTCCTCTCATCCTGAAGCACCCCCGATTTCCTGTCCCCACCCTTCTCCAGCCCTTAACCCTCTGGCCCTACTTTTGGATCCTAAATGGATTAAGTTAGGAGTTTTCTAAGGCAGGTGACATTTCCCCCCTCTTGCCCCTCAGGTTTTTTGTTTTGTTTTGCCCCCCCCCCCCCCCAATAGCTTGTATATTTTGAATAAAACAACTGTGTGAGGATTGTCTGCCTGAGAGCCCTTTCCAGACCAAGGTGCTTCCAGACCAGGGGTAAATGGGCTGCTCTCACTCTAAAGTCTATTGTGATTTTTAACAAGATTGCCTTCCTTCCTCTGGGTTTGTTTATGAAAGACTCTAGAGTGGAGTTTATTCAGAAAAAACAAATTACTTTTTAGCTTCCACATGGCTGAGAGGAATAGAGATTCACGGTTTTAGGAGGCCCAAAATAGGAAAATCTTCTTATTTTAAAAAATTGATCTGTATTTTCAGTTTTTCTAGCTGCTTTTACTTTCCACAGTCCAGCTCGATCTTTCCTACTTTGCCCATCCACCAGTCTACAAGTCTGTATAAATATAATTCTTGTTGAATTTTTTAAACATTAACCATAATCTCCCCTCTCCGCCCCCCAAAAAGTCTTGGTACTGCAGTCCTAGCAGAGCAAATTTTATCACTGACCAAAGTGATTTGTTTTTTATTTAGATACTTCGAGGTGAATTGCAAGGGTGGAGTGGTCATAGGCAAGACTAATGAGTAGTTTCCCCAAGTTTGCAACAGAGGCACAGAAATGTCAGGTCATTAATGAAAATTAGTCCAACTGCCCGTCTTGGAACCAGGTCATTCCCACTAAGTCAACATCTGTCACAATCTGTGTAAAAGGGCAGAACATGCTACACAAGAGCACATTTGAAAACATTCCGGCAGAACACAGGGCATCTGGTCCCTGCGAGGCTCGCTTGTGTCTGGCGTGATAGTGCCAAGTGAGACAGAGAGCACCCTCTGCAGGGAGCCCCACGGGCCGAGCCCCCTCCTCCCCTGTGTTCCTCTGTGGGCTCATGGGAGTGGGGTCGCTGCCCGCTGACCGCAGATGCCTGAGGAACCTCTCTGCTGAGCCAAGCCCACGTTCTGTACTCACAGACCTATGATTTAAATAAACGGTTGTTGTTTCAATCCACTAAGTTTAGGAGTGGTTTACTACTCAGCAGTAGACACTGATACAGTGCACTCGTCAATGTGAGAACCTCTGTGTTTCCCATTTTCTATTCACCCCCTCAATAGCTCCTGTTGGATATTCTGTTATTGATGATTCCGTCCTTTGTGATCCTTAAACCCTCATTCCTTCTTTGTTTTCCATTTTTATCTCTGTGTTACATTCTGAGTCATTTCCTTGGTTCCCGTTAATAAATATATTTAGTTATGATTTTCAATGGCCATACGTTTTAATTTATAAAAGAACTATTTGGTCCCCTTCCAAATCTGCCTTTTCTTTTTATATGCTTTCCTATTTTTTCGTTATATTTTCTATCCTTTATTTCATCTTGTAAGTCATTTAAGACATACTATAAAATGTCATCTATAGAGTGACCTACTTTCTCTACTTCTTGGGGCATTACTTCTCCTGTGAATTTCATGACCTGACCCTCATGGCTTCCTGCTCTGGTTTGTAATTTTTGTTATGGGCTTATTTTCAGCAGGGATTTCCCCCTGGAGAACTGTGCCGTGGGCTGTCAGACTTCCTGCACTGTGGCTGCATTTGCTTCTGCTGGTCCTAGAGTATCACCGGCTCTCAGTTGTTATGTTTCTTCTCAGCTGGGTATTTCTACTTCACGGTGAAAATTCAGAGCTCATCTCTTATTCTTAAGATCAGAGAATTCTTATTCTCTAATCAACCTGGTATCATTCAGGCTTGGTTTCAAGTTTTTTGTGGATGAACTTGTTTTTTCATCTGTAGCCTGAGGATGAAGGAACTTGTCTGGTCCTGATTTCGCCAACAGCATAGCCCTCGGGAACCCGGATTGTTCAAAGTGCTCAATTTCAGTTGCCTTCCTTGCTCACACTAGAGATATCTTATTGGCTGAAAGGGTGTTAAAATCCCAGGATCCCCTACCGTGGTCAGCAAACTGCGGCTCGCGAGCCGCATGCGGCTTTTTGGCCCCTTGAGTGCGGCTCTTTCTAGGGCTCCCTTAGGAGTACCCTAATTAAGTTAATAACAATGTACCTACCTATATAGTTTAAGTTTAAAAATTTGGCTCTCAAAAGAAATTTCAATCGTTGTACTATTGATATTTGGCTCTGTTGACTAATGAGTTTGCCGACCACGGCCCTAGGATCTAGAACTGGTCCAAACCCTGCGTTGGCTACAGTGGCTTACTACTCAGCCTCTGAGTTCCGTCTTTGTTTCTGGAATCTGAAGAGTTCCCTTTCTTTCCATCAAAAACACATACACATGTATATGTAATATATGTAGGGTGTCCCAAAAAATGTTTACAAGCACTTTGAATAATTTAAAGGCATTATGTGATGTAATTATTAAAATTACATTTCATTTTCAAAATTGAGCTATCAGCTGTTAAGTCTGTATTTTGCCCAGTGTTTCTCTGTAGTAGTAGCTGAATGGGAACTCTTCCACATCATCTCAGTTCACTGAATTGCTTGGCTCCTCCACCTATTTCACATATAATCCTATTTAATAAAAGAGAAACATGGTAATTAGTGTACGACCGCTACCCTTCCCATTGGCTAATCAGGGAGATATGCAAATTAACTGCCAGCCAAGATGGCGGCCGGCAGCCAGGCAGCTGATGCGAACAGGGAGGCTTCCTTGCTTCAGTGACGGAGGGAGCCAAGCTTCCCTGCCTGCCTTGCCAACCTCTCAGCTGCACTCTAAGCAACATTGTAACAAATATAGAAGCTAAACAAAACCCCGGGCTTCAGCCAGCAGGACCGCAACATTGTTTCAAATACAGAAGGGTAAACAAAGGCAAGAAACCTGCTTTCAGCAGCCGAGGTCTCAGAGCTGGAGCCGAGCCTCAGAGCTAAAGCTGGCCCAAAATTTAAAAAAAAGGAAAAAAGGACAGGTTGGGAGCTTCAGTCACCCGCCAGCCTGAAAATGGCCCTCAGCCCCTCACCCAGGCTGGCCAGGCACCCAAGCGGGACCCCCACCCTGATCCAGGATACCCTTCAGGGCAAACCAGCTGGCCCCCACCTGTGCACCAGGCTTCTATCCTATATAGTAAAAGGGTAATATGCCTCCCAGCACTGGGATCAGCGGAGCCGCGAGGCCTCCCAGCACCAGGATCAGTGTGACAGGGGGCAGCGCCCAAACCCCCTGATCGCCCTGCGGCTCTGTGTGTGACAGGGGGTGGCGCCCCAACCCCCCCCCCATCGGTCCTGCTCTGTGTGTGACAGGGGGAAGCTCCCCAACCCCCTGATGGGTCCTGCTCTGTGCATGACAAGGGCGAGCTCCCCAATCCCCTGATGGGCCCTGCTCTGTGCGTGACAGGGGGGAGCTCCTCAACCCACTGATCGGCCCTGCTCTGTGTGTGACAGGGTACGGAGCCCCAACCCCCCGATGGGCCCTGCTCTGTGCGTGATAGGGGGCAGCGCCCCACCCCCTGATCGGCCCTGCTCTGTGCGTGACAGGGGTTGGCGCCGCAACCTCCCTATCGACCCTGCCTTGAGTGTGACGGGGCGGTGCCCCAAACCCCCAATCGGCCCTACCCTGAGCGTGACTGAGGGTGGCATTGCAACCTCCCGATCCGCCCTGCTCTGTGCATAACGGGGCGGCACCCCAACTCCCCAATCGGCCCTGCTCTGAGCCCGACCAGGGGCTGCACCTAGGGACTGGGCCTGCCCTCTGCCACCCGGGAGCAGGCCTAAGCCAGCAGGTCGTTATCTCCTGAGGGGTCTCAGACTGCAAGAGGGCACAGGCCGGGCTGAGGGACCTCCTCTCCCCCCTGAGTGCACAAATTTTTGTGCACCGGGCCTCTAGTTTTATAATAATAAAAGGTAAACTTCACAACAAAGATATAACATTTAGAAATCTGTAATGTTGAATCATAATGTATCAAAATACACAAAGAAAACTTTGTTAGAAATACAATAGCAATGGAGGCTTTAACATGCTAAATTGTGATTTTGCCAAAACAAGAAAGTAAAAATTAAGAACAGAGACCATGGGAGAGGGGAGCTAAGATGTATTTGAAGCATGGAGACTTGGGGGATGTCAGAAGATGTGGGTGTGGCAGCATCCTAGGAGACGTTGGGTAACACGAGCCTATTGGGAATTGGGATATTGGAGTAAGGACCCAAAGAGGTGGGAGAAGGCCTGAAAAGAATGAGGAAAGATACCCTAAGTTAAGAGTCACCCATTTCAAAATGCTGCGTTGCTGAGAAAATGAAGTCCCCATTTCATCTTCCTGCATCTCTTATTCTTAAGATTAGAGAATTCTGACTTCCTAATCAACCTGATAATCATTATTGCTCTGTGACTTAAATTGGCTTTTGTTGGATGGGCTGGGAGCCCAAGTACTAGATGTAGCATTGTTTCTGTGGGGGAAAAATGTGCACAAATATCAGCTAACTGAACTACGAAGGAAGTTTTGAAACATAACCTGTTATATGCCAGCCACAGATTCCTTAGGCATATAAATCTTTGTAACCATGAGCTATGTTATAATGGAAATATTTTCTCAGATATAATTTTTAATCTATAGGCAATATCAGTCATTAAAGCATACTGTTCGGTCCTGGGGCCCATAAGTGGAGGATGTTATAGAAAAATTGGAAAGGAGCCAGGGGAGACAAAGTAAATGATGAAAGGTTATTGAAAAATAGCCCTTCAGGGAAAAGTCTGCATTAGTTCAGAGAAGAGAAGCCTGAGAAGACTGAATATCAGTCTTTAAACTATAAAGGGATATTACATTATTGACACCAAGCCTTTTTTCCCTCCATGTCCACAGAGGGCAATATGAGAGAAAATGAGTTTAATCTACAGCAGAAGGAATTTAGGCTAATTAAATTCTCCCAACCTGAAGAGTAGAACCCATTCTTCAGCTACCAAGCTTTACTCTCACCGGAGTAGGTCATTCTGGAGGTGTTTCAAGCTCTCAGGTTAGGGGCAGGCAAAGTTCATCCAGACATGGTCACCTGCCCGTGACTGTTTGAATATAATATTTGGGAAACTGGTGAGTTCTGCTCAAGGGAATTGTTTTGGCTGCAAAGAAGGCGAGTGTGAAGTTGCCTCATGTGGAAAAATCCAGCCCAGAGAAATCTCAGCCTTCTGTCCATCATTTGACAAAGCTGCTCCAAAGAGCCTAGAGCCACTGGAGCTTCCCATCACGCTGAGGGACAGGTGGGCCACATCTCAGGCAGTGGATGTGATCCTTGCCACCAGTGTGTTTTCAGGGGATGCTGACAAACTAGAAATGCCTCCAGAGGAGAGGAACTGGGATGGAAGCTGGAAGCTGGGTGGAATGCGGGCCAGTGGAAGGAACTGTGTGCATGGCCTGGAGAAGATAAGCCGGTAGGAGTGGGAGGTGCCGGAGGGGAATGACAAGCTGCTTTCAGATATTTGAAGTGCTGTCAGGTGGAAGAGAGATTGCATTTGTGCTGTGCGGCTCCAGAGGGCAAACTCAGAGCCAGTGAATCCACGTTACAGGGAAAGAGGATCAGCTGCAAAGAAGGAAGCATTTATAACGATTAGAGATACTCAAAAGCAGATTGCATGCCTGGTGACGCAGGAAGTGTTTGTGCAAAGACGATGAATATCTCACAAGAACGTGGGTGGAATAATTTCCGGACCTTTTCTTTTCTTTCTTTCCTTTTTTTTTTTTTTTTTTTTTGGTCTGGCTAATCAAGGGCAACTTCTTGGAGAGAGAGATGACCTAGCAATAAGCGTTTCCCCCTGGCGCTCAGGAGGGGCAGGCTTTGCGGTATGAACCACTAGAGGGAGTCGGGACAGCAGCATTGCAGAGCCTTCAAAGAGCAGCTGCAGGGGCCTGGCTCCCACCTCCCTAACTTTGCCGCTTTCCACGTCTCCTCCAGGAGCCTGACTTGAATGCTTACATCTGAGTGAAGCCGTTAAAGTCTGAGGGGCCTCTGTATGTCCAGAGGCACAACTGCTGCTATCTGTACTGTGTTTAGTGCTCAATTTATTAACTACATAAAAATTCAAGCACTCCTTATACAACTGAAAAAATTAAAACTTATGAGTGAATATAATGACTATAACGTTTTCCAGACACAAGTTAATTTTCAAATTAATTGATTCTACTAAAGTCAAAGTATCCTATATCTGAATCTTTTAAATGCTACAAATGCCTTAAAAAGCGGAAACACAAATGGATCATCAAAATGATTGTAACACTTACTATTACCTATACACTTAAAATGTGATAGGTTACTTTAAATTTATTTCTCCTTTATTACTATGCTTACTCTTATTAGGTAATCTCATACTCTCCTAAGGATACAGGATCTTTAAAAAATACATATTTGTTTATCTTCCTGGTGATATAGTAATTTTCTCAATCTCAAAAGCAAAAAAGTGTCATCTCTGAGTAACTCAGGTTGGAGGTGCTAGGTTTTTAAATTTCTTGCAAACATACAAAACCTTCCCATGGACTTAAAATTCTAGTAGACCTAATCAGTTAAGCTTATAATAATCGTAAGGTTATATTTTGGTACCTGAAAGTGGAGGGCTGCTGTAACTAATATATAAAACAGTGGAGTCACTTTGGAACTGGTTGGAGGCTGGAAAAATTTTGAGGCGTACGATAGAGAAAGCCTAAGTTGCCTTGACCAAACTGTTTAGAAATTCAGACTTGGAGAATGCTGCCAGTGAGGGCTCAAGAGGAAGTAAGAAACATGTTATTGGAAACTGGAGAAAGAGAAGCAACAGAAAGCTTAGCAAAATTGTGTCCCGCAATTAATGATCTGAAAAGCAGAACAAGTGATTAACTTAGTTATCTAGCTAAGATTTCCAAGCAAAATGTCGAAGATACCACCTGGTTTCTTATTGGTGAATATAATTAAATGCAAGAGAAGAGAGATAAGTTAAGGGGAGAACTGTTAAAAAGGAACCAGCATTTGCCCTGGCTGGTGTGGCTCAGTTGACAGGAGCGTCGTCTTGTAAACCGAAAGGTGGTGGGTTCGAGTCCCAGTCAGGGGCACATACCTAGGTTGCAGGTTGGATTCCCGGCCCTAGTTGGGCAGGTTTGGGAGGCAACTGATTGATGTTTGATGTTTCTCTCACATCAATGTTTCTCTCTCTCTCTCTCTTCCTCCCTCCCTCCCTCCCCCTCTCTAAAAATCAATAAAAATGTTTTCTGGTGAGGAATGAAAAAAAAAAAGGAACCAATATTTGATGATTTTGAAAAGTCTCTGTCTCTCCAGATAGCAAAAGATGTTAAAATTAAGATATATAATATATATGTATATATATCTTTTAAGTATGTGGCATAAAGAAAACCCTGGCCTAGAGAAAAAGCCGAGTGGTGATAGTAAATGTTTTGTTAAAACCTCAAGAAGACCAAAGGATCAGAATAGTATTCAGTCACACAAAGAGCCCTCTCCGGAGATTAAGGTTTTGCCTCATGGAACTTATCAAATAAGGCCTTTTGGAAATTTGAGTTGTCCTTTAACCATCTCAGCATCTTTAACCTAGGTAAAGGCACTCCTGTCTCAAAAAGAACTGTGGATGTTGCTTTTGTATAGCAGGAAATTGACAGGAGACCCACATAGTATTTAAGAAATTTATTTCAGCAACAGCACTGGTAACTTAAACTGAAAGGGGCAGAAAGCATACAAAATGAAAGGCAGCTATTGGATCTCCAAAAATCTGGCGGGAAACAGGAGGATAAAACTACTCAGCCATGAACACGTGCTACCTTTGTGAAAAAGGGGAGGTGACTCAGATGGCAGGACCAAGAGCTCTTGTGAGATTATTCCCAGGTCTTGGAATCTAGTCAAGGAACTGGCAGGAGTTTGCTAAGCTGAATTTCAAAACTACTTTGGAGTGGTAACCCCTTTTTACCTTCCATGTTCCTCCCTCTCCCCTTTTAAATGGAGTGTCTATGACTATTTTACTGTACCTGTTCCTCCATTGTGTGTTGGGTGTGTTAGGAGCCACATAGCTTGTCTTCATTTTATAGATTGAGAGTAACTACAGGGTGGGGCAAAAGTAGGTTTATAGTTGTGAGTATGTGAAACACAGAGTTCTTGTGTTATTATTTATTAACTAGAGGCTTGGTGCACAAGATTTGTGCACTGGGGGGGGGGGTGTCCCTCAGCCCGTCTTGTGCCCTGTCGCAGTCTGGGACCCCTCAGGGGATGTCCAAGACCCTGGGGGGATTGGGCCTAAGCCAGCAGTCAGGCATCCCTCTTGCAGTCTGGGGCTCTCGCAGTCTTACCACCCACCTGTAGCAGAGGTAGGAGAGGCTCCTGCCACCACCACTGTGCTCACCAGCCGTGAGCCCAACTTCTGGCTGAGCAGCGCTCCCCCTGTGGGAGTGCACTGACTACCAGGGGGCTACTCCTACATGGAGCATCTGCCCCCTGGTGGTCAGTTCGCATCATAGTGACTGGTTGTTCTGCCTTTTGGTTGATTTGCATATTAGGCTTTTATTATATAGGCTTATATTTTGCATTCTACATTAGTCAGACCCTCTCTTGGATCATAGTATTTTTTCCTGGCCATCACACATTCCTTGGGGAAACAAAATAAAAATTAAAAATATAAAATAACTATCACTATAATTCCTATACCCAAACACAACCCTATATGAACATGTGGAGTGGATTCTTCCAGACATTTTTGCTAGAGGCACCATCGCAGAGTTTATGATGTACTGAGCCACATCCTTTAGCCTCCAGATTTCAGGGTAGCTGTGGTGAACATTGCCATGCACTTTGCCAGCATCTGTACAAGCTTATATCACAGTGTCTCTCACCTCTGCATTCTGGAACTCTGTAATTTCAAGGCAGTTAACACCCCTGAGTTGGAGGACAGGAGTTCAGGGACAAATGGCTCACCCTTCCCATCCTGCAGGACATGGGAGGTGGGATAGCTCTATGGTGCCTTTACATGGCTTCTCAGAGCGCCCTATGGGATGCAACTCTAGTTGTCCACAGCTACAACCTGCTCATTTATTGACTCTTCCCCTTTTTCTTCACTTCTGTTTTCTAACATTACCTCCCCCCCAAATTATCTGCGCCCAAGTTCTGTCTCAGAGTCTGTTTTCAGAAAAACCTAAACTAAGACAGGCATCATGAGGGGGTTGGCAATGACATCATATAAAACAATGAAAGCAGCCTATGAAATGGAGAGAAGGAAACCTTACAGAAGAAATCGTCGTCATCTTTAAATACCTGGAAAGCATTCATGTAGAAGAGGAGACACTGGCATTAATTGAGCACCTTCTAGTTTATGAACTAGACATTATGCAGTGTGCTAACATACGTTATCTCAGTCCATCCTTACAACTCAGGGAGGCGATGACTAACTTTATTTTTTAAAGGAGGAAACTGAGGCACAGAGGGTTTAAGGAACTTGCCCAAGATCCAAAGCTAGCAAGCAAATATCAACCTGATTCAAATCCAAACCTACATGCCCTGCAGCTTGTCTCTTTCTGCTGTCCTGTGTGCTGCCTGGGACCAGCAGGAAGGCATTCTAAGTCTGCACAATTGTGTTGATATGAATGCAGAGCGTGGCAGACTGTCTGGGTGTCACCAATGCTGTTTTCTCTTCCTGGATGCTGAGGAATACTTCATGTCCAAACTCCCTTTACAAGTAGATTGGGGCCTTGTGACAGGATTCTGGCAAATGGGAATGTGCAGAAGTGTTGACCTTGATATTCCCTCAATCCCCCCCCCTCTCTCTTGGCTAGCTGAAAGCAGAAAGTCCAGCAGAGGAATCTGGACATGTCCTGGGGGATGGCAGAGCCATCAGATGGAAGGTGCATGGATCCACAGGGCATAGGGTAGAAGAGAGCCCCCCATGTGTTGACCACATTGGATGGACATAAGCAATAAGTAAATATACATTGGAGTAAGCCACTGAGCTTCCTGTCTCAGGGACTGCACAGAGTAATTAAATGTTCAACTGTCCAGGTGGTTATAAAAAAGATTTTGGGGAGAGTGGACCAGGTGACTTGTGAGAATAATAGCTCACATTTATTGAACTATAAATCAGTCACATACACACGCTGTCTCCTTTAAGCCTACAATATGCTTTATCATATTTATATTATACACAAAGAAAGTAAGGCACAGAGAGGTCAGATAACTTGCCCAAGGACACACAGCAAGCAGGGGTAGAGCCATACCTTTCTTACCCCTTCCAGGTACCTTACTCCTCAATGTGTCCAATGCAGAAGTTCTAGTTTGAAGGCTTGAGGACTGGGTTGGTTTTGTCCATGCAGGGATATATTTGTTTGCTTTTTGTTTTAAAATTTCAGCCTATACTCAAAATTAAAAGATTTTTACATAAAAATCCTGTTTTCTAATTTCTCTTGAAAATTCAGAACATCTGACAAAATTGGCTTCTAGGCTGTTACACCAACAAGCAGCTGGAGCCGAGGTGTGGCATCAACAGGAGCCTCACTTGTATTATTATCCGGCTCTGGAAGCTTTCAGTTTTGTGAACCCTGAATGACTTCATCTCAGGCTAAGTTCTCCCCAGCTATAGAGCATACTGCTGGGCATATAATAGAGCAGGGGTCCTCAAACTACGGCCCGCGGGCCACATGCGGCCCGCCCAAAACATTTATCCAGCCCGCCGGGTGTTCTTGCCACCGCTGCCTGTTGCTTAGCAGCCGACTAGTTTTTTTTTAAACTATAGTCCGGCCCTCCAACGGTCTGAGGGACAGTGAACTGGCCCCCTGTTTAAAAAGTTTGAGGACCCCTGTAATAGAGACTCCACAAATGTTTAGGAAATGAATGAATGAAAAGCGAACCTAAATTCTCTCCCTCTCCCCCTCTTCCTCCAGCTCTCCTTTCTGTGGCTGGGGACCAGTGAATCTGAGTCACTAGCAGGCAACACACAAGACTAATTTCCCTTTTCTCCCAAGCAGCCAGGACCCAGGTGACAGGTACCTGCAAATGCTGTGCCTGACTTGGGTTCACGTTGGCATTTTATATGAACTAAAGACGCTTGCGTCTATATAACCAGCATTTGCTCTGAAGAACTGGCTAACGCTGGTGGGGTGAATGGCCATGAGGGTGTGTTGGTTCTGTCTTAGATTAGGTTGTGTACAATGGACTCTTTGTAAAGTCCTTAGAGCAGGGTGTAGACAGGCAGGCGTGCCCTGCTCCCAGCTTTGGAGACACACTCAGTACAGTACTCAAGATGGACGGGCACAGTTTTAATCTGCCTGGTTTAGAGCAGCCACAGACTGCGGGACCTACATGCGGGTGTGTAAGCCTCTCACAGGGGAAGCCTTTCTCCCAGGCTTGTTAGCAAAGCTCATTTGGAGGAGTTCAGGCCTGGGGCATGGCAGGATCCACTGCCGTGACGCACACGGTGTAAGCCCCAGAAGCTCGCTGATCCCCTTAGCGGAGCCCAGGCCTGTCCATGCCCACCCTGCCCTGTCCTCCCAGTCCAGGCCTGGAAGCACTGCCTTTCTCTGGAGGGCTGGTGTGCTGGCATCAAGGAGGGGAAGGAGAATGCCCGGGCTCTTCCAGGAGGACATCTGCTTATTTTCTTGGAGGGAAAAGGGGGCTTCTCCATAGGGCTTTACTTCTGGGCCTCCTATTGTGTCAGCAAAGTGGATTGCTTAAAGCAGCACCTTTCAATCCAAGGTGACCCACGCCTCCTCACACATCCTGTCCCCCCTCCCTCCCATGTGCTAAGCCTGGAGGTATTGTTGGTGTTAATGGGCTGGGGATGGGTGGGAAGACTGGTGGCATCTGGTAGGTAGAGGCCAGGGATCCTGCTGAACATCCTACAATGCATAGGGCAGCCCCACAACAAAGAATTATCCCGAAATGTCTATAGTCCTGAGATTGAGAAACCCTGGCTCAAAGGATGACTTTTATTATTTTTTTAAGCTTCAAAATTATAAAGAGCAGTTTATTATTTTGTAATTAGAAGAATAAAATAAGGGCTGTTTTAAATAAAAAACAATGTTGAACTTTCCAAGTATCACCTCCTTTCCTTATTTATAATAGCAGTGTTGGCACATAAAATAGTAGGTACGCAGTACCTGTTTATGCAGTGAATGACATACTATAGTTGTGTCTCTTATTTAATTTGTTATAAAGTGGTTACTTCCTTTATTGAAGCAGTATACAGCTCTTTTGGGGGGTGGTAGGAGCAGGTATTGGATAGTCTATTCATTCATTCATTCATTCATTCATTCATTCATTCATTTTTCTGCTTCTGGCTTTAGCGCCTTACTCCAGCTGCACTTTGTTTAATAAACATGTTAGATTTGCTAATAAGTTTGGCCTCTTTCTTTCTCAACCCTTGTGCTATTATTTGGGTGGATTTGACTTCATAAATTTCCAGTCCATCTGCATAAAAACCAGGTTTGATATTGATAATGATTATAGCCATAAATATGTTTTTCACTGAGACATAAAGATTTTGTAATTGAAAAATTAAATTGTTACATATATCTCTCGAATCAAAAGACCCCCCAATTTAAGAATTTCATATTGTCCAAATGGGTGGGCAGGCAGAGTTGTGACTCATTTCTGCTCCTTCCTGGCACCCACCAAAACTGCTGATGGCCCCTGTGGCCTGTGGACTTTGTGTTTTTTCTGTAGCCAATGGTTTCTTTATGGCATTTTATCTCCTGAAGTTCTATCAGATTATTACTTGGTTTACTGTCTTTTTCCTCTTCCAGATGTGAGCTCTCTTAAGGGCAAGGACCTTGTTTTTGCTTATTCACTGCTATATTCTCAGTGCCTAGAATGATGCCATTTAATAAACATTTGTTGAGTGAATGGCAGAGCAGAGAGGCCAGAGAATAAGTGAGTGACCTACCTCACATTATAGAGCCCCATCAGAAGAAGCAGCCATATGACCAGATCTTGGCCCTCCATTTGGCCTACCCCAGCACTACACACATTCCCCCTCCCCTCCAAACACGCAGTGGGGGCATGCTAGGTATGCTCTCCTAGCACCAAAGAGTTGCCCAAGGAGATTGAGGAACACGAAGATGCAACATGGAAGCCTCCTTTCCCAGATGGAAGGGGCCGCTGTAGGGATGATTTTGTTATGTGACACATAGGGTGACCAACCTGGTTTGCCAGGGGCCAAGGAATCTCCTGGGATGCGGGACTTTCCATCGAAAAGGGGGAAAGTCCCAGCTAAACTGGGATGAATTGTCACCCTATGTGACAACAACATTCAGTGAACATCTGTGGTGGATAATTCCTCTGGGAAATGCTTTCAAGTGTTTTTAGTAGTAGACAGGCGAGACCTTAGTGATTATTGAGTCAAAAGGTTATAGGCTCATATGTCTGCTGTGAGAAATTGGGACTATGGCAACAAATATTTGTCCCTTGTAAAAGGATGTGGCCACATCCTTGAGGTGAATGGTTACCTGTGGGGGGATAAGAGCTCATGTGGCCAGATGGACCCATTTTTCAAGAGAAGCCTAAAATCTATGAATATGTTGTGTGTGTGTGTGTGTGTGTGTGTGTGTGTGTGAGAGAGAGAGAGAGAGAGAGAGAGAGAGAGAGAGAGAGAGAGAGGTCTGATTTAGAAACATTGGCAACTGTTTTCTTAAAAAATGTAAACATTATGCAATGTAAAAAAATATAACCACTGGCTTAGGCCATGGATTGGCAGTAGCTGATATAATCTGATGTTTCATTATTACACAGGAGAAAACTGAGGCACAGAGTACCGTGAGTACAGAGCTAGGAGTGAAGGTCCAGGCCTCTTGACCAAGGAACTTCAATTTTTAAAAAAATTTCTATAAAGATAAGTTAATTTAGAAGGGGGGAGAAGGACTTTTAAAGGAAAAAATATTAATTGACCACCTATTACAGTGATGGCGAACCTTTTGAGCCCGGCGTGTCAGCATTTTGAAAAACCCTAACTTAACTCTGGTGCCGTGTCACATATAGAAATTTTTTGATATTTGCAACCATAGTAAAACAAAGACTTATATTTTTGGTATTTATTTTATATATTTAAATGCCATTTAACAAAGAAAAATCAACCAAAAAAATGAGTTCGCATGTCACCTCTGACATGCGTGTCATAGGTTTGCCATCACTGACCTATTATGTTTCAGAAAATTACTGCATAATTTCAATGTATAAAGTCACACTCAATTTTTACAACCCTTTGAGTGTGTTATTTCATTTTTCTGTGCCTGTTTCCTTGTGTGTAAAATAAAAATAATAGCAGGTAAAGATTAAAGGATTTCATTTTTATGAAGTGCTTAGAACCAGATAGTAAGCTTGTGTTGGCTCTCATTGTCACCGAGGTGGGTGTTATTGTCAGTTATCCTCATTTTACATGTGCAGAAACTGATTTCTCAGAGGTTACCTAACTTGCTTATGATTGTAGCAAGAAATCAGAACCAAGATTTGAACACTGATTGTCTGATTATAATTACAGGGGTCTTTTCCTGTATTCCCCCTTCCTTATACCAGTAGGCTGGTGTTATAAATTCAAGATAAGAAAAACAAAAATGGCTCATTTTGCTCTTATGGTAATAATTATACAGACAATCAAGGTCAGAAATTAAGTCCTCTGCAATGATGGAAGAGAAAACATTACACAAATAAAAATGGTGGCGAATAAAAATAATTTCTCCTTGGGCATTCATTATGCAATTTGGGGAGCAGGTAATTTATCTTCCTAATTATGTTTTGCTTAAGCTGATTTTAAAATTAGTTTGTTTACCCTGAGCACACTGATTAACATAACAGGAGGGAGAGGTAGCTTAGAAACATCGTGGGTGGTAGAGGGAAGATATCTCGAGATTTGGGAGGATTTCCATGGATAATTTTCATGTGGCTATGGGAAGGTAGAAGGTTAATAAGTTGATGGTGCTTGAGTGTAAATAATTATTGTGATTTGTTGTTGGAAATTTTTAAATATGTATAAGGCTATGGGTTACAGACCCTGAGAGTTGGACCTCATTTCTTGTTTATTCTTAAGTGCTGAGAGCTCAGATATTCAAGACAGGTAAATCAAACAAGGAGATAGAAATGAAGGACTAGCTAGGGTGATCCCAGGAGTTTCCTCCCAATAGGTATCCAACAAAGATTAAATGCCTGTTATACACCTTGAATTATGCCAGGAGCTGAGAGTACCAAGATGAATAAACTCATTGTCTTATCACAGTCTGTTCAGGGAAACAGACTTGTAAACAGAGACGTCATAGCCCAGAGGGTCAGGGCGATAAAACAGAGAGGAAGAGGGTGAGGGAGCAGAGAAGAGAAAGTGCCCGTCTGCCTCAGGGAGTCAGGAAGGATGGCACCTCCATCCCTCACTGTCCCTCTGCCTTGCTCTGTTATGGGGGTGAGAACACAGGGAACCCAAGCAGGCTGTGTCAGCTGACTCCTGCTGGTTCTGCCAATGAGAGGCAAAGGTGACCAACTGGAGGAAAGGGAAGAGGAAAAAGTCAGGGTATCTCTTTCATTTCTTCTCTGTCTTGAGTTGCATCTTCAAAATCTTCATAAACATCCACCATGACTCCATCTCCGACTTGGCAGGCCCACGGGGTCCAGCTTTAGCAGGGTGGTCGCAGCCCCGGGTCTCCGGGAACCTCTTCCGACTGCCCCTCCCGCCCAGGAGTGTCAGCAGCTGCTTGCTGGTAATGATCTCTGGTTTACCTCACTGTGCCCTGGTTGGTGACTCAGTTTTTCCATCCCCTACATTCACAATATTTGTATACAGACCGTTTCTGTATTTCTGGGTGAGCTATGATAGAGACCTCCTACAATAGCTGATACCTGAGTTGGTTCTTAAAGGAGGAGAAGAAATTTGCTAGGTAAAGATCCAGGAAGATGTGTCCCAAGTACACGTGGAGGTGTGAGATACTTGTGGGGGGATTTGGGAAGGATAGACCACCATGGCAGTGGGGAGCCCCTCAAGATGTCCAGAAGGAAACACAGTGTTTAGGTATTTTAGAAAACGCACCTAACTCTGCTCAGTACAGACTGGTTAAAAAAACAAAGCACCAGGGTGAGCGTGAAACCTATTAATAGACAATCGCAAGGATTCACGCCAGAAGCCACTGAAGCTGGAACCATGACGGCTTCCTGGGTAGAGTAGATATGGGGAAGCGAGGACACACTCCAGATACTTTACTCTTAATTAACTCCAAGAAGAGAAATTTCTTATTTCCTGGCACACAGCAGGCGCGCAGTGGGTGCTTGTTGAATGAATTAATATTCCAACAACTTATTTGTGTTACAAAACCTCAGTGTGTCCCTCCTTGCCCTCCTCACCCAGACCCCTCGGTGCCATGATAATATTTGACCTGTCCTGTGGAGCCTGTGGCAGGAGGTCTGCAGGGTTCTGCCTCCTCTTGTTAGGGCAGCATGGGGTTCAGACCACTCTAGAGCAGCACTCTCTCTAGTTCATGTTCCTCCCCATTAGAGCCATTCAGTCAGCAGGTATTTACCAAGCGCTTAGGTACTGATAGCTGACATGTATATAGTAACAGTACTTGCCACATGTCAGGCACTATGCTAGCCCTTTGCCATGCTTTTGTCTCTACCCTCATGACAGCTTCGTGAAAAGGTGCCACTTTTGCCCTCATCTTATCGGTAAGGAAGACACACAGAAGCTGAGTAACTTTTTAAGGTAACCCAGCTAGTCAGTGGCAGAGTTGGAATTCATACCCTAACTCTGGAGTCCAGGTTCTGAGACATGAGGCTACTCTGCCTAGCACTGTGTGGGATGTAAAGAAATGTAAGACAGCCCGGCTGGCGTGGCTCAGGGGTTGGGCATCCACCTATGAACCAGGAGGTCACAGTTTGATTCCCAGTTAGGGCATATGCCCGGGTTGCGGGCTTGATCTCCAGTGTGGGACGTGCAGGAGGCAGCCCATAAGGATTCTCTCTCTCTTATCATTGATGTTTCTATCTATCTCTTCCTCTCCCTTTCTCACTAAAGTCAATTAATATATATAACAAATCTGTGGGGAGAAAAGACATGAATGCATAAAGAATAAACTTTGATGCTAAAACATGTATAATAATCAAGGCAACAAAAGACAAGCTGCCAAAACCGGAATGATTATTGCCAATATAAATGGTAGGGATAATGAGAGAGACCGTTTCAGAGTGGAGCAATCAAAGGAGGCTTAAGGAAGGAGGTAGGCTTTGACTTGTGGTTTTCCTGCTGGTTGAGGAGACATGCTGAATTCCTTTGAAACAATGCAAGAACAACTTGGAGGCCACTAGTGCACTACTTTGAATTACAACAGGAAATTAAAACACTTTATACAACTATCATGTGTAATTTTCTGGCCTTTTTAAATGTTAAAACTAAAATAAAAACATTAAAGCTTTAAATCTATTGAAATACTTTTCAAAAATGTTAGCAAATAACATTTATCGATATTCTGTCCCTCCCCTCCCACAATTTAAAATGCCATGTTTATTAAATATTAAAATATTTATAGATATTTGGGTCAGTTCTGGTCCTTTTATTCTGTTTTCCAGCCTTGGGAACAGCTAATTATTATCAGCTAATATCTTTTCTGCTTTGTGCCCTATGAACACTGTCTTATCTCTTCTTTTTTTCTCTCTCTCCCTCTCTTCCCCTCCCACCTTTCTTTTGTTCTTTCTCTCTCTTTCTCCCAGTGATAGGTTAAATCTGATTATGTTCTCCAAGCCAGCCAACTTTTCCCCACCAAAGTATCTTGATGTTATCTTTGGGTTTAGTAAGAATATTCATTCCCCCCCCCCAATTTATTGAAGAATAATTGAAAAATATACTTATATATATTTAAAACTTACCATGTAATGATTTTATATAGATACTAGAGGCCTGGTGCACGGATTCATGCACTGGTGGGGTACCTCAGCCTGGCTTGCGGGGATTGAGCAGAAACTGGCTCTCTGACATCCCCCGAGGGGTCCTGGATTGCGAGAGGGTGCAGGCCAGGCTGAGGGACCCAACCGGTGCACAAATCCATGCACCCAGCCTCTAGTATGCATATAAGATCTTTGGGTAATCTTTTCCCACCTTCCACCTCCCCCCTTCCCTCTGAGATTCATCAGTCTGTTTCATGTTTCCATGCTTGTGGTTTCCACTCCTGCATTGAGCGCCTGCCCCCTGGTGGTCAGTGCGCATCATAGCTACTGGTCGGACGGTTGCTTAGGCTTTTATATATATAGACTAGAGGCCCGGTGCACAAAAATTTGTGCACTTGGGGGGGGAGGGGGTCCCTCAGCCCAGCCTGTGCCCTCTTGCAGTCTGGGACCTCTCGGGAGATAATGACCTGCTGGCTTAGGCCTGCTCCCGGTGGCATAGGGCAGGCCCAATCCCTAGGTGCAGCCTCTGGTTGGGCTCAGAGCAGGGCCGATTGGAGAGTTGGGGCCCCTCCCCTGTCATGCACAGAGCAGGGCAGATCAGGAGGTTGCAATGCCACCCTCAGTCACGCTCAGGGTAGGGCCGATTGGGGGGTTGGGGCACCGCCCCCTGTCACACTCAAGGCAGGGTCGATGGGGAGGTTGTGGCGCCACCCCCTGTCACGCACAGAGCAGGGTGGATCAGGGGGTTGGGGCGCTGCCACTGTCATACTCAGGGCAGGGCCGATGGGGAGGTTATGGCTCTACCCCATCACACACAGAGCAGGGCCCGTGGGGGGGGGGGGGGAGTTGGGGCGCCGCCCTCTATCACCCACAGAGCAGGGCCAATCAGGGGGTTGGGTGCCGCCACTGTCACATTCAGGGCAGGGCCGATGGGGAGGTTATGGCTCTACCCCATCACACATAGAGCAGGGCCCATGGGGGGGGCGGTTGGGGCTCTGTCACACACAGAGCAGGGCCGATCAGGGGGTTGGGGTGCCGCACCCTGTCACACACAGAGCCGCAGGGCGATCAGGGGGTTTGGATGCTGCCCCCTGTCACACTGATCCCGGTGCTGGGAGGCATATTACCCTTTTACTATATAGGATAGAGGCCTGGTGCATGGGTCGGGGCCAGCTGGTTTGCCCTGAAGAGTGTCCTGGATCAGGGTGGGGGACACCACTGGGGTGCCTGGCCAGCCTGGGTGAGGGGATGATGGCAGTTTGCAGCTGGTCACACACCCTTCAGGGTGGGGGTCCCCACTGGGGTGCCTGGCCAGTCTGGGTGAGGGGCTGAGGGCTGTTTTCAGGCTGGCAGGTGACTGAAGCTCCCAACTGCTCCTTTTTTTCTTTCTTATTTTTTTTTCTGGGCCAGCTTTAGCTCTGGCTCCAGCTCTGAGGCCTCTGCTGCTGAAAGCAGGTATCTGGTTTGTTTGGGTTCTACAATCGAAACACTGTATCAACTCCAGCTCTGAGATCCTGGCTCGCTGAAAGCAGGTTTCTGGGGTTTTGTTTAGCTTCTATATTTGTAAGAATGTTTCAAACTGCAAGCTCAGAGGCCGGCAAGGCAGGCGGGGAACGTTGGAGTCCTCCGTCACTGGAGCAAGCAAGCCTCATGTTAACTTCAAGCTGCCTGGCTGCTGGCAGCCATCTTGGCTGGCAGTTAATTTGCATATCTTGCTGATTAGCCAATGGGAAGGGTAGTGGACGTACGCTAATTACCATGTTTCTCTTTTATTAGATAGGATATATTGTGGAATGATCACCAAGATCAAGTTCATTAACACTCTTATTACCTGTGAGAATCTTCTTGATTTTAATATTGAAGGCATGTTTACTTGGTGAGAGTAATACAGAAACAGAAGTATTGAAGCTAATGGGAGGCTGGTCCATTACCATCTAATAATTCAGTTGCCCTGGTTTCACTAATGAGTAGAGAGAAAAATGAGTCACTTTTTCAAATTGCAGGGATCTAATTTGTAAATTGCCTTTCTCAGGATACAAGTCGATAGGTGGCCCCCAAAAGAATTGTTAACCATTCACAGTAGTTCTTAGTGGTAAGTGACTTATTTGCACAAAAAATTGATTCCCATATTTGCTTTAACCAGACCTAAGGAATAAATATACTTGACTTCAAATAAAGAAGGCAGATTAAGATCTTACTCATGGGAAACTTACATTAAAATGATTTCTGTCTTACCTTTCAAAGTAGCCATTTACCATTGATTTTACCCATGAGGCAGACATATAAATAAACACCAAGAGAAAGACAAACAGAATCCCTGCTGAACTCAGTTTTGTGGTAGGCATGAGAGTCATGGATAAAATTATGAGGACCCTAAATTAACACAGCAGCTTAGGAGGAGAGGGCATGGGAGATCCAGCTTGCCTAGCATTCCCTCTCAGCATAATGTCTGTATGTTTCTTTTGTCTTTTGGTCAGTTTTGCTTTAGTTTCTTTAATTATAGGATTCCTACCTAGGGTGTTCAGGTGGCTCAGTTTAAGTGATGGACAAGAACATTTTTCAAAGGCTGACAGCTTTATAAATGTAAGGTGTTGTGCTTCTGAAAGTATATTTGATTATCAACTGAAATATGTTTGCTGATAGTGGGACTTTGGAAAAAAGCCTTCATTTCCCCTCAAACACTAACAGTTTGGTACAAAATTTTCCAGTCACAGTTGGTAAAACAAAAACTCTCACTTACAAGGATATAATAAGGAGTTTCTGTTCCCCAATTCCTTGGGTCTGGCCCAAGGACTGGGTAAGCAGCTGTTTTGCAAAAGCTGTCCTCTCTCCTTTACCCCCAGTTGGCCAGCACATTAATGAGGCTTAATGTCATCCAGTTTTTTTGTGTGTTTTTTTTATTAATCTTTATTCAGATTATTACAGATGTCCCTCTTTTATTCTCCCATAGCTCCCCTCCACCATCCATTTTTTTTTTTTTAGTGAGGAGTTAACACATAGTCTCATAAGGAATCATTTAGCTGTCCATGGTATGTGGGTTCACATGTTAAGATTCCATCCTCTGCTTTACAGGCAGAGTTTCAGAACTGCTGGCTTTCCCCACGAATCTCGTGGCCTTGTGGCCCCGTGGCCTTGTGTCTTCTTCGTACTCTGATGTCATTTGTTAAGGACACTGAAGGTCAACCTCTAATCTTGCTTTCTAGGAAATAAGTTGTCTACAGGGCCAAGATGACTCTCTAAATAGCTCAATGCTATGGAATCAGATGGAGAGCTAACATGAGAGTCCTTGGAGGAGGAAGAGAGAGAGGATAGCACATGGGTTGACTTCCAATGAAAATAATTGGCATATCGTGCTTCCTACCTTTGTAAGGATGACATTTTCAAAACCTGCTGGCACAGTGGGACCTAATTCCAGAACTTTTACAAATTAGCTGGTGGGCACTGCTAAGTTAGATAGTATCTGTATCTTGGGCACCTTTTGTTCATAATGGGACTAGTAATGTGTGTGTTACACCTACTCATGGTGTTTTCCTAAGAGCTAGATGCAATAATAAATGTAATAGGGTTGTAAAGTGCAAAACACTGTGTATTCTTTTAAGGATGATGCCCTTTGACTCACTCACTTTGAAAAAAAAAAAGTTAAGTGTCTTGAAAATCAGAGGTCTGTGCTATAGGTTGACTTCTACTTTCTTAGCCCTTCACCCAACTCTTCTAGTTTGTGTCTGCCAAAAAAAAAAAAAAAAAAAAAAAAGTCTAGAGTGGAAGGCAAACCAAACATCTCCTAGTTTTGAAGTCAACTTGTGGGACCAAGTGGTAAGAGATGGTATGCACAGTAACCTTACATCCAAAACATTCCATTGGCTGCTGCTGCTTCCCTCATACTCAGAACCCCGACCCCCATCCCCAAGCTAGTAGACTCCCCAGGATTGTACTGGAGTTAACAGTTCACCCAAGCAGAGTGTGTTGATTATATAGTGTATGTGGGGGGCGGGTGGTGGTGGTGGGGTGGTGGTGGTATCTCTGGTGGGGGAGGGACACAGCAGAGTGAGTAGAGAGTGTCAGAAGTGATCTGGGCAGAGTGGCTTTGGGAAGGCAGAGGCAGAGCTTTTGGGAGGTTCTGCAGACCTCTTCCCACATCCATGAAGTTGGATATTAGCACTCCTAGGTGACTACAGGCCTGATCCTGAGCCCAGTGGGGGGCAAAATAGTGATATCGATAAGTGCTTAACAACTAGTTTGGGGTGGGTGTCAAAGGAGCAATAAACAAAGCCTTGATTTTGTACTGTTTACCAAATTCTCTTGTGTAAATACTCCCATCCACCATGGCTGAGTTAAAGCTACCAGTGTGATGTCACTGAACAAGGAGTTGGGAAGAGAGGTGCAAAGACACAGGGTATGTAGTATTCTCCCCATAGAGATCCAATGGACATAAATGGCTTCAAGTGCATAGGAAGAGTAGGAGTAAGAAATGATTAGGAAGTGCTGTGGTTTAAGTATCAATGACCTTTGTTTTAAATGTAATGTTTTATGCCTGTAAATTTAACTTTTCATAATGGCAGTGTTTAACAACCATCTGGCAAAATTCCTGGGATTTTGACACGCAGCTCTCATGAGCCAGTACAGGCTGGCTCCCGCACACTCTGGGTCCACAGGAGGAGAACCGAATGCTCAGTGTATTAGGGGAACATCTAAAGAGAGTTCAAGGCTCCTGCCTCCTACTTTCCCCTTTCCCTTGCAGGAGAGGAGCCTAAAATGGGTCTGAGGCTTCTTTAACCGCCACAACAACAAAGAATAAAGTGAAACCCCAAACTTTCACCCTGCTGGCATAACATTTTCGTTTCACCTCATATTTAACCCATATCCATCTAGCAGGTAGAAGATCTGGTGGGAAGGGTTATAGGAAGAGTGAGTTTTGAGATGTAAGGAAGATGAGAGCTTGGACAGTGTCAAAACAGACAGCGACTATCATCGAAGGTTCTGGAAGCCACCTCTGGTATTAGGATACTGGATGCTTAGGTTGGGGAAAGGAAATAGGAGAGATGATGGGAGGAAACCAACTCTTTACACTTCACAACTCTGCCCCGGGCCAGTTCTGGCTGGATCTTTAAAGAACAGTGTGTCCTCATGAGCTTCTTATGGTAAAGGAAAACACCCTCTCAGAAACACATCTCATAAAATAGGTCTCCCGGAATCTGGGCCACGGAGACGTCCTCAGCAGCTGTAATGGGACACAAAATGAGAAGTGCCTGAGGTGTAGGTGCTACCAAGTCCTGCACCACTGAGCTCCCATGGAGGAGAAAATGACCAAATGCTATTTCAGTCCATTATCAGTCCAATCTACTTCTTGAGTGGAGCAGAGTTAGAAATCTAGTTCTAAAAATAACACTGTAATTTGTGACCTAGAATAATCACACCTATCTAAAGCCAGGTTAAAGTGCATGCTTACATGTGTGTATGTGTGTGCGTGCATGCGTGTGCATGTGTGTGTGTGTGTGTGTGTGTGTGTATGAGCACGCAACAGTAATCTCTTTCCCACTTTATATTTTCTTTCCAGGCAGCAGAAGCAGCACTGGAGAGTGGGGTGTGGAGCGGGGGAGGGTCCAGGGCTGCTTTAAGCAGTGCTGGAGAACCCCTACGCAGGCCCAGCCAGGAAGTGGTGGATGTGTCTTAAACTTACCGATTGGACACCAAAGGTCACTCTCTTTTCCTTCACTCTGCTGCTGCTAATCACATCCTTCACAGATCAGACTAGAGATGGCTGGTGTTGGGTCATGCTCATGGCGGCGACAGTCCCCAGCACAGAGGAGAGTTCCACAAATGCTTGTTGAATGCAGTGTTTTCAGAACAGACAGGTAACATCTGAGTGTTTGACTCGCAGCATGTGTATTGGGAAAGACTCCACAGTTATCCTAGGTGCAGTGATACCCGCTAAGAGTCAAGGAAGAAAAGCAGATATGGGAGATTACACCCTGTATCTGTGCTAACAGTAACTGGTTTATTCATAAGTGTGCACTGCTGGTCAGCATTCCTCAGTGTGTGTGTGTTGTTGTTGTTAATCCTCTCCCAAGGATATTTTCCATTGATTTTTAGGGAGAGTGGAAGAGAGAGGGAAAGACAGAGAGAAACATCAATGTGAGAAAAACATATCAGTTGGTTGCCTCCTTCACGAGCCCCAACCAGGGCCGGGGCCGGGAAGGAGCCTGCAACCAAGGTACATGCCCTTGACTGGAATCGAACTTGGGACAACTTTGGTCTGCAGGCTGATGCTCTATCTACTGGGCCAAAATGGCTAGGGCCCTCAGTGTGTTTTGAAGTCAGACATCCTGTGATGGCAAAGATGTGTTAGATTGTACACCAGACAATGTTAATTTTTGGCTTTGGGGTACAGGGATATGTAACACTTTAAGAAAAATCTAATAGAGGGAGGAATAGCTAGATTTATAAAGAGAGAACTTTGTTGGGGGAGGGAGTTTGTCCCACGGAATTACTTACCATTGGGTTCCCATAGATCGTCCTATTCCAGAAAATGCCTGAAATAGGAATCACTATCCCCAGGCTGATTTGCACTCCACTTTTCAGTGGCACCTCTAAGTTAAGGGGGCCGTGGAGACACCATCTGCACCAGCCCTGTCCCCTGCAAGGGGGCACTCGGCTCTCCCCTCCTGCATTCTCCGTTCTCTTCTCTTGAAAGAGAAACGTCCTCTCAACTTATTCCCAGGAAGCCTGGTGAAGGGACAGTTTGCCTCTGAGAACAGACATTTGGGTGGGAGAATATAGGCTGGGGGAGGCTGAGGGCATGAGGGAAGAAGGAGTTGTAACATCTGCTAAAAATGCCTCTGGCGTGCCCAGGAAACACCCAGCCCTGTTCCCCCAGGGCTTCCAGAGAATCTTAAGGGAAAAAGAAACATGGTCTCCACAGCGTCAGAGCCCCCACCTGTGTGCACTACCCCATTCCCACCACCCAAGGGGGTAAATTGAGCTGCATATTTGATGATGAGGAAGTGAAGTGGAATGTGAGAATCCTCATTACTGACGTCAAACCTGCTTTTCATTTTATTTATACCCATGACATTGTGACACAGGATCTAATTTTCCATTGTATTTTTTTGCTCTGTTAAGACCTGAGTGATGACAAGTGAATTTGAGCCTAAGCCTGGAAAACAATATTTTAAATGTGAAGCCAGGGTCCCTACAGGACCGGTGTCTATGTCTGTCTTCCCACCTGCCTGCCCCTCTTTTGAACCTCTGAACTGTCATCAGAAAGGGCAAAAAGGGGCAGGCTCCCACAGGGCATGTCTGCCGAGGAGTCAGACGTCGAGGCAGGCAGTTGTGCACTCCCCACTGGTGACAGGCTGTTCCTTCCTGGCATGGGTACTGGAGGGAGGCCAGGGAGCAGTGAGGCTGCACGGCAACCTTGGCACAGAGCCCTGGCGGCTGCCCGGGCATGAAGTTGGGTTCTGGCACCAGGAGCGTGGCTCCAGCTACCTGGCCCAGAACCACCTGTGCAGGGACCACTTTACTATTCAGGTCCTGGTGGGACCCCACTCCTTCTGGCCCCCCAAGGGAGGCAGGTTTAGAAGCAGAGACGTATCTGGAAGGAATGGCAGAAACAATTAGGGGACACTGGAGCAAAGGTAGTTATGTCAGCCATGGGGGGCCGGAGGGAGAGTGCCTAGAATGGAGGAGAGAGTGGTGCATGTGTCCAGCCTGTGGACAAAGCGGCCTTCACCCCAGCTCTTTGCTCTGCTGCGGGACTAGGGCTGCATTCATCCATATAACCAGTCTCCCTCCATTACCTCCTATGGCCTCAGACCCAGATGGTGTCTGTAAGTTGTGTCCTTACCCTGAAACGAAAGCTCTGCCTGGGTCCTCACAGACCCACCCTCTTTCAGCAGGGCCTCCTGTAGCCGGCTTTTCAATAATGTTTTTCAGCCTCTAACCCCAGAGAAATCTCAACTTCCTTATACTCAGTTCGGAAGATGTTTGTTATTCAGGATTCTGATGTAGAGGCCTGATAAGAGAGGCCTAAGGCCTTCCCAGTTAGTAAACTAACAGTCTGAGGATTTAAAAACCAAGAAACATAAGCACAGCCACGCCCTGAGAGGTGGCACAGGGCCAACTCCTGGCACCTGAAATCTCCCAGGATATTTAGAAAAGGGTGTCAGTGAGTTTTCTCTACATTTACTTTGGATGTCTTGTTTGTTCTGTTTTGTTTTTTAAACAAAGGTTTCCCGTAGCACCAATAAAATCTGATCTGTGTTTTATTGAATATACTGTAGTTTATATGCTTACTTGGTGTTGCCTTCAACTTGTGTGTCACTTTTCTCAGTCACTTTAGGTAAACATAGTACAAACATAGTGTGGGAAGCCAGAGGGAACACCTTCAAAGCTGTCCTGGTATCTCACCTCCCACTGCCCCACAAGTGTAGGAGTTGCTTGGGGAGGAAGGGCTGTCTTCATACAACAGTGTAGGGCCAGGCCTTGGGAATTCCATCTGCAGCAGTCCTCCATAGACCCAATAATGAAAGCCTGTGTCTGTTTGATCAGCCTATCTCAAATATACTGTGGGCAAGTATATCAAGTGCTTTCTACTGGGTGCTAGGGTGGAGGCGGGGCCACGGGTGAGGAGGTATGAATGAGACATGGGCCATTTCCATCAGCCAGAAAGTACAGAATGAACTTAACCTTCTGACCACAGTAAATAAAGGTAGGTGGTGAGGAATCACTAAGTGGATTCCGTGGCCTCAGGATATAACTGGATGAGATCTGGATTCCATATTGGGCTGCAGGTATCACTTAGAACTCCCTTTCCCATATCTCTTTGGAGGGTGGTTTGGAACAAGTGCAAGGAATTTGTTATTAGCCCTGTGATTTGGGGAAGCTTCTTGAAACTTTCTGAGCCTCAGTTTCCACATTTGTAAAAGGGAGATGATACTGGACCTGCCACATAGAAATATTGTTGGGGTGAATGAGATTAGGAAAACAAAACACTCTGTGGCATCAAGCACATAGTGGGGGCTTCCTCCACTTCTCCACTCAGACTGGGGCTTGGAGAGCCCCACAGAAGGTCTGCTTTTAAGTCTTAGCCCAGCCAGGTGGTTCCACCTCTTTGAGTTTTCTTTGTGACAAGCTTCAAAGGTTAGGACTCTGAATACTGACTGAACAGATATGACTGTGCTGATTAAGATATGGTGTGGAGGGCAGGTGCGTCCCGGGACTCTGGGGCATAGTGGGAAGAGAGGAATTGGCTTCATGAGCAAGTGCTGGAAAAGAATTGCTAAGGAACATGGGAACATGGCTGGCCTGATCCTCAGTGTGCTCTCCAAGGGGGAGCTGGTTTGGGGATGGGGCTGCCCATGCCAAGGACTGCTTTTGCCTTAAGTCTGCCTTGGAGGTTCAGGTGACCCTGATTTTGTCTAGGGGTTGAGGGAGGGAACATTGAGGTGTGGTTTATGGTACAGAGCACACATTATCCTCAGCCCCTGTCATGGCCTCCAGCTGCCCACAATCCTCTGGGTGTAGCCCTGGGTGTTCCTGTGCAGACTTGGCTAGGAAAAGCATTGTGTGATGCTGTTGTTGAGAGGCTCTCACAGGGCTGTTCCATGGACTATCAAGAGCAAAGTATGTATATTAAAAATTATTTTTCTGATAAAATTGAAATCCAAACATCTTACCTGTCTGACCTAGCCCAGGTGGAAAGTGAAGCTTGATTCCATATCATACACATGAGGCCTGAAAGAGAAGAACAGTAACGGGTTAACAGAGTCAGTGAGGCATCTATGCTGGCTTCAGAGTGCTCACAATCCAGTGAGAATCTGAAAATCTCAGAGAACTAAGAATTTGGATTTCTTCCTTCACTAAGGCATTTACCTAAGCTACTGATAAATAGCTAATTGTTTTAGCTGATTTTCCCACCTCTGATTGTCCCGCCTCTCCCCTCATGTACTAGTATTATTTCTCAGTAATGGAAAAGAGAGAGGCTGTGACACAGGAAGTCAGGGTGATCCTCACTCTGGACAGTGAATGAATGAGGTGTGGCTGTCTTTTATGCTATCTCTTTCATGGCTGGAGGCAGAAGTTCATGCACCTCAAGTACTCTTGGGTCTCACAGCCAGGTTGGCTCAGGAGCAAGGTATGGTTAGGAAAAACTGACCAATAGATGAGCATTGATTGAGAACCTACTGTGTGGCAAGCACAGTATAAGGCTTTGTGTTTGCATGGTCCCTGCCTTTATAGAACTCAGAGTCTGGTGAAGAAAATAGATTTTAAACAAACACACCAACAGTTATATAATTTGTAGATTGTGATAAATGAATAGCTATAAGGAGAAAGAATGAGTGTGGGGATATAACACAGATTGGGGAGCTGGGGTCAAGATAGGTCTCTCTGAGAAGGTGATGGTTAAGATAGAGCCTAGAACAGTGATTCTCAAATTTTAATGTGCATCAGAATCCCCTGGAGACTGTGTTCAAAAAACAGGTTTCTGGGTCCCATCCCCAGAGCTTCTGATTCAGTGGGTTTGAGGTAGGTCCCAAGAATTTTCATTTTTTTTTTAATATATCTTATTGAATTTTTTTTACAGAGTGGAAGGAAGAGGGATAGAGAAGGAGAAACATCAAAGAGAGAGAAACCTCAATCAGCTGCCTCCTGCACCCCCCCTACTGGGGATGTGCCCACAACCAAGGTACATGCCCTTGACCGGAATCGAACCTGGGACCCTTCAGTCCGCAGGCCAATGCTCTATTCACGGAGCCAAACCAGTTAGGGCAAGAATTTTCATTTTTAATCAGCTCCTGGGTGATGCCAAGATTGCTGGTTTGGAGACCACACTCTGAAGATCACTAGCCCAGAGGATCGGTAGGAATTAGCTAAGTGAAGAGAGTGGGGGAAGAAGGTCAGCACAGCAGAGGAAGCAGTGTGTGTGAAAACCCCAATATGGGAAAGATGGGGTGAGGGGCTTCAGATAATGGAAAGTGAGTTAGTGGACCAGGAGCTTGAGGCGATGTTAGATATGAACCTGACCCATGTCTTCATCCTGAAACTCATTCCAACAGAGCCACCTCCAGTGGTGTCTAAAAAAAAATGGTCCCATTGACCCTTGGAGATTCTCTGATGCCTAATAGAACTGAGCTGACCTTGAGATTTTGTGAGGATTTAAAGTGATAAGGTATGTAAGGGGCTGAGCACAGAGTAAGTGCTTGGTCCATTCTAATTTTCTTTCCTCTCTCCATTCCCTGACTTGGCACATTACCTAGTCTCAAGTTCACTATTTTAACTATAAGGGAATATGTTCCTGAATTGGTGTTGAGATTCTATCCTGTAGCAGCAAGCTGACATAGCTACTGTGAAAGTGACCCATGATACCTAAACTGGGATCCAGTTAAATAGTTGGCACCACTTCAGAAGAGCAGGTGTGTGTGTGTGTGTGTGTGTGTGTGTGTGTGTGCGCGCGTGTGTGTGTGTTTTCCTCCATCTCATGAATCCATAAATGTCACAGTATTTTAAACTGAAGAAAGCATGGGTTGGATTTCTGGAGCCCAAGTGTACAATTGGCATCAGGCCAATTCAGTTCAGAGACCACTCTTTCAATGCCCACTCTGTCCCAAGTAAAATGCTAGGTGATGGGAAGACAGGTAAGTGATGGAGACCGGGTCTCTGCTTTTGAGGAGTTCCCAGCCTCACAGGGAGAGAGACACATAAATAACATGGAACAGTGGGATAAAAGCCACAAGAAAAGTCTGTACAAAGGGCAATAAAAACTCAGGAGAGAGAACAGTTCTGCCTGGGAAGGCAAGAGAAGGTCACAGACAGAAAGTAACATCAGAGCTGAGCCTGGAAAGGAAACATCTAGAGAATGAGCACTGAAGGGTAAATGAACAAATCTCTTTTAAGAACTTTTTTGTTATTGTTTTAAGCTCTGACCTAAATCATCATTATGAGCCTCTAGAAGATACATGGCCACATGGTGTTGAATTTGATTTTAAGTATTGCATAACCCGTTTTATATGGAAACACATATGGAAACAATCTGAAAATATTTCTCCTCAAATATAGTGCCATTTGCTTTTATGAATTTGCTATTTCTGGATGAGAATGTGAAATATGGTTTGGTGTTTTTGAAACTCAGAAGAAATTATATCACCGGCCCGAGTGAAAATAATTCACTCATTCATTTATTTAGTCAGTCAACAAACATTTAGTTAGAAATTTCCTTTTTAAAAAAAATATATTTTATTGATTTTTTATAGAGAGGAGGGAAGAGGGATAGAGAGTTAGAAACATCAATGAGAGAGAAGCATCGACCAGCTGCCTCCTGCACACCGCCTACGGGGGATGTGCCCACAACCAAGGTACATGCCCTCGACCGGAATTGAACCTGGGACCCTTCAGTCTGCAGGCCAACGCTCTATCAGCTGAGCCAAACCGATTAGAGTGAAATTTCCATTTTTGAAGCACTGCAATAGGTCCTTTTGGGGCATGGCCCTGCCCTCAGGGCTCTTTAAGGCTCAGGAGTGATGGAGCCTGCACACAAATAATTCTAACACAAGTAAGTGGTCAGTGATATAAGTGAGTACAAAAAAGCTCCTAGTATCTGGAGAAAACAGCTACTTTCTGATTGGGATAATCATGGAAAGCAAGGTATGACCATTTATGGAAGTCACCCACACTAGGCTTTGTAAAGTGGGTAGGGATTAGTCATATAAAAATGAGTGTGAGGGGAGTCTTTCCAAGCAGGGGAAGGTATGTGAACAAAGGGGGTGGGGGAGGTACTTGGAAACAGCACTTTGTCCTAATGAGGGGTATGCCTTAGGGAAAGAGCTGGAATAGGTTGCTGTCAGCTTACAGCTAGGTTTGAACTTGATTCTACTGGCTACCACCTCTTGGAATTTGAAATGTCAAGCATTTGTCACTTGGTTCCTTGTACACTTATTTTAGTTGGCATCTCAGTCCTGACCTTCATCTTGATATAATTTTTGCCCAACCCATAGGATACATTTTTTTAAAAAATCAGTCCTTATATGCCGGTAGTAGTAAAATCACAGCGTGTCTCCAAAGGCCACAGATTGAAAGACCCTTTCCTTCAGGAATTTATGTCCACGTCCGGAGTTTGAAAGAGATGGCCTTAGAGTCCCTTTGGGAAACAGATGAAGGCTTCTTCTACACAGCAGTGGATGCTTGTGGGCAGGGATAGTACAGTATCCCTGGGCTCTGAGAGCCACGAAGCTGTTACCCCACCTGGGCCAATGGTAACACCCCTGGGCCGATGGTAATGGGCAAGGACAGCAGACACTGGGACTCGGAAAGAGCTCTGTGTCACCAAGGAGGGACACAGTTCACTGCCTCTCCTCCAGTCTCATGTTGGTGCCTCCCATTGGCTGAACCCAACTGACTGGAAGCCAGGGCAAGGACCCAATTGATGTATTTATTACCTGCAGGTCTGCCTCCCAGGACACAGGGTCAGGGAAAGAGGGTTGGAGAGCTCATTTGGAGGGGCAAACGGACCATCCAGCACAATCCTCTTTAGCTTCAATATTTATGATTCCAACTACAGTAAGCCTTAGTTCAACAAATGTGTTTCAGACACCCATGTGACTCTCGGAAATGTATAAAAACTAAGGAACTCAGGGAATCGGCTGGATGAATTGGTAGATGGTGAAGGAGTCTTTGACCGAGATGGCTCACTAAATAGGAGCTCAACTAGATTGCAAGGCCCGTGAACACAGGGCTAGGCCACTCGGGCCTCAGTGCCCAGCCCTGTGCCTGGAGTTTAGTGGACCCCAATTAGTGTTTGCCTGGATAATGAGATAGATGAAACAGCAAACACACCAAGCAACATAAAATGTGCATCTGGAAGTCTTAGGTCAGGAGAACCCAAAGGGCCAGGAGCTAACATTTTTTAGTGCTAAGAGAAGCATATGATGACAGTGTTTGTTTTTCTGCTTCTACTATCTTTTAGGTCAGAGTTTCAATCACCTCTCAAGGAACAAAGGCCATTTAATGATGGTGGGGAGATAAAAGATAATCTTTCCTTCAAATCTTTCCAGTCACTTAAAAGGGCAACATGACTCCCGCATCCCAACTTCAGTTAATTCATTCACTTATTCTTTTAGTGAACATTTATTGAGTGCTTATGTTGTGTCTGGGAAGTAAAAAATAAGGCAGAAACAGCCTGGAGGAATGTAGTCCTGCAAGAGGAACTGCAGTCCTAGTGCTGGCTGGGGGAACCAGGCTGCTGTGGGAGCAACAGAGGACTCACACAGGCTGGCTCTCAGAGCAGTAAATTGAGTCCCAAAGGAGTTTTCCACCTGTTTGCTTTATCGCTGGCTTTCCTGGCCACCCAATCAATAAGGAAGAAAGTAAGTAGTGATTTGTAATGCAAATTCCTGGCTGAGATAACACTTTGACGCAGAAGCATTTACACCAATGTGCTTTAAGCTAATCAGTGAACCCAGGTGGAAGGTACAGGACTCCACCCTTTCAGAAGAAGAGCAAGAGGTCAGAGTGTCTGGATTAGACATACAGGTGTCTGGGTTAGAGAGAGGAGAGAACAGATAAGACCTCACTGACTGCAGAATCTTTTTTGAAGGCTCAGTACTATTTACCTTTAACTTTTTGCAAACAAATGGAAGGTACGTGAGGAGATTTGTTTATTCCTGCTTGTTTGTTTTGTTTGTTTTAGCCCCTGGCAACGAAACCATATGGGGTACAAGGTCTCAGGAATGTTGTATGGGCCTGCCTGATGCCTATTAACACCAATCCACCTGATTTATGAAGGTGGTTTTGCTCCCTTTAAAATATAGGCTGTTTTGTTATAAAATTGCTTCATTCTCAGTGGTTTTGGTAATCAGGATGTTCTTGTTTTAAACTTGAGTACTATGACTAAAAAGGGTGTGGGGGATGAATTAGGAGGAAGAGCAAAACAGATAAAAGAAGTAGAATCTTCTCAAAATCTAAGGGGTGAAGGTTTCTTAATTCATCTAGATTACCCCCTTTAAAAAAGCCTGCTAGAGTTGTGAGAATTTGATTCAAATGTGTTAATTCTCAGATAAATTTGGGAAACAGAAGTGTTTTTTAAATTTATGCCCTCCTTCCACCACTTCATTTTTTTAAAGTAGGAAAAAACTCTCATCCCTAGGAAGTATTGCTGGTGT
Source organism: Myotis myotis (assembly GCF_014108235.1). Lineage (NCBI taxonomy): Eukaryota > Metazoa > Chordata > Mammalia > Chiroptera > Vespertilionidae > Myotis > Myotis myotis. The sequence continues at coordinate 41,547,217 of NW_023416357.1, forward strand.
GTGTGTGTGTGTGTGTGTGTGTGTGTGTGTGTGTGTGTGTAGCTCTATTTCATTTTCTAGAAGAATAATTACTTCTATTAGGGAGTAATTCTGTTCATTCGCAGCACTTAAGGTGTTTAGAGTTTTGAAGTCCTTGTCCTGGAAGAAGTTATGCTGGGACCAAGCTCTGGCCAGAGGGAAGTTTATTTTACCTTCTGACCATCTGCTGAAGTCTCCTATGTCAAATCCTCTCTCTGTTCACCTCTTTCTTGGGTCTTTGATGCTAGATCCTTAGCTCTCTGGCTCAGTTTCCTCTTTTACCTGCATAATGATAATGCCTGCACTTTTAGCTCCAACCCAAACATTTCCCATGACCTGCAGACCTGTGTCCTCTTACCTACTAGACATCTTTTTGGTGTTCTATGACCAACTCAAGCCCAGTATGCTACAAACTGCTCACCAGCGTGCTCGCTCTTGCTGGACCAGTACCTGTCTATGTGGGAGGTACTAGCGCCCAAGAGTCACCCACTCACAGCCCATTGGTTCCCAGGTCCTGTTCTATCCCTGGATTTCTCTGTTCCTTTCCTAAGGCCAGTGCTTGACTTCAGGCTCTCTTCAGCTCTTTCTGGATTACTATTAATTATCTCTCTATCACCGTAAATCTTCTCCAACCCATGCTTCCCTCCACCATCAGATTTACCTTTATAATGTTCAAATCACCATGTCTATTCCTCCTGTAAAATCTCTCAGGACTTCTCTGCTTCCCAGCTCCTCATGTCAGCAGATGATTCGTTAAATAGTTTCCTTCTCTTTGATGGCTTTCCTCCTACCACATGGCCCTCCGCTCCCGAGGCTCCTCCTTGCTAGCATCTCCTACTTGTAAGAGTTGGCAGGCCCAGAGTGTGTTTTTCCTGCCATCTTCCCCTTTCTGATTACACCCCACCCCCTTAGGTGCCCTTTCTGCCCATTGCTTACAGCAGCATCTATACACTGATAACTTCCAAATTTATGGCTCTAGCCCTGACCTTTCTGCTGAGCTCCAGACACATATATCTAACCAGACATCTTCACTTGGATGACTAATACAGACTAGAACTGAACCAGGCCAAAGCAGGGCTCTTGACTCGCTACCCATACTTTTCTTGCTTGTACCCTACCCTTCCCCATCTCAGTAAATGGCACCACCATCCATCTAGCCACTCAGGCCAAAAACCTAGGGATTATGGTGTTTCTTCTCTCTCCTCACTCCACTCCCCACATGCACTCCATCACAACTCCTGTCAGCCTTATATCAAAATGCATGCATCCTGATCCAGACTAATTTCTATCAGTCTGCACTGCTTTCTCCCTAGTTGCCCCCATCTCTCCCTTGTATTACTGCAACAGCGTCTTCCTGCCCTTAATCCCCTAGAATTTATTCTCCATACAGTGGCCAGAGTCATCTTTTCAACAAGCAAATCATATAGTGTTTCTTCTCTGCTGAAAACCATCACAAGCCTTCCTATTGCACCTGGCCATGCTAGCATCCTGTATCTTTCTTGAACTTACCAAGCGGGTTCCTGCCTTAAGGATTTGGCATGTGCTGTCCCCTTCCTTCCCTGGGATCCTCTTCCCCCACATCTTTGCATTCCCAGCTCCTTGGGGTAATTCATGTGTCAGTTCAAATGTCTCTTCCATTTCCTAATCTGTGAGACTCTCTAAGACTCTGATGGGCATGAGCAAGGGTGGGATGGACTCTAGCACCTCTGAGTTAAACCATGCCCTGCTGTCTCTGGACTACTCACCTAGGTTGGCCCAAGGGGAGATGACAAGGACCCAGATAGATTCTGGGTTGCAAAGGGAGGGACAGGCCAGTGACACTATAATGAAGTGGTGGCTGGTTGGTATGGAGAACAAGGGAGAAGGAGGAAAGCCAGAAAGTTATACTTTGAATTTGGAGAGTTGTTTAGTAGCATTAATCACTGGGTGTCAGATTTGGTAGGTAAGTTGTGGGGGACCACTGGTGCGTACAACAGGGTGTTCTTAAAAATATTGTCAACTGAACCCAGGGTGCAGGCAGAGCCACGCCCTGGAGGCAGTCCTAGCCAAGAGGCAAGGACAGCGCTCAATCTGACCTTTCCAGCCCAGGTGCTAGGGGGGTGGATCCCATTATGTCACCAGGAACTCAAGGCCCACCCAGATGTGATGTAACTTCCTGTTACTTCCAGTATATATTAAACTTACTTCCAGTGTTGGGCGAAGGGCAGACGCCACACCCAGGCCCAGCTTTTCCCTCTATTTCTGTCTCAGTCTCGTTTTTTCATTCTTCCTACCCTCATCGTGTTCTAATCAATATTTCACGAACCCCCGCTTTCTCTCTTTCGGCGCTGGTCGCAGGAAGAGAGAACGTACCCCCATAGTAAGTGATGCGTTCTGGCTCAGAAACTTGCATTGTGAGATATTGCTAGGACTCATACATAGAGATGTCCAGTAGGCCATGGGAAGTGTGAGAGTAGAACTTCATTATACTGTTGTGGATCTCCCCAGCCCCTACACCCAGCTACCTAGAGAGCTCTGTGCCTTTGGTTTATTTCTCCTTTTCTTGTTTCCTGCTTTTCTTCTTTCTTTCCTTCCCTGTGCTTCAGTTTCCTTGCTTTCTCCTTCTTCCTTCTGTCCCTTCCCTTTCCTTCTCCTTTCTTTCCTGTTCTCCCTCCTTCCCTCCCTCCTCTTCCTCTGTTTAAAAATCATACACCACTCCATAATCCACTTCAAGGTACAGAGCAGGAAATAAATATCGAATGGGTTAAGTGTTGGGCTCAATTTTGCAGTATTATAACAGGGATGGAGTAGCAAACTTTTAAACATTAGGCATCCAGAAACACTTAAAATCTAACAAATATGTGCAGGCCTCTGGCTCATAGTGTGAGACACCGTCTGTTTTTATGCACTATCTTGGGAACAGTAGACAACCTGCTGGTTGCACAGGAATGTACCGTGTGCAGATAGCCTCCTAGTACTTCCTGAGCAGCTCTTCTGGAAAATCCCCACACTTACTGGGGTGAATAATGTGGCTTTTGTTTTTCATTCATAGATAATTAGAAAAGGGATTCGGAGGATTTGGTGCTTTTACCTTTCCCCATTGTCTCTTTATTATTTTTCTTGTTTTACTTTTATTTACTTTTCTTTCTAAAAATATTTGTGTTTTGTGCTTGAGTCCATTTACCCCCTGAGCTTTTCAAACTGCCTTTTGACCTGCTAGGCAGTTTTCGAAGTTCTTCAGTTGTTTTATACTCCTCACCTTCCCCCCCTCCCCCTAAACTTGACCTTTCACTTTCTGATGTCTTTGCTTTCTGCTTTTCCTTGTCTATATAGGGCCTAAAAGGCCACGACTATGAAATAATGATAAATTATGCAGCTAATTTAAATGACCTTAGCCCTTCTACCTAATCCCTCTTTGCCTCACTTTCCTATCTGTGGAAGGAGGAAATATATTAATTTTGCTGTTGCATATAAATTACCACACATTTTGTGGCTTAAACAACACATATTTATTATCTCACAGTTTCTGTGTATCAGAAGTATGGGCATGGCTTTGTTGGGTCTGGGTTAACGGGCTGCAGTCTCATCTCAAGGCTCAACTAGGGAAGGGTTCATTCTGAAACTCTCCTGGTTGTTGGCAGGATATAGTTTCTTTCAGTTTGTTGGACTAAGGGCCTCTGCTCTTGGCCAGTGGCACCATTAGTTCCTTGCCATATGACCTCCCAACATGGTTTCTTACTTTATTAAAGCCAGCAAGAGAGAGTCTCCTGGTAAGACTGTAATATAATCACTGAAGTGATACCTCATCACTTTTGCCATACTCTGTGGGTAGCAAGCAAGTCATAAATTCCCCCCTCCCCTCCACAAAGGGGAGGGCATTCCACAAAGGTATGAACACCAGGAGGCGGGGATAATTAGGGACCACCTTAGAGTTCACACAGAGAAGAGTGCTTATGAGAGAAAATACTTTGAGCTCCTTAAAAAATGTCTATAAAAAGTCTCATACTTTATCGTAGGCCTTTATAGATTATGACTAACACCAAAATAATAATGTTTCTTCTTGTCTCTCTCTGTGTCCTGTGAACTAGGTTTTACTTCTAAAATTGACTTGCTTTCCTTTTCTGCAATTAGAAATCTCACTAGCCTCTCTGGATGAGAAAGCCAGCAGGACAAGATTGCTGTTGTTGATCTTGATTTTGGCTGTGCTGATCCAGCCCCCCGTGGGCAGCTGAGAAAGGAAAGGCCTTGCAAATTACTTTTTGAAAGTGCCTGAAAGCTTCCTATCTGCCGGGTCATTTGATTCCAGCTCCTTAAACAGATTGGGAGGGGGACAGGAAGAGGAGCAGCACCTTCGGTTTGGTTCACGTTTGACTCAGGTGGGGCAGTTGTCCACACAGTGAACAGGGAAGGACAATCCATGGACACACTCACACAGTGCCGTTTAGGTATTCACTTGAATACCAACGTCCTCCTTTGCTACGAGGAAGAACGATCTTGGTTATATAGTATATATCTTTATGACTAAGGTCTCTGGTTTTAGAATCTCTTTAAAATAATAGTGTGTTCAAATTTGAATTGGGGAAGGAGGAAAGTCTGACCTTCAGCGTTTTCTCGGGGATGTAGGCACAAGGAGATGAGGGCAGAGAAGGGTGGGCACGGTGAGGAGGAGGCTGGCGCCTGCTGATCACGAATCCCAAGAAAGGCTCCAGGCTCAGCAGCTCCATCAAGACTCGAATTCCCTGCAGAGAAGGGGGGTGAGGGTGGGGGTCGCAGGAGAGGCTCTGCTGGGAGCGGAGCCCCTTGGGGGGAGCTTTAATCAGGCTCGAAGTCGGGGCTCCACACCCTAGGAGGGGCGCTAGGACCCAGGCACCGTCCGGCCTTGGACGTGCCTGTGCCTTGGGAGTGAAGGCTCCAAGAGGTTCAGGCTAGCGGCCAGAGTCCGTCTGATCGACAGACCTTCACGTGGTCGCCAGACCTGGGTGCAGGGTGCGGCAGCCCTGTGCCCTCTGTGCCGGGCTGCGGCGTGGGGCAAGGGCACCACCAGGGCGCCCAACAGCCGCCCGCTGCTGGCATGGACCATCCTCGCTGCGGGCCAAGCGCCCGCCAGGTGAGCGTCCCGCGCGGGGTCTGCACGTCCAAGGGCCGCCCCATTCCACCTGGGCACCCAGGCGCTCGGGGCGAGCTGCGTTAGGCGCGCGCGCGGGAGGCACAGGCAGAACCCTAGAGCTGTCCCTGGGCCCCCTTCAGGCACCCCCGCTGTGGGAAGGGTTCTTTTTTTTTCTTTTTTTTTTTTTCTGTTTCCCACTAGTCTCCAGGTGTCCAGGTGCCCAACCCCCTTCTTCCTTCCTAGGAGGGAAGCACCTCGAGTCTCTGGTGTAACCACCAGGCTTAAACTTACGAATAGTAACAGTCGCCCACCGCCAGCTGCCCCTGGCTGTAGGCGCTGCACTGCTGTCGCGCGCTCTCCCGGGCTATGGCGAGGTCGGGCCAGCCCCACGGGCTTCTGTTGTGCCCGAGTTCCCACGCTCTCTGCGCGCTGCTGTGCCCCCGCTTTCCTCTCCGAGCTTCCTGTGGCAGCATACCTGCCCCCCTTCCGGGAAGCTAATCCCCAAGAGCCCCAGACCCCAGCGAGGAGCGGGGTGCTCTGGCGTGTGAAGCTTCCGCGCCCTCCCTGAAGCGCCCTGGACGCAGGGATCCCGGAACCCACTTGGACCTGCGCGCAGCTCCTGAGACAGACAGACCTAGCGTGAGGTTCAAACTACCCGCCTCATGTCGGGAAGATGGAACATGGGCACAAAGAAGGGACTCATGCCGTGGGTCGCCGGCAAGGGCCAACGACAACGGTCTCAGGCTCAGGGAGGGGCGCTGTGTCCAAGGGGACAATGTCACCTGAAGTGCACTTAGTTACCTGGATCAAGTAGACGCGATCCCCTGGGCCATTGCAGGAGGTGAGGCGTGCACCAGCCTTTCAAAGGCTTGACTGGGGGTCCTCAGCCTTCAATAGGCTTCTCTGTATACCCTCTAGATTAGCCATGCCCATCCATTCTGCTTCCAGTTCCATCTGACACCAGTTTCCTGGCGCCAGGTTGCCAACCACAGAAAAAAGGTCGCTGACAAGTAGCTATGGACGGACTGCGAGTTGCTAGGGCTGCAAGACCACCACAGTGCGGCAGTGGGTGTCTATGTGCCCCTGCAGCCTCTGCAGGCCACTACCAGGTCAGGGCGCTGGAGGGCGTGCCTGCTCTGGCAGTTTCTGATGCTGGTGTCAGAACCTGAAGTTAAACACGTAGTGCTGATCTAGAAGAGAGACTTCCTCTAAATCTTGTGTTGGGAGACAGTCAAGAAAAACATTTACACAGGGCCCGTGGGGGGTAGGTAAGGGGCAGAGGACTCTCCCTCTCTAGGATTTTATAATCTGTGGGCTGGCACTGTAAGTTCTGCTTGACTGCCCCTGCGACCTTGAAGAGCTATTTTAACTTAGCTCCGTTTTCCAAGAAGCAAAAAACGTAAGAATGATAATTCGCCAGCAGTGGAAAGAGCATGCATTAGGAAGCCAGTTCTGGCCCTAATGATACCACTGACCAGCTGTGCAACTTTGGGCAAGCCACACAACCTGTCTGGGCCTCAGCTGCCACAGAAAGGCGTTGCTTCTGGGGTCCACTGTGGCAGTGAATTGCCAAGCTTGGAAAGTCTGTGCATGCTTAGTAGTTCTTTGTAGTCTAGATTGTACTGGTCCCACAGAGCATCCATGGACTGAAAAGACACTGGATCAGAACCGTGGGTGATCTGAATTTTAATACCAACCTGTTTATGGAGCTCCCCAAATCTTTCAGGCTTAACGTCTGTGGATATAAGCCTGGCTGGTTTAGTTAATACTAAGAATACACAGTGAAGGACCTCAAATAGAAAGTCCTATTTAAGTTAGGGTGTGATTGCATAAACCTTCTTCCTCGGCATTTGAAAGACCCTTTCCTGAACCACCTTGTTAAACAAATGAGTAGAGGAGAAGCCCCAAGTTGATCCCTCTGTCAAAGAGGGCTGAGTGTGCAGCAAATATTGTGGAAGTTATACCTGATAAAGAATTTATTTACATGTGAATGACTCCATTAATATTAACTTCTCTGAAAAGCAGCTTATCAGTTTGGTAATGAAATAATAAAATCATCTTTAAAATCTACATTAAATATTGGAATGCTTAATATTGCTAGAATTGATTGACCTTTTATTTAATTTCAGGAAGGGAAATAAGCAGGGTGATTTATTATGTTTCTTCCTAGATAATTTGTTTAAAGAGATTTTTTTTTTTAAAGCAGAAATAAACACAACACAAACTACAAGCAAACTTTTTTTTTCTGGTCCCAGAGATGAATATCATCTTCATTACCATAATGATGAATATCTATTAAGCACTTCCTATGTGCCAAGCATTTTTCTACCCAGTTTTTGTAGCTATTCTCATGTTATCCTATTAGTACCTTCTGAAGGAAGTACTATTATTTTTTTCAGTTTTACAGATGAGGGAACTGAAGCCTCTTGCCTGAGTTTACACAGCTGGTAGGTGGTAGGACCAGCTCCTTGGCCTTATTTACAATGATGGAAGCAATATGCAAGAGGGGGGAGAAAGGGAGGCGGAAATGTGCCTACTAAGGGTCAGTGCATGGAGGTTAATAAGTCTTTTACGAGTGGTAATTTTCCTTTTCTAATTTATCCTTTCTTGCTTTTATCAATATGACTTGGTTATCTTTTCGTGTGAGCAAAGAGATCGACCTCTTCCTTTTTAACACTTGAGTTGAGTGCAGACGGACGAACCATAGATTATTTAACCAATTTCCTGTGGATGAGCATTTGGAATATTTCTAAATCTTCACAATCACATATATAGTGCTAGCTTAGTGAATATTCTTACTTATATATTTGTGTATGCCTGTTCTCCGATATTCCTGGTGGGTAGAATTGCCATGTGAAAGAGCATGGTTACTATTTGATATGTTCTTTTTAATAGATATTGCCAACTTGCCTTCACAAAAAGAAATGTAATTTCTGGTTTGTGCTCCAGTTCTTCTGGTAACATATTTTTGGGCTTTTGGTAAATCAGTGAATCTGAATGAGTCTCAGATGTATCGTCTGTAAACCAGGGGTGGTAGGACTTATTGTCAATGTCTTTTGTGGAAATATGTACAACTAGAAGTTGAGCAAATGAAATTTTCCATATTTGACTATTTTTTAACCTACAAAACCAGAAAATTAATGTGCGTTCACCTAATGGCACATGAACTTCTGAAATACCTGTTTTTGGTACTCTGGCTTTTCTGAGCTAGATTTGTGTGTGAGATAAGGCTAGGCTGCAGTTACAAATTAACATCTGAAGCCTCAGTTGCTTAAAAAGTGTTTACTTCTCATTCACATTATATGTCCAAAGCAGGTGAGCAGAATTCCCAGCTCCACACAATTATGTAAGGGGCCAGACTGACAGGCGCTCTGCCATCTTGTAACTGCAGCGATTTTCAACCTTTTTCATCTCATGGCACACATAAGCTAATAACTAAAATTCTGCTGCACACCAAAAAATACATTTTTTCCTATCTGATAAAAAATGGGTATAATTTTGACTCATTCACACTGGACAGTTATGGCTGTGTTGGCTGTTATCATCTTTTTATTTGACAATCTAAGGGAAAAGAGGTCAGTGCCCCTGATTACATAGTCAGGTATTGCTTGTTTTAAAAATTCTTGTGGCATTCTGGTTGAAAATCGCTGGTCTAGAACATGTAGTTTCCATGGTCCCATGCAGGGGAGGAGAGAGACTATGGAAATTCACACCTCCTCTTCAGTGCCTCAGTCCAGGAATGAAGCATATTTCTTTTAGTTGCAGTCCTTTGGTCACCATTAGTTACATGGACCTCACTCCAATGCATGGAAAGTTGGAAATGTTGTTTCCTGTGTCTAGCAAGAGGAAATGGCATGGTGAATCATAGCGTTGCGCATGAGTTTGCTAGGGCTGCCATGACAAAGCACCACATAGTGGGAGGCTCATACAACAGAAATTGACTTCCTCCCAGTTCTGGAGGCTGTAAGTCCACAATCAAGTTGTTGGCAGAGTTGGTTTCTTCTCAGAGCCTCTCTCCTTGGCTGGTAGGTGGCCACCGTAGGGGAGGAAAAATAATTTTCCCTCCACTCTTCTAGGTTCTTGGCTGAGACCCCCTCCCCCACCCCCACCCCCATTTAATAAAAGACAGATTAAAAGAAGAAAAACTTTTAAAATGACGCATGGGAGCCCCATAAGACTCAGAAGATACAAGACTCAAAAGGCAGCCAGACAATTGAGGCTTATATACTTACTATCCTGAGCTAAGGAAAGAAATAGGATCTGGGGCATCAAGCATGAAAGGTGAGAAGAGCAAATGTTTGGTGAACAAAGGTTGCCCTGCCATGCAGATAAGTCTCTCAGATGAGTAAGTGATTTCTGGCAATAGCTCTCTTCCTGGTACAGGCCCCTTTCTAATGCAACTTTTCCTTGCAAAAGGGCAACTTCTACTCTCTTTTCAGAGCTCCTCCTCTGTGCAGTTGCTGAAAAAATGATCAGCTCAAAATAATCCTTAAGCCAAAGAGGAATATTTTGGGGTGGCGCATTCTGCTACCCTTCCCTGTCTTCTCTCTGCATCTTCACATGGTCTTCCCTCTGTCTGTGTCCTAACCTCTTCCTCTAAAGGCACCAGTCATACTGGAATAGGACCCACTCTAATAACCTTATTTAATATTAATCACCAACTTTAGGCCCTATCTCCAAATACAGTTACATCCTGAAGTATCAGGGGCTAGGACTTCAATCTGTGAATTTGGGGGGTGGGGCACAATTCAGCACATAACACATTGTCTCTGTCAGATCGCACTGAGGTTTAGTCACCTTGTCTTTATTTGAGGAGACCAATTTGCTTCTGATGCCACATTATGGAGTCTTCTCCCTCTTCACATCACATCCCCCCGTGGATTAACAAAGGTGTTATTTTCTGAGTTCCCTGGTTGTTGTTTAAAGGGGCACAATGTTGCTACTTACATCAAGTAACGGCGTTGAATCTAACGTGAGACACGGTGACTGTAGGTGAGAGGTGGTGAGCATGGTGGTTAAGAGCATGAACTCTGAAGCAGATCTCCTGGGTTCTAATTCCAGCTCCACCGTTTACCAGTGTCAATTTAAGACCACCCAAACATGTAGAGAATTTTAATGAGTTTATTTGAGCCAAACTGACGACATATGCTGGAGAGCAAGATCTCAAATGCTCCAAAGAATAACAGTTTGCGTTTTCTTTTACGCATTTGTAATTAAGGAAGATTCCATGGAGATGGGGGAAAGCAAGGTGGAGATTGGATTGCAGGATAGTGAACAAGATTATGGGCTCTCTTGCGGATGGTTACGGTTTATTTCAAAGGTGTGTTAACCTAGATGCACAGAAACAATGGACAGGGCTTACTCAAAGCATAGATAAAGATAGATAAAGCTGTTATTAAAAGGTTATATGTCTAGGGCATGACTATCCCCCATGACCTGCCCAGTTAGGAGTTTATGATCAGATCACCTGTGAGGTTACTTTTCATGGAATCTCTTTTTTCATCCACATCAGCAGTGTTTCCTCATATGGGAAGAGTAATACCTCACAGGGTTATTGTCATAATTAAATGAGATAAAGGAGGTAGAGTGCTTGGTATACACTAGGGTATGAAAATCGGTGGCTGTTATTACTTGCAATTTCAGAAGCTCCTGGCACCCTTCAGGCCCAATGTGATTGCCCCAGACCATGCCCCAAGGGCACAGACAACCCAGGGACTTTGCTACTCAAGCTGCCAGAGCCTCCAGTGCATGCCTGAGAGGCATGTGTGCCTGATGGGATAGTCCTTGCATGACCACTTTGAAAGTCCAACAGCTCACATCCAGTAAAGTCATAGGTTCACAATTAGATTCGAGAGCGGAAAACAAGCACAAGACTGTTCCCTTAAATAGCCCCTTAATATTATCATCCACACTTCAGTTGAAGCAAATAGGGTTGGCAGTTAAAATGATTTGTAAAAGCAGCATTTCTGTTTTTTTCTGAGATGTACCCTTTCCCCTTGTAATGACCCTGGAATTGGGACATGTTCCACAGTCCATGGCACCTGAGAGTTAGGCCTGGAAACTGTTCCTATTAACCTGTCTGGGAAGATGACCGCAGACTGACCTTCTCACAGCATCTTTCCTTGGAAACATAGGAGTTAAGATACGTGTGGATTGCTCAATACCTGTGGTGGATTATCTGTCTTATTGTGAAACTCCTATTGTGCAGATTCCTATGACTGCACCTGGACTGGGAGAGCTTGGAGTTGTCATGTGGCCTTGGGCCTGCAGGACTGGAGCAGTATAGAGGCCAGTAGGAAACCAAGACAGTAGCTTCCCTGGGATAGGTGAACCATATACCTCATCCCCAGCAACTGTCCATCCTCCATGTGGTGGAGGGAAGCGAAGACTGCATTGTGGGTAGTTGCAGGGCCTCCCTATGAGTCAGCAGAGACTGTGCATACTTTATTCCTGCCCTTTTTCTTACCATAAAGCTGAGTGAAGTGCTAGATTAAAGCCAAGTGTGTCTTGTGACTTGATAGCCAGTCTGAATTCATGACCACGGCTGCTGGTGGGGCAGCATCTTATCGATCTGTCTTGGCCAGGCAGTGGTTGCGATGCACTTGTCATTGCCAAGGAATGCGTCCACTCAGTTTTAGGCTTTAATCTTTTCAACAGATTTGACATTTCAATCAACGTAGGTGCATTGTTGCTAGTATGTGTTGAGTTTAATTGCTGGTTAAGATGACTTCAAAAGGTTCCACTGTGATTTGGCTTTGAAACAAAACATTTTTTTACACGGTTATACAGATATTGATAAAGCAAATATTTGTCATTGGAGGAATGATGCAATTTCAGTTTTGTTTTATCCTTTTGAAAAGTAGCAGCCAAGTGCTTTCAATAAAGAAAAGGTACCCACCAGTACATAAAGCTAGATTCATGTTTTGTGATTTAGATATGTGCAAAAGGATTACCTATCACAAGTCAAATAATTAAACCAAAGGCAAGAGGAATGACCTAATTCCTCAGTATATATGAAAAAAATCAAAGCTGTGAGAGGCTAGTGGGACCAATTCTTGTGTCTTTAAAAATATATGTGTGTGTGTGTGTGTGTGTGTATTTATTTATTTTTTATTGATTTTTAGGGAGACAGGAAGGGAGTGGGATAGAGAGAGAGAAACATCAATGGGCTGCCTCCTGCACATCGCCTACTGGGGATCAAGCCCACAACTGTGCATATGCCCTGACTGGTGACCTCTTAGTATATTGGTTGATGCTCAACCACTGAGCCACACTAGCCAGGCCAATTCTTGGATCATAAGTATAGGACTGTCATTAGGCCATTATATCATAGTTTAATGAGCAGCACTTTTTTCTTACTAGTACATAAAGTGATGGTGTCTTAGATTTGATGACATACGGCAAAAGTTTTGAAGAAGGGAATGGAACCCAGGTGTCCTGTCTCTCAAGCAGTCCATTTTCCCCTGGCGACACCAAGGTACACTTCCTCTGACCTGGGTATTGTCAGACCCCAGCTTCCATAATGGTGACGTAGGTCACTTGCTTGACCCAGAGATTGCACACCTCCGTAGGAGTGAGGAGGCCAGGAAGCAAAACTTAGGAGGCCCTTAAGTTAAGTGCAGGGCCAGCATCCGAGAGTAAGTGCCTCCTTACATCTTGTGGCCTAGCTGCCTTGCTTGCCGTACGCTAGTCCCTTACCCTAGTTGATCATTGAGTTTTCAAAAATTTTCCTAGATGACTAAGAAAATTAAACTGAGATACAAATGGGTGAAAAAGCAATCGTGTAGCACACATGGCCAGCCAATATTTTTCACTGTAAATATTACTCCTGAGAGAGATCTAGGGAGAGCATTACTGAGAAAATGGTTGGGACATTGCTGGGAAAGTGACCTAATAAATGTGTTAATACTGCATGAGTTCTTTACCTTGTACATATGTGCAATTAGCCATGGCTTATTAAATAATAGGAAAAATGATTTCTCTAAGTTTTTAGGATCTGTTTTCTAGTTCCATTTAGTTCTGTTTTTCTTTTTTTTTTTTTTAAATATATTTTATTGATTTTTTACAGAGAGGAAGGGAGAGAGATAGAGAGTTAGAAACATCGATGAGAGAGAAACATCGATCAGCTGCCTCCTGCACATCTCCTACTGGGGATGTGCCCGCAACCCAGGTACATGCCCTTGACCGGAATCGAACCTGGGACCTTTCAGTCCGCAGGCCGACGCTCTATCCACTGAGCCAAACCGGTTTTGGCTGTTTTTCTTTTTTAAAGAAAATTCTCAAGACCTTCTTCCTTGCAATGAAATGGAATTTAAAGAGGAAAATTAAATACTTCAGGTAGCTTTCATCAAATTTCCTCTGTTTTGAAAACTGCACAACAGATTCTTTAGAAGGTTGAGGAGTTCTAGATCCTGCCCTAGCAAGATTGAGATAAATAATATTGACAAAGGGTTTACTAGGAGCCTCTTTGTCAAACAGCCCATCCAACAGCATTTCTGCCTGAAGCACATAATTTTTTTAATACACATTTTCAGGTGTTGAAGAGCAAGAACTTGGGTTTATCCCAGATTAGCATTTTCTGAGGGACAGCAGCCACTGAAGTATTTTCGCCGTCTGTCTTTTATTGAGCAGGCTTTTCCTTTAAGAGAGGGCATTTCAGATCTTTTGACATGGCATGCACCGGAGTTCTCAACAAGCTGTCACTCATGTTGTGGGAATACATTCTGTCAGAAAGGCCACAGCTCACCCAGATCCCGTGGCTGCAGGGATTGCACAAGAGGAATGGAAGCGGGAAGGTGGGAGAAGATAGTGAAAGAAGTAGAGGGGAGGGCTGCTTGGAGGAAGAAGAGTGTGCTGTGCCCCAGCCCTTTTGCATCGCAGCATGTAGAGGACAATGACAGTGCTGTCTGGAACAGGGGAGTCAGGGGACAGGCTCTGTGTGCACTCCACCTTGCATGGATGGCCCGAGGGCTGAGAGAATCAATATCATGTTGTGCTGTCACAGTTTGGTCAGCATATTGGAGTGGAAAATGTGGCCTTTAGAGGAGGGAGGGAGAGGACTGCTGAGTTGTCCATCCTCACCTGCCTCAAACACCCAGATGGCCTCTTGCCTTGACTCAGGTGTAGCTGGCCTTCCTGTTTTTTCCAAAGCCCTGCCTTTAGGGGCATATGCTTGGTCTGCAGGACTTGTCTCTGTCCACGCAAGATCTGGAGGTCAGACTGGAGCAGTGGAGGAGGGTGCAGGCAACTGAGGATGGTCACTTCTTCCCTCTGCCTTATCATCTGTAGAAGGAGCAGGCTTCTATTGTTCATACAACAAGTAATTATTGAGCATCCAGTGTGTGTCAGACAAAGTTTCTCACCTCTTGGGGTTTACTTTCTGGTGTGGAGAGAGATGCTAAAGAATGAAAGAGAAAGTCAGATGGTGGTATGTGCCCCAGAGGAGATAAAGCAGGAAAGAACTCCCAAGATGGCATGAAAAAATTTTGCTTTATTAAGAGTAGTCAGAGAAGGCCTCCCTGGAAAAGTAACATTTGAGCTGAGGCCTGAAGGAAGTGGCTAGTGAGCCAGGTGGATAGTTGGGAAGCACATTCCAAGCAAGAGGAATAGCAGATGCAAAGGCCTTCAAGGTGTGCGTCTGAATGTTCAAAGTACAGCAAGGTGACCAGGGTGGCATGAAAGTGAGAGCAAGGGCAGGGCAATAGGAGCTGAGATCAGAGAGGTCATGGAGGGCCAGGCTGCAGAGGACCTTGCATGCTGTAAAGATACACCATTAAAGTTTGTAATTTGTGAGTTTTGACAGAATTTGTCATATAATATGTCCATATAATCATTACCACAATCTAAATATAAAACAGTTCTATCATCCTGTCCCTTGTGATCCTTCCCAGTCCATTCTCAACCTTTACCATAAATTTCAAGTAGCCACTGATCTGTTTATTCTGGTAGACTAGATTTATCTTTCTCTGGAGTTTCATATCAATGAAATCATAAATGTAGCCTTTTGTGTTTGTCTTCTTTCACCTTGTGTAATGATTTTGACATTTGTCCATGTTGCCATGTGTATCAGTCGTTTATCACATTTTATCATTGAGTAGTATTCCATATTATGAATGTGCTATAATTCATTTATTCACCTGGTAATGAAAATATGCATTGTTTCCAGTTTTTGACTATTATTTTTAAAGCTATTGTGGACAAGCCTTTTGGGCATATGTTTTCATTTCTCTTGGGCGAATGCTTCGAAGTGAAACTTCATGGTTATCTGGTAAGTATCTATATATCTATCTATCTATCTATCTATCTATCTATCTATCTATCTATCTATCTCTATCTATCATCTATGCCTAAGCAATCACTCGACCGTTCAACCAGTAGCTATGACATGCACTGACCACCAGGGGGCAGACCCTCAACCCACAGGCATAGAAACATGGAACAGACTGATGAATCTCAGAGGGAAAGGGGGCAGGAGGAGATTAACCAAAGATCTGATATGCATACTCGATGCCTGATGCACGGATTGGTGCACTGGTGGGGTCCCTCGGCCTGGCCTGCGAGGATCATGCTGAAACTAGCAGTCCGACATCCTCGGAGGGGTCCCAGATTGTGAGAGGGTGCAGGCCAGGCCGAGGGACCCCACCGGTGCACAAATCCATGCACCAGGCCTCTAGTTGTTTAATAAAACACTCAGACTCTTTTCCAAAAGTGATTATACCAATTTACATTCCCATCAGCAATGTATGAGCATTCCAGTCACTCTACATCCTTATTATCACTTGGTATTGTCAGTCTTTTACATTTAAGCCATTTTAATAGATGTATAGTGATATCACATTGTGGTTTTACTTGCATCTCACTGATGACTAATGATGCTGAGCATTTTTTCCACATGCTTACTAGCCATTTTAATGTCTTATATTGTGAAGTGTATTCCAAATGTTTTGTTCAATTTTTAATTGAGTTATTTGCCTTCTGATTATTTATTATAAGAATTTTTAATGTATTCTTTATTTGTTATTGATTTCAGACAGAGGAAGGGAGAGAGAGAAACATCAATGTGAGAGAGAAATATCAATCAGTTGCCTCCCACACACACCCTAGTCGGGAATTGAACCTGTAACCTGGGTATGTGCCCTGACCTGGAATCAAACCCGCAAACTTTTTGGTCTCCTGGATGACGATGCTCAACCAACTGAGCAGCCTGGTCAGGGCTTTATATATTCTTGATACCAGTCTTTAAATATATATTTCTTCTAGTCTTTGACTTGCCTTTTAATTTTCTTAAAGTTATCTTTAAAAGAGCAGTCTTTTACAATTTTGATGAATTTCCGTTTATCTTCTTTTTACGGTCTATGCATTTTATATTCTTTCTAAGAAATCTTTGCCTACTTCAATTTTTAAAGATTTTCTCCTGTGTTTACTTCTAGAAATCTTTTAATTTTAGCTTCTTTAGTTCTGTGATCGAGGTCATATTTGTGTATGGTGTAAGGTAAGGGTTGCCGGTTATTTGTTTTGTTTTTGCATGTGGCTATCTGGTCATTTTAGCACAGTTGTTTAAAAAATTATACTTTCTCCATTTAATTATTGTGGCACTTTCATTGTGAATCAATTTCTCCTAAAAACACGAGTTTATATATAGACACTCTCCTGTTCCATTGATTTATTTGCCTGTCTTATGCCAGTACCACTCTGTCTTGATTACTATAGCTTTATATTAAATTTAAAACTCAAGTATTGTTTATTTTCCAATTTTGTTCTTTTTTTCAAAAGAACATTTGGCTATTTTAGATCCTTTACATATCTACACAAATTTTAGAAATTACTTTGCCAATTTCTACAAAACTGAAGCCCTGCTATGGTTTGGTTGGAATTGTATTGCGTCTATAAATCAATGGAGGGAGATTGACATATCAGCAATATTGAGTTTTCTAATACAAGGACATTTAATATATTTATATCTATTAAATTAGGAATTCCTAATTTCTCTTAGTAGTGTGTTGTAGCTTTCCGTGTGGAGATCTAGGGAGAAATTTTTATGCTTTTTAATAGAATTGTAAATAATATTTTAAATTTCAATTTTCAATTGCTCATTGTTAGTATATAGTATACAATTAATTTTTGTTCACTGATCTGTATGTTGTAATTTTGCTAAGTTCACATGTTTTAGCAGCTTTTTTGGTAATCTTTAGGATTTTCTATGTGTACAATTGTGTTTTCTGTGAATAAATGCAGTTCTACTTCTTCCTTTTCAATCTGAGTATGTGTTATTTCTTTTTCCTCCTTTATTGTAGTGGTTAGAGACTCCAATATAGTCTTGGTGATAATGTACATCTGTGCCTTGTTCCTGATCTTGGAGAAAAGCAATCTTTCACTTTTAAGTTTGGTGCTTCCTGTAAGTTTTTCATAGATGCTTTTTATCACATTGAAAAAGTTCCTTTCCATAACTGATTGAGAGTTCTTGTCATGAATAGGTAGCAAGTTTGTCAAGTGTTTTTCACCAATCTGTTGATATGATAGTATCTTTTTTCCACCTTATTCTGTTAAAGTGGTGAACTTGATTGATTTTTTTTTATTGTGGTAAATACACATAGCATTAAGCTCACCATTATAACCATTTTAAAGTACACAATTCAATAGTATTAACTATGTTTACAATGTTGTGCAACCACCACTACTGTGTAGTTCCAAAACATTTTTATCACTTGAAAAGGAAATCCCATGCCCATTAGGCAATCACTCCTATTCACCCCTTCCCTTGGCCCCTGGCAACCATTAATCTGCTTTCTGTCTCTGGATTTGCCTGTTCTGGATATTTTTTATAATAAAACCATTGTTTGTGTTATTTGTGTTTGGCTTATTTCACTTAGCATAATGCTTTCAAGGTTCATCTACATTGGATCTCGTATCAATACTTTTTTATGGCTGAATAATCGTGTAGTTTACCACATTTTGCTTATTCATTCATCTGTTAATAACCATTTGGGTTATTTCAACCTTTTGGCTCTTGTGAATACTGCTGCTTTGAACACTCATGTAAAAGTTTTTGAACATCTTTTATTAATTCTTTTGGGGATATCCTATCTAATAGAGAGGGAATATGCAAATTGACTATAACTCCATAACAAAGATGGCGGCACCCACAGCCAATAAGGAGGGAATATGCAAATTGAGGGTCACTCTGTGACAAAGATGGTGGCAGCAGGGCCGGGACACTTGAGTTTGTCGCCATGGCGACAACACAGGCGTTTCACCCCGTCCCGCCCAGCAGAGGGCCTGTGGTTTCTAATGAGAAGTTTGTCATTCTTAGCTTTGTTCCTCTGTATTTATTATGTCCTTTTTCTCTGGATCCTTTTAAGATTTTCTTTTTTAAGCTTTAAAGGTACATCTGGCGTCTTCTTTTTATAAACATTCTTTAACCTTATTATGAAGGCATGACCCACTGGGTTCTCTACTGAGTGCCCAGAGTGGTCAGTAAGGACCCTCTGCTCTGGCTGGTGAGAACTTGGATGGCTCCCAGTTTATCCGAGCTCTGTGAATTGTTCAGCTTACAGCTTTCCAGACACTTTCTTCCTGATCTGTGGAATTTCACCCTGATCATGCATATTTTGGTATCTAGCAAACTTTCAAGTGCCCCTAATGTTCCTTGTTTATACAGCTTCCTCTTTCTGAAACTCTGCCCATAAATTCCAGCCACATAAGCCTGTCCAAACTCTGATTTCTGTTACCTCCAGTCAGCCATACCACTGGATTCTGCCTGGGGTTCCTTCCCTACTCCAAGGTGTGGACTGTGCCTCGAGGGTGAAAGCTGAGGTACTGTATACCTCATGTTTCCCTTCTCTAAGGGATGACAGTCCTGAGTGCCTATTGTGTGATGTCTGAAGATATTTGTTCCATGTTTTATCTGGGTTTTTTTTTTAGCTATTAATGGCAGGAGTGTAAAATTGGTCCCTGTTTCATCATCATAGCCAGAAATACGTCCATGCAACAAGTATTTATTTATGATCCTACACAAACGGTTGCCATCTTATTGTTGACACTATAGTAATGTTGTTGACACTATTACAGATGTCCCCATTTTCCTCCCTTTTCCCCCTCCACCCAGCTCCCACCACCTCCACCCCAGGCCTTCAGCACATCTATTTGAAGATGTACTCTGAGATGTTTTGTGTTCTTTTTCCTCATTCTTCTTCCATACTTAAAAAAGTGAACTAGTATGGATATTGCAAAGTAACTTGGAAGAGCTTCATTACATTGTTTATGTTTATTATTGCAGAATTGTCTGTTTCCATGGTGGTTTCTATGCATAATCTCATTTCCCACACACCCACTCCAAATGGGGCTCTTGTGACTTTTTGATACAGTATATAGGCTCCAAAATGACTCTCAGACCTTCCCCACAAGTAATTTCTAAGCCCCTCATAACTGGAGTTCTAAGAGTGGCCATACAAGTCTTCCTTCTTGAGGATATAGCATATCTAACCCATTAGTATATATGTTTTATATTCACTTGTGTATACAGGACAAACAATATATTAAAAGTACAATTAATGTGGAAATTTATGCTATCTGAATTATAGTGAACTATGAGTTTCTTACAGAACTTTCTGAAATTTAGTGCTTAAAATGCCTTATAAATGTATAGATGTCGAAGCTGGGCTACATCATTCACAAAAGTGTTAAGAGAAGGAAAATCTTAAATCCTGGCTTGATTCCCTAATTTAACAATAGGAGATTATTCTCACACTACTTTTATCCTAACATGCCATTTTCATTTCTAAACTCTAGGGATTTTTTTCTTTTGGATTTTTTTTATTGTTGATATTATTACAGATGTCCTTGTTTTCCTCCCCTTTGCCCCCCCTCTGTCGAGTAAGACTCCCTCCACGTTCTGCGTGGAGTAGGGTTCGGTATCTGAAAGAGGAGCCGCACAACAAATGAGAGAAAAAGACACGAGATAATTTTGCAATATTGGGGGACCAGGCGGCAAGTCCCAAAGGACTTCCTCCGTGCTCAGGCCTCACCAAGCTTTTATTGATCTGGGATGCACCCATAGCATAGCCCTTAGGCAGGTGACCCCCTAGTAACAAGCAGACTAGCCCATCAGCAAGGATTTACATAATAATAAATGGGGGAGTAGTTTCAGCTACCACTGTCTGGACAAATAGAGGTGGCGCCTAGCTCTGACCTTTGCTAGGGCTTCAAAGACACCCAGCCTTGGGGGGGGGGGGGGGTTCTCTGTCTATGCTTATCAGATAGTGAAGGCAATAAACAGTTTCCCACACCCCTCCACCCAGTCCCCATAACCCCCAACCCAGGCCTTCACCACATTATTGTCTGTATCTGTGGGTTATGCATATATGCATATAAGTTCTTTGGTTAATCTTTTCCAGTCTTCCCCACATCCCTTCCCTCTGAGATCTGTCAGTCTGTTCCATGTAACCATGCCTCTGGTCCTGTTTTGTTCATCAACTTATTTTGTTTATTAGATTCCACATATAAGTGAGGTCATGTGGTATGTGTCTTTCTATGGCTGATTTCACTTAGCATAATAATCTCCAGGTCCACCAATGCTGTGGCAAAGGGTAAGAGTTCCTTCTTTTTTTTTTTTTTTATAGATGTGTAGTATTCTATTGTGTAAAATGTACCACATCCTTTTTATCCACTCATCTACTGATGGCACTTGGGCTGTTTCCAGATCTTGGCAATTGTAAATAATGATGCTATGAACATAAGGATGCATATATTCTTTCTGATTGGTGTTTCAGGATTTTTAGGATATATTCCTAGAAGTGGGATCACTGGGTCAGATGACAATCCATCTTTAATTTATGAGGAAGGGAGTTTTCTTTTTCTTTTAAAGCTGATGTTTATGTTGGTAGTTTAAAAAACTCCCCCATTAAGAAGAATCTGAATCTTATCTTTTAGATCTCAGTGAGAAATGCCTTAGCCACATATAGGTTTTTAAGGGCTATGTAGAATTTTTATAACTAGCAGCCTGGTGCACGAATTTGTGCACCAGTGGGGTCCCTCAGCCTAGTGCACAATCGGGCTGGGGAGGAACGCAGGAGGTTGGCCAGCCGGGGAGGAACCGAGGGAGGGCACCTGAGCGTGTACCTCCAGTCTCCCTCAGTCCCGATTGGCCGGACCCCAGCAGCAAGCTAACCTACCTGTCGGAGCTTCTGCCCCCTGGTGGTCAGTGCACATCACAGCGAGCAGTTGAGTGGCCTTAGCACATAATTATAGCATATTGCACTTTAATTGGTTGAACAGCCGACCTGACAACCAGACACTTAGCATATTAGGCTTTTGTTATATAGGATAAGTGATGACTTTGTGCTCAGCAGAAAGCAAGTAATTCCTTAGCTGTGCTTGGTGGGAAATTCAGGTTAACAGTAAACAGAGAGAAAGATTTTATATTCAAAGGGTAAAAGAAGAGAAGCATACAGACATACATAATACGCACAGAGATTTTATACAGGGATAAAACACGGAAAGCCACCTCCTCAATGGTAGCCCTTATTATTATTGTTATTCAGCCAGTGTCCTGAAAATAATTTTATTTGCTTTATGTACTTACACTGACTTGAATTCACATAGTTTTCCTCCTCCCAATCTTCAGGACACTGCTTTCTAGAACTTTATTTATTGTTCCTAAAAGTTAGTTGATGTTTACATTTCTAGGCTTGAATACTATATATTAAGAAAAAGAAAAAAATCAATTACTCTACTGTACATCTATATAGTTCTGCTGTGTGCATTTGAACACTGTTTACTTCTATAACCCCCTCCCCCACCCCCTACCCCCCACCTTCTCATGTTTCAGAAAGGGCAAGACTGTTTTTTATTTTTATCTGAGGATATGTTTTTTTCATTGATTCCAGAGAGAGGAAAGGAGTGTGGGGGGTGGGGTGGGGAGATAGAGATAGATAGATAGATAGATAGATAGATAGATAGATAGATAGATAGATAGAGAAACATTGATGTTAGAGAGAAACATCGATTGGTTGCCTCCCATACATATCCCAACTGAGGTTCGAACCCACAACCTGGGTATGTGCCCTGACTGGGAATAGAACCTGAGACCCTTCAGTGCACGGGATGACACTAATCAACTGAGCGACACCCGGCCAGGGCAGGGCAAGATTCTTGAAAACTTGTCCTTAGAAGTCCCTGCGTTAGAGGGACAGCCCTAAAATCCACAACTTTACAATTCCTATAAATTGCCAGACGATAGTGATTTGTGACATTTCTTTGTACAATGAAACACTGAGGTTTAAGCACAAATTATATTATGCTTTAGAAAAGAAAGCATCACAGGTGAAGGTTTTGTTTTTTTAGTCATTGTTTTTGTTTTGCAATATCTTACTTTGTGTATAGCAGTGGTTTTCAAAGTATGAGCTGAGATCAGTAGCATCAGTTTCTTTTGGAAACTAGTTTGAAGTGCAAATTCTCAGACCCTGAAATATTTTTTTTTAGCAAATCTGATGTATGCTAAAGTTTGACAGCTGCTGGTATGGAGTTCCCTGGAAAGTATCCTATATCTAACTTAATTTATTACAAAGCCACATCATATGAGGGATGAAGAAGCAATTAGTCATGCCCCCAGCTACTGTTGCCTCGGAGACGTTTCATGGTGTAACACGGGGAGTGTCATGCTGCTGAGCGAATGTCAAACTTGGAGAAGGAAGAAACTTTCTGCTAGAAGCCTTCTAGAACACTTCCTTTCACAGCTCCAGTAGCCAGAGGCAGAGGATTAAGACATCAAAACCACAGAAGGTGCTAATGCAGGGCCCTTGGGCTTAACTGCAGCCTGTAGGCACCTTTAACTAGTTAAGAAGTAAAATTTCAAGGCTCAAAAGCCGTCCTTGAAATAGAAGTACCAAAAGACAGAATTTAGCAATCTGGACATGAAGCAAGAAACTCATACTCCTGTGTAGACCATACTGTAGAGAAACCCAAGGAAGTCTTGGCGAATAGACTGTTTCCTTAGCCACACTGGAAAAGGGGGCCATGCACTTCTTAGTGTGGGGGGTCTGGAAGCTGACATAGGGCCCCTCTTGCAGTGTTGGTCATGTGGCCTTTTCTCCTGCGCGGGCCTGGAGAGAGAGAGGGAGAGAGCTCTGGTGTATCTTCCTCTTCTTAATAAGAAAACCAGTCCTACTGGATTTAGACCTCACTCTTATGACCTCATTTAACATAAATTTCCTCCTTAAAGGCCCTCTTTTCAAATACATTCACATTGGGATTTGGGGCTTCAACATATGAACTTATGAGCGGGACACGATTCAGTCCATAACAGCCCTTATTATCCAATTCCAGGATTATTATAGCTCTTTTTAAAAATATATATATTTTATTGATTTTTTACAGAGAGGAAGGGAGAGAGATAGAGAGTTAGAAACATCAATGAGAGAGAAACATCGTTCAGCTGCCTCCTACTGGGGATGTGCCTGCAACCAAGGTACATGCCCTTGACTGGCATCGAACCCGGGACCTTTCAGTCCGCAGGCTGATGCTCTATCCACTGAGCCAAACTGGTCAGGGCTTATTATAGCTCTTTACTGATCTTCATTCCTGACTCCTTTCACCAGTCCTTTTTGAATATGAAACTAGACTTATCTCAGTAAAACAGCACTTGTAAAGCACAGTCTTATTGAAAATCTTCAGTGATTCCCAATGACTAGAATTTCACCAAACACCCCAGTCTGGCATTTGGTTGGGTCCCTGGTCAGAGTCTACCTTGTCAGCCAAAATAATGCTATTTTCTTCCCCCATACCACACACCTTTTGAATAATCTATTTCAGTGTCCTTCGACCATTCCATGTATGTTCCCAACTCGAGGTCTTCCCTCCCATTATTCTCTCCAGATTATCCTCTTTTTCACTTATTCAAACACCGCCTTTTTTCCCAAGTGCCATACCCCATCTCCTCCGTGACATCTTCTGCATCACTTCCACTTACACCCACAGTGATCTTTCTTTCTGGGCTTGGGTTATGTTTTTATAGTAAGTGTTAACACACTTCCATTGTGTATATCTGTGTCCCTGATGGAGCTGCCGGAGAGCCAGTACTGAGGATCTTACTTTTCTGTGTCCTCACAGTGCCTGGCATAGTGGTAGGTATTCAAACAATGTTCTAATTGTGTGGATGAGTGGATAGAGGTAGAGAAAGAATGATATTCCTTTGATAATGTTTTCTGAGAATCTTAGCTTTCATCTCCTGAGAAAATGTCCATAACCCTATCCAACTCTCTTTCTATCACATCAACCTATTTTAGATCCCCATATAACCTTCACCACTACCTGAGAATATTATTGTTTGTTCTTCCAACCCTCCATAATAAATATTCTCTATTCCATCAACATAAGAGACTGTTTATGTCTTATTCCCCAGTGCTTAGTTAGTATCTGACACACAGTTACCACTCAGTAAATATTTGCTGAACAAATGAATGAATGGATGATTTTGGCATCGTGTAGTGTAATGAAATCTTTTGGAGTGGAAGGTATGCCTAACAAAGTGCGCATACAAGCAGAAGAGGGCCTGCTTAGAAATCTGAACCTTTTTCTTATTACCCATCAGGCATTTAGGAAATGTCATACTAATTCAGAAATGAATATACTTTGCTTTACATAGTGTATATCTTAAGTCAAATAGGTGTGAATTAATAATTTGTACCCTGACTTAGACTACCGAAAACCTCAAAGTGCTTATTGATAAACAAGAGTATTTATGCAGTCATGTAGTCTACTATTTTTTTTTAAAGCCAATGTTTAAACATTGGACAAACACAAATTTATTTTGTAAGGCAGTGGGTTTGTTTTCTAAATCTAGATTTTTCACATGGGAAGTTTTCTTTTTTAAAATATATATATTTTATTGATTTCAGAGAGGAAGGGAAAAGGAGAGAGAGATAGAAACATCAATGATGAGAGAGAATCATTGATCAGCTGCCTCCTGCATGCCCACAGCTGGGGATCGAGCCCACAACCATGGGCCCTGACGGGGAATGGAACTGTGATCTCCTGGTTCATAAGTCAGTTGATGCTCAACCACTGAGCTATGCCGGCCAGGCATGGGGAGTTTTCTTAAGGTGGTAGAACGACAGTAACTTCCACTACATATAGAAGAAGTTTCAGGGTCCTCCACCTTCTGTCTTCTTTCTTCCTCCTTTAATTCTGCCAGTGACTTGCCTGAGGTTCTACAGCTCTAAAAGGCAGCGCCATGGTTCAGATTCACCCTTCTCACTCTGAGTTCAATGAACCCTCCACAACATTCCACTGTACCTGGCTACCTAATAAACTATATCATTCCACTTACCAGGTGGTTAGATTTCCAATAAGCTCCACCACTAGGAAAGTAGTTTTAATCCAGAAGATCTGGAAGGTTGATTGGTTGATTAAATATTTGGTTATCTAAAGATTAACCAGAAAACTGCTATTGTTTTAACCTTTATAGTTATGAATCATTCAGAACATATTAGTCACACTTTCTGCTTCTTTAGGAATTCTGGAAGAGTCATACCATCTTAGAATGGGAAGGAACCTTAGTTTTTTAGAATCTTGCAGTGCCTCTGGGCCATAATTCTGAAAGAAAGTCTTATTTAATATTAGTATAAAACATGCAAGCTGCCAAAACCGGTTTGGCTCAGTGGATGGAGCGTCAGCCTGCGTACTGAAGGGTCCCAGGTTCGATTCCGGTCAAGGGCATGTACCTGGGTTGCGGGCACATCCCCAGTGGGAGGTGTGCAGGAGGCAGCTGATTGATGTTTCTCTCCCATCGATGTTTCTAGCTCTCTATCTCTCTCCCTTCCTCTCTGTAAAAAATCAATAAAATATATTAAAAAAAAAACAAACATGCAAGCTATTCAGATGACCCTGGACATAGCTGAGGTTTAGTTTTTAAAGAAATTTCTGATTTAGTTGGCTTTCTTTTGATTTATTTCTTGGACATTGACTGCAAGTTGTTGTTTTTTTTTTCCACTTAATTCAATTTTTTGATAATGTTTGTCTTTCTGGCTTTATTCTGTAACTTGAACCTACATTTTGTCTGCAGTGCCTACGCTTGTAGATGGCTGTTATCCTGGGATACATTGAAACTGTGACATGGGAATTGGTCCAGAAATCACTTACACGAGCAAGCACTCAGGCTTCAGAGCTAAGTGAGAGGGTGATTTCAGCGAAACCATCTCTCCTCCATTTGCACATTTCTACATGTTTCAGTGACCAGGTCTGTGCCAGCAACAGGGGCAGGTTACACATTCCCACTGCAAACACTTGGTGCAGAGTAGAGGGCTGCACTATTTTTTTTTTTTCCTTTCAGTAAGCCAGAATTGGCAGTGGAAGTGTGTCTGAGGAAGACATTGAAAGTATTGGCTCCTCAGGGACAGGGAGGAAGTATGTATGCCTCGTGCATTTCCCTCATTCCGTCTTCTGGTCCCACAGAAGAGTCATAGTCAGCGAAAGGCACTGGTCCCAGTATAAAATGCCCAATTAAACATACGTAAGCAGCTCAGCCCTATTCACTAGTGACCTTGAGGTTATCTACTCTGTAAAGGCTTAATCTTTTTTCTTTTTTTTTCAATATTTTTAAATTGACTTTTAGAGAGAGAGGAAGGGAGAGGGATAGAGAGATAGAAGCATTGATGACAGAGGATCATCATTGATTGGCTGCCTCCTGCACACCCTCTATTGGAGATTGAGCCTGCAACCCAGCCATGTGTCCTGACTGGGAATCAAACCAGTGACCACTTGGTTCCTGGGCCGATGCTCAACCTTTGAGTGACATCGGCTGGGCTTTTTTTCTTTGTTAATGTAGAAAGTTTAACCTAAATTTGTTTCTGTGTGACGTGTCCCTTCAGGATTGAGCCCTTCGTTTTCTCCACCAGAAAACTGGTTGTAATTACAATTTTATCATAGTCTTCTTGCCTTCTCTGCGTAGTTTCATTATAGTAACCACATTCCTAGAGAAAACCCCGAAAGTAGACATGTGGCATGAAATTTAGCCTAGCTGTAAATTAAAAAAAAAAAAATGGCTGCCATTGGTAGCTCCCTGAGGGATAATGACTAAAATGCGTATATATAAGAGAATCCTAGCTACACTTTAAGAACAATTAGTTCGTGACTTAGCGTTACATCAGGGATTGGTATGGAGACTAGTGATTTTATCATTTAACTCTGATGATGTTTGTCCAGATTCTGAATGGTCCCTTGGAAGTAGAGCAGATAGCCACCATCAGGCTGAGTCCTGTTTCAGATGAATGGTTGTCCTTGTCTCTCAGTCTTGACCATTTAGTGTGGGGTTCTTATAGACATGGATAGGGACAAGGGAGCATGGACCCAGGCAGCCTGGAAGGAGCCTTGGTGGAAGCTGTGCTACCAGGAAAGAAGGACTCTCTCCTCCAGCTGGCGTAGTGCTGCCCGCAGCAAGCCCTCAGCTCAGCTGTCAGTCCCATGCAGGGATCGCCTCAGCTGAAGAGAGCCACCTTGTCTGAGGTTGCTGAGATGGCCATTTTCGGACATCTACAGCCATGCCAAATGTCATGCCACATGTCTACTTTCAGAGTTTTCTCTTGGAGTGCGGTTACTATAATAAAACTGCCCAGAGAAGAGAAGGCAAGAAGACTATGATAAACCCAGTCTTACAGCCAGCTTTCTGGTGGAGAAAATTAGATGGTGAGTAACTCCTGATCCATGTGGGGTTAATAAAGGCCCCTCCTCCTGGCTCCACCTCAGGACAATGCTGAAGCACCCTCCCAGCTTCAGGATCTTCCCTGTAGACAAGCCTGAGGCTTTCATTGAGACTGCTATCCCAGCTCAATTTCTCCCTCTGCTCAATCTTTCCTCCCTCTTTGCCCCCCTCATCCCCTCTCTACTTCCCTCCTCCTTCCTTTCTTTCCAGATATTGATTCCAAGATGGAAAGTCAAAATATTAAACTGAGAAGAGAAACAAAGAAGAATTAGATTAGAATTCTAATATCTAATTTGGGATTTGGAGTGACGCCTTGATTCTCTATGAAGGTTAGAAACTGTTATTTGAAGCCTTCATCCAATCACTTCAAAGGTCGGCGTTAGGGGTAGAGAAAGAAAAGGAAGAATCGAGTAAATGATTTCAATTGGAGACTTTGTGCTTTGCATTGTAACTGTTCTTGCCCTTGCTCTTATAAGCAACTCTACCTTGAGTCCTTTCTTAGATCATCTCATGTATCCCGGTGCAGCAGGCAGGAATCACTGAAAGATCCAGTGGATAAATGGGCAGTGGTGCCTCCCAGTTCTACCTCCCAGTTCACATCAGGGGAGAATGAACAGCAGCCTTGCTTCTAAAGGTGTTCTTACTCTCCTTGAGTGAAGCTTAGCCCTGTATCCTCCCTCCGGGGAGTGATGGAAGGCGCATTTGACTGCCCTGTCCAGAGTGTGAGCAAGAGACGTTGACAACTGGAGACTGGATGGGGTAAAGCCAGGGTGAAAATTTAGCGACACCCAGGAAAGAGTTGAAAACTCTGGAGGACAAAACCAAGAACCACACGGAGAGTTTCTTTGTGTTTATTTCCTTGGATCTTAGGAGAATTTGTGTGTTTAAGTGTTCCTTCCTCTGTAGGCCCCCACCCCTGGGCATGAACATCCAGGTCATGAGTAGATGTGGAATGGACTTAAGAAGTCCGAGTCGCCATCCAACTTAGCCTTCAGAGTGGAAGGCTTGGGGGACTGTGGAAGCGTGAGGTCTCTCCTTAGCGTTCTGCGTGTATTGGGAGGTGACCAAATCCGATGGGTGGGTTTGGGCTATGGGGTCCCTACGATTTCTGGATGGCGTCCTGACGTTTTGCTAAGGGATGTGTTAAGTGTCTTCATGAAAGGCTTATTAAGGTGCCCCCCCCCCCCCCCCCGCTCGCCCCCCGCCCTTCAGGCCCGGCCGGTGTGTGTTGCAGGGGGAAGAGAGGCTGGGGCACTGGAGGGCGGCACCAGGATGGTGCCTTTGGACAGTGGGGGGGTCGGGGGGGGGGGGGGGGGGGCGACCGAAGCGTGGTGCCGGCGGCCACGCACTGGAGCCCCGCGGACCCAGACGAGTGGCGGGCACGCTCGCCCAACCGGGGAGCCGGGGAGCGGCGGGCGGGGCCGCGGGGCGCAGTGAGGCCGGAGCGGCAGTAGCTGCGGAGCGGGGGCACCTGAGGAGGGAGGAGGACGGGCGCGGTCTGAAAGTGGGGAAAGAAGAAGCAGACAGGCGGGCGGGCGCCCTGGCCCGGGGGTCACGGGCGCGGGAGCCCGGCGAGGTGGAGCTGGGCGGCGGCGCGGGCCGAGCCGAGGGAGGAGGGGCGGGCGGAGGCGCGGGGAGCGTGTTTGGGGCGCCGCGGCAGGGAGGGTGGCGGCTGCCGGTGCGCGCTGGGCGCCGTGTGTGCGCGCTCCTCCGCTCAGGGAGGAAGATGGCCCAGAAGGGAAAGTTGGGGTGACGCGCGCGGCCCCCCGGAGGCTTGGCTGGGGACGCCGCAGTGAGCCCGACGGAGCGGCGGCCAGACAGGCCAGGGGGCGCGCAGTCCCGGCGCTGCCACTGCCGCCGAGGCGCCCGCCCCCTCACTGCAGGTGGCGGCGGGGGCGCCGGGTCCGGGCGCGCGGGGGAGCCCGGCCAAGGGATGGGCTGCGCCCCCAGCATCCACGTTTCGCAGAGCGGCGTGATCTACTGCCGGGACTCGGACGAGTCCAACTCGCCCCACCATAGCACCAGCCTGTCGCCGGGCCCCGCACCTCCCCTGCCCGGCCTCTCTGTGCAGACCGACGCCGCCGACGCCATCCCCCGGAGCCGCGAGTCCGGGCCTCCCAGCGCCGCCCGGGTCCGCAGGGCTCGCGCCGAGCTGGGCAGCAGCAGCAGCAGCTCGGGCTCTGCAGCCCCCGCGGCGACCACCTGCAGGGGCCGGAGGCGCCACTGCTGCAGCAGCGCGGAGGCCGAGACCCAGACCAACTACTCCAACCTCCAGGTAAACGCCAGGCTCGGCACAGCTGGTGGGGGCCACCCGCCCCGTCTGTCCGGTTTGCACGGGGAGGGGGCTCCAGCGGAGTTGAGTGGCCGTGACGCGGTGGGGTTGGGAGGTTGTCACTAAGGAGGAGTTTACTTTTCGTTTGTGGGGGTGATGAGGGCCAGGAAAGCTGAGCAGAAAAGACCCCTGTAGGGGGGTCCTGGGAGCTGGTTCTGGGGGAAGGGGTGGAAAAGGGAGCGCACTGGGGAGCCGGCGGGCTGGCCGGTTTTCCATGAAGAGGGAGGAAGGCTGTGCCCGGGTTAATGCGAGAGCAGGGGTGGGTGTCATTGAGAGCGTTCAGTGGTGAGTCTGATTGAATGAAATCGGAGCACCCGGACGACTGGCGAGTCTTTGAGGTGCCTGGTGCAGACCTGGACCAAGGATGCCTCGTACTCCCGTTTTTGCCTGGGAAAACCAGCCCAGCTGCATGGAGTCCTAGGAGCTAGGCTGGGGATTTGTGAATGAATGAGGGTGTGTGTTTTGTGGGAGATGGAGGGAGAGAACCAGAGTGGAACCTGTTGTTTGCCCCTAGTTTGGGTTGGCTGCAGAGGGATATAATTGAGAGAACCTGCCTTGAGTTTGTAGGGTCAGCGGAGCCAAGTGAGGGGAGTTGGTTTCCAGTGCAGGGCAACTGTCTGAAGATGAAGATTCTGCACATACATCTCATCTTTCAGGAGGGTGGAATTGTGAGGAAGTGGAGAAAATGGTTTAAATGATTAAAGCAGTCACCAGATATTTCTGAATGGCAGGAGAAAAATGATTACTTTAATACTGCCCTTCTGTATGTTCTCAAAATACTATTAAATCCAAGAGAGTTTTCATTGTGTAAACCTGGCCACTGGGCCTTTTATCCATGTAGCAAACAGAATGACAATGGCACATCCGTGTTGCAGACAGGAAAAAAATACATCTCCATGACTTGTAATGTTACATAGAAGCTGTGTGACATCCACAGCTTGTACATGGTCAGTGGGTTACCAGCAGCCGTTCCATTGATTATACACAATTGTATATTTAATACTTGAAAAAGTTGTTCCACAATTGGTCTAGTGTGAGGAGCCTTCTGGTCTTCATTGGATAAAGCCAGCTCCCAGTGGAGGGATGGCTTATGCTGGCTTCAGTCTAGAAGACCAAAAGCCTCTTTTAGTGCACTTATTTTAGCAGCATGATTTTATAACATGAAGCTTAACATGATGGTTATGTATGGTTGTAGGCTTTTACTGGTAATAATGATATATGTAGTATGATAATATGATCATTATAATAAAACACCATTTATTGAGCCCTACTATCTGCCAGTTAATAAGCTTTCTCTTCTAGCTTTTGGATGTTAACCATATGATGGTAGAATTTCCAAAGACTAGAGACCCGGGTGCATGACAGTACAATCTACCACTGGAGCATTTGTTATAGAGGCATGTGCAGAACAGTATGTTTTTATTTTGTCAAGTTTTTTGTTTTTTGTTTGTTTTGCTTTTTTACACAGTGGTTCACATAAAGTTTGCATTAGGAGAAATTTCAGGGAAATAAAATTTTATATTTGGTTAAATAATTAAATTGGGATATTATCTTAAAGACTATCCTTTTGCCTTCTTGTTGAAAAGGAAATTTGAGGACATGAAGCAAGGAGTTTAGAATAGTGACAACTTATGAACTTTGAAACTTTTTTTAGTTGCTTCAGAGAAATTGTGTATTTTGCCTTTCAAAGTAGCAGGATTCCCAATTTAGTACCTGGCAACTCTAGTTACCCAATGTTTGTTCAATGAAAGAAAGAATAATGAATGAATTCATTCCCTATGTTTTAGTACTTCCCTCAAGAGGCTACTTAGAGACCGAGTGGAGTAAAAACTGGAGGGAAAGTGAGTCCCAATTATTAGCAGCTAGTATAAACTTGTATAAACATCATTGCTACTTGGCTGAAGTGTTAAAAGGCTTGACCTGCATTGGAATTTAACTCACTGCTTTATCAACAAGATTTCCAAAGAAGAGCTTAATTCATTCCAAGCTATTACTAGGAATGTTGGGAATGAAACTGGTGGTTTAATGATTCAGCACTAATTTGCATGTGTAGATCTCAGAAACTATAGATTTGAAATTAAATATGAGACCAGAATTATTATACAAATCCTACAGAATTATTACTGCAGAATTGCTTTAATATATTTAATAGTATCCTTTTAGGACTTGTGATTCAGTGTTATATATATTTTTTTCAATCTTCACATGTTCCATACTCTTTTGTAGTTAAGGTAATTTTGTAAAAACTACTTTTATTTCTTCTTAGAATCAGAATTCTTCCACCTAAGAGTCTGAGATAGTTGCTAGTCATGGCTTCCATGCTCCCCCTCTCTAAGATGCTCAAGTAGAAAAGTAAAGTCTTTGCTATGTTGTCCTGTTTACAGTGCGCTATAATAATTGTTTTTTAAAAAATTCCCTTTGTACATCAATTATAAACCATATCCTCATTATTTACTTGGTCTCTGATGTTCCCCAGAGTACAAAAATGTGTGCTTGATCTCTCACTCTCTCTCCTTTCTAGCAATAATTCACCTCATTAAGCTTTTAGAATGATGAAGCATTATGATGTCAAACATGATGTCAACAGGAACCTTCCTGAATACCTAACTTACAAAAAATTATAAACATTAATAATTCATATGCAGTACAATGATATCATATGGGTTTCCATTTCTGGTAAGAAATTAGATTTGTCTCCAATTGCTGTAAAAATGCAACTTCCTAGCAATTCCTCTCCATCTTGTTTGCCTTTTTAAAAATAGTACTCCTACAGGAGAATCCTGCAGAATGCTCACTTCTGATGCTGTGCCAGTTTTGTGATTCTTGTTCAGAAATCCTCAGAGGAGAGAGTTGAACCCCTCTCTAGGGAGATCCGGGGGTTCTTACACGTCTTTTCTCATACCAGCCAGTGCAACTGGGGAGGCAGCTGAGACTAGGCAGCTAGTTGTAGAAAGTCTGTATTGACATACAGTCAACTGGCAGCCATCTCTATATAGGTTAACTGTTTTGTGGATCGGGCATAGGAGGTGGAGTTTCCAAATGATTTTGTGCTGATAGGTAGCGTTGCCAGTTCCCACTTTCTCTTCCATTCATCATGCTGACTTATGCATTTAGCCAGTATTTGTGCCAGGCGCTGTGGTAGACACTAGGGATCCAGGGAATAGCCATGGAGTTTGGTAAGGAGAGCCGGTGAGGATGGAGAATCTCTTGCAAAAGAGTGTGTCTAAGCCACTGATTAATGACTTCTATAATATTCATTCCATGGCCCCCACCCCCACCCCAGAGTTTAAAGGGAAAAGCAATAGATATTTTTCTGACCTTGTGGTAAATAATTAATGAGATTTCTATTTGGGGGAAGGATAGAACTGTTTTGAAAAGTATTATTTTTGCTCTATAAGTCTTTAGTGTACATGAGAGTCACTTGGAAGCCTTGATAAAATATAGATTCTGGCCCCAAATCCCAGTTTCTGATTTAATAGATCTTGGGCGGGGCCTGGGGATTTGGATTTCTGACAAGCTTCCAAAAGATGCTAGTGTGGATGTTCTGGGGAACCACACTTTGAGAACTGCTGCTTTTAAATGCATTAAACTGACTGTCGGTTAACGAGTATAGGGCAGCACATCCATGTATTTGGGGTACTAGTTATAGCTCTGTCTTCACCTTAGTTTGCTTTTATATGGGCCACCTGCTATCTCCATTCATGAAGTCGAACTCTGAGGTGCCGAGGCTGGCTGGAAAGTTTGTCGGTGCGGAGAGTGCTGGCCATGTAGCCCACTCTGGTTTCTTGAAGTGTGACTTCCCCTCAGGACCCATTGGGGTTTGTAGATGCTGGTGTCTTGCTTTGCCAACACCGTGTCACATGTGCTCTGTCCTGCGGGAGCCCTGTCCTGCCTGAGGGAAAGTTGCAAGGCAAGGGAGGAGCTTAAACAGGTCCACATGACATGGTACATAATCACGTTCAGTCCTCAACTCTTGAAGTTCTTGCTAGCCATCTTCACCATGTTTTTTCATTTTAAAATGGAGCATAAGTCTTACAAGTTGATTTAGTAAAACTCAAATTTACTTTCTGCCATAGCTCAGTTTTCACTGTTTTCTTTAGAGTTACATTAATTTTTAAGGACTATCAGATAATTCTCCCTTATTTTAACTTTTGTTAAATAAGTCCTCAAAACAGAAAGTAACGTAGTGCAAGCTGCTCACTTTCCAGAGGTGCTACTTCTCTTCTGAAATGCCACCCCGGTGACCACTGGGCAAGACAGGCCATGCTGGCGAGGACAAATCTTGTG
The DNA here is from genome assembly GCF_014108235.1 of Myotis myotis. Classification (NCBI taxonomy): domain Eukaryota; kingdom Metazoa; phylum Chordata; class Mammalia; order Chiroptera; family Vespertilionidae; genus Myotis; species Myotis myotis. Next base: position 41,581,633 of record NW_023416357.1, read on the forward strand.
GCACCAGGTTGATGATGGGTTAAGGCCAGGAATCAGAATAGGAAGGAGGGAGTGAGCCCTACAGAACCAGGTGGGAAGGCAGAGTCCAGAATCCAGAAGACCAGCAGAGTTGGGGAGGAGCAGGTGAGTCCTCTGGGGCCAGGTGGGCAAGTAAAATCTGGAATTCAGGGACTTGGCAAAGGTGAGAGTTGTTGAACCAGTTGAGACTTCTGATTGGGGGACAGACGCTGTTTACTTCCTTCTATTTGGATTTCTCCCCTGAGGGTGAAGAGCTCGGTGCCTGTAGGAGACACGGGCGACCAATCAGAAGGCTGTAAGTAACCTCTGCACCTAGGTGAGACAAGACTAACCCACCCGGCCTTCCTCACACCTGATCAAATAGTGTCTGAACAGGAAACAGATATTCATAAGGGCAATATTCATAAGGGTAATTGAAAATTAATCTAATGACTATTTCAGAAGTGCTAGGATGAAAGAAAATAATTCCAGTGATGCTGAAGCGCCCTAAGATAGAAAAGGGGAACTTAGAAAAAGGCAATAGGAGGAAATGGTTATGGGAACCCAAGAAAACAAACCTATAGGATAGGGAAGACCCAGAAGCTGTGGTCTTAAGGAGAAAGCAACAGTTGGAAGTCTGTGGCCTGGCAGGGGAGCCAAGGGAGTAAATACTTCCCATTCCATTGTCCTCCCGTTCATCCACCTCCAGCCAGACGGGTACCTCCTTTGGCCAAACACATCTGGAAACCAGAATGGCCAGGGAGCCCATTGACGGAGGTTTCCAAGAGCAGGGCAGAGAGTATCCTGACCGTACCCCAGAAGCCCCTCTGTAACAAGTGTTGAAGATGTTCAGCATCATTAGGGATACCATGCTAAGCTCAAATCAAAATGAGCAATTTTGATGATTGCTTAAAATAATGGCATTTTTAATGGTCCTTGAACTTATTGTTTATGTTTCTCGTTTGTTTAATGACTAATGATACAAAAATATGTGCAGTTATCTTGTTTGGAGACCTCTAAGTTACTGCTGAAAACAAACCCTCCTCTTCAGTTCACTCTCCGCCCTGACTCTGCTCAGACTTTCCTTAGTCAGCTCGGGCTGCTAGAACAAACTACCGTGAACAGGTGACTGAAACAACAGACCTCTATTTCTCCCTGTTTTCCAGCCTGGAAAGTGCAAGCTCAAGGTGCTGCCGGTTCTGTGCTGGTGGGTGCACTCTTCCTGGCTTGCAGATGGCCGTCTTGTGTGTCTTCACATGGCAGAAAGCAAACAAGTTCTAGTGTCCCTTTCTCCTCCTGCAGGAGCACCCCATCATGGGACCCCACCCTCATGCCCTCACCTAACCTAATTCCCTCCCAGAAGCCTCACCTCCAGATACCAGGCTAGGGCTGCAACATAGGGGTTTGGGAGGCACAAACACTCAGTCCATACAGACTGTTTCTATCCTGTCCTCTGCCCCTGACCCACTTTCCTGGCCCCTGTGATCTCAAAGCCCAGAGGTGGGGGTGGGGAAGGAAAGCACTCATCCGAGTGGGAAGCTCCCTGAGTGGGGTACCAGCTTATTCAGCCGGTTACATTTTTGCTCAATTTGTACTTTCCTGCTCTCTATACCTTCTCTCTAGAGTCTTAAAAAGTTAACAAGTGAGTTCTACCATATGTTTAAGCTGATATTTTCTATAAAGAATAGATTTAAAACATTTTAACGTATTCACATGTGTTCAGGAGTTCATTTAAAAAAAATAGGTGTTAGCATCTTACAGTGGAAGTCTTAGTAGTTTTTATGTTTTAATACAAAACACTGCTTTTTAACAAGTTACAATATAGGTTTAGATTTTGTTGTTAGTTCCTTTCCCACTTTCTCTCTTCTTTCATTGATGGGTAAAAGCCAGCTTTTATTCAGGATTCTGATGCTTCACTCTTTATCATCAACTCCTTTCACCTCCTCTTTTCTGCCTCCTTAGGGGGGGTACCCAGAAAAATAGTTTAGAAGCATGTGATTGCTATAATAAAAATGAGGAGACAATTTTACTTTTGGATAATTCATCAATGAAGGGAAGAAAATACTGTGGTTGTCTCTTGTTTCCAAGGCGATTCATATTTTTATGTATAGTTTGTACATTTTGCAGCAAGACATGTAGAATAGATATAATAATATTGCCTGTTGTTTAAGTCTTTGTTATTCCCAGAGCACTTTATATACATGGTTTTACCTAATCTACATAAAACACTATGAAATAAAAATTATTATTCCTGTTTTACAAATGAGGAAATGAGGCTGCAAGAGGTAGACTAAATCGCTCAAAGTAAGGGCTGGGATTTGAATACAAAGTCATCTGAATCCAACTTCAGGGTTCTTATCCACTGAGCTTTATTGCCACTCACACAGGCCTGAAGGCCCAAGGCTGGTCCTGGACCTACAGAGTTATGTAGAGCAGAGAGGAGATAAACAGGTGTGTGGGGGCTACCGGGGGGCCTTGTGAGTGAGGTTTTTCCTCTTACATGTTCACTGTCACCCTTCTATTAGCTTGAACTGGAATGTTATTTTGAAATGAATGGAGGATGTAAAATGCATTCAAAATTGGAGTAGCTTTGTCAGAACGTCATTATTTTCACTGAACACAGTGCTTGGCACATTAAATATTATACAAAGATTAGCTGCTAATAATCCTGTGGTTGCTATTATTTCTGTTTTGCTAATTAAGATGAGATTGGTTATTTAGAATTCAATATTGTTGAAACGTAATTGTTTTTTATTGGAAAATGTATCCAACTTTCAAGTAGATGGATTTGGCCAATGTAGACGAAGATTTATGCAGACATACACATTATACTGAAGCTTGGAAAACTGCTGCCATAGCCATGGGTTTGGCCTGCTTCGGCTGTATTACCAAAGGAGATGACATGGTAAAATCTTGCCTGTTGAAGGCCCAGGATGGAGTTTGAGTCCCGTGACTGCTGGGCCCACACACAGCCTTTGCCCTTGTAGGTTAGGGCCTTGGTATTAACTTGAGGTGACTCTACATGAAATTCTTCTTTGGTATAAACCTGTACCTGAAGCCTTGGTCTAGCATTGGGCTTAAAGCCATTTTTCATAAGCACTGTTGTTTTTATATTGCTGCATGTCAGGTGCTGTCAGATGTGCTGTATGGTCAGGAGAATGACACACTGTGAATATAAGAGCCTTTTTCTCTCTCAGAGAGGAAGGTGTAATGATTAGTTACAGGGGTTCATTGCCTGTGTATGTCACAAAACTGAGAGGAAGACCCCTGAATTTTGGAAATTTTTATAGGAAGACACACGAGAAACTTGTGAGCAACCGGTTACACAGGGCACATGTATAAAAAGTGCTGTTTTCTGACATCAGAACCACAAATAACATCCAAGCTCTGGACCTGGAAGGTAAGGATAAGCTCAGGGTAGGTGGGGCTTGTGTCCACCCCAGGCTCCTGCAGAGGGAGCTTCAAGCAAGAGCAGTGGCCAGAGGGAGAGGGAAGCTCCAGTTTAAGAAGGCAAGTGCCTCCAGCAGCCCAAACGCACCCTCAAGTGTCTTTGTGCCACAGGAGACTTACCTTGATTTTCAGCTTAAACTGATGGACATTCTTGGCTTAGAAACTGGGTGACTGTGAGGAAAGCAAAAGCCATTCCACCAGCTGAAGCTTCATAAACTCCAATAGTGTTTTGAGCTGAGCTTTGGCTGGAACTAAAAGTTTCTCTTTCCCCACAGTCTAATAGAAACCCTGACGACCATAGCTCCCCTCCAGAGTTCCCTCAGAGTGATACCCCCACAGTGATGGCCAGACAAAGATGAGAGCAAAGGATCAGCTTTGTCAGTGGCTGGGCCAGCTCGGATTAGTATCACTTCCCAGACTCCATCGTGTGCATGGACTCCGTGAGCTTCCCAAAGCTCAGCGCCCTTCTCTGCAGAGATCTGGCCCACTGGGATGCTGATCATGGAACCTTCATCCCTTTGGGAGGAGCTGGTGAGGGCAGGGATGGCGGCCCATTCTTCTCACCTCTCTAATGGCTGTGACAGGGAGGAGTGTGGCAGACACCTTCTCCCCTCCCCGTTGTTTGTTGAGATTTTCAAGACTGGAGAGAGAGGGAGAGTAAAAGGCAGAGAGAGGGAGAGTAAAAGGCGAGAACCTCTTCTGTGTGTCAAAGATGCAAACTTTGAATAAAAGAAAATCAGGAAATGCTTTGAATAAATGTAAAAGACAACCCTCACTTTTATATTCATATTCCATGACAGAAATATACTTTGCAAGGCATCTAGTTGGTATTGGGAAGTGATTTTCATATAGAAACAATGTTTATACGCGGCATTTGGGTTTCTAGGTTAGCCCCAAAATGTATTTAGCCAGATTGTATGTTTACAATGTTGAAACCATATTGCTTTGAGAGAAACGTAAAATTGAATTAGAGCTAGAGTTTCTTCTGTACCTGTTTCCTTTGGGAGAAACGGGCTTCACTGGAGGGTGGTGAAGCAGAGGGAGAACCTGCGACGCTCCCTCAGGGAGCAATTATCCTAAGTGATTGTTGGTGCTGAGGAGGTGAGGGGCTCAGGTGGTGGAGAGAGAGCTGGGGTGCAGGGAGCTCAAGGGGCTTGACAACTACTTCAGTGTGAATTTTTAACCCTAACAGTTCTCTGTTTTTAAATTGTAAAACCATTATACATAAAAATTAATAACTACTATCTTAGGCAGGTCGGGCCGCTATAACAAAAATCCCATAGACTGGGTGACTTATAAACAACAGCAATAAGTGCTGGGAAGTCCAAGATCAAGGAGCTAGCAGATTTGGTGTCTGGTTAGGACCTGATTTCTCGTTCATAATCCACAGTCTTTTCACAGTATCCTCACCTGTCCCATTTAAGAGGGTTCTGTCCTCATGATCTAATCACCCCCCAAAGGCCCCACCTCCTAATACCACCACATTGGGACTTAGGACCCAAAATTGGGGTGGGAGTGTCAGACATTCAATCTGTAGCAACAACTGTACTTAATATCAATCACATTTTTCTAATTGTCTTATTAGTTTTTAGCTTTTGGTATCCAAATAAGGTTCACTCATTGTGATTGGTAGATGTGTCTCTTAAGTCTCATTATCTCTGTGTCTCTCTCCTTTCACTGGCAGTTAGTTGGTGGAGGATCCTGGGTTGTTTGTCCTGTGGCTTCCCCCCGATTCTGTGTTTTACTGTTTGCATTCCTGGGGTGCATCTAACATGTTTCCCTGCCTTCTATGTTTGCTATAAACTTGTAGTTAGATTTAGAGGCTTGCTCAGATTATGCTAGATTTTAGGGGGTGAGAATACATTTTAGATGATATTGTGTTCTCACATCACATCTGTGTTTGGTTGTCTCTTTGCTGTGGTGTTCACCAGTATTAACTATCGCTGCTTACATCCATGAATAGGGGTGTAAAATGGTAATATTGTTCCATCATTTCTCCTTCACTTATTAGCTGGAATGTCTCTAAAGAGAAAAACTTCCTCTCATCAACTAGTTGGTTTCCCTGGGACAGAGTTTATACAGGAAAGGAAGGTTAAAGGTGTGAATCTTTCCTCTTATTTCCAGTTTTCAAAATGAGATGATTCCCTGGCATTCTCCTGGGGTGACACTGATTTTTGTGTACTTGTTTCTCTGTTTGCTTGTTTAGGTTCACTATGGATCACACATATACTTGATGCATGTCAACTCATTGCAGTTGTTATTCTTTAGGTGCTCAAATTGCCCATTTTTGGCTGTAGGGAGCTTAAGTTGATGAGGCACTTTTTGAAGAAATAGTTAGAGCAAAGTTGATTAAATTGTATCCTTATTCTTAACTTTTCTTTTTTTTTTGGTAGATGAGGACTTGCAGACCACCTGTAGGTGGAGCACACCTTGATGTCTGTCTACTAGTCATTGTTGTTCCGTGCCATTGAGTCGGCTGTGACCCCTGGCGACTCTGTGAATGAGTGATGTCCTGTCCTCATCGCTAGTCATACTGGACCTCACTGTAGCTCTTTTCCTATAATTTTTGTGGCTACCGAAAGGCAACCTGGTATGATAGAAAGATACTCATTGGCCAGGGCTTGAGCTCCAGCCTGCCTTACGCAAGCTTGGTGACCTTGGAGAAGCTGCACGACTCCTCCTCCTCATAAGGTGGGGATAATGCACCCTCAAAAGGATTGGTGTGAGTGTAACAGATGTACAGTCCCTGTAACCTCCCGGGTCCTCGCGAGTGTGTGTGTGTGTGTGTGTGTGTGTGTAACTAAGTCTCTGAAGCCTGGAATGTGTCTTACATCTACAGGGCAATATAATATGAAGAGCACATGTCAGTGCTGAATGGTGACCTAGTAGCTCCTCTGAAGGGAGAAGGGAGGAAGAAAGTGAACCTTCACCTAAGAGCTATAAATGAAGCCATTGTAACCGGCTGTTGTAACTTGACAAGAAGTACAGCACAGTAATTATGTTGGTTCTTTGTCTCTTGGTTCTCAGCTCCATCCCTGCTTTTTCATATTCTCTTCTGTATTATGTGAGGCTAGAAGTCTACAAACTGTATCTCTTAGATTTCTTTGCCAGCTGATCTCCTGTTAGATGTTTCAAGTAGTAGATAACTGGTAGGGAATTGGGGTGTGGGAGAAAGGAAGAGACAATAGCAGGGGCTTCTGCTAAGTGGCAGGGGTACAGGTTTGACAGTGATGGTGCCACACCTCGGCCGAGGAGAGTGGGCTTGTGCGCCAGCCTTGGGAGGTCACAGCTTCTGGCCTCTGAATGTTGCCCTTCCATCTACTTAGTTTCTCCAGCTCACCCTGTCTTCTGTTTGCTCTTTCATACCTTTCAACACCTTGTAAACAGTTCTCTACATGGATCTGTCTCTACTTACTATATGTAGAGTGGTTTCTGTTTTTCTCAGTGGACACTTGGGGTCTAAGGTCAGAGAGAACTAGGTTATAATCTCTTACTTAGTTCTGTGACTTAACATCTTCAGTATTCAATTTCTTTCTCTGTTTAAGGGGATTGATAAAAGTACTTATTTCATGGAGTTGTTGTGAGGATGATATAATTAACATATCTGACACTTTGAACTTTGTGTTATGTGAGGCTAGAAGTAGTAGATACTGGTAGAGAATTGGGATGTTAACTTTGAACACAACTCTCAAGAAGTGTTGTCTACTATTGATAATATACAAGCCAATTTTTGAAGGCTCATCCTTTACCATTTTTATTATAGAAAAGTTAGATGTAGAGATAATCTATATATATAAAAGCCTAATATGCTAAGCATCTGACCATTCGACTTTCGACCAGTTGCTATGATGGGCACTGACCACCAGGGGGCAGATGCTCTGACCAGTAGGTTACCTTGCTACTGGGGTCTGGCCAATCGGGACTGGGCGAGATGGGCTGGACATGTCCTGGATCCCTCCTGCAGTCCTTCCCTGGCCAAGGTGGGGTCCCGGATTTTGAGAGGGCGCAGGCCAGGCCAAGGGACCCCACCAGTGCACGAAGTATAATAAAACTTCATGTACACACCATCCAGCCTCACAGTTATAAAATTAAGGCTATTCTTTTATCTACACCACTACTGTCCTCCCTACTATGGAATTTTTTTAAAGCAAATCTAAACCATTATATTATTTCAGCTGTAATTTTTTCAACACCTATAATAATAAAAGTGTAATATGCTAATTAGACCAGACAGCCAAACAACCTTCCAGACGTCCTTCTGGATGAAGCCGGGGCTGCGAGGGCTGGGGCTGCAAGGGCCAGGGCTGCGAAGGCCGAGGCAAGTTGCTCTAGCTGCGAGGGCCAAGCCCCTTGCACGAATTTCGTGCAGCGGGCCTCTAGTATAACTATAAGAGGATAAGGACTGTTTAAAAAACAACCCTAATACTATCAGCATACCTAACATTAAAATAATTTCTTAATATCAGAAAATACCAAGACAATGTTTAAATTCCCCTAATTATCTCATAAGTGTCTTTATTTAAAAGTATTTGACATATGAAACATCTTTGGAATAAGGCCTACCTGTTGTCACTGGTTGATATGCTTCCTAAGTATCTTTTGATGTATAGGTCCCCTTTCTCTCTTTTCCCCTCACAGTTTGTTTGTTGAAGAACTGGGTTCCTTGTCCAGCAGAGTTTCCCACAGCCTGGACTTTGCTGATTACATTCCTGTGGTATCATTCACCACATTTTCCTGGCCCTGTATTTCCTGTATATTGGTAGTTACATCTAGAGGTATAGTGTGGTTGGATTCAGGCCTGTTTATTTTGGCAAGACTGCCTTTTAGGTAGTGTTGTGTACTTCTGTCAGGAGGCACATACAAGTAATGTCTCATTCTCGCTCTTTTTGTGAGGCAATAGCGAGGAGGGAATAGATTTTTACTTTTTAAGTAGGGAAGTTACTTGATGTTTGGATGAGGCAGATGTGGGAGATGGAACCGTCTGTCCCGGTTTTGGTTTAGTTTTAAAAGAACATCCTTGTTGGGAATCTGGGGCAGGAGAAGGGGGAAGAGGGCCCGGAACGGTGAGAGGAAGAGAAGAAGAGGGCTGTGTGTGCAAATGTAGGTTTATAAATTTAGTGCTTGGCTACAGGAGAGCTTAACTCAAACATTCTTTACCATGTTTATGTTTCCAATTTAATCAACGTAACTGTGTAAATGTACTTTCTAGTCAAACCATATACATCAGTGGTAGGAGATAGAATCAAGTACAGAATTCGTTTTCCTTGCAAACAGTTTTAGAAAAGAAAAGTTAGTGTGAAAATGTTATTGAGCTTGGACCACAGGTGGGGGTCCCTGTCTGCTCCTGTCTTGTGCTGTTATAATCTGAGTGCAGGTAATGCTGTGGAGCCCTGGGTATGAAGTGTCATGCCACTGGGCTTTTCTTTAATTAGGATATAATTCACATAACAAAGTTTACAATTGTACATTTTAAAACATATATGTTTTTATTGATTTTTTTTTAGTGAGAGAGAGAGGAAGAGGGATAAAGAGATAGAGACATTGATGTGAGAGAAACACCCATTGGCTTCCTCCTACTGGGGATCGAATCTGCAACCCAGGCATGTGCCCTGACCAGGAATCGAACCAGGGACCTCCTGGTTCATGGTTCAATGCTCAACCACACCAACTGGGCTACAGTTGTACATTTTAAACTGTGCAATTCAGTGATTTTTTTATATATTCATTATGTTGTGTAACCACCACCATTGTCGAATTCTAGAATATTTCCATTAACCCCAAAAGAAACTCCATACCTATTGGCAGTCAGTCCTGATTCCCCATCCCTTGGCAACCACTAACCTACTTTCTGTCTCTATAGATTTGCTTATTCTGAGCATTTCATGTAAATGGACTCAAATAGCATGTGGCCTTTTGTGTCTGGCTTCTTTCACTTACCATAATGTTTTTGTGGTTCATCCATGTTACAGCACGGATCAGTATTTTATCCCTCTTATTCCAAATAATATTCCATTGTGTGAATATACCACTTGTTGTTTATCCATTGATGGACATTTGGGTTGTTTCCACTTTTTGGCTAATATGAATAATGCTGCTATGAACATTCTTGTACAAGTCTTTGTGTAGACATATGCTTTCATTTCTTTGGGGTATATACCAAAGAGTAGAACTGCTTGCTCATATTGTATGTTTAACTTTTTGAGGAACCCCCAAACTCCCAATGCAGCTGCGCCATTTTTCATTTCCACCAGCATACTTGAGGTCCCTATTTCTTCACATCCTCACCAACACTTGTTATTATCTGTCTTTTTCATTATAGCCATTCATGTGGGTATCAGGTTAGGATCTTATTGTGGTTTTGATTGACATTTTCCTGGTGGAAAAATCAGAGTTGTTTTTAGGAATTAAATGAGGTACCATAGTGAAATGTGGCATGGATTTGGGTCTCAGTTCTCTGCTAGATTGCAGAGCCCTCACCCCCACCCCCACCCCGAATAACCATATTTGTGTTCCTTGGTGTTTTTATTTACACTGCAGCTTTGGCTCAGGAAGGCAGAGCATAGGCCTAACTCCCACACTGGGCCCTCCATTCATGTAGGCACCCATACACCCATGTGTGCCAGAATCCCCCGTGCAGGCCTTTCCCAGAGCTCTGGAATCACACTGTAATGGGGCCCAGCCTGTGCATTAAAGGAGTCACTCAGTCTAAGAGAAGTGATGGGTATGATTTTGAGGAAAGGCAAGAGACTTGGCATTTCAAGGATCCTTAAGTGGCACTTTCTTTTGCTACCTGCGGGAGGTGCTCCTGAGCGAATGTGATTTAGTTCACAAAGACAGCCGAGAGGTGGCCATCTTAGTTGGAAAGTAAGGTTTAGATTTAGTTCAGGAGCTTAATATGAATACCAAATCATCGGAAGCACTGAAATTAAATGTGGGTCGGGTTCCTGGCTGGGGCACAGTGAGTCACACAGTATGTGTTGGCTATTGACATTTGTTTTGCTAATTTAGAGGGGATGGTGGTAAAGATAATTTCCACATGGTGGCTCTTGCAAAATCCATGTGTAGTTGTTTTGGAAGCATTTCCTACATGCTCATATGAATGCAGATGCAGGCTGATGGTGTGGATACTGACAATGCAAACAACACAAGCCAAGCTATGAAGGCCCAGCCCAGAAGGCCTTGGGGAAGGTCTGTGAAAACCCACCCTTCCTACTTTGCCAATTCTTCCTGCAGCTTAATCAGATTAAATGACCTGGCGTTATAGATGGACATGAAGTTCCTAGGGAAGCATTCGTTTCTCCTTAGGCTGCTCTTCTCTGGTTGCAGTGGAATGAGTTGGGTTTAGGCTTTATAAGGGCAAATTACCTTCTTTTCTAGATTCTTTTGTATGATTGATTGTTGGAGAAAGTAGAAATGGTAGTAATGGTAATAATGTGAGAAAAGAGTCGTGTGACAAAAGGTTTTGCTACGTGTTAATTCAGGATGTATTGCAATGGTCAAGTTGCATCAGTCAGGGTCCCTGGGGAAACATTTCACCCCAGATGTTCAGATGAAGAGACTTAAATGGAGAGTCTGCTTACATAGGCGTGAGCAGAGATAGGGGAGACAAGGGACAGTGAGGTGCCCCCACCGGCAACTGTGTGAAGCCCTAGCCGTCCTGGGGTTGGAGAGGCCAGGGGAGGAAAGGGCACTGTTGGCTGTGGGGCCCCTGGCAAGGGCTGTAATTATGAAGGCGCTGTGATTGCCAGGCCAGGGCAGTGAAGCAGGGAGGAGTGGGAAGTAATGACCCCACCCCTCTCTCCTGGTTCTCCTCTGCCCTGCTGCTGTCGGGAAGGGAGGCTGGTGGTGCAGGATGCAGAGGTGAGCCTCCAGGCACTGAGCAGGGCACACAGTGGACGGGGGAGGTGGTTTGCAAGTGGAGACCAATGTGCACAATAACCAATTATTTTGCAGTGAGCACATTCTACTTTTTGTTCATTTTTAGAAGGTGCTATTTTGGAGAAACATCCATTTCTCATTAAAAAAGTTCCCACTGTACTTCACATTTGCTTATGTAAAACTTCTTTTAGGTGGCAAACTTTATTATGAAATCTCTTAAACGTTGTGCTTTTGTTCTTATTTTCCCAATACATTGGTGTATAGTATTGTACAGTGAGAAACCTGCAAGTGAGAGAGCCACGTGGCTACCCTGTCTTTCAGATTGTCAGAGGGTGATTTTTACACTCCCCCTTTTCAGATTTGTGTGTAGATATTTGTGAATTATTCTGAGGCAGTCAGTTGTCTTCTGAGCAGATTAGTGAGAGTGGAGTTGGCCTGGGGTTTTTGTAACCATAGCTGAGGGAGGGGAGGCTGCAGCCTATTAGAGACACCAGATAGCTGCACGTGTCTCCCTGCACACAGACTGGTGATGATTTTGCTTCATGCATTGATGGACTGTGCCGACTTGAGATGTGGTAACCAAGTGACCCGTTCTCTGTCGCCATGAGTGTAATTCTCCCAGGTCTGAATAAAGGGCAGAGGAAGGTGTGTGTCTCTGGGTGCCTATGGGGTTGCTAGGAAATGATTTTCAAAGTGCTTCTTGGTGATGCAGCAGGTCGAACTTTTTTGTGTGCAGTGTTGTCATGGAAACCAAGTGCATCATTGCCTTGTCTAATTTATCTTTTAGTGATAAAAAAATTGTAATCCAGGGTTAACAGATAAAACATAGTGTTTAAAGGTAATGGAAAAAAAAACACCCCAATAACTTTAAGGGGGATACTGCTGTAAGTACCACATCTTTTGAATGGCAAGATTTCACTGGCACTGTAATTCACATTGATCAGGGCTTGGCAGTGTGCCGTGATGGGGGCTAATTGATTTGTTTTCCTTCTTTGGAGTAAGAAAACCAGGACTTCATCCTTGCTGTGGGGTTTTATTACTGACCCCAACTCCTGAGCGGATGTGAATGGAAGGCAGCACACAGTCATTGTGAGTCTCCCAAGGTTACCAGTGATTTGTTCTTTGATTGGCCGGTGGGTTTTTTTTATCTCCTTTCCACCCTCCAGCACCCTCACCCCAAGAGCAGGCTGTGGGCTGACAGTGATAGACCTACCTTGCACAAAGAGCTGTCCTACTGAAATGGTGCCCTCGACTTGCTCTCTCGGCTAAGCACCTGGTCACCCCACCTCCCCCGGAGCAGAGGTGGGGTGACCAGACTCCTGGAGCCGAGTCTGCCCTGCCTTCCCGGTAGTTAAAGGGCCTCTAAGGGAAAGAGCTCCTCCTCTTCTGTGGATTGAGGACAAAACCTTCCAGCACTGCATGTATGATGGGTACTGCACTAGTGTGTTAGGATCAACTTTCAAATGGAAGTACTTAGTCAGGGTGGGAGAACTGAACTGGAAGAAGATTTTATACTGTGTTTCTTAGTCCATCCTTCCCCGTGGAGATTTATCTCCTGGGGTTTCATTCCCCACTCCCCAGCTGTGTGTGTGTGTGTGTGTGTGTGTGTGTGTGTGTGTGTGTGTGACCTCATTTGTTTTAGACCTTTCCAAAATATCTTTTATTAATATTTCCAAGTTTGATATATGTTTGAGTTTTTTGCATGTAAGGGGGGCATTTTTAATCTTGCCACGAGTCCTAAGATTGAAAAGATTGATAATGGAAACAAGCCAATTTAATCAGTATTTCACTGAGCAGCACTGAAGGCCCAAATCGATTTTTCTTTCATAGCCAACAGTGCTCTTTCCCCCCCTGGCCTCTTCTGCCCCATTCATCTATTTACTGAGCACCTCCTCTGTGCCGTGAACTTCTGGTGCACCTGCTGTATACAAAAGGATAGTCACGAGCAAGCAGGAGCCTTAAGGAGGTGGAGGAGGAGGCTAGCCGGGGCCTGAGGCTGCCACCAGGATGATGCCATCTGGCAGCCGTGCTGGGATCCCTTGCTGCTGCCCCTGCATCTCCATAGCTTGCTTATAACTCTGGCTGTTTCCCCAGTTCTAGAGTCTTGGCCGCAGTTCCTAATTACAACATGGTACGCATGCCCAGTGCTTCCTATGACCTTCGGTAGGGAATGTCACCTCGTTGGTAAAATGGCCCCCCGAACCTAGCACTAGAAAAACTAGGTGGCTCTTGACTCCAACCCACAGCATCTTATCTTCTGCTTTGATCCCACTGCTTCCATCTCCATGCAGGCCTCAGGCGGGCCTCCTCCCCACTTTAGTAGCCTGGCCAGCCTGGACACCTGAGGGTCTGTCTGTGCTTCTCAGAGCGAGGTGAGACAAGACTGTCATAGTCAAGAGGACTCATTGCAGACTCAGGAATGACAAAAGAGAACAAGCGGAGTGACCACTCAGATGCCAGGCCCTCTGGTTCAGGGGTGGGCAAACTTTTTGACTCGAGGGCCACAGTGGGTTCTTAAACTGGACCGGAGGGCCGGAACAAAAGCATGGATGGAGTGTTTGTGTGAACTAATATAAATTCAAAGTAAACATCATTACATAAAAGGGTACGGTCTTTTTTTCCAATAGTTTTATTAATTTCAAACGGGCCAGATCCGGCCCGCGGGCCATAGTTTGCCCACGGCTGCTCTGGTTAGTTCTCCGGTGCTAGCAGCTCTTGTCCACCCACCAGAGACTCAATCAGGCCTTTCCTACCCCCTGCCTCTCCCTCTCTGTGACCTTTTCACCTTTACCCTCTGTCCTCGGAGTCCTCTCCAAGATTCCTAGACCCCTCAAGTCCAGGTGAGGCTAAGACTCCCTCAGGGTCTTCTGCTCTAGGATTCCAGCTCTCCCTCTTGCTAGCTGAATATTGCCCAGGCTGTTTTCTCACCTGTTTAATGGGATAAGAGCAGCACCTGCCTCCTCTGGAAGTAGTGAGGATTAAATGGGAGCACGCATGCCAGGCGCTCAGTGGGGTGCCTGACACTTGGTAAATGCTTGTGATCATCACTTGATTGGAGGACCTCCCCTTCCAGGCGGCTCCCCATCTAGGAGGGTCAACCTTAGCTCTCCAGGCCTGAGAATAACCATGACAGCCTTTATCCCACAGATGAACCCCACAGAGGCCTGGAGTCTGTCATGTACTACTTTAATTGACACTGTTTATTTAAGCAACAGATAAAAAATGGTGTCTTATAATGTATACCATCTGAGATTTAATAACAATGAAAGTCCTGGCTGGTGTGGCTCAGTTGGTTGGGCGTCGTCTTGTGCACTGAGAGGTGGCCAGTTTGATTCCCAGTCAGAGCACATGCCCAGGTTGCAGGCTTGATCCCCAGTGGGGGTTGTGCAGGAGGCAGCCAATCAATGTTTCTCTCTCTCTCTCTCTCTCTCCATCTCTCTCCCTCCCTTCCCCTCCCTCTCTTCCTCCCTCCCCCCACTCCAAAAATCGATAAAACCATATTTTTTTTAAAACAAACAAACTATAACAGTCCTCCCCATGTGCCAGGCACCGTTCTAAGCAATTTATGTTAATTCATCAAATCCTCACAACCACCTTATTAATCTGGCGCTATTATTGTCCTCCTTTTAAAGATGAGGAAACTGAAGCCCAGAGAGATTAAGGTCACAGCACCAGGAAGTGGCAAAGTCAGGATTAGGACCCAGGCAGGCCGACTGGAATCTGGGCTGTAACTGCTGTGATGTATTGCCAGAGAGTCTTCCTGGGAGGTGACATTTTAGATGAGATTTGAAAGAGGGGCGGGAGCAAGCCACGCAGATATCTGGAGGGAGAGTGTCCCAGACAGAGGGAGACCCCGAGTGTGGAACACGCTTGGCATTTTGAGAAGCACAGGCAGGCCTGTGATTTTGGCGTGGAATCCGTGAGAGGGGAGGGTGAGAGATGGGGTTAGAGCGGTGGGGGGTGGGCATATCACAGGTCTGATGGGGTTTGTTGTAAGGACTCCTCAAGGGTATTTGTTTTGAACCAGGTGGGAGTCACTAGATGGTTCTGACCACAGGAATGACTTATTTTACTAGGATTGCTCTGCCTGTTGAAAGAGGCAAGTTAGGAGCTTATTGGAATAATTCAGGGAGGAGATAAGAGTGGTAGTGGCAGAGGTGGTCCCAGCTATAGACATAAATTTGAGTCATCAGTCCATAGATGACACTTAATGCTATGAACCTGGGTGAGGTCACCAGGAAAGTGAGTGTGGACAGAAGGAAAAAGAGACTCAAGAACTAGACTAAGTCCTAGGGCATTCATCATGTAAGCAGCTACAGCAGCTCCGTTTTTCAAATGATAACTCTGGAACCCTTAAATACAAAATCTGAAATGCAATTTGGCAGATGCTTGTGGTTTCTTTAGCAAATCAATGTAGCTTTGCCATTTCCCCTGAGAAATCATCCAATGGCTAATGTGAACTTTGCTTTAAGAACACATTATCCCAGGAGAGAGTCAGGGGTGGTGGTTGGGAACTGGTCTTGGCCGTCAGACAGACTTGGACTTTAGTGCTATCCTTGTCACGTAGTCAACTGTGTGACCTTGGTCAGGCTACTGCACTTTTCCAACCTCCGTCTCTTCCTGGGTAAAGTAGAGATAATAACAATTTGCTTCTGTGACACAGCTGCTGTGTGATTCAATGAGGTCCGTAGGTAATGCTCTTCACATGCTGCTCAGTAAATATTAGCGGTTATTCTTACTATGACCGTTTTGTGTCATTATATTATAACTAGAGGCCCAGTGCACAAATTTGTGCACCATTGGGGTCCCTCAGCCTGACTTGCGGTATCAGGCCGAAACCGGCTCTCCAATATCCCCCAAGGGGTCCTAGATTGCAAGAGGGCTCAGGCCAGGCAGAGGGACCCCACCTGTGCACAATTGGAAAGTTGACCAGCTGGGGAGGGGCCGCGGGAGGGCTCTAGGGCATGTCTAGCCCATCTTGCTCAGTCCCAATTGGCCAGACCCTAGCAGCAAGCTAACCTACCAGTCAGAGTGTCTGCCCCCTGGTTGTCAGTGCACATCATAGCGAGCTATTGAGCATCCTTAGCATATCATTAGCATATTACACGTTGATTGGTTCAACGGCTGACCAGATGACCGGACACTTAGCATATTAGGATTTTATTATATAGGATGCCTATTTACCTCTTCAAATTCCTTTTCATCTGTTGAAATATATGGCATTCAACCATGTTTCTCTCCATATTTCAGTTCATATTGAGCATGAATTAAAGTTCTTTCTTCAGATTCAAGAGCAATGTACTTTAAGCTATACTACTTCTGATAACAAAAGTATTTGAATAAATATTTGAGTGGAATCGTGATTACTCTCAGTGCTTATCAAAGAAGAACAGCAATGTGTATGTGCTGAAGTCATAGGAAGTGTACCACCCGGTTTCTGAATGTTTCATTCAAGAGCTGCGCTTCTGAGGTGTTGGACTAGCGGGTACCCTGGAAAAAGACCCTTTTTCAAGTGGCTACCATCTCCTCTGTTGATTGCAATTTCTGTTTACAGTTATCCCACTCACCTCTTCTTCATTCATCATTTTTATATTGAAGGGAAAAAAAACAGTACATGTTTACTGTAATGAGTAACAATCTGGTCACTCCCTAGGAAGTCTTGTAAATGTACTTATCAAAGTGCTGCTTGCTTGTAACTACATATTATTCTAAAGGCTTCTTAAATATTTTATTCCTTCAAATTTGGAAATCTGCATTTGAAAGGCCAAATATTTTTATTTTTCAGAAATGCAAATCAGGAAGCTCTTGGAAATAAGAATTATATATTTTTTCTTTATTCCCTTTTACACACTTATTGGTCTTTTGGATCAAGTGGTTACTAAATAATTATGTGCTTAGTTGAAATTCAAATGCTTTTGAATAATATGTTAGTATGGGTGTAATGTTTTACATTAAATATTTTACAGGAAATGTATTAGTAACTTAGCCCCCAAATGAGGGAGAAGGTGTTGGCATAAGATTATTTGACCAGTAACAAGGCAGAAGTATACCAGGTTATGCTGTGAGTTAGGCTTGTTTTCTTTCTACATGAGTTTCAATTAAAATTTAAATCACCCTTTTGAAAACTTCTCAGTTGAATGGCTTCATTTTGACTTCTGTGCTGTCACTGGAGAACTTGTTGAAATGGCAGGATCACAGAAAAAGTACTGATGAAGGAAGCAAAACACTTAAAGTTGGATGCACTTGGGTAGACTGACGTCTAAGTGCTGCCGTTGTGTTCCTCTGCTCGAGGACCCCTTGCAAAACATTGTGTTCCCAGGGGATAATGGACCAGTAGCAGTGATAAACAAACATGCTTCAAAAGCCACCCAAGTAGTCGAGTGTTCTGGAGAGACAAGCCTGGGTTTTTACAAGAGCGAGCGCTCTGGGCAGAAACATGTTTAACCTCAGCTGAGATCTTCGCAGTAGATCTGAAGCTGGAGGAGCCTGTGTCTGTTACAGAGACATGTGGGAAGTTTTTCAGTGACATGGGGATAAGAGATGGGGCTATTTTCATTGTCAGTGTGAATTATATTTCAGGAAGATGGGATGTTATTTTCCACACTAAAATTATCCAGTAAAGGAGAGAAAACATTGGCGCAGACCCTGTATTACACAAAGAATTAGAGAAAAGAAAGGTGGCCAGACATCATTAGCAAAGGTGCTGAAGGAGAAGAGAACAGATAGTAGTTAAACATATTTCACCTCCATCAGCATGTTTTAAAGTGTGTTTCAGAAAACATTAGTTGTTCAGGATATTAGACCAAAACAGACAACATAGTGGGGGGTCCAGAGCTGCCTGGCATGAAAGCCATTTGAAAACCATTAAGAGGAGCCAGGTACATTTATAATGGGTACAATAATAAGCAGGGTTCGGGGCTGCAGTTTATCCTGGTTAGATATTATCAGTGAGACTTCAGGTAAGACGTCAGCCTCTTCTGTTGTAAGTTTCCTATTACACTATTAGTCAAAGTTGTTTTCTCTCATTAGTCTTAACATTCTAAGAAGTGTCAAGGAATGTGTACCTTTTTAATGCTAACTACAACATGTTTAATCTGTTTTTTAAAAGTGGTCCCTTTTAATCAAGTTTTGCAGGGAAGTTGGTGGGAGAAGTTCATAGTGAATTTTGTAATTGTGATTCAACAGCTTGAGCCTAACTGTTGGGGGCAGGGGCATGTAGAGCGCTTCTCAGAAGATCTTTCCGCGGTATAGCCATAGAACAAACGTGATATAGTTGGGCAGAGCCACCATCTATACTCCCAAAAATAGATAATCTATATTTTGGGTAAATTTTCAGCCCTTTAGGAGTTATCATTGCATTTTGTTGTTGTTGTTGAAAAACATCTTTGTTTAAGTATAACTTACATACTACAAATTTTATCTATTTTAAGTATATAGTGTCATGAATTTTAGAAAATTTATAGTTATACAAACATCTCCACAATCCAGTTTTAGAATATTTCTTTTACCTCTAAAAGACCCTAGTATCTGCCCCACCCTCCATACCCACAAAATTACCTTTTCTAGAAATTCTGTATTAATGGGATCGTACGGTATGTACTCTTTTCTCTCTGGCTCCTTTCACTTCGCATAATGTTTTCAAATCACGGTGTAGCACGTATTAGTAGTGTCAGATACAGAGATGGGAGCAGATCCAGGAGGAGGCATCCAACAGCGAGGCCTAGGAAACCACACAGGTGCAGGGGGCTGCCTCAGGTCAGTGAAGATGCTGTAGAATGAGCTTCTTACCAGAAGTCAAACTGTGTGGGTAGTCCAGCCGGTCTCCGTTATGTTGAATAGCGAGCTAAGGCTTTGATATGATGATGATGATAATACAACCACCACCACCATTTATATAGTGCTTACTTTATACTAAGTACTGTTTTCAGCACTTTATTTACATATACATTAATTTATTTAATGCTCACACCAATTCCATGAGATAGATACTACGTATCTATTTTTATTAACCAAGACCCTCAAACACAGAGAGGTTAAGTGACTTGCCCAAGATCATACAACTAGTAAGAGGCTAAGTTAGGATTCAAACCTAGGCTGACTGGCTCCAGTGACCATCCTTTTTTTTTAAATTTTGTTTTATTGCTTAAAAGTGGCCATCCTCTTAACTGCTAAGCTAATGTCCTCTCATTTCATTCTTATCACCTATACCTGGGTCAGTTCGGGACCTTGATGGCCAGAGTGAGGGGCTGAGAAGCTAGAGGCAGGAAAAGCAAGACCCTAGTTGAAAGTTTAATACAAAATAATCACAGAGACATAGGCCACAGGTTTGAGTCAAAGTACGGTCAGCATAGGGGAAAATATTAAATACAAAGGGAAAGCCTGTGTGAAATATTCTCATCTCTCAAGCTCTGCGCTACTACTTGAGTTATGTTTAACATCAGTCCAATAGTAATGAACTAGAACATTCTCATATAGACTTTGCATCATTATAGCTACTCTCTGCTGGTTTCAGTAAGAAGTCCTCCTACTCTCCGAATTAGTAAGATGTAAAAACTAAGAAAAGTTTAAAGAATGAATAGTATCTTAAATAAAATACTTTTTTTTGCTTTTTCTAGAACATTAAAATAAGATGAGAAAATATCTTGAAACTGAAGCATCTCCATCAGTGCTTTGTAACTTTTCAGTGATTTCATATGCAAAATATTGTATTCTTTCTGGAGGCATGTTGGTAACCATCTTCTCCTCCTCTTCCCTCTCCTCCTCCTCTTCTGCCTCATCATCGTCAACTATTTACTGAGTGTGTACAGTCGCTGATCATAAAGAAGACAAGGCCCAGTCCTTCTGGACCTTGGAGCTCAGAGGAGAGTGAGTTGACATTTCTTGGGCCCCCTCTGCCTGCCTCATTTCCCTTTTCTCTTTTGTCTCATTTCATTGTGTGCGTGTGCGCTTACATTCTCTATGCATTATTTCATTTGATCTTCACAGCAACTTGGTGAGAGGGGTCTATTATTATCCTCATTTTATGGCAAAGGAAACTGACCTTTAGAGTTAAGTAACTTATTTGAGGTCATTCTGACCAGAATCTGTGTTTTTACCACTATACATTTTATACCCTTCCTTCTCTCTCTAATTACCCTTTCCCCCCTCCTCAACTGGTCATAATATAAAGCAGAAATATATTTCAGGCCCTGGCCGGGTAGCCCAGTTGGTTAGAGCATCATCCCTGATATGTCAAGGTTGCAGGTTCAATCCCTAGTCAGGGAACATACAGAAAGCAACCAATGAATGCATCAATAACTAGAACAACAGTTCAATGTTTCTCTATCAAGTCAATAGATTGTCAATATAGTCAATATATTTTTAAAAATATATTTTAGGTCATTTTATTGATTTACTGAATTGTGTGCTGTGTTCACCTTGTTGACCTACAGATGCCTGCGTCTGTCACTGGGCCTGTGGGCCTCAGGGTCTCTGTGAGGGGCAGGGCTCAGGACAGTTTTGCTGTTCGTGGGAGCCCTTCACCCCTCCGAGGTCAGGGAGGGAATCAAGGGCAGAGCCACACTTGGCGACATCTGTTGTATTGATCTGTGAGCTTCAGCTGAGGACCAACACCGGCTCACCACCTGTTTTTGAATTACTTATAACATAAATAACTTATAAATAGTTGAAAAAAGGTAGAAGAACATTTTTCTGACACATGAAAATTTTATGAAATTCAAATATCAGTGAAGATAAATCATATTTTATTGCAACACAGTCATAAACATTCATTTCTATGTTCTCTGTGGTTGATTTCGCACCACGTGGGCAGAATGGAGTAGAGGCGACAGCAAATGGCCCACAAACCAAGAATATTTACTAGCTGGCCCTTAACAGAAAAAGTTTGCCAGCCCCTGGTCTATTGGAGGAGGTTGGACAACCGTGAGCTTCTTGAGGAAAGTAAGTTTTGTAAGGGAGAAGAGAGCAGTGAGCAGCATGGGGTGCCTCCTGCTAAGAGCTCCTCAGACTCTGAGTTTGATGTCAGCTCCACCAATTACCACCTGTGTGACCTTGGGCAAGTTACTTAACCTGTCTGTGCCTCCATTTCTATGTGTGTAAAATGGGGATGATAATAGTCCCTACCTCAGAGGTTGTTATAAGGAGTATATTTATATGAAAACCACTTTAACAATGCTTTGCACTACAGTGTAAGTATAATGCACACACTGAAAAGATGATTAATGTTCATTCTTGATCATGGACATTTTCTTTAGACCAGGTACACTAGAGCCCTAGTAACTCCCCAAGCCTGCCCTTTCTGGGTAGTGCCACACCCTCAGAATTTTGAGGCCTTTGGCTTCTTGAGACTCTCAGTCCCTGAACAGGTCCAGATGACCCACACGCATACCCTTCTCCTCTTTCTTCTAGGCCAGCAGCTCCCTATCCCAGCCCCTCCATAAGGCTTCTGCCTCTCCCACTGGGAGTCATGATGCTGGCACTGCATTCATGTGTTGGGGCCCTCAGGGTCCCAGACTTGGGCGTGCTCTTCTCACATGAACCTCCCTCCGTGTCATAACCCAATGACTGCATCCTAGATCACATCCATGATCATTATTCCAGGGGAGGAAGCTGTGCTCTGTGGTGAACATGTGTGTCCTGTGGAAGGAGTCCCCACAGGTCCATCAATATCACTTTTATGGAGCACGGACCACATGCAGGCCTTGAGCTAGGTGTTCTGCACACATCGTCATTCATCCTCCTGAGGTCCCTGCAAGTGCACTAGACCAGTGATGGCGAACCTATGACACGCGTGTCAGAGGTGACACGCGGACTCATTTTTTTGGTTGATTTTTCTTTGTTAAATGGCATTTAAATATATAAAATAAATATCAAAAATATAAGTCTTTGTTTTACTATGGTTGCAAATATCAAAAAATTTCTATGTGTGACACGGCACCAGAGTTAAGTTAGGGTTTTTCAAAATGCTGACACACCAAGTTCAAAAGGTTCGCCACCACTGCTCTAGACTCATCTGGGGAAAGGGTGTCACCACTCTTGGGATGAGCCCCTCCTCTGTATCTTGAGTAAAATGTATTCCTCCCCCTCTTTGGGGGCCAGTGTTCTGTACAGATTTGGTTTCCCTAAGAAATGGTAAAATCATAGCTTCATCCTGACAACTGTTGGTCCTTTTTGACCCCTATTTTTGGCTGCCTATCCCCCCCGCCCCAACATGAAGTGGATGTTGAATAAATATTTGCTGTCCGGGGACCCATGCAGGGAAATAGGCAAACAGAAAAAGCCAAGTCGTGTTCTTCACATGGTGTTGTTTTGGTTAACAGCACATCTAGGCCAAGCTTGCTCTTCCCACTGGACAGCTGAGAAAACAGGTACAGACAGGGGAAGTGAAGTTCCCAAAGTTACAGATGGTCTCTGGCTGGGCTTCCAAACCCGGCTCTGACTCTGAAACCAGAGAGTGTTCTTGGCGGAAGTGAAAGTGAAGAGGTAATAAGCTTTGATTAGCTCTATGGGGACAAGAAATGTTGCCTGTTTTATTCACTCTTCCACCCCAAGGACCTAGAACAGGGGTGGGCAAACTTTTTGACTCGAGGGCCACAATGGGTTCTTAAACTGGACCGGAGGGCCGGAACAAAAGCATGGATGGAGTGTTTGTGTGAACTAATATAAATTCAAAGTAAACATCATTACATAAAAGGGTACAGTCTTTTTTTTTTTTTTTTTTTAGTTTTATTCATTTCAAACGGGCCGGATCCGGCCCGCGGGCCGTAGTTTGCCCACGGCTGACCTAGAACATACCTGGCTAATGGTAAGTTCCCAACAGATATCGGTTGAAGTCATAGCAAGTATTGTTGTGGCCAAGGTGCAGATGAACGGGGAGCTTCCTGTTTGAACAGGGAACAAGGGAGAGAGTGTAGGTGTGTCCCTCGTGGGATACTTTATATCCTCAAGATCCCAAATTAACTAGTTTGTTTAATAAGCTTCTGTTTCTTCCCCATAAACAACATGATCATGGGCCTTGGGTGACAAAAATGTCCCCACTCTAGTATACATCATCGTGACAGGATAAGACTCCGTTTTTTTTCATGTGAAGAGGCAGGGGTGCTAGATCCACACAGGCAGCACATTAGATGCACTTGCATCTAATTAGAACATTTTTTGTTTGAGGAAAAGGGAATATCTACTTATGTCAGAAAATCCCTGGAAAGCTACACATCAGACTATGAACTGAATTATGAATTATGGTGTTGTGAACTGAATTATGTCCCCCCTGAAATTCATATGCTGAAGGACCCCCTCTGGGACTGTATTGGAGATGGGGAGGTTAAGGAAGTGGTTAACATTAAATGAGGTCATGCAGGTGGAGCCCTGATACAGTAGGTGTAATGTTCTTATAAGAGAAGACGCCGGAGAGCTCACCCATTCTCTCTGCCATGTGAGGACACTGTGAGAAGGGGGCAGCTATGAAGAGGCTCTCACCAGAAACCAAATCTGCTAGCACCTGAATCTTGGCCTTTCTAGCCTCCAGAACTGCAAGAAAGTGGATATCTGTTGTTTCAACCCCCCTAGTCAGTGGTTTTTGTTGTGGCAGACCGAGTTGGCTAATACACATGGTTTGCCAGTATTCATCCATTGACATAACTAGGATGTGGCTAGAAAGGTTTTTACTTCTTTAACCTGAAGCAGAATTCTCCAAATGCTGCCACTAGTAGTTAATAAATTGTATACAAATAAGTAGTGGGTATAATAGTCTTCATTTTTATAATAGGAAGATGGCATTTAATTTTCCTGTTTATAAAAGGTACATCATAAACATTATCCACTTTAAGTCTCGTAATCATGCTGTGCTATTGTGAGAAGTAAGGAAATTTGGGCTCAGAGAGATTCAGTGAGTTTTCTAAGACCACATAGCTAGTTGAACCCAAGCCCAGGCCTTTGACTCTGGGGCAAGGCTGTGAGCCTCAGGGACAGAGTTCAGATTCTCTGATCTCTAATGGCCATATCTACCAAGGGGGACACACACACACACACACACACACACACACACACAAAATCCTTGAAATGAAGGGGAAATCAGGAAAATTTAGAACTAAGGTTTTTGTCTTTGTCCTTAATTTACCTGGCAGCATTTTTCTGAAGCACTGGATGTATGCCTCAGAAATGTGTGGGATGCAATATGCCACATTTGCAGCAATTACTAGGCAGAATTAGGAGAACTGGGGAAGGCATTAGTGGCATTCAGACTTCACTGTGAAGGCCTCTTGCTCTTGGTCACCTGAAGCATGCCACTTTAGAAGCACTTCACCTACTAATGAAAACGAGGGGAATTACAGTTTTGGCAAGCATTCCAGCACAAAAGAAATCATTTGGCTGAAGTGTCTGCAGGCTTGGATTTGATTCTTTGGAAAACATCAAGGTTTGTGAAAACAAAAACAGCAATTACAAGTTGGTACAGGCCTTGTGTAAGAAGATGTGTGCAGAGGTTCCTTCTGTTGGTCAGGCTGTGTGCACACGTCTCTGTTATACAACTGTTACGTTACTGCTTTTCTCAGGTGCCTCCACTTAAAAAGGAAAAGCAGTGTAAATACAAACAACACAATACAGCTAATATCCAAGCTCCTGTGGATGGCATTTTTCTCGTCAAATTGGAAGTGGGGGGTGGGGGGGGCGGGGGATGAGAAATTCATATCTATTTGTAAAACTACTCTATATCAGGCTCCATGCTATGCTCTTCAGGTGGGTTTGTGGTATTTTCATCTTCACAACAACCTGTGGGATAGACAATATCATCTCAGTTTTATAGATTAATAGATTGATGAGGCCCAATGACTCCCCTTCCCATTCTCCCTCTTTGATGATTCTGCCTCTGAGCTGAATGAGGATGAGGGACCTGGGTCCGGAACGTTTTTCCCGGGTCCCACACTTCTGTGTGAAATATCCATGTTTGCTGCTTGAAGAGAAAGTCCTCTCGAGGATTTGGGTTGCCTTCCCCTCTTCCTCATCAGTTCTGCCCTCCCCAGTAAAAGCACAGCAAGGTTCTTTCCCAGGTGAGAATAATCTTTGCATCCTCGCCTGCCCAATGATGGCTCCCTCTCCAGGGGCCACAGTTGGGTTAGGGTCAGGGGAGGTCCCAGCCTCCTGCTAACTTTGAATAATTTATAATCATCTTGTACTGGCTTCTCAGCCTGGGCCATTGGTGGGCTTGGGCTTCTCTGACAACTTCAGAAAACAAGACCTGTTTCTGGGGCCACTGAGTTCCGCCTACCTGTGCAGAGAGGACATGAAAGGCTGCAGGAGACATATGAACGTTGCTGTGAACATTGTCATACAACACTGTCATAGCCATCTGTAGCAGCACCATTCAGGTACATGATGGGTTCTTACAGAGAGTTTTGGTAACTAGGGAAGTTGTCTAAGCAGTCGTAGCTGAGAGCATGGACTTTGGAGCCAGACTATCCCAGTGCACATCCCAGCTCGGCCACTTATGTGCCCTGTAACCCCGAACACATATTCTTAACTTTTCTGTGCCTGTGTTTTCTCATTTGTAAAATGGGAATGCGAATAGTCCCCACCTCACAGGGTTGTTAGCAGTATTAAATAATTTAATATGTGCAAAGGCCCCAGGAACAGGGCCTTGTTCATAATGAGAGCTTTAGACCCTTAGCTAGGAGGATGGTAGCCATGGCGACGATCATGTCTGCAGGGTGTTGAGAGTATCGGTATTAGCACCTCAGGCCATTAGCTCTGATTCATATGCTTACAAGTTGATATAGGCCAATGAGAATCATTAATTGGGCTGTGCCCCTCATTCATATAGTTCATTCATTCCTCACATATTGAGTACATATTATGTGCCAGGCACTGTGTTTGATACGAAGTTATACACACATGTGATTCGGCTTTTGTGGAATTGCACAGTAGCTATTCAGATTTAATTATCTGGTACTGGGATATTTCAAATGATCAGTTTAATTTACTAAGATAATCATAAAACATAAATATCATTAAAATTTGTTTTCTTCTCTTTTAGATTTTACTAAACATTTATCAGCCCCCATGATAGAATCTGTAGCCGCCCTGTCCTATTCGGTGGCCACATATGGCAGTGGGAGCAGCACTGTGTGGGTTGAAAATGGAGACAGGAGAGGTGGCAGCCCTTCACCAGGGGGCTGGGCTAAGGAATTAAATGTTGTCCTTGGAGCGGGGTAAAGCAGGAGCGCAAGGTGAAATGTGGAGTTTAGAATAACTTTAAAACCCCTATTAATTCTAAAGCCCTGTGATTCCATACTAACTCTCTTTAGTTCTATTTATATTTTAATGCAATCCCTGATATATTTGGGTTTAAATGTACCACTTTCTTTTGTTTGTTTTCCGTTATTCCATCTGTTTTGTGTTTCACCCTCTTTCTTGCCTTCTTTTAGATGGATTGCATTTTTTAAAATCACTTGCTCCCTCCTCCCACTACTTGTTTCTCTTTTTTACTTGGTTACCAGCGAAAATAGAACATGCACCTCTCACTTACCCAAGTCTAAAGTGACTCAGTCCCACTCCTGCCTCCAAGAACATAGGCGGTTTCTCTCCCTTTGGCTTACATGCTGTCGTTGTGCTGTGTTATTTCTCTCTCTGTGTTTAACTCCATGAAATACTATGATTGCATTCTGTAGTCAGTATTACTTAGATTGACTCACACGTGTCCCTTTTTGTTATTCCTTCTTGTATTAATTTCACCTGCGATCATTTTCCTTCTGCCTGAAAAACACCCCTTATTTCCTTTGGTGTGAGTGTTCTTTGGCAACTCAGTTTTTGTTCCTTCTTGAAGCATGTTTTCATGACGTATGGAATTCTAGTTTGGTGGTGGTTGCTTTCAACACGCTGGAGATATCAATCTACGGTCTTTTGTCTTCCGTGTTGTTGAGAAGTGTCTACTCTGAGGATGATTCATTTGAAGGTCATGTGTCCTTTTCCCGCCTACGTGCTCTTGGATTTTTCTTTGTCTTTGGTTTTCTGCAATTCCACTGTGATTTGTGTAGGTGTGGATTTCTTCTTATTTATTAGCTGAGGGATTGTTAGTCCTTGTGAGTCCATGGGGTGATGTTATTGGTTCTAAAATATCCTCAGCTATGACTTTCTCACATGATGCTTCTTCCTCATTTTCTTACGCCTCTGCTTGAATGTCACTATATCCACCACATTCCTTCTCCCTCTTTCATCTTTTTGTCTCTCAGTCAGGGGTGGGGAACCTTTTTTCTGCCAAGGGCCATTTGGATATTTATAACATCATTCGCAGGCTGTACAAAAATAGCCTGCTATATTTGGTCAAACATTTAATTAACTCACCCCTAATGCCTTGGCAGGGCCAGACCAAATGAATTCTTGGGCCATATAGGGCCTGCAGGCCGGATGTTCTCCACCCCTGTGCTTAGTGATAAATTCTGGAAATATCTTACAATTTACTAATTCTCTGTTTAGTTGTTATCTTATAGCTTGTAAATCTTTCCACTGATTTATTAATTTTCATTATTACTTCTTTTCTTTAGTTACAGAATTTTAAACAGTCCTCTTTCAAGTCTGCCAAAATCTTACACCCACCTGGCGCCATGCATAGCTGTTACAGTGTTACTGACTACTTTCCCCATGCTGTACTTTACATCCCCGTGACTGTGTTTATAACTGGCAATTTGTACAACTCTTTCTTTTAAATCAGCAAATACTCCTGGGTAATACATTCACCCACCTGTGCTCTGACCTTCTAGAATTTGGCTTGGTAATTTCTCACTGTATTGATACTTCTTTGAGGCTTTTGAGAGGATGTTTTGGAAGGTGTGTGTGTCCGGGGAAGAGATTAACCAAAGAACTTGTTTGCATATATGCATAATCCATGGACACAGACAATAGTGTGGTGAAGGCCTGGGGGGCGGGGGGAGAGGCTAGAAGGGGTTAAAGGGGGCGGGGAGGGGGGACATCTGTAATACTTTGAACAATTATGATAAATTTTAAAAAATAAATACACCAATTAAAAGACAGAGATTGGCAGAGTGGATTAAAAATACACACACACAACTATATGCTGCATATAAGAAACTCATTTCACATTAAATACTGGTAGGTTGAAAGTAAAAGGGTGGGGAAAGATATAGTATGTACACATTAATAATTTAATAAAAAGAGCAGGAATGGGAAAAAAAATCAGTATTTTCAGTTGTCCTTATTGGGAAAGTTGATCCTAATTTTTTAGCATCCATTATCAAAAGTGAAAGTCCTTATTCTGACTAATACAATAAGATTGGTGACCCTATTAATGGTTTGTTGTTAGTTGGAGGAAATTACTTTTTTGACCTCTTTTTCTGCTCATTTCCCTCTTTGGAAATGAGTAGGAAGGGGTGGCACTATATTTACTTAGGTGAGAGGAAGGAAGACCTAACCCCACCCACGTCTCATCCTTCGTCCTGGCAGAGGTCGCCTCTGAGGAGTGAGAATTTTCTTGAGTGGTTGCTAACGGGTGCTCTGGTAGAAAAGAAGACTATTTCTCATCAATATTTCCATCTATTTTTCTGTTACCATTTTCAAGGCATCAGAGTTTGAGCAAATAACTTTTGTTTCAGCCTTTCCATTGAGGTCACCTTTTACCAAGTCTAGTCCCTCTACTTCTAATGTCATATCCTATTAGAGTCAAGCATCATGTTTTCAGAGGGAAAATATCACTTACATGATAGAACTGATTTTTTTTTCAGTAAACACAACTCAATAAAAAGCAACAAGAACAATAATCAGTGTAAAAGGATCAGGAGACAATCTCATTGGTTTTTTTAAAAAATAGCTATACATTTTGGTAGGTTGAAAATAAAAGGGTGGACATTTGAGGGGAATAAAACAGTAGAATAATCTATACAAC
Organism: Myotis myotis; assembly: GCF_014108235.1. Lineage (NCBI taxonomy): Eukaryota > Metazoa > Chordata > Mammalia > Chiroptera > Vespertilionidae > Myotis > Myotis myotis. The sequence goes on from NW_023416357.1 coordinate 41,610,845, forward strand.
TGCATATTTACTTGAAAACTTTTACAATTGTGTTTTTACTTGAAAAATTTTATAATGCACCTTTCAGATCCATTTATTATCCATTGTGGATCACAGTTCTTATGAACCGGATACGTGCTGGAGCTCCTCGAAAGAACTTTAAGTGTTTTAACTCTTTGAAAATTGGACATTGCAATTCTCTTAATTTTAAAAGTAAATGTGAATTGTGCTCAGAAAAGAACAGTAGTGAAAACTGTCTCAAAAGTAGACAGAAAAGATCTCAGAACCATTTGAATAAATGCTTTCCAATTTAGAAAATCCAGTCATTAAAAAAAATTGAAATAATTACTCTGGAGAGTGATAGGTTGATATTCTCTTTTAAGATTCCCATCACTAATGGATTTTTAACCGCCTCTTTTCTCTAGTCACAGCATTGTTACACTAACCCCCCAGAGCCAGGGGTGTAATGACACACTTAGCTTCCTTCTGCCTTTCTCAGGAGAGAATTTCTGCTCATCTTATTCTCTGCTCATCTTCCAGTCTTTGTTATTTTATTTTATTTATTATTTTTTTTCCTATCAACTTTCTATTTTTGAAATGCAGTTGAGTAATGGTTGGAACATTAATTGGAACTTGCAGCGAAAAGAATCATGATTGCAGTTAATTTCTTTTTTACTATTATCAATTGTCATTATCAGTTCTTCAGCCATGAGGAATTTCTTTTGCTTGCTTCTTTTTTCCCCCTTTACTGTCAAGCATCCAGGAGATGTGGGCCTCCACGTCATCTCCCTCCCTCCAGGAGTGGTGCCCTCCCAAGACGTCCACCTGTGGCCCTCCTTTTCCTTCTCCTGCACCCAGATCAGACTTGTTCTCAGTATTTCCTCATTCAGAGTGGGAAGCTCTTTCTGGAGGTGATTTTCATTGGCTCTGTTACCGGCCTTTGCTACCTGACTCGCTTCTCTGGCAAGGTTTCCGCTGCTCTCAAATGTTCGTTTCCCTCCCTGTGATTAACTGAAGTCTCTAGAGTGCTCCACCTCCTGGCTGTGCTACAAGCAGGGCTAGCTTCCTGGGCATGCCTCCGGTGCAAGTGCACGGGGCCCAGTTCTCAGAAGGGCTCAGGCTTGGGTTTGATGCTCTTTAGTCACCGTCTTGACATTATTAATTATTTAATCTTTGGATTTGTGTTTTGTCAGTCAAGTTTGATGGCACAGTGGACATGTATCAGGGCCTTGAATCCTTGACTCAACGTTTGTTCCTTCCTTCTCCCCCACCCCACCCCCCACCACTTTCATTCCACCCCCCTCCTCACCTCCCCAGGGTGAATTCCAGGTACCTGCCCTTGCCCCTGGCCTGGAACCACTGCCCCTCTCTGGCTGAGTGGCCCAATTTCATGGGTAAGTGGAGGCCTGTCTTTCCTTTAGTCCTCCGGACCCATCAGAGGCCTGGGAGTAGGTGCAGGAAGGGATGGGGTGAGGGCAAAGTGGAGGTTTTTCTGTCCTAGGTTGTCAGTGTCACAGTGTTTTCACTCGGTGACTTGGTGGAGGCCTTTTTCCACGGCTGATCCAGGTGCAGAGCATGGCCCAGCATAGAAGTTGCAGTCCCTTGGCGATTGCCACTCCATTGTGGTTTGTGGCGGTTGGCCCCTGGGAGGCGGAGATTAATGCCTCTGCCCCTGGCTGAGACCCCACATTTTCATTTTGCACTGGGCCCTGCCAATTATGTCTTGAGCCTTGGCTATAAATGTGAGTTATATATGGGTGGTTTTATTTGCTCTGCTGGTTGAACTCTGTGGTTTTTGGAGAGATTCAAATTTAGTAAACTGTCATTTTGTCATGGGAAACTAGAAGCGCCTGATTTCTTTTAATTCACTTTATTGATTTTTTAAAACTTTAAAAGTTATTCATACTTTTTGCAACAAAACAAACATTATAAATGTGAACAAAGTTAGAGTCCACATTCTGCTTTCCTTACCTCCCACCTACAGTAACCAGTGTTCACATTGGGTGTATATGTGTGATTGTCCCAGACTTTTATTCATGATCATATCACACACACACACACACACACACACACACACACACACACTTGCCATGTGGGGTTTTTTGAGGAATGACAAAAATGCTTATCCTATCTAATAAAAGAGAAACATGGTAATTAGCCATACCTCTGCTACCCTTCCCATTGGCTAATCAGGGCGATATGCAAATTAACTGCCAGCCAAGATGGTGGCCGGCGGCCAGGCAGCTTGAAGCGAACATGAGGCTTCCTTGCTTCAGTGATGGAAGACTCCAACGTTCCCCGCCTGCAGCTGCCGGCCTCTGAGCTTGCAGTTTGAAATATTGTTACAAATATAGAAGCTAAACAAAACCCCAGAAACCTGCTTTCAGCCAGCCAGGATCTCAGAGCTGGAGTTGAAACAGTGTTTCGATTATAGAACCCAAACAAACCAGATATCTGCTTTCAGCAGCCGAGGCCTAAGAGCTGGAGCCAAGCCTCAGAGCTAAAGCTGGCCCAGAATAAAAAAAGAAAAAGAAAAAAAGGAGCGGTTGTGAGCTTCAGTCACCCGCCAGCCTGAAAACAGCCCTCAGCCCCTCACCCAGACTGGCCAGGCACCCCAGTGGGGACCCCCACCCTGAAGGGTGTGTGACCAGCTGCAAACAGCCATCATCCCCTCATCCAGGCTGTCCAGGCACCCAAGTGGGACCCCCACCCTGATCCAGGACACCCTTCAGGGCAAACCAGCTGGCACCCACCCATGCACCAGGCCTCTATCCTATATAGTAAAAGGGTAATATGCCTCCCAGCACCGGGATCAGCGGAGCCGCGAGGCCTACTAGCACCGGGATCAGCATGACAGGGGGCAGCGCCCAAACCCCCTGAACCTCCCTATCCGCCCTGCTCTGTTTGTGACAGGGGAAGGCACCTCAACCCCCTGATCGGCCCTGCTCTGTGTGTGACAGGGTGTGGCGCCCCAACCCCCTGATCCGCCCTGCTCTGTGTGTGACAGGGGGCAGTGCCCCAACTCCCCTATCGGCCCTGCTCTGTGTGTGACAGGGGGCAGTGCTCCAACTCCCCTATCGGTCCTGCTCTGTGAGTGACAGGGGCGAGCTCCTCAACCCCCTGATCGGCCCTGCTCTGTGTGTGACGGGGGAGCTCCGCAACCCCCCGATGGGCCCTGCTCTGTGCATGACGGGGGGAGCTCCCCAACCCCCTGATCGACCCTGCTCTGTGTGTGACAGGGTACGGAGCCCCAACCCCCCTGATGGGCCCTGCTCTGTGAGTGACAGGGGGCAGCGCCCCAACCCCCTGATTGGCCCTGCTCTGTGCATGACAGGGGGTGGTGCCACAACCTCCCCATCGACCCTGCCTTGAGTGTGACAGGGGGCGGTGCCCCAACCCCCCAATTGGCCCTACCCTGAGCGTGACTGAGGGTGGCATCACAACCTCCCCCCAAGTGCACAAATTTTTGTGCACCGGGCCTCTAGTTCTATATAATAAGAAAGGAATATGCTAATTAGCCATTACGCTCTGAGGCATAATGACCAGATCACGGATCAGCTGGAAGATGGGCCAGTGAGGTACAAGCGGGCTGCAGAGAGCTACAGGAGGGGGCAGGGCAGCAACCTATGAGGGGTGGGGAGGGGAGAGGGGGCGGGGGAAGCTTCAGGAGGTGGGGCAGTGGGTGGAGAGCTACAGGAGGGCGGCAGCAACCTACTCGTGCACAGGGCTACTAGTATCTTTATATTTAGTGCTCTTAGTTCATGAGTATTAATTCCCCAAAGTGGCAGTTCTAGACTAAGGGCATGTTACTTTCTAAAGAGATTGGAGGAATTCACACTTCCATCAGCATTATATGAATGCCTATTTCCCCATAGCGTTGCAAGCACTGGACATTATCAATCTTGTAAATTCTTGCTAAAATGAGCAGTGAAAAGTGATATCAGGTATTGATTTGTCTTTTCCTAATTATTATAAGGTCCAGTGTCTTACCATGTATTTATTATTTATTAGCCACTTGAATTTCCTCTTCTGTGAATTTCCTATTCATCCTTTGTATGTATACATATTCATGTACATATACATGTACATTCTGTTGGAATACTTATCTTCTTTTTATCAGTTTTGAAAGAGTTTTACTAGGGATATTAACCTTATCTTTCATCTATGTGGCAAGATTTTTCCTAATTACCATTTGTCATTTGACTTAGTTATGTCTTTGTTATAAAACTATTAAAATTAAGTGACTGTTGTTTCCTTTCTGGTTTTGTGTTTCTTGACTTGCTTAAGAAATTCTCTCTGATGCTAACGTTACAAACTACTCTCCTAAATTTCTTATAATTAAAAATATTTCTAATCCACTTGAACTCTATTTTTGTATCATAATTTTTTCTTTCAGATAAATAATTACTGTAATCAGCATCATTTATGAAACGTCTTTCATTTCCATTTTTCACATATATTATGATGAAATGTGTTATGTTTCAACATATATTTGGATCTACCTCTGGATTTTTATCATATTCTGCTGATACATTTGTGTATTCCCATGTCAGTGGCATATTATTTTAAGTACAATAGTGTTATGATTCTATCTGATGGAGAAAATCTCTCCCACTATTCTTAATTTTGCAAAATTTTCTTGGCAATTCTAATGTATTCTTCCTTATAAACTTAAAATAATTGCTTCCATTTACTCCTAAAACTGTTGGGATTTGGATTGGAATTTTATATATTAATTAAAGTTTAAATATTGATTTTTTTAAATATGTAATTTTCTTAATAATTATCAGTTCCCTTCTGGGTTTTACATCTGTCATTGCTATACTGTATGAACTGGTTTTCTATATCTTAGTGTTAGTTTAGAGGAAGACTCTTAGTTTTGTTTGTTTTGTTCCTATTTAACAAATATTTTCTGAGTTTCCTCTACTGTATTTCAGTGGATCTAAGACTTTGTCCATTATAGATGCATCATCATTGCAGGGACCACTAGAGTAGCAGGAAGCTTCTGAATGGCTCCAGTTATCCCCACTTCCTAATATTCATGCCCTTGGGTAATTTTTATTTATTTTTAAGTTAAAAAATTTAAATTACAGTTTACATTCAATATTATTTTGTATTAGTTTCAGGTGTACAGCATAGTAGTTAAGACAATCAGATACTTTACAGTGTTCCCCCTGGTATTCCCAGTACCCAACTGGCATCATCTGTAGTTATTACAACATCATTGACTATATTTCCTTTGCTGTACTTTACATCCCAATGACTATTCTGTAACTACTGATGTATACTTCTCAGTCCCTTCACCTTTTTCACCAGTCCCTCAACTCCCTCCCCTTTGGCAACCATCAGCCCAAAGGCTGTTTTTATGTTTATCTTGTGTCATCACCTCATTAAAAATCGTTTTTTTCCATTTTGTAGCTTTTGGTCTTGGCAATGGTGAAAAGTTGAATACTAATTTTCTCTTTTTTCTTGGTAGCTTTTTACTTCTTAATGAAAATTTATACATATTTGTCTGTATTCTGGTAGTTCAGATACTTCAGCACCGTATGCCTGGTTAAGCCTTAAGGTTTAAGTGTTTTGAAGGAAAGTTTTTTGGTATTACTTTTTCAGTTATGTGTTTTACACCTGATTATTTCTACCTTTAGAGTTATTGATTCGGCATTTAAAATATTCTGGATCTATTTCTTTTCTGTTTTTCCCTATTTTGCAATAGGTTTTTTTATTTGACTTTTTAACCAGGGGTCTACAAACTTCAGATTACTTGTAAAATCTATGCTGCTGCCTATTTCTATAAATAACATTTTATTGGAATACAGCCAAGGTTACATATATATGTGTTGTCTCTGGCTGCTTTCATGCTGCAATGGCAAAGTTGGGCAATTTCAAGAGACCATATGGCCCACAAAGTCAAAAATATTTACTAATTCAACCTTTATAGAAAGTTTGCCAACTCCTGTTCCAGACCACTTATTTTATTCTCAGGACTGAATATTCTTTCAGTTAGATTATTGAATTTTAAAACATTTCCTAAATCTTTTTAATTTCAGAAAATATTTTCATGTTCTAATTAAATCACTTTGAGGATTTGCATTCCTTTATCCTTTAGTGTTTTCTTTTTTTCTCTTCTATTAGTGAGACTCATCTGATTTCAGTTTGGTCTTTTCCCCATAGGGGCTGAATCCCCTTCCAGGTGTCTGTGCCTGTTCCTGAGCTGGATGCCCTCAGCCCAGTGCACTGAGGTTGTGGAGGCGCTCAGGCAGCGTCAGACTTGGAGGGGATGGAAGGCCTGGCAGTCCTTGCGAGAGGCAGCCCTGGTCAAAAAGGATAAGGAACAGTACTTGTTCCAGTGATGATTGAGGAAGGCCTTTTATTGTCTAGCTTTGACAGTGCAATTGGTGGATAGAGAAGCATTTTCCAGTCTATAAGGACTAAGAAATAACAAAACTGAAAATGACAAAATGGAAAAATGAGAATGACAACACTGAAGCTGTCCTCCTTTGGGCACATTACGAGATGTTTAATGTAAATATTATAGTAGAAGTCTCACATATAGTCACATTATTGTCTTTGGAAAAGACAGTAATACTAGGGAAAATAGAAAGCAGCAGAGAAAGAGGAAGAGCAGTTATGAGAGGGATTGACTCATAAAAGAAGCCATAGGCATGAGTCTACCGGAGCTGAGCAGGGCTGTTGAGGAAAGAATGTTGTGGACATCACTCATTCTTATGGTTCCAGGAGGCGGAGCCAACTCAACACACGTAAAACACACAAGTTCTAAGAGTGTTTCAGTGTTCCGGGCCCAGCAGGATTGTGGGGCCTCTGTCCATAGCGTATCACATGGTAAACTGGGAGATCAGCACTCTTCACTGTAACACAGGCACGGGTGCACGCCCATACTGTGTAGCTATCGTGTACACATCTTCTGCCTTCTTGGCCCCAGATGCCATACATCACAGATTACAAAGCCAGGGCATATATAGCCTATTAGGAACTCCAGGCCTCAGCAAAAAGCTTATTCTTGTTTTCCAGATCTTAGAGTTTGTATTTAGTTCATAGATAGGAAGTTAGGAGAACTCCTTGCTGATTTCTGATTTGGGTATTTACTTTTTCTCTTTGCCTATCTGACTATTCCACGAGGGAATGGGTCTTGTGGGTGGTTCTATCATAGATCAGCTTGGGGCTTGGCAAGTGTTTGATTAGAAGTTTAGTGATACCTAGAAGGGTTCTATATGCCCATCAATAAATGAGGGACTACACTCATGTTTATTTTCCTATGTACATGTATGTATGTGTGTGTACACATGCACATGTGTACCCCCTTACACACATATATACACAGGCTCAATATTCATGGTAAAGTAATTATTATAGTAAAAGTCCCACATACAGTCACATCAACATAGACTAATCATGAAGGAGAAATAAGCCCCAAAGAGAACAATGTTCAAGGACCCTGTTTGATAACTCTCCCATCTTCTAGACTTTTCATGAAAATACTTACTGGCTAATGGATATTCATCATTGCTGTCGTTTACAGAGAAAATGCTAGTTCAGCTGATTACTTCAACTTTTTCAGTTTATGGAGGTTTCTCTTTGGACCAGGGATTCACAGATTTAGAAGGTGATCTGTATTTGTTATTGATCACTGTTTAAAAGCTTTGGTTCAAAAAAGGTATCATGTAAATTCGTGAGGGTCCTTTACTGCCGAAGGAATGGTTATTCACAATTATTTGCCATTTATCATCATTTAATTATTAGTTACAGTAATAAATTTATTTTCACATCTTCAGAATAGTTTTTACCCCCAGAGAATCATAAATTGGAAATAATAGATGAAAGCAGCGATGGGGTCATATTTTATGTGCCACTAAAGAAGTGTAACCCTTGTGGGAGTTGTTCTAATGCATTGTTTGGTCTACTAGCTTTGACTACATTTAAGTGGCAATTTCATTATGTATTCAACATCCACTAGTGCATTGTTATTCTTATCGTAATCTCATTTGATTCTATTTCATTTTTTAAGTTCTATGGTGGTTTCTGTAAGTCTGATACAGAAATGGTTTTCCCCTCTTACTCTATTTCACCATATAGGAAATATGATCCTTTCTTCAATAACTGGAAGAAATTCCCCCTCTTTGTCATAAGGGCAAAAGCAGGTTACAGTGCAACCATGCCACAGTGAGATTTTTATGGACTTTTAAAAAAAGAGACACAAAATAAATAACTTCCAGGGTGTCCCTGAGTTCTGTATAAATTTATTCCATTAGATGCCTTTTCTTCCATTTCTGTGTTGAAACAGCAACATCACTGGTGTTCAGAATGGTGAGGAAAAGGTCCTGCAAAGTTATTTCCAGTACACTACTAGTAAACTTGTAAGGCATGAAGCACCAACTATTACATCTTAGAAAACAATATCAAAGCAAAAAAGGTAAAACCATAATTTTCTGAGTAATCCTCATTTGATTATAAGTTTAGTTAGCCAGAATGTTCCCTATTCTGAGCATTTTTAAATTGATATTTTGTTTAGCTCTGTTATCAGTTTATTCAACAATAATGTATTGCATCTTAACTAGACTTCAGGCATTTTCTAGGTGCCATGCTAATAGAAATTAATTGCACAATAATGAACATAGAATGTGATAAGATAAATTAACCACCAAAAATTAAAAGATACCTGATAAAAATAACATAGAAGACAAAATGCATTTGATGTTTAAAAAATACTTACTAAACCCAAAAAAGGCAGAAAAAAGAGGGAAAGGGGCAACCAAGAACAGAGAAGACAAGTGAAAAACAAAGAGCAAGGTGATAGTTTAGCCCTAGCCAGCCTGGCTCAGTAGATAGAGCGTTGGCCCTCGGACTGAAGGGTCCCAGGTTTGATTTGGGTCAAAGGCATGTACCTGGGTTGCGGGCTGGTCCTGGTCAGGGTGCACGTGCAGGAGGCAAATAATCAATGTGTCTGTCTCTCTCCCCCGCTTCTGCTCTCTTTAAAAAGCAATGGAAAAATATTCTCGGGTGAGGATTAACAACAACAAAATATATGACAGTCTAAACCTAATCATATTCATCATTACATTAGGTGTAAGTGGTCAAACAACTCCTCTAAAAGGCAGCGATTAAACAGCTTAGATAAAAGAAATGGTAAGAGTCAACTATATGCTGTAAATAAGACACCTACATGAAATATAAAGGCACAAATAGTTTAAATGAAAAGGATAGCAAACGTATACCATGCTAACACTAATCAAAAGAAAACTGAAATGGCTATATTAACGTCAAACAAAATTAATTTCAGAACTAAGAATATTACCAGTGCTAAATATTATCATTATGAAATGGGTCAATGAATCAAGAAAGGGGTCAATGAATCAAGAGACTATAACAACACTAAAAGATTATGCATATAATAGTAGGGCTTCAAAATATATTGAAATAAAAACTGATATAACTAAAAGGCAAAACAGATGAATCTACATTTATAACCAGAGATTTCAGTACCTTTTCTCAATAATAATTTGGGAGAGAGTGTCCCAGACAGAAGAAAAGGCATGTGTAAATGTCCTGAGGTCAGGAAAAGTTGGAGTGTTGGTTTGAGTGTTGGAAGAACCCATGGCTGTCCAGTGTTTGGAGCAGAGTGAGCTGAGTGAGCATGGTCACGGTAGGCCAGAGGGCAGGCATGGACTAGATTGCATAAAACCTTGTGGACCCTGGGAAGGATTTGGGAGCAAAAATGTTTGCTTCATACTATAACTTTGATTTAATATTTAGTCATTAGGTATTTGTAGAATTTCTTCTGCTTTTCTAGGTTATATCTCAGGGATCTGTCACAGCTTTTGAGTTTAATTTTCAGTTATTAAAAGTCCAATATGATCTAAATAAAAAATCCCACCCCCCATCATTCAATCCAAGGCTTCTGCATTTCCTTCAGCTTGAGGCTGACCTTGACTTGGAAACCTGCAACAGAGAACGGGTGTGTGGCCCTTTACCTCGATTCCCCTTGCTCTACCCAGGCTTCTGGTTTCTGTGGGTCAGGGCAGAGAGTGAGAGGTAAAGGGGAAATTGGCCTTTTTTGGAGTCTTTTAACTCTTTTTTGGTTACTGAATACTTTCGCTCATAGAATACTTTGGTGGTGCTTTGCCTTACCCTCTGCCACACACCTTTCTCAACACACACACACCCCTACACTTCTCCGTTCTTGTCTGGTGGAATGTGTTTTCCACCTGAACTTTTTTCATGCCCTTCTCTCCTGGCTCCTGCTTTTAGGGGTTCAGCTCCAGTCTCTTCTGCTGGCACCACCTTGCTCCAGTGGCAGGCAGCCTCCTTGGATAGGGTCCCTTCAGATGATCCAAGCCTATGCTGCCCTCTGCATTGTTCACTTGGCCCACAGGACAAGTTACAAATCGCTGCCTCACCAAACTTTGGAAGTGTAGGCTTCTTTCACTGTCCTCTGTCCCTGTCCTGTTAGAGGCAGCTCCAGCAGCCCTTGTCTCTTCCGTACATTCCCCCCTCTCCTGCTTCTCCTCTACACCTTCTCTGGTGGCAGCATTAGAAGTTTATGTGTTTCTTCCTGTAGGCTGTCTTCTGCACCTTCACTCTCCTGGGGGAGTTCATGTGCTGCCCTCACTGGGAGGGAGAATATCTTCCCTCCCTCCCTGCTCTAAGAAGGAGGGGCAACTCCGTAGCAATTCTTACTAATCCGACAACTGTTTAAACATTTTCCCTCATTCAGATAGTCTAGAGATGGGAGATGAGCTCAGAGTGGTGACAATGTGTGCCCTCATCCTGGCAACTCCTATGTAGATGAGTCTCTATAGTGTGCTGACCCTTATTTCAACTTTTGGCCATTTAATATCCTGTTACATGTAGAAAAGAGTTTGAGTTCAAGAATAAAGCTATCGTGTACACTTAATTATAATACTGAAATATAAAGGAACAGATAGTGTGGTTGTTCAAGATTTTTCTGCTCATCAAAGGAAACTGTCAACAATATGGAAAGGCAGTCTATGGAGTGGGAGAAGACATTTGCAAACCACATGTTTGATAAGGGGCTAATATCCAAAAATATAAAAGGAACTCTTAGAACTCAATAGCAAAAAAACAAAACCCACAAATAACCCAGTTAAAAATGGGCAAAGGACCTGGATAGACATTTTTCCAAGGAAGACATGCCTGTGGTCAATAGGTACATGAAAAGGTGCTCAACATCAGTAATCATGAGGGAAATGCCAATCAAAACCACAGTGATATGTCACTGCCAACTTGTTAGGGTGACTGTTATGAAAAGACAAGAGATAACAAGTGCTAGCGAGGATGTGGAAAAAAGGTAACCCTCGGGCACTGTTGGTGAGAATGTAAATTGGTACAGGCACTGTGGGAAACAGTATGGAGGCTTCTCAAAAAATTAAAAATAGAAATACTATAGGATCCAGCAATTCCACTCCAAGGTATATGTCAAAATGAAACAAAACCATGATCTTGAAGAGATAAATACGCCCTCCATGTTCATTGCATCATTAGTCACAATAAACAGGGTATGGAAACAGCCCAAGTGTTCATCAATACATGAATGGATCAAGAAAATGTGGCAATGCAATATTATTCACCCATAAAAGAAGGTAATCCTGGCATTCGTGACAGCATGGATGAATCTGGAGGGCATTATGCTAAGCAAAACTGCGTGGTATCACTTATACATGGAATCTAAAAAAAAAAAAATAAGTTGAACTCATGGGAACTAAAAATAGAAAAGTGGTTGTCAGGGGTGGGGGATGGGGAAAAGAGGGAAAGGTTGGTAAAAGGATATAAACTTCGTTGTAAGATGAATAAGGTCTGAGGATCTAATGATAATGATTTATTGCACAATTGAAGCTGGCCAAGAGAGTAGAACTTAAATTTTCTCACACAAAGAAAAGGAGGATAATGTGTGAGGTGATGGATGTGTTAACATGAAAGAGGAATCCTTTCACAGTTATACATGTTTCAAATCATCATGCTATACACTTTAAATATCTTATAATTTATTTGTCAATTATGCCTTAATGAAGCTTGAAGAAAGGATGATTTCGAAAGGCTGTAATATGGCAGAAGAAATTTAAGACCTTGCTGAATTAAAGTGTTTCTCGGAAATCACCATCTGGTTTGGAAAGGAACAGGCCTCTTCCTGTAAAGAGACACTTTAAAAAGTGACATTTAAAAATTAGCCACCATTTGTATAAATGCTTCTGGAAATGTTGTATGTGAAATTTAATGATATGATATATTAGGAAATATTAAGTACATTCATAAACAGGAGTTTCATAGAATTTGAATATTAAATGATTTTATAGTAAAAAAAAGTAACTATATCCTCAGGCATTTTTTGATACTTTTTCACTGAGGCTCACTTCTTAATCAATTATTGGGCCATTTTCCTAAAGTATCTTGTTTCTTTCTCAGAAAAACAATGAGAAAAAAAAAAGAAAGAAAGAAAGAAAGAAAAGAAAATCAGCCCAGGCTGGTTTGGCTCAGTGGATAGAGTGTCAGTTTGCGGACCGAAGGGTTCCGGGTTCGATTTTGGTCAAGGGCACGCACCTCAGTTGCAGGCTCCTCCCTCCTTGGCTCAGGCCTGGTCAGGGTGCATACGGGAGGCAACCAATCAATCGATGTGTTTCTCTCACATCAATATTCCCATCTTTCCTCTCTCTACCCCTCTCTCTAAAAATCAATGGAAAAATGTCCTTGGGTGAGGATTAAAAACAAACAAACAAATAAATAATAAATAAATTAAATGATCCGTGTTCTAAAACTGACTGAAAATGGAAAAACAAATTAGGAACAATTGGTCAGGACTACCTTTCATTTCTGTCAGATTGTGGAGAGACCACCGATTGAGTCTGTTTGAAAGGTAGTTGTACTCTGTTGCTTTTAAATGTCTGGAAATAAAAATCGCCTGGCATCTTGAAAGGTTAAAAAAGTCTCATGGCTCAAAAAAAAGTCAGAAGCTATAAGCTATCCAATTAGAATTATTCTATGGCGGTAACAAAACCAGCCTGCAGTCCTCCCGAAAGGAGCTTATCTTATGATACACACAGGTGTGATGGGGAGGAATGTGGTCTCCACGGAGACGGAAAAGATAATAAGAAAGAGCAGCTCTTGTCATGCATCTAAACCCAGGGCCTTTGAGAGATGGAAGTGAAAGGGCTGTTAAAACATTTATTTTTGGTGCAGATTGAGATTTATTGGAAATCAGTTGTGAGTGAAATTAAGCATTGATTACTATAGTTTGGCAAGACTCTGGGAACCACACTTATTTATGTTTTGCTCTCAATTATGCCATTTTGTTTTTAATTAATCTCTAGGTTTAGTGTAATTGATAGCTATCAACAAGACTGTCAGTCTTCTCCACACATCAGAGGGTATCAGTACGTTCATTGCTAAATTCCCTTTCTGCCTCATGGGACTGACCTGATGGTGGGTCAGTGGGTTTGCCCCACATGCCTGGACCTGCCAGGTGCTAGCTGATGCCTAAGAGGATTCCAGTGATATCCCTTCTAAGGGTGTGCAAGAGGGAGAAGGACTGGCCTGCTGTCCCTCTGAATTCAGATGTTCGGCTAGGATCTCTGCCTAACTTTTAGAAGTTTCCCCTGACTTGGCCTCAGCAGCAGGCGAGGTTTTACAATGCATGGATTCAGAGAAGGGGCTGTGTTTGCAGTGAAATCTTTTTTAATCCTGTGTAATATTTGAGGGCATTCTTTTGCAGGTTGCTGACAGCCTCCTATTTTCCCCTCTGAATCTTTTTTTAAGTTTTAATCTTCACCCTAGGATTTGTTTTTATTAAGTTTAGAAAGAGAAGAAGCGAGAGAGAAAGAGACATCAATATGAGAGAAACATTGATTGGTTGCCTCCCATGTGTGCCCCCAACGGGGATCAAACCCACAACCTAGGTATGTGCCCTGACCAGGAATCAAACCTGTAACCTGTTGGTGTATGGGTCGATGCTCCAACTAAGTGAGTCACCTGGCCAGGACCTTCTCTGCATCTTTGCTCAGGATAAAATAAGCTGGGCTACATTTTTTCTACATGAAAAACATTTTTTAATGAGAACACTGCCTTAAAAATAGTAGCAGAAACCACATGTCTTTATTCACGTTATAAAGTGTAAATAGTAGCAATATACTTCATGTCTATGTGGCCAGTTAAGATGGAAAAATCCTACGTGTGGGAGTGGTGGTGGGGCTAGTGAAAGCAACCGATGAGGGGGAAAAAAAGGCAAAAAAAAAAAAAAGAAAAATATGAGGACAGACAGAATAGAGCCCATCGAGACAAAGGGAGATGGGGAGCCTCCACGTGTTTTTGAACATGTTTTTTGGTCATTGATTAGCTTGTCACAATCGCCCCATGTGTCTATTACACATAATCAGTATTATCCTTCAAAAATAAAACAGAGCGGTGCCTCTCTCACTTTGTACCCACACTGAAATATTGAAGAACTCATCTATGCTGGAGGCATCAAGCTGGTGTTCATTTTTAAAACACACGATTATGAAGAGTAGAAAGTAACAGGGTTGATGACATACCCTTACACAAAGACTGATTTCCATGCTTTCTAGTTGTCCCTCAGTATCAGGTGTGTCAATTGTGTGCCTGCATCCAGGATTGTGCACAGAAGACATTGCTTTGACTGTGTTTAATGTGGTCCCTTGCATCACCTTTGGTATGCCATATATGGAATTAGCTGTGACCTCTGGTTTTCTGCTCCGGTCTTGACTGCACTGGTGACAGGAACCCGTCATGACAGATCCTCCAGGGGAGGCCAGACAGACTTGAAGATGGCACTTGATTTCTTTCCCAAAATCTATTTTGCGAACCACAGGACTGCTCCACCCACTTAGACACTCTCAGCTGACTTCACAAGGACTAGTACTCATTGGTTCTTTACTTCACTTGACCTGGGATATAAAATCTTCAACAGAAGACTTCTCCCCCACACCACCACACATTATAATAGTAATATTTAGAGGCTCTTCTGCAGAGTAATTGGAATATGCATGGTTGTTACTTCATAGACATCAACTGAGTTGACTCTCAGATATGTGCTTCTAAGACAGTGTAGTAAACTTTCACCCCAATGGAAGCCAGATGGGGAAACAAGGCAAAATGATTCGTGGATCATGTAGAGGCCAGCAAGGGGAGCTTTGGAATGATCAGTGGCAAGTAGAATGGGGGACATAGACTCAGTGAGAGTTGAGGGCAGAATACTTTTTGGTCAGAGAATAGAAAAATGTTTAGTCTTTCGTGATTTAAGATCAGTATGAAATTTTACTCAAATGCTGATCTTGCAGTAGATTAAATAATATATTCTAAAGTCTCTGTGCTTTCTTGGAACATATTTAAGTAAACAGAAACCTTTATTTTTACCATATTTAAGTGAATAAAAGTTTTTACTCTTTAGTACTAAGCTTTATATTTGAAATGTTGTTGTAGATTCTGGTAATTTTTCACAGAGAACAAACTTGAGTCTTCTCTTCTGAAAGACTAAATTACAGGAACCTATCATTCTGCTTCTCTTCCCACCCATCAAAATTGGATGATTTAAATATGGTAATTAGCTTAGTCACATGGTTTATTAAAGTGGAGGCGGTTTTACCAGGTCACTGCTAAAGGTTTCCAAGCCTCCTCTTTCCCATTGGTGTCAGAGTACCTGGTACTTGGTTTTCTGTAGAGTGACCATATAACCAATTTTCTGATGGGGTTTATTATTATATTATTATATTATTATTTGATTATTATTCTTTTTCTAGCAGCTTTATTGAAATATAATTCACTTACCATACAATGCATTCATTTAAAGTGTACAATTCTATAGTTTTTAGTGTATTCCCAGAGTTTTGCTACCATCACCATTGTCAATTTTAGGACTTTTATCACCTGAAAAGGAACCCAGTAGGCATTAGCTATCACTGCCCTGTTTCCTCTCACTACCACCACCCTCCAGCCCAGGGAAACACAAATCTTCTTTCTGTCTGTATAAATGTGCCTATTCTGGAGATTGCATGTAAATGGACTGATGTAGTATGTGACCTTTTGTGTCTGGCTTTTTTCATTTAGCATGTTCTGAAGGTTCACCCATGTGTGGCATGTATTAATACTTCATCCTTTTTATGGCTAAATAATATTCCATTGTGTGGCTAGATCATATTTATCCATTCGTTAGTTGATGGACAATTGGGATGTTTCTACTTTTTGGCTACTATTGAAAATGATGACATTCATGTACAAGCTTACCAGTATATGGACATATGCCTTAATTTTTGTTGGGTATATACCTAGGAGCGGAATTGCTGGCTTATATGGTAACTCTGCATTTAACCTTTTGAAGAACTGCCAGACTGTTCTGCAAAGTGGCTGTACAAATTTTCATTCCCATCAGCAATACATGAGGGTTCCAATATCTCCCCATTTCCCCCAACACTTGTTATTATGTAATTTTTTCTTACAGTGGAGACAATTTTGAGACTGAAAGTGAGCACTTATTAACTACGTCAGGTATGAATTGGGTGTGAGTATCCCGAGCTACCAGGAAGTTGGTTAATCTAGAACTCTGGGAAATGGGGGCCTGCTCCGGGCAGCAGGAGAGGGGCAGCAGGGGACATCTGGGGTCATGGAGCTCAATGTCAGGATATTCAACAGGAAACATATCCGGGTTTATCACAATGTCCTGCTGGTAGTTATTACTGTTTCTAATGATCGCACCTACATTCATTTTGAAAGGCATCAAGGCCTATAAAACCACTTTACAATTACGTTATCACTCTTAATAGTGAGATACAGCAGTAGCTCAACTTTGTTCAGTAGGTAAAATAATATTTGCTCTCTGGAGCAAATATGTAACAGGACATTTCCTCAGATCTGTGCTCTCACTGTGGTTTGGTTACCAGGGACAGTATTTTGGCATTAAAGTGCATCTCTTTCCTGGGCCTCTCCTGGTTGCTTCAGGTTTTACAGATTTTTGTCACCTTATTTCTTTTTCAGTATTGTTAGTGACCACATGATAGTGTTCGTGTAAGCTGTCGAGTGAGGGAGTCGCCAGCCCTCTCCCCTGTCCCAATGGCAGTTGACTCATGGGGCTAGCAGTAGCTCCCATATTCTTACCGACTGGCTAGGGTGATGCCATAGAGAACATTGGCTGACCCAGAAACCAAGGCATCAGAAATAAAAGTGGTGTTGGCACCATAAATAGCTGTTGGACTTTAACACGTTAAGCGCCATGTCAGTCACTGGTGACTGACACTGTACTTTCCGTCTGGACCGGTCAGTCACTGGTGCCGCCAGCATATTGGTGAAATGGATATCGCGGGCTAAATGGATAGGAAGACAAAACAGGCTTGGCGCTTAACGCGTTACTAACCATAAAATGTATTCTTTCTAGATTGGATGAGCTGGTGTGCTGGCTTTTGTCTATTAATGAAAACCATGTATCACAAGGTTTCCCTTTTTTCGTTGCTGCTGGAAAGCTCAGAGCTGAGGATTTTGTGGGTTTTCTTTTGTTTTGTTTTTGGTTCAATTATAGTAACTAATTCATCAATGTCTTTAATATAACAATTCTGTGCTCCTTGCAATGTTTTTTAACTGAATTTTTTTCTTTTTAAAATATATTTTTATTGATTTCAGAGAGGAAGGGAGAGATAGAAACATCAATGATGAGAGAGAATCATTGATTGGCTGCCTCCTGCACATGCTTATTGGGGATTGAGCCTGCAACCTGGGCATGTGCCCAGATCAGGAATCAAATTGTGACCTACTGGTTCATAGGTCAATGCTCAACCACTGAGCAACACAGGCTGGGCTTAACGGTATTTTTTTTTTTTAATTGACTTAAAGAACATGTATTGAGCACCTGGTTTTTCATTCTAATTTACTTTGTAAGCCATGATTCCTGTGAACCAAGCCAACCTTTGTTACTAGTAGAAAAGACACATTGTACAGATATATTTGAAACATGGAGATATTTAATTAATAATCCTTATAGTCACTTTTGTTTTGTTTTTATTTTATTTTTTTTAATCCTTACCTGGGGATATTTTTCCATTGATTTCTTGAGAGAGTGGGAGGGAGGGAGGAGTGGGAGAGAACTTAACTGTATTTTCAATTGTTCTTATTTTATGGCTTAAAAAACAAACATTCAAACCACCTTTGAATTTTTTAAAACTCCCATGAGAAAATATCACTGTCTATTCTCTCCAGAATTGTAGGCCTTTTGAAAAATCTCATGATTGATGTAGTTAGGTGGCGCTTCTAAGAGGTACCTTCCCTCTCTGGGCGCTCTACCACGTGGGGTCATCTTGTTTGTTCAGACTTAAGGAAGTACCAGGAGAGGAACTCTGAGTTTTCTTCCAGAGTTTAATTAGAAAAGGCAAAATGCTCGATAAAGAGGCACTTTTCTCACCATTAAATATCCTGCAGGGAAAATGGGCTGAAGTTTAAACTGCAAGCTCTTCTGAGATCATTCAAATTGTCCTTAATGAAAATGTGTTGTTGACAGGGCTTAGTCTCTTTGTTGCCCCTTCTTTTCTAGGGAACAGGTGGAAGGACCTCTTCTGGAGGGAATACTGCCCTGCTCCTGAGGCCTTTGGCAGAGCTCAGGTCCAGCTCTGCCTTGACCAGGCTGCTCAGAAATAAGGGACATCCCCCCAGCGTGGTGGGGTGGTCCTCGAAGGGCTTCATGCCTTTGAGTAGCCTGCCGCGTGGCAGCTTTTTCCGTGATGGGGAAGAGAGGTACAGTCCGTCCTCATTAGTGTGTTCTGTATTTGATTTGCCTGTTCCCTAAAATTTATTTGTAACCCCCAAATCAGTACTCACTGAGCTTTGTGGTCATTTGTGGACATGGGAACAACAGTGAAAAACTTGAATCATCCGATGTGAATGTCCCTGCTGAGGTCGGACAAGACCTCGGCTCTTAGGCTGTAAATCAGTGTCCTTTTCTCACAATCTGTTTAGTGTAAGGTTTTCCACAAATTTGTGCTTTTTAATTCACTGTTTAAAATGGTCCCCAAGCATAGTGCTGAGGTGCTGCCTATTGTCCCTACCCGGGAAAGCTGTGATGTGCCTTACAAAGAAAATAGGAGAGTTAGGTAAGCCTTGTTCAGGCCTGAGTTACAGTGCACTTGGCCCTGAGTTCACTGGTAATGAATCAACAATGTATTAAACAAGATGTCTTTGAACAGAAACACACATTAAAAAAGAAAGGTTGTGTGTTGATCAGTTGAAAAAAAGTTGTGACCAAAGGTTTATAGGAACCTATCCCTATATTCCTCCTAGCAGCAGTGGTTCAGTATTTATTAATTCAGCGTGTGCAGTGACTTTGCAGAACATAGCTACTGTGAATAATGAGCATCAACGGTATCTCTCTTCCTAGCCTCATAAATTTTTCAAGTATGTGGGACCTGCCTTCAGCCCCCCAGGAGAAAGCAAAGGGCTTATTATTTCTTGGATCTGTTTCTTCTGGAGAATTCCTCATGACAAATTATAAATATTATGTAGTGTTGAGTTGAACTTTTGAAAACCTAGTCAAAGTCATCTTCAAGGATTTTATTTTAAACATTGAACCAGACTTAAAATCAGTGGAGAACTTGGCTTGTCTTCAAGCTTCTCTCTGTAATATTTTCACAGGACATAGTAAATGTATGACATGTTTCTTTTTATTTACTAGGCATTCACAATGTGGAAAAATATATGTCACAGTAGAATTTAGAAAAGAATGATTTATTGGGCATTGAATTACACAACCTTGTAAATCTAGAGAAAATTATTAACAATAAGACTTCAGCCCTCACCAGTTTGGCTCAGTGGATAGAGCATTGGCCTGCAGACTGAAAGGTCCCAGGTTCGATTCCAGTCAAGGGCATGTACCTGGGTTGTGGGCACATCCCCAGTGGGAGGTGTGCAGGAGGCAGCTGATTGCTGTTTCTCTCTCATCGATGTTTCTGGCTCTCTATCCCTCTCCCTTCCTCTCTGTAAAATATCAATAAAATATATTTTTTTAAAAAAACAAAAAAAAAATACAATAAGACTTCAAAAGCTGAAAGACTGTGTTTAGTGCACTATTTCTATACAAGCAAATCATGTCACCGTTTCCAATGTAGAAGCCTTTGAATGTGCTGAGGAAGAGTATAACACTCACAAATCTCTGTAGGGGATTTATGGTTTTAGTCCTCATTTTCTGAGTTTTGTCTCTAAAGAGTCTTCCTGAGTAAGAAAGTTTGGTGGGCATTAAGTGATAATTATTGCAAAACATTGATAAAATATAACACATCAAAATGTATAGACTCATCATGGAATTTGACTCATGTTCTAGCCTATAGGCCCACTGATGGGTTTGCCTGCATTCAGTTACTTGTTGATCAATTGAGTGATTCAGTCCCCTCTTCCCACTTCCTGGAGATTTAGCATGATGATTAAAAATAGCAGAAAAACATTGCACAGTGGATTCCCATGAGAGTATAGCCTCATTTTTGCTGTTTGTGGCTCCCTCTCCGCTGAGGGAGCCACAGCTGGAAGGAAGGCTGCTGTTTTCCCAACCTGGCAGATCTCAGCGGCGGGGGAGGTAGGGGGTGGTGGGACAGGAATCCTTTCTGGAGGCTGAAGCAGGCCAAACAGCCCCCACTGTGCCCGGCCGACTTTGAAGCTGCTGTCCTGTGTCTCATCCCACATTGACTCTGGCATTGCTCCCTGTTCTTGATCCTAATCGAGATCTTAATCAAGGTTTCTCACAAGCCTTATCAGTCATCAGGGCGACCCACTCCCCAGAGGATGGGTTGCGATTAAGTCAGCTTTCAAAAGGTTTCTTCTGCGATGTGAAATGATTACAAAGAGAGCTTACCAGAGCAGTCAGAAGAAAGAGTTCAGGTGAGGGCAGTGTCGTTGTGAGTAATGAATTGTCTACAGGAATATGAAAAATTATTTCATCCACAATTACAGTAAGTTGTTTCCTGAAACACATAAACAGTCAGCAGATTCCTTGAAGAGATCACCTTACTGAACAGAGCATGTTGACATGCCACGTTGGCTGAGTGGTTGTCCTGGTGGAAGGGTGACTGGGCATTAGGAATGGGGGAGGCAGTTTGGCTAAAGGACTGTCACTACCACGAGCCATTAAACAGCTTCATTTGCCTTTGTATTTTCAGCGTCTCCTTTCCTCCTGTGTTCTCTCTTACCCCTTCACTCCCACCTCTATTTTGTGCTCTTTGCACGGGAGCTAGTGCCTGCTAAGAAATGTGGTGACATGGGGATGGTATTTGAATGAGGGATCCTGGAGCTTCTGATCTTGATCTTAATTAGCCACCCTTCTTGATACGGTCCTCAGAGACATATGTGCACCAAGGGTAGTGACTGTTGGCGGCTTTTGCTGCTAAGCCTTGACCCCACATCCAAATGGGGGACCAGGAGAGCCCCCTTCGCTGCGCAGTGTGGAGAACTACTTTGGCAGACGGAAGGACTAACCGTATACACCGCATCTCTCTGAGGTGTGTGGCAGGGTGTTCTCTAGGAGTGGCTTTAGTCCTTTGCCCGCGCTTACCTCACCACCAGATAGGAGCTAGAGCTCGAGATCACAGGAATTAAACAGCTCCTGGAAACAGTACCTCTCCCAGTGTGGAGCACAGGCTCACCTCTCACTGTTTGCTCAGGACTTCAGTCAGCCCTCAGACATAGCACTACTCATGGAACTTGGGGACATTGACCAAACTCCCAGTAGAAGGAACTGGGAAAGGAGAGTAATTCATAAGAGACCATAGGATTTCCTTATTCCTTATCCCTATTTCCTTATTCCTAGACCAGTGGTGGACAGTTGAGAGTGTGGTGGGTGGTGGGGGTGTAGATGTGCAGCCAAAGACACGTAGAGGAATCTTTCAAATTTCAAGTTGAACTGTGAAACAAGGTAGTGACTGAAAGTCACAGGGATAGTTTATTTTTTAGGTTATGAAAGATAAATGTTTTTGAATGCAGAGAAGAGCAATGTTGGAAATATTCGTAGAAGTGGGAATAATGAACAGGGCATTGTCCAGGAGGAAGCCAGAAGGAGCAGAATCAAGAATAGGTGGAAGGAAGTGGGAAAAAATGGGCAGGCAGGTAGCTCTAGCTGGACATCCCCAAAGGTATTTACTACTACCAGTCTGTTGTAAATAATGCTGCACTCAACATAGAGGTGCATATATATTTTTAAATTAGTATTTTTGTTTTCTCAGATAAATACCTACAAGTGGAATTTCTGGATCATATGGTAGTTCTATTTTGTACTTATTGAGGAACCTGAATAATGTTTCCCATAGTGGCTGCACAAATTTATATTCCCACCAACAGTGCACAAGAGTTCCCTTTATCCATATCCTTACCAACACTTGTTTTTGTTGTTGTTTTTTGTCTTTTTGCTACTAGCATTCTGACAGGTGTTCGGTGATATCTCATTGTGGTTTTGATTTGCATTTCCCTGATGATTAGCGATGTTGAGGAACTTTTAATTGCCTGTTGGCCATTTATATGTCTTCTTTGGAAAAAATATTTATTCAGATCTTCTGCCCATTAAAATTTTTTAAATTTATTTGAGAGAGGAATGAAGAGGGAGAGAGAGATAGAAACATCAGTGATGAGAGAAAATAATTTATTGGTGCCTTCTGCATGCCCCACACGGGGGATCGAGCCCGCAACCCAGGCATTAATCTTGTTATAAAATTACATATATATTTTCCTTTTATAAGGTCATCTTTGAGAGATGAGATTTATATTAGCATGATATTGGTCAGATGGCCTTTAGCAATGTATTTGTAGAAAACACCTATTATCTATGCCTGGGGTTGTCAGAATGCAAAAATTCAAACCATCTTCTCTGCAGGAAGCTTATTTCTGGATTCTGTGTGCTTATTGTTTCTGTTTCCATTGTAGCTTCCTTCCAAATGCATCTCCTAATAGTGGCAGCAGCAAAGGTTGCAAAATTTCATATGCTTATTTGGCAGGGATTTTACATCTGGATTTGCTCTTCTGGTTAGAAAACACATTCTCCACTTCATATCCAGAATTTAAGCTTACATTTTAAAAAATAAATTTATTAGAGTGACATTGGTTAATAAGATTATATCGGTTTCAAGTATACATTTCTGTGATTCATGATCTGTGTATTGCATTGTGTGCTCACCACCCAAGGTTAAATCATCTTTTGTCATCATATATTTGGCCCCTTTACCTGTGACTAACCTTAAACCCCCTTCCCTCTGGTAACCACCATGCTGCTGTTTGTGTCTATGAGTTTTTGTTTGTTTGTTTTATTTGTTCATTTGTTACTTTCAGTTTTATATACCACATATGAGTTGAAACCATATGATTCTTAACTTTTTCTGACTCACTTATTTTGCTTAGCATGATATTCTCATGGTCTATCCCTGTTGTCACAAATGTCAGTATTCCATCTTTTCCTCTGGCTGAGTAGTATTCCACTGTATATATGTACCATGTGTTCTTTATCCAATCATCTATTGAAGGACACTTCAGTTGTTTCCATGTCTTGGCCATCATGAATAATGTTGCAATAAACATAGGGGTGCATATATCTTTGTGAATAAATGTTTGCAAATTTTTGGGGTAGATACCCAGAAGAAGGCTTGCTTTCAAGCCCAAAAATAAACCCACATGTATATGGACAAATAATTTTTGACAAAGGAGGCGAAAATATACAATGGAGAGAAAAAAGCCTTTTCAATAAATGGTGCTGGGAAAATTGGAAATCCACATGCAAAAAGAAAAAAAGAAAGAAAGAAAGAAAAGAAAAAGAAACTAGACTAGTTTGTCCCCATATACAAAAATTAACTCAAAATGATCAATGATCTAAATATAAGATCTGAAACAATGAATTACATAGAAGAAAGCATAGGTACTAAACTTATGGACCTTAGTTTTAGAGAAGATTTTATGAATTTTACCTCAAAGGCAAGGGAAATAAAAGTAAAAATAAATGAACAGGACTATATCAAACTGAAAAGCTACTACACAGCAAAAGAAATTGCCAACAAAACAAAGAGGCAACCTACCTAATGGGAGAAGATATTTGCAAACATCAGCTCCAACAAGGGGTTAATATCCAAGATAGAGGTTTACTGTTAAGTATTTGTATTTTTGAAATCCATGATTTTATTACATATGGCATTTTACCTGCTATTTCTCTTTATTCTCTTTGGTCCGTTTTGCAGGAAATTGAAGATCAGAGATGTGACTCTTACCAGTTCAGTGTCTTTCCCCCACATCACAGCTCTCTCCTGCCTCTTTTACTCATCCTGGTCAGACACTAAAGACTCCCATGAGCACATTTTCCACATAGGTGAGACTTACTCCATTGACCAGCAAAACTTTAAAGTAATTATTATTTTAATTACTTTGGAACTACAGTTCCCAGTTCCCTCATTTCTTAAATACACTGTCCAGAGCAGCGGTTGCCAACCTTTCGGACCTCACGGACCACCAGTGGTCCAGTTGGCGACCGCTGGTCAAGAGCACACCTGTCCTTACTGAGTCAAAGCCGCATGAGCCTCCACTGTTGTCCAAGGCTGGAGAGCTGTGGTTTGGAGGCTGAGGAAGTCACCACAGCTGTTTCTCAGGCGCCAACTACTCTTCTGTTTCTCTGTCTCAGCCTATCACTCTCAGCTTCCATTTCCTGGGACCATCACTGGGTCTTCGTGGCTTTTGATTTTTGTCCTCATTGTAAACACTGTAGGCTGAGTTAAGGTCCAAGTTTACCTCCACCTCTTCTATAGAAAAAAAATCCCCTGGCTGATCCTCATCTAGTACTTGGGCCATTGTCATGCATGTCCTGGATTCCGTTAGGTTCTGGTAGGTAGGACCTCTGGCTATGAGAAGAGGGCCATGTCATCTTCAGTTATCATTACACATTCATAGTCTTTAATGGTGGCCTAGCTCAGGACTATCCATTTTAGTTTTTCTTTTTATTTTATTTGGTAGTATTTTTTATTTGTTTATTTTCTTTATTGATTAAGGTATTACATATGTGTCCTTATCGCCCCATTGCCTCCCCCCCAACTCATGCCCTCACCCCCCTGGTGTCTGTGTCCATTGGTTAGGCTTATATGCATACATACTCCTTTGGTTGATCTCTCCCCCTTACCCCCACCCTCCCCTACCTTCCCTCTGAGGTTTGATGGTCTGATCGATGCTTCTACATCTACGCAATGGAATACTACACTGCAGTAAAAAAGAAGAAATTCCTACCATTTGCAACAGCATAGATGGAACTGGAGAGCATTATGCTAAGCCAGTGGTCGGCAAACTGCGGCTCGCAAGCCACATGCTGCTCTTTGGCCCCTTGAGTGTGACCACGAAGTTTCAGTCACACTGTACGTGCGCGCCCGCACGTGGTATTTTGTGGAAGAGCCACACTCAAGGGGCCGCAGTTTGCCGACCACTATGCTAAGCGAAATAAGCCAGTCAGAGAAAGATAAATATCACATGATCTCACTCATTTATGGAATATAATGAACAACATAAACTGATGAACAAAAACAGATCCAGAGACAGAGAAGCATTTTAGTTTTCCAATGACTGTGTTCCCATGAGATGGAAATCACAGGGCCAAGTCTCTTTGAAGCTCATAGCGAGACTTCATGTTATCTTAAAGAGAGATAACTTTTCAAATATTTCAGTGAAGAGTTTGCATAGTAATGCTAACACTGAGAACATAGTATAAAATCAGTCTTCATCATGTTAATGTCTCTCTTTCCAGTAAATACTGGTGTAACAAGTCAGTATTTCAAAAAGTGCCCCAGGTGTCCTCACTGTTTGGAGAAGCGCTGTGGCTCCTGTTACATCTGATTGCAGCGGAGCTTGGTCTGTACGTTAATTACCTAAACTTCTGAGATTAAATAAACTTACTCCAGCTTGTGGAATCACTTTAATTGCTCTCTTAAGTTGTTTTGGTCCTATCCGTAAGTATAATTTTATGTCATATTTCACTAACTACTGGTGATTATGTGGAGTTCTGATGAGTGAATATATGTAATAAAAATAAGAACGAATTTAGATTCAGTGAGGACACCACAAAAGAAAGAAACTTGCTTAATTCCAAATTTCCAATTCTTTGATGGTTTGATTGTAAACAGGATAGGGTTTTTTTTAATTACATTTACAAAATATGGGGTGTAACTTGAGCAAGAGTTGCTATTCTCGTTTCAGTTATTTTTATTTTATTCTGTATTTTTCCTTCTTAATGTTCTAAATGTTATGTCATTTTAATCCCACTGGAGTCTGTGATGCTACTGTCATTCCCAACTCCTCTCTGGCGGCAGTGGCACCCTCTGGGGCCTTCTGTTTCCATTTAGAAGGCAGTGCCTGCAGCACATACAGGGTAGCTGCTCGCACAGGAGCAGCTGGAGTTTTGGAAAAGGGTATTAGGCTGTGAGTCATCTCTGACAGCAAATTCTGAGTCCTGGTGGAGCAATGTCCAGCAGACGCAGGAAAGCTGGATTCTCCTGCCTGGTGGTCTGAGGCAGGAGCCAGATGTGGCAGGATGTGCCAGATGGGGCAGAAGAGCGGAGCTTCCTCACAAGGCTTCCTGGATAAGGCTGTTCCGAATCTTCATCTGTGGAACCTTAAAGTGCCAACAAAAAAAAAAAAAAAAAAAAAAAAAAAAGATCTTAAATCCCCAAGCATATCAGACTCGCGGACGGTGGGCCGTGTGGCATGCAGCCCGCCGGCCGTGGGTTTGGCATGCTTCCTAGACTGAACCCTGAGAGTGCTCCCTGGGCTTCCTTCGCAGAGAGGTGCCTGCCCCAGAGCTGTCCAAGCTGCAGGACCTGCAGGACCAGGAAGCCACAGGTACACTGTGCATTCTCCCAGAGTAGGAGTTTCGTTAAATTCCCTGTAACTTTAATGTTTTAGTAATAAAACTGTATGTATGTATGTATGTGTATATATATACATATATATATATGTATATATATATATATTTAATGAGAATACAAGTTTTTGCATATCTTTTACATGATGTAAGTAAGCACTGAAGTGGTTCCTTTTTCTTTAATGGACTTTAATTTTAGAATAATCGTAGATTCAGAGAAAAATTGAGCAGAAAGTACAGAGATTTCCCATATAGATCTGGCCCCCACACAGGCCCATATCAACATCCTGCACCAGAGTGGTGTGTTTGTTACAACTGATGAACCTGCACTGGCACATCAGGTCAGCCCAAGTCCATGGTTTATGGCAGGGCTCACTCTTGGTATTGTACATTTTACAGGTTTGACAAATGTATAATAACATTTACTCACCATTATAATATACTAGAGGCCCAGTGCACAAAAATTTGTGCACTCGGGGGGGAGGGGCATCCCTCAGCCTGGCCTGTGCCCTCTCGCAGTCTGGGGCCGCCTCGGGAGATAACGACCTGCTGGCTTAGGCCTGTTCCCGGGTGGCAGAGGGCAGGCCCAATCCCTAGGTGCAGCCCCTGGGGGGCTCAGAGCAGGGCCGATTGGGGAGTTGGGGTGCCGACCCCTGTCATGCACAGAGCAGCGCGGATCGGGAGATTGCGATGCCACCCTCAGTCGCGCTCAGGGTAGGGCCGATTGGGGGGTTGGGGAACCGTCCCCTGTCACACTCAAGGCAGGGTCGATGGGGAGGTTGCAGCGCCACCCCCTGTCATGCACAGAGCAGGGCCAATCAGGGGGTTGGGGTGCTGCCCCCTGTCACGCACAGAGCATGGCCCATCAGGGGGTTGGGGTGCCACCCTCTATCACCCACAGAGCAGGGCAGATCAGGCGGTTGGGGCACCGGCACACTCACACTCCAGGCAGGGCCGATGAGGAGGTTATGGCTCTACCCCATCACATACAGAGCAGGGCCCGTGGGGTGGGGGGGCGCCGCACCCTGTCACACACAGAGCAGGGCCGATCAGGGAGTTGGGGCGCTGCACCCTGTCACACACAGAGCCGCAGGGCAATCAGGGGGTTTGGGCGCTGCCCCCTGTCACACTGATCCTGGTGCCGGGAGGCCTCACGGCTCTGCTGATCCCGGTGCTGGGAGGCATATTACCCTTTTACTATATAGGGTAGAGGCCTGGTGCACGGGTGGGTGCCGGCTGGTTTGCCCTGAAGGGTGTTCTGGATCAGGGAGGGGGTCCCACTGGGGTGCCTGGCCAGCCTGGGTGAGGGGATGATGGCTGTTTGCAGCTGGTCACACACCCTTCAGGGTGGGGGTCCCCACTGGGGCGCCTGGCCAGTCTGGGTGAGGGGCTGAGGGCTGTTTTCAGGCTGGCAGGTGACTGAAGCTCCCAATCGCTCCTTTTTTTCTTTTTTTTTTCTTTTTATTCTGGGCCAGCTTTAGCTTTGAGGCTTGGCTCCAGCTCTTAGGCCTCCGCTGCTGAAAGTAGGTTTCTGGCCTTTGCTTACAATGTTGCGATCCTGCTGGCTGAAGCCCGGCGGACTAAAACAGGTTTCTGGGGTTTTGTTTAGCTTCTATATTTGTTACATAGTTGCTTAGAGTTGCAGCTCAGAGGCCTGCAGCCACAGGTGGGGAACGTTGGAGTCCTCCGTCACTGAAGCAAGTAAGCCTCATGTTAGTTTCAAGCTGCCTGGCTGCCGGCAGCCATCTTGGCTGGCAGTTAATTTGCATATTGCCCTGATTAGCCAATGGGAAGGGTAGCGGTCGTATGCTAATTACCATGTTTCTCTTTTATTAGATAGGATAGAATAGTGTCATTGCTCTAAGAGTCATCTTTGCTCTACCTATTCATCCCATCATCCTCTCTAACCCTTGGCCACCATTGATCTTTTTACTGTCTTCATGGTTTTGCCTTTTCTTTCTATCATCTATCTATCTATCTATCTATCTATCTATCTATCTATCTATCTATCTATCTTAAAGCATAAGCAACCATTACTCCCACAGGCAACCTCCCACGCTGGCCAACCTCCCGCAGTCCCTCCCCCCCGGCCAGCCAACCTCCTGTGGTTCCTGCCTCCAGCTGGCTGGCCAACCTCCCATGGTCCCTCCCCCCGGACTGGGCAAGATGGCCCTGATCAGCCCTGATAACCGGCCAGGCTGAGGGACCCCACCCGTGCACGAATTCATGCACTGGGCCTCTAGTAATATTATATAGTTAGAATCATACGGTATATAGCCTTTTTAGATTAGTTTCCCTCACTTAGCAATATGCACTTAAGGTTCCTCCATGTCTTTTTATGGCTTGAAAACTAATTTTTTTTTTTTTTTTTTTTTTAGCACGAATGATATTCCATTGTCTAGATGTACCACAGTTTAGTTATCCATTCACCTACTGAAGCACATCTTTGTTGCTTCCAAGTTTTGCAGTTATGAATGAAGCTGCTATAAACATCCACATGCAGGTTTTTGTATGGACATAAGTTTTCAACTCCTTTGAGTAAATACCAAGGAGTGTGATTGATGGATCATATGGTAAGAGTATGTTTAGTTTTGTCTTCCAAAGTGTCTGTACCATTTTGCATTTCCACCAGCAATAAGTGAGAGTTCCTGTTGCTTCATATTCTCACCAGCATTTGGCATTATTTGTGTTTTGGATTTTTGGCATTCTAACATATGTTTGTATCATTTTTTTAAATTAGCAAGTCCTTAAAGACATATGATGTAGAGTTTATTATAATTTTTATCTGTGAGAGGGTTGGTGGTTTAGCAGTTTATTCCACCTTTTTAAAAATGTGTTTATTGATATTTAGAGAGAGAACAGAAGGGAGAGTAAGGAGAGATCCATTCACTGTTCCACTTATTTATGCATTTCTTTAGTTGTTTCTTGTATGTGCCCTCATCAGGAATCAAACCCGAAACCTTAGTGTATCGGGATGATGCTCTAACCAACCGAGCTACCTAGCCAGGGCCAGGAGTTTGCTCTTTCTTACTGGAAGAGGCAGCTGGTTCATTTATATTAAATGCCACTCGAAATTGTGTATCTTCTATGTGTTATCTCACTATTTGCTTCCCTTTTCCCCATCTGTTCTACCTTTTGTATTTTTTAATAATTGGTTTCTATTAGTTTAAATATTTATTCCATCTCTGCACTCTAGTAGCTTGGTAGCTTTATACACTATTTAATATACTTTTTGTAATTCATAGAAATTATAAAATTACTCTTATTAGTCTAATGTGAAAACCTCTTTTCCTCTCCCAGACAATAGAAGGACCTTAGAATATTAAGTTACAGTTATTTTTCTGCTCTTGTGTATTTTAATTACCTATTTTTAAAAAGTCAAGAAGACATTACTATTGTTTTCTACACTCAGTATTCTCTTAGATTTAATTATGTATTTACCTTTTCCAGTGATATTTATTAGTTTCTCCATCTGTGAGCTTCTATCTGGTATCATTTGCTTTCTGAGTAAAGGTCTCCCTTTAGTCTTTCTATGGTGCCAGTTTCCTGGTGACAAATTCCCTCAGTATTTTTCTGTCTGAAAAGTTTTTTTATTACTTTTGAAATATATTTTCACTACATACAGTGTTCTAGGTTGGCATGTAATTTACTTCAGCATTTTGAAGATACCATTTCATTGCATTCCACCTACCATTATTTCCACTGAGAAGTTAAATGTCAGTTTTGCTATTATTGCTCCTCTAAAGCAATGTATCTTTTTCCTTGGCTATTTTAAAACATTTAAAACATTTTTACTTTGTATTTTGCTTCCAACTATTCTTCTCTGATATGAGTAGATGTTGTTTCCTTTGTATTTTTTTCTTCTTAGAGTTTATAGTGCTTCTTGAATTTGTGGCTTGAGTTATTTCTTCTCTACTAGAAAATTATCATCCATTTTCTCTTCAGATATAGTTTCTGCCCCATTCTCTTGCTTATCCTACTGGGACTGTTGTTGCATGTGTGTGACACATTTTCTCTGTGTTCCAGATGTCTCTTACACTTCCTGTATTTTCCATCCTGTCTCCAACCTTAGCCAGGATCTGTTCTTCTGACATATATCCCAGTTCTCCAATTCTCTCTTCATACATCATATCCTCATACACCCATCCATTTAGTGACTATTTTTAATTATTGTATTTTTTAGTAGAGACAGACCTCCTGCCTGCTTTCCCCTCCCCTCCTTCATCTGTATTTTTACATGGCCATTTATATTTCTCTTTGGCCATTAGGTAAGACCACACGGAAAGACATATGTTCTAGTAGAATGGCTTCAGAGACCGCTTAATTAATCTGTCTTCTTTTATACCAGATTCTGCACGAGGCTCTGGAAAATAAGATGTAGAGGAAAATGATAAAAACATATGAGGAAAATTTAAAACTCATGTCTAGCCTCCTCATTAAAAATAATTTATCATCTCTTCTAGAATTGCTAGTAAAGGCTCTTAACTTTGTGGTTTATCTGCCATTCTGTCAGAACATGGTATGTATTTATAGGTTCTTACGTTAAATTATAAGCAGAATCATGAATTAGGAATTGAGAATAAAGCTGGCCACAAATCTATTCCAACATCTTATCTGTGCAAGGCCTGAGAATGTGATACTTTGTGCTTCTGTTTTTAAAGGGAGAGCATTTGGTGGTTACCAGGAAGTGACAGGGGGCACACTGGGAGCATCACTGGCCTCACAGCCCAGAGATCTTGACTTTATCCCAAGGTGACATCACACTGTGTGTGACTGTGAACATACCATAGACCCTCTTGGGCCTTATTTGACAATTTGTAAAATTCTTGGAAACCATCCTTCACTATGACTTCAGTGCCTGGAAGGTATTTCCGAATAATCCGAGTGAGAACATAAAGCAGTTCTTCAGTTTCTCTGGCACTGCCGGGAGAGAGGGGGCAAAGTTAACTGGTCCAGAAGTTGACAATTGCGTTTTCATGTAAGCAAGTCAAGCTAAAGAAAAAAAGTATGCTGTCAAGATCCAGTTTATTGTGTTAGATTACAAATGTAAGGCACCTCTTTATTGGCTTACTGTGTGGCTCAGTAAGGATTTTCCAAAAGAATGAATGAGAGATCATCATCATAATATCTATCATTTATCAACTGCCTGCTGTGCCAAGCACTGGAGAAAGAGCCATGAATAATACAGACCTGGCATCTGCCCTCTCCAGGGCGCAAATGTTATTACCACTTAGGAACACATGGGGAAAAGGTATTTCGGATTTGGTGTTATATTAAAAACCTTTTACGGAATAACAACATTGGCAGCTTTAGTTCTCCAGCAGCCTGCGTTTGTGCCAAGGATCAGAGTAATCTTCTACTTACCAAGGGCTTCCTCAGCTTTTACATGATGTAGTAAATTAGACGCCCACAGATATCTGTGAATCTCGGTTGTAGCAGATGGATTTGGCTTTGGGTGCTGGGACACATTCTGTCACAGCTGATCATTTACTGCTTCTCTGACTGGGGTTGGATGGAGTTGGCATCTGTCTCTTCGGGTTCTCCCACCCCTGACAGTTTGTGGTTATGGTGACAAAATTATTACATGATAAATATCATGGTAGGTACATAAACAGAGGATAGGGGACAGCAACTGAAAGCATCTCAAACACAATTTAAGGTCTTCACCATTGACGTTACAGAGCCCCAGGACGGCATCCGGTGTGTGTTAAGGGATCCATTGTCGTGGGGACAGTTTTCTTGTTCAACCAGGAAAATACTGGTTTCCTCAGACCTTCGACAGCACTGGGATTATCACTTAAAATATTTGGAATTTGATAAACAAATGTAGACTCTATCATTTACATTTTTGGATTGCCAGAGAAGCTGAGTGTTGTTGCATGATTTGTAGTCTATTTGTGTGTGTGTTTTGTGAATTGCCTGTCCTTTATTGTCTCATTTTTCATTGGGATGTTTGCCATTTTTATAATTGTCTTATTAGAGGTTTAAAAAACTCTATATGCCAACTCCTTTTCTAGCATATATTACAAATATTTTTCTCAGTTTTTTATTTATTATACTTGTTATGTTTTATTAACAAAAATCTAACAATAATTTATTTTCGTGTTTATGTGTTTGATGTTATTTTAAGCAAGACATTCTAGGCCTTCAATGATATAAGTATTCACCTATTTTTTTTTTCAATATTCTCATGGGGTATTTTTCCATTTAAAAATTTTATCTGGAAGTTATTTGGATATCTGTTATGATGCATGGAGTTAACTTAATTTTTCTCCATATTTTAACCAATTATCCTATCATTATTGAAATTATTGAATTATCTACTCTTCCCCACTGACATAAAATGACACTTTCACTGTTTGCTAAAAGCATACTTCCAAGACAGCATGTCTCTATCAGAGAGGTCAATAAAAGATAATAGAAAGCCTTGGAAATTGAAAACTATATAAATATATATTTGTTCATATACACATTTATGTGTGTGTGTGTGTGTGTGTGTGTGTTTAAGCTTTCTGTTGTCTTTCATTGATGGCTCTGCTAGAACCACACTGTTTTAGTAATTGTATCTTTGAGGTCAGTTGTTACATCTGGCGGAGCAAAATATTCTTACCTCTTTCCTTTATAATTTTGTTAGCACATTGCTGGCAGCTATTCTTCTATGTGAATTTGAGAATCATTTTACAAGTTTAAAAAGTTGTGCCAGGATACTTATAGTAATTAATATACTGATGAATTAAGGGGAAGCAACATTTTTTAATAGTGACTTCCCATCTAGGAAGGCAGCACATCATTCCATTTGTTTTCATCTTCTTGATGTTACACACCAGACTACCTGATGACACAGGTAGTCTGGCGTGTAATGTTGTATGTGAAAGCACAGTTCCTGAAGTCAGAAAATCTCAGTTCAAATCCAAATCAAGCCATTTATTAGCTTGCACATCAGTGAGCATTTTTCCTGCAATGACTGGAATACAGTAAGTGCTCAGTAAATGTGTGTTAAAGAAATGTTTGAATGAAATAATTCTTACTAGTAAGTGTTTTGCTTTTGCTTTTTAAAATATGCATTGCTATGCATCCTCGCCAGGTTTGAATTGTAAGATTTTTTGGATTTTGGCCATTCTAACAGGTGTGCAATAGTATCCCATTGTTTCAATTTGCAATTCTGTAGTGACAAATGATGTTGAGTATCTTTGCCTATGCTATTTGACATCTGTATGTATTCTTCGGTAAGGTTCCTGTTCATTATTTTCCCATTTTCCAACTGGGTTGTTTGTTTCCTTAGTGTTGAATTTTAGCATTTGTATATTCCGGATACAAATCCTTTATCAGATATGTGTTTGAAAATATTT
This sequence comes from Myotis myotis, assembly GCF_014108235.1. Taxonomy (NCBI): domain Eukaryota; kingdom Metazoa; phylum Chordata; class Mammalia; order Chiroptera; family Vespertilionidae; genus Myotis; species Myotis myotis. Next base: position 41,645,042 of record NW_023416357.1, read on the forward strand.
TTCCCTACCTGTTGTTTACCTTTTCATTCTTTTCACAGTTTCTTTTTAAAAGCAGAAGTGTTTCGTTTTGATAAAGTTCAACTTACCAATTTTTTATGGATCCTACTTTTAATGACAAAGCCTACTTAGCTATATCCTGTGGAAGTAACAGGTTTTGGAAGAATCAGCTTGCTCCCCTTTTTCTTCTCTTTCCTTCTTCCAGCTCTCTGTAGACTTCTCTGCCTCTCCCCAGCCTCTGACACTGGTGTCTCCGGAGCTCTGTCTGTGGCCTCCTGCTCTGAGCGATGGCATGACTTTAACTGCCCCTCCTCCATGCTGGTGTCACTCTCATGTCTCACAGACTGAGAAGTTGGGTGGCCCTGAGGCATCTCAAACGCTGCATGTCCAGCACGTAACTCATCATCCCCTGTTAGTCCACTTGACCTCTTGGCAGCCCCACCCCATTACTCAGACCCAAATCCTTGAACTCCTCTTTCGGTCCCTCCCTTGCCCACAGGTCTCAGTTAACTTTAAGACCTGTGTCTGCCTCTAATTCATCCTCTTCTTTCTGTGCCCCACCACTGCTCCTAGTGCAGGCACTCGTTATCTCTTGTCAACGTCAGCGGCTCTCAAACTTTAGTGAGCATCACAGTCACCTGGAGGGCCAGTCAATATACACAGTGCAGGGCCATGCCCAGAGTTTGTGATTCAGCAGGTGACACTGAATTGAGATTTCCCGATTCTAGTAATTTCCAGGTGAGGCTGCTGCTGCTGGTTGAGGAACTTCATTTTGAGAACCATTGGGCTAGCCCAGTGGTCGGCAAACTGGGGCTCGCGAGCCACATGCGGCTCTTTGGGTGTGGCTCTTCCACAAAATACCACGTGCGGGCACGCATGTACAGTGCGATTGAAACTTCGTGGCCCATGCGCAGAAGTCAGTATTTTAAAGAGCCACACTCAAAAGGCCAAAGAGCCGCATGTGGCTTCCGAGCCACAGTTTGCCAACCACTGGGCTAGACCACAGCAGCAGCTCCTTTCTGATCTCAGGTTTCCTAGTCTTGACCCCTTAGTAAGTGGTCGGCAAACTGCGGCTCGCGAGCCACATGCAGCTCTTTGGCCCCTTGAGTGTGGCTCTTCCTAAGCCGTAGGAGTACCCTAATTCAGTTAATAACAATGTACCTACCTATATAGTTTAAGTTTAAAAAATTTGACTCTCAAAAGAAATTTCAATCGTTGTACTGCTGATATTTGGCTCTGTTGACTAACGAGTTTGCCGACCACTGCCTTAGTCTATCCACGCTTCTACTGGAATGACCCAGCTAAATACAGGCAAACATCGGAGACACTGCGGGTTTGGTTCCAGCCCACAATAAAGTGAGTCTAATCTTTTGGCTGGTGAACAGTCTTGCCTTCAATTTGTAAAAAACACACAACATCTGTGAAGCTCAATAAAGCAAAGTGCAATAAAAGGAGCCATGCCTGCTCTAATCCAACAGTAAGCCCCAACTTCTCACCACAGCAAAACTGTGGCCTGTGTCCTGGCTCTTTCCTCTCTCACCAGCCTCATTGTCCCCGACCACAGAGCCGGCCACATTGCTTGTGGTTGTCCGCAGGAACTCTGTCCTCTGCCCTTCCTGTGGTATTCTGTAGGCCTGCGATGTCTCTCCCACCATCTTCACCTGACTCATTCTCACTCCTCCATCACAGAACTCCGGTGGGGTTTCTTAGAAGCATGCCTGAGTTCCCAGATGGCACAAAATGCATCTCACCTGAGTTCCCAATGCACCCTGCAGGTACCTCTGGCTTATTACTTACCATCATTGAGTTAATTGCAGAACGCTGTGCTCTCTGAAGGTATTTTAATGCCTTGCATACAGAAAGGGGAGAGCACGAGGCTGATCAGAATGAGCAAGTGGGAGAGCTGTAGAGCAAAATTAAAAGGGAGCTCTCACCTTCCCTCTCTCTGCGGGACAGGAGGGTGCAATCCAGCCTGTTCTCCGGCCAAGAGGAGAGGGAGCTGTGAGAGGATCCCAGGTAGGTTGTGAGTTTGAACCACTTTTTAAAGGAAATGCACTTTGGTTGAAGAAAAAATGGACTTTGGGGACTCAGTTAATCTTTTGCTGTGCTTGGGAGTTTTCTTTTTTCCTCCAGCAGCGGACACGTTTATTCTGTGTACCTTCCCAACTCGCTGGGTTTCTGAGGGAGAGGAGGAGGGCGCTGCCCTGGGAGCCCTTCCTCAGCTCAGACACATGCCCTTAAAGAGTCAGCTTCCACCCCATGGTGCTCCCATAGTCTCTTCCCTGAATATTAACAAACAATGTGTGTGTTTAAAGAAGAAATTAGACCCAGGGTGTGGCCACATTGGCTTTTGCTGAAGGCCGCGGGGGAACCGGAAGGTCATGGCACAGTGGCTAGGTGCTGGCCTTGTGGTACCTTTGTTAGGTCAGGGGGAGGGGTCACAGGCCCCTGGAGAGACCTCTCAGGGTGAGCCTGCTGGTCTCAGGGGCAGCTGTCGTGTATGCTAAGCTTCTATAAGTGTTGAGGTTTTCATGGTCAGGTGCTTCACTTAGGTTTTCCTTTTTAGGATGTGAACCATACTTCTTACGAACAATGGTTTGGAAATCATTGTTTTTGCCCATTAAGCAAAATTCTTTTTAAAAAGGAAGGCATTTACATTTTGCTGGTTCCTTCTCCTGAGTGACTTTTCAGTGGGATTTGTTGAAATGGGAATCCGTTTTTGAGGCTGATTCATTCCCCTGAAGTCCACGTGATCTGTGGAGGCGGAGGCCGATGGTTGCAGTTCACCTGTGTGTGTGGCCCTGACATACTGGAGTCGGGAAAGCCAGCGTGGTTGAATTTTTGGTGCAGGCCTAGACGTGACGGAAAGGCCGGAGTTACTTCAGGATCACCAGGGACCAAGCGTGAGACTTTCCTGGAGCTAAGCGGGGAAGACATTTAGCTTTTGGTTCTCTAAGGCAGCTCTGGCTTATCGATGATAAAATTGAGGGCAGAGGCAGGATGGATAATTGAAATCCACAGGAAATCTCAAACTCATTTTAGCAGATGGTTTCCGTCTCCTTGCCCAACAAATCTATTTACCAGAACTGCTCGCTGACCATGTAGCAGAATTGACGACTGGAATATCATCCCTCCCCACTTTTTCTCGTCTTCATTTATTGTGAAGGAGAAGGCATATAGCAGGACAGCGGAGCACCTGAAATGCTTGGGTTTTTCCATAATCTGAATAATTGCCTCCTGACTAATTAAAAAAAAAAAGGCTGCTGTTCTTTGCTTGTCTTCTATTATACAATGTAATCTTAAGTGCTTGAAGTCATCCGTAGTTTCTATTATCAGTAATACCCCTAATAAAGGAAGGAAGTTAGTGGAGGGATGTCACGTTTTGCGGTTGCCATTAAATTCCCCTGCTTTCTAAGTCAGACTCTGAGTTTGACCTTTGGAATCTGGGAATGCTGTTGTTTTTACACACTCTGGCCCCAGGGACCCTGTGGCTGAGTCATTTTATTTATGAAAGCTTCGTGCCTTTATTCTTGCATTGCATGTATGATGTAAAGCCTTTTGAAATAATCATAATATTGTTCAGGGGTTCCCCCCCCCCCCCCATCTAAAGAGAGTGCTGTCTTAGGCTTCCTTGTGCCAGCCTCCTTCGGGTCCTTGCCGTTTCATGGCTTGCATTCCAGACCATTTTTTTCTTTCCATTTGAATGCATAGTAGATATTAGGCTGCCTTCTTTTCTCATGTCCGTAGATGACATGACTGTGTTGTTTGATTAGCTCTCTCTTTCATCTGATGTTTGTGGGGAGGGGAGGGTGTCTCCATTAGACTCTGCTGGCCTCGTTTCCTGTGTCTGAATCCGGTGTCTTCTGCGTTGGTTTTTAATCGCCACTTCATTGCCAACGAGAGCACGGCCTCGCCTTTCCCACGGCATTGTTTCCAGGTCAGCAGGATACATCGTCCTCTCCTCCACTTGCGCAGGGATGCTCACTAGTGTAGTAATAATTTGTCTTCAGAAAGAACAGCCTTGTCACCCACAGTGACTGGGAGTGGGGGAGAGGGCACAGGTGGGGGCCGTTGTAAGATGGGTGCTGGGAAGCCCACCTCTGTCTACTCTGGTGCACGGGGTCAGCCGAGGGCAGCCTTCCTTGCTGGTAGCTGACTGTTGGTTGTGACAGCTGCACATACTGACGGCTCCCCACACGTCATCTTCCCCGGGCTCCTTATTGCTTAGCCAGCTCTTTCTCTTATTTACAAGTCACGTTAAAACTTACACTGAACGTCTCTTTGTACACCCACCATCTCAAGACTTTCTGGAGCAAACTGAGACACAAGTGAATATAGTAATAAGAGCATGGCCTTCCAAGTAATGGGGATCTGGGCTTCCACCTCAGCTCCAGCCTCTCGGGTGTTTTAAATTCTCTCACTATGAAGAAGTGAGATGCCGAGACTGTCACGTGAGAGGACTGCGTGGGGGATTCCTCATCCCCTCCCGCCTCCCTGAGGTGCAGAACAGTTACTTATCTTGAGCAAAGTCTCCCGAGTCCCAGCCCAGTTTCCTAGGATTTCATCTTATGTTTCAGGGAAACAATCTGTATTCTGAGGAATTTTAAATACAGCATCTTATTTTACCAAATAGAGACTTCGTTAGAAAAAAAATAGTATATGTAGGATATGTATGTAGTGGCTACTGCTCAATTAATGTTAACCCAAACATAGGAAATAGGCTTCTCCAAAAAATGAAATGCATTTTATATTTTTTTGCACTATTTAGCAGCGGTTCTCAACCTGGTGGGTCGCGACCCCTTGGGGGGTCGAACGACCCTTTCACAGGGGTCGCCTAAGACCATTGGAAAACATATATAATTACATATTGTTTTTGTGATTAATCACTATGCTTTAATTATGTTCAATTTGTAACAATGAAAATACATCCTGCATATCAGATATTTACATTATGATTCATAACAGTAGCAAAATTACAGTTATGAAGTAGAACGAAAATAATTTTATGGTTGGGGGTCAACACCACATGAGGAACTGTATTAAAGGGTCGCGGCATGAGGAAGGTTGAGAACCACTGCTATTTAGGATCTACAACAAACTAGGAGGTGTGATTCAGGAAGCACATGTACTCCTCACTGCCCACGAAAATAGATCATGAACAGTAGTTGAAGTCCCGGTATTCCTTTCCCCGGATGTATCCCTCTACAGCAGGGCCACTTGCCTCAATTGGGAATTTGTAAGCATTTCTCTGTATGGTTACAGTATATTCCTAAACTATATTTGTCTTAATATTTTAAAACCTTATCTAAGTAGCATTCTAAAGCATGTATGCATTTTAAACTTTTAATTGGATGTTTGTGAGGTTCATCTATTTTGAATGGGTAGCTCTCGTTGATTTGTTTCTGTTGTATAATATTTCCTTGTGTGGCTATTCCTCAATATATTAGTTTTCCTGGTGATGGATGTTAATGGATTATGGATTAGGCTGTTTCCAAATTTTAGTTGTAAATCTGCTCCAAATATTCTTATAAATGCCTCCTGATATGCATACCCCAGAGAAACACTCACATAGGAGTTGGATTGCAGGATATGTACTCCTTCATCTTTAATAGAAATTTCCAAAATGTTTTTCAAAATGTCTAAACCCATTTACACACCCACCAACAATGCGCAAGTTCCTGTGGGTTTCCCTTCTTGCCCATGCTAGATAGTGTTTGACTTCATAATTCCACCATTCTGTTGACTTAAAAAATGGCTGGTGTGACATAGTACCCCTTTGTCATGTAAACTTTTTATCTTCCTGATAACTAAAGGTGGAGCATTTCTTCATACTCATATTTCCTCTTCTGTGAATTTATTTTTCAGGCTTTTGCCCAACTTTCATCTTGATTGTCTTTTTATTGACTTTTTAGAGCTGCTATGTGTCCTGGTTAGTAGCACTTGTTGGTTTCCTGTATTTTAGGTATCATTTCTTGGACTCTAACCTATCTTTTGTCTCTCTGTTTTCACAACGTTTTATGCATTTGAGATTGTTTTCGGTGAATAGGAGTTTTAAACTCTAAAGTAAAATTGATCTTTTATGTTTGTATTTTGATGAATAGATATTTGAATGTTTATGTTTATGTGATAAAAAATCATATTGCCAAATTAATGTACTATTTTAAACAGCAGAGCATAAAACAAAATTTGAGGCTATGTCACCCACTGTATCTCATGACTAGGAGTAATCTTACATATGTGTGTATGGTGAGTGTGTGTGTGTGTGTGTGTGAGAGAGAGAGAGAGAGAGAGAGAGAGAGAGAGAGAATAAAAAAGACTATAAAAGAAATATTTATTTTTATTCTAATTCACAGATACTATTTGGGGAAAATAATTCATCATATGTAAAGAACTACATGTTCCTCTTGCCTAAGTGATAATCTTGTGTTGTTGGAGGGGGTATCTGGAGGAAATCCCATGGTGTCTGGGTTCAGGTATGGCTGAGTCTCAGTGAGTTTAGTTGCTCTGTTGAAATTTGTTGAATAAATGAATATGTAATAGAGTCTGATATTAACAGACATATCTACTCAGAAGAATAGATTAGTGGTTCTCAACCCTGGCTGCACCTGAGGAGACTTAAAAATACTGATGCTGGACCCCATCCTTACAGATTCTGATTTTGTTGGTTTATAATAGGACGTACTCGTTGATATATTTGAAAAGTTCCCCAGATAAATAGGACTTGTGGATCAGAGAATTGGAAGCAGGACAGTGAGAGGAGGTTCAGGCCCGCATGCTGGGCACTGGAAGGTCCATGGCAGCAGGGGTGCCAGGAGCTGCCAGGGAGTGGCCAGAATCAAAGCAAGGTGAGTGCTTGAGGCTGGTGTGAGGGCAGAGTTGACCCCAGGGGTCTGGGGCTGAGAGGAGCATTCTGGATGTGCTGAGGGCAGTGGCCTGGGAAGTGGTGACCAGGATGAGTCAGGGATATCCAGACTCGTGGTCAGTGCTGTGGCCCATCGGACAGGAAACCAAAAGGTAGGCATGGGCCCATTAACAAGACACAAGTCAAATACAATCTTTGCTTACACAGAGCTTAGAAGAGAGAAAGAGAAAGAAAGAAAAGAAAGAAAAGAAAAGGGGAGGGAAGAAAGAAAGAGAAAAAGAAAGAAGGAAGGAAGGAAGTTTGGCCTGGCAATGGAGGTTGGATGAGACACCTTGAGAGAGTTAAATATTTTAAAATCAGAGCTAACAGGGCAACAAACAGAGTTGATTAAGGGCATTTTAAAAGGCCTGTTCCTGAGCCTGAGCTGATCCTTGTTGTGAGTGAGAAGTGATCTTTACAGTAGAATCGCCCTCTCAAGAAGGCATGCTTGCCCTGAGCTGTGTGTGTGAACATTCCGTGCTGCAGGCGATTAGGAGGAAGGGGTTCCGAAGGAGAGCTGGCTGAAGTAGAGAAGATCCGGACTTGGAGCTGATCATTGGAAGATAGAAGTTATGGGACACCCTGCACCCAAACACACCTGCACACCCTCCCTTCTCCTTCTTGGTCCTGTGGCAGCCCTGTTAGCAGTAGGACAGGCTGACTACCAGTACATGAGCAGGGACTGCCAGGTGCTGGATCAGCTGTTTTGCAAAATCAGAACGGAGTCCAGGAATCCATCACAGAAAGGTGGGCAGTGCAGTCAGAATTCTCTAAATTTAGGAGCGTAATGGAAGAGCAGTGCCCTGGGAGTCAGGAAAAATGGAGTCTTGGTCATGACTCTGTTACTTGAAATCTGTGTCATCTGAGGTAATTTAATTCAATTCCATTAATTTATTGAGCAGCATTTTAGCATCTTCGAGATGCTGGGGGTAAGATTATGAAAAAGAGTCTATGTCCTTAAGAAACGCAGTCTTGCCAAAGAGAGGATGTTTAAGGGAGCAGTAAAGTCTATGCTGTGAGGTACGGGAGGGAGGAGGATCATCGGTTCTGCAGTGGCGCAGCTGGGCTCCAACAGCCTTCAGATGGGGGAGGGGCATACGAGTGCCCCTCCGGGATGAGTAAGTTATGCTGAGCAGATGGGGTAGGAAGGGCTTACTGGGGTACCACTTTTCTTCCTGAATTCTCACTTCTTCCTCGAACCCAGGTAAGTGAGCGACATTCCTGAAGCTGAAAGTACTAAGAGCTGCGGCAATTACCCCCAGAGAATGTGGTGCAGGGACAGGTGACTAGCCAACCTGAACTACCTGGTTCCTCTCCAGTGGAGATTCTGTCTTTCAGCTGCCTCCCCTGCACCAGCTGGTGCTCAACTTGGAATTCCCTCCCCATTGAAATGAGGCCAAGCTGTGTGTAGGGTTTTGGTAATATTTTTTCTTGATCATTGAGATACATTTTCCCCACTTGCTTACACTGCTGTAGTTTCCACTCATAGCAGTGTCTCTGTTTTGTTTTTGCTAAATCTGCTATTATCTATTCAGAAAGTAGGTAAACCAAATGTATGCTTTTCCTCCAAGTCATGAAACCTGCTAATCCTCTGCTCAGTAGCCTGCATTACGGTTGGTGCTACAGGATAAAAAGGGGGTTCCTTCCGGTCTCCTCTAAGGAACTGGCCCCAAACTCTCCCAGTCTTCACTTTCATAGTCTCTAATACAGCCACTCCAGATCATGTTTCTCCCCATTGTACCTCCATGCATTTGCTTATCCTATCTAATAAAAGAGAAACATGGCAATTAGCCGTACATCCGCTACCCTTGCCATTGGCTAATCAGGGCGATATGCAAATTAACTGCCAGCCAAGATGGTGGCCAGCAGCCAGGCAGCTTGAAGCGAACATGAGGCTTCCTTGCTTCAGTGATGGAGGACTCCAACGTTCCCCGCCTGCCTTGCCGGCCTCTGAGCTTGCAGTTTGAAACATTCTTACAAATATAGAAGCTAAACAAAACCCCAGAAACCTGCTTTCAGCCAGCTGGGATCTCAGAGCTGGAGTTGATACAATGTTTCGATTATAGAACCCAAACAAACCAGTTATCTGCTTTCAGCAGCAGAGGCTTCAGAGCTGGAGCCAGAGCTAAAGCTGGCCCAGAATAAAAAAAAAAGAAAAAAAGGAGCAGTTGGGAGCTTCAGTCACCTGCCAGCCTGAAAACAGCCCTCAGCCCCTCACCCAGACTGGCCAGGCACCCCAGTGGGAACCCCCACCCTGAAGGCTGTGTGACCAGCTGCAAACAGCCATCATCCCCTCACTCAGGCTGGCCAGGCACCCCAGTGGGGACCCCCACCCTGATCTGGGACACCCTTCAGGGCAAACCAGCCGGCCCCCACCCATGCACCAGGCCTCTACCCTATATAGTAAAAGGGTAATATGCCTCCCAGCACCGGGATCAGCGTGACGGGGCAGCGCCCAAACCCCCTGATCGCCCTGCGGCTCTGTGTGTGATGGGGGGCGGGGCCACAACCTCCCTATCCGCCCTGCTCTGTTCGTGACAGGGGAAGGTGCCCCAACCCCCTGATCAGCCCTGCTCTGTGCCTGATAGGGGGGAGCTCCCCAACCTCCTGATCGCCCTGCGGCTCTGTGTGTGACAGGTTGCGGCGCCCCAACCCCCCCACCCCCACGGGCCCTGCTCTGTGTGTGATGGGGTAGAGCCATAACCTCCCCATCGGCCCTGCCCTGAGTGTGAGAGTGGTGGCACCCCAACCCCCTGATCGGCCCTGCTCTGTGGGTGATAGAGGGTGGCACCCCAACCCCCTGATCCGCCCTGCTCTGTGTGTGACAGGGGGCGGTGCCCCAACTCCCCAATCGGCCCTACCCTGAGCGTGACTGAGGGTGGCATCGCAACCTCCCAATCCGCCCTGTTCTGTGCATGACAGGGGGCAGCGCCCCAACTCCCCAGTCGGCCCTGCTCTGAGCCCGACCAGGGGCTGCACCTAGGGATTGGGCCTGCCCTCTGCCACCCGGGAGCAGGCCTGAGCCAGCAGGTCATTATCTCCCAAGGGGTCCCAGACTGCGAGAGGGCACAGGCCGGGCTGAGGGACCCCCCTCACCCCCAAGTGCACAAATTTTTGTGCACGGGGCCTCTAGTCTATATAATAAAAGCTCAGCGACCGTTACAGCGGAATGACCAGAACGACCGGTCGCTATGACATTCCAGCCGCAGGGGCCACCACCACTGCAGCTGCCGAGCCCGAGGGCCCCGGGGCCAGTTGCGCAGCCATCGCCTAGACACCAGTAAAGAATGCGAAGGTGGTCAGTGTGAACATGCAGCTTGAGGTAAAGGCTCAATCAGCTGGGCACCGAGATGATCGTCACCAAGGCTGGCAGGTCAGGGCACCCCTCTCCCTGCTGCGACCCTCCCCACATGGTGCCAGTCTCGGGCAGCGGGGCAGCTTCTTCGCTCTCTGAGTTCCTGCTCTAGCGACAGCTGCCTGGCATGCCAGGCCAGAGGGTACTGCTCGGGATGCCAGGAAGGTGGCAGAGAGAAACCCTGTGGACCTGCCGCCTGACCAGCAGTCCAAGACCCGGCACCTCCAGAAACAGACCGGCTCAGAGAACACTGAGCTTGGGGGGAAGGCAGCCGCCGGTGAGGGGCCTTGCCACCAGCCAGCTCCCGGTGGATCCCACCTCAAAGGAAACTTGGTCTTTGGTTCCTTAGTTCAGTCTATCTCAGCTTAAGAGGAGCAGCTGGGCACATTTTAGGGGAGAAATAAGACTCCAAAACAGTGTGTTCTGTTCTGTGGAGATTGCTCCCCAATTGTTTTAGGTCTAAATTCTGGGTGATTGTGGGGCCTGGCTCTGCCACTGGGGTTCATGTCTTCCAGTTGGCCTGCATTTGTTGTAAGGGCCCAAAGAGAAGAAGGGGAACAAGTTTTTTGATGCAATGGATTTGACCAACAAAGACAAGTGCCAGGCTGTGTCTAATGTACACAGAGAGACACCAGCTCTGAATCCGCCTGGCCAAAGGGAGCTCAGGGCCTGTTTGCAGAGCCTTCTGGTGGTTTCTGTTTCCTTGCTGAGGACTTCCTCCCTGGGAAGCCTTGGGCCCATGCTCAGCTCCAGACCCCTCCGCCAGGCTGGCCTCACCCCTGATTGGCACCCCCTACCCCGATCAGGGGCAGGGCCAGCTGGCCAACCTCCTTTGGCCCCTCCCCAGGCCGGCCTGGCCTGATCAACCTGACCCCACCTGTGCACGAATTCATGCACCAGGCCTCTAGTCTATATATATAAAAGCCTAATATGCAAAGTGTCCCCTCAGGAGTTCAACTGATCAGGAGTTTGATCGCTCACTATGATGTGCGCTGACCACCAGGGGGCGGCATGGAATGAAGGAAGGCCCCAGCCGGCCGGCAGCCTGGGAAGGGAGGCCTCGGCTGGCAGCTGGCAGCCGCTAGGGACCCTACCTGTCTGTGAATTTCGTGCACTGGGCCTCTAGTGTTTTTCATAAGCCTGAGATTTCCTCTCCCAACCCTGTCTCTGTATCTTCCTATTCTTCATGACCTACTTGTCTGTACAAAGCCTTCCTTGATCTCCCCACCTTAAAAACCAGAAGAATTATCTCCTTTCTCTCAACTTCTGAGGGAAAATGTGTATCAACCAGAATTCTGAATCTTGCCAAACTATCCAATAAAAGCCAGTGATAGACATTTGCAGATCAACAAAGACTGAATGATTTTGCCACTCATAGATCTTCTGAATGAAGAATACCTTCCTAATTGCATATCCAGGGATCTATGTTGTCAGCTTGTGACTGGCTAAGGTGAAACTATTTACACCATAGAATTAGCAAATGCTACAAAATGGGACTATTTATTTCCCTTAAAGAGCCAGTTGATCTGAACGTGAATTGGTGGCCCTGCTACATGCATATATGTTTGTGTGGATGTCACCATGTACAGACAAATACTTGATGCCCTATGAATGTTGGACAGGCAACACTGCACTGTCGGTCAGCAGTCCTTCCTCCTTAGGCTGCTGGGAAAAGCCATGTGGTTGGAGTGGCTAGGAAGCTTGGCTTTCCATACTATCGTCCCATCCTCCTCTCCTCTCAGGGTCTGGAATTGCGTTACCTATGACCCCACCGCCTACTTGCTTCTGTGTCCTCGGCAGACTTGGTCACTTCCTGGAATCGGAGCTAATATACTAATTGAGGATGTGTGCATCTGCAGTTGCTCAAAGTTCACTTTTTGAAGTAGTGAATCTTGGCCTGGCTACACAGACATCAGTAAATGGCCTCCTGTTTCTGTTCATAATTGGCCCTTACAAATTGGTGAAATGCAGGCCAGTAAGACGCCTGTGTCAGGAACAGACTTCCGCCAACTGCTGTCTGTGAATATACCTGCTACTGACTTTCCTCCAGCCCTCAGAGCCGGGGAGGAGTGGTTCTGGGTTCTGTGGGGGAGTTGCCCTCCCTTGGGCACGAAAGCCAAGGTCAGATGACTGGGAGCACAGACTAGGAGGGAAAAGGCAAGCCAAGAGACAGGAAGCAAAGTGTGGGTCAGGACTAGGGAAGCCGGTAAACTGAGGTCCCCAAACTGGCAGTGGCGGTGTGAGTGGCTGGGGGAAGGAGATGAGCAGAGATGGGGGAGACGGGGGTCTGAGAGAGGGTCCATGAGCCTTGTGGTTCCTCTGCTGGGCTCTGCCTCAGGTGGCAGCTTCCTGCTGAGCTGGGTCAGGCAGAGGTTTCAATCCTGGCTGTGGAGAAAGTGGGTCTTTTCTGTCTTTTGGTCGGAAAACAGTATCTTCTAGACTGAGTGCTGCCTTTCAAACTCCATGTTGTCATGCCCGTGGCCATTACTGGTCTCCTACTGAGAGTACTCGGGTAAAAGTGCCTAGCACACTGCTGGGACAGAAGGGGGCTGCGGGAGGGGTCACACAGTCATGAGGTGTTTAAAATGGCGAGTGTAACTGTTCATGCCCGTATTGGTTTCTGATGAAGTATACAGGACTGCATTGGTTAGGTGTGAATTATAATTATTTTTTCAACAGTCGTTGTCTTTCTCCCAGTCCCAGCCTTCCAAAGAGACTCCCTTTTTACTTTATTCCTTCAAAGCTTTCATTGATTTCTTATATCATGTGTTTATTTTCTGCCCCTGGATGACCCCTTTCTGAGCATTTTTCTGGAGAAACCATTAACAGGTGGTGGTGTTGGATCAGGGCTTCTGTGTGGGGGATGGAAGTGAACCCGAGAGAGATCACAGGGAAAGGAAAGGGTATCCCAGATTATCATTCAAATCTACCTTACGGCCCCAGATTGGCTTTTCTTCTTAATCATTAACTTTTCAGCTTAATAAAACTCTGGCAGTTGTGCTGCTTTCAAAAGAGCATGTCTGGTTTTGACAATAAAACTGCTTTTAAGAGTGGAGCTGGGTGGGGCCGGAGTCCCAGTGACGCAGGAGGCCTGGTGATGGTCTCTGTCGTGGAATTGCTCTTGGGCTGTCCATGTACACTGGCTGCTGGTATCGGCACAGACATCTTTCAGGACATTGCTTTGCTTAGAGAAAAGGCGCATTAAGAGTGATGCGCTCACCTATCCAGTTTGGCTCAGTGGATAGAACGTCGGCCTGCGGACTGAAGGGTCTGGGTTTGATTCCGGTCAAGGGGATGTACCTTAGTTGTGGGCACGTCCCCAGTAGGGGGTGTGCAAGAGGCATCTGATCGATGTTTCTCTCTCGTTGATGTTTCTGACTCTCTATTCCTCTCCCTTCCTCTCTGTAAAAAATCAATAAAAAAAAGAAAAGAAAAAAGAAGTATAATTTTTTTTAAAAAAGAGTGATGCGCTCAACTTGAGTGTGACACTTTTGCCCACAGACCATAGTGACACACTGAAGGGACTTCTCACTGGTCAAGGGGTTTAAGGCCGTGAGGCCCTTAACTGGCTTTGGTTGCACCAGGCCTGCTGGAAGGACCCACTGCAGAGTCCTCAGACTTTTTAAACAGGGGGCCAGTTCACTGTCCCTCAGACCGTTGGAGGGCCGGACTATAGTTTAAAAAAAAACTATGAACAAATTCCTATGCACACTGCACATATCTTATTTTGAAGTAAAAAAACAAAACGGGAACAAATACAATATTTGTATTTGCATGTGGCCCGCGGGCCGCAGTTTGAGGACCCCTGACCCACTGTCTGGAGGCGCCTCGCCAAGAGAGCAGGGGAGCGAAGTTTTGCCCTCCTGAGAACCCATCACAGAGGCTAGGAGCCTTGGATGAATGTCATCAGAGAGCTCAGAGTTTTCTGCTGGCCAAAGTCTCCAGTGTCTTTTCTGCACAGATGATGCCAGCGGTGGGAGGGGAATCACCCTTACAGAATGAAAAGAATGTCAGCAGCTGGTGGTGATGTTTTGGAGAAAATTCATGCCATCAGGAGTTAAGCATGGGGGAAGGGGAAGAAAGGAGAAAGGTACAATTTTTAGTTTTCAAAAGTATAAAGTATCGGTTTTCCTGTTTGTGTTTTAACTGATAAAGATAAATGGACCTCTGGCCCTTGGGTCGTTGCGATGTCTGTGGTCCTGTGAGTTGCTGAAGGTGTCCCTTTGGACTGACAGGGGCCACCGTAGTGTGTTGAGTGTGGATAAGCTTCCAAATAGTGACTGCAGCCTCTTAGAGAAAAACAAAACTGGATCCGTGGAGGGGAGGCCAAGACCTTCAATCCAGTTGTCTAACGACAAGTCATCTTTAGAAATCCAGGCACAGTGATTAGAAATGCACACGTGGGCTTGGCGCTTGCAGCCAAAGGCAGTCAGACAGCATTGGCCGGTGAGCCCCTGAACTCGTGCCTGAGCCGTGGGGACTTGTGCCGGGCGTTTCTTTGAGGACATACAGTTGACATGCGTAATCTCTTCCTAGTAAGCACGGGCAAGAGTAAGCTGTTTATTCCTCACACTAAAGCATGAAGGTAAGAAAAGTAGATCTAAATAGAGGAACACCTCTTAAGCTATAGAAATGCTTTAGCTTCCACACTTGAGAGAAATTTTTAGTCTTCTGAATTTTCAGAATAACAGCCTCCCATGATGCCCAGCACATGGTAGGCGCCCTGTAAGTAGTTACTGAATTCAGGTGTTTCCTCCCATAAAACAGTGCATGCTTGTTGTAAAAATCCATGCATGTAAAGTAAAAATAACCCGAAATCCCACCATTTAGCATTTGGGGATATAACCTCCCAGACATTATTAGTGCACATAGAGGTATGTATCCTTTTACAAAACCAGGATGGTGTGGACATGGTGTTTTAAAAACTGTCTCCAGATCAATGAGGTGGATCTTTCTGTTTAGCATCTGCGAAGTGGCATACGTACTATCCTGTGTAAGGAAGAATTTGTCATTTCCTGTCGTTTCAGACGTGAGACATCTCATGCGCTGTCCTTTATTTAGCAGGTGTCTTCTGCGGAGGTACGCATTGGGCCCATGAGACTGACGCAGGATCCTATCCAGGTATGCCTCCATTACGCAGTAGGGGCATCGTCCCCGGAGCACATGGTTACATGAGCAGCGTCTGAGCAGCCCTTCTGGTACTACGGTAGATAGCCATCCTTGCCTCTACATACATGCCTGTACATAATACACAGTGTGTGTATATGGGTCTTGCTTGCTTTTATTAAAGTCATACTAGAAAAATCAAATTGGTTTTTTTTTTTTTTTGCAGTCTTAAAAATTGCCCCATTTTGAGTCTAAATATAATTGCATGATGGACTATGAAGGAGAACAACTCTTCCACCACAAAAGTAGTCTGCCCCAATCCTGCTGCAGCCGGAAAGGGAAGGGGCGTGCATGCTGAAGGGCGGGCTCTGCCCTGAGCCACAGCTGGTGTGAATCCTGCCTTTAACCAGCTGGGGGACCTTGCATATATTGCTCCATTTCTCTACCCAGGGCCTTGTGTGGAAAGTGGAGATAATGCCTCTCCCATAGGGAGTTATGAGTTAAATGGAATAGTAACCTAGAAGACTGCCTGGCCATGGAAGGTGCTCAGTAAAAGATAACTGTTGTTGTTGGCTGGGAAGAGAAAATGACAAAAGGCTCCCCTTTCTTGTCCCATGTGACTAGAGCCATGCAGCCTTCTGGGCTCTAACACCGAGGGAACAGCAAGTGTGCCCTCCCTCCAGCTCCCCATGGCCCCTTCAGAGACCCTTTTAGGTCATTGCTAAACCCCCCTCTGCATACACATCATCCTGGTAGGCCTAAATATGGGAACCTCCTCCTCACAAACACTGTAGCTTGTTAGCACCGGGAAGCTTGTCCTGCCCTTGGGACAAGTGAAGATGCAGCAGAGATATAAGCACATCAACCAGCATGTAAATGAAAGTGAAAAACCAACCAAGGAAATGTATTGTTTGATTTATGAGCAAATGGAAAAGAAAATAATGTTTTACCATTGCTTGGAAAAGGAAATGCAAATCTTGGGAAAGGGAAAAAAAAAACACAAAAGGAAGAGATTTAAGCTTGGGAAAATTTGATGAAAACAAAATTAGGAGCAGAGAGAGAGAGAGAAATTTACTAAAATAAACAGAAGCTACAACTGTCTGTATAGAATATAAACAAGTGGAAAATTCCAGTAATCATTCTGGGTACACGTACTTTGTAGTCCATTTTGAATAAAGGCAATGACAAGGGATCTAATAACAGTATTTATTCCCAAAGCAACTTCCAGAATATTTCTTGGGATTAGTATAGTTTTCTAGATCTGTTCGTTTAATTTTCTTACATTTTTGCCCTGTGCTTGTTGGCAGTGAATGCTCATGATAAGGAAGTCTCATTTTTTTAAAGATGTAATTTGTCAAATTGTAAAGTATTTCAAATATTCATAAAGTTTACATGTATATACCCATATGCACTTCTTTCAAATACTAACAATATACCACCCATTTGTCTGAAAATTTTTCAGAAACAAGGGACTACAGACACTGTTTAAGCCCTTATTTATCCTTTTGCCTCCCTAAGAGTAACCTCTATTTGGAGGTTGATTATGATAGGTATTTGTATATGTATTCTACACATGTATGCATTCATTCATAATATTTTTTGAATATGCTTAGCTTTATTTGAAAGCTAATAGGCTGTAGGCATCATTCTGGAATTTTTATTTAACATTGTTTTGCTGTCATATATAAGAATAGATGGTCTAATCTAAGGTCACTGATTTACTCCTTTGTTTTTTCCTAAGAGTTTTATAGTTTTAGTTCTATGGTCCATTTTGAGTTAGTTTTTGTATTTGGTGTTAGGTAGGGCTTTATTCTTTTGCATGTGGGTATCTAGTAGTTGTCCCAGCAGCGTCTATGGGATAATATTCTTTTCCTGTTGAATTGTCTTGGCACCTTTGTCAAAATTCAACTGACCATAATTATGAGGGTTCATTTATGGACACTGTCTTTTTTACTATAGCTTTGAAATGTGAGTCCCCCGACTTTCTCCTTACTTTTCAAGACTGTTTTGGCTTTGTCCTTTGCATCTTCATATGAATTTAAGGACCAGTTTATTAATTTTGGGGTGGAGGGGACCAGTTGGAATTTTGATCGTGATTGCTGTAAATCTGTACATCAATTTTGGGATTATTACAGTGTTAACAATTTTGTCTTTCCATCCATTAATATAGATGTATTTCTTAATTTCATTGGGGGAGGGGTTTGTTCATTGCTACGGTATAGAAGTACGTTTTCTTTTTGTATTTTGATGTTGTATTCTGCAACCTTGCTGAACTCTTATTAGCTCTTACAGTTTTTTGTAGATTTCTTAGGATTTTCTATATACAAAATCTGTCATTATTTCTTCTAGTCTGACTGCCTCTTTTATCTTATTTTAGTTGCCTAATTATCTTGTGAAAACCTCCAAAATAAAATAATGGTGTGCTTACTTTTATAAGATAAGGTACTTCCAGATTTTTTCTCAAAGTGGCTGTACCATTTTACACTCCTACAAGCAATCTGAGAGTTCTGGTTACTCCAAATTCTTAGTTGTATTTGATGTTTCGGTCTCTTAATTTTAGCTGATCTTGTGGGTCATACTCTCTCATGGTTAAATTTGCATTTCTTCATCACTAATAAGGTTGAACACTTTTTTGTTTGGATATTAGCCATTTCTTTATCTTCTTTTGTGAATGTTTGATTAGATCTTTTGCCTATTTTTAATTGGGTTGACTTTTTTAAAGTAATTGAGTTGTGGGAGTTTTTTATATATTCTTATTACAAGTCCTTTGTCAAATTTTGAGAATATTTTCTTACAATCCGTGGCTTTTCTATTCATATCCATAAGTCTGGCTTTAGAACAAAATTCTTAATTTTGACATAGTCTAATTCAGCACTTCTTTTATGGTCATTGCTTTCTGTGTTTTAAGAATCTTTACCTATTCCCAGGTTGAGAAGATAATTTTTCTTCTAGAAACGTTTTAATTTTAGATCTATATTCTATCTCAAGTTCATTTTCATGTATGGTGTGATATGGAGGTCAAGGCTCATTTCTTTTCCCATATTGATGTCCAGTTGTTCCAGTTCTACTTGTTGAAAAGACTATACAATCCTTACTCCATTAAATTGTTTTGATGCCTTTGTTACTGATTTTTAAATTCTCACCTGAGGATATGTTTTTATTGATTTTTGTAACATTCTAATTCTAGGGGTAATGATATCTAGTGGTGTTTGTGTGTGTGTGTGCTCCTACTGCTGACATGGCAACCATCTTAAAAAAGAATCATACTATGTTCTAGTCAGTGCCTTCATTTTTGTTTTTGTTTTTGCTTTCTTGGAGAAAAATATTCTGTTACTTCACTGGCATGTCAAAAATGTTAATTAGCTACATCAACCAGAGCCCTTAGGGCTTGGGAGGAACTTGTATGATAAGAACATTTTAGGATGTGCTTCTGAGTTCACCAGGGGAAATTTGCTCCCACATGAGGACATGTAACCCGGGCTCTGTACACCCCGAGGGAGCTGTCGGAGCGGAGTGCTGTCAGGAGGGGAACGTGGAAGTGTTAGGGAGAAGCGCAATAGGGGCTGTAGAGTATGTCTCTCCTGGTGAGTGGTGGTGACTCACAGTACAAGTCATATTTTCCATTCTTGGCAAGAAGATGAAAAATAGGGGAAATAATATGAGGCACTAGATTCGCATCAACATGATAACATCTGAAAATCAAGTGGCCTTTTCTTCATCAATGCCTGAGGCACAGTTACTCCCCCAGGGTGTAGAATCAATGTGTTTCTGCTTAGAGTGCTGTCCCCCTCCCCTCACATTGGCCTTTCCAACTGCACTGGAAACAGCCTGGCAGCTGTGACCTAAGCTTTTTCCTAGCAAGGCATCGCTTCCCTTTAGAACTCATTTTTCCATCTGTGTGGACATGGATTCTTCTGAACTGTTTCATAGTGGAGATTTTATATGTCAGAGATCATGTGGCCTCATGAGGGTCTGTTCTTCACATACTAAGTGATAGGACCGAGTCATGGAGACACTCAGGCTCAATGACTTGCTGGGGTCGCTGTTTCCCCTCCTGTCTGTCCTCACTGCTGCTACCAACTGTCCTCTACCTAACCCAGCCAGTCTGGGGGAGCCACAGAGTTGGTAGGAATTTGGGTCCTATATTTTAGGGGGTAAAAATAAAACTGTCCAGAGGAGGTTACTTAACATAATGATTACAAACAGCTCTGGGGGTCAGGCCGACCTCTGTTCAAATCTTGCTAGCTGTGTGGCTGTGGGCGAATCTCTTAACCATTTCAAGCCTCTGTTTCCATATCTATAAAATGGAGATAATGCCTGCTTCCAAAGAATGTCTGAAAGCGTTATTGCATAAGACATTTCAAGCACTTTAAGTATAATGGCTGGCCCTTCGAAAATTCTCAACCTTTACCTGTTATTAGCATCACTTTCCTAGGGACACTGAAGGAAAGCTTCCAAGCCATTTTTAGCCCTCCACTGAATTGACCCCTTATCTGATCAAATTGATCAATTCTTTAGTATTATGCGGATACAACGTACAGGATCCATACATGTGGTCTATTCTAGAAACTCCTTGTTACCCAGTTTTGCTTATAGCCCAACCAAATATTCTGAAAATTGGATGTTTAATAGTTGATATTTGTGATCCATTTGGAGATGTGTAGACACACTTTTATTTAAAGAACACTGATGATAATGAGCATTTATAGCAGGGGTCCTCAAACTTTTTAAACAGGGGGCCAGTTCACTGTCCCTCAGACCATTGGAGGGCCGGACTATAGTTTAAAAAAAAACTATGAACAAATTCCCATGCACACTGCACATATCTTATTTTGAAGTAAAAAAACAAAACGGGAACAAATAGAATATTTGTATTTGCATGTGGCCCGTGGGCCGTAGTTTGAGGACCCCTGATTTATAGCATCATCTTTAGGTTAAGGGAAAGTTAGTTTAGTCTCCACCCTTTTCCTAATTAGCCTTCACCAGAGGAAAGTTTCATTCTAACTTAGCTATCAAAGATAGATTACTGCTATCCTCGGAACAGTATTTTTCAGCACATGGCTTAAACTTGTCAAAGGGATGGTACAAGGATTCCTAGCAGAACCAGAGGACATCAGGGAGCGTCATGAAAAGCTTGCAGAGGAGGAGCTGGGGCACATGGGTCCAGCCTTCTTTGCCTCTGCTTTGCTTTGGGAAGTCACTGTCCTCATCTGTTGAATCGGGGTTCATGGAGCACCCCAGGAGTCCCTGTCGGAGAACTCCTGAGAGTCATGGCCCCTGTTCCTGTTATTGCCCCTGGGAGCCCCTAAGTCTCCTGCCGTCTGCAGCCTCTCAAACCAGAGCCCTGTCCTTCATGCTCTTGGCCTTTGGGCTGGAAGATGGTTTCAAGAAGATTTAGGTAGCATTCTCCCTGGAGATAGAGGAAGGCCCTGCATGGTTGTGGTAGTTAGATTTTAAAGGAAGGACAGGCAGCACTTGGCTTTGCACAGTTCCAATGTGCATGTATTTCAGAGTTTAATAACACCAGACCCCCAATAGCATGCTTCAAATTGTGGGACATGGTGTTGTAACTGGAAATAACTGCATAAGTAGGGACTATGCTGCTAGCTCTTCCGTCCCCACAGACCTGTAAATAACAGATGTGCAGTGTGGTCAGGGACCAATCACATCACTTCCTTGAGCATCTCTGTGATTGGTCGCTGCCCAGCTGCTAACTCAGTTCAAGCACAGACAGCAGATGTGCAGTGTTGCCACCATGTCTCCATGACCATACCCACGCCATTGCACAGAAATAGATCGTTGGAAGAGGGAATTAGCCAACAAACATGAAAGTGCAGCAAAGAAATGAAAAGTGATCATGGCAGAAGTGAATTTCTGAATTGAATGTAAATGGGATTAGAGGAGACATCGCCCCGTGTGGCCATGTTGATACTGCTGCCTTTGAGAGATTCTAGACCAGGGGTGGGCAAACTTTTTGACTCGAGGGCCACAATGGGTTCTTAAACTGGACCAGAGGGCCGGAACAAAAGCATGGATGGAGTGTTTGTGTGAACTAATATAAATTCAAAGTAAACATCATTGCATAAAAGGGTACGGTCTATTTTTCAGTAGTTTTATTCATTTCAAACGGGCGGATCCGGCCCGTGGGCCGTAGTTTGCCCATGTTCTAGACAGCTCACTGGAGGAAGTTAGTCAAAGTAAGTTTACTGAAATAAAGAAAATGGTTGTGACCAAAAGGATGAAATGTCACAGGAATTGACGCCAGCAAAAAACTGCACATTCATTAAAGGAGCGCGGGATATTTTATGACATTAGAAATACAGAGGGTGAAATGTTGGAAGCTGATCCGAACGTGGGAGTTTGTAATTCACTAAGGCATAGAACAGATTTTCATTTTGCATAGGAATTGAATTATTGAAAAGTCACAGTAGCCAGGCACACCACAGCAAGCAGGGCCACAGCGGCAAGAGGCAGGGTTGGTCAGAAGTCGGTCAGGAGGCGGAGAGCTCGAGGGGGAAATGCAGGCAAGAGCCTTTATTGTGGTTTCTGTGGGAAGGAACGGTGAAGCAGGGTAAGCAGGTTTGGCTAGTTTGAGTCATTTTAGGGCCGTCTGGGGCCTAAGGGTGGCCCCTGGCTGTCTGGTACCTGGTCCTGGAGTCATCGTGGTGCAGTGTTAGACAGGGTAAAAGAGGTGGTGGGTATGGGCTCTGATTGGTTTGCCCATGGAAAGTGCATTCCTAGCCGGCCAGGGTCAGCCAGGCTCTAGACATCAAAGCATCAGAAATACAGAAAACAAGGCATGAAAAATGCAACTCCCCACTTTCAATCAGTCTTGTAAGTTTCCATGTGAAATCCAGATTAAGTTCCTAAAATGACCCATAAGGCCTTACCAGGATCTAGCCCTGGGCTGTGAACTTGACTCTCTCCCACCCTCCAGCCTCGCACCCGCCCCTCTGTCGTGCTGGTTCCCTGCAGTTCCCTGAGCACAGCAGGCGCGCTTCCCACTGTTGTGCCCATGGAACTGTTCCCTCAGCTTGGAATGCTTTCCTTCCGACATCAACTTGGTGTACTTTTCTCTTTCCTTCAGGCATTTGCTTGTCCGTTGCTTTCTTAGTGAAACCTGCCCTAACCACCTACTAATCCTGCCAGCAACAAGCCGCTCTTTTTTTAAATTTGTTTTCTTTATTGATTAAGGTATTACATGTGTGTCCTTATCACCCCATTGTCCCCCCCCCCACACACACACACACTCATGCCCTCTCCCCCCGGTGTCTGTGTCCATTGGTTATGCTTATATGCATGCATACAAGTCCTTTGGTTGATCTCTCCCGCTTACCCCCACCCTCCTCTGCCTTCCCTCTGAGATTTGATGGTCTGATTGATGCTTCTCTGTCTCTGGATCCGTTTTTGTTCATCAGTTTATGTTGTTCATTATATTCCATAAATGAGTGAGATCATGTGATACTTACCTTTCTCTGATTGGCTTATTTCGCTTAGCATAATGCTTTCCTTGTCCATCCATGCTGTTGCAAATGGTACCAATTCCTTCTTTTTTACCACAGCGTAGTATTCCATTGTGTAGATGTACCACAGGTTTTTAATCCACTCATCTGCTGATGGGCACTTAGGCTGTTTCCAGATCTTAGCTATGGTGAATTGTGCCACTGTGAACATAGGGGTGCATATATCCTTTCTGATTGGTGTTTCTGGTTTCTTGGGATATATTCCTAGAAGTGGGATCACTGGGTCAAACGGGAGTTCCATTTTTAGTCTTCTGAGGAAACTCCACACTGTTCTCCACAGTGGCTGCACCAGTCTGCATTCCGACCAACAAGCCACTCTTGACCCCTCACCTTGCTCCACAGATTTTACACACTGCTTATCACTTTCAATAATCCATACCATTTGCTTACTTATTGTGCCTATTGTTTATTGCTTGTCCCTCCACCACTACACCGAAAGGGGTCTTTATTTCATTCATGGGCACTCAGGAAATATTTGCTGAATGATGACATTATTGTTCTGAAAGTGGAACTATCCAGTTTTTTAATGACACGTAAGACATGGGATTTTAATACCTGTAATGATGCCCAACATGGGAATGCAGTTGTGTTCTTATTGGATTAAATACTGAGGCGCAGTGGTATAAAGGAAGCATAAAGTACTGGGTTTCTTGCTTAGCAACCCATAAATCAGCCAGACCACTGAGAGACAAGAAGTTTTGTCACCATTTCTGACTTTTAGGCTCTGCATATCGAGTTTCTCATGTTAATAGCATAGTTCCACAAGTAAAGGGCTATTGACTTTTTGCACGAAGCAATTTATTCTACCTGGTGTTCATTGCAGCTCCCTTGGTAATAACTTCGTGTGAAGGTTTTCTTTTCACTATCAGAATCCACAAGGCTGTGCCCTTCACTTCTCTTGGAAGAGTCACCTCCCCCTTCTTCCTAGAAGTAGCTCAGTGGCGAAGGTTTTTCAGGAACACCCTGGACTGAGGAGGGACTACCCTTGCCTAGAGAGGGCCCGTAATAAGTGTGGCTGCCTTGTGATTTCAAGCCACATGCTAAGAAGGAAATGTCAAAATCATACTGAAAAGTATTTTTCTGGAGCATGGCTTTGAGAAAACAGGAAGTGATTCAGTGTAAAACTGATGACATTGATGATACAGTCAGGTATTTAATGATGGTAAGGAATTATTGGAGAGGTTTAGGTATGAAATGGTATTGTGGGTTTTAAAAATTTTAATTATATTTTTTCCATCACTCTCTATACCCTCTTCCACCTCCACTCACCCCCTGCAATCACCACACCGTTGTCCATGTTCATGAGTTCTCTGTTTTTTCTTTTTTGTTTTTGAAAAGAGTCTTTGTGTTCAACAGACGCATATGGATGAAATGATAGGATGTGGGAGATTTGCAGAGTAAAACGAGAGTTGGGAAAGTGGGTTGGGCAGAGGTACAACCAGACAGGCCAGGAGCTGGTTGTCGCTGAAGCTGGATGATGGGTACAGGAGATTTATTATACTGTTGTTTCTGTTTTTATATATTGCCAATTTTCAATTAACAAAACATGTTTAAGATATAGTTGTAATGGTAGGACAGTATTTCTTTTTCTGATTTTAAATGAAACATACTCAATATTTCATCATAAAGAATGATATTGGCTATTGCCTTAAAGGGTCTTCAAGTTAAGAAACTACCCTTCTGTTCCTCATTGTTTAAGCCAGAAGTGGATACTGAAGAATAATAAGTGCCATATCATGAGGTTATTATGTTTTTCTTGTCCTTTTTTTTTGTATTTTAGAGGATGTTTATTAAAGCTGGGGACAGTGAAACAAGGAAGAGCCTAGGATAACAAGAGAGGGACTAGGTGGGGAAATGAGCCTAGGCTGGGCAGCTTTGGCTCACTAAGAAGTCAGAGAAAAGGGAATCTTGGGGAAAGGTCTGGAAGTTGCCCTGGATGAACTGCTGCTGCCCATTGCTGCCCTGGTTGCAAGTCTGGTGGGGTCCCTTAGAGTTTAGGAGATGCATGGCTGTGGAGGAAGAAGAGAGGGAGGGGAAGGGGTGGGCGTGTTCCAGGGGAGCAAGAGCACACACTAGGATCTTTTATTTATTTATTTTTGATTTTTAGAGAGAAGGGCGGGGGGGGGGGGGGCGGGTAGGGAGAAAGAAAGAGAATCACAAATGTGAGAGCAGAACCTTAATCAGCTGCCTCCTGCATGCGCCCTACCAGGAGTCGAACCTGCAACCTGGGCATGTGCCATGACCAGGAATCAAACCAGCAACCTTTTGGTGCATGGGACTATGCCCAACCAACTTAACTACTCCAGGGCACGACCTTCGTTTTGAGGGGTTTTAAAGGCTAGACATTTAGGTCTTAGGGGAGGTATCTCAATAGAACATTCATCAGTTTTATGCTGTTGTACCAAAATGAGATTTAGTCTCTTAACTTCATCTGTCCTTGGGTGTGATTGGCAAATGGCACTATATGTGGTTTTTTAATTAGACCTGTTGTTGTGATGTAGTCTTATTCATACTAATAGTAAATGCCTCTTGCATTTTTCAGAAACCTCTACAAGTAGTTATCCTTTCATGCATCAAATATTTACTGAGCAGCTAGTAATAAGTGCCAGCCCATTGCCGGCACAGGGGTACAGCAGGGAAGGAGATTAGGTAGGTCTTTGCTGACCCGAAGCTCAATTCTAGTGGAGAAGATAGACTGTAAGCAAATAAACAAGTGAACAAGTTCAGGTGATGGCAAGGCTGTCTCTGGCTTCTGGCAGGCAGCAGGAGAATCTGGGTCTGGGAGCCTGGGGAGGAGGAGGGGAACATGGTGTGCAGTACTGCCACCTTCTTTTCATTGGTGGAACTGCGCCCAATTTGGCTCCATCACCTCCATCACTTTCACGGTTTTGAGTCCCTTTCCTTTCTTGTATCTTTATATGGATTTAAGTCTCAAGTTCAGAGAGGTGGCCTCCAGGTACCATGAGGCAAACACCACCTGCACCAGAGCCAAAGAGGTGTAGATGTGAGCCAGGGTCTAACCCAGGGGTGGGCAAACTTTTTGACTAGGGCCACAATGGGTTCTTAAACTGGACCCAGGGCCGGAACAAAAGCATGGATGGAGTGTTTGTGTGAACTAATATAAATTCAAAGTAAACATCATTACATAAAAGGGTACGGTCTTTTTTTTTTTTTTAGTTTTATTCATTTCAAACGGGCAGATCCGGCCCGCGGGCCGTAGTTTGCCCACGGCTGGACCTGTGCTAATTATCCTGTTAATAATTTCACTACTTGATCTGTTTAAAGACAAAGCCTCTTGGGAAATTAAAAGTAAGTAACCACCAGCCTGATTGAGCACCTATTCTGTGCTCATTCAAGTCTCACAACAGGCCTGGGTGGCACTGCTGTTCTCACACCTGACAGAGGAGAAACGGTGGGCCCCAGAGAGGAAATGCTTGTTCAAAGACACCCGGGAAGCTGTTGGAGGAGCTGGGATTTGAACCCACTCAGCTTCCCTCCAGAGGCCTGTTTTTAATGCCGTCTCTAAGGATGATGACTGCTGTTAAGGTGCCCTTATCTGTGTGTTCCAGGTTTTGCTGATCTTTGCCAAGGAGGACAGTCAGAGTGATGGATTCTGGTGGGCCTGTGACAGAGCCGGTTACAGATGCAATATCGCCCGGACGCCAGAGTCAGCCCTTGAGTGCTTCCTG
This sequence comes from Myotis myotis, assembly GCF_014108235.1. Classification (NCBI taxonomy): domain Eukaryota; kingdom Metazoa; phylum Chordata; class Mammalia; order Chiroptera; family Vespertilionidae; genus Myotis; species Myotis myotis. The sequence continues at coordinate 41,671,613 of NW_023416357.1, forward strand.
GATAAACATCATGAAATTATTGTGATTGATCACAGACAGGCTCGGCACTTTGATGCAGAGGCTGTATGCAGGTACCTTCCTTAATCTCATATGCTTCGTCGATGTCCACTTAGCCTGAAATGAGCTCATTTGGAGGTGTCTTTAGTTCCATCTCATATATTTCTAAAATATGTGTTGATGTTCCTAAGCTGTATATTCAGCTTTCTGTGATAAAAGCTGTCGCTCCACCTATAGATTTATCACACCTTTTTTTTTTTTTTTTGCATTTGAATTCCTATGTATTTAGAGGTGTGAGCTGGGTGCTACTGAAAACTGCAAGATTTTCCCTCCTGAGTTTTTGCTCATGTTTCACACACAAAAAAATCACATTAAAATTCACACAGTTCTTATTATACAGATATGGTTTGGATGTAAACCAGATACTTTAATCTTAATTATTCTGCACCAAAATGAGCATCAGAAATGTGTGAAATATACATTTTCCCCTGCCTGACACAGATGGGTGGATCCTACAGCAGTCACAGGGCGAAGGCAGCCACTTTGCAGCTGGAGAAAACCTTCCAGGGACCCACACCCCCACTTGTTTACAGAAACGCTTGCTCCGGGGAGGAGACGCATGCCTGATCGTAAATAAACGCAGCCCTCAGCGTTCGGGCTGGATGAACCGATCCCTTTAGCAGAAGTGGAATGCTTTGAAGCGAGACAGGAAGAGGTCACTAATTAAATGCTAGGCCAGGGCGGACTCCAGTTACATAGGGAGCTGGAATTTTCTTGAAAATAGTAAATGGCGTGAAAGGTAGGGCTATGGCTTCTGAGAGCCTTGGGTACCCTGCCGAGAAATGAGGGGAAGCTTCTCATCACAGGCATCGAAGGAACCTATTTTAAAATGTCTTAGTGGTCTCAAGTAATTTTATCTTCCTGCATAGGAATATTTGCCTATTTATTATGTATATTAATAAAATGTATCATAAAATATTTGGAGGATATTTTTAGTGATTAGGAACATTTCTCCTTTTTAAATGATTTTCAGGATAGAATTGGGTCCTTGGTAATTAAGTATGTCTTCTTTCCCTTGTCTTAACTGATTTTGTGGTAGATACGACAGTCCTTTGTGCATACATAGATTGATTTAAGATGAGCATCTGGTGTAAAAAGAAGGAATTAATAGGAAGAATTCTTTTTAATTCAGGCAAAGACCCATTTTAGCAGAATAGCATTACAGTCTTCCCGGAATATAAAGACATGGAGTTCTGTTTCCTAACAAGTGTACGTCTGTCTTGGCAGCACAGAAAAGCAATGGGAGTCTGCAGTGCAGAAGCCGGTGCACGCCTGCTGGTGTGCTTCCCACTGTCACTGTCACGTTGAGGGTGCCCCGATCCTGACTGCCTGACTGCCAGGACGTGGTCCCTAAGATGAGCTGGGGACATGCTCCCAGCGAATGTGCACTCTCTTGTCATCTGTGGTCCAGGATCCCTGGCTTTTGAGCTAGACTGGATCTTAACACACTTCCTTGGACCCCTGTCCTGTCGGTCCCCAGGCTCCCCCTTAGTTCTCTCAACCCGGAAGAGGCCCAGGTGCCTCTGATCACACCAGCTCCTCTGGAGGACTGAGAGGGAAGAGGAAAGCAGCCGGAGGCAACCCCCAAACCGGAAGCCAGTCTCAAAGAAGCTAAGCACGTGTGTGCTCCAGTCCGGTTATGTTCATAGCAGAGTTTGAGCCTCTTGCCTATGGCCCACCCCTTTGAATGTAGCCCAGAAGGTACTCTTGATGCCTCATTGGGGAGGAAGAGGCTGCAGGAAGGTGAGAAGTGCTTGGTGTTTCCTGAGATGAGAGCTCACCTCTGAAACACTGTGCAGTTTTTTTTCATTAGGTGCTAACTGGTACTTCTGCTGAGAATTCAACCGGCTTCTAGGTAGAGAATACAGGCAGCGTCACTTCACCAGGCCTGTCCTGTGCGCTGCGCGGGGAGTCGCCTGTGCTCACATTGGAGGCTGTTGGTGACTTATTCCTCCTGCCTCCCAGGGCGCTCAGACACTGTCTGCCATTCAGCTATTTATGCACCAGGGGAGCCCGCACTTCCAGGAAGACAGCAGCTGGTCATTTTCTCAAGCCTTCTACCCTCACAGAGGGAGGCCTCCAGGAATAGGAAGCGGGGAAGGTACATTTCTGAAAAAGGTTAGGAAATTCTGGAGTTGAAGAGGATCAAGCAGTAGGAGCTGGCTCTCCCCGGGAGAGCGGTAGTGCAGACATGTTAACATGGAGGGGACCTGAAATCCCAGCAGCTAGAAAGAAAACTAATCCATGTGGTTTCACAGATTATCGGGAGCAGCCCTAACGCTTCTGTTCTTGGAGGTGGTGGCTCTCTTTTGAACCGTATTGAAATAACCAGAGGCCAGAGCAAGGGGATGGGTCAGAACAAGCATTCGTATTTATACCAAGATTTGAGTAGGTGGCACTTTATTAACAGCTCACCCAGCCCTGGTCGGTGTGGGTCAGCGGTTAGAGTGTTGGCCCTCGGGCCGAAGGGTCTCAGGTTCAATTTCTGGTTAAGGGTGTGTAGGTTCTCTGTTAAGGTTGTAGGTTCCATCCCGGCACCCAATGGATGTGTCTCTCTCATGTTGGTCCCCCCGCCCCCCCCCCCCCACCTCTCTCTCTCACATTCTCTCTAAAAAAAAATCAATGGAAAATATATCCTTGGGTGAGGATAAAAAAAAAAGTTCACCCATTTCATGACCCCTGACCAGAATGATCCAGAATCATTCAAAACACATTTCCTAAGAAGACTCCCCGACCTCTAAAGTCTACATCCATACGTGTTTTAATCCTGTTACGTTCCTAGGGAATAAACTAACTATATGCAGGTGGTGACAGTTGCCATGTTGCAACATTTCTCAGCCCCAGTCGTTTAAAGTATTGGAGGACAAACAAGGGTACAACTGGGAAATCGGGGTGGGTCTGTGAACCATTTAATACATTTCAGTCTGCATTTGTATAGCCAGCTGTCAGCAAGCACTTTCATTTTTCTGAACTAACTACTATTTTAAAAGAAAAAAGATCCAAACCAATTACCTCCCCAAGTACAAACTGATAACTAGAGAATTGTAAGACTGCCAGTTTTTTGTGGGTTTTTTTTGCAGAGTGGAATTTCAGTCAGAAAACATGGAATTTAAGTGGGATTTGACGGTTTTTAAAGTGGAAAATTGGCAGATCTGACCTATTGGATAATTGCCTGGGAGTTAAAAAAATTTTTTTTTAATAACACAAAGATCCACAAGGACATCTTTCTTTGTTGTCTTTCACATGGACTTTTTCTGTTTCTTGTTTTTTTTGGTTTAATAGACTCTGTTTATTAAAGAAGTTTCAGGTTTACAGGAAAATGGTGCAGGGTACAGACTGTCCCTACAGCTCCTCTATACCCCCTACCTCCAGTTTCCCTTATTAACATCTGGCATTTGCGTGGGCTGTGTTGCAGCGTTTTTCAGTTACAGTTGACATTCAATATCGTGCTAGTTTCAGGTGCACAGCATCGCTGTTCTTTAGGAGAAGATTCGATGTGCCGTCTCCAGTGTGAAGCGGCTTCACATGGATTTAATGGAGCACAGCCGAGGTCACCTGGTTTGACTTGGCACCTTCTTGTTGCAGGTCGATCCGGGCCACGAATCTCGCGGAGCACACGGTGATCCTCGCGGTGGTTTCACAAGCGTAAGCTCACCTCCCACCCCTGCTGGAAAGCGTCCCGTTCTTGCCGAGACATTTGTCTGATGTCATCCAGTCTCAGAGCTGGAAAAACAATGGGCATGTCCTTGGCCCCACAGCAGCAACCTTCCATCTTGCTTTGGGAGCTTTCTTTGTTTTGCAAATTTCTGGATATATTGAGGTTTTTCTCCCAGTCATATCGAATTGCTGCTGCAACATACACATCTCAGGAAAAAATGGTTACTTCATTCTATGCTGGAAATGAATGCAAAATGTGTGAAGGAGATCTGGAAAGAACATGATTCCAGCTTATCTTTTTTTTTTTTTTTTTTTTCTTTAAGGAAAAGAGATGGGAGAGAAAAAAAAGAATGCTTGTTTTTCACTTAAGAGGAAACAAATGGTAGCGTGAGAACAAAGAGGCACTAAATCCACTGCAAGAAAAGGGATGTGCAGTTTATGTTTTGGGGCAGTTCTGTGGCTAGGAGCAGGACTAGGATGCGTGCCAATGCTGGAAGGCAGGAAAGAGGAATTAAGCTGTAGGTACGAGATTGTGGGATAAGAAACGGCTCTGCTGGGTTCCTTGTCTGAAATGGCCAGCACTTAGAGTGAAAGATCTAGAAGGAAACAGTTGTTTGTACAAGCCACAGTGGTTGGAATCTTTGCAAGTATCAAATGTTATAGTCAAGTAATGGCCATCATTAGCTTCGGAGAGAATAAAACCTTAATTAGGGCCCAGGATCCCTGGACTAGGACCCATGTGGCAAATGGCACGGATTCTGCAAGGAAGGAGCTGACAAGCCAGCAACTCGGGAGGGTTTAGGCCCTCCCCCAGCCAGCCCGGGGCAGGGGAGAGCTGAAATACTCCATTCCAGAGCCAAGTCCTGGCTTCAAAGTTTTGGCCTAACCAAAGACTTCTACTGACCTGGGGCTCCTCGCGTCTCTTGTTCAGAGCTGTGTCTTCACTGTGAGACCTGCCATGGGCTGTGGAGCAAGGCAAGTTCAGAAACTGTCCCCAGTGGTTCCTCGCCACTCGCCACTCGCCATGCTGGGGGGCGATGGGGCCTCGAGGGGAACGAGGAGGAGGAGAGCAAAGATGCGCAGTCGTCCTTGTTCAGCCCTTTGGCTTGTGTTTTATCTGTGGGGACTCTGAGGTCCTGGGCATGGATGCCGCATGGGCACCAGTCCCCACAGCGTTCCCCCAGTTCTGAGTTTGTCCCGCTCAGCATATGACTTAGAACATTGTTAATACCTTTAGAGACCATTTTGTGCCCGTCCTGATTTATCAGTCCGCCAAGGAGAACCCCGAGTTCCAAGAGAAGGAGCTAGGGAAGGCGGCCCTCCCCGCAGGGCGGGCTCAGCTACAAGTAACGCCCCAGATAAGCACTGGGGTTTCCTTTCCTGTGTTCTATCTGCTCCTCCACCCAGTCCCCTCTATTCCATTCTCCTCCCCTGTTTTCCAAGGTGTATTCTCCACGTTACTTGCTGGCTGTCATGATGGTGCCAAGCCCTGCATGTCTGTGATAACCCACACCTTGTACTCAAACTGAAGTTCTGAGACCCCACTGTAGACTCAGAATAGGAAACCTTCCCATGAAATGAGTGGCAATAATCAGGTTTTGTTTTCTCTTCTTCCTTTCTAACTCGGCATACCTGATGACACATCCTGCCCATTTGGTTATTGGCTGCGGCAGCTTAGAATGCCCGTTGCCTTCCTGGAGTTGAGAGTTGGACCCAGCGAGGTCCTGCGGGGTGGGAGTTGTGCTTTTAGAAGGGTTGGGGACGGCAAAGAGGACAGTAGTCTCTGGGATGAGCATTGCCCCTACTTGTCCCTCCCTTGGTGGGACTGCCCCATACCCTTGCTCCAACTCCAGCGGCAGCCTCGAGTGGGGGACAGCCACTCGCGTGTGCCTGCAGCCATGCTCTCAGGCACACGGCTGGAGTTTTCTCTCTACCATTTTGTTCTTTTTGCATCTGGACGTCAGGTGTGGGAGTCAGGGTCCTTGAAGGCAGGTGTACCCGTGGGCACATGCTGGCCAGGAAGCCACTGTGAGAGCCGGCGCCCCGCTCGCCTCATTGCGCCCTCTCCGTGTTCCGGTGTGAGGAGCCCTGGCTTGTATCTGTTGAGTGACCACCTTTTCTGCTTTTCTGCAGAGCGGGCGACCGTGAAGAGGCCTCAGTCCTCCCTCTTCTGCACGCAGGCTTCAGCAGGGTACGTAGCCGCTGGCCGGCACCTTCCTCTGGTGCAGGCGCTTCTGCTAATCCTAACTCTCCCAGCACCGCCCAGGCCAACATCCATGCATAACCCTAAGCCCCAGGGCCGAGGAGGGAGGGAGGGAGGGAAGGAAGAAGGGAGGAAGGGAGGGAGGGAGGGAGGGAGGAGCTGTTCTCATGGGATGATAACGGGCAACTGTTAGTTGGACGTCTTTTCCTTTTTCTCTCTTAACTTCATATATCTTAGCCACTGATACGCAATGACATAAAAACACATCTTAGGTCAAAAGTCTGTCGTCCCAAGGTTCTCTCGTTTAGTCCAGTTGGCTAGATTCATCGTGTGCATGTGATTATGTGTAGGTGAGTCCACTGAGTGGGCACCCAGGCCTCGTGTTGGTCAGGGCTGGTCAGAGCGTATGCCCAGGGCCAGGCCCAGGACGGCCACCATATCCTGTGAACTCCTGGTTTAAATCCTAAGTTATTTGAGTGACTACATGAATCAAACTGTTATTCAACTTAATAATGAAGATTGATTCCTGCAAGGAGACTTACCAACAAACTAAATGCAGGCTTCCCTGGCATCTCCAGGTCTTTTGATGGGAGTAATCGGAATCTCAGATAGATGGAGCCATGCATCCTTTCCTTCAAAGAAGGACATTGCCCGTGCCTGTGAGCTATGAAAATTCCTTTGGGTGCTTTAGGGAATGGTACCCTGCAACCCCTAGTTTAAAAAACAATCCCGTCTTTGCGGTAGACCACAGAGAAGCAGAACTTGAAAAATCACCATGTGCAGCAGTTTTGTGCTTTGGCTGTTTCCTGCGTCGGTGTGGAGCGGAGTGCTCTGTGAAATAGTCAGGTAGGGCAGCGGTTCACATGTGTCCTAGGAATGAGTGCTTCTCGTTAGCGGTATCACTCACCTCGCTTTCATCGGGTCTCAGAGGCCGGCATTTGGTTCTGAAGGCTGTCCTCCACACTGTATCTTAGTGAGAGTGCAGAACAGTGCTTCTGAGTTCTGCAAAAGGAGTGTTGGTAGAGAAGCCTGGACTTCTTTTCTTCACTTACAATGATCATTTTCTGAGAAATAACCTAAAATCACCCACAGGTGCCATAGGGGTGCAGTGGGTTTAAGGTTGAACACCCACTGCACCCCAGCCCAACACGGCCCTTGACGTCTGAGGCGGGACGTCTTGGAGTGTGAGCACGCAGGTTCTCCTCACGCCCTGGGACCGCATTACTAAGGACGCCGGCGACACACTGTGGGTGACATCCTCCGGGCCCCCTGTAGCTGCTGTCGGATGTCCTTTGGGGATTTCGCTTTCAGTTCAGTGTTCCTGCCTGTGACTGGTATAGATTGTCATTTGGAGTGATGCTGGCAATTGCACATCTACTCACAGGAAAGCTTGGGGAAAGCAACGGGCCCTCTTTGGGTGCAACGTGATTAAATAAATTTAGGAGGGAAACGTTTCGTGCTTCCTTTTTTACATGCTTTATAACCTGTCTGTGCTGCTCTAGAAGATTTCGTTGCCCTCTGTCCAGATATGGCGATGCTTTCTGCCGTCAGCCTTGCTGAATAAAACCCAAAGTGGGAGCATGAAACACGAGACCTGTCAGGGACACCTGTGTTCTTTCGTGCTGGTCTGATCGAGGCCTTTGCCGGCTAGGTCAGGGTGCCCCCACAGAGCTGGGGCACTTTCCCAGGGAAGCACATTGCACCTACCAACGCTTTCCCGCCTGAGTTCCTGTGAAACAAGATCAGCTGAGATTACTCTCCTGGTGGCTGCCCTCCTTTTTTGGGCAAAACCTTGTCTTTAGCAACACTCTACCCAAGCACCCATCCAACTATGCCAGCGGTTCTGCCTTCCGGGAGGTGGTTTCCCACCTCTGAGTTGTTTTGATTGTATGAACTCATCTGGTGAGACTCAGCCTGTGTTGCTAGCCGATTGGCCAGTGCTTCAGACGCTGGGTCCCTGTGTCGGGATCCGGGAACACACTGTGTCCTGGATATTCCACAGCAGCTCCCTGAAGCCTCTCGCTGCGCGTGAGGGGCGGCTGCGTGGAGCTCCGTGCACTCCGAGCCTGTTCGAAACCAGTGCCTTCGCGAAGGCCAAGTGCAGCTGTTCTTATATCAGCCTCCGCGTCCCTCTTTCTCTCTGAAATGGTGCACAGTCCGCTGAACAAGTATTCCTGGAGCACTGACATGTGCGTGCTGCGCGAGGCCTGCCGGTCAGACACAGTCCTCCCTGGAGCGGCTTCCTGGGGAGAGATGGACAGCTAAGATTTAGTATTAGTTCAGCTCCGTTCCGGGCAACTTAGTTCATCCTCGTCTGCAAACGAGAGGCTGGATATTGTCTTCATTTTTGCAGAAGAGAAAGCAGGTGAAGTAGCTTTGCCAGAGCTCACACTCGCTGCAAAGTCAAAATGCCAGCTCCGCGCTGGGCCCACTAAAGTGGTGTTTCTCAAACTGTCTGTGGGCCTAGTGTGCCGAACGCTCTCAGCAGGTCTTCCTTGGCAAAGGCTTCTGTGGTCGAGTCAGTTTGGGAAATCAGTGAGGCCTCCTCCCCCTCCCTGCAGCCCTGAGCATGCACAGCCCACGTGGGCAGCACGGCGCCCGGGCCTCCTGGAGCTGCAGGGCCTGTGCTGAGGAAGCCAGCCCACATTCCTGCAAGCGGGCCCAGGAACCCGAATTTTCAACCAAAGGCCCAGGAGAAGGATGTTGAAGTTGGAAGACCACCGCTTTTCATTCACTCAAATCATTTCAGAGATAGGGGTTCACTACACTCTTGAAAAATCCCCTAAGGATAAGGCACTGGCATCTCCCCTTACCTTTAGTCCACAAAACACCAAGTACCAATTATGTACGAAGTGCTCCAGTGTTTAGAAACCATCACCAACAGAAAGCTGTTTGTCACTGCAATGGGAGTTCTTAGGCTTAAAGAAAAGTCAAATATAAAAAATCATTTCTTAGGTAGGAAAGTGAAAATGTCACATGGAACACGCAAACGCACAACACACTGAAAGCCCAGGGGAATGAGCCAAGTTAACAACAGCTGGAGCTTGTGATACTATCAGCGATTTGGGGCTTTTCCTTTATGTTTTCTGTACGTTGCACACTAAAATTAATGTGCATTACAGTTATAACTAGACATAGACAGGCGTGACCCGTCCAGAAGGTCATCCTGAACCCAGCATGTTTAACTTCACCAAAGAAAGGGAAAGTGTTTCCTTCCTGTGTGTGTTCATGGCAGAATCCCCTTTCCTTCGCCCCTCCCAGCTTCCACCTGCAACAGTGGGGACCCGTGGCACAGAAAGTCAGGGCTTCAAAGGTGCTCCCCAAGAAGAAACCAGTCACACTAGAGAGCGGAAGTGTGTGTGTGTGTGTGTGTGTGTGTGTGTGTGTGTGTGTGTTGGGGGGGAGGGGAGACGAGGGAGGAGAGTGCAATGGGCACTCAGAAGATGAGGAAGGAAGCAAAGAAGGGCCTCTCCCCTCGAGACCATTCAGAGTGTGGCACGCACCAAACACGTCCAGTGTTGGCTTTCAGAAGACTTTTATTTTATCCTTTTATTCTTTATTGTTTAAAGTATTACATATAGTATTACACATGCCTCCTTTTCCCCCCAGTGACCTCTCCCTGACCCCCTCTCCCACCCCAGAAGACTTCTACGAGTGCAATATAAAGCACAGGTGTTTCTGCAGTTAGCAAGGTTGCGTTTATTTTCCTGTCAGTATTCATCATGAAGTTTTCCCGCCTTTGTTACAAAGGGGGTTAAGCATACAATAGCCCATGCTGTGTTGAAACAGGCCTTTGAAACACCTTGACAACTGTTGGATTTCATCTTACCCACTAGTTGTCTTACGTAACTGAGTAACTTGGGTAGGGAAAACTGTTACGCTTCTTTATTTGACTCTTAAAGAAGTAATTGCATCTGTCTTACGTGTTATATTTACTTTCTTTTCAGAGATTTGTGGAGAACAGCAGCATCATTGCCTGCTATAATGAACTGATTCAAATAGAACATGGGGAAGTGCGCTCGCAGTTCAAACTCCGGTATGTAGCCCGACAGGACGGGACCCGGGGTGGCAGCCCTGCAGAGGAGCCAGGGTCCTGCGCACAGGCTCCTGGTCAGTCACAGGGACTGTGAGGCCGGTAAACAAGTAACGGTAGCCAGTGCAGCAGAATCTAAACTGAGAGCCCTTTGTTATCAGGAAATAAATTAGAAGCATTTCTTATTTTGGCAGCATTTTCCACTATTTGCAGCAGTGTTAAAATTATATCCTGGGAAAAGTACGGTTTCATTTTTGTACAATTAGGTCGAGATTAAGAGTAGCCTTTCAGGATTACTTTCTACTTACTACTCTCAACATTTGTAAATTCCTCCATGGATTGTTACGGATAGGGGCAAACCAATGGCCGTATTTATTATGCTAACCATAATAATTGCTATGTAACCGCGATAGCGATTTCACGAAGCCCGTTTGAGGCCTCCAAGCATGAAGTATCTTGAAGAGGCTGATTTCAGGTCTCTAAGCAGGTATAGGGTGCTTTAAAAGCAGGCTGCTCTCTGGTGCTCGCTTCTGGGATGGGGTTGTCTGAGGGTCTGGCCAGAGCTCTGGGCTGTGGGATGCTCTGCTCCCGGGGCATCTTGGGAATGCCAAGGGCCTAGCTCATGCCTGGTCTGGCTCAGGCTCCACTCCAGGGTACTCTCAGGACCCTGTTTTTTCAACTTGCCCCCCTCAAGCAGAGAAAGAGGAGCGGGCTGTGGAGGCTCTCCCCAAACTATGGTCCTCAGTGGCTCGAGGCCGTAGGATGCCAGAAAGTCCCAGCCTGGCTTCCCCCTCTGGCCAACTGCAAGGTCAGGAGGGTTTCAGGCTCAGCGAAAACTGAGAAGGCATCTCACTGTAATGCGTATACTTCTTTTTATCTTGACGACTGAATTTGCATTGAATGGGGACCAAACCCTTTCAAACTTAATTTTTCTCTGACATTCTCAGTCTCCTGGGAGTAAAATGTATTCGCGTAAACCCACAGAGGCAGGTCCTTCTGGGGCTCACCTGGGCAGGGACGCTCCTTTTTGGTCGGTAGAGAGCCTTAAGAAACAGTCACTTTCTTAGGTGGGAAAGTAATTCAAAAGAATCTCAGGCAGTGGAAATTTAGGTATTTTAACAGGTTTTGGTGAGGAATATTGCCAAAGACTTTTGAATATGTAAATAATTAAATCCCTTGGTTTCTTCGTATCCACATATTTGTTAGCTTCAGAGAACTTCCTAGAATTTTTCAAGAAAAGCACATTGCCTTTACTTCAGAAATTTATGATTTTTATTATTGTGCATTGATGGTTTCTGTTCCTGGAGGTCCCTACTGTTTTTAATTGAGGGTAAAAAGGCTTTGTGCTTTTTTTAAAAAAAAAATGTTTCCACCATGAATAGAATTAGAAAAAGAGGGTTTTCATTTGGTTTAAATCTTTCACTGTGTCATATCTACAAAAACACGAACAGATACCTTATTGCTTTGACAGGTAATTTTCTCCTTTTACGTTAAGTAATTGTTTGCGTTTTCTTGGGCAACATTAAGTGTGATGGCACACGCCAGACATCAGAGTGAGTGGGCGGAGGTAGAGCTGGCAGCTTGAACTAAACATCCCCAGCCATCAGCACGAGGGCTTAAAGAAAGGGCTTCTGGTTACTGTGCTAATGAAATCTGCGTAGAGCCAGGGCCTTAACAACTCTTCAAGGTTCCTCAGACTCAGAACTTGGCAAATTTCTGAGGACCTAACCCTGTGCAAGTCCCAGGACTTCTCCCTCTTCACTTTCCTGGGGGAAAGGCTCAAGTTCTCAGTACAAATCAGTGTGCGGTTGGCGAATGGACTTGCCTCGGCAGGCAGTGGCCCGGGAAGAAGGGCTTGCCCAGCATATCCATCTCCTTACCCCCACCCAGCTGAAGCCTGGCTGGCAAAGAGCCTCTCTTCCCAGCCATGAGCAACCAGCATGAGAGCGGCTCCCCACCCCCGCCCCCGTGAGGGAGGGGCATGAGGGGCGATGTGTGTGTGGTGGGGGAAGGCGGGAGCTCTCCGCCAGAGAAAGCCAGAGGAGGGCTGAGTGGTCTGCTGCTTCTGTTGCTTTTTGGCTGTTCTGCCTCAACTGTCTCCAGTTCCCTCCCCTTTTTTGGAGGAGTGGGGTGTGCCCAGGGTTTGACTCTCCCTGGGTCAGCCAGATCTGGGTCCAGCGGGCGGGGGCACGGTGACCCCAGACCGTGACCTCCCCCCTCCCTAGGGCATTCAAGGACCTGCGAAGCCTCTACCTGCACCCCAGGGGCAAGCAGGCGACTGCCACTCGCTGCTGACGAGAAAACGAGGCTCTTTATTATACAATCCAGAATAATCACAGTCTAATTATATAATGCTTCCCCTGCAATTCCGCCCCCAGCTGCAGCTAAATCTGTGGCATGACTGGCATTCTGCAAGGACGGTCTGTGCTGCAGGGTGGGGTTAGATGTTGAAGGGGCACCTTCCCGTCGGGTCTTCATGTGTGGTAACCACACTTAACCATGGGAAAAGCGAGGGTCACATGAGCAAACAAAACCTGTCTAGTTTTAAAATCCCATTTTATAGGATAACTCTTAAAAATAGGAGAGCTACATCTCGTTTCTGAGAGTATTTGATGAATTGCTTTCTAGAACAGAAGAATTCATGAATGGGGAACGCCGAAGGAAATGGGGGTGAATGATGGCCATTTCTCTCTCTTATCCTTACGCATCTTCATTATGAAGACACTATGTTATCCAAAATACAGATAGGGTTTACTGCTTACTGGGAGTTGAAGCCGATTATACTAAGGCAAGACTGGCTGTGTGTCATCACCAGTCTGATCTCTGATATCCAGGAGTTACACCCAAATCATGTTTATTTTACTCCAAGTCTTATGAAGGTAGCAGTCCTCAGTTTTAGAAACATCAGTTTCTAAAAGGTGGGCAAAACTTTGTATTCTGTGGAACCCTGCATCTCTGTTATGAACGGACGTTCACAGAGAGCTACCGACACGTGGACTCTGCGTGACCGCCTGGCGTCACAGGAGAAACCCAGCTGCGAAGGCTTCGTGCACAGCCCAGCTGCACTGCTGCCCAGGAGGGTGCCAACCTCGACCCCATGCTGCCTCCCTCCCCGCTCGCTTGCTCCCTAGCCCTCCCAGACCCCTGCTGGGATGTGGCTTTGTGTTCAGACTCTACAAGCCACCACCTTGTGCAGTCCTACCCTGTTCCAGGTGGCCTGTGTGTGTGTGTTGAGTAGATTCCAGCGTACCTTTGGTAGGAACACAAGAGACTATGGAACTCAGCCACCTCAGCCAGTTGATGGAGGAAAACACTGAGAACCAGGGAGAGCGGATAAGATTGGTCACAGCTCCCCAGTGTGTCGGCTGTAGCGCTGGAGTAGAATCCAGGTGTCCTGCTCTTTCAGTCCAATGCACTTGGCTCCCCCCTACACCCCCCCCCCCCCCACACACACACACACATCTCTACACCACTGTGCTGTCTATAGACTTCATGCCCAGCCTCTCTAGCACTTGCCTTCCCCTCTGGGCCTTCCAGGGCCCTGAAGGAGGTGAGGGGGAAATGGTTACCTCGCCTGTACTTCAGGGGTTTCTGCACGAACGTTACTTTTCCTTGTGCTGCTTTTTCCAGTTTGCCAACTTCTTAACCTGAAGGATACAAAAATCCACTTGAGGCACAGAGTTACAAGGTTCCCAAGAACAGAAAGTAAACGAAGCCAGGGCTCTTCTGCATGAAGAGCGTTAATAATTAATATAAGGAATTAAATTCGGAAACTCTAAGAACATGATTCAAGTCGATTACCTCATTTTGCTGCAGGTTTTTTCAAATAGAACCATCCACCAAATTGGTTTAAACACAGTCCAGGAGTGTGTCTCACCGATATCCTCTCACCTCACCTATTGATAACAATTTCTTTTGTCCATTCGGCATTATACTTATTGAAGATCTTATGCTTTGTGGATGATCATACAGTGAATGTTTAATAGATAAACTTTGCAGGTTGGAGCTAAGATCTTGTATAAAGAAGCCTCTTGAATTGACAGAAACAATAGTACTCAGAAGCACCTGTTTGCGCACCTAGTTGAGACACAGGTACTTTAAGAAAACCCTTGGGCAAAAGAGGAATTTATCATTTAATATGTGTAGAGGGATTTATCACATAAAGTGGGTGAGAGCTTAGTTTTGCAGCTCTCACAGTTGAGGCATTAGCCCCGGAGAGTGTGCTTTGACGTCTAACTTCTGGGGACCAGGGACCGCTTGCCTGTGGTGCCGAGTGGGTTCTGCTCCAGGCCCCTGGGAAGTACTTCAGAGTCTTGTTCTTCACGGGAGGCGGTGCTGTATCAGCGTGGGTGACACTTTAAAGTCCTCTTTTATTCTTTTTCTCTTATTTTAAGTGACATTTTATTAGCGTGCAGAGATGCTAATAGGACAGTATACAGTTCAAATTAGGTAGCCTGGAGCAATTTCAGTAAGAAAACTTACTGCACTTCTCAGGAGTCTCAGGTTTATATCCTCCTCCGTTCACCCACATCACAATTACTCATTTTGCTCACTCACACACGGTGGCTACCTCAGCCCCTGCAACTATAGAAACGTGTCGTTCATTGGGCTAAAATCCTTCACTCCCCATAGAAGTTACCTTGCTTGGTATTGGTTTGTTATTTCCATGCTTGGTTTGAGATTTCAGGGATAATGTGAGAAAAGATAGATTATATTTCACCTTTGACCAACCGCCTTTGAAAGCCTTAGAGAACAAAGAAATCTGACTGTGGGATCTTACAAATAATAACAAGTGCCCTATGTTGAATTCTTATATTGTCCCAAGTACTTTGAGAGATGCCTCACGAAACTGCTCTGGTTCTTATAACAACCTATAAAATGTGTTGTTTTCCTCATGTTATAGATGAGGAAACTTGAGAGTCAGCCAAGATAAAAAGTTCTCCAAGGTCCTAGACCTGGCAAAACACGGAACCAGATTTCACCCGCTTTGTTCTGCCCTGTGCCTGGTAAACAGTTCAAAACAGGATGGCAACGTTAGACGCCATTATGAGTGGAAAGAATGAATAACATTTTTAAAGTTTGTTTTACAAAACATCCATCCAGTAAATCAGCATCTTTTATGTAATGGATAAGAAAGCTGTCACTGGTATTCTTTTAACAGCCCGTGCAAATAACAGAACTTTAGGAACTAGTTACATACTTGCTGTTAGATAGTAACTTACTGTATTTGGAGTTGCTCTAGATTTGGAAGAGTTAAAATTCCTTCCAAGAACTGAGAAATTGAAATGATTTCAGATATTCCAGATAACCAGCCAAGGTCACCCAGAAAACTGCCCCCTCGAGAGCTGTGCAGTTGCCCAGGTGAGGGGCCTCCCACCATGTCTGCCTTGCAGCGGGCCAGCGGGAGTGGGTGAAAGCAAAGCACTAGAAAGGCTTGTTTATTTGAGGTCACAAAAAAGGGCATAAAGTGTTTTTGCCTATTGCAGGAGGCCAGAATACCCCAGATCCAGTTGGGACGTAAGTGTGTTTTCTTAACGGATGGCAGCGTAGTCAGGGAGAGCATCCTGGGTGTAGAACAGAGGGACCTAGAAGATGGTCCCTTGCACCTTCGTTCCCCTGTCAGTGCTAAGGTTTCATTCAGCATGTAGGTAATTCATTTTATTTTTTTAAATATATATTTTTTGTTTTAGAGAGAGGAAGGGAGAGGGAGACAGAAACATCGATGCATTAACATCAATAGGTTGCCTCCTGCACTCTGTCCCCTTCTCCTCCCCCACTTGGGATGGAGCCTGAAACCCAGGCATGTGCCCTGACCAGGAATCAAACCAGTGACCTCTTGGTGCATGGGTCGATGCTCAACCACTGAGCCACGCCAGCCAGGCTGTAGTTCATTTTATGACCCAGGAATATTTTGCTGGTTATAATTCTTCTCTTTGTATCACATACATGAAAATATATGCTGCTGTTGATTCATTTAGTTTGAAAGCCTAGGTTTTTGTTTGTTTTTTCCTCAAAGCAGGATCGGACGGTACGTTGCTTCAGTGAACCCGAGGACCTGTTTACTTTGATAAACTAACAGATGAAGTGCTGATGGTTTTACGGTAGAACTAACATTGATCTTTTGCAACTTCCAGGGCCTGTAATTCAGTGTTTACAGCATTAGACCACTGTCATGAAGCCATAGAAATAACAAGCGATGAGCATGTGATTCAGGTACGGGGACATTTTTTATCTTTAGATGTCAAAGTAGAACCTTTTAAGTTTGAGCCACCCTTTTTCAAGCACTTTCCTTTTAATTCTCACACTTTAGCACATTTTCTTTGGAGAAAGGAACACCAAAATATTCAAAGAAAACTGATAGTGTGGGCTATTTCCCAGGGGTCAATAGGAGAATAAAGGGGACATATGTAATACTTTCAACAATAAAGATTTTGTTTTAATTTTTTAAAAAAACCTTATAGACTTAAGCTAAGAATTAGATATTTAATAAGAATAAAATTGTATTCAAATCAGAGCCTGTAATTTCTTTGACGGAGGTGGGCTAAATTCTTTGGACCACAGAAGTGTATCAGAATTGTAGAGTAAAGGCTTTTAAGTGCTTATGGGAACAAAATATTTTCTTTTTTAATTTGTCAGTTACAGTTGACACTTAATATTTTATATTAGTGTCAGGTGTACAGCATAGTTGTTAGATATTTATATAATGTACAAAGTGATCCCCCATAAGTGTACTACCACCTGACATTATATACAGATATTACAACATTACTAAATTCCCTATGCTGTACATTAATACCTGTGTTTGTTTTAACTACCAATCTGTACTTATTTTTTTTAATATTTTTTATTGATTTCAGAGAGGAAGAGAGAGGGAGAGAGAGAGAGAAACATCAACGATGAGATAGAATCATTGATTGGCTGCCTCCTGCATGCCCCCTACTGGGGATCGAGCCTGCAACCTGGGCATGTGCCCTTGACCAGAATCGAACCTGGGACCTTTCAGTCCCCAGGCTGAAGTTCTATCCACTGAGCCAAACCAGTTAGGGCCCAATCTGTACTTCTTAATCCTTCACCTTTTTCACCCAGTCCCCAGCCTCCCTTCCATCTGGCAGCCACCAGTTTGTCCTCTGTATCTAGGAATCTGTTTCTTTTGGGAACAAAATATTTTCAAGGGTGTTCACTTATTTATAGTTGGTATTCTAATAACAAGGCAGTCTAATGTACTAAAATCAGCTTCCTAAGGAAATGTGTATAGTTAGTAGACAAGCCTTCGTTGAAATTACGTTGTTGTATTTGTTGGAAAGCAAGGCATTTATACTTAAAACACACTCTGAAATGCAGGCTTTCCTCTGATGGCCACACCTGGTTTGCATAGGGGCACTGAGTGTGAGGAACACATACTCTCCTCAGTAGAGACTAAAGTCAGTGTTCAGCACAGTGGACCCACGGCAGACAGAGCCCACATTTGCTCTCCTGCATACGCCCCACTGCACACACAGACACACCTGCTCTCATACCGAACCTATGACATCAGCACCCACCACGCCTAGGCCGGTTGTCGTCATGTTCATAAGGTATCTCAATTCCATGCAGTAACCCTATGAAAGAGACACAAGTGCCCCATTATACAGATGGGGAAACTGAGGACCAGCAAGGTCAGGAACTTACCCAAGGAAAGCTGTGGTCATAAATAGGAGAAGCAAAATAGGTAGCCCTATCTTTCTGACGCCAAAGCCTTTCCATGTGGTGTCCTGTTTGGCTGAATGCATGGGAGTGTTTCTTGAAATGGATCTGAAAGCGTCCTCATCTCATTGGCCATTTCTGCTCTAGACCAAGCACACCCCCACCTGTTTCCAGACTTGAATAGTCAGGTCTCTTCATGAAACACATTCGCTTTGCACCTCCCTGTTTACAGTGGGCAGCCGGGGGTGACCTCAGTAATGAGGAGAACGGGCTCCCTGCTCTCTATTCACCTTCCCCACTTGTAACCTAACAGATGGCGCTTTCATAGCGTCCTTCATCCACAGCGGGCACCTGGTGGCGGGAAACGCTGTGCCTCCAGGAGAGGTAACACGGTGATGCTGTCAATACGATGTCAATCACCTCCCAGCCTTTGCCATGAGCAGGACCAAAAAGGCTGAGGATGGTGGGCGCCTGGACAGGGGAGACTATACTGACTGCAGTTTTTGGGGGGACCCTGTCAGGCCCCTTTAAAAACCTACCAGCCCTCTGCGGATAACACAAGCGGGAGGAGGAGGACGTGGACCAGAGCATGTTGTGTGTGAGGGAACTGGGATGATCTCTGTGTGTGGGTTTTGAGATGGTCCTGACGGGCTCTTCCAGCAGGTCCCCTGCACCCCGGCAGGCTTTCCTTCAGGCGCCCCCGAACTGACCTGTGCCCACTTCCGTTCACAGTATGTCAACCCCGCCTTCGAAAGGATGATGGGCTACCACAAGAACGAGCTGCTTGGGAGAGAGCTCGCGGAGCTGCCCAAAAGCGATAAGAACCGGGCAGACCTCCTCGACACCATCAACACATGCATCAGGAAGGGCAAGGTGGGTGGCACTAACAACAGCCCGCACACGCCTCCCCAACGCACTAGCCTCTACTGTGGGTTTTTATGTCACATCATAAAGATTGGCTTCTTTCGTGATGTTATAATTAAATGAAACATGTTTATGTTTGCAAAATGAGTTAATTTTGGATATCCAGCAAATCGGGGGCTTATGATGACGCTACAGAATCTGGCAGTTTTGTCTAAGGCAGTAGTCGGCAAACTGTGGCTCGTGAGCCACATGCGGCTCTTTGTCCCCTTGAGTGTGGCCACGAAGTTTCAATCGCACTGTACGTGCGATCCTGCACGTGGTATTTTGTGGAAGAGCCACACCCAAGGGGCACAGTTTGCCGACCACTGGTCTAAGGAAACATCATCCTTTGCGTGAATACGCCCCACCTGTCATTCCTGGAATATCATTCCCACCCCTGCGCCGATCCCGCCCACAGAGCTGATATGTGTCAGCTTATCCAGTGTTTGGGGGACTAGGTGTATTTAGTGTCAGTGTTCCCACGTAGGCCCGGCTGTCCTTTTCCTGTTCTCTGTCACCCCAGTTCATGGAGAGATGGCTTCCGTCTCCCTGCTGCACCCACTGGTCGCCGTAGACGAGGGCAGTGGTGCAAACACGGCAGCATCTTCCTTCGAGCCCTGCCCCCGGGCGCGTTGCTGTCCCAGCCAGAACTGCCTCGCATTTCCTCCTGAGCACTCAGGGTGCTTTCTCACATGTTACTGCTTTCATCTTGCTTTCTCAGATCTGAAGTAGTTAGATGACCATTGTTTTCATTTCATGGGGGGCCGTTGTACAAACATAAAGTAGTTTTGATTGTATATGATGCCCAGAATTAATGTTTTAAAAACTGGGGCAGTGGGAATGAGAAAGAAACAGGACATTGGCAAGTCATCCAAAATACCCACCAGAATACTGCCCCATGGTGGCCCGATGTGCATGCTGGTGAGCCACCTGTGGGGAGGCAGCGGAGGGCGGGGGCAGGAAAAGGCTGCAGAGAAAAGGCCCAGCTTCCAACATAACCACTCCTCCCAGAAATCGCAGCGGTGCCACAGGTCCCCCCTTGAGGTCACCGGGTTCTTCATCCCAGCCAGTTCCCCAAGGTCCAAAGACAGCAGGATCTCCACACCCCCGTTTGCCTCTTCCATGGAAACTGCCAGGAGCCAGACTAACCCAGAGAAGTCGTGGCTGGAGGCCCCATAGATAGTGGACAGGTGGAGGGCTTCATTGCCACACCCCCCACTTTCTCACCTGGGCACAGTAGTTAGAATCTCCGAGCCTCAGTTTGCCCATCTGTCAATGAAGGATGATAATCTGACTCGGGTTGTTGGGACGATTTTAAGGAAGACCTCGGAAAAATCCCTTGACCTGGTGTCACTACACCCGTAGGGCTGAGCAGGAGCTCCTCCCACAGGTCAGGCGTCCTGGGGCCCAGGAGGGCAGCCTGGTGGTGGCCGCGTTGGTCCTGTTGTGTTCATGCCTTGTGACCATGCGCCTTACACAGGCAGCATCCCCGCGGGAGCGAGAACGGAGTGGTGTTCTGTGGAATGCACTGAAAGCGCTGGGAATTAATGGCTCAGTTGGATAAGACCCCCTGTAGGAGCAGCTGCTGGCCTCCACAGCAGGACTTTAAGAGCTCTCTTTCTCCATGTAGGAGTGGCAGGGGGTTTACTACGCCAAGCGGAAGTCCGGGGACAGCATCCAACAGCACGTGAAGATCACCCCAGTGATTGGCCAAGGAGGGTGAGCGCAAACTCTTGAACTCTTTCAGTTGAGGGCCGCGTGGGCATATTGAACTGCAGGGTAAGCGCTAGACCCATAAGCACAGGGGGGCTGGGCTGTACATAGGTATGCCAAGGCCACCTCCAGGCATCTGGTAGCAACCCCCAGACGTGGCTCTCTGTCTTCTCCTGCTTATGGTCTTTATGGAGCATCACCCAGGAGCCCCTCCACCTGAGCATCTGCGATTCCCTCTGCCCACTGCCCTCTGGGGGAGCTCCTAGGCTGTCCACCTCCACATCAACAGCAAAACCCCTGGGAGCGGACTGCTCTCCCTGGGGCACCGGCCTGGGCTGGCTTTCTCCGGCCGGCTCAGGGCTGCTCCAACTCGGGATAAAGGCCTGGCGGTCATGGTTTCAGAGAGAAAGATGTGTCTGATCCAAAGCTGAGGTTGATCTGATTCCACTTAATCTCAGATTACCAGAGAAGCCTTATCACTGTGGAGAGAGAAGGCGAATACGCGATTCCTTTCCTCCCCCCAGTTGAATTCTGTGAGGTTTACGAAGCCAAACTGGCTCCCCTACCAGCATGTCCCTGAGGAGCTTTTGGAAGCCAGCCCGGAGGTCGCACCAGCTTCAGAGTCTAAGGGACGCGCACCATTGTGTGAAATTTTGGGAAAAGGAAAGGCGGCAGTTATGGTGCCAGTAAGAGAGAGGCGAGTCCTGCTTGTGCCCCTCTGACTGCCCCAGTCCCTTGCAGCTTGTTGTGCGACTAGACAACGACAGTCTATAAAGTCAGCAAAGTGTCACTGGGTTGTCTCCCCTCCAATTTCCTGGGTTAGTTTCAAAAGTGTTCCCCTCAGTTCAGAGACCACCACCTCGTGCTTCCTGCCATCATCGTGCTTCAGTGTGGGTGGTGGGGTGACGGGCAGTCCGTGGCCCCTCCTGACCGCAGAGAGAGGCCCCCGGACGTTCTCCTGAGCCCACGGTCCTCTGTGGCCCTCCCAGCAGTCCCTGTTGTTACCATCATCCTTGTGCCCTCTTTCAGAAAATTGAAGCTAACATCCACTTTGTGTGTGTGTGGCCGGAATTATTAGGTAACCAAGGTCGAGGAGACATGCCACTGCTTGGTAATGTCTGTCAGAATGAGGTTTTCTGACCTTTCTGATGTTACAGATAAGAAAGAGACGTTCTTTTGTCCAGACAGTGTCATTCCCCCCACCCCATTGTAGGCAATGAACTGTCAGAGGAAATTCTTATTAAAAGTAGGGAGATATTCATTACAGGATAACCAGCATTTTCTATGCTCTCGTCAGAGTTCTCCAGAGAAAACTAAACCGAAGAGAGAGAGAGAGAGAGAGAGAGAGAGAGAGAGAGAGAGAGAGAGACAGGGAGAGAGAGAGAGAGAGAGAGAGAGAGAGAGAGAGAGAGAGAGAGGAGAGAGAGAGGAGAGGAGAGGAGAGGAGAGGAGAGGAGAGGAGAGGAGAGGAGAGGAGAGGAGAGGAGAGGAGGGGAGGGGAGGAGTCGAGTCTCACTACTGTGAAATCTAACACAGCCCTCTGGGATTCCTGGCTTCACTCTCCGTAGAAAATCTACCCTGAGCTGAAATCTGTGCAGGGCTGAGGCACCTGTGGTCTTTTCCTGGTCTGTTCCATGGTAATGAGCAAGACCGCAGGCTGTTGTGGGATTCTGTCCATGACCTTGAAGTAAGAGGATTTTTCTCTGCCCGAAAAATGCCATTGTTATGATGACCATGCTGTGCAGGAATATGGAATTAAATATAAAAATAGCTACCCTGAAATTTGATCATTGTCCAAATGAGTCCTTTGCTTTCTATATAAGCTATAAAAGTATTAGCATCAGCAGAATAAAGCCAGTTTTTTTCTGGAGTGGCATTTCATCCTGTCACAGCCCATACGGAGGAGCCAAGCTTCAGGAGTCAGTCACAAAATGAAATGCTCATTCGGAAAATGTCTGGGAGCCATTAAAAGGGAAGCCCCGTTCGGAAGGCGTGTGTGGGCTGTGTGTGAAAATGCATTTTCTGTAGACTGGGTTTTGTTTGAATCGTACATCTGCCCTAGAATAGACCCTGGAGTTTTGCTTTAAAAAGTTTCTGTTGATGTTTTCCTTTGCTGATTTGTTGAATCATCTTATATCCGACTCACTAATAACTAATTATTTATGTTATTAGGAAAATTAGGCATTTTGTCTCCCTCAAGAAACTGTGTTGTACCACTGACAATAATAAGCAGGTACGTACCCAGCTTGCTTCATTTGCTCTGTCAGCTTGACCACGCATTACATTCTCACCACTGCTCTCTGCTTGTCTTTCTCCATTTCTTATTGTCGTTGCCAATTAAGAAGGTTTTTGGGAAAATTAGGCTCCTTTGTCAGATAGTAAAAAAAAATTCCCCTGCAAGCCTGTGCTACCGTCTTAGTGATGCACATCACTTAAGATTAACACTTGGCTGTGCAACTCGAGACTGATACCTTTTGTGAAGGCAAAAAATTCTTCCTCCAAGTAAAGACTGTTCTGTTTTTCTATCTTAATTTCTTAAGCAAATAAAATGTATCTCTGCGTTTGAACATTTCACCCCTACAAGTTTATATCAAAAACAAGAATCATTCCAAGTTAGTACTGTGATTTTTTTAAAAACCATTACATCATGCAGAACAATCCATTTGAGTGTTCTTCTGCAGTAAAAGAATTTTAATCATTTGCTTTTTTAAGAACCTTCCTTTATAGAGACCTTTATCATAGAGGACAACATTGGTATTTTTTCTTTTTGATTTATGCTTCTAATCCTGGATTATGTGTATTTTCACTTCATGCTGTAAAGTTTGTTGATTGAAAAATATTCATCACTTATTATCTATTTTTGAAAACATACAATGTAGCCTTTGACGTAGATGAGGATTTTAAAAGGAGGGACCATATAGCTAAAGGAAATGAAGGACTTCGGGGCATAATCCATTTTAGAGGGACGTGTTGGAGACTTGTCACATGTGGGATCAGAAGGTGAAGCCTGGCCAGGCAAAGACGTAAAGTGGGACTCCAGGACCCAAAGGTGCCTGGGCTCCTCCCAGTGCGGAGGGGGTTCCCCAAAGGGAAGTGGGGCTGAGCAAGGAGCCTGCACAGGGCTGTCAGTTGGAGACCGGCCCCCTGAAAGTCCCCGTGGACATTTGAGTAGATTGCGGAATGATCGCCTAGTTAGCGGTTTTCACCACGTGTAGTTACAAATTTTATTCTTGTGATGAGAACTTTAAATACCTACTCTCGAAGTTTGTACCTTCTGATCTTCACCCATTTCATCCGCCACCCACCTCTGGAAACCACCAATCTATTCTCTGTATCTATGAGTTCAGTTTTTTATTTTTTTTTAGATTCCACATGTAAGTTATATGATATTTGCCTTTCTGTGACTCATTTTACTTAGTCCTCAATGTCCATCCATGTTGTTGCAAGATTTCCATCTATGTTATGGCAAAATAATATTTATTATGTATACAGGTTCTTGAATAATGTTGTTGGGTTCAATGTTGATTCATGATAATGTTGCTGAGATACCACAGGAGCTTAGCTGCTGTTTCTCTCAATTAGCCGATGGTAAGATTTGTTTTGTTAGTTGTTCCCCTTAAAGTTGCAGAACCTATCAGCAATGTTAAGTGAGGACTCGCTGTGTATGTGTGGGTGTGTAGGCACATATATATACGACATTTTCTTTAGCCATCTGTTGGAGGACACTTGGGTTATTTCTGTGTCTTTGATATTGTGAGTCACGCTGCAGTGAACATTTATCGTTTCCTTTGGATAAATCCCCAGCAGTGGAATTGCTGGATCATGTCGTAGTTCTATTTTTAACTTTTTGAGGAACTCCCTATGGTTTCCCGTAGTGGCTGCACCAACTTACATTCTTACCAACAGTTACCGTTTCCCCACACCCTCGCCAGCACTTGTTATTTCTTGTCCTTTTGACAAGAAGTGTCTTAGTAGCCATTTTAACGGGTATGAGTTGGCATCTCGTAGTTTTCATTTGCATTTTCCTGATGATCAGTGGTGTGGAACACCTTTTCATATACCACTTGGCCATTTGTATGTCTTTGAGGAAAAATGTCTAATGTTTTTTCACCTCTGGATGCGAATGCACATATGTGGGAGGCTGGTTTAATTTATACATAAGTTTTTCACTGTGCAGGTGGTGGCACTTCTCACCCCTTTGTTGCTCAAGGGTCAGCTGTATTCAGATCCTCTGGCCATTGTTTAATCAGATTGTTTGGGGCTTTATTTTTGCTATTGAGTTTTATGAGTTTTTTTTTACATACTTTGTTTATTAATCCTTAACCAGATAAATGATTTGAAAAATTTTTCCCCATGTGGTAGTAGGTTTTCTTTTCATTTTGTTGACGGTTTCCTTTGCTGTGCAGAGGTTTTTTAGTTTGGTGTGGTCCCATTTATTTATTTTTGCTTTTGTCTGTGATTTGGGTATCACATTCAAAAAAATCATCACCGAGATCAACGTAAAGGAGTTTCTGTTCTGTGTTTTCTTCTATGAGTTTTCTAGTTTCTATAGTTTTATAGGTCTTATGTTCAAGTCTTTAATCCATTGGAGTTGACTTTGTGTATGGTTAAGATAGTGGTCCAGTTTCATTCTTTTGCATGTGGCTGACCAATTTTCCCAACATGATTTACTGAAGAGACTACTTTTCTCCATTGCATATTCTTGGCTCCTTTGTCATAAATTAACTGATCATATATATGTGGGTGTCCTTATGGGCACTCTATTCTGTTCCATTGATTTCTGTGTTTTTATGCCAATACCATACTGTTTTGATTCTATAGTTTTGTAATATAGCTTGAAATCAGGAAGTATGATGCCTCCAGCTTTATTCTTCTTCCTCAAGATTCATTTGGCTATTCTAGTAAAATATTCTAGAATAGCCAAAGTAATCATGTGCTTTTTCATAAAATTCAGTGCAACATAAAAATGCCTTCTTAGGCACTAAGAATTTTATCTGGAACCAGGAAATTTTCACAAAGTCACGCAAAGAGGCAAGGCCTTGGAGACCTCTGGGAAAAGGAAGGGAATTAACTTTCATAGGAAAAAAAAATCCTCTCAACAGCAAAGCTTAGACATCCCAGGAGGAGGAATGGGATCATGTGGGAGGTGACCCAGGAAGAGGGAGAAGCACAGGAAATCGTGGCGGCTCTTTACAGACAAACTACTGAAGCCAAGCCCCGCACACCCACCTGCCTGGCGGTGAAGCTGCGCTACAGAATGTCCCTGCCAGAAAGGGCCAAGTACAGTTCGTGTCGGCAGCCAAGCACAGCTTCCCCACCAGCTGAGCCCTCTCCTCCTCCCTCCTCTCTTTCTCACCTGATGAATGGGCCACCCAGTCTCCCTGTGCCCAGGCTCCCTGCAGTTTCATGTGCCCAAATTCTCCAGGCCTTCGTGCTCCCACAAGAAACATCTCCATCCTCAAGCCCCAGAGTACCTGCTTTGCTGTGCACCATTCCCACCATCATCATGGCTATTTGGGTGCCTGACTGCCCTCTCTTTCCCTGTGGGGTCCCTGGGATGTGCTTGTCTTTGTTTGCACATGCTGCCTGGCACATAGTAGGCCCCCAGACTGTTGGTTAGCTTGAGTGGAATTGCCTGTCCTCCTGCCACCTGTAAGCTCTCTGCTTCACAGGGAAAGCAGGCAAACCCGTAGCACAGGACTCAGAGTGCAGCATCGAGGGACCACCTCTTATTTTCTGAGGCTCTAAATAGAAACGTCATTACTGCCATGAATTAGCCGCTGTTCTGAGAACAGTGGAAACACAGAGCCCAGATGCCCTGAGCCGTTGACGTCACCTAATGGCGCTGCACAGGCCTAGAGGGACACTTAGGTTTTCTCTCCTGCTGGCCGCAGGGTCCCTCCTCCTCACAGAAGGAGGCCGAAGGGAGTGGTGGTGGGCTGTGACGGGCAGGGCTCCCCAGAGGGCGGGAGCAGCCTGTCTGCAGGCGGTTCTGGGGGCGCTGCTTTCTGGGGTGTAGCCCTGACGTCAAAACGTATCCATGGGTTTGCACTGTAACAAGGACTGACATTGTAAGCCAGGCTGCTGTCTGCTTGTCGGCAGCACAGACTTCTTTTCCCACGTGGACCCTGCAGCTCTTCGCCAAGAGGCTGGAAATGCTCGGTGAGGGTTGCCTGCTGTAAACATCATCTCCCCCCTCGCCACACACACACTTTCTCCCCAAATAGATACTGAAAACCTGTACTGTGCTGCCACCTGGGACACAGAGTCTCTGTCCCAGGAGCCACAGGGGCCACAGACAGGTCAACGGCACATTTCCAGAGCGCAGCATGGGAGGTGCGAACCAAGCGCTGGGCCCACGGAGAGGAGCCAGGCTGTTTCAGGGGTGGTCTAGGACGGGGGGCCCCAAACTGCAGCCTTCAGGCCAAAGGCAGTTTGTTTTGTAAATAAAGTTTTATTGGAACACAGCCACACTCCCTTGTTATGAAGCACCGTGGCTACATAACTAGTTACAGCAGAGACGGTATGGCCCGCATAGCCTAACATAGTTACTGCCTGGACCTTTACAGAACACGTTAGCTGACCCCATTTCTATGGGAAATCTTTCTCTTCTCATTTTTGTAGGCCAGGGACAGTCTGCCTTCCCACCTTCGCCTCCAAGCCGTGGCCGTGGGAATACAGGGAGCACAGCGCTCCGGAAGCCAGTGGCCAGTGGCCAGTGGTGGGCGAGGAGCCCCAGGAGAGCGTGGGAGCCAGGGGCAAGAAGGCAGGGCTGCAGTGGGGATGTGGATTGGATCACCTGGTCCCCGGCTCATGGAGGGACGGCCACGGGCATGGAGAAGCCTCAGGGAGGTGCAGGTTTTCATGTCCAGTGAGAGGCAGTGGTTTTCGTGTGAAGTCGGGGCACGGCCCACCCAGAGAGCAGCCCCAGGAGAGAAGCCCGTTCCCGGGGTGAGAGCAGCGGAAGGTCGGTGCCCGGCTCGAGGGAGCTTCCGCCGCCTGGCTGCTCAGGGTCTAGGACAGTGATGGGGAACCTTTTGAGCTCGGCGTGTCAGCATTTTAAAAAACCCTAACTTAACTCTGGTGCCGTGTCACATATAGAAATTTTTTGATATTTGCAACCTTAGTAAAACAAAGACTTATATTTTTGATATTTATTTTATATATTTAAATGCCATTTAACAAAAAAAAATCAACCAAAAAAATGAGTTCGCGTGTCACCTCTGATACGCGTGTCACAGGTTCGCCATCACTGGTCTAGGACGAAGGCTGATGGAGAGCAGCGTGAGACCCATCTGACCTGGATTTTGCACAAGGCTTTCCAGGGCTTGAAAACGGAACATCCTGCCTTTGGCATTCCAGGGGCCACCGTGTCACCCTCGTTTCATGACGGGAAGGTTGTTTCAACCATGGGAAACATAGGCAGGGCATAGTCTCTGAGTGAAGAATAGCTATTTAACTTGAGTCGCCCTGGCTTGATGGAAAAACTGTGTCTTCCACTGCAGGCTGACACCGGCCTGGGGACAGACATTTGGGAGTCACTGATTCAAAAGCGCTTTGACATACACAACTTGTTTGGAAATGGTAGAGGCTGAAATGGGGGCTGCATTGGCCAAGTCTGCAATGATGACATTTTGCTTGGAGATGAACTTTTGGGGGTTCATTCATTTTTTGTTTGAGAGTAAGCTCTTTAATGTTGAAATTGCTGTGAAGATTGGGGAAAATAGGTTTACTACAATAATAATGCACAAGACCAAGCTTGTCAGAAGTGTGTACAAGATACGAAGGGTACAGAGTCTCAGGGAGTAAGAAGGGAAAGAGGACAGGTCTCCAGCTTTGTGAAGACTTCCTGTGGGGAAGGAGGGACGCGGCCTTGAAGGCAAAAGCACTAGACTGTTTTAAGGGGTCAGGTTAGAGTCAGCATAAGGAAGAATTATTAGAATTGGCCAGAGTTGGTAGCCTTAGTAGGTAGTGAGTTGATCACCAAGGGAGGTAACCAAACAGAAGTAGATTGAACCCTTGGTAGGAAAAGCTGTTTAGGAAAGTTACTCATTGGCCAGATGTTAGACTACATACGTGATTCTCCAAGTGTGGTTCCCTGGAGCCGCTCCTCATCCACGAGGTGACAGTAACACTTCCTGTCTGCATCACCCATTGGACCACTAATCTTACATGTTTTAGGTCAGTTCTCACCTTGTCCCTGTCCCACTGTGTGTGCCCAGTAGACATCAGGAAATTATTTTGAAAACTAATTTTGACTCTCAGCACAATAGCCTTTGGAAGCTGTAGGAAATCAGAGATGCAACTCTGTCTAGCCCCAGATTATTATTACAGAGTTTTGATATGTATATAGCCAGTGTATGTCTCGGGTGCTGCTACGAAGAATATTTGCTGTATTCTCCCAAGGCACATGTCCAAATGTGACTCCTTGAAAGGTAGTTGGAGAAAAAGGAGCCTGCAATTGAAAGCATGACCTCTGTGACCCCGAGAGTGACTGTTCACATTCAGAAATGTATTTTATGTGACCGATATACCACCATGACACTGAGCTTGTACATATGTCCTCTACTCACAGTGGGTGCCCCAAATATTTGTTGACATATTTGGTAAAGCCACTAAATAAACAAAATTTTTTCCATTTAGCTTTAGTACATATTTGCACAAAGCTATTTAAAGAGAGGCCTCTGATATTGCATAACCACATTTTTCTCGAGAAACCACATTTAGACAGCCAAACCCTGAGCTCATGCGCATGGAGCACCTGCTGCATGTCTGAAAGCACAGACAAGTAGGAGCTCTGAGCAGGGACGGGGACAGGCAGGGACGCTGAGAATTCATGGTAGAATTCTGTGGGAATATTGGCCCACTTGATGTTTGTCGCATAATTCCCTTAAGCTATTTACTCTTTTACATTCTTTTTCTGTTTCTGCTCCGAATGGATGAATGCCACTTCCCTGTCTTCACATTTGCTTATCCTTTATTCTGCTTCATCTAGTCTGCTGTTGAACCCCTCTGCTGACTTACTTGGCTTAGTCACGGTATTTTGCTGCTCTGTGATTTCTCTTTGGTACTTTTTTAACATTCTCTCTTTGTTGAAATTCTCACTTTGCGCATTATTTCCTGACCTCAGTGAGCATATTCATAACCATTATTTTGAACTCCTTGTCAGATAAGTCACTTATCTTCATTTAATTACAGTCATTTTTTGAGGTTTTATCGGTTCATTTGGAACATATTCCTTGTTTCTTATTTTTTTCTTGACTCACTTTGTTGGTTTCTGTGCATTAGATAAAAGAGCCGCCTGTCCCATTCTCGAGGGTGTGGCCTCCTTTTGGGGATGAACCGTATTTCCCACCCTGCCCTAGCTCTCGGGCGCTCTGGTGCCTTGGGGGTTGTCCAAGCAGATGACTCTGTTCTTAGTGGTCCCCAATAGTTGAAGGTGTGCCAGGACCTGTCGGTGGCCCAATGGGGAGGTCTTAGTCAGAACTGAGATGCAGGCTGATTGGAAGCCATGCCCTTAGGCAACAGCTTTTAAAGGATGCAGGTAAACCTCTTTAGGCTAAGAGTAGGAAATGCGTGTCTGCAGCCCTGGTGGGGTAGCCTTTCAGTAACTGTTTGTTACAATCCTGTGTGACCTGTGAACATGAGCCCCACTGGACACCAGGGCCGGTGATCAAGGGGTCGTCCCTGCGCGGCAGCCACAGTAAGCAAGGTGCCATATATGTGCACGTGCTCCTGTCTGGGAGATACGAGTAACATGGGGTGGAGCAGAGGGAGATAGAAAAGACAGTATCTGCCAGCCTCCCAGCAGTCGGCTCCTAGACACGGGTATAATTACAAGCCTAACCCTCTGGCCAGCATTTTAAGACCGTGGTCGGCAAACTGCAGCTGGTGAGCCACATGCGGCTCTTTGGCCCCTTGAGTGTGGTTCTTCCACAAAATACCACGTGTGGGCGCACATGTACAATGCGATTGAAACTTCGTGGCCCATGTGCAGAAGTCAGTATTTTGTGGAAGAGCCACACTCAAGGGGCCAAAGAGCCGCATGTGGCTCGCGAGCCGCAGTTTGCCAACCACTGTTTTAAGATAAGCAAATAGACCTCTTTCGCAGAAAGACTGAGGTTTGCTGTCTCTCTACTGGGCCTTTGGGGTTAGCCACGGAGAGTCTGTGTGAACCCTTTAAGAACTGTCTATTAGTTCCTGATAGCCTGATGGGTCTTGTGGATGCAAGCCTCATTGGCTTTCAAACCTAGATGTTTTGGGGGCCATCCCTCATGTGAAAGTCTTACAAATTGGGGCCAGATGGAGAGTCTAAATCCTTCACTCCTCAGGGAGAAACTGGGAACTGTGAGTTTCCTCCCAATTGTGTGTTGCCCCTCCAGGAGTGGGGTTTTGGGCAAGATTGTTTCTCAGTCTCTCCACCCTTGTTACTGGACTAAGGAGATTCATTTGCCTGCATGCATCAAAGCCCAATAAGACATGAACAGGAGTTTGCAGCAAAGAAAGTACAGTGGGGCGTCGACTTACGAGTATCCCGACTAAAGAGTTTTTGAGATATGAGCCGTCACTCGGCCAATTTTTTGCTTTGAGTTGCGAGCTAAAATCAGGTTACGAGCCAGCTT
This sequence comes from Myotis myotis, assembly GCF_014108235.1. Lineage (NCBI taxonomy): Eukaryota > Metazoa > Chordata > Mammalia > Chiroptera > Vespertilionidae > Myotis > Myotis myotis. The sequence goes on from NW_023416357.1 coordinate 41,702,484, forward strand.
CAGATACCCCACTGCTAGTTGGCGCAGCGAATGTCACAGTGAACACCACAACATCAGCCCAGCATCACGTGTCTCACTCGTTCACTTTTTGATTTGACATACGAGTAATTTGAGTTACGAGCTCCGTCAAGGAACAAATTAAACTCGTAAGTCAAGGCCCCACTGTAAAGGTTTATATAAGGAAATGGTGCCAATCCCAGAGGCACAGGTGAGCTAGTGCCTATAACAGCCGTGGGCAAACTACGGCCTTCGGGCCGGATCCGGCCCGTTTGAAATGGATAAAACTAAAAAAAAAAAAAGACCTGTACCCTTTTATGTAATGATGTTTACTTTGAATTTATATTAGTTCACACAAACACTCCATCCATGCTTTTGTTCCGGCCCTCCGGTCCAGTTTAAGAACCCATTGTGGCCCTCGAGTCAAAAAGTTTGCCCACCCCTGGCCTATAACCTTCCTCTCCCGTGGCCCACACAGGGACAGAGTATATGCAGGAAAGATTACTAATTATTGGGACCCAGGGAGTTTGGGTCCTGGGCCAGAGTAGGGAGTGGTTGATTATTGTATCAGGTTCTGTTATCAGCCATGAAGGTGTGGTCAGTAGTGTCTTCTGCTTTCTTGGGCCTGGGCCTGAAACACAGCTGAGGTCGGGATGTTACCTTTAGTTCGACCAAAACTCTGCCCCCTCGATCAACAAACCTGAGGCTTTTTCTTAAGACAGTTTGGAGTTGACCAGAACCTGATGTCCTGGGTCGCGAACCATGAAAATACATCCTACATATCAGATATTTACATGACGATTCATAACAGCAGCAAAATTACAGTTATGGAGTAGCAACGAAAATAATTTTGTGGTTGGGGGTCACCACAACATGAGGAACTGTATTAAAGGGTCGCGGCATTAGGAAGGTTGAGAACCACTAGGGCTTCAAAGGTGGAAGGAAACAGAAAGGGAGGGGGAGTGAGCCATGGTGCCTCGAGATTGGACAAGGCCAGTCTGAATCAAGGAGACAGAGAGGAGAAAGGGTGGGTTGCAGAAGTGGGGTTTCTGCATGGTTACACCCCCTTGGATGTGGGGTTTTCTCACTCGCCTGTTGTGTAGGGATTGCTCAGCCTGTTTCTGGATTTCGTTCAGAGGGAGTTGTTTTGTCAGTTGTAGATTTAGTGTGTCTGAGGGAAGAAGTAGGTTCAAGAGCCTCCTATGTTGCCATCTTGAACTTAAAAATTCCCAGGACTTACTTTTCTGGTTGATTTTCTAGACTTCAGAAAGTGGGGGAGAAAATGGTAATAATGCATGCTAAATTCAGATGTGCACCATTCTGTGGCAGTTTCATTTGTGAACAGCACAAAAATTTGAAGAAATACCCATCCAGTATCCAAAAACTGTGATTCAACAAAGAAGTTGCTCACATCATTGACAAATGAGTGCAATTCCTATGCATCTGTGATTTTACTTGCATCTTCCTGCTTAATGTAAGCGAATGTATCAACTCACGTTCATGCCGAAACTCCTCTCATCCATCAGTTGCAAACACATGGGATACTTATTCAAGAGTTCAGCAAAAAGTCAACAAAGGCATTTTGTGAAAATCAATTGGCTATAAAGAATTTTTGATAAAGAGTATTTGATATTTTAGTATTACTTAGAAATTGTGTGCTGTGCACCCTTTAGATCAAGTTGGCCTCTTTTTTTTTTTCTTAAAGGGCTAGATAGTAAATATTTTTGGCCCAGCCATTATAGCAGGAGAGCAGCCATAGGTGATGTGTAAATGAATGGGCAAAGCTGTGTTATAATAAAATTATATTTACAGAACTAGGTAAAATTGTATTTACAAAACCCCAGTGCCCTAGTTTTTATCAGTAACATTTATAATAAACTTCAGTATAGTTACCTATTTTTTTCAGCAAGCCAGTTTTTGAAACTTTATCAGCGAACCATTTAGTCCTCATTTTAAAGGCCTCCCCAGTGGCCCATCATCTAAAAAACAGCAGTCAGGCATTTTTCAGGAGCACACACAGTGCTCTGCGCTCTGGCCCCTGCCTGCTCTCCACCTCATTCACTCACACTTGCCTTGGCCACACCACGCTCACCACAGTCCCCTAAACACATCAGGCTCTTCCATGCCTCTGGGCGTTTTACTCTCTGCCCCCTAGGTGCAGCCTGCTCTTCCTGCCTCCTGGGGAATCTTGCTCACCTGACACAGGCCACATGCTCCTCTGTGACTTTCCCCAGAGCACCCTCTCCTCTCACCTACCGAGTGCATTTAGCACTTCGTGCACTGGACCCCGCTCACATGGGCGCCTCATGCCCCAGTGCCCTGCATCCCGTCACCCACGGGAGCCACTGAACTCCCCCAGTGATTATCCGATCAAGGCAGCTTGTCAGGGATCTTAGCTTTTAATAATCATAATAAGTTGTACTGTGTGTTGAATACTTTGTATTCCTTCCTTTGCAAGTGCTTTTCATACACTTACTCCTGTAACCCTCACCACACTGCATGAGGGAGATACTGCAATCCCCACTTTACAAATGAGGAAAGCGAGGCTTGGAGTGGCCAGGAAACCTGTGTGGTGGAACCAGGATTCAGACCCTAAAGGAGTTAGCAATATGGTTCCAAAGGAATAGACTTTCATCCTCTGATCAGCCACGTGAGAGAGAGGCTACCCTGACTTGGGAAGCTGGGGAACAGCTTCACGGAAGGGTGGACTGGGGCGCGATGGAACTTTCCTGCAGGGAGAAGAACGCCATGCAGAAGTGAGAGCATAACCAGAGGTGGCAGGAGAGGCAGGAACGGTCAGGCTTGGCAGGGTCCCTTGAAGTGGTGTCGCGTGGGATGGATTGAGCTGGCGATGACGTTGGAGCTCAGACTCGCAGCTGCCACCTGCCCCGCCTCACTTCCTCTGACAGTCCGTACCCCTCTCAGTGCTCCCGGGTCCAGAACCATCCTGGTGGGCGTTAGGACTGAAGGAAATCATACCGTGCATTCCCTGCCCCAGTCCAACCTCCGTCTGCTGACAAAATCGAGTTAATGCGTGCATTTGATGCGCCAGGAGAGGAAGGTGCGGCGGGGCATTCGGGGAACACGAGAATGCTGAGAGGATGAGGTGGCGAACTGTCTGCAGGAGAGCGTGGGGCCTCTCAGGAAGGCTAGTGCCTCGGACCCCGCACCCGCTGCTCGTGAAGGTCGTGGGACCGGGCGCTCGCCAGGCCTGCAGTAACGTATGCTGCCTGTTCCGCTGCAGCATCGCACAGTCACCTTTCCGTCATGTTGTGGGTGCAGCGATCAGACTTTAAAACCCACCTGTCGGGACAGCAGCTACGTTGCCTGAAGGGTCTTTTGTTTCAACTGTCCTCAGAGCAGTGTTCATCTCTGAGGATTGTATTTAAGCTCCTGGTGCCTCGTTTAAGTAATTTCTAAGAACAAAATTCCAGTGAGTGTGGATCCTGCAGGTCCGTTGCCAGAAGAGGCGAGGGGGAGGAAGAATTTGGAGTGTTCGCCATTAAAGCAGCTCTGCTCCATTCGGGGAAATCCGACTGGCAGTGGGCATCGCGCCCTGGTTTGCTGAAGCCGAGTTTCTGGTCAGATGCCAGAGCCTCACTCCAGGAGCCTGAAGAAAAACACGCATTTACTCAGCTTCTTCATGACCGTCAGTCCCTCAACCCAGAGTCACAGTGTGAGGGTGGGTTAAACGATACTTAGTTCTTATTGTCTTAGTCAAACGATGGCTGATGGGGCCGGTGGAGCGGTGCCTGGGGCGGAGGGAGGCAGCAGAGCGCTGGGTCCCAGCTGGTGCCACTTGCTGCACATGTGCTTGTCGCAGGAACCAGAGGTGAGGAGCCCCAGGTGCCGCTGCTCTCGGGCGGCTTTGGGTCTAGGAGAGGTTTGTGAGAAGGTGTCGGGTCATCAGAACTGTTAAATCTGTGCAAGTGCCCAATGGCAGAGCATGGACCTTGGAGTTAACAAAGGAGAAGGCAGTTTCATAACAAGCACGTTGTAATCCCTGAGGACTACAACTGCTCAGCTACGGGCACCTGCGCTGGGGAGCAGCAGCACCCGGACCACTTGTGCTGAAGGGAGAACGTGTGGAAAGGCTGAGGCGGTGGCTCTCAGCCACACTGGCATCACCCGCAGTTAAATGCAGTGGTGCCTGGGCCCCAGGGCTCTGGTGGACTGGACCTGGGGTAGAGGCTGGGCATGCGGTTTTCTAAAAGCTCCCCAGGGGACTCCAATGTGCTGCCAAGGTCAAGGTCAAGGTCGAGAACCGCCAGGCTGCAGAGGGAAGCCTCTGAGAGGTTTGGGCCTGGGACGATCGGTTAGGTTAGTCTGGCGAAGTTTCCTGCTGGACATTTTATCAGGAGACAGGAGTGTGGTTTGACCAAAGAAGCACGGAAGGGCAGGAGCACAGAGGTGGCCGTGTATCACGCATCGGGCGTGAACCCCGGCCAGGGCAGAACCCCTAGGGGCACCAGGGCTCCGCCTCTGTATCTCCCTCCTGGGCCCTGGCCCACAGAGGGCACACAGTGTTTAGCGTGCCAGCACCTGGGGTTCAGGCAGCAGGAGCGGCCCTGTGTGCTTGCCCCCAGGCCGTGTAGGACTAGGGGGCTCTGAGCCCACGTGGACACTGAGTCCCAGCGAGTGGGCGCGAGGGGCTCCTAGGACAGGCTCTGGCAGGAGGCAGGCTGGTCAGAGCACGTCCCCTGCTGGCCTAGGACGGCCCTGCCTTCGTCACAGGCACCTGGCCTGGAGCGGCTCCCCGCGTGGTGGGGGTGCTCTGCCCCGTGTCCCTCCCTGGGACTGTCCGGCACAGGCGCCCTCTCTGCAGGTCCTGGTTGAGGCACGTTGCTTCCTGATTACAGTGAGATTTGGGACACAGCAACAAATTAATTCCACGTCTACATCCCAAGCGCTGTTTTCTGTCTCAGCAAACAGTATTTTTTCCATCTTTTTCACATTAATGTTTCATGGATGTGAGATATGGTAGGGGAAGTAATGGTGTGGATGGGATTTATTTTGTTTTCCGTTTCCATTTAATTTTGAAAAATTCACCCAGCACCCCTTAGGCCATGAAAACATCTATTTTTAAAAAATCATTTTCGATAAATTGTTCTCGTGGCTCTACCGGGCTGAAACACCAAGCCTTGTTCCCCGTCCCTGTGGGCTCCTGGGGGGGCCACACACGGGCTGCCCCCTTCTGCCACAGAAGCACGGTGTTCTGCGGAAGAGGTGACATCTGGTCATATCCCTGGGAAGCACAGCGGTGGCGAGGAACAGTGCTCTCCAGAGCAGCCCAGCGACAGCACTGGGGGCCGCCTGAGCCCCAGGAGCCGCCTCTCTGGGGATGGTGAGCTGTGGGGATCGGCCAGGCTCTGGCTGGTGAGCTATCTGCTCAGAGAAGGTAGAAGGCAGGTCATACTTCTCACCGTGGCCAGTGGCTCTCCTCTGGGCCTGAGAACCTCAGGCCTGATCTTGGGGGATCCCGGCATCCAGGGGAGTGGAGGGTCTGCAGCAGCTTAATGATGACGGCAGGCCCTTGAGGTGCCGGCTCCTGTGCGTGTGGCCTTGTCTTTTGATAAGTCAGCTGACACTCAGAGGGAGTGTTTGAGCAGTGGCTCCAGAGTGGTTTTCTGGATTAGGAAGTGGCATTAAAACGGTAGCATCTTGGCACAGTTACACCATGGAGTACTATGCAGCAGTGAAAAAGAAGAATCTCTTACCCTTTGAGACAGCATGGAGGGACCTGGAGCGTATCATGCTAAGTGAAATGAGCCAGTCAGAGAAAGACAAGTGTCACATGATCGCACTCATGTGGAATCTAAGTTACAAAATAAACTGATGGACGGAGTGGATCCAGAGACATGGAAGCATGGGACAGAGTGCGGAATCTCAGAGGGAAGACGGGGGAGGGTGAGAAGTAACCAACCAAAGACCTTGGATGCTTATATGCAGAACCCATGGACACAGACTATAGGGGGGGAGATGGGCTGGAGGGGGTCAGTGGGGGAAAACGGGGGACACATGTAATACTTTGAATCACAAAGAATTATTTTTAAAAAGAAGAACATAAATACTGGGGAGGGGGAGGGAAACGCTACTCTAAAAAAACAACAACTGTAGCGTCTTTAAAATATCTAATCAAAACGATTGGGGGTTTCGGGGTGTGAGCCTTTGGCAGTGACTGGCAGCTCTCTGGGGTCTGGCCAGGGCCTGGGTGCGGGGTCCGGTCAGGAAGATGGGCTGTGGGTGATGCCGGGCCGGCCGAGGCAGGCCCCCCACGGCAGGTGCTGATGGTGACCAAAGGGGCCACGCCCCTCAGGGCCTCCTGGGCGTCAGCTTCCATTGGAGTGGGGGGTAAGCAAGGAAAAAGTCATTTTAAAACAGTTTAGACGGTGCTGACTGCTGTTTGTAAACTTACAGAGAAAGGAGGCTGTTAGAATTAGGTTCCCAAGAAAACACAAAACAGCGTCTCTCCAGAAAAGGGGAAGGGAGGAAGGAAAGGAAGAAGACGTGCCTCATGTTGTTCAGATGGGTTTCCTCCTCACGCAGCCGCCGGTAGGGGAGCGGCGCTGGGATTGACTCTCGGGTGCAGCCGTCCGCGGTTCACTGGTGGGAGCGGAGCGGGTGCGGCCCGGGGGGTGGGCCCTGCAGACGCTGCCCCCTCCTGTGTTTGATCACCTTTGGCCCGAAGCGCGCTTTCCGAGAGGCTTGCGGACAGTGCCCTGACCTTTTGTTCTGAAATACGTGGCAGCCCGGGGAGCTTTGCGTTTGCTGAGATTCTAACTGCACGGAGCCACAGCCCCGGGGGCCCATGTCTTTGCAGGAACAGCCGCACGGTCCTCATTTGTGAATCGGCTCCCCTGGCCGTCCCGCTGGCCTGTGATCGTCGCCCCCAACTCCTGGGCTGGGCAGTGAGGCTGTGCGGCCTTTGTGACTGACACTCCTCCCGAGAGGACAGGGTTTCTCAGGCGTAGACATTACCTGGGCCTCTGGCATCCCATTTCAACGGTGTTTAGAAAAGACGGTGCGATTTCCTGACGGTCTTTCAGATCCATCTCTCTTCCTCCTCCAGAGAACATTCCCTTTCTCCAAATCACCGAGTGAGAGCCGCTGCTCCTCGCCCAGTCCACCGCCCGCTCACCCCGCACCCACCGCCATGCGTTGTCCTGAGACGCCAGTCGGGTCGTTTGTTTCCATCTTAAAAGCTCCCACTGGCTCCCTGTTGCTTATGAGTTCTGTCCCGGTGACTCGAAGTCCCGGCTCCCCTGTGACATGCCACCTGCTCCCCGGAGCCCCCCTGGAAGGCTCAGATGCGTGGCATCCTTCTGAGTCCTGGCTCCCAAGTCCCAGAAATAGATTCACAGGTGGATTTAGGAGCCAGTTTCGCCTGCTGCGTGCCCCCTTCTACCGTGGCCTTGGGGGTCCTGCTGCAGCCCTGGCTGCGTCACACGGCCCAGCTGGTCCGGATGGTCCCACTCCCCTGTCCCCCGGGCAGCCTCAGCACCTTCTCCGCCTCACTCCTCCTTCCTGTGCCGTTCGCAGTGCCAGGCGGGTGACTGACGTTCAGACCGAAGGAGGGCTTCTGACCTTACTCACACTTCCGTTACCTGCTCCATCTTACGAGTTAATCGCTGGACAGGTAACAGTCCTGGGCGAGCTGCCGGAAGGAATAGGTCACCCTCTGAGCCCGGCTAATCTTATTCTGCCAAGTATGGCATACGCAGACATATGAAAACGAAGAAGAGCACAGAGGCATGGGGTAGACCCCATCTCAAAGGCTGGTGAAAAGAAGAGATGGTAAGGCATTTTAACCAAAGAAGTTTCCAGATTTTTTGCCAAATGAGATATTTCAGGGTGAGACCAAAAAGAGAGCAAAGAATGACTCCAGATGAGCGGCAGGGCCCTGGCCACACCTTCCTGACCTCCAGGGACTCGGCAGCGGCAGGGAGGGGTATCGTGGGCACTGAGGGAGGCTCTGCTGGACAGAAGGAGCAAGGAGAAGGGGGCAAGCCCGGCTGAGGGACCTGTCTGCTGTCTGCTTAGATATGCGGAGATGATTCCAAAGTGACGCAGTGTGTCTGAAAACGACGAAGCCTAGTACAGCAGTGTTTATGGCTTATGGAGTGAGTGTTTTGTGACAGGCTCTGGGCTGTTTTGAAGGCATCCGATCAGTCAGTCATCACATCAAGCCCATAAGGTAGTATTTTCCTTCTTCAACAGACGAAGAAACCGATAGCCCTTACTCAGCTAGTAAACGCCCGCGTTTAGCATCAAACATCACAACCGCTGCCCAGCTCCTCCCTGCAGTGCCTGTGAACAAATGCTGTCTTCCTGGAGCGTGCCACCCGAGCAGAGGGCACACTCGCCGCGTTTATAGACTGCGGGGGGGGGGGGGTGCGGGGGGGGCGCACATCTTGAAAAAGACGCCGAGGGCTCATCCCCACTTCACATTCCAAGCAGCTATTTCTCCAACATGTTACTGTGGACATTGCCGAGCACCCGGGCAAAGTCGAAAAGACTTATAGCAAACACCCAGTGCCCACCGCCTAGAGCAGTGATGGCGAACCTTTGGAGCTCAGCGTGCCAGCATTTTGAAAAACCCTAACTTAACTCTGGTGCCGTGTCACATGTAGAAATCTTTTGATATTTGCAACCATAGTAAAACAAAGATTTATATTTTTGATATTTATTTTATATATTTAAATGCCATTTAACAATGAAAAATCAAACAAAAAAATGAGTTCGCGTGTCACCTCTGACACGCGTGTCATAGGTTCGCCATCACTGACCTAGAGTCTACCTTCAACATTTTACTGTTTGCACTCCACATGTCTCTCCAAATATACATTCCTCTGTGCAGCCATTAGGACATCTTACTTTTCAAAATAAATTGCATGTATCCGTTCTCTTCCCCAGATAGTTTAGCATGCATATCAGAGTGGAGTTTTATATTGGCTTATATTTTATACAGAATTAACATGTAAAGAAATGTGCATATTGTACGTGTACCTTTGCATGAGCTTTGACCAATGCGCACGCCTGTGCCACCCAACCTCCAAGAAGGCGTGGAGCCTCACTACGGCTCCAGAAAAGGTCCTCGCTCTTCTTCCCAGTCGACCTCTGTCCCTTAATCCGCAGAAGTAACCACTGAGATGGTTTTTCCACCTTAGATGAGTTTTTCCCTTTCAGAGCTTCATCTAAATACAGTTACTCAATATGTACTGATTTTGAAGGGCTTCTCATGGCCAGTGTAGTGTTTTTGGGTCTTATCCATGTGTGGGGCTCTGTCCATCTGTTACTCCTTAGTGCTGAGTAGAATTTTATCGCATGGACATATCGCCGGTCGTGCACCCATTCTCTTATTGGTCAACACCTGGATTGGTTACAGTCTCGGGCTATTGTGGATATAGCTGCTGGGAACATTCTTGTACAAGCCTTTTGGTGCATGTATACTTGGGGAAATATTTAGGGGTCTTGCTAAGTCATAGGTTTGTTTAGAAGAAACTGCCAATCCCTTTCCCCAACTACTTGTACCATTTGACATTCCCAGGAACAATGACAAGGGGCTCCTTACCGCACACCCTGGCCCACAGGTGGTGGTGCCGGTCTTGGCAATTTCAGCCGTTCTGTTAGGAGTGTAGTTTTAATTTGCACTTCCCTAATGATGTGCTGTGCGCTTTTCCATGTATTACTGTCCTTTTGTATATCATCTTTTGTAAATTTCTATTCAAATACTGTACCATTTTTAATTGGGCTGGATTTTTGAGTTGTAAATGTTTTTATATATCTTACACATCAATCTATTGTCAGATACATGTTTGCTAATATTTCCTTGCGCTCTGTGACTTTTTATTTTCTTAATAGTGTTTCTAATGAACTGAAGTTTTTAACTTGATAAAATTTAATTTCTTAATATTTTATGGTTATTACTGTCTGTGACCTGCTTAGGGCCACTCTGCCCATTCCTGGGTGATAAGGATATTTTATTTTCCTCTAAAGATTTTGTGGTCTCATCTTGTACATTTTGTTCTGTAATCCATCTCAAATCCATTTTTATAGTGTGAGATGGGACCAAACTTTTCCATGCGGATGTCCACTTATTCAAGCATCATTTGTCGAAAAGACGCTCCTTTCCTCATTGGTTTACTTTGGCACTTTTGCCAGAAGTCAGAAGACTATACGATATCGGTCTGTGCTGGACTGTGTTCTGTAGCATTGAGAAATCTGGTTGCACACTTTCTCAGTTGCTTTATAGTAAGCCTCAAAGTCAGTAAGACATCACCAGAGGGAAAGGGGGTTGTGTGGTAAGGAGAAGAAAGCAAAGGGGTGATAAATGGTGATGGAAGAGACTTGACTTCGGGTGATGAATACACAATATAATATACAGTTGATGTATCGTAAAATGTACACCTGAAACCTATAAAATTTTATTGACCAATGTCACCCCAATAAATTCAATAAAAAAAAATATTCCGTGGGCCCTAGCTGGTTTGGCTCAGTGGATAGAGTGTCGACTTGAGGACTGAAGGGTCCCAGGTTCCATTCTGGTCAAGGGCACATGCCAGGGTTGCAGGCTCCATCTGCTGGGAGGCGTGCAGGAGGCAGCCAATCAATGATTCTCTCTCATCATTGATATTTATAGCTCTCTCTCTCTCCCTTTATCTCTGAAATCAATAATAATAATAATAATAATATATATATATATATATATATATATATATATATATATGAAGATCCCTTGGGCCCCTTTGTATTTCTCCCCTCCTGTCTTCCTTTGACTCCCTCTTCTATCTCCAAACAACCACTGGCCACTGTAGAATAGTTTTTATGTAAATAGAATTTTATGTAAATAGAATTATAGGGTATATACTCTTTTTAAAAATAGTTTATTGTTTTTTAGAGAGAGGGGGGAAGGTAGAGGGAGAGAGAGAAACATCGATTAACTGCCTCCTGCGCACCCCCCCCCCCCCCCCCCACCGGGGATTGAGATCAAAACCTGGGCATGAGCCCTGATAAACCAGCAACCTTTCTGTGCACAGGACGATGCCCAACCCACTGAGCCACACTGGCCAGGGCTAGTGTTACTCTTTCGAGTGGTTTCTTTCACTCAGCATGATGATTCTGAGATTCGCCCAAGTCCTTGCATTTGTTAATAGTATTTCTTTTTCACTATAGCAGCTTTATTGAGATGTAAATGTACCATACAATTCACCCATTTAAAGTGTGCAATTAGGTGGATTTTAGTAGAAAATTTCTTTTTATTGCTCGGTAGTATTCTGTTGTATAACTATGCCACCATTTATTTATTTATGACATCCAAATGTTAATGGGCATTTGGTTTGTTCCAAGATTTGGCTTCTACAACTAAAGTTCCTTTGAATGTTCATGTAAAAATCCTTGACATATACTTTCATTTCTCTTGGATAAATACCTGCATCATTTGGTAGGTACATGTTAACCTTTAAAGAAATTCCCAAACTGTTTTCCAAAGTTGTTGTTGTTTTTTTAAAATATATTTTTATTGATTTCAGAGAGAAGGAGAGAGAGATATAAACATCAATGATGAGAGAGAATCATTGATTGGCTGCCTCCTGCATGCCCCACACTGGGGATCAAGCCCTCAACCCAGGCATGTGCCCTTGATCAGAATCGGACCCGGGAGCCTTCAGTCCTCAGGATGACACTTATTCACTGAGCCAAACCGGCTAGGGCCCAGAGTTTTTTGTTTATTTTTGTTTGTTTTTTAATCATCATTTTACCTTCCCACTGGTAATGTAAGAGTTCAAGTTGTACACATCTTTGCCATCACCTAGAGTGGTCAGTTTGTAAATTTTAAACACTCTCATAATTATACAACGGTATTTCTTTGTGGTCTTAATTTTTGTTTTCCCAGTGACTAATAATGTTGAGCATCTTTTCATGTATTTATTTGCTATATGCATATCTTCTTTGGTGAGCTGTGTGTTCAGATAGTTCACTCAATTCTGAATTGGTTTGTGTGTTTCCTTAATTTTGAATTTTGACGGTTCTTTATATATTCCGGAGAAAAGTCTTTTATGTGCAGATATTTTCTCCCAGTCTGTGGCTTGTCACTTCATTCTCTTAACAGTGTCTCCCAAAGTGCAACAGTTATATGAAGTCCAGTTTATCAGTGTTATGCCGCCTATTCCTTGGATGTTGCGTCTAAGAAATCTTTGATAATAGATCACAGAAACGTGCTCCATGTTTTCTTCCATAGGATGTATAGTTTCACCTCTTACATTTAGGTCCGTATTCATTCTGAGTAGTTTTGTATGCGGAGCGAGGTGCGGACTGAAAGGCCTTTGGGCGTGGGGATAAGTTGGATAGCCAGTTGTTCCAGCTTCTAAGGAAAGACTGTCCTTCCTCCACTGAACTGGCTTTTTGCCCTCGTCCAAAAAACAACTGACCATATACGTGCGGTCCTATTGCTGGACTCAGTGTCCTGTTTTACGGACCTGCTTGTGTGTCGCAGCGCTGTTGTAATTACTGTAACTTTATAAGTCCTGAAATCAGGTGCTTAAATCCTCAAACTTTGTTCTTTTTAAATATGTTTTGGCTATTCTAGTTCTTTTATTTTTATATGAATTTTAGAATCAACTTGCCCGTTTTTCTCTTACTGGTTTCTAATTTAACTCCATGTGGTCAGACAACATACTTTGTGTGATTTGAACCCATTTAAATTTATTGAGACTTACTTTGTGGCCAGATTAAAGTCTGTCGGAGCAACAGTTCAAGTTCATTTGAAATGAGTGTGTATGTTGCTGTTGTGAGTAGTGTTTATAAATGCCAAGGAGGTCATGGAGGTTGATTGCATTCTTCATATCTTCTGTTTTTACTACTTTTCTTTCTTTCTAGTTTTACTAAGTGCTGAAACGGCAGTGGTAGGATCCTCAGAGTGACTGTGGGCTTGTCTACTTCTCCCTTTAATTCCATCAGTTTTGTTTCACGTGTGGTGAGCTCTGCTGCTAAGTAATACAGTGGAGCCTTGACTTACGAGTTTAATTCGTTCCGTGACAGAGCTCGTAACTCAAATTACTCGTATGTCAAATCAATTGTGAACGAGTGAGACACATGATGCTGGGCTGATGTTGTGGCGTTCACTGTGACGTTCGCTGCGCCAACTAGCGGTGGGGTATCTGAAGCTGGCTTGTAACCCGAATTTTAGCTCGCAACTCAAAGCAAAATATCGGCCGAGAGACGGCTCGTATCTCGAAAAACTCGTTAGTCGGGACACTCGTAAGTCAAGGCCCCACTGTATACATTCATGATTATTACGATGAGTTGACCCTTTCCTATCATTATGGAAAGCTCTCTTTATATCAGGTGATACTCTGCCTTATGATCTGTTTTATTTAATATTAATATAGCCACTCCAACCTTCCAAGGTGTATTTGTTTGTGTGATGTATCTTTTTCTACCCATTTGCTTGCAATCTGTATGTCTAATTAAGGCACGTTTCTCACGGGCAGCATGTAGTTGGGTTTTGATTTTCTTTCTGAGTTCTGACAGTCACTGTGTCTTAACTGGAATGTTTAATGTCCACTTTCAAAAGCTCCACCATGCTTCCCAGCCTCCCACGAAGCCGCACCCTCCATCAGCCCGATGCCTTTCCTCGCAGCCAGCATCTGGAGGCTGAGGGTGACACATCACGTAGGGCTCTCCCCCAACTTGAGTCACTCCATGTTCAGGCACTCCCTGACCTGCTCATACTTAATATTTTTCTTTAGAAGCAGTCAGTTTTAAAACTTTATATCACCACAGTAATCACTACCGTAAGATGGAATACTAGCCGTAATGGAAGGTAACAATAAATATAGATATAATAGGAAAAAATACACAATTTTATAAAATTCTAGGCAGCCACTGCTGTTGGCTGAAGGCTCTGAGACTGAGCCCCTCTCTTTTTTAAAAAATATATTTTATTGATTTTTTACAGAGAAGAAGGGAGAGGGATAGAGAGTTAGAAACATCGATGAGAGAGAAACATCGATCAGCTGCCTCCTGCACACCCCCTAACTGGGGATGTGCCCGCAACCAAGGTACATGCCCTTGACAGGAATCGAACCCGGGACCCTTGAGTCCGCAGGCCGACGCTCTATCCACTGAGCCAAACTGGTTAGGGCTGAGCCCCTCTCTTTGGAAAGAAATGGTGGTAAAGACACACCAGGCCCCATCTGAGGCTTTCTCTTTGATGGGCTCAAAAGGCTTGGTATGATGTTGAAAGGCAAATGATGTGAATATATTCAAGGTCTCTTAGTGTCGAGGTTTGGAATGCCCCAAGCTGACCTTTAACCCTTGGCACCCCACCCTTTGAGAAGGGCTCTTTCTGGCACTTCTGAGCCAGCTTCCTGCGAGTCTCTCATTCTCTGTCACGTCCCTGTGCCTGGAGCATTGCCTCACACAGGGTTCCTCTCAACACACTCATTGCTACGGGCCTTGTCCTTTGTCCCCTGTTAGACAGTAAATCCCCTGAGAGCAGGATCTAGCTCTAACCATCTTTGTCTCACAGGCCCAGGAAATATTTTTTAGTTGAGTCAGAAGATGAGGAACCGTTTAGAGATGCCCTCCCTTTCTTGGGGGTGATAGTTCACGAAATATAAACATGGATTCTACTGAATAGCATTTTCAGAACCTGGGTACACCCCTGTCCTCTCATTATTGTGAATTTTTCCTTTGTGGTGTTCCCTCCTCTGCAGCTTTCAAGAGCCCTGATTTGTTAAGGGGAGCCCTGCTGATTGCTTCTGTCTTATGCAGCCCTGGTGTCATTAGGTGGTTTAATGACTCTCTGTTGCGTGCTAGTGTAACAGGAAAGTGTTAGATCCTTGCAATCCCCTCATTCTCTTGACAAAATCCAGCAGGCATATGAGTTTACACAGACAAGTGTTGAGCAAAAGTGCTCTCAGTCATTGTCAGGTCTTTAAGAACAAACTTTAAGGAAAATGAAATTTCGTTCTGAAGCTATTTATATGCTTCTCTGTCACAGAGCAGCGAGGGGACACACGCTAGAGGAATAACAGCATAAAAGTGAGAGACTCAAATGCACTGCTGATGTGGGAAGCGCTCACAGAGCTCCCCCCATATGTGGGATGTCTGCTCCAAAGGAAGATTCCGGAAACTAAAAACAGTCCTGGTGTAGCAAGTAGTATAAACACCACTAAATCCAATTCCCCACAAACAGGAACTCCTGTGAAAGAGAAAGAAAGCCAAGGGAACCAGCATGAGCTGGGCACCCACAGGGGCCAGGCATTGGTTCTCAAAGCCAGGCCGCTGGACGGCAGCCCCAGGCTCACGAGAGCTTGTTGGAAACACAGACTCAGCCCTGGCCCAGACCCACCCTGTCGGAACTGAAGGGCGGCGCCAGCACTGTGGTTTCACCAGCCCCCCGGGTCTTCCCCTGGTAAGAGGAGCGAGCGCAGGGCCCCTGGCCTGGGCGTTCTGCAGACGTTATTCCACTTGATCCTCTTGAATCCGAACGAGTAGGTGTTGGTCCCCATTTACCCACAGGGAACCTGAGACTCAGTGAAACTCATGTGTCCCAGGTTTACCCAACCAGAGGTGGAGCCAGCAAACGATCTGTTGGCAATTGATGATTTTGCACTTGAACCAGGGCTTCTCAAACTGTAAGATGTAGTCATATTACCTGGAGATTAAATGCTAGATTCTGACTCAGTGGGTCTGGAGTGAGCCTGAGAGCCGGTATTAACTGGCAGGGCAGTCTGGGTAGCGAGGCCTCACCTCGGGACGATGAGCCTCCAAGTCCTGGCAAATCAGAAACCCTGGGGGTGGGGCCCAATGGCCTGTTTAACAAACCCTTCAGGTGATTCTAATTCTTGCTGAAGTCTGAGAACCACTCTCCTATTTCCATATTACAAAACTCAGTATTTGCAGGTCTGAAGCCAAGTGGTGCTTATATTTAGGCATGTGAAAGCCATTAAAAGAGAAACTGGACAAGGGAAAAAAAACATTTACACCTGAATGGTACCTTGCCTGAAGTGTTCTCCCATGAGATAAGGACACGGGACGTTATCTGGGCCTGCACACTGAGAGGCCCCTGTACAGCTCCCCCACATGCAGATGGAGGCCAGTGGGCCCGGCACTGAGTGGGAGGCGTCTTGACCAAGGGACACCGTGGTCTCTGGAGGCGCTGGATCTGGTGTTGCACACACAGGAGAGGAGGCTGAAGTGTTTCCAAGAAAATATCTAACACTTGAAACCTGTAAATTTTATTAACCAATGTTACTCGTATAATTTCAATTAAAATTTTTTTAAAAAGGAAAAAATATCTAATAGTGGTGGAACTATAGCTACATTTATTTAGAGCAAAGTCCTGAAAACAGCTTGGGATTTTTCTTTTTAATCTTGTGTAGTCTTAAAAATTCAGGTGCATTTTTATTTATATCAAACTAACGTGTGTTGCTTTGATATGAGTAACATTTTAAATTATCATCCAGGTAAAAGGGGAGAGTTGGTGTTGCAGTGAGTCTTCTAGGCTCATGAAATTAGCTGCAGTGGAGAGACCTGACACCCAATGTCGGGATGGCTTCCATGGGCACCGGGCTGCCCGTGGCTTGGGGAGCTGAGGAAAGCAATGGCTGAGGACGGGGAGCCTGAATGTTGTAGGCGGTGTTGTGTTCCCCTGTTTGGGAAACAGGAGGGTGTGTTTGCTGCTTGGCTGGCGTTTTGAGTAGTGTATTTTCAAGTGGTTTTTGATAACAGAGTAGACAGGAAAGGTCTTTGATTTATGCATCAGATACTTTTGCCATCTGAGGAAATACTCATCAAAGTATTTCCAATAAAGAAAGATGATGAAAGAAATTCTGCATTATACGCCTCACACTGTCATTTCATTACATGTAAATGAAGGGAGGGTCTTCAGGGACTCGTTACCATGGCTCGCTCTCTCATCCAGCCTTCAAATGCCACCTCATCCCTGAAGTCAGGTCACATACATGAAAGCATTCATTTTTGTCATGAAGTTGTTGATCAAGAATGTTCCATCTTAAGAAAAAAGATTGCTTAATAAATCCATTTTGTAAGCTACGCTGATTATTTAAGAGAATAGTATTTTTCTTCATCTAAACCAAGCTTTTATTCCTTTTCATAATATTGGAGGGTGAGGAAGACACAAAACTACCAAACAACATAAAGCCTGAGTTAGAAAATTTTCATCAGAATTTTCTTCCATCAAAGCCAGAACTCTTCTGTATAATCAAGAATTGCAGCCCTAGCTGGTTTGACTCAGTGGATAGAGCGTTAGTCCATGGACTAAAGGGTCCCAGATTTGATTCTGGTCCAGGGCATGTACCTTGGTTACAGGTTCCCCGGCCTTGATAAGGTTGCATGCAGGAGGCAACCAATCGATATGTCTATCTCACATCAATGTTTCTCTCTATCTCTCCCTGTCCCTTCCCTTCCCTTCCCTTCTAATCTCTTTAAAAATCAATGGAAAAATATCCTAGGGTGAGGATTAACAAAACAAACAAAAAAAAGAATTGAGAGTGGATTGGATTGGGGGCACTGCTGAGTTCGGATGAGCTGATGGCAGCCTGCATTCTGGCAGTGGAGAGATGTGAAGTGGGGATCCCAGATGTATTTAGAAAGGACTTTTACAGGAATTGATGATGGACTTGGACGTGGGGATGAGAGAAAAGGAAGCATCAAGAATGCCCCCAGGCTCACATACCAGGGTATCTGGTGATTTTAACTGTGACTGATAAGATACCTCTTATCACTTTGTCATTCAGTTATGATAAAAGCAGGCATTTCTACTAAATGCTATTCACATTCCCAAGGTGATTCTGAAATGCATGTGAAAGGAATATCTAGTATTTGCTTGCTTGCTTATTATTGTATTGATCCTGGCTTTGACTCATTTAATTGCTAAAAGTCTCATGATTTTTTCACTTAAAAAAGATTGATTTTGACATACATTAAGAGGGATGTTTTCATATTGTTATTTTTGGAGTTTTTCTCCCTTAGGAGAGATCAGGGTTAGGGCCGTAAGCTCAATCAATAAAATTATTAAAGTCAATGTATTAAGTAGTTACCTAGGCAGGTTTTCTACTTCTCTGATTGCCAGCTGCTGCCTAATTAGCTGGTCATGGTTTGAAGTGGAACCTTTATGCGCAGGCCCGGGAGTCCCAGGGACCATAACATGCCATTTACCTGCACAATTCAGGCTGTTCTCAGTTCCTTTCATCTTGTTTACTTTCAAAGATTTTGAAATTATATTTCAGACTTTCAGTTTTTAGCCATCAATTCATATTCTGTTGAACATGTAATGTAATTTTCCCAATGTTTTTTAAATGTTTCACACGTAGAGAAGAGTTAGAAGTGAAAGTCAATATGTATGTACCTTCTACCTTGGTTCTATGATATATTTTGCTCTATCATATCTGTCCATCTATCTGTCCCTTAATTCATCCATCAGTCCATCTTATTCTTTGATAGATTTCAAACTAGGTTGCAAACATCAGGACATTTTATTCTTTGGTATTTTAGCATGCATATTATTAACTAGAGTTTAATAGTTGTTTTTTGGGTTCTTTCCTTTTTTAGGTAAAAGTTATGTACAGTGAAATGTACAGATTTTAAGTATAGCATTCCTTGAATTTTTTTTTAATATATTTTTTATTGATTAAGATATTACATATGTGTCCTTGTCCCCACGTCACCCTCTACCCCCCCCCCCCCCCCGCTCATGCCCTCACCCCCCCGTTGTCCATGTCCATTGATTAGGCCTATATGCTTGCATATAAGTCCTTTGGTTGATCTTTCCCCCTTACCCCCACCCTCCCCTACCTTCCCTCCAAGTCCCGACAGTCCAATCAATGCCTCTCCGTCTCTGGATCAGTCCTTGTTCATCAGCTTATGTTGTTCATTATATTCCACAAATGAGTGAGATCATGTGGTATTTATCCGCTCTCCAGTTCCATCCATGCTGTGGCAAATGGTAAGAGTTCCTTTTCTCTTCCTCTTCTTAAAGAATACCTTTCAGCATTTCAGATAATGCTGGTTTGGTGGTGATGAACTCCTTTAGCTTTTTCTTATCCGTGAAGCTCTTTATCTGACCTTCTATTCTGAATGATAGCTTTGCTGGATAAAGTAATCTTGGTTGCAGGTTCTTGCTATTCATCACTTTGAATATTTCTTGCCAGTCCCTTCTGGCCTGCATGGTTTCTGTTGAGAAATCAGCTGACAGTCGTATGGGTACTCCCTTGTAGGTAACTGACTGTCTTTCTCTTGCTGCTTTTAAGATTCTCTCTTTATCTTTTGCTCTTGGCATTTTAATTATGATGTGTCTTGGTGTGGTCCTCCTTGGATTCCTTTTGTTTGGGGTTCTCTGCGCTTCCTGGACTTGTAAGTCCATTTCTTTCACCAGGTAGGGGAAGTTTTCTGTCATTATTTCTTCAAAAAGGTTTTCAATATCTTGCCCTCTCTCTCCTTCTGGTACCCCTATAATTCTGATGTTGGTACGCTTGAAGTTGTCCCAGAGGTTCCTTACACTATCTTCATATTTTTGGAATCTCTTTTCTTTTTTCTTTTTCGGTTGGGTATTTTTTGTTTCTTTGTATTTCAAATCTTTGACTTGATTCTTGGGATCCTCTTGTCTACTGCTGGATCTCTGTAAATTATTCTTTATTTCAGTCAGTGTATGCTTAATTTCTAGTTGGTCCTTTTTCATGTCCTCCA
This sequence comes from Myotis myotis, assembly GCF_014108235.1. Taxonomy (NCBI): domain Eukaryota; kingdom Metazoa; phylum Chordata; class Mammalia; order Chiroptera; family Vespertilionidae; genus Myotis; species Myotis myotis. The sequence goes on from NW_023416357.1 coordinate 41,722,191, forward strand.
TGGTCTCACTATACTTATTGAGGGATTCATTAAATTTATCAGCGGTTTCCATAAAATTCTTGAAAAACCTTATAAACGTGGCCTTGAACTCTATATCCAATCGTTTGCTTTCCTCCATTTCTGCCATTTGTGACCTGTTTCTTTGTCTCCGCATTTTGGCAGCTTCCCTGTGTTGATAGAGTGGCCCTGCGCGCCAGGTGTCCTGTAGGGCCCAGTAGCTCAGCCTCCCCAGTTACCTGGGGTGGACACTCTTGGTGCACTCTTGGTGCCTTGGTTGTTGTAGAATCACTGGGAGGAATTGACCTCCAGGCCAATTGGCTGTGAGAATCAGCTGTGTCTAAAGTGGGAGAACTTCTGTGCTGAAGACACCCTTCTGGGGCAAGACTTGCTTCAGTGGGGCTTTGGTGCTCACTGAGTCTGCTCCCTGAGTGTGTCCCTTATGGATCTGAGGAGTTGCAGTCTGGATGGTCCCCCTCTGACCACTGGGTACAGTGGCTCCTGGACCTAAGGAGGTGCTAATTCAGCCTCTGCCTGAGACCACACAGCAGGAGCAACGAAGAGGCTCAGCTGTGAAGCAATGCAAGCCACTGCGGGGCCTTGGGCCTTCTCTTGGAAGTTCCGGGTCTGCCTGGCTAGGCTGCAGTTAGGTACATTCACATGCAAAAGCCTCTGCCGCAGCCTGGGTGGGGCGGGGTCTCAGGGAGTCAGAGGGCGGAGAAAGCAACTATGGCCGATTCTCCGCCCGGAGTCGCGCGTCTCAGTGTCCCGGTAACGGCTGCAAGCACCTCTGAGGGAAAGCCGCCCTCAAGTTCGCCCGCTGCCAGACAGACCAGCCTCTCCCCGTATGAGTCCTGGGTCCCCAGAGACTTCCCGGAACCGGAGTTCAGAGCCGTCGGGAGCTTGTGATTCCAAAAAGACAGCCGCGTCCTCAGGCGCCACCCCCTTTCCTCGCGCGCGGGAGCCGCCGTACCTCTGCACTTCACCTCCGCAGCGCCTCTGGCTCTCAGCGTGCTTTTCTTTCCTTCTAGTTGTAGAATTTACACTCAGCCAGCCTTCCTGTTGTTCTGGATGATGTTTGCTCAGTCCTTTGCGGTAATTTTCAATTGTTGTGTGAGGCGACAATTTCCCGGTGTTTACCTATGCCGCCATCTTAGTTTTCTCCGCATTCCTTGAATTTTGACAAATGTGTATACCTCTGTAATCAGACCCCGTAAGATATTAAACTTTAGCATCCCAAAAGGTCCCAGTTCTCCCTGCCTCCACTCACCCTCACAGGTAACACCGTCCTGAGTCATTTAACCATATAGTAGTTTTCCCTGTACTAGAGCTTTATATAGTGTCTACTCTCTTGTGTTTGGCTTCGTTCACTCATAGTAGTGTTTTGGGGGTTTTTTTCTTTCAATTTTATTTTGTATTGGTTTCAGGTGTACCCTTTGTGGTTCGACAGTCATATACTTTACATAGTGTTCGCTCAATATTTCCAGTATCCCAACTGGCACCATACATAATTATCACATTATTGACTATATTCCCTATGCTTTACATACGTCCCCGTGACTGTTGTGTAACTACCAACCTTACTTCTTACTCCCTTCATCCCCATGTCTTTCATCCCCACCCACAAACACCCTCCCCTCTGGCAGCCACCTGCTCTCTCTGTGTGTCTATGAGTCTGTTTTAATTTTATTTCTTCTGTTCATCATTGTCATGTTTTGAGTCATCGCCGTTGCATGTATCAGTAATTTTTCCCTTTTGTTGCTGAATGGGATTCCATTGCATCAATCTACCAGTTTCTCTCTCTTGTTGATGGACTTCTGGGGTCTTTCCAGTTTGGGGCTCCTTGGAACATTAGCAGAAAAGTGTTTTATGAGCACATGCTTTTGTTTATCTTGGGTAAATTCTCGGGAGTGGACCTGAGTGCTGAGGAGTTGGGTCATAGGGTAGGTCTATGTTTAACTTTGTAAGAAACTGCCAGACCTTTTTTCATAATGGTTGTAGCACTTCATTCTCCCTCCAGTTGTTTCACATCCTTGACAAACTTTCCCTTCAGTTTTAGACATTCTGGTAGATGTGTAGAGAAAATACAAAGTTTAAATGATTATTCGCTAAGAAGAAAGCAGTCAGACGGCCCTGAGGTCGCGCGCGCACACAGAATTTGAAGTGCTTTTTAGAGCCAAGCATAGTCAGGTGTTTATAAACAAAGCATGCAGCACAAGGATAGCAACACTTGTAGGAACCTGCGGTATTGTAAGTAGTTAAAGGTGTAAAGCTATGAATTTCCTTTCCAAAAACAAGCTGGAAGCTTCTAAGGACTTGCTTTGAGGGCGGCATAGGCCAAGGGCAATAGCGTTCAAATTGCAGAACTTCCCTCTATTACCAAAGTTCCCAGTATTAAAGGTCCCCAGCTATTACCATACGTGGGATATTCTACGCTTCAGGAAAAATAACAAAAACACTGCACTCCAGAGACTGGCTGACATGGGGACATTGAATTCTGATGGTTTTGCTGTGCTTTAGAATTCAGGTAACAAAACCTACTGATAGCAGAGATTCAGACCTTCCCCAAAATTTGAAAACAAAAAAAATTTTTCAAACAGATGCCCTGCACTGACCCAGGGGATATTGTCCTCACACCCCAGTTTCACAAGCATGGCCTGGGACTTACCTTCGGTCTCACTGTAGAGAGAGGAACCGGTTTTAGAGCTGGAGGAAGCTGGGTTTGAAATTGGGCTCTGCGCATGCTCGCTGTGCGGCTCAGGCAAGTCCCTCCCTCTCTCAAAACCTGAGTTTCTCTGTCAGAGGGATGACCCTCCCCTCCCGTGAGTGCTGTAACGGGAGGTTGGGAATGTAAAGCCGCTGCACACGGCAGTCCTCTCAGAGATGGCCTCTGTCTTCCTGCCCACAGTCCTCAGGCCCACGCGGTGCCCCAGGCTGCCCATCAGGAATGCCAACTACAAAACCGCTCCTCCCCTGTTTCCTCAGTGAGCTTGACTGAGAATTACAGGGAAATAATTTCAGTGGAATTGTTCATGGCAAACAGCACCAGATGTTAGACCTTGGTCCTTGAGTTTTGGCTAAGGAAGGATTCAGAGCCAAGACTCAGATACAAGCAGAAGTTTACTTAGAAAGTCACAGAGGGAGGTAGAAGTGAGCGCTAGAAAAAGTGGGCCAGCTGGGCTGCGGGGACTCCGGGAGCAAGTTGCAGAGGCAAAAGAAGGGCCCTTGGAACTTGGGAGAGAGAAAAAGGTGCTCACCTTGAGGGAGAACGGGGGAAAGAAAGGTGCAGATGTGCTTTGAGCAGCCAGCGCGAATGCTGGGTCCTTCATTGTAAGGGGTTCATCTGTTTCCTAAATGTGGGATTTTAGGGGAGATCTCAGGGGAGGATGCCCAAAGAATATTCATCGGCTTTCCGGATGTCCTTTCAGGGCGTGGTCTCCACCAGTTGGTGGGCACCAGGGCAGGAGGTCATTAGTCAGTGCAGCTGGTCCTGATGACAGCCAGATGGACCAGCTTCCTCTGGTTTGTTGCTTTTCTGAAACAGGCCTAGATGTTATCCCTAGTTTAACCTAACCTCTCTCTGTGGCCCACAGACCCGAGGCCTTGTTTCTAAGATCATTTGATGTGGGTCAGAACCTCATTTTCCCGAGGGCTTCATCCTTAAGGGAGTGGTCCCGCCAGGGAGTCCTGGGAGGCTCTTCTCTGGCCCTTGTTCCTCCTCTGAGGGCCTCCCACAGGACTGGCCACAGGCCAGGGGAGGGAAGTTCAGGGGAGGGTCCGAACTGCATGACCAGTGACATGAAAGGTCAGGGGGTCTAAACCACATGATCAAAGATATGCTAGGGGAGGAAAGTCCCACTCTACGATGCTTGCATTCCCAGCTTTGCCCATTGCTAGGCTTTCCACCTGGGTGACCTTCTGACCCGGCCTATCGTTCCTTCTCTGCTCCTGTCTGTCTAACTGCTTCCTATATCAGAATCATTCATGCCAAGTTGTAAATGACTCGTGGGTTTAGACCTCCAAGAAAAAGAACTTTAATTCTAAAAGAATGTTTTCGTCTAAATGAATCGTTAGCTGTAAAGGGGATGTATATAGGAGTTGTATAAATAACCTTCCTCAGGAAGCTTCAGTAAAAACCCCGCCCTGCTGGGTGTGACTGGGAAGGTCCCCGGGCTGCTCTTGCTAAGGGATCAGAGTGAGTCATGCCATGGGGTCCTGGGCTGCCAATGCTGAGACAGCCACCAGTGAACGTTGGGCGGCTGGGCTATCGAGGAGTGTTTCTAGTCTCTGCTGTCTGCAGGAGAGAGCCGGTCAGTGGCAGATGAGCCAATTCGGGGGGTGATGGGGTTGGCGTGAGTGCTGTGTTCAGCTTCGAAAGTGCCAAATGCAGAATCCTAAGCACAGGAAAACCAGAGCCTCCTCCACAGATGGACCTGGTATCTCTCCTCTTCCCTCCACTTTTTCCTCTACTCTCATCCCCACCCCTCGGTTGTGGGGGACAAGGTTCATTTTCATCCCAAAGGCAGGGTTGGGGTGTGCATACTGGACCTTGGGCTTCCTCTGTTTCCATCTGGGCAGAACATAAAGCCCACGGTGACTCCCCGGAGCCCCACAGTGCAGTCAGTTGGCCTATGGGGGCCAATGAAGTACAGGAGATGGTTTTTTTGTGTGTAATCTGGGGAGCCATGGGACTTTGTTTCTAAAGGAGAGATGTACTGTGATTCAGAGAGAAAAGCTAAGTGTTTAAAGATCACTTGCTTCTGAACTACAGCTGATAAACAATTTGCAAGGCAAAAGTTGTATTCATTTGGTATAGATCAAAAAGTCACACTGCACTCAATAGCTTTGTAGCAAATGGTTTCTATCTGTAAAGGAAAAACAGAGCGGCTATTCACAGAAGAAATAAAATGGTCCTGTAATTAGGGAATAAATGAGTCACAGCCCTTAGTCACATTAAGATCTCACACAGGCTGGCCATGCAGTTGTTTCGGTGATTATGTGGAATGGGCTGTGCAGAATAATTCATAGAAACCCCCATCTTAACACTTCAGTTTCCCATGATTATTTTTCCGTGGTTCCATCCAGCTGGGACATTTTACCTGTATGTGACACACAGGCTCTGACAGTTGGTATTGTTAAACCACCCTAATCGTCCTTCCTAGACAGCCCTACACACGCACCTGTCTTTTTTTCCCTGAGTTAACATACCCTGTTCATTAGTGGCTACAGGTGTTAGCTGGTCTGAGCTACTAGCAATAGATGGATTCAGCAGGAAAGCAGCTTGATTATAAGTGATAGAGCTTAATGTGCCCCAGTAAGAGTCTCAGTTATAAACACACAAAATGCAGAACCCCAAAGAAAGCAAATGTATTCTTTCCTGTGCTGATTACTTCATCCATCATATGACACTGATTGAGCATTAGCACAAAACCACCAGCACAGAAAAATTTGATAATGAGGAAGAACCAGGTGCTAAACTGCATCTAAAGTTCAGCTCTCCTTGTGATGAAACATTTGTAAATTGATCCTGCCTGTAACCAAGCACTTGAAGAGCTTTCTAGGAAGGCTTTTGGAAGTCCTAGGCTTACATTGGTATTTTTATTTTACAGAAAATTTTATAGTAAGTATGCATCACAAGCAGGTTATATATTAGCCTTATGAAAGTCTTACATTTTTGCTCTGGCTTTTTTTCTTTCTGCATTTCTGCAGACTGTCAGGATGAGAAGAGCTTTCTGGCGGGTCAGGGGTCCTGCTTAGGAAGTGTGTGCTCCGAGCCTCCCCTGCTCTGGGCTCAGCATCCCCTGAGTGTCTGGATGTAACAGCATTTGTAATAGTACTACTTGGTGCACAGCTTGTATCTGTTCATGTTATCTGTGCAACTTCTTGCTCTCTTGAAGTCTTCAGAGCTTTTTAATGAAATTATTTGGCTGGAAATATAGCTCATGCTGTATTTTAAATCTCTTTCTCTTGTTTTATTTACCAAACTTTTGAACAACTTTAGATTCACAAGATTCATCGAGATTCAGGAGACAATTCTCAGACAGGTGAGAATACTTCAGTTTCACTCTTTTACACCCAGGCAGCATGTGTGGGGTCAAGTCTGAAACGTACTCTGACTTGCTCAAGCTATCAGAGGGCTGCAAAGCCAGAACAGAAGCAGAATCCCTGGGAGTTTTTTGAATATCCATTCATGGCAACCTTTTCTACCCACTGCCACCCCTTCCTGGTTTTCTTTTGCTGGCGAGAGACCATCATACAGATAGACCTAGAGTGGGAGAGTGGCCCAAAAGTCCAGGGGGTGCACTGTTGTCACACCATCGCAGTCCTCCCTTGCTTAGCAGCGTCAGTGGCTGTACAGTTAGAACATGGATGGGCCCTGGCCTGGGGGTCAGGAGCCCTGCCCACCAGCTCAGCTCCCCATTCCTTCGCCTCATAACTTGGGCAAGACTCTGCCTACTTGACCTTGGTTTCATCAGCTATAAAATGATGACTTTTACATTTGAAAGGCCTGGAATTCTCTGACTAGAGGGAAAAGTGCGTCTACTACCAAAGATTTAAAATTCTTGTTCTTGTACACATTCTCTCCCGTTAGCGCAGCTGTTCTCACCTGTGTGTCGCCACCCCTTTGGGGGTCGAACGACCCTTTCACAGGGGTCGCCTAAGACCATCGGAAAACACATATATAATTACATATTGTTTTGTGATTAATCACTATGCTTTAATTATGTTCCATTTGTAACAATGAAAATACATCCTGCATATCAGATATTTACATTACAATTCATAGCAGTAGCAAAATTACAGTTATGAAGTAGCAACGAAAATAATTTTATGATTGGGGGTCACCACATGAGGAACTGTATTAAAGGGCCGCAGCATTAGGAAGGTTGAGAACCACTGCGTTAGCGGCTTCCCAGCCACTAACCCATCACGTCAGGCCCTGGGCTGTTGTTGGGTCCCTCTCTTTGGTTCCAGGGTGGACCACACTTTAGCCTCCTCAGGAAGACTTCATGTGCTCTTCCTGAACTTTGGTTTCTTTATTTGTAAAGTGAATTAACAGTGTTCATCCGGTTGTTATGAGGATTAGAGGGGAAAAATGTACATTACATCTATCAGTGCCTGGTGTTTAACTACTTAGCATCCTTCTCCCCACCCATACCTTTCCCTTCTCTTTCTCAGCTCTTCTCTCTCAGATGTTTTAGTTTATTCCTTCTAACACTTACAGCAAGAGTATTATTTTAACTCACTTAAGGGCTTCTGGGTGCCAAAATCTGTTACAAGCATTCTCATATCCTTTGCAGTGCCCAGGATTGCCTTGCACATAGTAGACACTCAGTAAATACTCACAAAACATTAAACCATCCCATCTTAAAAAGCATGGGCTCTCCTATTTATTAGTTCTTTGACCTTGAGCTACCTAAACAATCTTTCCAAGCTAAATTTCCTTGTCAGTAAAATGGGGATTGTACTGTGTAGCTTTTAGAATTGTTGCAAGACCATATAAGATGTGTCTATAAATATTAAATATTTAGTAATAAATATTAAAGTAAATATTAAAATATTAAAGTACTATCTCTGATGCACAGTAGGTGCTCAGTACATGGTAGCTATTTTTAAAATTGGTGATACTGTATCTCTTTTGCCATTGAGTACAGCTATCTAAAAGTTCTTTATTCTTCTTTTTTCTGTTTTTGAAAATCATTCCACAAGTATCTGTTGAGAGAATGAATACCAAATTCTTGTGTTTAAATGGCCAATACTAAAGGATAATTTCTCAAACTTCAAATTTCTATTGCTATAATTGCTCTTAATTTTAGCTGAGATAAAATTAGGAAGAATAAGCATTATCTATCTTTGAATAATTTCTGATAAATGATTTAGGATTCAACAAGGCAACCTGGGCCAATAGCTGTGAAACTAACCACCTACTTTACTTTTATTTAGAAACTACATTTTGAGGAATTCTTATGCTCTTTAATCTTGCATTTAATCTTAAATCTTCACTAAGTTCAATGTAATTAAAAACAAATGTTAGGAATGTATATGATTAATAAGTCCCTGAATAGGCCAAAAACGAATGTCTTGCAAGTGATCAGTTAGTTTCTGAGGGTTCGAAAGACGCCATATGATTTTAATAGTATTATTTAAAATGCCACCACCTATAGTTGTCTTTATAAAGAAATACCGAAACTCATATTCAAGGCTAGAAAAATTAAGGCAGAGTCTGGAAGACAAAAATAGGCAAAGGGATAGTAAATGTTTTATGTTAGATCATTTAAGGCTATGGTGTGCAGATTAATTTTATAATATTCTGCTTTTCACTACATGCTGTAAAAATATAATTCAGGTTTAGTTACTGATTTAACCATTTTTAGTCAAATCAGATTTTTTAGGACACTAAAGTAAATGGTTAAAAAGGTGATCTAGAAAAGTGTCTAAGGCATATTATTACGTGAAAACAGCCAGTATGAGAACAGCGTTATAACATGGCCCGTGTGTGCCTAAGAAGGGGTGTGTGCAAGCGGACAGGGGAATAATAGTCAGCATGCACTAACACTTCGCGGGCACTGCCCCAAGTGCCGTCGTCGATTAGCTTGTTTACAGCAGCCTATGAACGAGATGCCGTAGCTGTCCTCACTACACAGATCGGGACACGGGAGGAACACCCCCAGGGTTACACAGCTACTGGTTGGATAATGGGGACTTGAATTTTGCCAGTTTGGCTCTGGAACTGGTCCTCTGAACTACTATACTCTCTTACACCTCTCTCTCTCTCTCTCTCTCTCTCTCTCTCTCTCTCTCTCTCTGCCACTAGACAGTTCTTTAAAAAAAAAAAAAGCATTTCTTTTTCTCTCTCTTTAAATATCATTTATTGGGTCTGAGAAATGCCGGAAGCTGCATGTCTGCCTCCCGTCTCAGCGCAGTGGAGGTCTGTTAAAGTTTCTCTCCTTGCTCATGCGTGGTCCCCACCGGAAGCATACACCTTGACCATGCATGTTTCTGCAGCCACCTCTGCAGCCCTGGTGTTTTTATCCCCGGTCCTCACTGCTGCCATGCACTGCTGCCTTAGATCTTGCAGTAATGGAACAACACATTCCCTGCCCCACCCCCCCTCCCCGAAAATGGGGACAAAAGTGAGAGTTTAGTTTTTGCAAATTGTTGAACTATAAAACTTCTTTTTCTTCTCTTCCTTCCTGGGATTGGCAGTTTGCATCACTTGATGAAATCACATCCTTAGAAGAACATAGAAGACAATCTAGAGCAGCGGTTCTCAACCTGTGGGTCGCGATCCCTTTGGCGGTCGAACGACCCTTTCACAGGGGCCGCCTAAGACCATCCTGCATATCAGATATTTACATTACGATTCATAACAGTAGCAACATTACAGTTATGAAGTAGCAACGAAAATGATTTTATGGTTGGGTCACAACATGAGGAACTGTATTTAAAGGGCCAGAAGGTTGAGAACCACTGATCCAGAAGCTCAACTTTTCAGAAAAAGGCTTACAATTGGTCTAAATTAGTTTCCCAAGAAAAATCAACTCTGTTGATTTCACTAGTATTTATTTCCTCAAATATAATAAGAACCTTCCCTATCCAGTTAAGTGTATTTGTACTTCAGATCAGAATGAACTCCCCAAAACTTCCCCTAAGTTTTAATGTTTATTTTAAAAAAGAGTTATTAGTGGGGAAAAAGAACCATTGATCACGAGCCCATTTCCATGACGTAATGTGATGCCTCAAGGATAGGCATCGTTCTACTACTAATATGGTGGAAAATTCTGTGTGTGGTGAAAATATAAAGAGAAAATGGTTTCCTATTTCTTAAAAGTATTTTATAGTGCTTAAGAAGTGACCTTGATTTTCTTTGGAGAATGACTGGGAAATGTGTCCAGACTTCACCTGTGAATAAGCTGGTAACTAACCACTCCCCTTACTCATCTGGAATCCTTAGAGTCTCATTCATTCAGATACAAGAGCAGGAGGAGGGAGTCCGTTGATGTGAAATCGATATCATCTCGAGGCAGTGATGGTAAGAAGTTTTTCAGATTTTCTTGACCTTTTTAAAGCATAGAAAGTGACAGAAGAATATATAAAAGAATTCCTCAGCATATAAACAAACCCCAAGGAATAGAAAGTCAGCAAAACTGGCTTCTTCACCATAGGCAGTAGACTTTTTAGGCCTTTTAATCATTTTTTTCTTTTTACAGTCTTTATCTTTTCTTTGAAATGACTCGGTGCTTGATCCTTGATGGCCTAAGGTGTGCTGGACCATAACCACCAGAGCAGCGCAGTTTCTGTGGCTGGGTCACACGTGGGTGCTAGTGGCAGAGAGGGGACCAGAATCTTGGCTTCCCAACTCTACTGCAAACCCAGTTTTCAGTGTACCTGTTATACACCCTTACTGTCCCTTAATAAACTGTCCCAGATAAACTGAGACAGAATTTAGCAAAATACTTTTTTAGTTCAGTCAGGCCTAATTAATTCATTGGATTTGCAGGCGGATGGGAAAGTCAAAGATGGTTCTGACATGTAATTCCTCTGTGCCTGAGAAGATAGAAGTAATATATACAGAAACAAAGTCTCCATGTATGGCTAGGTGGGGGTTGAGGAGAAGATAAGTTTTATTTTAGTGGAAATGCCAAAGAAGCTAAAATGCAAGACTTCTACTCAGGGCTAGAGACATGGATTGGGGAGCCCTAGAGGGGACAGACGAAGAGCCATGAGCAGAGGAACATTCCTAAGGTGTGTGTGTGCGCACAACAACAACACAGAAGACCTGAGTTCAAGGCTTGAAAGTACACCCTCCGTGAGAGGGAGATGAGAGAAATAGGGCCAGTGCAGAGAACAGGGGAGCTGGGAGTGAACCGTATGGACACAGTGTCACGTGAACCAAGAGCAGAGGAAAGTGGAAGAAAGGAGATGCTAGCAGTGTGAGTGCTGCAGAGATCAGAGAGTTCATGAGCTGAGAACTCTCATTCAGTTCGTGTTTATTTAGCAAATGAGGACACGTTCTAGAGGTATGAGGAGGGGACGGTGAGTGACAGGAGGGAGAGAAGTGGGGTGGTAACTTAAGGGGGTAAATGAAAAGGCAAGTGAGGGATTTTTCAGTTCTTCAGGTCACAGTGGGAAAGCTGAGTCTGAGGGAAGTGGCTGGACTAGAACTAGAGATGAGATGGGTAACTCATAGAGAAAGACGGATACATCACAGGGCATGCAAGGGGTTGGGGCCAAGAATGTAAGGAAGGTGGACTGAAGTATTTTCAGATGGATGGAGGGTGTAGATATACAACATTGTAGATGGAAAGGATAATGAATGAAGGAATTTCAACTAGATCAGCTCAGTTTTCAGTAGGGTTTGAGTTGTGATTGTCTTCTCTACAGAGCGTGGGAGTGGAGGTTGCAGAGTGTGCAGTGTGGCTGCTCTGGCCGCAGAGAGGACCACAGGGGGGCTGAGCAGCAGGCTGCTCTGTTGGTTATTGGTTAGATTAGGTGATCCCAGCTATCACATACAGATTCTGTCTCTCAGAGGAGTGGTAGGAAAATGAGAACAGTGCTTTTAAAGTAAAGCTTCTACCTTTTGAATTTTGAACCACATGTAAGAATTACCTATTCAAAAAAGTAAAATATTTTAAAATGTAAGTTTCTGCAGATTAGAGCTAGAACCACCAGGGGTTCTGGGTATTAAGAACCTAAAGGCTCAGAGGTGTGGAGTGCCTAATTCATACTGAAGGTGCTCATTCTACCCCCGCTCACTTGCCTTTCCATTTACACACCAAACCTGGGCCATGCCTCCCCTCCCACACTGCACAGTTATCCAGTTACATGGCCAGTGGCTAAGGACTGAAAGTGATGGAACTGCCCAAGATGGGCTTTGGTGACTTACAGGGAAGTGAGTCCTGTGGGATCATGCAGCTCTTAGGGTGGGATCCAGATCCCATCAACCTTCTCTAAAATTCCCTTTGTGGGCTGGGACTCATAGGCCTTCCTGCCACCAAAGTTCCAGGCCAGACCATCCTTTCCAAGTAGTGGCCAAGCTGTTACCCTTTCAGGATTAAGAGATGGATGAATTCATTGCTTTATGGGGGACGGTAGTCCTTTGAGAGCCAGGCCACTAGTTCAGGATGGGCTTCTTCGCTGCACTCAGCCAAGTTGAGCACCAACACCAGACACAACTTTCTTGACTTTTCCCTAGCGCCAAGCCTGCAAAACCGTCGCTATCCATCCATGGCAAGGATCCATTCCATGACCATCGAGGCCCCCATCACAAAGGTGAGTGGCAGCTGCTGTCTCTACAGTCAGGGTCACCCAGCACTGGGCTGTTTTGGAGATTAAATGAATGACATACCACGATATCATAGAATTTACAGTCTAGTAGAGAAAATAGATATTAAACACAATAAATAAATAGAGTTGTAAACTACAAAAATTGCTGTAAAGGAAAACAGTTTAAGAGGAAATTAGATTAGGGCCCTATTTTGGGTGGTGAGAGGGGTGATCAGGAAGGGTCTGTTTGTAGAGGAAGTAATGTTTGATGTGAGACCTGAGGCATGCAAAGACATAGAAGATGAGAGGGGAGAAGAGGATTCGAGGCAGCAGATACAGCAGAGGGTGAAGCCTGGGGTGAGCAGGGGGACCAGAGCAGTTGAGGACCTGAAGGAAAGTCAAGTGGCTGGATCTGGAGAGTGGAGGGAAGAGATGGTGACATGGAGCTTGGCAGGGCTCAGTTCATTCTGGCCAGGTGGGCCATAAGGAGTTTATGTTTCCGTTTTGGTGCAGTGAGAACCACTGAAGAGTTTAAAGCAGGGAGTGACATGATCAGATACGCAGAGAATGGATTGGAAATGGCAAGCGTGGAATAAAAGCAGCCAGTTAGAGGGCTTTTCCAGAATTTCAGGCAAGAAATGGTATTAGCTGTGCTAGGATTATAACAGATTAGGGAATATTTAGGGGTAGAATCAGTTTGACTTGGTGATTAATTATATTGTCAGGGTGGGGAGGTTAAGTTGCATGATATGGAAACCAGAGCCTCTTAGACTTTTAATTTGAGCACAGGATGGACAGGAGTGGTTTTCTACTGCAGTGTGGAAGCCAGAGAATGGAGCAAAGCTCCGTGTCTTGTTTTTGTTTGTTTGTTTGTTTACTTGCTTGCTTTGGGGAGAGAAGAATGAGTTTGGTTTTGGACATGTAAGGTACTCCCTTGGATTTGTCAGGTAGGCAATTGAATACACAAGTCTAAAGGTCAAAAAGAGTTCAGAGCTGGGATGTAAATTTGAGAGCCCTTGGCATATGGATGATGTGTCCAAAGTCATGGAAATGAGAGCTCATCTCTGGAGGCCTGTAGAGTAAGAGAAAGGCCCAGCATCAACCCCTAAGGAACTCCACCCTGTAAGGGAGCTGGAGGAGAACAACCAGCAAAGGAGCCTGCAGAAATGTGGTCAGTGAGGTGGGAGAGATGCCAAAAGGGGTGGGGTGAGCAGCATTCCTCAATAAGAAGGGAGTGGTGGCGTGGAGGCACCAGTCACTCAAAACAATGTGTCATCATCTGATTTCTTTTGGATTCCAGGTATATGGGAAGTAGAATCCCAATGACCTCAAATTTTTTCTTTCCTTACTTCCTTAGGTTATAAATATAATTAATGCAGCCCAAGAAAACAGCCCTGTTACAGTAGCAGAAGCCTTGGACAGAGTTTTAGAAATTTTACGGACCACAGAACTGTACTCCCCTCAGCTGGGCACCAAAGACGAAGATCCTCACACCAGTGATCTCGTTGGAGGCCTGATGACTGTGAGTGATGAGGATAAACCAGAGATTAATGTGCTCAGCTACATGCAGCATGTATTGTTACCTATACGTGCAGAGTACTTATACCTGTTGTATGGACAAACCAGGAGCATCTGCATCAAAATTTCTGTGGTTGGCATTAGTTAAGGAATCTTGCATTTATCTTTCTATAGGAGCTTTGCAAAGCTGACTGACCATTGCATGGGAGATAGTCCTTCAGCATTCCTATTATACAAAGGCGATCCTAGGCAGTTGGTTGATATGCATGGCCCTTGTCTTTCTTCCCTTGACCTGGCACGGTATTCAGTTGAGGTTATGGCCAGTCTCCTTGGATCTCAGGCTCTTTATCTATGTAAATGAAAGGGTTTGTACTTAGACTACAGCACTAGTTTCCAGAATCTTAGCTGTGGAACCATTTCTTTCAATAAAAGCTTCTATAGAAGTTCCCTCTGTAATCGGATAGAGCAGAGGAAGCTGCTCTGGCTTGGTGGGGAGGGGAGGAGCCTCCCCTGCCAGCACACCACCACCATAGTAGCTGATTTCAAAAGACTCAACCTGTTTTGCTGTGATCTATTTGGCCATAATCATCTATCAGCAAGTGAAGAAAATTCAAATTATTCATCTGTGCTCCTTATCAGAGGTGGGAGCTGGAAGAATCCTTTGGGAGAAAAACAAAGTCCAAGGGTCATCGATGAGTTTTATTTTAAAGGCTGAGCATTGACTAGCTTTCTGACCCATTCTTCTTGTTCCAACTAAAAATCTCTGATGAGCCTGCAGTCTGAGCAATCTCCTAATTACTACTTCCCTGCCCCAGGGCTGGCCTTTGTTGCCCCATCCCAGTGCAGAGCAGACTTCAGTTAGAGAGGGCAGCCAGGGTCTTTCAGGAGGGTGGCCCCTACAGTTCAAGTCCAAAAGATTCCCACTGCTGCCATACCATCTTAGGGTTCCTCTCCAGGTAATGCTGTGAGGAACCAGTGCAGGATTCCACCTCTTTTTATGAAGCATTAGGGAAGAGGAGAAACAAAGGCAAAGAAGAAACAGAGGAATTCCCTGTGATATCTGTCTTAGAGGAGGGGCCATTGTAACTTCTCTTTTATTCATTTGTAAAAAATTAAACTCTTGGCCTAAAGATCCAAGGTGTGACTTCAGGGGAGCCCTTCATTGACATTTTAAACCTTAGCACACACTTTCTAGGGATGACAAACAATTATAAATTATACAAACAAATATAAAGGAGCTAAAAAATTAGGTACTTGGATAGAAGATGAAGGGAAGGAAACTGAGATGCAAGAACATCTGGAACTAGTTCAAGTCCAGGAGTCTAGTAAAGGCCGAACATTGGAATCCTGCCCACTCCCTATGCCAGTGATGGCGAACCTATGACACATGTGTCAGAGGTGACACGTGAACTCATTTTTTTGGTTGATTTTTCTTTGTTAAATGGCATTTAAATATATAAAATAAATATCAAAAATATGTCTTTGTTTTACTATGGTTGCAAATATCAAAAAATTTCTATATGTGAAACGGCACCAGAATTAAGTTAGGGTTTTTCAAAATGCTGACACGCCGAGCTCAAAAGGTTTGCCATCACTGCCCTATACTGTCCCTTCAAAGATCTCAATCTAGAAACTTTTAAAAGTTAGCAAAAATGATCATGTTGCTAAATAGAAAATGCAGTTGGAAAAAATTAATTCAGATATTAGTCAAAAATTAGCTCAAGCTTTTTAAGGCTTTACATTAAGGAATTCCCAAATGTGGCCCATGGCTTTGGCTCCCTAAGAAGTAAATCAAATAACACAGTCCCTATGAGAGTAAGGAGGGTCCCTTCAAAATCAAATGCATCCAAACCAAAGCAAGTTCACTTCTGTGATTTCACAAATGTGGCTTCAAAATGCCAGAAGAGAAAGATGGCATGAGAATAAGCCAACTCACAGCCCAGGTGTGAGACAGAATGCAGTCATTTCCATTTTATTCTCAATTCTCCACCTCCTGAGGCTAAGAGCCATGAAGGGAGAATATCCTGTGTCTTGTAGCTATTGTTCTGATTTAGTTTCGAGCTTCAACTTGGGAGTTCCAGATTGACTGGGTTACTCATTATTTAAATCTCTTTGGCTAATAAAAGAAATGAGAAAATAATGCCGGCATATACAACATGCTTCTAATAGCACCTTGCTTTATTCCAGGATGGCCTGAGAAGGTTGTCAGGAAACGAGTATGTGTTCACTAAGAGTAAGTTGCCATAGAACCATTTGTTACTTATAACCTGTCTCTAGCCCAGGGGTGGGCAAACTTTTTGACTCGAGGGCCACAATGGGTTCTTAAACTGGACCGGAGGGCCGGAACAAAAGCATGGATGGAGTGTTTGTGTGAACTAATATAAATTCAAAGTAAACATCATTACATAAAAGGATACGGTCTTTTTTTTTTTAGTTTTATTCATTTCAAACGGGCCGGATCCGGCCCGTGGGCCGTAGTTTGCCCACGGCTGCTCTAGCCTGTGCAGTCCCAGTGTTGTGGTTATTTGGTTGGGGGAGAATCTTGGTGTTACTTCCTATTGGTCTCATTGCAGTTTTAAGCATTTCTATGTTCTACATTTGATACCAGGTCTCATAATTAAAATTACTTATCTGAACACTGTCAGAATAAGGATTGGACATTTCTATACGTTTAAACAGACTGTTAAAATGAAATTGTTTTTCTGTTTGGGGGCCTTGGAATTTAGTAATGTAAGAGAAGAGCCCTGAAGTGAACATCCTCCCACCCTTAGAGTTCAAGACTTTCTCTTTGTAGTAGCAGATGAAGATGACAGATGCTCAAGGGCACCCAGGATTCCACAATTAACCCTCTTTCTGCACCCCCCCTCCATCTGTTTGCTCAGATGTGCACCAGAGTCACAGTCATCTTGCAATGCCAATAACCATCAATGATGTCCCCCCTTGTATTGCTCAATTACTTGATAATGAGGAAAGTTGGGAGTTCAACATCTTTGAGTTGGAAGCTGTTACACATAAAAGGTATGTAGCTTCTCTGGCTGCTGGCAGAGAAGACTGATGGCCAAGCTCAAGACTCCACGTTGGAAACTTTGAGGGAGACATGAGCCCTTGCAGAGAGGCTGTTCCTTTCATGCTATGCTGGAGGGGTATCGCAGAGAGGAGACCATGGCCCCTGACTGAGCTCCTTTATGGAGAGAATTAGTGGGTGAGGTGTGGGATCAGCCTGGTGATGACCTAGGATGAGGAAATGCTGAGTCCTTTTCACATCTACGCAGGTCATTCCTTTGTGCTAAAGAGGTAAGAGTTCCAAGTATTCTCAGCCCCAGACTTGTTGAAGCCCCACCTTACAAAATGAGTTAGAGAGTACTGGAGACTTTTCTTTTTATTTGTCCTATAGGCAGGGCAAGGGTTAGATGACTCAAAGTCCTCTTCTGTAGTAGGGGGCTATTTCCTCCAGGGGTGTTAGTCTAGTAGGATGTGAATGCCTCGCACCTGTAAATAAGTAACATACGATAGAACTTCGCTGAGACCACACAAGCCATTCCTCTTGTTCTTAGGCTCAGTAACTGCCTCAGGGGACACAAAGGAAGTACAGAGCTGATGTGGAAGTGGAGATGGGGAGGAGTTACCAGGAGCCTTTCTTGGCTGTCAGATCCACTGAAGAGTTTATGACTTAGAGATAATCTGGAAGTCGTTCAGATTGACCACTGTTGAGGCACATAGTTGCAAGAAGTGGCCAGTGAGGAGGAGATGTGTTTACGCCCCAATGCATGTGTAATAAGCATCAGAAGAAAAATGCCTCCATTCCTCAGCATCATCAACGCAAGCAGTTTCTGGACCAATGAATACAATGAATCAGGGTTTGTCTTCCTGTTTTCCAGGCCATTAGTTTACTTGGGCTTAAAGGTCTTTTCCCGGTTTGGAGTATGTGAATTTTTACGCTGTTCTGAAACAACTCTTCGGGCCTGGCTCCAAGTGATTGAAGCCAACTACCACTCCTCCAATGCTTACCACAACTCCACCCATGCTGCAGATGTCCTGCACGCCACCGCCTTCTTCCTGGGAAAGGAGAGAGTGAAGGTAGAACTTTGATATCATGATCTAGTTACTTACCTATACAATTTTTTTTTCTTTTGCTACAAAATTGGTCATTTGGTGTTATAAAGACATAGCCTTTTCTCCTAGCCCTCCCCTACCCCAAATGCCTAAAATAACTATTTATGCCACTATCGAGTCCTCTAAAGGCCTAGCTGATCTATGAACCCATTCTCCAAGTGTTTACTTTGTGATACTTACTTAGAGGACAAAATTTAATTATTATAGCAAATGGTTACTAGGTCTAGTGGTTAAGTT
Source organism: Myotis myotis (assembly GCF_014108235.1). Classification (NCBI taxonomy): domain Eukaryota; kingdom Metazoa; phylum Chordata; class Mammalia; order Chiroptera; family Vespertilionidae; genus Myotis; species Myotis myotis. Next base: position 41,740,323 of record NW_023416357.1, read on the forward strand.
TTAGGATCAGAATTTGGCCATTGGTAAATTATAATCCAGATGGTGATGAGTTCTTTCAGCACTGCACATTTGCATACATATGTGTGTGTTGCGTAGGAATGATTATGTATATCTTATATTAATAACTGTGTGTAACTCTGACAGAGTTCCATGTCCCCTTGTCTTATTTAGAAACCAATACTGTCATGTACAGGTGCTGATGTGTAGGGTAGCGATATGTATACCCCATGTATACATATGGGCAAGAGAGCCCCATCTTCCCCCCTTCCTATCACCATTGGCACAATGAAGCTTGTAATTCCTTTGCTAAAACTGAAGCTTAGACTGTAGATACCCCTGGTAGAAGTGCTGTATAGAGACTGAAATTCGTATCAATCTGCAAATGCCTGACATTATATATAGATATATATAAGCTTAAAGGCCTGGTACTTAAGGAAAAGCATGGTAGTGAGACAGGTAGAGGGAACAGGAATGGCACCAAAATGGAGACAGGGGTACTTTTTTTCTATTTTGCCAAATGCTGGTATTCACTTTCATCAGCAAGAACAAAAGAATGTGTTTCAAGGATGAAGCTTTTGAAGATTTTGTCTCCTACTTTAGAAATTCTAAATGTGTGATCAGAGGTGATATGGGCCTGTGTTTCCATAGCACCTTTGAGGACCTAAGACACCTCCAGATTCCCACTCCAGGTTCTCGTTCTCAGTTTTACACTGCATGGATATTGTACAGCTGAGGTCCCCACTGCCAACTGAGGACAGGGCTAAGGCATAACTCCAAAACCAAGTGATCTATAGCTACTGCAGTCTTGAGTTAAAGATGAACCTCACTTAAGCAGAACCACTCTAGAAAAATACAGATTAAATGCTTGATAAATTAGGGAATGCGTAGTCACTTTATTATCTCCCTCCCCTAAAATAAGAATTTTTGTTTACATTGAGAGTTCTGCTAATGCATTCAGACTCTAGTTGAATTTCTCAAATAGCAATAGAAACAAGTCTAAGACTAGTAATACTCTTACAGTTCAAAAGACATTTTCCCACTCTGTCACCCATGCCAGAGAATCATAATTTAGGAACCTTGGAGAATTGGGCTTGAAGGGGCTCCTGAGTGCAGAAGCTGAGTCAGCAGCCCACTGGTTAGTCCATGTGAGGAACTTCAAGTGAGATTTTTCCCTGAGGCCTTTTCCACCAGACCTGCTGCCACTGATAAAGAGTCAGGAAAAAATGTTTTTACCAAATTCCTATGTCATCTGTTACTCCTAATTTCTGTATACCTTAAGGCTAAAATTCTTAATGGCTCTGTTACATAGCTCCACATCCTCAGCCCCGCCATAGATATGCCCTTCAGTTTGCGATGGGCCCTGTCTGCTCCCCACTTACCAGTTCCCTGGAACACTGCAGTGGGAGTCGGATAACCATGACCCTTTTGGTCTTCTCCTGTGTGAATGAATAACTGCAGATAAGGAGCTGTTCAGAGGCCGATCTGAAAGGGAGTCCAGTCTGGCCAATCTGCCTGAGTATGATCCAGTTCATCTCCTGCTAGTCCAAGGGGTAAAATATGCAGAAATGTCTGTGCCTCCCAGAGTTCGGTGGGGAAGTTTTCTCCTGCAGACAGTCCTCCTCCCCTAGGAAGGGCCTTGCTTCTCCAACATGCTCGTGAACAGGCCCAGATTGCCTTCCCTGTCTCCCCCATTTCTTTTTCTTTTTCTTTTTTTTAATTAAATCTTTATTGTTCAGATTATTACATTTGTTCCTCTTTTTCCCCCCCATAACTCCCCTCCTCCCAGTTCCCGCCCCACCCTCCGCCCTCACTCCCCACCCACTGTCCTCATCCATAGGTGCCCGATTTTTGTCCAGTCTCTTCCCACATCTACCACACCCCTTCCCCCCCCCAAGAATAGTCAGTCCATTCCCTATCTATGTCCCTGATTCTATTATAATCACCAGTTCATTCTGTTCATCAGATTATTTATTCACTTGATTCTTAGATTCACTTGTTGATAGATGCATATTTGTTGTTCATAATTTGTATCTTTACCTTTTTCTTCCTCTTCCTCTTCTTAAAGGATACCTTTCAGCATTTCATATAATACTGGTTTGGTGGTGATGAACTCCTTTAGCTTTTCCTTATCTGTGAAGCTCTTTATCTGACCTTCAATTCTGAATGATAGCTTTGCTGGATAAAGTAATCTTGGTTGTAGGTTCTTGGTATTCATCACTTTGAATATTTCTTGCCACTCCCTTCTGGCCTGCAAAGTTTCTGTTGAGAAATCAGCTGACAGTCGTATGGGTATTCCCTTGTAGGTAACTGAGTTTCTTTCTCTTGCTGCTTTTAAGATTCTCTCTTTGTCTTTTGCTCTTGGCATTTTAATTATGATGTGTCTTGGTGTGGTCCTCTTTGGATTCCTTTTGTTTGGGGTTCTCCGCGCTTCTTGGACCTGTAAGTCCATTTCTTTCACCAGGTGGGGGAAGTTTTCTGTCATTATTTCTTCAAATAGGTTTTCAATATCTTGCTCTCTCTCATCTTCTGGCACCCCTATAATTCTGATGTTGGTACGCTTGAAGCTGTCCCAGAGGCTCCTTACACTATCCTCACATTTTTGGATTCTTTTTTCATTCCGCCCCTCCGGTTGGGTGTTTTTTGCTTCCTCGCATTTCAAATCATTGACTTGATTCTTGCACTCCTCTGGGCTGCTGTTGGGAGTCTGTATAATATTCGTTATTTCAGTCCGTGTATGCTTAATTTCTAGTTGGTTCCCCATCATAACATCGAGGGTCTCATTAGTTTTCTTGTAGATCTCATTAAGTTTATCGGCGGCTTCTAAACAGTTCTTGAGAGACCTTAAAAGTGTGGTTCTGAACTCTATATCTTCCATTGACAATTTTGTCCTGTTTCTTTGTCTCCGCATTTTGTTATGCTTTCTTGGTGCACCCCCTAGTGGTCTTTGTGCGCAGTCTTGCAGTTAAGCCTTGATTGTTGTAGCTAATACCAGGGAGGGTTTGACCTCCAGGCCAAGTGGCTGTGAGAATCAGCTATGTCTGCAGTGAGAGAACTTCTGTCCTCTAGGGAGGTGCTAATCTAGCCTTTGCCTGAGGCTATCTGGCAAATGCCTCTGTGCAGGGCTTGGGCTGGGCGGGTCGCTCGGGCTCGGGATCAACAGGGTGGGCCAGAGAGAGCAGTTATGGCGCCTCTCTGAGTCCCAGCACCCGCTGCAAACCTCGGAGAGAAAGCTGCACTCGCTCTGACCGAAGCCAGACAGTCCCGCTTCTCCCGTTTGAGTCTGGGTCCCTAAAGACTCGCTCGTATCTGGAGCTCAGAGTCTGCGACTCCCTCCCGATAGAAAACGCAACCGCGCCCTACTCCGCCAGCCTGCTCCGCGCACTCCGCACCTCAGAATTTGACTTCAGCACTGCGCCTCCTCTGAGTGTCCGTATGCGTTTCTCTTTCCTCCTAGTTGTAGGACTTCCACTCAGCCAGCGTTCCTGTGGTTCTGGGTGATGTCCGTTCCGTCTTTTAGTTTCACTTTTGAAGTAGTTGTTCAAGGCAGCAAACTCCGGCGTTAACCTATGCCGCCATCTTGGTTCTCCTCCCCCATTTCTTATCAGACATTGCATGATTAGACAGTGCCCACCAATACTGCAGGGCATGGCCTCCTATTGGTACCTTCATAAAAGTACCAGATCTAGGTCAGCATGAGCTGGAAGAAAAGGCATGTCTCATCTGATGCTTTTTGTGTTGTCTACTCCAGTTCCATGAATCTATTTCATTGAAACATTTTAAAATTAGCCCTAGATTGTAAGCAAGATTGAACCTACTCCAGGAGCACTAGCTGAGGACCCATGGGTCCCACTGCACAGGTAGAATCGGTAAGAGTGGAGCCCATGTGGGGGCAGCTCTGGGTCATGCCTGCACCTGCAGGTGACCATGGCCTTTCCTGACCAGCAGCAAAATGGGGCCATGTTTGCTTGCTCTGAGCATTACAGAATCACTCTCTGAGAAGAGCTTAACAGAATAGCATGGACTGCTGTCACTGCTCAGGAAACCTGCTTGTGTGGACTGGGGCCAAGCCAGGATTGCCCACTAGCTCCAAATCAGGATTGGAGATGGAAATGGCTCCCTTCCAGTGGGGAGAGCTTCAAAAAAGCTTTCAGGTCTGAGCTTCAGACCCATTATTCCTTACCTGTTAGTATCAGTTTTTCCTCTCACAGCCTGAGAGCAACTTGGGAATAGCAAATATGCCCACCCCTCCAGCCTCATCTTGGGGATCGCTTTCTCCTCATTCACTACCCTTCAATGGTGCTCTGTTTCACCTCAGGAGTATCATGTAGGCTGTTGTTTCTTGCCTGGCAGGCTCTCCCTTGACACATCTGCCTAGGTCAGTGGTCGGCAAACTGCAGCTCGCGAGCCACATACGGCTCTTTGGCCCCTTGAGTGTGGCCACAAAGTTTCAATCGCACTGTACATGCGCGCCCGCACGTGGTATTTTGTGGAAGAGCCACACTCAAGTGGCCGCAGTTTGCTGACCACTGGCTAGGTAATTCCTGCTTATCCTTCAGGCTTCAGCATAAAAGTCACTTCCTTAGTGAAGCCATCTCTGCCTACCTGCTGGACATGTAGCCATTAGCTACATGTGGCTATTTACATCTAACTGAAAATTAAATAAAATGAAAAATTCAGTTCTTCAGTTACACTGTCACATTTCAAGTGTCCAGTAGCTACATGTGAATAGGGGTTACTGTACTGGGCAGTGCAGACATAAACATTCCCATCACCACAGAAAGCTGAATGGACAGCGCTGCCCTAAACTAGACCAGGCCTCATGGTTACACTCTCAAAGCTTCTAACTCCCTTCTTAGCACATCTCACAGTAGGTTACTTTTATTGGTGTGGGGTTTTTTTGTTTTATTTTTGTTTTATTAATTTGTGTCTCCCCCAAGAAATTATCAACTCCATTAGTGCAGAGACGATGCCAGTACAATTCATCACTGTAGCTCCAGCCCTCTTCATGGCAGCTGGGCACCCAGTCAGCACCCTATAAGTGATTATCAAATGAATGAATTCATAAAGGACAGTGTCTTATGTAACAGTAGCCCATTTGATAACTCCTTCCTAAAGCTGTGAACTGAGAAAGCATTTGTATCCCCTGATCTCTGCTTTGTGTTCTTTTATAATGAGAGCTTTAGAAAGAGGGCTACCCTTTTTGCCTTTACCACCTGCTAGCCCAGAGCTGAATCTTGTCCTTAATAGCAAGAACCCCCTTCACCTCATTTTCCTGGGAAAATTCTGCTCACTCTTGATCTTGTACTGATTGGTTCTAATCCTTTTACCTTTGTGTGGAGTTGTGTTGTATCTGTGCCATTTACTGCCACACTCTCACTCTTTTCAGAAGCATGCAAATAAAATGAGTAATATTTGTGGTTATAGGCCACGTTCTGCTCTGCCACCCCTGGGAGAGAATCATGGCAATACCACATGGCAGGCATTGAAAAGGCCTATTTGACTTCTTCCTGGATTCGGGGCGGCGGTGGGGGGTTAGGTATCCATTTTATCCCTCCAGATAATTCACAGCACAGCAAAGTGATGCAATGTGTGCTAGACAGCCTCTCAGCTTCGAGGAAGTCAGAGAAGGCTTAGTGGACTGGGGAGAACATTTTTATAATCCCAACTCCCCAAGTCTGCCCCACCCAAGAGACAAGGATGAGTAAAAGTCCCCTACATCCAGTAGGTAATACTCAACGTTGCCTCCCCTCACCCCAGGGAAGTCTGGACCAGCTGGATGAGGTGGCAGCGCTGATTGCTGCCACAGTCCATGACGTGGACCACCCAGGAAGAACCAACTCTTTCCTCTGCAACGCAGGCAGTGAACTTGCTGTGCTCTACAATGACACGGCCGTCTTGGAGAGTCACCACACAGCCCTGGCCTTCCAGCTGACAGTCAAGGACAGCAAATGCAACATCTTCAAGAACATTGACAGGTCGGTTGTACTGGGCTCCTATGCTCAGGCTTGTGAAGTGTAAGTAGGATACTCAGCTTCCCTAACTTCTGCAAGTATTTAGTGTTCTCCTGCAGCGGTTCTCAACCTGTGGGTCGTGACCATCGGAAAACACATATAGCATATCAGATATTTACATTACGATTCATAACAGTAGCAAAATTACAGTTATGAAGTAGCAACGAAAATAATTTTATGGTTGGGGGGCACCACAACATGAGGAACTGTATTAAAGGGCCGCGGCATTAGGAAGGTTGAGAATCACTGGAAGGAGAAGGGGAAGTGAGAATACTTTGTACCATTGTGTCGGACAGTAAAATAATAACCTTGCCCTTATAAACTTAACTGTACTTTTCAGGCTTCTTTCATCTTTTTAAATCTCATTTGGTCTTCAATGAGTTCATGAAAGTGTTTTATACAGAGCAACTCTATGAATATTGACTACAGTACTAATAACTATAATAGATATTTTTACTCTTGCAGGAGGACATCTGTCTTTTGTGTAACTCAAGGAAAATGTATCCTTCCCTGTCTTTCCCTAGCTCAATTTTTGGCCACTTAAAATCCTAACTCATGAGGAGACAGTATCAACAGGTCCCAGCAGGGCTGCTGGAGCCCAAGCACTGGACAGGTTTCCCCCTAATGGTTGTCCTCTCTTCAGGGGAGAGTTGGCCAAGTGTGAACAGATAGGAGCAGTTTCTCCTGCCCGCCACACCCTGCAGTCAGGCTCTGTTTATTTCTCACAGAACACCAGCCAGGCTGGGGAGCAGGCTCCTGGGAGAGGGCCGTGTACAGAGAGCACAGAGCTCACTTAGGCCTCAAGCCCACTCATCAGTCTCAAGGGTTGTTTTTAAAACTTTCACAGAAAGAATTCTTTCCAATAGCCAATTTTATTCAGCTGTGAGATGAAAGGAACTGGACAGTAATTTGGGACAGGATTGCTGCTCCATCCATTTTAACTTCTAATTGTAATTTAGAGGATTACTTATTAATGAGAAAACCTTCTTAAAATGCCATCACAGAAAGAAATAATTCAGTCTTGCAGGGCATTTGGTCCTGTCGAAGACATTCACGGTGATATGTGATCCTCACCAAAAGGTCCTTGAAACTTGGTCCTGTCCACAATGCGAATAGCTAATATAGATCCTGCTCTCCTGTAATATTCGAACTCCAACCCATCTACCTAACCCTATGTGTCATGACCAGCTAGGCTACCGGTGCAAGAAAGGTCATTATTGGCAATACAGCCAGTACACAATTATTAGACCAATAAAACATGTATGGGCTGTTTGAACCCAGGGACATTTCTGAAGTGTGGACATTTTGGACTGGACCAAAGCCCACTAACCATTCTCTATGCAAGCGGTTCTCAACCTGTGGGTCACGACCCCTTTGGCGGTCGAACGACCCTTTCACAGGGGTCGCCTAAGACCATCCTGCATATCAGATATTTACATTACGATTCATAACAGTAGCAACATTACAGTTATGAAGTAGTAATGAAAATAATTTTATGGTTGGGTCACAACACGAGGAACTGTATTTAAAGGGCCAGAAGGTTGAGAACCACTGCTCTATGCTAAGAATCATGATGTCTGCACTGCATGCCGTAGGGCAGCTCATCAGGTGCTATACCAGCCTTGTAGGGAAGGAACTTGTCATTTCCTTCCACCTCAGCCTCACTGTTTTGATGTTGCCAAGAGAAGGTACAAAGGAATTACCTTGTAAAATAGGTGTCTACCATGGGACAGGTATATATATATTCCCAAATCATATGAGGGTCAACTATCATTGGGGAAAATGGAATAGTGTCAACAAGTCCTGGTTTCATGGGAAGATGAGCAGGTGAACTATTTTGTGATTTGCAGTCATTTCTTAACTCTGTGCCCAGCTCCCTCCTAGATTGTGGGAAGTGAGGTGAAACTGTAGCAGAACAGTTCTAATTTGGGACATGATGTGAACAGGGCTCTCTGTCTTCTGGTTATTTTAGGAACCATTATCGAACACTGCGCCAGGCGATTATTGACATGGTTTTAGCAACAGAGATGACAAAACACTTTGAACATGTGAACAAATTTGTGAACAGCATCAACAAGCCAATGGCAGCTGAGGTAAGCATTTCTCATGTAAGAAGATATATCAGAGTGTATTTCTACTAGAGCCTACTCTGGCCTCAAAGCATGTTCTCTCTCTTGAATGCAAGGTGGTTATTTGCTTGAAGCTGGTAAGAAAGAGCTGAAAGTACTGGCCACTTGTTTTCCTCGGGGTCAAGAATAGATTGACATTGTCCACAGCAATTCCGAGCTCCTCGAAGGAAAGGCCCTGGATAAAACCAGTGGTGACCAAAGGAGGTAGACCCAAAGAATAGGATGGAAGGAGCCTGCCAGCAGCACACCAGCATAAACGGTGCTATTTAAGAGATCCATGCCCTTTCTGATTCTGTTCTTTGAGCTGTTAGACCTCAGTGTCAGGTGGTGTAAAGATCTGCATTCCTGCTGGTTTGCATTAAAAGCATATCAGCACCTAAAGACTACAGGTACTGATTGGGAGTGACTAGTTGCAAACAAAAGCCTAGGTTGTTTTTCCTCTAAAATTTACTGATGTGCCTTGGACCTGTGTTTAAGTCCCTATAAACTTGAGATTGGGGAACATGGATAGAAAGTTCCCATCTCTTGTTTAAAATGAGATAAACTGCCCTCTGAAACCATGAAGCTGTTCATAGCCCATAAAGTTAGAAAAGGTTTTTGCTCACTCCTGTTGAGCGGGAGAGGTTGTGTATGTGGATAGAGTGTGGACGTCTTAAAAGTAACTGGATGATCAGTAAGGAGACTACCTGTGTAGGACCCCATCACAGAACCAGCCTGGATGGAGGGACGGTGCCCACCTCACCTGTGTCCCATCTCTCAGGGGTTCCACAGCACACTGCCAGGGCCCCTCCTTCCACAGAGGACTTATGGGGGTGGGGGAAAGATCTGGGGATTTAGGAGAGAAAATTATAGAGAATCATAGAATTTAGTGTTGGGAAGATCATCTATCCAAGTAAGATTTACTACTTATTGAAGTAACTATTGTAAGCGGTATCTTCCCAATGGTAAGTAATCAAAACAATAATCTTCAGAACATAATTCTGCCCATTGATGGCCTACTAAATGGGCCCAGTCTCAAAACAATACAAACAAACCCTTAAATGTCATGATGTCTTTCAGCTTGGCAGAGCTCTGGAGAGCTAATTAACTGTTTTCACACAATCAATTCAATGGTGTCTTTGAAGGTAGAGAATAGCAATCAATCTTCCAGACTTTGCATAGAACAGGTGTGTTATTGCATTCATGTAAGCCTACTCACGGACCTGGCTGCTTAGTTCATAACCACTGACGTGTATGACCAGTCTTTTTAAACGTGCTGAACATACCTGTTCCTACCCTGCCACCTTTTGCTCCTAGAAACCCCAGAGCTTATATGGTTCACACTCCGTACTACCCAGTCAGAAGAGCAGCCAGGAAAGCATACGTGGACACATCCACTAAGAGAAAAAAACAAAGTAGGAAGAGGTGGGTGAGTAGGAGTGAGAGAGGTCACAGGAGAGAGGGAGCTGGCAGGTATAACTAGAAATAAATGAAGAAATAACTGAAGGGTCACAAGTATGTGTTACTCCCCCACCTTTAATGTGTTAAAAAACAAAGTTTTGCTTTTACACATTTCCTGATAAAAATGGGAGAAAAGCTCTCCTTTAAGATTACAAACCAAATTACTAAAAACAACAAAACTGCGTATAGCAGTCCCCTCTGGGAAGAGGATGGAAATGAGGTATTAGGTGGGTGTTGACAGGAACATTGACCTTGTAAACTCCTAAGTTTTTATGTTGCCTGAGGGTTAACAACAATATATCGGTATTATATATAAAATCACTGATGGGAAAACTGCCTTCTCTGAGTCACTGTCATGCCTCAGTGTGCCCTAGTGAGGCCATCTAATGTCTGATCAGTTAGCCCTGGTGGATTCATCATCATCTTGAACCAACCCTCATCTGGCAATGTTTTCCAGGTTGAGGGCAGCGACTGTGAATGTAACCCTATTGGGAAGAACTTTCCTGAGAACCAAATCCTGATCAAGCGCATGATGATTAAGTGTGCCGATGTGGCCAACCCGTGCCGCCCCCTGGACCTGTGCATCGAATGGGCCGGGAGGATCTCTGAGGAGTACTTCGCACAGGTACGTGGCCGCTGTGGGGAAGCTTTTCCTCTCCTGGAATGGTCTGGTGGCATAGCACTCCAGGGATTCTGTCACTTAGTACATGACTCCTCCCTGGACGGAACCTCTGGCTCCCCCAAGAGACTGATATGGCTGGTCACTAACCAAAGTCTCTCTAGTGGAAGAGAAATAAACTTAGCCTTTGGAAGTATCTTTTCATCCTCAAATTGTTAGATCCTGAACTTTCAAAAAAACTAGGAAAATCATTCATTCATTCACTAGGTTATTATCACCATGGTACATTATGGGGAAAACAGACATAAGTCATGGGTAGCTCATAATGTAGAAATAGGTAGGTCCACACAATAGCTTAAAAAAAAAAAAAAAAAAAAAATCCCTAAGGGAGGTCTATGTTAAGTGCTGAGAGAGTTCAGAAAGTTTTTTTTCCTAGATAAAAGAGGGGCTTTGTGGAAAAGATGTTAGAGCTGTTTTGTTGTTAAGGATTTAGAAATGTGGAAATAAAAAGGACTTTCTGGGAGAACAAAGCATTATGAGCAAAATTAGTAAGGAGGGGGGAAATCACAATTTTTACATAAGGAGAGCAGCAATATCTAGTTCACTTTGGCAGTACAAAGAAGAATTGAGAGAAAAATCCAGAAAGTAGTAGACTGCAAGATGCCATCTGAAATACAGGCCACCTTCCAGAGAAGAGGCGCTGAGGACTGATGTGTGTATATGTGCGGCAGGAAGACAAACGCACTAGTAGCTACAAGTAATGCAGGGGGAGGGTCTCCACGGGTGCAATGTACCTCTGAGGTACATCAGCTATTAATAACGAGCTGATGACATCTCAAAGGGCCAGCGAGGGGAATGGCCAGCCCAGCACCCAGTAAGTTAGCTGCAGCCTTCAAGGCTGGGAAGAGAGCCCCTGAATTAAAGAAAAGTAGGACAGGCAGTTCTGGGCTTGCCAGAAAGAAGAGGGGAAAAACACACACCCAAATAATCTTTGAACAACAGTGGATATTTCAAGGCTGCTGGATCGACTAACCTGAAATGAGCAAGCTGAGTCCACAGCTAGTCGGAGGTTGTTAATGGGCTTCCCAGGACCCACAGAGAGGACTTGAAACCCTACTCCCAGTTATTCTTCAAGTGTGTGAACAGGAAATGGGAAAGAACCACTTAAAGTTCTTTAATGTAGCTCCTTGTTTAGGTGTCCTTTTCCCAGAAAGGAATGTACTACTGTTCACAAGCCAATGTGACCTAAAAATCAAAAGTTACAAATGAGGCCTCTGATCAGCTGGCCTCGGACTCAACACATCACCAGGAAATATGGATCTTAATATTCAGCTCAGTGAATTACGACCTTACACATATAAACGTATATGCCAATGTGCAAAATACTCAGATTTACACATACCTTGAGCGAACTGCATGACCAATACCCAAATCTGGTACACAGACCTAGCTTGTCAATCACTCTTTCAAGTAAAAATAGTTTTCCCTGAGGAAAAAAGGCTGGTTCAGCTGGACTGCACGCATGCTTTCCCACAAGACAACCAGCAACGTGTGGAATGCAGCACAAGGGCTTAAGAGTATTTTGTCACAGAGTATTAAAAAGATGTAATTCAAAGGTCCAAATTTAGAAAGATTAACCCTTTGCGGTCGTTTGTCTACTCTCAGCCACCAAAGCTTTTTTACCGTTCCGGTCGTATGTCTGCTCTCAGCCACCCCAGCAAGGAACCGTACGAATCTTAACTCTATTCATTCATGTATCAGTTCATACTTTCTCTGAAAGCTCTTAAGTGTCTAAGCGACCTTGTCACGAACCAAAACATTGCCCCGACGAAACTCAATATAAACAAACGCGGTCGTTCCACACTCGCCATGCAAAACACCGTGGTGAGTCAGTCGCCTTTTGAGAGTGAAGAAATCGACAAGCTTCGGAGATATTTCGCAGAATTTCAAATAAAGCTTTACAAATTACATTTAACTGTAATTAGGTATTCTCGCTTGTTAAGATATTTCAAAATAATACTCCAAAATGGCAAAAAGAAAGTTACCGAAAGAAGTGTACTGCGAATCTGAAAGTAACGATGAAGAGTTTTATTTTGGCACCTTGAATGCTGACTCTGACGTAGAAAGTGATAACGTTTGTAGTGATTCTACTAGTAGTGACGTAGTTCCAAAAAAGAATTAATAAATCTTGTTTATCCTTCATAATCTTGCATGTTATGTATCACTGCTCTTTCAATGGAAATTAATTCTGACCAGTACGACACCCATGTCCAAATTTAATACGACCGCAAAGGGTTAATTCTTACTGCTTCAGTGAGGATGTTTTTAAGTAAAACTGGCTTTCTTTTTAAACTGCAAGCAGGTGACAGTGAATAATACAATGACTGGTGATACAATTATGCTAAGGTATCAGCAGTTTTACCCATCATTGCTTCTGTACTATCAGTGTAAATGTCAATTCGTATTATTCATGTTATTAGTATTACTTTGAAAATAGTCTTGCAATAGTGAAAATAGATCTCAGAAATGGGGGGTATGAACCCCGAGATGATCGATGCTTCAGGAGGGGTGGTGGTATAGCATAAGAGACTTGAAAGTCAGAAGTCCTGACCTGAGTTACTGCATCTCATCAGGTAATTGACTTACATATACCCCAGAACCTTGCTGAGCCTATTTTTTCATATATATGACTGGATGATGACCTATTTTCACAGGGTTGTTCTGAGATACTAGGTCGCACTGTAACCGTTCCGTGTGTGCCCTAGAGCCCTGTGAGTGTTCTGTCTTACAGACTGATGAAGAGAAGAGACAGGGACTGCCTGTGGTGATGCCAGTGTTTGACCGGAATACCTGTAGCATCCCCAAGTCACAAATTTCTTTCATTGACTACTTCATAACAGACATGTTCGATGCTTGGGACGGTAAGATAGTTCTTGTTTTGTCATCTACACAAAATATTATCCTTTATGATAATTACCTTTAACAACATAGACTGGGCCTAAAGATTTTTGTGTATTTTTTTTTTTTAAGTCAGCTGCCCGTGACCAGGTTATGGTGGGGTACTTGTGTACAGAAGATTCAATGAATGTTTGATAAATGGATAAATAAGTCTTTACCTCTTCAAAGGACCTCTTCCAAAGCTTAAAGCAGTTTTATTCTAGCATTGGAAAAAACTTTAGAAAGAACACAAAATGTATTAAAAGTCTACCCTTAATCACAATTCTTTTAGTAATGGCTTTTCAGTTTTTAATTAAAAGGACCTATCTGTATTTCAGAAACTAATGCTGTGTGTTCATGTGCAGCCTAAGGTCTAAACTAGGGTACTTCTGCAATTCTGATCCCAAATTTGTCCCACAGAGCCCTGGGATCTAACTTAACAAGCTTCTTTTGATTCTTTTATGTCCTTGCAGCCTTTGCACATCTGCCAGCACTGATGCAACATTTGGCCAATAACTACAAACACTGGAAGACATTAGATGACCTGAAGTGCAAAAGTCTGAGGCTTCCATCTGACAGCTGAAGCCAAGACAGAGAAGGGGACCTCTTTCTATCAAGGGCATGTGAATCCCAGTAGTGTAAACGAGAGGCTTTCCTTTATAATGAAAATGACAAGTGTAGGTCAAGGAGCTAATGTTTAATATTTGACCTTGAATCAAATAAGTCCCCAGATTTTATTTTTACAAAGATATGTTCTTTATACAAGCAGTGACAGAACAAATACATGGCAAAACCCTTTGCCATGCTGTCACCCTGTGTGCCCTCATCAGCCATGGAGATGAATGACTGTAACTAGCAGGACATACACAGCACAGACTTGGTGCCTCTGAGCCCATCTCCCTGGATGGTGACCACGTAGTTTAGATAGTGTTCAGCTCATATCTTAACCATAAAAATCACCATCACTGTTTAGCTTGACTGTTTTCCTCAAGAGCTTTGGTCTGGAGGATTCATACTATCTAAGAAAAGAAACTATATATAAAATGAAGAACTTAGGACCAAATTATTGATAAACCAGTTAGCTTCACTGGCTGTTTCTTCTGATTGATGTTATGACACCCAAGTTAGAACCCAGCCTTGTCCTGTTGAGTGCCTTCTAGACTGGTAGCAGCTGCCTATATCCCTCTCTCCTATAAAAGGCATTCATCTTAATAGAAAGCCATCCATGATGGGGGAGTGACATTTTGTTTTGGGGGACTCTATGAGATCCCCTTATTTCTGGTTATCAGAGGCAGTCACAAGGCACTATAGTATTATATAAAAGCCATTAAATCTGAATGCCCTTGGACAAGCTTTTTTAAAAAAAGAAAAAATTTATATACATTTGCTGTTGAAAATTTTTATGAAATCTAAATTTTCTGGATATAAGTCAATCAAGTATGTTGTACCATGTACCATCTCTACGTATATATTTGGGGAGGGGATTTGGGAAGTTTCAAGGTTCATATATTTTTAACCTATCTGTATTTGCAATCATGCCATTTTCCTTTAATGATGTAAAAATATTGCAAGATGTGTAAATATATTAGAAAATAGACATATGGGGAAACAGTAAATACTATTAATTGTATGCTAAAGCTTCTAAAGCACAAGTGCATATTTTTATACAGCTCTTTTACAACTTTCTGTGATCTACATGAAGTCGGACTTGAGTATTTTTCCTTTCTTTTATCAGTCAACCCTTCTCTATGTATTATAAACTCAGTAAACAAAATATCTTCATTTTTCTTCCAAATTCTTTGTACTCCATGCTGCATTTTTAAGAGGTATAAACAGAGACTGAATTAACTGAATCAGTAGTTACTTTTTTCAAACAAAAATTGGAATGCAGAACACTTGGAATTAGTACATGGGGAAAAAAATGTCTTATCACTACATAATGTGCCAATATTTTTTTAATGTTTTATACCAAAAAATGGAAACATATATGACAATTCCATGCAAAGAAGTGTATCTAAATTATTTTAGGTAAGAAAACTTGCTTGGTCAGGACAGCAGCTAGCGTTGTATTATAATGCTGCATTATGTAAATGATGAAAATGTTTTTGTGAGATACTTGTAACTAAATTCTTACAGCCATTTTTCATTTCCAACAGCTATTTTTTATTGTACCTCCTTTTTGACCTAAGTTTTTCATAACTTCAAATTTTCGGTTTAGTGTCCTTTATTTCATGAGTCATACACTTTGTTTTCAGAATTCAGGGTATCAGAATCCCATTTAAGGAGCTAAATACTTTGCCTAGGCTTCAGAAGCTTGCTTGAGGCGAGGACAATCTTTTCCTGACCATCTCTCTTTCAGTTACATTTGGTAAGTAAGAAACATTTATCAGCTGCGTCACATTTTCTATATGAATGTTGCAGCTTATTCAGTGGAATGTCAAATTAATTTCATATTAACTCAAATTCTTTAAGACTGCCAGGTACTAAAGCTTCAAAATAGTTCTGCTCTTTATCAGTGCATGTAATCTACTATTGTGTAATCTGAGTTGCTACCTAAATAATGCATTCCTCCAAATAGTCATTTTATTAGAAATGTGATGTGGTCTTTCAGATGGATATAAACTATTATAATTGCCTCCTATCCTGAGTTGTTTACTAAAACATTCTGTGTTGAGGGGAGCTATATTAACCTAGGAAAATGCAATCCTATCTAATACAGAGAGAAGTCATATTACTACTACTTAACCACAAGGAAAAGTTAGGTTATCTGCACCAGAACAAACAACCCTATAATTTAAATCATTCTTTACTTCCAATTTAAAATTTGTTTGCCTTCAGGAGTCTTGTGGGCAAAGAACAAGCCTTACCCGTTCAATCAGAATCTCACTTGAAGAGAAATAAAAGGGATATTCCAAAGTTTAGGCTTTTGATTGTGATATGAATACAGCCAGAGAATGAGGTTAATAAGGCACACTACATAGTGTTACTTGCAACTAAAATAGCATTAAAAACTAAGATGGAAAAAAAAATGTACATAATTGTATTCTTCTAAATTAGGGCATTCATGAAAGCAAAAACCAGTCCAGTGAGTGGGTTGGAAGCTTCCCTCTAGACCAGTGGTTCTCAACCTTCCTAATGCCTCGACCCTTTAATACAGTTCCTCATGTTGTGGTGACCCCCAACCATAAAATTATTTTCGTTGCTACTTCATAACTGTAATTTTGCTACTGTTATGAATCGTAATGTAAATATCTGATATGCAGGAGGTATTTAGGCGACCCCTATGAAAGGGTCGTTTGACCCCCAAAGGGGTCGCGACCCACAGGTTGAGAACCGCTGCTCTAGACACAGTTTTTTATGGCAGAAAACTAGAGTACGTAATAGATTGATTTGCCCTGGTAGTATTGACTCCTAAAACTCACCTGAGGTTTGTATCACTCCATGTGAACAGAATACTATCACAAATTACTAACCCAGAACAGATTAGGAAATAAAGCAGTTAAAAATGATGAGTTTCTCATATAATTCACAGAATATGTCATAGAAAACAATTTTACAAACTCATGACCTAATGTAAAATTTCCAAAGAAAAACTGCTAGCTAGTAATGAAGTAAATATTAAAGCCTAAAAATGATTCTGAGATATTTAATCCAACTAATCAACCATCTGATGCACTCAGACCAGAATGCATGTCTGCCTGGTGTTGGGATAGTAACCATGCTGCACCTTCAGGATAAAAGATTAGAAAGCTATTTCTGCAATTCCTCAAATATGCCACAAATAACAAGTTGTTGGATAACATTCATGTTCTTCTATTCTGTACTGGAAGGAACAGATTTTAATATATTTCTCTAAAGCTATTTTCATTATAAATTAAAAAATAACTGAACATTATTTGCTCTTCCTCACATGGTAGTCATGTAAGTATCTTTGATTTGTCTTTAATGCCACTCAATGATGATAAGGGAACAGAGCTAACACATTACAAGGCCTTACCTCTCTGGGCCTCAGGTTTCTCATTCATAACATTATGGCACTGGTCTGGCATAGATAACCTTAGCTCTTCCGGTCTTTGGAGGCAGTTGTGAAAGCAGCTGTCAAAGGTAAAAACTAGTAAAAACAATTTATAAAGATTCCATCAAGAGTGTGTGTGTGATGAATAAGTCTGCAGAAAAATGTTCTTTGAGAAGGATCAGTCCTCTGACACATCCGTCACCTTGCACTTACTTTACTAGAATTCTTTCATCAACAGTTTAAATTTAATAACTCCACTACTAAACTCACCCATTTTTAATGTGTGGAACACTTCTTAATTTTTATCCTTTAGTACCAAAAGGGAGAAAGAGTGCTCTGATATAAAGCTGATGAAGATGATTAAATCTCAGTGACTACTGCAAGAAACTACCTAAGTGAAGCCTGTCTCAAGCATTTCATTTCTGAGCCAATGGTAAGATGAACCAGGCACTTTGGACTGCCGTCTCTGACTGGAACACTATACTCACCTAGCTCTCACCCCTGGCATGTAAGAGGGCAGCGGCTAGTGGAGTACCAATCTAGCCAATAGCTCTTCAGGCCAATTCACACTGAGGAGAAAAATACATCCTCATAAGATTCCTACTGATTTGAGTTTATAGGAATTTTAGTAGCTAGAACTAAAAATAAAAAATGATTTAACAAATTAGTTGGCACCAGAGAGTCAAATTTGCTCTATAGAACCTTGATAATTAGTTATTAAAGATGAGAGGAATTTATAAGAGAAAGGATATATTTAAATTTATCACAAGGATTCTTAATCAAATGGGTTCTAATGATAACCAAAGAATAAAAAACTTATAATTAAAACCACAACTTTACTGTTCTGTTTGAACCTCAGAACAGTACTCACCGCTTCAGCAGCATATGTGCAATTATGCACTCTCCATTTCCTACAGGGAAGAAAGTTCTCAGGAGAGCTCAAGGTTTACATTCAAGTTATGCTACATCCTACCTCTTCCTCAGTGGGTTTTTCCTCCCAAAACACCTTCTATAATTATCATGTATACTTATTTCCTTAAATAAAATTTTAAAGAAATGAAAAAGGATATGTAAGGTATTCATTTGAGAACAAAGGTATTTCAAAATCCAAAGACTAAATGAAAGAAACTATATGCAACTTAAAAAAATTTAATGATGAATAAGAATTGAATTAGAGGTAATAAAATTATACTGAAGAAAGAGGCTCTGAGTACTATGCTCATTTACCACAAGCTCATAATTTCTGGGGTAAAATTTTCTAAAGCATAAATTTTTTAAATTGTAAGGACACTATGGTATACTTTTATTCTGTATCAACAGATACTTGTATTGTGATCTGAAAACTTCAACTTTTGAAAATTCACTGCTAACATACTTGTGGTATATTCTTTGGTGGATGTACTCACACCTAACTTGTTGCAGGTTTGCATGCCCCCCGCCCCCCAAAAAAAAAAGAATTCAAACAATCAGAATTTTATAAAGTAACAAGAAAAAAATACATTACACATTTAAGTGAGTACATGTTAATGGTTTTCAGAGTATTACCCTATATTTGATATTCAAGTTCATGCACATGTATTCTAAATTCCTTAAACTAGGCAGCAAGATACAAGTCACCATTCTCCTCTAATTTTTGAAATAATTTTAAACTGCGCAATCCAGATTCTCGGTCTCCATTTTTCCATAAAATAATGAGATGATCAGCAGAGCATGTCACTAGTCCATGATCTTCAAAGTATAGAAACATCTGTAAAGAAATTTTAAACTACTGAGTACAGGAACTTCAAGGAGAAGAGACATGGCCAAATTAAAGCAACACGTGTGTTTGTAAGATGTCTACCTTGGAGATATCTTTGGATCTGAATGTAAGACTCCATATCATTTTCCATAAGAAATTTTATTTTTTAAGTGTTGATAATAGTCACATACAAATATATAAGTACTAAAAATATAAATACTAGACCAATGACCAATATCTAGTATTTTAATAATTAGAACTTTAATACTGCCCAACTACAGAACTATAACAGCTATTTTTATAATGTACATGAATTCCTAGAGTATCTTCTGTATTTTACCATATTCTTCTTCAAGTACTAGTTTTAAGATTTTAAGAAGTCCTGTCAGACCTACTTTACTTAATCACTTATAACTTGTCCCATTATTTATACACAAATGGCTACCAAAATAAAAGTCTGAATTCTCCCAAGATAAACAGTGGCTTCAGATCTGTAAATAAAACAAGATAATCAATCCATACATAAGCATTTATTGAGTGTCATTATATGCATATGGTCCCTACCCTCAAGAAGGTTCTAATTCAGTTGCTGAGAAACAATTAGGGCACCCATTAAAGACTGTGTGATCAGGTACTATGTAATAAGTAGTTCAGATTATAATTTGTCACGGAAATTCAGAAAAAGAGGACATAGATCAATAATAACTGAAAATGTCAGAGAAAGTTTCAAAAACATAAACATCTCCAAATAAAGGGAAGGTCATAGGAAAATGGAGTGTTGATGAGAAGGCAACATGAGTACTATGAAGTGGAGAGAGGACATGAATGAAGTCATGAAAAGGATGAGCTCCTCCAAGGAAAGAATGAAATAAAGGAGAGAAATAACATTAAAGAACACAGGAGAATGAGAATTTTCTTTGAAATAACTTATACATTTTGAAGATAGCAGGATAAGGCCTCAGCTGTTAATGTAGGAGTGCAGGGTGTTAATACTGGAACAAAATTCCTCAGGACATGGAAAAAACAGAACACAGAGGGGTTGGAGTACAGATGAAAATACAATAAAAGGAATAAGAAAATTCAGGAAATAGAAAATCTAGTCTCTCAGGTACTTAGTGAGGCCAGAGATACAATTTTTTTTTTTTTAAAAAAAAGCTTTAATTATCAATACTTTCACTCAGGAAAATTCCTAAGAAATTGACATTTCTATATTTTGACAACTGCCACTTTGAAGGTTTCCTCCACCACTGAGTAATACGTGTGAAACCTTTAATGGGTTCCTACTATTTTTAAAGAAAATCCAAACTCCTCAGCCTAACATTCAAGGGCATTCATACTCTAACCCAACTAGTTTCCCAGGCTCCTTCTCTGATGCCAGCACGTGTTCACAGAAATCCAATGCTCTAGCCTAGCGAATCTGCTCCTTGCCACCAAATAGTTCCTATTTTTGTCCTTTTCCCTACCACATTCCATCCTCAACACTCCCATATAGCCAAGCAAATGAAGTTAAACAACAAAACAATTGGACTACTTGTTAGAGGAAAGCAAAGATGAGTACCCAGTATCTCGGAGCATCAATCCTCCCTAACTTTTAAGCTTCAGCTCAAGTCCTCTATCTTCCACTAATCATTTTCTTCTCATTCCTGACTCTCCACTGTCTGCTATGCATCTAGGTCCGCATAAGAAGCCTAGATTAACAGCTTACTAGGTCTGTATCCCTTCTCACTACTAAAGTATAAGATCCATAGGGCAAGTATTGTAGTTTTATATCTCTTTGTAAACTCCACTGTCTAGTATAGTGCCTGAAATATAGGAAATGCTTTATAACAAGTGTGGTACTTCTCCTAAGTATAAATGCACTTTCAAATGAGAATTTGTTCCTCCCTGGCTATGAAACAGGAAGAACAATTTAAGAAAGTCATTATTTAGGGCCTTGTTTATACTGCTATCACACTATTACCAGTTCCAATCGTCTATTTATCTTGATTATTATTATTCCTTCATTACAGGCAATGGTGCCTATAAGAAATATTAATATATTTGGATTACAAGTTAGAATTGTATGCATTTTATAATTCTCAACTAATATTTTCACATATGCACAATGATAATCAAGACACTGGGTTTTACTAAAGCTGACGAATTATGATCCTTCAAAGGGAGGTAAACAGCACTCTATTCATGAATATGATAAAGACCCCTGGAATTAGGTTCTGTAAGGCTAAATATCTCTCTCTCCACAATCCTCTATTTACTACTGTTATATATTCAACATTATTCACATTGTCCTTACTGTCAGCTATCTTCATCTCATAAATAATGGTAATTAAGCCCATTATTTAGAGCAGTGATATTCAACTGGTGTGCTGGAAGTATTTTTAAAACATGCAATACATGACTATTTAATCAGGGGCACTGATACCTTTTCCCTTATATTGACAATAGCAAACAAAACAATTGCTATCTGATGTAAATGAATCAAAATGATATCTATGTTTTGTCAGATTGGAAAAAAACATAATAAATTGGAAATAGCTGATTTAGAAGCAACTCATTCCTTGGCTCCTCAAATCATCTCTCTGTAAAGAAAGATCCTAATTGCTCATACTACAACCTATCCTATTCCATGTTTCAATTCAATAAAAACCTACAGAGAAGAGAAAGTACAGGTCTTTATGATACCAACAGAATGAAGAGCAGTAAAATGCAAAAGCAGGAATTCCCTAGACATTTATATGCCTATTAAAAACAATACCTCTACAGATGATGAGTGTCCAATCAAGTCTCCAATAAGCTCCAGTAAACATGAAGTGGCATTTTCTTGTTGCTTTTTAACAGGTTGGCTGGCTTGTTTGTTCACTCTTCCAAATCCCCACATGTTAAAAAAACCTAGAAAAAAATCATTTCAGGCATTTTCAAAATTACTGTGCTCTTTACTCATGATCTATCTAAATAAAACTCTAATATGCAAACAGACCGAACAGCAGAATGACCGGTCGCTATGACGCACACTGACCACCAGGGGGCAGATGATTAATGCAGGAGCTGCCCCCAGCACACAGGCCCCAACCAGTGGGGGCGGCAGGGGGCGGGGCCGGCGAGTGGGTGGCGCCATGCCAGCCAAGGCTGGTGCAAGTGGGGGGGCAGGGGGGCGATCACCCCAAACTGCCCACAGATCAGCCCCAATCGTTGGCTAGGCCTAGGGACCCTATCTGTGCAAGAATTTCGTGCACCTGGCCTCTAATAGTAATATAAGATCAGAAAAACAATATTTAGATGGGAAGACCTTCTGTGCTTTTTTTTAAAATCCTCACCCAAGGACATTTTTCCATTGATTTTTTTTTTTTTTAGGAGAAAATGGAAGAGATAGGGGGAGAGAGAGAGACAGAGAAACATCGATAGGAGAGACACATCAACTGGTTGCCTCCTGCATCAGGTTCGTCACTGGTCTCTCTTTTTTGCCCCTACTCACTCACTGGTGAAGGTGTATTAATTTGAGAAAAAGACAGACACTGGGAATAAAAGAGAAATAAAAGACCTGGATGGCAGAGCTCCCCTCCTCCCACCCCGCCCCCGGAAAAAAAGAGTCACAATACAGATCTACCAACAAGGGTTGACTAAAAATAATACCCTATGACAGTGATGGCGAACCTATGACACACGTGTCAAAAGTGACACGCAAACTAATTTTTTTGGTTGATTTTTCTTTGTTAAATGGCATTTAAATATATAAAATGAATATCAAAAATATAAGTCTTTGTTTTACTGTGGTTGCAAATATCAAAAAATTTCTATATATGACAGTTAAGTTAGGGTTTTTCAAAATGCTGACACACCGAGCTCAAAAGGTTCGCCATCACTGCCCTATGACTTCAGATAACCAGAAGAAACTCCAGAGGTACCATCATCTGATTTCTCATGCAAAGGTTGCTAATAAACCATGATTTTGTTTTATGAACCGAACACCTGAAAGTTAAGAGTTCATGAGATTATGATATAAACACAAATGTGTGTTTTCCAGTAAACAGAGTTCAATGTTAATGATATAATGCCTCAAGTCTGAAAGAACACTTCAGTTTAATATCTGACCATACAAATTGTTTGTGTATCAGACACAATTATAAACAATATAAATGAATAATTACTTCATCAGGCCATCTGACCAGATTACTAGAAAATAAGTTTCTCTTCAAAACAAGAAAATCCTAGTTGACTTGGATAGAAATAAAGAGGCAATTCTATATTAAAATAATATTAAGATGTGAATCCTAAATCCCAATTACCATATGCCTCATATAGACATACTGGATATTATTCTTGTGGTTATACATAACTGCCTTCTGTCTTTCACATGAGAAAAAAAGAAAGACTGCCTTTTTTGAGAAAAGATACACACCTGTTGGTACAGGTTCAGCTGCAATCTGCTGTTTCTCTCGTAACTCCCAAATGCGTACACTGCCATCTTCTGAGCATGAGATTAACTGCCTGTCAGAACAGAAAATCAGTGATAAAAAGAGCACCATGGAGGGCCAATGCTAAATTTGCAGTGAAAAGAATAAGTGGAGCCCTCGATTGCTTTTATTCAGTTCTTGGCAGGAGCTGATAAAAACCACAATTTAACATGGCTTTCTCAATGCAAAGTAAAAGCACTCTTCAGGAAAGACACACATTATATTGTTACATTGGCTCAAAAGTTATAAATATTTTGTCTTCATTTTTTAAAATGCATTCAGGAAAATAGGATATGGATTACACTTTCATAATATCCTGAGCGACAGTCCCCTGTCCTCCCCTCATTATATCTCTGCTCAGGGTGCCTCTCACCCTGAAAATAACCTGCATAGAAAATAATACTATTCCCTTCATATAAGTTCCTCCCTAAAAATCCAGCAGCCAAATTTTCTAGAAGGAAAGTCTCAGTAACCTTCGATAACAGGAGATTTCCATTTCATTCTGGCTATAAACAAACAACAAAAAGATGTGTTTATGGAAAATATAAAAAGAAAAATTAGCACTTAGTAAATGCCCAAAAGTCTTTCACCTGTTAAAATAAATGCCATAGTTTAAAGTACTGCTTCTTATAATGAGATTCAATATAATTCATCTGAACCTTGCTTCTTGTAAATTTTGTAATACATTGCCACAAACTCTTTTATTAGAGATAGCCACATGGTATTATCCATTTCCAAAAGAATATAGCAGGTCAAGTCACAAAGCCAGGCAACTTTGCCACTTGAGAAATTACATTGGTAGCCCTAGGAACTGTGAATTTCTCTCATCTGTTGCAAAGCAGATGGGAACTTGTACCTGTTTGGAAGCTTGGCAATGTGCTGGACCCTGGAGTCATGGGCAGTTTTCTGGCAGGCAATCACACGCTTCATTTGAAGGTTATACACGTATAAACCCCTTCCAACTGCGACAAATACATTCTGGAGGGGAAATTCAGAAATGGGAATAAAACTATTGCTTACCACTACCTAGTGTAATAGATTTCCAGCCCTGGTGTGACATCAGAAAATCATTGTTACTTTCCTCTATTCCTAGCCTTCAGCCCAAATTACTGTGCTGCCCTCTGAAGTCCAAAAATTTCAAATCACGAAGGAAAGCTCAGCATTTAGAAGGTAGAAGGACACAATTGCAAATACAGAGAAAGCTCTATATATTACACCCCTAAGCATCACTTTCTTATTGAAATACTAGAGGCCCAGTGCACGAAATTTGTGCACTCGGGGGGTCCCTCAGCCCAGCCTGCACCCTTTCACAGTCTGGGAGCCCTCAGAGGATGTCCAACTGAGAGCTTAGGCCCGCTCCCCATGGGAGCTGTCAGTCGGACATCCTTAGCACTGCTGCAGAGGCAGGAGAGGCTCCTGCCACTGCCGCTGCTCTCACCAGCAGTGAGACCAGCTTCTGGCTGAGCAGTGCTCCCCCTGTGGAAGCGCACTGACCACTAGGGGGTAGCTCCTACATTGAGCGTCTGCCCCCTGCTGGGTCATAGCAACCGGTTGTTCCACCGTTTGGTCAATTTGCATATTAGCCTTTTATTATATATAGGACTAGAGGCCCGGTGCACAAAATTTGTGCACAGGTGGTGGGGGGGGGGGTTCCCTCAGCCCGGTCTGCACCCTCCTGCAATCTGGGACCCCTCAGGGGATGTCCAACTGCCAGTTTACGCCCGATCCCTTCCTGATCACCCCTAACCACTCTGCCTGCCTGCCTGATCGCCCCTAACTGCTTGCCTGCCTGCCTGATTGCCGGGGTCCAACCCCAGCAGGTCCAGGGGTTCCCAAAAGCGTAGACGGAGTCGGCGAAGAGGGAAAGACTCAGAGGCAGCGTTCAGTTGATCAGCAGCCTAGCCAGGATCTCTAGCCAAGTTCTGGTCAGGCTCTCCAGCGAAGTTCTGGTTAGGATCTCCAGCCAGGTTCTGTGTCCATGTTCTCTTGCTAGGTTCTCCAGACAGGTTCTCCAGGTTCTCCAGACAGGTTCTGTAGCCATGTTCCCTCGCTAGGTTCTCCAGCCAGGTTCTCCAGGTTCTCCAGACAGGTTCTGTAGCCAGGTTCAGTCACCAGGTTCTAGTCAGGTTCTCTTGCCAATTTCTGTAGTCAGGTTCAGTCCAGGATCTTTTGCCATGTTCTCTCCAGCGAAGTTCTTCTGTCTCTAGGTTCTGTGTAGGTTCTGTGTGTAGGTTCTGTCTTCTAAGTTCTGTCTAGGTTCTAAGTCCTGTGTTCTGCTGTCTTGTTACATCTGTATTTATACCAGTTGATTCAATCCTATCAATCTCTATTCCAAAGGTTAGGGCGTTTCTTATCTCCATTCCAAGGAGTAAAGATTGTGTAGCTTAAGCATGATTGTTCATAGTTAAAGTGATTAATTACCCACCTGGCACTTAGTTAAGAGGTTTTATTCCCTCCCTAACTTCAGGGGAAAATCCCTACCTGGGGAAACAACCTTTCTCAGAGACCTTGGTTAAAACACATAGTGCCAAGAAGGTGAGCAAACATATTAAGAACAGTATGCCATATATGCCAGGTCCCTTGAAACAGCAAGCATGGACCGGCTCCCGGCACCTGATCACCCCTAACCAACTATGCCTTGGCCCCTGTCACCTGCGGCTTCATCTGGGAGGACATCTGGAATGACGTCCAGAAGGTCGTTCGGGTGTCTGGTCTAATTAGCATGTTACGCTTTTATTATTATAGATAACAGCTAGGAAGGGGGCTGGTAGATTAGCCCTGCTGGGCTGAGGAACTCCATTCCCCCACCCCTGTGCACGAATTTCATGCACCGGGCCTCTAGTTAGAAATATCTCTTTATTAAAACAACTTTAATCTTTTGAAAGTATTTTTACAGTATTTAACTTACTTCAGCCTCATAACATCTCATTAAGGATAGGAAAAGCAAGTATAATTGGCATCTTTCAGGTGAGCAAGTTAAAAATGAAAGATTAAAGTTACACATAAAATTAAGACAGGGAGCTGAAACCGGTTTGGCTCAGTGGATAGAGCGTCAGCTTGCGGACTGAAAGGTCCCAGGTTCGATTCCGGTCAAGGGCATGTACCTGGGTTGCGGGCACATCCCCAGTAGGAGATGTGCAGGAGGCAGCTGATCGATGTTTCTCTCTCATCGATGTTTCTAACTCTCTATCTCTCTCCCTTCCTCTCTGTAAAATATCAATAAAATATATTAAAAAAAAAAAATTAAGACAGGGAGTCAATATTTATACTCAAGGTCATGTTACTCCAGTCCTTTGCCCTTTCTTTCCTCATATCATACTGCATAGGTTCTCAAATCATTTTGCAAGTCACTAGACTTTTGGTAGCACATATACATATCTTAGAATCATTCATTCTTGCTCATTAGATACCCCAGTGAAGCAGACCTTTCAAAAACCCCTACAGATTGCCTCTCTGTTGTCTGAACCTTACTTATGTGGCCTCAAACCCAACTCAGACCTCCAGTATCTGGACCAAAGCATGACCCCATGGCTTACCAGAGTCTATGATCCCCCTGACCTTCAGAATTGGTACTCCACATTTAGCAATGCAAGCTGAGGATCAGTGCCAGGGCCATTAAGGAACAGTTAGCCAACTTGCTAAAATATAGAACCCTATTGGTAGCATTCAACGCAAAGAAACTAGTTTTACAGACCAGGAAATCTGTACAGAGTTTAAGTAATTTATCCAAGGTCACACAAAAAAATTATATCACACCTAGAGAATTAATGAGCTTTAAGGCTGCAGTGAGTCAGTCAATAGACTCTATCATTTACCTGTTATTAATAATTAATGGGCCCTAGTAGAAAGAAAGAACCCCTATAAGAGAAGGAAAGTCAGAGAAAACTGAGCAATGTTTTATCAAGCATTTATAGTTGTTAATAAGCATCTATCAAAATTAAGATTAAAAAGAATGCAAAATTAAAAACATTTTAAATACCAATTTTTTTCAAAAAATAGAAAAAGATTTAAAAAGAGAAAATTAAGAATAAGTTTTAGGACTCCGACTCCTAGAAATCTAGTTATACATCTTTTCTGAAACCCTATTGTTTTTAGCATATATATTTAATTTTTTTCAACATAAAATTGGGACATAAAGAAATTTAATCTTTGGTTATACTACTGTTCTGTATTCTAGTCTTATCCTATTGTTTTGTTTTTAAAGTGAGAGAGGTGCAAAGAAAACAAAAAAATATGCAATACTCTCCTCATCCAGACATTATTTATGAAATGTGTAAATAAAAATAACATGCATATAATTAGAAAATTTAAACTGTAGAAAGGCACAAAATACAGTGAAATAAAAGCTTCCTCTCTTCAAAGGTTACAGCCCTTAAACATTTTTGTTGTTGTTAATCCTCACTCGAGGATATTTTTCCATTGATTTTTAGAGTGGAAGAAGCTGGGGGACACGGTGGGGGGGGGGGCGGGGGGGGGACACGGTGGGTGGTAGTGGTAGAGAAACATCAATGTGAGAAACTGATTGCCTCCCACAAGTGCCCTGATGAGGGGTGGGGGTGGGGAGGTCGAGATCAAAACAGTGAGCCTCCAGCGCACGGGCCCACACTTTAACCATTGAGCCATGCCTGCGAGGGCTTAAACATTTCTTATGATTACATTTATTTCTAAATGTAATCATAAGGAATGTAAACTCCCCTTTAAATACATTTTCTTAGCCAGGATTCATTAATCCAGTGCTATTCATCTCTTACTGCAAAAAAGATGTAAAGTACTTCAAGAGCATCACCTCCAAAGCCTAAAGGATTGAAATCAGTAATTCTCAGACAATCATCTTGCCCCAGGATGCTAGGAGACTAAAAGAAAAAAACTCTTCAATATTTTTATTTCCTTTACTTCTTTAAGAAATGCACCAGAATCTTAAAAAGGATTCTTACCCCAAAGTATTTCTTAAAACAATTTAAATCATTATCCTCAAATTCTATGGAATTATTTAATCCAACTCAAAATTTCAAGAAAGTTTTTAAATCTGTGGCCATTTAATCACTTCCTTGCCTTAAGGATAGAAGCTAAGATTAAAATGCTTTTTTAAAAAAATGCAAGTGGTATAATCTTCAAAAAATATCAGAACATTTTAAAGCACAACTTTAATATGGGTAATAATAGGTTAAATTTTAAAAATTAGAAACAGGGTTTATTTAAAAGGGCAACTTTATAGATATTTTCTTGATTTTTTCTTACCTCTTCATCCCATGTTAAATGATGAATAGAAATGTCATTTGGTTTTTGACACAGTTTTATTTCTTGCTGAGTGTCCAGCTGTGGAAATGGGTCCCAGAAGTTGTGTTCACAGGCCTGCATAGTCCAGTCCAGGGTATCCCAGATGATCAGCTCTCCAACATGGGAGCCAGTCACAAAACTCAGATCTAGGCAGAGTTCATATAGAGCTCATTATTGATCATTTTACCAACAGATTAAAATGAATGGACTGCCTAGTAATAATGCTCTACAAAACCACAATAATAAGAACAGTGAGGTACCTAGATGAGCCAAACAGGACAATTAATATAACAGAACAGAAAGACCAGAAACAGACTCAAGTTATCTATTTAGTATATGATAATGATTGCGTTTCAATTAGTGAAAAAGAAATACCTCATGCTAGAACATTTGGCTAAGTATTTTGGGAATAAAAATAAAAGAACCTTACTTTGGATCATATAGATTTAGAAAACCTACATTTCTCCTGTGTGTTTCCTTTAACTTCAACTACTACCACACTCACAACACTTCTGACATCAGATGCGTGGGTTTTTCCCACACCAAGTAATTCTGTGACAACAGCGAGGTGACCTACAGTTTAACTTAATTCTGACACTATCTATCTGGAGACAGTATCAGGTGTCACAGGTTAAGGGCTCAGTCCCCACACACACACTTCAGATGACAATAATAACAAGTTCAAGTTGTTATCTGTGCTTCTGGTCAATCAGCTATAAATCAAAGGTTCTCACATCCCCTACTCAAGTTCAATTAATTTGCTGGAGCAGCTCACAGAACTCAGGAAAACAGCTTACTTAATTACTACCAATCCTATATAATAAAAGGCTAATATGCAAATTGTCCCCTCGGGAGTTCGACCGGCTGGGAGTTTGACCACTTGCTATGACATGTGCTGACCACCAGGGGACAGCGTGGAATGAAGGAAGATCCCGGCTGGCCCCGATTGCTGGCCAGGCCTAGGGACCCTCCCCAGGCACGAATTTTGTGCACCGGGCCTCTAGTGTTTTATAAAAGAACTAGAGGCCCGGTACACGAATTTGTGCACCAGTGGGGTCCCTCGGCCTGGCCTGCAGGACCAGGCGGAAACCAGCTCTCCAACATCCCCCAAGGAGTCCCGGATTGCGAGAAGGCGCAGGCCAGGGAGGGATGCAGGAGGTTGTCCAGCCGGGGAGGGACTACCGGAGGGCTCCAGGGTGTGTCCGGCCCTTCTCACTCAGTCCCGACCGATCGTTCCACCGTTCGGTCGATTTGCATATTACCCTTTTATTATATAGGATATGATAAAAGATACAGATGAACATGCAGATGGAGATGCACAGGCAAGGTATGTGGGAAGGGCTATGGAGCTTCCATGCCCTCTCCAAGCATACCATTCTCCCAGCACCTCCACAGGTACAGCAACCTGGAAGCTCTCTGAATTCCATAACGTTGGGTTTTCTATGGAAGCTTCATCATGTAGGCAAGATCAATTATTAACTCCATTTCCAGCCTCTCTCCCCTCTCTGGAGAATGGGGGATAGAGCTGAAGATTCCAGCTTCTAATCATGGGTTGGTCTTTCTGGTAACCAGATCCAATCAGGAGCCCATCAAGAAAGAGTGGCCTCATCAGAACAAAAGACACTGAAATCACCCAGGAAATTCCAAGAGATTTAGTACCCTATGTCAGGAAATATTAGAACAAAAGATGCTGATTGTACTCTTATCACTTAGGAAACTGCAAGTTTTTAGAAGCTCTGTGCCAAGAACTTGGGACAGAGCCATATATATAGATATATTTCTTCTATTTAATACCAAAATAAGTTTCAAAGAGATTAAAAAATTAAAGATACTTAAAGGATTGAAGAAAACTATGATCAATACTTTTTATGAATATGGAGTAAAAGGCTCTAAAGGAGGCAGGGTGGGGACTGGGGAAAGGCATCTGCGTTAATACCTGCCTAGAAAAAAAAAACATTTAAATGACAAAAAGATGGGGAAATTTTGCAACTTAGATGTCAAAATAGGTGGGGTTTTTATTTTTTGTTTTTAAATCCTTACCCAAGGATAAGGAGTTTTTACTATTTTTTATTTTTTTTTTGAGAGGAAGGGGCGGGGGGGGGGGGGGGGAAGAGAGAGAGAGAAATATCATGTGATAAACATTGATTGGTTGCCTTCCACATCCGTGCCGACCAGGGATCGAACCTGAAAACTTTTGGTGTACGGGATGACACTCCAACCAACTGAGGTAAAATAGGTTTATTATATTTGATATATAAGGAGTTCTTGGAAATCACTAAGATCAAGAAAAATACTTTAGCAGAAAAAATGGGCAAAGGCTCTGAACAGGCAAAACAAGAAATATAAATGGTCAATAAACATGTGAAAAGATGTTCCCTTAATAATAAAAAATATCCAAAAGCAATGAGATACTACTTACTGACTTGCAAATGGGAAAGATTATAAAACAGGAAAATACCCAAATGCTAATAAAAGCGAAGGGAATGAGCACACTCCCACACAACACACTACTAATATTCTAGTATAAAGTGATATAATCCCTTCAAATTTGGAAATACACATCGAAACCTTTAAAAAAATGTAAACCCATTGGTAAAAACAAGTCCACTTACAGAAATTTATCCAGAGGAAAGTATATATAAAAGACATATATAAAAGGTTGTTATACATAGTATTAAAAATCTGAAGATAACCTAAACATACAATTGGTGACTAAATAAATAAGGTATCCAAAAAATGAAATGGTAATGCTGTTATTGAAAATTAAGTTATAAAGTATGTTTATATTGATATGCAAATATACTCATGACAAACTGTTACAGAACAGAAAACCATATGCATACACATATACACACATACATACGCCCAGAAAAACACCTAGAAGTATATGGACTAATGCGTAACACTGTATGGTGGGGGAATTTTTATTTTAATTTTTACATTTTTTATGTTTCTCACTATTTTCTCATTTTTCTACTATGACTATGTATTACTTGTACAATTATAAGGTTTTAAGTTCTTTAAAGAAAATGAAATTAGTGGACCAACTAAGATACTTTACAAATTATATATTTAATAGAAAATGTTCAACTGCTGAGACTAAAAATGATCATGTAATTTATTTTAATTTTTATACATTTAGGGTAAGGTAGAATAGAACAATGCAATGTGAGTTTAGAAAGCCAAGTTCTAATTTTGCTTCTGCCTATTACTAGCCATGTGGTCTTTAAAAATCATTTAACCTTTCTCTAGCTTGGATTTCTCATGCATTAAATGAGGATGATTGTAAAAATCAAATTAAATAATAAACGTTTAGCCATTTGAAGAAGACATCAAATGTTATTTTTGAATGCCGGTATTATTTTGAGCCCCTGGTATTATTCCCTATTAATGGTATTAAAACATCCAGTTACTTGTAATTTAGGAATACAGAGATGAGTTAATTATTATTTAATAATTCCATTTATCAAATAAACCAGTACAGAAATCTAACTAGATGAATAATCTCTTAGAAATAAAGAATTACCAGCAATCATACATGTAAACATTACTCTATCTTCACGCCAAGTCCACTTTCTATAGTCTATTAACAGACTCTATAAAATTTGCTCTAAGTTCATTTCTCATCCGTGGAGAGAAATAGGCTTCTAATTTTAATAGTGAGAAAGTTAAGGGAGTACTAATCTTTCCATGACCTTCTTTCACATCCCTTTTCCTCTTCTTTCCAACTTCAGTCAAACTACAAAAGAACTAGAGAAAATAAGGAGTGAAGATCCTTGACTTTAACTCTGCATGTGTCCTAACACAGTTAATGTAACCTACTGAAACCACAAAGTTGCCTGCTCTGACTTAATCCTCCAAGTGTTTGATTCACCTATGCAATAGATAAAAGTATTCGTGTCCACTTGAAATTTTTCTCTAAAAACAAAATTACTCGCACTCCCCTAATTCAATGCAGTTTATCGCTGTGTAAATTATTTATATTCCCAAACAGGTCATTCAAAATGTTTCACACAAAACAACCTCAATGATGTATTATATGTAGATTGACTTTCAAGAGCCGCTTAGTATGAAAATACCACCTGGCATCTGTCTACCCATCCCTCCCAAGTACTAATACTTTGTGAAGTACAATGTTGTCAGCACACACACACACACACACACACACACACACACACACGCAAAGGAATAAAATAAATGAAGTACCCAGAGCCTTTTGCCAAAAGATAGAAGCAAGGTTTATCTTGTATGTCTACCTTAGAAAACTTTCTGCCAGGCATTCAGATATCTTGGCAACTTGGTATTCATTATTCACATTTGTCTACCATTCTAAGATTGCCCTGGGGCCCTCACTAAAAATGCACTTCCCCTGTGAGTTACAAACCCAGTAACTGGCCACACCTTTCATTGGAATTGGTGGGACAAAGAAGCAGGGCTGAGGATGGAGCTGACAACTGTACAACATAATCATTTCAAAACTGCCAAAATCTGCAGCAAGGCAGACATGCCTACGTACAAGATCAGACTGTCACAATGTCATGTTCACATCTTACCAGACTACTCAACCATATATGATTCCTATATATCCTTATTATCTGTAGTGTAAATTTACAGTCATGGAGTTTATAAAGTAAAAAGTACTAGGGCTTTTCTGTAGTTTTCATTAATTTTTTTTGCTTCAGTGTTCCATTTTCCTCACCTTGAGAAGTTGGAAAAAGTTTTCTTGGTTAAACTGTTATTAACTTCTCTACATATCATCACACAGCAAAAGAAGTGCCATGAAGTTAAGGCTACCTCAGTAACATTCCATCAACATTATTAAGGAACCATGCTGGGTCAATGGTACCAATGCTTCGCCACTAAAACAAGACAACTAGGCATGACCAG
This sequence comes from Myotis myotis, assembly GCF_014108235.1. NCBI lineage: Eukaryota > Metazoa > Chordata > Mammalia > Chiroptera > Vespertilionidae > Myotis > Myotis myotis. The sequence goes on from NW_023416357.1 coordinate 41,773,827, forward strand.
TTCAATGGGTCAGAACACAGCTGTGCTTTCTCCAGGAGCTCTGAGGCCTTGGAACTTATGGCTCAGTGCCACAGGGTCTTTAAAATAAGAATTTGCCTTTTGTGCTGCCATCCATGGCTAGAGGAAAAAGAGCCCCCAGAGAGAAATAAAGGAGTGCTCCCAACATTGTTACTTCTATCACCATAGACAAATCTAGTCCTTAGAAAGACTTGCAGCTGGTTGTACAAGAAGATGGCTGTTGGAGAAGAGGACTGTGGAAGTGGAAGGAACATTCTCACTGATGTACTGAAAAATGTTACTAAATGGCATACAAATGGAGACTACAGTTAGTGCTGTCTGTGCCGCTCTTTTCCTTTGCCACATGTTTATGCAAAGTATTGCTCAAAAGAGCCAACCCAGGTCTCAGGTCAGGGGGTTCAGTCCAATCCTCCCACTATCATATTATGGCATCTTACAGAAGCTTCTTACAGTCTCCTCCAGACTATAGAAGTAAAGCCACCCAGAAGGTCTCTCATCTGACCTCAACACAGATCACCCAGAATAACTGATGATATGCCACTTTATTTGAAAGTGAACTAGGTAAATGCCAGGATTTGTTTATTGGGATCCTATCCTGCCGTCTGATGTCAGACTGGGCTTACAGAACATACTCATTATAATCATTATGAAGTTTCCCTGGTTGGTTGAGTCGTCCCATGCACCAAAAGGTCATGCCCAGGTTGCGAGTTCAGTCCCCTGTCTGGTTATGCACGGGAGGCAACTGATCAATGTTTCTCTCTCACATTAATGTTTCTCTCTCTCTTTCTCTCTCTCTCCCTCTCTCTCTCTCCCTCTCACATCCCTCCCTCCTCTTTTTTTCTCCCTCTCCCATCCTCGCTCTAAAAAAAAATCAATACAAAATATTTTTAAAAATTATTATGAAGCTAAATAGGAGTCTAGCAAGTCAAAATTCACAATCATGAGGAAGAACAGATATGACCCATTTTCTGCAGACCTTTACCTTAGTTTGGTGTTATTTTCTGATAGTCTTCAATCATGAAAACAATTGCCTTAAATCCTGCTCATTCAACTGTAAGTATGTAACTTGCTATATAAATCATACTGTGTGGTCTACAAAACTGGGACTAGCCAGGACCATTTGCCAAAAATTCCAAAATGCTACTAAGCATTAGTATTTACAGCCTATGACAATCATCCCACAGAGCCCATGATAATGATGCTCTCCTCCATCTCTTCTCTCTCCTCACTTTATTCTCCTTGTGCCTAAATCTAACCCTACCAATCTAGGAAACTTCATTAGTTCCACTGCCTTGAATTTCACATATAAAAGACTGCCAATCCCTACTAATCAAAATTATTTCAATGAAGATAATTAGAGAAATCCTAGAACAAAACAAGACTGAAGCTCATAACAGATTATGTTAACAAGTATAAAATTTTACATAATATAAGCATATACACATTCAGCTTACCATTGATATTAGCCAATGAGAGAATATTATCCTGATGATCAAGGAGGCGCTTAACTTCAAGAATATCCCATTCTAGTGATCCTTCTATGGGTGCTACCAACCTGAAAATTACTACATGAAAAGAGAGATATAATTTTATTACAATAGTCAAAGATAAAATTATATTTCTGCTCAAAACACCAGTATTTCATTAAGTTAGAAATGTCTAATACTGAAAATATTGAAAACCTATCTCCAAAGGGAGCCTTATTCATCCTACTTTAAAATATTTCTTTCAAATGCTTGAGATGTTTGAAATGATCTACTAAAATCCCAAGTGAGTGTGTGCTTAGAAGTCTGTTCCTTTATCAAAACTCTTCTAATTCCACTACCCCAATCCTTTCCAGGGCTCCACTGCAGTCGGGCTATCCTGCCTCACTCTCTACCTAGCTATTGACTGGCCCACATCAGTGAATCATCTCCACCATCAGCTTTCTGTACTCATGTTCCCAGGCCAGAAAGCATTGCTACAAAACAAGCTACAAATTTATGTTTAACTTAAACTCAGAGAAGACTTCAGCAGTTGCTTTTATATTTTTAAAGTTTTCTTGATACCTAGGCATACACCATCCTATATAATAAATAATAGACAAACATGGTAATTGACCATACCTTCGCTACACCTCCCATTGGCCAATCAGCACGATATGCAAATTAACCACCAACAAAGATGGCGGCTAATTTGCATACTGCAGGCAGGGCGGGTCAGCGCCATCCCGCCTGCCCCGCCGCCATCTGGGCCTGCTATTTGCCACCCGGGGCGGTAGGGCGGGACAGTGCCATCCCGCCTGCCCTGCTGCCATCCGGGCCTGCTATCTGTGACCCAGGGCAGCAGGCATCCCGTGTGCGACCCAACCCGGGGCGGCCGGGTGGTGCAGCAGGGATTGGCCAGCCCGCCTGGCCGCCATCCAGGCATCCCGTGTGTGACCCGAACCGGGGCGGCCGGGCGGGGCAGCAGCGGTTGGCTGGCCCGCCCGGGCGTCCCGTGTGCGACCCGACCCAGGGCAGCGGGGCGGGACAGCGTGGCTCCTCTGTCACCCCAGCTTCCTCATCACAGCTCCCTTGGGGGCCTAAGCCTTTAGTCGGACATCCCCCGAGGGCTCCCTGGCTGCCAGAAGGATGTCTGACTGCAAGCTTAGGCCTGATCCCTGGGGAGTGGGCCTAAGTCGACAGGTGGACATCCCCCAAGGGGTCCCGGACTGAAAATGGGCGCAGGCTGGGCTGAGGGACCCACCCCCCACCCCCCAGTGCACAAATTTTTGTGCACCGGGCCTCTAGTCCTATATAATAAAAGCAGAATATGTAAATTGACCAAACAGCAGAACAACCAGTTGCTGCGATGCACACTGACCACCAGGGAGCAGATGCTTAACACAGGAGCTGCCCTCTGGTGGTCAGTGTGCTCCCACAGCAGGAGCACTGCTCAGCTGACAGGCACCAGATGCCAGGCTGACAGCTGGTGAGTGCAGAGTGCAGCTGCAGCAGTGCAAGCCTCTCCTGCAGACATTCCCCCTGCGCGCCCAAGCAGCAGCGGCAGGTGCAGTGGCGCCGGGATGAGTGAGAGCAGTGCAGCGCCCAACGTGGGCTTGGGCCCCTCCCCAGCTGCCTGCCACTTCACACACTACTTGCTGCGCGGGATTGACGCAGTGAGCTGGAGCCCGATGAGCTGGCGGGTAAGGCTGGGCTGTGGTAGCACAGAGGTCCACTGATCCCTGCAGGCCAGGCTGAGGGACCCCACCAGTGCACAAATCCATGCACTGGGACTCTAGTTAAATTATAAACTCTGAGGATAATATGCCTATAATTTTTGTGTGGCATACAATTCTTTTGACTACAGATTTTCAATGGGTTACTTTACTTGTTATCTGACTTTAACAAATAGTTTTATTTAAACTAATGTGAATCCTAACTTTAATCAATACAGCAAACCCTAAATCAAATAAACTAGAGTGATTCAATCAACAAGCATTTACTAAACATCTACTATGTTCCAGGAAATTAGATCTCTAATGTGAATAAGGCCTAGTCACTGCCCTGAACCACTCATAGTCTACAGTGGTAGGGAGACCTATAAACAAGCTTATAATAGATGTATTAAATGCTACAATACACCACTCTACCCAATGTTGTAGATGCTCACAGATTAAGATGACTCATATCTTAGAAGTGGGGATGTCTCAGAGATCATATCCTTTCCAAGTGGTGGCTAACTATTAATCTCTCTTCTTTCTCACATTCCTCCCTGGAAAATAGTGCCACATTTCATTCTGTCTCTAGACAATTTTTACCAGCTACAAATCTCTAGCAAGGTTATTTAATACTGGCAGCCATTTACCTTCTAACTGTGGCTGTTGAAATAAAAAGGTATTTCAGTCAACACAAAGGGAATTCTTCCTCATACCTATCAGAGTTATATGTACATTCTATTTCAGTTGAAATCCTACCAAATGATCTTGAGATTGGGATTGTGGAATAAAAAGCAATATATTGTCTACTCAAACTAACATATAATAACCTGAAATACTGACAAAAAGAAGAAAACTATAAAGTAGGGCTCTACAAAGAACTACAAAGTACTAAGATAACATGAAACTGTTTAGTGAGCATAAATATGGCCTCTATAGACAAGTAATAAATTCAAAAAAATAAAACAAATCAGAGAACAAAAGAGAAGCAATAATAAATTCTAAAAAATTAGTTAGGAAAAATATCCTAGACTTCTGAGCCAGGATGAGGTCTCAGCGCTGATAGCCAGTAAAGCTTCAAAGTCACTGAAGCTGGTGCACACAGAACTTATACTTCCTGTTGAAAGGAACCTTCACACAGAAAGAGAGAAACTGAAATAGAACACTGAAAACCAAGTATATAGGTACAAGCTTGGTCTTGGAAATAGAAAAGATACCCCATTTACAGGAATGAAATTTATTTTTCCATAAGAAAAAATAGCACTATATATTTATTTTATGACAAAATTAAATAAAATGCAGAACCTCATTTTAAAGAATATTATGTATTTTTATAAATTACTTTCTGAATAAAATCAACTTTCACTTCTTTTTTTAGATGATACTCTAACTTCAGTTGAAGCATTAATGTTGCTTTTAGTAGTGTTTTAATGAATTCACTAATTCATTCATCCATTCAATAAAAATTTCTTATCTGTTAACAGAAAGATGAATAAGAAAGTTCCAGTCTCCAAGTAGCTCATATTCTGAAAAGGAGGGCAAGGAGAGAACCAAAAGTAAACAGAAGTCTTTTTTTAAAGTAGTAAATGAAATGATAGATGTGAGATTATGACAACACAGTGGAAACACTTCTGGGAGGGGAGGTGGTATTAAGTAAGCAAGCCTTCTTCCTCAAAAGATACTGGAGCTGAGCTCTTAAAGAGTAAGTAGGAATTAGCCGGATCAAAGAGGACAATGAGCAGGAGGATAAACCTGATACAGAGTGACAGCAGAAATAAAGGCATAAAGGTGAGAAACACCTTAGGTGGGGGAATCCCAGGCAATTCAGTGTTGACAAGCCAGCGATATAGGAGGAGAAAGGTGCTGGAGGGCCTGATTTGATACGTTGAAAACTTTGCACTTTATCCTGCAGGGTAGTGATGAACTTACACTGGTCCTCTAGGGCAGCAGTCGCCAACTGGTGGTCTGTGAGGTCCGAAAGGTTGGCAACTGCTGCTCTGGGGCAAAAATTTTATTCATCTGGGGCAAAAATAAGAAAAAATAAGGGCCACATGAAAGTAAATATATTCAATTTAAAGTCCTATTACTTCTTTCTGAGATCATGTTCTTCATACTTTGTTGTTAAAAAGTAATTTCTACAAAATGAAAGTGGTAAATGATAGCTTTTTTTGTTGTTTATTAGTTTTACTAAGCAAAATAAAAATCTGCAACTCTATGTTGAGCTCTAAAAATCTAAACTTTTGTACTAGTCAGAAATTTGAGCCTAGAAATGACTGCTGTAGGCAATAGGAAGCCACCAAAGCCTTTAAGCAGGAGAATGGTCTGCATTTTAGATAGATCCTTCTAGCATCTACTGAAGAATATATATATGAGAAGCGCTAAACCAGAGGATCAGAAGGCATTGACAAGCACTAAAGTAGAGGAAGAAAGGTAAGTAGGAGACTTAATGCAACATTCGTAGTTAAGAAAGGTAATGAGAGCCTGAGGAGAACACCACAAGTGAGAAGGGAACCTGTTAGAAATACAGAGCTCAGGCCCCAGTCTAGACTTATTGAATTACTCTGGGAGGTAAAGCCCAGTAATTTGTGTTTGTAATAAGCCCTTCAGGTCATTCTAATGCACACTCAAGTTTGAGAACTACTGAGTTCACGTCTCATTGGGTTTTGCAAACATGCCAACTGGTAGTCACAGCAAATTTCAGGGCTGGTCTCTGGAAGAAGTAGCACAAGCAATACCGAATGGCAAGAAAGAAGCAGCTTTTAAGAAGCATGTTTACTCTATCAATTCTGGCACCCAAATTCCATTCGCAAAGCAGTGAGCACAAAAGGCTTTCTTCACTGTAGGCTCCCTGATAGTAAATGAGTTAACTAATAGTCAAAAGCTAAGAAAGTGGCCTTCAGATGTTCATAATTAATACATTTACAAAAGGCCTCTGCTACCTACCCCTTCCTCTGCTATTCTACTACTCTAAGGGAAATGGCATAAACTGCCCCAAAGATAATGGGCCCCATTCTGGCTTCCTGAGGCAAAAACTCCACAGTTCCTACCTTAGTAAATTCCCCAAATCCTCCTTTGACCCTCCCAAGTTTTTAGTTGCCAAAATGTTGACAGTTGTTTTATGTGGTCGTTTTTTTTTATTTTTTATTTTTTTGTCAAATAAGTGTATGTGTACAGATCAGCAACAGAGAGGACTATGGGTCTTCTCTGGCATAAGAGGAATGAGGTTAGCTGCCCCACCTGGCTATGTTAGGACAAGGGTAGGACAAAAATTGACTTAATATCATGAAAATGTCTAGGTCTCCATATCACTTCAACAATCCCAGGAGACCAAGACTGGGGCAGGGGCAGATGTTCCTTAAATGAAATATTAACTAGTCTTTCTAAAATGTGTATATAAGTTCTAGTTTAAAATTTTTTGAAAATAGAAGAAAAAAAGAGTCATACTCACTCAATTCTTTGCCAACTGCTGCCACAACACAGTTCTTAGGTATTTCAATCAAAGCACTGATCCCTTCAAAAATATAAAACAAAGGTAAAATTATTTTCTTTATGGTTACATAAAAAACAAAAGCATTCTCAGTTTTATGTCAGTCATTTACAATAAAGGGAGTGGTCACAAAAAAGCACACACAATTTTCTATATCACACTTGCTTGCTTATACACAGAAAATGATTTTGTGAAAAACGGGTGAGGCCTTTGGAAGACTATTGATCTAGTAAGGGTAGGATATACTCTTTGAACATTATGATAAACTTATTTACCAGGGATCCCTTAAGATAATCACCCTCACCATTTACAATACACCTAGCTCAAAGGAGATATAAAATTGGCATTTTCCTTACTTTAAATTTAAGAATCCTGAGTGGGGCCCTAACCAGTTTGGCTCAGGGGATAGAGCATCAGCCTGCGGACTGAAGGGTCCCAGGTTCGATTCCGGTCAGGGACATGTACCTTGGTTGCGGGCACATCCTCGATGGGGGGGGGGGGGGGGGGGGGTGCAGGAGGCAGCTGATTGATGTTTCTCGCTCATCGATGTTTCTAAGTCTCTATCCCTCTCCCTTCCTCTCTGTAAAAAAAATCAATAAAATATATTTAAAAAAAAAAAAAGAATCCTGAGTGGGTTCCCTGGCAGTAAATGAGTTAGCCAGTAGTCAACAGCTAAGAAAGGGGCTTTTATGCTTTTATTTATTTATTTATTTATTTATTTATTTATTTATTTATTTATTTATTTAATATATTTTATGGATTTTTTACAGAGAGGAAGGGAGAGAGATAGAGTTAGAAACATCGATGAGAGAGGAACATCGATCAGCTGCCTCCTGCACACCTCCTACTGGGGATGTGCCCACAACCAAGGTACATGCCCTTGACCGGAACCAAACCTGGGACCTTTCAGCCTGCAGGCCGACGCTCTATCCACTGGGCAAAACCAGCCAGGGCAGAAAGGGGCTTTTAAATAACATGTTTTTAATTAATTAATATTTACAAAATTAATTAGATTCAACAATTCAACATCTTTCACTTGTTTATATTTTTAAAAAATATATTTTTATTGATTTCAGAGAGGAAGAAAGAGGGAGAGAGATAGAAACATCAATGATGATAGAGAATCATTGATCAGCTGCATCTTGCATGCCCCGCACTGGGGATTGAGCCCGCAACCAGGCATGTGCCCTGACCGGCAATCGAACCGTGACTTCCTGGTTCATAGGTCGACACTCAACCACTGAGCCACACTGGCCAGGCTCACTTATTTATTTAAATATAGAGTTCTCAGTAACTTTTTATAGTGTAACTATAACTTCTATAACATATGCTAATTTCTATAACATATGTAATAATTATTACTTTTGTTAGTAAGACTTAAAGAATTGAAGTATTAAATTCAGAATCACCACATGTGCAGGTACAAAAACTATTAAAGTTAATTTTTCCAGTATGAAATATATATAACTTATATAAAAGTAATTTATAACATATATTCAAATTTGGAAAATATTATACTCCTTTACTTTACTCTCTCAGCCATCAAAAGACTCTTGTAGTTTGGGGAGTAAGTCTCTAAAATCTTTTCTCCACATAGGTTTAACAGTATTTTATGCACTTCCCAAGTATAAGGAAGAAGAAGTGATTCTAGAGGAGGGCAAAAGGAAGGAATTAGCAGTACAATATTAAAAAGTAAAAGGGACAGGAGAGCACAGGGAAGGTTAGGAAGAAAAGAATTCTAGATGTGGAAAACTTTGCTAAAAATTTTTTATAAATAATTTTATAAAATAATAGAAACAGAAGTATGACCAGCTGTCATGGCTCAGTGGTTGAGCGTTGACCTATGTACCAGGAGGTAATGGTTCAACTCCCTGTCAGGGCACATGCCCAGGTTGCAGGCTTGATCCCCAGAGGCAGCCGATCAATGATTCTCTCATCATTGATGTTTCTCTCTCTCTCCCCCCTCCCTTCCTCTCTGAAATCAATAAAAAAAATTTTTTTAATGCAAGGTGAAGCAACAAGTGCTAATGTAGAAGCTGCAGCAAGTTATCCAGAAGATCTAGCTAAAAAGGTGGTTACTAAACAACAGATTTGCAATGCAGATGAAACAGCCTCTTTCGGAAGATGCATCTAGTACTTTCATGGCTAGAGAGGAACTGGCTGAGTCTCTTGTTAGGTACTAATGCAGCTGATGAGTTAGTTGAAGTTGAAGCCATAGCTCATTTGCCATTCTGAAAATTCTAGGGCCCTTAAGAATTATACTAAATCTACTCTGCTAGTGCTCCATAAATGGAACAACAAAGTCTGGATGACAGCATATCTATTTACCACATGGTTTACTGAATATTCTAAGCCCACTGTTGAGACCTAGAAAAAATATAAATGCTCATTGACAATGCACCTGGCAACCAAGAACTCTGATGGAAGATGTACAAGATTAATCTTGTTTTCATGGCTGCTAACACAACATCCATTCTGTAGCCCATGGATCAAGGAGTAATTTGGACTTTCAAATCTTATAAGTTAAGAAATACATTTTGTTAAGACTAGAGCTGCCGTAGTTAGTAATTCCTCTTATGGATCTGAGCAAAATAACTGAAAATCTTCTGGAAAGGATGCACCATTCTAGGTGCCACTAACAATATTCATGATTCATGGGAAGAGGTCAAAATATCAACATTGCCCTAACCGGTTTGGCTCAGTGGATAGAGCGTCGGCCTGCAGACTGAAGGGTCCCAGGTTCGATTCCAGTCAAGGGCATGTACTTTGGTTGCGGGCACATCCCCAGTAGGGGGCGTGCTGGAGGCAGCTGATGGATGTTTCTCTCTCATCGATGTTTCTAACTCTCTATCCCTCTCCCTTCCTCTCTGTAAAAAATCAATAAAATATATTTAAAAAAAAAAAAATATCAACATTAACAGGAGTTTGGGAGAAGCTGATTCCAACCCTCATAGACGACTGAGTGGTTCAAGACTTCAGTGGAGGAAGTAACTACAGATGTGGCAGAAATTACAAGAGATCTAGAATTAGAAGTGGAGCCTGAAGATGTGAATGAATTGCTGAATCTCATGATAAGACTTAAACAGATGAGTTGTTTCTTATGGATCAGGAAAAAAAAAAAAAGTGGTTTCTTGAGATGGAATCTACTCCTGGTGAAAATGTTGTGAAGACTGTTGAATAACCACAAAAAATTTAAAATATTACATAAACTTAGATGATAAAGTGTTGGCAGAACTTGAGAGGATTGACTCCAATTCTGAAAGAGATTCTACTGTAAATAAAATGCTATCAAACAGCATCATGTGCTACAGAGAAATCATTCACAAAATGAGTCCATTGGTGAGGCAAATTTCACTGTCTTATTTTTAAAAATTGCCACAGCCACCCCAACCTAGATGATGCTTAGCATTTTTTACCAATAAAATATTTTTAATTAAGTTAAATACATTTTTTAGACAGACTGCTATAGTACACTTAATAGACTACAGCAGGGGTCCTCAAACTTTTTAAACAGGGGGCCAGTTCACTGGCCCTCAGACCGTTGGAGGGCCGGACTATAGCTTAAAAAAATACTATGAACAAATTCCTATGCACACTGCACATATCTTATTTTGAAGTAAAAAAACAAAACGGGAACAAATACAATATTTGTATTTGCATGTGGCCCGCGGGCCGTAGTTTGAGGACCCCTGGACTACAGTATAGTGTAACTGTAATATGTACTAGGAAACCAAAAAAATCATGACTCACTTTATTGAAATATTCGCTTTACGGGGGGTGGTTTGGAATCAAACCTGCACTATCTCCAAGGTATGTCTGTACTAATTATTCATGGAGTAAAATTCACATATGACCACAGGCTAATGAAAGAAATATGTACATGTAAATAGATATAATTCATGATAATAGTAAACATTAATATGCACTCTAGATTCAAACAAGATTACTAGTGGTCCAATGTTGACTTGAAAGGTTAAATTGTAAATCCTAATAAGGTATGGATTGAATTTTGCTAATATATCACATAATTTTCATGCTATTTTATAATATCTATGTAGAAATAAGCTATTTCCAATTATGAACTATCTATTCAATTCACGGAGCTACTACTACCTTTAAGATGTCAATAATTAATAATATTCCATGGGCTCATTTGATTACCTTTAGAACAAAAATAGTTAATAGTGTATCACATAACTTTATGGTTACTGTCATTTACTCATTTATACTTAAACTAGAGGCCCGGTGCACAAAAATTTGTGCACTCGGTGGGGAAGGGGGGTACCTCAGCCCGGTCTGTGCCCTCTCGCAGTCTGGGACCCCTCGGGAGATAACGACCTGCTGGCTTAGGCCTGCTCCTGGGTGGCAGAGGGCAGGCCCAATCCCTAGGTGCAGCCCCTGGTCGGGCTCAGAGCAGGGCCGATTGGGGAGTTGGGGTGCCGCCCCCTGTCATGCACAGAGCAGGGCGGATTGGGAGGTTGCGATGCCACCCTCAGTCACGCTCAGGGTAGGGCCAATTGGGGGGTTGGGGCACCGCCCCCTGTCACACTCAAGGCAGGGTCGATGGGGAGGTTGTGGCGCCACCCCGTCACGCACAGAGCAGGGCCAATCAGGGGGTTGGGGTGCTGCCCCCTGTCACGCACAGAGCAGGGCCGATCTGGGGGTTGGGGAGCTCCCCCCTGTCACGTACAGAGAAGGGCCAATCAGGGGGTTGGGGCGCCGCCACTCTCACACTCAGGGCAGGGCGGATGGGGAGGTTATGGCTCTACCCCATCACACACAGAGCAGGCCCATGGGGTGGGGGGGTTGGGGCGCCACACCCTGTCACACACAGAGCCGCAGGGTGATCAAGGGGTTGGGAGCTCCCCCCTATCAGGCACAGAGCAGGGCCGATCAGGGGGTTGGGGCGCCTTCCCGTCACGAACAGAGCAGGGCCGATAGGGAGGTTGTGGCCCCACCCCTGTCACACACAGAGCCGCAGGGCGATCAGGGGGTTTGGGCACTGCCCCGTCACGCTGATCCCGGTGCCGGGAGGCCTCTCGGCTCCACTGATCCTGGTGCTGGGAGGCATATTACCCTTTTACTATACAGGATAGAGGCCTGGTGCATGGGTGGGGGCTGGCTGGTTTGCCCTGAAGGGTGTCCCGGATCAGGGTGGGGGTCCCCACTGGGGTGCCTGGCCAGCCTGGGTGAGGGGATGATGGCTGTTTGCAGCTGGTCACACAGCCTTCAGGGTGGGGGTCCCCACTGGGGTGCCTGGCCAGTCTGGGTGAGGGGCTGAGGGCTGTTTTCAGGCTGGGACTGAAGCTCCCAACTGCTCCTTTTTTTCTTTTTTTTTTCTTTTTTATTCTGGGCCAGCTTTAGCTCTGAGGCTTGGCTCCAGCTCTGAGGCTTCAGCTGCTGAAAACAGGTATCTGGTTTGTTTCGGTTCTATAATTGAAACTCTGTATCAACACCAGCTCTGAGATCCCGGCTGGCTGAAAGCAGGTTTCTGGGGTTTTGTTTAGCTCCTATATTTGTTACAATGTTTTTTAAACTGCAGGCTCAGAGGCCGGCAACGCAGGCGGGGAACGTTGCAGTCCTCCGTCACTGAAGCAAGCAAGCCTCATGTTCAGTTTAAGCTGCCTGGTTTCTGGCTGCCATCTTGGCTGGCAGTTAATTTGCATATCTCGCTGATTAGCCAATGGGAAGGGTAGCGGTCGTACACCAATTACCATGTTTCTCTTTTATTAGATAGGATGTTTTTACTCTGAATAAATTTTAATTTTATTCTTTAAAATCCTTGGTATCTATAGAAGTCAAAATTGATTTTTTTTCTGTTAAGACAAAAAATTGTCTATTAACAGAATTCTGAGAAAATAGAATTTTGTTAGTAAGTTTGCTCATGAATAAACTTTTTAGTAAAACCAAATGTAAAATGAGGTCATCCTAAGAAATCTATTGAAAGACAAGTGATCAAAAATATTTTTAAAAAGTGCTATTGTAAAGCCATAAAAGTGCTTTCAGGTATCAACATGCTCATCAAACTCCATTTAGAGTTTGATGATCTTATATTAAAAGGTTTTTCTTGACCACTTTGAGAAATTCTGTTAGGAGGGATAAGGAATCCAAAAGGAGGGGAATCTTTTCCTTCCAATTTGATGAAAATATATTTTACACAACCCTTAACCAACCTGGAGACTATGGCTACATTTTACCAGTATATTCAGAACTGCAAAGAAAAGTACCCTCCCCCTCCCCTTTGTACAGGGAAAGTCTCTTTGAAGATTCTGTGTCTTTTAGAGTCTGTCACTCATGGTTCACAATTACCTTGATTTGTTTTTTACCTGTATCAGAAAGGTGACTAGTCTTACATAGGAGATCTAATTTTCGGTTCCACACACATAGGTCATTCCCACCAGAGAGCCAAACATCTAGTCTCTGAAGAACAGTTAAACACTGCAAAATTTATGAGAAATATACGTAAGTTTAGCAGTTCATGCATTCATTGGTGGTTTTACAATATGTTCTAAATTCTTTGATACCCTTTCCTTCAAGAGGTGAAGCCTAACTACCCTGCCCTTGAATGTGAGCTCTACTAAGTGAATAGCGTCTAATGAATAGAATGTGGCAGAAAGGATAGTGTGTGACTTATAAAGACACTAGAGGCCCGGTGCACAAAAATTTGTGCACTTGGGGGGGGGAGGGTCCCTCAGCCCAGCCTGTACCCTCCTGCAGTCTGGGACCCCTCGGGGGATGTCCACCTGCTGGCTTAGGCCCGCTCCCCAGGGGAGTGGGCCTAAGCTGGCAGTCAGACATCCCTCTGGCAGCCCGGGAGCCCTCGGGGGATGTCCACTTGCCAGCGGGGAGCAGGTCTAAGCTGCAGTCGGGCATCCTTAGCGCTGCTGAGGAGGCAGGAGAGGCTCCCGCCACCACCGCTGTGCTGGCAGCAGGCAGTCTGGCTTGTGGCTGAGCAGAGCTCCCCCTGTGGGAGCGCACTGACCACCAGGGGGCAGCTCCTGCATTGAGCATCTGCCCCCTGGTGGTGAGTGTGTGTCATAGTGACCAATCATTCCCAGTTGTTCTGCTGTTAGGGTCAATTTGCATATTACCCTTTTATTATATGGATAAGACAAATGGTGGTTTCCTCCTTGCTCCTCTCTTAAGTCACTCTCTCTAGGGCAAACACACATAAGCAGCCACATGGAGAAAGACCCCCTCCCCCCCCCCGACAAGAAAGTGAAGCCTCTGTACAACCACCAACACTTCCCAAGCATGTGAGTCCCCTAGGAACCTCCAAATCCAGTCAAGCCTTCAGATGACAACCTCATGAAACACTGAGCCAGAACTATCCAGCTAAGCTGCTCTCTATTCCTGACTACAAACTCTGTGAGATATTTGTTTTAAGCAACTAAGTCTATTCCATTGATCTGTATATCTATTCTTATGCCAGTACCACACTGTCTTGATTACTATAGTTTTCTAGTAAATTTTCAAATTGGGAAGCTTGCATCTTGCAACTTTGTTATTTCTTTGCAAGATTGTTCTAGCTATGCTAGGGTCCCCTGCACTTCTACATCAATTTCTGCAAAACAAGAACAAGAACGTAGGGAAAAAACAGCCTGTTGAGATTTTGGTAGAGATTGTATCCAATATGTAGACAGGGTAGTACTGCAATCTTAACCATATTAAATCTGATCCATGAATATGGGATGTCTTTTCATTTACTTAGATTTTCTTTAGTGTCTTTCAACAATGTTTTGTAGCTTTTGGTGTACAAGTCACCTATTACTTCTTTAAATTTATTTCTAAGCATATTATTCTTTTGGATGCTACTGTAAATGAATTGTTTTCTCAATTTTATTTTTGAATGTTCACTGCTAGTATATAGAAATACAATTAATTTTGTATACTGAATTGTATCCTAAAACTTTGCTAAATCCATTTTTAGCTCTAATAGTTTTGTTGTGGATATAGAATTTTCTATATAGCTATTTTTTCTACATAGTTTTATGTATTCCTTTCCAATGTGGATGCCTTTTCTCTTTTATTGTCTAATTGCCCTGGTTCAGAACCTCCAGTACAACATTAAATAGAAATGCCAAGAGTAGACATCCTTGTTTGTTCCTGATCTCAGGGGGAAAGTATTCAGTCAGTCATTCCCCATTAACACAGTGTTAGCTGTGGGGCTTTCATAGATGCCCTTCCTTAGGTTGAGGAAGTTCTCACCTATTCCTAGTTTATTGAGGTTTGGAGTCTGTCAAATGCTTTCTCTGCATCTATTGAGATGATCATTTTTTTTGTCTTTTATTCTTACTATGGTGTATTACATTGATTAAATGTTCAAATGTTAAACTAAACTCATATTCTATGATAAATACTTGGTCATGGTATATAACCCTTTTTATTCATTACTAGGTTTAGTTTTCATTTACTGCTTTTGTTACTTAACATCTTATTAGAATTTTCCAAACTCTTTGTGTATTCTTCTGAAATATCATTTTTAGCATATGTATCTACCATAATTTAACTACTTTCCTAAAAGACATTAGGATACTGCCAATCATCCATCTACAAAATATATTTGCAATATACATTTCTGTTCATAAATCTCTGCCCATGTTTATTATTTTCTTTAAAGAGTTTTCTAGAAGTTGAATCACTGAGTCAATTAATGTAATCTTTTTTTTAAGATTCATTCATAATGACAAACTACCTTCCAGAAGATCATATCAATTTATACTCTCAACAGCAATTCAAATGACAATTTCACCATCTCCTTGCTAATATCAACCTGTATAAAAACTTTACTAGTTCAAAAAATAAACAGTATTTCTTATATTTATTAGGGATCCTAATTTCTTTAATAAAGCATGCTCAAAAACAATTTTAACCACTGAACTAAAGTGAGTAAAATGCTATTTTTAATGATTTTTAATGTGAAACTCATAGCAGGAGTAAATACAACTGTCTAGCACAGGGGTGGGCAAACTTTTTGACTCGAGGGCCACAATGGGTTCTTAAACTGGACCGGAGGGCCGGAACAAAAGCATGGATGGAGTGTTTGTGTGAACTAATATAAATTCAAAGTAAACATCATTACATAAAAGGGTACGGTCTGTTTTTTTTTTAGTTTTATTCATTTCAAACGGGCCGCATCCGGCCCGCGGGCTGTAGTTTGCCCACGGCTGGTCTAGCTGATTCACATTACGGTAAAAGCCCTTATAAAGTACTTTGACCATACTGGAATTAGGCACTTTTCATTAAACAGTTCATAAAACAGCTCACCAAAGAAATTTCTCCAGTACACTAAATTTTTTCTTTCCCTGTTCCTTCAATTCAGGTGTTTCATCTGAAACCTAATGAGCTCAGACAGAAAACAAGAGTATTTTTTAAGGAATTTAAAAGAGGTGTCTTTCAGATCACATAAAGCATAGAGATATGATCAAATCAATACTTAAATGGCTTCTTCAAAGACAGTACATTGTTAAATTGGATACAAGCATACAGTAAATGGCACTTTCTTCCCCATAAACTTTACTAAATTGATAATTAGAAGAGCATAGTAGCATGAGATGGCTACCAGAGATGCTGCCTTTCAGGAATATAATGACAATTGGCACACAGCAATTCTTTTTCTTAAGTATTGGCTCCAATTTAGAGATCAGTTATCTTTAAAGCAAGAGGAAACATTATCTCATTTTACTAGCATCTTTCTCCAAACTTGCTCACATTATTGAAAGACACCTTTGTGAGAACATTTAAGGTTAATTTCTTCTGTAGGAATCAAAGTAACCAAGTGTTATCCAAGTTTGTTTCTCCAACATGTAGCAGAGTTCCTTTCATGTAATAAGCCCCAATTAATACTTGTAAAATGAATGAACCTAACAGTAGCAACCAATTAGCCCCATAACATTTTGTTTTGGAACTAAGTAACTGACATTTTTTTTAGGAATAATTTATCCTACTAATTATTTCTCTTTACTATTGACACTATTACAGATGTCCCCCTTTCCCTATCTTTTTGCTTCCCTCCACTCAGGTCCCCCCTCCACCCCAACCAGGTCATCACCACATTACTGTCTGTGTCCATGGGTTATACACACATAAGCATATATGTTCTTTGGTTAATCTCTTCCAGTCTTCCCACCCACCTCCCTTCTGAGATCTGTCAGTCTGTTGTCTGTTCTATATATCCATGCCTCTGGTCCTATCTTGTTTGTCAGTTTATTTTTTTCATTAGATTCTACATATAAGTGAGATCATGTGATACTTGTCTTTCTCTGGCTGGCTTATTCAATTAGCATAATAAGTTCCCAGGTCCATCATCCATTCTGTCACAAAGGTTAAGAGTTCCTTCTTTTTTACAGCTGCATAGTATTACATTGTGTAAATGGACATCTTTTTATCCACTCATCTACTAATGGTCACCTGAGATGTTTCCAGATCTTGGCTATTGTAAACATATCTTATCTTTATGACTTTATAGAAGGCAGAGTGTGACGGACAAATGATTCCATGTTTTTATTTCAAAGTAAAGAAACATACTTACTACTACTATAGGGTCATTCTGCAAGGATTGCCTTTTTTTGTAATTACTTTCTAGAAACATACTAGGTATTACCTTTTTCCTTATCTTGCTATAGAGATTTATTGCTTGCTGTAAGTTCAAATTCAAACATTCTAGCATTTGAAATATATACTTCCAAAAACCTAATCTTAGAAGAATAAAATAACTGTAACTATGTGTGGAAGAAATAATATTTTTAAATATTTTTAATAGATTTCAGAGAGTAAGGGAAAGAGATAGATAGAAACATCAATGATGAGGCAGAATCATTGATTGGCTGCCTCCTGCACATCCCCTACTGGGGGAGAAATCGAGCCCACAGCCCGGGCCTGTGCCCTTGGCCAGAATCTAACCTGGGAGTCTTTAGTCCACAGGCCGACTAAAAGTACTTTATAAGGGCTTTTATTGCAATGTGAATCATTACAGGCTCTATCCACAGAGCCAAACTGGCTAGGGCAGGAAGAAATAATTTTTTAAACCTACAAAAGTAATTTCATCAAACTAACTTGACAGTTTTTTCTCAGACAAAAAAAATTTTACCATAAAATATCAGCTTATGATCTTACCTTTACAGTAGACTGGAAGCATGACACTTTTTGAACTTGCCTGCCAGTATCACAATTCCATACCTAAATTTATGTTAAGAAACAATTTCTAAACATTTCAAATCTTATAACTTTTCCAATAATTAAGTCACAAATGTCACACATTTAGGTAGAAAATAAGGCATAAAATATTGAGTCATCAACTTAGCACAGTAGGCATACAACCTAAAATAATTTTCTGGTAAATTTTAATGTCAAACTATTTGAAAATGCCAACAGAAAGGATGGTCTGAAAACTGAATCTTTATAGACATTAAATATTGCAACTGTTTAAATTTTGTTTATTCTCCAAAACAGTCCACCATATTGACTGAAAGCTCTCTCAATGTGTATGACATAATTAACTACTGTTATCCTGGTTAAAAAAAGATAGTAACAGTGTGTTCCTATTACCTGTATACATATTTAAAGTAATTAGAGGACCTCTCATAAAATGTCCAAGGTTAGTTTAACTAAGGAGTATGATGATTTTCAAATTTTTCACACCATTTCCTATGGTAAGATACACATGTTACATCATATCTGAAAACACATTCACATAATATATATATATATATATATATATATATATATATATAGTATGTATAAATATATATATGTACATACAAACTTTTAAGACTATCACTTGACAAAATTGTTTTAAATCTACACTGAGCATTTAATTAATGAAGTTTTAGTTAATAGAGAAGGCCCAAGCTGAATTAACCCTTTGCGGTCGTATTAAATTTGGACATGGGTGTCGTACTGGTCGGAATTAATTTCCATTGAAAGAGCAGTGATACATAACATGCAAGATTATGAAGGATAAACAAGATTTATTAATTCTTTTTTGGAACTACGTCACTACTAGTAGAATCACTACAAACGTTATCACTTTCTACGTCAGAGTCAGCATTCAAGGTGCCAAAATAAAACTCTTCATCGTTACTTTCAGATTCGCAGTACACTTCTTTCGGTAACTTTCTTTTTGCCATTTTGGAGTATTATTTTGAAATATCTTAACAAGCGAGAATGCCTAATTACAGTTAAACGTAATTTGTAAAGCTTTATTTGAAATTCTGCGAAGTATCTCTGAAGCTTGTTGATTTCTTCACTCTCAAAAGGCGACTGACTCGCCACGGTGTTTTGCATGGTGAGTGTGGAACGACCGCGTTTGTTTATGTTGAGTTTCGATATCTCCGATTTGTCGGGGCAATGTTTTGGTTCATGACAAGGTCGCTTAGACACTTAAGAGCTTTCAGAGAAATTATGAACTGATACATGAATGAATAGAGTTAAGATTCGTACGGTTCCTTAATGTGGTGGCTGAGAGCAGACATACGACCGGAACGGTAAAAAAGCTTTGGTGGCTGAGAGTAGACAAACGACCGCAAAGGGTTAATTTAGAATTCAGCTGAGTAAAAGAACTGCCAGCAAAGCACCCCAGAATTATTTTCAACAAAGTCATTCTGCAAAGGAAATGAGTCTATACCATCATTTACAGGTACAGTTTATACTGATATTGTCCCATCTACTCATCTCTGTACTGTACTGTAACAGTAATTTTTAATAATTGCCTCTAAGTACTTTAGAAATCATCTAATAAAAAAGCATTTTAAATTCTACTTTTGCAGAGGTTATATTGATACTGAAAACAAATGAAAAAAGAGCTTTAGTCCATAAAATAATTTGCCTCAATAGAGCAGTAGCAATAATGCTAACCTGACCTAAAAATCATCGAATTTTATGCCCTTGTTTACATAATACTGTAATCCCCTCACAATTTATCACCATTTAAATCTTTTCTTAAAATGTTTTCACCTATTGGCAAACTGTCTAGAAATCACTTTAGCTGAGAAGCTTGTTTAAGTTTCATAAAGTATGTGTATGTTTTACAGAAGCCCGAGTAACACTGACTCCTTTGAGCTTACTGTGAAACTTACTTCACTATGCTTGAAGCTAAACAGAATTTTCAAAGAGCATAGACTTTTTAAAGGTAATCTATGATAACTTAAAAAAAAAAAGGTCATGAGAGATTACAGTTATCCATAGCATTTGGCTATGGCCTTCACAAATCCAAATTCCTCATAAAAAGATTAAAGGGCTAAATTTGTTTATGGAAAACATTTTTTAAATATATTTCTATTGATTTCAGAAAGGAAGGGAGAGGGAGGGAGAGAAACATCAATGAGATCAATGATGAGAGAGAATCATTGATCGGCTGACTCCTGCATGCCCCCTACTGGGAATTGAGCCTGCAACCTGGGCACGTGCCTTGACAGGGAATCGAACCTTGACCTCCTGGTTCATTGGTCAACGCTCAACTACTGAGCAACACTGGCCAGGCTAAGGAAAATATTTTAAAAGGCAGTATTTTTATATAGTGGTTCAGAACTCGGCCCTGCAGTCAGACTGCTTACCTTCTGCCCTATACTGGCTGCATAACCTTGGACAAGTTACTTAACCCCTCTTTGCCTCTAATATCTGTGAATGAGAACAAAAATTCTTATTGTAAGGATCAAATGGATTTATATAAAACAGAACAATGTGTGGCACATGTAAGCATTTATAAAATGCCATTACATTTTTAAACTTTACCTAAAAGTAAGGGGGAAAGAAAGGTAACATACTTTTTAAATTTTATTTTTAAATACTAAATAGTAATATTAAACACTGAGCCAATGGCAATTCACTTTTCTGTCAGACTGGGTTCTCAAAAGGTTCTTATGGGTTGGGGCCATTAACTATTTTTTGCTGTATAATGAGGAGAAAAAAAAACCAAAGTAAATTATTTTCCAGTCCAACTGATCTTTATTTCCCTAAATTGAAAAGCAAACTGAGATACTAAGCATTTTTAAGCTCATTTTCTCCATTTCATCTATTTTATATAATAGTAACTCTAGAAAGAACAGTTTTAGTCATGGGGTTTCCATCAATAATACACCTTAACCTACTATTTCAAGTCTAATACTTTTCAGATGCCTAATGCTTTTAAGAAGTGTTTTATGAAAGCTAGAACAAAATCATTTTTGCTAAAAGAGGAATGTGCAAACAGGCCCCAAGAACCTAAAGACTAATAATGTATATACTATACCTTGGGTCACAATAGTTACTTCACTCTCTTCCAGACTAAAGGATATGATAACTGTTCTATCAGCAGAGGCTGTCAAGATGAGCTGATTTTTTTCTTCACATGCTTCCAAGGAAGGAAATGTAATAATAGCTGTTATCTTTTGAGTGTGTCCATTGAGTTCCAAAAGTTTTTCTCCTGTCTGAAATACCAATGAAAATGTTAACAGGTTCATTATTTCACAACTTAAATTACTTTAACAACACTAAGAAGAATCACTATGTAGAAAATGCATACATTCTATTTGAAATTACTTAGCCATAAACAATTTTAAGTATTTTCTGATAGATAATACAAATTTTAGCATATTTCATATAAAATTTAAAGGAATATTCTTTCCATATGATTTTAAGAATATAATTGGATAAATTAAGCATAAAAATATCAGTAACTTAATCTGTAGGAAAAAATAGATAGTCCTTCTTATCCAAGTATTTGTTATTTAAGTCCCCACAGTTATAAAGCTGTGGAAGAAAAAAAAGTCAGCTCCTTATCCAAGTATTTGTTATTTAAGTCTCCACAGTCATACAGTTGTGGAATGGAAAAAAGGCAGCATAACAACAACAAATATATCTATATCCAATAATGTATCAACTACTCATAAAGTTAGCCTCCACTCCACCTCTATTTAATAGCAACAGCTATTCCCACCCATGAGACTCTCATGGACTTCCCAATAAACATACTATAAAACACAATGTAAATATGACAAATTACAAATCTTTCCAAGGTTACAAGGTTTCATGAATGTAGGGAACATGTTAAAGAAGTCCTTTAATCACAGACAAAGCCATTGAAAAATGAGGATCTGACAGATCAATGAGAGAAGATAGATACTTCAAAAGAGAGTAACCTGAGTATCAAAGGATCAGGAAGAGAGGTCTCAGAGAAATTTGGTTAAGCTTTAAATATTTTTTAAATAAGCCTTTTATTATATTGCTATTAAATTCAAACATGAGAAGCATGTTACATTATGTAATCATCACTTTGAAAGAAAAATTGCCACAAAAATCAACACTTGATTCATCTTCAGAGTCATACATAGTTGCTGGTAAGTTTTGTTCGGTAAGATTAAAATTTTATTTTCACATCTTGGTATTTGTTTCTCAGGAAAAAATCTTCATTAAAAAAGTTTCTATTATAAAATATTGGCTCCCGCCCTGATCGGTTTGGCTCAGTGGATAGAGCGTCAGCCTGCGGACTCAAGGGTCCCAGGTTCGATTCTGGTCAAGGGCATGTACCTTGGTTGCGGGCACATCCCCAGTAGGGAGTGTGCAGGAGGCAGCTGATTGATGTTTCTCTCTCATTAATGTTTCTAACTCTCTGTCCCTCTCCCTTCCTCTCTGTAAAAAATCAATAAAATATATTAAAAAAAAAAATTGGCTCCCAATTTAAATGAAATCTTCCCAAGTATGCCTTTTCAAGTATTAATTAGTGTGTCTACTAATATGCAGATATATCCCCAGATAGTGTTTATGAATGTATACTCAACTATACAGTCATATATTTATTACACAATCCACACAAAATCAATACACACCTGGGCATTCCACACAACTACAAGTCCATCATCACCAGCAGATGCAAATCTGGTTAGAGAAAAAAAGTTAAAAAATAAGTCACTGGTGACATTTAAGTGCTAAAATTACTAAGAACCATCAAACCTTATTAATGATATTCTGAAATACTAATATTAATGCAGATTAAGTTATCTAAGCTAATTTAGCAAATATTGACGAATACCTGCTAGGATTTGTGCCAGGTACTGAAGATACAAAGATAAGATCATTTACAGTGTTACAATGAATAAACTGCAAGAAATGTAAGAATGAGGGAGATCTGTAAAGGAACTTTAAAGTCCTTCCTTGCTTTAAAATTATATGTAAACCCGACTTAAGTGACATAAAGCCAAACTGAGGAACAGCTTCAATGAGAAGTGATATTCCAGAAGTGGAAAAAAGAAACCATGTCCTTAGACAAGTTAATTATTTCTATTCCTTTCTCTGTAAAAATACTCTAACTACTTTTTAAAGCCAACATCATACTCTATTTTTGCCCCTAACACTAGGACACAAAAATTTCTTTGTTCCTGAATTTTATCCCTATATAAGAATTTCCTAAAATTTCACTACTTCAGTCAAGTAACATTTTCATTAATACCCCAAACTGAGCTTCAAGTTCAAATTTTTCAGATTCAGTTTCAAAATCCCATATGCACTGGCTCAGACAAATCCTATATTTAGTACCCACTTCAAAACCATTTGATTACATCTCCTTCTGCAGGAGCTAAAAGATTATCCAGGAGATAGGAAATTGGCCAAATACAGTCTGACAGTCTGTTAATAGTATTTGAATATAGAACTACATATTTTTTAATGGAAAGGGCCTTTAAAACTACCTACATTACAAGCTAGAAACCACACAGAGTTATTGTAAAATCCATGCTTAACACTTAATTTTTCAAAATGAAATAATGAAGTACATAAAAGATCTGAATACTAAAAAGAAAACTTATTTTTAAATTAAAAATATAATTTCTTATGGTTAATTACATACATTTTCTGGATTACAATACTTAACAATCCCTTTAGTATCAAAACTAGTTGCTAGATGTCTTTACTAGCTTATGTTTCTAGACCTATCGATTTATTTTTATTTATATAGTGATGGTGGGAGAGCAGTACTCACGGTCTTAAGTTTTCTTTGGTATAAAACATCAATTTATATTGATTCCTGAAATTCTTATAATTACTTTTCTCCATTTTAGAAGATTACAGGTTAAAAATATACTTTTTTCTAACCTTGATTTTTAACTTCTCATTGTTGTTTTATCATATCTGAATCTCATGAGGTCATGAGTTTAGAAATGAGATATAAAGCATTTCACCTCAAACTTTAATTCAATCAGTAGTAAACAAGTTAAAGCTAAACAATGCCCAATAGTAATGCATGAAATCACAGCCAATTTTTAGTTGCTCAGAGGTTGATTACCCAGTTGATGGATAACTCAGTACTTTCAATTCTTATATATTCTATTGCTGCCTTTTTTTTCTACCATTTCAGTACCTATTATAACCTACTCATGAAGTTTAAAAATGCAAGTCAGTTTAACTTTGCTATATATTACCTCTCATAAAATAACTATGCCAAAGAATTTCTATGCATATGTGCATAACCGATGGACACAGACAATAGTGTTGTGAAGGCCTGGGGAGGAGACAGGAGCGGCGGGGAAGGGGGTAAGTGTGGGTAGGGAAAAAGGGGACATCTGTAATACTTTCAACAATAAAGATAAATTTTTAAAAATAACTATAATAAAGGGTTGGGAGATCGTTCACAAATTACAATTATCCATTCTACTAGGATGGATAACTGAAAACTAGCTGCACTAACTATATCTGTTTACCTCTAAGTCAGTTTATCCTAATCAGTCAAGCACATACTACAGCCACCTCCCAAATCATAAATGAAAATTCAACCCAAGAATTCCTAATACAGTAAGATACACTGTAATGGCTGAAAACAAGTAATGAACCATTTTAAAAAGAGTAATTAAAATGTCAATAAGGCTTAAGTTATTCAATGGAAGAAAAAAATAGTGACTATATTGTCATAATATTATATATAATTATATAAAATAATTTTTTTAAAAACTCAAAATTAATAGAATCTAAACATTCCATTCTAAAGATAAGTTTTTAAGAGAAATGCTTCTTTAATGATTAGCACAAAATATATGCAATGAGATTTCATACTATACGTTCGGAAAATGCCAAGATCAATTATATGTAGTTCTTGTCCCAAGATATTAAAATTTAATGACTTAAAAAGGTACTGTATCAGATCTAAGACATCATCAACTATAAGACATTCTATTACTTTATGTACTATTAAGGGAAAAAATGCTACATAACGGAAATACACCATCAATTATATGATTTATTCAAATTTTACAGATATTAAAATAGAAAAAAATAGGCTTTATAGAATCAATTCAATATAATAATTGCCATATTTATTGATCTTTATAACATGGCACTTTCTAATCCAACAAATCTCTAATTATTTCTGGCAGGTTTATAGCACTAAATAATGCTTTTTCAATGAATAAGCAAACATTAAAGAGTTGCAAAGGTTCTGTAAAATAGATTGTCTTAATCTCACTTTTCTCTTATCATTAATATATCAATATTGTCACAACAAAAATAGAAATTTGAAAAATTTTACACTCACAATCTCACCACAAAGATAAATTCCTTTTATTTTTTTTCATGCTCCTGTTATTACACATAGCCTTCAAGTTTTCTTAACTTGAAACCAAGTCTTTAAAAATATTCATTGCCCTAGCCAGTTTGGCTCAGTGGATAGAGCATCATCGGCCTGACGACTGAAGGGTCCCGGATTTGAATCCAGTCAAGGGCACATGACCAGGTGGCAGGCTCGATCCCCAGTAGGGGGCATGCAGGAGGCAGCCAATCAATGATTCTCTCTCATCATTGATGTTTCTGTATCTCTCTCCCTCTCCCTTCCTCTCTGAAATTAATAAAAATGTTTTTTAAAAACTTTATAAAAATATTCATTGAAACTATACAATTAAATGACTAAGCAAAAGCTATATACATGAAAACAAGTTTAACAAGGTAGAAACATGGTTTAATGAAGACCTATATTAGAGTTTATAGAATGTTCCATCTTCTCCTCCCCTAATTATGAGACCTAATTTATTGAGAGTTGATGACTCAATTATTTCTTCAATAAATATTTATTAAGCACTAACTATATAACGTATAAGTATGTATGTGCTTGATCCTAAGAGTAAAGATCAATGAGATAGTTCTTGCCTTGAAGAGCTCAGTCTACATTACTCAGTAATGTTACAAGGTCCAGATCATGTACCCATTGAGAATTCTCATTTATACTTCTTTCAATTTATAGAAATCACTCCCTTTAAACACCTTCCCTTTGAACAACATCTCAGAGAAAGTACTCTTATTCTTGCCAACTGTGGGCTAAAAGAACAGCAAAGCTTCACAAAGATCTATATAAAATAAAACATGTATTTTCACAATTCCTATGTCCATTACCTAAGTACATATGTAATAGCTCTTATTCATGTGAATTTATTTCAATTAAGTCAAAGGTGCTACAGATTCAAATATAACCTTAGAGGACATAATAAAAAGTATAGCCATAAAGCTGAACATGAACCCTCCTGTATTCAATATCTACATAACCATAAAGCACTGGAAATATAAAAATATAACATTATGACAAAAAAAAATCCCTGTGGTTAACTAATTTCCCACAGTACTTTCTAATACATGATGCAGCTTAAACAGTGTATCTTTTTTACAATAAAATAGTTGAAAAATAACAAAACTGAAAAATAACAAAGTTTTCATTTAAAATGGATTTTTATTTATCTTGTATGTTAGAACTACTTGAAAAAAATTAGAGATGTAGACTTGTAATAGGCGTTTAAGGGAATTCCAAAGCATTTTCAGGAGCCATAGACATTGCCACTGATTCTTTCATTAGATCTATGAGAACATAATTTTTTTCCTTAAGAAAAAAATATACAAACACACACACAAAACTCTAATATCTGAATGTCTACAGTCCTCACAAATAGAATAAAAGAGGGAAGATTTCATAGTTCCCATAGTCATTTGCAAAGGTAAAACCTTGGTAAATTCTCCCCTCCTCCAAATCACAAATAGAAAACTAAACTACACATCAAGCTTACAAGTATTAGAATACCAAAAATCCCTGTGGCTTCCATTGTGGGGTGGGGGCACTCCCCATGACCCAGAGCTCAAGTTTCCCTGAAAGAACTACTAAAGAAGCATCCTGGCCTCTCCCTCTCCCAACTGACCTAATAAATGAGTTTGAGAGAATGAACTGAGCATGCTCTGTTCAGGCTCTTCTGGGTTTTCTCTGAAGATTTGTCTGTTCACAGAGAGAAAACATTCTGCTTTGCTCTTGTTTTTAAGGTAAGCCTACACTGAAGTAGGAGGCTTGCAGATGTCCAGTTGCACCAGTGATTCAGTGAATAAGTCTACCTAACTCAGGGTGTTGTATTAGGAAACCCACTATTTACCGAGCCACATTCTTTATTCTAATTTTTGCCAGTTATTATTTTAGTAAGCTGATATGTTCATGTCCACCTGTGTGATTTCTGCATTGAACAAAGTTTTATTTTATACTGAAGCAAAAATACTTTTTAAATTGGCATTTTTATTTCCTCTCTAACAAACATACATCATATTTTTATATTTATTATGGAGAATTTAAATATTTATAAAAGTGGAAACTGTATAACAAAAATCCTCAGGTACTCATACCTGTCCTTAATAATTATCAACTCATGGCCAGCACTGTTTCATCTGTACCACACCCAATTGCCCCTCCACACATATTATTTTGAAGCAAATCCCAGTCACTATATTTCATTTCATCAGTAATTATTTTAATATATATCTCTTATGACTATTTTACACCACAAAGTTAACAACATGTAATGACATAACATACCTAGTCAATGATCAAATTTCCCTGTCTCAAGTTTTTAAGCTAGTAACTGTGGGTCTAAATAAGATTCCTATATTGCAATTGGTTGACATACCTCTAATGTTTTTTTAGTCAATTGATTCCTTCTTCATATTTTTTCCTTGCAATTAAGAATTTACTTTATACATTTCTCACAGTCTGGATCTTGCTAGCTACCTTCCAGTGTTGTCACTTAACAAAATGCACCTCTGTCCCCTGTATTTCTGGTAAACTAACAGATCTAGAGACTTAATCAGATTCCATTTTTACTTTTTGGTTAGGCCACTTCATAGACCATTTGGATGAAAATAATGAGTATTTTTGTCCTGCACACACACATAATTTCTGGCAGTCGTGTGTGTGCGCGTATGTGTGCAATGTTAACAACCACTGCCTAATTTATTGTGTTAGAGGTTGCAAAATTACAATATTCCAATTCTATGATTCTTCATGTTTGAATTCTTCTACAAAGAGAAATTTCCTCTCATCAATTATTATTGATCCCATGATATTTGTATAGGATAAGCAGTATAGCTCTCAACTTGTAAATACCTCTTCAAGAGAGGACTAGCTACCCAGATGAACGTGGTTATCTACCTCTAGCTGTTGACTTTAGGGTACATTTCAGCTTTCAAGTCAAAATCATACTCTCAGGTGGGCCCTCAGTCACTTGAATTAAGCACATTCTTGGATGACCTTTAGCCAATGACTGTGCACGGCAGGACAAAAAGTACTAGTTATTTTCATCCAATGCAGGACTCCTCAAAAGGGCATTCTTTTCTCCAGAGCTCTCCATTGGGTTTACAGAGACTTGGTCAGATCTGTATCATAGTCTGAGGCAGCTCTTCTTGTCCAATCCTGCTTCCTTATTTCCGCTTTCATTGATGTTTCTAATAAACTTTTTGCATTCTTAACTCCATTTTATTGCCTGCTTCCTAGGGAAACCCATCTTGACTACTGATTTCTTTTATCTGATTGTGGAAAGTTACTCTTAGCTTAAGAATATTTTCTTAAAGACGTAGCGTGTTATTTGTTCAGTGAACTATCGAACCATACTGAGTTCGTTTAGTTTCTTGTGAATATAGAGCTTCACCAGCCATTCTAGGAGCACATTTTGTTCTCCAGTCTGGCATTTCATGGGTCACTTAATTCTTTTCCAGTCATGATCACCATCCTATATAACCTTGTCTGTTTCCTGGAGTAGCAAGGAATGGTCAAATGAGCAACAGAAAAAAACTGCTCTTAAAATGTGTTATAAACTCAGTTTAGTTTAATGCATCAAATGCTAGAGTATTATATATAATTTTAGCACAGTCCACTTTTTAGAAGACTCTTGCTGAGTCTTAGCCTTCTTTAGTGATCTCCCAATCAATATGACCCTCACTTCATGTTCAAAACATACTGAAGAAGAAAAGAAAAGGCAGCTGTCTGTTATGTTATACAGGATTTATTTGGTATCTTCAAAAACCAATCTGAGAAAATTTTCCACTCACTGATTTTAGCTGAGCCACCAAGAAAACAAGAAAATCCTTCTGCAAAATTCTCAATAAACTGACATTATCTAAAGACCTGAAGCGTGAAACCTGGATTACAACAGCCGACCAAAAAAATAGAATGCAATGTCTACAAAAACTAAGTAAAAACATAAAAAGTGTAACAACAGAATATTTATTTAAGGTATTTTGGTAATTTGACAATGCATAAATAATGTACATATGCAATGATAAAGATAATTCTAAATTATACTGTTAAATTAAGAATGAAAGTGTTAAGCTCTTAATTCTATTTGTAATAAATATTTATATAGTTTGTAGATTTTTTTACGTCTTTCTTACCAATAATGACTCAGTTATTTTTTGCATACACTATAAAATTAAATTTTTTAAAATAATACACAGATTGAAAGTTCTAAAGGTCTGTGACTGACTGAAAAACTTCAGATTTAATTACATGGAAATTTTGACATAGTAATGATTTGAGTACAAAGAATTAAATATGATTCATGTAGTAATATCTTCACTTTATTGCAAAAAAACCCAAAAAGTAGGGTGTTTTCCCCCCATTTATTTTAGACATTTAGATTCACTCTGTTAGATAGCAAACATGACCACAAATTATTCTCCCTCCTAATGTCACCATTTGCAAAAAGCATTAGTTGCTTCAAGAGGTAGAGTTTATTTATCCACTTACTGAATTTGTGCCAGTTCCCGACTTGCTTTAGCCAATGAAACAACAGCAAACAGTATACAGAGACTTGAAAAGTTTTACATTGGGGCTTGCCATTCTGCTGGTATTAGAACTCCCTAGTCACTATGTGAACAAGAACTTGAGCAATCACATGGAGAGAGACCCCAGTCAATACAACTGAGACCACTGTGAACTGCCAGCCTCAGCCAATCTACCTGTTAACCACAGATGCATAACTAAACCTAACCAAGATAAGTCAACCATGGTGCAGATGAGAAAAAAAAAACAACCTACCCAGCTGAGCCTAACCCAAAATGCCATCCTGCAAAACAGTGAACTAAATATATAATGGTTGTTTTAAACCACTAAGTTTGGGGTGATATTTGACAGAGCAATAAACAGATAACTGATGTAATTGTCTAGCTTTTTACTGTTTACAGAACATTTACTGTATCATACATGAGCACCACTGTGAAGAAAATGTAATCAGATATCAGCCTTTGGACAAGGATCATTATTCTACAAAAAGGCCTTTCTGGAGTCTTCTTCTAACTAGGTAATAAGAATAGCCAAGAGGACGTTTCAGAGGGCAGATAGCAATGAACATGGAATCTTAATAGTTAATCTATTTAAAAAGTTAAAGACCACATCCTGAAAGTAAACTACATATTTTTTACTTAACTTTTTTAGGCAAAATGATTTGAGAATTCCTTAAGGTTCAAATGCTATATTAGTGATTATGGTCTGAGAAATTATTTGAGTTTTTTTAGCCTACCTAGAAATTTACTATGGTAAAATATGGTACAAGAAAACTTGAACTGTTCAATATCCGATCTTCCCAGAAATGTTTAGTTTCAAAGATCTGACTAAAAAAAATACAGTATCTCTTAGTATCTACCACCAACAAACATTACCAAAAAGGCTGAAGATTATTATACTATGGTTAACATGTTATAATTTGTTTGGCTTATATCACAACAGAAAAATAATGTTGACAGGCTAATAATATATATGAGGTGAATCTTTAAGCAAAAGTTGGAGTATCTGGTCTATATATATATATAAAAGCCTAAGTGACTGTCCAACTGTTCGACCAGTAGCTATGATGCGTACTGACCACCAGGAGGCATATGCTCCAACCAGTAGATTAATTTGCTGCTGGGGTTCGGCAGATCAGGACTGGGTGAGATGGGTCGGACACACCTGGAGCCCTCCCACGGTCCCTCCCTGGCCCTGATCGTGCACAGTGGGGTCCCGGATGCGAGAGGGCACAGGCCATGCCAAGGGACCCCACCAGTGAATGAATCCATGCACCAGGCCTCTAGTCCTATATAATAAAAGCCTAATATGCAAATTGTCCCTACGGGCAGGAGTTTGATCGATGGGGAGTTGGACGTGCACTGACCACCAGGGGGTGGTGCAGAGCATGGCGGGCGTTGGCAATGCAGCACTGGCAGCATGCGGCAGTGGAGGTGATGCCAGCTCCAATGAGCCCTGATGAGAGCGAGACCGCAGCAGAACGGTGGAGCAGGTGAGCAGGCAGCACCAGGCCAAGGCGGCTGTGAGGGGAGGCCCTGGCCAGCGGCGGCGACAGGCAGCTGCGGAAAGGAGGCCCCAGTTGGAAGCCAGCAGTACTGGGCCTCTAGTTGTATAATAATTTGACTGGACTCTGTCCATGGCTTATAGAAGGAAGCTGGGCTCCTCAGACCTGACCTGAGTTTGTACTAATGAGGTGACTCAGAGTGGGCCCCTAGACAGTTTAAGGATGGGAGCTAGCCATATAGAAAATATGAACCATGAAATTAGAGGATTGGGGCTTTGAGCCATAGATATCAGCCTGACCTCAAAACTGGGGAAGGAAGAGAGGCTAGAAATTGCATTTAATCAAGTGGTAAATTATTTAATCATTCCTATATATGAAACCACTACAAAACCTCTGAATGCTCAAAGTTTGAGTGAGCTTTCTCGTTGGTGATACACACTGAGGTGCTGAAGGGTGATGGATCCTGAGGAATAGTTTACACTTAGGATCTCCCAGACCTTGCCCTATTTCATTTGGCTGCTCCAGATTGTATCCTTTATAATAAAACTGTATAGTGCTTTCCTGAGTTCTGTCAGTCATTCTAGCAAATTGTAAGGGGGAAGTGGCAATGTATATAGCCAGTTGGTCCGAAGTGTGGGTGGCCTGGAAACCCTGGAGATTGCAGCTAGAGACTAAGGTGAGGGAAGTGTTGTGCAGGACTGTGCCTTAACCTGTAAAATCTGGCCTAACTCCAGGTAGTGTGAGAATTGCGTTGCACATGGGGAAAGCAACTAAACACCAAAGAGATAAGAAAATCAGATAATATGCATATATGGACACAGACAATAGAGTGGTAAAGGCCTAGGAGGGGCTGGTGTGGGGTGGAGAGAAAAAAAAAAGGGAAAATAAATATAAATAAAAGCTGAAGGATAAAATAATAAAAAAAGAAAAGCAGAGAGAAGACAAGTTAATAGACAACAGAAGTGATAGTCATGATTAGGAATAATCACAGAAGCAGTCACCCATGGAATAAAAAATGAAAAAAAGCCCTCCTTGGCTCAGTGTTTGAGCATCGACCAATGAACCAGGAGGTCACGGTTTGATTCCCAGTCAGGGTACATGCCCGGGTTGTGGGCTCAATCCCCAGTGTGGGACATGCAGGAGGGAGCCGATAGGTGATTCTCTCTCATCATTGATGTTTCTCTCTCTCTCTTCCTCTCCCTTCCTCTCTCTGAAATCAATAAAAATATATTTTAAAAAAATGAAAAAAGAAAAACCACACACACACACAAAAGACAGTATTAAAGGCAAAAGAGACAATTAGAGGTGATAATGGAAGAATTGATAGGGACAACACAAATGGGGTAAGGGAGTTAAGATGACAAGCTAGTTAATAGTCTGGGAACTCATTAATTCATTAAAAACTACCTATTAATTGCCTGCTACATGTTAGACACTGTGCCAGGTACTAAGGATATGTGGTGAACAAGAAAAACATAGCTTCCACTCTCATGAGGTTTACATTGTAGAGGGAAAGATAAATGTTAAATTGTGTAATTGTTATTGTGATACTTGCTACAAAGGATAAGGATATAATTAAATAAGGCTTTAATAAACAGATCAGTAATAAGTTAAATCTATAGTCCTAACACTTATACACCTTTATCTTCATTTGCAAATATTATCTACCAAAGTAGTACGGAATAATGTGCATTTTATTTTTTTTTATTTTTAATTATAATTGATGTACAATTTTATTAGTTTCAGGTATACAACACAGTGACATTTATATATCTTATGTATCTTTAATGACATTTATATGTTATCTTATATATACATATCTTATATATATCTTATATATCTTATCTAGTAACCATCTATCACCATAGTTATTATGATATTATTGAATCTATTCCCTTTGCTGAATGATACTAATTTTAAAGGGGTTTCATCAATAACAAAAAATTCAGATGAAATACTTACCTCACCTTCTACTAAAAATATTACATTCCCTTAGCTATCTAATACTTAAATATTTCCCATATTTCTTTGTCAAATTAAGGTTCACCTTAACATACAGTTATAACCCCACCCAAATTTTAAAGTCATACACTTCCTAAAAAACAAACAACTACAACAAAAAACCACCAAAAAAATTTGAGCTGTCAAAAAAAACCCACCTCAAACAAAATAAGGATCAAATCATCAGATATGACACCCTGACTTCTAAGCAAAAAAGACTTCGGATATGCATTTCATCAAGATTCAGAGGTCAATTTCTACTAAATGTTGCTAATGATCAGTTTTGAGATTTTTAGAAAAGATGGATTAATTCTGAAGTTTTTGATATAAAATTCCCTAAGAACTCTTTCCAAACAATAGTTAATTGGATAACTAGAGTTTCTTACCTGTAGTCATCTAACCGTACCAGAAACCGTACAATATCATGATGAGCTTTCAGTACAAGCAGTTCAGTGTAGGGGTTCTGGGTTTGTTCTTCACCTATTGTCTGTAAAGCAGATTTCTTGTATTGGAAAAAAAAGCCAAAACAAAAGAGAAAGAGATAAAATGATTTATGATAAAAGGCATACTGCAGTAAAACTGCATGGTATACAACTAAAAATATAAGACTTAAAAACA
Organism: Myotis myotis; assembly: GCF_014108235.1. NCBI lineage: Eukaryota > Metazoa > Chordata > Mammalia > Chiroptera > Vespertilionidae > Myotis > Myotis myotis. Next base: position 41,807,671 of record NW_023416357.1, read on the forward strand.
TGTTCTCATACTACATAAAGGGTAGGGCAAAAGTAGGTTTACAGTTGTTGGTATGGAAAATAATCCTATCTAATAAAAGAGAAACATGGTAATTGGTGTACGACCGCTACCCTTCCCATTGGCTAATCAACGAGATATGCAAATTAACTGCCAGCCAAGATGGCGGCCGGCAGCCAGGCAGCTTGAAACTAACATGAGGCTTGCTTGCTTCAGTGACGGAGGACTCCAACGTTCCCCGCCTGCCTTGCTGGCCTCTGAGCTTGCAGTTTAAGAAACATTGTAACAAATATAGAAGCTAAACAAAACCCCAGAAACCTGCTTTCAGCGAGCCCGGGATCTCAGAGCTGGAGTTATACATTGTTTCGATTATAGGACCGAAACAACCAGATACCTTCTTTCAGCAGCAGAGGCCTCAGAGCTGGAGCCAGAGCTAAAGCTGGCCCAGAATAAAAAAGAAAAAAAGGAGCAGTTGGGAGCTTCAGTCAGCCTGAAAACAGCCCTCAGCCCCTCACCCAGACTGGCCAGGCACCCCAGTGGGGACCCCCACCCTGAAGGGTGTGTGACCAGCTGCAAACAGCCATCATCCCCTCACCCAGGCTGGCCAGGCACCCCAGTGAGGACCCCCACCCTGATCCGGGACACCCTTCAGGGCAAACCAGCCAGCCCCACCCATGCACCAGGCCTCTATCCTATATAGAAAAAGCGTAATATGCCTCCCAGCACCGGGATCAGCGTGACAGGGGGCAGTGCCCAAACCCCCTGATCGCCCTGTGGCTCTGTGTGTGACAGGGGGCGGGGCCACAACCTCCCTATCCGCCCTGCTCTGTTCGTGACAGGGGAAGGCGCCCCAACCCCCTGATCAGCCCTGCTCTGTGCCTGATAGGGGGGGAGCTCCCAAGCCCCTGATCGCCCTGCAGCTCTGTGTGTGACAGGGGGCGGCGTCTCAACCCCCTGACCGGCCCTGCTCGCTGGGTGATAAAGGGCGGCGCTCCAACCCCCTGATCCACCCTGTCCTGAGTGTGACAGGGGCCGGTGCCCCAACTCCCCTATCGGCCCTACTCTGTGAGTGACAGGGGGGAGCTCCTCAACCCCCTGATCGGCCCTGCTCTGTGAGTGACAGAGGGGAGCTCTCCAACCCCCTGATTGACCCTGCTCTGTGCGTGACAGGGTACGGAGCCCCAACCCCCCTGATGGGCCCTGCTCTGTGCGTGACAGGCGGTGGCGCCGCAACCTCCCCATTGACCCTGCCTTGAGTGTGACAGGGGGCGATGCCCCAACCCCCCAATCGGCCCTACCCTGAGCGTGACTGAGGGTGGCATCACAACCTCCCAATCTGCCCTGCTCTGTGCATGACAGGGGAAGGCGCCCCAACTCCCCACCAGGGGCTGCACCTAGGGATTGGGCCTGCCCTCTGCCACCCAGGAGCAGGCCTAAGCCAGCAGGGCGTTATCTCCCGAGGGGTCCCAGACTGCGAGAGGGCACAGGCCGGGCTGAGGGACCCCCCCTCCCCCCCGAGTGCACAAATTTTTGTGCACCAGGCCTCTAGTAAATAATAATACAAGAATAAACTCTGTGTTTCGTACACTCACAACTGTAAACCTACTTTTGCCCCACCCTGTATTATTTCCCCTAATATCAACTGACTGCCAATTTAACACAAAACATTTTTCTTACCACAAATCCACACCATAAATTTTTGTATTTTCAAGTCACAATAAATTTAGAAAAAGGGCAAAATTTATTTTATCAAATTATATTTCAATAAACCTGACCTAAAAAATTAATGGGCCAATCCAACTCAATATTTTAAAATGGGTGTTTCTCAATTGAAACTTGGCAGAAACAAAACTGTAGGTCAAAAGGGTAAAATATAAAACAGACTAAAGTAGGGCCTAAGCCCATTATAGGCACTCATTATATGTTTGCTGAATAAAACAATTAAATCATTTAGAGTCAATGAATTCAATGAAATCAACTTTGAAAAATAACATTGATAAAGATAATTACTAACATTTACAAAGTATTAGGTGGCATCCCATATGCCAAACACTGCAAAGCACATATAACTGGATAACTCTGTAAGGCAGGTCTTATTAACCCCATTTCTGTAGTCAAACCCACTACGATTTTAAAAAACCTCTGTTCTTACCCTCTAAACTGCAGTTTTTTAAAACTTGACACTATTGACATTTTGGACCAGATAATTCTTTGTTGTTAAGGGCTGTCCTGTACACTGTAGGATGCTCAACAGCATTCGTAGTTTCTACATATTAGATGTCAATAGAAATTCACCCCACCCCAAATTGTGACAATCAAGAATGACTATCAATCCCCAGAGGGAAAGTAGGGGAGGGTGGGGGTAAGGGGAAGAGATCAACCAAAGGACTTGTATGCATGCATATAAGCCAAACCAATGGACATGGACAACACGGGGATGAGAACATGGCGGGGAGGGGGGAGGTTGGGGGCTAATGGGGGGATGAGGACACATTTGTAATACCTTAACCAATAAAGAAATTAAAAAAAAAAAAAGAATGTCTCCAGACATTCCCAATGTCCCCTAATGGGCAAAATTATCCCAGCAGAGAAACACTGCTTAAATTAGAAGCTTAGATTCAAAGTTCTTGCATAAATTAGGGCAAATCATTGCTTCAGATAATGTACAAATTCACAGCAGTTATAAAACTGAAATACTTTTACATGAAGAAATATATAACTTAACATGCATGTTTCCAAAAAAATTCACCCCAAAGGAGTAATTTTTTTTATTTATTGCATCGCCCTTTTAGCAGTGAAAATCAAAAGTGAGAATTCTGAAAACTATATACTACTTTCCCCAAATGAAAGCTTGTCAGGTATCGCAGAATTAATTAATCAAATTCTATGATTCATCGAATAATGAGGCTTATACAGAATTGTCATATATATCCTATGTGGACTATTCAACTTTCCACAATTCTCCTATAATCTTTAGGATTTCAGCCTATCTTAAATACACCTAATTTCAAATAAGAAATGCTTTTTTAAAAAAATAGAGAATAAGCTTCAAGTGCAAAGATACGAGAAAGTTAAGACTGAGAAGATTTCTGGATTTACAACAATCCAAGTTTCCTATTTTTAGTAGTAAAAACATATTTTCTATGAGAAATAAAAGGGAATTCAGCACAAATTATATTCTTGGGTGGCATATGAAATAAATTCCAGACCTCAGTATTTTTAAGTTCCAAAACTTTTATATTCGCAACATTTCAAATATAAATCTCATTACAGTCTATTCAATTATTCAGTCCCATGAAGAAAGCGTTGACTGTGGAATCAAAAATATCAATTAATTGGGAAATCATTTTCTTGACTTTGAAGCAAAATATTAATTTAAAAAGTTAATTATATCTTTTTGGTTCATGTATAAAAACTCAAATCAACTTTATATTTCCTGAGCAATTTGGGGAAGTGACACCAAGTAAACGAAAAAATGTAAAGTTGCAGTCACCACTTGTTTCTAGTACGTAGGTCAGATACTTTTTTAAATGGATATGAGACTTAAGTAGGGAGACTAGCTGAGTCTCCTTGAGCCCGCTGTTGAACCACATCAGCTTCAGTTTTCTCACCTTTTGGCACAAAGATACTGTATTTAACTCAGGGTCTTAGGAGAATCAAAAGTACAAAGTAGCAGCAAAAAGGGGAGCCCCTCCCCCAACCCAACCTCCTCCACCCGAAACCTGGCCTCACAGCACGCAAGCCCCTCCTTCAACAGGGTCATTGTTCCTAGACTCAGGATCCCAGCTCCCACAGAAGCTTCCGCCGGGCAGGCAGGCTCCACCCAGGGGTTTACCTCTGCCAGTCCCTGAGGTTCTCGGCTTCCCCCGATCAGCCATCGCAACATCAGGGTAAGGCCTCTTGCCCGGCCCAGGTCACAGTCAGCCGAACTCTGCACTGGCCTCTACTTCCTCCTACTTCTCAGGAGCAGAGAGCAATGGAGCTGCTAACACTTTGCCGCCCCAGAAATGCCCACAGAACGTAGTAGTGCAAAGAAGAATCCACAGAAACAGGAAGATATTTGTCCCCCAGGCGCTGCCGTACCGCCACAGAGGCTTGGTTTGCGGTAGCCACTAGAGGAGCCGTAGCCCAAAGCTGGTGGGGTAGGGGCGAGGCTTCAAAGGCTCTAAGTGAGCAGGCGCAGGGGCGTTGCCCACTTGGCCCGCTGAGCTTGGGTAGCTTGAGCGGCCCCTGGTGGATGCGTATGGCACAGCACCTGAGTCCGGCGAGCAAGTGCTTTGACCAATTAACAGTCCCCTGGCATCCTTACTTGGCTGGGGGACCAAGAAACTCTTCAATAGTTGGCTGCAGAAGGGGCCTCCACATCCGGACTAACCCAATAATAAACCCGGCCAACACTTTGTGTACTGTAGTACAGATACTGTTCTGAGGCTTTACATAAATCCTCACAGTAGCCCTATAGTCCCTGTTTTATAAAGAAACAAACTCAGAAAGATTAGGTAGTTTGTCAAAGGCTAACAGCTAGGAAGTGGATACACTGAGATGGGTACCCAATCTCCAAACTCTAAAACTAGTGCTCTTGACTACCCTGTACTGTCTAACCCAGAATATCCCTAAAGAATAGAGGACATTTCATCACTCCATTTTGACTACTAGACTTTCTTAGGTAGTCAAAGGGCTACAGTTCTCTACTCTGGCTGCATATCATAATTACCCAATATGTATTTTGAAAAATATATATTCCTGGTTTCTACCTGGATTCATTAAAACAATCTTTATGGTTAGAACATAGGAATCAGCGTTTGGGGAAAATTCCTCAGGTGAGTCATGAGTAGCAAGGTTTCCAAATCACTGACTTAGGAACTACTTATAAATAGGCCTGTAAATGTTCATACATATATTTGTATATGTGATTGTTAGGTTCAAATCAGGATACTAGCAGTAAATTCTTAGAAAGAACCTAATACAAGTGTCCCAACCAATACATTAATTCAACAAACATGTATTGGCCACAGATGCATAGAGATGAAAAAAGTAATCACATAAAATTGCTACTTTTTGGATCAAGGCAGAATATGCTAGATACCAATAAGAGAAGGCCATACTTTCTACTTTAATGTATATTGGTTATGGGCAGTTTCCCAATCTGACAGTCCCTAGGGAACTGGGATCTCCTATGATTCATCTTTGTATTCATTTTGAATGCACTTGACAAAGGAATACTCCCAAGGGTCAGGAGAAGCTTGCCCCAAATTGCAGTCTGCATGCAGTTGAAGAAAGACTAAAAGAGTAGAGACTAGCCCAGCCGTGGGCAAACTACGGCCCGCAGGCCGGATCCAGCCCATTTGAAATGAATAAAACTAAAAAAAAAAAAAAGACCGTACCCTTTTATGTAATGATGTTTACTTTGAATTTATATTAGTTCACACAAACACTTCATCCATGCTTTTGTTCCAGCCCTCCAGTCCAGTTTAAGAACCCATTGTGGCCCTCGAGTCAAAAAGTTTGCCCACCCCTGGACTAGCCCCTGGACAAGGGGGATTCATCTTTAGTAAAACAAAACCCAAGAACATCAGGATTTTAGTCCTGGGAGGATAAACTTCAAGTGAGGGAACATGGTTGCCAGGTAGCCTAAATTTTATCCTGATTTTCCACATTATTTAGGGGTTTGCCCACTCCCTCATTACTCTGATCTAAGGAACACTCTTCTGGTCTTTAAATCACTGGTCCAGTGGTGAATAGTTTCTCCCTTGGTTCCTTTTAGGACAGCCGAGAAAGAACCTTATGTAAGATCATACTAGACCTCAGGGAAGCTAAAGGAGTAGGAAGCATCAGGAATCCATTCCTCCACCTAGATGACAATTATACTGTCAGAAACTGTGTGGACTATTTTGGAACTCTGAAGTCTATTTAAAAGCTTGCAGCTTGCAGGCGAAATCTTGGCTAGCACAGGTTCTGGCCAGCATTGTTGCAACCATAACTGACTGAAGCCGCTTCCAGGGAATTTAAAGAAATAGCATGTTTGGGGTTTTTTTTCCCTACTGCCTTTTTCCCCCTCTAAGGAGCCAGACATTTTAAGGATTAGGACATTCAAAAGCAAGCACATGTACAGAAGAATTTAGAAAGTAACCACACGTGCCCAGCAAAAGACACAGACTCAACTATGACCTAAGGAGACCTTTCACCTCAGACTAATCCCCACCACTGGGACACCTTTCAACAATCGAAAAATAAAGAAAATTAAAACCAGCAAATTCTGGGGAAGAGGGACTGAGAAAGAAAAAACAACTCAGCAATAAAAGTAATAAAAGGGTATATCACTACAGACCCTATAGACATTGAAATAATATTATAAATTATACATGAGTTTTAAGCTCAAATGGATAACATAAATAATTGTATAACAATTAACAAAATTGGATCCAGTTTAAAATGGTCTGTAAAAGAAACTTTCAGGCCTGGATGGCAATACTAATGAAAATCCCAGGAGGATTTCTTATAGATATACAATATGCTTCTAAAACTTATAAAAAGGACAAAGGAACTAGGATATACTGTGAGACACTGTGTTAGAAACCTAGAATACTACTCAAAACTTTAAAATTTTAAAAATAAATAAAATTATTTTAAAACCTTATAGTACCTGATCTCAAGGAACTTAGATTTTAGATTAACATTGAGAACATTTTTCATTTATAGAAGAAATAACTGAAGTATAACAGATGATCCCATACAAATTAGTATTGATTAAATGTAAGGGGTAAGTTCTAAAGAAATATGACTTTAAAATAATCATCAATGTTCTAGAGATTTGTTACACAATAATGTGAATGTACTTAACATTACTTAACTGTACATTTCATAATGGCTTACTTGGTAAATTTTATATTATGTCTAAAAACATTAAAATGGGGAGTGATGTAATTAGCATGGCAGACCAACAGTTTTTTATGGACTTCCCTCAAAGACCATTGATTTAAACAACCACCCATGGAGGAGAATGCCTTTGTGGAACTCTGGGAGTCCAGCAGAGAAGCCCCAACATACTATTGGAGCAAAAACATCCAAGATTAGATACATTCAACAGGGGAGGAAGAGCAGTTTCACTTTATCCACATCACCCCTCTCCCAAGGTAGAATAGCTCAGTGCCAAAAGAGATCTTCTTGGTCCATGATTACTTTCATGGGGAAAACTGAGATCATCTGAAGAATTCCCAGCTGCCTCAGCTGTGCAGGAAATCACCAAAGGGAACCACTTCTTTCTCACCCCATCCAGAATACTGAGATGTATGACACAACTGGGGAGTGGCTGGGAGAACAGCAGCCATGGCTCTCACAGGGCATCAAAGGAATATGGATCCCACTGACTGCTTCATGCACTGAATCAGGAAGCCCACCAATGAATTACAGGAAATGTGTAACCTATGGATCCCCCAAATTGGCCCATGGGCACTCCCAATGCTCTGCACACCTCACCCACACCCTACAGCTGGCTTTCTCTACATGCATGCCACTGATAGTGATGAGAGTGAGGCTTTGGAGACAGTTGGTGAGCATGTGCAAAAAGCCTGCTTGACTACAGAATTGGGAGAAAGCACTTAAACTTGAGCATTCAGCACTGTCCAAGAGAAAATAAACAGGAGGCTGACAACATATAGTCTGGCTTTGCAGGATCAAAAGAAAGCATACAATCTTCAGGTATCCCCCAACCCAAGAGGAAACAAAAAATGTGGAGCACAAGTATATGTAAGAAAAGATTAAAGAAAGCCTCAGAATCCCTAACAAGGCTGTCAGAAAGTATTTTTCTCTGAAGCCAGTCAGTAAAGCCTACAGGAGGGGACTCCTTCAAATAAATGCAAGGACAGCAACACAAGACTTCAAGGAACATGAAAAATGAAATATGACACCAGCAAAAGAACACAATAACCTTCCAGTAACTGACTACAAGAAATGAAGATTTTCTATTTATCCAATAAATAACTCAAAATAGTTGTTTTATGGACGGAAGTTCAATGAGCTACAAGAAAACACAGAAAGACAATTCAACAAAATCAGGAAAACAATACATGAACAAAATGAGAAATTTAACCAGGAAATAAAAATTATTATTATTTTTTAATCCAAACAAATTCTGGAGCTGAGGAGAAACCAAGATGGCGGCATAGGTAAACACCGGAAATTGCTGCCTCCCACAACAACTTCAAAAATACAATGAAAACACAAAACGGACATCATCCAGAACTACAGGAAGGCTGGCTGAGTGGAAATTCTACAACTAGAAGGAAAGAGAAGAGCACACTGAGATTCAGAGGAGGTGCGGAAATAAAGTGCAGAGGTACGGAGGCGCATGTGGCAAGGGCTGGCAACTGAGGACATGGCTGTCTTTTTGAATCGGGAGGGAGTCACAAGCCCCCGACTGCTCTGAACTCCAGTTCTGGGAAGTCTCTGGGGACCGAGACTCATACGGGGAGAAACTGGACTGTCTGGCAGCAGACAGAACTCGGAACTCGAGGGCGGCTTTCTCTCAGAGGTGCTTGCAGCGATTACTGGGACAATGAGAGACTCGGGAGCCTCTTAGGGCAGAACTGAGGATCAGCCATAGCTGTTTGCTCTGCCCTGTTGATTCCCTGAGACCCCGCCCCACCCAAGCTGCTGCACACAGAGGCTTTTGCATATGAATGCCCTGGCCCTTTGCAATCTGAAAATTACCTAACAAACTGCAGCTGGGCCAGACAGACCCAGAATTTCCAAGAGAAGGCCCAAGGCCCCACAGCAGCTTGCATTGCTTCACAGCTGGGCCTCATCTGGGCACCTCCAAACCCCAAACAAGGAAGGGGAATCTGCAGATCTCTTCATAGTTCCTGGTGGGTAGCCTCAGGCAGAGGCTAAATTAGCACCTCCTTAGATCCAAGAGCCAGTGTACCCAGTGGTCAGAATGGGACCATCCAGATTACAACTCCTCAGATCCATAAGAGACACACTCAGGGGACAGACTCAGTGAGCACCAAAGCCCTACTGAATCAAGTCTTGCCCCAGAAGGGTGTCTCCAGCAGAGAAGTTCTCCCACTGCAGACACAGCTGATTCTCACAGCCAATTGGCCTGGAGGTCAATTCCTCCCAGTGATACCTACAACAGTCAAGGCTTAACTACAACAAGACTGTGCACAAAGCCCACAAAGGGGTGCACAAAGAGTGTCCACCTCAGGTAATTGGGGAGGCTGAGCCACTGGGCCCTATAGGACACCTAGCACACAAAGCCACTCTACCAACACAGGGAAGCAGCCAAAATGCGGAGACAAAGAAACAGGTCACAAATGACAGAAATGGAGGAAAGCAAACTACTGGATATAGAGTTCAAAACCACGGTTATAAGGTTTTTCAAGAATTTTCTAGAAACCATTGATAAATTTAGTGAGACCCTGGAGGTTATGAAAAAAGACCAACTAGAAATTAAGCATACACTGACTGAAATAAGGAATAATATACAGAGATCCAACAGCAGACAAGAGGATCCCAAGAATCAAGTCGAAGATTTGAAATACGAAGAAACAAAAAAAAACCCAACCAGAAAAGCAAAAAGAAAAAAGAATCCAAAAATATGAAGATAGTGTAAGGAGCCTCTGGGACAACTTCAAGCATACCAACATCCGAATTATAGGGGTGCCAGAAGAAGAGAGAGAGCAAGATATTGAAAACCTATTTGAAGAAATAATGACAGAAAACTTCCCCTACCTGGTGAAAGAAATAGACTTACAAGTCCAGGATGCACAAAGAACCCCAAACAAAAGGAATCCAAAGAGGACCACCCAAGACACATCATAATTAAAATGCCAAGGGCAAAAGACAAAGAGAGAATCTTAAAAGCAGCAAGAGAAAAAAAGTCAGTTACCTACAAGGGAGTACCCATACGACTGTCAGCTGATTTCTCAACAGAAACTATGCAGGCCAGAAGGGAGTGGCAAGAAATATTCAAAGACATGAATAGCAAGAACCTACAACCAAGATTACTTTATCCAGCAAAGCTATCATTCAGAATCACAGATAAGAAAAAGCTAAAGGAGTTCATCACCACCAAACTAGTATTATATGAAATGCTGAAAGGTATTCTTTAAGAAGCGGAAGAAGAAAAAGGTAAAGATAAAAATTATGAACAGCAAATACATATCTATCAACAAGTGAATCTAAAAATTAAGTGAATAAAAAATCTGATGAACAGAGTAAACTGGTGAATATAATAGAACCAGGGGCATAGAAAAGGAGTAGACTAACAATTCTTGTGGGGAATGGGGTGTGGGGGTGCAGGAAGAGACTGGACAAAAATCATACACCTATGGATGAGGACAGTGGGAGGGGTAAGGGAAGAGGGTGGGGTGGGAACTGGGTGGAGGAGAGATATGGGGGGGGGGAGAGGAACAACTGTAATAATCTGACCAATAAAGATTTAATTAAAAAAATTCTGGAGCTGAAAATAAAATTAATAAAAAATAATTAATATAGAACATCAATAACAGGATCATACAAAAGAAAAAAATTGTGAGGTAGAAGACAGATCATTTGAAATTATTTAGTCAGAGAAGAACAAAGCAAAAAGAATAAGAGTATAGAAAGCCCTTGAAAACTGTGGGATGCCCTTAAGAGAAACAGTGTACATATTATTGCAGTCCCAGAGGAGAAGAGAAGGAAAAAGGAGCAGAAATCTTTAAAATATAATGGCTAATGCCCTGGCCTGTGTGATTCAGTGGGTTGAGCATCATCCCATACACTGAAAGGTTGCTGGTTTGATTCACGGTCAGGACACATGCCTGGTGGGGTGCATACAGGAGGCATCCAATCGATGTTTCTGAGAAACATCAAATGTTGCTCTTTCTCTTTCTCCCTCCCTGTCTCTCCCTTCCTCTCTGTCTCTCTCTCCCCCTCATCTTCTTTCTCTCTCTCCTTTTCTCTCTAAAATTAATATGAAAAAGGAGTTCATCACCACCAAACCAGTATTACATAAAATGTTAAAGGGTCTTCTTTGAGAAGAAAAAAAGGTTTAAAAACATATGAACAATAAAATGGCAATAAATATATATCTGTCAACAACTGAATCTGAAAAACAAAATAAAGCCCTAACCGGTTTAGCTCAGTGGATAGAGCGTCAGCCTGCGGACTCAAGGGTCCCAGGTTCAATTCCGGTCAAGGGCATGTACCTTGGTTGTGAGAACATCCCCAGTAGGGAGTGTGCAGGAGGCAGGTGATCGATGTTTCTCTCTCATCGATGTTTCTAACTCTCTATGCGTCTCCCTTCCTCTCTATAAAAATCAATAAAATATATTTTAAAAAAAAATAAACAAGCAGAACAGAAACAGATTCATAGATACACAGAACATTTTGATGGTAGCCAGATAGGCGGGAAGATGGGTAAGAAGGGTGAGGAGATTAAGAAGTACAAATTGGTAGTTACAGAATAGTCACAGGGCTGTAAAGTACAGCATAGGGAATATAGTCAGTAATATTCTAATAACTACATATGGTGTCAGATGGGTGGGAGATTTATCAGGATTATCACTTGATAAGTTATGGAATGTCTAATCACTGGGGTGTACACCCAAAACTAATATAATAATGTATGTCAACTTTAATTGAAAAATAAAAATAATTTTAAATGGAAGAAATTAAAAAATAAAGTTGCATACTTATCCAAATATATATCAACATCCCTCATATGTATCTATATCAACCACATTTGTTTAGCGGGTATCTACGAGAGGGAGAAAAAAGGGGAATGGAGTGAGGGAATGGGGAGATAAAAAGGATAAAATAAAATAAGAGCTTTGAATGGATAATGATTGTATTGTGCTATGAATAGAAAAAACTAATTAACTTAACTGTCTTTTTCTAAGGTCCAAGGAAGAAGCAAAAGAGTAAGGCAATATATAAATATTATTATCATTACTAATCTACAGAACCCTCAAGTCAGTGTGGGGCTCCTGCCACATCTTTAAATTCTACCACATTTATCTTTTGCAGTGGTTACATCCTTATATTATGCTTGTGCTTTCCAAAATATTAAAGAGCTGTTCTCACCAGTACTGCATCTTCCTTTGCAAAACCTATGGAATCATTTTCTGAAGCTGTCAAACTACATCAAAGAAATAAGCTCTAATAAAAGAAATAAGCTCTACAAATATCATATATATATATATATATATATATATATATGATTTTGAAAAGCACATTACAGTTACAGCTGTCATGTGAATATCACCCTACAAAATACAATATAATATTTCTGGGGGAAATTTCAACTACTCCAGCTGAATCTAAAGGTTCTATTCCAAGAATACAATTTTAAATAAAAACCTTTAAAAACTCATTATATCTTTTAAAATTAAATACAGTATTCTTTGCTTTTTTAAAAAATCATCTCATAAACTAGTAGAATATCCTTTGTGAGTCAGAATCTTTAAATTTACATAGGTGTAATATAGAAATTATGTTTAAAAGATAAGATTCCAGATACCATTCTAGAACAAATTTAATCTATACAATTATATGTGGGGGAAATTTTACACAGTCCAAAAAAAAAATTGAAAGCCAAAGGTAACTGAGCAGAGACTATAAAAAACAGTTTTTAATAAAGCACCTACAAAATTTACAGTCAAGTGAACATTTATTAAGCATATAATGTGTGGGAAAGGCATAGTCTAGGAGCAAGGGATACCAACATGAAATAAGGGATAGGCCCTGCCCCCAGGGACCAAAGTCTACAAAGAATAACTGATGGTTGCTGGTGGTGGTGGTTTTACTATCATTACTCTCCAGATCAAAAGGAATATTTTGACTGTGTTTATAAAATGTGCACACACTGACAAAATAATTTTGAAGTTATATTAGCTGAGTTTGTGAAACCAGTAGTTATGATTTAACTTTAGTATTTTAACTGTTATGAGCAAAAACTAGAGATATCCATGGGTTCACTGATTTCTGAGTTTGTTTGTTTTAAAGTCATGTTTACTTTTAGCTGGACAAACTCTGAGTCAGGTGATTGCTAAATTACCCTTAGAGTCTCAGCTGGACCCAACATCCTTCATTTCCTATCCTACATTGTCCCCTTTATATTCCATTCTCCTTGAGAAAATTGTTTTAAAATTTTAGCTCTTAATTGTCTAGAGTCACATTTTCCCACTCCATCTTCCCCTTCTGCAACGAACACTTCATGTTTGCAAAACACTCAGAGCCCAGGGAGAAAGGTGCTATACCTATGCAAAAGGTGGTTATTATTATTGATGTTTCTCATAAACACTGAGATTCAGAATGTCAAAAGTAATGTCAGACCCTAAGGTAACAACAATGCTTTCTCTCTTGGAAAGCTATTGCATTATGTTTACTTTGATGTCAGTTATGTCTGTATTATGCACAAACACCTTCATGTAGGCACAGCTCAGAGGCAAAGATGACTAGCCCAGAGGGCTAATAACAAAGACTTTATTTTCTGCCACATCACTCCAATTAAGTAGTTCCCACAGTGGTTACCTGAGTCACAAAAATAGTAGGGTGTTCAACTCAATGACAGGAAAAGGAACAGTTGGCCGAGCTTCAACCATCACCCTGAACTCACAAAACTGTCCTTATTCATTTGTCTGATATTTGCCAGCCACCAATATTAATGAATAGCTGCCAGATGACAAGACCAAACTGTCTCTGTTCATGGATTAGAGCATTATGTTATAGGCTCATTAGCAGAAGTTTAAATTATGAAAATGGAAACAAATGAAGCCCACTTTCTAGGATTGCCTGCCCAGCTCATATAAGACCAGTTTAGTTCTACTGAGAAATGGGTCCGTGCGTATTTTATTTTCTTTCATCTGCCTTTAAAAGGATAAATAATTCCACAATCAACATTTTTGTCCAAGGATTTCACTATCAGTAAACTTGAGTCATCAAGGTCTGAGCCAGAGAAAGTTTAAAGTGATTCATCTAATCAGTTTCCCATTCCTTGGAATATACAAAAGAATTCCAAAACACATAAAGAACTTACACAACTCAACACTAGGAAGACAGAAAACCAAATTAAAAAGCGGGCAGTGAACCACACTTCTCCAAAAAGGACATATAGATGACCAATAGACATACAAAAAATGCTCAATGTCACTAATCATCAGAGAGATGCTAATTAAAATCACAATGAGATATCATCTCACACTTGCCAGAATGGCTACCATTCATAAATCAAAAAATGACAAGTGCTGGTGAAGATGTGAAGAAAAGGGAACCCTAGTGCACTGTTGGTAGGATTGCAAGCTGGTGCAGCCACTGTGGAAAGCAGTATGGAGTTTCTTCAAAAAGTTAAAAATGAACCGCCTTTTGACCCAGAGATCCCACTTCTGGGAATACATCCTAGGAATCCTGAAACACTGACCAAAAAAATATGTTCATAGCATTTTTACAATAGCCAAGATTTGGAAACAGCCCAAGTACCCATCAGTAGATGAATGGATAAAAAGGATGTGGTACATTTACACAATGGTATTAATACTATGAAGCTGTAAAAAAGAAGGAAATCTTACCTTTTGCGAAAGCATGGATGATTATTATGCTAGATGAAATAAGTCAGTCAGAGAAAGACAAATACCATATGATCTCACTTATATGTAGAATTTAATCAACAAAATAAATGGTCAAAATAGAAACAGAAACATGGATACATGGAATAGACTGCCAGCTGTTAGAGGAGATGGGGGAGAAGGGAACTAGATGAAAGAAGGTGAAGGGATTTACCAAAGAACATGTATGCATAGCCCACAGACACAGGCAACAGTGTGGTGGTGGCCAGAGAGAAGGGAGGGGGAGGGCTGGGTGGAGGTAGGCAAAGGTGGGGGGAATGGGGACATTTGTAATAGTGCAAACAATAAAAATAAAGTTAAAAAAACATTTGTTTTGTTACTCCAAAAATTCTCATTTACTATGTATACATACAAGTTTGTGCTACCCTATGAAAAAAATTATAGACAAAAGTTGAAATTATCTTTCTACAAATTAGTTCCAGAATGTCTCTCCTGGTCAAGCTAATCTGCCTCTTCAATATTCTGTTTAACAGCAGTACTTCTCAAACTTCAATGTGCATAAGAATCAACTGAGCATCTTGTTAAAATGCAGATCTATTGAGTCAATAGATCCGGGGTAGAGTGAGGCTTATTCTGCCTTTCTAATAAGCAACCCTTAGTCTGTGAGCAGCACTTTAAATAGCAAGATTTTACAAGGATTATTTTCTAGTATTAATAGAGAGGCAATATAGTACACAGAGCTGGGTTTGAACTCTGACTATGATGCATCAGACAAGTTACTTAATCTCTCTAAGCCTTGATTTCTTTTTTTTAAAATATATTTTATTGATTTTTTACAGAGAGGAAGGGAGAAGATATAGAGAGTTAGAAACATCGATGAGGAAGAAACATTGATCAGCTGCTTCCTGCACACCCCCTACTGGGGATGTTCCCGCAACCAAGGTATATGCCCCTGACCGGAACCGAACCTGGGGCCCTTCAGTCCGCAGGCCGACGCTCTATCCACCGAGCCAAACCGGTCAGGGCTAAGCCTTGATTTCTTATGAGGATAATAATACTTCAAAGAGTTGTTCTAAAATTAGCATAGTACTTAATATATAGTAACAGGCAAAAATATACCAATATAATAATAATAATCCTATATAATAAAGAGCTAATATGCTAATTAGAGAGGACGGTGAAATGACCTTCCAGAACGACCTTCTGGAATGACCAGTGGGCAGGGCAGTGAGGCAGCCGGGGCCGTGAGGGCTGAGGCAGCCAGGGCTGCAAGGGCTGAGCCCCTTGCACAAATTTCGTGCATCGGGCCTCTAGTAATAATATAATAATGATGATGATGATGATGATGGCAGAAATAATAACAATGGTAATATTCAGGATAGAAGGATGGCCTCATAAACCCAGTTTGGACAGCTTGGCAACAGGACTTTAAAATGGTACTTAACCACCCCCTCAAAAGAAAACTTGTTATAGTCTAAGATTAATCTTCTCCTTCTAGTGGGAGGGAAACAAGTGTAGGTTCTTTTCCCTACAAAACTGGGTCTTTAAAACATGACCATAGTATGTATAACAAAAAAGATAAAACACAAGTAAAACATAAGCAATCTTTAAGACTAACTTCTAGCCTGCCTCAACCCAGTGAGGAAGAAAAAGAGAAGATAACCAGCTAAGAGGGAACTGATTATGGCATCTCATCCCTCCTGACAGAATTCTCCATAGTCTGTAAAATTGGTGGGGGCGGCTGGCAGGACCCCATGGAAGGAGAGTTACTTGAATGATTCTGTGGACATATCTCAAGCAGGTACAATAGCAGCAGCACCAAGATCCCCAACTGGTCTCATCTCCAACTGCCTCAGGGAAATGTCAAAGAATCTCATTTTTTAAATCTTTCAACTCTTGCAACTTTTCTTGAATGGCTAGACATTTAGAGGCCATACTGCCCAGGCTCAAGTAAGCCAAAAATCCTTTTTAAATATACTGCTAAGAGCTACCAATATTCTTACATTTCAAATTCAGTTTTGTGTCTAAATTCAATCTGCTATATTACAATCAAGTTGTATTACAATCTCCTAATGAAGCAGATTGTTTGACAACTGAAAGGAAAATCTTGTTACAAACTAGCATATGCAAAAGAAAGCTCTGGGGGAAAAAATTTTTCCAGGACTTCTGCTAGTAAAGATCCTGAGGTTGCCACAACAATCACAATCTTTATAAAGTTTTTGGTGATTCTCTAAAGGTTATTACACTAGAAGAATACAATATCTCAAGTCAACATATCTAAATGAGATTTTTTTTATTAAAGTTTTTCATACTATATTACCCAGCAATCCTTATTTCTAAAAATGTTCTTATAAGAAAAAAAGGGGGGAACTCATATCAACAAACTTCATGACCATAGTATGTATAACAAAAGGAAACTAAAGCACTTGGAAAAACCTTAATGCTAACAAGTGAAAGGGGAAGAAAAATAATATATCAAATCAATGGAATATAATGCAGCTATTACTAGTTTCATCTCTTACAGTACCCTATTTACACAATGAAAATAGCAAATTCATACTATTGTTGCAAGAAATAGCTCATACTTCATGACTCATAAATGGAAAAGAAGATATAAACAATATAAATGTTTTCATTTAGTTTAACATTTACATTTGTGAATACATCTATGGAGGAGACCCCACACTAAATATCTACATTAGATAGATAATTTACTTAGTTATATGCCCCGTGATAATTTTGAACCAAAGTATCTATCACAGGTACAGAAATGATTTTACGTCACTATGAATACTATTAAGAATGACTATAACCTTCACTTTAATTACCTTCAAAAGAAAAATGAGCCCTAGCTGCTTTTGCTCAGTGGATAGAGCTTTAGACTGTGGACTGAAGGGTCCCTGGTTCGATTCCAGTCAAGGGCACATGCCCAGGGTTGTGGGCTCAATCTCCAGTAGGGGGCGTGCAAGAGGCAGCCAATCAATGATTCTCTGTTATCACTGATGCTTCTATCTCTCTCTCCCTTCCTCTCTAAAATCAATAAAAATGTATTTTATAAAATAAAATAAAAATGAACTTCCATTTCTAGAAGTATGGTGGGCTAGACACATGGCTGGCCTGCTAATGAAAGTATTAAAATGCTAGATAAAGAATCAAAACTTCCTTTTTAAAGTCATTAATGACCTAGCAAGGTATTAAAGAATATTCAAAAGTAAAAAACTAAGTGAATATGAGAACCCAGAGAGTAAATGTAGCACTGAAATCCTCTCTTGAGAGTATATACCTAATTAAATTATCTTGAGCTTAGATTCCACAACCTCCTAGGAGTTGAGACGTTGGAGAAAAAGACCAAGGCCTGCTCAAGATAAAGCATAATAAGTGATTCCCCCCCCCCCATAAAGATGAGACCACAAAGTGATACATCTTTCATGTAATAATATACTAAAAATGATATTAAAAGTAATCCCAATTTGCCTTGGCCGGGTATCTCAATAACCCCATATACCAAAAGGTTTTGGGTTTGATCCCTGGGTGGGGTGCATATGGAGGCAACTGATCAATGTTTCTTTCACATAGATATTTCTCTCTCTCTCTAAAAATCAATTTTAAAAAAACATATCCTCAGGTGAGGATAAAAAAAAAAATAACACCAAATGTTGGCAAGGATGCAAAGAAACTGGCTCACCCACGCATTACTGATGGGAATGTGAAATGGTACAACCACTCTAGAAAACAGTTTGACAATTTTTTTAAAAGCTAAACGTGTAACTGTCATACAACCCACTGTCTTCTTGGGCATTTATGCCAGGAAAATGAACATTATATTCACACAAAAACCTAAACATGAATGTTTACAGCAACTTTATTTGTAATTGATAAAAAATTGGGATCAGCAGGGGACTGGTTAAATAGTAGTATGCACATACCATGGAAATGGAATACTATTAGGCAATCAAAATGAAAAGACTACTGATAAACAGCTTGGATGAGTCTCTAGGGAACTATAATGAGAAAAAAACAACCCCCAAAAACTCATCTTGTATGATTCCATTTATATAAAATTTTAGAAATTACAACATTTCAGAAATGGAGGACAGATTAGTGAGAACCAGATGGCAAAAAGTGGTAGGGAAAGGTGGTGTAGCTACAAAAGGCAACAGGAGGGATCCTTGTGGTGTTAAAATGTTCAGTATCTTAAAAAATGGTAATAGACACATGACCCTACATAGGGGATAAAAGTGTATATACTGAACACACATACACATGTACAATTAAAACTAGGTAAATCTGAATAAAAACAATGGCTTACATTAATTTCTTGGTTGTAATATCCTATATAATAAAGATGTAATATGCAAATGGTCGTTACTCAACAACCGACCACATAACGACCAAATCACGGATCAGCAGGAAGGTGGGGCAGCAAGCTACAAGCAGGCAGGAGAGAGCTACAGGAGGGGGAAGGGCAGCAAGCCAAT
The DNA here is from genome assembly GCF_014108235.1 of Myotis myotis. Classification (NCBI taxonomy): domain Eukaryota; kingdom Metazoa; phylum Chordata; class Mammalia; order Chiroptera; family Vespertilionidae; genus Myotis; species Myotis myotis. Next base: position 41,826,692 of record NW_023416357.1, read on the forward strand.
GAGGGGGGGCGAGGGGGTAGGGCAGTGGGCAGAGAACTACAGGAGGGTGGCAGCGAGCTACTGGTGCACAGATTCCTGTGCAGGGCTACTAGTTATTAGTTATACTATAGTTTTGCAAAAGGTTACCATTAAGGGAAAGGATTCAAGGAATCTCTCTATATTATTTCTTACAATTGCATGTGAATCTACAATTATCTAAAAAAAAAAAAAAAAGAAAAAAGACATTACAATAGGATGAAAAAATACCAAGTGCCTAGAAAAAAATTATAACAATGTGTAAGATCCTTATGGAGAACACATAAAATTTTGTTGAAACTAAAAGACCAAATAAATAGATATATCTTAAAATCATGGATTGGAATACTTAAGTTCATAAAGATGTAAAGATTCAATGCTAACTGAAAATCCTTTAAACAAGATTTCTTTGTAGAAATAGGCTGATTCTAAAATTTATATTAAAAGGGCCAAGAATAGCCTAGATACTTTTAAGGAAGAAAAATAAAGTAAGGAGTTTTGTCTTACCAGAGATTAGATGGTATATCATAAAGTTAGAACAATTAAGACAGTGATGTTGTCACACAAATAGATAAAATACCAACATAATAAAATAGCCCAGAATCAGACCTTATTTTTTTATTTTTTAATATATTTTTATTGCTTTCAGAGAGGAAGGGAGAGGGAGAGAGAGACAGAAACATCAATGACGAGAGAAAATCATTGATTGGCTGCCTCCTGCACATCCCCCACTGGGGATCAAACCGGGAACCAGGGCATGTACCCTTGACTGGAATCAAACCTGGGACCCTTCAGTCCACAGACTGACACTCTATCCACTGAGTCAAACCAACTAGGGCGAAACAGACTTTATTTTTGACAGAAGTGACATTGCACATAGTATGGAAAAGTTAAGAACTGTTTATCAAAAGATACTATTAAAAAAGTTAAGTAGATAAACTACACACTGGGAGAAGTCATTTGTAATACCCTCTAAGAGGAGCCAAAAAAGTTGTACCCAGAATATATAAAGAACTACAATAAATCAGTGAGAAAAAGACACACAACATATTAGAAAGAAAACCCGAACAAGCATTTCACAAAGAACAGTACAAGTAGCCAAAAGCATAAAAAGATGAATGATGCTCACAATAACATTTCACATCTGCCAAGTTGCAAAATTTTAAAATTCTGTCAATATTCAGTGTTAATGGGAGGCACTAGAATACATGCACTGCTTGTGGTATACATTAGTATAATCACTTTGGAAAACATTTTGACATTACCTAGTATAGTTGAAGACATGTGTAATTCCACTCCTAGGCATGTACCTAAGAAAACTCTTCCATATATGCACCAAAATACATGTATAACAATATTCATAGTATAGTGGTACTATTCATAATAAACGAAATAGCAAGTAGCCCAAATGTTTACTAAAACTAGAATGAATACATTGTGGCATATTCATACAATGGAGTACTATATGTCAGTGAAAAAGAATGACTTGTGGTAGAAGCAATAAAGTTACAAAGAATATATACAGTATAATTCTCTTTATATAAAAAACATACATAAGTAAAATATTTAAAAGAAAAATATATGTTAAAACGGTGAGTAAAAGCAAGCAAATTAAAACTCCAAGTCATTATAATGGTTACCTCTAAGTAAAGAGGGAAGAGATGGGTACACAGGATAATTCAAATTTTCTTTAAAAAGTTTTTTTTTTAATGAGGGCCCTGGCTGGGTATCTCAGTTGGTTGTAGTGGTATCCTGATATGCCAAGGTTATGGGTTTGATCCCCAGTCAGGGCACATACAAGAATCAACCAATAAATGGTAAATAAGTGAAACAGAAAAATTGATGTCTGTCTCTCTCTCTCTCCCTCTTCCTCTCTCTAAAAAAAAATAAAAAAGGAGTAGGCATATAAGTAATCATCAAAATTTTATTCTTTAGACTTCAATGTATTCTTAATATTTAACATTAAAAAAACTTGTTATAAAGACAAATCACGAATCCTTTTTGTTGAGAAGAGGAAATTTTACCATGGTTAAATTTTTAGTGAATTATGAGTTATATCGTTATCAGTGAGTGTAAAACTAAACAAACAAACAAATAAAACATGGAAAAGAATGAAGGAAATTGAAAGTAGAAAATAATCTTACAGAAATGTTAGGCAACAGCAGACAGTCCACCTTTCTCAGGGAATCTGGCTACACAAAGGGCCTATGGAAGCAGAGCAGATTGGTGCATTCACCAGAAGAGCCTCGCTGGCCTCCACTATGTTCCCCAGAAGACTGGGCCCTACTTATTTTTTACATCATTAGCATTCTTAGGATGGACTGAAGTTACTTCCAATGACCCTGGATCATTTACACTGATTGTTAAGAACCCTGCAGTCACTGGGGGATAGGGGAGGCTAGGGGACTGTCTAGGGCGGGGGGATAAAATGGACACATATGTAATACCCTTTGTAATACTTTAAGCAATAAAAAAAAAAAAAAGAACCCTGCAGTATGATTAATAAATCTGCTGCGTAAAGAAATAAGCTTATTTCTAACAAAGATGGTCCTTGGCATGAATCTACTATTTATACTGTTGCTGTGAGTTTATTCCACAAACAGCTACTCTAAATAACACAGTCTAGTCTCAGGATTACTTAACCAACACTTAAACTCAGCAATAAATTGCCTGGTAAACTAAAATGCGAGACATGAATTCCTTAGTAAATTATGAATATGTGATGACTTTCCTCCTTCCAAATAATGAAGTCACTAAAAATATATTTTTCTGTATTTTCCAAAGGAAAAACTTAATTTTTAAAGTTTAACAGAAAATTGGGGCTAAGGTCCCCTAGGGCCGTGGTCGGCAAACTGCAGCTCACGAGCCACATGCGGCTCTTTGGCCCCTTGAGTGTGGCTCTTCCTAAGCCTTAGGAGTAGCCTAATTAAGTTAATAACAACGTACCTACCTATATAGTTTAAGTTAAAAAAATTTGGCTCCCAAAAGAAATTTCAATCGTTGTACTGTTGATATTTGGCTCTGTTGACTAATGAGTTTGCCGACCATGCCCTAGGGAATCAAAAATATACATTGCTTTTGGTAAAAGGGTCTGTGAGAACTATTGTTCTTTCTTAAAAGACCAGGAATAAATAACAGAGAACATGTATTGAGTTGCTGTGTTTGTATTATAATTGAAGACAATGGTGTGCTTTGATTTGTAGCATATACCAATTTCTATGGTATAAATACTTCTACCATGGTCAATTTCAATTTACCAATGTGATGTTACTAAATGTGGAGAAAGAAATGCACTAAAGTACATCATTATCTAGTATGTTCACCATAGAGATACAATAAATAGAAGTAAATGATCTTAAGAGCATAGACAAAAATAAAATGTAGCACAATAATTAGAATGTAATATTTGAGGATTTACCCTTGTTTTTAGCATAATTTACTTTAATGTAAGTTTATGTCATTTTATTTTTAATAATGACTTAACAACAAGCTTGCAAAATTCTTGGAAGTTTGCTATAGCCTAGCATTGATTAAACTACCCTAGGCCAGTGGTCGGCAAAGTGCGGCTCGCAAGCTACATGCGGCTCTTTGGCCCCTTGAGTGTGGCTCTTCCACAAAATACCGACTTCTGCCCATGGGCCACGAAGTTTCAATCGCACTGTATGTGCACGCCCGCACGTGGTATTTTGTGGAAGAGCCACTCAAGAGGCCAAAGAGCCGCATGTGGCTCGCGAGCCGCACTTTGCCGACCACTGGCCTAGGCAATGTCCCCAAACCAATACAATTAATAAATGACAGAATTCAGTATATGAACATCATTATATATATTCCCATACACTCATGACCTATATATAGGAAAGAATTCCAAAACTCTCTTTTAAGGTAATTGGTTGGTAAATTACATACACAATTCAGTGATAGCCATGTTAATGGACTGTCTTACAGGTATAATGGGATTATTTTTTAGAATTTACCCTCAGTTCAGCCAGATCAGAAAGAGCAGTGTAACACATAATTTCTGAATTCCTAACAAAGTCATCTATCAAGCCTGAAAGAACTCCAGTATGGATCCCATTCTGTCTAGTCAATGAATGAGACACAAGGTAGGAAAGGAAAAGAGGGAAAGAGAGACTCCCAAAGGATCCCTTCCACAATTAATTATGCAAATCACAAGTAAATTAGACACTAAAAAATTTAAGATTGATTGAAAGTCTTGCTCAAATTGCTTTAACTGTGATTCATAAACCAATCACACAAATTCATATGTTAGGTTGTGTAAAAAAAAATTAGTAAGATGTAGAATGGAATAAGATTACCTCAATTTAAATGTAAAAGACATGGTTGCTGAAGTATGAGTCTCTTACACTGTTAGCACTAGTCCATAAGATGTTAACAAAATCTGATATGCAACAGTTTTACATATCCCCTTGTGGGAGAAAGATCAACTTGTGATCTGCTTTATAAATCAGCTACAGTGTTAGAGTTAGGCTACTGTAGCTAAATGGCTTTTAGATATGCTTCCTGTTTTAAGCTACCATATTTACAAATGAAAGCTTTTTCAAACCACGGCTTTTAATATAATTTGCATATTTAGTAATACATTGATTAAAATTAAACACGGATTATTGCAATTTATTTCAGAAACAGATGGGATGCATTAAGTGAAAAGCTAGAGCTTTTAAATAGAGTAGATTCACTGGCTGACTACTGATGAAGGATAAATACAAAAACTTTGTAAACTGGCAAAAAGGGGGATGGGGGAGTCAGGGGAGAAAGCCCTTTGCGCCCATTTCCTTTCAAGGTTTTCCTGACTAGTGATTCCATGAAATTGGTAATCAAGTTAATTTAAAATGAATAATGCATCAGCTTAATGAGAGCAGATTTCTCAGAAGAAAAATAATGTTTCTATAAACTTTGAATCTTCCTGGTTTGCAGAGCATGTCCTCTTACCTTCCTAATTAAATATGGATTTGATAAGGTTCACCAGCAGATGGCATTCTTCCATTACATACACTCCTGTTGGACTGCTTTGATTTTACAGTTTCTTAAAACTTCACCAGTTTGTGTAAATTAACCAAGAATTCACTCAATGGTAGAAATACTTGGGTCCACACATTTGTTTCTGAAATGGTACATTCTCAAAATAGTTTTGGTCACTGTGAACCTGATTAGTTTGCAAAGAGCATTTCATTTTCTTCCCTGCTCTTTGTATCCATTGCTTTGTTGAATATCATTTACAAAAGCTAATTTGGTAAGAACAATGTATATATTTCTATGTTAGCCCCTTGTCGGTTATTTCATCAGAGTTGGATAACTAAGCTTTTGCCTCACTTGACCTCTATTGCAGTATGATATAATCCAGTCAGATCACATTAATATGCTAGTTCCATCAAAATATAATTTTTGCATATAAGCTATTTTATTATATTCATTTTGTGAAACACAGGCATTTTCCAACTTAATTTAGCAAAATCCTGCTAGCTTGCGTGACTATCGAATTCTTATTAACCTAGGTAATTAAATCTCAGAATGCCATAAAAGAAAACCCTTCAAATAGGTAGAGATTTTATAATTTATGATAAATTTTTCTTTTTTTTTTCTGAGTTAAAGATGAAAAGGGAATTTGATCCATAATATCTAAATAATGTTTATATTATTCAAAACCTTCACTGGACAGACAGTACAGAAATCTTATTAATATCTAGACTCAAATTCACCATTTTCAATTGAACTGGGTTGTTGAAGGTAAAGTTGTACTAGTCAACTATTAAATATGAAGTCAACTATTTAATATACATGCTAATTATAAACTCTCAGAATAAGCAAAACTGGGCAGTTTAAAGCACAGATTGTTCACTTCATAATGGATAAATGGCATATATTTCAAGAAACCAAAGGATACTACTACTTGTTTTTCTATAACTTCTGATGATTTTGTTTCTTAAAAGCACACATAAATACCAAAAACAGGAAAAAGAATTTTAAGCAAAATCCTGATAATAGTAACACCATGCTGTGGAGCTTTTATTTTGTTTTGCTTTGTTTTGTTTTTAAATGTAAAATATTACCAAAAATTACATCCAGCTTTTTCAAAGTTTGATTAATTACTCAAAATTACTTAAAAGGTCAGTTCTCAGTTTCACTACTATGGATTACTCTAACATGAAGTGCTTGTCACCTATCGAGAGTTGTGAAAATCCCCCTGTATCCAATGTGTTTTGTTTGGATTGAGATGGCATGCAGTTGATGGCTGTGACCTTCATGGTGGCTTAGATCCCTGGCTGGCACTGATTTTTGATTTAGGGCCGATCTGCTGCGCTTGTCACAGGCTACAAGGTGCTTTCCATGCACTAATGGAACAGCTCAAGGGCAGAGGGGCCCTGTAAATGTCTGTCTCTCACCGACCATGAGCTAAATAAAGAGGTGAGTTTTCTACATGTGAATGACAGACTCTGAGATTACATGTAGGAGGCAATTCAAAGTTTTTAAACCTGCTCAGACTTCATGAAAATAACAAGCATTTGCAAAGTGCAAACTCTAAGGTTATTCTGCCTGCTAATGAATATGTATCTGCACTGTTAAAATGGAATATTTAACACAAATACTAATAATATATCTTCATTTGGTGGAAAGGAACTAACGAACAGTTGATGTGTCCTTTGGTTCAACTATAGTTGTTAATAAATTCTGCTACTTAATGATGTCTTCAACAGAAAATTGTGTATGTCCCAATTTTTTCCTTCTAAGAAAACACAAATGGTATGATAATTGTTATAGAAAAAGATAAATTTTGAGATAAAATTAAAATCTTGTACTATGTATCATTTTGCCTAGGCATCCTGACCACTAAAGAATGTTCTAGACATGCAGGGTTTTTTGTTTTTTGTTTTAAAAAAAGGTGCAATTTCCCTTCTGCCTTTGATCAGAGTAATTCATACCAAGAGGCAAATAAACACAGTAGTACATTTAAAAGTGAACAAATCATATTCATCCTTCAAGACTCAGTTCAATGCTATCACCTTTAAGATTAACTGCCAATTCTCTAAGAGAAGTCATCTCTCCTTCTTTGAACTTCTTACTGATACATGATTGTGTATTTCTTAGTTATTATTGCCCTTTATCTTGTAGATATTCTCTCATTTTCTGCAATAGACTATAATCTCCTTAAAAGCAATTACCACATATGTTTTTAACTTTGTAACCATCACTTTACCTAGCCCAACACTGGATAAGTGCTCAGTACATGTTTGCTGAATGAATGAATGATAAATAATTGACTACAGCATTGTAGCAGTCTCTAGTTTGATGAAATTTAAAGCTCTTAGATTTTATCATTAACATTAATGCCTGTCTGATTTCCTAAACTTCTACCTTAGTCACCACATACAGGTGAATTGCCCTTTAACATCAGATATATCACTTTGGGGTTTCAGAAATCTCACTTTGGGGTTTCTGATTCCTCTCTGACTTTAACTTCTATCAGCAAGACCACATGCTGGACCTTATTCTCATTTAAGACAGCTCTACTGCCAAGCTCACCAAACCAACACTCCCCTACTCATACTATTCAGATCCCTTATATGTATAATATGAAATCCTTACATTCTTTCACTTGACCACACAGTAATTCACAATATTAAACTTCATTTCTGAGAAGTCTTTGAAACCTTCCCATGAGAAATTGCTTTCTCAGTTCATTCAGCAAATGACCCTTTTGATACATTAATTCACTAACGCTTTATTGAGTGCCTACTATGCACCGACACTAAAAGTTAATTAGAATATAGTGCTGTGCACCTCAGGAGGTACCAGAAAGTATCATGGAATAAATAACACTAGAAACACAGGGTACATCTTATTGGATGGGGAAATTTAGTAATTTAAACATTATTTTTTCATTAAAATAAGCACAGATAAAGTAAGGAATAGAATGCAAAATTTATAAGAATTTTTAAAACCAAAATTTCCCACTTTCAGTAGACTGCTTCTGATCCCTCTGAATGTGAATTCATTCTCTTCTGCTATTCAAGATGATGCAATTTAAAATTTTTCAATAAACTGTATGAAAGAACACATATTTTGGAATAAGAAAGTCTTGATTATAAACCCAACTACTTCTCTTTCTAATTATGTTTCATTGGGTGAGTTACTTATTGTGCTTAGTTACTTAATTACTAACTGGTCTCATCTATAAAATATGCATAATAATACCTACCTTTTAGGGCAATTATAAAGATTACATAAGTTAAATAAGTAAATGCTTGTAAAGTACAAAGATAGCACCCACTACATAGTAAATGATCTTTTCTCTTTCCCACAGTCTCCCTTTGGGAACTTTATTTATCCCCTAAAAGAAATCTACCAGATCCTAAAGTTATTTCACAAGTCTGCCACTTCAAAGCCTTGCACCTGTAGTGAACACACAATACAATATACAGATAATGTATTATAGAATTGTATGCCTAAAACCTATATAATTTTACTTAAAATTTCAATTAAAAAATAAGCTGCCAGATGACTATAAACAAAGAACAAAGTATGATGAAATTGTTTAAGTATGAATACATATCAGTGTTGCAGAGTTCTTCATTTGATACCACACTACTCAGTTCTTTCTCAGCAGAAAGAGGGAGAACAATTTATTTTCTCAATAAGAATGGTATAAAGCGAAAATATATTTTAAGAACTTGAGATTAATTTGTATTGTATAATGTAGTGTAAAATAAAAATTGCTACTGACTATGTAAAAAGAAATCTTTGCACCTGAACCACTGGACAACTAATATACTAGTTTAAATATCAAGTTGCATTCTTTCACAATAAATTCATATTCTGCATATAGAAAAGCCCATAAAGACTTCAGTTTTGTCACTACTTTTAAAACTTTCCAAAGCCTTAAATTCAATCATTTCACATTCTAAATGGCATAATGTCTTTGTCTCCTTTGCTGGTGAAATCCTCTTACTGCCTCTTTTTCTAGTGGATAGGTATCACACCAAGATTCTACTTTTTGTCCTATCTCTTCTTTCTCTACACTTATTCCCACTGGTGAGCGCATTCACTCTAATCTGGCTCCAACCACCAACTCTATGCCAATGACCCCAAAATCTTTCTCTCCACTTTTGACCTTGATTTGTGCTCCAGTCTTCAGGTTCTACCTGCCTCCAGGATATGCCCTGTTAAATTAATTGCCATCCACTCTAACTCAACTCATTCACCACTCATCTGAGCATGCCTTCCTTCAAACTACCTTTCTTCTATCAGAGTAGGAACTTAGAAGTAATCTTTGCCTTTTTTCTCTTTTTTAATTCCCTAGAGTCACTCTATTACCAATTTCTTTCTTTCTTTAAGACATCATTCAAATCTAAATAGTCCTTTCCACTCCCAGTGACATGACTATCGTCCAAGGCCTCATGCCTAGACTGAATAACTTCCTAGCTAAGTGCTTCTCAAATCCTGGATACAGGTTAAAATACTTTAAAAGAACTTTATGAATACAGATTCTCAGGCCACCCCAGGCTTACTGAGTCAAAGTCCTTGAGAGTTAAAGCTCTCCAGTTGATTCTCATGCACAATTAGATTTGGAACCCATGTTACAATTGGTTCCATGTCTCTAATCTTTCCAATTTCAGCAGACAAAGTGTATTTAAACATCAATGGCATCATGGAACATCAGTGTATAAAAACTTTCTAATGATTTTCTACTGCTGGCACATTAAGTTGAAATGCCTCTGCCAATTTCTAAGGCTCCATTATCTAGCCCCTCCCTACTTTTTGACTGAATTCTTCTTAGTGTGACAGCTGCAGTCTCCTCAATTTTAAGCCCATCTCAGTTCCTTGGTCCATTGCTTAAAATCATTCCTTTTCCATCCTCCCATGAATCTAAAGACTAACATCTTTCAAAAATGAGCTCTGTCTGACCTTCTCATCAAGTGTCCTCTGGTCTTACTAGTCTTTTATACTTTCTCCCTTTTCAGTCTCCTATTGTGATTTATATCAGTACCATACTTTCTTTGTAATTTTTCTTGACTTACATTTTTATAAATCTTCTTTCCATAGATAGATTGTAAATGATATAAACAGAACTATATCAAACTTTTTTTTCATGTTTCTCTTCATAATATCTCAAGGCACATTATAGATGCTCAACAGATTGCTATCTATCTATCTATCTATACACACACACACACACACACACACACACACACACACACTAGAGGCCTGTTGCACGAAAAGATTCGTGCAATAGGCCTGGGTCCCGGGTGCTGGAGGAAAACCGGTGCCGCTCCGGCCGAAGCCGCCTTCAAAGCCCTTGCTGCTCCGGCCGGAGGCGCCTTCAGTCTTTGCTCCGCAGCTTCTCGCCTACGTATGCAAATTAACCACCATCTTTGTTGTCAGTTAATTTGCATATCTCGCTGATTAGCCAATGGGAGGCATAGTGAAGGTGTGGTCAATTTCAATCTTTGTCTATTATTAGGTAGGATAAGCCTAATATGCAAAATGTCCCCTCAGGAGTTCGACCGAACGGGAGTTCGATTGCTCACTATGATGTGCGCTGACCACCAAGGGCAGCACGGAACAAAGGAAGGCCCCGGCAAGTAGCCGGCAGCCAGGGAAGGGAGGCCCCGGCGGCGCCATCAGCCAATAGGAACCCTACCAGTGTGCGAAATTCATGCACTGGGCCTCTAGTAATTAATTCATTGAGTGTTTACTACATAACATACATATGTATTAACTCATTTAATCCCCACAACAACCCTATAAAACTTTTGAAATAAGACTCAGTTTTAGATGAGGAAATAAACCCAGAGAGGTTAAATAACTTACTAGGCTTATGTAGTTCACAAGTGTAAGAGATGAAATTCAAACCTTGGCAGTCTTTCCAAAGCTTATGCTCTTAACCAACACATCACAGAATCATACAATGTTAGCACCAGAATGGGCTTTAGTGGCCATCTAGCTCATCTGCCTAGTATTAAAAGGACATATTTCTATTTATTAGTCATTATGTGTTTATTTAAGACAGCTGTTCTCTACTCACTTTCCTTTATGTTTTTTAGGTCTCTTTGAATCTCTATTTATATTGATACTACATAACTCTTTAGCTGACTCTAAATGTATGCATATTAGTTACAGTGATGAGAACTTAACAAAATACTATGATAAAAAAAATATATATAAGTAAAAATTACCCCTTGGACCAAACTGTCCATTTTGAAGGGCATTAAATCATGTATATTTCATTCATGGGTTTCCTTTTCAGTATTTCTGTGTATTTGCTTCCATTTTTTTAAGAAAGGGTGTGTTAATTCAGTGAGTTGGCATATGTGTGTGTTTAGTTGGCAGTGGGGCAAGGGGACATAGGGCTAAAGGAATATGTTTCTGAAAGTAAGTAAGTAGACATCAAAACTTGTTTGCATCAGGTTAAGTAACTTGTTTTCTATCCTGTTTATGTGTTGTATACTTCTTCTGCCACACAGATTTGCTATACCTCAGGGTGAGTGAATTGACTGTGTGAAGACCCACATCCCGTGTAGCTCAGGGTTCAGGCTCTGGAGAAGGGCCACATGCAAATGACAGAGATGAGACAAGAAATAATAATTTGGAAATTGGGGGGCTAGGCGGGAGCCCAATGCAAGAGGAAGGACTCCACCTGTGCTCAGGCCTTGCCATCCTCTTATTCAGTTTGGGATACACCTATAGCCCTTAGGCAGGCAATTTCCAGTAACAGTCAGACTATCTTATCAGTGAGGATTTACATGACTATCTGGTGGGGAAGTTGCTTCAGCTCCCATTGTCTCGACTAAACAGTGGGTGCATAGCCCTGACCTTTGCCAGAGCTCAAGGGTCACCAGCATTCCGGGCTCATTGTCTATACCTCTCTGCTAGTGAAGACAATAGGCAGCTTCCCACATGATTGCGATTAAAGTCTATGTACGTGTTTAGGCCTCAGGGTCTGGTTTTCCTGACAGTCAGCATGATCTGAGGGCACCAGAAGTCACTAGAGTTAAATGGCACTCCATGTGATGGAATAAGACACTTCCATCAGCTCACGTCAATGGGAAAAAATGAATTCCATCATTCAGAAGACAGTCCAATATGGTAGTACATGAACCAGATTTCATATCTTGGAACAGGCACTTTGAAAACTTGAGCCCTATTAAAATGTTAAAAACAAATGAGGTAGAAAGACAGAGTCCATTGCTCTATTTACACCCATATTGGATTCCACATACTTATCGGTAGCTCTACTAGAACAGGTAATAAGCAGCTCTAGATTTTTCATGCTTTGGAGTTTTGGAATAGCATGAATAATTGAAATCCACAGATAATACCAAAATTTAATTTGAGTCAAGGTATTAAGCCATCTCCTCCTCAATGAAGCTTTTATATTAGCTAAAAATCAGCATAACTGACTAGCTTGCATTTCAGCTGTCAGTCTCTTTCTCTATACCTCTAGGATTCTTGGATAGGTATTACTGAGCAATGAGAAAAAAAGACATTTGTAGGCCCACTTTCTGCACCATAACTAACTGCATGTATACTTTTGCAAGATGGCTGACTGATGCTGGGGTTGAAACAGGACCACCATTTTTCCTCACAGAGCTACTTTAGTCATACACATGACAGCATTACACAGTTGGTGCAAACCCTTCACTTCAAGCAGTACAAATATTTCATGAATGGAACTATCTTTAATCACTTGTAAACAGCATCTTTACAGACTAATTATGTACTAAAGTAAATGTGATACAGGTACCCTAAATCACTATTGAAAAAATTCAAGACTAGAAACTACTGCTATTCTGAATCATGTAAGTCTTTTTCAAAAAAAATGATTCCCAAAATTTTCTCTGGAGGGTCTGACTCAATAGGTCTGGAACCCAAAATATGCATTTTAATAATTACCCTGCTCTCCCTTTATCTACTCCATACTCCACCCCATAATTCAGGTATGAAGGACCCATGGACCACACTTTGAAAATCACTTTCTAGGGCATGAAAAAAAGAGTTCAATCTCCCTGTAGCTGGAGATCGTTTTTTGTTTTTCTGGTCCCACAACCCTCAGGTAAGTTGATTCTATAACAGCTATGCTGACATAGAGACCATGTTAAAGATCCAATACAACCTTCCTCCAAAGCAAGAGGTGATAAAAGTGTTAGCTTACTGAGTATATGGAGGTTTAAGGTGCAGCCTTGAGGGCTGCTTAAGGGCACAATCAGGATTATATATAATGAAATGTACAAGATAGTGATATTGTCTAGCCAGAATATGATTCTGCCATGCTCTGATCCAGGGAGAATAAGCAGCTGCTGAGACCAAACCATGACAAAGGCAATTTTGCCTGTGACATTGGAGAATTTATTCCAGAATAGTTCCTCTCTGAGCCAGGATTTCCACTGTACAACTGCAAAGGTTACTTAGTCCTTGGTTCACCTCCTGTTTAAACTTTCTCAAAAGCCTAAAATAAAGCTAGTCATTCCACCTGGAATTATGGACTCATATGAGAACTCTGCTAGCTAGGGATGAAACCTCTTGTCCCTATTTCCTCTGGTTCATATACTCTGAAAGCAGTCACTTTGTGGTTACTATAAGTTATCCAAATAACAACTCCTTGCACAAGTACTGTGATTTGGGAAAGAAAATAATTTCCTCTATAGTTCCCATAGTTCACACGTGTCTTTGTGAGGATTAAACAATATAATGCCCATGAAACATACTCTCAGAGGCCCTGATAACACTAGAAATTATTAAATAGTATGTAGCAGAAAGGACCCAAACTGTGAACATCCAATGAGAAAGGTTACTCTAATACACAGAAGTCAATCAACAGACTGTCCTCTCCTAGAAAGGCTCCTCTGTGTGTGTTTGGCTTCTCCATGCCTAATCTTGGGATACAAAGAGTATGTATTATGTGTGCTGGATTTCTGTGGATCGTGGCAGAAAAACTCTCAGCAAGAAAATAAAATTGTTTTGTCTTCATTTCAGCAATAACAGAGAGTAATGTCATGGAGTGTTTCCAGGGCAGGGGCATCTCATCGGACCTTCCCACATCACTGTGCCCTGCCTTTCTCTGGTTCTTTCCCCTATTCAAGCACTTTGACATATTGTAGATGATGCTCTCAGGTTCTTTCATCAATTTAACATTAAAATTCCTGTGAAATATTAATGAAATAATGTTTAAAAAAGAAAAATGTTCCTACAATACTGCAACATTTTAATGCCTCATTAAAATCATTAGCAATGCTAATACTAAAGAACTTACTTCATCTTTCAAAGACCAAAAAAATAAATCATAATAAAGTGTTTGTTAATGTTACATCTGGAGAAATAAAAATTATACCATGCCTTTCTATATGGGTTTTATATAGTCTAAAAATGATACGCTAAGGCCACACTATTAAGTACATGAAACTAGTTTTTTCTATGGAAATTCGTATTATATATTTTTTATAATATTCATTAAACACTGTGAATATTGTTTGTGTTTTTCATTTATGAGAAAAGTATATGGTATGCCTATCAACCAGCCAGGGCTCGCATGACACTCAGGTTGCAAACAATGACATGCTTCACTGACCTAAATGACTTATAAAAGCCATTTATATTCAGTACTCTCATTTATGCTATGTTTAAAAATGAATAAGAGACATATATTAATAGCAAGAAACTGGTAGAATGATTGCATCACTACCCATCTCCAGACTTATTGCAACACTTCATTCTCCATCAGTTGAACTGACATGAGAATGTAAATGCCGTATATAATAGTCATATAAAATTTTACTACATGAGTAACTAAGGCAAGTGTGACAGGTTCCTTCTCGTTGTTGACCAACTTTTATTTGGAAAGCAAAGGGGTGTAATAACATGGCAAAGTTCTAGCTAGTTTGTTATCAAAGGAAATCTTTCACCATCAACTGGGGTAAGTGGCTTAGGAGTATTCTCTTAAATAAACCTATATATCCTCAGGGGTATTGCACAATACAATACAGCCTCGGCATATAGGCAGATCCAGAAGATCTTAGAAACTTGTTTTCTCTCTCAGAATAATCCAGTGTGTAGTCATGTAAATAAAGACAAAGATATAACAAAACAAATGAAACAAAAACTCCACCCATAAAAGTGTTCCCATATCTTCCTAGATTAAAATAAACACAAGAAACAAGCCAAATACAATCTCTCAGCCAAAGCTATTTGATACCTTAATTTACTGAAAATTAATACTTGCTAACAACATGATTTTCACCTGGGCCTGATTTCTCTCAGGCTCTCCATCATGGCTGTACTATTTGAATGTTTCTTTAGGAATGAATAAAAGATATCATACAAATGCCTATCACTACTTACTATTAATGATTATCATTGTCACTCTAATCATTATATGACTAAAAGATGATAGTTCTCATTCAATGGTAAGAATTGTAGGCATTGGGGACAGCTGCTTATGAATGAAACTAGAATAAATTATTTAGAAAAAGCAACACTTATCAAGAAGAGGGGAAGTGGGGGATTATGCTTTACTTTTTTATGTCATATAATATGTAATATATCACAGGTGTTGCTAACTTTACATTAGCATGTTTAATCCATAGTTCTGAAATTTTATATAAGCACTAGAGGCCCGGTGCACAGGTAGGGTCCCTAGGCCTGGCCGGCAATCAGGGCCAATCAGATTCCCCGCCTCCCGGTCTTCCCGCCTCCTCCTTGCCTCGCTCCTTCAGAGCCTTGCTGCCACCGCTGGTTGCCCACCATGTTCTGTGCTGCCCCCTGGTGGTCAGCACATGTCATAAGAGCGATCGAACTGGTCTCCCAGTCCAACTCCTGAGGGGACAATTTGCACATTAGCCTTTATTATATAGGATAACAAAGACTTTAAGAAGAAAGAAAATGTAATCCTAAATTCTTAAAATTCAGGGATTAAAAGATATGAGTCCCAAATTAAATAACTTAGTTTGGCACTTTCAATTCAAATTATCACTTAGTTTTTATGTTAATAATTTTTTAAACCACAGATTTAAAACATAGCAAGCTCTAAAAATGATAAAATCATTTGTTAAAAACTTCAACTGTGTCCTCCTTAGCCATCATCTCTTCAAAGAGCAAATTAATTGTTCCAATCTAGTAAGCAACAAAATAGTCGACAAAGGGTGAAATATGAGCATCAATGGTAAGTTTTGAATTTACCCTATTTATCTTTAATGTAAGATCTCATGACCCACTAAAACTCAGTTCACAGTGTTTTATGAAAAATAATGGCTGAAATTGAATGTCTTAATTTACATTTAATGCAATTAAGAATGGTTTAAATTATGACTGATGAACAGCACACACAGATGTCAGTCAGTTTCATCAGAATAAATTGAAGTCAGTGTCAATGAATGCTCCACTGATAAATCCCACTTCACATAAAATTAATAAAAATCAGGAAATATAATCCTTAACTAATTGCAAAATGGTCTGGAATTCCCCTGAATTTTCGGGGGGAAACTTATGTAACTGAGAAAACCACAGCATTGTTTGGAAAAGGGGTTTGTTTTTAATAGTTAGTGAATCTAACAGCAAACAGCCCTATTAAGAGTTATAGAAAAAATGTGTCCATAAATTTAAAGTACATTACAAAGGTGTGTACTGAAAGAAAAAAAAAAGAGTTATAGAAAATAAATCTAGAGGCATGAAGCATGGAACAGACTGATGAATCAGAGAGAAGGGGGTAGGGAGTAGGTGGGAAGAGATTAACCGAAGAACTTACAGGCATATATGCATTGCCCACATTCACAGACAATAGTGCAGTAAAATCCTGGGGTGGGGCGGTAACCAGATAGAGGGGGGCAATGGGGGGAATAGGGGAGAAATCTGTAATACTCTCAATAATAAAGATTTTTAAAAAGAGTTATAGGATACAAACTTCTACACTAAATTATGCAAATATCCTTGGTGGTATCCCCTCCAACCCCCCCCCCCTCAAAAAAAAAAAACAAGGAGGAGGAAGAGGTGAAATTGGAACAATACTGGTTAAATAAATGCATTTGGCAGCACTTGTTTCAGGTGACTACACTTCCAGCTTCCTGAGTCTAAAGCATAATATTGGGTTCACATCTTACTTTAAAAGGCTTCTCCAAATTTTTTGCTGGAAATGATGCTCTCTTCCTTAGTATTTTAATGCCAAGCTAGAAAGACTGTGGACCTGATTGCTGACTGGATTCTTAGCATGCCAAGAGCACTCCTTTCCTCCGTGGTAGACACTGAAGCTTTGTGGATTGGAGCAGATGTTGCTGCTTTTGAAGTTAATAGAAACTTTATGGACCATTTTTCACTCTCTCTTCCAGGAGCAAATGTCAACCATAGTTTTTATCAAAACCTGAATTCTTGGCTCAAGTACTAATTGCTGTTAATGTGTTTAAATCCCAATTCTCAGTGAAAGGAGGAAAAGTGTTTTCCAATGGAAAAACACACACACACACACACACACACACACACACACACACACACACAAACCTAGGTTAATATTTGCATTCTTAGTGCCTGAATAAGCAAGAAAAATGCTAGGCTTCTGGGCCACACAATTTTGCAAGCAACCCTGGAAGGACAAAAAAACAACCTTCCATAGGTTTTCTGGGTTAGTGTATTTGGAATGTAATGGTATTGAAACTCCAAAGAATATGGAAAACTGTAAAAAAAAAAAAAAATGCTACAAAGGTGATTAGAAGAATCACTTTAACAAGCTATCTTAACAATAATAGCAACCATTTTTAATATTTCTATTTGTTCTTCCATTGAGAAACGTACCTTTTGACTCCAAATCCTGTGTTAAAATTTTTTTATGTATATCTGCTCTGGCTCTGCGAATTAACAGCAACTTTTAAGGATCTCAGGAGTATTTGGTAGTTAAATGATCAGCAGGTAAATGAAATTTTATATATAAAGGAGTATTTGGTAATTGTTGCTGTTTTACAAGAGCTATAACCATTTAAAAATCTTAGTTCAAGGGGGTTTTATTTTCATGTTGAAACTTTTAATCCGATTTGAAACTCCTAATCTATACTAATAAAAAGGTAATATGCTAATTAGACCAGACATCTTCTGGACATCCATCCGGACGTCCTTCTGGACAAAGCCACAGTGGCAGAGGCTGAGGCAGAGGCAGTTAGGGGAGATCAGGTCGACCCAGGAGGGCAGTTAAGGGCGATCAGGCCTTTGGGGAGCAGTTAGGAGGCGATCAGGCCGGCAGGCAGAGGCGGTTAGGGGTGATCAGGCAGGCAGGGGAGCAGTTAGGGGCAATCAGGCAGGCAGGCAGGCGAGCAGTTAGAAGCCAGCAGTCCTGGATTGTGAGAGGGATGTCTGACTGCAGGATTGGGCCTAAACCGGCAGTAGGACATCCCCTGAGGGGTCCCAGATTGGAGAGGGTGCAGGCTGGGCTGAGGGACACCCCCGCCCTGGCATGAATTTCGTGCACTAGTCCTCTAGTGCTATATAATAAAAGCCTAATATGCAAATTGTCCCCTTGACCGGGAGTTCAACCGCTCGCTATGATGTGCGGTGACCACCAGGGGGCGGCGCAGAACATGGTGGACGTCAGCGATGCAGTGCTGACAGTGGGCAGCAGTGGAGGCAAAGCCGGCCCCGATGGGCCTCAACGAGAGCAAGACTGCAGTGGGATGGTAGAGCAGGTAAGCGGGCAGCGCCAGGCCAAGGCAGGTGCAAGCAGGGGCCCGTTCGCCCCACAGATCACCCTGCAAATGGCAACCTGTGGTGGCGGAGGGGGGTGGGGCCACCGCCCGGCTCCCAGGCACTGAGGAAAGCCAGGCGGGAGGCCTAGCCCAGACCTATTGCCCTGCAGACAGCGACCAGTGGCTGGCAAACCCTGATCACCCAATCAGGGCCAGGCCCCATGATGGGACGGAGACCTGGGGGTGGGTGGCGGCGACCAACCTCCTGCGGTGACCAACCTCCCATGGCGCTCATGCGGGGCGGGGGGGAGGGGGGGTACTGCGACCTTTCATCAGCTACCTGGGGGTGGAGGTGATGGGGATGGAGGTGTGATGAGGATATAGGGTGTCCGCTGAGCTCGCTCTCATTCACCTTGCTACCCTCCCCTTGGACGCCAAGGCTCTTGCACTGGGGAAACCCACTGCGCTCAGGTGCTGGGCACCCATGAGGAGCCCGCCCCACACCCATGTGGCCTCTTCCAGGTGAGCCAGGCCACAGCTGCTAGGACAGGGGCCGGTCGAGCTCCCTGTGGGTTCGCGCAGGAGCCAGTCTGCGAGACCAACCTGGAGAGAGTGCGCTGCCTCCTCAGCTTCCATGTAGCGCTGCTGGGCTGCCCAGAGGCCCACGCTGTGCCCCAGCCCACGGCATCTGGTCACGCTCACTGCATTTCCCCGTGGGACTCAGGCACCGTGACTCAGGTGAAGCGGGGCGCTCGGGGTCCCAGGGACCCAGGTGCTGCCTAGGGCCCAGAGGTCAGTTGGGACCTGCCCTTCCACACCAGATGCTTGCACTTTGATTGCCAGCCAGGCCTAGGGACTGCACCTGTACACGAATTTTGTGCACCGGGACTCTAGTATGTAATAAAAGACATTGAGTAATTATACACATTTCCCGATGACAATTTTTACCTAACCATTTATGTCCTAATTTCCTGACATAGTTTGAGAGTAAACGAAGACAAGTCCAGTCTTACGTAAAGTAATAGGTAGTAATAAATACACACACACACACACACACTGTAATTTTTGCCTATCAAGAACATCTCCCCCTCCTGCCAGTCAAGATGGAAGTGCAGGTTAATGCCATACTTGCATCCTCCCACAACCACACATCAAAATTACAACTAAACTACAGAACAACTAAAATGTATTCATTTTTTCAAAGTAATTTTATATAATATATCCATGTGTTTATCTATCACATTAATTTTGTCCATCCCCTCAGCTTAGAAACATTGCAATAATATTAAAAAGAGTGTTTTAAACACAACTGATTAAGAAGAAATGAAGGCTTCCTGTCAAGATGGCAAAGTAGGTAAATGCTGTCCTAACCTTCTATCATGACCACTTCAAAATTACAACTAAACTACTGAACTGCCTGAAATCTAATCAAACAGAAATCCTATAAGAATATACAGAAGGAGCTTTGTTGAGATTAGAAAGGAAGGAGACACAGAATGGGTTTGTCTCACACCCACATGTGGCAGTTAAAAGTCGGGAAGGATATCTCAGCTGTGGAAGTCCACCCCACCCCCACCCCGAAAAGGAAGGAGTTCCATCACCACACCAATCACCCCAGCCCTGGGTTCCAGTGTCAGGAAGAAAAGTTCCCATAACTTCTGGCTATGAAAATCAGTGGGAATTATGGCTTAGTGAGATGAATGGCTGCTGAAAACTTTCCTAACCTGGTGAAGGAAACAGACATACAAGTCCAGGAAGCACAGAGAGTCTGAAACAAAATAAACCCAAAGTTGCCCACAGCAACATAGTATTGGAAATCTTAGCCACAGCAAGCAGACAAGAAGCAAAAATAAAAGGCATCCAATTTGGAAGTCATTTGCAGATGACATAGGAAACCCTAAGGACTCCACCAAAAAACTACTAGCTCTAATAAATGAATTTGGCAAAGTAGCAGGACACAAATTTAATATTCAGAACTTGGTGGCATTTTTATACACCAATAATGAAATATCAGAAATGGAAATTAAAGAAACAATCCCATTTACCGCTGCAGCAACAACAACAACACAGTAAGGTACCTAGTAATACATTTAATCAAAGAGCAAATAAAATAAAATAAAAAGCCGAAACCGGTTTGGCTCTGTGAATGGAGCGTCGGCCTGCGGACTGAGGGGTCCCAGGTTCGATTCCGGTCAAGGGCATGTGCCTTGGTTGCGGGCACATCCCCAGTGGGGAGTGTGCAGGAGGCAGCTGGTCGATGTTTCTCTCTCATCGATGTTTCTAACTCTCTATCTCTCTCCTTTCCTCTCTGTAAAAACTCAACAAAATATATTAAAAAAATAAATAAATAAAATAAAATAAAATAAAATAAAAAGAAGCCTTAGCTGTTTTGGCTCAGTAGATAGGTTTGATTCTGGACAAGGGCAGGTACCTCAGTTGCTGGCTCAAATCCCAACCCTGGTCAGGGCCCATGCAGGAGGAAACCAATCTCTCTCTCTCTCTCTCTCTCTCTCTCTCTCTCTCTAAAAAAAAAAAAAAAACAATGGGCCCTAACCAGTTTGCCTCAGTGGATAGAGTGTCGGCCTGCAGACTGAAGGGTCCCAGGTTCGATTCTGGCCAAGGGCACGTACCTCAGTTGCAGGCTCCATCCCTAGCTCTGGTTGAAGCTCCTGTGGGGAGGCAACCAATCGATGTGTCTCTCTCACACTGATGTTTCTCTCTCTGTCTCTACCCCTCCTTTCCACTCTCTCTAAAAATCAATGGAAAAATACCCTCTGGTGAGGATTAACAAAATAATATTTAAAAATCAATGGAAAAAATATCCTCTAGTGAGGATTAACACGCAATAAATAAATAAATAAATAAATAAATAAATAAAATTCAATCAAGGAGGTAAAAGACCTGTACTCAGAAAACTATATGATACTGAAGAAAGGAACTGAGGAACTGAGGAAGACACAAATAAGCAGAAGCATATACTGTGTTCATGATTGGAAGAATTAACATCATTAAAATGTTCATACTAGCCAAAGCAATCTATAGATTCACCTCAATTTTGATTAAAATACCAATGGCATATTTCACAGATCTAGAACAAATATTCCAAAAATTTATATGGAACAAACAAACAAACAAAAAAGACCCAAATAGCCTCAGCAATCTTAAGAAAGAAAAACAAAGTTGGTGGTATCACACTACCTGATACCAAACTATACTACAAGGCCACTGTAATCAAAACAGCCTGGTACTCGCATGAGAAAAGGCATATAGATCAATGGAACAGAACAAAGAGCCCAGAAATAAAACCCACACCTTTATGGTCAATTAGTATTTGACAAAGGAGGCAAGAGCATACAATGGAGTAAAGACAGTCTCTTCAATAAATGGTATTGGGAAAATTGGACAAATACATGCAAAAAATGAAACTAAACCACCTACTTACACCACACACAAGAATATACTCAAAAATGGATAAAAGACTTAAATGTAAGTCATGAAACCATAAAAATCTTAGAAGAAAACATGGGCAGTAAAACCTCAGTCATCTCTCGTAGCAATATTTTTACAGATATATTTCATAGGGTAAGGGAAACAATGGAAAAAATAAATAAAGGAAACTACATCAAACTAAAAAGCTTTGCACAGCAAAAGAAACTATCAACAAAATGAAAAGGAAAGCCACTAAATGGGAGAACATATTTGCCAATGATACATCTGATAAGGGGTTAATTTGCAAAATATATAAAGAACTTTTACAACTTACCACAAACAACCCAATTAAAAAATGGGCAAAGGACCTGAGCAGACACTTCTCCAAAGAGGACATACAGATGGCCAATAGACATGAAAAAATACTCAAAACTTCACTAGTAATAAGAGAGATGCAAATTAAAAACACAATGAGATATCTCTTCACACCAGCCAAAATAGCTGTCATCAGTAAATCAACAAACAAGTGCTGGTGAGGGTGTGAAGAAAAGGAAACCTTCATGGACTGTTGGTGAGAATGCATACTGGTGCAGCCATTGTGGAAAACAGTATGGACTTTCCTCAAAAAGTTCAAAATGATACTGCCTTTTGAACTAGTGATCCCACTTCTGGGAATATAATCTAAGAATCCCGAAGCACCAATTCAAAAGAATATATGCACCCCTATGTTCATAGCAGCATTATTTACAATAGTTCAGATCTGCAAACAGTCCAAGTGCCATCCGTAGATGAGTGGATAAAAGAGCTGTGGTACATTTACACTATGGAATGCTACTCAGCCATAAAAAAGGAAATCTTACCTTTTGTCAACAGCATGGATGGATCTGGAGGTTACTATACTAAGTGAAATAAGCCAGTCAGAGAAAGACAAATACCACATAATCTCACATATATGTGGAATCTAGTGAACAAAATAAACTGATGAACAAAATAGAAATAGAGGCATGGATACATGGAACAGACTGATAGCTGTCAGAAGGGAGGAGGGTTTGGGGACTAGATTAAAGAGTGTGAATGGATTAACAAAAAAAATATGCATAACACAAACACTGTCAACAGTGGGGTGATAACTATAGGGAAAGCGGGGGTGAGATGGAGGTGGGCAAAGGGGAAGAAAATGGGAAGGAAAAGAAACTATACTTGGGGCAATGGGCATGTCATGCTGTGTGCAGATGTTTTATTGAGCTGTACTGAAACCTGTATGGTTTTGCAAACTAATGTCACCTAATAAGTTCAATTTTTAAAAAGGCTATAACAAGAGATAATGAAGGACCCAGCAATTGCACTTCTGGTTATTTATCCAAATAAACCCAAAACACTAAATTGAAAAGACATATGCATCCATATGTTTTCTGCAGCATTATTTACAATAGCCAAGATATGGAAACAACCTAAGTGCCCATCTATATATATAAAAGCCTAAGTGACCATTACGACTGAACCACTGGAACAACCAGTCAACCAGTCGCTATGATGCCCACTGACCACCAGGGAGCAGACACTCAATGCAGGAGCTGCCCCCTGGTGGTCAGTGTGCTCCCACAGCCAACCTCCCGCAGCCCCCATCAGCCACTGGTGCTAAACCATTCATAGAGACCTGCTTCTGGGTTGGGTTTTTATATGTAGCAGAGCAGCACCCTCACTGTAATCTATTGAAAGTCAGCCCTCAACACAAGTGCTTGTCTCACTCCTGTCCTCTCCCTTCCCTGAGGGCCACCCGCCCACCACAGTGGCGGCACGGAGAGGGAAGGAGGAGCGGGGCGGCGGGGAACCACACAGTGGTGAAGTGCCCACGGCAGCAGTGGCATCCGTTCCTTCCGTGCCTGGCCTGGCAACCTTCACCTCCTTTCCAGACCCTGCTGGGGCCCTTGGGACTTGGCTGAGACAGGGAACTGGGGGTGGGCGGCAGCAGATGCAGCCCCTTTCCCAAGGGGACCAAGGGCCGGCGGCAAACCTCCTACGGTCCCTCCACCCCCCCATGCACAAATTCATGCACTGGACTTCTAGTCAATAGATAAATGGATAAAGAAGATAGATATAATACATATAATGCATATATACAATGGAATAGGACTCAGCCATAAAAAAAAATGAAACCTTGCCATCTGCAACAACATGGATGGACCTAGAGAGTATTGTGCTGAGTGAAATAAGTCAAAGAAAGACAAATGCCATATGATTTTACTGATGTGTGGAATCTGAAAAACAAAATAGAAGAACAGAAACAGAGTCATATATACAGAGAACATTTTAATGGTTGCCAGATTGGGGGGGTGCATTGGGGAACTGGGTGTAAAAGGTGAGGAGATTAAGAAGTACAAATTGGTAGTTGTAGACTAGTCTCGCGAATGTAAACTACTACATAGGGAATAGAGTCAATAGTATTATAACTATTCTAGAGGCCCGGTGCACAAAATTTGTGCACAGGGGTGTCCCTCAGCCCAGCCTGCACCTTCTCCAATCTGGGACCACTGTGGGTGACCAGGCCGGCAGGGGAGGGCAGTTGGGGGCTCCTAACCACTCACCTGCCTGCCTGCCTAATGCCCCCAACTGCCCTCTCTTGCTGGCCTGGTCGCCCACAACTGCCCTCCCCTGCCAGCTGGTTGCCCCCAACTGCCCTCCCCTGCCGGCCTGGTCGCCCACAACTGCCCTCCTCTGCTGGCCAGTTCGTCCCCAACTGCCCTCCCCTGCCGACCTGGTCATCCCCAACAGCCCTCCCCTGCCGGCCAGTTTGCCCCCAACTGCCCTCCCCTGCCGGCCTGATTGCCCCTAAGCCCCTGCCAGCCTGATCTCACCCCTAACTGCCTCTGCCTCAGCCCCCACCACCAAGGCTTTGTCTGGAAGGAAGTCAGACATCCGGAAGACGGCCAGTCGACCTGTTATAATTAGCATATTACCCTTTTATGGCATCAGGTGGGTACTAGATTTATTAGAGTGATCACTTCATAAGTTATATAAATATCTAATCACTGGGTTGTATACTTGAAACTAATATAATATTGTACATAAAGTGTAATTGAAAGATGAAATTTTTAAACTTTCTCACTATTCTGAAATTTTACCATTTCAGAAACATGTATTTGAAGCAAGGCAAAGTTTATCAAAGTAACCAATTTCATTAAAAAAAATTTCTCAAACTAGTTTCTTGGCATTTATTTGACCAAAATATCTGCTGGAAGTTGACCATCTCAGTAACCAAAAGTATTGGATTTTCATTTTGTATCTTCTTCATCAGATCAATCAAGCCTCAAAAGTGATGTATGAAATAGGGTCTCTTTTTGTGCACAAAGGAATAGGCAGTTCCTATATATTTTCTGTTTCTTTTCTTCCTCTATACTAATCTTCCTCTCTTATTACACCAATCAAACAGGCAAAACATTTACTCAGAATTGCACATGGCGCCACAGAGCCACTATTCACATATCACTGCCCTCAAAGAACTACATAGGAAGGTAGGATAGAGCTGTTTCCACTACCTGTGCCAAGCTACCAGAAAGGCTTAGGAAGGAATCAAACATCTGAAGAAGCTGACCCAATTAATTGACCAAATTTTTATATCTATCCACAGGCCTCATTATTGCTTGCTTCTTCCATCTACTCCCCATTCCATCCCAGGTAAGAAGACATTTGGCAACAAAATTCCTTTCCAATTAAAATACAACTCAACAAAAGGAAGACAAACAACCCAATTAAAAAATGGGCAGAGGACTTGAATAGACACTTCTCCAAAGAGGGCATACAAATGGCCAAGAGACATGAAAAAATGCTCAACGTCACTAATTATCAGAGAGATGCAAATTAAAACGACAATGAGGTACCACTTCACACCTGCCAGAATGGCTACCATCAATAAGTCAACAAACAACAAGTGCTGGGAAAGATGTGGAGAAAAAGGAACTCTAGTTCACTGCTGATGAAAATGCAGACTGATACAATCACCATGGAAACTAGTGTGAGATGAAAACAACAAAAAACTAAAAAAACAACAAAAAACTAAAAATGGAACTGCCATTTGACCCAATGATCCCATATTTAGAAATATATCCTAAGAAGCCTAAAACACCAATCACAAAAAATATATGCACCCCTATGTTCATAGCAGCATTATTGACAATAGCTAAGATTTGGAAACAGCCCAAGTGCCCATCAGTAGATGAATGGATAAAAAAATTGTGGTACATTCACACAATGAAACACTATGCAACTGAAAACAAAGAAGGATCTCTTACCCTTGAAGACAGCATGGAGGAACCTATAGAGTATTATGCTCAATGAAATAAGCCAGTCATAGAAAGACAAGTATCACATGATCTCACTTATATGTGCAATCTAATGAACAAAATAAACTGATGAACAAAATAGATCCAGAGACACTGAAGCATGCAACAGACTGGCATATTTCAGAGGGAAGGGCGGGGGGAGATTAACCAAAGAACTTATATGCATACTAGAGGCCCGGTGCACAAAATCGTGCACGGGTGGGGTCCAGCCAGCCAGCCCTAATTGGGCCGATCAGGCCAACTGGCCGGCCCGGGGAGGGAGGGGGGATGTGAGAGGCAGGCCAGCAGGGGGCAGGGGTGTGGGTAGTTGGCAGGCCAGCCCCACCCCCTGGTCGAACTCTGGTGGAACTCCCAGTTGAGGGGATAATTTGCATATTACCCTTTTATTATATAGGCTATGCATACCCATGGACACAGACAATAGCGCAGTGAAGGCCTGGGGAGGGGGTTAATACATGGGGAGGGGACATATGTAATACTTTCAACAATAAAGATAACTTTTTAAAAATCCATGTAGACAGTGATTGTGTTTAGCAAAATGGTTTCTGTCTTCACCTCTTCCTCCGCTCCAAACTCCTGGGTACACACCAGGTGTGAAGCCCACAGTCAAGAAGGGAGGAAATCTGGCATTGCCATATTCAGTGTGGGTGACATATAAGCCAATAAACACTGTGTAGGTTTTTTATATACATTTTTTCATTGGACTTCAAGGGATCATTACTCAATGTTATTTCTCATATTGAAGAATCTAAGACTAATGCTTTAGCTTGATTTTAAATACTGAATTTTTGCTGCTGGTATAAATAGTATGGACACAGTAAAAGTACTTGAGAGAGCCTAATGAACCATTTCTTACACCCCATTACCTTTAGTCTGATATGACTGAGAGTGCAGGCACTAATTATCCTCTCTTTCACAGACACCGACATAGATCTACAGTAGGCCTTAAACACAATTTCCCATACAACTCAACACTTCTTGCATAATACATTCCTATATTTTTCTTCTTGTTACAATTTAAACAAGAAAGACCAAGTTCTTAAATTCCTATAACTTCTCTAAATATAAAGGGCATTAACAGTTATTGATACTTCTTAACCTCCAGAGACCAAACATAACATTATACAAAACTAAAAATGAGAATTTGTTTAAAAATTATAAAAATCATATTTCACAAAAGCCTCTGTCCATGGGAAAATGGCCTAGAATGCATTTAGAATATCAAAGAACAAATATAACTTATTTCCTACCAGGATATATGAAGGATTTTTTATACTGAACTTTACTTATCAAAATATTAAGTATATACTGCAATATAATTTCTAGTGTAATGAACGTATTTTCTCCCAGCATTGCACCACTCTAACTTGTGAAAGAAATATCTACAGTTTCTGAGTCAAGAATATGCTATGACACCTATCTCAGATTTGACATAGTGAAAAACAAGAAAGAACATTACAGTGAGATAATTTAGAGACCTATAAAATATATTTGAATACAGATGGTTCTTTAAGGTAACACACACATTTATAAAGGAGAGATGTAAGGAAACAGTAAACCATCTGCTTTTTATATTTAAGCATCCTTCCATTTTACATATTGAATCGTTTTGGTAAAGATTTTAATGATAGGAAGGGAACTAAAATAAAATAAAAATGTGGAAGAGGGCATCCTGGAGCAGAAATCTCAATTGGTATGTCATAGCACACCAAATAAGTTATAGGGGCGTTCTGGTTCGCTCAAAATATTGAAGCCCTAAGGGCAGTCTGGCAGGAACCCCTTTTGTGAGATGTCTGTTCACCCCAGTGTGCAGAATAAATACTATTATTTTTCTTCTGTATGCCATAATGTAGAAAAAAGTTGGGGGGTATTGCAAGAGAAGTTTGACTCATAGGGTAACTCTTCTAAAGAAATGAGATTTTCCTTGTGGAATTTGTGTACAGAGATATGGAAAAAGTGTAAGGTTAGCAAGATTTATTTTCTGTACCATCATCATATTTCAATATAATTGAGGGAAAGGGCACAAAAACTGCATCAAGTCTACAAAATCCTTGATCCCAAGGACTATGAAGTGACAAAGCTTCAGTGTATGGTTCCCTGAGTATTCAGGCTACACAGATATACAGTCAGTCAGTTATAGATCAAAATGAACTTCATCAAATGTATGAAGTCTTCCTGACATCACAGGCACAAATTTAATAGCTCTCTCTTTTATAATCTCTTATTACTTTGTACATACTTCATAGCATGTCTTAAACAATGTATAATTAATTGCAATGTTGCAAAACATCTTTATTCTCATTCCTTCTTAGAAGAATGACTTTATCTGTGTTCTGCCCCATTCCCTGTCTACAGGAAGTCATGTTCTCTTTTGCCTATGCTGATTCTTCTGTTCTTTTTCCTTCACATGTAAACATTTAGTCTCCAACACATTTAATCAGCTCCTCCCAAACTTCACATCCCTTTCTAGATGTCATGTTATCTCTCTGCTTCTTTTCATGCGAAGTTCCTCACAATGATGCTCTACTTTCACTCTCCACATTCTAATATGCCATTTATTCCATGACTTTCTCCAATTTTCCATCCCCTGACCAGGCTATGGTCACTTATGACCCCTCACTGACAGATATTACTTGACCTGTTAAGTACTCCCTCCTTGAAATCAGGCCTTTTATTCATTCTGTTAACTATTTCCTCCTCCTTGAATCTCTTCTCACCCACAGATCCTATGAGTTCACTTCTATGAATAGCATAGGTCAACATGTCCAAAACTGCACCATTCACCTCTCCTCAAATGTTACACCCTCCTACTCTCCTATAATCCCTATTTTGGCCCAAACTGGTTTGGCTGAGTGGATAGAGCATCGGCCTGCAGACTGAAGGGTCCCAGGTTCAATTCCAGTCAAGGGCATGTACCTTGGTTGCAGGCACATCCCCAGTAGGGGGTGTGCAGGAAGCAGCTGATTGATGTTTCTCTCTCTTTGATGTTTCTAACTCTCTATCCCTCTCCTTTCCTCTCTGTAAAAAAAAAAAAAAAAAAAAAAAAAAAAAAAAAAAAAATCAATAAAATAGATGTATTTTTAAAAATCCCTATTTTGGTTAATGGCACCATGATCAGACTAATTTTCCAAGCCAGAAATTTGAAGGTTGTATATTTAAGTCATTTTTAAAATGTGTTTTGTGATTATAAGCTATAAGAAATCAATACCAAATTGCATCATAATAATTTTTAAGTAGGTGGATATTTTAAATATTGGGATATTTTACATACTCAAAAGAAGAGCTGACATCGGAAGTGAAGGAACCAGGACACCCCTGGAGACTTCTGGAGATGATTGTTTTTCTAGAGCCTAGTCATAAACATAATTCCCAGACTCAATCTATCTGTGTTCTAAGTTTCTTTCATATTCCCAATGAACGAATTTGTATTGGTCCAGCTTGAGTCATGTCACTTGTAAGTCAATCATTTATGTAGACCCCAATATTGGAAGAATTACTTTGTAACCAATATGCCAATAAGGCAATAATACCACAATATTAAAATACTACCTACAAATCAGTATCCCCATTCCACCCCACAGCCCCAAATATATATATACTAGAGGCCTGGTGCACAAAAATTTGTGCACTGGCAAGGGGGGTGTCCCTCAGCCCCACTTGTGCCCTCTCACAGTCTGGGACCCCTCGGGAGATAACAACCTGCTGGCTTAGGCCTGCTCCCGGGTGGCAGAGGGCAGGCCCAATCCCTAGGTGCCTGCCCCGCAGCCCCTGGTCGGGCTCAGAGCAGGGCAGATCAGGGGGTTGGGGCACTCCCCCTTGTCACACTCAGGGCAGGGATGATGGGGAGGTTGCGGCTCCACCCCATCACACACAGAGCAGGGCCCATGGGGGGTTAGGGCGCCGCACCCTGTCACGAACAGAGCAGGGCAGATAGGGAGGTTGTGACCCCGCCCTGTCACACACAGAGCCGCAGGGCGATCAGGTGGTTTGGGTGCTGCGCCCTGTCACGCTGCTCCAGGGGCCAGGAGGCCTCGCAGCTCCACTGATCCCAGGCCGGGAGGTCTTGCGGCTCAGCCGCTGATCCTGGTGCTGGGAGGCATATTACCCTTTTACTATATAGGATAGAGGCCTGGTGCACGGGTGGGGGCCAGCTGGTTTGCCCTGAATGGCGTCTTGGATCAGGGTGGGGGTCCCGCTTGGGTGCCTGACCAGCCTGGATGAGGGGATGATGGCTATTTGCAGCTGGTCACACCCCCTTCAGGGTGGGGGTCCCCACTGGGGTGCCTAGCCAGTCTGGGTGAGGGGCTGAGGGCCGTTTTCAGGCTGGCCGATGACTGAAGCTCCCAACTTCTCCTTTTTTTCTTTTTTTTTATTCTGGGATTTATTTACCTTCTATGGCTGCCACTGGAACTGAGAGCTGGCTTTAGCTCTGAGGCTTGGCGCCAGCTCTGAGACCTCGGCTGCTGAAAGCAGGTATCTGGGCTTTGTTTAGCTTCTATAATTGAAACACTGTTGCAACTCCAGCTCTGAGGCCCAGCTGGCTGAAAGCAGGTTTCTGGGGATTGTTTAGCTTCTATAATTGCAACATACTTGCTTAGACTGCAGCTCAGAGGCCGGCAGCGGCAGGCTGGGAACCTTGGCTTCCTCCATCACTGGAGCAAGCAAGCCTCCTGTTCACTTCAGCTGCCTGCCTGCCAGCCGCCATCTTGGTTGGCAGTTAATTTGCATATCGCCCTGATTAGCCAATGGGAAGTGTGTCAGAGGTACGGTTAATTACCATGTTTGTCTATTATTAGATAGGATTTGATAAGGTTGTGGGAAAAGTTTATAAACAGACAATTTTCAAAGCAGGAGACAAGTATCCTATATAATAAAACAGTAATATGCAAATCGACCAAAAGGCAGAACAACCAGTCACTAAAATGCGCACTGACCACCAGGGGGCAGATGCTCAATGCAGGAGCTGCCCCCTGGTGGTCAGTATGCTCCCACAGGGGGAGTGCTGCTCAGCCACAAGCTGGGCTGACAGCTGACAAGCGCAGCAGCAGTGGCAGGAGCCTCTCCCGCCTCCACGGTAGCACTAAGGATGTCCGACTGATGGCTTAGACCCGCTCCCCATGGGCCTAAGAGGAGCGGGCCTAAGCCATCAGTGGAACATCCCCCAAGGGCTCTCAGACTGCTAAAGGGCGCAGGCCGGGCTGAGGAGGACCCCCCCCCACCCCGCCAGTGCACGAATGTTGTGCACCGGGCCTCTAGTTGCCAATAAAATATAAAAAGTTGTTCAATCTCATTAGTAGTCAAAAGATGAAAATTAGTAAAACAAAGAGAATAATTTCACATTAAGCAAAATTAGGTCTAATAACACTAAATGTTGCAAAGGATAGAGGAAGTATAATAACCTAGAAATTTTTCTTGTAGGTGTTTACGCTACAGAAATTCTGCACATGTGCACATGTACACAAGGAGATATATACAAGGATACACATTGTAGTACTGTTTCTAATGAGTGAAAGCAACCAAACTATTCTCAGTAGGGAAATAAGCTATTTTTTCATGAAACAGAGTAGTATATAGTAGTGGTAGTACAGTACACAGCAGTGAAAATGAGTTAATGAGAACTGTATGTATCAGCAAGGATAAATCTTTTAAAAATAATGTTGAGAGAGAAAATCCTAAGTGATTACCTTCTACAACAGCATGAGAGGCTTACTGACCCACTTTCCAGTAAAACTGGTGAAAATTATTTAAAAGCAACCATTAGGGCCTCTTGGAAATGGTCTTAAGAGATAACAGCAAATGAAGGAACTTGAACAGATACTCAAGAAAATCTATAAAATACAGTCTATGGTATTTAAACCAAAATGCTCCCTTCCACCCACTCTCAGCTCAGTGAGGCACAGTCTCCACTCAAGGTGCTACAGCTAAGAACACAGGGCTCCCTCAGTTCCCAGCTCCCAGTTGGAGGGCTGGCTTCCCTGGAGGAGAAACCTGCCCATAGAAACCTATTGCTGAGGCTAGGTACTGGTGGAGTGTGGTCAAGAAGTAGGGGTTCCTTCTTCTACCCAGCCCCCATTCGTGGAATAGATGCTATATCCTGGTGTATGTAGTGTGCTGAGAATACTGGGAACCCGATCACCCTTGCTGCAGATCATGAGGTGGTGGGTCCATGACAGGAGAGGCAAGCCAAGGAAAATCTCAGGTTGCTGGCCCTATTCCACTGAGCACTCAGATCCTAGAGCAGGGGTGTCACTCAGAGAGGTTTTCCACTGTCCCTCTGAGCACTAGCTCAGAGATCTTGCCTGAAGGGAGAAGTGGGTCTAATCCAGCGGTTCTCAACCTGTGGGTCGCGACCCCTTTGGGGGTCGAACGACCTTTTCACAGGAGTCGCCTAAGACCATCGGAAAACATATATATAATTACATATTGTTTTTGTGATTAATCACTATGCTTTAATTATGTTCAATTTATAACAATGAAAATACATCCTGCATATCAGATATTTACATTATGATTCATAACAGTAGCAAAATTATAGTTATGAAGTAGCAACGAAGATAATTTTATGGTTGGGGGTCACCACAACATGAGGAACTGTATTATCCCTGAGCTACACCCGCCAGGGTCGGGTCATGAGGAACTGTATTAAAGGGTCGCAGAATTAGGAAGGTTGAGAACCGCTGGTCTAATCTCTTCCCAAATGAACTGACATTTGTAACAATGTGGAGAAGTTCAAACCTTAGGGTATTCTCAAGAATAATAGAGATTTTGGTGAGGTGCACTTAGAAAGAGATTAATGGAATTAAGGAAGGCTATAGGTGACAGAGATTTAAAAAAAAGAAATACATAACATAATGTCAGATAGTAATAAGTGCTATGAAAAAAAAAAACAGTAAGAGGATAGAGAATGGTAGAGGAATGGTATTTTAGATAGAATTAAGGAGGAATAATTAAGCAGAGATCTGAAGGAAATGAAAAAACAAATCATGGAGTTATCAGAAAGAAGTGTGTCCCAGATAGAGGAAACATCAAGAGCAAAGGCCCTGAGACTGGGACATGCTTATAGATTTGGAGAATAGCCTAGAGAACAGTGGGTGAAGTGCAGTGAATGAGGTAGAATGCAGAAATAAGGTTCCAGAGGTAGATAGGTGCCAGATTACACAGTGCTCTACAGGCAAGGTAATACTTTTGGGTTGTATTCAAAAAAATAGTTGAAGAGTTCTGAGCAGGGCAATGTTGTATCTGATTGCCAATTACAAAGAAAAAGATTTGTCTGGTTATAGACTATATACTGTAAGAGGCAACAGTAGGAAAAGGGAGAGAAATTAATAAACTATAGTAACATTATAAAAAAGACATGCTATCTTTGATTATAACCAGTAACAGAGAGATGGTTAAATGAATTATAGTAAAACCATAATGAATTATGATACAGCCATTAGAAATAATATAAAAGAATATATAAGAACATAGAAAAATATTTATATTAAATGTAAAGAAGGTTATAATAGTAGACTATTATCTGAGTCATCAAGTTTACTCCCATATATAACATGATACTATTTTATAAAAATATTACATGCATGCATTATTAAAGCTGAAAAACCTTAGAGCTCACGTAGTCTACTAAAACCAAAAAAGTTACAGGGCTTAACTGAGAGCAAAAGCTAGATCATAAATCTGATTCTTAACCTAATGCTCATTCTACCTTACCCCTGGTCTCTCTATTATTATCTTGGCTCTCACAAGTGCTTCTACTTCTACTAGTTGGGCACTGAAATGGGAAATTAGAAGTGCCTAGCAGGGTCTTTATTTTATTCATAACATATTATAAATCTGCTAAAAGCTAGATTTTTAAAATTAATCTATGGTAGCCTGAAGCCCTGTCCAAATAAGAAAGGTAGGTGGGAGGGGATAACCTCAAAATTAGATTTTTTTCCCCAGGACTCTTCACATGAATCAATCCATTGACTTTAAATAAATACATCAGCACATATTATTAAAATAGTTGTCGTCACTGATTCTTTTTTCTAATAATGGTTAGGAATTTGTCAAGGAAATAACATTCTTGGGCAGCAAAACATGTTCTGCAACACCAATAACCATTTTTCCTTTGAATATGCAGATTTCCCTGGCTATGATTTTATGTTAGACCAAGAGGGCCAGAAAGCTCCTTCTAGAAACCAAACATTCTATAACGCAGCCCTTCATTATCTGACCTAAAATTAAGACACACACGTACATACACACCACCTTTTAACTAATCATTAATTACTTGAATGCAGCCAGTATTATGTGAGGAAATGTATTACTTTCATCTTAATTTTTTAAAAAAACACAAATCTGATGTTAAAACTGGCAAGAAGATACATGCATTTATATCATTAGACTCCTTCAGAGAATTAGAAAAGAGATTCATTTTCCCTATGGTTTGGAATGGTAAGGAGGGCAGAAAATGAAAAAATGGGGGTCTCTCCTGGAAGTTTTTTGCAGGAGAGAAAAAATATTTCTTAATTCAGAGATTATTTTTATTTCTGTAAGCTGTTACCTAAATATTGAAAAGTAAAATTCAGGTGAGGTCTTATTAAGTGCTAATAAAGTCTATTTGAAATTTAAAATCTTTGTATTGTATTTGCTATAAAGACATTAAAGTTACCTGAATTTGTATACTAAATTAGATCAAATAGAAAGTATTTATCACAGGTATAGAGTGCGTGAACAATAAAATCTATAAGAGACAATGTTTATAAATATGGGGGAAAGTTGCCTCAATATTTTTATACTCTTATGTGCATTATTTTTCATATATTAAAGCTGCCCAAGTATAGAAAAATACAGAACTTCAATAACAGTTACCAGCATGATTTGCTTTTATTACCTTTGTGTTCAAGACCCTTGTTTCCCCTTGTAGCATGTCAAATTGCCCCCAAAACCATATTATACAGCAGAGAAATGTTGTTCACACTTCACTGGCTATTGATTTACTTTATTTATTGGCACAAAATCAGCTTGAGATAAACATTTTGTCCCCCATTTCCACTATTGTAAGTGGTACACTTCATTGCAAGATAGGTAAGCCCAAATGTGCAGGGTCACAATTCGACATGGCTTTCTAATCAATGTGTGAAAAATTATCTAATGAATAATAGGTTGCACATTTCCACAAACAAATTAACCAGGGTGAGACTGAAACTAATGATTATATTTATCTAATGTAATTTCACATCTGTTACTAGGGGTAGTAATTTTTTTTCTCTTTCATCCATGCTGTCCTCAAAATTACAACTTAGCTTTTCAGATATAGTTATAGGACATCAGTTTAAGTAGAAAATAGACAATTTTGTGAAATGTTTCTTTTGTCTTTGAATGCCAGCAGCCCTGAGAAATATAATTCTATTTTATAAAACCTGGGAATTCAAGCCCTTCTTGATCATTACCTTTGTTGTGCTTTTAAGTACTGCCTTAATTAGTGGGCTTAATTTTAGAGCCTATGGGACAAATTCCATCATTCAGACTCATAAAGAGCAAAATGACCCCATTTTACTACTGTTAAGATGATTCTTAATTTTATCTGTCCTTATAATATTTATCCCAATTTATAATGTAGAATGTTTTAAAATGTAAAATCAGTTCCCAACTTAGGAAAAAAGTTAAATACTAACATTTTATTTGGAATTTAGGGCACTAAGACTCCCAGGCAAGCCCACAGACGTCTAGTCCATCCACATGCAACTTTGTCATAGAAGCTATCCATAACTGGCATCATATTTCTATGGAAAAGAGCATTCACAGTTTAAACCAAAAATATGTATTTCTCAGATATGGCTTGCCACCTGCCAGGGAGTCTGGAGAGTCTCTTACTTATCTGTACTGATTCAGGCACCAATAGCTAGGGGAAGAGGCCTAAAGGGTGAGTTTGAGGTTAAAAAAAAAAAGTAATTTCACATGGAAAAGAGGTGAGAAGCTCTAGAGGCAGGAGTGATTTGTTGAAGTACATACCAGGGATATTTCTTGGCCCTACACTTGTTCCCTAGTCAGTTAGACCTCAGCCTAATTCTAAAACCAAATCCTCTAATTTTAATAAAAAGTTCCAGTGATTTGTACTCCAAGGTTTCAATTATTAAAAATTAGACTGATAGTCAGGTAGGGATCTAATTGAAGAGTTCCCTGATAAATTTTCACTTTGGTTCACTATGGACAAAAAAATAGAAAACAGACAGATCTTTTGATCCTTGGAAGAAAAAAACAGCCCTTTAAGGCAATGGTTTTCAACATTTGAGTTCTCAAACTTTCTTGGTCCCTTAAAAATTGCTGAGAACCTCAAAGAGCTTTTGTTTATAGGTTATATCAATATTTGTGCTATTAGGAATTAAAACTGAAAAACTCAGTATTTATTAATTCACTTTAAAACAAAAAATAAATCCATTTTATGTTAACATAACATAGTTTATAAAAATAAATGTATTTTTCAAAAAAAAATTAGTGAGAAGACTTTTTTTTTTAAATGTTTTTGTTGATTTTAGAGATAGAGGAAGGGAGAGGGAGAGAGAGATAGAAACATCAATCAGCTGCCTCCTGCACACCCATCACTAGAGACTGAGCCTGAAACCCAGGCGTGTGCCCTGATGAGGAATCGAACCGGTGACCTATTGGTGCATGGGACAACACTCAATCCACTGGGCGACACTGGCCGCATGAGAAGACTGTGTTAATAGAAGTCAACTGAATTCTCTCATAAATGAACCTGTCTTCAATTTGTCATGATATGTTGTTTTGACTGAAGTAAATGAAAAACTGTCCCCAGTCAGATATGTAGTGGAAACGGTTAATAGTCATTTGGATAATTATGGATATTCTGCTTTGATTAAAAAAGAGATGGTTTCTTAAAAGTTAGTTGGAATATGAAATCTGATATCAATGAAATTTTCATACATTCTTAAATTAAAAAGTGTTTTATGAGTGCACTTTGAATGGATCTTCTAACTTGCGTGATTTTGTACCACCATGTACTAATCATTTGGAAAATATTGGTTTGGAAAAAATGTAGATCTTTCAAATGTTGACACACTTTATTATACAATATTTAAATATCACATTCATCAATTCACCACCAATTTCATCAGGAAAGTCTTTAAATTACTGAAAAATTGTCGAGCTCACAGTGATGGATACAAGTCTTCCAAAGTTCTAGTTTTCACTTGAGAGGCCGAATTTTTATTATTGGCAACAAATACTACCAGTTGTTTTCCTTAAACTTTCCTTGATCAATTCTTTAGAAAATGTCTGCCAAATACATACCCAATTCTAAATACCCATAGTTTTTCAATTGTTCTCTCAGGTAAAAATAGTATTCATTCAAAAACGCAGCTAGGTCAGCTCATAACACAATCACACAAGTGCTTTTCCTCAAGAGACATCATACTTGAATATATAGGCAAAAGTGCTCTCTGCATGATTCCAATTTCATCACCCAAAATATTAAAAAGACATTTACTCAAGAGTTGAGATCTAATACAATTATCCAAAATGTTCTTAGGTATTCATCAAAAATGTTCTTAATTTTTTTCTTTTTCTTTTTTTCTGTAAGAATATAGCGACTACTAGGTACAGTTTGGTGTCAACGTACTGATTTACTCTAAAACAAAAATGGTTTTATCCACCATTGCTTTTGCACCATCAGACCAAATTTCAACACAGTGAAAAAGGTAAATTACATCGTAGTCTTATGATGAAAAAGATTATAACTTCCCAGACATACGAAAAGGGGACCCGAGATATCTGCAGATTACCTTTTAAGAAGTACTGCTATAAAGAGACTACAATTCTGTATGTATGAAGGGAAATGGTGACTGAGGGAAAAAGACAAACTCTTTCTAAAAAACAAACCAAAATATTGAAGAAAATTCATATTGAATATAAATGAATGTTTAATTCATTTGGCTTTCCTTATAGTTTGACTAATTTTAGATAGTTACTTCATTCAGTTCTCTATCTTGCTTCTGGCCCTGATCTGAGTTTGGCAAGAATCCTGGTTCCAGCAATTTCACTAATATGAAACTGGGCAATGACTTAACCTCTCTGAGATTATCTCCCTAACTATAAAACAGAAATATAACTAACTCACAGATACATTGTGAGAATAAAATTATGTGAAACTACATTTGTGAAAGTACCTAGCTCAGCACCTAGCAAACAGGAAATGGCAAGCACACGTATAAGCATTTGGTATGGGGCTACTATACATCTTTTCTTCCTTCCTTTGATAACTATATCCCACATTGCCTCTGCAGAATGCTCTGCCCAATTCTCAGTCCATATGTTTGGATGAAGCTTCAGACCTAGATTTACTGGCCTGAGCCTAAACAATCGGTACCTTATTTCCCTCAGCATATTCACTTAAAACAAGATAACCACATATTTCAGTCAGAGCCAAAGAGACTCAAACTATTGCTGGGAAACCTGGGGAAAGTCTCTCTTTTCCATGACAATTGAACCTGGTAAGATGCAGACAGGAGCTGCTACAGCCAATCAGAACCACAGGGAAGAACCTGCCTGAGAACATAACCCAAACAGCAGTGTCCAAGCTGAGTGATACAGAAGGAAAAACTAGGTTTTGCAAACTATGGTTGAATTCTAATCAAGTAATGCCTGAAGCCAACCTGGCCTTTGGAATTATGTAAGTCAATAAATATCCTTTTTTCCCTTAGTTTGGGTTGAACTTCATGACATTACATTAGGAAGAGTCAAGTCTGATGTAGTATTATCTTCTTTTCCATAAGGCGCAACCTAGATTTGCATAGACAATTATGATTCAATGCTAACATTACTGATGAGTGCTAAAGTATAATGCCAAAGTCTGTCCTTACATCTTTGGAATTCCTATGGCCTTAAGTCAGTGGTTCTCAACCTGTGGGTCGCGACCCCTTTGGCGGTTGAACAACCCTTTCACAGGGGTCGCCTAAGACCATCCTGCATATCAGATATTTACATTACAATTCATAACAGTAGCAACATTACAGTTATGAAGTAGCAACAAAATAATTTTATGGTTGGGTCACAACATGAGGAACTGTATTTAAAGGTCCAGAAGGTTGAGAACCACTGCCTTAAGTGAACCACAAATCCAGGTTTTCAAAGCATTTGGATAATATTTAGGTCAGGCATTCATGAAAAAGAAATCATATAGTAATTGCAAACCTAGAGACTCTACATATCTAAGTATGTGTAAATATAGTAATGAGGGACCCTCAAGCTATTACCAATATTTCTAAAAACACTAAAATTAGTTGCATATGTTCCCTTAATGAAGTCAAGTAAACCACAAATTTATTTACTCTTGGCAGAAACTATGTCTACACTATGCAGTTAACAGTGGTTATCTCTTGCTAATCAGAAGCTCTTTCACTGTCAGATATACAACTAGCTAGTTAATATCCTTGACTCATTTTCCAAATGAGAAAATTATTTAATAAATACTACATGATAGATAAAATCTTCCAAAACACAGGGCCCCACAGTTGAAAGAGGGTGAAAAAGGAAAAAGAAAAGAAAAAGGACCTTGGCACTTGATGATGAAAAGAACCGTAAACACTAATGTAAGAGGCTGGCCCTCTTTATGGGGGGTGGGAGGAGATGGGGAAGGCATAACCCAATAAAGTGTATGGTGGTTTTTAGGGCACTATGCTTCAGGGTCAAAATATATTAATCACAATCTGATTAACATTTTGGTATAAATTTGGCTTACTCAACAAGTAACTATCAAGAGTTTACAATGGCACTGAATGGTGAAAAGTAATATAAAAGACCAAGAGAAGTTCCTCAAGGAACTAAGAATATAGTGGTTATGCTCCCTTATTGCTCTATAACATTCGATAATGAGTTCTCTTGGGGCATTCTTCTTCCTCATGCTTCCAGGTATAACTCAAGTGATATCTTCTACACAGCCTAATCCTAAAGAAAAAGTAAGATTCCTATGCCAGAATGTACCAATGAATTTTCATAGGGTATCCTGATCTTGACCATGGAGGAATTAAAATCACTGATCTAAGTATTAAACTTTACCAATCTGCTCAAATCACTCTTCAAATTAACATACTAAAAATAATGACCCTTGGTACAGCTATACAATGGAATACTACCTAGCAAGAAAATAGGGACATATATGCCACAACATGGTTGAATCTCAAAACCTTTGTACTAAGTGAAAGAAGCCAAATGCAAAGGCTACATACTAGATGTTTGGTATTCTGGAAAAGGCAAAACTATAATGCCCAGATATCACTTCAAGCCCAGATGGGCTGGGAGAAATTTGAGTGCAGGGGTGAAAATGCTATAAAACTGATTGTGATGCTGCTTAACCAAATATGTAAATTTACTAAATATTAATGAATTTTTTTTTATGTCTTAAGAGACAACTGCAATATACAGACTTTGTTCAGACCTGATTCTAACATACTAACTCTAAAAAGACATTTCAAGCCGAAACCGGTTTGGCTCAGTGGATAGAGCATTGGCCTGCGGATTGGTAAAGTTTAATACTTAGATCAGTGATTTTAATTCCTCCATGGTCAAGATCAGGATACCCTATGAAAATTCATTGGTACATTCTGGCATAGGAATCTTACTTTTTCTTTAGGATTAGGCTGTGTAGAAGATATCACTTGAGTTATACCTGGAAGCATGAGGAAGAAGAATGCCCCAAGAGAACATGTACCTGGGTTGCAGGCACATCCCCGGTGGGAGATGTGCAGGAGGCGGCTGATCGATGTTTCTCTCTCATCGATGTTTCTAACTCTCTATCTCTCTCCCTTCTTCTCTGTGAGAAATCAATAAAATATATTTTAAAAAAATAAAAATAAAAAAAATAAAAAGACATTTCAAGATAGTCAAAGAAATTTGATTATGAACTAGATGATACCAAAAAAATTAAATTCTTAGGGGTATAAATGGCATTTGTTCATATTTTTAGAATCCATATTGAAACATGTGCAATGTCTGAGATATGTTTTACTACACTAAAACAGAGAAAAAAGATGGAAAAAATAAATGAAGCAAATGGAATAAAAATTTTAATTATTAAATCTGAGTGATGGGTATAAAGGAGTTCATTGTATAACTAAAAAATATTTTTTTAATCCTTACCCGAGGATATTTTTTCCATTGATTTTGTTTTTTTAGAGAGAGTGGGAGGGAGGGAGGGAAGAATGGGGGAAAGAGAGAAAAACATCGATGTCAGAGAGACACATTGATGGGTTGCCTCCCCCAAGTGCCCCGACCGAGGGCCAGGTAGTAAGCCTGTAACTGAGGTATGAGTCCTTGACTGGGAATTGAATCCAAGACCCTTTGGTCTGTGGGCCAACACTAATCACTGAGCAAACACATCAGGGCTTTTTTAAATATATACATAATTTAGGGCTCTTAAGTAATATAATCCTTCAGAGAGTTACTTAAATGTTAGCTTTTTTAAAAAACTGATTTCAGAGAGGAAGGGAGAGGGAGGGAAAGAGAGAGAGAGAACCATCAATGATGAGAACCATGGATTGACTGCCTCCTGCACGCCCCCTAGTGGGCATGGAGCCTGCAACCGGACATGTGCCCTGATCGGGAATCAAACCGTGATCTCCTGGTTTATAAGTGGAAGCTAGCCACACTGGCCAGGCTCATTGTACTATTTTCTCTGTATTTGTATATGTTTGAAATTATTTTTAAAATTTTAAAAATTAATGGCTACAATCATACTCTCTCACAGTGAATGATGTAAACCAAACCAATCAATTGTGAGTCCCCAATATTGCCAGCAACTAAGATACATTGGTATCATTTTAATTTCATTTCAGTTTTTAAAATTATTTTAAGTAACTATAATAAAAACTAATTCGTTACTTTTAAGTCACCATTTGAAATGTCAAAAAACCACTCTGTTGAGGGGGAGCAGGGGACAGGAGTATATATGTAATTTTTTTCCCCCTAATAGCTCAATTGAGTCTCTTATTATATACTTGACACTGCCCAGGTCATGAAATAAATCCATCAGCAAGTATTATCAGTAACTAGCCAGTGATAATGCCTGGCACCGGTGCAA
The DNA here is from genome assembly GCF_014108235.1 of Myotis myotis. NCBI lineage: Eukaryota > Metazoa > Chordata > Mammalia > Chiroptera > Vespertilionidae > Myotis > Myotis myotis. The sequence continues at coordinate 41,869,225 of NW_023416357.1, forward strand.
TGTATTCAAGCCTTTTCAACAGCTTTTCCTTTGTGCACATCTGCAAGCTCTCTATGCACATCTGCATACAGAATCCACAGCCATGATTTGCATTATAATTAATGTAACAGCACATCTGACCAGGTCTGCAAGGTTTTGATATATAACCGTTTTTTAGGTCTACAGGGATCTGAGGATGCTCTGGAGAGAAAATACAGCTAATTTCAGATCATCACTGGACAAGTTATAAGTGTTAAAACACTTGTTTTTCTGAAACAGCTATGACATAGCTGAAGGAAAATCTTAGTGTGCATGTAACACACACACACACACATACATCTGCTTAAAATCATGGGTGTTCCCCTCCTGCACTTATCACCACATCCATCATATATCCACTCTAAATGATAAAGATGTAACCACAAATTTACATATGGATCCAATTTAAAATCTTACATAAAAAGCATTCTTTGGCTACCATTGACAGAGAAAATCACTGAAGCGTGGATTCAAGTCGTGGTATACAGCAAGTACATAATTATTAAATCTGAACTGTATATCCCTCTCATTTTATAGCCTTGGTAGTTAAAACCTTCCTCTCATAGCCCCCTTACTCCCATGTAAACATTTTTTACTTTGAAATCTAGATAGAATTCTATGGGTAGGTAAGTTCTTACTTACATGCATTTCTTCAAAGGCCCTCAGGAGTATTCACTGTCCACTTACATTGTTCAATTCCACAGCTACAGCACAGAGTGAAATGCCATGGAAGCAGGTCAACTTGGTTCTATATCTCCTTATCCTAGAATGCTACGAATCACAACTGTCCAATAAAACTTTTTGTAATGATACCCAATATAGAAGCCACTAGCCACATTGTGGTTTTTAAGTGCTTAAAAATGCAGCTATTATAACTGAGGAACTGAACTTTAAATTTTATTTAACTTAAATATCCACATGTAGCTAGCAGTTACCCTATTGGAATATGGAGTTGTAAGTAAAAGACTTTCTTTTATTATGTTTTTACTCAAGACAACTGTTACATACAAAAGTTTCTTTAAAATAATTATCTCTCGCCCAGCAGGTAATTGAGCGTCAACCTATAAACCAGGAAGTTCCATTCCCAGTCATGGCACAAGCCTGGGTTGTGGCTCAGTCCCCAGTGCGGGGCAAGCAAGAGGCAGCTGATCAATGATTCTCTCTCATCACTGATGTTTCTATCTCTCTCTCCCTCTCCCTTCCTCTCTAAAATCAATAAAAATATATTTTAAAAAAGTAAAATAATTTTCTCACACACACACACAATTAATCAAATCTTCACAGTGCTTAACTGAGTAATTAGGTTATGAAGTCAGACATTCAAATGTATTTTGAATAAATATATGGGTTTGTATTAAGAATTTTTTACAATAAACAGGTAACTTTTGTAATCAGAAAAAGCTATAAACTAATACTTTAGTCATTAAAACTCTATACATGAAGATATATACACAGAAGCAAAATACAAAATATGATCTATTTTTGGTCACAAATATTTAAAAATTAAATAGGCATGTGTATAAAGATTGGAAGGGACCATAAACCAATGAAAATAATCAGATAAAGGAAGGGATTATAAGTAGAATTCATTCATGTTGAGTTGCATTAATGTTTATATATAAGTAAAGCTTTAGAAAAATAAAATACGGTTGAAGAACAGCAAGATCTAAATGACTGAACATAGAAATAATCTCATAAAACCCGAATGTTGACAGATGACTACCCTATATCAGCACCAACCTAGAGGGCTAAGGATAAGGAAACTAAAAAGAACTCAAGTTGTATGCTGTGGGGGAAGATGTAACTAGAATTGAGTAAACCATGACTGAGAGAAAGGGGGGAAATAAAGAACTTATAAATGAGAATAAGCGAGCTAATGGGTGTCAATGCTAATATTCAGCCAGTAAGACTTCAGATTATTTCAAGGCTGTTCCCTGAGAGGCTAGGAAGGCTCAACATTGCTTTTTATGTGCAATGCATTCCTGAGATTAGCATCAATTCACTTAATTCACCTGGACAGCTTCAGTGACTCAAACAGTGGTTCTCTAACTTCAAAATGAGATTCCCAAAACCCACCCTTACAGACTGAGAAATACTGATTTTTCAAAATAACATGCTTTAAATATCTGGGATAGAAAAAGGAGTAAACACCCCCTGATATTCTTTACAAATAAAATCTATCTTCTATTTAATAAAGGAAACTAAACAAGTTTTTGATAACTTGGGAAACCCTAAAACCTCTGACCATAGTCCCTTATCTTTTCATAGATTTTAGGAAAGAAAGGAGAATAGAAAAGTTGTTTTAAACATGTGAAGAACTGTCAAGTAATAAAGGATGCAGACTTGTTTTGTGGGACATCAAGGATAAGCCAGAGGGGGGATGGTTTCAGTTTGATACAATAATGTTTTAAAAGAAATGGAATACTTTATAAGGTGGTAAGCTTCCTATTTCTTGATGATATCTAAGCTGATGTTAAATGATCATTTGGTCCATAATTTGTGTGAATAATTTAACCAGCAATAACAAGAGTAGCTGACCAGTAACCTTCCTTCCTATCTTGATACATCCTACCTAACACCTAATATATAGAATGCACTACTGTTACAAAAGAGAATTCAAAGTTCATATGAAAGTATTTTATTTTACATATTGCTGGGAGCCGGTCCATGCAACTTGCTGTTTCAAGGGTCCTGGCATATATGGCATACTGTTCTTAATATGTTTGCTCACCTTCTTGGCACTATGTGTTTTAACCAAGGTCTCTGAGAAAGGTTGTTTCCCCAGGTAGGGATTTTCCCCTGAAGTTAGGGAGGGAATAAAACTTCTTAACTAAGTGCCGGGCGGGTAATTAATCACTTTAACTACGAACAATCATGCTTAAGCTACATAATCTTTACTCCCTGGAATGGAGATAAGAAACGCCCTAACCTTTGTAATAGAGATTGATAGGATTGAATCAACTGGTATAAATACAGATGTAACAAGACAGCAAGACACAGAACTTAGAATACAGAACTCAGAACACAGAATGAAGAAGACAGAACTCAGAAGAAGGAACCTACACAGACAGAAGAACTTCTCTGGAGAGAACATGGCAAAAGATCCTGCACTGAACCTGACTACAGAAATTGGCAAGAGAACCTGACTAGAACCTGGTGACAGAACCTGGCTGGAGAATCTAGCAAGGGAACATGGCTACAGAACCTGGCTGGAGATCCTAAGCAGAACCTCTCTGGAGATCCAGACCAGAACTTGGCTGGAGATCCTGGCTGGAGATCCTGGCTAGGCTGCTGATCAACTGAACACTGTCTCCGTGTCCTTCCTTCTTCGCCGACTCCATCCACACCTTTGGGGACCCCTGGACCTGCTGGGGTTGGACCCCGGCAACATATAATTGCTTCAGTGTTTCATGACAATTAGATAAGTAACTCATATCAATAGGATTTTTTTTTTTTTTTTACTTTTACACTGCAAATATTGTACTCTCTCACTTTTCTGGTACCTAAAAGCAAAGTCAATGTTGTCCTTTCTCCTCATTACCACCTCAGTATAATTTATTCAACAAATATTTTTTGCCATCTAATAAATGTCAGATACATGAATCCAGGCTAGGGAATAGCTAAACTAATCCTCAATACACACAAGTTAATAGACAAAAGTCCTGGATCTGATTCTCCCCAAATTCGGGTTTCACGGTCTCAACCTACTCCTATGCTCCAGGTCATACTTTCTTGTATAATACCCAAAGAAGCCTCCATTATTCCTCTTCCACCCCTCCCCTCCAATTACCTGAGGGATGCATGGGCAACTTGTCCAGCTGTTGCTTTTCCCCAGCCCTGACCCCAACTCCACATGTTCTTGAGGCAGCAGAAATTTGGGGCCAGAAGGATGAGGATTGCCTGTCTAGAGGAAACAATGGAATTACCAAAGGGAAGGACTCTGGAACTTCAAAGCAGAGGAATAAAGACAGGGAAGAAAAAGAGGTGAGGTTGCAATGGGAGGAGAGGACTACTTTAAAGCCAGGAGGCAGTTAAAGGCCGAAGTAACTGGAACCCAGGGTTTTGCCTCGAAGAAGCCAACAATACAGAAGGTGCCTCTGTGTACTCAGAAGTATTTAGGCAATTAATCTCCAAGGGAAAATGTAAAATCTTGGTTACTCTAAAAAAAGCTGATATTTGAAGATGAACACTGAAGAAGGGAAGAAATTACAACTGGTACTTTGTTATTGTGAAATATGTTCAACAAACAAAAGAATATATATACCATTTGAAGAAAATTAAAAAGCACCTGTGTTCCCACCTACCAAATGAATATTTTTCTTTACTCCTCTTTCTCCAACTCTTAGAGCATCCTAAATAACTGAGGTATATTTATTTGGAAGGCCAGTATCAAGTGTGATATAATTTCCTTAAATTTCAGATTGCCCCTTTGAAAACACTCTATCTCCAACATCATTCTTACTTGTCTCCTAATGTTTAAGTTTTTTTAAACAGATTAAGATACAATCTTTTTACACTAAAATTAAAGGATTTTAAATAGATGAGTTAGCATATTGCTTTAAATCTATTCAGTCAAACTGTAAATGATACCAGTTAATTTCCTATTTTGGTTGGGTAAAAGGATTTGAAAGAGAAGGTCTTGACTCTAAAAATGCCAGAGGAGGAAAGAAAGCTGAAAACTTCACATACTTCAACAGTTTCCCCTGGGCTTGAACTAACTGCCTTCATCCATACATAAAAAAGAGGTTATGAGCAGTGATTCTTCCTGGTCTGTGCACACAAGCTCACCTGGACACACACTAGGCTGCCCGCCCGTTCTCTTCATTCTCTCATGTAGTCATAAACACCTGGCATTGCCTTGGCAACTGAATAAATTTGCTAATACTGCCCACACTAGTTTTCCAGTTATCTTGCTAACTTTATACACATAACTCCTAGTACTATTTGAATCCAATCAATTCAACCAAAATTTACTGAGTTTTTCCTACCGGGGAATATGTCTAGGTTATCTGTTTTCTCTCTGATTTCTCCTTTCCAGTCAAATCCATGGGATAACCATACTTTACTGGATGACAGATAAACCCCATGTCACTAAAGATTTAAGGAGAGAGATAAGAATTCCTTTGCACAACCATATTTGTTTATGGAAAGTTAAATTATTGCATTTTCCAGTCTTTCTTTCCTATTCTGGAAAATAAATTCAATACAGCCCCAAATCCTTCCCTGTGTCCTATCACAGGAAGTTATAGTTGTTGTCAGTGGCAGCAACTCTTGAGCAGAGCACTGGTGTTTTGTGTTTACCTCTTGAGCACCTTAATACAATGCTGGCTTGACTCAAAATCAGATCCCCTTCTCCCAAATAAAAGAACAATTATATTTAAAAGAAACAGATTAGACAAAAACCTGCCCATGCATCTGATTAACAGGCATTTTTTAAATTGACTTGTCCCATGCTAGTCAGCCATATAAAATTGTAACATTATCAGAAATTGTTAGCATTGAGAAAAAACTTTAAATATTATATAAGGAAATAGAAGCTCACAGCTGCTAAATGACTGGATCAAAGTAATACAGTCAGATGATGACTGACCAAGGGTTATTATGTTTTCCAAACCATGCTGCATTTCTTCATGGTCCCCAGCTATAGCAGAATAGGCACAGGGTAAGGAATGTTCTACAACAAAAAGGAAAAATACCTATTTCCCTGAAAGCAGCAATCTCCTAATCTATGCCCAAGGCCATCCCAACCAGAACCTTAAGGTCCTGCTTTGGAGCTCTGCCTAAGGAGAAAATTATCATCATAACTCTTCAAATCTTAAATGCCTCATGACATACAACCATTGCTCAGGAAGCCACTAGGTTTAAATGAAAATGAAGCTCTTATGCCTACCAATAGGGAAATCTAAGATGGCTGGTTTCCTGGCAATCATGTGCTCCTCCCTCTATTGTGGGAAACAATCCAGTCACTGGAGTTTCTAAGAGTGGCATATTAACTTTCCCAAGACACCAGGGCATAATTTACTAAATTACCTTTTTGAAGACACTACATGGTACCCCAGTTCTTTGGGAAAGGTAATTAGCCTCCCATGGGTGACGGTTTACTCCCCAAGTGAGCACTGTGCTCACCATAGGATGAGGATGGTCTCTTTATGAGAATAAAAATACCAGTTTGCTTGTTGTCAGGAGTGATTTGTGTATTTTTCACCTTATTATTCATGTAAGCCCTATAATATACTTTAAAATTGATAACTTCTCCCCACATATGATAACAGACAAGTAGCAAATACAATAAGCTAGGAGCTTTAACACCCACACATCTGACCTAAATTCAACTAATAAACATCTATTGAGCACCTACTATATGACAGAGTCCATGCTAGATGTTGGGGAATTATGTTGCTACAATTTATCCATTTGGGGAATATCCATGATCCTATAACACTACCCAGATTATGAATGACTATTAATGTATGGCAAATGGTCCAGAATGGCTTGTCCTGCTCACTGGAGACCTGAATTTGATCAATGGCTCTAAATTTAAGAGGATAGTGGATAATTTAGTAATGCCATAAACACACCAGATATACTTTATCGATTTGAAAATAAGACCTACAAGCAAAGATCAAAAGAATTCTAATAAAATGGAGAAGAAAATCTTAAAGGGTGACATTGCTATCTTGTAAGGTCCAGTTCCTTCCGGAAGCCTTGCTCAGGAATTCTATCCCCAATGATGTTTCTTTGAATTCCCACTGCATTTATGATATGGATCAGAATACTCAGCATTTGATCAAACCATTAAAAGCTGCCTTCTGTAGTTTTCTTTTAAAAATATACTTGTTTTGTCTCCCCAATTATATGGTAGGCTTCCCAAGAGCTTGGATGTAATCTACTTCTCTGGAACTCCACTACACACACAAAAAAAGTTGACTTATAAGTATAAAAAACATGGTAAATAAGGGAACTAATAGTATTTATTGAAGAGAAAATAAAATTGTGGCAGAGATATTTTCTACTGACTGAATATCCATGTTCTCCCCTACATTTGCCAGCCCTCTTGCAATTGGGGAAAGCCTAGTTTTTGCTTATTGGACCATAGAAATTTCTGGGTCAAAGCAGTAGAGCCAATTCATAACCATTCAGCTCTTTCTTTTCCTTCCTCAAAGACAATGAAAACCCTATACTGAGGTGGTCGAGCCACAAAATGAAAACAGTTTATATCACTAAGTCACTGCATGAAAGGAAACTGTTCTGGACAATCACTTCACTCACAGTGGAATTTCTATGAGCAAGAAATAAACCTTGATTATGTTAAGCCAGAGATATGAGGTTTATCTGGTATCACAGCATAGGCTGGTATTATAATAACTGATATAAATATGAATAAAGACAAAAAAGAAAAATTATTTCAGTAGTAAGAGATGTGACGAAAACCCCCTAATGATGCAAGACTATATAGAAGGAAGAGCAAGAAGCAGACTAGGCTCAATAAAAGAAAGGACTTTCTGGTAGTTGGGCCAATAACAGAGATTTGTCTTGTGTTCAATCAGAATCTTCAAGTCCACTTAGCAAGAAAAAAAGGGACAGGGAATTTGAACTAGGTGATTTCAAAGATAGTTTCAAATGCTAAGATTTTATGATTCTGATTGACAGAGTAGGTTTCTAACATGTGGAGGACATAAAAATGAGAAATAGCTTATCCTGAGTTGTGACTATTTAATATTATACAGAAGCAATATTAAGAGATCCCCCTATAAATTCTTCCAGAGACAGATGAGAAACACATATGAAATACCAAGGAATTCAAGGATCCTCTCCCTGTGGATAGAGTCAAACCATCCCCTTTCCATATACAATGCCACTCCCCTCAAAATACTCTCAGGGCTAGCTCCCAAGTTTCTTGCCACCTCAACTCAGAGTTTGTGTCATAAGGAGACAACTGCATTAATAAAGATTCTGCACGCAATAAAGAGCCTTCTCACTGACAAACTAGAACTATCTTGAATTAACCTCTGAGGGTAAAGTTCAGGAGGTGAGGAATGTTTCTAGACTTGAAACTATATTTAATTTTATCAAGTTCCATCAAAAAGAACCTGTCTTGATTATATTACAAGGGTAGATAGTTAAATTTCTAATTAAGGGAAATATTTTAGCTTTTATCCCTGAAAATATTTTAAGACTAAGAGCAATGTCTACATGTCACATACACAATGGTATGCTAAAAGATCTGAAGATCTTTAAAATTATCTTAAAGAATAATGTGACCCTGGACAAGCTCCTTAGCCTCTATGAGTCTCAATTTCTTCATCTGTAATATAGGGAATATAATATCTACTTCATAAAAGTGCTATGATTTAAATGAGATAATGTGCTCTATAAACTGAAAAATGAAGTTCAAATGTAAGCTACTGGAGGAAAAGTAATAAATACCCTCTGAAAATGTTATTTCTGAAATCAGTGTTGGAGTACCTAATAGACTAAGCATGTGATAATTAATAAAGCAAGGGCAGCAAAAAGAGACCATTTCAGCTTCACTGAACTCATTCAAAATTTTGCAATTAGAAAACATAGAGAGAACTTATTTTAATTTCAATATACTTATATTTTGTATTTAATGCTTTAGTATTTTTAATTTCCTAGGAATCACATATAATATTTCCAGTATTAAGGGCTTCTAGAGTTCTTAATCTCACCTTGTTTGTATTTACCTTAAATACATTCAATAAGGATTGTGAGCAAAAGCACATAAAACCCTGTAACATTTCAGCGAATGATATAAAGAATATATACCACATATGACATGTGGGTTAATTATGTATTTTCTGGCATTTGTGAATTACTTCAACTCAGAACTAAGAGGAATGTGGCAGCCTGAGCAACTGCAACAAGTGTATCTCAAATCCAGTGTGGCTTTTAGCTTGGATATCTATATATATAAAAGGCTAAAATGCAAAGTGTCCCCTCAGGAGTTTGATCGCTTGCTATGATGTGCACTGACAACCAGGGGGTGGCGCAGAACAAAGGAAGGCCCCGGCCAGCGGCCGGCAGCCGGCAGCCAGGGAAGGAAGGCCCTGATCCGCCTTGATCGCCAGCCAGGTCTAGGGACCCTACCCGTGCACAAATTTCATGCACTGGGCCTCTAGTATGGGATATTTGATCATGCGGATGGAAGATGCAGTTTAACTGCACAAGTAATTATGCCTGCTTACACTCTTATGGCATTGTCAAAATCAAAAGAGGGCCCTCTCTTGTGTAGCTCATGCCTGAAGTTCCTTAAAAGCATTTTCTAGTAAGTGTGATAAAATCTGTGCCGTGTTTTGGTAGAGCATGCACGAGGAAAAACAAAGGGCACTGTCCTGTTTCTCTCTGTAATGACCACATATAAATAAGCCAAGGGTCCTGTACCAAAAGCTTTGCACTGATAAGAGTTAGCAGAGAGCCAGGCAGCGGGTGACCCCCCTTTGTTGCTGCTTTCATTTTTAAAATGAATCATTATTTCTGCATTGGATATGAAGATGGGTTTATAGCTATTAGCCATCATATTAATAATTTAGAAAATACATGCCCAATCACTTGTGTTCTTTCAATTCTCTATGAACACAGCTGCAACCCACATTAGAAGCGAGGGTGAATGGATATTTTGCAGATGAGATATTTGGGCTGAATTATTAGGATAGCCTGTACTACAAAATTACTAATAAACATTGCTTCTGGCTCAATTTAGCCTGAACTCAGTGAACCTATCCAATGGTGACAAATCAAAAACTCCGAAATGCCCGATGAATGAATCTAACTAATCAAGGAACCCTGTAGGAAGTAGATGCCAGGATTAATGAGCCAGTCGTTTCACCAAGCCATGCTGTTATTTCTTCACATAAATGCCCTCAGATGAGATTACCTTTATGTCATGAAAAGGAGAAAAGGAAGGTTACATTCTTTCAACTGACAGGTTAACTACTGCCATTACTAGAAGACATCTTTGTGGGCTAAGTTTTTTCTTTATTCTAAAAATTAAAATGTAAACTGCACAACACAAATTAAAAACATTTTCATTTTCAGGGGAAGCAGTCATTGAGGGCTTTAAACATCAATTGCCCCAAAGTTAGAATTTCTTCTGTGTTCTCCATTCACATCCACCTTGATTTACTGAAATTGCTCTGTGTCCCATTTTGTATTCAATACCTAACCTCATCTTTAGCAGGTTGAATTCCTATATCCTATTTCTTCCACCATCAACAAAAGGTAAACTAAGTGCAACATTATTAAATGCCATCACTTAATGCCATGTGTGATATTTAGTGCCAATATTAAGGAGAACATAAAGATACAAGGATGAATATATGTATTCAAATAAATCAATCATACAGCTACATCATAATAGACTTTGACTTCTTCTACTTAGCTTTGGTGACAGTCTTCAATGCCAAACAGGCTACTTAGCAAAAAGTACAATTCATTAGAGGTAGGACATCTACCATGTTGACTTATCTACCCTGTGTTCTGATATTATTCATCATTACTGTCTTTATTCCCTTACTGAATGTAATTGCTTCTTATTATAACTTTGACAGTTTTGAATCAGAATTGCTGCTGATAAGTAGTAAAAAATAATATGAAGTATTATTCTGTTAAGTGTTTTTTTTCCTTCCTCAAACTGCTGAAATTGTTCAGGCTTGTGAATGAGATTCCTATTCTCTGTTTTTTACCATTGTTGTCAGCTTTAATAATTTAGGCCAGGTTGCCTTCCCTTATGCTAATAGTACATATGACATTAAACTGTTCAGCATTCTTAATACAAAAATCTATTGCCATAGAAACAAATATTATTCCAGAGTCAGGTCAAGTGAAAAACTGTGTACTTTTTCCTTCTAATACTGATAACTAACCACTATATTATGAAATATAAGTATTTTTGAAAGCATCTATCACTTCAGTTGATTTGTAACTTCTCATCAGTATTCTAAGTTGGCTCATTTTTTTTTTCAAATGAAAGATCCCATTTCCCTTGCTTTTGAGAAATACAATTTTTGAAGATTCCATTTAGCATCTTTTATTGCATTCCTACATCATAAAGTTATGCTTTATAGCAGCATAAAAAAAGCTGTAAAAATTAGCATCCTTGTAAACAACCTTCCATGTTCCCTGGTGAAGCAATCTGTGGTTTGTACTGATCTCTTAAATGTGACTTGAGATTACAGTATCTATGATTTCAAATTAAAAAAAAACTGTACTAGCCTAGGAAAAGAGAGAATATGATAAAATTTTTAAAATAAGGAGAAGTATTTTTCTTTTACCTACCGATGTTTTAGAAATGTGGTTATTATGCTCCTAAATTCTAGGCTGAGCTCTAAAACATAGAAATGTTCCCTTTTTATATAAAATTCCAGATGAGCATTCTTTAATATTTTAACATATCAAAAATACCCTTTAGAAAATGTAGAGGTGAACTATTCTGTGAACCCACCAACCAAATTTTACCTACGATTAAAATTCCCAAGGTGACATACATATATTGTTTTTCTTGACCCCAGAAAAGCATCCCTTTTGTCCTCACCTTCGAGAAGATTCCCCGGTGGGTGTTCTCTCGGTGGAGTAACAATGACACCCGTTCCTAAAACTCACATGCAGCCCAGCGGTGCCCACTGTGTTCCGGGACAGGGTGTCCTCAGGGCTGACACTGTGTGGCCACCGAACCGGAACCCTTCCCAGGGGCCGGGGCGCGCGGGCCTACACTGCCCACTGCGCTTCGGCCACAGGGCTGACCGGGTTCGGCTTCCGCAGGAAGCCTGGGTACCGACTGGCCCCCAAGTTCAAAACACACCCACAACCAGACTCCCGGGCGGCCCCCGTGCAGGCTACGCAAGTGTCTACTCGCTCGTGGTCCACCTGAGCCGAGTATGATATTGTGTCAACACACACGCGCCTAAATTCGGGGTCAGCGGGAAGCCAGTTGGGGCCCGAGGACACCAGGCCTCCCCGCCCGCGGAGGGAGGCCGCAGAGGCGTGGGCGGGCCCCCAGGCAGGCGGACACGCGGCCTCCCGACGCGCCCTGCCCGGTGGGGCAGCCCCGGGTACCTGTAGCGGCGCCTGGATCTGCCGGCGTCCCCTCCGGCCGCCCGGAGGCCTGGGCCCTGGGGCGGAGAAAGCCGGCCGGTCTGCCCGCCGCCGACTGGGTCCACACGCAGGGCCGGGCGACGCCCCCCGGCACCGCCGAGGTCCCCAGCTGCCCTCGCGGCGGCCCGCCTGCGGCCCACAGCCCGCCCGTCGCACGCGCGCGCGCAGCGGGGCCGCGGCCTCCCTCTTCTGCTTTATAGGCGGGAGCCCTGCACCTGAGCAGCTCATCAGCTCTCGGCCCCAGCCATTAGCGCCTGCAGCTGCGCCCCTGGGCCCGCTCGGCTCGGAAGCCGCGGGCCTCCCGAAGCCTCGCGAGGCCTCGAGCTCGCCGGGCCCTGGCGGCGCTGCCTCTCACTTCCGGCCGCGGGCCGCGCGGGGCCCTCCGCCGAGCGGAGCGGAGCGCTCTGTGCCGCCGGAGACGAAGCCAAGCCCGCTGAAGGGTGGCCGCGTCCCGGACGCGGGGCCCGCCCGGAAGGCGAACTGAGACCCTCCAGGACAGATGCTCTTCCCGTTGCCCACGCAAAGTCACACCGAAACCCGTCGTTCTCCGGATCACATACCGAAAATGATTTTATTTTATCCATTTACATTTAACTCGATATAAACTTGTCCGGGAAAGTCAATATGCTTTATATTAGCTCAAACATTTATTAAGAAAACCAAATTCCATAAAGAAGCACAGACAATAAGTTAAAACATATCACAAGTTGACCAGTATGTAACGAGAATGCTTTATCTACACAAAACATCCTATTTCACGTGTTTGTTCATTCTTGGAAAGCGCGTCTGTTCTCCGGGTGTGGCTTTGGCCGGCACATGCAGAAGAGCTGACTGTTCTCTGTACAGAGTTGCAGGGCGGAGGTGTCCGAGCGCACCCATCGGCGGCGCAGGGGCCAGGGCAGTGGCCAAGGGGCACGAGGGACGACAGGACAACCACAGAACCAAGGGCACAGAGCAGCGGGGAGACATGGAAAAGCGAGTGAACCCCGGTCCAGAGGATCCAGAAAAGAGATGTGGCTTTTGCTTTTACAAAAGGAAACTTTCCTTACATGTTTATTTTGTTACTTCTCACAAACTTATCAAAACGGGGAAGATCACCTCTTCATTCCATGACTGTTTAGCCTGCTCCAGCCACCCAACCCACTGGCATGGTCCTCTGAGACGCTTTCCCGCCAATGCCCTCACACAGTTGTGCTTAAGAAAAGTAAGAGAAAATAAAAGCTTTTTTTTTTTTTTTTTTGCAAGCCAATAGAGGGTTGCATGGATGTGACTGGGTGGATGAGGCAAGGGTAAGGTGGTGGAAAAGTAAACAAAGAGAAGTTTGAAGAAAGAATACGAGGATAAATAAAATCGTATCAATTGGGCCCTCGGATGAGGCGGTTGGTAGCAGATGCTTGTCCCTCCCTTAAGACAAAAGTCCCTAACGTTGTGCTGTCCCTTGAACACGTCCGTGTGTGACCTAGGTGCACCGTGTATGTGTGCATGTGTGTGTGCATGTGTGTGCAGTGTGTAGAGTGAGCGAGAGCGCTCGTGTGTATGTTTCTGCCCACAAACCAGTCCATTGGTGTCTGATTTCAGATCCTGAGTCGACTCCCTGGTCAGTAAAATGGCGGGAAAGATGCGTTTGCGGGGCGCGGGAGGAGGGACACGTGGCGTGGGGAAGGACGGGCTGGGAGGGCGGCGGGGAGGGGCGTAGGCGTCGTGTTGCAGGTGCGGGTGGGAATGCCGCGAGCCCAAGGCCGAGAGGAGGGCGCGAGCACGACAAGCGCGAGCAGCGGGGAGGCCTGTGTCGCGGGAAAGGGTGGGGTGGGCGCTGGGGATGGGTGGAGGGAGGGTCACCGGCTGGTACAGTGAGCCGGGTGGCGGGGGAGGGGGACTTGGGCGATCGAAATCAGGCGGAGGGGGGGCCTCGTGTGCTGGGGCTCGGGGCGAGCCCGAGCAAGTGGAGAGAGGAGAGGACTAAACGAGACGCGGCGGAGGCCGGGTCGGGGCCGGGGCGGGGCGGGGCGCGGCGCGCGGCAGGGTCCGGGGCAGTGGGCGGGGCTCCGGGCGCGCGCCCGGGGGGAGCGGCCTCGGGGCGGCCCTCGGGGCGGAGTGGGCCGGGGGCGGCTGCATTAGGTGAAGCTCATGGAGACTGTGTGCTCTAGCGCCTTGCGGCGGAGAGAGGCGATGCTCGTGCCCCGCCACACATCGCTGCTGTCCGGGGAGCTGCAGAGCTGGGGGGAGCCGGAGACGTTGCTGGGGCCGGGGAGGGAGGCGGGCACCATGCCGGGGAAGGCGGGCTGGTAGAGGTGCGACTGCAGCCCCGCGCCGTTGGAGCCCGCCAGGCTGTTGGACAGGCCCATGGAGTTGGGCGGCGGCCCCGCCGCCAGGCTGCACTGGGACAGCGACTGCGCCATGGCTTGCTGCCTGCCCAGCGCCGGCGGCAGCGGCAGCTGCGACACCCCGGGCATGGCGGCCGCCGCCCAGCGGGTGTCGTTGGCGTGGAAAGAGCACAGGCTGTCGCCCATGGCGGCGGCGGCGGCGGCGGCGGCTGATGGAAACTGAGGCAGGCCTGGCGTGGGCAGCAGCGTGCCGGGCGCGCGGAACACATTGGTGGTCTTCTTGCGCTTCTTCCACTTCGCGCGCCGGTTCTGGAACCAGACCTGGAGCGGGCAGGGAGGGAAACAGACAGGGCACTGTTAGGGAGCGGGCGCGGCCACGAGGGCGGGGTCTTGAGTCTGAGAAACTCGGTCAGATACACCCACTCAACTCAGGCCGAACAAGTGCCATAGGTCCGACACGCCCCCACATCCAGCCAGAGACCCTGGTTCTCCAACAGCGCGAGTCATCCGGCGCCCCTTGCACCCACCAAGGGCCCACTCCCTTCCTAAGTGATCGTGCCCTGAGGCGCTTGCACGGAGTGCAAACATACCCCCATGCTCAGTGTTCACCACGCCCCTGCATGCTGGCGCATTCGGTGCACGGCTTAGATGCACAGGTCTGCAGGCAGACATGTGTCAAGGCTGGATCCACAGGTGTACAAATGAAGATAAACATGTGTACCCATGTGGCTTAATAGCGTGCCTTATAACACTGATTGGGGTATAGAATTTTCAGAAACGCTGGAAATTTGGAAATTGATGAAGGGCCGTGCATGACATAGCTGGTTTCAAAATCGAAAGACAAAGGAAAACCCCTAACGCCACGGATGACAGAGCAGTGATTCGTGTGGGAAAGCAAGCGCTACTGAGCTACAGCATTGTTTGGGTCGCCACCAAGACTTTCTGATTCATAGCAAACAGCACTACCGACACAAGTCTCTGCCTCATTCACAAACCCCTACAAAGGCACCTTTATCTGCACTGTGCAGGTGTGCAGCGACCTGCTGCCAGAGCCCTGGGCCCCAGGGCCTTCAAGTTTGTTCTTTTCGGGAACTTACTGAGGATCCCAAATAACAAGGTTGCCAATTTCCTCAACCCCCTTCCCCTTTCACCTTTAAACCAGAAGAAATCTTCTGACTGCTAAAAATTAATGAGTCAAGTTTAATTTTGCTAGACAAACCCATATGTCTTTTTAAATGAGATGTGTTGGATAAAATAAACTGCGAATGGAAATAAGCTTCCTGTGCGTCCTTTCTTAACAATGACCCTGGAATTTCAGGCCTTGCCAGACAAATTAACCTATAGATGTCATATTCACTACTCCTGAAAGTAAACTGCCTGATCAAGATAACCTCTCGTCTTCCATATTTTAATTTGACCTTATTTAAAAAAAAAATTAGCCAGCATGCTTACTTGGCAGACTTTCAGTTTAATATCTAGTCAGTTGAAGGTTTACTGTGCATACATGTAAATGGTAGGGGACACAGCTCAAATACTGATTGAGTTTCATCTTAGAATTTGGCCAGTGGAATTTGACCACCATATTTGTGGCCAAAAGGTTATTCTTCGGTTAACCCAAGCTCTTTAGTGTTTATTCTGAAAGCTATAGTATCATGAGTCCAGAAGTACCTGACCCCTTCTCGGTAAGCTATGCACTCTCTGCTCATCAGCGTCAACCGCATTTTGCAATCTAGAATTCTGCCTGCCTTTGGGCTGGCCATGGCCTGTTCTACCATATCGGGCCATCGCCCACCATTTTATATTTCTCTGCTTTCTTCCCCATTTCCCATGTTTCTGTTTACACCAGTGTCCGATTGGGTAAAGACCTCTATCCCTTGCCTGCTAAAGCCCCTTGGGCTGGTGGCACAGCGGATTAATGAGGCAGCAGGGCCAGGGTGGTGGCTGGGATCAATGCAGCCGGTGGTGGATTGAGCTGTTAGAGGCCCTCTGTGGAGGGTAACCTGCAGGAGCCAAGGAAAGCACAGCGAGGAGACCTGCGGTCACAGGTCGCCTGTACTACCCATCCAAGGTGGGACTGGGGGAAGGTAAACCGATGGGGCCCTAGACAGAGACCGTGTCTGTGTCTGTGTCGAAAGGGTCCCTCACATCACCCGGATATATTTTGATAGATATCTACAAATTAATTGCCTGTTTCCAACACCTTGCAAGTTTCAGTGAACCCCGAAATGCTTGAATGTTTGGGATGAACAGCAGAGGAGGAAGGTGGTAGACTTCTGTGGGGCAGTGGGGAGAGAAACAGAAGAAGGGGGAGGGATTGCCTGGTAGAATTTCAGTAGAAAATACACCCACCAGTAAGGTTTCTGAATCTCAGGCACGGGAGGAAAAGAACAGCTGTTAAAAAACTAAATATTGTAGGAATATTCGAAAAATAGTGCTCAATTATGTTTGAGGGTTAGTAGTCAAATGATGGCTACAAAATTTTTTATGTTTCATGGCTTACTGGGGTTGGGGGAAAAAGTCTTCATGGGGTCTGAGCACCTCCGTTCCAAGCTATGATGCATATGTTTTTAAAATGTGAATGTTTCCACTTGAAAACTAGAGCATGACGGATTAAAATGCAGGCAAAACCTAAGGGAGATTTTGAGAATGCACAGATGACAACTCCAGGAAATATATTAACCGCAGCCACGGGCCAACTTTGTACTCAGTTTGAAATGCAGCTCTTCTCAGAAAATGCTTAATACAACAGTAAGAATCTAATGGAGGTTGGAATTTAAAAATCCACTTTTGTGATATCTGCTGTTACAGTAATATAGACATACTGTAAATGTATTTTAAAATATATAGTCCGTTTAATTCCCCACTTATAAATGGCTCAGAAATAGAGAAAGAGAGGGAGAAGAAGAGAATATTACTTTTTCCCCCTTCCAAGCAAATGCTTTATGAAGATCTCATTGGAATCCAGCAAATGATTAATGTGAAGATTTGGGAGGAAATCTGGGGAGCTGTATTAAAGCCTAGATCTCAGGTTCATTTCGATCAGCCAGCCGTGAACTCTGGGCCGAATTCATTACACTTTAATAGTGCTGGGAGAGGAAGAAAATGCAATTTCTCATTCCATTAGAAAACTAGAAAATACTCTTAGCTTGTCCCCCTATTAAGATGTGGCAGGTGACAGGGCCATTCTGGGAGACATGGTCAATGGAATTACAGCACATTATTTTTGTTCCTATAAAATATTGAAAGGCAAGCCTGACTGTGCAGAAGTTATTTCACTGATTTGGTTTTTATGTAAATAAAATATTGAAAGTTAATTAATCCGTGCTAGAGACTAATGATTATGCTTATTATATTGCATTTGATCGCGTAATTTGCATGATTCTCGCATTGCTGCTTAATAAGCCATTCCAGGTTATAAATAATTCTGAAATTGGTTTCTAATAATGGCATGCTATAAAAGGAATGGTTTTATTATACTAGCCAGAAAAGGGGAGCAATACCAGACATGGAATTGGCCTCTATGTGAGGAGAGGTGCTTTAATACTTAAAAGTATGATATATACCAGATATGGTTTTAAAAAAAATAAGTATGTTGAGACATTTAGTCTGCAACCAGAAAGCATCCTTAAAAACATACAATTGCAATAAATGAAATGTTTCCATCATTTTTAATCAGTGCAGTGGCCCACGTACTGAAAAGAATGTGTGGCAATCTGTTAACTATAAAGAAAACTATGAAGTACTCATCATATAAGAACATAAACCAATTACTATTTAATTTAAATTTGGTCAAGGAGCAATGGTAGAGTGAATTGTGAAGTAAATACATTTTCCATAAATTATTTTTGCATTACATTACATAATGTTAATCATTTTGAAATGTTAATTAAAAAGGTTATGTTGATCTGATTACTTTTTAAACTATGGAACATTATTTTTAAAAATATTGAAATTGCCATTCTATTAAATTGTTCCTATCAGCAGCCTCAAGCTATTATCTTTGCTGAGCATTATGCTAGAACAATTAAAGTACTTTGTCTCTTTCTTCTTGATTATTCTTTTGTGTACTTTTTGAAAATAACTGTTCCTATTATATAGTTTGTATTTTATTTCATTTACAACTTTTTCTATTAAAAGATTCACTGCCATTAACCTTTGGAAGATCTAATAAAGTTTAATAGACCTCGTTTTCTTTTTTCGTAAAGTCAGTTGTCCAATTATATTTTATTTGTGATTCTAAGTTCTATTTTAATTTAAACTAATTATCAGTATGTCTAGGTTAAGCAATAGCATTTTACTCTTTAAAACAAAAATTATTAGATAGGTTTTCTCTTGAGAGACAAAAAGTAAATTATGAATTTTGAATCTACAAGATTCTAACAAGCTGGTTTTATCATTAACAGTAATAGAAGTGTCGAAATGGTATGTGATTTTTAAAGTTTGGGCTCAACTTCATATTTAAAAGGAGGTGCAAGGTAAAAAAAATTAAAGAGCCTTAGTAATATTTATCTGCACAATGCAATTAACATTCTTTTGGTGCTTAATATCAAAGGCCCATGGTTCAGGGCTTCCAGCTTTCACTAAGGAAACCAACCAGTCTTATATTGAGTAAAAATATTAATCTATGTTATACCTGAATATTGCTTTTTTAATTTGACCACTTTAAGTACCCAATGACATTCATTTGCTGACTATTTAGAACAGGAGCACACGCTATTTTTCTAGATTAGACTATCTTTAAAATGCCCAATGGAGGCAGAAATATTCATCACTGTAATTATGGACACCTTGGTCTCTTCTTAGATCAAATATAAAGTAGCTGAGATATTTAAACTTAGTTTATAAAAGAATCTAGAGCTGAGGTTGACGCCCAGGATTAGCGGACAGAAACTACCAAATCCAAGACAGGAAGGGAAGATTTTCAGCACCCTGGATAGCTCATGATTATACTAGTATAGTGTGTGTCTTGAAATTTCGCCTCCAGCACTTGCCCATAAAATATTTGATACATTGCTTTTCATTCTTTTAAAAAGTGGAGGAAATGAGATTCATTAGACTTACGCTTTTATTTACCAATTTACAGAAAAGTTGAAGGTGTGTTTTCTGTTATATATAATTTACAACTTGGAGGATAGTTGGACAAGAACAGGGATCAGTAATGATTTTGTCTACTAACTGTTCAATATTTCCCACCCTAAACATCCTGTCTTCAGATCGGTTATCCAAAACAGAAAGCCTTAATTTTTCCCATTTTCTTAGGAGTAAGCCAAGTATTAGAAGCTGTGGGGGATCGCTGCAGCCGCCCTTAGAGCACTGGTTGCACCATTAAAGTTCAGATTCTTTGAAAACATCAAAACTGGGGGTATTTTTGCCCGAGAGCGCGGGAAGATGATATTCAGCAGAATAAAGCACCGTGAAACGCAGGTGTGGATGTTTTTTAAAAGGTGCCGCCACACCTTACTTTTTCCCTTTTCATGTTTCTGTATAATTGTTGCATTCTCCCATTTATCCAGATGCTTAATACAAACTCATTAGAGGGTAATGAAACACTTGTCAATAACGCAAGCTGGAGTGGAAGTGCGCGCTCGGCTTAGCCGCCTGGAGACGCGGCGGGTGGGAGACGCGGAGGTTCCCTTCTCGGGAGGAAGAAGGCGGCTCAGTCGAACAATGCCAGCTTCGCTTACGAGGAGTTTCTGCTGGGATGTGGTTATACTGGTGGGAGAGTGAGGCCCTGCCTGTCCATTGGAAGATGGCGATCGGGGCCAGTTTCCGGGCCGAGGAGCTAACTCGACCCAGGAATGCATAGGCTTCTGAAGAGAAGCCCAGAATCCCGGCAGGGGAAGGAAAGACCCCACTGCCTTTGCCCAAATCCTCCCGCCCGCGCCCGCGGTACCTGCACTCGGGACTCGGTCAGCCCGATACGCAGCGCCAGCTCCTCGCGCATGAAGATGTCGGGGTAGTGCGTCTTAGCGAAGCTTCTCTCCAACTCGTTGAGCTGCGCCGGGGTGAAGCGCGTCCGGTGGCGCTTCTGCTTCTGTTGGCCCTGCTGCTGGCCGGCTTGGCTGGGGTTCGGGCCGCCTTGGGCCCCCGGCTGCTTGTCCTGGTCCTTTGCGCTCACCGCCAGCGAGGCCGGCGTGGAGCCCACGGTGGTGATGTCCTCCCCAGGCAGGAGAGTGGCTCCCTCGACTGGGTCGGTGTTGGGCGCTAAGTCCCCCGGATGGCCCCCGGGGTCGGAGCCCCCCACGCCCAACCTACACTTCACCGCCTCCCGGTGGCCCAGAAGCTCGGCGGCATCTTTCATACCTGAGGAGGCAAGGAGATCGCGGTCACTAGCTTCCTAGCGGTGCCAGGAAGGACTTTCCCCCGCGTGAGCCTCCTGCAGCCCCATCCTCGCTTCCCTCTGCTCCCACGGTCGTCCTACGAAGGAAACTCCTAAGACGCTCGGCTGAGCTCCCCAGGATTTGGGCTGCCAGCTGCAATCCCAGCTCCCGGCCCTTTCCCCTCTTTCCGCATCCGCTCCCGAAGGCAGCACGTGCTCTCCTCTCTCCCAGTCCCGGCAATGAAACACGCCTCGGCGTCCCTTTCCTGAACCGAACCCCTGGCGCCCAGGAACCCGAGAGCATATCCGTGAGGAAAAAAGAAAGGAAAAGAAAATTAAGCCGTTCCGAGGTTGCTGCCCCACCTGCATGTGCTTAGGCGGCTGGACGAAATCTACCTCCGGCCCCAAGCCGATGCCCTCTCACTTGCGGAAGATGAATAAGTCTCAAAGCCTTCCACCCCCTGAAATCAACCCAAATCAGCTCCGCCTCCCCCTCAAATCAGAGAAAGTGTTTGGAAAATGGAGTCACATCCATCACCAAAGATTCCCAAACCGGAAACCCAGACAGCATTAAAGAAACCCAAGTAAATTCAGTAGACCTCGCAGTGAATCAAACTTTAGGGAATTCAACTTCTCTTCCCGGAGAAATAAAAGGCGCGTTCCTCTCAGCCATGGGCAATGCCGAGGAAAACATTTTGCAGGCCACGGCGCCTGTGAGTGAATTTGGTTTTTCTCTCTTCTCAATGAGCACACTTAGCAATTCCGCTTCAATTGCAGTGGCTTCTCCTTCATCCAGATTTTTACAAATTCAATCACACTTAGACGAGGAGAAGAGAAAATGGTAGTGGGGGGAGAGAAAAGGAGATAAAAAAAGAGAAGAAAGATATACCAAATCAAAGCAGACAGGACGGGAAAAGAAAGAAAAACACCTCCAAAGAAATTACGATGGGGTGGATCGCCTTTCCAAAAATAATAATAGTGATAAGGGAGCGAGGGGAGGAGAAAAAATAACAAAAACAAAAAGTAACATTTCCCAACTCCTTTTCCCGGATCTACATATTACATAGATTTTTTTAAAAGATGATGTTAAATCAAATTAAACTTTAATGCAGCACAATTACTTTTAAAGAAATTAGTCCATTTAGGGCGCATTAAGGTAAAATAAGAAACAAATTGACAATTTCCTGCCCGTCTTCTCCTGGCTGCCCGGGCGAGAGGCGCGCACTCACCTAGTCTGGCGTCCAGGAGGTCGGCGTGAGAGAGCATCGCGCACCGCTCCAGGGCGAAAGCTGTTCCCCCCAAAATTTTAGCGCCTTTAAGTTATTTAAAATAGATATAAGCTATAAGCTATACTATATAGATATATATAGATCACCTAAATGAAAGAAAATTCGGTTTGTGGTTAAAAAGGGGGCTTCTTGCATTATAATGTCCTTTAGAGAGACGGGGAGGTGCTTAACAGTTGAATGAACCCGTGAGCAGCTCGGCGAGGGGACCAATCAGGAGGGCAGCCTGCAAATGTCAGCGCCCGGAGAGTCCCCCACTCCGCCCGCCCGCCCGCCCGCCCGCGCCCGCCCGGAGGAGGCGGCGGCGGCGGCAGCCCGAATGCTCCGACCCCGAGCAGCAGCTAAAGCAGATGCGGCCGTCCCGGCCTCGCCCTGGGCTTCCGGGCCCAGCCTCCGTCAGTGTTTCCCAGCGATTTTCCCCACGCACTCCATTCCTTCTCCTAGTTCCGCCCTGCTCTCTCCAAAGGCGCAGCTCTGTCTCCTAGAGCTAGAATCTTCCTGGGGCTGAGGCAAGGCTCTGG
The DNA here is from genome assembly GCF_014108235.1 of Myotis myotis. Classification (NCBI taxonomy): domain Eukaryota; kingdom Metazoa; phylum Chordata; class Mammalia; order Chiroptera; family Vespertilionidae; genus Myotis; species Myotis myotis. The sequence continues at coordinate 41,891,804 of NW_023416357.1, forward strand.
ACAGCACAGGGCATGACCCCCGCGTGACCCGAGAGTTTTTTCCGCCTGCGTGCTTGTCCACCGGACACCTCTGAGCCTTGGGCCACGCGGGCCTGCCAATCCAGAGCACAAGGGCACACCGCGGTCTCCAGACCCGGCGTACACTTCGCTGCCACTCAGCAGGCCTGGGCCTAGGGTCCAGACGCCCCGACTAGGACCCGAGCCTACCGGCTCCCAGGCTCTAGGCAGACCCAGAGCGCAAAAACTGAGTCAATTCCTCGGAGCTTCCTGCGCCCGCACGCCGTGTCATTCAGAAACTCTACCCCCTTCCCTCCCCGCTTCCTCTCCTCCGCCTGGCGCACGTTCGCATCCTCCCCCACAACCCTCTCTTTTTGGTCAAAGTTTCTAAGTTCTGCTCCGCTATCAACTCCACTTAAGGCTGTAAATAAAGTTAAATGCTCTTTATTTTCCTCTTGAATATGTTAAACTACTTGAACAATTTAAAGTGCTTTGCACAAGTGAAGCGAACCATTTCTAATGTTCTGATTTTTCAGAGCCAGCCAACAACAAAGTTTAGATTAGTAATATATTTCTAACCAGAGTAATTTTCAAGATCATTAGGCATTTATGTAATTAGTGCCAAATCTATAAGCTTTTATTACGATTATTAGAGTAAAATCAGTATAAATTTGTACTAATTTACTACTGTTTAGACTTGGCTGTCAAGCCAAGAGGCTCTTATTGTAAATGATAACTGAGGAAATTAAGTGCAAAATTCTGTACCATTTCTGATCTGCGCCTAAACAATCCGTTTCAATTGTATTTGTAGCAGAACATAATGCCCTTTTAAAGTTATTTGACTTGTATTTTTATTTGCAACACAAGAAAAATGCCCTCTACCCAGGCACAATGAAAACTGATATTTACTACTCTCAACTTGATTAACATTGATTTTTAATTCGAGAGTGATGCAATTAAGATTATTCATTTAGTGCAAATAAAGCTTCCACAAAAGGGTGGCCCTATGAAGTCTGCTTTAAATAATGCCGAGCAAATGGCTTTTTTTGTTCGCTGTCCAATTGACTTACACAAAACATTGGAAATACTGCCTGAGAGCAGATGCGAAACGGGGTGTGTGTGTGTGTGTGTGTGCGCGCGCGCCCCCGCGCGCCCGGGCCCCCCCCCCCTTGCCCCCCCCCCCCCAGCTCTGTGTATGACAGGGACCAAGCAAGGAGACAAAGGAGGCGGCAATGCGAACTCTGGGGCGGCAATGGAACTCCTTCTCTCCTGAAGCCCGTTCCCTTCCTCTCGTGCACAACACACGTGGGCGCGCGCACACACGCGCGCACACACATGCACACGTGTGAGTGCCGGGCATCAGTCACACACCGGTTCCTTCTGAGCGGAGAAGACCGTTTCCCCCGAAGCTCTGGGCCTGGCCAAGCTTCAGCAGCCGCTGCAGCTGCTGCCAAGGCGGCCTCTGCGGGACCGGAGCCCTGGAACTGCGGGCTCCAGCTTGGCGGCGTCCCGGCCTCGGCGGTGTGTGTGGAAGCCGCGAGGATGTTCTTGCTTGAAAGGAAAATATCTGGACCTAAAGCAAATAGAGTCCTGCAATAAAACCTTCCTCTTCCCCAAACAAAACCCCAAATCTAGATGCTACTGTGCTGGGCACACGCGGCAGGAAGCAAGATAGATGTCCTAGGCAGGGCTGTGTGCGCCCTGGACTTGGCTTTCGAGTGCGCACCTGGCTGCATATTTCCGAGGACTCTTGGGGGTTTGTGCCCACTTGGGTGGGGCTTGCGGGTATCTGAGACCGGAACTCAGGGGCTGAGGTGCAGAGACCTGTCAGAGGAAGAGATCGGGGCCCTGAGAGAGGCACCGGGCTTGGCGTCTCCAAACAGGCAAGTCTCAGCAGGCCCGCACTGCGGATACTCCAAACCCTGCCTGGAGGGAGGGAGGAGAGGCCAAGACCAGGGAAGAGAAGGAAAAGGGCGCGGGGGGGGGGGGGGGGGGGGGGGGCAGTCCACACCAGTGTGCAACAAGCGCTTATGTCCTCATTCCACAGCCGCCCCTAGAACCACCACTGGCCTTGCAGCATTCTCCCACACGCACAGCTCGTATATTCTGTTTTGTTGTATTTTTTCAGGTCGATAAATAAATGTGTAATAGTTAATGTGAAGACACATCAGAGTAATAACAATGGGACGAAATCAAAGGATTATCCATCTCTGTTAGTAACCGCTGAATAACAATGTTGCGGCGTGATTGATAGCCCGCTTCATTTTATGACTTTTCTATTGGTCTTGATTTTTATAGCAGTATAAACAAACTAAATCATTTCTTCCAAGACTTCAGAACATAAGCATGGGTGGGGGAGGGAGGAGAGATAAAGGAAAGGGGGGGAGGAGGAAATCTGAGAGTGGGAGGGGGGAAGGAAGGAAGTGTGGGGGCGTTGAGGTGGGGAGCATGAAAGCTGGAGCTGGAGCCAGTGCGGGGATTCAGGAGCCTGCTGCCAGCAGGCGTGGCAAGGAAAACGACAATAGTCTGGGTATAAAATGCTCGCCCCCGCGCCCAGTTCCCTCTCTGCAGCTCGTTTTGGCCAATGTCTGAATCCACCTGGGCAGGGCCTGAGATGTATTTACTAGAGTTTTATTCCCTGTCATCTTCCCACGTTCCTAGGGCAGCCGGGAAAGTGCCGGTCAGGCCCATTGCTATTGATAATTTAAGGCATTTCCCACATGATCATGGGAACTGAAGTCCCTAACAAGGCGAGGTTTTAGCGCAATGACCCCCAAATCTTCGGAATGACAATAATGTCTTCAGAAATCACTTCAAAGCAAAGTAAAAGGATTTTCTATGACGGATCCAGTGATTTTTCCTCAATAAATAGGTTTTAGATTGTTACACACACGTAGAAGTGGAACAAAGGGAACTACCAGAAAATATATTGGTTGCCCCTAATAAAATTTATTTAGACAGTTTATTCTCATAAAAAATAGAGATTGAATTTTGTACAAGAGCCTGCCAAGGGGCGATGCACAGGGAAATCATTTTTTTCTTTCTTCTTCCTCCCCTTCTCCTTTTTAACGAAGCACAAAGGCCAAGGAACCCGCAACCAGACCAAGCCAGAGAAGTTTGTAGTATTTTGAGAAGTCAGCTTTCTGAGAGGTATAGATTTAAATATATAAGCCCTTGATGGCTAATTATGTAAACTACAAAAACAGAAACTACAAAACCAGTGTTTTCTTTTTCTCCTGCTTTGCCATCCTAGTACAGAGATTTAGAAATATGGTGTGACTGGATGGGTAGGTGGGATCAGGCGGGATACCCGGATAGCGAGTGTTCCAATGTTGGATATATGCTGATTTAGATGTGAACTTCTTGATTTCCCCTCTAATTGTATATCTGCATTTACTGTGAATCCTTTGTAGCGTCAGAGAGACAGACAGAATAAAAATATATACCAGGTGCTCTTTGAAGAGCTGGGTATTGTGCCCAGCACCCTAATTGCTTTTTCCACTTATGGAAACCTTGGGTGTTTATTAAATGTAACTTTGGGCTGCTTGGCTTGTTTGTAAACTGCTCTCTTTTCTTTGCAGACAGTGGGCTGAAATATGGCGTGCAGTTATTCACATTCCTGCTATTAAATGCTGAATTGTAACATTGTTCCCTTTAATGAGCAGCGCCTCCCTCAATAATTAACGATCTCACATTTTCCTATTTTCTTGCCTGATGAAAAGAATCAATTTTAATTCGTGGTAAATTACAGCCATGCTTTTGGGTATTATTTGCTTACAGAAAACAAATCAAGTGACTTGAACACTCCTGTTTACTTTTCCAGATATGCAATAACCCAAACGTAATGGCAAATCAGATCTTGTTCCTCAGGACTAACTTAGAACCTCAAAAATAATAAAGGCTGAGGACAAAACTCGAGAGAAAAACAGGACGCTCTCAAGTTCACTTCGTTTGAAACAAGAGTGACCACTTTTGCCCTTCTCTGGCTCCAGCTGCTAGAACCGATGCTCGCCCCCACACCCACCCCTTCCCCGTCCCAGACGAGTGTCAGTGGTCTATACTAGAGTTCGGGACGGCTTAATGTTTGGCTCATTTGGGGGAGTCGATTAGACGGTGGGGTGAGTGAAGGAAGAAATCTGGGAGGGCAGCCAAGTCTCTTGGAAGGGGTGACAGGCGCTTCCACACTTCCCTGCATAAAAGAACTCTCTGGAGGTTCCCATTAAAAGAGACCATAGCCAACGAAGCTTTGGATGAGTGCTCCTGCCCCTGAGAAAGCCCCCCCCCCCCCCCCCCCCCCCCCCCCGCCCCGCTCGCTTTCTGGCGGCGGTTCTCTAGGGCTGAGTGAGCGCTTTTACCCTCTGAGCCGAACAGGACTGCCCTCAGCCCAAACCAGCCTTCTCTCTAGGCTTCCCTGGGTCGGAGCACAGGGACTTCAGGCTGCTCTAGGCTGGAGCTGTCCCGTTGTCGCCGCGGAGCCCATGGCCTCTAAATCTCTTTGCTTACAGGACCCGGGCTCCCCAACCTGGGATTTAAAAGCCAAGGGTTCACACTCCAGGCATTTTTTTTTTTTAAGCGCAGGGAGCCGGGGCTGTGTGTGCGCGATGCGAGTACTGTGTGCCCTGTACGTCCATGCCTGCTCACCAGAACCGCGGGAGGTGCCGCGGGCGGCGGCGGAATAATAATAAAAAAATCGCCTCCAAACAGTCTGATTTCCTATCCTTCCCGGATGTCTGTGGCGATACACGAGCTCAGTATATTTTTCTTTTGTGCAATAAAATTTCCCATATATCCGAGTTTACAAACTACAACCATGTAGTCCACTTGCATGGCTCTTCGTAGGCGCTGGGCTTGCTTATTTTTAAATCTTTGCCTTTGGACAACTAGCACCTGCGGCCCTCAACACAAAACGAAGACGGATCCGTACCCGCCTCCCTGACTGCGTGTCTACACTTTTTTTTTCAGCCTCTAGCCCTGTAATTTTAATGGCCCCAATTAGCCACACGGAATATAATAAGTGACATGGAGATTTTGTTTGTATGTGTTAAGTTCGCTGCTTTTCTGATTTCTATTTACTCAGGATAAATAATCATATATCAGTTATTCAGTTAGGTGACAGGGCTAGTAATTGGAATAAAAAGAAAAACATCTCATCCTTATCTCTTTCTATAACTAGATATAGCGCTAATAAGACTGCATCAATCTTATCTAGCAAATAAATAAAACAGACAAACAAACAAATTCGTCTCCAACAAGTTAATGCGGTGTATCTGAGTGGAAAGTAGATATTTTCACGCAATCTGGAGATGAGGAGTGACTTTTAATAAAATCACAAGAAAACAAATGTAATTCTGTAAGCCATTTCTTGGAGCTGCTGGCGCCCATCTCCTCCCCCTCGGTCCCGCCCGGCCTCACCGGCCCAATCTTTTTCTTTTCTTAGTCCCAGTTTTGGACTGACCCGGGCTAGGCTTCTCCAGCCACTTTGCACTCGGAGCAGGGGTGGGGACAGACATCACTGCTCAGGTTGTGAACCTTTCCCACACAGAAGTTTCCCTTTCCCTATCTCTTCCTCCTTTCTTTATCGTCCTGCCCTTGCTCTTCCTTTTGCTTCCTTTTTCCTCTTTCCTTTCACTTTTTTCTCTTCCCCTTATTCTCTCTTCTCCCTTTCTCCTTCTCCTTCTTCCTCTTTTCTGCCTTTTCATTTCCCCGCCGTTTCCTCTCCTCTTTCGTTCTCCCTCTCTTTGCCTCTGTCTTTTCGTCTCCTCCTTTGCTTTTTCTTCTCCTTTCTCGTTCTCTCTCCCCTTATCTCTATTTCCCTTCCTCTCTTCTTTCTTCTCCCTCCCTCCCCCACCGTTTCTCTCCGCACCCCTTCCCTCAGCCCTCCCTGCAGCCCGAGTGCGGCTAATTCCGGGCGTCTATATTCACTCAATTAGAGAAATCTACAGAGAAGATCGATCTTCCATCTGCAGACATGCCAGCTTAACAAATTAGATTCTTGTTTCGTGCAGGTGATTTGGTGACAGTTGGGGAATTAGAAGTAATAAGTTGTTGTGTTTGAGCCCGGGCCCCCACCACACGCGCGCGCCCCTCCCGGCCCGCAGACCCCCCCACCCCGGGCCGCGCCGCCGCCCTGGCAACCCCCTCCCGTCCCCCCCTCCCCGCCGGCCCGCGCCCGCCGCTGCCGCCGCCGCATCCCCCGCCGTAATTAGTGCTGCTGCCCTCCATGTGGGCTCGATTAAACCGTGATTTAGCCGAAAGAAATATAATTATGGCTGCAAATAAAATAATCAGCATTGAAGAGCGATTTCCTTAATGAGATGGAGCGGTTGCACGTCACGGAGTAAAGGGGTCTCATTAAGAGGTGGTAATGAGGCTTGGGTGGATGGTGCAGTTACAAAACAGCCCAACTCCTCGGCAGGCCCGGCCCGCCCGCCCGAAGTGGCCGCCGCCGTGCCGGCCCCGGGTGCGGCGGTCCCGCGGTCCCGGAGGGGCACCCGGGCCCGTCCCGCCCGGCCCCCAGGGGGCGCAGCGCCAGCTGCCTGCCTCTTCCCCGGAGCTGGCGGCGCCGTCGGGCGGGGCTGAACGGACGGAAGCGCCGCGCTCGGGAGTGGGCGGCGGGCGGCGGGCTGCTCTGTGGCCCGGTCAGCCTGGCCGGGCCAGCTCGGCGTCGGGAGCCGGGTTTGCACAGACAATGGGAGGACCTCGTTCGCTGGAGGCGCGGGGCCGAGGCAGGAGCTCCTGACCGGCGGGCGCTGAACCTCCGGGCACAGGTGGAAGCCCCGTCGGAGGGCTGTGAGCTGGACCGGGAAGGGAATGTTACAACAAACAGGTGTTAAGAGGCAGGGACACCACCGCGGGAGGCGTCCCGCGTGGCAAACGCTGGTCTCCACACTGCCTTCGAGACCTGGTGTGGAGGGTTAGGGTTCTTATTCTCTCCACGTCTTTTACCAAACTTTATTAAAGTACCGAAAAGGCGAAAACTGCAACCACCTCATACAAAAAGTCTTGAATAAATATTCCAAAGACTAGGTGCAGGACAACCTATGAGTTCCTTCTTGCCATCAAAGTGTGTACACATGCATGTTCCTAATGTCCAGGTATGACGATACCTCAGAATTTATTTCTAATTCGATTGTTAACCTGCTCCTTGAATCAGTTTTATCCTTTGGAACCATTCTTAGTTGGACAAGGAAACGCATTATCCACACAAAGTGACTAATGAAGCTGACACACTTTCCCTTTTTCATCCAATCAATATATATTGAGCACCTACCATGTGCTAGGCACTGTGCTGGACACGGAGGAGGGAGAGGTTAGCAGAGGGACAGATCCTCGGCCTAGCGGAACTTAGAGTCACCCATGCTCTGCATTGAATTTCCTACCATGGTGGACCCTGGCCATCAGGCACTTTACAGCCTGTGGGAGGCAGGGGTAAATGTGAGAAGTGGCTCAGTTTGTTTTAGTGCAGCGGTTCTCAACCTGGGGGTCGAACGACCCTTTCACAAGGGTCACCTAAGACTAAGACCATCGGAAAACACATATTGAATATATAATTACATATTGTTTTTGTGATTAATCACTATGTTTAATTATGTTCAATTTGTAACAATGAAAATACATCCTGCATATCAGATATTTACATTATGATTCATAACAGTAGCAAAATTACAGTTATGAAGTAGCAACAAAAATAATTTTATGGTTCGGGGGTCACCACAACATGAGGAACTGTATTAAAGGGTCATGGCATTAGGAAGGTTGAGAACCACTGTTTTAGTGTGCTCTGACCCTCCCACCTTCAAAATCTTTTCCCACCCAAGAACATGGGATCCTGAGGAAGAAAGTAATTTGATAAATTAACTTTCATAGGTGTTGGGAGTTAATATAATACCCTTTATAGGATGTTTCCATTTTAAAAGAGGACAGCAAGCAGAAGCACGTTGCCTAGATAAATGATTTTCCCATAGCTTTCTGGTAGTGGGAGGCTTGAGAGAAGAGGATTTGAGGTTAAATGACTACTACCCACACGTACTGCTTCCCTAATCCATCTCACTAGCTCAGATGGAATCTCTGGCATTCAAAAGAAAATTTTATCTTGGGGAGTCATAGATGCCTATGAGAATCTGGTGAAGGCTATGGACCTCCTCCCATTAAAATGGATCTATTTGCAAACAACTTCAGGGCGCTCAGGCCCCCTACAAGCCCCAGTTTATGAAGGAGTGGTATCTAGGTGAGACTTTAATATTTGTGATTAAGAGTTTCAGAGAAGAAATAATGCAAATCTCTAGAGGAGTTCTACCAGTAAATTTGAATCTAGGGAAGAGCTGGGTCAAGAATAAAAAAATAAACTATCAAATCATTAAATTCCAAGAAAACAACTGATTAAAAGATGCATGCAGTCTAACAAATTTATAACAAATTAATATATTTCATCTGACCCAATATATAGGTTGATATTAATCCAAATCTATATTAAAAATTTCTATGTTTCAGAGAGTTGTCAAGAAACCTACTTTGGTCCTAGCCATTTTGGCTCAGTGGATAGCGTGTCAGCCTGCAGACCAAAGGGTCCCAGGTTCAATTCCCGGTTAAGGGCACGTATCTTGGTTGCAGGCTCCTCCCCGGCCTCGGCCCTGGACAGGGCATGTACAGGAGGCAACCTATCGATGTGTTTCTCTCACATCGATGTTTCTGTCTTTTCCTCTCTCCTCCACTCTCTCTCAAAATGGAAAAATATCCTCGGGTGAGGATAAAAAAAAAAGAAAGAAAAAGAAAAGAAACCTACTTTGTTGGTGGGCAGCTCTTGCCCCATACACAGGACCTGGGCAGCTTGGCACTCTGGCTGATGCAGTGGGGTGGGGTGGGTGGGGTGGGGTAGGGTGGGGAGCAGCTTTACACAATGCTGTGTCATAAATATGGCAGACCTTGTGCTGGATGGAGGTGCAAGTGAATGTGATTAAAATTCACACACTGGGACCACTGGGAGTGAAGAGTGATTAAAAGTCTGTCTTAAGCTCTCTAAAGCTCCCAAATCCAGAGCTTAAACTAATTCTCTATTCACTCCCCAGAGGCATTTTACACATTAGGGCCTGAAACTAAGCAACAGACCTGCCTTCTCCACCCTCTGACACTTTCTCAAGATGCTAACATAAGGAACCAGAGAGTTTTTTCTGGGCAGAAGATAGTTCTTTCCTGGCTGCTTTAGAACAAGATTTATTCTCCCCATCTTTCGTACTTTTCAAGAGTCCCCCGACTCCTAATGTCCATTAGGAGGGATATTTACTTTTCCATATATATTTTTTCCTGGGGTAATTTTTTTCACAGCTGCATTGGAGCTGTGGGAGGAGAGTATTTATTAGATAGAAAACATACAGGGTGAGGCAAAAGTAAGTTTACAGTTGTGAGTACATGAAACACAGTTTATTCTTATTATTTATTAATTATTGTATTATTTTCCATATGAACAACTGTAAACCTACTTTTTCCCAAGCCTGTATTAAGCTGCTGTAACAGACTTCCCAAATAGAATGGCTTAGGAAAGATGGAATTTAATTTCTCTCTCACATTCCAGGCTGATATAGCAGCTCCAAAAGATTGAGAGGCCAGTCTTCTTTATTGTTGAGCTGCCTTCCTCAACATTTGGCTTCCATCTTGTAATCTGAGATGCTGCCCCAGCTCCTGCCATTGCCTCTGTAATTTAGGTATCTGGAAAGGGAGATGAAAAGGGAAGCTCATCCTTTTCTTTTAAGGACATGACTCAAAAATGTAACTATCACTTCTCACAACGCATTGACCACAATTTAGTCACATGGCCATACCTACATCAATGGAGATTAAAGTCTCAATGGAGACTGAGAATTGTAGTCTTTATCTGAACTAGTTAAAATGTAAGAAAGTAGGCTTCCTGGCTTTCCTGATCTGGGAGGGACATAACTGCTATCTTTAGCAGGGCCCTCACTTACGATTTGGCCCTCATCCTTATGTTTCCCCTGTATTTATACTGAAAGATTGGTGTGTTGTGGGGGGAGAAGGAAAGAAATGGAAGCAGAGAGGCCATTTAGTAGTATAGCAAAATAATCCAAGGGAGAGATGATGGTTGCTTGGACCAGAATGAGAGTAGTGGAGGAAGTGACAGTGGTTGGAATGTAGAAATTCGTAGGAAGAGCCTAGGATTTGCTTCTTGATGTGAGTATGAGAGAGGAGAGTTGAGTATAACAGTACTCATTGCTCAGCATTCATTGACTGTTCATTCATTCATTCATTCACCAAACTGTTATTGAGCAGAGGCTATGAGCCAAGCACTGGGCTGGGACCTATGTATATAGTGGGTATAGTCATTTCTTTACAGTTGACAAAGAAATATAGATAGCAGAGAAGTAAATTTAAACATGATTGCATAATAAAAAGTAAGTGCCAGAGGCTACAAAATAGCAATACAGAGGAAACTAATCTAGTCTAGGGGTCTGGAAAGTGATGCCTAAGATGAGACATGTAGGGTACATAGGACTTGGCTAGGAAATTGAGGTGAGATGGGGGCAGAAGAGGAAAAATGTTCCTGTAAAGGAATTCTCTCCAAGTCCTAATTCTTTTTTTTAAAATATAGTTTTATTGATTTCAGAGAGGGAGAGATAGAAGCATAAATGATGAGAGAGAATCATTCACTGGCTGCCTCCAACACGCCCAACACTGGGGATCAAGCCTGCAACCCGCCCTTGACCAGAATCAAAACTGGGGCCCTTCAGTCTGCAGGCCGAAGCTCTATCCACTGAGCCAAACCAGCAAGGGCCCTAATTCTTTTCACGGCTTCGTGTTGCCTACTTGGGATAGCACATGAAAGCTTGGGCTATGAAGTCTGGAAATTTGAACTTAATTTATGCTGTCTCTTTAAAGAGAAAATGCTTTTTGAAATTCAATTCAAGTTAATTCAATGCAATAAACATTTGTAGGTTGTGGGCCAGGTTCCCAGCCCAAAGGCAATAGCCCCTGGAACCATTTAACTGAGAGCAGATAATAAAATTGAAATTGTTGAATTTTAGGAAATGCAAAGATGTTCTCTTTAAGTTCAGACTAAATCTCAAAGGATTCCAACCTAGAAAGACATGCACTGAGGGGTGATGTGATCAAAATCTATATAATTCAGTAAGGTTATAAGAAAGGAAAATGGATTAGGAGACAACCCACAATCTTCAACACAAACAAAAGGAAGTCTTTTATCCAGGGGAAATGAAACCACCTCCAAGAGGTGGTAAAAGTTCTGTATTTATTAGGATGAGGATTCAGTGATTATAAAAAAGATAACAACAGCAGCAAAAACCTACATTGGCTTGAACAAAATAGAAGTTTGTTTTTTTCTCATGTAATGCCGGGACTGACCAGCAGATGCTGAGCAACAGGATGAATGGATTACTCTGACACATGTTTCTGTGAAAGAGAGGGATAAGGGGCTGCTTGGCTATAGCAACCAAAAAGCCCCATTCATGTGTCTCCTTAGGCTTTTATTATAACAACAGCTTGAACTAAAATTAACCTCTAGATACAATCAGCAGGGTAAGTACCCTTGAGAAAGCATGATTCTACAAGGTCTGGTCTAAAGACTAAACATAGAGATTCCAGCAAAACACTCGGGGGCTCGGACATATTTGGAAAAGTCAAGGCAGGGGCTGCCGCCTTCAGCAAGGTCCCCCTAGAGGCCCCTGACCTTTCGGAGAATCCTCCTCATAGACTTTCCAACCAAGTCCCGTGCTTTCCCACAATGTAAGATGTTATGGTAGGTCCATGGGGCCAGGGACCCAGCCCCTTCTATCTTACTATTCTGTCCCCCTTGTCCATTTTGTTTAGGATGGCTCACCACCATGTCACATTCTAGCCAGCAGGGAGAAGGGGGAAAAGGAGAGTATCCTTCCTCCTCTAAAAGAACAAACCACAAGTTGTACACATCACTTCTACTCAATTCCATTGGCTAGAACATGGCCAAATGGATCACACATAGCTACAAGGAAGGCTGGGAAACAGTGTCTTTATACTGGACAGTCATGTTCCAGGTAATAACATAGGATTCTGTCACTGAGAGAGAGAAGGGAGAAAAGACACTGGGGGTCTCTAGGAATCTTGTTGCATTAATGGTTTCCTTTTCTTACTCAGAACTTCCAAGGTTAGCACTGGAAAGAGAATTTTCAGGACTGTGTGTGGAAGAGGAGTTGGGAGACACCTCTGAATCACAAGTCTCACCTTTTTCTTTGGGACTTTTCATTTGAGTTGCTGCTACCTCCTTAATTATTCTGGATCAAGCAAAGATCAAAACCTTTCCCAGGGTTCCCCTTAGTTAAGAGCTAACGGCACATACTGGAGTTGTGGGTTCAATTCCTGGTTGGGGTGCAACTGATCAACGCTTCTCTCTCATATTGGTGTTTCTCTCTCTCTAAAATCAATAAAAGAGCTTTTAAAGAGTTTACTACAGATGTCAAGAGAACAAATATATATGAGGAATGTATAAACTTCTGAGGTTACAAAGTCTGAGATATTTACTAACTTCCTTGCTCTTGTCCCAATGGTTTAGCAGCTAAACTTTAGCCAAATTCCTCTGGCACGTTGAACACAGCCCTCATCCCCTGGTTCCCAGCTTGTCTCTACATGAAGAAAGCTTGTTTTAATATTCGTTTTTCAGGAACTACCTACAGTACCCCTCCCCCCCTTTATATTTGGGCAAGAAAGTGCCCTCTGCCTTGGACCCCAGTCTGTTTCCACTTTCCTAAATAAACATGCTTAGTTTAATAGAAACCTCCAGGATTGTGATGAGAGTCCCATCAAGCAGTAAGTGTTGTTAACTCTTACTAAAAGACACACTACTTGCAGAGATTCCCCACTATGATCTGTAAAATGGAGTACTCCCCTCATGAAGTTGAGGTGAGACTTACTGAGCTTCATACAGAGTTGGAATATAGGAAGTGCTATTTCAGTGAGAACTATAGAGATGTTTGTAAATTGCACTTTTAATTCCCATCCCATGTTCTTGCTGAGAAGTATTACTGACCACAGTGATTCTGCAAACAACAGGATTGGCCCCTGGAGCTCGGTTCTAATCCATAGCAGAGGTTTGGGGTTTTCATGCAGGGCAAAGTTTTAACCAGGCCTGATTAAAGCAGCTCCTGTAGATCTGTAAGTGCCTAAGCAGCTGAAGTTCCCCGCTGTGCCAGGCAGGTGCCCCAAATCTTTGCAGAGCTACTTGCTCCCCTCAAGGGACAGGGATGTTCCATGAAGGCAGCCCTTTGGGATTCTCATGGTCTGTTTTCAATTTGGGCTCTGTAGCTAAAGGGGTAAATTGAGAATATTGATCAGCTCATCAGTCCACCAATAAGTTGTTCTTTTTCTCCTTCTGAAATTTGGTGTAGGGCTTCTGATAGATTGAGGATTGGCTGCCCCACATAGGAACTGCACATGGGTACTCAAACCACTTTCAGATTATCATGTGGTCAGCTTGAAATGGGGAACTCTTGATTTTAATATTTTGTTGACATTGTTCTTTATCACCACTAGATGATCTGGGCTGTCAAAGAACTCCAAGTTTTCTATCTCCCTGGGGACCCAAAGGATCTGGAAGAAGGGAAATTTATTCATCTCAGGAAAAGACTGGAGAAGTGACGTCAGGCGGTCGCAGAGATAGAGGATGTGCTGGACCTGGGTGAGGAGCGGCGCCGCGGCCCGGCCACCTCCGAGTTGCAGTGAAGACGGAATAGGATTATGCATGGGAAAGCATTAGCACAGTGCCTGGCGAATGCTAAGTTATTAGAAGACGTTCGCTGCCACTCTTCTGCAGCTGCGATTCACCCAATCTAGGGAGGCCAAGATGGGTCGCCGAGCTCAACAGGAGTCAGCTCAAGCTGAGAATCCTCTCAGTGGCAAGAATTCTTTGATTCTGACTGGAGAGGTCGTCGCTCAACCACTGGCCCTCACCTGCTGGGCAGGCCTCTGGTTTTAAAGAATAAGAAGGCTGTATTTGAGAGAGAAACCAAGATGGCTGCATAGGTAAACACCAGAAATTGCTGCCTCCCACAACAACTTCAAAAATACAACAAAAAGACAAAACGGACATCATCCAGAACTACAGGAAGGCTGGCTGAGTGGAAATTCTACAACTAGAAGGAAAGAGAAAAGCACACCGAGACTCAGAGGAGCTGCGGAAGTAAAGTGCAGAGGTACGGAGGCTTGAGCACGCGCAGAAAGAGGCTGGCACCTGAGGAAGCGGCTGTCTTTTGGAATCGGGAGGGAGTCACAAGCTCCCAACTGCTCTGAACTCCAGTTCCGGGAAGTCACTGGGGACCCAGGACTCATACAGGGAGAAACTGGACTGTCTGGCAGCAGGCAGAACTCGGAACTTGAGGGCGGCTTTCTCTCAGTGCTTGCAGCAATTACCAGGACACTGAGACTTGGGGCCCCTCAGGGCAGGGCTGAGGATCAGCCATAGCTGCTTGCTCCGCCCTGTTGATTCACTGAGACCCCGCCCCACCCAGGCTGCGGCAGAGGCTTTTGCATATGAATGGGCTGGCCCTTTGCAATCTGAAAATTACCTAACAAACTGCAGGTGGGCCAGACAGACCCAGAACTTCAAAGAGAAGGCCCAAGGCCCCACAGCAGCTTGCACTGCTTCACAGCTGGGCCTCATCTGGGCACCTCCAAACCCCAAACAAGGAAGGGGAATCTGCAGATCTCTTCATAGTTCCTGGTGGGTAGCCTCAGGCAGAAGCTAAATTAGCACCTCCTTAGATCCAAGAGCCAGTGTACCCAGTGGTCAGAGTGGGACCATCCAGATTACAACTCCTCAGATCCATAAGGGACACACTCAGGGGGCAGACTCAGTGAGCACCAAAGCCCCACTGAAGCAAGTCTTGCCCCAGAAGGGTGTCTTCAGCACAGAAGTTCTCCCACTGCAGACACAGCTGATTCTCACAGCCAATTGGCCTGGAGGTCAATTCCTCCCAGTGATAACTACAACAATCAAGGCTTAACTAAAGAGGATTACAACAAGACTGTGCACAAAGCCCACAAAGGGGTGCACGAAGAGTGTCCACCTCAGGAAATTGGGGAGGCTGAGCCACTGGGCCCTATAGGACACCTAGCACACAAAGCCACTCTACCAACACAGGGAAGCATAAAAAATGTGGAGACAAAGAAACAGGTCACAAATGACAGAAATGGAGGAAAGCAAACGACTGGATATAGAGTTCAAAACCACGGTTATAAGGTTTTTCAAGAATTTTCTGGAAACCGCCAATAAATTTAGTGAGACCCTCGAGGATATGAGAAAGGACCAACTAAAAATTAAGTATACACTGACTGAAATAAAGAATAATATACAGAGATCCAACAGCAGACAAGAGGATCCCAAGAATCAAGTCAAAGATTTGAAATACGAAGAAAAAAAAAATACCCAACCGGAAAAGCAGAAAGAAAAAAGAATCCAAAAATATGAAGGTAGTGTAAGGAGCCTCTGGGACAGCTTCAAGCGTACCAACATCCAAATTATAGGGGTGCCAGAAGAAGAGAGAGAGCAAGATATTGAAAACCTATTTGAAGAAATAATGACAAAACTTCCCCTACCTGGTGAAAGAAATACTTACAAGTCCAGGAAGCGTAGAGAACCCCAAACAAAAGGAATCCAAAGAGGACCACACCAAGACCATCATAATTAAAATGCCAAGGGCAAAAGACAAAGAGAGAATCTTAAAAGCAGCAAGAGAAAAACAGTCAGTTACCTACAAGGGAGTATCCATATGACTGTCAGCTGATTTCTCAACAGAAACTATGCAGGCCAGAAGAGAGTGGCAAGAAATATTCAAAGTGATGAATAGCAAGAACCTACAACCAAGATTACTTTATCTAGCAAAGCTATCATTCAGAATTGAAGGTCAGATAAAGAGCTTCACAGATAAGAAAAAGCTAAAGGAGTTCATCACCACCAAACCAGCATTATATGAAATGCTGAAAGGTATTCTTTAAGAAGAGGAAGAAGAAAAAGGTAAAGATAAAAATTATGAACAGCAAATACATATCTATCAACAAGTGAATCTAAAAATCAAGTGAATAAAAAATCTGATGAACAGAGTAAACTGGTGAATATAATAGAACCAGGGGCATGGAAAGGGAGTGGACTGACAATTCTTAGGGGGAAAGGGGTGTGGGGGTGCAGGAAGAGACTGGACAAAAATCATACACCTATGGATGAGGACAGTGGGAGGGGTAAGGGCAGAGGGTGGGGTGGGAACTGGGTGGAGGAGAGCTATGGGGGGAAAAAAAGAGGAACAACTGTAATAATCTGAACAATAAAGATTTAATTAAAAAAAAAGAAAGAAAAACTGGAGTCCCAATTTTAGAAGAGAAAGGAGGGTGGTGGTGGAATAATGGAGTAACCAGCACCAAGCCTGGTAGGCCATGTCTTGGCAGAGTACCATGTCTGCCTCTTTGTTTCCAGAATTCTGACCACACACACACACACACACACACACACACACACCCCTCCTCCTCGCCCTACCTATAAGCACCATTCCCTATCTCCCTAACCCCCTTTGGTGTACTACACACCAGTCACCTTTGCCTCATGAAAATTCATAAAAGAAATACCCACCCTAATTCAAGGCCTTTACACATGCTGTTTTCTTTCCCCTGAATGCTCTTCATTCTTCCCATGGCTGGCTTCTTTTCAGTTTTCCAGATCTCAGTTTAAATCCCCCCACCCCAAGGTTGTCCTTACCCCTCTAAATAGGCCCAGTGGTTACCTTCCATCCCAGCACCTTGTTACTGCCCCACAGTGTTAATAATTGAGTTAATTAAGCAAGTGCTTGTTTGTTGTTTGTCTCTTCCATTATAAGGTAAGCTCCCTAAGGGCAGGGAAATGTCTGTTTTGTGCCCAGAATACAATAGGTGCTTAATATGTATTGACTAGTTGCTCAAGCCAAATCATCCCTTTATATTACCCCCACATCCAATGCAGTAGGCCTTCTTGGCTCTACTTTCAAATGTACCCCCAAATCTGCTCCCATTTCTTGCCACCCTTACTGCCACAGACCCATCTACCACTGGCTGGCACCTTGAATAACACCCTCCTTCTCCTTTACTTCTGCTCTTGCTGCCTTCAAGCTACTCTCCCCATAGCAGGCTGGTTATGTCACAATTTTGCTGTAAACTTCTTACGACACATAATCAACTCTAAAGCCCTTGTCATGACTTATAAGACACATGTGACCAGGCATCTGTTCCCTTTTGGACCACATCTCCAAACGCTCTTCCCTCTCCCACTTTTTTCCTGACCTCTTTCCTACTGCTCCAAATCCCAGGCACCCCCAGGGCCTTCCTATTGGCTTTTCTTTGTGTCTGAAATGCTTTCTAGCTACCCCTGTGTAAGCCCTCCCCTAAAAAGCCTATTACATATGGAATCCTGCCTGCGCTGCCACAGACTACTCCTACAAACTATCTTTTTAACTATAAATGTGTTTAGTTATAAACACATTTTATACTGCATTTTAAAATTTTTTTATTTTGTGAATAAATAATGATGTGGTTCAGAATTCTAAAATTAGAAAAGTCTCTTACTCTTGTCCCAAAGCCACCCAGCTCCTCTCCACACAGATGACAAAAATTGCTGTTTTTTGTGTATTCTCCCTGATAAAGTGTAAGCATGCAAATAAGAATTCACATGTATGTGTATCTATAAGTTTATCTTTTTTAAACCTTTTTATACGCATACACTATGTATGTCTGTGTCACCTATCCAATCTATCTTTTTATGTGCTTGTTTGTTTGGGTTTTTTAAAAAATATATTTTATTGATTTTTTACAGAGAGGAAGGGAGAGAGATAGAGAGTTAGAAACATCGATGAGAGAGAAACATCGATCAGCTGCCCCCTGCACATCTCCCACTCGGGATGTGCCCACAACCAAGGTACATGCCCTTGACCGGAATCGAACCTGAGACCCTTCAGTCCGCAGGCAGACGCTCTATCCACGGAGCCAAACCGGTTTCGGCTTATGTGCTTGTTTTTATCAAATGGTAGCATACTTGAAAACGGACACAAAACTTGAGCCAAATTAAGCAGAGATAAGGTTGAATCATATATAAGCGTTTATTCCAATAATGCCAGCAGTATGGAGAGAGCAGCAGGTCATCCTGTAAATTCTGCTCTAACCTCCCCTACTAGCTGGCTGATTATCTATATTCACTGAGTGGCCAGATTATTATGACCACCCCATCAGTACTTCATTGACACTTCCAAAAGTACTGAATATTGAAAACTTCCTAAGCAAATACTTTCAAGGTTTTATTATTATTATTATTTGCATAACTAATTCACTTCATTGTACTGATGGGGTGGTTATAATAATCTGGCCAGTCATAATAATCTGGCCACTCAGTGTATATAAAAGGCTAATATGCAAAGTGTCCTCTCAGGAGTTTGACCGACCTGGAGTTCGATTGCTTGCTATGACGTGCGCTAACCACCAGGGGGAAGTGCGGAATGAAGGAAGACACCGGCCAGCAGCCGGAAGACCCTGATCAGCCCTGATCACTGGCCAGGCCTAAGGACCCTACTTGTGCACGAAATTCATGCACTGGGCCTCTAGTGTATGGATAAGGAAGAAAGGCTATATGCCAAGGGAGAGTGGGGCAGGATAAGGGCTGCAGAGTCCATGGTCTGTGTGTCTCCTTCCATGAACTTGAGGACTGATAACAAGGTAATTTTCTTTTTTTAAAAAAATTTTGTCATTGATTTCAAAGAGTAAGGGAGAGGGAGAGTGAGATAGAAACATCAATGAGGAGAGAGAATCATCATTCAGCTGCCTCCGATATACCCCTAACTGGGGATCAAGCCACAACCTGGGCATGTGCCCTGACCAGGAATCGAACCATGACCTCCTGGTTCACAGGTCGATGCTCAACCACTGAGCCACAGTGGCCAGCAAAGCAATTTTCTATGATGTTAAAAACAGCTCTGCCATTCCTGTGACTGGAGAATGGTCAGCATTCCTGAAGGAAACTCCTAGAGGAGGTCAGGGTCCAGGTATAGGGAACCAAATCAAAGCATCTCCTGTCCTCTGTCTGTTCTCAAAATGTATTTTCTTTTCTGAGTAATGTATCCATCTGGGCTCTGAGGCATCTTTTATCTTTTTATAGCTCTGTTTTTCTCCTTGCAACACAGCCTCCAGTTTCCCAGGGCCTGTAAGAAAACCTCTTATCTATAATTAGTAATGTGAATAATCATTAAAAAATTGTGGTGCTATTCTTGTTGCATGCCCTTCCCTCTATCATACTTACATATACTATCTCATACTTTGTTTCTGTTTTCTTCTTTTGAACTTAACAGCTTAATTTATATAACTTTTCATATCAGTATATAAAGAGTTTTCTTATTCTTTTCTGCAGCTGCATATTATTCCCTTGCATGGATGTCTCATAATTTATTTAACTCATCCCCTATTGATGAACATTTAGGTTATTTCCAATCTTTTGCCATTAGAAATGATTCTGCATCATTTTTCACATATGCAAATATATCCATAGACCAGCCGTGGGCAAACTACGGCCCGTGGGCCGGATCTGGCCTGTTTGAAATGAATAAAACTAAAAAAAAAAAGACCGTGCCCTTTTATGTAATGATGTTTACTTTGAATTTATATTAGTTCACACAAACACTCCATCCATGCTTTTGTTCCGGCCTTCCAGTCCAGTTTAAGAACCCATTGTGGCCCTCGAGTCAAAAAGTTTGCCCACCCATGCCATAGACCAAATTCCTAGAGTGGGAGGCAGCACTGGGACAAAGTGTTTGTGGCAAATTGTTATCCACAGAAGTTGTGCCAATTTACATAACTGTATAAGAATGCCTGCCCTGGCTGGATGGCTCGGTTGGTTGGAGTATCAGCCTGTACAGCAAAAAGTTGCAGGTTCAATTACCAGTCAGGGCATATACCTAGGTTTTGGGTTTGATCTTCAGCCTGGGTATGGCTGGGAGGCAACTGATTAACATTTCTCTCTCACATTGATGTTTCTCTCTCCCTCTCTTCCTTTTTCTCTCTCTAAAAATCAATAAAAAAACATATCCTTGGTAAAGTAGCAGGATACAAAATAAATATCCAGAAGTCAGTTGCATTTTTATACACCAATAATGAACCATCAGAAAGGGAAACTAAAAAAAAAAAAAAAATCCCATTTACAATTGTTTCAAAAAGAATAAAATGCCTAGGAATAAATTTAACCAAGAATGTAAAAGACCTGCACTTAGAAAATTATAAGATACTGAAGAAAGAAACTGAAGAAGATACAAATAAGTGGGAGCATATACCATGTTCATAGATAGGAAGAATTAACATCATTAAAATGTCCACACTACCCAAAGCAATCTACAGATTCAAAGCAATTCCCATCAAGACACCAAAGGCATATTTCACAAAACTAGAACAAATATTACAAAAATTTATATGGAACCACAAAAGACCCTGAATAGCAACTGCTATCTTGAGAAAATGAAGTTGGAGGAATCACCCTACTTGATACCAAACTATACTACAAGGCCATAGTAATTAAAACAGCATGGTACTACTGGCATAAAAACATATAGATCAATGAAACAGAATAGCCCAGAAATAAACCCAAACTTTTATAGTCAATTAATATTTGACAAAGGAGGCAAAAACATATAATAGGGTAAAGATAGTCTATTTAATAAATGTTGGGAAATTGGACAGATACATGCAAAAAAAAAATGAAACTAGACAACCTTCTTACACTGAACACAAGAATAAATTCAAAATGGATTAAAGACTTAAATGTTAGACTCAACACTGTAAGAATCCTCAAAGAAAAGAGGCAATAAAATCTTGGACATTTCTTGTAGCAATATTTTTTTCTGAAAAATCCCCTTGGGCAAGGGAAACAAAAGAAAGAATAAACAAATGGGACTACATCAAACTAAAAAGTTTTTGCACAGCAAAGGAAATCACCAACAAAATGAAAAGACAACCTACTGAATGGGAGAACCAATTGGCCAATATATCTGATAAGAATTTAATATCCAAAATTTATAAAGAACTTATAAACTCAACACTAAAAAAAACAAACAATCCAATCAAAAAATGGGCAAGGATCTGAATAGACACTTCTCCAAAGAGGACATACTGATGGCCAATAGACATATGAAAAGATGCTCAATGTCACTAATCATCAGAGAAATGCAAATTAAACCACAATGAGATATCACCTCACACCTATCAGGATGGCTAACATTAATAAATCAACTAACAAGTGTTGGTGAGGGTATGGAGAAAAGGGAACCCTTGTGCAGTTGGTGGGAATGCAGATTGGTGTAGCCATTGTTGAAAACAGTATGAAGTTTTCTCAAAAAATTAAACATGGAACTGCCTTATGACCCAGCCATTCCACTTTTGGAAATATATCCAAAGAAACCTGAAACACTAATTGAAGAGAATATATGCACCCCTATGTTCATTGCAGTGTTATTTAAAATAGCCAAGATTTGAAGTGTCCTTCAGTAGATGAGTGGATAAAAAAAGCTATGTGACAATGGAACACTATTTGGCCATAAAAAGGAAGAACATCTTACCCTTTGTGACAGCATGAATGGACCTGGAGATCATTTTTCTAAGTGAAATAAGCCATTCAGAGAAGGACAGAGTAACATGATTTCACTCACATGTGGAATTTAAATGACAAACTGAACTAACAAGCAAAATAGAGACAGACTCATAGAGAGCAGGCAGACAGCTCTGGTTGTGTTTGTGTGTGGGGTTGTGTTTGGGGATGGTGGTGGAGGGATTGAGCAAGAAAGAAAAAAAGAGAAAAGAAATCATGGATGAAGACAACAGTGTGGTGATTGCGGAAGCATGGGGAGGTGGCAGAGGGTATAGTGGAGATAAATGGTAATGGGAAATAAAGTAAAAGAGAAAAAATAAAACAAAGCATATCTTCACGTGAGGATTTTTTTAAAAGCCTATTTTTCACACCTTGTGTGTTCTAAAACTCGTGGATCTCAGTGTAGTTTTAGTATGCATTTCTATTACTATATGTGGGTTGAGTATTTTTTCTTATGTTTAAAAATTACTATTTCCTTTTTCTGTTCTTTTTTCTATTTGGATATGGATCTTATTGATTTTCTGAAATCTATATACAGTAGGAAAGTAATGATTTATATATATGAGTCACAAATATTGTTTTCTCAGTTTGATCTTTGTCTTTTGACTTTGATTGTGGTATTATGTAATCTGATTTATCAATCTTTTTTCATGTAGCTTCTGGGCCTCATATGGTTTCTTCATTTTAAAAATTGAAGTTTTGAATCTATTTGAATTTATCCTTAGTAAGATATAGGTACGAACACAACTTTGGTCTCTTTATCTCACATTGCTATAAATTATTTGTCTCCACAGCTCTAAGTGATACCTGAAATGATATTACATAGCTATGTGTTTTTTGTTTATTATAAGATCACAGTAGGGCAAGGACCTTGGCCATTTTTGTTTTCACTGTATCTCTAACAAGTCTTGGGACATAGTAGATGCTTGATGAGTATTCAGAGAATAAAGTGGGTGTGTCAGAGAGCTACAATCACAATAATGCACAATGAGAAACCACCTCAAAACTCAGAGGCATATAACAAGAATTCTTCCTCCCAGAGCTTCTGATTTAATTAGTCTGGGACGCGAACTGAACATCTCGGATGTTTTGCACATGCGTGAGTGTGTGTGTGTGTGTGTGTGTGTGTGTGTTTGTGTACTCCCTAGGGGACTTTTATGTGTAGCAATGCTTGAAAAACCTTTATTTTAGATAATATTCTAACAGATTATATCAAAGTTTTGAGTTGGGCGGTTATGATGCTACTAGAGGCCCGGTGCACGAAATTTGTGCACTGCGGGGAGGGGGGTGTCCCTCAGCCCAGCCTGCACCCTCTCCAATCTGGGACCCCTCAGGGGATGTCCGACTGCCGGTTTAGGCCCGATCCCTCTCACAATCCAGGACTGCTGGCTCCTAACCACTCACCTGCCTGCCTGCCTGATTGCCCCTAACCGCTTCTGCCTGCCAGCCTGATCACCTCCTAACCGCTCCCCTGCCACCTGATTGACACCTAACTGCTCCCCTGCCAGACCGATTGCCCCCAACTGCCCTCCCCTGCAGGCCTGGTCCCCCCCAACTGCCCTTTCCTGCCGGCCATCTTGTGACAATGTGGAGGTGGCTATCTTGTAATGACATGAGGGTATGAGGGTCAATTTGCATATTACCTCTTTATTATATAGGATTATCTGAACCATAGAAATGAGGGAACTGAGAGATTGGAAAGTAAAGTGGAACTTGGATTATATTTACAAAGAACAAAAAAGTGAAAATTTTATAACCACACAGGGATTTAACTAACATAAGCAGTCAAGCTATAGAATTCAGGTTCCAATGTGAAGAATACTACATTTATCTCATGGAGAGGGAAGGACTCCTTGTTAAATGATTCAGAGCTTCAAAATATTAAGGTTTTATAGAAAGTTCGTGTCACAGTGATATATATTATCAAACATATTGAGGAGGAAATTGGCATTTTCTCTTGTTATGAGATATTCTTAGGACAACCCTGTAGTGTTAGCCCAACAATATCTGGGGTATCATCATATTCCTTCTTCGGAGTGGCAGATGAAATTGAAAGAGGGTACCTGGCCAGTGTTGCTCAATGGTTGAGCATCAACCTATGAACCAGGAGGTCACAGTTTGATTCCCTGTCAGGGAACTTGCCCAAGTTGTGGGCTCGATCCCCAGTAGGGATGTGCAGGAGGCAGCTAATTTACCACTAATTATTGTGAGGCAGGAGGTCACTTGATTGGTATGGAAAACAAGAGGGCTTTATTTCATTGAACTGAAACACAGAACAGTTAATGCTTAGGGGGGAGAACTGTAAAATTTATGCCAGTTCTTAAAATTCACACTGTGCAGCTCTTGTTCATTTTTTTTTTTTCTGACTCAAATCCCCTTCTATGGTTCACTGGGGGTTTTTCTTTATAAATATCAGAATGACTTCTAAACACACACTGACTCAAAACTATTATAATACAGCAGCCCAGAAGCGATCAATGATTCTCTCCCATCATGTTTCTATCTCTCTCTCCCTCTCTCTTACTCTCTGAAATCAATAAAAAGATATTTTTAAAAAAGAAATGAAAAGAGGGTGATGACTATATATTGTTCTTTGGCAAGGTGTTGCCAAGATCCCTGGAGTTCTCCGTCAAAGACAGGCTATATTAACAAATCCCCTGCCTCAAGCTTCTCTGTTTAGAAGCTCGACTTGATTTATCTTCTGACATATTGCCTCCATAGATAAATTGGGGAGAAACTTCTCTCTTTGTAATTCATGTAAAGAGAAAGAAATTTATGAATGGATGTCACCATAGGGCCACAATACCAGGGAAAGTGAGAAATCAGAACTCTCCTCCCTTACCACTGGAACAGCCCTTTGGTTGTCATGCAGGGGCTTGGCCAATCTCTGGAGTCCAATACTGTTTATGTTGAAGAGTAGGTAATACAGAATATTACTTAATATTGTGAATTATGAATAAAGGGGGAGAAACCCTGAGGCTACTATCATTCCTTTGGGTCCTAGGACCATCTCATTGTGATCAGAAGAATCAAAGTGCTATCTAGCCAGAGGAGTCATTGCTAATCACGGCAAGTCCTAAAATAACTGTGTGTTTTGAGTGGCATCTAGCACTCAACAGGCACTTAATAAATATTCACTAATAACATTAGGCCACTCAGCACCAAGCAGGAAGAGAGGCGATTTTTTTTTTTGTTTTATACTTGGGTAATTGATAAAAATAATTGCAAAGCTTTAAATGTTTAGCAGTGATTAGTTAAAACCATCACCTCAAAGCCCTTCCCACTTTGATAAACTCATTCCCATGAAAATACTCAGAACCTGAGGAACAGCAGGGAAAGAAGCCAATAAAAGCAGCTCAAAGAGTTTTACATTATTTCCATAAGCTATCTAATCTAGCCATTTTGAATGATCTATGTAAATTAATTACACTTTTTAATTAGGTGGTCTTTTAGCTTGCATATTGAAGTTTACCACTAATTATTGCGAAGCAGGAGGTCACTTGATTGGTATGGGAAACAAGAGGGCTTTATTTCATTGAACTGAAACACAGAACAGTTAATGCTTAAAGGGGAGAATTGTAAAATTTATGCCAGTTCTTAAATTTCACACTGTGCAGCTCTTGTTCATTTTTTTTTTTCTGACTCAAATCCCCTTCTATGGTTCACTGGGGGTTTTTCTTTATAAATATCAGAATGACTTCTAAACACCCACTGACTCAAAACTATTATAATACAGCAGCCCAGAAGCCTACATTTTGCATCCCTAATGCTAGGGGGAGAAAAACCCACTCTTTTGATATTAGTCACATTAAATGCTGTTTAATTGCCAGTACAGCTGTTTCCAGATGTGACTTTATTTTGTTTCTGCCAGCCAGACAGTCTGTGATTTTCATTAACTTCATCATCTTAAAAAACACAGTAATAAGAAGAATAAATCCTACAAACGCTAAAGCTCTACTTTATGCTAAGCAGAACAAAGTAATCTTTAATAAAAAATATATAATAGTCATTGTAGTGAACAGACTGCATTTAATATCTTTAAAATATTTCTGAATGACATTTTATGGCTCTTTGCCTCATCTGATCTTGTGCCATGCACCCGGATCTCAAATTTCCATTCTTTTCCCGCATTTTAGTGACCCATGCTGTCCAACAGTGGATCAGTGGGTGGGGAGTTATGCAAGAAGCATTTGCTGATTTAATGCAATCCTTAGAAAAATCAGGATTGCTAATTAAAAACCACAGAGTGAATAAAAGTCTTGACCCAGAGGAATTCTCCTATCTGCCACTCAGAAGGGCCCTCATTTTCATGCTGGCACACACACATCATCACAGTCCTGGGAGTTCAGTTAATCTACTGCTGGTCGTGTTTCCTCCTGGGCTAAGGGCTATGCTTCTGTGAGATGGCCTGCCCACCTCCCCAAAAGACATGGGCTTATTATTCTGGTCTCTCCATCCAGCTTTGCATTTTCAAATCACTTCAGACAGGGCAGTGTAGTCAGAAGGTCACCAGCTTGGACATCAGGAGGCTTGTGCTGCACCTGGTTCTCTGCACTGAGAACTAGTTGACTGTGGTCAGCCCTTTCACTTCCCTGGTGGCTCCCACTTCCCTTATCTGTGAAATAAGAAACCATTTGTATCCATGTTCTCAAGTTCCTTCCACTTCCAATAGCTTCCAAGACTGCCACTGCTGAAGCTTTCATCACATTTAACGCACTGGGTATTTATCTACACAAATATAGAAAGCTCTTAAAAGGCAGGAATCAGATTTTATTCCCTTTCTTGACCCCCAGCACCTAAAGACTGAACATTGTAAAAGTGTAACAAATATTTATTGAATTAATGGGACAGTAAAAATCAAGACCGTGAAGTACTACATTTCATTAACAATAATAGTAGTAGCAGCAGCAGCAAACTTTTTCTTTTGAGACATACTATATGCTAGGCATTGTGCTAAATACTTCATATGGTTTGTCTCATTTAATTGAAGAAGATGAGCTCATATTTCCTTTTCCCCCCTGTGGTACCCACTGCTAACTATAATCCATTCACATATGGATTTGTCCCTACCAGTAGAACCTCAATTTTGCTTGGGGCAGCAACATAAATCTTAGAAAAAATGACCTCCTATATATACCCTTGCTTTTTGGGGTAAACCATATGGCTCAGTTCTGGCCAATGAGATGTAAGTAGAAATCTATTGGGTAGAACTTCCAGGAAAGCTTTCATCTCCCAGATAAAAAGTGGAAATGTCTGTTAAAATTTGTTGTCATTTCACCTTCCCTTGCTTCCTGCCTGGCACTTGGACTCAATGGGTGCAGGCAGGTGCATCAGTTGTCTTGTTACCTGTGGACAAAGCCACGGGTAAAGGCTGGAAGAACAGAAAGTGATATGGAGCCTGGACCCTTGGTGGCTTTCTTCAGTGGCTACATCAGCCCTATGCTGTGCCTCCAGACTTCTGGTTATATGAAAAAGCTAAATCTCCTAATATATACCTTGCCTACATTCCATCCTTAACAACACTATAATGGGTGTTTTCCCCACATGGAGTACTCCTGACCTTTGTTTTTATAAATTCTGGCCTACTCACCCTCCTCCCACCAAGAGCCATGTCACTCCTGCCTCATCACAGGCTTCTTTATGACTCTCTACCTCAACTTTTGTTTGACCACTTCTTTATTAACTCTATTTCTCATTTTCTATACTTTTGATGCTCTGGCATCTGGAGTCTAGCTGACTAGGGAGAGACTGCCCCAGTTTTTAGAAACAGCAAACAACTCACCAAGAGGTGTGACTTTCAAATGCAAACTAACCAATCCAGAGCCCTTACTCTGAACCACCTCCTTTATGTAGCTTTTACACCATAGGAAGCAACATTCATCTACTTTAATCACCCCAGTTCCAGACTGGACAACTATGGATCACCCCTACAGCCCAGAACCTCCAGAAATTATTTATGTTAGTTAATCCTAAGCCTACTCAGCTGCTTACCCCACCTCACCCATTCCTTCCCACAAAAAACACAATAAAATCTGGTGCCCATGCTTTCTCCTCATTCCTTCTGCCCTGGGCCTTCCCTATGTGGTCCTACATGGTGTGACATGTCCTCTCTTGGGAACTGTAAGCAACACACTATCTTATCAATGGCAACTGCCTTCTGATCTGTTGGCCTCACCATACCCAAATAAATGAAAATCCCAGGTACATTTTAAACAACTTCCAGGAACATTACCCTACCTTCTTTGTCCATCTTCTCATGCCATAGGCCAAGATATACACAGCTAAAACAGGAAGAAGGAACTGTTTTTATTGCACTTGCTATTCTTATTCTATCTTCAGTACTGCACTTGGTCACCATTGTTGACCATGGATTATAAACCCTTTAATTAGGAGTAATTATGGCGTCTTTTGACAGACTTAGTTTTTCCTTTGCAAAAGTCTACAATATATAGATGCTTAGTTGAGGAGACAGGAAAAGCTAGGTAGACAGGGATGGGGACCATAGGGGGAGGGTGAGGAAGGGGACAGGAATTAACCTGGGAACCCAATTAGGTGGAGTTACTAAAATGCCCCAACTGGGCAGGGAAGAAAGGGCATATGTGGGAGACATGAACTTTAAAATGTATGGATATTGCTAAGACAGACAGCATACAGATAACTAATCACAAGGCAGTGAGGCCAGCATATATAAAAAAAATATGCACCTTTTCTCCCCTTCTTCCCCTTGGTGCAGGGCACAACAGATACCTGATGTTCTTGTTGCAGGGGAGGACATCCCCTGTGCCCATATGGCTTATGGCCATGTGGAACTCTACACATGGACTAATGGACTTTTCTTTTTCTTTTTTGACTAATAAACTTTAATTCACATGATGTTCTCAATAAACTTTGCTCCCACTGTTTTTGTCCCTGACTTCATTCTTTGTTTTCTTGAGACAAGAACTCGGACTCAACTACATTTTTTGTTTCATAGTGATGATATAATATACACTGAAAATTTAATAAATTGGGCACGTGGATTCTTAGACTGTTAAAGCTGAAGGGGGGCTTTAGGAATCATCTAGAGACCAGACTCTCTTCTAGTCTAAGATCTCCTGTGGTCTAGAGAGGTAAAGTGCCTTTTCCCTAGGCACACAGGGAGCCAGTAAGATTCAAAAACATAGATAATTTAAATGAGTGACTTCCTTCTCTGTTGAGTACTTAGTACAAAGTCACAAAGCTGACCTTGGTTCTGCTCTCTCTAGGAGGAGAAAATAAAAGGCAGTAAATGACTAAAGCTCAGGTACAAATAGGGCTTCCAGGTAGAGATACAGAAATTGACTACATGTGTTAATCTTCTCTTTTTACTAAAATCCCACTAAGAAAATGCTACATAACAAAAAAGGAATCAACCCACAAGGACAAGAACAGGATAGGAGATAAGAGTAGATGAAAGATGTAAAAAAAATTTCTAAAAATGAAAAGTAGAAAGAATAGTAGTAACTGACTTAGCAGAACAAAGGCTAATATAAGTATTTATAGAGGCATCTAAGAGGAGAAGTGAGGCCCTTTGCCCTACAGCATGTTGTAGGATCTAAGGGTTGGATGAATTACATCCTTATTCCTATTCCAATGCTCAGTGGGTTCAATACCTCTACTTTGCCAAGAAAGAGGTTTATTCTCTAGAAACTGAACTCTATTTTATTTTTTCTCAATAGGTAAATGACTTTCCTAATTCCATTTATTTATTATCCATTCTTTACCACTAACTTGAAATGCCACTTCTATCAGATACTTAATTGATAAATACTTTGGGCTGGTTTGGGTTTTCTATTATATTGACTGATAGTTTACTCTTATGCTAGTTTAAATTCAGTAGTTTTAAGTTTCAATATCCAACTGTCTTACCTCCCACATTTATCCCCTCTTCTCCTTATAAATTCTCCATTTTCAAGATTTTCTCATCATTTATTTTTCTCTATGTCTATAATTTTGATAATTGTGGCATTACACTTATATATTAATTTGTGGAGAATTGCCAGCTCTGAAATGTTCTGTGTCTTAGATTTCCTATTTCCCAATACTCTCACTTCATAATATCAATTTAAAATTCTTTGTTAATTAGTTTCATCAATGTTTTTCTTCTAGCTTTTTCTTTTTATATTGAAGTTTTTTTACTCAGCTGAAATTTATTTTGGTGTGAGAGGTGAAAGAGATCCAGCTTTATTCCCCCCCCTCCCCCGCCCCCAAATGGTTAGCCAGTTATCCCAAAGTGATTTATTAATCTACAGGGGTCTGAAATAATCTTATCATATACTAAATTTCCAGATACATATTTCTGTTTGCTTTCTGGACTCTATTCTCTTTGATCTTCTATTCTTTTACCATAGTTTAATTATTGCAACTTGACAGTTTTAAGTGAGCAAAGCTAGTTATCCTTCATCACTTTAGTTTTTCATATGTCCTTTCCAGCCATTATTACCTGTTTAAAAACATTTTTCAAATTAGATTTGAGAATAATTTTCTAAAATTCCCTCTCCTCTCTCCAAATCTTGTATTCTATTTTATTGAATTTACAGATTGACATAGGGAGAAACCACATTTTGAC
The DNA here is from genome assembly GCF_014108235.1 of Myotis myotis. Classification (NCBI taxonomy): domain Eukaryota; kingdom Metazoa; phylum Chordata; class Mammalia; order Chiroptera; family Vespertilionidae; genus Myotis; species Myotis myotis. Next base: position 41,922,019 of record NW_023416357.1, read on the forward strand.
AATATTAACTTTCCATAAATAGTACAAGTCATTTTTTAAAATGTCTTCTATGACTCACAGTAGCAGTTTACAGCAGGTCCTTGGGTTACATCGGAGATCTGTTCCTACAGTGAGATGTAACACGATTTTCGCCCTAAGTCAGAACCCCCCTACATAAGCACCTACATCACTCACATGGAGCACATACACAGCAGTAATGAAGTGAAACAGTAAAGAAAATATAAAAGAAAGATAACAATTCCTGACCTTTACTTGTGGTAAATAAATAATAAAAAACATAAAGCACATATGTACATACGTCGAAACGATGGAACTTTTTTTTTTATATAAATAAATGGGAGATGGCGAGGCAACCACGAAACGATGTTCGTCGAGTCTGACGGAACCCGAGGACTGTCTGTATTTTCCCATTATATTTGGTTATTGCTGGCATATAGAAAAGCTTTTGGATTCTATGTATTTCTATCACTTCAACTCAAACTAAGTGGCTTAAAAAAGCAGAAATTTATTGTCTCACAGTCTTAGAGGCTGAAAGTCCAAAATTTAGGTTTTGACAGCCATACTCTCTTTCTCAAGAGATCTAAGTGAGAATCTGTTCCTCCTAGTGTCACCTTGGTGTCCCTTGACTTGCAGCTGTATAATACCAATCTTGCCTGTTTTCATGTGGCCTTCTCCATATCCTCACACTGTCTTATTAGGATATCAGTCATATCAGATTAGGGGCCTACCTTACTCTAGCAAGACCTCATCTTAACCAATATCTGCAAGGACCCTATTTCCAAATAAGGTCATATTCTGAGGTAGTGGGGGTGGGGATTTCAACACATCTTTTGGTGGGACATAATTCAACCCATAACAATTCTATATATTCATTTTGCAAGTACCCACTTTAATTTCCTCATTGCTTCTAATTATTTTAAGGATGACAGACTCGTGTTTTCCTGATATATATCTTATCAACTGCACATGAAAATAATACCTTTTCCAATATTTTCATTTTTATCCTTTAATTTCATTGATCACTACCTTATCACATAGCCAACAGGTACTCATCTTTAAAAGTTTTGCTTCATGCCCTGGTCAGATAGCTCAGTTGCTTGGAGCATCATCCTGATATGCCAAGGTTGTGGGTATAATCCCCATTAAGGGCACATGCAAGAATCAACCAATGAATGCATAATAGGGTAGAACAGATTGATGTTTCGCTCTCTCAAATCAATAAATTAAAAAATAAAAATTTTGTGTTTTTTGAAGTTTGAATTTGATTACTATTGAGGTGAAACATTAAAAAAAACTACCCATTTGCATTTCTTCATTTATGAATTGTGTATTTCTATGCTTTCTCTATTTTTTTATATAGTGGGGATTTGATTAATTTGAAAGGGCTCTTTGTGCATTAAAAATATTAACCTCTTGTGACATGATAGTACCTTGTCAACTATCCAGCAGTCAACAGAAAGCACAAAACAAAGGTGCAGATCTACTGTAACACAAATTAATTTTACCTTTCTGTGCAACAGTCCAATATATGAACAAATACCTCTCATACTACAAGAGCATTAAGACTAACACTGAAGTGCAATGTAGATTTATATAAAGCACTCTTGAAAATTTCAAGTACACTAATACTTATAACTTGTTTCATAATGCACCATTTCTAAAGCATTCAATTTCTTTCCAACTAAAGCACTCAAAAGATTATCAAGGACTAAATTATCTGATTAACCCTTTCATGCCAAATGCTTAACAGCTCTTGCTCACATGCATGCCAAGTTTATACTAACATTTAAAGCCTTGACGTGCCATCAAAGGATTAATCTGTCCTTGGTTTATCTAAATGACCAAATAATAAGATTTAAGATAACCAGCTGTAGAATATGTCCTTATTAAATTTGATAGAATTTTTAAAAAGCCAAGTAATGTAATGAAGTTTGCAAAGTAATTTAGATTAACCAGGTTTGACTGCTCAATTTGGAAGTGATTCAATATACAGGTATAAGCATAGAGACAATTTTTAAATATTAGGCTTTAAGCAGAAAGTTCCTGACCAGAAAGTTGAAAAATGTTAAATGAACAACCTATATAAGTGTAATATGCAAATCGACCAAACGGCGGAACGACAGGTCGCTATGACGTGCACTGACCAACAGGGGGCAGACGCTCAATGCAGGAGCTGCCCCTGGTGGTCAGTGAGCTGCCATAGGGGGAGCACTGCTCAGCTAGGAGCTGGGCTGATGGCTGGTGAGTGCAGCGGCAGTGGCGGGAGCCTCTTCCGCCTCCACGACGCACTAAGGATGTCCGAGGGCTCCTGGACTGCAAGAGGGCGCAGGCCTGGCGGAGGAACTACCCCACCCCTGAGTGCATGAATTTTCATGCACTGGGCCTCTAGTCTATATTATAAAAGGCCAGTGGCCGTAATGCTGTAATGGCCAAACGACTGGTCACCAGGAGGTGCATTGATGGGTCTCGCAGCATGGCAAGTCTCAGTCCCGCCAGCGCAGCAGGTCTGGGTCTTGCGCGATTTCGCGTGCTGGGCCTCTAGTATATATATATACAAAAGCCTAATATGCAAAGTGTCTCCTTGGGAGTTCCATCTACTGGGAGTTGGAGCGCTCACTATGACATACGTTGACCACCAGGGGGCGGCATGGAATGAAGGAAGGCCTCGGCTGGCAGCTGGGGAAGGGAGGCCCCAGACGATAGCTGCTAGGGACCCTACTCGTGCACGAATTTCATGCACTGGGCCTCTAGTTATGATATAATGTTTTAACCATCTTTCATTACTCATCCCATTCCTTCCCAAGGAACTTTTTACATACTTATCCACCTGGAACAAAATAGGAATAAGGATAAATAACCTAGTTCTTAGGATGTTGATACCTCTCCAGAATGCAAATGTCCTAAAAGCCCAGCTGGAAAGCTGCTGTCCAGGTCTTTGGGGAAGTACTTTGATTTACTAGAACTGAATCCCCTTTAGCCAAGAATGTCCAAGTGAAATTCTAGAACTTAATAGCATTAAAACTAGTCTAGATTTGGTGACTTTACACATTCCACACGTTCTATTTCTATTTATCTATAAACTTTCTTAGAAATGATGTGCCCTTTGCTGTACAGAAAACTATAGAAAAAAGTTGGGCTTACTACTTGGTTCTATCACTTGTATGTCTTTGTTTTGCCTATCTATTCTACGGAAGCCATTGTATTATCTGTGCAAGGACTAAGGACACCTAACAAATGGTAAGTGATTATACTTTACCATGACACTATGCCAACAATGTGTATAACTTTGTGCACATTCACTTACACAACTACTCTGACAACTTAGAAGTTTTATAGATGGAATTTTTACAAAAATCATCTTTTTATATATTATTGTATCAGGGTAGTGTTTTTCACAACCCAACAGCAGGTGGTCATGATGACTATTTAAAAAAAGGAACAGAATAAAAAACATCTGAGAAATTGTACATATTAAGATACTCCTTATTTTATGTATATATAGACCCTGCCTGTATGTATTGAGTCACAATGGAAAATGCTTCTTAGTGAAGTTTGTGATCTAAACAGTTTGAAAAGCTCTGTATTATGTTTGGGATGTGATGGAATCCTTCATAGCATTCTTTCTCTCACTCCAGAAGTTAGAGATGTTCTTGCTTTTCACTTATTCTACAAATATTTATTTAGCAACTGCTATATGTTGGTTGGGGGTCAGGTGTTGGCAGCAGGGAGAAAAGGCAACATTACTTTTGGAAATTTCTATCTATTGTTACTCAGGTCTAGGATTTTAATAAAAGCTTAAAAACAAGTTAATGCTGAATTACTTACAACTGTTCTTAATTTAATGTGCCTCTTGGCCATAAAAATGTAAGCAGAATGTGTCAGAAATTCCCAGGAATAATCCTTCACAGAATGGTAAGCTTTTTGCTGCTTCTCATCAGTACCTGAAGAGAGATCCAGTATAAAATCTATAGTTGAGATAGGAATTGTCTAAAGATACACACACACACACACACACACACACACACACACACACATTTTTTTAATCTTTCTTTCTTTTTGGCAAGAAAATAATTTTTCCCATTAAACAAGATTCAGGCCCTGGCTATAAAACTTCCTTCAATATTATTTTTCTCTTATTTTTAGGGTTATCTATATCTATATCCAATGATATGTTCTCTTAAAGCTTTAATTGGTTGGTCAGTTAACCATTTGCTATGAACACATACAATATTTATATATTTAGCAAAAGATTAAAATGAAATGTTTTACATTTCATTAAAAAAAAAACACACACATGCAAATGCTTTCTTTAAATGATATCCTATTTGGAGAACTAAGTATACAAAAAAAAAGCCAACCTGTCCTGGTGATTAATAATTCCATTTACAAAATATTTTCAAGTCTCCTGGTACTAAAATCTCTAATATTGAACATTAGTATAAAATTTTATATTGTAATTATAGTTTTTATTTCCTCACTCTTATCCCCTACTCAAATACTTTTAAAATGGCATATAATATGTTTTAAGATGATGACATCAATTTAGAAATGCTTCTTATGATGTTATTCTCTGATGAAGTAATTTTGTGCACATATAAAGATTTTATAAATGTTACATTCTGTGTTTTAAAACAAGAGTAGCCTTTATAAATAACATTAGGAAAGAACAGTATTATTTTCCCCTTCTCTAATCTTTTTGACATATCCAGTACATGTTTTGATTTCTAGTGATCATTTGCAACTTCCAAAATCAGACCAACCATACTCTAATTATGTATTTTATAGCTGCAAAAATTCAAGTTTATTATTTTTTCAATTATTAGTTTTAAAGTTTAAATGCTATTATTACTATTTTGGTTCATTAGATCACTGCTCATGTTAGGCTGGTGATATAAGCTCATACACATTTTCTAAAAATAGAAGAAAACTAAATGAGTTGTCATATATTTTTAGAAAATAAACTCCCACGGTTAGGTAATGGACTTATAATTGTACTGAAAAAAAAAAATACCTTGTGATAAAGCAATGCCCTTTTCCAATTAATCAAAAATAATCCAGGTTTAGCTATGGCCAGAGTGTATTTTGGAGCTGGCTCCTATCTTCCCAACTCTGTGCTCAGTGATGTCATGTTAATAGCTTAAAATCACTCACAGTGGTGGAATTTATATTACAAAAATCAGCAAAAGCTACAACCGAGAGGTTCCTCTCCCAACTCGAAGAGCCATTAAACATTTCCCAGCAAACCAATGGACAATAATTATTATTCCCTTAAAATACAATTCAATTCTTTATTGTTCATAGGAATCTTATTTGAATGGTTGGTGTTTTCTGTGTAAATCTGTCTTTCTGGAAAAAAATTTAAATGTTTCCGATTAGTTTATAATAATGAAACTGTTAGGCTTTGAAGGCATAAATATGTGAGGCCTCATCCATAGAGAGGTTCTTCTTTTCTTATTAGGGAGATATACCCTATTCAGAATAAACTGTTAAAATTTAGATTTTTATGTAGAAAAAAATCAGGACTCAATACTGATGTTAGTTCATGCATTTATTCACCAAATATGTATTATTTATTTTTCAAATATGTATTATTTCTACTTCTTTTCCCTATGCCAGGCATTGTTATAGGTACAACAGTGAATAAAAATAATAAAATTAAAAAAAAATTTTTTTTGGATTTTTGTCTAAAAAAATAAAATGGTATTGATACCTGTTTTTAACTCAAGCCATGCTTATGAAGCAATCGAACAGATTCTAATTTTGTCAAAAAAGTCTGTGATTTAATAATGAAAGGTTAATTAAAATATTTTGTAAAAAAGTATAAAATAAACAATTTTATTAGACGAATTCATTTATTGGACACATTAAATTAGGCAAACAAAAATATATGCAACTGCATAAAAAGAATCACATTCTCATCCTACTTGAACACACAGCAGTGGTCAAAACTAATAAAATGTGGAATGAATCCCAGGATTAATTGCAAAAAAGCACCCTCTACAAAAAGCTTCAGACCTCTAACTTCACTGAATCCAGTACTAAACGTGCTTCTTTATATTCCTCAGCTTCTTCCAATTCTTTTTCATTTTCCTGAAATGAAATATAATGAAAGGAAGTTTATCTTTTTAAAACTTTAGTACTTTATTTTTCTCAAATATTACAAACCATCAATGTAAACAGCTCAAAAATTAAAAGAAAAAGGATCCCAAGCTTTTCTTACAGGTAACAATGGACATAGGTTTGGTTTGGTTTCACTGTGTATTCTCACATCATAAGTGAAAAACATGTAAAGCTATTGACATTAAGTGAATAAAAATTTAACAAAAAAACTTTAAAAATTTATTCTTGTCAACACATCACAATACAAAAGGGATTTTTTATAAGTCATGGACTAAAAGTTAAACATGATGATTTATTAACGTGTTACATATACAATAAAACTTAAAACAAAATAACCCTTCAACTAACTACTCACAGTGACAAAGAAAACTACTGGTGTCACACCAAAGTTAAGTACAATCTTTGAATTATAAAACTGAAATGCCTGCTTATTAATGAGCATTATATACCCTACTACAAGGAAACAAAATACTAACATCTTTCCTTTTCTGATATATAAAGACTGAAATTTTCCTTGATACTTTATACAGAAAACTTTTACTGGTAAAAAATAAATGAAATAATACTACATAAGTTATTATGCATAGGAAACTTTGCTTGGTTTTTAATAAATAAATAAAGCTATGGTCAGTAATTCATGTCAGGTCAATAAAAGATGGAGATATATAAGTTACAGAGCAGAGGGAGTAAAATGTGTGTTTATTTAATATAAAACAAAGCAAAAGGAGTAAAAATTTCTTAATTCAGACTACTAGTATAGCTAAGAATTTCTTAAACCTCTATTATATCTAAACATGTCTTTGTTCTCTCTCAGTAAATATAAGCTCTTTGAGGGTAGAGATATTGTTGAATACATCCACGAATACATCATCCAAAGACAAAACTATTTTTTTCAAGCACTTTCTATTACTTTCTCAGCTACTAGATTCACGAGAGAAAAAAGTCATTTAAATTGTTAGGAAATACAGATGGTGCTTCTGTCTCTGGGTGTATTTTAATAGAGTAATTATTTCCTGCTTTCATCTACTTTTATTTCAAAATCTTAGCTTCATTTTTGGCTGTTAAGGAAAGTTATCCTGCCTTTAAAAGGTTCCGACAGGTAAATATGGAGCTCTATGTCAAAATTAAAGTAAAATGTGAACATTGCTCTCTCTCTCTACAGATTCAGTCCTAATACTATTTTGGTGGGAAAACAAATCTCATTCTTTCAAAGAATACATATGATCATCCTGAAAAAGCCTCACATTATTATTGTTATACAGAGAACAACTACGAGTCAGGAGACAGCTGTGTAGCTAGTAATTAATATTAGCTCAAGAAATATAAATATAAAATAAGATTAGTAAATGTTAGAATTCATCAAATTATTATTAAACAATAGTAATAACTGGCTTGTATGCAGTATTATACTTTAATCTGTGTTAGGAAGGGAATAAGATGACTTTTAATTATTCTTAGAATTCTTTATAAAATGACTCTACCACTGTATCACAAGGCATTTATAAAGCAAGTTTAATAGTGTTATCCACCTCCAAGTTAGTATGAGAGGACTGTCTATATTATAGGGTTTGTTTTCCACTTAAATTAATTAAGGTTTCAATCTGAAAGAATTCCAGATCCTTTTTATTATGCCAAATTTATTTGAAACATCTGGATCTTCTAAAATTTCAAACAATGTGTAAAAAAAGATCTTCATGTATCAAAACCAAATAATTCAAGATGCTGGTGTACATTATTAGTACCATGAATACCTAACATGTTAACTCAAATATATTTATTTAAGTTTAAATAAGCAGAATAAACATACTAGACATAGTAGTTTTACTGGAGGCATAACTTAAACACAATTTACAATCCATTAATTATTTTAAAATATACTAGTACACAGGGTAAGTGAACAAAATATGTCACCAGCTATTTTTCAGCATAAAAATATTTAAAATTTTGGCCTTTTATATATTAAATTGAAAAAAATTTTAAACAAAAGACAGAGAAGTCTTTACTTACTAATATCTGCAGAAGATCAGTATATGCAGCTTCCAACCTGCGCTGACAATCTGGGATCATCATCCGGGACTCTTGCAGGATCTCTGCCTATAATAAGAGTATCTGTGAGACATGCAGAAATAATAGAACGTATGTGTTTAGCTAACACCTCTGTAAATGTTTAAAGTGATTTAGAGGAATCAGAAAAAAAATTATGGATATGTAAAACAGTTCAATATTTTAATTTAAATTGTGTTTATTAGAAGTTAGAATGACTATCATGCTGTAAAATATATAAAATACAAGTTATAGATCTAAACCTATTTGGTAATCACCTTTTTGTGCTAAGTGAAAATTAACTAGAAAAGCTTTCCATAGAGCATTTATTTTAAAAGGCTATTTAAAATAAACTATTTCTCCTGCTGTCACGAAGCACCTTTATCCAAAATGGGATCAGCTGGTTATATAAATATCTCCTGCATCTTCTGAGTAATAAAGAAAAACAGTGTTCAGATAATATCACATGGAGATAATTACTGCATGAAAAAAGTTATTGAGTTATTGATCACATTGTGTGCACACTGCAGGAGGTTCTCACTGAAAGACAGAGGTAAAGAAAAATGAAAAGCAAAGACCAGCAGGTTCATATTTTTGATGCTTATCATGCATAAAAAGTTATTACTTATCCTTGTGCTTCATTTTAGGAGACAGATTATTCTCCCCATGTAGTTTGAGCCAAATTACCAACCTGGCACCCCTCTGAATCTGAACTTCTGCCTATTCCTCCTGAAGACAGACACTACAGAATTAAACACAGGAATATTTAACCCAGCAGATATTTCTGGACTTCAAATCATTCAAATCTGATATATGGGTAACATATAAAATCATAAAAAAATATCAAATCAATGGCTGGGAAACCCAATCAGTAAGAGGGTAAATAAGTTAGTTTCAGATGTTGGACCTCAAGTAAGTCTTTTACCTAAGGTGGGGAAGAAGCTATATTTCCTTAAACTATTCTCAGAAAGTGACACAGATCTTTTATGTATTTATTTCCAAAAATTCATGTTTGGCCCTGGCTGGTGTTTCTCAGTGGTTAGAGCATTGGCTGGCACACCAAAGGGTCATGGGTTCTACTCTGGTCAAGCAGATATACCTGGATTGCAGGTTTGATCCCCAGCCCCAGACAGAGCATGAGGGAGGCAACCAATCGATGTCTCTCTCCCACATCAATGTTTCTCTCTCTCTCCACCTCCCTCCCTCCCACTCTCTCTAAAAATCAATGGAAAAATATCTGTGGATAAGAATTAATAATAACAACAAAAAAGGACAAAAACTCATGTTTGATCAAATAACTTTGGTTAAATGGGTACAAAATCTGAACTTTTACTAAGAAGCTTTATTACCTAGCTCATATAAAATAAAGACAATTTAATGGCAATCATACTATATTTAACAGAATCTTTAATAAGTCCCAGTACCTTCCTTCCTTTCCCCAACAGTTTTGTCATAGCTCATACTATAAAAAAATTCAGTAATTCAGTATTACAATATACACGGATGCTCTGTCCATATTTTTTCAGGTGAAAATTTATTGCTGAACTTGTAATTCTTTTACTAATAAGGTACAGGTTAAAAATTTCAAATGTAGAATCATGGCTTTACTTCACAGCTAAGCATAGTATGCCTAGATATTTAATTGCTATCACAATTATTTTTATCTGGTTTGAATACATGTGAAAAAAAATCAGTGGCTGGCACATTTCATTAGGTAAGCCATTCATATTTCCTCTCCTATGGACTTCCCTTGAGAATAGCTTATAGAAATTAAACAAGATGACACAAATAGAAAGAATTAGGTCAAACACATGATAAGCCAAAATGTATACTTGTAAACTTTTTTAAAGCTTTAGTAAGTTGTTGCTGAAATAAACTTTAAACAATGCTATCCAAAATAACTTCTACTCATTATTATTTTATCCATTCTCACAGAGCAAGAATCAGTTTATGAAAATGGGAGTCTGACCTATGTGAGGACAAAGTTCAGTCTTTCCTGTACACCAGCTCCAATTCATTCATTAAGCAGCCTATACAGCTGTAGAACACCAGGTACAGTGGATACAAAGATGAAAAAGAGAAGGTCTCCATCTTCCAATCCAGGATAGGAGCATAAACATGAAAACAAACATTTGACACTACTTCTATAAGAGCATGCCACAGGGAGCCAAAGGCTTCCAGTAAAGTGGTGACAATGATTTGGAGTCCATAAACCACATTTCTACCAAGGTCATAAATCATATACTTTACCTTATAACAATGAATTACAACTGTCAGAAATAATTTTAAAAGACAGTATATAAGGTGTGATTACATAGTAAAGACATACTCAAAATCCTTTCACTAAGCTAAATGAGTATTACCTTTCAAAGTGTTCCCTTTGGGAGGAAGTCACTCAAATGAATGGTGCCTCTGTTGAAAATATCTGAATAAACTGTCAGTTTATTCTAATGCTATGACAAGATTGGAGTTAAGTCAGGATCTTGACACAGATTGGGAGGTACAAGGAACCTTTGGGGAACACAACAGGATGCAGTCCTACTAATGTCTTACTTTTAAAACAAATTACAATTTTTTGCGGAAGTTATTCAGATAAAATGAAAGTTATGGGAGGCTTAGCAAGGCTCAGATTATAACAATGAATAAACACTGGACTAAAATCTGATCAATTTCTTTTAAACTCAGATGGAGAATCAGAGTCAGAAGGGACATAAGTGGTCATATAGTTCAATCTCAATTTACATATTAGAAAGTCAAGTCCCAGAGTGATTAGCTAAATGATAGGGTCTGCTCATAACTCTGATTTCAACTCTATCATGTGAATTAGTGGTCGTGCTAGCAAGTCTCCATTGTGGCCCACAATGATCCTTACTTCCTAGAATTTCTGCCTTACTCAGTTACCTTACACATTGAATTTGGGTTAGCCCTATGTGACCAACGGAATGTAATGGAGGTGGGATTCTGGGACAGAAGACCAGAGGCTAGATCTTAAGAAGCCTTGCAGCTTCCACATGGGCTTCTTGGAATGCTCACTTTTGGAAAATCCTTCTCTCAAACAAGAAGAAATTCATTTGACTTATGTTTGTGATTACTGCTGAATGGTTACGGATGTAAGAAGAATCCCATGAGTCAAAAATAATCTGGTCCCTTAAACCCTGACAAGAACACTAATTACTTTAAATATAAATCATCTAAATTCACCAGCTAAAAGACAAACATTCACAGAATGGATCCAACTTTTTGCTGTCTACAAGAAACTCACTTCAAACATAACAAAATAGACAGATTGAAAAGAAAAGGATGAAAAAAAGAGGTATCATGCAAACATTAAAAAAAGGAGTGGCTCTATTAATATGTAAATCTTATGAAGATTTGTAGGATTTGAAGAGCTGTTAGTTCATCAAGATCAACATATTTGGGACATATTATATTTACACGTTTTCAAATCCTCCCCAATTTATGAATAACCGACACACAAACGTCCTTTGTATACACACACAGAGGAGGGAGGCTCTCCTAGAAGCTCAAGAAAATAAAAAGGTTTTCTTCCTGAATAGCTTGGGGAAGAAGATGTTTCAGGTGCCACTGCATTCATTTTGCACCACAAAAAGCAACTACCTACAGAAAAATCCACTTTAAGTGATGACGTTTGCAAAATTAAGTCTGGATTAATTGTGCACTATCACCATTTGTAACATAATTTATAGGGTGAAAACCACAGAGTTCATAAAGCTGATTTAAAATATAAATCTTGAGATTAATCTGTATATATTGTTCATACTTTCCTTTTACCTAGTGTCATCTGGATTTTATTCTCGATGCACTGGACTTTGGATTTTAAAGAAGTGAATTTGAAGAGATCAATCTGGGTGTTGTGGTAGGGAAGGAATAGAGGGTGTCAAGAGACAGGTATGCCAACCAGGAGGCATTTGCAATTGTATAAGCAACAGATGATAGTGAACTGGACTAGGATAGTGGCAGTAGAAAGAAATAGAGGGAATAAGAAACAGGACTTGATGTTATTAGATGTGGTTATTAGAAAGAAAGAGACGTATCAAGAAGGGACCCACTAAATTTTTAGTTTGGGAATCTGGATGGGTGGAAGTAACCATTTACAAGAGAGGAGGAAAATAAGAGAGATAGCTTTTTGTTTTAGGACAGTGGTTCTCAACCTTCTGGCCCTTTAAATACAGTTCCTCATGTTGTGACCCCCAACCATAAAATTATTTTTGTTTCTACTTCATAACTGTAATTTTGCTACTGTTATGAATCGTAATGCAAATATCTGATATGCAGGATGGTCTTAGGCGACCCCTGTGAAAGGGTCGTTCGACCCCCAAAGGGGTCGCGACCCACAGGTTGAGAATTGCTGTTTTAGGGGAATGGGTTGGGTTGAGGGAAGATCAAGATTTTTATTTTGGACAACCCCGAGGATATGTGAAGCAGGTAATTAGTTGAATATCTATGTATATGTATATGTATATGTATATGTATATGTATATGTATATGTATATGTATATGTATATCTGTATCTGTATCTCTGGAGTGGTCAGGCCCAGGGATATAAATTTGGGAGATACTGGCACTAGGGATTTGGGGGATTTTGTTTGTTGTGTTATTGTTTTTAACTTCATGACTATAAGAGTACCTGAACTGTATATATCAATAAATATCTGTTGAATGAGTAAATAAATGGGCATAAAGATGGTACTTAAAGTTATAGGAGATTACATAGAGAGGGATTTTAGAAATCTTAAAGGTTTAATAAAATGTGTGTATGTAGAGGTGGGGTAGATAAATAAATGGAGGAGGAGGGAGAGAGGAAAAAGAGTTTCAGTAAAGGAAACTGAGGAGCCAAAACTGGTTTGGCTCAGTGGATAGAGCGTCAGCCTGCAGACTGAAAGGTCCCAGGTTCGATTCCGGTCAAGGGCATGTACCTGGGTTGCGGGCACATCCCCAGTGGGAGATGTGCAGGAGGCGGCTGATCGATGTTTTTCTCTCATCGATGTTTCTAACTCTCTATCTCTCTCCCTTCCTCTCTGTAAAAATTCAATAAAATATATTTAAAAAAATTAAAAAAAAAGGAAACTGAGGAATACTGGCAGTGTAATAGAAAGGAAACCAGGAGACTATTCTATTAAAGATGCCAATATAAAAGTGTGTGTCAAGGAGAGAGTGGTTACTGTATCAAATGCTGTTGAGGTTACATAAGGGAAAGAAATAACAATGTCACTAACGGCTGTAACCAGGGCTAGGGCATGCAATTCACTCTAATATGAAAGAAGGTGCTATGGGTACAGATGTAGGTAGGTTGATAGATTTTTGTGGTGGGAATATGAGGAAGTTCCCCTGACAGCCTCTTTTTTTGTTAGCCTAGAATATTCAATAAATGCTATCATGGGAGTAAATAAGATGTTATGGGAGCACAGAGGAGGGGCACCTAACTCAGCACTGAGGTGGAGTGTAGGGGAGGTGTAAAGGGTGAATAGGAATTAATAAGGAGAGGGAAGCTAAAAGGAGTAGGAAGAACAGCCCAGACGTGTGCAAATATCTCAGAGGCCTTAAAGGAGAAAGAGCATGTATGTTCAGGAAACTAAAAGGCAGAAACTAAGAGGTCCAGGTAGGAATTGGCAAGAGATAAGGTTGTAGAGATAAGCAGGTATCAAAATCAAGAAAAGCCTCGTATGCAATGCTAAGGAGATCAAAATCTGTCATGAAGATAATCAAAAGTAGCTACTGAAAAAGGTAAAGTATATTTTATTTTGGTGGTCTTTACATCAGTTTGGGGAAATATTTGTGAATTTAAATATATTTAATACTAGAGGCCTGGTGCATGGATTCGTACAAGGGGGGGGTTGGGCTCTCAGCCTGGCCTGCGCCCTCTCGCAATCCAGGACCCCTCGGGAGATGTCCAACTGCCTGGCCTACGGGGATCGGGCCTAAACCGATAGTTGGACATCCCCTGAGGGATGTAGCAGTGCACCAAGCAGCAGGCGGCCAGGGAGGAGCCCAAGCCGGGGTCAGGCGCTGCGCCACTTGCACTCATCCGGGCTCGCTGCATCTGCCGCTGCTTGTTAGTGCTGCCGCAGAGTTGGAAGAGGCTCCTGCCACCACAGCTGCGCTCGCCAGCCGTGAGCCTGGCTTCTGGCTGAGCAGTGCTCCCCCTGTGGGAGCGCACTGACCACCGGGGGCAGCTCCTGCATTGAGCGTCTGCCCCACGGTGGTCAGTGTGCATCATAGTGACTGGCCAACTGGTCATTCTGGTCGTTCAGTCATAATGGTTGCTTAGGCTTTTATATATATATAGATAGATAAGATTAGGTCATTTTTATATTTAATACTTAAAATTGGAGAGGCAGAATAACTTAATGGTTAAGAGTACAAGTTCCAGAGCCAGTGTCCAAAATGCCACTTAATAGTTGTGTGACCTTGGGCAAATTATTTGACCTGTGTTTCAGTTTCTTCATTTTTAAATGGAGGTTTTAATAGTAAAGAAGTAAATAATAGGACCTTCTCAAAGGGGTGTTAATAAATTAGTTAATGTGGTATTCTGTAGATGTTAGCTATTATTATTTTTTTAAAATATTTTTATTGATTTCAGAGAGGGAGAGAGAGAAAGAAACATCAATGATGAGAGAGAATCATCAATTGGCTGCCTCCTGCATGCCCCTCACTGGGGATTGAGCCTGCAACCCAGGCATGTGCCCTTGACTGGAACTGAACCCAGGACCCTTCAGTCCACAGGCCGACACTCTATCCACTGAGCCAAACCAGCTAGGGCAGCTATTATTATTTAAGATATAATTTTACCTGCTTTTAAAAAATATTTTTCTTGCCTTTTTCTTTTTTTTTAATACTTTTATTGATTTCAGATAGGAAGGGAGAGGGAGAGAGAGAGAGAAACATCAATGATGAGAGAGAATAATTGATCGGCTGCCTCCTGCATGCCCCCTACTGTGGATTGAGCCCGCAATCTGGGCATGTACCCTGACAGGAATCGAACCACAATCTTTAGGTACATGGGATGATTCCCAGCCAACTGAGCCACACTGGCAGGACTTACCTGCTTTTTAAGGGCATAATTTTCACTATCTTCAGCTTTCATTTTTTCAATCTTTTCTTCTTGTTGTTTTGCTTCTTTTTCATACATCATTTTTTCTTTGGCCAATCTAAAAATAAGCCAAAAACTTTTCAGAGAATTAACTCTATCAAACAGACCACAAGAAATAAAGAAACTATCCTATATAATAAAAGGCTAATATGCAAATCAGCCAAACAGTGGAATGACCGGTCGCTATGATGTGCACCAACCACCAGGGGCAGACACTCAATGCAGGAGCTGCCCCTGGTGGTCAGTGCACTCCAACAGGGGGAATGCCGCTCAGCCAGAAGTCGGGCTCACAGCTGGCGAGCGCAGCAGCAGTAGCGGGAGCCTCTCCTGTTTCTGCGGCAGTGCTAAGTCAGACATCCCCCGAGGGCTCCTGGACTGTGAGAGGGCGCAGGCCAGGCTGAGGGATTCTCCCCCCAACTCCCCCAAGTGCACGAATTTCATGCACTGGGCCTCTAGGGTAATATAAAACACTTAAAATACCAAAGTGTATGTACTAGATGGGGAGTAGGGAAGAAGAAAAACGTTTTATCCATTTATGTATTATCTCCATGCCCGTTAAGTCCTACCTACATCTGCCTAAATCAAGTGCAATCTGTCAAAACATGCAATTCTTAAATTTTTTAAAAATATATTTTTATTGATTTCAGAGAGGAAGGGAGAGGGAGAGAGAGATAAAAACTTCAATGAAGAGAATCATTGATCGGCCTATTGGGGTTTAAGCCCACAACCTGGGCATGTGCCCTAACCGGGAATCAAACTGTGACTTCCTGGTTTATAGGTGGAGGCTCAATCACCAAGCCACACTAGCAGGGCCAATTATAAAGTTTTAGTTAAAAAACATATCCCATTATAACCACTGTATTACAATGTAAAAACAACACTCAAAATTATTATGTACTAACATTTCTATCTTGCTTTTAAATGTTTTCCAAACTTTTATAAATGTACTTGAAAGAACATAATGTAAAAGCTCAGCTTACAAGAATAAAAAAAATCAGTTTAGTGCATCCTAAATCCAAAACAAAGAAAGATTAGATTATTTTCAACAACTGAATTGTTTGACAAGAATTCACTGTACACATAATTTGATGCCCAACCTTCCTTGTGTGAGAAACTGGGATAGATAGTTTAGACATGGTTCTTTCATGGACAAGTAATAAAAACAAAACAAGTATTTACTTACTAAAGCAAGAAAAGGTAGCGATAGAGATCAGGCAGATTTTAAACAATAAAGAATAGAGCAATACAAAGTTCTACTGATTATACCTTAGATAACCAAAATTAGATTAATCATAACAGCTCAACCTCCCCTAATTTTGGTTACATAAATTTTAATATAAAAGTATAGCCCTGGCCAGTGTGGCTCAGTTGTTTGGGCATCGTCCCACGCAATGCAAGGTCTCTGGTTCGATTCCCCATCAGGGCACATGCCCAGGTTTGGGCTCAATCCCTGGTGTGAGGTGTGCAAGCAGCAGCCAATTGATGTTTCTCACATTGACATTTCTCTTTCTCTCCCCCTCTCCCTTCTTCTCTCTCTAAAAATCAATAAAAAAATCTTTAAAAAAATTGCTTTCCAAAATGGTGATATCAATTAATACTGAACCTGTAATGTATAAAATTTCCTATTTCTTCCTTTCATCCTGGTGAACTGTAATTGTCAAAATTATTAAATTTCTCATCAAGTATATACTATACTGAAGTCTGCTATAGTCATAGTCTGTGTCTATTTGGCTATGTGTTCACTAAAAATAAAGTCTTCTGGTCACTAAAAAAATTATTAAATTTCTGACAATAAGAAGAGTGTGAAATGGTATTAAATTGTGGTTTAAAGTATTAATTTATTAAAACAGTAATTACTGTTGGTGGTGAAACAGCACCAGAATGTTACCAGTGATTGGACCTTGGTTCAGCAACCATGGCACTTGAGTTTTGGCTAAGAAAGAATTCAGAGCCAAGACTCAAATACAAACAACAGTTTATTTAGAAAGTCAGAGGCAGAAGTGAGCTATGGAGGAAGTTGAGTCAGCTCAGGAAAAAAGTTACAGAGGCAAAAGAAGAGCCCTTGGAGCTTAGGAGAAAGAAAGCAAACAGACACACCTGAAGGAAGAGGCATGAATGGTTCTAGAGCTAGCGAGCTAGACAGCACTTGCACTGGGTCCTCAGTCCTGAGGGTTTTTATCCTCTCCTTAAAGGCAGGGACCTTAGGGGAGGTAGCAGTAGAAGATCTCAATAGAATATTCATCAGCTCTTCCAGGTATGTCCTTTCACGGTCTCTACTGATTGGTCAGTACCAGGGCAGAGGGTCATTAATCATCACAGCCAGTCATCTCAGCTGGCCTTGCTGCTTTTCTGGGCCTGGAGCTGAAACACAGGGCCTAGATCAGTGGTTCTCAACCTGTGGGTCGCGACCCCTTTGGCGGTCGAACGACCCTTTCACAGGGGTCGCCTAAGACCATCCTGCATATCAGATATTTACATTACGATTCATAACAGTAGCAAAATTAGTTATGAAGTAGAAACGAAAATAATTTTATGGTTGGGGGTCACAACATGAGGAACTGTATTTAAAGGGCCAGAAGGTTGAGAACCACTGGCCTAGATGTTATCTCTAATTTGACCAAAACTGTCTCTGTGGTCAACAGACCCAGGGCTTTGTTCCTAAGATTATCTGATGTGGATCAGAATCTCATTGTCTTGACGGCTTAATGCTTAAGAGGGTAGTGGTGCAAGGGCTTGTATGGGAGTCATATGAGGCTATTCTCTAGGTCCCTTGTTCCTCCTCCAAGGGGGTCTATCACATGACTATTGACATGTCAGAGGAGGAAAGGTCAGGGGAGGGCCTGAACGCATGATTAGTGATATGAAAGATCAGGGAGTCTAAATTGCATGGCCAGTGATATGCAAAGGTAGGAAAGGTCAACCTAGGGGTGAGATCTGTATTTCCCAGTTTTGCTGGTTGCTAGGTACTATAGGCTTTTCAACCTGGTGACCTTTTGTACCTGGCCTATCTTCCAACTCTGCTCATGTCTGTCTAACTGTCTAATATAATTACTGGATAAGTATTTGCTAAATAATGAATGAGTATCTTCTGGTGAATTTGGCCTTTATTCCTTTCTCTAGGGAAGGCTAAGATTTAATAAGAAAATTTAATTCAATTAAGTATATACAGTCACAATTTAAAAATCTGTTACTAAAATATTGTTTTCTGTAACAAACATACATGTTCCTATAAATATAGAACTATATAAAAATTATAATGAACAAAATCTTAAAAATCATTCAAAATCTCATTGCTCAAATTAAGTACTACTGATCCAAAAATGCACATAATTCTGAAATACAAAACAGTTAAAAAAATAGAAAAATTTTAAATTAAGTTTGGCACAAACTCATTTAGTAGCAAAATGTGTCCTCAGATGACATGAAACTACAGACTTTATGTATCCTACTAAATAAATGTGAATAGTACATGTCTCACTACAGAAATATTAATGTTTGATTAGGATTACTTCTCTAAATGCTATTATGTAAATGCATATATTACTGTTTCAAAACCTGAAAAATTCTGAAATTCAGAAATACACATGGGCCCAAGGGTTTCATAGAGACGATTATGGACCTGTATTAGCAATATTTTCCACTTGTCTTTCTCTTTAAACATGTATGTGTAAAAATTTATATTAATATATAAATACAAATATATATATTTATAAATTAATAAGATAATGTATAATTTCCAATGTCATTAAATATTCTTTTGAAAATGTAGCTTTTTGTGTCTACAAAGCATTTTTATAATATTAATACAACTTATTAAAGTGTCCTATCAGACATTTAGGCAACCCCCATATTATAAATACAATGATGAACATCCCTACTCATAAATTTTGTGAGTGTGTAATATCTTTTTACTATAAAATATTTAAAATATATCATGCCTGATGAGAAATAAGACTAAGTCCTTTTCTAATAAACCAGTGATCATTTACTGATGAATACTTCCTTTTCCTGCTGTGATAAGCCACCTTTGTCATTCATTATTATTGGTAATACACAAATATTAAAATCAATCTATCCTATTTTACCCTACTACTTGGTATTTTCATTTTAGTCAAAGAAAATAGTATGCCAGATTTCACTGTTTAAATATTAATAAAAATATCAAAATTTACATTAAAGAGATGTCAAATTAGATAGAGAAAAATAAGGAAAATGAAACATCAAGGGAAAAGAATATAGTAAATGTGATACCCAATAAGAGTTATAAATAGTACAGAAAAAAAGCAAGAGAAGATTTAAAAAAAAAAAAAATTTCCTAACCCTGGCTAGTGTGGCTCAGTTGATTGGAGTTTTGTCCCATACATCAAAAGGTGGTAGGTTCAATTCCTGGTCAGGGCATATACCCAGGTTGCTAGTTCAATCCCCTGTTGGGCATGTACAGGAGGCAACCAACCAATGTTTTTCTCTCACATGGATGTTTCTCTCTTTCTCCCTTTCTCTCTCAAAAATCAATAATAAATAAATAAATAAATAAATAAAATAAATAAAATAAAATTTCCCAGAGCTGGAAAAACAACAATCTTAATTGAAAGGACTTCCTAATAGAATCAGTGAAATGCCTAATAGAATCAGTGGGGAAAAAAAACCCCACATCTTTTTACATTGTTGGGAATTTCTAGAGATCCAAGAATATTAAAGCTCTTAAAAAGGGAGTAATAGGTCACCTATAAAAGGAAAACAAGTCAGATTGGCATTACATTTCATGTTAATAACACTAGATACCAAAAGATGATAGAGCAATGCCTTGAAAGTTCAGAGAGAACATTATTTATAACCTAGATTTGTAACTAAATAGTGAGGGAAAAATTCACTAACTCACTCAGTACTTATTTACTAAATGGCCACTATGTACCAGGCGTGATTTTATGTACCAAGGATATAGCAGTGAACAAAACTACATGTCTTTTCCATGACACTTTTTAGTGGGGAAATAAGGACAATACATAAGTAAAATATATAGCATGTGAGATTGAGATAAAGTGCTACAAAAAAAAAAAAATGCAGTGAAGGACTGGTAGGTAATACAGGGGATTTGAAATTTAAAATAAGATAGTCAGGGAAGGCCACTTTAAAAAGAGGGTATGTGAGTTGAGATCTGAAAAAGACAATTAGTCATGTAAATAACTGATGAAAGAAATCATAGTCCAGGAGAGGTTTATTTAGTTATATAAAAATTCAAGTTTATTTACCATGCCCCCTTTCTGGCAAATTTATTTAAGAATGAACTCCAACAAGTTGAAGGTGAAAATCAAGAAAAGAAACCATGATCAACATAATGCAACTGTCTAATGAAAAGAAAAAAAGAAATCCCAGGATTAAAACTGTGCTGTAGGCCTGGAAAACAACCAGTCTAAATAAGAATCTGAGTGAGGAGTCTTATAGGAACATCTTTAAAGAGGAATAGAATAGATTCTAAAGAACAGATACCATGAGTAAGAAGGTCAAAGAAAAGTCATTCATGTGGTTTTTTTCTCTCAATAATAAAAAATGAAAGACAATTAGAAACTCCAGGAAAAGCACATCCCACCCACAGAGTTATGGTTGTAATATGAAGCAACTGATTAAAAAGAAAATTCATTTATTTATAAGAATAATCTCCTTTGGGAAGCATAGGATCACTGAGAAAGAAATGTAATCCCATACTACATACCATATTTAATATGATAAATAATTAGAATTTATTTATTTTCAACTTTTAGAATAGACCTATGAGTAAAATACATCTTTCCCTAGTTGTTTGAAATATTCAATTTGTTTTTAAAGTTTGTTTAAAGCTAAGAAATGTCTACCAAATTTTTTTCTCATAAAAATTTAAGATGACTCTGGCCAGCCAATGAAACCTCCAGCATTTCATAAAAATTATACCACCACTGGTGTAATCAATATCCTGTGTTAAATGCCTAGGTTTGAAGTCCCTAATATGATTTGCTTTTTGCTGACTGATACAGTTCTCTTCTATGACATAACTGATAACAAACTCTCTTGTCTCTGAAGAAACAAACAATATTTTTGAGATTTTTATTGTATGAGAGATGAAGAGAGAAACTTTTTTTGAAGACCTAACATGAACAGATTTTTGTATACTTTATTGCATTTAATGCTTAAGTATTATTTAACACCTATTTTAAGTATTATTCCCATTTTACAGTGCCTCCCCACAATGTTTTAACGAGTCTTTAGATTCAAAGAGAAATGAAACAGGATTTATCAATATTTCAAAATAAATAAAATACGAGCCACCATATTTCACGAAACTTTGGCTAAAATGATAATACTAATGAAAATTAAGCTGAAAACAGATAGCAAAACTGATGAAAGAAGTCAGGTTGGATTAATGATTTTTGTATTTTAGCATTTCCAATGGCCACCATAGAATCTACTCTCCATAAACTAGCCTTGTGGTGAAGTTCAACTGACACAACTCATGAAGAGACAGTTACAATATTGGCATCCCAGGAACATGATATGTAGATTTAGAAAAAAGCTTGAATAATTCAAGATAAGCTAAAATTAAAATATCATAACCAAAGCAGTTAACACATACTGATCATTTATTATGAGCCAAATACTACATCAAAGCATGCTACATGCATTGTCATTTAATCCTCAAAACAACCCTATAAAATAGGTACCATTGTGAGTCCCATGTTAGTAATAACTAAACTGAAATTCATGGAGTTTATCCAAGTTCTCACAGCTGTTAGGTGCTGAAGAACTGTTTTATTCCAAAGTTTATACTCTTAGCCACTATCATAAGCTTTTTTAAAATAAATCTCAGACATCAGAACACAAAAAAGTTAAAATGCACTCAAATGTAATAGGCATTGCTGGAATTTGACTAAACTTCCATTGTTCATTGTGCCCCCAACCTTGACCTGATTGTCACAGAATTCCCTACCTGTGGTAGGCAAACCGCGGCTTGCAAGCCACATGCGGCTCTGTGGCCCCCTCCAATGTGGCTCTTCCACAAAATACCACGTGCGGGCGCGCACATATAGTGCGACTGAAACTTTGTGGCCCATGTGCAGAAGTCGGTATTTTGTGGAAGAGCCGGTATTTTGTGGAAGAGCCACACTCAAGGGGCCAAAGAACCGCATGTGGCTCACGAGCCGCGGTTTGCTGAGCCGCAGTTTGCTGACCACTGGCCTAAGACCATCGGAAAACACATATTTTCAGTGGTCTTAGGAACCGAGACACCGCTCCTCTATCCATCTCCAGGCCGGTCTGCCCACATGCAGATACACCCACATACGAGTACCCGGCGTGATGACATCATCGCACCAACCCCATCACATACACCCCTACAAATACAGGTGTATGTGACAGGGTTGGCACCATAATGTACGTATGCGGACCAGTCACACATGTGTAGAGAGCAGCTACTGTGTAGAAAGCAGCTGCTGTGTTGAAAGCAGCTACTCTGTTAAAAGCAGCTACTGGGGTGAAAGCAGCAGTATTGGAGGTAAAATGACACTTCATGAATTACAATTACTGGGTAAATGTAAAATCATGTACTGTAAAATCATCAACTACTGCAAAAAATAAGTATTTGTACCATGGGAACTTAATCTGGATGCTGATCGGTCTTTTTATAGTCAGCTGTCGTTGATGTGAATACTGCCCCCTTGTGATAGTAACAGGTATGTAAAAAAACCCCCACAGAGAATGGTAAGTCATAGGAAACTTTAATGAACTGTATTGACTGAACCATGCCATGTATCATCTTTTGTATTATTAAAGCTATTGTTATATATTATTTTCATTAGCAAACCATCCCATGACAATGGATCGTGTAGGGAAGAATGTTAAGAAAAGAAAATATAGTGAGGATTTTTTACAGTATGGTTTTACCTCAATAATTACAGCAGGAATTGAGAAACCGCAATGTTATTTGTTGTGAAGTTCTATCAGCCGAATCTATGAAGCCGAACAAACTAAAACGCCATTTTGATAGCAAGAATCCGAGCTTTGCCAGCAAGGATACCAACTATTTTAGAAGCAAAGCTGTTGGACTCAAGAAAGCCAGACTTGACAGTGGTGGCAAGTACCACAAACAAAACATAGC
This sequence comes from Myotis myotis, assembly GCF_014108235.1. Lineage (NCBI taxonomy): Eukaryota > Metazoa > Chordata > Mammalia > Chiroptera > Vespertilionidae > Myotis > Myotis myotis. The sequence continues at coordinate 41,945,418 of NW_023416357.1, forward strand.
AGCCATTGAAGCTTCATATTTGGTGGCACTCAGAATCGCCAGAGCTATGAAACCTCACACCATTGCTGAGGATTTACTGTTGCCAGTGGCCAAAGACATTGTTCGAGTTATGATCGGAGACGAATTTGTTACGAAATTGAGTGCAATTTCTTTATCTTACGACACTGTCCGCAGGAGAATAGATGACATGTCTGCTGATATTCTTGATCAGGTAATCCAGGAAATTAAATCTGCTCCACTTCCAATATTTAGTATCCAGCTTGATGAATCTACAGATGTTGTAAACTGTTCACAGTTACTGGTTTATGTGAGGTATATTAATGATGGCGACTTTAAAGATGAGTTTCTTTTTTGCAAACCTCTTGAAACAACAACTACTGCACATGATGTATTTGACACAGTTGGTTCATTTCTGAAAGAGCATAAGATCTCTTCGGAAAAGGTTTGTGGTGTTTGCACAGATGGTGCTCCAGCTATGCTAGGATGTCGATCTGGATTTCAACGTTTGGTACTGAATGAGTCACCAAAAGTCATCGGAACTCACTGTATGGTTCATCAGCAAATATTAGCAACGAAGACGCTGCCACAAGAGTTACAAGAAGTAATGAAAAGCGTCATAAGTTGTGTCAATTTTGTAAAGGCGAGCACTTTAAACAGGCGACTGTTTTTGCAACTGTGCAACGAGTTGGATGAGCTGAACAATGCTCTACTATTTCACACTTGAAGCGAGATGGTTGTCGAGAGGAAAAATTTTAAAATGTGTTTTTGAGCTTCGTGATGAACTCAAAACGTTTTTTAATCAGAAAGCTAGACCGCAGTTTGAAGCACTTTTCAGCAATAAAAGTGACCTGCAGAAAATAGCCTACTTGGATGACATCTTTGCCATCTTGAATGAGTTGAACTTATCATTTCAAGGACCAAATGCAACATGCCTCGATTTGTTTGAAAAGATCCGATCATTCCAAATGAAACTTCAGCTTTGGCAAAAAAAATTGGATGAAATGAAATTTACATGCTGCCTACCTTATCTGCTTTCTTTGAGGAACATGACATTGAACCAGACAAAAGGATTACGATGATAATTTCTGTGAAAGAACACTTGCACATGCTTGCAGACGAAATTTCATCGTACTTTCCAAATCTACCTGACACCCCATTTGCACTTGCCAGAAGCCCATTCACAGTCAAAGTTGAAGATATTCCTGAGATAGCACAGAGGAGTTCATTGAACTTATTAACAACGATGCAGCGAGAACTGATTTCTCCATAATGCCAGTTACAAAATTCTGGATCAAGTGTTTGCAGTCATAACCTGTTCTGTCTGAGACTGTGTTGCGTCTTCTTCTTCCATTTCCAACAACATGTCTTTGTGAAACAGGGTTTTCCAGCTTGTTGGTTATCAAGTCTAAATATAGAAGTAGACTTGTTGTTGAAGATGATCTTCCTTGTGCTCTTGTAAAGACTGCCCCGAGAATTTCTCATCTGGTGAGAAAGAAGCAATCTCAACCTTCAAACTGACTTTAGGCTTTTTACGCATACTGTTGCAAAATGTAGCAATGTAGTTTACTGCTGTTATATTAAGACTGTTACCCATGCTACACCATGCTTCAAGACAAAATTTCATTTATTTGTAATTAGAAATAAATATTTCACAATATATAATTACATATTGTTTTTGTGATTGATCACTATGCTTTAGTTATGTTCAATTTGTAACAATGAAAATACATCCTGCATATCAGATATTTGCATTACGATTCATAACAGCAGCAAAATTACAGTTATGAAGTACAAAAATAATTTTATGGTTGGGGGTCACCACAACATGAGGAACTGTATTAAAGGGTCACGGCATTAGGAAAGTTGAGAACCACTGCTCTAAACTGTCCCTTAAAAGTTCTGAGATGTCAGTGAAATTGAAAAGTGTTTACTAATGAAAGGGCTAAGAACCCTTCTCTGAGTAGTTTCTGCTTGAGATTGTATGAGAGAGCAATAGTACCTCCCAGAGCTACTTCATCTCCATAGAGAACACTCTGACAGTTGTATTTACTACTTAAAGTCACAAATTTCTCTGTACATTTGACTTTCTATCCACTGTTCAAATTTGTATCTGTCTTTATAACATCTCTATTTAAACATCCCACCAGCAATTAACTGAAACAGGTTGAAAAGTGAGCTCATCATCTTCCTATTCTAAAACAACCCCTTTTCCCAACTTGAACTGTCAACATCAGAATCACAGAAGTACTGGATAAAAGTAAGCCTGGCTTGTAAGAAGTTCAGGGGAAAAGAACTAAGCTGTCTGCAAGTTGAATATGAGGCAAGAGTGTGATGTAGCTGCTAAAAAAACAAAAGCAAAAAACCCCAAAACAGCCAAGAAGCAAAAAGCCTAAAACATGGTAGGTAAACGGTACTGCATTAGATGAACTGCATCTGTGTTATTATTTTTCATAATTTTACAAGGCATATAAAGCATTTTTTTAAAAACTTAAGCCAAATTGCCTAAGTTTTTAACTGCTTAAATATTACTTTTAAATAATATTTGATAAAGGTACTTCAGAGCTGTATTTGGTACAATTTTAATAGCTAGCAAATCTGGTTTGAAAATTCAATATAGTAAAATTTTCTTAAGTCTAAGCTTAGATTAGTGATTCCCAATGACTATGAAGCCCTCCAAATCTTTCTTGTCTATGTCACATTAATTATAGCGTGTCATTTTAAATAGTTTGCATTATATCTAACATTCCCTCCTTTTATTCTATAATTGTTTATTCAGAGTAAAACAGTAATTTTATAGCTTAACTTCCTCAATTTAATACTGTTTAAAAATATTGCATTTTCACAACTGGAGGCATACCGCCTTTAGCTCTCCTCCCATGAACAATATGTGTTAGCATGTAAAAACATAAAAGGTCTCTAAGTGTATTTCACAAAAACAGAAGAATATATCATGCATTTTATTGCATTTTAAGAGCATCACAACTTTTTGTGAGTTGTTCTAAACAGTCTTTCTAGACTATTTTAGATGAGTTATTTTAAAGAATCTTAGGATCCTGATACTGAGAATAGACTACTATGCAGCATTAGGGTTAAAGAAAGACACAGGAGCTAACTCAAACTTATCTATATGTAGGGGAGACATTTTATTCATTTATTTATTGACTATGTAAATATAACCAAATTGCCATTTTTCAAATGTGGTAAAACAATTGTTTTCTTTCACAGAAAAAAAAGGAATGCTCTTGCAATGAAAAGAAAAAGGTTTTAATGAATAAAGCATGGGAAATATTGCTCTATTCCCCTCTTAAAGATTTCCATAGTGAGAACTCTTGAGTAATCTTATAATAGAGAAACATGTTAAATTTTAATTCAGCCCTTCTCAAATTAATTTGAAAAGAGAACACTTTTTCAACATAACTAAAAGATCTAGTTAACTATATTCTATAGAAC